>NC_086155.1:29722787-34722787 GCF_035149785.1 Candoia aspera | reverse complement strand
TCTGAGTAATGCTGGAGTAGGCTCACAAAATTTTGCATTAAACAGTGATAAGCCTCTGCATGTTTCCAAGTGTTAACATCAGGCTTAGCAGAACCAGGGCAGGATTTAGTGAATAAGGGATGGTGCCTTAGAAATCTGATGCATTATTAGTATTGCCTGTATGGACCTCAGTGATTAAAGTGGTGCTAGATGAATTATGAATAAAATTTGAAAGTTCATTAACTGGTGGATTTTGAGTGAACCTGGCAGATACAAATTTATTGGCTTTTCAGACCAAAAGGCAATTGGTATCCTACCAGAGAAATGTATGCTGGCTTTATTCCAGGGCCTTGTTTGACCTTTATATAGTAATGATCTTGGGACTCCTAAGAGAACTATAAAAATGATTGCTAAGGTAGATACCATCTGTTCTAGTGACCCCATCCAGAAAGGTTGTGGGCTTGATTAGATTTCCATACTCTAGAGCTTTAAAATATGTAAGCTACAGTCCTTGGGAATAGCTTGACCATTTTAATGGAGATGTTAAAAACGTGGTGCTCTCCAAGTATGTTGGGACTGCAATTACAACATGTCTAAAAGACATGAGGTTGGGGAAAACCTCATGGTAAACCATGGTTTGTTTAAATAAACATTAAACCACAATTGATTGGGTTTGCGTAAAATATTAAATATTGATTTCATACTATAGTCACTGAGTTCATACTGTACATTGAACTAAACCCCCCAAAACCACATTAAGGCTTTGTGTGATGCGAACCTATGTGAGTAGCCCTACAATAAACCCCATTATCATTAATTCCTGGTTGCTTGTAGATTTCAGCCTGGGAAGTCCAGAATTTTCTATACTGAAAGACATTCTGTGACAAGCATTTCACGGACTAGGAGAAACAAGTACCAAACATTGCTGAGTGAGGCTGTTTTGGTACTTGTTACATTATACTTGGGCCAGAATACTTAATTAGATACAGGACATTTGGCTAGATAAATTGTTGGTTTGACCCAGTAAGGATATTATTGTATTCTGGTAATTAGGAACAGAACAAACTGAAGAGAAGCGCATAAGCTCTCTCTGCAAATTCCCTTTTTGGAAAGTCTTTCTGAAGTCTGGGTGTCATGTGTTCAGATTTCTCCACAATGAAAATAATACAGTTAATACAATTTCCCATTATCACTCAAAATAGAACTATTTGACATTAGTGATTGCTAATATGTTCAGGGATCTAGAACTTCAGTGACAGCAACATAAAAGATGTCATTAAGGAATAATATCTCTTTTCTCATCTTCAAAATGTCTTCAAGAATAAAATTTGGAGCTCTACAAAAAAAATTTTTTTGTGCCTGACCGGCTTGTGAGATGCCCACTTTGGTCATGTGCAAGCAGAATTATCCCTTCCATATGCAGGAATGATAGGAACTCGAAACCTTCAAGTTTAGAAAAATTATGATCCACAAATTCCCACAATGAAAGAATGGATAGTTAAGTTAATGGAGCTGGCACAAATGGCTAAGTTGACAGCATTGATAAGAGAAAATACTGTGACTGGATTTATTTCTATTTGGAAACCGCTTTTGGATTATTTTCTTGTATCTGAAAAAGATGAGGTTTTGATTTTGGGTTTTGATGATTGAATGGTTTGATTTTATACAAATAATGTTACTAAAAGTTTAACTAATGGTAAGAGATTACATTTGTATAATATGCATTTATATCTGTATTGGAGAAGGTTGGAAGTCACTTTCCTTCTATATTTTCTATCTATTTCTGCACTTTTATAGTTTTTCTTTTTCTTTAGTTCTATATTCTATCTTTTCTGTACTCTACGTTTTGTATTTTATTTATACCTGGAAAATCAATAAAGTTTTTTAAAAAAAGTTAGAAAAATTATGATGGATAGTAGGGCAACAGGTAGAGTTTTATAAAATTATCAAGGTGGAGAAGGATGTAACAAGGAATTTTGTTACATAAAGGACTAGAATTTAGAACTAGAATTTGTTCTGTTCCTGGATTGGCACTTTGCTCATGTGATACCATGTCTTTTTCTTATTAGGCAGCTAAGCTGATGCATTTCTGGCTCAGGTGTGGTGTATCAAGAACTGTATTGGAGTCCATTTTCCAGCATTATTATTTTACAATTTTTATAACCCCCACAATCTGAAAACTTGGAGTGGTGTACCAAAAAGCAGTGTAAAAGCAAAATCATAAAGCTGACTAACCCCACCACAAGCTGAACACCCACAAGCAATTAACTAGGGTTAAAAACACCATGGAGCAGAAACAATGGAGCTCTGGGGCGCTTGGGCGATGGGGTGGCTGTTTCACTGCTTTTGAGAACTCATGCATCATGCCGCCTCTGGCTCTATACCCCAAATCAAGGCTAAGTCACAAGACCTTCACATTAGCTTCTCACATCTGGTTTTAAGCTGATCAGAGGAACAGATCTTGGCAGCTTTGCCTTTGCTGCTCCTCCCCATTACAAATATTCAGACTTTTTCCTAGGCAGAAAACCACGTATAAAATGTTGGTGGGTAATGGAAAACATCATGGGTGTAAGGGTTGCCTATTCTGACAGACTCAGTCTCACAAGCAGGTGCTTAAGGAAAACTGGTTTATTGAAAGAATAGTGTGCAAATACAAAGAAAGCTGGGAATGAGCAAAAGCGCGCCAAATACAAACTAAAAACCCTCGCTTCAAACCCGATCCCGCCCTAGCTCCCACTTAGCAACCACCCCCTCCCAGGTGTTGGCAATCATCACGCATCGGCCTGAGAAAGTAACCTTGAACACATGCAATAACCCAAACATACATTCCTCCATTACAGTTAGGAGATTACAGCCTGGCACAGCTGAAAACCTCCTCCCAGCAAACGTGAGACACGGATCAGAAAATTGACATGCGAAACGTTACGATGTATTCAGTACATTGGAACGATGAACATGACAATGGGTTCTGTTTCCCACTGATCAGTTGTGGGTGCACTGATGGAAATGCTCTGTACTGTATGACCCAAAGTCAGCAGTGATAAAAATAATTGAAACTGACAAAAAACAACAATGTAATGAATAGTATATTATGACATTATCATCATTTACCACTTCAGGATTGCTAACCAAACTACAATCTGCAGCAGATGAACACTGTAGTACTCAAAGCAAAACTACTAATTAGCTACTTACATTGTACAAAGCCACAAGTTTTTAAATCTTAGTTTGCTCATGTAGGCATAATGGCTGGGTTCACCAATAGTTTACAATTCACAATTGATGGATTCACACATTGCAGTAAGTAAGAGGCAAACCACATACTGGTTTAGCTCAATGTTTGAATACAGCCATTTTCTCAGCAAACACAAGGTTGCAACACTGCAATTGCTAAAGTTGTATGAAGGGAGGAGAAGAATTGTGAGGAAGAGTTATTAATCCCCTACCAATTTTCACTTGTGAATATTCCACAGTGTTATCACATATGTCTCCATCCATTTGAATAACGAGAAAATCCACAAGCTTTCCTGTGACTTCCCTTTAATTTAACCAAATGAATTTTAGCTTAATTATGATTGTCTAAAACAACAGTTTAGAAGAAATCACTAATATTGTATCAGTTGGATTCCCTCAGGTCCATAGGTTCTTTATGCAGAGCCTTCTCAGCGAGAGAGCATGCCTTGCCATCACCCTCAAAGAATGTACCAGCTATGCAGAAGGCTAACACTATAAAATCATGTAAGTCCAGATAGATCAACTGAAACTGACCACAGTGTAGATTCTGGCAACTTTTATCAGGCTTTAATAGGCTTTAGACTATTCCAGAGTGATAGAGATAACAGGCTCAGTGCCAACCTTGTTTTGTCATAAAACTGATGAAGGAAAAAGGGCAATGTTTTCCTAACAGTTAACTACCTTACTCAATAGAGATGACTTGGAGCAGCCCATGGTCCTATCTTCTGCTGCCCCTTTTCCAAAGGACCTCTGTGTTGCTTTTTTCTACTGTGCTTAGTGTCCTCATCAGGTGGACAAGGCACCCTGCTGTGCCTTGCCTGTTGTGCTTGATTTCTCCTGTGAGCCTCAACTTTCGAACAGAATCTTTCAAAATCATGGGCAAAATCATGGGCAAAGGGAGTATTCTAAAAGCTGCCAGGAAGGGACATTGGCAGGATGAAATCTGTGGGTAAGAAACGATTAAGCACCTCTCCCATTCACCAACTCTCTCTTACAAGTATACCAACTAAAGGCCTCGTTAGTCTTACTGAAATGAAATTTTCAGCCATATGTTTTATTTGTTTGTTTATGAAATGGATAGACCACATTAATCTGTATAACTCTGGGTAGCTGTTTCTTTGTTAGCTCTAGTGCAGCGTTTCTCAACCGTGGCAACTTTAAGATGTGTGGCTGGGAGTTGAAGTCCTCACATCTTAAAGCTGCCAAGGTTGGGAAACACTGCTTTACTTCTTGAGAAGATGGGTCTTGTTACCCATTATTTCCAAAGATTTGGAGAGGCTCTTTTGTGTAGTTCTTTCTTAGAGCTGTAAACTAAAAAATTACACCAAAGGATAATGCCCTATTTTAAGGAGTGCTGGGCATTACCATGTCCCATTCAATCAGATGAAAGATAATTTGCTTAAAAATTCTTTCCTGGAGAAGATATATTTTTGGAGAAACGTTCATGAACAGAGTGCGGAGCTCCTGCACTAATTTAGTTAAGAAGTAATCCCAGGATATCTCTGTGTTTTTCAACATGTAATCATTTTTCTAGTGGATACAGGCTTCTTTGCTTTCCATTTTTCAATCAGATCCCAAGGAGAAACTTCATGAAGGAATTCCTTCCAGTGGGGCTTTAGTAGTTGTGTTAATTTGCCACTAATAGGGAGGCTTGCCCTTGAGAAACTATCCATCAGAGACCAGTTGTACCCAGACTGGGGTTCAGGGGAACATCAGTTTTGGCATAAAACAATAACAGTATCTTCTGTTAATTGCTTGCATTTTAATTTTGATTGTTTTTAGTTTGCTGTAAACCTCCTTACTTCAGCAAAGGACCGTTACCTTGTCGTGGTGCTGGAGCTTGAGCACCTCAATGATGCCATGAGCTAAACCGTGAAGGGCCACCCAAGATGGGAAGGTCATGACAGAGAGGTCAGACTAAATGCAATCCCTGGGGAAGGTAATGGCAACCCACCCCAGTATTCTTGCCGTGAAAACTCAATGGATCAGTACAAGCAGAGATATGTTGGTATACCATCGGAAGATGAGACCCCCAGGTCGGAAGATGGTCAAAATGCTACTGGGGAGGAACAGAGGATGAGTTCAACTAGCCCCAGACGTGATGACGCAGCTAGCTCAAAGCCGAAAGGACAGCTAGTGGCCGACGGTGCTGGTGGTGAATGGCGAATCCGATGTTCTAAGGATCAACACACCATTGGAACCTGGAATGTAAGATCTATGAGCCAGGGCAAATTGGATGTGGTTATTGGTGAGATGTCAAGATTAAAGATAGACATTTTGGGCGTCAGTGAACTGAAATGGACTGGAATGGGCCACTTCACATCAAATGACCACCAGATCTACTACTGTGGACAAGAGGACCACAGAAGAAATGGAGTAGCCTTCATAATTAATAGTAAAGTGGCTAAAGCAGTGCTTGAATACAATCCAAAAAACGATAGAATGATCTCAATTCGAATTCAGGGCAAGCCATCTAACATCACAGTGATCCAAATATACGCCCCAACCACAGATGCTGAAGAAGCTGAAGTAGAACAGTTCTATGCGGATCTGCCGCACCTACTGGACAACATGCCTAAAAGAGATGTTATTTTCATCACGGGAGACTGGAATGCTAAGGTGGGCAGTCAAATGACACCTTGAATTACAGGTAAGCATGGCCTGGGAGAACAAAACGAAGCAGGACATAGGCTGATAGAATTTTGCCAAGACAACTCACTCTGCATAACAAACACTCTCTTCCAACAACCTAAGAGACGGCTTTATACATGGACTTCACCAGATGGACAACACCGAAATCAGATTGACTACATCCTTTGCAGCCAAAGGTGGAAGACATCTATACAGTCGGTAAAAACAAGACCTGGAGCTGACTGTAGTTCCGATCACGAACTTCTTCTTGCACAATTTAGGATCAGACTAAAGAGATTAGGGAAGACCCACAGATCAGCTAGATATGAGCTCACTAATATTCCTAAGGAATATGCAGTGGAGGTGAAGAATAGATTTAAGGGACTGGACTTAGTAGATAGGGTCCCGGAAGAACTATAGACAGAAGTCCGCAACATTGTTCAGGAGGCAGCAACAAAATACATCCCAAAGAAAGAGAAAACCAAGAAGGCAAAATGGCTGTCTGCTGAGACACTAGAAGTAGCCCAAGAAAGAAGGAAAGCAAAAGGCAACAGTGATAGGGGGAGATATGCCCAATTAAATGCAAAATTCCAGAGGTTAGCCAGAAGAGATAAGGAATTATTTTTAAACAAGCAATGTGTGGAAGTGGAAGAAGACAATAGAATAGGAAGGACAAGAGACCTCTTCCAGAAAATTAGAAACATCAGAGGTAAATTCCAGGCCAAAATGGGTATGATCAAAAACAAAGATGGCAAGGACCTAACAGAAGAAGAAGAGATCAAGAAAAGGTGGCAAGAATATACAGAAAACCTGTATAGGAAGGATAACAATATCGGGGATAGCTTTGACAGTGTGGTCAGTGAGCTAGAGCCAGACATCCTGAAGAGTGAGATTGAATGGGCCTTAAGAAGCATTGCTAATAACAACGCAGCAGGAGATGACGGCATCCCAGCTGAACTGTTCAAAATCTTGCAAGATGATGCTGTCAAGGTAATGCATGCTATATGCCATCAAATTTGGAAAACACAAGAATGGCCATCAGACTGGAAAAAATCAACTTATATCCCCATACCAAAAAAGGGAAACACTAAAGAATGTTCAAACTATCGAACAGTGGCACTCATTTCACATGCCAGTAAGGTAATGCTCAAGATCCTGCAAGGTAGACTTTAGCAATTCATGGAGCGAGAATTGCCAGATGTACAAGCTGGGTTTAGAAAAGGCAGAGGAACTAGGGACCAAATTGCCAATATCTGATGGATAATGGAAAAAGCCAGGGAGTTTCAGAAAAACATCTATTTCTGTTTTATTGACTATTCTAAAGCCTTTGACTGTGTGAATCATAACAAATTGTGGCAAGTTCTTAGTGGTATGGGGATACCAAGTCATCTTGTATGCCTCCTGAAGAATCTGTATAACAACCAAGTAGCAACAGTAAGAACAGACACAGAACAACAGACTGGTTTAAGATTGGGAAAGGAGTATGGCAGGGCTGTATCCTCTCACCCTACCTATTCAACTTGTATGCAGAACACATCATGCAACATGCTGGGCTTGAGGAATCCAAGGCTGGAGTTAAAATCGCTGGAAGAAACATTAACAATCTCAGATATGCAGATGATACCACTTTGATGGCTGAAAGCGAAGAGGAACTGAGGAGCCTTATGATGAAGGTGAAAGAAGAAAGTGCAAAAGCTGGCTTGCAGCTAAACCTCAAAAAAAAAACCCCAAGATTATGGCAACCAGCCTGATCGATAACTGGCAAATAGAGGGAGAAAATGTAGAAGCAGTGAAAGACTTTGTATTTCTAGGTGCGAAGATTACTGCAGATGCTGACTGCAGTCAGGAAATCAGAAGACGCTTAATCCTTGGGAGAAGAGCAATGACAAATCTCGATAAAATAGTTAAGAGCAGAGACATCACACTGACAACAAAGGCCCGCATAGTTAAAGCAATGGTGTTCCCCGTAGTAACATATGGCTGCGAGAGCTGGACCATAAGGAAGGCTGAGAGAAGGAAGATCGATGCTTTTGAACTGTGGTGTTGGAGGAAAATTCTGAGAGTGCCTTGGACTGCAAGAAGATCCAACCAGTCCATCCTCCAGGAAATAAAGCCAGACTGCTCACTTGAGGGAATGATATTAAAGGCAAAACTGAAATACTTTGGCCACATAATGAGAAAACAGGACACCCTGCAGAAGATGCTGATGCTAGGGAGAGTGGAGGGCAAAAGGAAGAGGGGCCGACCAAGGGCAAGATGGATGGATGATATTCTAGAGGTGACGGACTCATCCCTGGGGGAGCTGGGGGTGTTGACGACCGACAGGAAGCTCTGGCGTGGGCTGGTCCATGAAGTCATGAAGAGTCGGAAGCGACTAAACGAATAAACAACAAAAACCTCCTTAGCAATTATTTGTTTGAAAAATGCAGTCTGAGTTTTTAAAACCAATCATTTGCTTTTGATTCAAACTAACTGGCAAGAGGGTACCACACATTGAAGAAATACAATGCAGGAATGAATTTTTATTACAGACTATGTTCTAACTGATGAAATCCTGGCAGAGATCTGATCAGTAGACCACAACCCCTAGGCCCAGTCTCTCTCCATTGTGCTTTCCTCTGTGTGACATACTTTTAATTCCTTCTTCTGCCCGTCTTCTTCCTCCAGCACTGTAATAAATTATTCACTGCTGGCTGTCATGGATGCTTCATTATATGTCTTCCATACTGTTTTGCTTATTCTGGTCTCCTCCCCTTCACATAAACCTATCAGGCAGTGGTAAGAATCAGTTCCTATTTAGGTCCATTGTGCTCCGAAGTGCTGGCCTGCTGTCAAAGCTCTAGCTTCACCCTCTATCTTTATTTTCCTGCAGTGCTTCTAGCCACATGATGATTGCAATCTTTGCTGTGAACTGATGTGCTCAGCCAACTTTCAGAAATATACAGTGATGTTGTGCAGGAAATATCATCCAAGAAAATGCGTATCTGCCATCCAAAAAGAAACAGGAACCTGAAGATCAGTTGAGGTGGAGGATTCAAATGCTTTTCTATGACTGAAAGGGCTTTTGCAGGGAAGCAACTTCTTTTCCCTACACAGCTGCTAAGAAAATGCTGTTTCTCCTCTATAGGTAGCATATGACGTATCTTGTGGAATGTCTTTGCTCCTGTAATGAGTGAATGAGCAATTCTCCACTATATCATTCAAATGCCAATGCACAGATGTACTCACTAGGGGTTTATTTCATTAGTCCACGGAGTTATAATTCTGGATCCATGTTGCTTGTGGCTTCAATGTAAGAATACAGCAAGCAAAATGAGTACTCTAATCTGAATATATTTCCTCGTTCTTAAGGATTTGTATACTGGTACCTGCAATGTTTTATTCCAGACACAATATGAAATGCTGGCTTTGACTTTGAAAGTCCTAGAAGTCTTGGAACAGGTAGGCTTCAAGGAATGCCTTCTCCAGATGAAACTATCTGTAATCTAAGAATCAGGTCATTTTTCAGCTACCTACATACTGGCTAGAGGAAGGACCTCTTCAGTGCTGGCACCCACTTAATGAAATATCCGCCCTTTTTAGTCTCCAATTCCTTTAGCAGTTGGTTTTATTGCTGCTTTTAATGAATTCTGTTATTTTTATTTTTTAATGCATTTATTTTTAAATTTTAGATCACAATACTTTTCCCCCCATTGTATTATTATAGTTTAGTTACTTTTGCATTTGAGCAGGCTGCTTTGCAACAAATGATGAAGGAAAATGAAAGATGCAGCAGTGATGGAGTAGGTTAGTAGGTAAAGGTAAAGGTTTCCCTTGACGTAAAGTCCAGTCGAGTCCGACTCTAGGGGGCGGTGCTCATCTCCGTTTCTAAGCCTTAGAGCCGGCGTTGTCCTAGACACTTCCGGGTCATGTGGCCAGCATGACGACACGGAACGCCGTTACCTTCCCGCCGAAGCGGTACCTATTGATCTACTCACATTTGCATGTTTTCGAACTGCTAGGTGAGCAGGAGCTGGGACTAGCAACGGGAGCTCACCCCGCCGCGCGGTTTCGAACAGATGCTGAACCCTGATAGGCAGTACAAGATTCTACATTTATGAAGTAGACGATAAGTTATGATGGATTACCACATAGGATGAGAGCCAGTTTAGTCTAGTGGTTAAGGTTCTGGGCTAGAAACCAGGAATCTGTGAGTTCCAGTCCCGCCTCAGGCATGAAAGCTGGCTGGGTGACCTTGGGCCAGTCACTTTCTCTCAGCCCAACTCAGTGCAATATAGACTAGCCTACTTGCGGTGCACCACAGGCAACGTGACTTGTCATGGCTAAATAGTCTACACATCTGACTGCTGGACCTCACAAGGATTTCCCAGCAAGAAAAAGCAGCATGAACGCCAAACTGCTATGCCATACAATAAAACACACACATACACACACACAGAGGATTGAGGGAGCCTGTTGACTCATACCATCTTGGGAGTTGGGCTATATAGAAATATTTGTAAATAAATAATAAAGAATACTGAGCAAAACCATTGACCTTTGAAAATAAGAACCATATTAATTGGTTTGGCCGGGTGCCTCTAGGAAGCTCATGAGTGAGACATGGAGTCAGGAGCTGCTACTGTTCTCTTGAGCAGAAAGCCTGTTATTTATACTTCTGCTACAGTTTTGATGCTGGAAGATGATAGTGAGCGTGAACAAGAATGGTTGTATTACTCCTTCATTATCCCATGTCTTCAGGAGTGTGAATTATTCTAGTCAGATGTTTCTAGTCAGACTTGTGCAGATGTTATTTTAATTTTCTTGCAAAGAGGGCCATTTCACAAGCTATAGGTTTGGGAAAGAGGTTGCCTGGCAAAGCTAATACCAAGATACGGAATAAGATTTAAGGTGTGATGACAATCATCACACAAGCTGAGTGAGAGACAAGAAACTATGAACCCAGCTTTCTGAAATACTGTCAGATTCTTTCATTCTTTCTTGTATGTGATTCATTGATTTTTTTTTCTGTAGATGAAGAATCTGTTGTTTCCACTCTAGTCTGCCATGCAGATGATTTATGGTTTGTTGTGATACTGATATATTTTGTCATGTGTGTGTGTGCACGCACGCACGTGCATATATATGTGTTTAAAGTCACTTTGACAAAGCAAATTGAACTGCATAGGCAAGTCCAGAGGGAACCCTTTGCTGCAGAATCTTCAACTTTTCTCTGCTAAGAAGCAACATCTTAGGGTTTTGCAATGCTCTTCTATGGTTTCATGCTGGTCTTTGACCATAATAAATTTTACATCTAAAAGATAAAAATTAGTTTAATTCATTCACTGGGGCCGGAACCATAAACCCTGTCTGGAGATCCAAAGTACAGGAGTCTCTTTTTATGGAGACACCAAAACCATGACTGAAGAATTCTTTCCTTTTGTTTATCCTGGTACTCCATCCAATCCTTTATGGGAGAAACCACCACTCAGTTGAATTTGCATACCAGGTGCAGCTTCTGGCATTTACAGATTGAAGAAATCTGATGGTATAAATCAACTAAGATGACCAGATCTGGGCTGCTAAAATCTAGATAATCACTGGCTAGAGTTTTTGGTATCCTTTTGTTGCCATCTGCTAGTCATCTGGATATCCCTCTTCTGCTGTCACTCCCATCAGTTTGTATTTAATATATTTTATTTTTTGATTCAGAAATATTATATGAGTAGCTACCAAAGGCTTCTGCCACATCTTTTGGCAGTGATTTTTTTTTTTTAAATTAAGGTGTGGGAAATTACATTAGCTGAAAAAGCATCTTGAATAATTCTTCAATTACGGACAGTTTTATTCATATTTGAGAGGGTTTTTTTTAACCTTTATTAACATATGATTTCTTGACAGATTACCGTAATCTAAAAAAAAGCCTTTTGAGGTTGGTCTATTGAATATAGAGGCTCAACATCCTTTTCTCCTTAAAATACGTATTTTATCAGTAGTCCCAGTTTTATTTTTGTTCCCCTTTTCCTTTCCCATTAATTTTATATTCTTATTAATGTGATATTTTAATTAAAACACAAGGAAATATGTATGTACTTACTTTTATTAATCCTGAATCTCCCTGCATTTAGTTCTATCACTGGCCCTAGTTCTAATATTGTGAGAAACCAAATAAAAACTTTACAGTCGGAGAAGAGAACATAGCAATCTAATGAAGAATAAAATATGCTTCTATTCAATTTTCATCTGCCTGAGTATGTTGGATCAGCCCATTGATACAATAGCCTAAAGAAATAGTTCAAACTCAACTATGTATGCCATTAATGAGACCACAGTCTATCTGGGATTGACACTCTCTGGCAATTTGCGTACATAGATCTGCTTTGTTGTATTTTGTTTACTTCCCTGGATATGACTCCATGGTAAATTCAGAAAGAGAGTTGTCAAGTTTAATAGCAAAGCAGGTGTGCAGCAGTACAGCTGAGCTTGTGGAGTAAAAGGTCAGAAATCTCTAACCTCCTTTCCCAGAATCCTTTGGGTCAACACACCCTGGCCCTGTCTACCTGCCTTGGGGTAGCTGGTAGTTATTGCTGCTACCACCTATCTTCCTGGAGCTGCCTTTACCTGGTGTCCTCCCTGTTAAGTCTGGCATGTAAAATACGGTACATAGGACTCCCACAGCGTGTAACTTAGGGGCAAGTGAAAGAAGAAAAAGATGAAAATAATTAAATTCATTCTATAGTGCCACCTCCTGGCCTTCTTGTTTCAAGGTGTGTGATTAGAGAAATCACTCACTCTTTTGGGAAACAGATCAATCACCTGAGGTATATTTAGAAAACCAAATTTATTAAAAGAAAGAAAAGAGAAAATGTGAAAATTCCTTTTTAGCTTTGAATAATCATATGCAAAACAATCAGTGGCAAAGGAGATGGAAATATAGAACTATTCAAACAGTATTTTATCCCATATAAATAACAAGATAAAAAGTTCTGATCAGACAATTTTGATCTGCTACTAAAATACTGTAGATGCAATTCTGATAGAAAGATATTTAAAACGGTATAAAACAAAGATTGAGGTTATATAGTGGCAATAATATAGTGACAATACTCTAATGACCATAGATTAAAACCGAGAGAAAAAGAAACTAAATTTAGCACAATTCTTTGCTAACTTTTTTCTATTTCTCTAGAGCAGTGTGTGGACTTCAACTCAAATTCCCAGAATTCCCCAGCCAGCTGGAATTCTGGGAAGTGAAGTCCACACATCTTAAACTAAATGTGCCAATTTAGTTATCTGGAAAATCCCATATCTTGCAAATTCCATCTTAAATCTGAGGCTGAGGAGAGATTTTAAATCCCACTATTTCCAGCCTCTTGTCTGCCTAATTTTTAAAAAAGAGAAAAACATCTTCTGTACAGGAGGGGAGAAATTTGAAGGATCTGCTTGTTGCATGTTTGCCCAAATCCCTTTGCTTCTGGCTGATACTGAAAGAAGCAGATGATTCAAATATTTGAGCTGTCAGCTCGCCACCTGGAGTCAAATTGACTTCACCTCGATATTCTATAAGATTTTCTGAAAACGATTAATAATGCACATTAGGAAAATGCCTGCTAAATTAGCAAAAGAGGGGGACATGTATAGAGCTTACATTGTCACAAAAAAAGATAATATTGTATAATTAGGGAGCAGGAATATTAGAATCTGTATAATATCATTAAACCCGTAGTTCAAAAATCATTTTTCCAATCAGTTCATTTGGTGGGTTAATTTGTGGGATTACTTTTATTTTTGACATTAACTTGTTGATTAGAGACCCACTGGCCTTGAAGCCCCTGGATATTTGTGGTTTCAAGTAATAGAATGTCAGAGAAGCAAGCACTAGTGAGAAATTAAATGGCAGCCTCATATTTTCCCATCTATTTCCAGCTATAGATTGCCTAGTGCTGTTTCTCCAAAAATGAGGCAATTCTGGAGGGCAGCAGCGTGCCAGCAAGATTAACCAGCCAAACCACATTATGGAAAAATGTCCTCTAAGCTGCTTGATGACTTTAAAAAAACTATAAAGGGAATTACTATGCTATTTCAATATGCTGAAACAGACAGGCCTATGCAAAATGACTTTGGGAGTATACCATTCTATCTACTTGCAAGTCTGTTTGGATAAAGAAAAGTACTGAAATAGCAATGGATGAATCTGCTTTGGTTTCACTCCATTTTTTCCCTCCAAACTGAAAATAAAGTGAGCTTTCATTTACTTACTGGTTCTGGAAATGCAAATTAGAGAAATGAAAACAACAAAAATAGATAAAATTTATTTTATTTATTCCTATTTATATCCAGGCTTCAGCACTATAGTGGCTTCTGCAGAGTTTCATTTGAAGATGGTCTACAAGCTTTACTGGAGCAGAATATACTGTAGCGAGACTGACCATATTTCCTTGAGACAAAAATGGGACACTGGGATGGCAAAATGGGGCAGGGCTGGGTGATGGGCTGGATCGGCAGGCAGGAACTTCTCTGGTTTTCTTGGGCTGGGAATCTTCGGATTCCTTCATTTGCGAGAGGCAAGGCTGGGCTGGAGAGTCTAGTGAACAGTTGTCCCTGACAAGCCATTCTTCCTCTGGCTGTGCTTTTATGTTCTTTTCTTCCCACCGTTTCAAGGCAGGAGCCAATCGGCTCGCCCTTTGATCACCGCCTATCAGCTGATCCTGTTTTTTTTTCTTTTTAGGTTTCCCGCCAGGTTGAGCTCTGCGGCTTTTTTCCTGCCATTTCTGCTGAGCTCCCCCTCCTTCCACTCAAAGTCAGACTGCATTCTGACAGGTTCGAGGGAACTTTCAAATTTTTAAGTAAGGTTTTTAAGAAAACAGGACAAAATGGACATTTATATTAAAATGATGGGACGGTCTGGAAATGTTAAAAAAACAGGACTGTCCCATTCAGAATGGGACATATGGTCAGCCTAACTGTAGCTGTCCAAGTGTCAGAGGAGAGATATTTGGAACACATGAGTCCTAGTGCAGATCAGCTGCACTGGCCACTGCAACATTTCTTACCCATATCTCATGTGCTGAGTATTTCACCCATGCACAGTTCAGTGGTAGCACTTAGGATGATTTTGAAAAGGTAGCAACTTCAGACATGGTTAGTACTTGAATGGAAAGCCCCATAGGCAATAGAAAAGCACTTCCATTTCTTATGGCCACAAAAAAGTACATGGACATGTTCATGAGGTCATTAGAAGACAAGGGAATCTCAGAGTATGGTCAAAAATGTCAAGATGGAAGCCACAATAGTGCAATAGAAGCTCTGCCTGGTTTTTATGTGTGACTTTGATTGCACCATCACAACTGCGATTTTTCTGACCAGACCTTGCAGACACCTCTTCTAGGAGACAAACTGAACTGAAAGGAAATTTAACTTTTTCTATCTCCTTCAGCCACATCGGGCTGTCCAGACTTTAAGATCAGACACAGAACTCCTTCTTTCTTGCCTTCCTTTGAGAGGTGCTTGGCAAGTCAAAGGACAAGGCAGCCTGTTATTTAAGGATGCCTTGCCGTCTACAGTTTGTCTTGCCTCAATTTTGACATTTTTTAAAAAAGAACTAAAAACATCATAGCACAGCCATGTTTCAACTTTATTGCCTGTAGGTTGCAATGGACTTTTTATTGTTTTATCCTTCTCTCTATATAAGCCACCTAACGATGTCTGAGAAATATTTAAAATAAATAAATACACATTTAGAGTATGCAGTTACAATGTAACTATGCACATAGTAGTTAAAAACGATAATAAAAAGTGGTTACTTCCTCAGAAACGAAGTAGGAAGCAGCAACCTCAAAAAAAAAAAAAATCGAGACAGCTTTTGATTTGCTGACCAGTCTGCATGGTTAATATATTGCAAAAAAAGGCCAGCTAGAATAATGATTTGAGTAACTATTTAAGTATGTAGCTTTTGTACTTTTCAAAGAGCAATGGGGGCAGGCGGGAGGGGGAGGAGAGAGATGCAAACAGGGCCAGGTAACCTGTCGGCTACCTGTGCTGAATAAATACTGATTGAATGGGAGCGGAGGTTGATGCAGAACTACAAACTAACTGACTCTTGATATCTGTCTCCACCCTCCTTGCCTTCTTTGATGCTTTCTGTCTTCTAGTTCATCAGATGCCACCCAGACCTGCTGTTTGTTTTCCCATTTATGGCGGGGCAGGAAGCCGAGTTGCCAGACAATGGGCAGGCTTGCTGATGACTGAAAAAAGAAAGGGGAAAAGATTTATTGCTGTGGGTGGGTTGGCCAAGAGGCATGTGTTCATTGCTTTAGAAGCTGCCATCATTGTCATGACTTTTCAACAGCCATGGAGACAAGTACCAGCAAAGTGGTGGTCGGGGTGGAGGAGGGGGAATTGTCCTCATGTATTATAGATAGCAGAGGTCTTTTCTGTGGGCTGGAGGAAGCGAACAAAACAAAGATGTTCAGACCTTCAGTGCTATTCTGTCACTAAGATTCCCTTAGATCTTGTGCAAATAGGGCTTGCTAACCTAAGAACCTTATTTGGGTCTGAAACCCCATAATTGCTTTGACATAATTGGTGCATTTTTGGGAAGTTCTGCAGGCCACTTTGCATGATCAAAGAACCCTCAAATAGCATTTTTGAGGCATTTCTGCACATCTGTTTAAGGCAACTGCAGAGCTGTCCTTCACATAAGGGAAGTGGAGTGGTTAAGCTTTCCTGCTCAAAGAAGTGGATAATCTTATTTCATGTTCACTTATGTTCACAAGACTCACATAATGTTGGGGCATACCTGGATGGAACAGAATATTGCTGCTATTAACGTGTATATTTTAATTGGCTACTCCTAGAATGCTCCTGCAGTTCCGATATTTTATGCCCTTGATTCTCATACACTCACACAGTTGATGGTTTGTGCTGTCCAAAATCCTTCAGTTCTATGGCAGCTTCTAGGGCAGTGTTCCTCAACCTTGGCAGTTGAAGTTGTGTGGACTTCAACATCCAGAATTCCCCAGCTAGCAAGGTTGAGAAACACTGTTCCAAGGAGTGAGAAAATTGCCTTTCTCTGAATCAAGTCTTTTATTACCACTAGGCTAAACTTTGGTGGCTTATGTGCTTAGAAAATGTGGCAACCTTTCAACCAAAGTGATGCATTTTAAAACAAATGCATAATATGATAATTTTTAGTTTGCCACAACTTCTTGGTTTTTTTAAAAAAAATGTCTGGAAATATCCTAGGATAGTTGCCTGTTGAGATAGGTCATTGTTCTAACATAACACTCTTGTCTGACTGAACCATGACACTTGACATGTTATCTGGCTCTGTGAGACTTCCAGACACCATCTGGGTGTGCATCTCCATAATGAGGGTGTTTTGTTGTTTATTCGTTTAGTCGCTTCCGACTCTTCGTGACTTCATGGACCAGCCCACGCCAGAGCTTCCTGTTGGTTGTCACCACCCCCAGCTCCCCCAGGGACGAGTCCGTCACCTCTAGAATATCATCTATCCATCTTGCCCTTGGTTGGCCCCTCTTCCTTTTGCCTTCCATTCTCCCTAGCATCAGCATCTTCTCCAGGGTGTCCTGTCTTCTCATTATGTGGCCAAAGTATTTCAATTTTGCATAATGAGGGTAGCTAGATGCAAAACTGAAAAAGGAAGCTTATGTGATGGACAAAGGTCCTTTTTCACTTTTACAGCTGAAGGAGCTCCACAGTCTTTGCACTGGCCATCCCAGTACCGATTGGAATTGTTCTGTTGTGAGATTAAATAATGCTTCAGTGGTCAGTCTGCTCTTCCTGTTGTGTCAATTATATTTTAAAGCAAATGTATTTTAGGCTATGCTGTGATATTTTATGAAGCAAAATACCAAAATCCCATTTCATTGAGATAGCTGCCAGACCTTTTCTCAATATAAATCATTCTGGAGTGTTAAGATCTGGAGTATTTCACACCTATGAGAGAATTATTGTCTCCTCCTCATACTTGAATAAGATATGCAGGTTTTTAGTGCTTGAGCAAGGTTTGGGTTAGGGTTAGGGTTAGGGTTAGGGTTAATGTTAGAACAAACTCCTCCCAGAATTCTCCAGTCATCATCATAGTAAACTATATTAAAAAATAATGCACTGTAATTCTTCCCACAGATCAGTTGAGTACAGAAGACCCTTTGGTCCTGCCCCATTGTCCCCATACCTCCCTAGGAATCCTTCCAACAGGGAAGTTTACGGTTCAAATAGCATTGTGAGAAAAAAATGAACTTATTTAATGATATAAATTTGAGAACTGGGATGAACTGAAAGTACTATTGGAGGTTTTGCAGCTTTTTAAAAAGAAGTATCTAGATTTTTATCTTATAAAAGTAAAGATCATTGTGGTATATCTGAAGTACAAGCAATATAAATACTGGTCAATATAAACAAAGTCAATGACAGTATGGTAACTACTGTATACTGTTGGCGTTCACGTGTTAGAAACTCTTATTTAAATGGCTCGCCAACCAACTTTTTATATATTTTTCTGGTGGTTTTCCTAGTTTTGTCATGTGCATAACTTGCAAAAATTTAGCCTGAGATTTTTTTGCTGGTGTATTGGTGAATGTGCAAAATTTTTACTAATAAATTCTGCCATTGTTAAATGTCTGAGTTCCTCCATCTGGAACCTGTTCAACTATAAAACCTACTGGATGATCTTGAGAAACCTTAGCTCACAAGTTGGACATGAACCTACAATACCATCTGTGTGTACTTCTACTTTTTGAACCACATGAAAATCAAATACTGTAGTATTTCCAGAATTTTTCAAATTATCTCCTAATATTCCAAAACCAGATCAATTTTTAGAAAGAAACTCATCCATTATACAACCACAACTGCAGATTTTGAAATGGGGTTAGAGGGCATACAGCACACCATAACATGATTTGGAAATTGCACCTTCCACCACTTTGTCACTGCCCTACAAAAAAAGAAAAAAAGAAAATTGCCCACTCCTGGCTAAGGCTGAGTTCTCTATGGTGGCATGAAGAAAAGCAATGGAACAATTAGTTGGGGTGATTGATTGATTGTTTGATTGATTATGTGCCATCAAGTCATTTTTGACTCCTAGCAACCACATAGATTTGGGTAAGTAAGACCACATAGTTGGGGTCAGAAGCATCCAACAGAGTAACTGACTCATACCCCTTAAAAAATAAATGTAGCTCCAGCCCATACATCATGATACCCTGTCATGCAGCCTTCATAATCATATCAAAACTGAAGGGCATTGTCCATAATAGCCACTGCAGGAGAAAATGTGTAAATTTTATGCCTTCTACCTCTAGTTCTCAATCCCATGCCTTCTGAGAATGCATTCCACATTGACTCATCTTCCACATTGACTAATCCACAGCTGCCATTGCAAAGTATCATGAGAAGTCTTGTCATCACCTGTTAAGCATGCAGAGTTGTAAACATATGCAAACCTTCCCTTCAGCCTCCTTACTCCCTATTTTGGTAGTGTATTGAAGGCATGAAACATGAAGGCAATTGCAACTGTTTGAATGCTACCCTCCCCAACACTGTGGGCTCTGCCAATGAGTATTGGGGTTATTGCTGTTTTCACCAGATTGCTGTTTGCCAATCTACCTCAAGGGTTGGCAAGAGATTAGAGGTATGGCCCTGCCAAAACTCTGGGGAATGGACAATTTGCTTCTGTACACTTCTGTGAAGTTCCAGAAGCCATGATGGGAGCCTCCTATCTCAAGTTTTTAGAAATGCAGTGGAGGATCGTTGCAGAAAGCTGTCCCATTCTCTGCAAGAGCCAGGCAAAACCTACTTTTCATACAGTTATTAAAGTACCCTTTAATGACTTTTCTTAGCCTGTCTTAGTTATTTTGCAGTTGAAGCTTCATGGAAAAGCTGGTACTCCAGATCTGCCGAGTTCTGCATGTCTGCATGACCAACTCAACCTGTCATTTTTCATAATAATCCCAAGATGAGCCAATTGTCCTTACTCTGATATATTGAAATCAGCTTGGACTGGCAAACTATAGTGAGCACCCACAGAACCCAAACACAGATTTGTACACCCCTGTATATTATTGCCACCTTTCTTTCTGACTGTATTATGGCAGGCAGGCAGAAGAACCACTGGACTTAGTGCTTAGAAGAGAGATGGGGAGTGGATGAGGAAGCTGAGAAACATCCTTGTTTACAGTAGATATTTGTCAGTATTGAGGCAGTAGGCTGTGTATTACAAAGCATTTCACCAATGGTGAGAATATTGCACTAAGAGAACAGTAGATTGCATACGTTTCAGAACTGAGAAATCTGTACAAAAGAGCAGCAGTTTGGGAGAGGTGGTAGAGTTGGCGGCTGCAGCAGGCAGAGTGGGGCTGGCAGTACTGAATTGCCAGATGTATGCAATAAGTATGCAAACAGGATCATTGGATGGAACATCTGTCCTAAAATTTTCAGTATGCCTAGCTGTCAGCCCTTCAAGGTAGTCCAGACAAGAAGCACCGACCATGAGTACTAACACTACCTTTATTGTACAGTTACAGTAACAGAATCTTGCAAGTCTGAAAGTACATCTCTCCCCCCCCCCACTTACCTTTGCAGTCAAAGAAACAGGGGAGGGTCCCTTCTGAGATCCTTGCCCCGCCCCCATTCCTTCTGCGGGCTAGGCTGCCTCTTATCTGACCATTGCCTAGTCTGTGGCTCCTCTTCCTCTTCCTGTCTCTCAAGGACATTCTCACAGACCATTTCACTACCACACCCTGCCAGGTGGCAGCACTTAGCTGACCTTGACCGATCTTGAAAAACTAAACAGGGATGGCTCAGTTTAGTATGTGAATATGAGACCACTAGGAAATCCTAGAACTGTAGTCTAGACCAAGAAGTTTAAATTTCTGAAAGAAGGTAGTGGTAAACCACTTCTATATTGGTGCCAAGAAAACAGCGTCAGTGTGACCACAAAGTCTTCAGATGAACTCAACTTGAAGGAGATTACTTTTTTATATGTAACAGAGGGAATTCCAGTCACTGACAAAATGAATATATTCAGAGTGAGGTTTTTTTTAAAAAATTTTTTGAGGAGGACTGTCAGATCCATTTTATCAAAAACAACGAAGTGAACACTTGCTGGTTTTTAAGAAAGTTTAATAGCAAGTCAAAAATAGGACATAAAGCTACACATTTTTCTAGACAAACACAGCTCTAATTACCACATTTAAGAGGCTATTGTGATGCAGTGGGGAGTCCTGGTATTCCTGTCTCATCTGAGATGGACTTAGTTTCAATTAAGAAACTTACCTGAGCTTCATTTATTTATTAATCATGTATTCATTAATCATATTTATATGGCCACCCATCTCTCATAATGTGACTCTGGGCAGCGTACAAAACAACCATAAAAACAACCTTAAAAACATTCAAAAGTACAAAACATTAATATTATTATAAAGGGCTGAAAACTGTCTTGATGTCTAGGCAACTTCTGAATCACTAGACTGAAACCATCCAACTCCACATGATCTCCGCAATGGCTGAGAAAGGCTAAATAACTGCTGAACTCTTCATTTCAGACCATACCTGTGTTCAGACCTTAATATGGAAAAACCCTGAATTCTGTGTCATCTGAAAGCAATCTAGAGGCCTGGTTGTGGAATTTTAACTTTGTAAAATAATTTGGGTGAAATAAAGGTTCATTATAGATTAATAATGTATTTATGCATTCCAGAAACAGTCAATATGACCAGATTCAGTTGATTATATCTACACAGGAAATTTAGCCTGATAATTCAAATGCTTAGAACTTCTTCTTTTTTAAAATCATTTAAAAGATTGTTACCTAAGGCAAGTTATAATCTTGTGAAATCTGATGGCACATCATGGATTGTTTGAGAGCAGATGAGGTGGAGGATTCAGGGCATAACACTCATAGACTTAATGGAAAGTTGTCATCATCTCTTAATCCCCAGTTTATGCAAAATATAAAAATTTGTTCTTTGCTTTATACATATTACAAAAATAAATGCTAAATTTGTGATGGTCCATATTTTGGAAATGTATTATTTAATTTTTAAAATTTATTTATTGATATGACAGATTTTGAAGTTGGACTTACAGTGGTGTAAATAAAGTCAAGGCAAGAGTATGGGCCACTTTGGGGCCCAAGTTTTTTTTTTTTAAGTCTTAGGAAAAAAAACCCTGGTTGTGATATGATGCAGGACAGGTGTGTACCTATTAAGGAACCTAGATATTTGCCTAGGGCATTTGCCTGGTAAGTGGAGACAGAGAAGCAGGTAGACATAGGCTGCATGGTAGCCAGCTTCAGTGCCTACTAACTAGGTGACTGCTAGATGGCAGCAGTGTGATACAGAAAATGTTTACTCTTTGCTGCCATCTAATGGTAGTTTAGAGAGCCAGTTTGGTCTAGTGGTTAAGGCAATGGGCTAGAAACCAGGAGTCTGTAAGTTGTAGTCCTGCCTTAGGCACGAAAGTCAGCTGAGAGACATTGGGCCAGTCATTCTCTCTCAGCCCTAGGAAGCAGGCAATGGCAAACCACTTCTGAAATCTTGCCAAGAAAACTACAGGGACTTGTCCAGGCAGTTGCTGAGGATTGGACATGACTGAACGGCAAAAAAAAAAAAGTAGTCTATTTTTGTATACTTAATCTGCAGCCCAGATTGGGTGGCACTACTTCTGACACAACCTGCCAGGGCTATCTGGGTACCCTGAGCCACCACTGCTGCCATTCTTCCCTGAATGCACCAAAATACGCCTGTTCCCATAAAGCCACTAGCTCTTCAACTGATGCCTGATGTTAAGATGGGGATCCCCCACCTGAGAAGTTTGCCTTGGGGCCCAGAGCACTCTAATTATGCCCCTCAACCAGATAAAACTTATTACATGATTGCCCTGCCTAATTCATGGAATTTTATCTTGGGTTCAGATGATAGCATCCTCCATTTGTATGCCTCCTTCTTTTTCCCACTTTCTTATCATTCGTGTTTTCAAAGAAAAGCCATTAGGGGGAAAAAGATGAAATAATTGCCCAGTGCCTTTTAAGGGATGGTGCTTGAAACTTTTCATCTGTAAGCACCTAGCAGCATTTCCCTAAAACCAACATTCTTCATTCATTCACTTTTCCAGAAAATACAGACAATATTGGCCTGTTATATTGCAAAGAGCTTTATATTGTCATTTTTTTCTTAGACTAATTTGTGAGGTCTGTTTGTGATTCTTGCATGACCTGCAAGAGAGTCCTTCTCCCCAACCTTACTAAGCAACAGGAGCTGAGATGTTTGTCCCTTGGATTGGTAAACTCCATTATAAAGAAAGATGCCCAACAGAGAGGAAAGAAGGAAGGTGAGAAACATCCCAGAAATCTGCTCAGCTGGACATTCCCCCACTCCTACAGGACCATTAGGAACAACAGGAGCAGCTGTAGTAAGAATCATAGAATTTATTTCATGTGTTTTAAAATAATATTTATAGTATTTTTGCTTGCAGTGGCTTATATTGCTTGTAAACCATTTTGTGAGGATTATTTTTCTAATCAAATAATTTGAAATAGATAATTGTAACATATACACCACAAGTAGATATAGGGATGGGTGGATGAATAGTTACAAATGTCATAGCAACCACTGGGTGATTTGGGGATAGTCATTATTTCGCACTAAACTCATTTCAGAGAGTTGTTTGAAGATTAAAGTGAGGGTAGACTGCTATGTGCACTGCTTCTAGTTCTTTTGAGAAAGACAGGACATAAATGTAGTTATACATTAAATTAATACAGTTGGCTAATTTCATTAATTCTGCATCCTTTCTCTCAATTTTGGGCCAAATCACACATAGTGTGAGAGATCTGTCATCAGCTTTTTTTTATTTGTTTCTTTTGTTTCAAAACAATTATTATTTTTTAACCACACCATGCTTCCAGCCCGTTCTCAGCATTCCCAGAGAAAGGTCAGAAACGTGAGATTTCTGGTGCACAGGAGTCATAGAGCATCTCTTTTTTTCTCTTTTTGCCTCAGTTACAGTGGGAGTGGGGAAACCTGTTGATTTCCAGACATTACTCAAATTTAATTTTTATCAGTTCCAGCCAGTATAGCTAGTTTTGAAGGAAACTGGAAGCTATACTTCATTATTAGAGGACCACAGAATTCTTGGCCTGGGAAATTTTAGATAGAAGCACAGTCATTTGCTACAAGGCCTCTTATTTAAGATCTCTCTTTGTGATGGGGAAAACAGAGATTCCAATTTTTCCCCTAAGAAGAGAGGACTTTTTAGTGATGTCTTAAGGCATTATCACATGTGCAGCTTAAATCAGTCAAAAATAAAAAGTATTTGACTAACAGTTACATTGGCTGGACCTTTGTTGTGTTTTCCTTTCATTGTCACATTAATAACATTAGCAACTGCACTGCACATGTGGCTTGGGAGTGGCTCAAAGCTATGTGTGTGTGCATGCTGAAGTACTATGAGTGAAAATGGCCTTAGTGCAGGGCCACAACTAGGGTCTGTGTCACCCGGGGCAAACATGGATTCCACTCCCATTTTGGTTCCCCCCCCCAGCACAGCGCCTGGGGCACATGCCCCAGTTGCCCCCTCCCCTAGTTGCAGCACTGCCTTAGAGTGTTATTTAGTGTGTTATATTTGTTTATGAGTGTCTACAAAAAGCATGGCATCTGATGCAGGAAGTGAACATTGAGAAGTAACTGGAGCGTAGCTCCTGGTATCCTAAGAAAAATATAGTTGAATTAGGAAACTATCAATGGACTTCACAAACCAGTGAGAGAATGTACTTTTGGCAAAGAAGAAAAATTATAACTAATTATAATTTTTATATTTTAATTATAAAAGTAATTATAACTAAAAGCAAAGGTAAAAGAGTGTGTTTATGAGAGGCGGGTGACTTCAAAGCCCTTGAATTAAGGAGCCCCTTGAGGGACAAGTAGATTATGAGGTCTAACTCTGAATCACACATGATTCAAGTTTCCAAGATCTTTGTCTTACTTCCCAGTGTATACAAGTTGGGAATTTGTGCTTTCTCTGCAGCCACCCATGCTCTCCCAGAAGTCCATATACAGTAGCCCTGACCCTGCTGCCCTCCTGAACAGCCATAAAGACCTGGCTTTTCCAACAGGCCACAGGCAGAGGGATTTGTAACTTCCCTCAGTGAGTGGGTTTTGTTTTTATGGAATTGTTTCATATGCATACGTATCTGTTTTTTATGTTATTGTATTTCTGTTTTAAGCCACATTTTAATCCTAGAATTACTTAGCACTCGGAATGGCTAACAAACTGATTAAATAAATTCATCCTTAAAGCAAGTAGAAATGGATGACCTTAGAAGTACTGATCTTCTTCAGATGCATCAGCAATGGCCTGAAGGTCAGAGAAGCAGAGATTCCAAGTTTGTAGTGGACTGATTTAAACCATGGGCCAAAGATTTCCCATATTTGCCCTAGACTGACTGAAGGGTTTGGGGAGAATTTCCAGGTAATATAATATCACTAGCTGTTGAACCCATGGGGAAATAGTTCAAGCAGTTGAGACATTCTGGATCCTTCACTCCATCAATTCTCTGTTTTTATTACTGTAGATTGCTGTGATGGTGAAATCAGTGGAGTGATGGAGCTACAGTGATAGAACATAACCTTCCATCTCAATATGGTCAAACCCAGGTGGCATTATTTGCTCTGTAATTGGTTTCATTGAGTTTAGGATTTATACGTTATTGGTTGTTTTAGCACTGTTGTTCATCATCCTGGATTATATTTATGAAAGAAAGGATATAGACAGAACATTATACCACTTCCTTCTTTCTGCATGTATATAAATTGGGTCCCCCTGTGTTGGGGATAATGACAGAAATAATATCTCAGCACCATCATTGCATTCTACCACAACTTAGCCCAAAAGAATACATTTAAGAACCTTTGGAGGCTTATTCCTATATTTGGAAGACCTTTTGACAAAAGCATTTGCATCTCCTGCAACTTGGATGCCAAAGATTCCATGGTTCATTTTATGTATATAGAATCTAGGATATCATCTTGTGGGAGGATTTTCACACTTTAGTATGTAGTGTTAGATTAAGCTGAAGCTGCCATAACTAGAGATGACACAGGCATGTAAGCAGAGAGAACAAAAAGCCAGGAATCTTGTCTAAAAGATCCAAACTGGGGAGGTAGATAAGAAGGAAATAAGTTGTTAAGGAAACAAAGGGAAAATGTCACCTGAACCAGACAAAGGAAGTTGGGCCTGAGCACATGGAAACACCCGCCCAATCCCATCAACAGATACCAGACTTGTAAATTAACAAGGCAAAAGTAGCTGCCAGTCTTGTGAATCAACAAAGCAAGGACTTTGGGGGATAAAAGGGGTCCCAAAGCCCACCCATTCCTTGAGTTGTCCTTGGATCCAGACTTAGAGACTTCCATCCCTCTAGCTAGTGCCTGGCAGCCTAGTTGGGAAGGACCTGGGTAAGTGTGGATGAGTGTGTGTGTGAGAGAGAAAGAGCAAATGTACATTGCAACCAGTAAAAATTTGCTGTTATTTTAAATTCACTGGATCTCCATGTATTACAAAGAACCTGTTGCCCCTCAGTGTTCAATTGGAAGTGATTTGTGTGTGTTCCTAATTATTTCTCGGCTGTTGACCAGGGCTGTGTGTCTTGTCTGCTCAAGCCACAGCTATATGGAAAACCCAGGTAGAAAACAAGAGGGGCTGACAAGATTCACATGCCTCAACAGGCTGTGAGTGTGTGAGTGAGTGACTATAAGTCGAACCTGGGAGGGCATGTAACAGTAGTAGATAAAGTATTTGGAGGAATGTAGCCTATCATATATATACAGCTGTCTATAAAGGCTGATGAATATCATGCAGAAGGAAGGGTATTAACCAGTTAGTCTAGAGGATAATTAACGCTTTCTACAAGAGGAAGTGGCCCCAGTCACCTTGAAACAGAATGAGTACAAAACAAAGTACTCCCTGGATTGTAATTCACTGATTAAAATATCCCTTAGTTAAGCAAAGTGCTGAAGTAACCAAGCAGTTCTAGGCATTCTCAGATTAGATTAATTAGCCAGAGATTTCAATGAATTTTCAGACTAGGATTTGGCATAGAAACTACCTTGGGTTTTGATGGGTGAGCAACTTTGGAGTCCTTGGTGCTCTCTGAATTTGGTTGTTTGCTTGCAGATGTTTCATTACCCAACTAGGTAACATCATCAGTGCTAGTGAGTGTGGGGTTTGCTCCCTGTTTATATATAGTATCTGTGCCCTGCTAGTGTTGGTGGGGGTGTGGTTTTCTCCTTGGTAGTTCCTTGATTAGGGTACTGTTTTTGCTTGATTGTTTGCCGGGTGTTAATCCCTGCTTATCTGGGTATTGGCTGCTGGAGAGGATGGGTTCTGGTCTGAGCAACAGCAGGAGAAAGATGGGGAGCATGATTTTATTATCAGTGGCATTTAGTTCACTGCCTGTAATATCTTTCTGGATAGACTATGAGTTAAAAACCATAGGCATGGTGTTTTAGTCATACCACCTCTATGTGATTGGCTGATTATTAAAGTCCTAGGCCTAAGACTACTATGCAATTGGGTCTTGCAGGCTCTCTTTTGTCTCTGATACTCTTTATTGTCTAAATAAAACAGCTGGGGGAGGTCTGATAGGTTTGAAGTTGATGTCATCAGTATATGAATGGCCCCCAGCTCTACCACTAACTGTCATTTAAGATGGTGGAAATTCTGAAACAGGTACTTATAACATGAATGCTCTTAAATGTGGCAAGGTAGAAGCCCTGTGAGTAGGTGATCTGTCGGCTCAGAAAGTTAGTGCACAGGCTGACTTGAATGAGGTGGAAACTGGATTGCAGTCTGACCATTTTCATAGTGGTCCTGGGAGGAAGTCGATTTTCTGGACCCATTTCAGTTGGGTTTCAGGCTGGGGTTTAGTACAGAGTCTGCATTGGTCATGCTGTTCGATGACCTGTGGTGCGGGGGTGGTATGCCCATTTTGTGCTCCTTGATCTCTCAGTAGCTTTTGATACTGTCCACCATGGTATTCCTTTGGCCCAGCTCCAAGGATTGGGGGTGGGAGGCACCACTTTGTGGTGGTTCTCTTCCTTTCTCTGTGGCCAGTTTCAGTCAGTGTTGGCAAGTTGGGAGAAATCAAATCCACGGCCCCTCGTTTGTGGGGACTGCCAGTTCTACCTTCTCTCCCCTTCTGTTTAATGTCTATATGAAATTGTTGGGTGAGATCATCTGTTGGTTTGGGGTCAGGTGTCACCAGTATTCTGATGATACCTAGTTGTACATCTTGACCCCAGGCTTGTTTTCTACCTATTTTAAGTACAGTATTATTGAAGGATTTATTGTGATGGATTTGTCTTGCAGCACTTTTTCTTTTACACTGATGCATTTAGCTGTGAGCTGCCTGGGAGCTGTCTGGCTGAAGGGCACTATATGAATATATTAAACGAATAACATATTTTGTCTGTCTTTCTAGTTCCACTATTCATAACTTTTATACATGATAGAAACAAAACTTGAGTGATCAATTTTTATGCCTCATTATTTAATATACTTCTCATGTAATCTCATCTTGAGGCTACTTCATGGTTTGTTTAAAGTTTCCCTCCTTTTTTGGTTCACACTAAGTCAAACATTTTGTAAACAGTACAATACAGACTGTTTCACAACAGTCAAATGTTTTGTGAAACAAAACAAGCATTTGACATGGTGTTTATTTAGAAGCCTGGTTTAAAATGTGTAGATCCTGGAGGGGCTGTATCTGTGTATGGAAAACGTAGCGAAATTATTTCAAGGTAAAAAATTAATGGAGATTTCCTGAAGATGACAGATTTTAGTTTTATTTATTTGTGGCATATTTTATCCTATCTTACTGCTCAAAATCTTCAGGTTGATTTTATAATAAAATTTTTAAAATGACAAAACAGAACTCTTTCAATCTGTGAGAGCCTCTAAAGACAACAGAAGAACAGCATGGAAACAGCCAATAATAACAATGCACAATGGCTCTAGAAATTGTGAACAAGACCATTATGGCTTAGTATGAACCAGGTATGAACCAGGTTAGGTATGAACCAGGCTATTGTAGCTTATTCAAGTAGGTAAGATTTGTCTTATTCAACAAGCTCTGGATTACAAAAGTCTGGCTTCACATGGTATGTGAATCCAGCCTGTATTCAGATTAATGGGTAGAGCCCAAACTAGGATGATTTTTGTAAGACTATGAGGATCTTATTCAAGGTCTAAAAGTTTAACTTTTGCGTATGTATGTGTGCCTTCAAGTCAGTGTTGACTCCTGGTGACTGCCTGGACCAGTCCCTGCAGTTTTTGTGGCAAGGTTTTTTGGAAGTGGTTTGCCATTGCCTGTTTCCGAGGGCTGAAAGAGAGTGACTGGCCCAAGAACACCCTTCTGGCTTGTGCTGAAAGTAGGACTAGAACTCACAGTCTCCCAGTTTCTAGCCTGATGTCTTAACCACAACACCAAGCTGGTTCTCAAAGTTTAACTAGGTTGTGGCTTATATTACAACTATTCTAAGCTCTTTTTTATTTTTTGTTTCATAGAGATCTAAGTATGAACAACATCAGTGAACTGCTGCCTGGAGATTTCCATCACTTACATTTTCTGGAAGAATTGTAAGTATTACTAAACACATATTGCCTTGACATTTTTTAAAAGCTTCTCTAAATAATACCCATGACATTCAGTGCTTGTTTCCTTAGCAGTTAGTTACTTGCTTAAGAGTAGAACTTTTCCTGTAACATCTACAGTATATTGAATTTGTTACATGCTTACTCTAACTTCCCAATATTTGAATAATTCAAGTTTTCCAAGTCTGTCTGGACAGGGCTCATATTTCTTCTCTGATCCAAATCAACATTGCTATAATGCTTCCAGTATTTTGAATAGGAATAGCCCTCTACAGGGCAAAGCTTTTATTTAAAGTAGTATTTCTCGAATTCAGCAATTTTAAGATGTGTGGACTTCAACTTCCAGAATTCCCCAGCCACCTTAAGAATGTTGTTTGTACATTCTGGTTGCTTTATCTTATATATGATCTTGCAAAACAGGGGAAATACAGAAACAAAACAAAAACAAAAAACAAGATATTAAATATTTGGGTTTTATTTAGAAAATGTGAACAAGGGGGAATACATAACCTGAATTTGTGAAACACCACTAAATGCCACTTGCTCTTTGGCTTAGGCAGCCACTGTAATGTATAAATTAATATAAATCTCCCTCTTTTGGGGGGAGATGGGCCGTGATGAAATTTGATAAATAAATAATGGTTTATAACCTATTTTGTTGTTCAGTCGTTAAGTCGTGTCTGACCCTTTGTGACCCCATGGACCATAGCATGCCAGGCCTTCCTGTCCTCCACTGTCTCCCGGAGTTTACTCAGATTCATGTTCATTGCATCAGTGATGCTATAACCCATGGATACAACCAAATGTGGTTTATTTTGTAAATGATAGTTAAACAAGCCATGACTTAGAATCTCATATGAGTGCAGACAGTGCCTTATAGAATTTTGCTTGACATGGACAAAGTTAATAGTCTTTTTCCTTTCATAGTAGTAGATCATGATTAACTGAATTAGAATGCATAAAACACACTGAACCATAAACAAATTGTCACACAAACTATTCAACTTTTTAGTTCATTGTGTTGTACAAATCCAGCCCACTGATTACTTTATAGATGGGTATGTCAACTGAGTTTATTCAGTAAACCTTGATTGAGAATTAAGGTATACTATGTTATATAAACTTAACCACAAGTAGCCAATTAGAGTTTAGCCTAGCATATTATACAAACCCAGTTGATTCTAGCAACCAGTAATCTGAAACTGAAAGTCAATCTTTGAACATTCCTATTTATGAATGGGATCTTACTCCTGAGAAAACTTTTACTGATGAGATGCTGTGTCTCTCAAGTGAGCATTTCTTTGCCTAGCCTAGCATACTGTATATCCCCTGCCATTTCCATTCCAGGAGTGGGTCAACTAGCAACCCAATTTTTGCAACTTGAGAGATATTACACATTCAGAAGTAATCACTGGTATTCCTCAAGGAGCACTGAGTCTTCCTTTGGAGAGGAGTCACCTGGGAGAATATGAGAACCTCAGTGATCTGAAGGAGGCTGCTTCTAAAGAGAAGTTGCCAGGAATCATAGCTGGAGAGAAATAATACCCTCACATTCACTTGTGGACTTCCTATAGATGCTCACTGTAGATAAGCCTTGGTCTGACCTAGCAGTGTTTTTATGTTAAATTGTGAAATAAAAGAACCGTTGAACCTATTTTTTAACCAAGTCATGCCTTGTATTTAGCATAGGGACTAAGATTAGTATAAAATATAATGTGCCTACAAAAATGTCAGCCAAATGCTGGTACGTTTATCACTTTCCTAATGCTCAGGAAAATAAAACAAATTTTGACAGAAATATTAGTTCCAGTTTTACAGAAAAGTAATGCTGATGGTCTTCTTATCCATGTAGAACATTTAATTTCTTGTCACTTCTTATGAAGAGTTTCAAAATGTCATTATTCATACCGAAGGTGAGAATTGGTTTTGTTTGCAGACAGTGTTTAAAGTTAAGGTTTTTAATCTTACCATTAATTTTTGGTGGTAAATACAGGCAGATCATCACTTGATGTTATATTTATCAGATGATAACAAAGCACCATTTGAGCCATTCCTAACTCTTTTAAAAGAATCAGTGGATGTCATGATGAAATTCACCTTGAGTTGATTCATCTAGCTGGTCATAATATTTGGTTCATGGGTGGTTAAAAGAACTGGCACATGTTTAATGCTAATCCATAATGTACTTTGTTTGATTGTGGGTTAGCATATTTATAAGTGATGGTTGATAGTGGTACACGTAGTTGCACAAATTTGGAAGAGCAAATTCTCTTATCTCTGCTCCAGGAGAATTTTGAAGTGAATACTCCCTATTTAGTGTCAATATCAATCTCCGTATATGCTGTTATGAAAATGATCATCTGCTATCTTCTCCAAGGAATATGTTGAAATCCCTGCCAGATCTTGCAAAATCCAAGACAACCATTAGATGGTAAGAAAGAAATATTTACAATCCTAATTCTTTGTTGCCATCTAGTGGGTGACTGGCTTTTTGCAGCTTAGATATGGTAAGTCTACTCTTCAGCTATATGGGTTGTCTCCAACAGTAGTAAGAGAAGATCGTGTACACAGCAAAAATTGCTTTTCTAATCTCTAAACCTGGATACCAAGAAGAAAGCTTCTGTGTTTATAGCTCATAATGAAAATTCATAAATTACTTGAATGATTATGTACTGAAGATAGAATTACCTCCACAGCCTAAAAGGCACAAGGAAACAAAAGCACTGCTTTGGGGATGCCAGCAGCTTGTACTGGGCTGCTGCAAGCAGGTGTCCAGGTTCTACACTGCACAAAGGCACCTCGACATGTGGGGGGCACCAAATGATGGAAACATTAATAGCCCAGTGCTGCATTGCAGGGCGCCAGTTTGGAGGAAGAAGCTTGTCCAGTTACTACTCTGATACTGATTGGACTCACACTTAACTCTTAATCCATAAAGTTCTTTGTTTTTGACTTGGTGTGATGTGTGAACTTACGTATTATGATTTGTCATTATGGCCTATTCAACAAATGAGGTTTAATGTTATTAAACTCTTAGCCATGCTGCTGGCTGAAATTTCAGCATGATAGGATAGTTTCTTCTTAATTTTTTCGTGTGGAAAAACCATTGTCCTTATGAGGCTTTGTGATGCTCTATGTGACAGATACTCTATGGAGATCCTTTGGAAAGCTGATCATAGAAAAGATGGCACAGTATCCAAGGCATGCCTACTTATGACTAAGCCCCATTGAGTTCTATGGGACTTAATGCCTAATGAGGCAAATGCATGAAGGAAAAGCTGGAGCCCTGAAAGTTGAGAGTAGTCCTAAAATGTAGGAATCCACTTGTTCCTTATATCAAAAGAGATATGGTTTTATCCACTATGATTTTGGTTTTTCCCCTCTAATTAGAAACATCAGCCAAAAGGAAGTTTGTTAGTATATTGTAGGTAGCAAAGAGACTATGAATTAGGCAGATGTAGGTTTTGTTGATTGACAAGAAGGACTGAGAATGCAATGGAGGTGTCAGCAGGAGCAATGAATGCTATTATGCCAAAATGCACAAGGCTAAGCAGTCAGTGATTCATGATAGGGAATGGAAGCCAGTGTTGACAGCTTCACTGGCTTAGCTGCTCCATTCTGTTGGCTTGTGCTGCAAGCATATACATAAGGTGCACACCTCAAGATCCATCTACTACATGGCTAGCTGGAGAATTCTGGGAGTTGAAATCTACATGTCTTAAAGTTGCTAAGGTTGAGAAATGCTGCACTAGAGACTAAAAGAACAACTACTATTCCTTGTATAATTCATTATATATGAAATTATTCACTCCTGATTCAAGTGCTGTTCCCTTCCTTTTAAGGGGAGACCCCCTTTGAAGCTTCATTTCTTGCCTGTTTTCTCTTAATGTTCAGAACATACTGTATGTTTAACTATAGTTTCCTGGGATGTTTCTGCTTGTAGCTGCTCTTGTAAACAACATGTATTTTTGTGAAAAAATGTCTATCTTGTTTTCCAACTATCTTCATACATATAGGCAAGCATACTCCTATGCTCTGCTCTGAATGCTCTTTCCAGGTGTCACATTTCCTGTCTTAATTGATAATGTCCTTTACAGGGAGCAGTTTTTCCATTCTTCCAATATCTATACCAGACAGTGATAGAGTTTCCTGAAATACTGTTAAGCTTCCCAAGGGGGTGGTGGTGGTTTCAAATGCTTCTTCTCAGCCATTATCCTAGTTATTACCTAAGGAGCTCCCACTTGTTTGAGTAGAATGCAGAATTTCTACCATTGCATCCATGCATTGTACCCATGCAGCTCGTTTATTTTCAATGCCTGTTGAAGAAGCTAAATGTGAAGTACCCCATAATCCTAAAAGTTACATTCACCATAATCCATTTTATGCATTCTCTCCTCCATTAAGCTTCTTATCTGTCCACTGAATCAAATTTATCAGACACATGAAAGTACAACTTTATCATTAAGAAAAAAAATCTAATCCCCAAATTTGGGAAGAAAAGGCATACATATGTATGCATGCATGTGTGCATATACATATACAAGAATAGGTACAAATATAGGTTAAAAAGTGCAATAAGCACCAATTTGCACACAGCTTCTGTTTCCAATATTTTTTATCAGAAACATTGCCTCTACCAGGATAGAGAAATTGAATAAAATATCAGTTTTAATGAGTCACCCTCTCAAAAATAACATTTCAAAAAATTCAGGCAATTGGTAATGTTCTGCAAAAAACATGGGTTGAAGACTGCTTTTTTGTGTTAAAGAGATGATCTTATTATAGAAGCAATTATAGATATAATTTCTCTAAACTCTAAAGAAGAATACAAATCTATATAAGATATGAGATTTATATTTTTGTGTGCAGGAAGAAGATGATCAGTGTAACACATCTGTAATTGTCTTTGGGGGAATCCAGAGTGTGTAAATATCAATGAATGCAAGAGGAATGCAAAAGACCCTTTTGATCCAAAATTAATTTCTAAGGATATCTTATAAGAAGAGAAGAAAAGGGACAACCTGCTCTGAATGTTGATCCTGAACATTGTCTCTGAAAATGGAAGATCTTTTTAACAAACCATCTATAACAAACTATGTCTTTTCTTTAGCTTTGGCAATAAAATGATTTGTGATATATGAAATTTCCTAATCTTAAGAATGTTATCTTAAAGATTCCCCATTTGTCCCAGTAAGATCTGGACTATAAAGCCATGAATATTCTATTCATGCAGCTATTAATATGAGGAAGGAAGGAAGGAAGGAAGGAAGGAAGGAAGGAAGGAAGGAAGGAAGGAAGGAAGGAAGGAAGGAAGGAAGGAAGGGACAATGATAGCTTATATTATACAGAAAATCCTTCCTCCTATAATGACCTCTGGTTCCCCACATAACAGCTCTACCTTGCTGAAAAGTATAGGAAGACACTTCCAAGCTATCATTATATTTCCTAACAAAAGGCACTGTTAAACATTCAGCTATATTATCTTGACCTTGTTTGTTCTGTTTATTACAGGCGCCTATCTGGAAACCAACTCTCTAAGATTCCAGAAGAAGCATTTTCTGGCCTCTACAATTTAAAAATTTTGTAAGTCACAATTTCTTTTAACTGCTACTGCTTTGCTGTTCTTTAGACTTGTATTTGGGCCCATAGTTTTTCTTCCTGAAAGCTTTTTATGTATATGTGAGTCATGTGAGTGTACTTTCTCTCACTATAAATGTATATCTAGACTCCCAAGACATCCAGGCACTTCAGCACAATAATGTTACTTATCAAATATTCTTGATATGAGGAGCGGGATTTGAACTTTCATCAACTTTTTCAGGTGGTGCTCATGGGAGGATCCATGTGAACAGGATGTTCAGAGCTTTTAGCGTGCCTCCCTCTGCACAAAAACCAGACCTGTATGATTTCCACAATGACAAGCTTCATCATCTGCCTGCACTTATAACAATATATTTCAAGTTAATCTTCTTTGACTGGGTGTGATTAATATATGTTATGTGGAGAGTAAATAATTGCCAGTAGGCCCTTACTCCAGAATTAAAACAGCATCACTAGCTTATAATTACGTTGCTACCACTCTTTCATTCTCTCATTTCGCTCCTTCCCTGATACTTACATTGTATTGGGGTTTAAATTGCAATTGGCCCAATCTCCTTATTGGAACTGGAGGCCTTTTCCTCTGATCGCTTTTAGATTCTTTTGTAGCCAGTGTATTATCAAATGGTAAGATAGACTGCTATTTTTCTTTATTCATGGTAGTGCCCCAACAGTGAGTGATTTATGCGACCAGATATTTTACAATCTCTTCTCTTCTGCAATAAACATTTTAGTCCCATGGGCATGTTTGGAACCCAACTGCAATGCAAAACCACTGTAGCTGACAGTGTTTATATGAAGCATACAGGTAGCAACCTGCTCCTCAGATTAGAGAGTGTGGGGCTGTTCCTGAGGCCTTCTAAAGAATCCTGCTCTAAATCCCTGGGTTTAGAGATGAGTTGCTTCTTTATCCACGGCCTGCATTAGGCACTGAATCAAAGAAACCAAGAAAACCACAGAAAACCCACCCTGTCTCAACAAGGGCAACACTTGGGTTAAGTTGCTTTTCATCAGTGTACATTGGAGCACTTCCCAGTGAAATGGTAAAACGTGTAAGCCTCTCTGAAACTAAAACAGCACCTCCTCCAGGTAATTTTAGCAGTAGCAAAGCTGCCTATGGGCTTCAAGAAAAAAAATATATTATGTGATTCTCCTGAGGCTGAAAGTGTATTAGTCAGGGAGCACTGGCAGTTTGAGACAAATGGCAATGCTTGCTGGAACATCCTGGAGTGCATCGAAAGCAATCTTGTGATGGAGTCATAAATAACCTCTTTGCTTCATCCTTCCTTGACAGGAGACTAATTGGGCATCCATTTTAACAAAAGGATTATCATTGTAGCTTTCATTTCAAAGCGAGGGACTTAGCATCTAAAGAAATATGAGGAAAAATATCTCCAGCAACATGTCCAGATGGCCCTCATACTGAGATTAGGGTAGGTGAAGACAATGGTTCTCAGACCAAAGGCTCTTCATCTTGCTTTAGTCTTCTACTAATCCATGTGGCTGATCAGAAGGAATGTTTCCCAAAATGATTGTTAAAGGCTCTACTACGTCCCCAGCTGTGAGGATAAGCTTTGCATACAGTCACCGCCCAAGATCCACAGAACACGAAGATGCACTCTGCTACTGCAGCTGCCCGACTGTTTGTTTATTGTAGTTTTATACTGCCCAATAATGTATGTTCTTTCCTGGTGTACATTCAATTAATATATATTCTAAACAAGTAGAACTATATCAAACAGACAGGATAAAAGTTGACAACAATTATAATGGCAATAAATAAAGCATAAATCATCTTCAGATTAAAGTTGCTTAGCCTTTTTAGTTTTATTTTTATGATTGTATCTGAAATTACTCAGCCCAAAGTCTCCTAGAGCAACATAAATCATCTCAAAATAAAAGCCCTGAAACAGTGAGTGCTAAAAAAAGCCAATGTCCTATATTAAGTTAGCTATTTTGCTTTTATCTATTTTGATTGCATTTCTTGTTTGTGTTTGTGTTTGTTTTTGTTCTTAGATTTTATTTGGATTTTGGATTTTATTATGCGTTTTATCCTCTTGCATGTAATCCACCTGGAAACATTTGTTACTAAGTGAATTAAATCTATAATAAATAGTTAAGCTATACTGTAAAACAACAAATGCCCAAATGAAAGTCGGTCCTTAACAGGATTTCTTTCACTTTTTTTAAATGAACTTTTGCTGTTTGCCATGGTAGGAATCTTGGACATTTTTTTTCCCACTTGAAGCACGGAATAAAAATAAAAATAAAAAATGATGCAGTGTTCTAGAAGACTGGAACGTGTTTCTGCAATGAAATGGAAACTGAGAAATTAGTGCCCCTTTTGAATGAGCTGCCTGAAGCAAAGTACTCTGTATTGCTCCACAGTGAGACTGGCCCTGTGGAAGGCGTACGTTATGCTCGCAGCCAGGCAGGTTAATTTAGTGTCTCGGCCTCCTGCTGCAATCTGGCGAGCAGCTTTCCCGTAATGGCCCAGTGGTGCTCTGTGAGGCAGCTTGTTACCAGGCAAGAGCGTCTTGTACAATTGCTAGCCCTCTACAGCCCCCCTCAGCTTCTATAAGGACCCCGGCATCCACCTTTGCTCAATTCACCCGTTCCTGGACTGGCAGGAGAGCAAGTGGAGGAGGCCGTAGGGCACGAGGCAAAGCTCTCAGGGGACTTGTTGGAACGGGGCTTGAAAAAAACCACCAATTAAGGCTTGTGGGAAAATTCTCGCTTTCATCAGAACCAAGAGGCTCCAGGCAAGGAATGCAGATGAAGCACACAGCTCCAGCACGCCATAATTTCTAAGAGAGTTCTTTCTGTAGGGTGTCCTGAGCTTTTGGGTGTCCTACCCTCACCTGCTGCACCAACCATCAGCAGCGCAGAGCTTAAACTTGAACAAGGAAGGATCACAAGGGCTCAAATACAGAAAACCTCTTACAATGCTAGAGCTCGGCTCTGAAAAAAAGAGGATGCAGTCTTGCCTAAGAGTCAGCCAGGCCATCTCCTCTGAAAGTCCGCTCCCTTATTTTCTGATCTCTCTTATTTAATGTTGAAGGAAAGGCACTTTGCACACGCTTAAATGTGCTTATCTCGCATAATGCATTCTATTACTGTAACAAAACAGAGAGCTGTACTGTATTTACATTAGTAAATGCAAGAGCCATAAATTGTATGTTTTTTAAAATATGAAATGTCCTTCAGGTTAAGCATGACCCCTGATAATTCATGGAACTTTTAGCCAGCCAATTTATCCTAGGATTTGAAACAGATTCTGATATTTATTATATATTTTCTTTATGACAAGAATTGTCTCCTGTTTCTATTGATAGACTTTTAAGGGGTTTACATTTATTGATGGAAAATGTATCCTGCTGAATATATTTTGCAGAAAAAATTGGCTGCAAGTTCCAACTTGGTTTCAAATGAGACATGTTCATTTGGGTTTGTTGTTTGTTTTTAAGCTCAGAAGATCTCATCAATTATAACCATTAACATCTTAGAACAGGCTCCCTTGAAATTTAAAAAAAAAGTCTGGGTAGAAGATTTGGGCTCTGAAATAGATTAATCAGCTTCACATCTTTGTGGCATTACATTCCCATCAAACTATTTCAGAATTGTTAGCGCCAGTTTCAAATGGTCCAATTATTTGAATGTTCCAATATCTAATGCATCACACCCAGTGATGGTTAATATTTCTTTGTCTCACTTAATAATTATAAGAGTGCTACCGGACCATAATATTAGCTCCAATTCATTTGATCAGATTGAGAATTTGGGATGAACAGGTCAATGCAAAGTTTAATTCATGGGAAATATGCTAATACGTTTGCTTTATCACCTACTTATAATCCATCCCTTGGTCTACTTATGGGTAGTCTGCCCTCTATGCTTAGGTTTTCAGTGAGCGCTTTTGCCGATTGCACTGCACAGCTCTGCTTTTTCCATGCCAATGGCTGCATTAATAAATGGCTCGTGGTTGAAATTGAGGCTGGCCCCCTCCTACTTAAAATTTAAACTGTATCTCTGTTTCCAGGGCCTTGATTTACTTTAGAATTTTTCATACTGCCTGCTTTATTTAAATTTTAAATTTTAAATTTCTGTCTAGATATTGTAAGAACCACAACATGGAGGTCGGCAGCACAGAATGTTTAAAAATAAATAAATTCTGTTTACACGGTGTCATGTCAGCAGCACGCTATACAGATCTAATCTATAGGCCACTTTGGGGAAGAAATCCAGGTGTTCAGTGGAGCTTGCTTCTGTAGCAAACTGACCTGTAAACATGCCAGTCTGAAGAACCTACAATGGGAGTGCGATTTCAACCAAAGGAAAGTAACAACACCAAGCAACAACTATAAGCTCACCTCCTTAAGTGTTCAACAATGGCATATAAAATCTATCTCACAAGGAGCATTTATTGCAATGGAGTGGGAGAGTGTAGTTGCCTCCCTGTAGCTTCAGAGCAAAGGAGCAGGTCTGGCAGCAGCAGGCTTGATTTGAAGTACGGCGAGTTAGAGAAGCACGGCGGTTCTTGTCATGCCGAGAGAATGTTTTTATTGCAGAAAGCATGCGTGCAGCCATCAAGATTGGATTCACAGAGTGTCAGTCAATTAGGCAGGAGACTAGAGGCCGCTTCAGATGTGAGGGCTGACTGTGTGGGAAAGCATTCCTATGATTAAATGAATAGCTTTCCCCAGAAGGCATGGGGAAGCACATGAATCGGTGTTGTCTCTTGAAATCCTTCCCTGGAGTGGCAGATGAGCAGCCCTTGATCTATATTCCTTTCCCTTTCATCTTCTCCAATCATTAAAACTAAAGGGAGCAAATAAACACACAGAGGCGTTCAGAGGAAGAAGGGGAACAGCCTCAGCATTCTGCACTGCCTGTGTTACACGTGTAAATGTACATACAAGCTCTCATATATACAAAGCAGCACTCAGAGTCCCACTGGAGCCCTTGTTGCCATAAGAAAAACATGAAACATACCTAAACACAATAGTCTGTGTTAATAATCCAGGAAGGGTAGATGCAAGCAGCCCATCCATTCTGGTTGATTCATATGCTGTAACTCTATTCTAATGGGATAGCAAATAGCACAAATGCGAGGCTTGGTTTGCACCGGTCGTCTCCGGCTTCTGAAGGTTTATCAGGCCTCCTGAACAGAGTCTACATGCATGCGACTTGTGAATAATACCTTGATCCATGCAGGAGGATTACAAGCAAGAGCAGCAGGTCTCCTACATTCCCCAAGGTTCATTTTATGTGCCGTGTCATCTGAAATATATTGTGTAAAAACCAAATTCACACAGATTTTATTTACTGTTTATCCTGTTTGAGTATAACATGAGAATAGAGATGTGGTCTTTTCATTATATACAGCCACATGGAGAAAAGGAACATACTGTAACTTATGGATGACTTTTTAAAAAAAATCTTTGCCCCCCAAAATCATAGGGAGAGAAGAATAAGAGTCATGCCAATGGGTGCTGCTTTTTTTTTTTTTTGCCCTCCCATTGACTGAGGCAAACATGGGCCACCAACAAGGGAGCATGGAATTCAGCAGTGGGGAAACTCACTTGACACTGTCAAGCTGCTGCCAAGAGAGTAGATTGGCAAGGGTGGCAGCTGTGTGGAAGTGCCTCAACATTAACACCGTAAAGTAAATGTAGCACAAACAGTTCTATTAATTAGCAAGCAAAAACACCAAGCTAAAACAATGATATACTTAGGGTCTGTAATTATTATATGTTAGTAATATCAGCCCAGGAAAACTGAAAAGCTGTGAGTTAGTACCAAATGTGCCTCACAAGGGAGAACATTCTCAAACAGAGAAGGGGTGAAGGCTCTGTAGAAAGGCCAGCCTCATTTAGCCACCCTCTGAATCTCTGACTAAGAGAGAGTTCATAATTCCTGATTCCAGTTACTAATTGAAAATTCTACAGTGTTTTCAGAGGCAGCCCCATGTACGTGTTACACTAATCCAAATGGGAGGTTATTAATTCATGGCTCACTGAAATCAAGTTTTCCACATCCAGATAGAATGAGAATTGGAATAGCAGCTTCAGATGGCAAAACATGCCCCTTGCCACCAACATTACTCAGTCTTTTCATAATAGCATTGAGGCTAACAGCATACCTCAAATGCAAACTTGAATAGGAGTCATATTTTGCCTTTGTCGAGGTGAGTTTTAGATTGTTAGACCCAACCACTACATCTAACATACCTTGAGGTTCTCTTGGATTAGGAAGAGTAAAAACTTGATTTCTTTATTATGGACTTTCCTAATCTGAAACAAGGTTTTGGGTGGTGTTTCCATAGTGCCAACACTTCCATTTCCCAATCCCTCAAAAGCAGTTCAAGAGTGATCCATGACCATCAACTCTTCTGTTGACCTCCCAATGCTAAGAACAATCACCAACCTGCCCTGCTACAGTCCTGGTAAAACAAAAATCTGCTCTGACCCAGAAAATATAATAATTGTTTTCACACACAGCACTCCAATTCTAAGAACCTCAATTTTCAAAAAAGCTAATAAAAGTCCAACAAGAGCACCTTGACCTACAAGACTTCTTATCATGGAATGGCTTGAAATCAAAGGAAAGAACATTTTTAAAATCTCTTCATACAGTAATAACTGATGTGGTGTTGTCTTGTAATCAGCAACTGGAAGATTTGCTCCTCTCTCATCTTCTCAAGCAATATCCTGCCTTTATAAGTAGCAAGTTTAATCTTCTGAAGTCTGTTTCCATAACAGGTTCAATTTCTATACTTTCATTTTCAAGTTGTTATAGCTTGACTTAGCAAAAGATACTTGGGCTGACCTCAGAATTCCAATTCTAAATTCTCCAGTATTCAACCGCTTGACATAAAAGCTGTTCTCTCTCTCTGTGACATCAGAGCAATTAAACCAATGGCAGCTAAAAAGACTATCCTGCTCCTGCTTTCAAAACTCTGCTATGATAATAGGGCAGATCAAGTGAAGACTGTGGTTTCACTATAATTGGCTGTGGTTTTGCTATAATAATTAGTGGCATTTATAATGCTCATCACCTGTAGTTCTTTCTGGAAGCAATGATCTCCTATGTGAAGTTAATGGGGTCCATTTGGGTTACCATACCACATGGTAATTTTTTCATCCCACCAGGATGTGGGCTTCTTGTTATTCTCCACGGAGTTGCTGCTGAAATGTCTATTTCCTAGCATGGAAATGCAAATTTAGTAGCTTGCAATAATAACTGCAAGCATGAGGTAAGCATGATGAAACCAAAAGTTACAATCTGCTTCTTCCCACTCACATTACCATAACCTGACCCACCAACTGCAGTAACAGAGTTAGAATGGAGTGGGAATGAAGGCTTCCTTCTCCCTCACAGTTTCTACTCCTCATATGTTGCCCCTGCAAAGCTAAATTGCTCAACATTTTTGTGGACTGGCATGTGGCCATAGCAGTATGTCTGGTGTCAAAAAGGAGGTGAGGCAAAAAATCTGCCTTTCCTTTTTCATTTCTACTGCTGCAGCCAGATCTGCAAACCAAGTAAGGGGGGTGCATGGGTGGACATTTATAATGGGAATGGGGAGAAATCAGACCCTGTTGCCTTCACAGTGATATCAACAAGTCGTTGTCCCAGTTAGGTGTGAACTTCATGGAATTCTGTTTGGGTCAAACTGAGCTGTTTTTCCAGGTTTGGAGAAAGTTTGAATGGGGGAATTCACCCCACTTCCATTTTTCTCAGGCTCACTCACAAATAAAATAAATCAGCTACTTAACTGCACTATATTGTGAGAAGTGTTTATTGCAAGATGATTGAGCAGGCAGGATCTTACTCTTTCCGTGTGAGATTTACTTGTATAGTTCCCATCCACCCACCCAAATTTGGTCTTTAATCAAGAGGGTTACTGTTTGTTCTGAGCCACCATTTTGTCCCCTTTTGATTTTTGTACCAAGAGATGAGCATGGTCCACGTTGTGCTTCTGTTGTTTACTTGAGTAAATGCAAACGTCTATCATTAGCTGGAGATGTTTACTAAAAACAGTGCAGCTGGTAGGCCGCTCCCAGTGGAAACGGCACAGTGTCCGTGAAACCCTGTGATTAAAGTCATTGTTCCATAGAAAGAAACAAGCTACATGGCCCCACACAGCATGGCTTATTTCCCCTTTTGTCTACCACATTTGCCATTTACCTCTGGTGTAATGTTTCTCAACCTTGGCAGCTTGTAGATGTGTGGACTATGTGGACAGCTATACTGGCTGCGGAATTCTGGGAGTTGAAGTCCACACATCTTCAAGTTGCCAAGGCTGAGAAACCCTGCTCTGGTGGCTCATCAAATGCTCAGCCATTGTATTCTAATGGTGCTATAAGGAAAAGAGAAAGTGAGAGATTGTAGCTTCTTCCTTTGTTCTCCAGTTACTAGACTAAGCCTTGATATTACAGTAGCCCAAGTTTTGTAAGCTTTCCAAACATCTTGGCTTAAGTGATAACAGAATATGTGGGATTCCATTCCTTTTCTTTGTCCATTTCTCACATTTTTCCCATCCATCTATGGAGTGGATAACTGTATATGTATATGAAATATATGTATATTTCATTATACGGAAGGTTGGTTTTCAAAAGTTGTCTTTCTTTTTCTGTAATTATAGGATGTTACAGAATAATCAGCTCAGTCGAATTCCAGCGGAGGCCCTGTGGGATCTTCCTAATCTTCAGTCACTGTAAGTCCTTATGGATTGCCATTCTGAACTCTTGGAATCTCTTAAATAAGGGATTTTTCAGTTGTTGGGTAGAAAGCAGTAGAAATCCAACAGTGTTTTCATTGATACTTGAGCAGGATATAAGCAGGGAAGCAATATTATATGATCTAGCAGAAACGTTTGAACTGAATTTTGATACAAACAATTTTTAAAGTTTTTTTGAAGGTTGCCTTTTGCACGAATTCTGCCAGCTTGAAGTTCATACTAATTTTTGTGCAAAGTGTCAGGATATCACAATCCCAAAATGGGTGGAGCCAGGGCCGCAACTGGGGGGGGGGGGCAACCAGGGCATGTGCCCCGGGCGCTGCGTGGTGCCAAAATGAGCGCTGGGGGGCGCCAAAATGGGCATGGAATCCATGTTTGCCCCGGGTGACACAGACCCTAGTTGCGGCCCTGGGTGGAGCCAAGATCAAGTGAAAAAATGGAAGCAAGGCCCAATATTTTTGGCTTAGTACAGGCTGGGAAGCTCTGCAAATGTGCATCGGATGCTGCCATACTCCCTGCTATTCTCAGGCCACACTCTTCCATCTTACGCTGCAGCTTCTTCCTGCAATTTGTCACTCCTGGCCACCTGATTATGTCTTAACTTTCTCTCCATGGTTCCACTGCATTTCTTCACTTGAAGACAAGAGTCAGGTGCTGATTTTGAGCTGAAAGGAATTGAAAAAGAGGCAGGGGCAGTGGGCTGTCTTTAGGTCAGATTATTATCCAGGCCTGTCTGATTATGACTATTCATGAGCTGAGGTCCAGTTGAGCAGAAGCATGAACTGTTACCCACACTTTGCAAAGAAAGATAAAATGTTGATAGCATATAGACCAAATGGCTTTGGTTAGCAAAACTCCTCTCACATTTCTATGCATAGAAATAAGAAAATATGAGCCCATTCATAGCAGTTGTGATATATTTTGTTGGATCCTTTCCCCATGTGGCAATTATGTTTTTAATAAACTCCTTGGCATGATTTTTAAATATCCTAATTAATTCTTTAATGTCCTGTTCCTGTTTTGACTTTGCTTTACTCCACTGAGTGTCTGTTTGAATTGGGGCTGGCTATAAATATTGTAAAATAAATAATATAATAATAATTGCAGCAGAATAATTAGCACTGTCCAGCTTCTCTTGCTGTCAAGAAGGCATTTCTTTTTAACATTCAGTTGTCTGGTGCCTCAGCATGTTTCTTCCTGATACCTGTGCAGACTTAGGCAAAACTGTCATCCCAGTTAGTAGAAAATATTTGTTAAAGGTGCCCCAGAGTGACCAAATGTTTTTTCTATCACCTAATCTAAACCATGCTCAGTTACCTTGATAGTAGGTCTAGAATTAATCTAGCTAATTAGTTCTACAATTTATATGCCCCTCTATTTCTGGAGTCTCTGAGTGGCTTACAGTATTAATATCAGAAGATTAAAAACAAAAATCAATTTATGCAATTATGATCAATCAGTCTGATGTGCCACTATTTGGGTAGCATGATTTTATAGCTGTGGGACTACCTTTTCCCAGTGGTTTCTGCTCGCACCACCAGATCTGGCAGGGAGGGCATGCTCTGGGTACTGTCGATAAAACAGTCATCAAGCAGGTCCCTTCTGTTATGACACCTGCCCTGTGGAACACCCTCCTCCCTGAAATACAGACAGGTCCTACTTGATTTGCCTTTCACAAGGCTGTGAAGACTTGGTTCTTCCCGCAGGCATTGGCAGTGGGATGCTAGTTAGGAGCTCTAGCATGTTGCATGTGTCTAGTGGGTTTTTGTTTTCAGTGAGCCTTGATGTGGTTTTAGTTGACTTTTCTTTTAATGTAATTCTTTGTTTTTGTTTGTTTGCCACCCAGAGCTTCTAGGATAGATGGGCAGCTATATACATTGAATTAATAAATAAAAATAATAATAAATAGTTATTTTGCCCTTTGTTCTGCTTTAATGTATCGTATCACATTGTTTTTATGTTGTTCTTTATTCTGTGAGCTGCCCAGAGTCAGTTGGAGTCAGGCAAGTTCAAAATTGTATAACTATAAATAAATAAACAAATGCTCTTACTTGTCCCCAGATGCATTTCTAAACACTCATATTTTTACTCCCTGAAAATGTAATGTGGAGGGTGTGATCCCTATATATAGGGGTAAGCAGTTCCAAAATCAGGGACCATCACTAAGAAGACTCAAGCTTGGGGTCACTGAAGATGACATTCCCTTGATTGTGGAGCCCTCAATAAGCCCCGTCTTCCAATCCCAGCTGTTATGGGATGAACTTGGTGAAGCAGTTCATGGAACTATTCAGGCACAGACCATGTAGAAATTTACAGGTGATAACCACTACCTTGAATTGTACCCAGAAACTAAATGGATGCCAATGGAGCTCCCATAAAATAAGTTTGTTACCCTGGCAAATTTTGGTAGTTAACCCAGGCTGCTGCATTCTGGACCACTTGAAATTTATGGATGATCTTCAAGGACAGGCAACCTCATTGCAATAATCTAGCTGTGAGGTGAAAAACCTCCTGAACCAAGAAAGTTTCTTTGAAGTTTTTCAGTAAGCGTGGTTAAAACACACTTCTGATATTCCATCACAGGCTTTTAATTAATATTGGCAGCTTTAAGTTCAGAGGCCTCTTTGACTATAAATTGGAGATCAAAACTTCTCAAAATATGTTGAGATACTTATTAGATACTAACTCTGACCATTTCAGATCAAGCTGATAGCACCGCTTAATCCCTTTATGACTTGGCTCACTCTCTGGAAATACCTGTAACAACCATGCATAAGAAAATTCTTTAAAATATTCCTCTTTAATCCATTCTGTGGTTTTTGTCTCCACTAGAGGTTAATTAAGCGTGCATACAGACATTCATCTTCGGGGTGAATAAGCAATCTTTAGAGATTTAAGAATGATTTTCCTCATGACATATGCCTCGCATGGTTAAGTGAAGTCATTATGCAGTGCTGCTCATTGTACAATCCCTTCATGATACCTATTTCAAAATAGGTCATTTCGTAATTTTTTTCCCATGCCTTTCATGGGTAAAACCACCAATCCAGACTTCCAGCTGTGTAACTTTTGAATCTTTAACTGTTCCTAAGGAAGGCTAGGCCATGAGGAAATGGAGAGGATTACTTTCTCAGGTACTTTGATCTCTGAAAGGGAAATAGACTTATTGCAGGCCCTGTTTTCTCAAAGCAAATAGCGGGATATCCCTACAGATGAAATCCGATTCAGATTTATATACAATCACTTTCAAAACAACTATGTTTTCATACAAAAGAGATGATTTTGAGGTTACTTCCACAAACATGTGTTCTGGACAGCATCCAAGTATATGAAGCATTTACTTCCTCTCTCAACAATGACCTATAACGTGTTGGCTAAATTTATCCTTTGTAGTGAGGGAAGATGACTTCATTTCATCTGCCAATGTGAATCTGTGCATGGAAAGGAGAATGACTCAGAGCCAGCAACTTTCAGACCTTAACGAACTATGATGACAATGGCAGTTGCCCTTGGGTGGGGTTCTCTCATCTGTGCTTCAACTTCATTTGCCATTATAGTAGGCATCCTTTGGAGTAGCCAGCTGCAGTGGCTGTGCAGTGGGTTTAAAATTCATATGGAAGTGTCAGCATAGATATACTTAGCTTTGGGAAGATAAAAATACAGATAAAGCTACATAGTATATACAGACACTTCTTGCAGTGGGAGAAAAAGGGGTTTAATTTTTCCTTGCAAATTATTGGATTTTCTGGATTTTCTGTTGTACTGAACTACAAAGCAGCAACATTCTCCTGTTAAGTAAGAACAGGGCACCCAGATCTAGATGGAGCATCTCTTGATGAGCCTCTTTCCTGATTTCTTCAGTAGAAGAATCAGGTGTGAAATACCAAATCTGGCTAAAGTCAGTCCACTGTGTAATTTTGCACATGACACTGGAATTCCGTACCTCATTCTGTGAGATCTGCACACTCTTTGAATAATCTTAAAAAATAGATTTTACTTTGAATTTTCTGGTGTATGCTATGTCAGAAATGGGGAATAAAATATATCAATAAACATCATATTTATAATCCTTCTGGGTAATATCTGGAGACAATAACGATCAATAACTAGGGTCACAATTAGCTTCAGATGGTATAGTCTGCCCTGCCTGCCCTGATTTCTGATCTCATGGATATTGGAAGTCCTGGCAAATCCAGCATGCCTCATTAGCATATGGATGGTTGCTCTAGGATGCAAACTCTCTGTGCTATTGAGGAAGCTGTTTGTTGCCACTCCTACTTCCTCTCTTTCTCTCCTTCCTCCTTCCACCAGGAGCAAAGCATGCAGCATGGTTTGCCTCCTGCTCCATCTTGGGCCATGCGGTCAGCCTAAGGAAAGAAACTTCTGCCCCTAATCTACACACAGCTCTTAGCAGCTGTAGGGCTAAGAGATCACCAAGTATAGGTAAAGAACAGAAGAAACAAGGAACATCATTTTCTACCAAAGATGAATATAACTGGACCAAAGAATAAAGTCAGTAAAACTCTTTTTTACTTTTACTTTGAATCTACTCTGTCTAAGTGTGTAATTCTGTATGCTTGGGAGGGCTGAGGGTGTAAGATCAATAACCTGTGTTTCTCTGACATGCTCATTGAAGCAATTTAAGATAATATTCTTTTTCTGTGTGCAGCTCCTCCACTGTGTTAAGCTCTGCTCCATTAGGTGGTTCTAGCAGGCCACTAATGGCTTCAATGGAGACCTAGTTTGGGGTATCTCTGGACAACCATGGATCTCTCTGCCATCACTCACATGATTCAAGTCACCATGCTAAGGATACCACTGCCAAGTTACCATGGCTATAGCTAGTGATGGGCTATGTTGCATATTGCAGCCCTCTATTCTACTTTCATCATCAGTAGTCACTCGGAGGCAAAGGGGAGGCCATTTTAATACAAACCAGCCTCAGATCCATTTCACTTGATAAAAATCAGCCGGATACTCCTCTTTCTTTGTTGTACCCTGACATAAAGGAAAAACTACTGCCTTTTTGAGCTTCCCTTAACAGTGACAATTTTCTTTCTAAATCCAGATTTAATAGGGGGAAAAAAAACCCTTTGGAGTTTTCCCTGCCCTCATTAAGTCCCATTAGACCAGGCTTATTAGGATAAATTAGGGCTGATGTGAAAGAGACAAAAAGTTGTTCAGTAAATTGTTTTCCCCTTAGCCGACTGCTTTGTGAATTAAGGCATATCAAAAGCTAAGCTGATTTCCTCAGATTTCATTGGGGCTGCCAAATAGCTTTTTATTCAGAATTGGTCTTATGCCAAATATCTTTCTGTTATTTCTATTTCTTCTTGAGGATGGTCATATATTGGGGAAAAGAAAGATCAGATCTGAATTAAACACATTTCTTCTTTTAGTATTTATGAGTAATTTTCCACAAGCTACACATACACACACACACACACACACACACACAGACCTATATATATATATCTCCAACATGGAACTTTCATATATCACTGCGGAGTGGCTTTCAAATATTTCAAAGTCCAGTGGGGATCCAATCCATTTGTCAGGGTTGTGGCTTTTCCACTTTCCCGCCGTTATGAGCGTGACATGTAATTTCCTAGAACACTACCCAGAAATCAGGAAATACTCCAGAAAGCATTCCACACTAGATGTTGGAATTGAAGGGTTGCAAATTGAGTGCAGGGCAGGCTGAACATGTTGTCCTTATAGCATGTTTCCATGATATTTGTATGTTTATAAATTGGAAGGGAGAAAACACCCTCTCACAAACATGTTATGATGCCATTATCATGTTCAGTGTCAGAACTCTCAGACAGTAATCAGGAGTGAAAACAAACATTCAAGGAGCAAGTCTTTCTGGGTTCATATTTATAAGATTTATTAAGACAAAGGTTAAGGTGATCACATAAGAATTTCAATGGGTACATGTATTATGCTTTCAGGAATGAGCCTTTTGTCTATAGGCAATTCAAAACTGTTCGTTTTTTACTTTCTTTCTTCCACCCTTTTGAGAGAAGAGCTTGTTTTTTCAGAGAAGGCCAGTTGGCCTGGCCTGCACCTGGCCATTGTTTACACACCTGCTACTGGACTCATCAGGGTGTGGATCTATTCTAACATTCAAAAGACCAGAGAGAAAGCAATAAAATCTGCTACACATTTGAGGCATGAGGATTGCACACAGCTTGTCCACAATCCAAGGTTACAGTGTAATAACTGACATGCATTTCAGCTTGCATGTACAATGCACAACAAATTAGATTGTCTAGATTCAAAATAGGACTAGGTTTATGATTATAAATATAATGTATAGGAAGCACTTTGTGCATATTAAAGCACAATATCTATACGCCTACGAGGAAGACCAGTTAATACTACTACTATTCAAATTTATGCACCAACCACGAATGCTGAAGGTGAAGAAAGTGAAAACTTTTACGAAATGCTGCAATCTGAAATTGATCGAACATGCAGTCAAGATGCTCTGTTAATTATTGGCAACTGGAACGCAAAAGTTGGAAATAAAGAAGAAGGATCAGTACTTGGAAAATATGGCTTTGGTGACAGAAACGACACTGGAGATCGCATGATAGAGTTCTGTAAGACCAATGATTTATTTATTTGCAACACCTTTTTCCAACAACACAGTCGATGACTATATACAGGGACCTCACCAGATGGATTACACAGAAATCAAATTGATTACGTTTGTGGAAGAATACGATGGAGAAGCTCAATACCATCAGTTAAGACAAAGCCAGGAGCTGACTGCGGGACAGATCATCAATTGCTCATGAGCAAGTTCAAGCTGAAGCTGAAGAAAATTAAAATAAGTCCAAGAGTGCCAAAGTGTGATCTAGAAAACATCCCACCTGAATTTAGAGATCACCTCAAAAATAGATTTGATGCACTAAACACTGATGACCAAAGACCAGGAGAGTTGTGGGAAGACATTAAGAACATAATATGCAAAGAAAGTGAAAGATCATTAAAAAGGCAGGAAAGAAGGAAAAGATCCAAATGGATGTCAGATGAGACTCTGGAACTTGCTTTTTAATACCGAGTAGCTAAAGCTAATGGAAAAAAGAATGTAGTAAGAGAGCTAAATAGAAAATTTCAAAGGGCAGCTTGAAAAGATCAGGAAAAATATGATGAAATATGCAAAGACCTAGAGTTAGAAAATCAAAGAGGAAGAACACAATCAGCATTTCTCTACTGAAAGAGCTGAAGAGAAAATTCAGCCCCAAGTTGCTATCCTTAAAGATTCTATGGGCAATACATTAAATGACATGGGTAGTATTAAGAGAAGGTGGAAGGAATATACAGAATCACTGTATAAAAAAGAGTTACTCAATGTTCAGCTATTTAAGGAGGTAGAATATGATCAAGTACCATCAGTACTGAAGGAAGAAGTTCAAGCTGCACTGAAGGCATTGGTGAAAAACAAGGCTCCAGGAACTGATGGATTACCAACTGAGATATTTCAACAATCAGATGCAACAATGGAAGCACTTACTCTTCTGTGTCAAGAAGTTTGGAGGACAATGACCTGGCCAACTGACTGGAAGAGATCTGGATTCATACTCATTCCAAAGAAAGCAGATCAAACAGAATGTGGAAATTATCAAACAATTTCATTAATTTCACATGCTAGCAAAATTTTGCTGAAAATAATTCAACATTTGCAGCCTTACATCGACAGAGAACTACCAGAAGTCCAAGCTGGATTTAGAAGAGGATGCAGTACAAGAGATACCATTGCTGATGTTGGATGGATCTTGACTGAATGTAAAGAATACCGGAAAGATGTTTACCTCTGTTTCATTGATTACGCAAAGGCGTTTGACTGTGTGGACCATAACAAGTTATGGTTAATATTACAAATAATGGGAATTCCAGAGCACTTAATTGTACTCACGCAGAACCTGTACATGGATCAAGAGGCAGTCGTTAGAACAGAAAACAGTGATACCGAGTGGTTCAAAATTGGAAAAGGTGTGCAGCAAGGTTGTATACTTTCACCCTACTTATTCAACATGTACGCTGAACAAATCAGTCGAGAAGCAGGAATGTACAAAGAAGGATGGCGTATCAGAATTGGTGGAAGACTCATTAACAACCTGGAATATGCAGATGATACAACTTTGCTTGCTGGAAGTGAAGAAGACTTGAAGTACTTGCTGATGAAGATCAAAGATTGTAGTCAGCAATACGGACTACACCTAAATGTGAAGAAGATGAAGATACTCACAAATGGACCAATAAACAATGTCACAATAAATGGAGAAGAAATTGAAGTCATCAACAATTTCAGTCTACTTGTATCAACGATCAGTGCCAAGGGAAGTAGTAATCAAGAAATCAAATGACGTATCGCGCTGGGAAAATCTGCCATCAAAGTCCTATCTAAAGTTTTCAGAAGTAAAGACATCAGTTTAAAAACAAAGGTGTGTCTGACCCATGCCATGGTCTTCTCAATTGCCACATATGCCTGTGAAAGTTGGACATTATAAAAAGAAGATAGAAGAAGAATTGATGCATTTGAATTGTGGTGTTGGCGAAGATTATTGAAAATACCGTGGACTGCCAGAAGAACAAACAAATCAGTTTTAGAAGAAATACAACCAGAATGTTCCCTAGAGGCGAAGATAACTAGGCTTAGACTCTCATTGCCAGGAAAGACCAATCGCTTGAAAAGGACATCATGCTTGGTATAGTTGAAGGCCAGTGGAAAAGAGAAAGACCTTCAGTGCAATGGATTGATACAGTTACAGCAACAATGGATGCAAACATTGGAACAGTCAGGCATACTGCGCAAGACCGAAAAGCATTTTGTTCTGTTATACATAGGGTCACCATCTGTCGTAAATGACTCGACAGCAACTAACAATAACAAAGCACAATAAAATGCAACAATATTTAAAAGAATTACAATAATTAATATGTGTTGAAGAAATGTTTTTTTAAGAAGTAATAATAGCATTTTAATGTTTGATCAAAATCACAAAGAATCCTGTAGCATGTTAAATATATTATGATAGAAGTTTTTGCATCCTGTAACTACTTTCCAGATAGTTTATGCCTTACTACATTTGCTAGTGACAAGATCACCACTAGTGATTCACAGAATCAACTGGAATCATTCAACTGTCATTGTGTCAATATGAAAGTAATGAGGACAGGTTCTATATTACTTCAGTAATGGCTGGTAACACTAGAAACACTAAAAGCCAATGGGGAAAGGGCCAGTGAGGTGCCACAAATCTCTTTCACTGCAAGAGACTAAGGAGGCTACATCTCTGAAAAATGACCAATTGATAGGTATCATATAGATTCTCTTACTTTTTTCTCTGGCTTCATGTCAGGATAGCTCACCAGCATCAGGACTTCCACATGATTCATGACAGTCATCTATCTCTTGCTCCACTGTTGCAAACATATCCTCATATGGGCTTGTTTTAACTGTTTTTGTAAGCAGTGGTGGTCATGGACATTTCTTCATCAAATATGCACCACCAACAAAAAAATGCTGGCAGTTGTGGCTTATTGAAAACAAAATAAAAAATTCCTATAGGGTGCGTGGCATTGTTTTGTTTCCAGCAGTTCTATCCCTAATGCTACACTTATCTCCACTGTCAATAACAGCTGAGACAATAATACCCATCTTTCAGCTAAAAGTTTTATGCTGGATCTTAGCATCCAGAATCTAATGGCTACACTGGCTTAGTATTATGGAGTTGAAGTACAACATATCAGAAGGACACTAGGTTTGGAAGACTATTTTAGATGCAATAGTGCTTTTTAGCAATAACACAACTCTCTTCTGTAACAAAATTGGCATCTGTGACAAAATTGGCCACAGCCTCCTGCTATTGCAGTGTCATCTATGATTAGGACAAATCGAAAATCTTAGACTGAATCAGCCCAAGGTCATTAAAATGGAGAAGAAGGTGGAATGGAAGACCATGTACAAACTTTTTACTTTCCATTGAGAAATTATGTTTCTTGTATATTTCTCCAAGCTTCCCTTGTATAAAATGGAAGGAGCTGAAGAAGCACATCTACCCCTAACGGCAGTTTCTAAGTTGCATGTTGGGTGAGATCCTTTATTTAATGCTGGGATCCACTTGCGATTCCCTAGCAGAGCATCTGTCTATCAGCAGTTTTGTAGGTGTGGTAACAACACACTATGAATACCCTGCGAGAGTCGTGTGTCAGGCTAATTAACAACTTTGTGGTTACAAGTTCTTACCTAAAGCAGATGCATACACTGCCTGTTTTTTATGCCAGCTTAACATCAAGCCAAAGATTTTCAAAGCAAACAGGTGCTATAAGTTATAATTACTGCACTTTCAGTAAGAGTGAGAAAAATAAGAGAGCTGATTGGATTAAAAGATCAGACAAACTCCTGGGGGTTATCTTTCAAATGAAAATAAAAGACAAAGAAAGAAGCTTGAATTTTCTGAAGCAACCCCTAGAATGGAAAATTTAGGTTCCTGAAACAACATTGTTGTTTTACACTGTATAAAAGTTAGTATTTAAAATACTGTAATGACTGCCTATTCAAAATAGTAATCAGACTCACACAGGTATTCTATGGATATCGAATTTAATAATGAATAGTATGCAGAAACACAGGCAAAGCTGAGAATACTAAAGGCGCAGGATTTCTCCCAATTGATTCACAAGCAATCCCAAGCCCCTCCTCCCAAAATCAGTACAACTCCATCTCCTTGCAGGTGTTCCTAACGGTTCCTGCCAGTCTCTGCGTAACATCCTTGACCAGACGAGATAACCCAAACATGCATTCCTCCAGACTCACATCATCCAGCTTGCTGCCTGGCACCAAGGAACAGTAGCAGCCCCCTCCTGTGCAAAAACACGGGTCAACACCAGCATGGCATGGGAACTGATTACGATGTTTCAGGAACATTGGAACAGGAACCATGACAAATACGTAATTTGAACATACTGTCTCTAAGATACACTGATGTAAGCTTCTTTCTTATAAATGTCCCTAATGTAAGCTCTTTAAAAAAATACTATTCATATCTTTTAATGGCACACCTATTTTCAGTTGCTTTTTTTTTCATAGAATTTTGAGTAAAGAAGGGCAAATGTGAGCTAGTGTGTATATATTGGAAAAACTCAATGGGAGAAGAGCAGAATGCCCAAATCCTTTTCAAGGGGAATCTGTGGCAAATTTATTTTACATCCCTGCTTGTAGAGAAAGATTCTTTAGCAGCAACTTATTGGGGACTTTCCCACTCCTGAGTCAAGTGCTATCTACCTATCCTGAACTGAGGGAAAACTCAGCATGAAATCTGCTGCTCCCATTGCTGCTCCCTATCCTGCTTTTGTTGGGCCTTTTCTGTGTCACTGCAAAATGGCATCCTGATTCAGTATTTCAGCACATGATAGGTAAAGACTTTACCCGTCTTGAGGTTTCCTCTTTCTGGACAGTGCAGAAAAAGGGGGAAAGTACGATTTACAGCAAGATCACAAGGATGGCTTAAGCTTCTCTCATTCATGGCCTGGGAATGAAATAAGAGCAACATTTTAGGGACAAGGAAGAAAACTGATGTCAAGGGACAACTGTGCCATCGTGAAATGCAAGTGTTTGTTTCACCTTATGGTAATGGTCAAGAATTCTTTTCAGTAGCTAGAAAAAAAGATGATATCATTTTATCCAAATGTGAGCATAGCAACCAAATATATCTGCAGTATGTATATACAGGAAGCTCTGGCATGGGCTGGTCCATGAAGTCACAAAGAGACTGAACAAATAAACAAATATCTGCAGTGTGTATGCATGCTTTCTGCAACAATGCTCCACATTTTACTGACAGAGACATTTTAATAGACTGACATATAACTTCTTGTTCTTCTTGGCTAAGTTTTTGGATTATACATCTGCAATAAATATAGTAGTTTAGCTACTGTAAAGAAGCTTTATCTGGATGGTGTATTTGAAAGATCGTCTTTGCTGTTGAAAACAATGGTTTACAGTCAGTTTCAATCACTAACAGTTTTCTATACAGTAAATGCATAATATTTTTACAATCTATTAACCTAAGGCTTTCCCCCTCTCTCTGCCTGCAAACACTGTCTTAGAAAGGTTATAAATCTTTTTTTTTTCATTGCAGTGTCTCTAAATATTTTTCTGAGATAATCTATGAAAACTTTGTTAACATCACATTATCATGTTTTCTGGCCAAAGGAGCATTTTAATGTTATAGAAGTTCATAATAAAATATTATATTTTATAACTTATAATAAAATCCAGCATGGTGTAGAGGTAAAAGTGTTGGACTGGGACTGGAAAGATCCAGCTTCTAGTCTACCCTCAGCCATAGAAGCTCACTGGGTGACTTTGGGCCTATCACTTTCTTTTAATGTTTTTGTTGCTCAGTGCTAAGTATCCTATTCTGAACTCCTGAATAAAAAGATGGGCTATAAATACAGTAAATAAATAAATAAATTCAATTTGGTCATGTAATTAGTCAGATTATGTAGCTTTTTTGTTTTGTCTTGTGGGGAAGAGACGGCCCATTATAGCTTTACTGTCATGAGCACTGATGGTGAGCAGGAGGGGGCCCCTATCCAGGGGGGAAAACACATGCGTAGTACTGAGGAGTTAAGCGGCCATTCAAAGAGACACAGATCAGACCTGCCTTGACTTTTGGGGTTTATCTGTTTGGGTTTCCCACACTTCTTCAGTTTGTTAGGATTTTCTGTCTTATGTAGCAGTAATGAACACTAGAGACCTATTCCTTGTCTCAGCGTGGTTTCCTGACTGTTAGGACATTTACCTTTTAACAGCATTGATTTATTAATTACTGTGATTAGTTACCTTGCATAGCTGATCCTACTGTTAGTTCTAATGCTCTTTTAATACTTAGGTCATGCTATTCCATGTCTTTGGTATCTGTAACAGAGTCTTATAGCACTATAAAGACAAATTAACTAATCCTTTTTAAACTACAGTTCTAACAGACCATAGGCTTTCACAGACATTTGTCTATTCTGATGGAACATGAGATAGAGTACACCATCATTGTCACAGATCGATTGGCAGAATACTTGACTACTGCAGCCATTTCATTACCAGATGTATACACTGGTGGAACAACTGAAACAGGGTGAAGTCCTAAGTGGGATGTGGATAGTATGGTGGAGATAAGTCTTACCCTGCTTTCTGTCAATCCACAGCCATGCCCACTTTGATGCTACATCTTTACCCCAGCTCCATATCTGATGTAAGAACTTTCCAGTCACTGATGTCAGCATCTAATCACAGCACAAACAGCAAAATTGTATGCATCACTTATCTTCATGCATGTATAAAGAAACAGTTTCTCAGATTAATTCAAACCAGGGACTGCCAAAATGTAAAACATAAGTTGTTCCTCCTGCCTAGAGCTTTTCCTGCTCTTGGGATGGGTTGGGGAGGGAAAGCCTCGTAATGTGTTTGATGCTTGCTTGATGCTAAGGCTGAATGATTAGGGAACTACTTGTGGTGTTTGCAATGTAGATTTAGATTCCAGGAGCTCTGTTTCTTTTGTCTGGACATGGTTCTGTGTTTTTTTTCCAGGTATACTTTCCTTTTTCATCCCTTTTGTGTAAGTCAAGCTCCTCTGTTTCCCAACCTCTTTAGTGAGCTGCTGTTTCTTGATTCTGCATTTATATCCTTTGGCCAAATTGGTTGGAATTTCTGAAAATAGTAGTCCCAACATATCTTGAAGGCCGTAATTCTGGAGAAAGCTAGTTTGCTTAACCATAGTTTGTTGAATAAGCCACAATTTATTTTGTTAACACATGCTGCTAAGCAGTAGAACATGATTTACAGATTAAAAAGGTCATGCAAAGTGCTAAGCCAAAACTGAACAATCCATATTACTATGTAGGAAAATGTCTGAACAAATCTCTCTCACACAAACACATGGAAACATTGCTGAATGCGTATTTTCTATGAAATATTCCTTTTAACTTAAAACCACAGTACTGTAGGGGTCTCAAGTTTTTCTCAATGTTTTGTATTGTTGACCTGAAAAGTAGAAGATGTTAAAGAGCTGTAGAATATAATAAGGTAAGAATAGAAGATTGCTTCTCTTCTTTTTCTCACTGTTCAGATGCTTTCTAGCAAGCACCTAACTAGGTGTATATGTACTTGGAAGAGATCATGAGAAAGATGACAGGGGAATTGCTGGGAGGATCAGCTGAACCAGATATGGTGGAAGAAAATAATAGATCCAGAGAAAGAAAGCACAGAATCAAATAATCATAAAATTGTGCAGTTGGAAAAGATATTCCAAGTTCATCTAGTCCCACACTCTGCAATGTGCAGGGTGGGCAGGATAGATTGCAATGACAAGTAGGTAGACTCATTCTTGGAGGACACACTGTAAGTGTCTAGTTCAGCTGCTGCCTCTGCTAGAACACAATGCAGAGTTCTAGTCCCTACAAGTTGATCAGAATTTTGCTAGATAGAAATTGACAGCTATGAAATTCTGTACATGTGCTCAAAGCAAGCAAGGAGATGCAGATGTAGTTAGTTGCTTTTTCTGGTATCCTTATATTGCAAAACACTCACTTAAAAAAATATGAAGGACCAATGAATGGTTCAGGTGAATGTTGTCCTTCAACATCTTGACCTCTGTTTCTTCATCATATATAAAAAGGCATTGACATTTCTTAGTTTCTCTGCACTATGCATCTCCCTCTTCATGTCTTTTGGAGAAATACTTTGGAAACAGATGGAAATAGAGTAATGGCCTCTTAAGATGTTTTTAAATCCATGAATAGGATAATTATCATTATCATCATTATTATTTCTGAAGATTAAAATGCAAGCTGTGACTCCTTGGAAGTTGCAGGACAAGGGCTTTGTTGTTGACAAAGGAGAAACCTTCCCCACCAGACAGGGCTGTTGTATGCATATATATTCTGATGAGTGATGGAAGGAAGGAAAAGAATCACTTTGGAATTAACATTGCCTGAGAGCATGTTGCTGCTTTCATAGACCACCTTTGATCTGTTTGAAATGTGACAGCTCACTGTAAGGGCAATATTGCTTCATATAAATCAATTTTGATAGAATGTGCTTTTGCCCTTTAAAAAAACACCTTCCACTGAGACTAAAAAAGAAACAGAAAAAGATTGGGGCAATTTAAGATGTACCTATAATTTATTGCATGGACCTGATTTTGTGCAGTTATGTTAAGTTTTGTTAATATAATTTATGAGGTATAAGTCTTTCCTGGAGCACAAGAAAAGTATGTTTTCTGGTTCATTGAAAAGAATTGTGAGTTGCAAAAAAATAAATAAAACAGCCATGAGTACAAAGGCCATGTGATAAGTAAGGGAACTGGCCTTGGCTGGAAGATTTTGGAAAAAGCTGACCAACAATTTCAAATGTTTAGGTTGGGGGCCATTATTTCTTCTATTTTTGAGGAGAAAGCATTACTACATCCTCTCCATTTCTCCTAGTGGTTGGACTTTGACTTCCATGTCTTATGGAGACATGCAATATTTGCATTCTGAACAGGTATAGCAGAGAGCTGCCTTTTATCTTGATCAGGCCCTAACTGATCCATGGTTGACTCAAGAAACCAAACTCTCTGATCCATTAACTATTCACATTGGTTGGGTTTGTACAACACACTGAGCCACAGATTAGCCAACGACACTGAGCCTAGCATGTCGGACAAACCTAGCCTAATATTTTAGGTGTTGAATATTTACTACTGCCAGGAATCACGGGAATTGAGCAATATATACAGTAAATTTAGTAAATAAATAAATATAGCCTGACTTCAACAGGTGATATGGCATTTTTCTGTTATGTTGTGTATAACACAATTATTTGTTGCTCGAAAAAATTGCGGTAACAATGACTGAGCACTTAGCTCCAAAATGCAGAAAAAAGCTACTCTAATTATCAAGCACAAATTAAATCATCAGACAATCTTCTAAAAATCACACTACCTGTTAAAATAGAGCATAAGTTGAGGTTGTGGGAAACTGTTTCTTGAAGACATCATATCCCCCAACTGTTATCATAAACTGCAGTAGCCTCTATTGTAGTAGAAAAAAGGCCCGAAACTAGGAATTATTTTATTTATGAAATGTGTGTGTGTTTGGGAGTATTTAAAATAGTACCACTGTAAAATGAAGGACAAATCAGATGTGTGGACTATCATGCTAAATCCCCCTCCCCCTTTTTATTTACTGTTAAATCCTCATCGGAGGTGGCATATTTGCAACAGAATCAGCACATTTTCTCCTTTAGGGCAGCATGCAGGACGGGGGGGGGGGGGGGGGTGGAGAGTGATTGTACTGGGAGGAATAACTGGTGTGCTTGAGTTAGCTGCAGCTAGAAAGCATGAGTATTTGGGCTTTATAGCTAAAATTAACTTGTTTTTCCCTTTGCAAAATATATTTAATAGGACTATGCAGCACTTCAGATCAAATATGAAACACACAGCATTAATAAATAATACTATATGTTGGAAATAATGACTAATCTATGCAGCCTTTAGAACCACAGTGGCAATTCAGATAATCAGGGATTTGACCCACATTTGTTCTTCTGCCTTCTTTAGCAGAATAATTTTTTCAGCAAGGATGACAGAGGAGCCATTACTTCCTCAAATGCCCCAGGTGGAGGACAAATGACAACTCCTATTGGCAGCTACCATTTTCCCTTAGAATTTGTTAGAACCATTCTTTGTCTAGAATATTTCATGAATATAAAATGGGGACTATCACAAAAACTGGTAGCTAGAATGCCCAGAAAAAGAAAAACAACGTGGATCCTTTTAGTAAGGAACTTCCAATTTCACTGAATATATAGACTGGTTCAAAGTGATTAGATGATAAGACAAAAGAATATTCTCCATTAACCTATTTTACTGAACTCCACATTGTGTTCTATTATAATTCTAAGCATACTTCTCTGTTGTAATCATCCTATGGCAACAATTGTCAGTCCCCCTGCTGCACTGATCCATCTACTGTATTTAACATCTGGGACTTATCAGTCTGCTGCAAAAGTACATCTACTGTATGGAACATCTGGTACCAATCACCCATCTTCGCTGTTCTTTGGCTTCTTATTAAGGAAAATTTAACAAGTCCTGTCCTTAAGTGAGGGGGTTCAGGGTCATAGATCTCCCTAATCGAGGTCAATAAGAAGCACATTGGGGACTTTATCATGCTGTTCATATTTACCAGCATATACCCATGGGTACATATTGTTATTGTTATGTACTCAAGAACCTACAGGTCTTCCTTCCATAATCTGGTGTCCTTCGGATATGGAACCTCAGCTCCTGAAATCTACAAACCAGTATGGCCCTACTTGTAAGTAACAAGGTGAAATTGATGGTAATCTAAGAAAAGCAACTTGGAAGGTCTGTAGACAGAGAAAAATTTAAATGTGGCTGAGTTCTGCTGGTTTTATATGAGAAAGGTGTTATTTACATTTTGTGATATGGGTATTTATTTTTTTCCTTATTTATAGTATTTTTATCTTGCTTTTCTAACTAAAAAGCACATATACTATGAGAGGGACCAGACAAAAACTACTTAGAAGAAACAGAAAATCATAACATTTTTAAGACACAAATTTATACCCAGTAATGCTGATGCCTAAAAATATAAACTCTTAGATATAACATTAAACCGTAGTTTAACATGATAAAGGTTTTAGCAGGTTTTGCTTCCTTTCCCTCTCCTTCTCTAATGGGATACAAGCTTTAAACTGCAATGAATGTCAGTGATAGTTAAACAGGTCAGATTCATACATTTTCATTTTAAGTTGGCTTGTTTCAACTAACCATAGTAAGCAGCTTGCCCAACTTTAGCTACTATGACAAGTTGCTGTTGATCCCTAAGTGCCCTGTGTAGCCACAATGAGCTTAAGACTTGTTGTGACTCCTGCTCATAAATCCCAGAGTCTTATCTCAGTTCCTTTATGTGGCCTTAACGTCCCACTGCAGGGTTAATGCTTGTCATACAAACCAACCCATTAACTGTGGCATGATCTGAGGAACTCAGTAGCAGCAAAAATTTAAACTTCTATGTGGAAGTGGAGCAAGCTGGCACTGGCCTACTCCTGTCTCCTAATCTGCCCAATTATCCTAGGTAGAAACCATAATAGAAAGTGCTTAAGAAGCCATAATCACACAGTGCAGAAAGAGGAGAGCTGTATGGTTGCTTTTTTGTTTTGCTTAATGATATAATTAGTAGTTTCTTGGTGCCAAGGAAGTAGAGTTTTATATTCCACAAGAGGAGTTGCATTTGCAAGACATCACAACTTGGGAGTTTGAACTCTCCTACATATTTTTAGGATGGTGGGCAAGCAGCAAGGACACCAAGCTGTTTTTGGTTCTGAAAGCAAGGTTACAGGTTATTTAAGTCTGATGGTATTATTGTTTATACTCTTTATTTCCTTTGTGGTAAAGGCTTCAGGGCAGCTTTTCCGGATCAGCTTCCTGGAGAAACAGAACACTGAAGAATTGTGCTGAGTCCTGTAATAACTATTTATTTACAAATACAAAGACCCAATAGGTAGTAAGATAATAGAAACATTCAAGCAAAGCTTGTTTCAAAAACATATCATTTTAAAAGTATTTTTAAACTCCAGGCTTACTTTTCCATCCAATCACCAAAACACTGAATTACTTTTTCTAGCTGGCAAACTGTTTTTTCATTTACCTTATGGATTCATACATCATAGTAATCCATGGTTGCTTAATGAATATATCACAGTTGGCTGAGGTCACACAAACTAAACCAAAATCAAACAAGCCACATTACTGCTTAGTGCAGACTTCTGGAAGTTGGTCCCCATATCTGGGAAGTAAGAAGACTGGAGAATTCTCATAAATAGTATGCTGACTGTCCAGTTCAGCTTTTTTTATTGTGGTAGAATAATATCATCATAGTTATCACCATCCTTACTTATAAGATTTTAAAAAAGTAATCAAAGGAAATCATATGCCATCCTGTTTCTGAGGCCTAACCTCACAGTCCCATTTCCTATCAGAGCAAAACAAAAGATGCACGAGAAATTAGAACTGTCTAATGTTTGGTACATATCCTCTTGAGGCTCTGTGCAAAACAGCCCTTCTGAGATGGCTTGTTCAAGTTTTTAACTAACAGAACATTGAAACATATCTGGCTTTGTATCTGATTTGCTATCCACTTTTCTCTTACAGACGCCTAGATGCCAATCTGATCTCTGTTGTACCCGAAAAGAGCTTTGAAGGGTTGCCCGCCTTACGTCACCTCTGGCTGGATGATAATGCCCTGAAAGAGATCCCTGTCAAAGCACTCAGTAATCTGCCAGCTCTACAAGCAATGACATTGGCGCTCAACCAGATCTGGCACATTCCTGACTATGCCTTCCAGAACCTCACTAGCCTTGTGGTACTGTAAGTATTTCCTTTTTCTTCCATTTATTATTTGTTGTTTTGTTCCTCTGAAAACTTTTTCAGGTGATCCGGAAGAGAAAATAATTATGTTATGGGATCAATATATTCCTTTGGAGGAAATTTCATTAAATTCATTGGGGCTTATTTCTAAGTAGACACAGATATGACATATTAAACTATATTTTGCATGGGTAACAGATATGATGACTGCAAACTGCAGACATGACTCAATGCTTCTCTGTCACCCCACCTGCCCTCTGGAACAATATTCCCCCTGTGATCTGTACAGCCCTGAAACTACTGTCCTTCAAAAGAGGCTTAGTTCTCTTTCCCCAGGCTCTGCACCAGGATGTCATATTATTATTATGTTGTTGTTGTTGTTGTTGTTGTTGTATTATTATTAAACTTGTCAGATGCCTGACTGTTAATGACTCTAGGTGGCTCACAACAAACAAAGCAATAAAATCAATAAAATAAAAAAAATAAAGATAAAAAATTGTTGTTTATTGAGTATTATGTTAAGTGACTGCTGTTAATTTGCTGTTTCCCCCTTCCCTCCCTCAGTAGGGCCATTTTTATTCTTAGTTTAACTCTGTATGGTTGTTTTCAATACTTGTAAGATGTCCAAAGTCGCATACGAGTGGCTATAGAAATAGGAATGAATGAATGAATGAGAATGAATGAATGAACAAACAAACAAACTAAATTGCCTTCTCCACTGTTCCTTTAGCTTTGTACATCTTGCTTGATGAAGAGGTCTCAACTTTCAAATGCAGGAACAGTGTTTTGCAATGTTCAGTTAACCCTAATATTGTTATTGTCTTAAACATTACTTATGGATCAATCTTGTATGTCACAGACAGACAGGGTCATCTAATCCAGTGTTTCTCAAACTTAGCAACTTTAAGATATGTGGACTTCAACTCCAGAATTCCCCAGCCAGCATGCTAATCAATCCAACCAAATGCCAAATGCCTAATGCTAACCAAATGCCTTCCAGAAGAGTCTTTACCAGCATATGGAAGGCAGTCAGTGATTGGGCAGGTCTAATTTCTGTGGAGAGACTGTTCCATAATTCCGTGGCCATAACAGAGAGATGTGGCCTTGCCTCCCCCCCCCTGCCCCAAATTGTGGATGAGGCAAACCTTATTACAGGTGACTACGAATTATGTAGCAGCAACCAGAAGTCAGGGTCTCTGGAACCCAGATTACCAGGCCTATGAAACATCAGGGTCACCTTCCCTATGGGTGGCCCACCCCATAACTCCTGCCATCACTATCCTAATAGCCTCCCCTGCCCTTTCTCCCCTGCAGCCACCCCAGACTCCCGCAGGCCAACCTCTCCCCACTGCACCATCAAAAGGCTTACTTCATAAAACTGGGAAAATACCAAGAATTTTCCCAAGTATGCACATATCAGATAAGTCAACTCTGGCTGGAAAAGGCCATCCTGCAAGTACCTTCTGAATATGATTGGCATTCTTAACTTCTTTTTATTTGCTTGGTTAAAACTGCTTCCACATAAATGAACAAATTAAGCAAATGATATTGCTTCCAATAGCTATCCGTTTCCAGATGGGATACTTTCATTTCACAGACAAGTACGAAAGGATAAACATCCTCCAATCAGTAATTATACTGCTAACTGGTGCCTTTGCAACAATTTAGTGAGTGGCATTTGTAGCATTAACCAGTGATTTATTGGCTTATTTATCATCTAAAAGGGAAGTTTATGTCTGTAAATTAGTTAGCAGTATATTGTTTGGCGTTGATTAGTAAGTTTGCATGTAATTACTAAGTGCCCTAGAACTATTGCCATTCTTATGAAAAACAGGGCTGAAGCAGCTGCTCCCGCTCTGGAAATATAAATGCTTTGTGGCAACTCTGTGAAAAGGTCAAGGGAAAACTGATCAGATGCAGAAGCGTAGCAAGTATTTAATTCTAAGAGTAAACGCTTATGAAAGACTAATGGGAGGAAGTTTTCCCCTCCACTTGAACCCCCTATAAAGTCTGGGCTAGCTATGGAAGATGGGAATTGTGGTTCATTACAATTTGGAAGACACTAGGTTGGGAAGGCTGTCCTAAACCTCATGTGCTTTGGCTCAAACTGCCTGGATAAAGAACTGCACGTTATTTGAAACGCTTAGCAAAGGAAGTATATATGGAGGGGTGGGAGAGGGGAAGTGCATATAAATGACTTATTTTCACAAGTTCTTGTTGTACAAAACATTTCAGGATTCTTTGGCTCAGCAACAGCCATTCTAGCTATTATTAATAAGAATATTAATATCAGAGACAAAAGTAAATTAACAATAAAAGATTATATCTCAGTCGTACTATTCTTCTCTCGTATAACAAATACCACTAATGTGGGGTAGTGAGAAACATATGTCCCAAGGGTGCATATAAAAGGCTAAATATAACCTTTTTTTTTTGAAGAAACGCTAAAGCCATTCTGGTATGCTAAGATGTTTTGGGTTGTAGCATGGCTTAATCCCCATTCATCCTTTAAGCGCACTGGATGTTCATATAGTTGGAAGTCAATCCATTTTAAGCATAGAATCCAGCCCATTGCTCAGAGTAGGAACCGAAATTAAAGTATCGCTGAGTGATGGCTGTCCAGCTTCTGCTGTACCACATTCTGTGAAGTGCAGCCAATTACTTCTCTGAGCAACTGATTCCACTGCTAAACTGCTCTTACTGTTAGAAAGCTTTTCAGACATTCAGTCACAATCTGTCTTGTAACTTGTATCTCATATCCTACACTTTGAGGTAACAGAGAACTAGTCTTGACCTTCTGTGTGACATCCTTTCAGATATTCAGAGATTGCTATCATATCCACCCCGTCTATTTTACTTCCAAGGTTAAAAATTTTCCAGATTTTTCCACATCTCTTCATATGACTTAAATTCCAGTCCCCTAACCATCCTGATTGCCCTTATTTAAACCAGTCTTATCTGTATCCTTCTTAAAGAGTGTTGTCTAGAACTGGATGTATGACACAGTACTTATTTTTCTTTTCTAGGTTATCAGCTATCCCATCCAGTTTTGGGTCATATACGTATTTGAGAAGTATATTTGACTTTGATCTTCTCATTCAAGTCATCAATAAAAAATATTAAAGAGTGCAGAGCCCAGGACTGAATCCTGTGGCACACACTTGATACTCTGCTCCAGTTTGATGAGAAACCATTAATGGACAGTCTTTAAATACAACTTTGAGCCAGCTATGTATCTATTTAATTGTCATGCCATCTAACCCATACCAAACACCTTCCTAATCAGAATATGAAGAGCCACTTTTATTTTATTTTATTTATTTATTTATTTATTTATTTCATTTTGTCAAATGTATCGCTGAAATCAAGATACATTTCCTCTGACAGCACAGCCACACTCTATTAAGTAAGTTATCTTATCAAAAAATGAGAGATTATTTTAGCAAACCAATGCTGACTTCTAATAATTAATGATATTGCTTTGAGGTACTTACAATTAATAGTTATATCAACTGTTCTAGAATCTTTCTAGATATGAATGTCAGACTTAGGCCAAATCTGCACTTTCTTCTTGCCCCATCACCAATATGGGCCATCCAACATTTCATGGGTACAGGAATGGCTGATGTGCTCTTCTACCCACTCCCAGCCTATCACAAATGTACCCCTCACCCGTGTTTTGAAACTCTGCTTCAAAACTATTATTTTCTGCCTGGAGCCATCTTAAGTCTTCCAAGTGGTTGGTCGTCTATGCTTTGTTCCAATCCAGTGACATTCCCTGCTCTGACTGGCTACAACACCAAGCTTATCCTCAACCCTCCCGTGGCTGATCACTGCTCTGTACAGTCATTTCATGTTGCACAGCTATGTTCTCAGCTAAGCATCACTTCCTTTTTTCCTCTTCCAGATTGTTTGTTTACCCATCAGCTGATATGCCACCTCAGTTACTGAAGTATCTCTAGACAGTTGATCTAACAATGGCCCAAATAGACCACAGAAACTAGTACACTCTCCTGGCCACCATGATTTCCCACCTTTTCTGCCAGCACCCCTCCAATCTATCCTTACATCTCCCAGTGGGCTCGCTTTTGCTTTCTGCCCATGTTGGGTAAAGCATACTATCCTTGCCTTCTCACCCTGTGAGAACAGTACTGCAGTGGGTCCCTTTGCCTTTTAAAAATAATGAATTTGCAATGTAGGCATGTTGGAACAGAATTTCAATAAATGCTACTACTTTGTTTCTATGGATCTGAAAAATCACTATTTCCTACAAAGTCTGTAGGGATCTACAGTGAAACACTAGAATGAAGAAACAATATGTTCCCTTTGTTTTCATCACTGTAATAACAGAGTAAGGATGGTAACTATATGGAGAAAAAAGAAAGGGTCTGTGTTAGTGTCAAAGGAAAAAACAAGGGAGGGAGATGTGCAAACATCTGGGGAACCAAATAGAAAGAATTGAGATTAGTGAGGAGGGAACAATCATAAAAGGGAAAGGCGGGACCTGCTAGACCAGGACACACAACGGCCAGCCAGTGACACTTGCTTTCCCTATGTGGCTGAGAAGAGGAAGAAGCAGAGGAACAACCAGGTCCTGCTCTGTGTGTAATTGAACCTACTCATATACAAATCTCTGCAGTCCAGGCTGGAATTGTTAAGTGAGCTTCAGGAACAGTTAGGAGCAACACAAGAAACAATTAGGCTGCACTGCTAAGGAATTGCCCTGATTAGTCTATAATTCCATTTTCTCATGTTGAAGATGGGGACAACTTTTATTCCCTTCCAGTTGTCTAGCACATAACCAATTCTTCAGGATTTCTCAAACATGATATGTAAGGGTTTGACCAGACATCAGAAAGTTCCTTAAGTGCCCTAGAATCTAAGTGGCCATAGAGATTTAAATTCATTCAAACTAAACAGGTATTCCTTGACATGTTTCTATCAATCTCAAATCTCACTCCTGTTCTTTTTCACCCTGCTCTACATAATTACCTGATGGATCACATACTGTCTTTGGGACAAGACTAAGCCAAAATAAGAGCTGAGGTTTTCCATTGTTACCTATTAGCACATTCCTGCCTTCACTGAGAAACTAGTATACCATTTTTTTCTTTTTCCGTAGAATAGAAGGATGGATGAGAACACTACCTAGATGTTAAGCTTTTTTCCTGAATCTTCAAAGTCCATGATGATACAATTTTAGCTGCTTTTGAAGTCTCATTTGTCTCCACATGCATTGGCAAGAAAGGATAATAGTCAATCAACTAGATAAGTCTTGAAAGTTCTGACAAGCAGCATGTGTCACGATTGAATGGGTTTGGTCAACATGTATTTATTTCAGTTTCTCATACTGGTGAGACATCAACTACCACAACTTTGGTTTCTTGCAGAGTGCAGCTGTGTCCCCTCTGCCCTTCAGAGATCCACTATAACGTTTTTGTTCGGCAGTGGATCTTCAGAGCTGTTTATGACTTCTAGCTGGTAGAATATTTCTATGTCTCTTGCTCATGGTGGCTGTCACCCACTGGGTTTGCTCTTTCGTTTCAACCTGTTGTATATGAAAAGTTATTTCTTTGTTATCTCTTGTTGTAGTGCTTCTTTTGTTTGGTGTGTTAAACCATCCTCCTCTCTTGTGGGCTGAAGTGTAACCACCTATTGCTCCAACCCTAGTATTTTTGTGTGTTTGTTTCAAGCATTGCTTCAAGTTTCCAGGAACTGCAATGCAAATGTATGCTACTGTATGTTGAAAGTGGTTTTCAGTTTTTCTGGCATGCCAGTTTGTTTTCATGTCATATGTATTGCAGATTGTGACAGTAGAATCTGATGATTCGTCTTCACTTAAGTATAAAAGCTTTCATTTCTTCTTATTCTCTTCTCAGTCACACTATTGACTTAGGGGGAAACTTGTCAGGAACTTTTACCTTAACTCATCCCCACAATCTACTGCCAAGCTCCTGGTAGTGCTTTCTGTTTGCTCACTTAATTAAATCATTCTCTGGAAACTGGTTACCTTATATTCTTCCTACAGTCTTTGTTTTATTCAGCAGGAAGCAGTTACCCACAATGGGCAATCAACACTCAGGACATGCACCCAGAAATGAGAAACTTTTCATGAGGTGATCTTTCACCCCTCAGTCCTCACAGCTGAGCACAAAATGCCTCAAAACATGCAGCTTTCCTGATCACTGTCCTGTCTTCTTGTCTCTTTCTCCTAACTCTTCTGGTAAATTCATGTTAGCTCTCCTTATTCATTCCTTCAGCAAGATAGTGATGAAGAGGCTATCTTTCTGCTTATAATCGGGTTATAAGGATAAAATGAGATAACCTCACATATGCTGGCTTAAGTGGGTTGATGGGAAAGTTAGATAAAAATGTGATAAATCAAAATATTACTAGTGCTGGTATGGTTCATTTAGCTAAATATTGCAGGGGTCCCCAGTCTTTTTGGGCCAGAGGAGAGACCTGGCTTTATGGCAGTGTGTTGTGGGCACTCAAGTAAAATGACTGTCATGTGAGGAGGGGTTGCCCATTCATAAAACGTTTGGCACAGTGCACATTTTATATGAATGTATGTATGTATGTATGTATGTATTGTTTTGGCTTATATGCTGCTCCATTTCCAAGGACTCTAAGCAGCTATTCAGAAAACCCTTTCCATCAGAATATTCACTGTCACTTTCAGCTTACCTTGCATTTATTTCTTTGTATTTTTTACAAAGTAAGCACTGGGCTGCAGCCACCAACTTAAAAAAAAAATCTAATAGCACCTTTGCAGCCAATGTAGAGTTGAAGGGTGTTCTCGGAAAAAACGATTATTCTGGATACAGACTGTCAACTTCTTTTTAAAATGTATTCAAAGTTAACACTGTGTTTTTTTAAACTTAAAAGCGGAATTGAGTGTAGAATTTCTTAGGTAAACTGTAACTTCCGAGACAAACTTTCCCGCCCAGTTATAACCCTGATGTTGTTTTAATCAATTACTGTAAACCGCCCAGAGTCCCCCGCTGGGAGGAGATGGGTGGGGACTAAATAAATAAATAAATAAAATCCACCGGCCCCCTGCACACCATCCATATACTCTCATAGAAGTGTGCTAGGAGCAGATAACTGTCAGAAAGTTTTTGAACTGTCCCTTCCCACGTGCTGAGAATGTCCGCACTGCAGTTGTTTCCATTTCTTCATGGCACCACCCAGCCATTGCTGAAATTATGTAAAGCCTGTCCTCATTACTGTTGTCCTGGCGAAATCATGGTCAGATGCAAGTGGGGAAATTACCAATCTGTGACTGTCTTGAAACCTGCTCATTCACAGTGCTGAGAAGAAGCAAAATCACGCGGCCCATCTCAGGCTTCTGTAGATCCTGCAGCAACCAAAATCCCCTCAACCTCAAGCCATGCAAAAGAGAAGAAAGTCAATAAATAAACTCAGGCAACCTGACATTCTGAATGAGGCTCATCCTCTAACCAAAAGAAGACAGCATGTGACAGAATACTGTGAGTTGCTTCGGTTGAAAGGGAGAGGCCACGCTGTCAAGCCAGAGTTCCCCTTACAGAACCTACTAGGATGCTGAAGCCCAGAAGGTGGGAGGAAAAGCAAGGAAAGAATTCCCTCCAGCCCCAAGCTTTGCAGAGTGCTGGCATTTTCAGCTGAAAATTTCCAGTTTCAGGGCAGGTTTTCTTGCATAGTAAATGAGCTAGAACTAAATTGATACAACTGTTAAAGAAAGATGATAACATGGGATCAAAGGCCTGCAGAGCTGATCTAAGAATAATGCATACACTTTGTGTAGAAATGCTTTCTGCGATCCCAGTGGAAATCTGCCACCCTAGCAGGAGTAATATCTAGCTTCTCCCGTACCTGCATGTATGTACAGAGAGAATGAGCTAAGGAAAAAACCTTGTGCTGAGCTTCTTACCACCATAAACTTAAGTACCATTCTAATTAGAAAGTTACTGAAATAGCCACTTTTGAAAAGAAACCAAAGAACAGCTGCAGAGACATTCTAGGGAGTATGTCATTTACCACTTGATTAATCCTTCTGGATGTCCCTCATCTGCATTTCATTGTTGAGGATATGACCTTTCCAGGTGCAGTAATATGCTTTCCTGCTCTGTACACCTTGGACCAGAGGGAGCTACGTGCCTGTTCATCTTCTGGTGCTGGAAAGAGGCAACATCAAAATACACAGTCTCCAATCTGGAACAAGTTAGGGGCATAAGCTGCTGCTAATAAATTACGTTCCCACTAAGGGAGTGTATACCAGTTCCCATCTGTTCCTTCCACAGGTTTGTAACAGCAACACAGGATATTTTCTAAACCAGGGAAGTCTCATATAGACCTGCTCTGAAGAGGAGGTAAAGGAATCAACTTTCATTCTGCCCTGCGTGGCACTTGCAGCTTTCTGCATAGTAAGATTTTGTACATCCTTGCTTTAAGGGAAAATTATATTTAACCTTATTGTTTGGAAGACATGTTGAGACCAGTTAAAGCATTTAGAATCTGTCTGAAGATAGAAAGGACAGAAAATATTTCTGAAGGTTCATAGAAAACCTTCTCTGTGAGTCCTGAGAAGTTTTTGAAAAGAACAAAACATTTCATGTCCCAACAGTAGTAAGCTTAAAAATAAAATGAGGCAGTGGCTGGCCCATTGAGCAAGTAATGGGACAGGTAATTTTGAACAGTTAATATTCTGTATCTCCTGTTTACTGTTTTGGAGTGGTAGGCACTGTTAAAACAAAAAGGCTGGCTGTTTTCATTCAAATGAAATAGAATCTAAAATAAGAAGTTGTGCTCTTTCTGTCTGTAATTGGGCTCTGATCCATGAAAACCATGGATAGTTCTTAAGAAGCTACTAGAGCATTTGTTGCTTTTGCTGCAGCAGATGACAGGCACGTCCAGAAGAAGATGCAGTTCAGATTTTAGTACAAGATAAGGCCTCTAGTACTGAAAAGGTATTGGGCTGGGAGCTTTCTGGTGCAAGCAGTTCCAATTCAATGGTTTCCTTAATTCAGTGGTTTAATAATACTGGGTCTGCATCAGAAGCAGCAAGCTGCATCAGAAACAGGTGATTTGCTGTTTAGGAAATAAAATGATTCCAGGTCCCCTGAGAAACCCAATGAAGAATAGGCACCTGCTGGACTGTGAATAATGTGAACCTCTCATCTTATGATCTGTACGTATGAGTGTGCATAAACCTTGTATTGTAGAAATGCTTTACGTCTCCAGTGTCTCCCTCCCAAGGAGATGGAGCCCTAGGTAAGTGCTGGCATCCCTAAAAGTTCTTGAAAAAGAAATTGTAGTGGAAATACCAGTGGGTCTGTAAGGCGAAAGATTGGAGGTCTCAAACCTCCTCTTCCAGAAGTCCTTTGAATCTTCACACCCTACCCCCACATGTGCCATCACATATCTTCCATGGGGCATCTGCCCTGGCAACTACTCCCTTAACCCAGGTGTTTGAGAAAGATACAGTTCTCACCCCCTGTACTGCCTTTCTGGTGATTAAAAGGTAAAAATGAAAAGAAATAATTCCTATAGCACCACCTCCTGTTTGTCTAGCATTTAAAAATGTGGCTAGGTATTTCAGACCTTTTTTGCGAGAGAGACCAATCTCACAAGAAATAAGTACAACCAAAGTTTTTAAAAAAGAAAACTGTAATAACTAATCTTAACTTTAGATCTTAAATTCCAACATTCCCTGCTGAAGTAGGTAAATACAGCACTTCAGGCAGGCCACAAGATAATATTGGCCTGCTACAGATAAAAAAGAACTTCTTATAAATAGATTGAATGGGGTTTGAAATTCTTATTCCAAACCATTAAAAAAAATTAAAGAGAAATTTTTTAGTCATGAGCAAAATACACGCATAAAAGGCTAAAATACTGTACAGACAACTGCTGAGTTTCCAGCCAAAATTAAAAGGTAGGAGCACTGAGAAAAGAACATTAACATTCTAATGCAATTTCCTTCCTAGACTTATAAACAATTCCTTCAGAATTAGTAACTGAATCTTCTGTTACTCTGCCTCAATTTTCTTGGATTTCCTTTTTTCCTGGAAATTCTAAAATTTAATCTGAGACTCTGGGAAACCCTGTTAATTTCTGTTCTTCTTGGCCTCAGTCTAGCGGCTTCTGTTTTGGTGTTAAAGGGACTCAAATTTTCTATTCTAGAGGGAGGAGTTGGGGTGTCTCTTTGTGTACATGACAGAGAACCATCTCTTGTGAAAAAATGTGTACTTGGAATGTTAAATTTGTATCATGAATAACTCTGCAGCTTGGAGGCTGGCAAGGAAACTGGCATTCACTACAGAAATATGTGTGTATAATAATAGATTACAATGCTGCATTACATTTTTCCTTTCCCTAGAATGTTTATGTACATTCAAAACATGGCATGGTGTCAGCACATTGTGCAGTTTTCCTTTCTGATTTCTATTGGCTGAGATAGATGAAGCAAGGACATTTGCAAGATATGTAGGATTTTATGTTCTACTAAACAAATAAGACACTGCTGTTCTGAAACTGGCTTCCTTTTTAGAATAATCCCAAATGTTTTTCTTTTCTGGGATTCTAATATGTTAAACTTATTATATACTCCATCCTGTTTGCCACTGATTTAATGTAGGAAATATGGTCATTAATTTATGTAGTAACCTAAATGATGTGAAGGATGATAGAAACGCATCCAAGGACCACTTCTGAAATGGTCAAACCATCTGTAACTTAAGCAACAAACTTGGCAAGGACTACCACAACTGTGATTTTATTTGTTAAAGTAATTTATTTAATATGGAGGAGAAGATGGAAGATGGAAGAAAAATTCCTCTTCTTAAATATTTACTGTCCCAACTTGGATTATGAGTCAAACTCCTTTTGTTTGTGTTGCTACAGAGCTGGTGGCAAAGATTGGGTGTTCCATTTTCCATGAAAGTTCCAGTCCCTCAGATGCTTGTAAGATTATAAAAATGTTTCTTGGGGGACTGGAATGTTCATGGTTTGCTTCATTTCAAAACAGAACAAAAGATTCCAAGCCAAATTTAAGCCAGAAACAGCCCAACCTTTGTATCTTTCTGTTTCTCTTATTCAATCATGAATATGTTTGTGTGATGGAGCAATGCTGACATTTCCTATCTAAATGTTTCCCAGTTTGAAACCTTTCACTTATCATGTATATTCACTTGGTCCTGCAAGTCTTCCTTCATCTAAAATTCAGGACAATGAAACATTTATCCAAAACAGCTAGGCAGTTTCAATTTCATGTGGATGTGGATTCTCTTTATTTGAATTAATATTGTTATGTATTATACAAAGCAAATTTGAATATTATGTATGTTAGTATTTCTATTGTTTTGCATTTATAACAGTAGTGCTGGGTACTGTACAGCACAGGGCTTTAAAAATGCAACTGCAATGAAAGCATGCTGGCCATGGTTGTGTAAAATTGGTTTAATAATATGCTTGTTTGTTTATTTGTGGACTAGCAGTTACAAACACAAATTAATGAATTCTGGTATTGAGAAGAGGCAGTCCATGGTGACCACTAAATACTTTCTCTCCAGCCCTAGGATAATGTGAATAGCAAATACTAGTAAAAGGTCTCTTGTATAATGGCACAGAGCAGTGTTCAGAGTTTAAACAGTAACTACAGAATAGGTATGTTACACAGATTAAAACTATTCCATTCAGTGTACATCTGCCGTATGTATTGTTGCCTCTGTTGAACTTAGAGTTATAGCTGCAAAATTAAAGCTGCTTGAGTTGCCGGCATGCAATTCTCTGATTTTCTTCTCATATGTCCACATGCCATGTGTTACTAGTTATTATATATCCCAACTCTGGATTGTCAACAAGGGATCCAACATTCTGGGAAATTTAAATGCAGATATGATCTTTATGTAAAGATCCAAAGTAATGTCAGGGCAGCCTGATCGAGCTGTGCCCCATAAAATTTGACAGAGGAAAACATCTGGCTTTGGAGTGTATTGCTTTTCTATTGTCAGTGAGGAATCACTATTTTATATTCAAATGTTCTGATTTAGCTTTTGAATGAAATCAGCACTGCAAGTTAGAGTGATCTATAGTAAGTTTTCTCTCTTGGGCAAATGCTTTTTCTGTCCCTGCTAGGCTTAAAGGGCAAGAAGAACTGCTTACCAGGAATATTCATGGATGTCACAGGCTTCTATTTCTCAACCACATGTTTACGCTCATCCCATAAATTGAGGCTGCCTGAAATTCATGCTCAGCCAAACCTCTGGTACTTCAGACCAAGTGGAATGGGATTTTTTCCCCCTCATAATGCCAATTCAGACTAAATACAAATAATTATAATGCCATTAACTCACCTGCTGATGGTTGGCATCTCCCCTGAGGCATGTCAAATCCTATTGCACTGGGAAACTGTGCCTCCATTCTATAACAAGGACTATTCTGACTGTGAGATGATCCATGGGTTCCTTGGGCACATTGTTCAGCACTGCTTTTCTGTCTTCTGGACTTTGCATGACAAAGGCAGTGGCAGTACCATAGTTATCAGGGACACTGCCTAGAAGTGACAGAAGATTGGAATGACTTGCTCTCTCTCCTCCAGAATGGTGCCAGAATTCTCCCCAAGGGTACAGACCACCTGGAAGACAAGCTCAATTGTTCGTTTATACATTGTATGTTCATTTTAGAAGGTTTATTTTTATCTGATTTTAGATATAACCATAGTACTCACCAAGAGAGAATTATTTTCCTGTATGATCCTTCTCTTGTTCTAACCCAATGATTTCAAACTTGGCAACTTTAAGATGTGTGGACTTCAACTCCCAGAATTCCCCAGTTGAAGTCCACACATCTTAAAGTTGCCAAGTTTGAAAAACACTGTTCTAGCCCATCAAGTCAGCTATGTACGCCTCAGTCAGAGCAAGTGAGCATTGGCCTGGTTGCCTCAGCAATAGGAATTCTTCCCTTTTCCTCTCATTCATTCTTCCAGCAGAGCCTCCTACCCTCTTTCAAAAAGGGACCCAGTTATGGCCAAACAAAGGTAAATTTTGTTGAATAATGAGGAATGACTGCAAAGCATATACCTCATCATTCCAGCATAGCACTAATAAAGCCAGTCAGGCATAAGAAATGTGATCAGAAGATATAATGAGACATGTTAAAAAACGTATTGATCCAGCTGTGTTTCTCCCTCTTCTTGGTGACATCTTCATGATGTCATTGTGCTAAGTTTTCTCCCCTCCCTGCCATTGACTTTGGATTCTGAAGACAACCAAAAACATCATGTGGACCTGACAAAGCAGGCATGGAGAAAAGCGAGTGGTGTCTGTGGCTTCATTTCTTTGGCAAAGACAAGTTCTGTGCTGGGACAGTAAGAGAATAGTTTAATTGGTAAATAGGTGTTTTGTGACACTTGCAGCCATTTTTGTTAGACAATTTATGGTGTGCTCAAAATGTTACATGTACCCAGGAGCCCGAAACTGGTATCTTTCACTGCTTTAGGCCATATTGAAGGTTTTTGGTGTTAATAGTATTTTTGATGATATCAGCAGGAACACAGCAAATCCTGGAGTTTTAAATAGAATGAGCTCAAAAATTAGCTAATTCAGATAACTTGTCTGAATTTATGGTAGCCCAGAGTATATAAACAATGTTTGGCCATGCTCTCTTTCATATCCATATCCAAATTTCTCAGAATTTTAAATATATTCCTTTCTTTCCACATTCCTTATTATTTTAGAAATTCAGCTTACAGTACATCTTCAGGAAAAAGGGAAATAACTGTTCGATGTTCAGAATTTAAGCCTCTCCTTTCTCTCTGCAGACATCTGCATAATAATCGGATCCAGCACTTGGGAATTCATGGTTTTGAAGGACTCCATAATCTGGAAACTCTGTGAGTTGTTTTGTTTTTCTTTGTGCTTTCACTATTTTTATACAGGATTTTGTATTTCCTATGCTATTTATTTATTTCTGAGTGATTGATTGATTATATGCCATCAAGTTAGTGTTGATTCTTAGAGATCACATACATCTTCTCCAGGACAATCTGTCCCCAGCCTGATCCTTCAGATCTTCCATAAGGATACACATCACTAATGTAACTGAGTCCATTGATCTTGCTGGTTGTCCTCCTCTTATAATTCCTCCCATCCTTCCCAGCTTTACAGAAAGATAATGTGTCTAAACTTTGATAATTTGTGCCTTGAGTAAGAACCCTGGAATAATTTGTTCTATAATATCATTTGTTTGTTTGTTTGTTTGTTTATTGGTATTCTCAGAAATCTTGTCTGACATCAAAGCACAAAAGTGTCAATTCTCTTCCTATCCTGCTTCTTCAAAGTCCTATTTTCACTTCCATAGAGTATCACAGGGAAAACCATTGCTTGCAAGATTCTGATCCTTGTAGGAATAAACACATCACAGCATCTGAATATCTTTTCCAAGGCCTTCATGGCTGCTCTGTCAAGTGTTAGTCTGCAGCATATTTCTTGACTGCTGGTTCCTTTACTCCTACAAAATCTATACTCAGGACAGAAGCTGCAGTCTAGATGAAACATGGCAAAACAGACTGATTCTAGGTTAGCAATTGAGTGACACATGGCAATATACTCTCTCCTTATTTTGTTCAATCTATATGTTGAATATATATATTGAAGGAGGCTGGACTGAAAGAAAATGAGCATGGTTTTAAACCTGCCAACCTAACAGAACATTGGAAAAAAATATGTAAAGGGGCTTGGGAATCTTAGGTCTGTCATCTGTCTGTTGGCATGATAACACTTCAGAAACAGAACAGAACAGAATAAATCTGGTGTGACAAGAGAAGCTGACAAAAGGAAGCTGAAATTTTAAAAATGAGCCAAATCTAGTTGGGGGCTGCAGAGAAAAACCATCCAGAAAAAATTCCCCCATGTATCCCTATAGAATAGGCTGTTAGGCACCCACCCAGAATGTTGCCAGCTGTTCCATTCTAAGCCCCCTCCCTTTTCCTGTCGTATGACCCAGGGTGGAGCTGCAATTAAGGGTTTGGAAAGAATTCCAGAAATGTTCTGCAGGCTTTCTATATCTTCTTTAATATTGCTACCTAACAATTCTATCATCAGCAGGTTAATCAACTGCTTGCTTTAATTAAATTTCATATAATAAAATACTCATTTTGAGTACTTCCAGAAACATCTCCCCAAATTCTTTACATTATCTTCTTATGAACAACCCTGGTGGATCAAATTAGGCTGCAATTATATAGAACTTTGAGGGGCATCTCAGGAGCCATAGAATCTTTTTCTTTCCTCCACCAAGGATGGAAAAGGAGGTCTTCATCTGAAGGGGGAGATATATCCCATCTTGAATATCTTCTGGGCCTGCAGAAGATTGATTCTACAATCCTACCTCCCTCAATAATTGCCGCCCAGAGTCCCCCCATAGGGAGGAGATGGGCAGTGAATAAATTTATAAATAAATAAATAAATATCATAACTTTAACTTGAGGACAGGTAACAGTGGAATGGATTGTGGCTTTCCCTAGGGTGTTGGGAAAGCCCTTGAATCTATAGGATTCTCTGCCATCCTGGACTTCAAAAAAGATCAGGAATTAGCTCCTGATCCTCTCCAGGCCTAGAGTTGCTTTAAACATTTCAAAGAGAGGGAATGCATCAAAACAAAAGCCCAAGGAGTGGAGAGGGGGGATGTGGAAATGCCACCCTTTCCATTCTTCCTCCCTGCTAGACTTGTGCTGCCAGGACTTAAATCCATTAGAGGCTTTAGCATGGAGTCCTTTCTACTGGGATTTTTCTGTACTGTACTAATCTGTGCAGTAGAGACACTAGCTTTTGAGCATACTTGTTACCTCCAACCTGAATGTATATAGTTTAGCTTTGTTTCTTTCTTTTTAAACTGTGGTTGCATCCTAGCAAGTCACAGAAGGAAGCAGATGCTGGAAGGTAACAGCAGTGGTGTCAGATTGCAGTGAGGTCCTTCTCCCACCAGGCATTGCTCTTGTGCAACTAAATGGCAAGGTATTTCCCCTGTTGCAATCCTTGCCACCAAATCATCTCCTTTCATGAGAGACAACAGGAAGAAAGAAGGGAACCTCCATACCTTTTCTCTTTCATGTGGTTTGGCATCTTTTCTCTGGAAGTCATTAGGGAGCCTAGCCAGTTCACCTAGGGAAAGAAGACAATACATGCAAAGAAGAAAGTGCATTTCCCAAGGGCATAATGGTCACAGAGCTAGGCTTTATTCTGAGAAGTTGATTGATTTAAACATGTTTTTGAAATTACCTGCCAAGATTTCTACCAAATTTGACATTAAATCACAGAGTTGAAGCTATCAGGTGAAATGGTGCAGAAACAACAAAGGAAGAGTCAGAGGAAGGGAGAAAATCAAGTCTATGGGTGTAGTAGTGATGATAGTATGGCATGCAGGGAATGAAAAGTAGGTGTTCCAGGAACAGAAGAGCATCTGTTAAAAGAGATGGAAAATAGAACTGTAAAAAAATGCCAAGAAGGAAACATCTGAACAAAAGAAAAAACACATTAAAAATTAAAACAGCAAATAAGAAACAATAAATGGAGAGACTGCCCTTAAACTGATTATAAACTGGTACACAAATATATTGATATAGCTGCACTTCTAAACACACAATTCTCACCGGAAAGTTAGGAACATAGGCAGTTGCTCCTTTGTACTGAGTCAGAACATTAGTCCATTGCTGGTAACAAGTGTTGCTGGTAACAGTTGGCAAATCTCTGCAGTTGACCAATTCTATCTAGAGACTGCAGAGATTGAATCTGGAATCTTCTGCATATCAGGCAGAGAAATAAGACAGAACAAATAGACCACCAGTTCAACTTAAGGAAGTTCTACTCCAGCCTGTTCCAACATGGTGCCATGCCAGCTGGCGAGTGGATTATAGGACTAGAAGTCTAATACATCTGAAGAAAGGGAAAATAGGAAAGCCTATGTTAATCAACTCTTCTGAAATCAAGTGTGTGATAACAAGTTGCACTCTCCACTAAGTCAGATACACATTGAAAAAATAATAATAATGTGGGTGCCACCTTTCGCTCTCAAAGCCGAGATAATAAAATTCCAGAATGGTGAGACAAAGCAAAACCTTATGTATTCTGATGGTCCCATGAAACTGATAATTTGATTTTAATTTTATTGCATGCCACAGGCAATAAAGGGAAGATTTCCTGTCTCTCTTTTATTATACTAGAACCTGAGATCATCCAGTTAAGTGAACAGTTGAAAGTCAGGGCAGACCTAAAGGAAATATTTCTTCATATCACACAAAATTAATCTATGATATTTGCTACCACAAGGTAATGTTATCTTCACCAATGTGAATGGTTCTTCAGAAAACCTAAAAAAGGTCATGTCAATCAGTGGGCAACACTCATATTGGTTATATTTACCCCAGGATCAGAAGCAAAATGTCTCCAAATGTTAAATGCTGAAGAATACAAATGGAAGGCTATATTACCTTCATGTCCTCTTGTGTACTTCCCATAAGTGTCTGATTTTGGGGCATTTGGCCTCATCAAAAGCAACTTTTAAATTATTTTTTTTATTTCCTTCCTGGGGAAGAGCAAAGACCTTTCCTGGGTAATTGGAATAAATATGTGTAGACTGTATGTGCGTATCTCAGTTGAACTACATTCTAGACACATTTATTTGAGAATAGGTGTCACTGAAAATATACATTTTTAATCAGAAATAAATTGTACTAGAGCTATGTGGTTAGCATATAACATTACATGAATATTAACATTAAGAGAAGAAGATATAAATGTAAATTGGAGATTGGATTGTGAGGATCAGAAATAAGTGATGAACAAGATGTAGTAAGTTTTACTCAGTTGATAAACAGTGGTGATTTCAAGATTTTCATGCAGAAACAAAAAAAATGTTTTAGGAGGAAAAAATCAGAAAGTAAACATCCTTGCAAGTAATTAAAAAGTAGCAATATCAGGATTGCCATCCATGGATGGCAAAAGGGCATGCTGAATCCAAGCATAAATTTATATCCCCCTTTGTCCCAGTCAGTAATACAATTTAGAAAATTGTTTCTCTAATCACCATACATATTTATATTTTTCCTTTATTTATTAAACATGTTTCTATCCTGCTGCAATCAAAAAAGATTCTCAGCAGTTTACATAGAATAATACAGTTAAAACATCCATGGTGCAATCTAAAAACCTGACAATCATAAATAAGAACGATAACAATAAGCAACATTAAGCAGAAGCCACAGAAATACCATAAAAGGAGAAAATACAGATGGCAACACCACATCTGAGGAAGGCCCTCCAAAACAGCTTGGTTTTCAGAAGTTTTCAAAGAATTAACGAAGAAGGAGCCAGCCTAATCTCCAGAGGGACCCTATTCCGCAACGCCCACTCTGCCAAAGAGAAGCAACGCCCCTTGCTTCAGCTCCCCCAACATCCCAGAAGTGAAGGATTTGTAGCAGTGTCTCCCAAGGAGATCTAACCAGACAGGCTGACACTGGCTCAAATAAGCGGTCCTGCAGGTATCTGGATGCCAAGCCATGGAGGGCTTTATAGGTCAAAACCAGCACCAGGCTCAACAGTACGTATCTGCAGGATCTGTAACTCGTTATTCTGACCTTTCACTTTAAGCTTTGGGGCTTGTTCCACATAACCTTAACTTTTTTCTTGATTCTGGGTGCATAGTTTCAATGTTTTTTTAATGTGATGAAGATGATAGAAAAATCAGCCAAGTGAGGAAGAATAGTACTAAATATTGGGAACTGTCTATCACCTTCAAAATGCAAGTATACTTTTCCAACATCTCATTGTACATTGTAAAGATTATTTGCACTGTATTCTGAATATTGTGTTTTTTGCATCCTGGATCTTATTTGCAACAAGACCCTGGATCTTGTAATAAAAACATGCTACTAAGTGTAGGCAGAACATCCTCAAGTAGTTGCTACAGGTGCTTTCCCCTGCTTGAATCCAACCACAGTACAAATATGCTCAGGCAACATATTTTTCTTGTGGTATCCCCATGAATTTATTTATTGGTTTGTTTATTTATTTGATCAATTTATAAGCCACTTATATCATTGAAGTCACTCTATGTGAAGTACAATAAATTAATAAACACATTAAAAAAAGAAAAGAAAAAAAGCCAGTAAACTAGTAATAACATCAAAACAACATTTAACACTTTAAGAAACACCATAAATACAAAAAGAATTAAAATATCTAATATCAAATCCATTTTTAAAAGGTTTTCCTGAAAGACATCAACTTTGTCTTTACATCATCCCTAGCCTTTAAGTGTGCTGGTGTTGAAGTAGTATTTCCCTCCTTATACTGGCATGTCCAAAGGTAGCTTTTATCCATATAAAATCTGTTATGCTTTCTCAGCCATTATTTTGGAAAGAAGTTAGGTGACTGCACTGATTTGAAACAGACACAAGTAATGGTAGCAGGATCAGTACTGGCAATGGGGAGAGGCCAAATGTCATGCCTAAGTGGGAATGATATGGAAATGCCCCTATGCCAGCAAGTTTCTACGGAGTTCCATGAGATTCTCCTATAAAACTCATAAATCTTAACCATCATCAGCCATTGTAGGGTACAACTTGAATATCAGGATAAGGCACTTCAGATTCACTGCTTTCAAGACCCTTCCGTTTCTCTTTGAGTTCATAGGACCAAAGCCCTTGCCAATGAAATTTTATTTATTCGTGTCAGAAGCATCACAATTAAAATAAGGCATACTGTAAAACATAGAATTTAAAATATAGAAGTTAAAAGTTAAAATATATAAAAGTTAAACAGATCTTGCCCAGAAACTGGCAACATTAATTGCGTTCTGTCACGCTGTCATGAGGTCCTCAAATGTGCATTGATCAGAGCACAAAGAACAAGTGTACATTTGTATTGTTGTCTGCATGTCTCCACAGTCACAGTCATAGCCCCATTTGTTCAGAGTATCTCTGGATCTTGTTATGCCTGTACACAGTCTGTTCAATGATTTCCATACTTCCCAACCTTCGCCAGACCCAGGTGCCAGCTCCTCTGCTGGTTCCATCCAGTGTTGGATGGAATTTCATTTCATTCAATGAAATGAAAATAGCATTTAAAAATACTAGCAAAATGAAGAAAAGATGCATCTGCCCCATACAATGTACAAAATCAGGCTTGAGAAATGGCAGACCCTCTGCTGCTTCCACCCCACCCCACCTCACCTAGGATTGCTCTTCAAATGGGACACACACCAACACACCTGAGAATGAGAATAAATTACTTAATAGGTTTTTCATGAGTTGGTTATGGCTTCTATTACAATTATGGTGTTAGCACTATGTGATTTGGCGCTATTACACAAATAAGCTGTGGGGAGAGCTGGCTGTGAAGACAAAGAGAACATTTTGTTTTTGAACAATTAATCTATTTCTAAAAAGTTGCGTACTTGAGGTATTTCATGCCTGGAGCCCTGGCAATCTTCATGTGTGCAGTTTGAAGACCCATTTACGTAAGCAGTCATAAAGCAAATAATGTAATGTAAAAGTGGGTGGTATGGCAGGATTCCCTACTGATTTTTTGATCGGGGTTTTTATTGCTTAAGAATTGACTTTTGGTTGGAGCCAGAGGTATCATATATGCAGCTTTGTTGCCAGGAAGCCTCAAGCGAGATACTTTCTGGGAGGAGCCACATAGACGTCTCAATTCTCCTCTTCCCAATTATTTCTCTCTCCCCATTTTCAGCATCTTTATGTTTGCCTCTTCTTCCTTTCATCCTTTCCACATTTACAGCAACATGGCATGTTTTATTTTTCTTTCCTTGAACTTTCAATAGCATTTTAATGTATTGTAGGAAGAGGAGAGGAAAAGAAGGGAAAAGAACAATACCTCTGTTGATTTTGTTAAGAAAGAAAATAACTGTGGGGATATGGATTTGGGAGTTCTGGATTTTAAGCCCTGGCCTGGCACAGCTGTCCAGTCTTAGTAGCACAATAGTTATTGTTCTCCTAATCTCTGCTTACTTTTAACTGGAGCAGAAAATATGTGGCCACGCCTGTATTCATAAAGTTTGTTTGTCTACAAATGAAGACTGGGTTCTTGTCTATTTGCATCTTATAGTTCCTGTCTGCTTGTTTCTTAATGAGATATTGGATGGAATATTGCTGCTGAGACAGGGTTCTAGCATTAGGGAGAAATACTGGAAGTACAGACAAATGTACTTAAAACAGAAAGGAAAAAAAGGCAACGTGGGCAAATTAAGGAAGACTGTATGGGGGTAGAATTTTCAAAAGCAAAAGCCCCATTATAAAACAAATACAGAAGTGACTAAAGGTTGATTCAACTCTGAAATTTCCCAGCCTGCTGTGCCGGTTCTCCAGTTTTTCCAACCATTGGATGTTTGGATTAAGCAATCTACTGAAGTTATAACCCAAGCACTGAATAGGCTTTTCACAGGCCATAGCTTTGAGCTCTGAAGTGCCAGCTGTTGAATGTGAATCCAATTCTGTTTTTTAGTAGTTTGTGACCTTGGATATAAACTGTGAAGGAATGTGTTTGTTGCCTGATAACTGATGGAAATTGACAGGGTGCTTTCAGTTTAAAGTCTAAAAGAATTAACTGCTGTTTCAGCTTTCTTGATGGGTAATTAATTAATTAATTAATTAAATTTCTCTGCCGCCCATCTCATGCACAACGACTCTGGGTGGCTTACAAATAATAAGTAATGAATGTCCAGGTTCCAAAGGAAGAGTTTATATGTCAGGAACATGATTGCTGTATAGCTCACAGGAGCATGTTCTTTGTAGGATCAGTTATGTTATTAATATTGTTTCATATACATTTTTATAGTTATTAATAGAAACTTGTGGCAGAATTTGGTTTTGAGGTATCATCTTAAATGAGCTATTCTGTCATCTTAGTTGAGCTATTCTTCCCCAACCTGGTGCTCCCCAGATATTTTGGATCTCAGCTCTCATAATCTCCAACCAGCATGCTGGCTGGGGATTGCATAAATTGATTTTTAACACATCTGTGGGGCATCAGGATGATATCCGATGAATTTGGACCAACTGCTAGCTGTTGCCTTCATTTACTAATGCCATTAACTTAAACGAGAAATAATTTAATTGGTGCCTGAGTCTGAAAAGTTTTGCTCAACAGCTATAGTTTCCTGCCACTTTGAGCTGGGCAGCAGATAAGTTCTAAAATAGACGTATTTAAAAAAGCCATAATTCCACCAGAAAACCCAGTCCCACCACATGTAGTTTGGCTCTTTTACTTTATGATCCTCATCTTCACAAAAATGTTAATTGTGGCCTTTTCTTACTGACAGGCTGCCCATCCATAGCTGAAGTGAATTATAATTTCATTGATTGTTGTGTGAAATTGGTCATGAGAAGAAGCAGGTGCTCTTTTCCTGAAGATACTTTGGAGTTTGGGTTATACCTGAGGAATTTTCATCACTATCATGTTCTAGCAATTGTCACAGGTTCTGTAGAAGAGTCAGTAAAAGATCCAAGCACATGCTGTGTTCTGCTTTCTTCGTCTTGTGTTCTTTTCATTGCCTTGGATTTCTGAGAGGCATTGACTAAGATGACTCAAGCACTTGGGGATTATATTTTTTCTCTTGCTTGCTTCTTATTCAGCTTTGTAGTACTTATGCTGTTTTTCAATATATCTTTCCAAGCAAGGATCCTTTGCTTCCCAGTCCCAGACACAGGATGACTTTGATGCTTTTGAGAGGAAGCAGGAATAATATTTTGAAGTAAAACATATGTTTTACAGCAATTCAAAACCTGAACTATCAGTTTATGTTATCTTTGGTGTCCTAATCCCTTCATTCTATAGTAAATGGGAAGGACAATATTTGTAATGTTGTATTAATGTAGATTTTAACAACCTATTACCTATTAATAGCTATAAACTCTCACCAGCAATAAACGAACTTAAATTTGCCTTCACTATTCATATATAAATGTTCGGGATTTCATACAATCATTCTGAGCTTTTCTGGCCCTACCAAAAACCATCTAATTAATACATCATCAAAGAGCAACAAGAAGTCATCTTGATAGTATGATATCAGTAAGGATTTAACCAACAATGACTCTCTTGGACACTAAAAAAAAACATAGAATGAACTGAGTACTATGATCCATGCAAATCTACTCCACATATATAGTTCTGAGTGTCATTTCATCCCATGTGATTAATTTCATAGTTGTTTTCTGAATAATTATAACTCTGCTTGTTTTTTCCTGCATTCAGATCCTTCTTTTAGAGTCTTGCATCTGTATCGTGAAAGACCCCCAAGAGAGTCCAGCTCCCTGAGGTTTATTTTCAACTTGTTAAATAAATTCAACCAAAACTGAAAATGTGGAATTCAGAAGCTTCCTCAGCTGAGAACAAACACTCCAAGGAAGCATTACAGAGCAGAGCTTAGTGTGAGGGAATGCCTGGAGAAACAGACAGAGGAGACAACTCTGATCCTGTGAAGTGATACCAACACCTTTTTGGGAACAGTGTAGGTTTGTTCCAGATCTGAGTCAAATGTGAGGAGATGGAAGAAGCCCTAATTAGTCTAGGCTGCAGTGGATGCCTTGTACAGAAATGGTCACCATCTACAGAACAGAAAGCCATTACAATCTTTTTGGGGATAAATTTTTTCTGTATTACTATGAAAGAAAACCTAAATCTCTTGTTCCAATGCAACAGCCAAAATAATATTTATGCCTCTCAATTTAATTCTTACGGCCTATTTCACAGGTCAAATCCTTCTGAATTGTGGTCAGTGATGTACTGTATACTCATCCTCCCACTTGGCTTCTTTGACCAGCAGGCGGCACTAAGCAAAACAGGAGGCTTTGCCATGATTTGTTGAACATAACAGATTGAAACAGGGAACCCTGGCTTGATCCTCTCCTAACAGTCCAGCATGATAAGCCAAAAGTTGTGCTATGATCACAGTTATGACTTATTAGCAGAAGATATATCACTAAATTAAAACATGAATAGAGAATGTTTCTACCCAATTACTCTGTGCCATTTTGAAACTAGTTCTAGATTTTTGTATTCCTGTAATATTGACTGTGTTCTGGAGCTGTAAAACCAACCCTTTCTTTGAAACTCTGTGGCTCTGTGGAGTTTGTGCATCACTTGTTATCCTAGTTATAAGAAATCTGGCCCCTCCAAGGCTTCAGCCACTTAGCGGTTCTTTCAAGGAAAAAATGTGATTTGAAAGCTTTGCAGTTCTCTTTCATAGCAACTGCTTTCATTTCATTTCATTTCATTTCATTTTACTTGTATACAGCTTGACAAAAGCGCACAACATGTCCTAAGGAAGTAATGGAGGGATACAAGCTATTCATTTTTATTTTTGGTGGAAGGGAGGCATAGTAGAGCAGTGATTCTTTCTTGTTCTCAGCATTGCAATCTTAATGGGAGGGAAGATGGTAATGGATCATCTTTTGAGGTTCTGGGAAATGGAAATGATGGCACTGTGGCAGTGTTGGTTAATATTCCTGCTGAGAGTAGAAGTAGCCACTCGCTCAATCACAATAAGACAAAATTCTGACTTACTGTGATATGCATATTGGCTCTCCCCACATAGTTTAGCCTGTGAATTCTTCTTAAAAAATTGACTTTGGTTTGGGCTAAATTTCTATAGTATTTCCCTCTATAAAGCTGACATTCCATTCTCAATTATATTGTTTGTTGTTTACTCTATGTATACAGTGTTGTACTTTCTCTTATGTTTGCAATATTTGGATGTTGACTATTTTTATCACTCCCAAAAAGTGTTCACTTAATATTTTCAGCAAGACTCAGAAAAGCAGTCGAAATATTTAGTAGCTTTAGGGGAAAAAATAGCCAACAGCACAAAAATAATGCACTGTGAAAAAGTCTGGAAGTACTAAGGAGCCCTTTCTTGGTCCTGGGACAGTCACAGGGTGACAATGACAGCTTAAATTCCTGGAAGAAACTTGGAACAGGATAAAAATAACCAGAAAAGTTCCAGCCCTAGTGTCTGATCTCACAGCATCTGTAGGTTTATTAGCTGCAAATGTGTGGTGGAACTACGGAAGAAGTGATGATTCCATTCCATGCAGTTTCGTCTTGGCTTCCTATGCAGAACCACTAACTTCTAATAGGCCAGAGACTAAGCTGAAGCTATCCATTCCCCTTTCACCATCTCTTGCTCCCTTTCTTATTTCTTATTCTTATTTTCCCTTTTTCTGCCCCCTCACAAGTTATTAATAGATTCTAGCTGTGCGTTGTTGGTCAAGCTAATCACTCTTATCAGCCTAAACCAGCAATCATCATTTTGCTACTGCTGATTTACTTTTACTCCTAAGTAAACACAGATTGGTGTTCTAAATATGAGTCCATGGAAGTTTTCCAGAGCAATAACTTCATATTGCTTTTCCAGGAGAAAGGAAGACGTGTTAAAAGGTTCCAACTTTTAAAGCTATACTAGGTGCAAAACCTGACTGGACAGCTGTAAACTGGATAGTAGTTTAAGGTCATGCCTCTCACACCCATTCCCCATTATTTCTGGCAGTATGACTGAGCTCCAGAAGGCTGTTAGTATGGAGAGTAATAGCTTCTTTTCATATGCTTTTTACTTCTAGTTTGAGTTGTCTGGATAAAGGGAGAACAAAGTCTTCCTTTTGGGGGTTTGGTGGGGAGGTGCCAATGTTCCTCATTTTGCTTTTCTTGTTTTATGTCATTCCATGAATATTTTCTTGATTCTGCTGTTAAAAGAAGGTCTGTGTCTTCAGCACATAATATTTTTAAACAGTAAAAGAAAAAAACTATATTGTTAGCAAGAGGGGCCAGGGGATCAAATTATTGAACAAAACTCAGATTTTGATAATTTGGTATCTTCCTTGCATATATGGGATTTTAACTTCCATAATTCCCAGCTTAAATAATATCACAGGTATCATCTAGTTGTAAAGGCAAAACTGAAATACTTTGGCCACATAATGAGAAGACAGGACACCCTGGAGAAGATGCTGATGGTAGGGAGAGTGGAAGGCAAAAGGAAGAGGGGCCGACCAAGGGCAAGATGGATGGATGATATTCTAGAGGTGACGGACTCGTCCCTGGGGGAGCTGGGGGTGTTGACCGACAGGAAGCTCTGGCGTGGGCTGGTCCATGAAGTCACGAAGAGTCGGAAGCGACTAAACGAATAAACAACAACACCATCTAGTTGACACCTCTGATAATCATTCAGTCACCTTCCAAACTGAGGTCAGCACTGGACAGAGAGAAAACTGTATTTTCCTAGGAACAGCATAATACAGGGTCTGAAGAAACAGCATCTACACAGTAGGAATGATAGCTTGAAATGTAGAGAGCTATTAAGATTTTTTAAAAAAAGGAATTGAGCCTATATTGATATAAATGAAATCTTGAAATGATGATCTGGCTAAGTTCCCAAATCTATCAAGAAATCTCCCACAGTGGATTTCTTAATTGTTTATTTGCAAATCAGCTTTGGATGTTCATGGATCAGCAAAAGGCTAATCAATTCAGGGATTATTGAAAAATCTGTTGGATATTTGTGGTGGGAAATGAGATTTTTTTTAAATTCCCAATTGTTTGATAATGCCAACAGCAAGCATAGCTTTTCTCTATCCCTACCTCCACGAACGATTGAAACAAAGAAAATCTTATTGGAGAAACAAGGCTTGATTTTTGTGAGAAAGAATTATCAGTTTAGTTGTGATTCCTAGGCTGGGTTTTTGCTTAGAGGTACCCTCTTCTTTTGTTTGGATTATCTATGTCCTTACCTGTGAACCACAGTTTTTAATTTGCTGCCACTGAGTGGACCTAGGGGTTGTAGTAATAAAGCAAAGGAGATCTCACAGTGTGAAAAAGTCTATTTGCAGAGCCTGAAGGAATTAGCAAACCTAGAACAGTCTCTCTTTCAGAAATATTATGAAATATGGGGAATAACCTGCCAAAGCTAACATCCTGCATGTTGCATGATATTACATTGCTGCCGTAGGTACTATATTTCAGTTTAAACATTTATTTAATAGCCCAAGGTATCTTTACTTCAGCCCATAAATAACTCAATATTGTTGCTGTTGTTATTGTACTGACGACCTTGCGAAGTCATCAGTTCCACAGTAGTAGCTATAGAGAAATGTCCCTGGCTCAGTTTTCAATGGCAAGGTTTTACCGTGAGCAGCCTCCCATAAAATTATCTTCTCCAGATGTTTCTTGAGTATTCTCAGATTTGTAATCCAATACATCTGGAGGACACAAATTTGGGGATGGCTGACATAGAGGGAATCCTAATGAATTGAAGATAGTAAAAGTATTGTAAATCTAGGAACTTGTTTCAATCAGATTTGTGCTGTAATATCCTTTTTCCCTAGAAATTATCTTGACAAAAGTAAAATGTTATCGCAAAAAATCTTAAATGTAGTAAAACAAAAGAAATAACATAATCACCAGCAGAAAGTAAATATGGGAAAAATGCAAGCTTTGGTTCCTCACTGGTGAAACACACTCTATCTTTGGTAGTTGCTTTTCAAATTCTGCTTCTTGTATTTATACACACACACACACACACAGAGAGAGAGAGAGACACGTGTGTGTGTGTATTTCTGTATCTAAGCCTTAGCAAGTTCTTAAATTAAGGCTTTTTTCCTGCCTAAATGTAGTCTCTCTCCTGCTCTCTGTTGTGCCTATGCCATTCTTCTCTAATCTTTTACAGTGGCATATGCTGGTCTTCTCTGGGTCGATATTTCTCCAGCATTAACATTTATTTCTTTCCATTCTGCAGTTGTATCCATTGCACTTTCTTTGAGTGCATGTGTTTAAACCTCAAAGGCTTCGTAAATAGCATTGATATTTTGCACTGCCCAACATTAGTATTTGTAAGAGTAATCTGTGAGAAAGTTCTTTCATTGTACAAACAGATCATTTGTATCTGGTATAACTTAACTTTGCCAAGAAATGCATTTGCACACTAAATTCAGCAATGGCTCCTCGTTCCAGAGAGATCTGCTTAAAATACAATATATTCTATCTCAGCCAAGCAGAGGCTTTACTCAGATTTGCTCTCAACATTGCAAAGAATGCCAGTATTCACAGAGGAAGAACTATTCCTGTAGGTACACGTATTCTACTAGACAGGCAAGCCAAAATTACAATCATCTTTTTAAAAAATGGTGTTGGATCAGAGCACTTTAAAGAGGAAGTACAAAAACAAAAAAAGAGTTGTTTTTGCTAATTATATTCATTGTTAAGTGAAGTGTTGTTTTCTCTACCATTTCTACAATAGATCATAACAAGGGCTGCCAGTTTCTTTGGATTCATGGAAGAGTCTGCTTAACATTACCCTCTTTAGAGAGCTAGATATATGCATATCTTATCTTCTATAGCTCCACACATTCATTGTTTGAAATCGTACTGATTCTGAAAACTCCAATTTAGCAAGCTCTCTATCAGCAATTGCAACCTAATGCAGTTTTTGATTTTGTATTTCTGGGTTCCCCTCCCCTTCCCATATACTTTCTTCGACTACTCATTTTCTAGGACCACTGCCTTTTCTAATCCTCACTCCTGAGTCTTCAGTCCAGTGTTTCTCAACCTTGACAACTTTAAGAGGTGTGGACTTCAACTCCCAGAGTTTCCCAGCCAGCTGTGCTGGCTGGGAATTCTGGGAATTGAAATCCATACATCTTAAAGTCACCAAGGTTGAGAAACTCTGCATTAGACTCTTCCCTGTACTCCCAAATCTCTTCATTCTGGTGGACCACTTCATCTTCCTCTTATTTAGGGCTCCCTTTGAGTCATCAGAGACTTTTTTTTAATGTTTGTATTGTTTTTTCTAGCTCCTTTGCACTTATTCCTCATCTCCCATTTTCCCTCAGGCTTAACTCTCGCCCCACCATTTGTGGAGTTATGATGGGACATGAGGAAAGCTCAGACAGCAATATAAACATTTATTTATGATTGGAACACTTCAGTCAAACTGATGGAGGATTTACCATTATCACCAATGCCATTTGGGAGCATAACAATGTTCATCATCATATCTTTCTAACAATATGCCTTGCTTAGGCTGATCTCATAAATGGAGTTTAAAACTGAGTTTAAATTTTCCATGTCTGAAACTTAATTGTAAAGGTAGGCACGCATAGTTCAGTAACTTCTGACTCTTTGTGACCTGACAGACATTATTTTGCCAGGTTTATCTGTCAGTAACCATTTCTCTGAGTTCCTGTAAGCTTCCGCTTATGTCATCAGTGATGGGATCTAGCTATTCTGTTTTTGTCGGCCTCTTCTATTGCCTTCAATCCATATCCTGGGAATACATCCAAGAACTGAGGTGTTCCTTGTGTCTCTTGTAGAAATGCTGTGCAGAATGGAAGTTTGTAATCAAAAGTGTATCACAGAAGACTGGTATTAAAAGATCTATGGCAGTTTTCCTCAATCTTCTGACTCCCAAGTATAACGGGACTGCGAGTCCAAGAATTTCAACTGTGGCCACTGAGGAAAGTCGTTCTAGAAAATATTTCTGGCCTCAGTCTAACAAAAAATGAATGCCATTTGCTTCACTTATTCTCAGTGAAATCAGTCATCTTAAGTATACTTACTGCGGTATTTAACTGGAGTCTCTGGATTTTAAATAGATACTGTTGCATTGGATAGAAGGGCGCAGGAGAGATACAGGATAATTACAAGGCACTACTTGAGTGGAGCTGGGAGTGGCCATTGCTATGCATTAGATGGCAATCTCATTTAATTCCTGTCTATCTGTCTGCCTGTCTGTCTATCTTTTAACATGCCATCAGGTATATTCTCCTGTAACAAAGCAAATTTCCTCATTTTATAATACAAGTTATTATAAAAACTTTATCTGAAATGGTGCTAACCTAGCAATGTCAAACACCGTTGGTATTGCTAACTTTGTACCAACTTTTTACTCCCATGTAAAGAACACTTAGGACACAGGGAACAAACACCTGGAACTGAAATGGTGCCTGCCAAGGAAATTGTAATTATGTAATTTTGTTGGATATATTCATAAGCCCAAAGATAAAAAATATTATTATGACGTTGCTAAGATTTTATGCTACTGAAAACAATATTTTAATTTGCATTTCCCCACTATTTTAAGAATAGAATAGTGGGGAACCCTCTCTACCAAAATCTGGATTAGTTCTAATCTACAAATGATGGTACAGATGATATACTCTGACCACAAAAATAAGAAATATTAATATTGAGAACCTTATTACACACAGACCATGCTATTAAATCTCATTTTCTCCTTAAGTGTTTAGTGACACTCATTCATGTGATAATATATGATAAACGTTGTCATGGCTCCAGCATCATCATCCTTAGAACATCTTTTGGGTGGCTTTATATGTTCATGTAGTAGCAATTAAACGTAGGAATGTACGAAAAGGTATTTATCACAGTTTGGGTATTCTGTCCTTTTTCTAAGATCCAGGAACTAGTTCACACATGACACTTCTAATGAGGGAACAACACATTTTTAGACTTTCATCTCTTTTGGAAAATGTGTCAGATTCCTGTCTGTCAACCAGGGTAAGTAAATGAAGGGTTATTAGAATGGCAGCTGCACATGTATTTAAAGTTGTCATACATCACTTATCCTGGCAGCGAATACTCTGAGTAGAGGCTGCTGTACTAGCTTCAGGGGTGTGCTTGCTGCTGTCAGAAATCAGGCAAAGTGTGAAGAAAGCAGAATATTTAAACATGCACTAAAGCAGCCTTTGCTGACCTGGTGCCCTCCAAAAGTGTTGAACTGCTGTTCCAAGAATCCTCAGCCTGGTGTGTTTTCAACAAACTTGGAGGATGCCAGATTGAGGGAAAAAAAATACTTTTCTTTAGCTTTACAGATATTTTAGGACAATAGTGAGAATAGGGCAGGACACTAAAATGTTAGATTAAGCTAAAATGGCAGCCTGGACACATCTGAGAGGAGCACGAGGTACAATTGTTGTGGAGCCAAAAAAACAATTTCCCCATGAGATTGGAGGCTTCTTGGACCCAGATCAGGTGAACCTCACAACATCTCTTTGATATGTCATGTTTTCTAGTCATGTGTCAGAATGATTCTGGAAAACTCATCTCCTAATAACTGTTCCTAACCCTTTGCAATATGATAAATTCTGGTGAGATTTTCCAAGATTCTTAATGTTGATTTTGCCTTTTTTCCTCCCAGGGACCTAAATTATAATGAGTTGGTGGAATTCCCAATGGCAATTAAGTCACTCAGTCGACTTCAAGAGCTGTAAGACATTTTTTGTGCTTTCTGTAGGAATAATGTTCAAACAGAACATTTGGGTTCAGCTCTACTGTGGGCAGAACTACCGTATCAAACCCTAATGTGTATTCTTTCACCATTTCTCTGTAATTCTGCTTGATTCTCTCCAGCATGGCAGTAAATGTTTCACAGACATCATTAGTGTATTGTAAAATTTCCATGCTGGAAATTGCTGTGGGCTTTTTTAACAATGGCTTTGACCCCAGTGATGACATATGTACGCACTTATAGGTCTGGATAGAGCTGTTAAAAGCACACAGCACTGACAGGGATATACCTTTCTTTTTTCTTTTTCCTTGGCTAATTTTTGCTGCTCTTGCTGTTTTTCTGCTCCCAGAGAGAGTTTTGGGCTTCTAATTATTACTTTCAATGGAATTCTCCTGTTTTCCACCTTACTGAAGTCCATTCATTTTTTTATGACATGGACAATTTGTGACATCCAAGCAAGATGCATGTATTATAAGTGGATTTTCCAGTCATTAAGGTGAATCCACATGCTCCTAATTTGGTGGATGAATTTATTTATTTATTTCTCAAATTTATACTACCGCCCATCTCCCCCCAAAGAGGGACTCTGAGTGGTTTACAATAAGTTAGTCAGTTAAGGATTAAAAACAGTAATCATAATAAAACATAAAATATAATACAATACAATATAAAAATAAAAATAGAAGATAAAAATCCAGATTTTTATCTTCTACAAGGCTACAAAAGATTGTAAATATAAGGGGTGCTTCCAGTTTCTGCATTCCACACAACTGGAGTACTTTAGTTGCCTTGGTGACATGAAATTACACTGCTCCCAGGATACAGATATAGACTCTCAAGTTTATATTTTTGGCTTCTTTGAGCGCAGGGGATATCTCCCGTGCTTGATAATGCATATTCTAATGTTATAACTTCTGATTGTCGTATGATATTAGACAATGGGTCTAATTCAGATTTACTAAAAAGTTGGCTTTGGTACTTGGTTTATAGTTTTCATTCCATGTTTCCATCCCATAAACTATATACACAAACAAACATATTCCATGGAGTAGCTGGAGGATTAAGACATAACTTTTGTTTTCATGCAGGATATATGAAATGTTTATTTGACAAAATACAATTATTAATATGATTGGATGTTCATTCAGCTGGGAAGCATGATTTGTGTCAGCTTCCAGCCACGTGGATCCAGCAAAACAGAAATCTGCATTTGTCCCATTCAACCATTATTCATATAGCTGTGCAGTAAATTTTAATTTTCCATGTTAAAAGAATACTCCTGCTCTGTTTCTTTTACCCATCGTAGCATTTTTTTTAAATTTTGTTTAACAGGGGCTTCCATAACAACAACATCCAGGCTATTCCAGAGAAAGCATTTGCTGGGAATCCTGTACTCCAGATTATGTAAGAAATAGAGCCATATAATTCAGGGCTATTCATTGATCCCTAGTCCCTCCCAGTTATACTTACAGTAATGTCGTAGGCATCCACACTAATCCTAATACTGTCAAAATGGTGAAATATACATTGTGATGTCACAATCCAAGCTCTGTCCTTCCATACTGAGATAGTGTGCATAAGGGGTGGAGTTTGTGTCATGACAAAGCAGTGCCCTCATCATTTGCCTTCCCCTCCTGTGGATGCCTCTGTGTATGAGACCCCCAGGGAGGGGGAAGGAAGAGGAAATGATAAAACATGTGTGACAACATCCTCATGCAGTTATGCTGCCAGTTATGAGAGTTGCATCAGACATCAGGATGCAAGAATCACAGCATTTGCATACTGTCATTTTGGCATCATTGTGCTTAGCTGTGATGCTGTGTGTGCACGTGGATGAATGTGCTTTGTCACTGTTTTCTAAGGCAGAAAGATACTGGCCATGTCCTCATTTCTGACCAAAAATACAAACTTTGTCTAATCAAATTTCTATTATGCTAAGAGGCAACCTAACTGTGTATAGCTCCCATTTTATATCAGATGCCAACTCATCACACACTGCTATAACATCACTCTAAAATAATACTGCCTGCTGATGTTGCTGAATTACATCTCCCAGCATTCCTTACCCCTGCAATGCTGGTTGGGACAGCTGGGAGTTTTAGTTCAGCAACATCTGGAGAACCATAATTTCCCCATCCCTGTTCCAAAAAACATAATCGTTCAGGAAAGTAGAACTGAAAAAGCATATTTGCCCAGCTCCTTTAGCAATGCCACCTCACATAAATCTTTATATCTTCCTGTAGCTGGAAAAATACCATTATTCTGCTTTGTTTTACATAAGAACAGCTGTTGAACCAATTATATATCAATTTCTCTGTTTCATTTTTCTACTGGGATAACAGAGGATTATGTGAGTTTAGAAACGGGGGGGAAAAATCTAAGGAAAACTTTCCAACTCATTTCTGTGTTGTTTTCTTAATTTCCTTCAAATAAATGAATAGATTATAGCCTTGGAAATTATGCCATTATGTCAAGATGTCCACATGCTACATGGTAAATCTCTTTTAATGTAACTCCAATCATTCATTCCATAGTCTTCCCGCTGACAGTAGGAATGGGCTATCCTGAGCCCTTGAAGCCTTATTGTAAAGGATGATGTGAAGTGCACTTCTTTTCTCTCCTGCAGGACTTTGACCCAGGCTGGAATTCATTTGCTTCCTGGAGGAATGTGTCAGCAATTGGCCAGCCTGCGAGTTCTGTGAGTTATAAGCACATTTTACTTTCTTCGGGCTTTGGGGAATTGTCTTTATTACCAGTACACCATTCATATGTCCTGTTGTTGAGCAGTCTGACATGCAAGTGCTTTCATACAGTCATGGCAAGTGTTTCATTTTGCTTCTGTCTCCATTTCAAGGACTGAATAAGGGAATTGTGAGATTACATCTGTGTCCTTTTTCAGATTGCTTGCATAAATTGAGGACCCTGAATGCAGAAAAGCAGGGGGGCAGAAAGAAAAAATCCATGACTGAAATCAAATATGCTTTGGTGCAAGTTGAAGGAAATGCTGCTGCAATTGAGAAAGATGGGCTGTAGAAGAAGACTTTAGCACCTGAGCATTCCCAGCTCACAAACAAATCCATTTAAAGTGATATAATGGCATCACACTTATTGGGATTTGCCCCTGCTTTTTATTTGTTTTATTGTTTTTAAGCTATGTTCTTTTGAACATCACTCAGAAATGCCATACATAAATAAAAACAATGTGAAAGCATATTTTATGCTACTCTTACATGTGGGGGACAACATGTGTTTGTCAACTTCTAAAGCAGTGGTGGAGAACTTGTAGCTTTCCACTTGTTGCTGAACTATAGTCCTATGTCCCTTAATATTTGGGCTATTAGGAATTATTATTGTTAAGCAATATCTAAAGGGCTGCAAAGCCCTCTATTGTCTTAGTGAAACACCAAATAAGAGTCACTTGTAGCTCTGGCTTTTTATTAAATTGGGTGTAATAGAAAGACAAGTTAAGAAGAAGTGGATTGGGGTAATCAAGGAATAATACCAGAAACCGGATAAAGAAATGAAGAAAAGGAGCAGTGCCAAGCATCAGTTGCGCACAAGACAGATTTACCTGTCTGTGGGGTTTCCTGCTTCCCCAGCTGCATAGCCTGAGGTCATCCACTCCCTTCCTCTGTACCACATGCATGCCAAGAGGGCCTTTAAGAAGGCTGACTTTATTCTAACCTTTGTTATTTTCCACACAGTGAGCTCTCACACAATCACATTGAGAAACTGCCCAGTTTTCACCAGTGCCAGAAACTGGAAGAAATGTGAGTAACTGTTGCTTTGCTGTGAAATTCCCAGGTCTGAGTAACTTGCTGAGCATCTAGGGGGTATGTGGGAATAACTGAGAGATTAAACCTGGTCTACAGTGACCCAGTCTGGACTCCTCCAGAGGTTTCATATCTCGGGGGGGGGGGGGAGCTTTCTTTCTCTCTTTCTCTCACTCTCCATCCTCCCACCTCCCTCCCTGATTGTGCCCAGTAGATAACATGAAAGCTTGAATTAATCTTTGTATTGTTCTGGTGCTGAAAATAATGGGAGCATCAGAAATATTTTATAACAAGAGTTTGAGTTACAAAGGTTAGAGTGAAAGCAAGACATGGAAGCACAGAGTTCCCAGTGCTTCCTGCCTGTTCCCTTTAGATATGGTATTCTTGTGGCTGAGAACATCATCTGGTGTCATGGAGCTCTCCAAGCTCCATAGCAGGAGCAGATGTTGAAGAGGCCTGGGAACTCTTGGTAAAAAGAAACTTTGTTACTTGCACGTTTTTGATTTGAATGGTGCACTGCCCCAAGCCTGAGGCTATTCAAAGGGAAAAGGGTGGGAAAGGATTGGGTGGATGTGTTCCTTGACCCACTTTCCCCTTGAAATTTGAATCCCTGTGCAATCCTTAATAGAAGTAACCTTCTTGACAGAAGTGCTTTCTTCTGTTGCCAGTGAAGCAAGTTTTTCTCCCTCACTGCAGCCTTTCTGTCTTTGCAGTGGCCTTCAGCACAACTGTATCCACGAAATTGGAGCAGACACCTTTGGGCAGCTCACAGCCTTGCGCTCCATGTAAGTACAGCCAGCAGGGAGCTCCCAGGGGTTTCTGTTGTAGAAGAAAAGAGACGGGAGACTGTGAACAGAGTAAGGCATTGTGCTCTTGGCAAGACTTCAGGCTCAGTTATATAAAGAATTCTTCAAAGTAAGTTGGCCCTACTAGTCCATGGTCACCCAACATTCAACCCCAACACAATCTGTTGATCATAGAGCCAAGCCTGCAAAAGCGCTCTGCAGAAATGAATTTAAAATATGAACACATAATAACAGTCGTTCCACCTAGTACCCTCCAGAGCTGTTGGATTATACTGTATGTCCCCTAACACTACAATCACTAGCAAACAAGGCTAATGATTGTGCTGGGTAGGGATTTGGGGAGTGAAAATCCTACTCATCTAGAGGACATCATATGGAGAAGGCTCCCTTTTTTGTGTCATTTCTCTCTCACACACTGAAAACTTACGATGTGTTACATTCCTCAAAATCACAAACGTTTCAAAATCACAAAATCACTAACAGGAAGAGAAACTGATCTGCATTCCAAAATATTTCTGATTTTTTTATCTGCAAACATAAATATTTAATAAACAAACCAAGCTTCACCATTAATTTGCCTTGCCAGCCTGTCAACAATACTAATGGCTCTGCAAAAAGTAGTTATATGCCAATTCTTTTAACCTCAAAGCTTCCAGCATTGGTTTCCATCCTCTTCCTTATACCAGTCTCCTGGCTGAAGGTGCAGGAATATAGGTTAGAAGGTATCTTCATAGCATTCTCCTACCACCCCATGACTTATTCAAGTGGGCAAAGAAAGAGAGACACACGCTCACACACACCTTGGTAGTCCCAAGTTTGCTTGGACAATTCAGGTCACATCCCAAACCATGAAAATGTTCCAGTTTCTAAGAGCTTTTCCCAGATGGTCAACATCAGTAGCAGCAGTGCAGACAGCAGAAAGCTTGTGTGAGCCGCCACATGGAGATCTACTTCCATGTTCACTGCTCCTTATGCTTCCATGAGTAGGTTTGTTGTATTTGGGCTGAGAAAATCTGGATGTCCACTGGATGACAACAAATAATCTATCAGTCACCCAGATTTTTGAAACCTATTTGTGGTGGTCCTGATTTAAGTGCTATACACTTAAGTAGGAAAGGAATGGCAGCATAGGAAGCAATAGTCATGCATCAGATAATTGTGCCACCTTGACTGTTCCTGAGTTTTCCTTCATTCATCAAATTTGAGGCACTTCCAGGTAGACTGGGGGATGGGGATGGAAAAGAAAATCTGTTCCATTTCCTCACTGATAGATAGAGGGGTCTACTGTTATCCATTGTTATCCATGAGCTTGGTTATTGATTATTCATAACCAAGTTAATGGATAACCAAGTTATCCATTAACTTGGTTCGACCTGGAAATCATTTTGCATGCAAGGGGCACAATTGGGAATAGGAAGTATCTGGAATTTCTGAAAGCTGCTTCATTATAGAGAGACTTTTTCAGAAATTAATTTCCAGTCTGTTGTTGTTTTATAATTTTTGCTTGGGATTCTTTGGAAATTAATGTATCCCCATTTTTATTCTGGAAATCTGTCCACCTCAAATAGCTTGTTATGTTACCAGAAGTTTGTATTTCTAAGACCTATATTTCTAAAATTATTTTTAAAGTAGCATCCCCCTACTACCTCTAAAACCCAGTGCCAGGCAATTTTGCCCCTGCTCATTTCAGTACAATCTGATGGGAACTGTCACCTAAAGGCTAGATGGTGCTACAGTATGTTGCCTTCTTCTAATCAAGGTCCTTCACACCAGATTGCAGCTGTTACATATACCAACTGTATAAACTGTATAACACCAGTATTTACATATAAAAAGTGGAATGTAGACAAAGCCAGGTAGGAAAATATGGCTGCTGAAAATGGATTTCCAGTAGCAGTTAGAATAAAGACATCTGTGATTAATAAAAACAGATCTTCTGCAAAAGAGAAGTTATCCAGAAATCTTCATGCAAACATGAATTCCTTTGAATACCATTCAGGAATACTAAGGAATTCTCTTTGGCTTACAAGAAGTTGGCATCCCCACAATTAAACTGAACATACAGATTTTGGTTACAATGGGTAGCTGTGCAAAGCAATAGGATGAGCATCTATAGCCTTACATTTGACCATCCTAATGCCCTCTCAATATGTTGGATTACAATTCTTATAATTCCCAGCCAGAAAAATTGATTTAATATATAGAAATCAATTAAATAAAATTGCTACCCAAAGGACAGTAAGTTGAGAAAAACTAGTATAAAGCACATTTTTGTCCATCACAATATATATTTTGCTTTGCAGAGACCTGAGTTGGAATTTCATTCAGTTTATCCATTCTGAAGCTTTTCTGACACTCCATTCTCTCATCAAGCTGTAAGTTAACCCTAACAGTGTAGAACAGATATATGGTCTCCATGGAAATTTAAGCCTGGGGGTGGTTGGGAAATATCCCAGAAGAAGGCCATGGCAACCACTTTGGTATTATTGCTGAGTAAACAATATGGAGTGGGACGCGGTGGCGCTGCGGGTTAAACCGCTGAGCTACTGAGCTTGCCGATCAGAAGGTCGGCAGTTCAAATCCGCGTGACGGGGTGAGCTCCCGTTGCTAGTCCCAGCTCCTGCCAACCTAGCAGTTCGAAAACATGCAAATGTGAGTAGATTAATAGGCACCGCTTCAGGGGGCAGGTAACGGCGTTCCGTGTAGTCATGCCGGCCACATGACCACGGAAGTGTCTACGGACAAACGCCGGCTCTTCGGCTTTGAAACGGAGATGAGCACTGCCCCCTAGAGTCGGACATGACTGGACTTAATGTCAAGGGAAACCTTTACCTTTTAAACAATATGGAAGTATCAACAAGTGGCTTGTGATTATCTTGAGTTAAGGTGACATTCCATTTTTTTCCCCTTAAACAGAAGTGGCTGATTTGTGGGGAAAGATATAAAATGAATGAACAGAAGAGAGAAAAATGCATTGCTAGTTTCTTTAAAGATGGAGGCTGAAGATAGAGGACAGGGTGCACAAACTGAGTTCCCTAGCTTCAAGGAATTATGACAATACATTTAAAGTTAATTTAAGTAGCCAGCATAGAAATAGCAAACTACTGAGCTTCATCATCTTAAGTTGGAGATATTTGGGTACACTTTAAATGATTGCAATAGATATTCAAGACTGGTTCCACTGTGGCCATAAGAAGAAATATTATTGTCTCTAATAGGGAAGAAGCAAGACAGAACTGCCAGAATGATGGGCTAAGCATAACACTGGATTTTCCTATAGTCATATTCTGACAGATTGGTACATAATCACCAGTATAGGAGTGCATGCTTTTCTACAGATAATTGCTATGCCAATTCCTGGGAGTTCACTGTTGTGTCTTAATTGTGTTTTAATTTATGTGTCTTGTTTATCATGCTTCAAGTATTTTTTATTGTTCGCCACCTTGGGTATTGCCTTTTGTAGAAAATTGAGCTATAAAGGTACTAATATAAGCCAAAGGTGTTATGCTGTCACTAGTCCTATAAAAGCTGTAGTTGTAAGATGAGTGGCCAGCAGAGACTAATAAAATGGTCTGCATAGTATAACTGTATCTTTATGCTGATGTTTACCATGTTCTGCAATGTTAGTGTGCTACAACCATGTATGAGACTGAAAGGAACAAGTGAAATCTGTTTATAGGGCCAAGCACTCATATTGCACTCTGAGACATCAAGACAATGTCACATGACAGAGGTTGTTTAAACCTCATCTTCCACACAAGATGGCACAAATAACTGCTTCTTTCCTGGGCCAAACAGTGGGTCAAGCTCTTCCTGCCCATCCCCATACTAGCACACCACAGCCCCAACTCATCACTGCTATTAATTTTTAAAAAATATATTACCTGGTGCAGCCCTTATTCTAAAAACACATAGAAAAGTGTGTCAGTTTGCTGTTAACCCTAATAGAGACATATGCTTTATACTTTATTTCTTGGTTTATTCATAGCAATATCCCATCAACTCATCCTAAGGATTCTTACTAGCTTTAAAATAAACAAACAAGAATCTTATTCAAATCTTAATTTAAGCGGTAACTATATAAATGCTAAATCCTCTAGAATAAATGTGTTGTGAGATGCTGCTGCATTGGGCCCCCTAGGCCTATTTCTTCTCTATTCCAAAGTGCCCTGTGCTTTTGTCTGTCACAGGGATTTGACTGACAATCGACTGGTGACGCTGCCATTGGCTGGCTTGGGGGGACTGACTCATCTGAAGCTCAAAGGCAACCCTGCACTGTCAGAAGCATTCACTAAAGAAAGCTTCCCCAAGATACGGTGAGCTTCATTTCTAATTTCTGGCTTCCCAAGGCCCAAAATTAATTTACTTTGGTCTGCCTTCGGCTGTCTATGTTTACAAGACACTTCCATATAAGTCAGTTCAGCTAGAGGGTTGAGCAAGTATCGCTTCCTGCTTGCAGTCTGCATTCATCATTGACTTGAGAAATTGATGAGCTATTGAATGGGTTGTCATGGGCATCATCCAAACTCACACACACAAAGCAGTGGGCTGGGAAACGTGGGGGGGGGGTCGCACCTGGGGCTTAGCAGAGTGGAAAACCTTTGCAAAAGCCAACCTCAGCTAATGATATCCAGCTTTGCCTCAGTAAATGCTATTTGTGTGGCCATGTCTTGTCTGCTGTGGATTAATGAACTGCCTGAAGGGGTTAGCACAAGCAAGACAATGCACCATAAGGCTCAGAACACTGTGGCAGCAGTGCCAGCAACATTTCACATTGATGTTAATGTGAGAACCTAAGCAACTCACTCCCATTCACTGCCATTGCATTACTGTACACTGATTACCTCATACACTGAATAAACAAGATCATCAGCCACTCAGCATGGTAACCTATCAGTCTGATGTAAAGAAAACACTCATTTGGTTATGATACAGGCAGCTAACACATGGATTAGTTCTGGTTCTATATAGAGATTGAATGATCTCCGTGTTTGCAAGAATATAAAGGATATATAAAAAGGATTTGCAAATAGGATGCAGTTTCCTTACTTTATATTCCTATAAACACAGAGAATACTAGGAGGCCGTAAACATACGATACAAGCATATACTTATTTATGCCCATTTAATTATTTTAGCTTTCCCAAATAATCTTGGGAAATACAGTTTGATAAAAATTGTGCTAGAAATAATCTGTCAGGGATCCTTAACCTTATTTACAAAACTAGTTCCCAGAGAGAGGGAATGGTGATTAAATTAGTCAAGATTTATATGTTTATACATATATACATTTATACATACATACATACCCAGAATCAAAAGAAGCAGTTTGGACATCGTAACAATCTCTTATCTTTACCAAATTAAATTTCTGGACCTGAAGAATTTTAAATTTGAATCATCTGTACTTACAACAATATAAAATAATAATAAAACATCAGAAAATCTAATCCCAAATAACCATCTAACATAATACAAACTCATAACAAATCAAAACCAAAAATAGACGTAATGATGTAAGATAAAAAGGGTAAAAAATATGGACGGTGAATAATTACACCAAGCTTCTAAAAGGCTTTCCAGAAAAGTTCTATCTTCACTAACTTCCTGAAGGTTGTCACTTTTTATGCTCTTGGCAAAGATGTTCTAAGCAATTTTATTTCTGCACTTCCTGCTTCTTGCTGCATTGCTGTTTCCTGTGTACTATTTGGTACAACATGGGTAGCATAATCTTAGTATTTAGTTTTACTGTGTGATGTTCTGAGAGTGTAACAGATTGTGCTAGGTGTCCATTATATGGCACCACAGAATAATGGACATTGGTCTCTTACTATGCTTGGGAGGATGTACCTTTAATAGTTGTGTGAAAGGGAGATTATTGATTCTTTACACGTCTGCTTGAAAAATGCCACATGCAAAAATTCCTTCTCCTGCTAGAGTATTAAAGGGCCAGGATCTCTAATCTCCTGGGCATTCTCCAGTCTTCAAGTATAACTTTATCCCTTCTTACGTTCAATTTGCAAAAACAAAAACAAAAAAACCTGCCTTAGTTGCAACATTTGTTTCTTTGCCCACATGTGTACAGAACGGCAGAATCCCATAACTGATAACCCCATGTTCTTCTCCATAGGATCTTGGAGGTGCCCTATGCCTACCAGTGCTGTGCCTATGGAGCATGTAGCAACCTCTTCAAAACCTCTAGTCAGTGGGACTCGGAGGACATGAGTCCCGAGGATGATGATGGCTACAAAAGGACCCTGGGACTTGATCACTGTAAGATCAAGTTTTGTTTTAGGCTGCTTCTGCCTTTTATTTGTAACTCAAGTTTGCTAAATCTGAGGTAAAGCTTATAATAACAAGTGCAGGAATGCTACTAAGAAGGAAAGTATGCCCAAGCTATCTTTATCTGGTGTATTAATTTATTATTAGAAAGCCAGATTGGTGTAGTGGTTAAAGCACCAGGCTAGAAATCAGGAGACCGTGAGTTCTAGTCCCATGAAGCCAGCTAGGTGACTTTGAGCCTGTGATTATATCTCAGCATTAGAAAGAAGGCAATGGCAAACTACCTCCAAAAATCTTGCCAGGAAAACTGTAGGGACTTGTCCAGGTGGTCACCAGGAGTTGAGATTGACTTGAAGACTCATGCGCGCACAAAGGAACTTAATGGACATGTTCTTAAGGGAAGAGGCAGTCCTTCAGATAGTCAGGCCCTAAGGTGCTTAGGGCTTCAGAGGTCAACCTCAACACCTTAGATAGTTAGGGTGATTGGTGGGCAATTGGCAGCCAGTGCACTATTACCTGGTCCCTATATCTGGTTCCTCTTAAAAACCTGGCTGCCACATTTTAGACCAATTGTATTCTTTAGATATAGGAATGTGGTGATGCTGCAGGTTAAACCGCTGAGCTGCTGAGCTTGCCAATCGGAAGGTCAGCATTTCGAATCCACTTGATGGGGTGAGCTCCTGTTGCTAGTCCCAGCTCCTGCCAACCTAGCAGTTCGAAAACATGCAAATGTGAGTAGATTAATAGGTACCGCTTCGGCGGGCAGGTAATGGTGTTCTGTTTAGCCATGCTGGCCACATGACCACGGAAGTGTCTACAGACAAACGCTGGCTCTTCGACTTTGAGATGGAGATGAGCACCGCCCCCTAGAGTCGGACACAACTGGACTTAATGTCAAGGGAAACCTTTACCTTTACCAATTCCTTAGATGCTTTTTAATGATAGCCCCATTGCATTAGTCAAGATGAGTTGTACCCAAGGTGATGATGACTGCTGCTAAGCTGGATCAGTTCAGGAAGGGTTGTAGTTGGCACTATAGCCATACATGAACAAATGCACTCCTCACTACAGTTATTATCGGCAAATCCAGTGGCAACATGGGTCAAAGTGCTCTCCCCAACTGCAAATCTGTTCTATGTGGAGGACTGCAACCCCATCCAAAATAAGCTTTCTCCTTAACAACAGTAGTTCCATCTTGTCTAGATGTGCTTTCAGCACCACCTTCTAGGCAGGCCCCTGACAAAAAGAACCAGAACTACTGTAGAACAATATAAACAATGATCATTCCATCTGTACTCTTTCATTGCTACCCTAATATTTACAACTAGTCTCAACCTTTTATCACAGCTTCTGTACACATACTTCAAAGGAAAGATTTCTCTTTAAAAAAATTCTGTACAGCTAGACCCTTTGTGGTTACTAGATGGAAGAGGCCTATTACCCAAATCTTTCTGTGGCAGGGGGATTTCTGTGAAGTTGCAAGTCACATGCAAAAAACATTGATGGAAGTATATGAATTCCCAAACCACCACATTGACGGTTTGCTGCATGACATGATTGCATAAACATGCAGCCCACACACACACAGTAACAAGACAGAGATTGGACCTGAAATGAAAAACGTATTTGATGCAGACTAGTGGGGAGAGGAAAGTTGCTAACTCTTGATCTTTTTAGATCCTAGTTTTAGATCCTGGCCTAAAGTATAACAGCCTTATTATACTATATTATATTATAGCTGATGAAACAGTTCCTCACATTTGGTCAGATATGGTTCCAAGATGGAAGGGCAGGCCTCTGCTTGCAATCTAGGTGATGGATTCTGGGTTTGATTAGAATTCATATTTAATTGGTTTTCTGCCCATTCATATGTTATCATAAATGTCCCCCATCCACCCCCTCACTCTACATTTTTATACTTTGGAGATAAAGGGATACTTTTTTAAAACAGGGTTTCTAAATAAGTTTGCTCCCATTTCCATTTTTTTTCCTACTGAAAGTTATTACTACAAGGGAATGCCTTATACCCACGCATCACTCAATTCCTGTGCTCACCTCCTGCTTTCAGGTTCAAAGAGCATAGCACTTGCAGACAGTTACCTGATGATCTGTGTAGTTATGAGCATCCTGGCACAGGAATCAATTTCCACTCTTTGGGAAGCAGTATGCCCACTTTGACTATTCCAACATGAGGTATGACCACATTTTCTTTTGTCATCCTCAAGCACCACCAGTAACTCTGTTGTATCAAGGAGCACATTAGTTCGTCAACTACAGTGGAGTCTTGTGGTTCTGCATCTGCTTGTCAATGACTGGGAAGAAGGGTTTGCTCTCTTCTTTTCCTGGAAAAATCTTTATGTCAGCCACAGTCAGAGCTAGAAAACAGAGTGGATTGAGGCCAGAGTGGATTCCAAGGGAGGGGCCTCACATTTACTGTAGTGCACCAGACCATTGAGCCTTGCTATGCATCCAACAGCATACAAAGTCATTTTTTGCTTGCAAATTCAATGGAAGCTCTGTATGGCTCCTTTTGTACAACTAGACTGTTTTGATGGCAGGATGTTTGTGGGAAAAAAATATGCACCTTTTCTAAACCTGCCCCAAATCATGTTCTCAACACCTCCAAGAAAATAAACAGTAAAGTCTAGACTACTGGGCAACAGGTCCTTCTCCCGGTGCCAGCATCTTCCTAGCTCAGCTGAGGTGGATCTGGGCTTACCATTGTAAGGAAGCAGCAGTGACTTGAAATTCAGTCTTTTTTTGTGTGCGTCAAACATCCTTGGAAATATTCATCATATTCTGTGCTGTGTGAGTTTTCTCTTGAAGACAGAAAACTAACTTCACTGGAGAGAAAAATACTTAATGGTAGGATTTACATCATTTTATTGACAAAAGCAAGAAATCTACAGAGGCAGCTTTTCATTCATTCCAGGATGAGGAAAAAAGTTGCATCTACTAAAAGTCCATACCTGTGAAATACACGGTTCGTCTGCTAGCCTGAATTGGACCTTTTCACCAACAGTTGATGATTCAGGACTAATGGCTAAATCCAACATTAAGAAAACTTTCCAGCGGTGATGTACCACTACTATAGAGCTGCTCAATGCCGATATCATAAAACCTAAAATTAAAGATTAGAAAATGTACACAAGGCAAGCTAGAAAACCAAATATGACATGCACAAAAAATGTCATACTTTTTTTAAATTAAAGAGCAAAATATAGTTCTAGATTTCCTGGGATTTATTTGAAGAAGTTTGAAAGTACTTTTTCTTCTGCCCTAACCTTGAATTCCTCTAACCATGTCCCTTTAGAAATAAGCAACAAAGTGCCAGCAAAAAAAACCCCGACAGAAACATCCTTTGGTGGCAAGGGACATAACTGTATATGTCTCCTCTGAGACTGCAACCTTTTAATGCTGCGCAGAGTAATTATTTCATAGATGTAACTCAGTAGAACTAACTTTCCAAACAAAGACAGTTTCCTAGTTTAGTCTGGAAGGTGTTTCTCCATTTGTTTTTAAAAATTGTTATGTATGTTTAGTTTATCTTGAGTTTCCTAGCATGTTAAGTCACAACTATAATATTTTTAAGACGAGCTATGTCAATCATGAAATCCAGTAATGTAGTGTAAGATAACAGAGTTGACATTTATGTCACTTCAACAGCCATGGTTCTAAAACAATAAGAAATGTTTCATTCTCAGTATAAAAGCAAGTATTAACATGCTTGTGATTCTTCCTTTCTTTATTATGGTTTAGATGACCTAGATATGGATGATTTCCAGCCAGCCCTTGAAGATTCAAAACTACATCCCAACATCCAATGTACACCCAGCCCTGGTGAGAAATGTTACCAAAATACTGACAACATAATTTACAACAATCTCAGTGCTGTTAAAAATGATGGATGTTCTATGTATCTAGATACATAAGCCCACAAAGACCTGGTAACAAGAGTGGCATGAGACAGTGCTACTGTGATAGCTACTGATGAGAACTGCATTTGTCACTGCATTCAGAATAATATTATGTTTGCACTATACATGCAGCAAATTTGCAGTGGGGATGAGTGCAACAATTTGATTACCTCTTTTTTAAAAGAAAAACAAAGAACAAATTTTAACTTCCAATGCTGTGAAAAAAAATCTTACGTCACACTAAGCCCTAAAACATAGTTTAGAAATCACACACAATACACTAATCCAAAACAAAACTACACTTTGGCTTAGCACAAAGTGTAAGCACAGCATTTGTTGAAATCACACATGAAAATAAGCGGGTTTTTCAGGAGTCCAGAGCAGTTTTTTATGCTCTATTTATTTGTTTCTTCCTACAAGTAGTGGAAGCCAATTAAAATATCCCAAATTAACCATTTTCTTCTCAAAGGTCAGCTGCAAAACTTTGATTGCAGAAACTGCCCTAAAAACTGGTGAAGTAAGACAGTTGCACCGTGGCTCTGCTTTGTGCTTCTGGCCCCAGGATTTCTGCTATCTATTTTGGTAACCTTCTGTGGCATCGTCATCTGTAAATGCAAGTGAGGCAATACAGACAACTAGTAGATGTTTTTTGAATGGATGCCTGGCAGATTTGTGCCAGTTACTTTGCTGCAGTGAATTTTCCTTCCTTTTAGTAATTTGGGTGCTTCCTTCTTTCAGGACCTTTCAAGCCCTGCGATCACCTGTTTGAAAGCTGGGTCGTCCGCCTGGGTGTCTGGTTGATCATGCTGGTTTCCGTGCTGTGTAATGGACTGGTTGTGGTGGTTGTCTTTGCCTCACCAGGCTATCTGTCCCCAGTCAAGTTTGTCATTGGCTCCATTGCTGGAGCCAACATGCTGACAGGGATATACTGTGCCATTCTGGCATTTGTGGATGCAGTCACCTTTGGTCATTTTGCAAAATACGGGGCCAGGTGGGAGATGGGTGCAGGGTGCCAAGTGACTGGGTTCCTTTCAGTGTTTGCTTCAGAGGCTTCCATTCTTCTCTTGACCCTTGCTGCGGTGCAATGCAGCCTTTCAGTGTCGTACATGCGGACATATGGAAAGGTCCCATCCTTTGGCACTGTCAAGGTAGGTGCCCTGAGTTGTCTGATCCTCTCTTCAGTGGCAGCAGTGTTGCCCCTCTTCTCCATTGGGGAGTATGGGGCATCACCTCTCTGTCTGCCCCACCTACTTCCTGATGGGAAACCTTCCATGTTGGGTTTCATGGTAGCTTTGGTGCTAGTGAATACTCTTTGCTTCCTCATTGTCACTGGGACATACATCCGCCTCTATTGCAACCTGCTGAAAGGTGAGTTTGACTCTGTCTGGGACTGTGCTATGATCAAACACGTTGCTTGGCTCATTTTTACCAACTGCCTTCTTTATTGCCCGGTGGCCTTTCTTACCTTCTCGTCCATGCTCAGCCTCGTTCTCATCACCCCTGAAGTCATCAAGTCTGTGCTCTTGGTAGTGCTGCCTCTGCCAGCCTGCCTGAATCCCTTGCTTTATTTACTCTTTAACCCCCATTTCAGAGATGATTTGCGGCTCTTAAAGCAGAAGGGTCAGGTCCAGGAGAGCTGTGCCCAGTCCTGTATTTCTGAGGATACAGAGAAGAGCTCGTGTGACTCTACCCAGGCTCTCGTTCCTTTTTCTGACATGGATCATATATTTGAAGCATCAGATCTCTTTAGAGTGCCTCGCAGGTGTTCCTCAGTTCTGGATGCCTACAGCTTCCCCTCAGTGACTCTTATCCCTTGCCAGCAAAAAGCAGGTGTCAGAGGACATGGCAGTGGCTTCTCCACCCACCCTTCCTATCTTGCCGATGATGAGCTACTAATTGCATCAGAAAGCAGAGACCAGGCAAAGAGCAACCTTCGGATTGCCTTATTCCCCAAACCACCTGCACAAGCCTTCACATCTCATTTATAAAGAAACTTTCAGCTTCCCAGATCCAATCCACATTCTCTCAGTAAAACAACAAATCATACAAGATCCCGTCCTGGAGCCCCAACAGCTTGGGTGAGTGGCTTTTTTGGGAGGAAAGATCACTCATTGTACTGTATTTCTTCTTCTCAACAAGGCTTGACGGCCAGCAAAATGGGAGCAATTCCTTTGTACCCTAACCTGCTGGGGCGCTGCTCCTCCTCTCCTGCTGCAGCAATGTGAAACCTGATAAGAATGTACCTATCTGCCCAAGAAATTAAGGCACCCCAAATAAAAGTTCATAATTATTGTGTGTCTGCTGCAAGTCCAAAAAAAATGGCAAAGACAGGATAAGAAGAACTCAGGCAATTCTGCCACTTTAGGAGTGACATCGTTCTATAGTTTTTAGCTTTTATGATATGTGGATCACTTCAGTCCATAAATATCAAATAGAAAGGACTGAATTGAGTAGAAACATCAAGATATATTTTGTAAATAGTAACTTTAATTTGGGGAAATCGCACGGGAGGAGATGCAGCTGATATAAAGGAAAACTTTTAAATCCCGAAAGATCTCACTTGAACCTACATCGGTTCTTCATGTAAGCTCTTCATGCATTGTCAGCTAGGATTCCCAATCATAATTAGCTACATAGTGAATCTTCAACCAAGAAAATGACAAAGATCACTAAATTATTAATTCAAACATTCAATTCAGCAGAATCTGTTTGCAAACAAATTATACAACTTCTTCAATGTTTCACTGAAAAGCTTATTAATCCTTTTTGAAAGGATAAAAATGAAAACTGGCTGGTTTTCTGTGAATGATATAACACACTCCCAAATATGGTTATTTAGAAGACTGTCCCACTGACTTCAGTGAGATCTCCTCTCTAGTAAAAGAATTATCATCAACTGTTGAGAATACCATTCTACAAAAATAGGAAAGAACTTGATTTCTAAGCATTTCTAACACACTAAATCTGGTTCAAAATGTTGAAGTTCAGCTGGATTAAACCATAAAAACAGAAAAAGGTTATATTTAGTAAAGCACATTTAGGCTGCAATCATACAACCATATCGTAATCACATGTATTTCTGTGTAGGCAGATACCACATCCTAATCATTTTGGAAATTTACTGCAAAATTTATTTAGGGGAATGAAATGAGATTTGAAATGCCATCCTTATTTCATTTTGCTGCCAGTTTTATGGATAAAATTTCTCCAGAACCTTAGAAAAAACAAACCTTTTTCAAGCACTATACACCATTTAATCAGTCGACAGAGAATAGAAGTTTGACTAACTTCCATATCTCAGCACCTGGTTTCCCAAAAGGATGGGCTATATAGGTTTTTCCTACTCCTTTTCTCCCTGCCTTTTTTCCCAGCAGTGCAGTCTGTTAAGGAGCACATTTTTATTATCCACTAAAAAGGAAAGGGCAGTTAATTAAAAGATGGATGCATTGCAATGCAAAAGGAAGGTTTTTTCCCTTTGTCTATATCTTGAGTCTTTTGTTAATTGCTCAATTGACCTTTGCAGCCTTCCTGACACATAAGTGATCCTATTAAAAAATACAGTATCTGTACCCTAACTATTCCAGGTTGTGTTTGGATAACTTTGAATTATTTTGATTTTGTATCATATGACGGAACATCACTCATTCATCTTCTCTCAAATAAGATTAATATCAGACAACAATATTTATGAGAAAACTATCCTTATAGTTGCTGCTTAAGTCAGGGTCAAACAACTCAAAGACAGAATTTCTACAACTCTGACAAAGTTCAAAATCATGGCAAGATCCCACATTACATCTGAGAAAAGTATCAGATGAAATGCTTTTACATGCCATATGTATGTTTTTATCTGTATATATGTGGTGCCATAAATGCAATATCCAACATATGTGTTTGTATATTATGTGTATATTTATAGAGATATATAGCCACCTTCCCTCTTATGATCCTTCTATAAACGCCTATTTTTTCTTTTTTGTATAGTAATTTGTAAAGCATCCTTTATTGAAGACCATGTAGAAAAATAAAATAAAAAAACCAAATGTTTATATTATTTCTATGGCTTGGATTAGAAAACCACAAGACTACAGACTTTTCAGGTATACAATGTTAATATATGAACCAACACTGCATATGTACCCCATAAGATAGAAGTTCTACATTATACTTCACTGTTGAATCCATTCACATGTCAGCTATCTAGAATTGGATTTCCAAAAGATGTGCATATATTCATGAACTGGTCATCTCTGTGTGCACACATGTGTGCATATGCTAAGAAGAACTGCTAATAGCCAAGGATATCTGAAGTGTGCCAGGCAAGGAAAAAATGAAATTTTCCCAAGTAAAATGTTTGTGTTATAGAAGAGAAGGATTAAAAAATAGACTGCACCGCAGACAGAAATAGCAACGGTTTTAATTTAGTAAGAAGGAACTCTATCCTGGCAGCAGCTAGATAAACTATCTGTTGAGGCATCACACAAATCCTTTCAGAAAACATAACTGCTCTCCCCCACCCCACCCCACCCCCCAAAATTATCTCAGGTTTTACCATTTATGTATGTAGTTCAATGAAGATGAATAAATGTGCACTCCTCCTTTAATGTCAGTTGGGTTTAAAGAAGGCTTAAGTGCAATATTAACAGTCTGTGACTTCAGATTACTGAAAAAACAAACATGTAGATCAAAGAGTGTTGCTTTTAATCAAGATGACTAAATCTTTTAAGGAACTGGAATGTTAATTAAGCTCATCAATTTTTTCAATACAATTTTTAAAAATTGAAATATTACAACCAATAAAAAACTCAAGAACCTGAAATATAGAGGACTACTAATTTACATAAAATAATATAATTAGAAATATCAAAATATTTAGAATATGCTGGGGGATAATAAATCTATAATTGGAAGTATAAAAATATTTAGAACATGGTAGGGGATAATAAATCCACAGATTGCATATATGCTTGCATGGACTTTGTCAGTTTAACTTTTAAAAATCAGAGTAAGCAACTGAAGGCACGGGTAATGGTTTGCGGGAACACCCTTGAGAGACAGGAGGAGGAAGAGCCGCAGCCAGAGCAACAGTCAGATAAGAGACATCTCGGCCCTCAGAAGGAATGGGGAAATGGAAAGCATCTCAGAAGGGACCGTCCCTAGTTTCTTGGACTGCAAAGGCGGGGGATGGGGGGGAGAGATGTACTTTCAGACTTGCAAGATGCTGTTACTGTAACCTTACAATAAAGATAGTGTTAGTACTCATGGTATTGGGTTCTTGTCTGGACTAGCTTGCAGGGCTAACCACACAAGACAAAAAAATGGGTTAACAAGCAGACCAAGAAACTGGGGAGAGACAAAGAGTAATGTTTGCTAATGAGGTGTCTTTGTTCTCTGCAAGGGAAAAGATACAGGCATATGCACACCACTGGGACTTTAGCAGAAACTGGAATATTTTTTTCACACAAACTCGTGGGAAAAGGAGAGAAAAATTCTCAGTTGTAAAGCATATATTTTTACACTTAATTCCTGCCAACAGTCATGTCACTGAATTCTGCCATTAGCTGAAAATTCCAAACCATTGTCAGGCATAGCCCATGATCAAATCCAGTACTGAAAATGAAAACTCCAGCAGTTCTATATAGGTGATAAAAACTACTGCAGAAAATCTGAAGCTTCAGAAGTTACCTAGGGATGCCTCCTGGGGCAAACAATCCCATTTAGAACTAGTCAGACAAGACCAGATACACTGATGGATAGTGTGTTTCCTTGAGCGCTTACCCAGAAGGATTATCATGAAACAGGTATTAAAATGTTTGAGAAGTCTAGGATCAGGTCAGTTTTATGCTGCTGGGTGTCTTCATTTGTATATCAATAACCTGGGCAATTTACAGCACCATCTTATGCAGTTACATAGAAATAAATCATTTGTTCACTGAAACTTTACATCAAATTAGCATGCAGAAAAAGGCACACCAGATTGCACAGTATTGAATTGTCTCCCTGTATTGTATAAGGGCTGTTTATTTGCAGACCTGATCATTATTTATGTCAGGCCCAAGTAATAAAATGTACAGCCTCTGCAAGATTACATCAGGAAATTTATGGTTGTCTAATCTTGGAGTCTTATGGATATAGAGCAAAATTCTTGAATGCCTTGAAAGATTTAGGCATGACTATTGGTCTAACTCTTCAAGGTTGGCTGAATTTAAATCAAAGTGACTTTGCTAATTTAAATAATCAAGAAAATAATGATTTTTTTAAAATCCACTTATTGGATATAGACTATGTTATAGAGGTACCATTTTCATTCACAGGTAGCTGTAAATCTGCATCAGACATTTTTAAACTGCTTGTGAAGCTAAAACTGGTTCCCAGCTGCCCACTGACCTAGAACCTATCTTGGATCAGGCAAAACCAACTTGTAGTCGAGAGGGTACACACCTTTCATCTGCTTACATAAACTGAATTCAGAATGGATCAGTGGAATCTGTATTTTAAAAAACCCAAAAAAACTGTATGCAAGTTATGCCTGAGAGGAACAGAAAGCAAACAAGCTCATGCATAGAAAGCTGCAGTTTATTCAAAATAGGAGCAGCTATTTAAGATGTTATTACTTAAATTCAGGTTTTCCAATTCTGAAAATACTATAAATCTAAGTTTATTACCTCCAAATAGTAGCTCAGAACATATTTTTAAGAAAAATCCAGACTGATAATATGGTAGCTGCAACTAAGTATTTTTACATGTCCAAGTTAGGAAAGACCTGGTATAAATGAAAACAAAATTATTTAAGATTTTAAGAGATCACTAAATTTTAAGGAGATAGAGGTTACGTATATGCTACAATAAAAACCAAAGTCTGCCTTTTGGTAAATGTCTGTGATTGTATAATTTACTATATGTTTTGCAGGAAATGTATAGTATGTGTTCTAAAGAATTCTCTGAACATTTATTTTCTTCTAACTGCATGCACACAGATGACATATGCAACCAGAATTTTGGCTGAAGCAGGTCCACTGCGGAATAATAGATCTGTAGGCAATTCCCACTACCACTTTTATAAAGAACCTAATGAAAACTGAGCATGCTTATCAGCCACAGCATACTGACTATTAAAAGAAAGAAAAAGCTGGAGAGCAAATACAATAGCATGAGGAATGGAATCTTGCAGAGGTATTTCTAATAGGACTGTGTGTACAGCTACATACTGAATATGTACATAGGATTAAGGATCTATATTCACACGTATATACAAAGCTCCCTCATCTACCTCTTTGCAATTAAAAAAATCAAATTTCTTTTGATGGTTTTGTATCCACCGTTAAATCCTAAATTTAGAGAAAGCATATAATGTGAACATCCCTTAAGATTAAGTAGCTGCAAAGAAACTTAAGATGAAATTCTTCTTTTCCTAGTGCCCTATAAAGTATATCTGAACATCTGGAGATTCTAAAATTGGCACACGGCTGTAAACTAAACATTTACATTCCCAAACTGCATGAAATGATAAATGATAGGGGTTCCCCTAATTCACTCTGTATAACAGCAGCTTTTCTGCAGCAAAACTTCATATCACATATCAGTTACTATACTGTAGGTCTGCTAGAAAGCTAAAAGTCAGGTGGGAAAAATCCACATGTCCAAAGGACGTCAGGCTTACAGCATTCATATGGTTCTAACAGTTCCTCTCTCCATCTAACCAACTCTTCTCCAACTGGTTAAAGCCTTGGTTTTTTCCTACTAATGGAAATACATTTAAATTAAGAGATTCCTTGAAAGTCTGAGTTGTTCAGACCAATATGCAGCTTGCCAAAAGTATAGTATAACTTCCAAAGCAGCTGAAGAACAGCAAGTATATACATTTTTATATTTATTCATACTATAGCAAGTGAAGATGAAGAAACCACACAGCATTTTTTTAACTATCAAAAGCAACTGTTTACAATCCATTCATGACATCAGTCATAACAAATTCAAATTATTATTTATTTATGCTTTCATTCTAAATATACACGAAGTACAGTGGAAGATACTCTTCACGGAAAGATTAAATATGCTACAGAAATAGTGTAAGATTTTTAAAAAAACAGACATATGCCATACTGGACATCATGTCACTGACACAGTAAAACTAGCATTACGTAATGAGTAAACAGTACATTAATTGCATCAAGCGTATTTAAAGGATGGAAAATTACATTAAGAAAAAGCAGTGACAGCCACTGAAAAACTATAGCAGGAAATGTTACGTTTCTAAGCGAGATTTTTTGGACAATCCATTGATATTGCTTCCTTTCCTTTTCTGGGAAATGCTGGAATCTTTTGGGAGGTCAGGCCCGCTTTTGTGACTCTCTTCACTGGTGATTTCTAAAGGCTGAAACGGTGTCAAAGAAAAACAGTGAGATGGGAAGAGACTGTTTTATTCTCTGTTCGCAGTTGCTCAAAGAATGAATACCTTTATTCATATCTTGCAAGAATGTAAGCTTCCCAGCTTAGAATTTCAGAGTCAGTTCTCTGCTCCTTACATACACACAGAAATTACATCCTTGCAGTTCACTACAGATTATTTAGGTACCCTATTTTACAGTTTATCAGATTCAGTAACACAAACATCAAGATGCAGGAGGAAAAAAATTCTTTCCTTCGTTGTTCCCTATCACAGAACTGTATTTCTGTGGGGAATGAATAAATTATTTTCTGAAACTCCTGAAGTATGAGATCCACAATGTTTTGCAGATTATAAGAGTTTTTATACACTTTCTGTAGATCACATCTTTATTACAATGATTCCAGTTCTCACAAAGGCCAGTTAGGAAGTAAATTCTGGACAGAAATACTACTTCAAAACAAATAGAAACAAAGAGTTCCTTTTACAAATTACAAACCAAGTGTTTTATTTATGTGAACCTGAGATACAAAAGAAAAATCATTTTCATCCCTGCATTTTCTTTATTTAGAAGAAAAAAACACAACTATTGCCATAATATTATTATTTAAGGACCAGGTGCCCTCTGGTGTTTCAACTGCATAATTACCATACTTTCTTTAACCCTAGCAACAGAAGTTTGATCACAAATAAAACACAATTGTTAATTACTGAAAGCTACCTTATGTTCTTTTGCACAGAGGCATTCTTCTTAAATTCAAAGGCCACATTAGCTACCACATCAGGATGTGCACATGTATGTAAGTATTTGGACATTCAAACATATATACATGTGCAAGTATATTATTCCTACATGATACTGTCTTACTCTCAGTTCCACATACTCTAATTCATTTCTCTCTCAAACACACACACACATGTTTCTCCCACTATGATTGCTGAAAGAAGAGTAGGAAGCCTAGTTCATCAACCCTCCAAACCATCCTGAATTCTTCCTTTGCTGGGGAAAGCCAACAGCAATAAAAATGCAGCAGTTTGCTACTCTTTCCCTGGAAGAAAAGTGAAGCTAAAACTGCTTCCCAGCTGCCCACTGACCTGGAACCTATCTTGGATCAGGCAGAACCAACATGTAGTCGAGAGGATACACACCCTTGCCTTATTGGATCATAGAATATTTTTTTGCTACAGCTGTTCTCAGTTTGTGCCCATTATCTCTATGGTTAGAAGTTTTAATAACAACAATGATTCAGCTTCAGTCTTCTCTAAACTATGATTCCAAAATTTCCTGCTATCCAAGTCCTGCTATGCTGTGCTCAACATGATGTGGGTTATGTTCCTGGGAAGGGTGAGTGAAGAACATCAGGAGTGTGTGCCAAGCCATGAAGGTCATTCCAGCTGCAAAAGGCAGACAGCTATATCAGGAAGCAGCATTACAGGAAGAGGCTGGAACTGGATCACATCAGTGAAAACTGCCAGGCATTATTTTGTACTTTGGAATTGCCAAAAAGAGAAGAGAAAACGAAGATCTCAGGAAATAACTTAAAGAATTTCAGAGAGCTGTTAGGAGAGACAAGAAGCAGCATTACAATGACATCTATAAAGACATCAAAGCTGGGAAACAGACACAAACAGGAAAAGTCTTCCAAAAACTAGCTAAACACAGGAGGTTCCAACCTCAAATTGGGATGTTAAAAGACATCAATGGACAGACAGTAACTGATTCAGAGAAGGTCAAACAAACATGGAAGAAGTATACTGAAATTCTGTAGAGTAGCAATGTCAATATATAAGATTCCTTTCAAAATATTCTCTATTGACACAAACCTCTAGTACTAAAAGATGTAATTAGATGAGTGCTCTGATAATTACCAACTCAGAAGGCTACAGGAATTGATGGAATATTTCCAGAAATATGGCAAGCAACAGAAGAAGAATCAATAAAAGTTCTAACCAAACTATGCCACCAAATATGGAGAGCAACAGAGTGGCCAAAAGATTGCAAGCCAGCATACGTATCAACAAAGAAAGGAGGCTTAACAGAATGTGCAAACTACAGGTCACCCTTGTTCAGCGACTGTTCAAAGTTACAACAGTGCTGAATGAGGGGACTTATGACCATTCCTCATAGTTGTGGCTGTTGCAGCATCCCCACGGTCATGTGACAGTAATTCAGGTGCTTAGCAACTGGCTCACAATTACGATGGTTGCAGCATACCATAGTCACATGGTCACCATTTGCAACTTTTACTGCTGGCTTCTGACAAGTAAAGTCAATGGGGAAGCCAGCAGAAGGTTGCAAATGTCAATCATGTGACCACCGGACACTGCAACCACACAGGATTTGCCTAACAACAGCAACTGGAACTGCCATAACTGCTGTTGTAAGTCGGTGCAGTCACATGTTGCACTTTATGACCATGTTGCTTAGCGATGGACTTTCTGGTCCCAATTACTGTTGTTAAGTGAGGACTACCTGTATCACTCAATCTCCTTGATTTTATATAGTAGCAAAATATTTAGGATCATCCACTGCAGATCAGAGCCCTACATGGAAAGGGAAATACTAGATATTCAACCTGGTTTTGGAAAAGGTTGAGGAATAAAAGACATTATTGGAGATGCACACTGGATAAAGCCAAATAATACAAATAAATAAATATATAAATATGCTTCATTGACTATAGAAATTGTGTTAACCATGTCAAGCTGTGGAATGACTTTAGGAAAATGGGAATCCCAGAATATTTCATTGTCCTCATGAGAAATCTACACACAGGTCAGAAAGTCAGTTTGGACAGAACATGGTAAAACACAGTAGTTCCAAGTCAGCAAAGGAGTGCAATAAGGTTGTACACATGTTCCTTATTTATTCAACCTACAGTATATGCTGATTTGAGGGAAGCTGGATTGGGAACATGGTTTTAAAAATAGAGTTAGAAACATCAAGAATCTACATTAAGCTACAGATAGTTGACTTCTGACAGCAATTGGGACCGGAATTTCCATTGCTAAGTGATGCGGTTGTAAAGTGCAACTGCATCGCTTAGCAACTGCAATCCCTGCAGTCCCAGTTGCCATCATTAACCGAATCACACAGTCGTTAGGCGAGGCAACTTCTTGCTGGCTTCCCACAACCAAGTCAATGGGGAAGATGACAGGAAGTTGCAAGTCCCAGGCAGCTTGCAAGCAGGATGGCAGGCAGGCAAGTGGCTGCTGCCAGGCAGGGGAGGGTGCGAGGGTATGTGTTAAGATGGTGCAGCAAGGCTTAGGGAGGGTATGAGGGGGTGTGTAAGGGAGGCGCAATGAGGCTTGGGAAGTACCCTGTCTCAGCCCAGGCACCCACAAATACACAAGAGGTAGTTGCAGACTTTTACTTATAGCAAGCAATGAAAAGTTATGTGCAAACACTTGCATGTAAAAGCAACCAAGTTCTCACTAGTCCAGCAACTTGCTTAAATAAAGAGTTTAAAGTCCAGAGAGCAGGCATAAGAATGGTCAGGCAGTCCAGGAATCCAAAGCGTTGGGAAGGTTGTCAGCCGGTCTGGGTTCAGAGTCAAAAGACAAGGTGCAGAGAGTCAGAGTTAACAAACGGTTGTTTCCAACAGCAGTCTTGGGCTCATAGCTCTTCTTAAATAAGAGCAGTCCCGGTGGGGTTCATTTAGGAGGGTGAGACTGCTTCCTTGCGAGTAACCTTCCTGACTTCCTCTGTTCTGCTCTCCGGGCTCTTGCATTGGGAGGGGGTGGCAATTCCGAGCCCTCATCTTCCCTGAGCAGTGGCAGCTGTCCCCACTGATTGCTGGCTGGCCCCACCTCCTCTGACTGCTCAGGTGGCTGTTCATTCAGTGACCCCAGAACTGACTGCTCATCCTCCAAGGCCACTTCAGGAGCTGGCTGCCCTTCCTCGTCTTCTGACTCTGAATCTGAGCCCCACATGACAGGAAGGACATGCGGGAGGCGCAGCAAAGCTTGGGAAGGGTGCATGCGGGTGTGAGGGAGGTGCCGTGAGGGTTGGGGAGGTGGTGCAAGGGTGGCGTGGCTAGACTCAGGAAGGGGTGCGGGGGTGCAAGGGAGGCACAGCAAAGATCAGGGAGAGTACGCAAGGGAGGCATGGAGAGGGATGGGGAGGGTGCATAAGGGTGTGTATGAGGGAGGTGCAGTGAGGCTTGGGGAGGGTGCATGGGAGTGTGAGAGGGTGGCGTGGCGAGGTTTGGGGTGGGTGCATGGGTGCGAGTGAGTGGCGCAAGCAGAGAGGGGCTCGGGGAGGGTATGCAGTTGGGGGAGACTTACCCCAGTGACTTGCAACCTTCCCTGCTGGCTTCCCCATTGACTTTCTGGGGAAGCCGGCAGGGAAGGTTGCATATGGCAATCACATGATCATGGGGTGCTGCAACCAGTTGTAAATGCAAGCAGTTGCCAAGCACCCAGATTGCAATCACGTGACCACGGGGGTGCTGGGACAGCCAGAATTCCAAGGACCAGTTGTAACCACCATTCGTTCAACAGCGTTGTAACTTCGGTCACTGAATGAATGGTCATAGGTAAAGGACTACCATTCGTTCAAGAGCGTTGTAACTTCAGTCACTGAATGAATGGTCATAGGTAAAGGACTACCTGTATTTTCCTCATACATTAAGCATGTACAGGGTCACATTGCTGAGTCACATGCCTGACAGAATTCCAAATCAAATCTAGTTGTAATAGGATAAATTCCAAACCGTTTTTTTACTCAAGGCATGTTTTACAAGATCAGGCACTAATACAATACAATAAGCTGTCAGTTGAAAAATCTCTGTATTTTTCCTTGAAGTTTTGAGTTATGCTAACCTGGCCAGGAACCCAAACTCCTCTTATATTTATTGCCATCCTGGAAAACACTTTTTTTTCTCCTGGCAAAGATATAATCCACTTGTACGCCATGGCACATTTATGACACTGCAACTCCACAAACTCAATTACAGGAAAATAGGCAATTATGCAAGGCAGATTTCATTGAGCACAGCAAGACTGCACATGTGAAGATTAACCAACACCCCATTCCTTTTTAACAGAAGTGACGTATATTTCTTACCATTGTTGTCTGGCTTGCATATTTTTCTGTCCATTGTCTGGCATTTTTGAGAAATGCTTGCTTGTTGTATTTATACTCTGAAGACTAGACATAATAAAAGGATGAGAGGATAATTATGGCTTCTCAATCATAAGACCATAGTTTTTTGATGACAGATTTATCAGACAGCATGGAAGACTTAACCTTATTGATACATAAAGACTAAACTTTGAAAGAGGTCCTGATGGTTTATATATTGCATGTAACATATATGTGCATCTTGAAGCATGAACATTGAAAAATTCTATTAGCATGTTTTGTTTGTTTATTCGTTCAGTTGCTTCCGACTCTTCATGACTTCATGGACCAGCCCACGCCAGAGCTTCCTCCCAGCTCCCCCAGGGACAAGTCCGTCACCTCTAGAATATCATCCATCCACCTTGCCCTTGGTCGGCCCCTCTTCCTTTTGCCTTCCACTCTCCCTAGCATCAGCATCTTCTCCAGGGTGTCCTGTCTTCTCATTATGTGGCCAAAGTATTTCAGTTTTGCCTTTAATATCATTCCCCTAAGTGAGCAGTCTGGTTTTATTTCCTGGATTATGGACTGGTTTGATCTTCTTGCAGTCCAAGGCACTCTCAGAATTTTCCTCCAACACCACAGTTCCAAAGCATCTATCTTCCTTCTCTCAGCCTGTTTCGCATGTTTTACCATACCATAAATTGTATTCATTGACTTTGTAACTGAAGAATATTGTGCAAATAAATACGAAGTAGTCACAAATTGCAATATATCTCCTTGTAAAGCAGGCAATTTAACTTCTAAAGTCCAATATATTCCAATTAAATAAATAAAGTCCAATATATTCCAATTAAATAAAAGAATGAAATATATTCCAATTAAATAAAGTCCAATATATTCCAATTAAATAAAAGAATGAAACCTACTATATCAGCCATGAGAGGGTCATCCGGATTGGGTTCATTCATAAGGATCTGAATGGAAGTTAGCAAAGTAGCAATGTTCAGGGATGGCCTCCAAGCACCCTTCCAAGCAAGAATAGAAGAAAAAATACATTGGAGAAAGTTATTAAGTAAGCTATTCTCCAAGATTTTTCAGGTATCATTACAGACTTAGTGTTCTAATTACTGCCTCCCAAGTTATAGAACAAAAAGGTTGCAGAGTAACCTCATCTCTTGAGACATGCACTTCTTCACCTTCTAACCAGTCAGGCAAACACTTCCTCCAAGGCAGCCCTAAGGTGCTCAAGTAAATTGATATACACGCCAATTTTATTTTCCAATATGCAGTGGCTCCTAGAAATCACTGAGTATGCTTAATATACATTGAGCTGCTGAAGGATGGAAGTGAGCAAGTTCTGCCTACCTAGATGTTGTGCTTTTTTTAAAAAACACAACACTGGTAACTTTCTAGTTTTCAGGTTTCTGGTTTTGGCTATAGTCCATAGCTTTGCTATTATTTGTTTATTTGTTTATTTATTTATTTCTATCCTGCCTTTACTATTTTTATAAATACCTCAAGGCGGCTAACATATCTAATACTCCTTCCTACTCCTATTTTCCCCACAGCAACAACCCTGTGAGGTGAGTTGGGCTGAGAGAGAGTGACTGGCTCAAGGTCACCCAGCCGGCTTTCATGCCTAAGGCAGGACTAGAACTCACAGACTCCTGGTTTCTAGCCCGTTGTCTTAACCACTAGACCAAACTGGCTCTATTATCTATGTGTATTATCTATATTATATTATATTATATTTAACATATATTATTATATATATATTATATATTATCTATGTGTATAGTGAAATAAACATATTGCAGAAATACTACCACACACATAAAATAACATTTTTTAAAAGGCTCATAAGAAGTTTTACAACAAAATTACTTCAGCAGGGCAATCCCAGCAGATCTCTTTGTATCAGTATGTATGCCAGGAACTGCATCCTGCATAGATAAAGACATTTATATGGTCTACTGGTTAAGGTGCTGGGCTAGAAACCAGGAGACTGTGAGTTCTAGTCCTGCCTTAGGCATGAAAGCTGGCTGGGTGACCTTGGGCCAGTCACTCTCTCTCAGTGCAACTTACCTCACAGGGTTGTTGTTGTGGAGAAAATAGGAGGAGGAAGGAGTATTAGGTTTGTTCGCCACCTTGTTTATAAAAAAAACAATTAAGGTGGGATAGAAAAAATCTAAAAAATATATATCAGGTAACCATCACAGCTGTCATAGATCTCCATGGTAGTGTAATATTATATAAAATGGTAGAGATAGCATCAGTCCTTCAAGGAAACCAGACACACAAGCTAATACTACTTTTATTATAAGGTTATATTAACAGAATCTCACAAGTCTAAAAGTGCTTCCCCTCTCCCCACTTTTATCTTCAAGTGAACTAGAGAGGCTCATAACTGAGATGCTTTCTCAAATTACATTTCTGCCCCAGACTGAGATTTCTTTTATCTGACCATTGTCTTGGTTCAGGCTCTTCCTCCTGTTCCTCAAGGTAATTCCTTCCGCCCATTACAGAAAGTGGAGCTACAAATAAAACTATAGCTCTGCTGTCAAAAGCTGAGAAGAAAGAGTGCACTCCCTACTATTCATTATTCCAGAGTCTTAAAAAAAAACTTATAAAATTTCCTCCCAATAAAACCAGCAGAAAAAACTGATGCACGCTTTGATCCATTGTCAGTTTCAGAGTGTCTGAAGGCAAAATACTGGGAGATAATATCTGAGATTGGACCTCTCCCTCAGTTATGCACTTCTCTTTCCATCCTTGGAGAATGAGATTAAAACAAAAAACGTTTCTGGGCCATTCTCTTAAGGATAATAGGGCTGCAACTTGTAAGAGAAGTGATGCAGTGCATTACCTTGGGTGGTAATCTAAGAACATCCAGGCAAATTCTTCCAGCTGAGTCAATGTTGGGATGGTAAATGGGAGTAAGAAAGCGCATTTTTGGAGGTTCAAATGGATACCTATTTCAGAAATAGTTCTCATATTACAAGACTTTTTAACAGGTTACAATCTATAGTTCTTTATTCCCAAGCTATTTTTCAACTTATAAATCCCAATAACCTCTTACTGAAGTTACTACACAGCAGTTCATTAACAACTCTCTGGTTCCTATTCCAATCTTTTGAAGATCCATAGTTAATATGCCCATTTTATATGGCCATGAATTGTTTAAAATGTCAAGAACTTATTTTCTAAATACATTGATGTATCAAAGATAAGAATTCACCATTTACCTTTCAGGCACAACTACTTCCAAGTCAAAAACTCCTTTTTCATATGGGGTGTTTGCACATCCTAGTATTTCTAAAAGAGATATTAACTGTGTCAAAACTTAACAGCTAATAACTGTTGCACTCACTGTAAAACAATGAGTTAAATCTAAGAAGTCACAATCATAATCTCTTTAAAATCTGTTCTATTCAGAAATTCAGCAGACTAGGAACAAAGAAGAGTTCCAAAGAGTCTCATAATTAGCTATTATTCAAAGTTGGAAACTAATTTTTGAATAGAAATTACATCTTAGATTAGGATACATTCAATTCTTCCATAAGGGGATTTCCACAATTGCAAATATAGGTTTCTGACAAATCAAAAAAGGAAAAACAACACCAAAACAGAAAATGAATAGGATTTCCTTGTACTGTATGAACTACAACAAACTATTTGAAAAGAAACTTTTCTATTTCCTTTTATAACACAATCAAGGGTTTTTTAGCTTATACATTATACACAGAGAAATAAGACACACCACACATCTTTCTCCTACATTAGCAATGCAGGTTCCTTTATTGTGAGGATAAATGGGGGGAGGGGGGAAGGAGAGGAGAAAATTGTATGTGTTCAAATTCCTTAAGTATTTAAAAAGGATTGAAACTTATGGGAAATGCACTGGGAAACCTCAGAAAACAGAGACATGTGCAACTGTTTTAATTATTAAAACTTTAATTACTTTCTGAAATGACAGGTAAATTCTGGCAGCTGCTAGATTCTTTTTTATGTTTTAAGATTATTGGGATTGTTCTTGAATACATTTTAAGCTTATGTTTATAGTGTATTATTAGCTATTACTAAATAGAGAAATCTGAGAATATAAAGTTTAAAGATATGTAAATATAAGCTTTAAGACTGTCTGTGCCTTAGATTCAATTGCAAAAAGGTGCTTCAAAGTACCTAGCAGCACACAAAGTACCTAGCAGCAGAAAAAGATGTAATGGCTTTAAAAAGCAGTCAGGCTCTGTATTCTTCCACCATGTGCTCTGAAGCACCCTTTTGGAATCAAAGCAAAGGCCTACATAACCTTAATGAGCTTTCCAGTAAGGTAGGGCCTGAAAGAGTTATTCAAGGGAAGAGAAGAATAAACTATGCAAAATAAGCAAATTTATAAATTATGCATAATTCAAGATTATACAATAAAATATGAAATTCATATAGCCCCATTTATAAATCTTCAGATGACTGGCACTAAGCAATAGTCAGTATCAATCTCTTCCACATGCCATAGCTGTTTTTTAGCCCTGCAACTGATAACTATCATTCAAAACAAAATCAATCATCAGAACAGAATGTCAGCTTTTTACCCTCATCTATTAGAACTCTGTAATGTGCTCACTTTCAAATTTTAAACATGTGTGGTTTTACCAAAGTGCAAATTCTTTTATTTCAGACAAAAAGTTATTTTGCCCAGTAATCATTCCCACTTGCTCCTGGAGTTCACTGGATGCTTACATCTCCAGCCTATGGTGGTTAAGTCTGAAATATGTTCAATGGAATCTACTCTCAAAGAAATTTAGGTTTAATTTGAAATAAATAAGCCTTATATGTAAGGCCACTGAAAACCAAAGATTTGTTTTTGATTTTTAATTTGATAACACAAAGCATAGAGATTGTAAAGACATACAATTGTAATAATTGATGTAGGTTGTATGGGGCCTTATTTTCTTGCGAAGTAATTTGCTACAATAATTTTCACATTTGTTCAAGGGACATATACTGAAAACTTCAATTACCTCATGTGGTACCAAAGGAGGAACAAGAATGTATAAATGACTTGGATGAGGGGTTAGAAAATATGCTTATCAAATTCACAGATGACAGAAAGACAGAGGGATAGCAAAGAACTTATAGGATAATATTACAATTCAGGAGGATTTTTGACAAGCTGAAACAACAGATGGAAACTATAAAGATGAATTTCAGCAGGGCAAATGCAAAGATAGATAGATAGATAGATAGATAGATAGATAGATAGATAGATAGATAGATAGATATAAAATAAATCAAAGGCATGAATAGGGGGATGATAGGGGGATTATACTGGGCAGCATTACATGAAAAGAGAATCTATGGGGGTGGTCTTGGGCTATTAAAAGCTGAACCTGAGTCAACAATGTGATGCACTGCAAAAAAAGTAAAAGCAATCATAGGCCACAGCAACATAAATGTAAGATCAAGAGAAGTCATGGTTCCACACCTAGAATATTGCATCCAGTTGTGGCACGGGATATTAGGCAGATCACTGACAAAGTACATTGGGTCAGAGTACAGAGGACAGCCATCAAGATTATAATGGTTCAAGAAGAAAACACTTATGGGGAAAAGTTGCAGATGTTGGGTATGTTTGGCCTGGAGAAGACTATGGAGAGACATGAGAGCTGTCTCCAAATATCTGAAGGACTGTCATTTGGAAGGTAGGACAGAATTGTCCAGAGTTGTTCCAGAAGACAGGACGTGAAACAATGAGTTTAAATCACACAGAAGTAGATTTCACTTGGACATAAACAAAAATTCCTAATGGTAAAAGCTATTCAACAATGGAACAGACTGCCTTAAAAGATGATGGGCTCTCTTGCTGGAGGCTAGATGGTCATCCATTGGAGATGCCCATTGTAATGGATTCTGCACTGGGCAGGGAGTTTGACCAAATTATCTCCAAGGTCTCTTCCAATCCTTGCATTCTATGCTGTATGAGTCTAAGCATGAAGGGAAATGTACATTCACACATGATGCTAGACCTTTAAAAAAATATGGCTTATAAGCAACACACATTAAAAAGGTAACAGCAACTGCAACCTAAAACTAAATAAAATAGAATATTTTATGTGTATATATTCATATTTATATACATACGGGCTCGAAGATCATTTATGTGATTTCCATTCTGCCAGCAGGTAATACCTGGTGGTGGCTCTGTGGTCAGTAACTGCAACTCTCTCTTCAGCCGTGAAGCCCTTTGCATTGCACTGCAATGGCATAAGAAAAAAAATTCTACCTCATTTAGTTCCTCTCTTTTCAAGACCCATGAATCTTCCCAAAATCAGAAATTTTACTATAAGGCATAAACTTTCATCAGCGACAGCATCAGATGTTGCAGCTCACAAAAGTTTATGCCTTATAATAAAACGTGTTAGTCTTAGACGGTACTACCCGACGCTTTCTGATTTTTGGCTACTAGGGACTAACCCAGCTCCCCTCCTACAATTTCACAAATCTTGCAGTAATCCTTAATAATTACAGCACAATATAAGTAGATTCTTTAAAGCTTGACATAGGATGTACAGATCAATTAAAATAAAGGATTTTTTAATTTGAAAATGCTAATCCAGACTTCATAATATTATACCCATGGATAAGTTATGAAAAGAATTTCTACTGATTAGCAGCAACCATATTTTAGAGCAATAAATGTTTAAACAGATGTAATTTTGGCTAAATTTTTACAAATTCTATGGCTGTGCAGAAATCACTAAATACAGGAGTAGAATAAAACACAGTACAGTATTTCAAAGCAATAATATATTAGACCAATAGTATTTTTTATTTACAAGACAGCCAGGTGTAGTGCTAAGGCATCAGGCTAGAAACCAGAAGACTGTGAGTTCTAATCCTGCCTTAGGCATGAAAGCCGGCTGGGTGATCTTGGGCCAGTCACTTTCTCTCAGCCCTAGGAAGAAGGCAGTGGCAAACCACTTCTGGAAAACCTTGCCAAGAAAATTGCAGGGACTTATCCAGGCAGTCTCCAAGAATTGGACATGACTGAACGGATTAAAAAAATCTTTTATTTAAACATTAGGATGTCTTTTTCAGGTTCAGTGAAGTAAGGTGAATGTCTGACTTCTGGTATTTTAATGCAAGAGCACATATTTCTCATGACTCAATACAGTAAATTAAGCCCACTGATTTTAGACAGAAACTGCTTTTATTGGCAGGCCATTTACTGTTTATGACTTTAATAGTTAATATGCAGAAAAGCCTCTTAACTGACCTTGAGTAGGACACAGAAAAGTGGATGTTTCAGATGTGGAACTGTGGCACCTTTGCTCCTGCCCAGAGCCTCTGCAGTTGGGTGAGCTATTAAAACGGTAAAACAAATAAATATTAAGTGGAGCAACTCAGAGAGTGACGCTTCTGTAGCTTGACTGAACTGACATACTCTGTGGCTTTGAAGTTTGGGAATGATGGAACTTGTAATCCTACATTTATGCACAGCATCATGTTAAGGAAATCCTTTAATTGCTCAATCATTCAAGGTCGGGGCTGGCGCCCTCCATTTTCCTTCTCCCTTCCCAGTGTGCACGCCCACCGAAACGAGACCAGGAGAGCTTAACTGTTGCCCCCAAGAGCCGCCCGGACTTCGTGAGCGGGAGGGAAAGAGCAAGATTACCCCCTCCCCCCCGCTGAAAGGAAGGTGCCTGGCTCACGAAGATCTTCTGTCAAGCGAAGGGGGAACAGCAGTTTAATAATTACATGAAGACTCTTACCCCCACCCCCACCGCAAACTAGGATTATTTTCCTTCCCACCTCCCTCCGCCACGAACACCTTCAGTGCCGCACAGTCAAGGCTCTCCGCTCGGAGCAACGGGACCGCGACCCTGGAGGGCAAAGCTGCCTGCCTACGTAGGGAAGAAGTCGGCCTCGCCCGTTTTTCGCGCCTGGGAGCCGGCAGGAGTTCGAGAACCGAAGCTGGGAGGCTGAATGCCCTCCCCTCCAGAGACCCAGAAAAGACCCCGAGAAGCTCAGGAGGCCGGACTGACGGGAAACTTCGGAAAAGCGCGCCACAAGTTCTGAACCAGCGAGAGCGAACGTGTCTAATGGACTGCAATGTCACCGGGCGAAGAAAGTGCCCTTCAAGATCAAACTCTATGCCGATTGGCTGTTACGGGCAATCGTTCCCGCCTCAGGAATTTAAACTGGCGGAGCCGCTCTAAAAGGACCTAGATTGGCCAAGGGTTCCGGGGCTGTAGGGGGTGGCATAATAAATAAGTTCACATATCCTCGCCTACAGTAATGCTTTACAGCTATCCTCGCGCAACTGTCACTATGGCGATTCAAACGTCTGTCTTAGTTGCTGTTATATTGGCACAGTGATGGTTGGATGACGATAGAAGCAATATAAATCACTAGGAAGAAAAGGGTCTTAAAAGCTTAAGGGGCCACAAGACTCATGGGTTGCTTTTTCATTGTGTTATAACTGATCAATATGTTTATTTTTATCACATTTTAGCTAACTAGTTGCTACAGATCATACTTTAAGGGTTCTTTTAATTTTTTTTTATAATCGTCCACTATTGCTTCTTTCTGTAGCAACATTTAATTTAGTTTCCATCCAAAAGAACTAGATTTCTTTTTATAAACCAAACTCAGGATAGTATTGTTACCTGGAATTTTTAGCTTCCTTAGTAGCTTTTTAATAAAGGTGATATTAGCATTTAAGCATGGCATCCATGCCTTCTTTTCAAGTTCAAGAAACCATGTTTTCCTTTTACCCAAAACCCTTTCTTTCTTTTACGTGCAAAAATTAGCCCTTTCAGCAACTAAACAACAGAGAGCATATTCTGAAAATCCTTGAATACACTTGCAAGTTTTAAGAAAATACAAACCCAGCTGGGAAAGGGAGTGACATAACATATAAATTTGCCACTTGTGGAATGTTATCTAGATTCAATGTTTTCTATTGTTCAATTCTCACATGCAATCAATGTCTTTTATTGTTTGATTACTTGCTTTATGACATATCACATATACCAAATGTATGTATCATTTGTCTCTGTACCCTATAAAAGGACTTGCCCCCCCCCCCCAAAGGCTTTTGCTTTTGCCTGAATTGCTGTGTGATTCGTGTTTTCAGGTGGGCAAAAAGCCACTTTGCAAAGTTAGTCTCTCTCCCAAATTCAGGAACCAAGTTTTTATCAGCTCCACACCAAACTCAGGGTGCCTGAGTTTCTAGGCAGCAGTATCTCTACTTTATGAACCTTGGTAGCAAATTCTTCAAAATCCAAATCATACCTATTTTTGAAGAGGGTCTATGTCTTTCAGAAAAATACGTATTGAGGGCCTGGGTAGTCATAAGAATATTACTGTTTAATGCTTGCCTGCTAGAAAACAATATTAGATGCTTGTGGTTAAGTTTCAAGAGGATGTGGGTTGAATAGCAGGTATCTGACAGCAAGTGAAAAGATTGGTTTCAAGGTATTCAAAAACCACAGAGTGACCTTGTTATGAGACCACCAGCTGACCTAGTTGTAACCTAAAAACTAATTAACATAGTAGAACACACACCCCTAAGGTGGAGGTTTTAGAAAACATAGAACATGGTAAGGGTTATTATGGGATAGTATGTAGTATATAAGGTTACTGTGCAAGTGCTAAAAAAAATCAGCCAATAAAGAAATTTTGTTGCCTTTGTTTCCTTGCTAGAAAATGTATAAAAGGGAAGTCAGGTGTGTTGTTTGGGGCTCTTGCACTTGGGCAGGAGACCTCTCTTGTCACTGGGCACAGAAATAAAAGAGAACAAAGGACCTTCCTGCCTCAGTGTGTTTATTGGGTGACTACTTGCACCAAGTCATGGGCCTCTTGGCCAACTGTATACTCTCTTGAATTGCTGTTTTTCTGTCTCCATATATCAACAAGCCCTAAATTGTCCATCATATCAAAGAAAACTTTTGGTAATTTGCCTTGAGTAATTTTAATATTTTTCTCAGAAGTTCTATCTAGTTGTGGGGAGATCACTCCATTCCAATACCCCACCAAACACCAATTTTCATATGAAAAGCCCATTAGTCTCTCCGTAAGTCCTTTATAGAACAATACTTTGTCCTCCTTTGGGGTATAAATTCACAGTATCAGAGTTTGATAGCCCCATTCAAATTAACTTCCATCCCAACAAAACTACCATGCTCATCAGTCAATACAAGTTGTTTATTATTATTATTATTAGTTAGTTAGTTAGTTAGTTAATAAATTTATATGGCTGCTCAACTCACACACAGTGATTCTGGGTGCTTACAAAATTAAAATCCACAATATAAAAAACCCATTGACCCCCCCCCTCACCCCCTGCAGCAGCTACTAACACAATCAAATCAGCCACTTGATTGGCTCTGTCTCAACCTGCGGTCCCCAGGCCCACTGACAGAACCACATTTGTGACCAAGAGCAAACGCCAGCTGCTGCTTTAGGTGGGAGACTCTTTCCTTTTCGCACTCTGATCCCCACCCCGCCCCGCCCCAGCCTCCCTGAACCCACCTTGGACAGACTGGGGGGTGTAGAGCTCCCAGAATGGAGTGGATGGGAGCAGTGGCAGTGGACCAGGTGGCAAGGTGTGGTGAGCTTGGTTGGGTCCTGACAGGACAGCGGGCCCCAGAGGACTGCGCTGGCAGTGTGGCAGCAGACCGGGCAGTGGCGCGGCAGCAGACCAGGCTGGCACTGCGGCAGGCGGTGCAGGCAGCGCAGTCAGTGGTGCAGCAGCAGACGGGGCCAGTGCAGCAGGCAGCACGGCAGCAGACCGGGCCGGTGGCGCAGCAGCAGACTGGGTCGGTGACGCAGTAATGGACCAGGCCAGCAGCAAACTGGGCTGGTGGTGTGGCAGCAGACTGGGCTGGCAATGTGGCGGACCCTGGATGATCTCAGCCATGCGGGAAGCCTTGGCGGAGTGACCTGGGGTAGCGTTGGTTTGCTGCGCCAGAGAAGAAAGTGGACCGGTTGTTAGCCTTGGTGTGGCAAACCTTACTGGCGAGGAGTGGGGAGTTTTAGGAATAAGAACTTGCCCATCTCCCCCCAACTGCCCCTGAGACGGCTGGAAGCTGCGAGGGCCCCTCCAGAGTGAATGAGAGACTCTTCCCCAGGGTCAGACGAGAGGGGGAGTCTGGGAGTGTGTTTGTGTAAAAGAGCACTCAGCCCCTGAGTGAGAGACAGGGGGTGGGTGAAGAATGAATGAGTGCTTCCTGTTGAGCAGGAGGGGGGGCATAGCAAATGGGGGGGGTGATGGTTGGGCTCTGACGGCGCCGAGAGCAGAAGCTGCTGTGCCGGAGGGCCTACCATCGCCCTGTGGGAGGTTGACTGTGAGTAAGGATGTATGAATGGAAGGAGGGAGCCCTACTTAGAGCCAGAGACTCCTGAGATCCAGGAGTGGGGGCTAATGGATCAGGAGTCACTGGGGGCTGTAGGGCGGGGCACATTATTGAGGTGGTGACAGGTGGGGGCATGTTATGGCAGGAGCCGGAGGGCGGGCCATCTTCAGGGAAGATGCCCCCGGTGTTTGCTACCAGTGGCATGTTCCAACCCTCTGTGCTCAGACCCAGGCCCTGGTCAGCAGATCCATAGGGGCCCTGGTCCCCGGCTGCTGCTTTTTAATGCCAGGTCAGTTAATAACAAGGCCCCCCTCATATGTGACTTGATCACTGAGGAAGGGGCAGACCTGGCATGTATTATCGAGACCAGCTGGGCCCAGAAGGGGGTGCCCCTTTTGGAAATGTGCCCAGCTGGGTTTACGGTATGGCACCGGCCGAGATCCCAGGGCAGGGGAGGAGGGGTGGCTGTTGTCATCCGAGAGTCTCTTGTGGCCTTCAGGGGCCCTGCTCCACAAGTGGCTGATTGTGAGACCCTGTTTTTCAAGTTGGGTTCCCGAGAACAGTTGGGAGTGTTGCTACTGTACCAGCCTCCCTGCTGAGTGTCAACCTCCCTGCCTGAGCTGCTCAAGGCTGTCTCGGGGCTGGCGGTGGAGTTCCCCAGGCTCATGGTTCTGGGGGACTTCAACCTGCCATCCCTGGGGCGTGCCTCGGGGGCGGCTCGGGAGTTCATGGCTACCATGGCAGCCATGGGCCTGTCCCAGATAATTCAGGACCCGACTCGAGATAGTGGCCTCACCCCGGACTTGGTTTTCTTGTCAGAGCAGTGGCAATGTGATCTGAGGGGAGAGTTACAGCTGTCTCCTTTGTCATGGTCAGACCACGCCCTGGTGGCCCTGAGATTCTCTTATGCCACCCCCCTCCGCAGGGAGACAGGGCACATTCGATTGGTCCACCCCTGGCAATTGATGGACCCGGCAGGGTTTCAGAGGGAACTGGGGGTTATACCCGGTGATCTGCTGCACGGTCCAGTGGAGGCCCTAGCTGCAGCCTGGAATAGGGAGGCGGCTGGGGCCTTGGACAGGATCATGCCTGTGCGGCCTCTCTTGTCCCATCAAACCTGGCACTCCCTGTGGTTTACGGAGGAGTTGAGGGTTCTGAAGAGGATTAAGAGATGCCTAGAGCACCGCTGGAGGAAGACAAAGACTGAATTTGCCCGAACACAGGTAAAAGCCGCTATTAAGGCCTACCTTGTGGCGATAAAAGCGGCGAAACGTCAATACTTCTCCACTCTTATTGCATACGCAGAATGCCACCCCACCGCCCTATTTAAGATCACTCGATCTCTTTTGGGGAAGGTGGGCTCAGTGAGCCACCTACAGGGCCGTGCAGAGGGATTTGCTGAGCATCTGCAGGACAAAATTGCTTGGATCCACTCCAAGTTAGACTCCAGGCGTGAGGCTTGGTCTAGAGAGATACCGGGGGAACGGGCTTACCCAGTTATCTGGGAGCAGTTTGATCCTGTTGGACCTGAGGAAGTGGACAGGATCCTACAGACAGTAAATGCCACCACATGCCATCTAGACCTGTGCCCCTCCTGGCTAATAAAAGCAGCCCAGGAGGTGACATGCGGTTGGGTCCATGCGATGGTTAATACATCCTTGGGAGAGGGGGTGTTTCCGGCTACCTTTAAAGAGGCATTGGGGCACCCCCTCCTCAAGAAGCCATCGCTGGGCCCTACTGTTCTGGACAATTTTTGTCTAGTCTCCCACCTTCCTTTTTGGGGAAGGTGGTTGAGAAAGTGGTGGCTTTGCAGCTCCAGAGGGTCCTGGAGGAAATGGATTATCTAGACCCCTTTCAGTCAGGTTTCAGGCCTGGTTATGGGACAGAAACAGCATTGGTCGCACTTATGAATGATCTCTGGCGGGAGCGGGATGGTGGCAGTGCATCCATCCTCACTCTCCTTGATCTCTCAGCTGCTTTCGATACCATCAACCATGGTATCCTTTGGGGGTGGCTCAGGGAGTTGGGGGTGGGTGGCGTAGTTTTACACTGGTTCAGCTCTTTCCTCCAGGGCCGGTCCCAATCGGTGTTGATAGGGGAGGAGAGATCAGCCCCACGGCCCCTTCTTTGTGGGGTGCCACAGGGATCAGTACTCTCTCCTCTCCTTTTTAACATCTACATGAAACCGCTGGGCGAGATCATCCGTCACCATGGGATGAGGTATCATCAGTATGCTGATGATACTCAGTTGTATATCTCCATCCTGGGTGAAGTAAGTGATGCCGTGACTACCCTCTCCGAGTGTCTGGGGGCTGTGGGGGCCTGGATGGGGAACAACAGGCTTCAACTGAACCCTGCTAAGAACCTGGCTGTGGCTTAATGGTTCTTCCATATCTGAGACATTAACATCTCTGGTTCTGGATGGGGTTGCACTGCCCCAGACAGACCCGGTGCATAACTTGGGAGTCCTCCTGGATTCACGGCTCCTGCTTGAAGAGCAGGTGGCAGCCGTGGCCAGGAGAGCCTTTGTGCAGCTACGTGCTGTGCACCAGGTACTCCCCTTCCTGGATCAGGAGGCCCTTCGAACAGTCACTCATACCCTTGTTATCTCTCATATAGACTATTGCAGCGCACTCTACATGGGGCTACCCTTGAAAAGTATCCAGAAGCTTCAGCTGGTCCAGAATACAGCCGCACGAGCTGTTTTTGGTGCCCCTAGAAGGGCACATGTAACACCACTGCTGTGCGAGCTGCATTGGGTACCAGTTTGCTTCCAGGTCCAATTCAAGGTGTTGGTTATTACCTTTAAAGCCCTACATGGCATGGGGCCAGGTTACCTGAGGGACCGCCTCTTCCCCATTACATCAACCCGTCCCACCCAAACATGCAGAGAGGGCATGCTGCGGACCCCATCTCTAAGACAACTTCATTTGGTGGGGTCCAGGAAGTGGGCCTTCTCTGCAGTAGCTCCCTCCCTGTGGAACATGCTGCCCCTGGAGGTGAGATTGGCCCCAGCGCTCCTGGCCTTTCGGAGGAGTCTGAAGACCTGGTTCTGCCGCCTCGCTTGGGGTGGAGAGGGGAATAGATCTACATGGGGATGGCTGCTATAGACCACTCCTCCCACACTTGGACTGTTTTAGATTCTTTCGCCACTTGGACTTTTTATCTTTACTTTTATTTATATTATTTATTATTGTATTTTTATATTGTATATTTGTGATTGTTGTTTTAATTGATTGTTGTAAACTGCCCAGAGTCCCCCAATGGGAGGAGATGGGCAGGGACAAATTGGATAAATAAATAAATAAAAGTGTCAAGGTGGGGCCAATCTAATCTCCAGGGGAATGATGTTCCACAGGGAGGGAGCCACCATAGAAAAGGCCCTTTTTCATGGTCCCACTAGATGAACTTCCCTCAAAGAAGGGACCCATAACATACCCTGCCTTCCCACTCTGGTGGCCTGGGTAGATGTAACTGGGGAAAGGCAATCCTTCAAATAACCAGGCCCCAAGCCATGTAGGGCTTTAAAGGTGACAACTAGCACCTTGAATTGGACCTGGAAGCAAATCAGCAACCAATGCAGCTCCCGCAAAAGAGGTGACATATGTGCAAATCTAGGCTTGTGCAAAACTGTGTGGGGCCACTGCATTTTGAACCAACTGAAGCTTCAGAATACTCTCCAAGGGCAGCCCCATATAAAGCACATTACAGTAATCCACATGGGAGATGATTAGGGCATGGGTGACTGTGAGAAGGGCACATTGGTCCAGGAATGGGCACAACTGGCACACAACTTGCAGTTGTGCAAAGGTCCTCCTGGCTACGAGTGCCACCTGCTCCTCGAGCAGGAGCCACAAGTCCAGGAGAACCCCCAGATTGTACAGTGGGTCTGTCTGGGGCAGTGCAACCCCAACCATGACCAAAGATGGTAACTCTCCAAGAACCAAGGAGCCCCAAACCCAAAGGCACTCCATCTTGCCAGGGTCCAGCTTCAACCTGTTGCTCCCCATCCAGACCTCAACAGCCTCCAGGCACCAAGAAAGGGCGGTTACAGCATCACTTAACTCACCATGGGCAGAGATGTACAACAAAAGTTATGGTTTTAGTTGGGGGGTTATATACAAAACAACTCCATTTCTTTTTTTAGTTCCTGCTGAAATAAATTTTTCACCCAAATTTTTATAAATCAAATATTTTATGTCCTTTTTTCTAATATGTGGGTCTTATAGGCAAATTATGTCTTGGTTTAATTTTTTCAAATAATGATTTTTTTTTGCTTTTGAGGAACATTTGCCCCATTTATATTCCATGTTAAACATTTGTAATCCATAATCAAACCAAAAATTTAGAAAAGTCAATACCTGTAGTGCCTAATTCAATATCATCCCTTTCAGTTTCTTGTTGCCCTTGTCAAGGTTTTTGTGTAGTCTGCTGTTTAAAAGTAAAAATCACACCTTCCAATTTGTCCCATTGAAAAGGAATTGTTTTCTCTTTGAGTCAATCAGTAAAAAAGAGTACTCTTTTCTCTTATACAGTGTTCTAACTGAAATTTCTTTAAGGACTGTATTATCTGTATTATCAATCTTCAGTTTTGTATTAAAATGCTGCTGCAAAGCTTGATCTCTTGTCTTCTTCCTGACAAAGTACACCAAGACATCCCTTGGAACATTTCTTATTTTCACAAATATTGCATTTATTCTATATACTTTATCGATTTCTGCCTCTCTATCCTCCTCATCCCATTCCAAAAAAGTTGTTAAAGCTTTAATAACCTTTTCTCTGATAGCTTCATCAGAATCCTCTTGAATTGCTCTGAATTTCAAGCAAAATTCCTTCTCTCTCAATTCCAGTAGTGCCAGATTATCTAAATCTCTTTTTAGCTCTCTGTTTATAACGTCTGTTTTACTCTCCAGAATTTCCACTTTGTCATTAATTTTACATCTCCAGACACTTGTTTTACAGAGCTTTCCATCTTCTTAATTTCTTCTTTCATCTCCTGTTTCATCTTTACAAGTGTCTTATCCATTCTTTTTTCAAAAGCTGTCAATTTAGTATCAACTGATTCAGGCAATGTATTGCCTAATTCCTCAAACATTTTCTGAAGCAAATCTGGTGTAATTCCTCTATCTGCAGGTTGCTTTAGAGATCCTTTCCTCTCCTCTGCTGTTTTTGCTGCTTTTCTGGTGTTTGCCATTGTGATACTGTAATCCAAAAATAAAAGTGCCTCAATTACAAGGGAAAGAGTAAAAGGCAAGCTTTCCCTTTTTTTTCCTGTTTGTCTTCCTATGCCCTTAATACTTTCATCTCAAATGGCACTCCGTAGTTACAGTTAGCCTCACATTCCAGCTCATATTACCTTCATCTTTTGTTTTGTAAAATCCACCAATTGTCTGCACTCTTTAATAGTGAACAAGTAATGTTCCCACAAAGGTCCTGTTCATTTGTCTTTTTTAATTCCAATTTGTTCAAAAGCACTTTCACTAAAAATTAATATTTCAAAATTACTATCCCCTTTATCTATTTTAAACTTTCTTATATCCAATCCTTGTTAAGCTTTTTGCTAAAAGTTTTTAAATCTTTGAAACCCCTCCCCCTTTTTTTCTCTTTTTTAATCCAAGAAGAATGTTGACTTATCCTGCCACTCAGAAAATGTCTCTTCAGCTGTAAATTGATTACATCCAAAAGTGTTTAAGAAAGTGAGGCTTTTGCGAACCTTGTGTCCATATAGGGTGCATTACGGCTGTGAGCTTGATTGAAATCCCTTGACTCCCAGCTGCTTGACTCACAAGTCAACCACAAAAGCCTCAGTTCCTGCAGCCTCCTCATGAGGAGCAGCTGTCCAGAGTGCAAGTGGGCAATCTCACAATCTCTCCTTGTCCAGAAAGACTGCACCAGCCAGAATTCACCCTCTGGTCACTGATCTCCACTGCAATGCTACCCCCATTCTTTCAGGGATGTCTAATCCACCCCAGATCCTCACCCAGAAGCCAAATGACCCCATTAGTTTAATGCCTGTCATGATAATGATATATGTCATGATGGATAAAATCAACAGCTCATCTAGTCTGTTTATTCTATGCTTCTTTCCCAAGAGGGATACTTTAATTTGGGTTCCTGCACTGGGCAGGAAGTTGGACTTGATGATATCATGAATCTAGTCCAACATTCTGTTCTGTATTGGGCATTAGATACTTCCTGAGAAATCTGCATGCTGTACATACTGTAAAGCAGCCTTTCTCAAACTTTTGACTCAGGAGGAACCCTTGAAATATTTTTCGGGCCTCGGGGAAACCCTTGCACATTCAGGCTCATATATAAGCCAGAAGTTACAAAATTATTATATATGTCCTAACAGCCAGGAACCACGCTGAGACAAGGAACAGGTCTCTAGTGTTTTATTGTTGCTACATAACAGGGAAATCCTAACAAACTGAAGAAGCGTGGGAAAAACCCAGACATATAAACCCCAGAGGTTAAGGCGGGCCCAATCGGTGTCTCTTGGAATGGCTACCTAATTCCTCAGTGCTACGCATGCGCTTTACAGCCTGGATGGGAGCCCCCTGCTCACCATCCTTACTCATGACATCACCCTCCCCTCCAGATTCACATTCCATTTCAGCCCCCTCCCTTCCAGAGTCTTGATAAGATTCGCCATCTGCCTCTAAGGTCCCATGGGAACTGGGCAATGATGGAAAGTCTTCAAAGGAAAACTCCTCCAAGGACGAATCAGTGCTGCTCTCCAGGTCTGATAACGCTTCTGGCCCATGTGGCTGCTGCTGGAAAATAGCTAGATAATTAGAAGAGTCGTCCCCCCTCCCCCCTGGGAAATGCACGCCTGAGGTGGAGGGCTGCGGGGGCCCCCCCTTCCTCTGTAACTGGAGTCAAGGCTTCAGGCGGGGGTGGAAGATGCAAACTTATGAACTCTTCTGCTTGGGATTCCTCTGCCTGCTCAGCCAAATGAGGAATCTCTGGTAGAGTACAAGGCTTGGGTTTGTGAGGGAAAAGCTGATGGAAACGATGAACCAGTGCTGGAGCATGCACATCTCTGGCATTCTCCCACGTGCGCTCTTCCTCAGGGAACCCTTTCCAGTGTATGAAATATTGGATGCCCCTTCCCCTCCTCCTAGAGTCCAGAATTTCCTCAACTTCGTATTCTTCCTCCCCCTCCACAATTACTGGAGGTGGAGGGGGCAGTTGCAATCGCAAGGCGCTTGGGGGAGGGTCTTTGGCTAGCAAGGCTCTGTGAAACACTGGGTGGACTTTCATGGATGCTGACAGCTTTAAGCGATAAGCCACTGGATTTATCTGCTGCGCCACAGTGAAAGGGCCCACAAACTTAGAGTCCAACTTCTTGGAGGGCCTGGTAGAGTTCAAAAACTTGGTAGAGAGCCACACTTTGTCTCCTACCGCAATCGCTGGCCCCTCTTGTCTGTGAGCATCTGCAGCTCTCTTGTAAGCACTCTTTGCCCTGTTCAGCTGCTCCTTTAACAACTCCTGTGCGGCTTGTTGCTCTTTAAGAAAATCAGCCGCAGCTGGAACAGTTCCCTGCTGGGAGGAGGTGGGCAACACCCGAGGGTTAACCCCGTAGAGTGCCTGGAAAGGGGACATCTTGGTCGAGGATTGCACAGAATTATTATATGTAAATTCTGCCATGGGTAGCAGGGCTGGCCAATTGTCTTGCTGATAAGTGGTGTAACACCTGAGATACTGCTGTAACCATTGGTTAATTTTCTCGGCTTGCCCATTACTAGCAGGATGATGCGCTGATGACAGGTGGATCTGGACCCCTAATGACTGGAAAAGGGCCCTCCAGAACCTGGAAGTGAACTGTGGGCCTCTGTCACTCACCAAGTGATTCACCATGCCTCTATACCTAAAAACATGGTCCATGAACAACTGCGCTGTGGCTGGTGCAGATGGAAGGCCCTTGCAAGGAATAAAGTGCACCATTTTTGTGAAAAGGTCCGCCACCACTAGTATGGACGTCAGCCCCTGGACCAGGGGTAAATCAGTGATGAAATCCATGGAGATTGTATCCCAAGGCCTACTGGGAGTGGGTAGGGGTTGCAAGAGTCCTGTGGGCTTCCCTGGGAGAGGCTTGGCTCGTCTGCAGGTGTGACAAGAAGCAACGTAACCCTATATGTCTGCAGCCATCTTAGGCCACCAGTAGTCTCTCAGAGCTCTATGGAGAGTTTTGAAAACACCTCCGTGACCTGCCGTTTGGTGGTCATGGCAAAGTCTCAGTACTTCTTCCCTCAATGAAGGGGGAATATATAATCGCCCACTATGCCAGAGGATTCCTGCCTCCACATTGAAAGGGGGGGCAGTGTCTTGCGGGGCCCTCTGGAGGTCATCCATCCTGGCCCTGGCATATGGGTCCTGTTGCTGCTGAGCTCTGACTCTTGTAAATAGGTCCTCTGCTTGTCTGCCTGCTGCTAAAATCTCTGTCTGGTTCCCCCTCATAGACTGATCAAAGTTGTGAGGTTGTAATATGGTAGCCAGTACCTCCTGGTGAGTGGCGGGGGTTGCCTGAAAGGATCGAGACAGGGCGTCTGCCAAGCAGTTTTGCACCCCGGGCACATAAGAAATCACAAAATTGAAACAGGAGAAAACTGGCTCCATCTGATTTGGCGTGGGGTGAGGGAACTGGTGTTTTGTAGAAGCTGTAAATTCTTGTGATCGGTGCAAACTTTCACAGGAAAGGCTGCACCTTCTAGCCAGTGCCTCCACTCTTGGAATGCTGCTTTAATTGCCAGCAACTCCTTGTTAAAAACAACATAGTTTCTCTCTGCTGGTGAGAGCATGCGTGAAAAAAGGCACACGGAAGCAATGTATTCTCGGTTTTGTTTGTATATTGCAATAACACTGCCCCAATGGCAATATCTGAAGCATCTGAATGCATTATGAATTGCTTCGTGGGATCAGGGTGTCTTAACAGCGGCTGGGATGCAAAGAGTTGCTTAAATTTTTGGAAGGCTGCTTGCTCTCTCTCCCCCCAAATGAATTTTGATCCTTTCTTCAAAAGCTGTGTGAGGGGTCTAGCCCCATCACTAAAGTCTTTTATGAACCGTCTGTAAAAATTGGAAAATCCTAGAATTCTTTGTACATCTTTAACATTTCAGGGGGGTGGCCAAGAGAGAATTGCCTGGACCTTAGAAGGATCCATGGATATGCCTTCTGTTGATACTTTATAGCCCAGGAAATGTAATTCAGTTAAATCAAAGGCACACTTCTCTAGCTTGGCGAACAGCTTGTTCTCTCTCAGTCTTTGTAAGACATTACGTACATGGGTTACATGAGTTGTAGCATCCTCAGAGAAAATTAATATGTCATCTAGATAAATGACCAGATACTTATCTAGTAAATCAGAGAAAATTTGATTCATAAATCTGGAAAATATGGCTCCTGCATTAGACAAGCCAAAGGGCAAAACAAGGTACTCAAATTTACCAAACCTGGTGTCGAAGGCAGTCAGATATTCGTGTCCCTCTTTCATCCGGATCAGATTGTATGCATTCCTGAGATCCAACCTGGTAAAAATGCGTGCTTTCTGTAAGCGATCTAGCAGATCCGAGATTAAAGGCAGAGGATAGGATTCTTTTTTTGTTATTTTATTGAGGGAACTGAAATCGTGGACCACTCTCATGGGTGTCTCCTGGGTTGCAGGTGCCAACGGGTCAGGCTTCTTTGGTACGAAGAAGGTAGGAGCAGAGGCTGGGGAAGTAGATGGTCAGATGAACCCCTTTTGGAGATTAGAGTCCAAGTAATCCTTTAAGGTGGCTAGTTCCTTGGGAGACATGGGATATTGTTTCTTTGCTGGAACCCTGGCTCCTGGTATCAACTCAATGGTGCAATCACAGTCCCTATGGGGGGGTAGTGCTGTGGCCTCTTGTTCGCTGAAAACGTCTGCGAAATCTGCATACTTGGCTGGCAACTGGACCCCCCCTGCTTCCGTGACTGCGTTGGTTGCTGGAGAGCAGAGAGTGGCTTGAATCTTGTGGTGCTGGCATTCCTTAGCTGGGAAGGAGATTGCTCCCGTAGTCCAGTTCAGCAGCGGGTTGTGGATCCTCAGCCAAGGCGTGCCTAGGATTACAGGCACATTAAGCGATGCAGTAACATAAAGCTGGATCCACTCAGTGTGGTCTCCCGTTGTCAGTTGCACCGGTTCTGTGAGCCTTCTAATCGGCCCTGCCTTGAGAGGCTGGCCGTCAATGGTCTCCACTTCTATGGGACATGGAAATTCTCTGGTCGGGATGTTGAAGTCTTGTACAGTCTGCACATCAATAAAATTGGTTGAAGCTCCAGAATCCACGATGGTGCTCTGGGCTGACGTGCATTATTACGGGTAAGTAGTAAAAGGCTTGCCTGGAATCCTCAGAATGAGCCCTCCTTAATTGATTGATGGTCTCCCTGCTGAGCTCTGTGGAGGGAGACCGATGGAGTTTCCCTGGTTGGAAGCAGAGGCGGAGATGTCTCTTGTTTCAGCTGCTTGCCCTGGGGGTCTTACTGAAGTTGCTTGGCCTCTCGCTGGGCAAGCTCTCACCATGTGCCCCTGGGCTCCGCAGTAGAAACAAAGGGCTCTCTCTCTCCTTCTCTGCCTCTCAGCCTCGGAAATCAGCCTCCTGCTCGCCCCATTCTGCATCGGCTCCTCTGGTCCTGAGTGAGTGGATGCTATGGAGAGAGCTGGAAATCCTGGAAATGCTCTGAGGGCCCTGTTTCTCCCCGGCTGCATCTGTCTGAGCTCTTCTAGCCTGGAATCTATGGCCACGGGCAACTGATATAAGGCTTCTAGGGTAGCTGGTGTTCCCTGGCGCCCTAATTCTTAATTAGTTCATTCTTAATTTCCTCATCCAGCCCCTGTTTGAATTGGTCTTTTAATGCACTCTCATTCCAGTCCAGATCTCCTGCTAACAACTTGAAATCAGCAATGTAGATTCCCACCCTCTTGTTACCTTGCTTGAGCTTCCGAATTTCTCGGCTGGCAGTGACCCCCTGATCGGGTCGTCAAAGTGTGCTCGGAACCCTGCCAAAAAGTTCTGGTAGTCGTTGAGAATTGGGTCATTGTTCTCCACCATGGGAATAGCCCATTTGGCTGCTGGTCCCTTTAGCAGACTTAGGATGAAGGTGACTCTGGTTCTGTCTGTGGGAAACTCTGCCGGTCTGCTGTCGAAAAACATTGTGCACTGTGTGAGAAAGGTTCTCAACTGCCCTGCTTCTCCTCCAAACTTCTCTGGTAGACTGCCCTGGGATCTCAAGACTACTGGCGGGCATGCTGCTGCTGCTGCTGGCGCCGGTTGTGGGTTAATCGGAACTGGTTGTTGTAACTGCTGTAGCATGGCAGCTTGTAATGTGTTAACCTGTAGATCTACCTGTTGTTGGTGTTGCTGCAGGGCTGCTGCCAATTGTTGGATGGTGAGCCAAATTTCTTGGTTTTCTGTAGACATTTCCAAATGTCTCTCCTTAAATTCTTGTTCCTCCCTCTTTCGATGGGAGTAGGAGTTTGTTAGGATTGATGTCCTAACAGCCAGGAACCACACTGAGACAAGGAACAGGTCTCTAGTGTTTATTGCTGCTACATAACAGGAAAATCCTAACAAACTGAAGAAGCGTGGGAAAAACCCAGACATATAAACCCCAAAGGTTAAGGCGGGCCCGATCGGTGTCTCTTGGAATGGCTACCTAATTCCTCAGTGCTACGCATGCGCTTTACAGCCTGGATGGGAGCCCCCTGCTCGCCATCCTCACTCATGACAATATATGTTTCATGTGTAGGCCTGTATATATGCATTAACAGTGTTCCTAAACTAAAAATAAAGAATGAAACTTCTCTCTTTAATGTGAAGTTGCACACATTTGAAATCATTTTTTATATAAATCGTGATCTCCCAGGGAACCCCTAGCGACCGCTCGCAGAACCCCGGGGTTCCACGGAACCCTGGCTGAGAAACCCTGCTGGAAAGGGAATAGCTGCTTCGGTTATGCTTCCAAGCAATGGGGTGGCATGCTGGCTGAAAATTCAGATAATTTTGACAAATCTGGAATGCACCAAGTTGAGAAAGGGTCTATCAATGTGAGCATGTACAACTTCTGTCTACTGATCTATCTCATAAAATATGTCCTTACAATTTTTCTCACAAATGCATTTAGAACCTTGGACAGCACCACAAAAAGCATACGTTGATACAGGCTCTATTGTAGGTAATATACCAAATAAAAGTACTTTTCGTATTTATCAAAATGATGTATGTTTGGTAATAGTGGGGAGTTCTACTTAGGCCTAATCTTATGCTTGTTTTCTGTTTCCCTATAACCTCATCTAGAAAGTGAACTTTTCCTACTAGAATCAGGGAACTTTAAAAGAAACAAGTCCTCAACAGTATAATAGATCATCGTTCAAATTGCCTGCATATGTAAGCACACAGATTTTAATGAAGTCTACAACAAATTGAGTGTGTTTTTTTCAGCTTATTCTTATTCTACTGGCTTATAGCTTGTATCAGATAAGAGAAGACAAGACAAGACAAGGATAAAAGAATAGAAAAGAATTCAAAAACAACAAGCGATGTTAAATAAAGGAATGCCAAATGACCATGAAGGTAAAATGATTCACAAAATACTTTGCCAAAGTAGTGGATTTTCTTTCTACAAATTCTAAGTGATTTACATAGGAATTTTTTTTTACTTCTTTAATTCTAGAATGTGCCTACTATTATTTATAGTTCTTTTGAAATAGAACATTAGAAATAAAAAGGTAATGCTCCTGAAAATATTATTTATTTGCACTGCACTCTACTTGCTTCAGGGGCATTTTTCTTTCTCTGGGATATTTTAATCTCACAGTCAAAAGCACCACAACCTAATACAAGGTTTGTCTATTACCAAGACAAGAGACAGGCAGAAACTGCACCTCCTGCCTAAAAGACAAGGTTGCCTTGCCTATTGCACCACTTGGGTGAAGGAAAGTAGAAAATTTTTAACTTTGATTTCACTATGAATAGGGCTTGGATTTCCTACATAGCAGTTGTTGGAAATCTTTTGTTTTGGCTTCATAACTTTTCCGCAACAAACCTACTTATATGAGCTTTTGCATTCTTGAAAATCTATTCATGACATTTTTACCCTGCCAACCAAAGGAAGCCTGACACTTCTCTTCCCTGCAATCTTCAGCTTCCTGTTATTCCTGGTACTTGTCTGAATGCATTGTTTAAAACTTATCCCCTCATTCCTTCATTTCAGCCACCAGTGTAGCTTTGTGTTTTTTGCACGAAGTGGAGGACATTGAGGGGATTTTTTTCCTCTATGATAAAGGTACTATATGTGACTAGATGTGGTGTCATTTATATGTCAAAACTGGAGATACATTTACATTTGTCAGTTGGGAAAGCTTTCCTCTATAAACAGGATAAACAAAGAAATTAGATCACAACCTGAACTCACAGTTTCCCAGTATGTCAAAATTAATAGTGGCACTCAGTTGTGTTAACTATTATTTCCTCCAATTTATCAGTTTCATCCAAACTCTCATATTAAGAATATGAACAATTAATGTCCTGGTTTTTCTATAAAACACTGCATATTGTCCACATATAGTAAAATTAAATACTCTTCTTCTGTTACAACAATCCCTTTAATATTTTCAAAATGTCTAATAGCATAAGAGCCAGTCTGGTCTAGTGGTTAAGGTGCTGGGCTAGAAACCAGGAGACTGTGAGTTCCAGTCCTACCTTAGGCATGAAAGCCGGCTGGGTGACCTTGGGCCAGTCACTCTCTCTCAGCTCAACTCACCTCACAGGGTTGTTGTTGTGGGGAAAATAGGAGGAGGAAGGAGTATTAGGCATGTTTGCTGCCTTGAGCTTTTTTATATATACATATACAGAAAGAAAGAAAGGATATAAATAAATAAATAAATAAGAAAGAACATTTACAAGCATTTTTTTTTAAAAGAGAGTTTACCATGAGTTTGATGTTTTACCATTATATGTTTTTAAAAAGAACAAAACACACAGTTTGTTAACACATGGTCTTGGGGTTGAACTGAACATGTTTAGCCAGAGTATAAATTTTGGGGAACCTGCAATATGCAAAACTCAAGTTCAGAATGTACAAGAAACCATATCAAGAACCTTCTTAACATACAAGGAAAACATGGATTCTGACTCTTTTGATTTAAAACAATGACATTAATTGTTGGCCACATATAAATCAGGATAGTCAGAAGAACAAGCTGTAGTCTATGGGCAAAGATAGCTGTTAACATCTTAGTATCTATACTTATAGAAGAAATAGGTTTATAATTGGAACATATGGTGAAGACTTACTTCAGAACTTAAAAATTTACTGAGATACATTGTGGTGTAGTGGTTAAGATGTACTAGAACCATCCTCACCTATGGAAGTCCACTGGGTGATTTGGGACCAGTCATTTTCTTAGCCTAACCTACCTCATAGGAAGAAGTGGCACTGAGAGGAAGCTTGAAGTCATGAAGAGTCGGAAGCAACTGAACAAATAAACAACATACTTCCCCAGAAAGATTAGGTTTATTATTTGCGAGTGCTCCTTGGTTCTCAACTGTCACTAGTGGCAAGCTGCAAGTATGCAAGTAATGTGTTTTGACAGTTCACAACTGTGACTTTTCCTGAGCTAACTGGACTTAACAACAGTCCATGTTTCACTTACCTTTACTACTGTAATGTGTTGTACATGGGGCTACTCTTAAAGTGTCTAGAAAATACAGTTGGTGCAGAATCAGCATCTAGGCTACTGAACAGTGCAAGATACATGGATCCTATGATTCCTGTCCTGTAACATCTGTACTGGCTGCCAATTTCCTTCTGGGCACAATAAAGGTATTGATATTTGCCTGTAAAGCTCTGAACCGCTTAGGACCTGCAGATCTGCAGAATAGCCTCTCCTGCTCTTTAAAGTCTATTGAGATCAGCAGGACATTAGCCCATCCAATACATTCTGCCTAGAAGAAACTTTTGGTCATACTGTACCTCACTGTCATGAAATAAGGGGAATGGAAGCCAGAGGGCTAAATTTCTCATTTGCTGCTCCAGTCTTGGAATTAAGACTTGCTTCATCCTTTCTAACATTCTGAAGGATGAAGCTTTTACAAACAGCATTTAATATGATAATTTGTTCTAACAATCTTTAATAGATCTTACTTTGAACTACTTACATTGATTTATTTGTTGATATTGTATATGGGTTTTTAATGGCTTATTTATTTTTCATTATCACTATTACGATGATTTATTCATGTATTTTGCATCTTTGAATAGTTGTTGGTTATTTTATTTATTGTGGACATTTTAAACTGTTATGTTTTTTTTATTGTTTTGTAAACCACTGTCTATATTGGTTCATGGTATACAAACAGAACACATAGACACATATTATATAATGCAGGAAAGAGCCTTTTCCTATGTTGCTCCTAAGAAAATGCATATGAACCTTACTCAGTAAAAATCTGTATCTTCTACCAAGCTTTTAATTGTTAATTATTTTTAATGCTTGGTTTTTACCTGGATTTTAACAGTTATATTCTGTACTCCTTTTGTGGTGTTCCTTCTAGAGTATGAAGTAGAGAGAGAAGCAATGTAGGTTTCTCTTCCAGTATAAAAAAAACTTGAACTGCATCAGAAGTATTCCAAACTATGTAAGAATAACAGAGATAAATGACAGCGGTTTCCACAGGTAACCTCTATTGTTAAGCTTCTTATAGTTAAAGTGTAGTAAAGGACATGAAATTCAGTAGAATTATACATAATGAAAGCATTTGAAAACCAAAATTACACTTTTCAACTTTGCAGCATAGAATGGTGAATGGTCATACCTCGCCTTGCTACCTGTGCCAGGAAATACATTTCTAAAAAAGTCCACTTTTCTCTAGTTTGAGAGAATATATGTTTGAGATAGGAGAAACACAGAATTTTTTAATTTTTTAAAATTATTTTTAATAGTGAAATACAGAAAACTATACCACCACCACATAACAAAAAAATAAGACATACCTAGGCAGTTATAGGGGGAAAACCCTACATATATTATAAGAGACATAAAGATCCCTGATTAATATACCTGGACTCTAAAATGTGCCAGTATTTCAGAGACATTGCACACTTATTCTCCAATTCAGCCTAAAGAGGGAATATTCATTAAACGTTGTCTTCCACATTCCAGAAAAAGTTTATTTCACCCTCTGTGTCTCCTGGAAAAAGACGAACATAGCAAGTGAAATAAATTGATTTTCTAGAAAGTGGAACAAGAAATTTCCTGTACAAAGAAAACTTGTTGAAAAGTCAGATTTCAATTTTTAAGAGAACTACTACCAGTTAAAATATTTTAATTAGCAAAATCTAAATTCTGAGGAATGTAGCCTGCTAAAGCTAAAATTGATCTATTTAATTTTAGAATGTGTATTAAATTCCTACTACTGAAAATATGAATATGTGACATAATATGTAATTTGCCAAAAGTTAAGGATTTGTTATTTCAGTTGAATTAACAAAAATATTAATAGAGATGTAAAAATAAATACGGTCTTTTTAAAGGAGACAATAAATTCCTTTAATTTAATCTGCCAAAATCCGGAAACAAAGAAACTAAAAAAGTAGGATTACGATAAAAAGCAGACAAGAGTTCTGACTTTTATTTTTTTTCCCAAACAGGAAGTACTAATATCAACCCGGAAATCCTTCTTGCTAACTCCCGGAAGCTAAAGCTGACCTCCGCCCGAATGGCTATAAAAGTAACAAAATGGCGCCCCTTAATTAAAAAACGGTGAAGGAAGCAATTGCCGGAAGTGGAGGTACAGGAAGTGGCTCTTTAAGGCAGTCCCCCGAAAAGAAGAGAGTAGCCTTACTAGGATTTCCCCACGCTCGGAAATAGGTCAAGCGAGTGGATTTAAGAGTTATCCCTTGGCAAAGGAGTTGTCGTTTCTGATCGGGGTAACTCTTTCAGGATTTGGTCCTGGAGTTCCCCGGTTGCGATGTCCGAGATGGAACTGGGGGCAGTTCAGAATGGAGACGGGGAGGAGGGCCCTGCAGCTGCCACCCCGTCTTAGTGAGTATTGAGGGGAATTCTCCTCCCGAGATCTCTTAGGCCGGGAAAAGGGTAGCTGGGGAGCGGCGTGGGGCTGGACCACATCGGCTATTGCAAAGACTGAGGGCTACGCGACCGCTGTCTCTCTAAAGTCGAGGGCGGCAGCGCCGTCTTTGTCCCGGCCATCGTGGCTCAACTCCCGCAGCGCTGTGTAATCCTGGCTACTTGCGCTGTAGCTGTGCCCGCTGCTCCCTCGCAGGCCCTCTAGTGGCTCCTTGCTGATTCTTGAAAAATATGGCGAAAGCCGTCCCGCGCCCTCCTTTTTGCTGCCGAACTTGTCTCCTGAGGTATTCATTCAACGGTGAAGTGGTTGAGGGAAGGCTGCCGCTTTTATCGTTAGTGGGCAAAGGCTGGGCAAAAGCGAAATGTGGGTTATAAATAAATATTCTATAAATAGACAATCTGCCCATTCCTGTTGTAGTGATGATAGAAGGAATTTTTGTAACTAAGGAAGACAGTCAAAATTATACTGTAAACTTGAAATCATTTCCATTCTGTTGGAAGGAAATAGCCTTAAACTTTCTATTGTTCTGATTGTTTGATCAATTGATTGCATTGCATTCAAATGATTCAACTTTTATTCTGCTATCTAGAACAGGTAGGGTTCTGTTTCTGTTCTACCTTCCAGCTAAAAAAATAATTTAACTCATTTGTTCCAGGAATGTAGCAAGATCTTAGGATCTATTTAAAAAGCAGAAAAAAGTAATAATTTAACAGAACAGCTCTTGGCTGGAGGAATGGAGCAGTGATATCATAATCTTGTCACCAGAGGGAGTGTGCCTTTGTCACCAGAGGGAGTGTGCCTTCATCTTCAGGATTGGTGTTGAAGTTACATTTTTATAAAACTGTAATACAGTAGTTGGAATGATTTTTTTTTCCTGTAGGTATTCATTGAAAGGCTGTTGACAGTACTCTAAATTTTGGAAATTAGGAGAAATCCCCATCAAAGTAGGATAACGTTGATTATACTCACAAAATGTGGATATTTGTTAGAAATGTAATAGCCTGATTAAGATATGATTCAAATATGTTCATTGTGCAAACCACTTATCAGCAGCAATAATTTATATTTTTTTTCCTTTAAGTATTACAGGTCGTATACATCAAGCAGTGACTGGGCTAGATGGAAAAATTTTTTTGAAATTGCTTCCAGCTTCTAAACCTTTAGATAATTTGAAGCCTCTGGGTCAGTTTCCAGTCATGTCTCATGCTGTTAAAGGAAATGTTTCAGTATCTCATGATAATGTGAAGACTTTGTTTACAAGTACTACTTCATCTCCTGCTGCTAAAATCTCTGCATTAAAGACAGTTATGTCCCAACCATTAATTTTACCAAAGCCTTTAAATCAACTAGAAAAAGTTAATGTAGCTTCTGTTGTAAAAGAAAATCCAACTACATCAACAGTTTCTGGCATTCAGAGTAGTTATTCAACTGATAGATCATCCTTGCAGAAAGTTGATGCTCCAGTTTGTTCAGACATGAGCTATACAGATATGACAATTGTGAAGACAAAACATACTCCACTTTCTGGGAAATCGCCAACGTTGCTTTCTGGACATCACCTCCAAATACCACCTCATGCCAAAGTTAAATATTTTCCAGCTTCTTTTTTGCCACCAGTAATTCAGCAGAAAATCCTGGCTGCAGCTACAGCCTCAAATACTTCAGGGACAGGGGAAGTTAAAAACGCACCAACCGTTATTTATGTATCACCAGTAAATGCAGTGAAAATGCCTGCTTCGCAATCATTGCAAAATATATGTCCAAAACCGGTGGCAGAAGTATCAAATTCTTTAATACTGGCAACACCACAAAAAGCTGTCAATCGCTCTGCTGTAGAAGTATCAACATCTGACAGTATGAAAAACCAGACATCTCCTATGAAATGGGTTGTTCATGAAAATCCACAGTCATCAGCATCTTGCCTTGTCCCTGTAAAATCATCTAATTACATGGCATCTAAGATCTTAAAAACATTGGCTGATATAAAAAATGTCAAAAGCAATTCTACCAGTCTTCTGCCTACTTGTTCTAACAACGAAAGCCATGCAAAAATTACCTCTATGAAAGACAATGCTCTAGTAATGTACAGTGGGAAGGTATATTTACTGACTAGAAAAGAGGGTAATATTTTATCAACACCCAAGCATAGCAAACAAGAAAGCACAAATATCAGAAACCAAACATCAGAATTAATTAGTTCAGCTACAGATAGTACAATAGCCAATCAGGTTGTCAATCTTGTACTATCAAAAAACAAAGGGATTGCATCTAATGTGAAAGAACCTAAATCCAGTGATAATATGTTACCTTATCTAGAATCTGAAGTGAGGAAGGTTTTAAAAGCAGAATCAACACCTGCCTCGCCACATGACAATCTGCAAATAAGCAGCACCAGCCAACATGAAGCCGTGTCCTCATGGCAGACTGTTTCAGTTGGGATAAATGTTGCTCAGAAATGCGTCACAAAAGAAAACACAGATAGTATTACACAGAAAGCTCTTTCTTCTAAAGCCACTGCTGATGCTACATTGCCAGTTGTGGTACATCATGCAGTTAAAGAGGAAGAGCAGCAGGTAATTCTTCATCAAATCAAATTGTATTTATATCATGGGGGCTAGGGAACCAGCTTATCGGCCCATATCTGTACCAGCTGCACTAATCACCATATTTCTGGGAGCAATTCAAAGTGCCAGTTACCATCTTTAAAACTTGAAAGAACTTGAGGCCAAGTTATTTGAAGAATGATTTACAATTCAATTACAATGGCTCAGGCCCTAAGATTAGCAACAGATTGTGCTCATATCTGCCAATATGATTGGTGGAGGTAGAAATGAAATGTCTTTTCTGTAGTAACCTCTTTCTTAAGGAATAATTTGCTGAAGGATGTTGGCATGGTTTTCCTGTTTTTGAATGGGCTTCACAATTTTAGATGGTCAGGCAATCTTTTTTAATGAATAGAAGCTTATATTTGATAAACTGTAGTTTTAATATTCTTGCTTTTACTGTTTTGGACTGATGTTCCAGTTAATGGATTTGCACATTTATTGTCTGATTTTAACTTGTAAATCACTTCAAGGAATAAAATTATTGAAATGAGTAATATACTGTATGTTTACTATTTTAGGTTGAAATAACTTCTTCAGAGATGCCTATTCAGATGAAACATAAGCAAAAGCAACAGAACAAACAGTATCTTCAGCTGAGAAAGAAATTTGGTCTCTTCAAAGAAGAGAGAGTATATCTTAGGAGAATTTTTTTACCAGTTCCTTCTAAAAGTTCAGAAGCATCTGTATTTTCCAGCAGTGTACAAATTAATTATATTAGTAATTTGATGCCTATGCCTATGAAAAGTGAATCTGGAAAAGAAGAAAGGGTATGTAGAATATTACAGTTATGCTGAATAATTATTCACATTCGTTTGATATTCATCCCTATTGTTAACTGCTAGGAATAAAAAAGCCTCTCACAATGATTAGCTAAATTAACATGAAATGTTCAGAATAGAACTGTTAAGCAGATGGAAAATCTGAGTGCTGTTAGATTGGAAAATCTTTTGTAAGCCTAGGTATAAGATGAATTCTGTAGATAAGTAATAGAAAGGGTAGAAAAATGAGGGGGAGAAGTTGATGAAAACATCAAGAAAAAATAGGCTGTGGACTAAAACAGAATTTGAAATGAAAAATAGAGTAAAATTAGATCCATTGAAATCAGTGGGATAATTTAGACATAGTGTAATTATAATTAAGTGCACAGGGACTTAAGCTTACCCAACCTAATCTGCCCATTCATTAGGGTCTGTAACTTTAGAAGAACTTCAATTACCATATGAACATAGATGGAGGCAAAACATTGGCAGACTGTCAGTGGAAAATTGGAGTATTATTCATTTTGTCTGATCTTGTCTGCAGAAGCCAAAAATTTCATTCTGGACCCCCTTGTAAAGCATGTGCCCTACAGCTGATTTTGAAAGTAAATGAGAAAAATACTAATAACACTTATGTTATTATAAAATATATTTATTTCAAGAGATAGAAGTATTAATGTAACATCAAGGTACAGTAAATGCCTTATTATTTTTCTAGCGTTTGACAGTTTTTTGTCATTTTTAGAGTTCTGTAGAATCCAAAAGGAGGAGATATATTGTAGCAAGTGAAGCAATTGGAGTATTTAAAGTTTTGAACATGAAATAATGCCCCAATACTCGCTTTTCCTAAATGAAAAAGGATACATTCAATATACTGTGAAATCTTTGAACAGGGCAGTTCTCACTTTTAGAGTAGTCCAATGTGGTAGTGCCTGCAGTGGTTAAAGGAAGAGCAGTTTTAGGGGAAGATGTGGCTATCCTTCCCATCCCTGATAGGTTCTTTTCAAGGACTTCCTCCCAGCACAAGCAGTGGAAGGATAAATCTAAGCTAGTGGACTTGTTAAGTTACCTGTTGGTTTAGGAAAGGTGTTTCAGAAGGCTTTGAATTCAGTAGAATCAAAGCTTTTCCTGGCATGCTTTCTGGTCCACTCCTGTGACACACACCCTTACGACCCCCTTTAAAATTGGGCTTTCTAACATCAGAACATCCACAAAGTGGGAGAGGAAAAAGTGGCTTTCCAACCCTAGGAAGAAAAAGGGAGAAGAAATGTCCTATGGCCCTTGGGACATTGCCCCAAAGTTGCATCCAGAATAGCTGTTGAGTGGGTTGCTTAATTTATCTTGTCACAGTAATAAATGCTACTGTTTTTATTCTTCATTTACAGATAATTGGGAAACAGGGAGAAGAGTTGAGTATAAAGAGGAAGACAAAAGTAATACCAGTTTTAGAAAATCCAAAGAGGAGAAAAAATGATGTTACAACAGTGCTGAACTCAAAGTTAGAGTGTAATGACTCTTATTCAGTAATGGAAAACTTGAGTAATTCTTGCACACAGGACTTAGCAGAACAAGAACAATCTTCTAGTTTTCAGCTGTGTTCTCATAAAGTCACAAATCCTTGTGATCACAACAATGAAGAGAACAGTGTTTTGAATCCTACTTCATATTGCCATGAAACTGCTCTCAATGAGGGTTCTTTCAAAAAGGATCATTTTTCTTTCAGCCACCCAGACTTGGAAGAGGCAATAAAAGATGAGAAAATAACAAGGCTTAAACTGTTGCTGAGGGAACAAGAGGCAGCCTTGGAGGTGATTCGAAAAAAAATGCATAAATCTTAAAAAAACTAGGCCTTCTCAGAGTTCACTTTCAACTACTTTGCTTCTGCAACTTGCTGAAACATTGCCTATTGCCGTTCATGTTTAACTTATCATAAATGTAATTTTCCTGATGTTTTTGTTGTTTTGTTGTTTATTTGTCCAGCTCCCCCAAGGTCGAATCCATCACCTCTGGAATATCATCCATCCATCTTGTACCTGGTCGGCCCCTCTTCCTTTTGCCTTCCACTCTCCCTAGCATCAGCATCTTCTCCAGGGTATCCTGTCTTCTCATTATGTGGCCAAAGTACTTCCGTTTTGCCTTTAATATCATTTCTGCAAGTGAGCAGTCTGATTTTATTTCCTGGAGTATGGACTGGTTTGATCTTCTTGCAGTCCAAGGCACTCTCAGAATCTTCCTCCAACACCACAGTTCAAAAGCATCCATCTTCCTTCTCTCGGCCTTACTTATGGTCCAGCTCTCGCAGCCATATGTTACTACGGGGAATACCATTGCTTTAACTATGTGGACCTTTGTGGTCAGTGTGATATCTCTGCTCTTAATTATTTTATTGAGATTTGGCATTGCTCTCCTCCCAAGAATTAAGCGTCTTCTGATTTCCTGGCTGCAGTCAGCATCTGCAGTAATCTGTGTGCCTAGAAATACAATAATATCATACATCTAATTTTCCTGATGTTTACATGGTATTAATGGGTAAAAGTATGAATATATGAACCCCAGTGCCAAGACTAGTAGTATTCGGTCTAGAATCTTACTGAGAAGAATATGACTTGCTCAGAAGACTGATTCATTATATTTTTTCATTTTAACAGTAAATACAGTTTATATTCATGCTGATCATTAAGTCTCCAAACTGGTTCCATAGATGAAATTAGAATTAGAATTCTTCAGTTGCAAATGTTTCTAAAGCATATAACTAGTTGGATATTGGCAGAAATGTACTAGCTTAGATTTGATTTAGAAGACTCACTGATCAATGTGGATGTTACTTAAGTGGGTAAGTTTGTTCCAAAACTCAAAAATAACATTTTTCAGTCATTAATGATCAATAACTCACTGGGTTTCTCAAATTAAAGTTTTAACTTCTCCTTTTCAACACATTACATGTTTAATTAGAACAAAAGAACTGTACAACAAAGTAATTGCAGTATGGTGTGCTCGTGTTCAGGGTTTTAGCTAGCTACTTTTACGCTTTTCCAGGATATACCAGTCACTACCTGCTGTCCCACCAGTTTTTGATCCACCCCTCCATCTCCTAAATAATAATGCAGTGAGCATTGTGGCCTCAGAGAAGCTCAGTAGTAATTGGTTTGGGATTTGTTTTGGCTTCATAAAGATCTGCAATTGGTAGGATGCATTTGCTATTACAATACTTTATCCTTCCCATGTTTGATTTAGGTTTGAGCACCAGATGATACATAGCCTACATCTTCATTAGCTCTTCTGTGAATCAGTTTAATCCATTAATTCTTTTCAGAAAATCAATTATGTTTCTCCTTTTTTTATAATAAATGCTACCAATAGGGAAATCTCACTGGCTTATTCTTTAAAGATATTCATTACTCACTTGATTGGAATGTAATCTATACTGATCTACTTTATATTTTTCTATAGGGTTTTCTAACTCTAACCCTCTTTTTTCTTTTTCTGTATGTGATTGGAATAGAGTGGAGGTATGTGTGGTTAGTACCTACCACTGTTCTGAGGTGCAGTGCTAAAGGATAAGCTTGCCCTATGTCCAACTTTGCGTTGGGTCCTAGCTTGGCCCAACCGGACCACGTGTAATGAAGCCTTGAGCCTCTGGTTCTATGAAGGTGGCCTTGCACACGTCTTCCCTTCCTCCCCCGCACCCGATTTCTGCCTTTAGTGGGGGATTTTGCAGGGATTGTCCAGGAGGAGGATCATTGGGTAGAGATTTCCATTGCTGCCACCAATAGTTTTGGGAATGCAGTGCTGCTGGGGAGGGCCAAGATGGTGTTCCACTGACTGATAGCAGCAGGAAACCGATCATCTTGTATGGCAGTGGTGATGACGGAGCCCAGTTGCATATTTGTGACACTGGGACTTTTGGTGGCTGTGGCGCTGTGTGGGCCTGTTGGCTGGTGCTGGGAACTGCTAGTGTGGTTGCGGCTCTGCACTTTTTGCTGCCTCCTGGCTGAGGGGCTTGCCAGGATTCCAGCAACTGTTGCAGTGGTTGGGCAGGGAAGGGGTAGCAGCGGATTGATGACGTAGGCTGCTGTGGACCACCACCATCTCCCAAGCAGAGTCCATCTTCTTGCTGGCACCCGAAAAGGACAGCATGGTGACCATTTTGTGGTTGATAACAGTCTGTGTGCAGGCTCCATCTTCCAGATAGGCTGGTAATGATGGCAGACTTGTGTGATTACCGATGGGGATGAGAGCCAGTTTGGTCTAGTGGTCAAGGTTCTGGGCTAGAAACCAGGAATCTGTGAGTTCTAGTCTCGCCTTAGGCATGAAAGCTGGCTGGGTGACCTTGGGCCAGTCACTTTCTCTCAGCCCAACTTGGTGCAATGTAGACTAGCCTCCTCATGGTGTACCCCGGGCAATGTGACTTGTCACGGCTAAATAGTCTACACATCTGGCTGCTGGACGTCACAAGGATTTCCCAGCAAGAAAAAAGCAGCATGAACACTGAACTGCTATGCCATATGATAAAAAAAAACCGATGGGAATTTTCCCTACTGAGAGACTAATTGCCCTTCCCTGGGTGAAAGCTGTTGGGGGATTGGTTGGGTATGGATTGAGAAGGAGCCCTGACCAGTCTGGTGACAGTGGATGGTTGGAGGTAATTTTGTTAGTTGGATGGAGAGGAGAGGTGGGTGTCCCTGATAGCACTGAGAGCTAGGGCTGAAGTGTCTCAGGGCATTCAGCTTCCCCTCCCTTGGATGGATGGATATAGTGAAGACAGGAGGGGATCCCCTGGCTTGGGAACTGGGGGAGTTGGATTGGGGGATGTTGGGGCCTGGCGGGGTTGTGGATTGGGGGATGTTGGGGCCTGGCGGGGTTGGGGGGTGTCAGAATATCATGGTGATGATGCGTATGGGGAAGTATGGCAGGAGACTGGGAGAGGACCACTCTAGGGAAATGCAGGCTTGGTGCCTTATACCTGGTCCGCGCTCCAGCTCCCAGAACTCAATCCCAGTGCCCGGTCAGCAGAAGAATTTGCTCAGCATCTGTCAATAAAGTAGCTTGAATTCATTCTCACTTGGACACCGGCCACATTGCAAGTCCTGGGGAGATGCCTTGTGTGGAGTCTTCTCTGTTACCTGGAAACATTTTGAACTTGTTGGACCTGAGGAAGTGGACAGGGTCCTTATGACTGTGACCTCGGCTACCTGCTCTTTAGATCCATGCTCCTCCTGGCTAACTAAAGGTGGGGGGTGATGTGTGGGTGGCTTTTAGAAGTGATGAATTCTTCCTTGGGTGAGGAGTTGTTCCTCTACCTCCTAAGGAGGTGCTGGTTCACCCCTTCCTCGAGCCATCACTGGATCCCACCATACTGAACGATTTTTGTCCAATATCTAACATCCCCTTTTGGAGGGAAGTTAGTTGCACAGCAGCTTCAGGGGACCCTGGATGAAGAGGATTATCTGGAGCCCTTTCAGTCAGGATTCAGGCCTGGGCAGACAGAAATGGCATTGGTCACACTTGTAGATTATCTCTGGCAAGAGTAGGATAGGACTTAGGCGTCCATCTTCACTCTGACCTCTCAGCAGCCTTTGATACCATCAACCATGGTGCCCTTCTGGATCAGCTGAAGGGATTGAGGGTGGGTGGCACTGTATTGTGCTGGTTCTCCTCCTCTCTCTGGGGTCGATACCTGTCAGTGTTGGAGGTGAGAGAACTATGTAGGGTGCTGCAGGGTTCGATGCTCTCTCTGCCCCTATTTAACATCTACATGAAGCTGCTGGGTAAGATCATCTGTCACCATGATACGATGATATTCAATTATACATCTTATAATATTCCCCTGGCAAATTAGGCAATGCTGTTGATGTCCTATCCTGGTTCCTGGAGGCTGTGGGGGCCTGGATGGGGAACAACAGGCTTCGGCTGAACCCTGGCAAAACTGAGTGGGTTTGGGGCCTTCTGGTTCTGGCACTTTGCCATCTTTGGTACTGGATGTGGTTGTACTGCCCCAAACAGACCCGGTGTGCATCCTGGGGGTCCTCCTAGACTCACTTCTGCTCAAGGAGCAGGTGGCAGTTGGAGCTAAGAGGGCCTTTGCACAGCTTTGTGTTGTGTTCCAGTTGTGCCCACTCCTGGATTGGGAGGCTCTAGTCATGGTCACTCATGCCCTGGTCACCTCCTGGGTGGACTATTGTAATGCACTCTACATAGGGCTGCCCCTGAAGAGTATTCAGAAACTTCAGCTGGTACAAAATGCAGTGGCATGGGCAGTTGTGTGTGCTCCTAGAAGAGCAAGTTATACCTCTGCTCTGTGAGCTGCACTGGTTGCTAGTTTGCTTCCAGATACAATTCAAGGTGCTGGCTCTGACCTTTAAAGCCGTTCGTGGCATGGGGGTGAGTTATCTGAGGCACCGCTTCTACCCAATTACATCTGCCCATCCCATCAGGTCCGGCAGAAGTGGTATGTTGCAGATCCCATCTGTTAAGGAGTTACATCTGGCAGGATCCAGGAGACAGGCCTTTTCTGCCATGGCACCTGCCCTGTGGAACATTATTCCCCCCAAGGTGAGACTGGATCCATCCTTGGTAACCTTCCAGAAGTCCCTCAAAATGTGGCTACATCAATGTGAGGATCTTGGGTTCAGATACCTCAGTGGAAATAAGCCTCACTACAAGCTACTTTGGATATAGAAAGATATTTTGTTGAGATATAGTCCATTGTCCTGCAAAGACTCAAGTGACTTAAATTCTCTCAGCCCCCTCATTAAGTCCACCTGCCTTTCATTTGAAATTGAATCTTTACAACTGAGTTTTCACCTGGTTCCCAGGCTGTTTCTTCAGCTGGTATCAGTTTAGATAAGCAGATTGCCACAACAATTCAGTCAAATTGCTGCCTGTTGGTGCTCTGTTCCTAAGCAATGAATTACTCCCTCCCACTCCTCCTATACAACTCATAACAGAAGAGAAGATCCAGAAATTTTATTGCTTCTGGGACAAGCCTCTGACAATCATCAGGCTTGGGGATCTCAGGGAAATGGAGAATTGGAGAGATCGCTACACTGTCTGTAATACCAAAGATGCTTTCTTCTAGTTTTTTAAAATAATATTGATGTTTTTTTAATTATGGAATGTTTTCTAATGTTTTTTATGGTTTGTTTCTTATTGTATGCTGCTCAGTCACATTTGTGAGATGAGTGACTATATAAATGTGATGAATATTACCACAAAGGAATATAAATTATGAAAATCCACAAATGCATTTATCACAACATATTTCAGCAGTATATTTGAATTTATTTTACCTCCAAAAACTTTAATTGCATTTGGCTTAAGCACTGATCACAATATTATCTAAATATGATTCCTAATCTGAGGTATTCCTCTGGTTTACTTAAATGAGTAATATAATGTTCGGTTCTATATGAATGAAACTGCCTTTGTCGTAGATATCCTAACAGTAGACAGAAGCAAGTTCATCTGCAAAAAGAAAAGCTGAAGAAGGAATAAGAGAAACTCGGCAGGATTGTGTAAAGAAAGTTACCGAGCAAAGAGCTCCTAAGAAGGTAGTCCTCAAGAATGCTAATTGGGACCAGAAAGTCTGCCATTAAGTGACATGCTGATAAATCGAAAAACTGTATGACTAAGCTGCTTACCAACAGCAGTTCCGGTTGCCGTCATTAAACAAGGACTGCATGAGTTGTTAAGTGAGGACCTCATGTGACTGAGACTTCCAAATTCCTGCTGACTTCTCCATTGACTTTGCTTGTGGGAATCTGGGAGGGAAAGTCAGAAATCATGATCACATGACTGTGGGGACACCGCAACGGCCGTAACTATGAGGACTGGTCATAGGTACCACTCGTTCAGCACTGTTGTTCACTTCGAATGGTTGCTGAACAAGTGGTCATTAAATGAGGACCACCTGTACTATTTGTAACAGAAAAGCTAGCATAAGAATATCTGAGAAGAGATGAAGCTTCCTGTAAAGAGTAACTACATCTACTCTTAAAGGCCCAGAAATAGAGAAATGAGCTGTAGAGGATCTATTGATGTACTGAACATGAGTGAAGTTTTACTCCAAATGCCCATATAATGTCACCCCAGATTCTATATGAGATAATGTGCTGAGACAATCATTCCATTTGTTACTGCTTGTGTCATCTGAAATATATAGTCTAGTTCTTCATTTGGTCAGTTTAAAGGATGGCAATGCTGTCTTGTGGCTCTTGCTTTCCAAAGCCCATTTATACAACATATATAGTGGGCTATCATGCAGTTTTACAGAGGCAGCTGTCATTATTTTAGTATTTATATGACAACCAATGTAGAATAAATGTGTATTTGATTTGTTTTGATTCTACTAAAATATATTCAAATATTCCCAAACATTTTCATTGTTAAATTTCCACTGCTAACAATATAATTCAATACCAATGTGCAATAAAAATAGGGTGTTTATTCCCTGTCAGTTACTTTATGGATTAAAATTATTAAGAGTAATTGTGTATAATAGGATTTGAGTCAAGTTTAGATAATTTGGAGCCTCTCTCTATGCCCAATTTCCAGTAATGATTTAATGTAAATTAGAGGGAGCTAATAAGGGGAAGTTTGGGAAGTTCATTTGGATATCTTGAAGTAAAAATCCCTGACAGACTACGCTTTCTGTTCCATTTTTTTCCAAGGACATGCTCTTACTTCTATCTAGATTTGCACCTCTATTTAACATTTCTTATCTAGCTAGTCACAGTTCATTTGTTCATCTTGAGAATACTCTTTATGCCAATAATTGTGGTCTGGAAGTTACAATGGGAGATATTCTCAGAATAGTAGCAACGATCTTATGTAGCTTACAAAAAAGCAATAAAACTTATTAATTTCTGTGGGTGAGGGTGCTGTGCTGATCTATACATCAAGGATGCAAAATCTGTAGATCTCCAAGGCTTTTTTATGTGACTTCCCTGTCTTCCTCCCCAGCTACTGCAATTAGACTAGAAGGGGGAAGCTTATCGATGGGTTCAAGTTTTTTTTTTTTTTTACTCTGGATATATCCACATCTTTCAACTATACCTCCATATGCTCCCCTCCCCTTGTAAGTTCTCTAGCCAAAATACTTGTGTACACAGAGATCTTTTGGAAGACACAATGTTTATGTATGTAAAATTTAGGGACCTTGGTCAGCAAACTTTAATCTGTAGAATTTTTATTTAATTTATAAAAATCTGTAAAGATATATCATACCATACTATCATTATGTCATATTCAACACTGAAAGATTTTGTGAGGTACTTAAAGCCTTTTCTATAATTGGCAAAAGTCAGTAAAAATGCTTTGTTAATAACAGTATTTTCATATAGAATGATATTTTTATACCTTGCATTGAATGTTCATATATATATAGGCATGTATATGAGCTGATGCCAGTGGAACTAACAGACATCATCATGATTCCTGCATTTTAAAAACTGGAAGTGCCATGTTTGAACCAAAGCCTTTTTCTGAGAGAAGTTCTAATTTATGTCATTTTCTCTGTTTTCTTCTCATGTGCTTCCTGTGATTGGTATTCCTTGGTCATCTGCTAGAAGCTGCTCTTGCATATCATAAAAATTAGGCCCAAGTAGGCTTGTTTCTGTATGCAATGAGATTTTCTACAATAAATGGTGGAAAAGAATGAAATATATTTGTTAATTTGTTTGTTACCATAAAGCAACAACAAAGTCATGATAGATATGCACTCTAGATCCTACTTCACAGACAAAATAAGGAATCTCATGAATAGCATCACTGGCTTAATAATTTTATCAAAGTTCAAAAATTGTACCAAGTCACTCCAAGTCATTCCATCTCTGGGACTTTGGTCCCTTCCTCGTCTATCCCTAAAGGAAGTAGATGAAGTCCCTGACAGACTTCCTTAGACACTTATTAAATACTGGATGGGACTGTTTCCAGGGCTTTGCCTGCCCTCCTGCCTTTCCCAACAGGTGGAAGGTCTTGCTGGCTCCCTGGGAGAAGTTGCTCTCAGGTGCTCCAGTATTCTTGGAGCCCTTTTCTTTAAAAGCTGCATGATGCCAGTGAATTGGGCTTCAGAGAAGCAGGATGTTTCTAGTTCCAATCACTCATGTCACTGGCCCAGTAAGGACCCCAGGGGAAAAATGAGTCTCCAGGTAGATTCTGATCCCCACCACTGATTTTATTTATTTAGTTTTATTAGCTTTACCAAACAAAATCAGGTAACTATATTTACATAAATCCAAGATACATACAGAGAAAATAAAATCACAAAAAAAATATATAGAAAATACCATGGAGTTCTCCTGCGATATGGATAAAGAGACGGTACTATACATATGAAAGTTTGCCATGTATATAAAGTATCTAGTACTATTGAGATAAACCATAAAATCCATCCAAGTTTGATAAAATTGTGGTTCCTGCCTCTGATGTCTCATTAATTTAACTTTGTAATTTTTTCTAATGTAGCAATTGAAGAGGCCTTATTAATCCACAACTCAGTTGTTATGTTATCTAGAGTTTTTCAATGTTGCACAATTATTGTTTTGGCTGCTAAGAGTAAATGAATAATTCTTTATTTTTAAGCCGATGATTTGGTCCTATAAATAAATACGGTAAGCCTAGCACTGGAGAGCATTCAATTCTTTGATTAGTAATGGTACTAATCTTCCCAAAGATTTTATGCCCAAAGGGTAGAACTTTATTACATGACCACCACAAATGAATAAATGACCCCTTTTTTGACAACCTCTCCAACATTTGGAAGAATAATTTTGATATACATGTGCCAACCTAACAGGAGGCAAGTACCAATGATGTATAATCTTCTACTGCAATTCTTGCATTGAAGCTGAAGTGAATCTGCCCAGTTTCCGTAACTTCTGCCAATTTGTCTCCTGCATGGGAGTACCAAGATATGGTGGATCCCCTATTTCTGATTGCAATAATAACCTATACATTTTTGAACTTGTTCCTTTTGGTTGATCTAAATACTGAAGTATTAAATTCTCAAAATTGGTATAGGGCCATATTGCTGAATCTCCAATATTTCTATTGTGCAAAAGAGATTTGATATAAGAGCTATGGTAATTTATCACCTATTTATTGCTCAATCTGATCTTTATTGAAAGGTTCCTTATTGCTATAAAAATCTCTTAGTCTATAAAGATTATATTCTCTCAAAGATTTCATTTTAGCTAAATTATAATAATCCTGATCGAAATATATTATTAAAGGAATTAAAGGGGAAGCAACTTTATCAAAACTATGTATCTAGTCTTTCAAATTTGAAACATTGTTTTGGTGACATAGCCACCACTGATTTGAACACATAAAGCACTACATAAATTCTAGCCCAAAAATAGGTAAAGGGGAAAGGATGAAAGAATGAAGGGGAGAAATATTCTGCAGCCCAATACCTTTAAAATGTTTTCTTCCGTTACTAAGGTAAACTGTATGTTTGTTTGTATTACTTAGGCTTATATGCTTCTTCAATTGTACCCAATTTTAAGCAGTGTACACTCCATCTATGTAACCAGGATTAAAACAATACAAATTCCAAAAGGACTGGAGCCAGCCTCTTCACAGGGGGAATGCTGTTCCATAGGAGGAGGCAGTAAGCAAGAAGGGTCAGTGTGAAGACCCCTGATAGTAATGCTGTCTCTGAGTAGAAACCCAAAAAGAACCCTTCCTCCCTGATCTTACTAAGAGGGCAAATACTGCTGGGAACAGGCAGTGCTGAAAGCGCCCAGGTCTTAAGCCATGTAGTGCATTTAACACGCAGCATCAATCAAAGCTTGTCTCTTGTGCCCAACCTCAGAAACAAGGCCTCACATCCAATAATCAGAGGAACAGGGTCTCTGGTTACCTGCATAGCTTTTTGCATCACAATAGCTACTTTCTCTCCCCTGCCATGGATTTACAGCTGATGCAACACCCAAAACTAAAATCAGAAATATGGATGGGCACACTTCTGAAAGGGGTAAGTCTCTCCCTTCACCCAAGTCTCAGTAACATGCCAGGCCTCCCCTCTCTGCAATCAAATAAGGGATTAGGAGACATTTACTGTGGGCAGGCAATAAAGAACTAATATACTACCCTACAGTCTTGATTAATTCATAAATAAGAAAATGCACTGCTAACAACTGAGCAATTTGCTCTATCCTTTATAGAAGCAATTGTTCTGAAAAATATAATGCTTCAGGATCAGTTTCTGAAAATATTCATATTATCTTTGTTGGCTTTGAGCTCAGAAAACAAAGAAAAATAAACATGAAATACTTTGAATAATCATCTATGTTGCCGACAACCTAACGGTCTAATATCAAAGGCTGACTTTTGTTAAAGAAGTTCATAATCCATTTTAACAAAGTATGTTCCTAATGCCCCATAAGTACAGAAAATTGTTTTTGATGGCCTCTATTCCACCTCAACTTCAGATAGATTTACTAACTTCAAAACTTCCAAATACAAGGTATTTATTAAAGCAGAAACTTCTGTTTATATGACCCAACTCCTATTTGTGGTTCCCACACAATACTCACTCAAAAATGGCAAATCTCATGTGCATAATTCGTTTCCATCTACTTTCTCTCATTAACAAATCCAATGTCATCTGTAGTCACTGCCTCCAAATTAAGAGCACCTTCCGTCTGCCAAAAGTTTGGCCATCCTTGCAGTAGAGAAACTTACCTGGAAGTCACGGATAAAAGTGAAGAAAAAACCGAGGAAAGTGAAAGCCAAAGACCATTCAGAGACTGTGCTAATGATGTGGAAGGCATATCCCTGTAGAAGACATTAAAAAAAATTGTATTTTGAGAGTGCTTCTCAATGGTAGAATATCATCAGTCCTAAGAGTGAACTCAGGTCATGAAAGCCAATAATGAGCATAATGAAGTTCTTTACTTTACATTCATTCTATTAGGATGTTTATACTATTGATTACTGAAGTATCTTGGTAGTTTACAATTAAAACATAAAATCTTTTTAGTTTTTATGTATATTTTGAAAATGCTTTAATAAAGTTTTCTAAAAAAACATAAAATCAAATTAAAACCAATTTATTAAAAAGGAGGACTTTCAACAATTAAAAACCTGGAAGTTCTGTTTCAAAGCCTTCTTAAAAGCAATCAAAAGGCCTTAGACAACTACAGGGGAGACTGACTAGAGGTTAAAGAGAACATCACAGTTTTTCTTTGGTTCCATTATGTATATTTATGTACATTTAAAAAATCCCAGTCTAGTGTCTTCCAGCAGACAATGCTCAGGCAGCTTGGCTTTTGATGTTGCCGCCTAGAGATTATGGGAGTTGAAATTGGGGAAGGCTTTAATGTATGCTGAACAGATGTAATAAAAACATTGTAACAAAAGCAGGGAGAAAGACAAATAATTAGCAAATTCTCAGTGGAAATCTATTAATGTCTACTAAACATGGTGTGTCTACACACACACACACACTCTCTATGTTCAGAGGCATTATAATACTCGCTGGGGACAGAAATAAAAGATCTTTTGTTCATGCCCTGCCTTTGAGCTTCCCAGAAACATCCAGGAATAAAGCTTTGGTCTGATCCAGCAGAAAAGCTCATCTTATGTTTACATTTCTGCAGACTGGTGTTGAAGCTGGGAAATGATGGCAGGATATGTGCCACATTACTCATGAATAGTATCAGCATCACCCTGTCAGAGACAAAAAAGATTGGTTCTACTGCCACTTTTATTTGTTACAATATAAAGAGGCTAGACCAGCTACTCTAGATCTGTTTTTTTAATAGCAGTAATGAAGCCAACTGTAGACTTCAGTCTTACTACTGGCATCTTGCTTATGTTTGTGTGTGTTAGCAGAACTAGGGTATGGTATTTTGGGGAAACAACATATAAACACTATGATGCATAACAAACAACTTGGAATGTCTTCTGCAATGCACTGAACTCATTTCCTTTGTATCTTCTGTTGTCCTTTAAGAAAAATCAAACTTACTTTCTCCTGGGGATCCCAATGCTGTTTCCGTAGGGAATCTATCCCATTTAAGCTGAGTAAAGTGACTGAAGAAATAGACACTTTAAACATTAAGGAATATCTTTGAAATACAGAGGAAATAGCTTTGCTCTCCATCCATCCTTAACCCCATTTGTTTTTCTTTGATTTAAAGGCTGTGTGCCCTAGAGACTATATGGTGTTATCTTTAGTTTGAATGATTTTCTTTTAGTCATCTCTAGTTTGCCCCATCCTTTTGAAATGTGCCAATAACGCAGCAAATGCTCCATCCGAAGCCTAATCAGTACCAAATACAGTCATGCCATTTCACTCATCCAGAAAATTGTTCTTAAGGATCAGGAGATTCTCCAAAAACCGATGAAATATGGGTTAAGAGGATGCAGTTGACAAGAGAATCAATAGAAGTCAGGGATTCTAACAACAACACAACCCCTAAAAATTAATATGTTAAATGATATAAATAACTTAATATATTACATATATGTTTATACGTTTATATATACATCAAATTACAGATAAAGATTTACCTATTCTTGTAAAATATTGTATTATGAAATCCTTTTTATAACTGATACATGTAATATGAATGAAATAATAGGAACACAATGAATACTTAACAATGAAGACTAACAAATTATTATGGCATAAGCTTTTTAGATTCCAATCCATTTCATCAGGTGCATGGAATATTATCCTGAGATAAAATACATTCATAAGGGCAATAAACAACGAAGTCAGGTGGAACTCATGATAGTGATAAAAGGTTTTTTTAAAATCATACTATATGTATTAATTAGTTCAGCAATATAAAATTATCTATGTCACACCCAGCAACTGTTTTTGTGAATGGCCACTATATGTTCTATATATTATTTCCTTCTGACATAATTCGTTATCTTTCTGAATATATACTGTAAGCTATATACTCCTATTTCAAATAATATCTCATGCAATTAGTGAAATGAACTGTAGACCATGGAAATATACACTCATGAATTTGATAATCTTTAAAGATACAAAAGATATTCTATTGTTTTTGTTGCAATGGTCTAACACAGCTACCTCTCTGGAAAACAAAAAATAAAGCTTCTAATGTTCCGTATTTAGTATCTTTTCCAGCATTGCTATAACAAGTAGTCATTTTAGCCACCTGAAAATGAAGTATGTTTCATTTAAAATAGACTTTTAAGAAGTACCGCCCATTCATCACTTACATTATTTTCCCACAAAGGATACTACTCAATATGCTTACTGCACACCACAGCAGTATTGTCAATCTGATCCAAAAAATATCCTTTCCATGAATTTCTGGTTGCATCTTATAGGAAAGAATTGTCTGAATCAAAATATATATGACTCCAATTCCAAATGTGAGGAAAGCGCCAAATGTATGCAAGAAAAATACAGCATTCTTCTAAAGGAAAACAACATAATTCAGTGGTTTTCAGAGAACACCGGGGTGATGCTTGAAAGGTTCAAACATAATAAAACTGAATCTTTGAATGGAGTCCCTCCAAATTACCAGAATTTGGGTTCAATAAGAGATAGTGGTATCTGCAAACCAATATAAAAACCTAGAGATTTATAATTATTGGAAGTTCATTATTACTAATTAAGAGCAAGATTGCAGTGTTGTATATATATATCCTAAAGACAGCAATATTGCTCAAAGCAGGCAACTTTAGTTCATGAGGTTTTTCCCAAACTACAACAATATCCACCCAATTAAATGATTAATTTAAGGGATTAATTTTCCCTTTTTCTTTTGCCAAGTTAAAATTCTGTGAAAAAATATTTGGCTTTTTCAGTTTTTCTGAATGTGTGCATATCTTTGCCATTGAATGTTATCAGAGCTCTACTGATACATAAGGGAATTTGAGTGGGAAAAATAACACCATCAAAGTTGGGTGCTGACTTCATTTATTTCCTAAACGAACTCAGCTGGCATGCAATGTGCCAGGGTGAAAAATTAATGAGTCTCCTAATTCAATCAGTTCAGTTAAAGGAATTGCTAGGTCCAATTGTATTTCATTAAACAATCAGGATTGATAAGAGATTTCTGAAGATGTCCATTAAAAAGAAATTGATGCTTATTGGTCTGGGAAAGGTTACAAAACAATTTTGAAAAGTCTGAGGCTCCACCAATTCACATTCAGACACATAGCTGTGAAATGAGATTTGAGACAATACTGAATTTTCCAAAGAGTGGCTATCCTGTCAAAATCAAATAGAACTGCATAAAATTGCCCATGAAATCACATACAAAAAAAAAAAGACAACATCCAGGGATTTGCAGCCCTCTCTTGCCTGTACTAAAAGTGTTTATGACTCCATGATAAAAAATCACTGGATAAAATGGATTCATGGGAAAGAAGCAAGGTTCTTTGCTCACTAAAAACACTAATGCCTATCTGAAAAAAGCAACTGGATAACCAACTAGATTTCAGGACAGATAAGTCAAAGTGGAGCTTTATGGGCTACCTAGTTGTCATGTCTGGTGGAAACCAAACACTGAAATTGATAATAAGAACCAGCTGTCAAGCATGGAGGTGGTAGTTTCATCGTTTGAGGATACTTTATTCCTTCAGGACAAATTGCCATCACTGAAGGAAGTATGAATTTTGCTTTGTACCACATCATTTTATAGATTATCAGCCCATTTTCCATAAGCTGAAGCACAAATGGGTCATATACCAAGACAGTGATGCCAAACTTACAATTAAGTCTACAAGAGAATGAATGGAAAAGAACAAAATGTTTTAAAATGTTTTTGAATGGCTTAGTGAGCATCTAAAACTAAACCCCACAGAAATTCAGCAGGGCCTGAAGCAAGCAGTTTTTGCTGGAGATCCTCAAACATTATTGGGTTTAAACAAGTTGCCATGAAAGAATGGACAAAAGTGCCTCAGCAGCAATATGAGAGATTGATAATCAATTACAGGAAGCATTTGGTTGCAGTTAATGCCAGAATGGGTGCAACCAGTTACACTACTAAATTGAGGCAGGCAGTTGCTTTTTCACAAGGGTACTTTGCATGTTCATTTGGTAATCTAATAATTACCTCTGGCCAGTTGCTATTTCTCTGCCTTAACACATCCATCCAAAGGACTCTATAGAATAAAACTTAGAGGAAAGAAGGAGTATGAATTTAATAAATATATTTTTAAAAATAGTTTTTGTGTTTCAAACCTAATTATGTGAGGAATGAGAGACTTGAAACTTTGATATTTAACGCCAACAATCTGCCTACTTTATGGAAAGAAGGGCACCATCTAGACCAGAAAAGATACTTTAGAGAATTTTGATAAGAAACATAAGTAATGTTTGGAAAACAAAATCAATTACTTTCCACAAAATAAGTATCACCAGTCTGATTTTAACAGCTAACAAAGTTCAGAAATTCAGAGGGTCCATCCAGTCAGAATACTTATTCGATGGGAACAGGTTATAAACCTACAGTAATTTATCTACTCTCTCCTTACTCACTGTGAGGGTTTTTTAAAAAAAAATTCTTAAGAGCAACACTGTCACCGAGTGTTCATGAAGCAAACTATATCTGATGCTTGGAAAAATTATAAAGCACTATATAAACAATAAACATTACCAGCAAATGCTCATGAGCACACTGTTAATTATGAGAGATGTAAAAAAATGCTGGTGTTTAGTCTAACAATGCCAAATATGTGTTATGGTTTCACAAAGTATAGCTCACTGATCCCAGGACTGATTTATTCAGCTAAATTGTGATTTTGGGGGGAATGTTGGATTTATTTGTACTGAAACAGATCCTTTTTATTTAACTGTAACTATATTCATAATAACGTAATATTCTGCTTGCAAATATATCCATTTTAAAAATATTATATGGTCTAAATAAAACAAAACCATTCCAAATACTAGCTGTTTGTTCCTGGACACTTGAGCAACTTACATTTGATTTGTATCCTGTTGCTGTATGGTCAGTAAAGTTAAGAGATAAATACAGAAATGTGCTCACTATCCAAAGTTATTGTAAAAGCCAATCAACAGAAGGTGCTTCCAGGTGGACACATACTATTCAAAATAAATTGTGCATCTTTACTCAGTCTCTTACTCCTTATTTTCTGGAAGCATAGAAGAAATGGTGGGAAAAGACAACCATGTTCCAAATGCCAAACAATATAACAATACAATTCTTATCAATCCTCATTTGGGCACATCCTAAGAGGAGGCTATTACAGCCTTATGATGAATACACGTACTTTTGTAATTCCCCCATAATGAGAGACAAAGCACAAACCTGGAAGTTTGCAATGATGCAAACCCCAAAACAGCTAACCATTCCTATCACTAAGCCAGCCTTATTTAGTCTGAGCATCTTGGGTTCTTCAGGGTTCAAAGCACTGACTTGTTTGTACCGGACGTATATGGTAGCAATGCCTGTGAATGAACAATTGAAGCAGAGTGAGGATAGAGGACTATGCTGTTGAGTGCAATAAAGAAAATCTAAGTAATTATTATAGCCACATGAAAATAGTGGTCTCTTATGCAAACTTTCAGAAGCTCAGTATTCTTTTTACTGTACTTACCCAAGAAGGAAACAAAGCTTAAAAGTATTCCAAACAAGCATCTTTCTGGAGGTGCTGTCCCTGTATCACTGAAAGATAAGCAACTTATGATACTAAGCTTCCTGTGATGCAAATAGAATGACAAAACTTACCAAATGCACAACTAGCCCTCCCACCCTGTAATTATTAATGTTGACACTGACAAGTGATATTGTATGAGTAAAGATAAAGACTCCTTTGATGACTACATGGATACTTGCAGGATGGTGGTTTGCCACTTCCTCCCTCCAAGGTGTATCCCCTTTTTATTTCAAACTGTATTGAAATAGTTTATTATATAGTAAACTGAGCACAACTATATTTACCAAAGCATATACATTTAGCAACAGGAAATGCTTATTTGTCAATCATGGCTAATATTTATATAGCACAAGCAGTTATGCATGTTTTCATATAGTCCATTCAAAGTGACTTAGGAATGTTGATAGGACATAAATCTCAGTCTTAATGTTTTGTTTCAGTTTCACTGATGAATACCAAGCTACAATAGTCTTCCAGCATTGAAATCCAAGAACGCTACTGAAGTCCCTAAACAGTGCTTGATGTCAGCCATGGATAAGAAAAATAATAATGAACTTATGCTTTAATGGCAGCTCAAGGAACTGCAATCACTGCTATTTTGGAGAGAAAAGCATAGTATAGGTATTATATTTCAAGCTTCCTTCAATTATACAATGATACTTGATCTCTCTTACAATCCCGGCTTAGGCTATTGCTTTCTAGGTAATATGTAAGAGAACAGACGTCTTCTTAATAGATACTGTAGTCTTACAATTCTTTGCTCCAAGGTTTTCTTTTTGCTTGACAACTGCTGCCCAATCACTAACGAAAGCCTTGAGTTTCTGTTTTTTTAGGATTGTAATGATTGCCTATTCAAAATCAAGCAAAAAGAAAACCTTGGAGCAAAGAATTGTAAGACTACAGTATCTATTAAGAAGATGTCTGTTCTCTTACATATTTCATAGTTCCTGCATTTAGAATGAGCTGTTTACAGCTCTACTAATTATTAGAGACTTAAGAAAGAATCTGGAAAATATAAGAATTTAAATTTACAGCAAAACTGGATGTGGTGGAGGAAGGAAAAGAACAAGCTTTTATACACTATTTTCAGAAGTAAATGAAAGTTTAGCAATACATTCATCATCATTATAGAATTGTAATACACAGCAACAGAACCAAGATGATAGAACCTGATATTAGAAATTAAATATACTGGGCTTATGAACACCTTGGAAATTATCCAATAAGCACCTTTATTGTGAAGTTACACAATGAATGGGAACCATGCAAAACCACCAATGAATCCCTATGCTCTCTTCATTCCAATTCAGTTCAAGGAGCTTCCAAAGGAGATTTCTAAGCACACTCATCCTTGTGTCGCACATTAGATACTTGGTCTGTTTTTTTTTTAACTCATACAAGCCATTTTGGAAAACATTAAATGTCTGAAAAAATATATTAAAAGCAAGCAAATAAATATGATAAACATTTGATATCCTGTCTCCTCAGTGTCAATGGTAAGCTTTTGCAAATCTAATTATAAGAGCAAGGAAAAAGGGTAAGAATCACTTCAATATGTGTGTATAAATGTGTTACATGTATCAAGACATATATGTGCATGTCTATGTGTCTTATGAATATGTTATGTGGAGGGAATCTGACTCCTTTTTGATATGGGGGGCTATCTCAGCAAGGTTTGTTAGAAGAAAACATGACAATGAAGTAAAAAAATATTCCACTCCTGTTATGTCTTTTAAATTCACAAGGAATGTTGGCATTTCATTTTATAACAATCTAAATTATTAAATGCCATGGCTTTTAATTTGCATTCATTTTAAAAAAAATTTAGGAGAAACAGGAAAGTAAGAAAGGTTTCCTAGAAATAATATTATGATGTAAATTACAGTGCAAAAATACAAAACATACTAACCTGATATAGGGTACCAAAGGATCAACATGATATAAAAGGACTGCAGTAACATATGGAAACACAAAAGCAGCCGCCGAGCAAATAACCAGGGCAGAAGGCAAGAAACTCAGTCCTTGCTGAAACCACCACATTTCAAAATGATCCCCAGATTCAAATACTGTGAAAAATAAGTAAACAAATAAACAAATGACCTTTTTTCTTTCCTCTTGCCTTGAAAGCAAATAAATTGTATGAATTTATAACATTTCAATTTAATCATATTTCTTCCAATACATTCATTTAATACACTATCTTTCTGCTCTATATTTAAAAATATTTCCATTCCAACCTTTTCATTGAATTACTGAATAAGGACTTCATCAGAAACAGTATTTTCAATTTCCCTATTTAAGCTATGTTCTAACTAGCTCAGAGAAAGCTGTTGTACAAAAAACGTGACAAACTGAACCAAAGAACTATTTGGAACATGTGCAAATGTTTTTAAGAAAAGGAAGTGGAGGGAAAGAAAAATCAAATCAAAATGTTGATAACCTTTACCTTTTAATCTAGAAATAAATGGACCCAAGTACTGTACAGTTTTGTCTTTAATATATATAAACTTTATATTTAATAACAGAAAGTACTAGCAACTAGCATTCATGCCCTTGTCACTTTCCATTTTGACTCCATAGGACTGCTCTTGAAGTCCATCTAGAAACTGCAGGTAATGCAAAGGGCATCTAATGGAAATAAGCTGATATGTCACATAACACCAGTACTACAGGAGCTGAATGGGATGCTGGTTCATTTCCAATTGCCCTGTAGGGCAATGATTTATTATTAAGCCTTCCAGTCAGTCTTTCACTCCTGGCGACCGCAGTTTTCTTGGCAAGGTTTTTCCATTGCCATTGCCTCCTTCCTAGGGCTGAGAGAAAAGGACTGGCCTGTTGGGGGGGGGTGTTTGATCCTGAGGATCAGCAGCAGAATTTCAGAAGAGCTTTGCCATTGAGAGAGATCAAATAATCACAACAGCAACTTCAACAAGTATAAACTGTATTTACAAAACAGAGTAAAAGCATTTTTCCAGTTCTTCTTCTCTCCATGCAGGGAGATAAACTGTTCAAGCAGGGCACAGAAGCTGTATTTGAAATAGCAAAAGGCAGAAACAGAGAGCACATTGATCTTTATCTAGGCTGCTAACCATTAGTTACCATAGTAACTATTAGCATATCAGTTTACAAGACAGAAGATTTCACTTTCTGACCTGGCACATTCAGACTTTTTGGCTCCAGCAAAGACCCACCAGAACTTTTTGCTTGCCTTTGCCTCTTATTTCCTATCAAATAAAAATGAAACAACAACATGGCCCAAGGTCACCCAGCTGGCTTCTCACAGTCTCCTGGTTTCTAGCCTGATGCTTTAACCACTACATCAAACTGGCTCTCACACAACCAATAATACTCCCTATATTAAGAAAAAAAGTTTTAAATGGTTCGCTCTTAATAGTGTGGAGAAGCAGCTTTTGTAGTTTCACATTTGGGACCTGCCCATTCTTTCTCACTGATTTTCTTTTCTTTTTTTTTTAACCGGAGAAAATAGGACAGACAGACAAAATATCTGACAAAGCCAGTTTATTAGCAGCACTAGCAGCTCTCGGCCGCAAAACACGTGATTCGGAGGGCCTTCCCCTTCAGCGAAGTGATGCAGCCAGATTGGGAAGAGGCTGGAGGGATGGGCTACCTTCCTAAGGGGAGCTCATCTCGCCTAGCCTCTCTCGAGGACCACCGTAACTAACGCGGTATTCTCTCTTTTCCTGGCGGTTTGAAAAGTTTAAGCAACAGCTGCAGCGATTACTTTTGTTGAACTTTCATTTTCTGACTTTCCCCTCACCCCGGACACCGCTCCTAGACTTTAAAAAGCTGCCTAACTGATGGAAACTCAACCGTACGTCTTCCTGGTCAGAGGCGTATCGTGATACGGCATCCAAACAAACCCACCGAGATTCCGCCGGCCACGCAACTATTCAGGGCCAGGCACGACCGAACTCCGACACCAGCAGCGCGTCGGCAGCGTCCTCCTCCGACCCGGGTGGCAGAGAAAGGAGCCCTCTCCCTGCAGAGTGGCGCCTGACCGGATATAACCCCGTCCTCTCTGCCGGCGAAGCGCGCAGATATTCGAACCTCTCAGAGAAGATTAGAGTTATTTATCACCACCTCCCGTTCTCCGGCAACCGCCTCATCTCTTCCAAACCGCTCCCACACCCTCTAAAGGAGGGGCCTGTGAGGATAAGATGAGAAACGACGGAAGCAATTAGAGGCCGGCTGGCGCATGCGCCGTACTCTCTCTCACTCACAAACAAAGTCTCCCCCCCGCCCGCGCACGGATGCTGCCTCCTGCCCATGCGCATCCAAGTGCCAGCCTCCGGGTATCCCACGCACACCCCCTGCTCCGTTAGTTGCCTGTTCCAGTCGCGCGTCCTTCCTAAGCAACCACGCAGCCGGCCTTGTTTACGGCAGACGCAAAAAGGACGTAAACGCGCCTCCTGGGTGAAGAGGCTGGTTAAGGTAAATGCCGGGTGTTCTTGGTGCGCTCCAGGATTGGCTCCGTTGGGCGGTAGAAGCTTGGCCTCTGGCCGGCGTGGGGTCTCCTTCGGGTTCAGCGAAAGAAGGCTGACTCATGTGAGTCTCTCCCTTACCTGCCGCGAGGATTTTCGCGAGGCGCATTGGTCGTCGTCTTTTCTCTCTTGCTGAGCTTGGAGGCTCCTGCGCAAGAGACGGGGTGTCGCTTGCGCTGTGTGTGTGTGTGTGTGTGTTTGTTTCCCCCACTCAGGGCTGCTGCCGTTTATGCCCTGACAGGCCGGCAGTCAGTCAGTCAGACCTTGGGGGGAGCAATGTAATCGGAGCAGGCGTTCTTCAAATGCCGGGGACAAGTCAAAACAACCCTCCCCTTCCCGTAGACACAAGCAGAGTTTGTGTCGAATACAGTGTGGCAGGCATAAAATAAAGGTGCCTCAGCCTTACATGAATTTTCAAGATTCAAGTATCTGTCTTGAGTTGAGTTCAGATTTTCAGCTGCTGGGACTGGTGGAGACCCATCAACGTCTCAGGCAAAGTCTGTTAATTGCCATATTACTTGCTTTCCTTTAACGAAAAACTGAAACTGGAATCTTGTACATTCTATAGCAATAAAAATACAATTAAGTGGCTTGTTTATAAAAGGTCAAGGCCTCCCACAAAGAGTTATAATACTTCCTTGGAAGATTGTGCTGTGCCAGAGGTTTAGCCTCTTTCTGCTCAGAAGCCTAGTCTTTTGCCACTCAGATTAAGAATAATTCAATACTCCTCTTCTGCGGAGTGCTTTTATATGTAACTCGTTTGAAGAACTGTCGGAATGATTGCAAAAACTTCTTTTCATTGATTACAGGTTTTTTTAGTTACTGTACTTACCTTAGATTTACTCACATAGATGTATTATTAAGCTAGTCTTTAAGCACTACAAAAAGATACATCAATTAGGTCCTTTGTGATTATATAGAAATAAATCAATAAAATAATTCTATATCTTAAGGCTAAATTATGAGGCTCAAACTAATCCCGGCTCCTTGCTCAAATCATTCTTTATCCAGAAACAAAAGAACAGTACAATTTGGTCCATAAGACATACTGTGCTGTGTTTAAGAAGAGGAAATCCAGCACTACCCAACTACAGCTACTAAAAATTTCTGATGATCTTATCATTACAGAAATGCTCCTGATCAGGGCCCATAAAACCCCTAATACCTGCCCTCCTGGCCCCTCCCTCTTTTGGATTGCATCTATCTTGCAAAAAGCCTGCAGTGGCCCTAAAAATGACAAGTGCATTCCCAATATAATCCCTAATATAATCCATAAATAGTTCTTTCCAGGGAGTAGCAAGGAGTTACTGAATGTGGGCAGCACTCATTATTTCAATGGAGGGTGAAGGTTAAAACATTAAAGCAGATAGGATTAAGAGTTCTGTTCTGATTATTCTGTTCGGTGAACAGAAGGGCTCTGTTTGTGAAAATTACTAAAAAAATAGTGGAGACTCTGATCAGAAGAAGACGGACAGTTTACCCACATCCCATGTTTCTCTGAAGGCTCCTCTGACCCAAGAGATTTTAGTAGTAATATAAAACTAAACACTTTAAACAGTTTGGGAAGAAGGGACAAAGGCAATTCAGGGGAAAAGGTGAATTTATAAAATTCCTCTCTCTGATGTTCTGTCCTGTTACTAGAACTCATACTAGTGGTCTAGGTCCAACTTTATGGAAAAAATCTTGTCCTATGGATTATACTTATTTATCCATTCTTCTTTTGTTGTTTTTAATACTACATTTTCTTCCAAAAGAATGCAGAGCATTTGATAAAACTACTATAAAACAATTTTTAAAAAAACATTCCTTAAAAACAATAAAAGAAAATATAAAACAAGTTTCATTTTGAACAACAAAATCAATCTGAAAATAATTTAAAAGGAAGCCTGATCTTAGAACAGTTATCATAGAACACCTTGGATGAACAAACATGTCTTCATTTGTTGTCTAAAAGCAGACAGTATGAGGGTCAGATCTGCTTTCCTCAAGAGAGGAGCATAGTTAGGAAACTACCACTGTGAATCCCTTACTCCTTGCTACTGTTTTTGTGTTAATTTATCAGATATATTTATTTGAATTGACCAGTTTTTATGAACAATTGTGGAAATGTACTCAGGTTTTATTGTTGGATATAAGTCTGCCAAGAAACGTTGCAAAAGCGGCGTCCCCCCAAAGGGTCAGACATGACTTGGTGCTTGCACAAGGGACCTTTCACACATCACACAAGAGTAATATAAATGGTAAATTTAAAAAAAATCAGCATGGACCTTGATTTTCTCCAATATATGAATGAAAATGAAAGGAAGTATTTATTTGAAAATGTATTTTCATTATTAAACTAATCAGTACTAAGAATTACCTTAACTATCTGTTTCTAGTAAAAAATCAGTTACAGTACTTTTTTTGAGATGAATAGAAATGTTTGTAACATAACTTTAAATAATGTGGTGATGATGATGATGATGATGATGATTTCTATCCTACTTTTCTCCAGGAGCTCAAGACAGCTTAGTTGTGGGTGTCCCTTCATTTTACTCCCACAACAAACCTGTAAGATAGGTTGGGCTGAGAGAAAATAAGTAGCTCATAACCACTCAGTGGATAACCACTGAATCTCCATGATTAAGTGTGCACTCAACCCTCAGTCTCCTCAGTACAAGCCCAGAACTGTATCCCCTAGACTATACTGCATTTATCAAAAAAAAAAAAAAGAGGAGTATTAAAGTTGGTGCAACTATAGATTCTATTTCCTTATCTAGTAGTAAATGGACCAATGTTTTCTGTCCTTATACATTTTTTAACACTGCTTGGTTTATTTACAAATATTCTGGACTTTCAGGTATTGTACTTCTGACTATTGAACACTTCAGAACTTTACAATGTTTTGCCTCTTATATTAACCTAAATACTTTCTGTTCCAGGATCTTATGTTTATTTACAACAGTTAAACTTTGTCAGATACAAACTTTAAAGCTAATAAATCCATGAGTGGGAATCGATCACTGAAGAAACGATGTGGGGAATTGCAGCTGGAATCCCCTGCGCACTATGGTCATGTTCCTTCTACAGGATGTACATTAAGCAAGTTGCTTCAGTTGCCAACACCACCTTTATCAAAGCATCAGTTAAAACGATTAGAAGAACACAAATATCGAAGTGCTGGACGGTCCCTACTTGAGCCCCTTATGCAAGGTTATTGGGAATGGTTAGTGAGAAGAGTACCAGCCTGGATTGCTCCTAATCTGATTACAATTGTTGGACTGATAATAAACATCTGCACAACCATAATATTAGTGTTTTACTGTCCAACAGCTACTGAGCAAGTAAGTTAAGATCTCTGATACTTTTTTTGCGACAAGAATTTATTTCTATTAATGGCTCACTGTTAATTTTACTTGCTTTGTTAATATTCTGTGAATGGATATAGATGGTGTTTATATACATAGGTATCATCATTGTGACATCTGAATTATTAGAAGTTTCAGAAACAAGCACTGTTAAATGAAACTGTAACCCAATTCTCAGTTCTTTCAGAACAATGCAGTATTCTTTAAACAATGTTTTCATAATATCATTAAAACATTAACATACCTAGTGACTAAGTGTGACAGAAAGTAAGAATGAGGATAATTCTCATTAAGAATTAAAGCTTATAACTTTTTTTCATAATGGATAGTTATATTAAGCAGATAAATGCAAGATAAATAGTGAATAGGTATATTAAGCAGATAAATGCATTTTAAATCTTAGAATTTAAAAATGTTAAATGCTAGCCTAGAATCTAAAGATGTAAATGTAAAATTCAGGAGAGGAAAAAAAAGAGACGAACTAGTTTGTGTGCAGTTAGGAAACAACTCTGAAATATTGAGGGGATTATTATCAGAGAGTATTCAGCAGTCTTCATGCACATGGTGCCCTCTACTGTAAGTGTGTTGGGCTACAATTCTAATTTCCACAGAGCAAGATCTTGCTAGCTGGGTATTATGGGAGTTGTAGCCCAACATATGTGAAAGGCATCAAGGTAGGGAAGGTGCAGCCACAGTTAGAATATATTACAAAATATTCTCCTTTAATTCAATGTAAGTTATGAGATATATACAATAAAGCTGTGCAGAGCTTCTGTAATGGGCTGGGAGAATAACGCTGAGGAAGAGGAGGAAGAGCCGCAGCCAAGGCAATGGTCAGATAAGAGAAATCTCAGCCCAAAGGAGGAATGGGATTTGAGAAACCGTCTCTGACTTGAGCTTCCTAGTTCTCTTTGGGATAAAAGCAGGGAGGGAGGGGGAAGGCACATTCAGAGTTGCAAGATTCTGTTACTGTAACCCTGTAATAAAAGTAGTTTTAGTATTCATGACTTTGGCATTCAAGTCTGGTCTACCTCGAAGAGCTGACATCTTCAGATTCATAGACAGAACAATTGTTTGGAGTGTGTGAGGATATACCCGTTCGCAGCTTCTTAAGGCAGCTATGTTTTGGTTGGCGACATGCAGCTGCCACACAATCTCAGGGTAAGATATAGTAATTTTAAGGAGTTCAGATAGGTACTATGTTTACCCATGCTTGCTATCAAGAAGTTTTTGCCTTCCAATCAAAATTCCATAATATGTATTATATGCCCTAAGTGAATCAGCATTTAGCTAGTTCATGCTGAGATACTTGTTCTATTGCTTTTACTCATGAACTATTTAACAGTTACTCAATAGGATTCCTAATCACAAACTTTCATGTGTAAGTGGAATAACTATTCATTTATAAATGTCTTAGTTTAACCAAATAGCAATTTAAAATAAATATTGAAAGGTTGAAGGATCACTAGTTGTTATCTAGTTCATTTATCCTGTCCTGAGAAAAGGCAGTGTGCACCTTAAACATCCCTGACTGATCCTTGTGCAGAACAATTTTTTCTTACCATCTCACAGCATTTTGTTTGCATTGGTAGGAAACTGTTCAAAAAATTACTCTAACCATATATTCCGTTGTTACTTATACGTGGATAACTGATTTGCTTGCTTTTGTTTTCAACGTGACTTTTTAAAAAACACTAATTATACTTTCCTTTTTTAACCTTTCAAGAGATTAGATAATTTTTATAGCTCTTCAGTGGATTTTTTTCATATTCTTCATCCTCCATTGAATGTACGGAGCTGACATACATATACTATTTATGATACTATAAATGGAGGCTTATATACTAAGTCTTTAGTACCTAATGAATATTGATGAGGATGTTTCTATCAGATCAAAAATTGCTGAATCTTTTTATTTGTGTCTTTCTGACAGCATTTATAACCCATTCCTCTCCTAATAGACTATGGGCAGGGAATAACAGAATAGCAACAGTAACATTTAAAAGAACAGAAATGCAAAAACAATTTTAAAACAACCATATAATAATACTTCCAATGTTAGGCACCCAAAATTGACTAAGAATTGAAAGCTCTTTGGAATTCAACTTATTTTTATGTTCCTCCTTACATACTCAACTCTGATGACCATATAACAAAGTGAACAGAAACATATTCTTATGAAGAGTCATTTTTTTCTGGAACACCCCCCCCCCAATACATCTGGCCCCACCCTGGCCTTGTTCAAAAGAGCTCTGAAAACCTGGCTCTTTCCCCAGGCCTTGCGTTAGAGTGGGTGGTATGTTTGATTGCCTTTAATGGTTGCTTTTCTTCTGGCATTTGGGATGTGTGTGTGTTTTATTTCAATTGTATTGTTTTTACTATATGCCACCTAGAATTGTTACAGAATTTGGTGGCCATTTCTAAAGTAAACAAATACATTATTTTTCTTTGCTTTACTTCAAACTTTCATTCCTCACAACAGACTTATTAACTAGCCATTACCTTTGTACCTCATTTGCACATCCTGAAATTTCTCCATTTTCTCATACTTAGTAAGCATTCTATCTTATAGAATTATTTGCTTATTTGCAAATTGTTACTGAAATGCAATTCAGAAACCAAATATGTTTAAATATTTTATGATCAAATGGATGCAGGAGTTCAACAGAACAATTGACATGCAACAATGAGAATATCAATGAAGACAATTATTAAATGTACTGCAAATACTGCATTTAGAGAAAACTGGCACAAGAAGTTTTATCATTGGTATATTACTCCAGTGCTGGTAATTCAATTTCAAAAACTGCTGGAAATGCAATAATAAAGTTGGATCATTTTTTCATATTTGGGCAGTGTTGGAATCTTAATTCTGGAAGATGACTTGTTACAGAATGAAACAAATCTTAAAAATTATTTCTTTTCCTGCCAGCTGTTCTGCTGCTAAACATAATCAAACAGTATATTCTTACAAAGTATATAGAGTTGGCTTTGATTATGATAATAGGTGCCTGGATACTTTATGCCTCATAATTCCTTCTTTAGAAAAATGGCCAATCAAGTTGTGGAAATAGGCATCAATGTCAAAAACAAGTCTGATATGGAATTTAATTTAACTTGGAAACTGTTTATGGATTATAATTCTCCACATGGACTTGTACTACATACCAAGTTTGGTTTCTGTTAAGATAAGTTTTTAAAATATTAGATCTTGCCTGATTTGATCCAATGAGGATAGACTTTCTCAGATTAAGGGAAAAAACTTTATTAACTGTTCTTTTTGATCAATAATTCTTATTATATTGGTTATTTCTGTTGATTTTTGAATATTGATTTTAATAATGGTTTTGAAGAGCTACATTGATGTAAGATCACCTTTACATGAAGAACTAATTTAATGTTAGTTTCAAAAGGTTTTATTCAATATTATATAGCTAATAAATCTCTTTTCTGTTTCCTTTTTCCTCCTCTGTCTCTTTTTCTTGGTTGCAGTTTCAAACAAACAAACAAACAAACAAATGAGCAGCTGGATAGCGTAGTGGTTAAAGCACTGCCCTTTTATACTGGGGTTCAAATTCCGGCTGGTATCTACCTTAACAGTAGGGGGTTTTGGGCAAAGACCCCCTAACGCTTCACCTGCCTACCTCAAATATGAGAGTGACACGAACTAAGAGAGTCGTGCCAGCTCATGGGCTAAGAATTTTGGATATAATATGTTGGAACAATGGGAGAATATGTGGAACAAAGGTTTGAAATTTACTTTGAATTATAATTTAAAAGAGAATTTTTATAAAATGATGTATCATTGGTACTTAACCCCTGATAAGTTGTCAGAAATGTATAATGGTGTAACATGTTTGTTGGAAATGTTTACAGGGTGAAGGAACTTTTTATCATCTTTGGTGGATGTGTGAGAAGGCAAAAAAAAAATTGGACCAAATATGTGTTATTATTCAAAAGATCCTTAAAGTGGATTTCCAAAAAAAAACAGAGCAATTTCTCTTGGAATTGATGGACAAGGACCTTGAGAAACAATGTAGGACTTTGCTTTTATATATGATTACAGCAGCAAGGCTTTATATGCACAACGATGGAAGGATTTACAAATACCTAGAGTGGAAGATTGGATAATTAAACCAATGGACTTGGCCCAAATGGCTAAGTTAATGGCACTAATAAGAGAAAATACTCTTCTTGGATTTATTTCCACTTGGCAACCACTTTTAGATTACCTGCTTGTGTTAGAAAAAGATGAAGTTTTGATTTTGGGTTTTACTGATTGAATGGTTTGTTTTGATAGAAATAATGTTACTAAGGTTTAATTCATGGTAAGAGATTATATTTGTAAATTTATCTGTATCTGTGTTGGAGAAAGTTGGAAGTCACTTTCTGGTTTCTGTCTATCTGCACCTTTATAGTTTTTTTTCTTTTTTCTTTAGTTCTGTATTCTAACTTTTCTAACTTTTCTATTTTGTATTATATCTATACTGTGAAAATCAATAAAGCTTCTTAAAAAAAAAAGAGAGAGAGAGTCATGCCAGCTCAGACGTTGCCTGGATTAACAAGGTCCATGCCAGATGTTGGGGAACCAGGACAATCTGACAATAAATGGGCTACTGGAACAAACCATACATGGACAAGACAAGACAACTTGGAATTGATGGAATGCTACTACAAAAGTAGACCTAATGAGAGGGCATATACGTATGAGGGAACTATGGATGGACAGAAGACCTGCATCCACACTAACTGAGGAACAGCTAGTTACCCAATGCTTCAACATAGTGAAGAGGAAGCTACTCTCACAACTTGAGATAGACCAACTACATGTTACATCCTGGATTCAAGAAGACCCAGAACAACTACAGGTGCACCAACACCTGAAGCTGAAATATCACTGCCACCCCCTCCATTACAGAGCACAGCAGCTGATATGAGGCATAAGATCATGGGTAAACTAGCTACACTCAACCCTCAAGACTGATTACCAAGGCTCATTGGAGAAGTACTATCAGATAGTATACTAGAAGATGCTAATAGAGCCCTCACAACAATCCCTACTACCACCATAACTCAAACCAATGAACTGGTATATGCTACAGCCACTGTAATCCTGGAGGTGCTTGGCTGCACGATCAAGAAGAACAGCAATGCATACCCCACCTCAGAAAATGAGATCAAGGCAACGGATAGAGGTAAGCCAGCTGGTGGAACTACAGAAGGGTGTGGAGATTAAGGATCTTGGCTACTGAAAAAATACAAGGGCCTGACTCCATCTGAAGCCCTAGAGACTGCTAAACAAAGGCTCACAGCACTGGCTATCAGGCTAAGGAGATACCCTAGAGAAGCAGAGGCCAAGAAGATAAATCCCCTGTTCTCCAAAGAACCATCCAAAGTGTACTCCCAACTGCAGTACAACAACACAGTAACAGCAGAGCCACCAACAGCAGAAACTGAACAGTACTGGAAGAACATATGGGAGAAAACACATAACACCAGTTCAAAGTGGCTGCAGGACCTGAGAGCAGACCACAGCAATTTCCCAGAACAGGAACCAGTCACCATCACAGTAGCAGACATCCAACAGCTTCAGATGTCAAGAACATGGAGAGCTGGACAGCACCTGGCCCAGACATGATCCACACCTACTGGCTAAAGAAACTCACAGCAGTGCATGAATGCCTAGCAGCACAGACAAACCAGCTGCTAACAGCAGCCTCCCTCCCAGACTGGCTAACACAAGGAATGATGCTGATCATTAAAGACCCCCACAAGGGAACAGCACCGTCCGACTACCAGCCAATAATCTACCTCCCTACAACATGGAAAGCCCTATCAGGCATCATAGCCGCCCAGCTGCAGGACCAAATGGGCCCATACATGAGCACAGCTCAGAAGGGCATTGGGAACAACACCAGAGGCAACACCAGTTGCTTGTAGATAGAGCAGTCACCCGAGACTCAAGGTTTAGACAGACCAATCTGAGCACAGCCTGGATTGACTATAGGAAAGCCTATGACTCAATGCCACACACATGGATCTGTGAATGCCTGGCGCTATACAAAATCAACAGGACACTAAGGACCTTCCTCAAGAACTCAGTGGGACTGTGGAAGACAAAGACAACACTGGAAGTCAACTCAAGACGGCTTGCACAAGTGGTCATCAAGTGTGGCATATACCAAGGCGATGCACTGTCACCACTGCTGTTCTGCATAGGTATGAACCTGCTGGTATAGTGAGCTGGTCAAAGGAGGACATGGAGGCTGCTGATGTGAAGACCTGGAAGCTCCTCACAGTGGATGGAGGTTTCCACCCCAAGTCCAATACCCAGAGACTGTACACCAGCCAAAAAGAGGGTGGCTGGGGTCTGGTGAGTGTTAAAGCCACTGTCCTGGACGAAACCCAGGGCATCCAGGAGTACATCAGTAAGATGGCACCTAAAGATGAGCAGCTGAGAGAATGCCTGAGGCAGAGCAGGCATGGGAGGAAAATCAAGCAGAGGAAGTGCCATGGCAAGACAAGACCCTGCATGGGATGTACTGTCGACAGATACCTGTGGTGGCTGACATTAGGAAATCCTACCAGTGGCTGGAAAGGGCTGGACTAAAAGAGACACTGAGACACTAAGCATCAGATCCATAGAAGCAGAGGTCTACCACACTAGACAGGACCTGGGGTACAGACTGTGCAGAGATGCCTCAGAGACAGTCCAATGCATAGTGACAGGGTGTAAGACGCAGGCAGGAACAGTATACACTGAATGGCACAACCAAGTAGCTGGCATTGTGTACAGGAACATCTGCACAGTGCATAGGCTAGACCCTCCCAAGTCCAGATGGGAGATACCACAGAAGGTCATGAAGAATCACAGGGCTAAGGTCCTGTGGGACTTCCAGGTCCAGATGGATAGGCAAGTACTGGCCAATCAACCAGACATCGTAGTAGTAGACAAGGACCGGAAGACAGTGGTGGTGATAGATGTAGCGGTGCCAAGTGACAGCAACATCAGGAAGAAGGAGTATGAGAAGCTGGAGAAGTACCAGGGCCTGAAGGAGGAACTAGAGAGGATGTGGAAAGTGAAGACCAAAGTGGTCCCAGTGGTGGTAGGAGCACTTGGGGCTGTGACCCCCAAACTGGGAGAGTGGCTCCAACAGATCCCAGGAACAACATCAGAGCTCTCTGTCCAGAAGAGTGCAGTGCTAGGAACAGCCAAGATACTGCACAGAACCCTCAAACTCCCAGGCCTCTGGTAGAGGACCCAAGATTGAGGAAGACACATACCACCCATAGGGGTGAGAAGGGAATTTTTTTTTTATATACTGCCTCAGCTTTTAAAGTAATTATCTGTGTATACCTGAATGCTGTTTGTGTACACCTAAGAGGGCAAGAGGATTTATGTGTATATTTAATGAGGTTTAAATGGAACAGGAAAAAAAAGTAAAGGTGGTAGACTATAATTAGAAATGACATTTTAAAGAGAAATATCACTGAAGTGTTATTCAAAATTGAATGCATTTTGTTGTTGTAAAAGGGCTATAAAATATATATTTTAATCCTTTTCCTTAAACATGATGTCTTTTTTTTGGCTCTTGTCCCTTCCTTGCCCACCACTAGCAATAAAATCTCATGTCCAAAAGGTTTTTATCAATGGCAGATAAATTCACACAGGCAGGTTCTGTAAGCTTTTATTAATCCAAAACTCTATTATATGAATATGCACAGATGTATCATGTAAAATGCATTTGAAGACATCCTTGTGATTATAGAACTCACTGACAGGCAAAAACTTTGTGATGGGCAAAAAAGGAACAACAGCCTCTTTTTTAAAAAAGAAAAGAAAAGAGACATCTTTTTAATAGTAGAGCCGTTCAGTGTTGGGATTAATTATGTTTGACCATAGGGCCTTTGAAATTTACTTTTAATACTGGAAATACTATGAAAAATATATTTAGATGATAGATTTGATCAAATTTAGCTCTGAAAATCCCCAGAATATGTTTTCATTGTTGTATCTTTAATTTGGCCACAGATGAACTATTTATATGCCTGACATGTTTAGTACTCTACATCTGATATAATTGAAATATAACAGGGAGTAATTCCCACCCTTGTCCCTATTTCTTTTTTTTTCCGGTAAGGACCTAGCATGAGAAAAACCATCAGATAAGAGAACTAATGAAACAAATACAGCGAAATAATTTTATGAATAAGTACAGTATATATTAATAACCCTTTAAGTAGTGGACACAGCAGTGTGCAAAATCAGCAAATGTGTGCAATAATCCTTTAAATTACAAAACTTGCAGATGGTTTAATTTTAATCTTAATATGATTTGTTATAATTTCCTTTCTGTATGCAAGAAACTTCAAAACTAGGTATCGATAAAAGTGGGAATGTTATTTGCCATTTTTCATAGCTAATTGTATAGTAGAATAGATTTTGACTATATGAGAATCATGTCTGATTTAAAACCTACAGATTTCTTTACATGTTGCTGCTTTTTACATACATTCTCTTTTAGGCACCTCCTTGGGCTTATATTGGATGTGCTTGTGGCCTTTTCATCTATCAGTCTTTGGATGCTATAGATGGGAAACAGGCAAGAAGAACCAATAGTAGTAGTCCTCTGGGAGAACTATTTGACCACGGCTGTGATTCACTGTCCACAGGTACTGCACTAGATACTGGTCTATTAAGTAATTTAAAAGACTTTCTAAAATCTTTTGGTGCTCTAATAAGATGAGCATAGTTTACCCTGGTTCTGTAATTCTCATGCCACATGTCAAAGCTTTGGTTATACACTTTACAAAGGATCTACATTTGACTAGTTTCATATTAGCAGGTGGCAGCTTCTGGCTGACTTTGTTTGGGAAGCTAAGCACAGTTGGGACTAGCTAGTGCTTGCATAGAGACTGCCATGAAAAACTAGGGCTATAGGCTATTTGGAGAGTCACAAAATCATCCTGGAATAAGGCAGTGACAAACTATGTACCCATCAGGAGTCAAGCTCAACACAAGGGCATCCTTATCTTTTTAAATTCATACTAAGTAGTTAGGTCTTAGTTTAAGACTAAAGTGCTTGAAATACTTCTGAATATTTAAATTTCCTTAAAACTTTCCTTAAAACTTTAAGCCATTTCTAAGATTCTGTGAGGAGAAAGTACAGCTGAACCAAAACCATAACACTTGCAGAACATGTGCTTTCAGTGGCTCTCTACCTATTTTATCATTTTTCTGTGTAATCATGGGAACATATAAAACATGTTCTTATGCCCCAGAAAATTCAGCCCTGGAGCCTTATGGCATAACCCAGGGAGTTTTTTTTCTGCTGAACCAAGATTGAAGATAAATCATATGAGTTTTGGAAGAGGGGAGCTTGTTATACAGTTTGCTTTTGTGTGTGCGCGCGTGCATATGAATATGTACATGTGTCCATGCAGACTGAGACAGAGTTGCCTTTGCTCTATTTATGTCTAGTTCTGATCAGATAAACTAAAGACTGTTTGTCCCCAGACCTCAGAAGCATCTCCAAACTATGCCCTGTAACTCAGGAACAAAACAGTTCATTGCATTTTCCCCAAAGCAACCTTCATAGTATACCTGTATTCATGTGCTAGACCATGAAGAAGGTGCATGAACTCTTTAAGGACACAGTTTTTCTATTGGGACCATTTTGTCATTGTTGTTAGACATCAGACTGACCTGAACATTGAAACATGATGCACTGTTCAGAAGAGGCCAGGAGTTAAATATGGTGGAGAATAAACTCTTACTAAAGATTATTTACCTTCTCTTGCCACATTATTAAGCAATCCCTACTAAATAAAGTCATCAGAGCCAATTTGGTATAGTGGTTAAAGGCACCAGGAGACTGTGAGTTCTAGTCCTGCTTTAGGCACAAATCCAACTGGGTGATTTTGGGCCAGTCACTCACTCTCAGCCCTAGGATGAAGGCAATGGCAAATCATTTCTGAAAATGTTTCCAAGAAAACCGTGGATTTGTACAGGCAATCACCAGGAGTCAAGATTGACTCAAAGTCACACACACGCAAAACCAAATAGAGTAAAATGTTTACAAAAAGTGCTTATACCCAAACCGCAAAGCATACTCTAAAATCATCCTGTTGGAACATTGCTTTAGTAATTGATCTTCTGCCCAACTTAATTGTATGCTTTGCTGTACTGTACTATGATAGCAAAGAAATAGGTAGAGGCCTTTATACGTATATTGTACTAAGATGTTGTGGCTGTTGCAGCACAGGTGGCTGTTTGGCTATGAATAGATTACAACAAATTATATTGCTATTATAGTTGCTATATTTTATGGTACTGTACATTTACTAATTTGTCCAGCCTTTCCATGATCTCTTGTCAAACTGAGTTGGTGTTTGTTTTTTGGTTGTGCTTTTAGTAGACATTAACATTTAATAACACAACCAGCAAAACTGCTGCAAGGTCATAACAATTCTTGTGAATATTTATTTTTAAAGTACTCCAAGGGGGATGCACAACACTTGAAAACAACTGCATATCAACAGCCTTTTAGAGTGCTTGCTGCCAATGACTAGGTTGTACCTTACCTATTGGTGCATAATAGAAAAATATGGGCCAAAATATTTCTTTGTAGCTTGTTATAGAAAACGATGTATGGCTGTTTCCAAGAGTAGTACAACCACTGTGTGATCTAATCCTTGTTTTTTTCTCTATTTGGAATCTCATCCATGTAGCTGAATTGTAAAAATGAGACAAAGAAACTTGCATTATCATCAGTCAGGTAGTCCTTGATTAATTACCACAAATGGGACTGGAATCTTGGTCATTGAGTGAATTGGTCGTTAAGCAAGAATCCCACATGACTACTTCACTCAGTGACCACAATCCCAGCATTCCCAGTTGTAGTTGTGATGATCTCCCGGGTCATTAAGCGGATGGAACGAAAGAGCTGCCTGCTGAAGGATTTCAGCTCCCCTCCGTGCATGGATGAGAAATCCTTGGTGGGGCTGCAGGAACAAAGCAGTAATCTTCAGGATTTGAGCTTTGTTCCTGCTCTTCCACAACGGGTTTCTCCTTCCCACCATGCACAGAGGAGAAATGCTTGGTGGGGCTGCAGGAACAAAGCAGAGCAGGATTTGAGCTTCATTCTTGCAGCCCCACAAAGGGCTTCCTCTCCCCTCTGCTTGCAACCTTCCCTGCCAGCTTCCCTGTTGACTTTCTGGGGAAGCCGGCAGAGAAGATCGCAGATGGCGATCACATGATTGCGGGGCACTTGGCAACTGGTTGTAAATGTGAATCAGTTGCTGAGTGCTTAAAATGCAGGGGGAGGGGGGGATGGCATGGCATTTAACGACAGCTGTTGTAACTTTGAATGGTCATTAAGCAACCAGTTGTTAAGTGAGGACTATTTGTAGTCAGACTTTCCATATTTCCCATTATGCTTATAGAATTATCAAGTGGGAAATGCAAATCAAGAAAGTTCTCATTCAGTATTGAGATTCAAAGGAGACACGGTTCAGTTCAAATAAGATGTTTGAAACTAGGGTTGATCTGAACCAATTTGATTTTAAGAAGAATCATGCATTATAATGGGAAGGATCTAAACTCTTGCAGCTACCTTACTTTTTGACTGACTGGAATAAAATGGCAGGGATGGTAGACCATTTAGAAATATTAACCCTGCAAAGTTTAGACAGATAGCTTCAAGGATTTCACTACAATAAATTTTTGCTATATTGCCCTGTGTCCCTAATGAGCTAAAGACAGCAGAGCTGAGGGTTGTCCAACAGCAAATCTATAGAGAAAATATATTGAATTAATACAGACTTTTTTTTTAAAAAAGCTTTCAAACAATGATTAAAAATAAATTCTTACTAAAGAACAAAGGTCCTAGACTCCCTGACCACTTGTTTTTCTGGAATGGCAGGCTCTGGAGTTGGCATGGCTTATTCGTTAGCTATTCACATTACTATCAGAAGGTCCATTCAGTCTCCACCCCTCCCCCACAGCTTTGGCCATATGGAAGGAAAGCTGCATAGTACTTCTATAGCCAGAAAGCATAGTAAATCCATAACATCTTTAAATCTCCTAAGCAGTATAAAGGCACCTCATTCACCTCAAACTGCTTTGGAAACTTGATTACTCTTCAGACTTAATCCTTCAGAGCTTTGCATAGTGCTGGATCTAGGATAACAATGGCAGATGTTGAAATTAGGTTGCCTGTAAATGGTCAGATATTGCTTATGGTAGAATATTATGCATGTCTGAAAAGAAAACCCATTAAATTCATTATTATTGTTAGATTTTAATCCTGCCCTTTTTTAAATCTCTCTCTCTCTTCCCCCCCCCCCTCTCTCTCTCCAGCAAACATACCTAATATTCCTACCTCTTATTTTCCCCACAACAGCAACCCTGTGAGGTGGGTTGGGCTGAGAGAGTGTGACTGGCCCAAAGTCACCCAGCCGGCTTTTATGCCTAAGAGAGGCCTAGAAGTCAGAGTCTCTTGGTTTCTAGGCCAGCACCTTAACCACTACACCAAACTGCTCCCCAAAACATGCTTTAAGGTGATAGTCTAAATCAGATAGTTTCAAATTTGATGAAATTTTAAATTTATTTTCAAACTAATAAACGAGTGAATTCAGATGAAACTGAGAATCTAGTATTTTCTCTAATATAATTAAGAGTTCTGAAGTTTGTTGCCATGTACTGAATACTTTTTCTGTTTATTCATGGTCACATTCTGCTAGTACAAAACATTTACCATTTGTGGAAGTCTTATTTTCATTCTTGCACAAGTGTAAAATGAAATTGATAGCACTTACAAAAACTGGAGGCAACTCTGTATGCCTTTTGAAGCAAATGTTTGTTGTGAATCTTACTATATTTTCCAAAATCCATCAGAAACATAGTGAGAGAGAGAGAGAGGACAATTTACATATTAGAAGTTATTGAACAGCCATAATGATCCACTAGTGAATATATGTGCCTTTTCTACATCTTAATTTTAAAATCTGTAATTGATACTAATTTTAATTTATTTTATCTTCAGTCTTTGTGGTTTTGGGAACGTGTATCGCTGTGCAACTGGGGACAAATCCTGACTGGATGTTCTTCTGCTGTTTTGCTGGGACTTTCATGTTTTACTGCGCACACTGGCAGACATATGTCTCTGGAACATTGCGCTTTGGCATGTAAGTAAAGTAGCTGAGAGAAATATTTTGCTATCATAGATTTTATGTTCAAGTCCTTAAGTTAAAAAGCATGTATTTTTATAGCTGTAATTTGTGCTCTGAAATGTATCCTGAAACAGTGTAGCCATAGCCAAAAGAGAATGCATTAATTTGATCTCTCATTCCATCAGCTATAATACAGCTGGTAATTTTTCAGTCACAGAAATTATAAATCAGGTATTCCATGGTATAGAATGATAAAAATAGATTGTGCTGATAAGGAGTTATTTAGTGCCATAGGATTCCATTGACCGGTTTTATTCATTATTTCAGTAAATTGAATATGAAACAATGGTTAGTACTAACAAATATGATAGAATAATTGTTTTTAGTATGAAATACAATAATAATACTAATACAGCTGTAACACTGCAATTACAATAGCGAAATGTTTGGGGAAATTATTCAGATACAGAATACTGAGAGAACAGAATTGTATTTGCACCAACAGCAGTTCATATAGGCAATCCAAAGCACTTATTTCTTGTCACAAGAACTTACACATTTTTCTGCCATGGTTTTCATTTAATGTTTGCATTTATGTGCTTTCATATACTGATGCAATCTAAAATAAAAATTAAGAAAAGGATTAAATCAAATGAGCTACAGTTCAGTGTAGGAGTGTGCCTGCATGGCCTAGTTTACTTTCTTCCGGTGGGGAAAGCAGGGCCTTCCCTTCTGGGCTTGGCACTAGGGCAAGACTCACAGACGCCTGCGTAGCAATCCTCTCACTGCTGCTATGGCCCAGCCAGGAAGGCTCACATATAGTAGCCCGAATAGAGCTGGGCAGCCACAGCGACCACAGCAACGACTGTATAGCAAAGGTCCTGTGCCAGGCTCACTGATGAATTCATCACACTTACCAGATTGACAGGGACATAATTCTTTGGTCCCAAGCATGTACACGCAGCAGATTGCAACATACAATCCTCTCCATGCATCCTCTGGACAGTATAGCCGTGGTACATCTTGGAATGTTTCATCTGGTCAGACTCTTAATAGAACCCCAGTGGGCTCTTCTCTGACAGCATCATAGCTCAGTGTTGTAAAAATATTTAAAGCAAGAAAGATGAATTTTTTCCAGATATTGTTTCTATTAAAAAATTAAGACAATTCAAAATTCAAATATTTTTAAAAACAAATATTCAAGTGTGATGTAAAGTGCTGAGAGAACAATCTGTTTGCTGAAGCATATCTTAAGTTTCGAATTTTTTGAACCCAAATTTAAGCCAAAAGATGTATTTTAGCATTAACAGTATAAGCAAGTGTGGTAGTCACGATGCCTGATGCCAACTGCTTAATCAAAGATCCTTTCCTTTGGAGCTGCATTGGTTAAACAGTTTTAATAAAATGTTGAGGTCAGTCTTATAACAGGCCTCACATTTTACATTTTCTAAATCTTTTTAGGAAAACTGAAATAATTACAAAATGACAGCCAATTTAAATTTATTTTGAGCAACTTTTAAGAATTTAAAAGAAATGTTATGAAGTACAGTAGGCATATTCAAATGCATGGCCTTTTTCCTGATCCTCTTCTTTTTCTGAAGCAATAAACTAATTGATTTCATGTGAGGTTTGAGTTCTGAGGGAAAGTAAATCTGTCTTTATATTTACTGTGACCAATACATTTTCTCTGTTTGAAATTCATTTTTTCAAAAACATTAAATATTAGAATTAGATATTAAACATAGGTGCTGGAATGTATCCTATGCTTCTTCACTGAATTGCTTCTTCACTGAATTAAGAGACAGCAAGATTATGAAAGTTTCACAACTTCATTGTATAAATACATACTAATAACTATAAATTATGTAAAATATCTTCATAGATTCATCTTGTGGTTTATTGAAAAATGAGGTCTAGAACAAATATTTAAAGAATCTGATGTGACTAAAACTTTATATCTTTTCATGAGTGCATGCTTTTATTTTAGACACATGTTCAGGCCACATGAGTGTAAAATGTGCTATTTTTATAAAATAATAAAATGATAAAACTAAAATGTTGCCATTAAAATACATAACATTCCATTTCAAAGTGCTTTATAACCTATCTAGAGAACCTAAATTTCCTGTTCTGGTATGATTTTACATGATTGTATCAGAGATGGTGATAATAGGGAAGTTAAAATGAAAATTATCTTTTTCATTCATTCATAGAGGTGAATGATCCTTTCTGATCTCTTAGTGGTTTTTGTAACCGAAATTTGGAACTACTGCTATAGATTACCTAAAGGATTTACATGAGGCTAATGTAATGTTGCCTTCAAAATGTAAACTGGATTTGTGTGAGATTTGTTTAGTTACTGTTAAGGAATTATATATTGCTTTCCAATTATTTCTGGTCTCCGTCTTTTAAAATACTGATTGCAATTCATGACCCTCAGGAATTTTGCCATGGATTTCAGGTGATGGGCATTGCATCCCTTACAATTGCTGTTTTCCTTTCTTTGTAATTTTAACCTTGTAACTTTTAAAAATTTCCTATGATTTTGAATCAATTTCCTCAGGTATGAGTAAAAAATTGCAGTCATGGAACTTTCAAACTAAAAATCTCTCAAAGTGTTTTGAATTTTTTTCCTCACTCCTAGATTTGATGTTACTGAGTCTGAACTCTGTATTATAATTATTCACTTTCTAACAGGAACTCTCAGATCTGAATTTTGGAATGATACGGTAACTGATAAAAATTGGTTTTGCCCAGGAAGCCATGATGTAAATTCTATGGAGGCAGCTCCTTTTTGTCATGCACACTAAAATTTGAAAAAAAGGCAATTGTTTTACTAATGATATTTTCCAGATATTTGTTTCAATATAAGATATTTATAATGTCTGAATAGAAGACAAGGATTCAGTCAGATTACAAAGCTCCCCTTCTCCCCTTGTTCTTAAAAAAAAATAGCTTTGTTTTGAAACATGGGTGTTTTCTTATTGGTTGTTGTAAAACATACAGAACTGACTTCATCTCTTCAAGAAAAGAATGCCAGACTGTGGAAGCAGCTCTTTATATACACTTAGGATTAATTTTGCTGGAGCCATTCTTCTTTTGCTAGAAACCTTTCCCACCAGAAAAAAGAATTGTGTGGATCGCTATTTGGAAGAATACACCCACTCAGCGGTTAGCAACTACCTCGGTTAGTGACCATTTGCAAATACGAGAGTAATAAAAAATTCATTTTGCGACCCGTATGCACATTTATGACCAAATTTTGTGCACCTGACAACGCACACTGGAGTGAGAGTAACACTGGCGTAGCTGTATGAGAGAACTTCATCTAAATGAGATAGCAACAACCAATGTTCTTTGCAGTGTCTCTCACTCTCTATTTCAGTCACGTGGTTCACTTAGCAACCATTTTGTTTAATGGCCCATTCGTTCGAACAGAACTCGGTCACAAAATTAGGAGTGGGTGTATTTATAGTCATACAAATATAAATTGTGTATTCTCACTCATCTTTTGCAGTTCCTTGCCCTCCCGCTTAGGAATGATTCTACAGTCTCCTTTCTAAGATGTATAACAAATAATTTTCTTCTGAGTCAAAATTCTGTCATCCAACTTCCCTTTATGAAATACCAGGAAAAAGCATTTAACCTTTTAGTTGTGTTAATAGGCCTGCATGAGATTCCCCAAATCTTTTGTAGCTCCAAAAGTAGCCAAAGCATTAATGTTAATATGTCAGAAAGGGGAAATTATTAAATGCATAATACTGTATTAATTACATTACATTAATATTAATTCAGGTGTAATTTTTGTCTAGTCCTGAACACTGCTGATATAGAATAAATTGCCAGAGCTGACAAGTCAAAAACATAAGACTGTTTTAATTATCAGATGTTTGTGATAATAATAATTAGGATATATGAGTTATATAAGTTTACAACTGTATTTAATTTTGGTGATAATAGTATCATCACACTGTACTTGGAGGTGGAGAAAATGTCAAATGCTGAAAGCAGTTTGCCTAAGGCCAACTAGTCAGTCCATAACTGAAATGCAATTGGAGCTGGGAATATTGTAGTTTGAAAACTTTATAAAACGTAATAACTAGTGAAATCAATAACATCTTAAATGTTTTTCTCAAATTCTATGGCCCCATTCTATAGGACATTTAGGGTTAGAGTTAGATTTCTTTATCTTGCCAGATTTTAAAATAATTGGCAAATATGGACTTGGATAAATTAGGTGCCTAGGATGAAATATACAGAATATGGCACTGTGTCGTGCTCCCAGATCAAACATTCCCAGAACATCTGATCCTACTCGCATGCATGAATGGAGTCAACACGTGTTGAGATTTGCGAGTCAGTAGAAGTGGGAGGGGGACAAGCCAGGAGTGTGAAAGCATCTTGTTTGGACTATGTCTGGCATCCAAGGTCAACCAGCAGAGCTGTTGCAGACATCTGCACAGAACTGAACGGACTGGCACGAAAAGGGGGGCTGCATACCGAAGAAGGGGGAGGGGGTTGAGTTCATTGGGCTGTTTAACTTGGGGAAAGGGCAGGGACTTCTGTTCGCAACTTTTTCACTGTACTGCACACTACACTCCATTAAAGAGATTTTTACTTAATCACGTATGAATTGGATTTAATGGTAAGCTGAATAGGCAGTTATCACATAAAGTTGCAAATCATCAATCCGAGTCTATCTGGAGACATATGCAGCCAGAAGAGAGTCCAGATTCAATAATTATGTCGAAGATAACAGTGTATTAAAATAGCAAACACAGTTTATAGAACATTTAAAATGAACAAGGAAAGATGATACCCAAACGGAGACAAAATGAAAACACCACTATGCTATCTAAGTTTAAGGGGAAATATGTATCTCTCCTCCCCACAACCCTTGCATCCATGTGGCCCTAAATCAATTTCATGTACACAGTCATATTTAAAACAAATTCCATTATATATTTAGTATTTCATTACTAGTCACTATTTCTTATATCAGAAAAATGTCCCCAAGCAAAGATCTCTCCCTGCTCTGTGTGTGTGTGTGTGTGTATAATTAATTTATTTTACAGCCAAAAGGCCCCAAAACAAGTTACAAATATAATCTAGACTTGACATTAAATAAAACAATTTAACAGATAAAATATTTAGTAAATATTACATGATAATATTTGCTGCATGTACATGATGTCCAATGGGTATCTGTTGCCAGTTTGGACATGAAAGTATTCTTTGACTGAACAATATCTCAGCCACCATTCTAAGGTTTGGAAACATTGTGGTTGTTACCCAGGTACCAAAAGCAAAAATCCACTCATATATTTGGTGTATAAATTGAGGGGAAATAAAAGTGGGTGTTTTGGGTTTTTTTGGCTACATTAAGGTAGGATTTCTGCTGCTACTGCTCATGTATTCTTGTAGAATTCAGAAGAGCAGAATTATGTACTAGCATAAGTTGTTCCCCCCCTCATGTGTTTTTTAATGGCTGACTTGTTTTTATGTAGTGATATGAGTCAAACTGGAGCCACAGCTTGCCGGAGTTAAAAAATAAAATTGAAATCACCTATTTGCTATTGAGACTTTGTCAAAAAGAGATGGTGGGATTCACTTTCTAAACTCCCAAGTCTCCAAATATCAGTGGCAGGCTTCACATTTGCCAGGAGAGATTTCTACTAACCATGTGCCACATTTATGGTTAATAAGTTCCAACTTCCAAAACTACCATTATCGGAGAGGGATTCTTCCATGCAGAGGGACCCTCTTGCTTCAAAACTGAAATGCTGCCTAGTAATTTTTGCACGAATGGTTTAATGCATTAATTAGGAATATTTAAACATACTAACCTTTTTGCTTTATACATAGTGTTTCAAAAATCAAGAGTTGACAATGTATCAGCTCAATTTGCTCTATTTATAGTAAGAAAAGTTATTTCACTGCATTTATAAATGTGAATGCTCAAGTTTTTCTTTTTGACTAATGTGTGATTTATGCAAGATTGCTTAATCTAGTTCTATGGCTTTGGCATATGGATTGATGTGTTCTATGTCTTTGCTTTTGATGTATGGATCTATGTACCTGTCCTCATGTTTGAAGTATGAATATATGTGAATATGTAAGAATTCTTGCCATGACTCATGTTTCTATTTGAGCTTTTTGAAACAATAATTGGATATTAATGGGTAATTCCCAGAGAACTCATATTACCTATCGTATAATAGATATTGTGCTACTAATGGCCAGGTACAGTCTGTACATCTGTACAGTCGGTAAAAACAAGACCTGGAGCTGACTGTAGTTCAGATCACAAACTCCTTCTTGCACAATTTAGGATCAGACTAAAGAGATTAGGGAAGACCCACAGATCAGCTAGATATGAGCTCACTAATATTCCTAAGGAATATGCAGTGGAGGTGAAGAATAGATTTAAGGGACTGGACTTAGTAGATAGGGTCCCGGAAGAACTCTGGACAGAAGTTGGCAGCATTGTTCAGGAGGCGGCAACAAAATACATCCCAAAGAAAGAGAAAACCAAGAAGGCAAAATGGCTGTCTGCTGAGAGACTAGAAGTAGCCCAAGAAAGAAGGAAAGCAAAAGGCAACAGTGATAGGGGGAGATATGCCCAATTAAATGCAAAATTCCAGAGGTTAGCCAGAAGAGATAAGGAATTATTTTTAAACAAGCAATGCGCAGAAGCGGAAGAAGACAATAGAATAGGAAGGACAAGAGACCTCTTCCAGAAAATTAGAAACATTGGAGGTAAATTCCAGGCAAAAATGGGTATGATCAAAAACAAAGATGGCAAGGACCTAACAGAAGAAGAAGAGATCAAGAAAAGGTGGCAAGAATATACAGAAGACCTGTATAGGAAGGATAACAATATCGGGGATAGCTTTGACGGTGTGGTCAGTGAGCTAGAGCCAGACATCCTGAAGAGTGAGGTTGAGTGGGCCTTAAGAAGCATTGCTAATAACAAGGCAACAGGAGACGACGGCATCCCAGCTGAACTGTTCAAAATCTTGCAAGATGATGCTGTCAAGGTAATGCATGCTATATGCCAGCAAATTTGGAAAACACAAGAATGGCCATCAGATTGGAAAAAATCAACTTATATCCCCATACCAAAAAAGGGAAACACTAAAGAATGTTCAAACTATCAAACAGTGGCACTCATTTCACATGCCAGTAAGGTAATGCTCAAGATCCTGCAAGGTAGACTTCAGCGGTTCATGGAGCGAGAATTGCCAGATGTACAAGCTGGGTTTAGAAAAGGCAGAGGAACTAGAGACCAAATTGCCAATATCCGCTGGATAATGGAAAAAGCCAGGGAGTTTCAGAAAAACATCTATTTGTTTTATTGACTATTCTAAAGCCTTTGACTGTGTGGACCATAACAAATTGTGGCAAGTTCTTAGTGGTATGGGGATACCAAGTCATCTTGTATGCCTCCTGAAGAATCTGTATAACGACCAAGTGGCAACAGTAAGAACAGACCACGGAACAACAGACTGGTTTAAGATTGGGAAAGGAGTACGGCAGGGCTGTATACTCTCACCCTACCTATTCAACTTGTATGCAGAACACATCATGCGACAAGCTGGCCTTGAGGAATCCAAGGCTGGAGTTAAAATCTCTGGAAGAAACATTAACAATCTCAGATATGCAGATGATACCACTTTGATGGCTGAAAGTGAAGAGGAACTGAGGAGCCTTATGATGAAGGTGAAAGAAGAAAGTGCAAAAGCTGGCTTGCAGCTAAACCTCAAAAAAACCAAGATTATGGCAACCAGCTTGATTGATAACTGGCAAATAGAGGGAGAAAACGTAGAAGCAGTGAAAGACTTTGTATTCCTAGGTGCAAAGATTACTGCAGATGCTGACTGCAGTCAGGAAATCAGAAGACGCTTAATCCTTGGAAGAAGAGCAATGACAAATCTCGATAAAATAGTTAAGAGCAGAGACATCACACTGACAACAAAGGCCCGCATAGTTAAAGCAATGGTGTTCCCTGTAGTAACATATGGCTGTGAGAGCTGGACCATAAGGAAGGCTGAGCGAAGGAAGATAGATGCTTTTGAACTGTGGTGTTGGAGGAAAATTCTGAGAGTGCCTTGGACTGCAAGAAGATCAAACCAGTCCATCCTCCAGGAAATCAAGCCAGACTGCTCACTTGAGGGAATGATATTAAAGGCAAAACTGAAATACTTTGGCCACATAATGAGAAGACAGGACACCCTGGAGAAGATGCTGATGCTAGGGAGAGTGGAAGGCAAAAGGAAGAGGGGCCGACCAAGGGCAAGATGGATGGATGATATTCTAGAGGTGACGGACTCGTCCCTGGGGGAGCTGGGGGTGTTGACGACCGACAGGAAGCTCTGGCGTGGGCTGGTCCATGAAGTCACGAAGAGTCGGAAGCGACTAAACGAATAAACAACAACAATGGCCAGGTATCAAATACATTTTTCAGAAATTATTAACTGCACATTTAAATATTTCCTTTCCATTGTTTACATATGAAATGGTCTAAATTCATGTTAAGTAAAATAGTATTTTCCTGTGCAGTTGAACTCGGGGGGCTTGAATCATTATAAAAAGTAAAAGGTGTCTTTTTGTTTGTGTATGTAAGATGTGCATTTTATCTGTACCACATATGTTTTTCTAAACGTCACTTGTTTCCCTTCTGAGAAATAAGTTTTGTTGGTGGGAAGAAATGTGGTTTGGCATTTGCAGATCAAAGCCTTATCTTTGCCTTATGCTCAGGAAGATGTTGGGCATGGAAGGAGGATGGTAGCCCGGAAGAATGACATGTTTGGGATAAAAAATAAGAAAGCACAAATTAGCCTTAAGAGTGATGCTTTTATAGCTCCCCTTGCCTTCAATTTCTATGGATGGGCAAGCACACGGGTGGGCATTTGTGGCCCTGGGCTGCATACAGCTCCAAATTTTTGGTATACACCCAGACTTGCTTCAAAAGTTGTCAATAAATTGTAATTTAAGATCATATTATGTATCTGTGGAAGTTAACTGTATTCAGGTTAACTGTTTAATTAATGTATTTAATGTACATTAAATAAAATTGAATTTAGTTTTTATCCTATTTTTACCTGTTTCTTTATCCTGATTCTACCTATGTTTGAAGGGCAGCTTCCAGAGGCCAAAAATTGTACATCTTTGAGGAAGAGGCTTGCACAGAACACACAAACTAAGAATAAACCAAGAATATGGGTTCAAACATAACTGTGTTAAAGCTGCTTTAAAACAAATGATTATTCATACACCAACTTAAAACTATGGTTTTAAATTGTGATTACTTACAGGTTTACATAGACAAATCTTGGCTTAGCATAATCTGTTTATTTAAAGTGCCATGAGTCAGTTTGCTGAAATCAGCAGTATCTAGTTTCAGATCTTTGTGAATTGAACCACAGAAAGAAGAAAGTTAGTTGAAGTCCATTATTTTTCTTAAAAGCTTGCTATCTAAATTCTTTTTACTGGTGGGCAAGGTTTACGTTTCTGCAATTGCTTGTTATTGTTTGAAAGAAATAAAAATTTCCAATATTCCTAGCTGCACTCCTATACTGCCACAGTATTGGTGGGAAGGAAAATTCTGAAAGTTTCTCTTGCAACCAATCATCCAATGGAATGAGAAAGTCATGTTTACATTTTAAAACCAGCTTGACTCTCCAGTCAGTAACTGACTGTTGTAGAAATTTAAAACATTGCTGGTTCTCTTCATATTTACCAACTATGTGCTCTATGGCAATTAAGAGTTGTGGTCTTGAGTGCTCTGACTGAATAAAAAAGAACATACTATAAATCAACTATATAAAAATAAATAGCTCTGTACCGTGAAGCTAATGAGCTACATTATAGTTATATTTTTAAAAAAATATTTCACTTTAATTTTCATTTTTTTCCTTGTTCCATTTATTCATTCTTTATTTTACCTTGTGCATGATAAACAAGAGCTGCTGTGCCTGCAAAATTATTTAAAATTGCTTTGAGTAATTCTGGTTTTTTGGCTTTTTTGTACCTAATCAGAATTGATGTGACTGAGGTTCAAGTCTTCATAATAATCATGCATTTACTGGCAGCGATTGGAGGACCTACATTTTGGCAAACTATGGTAATTTTGTCCATCTCTCTCTCTCTCTTTCTCTCTCTCTCTCTACGCACACACACACACACACTGTGTGTGTGTGTGTATGTATAATTTCTTTTAATCTATTATTCTAGAGAAATTAATTCCCTTATATATTTAGATTATTCTTTTTTGTTGGGAAGATCTTAACATTTCCAATGGAATAAATGTCTAATTTCTTAAATTATATTTTGATACCATTTTGCAAATATTTCAACAGTTCTTAGCATAAAGTGCTATCATTCAGCCAAAAGCTCTTCCACAAGAAATAATTTTGACTGTCATCTGAACAAATTATTAATGCATTTGATGGTTCAGAGGCACAAATTAGTAGACTGAAGATGCTTAGATTGAAAAGCAGTATACTGGTAAAGCTATGCATCATTTGGAGGGATGCTTTGCACAGTGCTTGGAGTACCCAAGAAATGGAAAATACGTTTTCTTCCTAACCCAGAACAAGTCATCACATTCTGGAAGTTCTGCTGAACCACTTCAGTCAGCCATGGTTGAGCAGAAACAAAACTAGAACATTTTGTTTGCTCCAGATATTAGGTGAATCAAAATCTGGAGAGATCCCTGGGTGTTTAATGGGGGAGTGTGGCAAGGGCTGCCCCCCGTTTCACTCCTCTTTATAGCAGCCTTCAGTGAGACATATCCTACCAGCCTGCTCACCCTCAATCTCTACCACCTGTCCTTCCACTCCTCAGCCACCACTAATGTTCTTGGCTTTTTCTTAACTCCACTCCCAAATACTTGTGCCCCAGCCAATCACATTTTGGTTTGTAACTAAAGCAAAAAAGGTCCATTTTGTTCCATATAAAGATAAAAATACTTGAAACATGTACATTTGGTTCAAGCATGGAGCACCTGAAACCAGCTGTTCTGTTCATGGAACAGTTTGTGCATGGAATGTTATGTACATCCTTCCATAGCGCCTTTCCAAACTTGCTGCTCTGAATGTTGAGGCAATGTTTGAGGCTCTTCCCCAGTCTTTGGAGGGAAAGAGCCTCAAAGTGCCCATGCCAAACCTTTGAGAGACATGGCTTTCTGAAAACTGAGCAATGGATTCAGCGGGACAGCTTGCAAAGAACCTCCAGTTGGCATGCATAGATCTACTACTGTACGTCTTTACCATAAATCTACTGTATGTACTGTAAGTTTTGAACTATAAATGCAATTTAAACTACGGTGCTTAAATTTCATGACATCTTGTAAAGAAATAATTAGCAAGATAATTTGGCTGCCATAGATGCTTGAGCACATTTGAGTAATTCTACTTTTTTGGCTTTTTTGTACCTAATCTATAACAATTGTTTGTGTCATAAGTTTGTAAGTTATTTAAATATTTAAAAATAATAAATAATTGGTGGATCATACAAAATATATTTTACAGTAAAAGTAAAATAAAACAAATTATTTTAAAACTTGAGTAAGTGCTCATTTAAAACAGTATCTTTTCATTTGGTAGCTTTAGCTACTTTCACTTGTTTTTACACTGGGTAAAAAGGCTCATTTGGTAAAGATAGATAGATAAATAGATAAGTATATATACTCAAACATTCTACTTTTCTTTCTATATTGCTTTATGTTTTCATGATAGTTTCACGATGCTAGTTCTAATGGTACTGTTGCAGTATTCTGTCCACAAAGTGAAACAGAAACAAATGCAATGAGGCAGAGAGAATGAGGATAGCAGTCTTATTTACTACATTTCTATGCCAGTGTAGCCCTAGAATATTCCAAAAGAAGTTTACAATATATATTTTATTTATTTATTTTTCAAATTTTGCCACTGCCCATCTCCCCCCAGAAGAGGGACTCTGGGCGGTTTACAATAAAGCTGAAAAGTTAAAAATAATAAAAGCATAAATAATGTATAAAATATAAGTACAAATACACAATATGGATATAAAATAAAAATAAAATATATTGCTGTGGCCTCCCTTCAGTTTTTTAATCTTAACATCTGTGTGATTCTGTACAAGTAATAAAAAGTCTGCACTCTCTAAAAACCAAATGAGTAATTGCATAAATGCTTACAGCATTATGGGGAAGAAGTAATTATGTTGCTTCTCACCAATCTTTTTAAGGAAAATGGATGCTGTTATATAATTATATAACGTTCTATAATTTAAAAATAGCTATCTGTTTCATGAGAAAACTTACTAAATTCATGGAACAAATATTATTTTGCCATAATTAGAAAGTTGGATAATAGACTAGCAATACACTACTATATACAGTTACACTCAGGCTGGTTTTAGACCATGAATACTGTAAATTAAGGACAGGGCTGACATCTCCATGTTAATATGTAGATTTCTTAAACAAAAATATTTATTTATTTATTAAATTTATCCCCACCCATCTCCTCCCATTGGAGGAACTCTGGGCGGCTTACAATAAAATAGTCAATTAAAACAACAAGTATAAAATATAAATACAATATATGAATATATAATTACCTGTAATAGATAAACATAAAAATAAAATAAGAATAAAATCCAAGTGGCAGGAGGGTCTAATACAGTCCATACGTGGGAGGAGCACTCTTAAGGTACCAGCCATCCCCAAAAATACATAAACAGCTTGCATGAAATATATAATATTGACATTTTATGCAGTTTGAAAAAAGTATCTCGAGCCCCAAAATCCTATTTCCCTTTTGACAGGGAGAGAGGGACACAAAAGGATTGCAGCTGTTTTAAGCATGATGACTACAATTGCTCTATTTTTTGGAAATAAATGTTGCAATCCTGTACACCCTTATCTATATACATAATCCTATACACACCCCAATGAACGCCATGGTATTTACTTCTGAGTAGGCATGTATAGAATGACAATGTAAGGGGGAAAGTAGTCAAATATTCATCACTAGTTTTCAATTCACATCTGAGACTAATGTTCAGAATGATACTGTAGAATAAGTACAGCAGGTCATCTGCCTGTAGTTTGGTTATTTGAAAATTATGTTTATAATTGAGAAATGGAAACACTTCTTCACATGACATTATTTAACCTATAAAGAAGAGCATAGGTTCAATTATCTTAGATTGGTCTGAAATTCCATAGAGCTGTAGTGGTTAAAGTGTTGGCCTAGAAACCAGGAGACTGAGTTCCATCTTAGGCATGAAAAACCGGCTGGGTGACTTTGGGCCAGTCACGCTTTCTCAGCCCAATTTACCTCACTGGGATGTTGTGGGGAAAATAGGAGGAGGAAGGAATATTGGTATGTTGCCGCCTTGAGTTGTATATTAAAAAAAAAAGGCAGGATAAAAATCTAAAAAAAGAAATTGTTCACAAGTAGTGTAGCTCTGACTATCAAGTGCTATACTGGGAACGAGTGCTAGCACTCCATCCTTTTGCTAATACTCTAAACTTCTCAGGACCATCTGTTTGGTTCTGTTCAGAGTACTGCAAAATGATCCATTGTGCATTCCCATGCAGTCTCACATTCTTATTTTTTCTTTATTTCTTTGTTTGTGGCATAGAATTTTGGAGTCTATCCAAAGGTCTTTTCTTCATTCGTCTGTGATTTTCAACCAGCTTTCCTTCCCAAACATACGCAATCAGTTATTTTCATTATACCATTTCTTACCTCAAAGATAATATCTTGTTGTTTATTCGTTTAGTCGCTTCCGACTCTTCGTGACTTCATGGACCAGCCCACGCCAGAGCTTCCTGTCGGTCGTCAACACCCCCAGCTCCCCCAGGGACGAGTCCGTCACCTCTAGAATATCATCCATCCATCTTGCCCTTGGTCGGCCCCTCTTCCTTTCGCCTTCCACTCTCCCTAGCATCAGCATCTTCTCCAGGGTGTCCTGTCTTCTCATTATGTGGCCAAAGTATTTCAGTTTTGCCTTTAATATCATTCCCTCAAGTGAGCAGTCTGGCTTGATTTCCTGGAGGATGGACTGGTTTGATCTTCTTGCAGTCCAAGGTACTCTCAGAATTTTCCTCCAACACCACAGTTCAAAAGCATCGATCTTCCTTCGCTCAGCCTTCCTTATGGTCCAGCTCTCGCAGCCATATGTTACTACAGGGAACACCATTGCTTTAACTATGCGGGCCTTTGTTGTCAGTGTGATGTCTCTGCTCTTAACTATTTTATCGAGATTGGTCATTGCTCTTCTCCCAAGGATTAAGCGTCTTCTGATTTCCTGACTGCAGTCAGCATCTGCAGTAATCTTTGCACCTAGGAATACAAAGTCTTTCACTGCTTCTACATTTTCTCCCTCTATTTGCCAGTTATCAATCAAGCTGGTTGCCATAATCTTGGTTTTTTTGAGGTTTAGCTGCAAGCCAGCTTTTGTACTTTCTTCTTTCACCTTCATCATAAGGCTCCTCAGTTCCTCTTCACTTTCAGCCATCAAAGTGGTATCATCTGCATATCTGAGATTGTTAATGTTTCTTCCAGAGATTTTAACTCCAGCCTTGGATTCCTCAAGGCCAGCTTGTCGCATGATGTGTTCTGCATACAAGTTGAATAGGTAGGGTGAGAGGATACAGCCCTGCCGTACTCCTTTCCCAATCTTAAACCAGTCCGTTGTTCCGTGGTCTGTTCTTACTGTTGCTACTTGGTCGTTATACAGATTCTTCAGGAGGCATACAAGATGACTTGGTATCCCCATACCGCTAAGAACTTGCCACAATTTGTTATGGTCCACACAATCAAAGGCTTTAGAATAGTCAATAAAACAGAAATAGATGTTTTTCTGAAACTCCCTGGCTTTTTCCATTATCCAGCGGATATTGGCAATTTGGTCCCTAGTTCCTCTGCCTTTTCTAAACCCAGCTTGTACATCTGGCAATTCTCGCTCCATGAATTGCTGAAGTCTACCTTGCAGGATCTTGAGCATTACCTTACTGGCATGTGAAATGAGTGCCACTGTTCGATAGTTTGAACATTCTTTAGTGTTTCCCTTTTTTGGTATGGGGATATAAGTTGATTTTTTCCAATCTGATGGCCATTCTTGTGTTTTCCAAATTTGCTGGCATATAGCATGCATTACCTTGACAGCATCATCTTGCAAGATTTTGAACAGTTCAGCTGGGATGCCGTCGTCTCCTGCTGCCTTGTTATTAGCAATGCTTCTTAAGGCCCACTCAACCTCACTCTTTAGGATGTCTGGCTCTAGCTCACTGACCACACCGTCAAAGCTAGCGCCGATATTGTTATCCTTCCTATACAGGTCTTCTGTATATTCTTGCCACCTTTTCTTGATCTCTTCTGCTTCTGTTAGGTCCTTGCCATCTTTGTTTTTGATCATACGCATTTTTGCCTGGAATTTACCTCCAATGTTTCTAATTTTCTGGAAGAGGTCTCTTGTCCTTCCTATTCTATTGTCTTCTTCCACTTCCGCGCATTGCTTGTTTAAAAATACTTCCTTATCTCTTCTGGCTAACCTCTGGAATTTTGCATTTAATTGGGCATATCTCCCCCTATCACTGTTGCCTTTTGCTTTCCTTCTTTCTTGGGCTACTTCTAGTGTCTCAGCAGACAGCCATTTTGCCTTCTTGGTTTTCTCTTTCTTTGGGATGTATTTTGTTGCCTCCTCCTGAACAATGCTGCCAACTTCTGTCCATAATTCTTCTGGGACCCTATCTACTAAGTCCAGTCCCTTAAATCGATTCCTCACCTCCACTGCATATTCCTTAGGAATATTAGTGAGCTCATATCTAGCTGATCTGTGGGTCTTCCGTAATCTCTTTAGTCTGATCCTAAATTGTGCAAGAAGAAGTTCGTGATCTGAACTACAGTCAGCTCCAGGCCTTGTTTTTACCGACTGTACAGATGTCCGCCACCTTTGGCTGCAAAGGATGTAATCAATCTGATTTCGGTGTTGTCCATCTGGTGAAGTGCATGTATAAAGCCGTCTCTTAGGTTGTTGGAAGAGAGTGTTTGTTATGCAGAGTGAGTTGTCTTGGCAAAATTCTATCAGCCTATGTCCTGCTTCATTTTGTTCTCACAGGCCATACTTACCTGTAATTCGAGGTGTCATTTGACTGCCCACCTTAGCATTCCAGTCTCCTGTGATGAAAATAACATCTCTTTTAGGCGTGTTGTCCAGTAGGTGCTGCAGATCCTCATAGAACTGCTCTACTTCACTTCTTCAGCATTTGTGGTTGGGGCGTATATTTGGATCACTGTGATGTTAGATGGCTTGCCCTGAATTCGAATTGAGATCATTCTGTCGTTTTTTGGGTTGTATCCAAGCACTGCTTTAGCCACTTTACTATTAATTATGAAGGCTACTCCATTTCTTCTGTGGTCCTCTTGTCCACAGTAGTAGATCTGGTGGTCATTTGATGTGAAGTGGCCCATTCCAGTCCATTTCAGTTCACTGACGCCCAGGATGTCTATCTTTAATCTTGACATCTCACCAATAACCACATCCAATTTGCCCTGGCTCATAGATCTTACATTCCAGGTTCCAATGGTGTGTTGATCCTTAGAACATCGGATTCGCCGTTCACCACCAGCACCGTCGGCCGCTAGCCGTCCTTTCGGCTTTGAGCTAGCTGCGTCATCACGTCTGGGGCTAGTTGAGCTCATCCTCTGTTCCTCCCCAGTAGCATTTTGACCATCTTCCGACCTGGGGGTCTCATCTTCCGATGGTATACCGACATATCTCTGGTTGTACTGATCCATTTAGTTTTCACGGCAAGAATACTGGGGTGGGTTGCCATTACCTTCCCCAGGGATCGCATTTGGTCTGACCTCTCTGTCATGACCTTCCCGTCTTGGGTGGCCCTTCATGGTTTAGCTCATGGCATCATTGAGGTGCTCAAGCTCCAGCACCACGACAAGGTAACGATCCTTTGCTGAAGATAATATCTAGTATAACTTAATTGAATCTTGGTTTCTGATTATGCCAAAATAGGAATCCAAATCTTTGGTCCTTCTTTTTTTTTTTAATTATAGTGAATTTTATTAAGTTTCAAGAGAAGAATAAAAACTACAGAAAAACAAAAAAATTACAAAGAAAGGAAAAAAAACTAAAAAGGTGCAGGAACACAAGAGAAAAAAAATTCAAATTTACAAAAAGATATGGCTTCTGACTTTTAATAGCAAGGATATACAAAAATTTTCCATAATCTCTTACTCTATATTAAACCAAAACACCACATTATTTCTATAAATCATTCCACTTTAACACATAATGAAAATCACTCAGTACGGTTACTCCTCCCCCTTATATTAAAATAAAGAAAACAAAAGTTCATATAAACCTCCTAAACATCTTTCTCCCCTCCAAAAGATAACCTATTTAATTATTCCCTTCCTACTACTATTCTATACATTTCTGTCTACTATAACAAGAATCAAATTAAAAAGCACATAAGTTGTCTGCTATTATACTTAATAATACCACAGTTTTAATAATTTTAATCTTAATAAACCCAAAAAACAAAGACAATTCAAAACAGTAATTCCATATCTTTAAAAGCAAATAACATCAATCAAATTCTTAAAGCAAACCAGATAAACATTCTTTAACCCTAATACCACAGTTTTAATAATTTTAATCTTAATAAACCCAAAAAACAAAGCCAATTCAAAACAGTAAATCCAAATCTTTAAAAGCAAATATCATAAATCCTTAAAGGAAACCAGATAAACATTCTTCAACCCTTATCCCACTTCAAAATAAACCAAAGCAGTTCCATATCCCCACGATGGACACCGAGCTTTTCTCTTGAAAGAATCAAACAGCCCAGCTGCCCCCCTCAAAGATTCCAGGTTCTTTTCATGGCATTCCACCAGGAGATCAATTTTACTTATGGCTTGCAGATCACTCTCTCCCTTCTCCAACTCCACTATCCAATCTTCATCCAGCATCTCGATAAAAATCCTAATCTCACTCTTAAAAAAGACCTTTCTATCGCTCTTAAATTCCTCAATTTCATCCACCACATCCCCAACTTGATGGCACATTTTAGATCTAATATTTTCCACAAGTCCTGGATATCTTGCATAAAAGCTTGATAGAAGTGAGAAGAAATTTGTTTAAAATCTTGGTGGAAGTCAGAAAGAATCTGTTTGAAATCTTCCATGTCTCACACAGTAGATTATGGTGCCCCCTGGGAGCTTAGCCAGCAAAAGCTGAAGATATGCAAGAATTCCAAAGTGTGTTTACATAAAGTGAGAGTGAGAATAGCAGACAGTTCTCAAGGGAAAGTGAAAACAGAAAGCTGAAGATTCAAATCAGTCAATTCAACATGTAGGAAAATGCTAATATCTTCAAATTTAATTCAGAAATAATAACAGGAAGACAATTGTTTACTCTCAATCCTCCTTTATATTTGGAAGGAAAATGAAATCCAAAACTTAAAAAAAATATTTTTTTTAAAGTAATCCCCAAAATAATGTTCACCACCAAGAGAACCTCGCTGTAGAAAGCCTCTCTTGGGGTACATATACTTTAAAAATATACAAATTGGTGATTTAGAAATGGGGTGGTCGGTCTTCATGTCCCCTTATGGCTACAGCTTGGAAAATGATGAAATCCCCACCTCCCAGCTGGCTCTTACCAGTCGAATGTGAAATGCTGTTTGTAGTCTTCTGGCTGCAAGCAGCCATCCAGAGGACAGATGGGATGATTCCAGGTATTCTCCTTGATCCAGAAAACATTTCTGGGCTTCAGGAAAGCCTGACTGAGCCCGAAAAAAGTTACCGTGTTGTCAGCTTTGCCTGCTGAACCCGCGGGCACAGCCGTTTAGTTCGTCATTCCCACCGGAAGCCCAGTCCTTCTGTTCAGCTATTATTTGCTTTCTCTCAGGAAATAAATTGTCACATATAGGTCTTTGTCATTTCAGTCATCACCGATACAAGATTTTATGTGTACAGAAATTTTCTTTATCCCCTTTATTCCAGAAAGTTCCTAGTTTCATATTTAGAAAAGTGGAATGTTTTGAGTTCATTTGAAATCTAAAATAAAATTAACTTGAAATATTTAAACTGTTTTAATATTTTCTCTTTCTTGTTAAGATTCCAGTGTTAAACATTGAAATGAAAATACTTCCAGCTGTTTGTACAGTAGCAGGAACCATATTCTCTTGTACAAACTACTTTGGTGTGATCTTCACAGGTGGAGTTGGCAAAAATGGATCAACCATAGCAGTAAGTTTTGTTGTTGTTGTTGTTTTGTATTTTTAATATACAGTATTCTCCTATTCTTTCTCCTGTATAATCCTTCCTTCCTTCCTTCCTTCCTTCCTTCCTTCCTTCCTTCCTTCCTTCCTTCCTTCCTTCCTTCCTTCCTTCCTTCCTTCCTTCCTTCCTTCCTTCCTCATCTGCACGTTTCCAGAGGCTCATAGCGGCTATCAGAAAACCTTCAATAAAAATAAACTCACCAAAATAATAAATTCTCAACAGCATCAGATAAAAAAAAAATACAAAGCATTCCAACATTCACAGCATGCCTTCCTCCTGAGTTAGATGGAAAAGCTAGAACTGCAAGCCCAGGAGGGAAGAGGTAGACCAGACTTCTGTGGCCAGGAAGTTCCAAAACATAGGGGCAGTAACAAAAAATACTCACTTCCTAGCTCTTGACAGATGGGACCTGAAGGAAAATGACTCTATTCAATCTGATTCTATATGATTTAAAATAAAATATTGTCTTATTTTAGAATTTTTGAAGGCTAATTAGCAAGATCTTCCACTACATTACTAGTAAAAGGAAAGAATATGCAGTATCTAAATAAAAGTTCCAATTTAATATAGTGACTAAGGAAAGATATTTTTTTATATCTGGTTCTAGAGATGCATCATTTTCTGGTATAAATTTCAGACTGCCTTCTTATATGAGATTGAATTCATACATCTTCATAAGGTAAAATGCAGTCCAGTCAGAGTAACGAAAACTGCAAGTTTTGTTTTTCCATACTTTTTCTGATATAAGAGCACCATTGACAATCTTCCAAAAATAAATTAAGGCCAGTTCTCTTTGGGGTCGATTTGGTATTAAGTCAGATGAGTGTTTAATATGTACAGTTGTACTTAAAAGCTTGTGAACCCTTTGGAATGTTCAATATTTCTGCCTAAAGAAGACCTGAGGCTCAGTTGTTTAATTGGGTTCTCTCTGTCTAGTTTTAGGACTGTGTGGAGAACAGATCACATTATAGGTCATATTTATGCAAAAATGTTGGAAATTCAAAAGGCTTCACAAACCTTTAAACACCACTGTGTGTTGGGAATCACATGAAACGTACAGGTTACCCACACATCTATATATTAAACATAGGCAGGTGATAACTTAGGAGTTTATGAGTGCCTCCCACCATCCGCTTTTCAGTCTCCAGGGTATCCCCAGATGGCACTGTTGAAATTCAGTAACAAAATCACCAGTTTCAGTAAGGGGGTTTTTTTCCTGAGCAACTCAAGGCATCCATTTTTGCTGCTTTAACCCTCTCTCCCCCGCTCCATACTCACAAAAAGGCTGAACACAATTGTCCAATTTGGCTTGTAGCCCTTGAAGGTCCAAACATGTAAATTAAAAATTGTATTCATATTGTGGGTGTTTTTCTTACTATCTTTCTCTTCAAAATTAAAGTCAATTTTATTAACTCTTGGGGATCCTCAAAGGATCTGTTTATCTTGTTGCCACCAACAACCTCTCTTTCTGATTTACAAATTTTCTTTTTCTCCTTTATTTCTTTATGTTTCTGAGATAATCGGTCTAGATGGAATATGGAGAAAATGTAGGATGATGCAGTGACTTTTTATTATTTAAGTACATAACTTAAATGGGTTATGAAAAACATTTACTTCCTATTGGAATGTATTCACCAATGCTTGCCTTCCCTGACTCTAAATATGTTCATAATTCTGCCTCTCTGGGGAGATGGAGGTTTTCCTAGGCTAAGACTCTGAACTTCCCTCAGACATGTCCTTTACACCTCCCAAACTGCATTTTCCTCAGGACCCTCCTTCCTCTGGAGCAGTGTTTCTCGACCTTGACAACTTGAAGAGGTATGGACTTCAACTCCCAGAATTCCCCAGCCAAAGCACACCTCTTCAAGTTGCCAAGGTTGAGAAACACCGCTCTGGGGTATAAACTAAAGGAGGTGCCTTCCACTGCCATGCTTGGATTGGTAGCTCCCCACCCAGCCACTATAACGCCTTAGCTGCACATTGTTCAACAATCGCTTTGGGGTTGGTTACTTGTTTTTTCTTTTAATTCTATTTTTCTTTTGTGTTATCTGCTCAGAGTCTTTTTGGAATTGAACAACTTATAAATTGCAGAATTAAATAAACTAGATAAATATATGCTTATTTATCCCTTGCATCTTAACGAAATAGATATTATTATTTCTCAGTAGTTCTCCATTGACTTGAAAAGAGTTCAAGGAGATCTAGTTATAATTAAATGTATGTATGTATGTATGGTCAACTAAAGTGTGCTCTGGACTGTTGACAACCGTGTTTCTGTTTATATGCCCAGCATGGTAAATTAATACTAAATCCTTTTCCCATGTAGGGAACAAGTGTCCTTTCGCCATTTCTTCATATTGGAGCTGTCATTACATTAGCTGTCATGATCTACAAGAAATCTGCTGTGGAACTTTTTGAAAAACATCCTTGCCTCTATATACTGACTTTTGGGTTTGTTTCTGCTAAGATAACTAACAAACTGGTGGTAAGTATTTCCTTGTGCTTTTAACTAATCTTCAGTGAAATACTTCACTATTAGAGGTTTAATTTTTTTTCTTCCAATGCAGATAACAGAATTATTAGTGTATATGGTGGGATTTCAACAAGGATTGTCCTATGATTGCCCTATAATCCAATCCTTGAAGAGAAACTTTTATCAAAATGTAGCTGCTTACTCCATAAAAATTACTATCTGTATAATACTAAAACTCTCGTTGTGTTTATCTGGTTGTCTGTTTGTACCCTTAAGTTAGCCCAAAGAGTGCATTATACCGCAACAATTTTTGAATCAAGGTACCTAAAATTCACTAACTTAAAGAATGCATAAAAAATCTAGGACCCATTACTCCTGTGGAACTGAAATTTCCACAACGTTCAGACCAGTTTTATTTACGAAGTTGTGGCCATTGCAGCATCCCCACGGTCATGTGATTGTGATTTCCGACACTCCTTGCCAGCTTCCCAGCAGAGTCAAATGGGGAAGCCAGCAGGAAGTTGGAACTCACTCCCGCTCCCACTGTTTTTTTGCCCATCTGTGGTCATTTTGTTTATCTCTTTAGGTAAGTAAATACTGACTTATTATTGAAGTTTGTTTGCCACTACAATTATTTTTCTATTTGTGATATATACTCTTCTTAAATGATCACAGGACCGTCCAGCATTGGGGTAAAAAAACATGGTCAGCCTAAAATTTAATGTCCATTCTGGTCACATCAGACTGCTACCATTCTCTCAAAAGGATGACCCAAAGGATCACAGGGTTGACTAGTTTCTTATTATAAATAAGAAATGCTTGCTTTTTCTCTGTAGGTTGCACATATGACCAAAAGTGAGATGCATCTGCATGACACAGCATTCATAGGTCCAGCACTTTTGTTCTTGGACCAATATTTTAATAGCTTTATTGATGAATACATTGTACTTTGGATTGCCTTGGTAAGTGTTTCCTTATTTCTCTGTGCATTTTCAAGATACATGTATGCATCTTTAGTTTTCTAATGGCAAGGCTGGATTCATAATTATTTTTATATTATTTATTAAATGTGTATGCTGCCCAATTCTCAGCGACTGGGCAGCTCACAACACTCAAAAAAGAAATTATAATAAAATCAATAAAACATAAACAAATAAAAAGATGGCAAGCATGAGAAAGTGAAGGGTCTTACTCTCCCTTGCTGATGGCTTGGGTAAAGAACCAGGCCTTCACGATTCTTCTAAACAGCAGCAGAGTGGGGGCCATCTGGATCTAAGGAGGAACCTTGTTCCAGAGGGCAGGCACTGCTATAGAGAAGGTGCGCTTCTGGGGTCCTGAGATGAGAATGTTTAATCAAAGGAACCCGGAGTGCACCAACCCTGCAGGATCAACCTGGCCAGACAGATGTTATGGAAGACAGGCTGGCCCTCAAGCAACCAGGCCCTATGCCATGTAGGGCTTTATTGGTAACAACCAGAACCTTGAATCACACCCAGAAGCAAACTAGCATAGTTTTCCGTATCTGTGAGGCATGTCCATGCATTCATCCATATACACACCTACCCACAGCAGATAATGACAAGTGGTTTGATGTTTTATATTGCATAATACTGTAATGTCATCTGGGAATGGATTTTGAGAAAGCAGAATTTTTACAATAGAAACACAAAATGATTTATAGTTTGTTGAACCTTACATTCTGAGAAATTGTTCGATACCACAAAATCACAGCAAGGTATTCTAGACGAGGTATCAATCTTTTCCTTTAGCTATGTGAATTGAAAATATAGCCCATATTTTTCAACTTTTTAAAAATAAGCCCATGTTCCTAAAGAGAGATAATATTTTGCAGTTCCTATCATATCCTTAAGAATATGATTGGCATTTAAGAAAATAGAATTCATTTTAGCCATGTTATCAGTATTTTTTTTTAAAATGTACTCTTGTCTTTATGGGATTTGGTTTGTTTGTTTGTTTTTTAATGAACTTCAGATAATGTTGGTATTCAAGTGTTCATAACTACTGGGATATTTCATACATTGATACTATTGGGGTTTTTATGTCACACATTTCATTTACTGCATAGTTAACCTGTCCTCTCTCCAAAGTGCTCAGGGCAACAGTTTCCTTCTTTTGTCCAAATCGTAACCAAAACATGAAAGATAGATTTGTCTGAATGCTCAGGGGTTTCAACATAGGTTCGTAGTTCTGTTTCATGAAACTACACCAGCTTTCATATACCTGTGCCCAAGTTTGAGAAAAGGTTGATGCCTTTGTATTGGTGATGGAGATCCTCTAGCCAGCATATTAAAGAATGCTATACTTCCAACAGAGGAAGACAGAGAATCCAAGATCTCCACAGTTGCAGTGGAGTGAGAATGTTGAGGACTTTCTCCTTTGGGGCAAGTACAGGGCAGGTGAGAATGGGCAGAGACATCTTGCAAGCATTCCAGTTGCAAAAGTGAGCCCAAACTGGTTCATTCATACCAAGTTGGGGCTTATTTCCTTTTGCATGAAATGACATCATGGAGCAGGTCCTTTGAGGAACAAGCCTGCCCTGTCCTCTAGCTTAGGCAGCTGTGGTACTGGATCTTTCCCAGCTCCCACTTCTGCTTTAAAATGCAGAAAAATATTTCTCAAGGGTATCCTAATGGTTAAAATGATGGGTTCAAAACCTGAAGAATAATTTGTGTCAAAGTTTTTATGCCCAAATCTCATATATGGTTATATTATCCTTTCAGATTTTTTCTCTTTTTGATTTACTCCGATACTGTGTCAGTGTCTGCAATCAGATTGCTTCCCATCTTCACATCAGTGTCTTCAAGATCAAGACCCATTCTATATATTCAAATCATCACTTGCAATAACTAGCAGCTGTTTTCTACAGGAGAGGATGCAATTATCTTGAGGAGTCTATGGAAACTGGAGCAGATAGGAACAAATCTAATTTATAATAATGTTGTATAACTAATTTTGTTATAAATGATACTCCCTAGTTAGATAGTCCTCCAATGAAAAGGGAATCCCAAGTATTCTCCAAACATCTTTATTACCAGGTCCACTGGTTGTGTGCCTAGAGAAGCATGCAGAGAATAAAGCTTTGTCTTTGTAATTACCTTGACCACAAAATAGGCTCTCAGATAAATGGATTCCCAATAACAGGAATTTCTAATACAGTGTAATAACAAGCTGTAAGACTATTCGCTTTTTAATTTAATCATCCCTTAAAGTACTCATTTAATACTGTCCCAGAAGTAATTATTAAAGGATTGCCTTGAGAGACACTGGTATTCCACTAGCTTTAGTGGCTGGGATGTCTTGGACTTGGGCCTAGATGATTACATACATCACCAGTTGCTGATAACTGCGGTTAGTTTTTAAGAAAACTGATACTTGATGTTATTCCCATTGTCTCTGGAAGCTGGCATCTTGAAATGCTATCTTTGGAAGCAATCCACTGTGGCTGGCGATCTCTGTCATTGCAAGTTGTACAGCCACTGTGCTTGATAAATTACATCTTTTGTCTTTAAAAAATTCTAACCCTAGTCCCCTAAGATGTGGGGTGATTGTCAGCATGCAGTATAGTGTGGTATCTGTCAATTTATTTTTTAAAATAAACACTTTAAAATTTTCAGTTTTTTTTTTCCAGTGGAAAGTCTATACAAAATTTGCAGTTACTTTTTGTATAAAATTTATGCAAAAATATTTCTGTTTAATAAATGAAAATTCTCATAACTATAATAATCCTTGTGTTCTTATATTTTGATCCAACGTGCAAAACATTAATTTGAATTGGTAAAGTATATTTGTGCAGTTGAACTGTATTAGCACATCTTGCTTTTTTTAAGTGTAATACAATCTAGCTCCTATCTAGACTAGCTTTTAAGAGTAGACTTACTATGAAGCAGCTGAAACATTAATGGTAACTTACTGGTTAGGTAGTAGGGTACAACTGATTTAACTTAAAGCAACACTTGCCACAACTTTAGCAAGGAATATCACATATCAGATGAATCAAAGTGTTAGTAAGTTCATCTTCTAAAGAAGAGGCTAAGCCTCTTCATGATTATGGCAAACTAGGAATAAGGAGCAATTTTTGGAGACACCATCTTGATAACTAAGGGAGAAAAAAGACATTAGGGAAAAAAAATGTATTGAGTAGAATATTTTCAAAGGTTCAACTGCTAATTAAGTAAAGATATTGGCAGCAATGTAAAGGATCTGGTAAGTTATTACCTTTTTGGCTGAAACAATTGCAACAGTGTAATATTTTTTATTAAGGATGACCAGAGTATAATATAGAATGCTTCTGACTCAGCAAATCAACTTGTTTTTACTCTCTGTTGTATAATACTGAGTCAAATGTAACCAAGGAAGAAATTAGTGAAAAATATCTGAGAAATAACAGATACCAGACATATACTGAGTTTCTTCCTCCAATATTACTGGAAGTTTATATTATTTTTTTGCATAACATTTCTCCAGCCATCCTCAGTGAGGTTTATAGAGCAGATTTTGAAGGCTCTTAAACACCCTGCTATCTTGGACAAATTATTGTCCAGCACATGTTGATGCAAGAATATTGACAGTGACTCTAGCATGTAGATTATAGACACTATTTCTCAGATTATCCAGCCTGTATAGTCTGGTTTAATAAAAGGTCACCAAGAATTTGATAATATATTACTGATGTTCTGGATATGTATTTAGAAAAAACGAAATAAATTGAAATCAGTGGTGTTTTTTACTCTCAGTAGTATAACTGCACACACTTCTGTGGCACTCTAATCCTTTTTTGTTTTCCATTATAATTTTCATTCTTTTCCAAGCAGCTTCCACACCCTTTTGCCCTTATTTCTATTTTCCATTCATTCTGTTGGAAGATCAATCTATGTTGTTTTTTTCTTGCCGGATTCTCACTTTCTCTTCCTGCAGTTCTACTTTCATTCTCTTTCCTTCTTCCAAGTGTAGTTTTCCCCATTCCTGACACTACCAAAAAGTAGTCTGTACTACATTCAGAACTTCTCATCACCGATGTATCCTTCACTAATTCAGTGTTTCATCATAAACAGTCAATTCATGTTTTTAGATGATGCTTATTCATATTTGTACATATGTGTAGACTTATTTAAACGATGTATTTGAAACAAACAGACCTCTTTTCAAGCAGATGCTCACCAGCTCCGTTCTCATTCATGTGGGTTTCTTAATGTCCAATATTCTTTAATGTATTCTCTTACCTCTTTCCATCCATTCATGTAACCTAGCAGAATAATTTTTGCCCAGTATCTAATTTATTCATAAGATCATCTACAAGATGCCTCATGGATGCACTTTACCTCCTCCTTTTTTTAAAATCTGATATTGGATCATTGGCCTACTTAAGTAAACAAACTGGGAACATTTCAAGATAACAGCTAGAAATGAACACAAACTGTTATTATATCCTAATATCATCATATGGATACATTTATATCCATTTTAGGGTAAGCAGCGCTATGTAGAGTGCAGAGAAGGAGTAAGAAAGAGTCAACGAAATGTAAAGGCGTGGGATAAGGAAACATAGCTAAATAAAGTGAGTGAGATTCTTTATTTAGGTTCATTTTTAACTGAAATTAAAATATGGATATACTTGCAGCTACAGATGAATATTTCCTTGGAATAACGATTTCCAGATATTTAAAAGAATTCAAGGGACATTCAACATTTACAAGTTGAAAAGCCCAATTAAGTTTTGAAAACACTGAATTATTGCAAGAGAAATTTGAGTTGTCTAAAATTGCAAAAACAGCAGTACAGTAAAACTTCTAACAGGTCACCATTTACTGCACTTCAGCTGAATAAGTAGTCTGGATGATTCACATACAGGTAGTCCTCGTTTAACGATCACACTTGGGACTGGCAACTTGGTCTTTAAGCGAAGTGGTCACTAAGTGAAACTGCAACTTGCTCATGATCTGACTTCAGTTCTTCTTTGCTTCATATGAAAGATCGTAAATGCAGGGATTAGTCATAAGGTTACTTTTTCATCACTGTCGTAACTGCAAATGATCGCTAAATGAGGCAGTCACTAAATGAGGACTACCTGTACATTTATGTTTTTTACATCAACTGCATCTTTTGTATAATTATGTAATTATGCCAATGGTGTTATCAGGTCATTACTCAAATAAGATGACATAAATTGATGCAAATTACATTCTTGTTTAATAGGTATTTAGGAAAAATAGCTACTCCCACATCCCAAATAGTCCACTGAATTGAGGCTTCATTGTATTTTCAATTCAAACATCTTTCAATCTTGACAGTTTGATATGAGACATTAGCAGCATCTAAATTCTCAAATTACTGTCAGTACTGGGATGTTTCAAACAATTCTAAGTCTACATTATTTTTTTAATTAACAGATAAAAGAGTATAGTAAAGCTGGATAACAGATATTAAAAAAACCTTCTGTAATGAAAATCTGGAGTATCCCATATTAACAAAGCGATGACTAAGGGTCAAAGAATGTTAAGTATATTTCTCATCTTAGGATCAGTCTGATTAAGCAAAAAATCCTTTTCGCGTTTAGTGGACAACTAAGAGAATGGTTTAAAAGAATTGGCCTGAGGGGAGGCTTATTTATATGATAAGGAGCTTGTCCACTATTGCCCCATTTTGGTTTAATATCCATAAGTATATTAATAAGGTATTACAAAGATCACAGTGTTTTAAAGATGTGAATGCAGTTCTGAATTATATACAAAAACATTTGAATTTATCACTATGCAAAGAAATAGGGATGTAATGAGCTTGGGAAGGGCAGCCAGCCAAAAGGTTACTCTTCAATATTGGAAAGATGGTGGGATCCCAGATTTTAAATCTGGGATTGCCAATATGAATTTGCCTTCCATTTAGAAATTGGCTCTTTATCAATGTAGTGGAAAGACTGATTATATAATTCTGTGCAGTCAAGGTTTAATGGCATGCTTGTAGATTGAAATATTAGCATGCTTGTAGACCGAAATATATTTTTGCTTTTTTCCATTTGTAATTTTTCTTTTAAAAAATCTCCTTTTTGGTGGGGGGAGTACATCTGTGAGTTGTACACTAAATTGTCTTGTTACAGGTAGTATAGCTTTTCTCCTGTGTGCAAAATCATTTAGTCTTTATATAATTCAGAGTAAGAATACTAGATACAGCTGAGCTGATGTAGCTTCCTGTATAACTGTGAATAGAGCATTGCACTTCATTGCAGTCATAAGATGGTTCATTAGCTGAAGAACCTGAAAACTTTCTAAAAGAAACTGCAATAGCACATTCAGTTAATTTTCTTGTAATTAAATAAGCTTAATTCTGACTTTTCCTCTGACAGGACTTGACTTGTACACTCTCATTAAATTATTAACAACTGGGTCCCAAAAAGTACACTTGTAAAATTTGACATGATATTCAACTCAATTCAGTATTTACCACATTCATTGAACTCAAGATTGAAATAATTGGGATACAAACTTAACTAGGTGGCAAAACACAACTACCAAGCAGGGAGAAGCCATCGCATTCTCACATCCTAAACTCTGCTGGATTTATGCAAAAGGGAACCTATTCTCCTCTCCCCTTACATATTTTTTCTTCCAACTCTTGTAAAGATGGGGTACCTCTGTTCTTATTCTTGGGGCAGAGCATGTTGAGTAAATGGGAAGATTTGGTTGATCCAGTCTTCTCCAACCTACTCTGTACCTGCATTCTCTATTTAAGCATAGCCACAAAATATTTCAGGGAGAGCAAAGCAAAGGCTTTAAGACTTTCTATCTTTGGAAAAGATCTGCAAAGTCCTCCAGCTCCTGAGATACTCTCACAGGGATCACAGAATTATGCCCTTATATTGGAACCATCCTACTCAGTGTCTATATTATTTGTAACATTGAAAGAAGATACTGGTTACTGAAACTATACAAAGAAGAGCTTAGTGATAAACTAAAGACAGGTAACCTGGTACCATTCAGCTGTATTAAGCTTCAATTCTTACCAGCCATAACTAATCTAGCTAACAATGAGATTGTTGAAGTTATTGAAAATCTGGAGGACAAGATAGTCACCCATCCTGGGAATGAACAATGGATGTAGGATTTTTTTTTTCCTGGCTAAATGATAGCTTTAATCAATATTTTCCAAATTAGCACTGGAAATTCACTAAGATTTAGGTCCCTAAGAATTTCAGCAAAATAGGAATATTCAAATATGTCTGATTAACAGCAGTTCACTAGCAGTTTCTTGTTCTAACCACGATACTATGTTGCCAAATTGGTGCAGGAATACCAACAGTCCCTCAAAGATAGCATCCTATAGATCTATTGTTCTATTGGAACCATAATGTCCAGTGCGTTACTCCCAATTCATTGCTAATATTTTATGGTGGTGGAATGGGCTTAACTGGATGGACAGTTGGACTACAACCTTTACTAAGTTGATATGGTCACTGAAGATGTGTTTGCTTTTTTATTTCTTTATTCCTAATCTCTTCAACTCATTCATTAATGATATGTTGTTGTTCTACATCTCTCCTTTAAACTGCTCAGTACGAGAAATGTCATGTGATAAATTGTGTGACAAGCATTGCTGCTGAGAATATAGCATAATATAGAATGAATATAGAAATCTAACATCCATTCTATAATCCCATCAAGTACAAACATTCAGTATAAGATCTTTGGACTGAAAACCAGTTTAATGAGAATAAGGATGTTTCCAATGAATATAATTGTCTCACTCTTCCCCCCACATTCTCTGCCATATGCATTGTTTGCTGCATCTGACAAAATTTCCAAAAAATGTAGAATCCTATTTTGATCAAGATAGGATTGTTTGCTCATTCAGTTTTATGCTGCCATTCTGTCTGTGGAACTGCAGCTTTGTCCGATTGTCAGTTGGACTACAAAATTTCAGGCAAATAAAGAGCAGCTTGTAATGCCAGCCAGAAGAAAAAGGAAAATGTCGAAAACAGCTCCCCATGACTTTTCATGGTTCACATACGAAGCACAGGTACTACCATGACAGCCAACAATACCAGAGGTATATTTCATCTATGGACCTGATCCAGGCAGATGATTAGTTGCAGGGCTGCTTATTTGCTAGCAAGCAATATTCTCCTCTAAAGCATAGATTCAGGAGAGTCTCCTGTACTTCTTTTGTTCTTGATATTCATTTAATTTCTGCTGAAAATATCCTGCAGTTGAAACAAAAAGTGCATTAGTTATTATGCCTGGCAGGTGTAAACATCCCTTATAATGATCTCCACAGCATGACTTTGAAAAATGTTCCATAGGTCAATATCTTCATTTGATACAGTATTGTGACTTCTATAACAACTAGGAAAGAATGTCTAATGCAGATTGCCTGGCCATGTGAGCCCCTGCAGTAAGAAGAGTAAGACAGGAATAAATGCATTTTAGAAAGCTCCTCCCCCATACTTGGCATATTTAGTTTTGCTCACACAATCAGACCCTTGCCATTTGCTACCTCTTCCCATACTCCTGAAGAGCTAAAAGCAGCACCTAAAATGATGCTAAGCTAGCAGATGGTGGAGGGTTATATCCTCAGCAAGAAGATGATATTCTAAGGATGTTTTCACCTTTAGAAGGTAGATTAGGGCATCACTGCTATCCTCAATTTGTTCTGTGGGAAGTTTCCACTATGTGAGTAACCATCTCTACTTGGCTGGAACGTTACGGCAAGGCAAAAAGGTACATGGCCACTATGGCATAGGAACTTACCTTCTATGCACTTCCTACTTTTTTCTGCATCTTGAATAAATAATGAGAACATTTGAGTCTTCACAAATTTTTTCACAAATCTGCGGTTGGTCTTGGAAGCGATAGCCTTGCAAAATGATTGTTCCTGGAAGTTGCCCATGCCATTTCTACTCCATCTGATATGTGCTGGATAGTGACCAATCATCTTCACAAAGAACTGTATAAAGGTGTCTGAGACATGTGCATTGAATTCCTCAGACGCTTGAAAAAGAAGGGGAGAGCATATATACCTTCATGTCCAACAGAAATATTTTCCCCTATCTTAAAACTTGACTACTGCTTCAGAAAATTCTAGAAGCCACAGTAACTGGGGCAGTGACAGAGCTGTCACATGGAAGCCGATTTAGAATCCCCTCACCTAAGTGACACCAAATAACAAATTCTGTACAATGCCCAAAGTGAAGATTTGGTGTGCTCAGTGAAAGTTAGAGAACTCACAAATGAAAGGCAATGTCATCTGGACTTCACCATACTTTATTTCATAAATTCCACATTTAAGGACTGCATGAAAAGCCTCATCTAGAAGTATGTCTGTGATCTACTGCATGCTCCAGAAGTATTAGTGCTGGTAGTCAGGATCTCTGTACCCACCAGTGGTTTACTGTGTAGCAAAAGCTATCAGCTACATGGAGTAAATTTCTGTGGCTACTACCACAGAAATATTAAATATTCACATTCTCAGTAACATGTTTTTTTCTTTTCCAGATGCATCTGATAGTAGTGTCCAATAAGATTATGGAAAATTAATGTCAGCAAAGATATGCAGTCTTACAGCAACTTTAATCAGTACATTATATCCATTCATTAACAACACCAATCACCATGCAGCTTGTATATGGTGGGCGGGGGCAGGGGCGGGGGGGGAGAGACTCATACATATACACTGCGTTCCTTTTCAGGTCTAATTCTCTGAGACATAAAATCCCCTCTGGGGAGATTAGAGAGCTAAGAAAATACTAGAATGAATAAGCACATGGCTGCAGAAGGAAGATTTTGCCTGCTTTGCTAGTTTGCTTATAATCAGCAGTAGAAAAAATGTTTAGCTTTAAAAATGTAAAGCCTTCCAATTTTATGAACTCCAGGTATGAAATTCTACAAGTGCTTCCTCACCCTTCCTGCCATAATATTTCAAGGAGCTATCATAGTAATACATCTTCTGGAAAGCATCAAAAGATGTTGGTTCTATAACCAAAGCTTAACTTCAAGCTACAAATCAAACCCTCATCATGTAGCTATTGTAGCTAATAATCATTACACATAAAAAGCTATCTTCATGACTTAGTCTCTGTGAATTGTACACTTTATTTAAGGCATGAACTGGAGAAATCTTTATCATTATCCCTTGTCTTAATATCACTGAGTAAAGGACAAATATGCAGCAGGATGAGTTGCATTCCATACTGTAGGCTACAAGTAACTTATACTGGATGGATTAGACCCAAAAGGGATATGTTATCAGAAGTAAAGCTGAGTGATTAGAAAATGAATTTTAAAAACCAATGTTGGAAATACATTCTATCTCATGTTTGGGGTTTTTTTTTCACTGAATGCATCGTTTATTGTGTTGCACAGTTGTTCCTGTGCCTAAAATAAAACAGGGGAATGGCATGACCATTTATATTTTACCACAATCCTCTTATTTAATGTCAACCTCTTAGCAGCTGGCTATAACTGAAAACAAGATTTCCTAGAGTTTCCTTTAACAAGATTGGAAAGGAATGGAACATGGTTACAGAAATCTGAGCAACTGTATTGTTCTCATGCTAGAAGTCAATTTTTTTCTCAGCTTGTTAAGGTGGAGGCTTTTTCAGTTTTTTACTAACAGGCTCTCTAGGAACAAGCAAGGAGAGCAATTGTCTTTCTGATAGCTGAGGAATGTGTAGGTGGGTCAGGATGTGAATGACTCCAAGTTTGCTTTACTTGGTGTACCAGGCAGAACTCATTCAGGCTAACTTGTTGGATTGAATTCCCCAGTGCCATAATTCCAATCAAATAGGCATGTAATTTGGCCTTTCTGCTCAACTAGTTTCAGGCTGTATCTGTCAATCAGTTCTCTGCACACCACTGTTTTTGCTTGATACAAATGATTTTATGTGGTTTACATGCAAATAATTCCCCCCAAAGTAGGCATAATGCAGTAGAAGAAGAGCTCAGTTGGTATGTATCAAATAGCTTTCCTTATTCTTAGCAGGCAGCCTCCAAAACTGAAATAAAACAGCATATGGCAAGCTGCACATACACTGCTCCACCCTACTTTTTAATCATGACCTATTTACTTTGAAAGGCATCCTTAATGTAACAGAAACATACCACATATTTCCACTTTCATTATACCCCATAAAGCAAGGTTAACATTACATTATTCTACATTAATAGCTATATATTTACATAAATTATTAAAATATGTTCCAAATATACTTCAAACATTTTAAAACTATCTTGATACTGGGCAATGATCAGGAATTTTACTTTGACATCCACTTCTATATTTAGCCTGCCATTGTTGCTTCCAATTCTGAGTTTGCGGTTCTGGAACTTGTCTCAAACCTTCACCTCTTTCAACTTCTGGTAATTGTGAACTAGAGCTGAAGACATTGCTGTTGGAAGCCATATGGGTGGCTATCTGCTACAGCTAGGTTTCAAATCCTATTTGCCAATTCAAGGTTTCCCCGTCCTAAATGTGACATTATTCAGTTGTCCCTCAGAGGTCTTCTGTCAGTATCAATTTCCTTTTGAATTCTCAACATAATGATTGCTGCTCTGGTCATGCTTTTATTATTTTTGTCAGGTGTCAGCTTTCTGCTGTTTCCACTAACACACCGTCTCATGCTTTAAAGTCTATTGAAGTAATTTTGATGTTGATCTTAACATTCTCTCTGCTTTCCCTGTAGGCAGAACAGGTCCTGAGGAATCTTAGTCTGAAGAGTTATATGAATAGACAAAAGGGTTGTCCCCAATATGTGACCCATCAATAACTGCACCAGGGAGTACTCCAGGCAAATCAGTACTCTATTCCAAAGTTCCAGTAAAACTAAATAAACTTTCTTACTTGATCCTTACAATTTTGTAAAGTATTATTTAGTTGTTTATTTGTTGTTCAATTGTTCACTGTTAATTGTTCATTTCCCCATTCCATTTGGCTAAGAATATCTTGGACTGGACTGTGTTAATATTATTCCAAGACCTTGCAATTTATGCTATCTCTCTTCTGGCATATGGAACATGAGCACACACAGCATCATGTGGAATACATACATAGCAAATACCTCTGTAATTTTTAAAATACCCAATGAAGCTGACATATCTGACAAATGAAGAATTCCTGGAAACTTTGAAAACAAATTCACTGGAAGCAACTATGTCCACCAAATTAACAAATAGCAGGAGCTATTTTACACCACAGCACATCTAGAATTTCATGAGATAACAATGGGTTTTTTTTTATTTGTTTGTTTACTTGGCCTCTGCTCTTGACAAAGCATGCACTATTCAGCACATTTTCTAAATAGTGTGTCATCTTTGCTAAATGCATAATCTCCCAATTATTAACATAGAATGTAACTCTTGATGTAATCTATGAAGGCAACTAAGTATTTCTGTTTTCATATTACTAGGGACAATAATTTTACTACCTATGTAGAAATTAAATGTTTCATAGGCCAATATAATTGTTGCAAAACAGGTTCTAATTACTTTAATCATCTCAGCCATTCCAGTTGTACAACTCAAGTAAAGCCTGTAATTCCAAATATTGCTTTGGGTAATGAATCAACTGATCTACCTTATACTTGATAGAAAACTGAGAGAGTAAAATAATTTCTCGTAAGACAGAGCACAAAGCGGGGACAATGTTTTGTTCTGAAGCTGGAAGAAACCACCACCTTTTTGAGGTTCTGCCAAACCATTTCAGGTCAGCCATAGCTTGGCACAACCCAAATTAGGTACACTGATGACTTACCATACCTTAGAACCAGTGGCAAGTAACTGTCTTCCTATCTGGGCATACTTTATTCTGCTTCAATCAAAGCTCATGATGGAACATCCTTTTCTTGAGAAAGCAAGCCTCTAACCCATTCTTAAATGCAGCTGGTTGAATAACTGACTTTCTGGGATCATAAAACTTTTACTGTACACAAGATTGTTTTTAGATCTTGCAATTCCCTATCTTATTCCACAAATCATTGTCATATGTTATTATTACAGAGCAGCTGTCCAAATGGAGCTGTTAATACTTCTTCATTAGGCACATACTGTGCAAGAAATCTGAGCATCCCACTAATGTATTATTTGTTCTAGCTTAAGCTTTTTAATTACTTCTGATGAAATGCTCATGTATCTTAAACTGGATCTAAGATGTAGCTCATTCACCTTAGATGGGATTCTATCTAATTTAAATTTACCATTCTCCTATTGGGCTCTTTCCATCACTTCCTTCAGCATATTGTCATGGTCCTCCCACATGGAAGAAGCTATAATCATATTATCTAATATAAAATGAGCATCAGCTATGTCACCAAACATTTCATTATTTTTCTGTTGAAACATTTCTGTGGTACACTGTGTAACAAAAGAAAAACTAAAATATTTACCTTATTATCTTAATGAATTGTTATTTATTTATTTACAGTGTTTTTATACTACTGATTCCACATGGACTTCCAGAAGCTTACAAGAATACACATAATACCCATACTTTTGATTTTATTGTAAACTCCCCAGAGTCCCCCTTTTGGGAGAGATGGGCAGTAATAGAAATTTGAAAAATAAATAAATAACCTAAAACAAACATAAAATCCAACATAGCCCAATATTCAATACTCTAGTGATATTTACACTAAAACCCTCCTGCATGAGATCAGCATTCACAGCATTACCCATTAAATGCTCTGTGGAAGAGCTCTGTTTTGATTGTCTTCCTAAATGGAAGGACAGGGAGGATGCTGTTTTATCTCTGGGGGTAGAAAAACACATTAAAGATGGAGTATATACTGTGAAAAAAAGTGTATTTACCACCACTCCCCTGATCTCATGCAGGAGGTGGCTCTGTCAACATCTACTTTGAACAAATGGCCTGGATGGGACAGTTCTACCTGAAGCTGGTTGCCCAGGAAGTACCTAACTGCCACCTATAAATGGATATGATGCAGATGATTCTTCATCTAAATTAATCTGCCAGTCTCAATCTTTTTTAATCTAGAATAGTCACTATACTTTCGACTTTGGACCTCCAACAATGTAGGAACTGAAAAAATGCTACCTTGGTAAAGCTTCAATATGGTATCTCAGGACAAACTCTGAGAACGTTCTTTTCCTCAGTAATAACCAAATGATTAACCCAAGGAATAGGTCTATTCGCTTCAGCCAGAACACTGTCTTTTTATAACTGCTGTATCCTTCAACTTCTCCTGCACAATAAAAGGTATATTTCTGCAAACATGAATCAGAGAAGTCTCTGCTACATCTCTCTCTCTCGCTCGCTTTCTCTCCCTCTCCCTCCCTCCCTCTCTCTCATTTTCCACAAAATTCTCTTAACCCTTTAAAAACTGTAGGGTACAGTTTAGTCAACAATGCTTTAGTTTCCATCATTCAGATTCTACAATCAAATCATGAACCATCACATGGAATCGGAATGATATCAGAACAAGTTAACTTTATTGAGCCAGGCAACACGTTCAGAAAATGAACTTGAGGAATATTTGTTTCAGCTCCAGTGTCCAACTTAAACTTTTGGGGATTCTTTGAACAATTAAGATAGACTACCGTGCCTTTGAATTAGTACTGCAAGCTGGGCCTCCTTGAGAAATGACATTTAAAAAATAGCCACAATCAAGTTCTGAGAGTTTATTCTTCTGCATGTTTTGCTCTATAAATTGAAGAACAGGGATTCTTTTTTCCGCATTTAAAACATTTTAATCCAAAAGCTGGATAAGCTCCTGGGAGACTAAGTTTATCACAAGGACCATATACAGGTAGTCCTCACTTACTGATAGTAATTGGAACCAGGAACTCTGTTGCTAAGCGACATGGTTGTAAGGCGTGACATCACATGACGACGCCGACTTACAACAGCCATTCTGACAGTCCCAGTTGCCATCGTTATGTGAATCATGTGTGGTTGCAGCATCCCATGGTCACATGATTGCCATGTGCGACCTCCTGCCAGCTTCCCCACTGATTTTGCTTGTCAGAAGCCAGCAGTGAAGGTCACAAATGGCAATCACATGACCACCGGCCACTGTGACTGTTGTAATTGCAATCCTATTGCTGAGCACCTCAACCATAATCATGTGACCGTGGAGATATTGCAACAGCTGCAACTATGAGGACCTATCATAAGTACCCCTCATTCAGGGCTGTCATAACTTCGAACGGTCGCTCAGTGAGTGGATGTGAAACAAGAACTACCTGTATATATTTCTTGTTCCCTATTATTGTCTCCATTTTCTCCTATATCTGAGATTAAACTTTTCTGTTCCTTAAAAATTTCTTTCAGCAATTTGTCACTAACAAACACAAGCTAACCTCTAACTTCACAGTTCCTTGCTTTAAAAAAACAAACAGTAATATATGAGTTTATCTGTTCATCATCCACTATTGGGTGAGGCCAATATTTTAAGTATCCAACCATAAAATTCTTTTTTGGATTACAAGAAGATTTAAATAAAGCCAGGACCCTTTTTAAAAGTAAGAGTCTTCTATTTATTGTTACAATATATATTTCACCAGCTTCTCCACCCACCACATGTAACAAAAGAGAAGCCTAAAAGATATCTGATTTTTTTATCTGCTCTTGAAATTTCAGTTTACAATTTTCTGCAAGATTTCTTCAGAGAGATAAAGAAGGTATCTATTTAAAAATCAGCTATATAGTTCTTTAATGCAGCTAATTCAGTTCCACTTTCATTTTCTCACTGCCACACATTTTTTAAAAATTCTTCTGAATTTAGGAATCTGCAGCCACTTCTGATATCATGTAACATTTCTCCTTATTTCAAGGAGATGGCAGCTAACCATGCATCAGAAAGCTTTCATTATTCTTAGCAGGACATCTCCCCAAAGTGAAACAATACAGCATACTTAAGACAAGCTACACATAAAATATTCCACTCCATCTTTCAACAATGGCCACTTTACTCCAGGAGTTAATTTTATGTTACCAAAACTTAGCACAAGCCTCATATACACAAATTTATCAAATCCCATTATTTTCTATATTTCAAGCATTTTTCTCCAACCTGATGCCTCCAACTATGTTGTACTTCCTCCCACAATCCCCAACCAATGGCCATCCTGGAGAGGAATTAGGGGATTTGAGGTCTACTAATGATGGAAGACAGCTGGCTGGACAAGGCTGGTACAGAGAATGACCTTACTTTGGATGTTGTTGTTCATTGTGGGCAAAGAGTATAACATCTCATTCTTCAGCTTGGGTGGCAAAATCTCCTCTTCATCTCCAACCTACAGAATTATTAAAGAGGGAAGTTATATCAATAGCCAATTGCTGCAAATCAGGGCTTGCAGCAAAGTGAAAGATTCACAGCTTCTGACAATACCCAAAGGCCTACTTGAGAGGAAACTGGTCTTGCTGCTAGCTTGACCAAGATATATTGGAGAGAGGAAAGGATTAAGAAAGGAGAAAGTAGGTAATAAGGAAAAGATATCAGGAGAGTATAAAGCAGGGCTAGACAACATGCATTCTGTGGAGTTCTTGGTGCTCTCTGAGCTTGGTTGTTTGCTAAATGTTTTTTACCTAACTAGGTAACTTCTTCAAGCACTGATGATATTATCTAGTTGCGTAATGAAATCTCTGCAAGCAAACAACCAGGCTCAGAAAGCACAAAGGACCCCATAGTTTAACCCTGAGCTATAGATATTTTCATCTATTGAATGTGCATTCTTCTAGCCCCATTTTAATTACCCTAGAGCCTCCCAAAATTATGGTGCCAAAATTTAGTAGCAAATACACAAAATCAATGTGCCTATTTTGTTCTTTTTAAAAACTAGCCCCTAAAAAAGGACAAAAATTTCATCTCCATCACTTCTAGTGATATCACTGCATCCTTGCTAACCCTGACCTGTGGCCTTCAGTGGCCATTATAGGTAGGTAGGTAGGTATGTAGGTAGGTGTGTGTGTAAGAGAGAGAGATAAGTTCCCAGAGGAAAAATGTTGCAAGCCATTGCTGTAAAATGTCTGGCAACCAAGCAAGTGAAGCAGAGCTAAAATCTTGAGAAGAAACTGGACAGGATGGATAGTGGATCATTGCCTAGAAATGCAGACCTAAGTTCTGCAACTGGTAATAATACAGGATTTGGATGGAACTCACCATTTTTAAGAACACTCCTTGGGACAGATCTACGAGCAACACCTAAAAAGGCAAACAGTACCTCCATTTATTAACCACAGAAAAGTTGTATAACTTGCAAGCCAACTCCAGCACACCACTGCTCATATGTGTGTGTGTGTTTGTGTTTGTGTATGTGTATGTATGTATATTTATGTATGTATGTGTATATATACACATACATATAAAATTAAGTGAAGGCTAAGTGAAACCACAACTGTACTTATGATCTTAGTTCAGCTTTCCTTTGCTTTACAGATCTGCAAAGGTCATAAATGTGAGGATTGGTCATAAAGTTATCTTTTCATCACCATCGTAACTGTGATGATTGCTAAATGAGGCAGTCACTAAACAAGGACTACCTGTACGTATCTAAACTTGTCTGTCTGTCTGCCTGTCTATCTATCAAAACTGAGGAGAAAAACAAAAGGTTTTTGTTTTTTCCAAATCAGAAAAGGTTTGGTGGCGACAGCCGAACCACTAGATCCCACAGAGAGCTCTGATTAATGGAATTATACCTTCATTCTGAAGAAGAAAAGGTCAACCACAATAGTTAGGGTGCACAACAAATCAGCAATGCCTATATTGAAAAAATACCTAGGGTATCAGTTTAAATAAAGGTATCACCAGATGGTGAGGCCTACATTAATTTTAGGAGGTACAAATGTTCATGCTAAACCTTTAAGAACACATGTAGATGACTAAGTAATTGATAAGGATGATTAGGACCACTGTCAGTGGGGATAACTTTCAAACATATCACCACATCCAATCCCATGCGCTGGTGTTTGTCACACACCACAGAGACATAACAAATGTAATGGCCCATTCAGTAATCTTTGTTCTCCCTTGGAGAATTGCAAGACTGTACCTCATCCATAGGTTGATCCAGAACCTCTTCCAGGTAGCGTTTTTGGATCCCAACCATAAATGGTGTGGGACAGCAGACTGTGCTGAGAAGCTTCTCTGGAACCACTGGGATGTATGTATGAGCCCAAGTAAAGGGGTAAAGAAGAGCAGCAGCTGAGTGAATGCAGGTGGAGAGGGAGCTGAAAGGAAGCCAGTGTTACGGATTAGAATATAAAGCAGTATTTTAAAGGTAAGGAGTGTATCTGAATAATCAGTTGAACATGGTGCATAAATATGCTTCACATCTTTATTATTTATTCTTTAAATATATTGCCACTGCTGTCTTAAAGGGTTGATTACAATATTACTGATGTTAAAAATAGACAAATGTAATTGTGTTCTTAACAGTCAAATATACTTCTACTTTATTCTGCAATTAATCTTAGCAAGGACCTGGGAAACTTCCCATCTCCAATAGCTCCAGAGCTGTAAATAAGATACACCCCAGCTTCTGTCTCTCACCCCGCTTTTGCTGCCCTTTGAACAGGGCTAGAACAATGATACAGCCAGCTCCTGAATCAACAGGATCCTTCTTTGTTGCTGCCCTTCAAAAATGTAGAATTCTCTCGATGGTGACCCCAAAATGGGAAATATATGGTTTTATAAATGTACACAGCCATAGTGAAAACCTCTAAGTTAAGAAAATCTTCCAAGCTAAATGTCTTATTAAAAGCCTTAAAATGTCACAACTACTAGGCCATATCAAAATATTTATTTTATACATATAAAAAGGGAGCCTGTCTGTATTCCTCCACCTGCCATATACACATTGATTTCACAAATGAATAAACCAAAGTGATAACAAGTTATAAAATGGAAACCTGATCAGAGCAAATGCTATGCTCCAGTCCCACTAACTGACGAAGCACAACTAACTTACTCATTGATTTCAGTGGGACAAGCACAAAATTGCTTCCTCTAGGCTGAAGGCTCAGCATTTACCTGAGCTCATCAGCCAGGAAGACTATCCGTCGCTCCAGAACTACAGAGGCAAATATCAGAAGTATCTTCTCAGGACTGAGGCACTGTAAAAGGGCCTGAAATTCCACATGCTCCAGGTGAGAATCCAATGGCCGGGTCAGCTCAATTTGCTAAAAGCATGACAAGAGGATAAAGTTAACATACTAATGATGGCTGGATACAGTTTGTCTAAAAAATAACAATTTTCACAGGGATTAGGATTTTTTTCCAGTTCTGAATGAACGATTATGGTAGCTGTAATTACATCCTTAGAACAGGTGCCTTTGGGGAGGCAATGCTAAAATATGGCTTAGCGCAATGTGGCAAATTTAACAAGCTACAGGCTCTCATATTTGCCTGTGGTATGGCTGAGTTCTACATTACATATAAACTCAGGGGGACTCTGGTTAGTTTAAAATATGTTTTCAAATAAACCCATATCAAATCAAAATGTATTATTCTGGTTTGCTCAAATAAGCCATTGTTTAAACCAGGATTTCTCAACCAGGGTTCCATGGAACCCTAGGGTTCTGTGAGAGGTCACGAGGTGTTCGAAAACTTATTTCAAATTCAGGCAACTTCACATTAAAGGGGTAAGTTTCAATCTTTATTTTTATTTAAAAACACTGTTAATGCATATAAACAGGCCTACACATGAAACAAATATAATACTTTTGTAACTTCCTGGCTATATTTGAGCCTGAATGAGCAGGAGTTCCCTGAGGCCTGAAAAATATTCCATGGGTTCCTCCAGGGTCAAAAAGTTGAGAAAGGCTGGTTTAAACTAATGAGAGTTTTTTTGATTCTGTCAAAAATCAGGAGGTGTCTGGTAGCACCTTTTCAGACTAACACATTTTATTGAAAAGCATAAATTTTCATAACCTTTCAAGAGCTACAGCTCACTTTAACAGGTGCCTCAGTGAGCTGATGAAGTAAGCTGTAGCTTGCAAAAGCAATTAACATAATTTCGAGTTGGAAAAGATGCTACCAGACCCTTCTGATTTTTGGCCACTATAGACCAACACGGCTCTCATGACCTGGACTCAGCAAGAAGTCATGGATCTCCTGGCATTTCATGACTTAGCTCAACTCTTCAGCTAGGCCTGGCAGAAATTCACAGGCATGGCTCCACTAGATTGGAATCTTTACCGAAGGCGAGAATGAAGGCACACTCATGAGTTGATTGCCCACTCCCAGTGAGAAGATATAAATGACTTTTATTGCCTTTGGGTTTAAATTTGTGGCTTCTTCTTGCCTTTACAAACAAATGTGTATTTAGAACAGGCCTTAGTAGATCTAAAACTGAGTGATTGTTGCATATTTACGTAATGGCCATCTCTGGCCTGGAAATCAATGATGCTTGCCTCAACCCTCACAAATTCAGCTGTAATCCAGAACTCCACAGTTAAGTGAAAATAATAAGCTCTTGATCACCTCCTTGTGGCTATGCAAGAGAAGCTGGAAGAGCAGATGCACATGTGGAAGGGGGACGTCATTGTGTTCACACACTACAGCACACTATGATTTGATTTAGCAATCCATAATACTAAACTATAAACTACAGTTTGCAAAAACACTAACTAGGTTCACACTTCAGGTAAAATGAAACAAACCACACTGGGACTTAGTGTGATATGTAGAGCCACTACCTATGTTTATCTTGGCTCAGGAAACAGCCATGAGGTTACAAAATTAGTCTTCTGTCATTTTATCGTCTTTTTGATACACATAGGGATGCATATGCACAATCTGAAAAAGATTTGGAAGAGAAATTCTGCACCTCTTCTGAAGATGTCCCCTCCCCCCTCTGCTCTTCATTAAAGCTTGCCCAAATTTTCAGGCTTCTGCTACTGCACTGGTGCAGTACAATGGTTGAAATAATCTGTTTCCCCAAAAAGCCAGCTCAACATGAGAGGCTGGTGCAAATACATTTTCTATGCCCATATAAGGCTAAGAGAAAGATACAGATGCTTTTGAGGAAAATGTACCCTGCACCCATCAAACTCCTCCAGTTGTGTGAGGCACTGAGCAAGCCAGGAAACCAATACCAAGACTTCATCTTCTGACAGCTGACAGAGAGAAACCTCTGATACCAAAACAGGAAGTCAAAAGTCAGTATACCAAATCAGACAGAAGACAGTGCAACAGAGCTAGGCAAGTTTGTGTTTTGTGGCAGATTGTTGTGCTGTTGTGACAAGGAGGACAGAAAGTCCCAAAACAAGTATACATAGGAATTTCACTTGTATCTGGAAATCACACCTGACAGTGAAATACATTCCAATTTCTTTTTAACGATTAAAAAGCATGACAAGAGGATAGTTGGTACCAGTTACCAAATGTACCAGGTACCAGTTACCCAATGTACCCCTCAAAGATCTGGAGAATAAGGACAAGAATATGCCAGCAACTTTCTTAAACAGAGACCCCTGATGCAGAATTGCAAACTGAATCTGGCAAAATACTACCCAGAATGCAATTAGGGCATGGTATGATCTGTTTCTAATTATTGCGGTTTGATATTTTGTCATCAGCTGTGGATTCTAGAAAATCTCTTATGTGGAAAGGACTTCCCCAGGCAGTCTGGGAATATTGAATCATTGACCCACATTTTACTCTACTGTACTTGTAGCAACTACTAGCAGTCCTCATTATCTAGATGACTGGATGAGTTTTACATGAAGTTCCTCTTAGTAAACAAAAAACACAAAACAATACAAGCTGTCACTAAGTTTGTGTTTGTTGCTTGTAGAATTCATGCATTGCTAATTTGGGGTTGATTATAGGTTATATTAAGTGGAGTACTAGGGGGTCACACTGTTCTTATGTCATTTTGATGTATTTTATTTTGGTGGGTGTAATAAAGAATAAAAAATAAGCTTTAAAGTGGCCACCAAATTAATATGACAAAGGAAAATTACTAAACATATGTGACCACATCAAATGCCATTTTATTTCATTTCACTTACATTTAAATTAAACAAAATCAAATTTAGTTTTTATTCTGGCCTCCCCCCCTTTTTTTTTGAGCACAGCCACTGAAGAAACAAGTACAGCTCTTGGCCCAAACAAAATTGTGCACTGCTAAACTACACTGTGGTCCAACTTACTATTGATTAATTGATTGATTGATTTCATACCTTGCTTTGTCCCTGGGAATTCAAGATAGGTTACATAGGGGCTTCCTCTCATCTAATCCCCATAAAAGCCCTTGTTGGGCTGGAGGAGAGAGAGACGAGCCCATAGTCACCCAGTGAACTCTGGTCAAGTGGGGATCTGAAGCTGAGTCTCCCTGGTTCAAGCCCAACACTGTAGCCACAATACTGCATGGCTTCTCCAGTCCAGTGCAAGGAGAGCTTCCAGATGTACAGGAAGCAAACCATAAAAAAGAGCTTCTCATCTGCTCAGTACACAACTAATAAATTATTTTCATATCTACTTTTAAGTCTTTCATGCCGCAGAAGTTCTTGTCTCTCTGTTTCAGTGAAACCAGTTTCAAAACTTCAGTGGTCATTTCCTAGTTTATCAACCTCAAACATTATTTGTAGATAGGTTTAGGGGTCATATATTACATGCAACCATATGCATTCAGTCACAGTCTTTTTTGTGAGCATCAGCTCCTGCATTTTTGAATTGCTGCCATTCTTGATTTAATTACAAACTATATTGAGAAATGCATGGACCTTCATCCCCAAGCTTACATTATAGTTGGGGGTGATTTTAATGCATGTTTGGGTCCAGATGACCAAACTCTGCCCATTTCCAAGACTATCCTGTGGAGGCCAGTGAGGGCTATCTCCTCCCCACACACTTGGCTGAAGACACAACCAGCAATTTTGTAAGATATTGCCTGTCCAAATTAACCAATCAACTTGACTTATATATTATGAATGACATGATCATAGGTGATCGACATGTATAATTTATTTACTGGTCAGGATCCCAAATGTCAACAACTGACTATTGGCATTTTTCCTGTGATCTTCTAGAGAATGTTATTCAAATGACAGATGAAGCACAGACAGTGACCACCTTCCACTAATTCTCAGCATTAAATTACTAGTTAATCAACCACCCAAAGTTCAGAATGTCCTCCTTTAGAGATGGTTGCAGGGCATGTCCGTAATAGATAGAACCAAAAGCTATCCAAATTGCTACATTTTTCTGGATTATTGGGATTTCAAGCAGAGTTGGCAGGTGCAAAGAGGAATAAATTGTCATTACCCACTATACATCCCTCATTCAAACTCAACAAGAACAGCTCTACTATGCCCAGGCTAAACATACCACTCATATTAATGTCAGGCCCAAAGGCTGGTTTGACCAGGATTGTCAGCCAAGCACATGTTGCTGGCACTTTTCTCTTTACATCAAAAATATCCTTTTCAAGTGCCCCTTGCTAAATTAGTGGGAATGAAGAAATAAAATAAGGCCCTTTTGAGATTTAAAAATAAGGAATGCTTTAAAGGCAGTTGGTTTTAGCAGCCAAGGATAAAAATACCACTGCCTTTGAACAGCCCATACTGGGCTATCAGAAAATGATTTGCCCCTCCAATCAATAAAGTTCCAACAGAGGCATGGGAAACATACCCTAAAGTCTTTTACATCTCCTATGAAAAAAAACTGGCAAATCTAAAAACTGAAATAAATCAATGGACTTTTCCTAAGTAACCTCTGTTATTGGTAACTGAAACAACAAATCTTATAGATTCTTTGCGGTTAAGCAGTGCCACTAGTGTCATCTCCATCCTGTCTGCGTTGCTGAAAATGTCAACTGGTAGTGAAGGAGAAAATAACTACTAAAACAGTTTGACCTAATAAAATGACTATAGAGACGATTCAATGCTTAGCCTAAAGCTTGAGAATATAAAATGCAGATAGCTTACTAAGGGGTTGAAGCTGCAAACTCAAGGCCTACGTACTGGAGAAGAGGAAGGCAACCCACTACTGACCCATGACTGTTCCTCAAGGCTTGTTGACTAAACAAATCAAAGGCTAAAAATACTAGATTGCTATGAATATGGGGTTGGGTGGGATCTGTCACTAAGGAATCATACTGTCCTTTTTCCTGTAAACAAGACCATTATATAAGCTTTATCCCTCCTCTCTCTCAGTGGGCAGAGCTGTGTATTCTGTCCCCTGCGCAGCTCAGTAAACCTGGCTCAAGCAGATTGTGTGGTCTCCAACTGTCAATTGGGTCGGGGGGGGGGATTTTTCCCTTCAGTGGGCATCCAACTGGCATCCCCTTTTCCCTATATGGATCACACAGGTCATTATTTCCCAGGACTGGGGCACTGCCGTTACTGTATCAATATTTAAAGGGGGGGGGGCAGGGGGATCGTTAGAATTAGATATTTGTAAACAAATCGTTATGGGGATTGGACACAGACAAACATATGGAAGGTCCTTTTAATCACCATCACAATTACTGATAGACACTCTCTCAAGCAGAAGTCAATCCTCTCAACTTAGACTTATTACAGCTTATTTCTTGTTATTAACCAAACAAATTTTATTAATCCTATGGAAGTTCAATTGTTTTTCTTGAAACTTGTTAGGAGGTATTGGTTTATACATTTTCTTAACATATTAACATTTTATTAGGCCTTAATTTAGTTCTGAATGTTTAAGTAAATTTAACTTTTATCAGTATTTTATCATTGATATCTTATTTCAGTTTACTCTTATTTTAATATTTTTTTATCTTTAGGATTACATTTATACCTTTTATTCCTCATGTGCATCTATTTAATCTTATTTTCTTAGTTCTTAATTTTTCTGACATTTTCTAATTTCTGTTATGAAGTTGTACTGATCACTGATCAATGACCATAGTAAATTTGATTGACTGATTTAATTACAGGCCATGATAGATCCAGCCAAAAGTATTTTAAGAAGGCACATACCTCTGTCCCAGACTCAGGGATGAAACTTCTAATGGTTACAGTTCTTCCTGGTGCTGGGAAAGGAGATTCACGTAGACCTTGCATAAAGGGGTAGACAACTGCTGCAGAGATCTGTCGTCTCTTCTCTACTTCGTCCAAAATCTGTAAGAAGAAAAAGGATACCCATCACTTTGCAGCTTCCCAACACTACTCCTGACAGTGGCTTTCCTCCTCCTGAAATTATTCAAAACCAACAGGGTCCTAAGCAAAGTAGTGATGTGTGATAAACAAGACCTGACACCATGTCCTCCTGAGTCATGGAGGCATTTCATCCTCAGAACCACTGTGTAAGGCCAAAAAGGCCAAGAAATAGTAACAGTGATCAGATAAAGATTAAGCCAAGCTTGAAGAACCTACATGGATCCAACCATTCTTGTTCTCCTTTCATATGAGGAAACTAATCGAGAAGGCACAATTAATCTTCTAGTTACATCTGGACTTGAAAACTATGATTGAGGTGACATTTTAAATTTATCTCAAAGCTGAGGTTAACTGTGGCTTCCTGCATTGTTCATTTGTATCCCAATTATTCAAAGCAGATAAATTATCTGAATTGGGCTGCTGTTCTCCATATTCAAGTTACAATACCATATTGCTTTTTCATTCTAATAATGGTGAAATTCTCTACATGAACAAAATATATTTCTATGAGTAACCACAGCCAGTTCCCAAATATCTGGGATGAAGGACATGACTTCCTTTCCTTTCCTTTCTTGTGTGAAAGATCAGAAGAATGAAAAATATAAAAAGTTCATCTTATGATGAAACAAGATTAGGAATACCAGAACATTTATTTCTGCCTATGCTACATAGTGAAGGGATGAGTGTATTTGGTATCTGGGGCAGTGGGGCTACTGATCATCCAGAAGACATACCTTTGAAAATAGTCCAAAACAACCAAGACAGCTTACAATGCAATAAACTTCAGGGAGACGAGCATCTCGTCCAGAAGGCTGAAAAGCAGTGTTGTGTACAGAAAAAGTTAGCCACCATTAAATTTCCTTTTAAAATTAAAATTAAATTTCCCCATTAAATTTTACAGCTACATTATGCAAATATACAAAAATGTTATAACAGTAAATACATTTGCTTAACATGTTCCCAACTTTTGATCTAAGGATCAATGGCAATCCAAAATAATGTTGATAGTCTCTGGTGCAGGTCCATATGCATATGGCCAAAACTTTAGCAGATTGCAAAATTTAGGAAGAATTTGGCTTTTTCACTCAAAATCTTGAAATCTTTCAGGCAGGTACATGTTGCCAGATTTTGTATGATTTTGACTTTTTCATTCAAAACATTAAATTCCATTTTGGGGTTTCATGTGCTATGGGATCAACAGACATTGCATTGCTGACCTCCGGGTTATATGGTGGTCTTCAAAAGCTTTTAAAGATGACTTAGTGGGCTGCATGATATAGAAGTTTAGGAATTACTGGCATAAATCGCATGCAGGGTTAAGTACCCTAAACTGATTTTCTTGATTTCAGAGTGGCCAAATAAAAAAGTTACAGTACATAAAATGGCCTCTGTTGAGTCAGGGTTACACTTGTTCTTTACTACATCAGTGGGATCTTTGTAAACATACTTATGATCATTCAGGATAAAAAGGAAATAAACTAAGCTCCAGACGAGTGCCCTGGCTATTGGAATGCTCTGACTCACTCCCTTTCTTAAATACATATTCCATCAAATATAGAACAGAAGAAAGGGACATTTCTGGATGATTTTCTTTTTGACAACCTCCCACAGAATGTGCAAATTAGATTTAAAAGCAGGAAGGAGCCCAGTCTACCTACAGTGAAGAAAACAAAAAGAGTTTATTTTTCACAAGCCAGTTCCATTAACTATAGTTTCTTTCTAAATACAGCTCAGTCTTTAACAACTTGCACTGTGCATCTTCTCCAAGAAGTATTTTTATTATATAAAATGAGTCTCAAAACAACCTGTTTCATCCCACTATTAGTTTGGAAATATGATCATTTTGATAGATTTTTAAATGGAAAAAGCCAGATGTACACCACCCAAAAGAATCTAATCTGCAACCTAGTATCTTCTTGGTGAGGATAAGGGTGTACTGCCTATTACACTTCCCCCTTTAGACTAAAGCACTCAATGAGGACATGCCTGGTTCTAAGTCTGGAGCTTCCCAACCAAGCTACTAGACATGATGGTAACATGGCTCAATCTTGGCTGTGCCAAATCCCTATCAAGTATCAATCTTAAACTACAACATTTTCAGGAAGGAGGGAAACATTTCTCAATCTTACCCACCCAAGCCACTTTATTAGTAATTTTTCTTTCAGTGGGAGATATTTCTGTACACAGAACCATACCAAAAGAGAAAAAAAAAAGCAGAACTGGGTATGAGGAGAAGACCTTAAAGCTCCACCCCACTCAGTTACAAGAATGCCTGTTGGACCTAAATGGACCCAAAGATCTATAATGGTCATACTTAGCTTGTTCCTAAGGCAATTGCTTCTTGATGCCTAGCCATCACCTTCCCTTTCCTCTGAACTCCTACAACTGAAATATTTATTACAAATTCCACTGGAGCTAAAGGATTATGAGACATTTTCCCCAGCCTAAGGTCAAAGCTTAAAGGAATGTTCACCTTGGTCCAGAAACAGTTTCTGTTAATCATTACACAGCCTTTCAAGTGTGCAAAATACTTTAATCCTGTTTGAGATATTGTGCCCCATATAATTGCAGGACAAGGAGAGTAAGGTTCTACTTGTTGGCACCGACCCAGCCCTTGTCCCACCACTCCAACCATATATACTTCATCAACCCTTAATTTATTATGCAGTCAGAGAGTCTTGAGTCATGGCAGCTTACTCATGAACTGAAGTTTGCTCTATGGCTTAAATTATTAATCATTAATATATTGTATTAATTGAGAGATACTTTACAATTTGCCTTGTTTATGTTTATATCCTTATATCCCATTCATTCAATAAACTGTTGCCTAAGAACATAGAAAATAGCTATTTCTTTTTAATCTATCCTTTGTGCAAACTGGAGCTCCTGAGACATTTTTTTTTAATCATTTCCAGCCCAACAGAATGAAAGAAATGATATAAAGAGACTTGGGCCTCTTTCTGTCCATCTGTCAGCAGGATAATTCTCCAAAAACAGAACAGAATTGAATCAAATTTGGTGGAGTGGGTGAAGCCAAGAAAATAAATACTGAATTCAAAAATGGACTGGATTCAGCTGGGGTTGCAGAGAAACGAAATCTAGAAAAATTCTCAAGTGTCCCTCTGGACAGAATGCTGGGTAGCTACTCAGAATATTGCTCACTGCTCCATTCTAAGCTGTTCTTCCTCTTCCTAATCATCTGATCTGGAGGAAGCTCTTTTTAAGAGTTTTGGAAGAATCCCAAAAGTCATGCTCTGCAAGCTTGCCCTAACTTTGGTTTTTTCCTAATGACACCTCTAACATTAATACATGGACAGCAAGCCAATCAATGTAAAGTGATAGCTACAAAACAAACAAAAAGCAGTTTCTTTGGTTTTGCCCAGGGAGATCATTTAAAAGTCTGTTTTCTGTAAATATCTGAAGACCAAGCAAGCTCCAAGAAGCAGTAAAAGAAATATGTGAGAAGCAAGTCTTCTTTATAACAAAAGCACTTAAAGATTGTAAGGGATAAAAGACTGACGTGAAAAATGAGGAACGAAAGGAGGAAATAAGCAGCTGAAGGCAGGGTAGCGTGAGCTACTGACAGGATGAGAAGAAATCACTGAAGGGAAAACATGTGCACTGAGCTGCTAGTCGTGTTTTATACTGGTTTTTCTCAGTTAACTCTGTAATGTGAGTCCTATGACATGTGCTTTGTTTTACTTCAGACTACCTGCTAACACATCCACTTATTAAACAGAGTCACAATTGGTTTCAGTTTCTAAAATGCGGTATCTGCATGAAGCATGCAGCTACCTCACAGGGCTCTGTATAAACACATATTGTTACGTATGAGGCAGCTACAAGAACAAAGGAAAAGGATAAACTTGGATTAAATAGTTTGTGTACTGTATATAGAAACCAAAAGTCCAGCTGCAAATCGAACAATGTAACCCAGATGCCACTACTTCTCCCAAACTCTGCATACTTCTTCAGTATAAAAAAAGTTTTATATTCTAGGGTCTTATCTATACAACCACTTTTGCTGCTCTTTCCTCCTGCCTAGGGGCCTGGAAGGACTTCTGATACCCCAAACATTGCTGCTGCCATAATGCACCTTTACTGCACATCTGAAATGCCCATATAGCTGGAGTACATGACACTGTAAGATCAGGGATTAGTAGTTCCCCTGACTGAAAATTGAATGTCACCAAAAGCAGGAAAACATTCCACCAGCTGCCATACAGAATGTGTGGATGGTCCTTAGAAGGCCAGTGCTTGGGCACTGCATCCAATCCATCTTTTTTCTTTTCCCCCCAAAGGACTGTTGATCTATTGACCTTACAGTCACTAGATGGCAGCAAAAAGTTTGTCTTTCTTAAATTGTCCAGATTTGTATTACCCAGATGCAGCTACTGAACAGGAGTTTGATATGCGTGGAGACTTGTTAAGCTGTGGCCTGCTCTCAGGTACATCCACATAATTTTTCCAAAAGGGTAATCAGTATGCCAACCAATCAACACACTGACCACTAGATGGCAGGAAAGATTTAGTTGCATTTCTTTGCTGCCATTAGGTGGCTGTTCAGAGTTTAGTTGCCAACATGCACCCACTGTATAGGTATTATTGAAGATCTGGAATTCGAGAAAGGGCTTCTGCTATATATCATGAATAGATAAATTGAGCTGCATTTCAAAATACAGCCTATAAACTGGCCATGGAAGTCAGATTTCTAGTCTCCAGCATTGCATCACAGGTGCAGAGCCCAGCAATCATATGGAAGGGGGCAACCCCATAGTATACCTCCTGGCCCAATTGCAACCAAGCAGATCATCAACCCTGACCACATCATCACAAGCACCTCCTCATCCCTAGGTTGTCTACAAGTCCACATAGTGGCTTTTTTTACAATTGTTCAAAATAGCTACAAAATTATCTACTTTGGGGAGGGGGCTTTAATCCTATCAAGATCAGTATTAGCTACTATTGCTTCTTTTAGTTCCCCTTAACTCCTGCAGATAGCTAAACTTTAAATTTATCACAGCAAATATATAAATTAGGCTAGGCGAGGAGACTGGAGGAATATATAAAAACAGCACCCCTCCAGATTTTCCCGATTTTATAACCTTCAATTATCTGCTATTGTGGTGGATTTCGGTGTTGCCGCTGGTTCCCAGGAAGGAGGGGGCACATTCCAAGGAGGTGGAGGAGATAAGAGGAGGCACAGTCCGGGAGGCAATGGTGGGAAAATGAAGAGGTTCAGGATAGCCCCACCCTAGAGTCTCCCAGGTTATTTCCCCTCAGGTTAGGTAGAGTCGCTTTAGTCTGGCAAGATTCTGTCTGTATGGTGAGAGCAAATAAAGAACTGGAGTTTTAATGCACTGACTCGTCATTGTTCATGGGCTGGGCCTGACATCAAGCTTGTCAGATTCCTGGGAGACTCTAGGGTGGGGCTATCCTGAACCTCTTCATTTTCCCACCCTCGCTTCCCAGACTATGCATCCCCTTATCTCCTTGGAATGTGATTCCTCCTTCCTGAGGACCAGCGGCAGCACTGAAATCCACCACAGCTATCAAGTTATACTACCATAAATATTTGATTACCAATCCTATCATCCCCAAGCCAACTTGATTATTGGCTATCAGTGATCATGTGAGTACCAGCACTATCACTCCTAAATATCATGGCCCTTAGTTAGGGGGATGATTAATTTATTATAAATTTATAATCTAACACATTTGGAGGTCACCATGTTGGAGAAGGCTGCTTTAAATAATTCAAAAGTGTTTGTGCAGAGTTCTTGTGCAAACAACCAGCAACTCTACACAAACCTACCCCCTCTCCTAAATTCCATTTGCAACTCTGTTTGGAACCAGCATTTTTTTTTTAATAGCGAGGATAAACAGTGACTGGGTAATATAGACACACCACATACTTATCTATGCTTTCACTCTTGTGACATAAAGGCTGTAGTAACATATAAAATTGTTTTAATAACCAATTTTGACCAATAACATATTTTGCCCCATATATGCATGAACTATGTAAATTATTTATTTATTTATTTATTTATTTATCTATCTATCTATCTATCTGATTTGTCCCCGCCCATCTCCTCCTGTCGGGGGACTCTGGGCGGTTTACAGTAATCAATTAAAACAACAATAATAAAATCCACAATATAAAATTACAATAATAAATAATATAAATAAGAATAAAAAATAAAAAAGTCCAAGTGGCAAAAGAATCTCAAGCAATCCAAGTGTAGGAGGAGCGGTCTATAGCAGCCATCCCCATGTAGATCTATTCCCCTCTCCGCATAGATAAGGAACTGCCTACTGAATAATAGAGGGTACATTATCTCAACTTTTCTTTTTCATCAGTTAATTACTAATGGCTAACACACACAGGCTTTCCCTGTCACAGTTTTTCTTCATTCTATATAGGTATCATTCCAGAAGTGGACACTATTATTCTTTTATAGCTATGGGAAAATCTCCACGAAGAGGTTCTTTCCACTTTGAGGCATGAAAACCTTCTATGATCCACCTGCAAAATTGGTTCCCTTTCTCTAAGCCTGCCCTACAGCACTGAAAACGTGCTTCCTATCTGAGGAAACTATCAGGAATTTAGCAAACAAGCTAACTACTGCCTCACATGGGACAATTGATAAGTTGGTGGATGAGATAGGATGAACTTTAGCATTCTTGTAAAACTGCACATTTTTGGACCTTTTCTATTTGTCTTATGTGTCCTAACATAAGCTACTTCTTTGGAACCTTGTTCTACATCCTGAATTTGCAAGCCAGAAGTCCCTCATCACCCCTATAATTTCTTTCTAGGTTTCCACAGGAAATAGAACAGGCATGGCTCTGCCAGACTGACTGATCTACTTCCTCATCAAAGGGTATTTGCTCCAAAGTATCCAGACCCCATCTTTACTCCTGAATCCTCCAGCCTATGTAGAAACAGATGGAAAGAGGAGGTGGCATATTCCCCAAATGCAAGTATCTTTGGTCCAAACAAAGCCCGAGCCAAGAACGGCCTGACTCAACATCAATATATTGTGGTTTGTTGTAATTGGTTGTGTCCATTCTTGATTTTCTAAACTCCTGTGCTGTCCCTTTTCTTCCTTCACTCCCTCTCCCTTTATCTTTTCTCTCATTTATATAATTAAGGAAAACCATGCATTTACTGCCCCCCCACCAAAATCACCTCACTCCTATAGTTCTCTAGCCAGAAATTTTAGCTAGCTATCTCAGGGAATTATTATTGGTGTTCTCCACTTATCCTAATCCATCAGTCTGATTTTTTTCTAGCCAACTGTTACCTTTCCCCTCTATGTTTGCAGCAGGCAACTGTTGCTCATTTATTCTTTGGTTATTAATAAAGCTAGAAGTAACAAAGGATCGTTACCTTGTCGTGGTGCTGGAGCTTGAGCACCTCAATGATGCCATGAGCTAAACCGTGAAGGGCCACCCAAGACGGGAAGGTCATGACAGAGAGGTCAGACTAAATGCGATCCCTGAGGAAGGTAATGGCAACCCACCTCAGTATTCTTGCCGTGAAAACTAAATGGATCAGTACAACCAGAGATATGTCGGTATACCATCGGAAGATGAGACCCCCAGGTCGGAAGATGGTCAAAATGCTACTGGGGAGGAACAGAGGATGAGCTCAACTAGCCCCAGACGTGATGACGCAGCTAGCTCAAAGCCGAAAGGACGGCTAGCGGCCGACGGTGCTGGTGGTGAACGGCGAATCCGATGTTCTAAGGATCAACACACCATCGGAACCTGGAATGTAAGATCTATGAGCCAGGGCAAATTGGATGTGGTTATTGGTGAGATGTCAAGATTAAAGATAGACATTCTGGGCGTCAGTGAACTGAAATGGACTGGAATGGGCCACTTCACATCAAATGACCACCAGATCTACTACTGCGGACAAGAGGACCACAGAAGAAATGGAGTAGCCTTCATAATTAATAGTAAAGTGGCTAAAGCAGTGCTTGGATACAACCCAAAAAATGATAGAATGATCTCAATTCGAATTCAGGGCAAGCCATCTAACATCACAGTGATCCAAATATACGCCCCAACCACAAATGCTGAAGAAGCTGAAGTAGAGCAGTTCTATGAGGATCTGCAGCACCTACTGGACAACACGCCTAAAAGAGATGTTATTTTCATCACAGGAGACTGGAATGCTAAGGTGGGCAGTCAAATGACACCTCGAGTTACAGGTAAGTATGGCCTGGGAGAACAAAACGAAGCAGGACACAGGCTGATAGAATTTTGCCAAGACAATTCACTCTGCATAACAAACACTCTCTTCCAACAACCTAAGAGACGGCTTTATACATGGACTTCACCAGATGGACAACACCGAAATCAGATTGATTACATCCTTTGCAACCAAAGGTGGCGGACATCTGTACAGTCGGTAAAAACAAGGCCTGGAGCTGACTGTAGTTCAGATCACGAACTTCTTCTTGCACAATTTAGGATCAGACTCAAGAGATTAGGGAAGACCCACAGATCAGCTAGATATGAGCTCACTAATATTCCTAAGGAATATGCAGTGGAGGTGAAGAATAGATTTAAGGGACTGGACTTAGTAGATAGGGTCCCGGAAGAACTCTGGACAGAAGTTGGCAGCATTGTTCAGGAGGCAGCAACAAAATACATCCCAAAGAAAGAGAAAACCAAGAAGGCAAAATGGCTGTCTGCTGAGACACTAGAAGTAGCCCAAGAAAGAAGGAAAGCAAAAGGCAACAGTGATAGGGGGAGATATGCCCAATTAAATGCAAAATTCCAGAGGTTAGCCAGAAGAGATAAGGAATTATTTTTAAACAAGCAATGCGCGGAAGTGGAAGAAGACAATAGAATAGGAAGGACAAGAGACCTCTTCCAGAAAATTAGAAACATTGGAGGTAAATTCCAGGCAAAAATGGGTATGATCAAAAACAAAGATGGCAAGGACCTAACAGAAGAAGAAGAGATCAAGAAAAGGTGGCAAGAATATACAGAAAACCTGTATAGGAAGGATAACAATATCGGGGATAGCTTTGACAGTGTGGTCGGTGAGCTAGAGCCAGACATCCTGAAGAGTGAGGTTGAGTGGGCCTTAAGAAGCATTGCTAATAACAAGGCAACAGGAGACGACGGCATCCCAGCTGAACTGTTCAAAATCTTGCGAGATGATGCTGTCAAGGTAATGCATGCTATATGCCAGCAAATTTGGAAAACACAAGAATGGCCATCAGACTGGAAAAAATCAACTTATATCCCCATACCAAAAAAGGGAAACACTAAAGAATGTTCAAACTATCGAACAGTGGCACTCATTTCACATGCCAGTAAGGTAATGCTCAAGATCCTGCAAGGTAGACTTCAGCAGTTCATGGAGCGAGAATTGCCAGACGTACAAGCTGGGTTTAGAAAAGGCAGAGGAACTAGAGACCAAATTGCCAATATCCGCTGGATAATGGAAAAAGCCAGGGAGTTTCAGAAAAACATCTATTTCTGTTTTATTGACTATTCTAAAGCCTTTGACTGTGTGGACCATAACAAATTGTGGCAAGTTCTTAGTGGTATGGGGATACCAAGTCATCTTGTCTGCCTCCTGAAGAATCTGTATAACGACCAAGTAGCAACAGTAAGAACAGACCACGGAACAACAGACTGGTTTAAGATTGGGAAAGGAGTACGGCAGGGCTGTATACTCTCACCCTACCTATTCAACGTGTATGCAGAACACATCATGCGACAAGCTGGCCTTGAGGAATCCAAGGCTGGAGTTAAAATCTCTGGAAGAAACATTAACAATCTCAGATATGCAGATGATACCACTTTGATGGCTGAAAGTGAAGAGGAACTGAGGAGCCTTATGATGAAGGTGAAAGAAGAAAGTGCAAAAGCTGGTTTGCAGCTAAACCTCAAAAAAACCAAGATTATGGCAACCAGCTTGATTGATAACTGGCAAATAGAGGGAGAAAATGTAGAAGCAGTGAAAGACTTTGTATTCCTAGGTGCAAAGATTACTGCAGATGCTGACTGCAGTCAGGAAATCAGAAGACGCTTAATCCTTGGGAGAAGAGCAATGACAAATCTCGATAAAATAGTTAAGAGCAGAGACATCACACTGACAACAAAGGCCCGCATAGTTAAAGCAATGGTGTTCCCTGTAGTAACATATGGCTGCGAGAGCTGGACCATAAGGAAGGCTGAGCGAAGGAAGATCGATGCTTTTGAACTGTGGTGTTGGAGGAAAATTCTGAGAGTGCCTTGGACTGCAAGAAGATCCAACCAGTCCATCCTCCAGGAAATAAAGCCAGACTGCTCACTTGAGGGAATGATATTAAAGGCAAAACTGAAATACTTTGGCCACATAATGAGAAGACAGGACACCCTGGAGAAGATGCTGATGCTAGGGAGAGTGGAAGGCAAAAGGAAGAGGGGCCGACCAAGGGCAAGATGGATGGATGATATTCTAGAGGTGACGGACTCGTCCCTGGGGGAGCTGGGGGTGTTGACGACCGACAGGAAGCTCTGGCGTGGGCTGGTCCATGAAGTCACGAAGAGTCGGAAGCGACTAAACGAATAAACAACAAAACAAAGGATCAATATTATAAACATGCAATTTTTATTGGTGCAATACCCTGTTGATGTTCTTATCTAAGATGGCCCAGAACTTTGGAATGTAGTTTCAGTAAACTGTATATTTGTCATAAAGACAATCCAGAGCCAGAAATGGAGCTGGAGCAAAACTAGTTTTCTGCTTGTATTTTTCAATCTCCTTATTTCAAATCTCCAAATCAGTCAGGTTCTCTGGAGTTGGATATTACTGCTTTTACAATCTAGTGAACAGGATAGATATTTGGCTGCTTTCCAAACCCCTGAAGTTTTACTGTTCAGAGATCTGAGACACAAATGTACACATTGCACTACGCCATGATGATTATTTTAGTTTTGGCTTAGACACTGCGTGGTTTGTTCATAAATCGTAGCTTAGTGTGATTGCAAATCTAACTACAGATTATTTATTGCAAAGATGCTGGCCTACTCACGCTAACAAAATGTGAGCACATAATTAAACTAATTCAGTGAATAACAGGAGATAACAAATATCCTTTCCCAGTTCTGTATTTTATCCATGTGTCCAATAACACTGTGATCTAATGTGTTTTCTGTGCAGAGCGAGAATAAGAATATTCTTAAGAATATTCTTAATATTCTTCCTAAGAATAACCTGTTCAACCTTTAAATGTGAGATTACTAAAGTACTACCTTCTCCAATGTGGTATCCTTCAGATATTTGGACTAGAAATCCCATACCTGTGGAATCCTTGGTGCTCTCTGAACTTGGTTGTTTGCTTGCAGATGTTTAATTACCCAACTAGGTAATGGACTCTTGCAAGATGATGCTGTCAAGGTAATGCATGCTATATGCCAGCAAATTTGGAAAACACAAGAATGGCCATCAGATTGGAAAAAATCAACTTATATCCCCATACCAAAAAAGGGGAACACTAAAGAATGTTCAAACTATCGAACAGTGGCACTCATTTCACATGCCAGTAAGGTAATGCTCAAGATCCTGCAAGGTAGACTTCAGCACTTCATGGAGCGAGAATTGCCAGATGTACAAGCTGGGTTTAGAAAAGGCAGAGGAACTAGAGACCAAATTGCCAATATCCGCTGGATAATGGAAAAAGCCAGGGAGTTTCAGAAAAACATCTATTTCTGTTTTATTGACTATTCTAAAGCCTTTGACTGTGTGGACCATAACAAATTGTGGCAAGTTCTTAGTGGTATGGGGATACCAAGTCATCTTGTATGCCTCCTGAAGAATCTGTATAACGACCAAGTAGCAACAGTAAGAACAGACCACGGAACAACGGACTGGTTTAAGATTGGGAAAGGAGTACGGCAGGGCTGTATACTCTCACCCTACCTATTCAACTTGTATGCAGAACACATCATGCGACAAGCTGGCCTTGAGGAATCCAAGGCTGGAGTTAAAATCTCTGGAAGAAACATTAACAATCTCAGATATGCAGATGATACCACTTTGATGGCTGAAAGTGAAGAGGAACTGAGGAGCCTTATGATGAAGGTGAAAGAAGAAAGTGCAAAAGCTGGCTTGCAGCTAAACCTCAAAAAAACCAAGATTATGGCAACCAGCTTGATTGATAACTGGCAAATAGAGGGAGAAAACGTAGAAGCAGTGAAAGACTTTGTATTCCTAGGTGCAAAGATTACTGCAGATGCTGACTGCAGTCAGGAAATCAGAAGACGCTTAATCCTTGGGAGAAGAGCAATGACAAATCTCGATAAAACAGTTAAGAGCAGAGACATCACACTGACAACAAAGGCCCGCATAGTTAAAGCAATGGTGTTCCCTGTAGTAACATATGGCTGCGAGAGCTGGACCATAAGGAAGGCTGAGCGAAGGAAGATCGATGCTTTTGAACTGTGGTGTTGGAGGAAAATTCTGAGAGTGCCTTGGACTGCAAGAAGATCCAACCAGTCCATCCTCCAGGAAATAAAGCCAGACTGCTCACTTGAGGGAATGATATTAAAGGCAAAACTGAAATACTTTGGCCACATAATGAGAAGACAGGACACCCTGGAGAAGATGCTGATGCTAGGGAGAGTGGAAGGCAAAAGGAAGAGGGGCCGACCAAGGGCAAGATGGATGGATGATATTCTAGAGGTGACGGACTCGTCCCTGGGGGAGCTGGGGATGTTGACGACCGACAGGAAGCTCTGGCGTGGGCTGGTCCATGAAGTCATGAAGAGTCGGAAGCGACTAAACGAATAAACAACAACAGGTAATGGACAGACTCAGCCGTAGTTTCAGCTGGGAAACTGTGGAGCATCCTAGCCCAGGCTAAATCCAAAAACACTAGGGAATTCCTGGAAGCTTGGCATTGAGACAAATTAGTCATCAATAGACACATAGAGATAAACCATATTTACATGCCATTCAAAAGAGACAATAAAAAAGCTAAACACAAAGACCAGATCACATTCTCTCCAGCAGCCAACACCCAGATAAGCAGGGATTAACACTAGGCAAACAATTAAGCAGAAAATGATACCCTAATCAAGGAACTACCAAGGAAAAAACCACACCCCCACCAAAACTGGCAGGGCAAGCTACTGTACATATGCAGGGAGCAAACCCCACACTCACTCGCAGTGATGTTATCTAGTTGGATAATGAAACATCTGCAAGCAAACAACCAAGCTCAGAGGCCACCACAGTTCAACCCTAAGCTACAGATATTCTCTTCTATTGGAATCCCATTACTCTCAGGCAGCATGGAAAACTTCACAACAGAGAAGGACATTGTGGTATAAGGAAGAGTATAAATTGCTGATTCAATTGGAAAGTTCTATTCTGCCATCTGTTTTATCAACACCCAAGTGGATTCTTAGAACAGAGAACTATTTTTAATAGTAAACAATACCTCTAGTCAAATAGCAAGATTTTCCCAGTTTTGTGGGAGTTGTGAGCAGTGATGCAAAGCACTATGGGTAAAGTATAAGTAGAAAAAAAAATTGTAATAAATTTAGCATAGAGCCTATCTACAAAGTCTATTTTATGGGAAATGTCAGCAATGTATCACCTATGCTAAAGCACCATGATTCAAATAGGCAATAACAATTTTCTTTTTAACCTTCATGAAACATATTTATTTTTCTGGCATTTTAAAGAATTATTTATTGTAAATCAAGGTATGACTGCATGGAATGTATTGCCTCAGTTGATCAGGTACCTCAGCCAAGTAAACTGTTAATTAGCCAAGTATTGTTTTTTAAAACAATAAAAGGAAAAAAGGAAATATTCACCAATAGTCTCCTGCAGTAGCCAATTTTCCTACTCCCATCAATATTGGTAAGGACAAAAGAAAATGTTTCACTGTAAAGAGTAAAAGACATTGAATGTTACTAGTTTTATTTATCACATTTCTATAGTAGCCCATCACACAGAACGTGACTCTGGGTGGTGTACAATAAAAACACATCACAAAACTAACAATTAAAAAAGGATTCTACAATTAAAAACACCAGAGTTACCAACGACAGAGTAGCAGAGAGAGCTATCATGATAGGCAATACAGCCATATCACTAATTCACCACTTCCTTGAGATCCCCAAGCCTGATGAGATGTCTGGAAGAATGTCAGGGACGGGGCCAGTCTCACCTTGGGGGGGAATGATGTTCCATAAGGTGGGGGCCACAGCAGAAGAGGCCTGTGTCCAAGGTCCCGCCAGATGTAACTCCTTTGCAGATGGGACCCGTTGAATACCTCTTCTGCTGGACCTAATGGGACGAGCAGATATAATCGGGTGGAGGCGATCCCTCCAGTAACCCAGTCCTATACCATGAAGGGCTTTAAAGGTTAAAACCAGCACCTTGAATTGGACCCAGAAACAAACTGGCAACCAATGCAGCTCGCAGAGCAGTGGTGTAACATGTGCTGTTCTAGAGGCGCACATAACTGCCTGTGTCACCACATTTTGTACCAGCTGAAGCTTCTGAATACTCTTCAAGGGCAGCTCCATGTAGAGCGCATTGCAATAGAGATATCTGGGAGGTGACCAAGGCATGAATGACTGTGAGAAGAGCCTCCTGGTCCAGGGACAGGCATAACTGGCTCACAACATGAAGCAGTGCAAAGGCCCTCTAGCTATGACTTCCACCTACTCTTCAAGCAAGAGTCCCCAGATTGCACACCAGGCCTGTTTGAGGCAGGGCAACCCCATTCAGTGCCAAAGATGACACAGTCCCTGAACCAGAAGGCCCCAAAACCCAGAGCCACTCAGTCTTGCCAGGGTTCAGTTGAAGTCTGTTGTTCCCCATCCAGATCCCCACAGCCTCCAGGAACTGGGATAGGACATCAACAGCAAAATATTTATAATATTTATTAAAAATAGCAAAATATAAATATAGCAAAATGTTTATAATATTTATAAAAAGTAGTTTGTAAAATATTGCGTAGAAATTATACAAGAAAGGCTATTCAGTATAGCATTTATTTTAGCCAGAGCTACTGAAATAAAGAAAGAAAATCTGCTTTGAAATCCAAAACCTATTGGGACAACCATACCAAAAATTCCCAGGAAGGCCATTCTGATCGTTCACGGCCCAACAGATGCACTCTTCAGGCAAGGATCTGATAAGCCCGTCCACACAGCCAAGAGACTGCTACGACCCACCCAACCATGTGCAGCTAAAGCCCGGAAAAAGAAATCTCTTAGGAGCATTCAACTTACTATCATTATCAATTTTATTCCTCTTTGAGGAGCCCAGAGCAGTGTACAAAAAAGCATGAAAAACCATCTTCCATAAAACTATTCAATAAAATCCATTTTTAAAAGCTCCCTTGAAACAAAACAATAAAAGAATAGGAATATGCCCATTTAAAATAGAATTCAGTTAAAACAGCCTATTTTCTCCCCAGTCAGCATCTTTTGGGGGTTACAGATCATCTAAACTACTGCTCCTGAACATTCGGCTGCAGTTTCACAGCTCTCTCCCCCAAACTGCCATTTGTACTCAGAGATTCAGAAAACTCTATTCAGTAGATATAGGAAGCCCCCAAAATTAGCATTTGGCTGAAGATCTTTGAGGAAGAATGGGAAAGTTGCCATATTGGCTGGCTGAATAACCTGTCAGGTAAATTTTCTCAAACAAGCTGTACTGTAAAAATCAAGAGTAATATTTCTCCCTGAAAAGGGAAGGAACAGATACAAAGAACATACTCAGAACTAAACTTGTTCATATATTATCTTTAGTGTTTAGTACATTACGGAGATGCAAAACAGGGGAAACTCTAATATTTTCATTAAACCGAGAAAAACCTATGTCAAATTTTAAAATTATTGTGGAAAAATCATGATATTAGTAAACACCACCCCACAAATATTATGAACCACCTTCACAAAGAGTTGCGATGACTTCCTAAATCCTTGCAAATAACAATACAAATGTGATTCCTGACCTTAGTAGAAATTGATTTAAACCAGTATCACAATTATAGTGCTTTAGCACTGAGTGGAATAAAGGTCCAACAATTCTGGGCTGGTTGTTTTATAGAAATCAGAAAAATGTGGACTTCTTTTTTTGTTTTCTGGCATTCAACATTAGGATATACTTGGTCTCTTGTGATACAGTTCTATATTCTTGCTGGCATACCATCCCAGGACAGTTACCTCTTATACTCCGTGAGGGGTGCCCATTCATTGCCATCTGGAAAGCAGAACAAGGGAATGGCCTGAAGCAACCTTTCCTCCTCTTCACGCTGTCCTCTCAGCAGATTCTCACGCTGAAACAAGAAGCAAAAAGTAAATGCAAAAAAGTTTCCCTCACAACGTAATTTTATTTGTGCCTTCGGGTCAGTTTTGACTCCTGGCAACTGCCTGGACTAGTCCCTGCAGTTTTCTTATTTATTTATTTTATATCCCACCTTTATTATTTTTATAAATAACTCAAGGGGGCAAACATACCTAACACTCCTTCCTCCTCCTGTTTTCCCCACAACAACATCCCTGTGAGGTGGGCTGGGCTGAGAGAGTGTGACTGGCCCAAGGTCACCCAGCCGGCTTTCATGCCTAAGGCGGGACTAGAACTCAGACTCCTGGTTTCTAGCCTGTTGCCTTAATCACTAGACCAAACTGGCTCTCTCCTCACAACTTAACCCAGGCAAACCAGGTTTGTTAGGGATGCAAAAATGATAAACCACAAGTAAAGGCAGAGGCTGCTTACATCACTTACTTATAGATGCATATTCAATCATGTATGGTATGTGTACTAATGTATAACTATCTTTGGAGCATTTCCATGCATGACGTAAGACTCAAGGTCATCCACTTTGTCAGAACTAATCTCAAAAGCAAAACCTTCAGTTCTTATAAACAGATAATTACATATATTTTGCATACTAGTATATCACTCTCAAAATGATGGTTACGCTTGCAACATTACTAAGATAATGTTCATAAAGCACTTTTTTATATTCTCAAGTAACATCCAGCAATCATTATTAGCAATGTGTAACCAAATGACTTGCAGATTTGTTTTTTTCCAAATGCAGGTTTCAGCAAGAAAACAATTTGTTTATCTCCATGTAATGAATACTGGACTGTCTTGAAAAACATGAATGTATCTAAGAAGAAACAAAAAGCAGTATTACGTATTTAGACAGGATCATTACTCAGTGGTAAAGCAGATGCTTTGTGGGCAGAAAATTCAAGATTCAGTCTCTGGCATTTCCAGATAAATGACCAAGCATTAATTAAATACGTTAATGTGATATTTTCCAGCTGTATGTTTAATAACTTTCCTCTTCTATCACATTAGAAGTTACAATTTGGTTTCAGTGTTTGGAAGCCGGTGAAGGTCACTTCCAAGGTTTCTGGAGGCCACATGTAATCCTGGTCCTCAAACTGCGGGCCTCTGAGATAGAAGGTTATCAGAAAAGATATGAAAGCTGCTTCTAGTCAGAATAAATAGTACTATTTTGACAGTCTGGCTCTATATACAGCAGCTTCCTAGACCCCAAACACATACAACTTGGTTAGTTGGTGCTTAGCACTAACCAGGATTTTACAAATGGAAAAAACAGCAAAAGACTTGTAGCAATTTAGCTGTACTCCTGCATACCTCTCCTTCTATGTACTCATCATCATAAAACAGAAGAACTTCATGTAAAGTTCATTATGCAATTATTGGATGTTGGAGCACCCTTTAACTCCCTTCACAGTTGTTGGCAGGGGGCCTGAGAAATTTCCCAAGAACAAAGTTACGGAGAAATCTGGGTGTTTACTCACGAAGTGACTCACTTCAGGTGCTATATTTTCCAGCCAACTCTGAGCAAGAAAGTGTAGTAGAGCAAGCCACTCCTATATGCCCTAGTGTACGATAGTAACAACTTAGTCTGAGGTCTTGCCTTCATTGTTTTTCCACTGCAGAGAGGGATTTTTTCATTGCTCCTATTTGCAGGGCTCCACTCTGCTGGGGTCCAAGGAGGGAGGGGAAGGAGTGACAAAAGACTGTGAAGCTGTCTTCCCCCCATGCTTTAACTCCTCCAACCTTCTATCAGTTGCCATGCAAAGCTGAAATAACTCTTCCTAATGCTCTGGTGTGCCCTGTCCTATCAATTCATCGCTCAATGGATTGCTCACAGTGCCAAAGACCCTGTTTACTTCCTCAGGTCTAACAGGCTGAAACTCTTCAAAAATAATTGAGCAGGTTGTGCTTCAATCACCTCTATAGGATCTGCCTGGCCAGATACCAACTTGGGTCAAATCTGACCCACTTTGCCACTCTTATCACCACAAGGTAAGTCCTAATATAGGCTCTTGCCTGTGCCACTCTTCGTTTTCCTCCAGTGGCACTCTAAGCTTCACTTGTATCATTTCATTTCCTAGAGTTCCTCTGTAAACCTGGCATTATCTACAGATCCATGACCAGAGAGAGTTTGCACAGGTGCAATCCAATCCAAGGCTGTTGTTGTTTGTTCATTCCATGTCACAACTCAAGCCTCAGCCAGACTGTGCACTAGAGCTTCCAGAATAACTCCAAGTTCCCTCTGAAGCTGGATCCATCAGTCACCTTGAGTGGGCTAATCAAATAGGCCCTTCCTCCCTGCAGATCCATTAAGTTGCATAAGCTCATTGTATGCAATGGCTTTCCAAGAGCAAGGAAGATGTGCCTTTATTTTGTATAACTCAAGGTGGTGTACATAATACTCCTCCCTCCTGTTTTCCCCACAACCACCACCCTGTGAGGTGGGTTGGGCTGAGAGAGAGTATCTAGCCCAGTCACCCAGCCAGCCAGGCCCGCAACTAGGGTCTGTGTCACCTGGGGCAAACATGGATTCCACACCCATTTTGGCGCCCCCCCCAGTGCTCATTTTGGCACACCCCCAGCGCTCATTTCAGCGCCCCACTAGCGTGGCACCTGGGGCACATGTCCCGTTTGCCCCCTTCCCTAGTTGCAGCCCTGCATCCAGCTTTCATGCCTAAGGGAGGTCTAGAACTCACCGTCTCCTGTTTTCTAATCCAGTGACTTAAGGACTACACCATACTGGCTCTCACTGTTGCTCCTATTATCTCTCACTATTGGTCACTGGCTGAGTCTGCTGGGAACCATGTGACAGCAGTATCTAGAAGGTCCCCAGTTCATTGACAACTTTAGACAAGAGATGCTCTGCTCGTAGCCCTGGATGCTAATCCCCTGGGCATTGTGGACAGCTGCTGAGAACTCTTGCAAATGCTTCCCAATGTTCTGATCACTCTCTGGAGAACTTCGTTTTCATCCTAGTTTATTAAATCTAGTCCTCTGGTATAAGTTTGCATGAACTATACTGTTTCAAACTGTAGTTGAGCACTTTTATGATAAAATGCTCTTCCATACCCACAAAATAATACAGAGGAATAACCCATCAGAGAAATGAGTGATGGAGAATGCTTTTCCCTAATATGATAAGAAAGGAGCTTGGATATAGAGGACCACTGAATCATGGAAACAACCCTTTCTTGCAATATCAAATGATACCTTCCAAACATACATAATTCAACCTCTTCACTGAGAACCAGTCCTAAGAGAAAGGGGGAGAGGAATGTTCCTGCGATAATACAACAACTTCCAAAAAATTGGAACTCAAGAATCACAGCAGCCAAATGGTCTCCTCTGGCTACTGTACCGTAGGTCAGAAATGGGCAATCTTTTGATGTGAGGACTGTCGCTTAACATTTGGGGATGTGATAACTTGTGCAATGAGGCAAACTGGGCTAAGCTCTCTTCTAGAGACTTTGGTGTGTGTATGTGCATGTGTGCACATGTGCCTGCTGTTAGAGAGACTGGCTTCATTTTTTACACTATAGTTGGGATTTTACACTGTAGTTGGGATACGCTAGCCACCTCAAAATGTCAGGAAACCGTGCTAATTTTTCATAATCATGCCATCAAAATTGGACATGGCTCCAATGGGGGATACGTACGTGCCTAAGGCCACTCTTGTTATAGGATGAAAACAGCAAAGGCAATTTAACACTCACTCCATCTACTCACTTCACTAGCTTGAAATAATTCCAACCCTTTCTAGATGCAATCTCCCTGCTCTCACTTTATGCTGTTTCACACATGCAGTGTAATTCCCAAAACAGTAATCAAAAACTTTGGGGCTGTTCCATCTTGCTCACCTTACGGGACAGAAGCAGCAGTTTAGAAGCAAATTGCATGAAACTGATTTGCTATTAGCCTAAGATTTTTAAAACACAGGTATACGAGAGACAAAAAAGGTAGTGATCCTGTTAAAGCATTACTTTGTACCCCAGCACTGGAAGAATAACAAGCGTATGATGAAGTCCTCTGGCATTGGTGTAAAATGATGTGATATGAATGAAGCTGTGTAATTGCACAAATAACAGCTATGTACGGAAGTGCCCGCATACTAGCATTACATGGGACTTGGCTCATCTCAGATGCTGAAGCAAATACATGAAATTGGAGCACAGCCAGACACTGTTGTTGCCCCTGGTTTCACACACACTTATCTCTTTGAGAAATATCTGAAAAGGGTTTCTTATGATTATGTTCTAATTTCTACAAATGATGAAACCATCATGTTCAATTTCTTACCTTTGGAAACTGATAGGTAATCTTGGGCTCATAATTTCCCTTTGTGTCCTTTTTAAGCGAGACTACAACTAAGTATTCAAAAAATGGGTGTCCAGTTGAGTAAGAAAAACTGCTTCTCTGTCCCACCCTTGCATCAAGACCAGGTTTGCTTTCTGAAGGACTTGCATCCTGGGAGTCATCTGTAATGCAAAACAACAGCGACATTATCACTTTCAGCAGTTTGAGAAATGTAGAATCTTAGCTAAGATCAGACAGACATTCCACGTCAAGGAAAGTGAATCCTGTCTTGAAAACAAGTACCTCTAAAGATAGCAAATTCAAACCATTCCTTGCCACTTTATAACTTATCTGCTACCTATAGCCACTAGCCCTAACATGCATGTAAGACTTGCCTTCCTGTGCATAATCCCCTACTTCAGTTTCTTCCCCAATAGCTTTGCATAGCTAGCAAACATGTGTAGCTAGCAGGCACATTAACCCTGGCCTGAACTCCCACCCCTTGTGATCTGTCTGTGCACACATCCTCAGCCTTTATACAAAAATGCCCCCAAGAAAGCTTGGATGACCTGAACCATGTGCTCACGATTTCTGGCCTAGGGTTTCGGCCCTCGAGATCACGCTCCTGTGTTTGCCTTAGGCAGCTGATTCTATAGACAAAGAAGTGCCATCACCAAAGCACAAACAAACCTGGGAGAAGAAAGAAGAGCTGGACCAAGTTGAGTCCAAACTATCAATAAAGGTTTTCCCAGCAATTTTCCAAGCTGCCATGTAATCAAGCCAGCATGTAGTCACCCCTGACTTCTTGTACATCAGCTACATTTGAAAGACATGCTAAATCTATAACCACCCTTAACTAACTACTATGGATGTGCTTATTGAGCACACTAAGCACAGACCAACCAATTATATTACAACTTAACGGGATGGCCTGGTTCACACAAAGCACTAAGACACGCAGTTCCATGTAAAAGCATTCACCCTTTTTTGGATTCTCTGAATTTGAGTATTAGAGCTTTATCTGTGTCCTATTGATATATAAAGGGAATCTGAGTGGACAAGCAGTCCCAATGTTTGGTGTTTGTTTCATTTATTTCATAAATGAAGGTCTCTTCCGCAGAGCCTGCTAACCCAGCAGGAAGATGCACATTAATGTAGTAGTAGCATACGTTACTGATTAGTCAATTGACCACATTGAAGTGCCACATTAATGAATAACAAAGAGACAATTCCAGACCCACAGCAAAGGCAGCCCACACCCATCTTTTCCTGTTCCAAGTTCAAAGTGTATCTTTCACTTTCTCCCAACACAGATCTTGCCATTTGGACTGTCTGCAGCACCTCCTATCAAGGTAAGGCAAGGGGCAGGACCTGTTCCAACTGACCACCTGAAGCTGCTATAGGCATGCACGCACGCACGCACGCACACACACACACACACGGGTCACCACCACTGTTTCCCAGGGTCATTTGCAGAGAGTCAGAGCCTCCCCTCTGTACTGAAGAGCCATTTCTACCACTGTTCTGATCAATGCCAACAGACTAAGATTCCCCAGGATGCTAGGATTTGAAGGGTGGCAAAAGGAGGGTGGGGAAGGGAAACCATCCACAGCAAAGCTGGCCACCCAGTCACAGCAGCGGTGGCACTGCAGTGGCAATCTGCATGGCTGAGTGGATGCATTTTTTACATGTAACTCGCACTCTTATGGAAGACCGCTGGATTAGATGCTGCAGTGCCTAATTCACAGGGGGGCAGTTTAACGTGAGGGTACAGAAGGCAAAGGTCTTCTGGGGTTAGTTTTCCAAACTGACAGAGCGACCCTTGGATTGGAGACTAGCACCACTGCTCCCCATGATTCCTGCCCCCCCAGTCAATGGCAAGAGAAGCAGGGCGAGGGGAAGGGCCGGAGTACATCTCTTTGGCACCAGTTCTCCGAGCACCAAGAAGACCCACCTGCCCCATCCCTTACCATCAGGGAGTGGCGGCTGAAGAGCTCCTTCACCTGTTTTAATTCCCCCAGGGGAAGGAAAACAAGTGGAAGGGTCTCCTTAGCTGCCTCCCCTCCATGGAATAACTATACCTGAATTGTGGAGGGGGACATTTTTTGACATATGTCAGAACCCCCCCCCCAAAAAAAAATTAGGCACTATGGTGCAGGTACAGATGGCTGCACTAATTATACATCTTCTTAACATTATACATGGGATAAAAGAAAAAAGAAGATTCATTAGCCTGATTCACTTTGCATGCATATTGGGTCTGTGGTATGTTGGAATGGCTATTTTGCTTAAGACATTAGAAAAATATAAATTAAATGTATAGATATAATCTGAAAACTGTACTTTGAACCAAATGTGGTTGTAAGAGTCAATTACTTGAATTCCTTATATAATTATATAATGAGGAACAAACTATAGTTTCCCACTTGCTCCTCTATTCTATATAATGTCATTGGAGCCCCTCCTATTGGAACTATAGAATAATTTAAATATTGACAGCATAGCTCCATAGGTTTACCACTTGTAAATGCCTTTTTAGATGACATGGCTTTGATGCAACCTAAGCCAAACAAGGATTTACTTTTGGTTAGTGAGGAAATACTAAATTAAGAGGAAATACTAAAATAAGAAATACTAAAATAAGAGGAAGTAGCAGGATTTACAATACATTTTTAAAAGACTGAGGCTCTGTTCATCAAAATTCCCCAAATATAGAATGAGCTAAGGGACAAATTTTGCTTTATGATTTGCAGTATAGACATAAAATATCTTGGAATGCTAATTCCCGGATATATTTCCAAATTGGTATGCTAAATTATAATTTGTAATTCATAAAATTAAAGGTCGTGTTTAGTTAGGCTTTTATTAAACCTACCTATTGAAGAGAACTGCATCTCTAAAAATGATTACACTTCCCAAATTACTATAACTTTTTCAGACATTTCTAGCGTCTTTAACCAGAAAAACCCTAATTTCATGTAAAAATCATTTGTAAAATGTGTATTCCAAAAGAAAAGGCATGCATATATATATATAATTATTGTAACTTAAAATCTCAAAAGGGATAGGGATTTTCCTAATATAATGTTACACTTTTTAGTTGAAACCTCTAGTCTCTATTATTTTGAGGTAAGGTTTCAGGTACAATAAACACAAACGATTTCACTATTCTTTGATTGTGGGTTCTGATAATAAGCTTAAAAACCAGACTGAAGAATCACATTGATACAGTCAAGATCAAGACATGATCTTATTTCACAAGAAAATAGATCTAAAATGGCATGAAAAGGACTTGCAAAGTTCCTTCTTGGACGGCACAACTTAAATCTGCAAAAGTGGCACCACATACGAACACCATCTTCTATACCACTATAGGGCAACCCTCTTTTCCGGTGAATTTAAAGATAAAGAACAAGAGAACTGCCACCAAAAAGACCCACAGCCCCCTGCTCTACACCCAACATTTTTCTTACCATGAGTGGCAGGAGCAGGAGGGGAGAGATGGGTGGTGGTGGGGGGTGGGAATGGCTCCTTTGGTGCCAGTTCTCAAATCCTCCTGGGTGTTTATTCCCTGGGATCAGACAGAGAAGACACACACACACCCAAGATGGTGCTAGACTAAAGCCCGTTTTAACTAAGCTCTTTTTCAATCCATTGTTCTTATTGTTTCCTCCTTTTGATACTGGTTTTTATCTTATTTCACTTTACCTTAATACTTTACTTACTTTACTTATTTTAGGAAATAAAACTTCCGGCTCATGAATTAAAAGCACCCAGTGCTACGGGTAAGAAAAAAAGAAGCAGAACCAGCACTGGGACTTTGAAACCAGCAAAGGTTGCAAAAAAAAAAAAAAAGAGGATTAATGAGCATCTCACCTCAAAGTTTTCTACTGAAGACTTAATTTCCTGGAATCCTGTGAACAGATCTGAAGTGCTATTCCAGCAAGCAGCTGAAATGCTAGATTCTCCTCTCCCTAATGAGGACAGCAGACTCCTACAGACCAATGACTGAAAATACTGCCTCTGGTAAGTGCACCACCCATTGTAAAGGTAGTATTTGTAGTTATGTCTCTTATGATGTTCCAGCCGTCAAGACAAATAACACCCTAACCATACACACATATCCCTCAGATTGTTTAGTGAAATATTGTCTTTCAACTGCTCCGATTGAAATAGCAAATGACAACTATTTCTGTAAAAACTGACAATCTGAAGAAATCCTTCTGAAGCCCTCATAGGAGCCTTACAGAAAACAAACTAACTTCAGTGAGCTGCTGTGCTGGATACCCCACCATCTGGGTGGGTAAGTAGCCTGGAAAGAGCAAATCTTGTGCTCCTTCAAGCTCGAGTAACAAAAAGGACTCTGTCCTCATATATCAGCATGAACAATTGTTCTGTCTGTTCTTAATAACAACATTAATGCAGGGTGATTGACTTCCAGAGGTGCTGATCATTTTTTCCTAAGCCAACTACTTCACTGTCAACCTCATGCCATTGTCATTGTTCATATGAAATGCTTCCCACTATGACCAGCAAAGAAAAAAAGGATTCAGTTGCTTTTCACCAATCCAGCTATACCATCACTGCTTTTAATAATGAGGACCTTTTTGAGGACTTTTAGAATTACCTCCATTTGGGTATTCTCTGATGTCAACATGAGACCTCTTCTTCAATAATATTACATCAGCTCACTCATTCCAAAACACTCGCTCTCTTTTCCCCTTCCTTTTCTGCTTATCTTGCTATGAATGGCAGGAGAAAGGGGGGGGTGGAGAGAGGGGAGAAGTGGCATGACTCCTTTGTTGCCAGTTCTCTGATCATCTAGAGCAGGGTTTCTCAACCTTGGCAACTTTCAGATGTGTGGGCTTCAACTGCCAGAAATCCCCAGCCAGCCTTGCAAGTCCACACATCTGAAAGTCACCAAGGTTGAGAAACACTGCTCTAGAGTGATCACTGTGCAACAAAGGAGACCAGAAGACCATCCTACCTTCTGCTGCCAGTAACCATCAGAAGAGGGGGTGTTTTTCACCCACATCTCTTCTCTACCAATTCTGCTGTTACTTGTTCATCAGATTCCCTTTACATATCAGTAGGCCCCACATAAAGCTCTGAAAACTTTAATTGGCAAAGATATGCGCAAATTCAGAAAATTGAAAAGTGGGCAAATGCTTTTACACAGAACTGTAATGTGTGTTTGATTTGGGCTGTTATGTGAATTATTTATCATGGTTTACAATTTGCAATATTGCATGAACCCAGCCATTGTTATAGACAGGAAGGGATTATTGTGTGTATGGAACAGAAAGGTGAGTTGTTAACTTGCCCCACATGCACACATCCTGGGGTTCCTGATACAAAGCTGTCATATATCTGAGATGACTGCATACCTGACGCAAGATAAATCCAGCCTTGATGCTCAGTCAGTCAATCCCTCTGGACTCCCCAGTTCACACTGTCATACTTTACACTTAATCCTTTTCAATAATGAAACTCAAGTTTCCCAGCAAGCTACTTTGTTCAACAGCCATTCAGCATGGAGAAATCCGGTAGCTGCCAGATCACAGGTGTTCTTAAAGGCCAAGTGTACATTATAACACAGATGAAAGAGGCCAAGACCTTTTACACTGGTTTAATAAAATAAAATAACCTTAATCCCCTTGCTTTACCCAAACAAGTAACCAGAATTAGGATCAACACCTTGTCCCAAAGCACACAGTGGAAGAAAATGCTATAATCAGTGTGTTACTCCTTAAGGTCTCCTAGATCTCACTGGCATTTTCCCTCCACCTTGACTCTACTTTCTGACTGTCAAAAAGGGGTAGCTAAAGTTTGGTTAAGCGGAAACTAAACTGCACAAAACAACCTTCGTTTCTGCATCCTGTCTCTTATTTTCAGAAAACATTATCAGTTGCAAAAACAACAAAGAATATTTTGGCACCTTAAAAGTCCATCTAAATAATGTTCACATAGACTTTTATGATCACAGTATCAAACCCAGACTGGAAGCTTCTGTTCGCCTTTGGTTGTTTTTATTGTCAGTTCACGTCATTCATCCTTATTCCCGGTGATATTCCCAAAATTCCCTCTTCCAGTTTTCCCAAATATTTCCTTCCGAGGTCGTCCTGTAAGTGCAGAAGGGGACTTTCCAGCTGTGAATTTATCGGAAGCCTGCGGAGGGGGGCGGGGGGGGAACACCACCGGTCAGCGTCTGACCAACCGGCCGGGGCAGGAGGCTAAGGCAGACCCAGGGCATGCTTGGCATGGCCATTTCCCCCCGCCCTCCCCCAACTTCTGCCGTGGGCACGGCGCACCCCCAGGCGCGAATTCACGAACAGGATCGGCGAGCGCGTTGGTTTTCCCAGAGTTAGAAGTACAGAGCAGCAGTTAGGAGAAAGGTCCACGAGGAAGCAGGAACTAGAAGACAGAAGGGAGGAAGAGAAGGAGACGGCGGCTGGGCTGGCGCCAGACTGACGGACAAGTGGGAGGCGGGGAGCTCGCCCAGCCCTTCGCTCAGGCTCACCTCTTCTCCTAGACGACCTCCTTCGCAGGCTATTTCGGAAGAAGCGGACGAACCTCTCTCCCGCCATGGCACTAACAGGCTGGCTCTCGACCGCACCGGGCTTCCGCCTGCCGTCGCCTCGTCGCGCTTCGGATTGCACGGCGGCTCTGCGCGGACTAGAACTTCACACCTGGGAAAAGTGAAAGCGGTGGCGGCGGAGGAGTCGCCGGGCGGGAGGGGCTTTCGGGGAGGCTGGGAAGAGGCGCGCCGCGCGGTAGTTCCCGAGCGAGGCGAAAGGCGGAGAGCAGAAGCCCCAGGAGGCTGGAGGAACAACACCTGAAGAACGGCAGCCCGCCAGGAAAACGCCCCCGCGTGTCTCAGTTAAATTGAAGCGGAAGCCTGCCCAGATTGGTTGTCGTGTCGCCCCAGCATCCTTCAAACTCCCAGGACAGCTGCACGAGCATTTGTACGCCGCTGCACGTTTTTGCCTTCCCTTGCCTTATTTACCTTCGGCCATGCTGCTCGGGAGCTTTTTAACAAAAGTACGGCATAAGTGTTTACAATTTTTGAAAAGCAGTGCAAATTTCATCCATATCTCATGTGGGTCCTGTGGGGCTAAACTGAAATGAAATCTGCAGATTTTATTCTTTAAAATTTCTTCCGTTAAAGGCACGGAATATAACAATTTAACAAATGTGAAATGAAACACACATGATCTAAATCAACCAAAACAGTTGAACCTTTTGGTCTTTTTGTCCAAATATTTTATCAACTTTATCCTTAATTAAATGCTTCAGCATCTCAGAATGCAGATTAAGAGATAGTTATTACTGGTTAGTTAAGGTGTCAGAGGCTGCAATAACAATACATATTTCTTAAAAACCTATAGTATGGAAATTGGTTCTCTGTCTCTTTACAATTTTGCCATGCATATTTATTACTTCATTTATCGTATTCAAAGTTTTAAAAACTTGAATTACACACAGCTTCCCAAGAGAAGAACACCAGCCACCTTAAGCACTGTGGTATGGTCCATAATATATCTAAATAAATCCAAGCTTTTCATGAATAGTGACTCCACCCATACAGGGCAAAACCAAGCAGCTCGTGGGGGATAACGCATATAAAATAAAGTTAGAAGTGTGTGTGTGTGGATGCACATGTGCACACACTTCTAATTGGATTTTATACAATAGACTGAGTGCTAGTCCTGCTTTAGGCACAAAGAGAACTGGGTGACTTTAGGCCAGTCACTCTCCCTCAGCCCTAGGAAGGAGGCAATGGTAAACAGCTTCTGAAAACCCTTGCCCAGAAAACTGCAGCAGTTGCCAGGAGTTGGAAACTGACTTGAAGGCACACACTCCGCTCCTAGGAAGAAGGCAGTGACAAACCACTTCCATAAAATATTGTCAAGAAAACTGCATGGACTTGTCCATGTAGGTGTCAGGATTCAAGGCTGACTTGAAGGCATAAATTTAAAAAAACAAGCGCACCGTGAAATACTCCAGTGAGAGTTATCCCATGGTATTTTGCTGTCTGAGATAACAAACACATTAGTAGGTCCCACCCCGACCCAACTATACACAGCAGTGGACTGATCTGGCCATGAAATCGCTAATTATTTTGATGTGTTAAGTCATAGGTTTGGTTTCAATTTAGTGCTTTAAGTGAACCTAGCTGTTGTGGCTCATGGCTTAGCATGTTGTGCAAACTTATCCAACTTATTTATTCAATAAGCTAGGGTTAAACAAATCATAAATTTGTCGCAATGTCTGGTCATATTAACCTGATCTCATTATTTGACTAAGTAGCTTCCTTAATCAATTGTGGAAATACTATAGCCGTGACATTCTGATTAGCAAGCTAATCAAGCTGATTAGCAAAATGCATGGGCTGGATGGCATATCTGTTGGATACACAGCTGCCAATCATACGTCTCGCATGCCACACGATTCAGTCCTGAATCCTGCATTTCTAACATTTTTATTAAAAGGCTTGGATGAAGTGGAAAGAATGCTTATCAAACTGGCTGATGATATAATCTGAGTGGAACAGCCAAATAAATAAAAAACTAAGATTGGTCTTGATAAGGTGGAAAAAGGACTGAATAGCATAATGAAATCTAACAGGCAATGCAAAAGTCTTCATTTAGGAAAGAGAGTTCTAATACACTGGGTTAAGATGGGGAATATCTGGCTCTGTGAAAAAAATCTTCGAAAAGTTAATTTCAAACTGCATCTGAGTCAATGTTGCTACAAAAGAAGGCAAATGTAACATTAGGTTGCATCAAAAGAGGTAGTTTCCAAATCACAGGAAGTAATAGTTACATTTTGTAATAGGTTGGTATACTGTTTCCACAGTCCCGATGTCTTAGTTTACTCCAGCAGAGGTCAATGGTCATGAAGTCATTTGCCTGTTTCTTACTAGAGAGACCAGTAAAAGACCAGCACAGCATTGCTCTTTTACCACAGGCATGCACAGATTATCTTTCAAGACTGTTTTTAGTTTGTTTAAAGTTCAATCATTCTGTAGTTTGTTTGGTATAGTTGCCTGTCCAGGTGGACAAGGATTTCAATTGCTGGGACAGAACAGTTTGCCAGAACCACCTCGGGTGTTATCTCCAGTTCTAGGCCCTATACCTTAGGAAGAATTCCTATAAAGGGTGTTTAAGTGATTTAGGAATGTTAATTGTTAAGATGACTGGATTAGAGATACATTGCCATTCTGCAAGTACCTGAAGGTATGAACACAAAAGGACAAAGCTTATTCTCTATTGTCCCAGACTGCAGGTCACAAAATAATGGCTTTAAGTTATAGGAAGACAGATACCAAATAAATTCTAGAAAAAACTTCAAGAGTTGTATTTGTTACTCAGCAAAGGATAGACAGCCCTCTGCCAGGGAAATTTTAATGTGGATTCCTGCATCAAGTAGGGAGACTCAGCTTAGGCTTCATCCAGGAGCAGTTTGGTATAGTGGTTAAGGCATCAGGCTAGAAACCAGGAGACTGTGGGTTCTGGTCCCACCTTGGGCACAAAGCCAGCTGGGTGACCTTGGGCCAGTCCCTCTCTCTCAGCTCTAGGAAGGAGGCAGTAGAGAACCACTTCTGAAAATTTTTCCAAGAAAACTGCAGGGACTAGTCCAGGCAGTTGCCAGGAGTCAAAACTGACTCAAAGGAACAAAAAACAAAGGCTTCATCCAGCTCAATATTTATAGAGATTTTGTGTGTGAACCCTGCTTTCTGGTTCTGTACAACTGTTGTAGCAGGTCAGTTTAGACAGCCTAGGACAGATTGACTGAGTTCACAGAATACACTGAGCTAAAATGTGGTGTCCTTATCTGTGGTTCAGCATGAACCCTGCCATGTGTTTTACTCTATAAACCACTGTTAAATCACCCATGGCTTAGCATGTTTCATGAACACAGTTGCGGTATGACAAATAAAGCCCAAACATCCAGTGGAGAGAACACACTAGGTGTATTTGCAGAGCATCCTTAGCCCAAACCAGGCAAACCACATTTTGGCCTAATGTTTTATGCTCATACACTCTGAATTGTGTAATAAGTTCACAATCAATGCTGCAGCCCTAAAGATGTGTATCTGGGAGTAAGCCCCTTTTAAGAGAAGGTGGTTATTGTAGTAAGAATGTGCAATAGTACATTCTATGCATGAGCAATTTAGTGCATGGAATAGACAGTTTGGGTGGTTCATGTCCAGACTGAAACTTGTGTGTTTTACCTGGTCATAGATCCACATTCTATGTTTTAGGCAGAAATATTTTGGGGTGGGAAGAGAAGAAAAGAGCATCAATTACAGACTATAGCAATGGCTAAGGAGTGATCAGAAAATGAAAGCACAAGGAAGATTAGGGGAAGGAATAGCTGGATGTACCACACTTTAATGGTGGTATATGGTGGCATCTAAGGGTAGGTGAGGAAAGGAAGGCACTGGAAAAATGGGGGGGGGGAGGCTACCAACCATGAATTCAAGCATAATATATACAACTGGCCCGCCTTCTCATGCCCTGATTTTCCTAGCAGCTTCCTTTTCTCACCTTTTCTTAACCACAAGCACCACCACGTGTCACCACCAACCTTGAATGCAAGTGCAGTGTATGCAACAGGCTTGTCCAGCTGGTTGGATATGCTGTGCTTGAATTCAAGAGTGGCAACAGTACACAATAGCAACCATGGTGTGGTCCGAAAAAGAAGATGCTGAAAAAAAAACAGTGGGCCAGCTGGGGCACATGTCATCTAGAGGCTGAGGAGAGAGGGGGAAAAGGAGACCAGCCTTTCCCTGCTCAGCTTGTGGCGATGAGTGCACCATTGGGAGACTTGAAAGAACAGGTTAGGGATAGATCATCAAGGGGAAAATCTATGTAGTTGCTAGGATTCTAAAACTATTTGATGACACATAATCAGTCAATCAAATCTGAAAACAACCGAACTGTTCCAGGGTGTAGTTCAGTTGATCTGTGACCTGCCTACAAATGGTTCAGCTGAACTTCCAAGTCACAATGTGCCTGATTCATGTTTTGATTTCATGTAGACATGCCCCACCTTATCTTGTTAGGATGTAATCCTAACATTTAGGATACCCACTTAGGTATCCATTTACCTGGCAGGAAAACCTATTGAATGTTACTGGATTTACTTCTTACTTCATACAATAAGGTTGTGCAAAGCTTTGAAAGGATGCTTCAAGTGAAGCACCCTGCTTTGCTAAACAATGAAACCCTCTCCTCCAAGAGCAAAGAGAAGTTGTCATGTTGCTTCACTTTCTGGCACTCTTAACACATCCAGATACCAGTAGGCTCCCAAAATAATACAAAGTGCCTTGCAAGGCATATCCCATCATTGGTGTGCTTCACCTCTGTAACACAAAGTACCTCCCTATAGCAAAGTACAAATGTCTTGCATAGGATCCTACTATGAAATGCTCATATGCAGAAATTTTGAAACATTAGAGACCAAACAATTTATTCCAAAGTGTTAAATGTTGCTAATGTTACAGTATGATCCATTTTATACAACGGTTTATGGAAGTGGTGGCCAACTCACCCCAAAACTAGGTCTGCCCTGCCCAACCAAGATAGCCCAGGGTTAATGCAGTGGAAGCTGCTTTTACTGTTATTGCAGTCATCTTCTTCATTCCCTCCCTAACCAAGGAGATAGGAACAAAGCAGAGAATGCCTTAACTTTCTGCTAATAAAAGAAATCACAGGAACAGTTTAAGTCCAGAAGCTGTTAGTCAGTTTGCAACAACCTAAGCTATATAAGGCATATTAGCAAATTATAATCCCCCAGAACAGAAACCAGCATCCAAAATGTCTGCTTAGTATATACTTTATTTGAAAACACACAAGAGTAAAGAGAAATATATAGGGGTACTAGGCTTAGAGAAAAACAATTGGATTTTTGGAGTTGAGTTCATACAAAATGCCAATCAACCTGCATGGAAAAGTAGTTATGAAAGGAGCCAGGCAAAGCTTTGAGCATGTCCAAAATAAAATCAAAATTTTGACATAGTCTGGATAATTACTTACTGATTCACAAAAAACAAAAACCTGCATATGATTGATTCTTTGCTGAGTTTCGAACATTTCTCAGGGAAAGACCTGCCATCTCTTAATCTTTATCTGGAGAGACTCTGAAACAAAAAGCCTCTAGCAAGCTTTTTCCTGTGTAGTTAACCTCACAGGGGAAGGAAGTTGTGCTCATATAGAAATTTAGCCAATGGGTCTTCTGAGGGAAGGAATTAGGTTGCAATCAACTGTTCTGCTCTAATGGAGATCTCTGAAGCTTTCTTTGCTAGAGGTGCCTGTTACATTGTGTTGAACCATAGTGATTAAATAAATTACAATTGTGCGGGTTCACACAACATACTAAGTCAAAGCTAACTACATCACACAGCATGCATGCATACTACAGTACAGGTGTTCCTTATTATCTACAATCTCCTTTTTCATAGTTTCAAATATAGATAAGTACAAAACAGAACTCATTAGCTGCAGGAAATGGTTTTGCACATTTGCAATTTTAGGTGCATGGTTTTGATCTGTCCACCATTTTGCTTATGTGCAAAATACAGATTAGCCCTCCACGCTACGATTTCCTATTGATCCTAATACTCTGTGTGCATGTGTGTGCACCTTTGAGTCAGTGTTGACTCCTGGCACCTTTGAGTCAGTGTTGACTCCTGGCAACTGCCGGGACAAGTCCTTGCAGTTTTCTTGGCAAGATTTTTCAGAAGTTGTTTGTCATTGCCTACTTCCTAGAGCTGAGAGAGAGTGACTGGCCCAAGATCACTCAGATGGCTTTGTGCCTAAGGCGGGACTAGAACTCCTGCCTTAGGCACAAAGGGGGTTTCTAGCCTGATGCCTTAACTACTACACCAAAATGGCTCTCTCTAACATTATATACAGTAGTTTGTTTGTTTGTTTGTTTACATAGATGTAAGAACACCTGACTCCAAATTACTCTGGGTGCTTTACATAATAATAAAAAAACCCAGAACAATAAAAAGAAGCAGATGATATTCATCCAGAAAGACCATACAAAACAGAATAAAATCATACCAGTCAAAATCTTACAGGGACTTTTATTGTTCTGACACCATAAACAGATAAATGAACTTACAGGGGATCGCCGTCCACCCTGCCTCAAGGACTGGGAGAATAACCAGGTTTTCAGTGCCTTACAGAACATCATCAGGGTAAGAGACATACTGATCTTTGTGGGAATACTATTCTTGTCAACACTGAGCCTGAGCCTGCTACTTCGCATCCAGATTCATACAGCTTCCACACCCTGGGACAGGACATTGACAGCAACAGTTGGGTGGCCTGGGGTCAAGATGTACAATTGGCTGTTATTATGATATTAATTCCAGATTTCAAACAATGGACAACCTCACCCAGCAGTTTCATACAGATATTGAACAGGAGAGGGGAAAGCACCAAGCCCTGTGGCATCCATTAGTGAGGGGCCATGCACAGAGCCTCCCACTCTCAGTCCCTGAAGTCATTCCAGAAGGACTATGATCAGTGATATCAAAAGTTGCTGGGAAATCAAGGAGCACAAGGTCAGATGTACCACATCCATCCTGGCTTGGCCAAAGGTAATCAGCAAGTGTAACCAATGTCATCTCCATACTATATCTTAGCTTGAAACCTAACTGGAACGTATCCAGATACTGTGATTCATTTCTTCCAATATCTTCTGGAGCTGTTGCCCAACTACTTTCTCAATCACCTTCCCTAAATCTTCTGTCCCTTACTAAAAGGGGAATGTTGGAGACCAAATATCTTTTACTTTGTTGCTCATTTATTAATTATATAGCAGAGAAACCAGCATCAGTGCAGTTACTAAAATCAGGCTAATATGCTAGGTTCACCTGTCACATAAGCCATCAATCATGATTTATGAATTGCAGTGGTTGAATTCACTATCATAATAAAGCCAAAATCAAACAAGTCATATTAAGACTTAGCACAATTTGTGAGCCCAGCAACTATGATTTATTCAACAAATACAGCTTAGTATTACGTGTAAATCCATCCATTGAAAAAGCTCTCTAAAATATATGGAACAGTCCCCCTGGTTAGATACTGATGCATACATTGTCCATGATGTACATGGGTAGCCAACTTTATATTGATGCCAATCATGCATGGTCATGGATATGGCTTTGCATTGGTCAAACCCCATTTCAAATACTATGTCCAAATTCTGGATACTCAGTTTAAGAAGGAGTTAGACAAATTAGAACTGATACAAAAAAATGCAGCAAGGATGATCCAGGACTGAAAACTAAATTCTACAAGGAAAGAATGAGGAAACTGGGTATGTTTAACCTTGAGAAAAGCACACCGAGGAGGGATATAATAGCACTCTTCAAGTACTTGTAAAGATATCAGTTAAAAGAAGGTAATGAGCTGTTCTCTATCATCCCAGAATACAGAATATGGAAACTTCCTTAAATTTCAGGAAAGCAGATTCCAGCAGAATGGCAAGAAAAACTTCCTATAAGAAGAGTACAACAGTGGAACAATGGATAATCTTTTTTTTAAAATGGTAATTCAATGTTACAAAATAGTGTACAGTATAGCATCTGGGTTCCAAGAATTTCTTATCAGATATAGTGGGAAATAAAGTGGGAAAAAATGGGAATAGGAGTGCCTTGTATGCTCACAGTTTAGTTCTGCTTTCCATTTTCCAAGACATTTGTGTGATTCAACCAGAGGTACAGATGGGTACAAAATACTTTTTCTTAAAGAAATAATTTTTCCCAAGAACTCTTGGGAAAGTCCTTGGTGCAGCTCAGAAACACCTGGTTTGTACATCTTTTTTCCCCCATTCAATTGTGTCCAATCCTCCGTGACTGCATGGACTAGTCCCTGCAGTTTTCTTGGCAAGATTTCAATTAAACCATGGTTTATGACTTAGAATGATGTGTGAACTCAGCCAATTGTGCCCTATTCAATGAATCATAATTAAGTAAATTATCGCTTACCATGATGGGCGAATTCAATCATTTCAGCATCTAATGGAATCTTATTCAAATGTCTGTAATCCCAAATCCAAGCCAAAATGAGTCCCCCTATTTGGGGGATATGGGTGGTGATAGAAATTTGAATAATAAATAAAATAAATGAAATAGCAATACATTTATTTAAATATAACTGACTTTCCAAAACAAACAAACAAACACCTGATGGAACTGGGCTCTCCTAAATGTAAAAACACAATCCTAGTGAATTTATTTGATGCATTATATTTTTCACCACATGATGTCAGGGTAGCCACAATGAAACTACATGTTGGCAAAGTGAACAAAAGTATACACATGTAATGTAACGTAATGTAATATAAATGTATAAAGCATACATGCAGGAGAATCTGCAGGATGTGGTCAAACAAGTCAAGATGGCGACCATGATGGAGCAATTGAAGCTTTGCCTGGTTTCTGCATGTGTTACATGTGCAACGCACGTGAAAACTAGATGGAGCTTCAATTGCACTGTTATGGTCTCTAGCTTGCCTTTTTTGACCACACACTGCTGACACCCCTGGCTACATGAATGAATTCCATGTTGCAATTATTCTGAACTTAAATATGCATCTGAAAATGCTTCATACACGATGTGTTTTTGTACTGCACAGCAATTCTAACTTCTGTTGCATCTAATGGTCACTCATATTTTTGCAGTCCAGGTCTAGAACCCTAATATATGGTGTATTTTCATTACCTGACTGTGTGAGTTGCTGGAGGACAGAGCTGGGGAAATCTTAACTGAGAATGAAAGAAAGTGGAATAATGTGGGTGGGCTCTGCTGTCTGCCTAGATCCTTGCAGATTAGCCTATTTTCCATCATATCCATTATATTCCCCAGTCCCTGCCCAAGCTTATCAAGGAATCAGCCAGTTGTGTTTTGGATAAACTGCAATTATTCATCAATTGAAAAACTACTACAATAATCAGTGTTTTCCTAAGACAGTTTCTGAACTTTCACATTGCAGTAACTGATAACTGAATCATGTTTGGTGAAGAAATCACAATCAAGTCAAAAGTAAACAGACCACATTATGGCTTAGTATGACTTATAAACCATGATGTATAGTTTAATACTATGTTGAAACTAAGCTGCTATACCTTCTTCAATGAACAGTTAAAACAACCCATGGCTTAGTGCAATGCATGATCCTCTTTTACACAGTATCTGTGTATTAAGTATAATTGGAATGCTTGTTATGAATGGCTCCTATAGGGTCTCAGTGATGGGTGACTGATGATAACAAGTCAGGGCTAACATATCTGGGCTGAACTAGGCAGCAAATAGATTTTCTGTATCCCACTGCTACCATCTAGTAGTCATCCAGATTTTTGTAGCCCAACACTTGCAGCCCTAAGACAAATCCTATTACATTTCCAGTGAATTTGTGAAATTCTGTAGCCCTTCCATTTGTGGAGTCGTTTTCAAGCTAGGAAAACTGAGAGCCATTACAAGACATTACTTCTGCTCCCAAGAGTCCCTAGTCAAATGGCAGGGATGAAGAGGCTGGATAAGCCTCCTGCCAAGGTTTGCCAGGAAATAATGATTTAGCTTGGGGGAGGGGGAGCTTCTTGGCCAATCGGTTTGAAACTCTCCTTTGAACCTCTTAATAAGTGTTGATAATCCCTAAGTATTTGTTGGCATTTGAAGCAGTAAATTACTGTGTGCCTCACCCCATGGAGTCCTTTCCAGAAAGTCAAGCTAAGTTTACTCTGGAGCTTGTGGGATCAGGTGTCAGCTGGCGTGTCTGCATGTTGTTGCTTTCTTCTTCCATTCTCTCGCTTTGCAGATCCTGGCTCATTTGTGCAGCTCACCTGGAGCCTCACAAACCACATGCTTTGCAAGTTCTCCTCTGGATGAGGGAAAATGGATCAGAAGGCAAAATAAGCTCTTTGTTAGGGCTTGATAGGGGAGAGACTGGTGAAACTCATCTATATCTTGAGGTATAATAACTTGAGGAACAGTCATAACTATCTCAGAAATTGCCTTAGACTTTATAGACATAGTTGCTGAAAGTAGAAGTTGCCAAAACAAAATTGGCAACAAGCATGTTTGATTACGGTATCAATGTCAGGGTTCAAGCATCCATAAATACGAGCAAAACCTGAATATAAATAAAAGCAGCTGGAAAACAATAGTACTGTGTTTGTGTGTGCATTTTCTACACTGCATTATTTTGTTCTGTGGAATTTTAAAAGATTAGAAAATATATTATCTTTAGCTATTGGCCTACTTGTTAGTTCTACTTCACAAACAGTCCATGTCAGTTGTTAAACTTTTAAATGTCCTATGCTCAAAAGGGGTTCCTTAGTAGGCCATAATGGGGATTAGTGCCATAGCATGTCTATAGAAAATATGAGTACCATTATCCCCAGTAGTTCCTCCCCAGACGTTAGTTCAAATGGAGTATTTCTATAGACCAGCCTTTCTCAACCTTTTGACCCTGGAGGAACCCTTGAAATATTTTTCAGGCCTCAGGGAACCCCTGCACATTCAGGCTTAAATATAGGCCAGAAGTTACAAAATTATTGTATTCATTTCATATGTAGGCCTGTATATAGGCATTAACAGCGTTCTTAAACTGAAAATAAAGAATGAAACTTACCTCTTTAATGTGAAGTTGCCCAAATTTGAAATAATTTTTTAAATAAACCGTGATCTCCCAGGGAACCCCTAGTGATCTCTCCCGGAAGCCTAGGTTTCCATGGAACCCTGGTTGAAAAACCCTGCTATAGGCGAACCAAACAGAGAAGGCAGGAGAACTAGTGCTGCATTTCCACATAGCTGGTATTGTTTGTGTGCTTGTGGTGGTGGGGGTGTCTAAGCAGTTTAGTCCATCATCACTGGACCATCAGTGAGTTGGAAAGGAATAATAAACTGAAAAACTGACATCTAAACAAAATGAAAACCATGCCATGAAAACTTAGCCTTAAGTTTCTCTGTTAGTTATATTGGTTGGCTGGAAACCCAAGGATTTTTTGGTAAAATCCATCATGGCTGGCCAAGATGTCATAATTAAAAGTAAACAGCAGGGAGATTTCTTCCCCTTCCTTCTCTATATCAACAAATATTTTAATAAGTTTAGAATCCAGATTTCCAAGCTGGGCTCCCAATGGTATAGACTAGGTAATAATGTGAATTCCTTGCATTCTTGCAGTTGTCACCCAACAGGATCTCAAACAACTTTATAGACTGTGAAGTGGAATTCATCCCTCACATGCTTGTAGGGACATTCTTTGGCAGAGTCCCACAGCATTTAGACTCTATAGTAACTACTTCAGCTAACACCCTCTCACCTTTAGCAGGGCTGTCAGTGAGTAGAATCTGAAAGGCAATACATCAACCAGTATGCCAAGAGCTCCTAATAAGCAATTGTCCTAATTTTGAGGAAGATCATTATCCCTACTGGATAAAACACTCAGTTCCTACAGATTGTTACTCTAGAACAGGAAATCTCTGAAGGGCAGAACCAACTACTGTTAATAAAGAACATCAGCAAAGGCTTTGCTCAGCCTGGGTATAAGTAGTCTGAAGAACCAAACTTCTTCCACTCCATTCTTCATCTCAGTTCTTATTTTTTTTAGGCAGCAGACTAGAGGATAAGTCCTAACACTTTTTTCACTCTTGTGTGCTGATTAAGAAGACATAATTGTATAAAAATTGTGATAAAAATACAATAGATAAATAGGTGATAATAAATAAACAGTACTATGCGTGCCTTTAGAATCACCCTACCAATTTTGAATATGTTCAGCTGAAACTAATGCAAACCCAATATTTTTTTTGAAGCAACTAAAACAGAAAATCCAAAGGATGTCTACCAACAGCAATAATTAACATAGTGTTTTTCATTCAATAGAGTTTGTATAGAAGAACTTTTGCATAGAAGATCCTGTGGAGCAAATGGTACTTTACACACAAATTAGTAAGGAATTGCCTTTTAGAAGACATTTGCCTTTTAAATTGTTAGAGAAGGCATTAGAAGCAGAAAAACTTTGCCTCTTTCCTCATTAACCATTTACATAAACACTAGCCTCATATGGAAGCATCCCTGGAATGTCACTGAGGGATTTTAAAATTTCTGTTCCAAACATGTCTAAGTCTGGACCCAACTCAGTGACATGTTTTATCCCACATCTCCTCAAAAGCAGTTTTTCCACTATCTGGTGCTCTCCTGATGTACTGTATGTATGAGTGCATGCATGCATTAATAGTATTTCTTATATTAAAATAATTATTTTTAATCATTTTAATTATTAAAGTAATTATTAAATGTTTAATAATTTAAATTATTAAATAATGAAAAGAATATATAAGAATATATTCTTATGTATTAAAAGTTTTAAAAATGAAAGTTAAAAACTAATACAAACTACTATAAAGTAAGGAAGAAAAAAGAAAAAGAAAGAAATCAAAGAGAAAGCTAAAAGTACAAGAAAGAAAGAAAAAGAAAATAGAAAAGAAAAGATATACAAAAAGTGGCTTCCAATCTTCTTTACAGCAGTTATCAGTACAATTATAAATTTACCTCTTTCTCTAAAGTTATATCATGACTCTCTTCTTTCTATAATCCATCTTGTCTGATCATCAAAACCATAAATCATAAATTCATTTTTTCCTGTTTTATGCAAAAAGTCCATAAGGAGTTTCCAGTCATCAATAAACATAGATACAGTCTTTAATCAAAGAAGTCAATTTGACCATCTCAGCAAGTTCCATCATCTTCACCAACCATTCCTCCATTGTAGCTTTTGCCAAATCTTTCCATCTTTGGGCATACAATAATCTTCCTGTGTTTATATATACAAAAACAAAGTTCCATGACTTTTTTCCAACTGTTTGTCCATCAGACCAAGAAAAAGACTTCTCATCTCAATTGTATATTAATCTTTAAAACCCTGTGAATCAGTATACGTATTTGAATCCAGAATTTTCTAGCTTTTCTACAGATTTATCAAGCATGATAAAATGTCCCTTCTTGTTGTTCACATTTCCAACATAAATTTGAAGTGCCTTTGTATATTCTAGACAAGAGAATGACCAACATCTTGCTTTGGGCCTGGAAGCCTACTGGTTACTAGTACGGTGACTTTAAAGTAGGTATTATTTTACATTGATGGAATTGTCCTGCCAGTAATCTTGCCACTGCATTTTGTACCAGTTATAGCTTTGGGGTCATCTCCAAAGGCACATAAAGCAAGTTACAGTATTCCAACTAAGTGGTGTTCAAGATGTGGTCACCAGGGCACCTGATCCAGATAAGAATCGTAACTGCTGTACCAGCCAAATCTAAGCAAACCTCACCCCCACCCCCTGTTCATGGAGAAAAAATACATATTTCAGAAAAATTATAAGATCCATTTGTGTCATCTTCTTTGTAGGCCAAATTTACCTGAAAACCATAGGTTGGTTTTCAGAAGGTTTTTTAGTTGTTGACTTCTGTTCTGGGGAACGTGGGGCTCTCTCCTCCCCACTCCACCCCTATTTTTAAGAGTTTCAGAGGTTTGTGTGTTTTGTATATTATCTGGTCCAAATGAGATTACAGTTCAAGAAAGAGATAAAACATTGCTCTGGAGCTATTTTATTTTACATGTGATATGAGCTATTGCTTCTCAACCAGCAACATCACTGGCATTCATTCTCTTGTTTCAGGACATTTTAAGAACATAAGAACATAACCCTAACCCTATTCCTGATGGATCTGGCCAGCCTTTTGTTTCTCACAGGAGCCAACCAGGTGCTCAGGGCTGCTCACATGCAGGCGATGGAGACATACCCCTCTCTTGCTGTTGTTCCCCTGCTACTGGTATTTGAAGACATGCTGCCCTCAACTTGAAAGTTACATTGAATCTCAAGTTAATAGCTTTTGATAGACTTCTCCATGATTTATCCAATCCCTTTTAAAGTGTGCCAGTTAGTGGCCATTACCACATTATATGGTGGTGAATTCAGCATGTGTGCTATGTGAAGAAGAGGGGGGTTTTTTGTCCTAAATTTCTTTCCAGCTTCCTTGGATGTTCCTTAGTGCTAATGTTCTAAGACAAGGAGAAAAATGTGCCTCTCCATTTTCCCTGTCTACTTTCTCCATGATATTCATGATTTTACACACATTGATCATATCCCCCTTAATCACCATTTATCTGAGCAAAGGCATTCCAAGCATTCTAACCATTTCTCATAAGGATATAGTTGAGATTCCTGATGGGTTCTGTTTACTCTATTCTGACCCTTTTTCAGCTCTGTTTTATTCATTTTCAAATGCAGTGATTAGAACTATACACAGTATTCCAAATATGGAAATATTATAGATCTGTTTGAGGTCATCATAATTTAGGCAATTTTATTTTCAATCCATTTCCTAATGGATCCTTAGCTTTTAATTTTTTTTTAATCTGTTCAATCGTGTCTGATTCTTGGAGACTGTGCCTGGACAAGTCCCTGAGGTTTTCTTGTCCCAGTTTTTCAGAAGTGGTTTGCCATTGCCTCCTTCTTAGGGCTGAGAGAAAGTGACTGGCCCAAGGTCACCCAGCTGGCTTTCTGCCTAAGGTGGGACTAGAACACATGGTCTCCTGGTTTCTAGCCTGATGCCTTAACCACTACACCAAACTGGCTCTCACTTTCAATGTTTACAGCTTTGCAATCTATCCAGAAGCATGTCTGAATGTTTATGGAATGTGTTCCAGATGGTAGTGTGTGTCCATTCAGAACACACTGTACTTCAAGCCAGTGCCTTGTTGACTGTCCTCAGATGTCAGTAAGTCTCCTTTTTGTTCTTGGGATTCTGAAACGAGAACAGATATAGGAGGAGGATTTGCATTCACCACTTTATAAACAGAAAGTGATGTCTTCTGTCAGTCAATGTATGTACTTCTGAGACAGAGGACAGAATTTGACCTGTTATACAGGTCATATGACCACCTCCTCAAAAACAAAGTTTAGTTGCCTGGCAGCATTTCCATGCGTCAGACCCTTATTAGAGCTCCCAGCTGCTGCCTCACTCCAGGGGAGTGAGGTAGCTTGTGTGAGGACAAACAGGTGGATGGATACTGGCAAAGCCCAATATATGGCTTCCATCACATACTACATCCACATATGGAAAGCCCAGACTGGGTGTTTCTGAAGCAACTGGCAGATTGAATTGCATATGTTGAAAACATCCCAAAGAAAAATTTATCTAACCCTTTCCTTAAAAATCAATATACGTTTACATGTAGAAGTTTGTATAATGCCTTAAAGAAGGTTTCCATAGTCTCACCTCCAAATTTGGATATATGGTGTACACATGATTATTTGCTTGGGGAAGCATCAGGCATCCAAATATTTCACAGAATAAGGATCTTCACTTAAAGATAATCATGTTACTGGAAACGTGAAAATTTAGCAACTCATGGATATTTAGCCTGCTTTGTCTATCTTGGTAAACTTTGGAGGGGAGGGGAGTAGAACCAGGAATTTTGAAGAATCGAACTCACCCAAGCAGCCAGAAGAGGAGGATAATAAAAGAGAGGTGCTTCCAGGATGTCCTGGGACTGCCACTGCTGGCTTGGAATTCTGAGAGCTGTAGTTCAAACACATTTTAAGGACATCGGATTGGGAAAGGCTTACATGGCAGTTACAAATTAGCAGATTTACCTAAAGTACACTAAGGTTCACACAACACCTTAAACCAAGAAGTATGTTTAGTTTTGGCTTAGCAAACTGTGTGCTTTGTAAACAAGGGTTTATAGCTTAGCACAACATAGGAATCCAGTTACTGGTTGGATGCCTAGTAAAACTGTTTATCTGTCTTGTTAACTTAATTCTGTGGCAGGTGTTTTTTGTGTGTATGTGTGTGTGCCTTCAAGTAAGTGTTGACTCCTGGCAACTGCATGGACAAGCCCCTGCAGTTTTTTGGCAACATTTTAGAAGTGGTTTGCCACTGCCTGCTTCCTAGGGCTGAGAAGGAGTGACTGGCCCAAAGTCACCAGCTGGCTTCGTGCCTAATGTGGAACTAGAACACACAGTCTCCTGGTTTCTAGTCTGGTACCTTAACACTTTCTAGTTAATCTTTATCTTTCAGAACAGATTTTGGAACCATAAGAGAGAAAAAAAATGAAGAAGTTGAGATCTAATTATACTTTAACAGATACCAAAGGTTCAAAATATACTATATTCAATCTTCCTTTTGGGAATCCAAGTTCCCAGATATGGAATCTCCTCTTATTTTATCCCCACAACAACTCTGAGAGGTAGTGACAGACTCAAGGACTCCAAAAGCTCCATGATTAAGTGTGGATTTCAATGAGGGTTCCCCATTCTGATCAGATTTATAAAAATCACATTGAACTCTCAGTGAGAGATCACATTGAATCTCTCAGTGAGATTCAGTTGCCTTAAACCTATCCTGTCTAGTTTTTCAATGGAGGAAATTGTAAATAAGAGAATATATTCCCAAATTCTGAGAACAGACCAGAATACACTGTCTTACTAAAATGACAGTCTCCTGAATGATACATTCTTTGTATTGCTCAGGCTCACTCACAGCTGCCATCATTGTTCAAAAGTGAGGTAGATATATAATTATGTGTCCTACACATACTTAAAAGCTGCTTCGTTTATTGTCCAATGAGTCACCATGCTCTAAATGAATGATTCCAGACATGGAAATGCTGCCTTATTAGCCTAGAAATGTATGAAATAAGATTCCTCAATGGAACTATCAATAGTAAACAAGCTTTCATGAAAGATAGGCCATATGATCTTCCCCTGCAATATGCAGTCATCAAGAAGTGCATCAGTACTGTCTTAGATATATTCTCAGTGTCTGAATCTGTACACTGGGCTTAGCCTTAGTTTAGCCATGATTTGTAGAATAAAACTTAATTGTTAGGGTTCACTCAATATACTATGCTCTAGACCAAAATAATTAGGCTTATAGAATATGCTAAGTCACAAAAAAGCAAACCACATATTGGCTTATTTTGTGAACCCAGAGAATCTCTGTGGGCAAACAACAGAACCCACAAGTGATACATATTGAGCAGGTGCATGACAGACATGCAGGAACACAATAAATGTGGAAAAGATTTTCCAAAATAAAAAAGTTTAAACTACACAAAATACTTTGTCCCAATAAAGATAAGATCCCATGCTTTATTTTAGGTTTTAGATTTCACAGTGTTATTATATGAGATGGGGGAGCTATGGCACTCCAGGTGTTGAATGAAAACTATAATTTGCATATATTAATTTGCAAATTCAAATTACATTTGAGGCAATTGCTAAACTTTGAGACTAATCCAATTTTTTTAAAGAAAGCAAAAACTTAGTAACATGAATCCAGTTAGATTTATCCCATCAGAGAAGTCAGGCTTGAACTTTTTGACATTTAATATCCATGTCAACTGCTTTCTCAGGCTACAGCATAGTTCAAAATCAAACACCTGTTAGGATTTTAGAACTATATTAAGACATATGTCTAGGAAATTAAACACTGAAGTAGAGGTGAAAGAGTCCCTACCCTGTTCCCTATAAACTTCCTTAGACAAAACAAATCAGCATCTGTCTCAACAAAATAGTTCCTTGTTTTACTCAATTGTCAATGTATACAGAGCTTTTAAACACTTATGTTGTTTTTCCTTCCATAAATTAATTCAATAAAAACAATAACAAAAAACCTGACTCATTATAACCCAGACAATACTGAGGTTAGTACAGAATGCCAACTGTAGTTTTATAATAGTTACAAGCTTTTGAGTTTCTTGCAACTCTTCATTAACTAAGATATTTAAATGTCAGAAAGAAAGAAAAGGGCGGAGGTTGCCGTGGTTGATTTTTGAGCCATCCTGAGGGTTAATCCTCACATCCCCATCCCCCTACCCATGGCAGGAAGATGCCCCATAACTGTTTTTATTTATCTGAACCATTTATATCATCACCCATCTCACAAAAATAACTCTAGGTGGTCCACAGAGGATTAAAAACAAAAACAAAACAGAACATAATTTACAAATAAACATCCAAAACAATGATGTAACACCTACCGAAGGTCTAAAAATCATTCCATTTCTGGTTAATGAAGAAAAGAACTAGACAAACCAACCAATAGGGCTGGTTCAGCTTCCCAGCCCAAAATGCCTGAGGGAACATCCAGGTCTCTAATGCCTTATGAAAGGTTCAGGGCCATCTGGATCTCCAGGGGAATGCCATTCCACAGGGCAGGTGCTGTGACAGAGAAGGCATGACTCAGGTCCTACAAGATAATATTTCCTAATAGAAGGAAAATGGAGCATGCCAACCCTACCAGTACTTTTTAAAAGTTTTGTTTTGATGCTGCCCTTTTCTCATGCCGAGTCCACCTTGGATGCCTATTTACCTGATCCAGTTTTAAAGTAGGTTTTCCCTCTTCTCCCAACAATGGAATCAGAACTGGTGACTAAAGAGCCAGTAATCCCCCTCCTGTCAGCCAGCCCAAAAAAGAGCTGACAAGAGGTTAGGGGCCTGGGGGGATACTAATGCTTCACCACGTGGCCCATCCAATCCAGTCAAGCTGTTTTCAAGCTACTTTTAAAGACAGGTTTGGAGCTCTTGTGGAAGAGGGCAAGATCCATGTTTCAAAATAACTCTGCACTCTATCCTAACAGTCAGGAATCACGCTGAAACGAGGAGTGGGTCTCTAGTGTTTATTACTGCTACATTAGACAGAAAATCCTAACAAACTGAAGAAGCGTGGGAAAAACCCAGACATATAAACCCCAAAAGCTAAGGTGGGTCTGATCTGTGTCTCTTTGAATGGCTGCTTAATTCCTCAGTACTACGCATGCGTTTTCCCCCCTGGATAGAGGCCCCCTCCTGCTCGCCATCAGTACTCATGACACACTCCTCCTGCCAGCCTGAAAAACAGATGACAGGCAAGAGGCTAGTCTACCCCCACCCTTGCCTGTCACCTGTTTAAACATAGATCTTGCACTTTTCCAGAGGCGCACTAAACCTGTGTTCAAAAATAACTTTATAAACAACTGACGATGGGGAAGGGGCCATCAACTACCCCCTACCAATTAGCTGTGCTTGGAGCTATCATCTCGCTTGTTTTACCAGGCTGTGCTCACCCACAAATCTACGGGACCTGATCTGCAGAGTAGGCTAAGGCTTCAACCTAGCCCATGGATGATTTGTTGGGTGGATGTTGCCCTATAAAGCAGAACCCTGGCAGCAGGACCAGGTTTTGACAAATGGTTGAACCCATGATCTAACGGTCTATTAAATATTTCCTACTCCCTTAGGAAACTATTGGTAGTTGTTTTCCCCACCAGCAGGTGACACCAGAGGAATCCAACAATCAATTTCCTCAAGCTGTCCAGTATCACATCATTGGCCTCAGTACTGGCTCTGCAAAGAGGACAAAGCATGCTAACACATTTTTGACTATCTCATGGGCTGGAGGAAAGCACAGTAGATGGAATATAGGGGAGACTTCAGAAATGTGAATAAAGTATTTTCAGATACAGTGTATTATTGAATTGAACTAGGGGCTCTCCCGCAGGTTGCTATGAAGAAGAAATGATAAAGTAAAAAATAAAGAAAAAGTAAAGTAAATAAATAACACAGGAAATATAGGCAGAGCATTTAAAATCAAACCGAGTCCAAAACTAGAGAAATACCTACTTGATTTTTCTGTTTTCTGTCAGCCAAGGGATCTAAGTATCTTGCACAGGATGAAAAGAGCCTTGGCTTTTTAACAATTGGAATTTATATTCTCAGAAAATAGGGGACTCAAATATAAATTCCAAATGTTAAAAAGCCAAGGCTCTTTTCATCCTGTGCAAGATACTTAGATCCCTTGGCTGACAGAAAACAGAAAAATCAAGTAGGTATTTCTCTAGTTTTGGACTCGGTTTGATTTTAAATGCTCTGCCTATATTTCCTGTGTTATTTATTTACTTTATTTTTCTTCTATTTTTTGGAAATGGCTTTCTGTTTAAAGTAACTTTGCAATCAGCCCACAGAACTTAGATTATAATCAATAGGCAGCTGTACTATTAAATATAACAAAGGCAATCAATGTCAAATCGCCTGATTTAGCTATCCCATTGGACTTGGTAATTTCTTCTTTCAGAGAACTTTGAAGTTCCTTATATTTCAAGGTATTTCACAAAGTACTTTATCTTGGCTGTCTCTCATTTTCAGTATTTGTTATATGTGAAAGAGTGGCAATATATTAGCAAAGTCACTAAATAAATAAAAGCTCATTCTATACTAAAATGATCACTGTGGCTTCAGATACACCATTTGTGCCCTGCTGGCTCTGCCTTAATCTAAAAGGGGAAATGGTGTCATGACTGAACCTAGGGCTGAAGACAGGCGTGTGAGTAGATATTTATTTTATTTCTTATGGTTATACCTCATCCTTGTTCCAGGAGCTCAGGTAGCTTATGCAACATTTGCTCTTCCAGTTTTCCCCTCAGCGATAAACCTGACTGGCCCAAAGTTTCTCCACGAACGTCCATGGCTGAGGGGGACTTGAACCTCGGTCCCTCGCCCAGGCCAAGCCAGTGACCTTCACCATTTTATTTCTTTCACTTCGAGTTTTATGCCAAACTGCTGAAGATCCATCAATCCCATGAATTTCAGGGCACAGCTTGAATTTTCAGAAGAAGGGGGTGAAAGGCTCCAGTCCTTCCCCATATTATCCCCTTTAATTTCCAAAATTTCCTCCAAACGGATTAAGAATAGATACTTCACGGCCGAGGTCTGCTTAGGAAACTGCCCCGCGGGCACAGCCGGCGTATCCCGCAGCTACTGTACTCCCGCGCGGATTACTGAGTCCGCAGCTCGCAGCTGCCGGACCTTCTAATCCGGTTCCCCCTCCCGTGCAGACAGGTGGGCCAACGCCGAGTGAGGAGGGGGCGGTCCGGAGGGCGACTCCTGGACCTATAAACCGGCCTCCTCCGATAGAAGCAGAAGGTGGGCACCCCGAGAGGCAGAGCGCCCACAGGAGCTCGTTTCCACGGGCGGGAAACTCGGCCGGTCGATCCTCTCGGCGGACGGAACACCTCCGCCCGCTGATGTCTGACCTCGAAGCGGCTCCGGAGGCTTCAGAGGGCGCCCTGTCCGCAGGTACGCCCTCTCCGGCGGAACGCCCGGCGCTTGACATGGCTGGAGCAGGAAGCCAGCCGGCGCTCGCGGCAGAGCGCGCCGTGCCCGTCGAGACGGCTTCGCAGAAGCCCGAAGAAGGTGAGGGCGGCAGACAGGAGGCGGTGAAACGAAGAGGAGGGGAGGAGGAGGTCTACGTGGCCTTCTTTCCTCTAGGCCAGCCGGGTGATGCGATGAAGGCGTGGCGTGGCGGGTGAATGGGGGGCCGTTATCCCACTCGACGTTCAGCTTGCAGGAAGAAAACCAGTGCTTTAGTTTAAAACGCTCGTATTCCGATCATTTCTTGTGATGCCGGTGACACTTTTTTTTATTTTTTATCATTGTCTTCTTCAGCGAAAGAGTTGTGCTAGACTACAGCTCCCCCGAGGCTGGCTTGAGATGATAAGCATTGTAGCGGAATGACCAAAACGACGACAAAGTGCACGATGACACAGGCGAACAAATGCTGCAAGTAGACGCTTATGTGAAGACATCTGACACCAGCACATCATTCATGGCATTTGTTTGAGTATGTCATCGGGCACATGTCATTTGCCCCCACTTCACCCACAGGTGCCCATGATCTTAGTACAACATCTGAGCCCAAACTAGTGCTTGTCAAGTGTTTGATACCTAGGTCAGCCTGTCCCATCCTTGAACTCTGCAGATAGTTTAAAACTACAGCTTTTAGATTTTGCATTGGGCATACTTGGGAATTTGGGCAGCAGCTAGACCAAAACATTTGGAACCCATCAAGCTAGGGAGGACTGATCTAGGGAAAGCATGTTGTTGTTTATTCGTTTAGTCGCTTCCGACTCTTCGTGACTTCATGGACCAGCCCACGCCAGAGCTTCCTGTCGGTCGTCAACACCCCCAGCTCCCCCAGGGACGAGTCCATCACCTCTAGAATATCATCCATCCATCTTGCCCTTGGTCGGCCCCTCTTCCTTTTGCCTTCCACTCTCCCTAGCATCAGCATCTTCTCCAGGGTGTCCTGTCTTCTCATTATGTGGCCAAAGTATTTCAGTTTTGCCTTTAATATCATTCCCTCAAGTGAGCAGTCTGGCTTGATTTCCTGGAGGATGGACTGGTTTGATCTTCTTGCAGTCCAAGGCACTCTCAGAATTTTCCTCCAACACCACAGTTCAAAAGCATCGATCTTCCTTCGCTCAGCCTTCCTTATGGTCCAGCTCTCACAGCCATATGTTACTACGGGGAACACCATTGCTTTAACTATGCGGGCCTTTGTTGTCAGTGTGATGTCTCTGCTCTTAACTATTTTATCGAGATTGGTCATTGCTCTTCTCCCAAGGATTAAGCGTCTTCTGATTTCCTGACTGCAGTCAGCATCTGCAGTAATCTTTGCACCTAGGAATACAAAGTCTTTCACTGCTTCTACATTTTCTCCCTCTATTTGCCAGTTATCAATCAAGCTGGTTGCCATAATCTTGGTTTTTTTGAGGTTTAGCTGCAAGCCAGCTTTTGCACTTTCTTCTTTCACCTTCATCATAAGGCTCCTCAGTTCCTCTTCACTTTCAGCCATCAAAGTGGTATCATCTGCATATCTGAGATTGTTAATGTTTCTTCCAGAGATTTTAACTCCAGCCTTGGATTCCTCAAGGCCAGCTTGTCGCATGATGTGTTCTGCATACAAGTTGAATAGGTAGGGTGAGAGTATACAGCCCTGCCGTACTCCTTTCCCAATCTTAAACCAGTCCGTTGTTCCGTGGTCTGTTCTTACTGTTGCTACTTGGTCGTTATACAGATTCTTCAGGAGGCAGACAAGATGACTTGGTATCCCCATACCACTAAGAACTTGCCACAATTTGTTATGGTCCACACAGTCAAAGGCTTTAGAATAGTCAATAAAACAGAAATAGATGCTTTTCTGAAACTCCCTGGCTTTTTCCATTATCCAGCGGATATTGGCAATTTGGTCTCTAGTTCCTCTGCCTTTTCTAAACCCAGCTTGTACATCTGGCAATTCTTGCTCCATGAACTGCTGAAGTCTACCTTGCAGGATCTTGAGCATTACCTTACTGGCATGTGAAATGAGTGCCACTGTTCAATAGGTTGAACATTCTTTAGTGTTTCCCTTTTTTGGTATGGGGATATAAGTTGATTTTTTCCAATCTGATGGCCATTCTTGTGTTTTCCAAATTTGCTGGCATATAGCATGCATTACCTTGACAGCATCATCTTGCAAGATTTTGAACAGTTCAGCTGGGATGCTGTCGTCTCCTGCTGCCTTGTTATTAGCAATGCTTCTTAAGGCCCACTCAACCTCACTCTTCAGGATGTCTGGCTCTAGCTCACTGACCACACCGTCAAAGCTATCCCCGATATTGTTATCCTTCCTATACAGGTCTTCTGTATATTGTTATCCTTCCTAGATCTCATGAAATAAAATGCTTGCACATCAGCCACTCTTAATCAGAGATATTGATGGCTGCATTGAGTGTGGCTCCCAAATGACTAGATGTACAGCTGAACATGAGAAAGGGCCTGCTCTTATACTATATACATGGAGCTTTCACCCAGTGGGAAACTCAGCATAGCTAGAGCGTCTGGTGGTATGGAAATCCCCATGTGTGGATATGGGCTCACAGGGTCCTCTAGAATGTCAGGGTCCATTGCCAGTTGGAATCCACTGAAATTAGTCCAGGGCACAATTCTCTACTCATAAATTCACCTAATCATGGCATATTATTAATCATGTATTAATACTAATCATGGCTGGTGCCAATATTGGAAACAAAAATAGGGGCTGGTTGATAATTCTAACTGTGACTGCAGGAATGTCCCGCAAACTTTACGTCACACTGCGACGGAATGCCCCCTCAGAAGGTTCCCTGGCTTCCTGCAAGAACTACATCATCTTAAGGGCACTGCTGTCCAACGGTTAAACAATCTAGATATTCAGCCATAGGCTTAGGCACTGTAGTAACTGCTCGTACATAACTTAATTCTATTTATAATTTTACTCATCATTCGTATTGCATGTTTTTAAAATAAGCTACTGTCCCAATGTTTTACATTTTATACACATTTTATATATTGTTCTGTGAACTTTTATGCAATAATGCTGTATTCTTCTATGCCATACAAAACAAGTAATAATTCACCTGAGACTCTGACCATAGTTAAAAGTTGTTTGCAACAGGTAAGGAGGTGGTACATGTGTTCACGGTAACCAGCAAATATTCTCAGATTGTCTGGCTAAACCTTTCAGAGAGAACTGTGAGTTAGCACAGTATAAAGGTTGCACTGGTAGGGGTAGAAAATGATTTAGTAATGCTTCTATATTTGTAGTGGCAGCATCTTTCAGTGCACCGCTGAATCTGGCAGTGGAGGATGTGAATGACAGCTCTGTGACACTAACATGGGATGCTCCTGAAAATGTGGGCCCTTCTGGTCTGGATGGATATGTAGTGGAGTATTGCAAAGATGGAAGTAGGTTTGGGTTTTATTCCCCTGTAAGCACGAAAACCTGCATGCATTAGTGTATCAAACAGTATGCAATGTATTGTTTCTCCCCTTGATAGTTGTAGCCACAAAGGGAAGAGGATGGGAGGGAGATAGTTTGCATGCAATATTCACTGAAATCTTGAAAACTGTTCCTCAGCTGTGCAAAAAAAAAAATGTTATGGCTACTCCTGCTACCACCTTTGCACACCTGATCACCAATTTACATACTCGCTCCTTGATGCTATGTAGCAGATATGCTGGAAGGACCCCATTATAAGACTACAGACTCTAGAATTTGATGTGAGACTTTCTCTTGAAGAGCTGTAATGTGGGGAGATATTTCACAGAGGTAAGTTCTCCTCCACAAGTGTTGCAGTGGTTCTGTCCAACTGCTAAGCAATAGAAGTTGCACACTGGGGCAAGGGGTGTTGTGCAAAAATCCTCTCAACTGTAGAATTACTCAAATAAGGGAAAGCAGGAAATAAAAATCTTGGTTATCTGCTACATTTTTGTTACATCAGTGGAGCATGATTATGCCCCCCTTCCAAGTAGAACTTTTCTAATAAACCCTTACATAGGCATGTTAGATATAATATAATGGAATCTGCCAAAAATGTCCCTCCTGGCATACCACATCTGGCCTGCAAAAACCCAGATTACCACTAGGTGGGAGCAAAGAGTGAGTGATTGTTGGTGCCTTCTAACAATCATCCAAAGGTTTTCAGCTCAGATATGCTCTTGCCAAGATCTTTTCAAAGGACAGAGAGTTATAGAAGCACAACAGAGAAGTATATATATATATTATAAAAAAAAACCCTGCAGTAAAATTTATGAAATCTGCTTTGGAAAACCTGGATTAGGACATTTCATTTATGAGCAGCTGCATTCAGTAGGTTAATGACAGACTGATTCCATCATAGCTGAGTGGGTTTTTTTTTTCTTTTTATAAGGATTGTTTCGCAATATGTTATAATGACAATAAAAAAGAGTGAAATCTGCTAAATTCATCTAGCACTGATGAGGTAGCAGTTGATTATTTCCCACTTTCATTATGAAAAGCAGATAGTTTACGTAGATTGATTAGCTGGGGTATTAGAAATACAGGAGGTAAATAACTTATCATAAATACACTACTTCGAATTTAGCTCTTGATTTTGCTTGCAGATTAGTTTCCATGTTCCAAATTGTTTTTTGGATTTTTTCACTTCACCCAGTTTCAGCTTGTATGAATATATTACTCTATTGCATAGCCACTTGGAGGGCTATAATCAATGGATTGTATGTTTGCTTCCTGATTATATTTCTAATTGATTAGAAACTGTTAACCTTGAACCAAGCCACATTTTTTGTCAGCATGATAGAAATGTCCCCGAAAAGAAGTCTAAATAGGCATAAAAGTTTTCATGGTAATAATAAGGGAGTGAGGCAATAGGAAAAAAAAAACATGCAGTGCAGTGCAGTGGTTAATGGGTTGGACGAGGACTGAGGACATCCAGGTTCAAGTTCACCCTTGGCTATGGAAGGTCACTGTGTACTGTGTACTTTGGGGCCTGTCACTCTTTCTCAGCCATCTGATGTCACAGGGTTGTTGTGGGGAACAATTGTAGCAGGGAATGCTACATGGGGAAAGCTGGGATATATCTATTTATAAATCTAACCATTGAAAATGTATATGTATATATTTGGTCAGAAGTAAACTGGTTTATTAGACAACATGACTTTGTACTTCCATATGACAAATAATTTCAAAGAGCCCAATCTCCTCTATACTTAGTCGAAAACATCTTCTTCTGGGCTCAGCAGTCTTCTTCAATTCTCATTTTTAAGTAAACTGAGTAGACTTTCTCAGTATTTCCAAACCTGGTGACTTCCAGTTCTGTTAGATTACAACTTCCATTATCCCCAGACAAACATGTCAAATACCTCTGAAGAGCACCAGATTTCAGAAGGCTACCTCTTGGAAGATAAATTTAAAGGGTCCATAATAAAGGTTTTTATATTAGTTCTTTGCTATGGAGCTTGCTTCTGATCTTTTTCCACATTTTCGTTCTAGCAACAGAATGGGTGACAGCCAATGATAAACCCTTCCTTTCCACTCGTTACATAATCCACAGTTTAATATCTGGAGATAAACTTCATATTCATGTGAAAGCTGTGAAAGGTAATGCAATTAGTCAACCAGCATTTCTAGACCAGCCACTACTCATCAGAGAAATTCTTGGTACGTATCTGTAACTATATATATACACTAACATTAATTATTCAAAGGAATTAGTTTAGCAATTAGAGCAGGATTAAAACTATGAGTGGCTAAACTATAAATAGCTAAAACATAGCTTATTGGGAGAACCCATGTGTTTGATTCCTTGATGAGGTGTTGCTTTTTTGTTGAAATGTAACTGCAGGAGGGTTTGTTTACAAGGGTAGTATTTGGGAGAGGAAAGGTGCCATAATTTTTTCCGTCAAGCTGTCTTTTGACCCACTGAGAAAGTCATTCTTCCCATTGAGTTTAATATAAAAAATGGCATGGAATGAAAAGCAAAAACAGCCCCTCACCTTTTTCCATGTTTATCACTGTTGCCCTCAAAGTGGCAATCTTTAGTGATGAATTTCAGTTTTTAAGAAGCCAGGAGATCTGTCACAGATTAATGGATGAATTAATTGATTCTTTATTACAGTCAAAGGCCAGTCACTTAAAATAGTTTGCAAGTACTAAATGGTCCAGACAATAGAAAAGTACATAATAAAACAGCTATAATGTAAAAGCAATGGGAGATGCTACAACTGTTGAGGCAGATGGATTACCATTTTCCTGGCAACAATTCTTTGTCTGCAATGCTTCTTTACCTGGATCTGAAAGAATGTAATTTAGGATTCCACTTAAAATTTGGCAGTATTAAAAAACACATTTATATTGTCAGAGCTGAGCAGATGGACCATTTTAACAAGAAGTCCTAATGTGAGCAAATGTGCTGTTCCTATTTTTGACAAACTATTGTATATTTGAAGCTTCATGGACAGCATTCAATTTCATGCCATTTTACAAAAATCATAATGTGGGCACCATTTGATGTAATATAATACATGTAACTCATGTTTTAACACTAATAGTATTGATGTTTTCATAGGAACCAAATAAGGTAAGAGCCCAGACTGTTGTGACTGTAGTCACAATTGGGTGTCATTTTCTTGCTCCCTTATGATTCCAGACACTTCTATAGCCAGGTTATTTATTTAATGTATTTATTAAATGTGCCTAATTTTTTTTTTGTCATTTCACAGTTTAATATGGCAATTAAAAAAAAACCTAATGCTGATGGGCAATTTAAAAATGTAACAATAATCCCACAGTAAGCATGCAATATAAAATTGATCAACTACAAATGCAAACCCCCCCCCCCCTAGGTATTTATTTTTGCAGTTTATGTGCCACTTGGTTCCAGAAAAGCTCTGAGCAGTTTACAAATGGTATGAAGGTAAAATAGAAAGAATCAGAAGAAGTAGCTACCGTAACCTCCCAGACCCAACTTCCATCTGTTTCTCAGCCACTGAAAACAATCCTAGCAGCAATGTTTGCTTACTGCAGGGAGGGGACCCACCACAGGCTTTCCAGGACCACAAGGCCTTCATGGCTTCCTGAAATGCCAGTGGGGATGGGGCTGAAGGGACTTAGGTGAAGCACTATTCCAAAGGAGAAGAAAAACTACAAAAAAAGTCATGCCATTGTGGGCCCCGATGACTGCAGTCCCACAAGGATGGGACTTGAATGGCCTTTTCCCCACTAGATCTTATTGTACAGGCAGAAACCACTTGGAGAAAACAGTCCTGCAGTATCCAAGTCCTGAATTAGAGGATTAAACTGCAGGACTACATTAACTGATAACAAATATACAAAATAAATTCAAAATGAAATGCTAACATAATTCAAACAGGCAGTATCTTTATTGGGCCCACTAAATTTGCACAAAAGTGTTGTTCCCACAATAGACTCCTACAAAATTAGTAACATATTGGTGTAATTTTGCTTTGTCCAGAGCAGCCCAAGATCCGACTTCCCCGCTACTTGAGAGAATTGTACCTGAGGACCGTGGGGGATGTGGTAAACCTCTTGATCCCTTTCCAGGTATGTGAATTGCAATTCCTTTGTAATTACCACTGCTCTTTTGGCCTTGTCTGAGGAAAAGCTTTTGAATCCTGCCTTTTAATCTGGAGCTCCAGGCAGCATACATAGCGTTTTCTGCTGTTTTCCCTGGAACACTATGAAGGTTTTGGGACAGAGAGAGGGTGAGGGGCCCAAAGTCACCCAGGGAGCTTCTGTGGCTGGGGCTGGTTTTAGAACCTGGGTCTTGCTGCTCCTAATCTAGCACTTTAACCATTACATCACATGAATCTGACTGAAGAGACGAAGATGAACAGATAGCAGCATCTCATACTGTACATGGAAATAGGTTTTGGTAAATAGGACTGCACTGGGCAAGACAAAATTAGTGGAAGAGGAGTTGACTCAATTTAAGTTTTGGAAGAAGTCTGACTGCCCTCAGAGATGAGCAGATGAGTGACAGGAAAAGCTAATGGGCTTAGATGAAAGGAAATACTGGAGTTCAGGGAAGCAAGTTAGTTCAGGGAAGGCTATGCAAGCCATGAAATCCTAAGGTAATGTCTGAATAGCTGACAGTTTTGGGTTCATGAAAGTATTTCATTTGTATGTTGCCAGTCATGTAAAAGCCTTCATTTCTTAACAGCTGATCGCTGAATACTGAAATTTTCTCACTGGATCCTCTTTTACCTAACAGAATATCTCTTGTTAAAAGGAGGTTGCCATCTGCATTCAGAAAGCACAAGCGGTGTTCTTCAGTCCAGCAGTGGAGTAGAAAGTGTAGCCCAGAGTCTAAAATAGCTCTCTGCCAAAAATAGGAAGCCAGGTGGATTAGCATAGAGAGGCTTCTAAAAGGGTGTAGCACTCCATGCATTTCCTTGGTTCTTGGATATGAGTAGACTGAATCTACCATGGATCTAGACCCTCCCTTCAGAGAGCAGCTGCAGCTCCAACTGTAAGGGACTCACATTTATACTAATATTAGCTAACCTTTATTTTGTTATTGGTGTTTGTTGTTTATAGTTTAGAAGCCAGGAATTTTAGGGAAACGCATATTTCCCATTATTCAATTTCGCTATACATAGATCTCAGAGCAGGATACAATCAAGAAAACAGATTACACAACTTTATTACAATCTGTCATCATTATTATCAACACATAGCATGCATGAAGTACAGATACAGAGTATATCACTTATTTTCAGATAATAAGCAAATCCGCAGAAGTCTCTTGGTAGGCTGTATAAATTTATACATAAAATATAGCAATAACACCTAAGTAGTAACAGGCTGCTTAGCTAACCAAAAGAAAGAAACATACAAATCATTCAAGCAATCAGGAAAGAGCAATAAAAGAAGTAAAGTTAACTCACTACCTATATCAATATAAAATGCACAATCAAGGAAAACAAAACCAAACATTTTGGTGGTTCTAGAGCCACAGGAGCAAATACGTTCATTAAAATTGGTGTTGTTAAATCTTCTATCTAACAAAGTAGATGGGAGTTCAACATAAAACAATAATAAAGTATTAAAAACCACAGCAAACAAAGCACAACTGTTCATAATAACTAAAGCTCAATAGCCAGGCCTTAATTTGTCACCAAACTAAATCTAATGCTGGCACCATCAGCCAAACCTCCCAGGAAAGGGTATTTAGTATCTGATGCCTCACAGCCAAAACAACTTTTTCTGCAATTCTACATGATGTCCTGCTTTCAATGCTGGGACATAAGGAGAGCTGCATTGATGTACCTTAATGTTGGGCAGGGATAGACAAGGACGGGTTCTCCCTCAAGTATCAGGATCCCAAACCATTTATGGCTTTAAATCACCAGAAATGTTTTGGGAGATAATGCTTTTTCTGTAAAATTGATGGTATATCATTTCTGTATTCTCCGTGCTGCATTCTGCAATAGAGGCAGCTTTTTACTCATTGGGGGAAGGGGGTGTACCCCTCCTATGCACAAGTCCTTCCCCCCATCTCTTGACTCACATACAGAAGCATTTAAACAAAAATAATGGCTATGAACTGATAATATCTCAAGAGCTACTGACATCGTAGAAATGGAAATATTCTTGCTTAAGTAATTCAAGGCTTAGGTAATTCTAAAATAAATGCCTTCCTGTAAATGTTCTACCTCTGAGTGAGCTTATGGAAAATGTGTTCCTGAATAATAGAAAATGTAATTTAATATTATAGCTAGATCATACACAGAGAATGAGGGCAAATTAACTGTGGTTTCTTGGGTAGAATTTGGGCTACAATACAATCATGGTTAATGTATTTTTCCCTCATGAGGTTTTTAGTCTTCTGCCACAGATTGGCTTAATCTTTGAAACCCAGCCATAGATATAGTATCCTGCTCAGTGGTATTTTAGGAAGCGCTGGCCCACCCTGAATCCTCATGAAAAGCCACAAGCTGCATGATGCTGTAGTAGATTGACCTGTTTGTAAACCTTAGTAGAGAGTTAAATAGAATAAAATTTAATTTGATCCATTAGTTTCCATGTCCATTTCTTAGGGAAAGCCAAAGCCACAAGTGACCTGGACCAAAGAGGGCCAGAATTTGGATCCCAAACGAGTGGTTGTACGCAACACTGAGAAGGATTCTGTATTCTTTATTCGTGCAGCGCAACGCAAGGATTCTGGAAAATATCAAATAAGTGTCAAGATCTTAGATGAATTAGAAGATTTGGCTACCTTTGATCTCCAGGTGATTGGTAAGGACAATGACACTACATGGGTTGATGAATTATGTAATGTTTGAATGATATAGGTGCTTCTTCCACTGAAGTAAGTTTCTCTGAAGTGGGAATTCATGTAATACAATTTTTCATGGGATTAACTGGGCCTAGTATAATTGGACATAGGAGGATGTGGTTGTGATACATTCCTTCTATTATATTCCTCACTCTGTTACACAAGTCTTTAAGTGAATGCTCTATATGTGAAAGATTAGGAGTTGTTTTTGCTAGTATTAAAACTACACCCCCCAAAAGTGGTTGAAGATGGGGCTTTATTTTGAATGAGGTAGGCATTCAAACATTCTTAAAGGTATGTCAGTGAAGATTCTCAGTTATCCAGGTGGAATTATCTGCAGGTTGAGTCATGGCGACTGGATTCCTTTCTGCTTGGACAAGCAGCAAAACGTTTCAACCAAAAAGAAAGAAATCCAGTTGCCATGACTCAACCTGCAGACATTCTTAAAGGTAGTCCTCATTTAACAATCATTCGTTCAGCGACTGTTCGAAGTTACGATGGCACTGCATGAGTGGCACTTACAACCAGACCTCAATGTTCTGGTCATCCCAGCAACCCCGTGGTCACACAATTGTGATCTAGGCGCTTGGGAACCTGTTCGCACTTATGACTGTCGCAGCATTCCACGTTCACATGATCACGTGATTTGCGACCTTCCCTGCCAGCTTCCCACAAGCAAAGTCAATGGGGAAGCTGGCACGGAGGGTTGCAAGTTGTGCCAGTAAGTCACTTGCCCTCTCCCCCACCCAGCAGCAGCCATCACCAGCCCTGCCATGCTCACGCCGCACCTTGCAGGCCATCTGTGCACCCTCCACCACCTGGCAGCAGCCAGTTACCTGCCTGCCAGCCTGTCTGCGAACCACCAGGGACTTGCTTAAGAATCCATGGTCCTTGCTTAACAACAGCAACAAGGAGTGCCAGGATTGCCATTGCTAAGCATTGCAGTCATGTGACATTGTGCTTTATGACTGCATCACTTAGCGATGGAAATTCCAGTCCCTATTACTGTCATTAATCGAGGACTACCTGTACATTATTTTGTTTTGTTTCTGTTGGAAAGTGAAAGGTTTATGGATCAGTGCTAAAACAGGCAGAAAGTTCCACGTTTAATCTTTGGCATCTCCAGAAAGGGTTGGAAAAGACTCTTGACTGAAACTCCAGAGAGCTGCTTCCAGTCAGCATTAACAGTATTGGGTTAGAGAAATCAATGGTGTGACATAGCATTTTGTCTTGCTATGTATTCTGGTGCCTTTTTTGCATTAGTCTGTGCTTCAGGGGTAATGTGATTATATTGTGTGTCTCTCTCTCCTTTTTAGAGAGACCAGGCCCTCCTAAGAATCTGAAGGTGGTGGACATCTGGGGCTTTAATGTGGCATTGGAGTGGAGCCCACCCCAAGATAAAGGCAATTCTGATCTCAAGGGCTACACAGTCCAAAAAGCAGATATGAAGACTAAAGTAAGAACTATGGAGTGGACAAAATACAGCCTTTTTAAAAAAGAGGGTAGAGATGGGGGCAGCTGGAACTGAAGATCTTGCAAGGACAGTGGTGGTCCTACAGCCATCTTCAACCCATAGGGTTCAATGGATTTAGCTAACCTATTACTATGTCCTTTATAACAATTTTGCCTTATTACAGTTTTTATTGTGATTTAACCAAAGCTTAGAGCATTACATATCAGCTGGTCTGGGCCAACAGATGCAATTTATCTTTCAAGAAATATTCTTTCATTTGGGCCATGTCTGCTTAGGCCCTGATTTGGTATAGGCTGGGACTAAGGGAAGGGACCAGATACTGATTCTAGAATATTTTTTTCCAGAGAGACTTTTCTGATGGATTTCTAATACCCTCCTTTCATTACATAATTACATTCGAACATTATAATACTTTTTTGGAATTTGTTACCAGTCTTGTGTTTGTTACCATCAATTGTTAAGATCTTCTTTGGCATAAAATTAATTCCCAGCAGCTGGTGTAGGGAGTGGAAATGAGGTTAGGAAAAAGAAAAAGAATAATATTACATTATGGAAAATCCCTGGAATAGTTGTTTTAATCTTTTAAAAATACAATTAATTGGGTCAGTACCTCTATCTGGAAAATGAAGGTAAATCATGGTTAAAAAAATAGTACAGATTTGTTTAACTGCTAACCAACTAAATAACTTTATAAATCAATGTATATTTAGTCCAGCATATTCTTCCCTTGGGAACCTTTCCTTCTTCAATCCTCCAGAAATAATGGTAGGGCAACATAGTTTGCCCTTTTAACAGACATTGTTGCTGGCTGTCCATTCAAAATCCCTCTGACAGACTTTGTTCCTCAGCTATTTCTTTAAGCCTGGGGTTGTGGCATGTGACTCAGGGTTTGGTAGAAATATACCTTGGTATCCTTCTGTTTGCGGGTATGTCCTGAGATGTGCCATCTCACTTAAAAACATAGATATATATCATACGCTTAGCATATATATGCTTCCACCTAGTAACATGTGAGACAGCTAAGTCTTTTCAGCCTGTAAAGTATATGTAATTTGGGAATCAAGGCTAATTCACTGCTCTTGCCTTTTTTAGGCCATGCAAAAAACATGACTATTTTGTGCAAAATGTTAAATATTCTGAACTGGGTGCTTTAATGTTTCTGCCTTGCTTCTCAGCAATGGTTCACAGTTTTGGAGCATTACAACCATACCAGCTGCACAGTATCAGATCTCATCGTTGGCAACAGTTACTCCTTCCGAGTTTTCTCAGAAAATCCTTGTGGCCCAAGTGAAATGCCTGCTATCACAAATGACGTAACACACATAACAAAATCGGGTAAGGCTAAAGAAGCATGGTACAAAAATAGAAGGATTCTGCTCCTTCCACATCACAGGGATGGGCAACCTGAGACCCCAGGGCACTAAGTGGCCCCCAAATCTATTCAAGATCCCAAATATTCCCAGTCCAAGCCATCACATTTTGTTAGAGCAACTAGTGGGAACTGGCAGTGGTTTCTTACTGTTTTGAAATGGGAAACAAATATATTGTAAGTCATAAAATGTCAGCCCTTCAAGATAGGCCAGGTCAGGAAACTGACAGCACAAGGGTTACAGAAATGCTACTTTATTGTTGTAGCGTGTAACAACAGAATCTTGAAAAGTCATTAGGACTTACCTTGTGTGATAAGGGCGGCAAAGTGTGCTTACTTCTCCGCCCTTATTGCATCTGCAGATGGCTGCCCAGCAGCCCTGTTTCAGCTGACCAGGTCCCTCCTGGGTGGGGAGGAGCCAGGGGGCTCTTACAGGGCTGCTGTGAATATTGACAACATCTGCTAGACAAACTCACTCAACTTCGCTCAGAGCTCGAATCTGGCTGGGCAGATCCTTTGGAAATGACTGAGACACATAGGAGCCCTGTTCGTGATCTGGGATGAGTTTGAGCCAGTTGATCCTGAGGAAGTGGAAAGGGTCCTCATGGCTGTGAGCTCAGCCACCTGTCTTCTGGGTCCATGCCCCTCCTGGTTGTTAAGGCCTCCTGGGAGGTGGCATGCGGTTGGGTCCAAGTGGTGGTTAATGCTTCTTTGCAGGAGGGGGTGGAATCATCTGCCTTGACGGAGGCAGTGATGTGCCCCCTACTCAAGAGGCTATCCTTGGATCCAACAGTTTTAGACAACGTTCATCCAGTCTCCAGCCTTCCCTTTTTAGGGAAGGTTGTTGAGAGGATGGTTGGCACTCAGCTACAAAGGGCCTTCGATGACGCTGATTATCTGAACACTTTTCCATCTGGGTTCAGGCTGGGCTACAGTATTGAGATAATATTGGTCATGTTTGCAGATGGCCTCTGGAGGGCTCAGGATGGGGGTGGTTTGGCCCTCCTGGATCTCTCAGTGGCTTTCAGTACCATTGACTGTAGTATCCTTCTGAACTGGCTTCTGGGGCTGGGAGTGGGAAGCACTGTCCTCAAGGCTTCGGTGACTCTCCTCTCCTCTTTATCATTTACCTAAAATTGCTGGGTGAGGTCAATTGCCAGTATGGGGTACAGTATCATCAGTATGCTGATGTCACCAAGTTATACATCTCCAGCCTGCCCAGGCAGGTGATGACCAAGTGCCTGGAAACTGTGAGGGTCTGGATGGGGAAGAACAGGCTTCAACCCAACTCTGGTAAAACAGAGTGACTTTGGGTTTTTGGCCGCCCAGGGTCTGGTGATATGTCATCTTTGACTCTGGCACTCCCCTGGGCAGAGCTGGTGCACAATTTGGGAGTCCTCCTAGACTTACAGCTACTGCTCAATGAGCAGGTGGCAGCTGTGGCTAGGGGGGCCTTCACACAGATACATCTTCTGCTCCAGTTGCATCCTTTTCTGGATCAGGTGGCCTTTCTCACAGTTGCTCATGCCTTGGTCACTTCCCATTTGGAGTACTACAGTGTGCTCCACATGGGGCTGCCCGTGCCCTTGAAGACCACTTGGAAGTTACAACTGGTCCAGAATGCAGATTTGCATTCAGACTTGCAAGATTCTGTTACTATAACCTAATAATAAAAGTATGATTAGCTTGCATGATTTTGGTCCTAGTCTGGTCTACCTTGAAGGGCTGACATGAGTCTTGCAAGTCTGGATGCATTTCCTCCCTCCCTCCTTTTATCTTCATGAGAACTAGGGAGGGTCTTGTCTAGGTGCTTTCTCAGGTTACAGTTCTGCAGTGGACTCAGGTTTTTTTATGTGATTGTTGTCTTCATAGCAGCTCTTCCTCCTGTTCCTCCAGGTCATTCCTTCTACCCATTACACTGGCCACTCTTATACTAAACTGAACTTATACTAAACTTTTTAATTAAGGCATGGTTATTTTGAGTTTCTTTCTCACACCTTCTTTCCCAGGACTGAGTGTTCTCTTTCTTGCCTTAACTGTTCCTGCATACCTTTTTCAAGGCTATCTATGCACACCTCTAAATAAAAGAACCCCCAAATTCATCTGCAGAATCATCCAATTCTTTAAAAATTCTGCCCCCTCCCTTATGAATGAGTCATTTGTATTCACTTTTCCATTGTTACCCTCAGTGAAAGATTATCTGCCCCCACTTTCTGTTCAATTACTTTCTGGTTCAAAACATCTCAAAATATGGTCTCCCTGTTTTTGTAGGAATTGTGTACACACCTGAGAAGTTCAGTAGCTGGGATTTCTGTGAACCTCCCAAATTTACTCAGCCACTGATAGATAGAACCACCACCCAGGGCTATAGCACTCAGCTCATCTGCTGTGTCCGAGGCTTCCCAAAGGTGGGTCCTGTTGTGGGGTGTGATGCTACCTGAACTGTGGCCTTCTGCAACAAGATAGGATACTATAACAGGTAGGGTGGTGTACTGAGATAACTAATCTCTTTTGCCCTTAAAAAGAAAGAGGGACTAGATAAATATCTTTCTTATTTCTGGTCTATAATGATTTGTCATGTATTAACCTACATTTCCACAATGATGTGTTTCCACAATATTAATTCTTTTCTCCAAATGTAAGTTTCTAAGTATTTTTCCTGAAAATACATGTTTTTCAATACATCTTGCTAATACTTTCTTGAGTTGAAAACTGCATCACAACAGGAAATGCAAATACTAATGGATAGCTATATTTTGATCATCATATTAGATTATATCCTCATATTTGTCACATGAGACCTTGGAAAAGTCAAATTCCTCAAGCATCTGTCTCAATCATGTGGCTTCCCATTCCTCCCCAAGCCCATATTTACTTGCACTGAAGGAGATGCATTCTACTCTCCAGCCACAAATTCCACCTTCTCTAAGTTTCATGTAGCAGAGTGATGTAAAAAATAAATTCATATAATTGCAGACAAAATGTCTGGCTCCCTGGATACCTAGCGCTTTCTCAAGAATTACAGTACCTGTAGAATCCAGATAGGTGTGTAGCTGTTACACAGCAAATAGGGGGTGAACATCTACAATAATACTGGGAGATAACTTGTATAAAGTAGCCTCACTGAATTCAGACAAGGGAGGTAGGTATAGAAAAGAATTGAAGAGAAATGGTTTATAAACCTGTTGCTAACTATTAGAGAGCTTATCCTGCTAAGCTGCATTTTGAGATATTTGTTCACTTCAGTGCCTTTACTTGGTTGCAGCCCAAAGTGATCTGGATGAAAAACCGAAAGGAGATTCAAGAAGACCCTAAATATCTAGTTCACACGAACCAGGGGATTTGCTGTTTAGAAATCCGCAAGCCTAGCCCATTTGATGGTGGCGTCTATACATGCAAAGCTGTGAACCCTTTGGGGGAAGCCTCAGTAGATTGCAAGTTGAACATAAAAGGTATGTATGTATTTTATCTCTTGTTTATGCTTGCATGTTTTGTTGCAATGCCCCAAAGAATTAAAGGTGTGGAACCTCTGGGTGATTTCCACAGAGCCTTACAGTTCTTTGTGTATAGAAATTCCATCCATTATCATTAAAAAATCAATTAAAAGAGTGAAATACAAAAAAAAAAATCTACATTAAATAGTGATCATAAAGTGATGAGGAAAAAACCTAATATGTTACAGTAATTAAAATGAACTAAATGAATGAAATGCCTTCCTGCTTCAGTTTCCTATAGAGATGGGATAGACAGGTTGAGAATGTTTACTAGATATAGTTGAAGCCCAGTGTTCTGCCATCTATTTGTTTGACTGCCGACAGTTACTTCCTTCTAGGACATCTCCAGAATTACTAGCATGTCTTGCAGATAGTGGTTCCAGGAGAGATGACCTCTCATACAAAGAATATGTCTTAATTTCCCAAGGAAGAAGTGATATAGCCATGTGATACACTTCTTTCCAAGGAAGAAATGATGCATACAGAAGCAATGTTACAATGTGGTGGTATCAGTCCTTATATAAAATAGGAGTGGTGCCTTTTGTTGCCAGCTAACTTAACAATATTTAACTTCTTGCATAACTCTTTCAAGTATTCTTTCAAAGTGCTTTTTTGGGGGGTTGGAGTCCCTCAATTATTTATATATTTATTGGCTTGGATTATATGCTGCTCCATTTCCAAAGACTCCAAGGGGCTTAGAATATATCAACTTAATAAGATTAATATTTTAAAAACCATAATGACAGAATTAATCTGGTGTGCCACTCTTCAGGATTAGCATGACCTTCATTCATCACCAGATGCCTTCCTGAAGAGCCATGTAATGTAACAGGAAGGGAGTGGTCCAGATAGTTGGAGGGTAGGCTGTTCCGAAAGAGGGGGCTGTCACTGAGAAAGTTCAAGTACAGGGTCCCTGTAAATGACATTCCTTTGGTAATGGGTGCCTCCATAAGGCCTGTCTCTGAGATCATACTGTGCAGATTTAACTCAAAGAAAGCAGCCTTGAAGGGCTAGAACATGTAGGCCCTTAAAAATGAGAAGTAGCACCTTAAATTGCATCCAGAAGCAACTTGCAACCAGTGCAGCTCCTGTAGTAATGGTGTTACATGGAAGAATCTTTGTGTGACCCTAATGATCTGGGCTGTCATATAGTAAACCAGATCAAGTTTTCAGATAGTGTTCAATGAGAGCCCCATGCAAAGTGAGTTGCAGTAGTCCAGTCACAACAGTATCTGCAACTGGTGTACAAGATGTAATTGTGCAGAGGCCCTCTGGTCATGACTTTCACTTACTGTTCAAGCAGGAGCCATGATTCCAGGAGGATCACCAGATTGTGAGCCAACTCCTTCCAGTGGAGCTTAACCCCAGATTCATCTGGCTTTTGGATCCATAGTCACTTGATGGGATTCAGTCTAAGCCTGTTTCTACTAACAGCCTCCAGGAACTGGGTCAAGACCTCCACTATATCTCCTGTCTAGCCTAGAGAGGAAATATATAACTGGTTATCATCAACATATTGATGCTACTTTACCTGGTAGCTTTGTGTAGATATTAAACAGCAGGAAGGAGAGGACTGAGCCCTGAGCACTCCATAATAGATTATTTTAATATAGGTGGCAGTAGAAGTTGTTTCTATTGCAACAGATGTGGATGACAGATTGTGGATTATCAAGTGGATGACCTTTTCCAAAGGCTTTATTACTCCAAATATAAATTGACATATTTTATGTCATGCAAGCAGGCTCAGGCAACCTGGTTCCTCCAGATTTTTGGAACTATGACACCTGCAAGTCTTTGCCATTTGCCAAGTTCAAAGTGAGTTGTAATTCATAGAATCTGGAGGACACCAGATTGCCCATTCCTGCTGACAGGATTGGCACAAGATGTCTTGCTTCTCCTCCTTCCCCATCTGCTTTGGCTTTCTATCACCTTAATTGGTACAGCGACCTTATCTCATTCATCTCATCCACCCCATCCCCAACTGGAATTTCTGCTGCTGTAGCAAACAGACAGTAATTTGGATACACCCCAAGGACTTTATTCACAATTCATCATTCTAGGAAAAAGAAAATGAAAAAATAGTGGATGATTGTTTTCTAAGCAGTGGATCAGAGCACAGTCTAGTATAATTTCTGATTTGATGCATGAGCAATGTGGCTTGCAGTAACTTAAGGGAAGGCCAGCCTTGATGTCATACTAGCTTGGTTCATGGTGTTAAACTTGAACACAGTATGTTTTCATTAATTGTTCAGAAATCCTGTCTACCATGATGATAGTACCTAGTTGGGTAATGAAATGTCTGCTAGCAAACAACCAAGCTCAGAGAGCACCAAGAACTCCACAGTTCAATCCTGAGCTACATATATTCTCTTCTATTGGAATTCCATCTATAGGCAGGAATAGCAGAGAAAAATGCTAGCTGGGAAGCAATGTATGATCTGTTCTTTGGAGGTTTTGAAGAAAGGAATGGGCAGGTATCTTTTGGCAATGCTTTAACTGCTTTACTGCTGTTGTATCAGGTTTCTCTATAATTAAAACTTCAGTCAGTATGTACACACACACACACACACAAACCAATATACAGTAATATCTCCCAGCAAAGATAAAGAGTGTGTATGTCTTCCCCCGGCAATCAGAATAATAAGATAACGTATGTTGCATCTGATCATATTTCCAGCCTAAGGAACCTCTGCAGACAGGCAGCATTTCCCTAGCAGGATCTCTTTTAAGTCTAACTATGCAACTGAGATATTGATTTCTCTACCCTTCTATAAATGGCAAAGAAACTCCTGTCTGCTGGTTGACTGGCCTTCTCCATCTACAGCAGCTCTAGCCTAGCTTAATATTTCCAATATATTACCAGCAGGAGATGTCTTCTTTCAGATCTCTTTCCTTTAACCCCAGTTTAAGAAGAAAGTATCCCCAAATGAGCACTTAAAACTTTTTGCCTCTTACTGCAACGGAGATCTAACTCAAGCAACATGATACAAATCTGCCAGGAATCTGATCCATTTCTACTGTAGTAAAGAAGGCAGGAAGGCAATTAGCATTTCATATTCAACTAGCATTGGGCTTCCTACTCCTGTGTAAACAATATCAACTTTCTTATGGTCACACTAATGTGCATTCCGCCAGCCCTTGAGCTGACAGAAAAATATGCCAGCACAATTTGTTCTGCCCCAAAGGCTGTGCTGTAATCTGTTTCAATAAGGAGTAGTCCTGTCCTAGCTATAATGTGGGACAATTTAATTATTCCGGGTGGACTCCCCTGCCTCTGACTCTCCTCCCTCTCAGCATCACCTGCCAGCAAGAAAAACCACCACTAGTTGTTCTCCTTAAGGTATGGAGGGACAGGATTGGGTGAGTGTAGCGGGGGGTGGGGGGAGGTCCCTGGGACAGTGGCTACAATTACCCCATTCAGACTACAGTATTTCTCAGTCCAGGTCCAAAAACAGCCCAGCTGACAGGTTGTTGAGGCAAAGGAGGGTTGTGGGGCGAAGCAGAAGAGAACATGCATGGCACATGAAGAGAGCTCCCTCCCTCTTTCTGGACCATCCTCCACCCCATCCACCCTTAAGCCAGGCTATTTTGGAACAAGTTTACCAGCCTTACTGTATTCTCAGTTGAGCCAGAAGAGAAACTGGCAGAATTCTTGTCAATTTCACCCCAAGGCATAAAAGAGCTGCCAGGGAACAGTAGTGCTGGTCCTAAATGGTCATAGCTGTGAGCACCCAGTGCTGGAGCATTCAGAATGGCATTGGAGTGGGAAGAATGGTGCAATGCCCCCTCTCAAAGTAATACAAACAGTAGGAAGCTTGTTCTACTTTGGCCACATAATGAGAAGACAGGACACCCTGGAGAAGATGCTGATGCTAGGGAGAGTGGAGGGCAAAAGGAAGAGGGGCTAACCAAGGGCAAGGTGGATGGATGATATTCTAGAGGTGACGGACTCATCCCTGGGGGAGCTGGGGGTGTTGACGACCGACAGGAAGCTCTGGCATGGGCTGGTCCATGAAGTCACAAAGAGTCGGAAGCGACTAAATGAATAAACAACAAGGAAGCTTGTTCAGGCTTAAGTCTTTTGTCAGCAGAAGTTCCAGAAAACCTGGTTTCTGGCAGTATATAATCAACCAGTAAAACTTGTAATGCACTAATTTGAGACAGAACCAGCAACACCTCTCTCTTCCAGCCTAAATAGACTGGCAGCCCTTTCTTACAGACAGAAATTCTACTTGTTTTTTGTGTTTTTTTTTGGAAAAACCACCAAACATGTTTTTAATAATAGATCTAGTACTCTTTCAGAGGATGGGTATAGCAGCATGTATAAGGAGCCGAGATAATGCCTGAATGGAGTTGGGTCAGATGTACCTAGATAGATGCCTTTGTAGAAATCAGGTGTCTGTTTCTCCTGCAGCTCAAGCCAAAAATGGCCATGGTGGGTAGTGCTTGGTGATTGAGGAGAGGGGAGGGGCTCACAGCAGCTTCAGTCAGCCAATAGATGCTCAGCAGATGCCAAGCCTTGACCCAGTCATTAACAGAATTGAGAACGAGGCACTGTAGATAATTCATATACCAAGGCTTTCTTTTGGGAGAAGACAGAAGATGCTACTTTAAAACTGAAACAGCTAAAGCTGCCTCCATAGTGTGTTGGGGATAAGACAAAGAACATGTCCTCTAAAAAATTAACGGGCTCTCGTTATGCCATCCTTAACAGGATGCGAGGGTGTGCCCTTAGACTATCTGTTGCAAACTGTTCTAAGGCAGGGAAGCTTTTGGAGCTAGGAGCCACGTAAAATAGTTGGCACTCATCTAGTAAAACTGCAGCATTCATAGAGTTCATACACATACAGACTGACAAGCCTGACTTTTTGTGTGTATTTTTTAAGCCTGTGTGTTTTGTATTCATTAAAATGTACTGTATTTTAAACTTCAACAAACTGTGTTTTTCATTGGACCCGCAAAATGGAAAGAATCAAATAGCAATCCTCTGAGTTACACATTGCTGTTCTCTTACCCAAACAAAGGAATAGTATGGAATATGGAGACAGTATTGATCAAGCTTGTGAATTACCTCTGGTGGAGCCTGGCTAGGGATGGTGCTACCGTGCTGGTTCTCCTTGATCTCTCAGTGGCTTTCAATACCAACAATCATGGTATCCTTCTGGGCTACCTACAGGGATTAGGGGTGGGGGGCACTGTTCCCTAGACTATTCTATATGGATCTCCCCCTTTCTTTGTGGACATTTCCAGTTATGTTGGCTGCAGGGGGAGGAGAGATCCCAAGGCCTCAACCTATGGTCGTCTCAGGATCTGATGTACTCCTTTTGTTTAACATCTGTATGAGACTGCTGGGTGAAATCACCCAGCAGTTCAGGGTCAGATGCCATCAATATGCTGATGATATCCATTTGTAATCTTGGCCCTGGGCCACCTAAGTGTTCTTTCAAAGTCTTGTTTCAGTGTCTGGAGGCTGTGAGGGTCTGAATGGGAAGGAATGGACTCAGGCTGAATCACAGCAAAATAGAGTAGCTGCATTTGGAACCTCTGGTCCTTAAAAATTTCCATCTTTAATCCTAGATGAGGAAGCACTTCCCCATTCAGGACTGGTGTGCAATTTGGAGGTTTCCCTAGACTCACTGCTCCTGCTCAAAGAGCAGATAGCAGCTGTAGCCAGAAGGGCCTTTGCATAGATTAATCTGGTGAGTCAGTAGTGCCCTCCAGATGGTCATTCATGCCATAGTCACCTTGCATGTGGTCTGTTGCAATGTGCTGTACATGGGGCTGTCCTTGAAGACCACTTGAAGGCTGCAGCTCATACAGAATGCCCATGTCACACTACTGCTCTGCAAGGTGCACGGACTGCCAGGTAGCTTCCAGATGCAATGCATGGTGCCGGTGACTACCTATAAAGCCTTTCATGACATACAGCCTGGCTAGTTTGCATAGAATATTTTTGTACAGCTATAGGACATTTGACCATATGAGCTTCTATCTACAATGGGAAATAGCCCAGGTGAAAAGTATCTGCTTATCACACTTTTTGATTCTGCAGAAAGGGGTGAGTATTTGCTACAGGTGAAGCTGACGCCCAAGTGGGTAGGGCTATAGCTGCTAGGGGCTTATTGCATTCTTCTTTTTGGCCACCTCATTTTCTCTCCTCTCTCTTTCCTCCCTCCCTCCCTTCCTTCCTTTTTTAGGGAAACAGTCCCACCATGGTTTTTGAACTAATAAAAAAGGTTCCACTTGTTCAATTGGGATATTTTTTCTAAATCAAATAGCTACACTGGACTACTGTGCAGATTGAGGTAGATGAAGATGTCTCTACCTTTGGCAATAACACTTGGCCCATCCTGTATAAGATTTTAATTGGAAGTCCTGCTATAAGTTGCTCCATCTGGTTAGCTCTGTGAGGTAGACCAGGTCAGGGAACAAGCAATACAAGGGACACTGAAGTTCTTCTTTGTTTTCATATGTTATAATAACAATCTTGAAAGCCTGGCAGAATATCCCTTTGCCCCTCTTATACCAAACAGAATCAAGGCGGGGTTATCTTGAGTTTCTTTCTCACCCCTTCTTTCCCAGAACTGAACTATTGTTCACTTAATTGTTCTTGCATTCCTTCTTCAAGGTTATCTTTGTACTCCTCTACAGGTGTGATGGGGAATTAAAAAAGAATGATGTACAATATATTTTTTTTATAATAACAGCTCAATTATTAAACAACCAAGAGAGATCTACTGTATTGGTGCTCTTTTTTGTTCTCTGAGACCTTTTGAATAATTTGGAAAATTCTTGTTTTAAATATGATTTCATATTTAATCGTATTGCCATTTTAATGAGCTGTTATGGTTACCATATTGCATTTTAACCATTGCATTTATTTGGCGAGGTGCCTAGTAAAGCTTTGTTATGGAAAAGTTATGCAAATTTAGCAAATATATCAGTACAATTAGGATTAGAATAAAAGTCTACACTTTCTCTTTTGTAAAAGACTGAGAAGTGATAGGTCTAAATAGGATTTTTGAGTGTGGGGGGGTACATTTAGTTGCAAAAGGAGGAGAAATGGAGGATGCATTTTTCAAATCCTTTTGGGGCCTCGTGGCAGAGATTCTTTATTCTTGGTTTTATTAAGATTAAAAAGGTAATGTTTGAACATATCATATATATATTTGGATTTACCATAGTGATCACTCTTCATAATGCTTACATTTTTGGAAGTTTTATTAGCAGGGGATGTTGCTAATGTCAAAGCTTGGTGGGGGAAAAAAGAGCCAGTTTGGTCTAGTGGTTAAGGTGCTGGGCTAGAAACCAGGAGTCTGTGAGTTCTAGTCCCGCCTTGGGCATGAAAGCCGGCTGGGTGACCTTGGGCCAGTCACTCTCTCTCAGCCCAACTCACCTCACAGGGTTGCTGTTGTGGGGAAATAGGAGGAGGAGGGAGTATTAGGTATGTTTGCCACCTTGAGTTATTTATATAAATAATAAAGGCAGGATAACAATCAAATAAATAAATAAAAGTTACTTTCTGCCCTTAACATAACCATGTTGCTAATCTTTCAAGAATGATTCCTAGGAAAAAATGCAGAGTTAGAGTCCAGGGCTGGTAATTGGGCTCAGATACCATATTTACTATGAGAGGAAATTCAAGAAGCCATTGATATTCACACTGCAGAAGCAAAACAGACAACAGCCAAGTGGAAGCAGAAAGATTTAGAAACAAGAGTTTAATAAGCATATGCTGAATTAAATATAGTAGGCTGTCTCTAAATACCTCTACAGATTTGAATTGGCCTAGGAGCTTTTTGTATTTTGCATTTTCTTCATGTAAAGCCCATAAAAAGGACTTTTAAAAGCAAAATGTCCTATAGAGTAAGGGATTATGGAATTTGGTGTATATTCTTGTTGTTGAAAGTTGGAAGCCACCTCTTTATGTAATCTTCAAAATTCTTTTTTCTTGTGTTTTATACTTTTTTAGTTTTTTTTCTTTTTTTAGTTTTTTTCTTTGTTTTAAACTTAATAGAATTCTTATAAAAAGCAAAAAGTCCTTAGGTGAGGAATATTTCCCTTTTACTGACTTGCAGGTGATCATAATTGACTTCCAAGGAACCAGAGTTTCAATGAAGTCCTTTCCATCATTTGAGTATTAAATTGCAGTGCTTGCCATTCTGTTTGCAATGCCAGCAATATGAAGGAGAAAGTCTTGGCATCTTTCTGCATAGTGCTACAAGTACTGGTTAATAGGCTTTGTATTTCTCTAGTTCTTTTTCTCTTTTTTTAATGACAAGCTTGTTCCTTCATTAATATTTCCAAGAGGGCAAAAGGCACACATTGCACAAAGGGACCACAGATCCTAATCCTGGATAGTAGTCCATGATGTTTCTTTTATTTTTGCAGTTCCGGAATGAGGTTATACCGGAAATCAGATGAAGAACAAGGTAGGATGGATTACCACCTGGTTAGAGATCATTAGGTGTCAACCTGAATATAAGCTTTAAGAATCCATCTTAGACCCGAGAGACAGCACTGATATCAATCCAGCATCATTTGCTATTTTTGCTGGTGCATTAAGTTCTCTGAGACAGAAACAGACTGTGATAAGGGAAAGATGCAGAAACAGACTGTGATAAGGGAAAGATGCAGGTATATTATATTATACAGAAGTAATGGAATGCTACTCCCCATCCTGGAATATGATTGACGATCATAAAGTCCTGACAAATAAGCAGTTTATTTCTTGTAAAATGAAAAGCCTTCATAATGTGAGATATAACAATATACATTACATTCATATATTGCATGAAGAACGACAGGAAAAAATAGTCAATTCTCATACATGTTGTTTCCTACATTTCTATCTAATTTTAACTGGTGATATGACAACTACTTTAAAAATAACACATTTGTAGCATATTTAATTTATAAAATAATGCCCAGCCTTCTGTTGTGGTTAAAAGAAAAAGACCTAGTTCATTCTTGCTGAAGCACGTGGGCAAATCTTGCTCATCAAGATGAATTACAGTCCTACCCTGGTTTACAGTCAGGAAAGATAAAGGTCTTTTTAAAAAATGTAAAGGCAAACAGATCTAAATTCCTTGCTTCATTTCTTTGAAATATAATAGTATGAACAGATACAGGAGGGAATCTGGATTAGGGCTGGAAGTCTCTTTATCACATATGAGGATCAAATTTATTGTCTTTCTGCATATAATTGGGAGAGATTTCAATCAGTTAGATCAAAGGCATGAATGCTTGGGTAATGGGGAGGAAAATGCTTCTTCATGATCAGCTGTAGATAAGTGAGATCTAGGCACAAACTTGTGATTTGAATGAGAATCATTTTTTATCTTAACTCTTTCCCTACCTCTCTCTCAGTCAGATCCTTGCAAAACTGTCTTTTGGATTCTCTGCCCTGGAGCAGTCCTTGATTCTGACATCCAACTTTATGATTCCTAGATGGGATCTGCAGCTTGGAAATGATGTTACGGCTGTGGCTTTTCAGAAGCAGAAGCTTCCTTAGGAACGTACAGAACCTGCTACTGAACTGGCTGTACAAATAGCAATTACCGTGTTTCCTGTAATACGAAGATTATCATCTATGCCTCTTGGTATTTAGTCCTGCAGTGCTAATACGGAATAAAGGAACATACGTTATGAGAATAAAGTGATTCCTGTAGAGAATTTGGAGTGGGGGAGTGCTTCTGACAACCTTTCCTAGCCTTGTGTCCTTCAGTGTACTGGACACACATTTATGGTTAGGGAAGGCTATTCTGGCTCATCACTACTCATCATTACATAACACTAAGCCACAATTTTTAAACAAATCAGCTTGGCTTGCACATGTCACTACATTGAATGGCTAAGTGTACTCATTACATTAGGGCAAAATAAGCCCAGTTTCTATCTTAGCAGTCAAAGGCATCTACAGGGAAGGTAAGGGAAACAAATGTTGAAACCTGTGTGTTTATATCAGCCCATAAATGTCATGACTTCTATGGTTGTGTCAGATATCAGGACACAAGTACATAATGAGGGCATTTGTATGATGATGTCACTGAGGTTTGCTGCAGACACCACTGGCAGTATGGGTGAACTGGGCCTATATGGGAATAGTATAGTGGGTATAGTGTTCTCCTTGCCATATTCTGTAAGCTAATTCAGAAATTAAAGCAGAAGTGAAAGTCTTCATCATTAGCCTCTGAAATTACCTGGTGAGGTAGGACTGAATTGCCACAAAGCAGACTCTCATTGTGTGAACTATTCCAGGTGTGAAAGAAATGGCTCAGCCACATCCTCCATTAATCCCCAGATGTTGCCTGTCAATTAGGATAACTAAGCATTCATCAAACATTTTTACATTTCTTTCTCCAATCAAAATGCCAGAATCTCATGTTTATTAACACTGAAGTGATGTTTTATAATGAAAATTATAAACCCCTGTTTCATACATTGCTTTTTGTTCTTTAAATTTCTCACCTCTTTTAAAGGAACTCATAAACTCCATCCAAACACAACTTTCTCTTAACACATTCACTCTTCTTTTATCCATTTGTTTTGCAATTTAATCTTCCTTTGTTCTCTTAATACAAAAAACCATTTTAATAATCTCTTTCATAATGAACACTCACTTTCATACTGAATCCATATTTACTAAGCAGCTATCTTTTCTTGTTTTGCCACATGCATGTCTTAAGTAACCCACCACATTCATCTTACCATGTTTCTTGTGACATACCTAATGCTCACTTCCATATAGTAGTTCCATATAATAAAGTGGGTAGAAGCACAAATGTACACACAGCTATTTACAGGTAGTCCTCATTTAGTGACCACAGTTGAGACCGGCAACTCGATTGTTAAGCAAAGTAAAACATGATTTTACAATCTTACTTCAGCTTTCCTTTGTTTTACAGACCTGCAAAGGTCATAAATGTGAGGACTTACTTTTTCATCACTGTCATAGCTGCATATGGTTGCTAAATGAGGAAGTTGCTAAACAAGGACTACCTGTACACTTCTTTCCACAAACATTCATTCCTCAGACCAGACCCATATTATCCACTACCTTCTAACAGCAGTTGTACATCTTAAAATGTCTCCATTTTCCAAGTTTTTGTAAACGTTCTATCAAGATGCACATTCATCTACTAGCAATAATTCACTCCACTTTCTCTGTCAAATGTACTACCTTAGTCTTTGATAAATTAATTTTCAGATATGTACTCTTCATTACATCATTGATTGATTATGTCCCATCAAGTTGGATTTGACTCTTAGCAACCACATAGATAGATTTTCTCCATGATGATCTATCCCCAACTGGGTTCTTCAGGTCTTCTGACAGTATATCCATTGCTGCTATAATTGAGTCCATCCACTTTGCTGCTGGTCATCCTCGTCTCTTTCCTACACCTTTCCCAGCATGATAATCTTCAGAGAGTTAGATTTTTACATAATGTGTCCATTGCATCATACAGTCTATCTAATATTCATTTAGGCTACAAATCATTCAGGTTCTCAGCCAACAACATGGCATCATCTGCATACAAAAATGGATACATATTTATGTCCCCAATCAACACACCCCTGCCAAACAAGCATGATTTTCTCTAGTTACACCACCTACATCTGTAGCCTTATTATCATAGCATCCCCTACCTTTCTACCGGTACTTGCGTGTCTTAACATTTCTTCCTTTTTCCATCTTTAGTTTCTACCAAAGTAAAAATTATTCACTTACTCCTGTTTTTCACTGTATTTCCTTGTCCAAAACAGCTAGCTTGGTTTTCAGTTAAATTAATTTTCAGATCTGTATTTCTTGTTACATTGTACAATCTAACATTTTCTGCAAAATATTTGGGTTCTCATCCAACAATATGACATCATCTGCACACAAAAGAACATGTACATTCACGTCCCCAATCAACATAATCTATGTTACCACAAGCATTTCTTATACAGTTATTCATAAAGACATTAAACAGCTAAGGAGACATCACACATCCCCGCTCAAGGTTTGATCACTTACAAAGCATTCAATTTATGCTTCGTTTAATTCCCTCATAAGCAGTTTTTATCTCATTCAGGAACCAAACTTCATATTCATGCAAAAATATCTCATAATTAAAGCCTATTATCATATTCGTTTTCTAAATCAGCACATGTGCAATAAACTTTAATACAGTTTTAATTAAAACTATAGTAAAAGTAAAAAATAGTGCTAATTTTTGAAAAACACATGTGCACCCAAGGTAGGATTATGTAAACTTATTCAATAAACTTGTCATATTAACAGTGACAGACTTGCAAATTTCTAAAGTAAACCTTTGGTACATGTGAACTAAATACTTAGGTCTTCCCAAATGTTCATTTGGTTTTTCATCCACAACAATTTTATCTTTTTGCTTATTAACCCCTTAGAGTTCAAGTAACAGGTCAACTTTTGAAAAATAAGAAGCAGTGAGTCTTTTCCTGGCTGTACAGCCAGGAAAATGTAGATGAATTCTATTCAGTTAATTGAAATCATAGGCATGGCATAGAAATGGCATAGACCTGGCTTGGAGTGGGGAGAGGAAGAGCCATTCTGGTTAGTTCCCTAGCCCTGCTGGGACCAGTCTTACCCCTTTATGGGCTGAATTTGATCTGCCCTTACTTGGATTTTATTGTATTTTATATTTATTGATTATTGGTATTATTTATAATTTTATGGAATTTTAAATTGTTTTTATTGTGAACCGCCCAGGGTCCCCCATGTGGGGGAGATGGGTGGTGATAAAAATATGATAAATAAATAAATAATCCAGCCATCCCAATTTAGTGTCATCCAAATATGCAGGGATTGTAATTACAGTACTAAAATTCTCACAGAGCATGCCATGCCTCCTGTGAATCTGGCATCTGCAGTTTCCTTGTACCTGGAAGGTACCAAGTCGGAGAAAGCTAAACTTCTGTAGTAATATTACTTAGTTCCTGTCTTCTAGATGGGTAGGGATACAGACCTCCAAAATTTCCAGCCAGATAGCAAAGGATGGTGGCAGCTCCATCATGTCTGAAATCTATGATAGAAATGTAAACCAAATAGCAAATTATGTGGTTTGGAATTATAGGGTAGCCATCAGTTTTGCCCTTCAATTTGCCATGCACTGGATTCTAAATCTGAGGATAACTATGTCACTAACGAGCCCCACCGCACCACAGAAACACCTATGGAAGCCTTGCTGGTTTGAATTGGAGCCAATTTTAGACTTTCTGTTAAAAAATCTACTACTGTAATAAATCATGTGGAGATGAGAAGCAGACCACTGAACCATTCTTCATGGTAAAAATCCAGCACAGGAAGCTAATAGGCATATCTAGAAAATTATCAAACCTGATGTCCTAATTTTTGAATGAAGAAAACATTTCTGATGTAAATCCATACCTATGATTCTCCATAATATTCTCATGACGCATACTCTTTCTACTATTTCAGAATCAGTTTCTCTAGGTTTGAATAACACAGGCCTATCTGAAGTAGGCAAACAGCCATTTTAACTTACTATTTCCTAGTAGGAACCAGTTTGCCTGAAATTGTCCCAATCTGAAAAATCACCATACTAATGTTAAAGACGTTCCATTGAAATATAGGTGTTCCAATATGGTTAGTTGTAATTCATATACAGGAGGAGGAGCAGAAAAATGGCTTCCCACATGAAAGTGAGAAACTAGGTGACTTTGGTAAGAGTACATAAATATTATACATATCTACAGTACGTGCCTGACTTCATGTCAGGATAGGGTAATTCCTTCCTCTCCTTGTAGATTTAACATTATCACATTTCAAAAATGAATAGATGGCTTAAGGAATAGGTTACTCAATCATCATTCACTGTTTCCCACATTTCAGCAAAGTCACCTTTACAGGGCAAAGACCAGAATGTTCTGGTTGAGATTTCTTGAGAACATGAGCAAGAACAGCCAAAGGTTACTAGCCTTAGGACCTTAGAACACCTTTACAGATCCCCATTGGCATATTATTTATACAGCTGAACAACTACATCCCACTGTTCATAATGAAATGTAAATGTCTTTTGGGCTGTCAGAAGGGGAGCAAATTTCCCAGGGGGGTTCTTTGATGGAAAAGGCTGACCCTTGCCTTTATTCCCAGGCAAAATGTAGGTGGTACAGGGCAACAGTTGCAGTTATATTTGTTCTTCAGAAATAGCACTGTTAAATTAGGGCAGTTATCAAAAATAAACATGTTGACATTACTATGATAGATACGGCCTATTTGTTGAATAGATGGAGGCAGGCCATGCCTGATGAATTCAATTTCCATCATGCATTCATATCAAATGGTGAACTTCTGTGAGTATGGTTTGTTCCAAAGTCCAAGTCTATGCTTATAAACTCTGTATGGCCCTAACCTCTATCCATGGCAATGTTGAGAGAAGTTATATTTCCAGGACCAGATAAATTACATATTAGGATATTAATGGAACATGCTGATGATCTGGCCAAACCCTTATTCCTTGAGAAATCCTGGAGAACTGATGAAATCCAGATGATTGGAGGACAGCAAATGTCCTTATGCCCAAAAGGATAAACAGCCTCCGTGGCCAAATGGACCCTATGATTTTACGAAGTGTCTTTGAATCAAATCTCAGAACTGAATATTCACCCAGCCCTGATGCACATACTGTGTCTCCACTGGAATTCAGGTACAGTATGTGACTGCAAATATAGCCACAGCTGCTGTTTTAGAATTGAGGACAGTAGAGCAGGGTTCCTCAACCTTGGCAACTCTAAGCTGTGCGGACTTCAGCTCCCAGAATTCCCCAGCCAGCTTTGCTGGCTGGGGAATTCTGGGAGTTGAAGTCCGCACAGCTTAGAGTTGCCAAGGTTGAGGAACCCTGCAGTAGAGAATAAAACTAAAATCTGAACAGAAAAACTAAAGATCGTTCATTAAAGTCAACATAGGCTTGAAAGAAAGAGAAATCACCTTATTCCTGGGCTTGGTTGCTTTTTACAGTAAGTGGCAAAAACACTGCATAAGATTGGAAAACATGTTCCAATATATTTCCCAGAAGCATAAAATGTTCTGTTTGATTAATATTTTCTATTCAGAGTAATAGCACATCATTTTCCTCAGTGTTTCTATGACTGAGTTTTTCCCACTCTGAGTTTTTCCCAACTGCCTGATACCATTTTAGACATGACTCGACTGCATCCTCTTGAAGTTGCAGATTCCATCCTGACATATACATCTGTCAATCATTATTATTGGCATAATGATTGAACAGGAAAGATTCTGCTGGGATGCATCAGGTTTTTCATAGGTCAAAGCTATTACGGGGGCAAATGAAGTCAGACATCTGGACATGGGTTGAACTCTGTCACATTCTTACTCTCCAAAGGGCTAGAAACAAGCAACATTTAGAACTCTATTTCCTAAAGCAAATTGTCTTATACAAGCAAGTCACTAAATAAGAAGTGTTGAGTGATTGAGCACTATAAAAGCAAGCCACTAAATAGGAAGCTCTGAGTGATCGAGCATTGAGTCTTTGTAATTCATACATTTACTCTGCAACAAAATAAAGATACCTTTCGGTCAAATGCAGCTCCTGGTAACAGCACAAATCGATCTATGCAGTTTTCTTGGCAACTGAACAGAAGTGGTTTGTCACTGCCTTCTTGAAGGATTTTTTTTTCACTTCATAGACTACAATCCTGGTGTTGCCTGATGGCTTCCCATCTGGAGATTATCCAGGCCCAACTCTAATTAGCTTCTGAAACTGAACAGACAGCAGCAGCTGCCACCAACTCAGACCAGCCATATAGCAGCTTCCTAGGGAACAACAGAGACCCAGCCATGTGAATTTCTGACAGACTGCTACTCATCCCAGGTTACCAAAGTATATAAAATATAAAATTTATCCTCCAACAAGTTATAAATTAGGATCAAAGAGTATATAAGTGGAATAAAACTAGAATTAGAATCTGGTAGCCAAGAGTGTGACTTATAAATGGTGGTGAGGCCAAGATAATCTAGAGGTAGGCCAGATCAGGACTCAGGCACTACAAGGACTATTAGAATTCAATTACTGTGGGGTGTAATAACAGAATCTTGAAAGCCTGCCAGCATTTCCCTCTGCCCCCTCTTATACTGGAGAGAACCAAGGCAGGGTTATTTTGAGTCTCTTTCTTATGCCTACTTCTTCCCTAGGACTGAGATTTTGTGTAGTCTCTTTTATCCATTAATGGCTTTTGCATTCCTTCACTGTCTCTGCCTCCCTCTATGGAAACTGACTGTGTAAGCCCAAAGCTTCCAGGAATAAAAAGTTGTGACTCTGAGGACCAGTGTAGTGTACTGATTAAGGTGTTGGACTGGGCTCAGGTAGATCCAGCATCCACAACTGAGGAAGCCTATTAGATGATTTTGGTCCAGACATTATGTTTCAAATTAGCCTAACTCACAGGGTTCTTGTGAGAAAAATTTGGAGGAGGAAGTATAGAGGTGGACTATAAATCAAGCAAATGAAAGAATGAATGGAAATGTACTGTGTGATAATATATCAAAAACATTGGTTAAAATACCAGCAATTCTCTACAATGTAAGCACTATCCTCACTTCCATTGCCTAAAAATAACTAATAGGGAAAATACCTGTTCTATCCACCCCACAGTCACTCCTCATTTGCACACACACCCCAGTCTTTTTCACCTGTTCCTCCCACAACCAGCATAATTTTACTCTGCTCTGTTCTACATTTTCCCCCTCTTACCTAAACTGTGCCCTGGGTAGCATGGCCATCAGAGTATCTGTCTAGCTTAGAAAACACCAACTTTCAAATCCCCTGTGAAATTCTTTGTATTAATTTCATCACACAGTGATTAGGAGGATAATAAAATGAAAAGAGAATGTGGAGAAAATTTGGGACAAGTTAGACTCAGAAAGCATACTAAATTGGGGGGAAACAACTCACAACTCTCTTCGCAGTGGCCAGGGCGGGGATGGGAGCCCAAGTCTTTGGGAGGCCTCTTCTTATTTCTATCTGTTAACCTCCCAAACGTCTGAACAGCCAAAAACCATCATTGTGGGGACCAAAGTCAACCCAATATTTGGGGGTTTGAAAGATGAGAATGGGAGTGAGAGCCTCTGGGGGACAAACCCTTCCTATCTCTAACCTTGAATCCCTCCTCCTCCTGCCCCCAACATGGCAATTCTGTGCTACTTCTCCACGTTTGTATGGATTGGGAATGGGAGAAGTTTGCTCCTCAGTCCCTTTGCTCCTCATTCCCTTATCTCTGCATTCCTACCCTTAATTCCCACCCCTCCAAAGAAAAAAGGTCCCAAAACATGTTGGCCTGCCCATTCTGCTGACATCACCAATATTCTCCTGCAGCTTTCTGGAGCTCCAATCCCTCAGCGCCCTTGTGCTAAACCCAGATTGCACAGCTGCAGTGTTCATACAACGTGGGCCCGAAGAAACAAGCCATATTATGGCTTAACCTGCAGCTAAGAGAATGGCTGGGTTCCCATAACACACTGAAGCTACGAACTACCCTACCCAGCTTAGCCAAGTCTATTATATTGTGTGATCCTAAGCAGAGTGTATTTGAAACACTCAAATACTGTTTGTGGTCAGGCAGTGCAAAGACATGTTTAAAGGATTTTCTGCAGCTTGAGGGATTCATTTAGTACTTAAGTGACTACGTTGCTTCATAGGAAGTCATTCAGAAAGGCTTTTCCTACCTCATGTCCATTTTTTGTATGTCTAACAGAAGAGCATCATGTACCATTAAAATCTGCCTGCTCTTTATATGTTAGATTTATATCCCACTTTTCATCCAGAAGCTCAAGGGAGTATACCACACCCAGCTCCAACTTTCCCCCACAACCTTTACCCTGGGGGTGATCTGTGTGGGTTAATTTCTATAGGCATGATGAGTTAACATTTCTTAATCATTTTAATACAGACAATCACTTTTCAAATGAGACAAGAAATGGAAAAGTCATAATTCGATGTAATGATCATGTCATTAGTCTGAGCTAATGTTCTGGTCTCGCTGTATCCAGGAATAATCATATCACAACATCAACATCAATCAGAAAAATCAAGCAGGATATACAGTATTTACCATAGAAATTGTTCACTAATTGCCTTCACTATCCATAAAGATAGTGTGCAAATCTGATCAACAATAAGCTTCCTTCAGTTCAAACTGCCCAGACAGGAATAAATTCAAGGCAGATATCCGTCTGTTATAAGAAAAAAAATTATGACACTAATATATTTAATGTGACATAAATTTTTATAAAATACAGATCACTTTGTCACGTATATAATGTGTTCACATCAGTTCTGTGGTGTGCACATACATACATAGAAATATAGGAACTCAAATATATAAGGTGAAAGAAAGGCAAACCGCAGCACCAGAAGGCTGTAAGAGCTGTCTGCCAGAGCCTTTCTATGTAAAAGGCTACGAAATGTAAGCAGTGTAACCTATGAGATTTCTATGCAACACTCGTGTGTATAACTTTGCATGGAAATACGAACTTCGCAAATACATTTTTACAGATGGTACCCCTTACATATTATGGTCTTTGTCCCCATTGTTACAGCATTTTTTCTCAATATATCCAAGTAAGGAACTACCAACTGAGTGTGTTTACCGACTGACAATAAACACTTATCACACTGATTTATGTGATTATTATTGCATTCCACCTTTTCTCTGAGAGCTCAGTTGGGTGCACAGAGGAGTGGGGTCTCCCCTCATTTTATCCCAAGATCCTTTAAGTATGATTGGGCTGTGAGAATGAGTAGCCAGAGTCACCCAGTGAGCTTTATGCTCAAGGAGGGACTTCAACCTGGGTCTCCTGAGTTCATCTCCTTAAATGCTACACAACACTGGCCTTTTGGCTCTTATTTCACAAAAGGAGATGTCACAATAAATACTGGAGTTGTTTATGGTGCCACAAGGACTCATCTCGTCCCTTTATCACACTCACTGTTAAATTTACTTCAAAAAATATTCAGCATATAATTGATCTTGTGCTCTGACCTTTCTATTAAAAAAAAAACTTGATTCATTGCAGCATTCCAACCCATGTCAAACTAACATGCTTAATTTAGATATTACAGGAACAAATTCAATAGGCCACCAGACTTAAACCCTGTTGTAAGTGCTTTTGGTTTCATTGGGAATTTTGTCCTGAAAGCAGCATATCAAGCTATAAAAGAAATGAATAAATAAGACGAAGTGGGGTTTTTGGGTCCTAGATGTGTTTAACTGGCTGGAGGTCCTCTCTCCCACTTTTTTGTAATGATTTCATGTGCTGTGAACTATAAATCATTTACACTGCTTAATTCAATTCATTCCCATTCCATCCATAATTTAAATTAACTAGTTGCTGTTTGGCCCCCATGAAAATTTTGTTTTCTGTGAGGCTCCTGCTCAACAATTTTGCATTTTGTTTTTGTGAGGCTCCTGCTTTCACTGTTGATCTGAATGGCAGAGCAGAAAACATTTATTGAGGGAACCTCTCTGTGATAAAGAGTTCTTGCCTTACAGTATTTGAGAGCAGTGGCAACCTCTGCTAGCACTGAGAGTGTAAATAGTCTGCATCTGCTAGGGACTTCTCCAGATGAGAAGGTAACGGCAGAGAATATACGCATTCCCTTTAGACAGAGAAGGGAGGGAAAGGAATATTCTCAGTTCAAAATTCAAATCTTGGGTGCCATTTTATCTTCCACTGCTGTTGATAAACATTAATGACCGCTTCACTTAGCAACCAAAATCTGGTCCCAATTGTAGCTGTTAAGCAAGGACTACCTGTATCTACTTTGGCACCCTGTTTTTTGCCAAGCCAATGCCAACAAAAAAACTGTAGAGCAAAACTGCATCCCGCTGCTTATACTTTCCAGTAATTGGCATTTAGAGGTACTTTGACATTGGATTCTTCAGCAGCTGGAGAAAATATGTAGCCCCTGGGTGCTAGCATTATGATAAAAGAAGTAAAGTTGTCCACTGGAGGGATAATCTTGGAAACATTTATCATGATCCTCCATATTCATCTGTTTCTTTTGCTAAAAAAGCCCAAACGTTGTGAGCTTTCCCATTGTGCTATAGCCTATTGATAATTTTGGTTATCTGTTTCAGCATTTTCTCTAGTTTCGCAATATCCTTGTTTGATTAAAAACTCAGTAATTTTAAACTATTTAAACTAGTAACTTTAAAATATTATGATTAGTTTCTTGAAAGAGAGTTACATTGTGTGTGTTGCCGTGTGATTTTCCTGAAGGGGAACCAATGCCAGGCAGAGATCCTTAGTGATTCGCAGGAGCAACTCCAGGACATGCCTTATGTGTGACTAGAAGGACACAGAGAAAGACAGCAGAGAGAAATGGAGGAGCCAGCATTGTTCTTTTTGTCTTTTTCCCTTCCCATTGTTGGACTTAGAATAAGGGTCTTTCAGGGAACTTAGGAGACCTGCAAGTTACTATGTATTCCTCTTTTTCCTCTGCTTGTTTCTAGCACTCCTCTCTGAAAGACAAAGGGAAAAAAAGGGCCAGGCAATTCAGTATAATTTCCCCTCACCTGAACAAGGTGACCAAGACATTCTGGCTCTTAGCTATTTCAACATATGTCTCTTTTCTTATTATTAAAAGCTGATGGCCTACTTTCTCTTTAGGCACAAACTAATTAGATAAGAACTGTTGCTAAAGTATTTGTAAGCTAGCGTTAGATTCTTTTTTCTCCACTGAAAAAATGAGATTCCAGCAAATCTCAGAACACAGGACTACTTGTTTTCATGAATGCCACAGGCATTTATTAAGATGGTAATCTGATGGAAAGGAAGTTTGGGACTCTGGTGCTGTGATATGTGCACTATTGAAACGGAAGTTATTTCCAAGCAACCATGGAAATGGAAGCAGAATGCTATCGCTTGTTAATTGGACCCTGGCGCACCCAGACTTATAAACAGTCCATGACCATTGCAGCTTTTGGGCCCATCATTCTTCAGACTGCTCTAAGTTGGCATAGGATGCTGGTCTTGGTGGTAGGTCTTCTGTTTGAAAGGAACTATTTGGAAACCACTTTTGGGCTTTTTGCTTGAAACTGAAAAAAAATGAAATTTTTATTTTGGGATTTGACGATTAGGACTGTGTAAGAATATAGAAATAATGTGTACCTTAGTTAAAAATAAAATAAGGGGTTAATGTAGTTTTATGTTTTTATCTGTACTGAAGATGGTCAGAAGTCATTCTTTTTTCTGTCTCTTCCTTTTTATTTCTGCACTTTTAGGTTTGTTTTTTGTTTCTTCTTTATTCAATCTCTTTCTCTCTTTATATATTTTATTTGTATTTTGAAATTTAATAAACTTTATTTAAAAAAAGAATATTGGAGAAAGAAAGAAAGAAAGAAAGAAAGAAAGAAAGAAAGAAAGAAAGAAAGAAAGAAAGAAGGAAGGAAGGAAGGAAGGAAGGAAGGAAGGAAAGAAGCTCTTTCTTATTCTTTCAGAAGCTCCTTTCCTGTCTTTTAAAGGGCAGCAGGCTATGTATGTTTTGTAGCAGAAAGAAAGGAAGAGGAAAGAAAGATACTTTTAGAATTAAAGCTTTACCTCAATTAGGTAACCTGAAATAACAGGACTGTATGTAGCTCTGAGGCCAGGGTCATTTATTTTCAGTAGAAGCAAAGCAATACTTACAAGCCAGCCTCATTGATTATATCCTCTGTCAGCTAATGTTCTTCAATTTTGCAGAAATGGTAATTTTGTAATTGATAGGTCGGTCTAGCCTGCGCTAGGCAGCTGTACTGCTCAAATTGCTCAATAGAATTGTTGTCAGGATACCAGAAGGAAAGAAAAATCTACTACCGACCTATACTGTTAATTCATCTACATTAGTTTCAGCAGCGCAGCACATTCAATATTAAGACTGGAACAAACTAAGAAATGAAACACCAGCCACAATCAGCTTCTTGGCCTGGTCCTGGTTAGGCTTCTCGTTTATGTCAGTTTTTGAATCCACTGATATTACTTGATCTGACTGTTCATTATCTAGCCTGGTGTTTTAATATCTATAATTTTTTTCAGGTCCCGAATAATAATAATAATAATAAAATAATAATAATAATAATAATAATAATAATAATAATAATAATAATCCTCTTCACAAAACTACTGTGATGTATGTTCTGTTCTACTTCTTTAGATGTAATAAGCTGTTCCTCCCAGGTGGGGAAGCTGAATTAATCTCATTTGCATATCTAGATCAGTTACATGATAAATTTCAGACCTCACCATGCTAGGATAGGGAAGAGAAGAATTTATTTTTTATCAGGGAATAAAGAATCTGTTGCCCTCTTGGTGTTGGACTCTGGCATAGCCAGTCATCCAGGATGATCAAAACTGTAATCCAACTTCTGGAGTGGAAGACCTGCTTCTTCCAGTTATTCATCTCTAGGAAGCTTACTGGAACAAATCAATACTATTTAAAAATTGCCCTGAATGCAAGTTTAACTGCAATCATGATGCATGTATTTTAAAAAATGAAGGTTTGTATTATCACTTGACAAAGTGAGATGTCTAGACAAAAGTGGCAAATCGAAGCACATTAAATGACAGCAAAAGGTCAATTAATTTAACTTAATATTCTCACATTTCTAGACAGGCATTTTTATCCTTAGATGCCAAACTGTGCACAGCCAATTTGCTATAGTTGCATTGTTGTAATGACCAGTGAAGGGGGAAGTGGAAATGAAATCTTAAAATAATTCCTTCATCAACAGCTACTAGATATGGGTAGCAAAAGTCCATATGATCACTAGATGGTAGCAAAGAGACACAGAAAACTAACTAACTGATATTTATTTATTTATTTATTTACTAAGGCTTATATACTCCAGTTGATAACAGCTCTGCATGGTTTACATTCCCAGTACTAAGATAAAAATGCAATCAATTCCCATTATTCAAATTTACAGAAAGTCTCAGTAACCCTCAGTCAACTGGCGCTGCTTTAGGACCATCACAGCTTACAGCTGTCCCCAAAGATCCTCTAGAAAATCCAAGTCTAAACAGATATCAGCAACTGCAGCAAGGATGGGCCAACACTATCTTCAGGAATACACTGTTCCAGAGGAGGGGAACCACTGCAGAGAAGGCTCCTGCTCTGGGTCCTTGACGGTGACATTCCCTCACGATCTGCAGAGTGCCTTTCCTCTTGAACCTCACCCAGTTGGCAGAAATCACTGTGGTCTAATATTCAACTGGATTTTTGTGGATGTAGTGAATTAATAATAGGTATAATCTGGGATTATATATGCAAAGATTTATGGCAGCAAAAAAATTAACATAATACTTCCTGGCACCTAAATTAAGCCCATGACTGAGATTGAGTTGCTGAATATATGAGAATGTGAATTGCCCCTCTGCTCTTGCTCATACAAAATCTTATTAGTTATTATATTTGTCAGTATTAAATATAGGTAGTGGCCATGTTTTATAACCACTGAACACAAGATTTTCCTCCACATTTCCGTTTCTTTTTTCCTCTGGATTCCCCTGTATGACTACTGAGGACTTCAACATTTGAGTCACTACAGTATACGGTAAATCTGCACAGGAAAAGCAGATTTTCACAAGAAAATCACTGAGATTCATTTCCTCTTTATTGGAACGAAAGATACGATACAGTTTTTTGTTGGTATAATTCCCCTTTAAATGTGTATCAATTTAAGAACAGGTCATAGAATACCAAGTGATACAATGAATATTACTAGTAGAAGTAATAAATAATACTCTTGGGTGCCTCTGAGCTTTGCCTGCTCCATCCAGATCATTTGGACAATGAAAGGAATGTTTATAGATCATCCTGTACAGTTTGAAGGCTGCAGCCCCAAACACCTCAGTCCGTAACTCCTAAATAGCAATGTCGGTGTTACCAATATTATTTGCATTCTTGTCCACTTTGCAATAAAAATACTGGTTCCAGATTCGCAGGAATGCGGTCCTGAATTTTTTAATCCTAAATGCATAAACAATGGGGTTCATGGCTGAGTTCCCATGAGTCATAAATATAGCAATATTGGTGAGGGTCGTGGGATTCTTGCATGTGGAGCAGAATAAGCGGACACAGTTGCAAGTGTGCAGAGGAAGCCAGCTCAGAGCAAAAAGGAATAGCACCAAGGCAAGAGACTTGGCAATTTGCAGTTCCTTCCCATAATATTTTTCTGGGTATGTTGAGCTGGATTCAACCTTTTTGTTGAGCTGCTTGCGAATGATCCTGAAGACCTCCAGGTAGATGACGAGCATAAGGACCAGTGGAGGCAATACCCACACAAAGAAGTTGAAATACACCATGTAGTCCATGCTGATGACATTCTCAAATTTGCAAACCATAGTGTCTGACTGGCTGGAGTTTGACTCTCGCTGTGTCTTCGGTTCATTCCAGCCAAACATAGGAGTCAGCCCCACAAGGAAGGAGATCAGCCAGCAGAATCCAATAGCAACCCCTGCACGTTTGGGGGTCACCACACTCTTATAACTGCAGAAAGAAAGAACAGAACATACATTGTGGCATTACAGACACAGCCACACTTGCATCTCAGTTTACTTCTCACACTGTTCTAAAGGGCACCATGGTACCAATGTAGCATGCAATGGGTCCAAGCTGTAATCCTCCAGATTTTAATAAAGAGATAAGGTGCCAGATTTTGAGAAAAACTTCTGCTTAATATTTTTGAGGGTCATTGCCACCCTGAGCATACTATGCTGAGGAAGTAACAAGTGTTTGATTTAATATAAAACAACTTCTATATTCTAAAAAAACATTAAACAAAGAAAAAAACTCTTTGAGGCAAATTTCTCCACAATAATTTAACTTCTTTGCAAGTATCTTATATAACAGTATTTTTCAAAATATTTTATTATTTATATATTGAAAATATTTTATTTTAAAATGATAAAATAAATATTTTTCAGAATATCTAAATTGGATCTACATTATGATAGGAATAGGCAGTGCACAGCCTCTCCATTGATCTAGCCAGCATGACAAGTGTTCCACAATCATGGGAGAGGAATATGGTGGGACACATGTTGCTCACCCCTAGCTTATGTGCAAGTAGATTAGAGGAAAAATATCATATCAAATGAATAACCTTTCCACTTCATGTATTGCTTTCATTCTCTCCTTTTCAGGAGTTCATCATACAGTATTACATTGTGGCAATAAAGATGTTTGGTGTACTTATTTCTCCACCCATTGTGTCCACCAAAACCCATCTAGTGACCCTGTTTAGGATGACTTTTTCCTTACTGGGGAAGAAAGAGTCTTAGGAGTCTTCAGGACCACTGTGAAGAATGTTCTAACTATGTGGCAGAGAGTCACTCAGATCTGCTCAGAGTTGGATTCTGACTAGGCAAGTCAGATGAAGTGGACAGGATCCTGTGAACCCAGCCACCTGCTTCTTAGATGGCCTTCCTGGATTCTCAAGGCCCTCCGGGAGGTGACACGTGGCTGGATCCCTGCAGGGCCTTTTGGAACCTCATCGGGGTTGGAACTACCCAGAGTCACAATTTCTGAGTCAGATGGCCATATAGATCAAATAAATAAGTAAATAAATAAATTTTATCCCACAAATCCCTCCACACATTGAACCAATATTGTAAGAAAGCATTAAACCTACAAATCCTACCATTTAAAACCTTGTTCTTATGTCTGTTCTTAAGCTCGGAAGTAAATGGATCTCCTACTGGGAGAAGGAATGCAAAACAAAACATTAATTACAAATTGTAGCCCACATCATTTTGGTTTTTAATCTCAACCAAGCCATGGAAAAGGACTCTGTGAAAGTCCTGAATAAGAAAAAAATGTGAAATAAATTCTTTCATTAGAAACCAAGTTGTAAAAATACACTATATCTGAGTTTTTAAAGCAGGGTATATTGTCATTTTTAATAAAAGTGACATGAATTATAAAGATGCCATTAATACAATGTACAAGAGAAAACTATTAAAGAAAGAAAAAGCTATCTTTATTTAATAATTAAATAGTTTCAGGGGGAAAAAGCAGTCTTACCAACCAGTTCCAAAACCCACATTAAGCGCCAGTGTTATTAGGTGAACTGAAGTTTTACAAAGCGTAAATCTGGTTTCTTAAAACTGGATTTTATATTTCCCAAAATGGGGGACCAAAAATTATTTGTTTCTTCTTTTTCTCCGATTTAGGAAGCTTCTAAATGTGACAAAATCCAGTCTGTATCATTACAGGCCACTCCCCTATTTCACCCAAGATATGATTGTCATATTTAAATTTTTGAAAAAGAGGATACCCCAGAAAGACATGTCAAGCCCCAAACATCTGGGCAAGATCAAGAAAGTAATTACACAGATTTCAGTAAGTTATTTTGAAAGCTGCTCTTGGGTTAATTAAGAATCATGTGGTCATGTGATCACGCTTTGGGCACTTGGCAACTGTCGTGCATTTACAACAGTTGCAGGTCCCACGGTCACATGATTGCCATTTTTGACCTTCCCAGCCAGCTTCCGATAAGCAAAATCAATAGGGAACCACATGGTTCGCTTAACAACTGTGGTGATTTGCATAATGACCGCCACTTTCAGTTCTGTGTCTGCCACCATGGGAGCATTCTTCCTCTAAACTCAAACTGAAATATACTTCCAAATAATAAGTGAAAATTCTATGGGGCTGAAGTCATACTTGTCATTGACAGAACAATATATAAATGGTGTGTGAGCCTGGGGGCTTTCTGAAGACTTCATTAGCAATTCAGTGTAAACATTTTTTGCACCAACTAATGAACCAGCTACACTTATAAACAAAACACACCAGCATATGTAAACAGTGAGAAAGAAAAGGAAAGGAAAATCCCAACAAAATGCTTATTAAACAGCTATATGTAATTTTTCAATTTGGCTTGCAACAAAATAAAGCAAAACCCTGCGTATCTGGTATTTGATCTTTGTTGATCTTTTTTTTAAAACCCACACTGCTCAGTCACTTTTATTTTCATAAAAGCTAGTCATTTTCCTTCAAGTGCTGCCCATTTAACTGTAACATTTCCCTGCAAACTCTCATGTTACCATGTTATGTGAAATCAGAAAGGATTGTTATGAATTTATTTATTTAGTAAATGTATATGGCCGCCCATCTCGTATACATGACTTCGGGTGGCTAACAATTAAAAACAAGATAAAAATAGGATAAAACAGCCAAAACAAAAAACAAAAAACCATCAATAGCATAGAATAGCTGCCGAGAACATTCAGTGTCTCACATTCAAATCAACTGAGAAACGGGTTCACCATGCTGCCAGGGCCACAAAGGGATGGCAGAGCGAGGTTTTTAATGCCTTGCAAAAGGCCAGCAGGGTCGGGGCAAATCCAATCTCAGGGGGATGATAATCCAAACAGCAGGCAACATGGCAGGAAAGGCTGTCTTCCTGGGTCCTGCCAGATGGAACTCTCTAGCACAGTGTTTCTCAACCCTGGCGACTTTAAGACATGTGGACTTCAACTCTCAGAATTCCCCAGCCAGCATGCCACTCCTGCATGATTTATCTACTTTCTGATACTTGAGGATTCCCCACATTTGAGATTAAAAACAAAACAGATAGATAGATAGATAGATAGATAGATAGATAGATAGATAGATAGATAGATAGATAGATAAATAAATAAATATCAGGGCTGCAGTTGGAAAGCAGCATCCCCAATAGCTGACTTAAGTTAGGACTTTTATTTTAGGAGTGACAAAAGAACCCTAAGAGAATGATACCAGGTGGCTTTCCATAATGTTATTCCTTTGGTTTCATTTTTAGTTTAGAGAATTCCACAACACATTGGCTGTCTGTGTAGTTTTCATAGCTGTAAATCCTCAGCAGCTATTCAAATTTTCAGGGTGTTGGAAAATGGCAGGAAAGGATGAGGACACTGCCGATTCTTCACCGTGAACAGCTCAAAGGAGACAAGGCTACATCAGGGTAGCCCATCTTTTGGCAGCCGGAGCCTGAATTTAAGCATGTGGCAGAGCAGAAGTAGAGTGAATAAAGTAAGGATACAAAATGGATGGGGTCATGTCATGCATGCAGGTGGAGCCATAACCGGGAGGGGTCTATATTTGTGGAAGGAACAGTTTATTTTTTAAATTAGACTTATACTACCCTGTCTGTTGGTTTCCTGCGTCAAAATATAGCTGTAAACAAGGTACAAAGAAAAGGCATCAGGAACTACATTTGATCCTGAAGGTGCACCGCATATGATAAGAAGCTCAGATTATTTTCAAGAAGTGCTGGAGGTGTGGGAACTCTGCCCAGTGTCCCATAGTTTTGACACTACTCTTGCTGCTGATGTTTGGATTTCAATTCTATAACCCTTGCTCAGCACAATCAGGTGAGGGGAGTTGATGTCCAACCTATGCGATGGTGCTAAATTAATGGGCCTCACTGCAGCTATCAGTCAGAAATGTAATCACTATTTACATCTTCTTAAGCTTTGGGGGAAAACTCTTGGCAATTTTGAACCAAACAAGATTTGATGGGGTAGCAGCCACTTGTATTTAGAGCTGGGTTGAAATTTTATAAAAAGGGGATTTGGATAAATTCTCAAAGAATATTAATTTTCAGACATTCCTGAATTTTTGCTAACAAGAGCCAAAGCAGTTCCCTAATTTTTCTACCCCCAAATAGGACGCACAATTCCAGACAAAGCTGAATTCTACTTCACTATACCTTTTAGTCATTTTTTAGTCCACTCCTTTTGTCATCCTGTGCTAAATAATTCACTACCAATGGTAAAAGAAAAATCCCTTTTTAAGGGCCTCCCCTGCAACTGTTGGGGAGAACTTGCCTCTTGCAGCAGAGAATGGAAGCTCTTGAGGTTTATGGGAGTAAAAGAAATGTGGTTCCAAAGAGGCACTGAAGCAAGCAAACGAGATGAGCTGGAAGGTGGATGGGGTCAAGGCTACCTAGACCAGTTCACTGCCACCCACAGTCTCCTACAGCTCAGGATTCACTCTGTGCAGTGCAAAAGGCAGGACACCACAGGATACCATCACTGAGAAAGAGAGGAGGTACGCAGTTGATTAGTGGGGAATCTGCCTTGACTCCCAGTCAAACCAACTGCTGGCTAGAAGATACTCCTTCCATTTGACTTTCATCTGTCTCTGGCCGTCTCCTTTTGTTACCCATTTGGGTGGTGTTTCTTAGTGAGTTTGCTCTTGGTATTCTGAGCTTGGGCTGAATTTATGAAGATGGAATTAGCGTGACAGATTTAGTACAGTAATAACCCAGAGAAAGCTACCATTTATGAGGCCAGGACATCAATATTTTTGCTGTGCTTTCCTGCACATCCTCCCAAACTCCTTGTTTTTTTACTCTGATAAAGCGTTTTATCAGTGTTCAGTTCAGGGCTCTTCCTTTCCATTCCCAATCCCCCATGAAGCAACTTGAAACTGACCCTCAATCAACAGCATCAAGATGAGGGTGTCAAAATTGTCAGGATGGCAGAGCAGTGTTGTGATGCAAGGCCTGCCCCTACGGTTTATGCATTGACACTGCATACACAAATGAAAGATGTGGTGGGGCTTGGCTCACATCTCTGCTCTGCACCTTGCTGATTTAGGCCTCTTCCACAGATACAACTGCTCTCAGTTACCTTTAATTCTGTTAAACTTGAAATGTTGTTAAACTTGAAACACCGTGACCCTATTGGTGCTTGTCTGCTTTCTCCCCAGATGAACTGCAGCAGAGTGCAAAGAACATCTGAGCAACTACTGGTTATGGTTGTGCAAAATCTCCTTCCCACTCCATAGAAAAAGGAAATAAATTGCTAGCATCCACCCACACCTTTGTTTTTCAGCACATGTATTTCTGTGCATTTGTTTGGTGATTTGCAAAAACTATCCTGAGAAGTTGCTATGTGAGGAAAACTTGCTTGTAAAGAATCTAAGCAAAACTACTGAAATCCTTCAAAAGTTTCCTAGATCCCTTGCTGCTATTCTTCTTGCATTTAAAAGCCTCGATGAGCTGTGAAGATGAAAGGACAGCATGTCAGCAATTTTGTAACTAAATGTTCTTCCCAATAGCTGGGACCAGGTTGCAAATTGCTATTGTGGTTGGATTAGGGAAGCTGTCAGTGAGCTGTCTTTACACACATGGGAGAAGATGATCTATAATACTGTCATCTTACAATCAATGCATTAAAGAAAAAAAATGCTTCCCATGCTTTTTTCTCAGCCATCAATTAAAACATTCTTGATCTCAGAATGAACATTAAAACACTCCCAGACCTGAACACTGTTTGTTTGTTTGTTTGTTTATCAAATTTCACCACTGCCCATCTCCCCCGTTGCATTTAAAGGCACTTTCTGTAGTTCTAAAGAATATTTCAGAGTAATATCTTGGTGAGCTGCAAAGGGATTTTGCTCATTTTTAGGGTCTGAAAGAAAATTCAAATGGCTTTCAAACCAGTTCACGTGTTGATGGATTTAGAGGCACCCATGGCCCACTTTTTGTCAATTTCCAATGTCTGAGCAGCTTTGCACATTCTCTCTAGTCAATTTTACAGCAGGCTCTCTCATTGCATCCCACATGGTATTTTGCTTGTTAGCCAATGTCTCAGTCTCCTGCTAAATCTGTGTTTAAAAACCAGGCCTAGTAGTCCTTCAAGGCAGTGTTAAATCCATGTATATAAGGAGCCTGAGCAATGCCTAACTGGTGCTTTCTGAAGAGATGGTCAAGATGCTGCTGGGGAAGCCAGGTATCTCTTTTCTCCTACAGTCCAGATCAAAATGCCATGCCAGCAGCAGCAGCCTAAAATAAACAATAGGAGCTGGGCAGATACCAATCTATGATCATGTTTTCAACCACATCCTAGAGGAAGTACTGCAGATCATGTCCACAGCAAGGTTGTGTCATGAGAAAAGGGGAAACATTTTTAAGTTGGAACAGCTCAAGATAAATTTAAGCTGCTTCTGGTGTACTGGATATGAAAGAGATATCATGAAGACATGGCTTTTCAAAACTGTTAGTGGGGCATCTTGGTGCTACAGTTATGGGAATGTGAAGATGAGACTTAAGAGTTGGAAATCCTGTCTAACTAGAAGAGGTAGTGAAACCTAAGATGCATATGAATACAATATGGCTTTATTCAAATTGTCTTCATAATGCTTTACAATGACTTCTACCCTCCCTGGCAAAAATGTCTACCACATTCTACTGTGACTTAGACTGACTGGAGTCATGGGTGGCCAGTACTCAAAACACATTTAGTACCCTCTGAGGATGCTCCAATCTGGATACATAACAGCAAAGGTAGAGAAACACATGATACCAGAATCTGCAAGCACTGGGACTGCTACAAGCTTCTCATGAGACTCTTATTCTCAGAAACACAACCTGCAGTACACTGTGTCAAATCGGTGCATAGAAAAATGAGCAATATTGATGCCTGAAACTGAGTCATGAAACAGAAACTGAGAAACATTGAGTCTGTGCTGGAATCTGTCTATCAATTTCCATAGAAAGTGGTTTCTACTGAAAGAAGATTCTGTTTTCTTCCTCATTCTCACAGTGCTTTCAAATGTCTTTTAGTTATGCTTTGTTCTTGGAGTTCCAGTGGCTGTTTTCTATTGCTCATCTTCCAACCCCTTGGCTGCTCATACATCCTAATCTGAAAATATTGCATGAAAGGAGTTACAACATGATGACTAGCCTTGAATTTAATTGTAAAGTGGTGGGGGGGGGAAGAAAGCTACAACTCTCTGAAGAAAATATTAACAGTGGAAATCAGGACACTCGCACACAACCTTGGTCAGCTTGAAACTAAAGAAATTGCCAGACCTCATCCTCACTCTTGTGAGAATTTTAGTGAAAGGTTTACTCTTCTTTGGAAAAAAAAGGAAGTATTTTCTTTCCCATCAAATTAAATGAGAATAGGAGAGTAAAATTCAGAAAATATCTGTGGTATAGCACTACAGTAAAGGAATATAAAAGGACATCCATGAAGTATGGAAGTAAATGAATTGATATCAAGAGGGAATCTTGCTGGAGTTTTTGGCACCTGATTTACTTGCTTATGTATTCCTTTGCATAAAATCTCATGTATGGGGAGAGGTCCTTATCAGCTTTGTACTTGGGCTTTTCAAGGGAAAATGGCAGTCCATCCATGTTTCCTCAGTGAAATTGGGCATTAGGATCAATGATTCACACACCAATGAACAGCATGAAGTTGGAAGGGTTCCCAATGATTTTTTGATCATCCTGTTCTGTTTTTTTGGGATGCACAGAGTTGATCCATCCATATTTAAGTTGCTGTAAGATTCCTGGACTTCTTTTGAGTAAGAAAATGAGAGGAGAACTACTTATTCTATTGGTTGATTTCAAAAAGCTAAGCTCAACTCTCGGTGACTTCATGGACATGTCCATGTTGTTTTCTTTGGTATCCCATCTTGGTTTTTTATGACGTTTTTCCAGTTTCCCAATCTAGTCTACATCCCTGATATTCCTGGAAGTTTCACATTCAAATAATAACGAAGTCAGGCCCTGCTTCCCTTTTAAGACATCATCATCATTATCATCATCAAATTTATATGTCATCCTACTGCCAGTGACTCTGGGTGGTTTACAATTTTAAGAACAAAAATCAATACAAACACACACAGACAGACACACAAACACATTTTTGGTTGGTTAGGGTCATGTTACGTAAACCACTGAAGGGGTGCTTCACTTCACCAATGATCTGAGCAAAGCACCATTTCAGAGTCACTTCGCAAAGTAATGTAGCCCTCACACCTCTAAAAGCAAAATGATGGCCATGGTGCTTCATTTCACCTGACCTTGCTTCCAACTTGCAATAATTGAACTTTTAGAGGAAGTGAGAAGATTTGGAAATGGTAGACTTTTGAGGTGATGTGATTTGCTGCCCTGAGTGCTTCCCATCACTTCTATAATGCAAACTCTTCTCTGAAGCAAAACTCCATAAATCTAGTCTATATATTTCTGACTATCAAAAGCCCACAGTTTATTTCTTCCTTGGCCTTTCTTATGTATTTCCCTGAAGCACCTGTGAGATCATGAAGCAAACAGAAGGATACACTGGATTGGCCACTGGTGTAGCTCAGCATAGGGATTCTTTTGGCAGCAAGCATCCTTTTATTATTTATTAAAAATTCTATGCTTATTAATAAAATAAAGCAGAGAAGTGGGAGCCTGATGTCAGGTATGAAATGCAGCTCATCTAAATGCTGCCAAATTAAAATGACTTGATTCAAGCAAGCTGGATCTCTGATCTTGCTCTTCTTCTGTTTCTTCTGTTTCTGAAAGTTGCAGACTCCTGCTCAAGAATTCCTCTTTCCACAACTTCTTCCATATTCACCAGGACCTTTCTTTTTCTGTTCTGCACAACACAGTAAAGGTGAGCAGAACATCTTTGACCTATAAGCGCTCACATTTTAGCTACTTGTCATAAAGATGGTATGAAGATGTTTAATACTTAGGGGAATCCTAATTGCTGCTGGAGAGCAGCCTACAAATTCCTTCGAGAAGTATAAGGGATTCCCTGTACAAGCTCAATGCCAGGCATCAGCTATATTGCCAGCTCTAGTTCTGCCTGTATCTCAGTTATCTGGAGGGCAATATCTAAGAGCAGATATTATGGGTAGAAATATTGGCCTAGATCTGTAAAAAGGTTTGGTAAGCCTTCTGAGGTTCTCATCGGATCAGAATGCATAGTGGCTGCAATAATATCTTCTTCCTGTAGTAAGGAAATGTAAGAGGGACATTTAGCTAACTTCCTGAACAAACACTATTCCCCTACTCCAACCAGGGGCTTAACTAGTCAGGAAGGAGCTTGCTGGCTGCTTTTGCCTCTGAAGCTTCCTGGGGAAAGCAACTTGGCTCTAGGGGAAGACAAAGAAAAGAGGCCATTCCAGAAAATCCAATGGACCCAGACTTTGAGATTCAGTAATTAATTAGGTTTCATTAGGTTTTGAATTTATTTTGGATGTGTTCAAAGCCTTCACGGATTCCTTTCATAGTGGTTTTCATTTCAAAATGAATGAACCTACTCGTACATTTTGTATGAACTTACTCAAAGCACATTTAGACTGGTTCTTGAAGTCAGCTTTTTTTTTCCTCCAAGCCCAACTTCCAGCCTGGTTTCTCTCTGATGTTTATCTGTTTGCTAATAAAAATGGGCTTTGACTGTCCTCGTGTGTTTGAATTAATAGAAAGGAGGTATTAATTTTCCTCAGTGACCCTGGTGGTGTATCTGCTCAACGTTTGTGGGATCTATTGCCTTTCTTGTAGCTTGTGGAAGTGAACAAGACTTGTTCTTTTGGCTCTTGGTTGGTAAGATTTAGCAGGAGGAATTACAGTGATTGTGTGGGTCCAGGAAGTGGTGTGCTTTATTAATGATTTTATTTCTATACTGCTCTTCATCTCAGAGAAACTTTGAAAAGTTTATAAGACAGTATTTAAAAAAAAAAACTTAAATAAAACAATCACATTAAAACCAACAATTCTTATATGCCACAGATACAGCAATTAAAACAAAGTTCATTTAAAAAACAAAAAGAAAAGCAAAATAATAGTAATTCTTAATGGCAATCTTGTCCTACAGTAGTTGTTATCCTATAAATGCTGGTTAAACAACCTTTTCAGTGTTTTCTAATGTAAAATAGTATGGGTGGCAGCTGAACACCTCTTGTTCTCTACATTTGCCTAGCCAGTGCACTATGAGTCAAAACCTACCAGTATGACTATGAATGGGGAGTTCTCCAACTGATTGTATATTGTATTCTATACTAGGCTGTGTAATATAGCTGGAGCACCAGCCAAAGTTGGGCAAAATTCTCCTTGCCACTCAGGCTACACATGCCTCTGATGATACAATGCATCAAGAAGGAACCATACATTGCTCACTCATTTCCTGGAAGAAGTACTACTTGGTTCAGTGGAGGCCACCTTCCTAATTCCCTTTCGTAGAACTTCAATCTTACTAGTTTGTTGGTTCTCAGCCAGCCTGCAGGCAGTTATCAAGTATCTGAACAATCTTTTCTGATTCAGAGAGAGAGAATTGAGATATTCTAATAATACCGAACTTCTACAGAAGACTACCCCTAGCAGATGGGAGATCACAACTTGAACATCATGTCCTGCAATAAGTGCTTGTTCTAAGGCAGGGTTTCTCAACTAGGGTTCCATGAAACCATAGGGTTCCATGAGAGATCACTAGGGGTACCCCGAGAGATCACAATTTATTTTAAAAAGTATTTCAAATTTGTGCAACTTCACATTAAAGAGGTAAGTTTCATTCTTTATTTTTTAGTTTAAGAACACTGTTAATGCATACAGACCTACACATGAAACAAATATAATAATTGTGTAACTTCTGGTCTGAATGTGCAGAGGTTCCCTGAGACCTGAAAAATATTTCAAGGATTCCCTCAGAGTCAAAAGCTTGAGAAAGGCTGTTCTAAGGAAACTGGTTTACAGTTTCTATGAAAACCTGACTCAATCTTTAGTAGCAAGCCTTAGCACAGATAACTGAAGAATCTCAGGACTTGAGATTCTGCAAGACCACCCCAGAAGCTATTTTTCCTAGTTCAGGTGGGAAAGATGTTGGGCACCTGTTTGGCGTCAAAGACCCAAAACCAGTTACAAACCCTCACAGCCAGTTCCAAGACTTTTTTTTTAGCGAGATAATATTCCAATACTACACCCCTCTCCTGATTCTGTGCTATTATTGTCACATTTGTGAGTAATTAGGCTTACTGTTCTAAAAAAAGTAGAAACACATTCTCACCTTAAGGAGTGCTTCCTGGATCTGGACAATTATCATCCAGGCACCAGTAACAGTTCTCCTGCTTACCTGCAGACAGACTTGAAGGCTGAATAGAAATTCAGCTTTCAAGTCTGTCTGTAGGTAAGCAGGAGGACTGTTACTGGTGCCTGGATGATAAGATGCATTTCAGTCTCACCAGAGGTTTGGGTACTGCACCAAAATAACTTTTTTGCCTTGATTGTGGTGGGAGAGAGATGGGGAAGTGGTGCTGTGTTGAACTTCTTAGATCCCTCAGCAGCTTTTGCTAGTGTTGACCATGATGTCTTGCTGTAGCAGGAAATGAAAGCATGGTATTGCAATGGATCTGTTTCTATCAACTGTATGTTAATGACTCACACCTCTGACCTTCTATTCCATTTGAATCAGGTGCTGAATAGCTGCTTGGAAGTGGAGATAGCCTGAATGAAAAGCAATACACTAAACTGAAAATGAATGTTAGGAAGGCAGAGGTAGACAGGTGATTTGTGGATTTGGGAGCTAGAAAAGTGGCCTGCTTCACTTCCTGTGAAGACACAGATCATTTTGGTAGATCATCACTGCAAGTCTCAGGAGAGCCAGCCAGTCTTTCTTCCAGTGGTTAATCAGGGAGCATCAAACTGGCCTCCTGCCTAGACCCTGCCATGTGTTGCTGGGTTTGCATGAAGTAAAAGGTTTTTAAAAACAAGGGCACTGGTTGACTAGCCACTCTGAAGCCTGAAGCACCAAGGTTGGCTGCAAGAGGAGGAGGAGGCCAAGAAATCATGAGATGGGGATTATCAGGAATTCGTGCTAGTGGGAAACCAGACCACTCCCAAGCCTCAAGTAGCAGCAGTATCACAAAGCGCCTGTTCTGTTTTCATGGTTGTACCTGCCCTCTGGAAAGATCTGCCCACCCCATCCCCTGGTATACAGTTGATCCTTACAAAGACAGGGAAAGCCTGGCTCATGCCTTGGGCATTTGGGTCAGGATGATTAGAGCTGCCATCTGGAAGAGTGCAATAAATTTGAGTTTCTAAACACTGAACAATTGCTTATATTGGTTTTTAGTTGTGATTAATTTTGCTTTAGATATCTTTGTTTACTGGTTTATTGAATGCCACCCAGTGTTACATTGTTGGAGTTGGGCAGCTACATACATAGATACATAGAACTTTTGGGGCATTCAGGACTGAAGAAAATCAACCCTGCTACTTTGCCCGAATGCTGGTATGGAAATCTGGGGCACAGTGCTGCTATCAACCTGAAGCCAAAATCCCATATAGGATGACCTTTCCTCAGTCAGGAGATACAAAACAAGGAAGTGTAGAAGTATCAGAGAAGTAAAAAAAAAAAATCAAGACAGCTGTTGCAGTTATGACATCTGCAGCACAGAGTCATTTTCAAGAACAAGACCTAGAAATTTAATTGATTAATCCCTAGTGCTGTATGTATTACAGCCATCAGATTACATGCAACATGTTGGAACAAAATGATACATTTAATTCTATCAATTTTTTTGATAATCTAATCCTGTATTATTTGCTTTAGCTTTTGGCGGATAGGTTAGATTTTTAAATGAGTCATTTCAAGTCTTTCTAATTAGCATTTCCCAGCCTGATACCTTCCTGGTACATTGGATAATATCTTGCATTGGCCAGGAGTCAGCCAACGTAGCAATCAGTGACCCAAATTAAGTGCCTTCTAGGGGCACCAAAAACAGCTCGCACAGCTGCATTCTGGACCAGCTGAAGCTTCCGGATACTTTTCAAGGGTAGCCCCATGTAGACCGCATTGCAATAGTCTATATGAGAGATAACAAGGGTATGGGTGATTGTTCGAAGGGCCTCCTGGTCCAGGAAGGGGCGTAACTGGTGCACAGCACGTAGCTGCACAAAGGCTCTCCTGGCCGTGGCTGCCACCTGCTCTTCGAGCAGGAGCTGTGAATCCAGGAGGACCCGCAAGTTACGCACCGGGTCTGTCTGGGGCAGTGCAACCCCATCCAGAACCAGAGATGTTAATGTCCCAGATACGGAAGAATCATTAACCCACAGCCACTCGGTCTTACCAGGGTTCAGTTGAAGCCTGTTGTTCCCCATCCAGGCCCCCACAGTCCCCAGACACTCAGAGAGGGTAGTCACAGCATCACTTACTTCACCCGGGATGGAGATATACAATTGAGTATCATCAGCATACTGATGATACTTCATCCCATGGTGATGGATGATCTCGCCCAGCGGTTTCATGTAGATGTTAAAAAGGAGAGGAGAGAGTACTGATCCCTGTGGCACCCCACAAAGAAGGGGCCGTGGGGTCGATCTCTCCTCCCCTATCAACACCGACTGGGATCGGCCCTGGAGGAAGGTGGTGAACCAGCGTAAGACTATGCCACCCACCCCCAACTCCCTGAGCTGGCCCAAAAGGATACCATGGTCAATGGTATTGAAGGCTGCTGAGAGATCAAGGAGAGCGAGGATGGATGCACTGCCTCCATCCCGCTCCCGCCAGAGATCATCCATAAGTGCGACCAATGCCATTTCTGTCCCATAACCGGGCCTGAAACCTGACTGAAAGGGGTCTAGATAATCGGTTTCCCCCAGGACCCTCTGGAGCTGCAAAGCCACCACTTTCTCAACCATCTTCTCCAAAAAGGGGAGGTGGGAGACTGGATGAAAATTGTCCAGAACAGTAGGGTCCAGCGATGGCTTCTTGAGGAGGGGATATACCAATGCCTCTTTAAAGGTCGCCGGAAACACCCCCTCTCCCAAGGATGTATTAACCATTGCATGGACCCAACCACATGTCACCTCCCGGCCTGCTTTTACTAGCCAGGAGAGGCACAGGTCTAGATGGCATGTGGTGGCATTTACGTGTCATAGTTTCCTTCTGAGGTACCTGAAAGAGTTGGGGGTTGGGCACACTGTTCTGCAGTGGTTCCACCACTTCCTGGGGGGGGGGCATTGTGTGGGAGAAGAGATCAAGTCCTTGGGCACTCCAGTATGGGGTGTGCTAGGTCTCTGTCCTCTCCCCCATTTTATTTAATACCTACATGAAGCCAATTGGATGAAGTCATCCTTTGGCTTGGGGTGAGGACTATGTATCTCCACTGTGGCCGAATGGGGATGCAGTGGAAGTCCAACCCAGTGCTTTGTCAGGACCTACTGGGGAGAAACAGACTCAGATCAAACCCTAGTAAGATGGAATGGCTGTTAATTCAGAAGCCAACCAATTACAGGATTGTACCAACTTTGTTGACAGGGATGTGTTCCCCCAGAAAGAGTAGGCTCAGAACTTGGACATTCTCCTGGACTCACAGCTCTTTTCTGAGAGCAAGTATAAGTTGTGCCCAGAGGGGCCTTTGCCCAGCTTCAGCTGGTGCATAAGTTGTAGCTGTTTCTGGAACAAGGCATTGAAGATAGTCACTCATATCCTTATTCACTTTCAGCTGGATTATTTGCATTCACTTTCCATGGGGCTGTCCTTAAAAACTACCCCAAAACTTCAGCTAGTATGTGGCTGCATATATGTTTCCAGGTCAGACACATTATTGCCATGCCATGTATGATTACTGATATGGGAGCTGCACTATTTCCCAGTTTACTTCTGAGCACAATTTAAGATGCTAGTCACAACCAATAAGCCCTACATGGTCCAGGTATCTTCAAGACTGCCCACTGCAGGTGGGATCTGCCTACCCACTGCAGAAGAACAGAGAGTGCTTGCTGAGAGTCCCTATATATCAAGATGTGAGGGGACTCAGAAGCAGGCATTATCTCGGGGGGTGGGGGCTTCCTATGGAATAGCTTGCCCCCAGAGGCAAGAGAGGTCCTTTCCCTCGTGGTATTCCAGAGGTTCATTTAAATTAGATTATTTCAGAGAGCCTTTGGGAACTACACTGGGTAGAGATGGTGGGAATGAATGGTGATAGACAACTTCTGGATTATATATGACAATTTTTTTATACTGTATTGTTGTATTGTTTTAACTATTGTATATTGTACTGTAAACTGCTTAGAGACATCTGTAATTGAGGCAACATGAAATTGCACAAATCAAATAATGAGAGCTGATATCATATCATAGAAATCAGCTCTCATTATTTGATTTGAGCAATTGCCCTCTCCCTTTGTGCATAACAATCCACTAAAAAGACCCATTGTTGCAAAAAGCATCTCTAGTAGCAAACATTTTGAGTTTCCAAGTGCCCTGATCCTGTCACTGATAAAATCTGAAGCTCTTGTATGCACTCACCATGCATACACACCATGCATTCTCTCCAATATTACTAGGAAAATTGTAAGGAAAAGGAAAGAAAAAAAGTTGGTTTATAAGCTTTACCCCTATCTTAACACAGCATGCTACACTTTAATTTCATAAATCTGTAAGGTGCAAATCATTAAGAGGAACCATATGAGTGGGATGGCTCATCTTGATCAGTGACATTGTAGTTTCTGACATGCCAACAATGACTGAAGAATTTAAGGGATCACTCTTCCAGAATACAGGCAATTTTGTCCAGTTTGAGGAAAGGAATGCTTTGTGCTTTTTTACTAAATGCCACTGTGGTGCTACAAGTCTGGGTATGAGGCAGAGTTTGAGGAGAGGGCAAATGTATCATCTTAGTACAAATTACATTCTGCCCCATTAATTAAAAATATTTTTTAAAACTACATGACTATGGATACACCTTTTGGTGCACACTTCTACTTATGTATGCATTTTATATGCATTTTCTCCACAGTGGGCACTTCTTACAAGCCAAAAGAAAATACATAGTTTTATAAGGTTCTCAAATGTTCATATTGTATTCTGTTCTTGCGTACATTTTTTAGTCATAAATCATACTGCAAAATTCTGAAAAGTCCAACTTTATACATATGTACATTCTCCTTTGTATTTGACAGATCTCAAATCTGTATACTGATTAGATAAAGCCTACATCAAGTTGAGCTCAGCTCTGGGGACTTCAAGGACACGTCCCGATAGTTTTTTGGCAACATGCACAACTGGTCCACCATTGCCTTCTTCCACAATTTTTTTTCAACTTACAGCTCTCGGATTCCATGAAGGCCACTCATCCAAGACCAACCAGGCCTTACCCTGCTTAACTTCTGGACCACAACACAGTCAGCCAAGGACTGCCATTTGCCAAAACACTATATGGCAGTGTATTAATGTACTATATAGCATAAAGCATCACTGTCTCACTAATATTATGCCAAGACTGTCTGGTCTGTTGAAATGCCTCTTTAAATTAGTAACTGCATTTATATCTTTGTTCCTAAACATGCATTGGCTCTCACTGTGATTAGTACTTGTTGATAATAATGCACAGTTCACTTTGACACTTTGAACTTTCTAAAGCCAGTTAGTGCATGGATTACAGAGAGAGCCTTCCCTAATTTATTGCTTGCCAAATGTGGTAAACATCAACTTCTGAAAGTCCCAGCTGACACCTTCTGACATGCTGGCTGGGAATTACAGAGTTGAAGTGCAACACATTTGGAGAGTATCAGGTTATGGAAAACTGCTGTAAAGGAAAAGAGGGACATTAATTTCCATCCATTAGCTTCATTCTTCTGGAAAACAATGACAATGAAATGATAGATGTTTATCTTCCACAGATACCTCTGCGCTTCTCTTCTAGGATCCACACTGGCATCTTGCTTAGTCTGAGCTTTCCTGCATTAATTTCGCTCTATAACATATATTTAAAATAAGGAACTGGTATATAACCATGTATAAAACTAGTGCACAGAAAAGGAACCCAATGCACTATTTTGAATAGGAAAGGTTAAGGAAAAACAAGAATAAATTTAAAGAAACAACAAAGATTTTGAGAGAGAGAGATGTAAGTTGATTGCAAATATTGGTAAACAAAAAATCATTTTTTTAAAAAAAAATTGTACATCCAAAAACAAACCCAACAGAGTTTCGTAGGACTGTTTCTTACAGTGGATGAAATAACATCTTAAAATTTGGATGTACACTGGGACAAATAAAAAATAAAAAATACTATAAATGTTAATATGATTGCATTAACTGATACTTATATTTACATTGAGAACCAGTTTGGTATAGTGATTAAGACATCAGGCTAGAAACTGGGAGACCATGAGTTCTAGTTCCGCCTTAGGCACAAAGCCAGCTGGGTCACCTTGGGCCAGTCACTCTCTCTTAGCCCTAGGAAGGAGGCAATGGCAGACCACTTCTGAAAAACCTTGCCAAGAAAACTGCAGGGACTTGTCCAGGCAGTCTCAAAAATTGGACATGATTGAGTGTGTGTGTGTGTATGCCATATATATATATTTACAATGACATTTAAAAATAAGACTAAAGGTCTTTCCACACTCAGCTAATTAGAATCTAAGCATCCTTGTCTGCATAAGGATTTGATGTTTAGTTATCAAGCCAGAATGAAAATATATTACTATTTCATAGAAATAATCTGCCTTTCGGTACCATATATCCCCTTAATTCTCACCAGTTGGATCTGGAAGATATCTTTTCTTCTTCTGCCATGAAAAACAATAGTAAACTCCTGTCTACAGTCCAGATATAACCTCTATCTGTGCAACACTGGAATAAAACTTGCAAATATGTGCACCGAGCAACACTTCTTTAGCTAGAACCACAGTAACAGAGAAGATAGCAACTACCTTATGGCTAACTGCACAGGAAGTCTGTTTAAGGGAAGAACAATGCAACTAAACATTCAAAGAGGAAAATGTAGCTGCTGGTCATTCCTGAGGCCAAAGAGGAACAAGGCACAGTTCTTGTCTGAGAAATTTGTAGAAAGCTACTCCAACTTCCTTTCTTCCGTTTGCTTTTCATGAACAGCCCTGCTCAGAAACTGATAACTAGCAGAAGGCTTTTGACTTTTGGCTAAGCAGCTCCTGGAATGACTAACGATGGCTTTACAAGTTCAGAGATCAAGAAAGTGAATCCCTTATAGGTTGGAGCCTCCCAATCACAACTGCTAAGTATCAGGGGCACTGTTTTCCACCATTCGGGAAGAAAACACATAAAAACAGCCCCTCATCCAACTTACCATTGTTTAAAAAGCAAACTATTTTTTTCCCCCAGACTTAGGAGACTGCAGATATCACACTCCCAAATGGTTTCTTCATCCTTCCGTGAAAAGGGGGGGGGGGGTAACGATGTTGTTTTTGCAAAAAAAGTTATTTCTACAATAGAAAAGAACTTGCTTTTTCAGTAACTTGCCAACTGAAGCTTGCTTTCTAGTAGCTAGACTTGCTTGACAGTATATTAAGAATGCAGGATATGTGGTCAGGGGAACAGAAGATTATATCCCCATATTAATAGGTGTTAAGGAAATAAGCTGCCTAACCAATGCTGAAAATATGCTCAAAACCAGTTCTAGCAAACTTTGTGGTCAGACAAGACCCTGACCTACTTACTCCAAGGGGGCTAGCTGCCTTATAAGGAAAAGAATAAATAGGGGACTGGGGGAAGTAAAAAGTGAGGAATGGGAGATATAAACAAAGGTGGGACTTCCTGCAAAATCTAAGGTGTCTTGGATAGGTTGTGAACAGCCGTACCTATCCTAAGTACCTATCCAATGGGGAACAGGAGGAGGGATTTCACCGGCCAGGGGTAGGGAATAAAACTGCATGCTTTGTGTGAAGGGGTGTGCCTATCTTGGCTGGGCACCCATCCTTGCAAGAACGTTAATAAAACCTTTTTGCTGCTTCTCAAGACTTTGTCAAATTTATTCCTTGAGGGACTTTTCCCACAGCTGGGGGCTCGTCTGGGATTCAAAAGTCTTCAGACTTCTGAGCACTGCCCTGACAGCCGGGAAGGCATGCCCCACTGATTTCAGTGGTCTTGCCCCGGAGCAGTGGTCTGGAGTCTCTGAATGACAAAGGATCCCAGGGAAACTAAACCTATTTGAGAGGTAGCAAAAGGACATTGAGAAAAAGGTAACCAGACCTATAACCGCGGCAACCAGTCAGACCTTGTGCGCGAGCCAAAGGTAAGGAAAATGGGGACTATAAGTATTTACCTTGGTGGTCGGGACCAGGGAAGGAAAATTGGACTTAAGTACTTCCCTGGTTGGACATTCTGTGAGGATGGGACCCTCTATGAGACTTTGAAAGTGAATGGATGAGATGTACAAGGGTGTACGAAGTGATTGTGGGGTCTGGATCTGCAGTTCTGTTCTCCCACGAGGGAAACAGTCAGAGAAGGACGAAGCGTTGATTAACAGGTGAAAGTCGAAGTCTCGGGACAGACAGAATTCAGAATAGGAAATCTAGGCCTAGTGGGGAGACAGGGTCTCCGGGAAATAAGGACTCCAGAAAAGGTAGTCCGGGAAACATTCGTCCAGATAGTCCTTTAGGAGTAATGTTGAAAAATTGGAAACATGTGTCTTGTACAAGGGATAAGGATAAGAAGAAAATGATACAGTACTGTTGTTTTGTGTGGACTAAAGAACCTATAAAAGGGACAGCTGTTTGGTGGCCCAGGTTTGGAACTTGGGAAGACTGGGTAAAACAAGCCCTAAACATCTATATTAACAATAAGGAGCCTTGGTCAGAGGAGGAATCAAAATATGCCTTGTGCTGGGTAAAATCTACCAGCCTAATGATGCCTCTCAGGGCCAAAGAAACTAAAGGGAGTCAGAAAATAAAATTTACAAAAGAAAACCATGGCGAATTATTCTGTAAAAGTATGGCCTATGTATAAATTGATTAGGGGTTTTGTTTGGCCACCATATGGAACTGATGATTTGGCTATTTGTGAAGATTTAAATATTACTATAATGAGACTAAAGTGAGAAATGAGGAGTTTAGATATGCTGCAGCATGGTTAGGAAAACAAACCAACTCAATCATGAAATTGTCAAAATGGGACCGCTTGGATGACTTGCCACCCTACAATGTAGTGGCGACAGCTCCTCCAATGGAACCCCGGTCTGAAAAGGATAATGGAATTCCAAAGGAAACGAGAAATCTCACAGGAGAAAATGAAGAATTAATAAAGAAAATGGAAAGTTGTTGTAGAGAAGGGACCTTTTCACCTATCAGCCAAAGGTTCATGCAGCCAGAAATCATTGTGCCATTTAGGCAGGTGCCCTTGGCTACTGGTGGCATGGGTCTGGTGAAGGTTCCCTTGCATGCAATGGATGTTAGGAACTTTAGGAAGAAATTACAAAATTAGAGGATTGGGAGAAGAGGAAGTTGCAGTGTCACACCACCCTACAATCTAAGCCATGGGAGAGGTAGGGAAGGATGTGGGGGTTGTGGGGGAAAAAAAGGGTGAGACCTGGGGGGAGACCTAGTAAATTAGAACTGAAAATTAGTAGTTTTTATTTTGTTTTGTTTATTTTTTAGTGTGTTTGTGCATGCACATGTATTTTGTTTGTGCGTGTGTGTGTTTTGATTTTTATTGTCTCTTTGGAAAATATCTTGGGCTGCCATAGGTGCACATTGGCCCCAAGTTTGTTTTGTTGATGGGAGAGCAACCAAAAACAGTTGCCATGTTTATAAGTATGTTTGAATTTCATAACTGTGTATGTCTTGTTTGTGAGAGAGCTGAGGATTGGCAACTGTATGTGGATAGAAGGTTGATAGAAGGTTGATAGAAAACACACACACACAAAAGATAGTGATTTAGTTGAGAGTCTGTGGATTGGATTGATGCAAATCCACAATCCAATGTGGCAAGATATTCAGACTTTGTTATCAGTCTTCCTGACGTTGGAGGAACAGAGGATGGTTATGGAAATAGGACAGAAAAGGGAAAAGTGGGAGGATATTGAAAGAAAACTACAAAAGTTGGGGGGTGCTGGCAGAGCCCATAAATGAACAGGGTGTTTGCAGGGCAACCCCAGGAGGAAGAGAGGAAGGAGAGAAAAAAGAAAGAAAGATGAAATGCCTTGTTTTTAGCTCAAGGTTTGTGGCCCCAAAGAGGGGGAGGCAGGGGGAGTTCTCAGAAGATTGGATCAAGGAGGTATTCCATGGAATGGAGGGCTAGGGAAACAACAGCGGTGACAGGCAAGGTGCAGGCTGGACCCTGATCAAAGAAGAGACATTAGAGAAGAGAACTCACCGCAGAAAGGACCTGGAGAGACGCAGGCTCTCTGGGGAGGGGAGTTGACTTGAATCACAATAGGGGAGTTGCATGGATCGTCTCCAATAGGCCTGGGAGCGGCTAGATTCATCTTGATGGGAGCTATCGCCCTTTTAATAAAGCGTTCCTTTCTCCTGGCTGAGAGGCAGGGAGGAAGAGCTTCTGTGTTCCTGCAGGGCTGTGATGGATTGCATGTGGCAACAGCCTGTTGAGGCGCTGGTGTGCGGTTTTCTTTTTGAGAGCATTTGTCTGTCTGAATGTGCGCGTACGTGTAAGGTTGAGAAACTGTTCTGAGTTGTGAAAAGAGAGTTTAGAGGTTGTGAGGCTATTCCTTAGGAGGCTGCAGGTTCTGGCCATGCCTGCATCCACCATTTATTCTGGTTTTGTGTGTGTGTGTGTATTGTGATTTTTCCCATTTGTTTTTTTTTTATTGTCTGAGGTGTATGTGTGTTTCATTATTTGCCCAGTCTTACCCAAACTCCCCCCTTCAGTCTGCCTCTTGCCTGCTTGTTACAGGCTTGAGGATCGAGATGAGGGGAGAGAAAGGCGACAGAGGGGAGGGGCAATGCTTTTACAGAAGATCCTTTACTCCCCCATCTTTTTAGGATTCTTCCTTTTACAATACCTTTACACACATCAGGGACAATCTTTTAAGTTTCAGAGATGTCTCTTTCTGCAGCTGCTGCTGTAGAAGGAAATGATTACTCCTCTTGTGAAAGGGGGGGGGGAATCTGGGCAGTTTCAGAGAAGCAATGACTCAGAGAAAGGGGGGGCACCCCTTTGCTCTCACAGCTCCACTCTGCTCTACCCCATGGCATTCCAGTTTTAGAAAAAGTATGTGTGTTTTTATACATTTTATATGGATGAAATTTGTTAAATTTTAATCACTCCTCAACATGGCACATGATGATAAAAACAGAAGAGAGAGAGACGAAAAATTTTGGACAATGTATGGTTCTAGTAGAGTTTCCATGGACTGGTATGATCTATCTGAATTTTGTTTTTTTTTGTTTGTTTTTGTTTTAACAATTTTGGTTATGGAAACAGTCCAAACATTAGATAAACTCTTATGTCAATGCTTTCTTTTTTTTCTAGTTTTACAAGTTTTGATTTTAGGGAAGTTATTAGGGAATTAAATATTGGTAATTGAAGTATATAATATTGTTTTTATTGGAAAAAAATGACTTTAAGTCATTATATATATATTAAAATTAGAGGTTTGGCTGTAAAAGTCTTAACCCAATTTTTGGGATTTTGGAAAAGACTTGTTGTTTAAGCAATTGGGTCAGGTGGTTGTCAGGCTCTGCCTGAGACCCAATAAAAACACAGACGCTAGAGTAGACTTTAGGTTCTGGTTTTATTTAGGACTAGAATGCATGCCCTTAGAAAGCTGAGAGTGAGGGAAGCACACTGGAACGGGATTTAAATAGCCCGCGCTGGTCAGCGCTCCACCCCACCTTACCCCAGGTGCGCCCCACGAGTCCCACCAGTTCGTCCTTGCCAGGTGAGAGGTCGTCCAGCCCCCTGCGCCCTGGGCATCGCCTCGATCGCCTTCCTGTGCGGTGATGATCCATTGCCGGGCGATCAGGCTTCTAATTCCTCGAAAGCCCGGCCGCGCCCTTCCGAACCTCGCCTGTTCAGTTGTTATTCAATTTCTTGTCAGTTACCTTTTATTGTTGCTTCCTGGGTTGCCGGCCTCGGTCATTACATTGTTTCTTTAGACCCATTACTGCTTTTTGTGTTTCTCTATTGCCTTTGCCTTATCAGCCAGGGACCCATATTCTTGTATTGTCATGCGAGCCGTTGCGATGTCACAAACATCACAACGGCGATCATGACAGTGGTGAAGAGATGGCCAGCCTGCTTACTTACGGTGGTATTTTAGCAAAGTTAGTTTTATCCAAAGTAATGTTTAGATAAATCCAAAACTACACCTACCAATCTAGTCACATGGGACAAATGCTTTAGGGGATTGTGTGCCTAGAATATTTATTTGTCCTGGAATCTTTTTGAAAGCCAAACAGGTGTGTGAGAGATGTGTGGTATGCCAGAAGGACAACCCAAAGACCAACCAAGTTCAACTCCAGGGGAACCTCCAAAGGGGGATGGCCCAGGGGTGAACTGTTTCTTAGAATGGGTGAAAGGCTTTCTTTATAGGCTGAAAAGACACTTGGAGAGGCTAGGACCAAAGGCAGGATTAACATGGGCACAAGCCTTTTTAGTGACAATACTAAGTCTCTGGATTGCTCCTAAGAAAAGACTAGGAGTCAGTCCATTTGAGATGGGTGAGGGTGACTCTATCCTGGAATTAGCGGAGAAGTAGGAGGTATGCATGCCATGGGGAAGAAATTTGTCTGCAAGTATTTGAAACAGTTATCTGCGCAAGTCTTGTCCTTGTCTCCCTATCTACAGGAACACAGAGCCCTACTGTCGGAACAGCAGGAGCATCCTTGTAAGTCTGGAAATCGAGTTAAACCAGACAGAGGGGAGTCGGCAACTGAGTTGGGAGAAACCCTAAAGAAGACACTGGTGTTGCCAAATACTGCTGGACACTGGACTGTACAGCCCCAGAAAAACCAAGAAATAGGGCGCACCATGCGCCTGAACTTTTTTCTAATACCTTGTAGTTTTGATGACCATAATAGTCCCTGGACTTGGAAAAGAGAGTCACAGGGTTCAAGGGAAGCTTTGAAGATGTACTCAATTTAGAACAATAGGGAATTTCTATTTCCATATGAAAAGGGATTAGGGTACAATTCTGAAATCCAGCCTACCTGTAGTATGGAACTACGGTTAATCCACTGGTTTGGATTTGTTAGCCTTATAGGCTGGCGCCTGAGTCACGAGTGGACTGATGAACACCTGTTGAAGGTGGGGTGAGGAATTTAACAGCTTAATAGCTTTAGCTCAGAAAATAGCTTGTCAGGCTAAATATCTTAATTGCTGGTTGTGTGGGTTTACAACTCTTCATGGTAGACATGGATTTAGAAAGGCTAATGGGCTCTTAAAGAGGGCAGTGGCAAAATTGGCTCAGGAGGCGAAATTGAGGTGGCCCCAGGCCTTGCCAACTGCTCTCCTGAGAATGCGTATTCAGCCATCCAGAAGACTGGGGCTCTCCCCTTCTGAGACAATATAAAGTCTCAAGGGGGAGGAGAAAGCTCCTCTCCGGTGGGTGGGGAAGGAGCAGCAGAATGCCTTTCAACAACTGAAAACAGTCTTGGTGGAGGCACCAGCTTTGGTGAGGAAGACCTGAGGAAGGCTTTTGTTTTGTTTTGTTTTGTTTTGTTTTGTTTGCTTCTGAAAACAAAGGGGTTGCAAATGGGGTACTAACTCGGAAATTGGGAAATTGGAACCAGCCTGTGGCAAACCTCTCTCAGCAGCTAGAGCGCAAGGCTGGCCGGCTTGCTTGCTTGCGAGCAGCAGCTGCAGCAGCACTCCTTTTAAAGGAGGCAGAGGAAGTCACCTTCAGAGCAGAGATTACAATTGAAACCCCACACATGATTAAGAAAGCAACTTGCTTTGTTGCTGTGGTAATAAATGTTTTCAATGGTTTCCTGTAGACAAGGTGGGATGGTGTTACGTGACACGCATCATTCGCTGAGAGTTGTAGAAGAAACACCCTCGATGTCCCCTGATAATACATAGAAGAGGGGAGTGAGAGTGGTCAAAATGATGAAGAGAGGTGTGACTGGGAATGTGAGGTGTTGCTCCAACCATTAGAAGGTTCAGATGAGACCGAATTATAAAGTTGCAAAAAGCAACAGGATGTTAAAAAGAAAAAGGGATTGTGACAAAGGGGGGGGGGGTTGCAATGTTGTTTTTGCAAAAAAAGTTATTTCTACAATAGAAAAGAACTTGCTTTTTCAGTAACTTGCCAACTGAAGCTTGCTTTCTAGTAGCTAGACTTGCTTGACAGTATATTAAGAATGCGGGATATGTGGTCAGGGGAACAGAAGATTATATCTCCATATTAATAGGTGTTAAGGAAATAAGCTGCCTAACCAATGCTGAAAATATGCTCAAAACCAGTTCTAGCAAACTTTGTGGTCAGACAAGACCCCGACCTACTTACTCCAAGGGGGCTAGCTGCCTTATAAGGAAAAGAATAAATAGGGGACTGGGGGAAGTAAAAAGTGAGGAATGGGAGATATAAACAAAGGCGGGACTTCCTGCAAAATCTAAGGCGTCTTGGATAGGCTGTGAACTCCTAAGTACCTATCCAATGGGGAACAGGAGGAGGGATTTCACTGGCCAGGGGTAGGGAATAAAACTGCATGCTTTGTGTGAAGGGGTGTGCCTATCTTGGCTGGGCACCCGTCCTTGCAAGAACGTTAATAAAACCTTTTTGCTGCTTCTCAAGACTTTGTCAAATTTATTCCGTGAGGGACTTTTCCCACACTTCTAGTTGCTGTTGCAGGATTTTTTTGCACGGTGCTTGCCTAGTTCATACAAGCAAATCTATTGATGTGTGATGTAACAAGGGGATTTCTTTTCAGCCAGGTTGTTGCAGACCCTGATTAGAGCTAAGAGGAAGTTACTGGCCCAAAATGGTGTCTGGGGAATTCTGGGAGTTGCAGTCCACACATCTCAAAGTCACTGAGGTTGAGAAACTCTGCTCTAAGGGATACCCAACTGCCTTGACATACCTTGAAAGAAAGCACGAGGGAAGTCATGAGGAAACATACACAGTTTCACCCAGTGGCCCTGTTCCTACAACATATTGGTGGTTTTGGCACAATACAATCATACGAAATCCAAAATCCCCATTTTAAAAACCACTTTCTCCAATAATTGCCTAGTATCCAATGAGCCCTTGTACCTGGAGAGTAACAGCAAGCCTTCATTAAATTAATTAGCCTGGCAGGTAGTAGTAGATATGGCTTGGCCAATACAGCCAGTCTCTGGCCAAGCATTTTGTGTCTCTAGTCTTTGGCAGTATAATCAAAAAAAATTTCAGGCATTCTTTTCCTCCTGTTCATTTTCTGGGTTGACTAAATATGCAGAACAGGTATCTGACTTGGTTTAGATGTTCCAACAACTCAGCCAAATGAGGGGAGTTAGTTTAACCCTGTGTATAACTAGGTCTGTTTAGGACTAAATTTAACTCCCTTAGATTAGCTGATTGGATTAATTGGCCCATTTGTTTTGTTTCCACAACACACTGATCCATCTTGATTAGCGAGATCATTAAAAAACAAAGGAACAGTTTTCATGTTCAGGAAGGATGTAAAAAGATAGTACCTGAGTACAAAGCAGTTAGTGACTGAATAATATCAATTTGACTTTGTGGACAACCCTTTAATATGAAGGTTATTCTGATGTATTTCATTTTATTTATTTATTTTCTATCCCGCCTTTATTATTTTTATAAATAACTCAAGGCGGCGAACATACCTAATACTCCTTCCTCCTCCTATTTTCCCCACAACCACCACCCTGTCAGGTGAGTTGGGCTGACAGAGAGTGACTAGCCCAAGGTCACCCAGCCAGCTTTCATGCCTAAGGCGGGACTAAAACTCTCAGTCTCCTGGTTTCTAGCCCAGCACCTTAACCACTAGACCAAACTGGCTCTCTACCAATTCTCTACCACTCTCTACCAATGTATGCTCCAACCAATTCCAGAGAAAAGAAGATTGAGGAGTTTTATGTTCAAGTTCAGTCTGAAATCAACATAACACTCAAGCAAGATGTTCTGCTTATGGTTGGAGACTGGAATGTCAGAGTTGGAAATGGTAGCTAAACTATATTTCTTAGGAAACCAAAACGAAGCAGGAGAACTACTCATCAGTTTCTGCCAATTTCTTCATTGCTACAGTCTCCAGACAACTAAAACAATGCCCATATGTATCGACATCACCAAATGGAGTACACAGAAATCAAATTGACTATATTATTGGTACAAGGAGGTAGAAGAGCTCAGTTATAATAGCAAAGACATGGCAGAGGGGCTGACTGTGGAACAGATCACAAACTGCTCATGAGAAAGTTTCAAATCAAGCCAGGGTAGAAGAGTGAACCAATTTCCATGATACAATCTTGAAGATAAACCCACAATTTTCAAGGAGAATAACAGGACTCTGAATCCTGAACCTCACTGATAGGGAACCAGAGGAACTGCGAATGAAATCAAAGGACAAATATTAAGAATGAATGTGAAAAGAGACTGGTGGAAATTGCCAAGAAAAAAAGAAAAGCAAAAGCTAATAAAGAGTTTAACAAAGAATTTCAGAGAGCAGTTAGGAGAGACAAGAACAGTATTATGATGACATCAGTGACAATGAAAATGGAAACAGGCATAGATATACAAAGAAAGTTTTCCCAAAGATCTCCAAATAAAGAAGGAAGTTCCAAGCCATACAAAACCTTGAATTGGGATAGTAAAGGATGCCAATATATAGTAAATGATTCAAAGTAAATCAAACAGAGATTTGATACTGAAATTCTCTATAGGTGGCATGTCAACTCCAAGATACCTTAGAACTATTTCCTATTTATCAGATTCTCTGGTCATTCTGGTCATTACCAAGCTGGAAGACCACAAGAATTGATTGAATATTTACAGAATTAAGGCACGCAACAGAGAAAAAATCATTAAAGGTTCTAACCAAACTATGCCAACAAATCTGGAGAACAACACAGTGGCCAACAGATTGGAAGAGGTCAGTCTCCATACTAACACCAAACAATATCTTTATAAATCTCACTATCATTTGCATTTTCACAAAACTATGAAAGCCTAGGAAGTAAAGCTGCACAAATTCAGTTTCTACTAAGGAACACTTTATTTTTCAGAAGAGACTGAGAAGTTTCTTTTAGAAACCATTAGACCATCTAATGGTTTTAGAAACCATTAGAACTGAGAAGAAAGATGGAGGAGCTACCATCCCTCAAAGTCTTCAACAGATTACAGTGCCATACGTTCCTTTGTTGGTCTCTCTATAGGGAATCAAGGAAGACATATATTTATCCTATTTTAAAGAACTACCCTGGTAGAGAACACAATGTCTGTCACTCCTTCTATCTGACCAGGACCCTGACATATATCTTTCCAGGTTGCCCGATTTTGTGCTATCATTTGTTGTACCCGTCCCACCTACAGCTGAAGTTCAGTCACAGTTACAATCACAAATTTTGGTGATTGCCACTACTATTTGTACTACAGTTACTACAATAATGTATTTTATGTAATTTTATTGCATTTCTGAAAAGTTTTATTAATAATTACTGGTCTATGTATTTTATTGTGCTTTCTAGCCCAAAGGCTGTAATAAAGGTTTGATTTGATTTGATTTGAGTAGTATTATTTGATTCAAGTTGACAGAAATTACAATTTTCATTACAAAATATACATACATAGACACATACATAAAACAATGAATTGCATTTCTCTTCTACTCCCCACTCCTTCCTTCAGTGCTGAAGAGAATAGGATCTTGATTATAGTAACTCTACAGCATTTTTCCATATTATGATCCTCCACCGGTTCTTTCACAGATTTTAAAATGTAAACGGGGGGAATGATTCCTACAGTCACATTCTCTTTGCTAAACCTCGATAGATTTAAATGTAGGAATAATTTCCTCCTCAACCCCCCCCCCCTTAGGGATTTTCCCTCATTTGGAAATTGAGCCAGGCTGTAATTCCTCCAGATCAGGATGGATATAATGTTTTATATTAGCTTCGTCTCTCATTATCTGAAAATAAATCCTTGTTTCTAGTAAATGTGTTTTCTCTTTCGGAAATATGAGCTTGGTAACTTGCCTTTTCTGTTTTTCAGAAATACTCAGTTTGCATAACACAATGATTTAAAATAAGAATTTAACTTGATTTAATTATGCTATTATATAATCATTTTTGAATGCTATTGCATATATGCTTTTAGTTGTATTTCTCTGATGGCTCCTTTTAGTAGGGAATTACTATGATGCCAGCTTGTATTAATTGCCTATAGAAGGTAGGCCTAGATTAGAACAAAGATCTCCACTGCTGTGCTCTTCTATCTCCCCCTCTCTCCTTTCATTTTGGGAGTTGAAGTCCACATTTCTTAAAGTTGCCAAGGTTGAGAAACAGTCGTATTGGCTTGCTCAACTTTTATTTAATCCACATTCTATGCAAAACCCATGTAACCTTGGAGCTCTAGCTCTTGGCTCTTCTAAGTGCAAAAGACCAGTGACTTGCTATAACCTGCTAGCTTTGAAATAATAAAACAATTATTTGGATCCTCTCCAGTTGTTGGTGTTTATTTCAGTGAGTTATAATATAATTATAATTATATTATAATGCACTCATAGATTTGATTCTTTCCCTGTGGCCTAGGAAATGGTAGAAAATACCTGTTTTGTAAGGCCTCTAATAGATAATATGCATTAAAACAGTAGCTCTTGTTCTGTGGTTTTATTCTTACATTCTTGACACCCTTAAATACAGTAATATTATTACTGTTCTTGCATAGTTTAATGCCTATTAATATCAAGCTGCTCTTAAAGTAATTTAGCACTAGAGAGATATTGGCCTGGACCTTTATAGAGAAGAAAATGCTGCTTAAGAGACTGTCTAGTCTATGGTCAGTTTGAATGGAGAGCAGAAGCCTTGACTTACCTATCAGTAGCTATGACTTCAACCACAGACTTTGCAGCATAGTTAATATGGGTACAGTATTTTCAGTAAATATATTTCAACTTAAATGATGGTAATTTTTCTGAATGTGCATCTACTGTATACATTTTACATAGGATATGCAGATTTTATTTTTTTATTGTTACTCTTGCTGATGTGGCATTGCATATTGATGCCATTGCTAGGGACTTACACTTGGTGGGTCCTAGGAGGTGGGCCTTCTCTGCCATGGTGCCCACCTTATGGAACATTCCCTCCCCACCCCCAGGAGAATGTTAGCTCCATCCTTGTTATTGTTCCGTAAGTCCTTTAAGACCTGGCTATGTCAGCAGGCCTGGGGATCCCAGGGGACTGGTGATGTTTTAAGATGGCTCCCTCATTGTTAATATTGACTCTCTCCTGTGCCTGGTGGTTGTATTTTTAATAATTGATTGTTTTATATTTGAATAATGATTGCTTTTAAATATTTATTGTTTTATTTAATTGTTGTACGCTGCCCAGAGTGAGATGGGTGGCTATACAAATTTGCTAAATAAATAAATAAAAATAAATGTGGTCCATCCAGGAAGTGCCATGGGAAACAAGCAGACTGTATGCATAATTTAACCACTGTATAAAACTTCTAAAATTGACAGTATTTCCATCTGATCCTAATCCAATCTGTTGAATTTCCAATCTAATTTTTAATTAGAAAAAATTGAATCAGAAATTTGCTGAATCAAAAAAAAAAACCCTCACAGAAATTTGCTGAATTAAAAAATCCAACCCTAAAAGCAGATTGTAGAATAGAGCAGAAATATCCATTAGTCCCTAATCAAAGAAATAAAGACCTTGAAGTCATCTAGTCCAGCTCCCTGCTCAGTGCACATCTGTCAGAGCATCCCTGACAGATGATCATCCAGCCTTTTGTTTGAAGACCTCCTGTGAGGGAGAATGTACCACTTCAGGGGCAGTCTGTTTTACTGGCTGACAGCTCATACAGTCAAGAATTTCCTCCTGGTATCTGCCTGAACCTACTTCTTGTAGTTTTAGCCCATTGGTTAAATGTGTGATGCCCAGAATCTGATACCAGATGTATGCAATTACTTGGTAAAAGATAGTCACATTTAATTTCAGAAGGATTTCTTAAGAGGAAGCTGAAAGTCAGTTGGTTGAAATTTCTTTAAAACCACTATGGTAGACAGAATATGCCACACAGAGTAAGTTAAATACTAACACCTCCAAGAGAAGGAAGCCACTGTGGCTAATAAGCTGTAAAGAAATTTAGAAATGATGAGGTACAGGTTTCTTGAGATGCACCCTGGGAAATAAACAGGAGAATTTTGCTGTTAAAATAATTATAAACAGATAAGGTTAGTAAGAAAAATAGTTGAAAGATTATATTACTAACGATGGTCTAACAAACAAAATGGATTTTCAGGAATCCAGGGAGAGGGCTGGACTCTAAAATAAGAAAAGCATGGGAAGACTATTGAAAGAAGAGACGGCAAGAACAAACAAGTAGAACTAATCTCATGCTTAAGTCTTCTCTTCAGATACTGTGTAATAGATACCACTGCTTGTAACAGATACCACTGCTGTTCCTATTGTTCAGGAAAAGGTGTCTGACCAGAGGTAAACAGAAATGAGAGAAATGACATTCTGGGAACAATTGACCCATTGCAAGTAAAAACCAATGGATTTTAGCTGCATTAGCCCACAAGAAGCACACATGTGGATTTACTGACCTCCTTTTAAAGTATGACATTGCACTAAAATATACTTTCTCTCCAGAAAATGTAGCCAATGTAGCCAATATAGCAATAATTTTTACAAACAGGTTTGGAGGGCTTTTAGAAAATTAGAGAACTATTAGCCTATCTTCTGCCCTGTATAAATTGGCAGCAAGCTATATCAAAGCTAAAGTTATCAGCTATCCAGAACAGTGTTTCTCAAATTTGGCAAATTTAAGATGTATAGACTTCAATTCCTAGAATTCCTCAGCCATCAAACCTTCCCTACAAGCCCCCACCCTCATCCTAACATTAGTCACATTGCAAGACAATAAAACAATAAACCTGCAAAAACCTTGGGAAACAAAGGGAAGCATTCCTACAGTGGTGTTCCAAGCCTCTGGATTTTAATTCTTGTAATAAAAATTAAATTTTACTCAAATAGTTGCAACTAACAGGCAAGGAAATGTCAACGCAGAGGGAGAATTTTTCTCATGATATTAAAGAACAATGTTGTGCTTTCATTTCTGCCCATGTGTACACAATGCTATCAAGGTTAGGTTTTCTAGGCCTTTCATTTTTAGTACTCGGTGTAGCAAGCCCAGAGAGCCATTCGTGAGAGACGATGTTTTCCTAGTAATATCTGATGAGCTTCAGTTCTGAGAAAGACCTTCATACACTTGCTACTGTGGGTGAAATAGTTTCAGACAGGAGCAGCACTTTGGTGAAGATGACAGAACTTGCTGAAATGGCTAAATCAACTTGTTTGATAGAGAAAAGACAATATCTACATTGACTGGTGACTGGAAACCCCTTATGGATTTTTACATAAAGAAGAAAAAATGAACTTGTGATTTATGGTTTTGATGATTAGACAGGATAGATTATAGAAAGAAGAGAGTCATGATGTGACTTTAGAGAGAGAGGTTAAAATATAATTTTACTTATAACTGCTGTGAAGAAAATTGGAAGCCACTTCTTTATATCTTTCTTTATGCCTTTCCCCCCCTTTCTCTACATTTCTTCTACTTTTTTATTTTTTTATTTTTGCATTTTTAGCTTTTTCTTTTATTTTTCCCTTTTTCTTTCTTTTTTGTTCTACTCTAGTTTGTATTAGTTCTTACTATTGTTGTTAAGACTTTCAACAAAAATTTATATATACAAAACTTTCAACAAAAATTTATATATAAAAACAGGATCAGTACTATGCACACATCTGGGAGAGTAGAAGGCAGGGTTTGCTGTGCTTCCCAGGTGTTGGTGCAGGATCTCCTCATGAGGGATAAAACAGGAGCCCAGCAGTTGCCCAGGGAAAATTAGCAAACGTCTTGCTGGACGTTTTGCTGCAAATCTGATGCAGCCTTGAATCAACCATCATCACATGCAGAGAAGGGCAATGTAAGTATAGAAATCCATTAAATAATGATACTAATTCCATTAGACCTGTGAGAAAGCTGACTCAAATAATGCCTAACGTCTGTAAAATGCTATGGTTTTAAAATTGTCCTTAGGATTCCCCAATCCTTCACACATGCAAAGCTCATCAAAATGTTGTTTGACTTTTTAAATCCAGTTCTGGCTAAATTATTATTATTATTAATCAAATAATAATAAAATCAAATAAATGTAGGTTCAATGCTCCACTTTTGGGCAGGTGGAGTTGTTGTCAAGAACTGAAAAAGGCTCGAGCAGCATTTCATATCAACTAACAATTTGGACAGATTCTGATGTTGTTATTGTTTTGTTGCATTGTTATTCTTTCTAGCATCTTTTAAATGGTATTGGTATTCTCCAATAAAAAATAAAGTAATGATAAACACTGATTTTAAGCCATGCTACAACACATTTTCTTTGGATTTTGATATAAATAAAATTCCTTTAGAAAATGCAGAATCAAAATTTCATTGGATTGGACATGCATGCCACCAAACACTTCAGCTTCAGCTTCGTTGAGTACCCTCTTTCTGTACTACCAACCTGGAAAACGTGCATATTTTAGGCATTTCATGATTTTTCAGGCTCTATTCCTTCTTCCTTTTGCATCTGTGTGCACCATTCAAATTATTGTAGCTTGCCATGGTGAGGCAGGATATGATATAGTAAATGACCTTAGTGGAATAATAATTAATAGCATCCCTGCCAATATGTCAAGACCAGAAGCTGGGACATCGTTATGCAATGCACCACTCATTTATTTATTTTGCAAACCTTCAGCTGACTTGAGAAAAAGTATTGCGTCAATAGGGATGTTTGCTTTTCTTCTCACTGGTCAAGCCTTCATTTTTATTATTATTTATTGAATTTATGGTCAAAGACCAAAAGAAAACACACAGCTACAATATAAAAGAATAACAAAATGAGGAATTGGTGCATGACAGAAAAGGAGCTGGTGCAACTTTAAAAATTATTGATTTTCTAGGCTTAACATAGGTAACCATCCATGCCTAGCATGATGCAAACCCTTTCTAATCACCTTAACTCCCTCTTCTTCCTGCCTTTTTTTAATTATATGGAGAGACTGGGAAGAAATACATCCTTCTTTGCAGACACGTTGGTTGAGTTCACACAAGACATATAACCAAATCACTCAGTTAAGGAGTGCATGGCTGAGAGCAGAGCTGTTCAGATGCCTAGGCTTGTACACACAAGCCACTTTCAGTGAAGAATGGCAGCAGTAGTGGCTCAGGGTGTTCTTCCAGGGGCACAAGGGCACCAGCAGGTTTTGTGAATGCTACGGCTACTGGAACAGGGTGGTAAAAATCCAGATGTCTGCTAGATGGCAGCAAAGAGTTAGAGACTTCTGCATCTCTTGATCCCACTAGCAATTGTTCTGATTTTTGCAACTGGTAGCTCTAATCAGTACACAGTGAGACTGGCTGCTATGCTCACTCAATCCTGCTTCTGCCTGCCCCTTAGTCCCCACCCATCATGCCACCATAGACAAGTGCCTATGGGTGCATGCACAAAGCCTACTTGCCAGGATGTAAAGATGCCCCACTTATCATTTCACAATGTCATGCCCTTACCATGTAGCCTCCATGTCACTGCCAGCCTGCAGCTGACGCAGACTGAAGCCGGTCCAAGGTGTTCTGGCATAAAAGTAATGTTTTTCCAGCTCAATAGGACGACCTCCTATCTGGATAATCCACAGTGCATGGAGGTCAGCAATCTATTGGGCTCCAACTAACTCAGCAGGCCTGCTGTGGGACTGCCTCTTGCCATCACGAGCCATTTGTGCTGTGGCTGCCAGAGAGAGTGGAAGCCTCTCTTGCCAGCTATTTTGTTCATGGAGATTCAGGGATGGGAAGTCTGATTTCATGTAAGGGCAAATGCAGGTCAGTGTTCCACTGGTAAGCAAAAACATCCTGGACCTTTTTTGATGGAGTGAAGCCTGTGTCTTCCCAGTTTGCAGGCTAGTTTAAATCAAAGGAAACTGTCATCCTTTCAAAACAGATTATACAACTTTGCCTCCTTGGGATTATGATTGTGATAACGCTCCTTATTTATTAAACATCATTATTGTTTTCATTCCTCTGAGTTACTCTGGCTCAGAACAGTTTCTTGTCTCTCAGCTCTTCTTGTCACTGAGAAATTTTATAGCCCTTCTAGACTACACCCGATTTTTAATTAAATATTATGGGAAGTATTTGAGGAAAGATGTGATGACAATGCCATGTATGTTCAGGTTTTTTTTAAAACTTTATTTCTTTTCTGAGATGATGATGATTAAGTCAAATTTCTAGGCTGCCTGATTCCAAATTACTCTGGGTAGCTTGACATATCAAGAAATATAAAATCAACAATAAAACCCAACAGGTTCTCTGAAGGGAACAGCAACCGAACCTCCTCCCACATCAGTAGACAAAAACAGACAGAAAGGCCCACCCAACCATACTCCATGGCTGAACTGCAAGTTCATGTGGTATGTTTGCTGTCAACTCCTCATTTTATTCTTTTAATTAATGCTTTGTTGTGTTTATTTTGCTTGAAAGGATCAACCCATCTGTGTTTGTATGTGTGTGTGGAGGAATTATTCTCAGACTGATGTTTTGGAAATATAAATTTGCTGCCAGAACATCTGAAAAGTGAAAATGGACCAAGCTGTAATCCTCTTTCTTGAGAGTCATAAACATGCCTGAATTCAATAATCCTATAATCAGGGTTTAATTAGAGCTCCCTGAAATGGACTGCAGCAAAAAATAAAAAATAAAAAAAACTTCTTGGCTGCCATCTGGTAGAATTCCGGATTTTTCCAGCCCAGATCCAATATCCCTTGTTTAATCTATGAAGATATCCAAGTACATGTTCAGTTTTCCTGCTTTCCTTCACTTGCCTTGGACTCAGGAGCCAGTTCCACCAGCATTCAATGCAAGTTCTCTCTTTAAAAAGTCCAACTTCTCCCCTTTTCTTCTTTCTTTCCTGTCATTCCTGTCATTCTCTATCTTCCTCTCCAAAAAAAAAATCACACTTCCTCCAACTCAATTGAGTATGCCAAATGTACCCTACACTTTGCCCCTGCTTCCTTCAGAAATGGAATTACATTGTAGCCATAGGAATATTAAGAGCAGTGCCTGAAAGTGAACACCACTGGCTTTGTTGAGGTAGGTTGGTGGGGCAGTGTTTTTTTACATCAGTATACTTTCCTTCCATCTCAAGGACAGGAGGAAACACATTATTGCAGTTGTGTGGATGAGCCTTGTGGTCCTTCCTGTGGAAGTGAGCTGGCCAGTGGTAGATCACAGCTGGGCTGGTTCATTTGAAAGCCCACCTGTGGGTCACTATGCCTGAAGGCCCAAAAGTGGTTGGCACTCTTGCCTTGATTGTCTTTACAGCACTATGTTGTTGAATAAGGAACAGAAAAGGGCAATCAAAAGATTAAGGGAATACTCCATTTTCCTACAAAGCTAAAATTGATTTGTTGGATCCTAACCTTCCCCACCCCACCCCACCCCACCCCCATATCTGGGAATTGCTAAATTGGGATTGCTAGACAATATTTAACTCCTTTCTCATAAAATAGCACATTATTGTGCTAATTTATTGCTGGAAAAGTGTGATATCTTTCTGAGGCTGCATGTGACATTAATTATGTCAGATGACATAATTGTACTTCCACTATAATTTTTTTACTTTAAAGAGAATCCAGGTAAAATCACTATTACTGTCCCTTTCTTCACAACAAAATTATGCATCTTTTTTTTCTTTCCAAATGCTGCAGCAGTCTTCTCCACTCAATGGGACAATAAACCCTACCAACCTCAGCTTTTTTTTCAAATAAAATGGCAAAAGCTCACTGTGAGATATTTCTCTGGCTACATCCTCTCCCATGGGACTGAAAAATAAAGTACCATGAAAACCTTGCACAAGAACCATAACAGGAATTATATATTTTTTGCTCTATCTTGCATGTGGAAAAACCACCTTTCTCTTGCTGCATTTGCAATTATTTCATACACTAGATAGGATTTACCAGAAGCTGGCTTGTATGCATGTGGCATTCAGCCTGGAGGGTTGAAAGAATGTTCTATTTTGCATTGCTCAGGGACAGGTTTTCTTTCAATCATTTATGTGATGAGCACCACAAAAATAAATCTCAGATTAATTTCTCCCTGCCTCCATTGCTGTCAGTATGGTTTATAGTAATGACCTGATTATTGACATAATTGTCATCAAATGTCTCTGAACAAAGTAGCAGTAACTGTGTCCTTGCAAGAGATGGATGTGTAGCATAACTCCAGATTCATCATTCCATGACCTAAAGGTATTTGATCTCTGATATTAAAAGGAATGTTACTCCTCTAAGATGAAACATAGGACATTAGTAACCACATTTGCTATAAAAGAGAAAGTGTGTACATCATCAGTAACACTTCCACAGTTGTCTTGAGTCCCTGATGTAAATGCAGGATTTTAACCACAACTCCTAAATTGGTTGCATTTTATCAGCAACTTCTGAATTTAATATGTAGAGTGTATAAACATGTATATTCCCCAGTTGATGACTGCTATGTCCGGTGATCATTGAGCTATTTTCATCACTGAATCGAATAAAGCCAATGTAGTCATTTAGATGTTGGTCATCAAATAAACAGTAAGAGAAAGACCCTGCTTGTATAAGCTGCTTAATGAGATATAAGAATAGGGAATTTTTTAGTTCACATTTTAATGCAGATAATGCACATTGTACCGTACTTCCTGAATTAGTAGGTGAACTGAAACTCAATTCATCTTCAGTTTTCATGCTTCCCCATATTCTGAGATTCAGTTCTCCTATTAAAATTAATACAAAAATGTATTAATGTATTTTTCCCCAGAGGGGGGAAAATACTCAGAAAAATGTGGATATTGAGGGAGGATCATTAGGATATCTTTCAAGAATATCAGCCTGATTCAGTTCAGGATGCAGAATTTTCCTAAATCCATGGTACTGCCTTACTAGAAACTCTCAGCCCTTTCTGTTTCCCTTGGTATATTATTGTATGTTAACTGTTCTCTCCCATACAGAGACAGATACAGGAACACAGAAAAACACAGATACACTGGCCTGTCCTTTACAGATATATACAAGTATCTCAAAGCTCCATTGATCTCTCTCTCAAAATTATAAGGGGACTATGTTCTAAATTATTGTCTTCTAGGACAAGGGTGTACAACTACAGGTGGCCTCCCAAGCATTTGATATGTCTTCCAGAATTTGGCACCAACTGTAATTTTTAATGCAAACAGAAGAGGAAAATTATTAAATGTATGGGGCCATATCCCAGCAGGATGGGAACTCTACATTACAGTTCCTTTATACAAAAAAGGAAACAAGGGAGATTCTAAAAACTATAAACCCATAAGCCTTATTGATATAACAGCTAAGAGGTATGCAAAACATCTCTTGAGCAAGATAGAGAATTGGGTGATCGAGAAGAAAATACTAGTGGAAGAAACAATCGGATTTAGACCAGGGTCTCCACAACAGATAACTGCTTCATCTTACATCGTCTTATTGCTAAATATACAACAGATGGTAAATACCTGTTTATATCTTTCATAGGTCTTAGCATGGCATTTGGCTCCATAAGTAAAGACACCTTATGAAAGAAGCTGGCCAAGCTAAATATGGTACCAGGACTCCTATATCTGGTAAAGGCCCTCTACACAAATACATGACTAGTTTGGTCTAGCGGTTAAGGTTCTGGCCTAGAAACCAGGAGACTGAGAGTTCTAGTCCCGCCGTAGGCATGAAAGCCGGCTGGGTGACCTTGGGCCAGTCATTCTCAGCCCAACTCACCTGACAGGGTTGTTGTTGTGGGGAAAATAGGAGGAGGAGGGAGTATTAGGTATGCTCGCTGCCTTGAGTTATTTATAAAAATAATAAAGCCGGGACAAAAATTAAACAAATAAATAAATAAAAGTTTGTACCGAGTCAATGGCTCTCTTAAACAGTGCATATCCACTTACAATGGTGTTAGGCAAGGGGGGAACTTGGCCCCAATGTTGTTTACCCTTTTATGTCAATGACATCCCAGGATTCCTTCATTTCACTGATGCTCATGTGCCAAAGATCCTCAACAGACATATCAGCATTATTTTGTCGGCAGATGATATGGTTCTGATGCATACTCCCAAGTAGGCCTGGGAAGATTGATGTGAAAATTTGGTTCCTATTATGCCTGTAATTCTTTGAATATCAACAAGAGTAAATCCAAAGTGGTGCTTTTCGGAAAGAGATGTGTCAAATACAGCTGGCACTTGGATAGTAAGCCGATAGAACAAATAGGCTCTTTCCTATATTTAGGGGCAGTTTTTAATGATACAGGGCCTTGGGCTGACCACTTCAGAAGAAGTTCAGTAAAGGCCACAGCAATGTTCAAAATGTTACTTAAATTCCTCAGTTACAACCATCTGGGTACCTTGATCCCCATTTTAAAGGTCCACATGGCAAGAATTGCACCAGTGTTAACTTATGGGGCAGAATTGTGGCACCTATCAAAGGCCCCCTTACTGAAACAAAATCAAACAAGCTTTTAAAGATCTATCCTGGGAACCGATAGGAAGATACCAGCAGCAGCAGCAGCAGCAGCAGCCAGAGCTGAAACAGGTACCCACTCCATTTACAGCCTAATATTAATTATAGTCTTCTACTACTGGTGGAGGATTCTCCCAATGGGACCTGACAGGATACCAAAAATGTGCCTTGAAGAACAGATAGGCATATTTTAACCCATGACATGGATGAATCAACTTGTCAAAGTCATCTTGCAGCTTGGCTTATCAACGCAATACCTACTTTCAGCCGGACATCAGGCCAAGGCAATATTTAAACAGAGAATCTTGGATATTAATGCCCAAACCGACATTGGGTCACTTGCAGACTTCAGGTCACTGAAAAGGTTGTGAAATGTAAACTATAAAATGTCTCCCCAAACAGACAACTATTCAACAATGAGTCTGATTCAATACCATGGGACAGCCATTACCAGAACAAGATTTGAGCATATGGATTCTATTTTTTTTTATAAGAATTTAATTAGGTTTCAAGCAAAGATAAAAACTAAGAAAAGAAAAAACTACGAAGAAAAAAAGAAAAAACTAAAAAAAGTGTAGAAACACAAGAGAAAAATGTTCAAAATTACAAAAAGAGGTGACTTCCAACGTTTAACAGCAAGGATATACAACAATTTCCCATAATCAATCCCTTACTCTATATTAAACCAAAATCACATTATTTCTGTAAGTCATTCCTTTGGCATGTTATAAAAATCACTAAATACAGTTGCTCCATCCCCTTATATTAAAATAAAAAAAATATATAAACCTCCTAATCAACTCCCCCCAAGATAACATTTATTTAATTATTTCCTAGGGACGCGGTGGCGCTGCGAGTTAAACCGCTGAGCTGCCGATCGGAAGGTCGGCGGTTCGAAACCGCGCGGCGGGGTGAGCTCCCGTTGCTAGTCCCAGCTCCTGCACACCAAGCAGTTCGAAAACATGCAAATGTGAGTAGATTAATTGGTACCGCTTCGGCGGGAAGGTAACGGCGTTCCGTGAGTCATGCTGGCCACATGACCCGGAAGTGTCTATGACAACGCCGGCTCCAAGGCTTAGAAACGGAGATGAGCACCGCCCCCTAGAGTCGGACACGACTGGACTTTACGTCAAGGGAAACCTTTACCTTTACCTAATTATTTCCTTCCTACTACTATTCTATACATTCCTGTCTACTATAATAAAGATCAAACTAAAAAACATATAAATTGTCTGCCATTGTACTTGATAATACAACAATTTTAATAATCTTAACCATATTAAACCCAAAACCAGACGCTTATTATTTTTTTTACGATACCTTAATAACCTTAATCCAAATCGTTAAAGATAAATGAAGTCAGCCAAACCCTAAAAGCAATACAGATAAATATTCTTAAACCCTTATTCCACTTCAAAATAAACCAGAGCATTTACATATCCACAACGCGCACAGGTTTTTCTTTTAAAAATCGAACAGCTCAACTCCCCCCTCATGTATGTACTCCCATACATAATAACCCCTTCTTTTCCATGGCGTTCCATCAGAAGATCAATTTCATTTATGGCCTGCAACTCGATCTCTCCCTTTAATTTCTTCAACTCAACTATCCAATCTTCATCCAGCATTTCAACAGAAGTCCCAATCTCGCTCTTAGAAGAGACATTTCTGTCGCCATTAAATTCCTCACTTTCATCCACAACATCCACAACCACTTGATACATTTTAGACCTCATATTTTCCACAATGTCCTGAATGCCTTGCATAGAAACTTGGTAGGAATCAGAAAGAATCTGTTTAAAATCTTGTTGGAAGTCAGAGAAGGTCTGTTTAAAATCCTCCATGTCTCAAGCAGTAGGTTATGGCACCCCCTGGGAGCTTAACCAGTGAAAGTCAAAGATATGAAAGAATTCTGAAATATGTTTACATAAGTGAAAGTGAGCTATGCAGACAGTTCCCCAGGGAAAGTAGAAGCAAAAAAATGACAGTTCAAAACAGCCAATTCAAAGTGTAGGAAAATGCTAATATCTTCAAATTTAGTACAAAGATAATAACAGGGAGACAATTATGTACTCTCAATCCTCCTTAATATTTGGATGGAAAACAAAGTCCAAAACTTAAAAAGATTTTTTTAAAAAAATAGATCCCCAAAATAATGATAAGCACCAAGAGAACCCACTTCTCCTTGTTGTAGAAAGCCTCTCTTAGGGTACGCATACTTGAAAGAAATATAAATTGGGTGATTTAGAAATGGGGTGGCTGGTCTTAGTGTCCCTTTAAGGCTACAGCACAGCTTGGAAATGGTGATGTCCCAGCCTCCCAGCTAGCTTTTACCAGTCAAACACAAATGCTGTTTGCGATCTTCTGGCTGCAAGCAGCCGTCCGGAGAACAGATGGGGTGATTCCAGGTATTTTCCTTTTTCCAGAAAAACACACCTGGGCTTCAGGAAGAACCTGCCTGAGCCTGAAAAATTGCCGCATTGTCAGTTCTGCCTGCTGAGCCTGTGGGCACAGCTGATCAGTCCGCCATGTCCCCACCAGAAGTCAGAAGAGAAGAGCATTTGGATTCTGTGATTAAATACAGACAACTGCAGCAGATGCCATGCTCTGAGAGAATGTGGTATGTGGAGCATCAGACATGCAAGATACTGCACAAGTCTTATTCAACTGCCAACTATATGCCCAGCATGGTCTCAGAATTTGCAGACATTACTTGACAGAGCTACACATTGGGACTGCGATGAAAACCTGTCTTATTTTCTTCACTGTACAAACACATATATAGTTAATAGAACTCCTAGGTTTGTAGCTGGGGCTGTTCAACTGAGAATGTGTTTTATAGAACACATTGGGGTAGCATGTAAAGGCAATGCATTCATCTGAATACACACTGTTCTGTATTTTAGCATTCGTTTTATACTTTTGTATTCTATTTTATCTTACATTAGTTTATCTCTATTTCATATTTTTATTTTATCTTACCTTACTCTATTTTATCTTATCGTTCATTTTACCTTATCTTGTTTTATTTTATTGCAGATGATGCCCATTGTTCCTTGATATAGTCAGTTGACTAATCAATAAAGTTGCTATTCTATTAAATGTAAGGTGAATTATCATACTAAGCGTATTTAATCTATTTGATTGAATACCAATTAAAATTAAAATAAACTCTATTTAATCATATTCAACAATCTACTTGTTGAAGTGTGGTTCCCCAGCTTGCTGAACAAAGGGTAAGCATGCAGCTCTCATCATGAAAACATTTGGGCCCCTCACAACTATTTGCTGTGTTGAACTTGGGGTTCTAGGGCATCAGGTTGAGCTCATATATCCCAGCTAGCAAGGGTGATTGAATAAAATGGGGATTGTAGCCTAAAATAGCTAGAAGACATCAGATTGGGGAAGCTTCATGCCACTCCTGCCTTTGGGGCATGGTATATATGATTAGGTGAAGAATTCAGCACAATCCCTCCTGGGGTGAGGGACTACCACCCTTTACAAAGGTCTGCATGCACACACATGTTGGACTAGATGACCTCTGAGATCCCTTCCAACTGTTAAGATTCTATGATAATATGTATACACAATATTTGCATAAGCAGACTGACTTCTGGCAATTAATGAAATTATTTTATCAAAAAGGATACATCAGCAAAGCACAAGCCATGGTGGCCATTTAGAAACAGAGGCATTAGACAGGAGCTTTGGGAAAGTGAGACCGAGGGAGAAAGAGGGAGATTAGTGGCTGCTCTCCTTCTGTGCCTTTATCAACCACATACATTGTTTACATCTGACAAGGCTCAGACCCACAAAACTTGGTTTCTGTCCTTGAAATCTTCCATCGCCATGCCTCTTGCTGCAGAACGCTTTCAGCTTCAATCAGCTTCTCGGAGGTCTGTAAATTGACAGCAGCAGGAAGCCTTTGGTCAAATCTTTGCTCGGGTGTCAATACGGTATTTTCATTAGGACCAACTCAGGCTTTCACGTTCTTTCAGGTAAGATGTTCCAAAAAGCAGTGATGAGGAAGAGAGGAGATGTGCAGGGGAAGGATGACTTGTTGTTAAAGCATGAAGTCTCCCTAGTCAGAGGCTTAGAAAGGAAAGGGCGGCGGTGGTGGTGGTGGTGGTGGAGGTTAAATGGATTAAGTTCTGTTGCAGAGGTGCAAAATCAGAGACTTCACAGTTTATGTGCTTTGCAAAAGCCTTGGATATTGCCCCCAGAAATTCTCCAAAAGTTGCCACTAAATTGCAATTTTTAGTTTGAAAAGCAGGGGAATTATTATATAAATAGACAGCAATCATGTTAAATGTACTTAATTCATGTAAAGGTAATAGAGTTCCATTAAAAATAATACGTGAAATCACATTTAATTCTTGTCCTTGTCATGCTTATTTCCTTATTCTCATACTTTCTGACATGCTGCACACCACCAACAGAGTCCATGTACAGCCCTCAAACATCCCCCCCCCAGTTACACATTTCTATTTAGTAAAATAGAATGGGTAATTCCCACATTTTTGAAAATATTAAAACACATGCAGAACAGCTTCTCACAGAACCCCAGTCCTGCCTACCTCTCCATGGATCAATGCAGTCAACCAGCTAGCCCATCAGTTCAACAGAAGTTTGGGGCCAGCATCTTGGATGCTGTATTACTTACTCTCAGGCACATTGGTGGCTTTACCTTTGGATCACAAGGGAATCTTAGGCTATTGTCTGCATATGAACACCCGTGTCTGTGCAGTTCTTTCAATGGCAAACGTGTGAAGAAGGCAGGGCAAAGTGCCATTTTGGAGCTGCCTCCTCTGAAATCCATGATAATATATTTTCTGTTCATTAGCTATTTGTGGCCCTCCATCTACTACCTACATCTATAGACACAAACCTCATACATCTGTAATATGGAGGAGAGGGTGGCTTTAACTGGGCATATCATTCCTAGAAGACACTATAAAACCTTGAAACTGACACTAATGGCTTCCTTGCATAAAGGACAACTGAGCAGCAATTCTATGAAAGGAAGAAAGTGCAAAAACAAAAATTGCACAAAGAATCTTATGGAATTGCATTTGAGCTGACGTGTCTCAGAGAGTTATGCAGCTACATCCTGGGTAGGCAGAGGCAAGGAAAACATTTTCCTTGGCAGCAGGTTGAAGAGTGATTGGCATCATTTAAAACACTGGTTATGAAAGGCTGTAGTGTCCATTAACTGAAGTGAAGGAAGATTGCACACAAGCTATCTTGACACAGTCTGACTCATATCAGCCCTGGTAACAGCGTACTAGCAAAAACTGCTGAGTAACTTCGGTACAAAGGGACTTCTTTCTTTGCCAAGAGTAATAATTTTCAGGGTGTGCCTGCTACTGATGAGGAGATGAGACTAAATGGCTGGAAGGAGAGATGGAGAAAATTCAGTTCACATTACAGTTACCAAGTGCTAATACGCTTTTACAAGATCTATGGTGGCAACACTTGACATTGTCTGGACTCAGAAGCTAAGCAGGGTCATGCCTGGTTAGTTATTGGTTGGGAGAAGTGTGTGTGTGTGTCCATGTGGTTACCACATATCAAGCTTGACTCAGCAGTCTCTTATCTTTTGTTTTCTTCTTAAAAATCTAAATAAAGTTCAAATAAGCATAGCTACGGAGTACAGTAGACTCATATTTCTTCTCATAAGGACATCCAGAAGCAGATTGTGTGAAAAGCTGCTCATACAGAAGCCAATTAAAGGCCTGCTTCCAACTCTTAGCTCCTCTAATACTTTTCCCTTGTTTTGTAATCACTTACCGTAACTCTAGTCACTCTCAGTCTCCTTACTGGAACGAATGTTTTAAGAAGCCCTGCTGAATTCTACAGTGGATATTACGTGACAGATGCCCTGAATAATGTGAGGGACATTCTCTGTCTATAATTTTCATAGATATTTATTAATTTATTTATTAGATTTATATCTGCCTTTCATTTAGCATCCCACTCTCCATTTTTTCCCACAGCAACAACCCTCTGAGGTAGGTTGGACTGAGAAAAAATGACTGGTCTAAAGAGATCCAGTGAGCCTCTATGGCTGAGGTGGACCGAACCTGGGCCTCCCACACCACTGCACCCCAGTGGGTCACATGGAAATAACCTTTATTTATTTATTTGATTTCAATAGCCACCCATCTCAACAAGTGACTCTTGTTATGCCCATTACTGTGCATAGCACAGACCTCCATTACTAAGGTAGGATTAAACAGACATTGAAAAAGATGCAAAATCTTCATGCGAGAGACAGATCAAAACATTTTCATCTGTTTTTCTTAAGGCTTGTCCATATCTGCTTGCACTTCATGAGCAAACATCACTGAATTTACACTGTGAACTGCTTCCATTGAAATGTATTGATTCAAGGAGATCCCTGGTGGCATAAAACCTATGCCTTTTCTAGTTCATATACTGTATGTAATCAATTTTGCATTCACTCAATAATAAAAGTGTATGTGTGAACTCATCTTTAGGGTTAATTGATAAACCGCATATTATATAAACTGATTGCTTTGTCACCTTTGTGCCCCTTTACCAGGATGAAAATGCTCAAGGATAATTATTATTTTATCTAATGTAAAATGTTTGGAGTTACCTTTTTATTTATAAACTTGCCTATCTCTTTACAGTAAAAGTTCTCAAAGCTCTGAGCAACATGTCCTTTCTAGGCTGAAGACAGGAACCACATCTGTTGGTTTTCCAAGTGTCTGGAATCTCTGTTTTATCCTAAGGTTTGTTCCAATGTAGTAATGTCACTTGATTTTTAATTGAAAGAATGAGGGTGAGATGTTGAAGTCTCTTTGAAGCCTTACATGCAACTCCCACTCAAGGGATATACTTTGATCAATTGGTATTGGTTTTTGAACAGGATTTAGGGTTGTATCTAATCCATGTTCCAAATGTGCTCTGATCCAAAAAAGCTTTCCTACCTCTTGTTTACACTGCTGTTCACTGAAACCATTTATTTTAAAATTTTCAATAGGGTAGTAGCCTTAATCCTTTCTCAGAGGTTCCTGGATTCCTAAAGCTTAGCCAGCCAGAGATCAGTAAGTCTGCATATTTAAAAACCATAGCATAAACAACAATATAAGACATGTGGTTAGCCAGGCTTTATATCAGTACTGTTGGGAACACACCAATGGAAAAATATAGGCTGGCCAACCTGTTTAGATTAGAGACTACCAAGGAATCTTAGGATTCCAGGTTAGAACTGGAATTCAGACAAAACGAGAACAAACTTTAAAGATAAGGCAATGGTAAACCACTGCTGTATTGTTGCCCAGAAAACTACATGGGCATGGACGTGTAATCACCAGTTATTCAGCTCAGCTTAAATGAGTCTTTATCTTTATGTTGAAAATTATTTAAATAATAGGTGTGACACAGCCAATATCTAATATTATTCCACCTATGAGAAAAATCTAAGGCATGATTTTAGAGAAAGATTACAAACTTTGGCTGACCTTGGAGAACTTCATAGATCAGCCCTGATTAGTACCTGGATGGAAGATCCTCCAGCAGCTCTAAACTAGATCCGGAACTCACCCCCCACCTCAAAAAAAGGCAGAAGGCAATGCCAACTAACTAATTTCATAATATTGCCAAGTGAACTGAGTTCAGTGGTTAGGCAGGGGGTTAGAAAGTGGGAGACTGTGAGCTCTAGTCCTGCCTGGGTGACTTGGGGCCAGTCATTCTCTCAGCCCTAGGAAGAAGGCAACAGCAAACTAGTTTTCTAATATTGCCATGAACACTATATGGCTGGTCTATATGAGATATATTTGTACTACATCTTTAAGCTGCTTTGGCCCTGGGCAATTGCTGACTTGACTCTGAACCAGCTTAGGAAAATCAGGTCTGAACTGGGATACTTTGACAACAGCTTGTAAGTGATTCAGTCTGGGTGGCAAGCTATCATGGTCTCCCATTGGACAATTCCCTGCTAATTTGCCTTCCCCCCTTCTGTTCCAGGAAAGCAGTGGCCAATCGCTTTCTTTCCCATGGCCAGGTCTTCCTGGACTTTTATTACATCATCATCATTATTATTGCCAAAAGGCCCGCCTGGACATATATATGTTTATAAGTATGTGTGTATGTGTGTGTATGTGTATACCCTCACATACACACACATAAAATTAAACTGAATGTATGTATACAAAGTTAAAACATCAAAATGTACATATATGCAGGCACAACCACCAGCTTCAAAATAAATACTCCTTTCTTATTGCCCCATTTATTTATTTATACACACACACACACAATCCAGGAAAATAAAACTAAGAATCCCATGTTTGCCTGTTTGCAGCATGTCTCTGACTAGTAGGACCATCAGGTTCTTCAAAACTTTCTTAAGTGCAGAAACCTGGCTTGGTCACGCAGAATAGAAAATCTGATACAGCTTCAGGAAAATCACACTGTGAAAGGGTTTTAGGATTCTTTGCCAGTAAGCGCACTTTGAGGTTTTTTTATAGGAAGCAGAAGGAGAAGTATGGATGAGATTTTACAAGTTAAGGTCCTAATTTAAATGACACTATTTACTTGATTATGAGAGCCAGTCTGGTGTAGTGGCTAAGGCACCAGGCCAGAAACCGGGAGACCATGAGTTCTAGTCCTGCCTTAGGCATGTGACCTTGGGCCAGTCATTCTCTCTTGGCTATACGGCAAACCACTTCTGAAATTCTTGTCAAGAAAACTGCAGGAGGTAGTCCAGGCAGTTGCCAGGAGAACATTGACTCGAAGGTACCAAAAAAAAAAAAGCTTGATTACCACCAAGATTTGCAGATTGCCAAAATGCTGACTTTGAAGAGAAACAATACATTTTAAGTGGATTGAAAATAATATAACAAAGCATTGTTGCCCATAGTTTACACACATATACAAATATTTTTTGCTTCCCAGTTGCCTTTAATCAAACAGCATTTTGCAGATTTCAAAACAGAGCAACCCCTAACCACAGAGTACCCACGGCAAGGAGTGATGCCCCTTTCATATCATTTTCAATATTCTTGGAAATATTTTTTCTTTCTATATTAGAGTGGACTATTCTGAGATGTGGTCTCTTTCTGTCTTTCTCTGTGTACTCTGCATGCATCTGTTTTTATGTACATTTCAGGGAGTCTCTGAAGATTGTTGCCATCTATATTATCTCAAGTTTATGTGGGGACTTGAAGGGTAGCTTTTATTTTCTTTCCAGGATACAGTCTGTTATCCTTTTCTTCAATACAGAGGTACAATTTTTAGAGCTGCTAGCTGGTTGCCTTCCAGGCAATGAGACCCCATATGGATTTCCTGCAGGCATGGCAGAATTTAGCCAAAAAAACAATGGTAGGCAAGATGCATGTGGGGAATGGCCAAGTAAACGTTTCTCTGTATTTACATCCCAGATATGCGAAAAGACAAATGGGCAGGGATGTTCCTGTTTGGGAGAGATTTCTGACAGGGGCTCTTCTTCCTTCATCTCCAATCACTTTGATTTAAAAATTGGACACCACAGTCTGTATGCTTTGTCAGCAGTAAAGGAAGAGCATAAATGTAAATTTTATGCATGAAAATGCTTGTGTGTCTGTATGTGTGGAAGAGAAAGAGAGAGAGAGAGATCGTCCAGTAAATGAAACAGCTACTTTTGTTCCGGTTGAGGACATCTCTTTTCATAAGCCTTTACAACAAGTGTGGGCAATGTATAGCCTAAAGTCATACTCAGTCTCAAACTCTTTTTGTGGCCTTCAGAGCTGTCTGCAGCCATAGTTGCTGAAGATCATGGCTCAGTTTCTTCTCACTCTGAGGCAGTTTGGGAAACTGTGGTTTGAGAGAAAATTCTCTGAAATTTCCCTGCAACCCAAGAAAACAGAGCATAGATAACCCTAATCCCACCCAATTATGTGTTATGTTCTTGACCATTTCGCATCATTGTGACATTTATGGTAGCTCTCAATTTTTCCCTAAAAATGTGGCCACTGGTCACCCAAAGCCTTCCCAAACCATCTCTGGAGAATTTTCTATGTTCAGAGCAAAGAATGTATTAAGGACCAGGGGGTTGCAAAAAAAGCTTTCCCAACTTTGAATGAGAAACCTTCTTCTGCAGTTTCAGGACCATCTCCTAGGCCTTTTTAAGAGAGAGCACAATGGGGCAGTTGTTTTAGGCCCCAGACAGGAAGGAGTCCTCATGCAAAACCTGGTTCATTATATGAAGCACTCAGATGGATAGATTTCATTCAAGGCAGTGAAACTGATTGGTTAAAATATAATTTCAAGTGTTCTTTCAGTATATAGGGTTTCCTCACAAACTCCCACTACAGGGCCACGGACTTCAACAGACCAAAAGCAGTGGGGAGAAAGGGATCTTGACATGGGTTGCAGGAAGGAGAGAGACCAGGGCAAATTAACACCCCTCCAGGCATGGGATTTTACAAAGAAAGATTGGACTATGTGGTTATGGCTGACCAGTAATCAGAAAGAGGGAGACGGGTTAATTCCTGTAGCTGCCAGTAAGAAAACTGGTCCACCATCTCCCAAGAGACACAGCACAGCTCTTGGAAGTCAGCAGCTGTGTGTCGCAATCTGCCAAATCTCAATCAGAGGCCAGCCAAGCGGAGGAGCTTTACTTCACTTCATTTACACTGAACACCTGGAAGCAAAGCTGTTTTTCCCCTCTCTCATTCTAGGCAAAGGCCGCACTGTCTTTATTTGCTAGGTGGCAGATTCTTAAAAGGCGTCCATCACTCATTCCAGGCAGCCAAGTCCAAATGAATGTGACACTCTGGCTGGATAAATGGAATAAATGGGCAGGAAGGGAAGGGAACCTCCCAAAGAATCAGCAGAAGGTGGGGAGGGGGGAGAGAAAGCAAAAGGGGGAGAAAACAAGAAGGGAAGTAAAAAAACAGTGTTTCTCAACTTCAGCAACTTTAAGATGTGTGGACTTCAACTCCCAGAATGCAACTCCCAAAGTTCTAGTAGTTGAAGTCCACAGATCTTTAAGTTGCTGAGGTGGAGAAACACTGGTAAAAAAGATAGTCAAGCAAAGTGTCCCTTTTTGTAATGTCAGCAGCCTAGATCCTTGAATTAGGCTTAAAATAAAAGTAGCTTAGAGAACAGAAACTGCATGAGCAAATCAAGCCTTTGTTTGTTTGCTCAGGAACATCCCGTTGGTGTTGGAGCCAAAAAAGTCATAACGTCAACCACAACTGCAAAGATGAAGCTTTACCCCTTTTATACTTGCATTGCTCATGTGTCCCAGGCAAAAAAGGGGCAGAGCTTCAATCTCGTGGTCAGGTGTATCTGCATGTCTGGTCAAAAATATCAAGATGGCAGCTGCAACTTTGATCAAATCTCCACCTGTTTTTTATGTGTATCGCATGGGTTTCAACTGCACTGTCGTGGCTACCATCTTGACTTTTGAAACGTACCCTGTGGACACTCTGCTCATGGTCATGGCACCATCTTGACTTTTTTGACCTCCCCACACAGACTTCGACTCATATTGTCCCTTTGCCTTTGCCATGCTGGCTTAGGCTGATCGGAACTGAAATCCAAAAATTCAGGAGAGCACCAAATTGCCTGCTCCCAGGGTATGTGTGGGAGGGGACTCAAAAAAGTCAAGATGGTGGCCATACCACAATCCCTATCCCTTTTTATGTGGCCCACATATAAAAAAAGGAGTGGGGCTCCAACTGCACAGTCATGGCTACCACCTTGATTCCTTTGAGCTCTCCACAGACGCTCCTGCCCACTGCTACTTTATTACATGAATGGCTTTAGGTTCCTTCCTTTTTCAATAGAAAAAGGAGAAATGAGATTCAAACTATCTGCCCTTCAATGGCCACTTTCCTACTAAAGTCAATACATGTTTTTTAAGGATCTAATTATTAACTTGCCACTCTCAAACCTGGCCTGAAGTAGGCAAGTGGTAGTCCAGCTGGCACTGCTGGTGACCTGCCATTCTGTTATCCTCACAGCTTTGCTTCCAAGTGTGACTGGATATGGGCTCCACCAGTATATCTCTACAAATAGTGCCGTGTCTTGGGTTGTTGCTGTTTCCGCCTCCCAGGGTCACGTCTGACAAGCTGGTGACAAGAAGCAGGTGTGGGAGCAGCCGGACAAATGGTTGGGTGGGAGGGGAGAAAAGCAGAAGACCGAGATGTTCTCTGACTACTGTCCTAACCTGAGTCAAACTTTCTCTGGTTTTATTCATTAGGAGACTGCGTTGCCCCAATGCTGAGGTGCTAGTATCGAACATTTGAGAGCAAACAAGAGGCGTGCATATGCACCAGAAAAATTCTCTGCAGAAGTTATAGAGCAGATTGATTCAAATGAAGAGGAAAATTAACACTTCAAATTCGGTTCGGCTGATCTAAGCCACAAGCCCTGGGCAGAGGGACCTCTGCTGCTTTTACTTTATATGCATGATTTTTTTTTTAGTGCTGAGACTTGAATCAAGTAGAGAAAGAAGCCAACCACTGTTATCAGCATCTTCTCTGGGACCACCGATAAGCTACCTACTGCAAATAGCTGTTCTCTCCTGCAAATAGCAGTGAGGGGCATTCCAAAGCAGGCCAGCCTTTACAAATGGGGTCACATCACTTCATTGACGTCTGGGGGATTTGGCAGCAAGCGGCAGAACTGGACGCAAAGCAGTAGGCAGGCCCGCAACTAGGGTCTGTGTCACCTGGGGCAAACATGAATTCCATACCCATTTTGGCAGCCCCAGCGCTCATTTTGGCACCCCCAGCACGGCGCCCAGGCCACATGCCCCACTTGCCCCCCCCCCCAGTTGCAGCCCTGGCAGCAGGCAAACTTGTGAATAAGATGCATTTCAGGGGAGAGTCTGTACTCCCTGCCCACTGCCCTACCTCTGTAGATGCACCAGGAATCATGCCATCAGGAATAGGTGGCAGGTCACCCCAATCCCTTTCTTCCTCTCTTCCCAACCCACAGGACTGCGTTGCTAAGTTTTGGGACAAGATGTGAAAAAAATCCTCTTTTTAAAGAATAGAAAAACTGGGAAAAACACAAAAGAGCCAAGGGCAGCCCAAAAGGTCACCTCATCTCTTCCAGGCCTCCAGTGGCCGTCTTTAATTCTTAGAGCTCTGGTTTCAGTCCTTGGCTGTTCAGCCATGTTTGCGATACTCAGTTAGGTTCACCACCAGGAGAGTCAGTGAGGGGTGGGGGATCAAAATAGTCAAGATGGCAGCTGTAGGGCTGCACAGATGAAGCCCCTCCCCCTTTTTACATGTATCCTTTGTGCAAAAAAGGGACAGGCTTTTGATCACATGGCCACAGCCACTCTCTTAACTTTTTAGACACCCCTCCCCACCCCGAGGACATCCCTGCTCATCAACTCTTCCTCTGGCAGGGTCCTTAGCTTTAACACCTACATAAGGAACATCACAAATTTCTCCATAAATGGAATAGAAGAAACATACACTTATTTTAAAACATCAAATGGAGGAGCAAGTAAAGCTGTTCAATTCCCCGTGTGGGCACCTGTTATCTCTTCCTCATTCCGCTCATTTTCCAGAGGTTTGGGTACCAACTGCATTCCTTCCCATTTGTTCTGATATATTACATCCATCTCTTTCAGTAATGAAGGGGGGTAATGTTCCACCAGGGCTGAAAGGTCACCATGTACAGCACAAATAAATCTCCCAGGAGGCAAAGAGACCTCCATCCTTTGTGAGTCATGATATGCAAAGCAAAGCTCATTTAGGGAAGCTCCTGAAACTGGGCTAAGCTCTACTGCCTGAAGTTGAAAACATGGTCTGGATATGAGTCACCATTCCTGGGACTGCAGTAGCAGCCAGGCACACTGAAAAAGCCGCTCCCAAGCCTCTCCTGCTACCATGCTACCTGTGCAGGTTGCACACAGCCAGCCAGAGGCAAGCTCCAAGCAGCACCCAGTCCGTGGGGAGCTGATACCCAGAAGGAAGGATTTGAGAGAGGATGCCAAGCATATGCATTTGAGAGAGAATAGGTGACAAGGAAAGCTCTTGTCCTTTGGATGACCTGAGCAGGCAGCTTCCCTGGTTCTGCTGTGGAAAATGCCTTTCTGTTTTAAAACCAGTCAGAGAAGCAATCTCAGCCACTGGTGTGAACGCTTATAATGAAGACTGAAGGCTACTGGTGCGCTCACTCCCAGGAGGAGACTGATTAGTCTCAGGATAGGAGGCTAACATTTAGGCCCTTCCCAGGTGGGCAGTCAGTGAACATGCCCTCGCTTGTGGCTGCCCAGGTTTGCTCTCCTCTTTATGCTGCCAATCAGAAATCTCACAAGCAGACCTATTTAGGCTTAGCTCATGTAGAGGGACTTAGATCTCTAAGCGCTTACCTGGACTGTCAGTTGTCCTGCTACCAGAACAGGCCAGTAATGATATTTGGAGGACAGAAACAGATCACATTGCCCTCTATTAATCTCCCACTTACTGTCAAACATCAAAGCAACCTCTGGGTATATTTTTCTGCTTCACTTCTGAAGTATTCTTTCCATGTGATGTCACCTCAAATGTTCCCATTCATTTTGGGTAGCGTGCTTCAGTTTTTTTCAGGATAACCCCAGGAGTCCATTGGCTACTTCACAGAGCCAGCAATGACTATTCAACTGAATCTAAGGTTACAATAATCTCTAATAGCTTTTAGAGTTACCGGGAATGCTGAAAAAGCATAGTGATTATACAGTAACACTTTCCTTGTAAAAAGAAGGGTGCTGGGTTGAAACCTGACAGATTTTTAAAATATACTGTATTACTATGTTTTATTTCCCTGAGCTACCTAATTCACTTGAGGTAGAAGGGTTTCACCCCAAGCTTCCAAATATTCCATAGGATGGTTAAATCTACCTCTACCTCTACCCACACACACACAGACATACATACAAACACATAACCGTAAGTACGTCCAGTAAGACCCACCCACAGGAAGAAAAGTGATTGGGACTTGCTTTTGTGGAACGAAAAGGTGGGAAGGCACAGCAGGAGAATTGTCCAATGGGAGGCCATGGTAGCCTGATGCCCTGCCAAACTGCTGTTGCCAAGGTGTCTTAATCTGACACTTTCGTCTCCTGATATTTTCATCTCAGAATCTTTTCCTACTCTTGATAAATCAGTGTGCCCTTGAATCAAAAAATGATGCCTTTCGCCATGTTGCCTGGGAATTCTGGGAACTGTAGTCCAACACTTCTGGAATTCAACTCCTTGGGGAAGATTGTTTTAGACTATTGAATTTTTTTTGACGGGGGAGGGTTGAAAGACAACAGAATATGGGCAGAGCATTCAATTAGATATCTAACAGCTAGGGGTTTATGGAAGTAAATAATTCTTCATCATGTTCCTACATTTTAGCTATTTCACCCCTAGAGATCTTTCATGAGGGTGCTGAAACCTTGCATGCACTTGCCCAAAATAGTACAAGACTGAGGAACTCTTGCAAAACTTTTGCTATTTTAATTTAAAAAACAACAACATTGAATTGGAAGAGCTGGTGGATGATCTACAGGATTATCATAGACAATGCATTACAGTTTCAATTTGTACATTTATATAATGCAAAGGTTTTTCAGACTATGTTCTATGGAACTCTAGAATTCAGAGATAATGTGATAGGGTTCTGTGAGAGACTAATGGAAAAAAAAAGTTCACTTGAATGCAGGCAGGGGCATCCATAGCAAATTTTTTAGGGTACAGTAGGAAGGGCAGGACTTGTTCTCCCATGAGAAAACACCATGACTACCACCTTGCAGTACAGAGTTCTGGGATTTAAAACAAACAAAAAAAAAAAACTAACAGATTTCGCAGCCTGAAAAAGGTTGAAAAGACCTGCTGTAGTGTATCCATGTTTGAAGTGAGGGGCCAGTAAGATGAAAGAAGATGCACGTTTGCTATAAGAATCTATATTTGTTGAAGTATCTTAACAATACTGTAATGGCTTCTCTAAGTTCTGACCAGCTGAGAAGAAAGTGGGAAGAATGGAAAAGCATAAATGCAAATCACTGGCACTTCAGCTGTTCCTCATTGAGGTCCATCCGTATAGACAAGTGCCTCTAGTAAGGATTCGCCTGACCACAGATTTCGCACAGCAGCCACTCCAAGCAAAGTGAGACCTACTAAAGGACATATCTTGGCAAGTGAACGCAGGTTGCCAATCTACTGCCATTCTCATATGCTGAATTTGGCAAATCCCATGAATAAGCAGCAAATTCACAGTATTTGTCTTTATATAATTAGCAGAGAAGACACTCCTATAAATTCTGGGGTATTTCTAATATTCCAAACCAGTAATCATGAAGGGCCTTCTCTGGAGTAGTGACTTTCACTGAGCATCTTAGATACACCAAAAGTATGAGATGAACAATCCACCAGATCTCGGTCCCAGGTTTATTAGGTGGGGGGTGGCTTTGAGTCAGCATTGACTCATGGAGACTGCTTGGACTAGTCCCTGTAATTTTCTTGGCAAGATTTTCAGAAGTGGTTTGCCATTTCCTCCTTCCTAGGGCTGAAAGAAAGTGACTGGCCCAAGGTCACCCAACAGGCTTCATGCCCAAGGTGGGACTAGAACCCACAGTCTCACAGTTTCTAGCCTGGTGCCTTAACCACTACACCAAACTGGCTCTCATTTATCAACATTGGGCTGTTTCAAATTCTTACTAGCCTAAACAATGAAGCAGGGTATATCCTAAACAATGAAGCAGGGTATATCCATACTGCACCAAAAGCTCTTCCAATCCCCTGCTAATGCTGGCTGATCTCTAGGTCAGTTGAAGAAAATTCTCTCTGGATTAGGATGCTTCAGCATTGACCAGCAATATGTTCAGTCAAGACTTCCAGCTACTAGGAAGCCCACTGGATAGGTCTCCTACTGCTGTGCCCTCCCAAATTTCTCTTCCAGAAAATAAATTGCCAATCATTTTCCTTTTTCTGGTCTTGTCTGAACTTAACCATTTGAGTAATTGGGGAGTGGGGTTAAAAAACAACAACAGCATTTCAATAGGGCAGCAATGCACTTATTTAAAAAAAAAACAGCCCAGTGGAAAACTGGGTAGCTTAAAGAAAGAAAACTAGTAATTTTTTAAAAAAATATTTCTGTTGGGTGCTGCAACAGTGACATTTTGCATATCAGGCAAATGTTTTAACCACTATGCTACTGAAATACCATTTCTTACAATACCTGCAGCAGGGATTAGAGAGCTGCAGGTAATCTATGTGAGGGGATGTTCCTGCTCCTATGCTCAGTAGCTAACCAAAGTGCAGGGGGTTGCTTAAACGAAAGAGTTGGCAAATCAGACATTTGGGCTTGAGCTGAAAAATACTACTTTCAAAGTGGAAAAGGAAACTAAGGGTGAGCAGAGGACAATGTCATCTGTTCCTGCTCTCCAGAAACAGTTGGCCTGTACTCATGATGGGATAACTTGGCAATGAGGTAGGTCCTTGGATTTAAGTCTTTCCCTTCTCTTAGCCCCAGAAGAGTTAGCAAAAGTCCTACATGCTAGGGCAATGCAGCACTCAGTCTTTGGTTCCCAAAAGGTACTTCAGAGTATTTGAGGATACAAATATAGCGTCTACCTGCAAGTCTTTAAAGGTGCTGTATTTTGTCCTGGGATTGTGTAACAACTCTACTTTATATCACTAAAGTTCAGACCAATCCATATGTAATATTAAAACAATCTTTAAAAAGCAAACCTTATTCTGAGATCTGGAGCTAAGAAAACTGGATAGAAAAACATCTGAGCCAACAGCCTACATTCTCTATATGGTGCAGGCAACATCACTTTGCTATTTTGTTCCAAGAAAAAAGGATGGCCTAAATTCCAGCCTGCACAAGCTCATAGTCACTCATTTTGTGCTGATGGGCCTTCAGTATCTTTGGGGCTATATATGCATAACCCAGCACAAATCCAGCACTGGTTACTAGTTAATGTGCAGAGTAATCACAAGTGTTTATTAAAATGTGTGATAACTGATAAGCATACTATTTTTAAACATCTAACTAGATGAATTACAATTAATATAGAATCATAAGCATATCCAACTGAGATATTGTAGGAAACATTGCTGACAAGGTTAATGCTTTGGAACAGCATGTTACAAAGGAGGGCAATTCTCATTCAGTGAATAACCCAGATCTTGTATTTGCCCCCGTATCTGCAGGTTCTGCCTCCATATCTGCAGGTTCCTTTAGTGGTACATTCAGAATTGTTTTATGGGCCCAAAAGAGAGCTCAAAGTGGACACTTAGGCTATTGGGTGACCTGAATGACATTCTGAGCACACTCCTCTTCATCTATATAGGGAGGTTGTACTGGCAGACACAGTTGTGCATGCACACACACATGCACACACACACACGCACGCACACATACATACTCATTCACATACACAACTATGTGAAGAACTTCGTCTGTATTGCACTCAGCCAGACTGTGAACTACACTGTTAATGTTTTAAATAAGTATCTTCAGTGTTACCATCTGGAATTTTGAGAGCATATTATGGGCATGCTCCCAAAATGGCTGCTGGGGAGGGCACAAAGCACACATTTACCAGAAAATAAAATAGGTGGAGTTGCTCTCCATTCCAACTTTTAACATGCTATGAAGTAACCCATCATCTCAGGTTTTCTTTGTCTTTTTCAAGGGCATGTGGATATAGAGAATATTGAACTGCAACCACTCACCATATTATCTGGGGGGAGTTATGCGGAGCCAACAGATATCATGGAGATGAAGAGTATATTTGAGGCTGATGCTTTGCTTTGCAATGTATGAGCTTTCTAAGTGTTTGTTCATTCAATTAAAATAAGGTAACCAAAAAATCTAATGGGGCAGAAATCCTGGGAAATGTAAAGGGAGTTGTTGCCAGGCACACTGGTGCCCACAAAAGGTGTTATGCGTCTATGTTTTAAATTATAGTGTACCTTTGTAATGTAAAACTTAGAAAAATAATGTAGAGTTGTGCCTATATGTTGGAAAATCCCTGAATTGGATATTAGCTCCTCCATCAACTTTGTTGTGTTCCCTTACACGCAGGTAGCCTTCTATCCTGACCATAATACAAGGTTGTTCTCAAATTTATTGGGATTATTGGAAACAGTTTATGTATTTAGGAAAAAAGCTATAGTAATAGTAAGCATTAGTACTGCTTTGTATATTTCCATGTAGTTCAAACTATAAATCTCTCCATTTTCTTCTTTTGTCTATCAAGAATGAGGTTGCAAAAAAGTAACCCAATCTAAAATGTAAAACATACCTACTAAGTTATTACAGTAATTTGAATCTGTTGATTCACAGAATAAGCCTCTTTGTTTTCCAGTGAGCAAATACAGGCCTGCTTTTCTGCTTCACAGAACACTTGGACTAAAGAGATTAACGAATACAGAAACAAAGGTAGATAATACTCAACTCTCCAACAGCACATCTCACATGCTCATCTGATCCTTCCAGGAAGTTCTGCAGAAGGGATTCTACAAGGAGTCTACTCTATGCTACTACTTGCTTTAGAAAAGAAATATGTGCATTCCTCCCCTCCCAAAAGTAAGACTTTTTAACTGAAAAGATGAGAATCAGCTGAACACTGTTCTTGTAAACTAGCATGGGTATCATATTAGTTTCCAGCAAGATCTGTGACAGAATACTTCTATAACCTTGGTAAACAAGCAACCCCATTTTACTGTTGAAACCTGGTTAGATTTATACATGGTAGAGGCTGAACATTGCATTACAAAATTACAGGTGTTATTAGATTAGGTTGCAATCTTATTTATTCATTTGTTCCTATTTTAACTCTAAAATTGTACTGAAACTGAGGCATCTGTTGAGACTGGAGGTTTTGTCATTTCCCCCTTCCCTTGGCTGCCCATGTATTCACATAAACAAATTCTGTAGGTAATTTTCTTCCCAAACTAGAAAATATGCACCTGCTAAATTTCTGCATACAGGCAGATTTTAAAGATCATGAAACCATCCATTAATTATATAGATAAAAATCACACCCTTTTATTCAGTGTAAATTAATGCAGGATAACTTCCTCTTCTCACACACTTACTCAAAAGGATGTACTTGAAAGGATAGTGGGAATTTTTTTTTTAATCTGATAGTTACATGTCCTACTTAAATTGATACCAGCATGCTTTTCTTTGTGAAACAAATAGCAAGTTGGGGGATAATTTATATGTTCCCCACCCCACTCCCATCCCGGTGCCACAGCTTGATCCCAATCCAGGGTTCTTCCACACTTGTTTAGTTTCCTCAGCTTTCTATATCAAAACCAGTGTGGCTGCAAGAAGGAGGCTAAAAATTATTCATATATATTCATTGTTGCATACATCAGTTATTGCTTAGTTGTTGCTTAGAAGAGGAGACTGACCAATGTGTTAAAAAAAACCAATTGCAACTCTGACCTTAAATGTATTTCCATCACTGTTCTCTTCCCAATACTGTTACTTCCCTACCATCCAACCTGGGTATCCTTTGCTCATCTTTTGCTCAAGAATGATTAGAATACGGTTAAAAATATTCTGCCTTCCAACCTCAGAAAGGGTGATAGAATCTTTGCCTCAAATCAGACAGCCATATTCCTATTAAAATTTGGATCTCCCAATACTTCCTATATGGAATTATTAAGAAAAGTCATACTTCTATGTTAGAATGATCAGAACATAATCCAAACCTAAAACTTAGGACATAACATAACACCGAACACCAGAAAGATCTGAAATCAGGACAAGGCAAATGCTGAGGATAGTGAATAGGTGCTTCCAGACAAGATTTTGATTACACGGTGTGGTGCCTCATTTATGAATTTTTAAAAGGGGTCCAATTCAACTCAACTCAACTCAACTCATTACGGTTGTAGATCAGTACATAAAAGGGGTCTATACAACATCATCATCCATTTATAGCAATCCTACATTTTTCCACTGATTTTTATGTCTTATTTTTTTCCCCTCAAAAATCCATTGGGGAAAGAAAGATGGAATAGCTTTGTAATGTTGTCTTTTTATTTATAATAGTGGCTGCTGTCCATCAGAAAGTAACCTAGGACTGCATGGTAAAAATCTAACCCTTGTCTGTCCTGATTGCCTGAACCCAATTTTAGTTCTTTAAATTTTTGTTTTACCAAAAATATGCCTTTCTTATTTTTATTTCTTTTGATTTTTACTCTTTTGATTTTGCTAAAATCAATATATAAAGCACATGTAAAACCAATGTTCATCCATGCATTGGACAAACTTATTAAAGCTTTCTTTCAAAGTTCTAGGGGTTATAATACAGTTCTTGACATTTTGGAAATTTTGGTGTCTTGCTGTGCAACACAGTCTTAGAGCTATATGAAAAAATTCAACTCCCACCTCTGACTATGCCTTATCTCTCAGGCTTCAGGTCTTACCGGATAGGAATCCTGACTCGGAGATAGCGATCCACAGCAATAGCCAATAATGCCAGGATGGAGCTTTCTGTGAGGATGAGGACAGGACATGTCACCATCAGGCAGCTGTAGAAAGGGATGCGTGGTCCTACGTTGATGACAATGGCAAGAGGAATTACAAGTGCTCCCACAGCTACATCTGCCACTGCCAGAGACACAATAAAGTAGAAGGTGGCATCCTGGAGGGACTTGTTCACTTTGACAGCCCAGATCACCAGAATATTCCCAGGAATGGATACAAGGGCAATCAGCACCTCTATGAAGATGTAAGCAGCCTGGAAGTCCGAGTTGTTATGTGACATGGTGGTGTGATGCTCCTTAGCTTCGGACCCTTAAATTGCCTGAAATGATTAACGGAGACATAAGATATGGACAGCAATAGCTGCTACAGAATTTCAAGCTATCAGTTTCTTCATAGAGCGTGGCCCAAATATATACAAATATACACACATTTCATAGTCTGCATTTACTAAATCTTGCAAGGCAAAAGGGTTTCTGGGGCAGGGGAATTGTATATTTTAAATCCTGCAAAAGTACATGGTTTTTTCCCATTTCCAGCTAAGCAGCCCTTCTCCAATTTGTCACCAAGAGGTTCACATACTGGATATGTCATATAAGTAGAGCTATTGCACAGAAAAACTTTCTTCCTTCAGTCTAATTGCTACAATTTAGGCTGAGTTCTTCCTTGCCGCTACATTTGATCCCATCCATTCTGTTCAGCAACCATATAGAGTTCAGTTGATAACATCTAAAGGAGCAATTCTGAACACTGCTGATTCACAGCCCCAGGAAACCTTCCTAGAAGAGATGGCTCTTCTTGAACGCATGCATATGTATTGATATATGCAATATTGCTGCTTAAAATGTTTTGCATCCACTCTGCAAAATGGTCATTTCCTTGCCTTCCAGAGCAAGGAAATTCCAAAATGCGACAACTCCTAGGAAGGACTTCTTCCCATGTCTGCTAACCTGAGAAAAAGCCCCACTCAGAAAATGTTTCAGGGCCTGGGCCTTGCAGGTTTACCAGTCGAATCCCTGCCTGACTGCATTTGATGGAGCTTCTGTTATTTTACCACCATAATCCCAACTAAGTCACTGTGGTGTAGTGGTGCTGGACAGAGCGGGTTTGGGTCCTGCTCTACCCATGGAAGCTGGCTGGGTGACTTTGGGCCAGTCATGCTCTCTCATCTGTACTGGGTGGTTGAAAACTGTGTATCTACCAGCCTGCACTGGATCAGTGTGGTAGATTACTGTCCATGACTTTCAATAAATAATCCCAATTAGGTTCATCTTAAAAGTCATAGATTTTAAACTGTGAAAACAGTTCGCTAACCACATATATTTCCGAAGCAAGTTATTTCTGAAATATATAATTAATTAAAAGGGGGAAAAACCCACTATTTAGATGCATTCAGATTGTAACAGCAAACAGACAAGAACCTTAACAATGCATAATTGTAGTGGGAGGCCTGTGGCTCAGGCAGACATCTAATGTCAAAGATCGGGGATATTTGATATACATAAAAGTGTCCCCTATTTTTATCAGAATGATGAATAAGGCTAATAGACTTTTTTGCCCCATGTGCAGTATTTATCAGAATAGCAAGGGGAGTCCATGTGGAGAGGTGTCCAAAAAGTCAGGATGGTGGCTACAACCATGTGATTCAAGTCCTGTCCCTTTTTTACATGCATTGCATTGCTTTAAAGAAAAATTAAGAACTTTTAAGATTGTGCATGAAATTAGACCAAACTTGTGTATTATTGATCTGTAGAGCTGGGATGTGCAACTTTTTCAGGATAAAGGGCCTTATGTTGCCTTTGAGTGGAATGCCTGAGGTTACAGTATCAAAAAAGTAGGTACAACATTTAAATTTTGTTTTTACTTCTTATGCATATTTTATTTAGTTAAAAGCACTTCCACATAACAGCTTTGCACAGCTCCAAAATCCATAGCACCTACATGATCTCACGCTGTCTATATTCTCAGATAATCTATTTCCAGCTGAGTTGCAATGCATCCAAAATCACAAAAGTGGTAATCTTTTCATTTCCATGTTGAAACTCTACAGATCTTGTCAGCATGGCATTATCCCACTGGCGGATAATGTCATGCTTCATTCTACCTTCCAGGTCTGTGGCTCAGGCCAGCTTCTTCCTCCTCTGCTATCTGTGCCGCTGGACTTCACACACTTTCTGTCTATAGGAACAGCATTTAGCACTCACCATCTCAAGTGGTTATATCTTTATTATGTTTTGGAAGTAAGTCAACCCCATTCAGATCAATAGGTTGGAGTGTTTAGCATGGCACTGAACAAAAACAGCAAGCAAATCAATTGTGCCATTCAGTGAAATGCATCATTTTACTGTGGCCCTAACATAGAAGTGTCCATCACTGAACAAGTTTCCCCTTTCTTCAATTGATTATGATTTCTCAGTAATAGGCATGCACCACTGAGCATTTTTATGTTTATACCTGGAAGGCTTATCTTAAAAAGAGTATTTCTCCAAACTTCCATTACATTACATTTGATAGTAGAATAGACTACCACTGGAGATGCTTAACATTCTAATTAATGTAGTATGATATAATGTTTGACAAGTTATGGTAAGACATGACTGCTAAGATGTGACCGGTAATGCTCTGTTAAATGTGAACATATGTTAGACAACAGGTGCAGTATACTGTCCCTTAATTCTCCCTTTAAATATGAGTGTGTGTTAGTTAATAGCTGTAGTATTATTTCCTTCAATTTTTTTTCTTTCTTGATTGTATAGTTTTAGTAAATAACATTATTACTTTACTATTGTTTATTTTTGATGTTATGTAAATATATTGAGAGCTCTTCCAACGAAGTCAAATTCCTTCTATGTCTAATCATACTTGGCCAATATTCTATTCTATTCTATTCTATTCTATTCTATTCTATTCTCCTGTACAAACCATATTTAAATAGAGATTGGATGGCCATTGGCCAGGAATGCTGTAGTTGTCTCCTGTGTTGTAGAACCTGAACTGAGCAGGGAGTTGGTCTAGATCAGGGATCCCCAAACTCCTCAGCTCATCAACCCCTTCATGAAGTTTCAGATTGTTCATTAACCCTCAAATATTTATTATATGAGAATAATTTAATAAATACTAGTTTAATAGTACTACAAATAAAAATAACAACAATAATGGATAGTCCCATTGACCCTTGGAGGTTGATACTGACCACTTTGGTGAACCTTGGTCTAGATAACCACCAACATCATTCCAACTCTTCGATCCAGCATCATGGTTTTTCCTCTATTTATGGGCTATTGGACAATTTTAACATGTGAGCTGACAATCACTTTATTTTTGCCTTGTGATTATTATACATTTTAAGCCAGCACTGCTGTCATATAGATGAACAGCAAGTCTGTTTCATCCTTCTTTTAATCAAAGATGCCAGCCAAGGGTTGAACCTGGATCTTTTGCGTGCAATGCATGTGCTCTACCCATGAGCTACCCCTTTCTTTGATGTTGGATCTTTTCCTCCCTCCTACAAATGTAGCAATCAGAGAAGACTTCTTCAACTTACAGAAATAATGCAGTATCCTGCCCCCCAGATAACAGGTAGAGTGCATAGACAGGCTGCTCTTTCCATCTAAAAATAAAATGCAGAAGTATACACTTCTTCATAGGAACTGGGAAAAAGAGCAGTCCAGAATAACCCTAACATAAACAATTCTCAAACAGTGGCAAATAAGGGGTGGTGTCATTTGTAGTTAATCACATTAATATTCGATAGCCACATCAATAGGTACAAGCAGTACATTGCACATGTCAGTAACAACAGCAGTGAAAGCATAACTGAGGGGAAGAATGACTACATTCCCCCAGGTATGACATGTTGTGCTTTTTTATCCTTGAAAAATGTGATTCCACTGCAAGACAATGGCAACCTTGGAGGGAAGAAATGCAAGTTATGCATAACAAATGAGGTGCAAATGTGGATTTATTAGGCAAAGAATGGGTTTTATCACAATATAGACTTCTTGGTGTTACACAAGTTCCTTTTTTGTCCCATTATAGTTTCTAATTAAACTGGGGTAGCCTATTTTCATAGCACTTCAACCTGCACTGGGAAAGGCTGTGCACTGGGGGGGAACAAGCCTTCAGGAAGGTGCCAGCAAATGTTGCAGTAGAGATGTGCATGATGTTTTTGAACAACAGTCAAAGGTACCTCTTGAATGCATCCCCACACAAGCACTTTTCCCCTCTCCATTCCAGCACACTTTTGGACCTGTGCTTCTTCCTTCTACAGAGAGATTCTGCCTCCCCTCCCCGCCAACCCCACACCACCATCCTTCTTATTTCATTATATTTTAGAAACACCCTCCCTTTGGGCTCTGGAGGAATAACTGCTTGTGTGCAACCTAAGAGCCAAACAAAGGCTCAGTGACAAAATAAAGCAGATGTGCTCTAAGATACTGCGGCCCTTTTGTGTTTTCTACTTTGAATAAATTCATCTGGGAAAGTATCAGTGCAGCACATCCATTCCTGGCCTGGTGCCGCTGAAATGTTACGGACTACACTGACTGCCAGGCGCGGGGAGTGGAAGTCCATCTGAAGGGCACCAGGTGCAGGGAAGGCCGGGAAGCACGTTCAGGGACCCGCACAAATCCTCTGCCCGTCAGGGAGAAGTTTGGCTAAGCAGAAGGACGGCCACCCCCTGCCCTCCAGCCCTCTTTTTCCTGATAGTCGCCCCGTTGACCCGACCATCCCACAACCACTCCCTGCCCCTTTCCCGTCCCGCGTACAGCCGATCTCCGAACAAAGGCGCCCCCCGGTCTCCTCCTTCCCTTCCCAAGGCTGCGCCTCCCTCTCCCCGCTGCTGTGCGGTCCCGGCCACGAGATCAGATCCTCCGACTTCAGGCGACCCAGGAAGAGCCGAGATCACCAGCCGGCAGAAAGCGCTGCGCCCCGGACGAGCCCGCGCTCCGAGGCTCACCTGGCCCCGCGCGCGGGGGTCACGCTGTCTTGCTGCCGGAGAAGCTTTCCCACCCAGGACAGGCTGACAGCGGCCGCGACCGCGGCTGCAGGAATGATGGGGTGGGAGCATCCTGCTCTCTCTTGGGCGGCTCGCTTACTGGGCTCCTGGATCTCTTGGCATGCCGGGATGCAACCAGCCCGCCCGGCTCCCGGCCGGGACCCCTGGAGTTGGGGCGGCTCACTGCGGTGAATCCGGACCCTGATGCAGGCAGGCAGGCAGGCAGGCGGCTCTCGTCCCGAAGTCTGCTCCTCGCTGCCGACCTGGGTATCACATGGTGCAGCGGACTGCACCGAACAGGGTCCTTGCGGTATTTTAAAGAGCGAGTCGCCTGGTTCGAGGGTCGGTGGGCCGCGGTGCGCAGGCGCGCGTGTCTCTGAGAGTTTGGGTGTGGGTTGGCAGAGCCCTGAATCGCAACAGCGCCGCTGCACCAGGACCGCGTCGCAGCGCTCCTCTTTCTTCTCTGCCCCAGGAGCTGAAAGCCGGGGCTGGAAAGCCGGCATTTCTGCAACCGAATCTGAGCCGAGTCCGGAGATGCCCTGCTCGGCTCCTTGTCCTGGAGCTGCCAGAAGCCGCAGAAGCCACTCAGAGGTTCTAGAAAAACCCACCCTGCACGTGCCCCCAAACCCCATCCGTTCCTTTCTGTTTCACCTGTGCCAACTTACCTTAGGGAAAAAAAAAAAAATTCCAAGCAGAGTCCTGAAAGCAAGCAAGGCTTCCCTTAGCGAGAAGCATCCTCTGCCCGCGTTGGCTTCCACATGAACCCGGGAGACGCTCGATCTCGGGTGTCTCCCCTGATCCCAAGTGCCTTAGCTACGGCATCCACTCGCGGTGAGGGGCTCGCCTGGCTCCCGGCCGGTGACCCCTCGGGCGCCTAGGAAAGACCTTTTAGCCTCCCGGGGCTTAACACCGGTTCAGCTGGTTCTTCTGCTGGTTTTAACTGTTGCTCTTGTCCCGCAGTTTATGCCCTTTCTTGAAGGGCCACGGAGACTGACTTTGGAGAGTACTGTGTCTCTGTGCCTTGTGAAATAAGGAGACTGGTTGGGAGAGATTGCAGGGAGTTGGAAGGGATCTCAGAGATTATCTAAGCCAGCCTGCTGCCTGGGCAGGAAACCAACTACTAGGGCATTACAAAATAAATAGGACATATTTCTATTGAATCTTTACTGGAATGTAAATTTAAGTTAGAATCAGATCAGCATCTGAGTGAGAGATATCTAAAAATTAAAAGCATTGAATTCCACAAATAAGGTGCTTCAGTTCTTTGAGAATGTCAGCAAGCAGATGCTGAGGATTATCTATTGAAGTCCTTCACCAAAGGCTCCTGAATTTATTTATTTATTTGTTTATTCATTTATTTATTTATTTTCTATCCCGCCCTTATTATTTTTATAAATAACTCAAGGCGGCAAACATACCCAATACTCCTTCCTCCTCCTATTTTCCCCACAACAACAGCCCTGTGAGGTGAGTTGGGCTGAGAGAGAGTGACCGGCCCAAGGTCACCCAGCCGGCTTTCATGCCCAAGGTGGGACTAGAACTCACAATCTCCTGGTTTCTAGCCCATTGCCTTAACTGCTAGACCAAACTGGCTCTCTTAGTCAGTCTTGCAGCTATCATGGGATCAAAGAACTGTTCTTTATTTTTTAAATTTGTATGGCCACCCATCTCACCAAGTGAGTCTGGGTGGCAAACAAAATTTAGAAAATAGAAACAATTAAAATAATGCAAACATTAAAATACATAGCAGCCAAGAATAAAGCACCCATTATAATGACTAATGGTATTAGTTCTTACCAATCTGTAATGCTTAATGTGTATTTAACAGTGTTCTTAAACTAAAAGAATGTGTAAAACTGAAGAATGTGTTAAACTAAAAGTATGTGTAATTCACCTGTAATTCTTACAGATTGGTTAGAAGTTAAAGATTGGAAGAAAGGAATGGGAATGAATTAACAGCTCTTGCAAAGGAGAAATGCAAGCAGTCAAGTTCTTCAAGTACTATCGAAACTGGTACTTTTACTCATACTTTTTACTTTTCTTCAGAAATGATCTAGAATTCAGATAAGCAATGATATGGCCAGGTCTGCACAATAAGAAAAAGTCTGTAAGCAGCATTAAAAAGATTGTTCCAAACTGCCTGATGGCTAATGACATTGGAGCGAAGTGTACATTAAGGAGTATACAAGGCGAAAAGGCTTAAATTCTCACATATCTGGTTGATATCAAGGGTGGAGGTGACTGATAGGAAAAGAGTTTCCAGAGTTATGTTAGTAACTTGATGAAACATATCTGTGGGAGCAGTGAAAAGGATGAGTTCCATGCTAAAGATCCCTAAAGAAAGAAAAAACATAAAACTGCCAAGATTTAAGTAATTTTAAGTAGCACCCATACTTATAATGTAATAGATTTGGAATACGGTGTACATTTCTTGTTTCCACATCACAAAAAGGCTATTTTACAGCTGGGAAAAGACAATAGACAACCTCAGGGGGCTGGTCTGACTCCTCTATGAAGAAAAGATTATAACATTTGCATTTTAGAAATAAAAGGTAAGCAAGAGCAGACATGATAGAATTGATAGAACTAATTGCGGAGAAAGTTTCTAAGTGCAAAAAAAGTGGAAAAAGAAAACTTTTTCCTTTCTTTTTCATCATTCTAGAACCTACCCTAGGCTACCCAATCTAGCAGAATAATGGGAGATTCCAGAAAAATAGCAGGGGGAAACTTTCATGGAATTAATATAGAATTTGTTAATCAGATATCTAGTGATGGCCCTAAAATGACATAGCTTTGAACAGGAATAGATTCATTCTTAGGATATCCATTGCTTTGTGATTCTTCCAAGATCCAATGCAAGATTATGACCGGGTTCTAGTTGCTGAGGAGCAATTGCCCAAAGGAGATGTCGCCTTTACACCCTACAGCCTTCTCAGAAGCAGCTGCCGGCTGGTTTTTAGGAGAAGCAAGATGAACGGATTAGGCTTTCCTCACTTTCTTACTTTTTTAAATAGTATCATTTTGATCTAAATTGGGAGTTATCTAGATTGGGACTACAATTTTAGATATGATGACAGAGATTTGTGAAAACCCACCTCATCCCTATAAACTTTTGCAAAAGATACTCAGATCCCAGCCTAGATGTGGGGAAAGGTGTGTGGGACACACAGAAGAATTTTTTAACCATATACTTTTACCTAGTGCACCCTCCCCACACTTCAAAGTTGCCACTTAGGAAAAATATGTGCACCCAAGTGTCATGCTATAATTAGAGTGCTGAATGAATGTTGGGTAAGTTTTTCTTCCAGCCTATTCTACCATGCAGATAATTTGGGAATGGGTAACTATGGCATATATGGCACCTTGAGTTCCTTGGAGGAAATGCGGGATATAAATGCAGTAAATAAAGGAGCACTAGAGCAGTTCACAGTATGCTTGTGGCTACATTTCTGTGATGTCATAAACAAATTAATTCCTAGCAAGATTTTAAGACATATTTCCTGTTGGGAGCATTTCTATTGCAGAGACTTCACAGACCTAAGAGAATTCATTCTCTTCTGTGATTGGATGCTAATCCCTTCTATAATACCACACATACAAATTTTGCTTTAGGTGTCCACTGTATGCATGTCTTTAAATGTGTTGTTTTTAATGCTATGTAATGTTTGGTGTGAAGCCATCAATGGCCTGCTAGAACCACCTAATGGAGCAGAGCTTAACACAGTGGAAGAGCTGTGCACAGGAAAAGAATATTATCTAAAATGGCTTTAATGAACACATCAGAGAAACACAGGTTATTGATCTTACACACTTAGCCCTCCCAAGCATAAAGAATTACACACTTAGACAAAGTAGGTTTAAGAGTAAAAAGAGTCTTACTGGTTTTATTCTTGGTTCAGTTACATCCATCTTCAGTGGAAAAGATGAAATTTTTGTTCTTCTGTTCTTTACCTATACTTGGTGATCTCTTAGCCCTATAGCTGCTAAGAGCTGCATGTAGAAAGAGGAATTCCAGGTCCACTGCATGGCACCCAGAGATGGAGGAGAGCAGCACACAGCTGTGTGCTTCACTCCAGGTTCAAGGAGGAGGAAGAGAGAGAGAGGAAGTAGGAGTGGCAACAAACAGCTTCCTCAATAGCACAGAGAGTTTGCATCTAAGAGCAACCCTCCATATGCTAATGAGGCATGCTGGATTTGCCAGGACTTCCAACATGGTGCACAACTATCACCATCACTTATTTGCTCCACTGCAAGGACATGCTTTCCTTAAAAAAAAGTTCTAGACACCATAATGAACACATATGTGTAAATCAACAACATACAAACTGAATCAATTATTGTGGTATTGCATGGATGATACATTCTGATGCTTAATTAGGGCTAGTTATCAGGAGATATACCACAGCTGGACTTTCTGCAGATGCTTCTGGTTTTGTACATTAAGTGGAGCCACACCGAACTAAGAATTGGATGAGGAGGTTGTATAATGGTTTGAGCATATGCTTCTCTTACCAATCAGCATATATCCAGTCAGGTTTTTCGACTCCTGAGTTATCACCTGTGCATCCATACGGGAATGGCACACAGGAAGCTTCACAATGGACAATTCTACAGTTCCTTTTGTTTATGTGAACCTAGCCACTGTTTTATACCATGCTTTAACACATTGTGCAAACCCTGCAAATTTAGGTTTATTTAATAAAACATGGTTAAACAAACCAAGGTTTGCTGCAGCATTTGCATTTCCCATTTCAGACCCAGACTGTTAGCCTATCCAGGTCAGTAATGTCCACACACTACCCAACTGTCAGGCTCTGCCTGCTACCCAGTAAAAACGCAGATGCTAGTGTAGGCTTAGGTTCTGGTTTTATTTGAGTAACAGTATGCATGCCCTTTAAGAAAAGCTGAGAGTGAGTGGAGCGCGCCAGAACGGGATTTAAATAGCCCGCGCTGGTCAGCGCTCCCACCCCTTCTTACTTCGGGTGCGCCCCGAGCCCCGTCGGTTCCATTGCCAGTAGGTGAGGGGTCGTGGAGCCCCTCCTGTGCTCTGGGCGTTTCCTTAATTGCTTCCCTGGCCGGTGATGGTTCATTGCCGGGCGATCAGGTTCGTAATCTCTTTGACAGCTTGGGCGCACCTCATGGTCTGGTCTTGTCAATTACCTTCTTTGCAACATTGTATCTCTTCTGCGCCTCCGGCTAGAGTTGATACTTTGTTGCCAGCACCTGTTGCTCTCTTTTGTTAGCTAGTTGCCTTTTCCCTTAATCCGCCCGGTACCCATTTCCCTGCATTGTCATGTGAGCCGTTGCGATGTCACAAGCATCGCAATGGTGATCATGACATACTGCCCCCCTTTGAGAAGGTTAAGCTGCGGGTTTGGAGGGGTAGGCGGTATGGAAGGTGCGGATCAGGTCGGGGGCCTGGACATCATGGGCAGCGACCCACTCAGGGTGTGGAAAGTGTTTCCACTTTACGAGGTATTGGAGGGAGCCCCACCGCTTGCAGGAGTCAAGTACCTCCTTTACTTTGAAGTGTTGCTGCCCATCTATCATCACTGGTGGAGTGGGGGGCGTGCGTGGGTGCCACCGGGAGGGATCACTTGCCGGCTTGAGTAAGCTGCAGTGAAATACCAGGTGCAGTCTCTTTAAATTATGGGGCAGGTCCAAGCACACCGTGACTGGGTTCATGATTTGTGTCACCTGGAATAGCCCAATGAACTTGGGGGCCAGCTTCTTTGACGGTTGCGGCGATTTTATGAATTTGGTGGATAGATAGACCATGTCCCCCACCTGAAATGTTGGTTGCTGGCGCCCGTGTTTGTCCGCTTGTAATTTGTATGCCGTTTGTGCCTCTTTAAGCGCGTCCTTGATGACCGGCCAGGAATCTGCGAGTTTCTCACCCCAATCACAGGCGGCCACTGTTGGGGACGGAGGCTGAGGTAGTTCAGGGATGGGGACGAATTCCTGACCCGGCACTACCCCAAAGGGGGGTTTTCCCGTGCTTTGGTGTATCGCGTTGTTGTATGCAACCTCTGCAATTGGGAGGAGGTCCACCCAGTCGTCTTGGTGATAGTTTATGTAGGAGCGGAGGAATTGCTCCAGTGTGGCATTAAGGATCTCTGTGGATCCGTCCATCTGGGGATGCCAGGAGGTTGACAGGGCTTGCTGGGTACCTATCAGTTTCAAAAAAGCCTGCCAAAACCTCGAGGTAAATTGTGTGCCCCTATCGGTCACCAAGCAGGAGGGGCAGCCATGTAGGCGGTACACGTGGACTAGGAACAGTTTCGCCAGCTGTTGGGCTGACGGGATCGAGGTGCAGGGGATAAAATGCGCTTGTTTTGAAAAGTAGTCTTTTACCACCCAAATGACCATTTTCTTTTGGCTGGGCGGTAAGTTGACTATGAAGTCCATTGAGATCTCATCCCAAGGGCGGGAGGGTTCAGCCATGGGTTGCAGCAGCCCCTGGGGTTTGCCAGCCGGTCGCTTGGCCATAGCGCACACTGGGCAGGATGCCACATACGTCTTGACGTCCTTCCTCAGCGAGGGCCACCAAAACTGTCTCCGAGTCAGGTGTAGGGTTTTCAAGAACCCGAAGTGACCAGACTTTTTGCTGTCATGCGATCTGTTGAGAATCGCCTGCCATTGTGAGTCGGGTACATATAACCTTCCCTCCGCCCATGCTAGGTCCTGGTCCATAGTGACCTTGTTGGGGTTGGCGAGGAGCCAGGGGTCAGATTTTAATGCCGTTATGAAATCTGCCCGTAGCCCCCCTGGCATTTGAGGTTGCCTGCGTCTAGGGGCGGGTTGCGTCGTAGTTGTTTGCGGGGGGGGGAGGCTGTCCCCGAGCGTGACCCCGGGTGACCGCTGCCATACCCAGCTGGGAATCGGAAAGCACCGTCCCTACAATGTCGGAGATAGGCTCCGCATCCTGAGGCAGTCGGGAGAGTGCGTCTGCCAGGAAGTTCTTTTTGCCTGGTATGAACTTCAGCTGGAAGTTGAACCGGCTGAAGAACTGAGCCCAGCGTATTTGCTTGGGACTGAGGTGCCAGGGCGTACGGAGTGCCTCGAGGTTGCGGTGGTCTGTCCAGACCTCAAACGGGTAAGTCGTCCCTTCCAAAAGGTGACGCCAAGCCTCCAGCACTGCTTTAACCGCAAATGCTTCCTTTTCCCACACGTGCCAGCGCCTCTCTGTCTCCGAGAATTTCCTCGAGAGATAGGCGCATGGCTTCAGGATTCCAGTGGAATCCTTTTGCAGAAGGATGGCGCCTATTGAGAAGTCAGAGGCGTCCACCTGCACCACAAAAGGCCATTCGGGGTCCGGGTGAGCTAGAATTGGCTCCGCTGTGAACAGTGCTTTTAGCCTGTCAAACGCGGTTTGACAGGCAGGAGTCCAATTAAGTACAGCCCCTGGGTTTTTTACCTTGCGTGTCTCCCCGACGCCTTTGGTCTTGAGCAAATCAGTTAAGGTTAGGGCAATTTCCGCGAACCCCCTCGCGAAGGACCTATAGAAATTCGCGAACCCAAGGAAGCTTTGAAGCTGGCGCCTGGTGTGTGGGCGTTCCCAGCTCAAGACTGCCTGGACCTTCGCGGGGTCCATCTCTACGCCTTTGTCAGAGATTCTGTACCCTAGGTAGTCCAAGTGCGACTTGTGGAATTTGCACTTGGACAGCTTAGCGTAGAGTTTGGCTTTCCGGAGCTTAGTGAGGACTTGCCTCACTAACCTCTCGTGTTCCCTCTGCGTCCTCGTGTAGTTGAGGACATCATCCAGGTAAACCAGTATGCCCTTGAATAGGTGTTCATGCAGTACCTCGTTGATGAGTTGCATGAAGACACCCGGGGCCCCCGCAAGACCGAATGGCAGTACCTTGTATTGGAAGGAGCCCAAGGGACAGTTGAATGCCGTTTTCCACTCGTCCCCCTCCCTGATGCAGATTCTGTAATACGCCTCGCGGAGGTCGAGTTTGGAAAACACCCTTCCCTTTGACAGGTGTGCTAGCATGTCCTTTATGAGGGGTAGGGGGTATTTGTTGGATAGGGAAGTGGAATTTAATCCGCAGTAATCGGTGCATAGTCTCAGGGTGCCGTCATTCTTTTCCTGAAATAGGACGGGTGCTCCAACCGGCGGGTTCGCTGGTTCTATGAAGCCCCTGGAGAGGATTTTGTCCAAGAATTCCCGCAGCGCCGCTAATTCTCTCTGGGTCATGGGGTAGATCTTGGGCTTGGGTAATGGGACGTCTGGGAGCAGTTCAATTGTGCAGTCCGTCTTACGGTGGGGGGGTAATTGGTCCGCTTCCTCTTCTCCGAAGACATCTGCAAAGTCTGCATATTGCTCCAGCAGTCCTTCTGGTGGGGGGGTCGTGGGTATGGTTGACAACTTCTGCCCTCCCCACTGTCGGAGCAGATGGTTTGTCTGGTGTCGGTGCCTGGTAGACCCCGTCTTTGAACTTGATGGAGCGTGTCCTCCAGTCTATGTGTGGGTTGTTGCGTGCTAGCCAGGGGATCCCCAGCACTACTATGGGTTTCCCTATCTGGGTTTCCACAAAGTCTATGGATTCCTTGTGGGTGCCCATTGTCAGGGTGACCATTTCGGTCCTCTGGGTGGCTGGTCTCCCCCCCGCTGTGGAGCCGTCTAGTTGGTGGAACGCCAGCGGTTTAGGGAGGGGGGAACAGGGCAGTTTTAGTGCGGCGACCATGTCCAGGTGGATCAGATTTCTGGAGCACCCAGAATCCACCAGAGCTTCGACCATAATGGCTCTAGGGCCATAAGAGAGTTTAATTGTCCCTGCCAGGATGGAGCAATCGTCACTCACCCTGGGGTTGTTGTGCCCCTTCTTCACCACCTGCCCAGTGGCACTGCTTAGAGCAGGTGGGGAGCATTTTCCGCCGGCTGTTCTTGGGCGTCGATCACGTCCCCTGCGAGGTAGGCATCCGCATCCTCGTCCGGGGTCGCTAACGCTCCTGTCAGGCATCTGGGGGGGTTGGATGGCTTGTGCGGCGTCTTTGGTGTGGGTCTGGGCAGGCGATCCGTTGTCCTGTTTTTGTAACAGTCCGCTGCTCGGTGGCCCGTCTTCCCACACCTGGTACACTGCCCGCGGGCAAGCCTCCATTGTTGGTCCACATGCCAGGTCGGGTCCGACTGTGGGACTGGTCCTCTGGTGCTGGGAGGGATTTTGTCCTCTGCAGTTGCAAGCAGGAACGTGCACTGAGCGTGCTCCACTTTTCCGGCTAGGCAAATCCACCCGTGAAGGGAGGCTGGGTCGTCCCTGTAGAGTGCCCATTGTAGCACCTCCCGGTTGAGGCCATGCTTGAACATGTCAATCAGGGTGGCCTCTGACCATTCCGTGATTTTGCCTGCGAGGACCCTGAACTCAAGGGTGTAGTCAGCCACCATTTTTCTTCCCCGGCGCAGTGCTTGAAGTGTGCACTTGGCCCTTTCCTTCGCCAGGGGGTCCTCAAAGTAATGCTTCAGCTCAGCTAGGAAGTTGTGGAAATTGGCCAAGGCTGGGGCTCCGGACTCGGGCATCTGTACGTACCAGTCCGCGGCTCTATCTTGGAGCTTGGTGGCCACTGCCGAGATTTTTGCGGCTTCTGTGCTGAAGCAATGGCCGTATTGGGCCATGTAGTCCCTTGCATTTGTTAGGAAGAAGGACAGTTTCGTAGGGTTCCCGTCAAATTGTACGGGGAAGTCTTTGGCGAACCTCCCAATTTGTGGGACCCCTACCTGTGGGTGGTGAGGGATGGCTCCCACTGGCCTGGGGCCATGAAGCCCTGTGACAGAGTCTCGTGCTTGGCCCCTTCCGCTCGGGGTTGTTGGCAGGGTGGGTATGGTGCCTCGATCCCCTCTTGCCCCCTGTGCCGCCTCAGTCTTGGAGCGCTCGCCTACGATCATTGCCAGGGACTGGAGCATATGTTCCAGGTCTCGTACCTTGGCTTCCAGGGCTGTGTCCTTGTCTGGCGTGCTCCGGTCTGCCAATGTCGGGGACAGGAGCAGGTGTTCAAGGTATTGTACCCTGGCTTCCAGGGCTGTGACCCTGTCTGGTGTGCCCTGGTCGTCCGACGTCGGTGCTGCCAGATGCTGACCGATCTGTAGTCTTGTGCCTTCCTGCTCGGGCGTTTGGGGGTAGCGGAGCCTCCAGGTGGAGTAGGGTGTTCCCGTCCAGGGTCCTGCTCCGCCAGCCCATGTGAGGAGTTGCTGGTCCCCGACTTCGTCTTCTGTCGGGGCTCTCCCGTCTGGGTTGGAGCTCCAGGTCTGGAACTGGGGTGCGGTGTGGGCAGGGAGGGTGTCTGTGTCCCATTCCGGTGCGCCGCCTCCAGCAGCTGTCGGGTTGCAACTGCCTCTTGCGGGCCGTCCTTCACGCCTCTGGTGCGAAGTGCTGGCTCCATCGCTGTCCCCGGTTCTGTTTTCGCCAGTTGATCTCTCTTGCGGAAAATTTTCATCCGGTGGAGCTTGGCGACTTTGGTTTGGTGACTCTCAGCTTTATGTCAGGCTCTGCCTGCTACCCAGTAAAAATGCAGACGCTAGTGTAGGCTTAGGTTCTGGTTTTATTTGAGTAACAGTATGCGTGCCCTTTAAGAAAAGCTGAGAGTGAGTGGAGCGCGCCGGAACGGGATTTAAATAGCCTGCGCCGGTCAGCGCTCCACCCCTTTTTACTTCGGGTGCGCCCCGAGCCCAGTCGGTTCCATTGCCAGTAGGTGAGGGGTCGTGGAGCCCCTCCTGTGCTCTGGGCATTTCCTTAATTGCTTCCCTGGCCGGTGATGGTTCATTGCCGGGCGATCAGGTTCGTAATCTCTTTGACAGCTTGGGCGTGCCTCGTGGTCTGGTCTTGTCAATTACCTTCTTTGCAACATTGTATCTCTCTCTTCTGCACCTCCGGCTAGAGTTGATACTTTGTTGCCAGCACCTGTTGCTCTCTTTTGTTAGCTAGTTGCCTTTTCCCTTAATCCGCCCGGTACCCATTTCCCTGCATTGTCATGTGAGCCGTTGCGATGTCACAAGCATCGCAATGGTGATCATGACACCAACAGTGTCTTGTCTGAGTTTCATTTCAGGAATATTTTTACCAGAAGATGTTGTGGACTGGACCTTCTATGGGGAAAGCCTGAGCTACTGAGCTTAGACCATCCTTTTGACAGTGCATCAAAGTGCATTGATTCAATAAATCCATCAACAGTCTTGACATGGCAGCAGGACCAAGAGAAGTGGCCCTCAGCAGTCCTGGGTAAATTGGGCACGATTGCACAGGTGAGCACATCGCCAGAGCAGATTTTTATTAAAGTAGTATGTCAACTGATACATGCAATCATGGCGCTAATGATGACAATAAAATGTCACGCTATGATTTATGAAGGCAAGACAAAGCTTAACACAAGCTGAATCTTGTTAATGTAAAGCACAGCCCAGTGGAAATCGATGAAAATGTCTTAAACTGACATATTGATGCTGCATTGTCCTCATCATTCATCACACAAATTAATTTTTTAAATGTTATTACAGTCCTAAATAATATACATATATTGTAGAAGGGTATTTGCAGATGAATTGTTTGTTAATAAGACTGAGTGGCAACAATGAACAAAAACCATGTGAAGTTTAATGTTAACTTTCAAGCCCCCTCCCCTATTTTGTTACTGATATTCATATAAGGTGGCTTGTGCCCTGTTAATGCAGTGTTTCTCAACCTTAGCAACTTTAAGATGTTGCAAAAATTGAGCGAAGCGGGTAAGACTAAAAATTATCCTAACAAAAAAAGTGGCCTCTTCAAAGAAAAAGATGAGAATTGGTGACTTGCATTTAAATAGTCAAGGGAAAACTGAATTGTGGAAAGTTGAAGATGGAGGGTTTGGAAAGACTGGGCTGCCACCACACCATGATCAAGAAAGAGAATTAAGCTCTAAAGGCTGGAAGATTTCTGAGGAATATTTGGACTTTCTAAAGCAGGTTGTAAAATTTGAAATTGACAAAAAGAAAGTTCTGTGCATAATACTGAGATATGTAAATAGCTTGGTTTACTTTGAAGTAGGATAACTGTCTAAATGTGTTTATCAGGATGGTCTCTTAAAGGTTTAGATAAATGTTTATGCTGTTTTGAGAATTCTTACATTTTTGGTATTAATAATGTTACTTTTTAAATTATATAATAGTAATAAGAAGTTGGTAGGTTATTTTGTTTTAGTTTAAATGCTTTTGACAATTGTTTAAATTTGTTTAATGGATTTTTTTAAGGGTTTAGGTGATTGTCCTTATTTTTGAATAATATTTTTATAAATAAATAATAGTAATAAGATATAATTAGGTCACTTTTTGTTAGTTTAGTTGGCAAATAGGAGTAAATTATAGTGAAGAAGGATATTGTTTCTTAGTATATTAGCTTTTTATGTTTGAAGGGGTTTTTTATGTTTCTTAATTGGGAGGGAAATTTGTTTTAGAAGGGAATGTTATAATGAGAATTTAAATGCTTTATAGAATAATGCTTATCATAGTATAAACTGGAGTAAGAGACTGATACTGATTTATGTATAACTTTGTTAGAAAGTTGGAAGCCATTCTGTTGTAGTTTGTTTTGTATTTTTACACCTTTTTAGTTTTCTTTTTCTTTGTAGGCCCTTTTGTTTCATTCTTTTTAGTTTTTATGTATATTTTGAAAAAAAAATTAATAAAACTTTTTTTAAAAAGAGAGAGAGAAATTTCTGAGGCACTGCCAGGGTCAAAGTGAGGAATGATCTTGAGTGGCTTAATCCTGACAACAGACATAAGTATTAGAGCATTCAGTTCCAGAAAAATGTATTGGATTGTCTTCCACATCGTTAGTTTGATCGAAACACAATGAACTATGTGAACCTGGCTATTGTGGCTTATTCAGCAAATTATGATTTAAACAAATCAGGGCTTACAGTGTGTGAGTCTGGAGGCAATTCCTGCACTCAGCTTGATGGCATGACATGAACTTTCAGCAGAGATCCCAGTCTAGAATCCACAGAGTGGCGGCATCCTCTGCCACAAGGACTTGTGTTCCACCGAGCCTCACTACAATATAGATAGTGGCCGGGTTCACCCAATCAGCTGAACCATGGTTTAATTAATTAACCCTATTACAGAACATGATGGACTGTAATGAACTATAAGGCTAGGACGACACAACAGACTAAGCCAGCTTGTGGTTCAGTGTGTTAGGTAAACAAGGTGTCCAATAAAGAATTATGGTAAGATCTTGGCATTTCCTAGTCTATAAAGATTGGCTTTTTTAAAAGATTTTTTTTATCTCCCCTTTATTATTTTTATAAATAACTCATGGCAGGGAACATACCTAATACTGCTTCCTCCTCCTATTTTCCCCACAACAACAACCCTGTGAAGTGAGTTAGGCTGAGAGAGAGTGACTGACCAAGGTTACCTGGCCAGCTTTCATGCCTCAGGTGGGACTAGAACTCACAGTCTCCTGGTTTCTAACCTAATGCCTTCACCACTAGACCACTAGTTCTATTCTGTACTCACCAGCAAAAGGAAAGCACCTGAGAAAAGGTGTTATGGACTGAAAATATAAGAGGGTTCATTTTAGCCGGTGTTCCTGTTCAAGTCATATTCTTGGGCTCCATCTTAAGTCCTTTTCTCCCTGCCTTACTTGCTCAATAGACCTACATTCTCCTGAATCTTCCTACTATAACTAGACCTTTAATCTCCCATGGACAGAAAACATGGGCATCCACAGAGGGGGCAAAGGAGACAAGTGACTCATATACTTCATGATGTCATTGTGCAAGTGGTGTGAATTATGTAATTTATGACAGTTGTGTCCCACAACTGATGCACAGGATGGAATTCATGTCATTAGCAAAGTAATGTCACAATGCATGTGACAAGACAGCATGATGACTTCTACTGGATATCTATGACAGGAACATAAAGCAAGATTCTTTACAATGGACTTCCAGGGGCTAGATTTTCACACTGTGTAAAGCCACAGTTTGCTTAGCCATGGTTTATTAAATAAGGCACAGTAGGCTGGAATTACAGAACAAACTAAGCCAAACCCAAGAGTACCACATCATGAGTCGGTATGCTCTGTGACTGAAGAAAGTACCGTAGATGGTGAAGAAGCGCAAGTAAGTCCAAGAAGTAGCAGACTCTACTCAAAAAGTGCTTCCTGCATCCCTACAGTCATACTATATTCTGTTTCTACTGTATTAATTAATCACTTTCAGAAGTTCCTATTTTTAAAGAAACCCTATTCACTCATTCAGCTCCAGCATAACAAACAGGAAGAGTCAACATGGCCTGAAACCTCCTGTTCAGCTAAGGAACTAAGCTGGGCAAAGCCCATGCAATTATTGTCATCAGAAGACATCTTTATCTAAAAAACGATGAGTGATCCAGCTTCATTAATAAATTATCAACATTTATTCCCTTATTTTTGAAGTATTCTAATGCACAGGAAAATCCTTTCTTCCCTAAAAACCTGTTAATCTAGAAATGATTGTCTGTGTGGGAAGAAATCAAGTAAATAAAAAAGAGTTGGCTTTCTGATTGAAAAGTTTAAACCAAAAAAGTTGATTAAAAAGTGGTAAGACTATTGAATATATCCAGGCAACATAACTGGTCAGCAACCAGAAGTTTAATGTAGGAAAGTTCTTTCTTTCTTCCCCTCCCCTTGCAGCCACCTGGGCTGCCCCAAAGGGCTCTGTGAGGATTGGGGCTGTCCCAAATAACATTACTGGGGTGCAGAGGATGGGAGAATTGCCATCACTCCCTATTTTTTCCTTTTTCCCAGTTTCCCCACTTCTTTTGGAATAACCTAAACAAGCTACAGTTTAGAACCTCAGAGTCTGAAGGGGCCTCTGAAAATTTCCAAATTGTCTTGTAACAGTTTTATTAAAATTTCCTATATGAAAGTACTTTAAGTCCTCTGGTATGGCTCCCATGACCCACATTAATTAATTGATTAATTACAATAGGCTTTATTTCTGCATGCATTCACACTTCCTCTTAAAGAGGGTTCTTCCTCACCCCATCACAGGTTTATTATGCATTTTGGCAGCATTCTTGCCAAATTCAGTTCTTAAGCTGCCTTATTCTTGGAGCCATTTAGTAGCCTGCTAGAACCACTGAAATGGAGCAGAGCTTAACACAGCTGAGACGCTGGCACAGAAAAAGAATGTTATCTTAAAATAGCTTTAATGAGCACACCAGAGAAACACAGGTTATTGATCTTACACACTCAGCCCTCCCAAGCATAAAGAATCACATGCTTAGACATAGTAGGTTTAAAGATAAGTAAAAGAATTCTTACTGACTTTATTCTTTGGTCCAGTTACATTCATCATTGGTGGAAAATGAAGTTCCTTGTATTTTCTGTTCTTTCTAAATTTAATTCACCCTAAACTCTCAGCCCTACAGCTGCCAAGAGCTGCGTGGAAGAAAGGGGCAGAATTCTTCATCAAGGTCCAAGCACATGGCCCTGATGAACGGAGAGCAGAGCAGCATGCTTGCTTCTCCCTGGGTAGAAGAAGAAGGAAGAAGGGAGAGAGGAAGTGGGAGTGGCAACAAACAGCTTCCTCAATAGCATGGAGAATTTGCATCCTAGAGCAACCATCCATATGCTAATGAGGCATGCTGGATTTGCCAGGATTTCCAACAATTCTCAACAGGGACTCTACAGCTTCGCATCACTTAGGGCCTCATCATATCTAATGCCAGCCATGGTTCATACAAAATATGGAGCCAAAGCCAAACAAAATGTATTATAGCTTAATGCAGACCCAGGCATTCTGTATTCTGTAGATACAGTCATGTCCCAACTTTCTCAAGTGACCTCCTCAGATTCCCCTCCTTCTTCTGGCAGTTCTGAAGCTATTAAACAGATCTGTCCCTTGGTTTTTACTATATTTAGTTACCCAAGGATCTTATACATTGAGTGGGAAATAATCAATATAATAAAATTGCAAGTTATTAAAGCAATAAAAACAGCATTAAGTAGCATCTTCAAAAACAGCATCCGACCAAACCATTATTAAAACACAATGCAATAAAGTAATGCAACAGCATAGTTTTAACATTAAGAAGAATCCATATTTACCTCCCTGGATTGTGGATTACCCAGATGGGATAGCATCAACTGAGCAGCTCCCTCCCAATACTCACATATAATTCATGAGGTCAACATTAGCAGCTTTGGGTATCTACCTGACTCCTGCAGTGCTCCTCAGTCCAGCCTCTAATTTAAATTCCCGCAATGCCTCTGGGCTAAGAAAACCTAAATTACCTTCCCCAATCAGATTCCCCTCCAGATGTGTGCATTTCAACTCTCAGAATTCTCAGAAATGGTCATGCTGGCTGGAGAATTCTCAGAGTTAATCCACACATCTGGAGCAGACATAGGTTGGGGATCCACACTACCTGGATCACTTCTGCTTGCTGCCAAGACAAAATAAACCAACATGGCAAACTGAAAATGGAAAGAGGCCACCACTGGGCAGACCTCACTAAGAACTGGGGCTGGGTTGTCCTATGGTCTGAGTAACTGGGGAGCGGATGCTGAATTCCAAGAGCAATGGATTGTAAGGAACGTATCCTCCGAGATCTATGCTCTTACTCTCCTGCTGGACCTGGCACTTTCTCTCTCTCCTCCTTCCGCTCACTTCTCCATTCTGTCTGTTGTTTTCCCAAAGCAAGGGCGCCAGCGTTTTTCTTTCTCTTTTCCCTTTCACTTTTAAAACACTTTGGGAGGAAGAATGCGGCAATCAAAGCTCACAGGTTCTTTCTGGTTATATTTCTTGCAGCAAAGACTGGCCCGCTGTGCCTCGTCATCTGTTCTTGCAAGAAGGAAGATGATGATTCAGCACAACAAAGGGGGGGAGGGTCCCAAATTTGCTATCTTGAGGTAGGCAATTTGCAGGACAACCCCCATTTTTCATCACTGCCTTCTCAAGAAATAAAATAGCGATATTATCTTTCATTCACGAGCATGCAAATAAAGCAAATTAATAGTTCAATAATCCATAGTAAATTATGCCACCATATGTGGTCTGCTTCAGGTTAGATAAAAAGATGTTAGGCAGCAAACAAAAAGTTGCTCTGGAGTAAGGTACTAGATCTGGGCTGCAAAAATTCAGACCATCACTAGATGGATCAAAGAGATACAGAAAACTCTTTGCTTGCTGCTACCTCCTGGTTGTCTGGCTTTGTGCAGCCCAGATCTGGTAGTCCTATTCTGGAAATAAAAACTTCCTTGTGCAAAAGGTAGGCTGACCTGACCTTAAGGCAGGAAATTGTGTGCTTCAAACTGCAGAAAGAATGGCTAGCCTGAAGGGAAATGAGAGTAGGAGTGGTGAGACCTGACCTTATACGGAGGCACATCTGTACACCAAACCTCAATGTGTTCATCTGGGAATATCCTTTGTCTGTACAACAAGCTTAAGTCTCAGAGTTTCCATCCAACAGGGCTACAGGATCAGTGCTGGGGCTAACCAAATTCTTCGTAGAGCAATAGCAGATCTCAGTAATATTTTCTGTCATATTTCTCCTGTGTATACTATTCACAGAAAAGGCAGGCATCATGAGTCAAAAGATAGGCCTGGTATCGGCTGCAGTTCAGGCAGGGGAAGGTGGAGGTTACATGGAAGGAAAAGCAAGAAACAGAGGGATATGTGTAGACATAGAAGCATCTGCAGCATAGAAACCAAAAAATAGTGGGAAACACTGCAGCTGTGTAACTTCTGCCTACCAAGTAATACATAGCAACTCAGCTGTAAAGTTTAGACAATAAACATCAAGACATTGTTCACGTACCCACTAGAGGGGAAATCAGAAGATTAAACTGATTCCATGAGCAGTTACATAACATGTCCCTTAGAAGCTTTAGTCAACAGGACTAAAACATCTGTTGAACTTTCACAAAATAGGTAAATTTCTGTAACAGCAGAAACCGTACTATCTTGGTCTATGCTGCTCTTAGCACAACCAGTGCCCTTGACAATGCCCTATCCATAATCAGCAATTAATTATCTTGGGTAAGTTTCCTCCATTTGATTTACCTGCAACAACAGATTTCTTTTCTCACTTACTGCCCACAGTCCTTGAGTGGTGACCTCTGAATCCCAGAATGAGATTAGTATATTTACGGAAAGAGAAAAACTGTTGCAAAGCTCAATGTTTCCTTCTGCTTGAAATCAATTTATATAAGAGGACTCTTCTGATCTTAATGCTTTTAAATCTTGGTCTTCTTGAAAAAGTCCACATTTTTCAGGTAATGAACCCATAATTCTGGTTCATTTATGGCTCTTGAAAGCTGATGTGGCACAGTGGTTAGGATGCTAGAATGTGATTGGTTGGGGATGATAGGTTTCAAATCCTGAAAGACCTTAGGGTCTTGAGGGGATTCTAAGGATTCAGCAGACAGAAGATAGCACACAAGGACCTTTTTGTGAACCAGTTCAGTTTTGTTCTTTTACTTCTAACATATCTAAGGAAGAAAAGTATTTGTTTTTTTTTGAGAGACTGATACCTTCAGGTACTATGCAAGCAGCATTCAGCTCACACATACAAACAGAACTTTGGGTCCCCAGTACATTCCTTCTTTAAAGGACTATAGTGAATTGTTTTGTGGCCTAACTGAGCTATTATCCCAAGTTTACCTACCTCCCTGCCTGGAACAGTAATGCTTCTGCTATTATTATACTACATGTACCTTAAGCTGTTGCTCTGTATACAGCTATTACTAACTGAGAGTCCTGTGGGGTTGTGATGGTCTGTAAATGTGATTGATACATAACTAACTAACTCCCTTACAGAGTTAATCAAGAGCTTTAGTTCGAAGTAAATAGCAACTTCTCATGGCTAGCACATCTATAGTTGTCTTCTTGTCACCAAATCCTCTTGTCCTTTGGAAATCTTTGCCTGCTAGACTGATCCTTTGTCACATTGCTTTCCTCTTCCTCTTTAGGATTTTGAATCACCAGCTTCCGGTTCGGGACATGGCAGACTAAACAGCTTTGTCCGCGGGCTCCGCAGACAGAACTGACAATGTGGGAGTTTTTTCAGTCTCAGGCAGGTTTTTCCTGAAGCCCAGGAGTGTTTTCACAGACTAGAAAATGCTTGGAATCACCTCATTTGTTCTCCTGAACGGCAACTTGCAGCCTGAGGATCGCAAACAGCATTCGCGACAATTGGATAAGAGCTGCCAAGAGATGGGGATGCCATCATTTTTTTTAAAAGAATTTCTATTAAGTTTCAGAAAAAGATAAAAGATACAGAAAACAAAAAAACTACAAAAACAGAAAAAGAACTAAAAAAATGTGAAAACACAAGAGAATTTTTTTTAAAATAGATTACAAAAAGAAGCAATTTCTGACTTTAAACATCAAGGATATAAACAATTTTCCATAATCAATCCCTTACTCTATATTAAACCAGAATCACATTACTTCTATAAATCAACCCATTAGCAAATTATAAAAATCACTAAATACCATTGCTCCCTCCCCTTATATTAAAAGAAAAGAAAAAGTATAAGTGACCTAATCAACTTCCCCCCCCCCAAAATAACAATTAGTTAATTATTCCCTTCCTACTACTATTCTATACATTCCTGTCTCCTATAATAAAGATCAAAAATAATTTTAAAAAGCATATAAATTGTCTGCCAGATACAACAAAGAATTAATATTAATTTAAAAAACCTTAATAATCTTAATCTCAATCATTAATGATAAATAAAATCCTCCAAAGCCAAAAGACCATCCAGATAAATATTTTTAGCCCCTTAGCCCACTTCAAAATAGACCAAAGCATTTACATATCCCCATGATAAACACAGAGCTATTTTCTTAAAGAAATCAAACAGCCCAACTGCTCCCCTCACAAACACAGACTTCTCTTCAAAAAACCTCCCATACATAATACCCCCTTCTTTTCCATAATATTCCATCAGAAGATCAGATTCACTCATGTCTTGCAACTCGATTTTTCTGTTAAACATCTTCAATTCAGCATTGTCAATTTCATCTGGTATTTCAACAGAACTCCAATCTCACTCTTAGAAGAGACATTTCCACCTCTGTTAAATTCTTCGATTTCATCCACAGCATCCCCAACCAGATGGCACATTTTAGACCATATACAGTATTTTCCACAATGCTCTAAATGTCTTGCATAATAACTTGGCAGAAATCAGAAAAAATCTGCTTAATATCTTGATGGGAGTCAGAGAGAGCCTGATTGAGATCCTCCATGTCGTACACAGTAAATTATGGCACCCCCTAGCTACTTATCCAGCAAAAGTAAAAGGTAATGGAAAATTTCCAAATTGAGTTTACAAATTAAAGGCAAGATACCAGACAGTTCCCAGAGAAAGTAGTGGCAGGAAAGTAAAAATTCAGAATGGCAGATTCAACCTGTAGGAAAATGCTGAAATCTTCAAAATTAGCACAAAAATAATGACAGGGAGGCGATAATATACTCTCAGCCTTCCTTAGTATTGGATGGAAAGCAAAATCCAAAGCTTAAAAATATTTTTTTTAAAAAATAAAAATTTAATCACAAAAAAAGTGATGAGCACCAAGAAAGATCATTTCTCCTTAATGTAGAAAGCCTCTCTTAGGATACAAATACTTAAAAATAAATAAATTGGGTGCTTTAGAAATGGGGTGGCTGGACTTAACATCCATTTAAGGCTACAGCACAGCTTGGAGATGGTGATGTCCAAGCCTCCTGGTGAACTCTTACCCGTCGATTGAGAACGCTGTTTACGATCTCCTGGTTGCAATTCTCCATCCGGAGGACAAATGGGTCAATTCTGAGCATTTTCCTTGATCCAGAAAAATGCTCCTGGGCTTCAGGAGAAACCAGTCTGAGCCCGAAAAAACTGCCACAATGCTAGTTCTACCTGTGGAGTTTGCAGGCACAGCTGTTTAGTCCGCCATGTCCCCACTGGAAGTGGGGGATGCCATCATTTCCAAGCTGTGCTGTAGCCTTTAAAGGACACTAAGACCGGCCACCCCATTTCTAAATCACCCAATTTTTATCCTTTTAAGTTTATGTACCCTAAGAGAGGCTTTTTACTGCAAGGAGAAGCGGACTCTCTTGGTGTTTATCGTTATTTCTGGGATTAATTTCTTTAAAAAAAATCTTTTTAAGTTTTGGCTTGTTTCCATCCAAATACTGAGGAGGATTGAAAGTAAACATTTCTCTCCCTGTTATTATTTCTGTATTGAATTTGAAGATTTTAATATTTTCCTACATGTTGAATCTGCTGTTTGAATCTTCAGTTTTCTGCTGCTATTTTTCCTTGGGGAACTGCATCTTATCAGCCTTTTACTTATGTAAACAGTTCCAGAAAATTTCCATTACTTTTCTACTTTCACTGGTTAAGTACTTAAGGGGATGCCATAATTTACTGTGTGAGACATGGAAAATTTCAAGCAGAATTTTTCAGAGTTCCATTGAGATCTTAAACAGATTCATTCCGACTCTTGTCAAGTTATTATGCAAGATATTGGGAACATTGTTGAAAATATCAGCCTTGAAATGTGGCATCTGGCTAAGGAGATCATGGAAGGAATTGAAGACCTTAGCAATAATAGAAAGGTTTCTACTGACAGAGAGACTGAGGCTTTTGTTGAAATGCCAGAGGATGGCTGGATGGTTGATTTGAGGAAATTAAAGGGACAGATTGAAATTGTTGTTCTGATGGAATGTTATGAGAAGGAAGGGGTTGTTATCTATGGGAGGCTTTTTGCTGAGAAGTTGAAATATTTAAGGGGAGCAGTTGGGCTGTTTGATATTTTTGTGAAATATGTGAATGCTTTGGTTTATTTCAAAGTGGGGTAAGGGTTTGAGAATGTTTATTTGGATTGCCTTTAAGGTCTGTTTGATGTTATTCTTCTTTAATGATTTGGATTGAGATTAATAAGGTAAATAATAAATGTTTGGTTGTAAGTTTAATATGATTAAGATTGTAATAATTGTAATATTATTAATTATAAGAGTAGAAAATTTATATGCTTTTTTTTAGTTTGATCTTTATTATAGTAGACAGAAATGTATAGAATAGTTGTAGGAAGGAAGTAACTAAATAAGTGTTTTTTCGGGGGGAGGTTGTTTAGGTAGTCTATATTGTTTTTCTTTTAATATAAGGGGAGGGAGCAATTGCATTTAATGATCTTTATAATGTGCTAATGGAATGATTTATAGAAATAATGTGATTTTGGTTTAATATAGAGAAGGGATTTATTATGGGAAATTGTTGTATATTCTTGCTGTTAAAAGTCGGAAGTCACCTCTTTATGTAATCTTTAAAAAATCTTTCTTCATTTTGTGTTTTCTCACTTTTTTAGTTTTTTTCTTTCTTTTTGTAGTTTTTTGCTTTTTTGTAGTTTTTATCTTTGTTCTAAACTTAATAAAATTTTTGTTTAAAAAAAGGATTTTGAATCACCAAGAAACCTGCGTCTCCCCAGCAGTCCAAGACTGCCTAAGTCCATATTGCTTGCTAGCCGTTCCCTTCCTCTGACCCAACCACTTCCTGCCAGCTCCTTAGCACATTTCGACTTTGCTCCCCTAGGAGAGATTCTGTGTGTAGTATGTAAACAGACTCCCCGGTTCTTCCTTCAGTCACAAGTACTGTTCGTACGTCTGGCATGTGACAAACAGCCGGCAGTGTCTACCTCTCCATTCTGCCATTAGAGCTTTCCCCACTTGAACTTAACCATAGCACAAACATGTTCTCGTCTCATAATGTTGTTTACTTCTCCTCAGCCCATGAATGAGACGGACTTCAGTTAATCTCAGCTGTACCAAAATTACAATTAAAATAGTGTTTCCTTCCTTAAACTGACAGCATCAAACTGTCACAGACTGTATAAAGCCTGTTATGCTTTCCCTCCCATTATGGTAGGGATGAAGTCAGGACACTTACCCATGCCCAGGGTTATCCGACATCTGAACAGGCAAAGGAGGACATGGACTATTGGAAAGGAGGGCAAAGGGGTGGAGGAGGACACACCAACTATTTAACTTTCTTGGCATCTGTGACAAAAATTACAGCAAAAAACTCTAAAAAATGTACTTGGGCCTACATGTATATGAAATTATTTTTTCCAGCATCAGAAAGACTGGCTTTTCAATTGCAATATTTTTCCAACAAATCTTTATTTGCAAGAATATATGCTAACAATAATATAGAACCTACAACGAAGTGCTGTTCAAATTTCACCACAGAAATGTATGACGAATCGTGTAATCTACAGATCAGAGTGATTATATATTTGAAGGGGCTGGACTGAAGCTGATTGCTGGAATCAGGAAATAAATAATGTAAATCTAAGCTATCAAGTCTATCAACAGATAAGGAAAAGAAAGAAGCAGATAATTTACAAGGTCACACTACACAGAAGTTTGAATGACTACTGCTGTGAAAAGAGCCCCAAATTAAAAAACAAACAAACAAGATACTCAAAAAGCTGGACCATATTTGATTTTAAGACTATGCCTGCCAGACAGAGGATATAAGGACAAAAAGGAGGACATGTCCTCCTTTTGCTGGACTCTGGTAACCCTAGCCATGCCTCCATCCCTCAGCTTCCTGGTCAGCATCATTTGTTGCCATTCCATTGTTACCTTCCTAAAGAGCTGGGTTTAGCAGTGGTCCTTTGGATTTGCACAGGAGCAAAAGAGATGTCTCTTTTTAGCCTAGGCATTCCCTTTGCACTCCTTTGGCAACCCTTCATACAAACAGTTTCCTGTTACAAGCATATATCTATCCATAGAACACAATATGATACATGGCATTGCCATTTTATATCCTCTATGGAATGGTAGAATTTTTTTTTTTATCTGTTGAATCATGCCTGATTCTTGGAGACTGCCCGGATAAGTCCCTCCAGTTTCTTTGCAAGGTTTTTCAGAAGTCATTTTGCTATTACCTCCTTCCTGGGGCTGAGAGAGGGTGACTGGCCCCAGGTCACCCAGCTGGTTTGTGCCTAAGGAGGGACTAGAACTCACAGTCTCCCGGTTTCTAGCCTTTTGCCATAACCACTACACCAAACTGGCTCTCAGAAATAATTAGAGGCTTGTAAATTTAAACAGCAGCCTACAAAAACAGAAAGTGGTTTCTGCAGTTTTGCAGAAGCCTCGTCATGTTTTGCAAGTGCCTGTTGTGGTTGGGAGACAATGCAGAGTGTTGGTAAATGGCAAATGGTATGTATCATCTCTTTGCCTGAAGACCCTTAGAGAGAATTGTCTCCAGCATTTCCTCACTAAAGCAGGTTAAAGCTCCCTTGCCTAGGCCTATGAAATCATAGTTTCAAAAAAGAGAGAAGTAGACTCTGGCTGAATGTTAGCACAGTCTGGCAAAGAAACCTATTACACAAGAAATGCTGGACTGCTTTTCACTGGATGCGGTTTAAGCTGAGGCTAAGTGGCCAATTGTCTGGGATGCTTTAATCTGGGTTCCTTCACTGAACAGGGGTTACACCCTTTAAGCAATATGATTCTACAAATGTAATTAGAAGTCAAATCCAATTAAATCAAATGTAATTTTTACTGGATTTGCCAGCTTATTTCTCCTGGTTCCTCCTAGTTTTTGAAAGGCAACATAAAGGCCAATTGTAAGCCTGTTGCCTCCCCTAAATTGTGCACTTCTGTCTTTAAGACACCCAGAAAAAGGGGTTTGTGCTGAGGCATTTGTCCAAGAGCTTTCAAGGCTTGATGTGCCGGGGAGGTCATTTATCTAATCCACTGCCAGATGTAGCTTGCTAGAAAGGTACTGTAGGATTCTAAGTACCTAGAATAAAATGGGCTTCTCCCAGTTCAGATGCTGTTTTTTGGAATAGAGCGTAGACCATTTGCTAGAGAACATAATGTAATATTGTTTTTTATTATTATTACTACTATTAATTAGGAGAGGGAATGATAGGTCTTGTCTCATGTCATTGATACCATGTTTTATATCACATTTAATGCCAACAGGAATTGCAGTTGCTGCATGCAGCTTTTGGGTACAACATGAGGAGAGATGTATCTGTGGTGGAAGCCGACCTGCTTTTCTGAAGAAGTTTCAGAGAAGCTGTTGTTTGAATGAGCTGGCAAGTTCTTTCAGGTTTGGAGAAGAAAGATGATGTCTTCTGTGGAGATGGAGTGGGAATGAACTGAATGGAAGGGACAGCCAATGTCTCCAGTTTCTCTGACAAATATGGTGTTTCTGGAGAATTCCCAGAAATTAATCTTTAGAGAGAAGATGCATCCACATTCAAAAATAAAATAATATTTCCTCCCACCTACCTACTCAGAGACTGTTTCCCATCTCTAGCCAAATCTAGCCTCAAGTGACCACTGATATAGCTGCTGATCCTCTTTTCTAGACCAATGTATACCTCTTTGTTACTGCCCAAGGATAAATGGCCAGTTGAACAAGTTGGCATAAGGACAATCATGTTTCCTTATTAACTTTATATGATCTCTTTTTATAAATCAGTAAATAGGTTTGAATATTTTGCTACAGCACATGATTTTTATTTGGACCTGTTTCTTAACCAACAGGAACTACCAAACATAATTTTCTGAATTTTCCTAGAATTAAATCTGAGGTTGCAGTCCTACGTACCTAATTAAACCCATTAAAAACATTGGCACTGACCTCTGTCTAAAATGCACTGTATCAATAGATATAAAATACAGTGAGTAGATACAATCCTTATGCTATAGTACAGTCTTTCAAAGAGGAGATTCACCAAGAAGGGACGTATTAACAGACTCTCTGGATTTTACCCCAGAAGTAATGGGGGAAAAAAAACAGTTACTCCTTGGAAGCCTGATCCTAAATTGCAGCCATAGTTCTCTGATTTCCAAGTATTCCATGACAGTCTTCCTTAGTATGTAAGAAAGCACCCAGAAAGATGTTTTGCTTGCCAAAAATGTCCACCTCCACCAGCAGTTAACCAAATGAATCAGAAGTGACCAGCTATGACATACGCCATGGGCTAAAGGATGTTGAGGAACACATAGTCAATAAACAGTGTGGAGGGAATTATTGTTTCTAAATCCCATGTGTGCAACAGCAGATCTAAGGAATCCTGAGAATTAAGATAGTTATCAAGATTAATCTTCAGCAAAGGATTGTTACCTTGTCGTGGTGCTGGAGCTTGAGCACCTCAATGATGCCATGAGCTAAACCGTGAAGGGCCACCCAAGACGGGAAGGTCATGACAGAGAGGTCAGACTAAATGCGATCCCTGGGGAAGGTAATGGCAACCCACCTCAGTATTCTTGCCGTGAAAACTAAATGGATCAGTACAACCAGAGATATGTCGGTATACCATCGGAAGATGAGACCCCCAGGTCGGAAGATGGTCAAAATGCTACTGGGGAGGAACAGAGGATGAGCTCAACTAGCCCCAGACGTGATGACGCAGCTAGCTCAAAGCCGAAAGGACGGCTAGCGGCCGACGGTGCTGGTGGTGAACGGCGAATCCGATGTTCTAAGCATCAACACACCATCGGAACCTGGAATGTAAGATCTATGAGCCAGGGCAAATTGGATGTGGTTATTGGTGAGATGTCAAGATTAAAGATAGACATTCTGGGCATCAGTGAACTGAAATGGACTGGAATGGGCCACTTCACATCAAATGACCACCAGATCTACTACTGCGGACAAGAGGACCACAGAAGAAATGGAGTAGCCTTCATAATTAATAGTAAAGTGGCTAAAGCAGTGCTTGGATACAACCCAAAAAACGACAGAATGATCTCAATTCGAATTCAGGGCAAGCCATCTAACATCACAGTGATCCAAATATACGCCCCAACCACAAATGCTGAAGAAGCTGAAGTAGAGCAGTTCTATGAGGATCTGCAGCACCTACTGGACAACACGCCTAAAAGAGATGTTATTTTCATCACAGGAGACTGGAATGCTAAGGTGGGCAGTCAAATGACACCTCGAATTACAGGTAAGTATGGCCTGGGAGAACAAAACGAAGCAGGACACAGGCTGATAGAATTTTGCCAAGACAATTCACTCTGCATAACAAACACTCTCTTCCAACAACCTAAGAGACGGCTTTATACATGGACTTCACCAGATGGACAACACCGAAATCAGATTGATTACATCCTTTGCAGCCAAAGGTGGCGGACATCTGTACAGTCGGTAAAAACAAGGCCTGGAGCTGACTGTAGTTCAGATCACGAACTTCTTCTTGCACAATTTAGGATCAGACTAAAGAGATTAGGGAAGACCCACAGATCAGCTAGATATGAGCTCACTAATATTCCTAAGGAATATGCAGTGGAGGTGAAGAATCGATTTAAGGGACTGGACTTAGTAGATAGGGTCCCGGAAGAACTCTGGACAGAAGTTGGCAGCATTGTTCAGGAGGCGGCAACAAAATACATCCCAAAGAAAGAGAAAACCAAGAAGGCAAAATGGCTGTCTGCTGAGACACTAGAAGTAGCCCAAGAAAGAAGGAAAGCAAAAGGCAACAGTGATAGGGGGAGATATGCCCAATTAAATGCAAAATTCCAGAGGTTAGCCAGAAGAGATAAGGAATTATTTTTAAACAAGCAATGCGCGGAAGTGGAAGAAGACAATAGAATAGGAAGGACAAGAGACCTCTTCCAGAAAATTAGAAACATCGGAGGTAAATTCCAGGCCAAAATGGGTATGATCAAAAACAAAGATGGCAAGGACCTAACAGAAGAAGAAGAGATCAAGAAAAGGTGGCAAGAATATACAGAAAACCTGTATAGGAAGGATAACAATATCGGGGATAGCTTTGACGGTGTGGTCGGTGAGCTAGAGCCAGACATCCTGAAGAGTGAGGTTGAGTGGGCCTTAAGAAGCATTGCTAATAACAAGGCAACAGGAGACGACGGCATCCCAGCTGAACTGTTCAAAATCTTGCAAGATGATGCTGTCAAGGTAATGCATGCTATATGCCAGCAAATTTGGAAAACACAAGAATGGCCATCAGACTGGAAAAAATCAACTTATATCCCCATACCAAAAAAGGGGAACACTAAAGAATGTTCAAACTATCGAACAGTGGCACTCATTTCACATGCCAGTAAGGTAATGCTCAAGATCCTGCAAGGTAGACTACAGCAGTTCATGGAGCGAGAATTGCCAGATGTACAAGCTGGGTTTAGAAAAGGCAGAGGAACTAGAGACCAAATTGCCAATATCCGCTGGATAATGGAAAAAGCCAGGGAGTTTCAGAAAAACATCTATTTCTGTTTTATTGACTATTCTAAAGCCTTTGACTGTGTGGACCATAACAAATTGTGGAAAGTTCTTAGTGTTATGGGGATACCGAGTAATCTTGTATGCCTCCTGAAGAATCTGTATAACGACCAAGTAGCAACAGTAAGAACAGACCACGGAACAACAGACTGGTTTAAGATTGGGAAAGGAGTACGGCAGGGCTGTATACTCTCACCCTACCTATTCAACTTGTATGCAGAACACATCATGCGACAAGCTGGCCTTGAGGAATCCAAGGCTGGAGTTAAAATCTCTGGAAGAAACATTAACAATCTCAGATATGCAGATGATACCACTTTGATGGCTGAAAGTGAAGAGGAACTGAGGAGCCTTATGATGAAGGTGAAAGAAGAAAGTGCAAAAGCTGGTTTGCAGCTAAACCTCAAAAAAACCAAGATTATGGCAACCAGCTTGATTGATAACTGGCAAATAGAGGGAGAAAATGTAGAAGCAGTGAAAGACTTTGTATTCCTAGGTGCAAAGATTACTGCAGATGCTGACTGCAGTCAGGAAATCAGAAGACGCTTAATCCTTGGGAGAAGAGCAATGACAAATCTCGATAAAATAGTTAAGAGCAGAGACATCACACTGACAACAAAGGCCCGCATAGTTAAAGCAATGGTGTTCCCTGTAGTAACTTATGGCTGCGAGAGCTGGACCATAAGGAAGGCTGAGAGAAGGAAGATCGATGCTTTTGAACTGTGGTGTTGGAGGAAAATTCTGAGAGTGCCTTGGACTGCAAGAAGATCCAACCAGTCCATCCTCCAGGAAATCAAGCCAGACTGCTCACTTGAGGGAATGATATTAAAGGCAAAACTGAAATACTTTGGCCACATAATGAGAAGACAGGACACCCTGGAGAAGATGCTGATGCTAGGGAGAGTGGAAGGCAAAAGGAAGAGGGGTCGACCAAGGGCAAGATGGATGGATGATATTCTAGAGGTGACGGACTCGTCCCTGGGGGAGCTGGGGGTGTTGACAACCGACAGGAAGCTCTGGCGTGGGCTGGTCCATGAAGTCACGAAGAGTCGGAAGCGACTAAACGAATAAACAACAAATCAAGATTAATAGAAATTTGAGATAGTTCTGTAGTATACTGGTTGGTCTGAAAAAGCGGGTAATATGTAGGCTCATTAACCTAGATTCCTAGTTTGATTCTCTCACCTAAGCTTTTTAACTTTGGGAAGTCCAAGTGAGCAAGATTTGGTCATCTTCATTAGCTGATTGTGACATTATCATATTTTGGGCCGAATATGCAGCCCATTATTTCAGCAATGTAAATTATCAACTTCTAATAGTAAAAATATTAAGCTCTATATAGAATTAATATATGAACCTATCTGACCATTACGTTTGCTCCAGAAGCCCAACTGATTAGACAGGTCAATATACAAGACAGGGATCATCTATGGTATCACTCAGGAACTTTCCCCACTATGGTAAATTAGAGCCTCGGGTCTCCTGTTTTTAATTTTAATATAAAAACTAATGAGTAGTCCATTTGATTTGTTAAAATTGATTTAATTCACTTAAATTTCAAATGATGTTTTCAGATTTGTCTGGTTTTATAGCATTGTGATTTGTCTTTCAGTTTCATTTTTAAATGAGCAACCTGGCAACAAATGCATACTTTACAAAGAAATAGGAGAGTGCCCAATGCCAGGTCAGGTTTCTTGTGTCCTTCTAGCCCAGTCTTGTCACTTTGGGAGATTTCAGAGATCTTTCACATCATTTATTAGAATCTGATCCTTTTTTAATTGAGAATTTAATGGGATCCTTCTGCATAAGTGCCGTTGGCTCTACTATTGTGCTAGGGTGCGTTCCCTTCATATCTACTACATACATACCATGCAACTCCATTGCAGGGTAAACAACATTATACAAAGTGCAAAGTGCATTACTCTTCCAGAGTAAGACATAGAAAGAAAAAGAAATTACAGGCAGGAAATAAGGGAAAAGAAAATGTGATTTCCTTTCTCTTCAGTATACAAAGCTGCTAGGTTAAATATGAACAAGATGGGGTGATTACTACATGACAGACTCTGCACCGAGCCCATAAGAACTCAGTGTGGGCTCAGCCGTTTCCACAGCTTTCCACAGGGTGCTGCTGCTCTCTTGTGATGCAGCACGGGATGGCAAGAGTTGGCAGTGCAGGAAACACAGCCGCCATGAGAACTGCATGCAGGATCCTAACTTAACCTGTAAGTCCCGAAATTATATAGTTTGTTCTTTTCTGCCAGTTAAACAGCTTTTGCTAAGCTATGAAGCATGACTCAATTTTTTATCAATGAAGCGGATGTACTTTTTGTCACTTCCCCAAAACCAAGATTTTTCTGAGAACATGATTGTGTCTTTCTCACCCAGAACAATGAGATGTGGGTAGCACATCCTACTTATATGCAGGCACAGTTTTGAACAAAGAACATGAATAAGCCTAGTCTGAGCTGCTTTGGGTGTCCAGTCTAATTTGACTCAAAGGGCACTGTGTGAATGTGTGTGTATGTGAGAGTGAGGGGGGGAAGGATGATCTGCCAGGTAGTGAATTAATTTCAACTGTCCATTATGTGCAAAAATTCTGTATAGTTCGCCTAACTGCACCAGCGTCCTTATTCTGCGCCAAAGATGGATTTTCTACCTGTTTTTATCTAAACCCAAAAGCCAGCTGACTTTTCATGCTGTATCCAACTAAAATCACCACGCCTTATAAAGCTGGGGTGTCCACAGAACCACTGGGCCTTACCATATTTTGTCATAAAATTCTTGGAAAATATTACATAAAATGATTTGGCTTAGTGATACAAAAGCTGTTACCTATGACCAAATCAGTCCAAAACTCCAAGTATCAACTGAATAGTTTTCATTTGCATTCCTTGTTGAAAGAGGTCATTATAAAATAATTGGGATAAATATATTGCTGCTCTAAAACGAATCAGAAATAGGGAGGTAAATAGATTTTGGATATTGGGAGTAAAATCTTTAGTGCTCTTATTTTATGAAATGCTGAAATGCCCTGCCCCCAAAATGTAAGTTGCCTTAAATGAAACTGCATTCTGGAAAAAGGATATGATTAGGCTTGAGATATGATGCAGCTTATTCTTCAGAAGTCAGGTTGGGAGGATGTCAATTCTACTTCCAATAAGTAGAATACAAAAGGATAAATAAGACTAGGTGTTAAAAACATCCATCTAGCTATCATCCTCATCCTCCATTTGTTATATTTATATCCCACTTTTTTGTCTGAGAGCTCAAAGTGGCATACATAGCACTCTCTCCTTCTGTTTTCCCCCACAACAGCTGCCTTGTGGGGTAAGAGAGAATGACCAGCCCAAAGCTGTTCAGTCAGATTCCATGGCTGAGTCTCTCCCTAGTACCAGCCCAGCACCTTCACCATTACAATATACTGGCTTTCATAAAAACATCAAAGAAGCACGGCTTGATCATATCAAATCCTATTTAGTCCAACTAGTTTTCCCCATAGAGGCCAATTAGATACTAAACAGGAAATTAAACAACTTCCTCCTGCTCTGTTTCCTGGAAACTGGGTTTAATCATCTCCCTGATAATTGATACCCTATTTAAACCCATTATGTCCAATAATACTAATGGGTTTATCCTCCCTGACTTTATCTAATTCTCCTTTAAAGCCACTCAAGTTGATAGTTATTGCTACATCTTCTGGTTATAAAATCAATAGTTTATGTGTTGTATGGAAATGAAGGATCTTTTTAAATTGCTCTGAAGCACCCACAACATATAGCACTTACTGGATCACACTTCCCCAGGCACTCACTGATGTTCTCAAGAACTCTAAAAGGTTAACGAGGCAGGACATATTGCTGAAGAAGCCATGTTATGTATTTTTTAGCAAGACTTGTTTTTCTTTCATAATCATAATTATACTTGAAACAATTAAGCAGTCAGTAATTTTCAGGCTCCTCTTAAATCCTTTTTTTAAGGAAAAGATTGCACTGGCCACTATGACATAGAAGACACAGATTGCACTAGACACGAGGACATGTTATATTTATTTAATATTCTCGGTATTTATTTTAAAAAGCAGGAACCTGGCAATCCTCTGCCTTGCTGCGGATGACTGGAGTGTATCGGTTGAACTAAAGTTGTGATTAGAGGCAAATACTAGCAGTAGATCAGTGGAATTACCAAGTTGCTTCTAACTGCCTTGGCTTTTAACTATGATACACCTGTCCAATGGCAGATTAAATCCTAAGAATGTCATCCAGAATGAAAAGGTGGTACAAAATCATTAAACATTATCAACTGCTGAAATTCCATTGTTGCAGAATCTTGAACAATATAAACAAAAATAGTTTTAAAAGATCAGCTACATCCCTGTAATGGCTTCCTTTTCTATCTGCATTTGGGATTTGCAGTTGGAACTTTTCCTTATTATCTGGATTTTTAAAAACAGGTATTATAATAAATTGTGGCTAAATTTAACAGAGATAAAATAGTTAAGCTTATATTATAAAAGTTTTGCTTAGCTCTTGAATTGGCAAATATATTTAGCATTCTGGAAGAGTGTTAAAAATAATTCAAAACAAAAGGACCCTAATAAAATAACTAGAATAAAATTATACTAAATATATATAGTGGAGTACACTAATGAATTGAATGAGGAAAAATAAGTACTTATTTTTTGTATATGACAAACAAGGAAAAGAGAAGAAAAAAATCCAGTCCTTACCTTTAAGTGGTTAACTATCTAGATTGGTAAAATGTGAACTAGAAGGCCATCTGAGTTGTTAAAATTGCATGAAATTACATTCTATGAATGTAATGCTTTTGAGTAATGAAAAATATCCTGATACTAAAAACATTTATTGGATACATTACTTGATAAGGCTTATTAATCCAAATATTTCCAATATGAAGTTCCCAGCCATAAAATTTTCAGGAGCTAAGTTACCGTAATAAATTAACCAGATGAGAAGTTAAAAATGGGTGAATTATCAGCTACTGCCAGTGAGTGATCAGTACCTTTTCAGCTATTGGTTAGCAGCCCAGTTCTTGATAAAATATATTCTGTATATATACCCTTACTTGGAATATATATGCAATTGCACTGTATATTGTACTATAAAGTGTTGGGGGCTTTAAAAAACTTAACCAATATATTATATTGGAGGGAAGGATCTCTGGAAGTTGTTAGACTCTTAGTCCCAACTGGAGTTGCCAATTTTAAGGCAGGAAGAGAAACAGAAAACACCAGGAGTGTTATAATTTTTAATTCAGTTAAAATCCACTAAAATGCCATAAGTTTCTTTGTCAAGGAAGCAGTGTGGAAATGAAATTAGATATCTTATCTGATACTGTTGGGTTTTAAATTAATTTATATGTCCTTTGCCAGATGCAAAGATACAGAATCAAATGTATCTCCTTGATCCCTGTGAACTTTACAGCTACTTCATGGCTTATATCCATGTGTTGCAACAGATTGGCACAGCTAGCTCTCTGAGAATTATTGCCCAAGTTATTTTCCAGTTATAAATAATGAAGTTTCTGAATAAAGATATAAAGAACCAAGGAATGCTGCCATTTCTATGTGCTTCAAATAACTGCCTCTTGAGAAAGAAATCCCACTGGTTGCACTGAATCCATAATCTATAAATATTATGCTTTTCCCACACAGAATGCCTCCTATCTTATATTAAACATGAAATCTCTGATACGCAGATACCAAGGATAAGACAGTGGAATTCAACTTATTTCAGCGTAGATTCTCTTATTCCAAAAGAATGGAAAGAGAAGTGGGATACCAAATAGTTCTAGTAAAGTCAGTAATAAAACACATCATTGTGCCAAAATATAATTCTGGCGTAGTCAGTAATAATAATAGAATTGTTAAAGTTAACACTGGAAGCCAAGATATTTTAGATAGGATTTTGCCATAGCTAAATTATTTAGAATCTGTGAGGGAATGTGAGGGTGACCTTGGAGAACAGAGGGAAGAGATGCTGCCTAGGGAATGATCAGATAAAAGGAAAGGGAGTCCACGAGAGGGTAATGGTCTAAAGAAGAAACTTAGGAAAGACCGGCCCTGACCACTCAAGCGATATAAATAGGGAGGGCAGGAGGTTTGTACTTTCAGACTTGCAAGATTGTGATCAGCCCTTCCAGGTAAAGCAGATAGGAAACATGACTAGATGAACTAATTCTACCTTATTGTAAGGCTACATTAACAGAATCTTGCAAGTCTGCTATTGTTATCCAAACGATAGCTACATCTGGTTGCCCTTACTGGACTTTTGCTGATGAAGCATTTGGATTTTGGGGTTTTTTATTCAATAGATGAGATATGGGGTGAAGAGAGATTATGTTGTATTTAGAGATAGTGATAAGCTATTAAAATTGTCTTTATTTGCTGGGATGAAGAGGGAAGTTACTTCTTTCTTCTTTTTCTTTCTTTCTTTTCCTATTTTTAATTCTTTTCTTTGTTTTTCACACTTTTTTCTTTTTTTTAGATTTTTCTGTTCGTATTTTTGTAGCCTGTATGGCTTTCATACTTTTCATTTATAATTCTTAATAAAATTATTTGAAAAAAAATTAGAAAGGTTATTCCTTCTGCCTATTACAAGCATGCAAAATAAATTATCAGGTTTTGTTATTTGTATATGCTTTTGAGCAGAAGAATCCTAAATCCTGTTTCTTGATATAAAGAAATGAATAAAATGATCCTAACTGGGATATGAGAAAGGCAGAAAGGAAAAACCTGGACCTCTCTGCTTTACTGCACCTGGCCTAGTTTGCATTGTCATATCTAATTGGAATTAGCATAGGTGACACCGCTTTGTGCAGTAAACTAAAAACGATGTGCTAATTAATTCACGTCTTTGCAAATGTATAACAGCCCTGTGTCACGGCTGAGCTACAGTTGCAGTTAGCTGAAGAGCACAAATATTTTAGAAGGCTAACGGGGGATACCCTGGCTAAGGTATAATTGTTTGCCTGAAAGTTCTAACAGCAGCAGTAAGATCATTGCTACTTTCTTGAGAGATCCATGAATTTAGGGTGGCTTTTCTGCACCTTCCAGAAATGTTGGACCTCAGTTTTCCAAATCCCTAATTCCGCATATTGGGAGATTATTGGAGTAGAAATCCCACATATCTGGGGCCACCAGACTGGGGAGGGTGTTTTCTCTTGTATTTGCATCTTCTGTTACCTCTGCCTTTTTAAGCTGCTGACCTGAGCAGTGGAAAAGCAAGCAAGGATTTGCTTACTCTTGACTTTTTTGTTGCAGTTGTGCTATATAACTTAATTTAGGAGAAAATTTTCCATTCTAGGGGGAAAAGAAGCTGAGGTGGAGGTGGGACTGGGGTTGAGTAAAAAAATAAATTCAAGGAACACAAAGAGTACTTCTACTTTTTCTCCATACAAATTTAATGCCTTTTGAGAATGTTCTCAGTTGGCTGGTTTCTAACTCAACTAAGACCTATCTACAGCAAAAGTAGTCATAATCAAGAACATTTCCAGATGACCAATTCATGTCATTTTCAAGTTTTGCTAAATGCAATGTCAAAGATACACATTCAGGTATACATTGGTGTATCTTCATGTTTGTTTCTGTTCTGACATTCATAACACTATGCTTTGCCCATTGAATACTCTGTTCCATGCAAAGAATGTTGGAAAGTTTGCTGAGACAACTGACCCCTCAATTGTCCCTGCTGCTTGTCTGTAGATCTTTTTCCAACTGCATTTAGGTGGTACAGGGATTGAAGTAGAGGTTGGTTATTCCATCTGTAAATCTATCCAGTTATTTGCTTATTCTAAACAGAACACAAGCCCTTTGAGAGCTAGCTGGTTGATCAACATAGTACAGTTGAATATATTTCAAAGTGAATGAACTCCTTGACATGAACATCACAAAAAAAAACTGTTCTAGAGGAAGTAAAAAGAGCTGTAGAATATCTGGGTGTCTGAATAAAGCCAGGAATGGGGGTTGGTGGGGGAAGCACTAGGGTTCTGGAGGAAAAATAGATTTCCTATAATATTGGATGAAGTTAGCATCATCAGGACAACCAGCAATTTTTGTATAAATGGGATGTTTTGCTTGTGCAATAAATTGGTCATCTTGTACTGTTTCTTCTAAAAAGATCAAGTCTTTGTCAGTATTCAAGGAGAACCTTTTTAAACAAAAAATCGTAATGACTTCCAAGCATTTAGTGCAAACACTTAGAAATGCTCAGGGGAATTAATAGAGCTCACCCCCAGATTTAGAGACAATGAACAGCAGCCTTCTAAATCTGCTGCCCTCCAGTTTGTGGATTACAACTTTCAAAATGCCCTGGGAATCCTGGGAATTGTATACATCTGGAGTGGACCTGTTAGGGAAGACTGCTACAGAGTGAAGGTCATTCAGTGATAGAGAAACCATTTAGAAATTATTCAGGGATAGAGGAGATTTGGGGAAACTGGCAAACAGGGGTTTGTAAAAGGATAACTTATAGCAGAGAAGCCCAGGCTGATGTGGTCCCAAGAGAAATAGTGGTAAGCACAGAGTGCTCTGACCTGTGTGATAATAATAATGAGTATGGAGCCGGAGCATATGTTGGAGTACAGACTAGTAGCCTTTCCTTGGCACATTCAGCAATGTAACAGCTGAGAATCCTAGCATGACTCAGGCTGTTTACAATGCCCTGGGTTGTGTGGGACAGAACCCAAAGCATGTCTTGCATTCAAAAGCTGAGTTATCATTCCAGAGCCTTGGGTCAGGGAAGAAAGATGGGCTAGTTGTTTGGTTGATGTATTTTATAGTATTTGTAATCTGTCCCAATCATAGAGACTTTGGGTAAAGTATGACATAACATCCACAGAATATAACACTACCCCTATTACAATATGTCCAATTAATTCAGCTGCTTCATAAGATGGGATTAGTAGAATGGAACAGTATTCTGTGGAACAGCATCCCCCCAGATATCCAAAGTTCCTTCCTTGCTGGTTTTCAGGAAGGCCATCTCCCATTTTCTGGGAGATTGGAGCGCTTGGAGATTTTTATCATCTGTCCAAACCTCAAATGGATGAGGGGCTCCTTCTAATAAGTGGTGCCAAGTTAAGAGTGCATAGCAGCCAGCAAAAGCTTCCTTCCCTCACACATGCCAGCTCCTTTCAGTGAACTTGCATGAAATGTATGTGCAGGGCATAATGCCCCATGATTGTCTTTTTGTAATAAAATATAACCAAATGCCACATCAGAAGCATCAGCCTGGATGACGAGAGGCAAGGAAGGGTCAGGATGTTTTAAAATAGACTCTGCCATGAACAGGGCTTTGAGATGGTCAAAAGCTTGTTGGCATTCGGCTGTCCAGTTTAGCACCACCCCGGGCTTCTTAGCTTTTTTTTTCCGTTCCCCTTTCCTTTTGTTTTCAACAAATCGGTTGGGGCAGAGCGACTTGGGCAAAATTTGAAATAAACTGTCAATAAAAATTTGTGAACCCAAGGAAACTTTGTAACTGCCTCTTGTTTGGGGCGCTTCCCAGGCTAAGACATCCTGTACCTTGGCTAGGTCCACTTCTATGCCTTTATTGGAAATCCTATAGCCAAAGTAGTCTTTATATAGAAAATCATGCAGAACTTCATTTATTAAGTGCATGAAGACCCCAGGGCCGCCCCGTAACCCGAACGGCATCACAAGGTAACCTCAAAAGCCCCCAAGGGGCAATTAAAAGCAGTTTTCCATTCATCCCCCTTGTAATAATTGCCTTATCCCAACGAAGTCAGTCTCACCAGGGATTAGTGAATAAAACTGATTTATTGAAAGGATAGTATGCAAATACGAAGAAAGCTGAGAATAAGCAAAAGCGCGCCAAATACAAACTAAAAACCCTCGCCTCCAAGCCGATCCCGCCCCTCACCCCAGCATCGCAACCACCCCCTCCCAGCGTTGGCAAGCGTCACACATCTGCCTGGGAAAGTAACCTTGAATACATGTCATAACCCAAACACACATTCCTTCAGGGCACCACAGAGATAACACCCTGGCAGGGCTGGAATTCCCCACCCCGCAGATGATAGACACGGATCAGAAACATGACATGCGAAACGTTACGATGTATGCAAACCATTGGAACGATGAACATGACACCCCTCTCTTATGTGCACACGAAAGTAGGCTTCCCATAAGTCCAACTTTTTTCCCTTTTGATAAGTAGGCTAACATGCCTTTCATCAGAGGGAGACGGTATTTATTAGAAGTACAAATGGCATTGAGACCCCTATAGTCAGTACATAATTGTAGAGATCCATCTTTCTTGGTGCAAAACAAGACCAGAGCAGCTGTGGGAGAAGCGGTGGGTCAGATGAAACCTCACTTCAAAATGTTGTCGATGAACTCCCTCAAGGCTGCCATCTCCTTAGGAGTCATAGAATATAGCTTGGGTTTAAGCAGTGAGGCCCTGGTTCCAACTCAATAGCACAGTCAGATTTTCAATAGGGAGGAAGCTGATCAGATTCAGCTTCCCCAAACACCACCTCTAGAACTTTATAGGGCAGCAGGATCTGAGGTTCCCCTGGGCTAGGTTGGGCTTTGGGAGTTCTGCTACACCAGCCATTGTTTCTAAGTCCGGGGGAGGTTCAGGCTCCTTCCAACCCCTGTACACCCCATTCACAAACTGCAACTGCCCCATGGCCCAGTCCACCTTGGGATTCCTTTGTTTCAGCCATGCTAACCCAAGTATAATGGATTGATGTGCTATAGGGGCCACTAGGAATCTCAAAGTTTCTTTATGAGTCCCAATCCTCATCTCCACTGTTTCAGTATAAAATTGTACAGGACCCCCTTGCATGTCTGACCCATCAAGCTGAGTAAAAGTTATGGGGTTTTTTAATCTTCCAACCCTCAGTCTTAGTCCCGTTACTACTGCAGGGTGCATTAAACAGCGAGTACAGCCAGAGTCTATGAGTCCAGCTAAGTCTGCACCGTTCCAGTTGATAGGGATTTGATTTTCATCCCCACCAGCATAATTGGGCATGGTTCACTCACCATTGGATCTGGGTGCCCATTGCATTGGGTTGCCACTGCCCGCCCTTGGGCACCATTCAGGACAGGCAATTCTAGTTTCCGGGCATCTGGAATTCTTTGCTGAGTTTTCTTCAGCTTCAGATAATCCTGCCAGCACAAGCTCAGTGTCTCCCTTACCTGGTGCAAGCTCAGTGCCAAGTGAACCAGACTTTTTTAGCTGGTAACTTGGGCTTGTCGCTGGGGGTTCTCCTTCACGGAACTGTGTTGGATGATGGGCACTCAGCAATGTGGTGACCTTCTTTGCCGCATTTGAAGCAAGCTCCACTTTGGGTACAACCCTCCTTTTCTCTTTCCCAAGTTCAGCATGCCTCTTTCCACTTGACACTCACTGTAGCAGTGGAGGTGTGCTTCTCTGCTGCATGAATGCATTGCTCCAACCTTACTTGCGCTTGGGTTTCTTCCACTTCTCCAGCCAGGCAAATCGACCATCGCAGTGTGTTTGGCTTGTCATGCACCAAAGACCATTCCAAGATTTCAGGTTTCAAGCCAGCTCTAAACTACTCAATTTTCAGCGATTCTGGCCAGTCATTTTGCCCACTAACTTCTTAAACTCGGAGGCATACTCTGAGTCCCCCATTGGGGGAGATGGGCGATGATATAAATTTAAATAATAAATAAATAAATACTGACCAGTTCCCTTGTCAAGGAGTTTGCAGACTGGTTCTGGCCCACATCGTGATTAGGGGATCTTCAAATCAAGCTTGCAGCACAAACAGAAATTCCTTGAAGTCATCCAGCTCCAGAGCCTCTGATTCGAACAGGTCCACAGTCCAATTGGCTACTTCCTCTTCTAAGTGGGCTGTCATGTACCGGATCTTAGCCTCATCATCCAGAAAATCTCTGCCCCCATTCATTCATGAATCCACAAACCTGATTCCTGAACCAAACCAGCTGCTTTGCGTTGCCTCCGAACTTCACTTTCAAATCCCATAGTCCTATGCTTCCACCTCCAGCTCTCTTGTCCCAGCTCTGGTAAGTAATTTGCAGGCTGGGGTCCAAAAGAGGTGGTGCTCTGGTGATCTGAGAAGTATTCTCACAGGCTTTTTCCAGTAGTCACTATGGCTATTTGCCACAATTGTCGACTCGTCTCCTCGACTGTGCCTTGCAAACCGGACATGCGACTCCTGATCACTGACACCTCACTTTCCACTCTTCTGATTCACTCACCAGATTTGGATCGAGACCCTCTCTCTATGGTCACCTGCTGGCTGGCCTCCAGGTCTGTGCTGCACCTGATCTCACGCGACCATCTGTCTTTCAAATCCCTCATCAAAGAGTTTGGGCAATACTCCACTTCCAAGAATCAGGTTTTGGGTTGGGCTCCCAACCTCTGCAGCCCTGTCATGGGATGATTAATGTCCTCTCTAGGCTCAGATCTCTCCAGTAGGTCTCTCCTCATCTGTGCCTCATATGTCATAGGCTTCTTCAGCGGGGAAGCCTCTCATGTTGGATGTCAGCTCACTTCCTATAAAATCTGTCAGAACCAATCATGGTGGTTTTGCTCACCATCGGTTGTTGTAAATCTTCAATTCCCTTGGGGTACTGCTGAGAAAGTCTCCCTCTTCCCAAGGGGACACCTCCAGCATTACTCTGTCCTGCTGCTTCCTCCATCTCGGAAACCATCAGTGTGTGCTCTGTCATAGGTGACTGGGAAAGTCTCACCCCTTCTGAGGAGACACCTCTGGCCACCAAGATGAGTTGTTTGTCTTGCCACTCATCCAATACAGTTAGTTCCCCAAAGTTGCTCAACAACACTGGATCCTCAGAAGGTACTGCTCCCTCAGGAAGGGCAGCGTCCTCAGGGCAGGTTGCCATTAGATTTGTGTTTCAGAGATTTCTGTGACAGCTCCAGTACCAGGATCTTAACTTGAGATATTCTCCAGACAATCCATTAGGAAGCTTAAAGAATTCATTTATTAAAATCTGATTACACAGGACAGTTGCAAAGCTCTGAATAACATTTTGGCACCAAAGCATTCAAATTAAATCGTTCCTTCTGACATAGTCTCTCCTCCCTGTTTTGTCTCACAAACAACCCTGTTCTCATTCCTGATCTTCCTCCTCCCATCTCCTTAGACTTAATTAGAGTCCAGGTGTCTTATCAGCCTGTCCTTGGCTTCAACATCTTGTGAAGGAATGTGATTAATGATCCTCTGTCTGCAAAGCTGTGAGAGCTGACACATGTTTGCTCTCATTCTGGCATAGCATCTAGGAGCTGATACATGTAGCAGTGACTTTATGGCAGGCGTGCAAAGTGAGCCTGACGCATGGCTATTCTAGTAGGCTAGGGGAATGGAATGGTAGCAGTAGAGGATTGGCTTAACTGATAGATTAATATTCCCAGTGCTATATTTATTGATTAGTATAGAGAACCAGGGAAATTGCCTTGAAGCAAATATTCAGAAGCTGTTATGTAAACAAAAAGGACAGAAGCATTCTTTAAGCCCTGGGAAGGAAGATAGTATTAAGAAGAGACTGAGGCTGACTCCTCCCTGACTCACTGAGGTATAATAGAAAGGGGAGGAAGAGCACAAGCAGACTTGCAATAAAGTACAGTTTTAGTCTTCCTGTGGAGTCAGTTTCCTGGGCCAGTCTACCGCATAGGGCTGAAAGTTATTGATACATTTTGGTTTATTGCACTATTGTTTTTTAAGCTGACATATGTATGTTGGGATGTACTGTATGCCATTTAGAGTTGTTTGTCACTGGAGCTGCCTATAAACTCAGTAAAATAAGCAAATTAATAAAATAAACAGAATATAAACAATATCCATAGTACAGTATTTTCAATTAATGCAGCTGCTTCATCAGGTAGAATTAATAGAATGGTAGTGGAAAGACCTGGATAATTGTTAGATGCCAAACTGGAGAAGGGATCTATCCCCCTATTTTGACAAAGTTTTTATGAAATGAATGACTCATACAAAAACAAAATAGGGCAGGAGACCTTAAGAACCATGGCACAATTTGAAGAACAAACTCTTGTTTGTTTGCTTATTTGTTTATTGCATGTCATCTTTTCTCTGGAATTTCAAGGTATCATATGCTAAAGAGCTGATTTTCCAATAATCTTAAAATAAAAGAGCTTGCTTGAAGAAAGATGTTATCTTAGTTTTGTCATTCCAAAATTTGAAAATTCATTGGTGACACAGAAGAATCTAAAAGTGTTTTCATCTGTCTACTCTTGTGTGCAAATCTGCTACAATATTCTGCATAAACTGGAGCTTCTAGACTGTTTTCAGGAAGGCCACATTACTAGTTATTCTGTGGGTTACCAAGTCATTAATAATTCAGCTGTCCATGAAGAAATGCAGCCAGCCTGTTGGATAAGATTGATGGGTGCTTACTGTTAACTTCTTAACCATTAGCAATGCCAGGCCCTAGATTCTGACCAAGGCATGAACTTTCTCCAAACAGATTGATCAGGGTTGGCAACCTGTGTTCTTCCAAACATTGCTGCAACTTCCAACGTTCCTCATCACTTACTATGGTGGCTAAGATTGCACTCAAGGTAGATGATGGACTCCCAGAACCTCTTGCCCCTCAACCAATGTCATTTCCATAATCTAAATTTAGTTTGTCATCCATTTGACCCTGGCTCCAAGACACTCATTCAGAATCATTATAGTTGTCCCTTGTTGCTTGGTTTAAAACATATATAATGATGAGTAAATATAAATGTGCTGATGACATCCCACCACAAAGTTTTGCATGTCCTCACTCAGCAGCTTCATATATAATTTAAATCAAGTAAGAGACAAAATAGTATAATCTCTCGCCCTCCTGATGTCTACTCTCTACAGTTTGACTCTACTGTTATTGGATCTAAGATCGTTTCATTTTCAGTTTAAAAGAGAGGACCAGTTTGTAAGACCATTTTTGCCCACCTCATTTCCCCTTCACTATTAGCTCTTTTCAGTTATTATTATCAGCTTACAGTATGCTGTACATTTGGAAACAGTTCTCCTCATAACAAGTTGCAAATTGCAGGTAGCAGCTGCATGTGGGGAACAATCTATGACATGTACCAAATTAGTAACACTGTGCTTAAGAACAACATATTGAGCTAAAAACATAAATTTTACATGACTTCTTGAGTGTCATAATGCTTACAATCATATCTAAGCCCTGGGGGGGTTTCCCCTTAGATTTTCTCCTTACTTCCTCCTTAGATCTTAGATCATTTCAATGTCCAGACAGCTGCCATTCCTTTAGATTCTGGTGGCTGCAATATAGCACTCAGTCTCCTTCATTTCTCTGCCCCAGATCAGCCACCTGTTTCCTCACCCATCACCTATCCCACAGTATGCACATCCATTATTAACAACTGATATCCTCACCATTTTTTTTCACGTGTGTACATTGAGCACGAACTAAATTGTTTTCTGTGCTGCTATAGGAAATGTCAAAGAGTATGAAATCCATGGTGTGTGAAAAATAGTTAAACGAAAGTGCATAATAAAGTGCAAGCATGTCAGTCAGGATTCTTGCTTCATGGGGCAACAGAGAATTGTAAGCGAAAAGAAAGTATCTTTTTCTAATTAAGATGTATTGTGAATAACAGTTCTTAGCTCCCATACTGAACTTTTGAGTAGATCATTCAGACTCTAATAAACTTAGAAAACTGGGTATTAGTAGTATGCACTGAATTTTGAATACATTATTTTATGAACCTGATATATAACAGTAGATTTGGAGCAATGTTTTTTTGGACTTCTGTTCAGGCAGTGCTTTGAGTCAGCAGCAGTTGAGTTTTGAGGGCAGCCTGCATGATTTCTGATGCAAATCACCCTGCCATAGACTGAGTCAGCTGGGCTGCTTACATGCATGGAGTTCAGTTTTGGGCAATGGATTGCAGAAACATGAGAAATAGTAGCTCTCTAACCTAGAGCAAGATATGTTTGCCAGTAGGATTCCTGCGGCCATGATCCTTCCAACTATAGGCTGCCTTCTTTCCCTTGTTTGGGAAACGTGGAGTATGTAACCTGGTGACAGACTGAATATTTGACAAATATGCCCATACAGAAATTGATGGGAGAAGGGAGGGTTTCTGCAATCTCACTGCTCTAATCTACATCATAATTTGATTGTATTATATGTTGGAAATGTTTGAAACATAAGATAAATTTGTATAATGTAAGTCAGCTTTCTGCAGCTTGGAATGAATTGATGAATTGATGAATTGGAAGTGCTTCGTCCACACTGGCTGGGAATTTTAGGAATTGAAACCTCAACACATCTGAAGGGCATCCTGTTGGGAAAGCCTGCAATATGTTCCACTCTGAACAAATATTGGAGCAACTTCTAAGGCAGGGTATTAACTCCTCAGCCTCACAATGGCAGTTTTGCCATGACAGTCATGTGAATCATCCCTTGGTCACCAGCCATGGTGTATACATTTCACACTTTCATGTCCACAAAAACTCATAAGCCATAATCCAACACAGAGGTAAGCCTGCTTAAATCCATTGAAATCAATAGGCTTACATTTGTTTATCTCTGCCCTGAATTGTAGCACCAATCTCAAAGACCAACTAACATTCCATCTCTAAGCAGGGTCTTGACAGAAGGATGACAATTCATCATTTTAACCTGACTTTAACCTTTCTGTTCCTAAGGCTACAGAAAGATTGTTAGCACCTGCCACACTAGAAAGAAGAAATGGATGGGTACAGGATACAACTAAAACTGTTTGTACTTTTGTTTCTATTGAGTTAATATAATTATTCTTCACTCACATATTTAATTATTTGTGTCTTCTGTCTCACTAAGAATTGCAATCAGGAAATTCCTGTAGGGTGCACCCAAAGTTTGGGGTAGGGGTAGGGGTCCTGCACATAGGCTGAGGCCTCAGGTTGTAGAGTTCTGTTGTCAAGGCTCCTTAAGAAGAAGAAACTACTTGCCCAGAAAACTCATGGTGTCTTCTGGGTGCTGCTATGCAACTCACCATACAGTTTAAGTTTTCCACCTAAGACCACTTGGTGTCCAGGGAGAGGTTGCACAACAAGCCATATCAGCACAGCATCTGTTCCCTTCACTTCAGACTGCATTGGCTCTCCCCAGAAGAAGCTTGTTTGGAAACTCTGTGTGTCAGCAGCACAGGGAAAGGGCCTGTTTCACATTCCACAAGAAGGGATACGAGAGCGGGTGGAGTCAACCTAGCATCTTAGGGCAGGGTTAGAGCAGCTGCTCCAAAATATGTTGCAACTTGTCATTGTCAAAGCCGCAGGAATATATACTAAGTGGACAGAAATAAGCGGGATTTGAATCTTGGGAAGAAAGGTAGTAGAGGAAGACCTGGAAAGAAAATATAGAATGATTCTTTAAACATCCAAGAAGCAGGAGGAGATACAATTGATGGCCAATTTGATAGCCAGGAAGCAATAGGGCCTATCAGTAAGGAAGGGTAAGATGGAATATTTTTGAAAGAATCTCACTGCCTTCATTCCAAATGCATCTTTCAACCCTTTGTTTAGGCAGGTCCGAAACAAACCAATTGTAGCCATGTTATCCAAGAGGGGAAAAATGTAAAACAATTTGACTTTAACAGAAAGAATTTATATTTCCCAAACTGCAGATCTTACCATTTACCATTTTATTTGCTTTCCTTTTCTTCCCAGCAAGCCTCATGAGAGGTGTCCTTATTGCAATTTAGCATCACTCCGTATCTGGTAAGACCCAATTTACATGTCAGTCTGTCAGTCATTTCAGCTAACAATGTAAGTGGTAAAGCCATGATTTCAAGAACAACAAAGATAAAATTTCCCCTCTACCCTTACTTTTCTAACCAGCTTACCTGACAAAGCGTCATTGAAACTCAACAATTGCAGCAATGTTATGAAGCCTGAGTTCAGTTGCAACTATCAGTTTTGAATTGTTTAGGCAGGAAAAAGGCGGGTTCATTCTAATGCTGTGGGATGTACAGTGTACTACTAATTTGTCTCCACTGAATATGAGAAACTGAAGAACTTACCAAGATAGACTGCCACTCCAAACCACTGTTAAGGGTACAATATAGGTTTTCTGCTGTCCACACTGAGCATCTGGCCTTTGAGGTTATATAAGGGGTTACCTAAGACACAACCTGACCAAAGATAAAGTCTGTATATAAAACACTTCACATAATTAACAGGGATACAGAGGAAGAGGCTAATTAAAAATCTGTGAACCCTTAGCATTGGGCCCTAAATTCAATGCTTCTATTTAAAAGTATCAGATTGTCATAAAAATATAACAAATGTGAGATGTAACCAATGTAGAAATATAACGTCAAGATGAAAAATCACTATTGCCTTCAACTGATTCATCATACCTTCCAAGAGTCCCTGATTATGCTCTAGTTACTGCCACATTGTATTACTTTAATTCTCCTTATTGTTTGCTACTTTTGAAGACAATAGAAAATAGCAGTTGTTACAAAATGTGTTGCTAAGGCTAAAATAGGGATGGAGGATCCACAATGTTGCTGAACTGTAGCCCCTGGCATCATCACAATTGATCATGCCAGCTGAGGCTGATGGGAAATGAAATATGGCAATATCTGCAGGGTTGCATCCTTGGGTTAAGAATGGAGCCTATTTGGTCAGTTTTCTGTAATTTATGGTGCTACCATCTCAGGGCTCATGTTTTTGGCTATAAGTCTTATATAATCTGGGACTAAACATTTACAGATCATCCTAAAAAGTCCTTCAGATTCTCCCTACATATCCACGATCTCAATTAACAGGTATGTGGGAAAGTTTCCATCATGGTATTCGGATGGAAAAATGTCCTGGCAGGAGTTTGGTTGTCTGACCCTGAGTAAGCATTGCTGTTGTTTGATCAAAATACAGGTAGTCCTTGCTTAACAATTGGGACTCTGTCGCTAAGCAATAAGGTAATTAAACCAGCCATCACATGACCACAATGAACTTACAACCTCACTTCTGCTGTAGTTGTTAAGTGAATCACCCCTAGTCGCTAAGTGAAACATCATGTGACTGCAACTTGCAATTTTACTGCTGGCTTCTCCATTGACTCTGCTTGTTGGAAGCCAGCTATGAAGCATGCAAATGGCAATCACAACTGCAGGACATTGTGACCATTGTAAATGGTCAATTGCGAAGCGCCTGAATCTTGAACATGTGACTGTGGGGATGCTGTGATGGTCATAAATGTGAGGACTGGTCATAAAATTACTTTTTCAGTATGTCGTAACTTTGAACAGTCAATAAACAGGGCAGTTGTTAAGCAAAGCCTACCTGTAATACTGTTTTCATTATTACTTTGTATCCGGTTATGTCTTAGCTTGTTTTGTTATTTACAGTAGATCCCTGGCAACTGTATGGACAAATGTCTACCATCTTGACCTATCCCCAGTGATGCTGTAGCTAATCTAGATGATCTATTCACCTTACCTGGTGTCCTTCCCTTCTTGCCCTTCCCTCAGTCTTGCCAAGCACATAGTTTTCTGTCCATCATCTGATCACTTCACATGCTCATAGTCCGTAAGTTTCTGCATGCTAATTATCACCTTAAGTGAGCAGTCAGTTTTTATTTCGTTGATTTCCGTTGCAATCCATGGTACTTCGGTAACCTCCTCCAATTCCAGAATTTGAAGGTGACTCTCCTTTTTCTCTTTCTTTCTTCATGTTCAGTGCTCACAGCTGGTCATTGCCACTGGGAAACAATTGTTTGAACTACTCTGTTCTTTGTTATCATAGAAATATCTTCAACTTCCATGATCTTAATTAAGTTTGTCATTGCCATCCTTTCTAGGATTAACCTCCTCTTTCCTTACCCAGTACATTGTCTGTTATTAAATCTTAACTTTTTTGCCATCAGCTGTGAGTTTATTAAGCATTCTGGTTGGCATTACCATTGTCTTTTTAATATTTAACATTAAGCGAGATTTTCCCCTTTCCATGTATGTTTGCTTTCATAAGAGCTCATTTTAGTCTTCTTCATCTTCAGCTAACAAGGTGGTGTCATCTAACTATCTCAGACTGTTAGCAATCTGGTTTTGATCCCAGCTGCCATCTTTTTCAGTCCTGCCATTCTTATAATATATTTGCAATATATTTTAAACAGACATGGAATCAATATGCACCCTTGTCTCACTCCTTCTCTATTCTGCATCAGTCTGTCTTTCCAGACTTGGTTCTTACAGTAGCTTCTTGTTCATTGTAAAGATTCCTCAAAAGAATCAGGTCATCTGGCATTCCAATGAGTCTTGTATATTCCACATTCTGGCATGTGTAGACAGTCAAAGGCTACTGCGTAGTCAATAAAGCACAGGCAAATCGCCTCCTTATATTCTCTGGCTTATTCTGCTCTCATATCTTTCTGTCCCTTTTTTTGAAGCCTGCCTATTTATTTGGCATTTCTTTCTCCATATATACTTCTATTCTTCTTTGCTTGCATAAGGAATTAATGCAATGGTTCAATAATTTACATATTCTTTTGCATCTCTTTTGCATTTCCAGCCCATGGCTACACACTCTTGTTCCAAATTTGTTGATCTAAAGCTGTTAGGAATTTAACTGTCTTTTCTCCTGCAGTTTTAAATGGTTCAATGAATATTCATCCATATCTGGTGTTTTCTTCTTTAACAGCTGGTCTTTTGCTTCCTACATCTTCAGGTGGGGTCAAAGCCTGAATATATTTTTTCTCTACAAGAATTTCTATCATTTTGTAATTCTGTATTTCCATATTCCTTTAACCTAATTGGCCTCTATTAGGGATGTTCCATGATTACTCTTGAGTATTCCTACCTGAGTTCTTAATTTTCATGTGATTTGTCTGATCTTAAAAACATGTCTCATTTTCCTTTACTTTTTAAAAATTTGATGACATTCTTGATTGAGATTTTTTCCATGCCCTTTCTTGCTTATCATCGAAAATGTGCATTCAGCTGTTATATGTCCTTCTTGCCACACAAGGTTTTCATGCTCCATCTTTCTCTAGCTATCATTATAACTTGTTCTGAGAACTACTTGAACCTATCCCTTTTTGAGATTTTTAGATTTCTTTCCCACTTTGATTTTCACATTTACACAGGTCCTCAGGTTTTGTTTTGTACATATTAAATGTACATATAAAACTAAATACAGCATGTATGTGGACACATCAAATGTTGTTGGCATACTTACTGTGTTTGATTATCCCTTATGTCTGACACCAGTAATTCATGATTTGTTTCACAATCTGAGTCTGGAACTGTCTTACCTTGAATGAACAGTGCTGCTGTCTCTTGTGTTTCCTATTACATAGTCCAATGTTGTTCATTTGGTGTAGAATTTGCATTTATATTACTTGAAGCAGGTGTTAGCAATGAATGAAGAATTCTCTTTGCAAAACTCCTACATTATTGTGTTTACCCATTTCAAGTATTCCTATAATCCCAGATTCCTTCATTTCTCCAATTTTTGCCTTCCAGTCACCCAATATAGTATTATATCTTTTCTGGATGTTGTAGCATCTCTTGAAATTTACCATAAAATTGCTCAATGTTTTCCACCATTGCTTCTGCAGTAGTTTCATACACTTGTATAACATTGTTTTTTGTTTGGCCAGTAGTCTTAATAGATATGAACCAGTTATTTATTGAGCTATAGTCAAGCATATACTTAAAAAAATACTTGATTATACAGAGAAAGAGAAAAGAACCTAGAATGTATTTTTGTCATGTGAACAAGGGTTGGAGCACATATTTATAATATATATTTTTTAAGTATCTTTGACACTTTATTCCTTCATAGGGCTTTATGCCCTAAATAGTCTATCATGTCATCCTCTTATTTAAAGGTGCCTATTCCAGTCCATGTAAGTTCACTTAGTCCTAAAACCTTAAATTTAATACATTTCATTTATGTTTTGACAATTTCCAATTTTCCTTGGTTCAAGCCTCTCACACTCCATATTCAAACTGTATGTGTTTGTGTAAACTTATGAATTTTTCTTTCAATACTGGCACCATTAGTGACCTGTCTTCTTTATGTCTTTGGTCTAGAAACATCACCAGCACCAAATCTACTTGTAAAGGTTTTATGTTCTTCTCCAGTAAATGCCTTCTCTTCTGAAGTTCTCAACATCCGGCAGCCAATTTGTCTAAACGCTACAGCTGTGTCCAAACAGTTTTGGGGGGTGGGGTGGGCAACAATACAGAAATAGTTTGCCACTACTTTCTTCCACATTTGATTTTGGAGTTTGTTACCTTGATGGATGGCTTCCTCATGCTTTCAGAGCCAAACCTGTCCTCACCTTAGCTTTATTGCTCCCATTTCAACCTTAACAAGGTGTGATCTTAACTAGAACTCCTGCTTCCACTGGCAGGGCCATGAAAGATACTGAGCCTTTATGCTATGTCAAGATGGTAGTCAGCTGTGAAGATCAAGTTATGGGAAAATTTTGTGGAGGTAAGGTGGATGGAATAGTAAAGTTTTGCTGTGTAATTTCTCTGAGAATTCAATGTATGATAGGCCTCACTTGAGTTAAATCTAGATCCTAGTTAGGTTTCTATACATCTGAACATCAGGTTTCTGCACAGATACTGCAGGCATGTATTTGGGGTTTTTTTTTTTTTTACTGAATTCACGCATAATATAGACAAAAGTTGAAAATAAAATCTGGAGCAAATATCTATTCACAGTTGAAGACCCTTGAGGCTTTTGACCTTGAGACTTTCCCCCCACCAACACATACACCCAAAATTGGAAGCTGCAGTTCTTTCAAATCATACCATTCATTTCCCCAAGACAACTATTGTGCTAATGCACCATTGCATCATTTAAATTTTGACAAACCACTAAAAACACTAAGCAGACTATTGTTAGCAGTTCAGTCTTCTCAGGGGAAAAACTTATCTAAAATATTTCTTTGAAATCTAACCCCAAAATGTTTCTGCATTAGACCAATAAAGATCTAATATTTGAAATACAGAAGCACAAAATCTGCTTGAGAGGCTAATTTCAAAGGTATCCTTAATGTACTGTCTCTTTCAGAATGTATATTATATGTAATTCTGGAATGTATACTCTTACACTTTTCAGTTTGGGTAAATTCTTGACAGATTGACTTCCCATTTCAAATATTAACAGCAACCTTTCTAGAGATCATGAAAAAACTTTTAGTTCAGCTTGTGAGCGTTAGATGTTATGCAGTGGGGTGTGGGGAATGGACCTCATTATGCATTAGGTGGTAAGTTTGCATTATAGTTTGCCTTAAGTTATTTATCCAGATTAGGCAACCTGGTGGCCTCCAGACATTTTCAGCTTCAATTTCATCATTAGTGGCAAAGAATATGGGAGCTGTAGTTCAAAATATGTGGTGTGCACAGGTTGAGACAACCATTCTCATATGTATCATCAAGAAGAGATCAAGCATTGCAGTGGCACAACTTTTCTGTCTGAGTCATTCACCGCTCATTGTGCTTCTCTAAGGACCTGTGTTTAGTTATCTCTTCTATGTGTTAAACAGCACATTACATTTCTTATTGTTTCCTTTTGCTGCTCCAATCCAAATTGGGATCTATGTCATTTGGAAGATAGGGGTTTGAAGTCTAGATCCATACTGGCCGTGTGCTTGCAATTGACAGGGGGGAAAAAAACCCTGAGACAAAAACTCAGCTTCTTTTCAGGAACATTTTACTTCTTTGGACTCAGCTCACAACTATCCTGGGAGCATGTCATTTCCTTATATGGTATCTTTATTTGGTACACTGATATTGAAATTACCATTAAAAGGTAGGCTATAGATGTCTAAATGAATAACATGTCAGTTCAAGTATTCTTTTCAGGAGTGGGCAAGGCGCTGCTATATTTTCCCAGTATTTCACCCCCTGATACTTTGGGCACCTCTGCACAAGGACTTGGGTCAGTTTGGAAGTAGGGTCAGATTGGCCTGATCACATGTCTACCTGGTTTGGGAGCCGAGTCCATTTTTTTCTGGACTGTGCTACAATTTTCTTTGAAAAGCAATGGCTCTGTGGGACTCATGGTTGATCCATTTTCTCACTGCTGGAATCCCCTCACCCCCAAGCCTGTCTGCAAAACTGCTGATCTGCTTTATTTCATCTCTTGGAGGCTTTTAAAAGTAGCAAAGGGATGGTGGCAAGGTGACCTGGATTTATTTATTTATACACAATAATCCTTCCTCATGTAACTTCCAAATACCATACAGCAGTATGGATGGGGAGTGGAGTGGCAATTTTTTATAGCGTCCTTTTTATGCAGAGTAGGGAATGAGAAGTGTTTTGTTGCCTGAGAATCCCAGGAGGCTGATGGAGCAGTGAGCTGCATGAATTATGTCCTTCAAACTCTCCTGCTGCCTCGCTGGAGGCAGCACAGACTGACTTTTGCTGAGCCACACATCCTCAGCATTTCAAAGGCTACAGGCATAAAGATGATCACAGGTGAGCTTCAAGCTGCTTTGCAAGGGGAATGGTCTTGGGTGGAAGTGCCCTTTTCCTCATTGCCTGACCTATTCATAGGATTCCATAATGAAACTACTTTATTGTTTGCTATGACTTTTGTAGTATTTGTAATGTGTAGGCACATTTATCCCCTGGAAAGACCTATTTCTCCCTAGAGCAGTCCAAGTCCACTTGATACAAAAAGAGTGGCATGAAGTAAGCTGGGGGCAGGGTTACTCTAAGAATCATGTCCCCTCAGGGTACACAGTCAGAGGCCTTTGTCCAAAAGCTTCCAGTGGAAGGGTGGCAGATGTTGCACTGGTGAAATGCCTTCCCTAGCATGTCCCTCCTGGAGCAGAGGTAGCAGGTTTGGTGGCAAAATGAAGGAGATTTTTTTTAAATTTTCCTAGTCTTTTTTGTTGTAAGGTCCATAATAGGTTCAGTTTGGTGGTGTGCTTTTGTGTGTGTTCTACTTTTTACATTTCTGTTTTGTTGCTGTGGGAGTTAAATCTACAGAGAATATTTGGTATTGAATGCTATATAAATTGATCTCATTCTTTGCCATTTTTAAAAACAAACCACAACATGAAAAGTTATTCTTTCCACAACTTGATTCAAATGTGGGAAGATCGTTAGAAAGCCAGATGTTTGGCCCTGGAACCAGCAGTGTGGTCAACTCAGACCGGGGGGACAAACTCTTAGGCCTCTTAGCCTAACTTACCACATAGGCCTGTTAGAAGGACCGAGGTGTCTGCAGAATGTAGTAAAAAAAAGGCAAGATGGCAGCTGCGACAATGTCATTGAGACTCCGTTTTGTAATGAAACAGTTGGAGTTTCTATCACACCATTGCAAGCCCATCTTAACTTTTTGGACAATACCTTGCAGCACCCTTGTATAAGTATCAATTAAAGGGAGGAATGAGATTACAGCATGTTCATCACTTGACTTTCTAGAGAAAGAGTGAGGTATAAATGTGAATAAAACATATCCAGCATCCAAATCAGGGTCTAAATTTGGTTTGGGTATAATTTATTACCAAAGCAACAACTCAGTAAAAGTTACCTGTTTTCAATAAATTATTTACTGTATAAATAAATAAATAAATATCTGTCAATAACAACCCTTTGAAACTAAGCTTGAAATTTTATCATTTATGTTATCATTTAGTTAGCATAAAATCATTTATGCTAGTAAATGATTCATAATATCTTAATAGATGAGTAAAGAGTTCCTTTTGTGTCATCTGCCACAGTTCATAAACCTCTAATTTCATTATAGTTACAGAATGCTATTTATTCCTGAGTTACAACATAATATAATCACTCTAAGATTTATATATTCCTTGCGTGTGTGTATGTGTGTGTTATATCTATTTTTTTTTGTTTGTTTTAGTTAACTATGGGTTGGCATGTCACAAATTTTTTACTTTATTTCCTGATACATTCAAATAAAATTTCAAACAACACAATTCCATGTATAACACCCCACCAGTTTAATTTTTCCTGAAAATTTCTCCACGCTACTCAACTTTCACAATGAAACTGATTAAAGTTTGCAGCATTGATATAAAAGGTACACTTTGGGCTCAAAGGTGAGTAGAATGTGTTAAAAATATTGCATGAGATTTCTGTAAGGCCAGAAAGGTCTTAAGAGCAAAGAGTAAAAAAGCTGGAAGCAAGATTTTCATCAAAAGGAACAGGATTAAGATTCAGCATCTATGCAAGAAACTATTTTTTGTAATCATGGTGAATACTGCAGATATATCTAACTGATAGGAAACATATGAATGAAGAGGGGTTGAAGTTTTATTTGTGCTGGAATGAGCACTTCACAGGAGGCACTGCCATCATTCCCAGAGAGCATCCCAGAGCACCGATCAGCACCCACGGACTGAAAAGATGGCTCCGCTTCCTCAGAAGCGACTGTTTTTTCGTTCTCTTTTGAGACAGGATTCATCTTGCAATGTGGCTACTTTTTGTCCTCAATCATGAGCTGCCCCCACTCTGGGCCCTCCAAGTATTCTCCTCCTTTTAACACAAAAATGTCAGCCCGTGACAGATTGGAACACGTTCGCCTCTTATGCGCACAGTGTTGTCTTTGTGTCGTGACCATCAGTGAACATCCATCATGGTCTAACCTGACAGCTGGCAGCAGAGCTCTAATCCCTCCAGCCAGTTTGGAATTACGGAGCCACAGAAGGGCCTTCCCCAGTAGCCTCATCCTTAACATATCAGGGCATGGATTGGCTAATTAAACCCTGTGAAGCACACTGGAAGGCCTTCCACATAGCCCTTCCCCTATCCCTGTGTGACCAAACATAGGAAAAGGTGTTACCTGACTTCACTAGGTAGGAGCCCATTTTACTCTGTGCTCACCTGTTCCCTGGGTCAGACTGGAACTATGGGGCTCTTGAAGAAATGTAAAGAAGAACATTTTGAAAACTTTTCCAGCTTTTCATTAAAAAAGAAAAGATGGTTTCTTCCATTCCAGTGAGGTAAGGGCAACCAAGTTACTAGTTGAGCTGTGTTTCTGCTTAGTCTGCTGCTTGAAGCTGGGTGGGCAACTTCAAGGCCTATGTTTGCTCCTCTTATTGCTCCTGATCTTTATACTTAATTTGAACATAATGGTTCTTTGGACAAACAATTTCCAACAGCAGATGCCCTCTGTAAAGTAGGCAACCATGTAAAGTTGCCACTAACTTTTCCAATTTTTCCCCACAACAACTCTGCCAGACAGAGTGGGCTGAGAGATGGCTCGCTGAAAATCACCCAGTGTGCTTCCATGGCTGAGGGTAGGATTCAGTCTGAGTGTCTCAGTCCTAGTCCAATATCTTAAGTACAAATCACGTTCACTGAATTGGCACAACACGAGTCACAAACTAGCCAACCTAGTTTGGCTTTCAGTCATTTTAGTCTAGTATGTTGTGCTAACCCAACCTGAGTGGATTCTGTAAAGATACTAGTCTAAATTATGGGTGCCACAGCTGGAAAGGATCTGCCACTTTCTATATATCCAATATTAGGAGGATGATATTTAGAGCCAAATGATATATATAAGTTGCATAGATTGTCAAAGGATTCATATAGTTGGACTTCAATAAACCATTTTCTTTTAGTGTCCCCCCTTTCCCATATTTCAGGAAGGGAGAATTAAGTACAAAGGCCTAAAACAGAAGCTGCAGACTCTGAAATTGTAGGTCTATTATGCTTCAGTCCCTGATATTTTGATGGGATGATTTTGATGGGCTGTACTTTATGACTGAGTTAAAATGCTATCCATCATTTCTTGAGCTGTCAGAAAATATACCAATATAAAATTTGCTACCCCTGTTGGTGATCACTATTATTCGTGCCACAGGCATCATGCCAGCAAATGGTGCTGCCCTTCCTTATAGCATACAGGGCATGTTAGAGATAGGAACTGGTAGATTCTGTGGGCTTCATTTTCTCGCCTCTCAGCAGATGTTACAGCCATCAGGAAAACTGATGGGGAAAGCAGCCATTTTCAGCAGAAGTCTAGACTAGAGAGTTTAACCATCTGTCAAAACTTGCTCTGGATTGGTGGAAATGTTTTGTGCTGATACATTCAAGGGAGGCCTGACAATCATTGATCATCAAGTTCCTTTTGGACCTGAAAATAACATAGGGTTATAATATTTTGGAACACAGAATATAGTGCTTTTCTAGAAGAGCATTAAGCCTTTGTTCAAAAGCAGCCTGAACAACAGTTGACAAGCCTGGAATCAGTTGTGCCATGAAGCAGTAGATAGAGAACTCTCTCTCTCCCACTTCACCATGCAGACCTCTCCCACTGCCATTGCTGGTCAGCTGCTGGTCAGGATGATCCAGCTCTCTTGGAAGCTTGGTAGGTGTAGGGGACAGGCTGGTTCAAAAGAACCAGACTCTCCCACAGCCCAAAGCAGAATGATCCCAGCAACCAGAGTGGAGGACATATGCTTACTGTATAGCATAAAGTGGCCTAAGGTGTCAGGTTGATCCCATCCCCAAGGGTCACCTGACCATACTACCCACCAAGAAGGTCAACAAAGAGTTTCACAGCATATATATGATAACACCCTTGTTGGGATAATGGGAAAAAACACTACTTTAATACCATTAAATTTAAAGATTGTTCTCTACTTCAGGGGTAGATTGATGATCATATGAAGGCAATTGATCATGAGGACACAGAAGCAAAAAGAGGTTGACATGGAAATGTTTGTTCCACAGTTTGATGCAAGTGAGGAAAAACTCTTTATCAGCAGTGGACATCATTGTTCCTTACAGGTTCCATCCCTCCTATATACTTTACTTTTCTATCCCCATTTGCCTTAACCATAGAGACAGGCATGCACATATATAGCTGCCATATCAGTGCATTTTTCTTAACTGTTTTTATTTGTTCTAGTATTGCAAATCATTGTGTACTATTTTCAACAGCCATTATAGATTACTTTTGTCTACTTTTACTGTCCAGTGAGAGTTCAGGAGACAAACTGCTGTATGTGTATGGGTGTGTTTTTACATATGTGAAATAGTGTGGGCTTTGAACTTGGAATTCCTGAAAAGAAGTAGACTTGTTTTTCCATGTTATAGACACAGTAAGCGCTCTCTTTTTTTTTCCAATTATGAAAAAGGCACTGGGTGGAAGAAGTACACTCTATACACCTGCAATATGGTTACCTAGCGTATGTGGAAATTACTGACAGACCTCCCACAGATTCTGGAGTGCCAGTTGACAGGCACCAAAAGAAAAACATGCATAGATCCTAAGTGCTGGACATCCTTAGTTTCAGTAGTAGTAATAATAATAATAATAATAATAATAATAATAATAATAATGACGAACTTACTACAAACGTCAGAAGTATTGCCAGTTTGGAGGAGAGGATGGAGAAAGAACCAAACGAAAAGGCAAATTGGGCATCCAAAAACTGCATCCAAGTCTGGGAAATGTCTGCCTGTCCTAATCAGAGGTAATTAAAACAAGCCAGGATCAAATTGTTTGCTTTAGATCATTTTTTAAAAACCCAGTTGGGGTTAGAGGAAGCCACACTGCCAAGAGCTGAGCTGCCATAAGTCACAGAAGTTATTCTAAAATGAAAGCTGAAGATGTCATTCTTCTTTGGATGCACATTAATGAAAGGGAATATGCAAGTACAAGATTTCCCTTGGTTTATTTCTAACCACCATCTAAAGTTTAGGTGTACAGCTAGATTTTGACCATCGCATAGATCATTGTTCAGACTGGACCTGCAGCTGTGGCAATGAAGTGACTCCAAAATTCCAGGTATTACATGGAATTAGAGCAGACAGGGGTGCCCCACTTTTCTTATACTTTTTAAAAATTGTGGCAAGAGAGGATCTTTTTCCAGATTGCTGTTTTTCTTACCCAACAGCATTGTGACATACTCCATTAGCTGAAATTCTCTGTTCTGCACAATAATTAAAATGTACTGATTCTTGAAGCCCATCTTTACATATGAGTATGTGATATGGGGTGGGCTAAAATAAGGCACATGCTTACAAATAAATGCAGAAGCAAATTTGTTCTGTGTGCATATATATTTGCATACCTTTCAGGGCATGCTGCACAGATGCCAAAAATCTGAATACAGCCGAAAATGTGGGTGAGGGAGACTTAACACATTCTCAAACCAATTATATTTGTGTTCTGTTTAAAATTAAACATAAAATTCTGGTCATAACTGAGGCAGCTCAGTTATGAGCATCCAAAAAAGCCCTAGCCTTCCCTAATGAATCATACACTGGTGTGGCTGCTAACTGTGCAGGGCAAATTTGAAACACGCTAGAAATCTGCCCAAAGTCCCTCCCCATTGAGCCTGTGGGTTGAGAAATGTGGATAGAATAGAAAGCCCCTCTGACTGGGTGGGGGGATTTTGAAAGGAAAAATATCACCACTTTTTTTTTTTTGCTTACATTCTTTCCATTGACCAGACCCCCAACTGGTATTTGATCTGAAAGCCATACTAGATGGACTGGATGGAGGGTAAACTCTCACATCCTAGCATTATGCACGCCAGTCAGATTTAATCTCTATTGATTTTAGTGTGAATTATTTCTCAGAAAACAAATGAGAGAAGAATGTGGAGCAAATGAAAAATAAAACTTTTACTTAATAAGAAGCTGGAATAGAAGACACTTGAGTGGTACTAAATAAGGAAATCATTGCAACATTTTAACTTTCTATGTGTTGAATTGAAATAGCCATTGTTACACTTTCTTAGCTGCACACTCAAATCTAATAGAGCTATTATCCCCTCAAAGATGATGCAGAGTTGATGCTAGACATGATGGCCATTTTGGATGGATTCCTTTTTCTGTGCCTACCCCGTGCATAGAAAGAACAATATCCATTGTATGGAGAGAAAGCTTATTTCTCCATTGGATATCCTAGTTTGAAACACCATAATACGCCACAATGAAGCATATTTACAAAATTGGTTCTTTCTAACCAGTTACATTCTTCATCTCACCCAGACCTTTTAGATAGGCTGCAGCTGAAGTCCTTTCTAAACTATTTTATTATTTGAACTGGAACAGAGATGGGACACTTGTGGCCCTCCAGGTATTACTGACCTCTTGCCATGACTATGCGGAGAATCCAACAACTCCTGGAAGATCATAGATTCCCAAGCCTACAGTAAAAGAAGTAATTTAGGACTATGCCTGATCAACTCAATTTTTAAACCAAATAATCCTGTGGCATTTTAAAGTAGCAATTTTATTAGGTCACAACATTTCATGGACTGGAGTCATTTACTAAGTTGCACAAAGTGTTATCTTCAGTTGGAGGGGTGTGTGTATGTGCAGCACTCACTTATATCCAAGAACAGAATAGAATGATCCATTTATAATAGCAGTCCCTGGTGATTATAGGACTACCTACTAGATCCATGACTAGCTGGTTGATTTCTCTACTTCCAAACCTGTTGGAAGATAGTTGTCATATATGGTGGGTTGGGGGTGGGGAGCAGACAAAGGGCCACCAGGCAAATAGCTACTTAGAAGTCCTGTGCACTGGCTTATCTGCCAAGTGTAGCGGAACCAGTGTGGATAGCTATCTTCAGCAAATTTGGCTGCTAAGCAGCTGAAGTTTGTTCTAGTGGGCAGCACCTAGTGACTATCTGGAAATAGAACATGTAAATAGAAAAGCCATGCTTCCTCCAATACTACTGGAAGCAATCCAAGAGTCTAGATTTTAGATTAATTCTAACTTAAGGTGCATCCAGCCTAAGGTGTGCTAGACCATGGAATACTCACTATAATTTATTAAATAAATCACAATTGGCTAAGCAAACCCATAACACCAAGTCATAAATATATTTTACGAAACATATGGCAACATGCTTATAACATGCTATGACAAAATTAAATAGAACACATTACAATTAAGTACCATATGTGAGCACAGCCTAAAAACAAACCCAGTGTTTCGTACAGCCACCCATTAATCTGGCACTGGACCAAACATCTGATGCTTGGGCAAGCAGATTGGACAACGGCCACACAATGTCATTGCAATTTACAGTCCCCCAAATGCAGTCATCCCCCCTTCCCCACCTGCTGTTTGCTGAGATTCTTGTGAAGCATGTTAAATGCCCTGCAGTCTGATCTAGCAGCACGCTGCTTATGTTCTTAAGCAAGGGCCCATTCTCAGAATCACTTAATGGAGATTAGTTATGCATTAAGCACTAAGAGACCCTGACTACAAACTCTCACTTATGTTCTACTGGTTGGGTTGGTTCACTCCCAGTGCCTTGAGTGAATGACAGAGCATGCAAGATGAAGTGCAGAAAGAGATGTAACAGAAGATGGTGCAATGAAGCACACAGAGTAAGTTTTCTGTTTGGATTTATTTATTATGGCAGCTTATACCCCAACTTTCTCCAAAAAGGTTTCACAAAGCATCTCTAAAATAATAAAATAAAATAAAATAGATAAAAGGTATTTGCTGTATTCTAGAACAATAGCAACTTTCTTATTTGCCCAAGTGGGCAGGGGTTGCCACCTCCAGCCATAGCTAGAGGTAGAGGCTACTGCCTTCTCCAGATGCTTCTTATGCCCCCAGTGCAGCTTAGGCCATGAAGGATGGTGACTGTCAGGTATGTTGGACAGTAACCTTTTAACTCTCGGCCAGCTGTGCTGATCTGGGGTAAAAGGGGTTTAGTTCAGCACATTTAGAGGGTGAAAGTCTAAGGAAGTTTAGTGCAATTGAAAGCTGACCATCTAGTGGTCATCTGGTTTTTGCAGCTCAGGTTTGGTTGCCCTGGTGGTCCCAGACTACTGATCTTTAAAGAGCAAAGCCAGGAGACTGAAGTAAAACAATCTGAGAACCAAGACAGCTGATAAAGGAGTAAAATGCTCTTATCTCCTGGGCCCTGAAGAAACACAACCATTACATATATCCAGGACCATGGCTTAGCTCAGTGTGTGAACTCAGCTGGCTCCAAGTTACATAGTAAGATTCACAGCTGAGTGGAGATTTGGAAGTGAGTCTCCCCAGCATTAGTCTATGTATGAAGAGCTCATTAAAGTAATCCCATGTGCAGATGGCTAAAGAAGGAATGACATCTGACAAACAATTCCTCCATTTATGGGTAGAGCATGTTTGCACTATTGCTTGCATGGGAGTCAGTAAATCAGCAGCCAACCGTCCCCAGTGTGGAGCTGCAGTGCTTAGGAAAGCTTCATCTGCTGACTGTGCAACCCAGAAGAGTCCAGCCAAATCATGTCACCTGCTCCAAGACAGAAGTTGAGGTGAATCTTCCTTTCAGGAAATGCTCTGGACCCACCTTTGTGCCTCTCCTGGCACCCCAGACTCTAGGAAGCCTTAGAACTGGCAGGAAGCGATAACTGAAAGGAGCAGATGAGAAAGGAATGCCGCACAGAGAGGCCAGCTCGGCAACTGATCATCAACATCATTGTAGGAGTGCAAGTGAAAATAAATCCACGGGACTGTTGTTGGAAAGGCGGCTGGGCTTCTCTGGAGCACATGCCAGTTCCTTCATCCGCTCACCCCCCTAACCCCCCTTTCAGCCACAACACTGCCCCAAGCAGCCAACTAATCCCCATAGGGAGAGTACATGAAATCAGATGGACAAGTTTTGATGTGAAGCAGCAGCTTAGGGCAAGCTCAGGTTTCCTAGAGGTTTGCTATATTTATCTCTGTGATTTAATGCCCGCACGGGGTTTAAATGCCACCAAGCAGTTGGTGTGAGGAGCCAGAGTTTCACTCCCCAACACAGACTCTGCTTTGCCAGACGCTCGCTATGGAACTCCTAGAGACCAACCCATATATTTTTACAGATCGGTTCTATGATGGGGAAAACTACCTGAGCCCACACTTACACAGCTATGAGCAGGCTGCCTATCAAGACCGAACGGCCATGACACTTTGTCCCGATGGCCGGGCAGGTATAGAAGAGAAAGTCTCTATTGTGCCAGACCATAGTCCTGGCCAGTGTCTGCCTTGGGCATGCAAAGTGTGCAAGAGGAAAAGTGTGTCCATCGATAGGCGCCGTGCTGCCACCCTAAGAGAGAAGCGCCGGTTGAAGAAAGTCAATGAAGCCTTTGAAGCTCTGAAACGGAGCACTTTATTAAACCCAAACCAGCGGCTTCCCAAGGTGGAGATCTTGCGCAGTGCCATCCAATACATTGAACGCTTACAAGCTCTGCTCAGTACCCTCAATCAACAGGAACGGGACCAACCGGAACTACGCTTCTGTAATGCCAGCACCCAGCCAGTGGTAAGTGCCAGGGGAAGGGTACAAGCAACTATCCACAGGGAGCACACAACTCATCATTCAGCAATAGGAGCTCATGGCTACAACACTAGCCCTTCCAACTATTTTAGACATGGGCATGCCACAGTATGTTCAAAATTCACACTGAACACAATAGTTTAGCACATACAGTTAATGGGATGATGACTGTCAGTATATAGCTCTAGAAGTGGACTAGACAAAGTTAAGGAGACAGAGATGTGATTACTCTTGAATCACAGGCAGTGCTTCTTAAACGGCAGTTGCTGGGAAATGACAGTGTTTGGCCATTGTATTGAGCAGACTCTGTGACTAGAAGAGCCTTTGGCTCAATCCAGCAGGACTCTTACATTCTTATGAATGCCAGCTTTTCCACTTCAGATATTGGCACCAATACCCATTACTGAGTAACTCTACTGAGGTTAAAAAAAAATCCTGCCTGAAACTTTGGAGAGCCGTTCAGTATCAATCATCCTAGGTCAGAGAAGCTAATAATCTGATTCAGCATAATCAACTTTCTATGAGCCTATGAACAGAACAGCTTGACTCAAAGCAAAACACAGCAAGTATGTTGTCTTTCCCACAGCCTTATATATTACTTAATTGTATTTCTATATTGTTCTCTTTTCCAAAGGAGCCTACAGCAGTTCACAAGAGAATAAACACTATCTTAAATGAAACCATCATAATAAAACCAGCACTCCTTAAAATTGACAAACATATAAATTATAGGTTTTTGTTATACACCATCGGTAATAAGTTGACCATACTTATCAACTTATCTGACCAGTTAGGCAAGCATGCAGGCAACTCAGCACTGACTCAAAAGTCTGTATAAACTAGATTATATATCCAGAAGAAGAATAAATGTTAATATAGCATTATTGTCTAATGTATGTGTTATTAAACATACATTATTAGTGGGCAATCTTTGACAGCATCATGTATATTTCTACACTGTATCTCTATAAATTAATTTGTAACTGTTTTGGTACTTCTCATTTAAACTGCCTGAACCCACAAACTACTGCATCTACTGCAAAGAGTGGAAGAACTATAGTAAACAAACCAACCCCAGAACGATCAAATACATTTTACAATGATGCTTTCATTGTCTAGAGAATGCATGCTATAGCACCTAGATGTATTTTTCAAGATGGGCATAAAAAGCAGGACAATAATTAAAACAGAAGTGACTGATGGATAAAATTGTATTCAACAGATGGCACTTCAGAATCAAGCTCTAGCAGATGTGCCAAGGTAGAGTGATGGGGTGGGTGGTGGGAGATGACACCTGCTAAGTTCAAATGGGTTCCTAGATGTCTCGATTTAAAAACACCCAGGGGCATTTGGATACAAATCTGGAATATCAATCCTAAAGGAAGAGAAATGAAAGAGGAACAGGTGCCTGAGAAACTGTCTGGACTCTTCCTACAAGGTGACCCAGCAGCAGAATTTGCCTTGTGACTTCAATGCTCAGTATTTTTCTAGCGCCTTTTCAATACATAGAGCTTGCCAGAAACGTATTTTTTCTCATACTTGGAATATAAATATTAGCAATGTTTGTAAGTTTGAAAGAATGAGAGAAATGTGTGTTTGAGGGAATGAGAGAATCCCAAAAAGAAACTTCTAGAGTTGTTGTTACAGCTATTGAAACTACTTTACATTGGCAGCTGCTTGAAACTAGAATAAAATATTCAAAGCTGGTAGCTTTTTATTTCTATTCAACTCTTGCCTCTTCCATCATCTGGATTACTGATGCTTGATATTTCCATGGTTTTGAGCTGAAAAGTATTTTGCAAGGATAGAATTAGTGGAGCTTTAACATTATACAGATTTTTTTTTTCATTTCCCCCCAAGATGTTCACATCCTTCGAAGAAAACCTACTTTTTTGTACAGAGTACTCAGCTGTTAATTGCAGATAATCCATGATGGCAACTCTGTTTATTAGCTCTGGATGGAGGTAATTCATTTTATCCTTGGGAAATTCTCCACACAAATAATGCATCCACTGTTATTCTAAGCAACAGGAGGAATGTGCTAGCAGAAATTTCAAAGGCAATGATCACTGCTGTATGTGATTTTTGTGCCAACAGACCCCATTTTCCCCTTGCATATTTCCCTATTTTGTAAACTCCTTGCTGATTCAACTGGCACAGTTAAGCAGGTTGTCTTGGACAGGTCATTCAACTTTAATAGTTGGGTGTATTTATTTAAGTTCAAAATGCGGTATGACTGGGTCTCCTGTCCTTTTCTAAGCTATTTTATTTCAGGAATCTTACTTCTCACTGCAACTTCCCATACTATATAAACCCAAATCTGGAATGTGTGTGTGTGTGCATGTGTGTGCATGTGTGTGTATACATACATACATATACATATTTACACACACACATTTCCAAATGAACAAGAGGAACAGCTGCATGCCGAAATTCCCCTCCCCACACCCATACAAAGCCCTTGAGTAAGAAGACCCAGTTTTTGGGTCCTCCTTACTCAAAACTCTATTGCATCACTGGCACTTAACAAATACTTTGTCATAACATATATTTCAAACAATGTATAAATTAACAAGTACAACACAAATCACATCAAGAACAGAAAGTCTTGTTCTCTCAGTTGTTGGAGCCTTGGATTCATGAAGTAATAGTATCTTTGAGGAGGTTTACCAAACAAATCCACACTTTAAAACAGCTAATTCAGTCTGCAATTGCACAGCCTTGCATACGCTTGTTCAGAATCAACCTAATACTCAACTCCTGTCATTATGCACCCCATATCATGTGAATTGTGGTTCCTGTAAATCTCATGTCTCCGTATTTGTTTTGAACAACAGCCTGGGTCATCTCTGAATCTATCAAAAACACGAAGTGGTGGGGAATAACTCCAAGATAAAGAAAAAGGGGGTATTTCCAAGTGCTATTTTGAAAAAAATCTGAAGCCAGGGCATTTTAGATTGGGTTCTTCTTTAGGGCCTCTCTGCCCTCCATGTTCCACTCAGAAAAAAAAAATTGTATGGAGAAAAATAAACATACAACCACTTCTAATTTCCAAAACCTTAGGTCTAAATGTTCATGAGACTATTGTTTCTCTATTTCTCCTCTATCCTACATTTTGTTAAAATAATTATTTTAACCTGTTTCAATAGTATCATCTCAAAGTAAGACTCGTCAATTTTTTCATTGTGAATTGAGCTTCTGAACAGGTGACAGACAATTCTTCACAAAATATATTTTGGGAGAACCAAAAGCAATGGTAGGAAAACAAAGCAACAAAAATTACTTGTTTGATCCAGTACAAAAGAGGATGCAAGAAGGGTATATCAGTGAGGAACTCTGATGTCATCTTCTGATTCCAGGTGCCAAATGACCATGGATCCAGTAGCACCTCATGCAGTCCGGAGTGGAGCACTCACTTAGAGTTCAGCACTCATCCTACAGGTAGGCAGAGTACAGGTAACTTCTGAAAATCCAAAAATCCTGATCCAATTGTTATTTGAAATTAAGGTTCCACCCCACTGTAATTCTCCAAACACCCTCCCAATTTCTCTTCCTGTACACTATTAATATATGTACATTTTTGGTACTACTCCAACAGGACTAGAGGCAGAAAAAAATTCATGCAACGATAAAACTTTTGTGTTTCTTAAGTCAGAAGAAATAGCAATAAGTTCTGAATTGTAAAACGAGCTTATAGGCAACTGTGCTTTTTTAGAAAGAGGCAGGTGTTGTGTGAGAGATTTGGAGATCCTTCTGAAGATTAGAATTGTGTAAAGTGTTCTTTGAAGAGCAACAGAAATTCCAAAATTTAGATTTTAAAATAAGGAGCTGTTTTATCTGTGATATTTTCCCCCAAGGAAGTTTATTTAAATTGATCTTTCTGATACATGCTAAATGTTAAGAAATAGGTTTATAAGTTGTACCTCTTCAAGCCAAGCCAAGCCAAGCCAAGCCAATAAAGAACACAAAACCCCAGCATGCAATGTTATATTTGGGAATTGTTAATCACCAAGCCCAAATCTCATCACACTCCCAGTGTAATTTGCAGTGCTTATGTTTTATCAGTGGTCCAACCTTGTTGCAGTCATATCTGTCCCTCCAGCTGCTTTGAAAGTAAGGAGAAAGAGCTACCCTGTTCCATACTTCACTGACAAGAGTGGCTGTTTTTCCTACTTTATTAAGCACAGTCCTCCACTTGAAAGGATTCTGAAAGTTTAAAGATAAATAGCCTTTATCAATTACTCTAAAGTTACTAATCAAATGTACTACCTGGATAGCAGGCTGATACTTTTAATAAAGATATAGTTCTCTTCCTGGTGGCCATTAATATGTGAATACATTAGGACCCACTGAAAGTGATAATTTTATATACTGACCTATCCATCTTCTAATGATTCCCAATTCTCCTTAATTTTCCAGATGTGATAAATGGAAAAATGCATTGAACAACTTTAATAATCAAATCCAAATCTAAGCCAATTGATAATAATCAGCATTTGTATATTATGTCTGTATATACTTCAACAGTATTCAATATGCCAAATAGATTCTACTTCAGATAATTCCACCATTGTGCAGATGAAGTTGACCCTCTGAAATTAGAACTCAGAGGAAATAAGAATTACTTCCTTCTTATGAAAACAAGCTGCAAAGGATGACTGAATATATAAAATGGGTTGCAGATCCATTAACCATAAAGGATCATTAACAGTTCAGTACAGAGATAGAAAGTATCTTCCAGACAGACAAAGATTAAGACCAAATCCTACCACAAGGTGTCTCAGATTTTGATTCTCCCATAAGATTCCCCATCCTTCCTATCTTGTCCAGTAGCGATTGGGTTTTCAGAAAAGGTTCTCTGCTTAAAATTGCTCCTTCGTTCTCCACAGATCATCTGCTGAGTGATGATTCTTCTGAAGACAGCAATCTTCATTCTCTGTCTTCAATTGTGGATAGTATTGTGGTAGAGGATGTGGCTGTTGCGTTCCAAGAAGAGAGGTCTCAGAACTGAAGCAGTGGCAAACAGTGGCCATCTCTTCACTTTTTTAAAGGTCATCACCAGCACAGTGTAAAGTAGAAGAAACAGAATACTAGGACTTTATAATTAGGAGGCATTTCTATTCTCACTAATACTGGATAATATTCCAAAAAGGGAAAAGTTCCCAGCTAACACTGGATGGCATTTTGTTTCCCAACCCTGACTGTTCCAGATCACAAATAAAGCCACTTATCCGATTCCATATGCCTGGAAGTGGTTTTGGTTTGTTCGTTTGTTTAATCCCTTATACCTAGGCAAGCTAGTGAGAAAGATGCCTAATCATACTCATTTAAGTATCTGCCTGGTTTTCAAAATGATAGAATATTGTGACTTCAATGAAAAAATGTGGATCTTATTTACTCTAAAAATTGGATTGGAATAGGATGTTCAATGTCTTTTGATGTATTATTGCAAACACTAATTAAGGTTGAAAGAAATAACAAAACAGCCTGCTAAGGAAGAATTTGTTTCCTTCCCTGTTTTCAGAAATGTTGTTCCTTTGGGGGCCAATTATTATTGTTTTTTTAATTGTGGGTGTGTGCAAATATGTGTGTGTTTTTAAAATATGCTATCTGACCAACTTCTTTTGGCAGTTAGTTTGCAATTTCCAGGCACAGAAGCTATATAAAATGCTGCCACCAAAGTTTTTTTTCTTTTCTTCTTTTTTCTTTTCTTTCTTTCTTTTTTTACTGTGTGCAGTTACCATTTTTGTATTTTTGCTAATTTATTGTGAGATTTTTTAAAAGAAAAAATAAAGGCTTCCTTTGGTTGAATTTATTCTGAGATGGCATGGAATATTGATTTGGTTTCTTTTTGAAAGTACTAAAGTCACTCCCCTGAAAAAGAAATGCATATAAATTGTATTCTCTATATATCCTTTGAGCCCACCCCTTCCTCTTTCAGTGCTACATTTGATGCATCCACTTTTCTTTCCCAATACAAAATTTAGCAAACGATGATGGATCTCCAAGTAAACAAGAGACATACTCCAAATATTAGAGACCTAGCCTAGTTGTTATTAGTATCATGCACATGGGCGTATGAATAAGTTGCTGAAAGAGAACAGAGAGGGAGGACAGTTCTAGGGAGATGTCTAGCAAGAACACTGATTTTCTTGTTCTGATTGTCTTATAAAATTTAATGGGAATACCTAGGTTTCAGTCTGACCTTCCCATGGAAATTCACTGGGTGATTTTGGGCCAGTCACTCTCTCCAGACTCCATATTAATGGGATATAAATCTAACAAACAAACAAACAAACAAATGTGTGTAAAATGAACAGTCTAGTCAACTTTAGATCCTTATTTTGAAACCTCTACATTCTGAGGCTGTTTGAAAAATATGAGATCATTTTGTTTTCACTGCATCTCTCTGAGCCCATGTTTCCCTAAAAGAATACAGAAAGAGCCATGGAAATATTATGAAAAGCAATTCATTTTTTAAAAATACAATAATATTGCAGCAGTGTTGTAGTCAGGCATTGTTATTCCCTTTATTTCCTTCCTGGAGGTTAAAATTGAGAGGTACTATATAGCCAGCATAATTTATAGCCATTAAGTCATAAGAAAAAAACGCAGGGCGTTGGATATTCTTACTCAACAAACTCAATCAATAAAGGCAAGATAGACACTGAAAAAATAATCTTGTAAGAGTAAAATGTACTTTCAACATTAATTCAGAAACATGTATCAACTATTAGCAGTCTACGATACAATTCCCCTTGTCAGCTGTGTATAATGGTAGGACAACAACAAAAATAGCGAATAGTTGTGAAATCTGACAAAAGAAGTCAGCGCATCTACAGAGACAAAATGTTCTGTGCAGGCCACCCAAGGGAGGTGTTTTGTGTCTACAGCACTGAGCTCATCTTGCCTGGATAACTCATTGCTAAAGGAAAATGGTCATGTATTAACATGACCAATCTAGAACACAGCATAATGAACAGTATCCAGCCATGAAATCCACTTTTATTCTCCTATTCAGCCAGAGAAGCACTGGGAAGCCCTACATGGCATGGGGCCAGGTTATTTGAGGGACTGCCTGTCCCTGGTTACAACTACCCATCCCATCAGGTCTGGCTGGGAGGGGCATGTTATGAGTCCCATCTGCTAAGGAGTTCCATCTGACAAGAACCAGAGATGAGCCTTTTCTGCTGTGGCACCCGACTTTTGGAATATCATTCCTCCCGAGGTGAGATTAGCCCTGACCCTACTGTGCTTCTGGAAATCTCTTAAAACATGGCTTTTTCAGCAGGCTTGGGGATCCCATGGTAATAAGGAACCTGCAAGATGGTTGTATCATATGTGAGATTTTGGTTCATTCTCCTGTGGTATTATTTATATCTTACATTAATTGTTTTTACTGGTTATTTAAGATTTATTTTAACTGTTGGCTTTATTGTACACCACCCAGAGTCGCATTAGTGAGATGGATGGCTATATAAATTTGATAGTTAAACAAACAAACAAACAAACAAACTGGAGATAAATCTTCCAATTGGAATACACTCATATGATATGATAAGATTCTAAAGAGAGACGCTGCATTCATGTAGAAGACAAGTATGAATCAATCAGCCTTGCTTTAAAATCAGGTTTATTGGAACACACATACACCCATTCCTGACCTATTTGCAGGGTTTGGAATCCATGCAGTACCAATATGACAAAAGAAAGAGATTATTCATATAAAGGGATCACTTACTCTGTAAATTAAAAAAATATTTAATACTGTATTAGGCAAGTCGTACACCAAAAAGACATTGCAACTGTACAGTCTCTTGGATATTGCACTTTCAAACAGCACGGTATGAATATATGGCATTTCAGCCACCAAGAAATACCACATCAGTAATAGGGGGCCACACAAGGCAAAAGGCATCATGAGGAGACAAACAGATCCTACCCTAGAAGAGAGAAATAGTAACAGCTAGAATTTTGTGGGGATCACAGGCTACCTGTAGATGCAGAGAGAAGGAAAGGAAATTTTCTGTCTGTCTATGTAGGAAAGATAGGGGTATTCATGGTATAGCCAACAGAGATGTCCAAGAACATCTTCTGCATTCCCAGCATCAGGTTTCATTTTCTTCCATACATGGAAATGTGATTAAAAAAAAAACCCATCACAAACTTGCTTGGTAACCAACCTCTCCCTTCTCTCCATCAATCACCAGTTCATTTTGTTTCTAGCCTGGTATTTTTTAACTGAGGACCTATATTGTCCATGGACAGAAAAGTCTTGTGGCATGATGAGAAGCTCCAGCAGAAGCCCAATGCACCTGAGGAAGAGTTCAGAGCTGGGCTTTCCCATCTTCATTTGCCTTGTTTCTTGGTGATTGTCTTATTGTGTCCAAACTGTACAGTAGGAACAAGCAGCTTCTGCTGCTCTCAGGCATAATGGCAGAGTGTAGCACAGGCGAACATTGGTGCAGGATCTGCTGCAGACCAGCATTAAGATGCACCCACTTCTTACCAAACCTATCGTGTCATACATAGTGCACTTAGAGATAGAGAAGCCTGTTCTCTTTCTCAATGAGGGTATCTTTAAAGCCAAGGGAAGAAATTTAGATGGGGTTTAAGGATACCAAACAGGAGATCAGGGGGTTGTATACAAGCAGGAGGAAGAATGTTCTGCTGGCCATGAGGCCTGAAATGATTGGCCAGTAGCTTCTGTTCTTTGGAGCTTAAGGAGCAGGCATAGTCTCCTACTCCCGGAAAGCAGCCAGCATATAACCATACAGATAGTGGGAATGTGCTGCAAAAGATCAGAAACAATGAGATAATTAAATTAAATAAGAAAGGAAACTGTACTGTGAGAAGTCTGCTCTGCATTTGTTTTCATTCTCATTTGGCAATCTAACTTTGCTTTACAACAACAATCAAGGTTGTCCTGAAATATGCATGTTCACATTGTCAGAGATAGCTGGAAAGCAAAACAATCAAGGAAATGCCAACACACATAACCATTTTACCTTCTATGACTAGGCAGTTTCCACTAGCATTAGTACCACAGTATTTAAAATTGCATGCTATGAGTTTCAGTCCTACTATATTTGAAGGGCATCTGCATGGGAAAAGCTCACCTATAGTATTTTAAAAGAGTATCAAGAAGAACTGATTTAGCTTTATGTTCTCACATTGCTCCTCCAATAACTCTGTTCAGTAGGGCCACCTCTAAAGGGTGGCAGGGCTGGGCATCCACAAAGGATTGCATTCAAGTGAAGGGCCCATACTACTTCAACAGCCACCATTTTCACAGTGCTTGAGCATCTAGGAGAATCAGAGAACATATGGGAGAATTTTCTGTTTGATGCATCTCACCTCTTCTAGGTTAGGTGATCCCATTAAGATTGCCCCACCTGAAACCTCCCAGAACAATGAAGTTGGCATATTATATCACTAGGCCTTTATTGAAGAGGCAGAGTGCATACCATACTGATAAAGATAGAACTTGCAGAACGAGTGGCAGGCACAAGCAAAGAAATGGGTGATACATAGGTTTTATCTGGAATCCCCAGTAAACAGGGCCAAGTCTGTTTTTGTCATTGTCATCAATATCAGTGTTGATGTTGCCTTGGGAAGAAGGGATAAAGTTTGCTATCTTTATCCAACAGCTGTTATCTTCACTTCCATAGAGACCTTCTCTGTCTCTATTCAGCACATTCCTAATGCTCCCTCCTCTTTGTTATTATAACCCACTAAGATTTTGTGGACATTTCAGTCACTTGCATCTCTTATAGCATGTAACCAAGCTGATCAGTATCCTCCTGTGTGGAGAAAACATCCCCAGTAATCTGGAAGTGCATAAAGGCTCAACTACAGTAATTGATTTATCATAAAATGGGTCCTCATTGCAAGTGCCATAGTTATTAAACTGGTTTTGAATAAAGTTTCCTTTTAATAAATATGTTTTGAAATTAATATATTTCATTTAAGCCAAAATATTTTCTCATATACTGTTGGCAGCTCACGATTTCTTCATTTATTTTGTATTTCTTTCAAGAAGCTCAGGAGAGCAACTTATCCAGAGACATTCAGAATGCTTCACAGCTGAACAGAAATCTATATCAAAGCTGAAAAATCTCATTTCAAGCCACACTTTCTACTGTTTGCTGTCCAACATTATTCTATCCATTTCAGAGGTGAGAAAAAATTGAAGCTGGAATTAAAAAGTCAGTTATTTTTATCATTTCTTTGCTGGCTCATATTATATAACAAGATTCCTTGGTTGGAGGTGGAGTGTTTTTTTACTATCATCTCTTGAAAATTAAATGTAGGGAGAACTGGTTTATGCCCTGCTTAAACATGAAGATATGGACCAAACAGATTATTAAACGGTACAGCTGGTTAAAGCTATGCCCAGTAATAGATTTAAAAGATCTGAGTTTAGCAACATTAAGGTAAAGACTTGAATTTGGTACTGCAAGTAGGTTCTGGTTTAATCCATTATTTTCTGGAACCTCTATGGAACATGAGGACTATACTTGTTCTGTCATGGTTTCTAAACTTACCTGGAACCTTGGCCAATTCCCACTGGAAATTGCATTTCAGCAGGAATATGTGCGAACTGTGGATGTTTCCAGCCTTTGGGACCCAGGTGCACCAACTGCAAACCATTTAGCAACAACACACAAAAGCATGCAATTAGTGGGGTCAATGAGCTCTCATGCGAAGCTCATTAAACTCTGGTTGCTTGTTGATGACTGCCTATCCTGGCTTATTGTAGATCTCAGAATTTAGGTGCTTTTATTTCAGCATTCAACATTTTACTTAATAAATTACTATCCAATGCTCTTAAAAGACATGAAACACAGAATCCTGGCCTCACCAACATATGGCTTTGGAATATGGTAACAGAGAATGAATTTAAAACAGTGAATGAATAAATGAAATCTAAGCAACTAGAGGATGCTATTAATAAACCTTAAATGTAATGAAATTAATTGCTAAAGTTTATGAGGGTGGAAGTGGGCATCCATGGGAATTATTAAAATTATTTTGGAACACAAATACTTTACTATATTTTCATTTCCAAGGTTCAGGTCAGTTTCTTTCTTCCAGGTAAGTTAAAAACTAACCAACAAATATAAAATAGTTTTATATTAGCAACTAATCAGTAAACTGAAGTTTTGTATTAGAAACTAACGATAGACTTAAAATAATTAGCTTCTTTGTTCTTTCCTTAACCAAAACTCAGGCAACTAAGCAAACGCTCTGTGTGGGATTCAGATACGTGTATTTCAGGGAACATTAACTACTCTTAGATCTTTTTGTCTGTATCAAACCTCTGCTATATCAATATCAGGTTCAAGGAACTCAGAGAAAGGCTTGAGTATTTTAGGGGTAAGAATTGCATGCAAGATACCCATTTAGTAGTTAGGCTGCTACTTAAAAGAACAGATCACTGGGCTTCAAGTCAGCAGAGAACTCATCGTGCATGCCATGCAGGATCCAGACAGTCACCTGACTTTTTAGATGGTATTGTTCATGTCTCATGAATAATAGTAGAGTTTCATCTTACCTTCTGGTGGCATTTTCTTCGGTGGTGCTGAAGGAGGTGGCAGGGGCACCAAAGAGGTCACTCGAAACCCTGCTGGAAGTGTCTCTGCTGACCCACTAACCATGGTGATACTGTGAAAGTCTCGAGGGCGGAAGCGCTTTCGCCAAGAAGGAGTTCGCCGAAAAGTCTTGTCTTCACCCTACAAAGAAAAGGATACTTACATCACATCTCACACAGAGTAACCATGTAGGCCTATACAATCTCCAGAGGGAGATCAAAGATTAGGACAGCTTGTAAACACTGGGACTGGATTAATTATTCGTGTAGAACTGAGCTCAAAGTTCTCAGAAGACTTATTTTTCTTTCTGAGAAAATGTTTGAACTTTTTCTCTAATCCTACCAGAAAAAATAAAGGCAGAAATTTCTCCGAATATTATTCACATATGCATGCATATATGGGTAGATTAAAGACCATGGTCACATCTAGCAACCCTATGCCTTAGAATTGTATCTTCTGGATCATGATGGTGGATGAAAAATGGCAAACAGTCTGTCAACACAGTTTGCCACTACTATCACTTGCAGTGGCAATACAGGTAATCCTCAAGTTACGATTGCAATTGCAACTAGGATTGCTGTCAATAAGTGATGGGGTCATAAAGTGCAATGTCATGTGACCACATCGCTTAGCAACAGCAATCCAGGCAGTCCCAGTTGTTGTTGGAACCCAAGAGGCACAGGTCATTAAGCAGGAAGCAGAGGGAGTCCCAGATAAGGAGAGTAGGGGTGCCGCAGGGGGATGGGATAGGCCCTGCTAGGCCCAGCGCAGGCTGCGTGTGAGTTGAGATGGGGTGCTGCAGTGCAGAGTGAGTGGTGTGAGCTCAGGAAGGCTGGGGAAGGAGGATGTGGGATATGTGTGAGCACAGGGAGGCTGGAGAAAGGGGGCGCCAGGTGTGGGCATGTGTGTGAGTGCAGGGAGGCTGGGGAAAGAGGGTGCAGAGTACGTACGAGTGAAGGGTGTGTACGAGTGGAGGGGAGAAGGAGGATGTAGTGTGTGCGAGCAAAGAAAGGCTGGGAGGGGAGAGACTCACCAGAATGACTTGCAACCTTCCCTGCCGACTTCCCTATTGACCCTGCTCTATTATAAAAGTTGGACAGCATAACATTAACAAGGAGAATAATTATTAGGGCAGTCTAAGAGGTCCCAGCTGAAGACAGCAGTATTTCCAAAATCATTGATCTTCAGATCTCTGCCCAGAAGAATTTGGAAACAGAGTTTTTACTACTTTTCAGAAGTTGATTCCACAGTCCACAAAATGAAATTTTTTCTACAGAAATTTTTTGTATATCATTTTGACTAGTATAATTAATTAAGAGATATGCAAAATTATGTGATTTCTTACATCTTAGGTTAGCTCTGTTCAGCTGAAAGAGTTTAAATTAACCTAACTTTAGAAGATCCACACAGGGTTGTTATATCTACATTTTCTAAAGAGCAAGGTTGCTAGAATTCTTTGGTTTTGACAAGCAACCCTCCCTCACAGATTTAAAAGAAGAGAAAATAGCGTATGTTCTGCCAATCTAAGGCTTCCTCCCTTGAGAAATGAGATGGCTTCTGTCTCAATTCTTGCCCCCCCCCCACCAAGTTTTATAATACCTCTCTCACCCCATGTATGTTTGCAATGTGGAAGTGGTATAGCAACCCCCCCTTCTACTTTTCCTCCACATAAATTGAGCATCACAATGAACCTCCCAGAAGACATATACAATACCAGTCCTATTTCCAGAACTCCAGTTGCTTCATCAGTTTCCTAGGTAATAGTATGAGCACTATATTTCTTAAATTCCTATCATGCTTTAGTAAGTACTTTATACTCACATCATCTAGTCGTCTGTCAGTACCCAAGGCAAGAAGATTGTTGAATTCTCTCTCCATCACCTGTCGTGCCTGTAAATAATATTGAATAATGTAATAGTAGCAATCTAGCCAAATAAAACTACTAATGCAAACTGTTCACTACCAGAACCAAAGAAGATAAATCGGTATTTATACTAGTAGGTTTCTTTATGCTTTCTGGTAGACCAGCAAGATTTTCCTAGCAACACAGAGGTAGATTTCTATTTATCTATTTGCAAAATTCTAGTATATAGCTCAGCAGTTGTGGGAGATTACCAGCTCCAACCAGAGTGTTTTTACTGTATCCACTCACCCATTTTTTGCTTCATTCCTCCTGCTAGTGGAACTTAAGTATTCTAGCAAATAAATTAGATCTCACAAACTAGAAGCTTGCCACTACTGGCCTAGGCAAATCAATTGCCTCCATCTAGTCCAGGATTTTGTCTTTAAAAATAACAATACAAATGCCTTTAGGAAGTGTTAAAAAAGGATGCATTCAACTATATCCTAAAATTCTACCTCTGAAAATTGGGACTCTGTTTAGCTCTCATAACAGAATGGGGATACAGAGGAAGGTTTCCATAGACAGGTTTGGAATAACCAGGTAAGATAAGCTTTCAGTCTCATAGAGTCTGGCTTCCCTTAAGATGAAGAAATGTGTGATTGAAATATCTTATAGTACATCAAAGGAACATTTATCATTTGTATCATTCCTGTTTAACCGTGTTAGATTAAAAATTCATGGAAGATGTTTTTTCATAATCTCAGAAGGTCCACTAATTACACGAGAAATAACCATAAATTTTGTTGGTGTAAAATATTTCTTCCTACCTGAGTATTCTGAGTGGGAATTTGTAAAATAAGTGCCAGACTATTATAATCAAAATTTTCATCCAAAGCGATAAGGGCACCATGGACTCCACTTTCAATGATGTTGTTGGCATATTCTCTAAGCCCAATGGATTGAATCCAGTGAATTACTTGATCATTGGTCCAGACCAATACATCTAGAAGACATTGAAATTACATCCTTAAATGAAATTACCATGAAGAATGCTTGTGTCTTTATGAGCTGTCCATGACATAAAAAGAACAAAAATGGATGTACTGTCTAAAAATAGTTCATCTGGTGCAACCAGTTCATAATATTCTTCTAATATTGTTTCTGGGGAAATAAGCCCCATTGCAAAACATCAAACAAATATGTGCTAATTTATTTATACACCAAAAATCTATGTTTAAATCTCTATCTTGAAGACAGTACAGAAAGAAGAGGTGTCAGGCAGAGCAGAAGTGATCCAGACATATGGTTGACATTAACTACCCAGTGAATATAAATGAACACAATGAAAACAAATACAGTAAAATTCAACAAACAGTGAAAAATGATATAAAATCAGCGAAGCTATAAAAACAGAAAACAACAAAATACAATAAAGAACATTTACAATATACCGTAATACCTAAGGAAATAAATAACTTTGCTTAGATGATACTAACTTTGCAGATAATACTAGGCAAGCATTTCTGGTGAGGCATTCCATAGGCAGAACAGCATGATTGAGTTAATCTTTGCCAGGATTATCATCTGCTACCATAAAAAGTTTTGGAGGACAGATTCTGATGAAGGATGAAGAGTTTGGGTACAATACATTCTTTTGTAAGAAAATGTACTCCAATAAGCAGCAAAATTGTAAGATATTTTAGGTATCAACTACAACCTATACATTATACTTTATATTCTTCAGTTACACTCTGTCAATGTCCCCAAAAGTCCCTCATTCGGAGATTTTAATAATGTCAACTTTTTTTATTTAAATTATTTTATTTTTAGCCAGTTTGAACCCACTGAATGCCAAAAAAGAAAAGAAAAAGAAAAAAGAAATCATATTATGTATAAAAATATGTAAATGTGGAGTACTGGATTCAGTAAATAATAGGAATGTTTTCAAATCAGAGTAATCCTTCTGTTCAAGCCTCCTTTGCTTGACCAGATGGGTGGAAAGAACTAAGTTTTACTATTCACTCCACATCACTGTGGCTCAATTTCTCATCTGGAGCAGTTGTTTATTTATTTTACAGAAAAATTGGTGGGTTAATTCCTTCCAGTTCCACTTAGAGCACTAACAACCAATTCCTGCAGTCTTTCAGGGAGACATTATCATTCCTGACAAGCATTCCTTTGTTCTGCACAAACCTCCCTCAACATCTAGTTGATAATTAGCCCCCTATAGGGCTAACTATTGCAAATTTTATCACATTCTCCCCCAAATAACAGGCATTTATGTACTAATTACTGGTTAAAAGAGTATAGCCTTACTCTTTATTTTTGATTAAATTTAGCATGCTTCATTCCTCCAAAAAACCCACTGTGAGAATTTCATTCCATCATGTGAAAACCATTAAGGTAATGCCATTTATGTTTTGTTAGACTAGGGAAAACTTTTCCATGTCTCATCTCAGATCTTGTTATGAAGTTGGAATAAACTACCTTGGTTGTGACTCAGGCAGGATCACAGCATTTCTAGAGCTTTGGACTAGGCTCCTAAATTGGAACATTTAGTCTCTGCACAACTCTAACTAATAAGCCTATAACAACAACGTTATTTCATTTCCTCAGCATGTTAATTCAGTTGTAAGTAGGGCAAGGAATTGTGCCTTGGATCAACTCTCTAGTAAAGGAAACTTGGGAGCTACCTATATCTAAGATTCCATCAAAGCCAGAATTCCTGCAAGAACATGTGAGCATTATGCATAAAACAATCGGAAAAATATTGAAATACAGTAAAATAAAAATGATTAAAGTGATGAAACTGTGACAGATTTCAAGCATGACAAATCCTGCTGAAAAGCCAATAACTGGAAAGCCTCTGGAGTATTTCAACTCTCTATAACTAGGAAAATAGATTTTGTAAACAGCATTGACTAAACAAGGATCCATACTTTGTGAACAGATTTGACTTTTCTGATTGAAAAAGAAAAATAGGAAGGAAAAGCAGCTTCAAAAACTATAACTCAAAATCTGAATTATAGATTGTTTTGCAGCTTGCCTTGAATACCTTTCTAAATTGCTACTTGCCTTTGATTTCATGCTGGCTTTCTTCCCGCCTCTTCTCCAGCTCTTTTCTATCATAGTTCAGTCTCTTCAGGCACATAATCCCATACTGGAGACTTGTTCTGCAACAATGCAATACTTAGAACAAGGCATATCAATTTTCCAACCACTTTTACTTTCAAGAAGTGTGCATGTAAATATGTGTTTTAGCCTATGGCAAAAATACATAGCAACTTTTGATACTGTTTCAAAAATAATGAACTGCCTACACTATTGATCCAATTTTCCAATTTTTGGCTTTAATGTATTATAATCTGAGAGTTTTATACTTATGGGATATGCTACTACCCAGCCTAAAAAACTCTTACCATGCCTGTCATTACTGCTCTTCATTCAAAGGAAGGATTGATAAAAGCCAGAGTGTACAAGTTGAACTTCTAGGGTCACATGCAACTCTCAAAAGCATGGGATGCAGTTTCCAGAGCCTCTCCACAAGCTGTCACTAAACTGTAGCTTTTTTAATGTAACAGAAGCAGAAAGTTATTAAATACATGGGGAGTAACTATATCAAAACCATTCAATTTCAACTTTAATCAAATTGAATTAAATCAAATTTAAGATATGGTCTCAGAGATGTTTAATATTTGTTTGCAAATGTTTAATTGTATTAACTTTTAATATGATAAATCAGGATAACTATTAAACATATAACTGCAGAGAAATAGTATTAATTGTGTTTAAATAATAAATAAAGTCACTCAGTGCTTCGGATTCGAAGGCAAAAGAGTGCTTTGGAGCACGCAGCTGCACTCACAGAGCTACTTGAAGCAGGTGCATTTTTTCTCCATGGTTGCCTTTTGGAGCTGAAGTGGGATCCTGAGAAAAGATGTATTTGATTTAAAGAGTTTCAGACAACTGCTGTGATTGCATCCTTGCATGCTCTGAAGCCCCTTTTTGCCTTTGAATCTAAAGCATTGCACAGCCTTGTTGAATAAAATAAAATCAGATTTGGTTTCTGTCCAGGCTTCACCTCTTTTTGGAGTGTGGCCCTGTTATACTTCTCCAAAGCCAAATATGGCCCTCAGCCTGAAAAATATAACTATAGGAATTTAAGGTGGTTGCAAGAGTGCTTCAGCTTATGTCCCAAGAAAACTTGCTCACCGATGGAAACTGTCTACCATCTTCAGGTGTACTCGAAGGTCTTTCTTAGTCAGATGATCCAACATTCGTGCATCCACAAGACATTCCATGAAGTAACTGCGATACTGTGGGAGACCTAAACTAGGAAGCCATTCATTCCCTATCCACTCATGGTTCATGTCCCCATAAGCCAGAGTCTGTGAAAGTTTAAAAAAGAAAAAGAAAAAGCAAGCAACATACAGTACATATAAGTGTACCTATTAGCAATACTGACAGAATCCTGACTGGATGGCCTACAGATTGGAGTTAGAACATTTTAGTATAGAAAATCTACCAGAGATATGGAAGTCTTACATCTTAGATATAAAATTCCTAATGATATATACTAGTGAGTCGTGCCACAGAGATAAGAGTCGTATAATAGCCTAAAAATGCTTCAGGACCATTTTCAGTAGATTTGAGATAATTCTATAGCAAACAAAAATTGCAACATCTGAATTATATAGCTTCAAACACATTTTTTCAATATATGACAGCATGACATGCATCTGACATTTGTAACAAGGTCTCAAACTGATTGCCTCAGTATTATGCACCATGCACAATGTATGCTGTAACGTAAGTATGCCATAGTTCAGAAACCTTAAACACACATAAAGCATTTGTATTCTGTTTTCAGCACCTTAGGAATAAATACACTGCATAGTTTTATAATACTGCAACTTATTGTCAGGGATACTTTTATATGACTATTAATCTTATCTGAGTCTGAAGACACAATGAAATAAGATTTGTTACATGCTAACCACTGAATTAACAGGTAAAGTAAGCTACTGAGTTTTCAATGAAATGCTTCGCTCAGAAGATCTTATAGCTCTATCCTGTCAGTTGTCAAAGTTTTTAGTGGCAAGAATCAAAATCTGAAAGGAAAGGAGAATTATTCCCTACTCATGCCTGACAAAATTCTTTAAACTTTACCTTCTGCTGGTCAAACAAGAGAGATATCTGATTTTTTAAAGAAAGTTAAAGAATACACTATAGATATTTTCCTGGTTTGTATAGGGAAATGGGAAGAGTAAAGAATCTGACTAGGAATACGTAGTGCTAAAATTAAATGAAAAGCACCAATAAAATCAATGTAGCAGGTTTTATATGTTGATATCCTAAACATATAGAAGTTGGTGAAATGTTTTGAAGGCTTGACAAAGAATTAGCTATTATTAAATGTAATATGACTAGCTTCCCTATTTGGACAAAATAGGAAGGTACTACAGTAGTAATCAGAAAGGAAGTATAGGAAAGTTTTCAAGTATTCTGCATTTGTTTCCATTATTCTCTAAGAGGTTCTTAAATGAATCTAGAGAAACTAGATATAATCAGATGGTTCATATTTATACAGTACATAACTCCACTTCGCTAGAAACTACAGAGCTTTGCATTTCCAGTTGCAGAAGGAAAAAACCACAAGATAATGCAGGAGTCTCACCTGTGCCCAACTGCCTTCCTCAGTATCCTAAATATGACAATGCAGCATGTCAATAAAATAAGTAAAGTCAGGTATCACATACAAAGCTTGTTTCTCCCCCAATAAAGCAGAGGCATTGTCTATCATCAAAATGATCAGGACACTCTCACATAAACATGGTTACAAGTAAGAGGATCAATTCTTTTGGAGGCTCCCATTATTTACTATTTCTAATTTAGAGGATGTCATTGTGGTTGGCATTTTGAATTTCTCAAGAATGTGCTGAAGTTTGAACAAGCCATCCCTAATCACAAGCCTTCCATTTGTTAGCTGTGGAGGCTGGGATTTATGGGAGTTGAAGTCCAATAAACCTGATGGAAAACCTGTAGAAAGTGGGTCTAAGCAATCCGCCTTATACAACTTGATTAAACAGATATATTGAAAACAGACAATCAACAGACAACACTCTCAGCTACCTGATAGTTTCCATTCCTAAGAGGCTATTAAAATGTGTAGCCAAACTGTGGTGGTCTTACAACTGGCTTTGCCCAAATGCTGATTCGGATGAATGGTGTCAGTAGGTACAAATAATGCATTTCTTTGTTAATCTATAAAGAAATGTATATGCTGCATTTTCTATCACAAGAAACCACTCTGTTTCTTCCCAGAGCTGGAAACAGATTTAAACAAAATGCCACAGGCAGTCATCAAAAAGCGTGTGCTGGATATTTAAGGATATGCTCTCCACACAAATAGTTAAATAGGAAAACATATCAGATATATGAACATGTTTCTTTTGTTCCTATCTAAACCCAGAAACTTTTATTTAAGTATATAACGTTCTCATTTTTCAATATAATGCACTCAGTTCCACTCAAACAAGAACAAGTGATCTGTCCACTGACTTGCACTAGCACTAACATACAAATGTTAGTTGGGTAAGTATAATAGCTGTTACAGCCAGCCTAGTGCCAGAACACATTTCAAAAGAGCCCCATACTAGAACAAGTCTGTTACTATGCATTCAGATCAGCTTTCCGAAGTAGATCATTTGTATTTGATAGGAAAAGGCATAACTGGATTTTTGGCCATTTATGCCCCATATTTCCAACTGTTTTGAGAATTCCCAATGTGGCTTGCAACAATTGATATGATTCCCTTACAGTACCTCAAAGATTCTTCTTATTCAAAACAATTCAATTGCTTGTTCAAAGTTGAACTCTTATCTTTAACCAGAAGCAAAATTATTTTCCTGTCACTTTCATTGAGGACAAGGTGGCAGAATTCTCTTACACAGAAAAAAATATTACCATTTTGGTTGAAGTAGCCATGGTTTCCATTTCTTCATGAGTAACCCAGACATTTCCAGATGACTAGGGTGAAGATATAACACATATGAACAAGAAAGCAAGGAATTTTCAATAAAACATTTCAACTCCAAGTTACTGCTGCATGGCCCTAGCTGTCATAGATTCAATGGCTATGGCAATGTCAGAAACAGTAAAGGCTCCCTTGAGTTGAACTCAACTCCTGGAGACAACTTGTTTTGTTTTACAACATTATGGAAATCGTTAGCATTATTCTACAATGTCAATAGTCTATAGCCCTGGGATTTTCTGATGGTCTTCCATCCAAATATCGGGGTGTCTGCCATCTTGACTTCTTTCATCACACCCTGTTGACAACCCTGCCAAATACTAATTATGGTTTTGTAATACAAGGATATTTTCTCCCAGGTAGTAAACATGGACTGTTGTAGTACCAAGCCAAACTGGAGCGAAGGAAGTACCTTTCAGGAATTCCATATTAAAAGACCTACAGCTATAGCTGTCCTGTTCAGACTATGAGGCAGCCAGGCAGGTTTACTATAAGGAACTCTTTATTAAAAGCAACTATTTACAGTAATAAAGTCCTGGTGATTAATAAAGTAAGACTGTTTAATCAAGACCACCCAGGCAATAACGGAAGAACAGGCAAGGCTGCAGGATCAGACTGTGGCAGATCAGCAGGGCAGAATTCAGCTATCTCGCTGAATGAAGCTATTGGACTTGATGAAGCTAGAGTGCATGGCAAGGCAGGAACTGGAGGCAAGAGTCTGCAGACTGGCACACCAACAGGGCTGGGCTGATGTGTGGAGGCTAGGCGAGACCAAACTGGAACCACTGGGCAAGGCTTGGCTCTGGAGGCTGGGCTAGACCAGACTGGATATTCTAAGCAAGGCTGGGAACTGGAAACAAGGCTGGACTGGACTGGAGACTCTAGGCAAGGCTGAGAGCTTGAAGCAAGACTGGACTGGATTGGAGACTCTAGGCAAGGCTGAAAGCTTGAAGAAAGACTGAACTGGGCTGAAGATTCTGGACAAGGCTGAGAGCTTGAAACAAGACTTGACTGGACTGGAACTCCTAGGCAAAGCTGAGGACTCAAAGCACTACTAGACTGGACTGAAGGTTTCGGGCAAGGCTGAGAGCTGGAAGCAAGGCTGAACTGGACTGGAGATCCTGGGCAAGGCTGAGGACTTGAAGCACAACTAGGCTGGACTGGACACTCTGGGCAAGGCTGAGAGCTAGGAGCAAGGCTAGGTTCACGTCTGGATTGTGCTGAAACATGGCGGTGAGGTCCAGAGCTGGATGTGAGGCTGTGCTCGACAGGAACGGGAAGGCAAGGATCCTTGGAAGCAGCTTGTGCAGAAGACAGGTCTTCAAAGGTAGGTAACACTGGCACCAATTTCACTCTGGCTACAGGCAAGGCTTCTGACGCAAGGGCTGTGAGCTCGAAGGATCGGTTGTCTCTGGAAGCTTGCTCTTCGTGCATCTGCCTTTTATGCCAATCCTTTGAATGCCTGTTTCCTTCTGCAGCCAACTGGGCTGCCTTTTCCTTCACGTGCTTTTCTGCATGCCTTTCCTGTGCACTGATTGGCGGATTCAAAGTCTCCTCCAAAGTTTGGCCAATCAGCATCTCGAGCTTCTCCCACTCTGCTGAGTCACTTCTGGGTTTTGTTTTCCTGAGTTCTGCCTGGTAAGTTTTGGTTTCCCCTTCTGACTCAGAATGGGTTTTGTTTTCTGAGTCAGAAGCTGGCTGAAACCTCACAATAGCCTGCTTCTTCAATTTGCAGCCTATTGCCTGCTCTGCCTTTTGTGGGGATACAGGTAAGGATCTCAGTACATATTATTACAAGCAGAGAATGCAAAGCAAGTATATCACTACATTTCAGGAACAACCTAGCATTGTTCACCAAAAACCAACCCACCTAGGAAGAGCTGTCATTGCTACTAGAAATGCATGTTTAAGTTGGCCAGAAAGTCAAGTTACAAATGGGAATAACAACAATAATTCAGCACTTTATATAAAGCTATTTTGAATTGATTTCTGGCAAGTATAGAGAAAGGGAAAAGGCACTGTATCCTTCATTCATTTTACAAGCATATATTACAATGGGGCAGAAAGGGTATGATACAGTTGACTTTCTCTGAGGGATATGGGGATTCCAATTTCCATCAGAATTCTAGCTAGAATCTGCAGTCTTGAGTCTGACTAAGGGGCTATGTGCTTGGTTTACATCCCTTCAAATGCAGGTTCTTAGCTTTAAATATGGAAACGAAGGCCAGTTTATAAATCCCAAGAACCCATGATGAAGTACTTACTGTTCTGGAGGTGGGTGGAGCAGACGGGCTTGTGAGCGACACCATTTCCTGAATTGCCAAGCGCAGTTTTAACCTGTGAAGGGCATTACTAATTCCAATTTCCCTCTGGATCTCTGTATCTGACAAGGCAGACATGATCGCACCACTTTTCACGTTAGCTCTGCAAGCTGCAACATACCAGGCAGGCATGCCCACCCAAAGCTACAACATAAAAGGCCAGAGATGAGTCTGTGTTTCCAACCTACACATGTGTAACATTTTCACATACTAAGAATTTATAATGAACAAAAGCACTGAAAGGTGAGGTTTGGACTGACTGTATTAAATTCTTTGGCTTCTTATAACAATGTATATTTCTTCTATCATCTCCACATTTCGTGATATAAGATACATTATGTTGAATTATTACAGGTTGGGGGCTTTTTTGTCAAAACAAAAATGCTGAAAAAGTATCTATGCTTTACATTTATGTAATATTTTCAACATTTTTATTTAAATAGGACAGGATCCAAAGGGGAAAAATACTTTTATTGGTACAGTTTAAATTAAAGTTTGTGAGATTATATATATTTGTATATCTTTCAAACTTGAGAAAGGTGATTATCTTGAGTTGCACTTGGGGCAGAGAGTAGCCAAAACCTTCCATAACTTGCCTACTCACTTTTACTGCTATTACTCACAGTCACATTCCTCTGCTTAGAAAATGATCCCAGGTGAATTAAAAATCACAGAGAGAGTGCAGTGACTTTGAACATAGCCCAGCAAAAAGATCTGGGCATGTGATTATATTGCAAAGTCAATTCAGAATGATGATAAATCATCAGGTCCTCACACTATGAGTGTGTAAAGTGTAACTTCTATTTGCAGTTACTTCCCCAAAACATCTTCATTTGCCTTCAATCTAGATATGAAACTGTGGTGGACTTTGGCAGTGCCACTGGTTCTCAGGGAGGAGGGAGCATATTCCAAAGAGGTGGAGGAGGTAAGAGGACGCACAGTCCGGGAGGCAATGGTGGGAAAAGGAAGAGTCTCCCAGGTTAGGTAGAGTTGCTTTAGTCTGGCAAGATTTTGTCTATACAGTGTGAACAAATAAAGAACTGGAGTTTGAATGGACTGACTCTTCGTTGTTCTTGGGCTGGGCCTGACAGAAACAGCAGTTGCCAAATATACATGTGAAAAAGAAAGTACACCCTCTTTGAGTTCTATGGTTTTATGTATCAGGACATAATAAAAATCATCTGGTCCTCAACAGGTCTTAAAATAGGTAAATACAACCTCAACCTCAGATGAACATTTTGGCTTTATTTTTGTAAAATAAATTATGACACGGTGTAATAGGTCATGAGTTGCTGTTCATCTGAGGTTGTATGTACTTAATTTTAAGACCTGCTAAGGACTAGACGATTTTTATTATGTCCTGATACATAAAACTGTAGAACTCAAAGAGGGTGTGCTTTCTTTTCCACAGGACTATTCACACACACACACACACACACACACACACACACACAGAACTCAGGTTACCTGCCAAACATGATTAATCTATAGCTAAGGGGAGCTTACCTCCAACCAGGAGACCACAGTTGGGCCATCCCACTGAGCAAAGGGAATACCCTTTCTTCTAGCATCTTCCAAAAGCTCATGTCTGGAAAGGGAAGCAGTAGTACAATAATTTTTGCTAGCTGTGCACTCCTCCAGAAAAACAAACAAAAACTCAAAAGTGAAATTATATTTAAACAGTTGATAGCAGATTTAGAAAGCTATCCCACAGAATGTGGCAGCAGGAAAGTATGCAATATGCAGTTAATACCATTTGGTATTATTGTACGCTGATCATATATTTTGAATTCACTGAGCAAAACTGGAATAGCTAGCAACAGCTTTCCAGTATGAATACTGATAGACATTTTGGCAACATCCTTCTTTCACACACCTCAGCTGTTCAATGCCATATGTGCTTTGGCATAAGGCACAAGAGTGAGCAGCTAGGGTGCATAAAAAGAAAATTGGCTTCTATTCCTTGGCAAGAGCAGCTTAAAAAGCCTTTTGCCCATGACTTAGTTAGAAGGTAGCAGCTATAAAGTTACATATAATGAGTGTGGAAGGGTGGTCTTCAGTATCAGAATCAGAGTCAGCTTTCTGTATGAAAGGAATTATCATATTCTAGGAAGTAAGTGTGGGCCAGATGTGATACTTGGACCATTGGTCATAAAGATCTGGGGAAAGGCATGTAATCCAGGTTTTGTTTTAACTGAACGGGCTCTTAGGGAGATTCTGAAAGGGTATGTCTTGATCACCTGCCCAGATAGTGACAGGCAAGTCTATTCTCAAAAACTGTGCTAATCCTTTTAGAACAGTTTCACAGTGAAGAGAAGATAGCGCTTGAAAGATAGGAATCATGAAGCTTTAGATCTGCCTCTTTTTTTGTTAAGCTGCCCTCCATGAATATCTCTATCTCTCTATCTATTCACAGTTGCTGTTCTCTTAAACCGTTCTTTTTAAGAAACTTGAAAATGTTATCAAGTATTTCTTCAGGAGAAGATAACACAAAGCAGTTAAGCAAGCTTTCCTTACAATTACTTTCAGGAAAAAAATGAGCTTATTCTAGGACAAGAATTCAAGCCAGTCAATGTGAGAGTTTGTGATAAAATATCCCCCAAATATTTTACAGTGAGCCACAATTTTGTTGATTTGGGCTGTTGAACCCAAATCAAGACATAAAGTTATAATAATTGCTACAATAATTACTAAGGCAGTAATTACAATTGTCCTCACTTTTTTTTGAGCCGTCGGTCTTTTTCTGCTTGTGCTCCTAGCTTGCCAAGACCAAGAGAGTCCTGTATGTTCATCTCTGAATCTGTTAGCAAAACTATGAAATACAAGAGATGAAGAATTAGACTAGACAATCCTTGTGATATATAAAAGTAGTACTATTAAAAAAAAACCCTCAAAAGCTGAAACTGTTTTTTTTGCCTACTCAGCAAATAATTTCATGCAAATGTTCTCAGCTGTTGCATCCAATCTAATATCAAGAAATTTAAACTCAGTAATTCAATAATCTGCAATAGTAGACAAAGTCTACTTAGCTCAGTTTATGTTTGAAGGTTTGATATTTCACAGTATACATGAGAGTCCAATAGTATAGGCTATAAGGCATTCTTTTTAGACTATCATAGCAATACACTAATTCTCAAATATTATATACAATTATAAAATTATCTCTCATCCTCATCCAATGTTCACTTTCCTCATGTACATTAGTAATGACTGTTTTATTGTGGCCTTATTTTATCCACAGTTTCTTTCCAGCTAAGGTCCTTTCTTCCTTAAATTTTTCATAATCCTATCCATCCAGATCTTCCCACTTCTGCTTCTGTGCCTTCCCATGGGTTTCTGCTTGTCTCATTACATTGTTACTTTCAATATCCAGGTCTATGACTCCCTGCCTTCACTGTATTTATTAATGCCTAATTCATCAGCCACTACTGATTCATTTCCATTCTTTGAAAATAGCTGAAATGACAGAATGACACCATATAATTCACACACAAACACACACACACAAATAAACAGGATCCCCGGGACCTTTTTTCCTATTCTTGCAATCTTGTATAGACAATTCTGTGACTCCATGCTAAAACATCATTCTCATTAATTGCTAAACCATGGCAGTAATGGAGTCAACTATCGGAAGGGTGTTGGGCATCTGTTCAGTACAGATGTTCCGCAGAGGTTAGGTAGCTATTTGGGGATGCTTTAATTTGGATTCCTGCACTGAGCCGGGGATTGGACTCATTGGTGTAAATGGCCTCTTCCACCCTGATAAAAAAGTTGAACGAAGCAAGTGCATCCGTTGGCAGACTTCCCTGCTTCTGATGTTGTGCCTGCACACTATGCTGCTCTCTATGCATCCAAGAGTTCTATGTGATCAAGTCATTAGCTTCATCCACTGCTTCTGACAATTCACAGTTCAAATTCCTCTTTAGAACAGCACCATTACTACAATCATATTGATAGGCTGATAGCTAATATTTTATTGATTTTAGTGGGATATAATCAACATACATTTTGCAACTCTATTATTTATTTTTAATGCCTTTGATGGACCTCTTCAGCTATTATATTTTATTATATTAAAATGTTCAACAACTGAATCAAATGGAATGATAATCCAGGTATATGTAAAATTGAGGGAAACTGAGATTTAACTGGCATTGTGAGTCCTGTTTTTATTGTTTCCACTGTATTATTTTTTGCTCTTCCAAGAACATAGAAAGACACCCTCTATGCTAAATGGTCACCTGCCCAAGAAATTTGTAGTATTTTTTCACTTAGAAAAGGCGAAGAGAATCAATTACCTTGCCCAGTAGTGCCTTCTCTGCTCAGTTGGATTAAGCGTCCCTTTTCTTTCTTTCCAAACAAGCGCCCAATAGAAGATTTGATGCCTTTCCTCTTGGAGCCTTTGTGCAGTGAATCCTGACTGCTATTACTACTGCTGGGGTTACTTGCTTGATCCTCCAGAGAACTAAAGGATGTAAGGAAAAGTTCATGATGTCATTATAAACAGTGAAGTTAAGGTCTAGTCTCCTCTTGGGATGAGACTCATTTCCCTCTCTCTCTCTCCCTTTTCAAAATACCCTAGTTCTTCCCTGAGTACCATATCCAGCTAACCTCTGTGTGTGAGGGCGGGCAGCAGCCAGCATCAACATTGTGCAAAACATCTAGAGAAAACACAACTGAGACATACATTTGAATTTTGCTTTGTGGAAGATTAACCACTGCATAATTCTTCCAGATGTGAAGAATAATTTAATTAAAATAATTAGACCACAGAAAGGAACCCCAAGATTTTCTGTTTCAGACTGATCACCCACAGAATGTTATATAGTAAGACTGTTATGAACATATTTTCTATCCATCTTCCTCACCTCAACTACTTACCACTGTGGCAGGGAAAGGCATGATTAGAAAACAGACTGAAGCAAAACAAAGGGAAGTGAAAAGACTGCATTTAGGAAATCAGCAGCTGTTGATTCCCCTTTCTTCTTAATACCTAATATCTCTTTCTTCTTAATAATTGCATAAGAATTCTATTACTTGCACCTTTTGTTTCATCAGCAGCCAGTAGATAATCCAACATCTATATCTCAAACTGTCTTCATGTATGGCAATTAAGATGCAAGAACTGCTGTATTTACAGCCAAAAGGCAAAGAACCAAGAATAATTATGAAAAGAAAATTAGCAGTTGCCCATCTACTCAGCTTCAGTCTATTTTATGTGCACATTTCCATATTTCACTGGTTAGTACTAATGTTCCAGTGATGTACCATCAATCCTGCAGTCCACAAACCACATTAGTTTTTATTCTTCTCCCATTCCTCAGTGTAGGAGGAAAAATTAGTATTAGGCACATTCTTCAAAAAGCTTTTATAGATGTAGTATATTGGATAAGTAACTTCTCTGTCCATCCCAATTCAACAGAGAAAAAGTTTGAAAATACTTTTCTATAATATCTAATCTGCCTTTTCACCTACTATAGTTGAGTATATCCGACAACCTATAACTGACAGAATACATCTCTTCCCTCCCCAGACTTTTGCACCTCTTGCCTTCCTCTTGACTAAAAGCAGGATGTCCAAGTTTCTCCAGCCTCAGGCTCCTGGGTGAAGAAGGAGGAGAAGTCTCACATTTGATGGTGGTTTTATCTTCTCGACTCTCATCTCGACCAGCTGGTGACTGAACAGAGGCAAAATAAGACTGGAGTTTCCTTTCTAAGAACTTCCCACCAATCTCTAGCACACTCATCAGATACTTGTTAGTTAATTAAAGGAGAAGGCAGAACAGAATCACGCGCATCAAGGATATCATGGGGGCTACTGCTCACTGCATGCCCAAGCTAAAGGACTGGATGATCAAGTAATGATTATGAGTGCCATTTGGAGTGATATCGTCATAATATGAGGCAATAGAGCCCACAACAGTAGGAAGTAGGAGACAGATTGTGACACATCAACAATCTAAAGTCAGTAATGTGTAACAATCAAGACTGGAGCCTCTGACTTGGCATTATTTAAATAGCAACTCACATATTTCTATCAGATACAAAGTAGACTTCTATGGGCATAAGGACCATTCTTGAAATAGCAATCTCTAATACATTTCATGGGATGGGAGCTGACAATTTCCTACCTAAGCCAGGACTTGGGACCCCATCAGCAGGAGTGGGAGAAGTACCCTGCAGAAACTGCCTATTCAAAAACATCTGAAGGACAGCTTAAGGAACACTGCTTGCATAAGTGAAAATAATACAAGAGTAACCAAAAAGAAATAGAAGGTATATCAATATACTACACCATTTTCCCAGAACTTGGTCTTGAACAAAGCCACTGTTGCTACCTCATAAAAATATGTCATAATTTTCACTCATAGAAATTTCTGAACTATTACTGGGAAATTAGCAAGAAACTGATTCAGCATATCCTACAACACAAATCATTCTTCTTAAAGTAAACAGAATTTGACACTGCAAGTAAAGTTATCTAAGCATCCTGGAACGAAGAGCAAAGACATTTCTATAGGAGAAATAAGTTATAGATGATTAACAGAGAAAACACTACTTCTGAAACTGGAATTGGCTCCAAACTGATTTACTCTGAGCATAGAATTAACAGGCATTCTGGCTGAAATCAAAGATGCATAAAATGGAGAAGAGGGTAGAAGCATGCAAGGAACAGCAGGAGTACAGCAGGAACAGCATTGTCTTAAAGGAAGATCTGATTTAGACATCAAACCCCAAATGCCAACTTAAGTACACAGAAATACAATGAAGGGAAATGTATCAGTTTGCTAGATCTCCACCTCTCACAAAAGACATTCTCTGTAAACAACCCAAGACCTGCAATATTCTCTAGCCTATTGTAGGTTATGGGATGTGGCATTGATATGGGAAATCAGCACTCTGTACTTTTTCTTGTCTGCCTGTTTATTGCCGTCCAGAGTCTTATCCTTTAAATCTTTTCTTTTTGATATCTAAAGACACTTGCTTTAAACTGTCCTGTCTGGTTTACTTTTTACAGTACACTTCCCACTGTAATTACATAGGTAGGTTTACCTTGAATTACTGTATTTGGGACTTTGGATTTCAAAGTTTGCCTATTAATTTATTTAATATACACCCTGCCTTTTTACCTTAGAAAATAACCAAGATGACTTTACTAGAAACATACATGAAGGCACTGAGAAAAGACATCCATCCATTCACACTGATAGGAGATGCAGACTTGGGGAAAGTGAGATATTGTAAATAATTCTAACAGTTCACAAATTAGCACAGGGATGTGGATGCTATGTATAATGTCATAGGTACTAGTTATATTAATCCATGAGATACATATAGAACTACTACTTACAACCTCTCAGCAGCAATCTGTTTTGATTTGAATGGCTTGAAGCAGAGGATATATAATCTCTCTGCAATAAAACTTAATTTGGAAAAAGTTCCTTGATCATTTAGAATAAGTAATAGCTCTATATATTTATGGTAGAACATCTATATTTATATGTAGGACAAAGAAAACAACACATATGACTAGAGCTATATGGTAAGATTTTATCTGCATCTGATAATGACCCACTTTCAGATAACAGCCAGAATAAACATTGCTTTATCCTTTCAAATATTTTCAGTATAACTTGTATACTGTAGTTCAGAAAACTACAACTGCTATGTTATAACTTACACTACCCAATGTTTAAGATGACATTACACCTGTGCAGTACAACTGCTCAACACACATAACAGAGTTAGCAGGGGAGCAGAAAAGCAGATAAGGTTACAGAAGAGGTGCAAGAATATAAATCCACAAAGAAGAGCAAAGAAATAGACAGACTCACAAGTAGCTTTCTCCGGTGTTTCCTCAAATCACTTGGCTGTCAAAAGATTGGCATAAAAACAGTGGAAGTTAGCTCAAAATTACTCTAGGGAGCAGATGTAAACTGTTCAATACAACTGGGACTAGAGAGGGCTGAAGAAACTATGAGCAATAGCCATGATGGAGGAGGACTTGTCAAGAGAAATAAAAGAACAGTGTGGCATTGTATTATTAGACTAAATAGCGTTACGTACTACATAGAAACAAATTAGAAATGCCAAAGGCCTTAGTACCTGGGCAATACAACAGGCCCTTACAGGACACAATGACAGCATTGTAGGGAGCATAGCATATCACCAAAAACCCCACTTCCTTCCCAGCCAAACACATTTTTTCTCCTTTTCTTTCCATGCTTACCAGGGTCATGCTGCATATTCGATCAAGGTCCTGAGCTGCGCTGCGAGAGGTGAGTTTTGGGGTAGAACGTCCACTGACAGGAGGAGATGAACTTGCCAGGGACAGGGCAGTTAAAGATGTTGGAATGGATGCTCTCTTGCGCAACTGGGTCAGATTTAGGGCTTCCATGCTACCACTGGTGACACGGCTCTCTAACTGTTCAGCCCGCAGCTCAGTTGATTCTTTCTCCTCCTGGATCATTCTAGACCAGATCATAATTTAATCTCAGCTGTGATGTTATTATTTTTCTTAGGCAAGAACAGATAGAAGCATTCAAGGTTTCTATGTAAAACACAATTCTAGTTCACAGAGCAATTCAGTATAGTGTGCTTATGTACTATACCTGAAGAAACTGGAACCATCTATATATTTAAACAAGCTTACTTGTGCTCACTCAAGCAACTATGACCCATTTTTTAAATTATCCTTTTAAATATTTCTCTATACTACCTAAAACTGTTCTGTTGCATTCCTTACCCATAGTCCACATTTTCAATACTCTCAGAATCCAAAATGCTAGAAAATTAATCTTTTTATTATAACTCAAAATTGTGATATGGTCAAATAACTCCATTTGCTGAACCTCCTTGTGCTTTAATCCATGATTATATTTTGTTTATTTCTTGCAGAATTACCAGTATAACTTTCATTACAAAATTAATTTAATGTAATTTCCATTACAAAATTAAGCACGCCATTTGATTTATTTCCTGTATGTCACTGCAGACCTTAGGCCAAGCCTTGGTAAAATCAGATTTGTCATTAGTTTAAAACAAATCTCTTGCAGGCAGCAGGGCCAAAAATGTTTGATATGGACTTTCAACTATGAGATTGAGATGGTGACAGAAATATAATTGCTCATTAACTTCTACCTGACTCAGCAGCAGACTCATTTGGGATAAGATATGCTTTTATTTGGTACCATGTTGGTTCACCATATTTTATTTATTCATTCACTGTTTATATGTTTATTACACTATATTCCACAAGGACTCATGGCTGTTAACAACAATCATCAAAAAACAATCAGTAATTTGGGACTGCTCTTCCACCATGCTCTAACTGCCCCCTTGGAAACAAACCGTGGAACTGAGGCAACTGAACTTGGAACTCTTCCTGACAACCATTTAATTTGTTTGATTTCGTTGCCACCCAACTCTCATGACTCACAATATAACAAAGAAAATAAAATAAAATACAACACAATTCAAAAACATCACCAGCAAAAGAAGGAGAAGGAGAAGGAGAAGGAGTAGTAAAAGCAGAGAAAAAACAAGATGGTAAATCCAGCCAATAACAGAGCTCAGATGGCTGGAGCGCCTTGTGAGTTCTGTTGTTAGCTAGATTTACCATGTTGTCCAAGACCAGGTTTTCAAGGCCCTCCAGAGCGCTATCAGGTTGGGAGCCACCCAGATTGCATTTAATATGATTTCTCCATACTATCTACTACTATTTAATAAGCTTTCCTCCAGTTCATGAGGTGGCACAAAAGTATGCCAGCATAATTAGCTCTGTCCCAAGATCTGGTCTCTGTTCTGCCGTATAATTAAGCTGGTGAGCAAGGCTGCCTTTACAGGTTTAATATGGAACAAGTTAAGGGCAGCATTTGGTGGCTGCACTTCCTCCCCCACCACTGTTTCTGCTCCACCTGTTAACAGGGAAAGCAACCACCAATCACTCTCTTCAACCCTGTGGTGCAGTAGAATTGTGTGATGAGAACCTACCAATTAGAGACCAGGCACTCTTCCTCCACCAAAAACTATTATAACTATTAAGACCGTTTAATGGTCTTAAACAAAGTAAAAGTTCTGTACCATCCTTCAAAAGTTGCCTAAGTAATAGGTGGCCAGCAGAGAGGTGCTCTGCAACAATGGGTTGTTACCTGGGCAAGCTCTGAATACCTGTCTAGCATTCTGGGAGAGTGGTATATATACAGTATATGTCAAAAAACCTCAAGCAATTGGTTGACAGGTCAGTGGCATGGTGGAGGGGCATGGGAAAAAGCAAGATAGAACACAGAAATATTCCCAGCTGAAACCTGTTCTGTTTCACCCAATAACTTTCTTGCAGACAGCTATGAAGATCAATGTGCAATGCTGTTCCCAATGTACTCAACAATATAAATACACAAACACACAAACACACAAACACACACATACACTTGCTTTCAACCAAGTAATAAACATGTGCTTTCAAACAGGTCTAGCACTGTTTCACAAGAGTAAATACACGTTAACAGGAGTCTGTATAAATCTGTATAAGAAGCACCAGCCAGGTATGATGCAGGCAGCTGCCTGGGGAAGCCAGTTGTCATGTCAACCCAGCTGCACAAACCAACTGACCATGGAGGGTTATGCTCAGCAACCATACAGGATAGGGTATACATCTGCAGCTGAAAGCAGCCACTAGGAGCTGGACAGATCCTGGCTGGGGCATCGTCATGGCTGCTGCCAACATGCCTGTAATACAAGGCCTGCTGCCAAACACACACCCCACTCAGGATGTGGTGGGTTGATCTTTCAGGCACTTCCAACTGGTAGTCCCTCAACCTCTCTCTACTGTACTCTCTCTCACCCCTGGGGACGGCCTTTTCAGTTTAGCAGCACTTTCCCCAAAGAAATCCTCTCTGGTGCTGAATTACTTGGGAATAGGTAAAATGGAAACCTCCTTTCTTTCCTTCCTTTTCATAGCTTAAGCAAAAAAGAAGATACAGCATATGATCCTTTGAGAATGAGTGTGCTGATTTAGTAAGAATGCATTGCAGGGTTTATCCCAATGGCTGTGCCCCAGCAAGAATACACACATACATAGGCATATATAAAACATAAGCAGAACGAATAGAACAAAGTGCAGCAAACACATAGCTCAAATAATTTTCCATAAAATACCCTTCTCCCCGAAAGTTTGATCTGCATCTAGTGCCATCATTCCCTAGATTGCTATATTTTTCCTGGACCTATAATCCCAGATTCCTAGGGTTTGGGATACTACTTATCCAGTTTTGAGCAGCCCAGGAAGAGATGCTCCAGCTCCTCCCATAAGAAAAAAGATGAAACAAAAGCAAAATGCAGCTGTCCCTTCCTCTTTTAAAAGTCCAGCTCAGAGCAGAATCTTCCCTTCCCTGATTGGCTCTTTAGTGTTTGATTTCTCCTGAGCTTTGATTGTCTCCCATTACCTAGACTGACAGGTTAGTTTTAACTGATAGATCAGGTTTAGGTTTTCCTTTAACTCTTTATGTGTGAACCTATTGTCTGAGATTTCCCCCTAGATAATATAGCCCAAAACTGGGTATACAGCAAGGATTGTGAGAGAAGATGGAAGACCCCACTTTAATCTTAGATCAGCTAAACGTGAAGTTATGCAGCCTTAGCTATGTTCTATCATGAGAACATGACCTTAAAGAACAATTAGGGAGGCATTTTAGAGCTGCCATTAGGGAGATGTGTAGATGAGTCCTTAGACTCTAATTTTTATTTTTCCTCTTGGCCTGCTCCTCCAGCAACATTTTTTTGAGCGATGAGAGAACACTAAAATTACACACTTAATACTTCTTCATATATTATAGAAAGTATAGATTTTTCTTTATTTTATCCAGACTGAGATCTTCAGAAGGGTGACATTAGAGATGAATGAAAGACTTGTGTTATTTCTGGGAGGCAGTCCAATGAAATTGCTGAGATATTTTCTCTCAAACATTTCATTACTGCTCACAGAACTTCTCAGCATCTACACATAAACATTTGGAAGTATCAGTCTAACATGTCTTCGTAATTTATTTCTTGGAGACAAATCACACTTTTTTCTGTCTTTATATAATCTGATCCCTGAATACATACAGAGTCAACTAAATTATACAGGGTACATACACTTGAATTGGACAGTATCTTCCATACCTAATCTCCTCATTGATGGCATCCAATTGTTCCTGCAGCATCATGGCAAGAGTCTGGGCATCAGAGTGACCACCGGGAGACAACATGTCCATAGAGCTGAAGACTGTCTCTTGGTCATCCTCATCAACATCAGAGATCTCTGGGTCACTGTCAAAAGTGTGAGCTGGAGTACTCAGGATGCCACTTGGTTGGCCATGCTCCCAATCCTGGACACATAAAATCACAAGACACCCTATGTAAGGCAGTGCAGACCTTCACATTGGTGCCAAGCAAAAGAGTAAGCCTATGCAAGAGATGTAATTTCCACATTACTCATTTCCTACTGTATCTTTTTCCCTCTCCCTAGCCTTATGAACTTGGCTTGACTGCTTGTTATCATTAGATAGAGAATGGTCAGATACACAGATATAGACCAAGAAAGAAACAAAAGAGGGAAAATTGATAGTTCTTCAGTGCTTCAGATATTTGAATACAGGTTGAGGCACAGGATTCTAGGTTAGCAAATGTTAATGTTTTCTACTACAGATTAAGGTTACTAAACTAATCATTTTGGCCAGGTGAAGAGGTTGAATTCAACGTCCCCTTTTCGAATGTTAATTTTTGCACCTGGGGGAAAGAACTTGCCTGGACTTGTTTTAGTTTCTGTTTCCCTTCTATCTAGTCATGTAGAGAGTCAAGCAGCTCTCACTGAGAGCCTGTAAGAATGCAGAAGCTTTTAAATATGTTTTGCTTTCTGTAAATAAAATTATTTTTATAGAAATGCCTGGTGTATGACTTTTCTGATCTCTCCTGGGCCAAAGGCTTTCCTAGCAATCTGCCAACAGCAAAACAGCTGCACCTAACTCATAATGAGCTAAAGGAGGCTATTTTGTGCAACATTAGGAAAAGGCTCTTCGTTTTAGTGTTTTATTTATTTATTTATTTCTCAAATTTATACTACTGCCCATCTCCCCCCACAGAGGGACTACATATGTTTTTAAGTGTTTTATGCAAAAACAATAGCATTCACTATACTACAGATATACAAACACCAAAACAATAGCCCTCAGCAATTGGGATAAGAGAATATTGGATTTCTTATTCAACTGTTAGCTTTCAGCTGATTAAACCAAGAATCTCAGTTCTTAAATAATAAGTTTGGATTCTGGGTAGCCAACCTCATCCACTCCAGATGTTCTGGATTGCTTATCTCATAATCTCTTACAATTTGCTTTATAGGCTGGGAAAGATGGAAGCCAGTGTTCAAAAACCTGGGAGGATACCATAATCTTCTTCTAGATATTTCTATCAGGGTCATTCATAGTGGAGTGATTGTGGAGGAGTATGGAGATGGCCTTGAAGAATTCTATAACCTTTATGTAAACATCAGCTTAGTTTCATAGATGGAAGAGGATAATGACAAACTCAAGATTGCCATGCCTTGATTCTCTTTAGCATAAGAGAGGAGAGAGAAAAACTCTGTCAGGCTTTCAAAATTCTGTTGTTATACCCTGTAACAACAGGGTTCCAGTAGTTCATGTGGCATCTGTTTCCTGACCTGGTCTATCTCAAAGGGCAGACAGTGATCCTCTATTCAATTTACAACTGCCTGATCTTATACTGGACTTGCTGGCCCTATACAGCATTTCAATGATTTACATTAGAATTTAAGAAATTGATCACCCTTTATTCTGCAGCTGATTGACCTTTTCAACTCTCAAGATTTATGGGAAACAGTTTAGAAATACACTTAATTACTAAATAAATAAATAAATGTACTTGGTGTCTTGAGTTCCATGGAAGGTATTTTCCTAATAAGAAGAACTTAAGGAAATTGCTAATATATTTGTTACCATACTGAGTAACCTGGATTGAGGAATGACTTAATTGCACTGATTAAAAAATAGGGGGGAAAAAAAAATAAGCTTTGAAGCTGTTGTTTCAAAGGAGCACACTGAACCAATGCCTATTTGTTTCAATAGGCAATTTTACCCAAAGTAAGCAATTTTTGATTGAGCAGTTCTCTGATTCCCAAATAAGAATTTAAAAATGCATACATGGACAGTTCAAATCTCCATTGTGGCTGATAAAAATAATTAGAAAATAAAATATAAGAAAATAAATAGCAACACCAGATCCCAACCAAGTAATGAAATACAAAAGCTAAGAGCTGCTTCTTTCTTTTCCAGATTTCACAGTATTGCAAAGATCCTTTGAAATTTCATCTTACCACCTTCTGTACAAGCCCATCACATAAGTACTGTCCTGGCCACTATTCAGTGAAGTGGCCTTTCTGCACAACAGGGAGTCTCTTTCCTTTAGAAGGGTTTAGATTTGCAGCTGTCACTGCCAAGTGAAAGACCAACCCCCCTCCATTTTAAAAGCACAAGACAGCTGTTGCAGCTGTTGCCAATACAAAGATTTTATGATATACTCCAAGTTGCAGACGTAACTGGAGCTGCCCCCTAGAGATTTGTTGAAGCAAGGCAAACATCAGGAGTTTTACCTTGGAGCGTTCTTCCTGCAGAGCTACAAAACGGCTCTTTGGTGCCCGATGAAGACTGGAAGGTGTTGCAAAGGGGTCTGTGGATGGATGGACCATAGTACTCAGGGGATATCTGAGATCAGGAGTACTTCCAACAAGGGACCTATTAAAAATTAAAGGGGAAAAAATACCTGCTTTAAATAAATAATGGAAGTTGTATTGTTTAAAGTTTAGCTTTCAATAGAGAAATCCTGACTTTAAATATACTTAATATGGTTTTCCTTATCATCTGTCAATATCCTAAAATATAGATATATTGCCAGAGAACATGCATTGAAAGTCACAGGACAGGAGGGGTCCCTTATCTTTTCTGGCTAGTGAGCAGATTTTGGGGGTTTTCTAGCTAATAAACAATTCTACAGCAGTTTTAAGTTACTATAACTATGCTATAGATATTCTTACACAAAAGTTGCCATGTTGAGTGTGTCCAATCACAACTTCCCCACATACTAAAAGGCAATAAAGCACTGGGCCATTTCATTGTCTATGAATGTTCTGTTTTAATTCAGGGCCACGCTGATCAGGCCTTTCTGGGTGGGGGTGCTCAGTGGTTTTCCAAAAGTAAATCTCTTGGAACAGTAAAGAACTTCTGGAAGCTACCAGAGCAGCTTGGTACAGATCAATTACCATAGTCCAGTAGAAAAATGGAACTTTTCAGTGTTTCCCAGAACATTCTGTCTTGAGAAGATAAATCCTATCCAGAGTCTGTGTGTAGATCAGAAGTGTTGTTGGAAATACAGATTATGCTTGAGACTAGTGCTTTGCTTTGCAGCATCCCAGCTTCCCATTAGGTTTCTTTTTAATCAAAAGACTTATTTAATATAAAATAAGGAAGGGCAGAATGCTTGGCAAATAGTGAGGAAAGTGTCAGCAATCATGTCTTTTGGTGCCCCAAGGGCCTCATCAAAGACTAAGCCAATAATAATGTCTAAATTGTCTAAAGAACAACCAAACCACTGAATACATTTATAAGCGAATGAGCATCCTTGTATAAAAACCTAGCTTACATTATCATAATCTACATATACTGAGCATAAACTTAGATAATGGATGCTAAATATAAGAATAAATTTAAGTAGCAGGTGGGGTTAGAGTGCTGCTAATTATCAATGAGGGAACACTTGGTGTCCTCAAGATCAAGACCTGTTTCAGGAATACTTTTTCATTCCCCAAAAATACAGGCACAATTGCTTCCCCTCCCTCCCTCCCTCCCTTCCTTTTTAATAGTTAAAATTTAATTTAACAAAAATACAGCATATACAGATATAGAGATATATATTTACTTCCCTTTTTTAAAAGCTACATCAACAGTACTCTGTGCTTGTTTTATTTTTTATTCTTATTATAACTTATTTTATTTAAAACAGAGGTATATTTTAAAAAAAGGTATTATCTATGAATGCACAAATAATTACTGAAGTTATACAATTATTGCTCAGTCAAGCATTAGTAAAAGATATCAAGCAGAGTGTGTTGTTTTTATGATATAAAAAGTATAAATAATATAGGTAAGTATTTAATTTCTGATTTCCCCCTTCTATGTATTGCAACCAATTTTGTAGTACCTGTTGGCTTAAGCTTTAGAAACCATACTCTAGAAACACAAGCTATTTTGGATGAGATTAAAAAAAAGAAGAATTAAAGAAATTTCCAGAGCAGGTAAGTATTTCTCAACAAATTAAGCTTCTACAACAACAGTCATCTATGTTAACAGGAAGAGAAATGGGAAAAAAATGAATTATGTAAAGCAAAAAAAAAAAAGTTGAGTTTACAAATAAACCAGGGAAGTGGCTGGCATATAAATTATGAAAAGAAAAAGAAAATTGAAATTGAAATTACAAGAGGGAGATACTGTATTAATGACAATACAGCCACACAAAAAGCATTTCATCAATATTACTCCAACTTGTATAAAGGAAGTGACATCTGTCTAGAGAAAATAGATGAATATCTAAAGAAACAAAACTTACTTAGGATTATAGAGGAACAGAGACAGATTATGAATGGACCTATAACAATAAGGGAACTTTCTGAAGCTATAAAAAAGATTAAACCAGGAAAGGTGCCTGGACCAGATGGATTATCAGGTTTTTATTATAAATGTTTTAAGGATGAACTTCTATAACCTTTACAAAACACAATAAACTCTATCTTACAGGGAGGAAAGATGTCAGAGAGTTGGAAAGAGGCCAACATAGCACTAATATCTAAAGAGGGACTAGATTTGACTTTAACAAGAAACTATAGGCTGATAGGAGAGCCAGTTTCATGTAGTGGTTAAGGCACCAGGCTAGAAACCGTGAGCGTGTGAGCTCTAGTCCTGCCTTAGGTACAAACCCAGATGGGTGACCTTGGGCCAGTCACTTTCTCTCAGCTCTAGGAAGGAGGCAATGGCAAACCACTTCTGAAAAACCTGCCAAGAAAACTGCAAGGACTTGTCCAAGCAGTCTCTGAGAATCAGACACAACTGAATGAAAAAAAAGAGGCTGATATCATTAAGACTGAAAATAATTTTGCAAAAATTTATTTATGGGGATCAGTGTGGGTTTTTACCTAAAAGACAGTTAAAGGACAATCTTAGAAATGTGTTGGATATTTTAGAATATTTGGAGCAACATAATGAAAAACAAGCCGCATTGATTTTCTTAGATGCAGAGAAGACCTTTAACAATTTGAACTGGGCTTTCTTGTTCAAGGTTTTGGATGATATGAATTTTGGAGAAACTTTATAACATGGGTAAGATCAATTTATACTTCACAGAAAGCACAAATAATTGTTAATGGAGATCTAACAAAACCCTGTGAGATACAAAACGGAACAAGACAGGGATGCCCAGTGTCTCCTCTCTTGTTTATTTTAATTCTCAAAATACTGAATAGGGATATAATACAAGATGAGAGGATTGTGGGAGTAAAGATTAAAATAGAAACTTGTAAGTTAAGGGCTTCTGCAGATGATTTGGTGTTAGTTTTGGAAGTTCCTTTAAAGGGAAAATTAAAAGAATGTGGTGCATTAGCAGGTTTCAGGATTAACAGATGAAGATGTTAACAAAAAGTATGAAAATAGAGGATCAAATAGAATTGATGAATAAAATGGGTTTTAAGATTGAGAAGAGGTAAAATATCTGGGTATCGCTATGACAAATATGAACTGTATGTTATTTCAAAATAACTATGTCAAGACATGGAATGAAGTTTATAAAGACATGTTAAGATGGGAGAACTACAACTGTCATTGCTGGGAAGAATTTTAGTGATAAAAATGAATGTTTTGCCTAGAATGGTGTTTTTGTTTCAGACAATACCTGTTTTGACAACTGATGCACCATTTAAACAGTGGCAGAAGGATATGTCTAAATTTGTGTGGCTGGGAAAAAACACAGGTTAAATATAAGATGTTACAAGATGCAAAGGAAAGAGGAAGATTGGGTTTAATTTGAAATTGTATTTTGCAGCTTGCTGTTTGGTTTGGATGAAAGAGTGGGTGCTGCTGAGAATTAAAAAGCTCATGGAGTTAGAAGGACACGACCTGAGATTTGGGTGGCATGGATATTTGTGGTACGATAAAGTCAAAGTTAACGTCGATTTTAAAAATCAGTATGTTAGACATGCCATATTGAGAATACGGAATAGATACAAACCCAGGTTGTGCCCAAAAACACCTTTGTGGGTCTCAGCACAAGAAGCACTCTATAGATGAGAAAAAATAGGCAAACACAAATGGCTAACTTATCATGAGATACTAGAATTTTGTCAAGAGGAATGCAAAATAAAATCAAGAGAAGAACTGGTGGCAGAGGGATATACTGTAGTTTTCAATGGTTTTTTTATTTGTCATATTTTAAAACTTCTGGGTGGTATACAACAAAGAAGGAGCAACAAATGTTAAAACAGAGCCAGGCCCATATACCAAGATGAAACAGCCACAGTGAATTAGGGGCAAAGGCCTGCAGAATTAAAATGTTTTAACCACCTTGCAGAATGTATGGAGAGAGAGCGCATTACACATCCCTCCAGAGGAAGCATATTCCAAAGCATGGGGGCCACTACAGAGAAGACCTGCTGCCTAACCTAGGTCCCATGTACATTTTATTATTATTAGATTTATATCCCACCTTTATTTTTGTACAACTATTTTCCCCACAACAACCACCTGTGAGGTGGGTTGGGCTGAGAGAGAGTGACTGGCCCAGAGTCACCCAGCTGGCTTTCATGTCTAAGGGGGGAACTCACCATTTCCTGGTTTCTACTCCAGCACCTCAACCACTACACCGAACTGGTTCATTATTTTATTTTATCTTGTGTATGTATAATGGACAATTTTAACCATCAAGGGTTCTTTCTTGATCTGGCAGTATATAAATGTAATAAATAAATAAATACACATACATATATATATGAACGTAACATGTGAATTCTTCAGGACTGCAGTGGGTATAAAAAATAAGATAAAAATAAAAGCAATCAAAGATTTAAAGAATTTGTACCTGACTGTTTAAAAAAATCTTGAATATCAAATAATAAGCAGCCATTGATGGTACTTAAAATTCAACATAGGCCCAGAAAATCCATGAAATGTGCCATAAGGTTTCGGTGATTTAAAAACATACTTGTACTGTCTAAAACTGAATATTTATTTTTAAATTAGATATGTGTGCATTTTTAAAATTAATGATTCTCTTGATATAACTGAAGTTTTCAATTCTATTTTAAATGTTTATCTGTTAAGCTTGTCATATGCCACATTAAGCTCCCACCCAGGCCACCAACCAATCTCTCATCACACTGGCTGTGCCTGAGAGCCACATTTCACTCTGGAGAGAATAAAATCAAAAGGAAAAGTAACAGCTGTGATCTCTACTGGATGCAAGTCTTTCCAGCCCTACCAACTGGCCTTTTCCTACACATGACTTCCAACTTCATGCTCTGCCAATACATGACAAGGAACCTGTTATAATGTTCAATAGTGAGTACCAGTATCATCATATCAAGCACAACAATACTGTTTTTAAAAATGCTCTGTTTTATTTTGCATCACATAGGAAGTTTTGCTACATTACTACAAGCAAAAAACGAAATCCTAAGTTTTTAATATCAGTGCTGAACAGTTGGGGACTTGTGAGGATGTGAGGAAAATAAGAGTGCTAAATGCAGTTTGCTCAGCATGGAAAGGATGAACACCAAGAAAGAGTGCTTTGTATGTTTACATTTAAATTTTATAAAGCTGATATAGCTATCAAAATAATTCTGGACAAGTCTCCATAGGCCATCAGTTGAAGTTAGAAAAATTGGTAAGTACTATTCAGACAGCTCTTGGATTTGGAACATTCCAAAATACTCACTTGTATCTATCTTAAATACAGTTTTAGAAAGGCATCTTGTCCTTTCTGCTGTCCTTTGCTAGAAAGCTTACTTCTCTATAACTGTGGTTCTTCACATGATCATCCATGCATTCACACATATGAGGTTTGAGCCTACACAGAAGCCCACTGGAATATTCTCTAGCTGAGATTTTTGACAGCAAGATTACTCCATTGTGGATGTCTAAATACATGATTGCCACTTTCTCCTCAATTTCCCCAGGACTAACTCAACAGTTCTAGAAGTAAAGCAGTCACTACAAGAAGCATCTATACAGGCAAAGGTGAATGGGTTGTGTGTATGCAAAATGATAATTCAAAGAACACAATTACAGGTAAACAATCTGTTTTTCACCATGCTTTCTGTGCAACATACATATGAGAGAGTGTGCAGGTTCTCTCTAGGTGAGGATGGAGACAGCACAACTCTGCCAATTTGCTTATGGTTGGACATCCAATCTATACTATTGTACAACTGTCTGCTAACCAGAGCGCATGGTTATTCTGCAAAGGTCTGGGAGGGTCACTCTTTAGAATAGTATTGCAGAAGTTGAAACTGCTCTTTGGAATGTGAGACAGATCAATTGGTAAGATCCTTATAATCTGTCTCACTTGCATCTGTACAACCAACCCATCTTCCCCTCCCTTCCCACCTTCTCCAGTTTCATCCCAATTTCAGTCTAGCCACTTTATGTATCTGGTGAAGTGAGCTACAGCTCCCAAAAACATATGCCTTTTAAAAACATATGTTAATCAGAAAAGGTGCTACTAGGTTCTGTCTGATCTTTTGCCTCCACAGAATACCACAGCTCCTTCCTACAATAAACATCTTAGTGACTGATTTGGAACAAGTTATTTATTGTAAACTGCCCAGAGTCCCCCATCAGGGGAGATGGGCGGTAATATAAATTTGATAGATAGATAGATAGATAGATAGATAGATAGATAGATAGATAGATAGATAGATAGATAGATAGATGACTCATTGGCAGCAAGACAGTGTGATAGATCCCTCTAATGGTGTTAACACTACAAGTTCCCCTGCTGTAGGGTTTTCAGCATTGAGAGGCCTTGAGACCATGCAAAGCAATTCCAACTGTAGCTCAGTGATAGAATGTCACCATACTGATTATGCATAGCTCCTTTTGGTCTGGTACAGATTGCAGTTGAGGGTTCTGAGATCATAGAAGTGGGCTCTGTGCCACTATCTCTATACTGATCCACACCTTAATGGTGAGTGGAAAAACAGGAGCAATGAATAGCCCAATGTCAGGTCAGAAGAGGGGGGCGTAGCCACTGGAAAGGGCTATGGGAATGTTTCTATTGGTGAAATGTAATTTACTCCCTCACCCATTCTGGTGGGGCTTTTGCACAGCTGGAGAACCCGTATTTGGAATGTGATACTCACAGACCACATTGCAGAACCAAAAATAATTATTAACTGAAAAGATGAAAGGAGAAGAACAATTCCTTCTTTCAAAACTGTATATGTGCTACCCCTAGCTAACTGCTCAATCAGAGGATAGCTTAATTGGGACATATCCGTCTCCCTTTTCCTCCAACATGGCAACAAGGGAAAAAAAGTCAGTGTTTCTTAAACCAGGCATTAATCAGACAAAAAGCTTGAGCAGAAATAATATTATTCAGACTACAATGACTAAACATATAGAGATATATTTCATACTTTTTGCTAAGAAACAATGACAAGTTTACAAAAAAAGTTGTACATTTTCTTTTTCAATAAAGCAAGAGTACACAACTTTTCTTGGGCAGAGGGCCTCATAATGTACTGTCTCTGCAAACCTTACCATATGAATTGGAGCCTGACTTGATAAGGTAGCATCAACAATGGTTAAAGCAACCAGCTACAAAATGAAATGTATACAGTTGACAATCTAAGTAGTAATTTCGTTACATTTTATTATACTGAAGTGATATTCTCATATGAAGTATAGATGGCATGAAGAAAAGAGTCTGGTACCCTATATGGAGATAATTCCTACGGTATACAGCAAAGCTGCAAAATAAAAACTAAACAAAGCAACTGTTAGTGCATTTCAAACGTTTGCTGCTTTACTTAATTGGTTGGCATGTTATATAAATGCACCCTCTACTGGATCCCAAAATTACAGCAACTATCCAGATTTTAAGATAAGGATAAAATTTCCCTGAGTCAAGCTCAACTTATAATGAATAAGTGAACAAATTCATGTCATTTTCTTGTCAAAAACATGGAAAGAGCTCCCCCCTGCCTTCTTGTAGGATTTGTTTTTTAAAAAATCCCAGTCTAGCCTCCAGCCCTGCAATTTCCTGGTGATCTTCCAGTTGAGATATAGATCACACCTGGTTCTGCATAGGTAGCTAACAAGCCAGTTTCACCTTCATCTAAATTTTATTAGACTAGTTTTGCAACCTGAAAATGCAGGAGAATGTCAAACACCTTCCTGCAACTTGCAACAAGATGTAAAGTCATTATGCTAAACCCACTTTTTGGGTCTAATACAAGATCCCCCCCACAAAGATCTTTTTCTACTTCAGCATCTCTTGAGATTACCCAAACTCTACTGATATCACCCCTCCTTAGCACAGATAGTATTATTTTGGTTACATAAAGGATATACTCGAAACAAATTAGTTGTTAATACACAGGTTACCTCATAATTTAATAAAAGTTTCACAGGGTGTTCAAATAGCAAAGACTAGCTCCAAAAATGGTGGCATCTATAATATCCTTCTTACATGAAGGAATGCTCCCAGTACTAGTCAGCTTTGATTGGGCTTACAAAGTAATTTTATTGATTGAAAAAGAGAGAACTGTTTACTTTCCTCATCTGATATGCAGGATAGCATATCCTTGGATGGAATGCTACCTTACACCAATTCATAAGAACATTATTTGTAAGATTGGCACTAGTTTTTCCTTTAAGGTTTCAGGCAAGAGCTTCTTCCAGGTGCCAGGGGTCAGTCTGAGTAGCAAACTGTATACTTCGTCACTGAAAAATAGCACTTTTCTGCCAGTGAAGGGAACACTGTGAGGCTGATCTCCTCACTGTGTTCCAAAGACCCTGGTGCTTGAGTGGAAGAGGACTAGCCTACTGGCATTGTGCCCTTTGATGTGCTGTCTCTGAACCCAATCCTTCCCCTCTGCCCATAATAATTATCTTGGGGAAAATGAGCTTTCTCTTCTACTTTGAAACAGTTATATGGAGAAGCAAAACTACAAATTATTCCTTTGTTCTCTCAAGTATACAAGATTCTATGTCATGATTAAAAAAAATCTAAGAACTTAGAATTTACCAATAAAATCCAAAAGTACATGGGATTGTCATAAAATGCATGCTGCTGTGAAGCAGTGATTGAACAAATGGAAAATATGAATTTTAACTGCATTATATAAAAACAATGTGTGACTCACTTGCAAAAATAATACAGCATCTATCACAATAATATTGGACACAGTATAAGGTGTCAGCCTGTATGGGCTAACAACATTTTTCCAAATCTGAATGAACACAACCACTTCTTAGCTTCTTCTGCCTCACTCAAAAAGGTACAAGAAAATACTACTAATAAAAGTTTTTCAGCAGACTTGGCTATTGTTCTAGAGAGAACCATAAGTAAAGTTATTCTTCACAGAAGTACTCAAGAGGTTAATTTTTGGAAGTGTTGATAAAACACGAAAATAAATGAGTGTCCTCACCTGGTATGTACACTGTCAAGAAAAGGTCCACTTCTTGCCTTTAACTGGTCAATTTCTAATCTCAACCTGTCAATTTCATCAGACAGCCTTCTCTGTTCAGAATAAAAGCAGAAATTGTTTCTCTACAATCATTACTAACCATCAAAATGAATACATTTGTAAAGTTAAATTGCATGCAAGCAAATAACGATGAGATAAAGCAAGAAACAGCAAGTACTAGTGCAAAGAGACAGACAGAAGAGAGACACTTCTGAATTGCTATCCAAAAAGGTTGAGAGCATGCTAGAAAATATTCTTTCACAGAAGAATCTATATCTAAAAAAAAAATAGAATTAACCTCATACTTGGGACCTATCTATCTAAATTTTTACTGAATGTAAGCCTCAACTATATATTTTCTAGATTATGACTCTGCACTTCATTTACCTGTGGTTCATTTGCATATTTATGGAGGTTAGTATTATGCTTTTTTAATCAGAAAAGGAAGCACCAGGTGCTTCATTATACAACAATTACATTCACTGGCAGTTATTGCTACATAAACTATCAGCCATGCCGGTATGACTATTTGATATCTTCTGACTGTGTAACTTCAAGGCATTAAAAGCAACTCTAATAAATATGCCTGGTACTCCTTACACAAGGCTTAGTAATAGCATTTACCTTGTCATGCTGCTGTTCTTCAATCTGTTTTTGAGTATTTTCCAATTCTTGCAACAATGTGTTCTTAAAAACCAAAAGATGAATAGTTAGAAACAAAAGGAGCCTGAGATGAGGTAGTAGAGGATAGAACCATTTACCACCAAAATAAAGTCTTTGCAGTTATTAAAGCAAGTTACATATATGGAGCAAGACTCACGAACTGGACTGGGATGGTGCTAGTTATGAGAAACGATCTCACTCAAGCAAATTACACACAGTAGATACATGAGAAGGGATGATTCTCCATAGATTTATTATAGGAATGGCCAAAGGGTAAAAATCTCTCTCCTCTCCTTGCATGATCTCAATTCAATCGCCTGCCCTTATGCTACCTAATTACATGTTAAAATCTTATACAGCAGACTAACCATAGGACAAGAAATGGCTCTCTGAATTTACAAAAAAATCATTTATACCTAGATGTAATGCAGTTTAAATGCTATTATTATTCAGCACTGATATAAATGAAATAAGTGAGTAGTAATGGAACCTGAAGGCCATTAATTTTAGGTTCATTAGCCAGAGAGGAGATTTTATTATAAATGGTATTGACTGCCATTCTTGTTGATAAAAGAATGATTAATCTGAACATATGTATGGCATGAAATAAGATGTAAAAAAATAGCCTGAACTGAAATATCTTGGTGATGCCTTTAGCTTTTGATGTGGCACAGATTCAAATAATTCTGGTAGTAGGAGAACTTGGGTGATTAAATGCATTATACAAGACACAGAGGTTTTTCAGTTCAAGAATATTAATTCTGTATACAAGGGGATCTTTTATTATATACTTATCATGTAACATAATCTTGAAAAAACTTTGAAGTGAAGGGAGACTGCTTAATGCCTTTAGAATTCAAGTGCTAGAGTCATAAGCATTTGTCAGCCCTTCCAGGTAGGCCATGTCAAGAAACAAATACTGCAGGTATACCAGGAATTCTACTTCATTGTTGTAGATATATTAAAAGTATCTTGAAAGCCTGTTCAACTTCTCTCTCCCCAGTCTTATACAAACAAAATCAAGGCAGGGTTATTTTGAGTTCTTTCTCGTGCTTTCCCTCCTTAACAATTCACTCCTTCCTTCCCCCCCATAATGGCTCTTTCAAGCATTCTCCAAGGTCAGCTTTAAATTCCTGTACCCTATTCTTCTTTGTGCTATTCTCTTTATGACATTTATTAGCATGATGGGTATGTATGTATGGTATATGAGTCTTACTGAGCTGCTTAATGAAGATTTGACATGAAGTCACTAACAAAAGAAGCAGCAATGTTGTTAATTAAAATTAATAGCTGAGGTATGTGGTAGGATTTGGACTGCATGTATAATTCAGACCTCTAGGCTGTTTCTTTGTTTTGCTGGGCTTACAGACAACTTTAATTGCAAATTACTCTGAGTGGCATGTACCTCAGTTGGGTCATAATATATAGAATAAAAATAAAGCCACATCAACATCTGAATATAAGAACAAATATAAAGCCATGAACATTCTTGCGAAAAAAAATATTCCAAACAGCAGCCCAACCCCTCCCTCACATGCAGTTCACCCCACATTCCCAGGTGCTCCTAACGAGCTCTGCTGCTCAACGGGGGAAAGAGACCTTGACATTTCAGAGATAGTCTAAACACATTCCATCTGGCACAAATCAACACGTTTGCAGTACAAGGCTCACAGCAGCCCCCTCCCAGCCAGAACACGTATCAGCACCATGGCAAGCGAACCGTTACGATGCAGAAACACCGGAACGGTGAACATGACACAGAGAGAACAACATCCCAAACCCAAGGCCTGCTGAAATAATCACATTTTAATGGCCTTCCTAAAAACCAGGAGGAAAGGAGCCAAATGGAGAGTTAAGGAGGAGGGGACACTGTTCCACAAAAGGATAACAGCAATTGGAAGAGCTGTTTTTGTGATCCTTGAAGATGGTACTCCCTGAGCAAAGAGATATAATGGGAGCCTACTCCACTAGATCTAATTGGATGGGCAGATACTATTGGTGGTCATGCAGACACTTTAAGGGTGACAACCTTCAGTTGCACCCAGAAGCCAACTGGCAACCAATGCAGCTTTCACAGTAGTGGTGTTATATAGGTGAATCAAGATATGCCTGTAACTTGGTTATGATTATTTTGTAATCCTATCTATATTTATTTTATAGGACTATCTCCTCACAAAAGCCAACCATTTTCCAGTAAATCAACAAAAGTACCTTTCTTGCCCACATATTCCCCACTGTGTCTCAAGAAACCCAAATCTGGCTTTGGTTTTCACCCACACATATACACACACAGACATAAGTTTCTCAGAAACCCAAGGCGTGAATGTGGAACAATGAAATAAAGGGATTTCAAAAAATATTAAAAAGCCAGAATTCTATTCCATATTTATTGCAGCAGCTATTTAAATCATACTTTCATAGTTCTTGTATGATAAGAACAAAGAGAAAAATCCCAAAAAGAAGGCAAAGTCTTGTAAAAACCAAAGCAGCAAAGAGTCACCCCTCAGTCCATCCTGTCCCCATGCTCTAATGCTCTGCAGCAATAATATTTTTCTAATGTTCTTTTTACGTGAGTTCCTGGCCTGAATATTAGCAGCTATAGCTACTATTCAGAACATGTATAATACGACCCATCAAACAGCTCAGCTTCTTTTTTAAGATGGATTTTTGAGCTTGCCAAAATTCCAGCATCATCACAGTTTTTAGCAAAATTAGTTTTCCTATTTGAATGTAACATAACAACAAGATCTGTCACTATACCTTTTCTTCAAGGGCTGCCATTCTCTCTTTAAGGTGAAGCTGAAGTCTCTCATTGGACTCACTCAGCAGCCTGTCCACAGTATCAGAGAGCCTCTTGTTATGCTCCTCATTCATTTTTTCCCGCTGACGGGCCTGGGGAACATATCAAGATCAGCCAAGTATTCCCAAGCATTTTGCCCTGAGATTGCATTAAAATTAACCTTAATGATTCAAGAAAACAGAAATTACTTTTCACTATAACTAGCCCATTATAATCTAAGAAAATATTTGCAACAATATCAAGGCCATTTTATTGACTGAAAAATGTAAGAGAGAACTGCCCTCTAATTTTTTTTAACTTACATCAGTTGAGAGAACCCTATGAATATTAATAGCACTGAAAATCAGAGGTGAGTTGCACTACTAATTTGAGCAAAGATTTATTCTAGGATATAATGATATTCAAAATTTTACCACCATTAACTATTGAACTTTTAATTAATTATTATATTATAGAATCATAGGGTTGGAAGTGACTATGAGGTCTTCTAGAGGAGAAATCCTCAGACCATCCAAGACAAATGGCTGTCCAACCTTTGTTAGAAAACCTTGAGTTATGGAGGGAAGCACCCACAACTCAGGAGACAGGCTGTTCCACTGCTGAATAGCTCTCAGAGTAGGAAATTCCTCCTTATTTCAAGTTTGTATCTCTCTATACAAAGCTTCCACCTGTTGGTTCTTGTCTTACCCTCAGGCACTATGGTGAATAAATCCACACCCACTTGTAGCATTCAAGTATTGGAAGACTGATATCATGTCTCCCTTTTGCCTACTTCTTTAGGCTAAACATATTCACTTCTTTTAATCACTCTTCATAGGATTTAGCTTCGAAGCCTCTCAACATATTTGTGCTCTTCTCTACACTCTTTCTAGATCTTCAGCATCCTTCTTGTATCATAGCAGCCAAAACTAGATGCAGTATTCCAGATTCAGTCTGACCAAATCAGCATAGACCAGAAGTATCATTTCCCATGATTTCAGTATTATTCCCATATTGATTCAGGTCAAGACTGCATTGGTTCCTTTCCAACACTCTGCTAGCTCATGCTTAATCTGTGGTCTACAGGACATCCAGATCCTTCTCCTAAGTACTACTGCCAAGCCAGGTCATACCCGTGCATCTGGGGGGGGGGGTCCTACCTAAATGCAGACCCTTACATTTCTTGCCATTGAACAGCATTTTGTTGCATAGGGCCCAAAGTTTAAGTCTATCAAGATCCTTTTGAAACTTGAACCTGTCTTTGGTGTCGTTAGCAGTCCGCTACAGCTTTGTGTCACCTGCAAATTTGATGAGTATGCCTTCTATCTCCTTTTCTAAATTAGTAATAAAAATGTTGAAGATCACAGGGCCTAGAACAGAACCATGAAGTACCCCACTGCATATCTCAGTCCATAGGAGTTAGATCCATTAAGGACTACATATTGGGTACAATTGTTCAAACCTGGAACAACTTATGTTTAAGAAACCTATGCTGGCTTCCAATAATCACCTTGTTCCTTTCTAAGTGCTTGCAAACCCACTGCTTGATTATCTTTTCTAGGATTTTCCCAGTTATGATGTCAAGCTAATTGGTCCATGTCTCCCTTTTTAAAAAAAAGATTGGAACAATGTTAGCTCTTCTCCAGTCTTCTGGCACTTACCGTGTACTCCATATGAAGTGACATAACATGACATCCCAGAAGTAAGACAGATCACTTTGATCAGAGGCACAAATGAAGGAAGGGAATGTAGAAATAGGGTTTCAAAAATAGGGTTTAAGTCATAGATGGCACTATTTGATTTTACAACTCAAATTAAATTAAGTGCAACTAATCATCTAGGTGCAGGGACGCGGTGGCGCTGCGGGTTAAACCGCTGAGCTGTCGATCGGAAGGTCGGCGGTTCGAAACCGCGCGGCGGGGTGAGCTCCCGTTGCTCGTCCCAGCTCCTGCACACCAAGCAGTTCGAAAACATGCAAATGTGAGTAGATTAACTGGTACCGCTTCGGCGGGAAGGTAACGGCGTTCCGTGAGTCATGCTGGCCACATGACCCGGAAGTGTCCTATGGACAACGCCGGCTCCAAGGCTTTGAAACGGAGATGAGCACCGCCCCCTAGAGTCGGACACGACTGGACTTTACGTCAAGGGAAACCTTTACCTTTACTAATCATCTAGGTAACTACACCTAACACAACTATACTACATTTGCATATACTACACATGGAGCTAAAGTGATTTCTTCTATTGCTGAGTTCCACAACTTTAACCATACCATAACAACCTATCACTTAACCATCACTTAATAGTGTGGCTGAAGATTTAAGACAACCATGTGGGATACACTTTCTCAGAGCAAGCTACCATTTGTGAATAAAACACTGACATCATAGAAGCAAACATAACAGGTAACACCAAGGTATTATTTTCTTTTTAACAATATAATATAAATAATATATTATATAAAGCTACATGAAATAACATAAAGCTACATTCTCTACAGAAAACAACTTACCCTTGCCAATTCTTGGTTCTTCTCCTCCAACTGAGTTTCCAGTTGCCGCAGTCGTTCTTCAATACTGCCATGCCTTTCTTCAGCCTACACAGAAAAAGACATTCTCTAAGGTGGTGGTTCTCAACCTCACCAAGCACTATATCAAAGAACCTGAATCCCACCAAGGTAAAAACAAAGCACTGACTTTTTCTAAGAATATTTGTATATTTATATGAGTTCTGTTATTATATTTATTATTGTAAGTTTTAAGTACATGAAGAATTGTACTTAACAATAATTTGTACAGCTATAACTTTAAAACAAACAGATAAGAAATAAATTAATATTATCCTGTGGTTATAGTTCACTGACTGGCATCTCATTAAAAAAAATCTAATATTGTCTTACATTGGAATAAGTCATTGTGATTGTATTCTGAGATTCTCTTTTTATACTACTTCAGTGTTAGAAGAGATCTGATTTTTTTCTGACTGAGACAGAATACAACTTCAACCAATCATAATGAAATATCTGTTTGTTTCAGTTCAAATATAATTTCTGTACAGCCCTAATCTAACAATTACTCAGACATATGCCTCCTGAATAGCGGTACCTCACTGATGATTTAAAAGACCAATGTTTTTCCAATATACAGGTTCCTCTAGTTCATATCATAGGCAGCAGGAGCTAGAAGCTGGGAAGACCATCCTTGTTTCTTCTGCCCACTATAACGCCATCACCCAACCCAACAATCCAACCTGCCTCCAGCAAAACTGGAGACTGACTGCTTGCCCTTCTCTCCATTTCTCCCATTCTTTCCCATGCATGGATTTAAATAAATTAATCACATCCCATCCAGGGTCCTTCTACATATCATCAGTGGAACAGATATCATCAATTACTAAACATTGCTCTAAATGAACAAGTAAGTTCTGGAAATGTGGGTTGGGGAGGAATGGAGAAGACTTGTTCTTATATAAGATTGCACCCACATATCACATAGGTATAACCAAGCATCTGGGATATAACCAATGTGGATTTGTCTTTGTAACGTATTTGGCTAGGTAGGAAACTATTCTCTGAGAGATTCTAGAAATAGACCTTCTCAAGCGTAGGACATGGACATGAGTTTCATATTGAGTTCATCACTCTAAGGTTGACAGAGCTTTTTGAATCTTGCAGCACATATTTTCCAGGATTTCCAGCCTTATAAGTACATATTTCATTTAAGAGGTGTATAATATGTTCCCATCTGATTTCTTAAATGCATCTATATGCAGATAACAGACCTTATATCAACGCCCCAGACTTGGTAAATGGATCTTAATCCCAAACTAAAATAATCACACAAAATGCCTGATTATTTAATGGGATAGAATGTGCTTTAAAGCATCCTTGGGCAGCAATGACTACCCTCCAATTCTGTATGCATTAAGCAGTAAAGCCCAGTAAAAATCATTTGAAAAGTTCAGCACAACCATTCTTACCTGAAGCTACCAGTCTAGGAGGTAGCTATACACAAACTGAATACAAGCTGAATTTTTGATCAATTCCAAAAAATTAACTCAAAGTATCCCATTTCAGTGCTTCAGCTATTCAGAGCTTCAGCTTTTCTGATTTGAATAGCAGCAACTATTTGAACTGTATCAGAGCTGATCTGTACATCCCCAGTAGCTACTTCTTAGGATAATTATGTCCCCTAAGAGAACTGTATGCTAGTCTAATTGATTATGCTGAACTTTTCATTTTTTTAAAAAAGTCCATTTTTAGAAGACAGATGAGCAGTTCATGACATTTTCCAACTTGCTTTCCCATCCCAGGAAAGTTATGTAGCCTGGACAGATGCCAAACCATCCAGTACCCTGGATTTTACTGAAAGCTCTTTATGGTCTTGCCCACTTGCCTTGGTGAGAGCTGCTATTCTTTGGGCTAGCTCAGCCTCCACCTCGGGCAGAGTCTCAGCTTTCCTCATGGTCTGCTGCAGTTTCTGCTCTGCCAGTTCTAGAAGCTCCTGGAGGTGCCGTGCCTTCTCTTCACACTGTGGAACAATGCAGAATGGCAGCAATGTATAGGAGGAGCCAGAAATGCTAAGGATAGTTCCAGACTAGGCCAGAGCTATATACTCCAATGCATATATTCAAAACAGAATCAGAAGTCAAGCTTGGAATGCCAGTTTTCATTGCACATGCTTTTGATTCCAATTTAAAAAGCCAAGCATCAACATTTACCGCTATTGTGGAATATTTAAATTGTTTTCATTATAACATCTTTTTTTTTAATCTGTTCAATTATGTCCAGTCTCCCAGTTTCTAGCTTGATGCCTTAACCATTACACCAAACTGGCTCTCACAACATGTTTAAAGCTGTGCAAAATGTTCTGAATTCGAACAATCTGATTCCAAAATGCCCTGTCTCTATTCTATGTAAGACAACCATTTAAAATGCAAAATAGGCTGTTTTGAGCATTTTTTAAGTAATTCAAACTGAAAATATGTGTTTTGCATTTGAAACAGAAGTGTTTTCAGCTTAAAACATCTCTGAAATGCTCAGAATGGAATGTTTTGAATTCAGGATGTTTCAGAATCAAAGTATTCTGCACACCCCTATTAATTTTATATATTGTGAAGTTTCTTTGTAAATATTTGAATATCCTCCTAAATAAATAAATAAATTGTTAAGCGACAGCAGCAAATCCCTGCAAACACTTTAAAATTACAGTCTTCTACTCTGGGTATTAAACCACTAGGGTAAATGGATTTGGGCCTGTACAAAACCAAGTTCAATATTAGGTATAGCTTGGAACCTGTACATAAAGATCAGCTGTTCTCACATGAATCAGTAGGCTATTAAAATCAACATAATAGGCCATTTTCTGAATGTTCCCACAATCAGAAAATAGACCTTTTCAATTGTGGTGCCCTATTTGTAAAAATGATGCATGGTACCTAATTTAATAGCCATGGAGTTGGCAAAGACAAAGCTTTAAACCTTCTTGATTCAAAGAAAGCTATGTTTTAATTTTAACTGTCTTTACACTTTAAACATTATTTTTAAAAATTCTGTAGTTTATTATAGCTTTATGTGCAAGAATAGCCAAGCCCAATTGTCCAGCTGAACAGCAGGTACTGGTCATGAAGGCAAAGTAGTAATGCTTCTGGGAAAGAATAATATGAGCAAGAAGAGTATCTAGGGAGAAAGTTCTGCTAAGGAGGCAAAATGGGCATTTTAAAATAGAGTGCATCATCCATGAACCTGTCAATCAGATTACCACTGGCATTCCACATGCCATGACATCAAACCCCATTACCTGGCGATGGAGAGACTCTTTATTGGCAAGCTCATTCTCCAACTTGTCATTAAGGTCATGAATAGAAGTGGCTTCTCTCTGAGCTGCCAGATAGCGCTTCTCTAGGGTGGTAATCCTCTCCTCCATGTCTTCTTTCTGTGCCAAAGCCTGGGAAAGGAAATATTAAAAATGTAGGTTTACTTCTACACATATAACCTAGTTCCATTGTAAATCAGATGGAATCACCCTGTATCCATTTTTCCACTGTTATAGTTGGAAGTGGGCAACAAGTGCTGGAAAACTCCATCACAGTTAAATCCTCTGATACCTGGCAGGAAATGACACTCTACACACCATTGGCAGCTGAAGAACTTCTGCACAGTACTGATTGGTGCCTTTCACTATCACTGTCTCTCAAATGTATTATCATGGAGGCTTCAAGAAGCAAAGGGAGACCAGCAAGCAAGAGAGGCTGGTAGAAAAAAAATGTAACCTGGGTTTTCAACAACTTGTACTAATATTTAAGGAACCTGCCAAGCTTTTTCAAGAATTTTAACAGAATACTTTAAACTAGGTTACCTTTCTGGAAGGTTTTAGAATAATTTTATAATTTATCACTGCATAACTAAACTCATTTCTCTAGCTACTTCAGTAACCTCAGTCTGCTATTTGGCTTCAGATGTAGCTAGAAAAACTGATATTATTTTAAATTGATTTAGAGGTTTTTTGTATGCCATCATTTTCACAACTGGAATTTAGCTCTCTAACCTCTCGTAGATCCCTCTGGCACTTGCTGCTCATTTCTTCAGATTTGATGAGATCCCTCCTGGCTGTGCTTAGATCTTCTTCAAGCTCAGCAACACTTGCCGCCAGACCAGCTAACCGTTCTTTAGCTTGTGCTAGTTCAAAGTTTTGTTTCTCTAGAAGCTCCTGCAATTCCACAATCTGACTTGCCTCATCATCTGGGTGTATAGAGCCATTAGGGAGTCTCTGTCAAGTAATATAGGAAAAAAAAGTTTCCAACTCTTCAGCACAATAGAGAGTAATAAAGGAAAGAACTGAACAAATGTCATTGCATGTTTCTAAAATCTACTCAACAACTGCCAATGAATCAATAATTCTTTTTATCTCTAAACAACATAACAAGATGTATAGCTCTACACAATGTGCCTTTTGAAAATAAGATGTCTAAATCAGATGAACTCTTAAAACAACTGGGAAACTGTTCAATCACCTTTTACAACATTTTAGAAACATAGCAAAGAAAACACAAGCTTTGCCTACAGGCAAAGGAGTCCCATGGAAAATAATTGACTGACTCACAATTGCAGACATACAGTATTTCAATAGTATCTTGGGTATCATCCAGTTCCCAGAAGGTTGCCTCTCACCTTCCAAAGCATCTTCTGTCCAGATTCTTTGCCTTCAGTCCTTTTTTCATCTTCTCCTAGAGGGGCTTCTCTTTGGGAAGACCCTTGTTGAAGAGCATTTACCTGTAAAATACATCTTCAGTAGCACTTAGAGTTCTCATAAATGTGAAAAAAAAGAGTGTGAAACACATTAACAGTACAAGGGGTTTGTAACACTTCTGACAGTAAACCATTATTTTAAAAGCTTTCAAAGAAGGGGCACCTATTTTTTCACTTACAACAAATGATTGGAAAGAAAAATTCACATTCAAATAAGTTATTTTGTGCAGTTTAAACTATGTGATATAATAAAAGCATGCATGTATTTAACTGAACTTGCCCCTTGCACTGCTGCCACCTATTCTGTCATGTTCCTTTTTTTTCTTTCCCTTCTTGGATATGACATTGTCTAGATATTTCAATAATGACAGATCGCTCTGCACTTTCAATCAGGCTTTGCTGCTCCATGCCATGGGCTTGTTGCAAACAGAACTGACAGATTATTTGAGAAACATTCCTATGCAATTTGGAGTAGAAAATGAAATGCATATTTACTTGCTGGTGGGCACTGGACAGCTGTTCTTCTAGTGTTGCTACTCGTTCCAGTGCCGCCCTTAGGCGTTCTCTTACCTGAAAATGTAAAGAAACAAAAGTGTTATTTAAAAGTGAAACTAATAAATAGGTCTCAAAGAGGTTTCTTGCAGTTTATTGCTGTAAGGTCTCTAGCATCTGGAAATCCATTTCATAATGTAAGCAATTTAATGAGATCACTCTCCCCTCACATTATATGCCAGAAGGGTGCAGAACTGTCAGCAGTAGGAGCCTGTATCACATTCGGATAACAAAGAGCGCTCTTGTGGGAGACTATGAACTTTTATATAGTGATTTGTTCTGCATATGGAAAGAGCCCTGGATGTAAGCATAAACAGAAGATGATCTCAGGAAATTTGCCTAAATCAGCATTTCTCAACCTCAGCAACTTTAAGATGTGTGGACCAACTCCCAGAATTCTCCAGCCAGCATTCTGGGAGTTGAAGTACAGAGCTGAATTAGAGTGGAAGTGGACGGCTGGAATATCCCTTTAGAGGAGCACTTGCACAAATTCAGTCTTGACAGCAACTTCCTGGAATGTAAAGCAATAATATTTGAGAATTTTCTCCAAAGGGCAAGATCTTTCAATGTGGAAATCATTTAGTGAAAGAATCAAAAGATTGATGAGAGTGCTGAGCCAAAGCAATACTTGAGATCACTACAACTTTGTGACTTAAAAGATTCTGAGTTAAAAACAGACGGCTTTACTAAAGCTAAACATTTGCCAATAAAACTAACAGCTACTTAAGCCTCACCTTCTCATCCAACGCTTTATGATGTTCAAATAAAGACTTCAGTGCTTTCAGAACTTCAACTTCACTGGAAACACCAGATGGAGACTGAGCTTGCCGCTTCACTACAGTCATCCTCAGAGAGCGTTCATGCCTTGAGACCAGGCACTCCAAGTGCTCCAGCAAAAGCTGAAAATCAAAAAGCCGCTCCAGTTATTCCTTACGTAAGTCACTGTAAGCAGGATAAAGCTTTCTTTCCTTCATTTCGAACAGTTACCAGGTTTAACTGCAAGGCCATTCTCTGCACCAGAAATATAGGTATCAGACCAAGGCTGAAGCCTTAGAACCTAATGGATAAGATTTTATGTATCAAAATAAATTAATAAACAAACAAACATACATACATACTGTACATACATACATTTACAGATTATTCAGAGGAAATGTAGCTCAGGAAGAGATGGGTAAGCTTTTTAAAACTCTCCTCAGATTAATTCAGGAATTACTCTCTTTTTAAAAAAAATGTAATGTAAGGTGATCTATTATATCAGGGGTTCTCAAAATGGGGGTTGTAACCCCTTAAAATGGTTGCAAGCTATTGGAGCAGGGGTCACAATTTCTTTTTTAAAGCTGAACAGGTTTGTGCAGACAAAGCAAGAATACTGTCAAAATTCACTCATACTTTGTCTTGGCAAGTTCACTGTGGTCTTGTGCAGCCAAAACTGAGACAAAAGCCCAAACTGAGTTTTGAGAGATGGCTAAACCCCTAAGTCTAGCCATCTGTCAAAACCATCTGCCAATCATAACAGTGCTGGGTCTGGCAGATAGTTTCCTGCTAGTGTGGTGTGTAGTAGTACATCCAATCTTTGGAGCATCTCTAAGTATACAAATTAGTGAAGTCCAATACTTCTATTTGTCATTTTAAATTTCTAGCATTTCAAATGGAAAAGGTTTTGCTGTGTGGTTCAAAGAAAGCTAACAATCTACCAGTAATGATGAAAACAGTAAACCTAAGCAAAGAAAATATGGTGAAAGTTATATAACTCTTGCCTAACCTTACTCTCAATAGAAGCATTAGTTATATTCATGAAGGAATCATATAAATTCATTATCATATTAAGAGCTGCAGTATCTCATAGTTTAAGGACCTCTGCATTATATCACTTAAGATAGGGTAATAAAAGGCCAGGCAAGCTAGCAATTTTTCTCTCCCTGAATTTGGCTTTTCTTTAGAGACTGCCTTTAACAAGTCCCTCATGTTTTTACAGTGGTTTACAAATACTTGAAGGACTGTCACAGAGAGAAGGGTGTGGATTTATTCTCCATAACTAGAGACATAATCTCCTGAAGTGCCTTTGCAGGTATGAAAACCAAGTTGCATCCCAATAAGAATAAAAAACAAGACCAACATTCTATAGAAATTAAATTGAATTTAACAGAGATTATGTTAAACCCTGCCATTTAATCAAGAGAACAAGTCTCCTATCAAATATTACTGATGATGGCAAATACTACAGAAAGCTTTCAATCCTCTTAAATCTTAGGGAGAGAGAAAACTGCAGGTCTTCTGTATAAGTGTCTATTAGATAGAGTCAGGGGGAACCTTAGAGAAAGGCAGACTATGCTGCATCTAAGTTAACCTAGGTATTTAATTCTAGGTTCATAAAGTAAGACATAATATGATTTCTTTCCATTTGGCCTAGAATGATGTACAAATCAGGCCATTATGGCTTATTCAACAACTTATGGTTAAATCATGGCTGAATGTTATCTGTGAATATAAATGTTCCTTTGGATCAAGCTACTAACTGAACTGAGTGTCTCCAGCATAAAACTCATTTGTTACTGACCCGCGTATTATTGCGTTCTGCTTTCAGCTCGGAGATCTCCTCTTCCCTTTCCAGCAGCTGCTCTCGGCATGCATTGAGTTCCCTGGTCAATGTTGCAAATTCCTGCAAGACAACCATAAGCTCCACAACTGAGTCAGGTTTCTATAGATGTTGCCTAAATGGACTTAATACTATATAAAGAGAATGTATCCCTATTGCCCCCCCCCCTCCACCCAAGAAGGTCACAAAACACGGCAATTGCCAAAACAGGATTTTTGTTATACATCTGATAATGAATTATAAAGCCAGGTAAGTAAAATGCATAGTTGCTCTTCACCAAACAAAAAGCAGTGCAGCTTTTTTATTCTAACACTCCTCAGCAGGTTTTTATGACACTTCATCAGGCATTCAAGTGTCCCAAAGTGAAGTTTATTATTCAGTGTATTCTGAAATGGCAGTAAGATTCCACTACCACCAGTATTTCTGCCTTGGGTAAGCATAATCTGCTCTCCTATGTGAATTAAAGAAAGCAAAGGAACAGCAAGTAAAGAGTTTCAGTCTGTTCACTTAAGACAATTCTTACCAAGTATATCTTTGGTACAATAAATATCTTGAGGTGTATATGCCAGCTACAAATTGCCATCACGTATTGTAGCACAACAGTTCTTTTTCTGTTTTCCCACCAAACAAGATTTGGATCAGCTTTCTGAAAGCCCCTGAGATTTGAACATAGCTTACATGGAAGCCTCCCTTAATTTTATTCATACAACACCAAACCCAGGAGGTAGTTTGGGCTGAGAGTGGCTGCCCAAAGTCATTCTATGAGTTCTGAGCTTGAATCTGAGTGTGTCTGACCTTAAGATGACCATAATCATTATGCTACATTGATTCTGTGGAGTTAGAATGGGGTAAGCAAACTTTTAATTATCAAAGGGTGATGTCATGAGCACTGATGATGAGCAGGAGGGGGCCCCTATCCAGGGGGGAAAACGCATGCGTAGTAGTGAGGAGCTGAGCAGCCATTCAAAGAGACACAGAACAGACCCACCTTGACTTTTGGGGTTTATCTGCCTGGGTTTTTCCCACACTTCTTCAGTTTGTTAGGATTTTCTGTCTTATGTAGCAGTAATAAACACTAGAGACCTATTCCTCGTCTCAGCATGGTTCCTGACTGTTAGGACAGGTAGCATCACCAGAAAGCGGGGGGCGGGGGAGGATAGGCCTGGTGTAAAAGGTTGTACTTGCTAGTCTGGTGTGATAGGAGGTGCTTCTACACACATGCACCGGAATATGGTTGACTGGAGCCCCTGGCTCCCATGTGGGGGTCCCCAGATCTCCCACCCTCAACTGTCGTGCACCCTCCTACAATCCCTGGGCTAAAGTCTACTCAGTAAATACTGCCATCATCCACTTCATTCCAGAGAAAGTCCTTCTCTGCACTGGCTTATTTGAGAGGGGGAAAGTAGCAAACCACCTCTTCTGCTTTCCTTCCTTCATTGTTGCTTAGCCAAGCATCCAGGCAAGTAATTACAGTTAAATTCCCTATCAGAACAATTCAGTAAGAAATGTAACACTTTCTAATGTACAGCAAAGTTAAGGAACTAAATGAGAGATAACAGAAAGGGAAATAGGAGAAACTAACAATTGAGTCTGTAGGATTTATCTCAATAGCTGCTCCTCTAGTCAAGAAATGCACATACAGAACACAGGGAAAGCTACATAAAACAAAATAAAACAAAGGTACGGCTCAGATCATTTCCCATTAAACAAAATTAAGATTGTAATTTGCATCTAGCTTTTACTAGTTCCTAGACTGCTATGTATTTTCTGCATCCCCAGTTCCCAGCGCCTGTGGAATTTGAGTGCTGCTTTTCTAGTTCTGAGCCAGCTGGGAGAGAGACTCCATCTTCCCATGAGAGGAAATCACAAAACCTAGACAAAATTGATTTTGCCACAACCATGCGCACACCAAGGGAAATCTTGCTGCTGATTGCTCTTTAGTGGCTTCTGACTGTCTCCACCGACTCTAGATGTGATGGGTGTTAGATGTTGGTTTTTCTCTTACACCATTCCAAAACCTTTGGGATGAGGTTTTTCCACACTCACTACACCTGGCATTCCATGGTGGCCTCTCATCCAAGTACTAACACTAGTTAGCTTCTAAACCCAGGCAAGGTCAGACAGGCGCTGTCATCTGCTGAAGTGAAAGAACTAAATCACACTTCATAATTTGTCATTTGCCACCGAATATTGGTGGCGTGATCCTGGGGGAGAAGCGAGAGAACTAACAAAAAGGAACTGATTGCAGCCTGCCCTCTCTGACATACAATATTGTCCCCAAAGAGAGCACGAAGCTACAGCCCTTCAGTGAACCTTTCGCTATTATCAGACACTATATTTTTCCAACAAAAATCTAGTAACTATCCTTTTTGCCTTTTTATAAGAATAGTGTTGCTGGGTGTTTGTCAGTTAGAAAAGCTGCTTTGGTGGTGACTGTGTTAGAGATGTAAAACATTCCTGGTGATACATGACGATGTACATCAAATAGATGGTAAAGAAAGAAGCTAAAGTATTTAAAACAACAGCTATCTCTCACTCCCTCTCTTAAATTTCACTTCTATAACTCAGAGGACTTATAAAAGTAAATGGCAATTGGAAAAATTTCTAACAGATGCAAGGATTACCTCAAAAAGGAACCAAGCAGTTCTCAAAACAGGGAAATAAAATAGGAACTATTTTGTGAGACACTTGATGAAGCATCTTTGGGAAGCCATTAATAAATTATATTTTCATATTATTCTCCTGTGTGTGTCTTTTACTGAGACAAAATCCAGGTACATGTACTGTATATTACAAGTGGTACTTGGTAAGAAAAAACAGGAAGTTAATGCAAAAGTTAATTGCCAGATTTACTTTACTGTGAGTAACAGCAGGTTGGCTTGCAAGGTAACCTTTGGACCAGAGATCGATCGATCGATCGATCCTTCCTTCCTTCCTTCCTTCCTTCCTTCCTTCCTTCCTTCCTCCCTTCCCTTCCCTTCCCTTCCCTTCCCTTCCCTTCCCTTCCTTTCTCTGTCTGTCTGTCTGTCTGTCTGTCTGTCTGTCTGTCTAGCTTCTATTACCCCCATCTCCCCCAAGAAAGGGGTACTCCTGCATAGAGTAATGTGAGCATGCCTGGGGTAGAACTGCATTTTGTTTGTGCTTGTGGCACAGTAGCCAATACGTGCCCAAACTGTTGGGTGTTGTGTCCTTACCATTAGTATGGAATGCTGCATGTGGCATGGTTACAACTAAGGATGGTAACCTACTTCTTGATGAGTGATGGAAGTCAGTATTCATGTGCCCATCTGTTAACAAAGATGGCTTATGCAAGATTGCAACTTGGACTGTAACAGAGTAAATGATAAAGAGTATGAATTAATGAATGAAATGAAAGAAAGAAAGAAAGAGATATATTTTTGTGACTGAAAGTAAGAGAAAGGGGAATACTGAAATAGATCTGAATGAAGATGGCCTGATTTTATGCAGTGATGAATACATGCAGGTGATGAAGGTGTAGGTTTAATTATGAGCAAAGGGGCTAAAATATATCTCAGAAAGTATGACTTGGTGTCATCTAGGTTATTGTGCATGTGTATAAAAGTAGGAATTCATAGGTTGGTGAAGATGACTTTGTGGGAAAACTGCAGCATTCCGAATGAATGCATTCCAGAAGTAAAAGTTATTCTATTAGGAGAGATGAAAGGATTTGTGAGAAAGAGATGAAAGAGTACAAGTGATTGGGGCACTCAGAAACCCAAACCTGAATGAGAGTGATGACTTATGAGTATCTACTTAAAAAGGACTGTTTCAAATATATGATTAAGTGCTAAAATCAATCTTGTAAGACTGAAAGTACTTCTCCCCACTTTTAGTTTTACTCTCTGGAAAACTAAGGAGGGCCCCTTCCGAAACACTTCCTACTCCCCCTCTCCTTCTGTAGGCTGAGATATCTTTTAGATGCCGGTTGTCCAGTCTGTGGCTCTTCATCCTGTCTATCAAGGTCATTGCCACATATCATTACAGATGCAAACTTGTGAGATTAATTTTAACCTAAATACCAATTTAAAACAATTACCTTTCGGAACCCAGTATTAGCTTGTCTGATTGGAATCACGATTCTTGTAGATATATTTAACAAGTTCTTCTTCCTTCCATTAGTGAAATTCTTCATAAGTTTATATTATTTTGAATGATAAACTGTATAGTCATAAACTTGTCAGATGAGACAAGACACCAGGGCCAGCTTTAGTTTAAGGCACTGGCCTAGGGCACCAAACCTTAGGGACACCAACACCATCCTCCTTCCAAATTATTCTAAAAATAAAACTTCACATCAGCAGGAGGTGGCGCCATCAGTCAACGTGTCCTAGGGGTACCATATACCCTTAAGCTGGCACTGAGGACATCTATATATGAATTAGGCAATTGAAAATATCACATTTAAATATTTATAAGTTAAATCCTACATGGAGAGGCTACTTTAAGGATAATCTTCCTCCATCTCCATCTCACCCTTTACAGTAAGAATGATAGAACTGGTGGCTTTTAAATTTAAATATTAAATGAGTATTAGCTTATGTTCTTTCAGAAACAAACCAACAAAACTCTATAATATATGAGGATGTCAAACTTTTTTGTATTTCCTATCAAGTTGCTTCATTCTTTTTTAAAACCTTTCAAAATATCTTCAGTTGGATCCAGACATAATTGTACAGTAATTTTGTATTCTAGAATAGTATACCCTTTAGTACCACTAAAATCAGTGAAATTTTGACATGACTAACTGGTATCCCATCTATTTCAATAGATCAATTCTAAGCATGACTAGGTTTGGATGGCCCCATAATAAACCATTCTTTATTTTTATTCTTTTTTTTTTCTAAATAGGAGGAAGAAATAAATAATTCAGAAGTATTGGTCTCATCTGAGGATCTAATTGGAATGATGGGTTCTGCCAGACTTACTTTGTGAATCAAAACAGTTGCCAAGGCAATCAGTACTATTGACTAAGCATCACATGAATAATTAGCCCAGTGCGTAGCCAGAGAATTCCCCCTCCACACACACACACACCAAAAGGAACAGAAAAGAATACCCCAGTGAATCAGCATTCTGTTTTCAAACTTCACATAATTGCCAAGATGCCTCTTCAGTTTGCAGCAACATTTTATATTAGCAGAAATATTAGAAAATAAAACAGCAGTAGCTGTAATAGTAGCAAAACAACAAAATTTTCCTGGGCCATCAGAGCTCTACCTCAGTTTCTCTGAGGTTAATCATGAGGACAGCCCAAATTCTTTGAGAACTGTCTCTGCAGCCATTTTCCAAACATAAAAATCTGTCTGCTGGATTACCTAAAAAACCAATAGTTCAGTATACTGTTTCTCACATGTTAAGTCAGAAGCTTTTAGGAAGCCCACAAGCGATACGACAACAGCTTTCTCCTGTTCTTCCCTATTCAAAGTATTCAAAGTGGGGTATTCAAAGTGGGGTATTCAAAGTGTGCTGCCTCTGATTTTGGCAATAGCATAAAGCCATCTTCACTTCAGTTGTTGATATATATAAATATATATTCCCTTTTAATAATTCGATCTAGCTAGGAAAAAGGGGATAACTCTGTGAACAGTTACATTCCTGTATTATATCAGGGCACTGTCATTTGAACACCATATTACACATCATAGCTTAATTTCATAACTATTTAAACCCACAGACTGGAAAGAGTATATTATACTTCATGGGAAATACTGAAATTGTCAAAGCACAATATACAAAGCAGGAAAACTAATCGTGTCTCTGAAGCTAACTTATCTAAAAGTACAGCTTAAAGCACAATGAAATCCTGCAAACTTATTTGACCAGAAATCATAAAAGAACTGGGGGGAAAATTAACTCCAGGCACTTTTTAAAGTATCTTAATTCTTACATATCAGTTCTACATATGATTTCTAGGACTCTTGGTACTAATCACACTCTGGGGAATGTAGGAGTATAGGACAAAGTATAATAAAAGTCTGCCCTTTTAATCAACAAATGTAGCATGCAGTTTGGAACAGCAGGAGGGATGTAATAAGATGCATGTTCATACTCATTCAGCTTTTACTCACTTCCAGAACCCTATAAACAATTTTCTGCAATTACTCAAGTAACCTAAAGCAAAGAACATACCAGTTAAGCACCTCTAAATGAGTGGCTTCCAAAAGTCAAGGGCCCATTCCTTACATATAAAATACCAATTATACAAGGACACATTTGGAGGGCATATTTGTTCACTGGAAGCAGCCCTAGAACTACTAGTTCTTGATGCTGGTGGTATAACCAGTAGCACTAACACTGGCCAAGTTCTCTTGCCCTCACAAAGACTTTTGGAGTAACCTATCGTAACAAAGAAAAAAAGCAGGATGTCATGCCCATACATAACTTTTGAAAGAAGATGCAAATCTGTCTGAAGACTTAGATAGGCCTGAAAACCTAATGTGCCCTGGAGTATTTCTATCTATCTAGAAAAAGGAAGTGCTAGGATGAATAGGTATTGCAAGCAATATCCTGCTTACCTGATACATGAACATGGTGAAATTAATGCCTTTGGGAAGATGGATGCTTATAAATTGGCTCCCTGTATTCATGCAGGAAAATCATAGCCAACTTGATCAGAAAATCCATAGCTCTACAGACTGAAGGGAGAGTAGCAACTAAATCCAGGGATGAAAGTTAGAAGCAGCACAGATTCTATATGCCACTGCACACCTTGGTTTGAGATTCAAATCATTAGGAAACTACTTCATGTTGTACCTGGAAGGAGGAGGAGGACTGGACACTGTAACAGTGTCACCAAGGCTTGCAAAAATTTCCCATCTGCTGCCTGTGTTAATCACATCCCTTTTCAAAATACAGAGGAGGCAGATGTATGATTTGGTAAGAGAGGCACAGGAGCTACAAGCAGGAACTGGAAGCCAGAAGAGCCAGCAGCCTCCCCCAGAGGATCTCACAGATATACAAATGACCTAGTTTGCTTTGCATTGCTTGCATGTTCCCTCCTCTGATGTTAGAGGCAGAGGAATTGAAGCAGGAGCAGAAAGTAAATCACTGGATAGCCCCTTAATCCAAGCGGCTACAGAGCCCAGGAGACATAACCCTCCCTTAGTGACCTGGCATGCTCTCTGCCCAGTTGCTCAGCATGGATGAACACAGACACCAGAGCTAGGGCTCTCAACCCAAGAGATGAGTGCTAAGAAGGAAGGTTACATGGTGGGGGCAGGAGAGTTATCAGAAAGTTAGGTGAAGCCTCGAGCCTAGGCCAGAGCATATTTACTGATAGAGAAGAACTGCATGACCCAGCTAGAGAACTGCCAAAGGGCAGACTGTTCAGTGAGCAAGCAGCAAGACATGCCGGAGTCCACGTCCCTGTCAAGCTCTTACAGAATTCTGTGGCAGCTTAGCGGCAGAAGGCGGTTGGCGCCACCATAAAACGGCAAGTGGTGAAGTTGAACTTCTCAGTTCAACAAACAATCTATTAAAGAATCTCATCAAAATATAGATGCATGTTAATTCAAACCCTGGTCACTGTGACACTGGCAACAGCCACTAAATTAAGTCCCTTGCCCTTAATTTAACTGCATTTTTCTGAGGAAAAGTTTCTCACCCCAACAACCATAGTATTAAGTGGATGAAACAATTCAGTCAAATTACATTTCAGTATACTGCTTTATGACATTTTGTCAAGTCTGCATTTCTCTATACTGCTACAACTGCTCCTGGTGGTAATTGGGCCAGGTGCTTAGACCAAGAATGGTTAGTTTAAGCAGCCATGTATAAAGTAACATTTGAGACATGCATCTGCACAGAGTCTCACTGAAACCTTCTACAGCTTACCCAGTCATCTGGAGGGGAGCCCTGCTTCCCACATGTACTAAATGCAGCTTCCACTGAACTCCTTCAGTTCCTAAGACCAACTCAGTAAAACGAATAGAACAGTGAAGTCAACGTATTAGTTATTTATCAAATATTTATACCACACACTTCCAGTACAACCAACCAAGTCACCTAAGATTAATCAGGTTAGAAGAGTGGGTTGTGTTAATTCACAGATGACCAAAGAACTGTATTTATAGATAAGTGACCAGTTCTCCTTTCATTGTGGATCCTCTTGATTCACACACATGGCTAAGTAGCCAGTTTAGCAGAAGAAGAAATTGGTTATTGTATGGAAACTGAAAATGGAACAGCTCTTCCAAAAATTGCATCTGTGTTAGAATGGAGGTCCAATCTGCAGCACTGGATGAATAATTGAGTTTATACGGCCACCTGATATAATATTCTCAGGGAATATTCCTGAGAAAGGCTAATAATGCTGAAGCAGAAAATGGTGTCAACTAGTTGATCACCCCTCCCCAGTCACTTTTCCTGGGCCTCTTAGAGAAGCAATAAAAATGCAAGTATAACCATAAAAATGCTTACAAGGCAAAGGAAAGCTAATAACAAGAATGCATACTTGGAGGCGAATATGGGAAGCAACGATAATGAGACAACACTTAGAAATGACACACTAAGCAGTAAACTTTATTCTAAAACACAGACCCTTTCTTTTCTCAGTAAACGAGGAGAGTTCATTAAGGCTGAGTCTCTTCGAAAGTTTAAATCTTCTTTCTGGGTTTCCCGCAGCCCAGACAGAGCTGCCACTGATTAGATAAGCCACTAAAAAAACTGGCCATCAATTGATTGTTTATTGCTCCTCCTGTTTCTTTGTCACCTCCTCACAGTCTCTTCCAGTTACAGAGTTCAGGAGCCTATAATAAGGAACCTCAATTGTATATCTCCATCCCGGGTGAGGTAAGTGATGCTGTGACTGCCCTGTCTCGGTGCCTGGGGGCTATAGGGGTCTGGATGGGGAACAACAGGCTTTGACTGAACCCTGGTAAGACGGAGTGGCTGTGGGTTAAGGGTTCCTCCGTATCCGGGACTTTGTCATCTTTAGTTCTGGATGGGGTTGCACTGCCCCAGACAGACCCGGTGTGTAACCTGGGGGTCCTCATGGACTCACAGCTCCTGCTTGAAGAGCAGGTGGCAGCCGTGGCTGGAAGGGCCTTTGCACAGCTTCGTGTTGTGCACCAGTTACGCCCTTTCCTGGATCGGGAAGCCCTTCGGACAGTCACTCATGCCCTTGTTATCTCCCATATAGACTACTGCAATGCGCTCCGCATGGGGCTACCCTTGAAGAGTATCCGGAAGCGTCAGCTGGTCCAGAATGCGGCCACGCAGGCTATTTTCGGTGCCCCTAGAAGGGCGCACATAACACCATTGCTACGTGAGCTGCATTGGATACCAGTTTGCTTCTGGGTCCAATTCAAGGTGTTGGTTATCACCTTTAAAGCCCTACATGGCATGGGACTGGGTTACCTGAGGGACCGCCTCTTCCCCGTATCATCAGCCCATCCCACCTGATCATGCAGAGAGGGCATGCTACGGACACCCTCGATAAGAGAATTCCATCTGGTGGGATCCAGGAGGCGGGCCTTCTCAGTAGTAGCGCCCACCCTTTGGAACATCTTGCCCCCGGAGGTGAGATTAGCCCCATTTCTCCTAGCCTTCCGGAGGAAGTTGAAGACCTGGCTCTGCCACCAGGCTTGGGGCAGGGAGGAGAATCGACATACTTGAGGTTGGCTAGTGCCTTGAAATGCCCCTCCTACATAATGACTGAAGGAGATCACAGCCATCTGGATTTTATGAGGTGGGGTAGTTAAGAAATTGTTTTAGAGGGATTTTATTAGAATTTTATTGTATATTTATTGTTCTATATTGTAAACCGCCCAGAGTCCCTCCGGTTGGAGGAGATGGGCATGACAAATTTGATAAACCAACAAACAAACAAAGAAACCTTTAACAAACAAACAAACAAACAAACAAAAAAGGAATGTTGGCTATTGATGGAGAGGCAAAAGAAGCCCTTTTACTAGTTGTCTTTAGCTGGTTCATTCAGTTTCTGACATGGGCTAGCAGCATTTTGCAGGATTCTGAGGCCCAAGAGTAAGGTTTATGGTACAGTTACGAAACTGATGGGGAGGCAAAATCTGTGCTTCCCATTCTCAAGCACATGACCAAAGCCAGATAAGGGATAAGATATGGGGAAGTTCCTAGTGTGCTATGCTGTGCTGAACAAAGGTAAGGGAGTTGAAACTAGTGAGCTTTGCATGCCTGGGAGCTCAATGTAATGCTTTCCTGGTTCCAGTGAATGCATGGATTGTGAGCTTGAGGCAAATCTATTCCTACAACTATCAGAAATTGCAATGAGGAAGCAAATGAAGTTGTAGTGACTCTTGATGGTAATAGATGATGAGTAGGAGAAGGTCTCTGAGATCTGAGATAAGCCACAAGCATTGGAATCAACCATCAATAGTTTCCATTGTCACAAGGGTTGGACAGGCTGAATGCACAAGATATATCTGCATGCAACTGAAGATTTTATGAAGTTGCCCATGGCACCAGGATAAAATAAGGTCTGCAGCTCTACAGTCGAGCAGTCTAGGCCTGAAATGTTATACAAATGAGTAAATGTCAATGGGTAGTCCCACGTATCTGACCTCTTCTTAATTTTCAGGTGTTACCATGTTAGAGCCCTTTGATGTTGAGACTGATTTGTTCCCCAAGAAGCCAGATCTGGTTGTTTAGCAGCTTGTTTGCAAAATGTACAGTACTTTATTGATATGTCAGAAAGGGGTGGTCTCTTAGGAGGGCACTTTCATGAAATGTAACTAAATTCTTCACGATATATACATATCTTGTGTGTGTTGACCTCGCTCTTCTCAGACAGCAAAGTTCTCCAGACTCCCAGCTGCAGGAGTTCAATATCCAAAACCACTGATGTAGTGAGAGATGTCATGAGTAAGGATGGCGAGCAGGGGGCTCCCATCCAGACTGTCAAGCGCATGCGTAGCACTGAGGAATTGTTCAGCCATTCAGAGAGACACAGATCGGGACCGCCTTAACCCTTGGGGGTTATATGTCTGGGTTTTTCCCACGCTTCTTCAGTTTGTTAGGATTCCTGTTAAGCACTAGTAATAAATATTAGAGACCAGTTCCTTGTCTCAGTGTGTTTCCTGGTTGTTAGGACAGGAGGTGGGAAGGATGGAACAAGAGAGAATAATGTAGGGAACAAAACAGAATATTTCTTCTCCTGCCTATACTGTGTCACAGTTCACGTATTTCATTAATCCCAATGTAGAATTATATTAATGCATACAAAATCTCTGTGGTAATGGATGAGTTTGTCCTGTACATATTTCTCCTGGCAGACCCTCTTCAAACTGGGCATTTGAAAGTCAACAATATATTCTCTCACTGAGCATTTACCTTGTCTTAAGTTAGTTTTTGTGACTGGCAGTCACCTGTTTGAAAGATTCATCAAAAATAGCCCTGAACAGTGTCACAAAATTGGCATAGTTGTCCAAGTCTGGGTTGTTCCACAGCAAGAAACTGGTTGCCCATTTTGCCACTCCCTCTGTCAGGAAGCCAATTATACATCCCACATGAAATCAGTCCAAAGGGAAATCCTGAGGTCTTAGAGAGATGTACAGTCATATTGAGGAGAAAAGGTACTAAATTTGCCCAGATTCCATCATACATCAGGCAGGGAAGCAAATGCTCAGCCATGGAGAACTGCTGCAGCTCCCACTATGGCTGCTGGATCCTGGGTGTGCATGGGAGTTGTCAATGGGGATAAATTCCACCCCACTAGTTTATTCATAATTAACCAATCGATCTCAGTTGCCACATGGTTATGACCCTAAAGCAGGGTGCTAGTAATCTCTTCCACAATCAAGGGATTTATAGAAGATCAATAGGCATGGTTTATTTCTGGAGTATTGAGTGCTTTTTCTCATTCTGCAAGGATGAGATGAGTAGCAGAACTTGCTGTCAGAGCTTCATCCAGGCCATGGGTAACAGTGGAAGAATCAAGGATAAAGCTCAGATAGATATGTTGTTTTTTATTACAGATACAAGACGCCCTAATAATGAAAATCAGATGCCATTGAATCAAGCAGTCACACCCTCTATTTATTATTGCTCTTCCTCCCACCCTTATGTGGTGACAGACTTCTTGCTGTTTGTTTCTCAGCCTTGGATAAAGATGGCACCTGCATTGTTTTTTGATAAAAGTCTTGTCTTGTCTGCAAGCTTCCCACCCCTAGCCTACAAGCTGATATGCTAGTTTAAATTCACACTTAGTTCTTACACAGAATACTATGTATGAACATATGTTATATTATGTTACTACCCATCTCACCCTAATCGTTATTTTACATGCTACCCATCAAATAGCACATTGCTGCAACACACTACAGAAGAAATATATAAGTAACCCTTGCAGCACACTGCAAAGCTAGCTTACATAACTTCAAGTACAGGTAGTCCTCGACTTACGACCACAATTGGGACCAGAATTTCTGTCACTAAGAGATGCAGTCATAAAGCACAACATCATGTGACCACATTGCTTATCAACAGTAATCCCGGTACTCTCCATTGCTGTTGTTAAGCGAATTCCACTGGTCATTAGCTAAGGACCCACCCCAATCCAAGCCATTCCAGGCTTGGTCCCTCCCAGCCCTGAGCCTCAGGAAGGGAATGGACTGCCTTCAACTCCTCCTACCCACCTATCTCCCCACTATCTCTGCCCTTTTGGCCGCCCTGCACCCTGCTTTGCAAGGTGGCAAGCAGCCCCAGAACTGCACAGCTCTGGGGCTACTTGCCACGCTACAGCCCAGGGGCTTCTTGCAGCTCCAGAGTTGCAGTGCACCACGAAGCCCCTGAGCTGCATTGTGGCAAGCAGCCCCAGAGATGCACAGTTCAGGGGCTCCTTGCCGCCCCACAAGGCAGAGTGCAGGGCAGACAAAAGGGCAGCGATGGGGGGGAGATAGGCAGGTTGGGGGAGTTGAAGCACCTCTGCAGTCGTTAAGTGGGGGCAGGCTGCCAAGCACCCAAATTTTGATCATATGACCACAGGGGCACTGCAACGGCCATAACTTCAGGGACCAGTCATAAGTCCATTTTTTCAGCACCGTTGTAACTTCATATGGTCACTGAATGGTCATAAGTTGAAGACTACAGTACCTGTACACATGGCACCATGCAATTTAAGAATGCTAATGAGAGATAAACCATCTTTTAAATAATTAAAGATGTTGTTCGAAATTTACTATAGGAATCGTACTATATGGTACAAAATTGTTGTACATTAAATGTGAATTATTGTGACTAAACAGCTCTTTCATTTCGCCTCAGGCATTTAAAACTGCTTCTGGTAGCTGCCAAAAGAAACAATTACAAAATAAACTAATTTCATATATAGCATCTGAGAAATTTTCAAGATTTAAGATTTTCTGTTCATCACAAAAGCTTTATAAAACAGGTTGCCAGGAGAAGTGGAGTGGGTAATCTCCTCAGCAATAGCAATTATGCAGTCCAGGCCATTTATGGCCTATACTACTATGGTACTTCTTTTTTATATATATAAGAATTTTATTAAGTTTGAAACCAAAGTACACAAATGAAAAAAACTACAAAAAGAAAAAAAACCTAAAAGAGTATAAAACACAAGAAAAAAGAATTTTGAAGATTGCATAAAGAGGTGACTTCCGACTTTCAACAACAAGAATATACAGCAATTTCCATAATCAATCCCTTACTCTATATCAAACCAAGGTCAAATTATTTCTATAAATCATTCTATTAGCACATTATAAAAATCACTAAACACAATTGCTCCTTCCCCTTATATTAAAAGAAAAAGAAATATATAAACCTCCAAATCAACTCCCCCCCAAAAACATTTATTTAATTTTTTCCTTCCTACCAGTATTCTATATATTTCTGTCCTCTATAATAAATATAAAATTATAAACACATTTAAATTGTTTACTTTTATAATTAATACTATAACAATCTTAACCCTATTAAACCTAAAACCAAACAAATATTATTATATCTTATAAATCTTAAAAATCAAACAACTCTAAAAGCAATCCAGTAACTCTTAGTCCAAATCATTAAAGAAAGATAAAATCATACAAGCCTTAATATCAATCCAAATAAACATTCTTCATTCTCTATCCTACCTCAAAATAAACCAAAACATTTACATATCTCCATATTACACACAAGGCATTTTTATACAGAAATCAAACAGCCCAGCTGCCCCCTTGGAAACTCAGACTTCTCAGTAAAAGAAAAAAACCTCCCACAGAACAGAGCCTCTTCTTTCCCATAATATTCCATTAAAAAAAACAACTGCATTTGTGATTTGCAGTTCCGTCTGTTCTTTTAACTCCTTCAACACCAAAATTTGGTCATCTGGCACAGCAAGAGCTTCAATTTCGCTGTCGGTAGAAACATCTCCTTCTTTATTGGAATCAACTTCTTCCACAACCTCCTCAGCCAGGTGAAACATTTTAAAGCTGATATTTTCTGCAATGTCCCGAATACTGTATCTTGCAGAATAGCTTGACAGGTATCATAAAAGATCTGTTTAAAGATCTGTTTAAACTCACAGCGAAGCTCACCATGGAACTCTGAGAGAGTTCCTTGGAATCCTTGGAATCCTCCATGCTTCAGGCAGTAGATTATGGCGCCCTCTAGATACTTGACTGGCAAATGTAGGAGTTAATGAGTTAATAGAAGATCTCCAAAAGTTGTTGACACAGGAGGAAGTATGCTAACAAGCAGCTCTCAGAGAAAGTGAGCAGAAAAATGAAGATTCGAAACAGCAGATTCAAGGTGTAGGAAAATGTTAAATCCTTCAAATTCAATACAAAAATAATAGCAGGGAGACAATTATTTATTTTCAATCCTCCTCAATATCCAAATGGGAAAACAAGCCAAAGCTTAAAAAGATTTTGAAAATTAATCCCAGAAATAACGACAAGCACCAAGATGGTTTCTCCTTACTGTAGGAAGTCTCTCTTAGGGTACATAACTTTAAAAAATATATAAATTGGGTGATTTAGAAATGGGGTGGCTTCACCTAGTGTCCCTTACAGCTACAGCGCGGCTTGGAAATGATGACGTCCCAGCCTCCCGGCAACTCTTACCTGATCGATGCGGACACCGTTTGCGATTCTCAGGCTGCAAGTCTCTGTTCCAGAGGACAGATGAGATGATTCCGAGCATTTTCTTTGTCTGTGAAAATGCTCTGGGCTTCAGGAAAAAAACCTGCCTGCACCCCCCACAAAAAAACGCGCTGCTGTCAGTTCTGTCTGTGGAGCTTGTGGACACAGCTGTTCAGTTGCCCATATCCCCATCAGAAGTCACTACTATGGTACTTGTGATCCTTGAACTTGACGTGAAAAAGCCAATATTATAACAGACAGATACATCGGTGGAGTTACCAATGGATGTCAAAAATGACTAAGTTTTTATTCTGCAAAGGATCGGCTGAGCAAAGCATTTATACTGATACTGTAAAAATAATAATTTTCCCCTTTAGGGAGAATAGTGATACCTTCTACCACAATCCTGTGCTGAGTAGCTCAGTCATCTTAGCTAAATTAAATTTATATTTATTAGGGCTGGATAGTGCTTTGGATTCAGTTCAGAAGAGGTGCATCGGAGTGCCTGGGAGTGTGAATAAAGCACCTGCTATGACTCATTAAAGCAACTTTTCCAGCTGTAGCTGCACAATACTGAAAACAGATACAGCTACTTTAATTTGTCACAGATATAGCATTCATTCTCCCATGTTTCAAAGCACCTCTTCCAAAGTGAATCCAAAGTATTGCACAGCCCTAATAATTATTCTCTCTCCATTAAATTGAAATTGAGTCTGTTACTGTTCAGGAAATCCAATGGACATTCAACTGAGATGGTTTTTCACTTTCATGGTTTTCATCTTGCGTATCTAGAGAGATGATCTTTTCTAAATGGTGACAGTGAAGAGTTATTCTAACTGAGAAAGCCAACACTATTTTAGAAGTAAGTTAGCATCTATCAAGCATCCATGGTGACAAATAAGAGACCAATGAATTCTATGCGAACAGTATCGTCTTAATGCTTTGGTTTAGGAATTACAGCATAAAAACTATTTTCTCTGTGCTAAATCACACAATATCAGTACATCTGCCCCTAACTATTCCTGTTGCTTGCTTATATTTCAGCTAACAAAAATCTGGAATATTTATCTTCTTACCTGAGGTAGAGCGGAGTTTAATTGTCTCTGCAATTGGTCTCGCTCATGCAAAGTCTCCTGCAGCCGGCCCTGAGTCACAGACAGTGTCTCACGTGTTTCCCGAAGAGTCTCTAGCAGTTTATCTCTCTCATCAAGCATGTTCACCATCAGCTGTTCAAAGTTGGCATCAGAATCAGAGCCTGGCTGTGGCCCTAAGGGGTCACTCTCACTAATGGTAGGCATTACCTCACACATCATGGCAACACTTTGCAAATTGCCTGTGTTATAGGAAGAACTTGAGTTGGCAAGGAAATCTCCCTAGGATGCCTCTTAAGGCAGTAGAAACAGCAAGTCACATGGTTACTGTAGGCCACTGCAGATTGTTGCAACTGTCAAATGTAGATGATGAAGTCCATAAAACCTCCATTTCCTTTTGCAAATAACTGAAACTAACATATCTAGAACATTCAGAAAAAGTCATCACATCATTATGCACAATTAATGCATAAAATAATTAAGATCAACAAGGCCCCTAGATTGAACTGACAATGTGATCATTCCTATAATCTTTGACAGATATTCCTTTGATCTCTCCAGTGTTGACCATCAAGCAGGCAAAGACCATCTTTGTTGTTAAAAACATTCATTGTTTCCTTTCAGCACAAAAATCCTTGCTGTCTTGAGACCTGGAAAGGACTAGAAAGTCTGCAAAACATTTCACTTGTCTTGATATGGTCAATAAAAAAATCAACTTAGATAGATCAAGCAATAGCTTGTGAAAGCCAAAGGGAGAGTAGACTGATCATTCTTGAAGCATGGTTAAACTTTTGCCAAAGATTCATCTTTCATTCTTCATTTAGAATCTGTTAAAAAAGAATATTTACAGATTAGAATGGTCAATTTTGTTTTGTTCCTAAACTTAGATCAAGAAAAAGCTTTAATTTCTTGAGAAAATTCAGAAGGAAACATTTTATAGAGAATTCTATATAACAGATTAATAGAGTTTACCATTTGTTCCTGTCATGAGTAAGGATGGCGAGCAGGGGGCTCCCATCCAGACTGTCAAGCGCATGCGTAGCACTGAGGAATTGTTCAGCCATTCAAAGAGACACAGATCGGGACCGCCTTAACCCTTGGGGGTTATATGTCTGGGTTTTTCCCACGCTTCTTCAGTTTGTTAGGATTCCTGTTAAGTACTAGCAATAAATATTAGAGACCAGTTCATTGTCTCAGTGTGTTTCCTGGTCGTTAGGACATCTCCCTATAGTAAAGGTAAAGGTTTCCCTTGACATTAAGTCCACCCTTGTCCTACTCTAGGGGGCGGTGCTCATCTCCGTTTCAAAGCCAAAGAGCCGGTGTTTGTCCGTAGACCTTCCGTGCTCATGTGGCCGGCATGACTAAACAGAAGTCCCCGTTACCTGCCCGCTGAAGCGGTACCTATTAATCTACTCACATTTGCATGTTTTTGAACTGCTAGGTTGGCAGGAGCTGGGACTAGCAACGGGAGCTCACCCCACCACGTGGATTCAAACCGCCGACCTTCCGATCGGCAAGCTCAGCAGCTCAGCGGTTTAACTCACAGCATCACCACGTCCCCTATAGCCATTCCTAATTTAACCATCAGATTTTAATTCATAGATTGTAGATGACTTGGAGCATTTGTTCTTATTTCAGTTTAATATTTATTGAACATTATATCTTTTGCAGACCACCTTACAGTAATGTATCTTGAAATTAGTTATATTTTGCCTAGATCCATTTCACCAAAGTTCTACTGTAGAATATTTGCTTATTTTTATCAGATTATTTTTCATATTGTGGTCCTGCATCTTGTTTTGGGATAATGACTTGGTCATTCCTACTGCTACCACCTAACTTCACAGGAGTATATCACCCCAGTGTGTGAAAAAGAGGGTTCTCACAACCTGTACTATCTTTCTTGCAATAAAAAGATAAAATGAAAAATGAAATAATTTCTATAGTGCCACCTCCTGATCACAGTGAACCAAGGCACATGTGTACGGGAATCACCCTCCATCCTCCCTATCCTTTTGAGAGACAAACCAATTTCAAAAACAAAAATTAAATTCAAACTTTTAAACATTAAAAGGGAATGTGTAAAATCACTTTTTAATAGATTCAGTGGTAAAGGAGATAAACTCAGTTGTCCCCTCCACCCGCCAAAAAATCAAATGCAATAGACAGTGTAATTCTGCACTTAGACAACAGGACGTTGTCTTTTGAGGGAGATGGGGGGTGATGAAATTTGAAATAAATATAAATATAAATAATATAAATATAAATATAAATATAAATATAAATATAAATATAAATATAAATATAAATATAAATATAAATATAAATATAAATATAAATAAATAATTTTGGTCTACCACAAACAGTATTTCCCCATAGTGGGAGTCCCAGTAAAGAGACAGGAGATTTACTATGATCATTACAACAAATTTTCAAAGAGAAAACTATTGTATCTTCTGGAACATGCCTGAAATATAAATAAAAGGTTGAGATCGAACACATTAACTCAGCTTGTACAGAGAAATAAAGCCAATGAGATAAGAAGACTGTAGCACAGCATGGAGGAGGAAAAAAAACCTCAACAAAACCTAGCACAGTTCTTGGCCAGAATGTATTTCTACAGAAATACTATAGCCTTTTTTTTAAGCCAAAGACCACCTACTTCCTTTTACCTTGACTTCCCTTTTCCTGGATTTGGGGAGACAGCAAGAACCCCATTCATTTTCTCAGCCTCAGTGTGCAACTTGTACCCCTTTTCCAGTTCTGTCTTCTTTTTAAAAGCACTCAAAGCTTCTCTCTCTAGCTCAGTGTTTCTCAACCTTGACAACTTTAAGATGTGTGGACTTCAACTCTCAGAATTCCTTCAACCCTCTTCCCCAAACCTAAAATTGGCCTAAAATGGCTGCTGGGGGAAAGTTGTTTTAAGAGTGTGGTTTGTCTTTCCCAGAGGTGTCTTGTTCCCATCACCACCCTCAAAACACTGAAAACATACCCACACACAAACATAGGCAGAAAAATATCAGCCTCGCCCCCTTCAGTGGCATAAACACATCAGCAACTTCTGCAGTCTTACAAATTCGAATTGCAACTTCTGACTGCCCCACCCCCGAACATTATCCATGCCTACATTTAAAAGTACTAGCAACAGCTAAATCAAATAAAGATATATAGCAGGTTGGGGAAAGATTATTTTGATTTACAGAGTGAAAGTCATCTTGTCTGAAGAAAAAGATCTTGAACCTGGTCTGTAATGATATCAATAAGAGAGCTAGTTTGCATACTTAGGATACGACATTCCAAAACTGAAAATGTTTTTTTTCAAAAACTTGTTATGCATTCCTCAAAAAATGACATACAAATTAGAATATTGAACAAGTGTTCTCAAGGTAATCACACATGGCAGCAGGATTTTGTATATTCCATAAAAAATTCAGAACATCAGCAATAATACAAGCATTTTGAATCAAACCAAATAATGTACTGGAAGCTAGAATTCACAAAACAGTCATCCAGTAGGCAAATGTTTCTATGTGTATGGAGGTATATCTGTATGTATACACATGAACTAAGTAGATTTTTGTCTTTCTACTGTTATGACAGCCTTCAGATGAAGAAGTCCATTAAGATATATTAACTACAAAAGAAATTGCCAGGAGAAGCTACCCACAAGTCTCATGTAAAAACACACTCAAGGGGAAAATTTATCATACTGTAAGAGTAATGGAAGCTGAAGTAGTTCTGCTGTTAATACAAGTCAATATACTGCCAAGTATTTCTGAGAAAAGACTCTTGAGTACCACCCTTCCTAAACAGAAGATACCAGATGCCACCAGCAAAAGACAATATATATTCAGACTGAAACTATTCTACAATTCATTAGCATGTAAATATAGCTTCAAAAGCCCAGCTGTGCTGAAGTGGCTCCTACTGAATGCTAGAACTGGAAGAATGCTCTGTTCAAATGAAGCTTCTCTGGTCAGGCCCACATATAGAATTTTAACGTAGAAGCATCACTACCACAGCATTCCCATAAGTTCCTTCCCAAAATGAAAATCAACTTGCTTTAATGATAAACGATGATCTTCACTGAGATGGAATACTGGCGAAGAAAAGGATCAATAATATCAAGCAAAAAAAATTAACACATAGAAACAATCACTGTATGATTAGCAACCCAGGGACCATATTCCTTAAAAGTAGAACAAATATGGAGAACCAACTGGAAATGTATACATGAATGCACTGGATAGGTTCCAAAGGTTTAATGAAATTCAACATGCTCACTAAGTCTTACAACATTTATGTACATGATCCAGCTTTATTCTAATTTCTTCCTATTTTGCTTGAGACTAGGTAAAACTGGAAAATAGAATAAACTGTTTCCAATCATCTGTTCCTTCAGCAAAGGATCGTTACCTTGTCGTGGTGCTGGAGCTTGAGCACCTCAATGATGCCATGAGCTAAACCGTGAAGGGCCACCCAAGACGGGAAGGTCATGACAGAGAGGTCAGACTAAATGCGATCCCTGGGGAAGGTAATGGCAACCCACCCCAGTATTCTTGCCGTGAAAACTCAATGGATCAGTACAACCAGAGATATGTCGGTATACCATCGGAAGATGAGACCCCCAGGTCGGAAGATGGTCAAAATGCTACTGGGGAGGAACAGAGGATGAGCTCAACTAGCCCCAGACGTGATGACGCAGCTAGCTCAAAGCCGAAAGACGGTTAGCGGCCGACGGTGCTGGTGGTGAACGGCGAATCCGATGTTCTAAGTATCAACACACCATTGGAACCTGGAATGTAAGATCTATGAGCCAGGGCAAATTGGATGTGGTTATTGGTGAGATGTCAAGATTAAAGATAGACATTTTGGGCGTCAGTGAACTGAAATGGACTGGAATGGGCCACTTCACATCAAATGACCACCAGATCTACTACTGTGGACAAGAAGACCACAGAAGAAATGGAGTAGCCTTCATAATTAATAGTAAAGTGGCTAAAGCAGTGCTTGGATACAATCCAAAAAATGACAGAATGATCTCAATTCGAATTCAGGGCAAGCCATCTAACATCACAGTCATCCAAATATACGCCCCAACCACAAATGCTGAAGAAGCTGAAGTAGAGCAGTTCTATGAGGATCTGCAGCACCTACTGGACAACACACCTAAAAGAGATGTTATTTTCATCACAGGAGACTGGAATGCTAAGGTGGGCAGTCAAATGACACCTGGAATTACAGGTAAGCATGGCCTGGGAGAACAAAACGAAGCAGGACATAGGTTGATAGAATTTTGCCAAGACAATTCACTCTGCATAACAAACACTCTCTTCCAACAACCTAAGAGACGGCTTTATACATGGACTTCACCAGATGGACAACACCGAAATCAGATTGACTACATCCTTTGCAGCCAAAGATGGCGGACATCTGTACAGTCGGTAAAAACAAGACCTGGAGCTGACTGTAGTTCAGATCACGAACTTCTTCTTGCACAATTTAGGATCAGACTAAAGAGATTAGGGAAGACCCACAGATCAGCTAGATATGAGCTCACTAATATTCCTAAGGAATATGCAGTGGAGGTGAAGAATCGATTTAAGGGACTGGACTTAGTAGATAGGGTCCCGGAAGAACTCTGGACAGAAGTTCGCAGCATTGTTCAGGAGGCGGCAACAAAATACATCCCAAAGAAAGAGAAAACCAAGAAGGCAAAATGGCTGTCTGCTGAGACACTAGAAGTAGCCCAAGAAAGAAGGAAAGCAAAAGGCAACAGTGATAGGGGGAGATATGCCCAATTAAATGCAAAATTCCAGAGGTTAGCCAGAAGAGATAAGGAATTATTTTTAAACAAGCAATGCGTGGAAGTGGAAGAAGACAATAGAATAGGAAGGACAAGGGACCTCTTCCAGAAAATTAGAAACATCGGAGGTAAATTCCAGGCCAAAATGGGCATGATCAAAAACAAAGATGGCAAGGACCTAACAGAAGAAGAAGAGATCAAGAAAAGGTGGCAAGAATATACAGAAGACCTGTATAGGAAGGATAACAATATCGCGGATAGCTTTGATGGTGTGGTCAGTGAGCTAGAGCCAGACATCCTGAAGAGTGAGGTTGAATGGGCCTTAAGAAGCATTGCTAATAAGAAGGCAGCAGGAGATGATGGCATCCCAGCTGAACTGTTCAAAATCTTACAAGATGATGCTGTCAAGGTAATGCATGCTATATGCCAGCAAATTTGGAAAACACAAGAATGGCCATCCGATTGGAAAAAATCAACTTATATCCCCATACCAAAAAAGAGAAACACTAAAGAATGTTCAAACTATCGAACAGTGGCACTCATTTCACATGCCAGTAAGGTAATGCTCAAGATCCTGCAAGGTAGACTTCAGCAGTTCATGGAGCGAGAATTGCCAGATGTACAAGCTGGGTTTAGAAAAGGCAGAGGAACTAGAGACCAAATTGCCAATATCCGCTGGATAATGGAAAAAGCCAGGGAGTTTCAGAAAAACATCTATTTCTGTTTTATTGACTATTCTAAAGCCTTTGACTGTGTGGACCATAACAAATTGTGGCAAGTTCTTAGTGGTATGGGGACACCAAGTCATCTTGTATGCCTCCTGAAGAATCTGTATAACGACCAAGTAGCAAGAGTAAGAACAGACCATGGAACAACGGACTGGTTTAAGATTGGGAAAGGAGTACGGCAGGGCTGTATACTCTCACCCTACCTATTCAACCTGTATGCAGAACACATCATGCGACAAGCTGGGCTTGAGGAATCCAAGGCTGGAGTTAAAATCTCTGGAAGAAACATTAACAATCTCAGATATGCAGATGATACCACTTTGATGGCTGAAAGTGAAGAGGAACTGAGGAGCCTTATGATGAAGGTGAAAGAAGAAAGTGCAAAAGCTGGCTTGCAGCTAAACCTCAAAAAAACCAAGATTATGGCAACCAGCTTGATTGATAACTGGCAAATAGAGGGAGAAAATGTAGAAGCAGTGAAAGACTTTGTATTCCTAGGTGCAAAGATTACTGCAGATGCTGACTGCAGTCAGGAAATCAGAAGACGCTTAATCCTTGGGAGAAGAGCAATGACCAATCTCGATAAAATAGTTAAGAGCAGAGACATCACACTGACAACAAAGGCCCGCATAGTTAAAGCAATGGTGTTCCCCGTAGTAACATATGGCTGCGAGAGCTGGACCATAAGGAAGGCTGAGAGAAGGAAGATCAATGCTTTTGAACTGTGGTGTTGGAGGAAAATTCTGAGAGTGCCTTGGACTGCAAGAAGATCAAACCAGTCCATCCTCCAGGAAATCAAGCCAGACTGCTCACTTGAGGGAATGATATTAAAGGCAAAACTGAAATACTTTGGCCACATAATGAGAAGACAGGACACCCTGGAGAAGATGCTGATGCTAGGGAGAGTGGAAGGCAAAAGGAAGAGGGGCCAACCAAGGGCAAGGTGGATGGATGATATTCTAGAGGTGACGGACTTGTCCCTGGGGGAGCTGGGGGTGTCGACGACCGACAGGAAGCTCTGGCGTGGGCTTGTCCATGAAGTCACGAAGAGTCGGAAGCGACTAAACGAATAAACAACAACAACAACAATCATCTGTTCAATAGATGGTAACATATAAACATCAATAGCAGTTTTCATTTAATAAAGTGATACAGGATCAAAAACATATGCATTATTATATTCAAAATGAATAACACTGTTTTCCTCTAACTTCATTTTATCTTATTTGTACCACACATCCAAAATATGGATATATGACCATCAGAGACCAAGAATACAAATCTCAAGGCTTGTCATCTTGTCCTGAAACATCAACTACAACTGACTTGCATTTTTAGGTGCTTATGTGTATCATGCTGTAATTTCCCACCATAGGCTAGAACCCATCTGAAGCTAACCTGCACACAGCAAGACTCATCTTGAACTGAATCTTTATAACAACATTAGAGCTGGAGCCCAGTATTACAACAACTGATTGCTCCTGACTGTTAAGGCTGTTACTTCACTTTACATCCTCATGGATTTAATTTCAGCATCTTTCCTCACCTTCATCTGCATTTATGATCCCCACCCTTAATAATATATATTAAATAAAATATACACTGAAATATTATGAGAGGGACCAAAAAGTTCAAGTCCACCTCCATGCTCAATGCAGGAATAAAAATTAAATATCCATGACATATGGCTGTCTAATCCTTACTCAAACATGTCCAATAAGAGATGGCTCACATTACTGGGAATATGTTTTTATTTATTTATTTATTTAATTTTTATTCCACCTTTATTATTTTTATAAATAACTCAAGGCAGCGAACATACCTAATACTCCATCTTCCTTCCTATTTTCCCCACAACAGCAACCCTGTGAGGTGAGTTGGGCTGAGTGTGTGTGACTGGCCCAAGGTCACCCAGCCGGCTTTCATGCCTAGGATGGGACTAGAACTCTCAGTCTCCTGGTTTCTAGCCCGTTGCCTTAACCACTAGACCAAACTGACTCTCTTACTATTCTAATATTCATTTATTTAATATTCATTTAATTTACATTTAAATATATTAATTTATATTTAATATTTAATTTATTTTAATATTCATTTATTTTAATATTCAATCAAAATTGCATCTTGCAGGACCTAGAAATGGCCCAGAGTCCCCTGATGGGAGGAGATGGGCGGGAACAAATTGAATAAATAAATAAAATAAGAATCTGCCTCACTATATTTTAAATCCATTGTTCCATGTCCTTCATTCTTGAATGACAGAAAACAGAACCTGACCTCCTTCTGTGTAATATCCTTCCACATATTTCAGGACTATTATCTTCCTACCACCACCACCTCCAACCAGTCTTCACAGGGCTAAACTTTCCCATTTCTATCAATCTGTCTTTGTGAGACTGTTTTTAGTTCCTTGATCATTTTTGTTGCTCTTCTCCAAATGTTCCAGTTTATCTAACTGCTTCTCAGGGTGTGGTACCCAGAACATACTATAATACTGGAGGTGGAGTCTGACCAATACAGAATAAAAGGGATCAGAATCTGTATTTCTGTTGATGTATTATAAAAAAGCATTAACTTTTTTCACAACAATCTCTCTCCCATCCCACATTTGATTTGTAACAAACTGCTGTTCCAAGATCTTGTTAACAAGTATTACTGCTAAACGGCAGCATGCTGCTGGCAGGTGGGACTGGATGCAATTGGGCCACTCCAGAGGCTGCGGTTGGGAGGACTACAAGAGCTTCTGGTCAGCTCTGGAAGGCTGGCCAGGTGGAGTTTGCGAGGCTTCTGGCAATCTGGCCATTCAGAAGGTACAACTGGTTCAGAATGCAGCAGCACAGGTATTGATGGGCATGCCATGGCATATAAATGTGTCCCCGCTGTTTCAATAGCTGCAATGGTTGCCAGTTGGCTTCCTGGTGCAATTCAAAGTGTTGGTTATCACCTATAAAGCCCTGGATGGCATGGAGCCTGGTTACTTGAAAGACCACCTGTCTCTATTTGTTTCTTCCATTCTGGTGAGGTCAGCTAGAGTGGGTACCTCCAGGTCCCATTAAATAAGCAGCAGCATCTTGCACGACCTAGAAAGGATGCCTTCTCAGTGATGGCTCCAACCTATGGAACGATTTCCCCCAGAGATCAGTATTGTTCCCACCCTTTTGACCTTCCACAAACTGCTAAAGACCCAGTCATTTTTCTAGGCCTTGGATTAAGATGATGGTTGGGCCTCATTGGTTTGGTTTTTTGGTCTTTTTGGTCCTGTCTTCCAGTGAGTTGTCTTCTTTTTCTTGATGTATTTTTTTCTTTTTTTATTTGTAAGCCTCTGAAAGTCATGGCAGAGTCGAGCAGCCTCAATATTGGAAAAGTAGTCCCTTGCTTTCTTGGTCTCTACGTTGCACCCGAGCAAGAGTTCATATATACACACTAACAAATGGTGTTGGTTTTGTATCAGCATTTCTGTCTTTTTTTCTCATCCCTCCTTCATTCTTGAGATCCAACCCTATCCTTCCAGCAATTTGCAAATACATCAACCATAGTATATTCCAGTGTTCAGTAAACTGGATTTCTGAGCAGATATAAGCATTGTAACATACAGCACAATTCTTCTTCCTATTTATTGTTTCTGTCTCTTTTGAACAAATAATATCCTTCACTATATTCCAGTTATTGGAATCATGCAATTAGATCTCCATTATAGTAATTAAATCCTATCTCCCTTCGTCTTAGTTCAATCTCAACTAATTTATTTCCATACTCTGACATTACTGTATAGGCAATTGAACACTAATGTACAGAAGGGACCATAATTTGGCTTAACAGTTTTCCCCAAGACCTTATGAGGTACAACCTATCTTGTGCCAGCAATTTATCATCCAGGTATGTCAGACTATAATACCAAAACCCAAATATCTCCCAATGACACAATTTGTGTAGGTACTTATTCATCTGTAGCATTTTTTTTCTGTTCTGAGTACTCTTCCACAGACCCTTCCAGCTTGACTGTCTTTCCTAGATCTTCAGACTCCACAGTGATATGCTTGTAAATAATCTTGTATGTAACATTTGTTCTCAGAAGGATTAGTAGGAATCCTAAGTTTCTTTCTAAGTGCCTGGTGTATGCATCACAACTGAATAGACTCATTAACATACTAGAGAGCACACAGGTGTGTACAGCCTTACAATCTATGTACTTATCCAATTCAATAAATATGTTATTATGATAAAATAAAACATAGGTAAAGATTTAAGTCTCAGCAGGTGACAACATGCAACTGGGCCTAAAAGATAAGCAGATGTGGGCCTAGTCAGTACTTAGGTGGGAGAACTTCAACAAATATCAAGGCCCACCCTTTGGAACATCTTGCCCCCGGAGTTGAGACAGATTTCCTCACTCTCGGACTTCCAGAAGAAACTTAAGACCTGGTTCTGCCGCCTTGCTTGGGAGGGGGAGAGAGATAGCTCCACCTGGGGATGGCTGGCGCCATAGTACCCCTTAGTGATCCATCTCCACTTGGATTTCATGTTTGCTTTTATGTATATTTTAATGTAATTTTTATCTGGCTATGTTTTAATGCTATTTATTGTAAACCGCCCAGAGTCCCCCATTGGGGGAGATGGGCGGTGATATAAACTTAATAAATAAATAAATAAATAAATAATAAAGGCTAGACGAGGAAAATCATGTTTAAAATATCCCAGAAAGGTAATGGCAAACCATTCTCATATTGGGTATGCAAAAACTATATGGGTTTTTTATGCTTATATATATAAAATATAAGCAAGTCTATTCAGTAATTGAATACAATAGGAACAAAACTGAGGAACATCCATTAACAATTCAACTCTGAAGAGCCACTGTCTTACATAATATTAGTACTACATTTTACACTTTTGATTATATTATAAAGATGTTAAAGTATTTGAAAATTAATTACAAAATGTTTGTTTTTCTCCATCTCTCAAATATATGCACTCTTACTGTAATCATTTCCTCACTACTGTATACCATATTTTATTAACTTTTTTTTTTCATGGCAGCACTATTTTAGCTATTTTATCAGAATTTTAGTCATGCTTGCCTAATCACCTTGAGAGAAATAGAAGGTAGAAGTTCCCTCACCAATTCACTAACTTTTTCCCAAAATCTGAGCAGCACATAACTGTGAACTGTGTTCTATACTACATATTAGACCACTTGCCTTATCTTGATGTAATTTACATAACATTTTGGAGCAATATTCTTCTTCTCTCTAGATATAGAGAAGTGAGACAGAATGTTACAATGCAGGCTCTCGCTTTATAAGGAGCGCCCCAAAGCTCTTGGGTGTTTTTAGGATGCAGGGAGATTCATGAGGGGAAAAGGGATAAAGATTATCTTTTCTCTCCCCATCCTATCTCACTCTTCATGTGGTTTCCCATGATGTGGGATATGGTTCTAGAATACTCAGCTTTCAGGGCTCTCTGCAGTTCTAGAATCAGTACAGAATATTTTATGGCTTTGCAATGGAGGGAGAGTGAGGAAAGAAGCTGTGTACTTTTTCCTTTCCTTCCTTAAAAACATTTCTTTACAATTCAGAATCAAAGGCTTTTTTTAACCTCATGGCATGCATTACATAACTTTAATTCCCATTTCAGAATGCTTAAGAGTTTGAGCAGACTATTCTCTCTCCTTTCCCTCCCCACATTATGCTACAATGCTTATTTAAGAACACTAACATTTGATCAAATCAAATCTTTATTATAGTCAAAGACTAATAAGGAGGGTGGGGTACAGGCAGTTAAAAGCACAGAAAATGCATACGTACATACAGTACATACAATCACAGAAGTCTGAAAGAAAAGGAAAAAATCTAAAAGGAGGAATAGGAGCATTAGATGGGTGTAGGGGAGCATAAAGGTTAGTATATCTGTCAGTACAGTACTCTAGTGTGATGAATTCGATGCTTGTTAAATTTAGTTTATGGCACCAGTCATCATCTGGCAAATTTTAAGCACTGCTGCACAGAACCTGGCAACACTGTACATTGTAGCAGGGTTGGTATCTGACAGCAGCAGGGAGGTATAAAATCATCCTGAGCACCCTGCGTATTTATACAATAATGGTAAGATGAGGCTAGTACAAATGTCTCTATAATACAGGCGCTGGAGGAGCACATGCTCTGTTGTTTCTGTGTGACCAGAGTCACAGGGGCATTGTCTCTCCAGGTAAAGAATCTTCCTGCACCAGCCTTCAAGGGCAGCTGAGGGGAGGGCGTGACATCGTGCCAGAGTAAAGGCCCTCTGATGGTTGGGTACCTCTTACCTCTATGTCTTAGGGGAGGGAGAATACCTGCTGGATTCACTGGCAATCAAGGTTGTGGACCTGGCTAAAACCACTTGGCTCTCTGTGTCTGCTGCACGCTGTTTAATGAGTGCTTTGGCCTGATCATATCCCATACTGAGTAGCAGACCTGGAGAGAAGCCCAGGGATGAGATTTTAGTTGCCACTGCCTGTTTCCACGTGGACTGGAAGTCATCCCTCATAGTTTACATTTGATAATAAATGTACTGCATATTAATCCATTTTATCTTAAATCACTACAAAAATGTATAAAATAACATCTGCACATATTAGCTTTGCTGAATTAGGAAAATGTGTAGAGAAGATAGCAGCTGGGTTTTTTTTGTCTGGAGTGAAAGTACATAAACAAAGGTTTGACAGAGGCATATAAAATTATGCCTAGTTTGGAAAATGTGGATAGAGAGTTTTTTCTCTTCTCACCATGTTAGAACTTGAGGTCATACACTGAAAATAAATGCAGGAAAATCCAGGTTTCATTGCTGCCATTAGATGTAGGGTGGCCAACAGTTTTGAAGCTTTTAAAAAGATACTAGACAAATTTAAATGTGGAAGATAGATCAAACTTTTAATAGCTACTATTCTTCATGGCTGTTTACTATACGTAGAACAGGCTGCCACATGATAATAGTGAATTCTCCTTCACTGAAGATCATCAAAGAGAGACTGAATGTCAGAGCTGTTCTAGTGAATTCTGCCATAAGCAGAGGGCTTGACTAGATGACCTCTTAGATCTCTTCCAACTCTATGATTCTACCTCCTAAATTACTGACTACATACTTTAACAACCTGTTGCTCAAGACAAAATCTGGAAGGGCGCTATTGGCCCCTTGTCCATGCTTATGAGCTTCTGAATGCATCTGGTTGGCTGCTGAGTTATATCAATTATTGGACTAGATGAGCCACTGGCCTGATTTACAGGGCTAATTTTATGTATTTATATTCTTAAATACCAGAATACTTCTCAATGTAATTTAATTTCTAGATGCTAATCTAAACAATGCTTTGACTAATCTCACCATTTTGACATGAAAGCCTATGAAAGTATTCCGTGATGGGATGAACAATGAAAATCCCTGGGAGGAGATTTATTCATTTATTAGACAGTTTTTGTGACTCACCACAACCCATAGACTTTGATTAGTGTATAACAGCTCCCACACCCGATTGGTCTATGTTCAACTCTGCCAGACAATGCGCATCATCTCTGGCACACTGCATTCTACCCGTGTACTGGCTACCAGTGCTCAGCAATATTATACCACGCAAATCAAAAGACAACAAGCCCTTGCCCGGTTATGGTCAAGGATGTTGAATAACAAGGCCCTTCCTATTCATCACGATATTGCACAGACCACCACAAGATTGAAATCTCGTAGGCAGCTTGGAAAACAGCCATACATCTAACATCTATCCAGTTCGATCCTAAGAATGCCTGGAGAGAGGAACGGTCCAAGTTGTCACATCGCGGCTTGGTCATTAGTGATCCCTCTTTGAAACCCCCTGGCTTTAACCTGCTTCACTCTGTCTGGATGAAATTGAATAGAATCAGATGTGATACTGGAAGGAGTGCCTCTGCTCTGGATCTATGGGGCTGGAAAGATTCTCCTTGTTGCGACTGTGGTGCCAATATGCAAACTATTAAACATATTATGCAAGACTGCCCGCAATGTGCATTCCCTGGCTCCTTAGAAGATCTATACAAAGCAACACCAGAAATGATCACCTGGATAGCTGAACTGGACATCCCATTATGAGGCCACTACTGTATCCCTTCAGAAGTTTTGTATATAATTGTGTGGACTGTGTGTATATATTTGCCTTTCTCTTGTCATGTACTCACCATACGCTGTCTATATACTGTATACATAGTGTATAACAGAATAAAAATCCAGAATAAAAACAAAAATATTCTACAGTTAGTAGAATTCCTCAGACAGACACCAAAACATTCAGTCCTGGTTAGAAGCATGACAGAACAGCATTGTTTTAACAGCTTTATGAAATGTCAGGAGGGAAGAGGTGAAGAATTCTAAAGCACAGGGGCCACAACAGAGCCTGGTCCATATCCTCTTCACCTCACAAAGGGTAGGCACTCTGAGCAGGCAGCCTTGCAGCACTCTTTCCAACAGGCAGATTCAACCTTGGCAAGGTGGTACAGGTAGTCCTCGACTTATAACCACAATTGGAACTGGAACTTCTGTAGCTAAGTGAGGTGGTGGTTAAGTGAGTCACGCCAGATTTTACAATTTTTCTTGCCATGGTTGTTAAGCAAATCACTGCAGCTGTTAAGTGAATCACGTGGTCGTTAAGCAAATCCGGATTTCCCCATTGACTTGACTTGTCGGAAGATAGCTGGGAAGGTCACAAATGGTGAACATGTGACCCCAGGATGGTGCAACAGTTGTAAATACATGCCGGTTGCCAAGCACCTGAATTTTGAGCAAGAGACCGTAGAGACGCTGCGACGGTTGTAAGTGCAAGGACTGGTCATCACTTTTTTCGGCGCCATCATAACATTGAACAGTCACTAAACAAATGGCCATAAGTAGAGGACTATCTGTACTGCTGTAATCTGGTGCTATACCACATAGGGCTTTGAATTGGGCCTGGAAGTATACAGGTAACCACTGCAGAAACTTTTATTATGGTGTTAGTGAACTATAATGGACTTGTTCTATCAATAGTCTAGCTGCTCCATTTTGGTCTAGCTGGAACTTCCAGGTCGTCTCCAAAGGCTGCCCCACATAGACTGTGTAATAGTAATCCATGTAGATTAGTGTCATCAAGGCATCCTATCCAGTTAGAATCACAACAGGGGCATCCATTTATAAAATAGATATATTGTTATCTCTAGTAACCCTTAATGGACTTTTGTTGACATCAGGACTGAAATGACAAGGCTTTAAGGATTTGTGTATAGATAAGAGATGGGATACGGGAATAAGAGATCATTTGTTTTATTTTAAGAAAAGGTGATAAGTTCCTAAAATTGTTTATACATGTTGTAATGAACGGGGAAGTCATTTCTTTATATATTTCATTTCTTTTTCTTTACTATATTCTTATTTTTTTCTTTCTTTTCTATTTTTCTTTCTATTGTTTTCTGCACCTTCTATTTTTTCTTTTTTTCTTTTCGTTTTTTAGTTTGTATTAGTTTTTATTGTTGCAACTGTAATTGTTAATAAAATTACTATTAAAAAAACAGGTGGGGCATCATCCAAAGCTGAACAAAGAGATGGGAGGGAAATAAAAACCATTTACAGGAAAAAGATTGAACTTAAATTCAGACTCATTGATTAAATCATGACAGAGCTACTAAGTACCACTGATAAATGATACAATGCTAGAAAATCCAAAATGTTGCCATTTTTGGCTACTCCAGCTACATACAAGATCAATAACCTAATAAAAACTCAAGGTTCTGACACAAATTCAGACAGAAAGCAACAAGCTACAGCTCAGAGACTAGAAGGCAAATGCATCAGCTTAAAGTGTAGTTTAAAAATGGGCATCTGTTTAAATATATTTCTTGTTCTAGAAATGCAAGGGAACACTAACATATATTTACTGTTCACTTTTAAAACACCAGGACAGAAAAATCTCTTAATGTCATTCAAATGTCAATAACTGAACTAGCAATTATCAGCATCTAAACGATGCAACCATGCAGCTGCAGCAGCCCTGATTTCTGAGCACTAGCACGTACAATTCCTCCTCTGCGTTAGATCACGACAAGTGCTAATTTATTCAGAGGTACCGGCACTGAGCAGCACTGCCAAAGTATACACTATAACGCACTAAAGCTTTGACGAGACAAATAATTATGCCTTGCTCCACATCAGCTGCAAGCTTTAATATATCATGTCCCCTGCCCTAGCACCAAGTCACAATAAGAAATGATATCACCCTCTAGAAAACAGACAAGAAAACTATGTTAATTGAGAAGGAGGGGCCTGGTTGCCCATTCTATTTCAAAAACGAACAAACCATTATTAAAAAGAACATATACCGTCAGCTGCTTTTTTCTGCATCAACAGAACACATTGCTCTGCATTCACTGGAAAATATTCACAGCATTTAGCTGGGAAAAAGGATATACTCATTTTCCACAGAACTCATAAAGTCCTGATTTAAAACAAACCAAAGACACCAAATATAGGGCTATAGTCTTAAAGAGCACAATTATATAAACTTGCAGATTATACAGCATCCAAAATCATTGTGACATCAGATAGATATCTTATTTCTGTCAACTTCCACTAATCTGCAATAGCAATTAGTTACATATTTTGTTAAAATGTGTATTCATGCAGAGAAAGTCAAGGATTGTAATTTTCAGTGCCACAATGGCAGAAAAATGGCTCAGAACTAGCTCTAGGTAAGTGTTTGACGGAGGGCAAAATAGAAACAGAGAAAGACGCACACAAAGGGGAAAGATGCTTGGAGAAGGAAATATATGCATAAGTTCCTATATTGCCAGTAAAGTGGTAGCTTCCGTTTTAGGAAGATGATTACTGTAAAAACTGAAATCAAAGTCAAGGGCCAAGAAAAAAACAAATTGCTAAAAATACAGGCTATCAACATAAAGAGACATATTCTATGCTCCCGCCTGCACTTCTAAAATCTATGCTTGTTTTAAAAAAACAAAGCATCTGAATGCTGCAACCAAAATAATGTATACAGTTTAAATTTACAAAATTCAGCTAATGTGCAAAAGGCAAAAGAAAGTAGGTTGGGTGGAAGACTATATTCTGTTTTCCAGACATCTTGGTACATAAAAAGAAAAAAGAAAAAAACTAGAAAGGCAAGGACCCTCAGTAAGCATGTGCCTGAGGTGCTATGTTACTCATGAGCATAATATAGATATAAATCCCTATAAATCTAGAATTAATACCTTGATTGAGAAAGACATGTAAAATACAGCATGTTTCTTCTCAAACTACCGTTAACACTTTAGAAAAAATGGAATAAGCCTCTCATTCTTACACATGAAGAGAGAGTGTTCTAAAGTTTGCAGGGAGGGGAAGAATTACCTTTTAAGTTTAGCAGACAAAGCTTTCCAAAATATTTTGAAAAATACTGTGCCAGTGGAAGACACCAAAAAAATCTCAAGTGAAACCCTATGGCATTGAATTGCTAACTACACAAGCATTTGAAAAAAAAAACCTCTTTCTTTTTTAAAACACATGAGTCAGATTCTCTATTACTACAGCTCCAGGCATTACTTCAGCTCAATTCCCATTAAGCCTTTTCTGAAAATGTCAAATACACCAGCCTCAGTTAATTTGGTGACCTCTTGAATATTCCATCACATTCTTGTGTTGGTTTGAATGGTAGTGTAATGTTCCTGAGCACTTTCTTTCCAAATTCTCCAGCTTTACACCTTACCTCTTCCACAATTGTATCTCTGAAATTCATTTTGTAGGGCACTTTCCCCACTCCTTTTCATCTCTGACTCTTGTCCAATATCTCCCCTGTTGACTCTTATTTTTCAGTATCTCCCCTGTTGACTCTTATTTTTCATTCAAGTCCCTCATCTTTTTCTCCAACATTGTTTTCTTGTTCCTTTATGGTTTAAATATTCTTCCTAAGATTGTGCAGTGCTACAATATTGTGCTCCTTCAGTGAGCTCTACTCATTTTAAAGCACAATCTATTCCATTCTTTTTTTTTTCATTTTTGTTACTATAGTTCAAAAATAATTATATAGTGTTATCAATTCTATTTATTTAAACAATTTATATAGCCTCCCATCTCACAGCAGTGACACTGGGCAGTGCTCAGGGGATTAAAACTAAAAATCTACTTTTGTTATTTCTACCATCTCCACGTGCAATAATTCTCTCTATTCTCCATTAGAATCAGTAGAGAATGGGGACTTCCGGTGAGGTCACGGAGAGCTGAAGATGTTCCTAAAGAAGCAGGGATGACATTACGGCTGAAATCACTGCTAGATGTGGGATCCAGACTGGCGAAATCTCTCCGGAGAAAGGGGAGATTGTGAGATCGCCCATATGTACTCTGGACAGTGGCTCCTTGTGAGCAGACAGCAGGAACCAATGTTTTTGTGATCTGCTTCTGAGTTAAGCAGCTGGGAGTCAGGGATTCCTTCAAAGCTCATAAGCATAATGTAGCCTTTAAGGACATAAGATTTGGCCAATCCTCATTTCCAAATCACCTTGGAATGAATTTTTAATTGCTTTTTAAATATTGAGAACCTCCAGAATAGCAAGTTTCATGGTATTCACTGGCTGAGTTTCCTTCAGTCCATTATGAAAGAAGTTTTAAGTACAAGCTTAAGGGTTTTAAAAAATGTTTTTTTTTATTAACAGCAAAAGGGTGATTATAGGGTTGATTTTAGAAAGTTATAAACGGACTAAGGGTCCAGATGGATTTAATAATATACTGAAATTAAATAGAAGAATCCTTCTTGTGGGAAACTATTCGTAGTTTTTGCAATCAGAAGAAAAACAACATGATAAGAAGGGACTTTGAAGTTTGGATACTAGAAGGCACCAGAAGGAAATTAAAGAGGAAGAATACTTAAAACTTGTTCTGATAATGCAGAATGGAGCAAAATCTTTTAATCATGGATGTATTGAGAGATATTTGCAGACAATGGACTCAGAAGTTAGTTTTAAAGGTCTCTGCTATTATTGATAAACTAAGTGATGCTACAGAAGAGGAACAAGTTGTAGTGGACAAGACTAAAAGTGATTCAAATGTGGACTTAACAATGACAGGCTACAAGAAGGATATGGAAAAAGATATTGAAAATACAAACGAAACCAGCCAATATTTTGGTAACTAAAAAGGACATACAAATGATAGACCAGAAGAGTGTATTGGATAACCTTTCTATATTGGATTTACAAAAGGGATTTGTTAATGTTGTCAGCAGTTTTGTGAGAAGAGACAAAGAGAAAATGGAAAGAAATCAAGTGTTTGGACAGTATTCAAAGGGACTAAAAGTTAAGATTGTTGGGAGTAAGGGGAAGGAATATAAAGTTGGTTCATTTGATCATGGCTAAAATAGATAGGCTGCTATTTCTGGACATTTTTAATGATTTTTTTCTAACCAGGACTGGATGATGATGTTTTAAAGATTTGTTTATAGAGAATGAGGTGAGATATGGAATGAAGAGATTGTTTGTTGTATTTTAAGAGATGGTGATAAGTTGTTAAAGCTGTTTATAGTTGCTGGGATGAAGGGGGAAGTTACTCCTTTTTTGTTTCTCTTTTTAAGTTTTTTTCTTTTTTCTTTGCACTTTTTCATTTTTCTTTTTTATACTTTGTATTAGCTTTATCTGTACAATGTAACCTCTAATAAAATTATTATATAAAAAAGAATCAGTAGAGAATGAAGCAGCCTGAATAAATTTATTTATTTGTCATATTTCTTTACCACCCAACTTGTATTATAAATAACTCATAATGAAAAAAGCCTATGTAATGCAAATATTTCCTGTTTTTCCTCCCAGTCTCTCTTTCTTACATTTTACTTATTTCAAACCTACCTTCCAAGACACTTGTGCAACAATACTGCTTAAAATTGGCTGTAGTTCTTACTTCAGTAGCCTTGTTTGTTCAGATATATTCTCTATTCTCTATATTCTCTACTGATGTATGTCCCTGCCTATCTCTTTCTGTAGCTATGAAATTGCCTCAAACAAACTCTGACTGACCTCCAGTCCTCCTAGGTCTGCAGTTAATGAAGCACAACTTGGGATCTTTTAAACCAACTCTAATTAAGTCATCTTCAAGTTAACAGCTTCCTTACTGGTTTACTCAACTGGGACTTCTTCAACTATAGCTTTTAATTTTTGACCATCAAAAGTAGTGAAAATGATCAAAGAGAGAAGATGGTCGACTGAACAGACTGTCCGCGAGCTCAGCGGGCAGATCTGGCAGCATGGGACTCTTTTGGGGGGCGCAGGCAGGCTTATCCTGTTGACCTACAGTGTTTTCATGGATAGAAAACACTCAGAATCACCCTATTTGTACTTCGGAACGTCACCTCGTAGCCTGAGGATCGTCAACAGTGTTGGCACTAATCCAGTAAGAGAAGATGGCAGTCAGGGGTACCACCATTTTCCAGACCACGCTGAAGCCCCTTTGGGACACCAGGTCAAGCCTTTCTCATTCCTAAACCACCCAATTTATATATTTTCAAGATCTGTACCTCAGGAGAAGCTCTCCACAGCAAGAAGAAATGAAGCTCTTGCTGTTAAATGTCAATGTTTCTGGATTACTCTTAAAATCTTCATTTAACTGCTGGCTTACTTCCCAATGAAAATTTAAGGTGGACTGAGGAAAAAATAAGCACCTCTCCATTACTATTTTTGTATCTAACTTGAAGGATGTAACTTTCTCCTACATGCTTAATTGGTTGTTTTGAGTTTTCAGCTTTTTGCTCACTTTCCTTGAACATTGTATCTGCTGATTTGCATACTTTTTGTTTTGTCAGTATCATTCAATAGCTTCTGGAAGTCTTCCATAGGGAGCTAGATTTTATTTACTGGAATATGGAAGACCTTAAGCAGACCGTTTCAGGACTACGTGCTGAACTGTATGCTGACTTCAAACAGATTCTCCAAGAAACTACCCAAACTATTTTGCACAATGTTAGGGTTATTATTTTTAAAAGGTATCAATTGGCTGAGGGCTTTCTGAAAGGAATGGAAGAGATATATCAAGAAGGAGGCATTTTTCCTGATTGAAGGATCCAGAATATGCAGGCATGCTGCTCAGGAAAGAGCTGCAATTCGACGTGCACAACTGGTCTGCTTGTCTCAGGGCTTGTTTCAAGAATGGGATAGCTCTGATATGTGGGAAGTTCTTTGCAGACTTGCTAAGGGGGGCACTCAGGCTCCTTGATTCATTTATAAAATTGTCCTGTGTATAATATGGAGACAAATAAATGTTCTGGTTTACTATGAGGCAGGATAAGAAAGTAAGAATACGTATGTGGATTGATTTCAAGGCTGTATGATTCTATTTTTCCATAATGATTCAAAGTTGTTGTTTTTTAAGGTATAATAGAGGCAAAGAAGATGAATATGTTAAAGATTGTATGATTAAATGGGCTAAGAATTCTAGATACAATATTATGATAGAACAATGGGAAAACATATGGAACAAAGATCTGAAATTCACTTGGAACCATAATTTGAAAGAGAATTTTTATAAAATGCTGTACCATTGGTATTTAACTCCTGATAAGCTGTCTAAAATGTATAATGGGATATCAAATGTCTGTTGGAAATGCTCACGGGGGAAGGAACTTTCTATTATATAAGGTGAACTTATGGAAAAACTAAGAAATCCAGGAACCAAATAGGTAGTACTATTCAAAAGATTCTTAAAGGGAACTTACAATTGAAACCGGAGCCGTTGCTCTTGGGTTTGATGGACCAACAGCTTGAAAAGCAACATGGAACTCTGTTCTTATATATGATAACAGCAGCAAGACTCTTATATGCTCAAAGATGGAAGGATGCACAAATTCCCTCAATGGAGGATGGGACGATTAAATTGATGGAATCAGCACAAATGGCTAAACTGATAGCATTGATAAGAGAGAACACTGTAACTATATTCATTTCCATCTGGAAACTGCTCTTGGACTATTCGCTGGTAACGCAAAAGAATGAAGTCTTGATTTTAGGTTTTGATGATTGAATGGTTCGATTTTAGAGATACAGTGTTACTAAACGTTTAATTAATAGTAAGAGATTAACTTTTATGTACTTTTATACCTGTGCTGGAAAAGATCAGAAGCCACTGGTCTGATATGCTTCTTTGCTTATTCCTGTACCGTTTTAGCTTTTCCTGTTTCTTTTTTAGACTGGTATTCTATTGGTCTTATATTCTGCATTATGTGCTTTAATTATATCTTGAACAATTAATAAAAAGGTTAATAAAAAAAGTAGTGAAAACCAAAAATAAGTTCACCTTTTCACTCTCTCATATATATACAAAGTAATTCCCTAGACTTGGAAACCTAGAAATCTTGGGGAAAATAAAACTGTTCCCAAATAGTTTTTAACCAGCCAGCTATAAAGTCCAGGTATATATAATATACAGCCCCAAGGTTCCACGCAGCTTCCCAAAGTCTGAATGGGACTCCTAGAGTCTTACTTATTTTAGGAATAAAAAGTATCTTGGCAAAGACAGAACATGTAGATTGGCCAGTAACCCATGAGATATAAGTGACTTTACCAACTCATACCTAACTCTGATTATTAGCCATTTGGAAAGTATGCAGAAATTATTCTTTAATTGTGATCTTCCAATCAGAGGAGTTACGCCTTGTCTCTATTACTCCTATTAAATCATATTTGCCTTCCTGAACTAAATGTTTAAATTCAACTTATTTCCAATACTCTGAGCATTAATGGATAAACAATGAAGACCATGGACGTTATGAGTCAATATTCTTTGAGGTTTTTCATTGAGTGGTTTAAGAGCCTTATTACAGCAACATTCCCACAGTCTTCTCTACATATCTTTATCTTTACCTGAAGTGTGTGTGTGTTTCTACTTTGCTCTCCTATTACATCTGTGCATGTTTCTGTGTATCTGTACACTGGGAAGCACAAGGCATGTTGTATATGTTCTGTTCTGAGTCACATGACCAGTAAGGACAGAAAGGGGACTTAGAATGGAACAGTCAGCGGCATCTTGAATTACTACCCAATGGCCTCACCCTAAGTGACATGTTGATGGTATATTTTTGGGCGTGTTTTTTTTTGCACCCCCTCTTCCCAGCTGGATGTAGCCCATTTTAGAACTTGATCTTTCTTTTTTCATCTTCTTTCCCTAATTTGGTCCCATTCTCTTCAGTTTTCATTTGGTTATCCTCCTAAAAGACAGACAGATGTCCAGAGTTCTTAACCTATTCACATGATATCTTTCAATATGCCCTCAGGATAGAAAGAATAAAAAAGGGGAGAAACTTACACTGAGTATGCAAGAATAGCAGGCTTCTATGGTCAGGTGAGAAAAATGAGTATACTGCTCCTTTTGTCAGTTCTTGCTACACCAAATTGAAAGAATCAAATTTGACTAAAAATAAGTTTGTAAATAAAGGGCAAAGTACAGTGATGCTCCTACCAGAATCACTAAAGACTCTCAATTATATACCATTTTCCTATACTCAAAACCTTCAAATGAGAACTCTGAAGAAAGACTTTGAGAAAAAACAAAAGTAGAAAACAAGATCTCTATATATTTTTTAAAAGCGCATTATTAGGAAAATTAAATTTGTATAATCTATTATTAACACAAATTACCATGCTGCAATAAAATATATTTATTTATACAGCTGTAAACAAGAATGTTAGGGACCACTTAAATTTCTGACAGTGTACAACATGGAAATATGCTTTTAATATGTTCAAAACAAATATTAAGTGCTAATTTAGCTATGATGTTCTCAGTTCATAAATAATTATTGATGAGTTAGGAAAGAACATCTTTACTAGTATTTCAAAACCCACAAGTATTATCTATATCATATTGCACTTATGACATTGGAATACATCTATAACCAAACAGCTATATTTGTATTTAGGAAACTAAAAAGGAAAGCTAATTAAACTTCAGGCCAACTTTTCAGGCAGAGATCAATAGGAAAATATATTTGGGTCGTAGGCAGCTAAACAAGAAGCTCAGAGACAGAAGGACCAAAAGAAGAATTCAGTGTAAACATTGGCTGGAAAGGCACATTTCAAAGAAGGATACTTAGAGAATGAAAAAAAAATAAACAAGAATGACAGACCATTTAATATAAGATGGGACTAATCAAAGAAAATTAAATGGGATCCAGAGGATTTAAGAAGGAGAATTGCCTCAGGTGACATGAATGAGCAAAAGTTTTAAAAAGTTAAGTCCTCTAGAAACTACTCACTTTACAAAAGCAGAAAACAAAGTGAAATAACAGAAGTTCAACAATGCCCCTCTTGGTAAATGAATATTCTGTGATTATGTCATGACTGCCCCAATCCCCAGAAAACGAAATCTTCATTCAAGAAAAAGAACAAACCCATGGAAAATGTTATCTGAAACTGAAGAAAAAGATTGCATCATGGAAGTTGGGACAGACCCAGTTCCCATAGCCACTGCAGTTATGGACCTATACCCAATCCAGTCACAAATAGAGAACCACCAAACTCTTAGGAGTGATGGCAGTACCAGGTCAAAAGCCAAATAGACAAGTGTCATAAAAGTGCCTAATTTCAAAGAAGTTCACTCTCTTCCACCACCACCCAACCCATGAAAGTAGAAATGAGTTGTGGCTTTCAAGTAGCTTGTGTTTGACTTATGGCTGATTATTATCAGCTGGGTTTTGAGCTTCACATATAAAAGCCTCTGCTTGAGAACAGATACTTGAATAATGTTTATGATCTTGAAATGTCATCATTTTAACATGCAAATTCTGCTACTGATCTCCAGTACCACCTGACCTTGCTCTTGCCTTAATTATGTTTTGTCTCTGAGTTTTTGGAGCAGACTATTAATCTTCACTGTACTATTAGGTTGACTTTCAATTGCTCTTCCATTACTATGTTTGCTTGCTTCTTATAGTAAAGGTAAAGGTTCCCTTGACATTAAGTCCAGTCATGTCCGACTCTAGGGGGCGGTGCTCATCTCCGTTTCAAAGCCAAAGAGCCGGCGTTTGTCCGTAGACACTTCCATGGTCATGTGGCCGGCATGACTACACGGAACGCCGTTACCTGCCCGCTGAAGCGGTACCTATTAATCTACTCACATCTGCAGGTTTTTGAACTGCTAGGTTGGCAGGAGCTGGGACTAGCAACAGGAGCTCACCCCGTCACGCGGATTCGAACAGCCGACCTTCCGATCGGCAAGCTCAGCAGCTCAGCAGTTTAGCCCGCTGTGAATCAAATTCCTATACTAGACTGAACTTTGGCTATGCTTTGTCCGTAAGCTGCTATGCATGCATCTGAGACCACATGGACTGGCCTCACCCACCATGGCAACCATTTTGTCCCTGAGCAATCTCTTCCATTTCAGCCATTTTGTGAGAGTACAAACAAAATGCTCTTAAAATTCTAGATGTCTTTTCAGAGAAGTTTGTGTACCTACAGTATATTCCAGAGTTTCATTCATTTAGAACTTAACTTTCAAAGAGGAATAACAGCAAGGTATCTTCTTTGATCAGCTCTTAGTTTTGATAATTGATTCTTAATTATACATTTCTTAGTGTCCTACTTCCAAGGGAAACACATACAAATAGCTTCCATCCAAATTATAATTCCCACCAATTATAAGAAGTGCTTTAATTTGTGTCCTATGCTGTTAGATCCTTTATTTTGTGACCTAAAGCTATAAAGTGAGACTATTTTGGAGACACAAAAAATTATACTCAGAATATCTGATTTCTGGACTCCCACATCACTTCTATTTCAGACAGAAATAGAAATAATGTTTTGGGATTAATTCTATATCACAGCCACAAGCAACAACAGCAACTCTATACCCACATACTATCCTGTTCAAATATGTTAGAAATAATCATAATATAATAATTGCCTGCAGGAAAATGATAAACTATAGGAAATTATATGAGCAAGACATTTTAAGATGCATACTAATAGCACAATTCAAAGTATACAAGCAGAAAATAATATTTATTGGATTTATATCCTGCCTTTCTATCAAACAAAATAGCACTGTAACATCCATATACTCTCAAATTTAAAATACTATCAGTATCTTATATCCAAAAGCTGAATATATAACTCAACATTTATTATAGCTAAACCAAGATTACACATCTTTCTTGTATTTCAAAGCAACTGGAGAAAAATTTCTGATTATTCTTTAAAAATGGAAGTATATTCCACAAAATCATAGAATTGGAAGGGGTCACTGGGCTCAATCCCCTGCTCCACTCAAAAATTCAATTAAGATGATTATCTAACCTTTGCTTGAACAACTCCAGTGAAGGGGAACTCAACATCTCAAGTCTATATTGAACAAATCCCATTGAAGGAATTCACTATCCTCCACTATCAGACATAAGGTGTCATGTTCACCGTTTCAATGTGCTTGGTACATCGTAACGTTTCGCATGTCATTAGCCTGATACGTGTTTGATCTTAGAAGGGAGGAAGATTCCTCTTCAGGGAGTTCTTATCTGTTGGCTGCTGGTATTTGGGTTATCTCATGTATTCAAGGTTGCTTTCCCAGGATGTGTAGAAAACGGTTACCAGCACCTGGGAGGGGGGTGGTTGCTATGGTTGGTAGGGGGGAGGGATTACGTTTGGAGCTGAGGGTTTTTAGTTTGTATTCTCAGCTTTCTCTGTAACTGTCATAATTTCCCTAATAAATCAGATTTCATTTAAGTAACCTCTTGTGAGTCTGAGTGTTTGGGATAGGCAACCATTACATAAGGACAGTTTTCTTAAGATTCAAATGGAATCTGTCCTTTTGTAACATAAGACTATTATGCCAGGTTATGCTTTTGGGGATGTCAGAGAACCAGTATTCTGTGTGACACACTCCTTCAGGTGCTTGAAAAGTGTTATCACATTCCCACTTAATTGTCCTTTCATAAAGCTCAACATTTAAGAATTAGTTTTCAGTCTCCTGATCATTGTCCAGATCTTTGCATCTGTGCCTGCTTTCTGAATCGTTCTTCAAATGTGGTTCCCAGAAGCAGACACTATACTGAAGATAGGGCCTGAACAATGCAGAATACAGTGGAGCTGGGGATCAAATCAAATTGTCCATCAAAGGACATGACCTGAGATTTGGGTGGCATGGATATTTGTGGGACAATAAAGTCAAGGTTAATGTAGATTTCAAAATTCATTATGTTAGATATGCCATTTTGAGAATATGGAATAGATACAAATTCAGGTTGTCCCCAAAAACACCTTTGTGGCTATCAGCACAAGAAGTACTCTATTGATGTGAAATAATAGGCAAACAAAAATGGCTAACATATCGTGAGATACTAGAATTCTGTCAAGGGGAATATAAAATAAAATCAAGAAAACACTAATGCCAGAGGGACATAGTTGTCAATGTTTTTTATTTACAGTTAATAAATTTACAGATTTAAAGTAGATAAAAGAATTTATGGTATTGAACATTGTAAGACTGATTTTGAAACAGAATTGTGTACAAATGAACATGTGATTGCTAAAATGTTAAACTTTTATTGAAATTTGAAACAGAAGAACAAGTTAAAGAATGTATGATAAAGTGGGCTAAAAAATTTTGGTTATAATATACAGATGGAACAATGGTTGGTTGAAAGGATTGAAAGGATTGAAATTTACACCATGTTATAATCTTAAAGAGAATTTTTATAAAATGATGAACCTATGCTATATGGCATCAGAAAAATTATCTAGAACGTATAAAGATACTTCAAATTGATGCTGGGAATGTGAACAACAAGAAGGACCATTTTATCATGTTTGGTGAATGTGCACAAGCTAGAAAATTTTAGGTTCAAATACATACAGTGATTCAGAGGATTCTAAAGATTAACATTCAGCTGCAACCAGAACTTTTCCTCTTGGGACTGATAGATAAGCAGTTGGAAAAATGGTATGGAACATTGTTTTTATATATGATAACTGCAGTGAGATTATTATATGCACAAAGATGGAAAGATTTGGCAATATCTACAACAGAGGAATGGTTGGTGAAGATGACAGAACTCGCTGAAATGGCCTAACTTACTTGTTTGATTAGAGAAAAGACAATATCTACATTTATTGATGACCGGAAACCCCTTACAGACTTTTTGCGTATAAAAAAAAGAACTTATATTTATGGTTTTGATGATTAGATACGATAGGCTATTGAAAGAAGAGAGTTATGGTGTAACTTTAGAGAGAGAGGTCAATTTATAATTGTAGTTATAACTGCTGTAAAGAAGATTGGAAGCTACATCCTTATATCTTTTTTCTTTCTTTTCTATTTTTCTGCTATTCTTTTTCTTTTTGCACTTTTAGTTTTTTTCCTTTTTCCTTTTTTGCTCTATTTTGTTTAGTCTTATTCTTGTGTTTAACATTTTCAATAAAATTAAATATACCGTATATATTTAAAAAGTGGAGCTAGGGATGTGCAACTCTTTGGATCCAAAGTGGAAAAGGTGCTTTGGATCCATCATGGGCACACTTGCTGTACTTGTCAGCAATACATTAATATTTAATCTCTTGGGATGTCAATAATAATAATAATAATACCATTCTCTTTCTTGTGTGTGATAAATTAACATTTGAAGGATTCAACTTGGGTTAAAACCCATACTGCACAGCCAAGTCAAAATCCATAGCCCAGAGCTTCTTTAAACTTTGAAATCCTTTTTCATCAGCCTTCCAGAGAAAAATCTACCCAGCCCTTTATCTCAGATAGAACAAACTCCTGTAGTCTGATGGAAATTTCCCATCTTGCCTAGTGGGTTCCTTTAATGTTTGTCACTGCCTTTGCCTTTTGTTTAGACAGACAAAACATTCTTTTTTTTTCAGTCACTGAATCCTAGCACTGGAATGGAATCATTTGATCCAACTTATTTTATTGCAATTATTACCAGTCCTGGAATAATTTTTAAAAGCTGTGTGTGTGTGTGTGTGTGTGTGTGTGTGTGTGTGTACCTGCATTTCATCTTTCAAAAACAGTATTAATCTTAATAATATTATCTATATTAGCCTTCCTAATAGTTTCATAATCAAGAAGGCTATAGTGAAGACAGTAGTTGGGTACAATGCAGTCATATACTCCCATTAACAAGAACCTCTAGTATTAGAAAATGAAGTTAAATCGGCTATCAGGTCACTATCAAATTGAAAGGCAACAGCAACTGATGGAATACCCACAGAAATAGGGCAAGCATGGTATTTCCCAGAGACAACTGTAACAGATTAGAGTTATACGGAAGATTTCAATAGGCTGCATCTGTTTGGGAAATTCCTTGAAGAAATAGGGTTTTTTCTATGGATTTGCCCAAAATGGAGAAAGCAGAATATGGACAGCTAATTTTATTCTCCTTGGACAAATGTAACTGTAATATAATTAGAAAACCTACCTCTGCATGAGTGAAAGCTGCCTGTGATGCTGTAGGAGCTGGATTTAGCTACTTCAGAACTGAAGGAGTCCTGAGACCATGAAATAGATGGCAATCTTTCATGATGCCTTCTTAGGCAGCTATTTCGGTATATTTTTTATTGACAGATGAAAAAAAATAGAATGTTTAACAATATTTGCAAATTACCTAAACCAGGTAGGATAGCTAATATTCTAGAAGACATAAATAACATTCAAAATAATCTTGAACTAAAAAGAACAGATTGACATTTAATAGAGATAAGCGCAATTTCTTTCATTTATAAAACAGAAATAAATGCATAGTTATAGGATGGGAAATACCTGCTTGGTAACAGTCATTGTGAAAAATATCTTAGAATAGTAGTCTGACTGCAAAATGAATATGGCTATCAGCAGTGTGTTTCACCTACAAAAAAGGCATATGAAAAGGCTGCACTAACGATAGGAATATAGTTTCCAAGTCAATGAATATAGTTATCTCACCATCTGTTTCGGTTAGACTTCATTTCGTGTCCAGTTCCAGATACCACATTTTAAGAAGGATTCTTAAAGGGGAATGCAATTGACAATTTAGTCACATGAAGCAAAATTGAAGGAGCTGGGTATGTTTAGTCTTGATAAGAAGTAACTGAGGGAGGACATAAAATGGCACACTTCAAATACCTGAAAGCATATGACACAGAAGGTCAAGACCTCAACTGGCCTTACAGTGACTTCTAACAAAGGGAGAGGGGAATTCACAGAGATCATGCTTTCTTGAACATTTCCCCTCAGCTTATTTCCCTGCTAATGTTTGTTTGTTTGTTTGTTTATTAAACTTTATCACCGCCCATCTCCCCCACACGGGGGGGGGGACTCTGGGCGGTTTACAATAAAACAGAATTAAAATTCAAAACAATTACAAATACAATAATACAATAAAATAGGAATATAATAGAATCTAAATGGCTAAAGAGATTTTAATCAGTCCATGAGTCTAATAGGTCAATCAAAAATCACTTTAGGGTGCCAGCCATCCCCAGGTATGACTGTTCCCCCTCCCATTCCAAGCCTTTTCAGTTCCAAAAGCTTTTCCCCAGAAACTCCTTCAACTACTATCATCAGCTTTCATTATCATGCCTACCCCAAGTATCTCAGGTGACTTACCAACATCACTTGAACTCACATATTAGGAAGAAAGTACTATTTCTTTAACTGGAAGTTAAATTTCCTTCAGAAAATGGGGGGGGGGGCAAAGAATACCTCACAGATACTATAATACAATTACAATAAATTCAGAAAAATAGTGGGGAAATATTTCAAGCTAGTTGCTAAACAGTACCTAGGCCCTATCCCAGCCAGTGAGCAGCAGTTTCTCTATGGCTTTGAACTTTGAACAAGATATTTGATTTGGAGAACTAAAATCCCCAAAACTGTAAAATACATTTCATCAAGAAAGTATATAGAGTCTATGCCAGTGTTTCTCAACCTTGGCAACTTTAAGATGTGTGGACTTCAACTCCCAGAGTTCCTCAGCCAGCTAGCAAGGTTGAGAAACACTGCTCTATGCTCTGAGTTCTTTAATAAGATGGTATGGTACCCATGTTTCAATCTCCAAAAGGTGCTTCAAAATATGTAGGAGCATAAAAATGACACCCATCTGCAACATCAAAAAGCTGCTGCTCTATTTCCCCGGATCAGGTGGCAGCCTCAAAGGGTAGTCACATGATCCCAGGAAAAAATAAGTGCATACAAAAATACACATACATTCACCTCCCCCATCAACACCTCTTCCATCACTACAAGCATTCTTCACACATTTATCCATAAATACATGAGACACTCAAGGGGCGTCATCTGTATTTGTCTTAATCCCTATTCATTGTTAAACCACTGAGTTAAGGGGGCACCAATAGGGTACTAGAAGGTGCTTTGAAGTGGGCATGGACATACTTTCAGTAGCTCTTTAACTCAAGTACATATTTTTCTGGGATTCCAGCAAAAGATATTACTTTTTTTCAGAGACACTCTGCCTGGTGCAGCATGTACACCCATGCCTGCTTCAAAAGCAACTTTTCAGCTTCAGTTCCAAAGCAGAGCACATTCCTAATCTCATGCTATACAAATACAGTACAGTTTTATACATGTAGACTGATTCCTCTGGCAGCAAGAACCACTAAAGCCACAAATAACTGATAGGTGTACAATATTCAAGTTAAATTCAAGTATGAGAGTGGATGAGGCTAAGTTGCAGGAAAACACAATGTACTAGAGGACACAATAAAAACTAAATTTCAAGAGAATTTAATATGTTTGACTAAATAATGTACTTACTGTATATTACTGCACAGAATCTGATCTAGAACGTATATTCCTCCAGTGTATTAAAAAAATCATGGCATAATATATATACTCCTTATAATTTGGAAACAAAATCCTTATTTGACTAATACTTCAGGACACATTGATACATTCATTGTTCTTCTTTATGCTGGTCAAATTAATTTAACTCTGCTTTTTCAAGATATGAAAAAAATAACAAATACCTTTAAAATGATATCAAAGTAGTGATATAATTATGTTGGCTCTAGAAAAATGTCAAACAAGTAGCTGATTTTATATTAAGCATGCAATGGATTCATACTCAGTTGAATTCCAGCCAGTGGTCCTAAATATGATGCATGTGGCTTGAAATTAATTTCTGCTTTGGTTGCTAAGTGACTGCTTTGATTTAGAAATCTTAGTGTTCATTGACACTGATTACTGAGTAGCAGAACTCCTAGGATTAGAATTCAAGTGACATATATACTAAGGAATATTTTATGCAAATTTAATAATAGGGAATGCCTTTCTGGAGTATTTTGACTATCATTCCATCCAGGAACTATTATGATTAAATAATCTGAGCCCCCATCTTTTGTCACACAACTCTAGATTATTTAAATAGCAAATATATTGAAGATCAGGATTGCATCAGTTCATTAATATAATTAGGTCGTGTTCATTTTTACTCTACAAAAACAATTCCAGAGATGATATGGAATAGCAGTCACTGTTATAAGCAAATAAAGTATCTACAACCACAAAGCAATTATTCTGCAAAGCAACATTTTATTACTAAACTGCCAAGCACACTTTTTAAAAGCAATCTTACAATCTTGGTCTCCACAATGACAATATATCACTTTCTATATTTATATTTCCTACTATTATCATATGATTACTCAACAATTTACAAAAATACTGTGAGATCTCAAATAATTAGAGGGTAATCCAGTTGATGCATTGCAGCTGTTCAGCTTCTAACTACATGGACATTTTCTACTAACTCATCATCAGGTTATCTCAACAGTATACCATTTCTAAGACCTGGAAATAATGTAAAATTTACTGAAATAATGTCCTAATTTATAGAATGTCACCTTTCAGAAGGGACAGAGTGGGATATATAAGCCTAGGATTAAGAGAAAAAGAAAAGGAAAAGAGACTGGTCAGGGACAGAGAGCTGGAGAGTGGTCTGATGCATGATTCAAAGAATGTGAAAACAGCAGAAGAAAGCATGAAAGACAGCTAGATATGTTGGGAGATAGATGGTGGAAGACCAAAAGGATTTTGGAGATGGCAAGAAAAAATAGAGAATGATGGGGAAGACAGGTGACAAGAACAGGTAGTAGAAATGAATGAAAGAGTGGGTCAAAAATGATCACTAGAACTGTCATGAGTACGGATGGAGATCAGGGGGCTCCCATCCAGGCTGTAAAGCGCATGCGTAGCACTGAGGAATTAGGTAGCCATTCCAAGAGGCACAGATCGGGCCCGCCTTAACCTCTGGGGTTTATATGTCTGGGTTTTTCCCACGCTTCTTTCGTTTGTTAGGATTTTCCTGTTATGTAGCAGCAATAAAACACTAGAGACCTGTTCCTTGTCTCAGCGTGGTTCCTGGCTGTTAGGACAAGAACATCATGAAGAATTATGGATGTAGAAGCAAGAAAGAAGAGCAGTGAGTCATCAGGAAGTTAATTGGCAACAAAGGAGATGGATGAAGGTTATCTGGACTGAGGAGAAGCCTAGACAAGAATTGCTTGGCTGGGCTACTGCAATTCATTGTACATGGGGCTGCCCCTGAAGATGACCTGGAAGCTGCAACTGGTACAGAAGTCTGCATGCTGATCAGGGCTAACCAGTTCTGCAGAATAACATCAATTATGTGGGAGCTGCATTAGTTGCTGATGGGCCTCCAGGCCCAATTCAAGGTGATGGTAGTAGTTATCTTTAAGCCCCACATTTTTGTCATTAGGAAAGGCAGTAAAAATAGGCCTGTTTTGTAGAGCTTTTGGACTGGAGGATCTTCAACATACAACCTAGGGTTATGAACCTATGAACTCATAGGGTTCAGCTATATATCCTCCTTGCCCTGGTGCATGGATGGCCCACTTACCACTTGGGAGGCATGAATGCAAAACACCATCCTCACCGCACCCCTAACCCATCTCAAAGACAACAAGCATCCATCTTTTCTAACTCAAATGATAGCAAGCACAATGGCATGTCCCAACCGCCCCACCCCCAAAAGATGGTGAAATGCCCATCATGAGCAAGCAATTCCTGTGCTGAATTGAATATTGGATTAAATGATTTCTGAGGTGACATTCTAATTGTATATGTTTATGATTCTACGACTATTGGATGTGGTTTACTTATGCAGATGGAAACCATATGTTTACAAATAGGAAGTGACTGTTGCTTGCTTTACCTGCATGAGTGGGTGGCATAAAGGAAGGGAGTTCCTCAATGGGAGGCTGTGGTAACTGCTGTCCAGAAAGAACATCTGGCCAAAGTTTGACATCTGAACAGTGATTTCCTAAGTCAGCTTCATTTCTAGCTGATATCAGCATGGGAGGCAAGCAACTTAGGACCACATGCAGAATTGCTCTGTCTTTGCAGTAGCACTGTCCAATAGCATTCTGTAAGAATACTTGGAATCTTTTCCAAGCAAAGCATCAGTGGTCATTAATCGTAAGGAAATACTGCATTCTCCTATAGGGAAAGACCAAGGTTAATATCATGATAACCACATAACAGATAAATAGTTCTTCTGTTCTCTAGGCTCAAATAACATTAGTGGAAAATTTAAACTGGGGGGGCAAATCTAGTATAAATACAGCTGCAGAGCAATACATATGTGACTCAATGCTTCATTAACACTCCTATCAGAAGCATTCAAAATAAGAGGTGGGAATTGTTCACTAAAGATAGTCCTAAAGAAAATCTTCACAACACAACACCCTGGGGAAATCAACTAGTGACAAAATATTCAACATCAGCATAGCATACCCTTCCATAAAAAGAGCTGGAAAAGTAATGGCCATTCCTTACTTAAATTGCTTAAATGAGAGTATGATGAAGGATAACAGAAAAGCTCTTTTAAGTACAACAGAAAAACACCTTTAAATACTGCCAAGTGGAGAAACTAGTGAAATAAAACATGTTTTAACACACAAAAAGTATTAATAGTTGACGGGGGGGGTTGCTTTGCGGCAAGCATTAATATAGCTACTGTATATTTAATCTGTACCATAAGCTCTAATAACACATTGATGAACACAATTTGTTCAAAAGGAACAAAAAGTACTAAAAAAAATCCTTTATTCACAGTTACTCTAGTGTTGGGTTTATACCAGCCCTACACATTCCAAAACTTCTTGAGTCTAGTAAGCCTAATTAAAGGTGAAAACTAGAGCCATTTGAGATCTTAGCCTTGGGAACAGGGGAATCTCCTATACTATCCCATCCAGATTCATGAAATGAGGAAAGGGGGGGAGGGAATCTCCTCTCTTCAAACCAGGTAGTGGTAGCTTACCTAATTGCTCTGAGTACAGTAGAACTCTTTTTCCTGAGGAAACAGGTACACCCGGACATTCCACAACTCAGGTAAAAAGAGTAGAAAGGTAGAGATCCCAAGGATGGATTCAGCAGATTCGTGTTATGTTGTATTTGACACCAAGGCTTTGCTACACTGCCCAACTAAAGAGAAGATATGGATGATGCAAGTTACAGATCGTTAAAAAGAGACTCCAGTAATACTGACAGGATGCTTTAATTACCCCAATATCCGCTGAGAGACAAGCATGGTCCTTTCGGGAAATTCCTAACTTGTGCTGCTGACAATTTTGTCCATCAGAAGGTGGATGAAAGCACAAAAGGGTCAGATATTCTTTGCTTGATATTGGATGGAATAAGCAAAAACACTCAGGAATCATGCAATCCTGAAGTTCTTAGTTTTAAGACAAAGTAAAATTGTTTATAGTTAAATGTATATCCTAGACTGCAAAGAAACAATTTAACAATCGTAGAGCAATTATAAGTAGGGTTCCATGAAAGAAGATGTAATGGAAAAAAAAACACCTCAAGATGGGTAAGAGTTCCTAAAAAGAAAGTAGATACAAAAAGCAAACTTGCAAATAATTCCAGTGAGGAAAAAAATGGAGGACAGCAGATGAAGCCAATGTGGTTACATAAAAGGCTAAGTGAAGAGCAGGGTGGGATGGAAACATATATAGAAGATGGAAAGAGGACAGATCTCCAGACCTTTCTAAGCTTACAGACAGGTAGCCTGAAGTATAGAGCAGAAAAGCTAATGTTCAGAATGAGCTGACATTGATGAAGGATGCTAAGAACAATAAAAAGAGCTTTGGAACATGTTCAAAATAAAAGGAAGAGAAAAGGATCAGTACCCTACCTATTCAATAACTATAGCAACATGCTAAGGGAATAAAAGAAAAGGTAGAATTTTGCCTCTATCTTTTCCAAGAATCCAAGGAACTAGAGACCGATCAATCTAACATCAATACCTAACATCAAAGTTTCTAGGACAGGTCATAAATAGGACTTGAAAAGAATCATAAGTCAGCATGGATTTATCAAGTACAAGGCTTTCTGGATTAACTTTATCTCATGTTATGATCAGGTAATTTCCAAAAGATTGTGGGAATGCTGTAGACAGATCCTGATTTCATAATCAGTATTTCATAATGACATTCTGATTAGCAAGCCAGTGAGATGTGAACTAGATAGCATGCAATTATGTAGATACAAGGCTGACTCAAAAATTACACTCAAAAAGTGCTCATCAACAGTATCTTATCAACTCAGAGTAAGGTAATGAGCAGGGAGCCACAAAGTTCAATCCTGACTCTTGTGTTCTTCAATGTGCTTATTCATGACTTGGAGGAAACCGGTAGAAGTAGAGGAAATGTTTATCAAATCTACAGATGAGCCATAATCGGATGGGATAAATAATACCCTGGAAAACAAATAAAACTTAGAACAATCTCAGACTGAAAACAATAGAATGAAATTTAAAAGAGATAAGTGCAAAGTTCTTCATTTAAGAAACAGAAATTAAGTGAATAAATACAGGATGAGGAATACCTAACTTGATAATAATCCTTGTGAAAAAGATCTGAGAATAGTAGTGAGAAGAATTCAGAATACTTTACTACAGGTCACAGACCCACCAAGCATATCAAAATGAATACAGTAAAAATACAATACAGTCAAATAGGATTTTAAAAAATGAGCAGGAAGGCAAAAGATATAGTAAAATAAGGTAAGTATAACAGAACACTCTGAAGCTCTATGCAATACTCTACACAGTATAGTACAAAATCCAAAGTTAATTTGCCATTGATAAAGCATGAATTCTACAGACTGCAAATTCAAACTTTGTGGCAGCTTGTGTTCTTTTAGGGTCTTTATCTGACAAAAGCAGATTTTAATAGAATTCACCTGGTCATTTGGGAAATGGCCTTATGAATGGTGTTGAGCTCACTGTTGATAATCAAGTTGTGAATAACTTCTGCCTTTTAGGATCAACCATCAACAGTAAAGCAACAAGTAGTCAAGAAAGACACCATAGACTAGCACTTGGTAGAGCAGCCATGAAGACCTTGGAAAATATATTCAAATGCTATGATGTGGTCTATACCAGCGGTTCCCAACCTTTTTGGCACCAGGGACCAGTTTCGTGGAAGACAATTTTTCCACGGACTGGGGGGTGTTGGTTTCAGGATGATTCAAGCACTTCCTCTTTTTCCCAACCTTTTATTCTTTTTTCTTCATGCCATTTGGAGATAGCAGCCAATGGGTTTGCTTTCTGACAGGAGGTGGAGCTCAGGCGGTAATACAAGTGATGGGGAGTGGCTGTAAATACTCAGGCTGTAAATTCACTCACTTGCCCACCGCTCACCTCCTGCTGTGTGGCTCGGTTCCTAACAGGCCATGGACCAGTACCAGTCCGCAGCCTGGGGGTTGGGGACCCCTGGTCTATACCTACAAAAATCAGAATCATGCAAGCCATGGTATTCCCTGTGACATTCTATGGAAGCAAAAGTTGGACTCTGAAGAAGCAGGATAGGAAGAATATTGGTGCTTTTGAAATTTGGTGTTGGAGACCAACACGTTACTGTGGACAGCCAAGAAAACAAGTACACCAACGGTTACTGTGGACAGCCAAGAAAACAAGTACATAAGAGAGAAAGATGTACCCCAGCATGGAAAAACAATGAAAGGCTTTCAAAAGATCTCTGAACTCAGAAGGAGGTTTATTTTATTTTATTTCATTTATTTACTCAATTTATTAGCCACTCATCTCACTTTTCCAAGCAGCTTAAAGAATTGTTTTTTCATTATCATTTAATAATACATTATATTAACTAAGCAATATAAATAAGTCAAGCTAATAGATAAACCTTTTTCTCAAGGTTAAATTTAAAGCATACACAGATGGAAAGAGTTTGGGACAAAGGAAAACATAACAGCAGCAAAGCTGGAACAGGCATTTACAAACTCCCTGACACCTGTTTATTTTCTGCCTGATGCTATGGCCTTGATATGTTTGTCCTAAAAGGCAGAAATTGCAACCTCCCATTGACTTCGTTTTTAACAAACACCGGACTATCTTTCCTGACACTTCAAACAATCCTTCCGAGCTAATTCTATACAAGGCCACAACACTGTGCATGGCAATGATTGGCCTACTTCACACTGTGTGCAAGCATTAAGAACACAGAAACAGACAACCTGGCTCTTCAAAGAAGTCTTGGAGCTTCTGCCTTCAAGGTGAACAAGAGGATGCCTATGTATGTTTAAATGTAAGATACAATCCAATTACTACAGAAGAAGAATAGTTTTGTAAAATCTAATTCAGAACACTGAAAATATTTTAATCTTATAGTGGGATCTATCTGTGTATATACATACAAACAGTTCTAAAAGCAAATGTGATGCTTACAGAACACACAAAAATGGTTCAGCAGCTGCTGTCCTATGTCAGCTGTTTCTCTTGTTCTGTACTGTCATGCTGTCCCTGTTTCTTTCAACCATTTGTCAATCCATCTGTTATTTCAAACTAGATTTCAAAAGCTTCTGGGTGTAGGGAGGCTATTCAAGTTACAAACTACCTTTGGAAATCCATCTGTCCCATCTGAGCATTATGATAATCAAATTAAGGTTGCCTTTTCACCTCATCCCTTCAAGTAAGCAATTAATCTATGATATGTTCTTCCTATTTCACAAGAATATACCTCAGACTAGATATGTTATTCACATCACCCTGCAACACTGCCTGGTTTCACACATGCTTCTAATAACACCTAATGCTGTCAGCCTAAAAAAACAGAGCCTTCAGTAGGAAGATAGTCAGTGAAAACAGAGCTGTTATTTTGTATATAAAACACAATAAATATTAACTGCAAAACTGCATTAAGTCTTAGGTCACAAATCTATACGACCCCAATCTATGTCATTCAGAGACCTTTTTAAAAAAAAAAAAGTCGAATAGATTTAGCCCATCTTTCAAGTGCTAAATACAACTGCTTTTGAGCCACGCCAAAATCAGTAGGCTTTGAATACAGTACCATTCAAGACGTCATCTTAAAAGCAGTCGGCTAGGGCTTATAGAGCAACAAGCTAGGGCTTTTTCATCTGTTTTTAGTTTTCCCCGCTAAGAGCCACAAACCAGCCTCATACAGGCAGTCGGGGCATAAAGGACGCACGTTCCCCCTCTGCCTCTGTTACCAGCGTTAATGTTCCGGGCGGAGCTGGCAGTTCCCGGCTTACCACGTCTCTTTCACTGCGCTCAGCATCGCGGCCGCCGTCCGTCTACGCCCACCGTCTCTAGTGCCGTCGCTCGGAGCCAGGCTGCCGGCTCACTCCTCGGAGCAGCTGCCCGGGGGCGATGGGCGGCGGGGACCACCGAGCTGGAAGGCAGGGAGCTCGCAGCTCATCCCTCCTGAGGAATGCACGAGAAGCCCACCGTTTAGGCTCCCAAGGGGCGGCATCGCCGTGGCAGAAAGCCCAAGGCAAGGATCGGGGGGGGAGGGGGGCATCCACAGACCTCCACCCCGAGGCACGCTGGTGCTCGCCGCCTCGCTTGCCCCCAACTCCCGCGGCAGTATCAGGGGAGGGGGCTGACGTGATGCGGCAAGGATGGATAGGCGGAGGCCTCTGGAGCGGGCGGCGCGCTCGCCTCCCGCGCTCGGGCCATGAAAGCGCCGGCTCGCCGAACTGTCCGGGCTCCGGTATCCACTCCCGACTAGCCACAGCACCTCACGCCGGCGCGACCGCGACAATCAGCCCAGGTTCCCGATCACATAAATCTCTCAGACCAACAGAAGCAACTCTTGACATGGCTCCTTGCCCATCCGGGCATGTTGCCTAGTGGGAAAGGGACGAAAGAGGGATCCGGCTCGGGGGCGCAATCGCAGCCCCCACTCCCACCCCCACAAACCGCTACTCACCGGCTTGGACAGCAGCTTCTCCTCGCAGTGGGTACAACAGCGTCCCGGCTCGCGCGAGGCCACGCCCCCGAGCCAGTCCCTCTCCAACGTCTCACCACGCCCCCTTTTCTATGCCAACCCGCTCTCCTGAATATTACTCAGCGCCGTTTCAATTGGTAGAAGCGTCGCGCTGCTTCTGCTCCCCCTGGAAGATGTTTTTCTGGCCCCGCCTCTCCCCATGCGGATAAAGGAATGACAGCACAGGCGCGGGCTTCTTACGTTTATGCTATGGACGACCCTATACGTAGAACGCTGATAATTCAGTAGCTCAGGTCCCTATACAGCTTTTGTTAAATAATAATCCATTATTTAGTAATTGCTGCTTGAAGAACTTGCTTTGAATAAACAAGCACGGATTAGGTTGTAGTTACCTATAGATAGATCACATAGCATGTCACTAAGGATCCAATCTTACTCCAACTTAAGACATTCCAGAAGGTATAAACCTTATTTATTTTATTCAATCAGATGACTGTAAGTCATGTACAAAAGAACAGCCAGAGCTAACGCAACAATGACACAATAATATAAAATATTACACAGTGTACAATTAATCATAATATAAAAGCAGTTCCATTCCTGGCACAGGGAGCTCCACAACACTCAAATCCCCAAAGGTCCCCTGAAGCAGCTCTATTTTTACAAGCTTCTTTCTGGAATAAACTTCCTTCTGTGAATGTGCATAGCCACAAAAAAAGTTCTGCTACAGTAAGCATACCTGTTTAAAAAAACTGGCCTCTATTCAAGTTTTTCTACTCTGTACCAGTACTTCAAAGTGCACTGCTAAGAATACACAAATCAACGATACCGTGAGGGTTTGTACCACACAACGAGCCACAAACTAGCTGATCTACATGGCATAAGGCCTGGTTCCTTGAGGAACCACCTGTCTCCCATAGCAACTGCCCAGTTTGATTCTGCAGAGTTGGTGCGCTCCAGGCTCCTTCAATTAAACTATGTCATTTAATGGGATCCCAAAAGGGTGGTTCTCTATAGCAGCGCCTGCCCTCCGGAACCAGGTTCCCCTTGAGATCCAGATGGCTCCCACTCTACTGCTGTTCAGAACAGCTGTGAAGGCCTGGCTCTTCACCCAGGCTTTTGGCGTGGGAGAGCGAGATCCCTCATTTCATTGCACTTGCCATCTTTTATTTTTTATGTTTTATGTTTTATTGATTTAATTGTAATTTTTATTGTAATTATTGTTCATTGTGAGCTGCTCAGAGTTGTTGAAAGTCAGGCAGCATACAAGTTTAAATCATCATCATCTTATTTTAGCTTAGTTTCTTATGCAAAACCAGCTATCAGTTTCTCAAAAATCAGGCCAAGTTAAAAAATTATCTTCTGTGAGTTCAGGACTAGTTTCATTTACAACTTACCTACAATATGAAATGTAATAATAACAAAAAATTACTGTATACAGAACATTGAAGCAAGGTTAGTTTATTTCATTAGGTACACTCTATAAGTAAGAGCCAGTTTGGTGTAGTGGTTTAAGGCATCAGGCTAGAAACCAATAGACCATGAGTTCTAGTCCTATCTTAGGCACAAAGTCAGCTGGGTGACCTTGGGCCAGTCACTTTCTCTCAGCCCTAGGAAGGAGGTAATGGCAAACCACTTCTGAAAAACCTTGCCAAGAAAATTGCAGGCACTTGTCCAGGCAGTCTCCAAGAATCGGAGAATGGGACGCAATTGAACGGATTAAAAAAAAAAATTGAGTTGGCCTATTTTTAAATTGCCTTTTACAGTTGTGCCTTTAATTATAGCTTGACTGCTAGTAAAGCAGAGAGTAATATAAAAAGCTTTGCCTAATATTATAAGATCAAATCATAAAGAAAAGGCATTTTTTTCATAGTCGGCTGGATTTACACAATATACTAGGCTAAAATGAGATTGGCTACCTTTACCCCAGTGTGGTGCAAAAGTAGCTGGGTGATTAATTTATGGTTTGGAGTATTCTGCAAGCCCAATCAATTTACTATATGCTTTTTAGACAAAGCCCATGACTACGTACAAACTAGCCAACCATACATTTGCCTAACGGGTTCTGGAAACTCAGCCACTGTGAGTAGTTTGATTCAATGGATTCTACAAATTCAGAGAATTGGGATAAACAAACTAGGGTTCAATTAACTATGAATGTATTGAATGAACAGAGTTTGTTTCTATTATATACATATGTTGAATCACACAAAAATCCTAATCTTAACTTTACAAGACTTTCTTAAACTTGTGCAAAGTGTGCTCGTTCTTCCTGTATGTATGTGTGTATGTGTATGTGTATTAATAGCCCAAACTAAAGCCAACAGATATGGACTGCAAAAATCCAGGCAATCAGTCAACAGGATGCAGAAAGATACAGAAAACTGAGTTGTTTGCTGCCATCTAGCAGGTAGCTGGATTTTGCTGTTTTAAGCTTTCTAAATTCATAGCTAGGCTGGTTCAACTAAAAAATTTCATCCACAAAACCAGTTTAGATGGAGGAGCGAACTTAAGCTATTATATGAAAGAAGAGATAAATGAAGAAATGGATCTGAAAGTTTTTCTTGTCCAGAAATATCTGCTACTAAGTTTACTAGGATAAATAACATGCTTTGAGGCTTCTGCTAGGACATGGATTTAATGGAAAGAACATTCTACTTGTGCAGCCAGGAGCAAAAGGAAATTAGTCTGAGGTGTTCTGCTTGGAATTATGGAAAGAGAAAGTATTATAGAATGACTACGCTTGAACTTGGCAGGAGGAAATCAAGGATAACCCAGGAAGGAACTGAACGTGTCCCACAGGTATGATTATTTCTCAATCACTAGGTGAGAAAGCTGTCTTGTACCTTACTTGAAAACAACCACAGGAAGCCAAGTTGTGAGTATTTGCGCAGTACAATTAAAATACTTTTCTCATCCATGGAGGTTGTCTTAAAGGAACATCTACAATATAGTTTCCCACAGAGGGAAACAGTTCAACATGCTTTTCTGTTTAATCCACTGTGCAGCATAATAATACATCACTACCTGGTGGAGTCTAGGTTAGAGAAAGCATCTGAAACAGCGATTCTCGACCAGAGTTCCGTGGAACCCTAGGGTTCCACAAGAGGTCACTAGAGATCACGATTTATTTTAAACATTTCTGATTCGGGCAACTTCACATTAAAGGGGTGAGTTTCATTTTTTATTTTTAGTTTAAGAACACCCTTAATGCATATATACAGGCCTACCCATGGAATGAATATAATAATTTTGTAACTTCTGGCTTATATTTGAGCCTGAATATGCAGGCTCAAAGGTTCCCCAAGGCCTGAAAAATATTTCAAGGGCTCCTCCAGGGTCAAAAAGTTGAGAAAGGATGATCTAAAAGGTGTCTGTCCTTTCAAGGAGTTCAGTGGAGATTCCTGTTCAGTTCGGTTCTCCATCCAGCCTGCCACTTTTCCCTGCTTCACTGGGAGAAAAATGAAATGGTTTGTCTCTGGTTTATTTCCTTCGTGGCAAGGCAGAAAAAGGCATAGCTCAATGCAATGAGGAACAGAAGAGTGCAAGTACGCCTAAGGATGGACTCTGGCCCCTACGACCATTACAGTACTAAAATGCGGTTCTGGACCGCAAAGATGGGTCCAATTAATCCCAGCCGAAATTAGGTTTCTCGACTCCTTCTTTCAAAAACCGTTAAAAAGGACGGGCGGAGTGTTTATTCAAGACACAAGATGCTATCTGCCATGCCACTCCTTTTCTTCGTATAGGAAAAATGCGAAGCTAGGAATGGAAAAGAAATCCTACCGGGAGGAGACCACCCACTGGCAGTATATTTGAAAACAAATACCGTATATGAGAGAATACAAAATAATCCGAGCACGCCTTGTAGCCAAAAAGCTTGGAGACAAAACCACTCCAGTACCCCGGACCGCAGAGCCTCTCCCGTCTCAATTGATGATGCTTCTGTAGGCACAGTCAGTGTCGTCTATCTTTCTCGCGCTTAGGTGCTTCTGGGTATCGCGAGAGTTGCTGTGTCGGCAGGTCACTATGCCGGTAGGGACGGGATGGCTGAGGAGCTGCGCGGAGCAGACCTGGTAGGCTCAGCGGCTCGGCCATCTCTAACGAAATGGCACCCCGAGACCGACCGGTAGCGGCACTTCCTTCCGCCATGCGCAAACGCGGAGCTCGAAAGCGTCTCAAGTTTCGGGCCGAAGACGTCTGCTTAGAGCGGAGTGAGTAGTGAGGCCTAGGCATGATGTCTGATGGCAGCCATTGTTCCCTGATCCGGTGCCTGAGCATTCGCTTTCTTTCCGCAGTGACTGTGGCCGACTACGCAAATTCGGATCCTGCTGTGGTGAAATCCGGACGCGTTAAAAAAGCTGTGGCCAACGCGGTGCAACAGGAAGGTGAGTTTGGCCGAAAATGCTCGCGGGGTTTTTATCTTAAAAGCTGCGCCTACTGAACCCAATTTTCCGGGTTTATACAGAACTCTGAAGCATAAGGTAACCATACTGATTGAGATTCCACAAAAAAACAGGCTAAAATATGGTGTGAGTTTGTGGCTCAGTGTGTCCTGGAAACACAAGACTAATTTACTGTTGGTCCAGCAGTAAAAATAATTACGCCTTGAGCTTTTTAAAAGTATGTTTTGTGATATTTGTGGGAAGTCCATAATTCTGTCTTATTTGTCCTATAGCTTCTCTGGAAAACTGTCAGGCAGTATGGTGCTTTCTGATACAAAAATCACTTCAAAAAAAGTATGACATTTGGAGTATGTTTGCAAATTTATCTGCTCTGTATTTGTATTTGTTTTTAGCATCTTGATTTGTGTTCATTTGCCTTCTGCTTAATCATATTTTTTTTGTGCAATGATGGAGTTCTAGATGGCAGATATATTACATTATGAACTGCCTGTCAGAGATGTTTCCTCTGTTTGTTTTTTCAAAGTCTTTCAAACTCTTTTCCAGGAATTAATTTATTCAAATACATATAGGATATGCATAGAAATAAAGATACAAATTGTACATATATGATTAACTTGATTAGCAATAGTTCTACATAATCTTAGACAAACTAATATTTTTAATATGCCTCTTAATTGGATATCTGTAGTTCAAATGAAATCTAAGTGAGATAGGAATTATAGTCTGAATTTTCAGATTCTTATTCTTGAATGTTTGATTTATTTACTTTATTTGTAGCTTTTAAGATTAGAAGACAATTTGAAATATTCAGTACAGAGCTGTTTAAATCAAATTCTGATTACAAATTAGACATTATCAACTTTAGGTTAGTAATCAAGTAAAAGCTTATTCAAGGGTAGATTGTTTTAAGAACTCACTACTACCATCCAGAAATAATAAATGTAAGAGCGCATGTATATATATATATAATCTGTTCAGTCGTGTCCGATTCTTGGGACTGCCTGGACAAATCCCTGCAGTTTTCTTGGCAAGGTTTTTAGGAAGAGGTTTGCCATGACCTTCTTCCTGGGGCTGAGAGAAAGTGACTAGCCCAAGGTCACCCAGCCTTAAAATGTTAGGGTCTAAATTGATGGTCTTGTATCCCGTATCTATTTTCCAGGTAATATTGTATCTAAATGTTTGTATGAAGGGTGGAGGTATTTTATGTTTCTTCCCCTGTTCTCGGGGAATAAATAATGATAAACTTTTATGAACGGTTACTGTAAGACATGATAAATTGTTTCTGTTTAAAGAATAATGAACAAAACCATTTCTATGTGTTTAATTACAGCACGAACATTAGACTTTTCACAAGGAGTTTCCAAAGTCATTTTTTTCTTTTAGAAATATTTGTTTTCACCTTTTTTCTCACTGTCCACCCATGAACTGTCTCTCTTTTTTAACCCTGTAAGTTCTTTTAACTTTATGGACATAGAGGTTTAACCAGTTAACTCTTTATTAACATTCTAAGCCATCAGCAAAATTTCCTTGAATCATGGTAGCTCTTACTTTTCAAGGATAAATGAGCAAAAACATTTGCATGAAGTTCCTAAAATGCAGAGAACACAGAACGGTAGTTTAACATTTAAGGTATTAACATTAGCCTAGAAAGGCCTAAATGGCTTAGGATCTAAATAATTGAAAACTTGCTTTCCTCAAAATCTGCTTAACCCTGCTGAGGAAATCATGTTCATGGTTCCATAGGTGGGTCTCGCAACAACACCATGGCAAGGATATTGGGTCTTTTCTGTGACAGGGTCCCAGTTACCAAACTTTATCCTAAGTGAGGCATGAGTGCCTATGCTGTTTTATTTTTAATAACAACTGAAGATATGCTTGTTCATCCATGCATTTGCCCAGTAAGAACTACTCCAGGATCAGAGTTCCTTTTTAAAATAAGCATTTTCATTCTTAAATGTTTACTGTGTTGCCTTATGATACATAGTTTTACTGTAAATTGTGCTAATTGTTTTATTGAAGATTGTACTACTTTTGAAATCTTTGGAAGGAAGAACAGTATAAAAATAGAATTAATAATATTTGCTTGAATTTTAATTCCCTTGTAATTTTTCCGGATTTTAAAATAACTGTATATCCACTCCATCTGGAAATCAGATGCTTTCTGAAGAATTTAGTGGTAGTATTTTAGGTATGTATCTTAAAATAAAGAAGTAACATATGTATTTATGAAAGATAATATGTACATACACTAATTAAGAGGATTTTAGATTAATATACAATTGAGACCAGAAGTCTTCCTCTTGGGATTGATGGACAAACAGTTGGGGAAAAAAAGTAATGGAACTTCATTTTTGTATATGATAACCACAGCGGGATTATTGTATGCACAAAGATGGAAAGATTTGGCAATACCTACAGTGAAGGAATCTTTTTTCTTTCTTTTTTCTTTTTACTTTTGTTTCTTTCCTGCACTTTTATTTATTTATTTATTTATTATTCGAATTTAATTACCACCCATCTCCCCCAAAAGAGGGACTCTGGGCAGTTTACAATAAAATCAAACTACAGCCATAAACGTTAAAATCTCATAAAAATCAAATACATTACAATTATAAAATGCAATAAATAAATATAAAATCCAAGAGGCTATAAAATTCCAAGCTGGTGGGAGGGACTCTAGGGTGCAAGAGTCTTTTAGCTTTCTCTTTGATTTCTTTCTTTTTCTTTTTTCTTCCTTACTTTATATTAGTTTGTATTTTTGCCTTTGTTTTAAAACTTTTAATAAAATTATAAAATATTTATGAAATATAATATGTATATCTTCAAAATAACACCAGATCTTAATGCTGCAGTACATGATAACTTTCTATCCCTATATTTCTACTGTGTTTAAATGATGGAGTTTCTATGTCAGTCCTCAGCCTCTTCTCAAGAAATAGGTTGATTTTAGAGTTGTAAAGCAAAACAAAAACCCTAGGCTGTTAATTTTGGAAGCCCTGACCACTGTAGATCACTGTGGAAAAAAGAAAGTCTACCCATAATCTTAATCCAGAAAAAAATGATACAATAGTCCTTGACTTACCACCACAGTTGGGGCCAGAACTTTGGTCGCTAAGTGATGTGGTCATTAAGTGAGGCATCATGTGACCACACCTGGTTTTACAACCTTTTTGCCATGGTCATTAAGCAAATCACATGGTCGTTAAGCAAGTCCAGCCTCCCCCATTGATTTTGCTTGTTGGAAACCAGTTGGGAAGGTCACAAATGGCAATCACATGACCCTGGGACTCTGCAGCTGTCATAAATACATGCCAATCACCAAGTCCCCGAATTTTGGTCACGTGACCGTGGGGATGCTCTGACAGTCATAAGTGCAAGGACCAGTCATACGTCACTTTTTTCAGTGCCGTCGTAACTTCGAACAGTTGCTGAACAAATGGTCATAAGTCAAGGGCTACCTGTAGATATCAAAAGGATTTTTCAGGTAACCTCAATCTAAATAATTGGCTAGTGCAAGTCACTAGCTAATTCAGCTAGTGCAAATCACTGTATTTGTTTTCTTCCTTGTCCCAGTCTAACATCCTTCTTGGTCCTCTTTTTATCCAGCTGTATGTCTCCACTATCCACTGATTCAAGATGCTTGTTTTCCAGATTGCTGCCCCTTTTCCCACTTCCTCTAGCAGAATGTCCGTTGACTGGCTTTCCTAAAACACCCCCTTGGTCCCATTCTAATTAGCCTGTCTCTGAACTAAGATTCTTTGTCACCTCTCTTTTTCTTAAGCTTCTTCTGCCTAGTTTTTCTTCACATTTTTTATAAACCAGTGGTTATGGTTTGGTCTGTGATGTCCCTGCCTTAACTTGTCTGCTTCTTAGGGTACCTTTCCAGTCCTTCACCCTCTCTTGTGTGAAACATTCCTTCTTAGATGAATCTTAACTGCAAGTTTCCTAAGGCAGGCCAGGCCACTAGGCCGTTTCAAGCAACTGGAGCCTTCCTCACCACAAGAACTAGACAGAAAGATTATCTTTCATATAATGGAATGCACATTGTCCCACATGACAATCAGGATGACAATATGACCTCCAACACCTTTCTTTGTGCCTACTGGCCCCAAAAGGAATTTGTGTTTGGATCTTCCTATTTTTCCAATTGTTTCTTCTCTGGTAGTTTGGATTATCAACATGAATTTAATCTACACCCTTGATTCTAGGACATCTGCTAATTCTTGTATCTCAAGTTCTTCAATTTATTTATGATTCTAGTGAAATCACTCTGTGGTTTGGAAGCATCCTTTGTACCTACTGATGAAATACTATCTGTGGCAGAGTCCTATGACAGTGGTGATGAAATGGATTCTAAATATTTCACCACTGATGAATATTTCATGACTGATAGAAAAAAGAAAAGCAAAAGGCATAAAGGTAAGGTCTGTTGTTTTAACTGTTACTTTAGTGTAATTTCACTTTCACAATAACATACCACATTTAGCTCTTCAAATAAAGTCATGCCACTTTCTTACTTCTTGAAGCATGGCCAATTACACTGCTTGTTTTTGATTTCAGAAAACTCTGATACTGTGGTAGGCAAAGAATATCCAATTGATATATGGTTGATGTTGGCATCCTATATACGCCCAGAGGACACTGTGAATTTTTCTCTAATTTGCAAAAGGGCCTGGACTGTTACTTGTACAGCTGTATTCTGGACCAGACTTTATAGAAGGTATGACAGCTTGTAGAATCTTTATTCCATACTGTATATATTTTTAGCAATTCAGCGAGCTTCTGCAGAAGCTACAAATTATTTGTAGTGGCGTCCTTATGAATAGTTTGTATAGGAATTAATTTCAATATTTAATGACACATTTCGTTGTGAGATACAATTTCCCCAGACCTTTCCATGACTCTGGTATACCCTTTTTGATTAGAATAGTAAGCGTCAAAATGTTAGGGCTATGCATCACTTCACATTTGAAAGCAGAAAGGTGTGCATAGCATGTGGGGTGCAGACTTAGCATCTGTCTGCAGCTCTTTAACCAAGGACCTATTTTCCTGGGATTGCACATTAATTGCCACACAATCCCAGGAAACAACGCAACTGCTTTAAGGTGTTGCACATAGCTGCTGGGTTTGCCTTCCTATACTCCCAAGTGCCTTTTTGTCTTTGAATCCAAAGCCTGCATAGATATATAAAATATGTATGTATAATTGACAGCATACATTACAAAATATACATATGGTATAAAGACACAACTGCGTTATTGTCAAAGAGAAATTGCTGAGATTCATCGGAAGGTACTTGTTAAGTCTGAGAGCTAGTAAATTAGTAACTGTTATAGTTCTGTGTGGCAATGAAATCGACTTCCATTTTGTAACTTCATGTGATTGCTTTGATTTTCTTGAGTCAGATGAAATGGGATATTTTAGACTGGTGCTAATGAGTCATATGATCCTCCCATGTATATAATACAAATCTCTAGGAATAGTTTCAGTTAGAATTGGCAATGCTATACTGATAAGATAGGACATTGCGCAGAATTTTTCTGTTTTTGTAACTTTTTCCCCTGTCTAATCGTTCAGCAGGAAATGGGTCTTGAATTCAAGGTAGTCTTTCTTTTAGGTAAACACAGTAATTCCTAATATTAGACTTTTAGCTGACATGACCCAACAGTACTAATTTATAGGAGAGTGCCTTAATGCAGCTGACAATACAAAAAATTAAGCATTTGATAAGAAATAATGAGGATTAGGGAAGAGGCATCATGATAGTTGGAACATTCAACTAGAATACCTTTTAACTTACTTTCCTATGAGAGTTTGGGGGTTGCATGTTGACCTTCTGGATGGGACAAGGATGGAGCTGCACTACTTAAGTTGTACTGTTATTGTTATTATTTTGCTTTTGAGGAGTTAAGGATGAAAATGTTAGCAGGAGGCCTCCAGTCCCCCATCAATGCAATTTCAGTTCCATAATAACTGACAGCATGATTTCAGGAGGGTTGCAGAGAAGGGGCAGTTAAGGGTGAGAATAGAAACAGTTTGCTTCCCAGAGGCCTCTTGCTTCTATTCCTACCCATTACTATGAAAAAAAAAATGCCACCAAAATCAGTTGCTATGCTTCCAGATTTCAGCGGCATGATCTCAGAGTGCAGGGCGTGTATTTCATCCCTATCTTACTATTACAATTTCTAATTTTTCTTATTTAGGCATTACAATAGGAATGCATCCCTCCCAATCCGTTTACAGCCAGAATCAATGGAAAAGATGTACTGCCTTCGTGCATGTGTAATTCGTTCCTTATACCATATATATAAACCTTTTGTTTCCCGGATAGCCAGAAATCCAAGTATCCCAGAGACTACTCCAAGCACCCTAAAAAATTCAAAAGTAAGTTAACACTTTGAAAAGAAGATCTATCCAGCTGAGTATTAACAGATTTCTTTCAAGCTAGTGAAAAGCATGTGAATGAGCCCACTTCCCAATACACAATTAGACAGAAGTTGCCTTTACTAGAAGTAATTCTGTAGACCTCTACAAGCTTGTTATTAATGTTTTACATTTATTATGTTTGGCTGATGTTACCAATGCAGAAATCAAAACGTTGAATCTTAAATATAGCTTTAGTATTTTTGGTTTCCTGTTTGGGACATCATAGTTTCATTATGGAGTATTTGTTAAGCAATAAGATGAATGATGACTAACATCTGGGTCAAGCAGTTTACTACCGTGTGTTAAAAATAAACTCAGATCCTTTAGGTGGGGTTAGTTGATTCCCAATCCAGTAGAAAAAGGTTTCTATCCTGAATGCTTCATATTCACATCACAACGGCTTTGGTGTCCACAGTTAGTATCGTACTAACAATTTGTGTATCCTTTTGTGGGTAAAATTAGCATTAAAAAAGGAAATTAAATGTAAAAAATCTGTATTGCAGTAACAGTTATAAATTTGGTTGAATTCCAAAAACATAGAAATGATTCAGTTGCTCCTTAAAATTGCTAAAATGCACATCTTGCATATGTGCATAACAGTATCTTTGTACACTGTATAGTCACAGAGCCTCTATGCTTGGACTTCGTTTTTTCTCATTTAGAATCTCCTCTCATTTATGGGAGTTCACTACAAACACTGAGCATGCAAAGTAGAAAGAGTCTGGTATTTTTCTTTTTGGTTACTGAATCCAGCTTTTTCCTATTTAATTTCCCTTTCTCTTTCTCAGTGTAGCTTCTGTGGGACACTGGAGCTGTTGTGGTGTCAGCAAAAGTTGCCCTTAAAGACACATCCACTGTTTGGAGCAGCATACCAGTTGGTACACATCTGAAGGGTAGGACAGCTGGCATGTGGATTATCTATGTCTTAGGAAATACTTAAGTATTCAGCTACTTTGTTAATATGTTTTCTACTACAGATTAAGGTTACTATGGTAACTAATCATTTTGGCCGGGTGAAGAGGTTGAATTTAATTGTCCTCTTTTCAGATGTTAATTTTTGCACCTGGGGAGAAGAACTTGCCTGGACTTGTTTTAGTTTCAGTTTCTCTTCTGTGTAGGCATGTAGAGAGTTAAGCAGCTCTCACTGAAAGCCTGTAAATATGTTTGCTTTCTGTAAATAAAATTATTTTTATAGAAATGCCTGGTGTGTGACTTTTCTGATCTCTCCTGGGCCAAAGGCTTTCCTAGCAATCTGCTACTAGGTTATGGGCCCAGTAAGCAGCCCAGTAAAACCCAGAGAGAATAGAGAGATCAGCTCCACACCTCATGCACAATTTAAAGGCAGGTAGCAAAGACCTGTGAAGATTTTCTTTGGAGCCACCTGGAGATTTTCCAGCAATTGCCGGTCTACAGGACAAAGAAGCCAGCTGAGGTGACTTGCAAAAGAAGGAAGAAGCCATGGCTACCTCCCAGCCCTCAGCAATGCCTCTGGAGTGCCTATCAGAGACCAACTATTTGAATTGGGCCCTGAAGATGGAGATGTATCTTCGCAGAGAGAATCTTTGGCTGACAGTTGGTGAGCAAACCCCCCAAAATCCCAGTGCTGAATGGCTTAGACAGGATGAGCGGGCTAGAGCCACCATTATCCTGGGAGTTGAAGACAATCAGCTAGTCCACATGCGAGGTATGCAGTCTGCAAAGCAACTTTGGGATGCTTTGAGAGACTTGTATGTAAAGGCAACAGCAGGGAGTAAAGTTACCCTGACAAAAATGCTGTACAAAGCCTACCTTGCAGAAGGAGATAGCCTTCCTGAGCACCTGCATTATATTCAGCAGCTGTTTGTTGAGTTGCAGGAGAGAGGAATGGAATTTACACCTCTCACAAAATCCTATATCCTCCTATCCTCACTGAATGAAACGTGGGACACGCTGATTTGTACCCTGGAGGCTATGCCTGAAGCAGACCTCACCCCATCGTATGTTACACAGAGCTTACTTGCTGAATGGGAGAAGAGAGGAAAGATTCCCCCCCCCCATCTCTTCTGGAAAGCTGCAGTACCGGAAAAGAAGCTGAGGCCACAGCACTAGCCAACCAGCGATGCTTCACTTGTGGTTCAGCTGGACATTTGCAGAAAGACTGTGCCTTGAGACCCAAGAGTAGAAAGACAGAGAAGAAGAACACAAGGGCAACACAGAAGAAGGCTCTTCAGACAACCCAAATTGCACAGGTTGCTGAGAAGGGTAATTCTGATGTATGGGTGTTAGATTCTGGGGCCAACTGTAATTTATATAATTGTAAAAGCTCTTTTGTGTCACTGTCTAAAACTGAAAGACAAAATGTATCTTTGGCTGATGGGTCTGTGACCAAAAATATGGGACAAGATGACTTGTATTTATCCTGCTTGGGAGAAACTGTAAAAGGTGTGTTGTATGTGCCAGATTTACAATCAAACCTTTTATCTGTGGCACAGTTGGCTGCAACAGGGTATGTCATAACATTTAAGAAAAATGGTTGTGAGATACGTAAAAATGAAAAATTGTCTGCTACTGGTATATTAAAAGACTCCTTGTACATTGTGCAAAATGCAAGGAAGCCAAGCTGCAAGGCTGCAGTTGGCAACACTCCATGTCATGACCAGTGTGTACACCTGATGCATAGAAGATTTGGTCATGCTAATTTCAAGTATATAGCACAAATGCCACAGCTGTGTGCTGACCTAAAGATAAAACCCTGTGACAAATACTTAGATTGTGTGGTTTGCAAAGAATGCAAAACACTAAAAGCTCCTGTGAGTAAGCACAGTGACAGAGTTACAACTAGACCTTTGGAAATTGTACACTCTGACATTATTGGTCCTTTTGCTCCAAGTCTTGGACAAGCAAGGTATGCAATGACCATCATTGATTTCTCAAGATACACATTTATCTACATCTTAAAACATAAAGATGAGGCATTTGAGAAATTTAAAGGTTTTGTGACATGGGCAAATGGAAAATTCCCTAGGCCTGTATCTGCACTCCAATATGATAGAGGAGGAGAGTACCTTTCTCACAAATTCAAAAGGTTCCTAGTGGAAAAGGGGATAGAACAAATTCTTTCTAACCCTTACGCCCCTCAGCAAAATGGTGTTGCTGAAAGAAAGGGCAGAACCTTGCAAAATGCGATGGAATGCATGCTTAAAGATTCACATTTATCATTTAAGTATTGGGGAGAGGCAATATCTACTGCCTGTTATGTACAAAACAGATTGTATAACTTTGTGATTCAGGACACTCCATTTGTTTTATGGTGTGAAACCAAAGGTAAACCATCTGAGTGTGTTTGGTAGCACTGCTTGGGTTCATAGTCCAAAACAACAGAGAAGGAAAGGAGGCCCCACAACAAAGAAAGCCATCTTTGTTGGCTATGAACAAAGCCAAAGGAGCTACAGGTTCATAATGGGAGAGAAATTAATTATTAGCAAAAGCGCTTCTTTTGCTAAACAGAACTGGGGGAGATTAAACTCTAGCTCTCCAGTTGATCTGACCACCACAAGAGAACAGCAAGGACTTGCTGATGGTGATCTTTTGCCTGATGAGGACATTAAACCAGAAAAGCAAACTGAAGATCTGTCTGATGAGACAGATGCTTCTCAGGACAGTGATAGGAGTCAAAATTTAAGCCCTGTATTACCTCGCAGGTCTCAGAAGAGTAATAAAGGCATTCCTCCGTTTTCAGGCTGAAACAGTAAAGGCATTTCACATATTCACAGAACCTGAGTCTTTAGAACAAGTGAATGCTTTACCACCTGAGATTGCACAAAATTAGCATTCTGCCATGCAACAGGAGTTAGCATCCTTGAAAGAAAATAAAACATGGAAACCTCCCAATGAACGCTGTCTAGGTTGCAGGTGGGTTTTCAAACTGAAAAGGGATGCTGATGGCAAAATCCAAAAATTTAAAGCAAGGTTAGTTGCAAAAGGGTTCACTCAAAGGAAAGATTTAGACTTTGACAAGACTTTTGCACCAGTTACTAAAAGTGAATCTATTAGATTACTGTTAAAAATTGCTGCACACAAAGGAATGTCAGTTCACCACTATGACATTCAAACTGCATTTCTCTATGGTGATTTAGACCACAAATTATACATGCAGCAACCCCCTGGCTATGAAAAAGGGGAGAATCTAGTCTGTGAACTGCAGAAGTCAATCTATGGGTTAAAACAAGCTGCTAGATCCTGGAACCAAAAATTAGATGAAAAACTGCAGAATTTTGGTTTTGAAAAAGGAAAAGCAGATCCATGTGTATATATGAAGAAAGACAAACAAGGCTGTATGTATCTGTGCATTTAAGTTGATGATTTGCTGCTGTTCACACCAACAGAAAAAGGCTTGATTTTGAAGCCTGCATGAAAAGCCATTTCACATTAAAAACCCTTGGAACTGTAACAAATTACCTAGGTTTGGAAATACACAGGAAGAATGATGGTAGCTTTCTGTTAAACCAAAGGGGAGATAATGTGAATGGAAAGACACAAAGAGTTAACAAAGCAAATTGGTTTGCATCTTATTCTGTAGTATAAAAAGGGGAGTGTTAATATGTTTTCTACTACAGATTAAGGTTACTATGGTAACTAATCATTTTGGCTGGGTGAAGAGATTGAATTTAGTTGTCCTCTTTTCAGATGTTAATTTTTGCACCTGGGGAGAAGAACTTGCCTGGACTTGTTTTAGTTTGTTTCCCTTCTGTGTAGGCATGTAGAGAGTTAAGCAGCTCTCACTGAAAGCCTGTAAATATGTTTGCTTTCTGTAAATAAAATTATTTTTATAGAAATGCCTGGTGTGTGACTTTTCTGATCTCTCCTGGGCCAAAGGCTTTCCTAGCAACCTGCTAACACTTTCCTCCTTTTAACTAATATTCCAGGTTTCTCAGAGGACAGGGCTAATTCTACGAGCTGCATCCCTCTTAATCTAATACAGGTAGTCCTTATTTAGTGACTGCCTTGTGTAGCAACTGTTTGCAGTTACGACAGTGATGATAAGGTAACTTTGTGACCAGTCCTTGCATTTACAACCTTCTCAGGTCTGTAAAGCAAAGGGAAGCTGAAGTAAGATTATAAGCACAGTTGTGGTTCCTCTTAGTGACCACTTTGCTTAATGACTGAGTTGCCAGTCCCAAGTGTGGTCGCTAAATAAGGATTACCTGTATGCTCAACCTAAATAATTGGCTTGATAGAGATGATGTGCTTACTCCCTATAGTAATAGTATTACTGTGCTTGTTGGGACAATACTTTTGATGAAAGAATATGCTATCAGTTGTTATAGTAGCACGGTCTGCCTTTACTTCTTATTACTATTATTAATTTATTAAACTTGCATGCCGCTGAATTCCCAATGAATCTGGGCAGCTCACAACAATCAAAACAAAGAAATTATGATAAAACCTATAAAAGGATAAAAAAATCAAGCTTGTGTTATATTGGTATTTTCACGGTAGAACAGCTATTGTCGTAAGAGGTGATATGTTACTGTTCAGATGTAGTGGATGCCTGTGAATGGGCATCTTGTATGACAGCTGCTTTCTCCATAGACATCTAGAATGTCTATGCCCTGTTCTGGACCATGCAGTTTTCTGGTTTTCTCTTGGTAAAGCAAATAATGGGCGATGCTTAGTATCTTGGAATCATTATCACTAGGTTCAGTTGTGGAAATACTTGTTTAAATTCAACCACAAAGCTTGGGCTTTATTTCCATTTATCTATTTGTGTTCAGAACAGGAAGTGCACAATTATAATATTGTACTTTTGCAACTGATATCAGTGTTGTTTACTTTTATCCTCAGAATGATTTGTTGAAGTATAGAAACTCCTGAATTGACTGTTTTAATATAATTCAGTTCAGTAATCCAAGATCTTGACTCACAAGATGTTGGAAAGCTAGTGCTTTATTGCTTTATGTCTGTGTAATATGCCCACAGACCACAAATGTTTCTCTTTTTCTGGACTAGTGCCTGCTCTTCTGGTCTAAAAAGATTAACCAGCAGTCTTCACTGTGGGAATTCAGCTTCAAATTCCAAAGGCAGGTATGAAAGCTAAATATTTATCAATGTCAGAATTCCAGTATTTCAGAATAGCTCACTGGTTTTTATAACCCATTGTTCTACCTATGAATATATCAGAATGTATCTTGTTTGGCAAGGTACATGTCTAGATTTCTGTCCAATATGAAATTCTGTTCATATTGTTTAGAGTAAGAGTGGGGAATTTGGGGTATTTTGTGAAACTGCAGTGATGCACAATCTATTCATTTCCCTTGCTGGTGATCAGGCTGGTGCTATCCTAACCAAGTTGGACAGTCTACTGAATTGTGGCACAAAATCTATATTTCCCCCAAAATCCTTCATAAGAGACAGAACAGCAATGTATCTCTGCTTTTCCAGAACATGAAACAGCATGTAGTAAAACTGATACAAACTACATAAAATTTGTTATTGTGAGGAGTGGTGTGTTAATACCAATCTTGAGTGCAATATATCTCATAGATTTATTTCCTCTAAAAGAAAAGTGTATAGACAGAAATTGTTTCTAGTTTACTTAAAATATAACAGGATTGTTGCTCATTAATTCAGGCTCCTGTTAGTCTTACTAGCTACCACTTGGTCATCTTCAAACTACAGCCTTAGTCATCTGAAACCATATCCATAGCAAAAGCAAGCGCTCTAAATTCAGAGAGTGAAATATGAAAATCTCCATTGTAGCCAAGATTTATATTAAAATTATTAAATGCCACATTATTTCTCCAGAGAAAAATATAAACATATTTAAGTCAATTGGTCCTGATCTTTCAAAGACAGACCTGCAAATAATATTAAAACTATTAAATGCCACATTATTTCTCCAGAGGAGAAAATAAACATATTTAAGTCAATTGGTCCTGATCTTTCAAGACAGATGTACAAATTCTCCTGCTTTGGCACATGACTCTTTTCCAAACATGCAATTTAAAAGTTTGTAGAAATGGAATCAGTTTCTGGTTAACTGAATGAAATATTTCTCTTGAGTCTCCCAAGTTCAAGAATAAATGTTTGAAACAACTTCAACCACCTATCCGGTATGCAGATGTCCACATGAACCCTGACCAAGACTGCTGTCTGTTGCAGATCACTACTCTTGACTTTATATATGTTCCTATAGTAATGGGCATGACAGTTACATTGGTAAGTGTTGTGATTTCTTTGCTTATTTTCAGATCTTTATATCAGGAATTTTGTTCACTTTATATAATCTTGGCCTAGTCGTTTCTAAATTTGAAGCACTGTATTATTTTATGCTGAAATTAAACAGAAAAAAGATTGTTTTGTTGGGCAAATCTACTGGCAATAATGGGGCTTAACATTACAGGTAGTCCTAGAATTGCAACAGTAATTGGGACTAGAATACCCATCGCTAAGCAATGTGGTCATAAAGCACAATATTGTGTGACTGCATCACATAGTGACAGCTATCCCATCAGTTCCCATTGCTGTTGTTAACCAAATCCCACCAGTCGTTAGGCAAGGGTCCACCCTGATCCAAGCCATTCACAGCTTGGTTCCTCCCAGCCCCGAGTCTTGGTAAGGTAAGGGAATGCCTCTTCTACCTCCTCTTCAACTCCCCTCACCCGGCTATCTCCCCCCCCCCACCACCACATCTCTGCCCTTTTGGCTGCCCTGCATAGCAGCACTCCTCAGTGGCAGCGCTGGGGCTGAAGTAGAGACTGGAGCCTTCAGCAGTCTCAGCCAACCACCACTGCCCCCGGGCCTCTACTGCAGTCCTGGCGCCACCTCAAGCCCTGCACCGCAGCCAGCCACCTGAGCACCCCAGCACAAAGCCCCTGCTGCCCTGCACTCCGTAGGCCCTGCGGGGCCCAGCTGACCTTCGCACTCTTCCTCCCACTGCTGTTCAGGCACACTCAGCCTGGTCTTATGTGAGGCAGCTGCTGGCTGTGCCAAGACTTCATCCCAAGGCCACTGTGCTTTTCTTGCGATGCTTCTGAGGCCTTCTGAAACCTCGTGAGAAGGCCCTACCCACCATTCTCCAAATCTTGCATGCCATTCTCAAGGCCTTCCAAAGCATCACAAGAATGGTACATGATTTGGAGAAGGGCAAGCGTGCTGTTCTTGCAATGCTTTGGAAGGCTTCTAAGGCCTCTGAAACCTCACGAAAAGGCCGCACCTGCCATTCTCCAAATAGCACACACCGATGCGATGCAATGCTTTGAAAAGCCTTCAGAAAGCTGCTTAGGCCTTCCAAAGCATTGCAAGAACAGTATGCGCTATTTGGAGAATGGTGTGAGCAGTCTTGGAAAGGCCTGGTGCGGCCAGCAGCTGCTTTGCATAGGGTCAGGCTGGGCACGCCTCGTCAGCAGTGGGAGGAAGACAGTGAAGGTCAGCTGGGTGTGGCAGGGCCTGTGAAGCACAGGGCAGCTGGAGTGGCTGGCCGTGGCATGAGGCTTGAGGCAGCACTCCGCAGTGGCGCCAGGGCTGAAAGAGAGATCTGGGGGCAGTGGCAGCCAGCTGAGACTGCTGAAGGCCCCAGGCCTCTTTTTCAGCCCCAGTGTTGCTACCAAGAAGTACCACTGTGCAGGGTGGCCAAAAGGGCAGAGTTGGGGGAGGAGATAGGTGGGTGGGGGAGTTGAAGTGCCCCTATGGTCTTAAATGAGGGCGGGCTGTCAAGTGCCTGAATTTTGTTTACATGACTGGGGGCACTGCAGTGGCTGTAACTTCAGGGACTGGGTGTAAGTACCACTTGTTAAGCATCACCATAACTTTGAATAGTCGCTGAACAAATGGTTGTTAAGTGAGGACTACCTATATTTTTGAAATAGAAGTCTTCAAGCAGGTACAGCTAAGAAAAATACAGCTTTGGAAACTACATTGAATATTCCAATAAGGAATGGTTACCATGTGTGATTTTTTACACCCTACTGTAAAAAGTTTCATGAAAAGAAAATATTGCCCAGAAGCACTTGCTCAATGATAAAGTTTATTTTTAAAATATTTGCAGACACAACCTATTTAAAAGGTTGAATAAAACGCCATTCAATTTGAGTGGAATTAAGGATGTCTGGGTGATACAAGCTATTGAATAGCTTCCAGACGTAATTTTTTTTTTCTTTTGCAGTTCACAATAAATGTGAGCACTGACATGCGGCACCACAGAGTGAAATTGGTATTCCATGATTCTCCAGTATGGAGTGGCAAGAAACCCAGGTTTGACCATGGGATACAGGTTGTAATGGACCCTGTGCACAGTGTGCATCTGTTTGATTGGTGGCACCCACAGTTTCCCTCTTCACACATCTGAGGACTCCCAAGTAGTTTACATCATAAATTGTATTACGTGCGATTTCCATAAACAACCAAATTTGATAAGCCAGTCTGTGTATATGTTTAATCACCTTTTGGGGAATAATTTGTGCTAAAGATTGGACATAACTTCTGTAAGGCCTTTTATTATATGAAAAATCATCTGCATTTTATTTGAAAAATAATTTTATTATATGAAAAATAATTCATCACTTTGGTGCTAATGAAATTTGTCCTTTTTGTTTTTTGATAACAAAACACAGCAGGAATGTATAAACTCTCCCATGTTGGAGTGATCCAACTCTGGAATGTTTGTTTTCACCTGGAATGGGCCTATGTAAGCATCAGGGGGTGGTTTATGAAGTTTTGAAGTGGATTGTCTGGAACTGGAAGATGATGTGATCCATCACAGCCAAGCCCCAAATACTTGCATTGAATGTGAACATTCTGGAAACTGGCCCAATATGAGACATTCTAATTACACATTCCTCCTATGTAGCTAGAAACATTTACAGTTCACATAATAGGTATCCATTTTACTTTCCCATGCTATAAAGTATTTCCAATGTTCCACTCCTATAAAAGTGCTTGCATTGCTTTACTAGTTGCAAAGACTTCCTTCATGAACTATGTAGTTATTGCAAGGAACTTTCAGCCTTTGAAATTATTGATTACATCTTCACAGGTTACAGGTAGTCCTCATTTAGCGACTTCCTCTTTTAACGACCACCGTTGCAACAATGATAAAAAAGTAACTTTATGACCAATCCTTGCATTTACAACCTTCAGAGGTCTGTAAAGCAAAGGAAAAGTGGAGTAAGATCATAAGTACAGTCACAGTTTCCCTTGGGAACTGCTTCACTTAATGACCAACTTACTGGTCCCAATTGTGGTCACTAAATGAGGACTGCCTGTATAGAAAAACTTGCCTATGGTGCTGATTCCCTTAAATGTGAATTTTCCAGATATACTAGGATAGATTAGACTTTTCATGTTTAAAATAGATTCATGAAGATAAACAATTAATTTATTATTTATTATATTTTTATCCTGCCTTTTATATATATAACTCAAGGTGGCAGACATACCTAATATTCCTGCCTCCTATTTTCCCCACAACAATGAGCCTGTGAGGTGGGTTGGGCTGAGAGAGATTGGCCCAAAGTCACCCAGCCAGCTTTCATGCCTAAGGGAGGCCTAGAACTCACAGTCTCCTGGTTTCTAGACCAGCACCTTCACCACTATACCACACTGGCTCTACATATGACTAATTTGATATCTGTCATACAGAAATGAAGGTTTCCTCTAGTAACAAAGAAATGCTTATGTGCTAGTTGTGAAATGAAACAATTTGGTGGCCATGGCTGCAGGAATAAGTTATAACTGGGTGAGGGATAGTCTGGCTGTAGGAAGAACGGAGAAGATAAGCAATCTAAGAACGGATGATCAAGTTAGCATAAAAGGAGATTGGAATAGGTGTTACACTACTATTCCTAACTTCAGAGCTTTTTTCCACCTGTACGCAACTTCTTGTTGAACTTCTTACCTTTGTGCTCTAAAAATTGCTCAGACTTGTCTCATGACAGCTTTAGTACAAATAATATATACTATGCGATAATTGAGGTATAAAACATTTTATTTGTTGCAGCTAAATGACTTTTTATAATCTTTTGCAATGTGCGCATTACATAATGTTCTGTAGCATTTCAAACATGTTCCAGTTACAGACTATTCTCTTAAAGCTTTTCTTATATTCAATACACCTCTTTCAGTTTGGCTACAAATATGTCTAATTACTGCCATTGATACTAGTGGACTTTCTGCCTGATGTTTTCACCAATAGTTTTTTGTTACTGTTTTTATTAGCTTTCTTGCAATCAGAAAATTTTCATGCCTTGATACCTTCGTAGTAGATTTGGAATTTTCAGCTTTGGGATTTTTTTTTTTTCAGACATACTTTTCTAGATTATACAATACCACCAATGTATTTCTTTTTTCAGGCTCAGACAGAACATCCTGATTCATATAATCTGCTAAGCCATATTTTACTTAATCATAGTTTGCTAAATAAAGTCCAGTTACATGGGCTCATATTTGAAAGTACAAACGTTGATTCACAAATCATTGTGGCTACGTTCTACAGTATGTAGAGCCCAAACTAAACTATCACATTGTGGCTTTATTTGTGAACCCAGCCAGTGTATCAATTATTCTTTAATCAGCTTTTGGGTAAAAAAAAAAAAAAAAGTTTGTTTTGTGACTAAAAGTTCAAGCTGATCCAAGAAAATATATCATTTAGTAACATGAAAGTAGCTACTACAGTATTATAGAACTAGAAGCAAAACTGTTGAATTACCTGACAGCAAGTGAGCTGTATCTCCTAGGAGAGCAGCTGGTGCCACCGTAAGAGTTTATAAGATCTTTAATAAAGTTTAAGAACTTCTAAAATCAGGTAGCTTTATTTGGCTGTCAAGCTGATTTGAAATCAATAATAAAGCAAGTTCCATGTCTAATGTTTATCACTTTGTCCTGTTAACCATTACCCCACAAATATTAGTTCTGTTCTCCATTTATGTTCATTTGCACTTTGTGGATCTTACGCTGTGTTGCCTTTAATATAGTAGCAAAGTGTGAAATCAAGTTATGCAATTAGGCATTAGCCTACACTAAGCTTGTGCTGAATGATCTTAATATCAGCATTAAATAGAAGGTGTAGCTTTCTCTGGCTCTGTACATAGTCATATTGAATATGTATCCCAGGTATAGTTTAGCCTCTTTTTTTTTCTTTTTCTTTTTCTTTTTTTTTTTTTTTTGGTGCCTTCAAGTCAGTCTTGATTTCTGTTGACTACATGAAGAAACCTATGCAGTTTTCAGGCGTGGCTTGCCAGTATCATCATCTTAGGACTGAGAAAGAGTGACTGGCCCAAAGTCACCATCTGACTTCATGCCTAAGGCAGGGCTAGAAGTCATGGTCTCAGGGTTCCTAGTCCAGCGTCTCTTACCACGACACCAAACTGACTCTCTTATACCAAATTTTACAGGGATACTAATATAGGACTGTATCTGCTTGTTCATACAGTATTTTACATATTATTTCTTGTTTTAAATGAATGGGTTTTCCCATTCTTAATTTAAATTAACCAACTTTGGAGGGAAAAATAATATCACCATTTTTTTTATTCAATAAGGAACTACTAGTTGCACAATTAGATGCAATTCAGTCAATTAAAACTGTAAACATCATGCTAATATACCTTTTTACTGTTTAGGTTTGTGTTCACAAGTAATTTAAAAAATACAGCATAATCTCATCTGCATCTAGATAATAATTTACCAATGATTTATAGGTACTATAATAAATGTTTATTTAAGCATAGTAGATGGAAGATAACCAGAGAACAACCCTCTCATAAAAGAGGACAGGATTGGTGCTGTCAGTATTTGTACAAGAGAACTGGATTTTAGAATGAAACAGGATTGCTGGATTACAACATTAAAGAAAGTGTTCTACCCACTTCTAGCCATAATTGGCATTCCATGTGAGTATCAGAAACAGCAGGAGTTGAAGGCGGAAAAATTGGGATTGATCATGCAAGGTAATACCAATAGGTGCAAATAAATCCACAGTCAATGTTGGAAGGGCAAGGGCCAGCAACGGCTTGGGGCACAGACAATCTTGCAGAATAGGGAAGAGAACAGAAATAATGGAATTATAGGAGAGAGCAGGAAGATGCTTTGGAAGAAGTTCATTAGCTTTAGATCCTCAGCAGCCAGAATAATGTTACCTATAAATTACAATGAACCTTGATTCCAAACTGGAATTCAATTTGTATGTTCTCTGACTATTTTCAATTTGATTATGTCAGCTGAATTCTAAGTTTACATTAAATATGTTTATAATGATAGCATCACAAGCATCTTTTAAAGATAAAAGGAGTGGAAGAGTTGAGTCCTGCATATTCCTGATGCTTACTAGAATAAATAACAACTTAATTTCCAGCTGCTTGATACTCAGCTTCTGAAAGGGACCACTGAAGACCTGAAAATTCTGTTTTGATTTCTTTTCATTGTAATTTAGATTGTGGTGATCTTGCATGACTGGCAGAAGAGCCCATGGTAATTATTTTTCTTGCCACACAATGCAAGCAGGTATCAGAAATTAGCTTTTTGTTAATAGTGTGGTGAAAATATGGTTTCTTGGCATTTTATCCTGGAACATATTGAGAAGAGCACAGTAGTAGTTTAACTCATTTGCACTGATCTTCGTTGTAACAAGCCTTTGATACCCACTGAGTGAGCTGGTGCAGTATGAACATACGCAAAGAATAAGTAACAAGGTAATATTAGTAGCACAACTTCCACATGGAAGAGGAATATGGCCTGCTTGACCTGAACTTTAATAAACACTTGGAGGGGGACAGCAACAGGAATAAAACTAGAGATCAGCATAGCTAAAGCTTAAGGAGCTCCCTATGTCTTGCATGGGAAAACTGATAACGACAAATTCTGGGACATGAAGTACATCAGCTTCCTAATTAGCAGTGGGGAATTGTTCCAGATCCTGAGTTTTATATTGAATTAACTTGACATTTTAGTCTCTTGCAGGTGCATTTTATTTCTAAGTCCCATTTTAATAGTATTAAAAAAAAAAACAGGAACAGCACTGCCAGTTTTATTTCTGGGCCTTCATGTTTTTTCTTATTTTATTTTGCAGCAAACATTATGATATTAGTGATCTTCAGCCAAAAGACCTGTTTTATTTCCACCTCCAGCCGCTACCTCCTCATGGCTATGTCATTGGCTGACACAGTGGTCCTTGTCCTTGTAGTTGGCATTGAGATAATTGTAGAATGCTTTAGCACAAGTCCGTTCTGGTACAGAGATCCCTGGTGCACCTTGCGGGATGTGTTCAACTATGGGGCAGTTAACACTTCTGTTTGGCTGATGGTTTCCTTCACCATTGAGCGTTTCATTGCAATCAACACTATTAGACCAAGGATGAAAATCTCTTCTCCCAGAAAAATACTTTATGTTGTTGCCATGATTCATGTTTGCTGTTACACTGTGGCCATCCCCCACTACTGGTCTAACTATTCGGAAACGGAGAATAGTACAGGTCATGCCATCTGCAAGTATAACCCTGACCTCTCCAAAGCATACGTGGAAGGGCTTGTGTGGTTCCAGACTTCTGTGGTCTACATTATTCCATACATCATCATCTTCACCTTAAACAGCCTCATTCTAAGACAGATAATCCATTGTAACAAAGTACACAGTGTCACTTGGGCAGTCTTGCACAGAACCCCACCTGCAACCCATTTTCGTAACTGGAAGAAATCAATCATCCTTTTGGTTACCGTTTCAATGACATTTGCCTGTCTTTGCACCACAAGGTTTGTGACTCAGATCATCATCAAGACCTGCTACTATGACATAAAGAGGCAAGATTACTCCAAGACCATTAATATCATGACAGATATTGGTACCATGCTGGAAATGACTAACACTGCCATTAATATGTATCTGTATGCTTGCACCCAGTCTGCCTTCCGAAAGGAGCTTATCCGATACCTGCAAAGTATTCTGTGCCATCGGCTAACAAAAAGAGAGCATCCGCATGCTGTTTTCAAGGCACAGAATGTACTTTCAATGTTGAGCTAGATAGAAGTGATACTACTTGGTTGGGCTGCAAAACACTGGAGGTGTATAGTATCTATGAATTTTTTTATTTGCAGAAATACTGGAATATTCCCTTTTTAATGACAGCAAAACTGCTAATTCTGCATCAAATTCCCTCTGCCATCATGACCCCAAAAGCATGGATTTCTTCAGCTTCACATCCTTTTTCCAAACACTTTCTAAATCCAAATTCTAAATGATTTTCTGTCTGTGTTTATTATTCTGACAGTGCCTTAATCTCATTGCTATAGAAAATGTCTAATCCAAGGATGGGAAAGTGACTTTAGCCCAAAGGTCAAATGTTCTGTCCCTTTTCTGTGTATAGCCATAGCAAGCAAGGTGATAATCAGATTTGCAGAGGGAGCCCCACTTCTCTTCATTAATTGCCCATCTCCTAGAGTTCTTTCCTTCAAATAGTGTTGGAAACAATTGGCCTCAGAAAACTTGAGTTGTGATCCACCTTCTGATATGCATGACTATGTTTCTTTGCTTGACTTAAACCTAGTTCTCCTTAAGAACCAATACCTGCTCAAGCTTCAGATAATCCTGGTACAAATTCAGAGGATACTACCCTGGAACCCTGCTTCCAGCTTTGTATTCTATGCCTTGCCTTCGCTCACAGGATACCTTGCTGCATCTTCTTGCTATCATTTCCTTGTTTTTGCTCCTATATGAGATTGTAGGCTTTCGTTCTTTGAGGCTTGGCCCAAGGTATAAGTAGAGCTCTTCGGGCCCCAAGGCAGACCTTTCATATGCTGTCTCCCATGGTGATATAGCTTAGGGGCAGAGTCCCTTCTCCACAGGCTGCACTCAGGGAGGTTAGGAGAAAAGGGATAGGAGAGTCACATTGCCATTCCTCCCTGTCACCACAGCAGCAACAGGCTTGAGCCTGATGACATGTTGAGAATTGTCCCACACCTTGGTCACTCCAAATTATCCCTTCCTCCTGTTCAACCTTCAGACTCATGGGTGACCACCACCTTCCATTCAGAAATCCTCCCCACCCCACTGTTGGGCTGCCTAAAAGTCTCTCCCTCTTAGACAAACCATCTCTGGGCTAAGGTAGAGTTTTCTGAGTTTCTTTGCTGAATCAAGTGGCTGCCTCAGTTTTTGCACTCTGGGTACAAGATGCCTATTTTCTCTCCTTCCTCGTACCTTCACAAGCCAGGACGAGGAGGAGAGGAAAAATAATGGCCAGCAGCAATTGCCAGATGAGCCACTGGTGCCCCCAAGAGTTCTACTTCCAGGACACAAGGCTGCTGCTGAAGCAAGAGGGGACCAGGAAGCAGCAGTGGAGGAGGTAGGAGCAGCCACAGCAGTAGTTCCCACCACCACCACCACTGCCATCTCACTTCCTTCTCCACCCTTCTTCCTCCATCACTCCCTTCGGACCCTCCACATGAGCTACGACATCTTGGCTGTCAAAATCCAGATGACCGCTAGATATGCTGGCAAAGCAATACAGAAAATTCTGGATTGTTGCAGCTCACAGATGTGCAATCTAGATTGCTGAAAAGTGTGGGGTAAGGAAGGAGTAGCAAGAAGAAGCCCAGCATGTTTCCTTGTGCCCATGGCTCTGTGGCAGCCACCACCCATCTTCTCAATACTTAGGTACAGCACTGAGTCTGACGTGTCTGTCACCTATTTCTTTGGAGTTATTTTACATTAGATGTAAGGATCTATGAGAGTTTGGTTTTCACTTGTACATGTGATTGGCAACCCAGGCCTATTAGTTAAGATATGCAGACCTCATTTTTTTACATCCTCAGAATACCTGGTTGTGCTGGGAATAGTAATTTATTCTGTACTTTCTCTAATTCTATTCTAATTGTTTCTATAACTTTACCTTCTAGTAAACCTGCATGCCTGCGTTTCCTCTTTCTTCTAATACACTGGCAAAAACCTAGCCTGGAAGTTAAACTTTCTGGCCTCCTTTGGGTTGATGTGTTACGTTCACTGGAAAAAGGAATAAATCATCTGTACATTGCCCCATCATGATCATATGTAATGTGAGGGGCTGTTAAGACAAATATGCCTGTCCTGACTAAGCAAGAGCCACGCCGAGACGAGGAAGAAGACTCTAGTGCTTTATTATTGCTATATTAGACAGAAAATCCTACCAAACTGAAAAAGCGTGGGAAAACCCAGACAGATAAACCCCCAAACGTCAAGGTCTGTGTCTCTTTGAATGACAGCTCAAAGTCTCTAAACTACGCATGCGTTTTTGCCCCTAGATAGTGGCCCCCTCCTGTTCACCATCAGTACTCATGACATTGCCCTTATCAATACATACTCAGTTGGCATGTGCTGTTGCAGAAATACATTTCAAACAGAATTGTTGAAAATACATCCCTCAGACTCACTCTGAGTTTACCTCCCCTGTATGGGGACCCTGAGTGAAAGAACCATCCCCATTTATTTTGTCTGTCTTTTTTCTAACTATTTGAAACAAGGGAACACAAGTATTATCCTGCATGGAGCATAAGATCTTAAGTGACCTATATTGATTAACAATATAACATAGTTTAAATGACATGACCTATATTGTTTATTTGCATTTGGATGAGTCTTGTTAAGTATATTCAGCAAACATACGTAGCACTTGTGCCTGTTTCCAAAGCTGGTGTTTGTGACCAAGACAATGTAAACTACTTACATTAATTCTTACTAAAGATGGAATCTCCTTCTACATTTAAAGGAAGTATTTATTCATACATAAAAGGAAGGAACTTTCTCCTGCTCCGATACTACCAAGTTTTGCAACAGAGGAAACAGCTTGTCATCAGTCTTGAGCAGACCATAAAATCAATGGTTTATCTTCTCAGCCCTGAGACGGAGTTTCTCTCAATTCTGGGGAAGAAAAGGAATGGTGCCTGCCTTGGGAAAAACATGCTGGGCCTTGTAAATGCCTTGGGTATTAGGCAGTTACACAATGAATGATCAAGCTGAGTTGATGATGAAGTTATGAAATCTATATGAAATCATGGTCTTACATGAAGTGTAGATGGAAAGGTCTATTGGTGTAAGTTGTACCAGACTTTGTGAGGCATATTAAGACTTAGGGCCCTCCCCCCCCTCCAGCCCAGAGGCATTTGATAGGAGCAAAATACATGCTGGCAGGCTGCATGCAGCCTACAGGTTGCTGTTTTTGCACCCAGGACTTAGAGCCACAGTAAAGAGCTAAATAACTCAGTCCTGGCACTGAAAGCAAGTGCAGCTAAAATAAGGTTTTATTTGCCTATTTCCCTGCTTTGGTAAAATCTAGTATCTCTCACATTTTTTATTAATCCTGGGCAAACTTGCGTCAGAGAAAAAAATGTTTATGTAACCAGTTCTGTATACATTTAATTTCCTGCAGCACTGTAATTCATTATCTGATTTCTGGTTTCCAAGAAGAGGCATGTTAACAAAGGTGATTTTAATAGGATGGACTTATGTCCTTAATGGAGAAAACTGGAGGTCTCTGAAGAGCTGTCATAAGACAGCCCTCCCTTTGAAGGGCTTCCCAATCTAAATTTGGCTTAGATAAATAATTTTAAAAAGGCATTGCTTCTTGACTTGAAGATGTTCAATCAAAGTTAACACCTGAGAAAGCTGACTAATTCCTTTTGGTTCCTTACACCACATTTATTGATTGATTGATTGTATACATTAACATATACAAAATACAGCAAAATTCACCCATTTTTATTATTTCTTTTATGATGTATCTTGGCCTCTCTAGTTTAATGTGTTCTCCAATAACTGAGTGAGCAAGCAGACTGGGGAATTGTAGGAGTTGAAGTCCACGCATCTTTAAGAAGCCAAGGTTAAGAAAAACTGAGTTAAGACATAGTTCAAATCCTCAACAATGAAACAATCCGATCAAAGCAATAGATACCTGGATGAGCTATGGTTACTGTTGGCTTTCCCATATGCTGATGGGAAAGCCAACAGTAAATGGCAAACCAAACCAAATTTTCTTTTAATTATTGCCAAAAGTGGATACACAAATAAGTTCACCTGTCTCCCTCTTACACAAAGCAGATGAACAGATAGATAATTGGATGGCTATAAGGTCTTCGTTATTGTGCAGAGACACCTACCAAATAGTGACAGGTTCCAAACAAAGTTGTTTCCTGCTGCCCTCCATTATACCAAAAACTGCAAGTCCTTGACCAATCTTCCGTTAACTTGCTGGGTTTAGCATCTACAACTGTGTTTGTGAATGAGAACTGTGCTTATTGCAGAAGCATTTATGTTTCACATGAAATTCTCACAGGAACAGTGACACTCATCTAGTTGGTCCTATTAGTTCAATGCCGCCTCTTCTGTTCATGATCTATAATGGCCTCCCCAACTTGTATTTTCCAGAAAGATTGAGACTACAACTCCCAGGTTAGGAATTCTGGGAACTCTAGTCCCAGCATACTGAAAGGAAACATGTGGGGAGGGCTGGTTTATTCTCACTCCCAACAACCAAGTAAGGGAACCACTTCATGCATCCTATGAGGTGGGTTTATAGGGTCCTCCAGGTAAGTATTTGATTGTGTGAGATTCCTGTCTTATTTATGGAACTTTGCAGTGGGGCTGCCAGCTTTCATCTTTAAATCTGTGTCTCCCTTAAGTTGAATGACTCGTAGTAATTACACCCACATAGTTTTCATGGAAATAATAAGCCACTGCTTTCTTCCAGGAGGTTTGTTCAATGTCCCAGTAATTTACAGCCCTGAGATTTCATAGTGGTCTCTCATCTAAGTGCTAACCAGGTCTAATCCTACTTTGTTTTTTGAGATCAGCCAAGGATGGCTAGGTGTTACCACTTCCTTGGCCCTTATTTTATCATCAGTGGTGCTGGCTTTTCTCTTATTACTGAAATGCTTGTAAGCTGGAAAGATAAAATAGGTACAAAGTGCTTATTAATTGGGTTGTTAGGTTATTCCATTTGGAAACTCTCTGTGTTGTTTCTGCTGCAACGTGCATGCATGCATACACAGACACACACACACAGATACACAGATTCACAGCATGGAACTGGGCCTTTTGCAATAAATGTTAGTCAAAGGTGATAGCTAACAAATAGGCATGCAAATTCCACAACACTGATGGTAATATAGGAAATATTTCCTATGCAAAAAAAGAAAAAAAATGCCTCTGCCATCCAGCTATAAAATGCCAATGTGGTTTCTTGGTCCAGATGCAAAATTGTTTCCCCTGCTTACCTAACACAACCAGTAACCTAATGTCATGACCCCGTTGCAAGGCACAAAGAGCCTCACAACGTGGATCATGATCATTAAGGAAAAGAGGAAGGAGATAATTAAAACAGTGCTTAAACCAAGCACCCAAAGCACCCACACCCATGGACTCATATACAGCTGAAAAGAAGGGCTTCAGATAAGCAGTGATAAGCCGCACCTGGTGCCCTGGAGGACACACCGGAACCAAGAGGACAAGGAAAGACACAGGGAAAACGCCCACACAGCCATCAAGGAGCCCATCAAGAGGGATTGGGGACAATGAAGGGTGGAGGAGCACGGGACCCCGCAAGAGGGTATAAACAGGGCGCCTCACCACCGCACCCCCGTTCCCGTTTTTCGTTCTGTCAGCCACCATTCCAATAAACCGGAAATCCTTAATACCTATTAAGTGAGTCCGTGCCTTATTGCGAAGCAAGACTGACCCCGACACCTAATCATCTAGGAAGATACAGAAAATTTGTTTATTTAAATACTTCACTTACCTACAACAACGCAGTCCTAGAGATCAGGCTTGTAAAACAAGGAGATACTTAAAGTTGTTCTCTTTTCTTAATTAACTTTAGCAGGATTGTGGTAAACATGTCCAATATTTCAGAGTCTTGTTTGTCCCCATTCTGTGGCTTTTTTGGGTTGGTCCAACTTCCAGCCTGCACCGTCTGCAGCCCTTGGTCACTGCCAGGAGGTGGCGCAGAGAGGAGAGGACTCAACTGCAACCTGATTACGGTAAAGGAGGCTGTGTAGTTGTGCAGTCCCTCCCGGCCTTCACTTCATCCACTCCTCTGCTCAGGTTGGTTGCTTTCCTTTGTTAGCCAAAGGAACTGAGAACCTCCTGGGGCTGCAATATAATGCTACCTCTTGCAGAGACTCAGTGATGATGCACAAAGCTTCTGTGATGCAGACTGAAGTGCTCCTGAAGGCAGCTGAGTCACAATTGTTAGTGTCCCCAGCAGCCCCCAGAGGTGTCCACCTTTTCTTGAGCGTGTAAGTGTCACTTTTCCTTTTGAGCTTGGTATGGGGTAGCATAAGAGACAAGGGAGCAACAGCAGAACCAGAAAAGATATGGTGAGAGGAACTCAAACTTTTATATGGAGAGTTTTATTGAGGACTAGTGTTGTCAACCATGCCTCTCTAACTTGGGAGCACTCCAGATATATTGGGATTATGTCTGACACTCCCAGCCAGCATGGCCATTATCTCCGGAAGACACCGGATTGGGAAAGCCAGATGGCAAAAGGAAGCTTCAGATCTTAAAAAGTTTATTTTCTGCAAAATCAGGCTGCAACAACTTCAAGCATTCTTCCAAAGAAAAGAAAACGAGTTGGTATGAAAGGATTTTAGGATCATAATGAGCTGAGTTTCTGCTTTACAGCTATTCTCTCTAGCCATGATGATCAGAATTAATTACTGTGAATAATATCGACACAAAGCACTGTGTTGTATTTATCGCCTCAACATCTAGTTATAATTACTAGGTCATTTACATTCCTATGTATGCTGGCATCTGGATAGCAATGTAATAAAATTATCTAGGCTAAACAGAGTTACCTGTTTACATGTAACTATATAAGTTGTAGCATTTAATGTGTAAATACTTCATACAGTAGACATATACAAGGAGGAAGCTGGTACTGCAGAGTTGAGAGAATCTGTGGGTTGTCCACACTGTCTCTCTGTTCCTCCAAGTACAGGGGAGAGACTAATTATTTAATTAAGGCCCAGGGGAACGATGAAACTCTGATTCAGCAGAGCTTCCCTGATTCGGCAGTCATATGGTAGAACTGAGAAATCTCATGTGCAGGCAGCACGATAATAGCTGTCGCCCTGGATCTCATTAACTCAGAGTCCACTTTCCGGTGTAGCCATAGAAGCAATGACATCTGTGGAGGCTTAGATTTCTGTAATAACTACTTTCTCATGTACCAGTAGTTTGAACTTTATTCTGTATTATGTCACAGAAACATGGGGTAATAATCAGTTATGATCCCATCAGTTCTCCTCAGATGCTCCTGCTACCTCCCATAAGTAGTAGCAGTTCTTGTATCTTGATTAGTGATGAAGAAGAAGAAAGGAATAGTCCTGAATATTTCATGTATTTCAAATATGTTTAGAATATATGTGTATAGTTAGGCAGTTTTTGAGTCTGGGCATAATGGTCTTATTTCCAATCACTTCTTTACAAGGAAATGGTGGTATTTATATGTTGTTTTAATTTGTCTGTTAAGGCAGGAACAAACTAAGTCAGACTTCCTTACAAACAAAGTAATCTTGGCTTGTAATGCCAGTTTTCCATTTCTTTTGTTTCTTTGGCCACTAGAACACTAAAACTAAAACACTAACTAAAACGCTAACTCTAAAAAATAAGTAGAACACAACTGAGAAGAATTACAAATTGTGATTATGAAATGATGAAACATCATGATTAAAACCTGCTAACATTCATAGAAAGCAACCTATGTTTTCATGGTCTGGGTTGTTTTTGGGTTGGGTTTGAATATAACCTTGACAAGAATAAACTACATTATAATTCACATTATATGCAAAACCTGTTAATATGTAACATCTCCCTCAAATTGAATTTGACTCGGTGGATGAGTCCGTCTCGGCATTTACAGCCAAACATCATATGGCAGCCTTGCTGTTTTGTATCCTGGCAGTGAATGTGTGTGTGGTTCTGCCCTGAAGCACTGTGGTATGTAATGACAGTATTTAACCTGCTTATTGAATTAATCCATTTTCTAGGTTTGCACAATATATAAGGAATCGGGCTATCAAGATTCTGGTCAGAAAAAGCAGGACCAAGATCAACACTAAGTAAGCTTAGTATTTTGTGCACATTCAGGTGCTAGGTCATCTGACCAAATTAAGTGAGTCAAGTGAACAGAGGCATTTGGCTGTGAGCACCACCAAGTCTAAACCCATTCACAAGTATGGCACTGTGGATATTTGTTAAACAATCCTAGGTGAGATTTTCAAGGCTTCTTTTTCTAATGAGGCAGGGAAAAAAGATGTTAAAAGTTTTTGAAAGTCAGGCTTGTTTACAAAACACCATAGTGGCAACTGAGTTGTCTGGGAAAAAAACCCACCTCTTTTATATCACTTTGGGGCCTTTTATTCTAGTCTTACACCTTTCCTGGAACTATTTATTAATCTGATCCCTTCCATGTTGTGTTTTTACATAAATGGCCTCTTTCATTGTCCTAGTAACTGTGTCATGTGAAGTGGATAAAATGGCAAGAGGCTACAGCAGGCTGCTAGTCGCTGTTTGCAAATAATACTTAAATGGCCATGCTTTGTGTGTGTGTTAATTACTTACTTTATTTATATGCACTTTGCTCTCTATTTTCTATTTTGTTTCTAAACAACTCAGATAAATCACTCTAAAAGCTGAATTTACTATAATACAAATTCAGTTTAAGTTACGTTTAGTTTTGTCCTGTCCCTTCTACTCCTTGTAAATCCACTGTTTAAGGTGTCGCCCATGGCATGCCATTCAAAGCCCAAGGACATTTCTTGAGTCACAAAAGAATGCACACCCTGATGTACAGTGTGATACCACTTCAGATGTACCCTCCGTATAAAATCTAGCCAAGAATTACAATAGCAGTGCTCCAGATGCAAGAGATAATGTTTCCCTGAACAACCTTACTTGGCACATCAAAACTCTTCCATTAATAGCTGCCATTTCAAATATAATATCCCTGGAAATAGGAGCTTTTCTGTGCTTTTTGATTGTTGAAAAACTGGAAGAATTACACACAGATGACTGGCCACAAAGGGGGCGGGGCAAATTATGACAACCGTGTCACAATACAAGCTCCACCCCTTTGTACATGTATTGTGATATCCCATGCATGTATAAAAGGGGCAGAGCTCATGTCACATTTTAACAAAAACCTCCAATCTTGTAGACACCTCCAATTACTGTACAACAAACATAGGAATGTCAGTTTAGGTGCATAGTGTCAGCTGAATTAAGAACTTTTTAGAAATACAACTTATTGTGCAATAAAAATGCAATATTAGTTACTTTGTACTCCAGCTTTAGTCTACCTACCAAACAAAACTCTCAAACCTGCTTATAATTCAATTGTCATTCAATTTCTAGTTTTTATTCAGAGTTACAGGAGACTACATTGCTTCACTCTTGCTAGCAGGTTTATCGTAACAGCGAAGATGCAAACAACGGCATTTTCTTGTTGAGATAAATCTCTTAGGCAAATCTCTCTCCCTATTTCCTGCCATACACCCAGCGGCATTTGAAATGTCATGCGCTTGTGCAAACATAAGAGGTTGGGGCTTAGTAATATTGCTAATAAGTGCCATAAAATAGCTGGCTTCTGCCAAAACCCTGTGCCATGTTACAAACGTTTTTTCCCTGATTGTTTTAAAGCTGATTTCCCCAATCTGGCTCTCTCCAGATATCTTAGCACTACAACTCATAGAATTCCCAATCCATCCCAAACATGAAAAGTACCTTGTTGGAAAAGGCTATTTTAAAGATTGAGTGTTTCCCATTATACTAATCCATGTGGCTTTTTAAAACTGGTTGTCTGTACATCTGTTTCCCCTAAAGAACATCAAAACAGTTGTCCCTCTGCTGTAGCCAGTTTGGTCTAGTGTTAAGGTGCTGGGCTAGAAACCAGGAGACTGAGAGATCTAGTCCTGCCTTAGGTATGAAAGCCGGCTGGGTGACCTTGGGCCAGTCACTTTCTCAGTCCAACCCACCTCACAGACTCATTGTTGTGGGGAAAATAGGAGGAAGAAGGAGTATTAGGCATGTTCGCCGCCTTGAGTTATTCATAAAAATAATAAAGGCAGGATAAAAATCAAATAAATAAATAAATAATCACAAGGGGCAGTTGCCAATTACTATCCCTGAAACTGGTTGGACAAATAGCTAGCTTTTCCAAAGCATTCTTAAGGATAGATGCCCTCTTTGACGTGAGACACTGTCCCAGTATCCTTTCTACAGAGTTCATCTGTTCAGAGATGACAATGTCCCTTTGATGTTTTTCCCCAAACCACCAGGTTTCAGTTATGTTCATTCTGTCTCCTCCTCTAGATCAAGCATTGCAATTTACTCTTTTGGCTCGGCAGCTTAAACACAGCATCCCACTCCAAACGCATCTAGCATTACTTTTTTCCATGTGCCCTTCCTGATTGGTATATAAGAGAGAATAGCCAGTGTCTTATATAAGGTTCTTCAAGATTAATCACCAGGGTAAGTACCATGGAAAGAGATTTATTTTTCTATAATTCTGTTCTATGTCCATTAGAAATCAGAGGCAGATAATTTTTATCTTGATTCTAGAAATATTTTGGATGACTCAGATATGACTTGAGAGCTGTTCTATTTTATAACTCAAAGGTTCAAAGACAAGTTTACATAACTGAACATAAGTGAACAGGTTTTGAAAGAAACAAGGGTGGGGCACTCTAGTCAAAGATCAGGTTCATAAACTATTATAAAGATGCAGCATTACGCACAGTTAGGCTTATGTCCAATTATGTTCATCTCCCATAATGGACAACATAGCTGGAGTGGAATTTTAGTGAAAATAATATATAGATATGCAGTATCTGCCTAAAGGTTTATAGTCTGTACAGTGCAATGCAACCAGAAGCATGGGTGATAGGAAATAAAAGCTGTGATAGGCAGGTCAAAACATGTAGAATTCAAAGTACAAGTAGTCCTCATTTAGTGACCACAATTGGGACTGGCAACTCCATTGCTAAGTGCCTCAGTCACTAAGTGGAAAATCACGTGACCATGGTGGACTTACAGTGTCACTTCCCAACTAGTCATTAAGCAAAACACTATGTGACCATGACTTATGATTTTACTTCTGCATTCTCCATTAACTCTGCTTGTCACAAGCAGGTTGGGAAGCACACAAATGGCAATCACATACTGCAGGATGCTGCAATGGATGTAAATGTGAGGATTGGTCACAAAGCTGGATTTTTTTACACTGTGGTAACTTTGAATGGTCGCTAAACGAGGGAGCCAGTAAATGAGGACTACCTGTATATCCTGTTATGATCCACAGCTTAATGTAAACAAGATGGGGTGGGGGAACAATGAAACACTTAGAAGAAAAGCAAGAACAAAAAATAATTCAGCAAAAGAGTAATATGCTGGTGTGTTAGGGATGGGGTGGCGCTGCGGGTTAAACCGCTGAGCTGCTGAGCTTGCCGATCCGAAGGTCGGCGGTTCGAATCCGCGTGACGGGGCGAGCTCCCGTTGCTAGTCCCAGCTCCTGCCAACCTAGCAGTTCGAAAACATGCAAATGTGAGTAGATTAATAGGCACTGCTTCGGCGGGCAGGTAACAGCGTTCCATTCAGTCATGCCGGCCACACAACCACAGAAGTGTCTACGGACAAACGCCGGCTCTTCAGCTTTGAAACGGAGATGAGCACCGCCCCCTAGAGTCGGACATGACTGGACTTAATGTCAAGGGAACCTTTACCTTTACTATACAGTATACGTAAGGGACTTGCATTTTGTCTGTATTTCCTACCTACCTATCAAATTCTCTGTATGACTCCAAGTTTGAAAGAGACTTCCCTCCAAAGGGGGGGGGGGCTAATCAGACATGCTTAGTATTAGAAACTTAAAATGGAATTTTTGGAAAATGACCAAGGAAACATTTTGTGACCACTTGGAATCTTAATTCCATTTACCTGAGAGTTTAATGGGATTTTTCAGGAGACATCTATGGGATTGAACTAAGACTGGGTTAATGCATTACACTTGTTTGTTTCAAATCTGGTTTGTTAAGTCATCGTTGGTAACCATAAGTCATGGTTACTAATGCCAATCCTTGAGTTCACACATCATGGTAAGCCAGGCTCAAACAAACAAAAAACCAATGTACAGCACTTCACATTCAAGGAAGAAAAGGTGCTCCGGAGCCTGCATTGGTGCCCAATCCTAATTAAAGATGAGTTTAGTTTCAGGGCTTGCCTGCCAGAGCTACATGTGCATCCATACTAGCACGGACGGCACTGTAATAAGGGAAACCTGTTGCTGTAGTTCAGGGATTCCCTGGTATCTCATATCTTGCCTGTGTTCGATCTTTCATGTCAGTGTTTCTCAACCTTGACATTGGCTGGCTGGGGAATTCTGGGAGTTGAAGTCCACACGTCTTAAAGTTGCCAAGGTTGAGAAACCCTGCTCCACGCATTCGAGAAAAAAGAAACGGCAAGAGTGGGGCCGTCCTTTCAGTAACGGCGCTGGAAGCCCCGAGAGACGCCTGCAGGAAAAGCGGATCCGAAGTTGGCAAACATACAAGAGCAGCCCTGGCGCCCAGACGGTGCTGGAGCGAGGTGGCCCGGGGGACGGGCCGGCGCTCAGCGAGCTGCGGGAATGGATCGCCAAAGCTGGAAGGCGCGCCTAAGACGGCGGGGGAGCCTCGGGGGATCTGCTTCCGCGAGACCACCTCGAAACCGGTTTCCGCGTTTCGATCAACGCTTCGTCCGGCGGACAAGGCTGTACGGATGTTTCGCCGCGGGCCAACGGGAACATTTCCGGTCAAACACTCGCTGAATGGGTTTTAGTCCACTGGTGGGCTGCGTGTCCTGGGAAATGGCCAGCGCTAAGTGGAAGCCTCTGCCTCGCCGAGGACGGGGTAAATGAGGAAGGAGGCGTCAGAGGCTCGGAAGGCGAAGCTCGGCACTTCCCCCGAGGAAGTCTCCCTTCGGCTCCTCTGAGGCTGGAGCTCAGGGAGAGCGAGAAGAGAGAATAGACCCGGCGGAGAAAGAACCGCTGCGTCGCGGGAGGGCAGCCGTCGAGGTCTGCTCGGTTTAGGCATGCCGGCGTGCCAAGAAAGTAAGGGTGGCCTCAGAAGAGAGGCCGGTTCCGATCCTGAGCTTAGCCCACAGTTGATCGCAGACAGGATAGGCCGCTCTCCGTTCTGCGCTGAAGGGCTTGAATCTCGCGTGCGTTTTCTCAGTGTTCTCTTCAGTCTCTACCCACGTTTCTGTGTTGACATAACATATAATTAAATCAAGAAGCGGGAAGGCGAGGTCTGCGTTCCTTGGCCGAAATCAGCTTGCGCCGGGGTTGGGCTATTGGGCGAAAACAGGGAAGACGCGCTTTCTCCGGTTGCGGTCGACGGCTGGGAGGTTCCCCGGAAGGGTGGTGGTAAGCCGTGCCTCTTCGGCTGGCTCCTTGCACGGAGCCCAAGCGACGGATGTGGCGCTCCGATTTGTGCAGTGGACTCTGAAGCAGGAAGTTGACTAAATTCAGTAGCCGTTCCTCCAAGTAAGTGAACATTTGTCTTTTTTAGGTTTCTTAGCTCTACTTCTTTTCCAAAACTACAAAAAGGCTCTAAAATACACATCCTATTTCTAAATGTGTCAGCTTCCCTTCAACAGTTGCAATCTCAGATTTAAAAATCTCTGGGATGGGGTAGAGTGTTTGTTTATTGCTAATCGTTGAAAACCAGTGTATCTCAACATTGGCAACCTTAAGATGTGTGGACTTCAACTCCCAGAATTCCCCAGCCAGCCATGTTGACTCATGTAGTTTAGTGAGTCTGATCAAATGCTGAGGCATAGAATTCCACCCTGGCAGTGACCCTGATCCTTTGGTCACTGCTCATTATGGGAAGCTTATTCGGAGCCTACATTAGTGGCCATGTGTCCAGAAAAGTGGCACCTGATTAGTACAGCTGCTTGCTACTCGCACTCAGAAATTATTTTAAATTAGTATATTACTTCTACTGTGATTCTCTGGTGATTTTCTTTTGTTATATATACACTAAAAGAACAACATTAGCATCAGCAACAATAAAGAGAAAGAGGAAATCTCCAGAAGCTTCATCACTTTGCCTTGGGCTGTCTTAAACCCTGTCATATTTCTAAGGTTAAATATATTAATGGCTGGACAACTTCCTATAATCATAATTAAGCCTTCATATTTTCCTATAGTGTTGCCAAAAGGAACATTAAAATGTTCAGAAAAACAATGCAGTCATAAGAAAAATCTTCATATCCATAATAGGGCAATATCTTTATTAAACCAACTCAACATCCCATATTGCTTTCTTACCATCTTGCCAAATGCTATATGGATTTGAACATCAGCATTTTTTTTCATCCCTCCTACTGCCAGCCCATTAGAAAATAGGCAACAAAACATCTCTTAGTGGTTTCAGGCAGACACTGGGGAGAGACAAAGCAATGAGTCAACAGCGCTGGGTTCTGGAATTAGCCACCCCATGGAGCAGACTGGCTGCTAAGAGCACTCAGCCCAGGCAGCCTGTCTGAGGATACCACCCTGCAGGGAGAGGAAAGCTACTGGAGGTTCTAAGAGGAGCCACTGAATCTCACCTTCCCTGCCTGTTTCCAGATACAGCTGCTCTCAAGGAATGGTCAAGGCAACAATTGCTGAAAACCAGGCCTGCAGCCAGATTGAAATGGATTCTCTGAATTTATCTGGGAGTAACTTCTACTCAGTGGAATTTGATTCATACTAAGTACACGTTCAGGCTTACACTTTGAGGGGGTACGTCTGTAACTCTTCCAGTATGCTTGCAGGCTACATTTCAACATAAATGTCATCTGAATTTAGCTTCCTGCTACTTGCACTTCAAGAAATTCCTTTTAAATGACAGTCTGAGGCTGAAATCTTGGTCATCCGGGATGCAGCAGCATGCTATTGCTCCCTATTTATAGGGATTGTTTGAAGATTTGGGGCCTCGGGCTTAAACCCTGCGAGGCAGATGTAACAGTATCAGTGTCTAGCTCAGTTTTCTCATGTTGACAAGCAACAGTTGCTTTTACAGTCTCAGCAGGTACTGACCTTCTCTGGGTTAAAAGATAAGAAGGGTTGGACCTGGCTAATACTTTGATGGATGACCACCAGAATGTCAGGACTTCATATCAGAATATGGCAATTAAACTCTTCCTACTCCGCATTCCCAAGCAGGTCCAAGAAATTTAGAATGGTAGATTTAATGCAGAGAATTAGAAAGCTATGCATACAAATAAGTTCTCTGTCTAATAGCAACCCAGAATTCTGCCTTCTATGTAAGTTAAACTTTAAATCCCAGGCCTCTTTTTCCCACCTTTGTGAATCAACAGCCAGGTCATTGCTCATTTCCTTTTCTTTGAAGGTTTCTAAAGTATGTCCTTATAGTATAGCTTTGGCCCTTACTCAAAGAATTCCAGGGATGTAGAGTAGACTGGGAAGTCAAAAACCTTCCCAGAAAGGAGAGGGAGGAAAGATGCCATTGAGACAGAACACCTCATAAACAGCTCCTCCTTAATAAAGCTTAGAGAAATACCTTCATGTGGGGGGAGGATCAAAAAAGGCAAATTCTTTGTTCCATAAAGCGGATGCCCAGCAGCCAATAAATCATGGAGGCCTGCTGGATCAAGGGCAGCTTTACCTAATCAATCCCTCCTAGAGATGCAGACAGATGGGCTTTCTGTCTTTTGCTTCAGAGAATGGAACTGTATGCAGTCTAAATGAAGTTCAGAGTACTTTTACATCTGCTATAGCCTCTGTAGAAACTCTTAAGACTCTCTTCTCAGTATCTGAAAAGGAATTCCAAACAATGCCTGTTCTTCTTCTCTAACTTGTCCATCAGATGCCTCACATTCTCCTGCCAGGAAAAAGAGGCAATGCACTACGCCACTAGTTCAGTTTGTGGCTCAGGTAGAATCCCTTCCGCTTTCTCACCTTTCTGATTGCCCCATAGCCTGCAAGGAGAAAAATTCCACTTCACTCATTGACTTGACAGTGGCTGATCCTGAATCAGGCAAACACCTTCCCACTTCTAACCCTCTCTCACTCTCCTAGGAATAAATAGATCGCTGTCTGCCCAGCCAATCAAATGTCTAGCTAGACCCCCACAAATGGCCTAACGGAGCTCCTTACTGGAAACTCCACAACACCCCTGGATTCCTCTTTTGTGCTCTTAGGGATACCTTTAGCTTATGACCCCATTTTCTGGACTTCAAGAAATGTTTGCCCAGCTTTATGGATCTGCCTTCGCAGACAGGATACTGTATCTGGGAAGAAAATTGCCTCTTGTTACTGATGGCACTTCAGGTATCTCTTAATATCTTCCCCAGCCCTGAGACTAAGCATAATGTAATAGATCCACTTTTTTTCCACCCCTGGAAAGTCTCCTTGACTAGCAGCCTCCTATAAATCTTTGTCACTGCTCTCTTGGAATATTGCCAGTTTGAAAACCAGAAAAAGGAATTTTGCCTTTCCGTGCTGTATTATCCAATTTGATATCCTTCTGTTCCAGGAAACATGATGAGTCAATGACTTGCATACTGAGTGCTATATATCCCTAATACTTCCAGCAGTACCCAGAATGGGACAAGAAAACCTTGTGCAGGATTAAGTATCCATGTTTCAGCCTTAACATGAAAATTACTGGACTCACTAAAGAACTGTGCCTTGGTCCCATCCTCAACTTTTCTAATCAGAATTTGCTGCTGATAACTGTTTATATTCCTCCCACTATCTCTTGTCCCCATATTCCAGAAATCTGGTCAATGGCAGAAGCCTATCTCAACAACCTATGCCAGCTGTTCCCCTTGGTTTATGTGATCATAACAGGAGATTTTGATGCTAGACTAGGATTGAATGATTGTAGAGAGCATTGTATGCTATGTTGTTGGTTGGCAAACCACGACAGCTGTGCGAGATGCTTATTTACATTGAACCTTCCTTGAACTTCCATAGTGGATAAGGTTGTAGCAAAAACTTTCCTCACAAGGCAACAGGAGCTGTAACCTGAGCTGTGCCAGGAGGCTATCAGGGGGGTTACATGAGGTATGCATTGCTATTTAGACCAATCAGCCTTCTGCTATGTGAATTACTGTTTTAGTGCACTTGCTTAACTGGGGGAATAATAAAAGAGAGCTTACGGCTTGAATCGGGGCTCTCATCCCGAGGAAGTTGTGTCTGTGCATTCTTCCTACATTCTTCATGAGAGACCACAAGCTCTCATCCTGAGAAAACTTGCAGCCTGTGTATCCTTCATGAGAGACCACCACAAATGATAACTCGTTATTTTTCTAAATTCCATCCAATATACCTTAATCTGGAGGTAGATCCTCCTATGCTCAGCAGAGTCTAAAGACAGCATTGGAGACTTCAGGGGACTGCATATCCTACAGACTCTGTATAAGATCTACATGTTTTGAATGGCACCATAACCAGCAATCATCCAGCAGAGATTTCACACTGGGCCAGCACAAGGGTTTCCCTGAAACATAACCCAATGATCTCTAGGAGCCTGTTTTTTTTCTAATTGAATTGTGTATTAACAGCAATCCAGAGAATGATCATTTCCCAAACATGCTGTTTCTTAAAATTTCTGCCACTCCCCTTTTTGGAATTGTACCCTGTACATCCTTAGAGGCCTAATACATACAAAATAAACAACTCAGGTAAAAGCCAAATTAACTCAGATTCCCTCTTCAGAAGAAGCTTTCCAAATAAGATGAGCCAGTCTACGAGGAGGAACCAGCAAATCTGCTGTGTCATACTATGACCAGCTGATACTATGAAGTACCTGGGGGTAACATTGGACAGATCACTGACCTTCCAACAGCATCTGGAAAAAAACAGCTGCAAAACTGAAAAACCGCAACAATCTATTGAACAGACTGGCTGGAACATCCTGGGGTGCTGATGTTAACACCCTATGAACAACAGCCTCAGCCCTGGTTTATTCCACAGCCAAGTATTGTGCTGGCGTGTGGCTTAACAGCTTCCACACCCGATTGGTTGATGTTCAACTCCTCCAGACAATGCGCATCGTCTCGGGCACACTGCATTCTACCACTGTGTACTGGCTACCAGTACTCAGCAATATTATACCACCCCACATCAGAAGACAACAAGCCCTCTCCCGGTTATGGTCAAGGATGTTGAATAACAAGGCCCTTCCTATTCATCAAGATATTGCACAGACCACCACAAGATTGAAATCTCGTAGGCAGCTTGGAAAACAGCCATACATCTGTCATCTATCCAGTTCAATCCTAAGAATGCCTGGAGAGAGGAATGGTCCAAGTTGTCACATCGCGGCTTGGTCATTAGTGATCCCTCTTTGAAACCCCCTGGCTTTAACCTGCCTCACTCTGTCTGGATGAAATTGAATAGAATCAGATGTGATACTGGAAGGAGTGCCTCTGCTCTGGGTCAATGGGGCTGCAAAGATTCTCCTTGTTGCAACTGTGGTGCCGATATGCAAACTATTAAACATATTGTGCAAGACTGCCCACGACATACGTTCCCTGGCTCCTTAGATCACCAGAAGCAATCGCCTGGTTAGCTGAATTGGACATCCAGTTATAAGGCTACTACTGAATCCCTTCAGAACTTTTGTATATAATCTTGTGGACTGTGTGTATATATTTGCCTTTCTCTTGTCATGTAGTCATCATATGCTATATATACAGTATATACACCAGGTGATACAGCTTCCCCAGCCAATTTTGTCTATAAATAGGAGGACCACTCATATTGTTGCCAGTGGACAGCCCTTCTTTAATCAACCCTGGTTTGACCGTGAATACTGTGCCCTTAAGCTAATGATTGCTTGCTTTAAGGAATATAAGAATGACCCTTCACTCTACTCGGTCCAAGATTTACTCCTTCTTAAAAGACAATGCAAACAATTATTATACTTAAGAAAAGATAAGCTTTGAAAGAGACATGGAAACATTGTCAATCCAGGGATCCAACTCTTTTCTGACAATCAGTTTTGTTCCAGTCAATAACTTCCACCCGCCCTCGCAACCTGGCAGATTTGGAGCGCTTCTGCAAGGAAGAGTGGGCAAAGATCCCCAAGGCAAGATGTGCCATGCTGATAGACTCCTACCCCAAAAGGCTGAACGCTGTCATAAAGTCAAAAGGTGCTTCAACGAAGTATTAGTCTAAGGGTGTGCACACTTATGCAACCATGTTACTCCAGTTTTTTTATTTTTATTTTTCCCCCTAAAAGATTTGAGTTTGTTTTTCAGTTGAATTGTACAGCTTGTATGTTATATTAAAGGTGGAAAAAATTCTGAAGTGATTTATCTCGGTCTGATTTTTTTAATCTCAAAAACCTGGCATTTTAACAGGGGTGTATAGACTTTCTATATCCACTGTATCTGGGTGTTGACTGCTGGAGAGCATGTGTTCTTGTCCAAACAAGCAGGAACCACGCCGAGATGAGGAATAGGTCTCTAGTGTTTTATTACTGCTACATTAGACAGAAAATCCTAACAAACTGAAGAAGTGTGAGAAAACCCATACAGATAAACCCCAAAAGTCAAGGCGGGTCTGTTCTGTGTCTCTTTGAATGACTGCTCAACTCCTCTCTACTACGCATGCGTTTTCCCCCCTGGATAGGGGCCCCCTCCTGCTCACCATCAGTGCTCATGACAGTTCTGGTCTCTTTGTTTCCTTCTTAGCTTTTTTAATTGTCTCTTTTGAATGGATGGAAAGAATAGAATCTACTTTGTATATCATTAGGTCCAACTTGTATTTTTATAGCCAAACATACTGAGCCACCTATAAATTAAATTAACTGCCCAATGCAGCCTACCACAAATCTAGTTTGTTGAAATTCAGCAGAAGAAGATCCAGCCCTCTACTGTTGTTATATGGGGTATCTCGGGGCTCAGTTCTCTCTCCACTCCTATTTAAAATCTACATGAGGCCATTGGGTGATGTCATCCATTAGCATGGAGTGAGGTATCATCACTACACTGATCATACCCAATTATATATCTCAGCCCCTGGTTGCCCAAGTGTTCTGACTCAGTGTTTGAATGCTGTGGGGGTCTGGATGGGGAGGAACAGACTTAGACCCAAACCTAGCAAGTGGTTATGGATATTGAAGCATACTAGATTTGGAGATTTTCCATCTTTAATTCTGAATGGGTAGCATTTCCACAGACAGACCTAGTGCATAATGTTGGGGGTGGGGGGTCCTCCTAGATCAACACGTCCTGCTTGATGAATAGATGGCAGCCATGATTTAGAGGGCTTTTGCACAAATCCATCTTGTGCACCAGTTGCACCCATTCCCAGATCAGCAGGCTCTAATTGTGATCACTCATGCCTTGGTCACCTCTCATCTGAATTACTACAATGTGCTTTATATGGGGCTGCACTCAGAAACTACAGCTGGTTCAGAATATAGCAAAGGAGGTAGTTATGGGCATACCTCAGTATGTCCAGGTAACACCACTACACATGAGCTGCACTGGTTACCAGTGGGCTTCCAAGTGCAATTCAAGGTGTTTAAAGCCCTTCGGGGCCTGGTTATTTGTGGAACTGCCTGTCTCCAATTATCTCCACCCATAAAAGATCCAACAAGGTTGGCGTGCTCCACCTCTCAAGCAATGTCATCTCATGGTACCCAGGAGATATGCCTTCTCTGTCACTGTGCCTGTCCTATAGAATACTATTCCTCCCAAGATCCAGATGGCTCTAGCCCTACCTGCTTTTTGTGACCAAGCCCTCCCCTCCCCCAAGCATTGGGTCAAGAGGATTTGTGACCCTGTCCAGTCTGATTGTTCTGGTTGTTGAATTTGCCTCTGGTGGAATTTGTTTTATGGTTTATTAAGTTTTAGGGTTTTTTTTAACTTTCTGTTGTTTTAATTGCCTCCCTGAGTAGTTTTTCAGAGGGTAGCTATATTAATTTACTGAATAAATAGAATCAGATGTTTTCCTAACATCTACACTTTACTGATACAACTAACTAATTTCAGAATATTTGCTCCCAAATATAACAATTGCATTTCTTTCCTGTCCCATACTCTGCACAGTGCTTAACATTGGGCACAAATAATTACTGCAAAGATGTTGGAAAAGTGCAAGTTATGTCTATGGAAAGTTCAGAAACAAGGAAGTGTGGGGAAAGGAATAATAGTGCAAGTAGCCTGAAGAACAGAATGTTATGGGGAGATATAATTTCTAATTTGAAAGGGTTGTCAGATAGAAAAGAAAGCACATTTATTATCTAGCCAATGGACAGGAAAAGTACAGCAGTAGATTTCAACTGAACATGTGGAGAAGTGTGTTAGGATTCCAACTCCTAGCCAATCCTGAGCCTTCCAGCTCTAACATTATATGATATCCAATAGGCAAGATTAGATTAACAGTATTATGAACTGAGAAGACTGGTAATTTGAAATCTCACTAGCAGAGCCATTTTTTCAAGAATTCCCCAGTAAAATATACTTATGAAAGTTTGCCCAGCCAGACTAAACCTCCTGACATACCCTTGTAAATCTGAGGCCTCCTCCCAAGGCCTTCTCCACTCAGGGCCGCCCTGGATTTAAGAGCTTGCCAGGGCCTGGCGATAATCTCTAGAAACTCAATGAACATTCAGGAGCTAGCAGCAGAAGAGGCAAGGATCAGGCTTGGATAAATAATCTGCTTTTATTGTAGATGCAAGAAGCCCTTGTATTTTGAAGGAAATATGTTAGCAGCTTCTCAGTAGACTTCTTGGCACTTCCACTAATATTAAACTGCCTGACAAGGCTGTCAATAAAATCTCATATTGGACTCTTGAGTCATTTTTACATTTCCCAACTTCTTTATTAACTGTACTTTTTATACTACTTGTAAAGATAAGTGTTTCCATATACAACTGACTGATGTTAAGCTCTTAGGACCTGATACAGCTCCAGTAGATTTGTTGGTGATACAATTAGTGTCTGACACAGACATCACTGTGGTGTGTATGGACACTGAGAAGATGTTTATGATACTACTCTTAATTATTTTCCAGATGACAGGGTGAGAACTGAATGCCTGCAGATGCACTAGCCTCTGGCACATTCCTTCCCAAAGTGTTAGTTGTCATGAGGTGTTCCCTGAAACGTTCACTTGCAACAGCCATTTCTCTCCTTGTGTTCCTACTCATCATTAATCTGGCTTCTTGGCCCCACAAAGATCTTGAGATGGTGAGTGTAACTTAACACATTTGCTTCATATGAGAAGGGAGGGAGGGAGGGAGGGATGATTACATCCATTATGTTGAATTCCTGCTCTGTTAGAAGTCCCAAAATTCCTTCATAAATTTTGAATATTCCCTTGAAACTGTTTTAACTAAATTATGTTCTCTCTTGGATTCAAGTTATCTCTTTATTTTCATGCTGACTTATCTACTGTTTTGTGGGTAAGTATGGGGATAGAGATAAACAGCCCTGAAAGGAGCAGCCCCTTGTTAAAATGTTTTTGGCAGAAAATCAAGCAGAATGTCAATGCCAATCAGTGCAAAGGAATAAATGATGGAATTGGCAATTTGCTGCCTAGCGTTCTCCTGACACTCTGCTGTCTGAGGTTAGGAAAGCACAATGTAGGGTTGTACTGTTTTCTTAAGGACCTGGAGTCCCATCCAGTTTGTTGCCACTATGGGAAGACAGGTCTCTATCCATTTCTTTGAAGTTCATATGTATATCTATACCATTCCATTTTTAGTTAATCTCTTAACTCTTAAAAAAAATAATTACACTAAGTATGCATTATCATTACCCTAAAATGCAGTTTTTTCAGCTAAAAAGTGTGTCACAAAAATTGTGTGTATATGCCTTCAGTTCTTGACTCTGACAACTGCATGGACAAGTCCCTGCAGTTTTCTTGGCAAGGTTTTTCAGAAGTGGTTTGCCATTGCCTGCTTCCTAGGGCTGAGAGAGAGTGATTGGCCCAAGGTCACCCAGCTGGCTTCATGCCTAAGATGGGACTAGAACTCATGGTCTCCCAGTTTCTAGCCTGATGCCTTAATCACTACACCAGACTGGCTCCATAAACACTGGAGATGCAAATATTCAATCAGCAGCTTAGTCTAGAAAATGCAAATCTAGTTGGTTCTATTAAAAATATGGACTGAATGAAATTCTGAAGCACATCTACCTTCTACCTTGCAATGGCAGGAGAAACTCTTTATAATCAGAGGGTGAAGCAGTGGTAAATATCACCACTCATAGGGACTTCTGGCTCCTTATTAGGTCCTGAAATACAATATTAAAATGCATCTCCAATTCCTAAGAAGAGTGTTCTTCCTTCACATACCTGACTAGTCTGATAAAGGAGTCTCATAGTTACATAGTGGCTAATCTGATATTTTATTGGATTACATGGAGGAGCAGTTAGCTGTATTCAGTGGGATGGAAAGCATTTTTTCCTTTCTCTAAAATGAAATACTCCTGCAGAATGCAGCAAAAAGCATCATCACAGTGCTACGAATCCTGACTCCCCATTTCAGGACTTGGAGGTATTGGGTATACACAGAAAGAAGGAGAACATTGGTCTGTAGTGATATTTTATTTGTAGGGTAGGATGGATAGGTGCCCATATGGAGTCTTCAACTTATAAAGATTTGTCCTCCTTCAGCCTAATTTTAGGTAATTATTTTCTCCCCTAACCCAAACAGAATGAAAACATGGAAAATTTTGATTGGCACCAAGTATGTCTCCACCCCACAAATAAAAAGCAGCAGCAAACACAAGTCTGGTCCTTGACGTTCAGAATGAACCAATGTCCTCCTCCTCCAGATAATCAGATGAGTTAACTCTTTCTTAAAAAAAAAAAAAAGTTATGTCCTTAAGATTTATTAAACTTCTGGAAGCTTAAAGAGTTTTTATGGGCCACTGTTTTATTTTTGGTTGGCCATATTTAGTTTCCAAATCCTAAGACACAGATCTACCTAATTTTCTTATCAGAAAAATAATTGTAGTAAAGCTTGTGATAATGGGAGATGATGACAAGACCCTGCTTTACTGAAATCATTTCATAGAGATAGCTGCCGTACTGAATTGATGAAAGTTTATTATTATTGCCTGTTTCTGTGCAGAATGATGTTCAGAAGTGGGCTCGAATGGTGGGTCTGCACCAAATTGTGGCTGACTGGACTGTATATAGCCTTCAAGAAGTTACCAATGCCACCAAAGTCCTGAATATCTCTTATCGCTACCTTGCTGGCATGCCTCCAGTCCAAAAAAGTGAGTACCAGCAAAAGACAGATCAAATAGAGTCAAAACTCATTAGATGTGTGCCCCGAAATCCATGGACCCACCTAGAAGTTCAATTTATGTATCAAACTGTTGTAACAGAAAGGGCATAATGGGCTGAATACTGTAGCTACAAAGATAAGTGGAGTCTATTTTAGGACATCCAAACAGGCAGGCATTTGTGATGGCTAAGATCTCTAAAGCAAAAACAGATCTCTGTTCTTGCCTTTAATTCAAAAACTACTCTCAGAGAACTGTAGTCTTCATGCTAGTTAGAAGATATATATCTTCTAGAGATCTATAGCTTTTCTGCCCAGTGATAGCCTCATACTGCCACCCAGTGGGGTAATATTGCTGGAGGAGCAGAGTGTATAACTGCAGATCTTTCTTTTTCACTCCTACTTCCAAGTAGAGAAAGAATGGGGCTGTTGCTATTGCTCAGGTCCTCTTCTCGTTCCCTGCGGTTTCAAGGCAGAGGATGCAGTTGGCTGGTGCATCTCATTTCCAGCTCAATGGTTCTTTCACTAATTTGTCTCCCCTGTCTCCTATAGCAATCAGAATTTTAGTTATATCTCACAATAGTTAAGGAGAATAATGGTTGCAAGCAAAGGAACAGGGCATGTACTAAAAGTTATATCTATCGTTCCTTTTTTTTTTTTTTTTGGTTCCTTCGAGTTAGTGTTGACTCCTGGAGACTGCCTGGACAAGTCCCTGAAGTTTTCTTGGCAAGGTTTTTTGGAAGTGGTTTGCCATTGCCTGCTTCCTAGGGCTGAGAGAGAGTGACTGGCCCAAAGTCACCCAGCTGTCTTTGTGCCTAAGGAGAGACCAGAACCCACCATCTCCTGGTTTCTAGTCTAGTGCCTTGACCACTACACCAAACTGGAAGTCTTATATCTTTCCTACTGCCTAAGAAATGTATAAGGAGCAGGGGATGGTCTCTAATTTAAAATGAATCAGCAGTACTTCTGGGTTGTATGTCTATGTTGTGGGCACCTGGCCTACCTGCACTACTGATGGAAACAAGAATGAAGCAGCTACTGATCTATGGTCAGCTTCATCCTCCCTCATCTTTCTGTCCCATGCTTTTCTGTACATTTATTGTGGAGGGGTAATTTTTCCTTCTCCATTTGTTTCTGACTTGACTTTGCCAGAAAATTGTCAGTGTCGTAAACTCAGGGAAATTTTTCAAGGCATTTTAAGGAAATGCACTGATGTTCCGGGTGGCTATAATTATTTTTTCTTGGAATATTCAAAGGAGATCAAGTCAAAATATGAGTTGTTTGAAATTTGCTGATTTATAATATTGCAGGATTCTTGTTTCTGTTAAATGGCCCAGGCTTTCCAATCAGGTGCCATGTATAGATTGCAGGACTTCAATTTCCACATTCCCATAGCAAGCATGATTTATTGGAAAGGTTGAATTAGGCAATCAAATTCCTTTAGAAATGCAAGAAACTAATATAAGAACATAGTAACAACAAAATAAAACCTCTGCTGCATAAGATAGTAAAGTTTTTTTTGAAAACATATAAGAAGGCAGTTTCTCTCCCTTTCTCTTCATTGCCTCCTACCTCTGGACATGGAACTTGTCTAATATTTTAAAATCACTAGAACTAGTTGTTACCACCCCATATAGTAATTTTCATCAGTCCAAAATTACTTTCCTTTGTTTGCTCTGGACCTACTGTCAGTCATTTTTATTTAGTGACCTGGGTTTCTTGTCAATTGATGTATGTACCAGCTATAGTACATATATATATAGTATTTTCCTCCCAAATAATTACCTCTGAACTGAGGTGTCATTTTACCCTCACTAATGAGTAGAAGAAGCAAGAGAGCCAGCTTGGTGTAGTGGTTAAGGCATTAGGCTAGAAACCAGGAGACTGTGAGTTCTAGTCCTGAGTTAGGCACAAAGCCAGCTGGGGGACCTTGGGCCAGTCACCCTCTCTCAGCCCTAGGGAGGAGGCAATGGCAAACCACTTCTGAAAAACCTTGCCAAGAAAACTGCAAGGGCTTGTCCAAGCAGTCTCTGAGAATCGGACACAAGTGAACCAATTAAAAAAAAAAAAGGTACATGACTCTTGATACCCTGGGTACTTGGGCTCAAATTTATAAGATGTATAAGTTTTTGCTTTTTATTGCAGAATTTCTGACATTAGGGCTCTGTTCTGTCAAGCGGAAACGAGAAAGCTATCTCTTGGAAACCCTGACTTCCATCTTTGAGCAATCTTCTCAAAAAGAGTTGAAAGAAATGGTGGTAGTGGTACATTTAACAGATCCAGACCAGGAGTGGAATTCTCAAATGGTGGAGCAAATTGCCATGAGGTTTCCTGCTCAACTTCTTCAGAGATACCTAGTGGTTATCCACACTCCTCTTGAGTATTATCCTCCCTTGGAAGGCTTAAAAAGGAATTTTAATGATGCTGAGGATCGGGTACGCTTTCGATCAAAACAGAATGTTGATTACGCTTACCTCATGAACTTTGCTGCCAACCTCTCCACCTACTACCTCATGATTGAGGATGATGTCCGTTGCTCCAAACACTTCTTCACAGTAATAAAAAATAATCTGGCATCCCAGAAGGGCACCTCTTGGGTCACTCTGGAGTTTTCCAAACTTGGTTACATTGCCAAGCTCTACCACTCTAGTGACCTCCCCCGGCTTACTCGGTTCCTCATGCTCTTTTACCAAGAGATGCCTTGCGATTGGCTTTTTGTGCACTTCCGTCTCCTGCTTACGCAAAAGAAGGAAATTCGTTTCAAGCCATCCCTCTTCCAGCACATTGGCCGCTACTCCTCCTTCCAGGGCACACTAAACAAGCTGAAAGATGAAGACTTTGAAGAGGATCCTCTGAACTCCTTGACAATCCCCCAGCAGACATAGTAACAGACATTGTAACATTGGAGAATTATATATGCAGTAAGATTTACAGTACAGTGGCAGGCCCCTTCTTCTGGCAACTCCTTTACAGTTATCTTTAAGCAGGCTGCCCCCATCTTCTGCATCCAGATCCATCCAGATTCTCAACAGCACCAGGAGAGCTATCTCCAAGAAGGGCTTGTGGCATTGGGCACTCAGAAATTGCATACATGGAAACCAAGTTGTACCAACTATATCCCCATTGGGTACTTTGACCAAGGAAACTTTGACAAGCAGAACCTAGAGAGTAGTACATCCTCTGATCCTGTGTGTGTGCACATTTTGGTAACTAAGAATCAGAGTGAGTCTCTGATCATAAACAGCATAAGCATCTGGATAAAGCCTACATGCTGACTCCATGTGAGTGATCAGGATCTCTCACAGTATAGGAATATTGCTTGTGGACAGATCCTTTCTGGATACAAGAATCCAACATGCAGTAAAAGAAGCCAATTCTGTGTTCTCAGTCATAGTGATGAGATGTTTGTGACCTATTATCTTAGAGCATAAGAGCCCACCAACAATGTTCTTCAAAAAAGGCTACAATTTGCATTATCTGCTGCTTGTCAGGGACCCTCCATCCCCAGTTGGGTGTTCCCTATTTCCAACCTGGGTTATTTTGCACCCAACTTACTTTTCATTCTCCCCTCAACAGGAGAGTTTTGTAGCTCCATATGGAGAAACAACAATAAGATAGGATGCTGAAATAAGCCCAGCTGATAGTATTAGGAACCAGTTGTGTTTCAAAAACAACTTGTGGTGTTTCTGTTGTGTATGCTTAGTATCCCAGGAGGAAAATGTTGATTTTATTTATGGTCAGAAACCAAATTTTGAAAGTAAAAAAATGCACATAAAACAAGTCGAATATACAGAATTGAATGAGGTATATGCATAAATCAAACAAAAAATAATAAAATATTAATAAGGCAGTAACTAACACTAAAAAACTACCATTCTAATCCCCTAAACTATAGACAGTTGACCTAGGCTGGAGTCCATTGGTTTCTGAGGACAATTGCAATGGAGCAGAACCTAGCAACTTTCTCTGACATTTCTGTGGAAATATCCTCCAGTAAGAACTGCACAATCTTGGACTCAGACCAAAGCCCACATCTAGCAAGGGATGGAAGCAGTAAGGTAGATTTCCAGTCCTAATCTAGTGGTCAATGCAACAGGACCATTGTTTCAGTGGCTGAATCCAAGTATATGCAGTGGCAATCTAGATAGGGAATGTTATAGAGCTGCTTCTCCACTGGGTTCATGGATCGAGCATTGAACCTAGGTAACATAAATGCCTTTTTGTTTGAGGGGGAAAGTACTTTAAAAAGTAGTTTGGAAAGATGTAGGTGATGTGATAAAAGTTCCCTGAAGCATAATTCGTAACTTTAGATCTGTTAACTTCTAAGTCAAGATCAAGGATGTGTTCTTTGGCTTCAGAGATAGCTTGTTCCAGATCCATCACTATTAGTGCTTGAGATGAATTGAGAAGCCACAAAAAGAAAAATGATTGGATGTGTGTGTGTGTTTTTTCAATAAGGAATTAAATATATCAATAAGAGCAAGTAGGGCCAATGAATCACTTCCATTGTTTTCATCCTTGCGATGTGGCCCTGCAAGTGACAGTACAAGTGATATCAGTGAGTAACTAACTGCTCACCATAGTTAGATGAAGTAATTTTTTATTGAAGTGCAATCTTTTTTCTAAAGCGATAGGAACAATATCTTGCACTTCAGCACTGCTGAACAAAGATTTATTTTTAGATATTTATTTTTAACAAAATGTGTCTAGACACATTTAATGAATCTAATTTAAAATTATAATTGCATAATATATTTTACATAAAATGCTGACTGATGAATGTAATTAAAACAGCTATCACATAATCTAATGTAGCTTTTCCCAACCTTGGTCCTCCAGAACTCATATCATTCTATAGAGATAATGGCCTTAAAGGACAGGAGGAAGAGCTACGAACAAGATTAAACACGAGGCTTTTAAACTGAGGGCTTTTGCTGATGATTTAGTTTTGATATTACAGGACCCTTTGGATACCTGTGGAATATCTGATGAAGAAACTGAAAGAATTCGGGTCATTGGCAGGTCTTAAAGTAAATAAACAAAGAACAAAAATGTTAATTAAAATATGACATCCAATCAAGAATTGTTGATGGGTAAGACAGATTTCAAGATTGAAAAAAAGGTTATATATTTGGGGGTGATTTTGTCAACTAAGAATAGTATGTTGTTTCAGAATAATTATGTTAAAATTTGGAATGACGTGAAAAATGATTTAAGATGGGAAAAACTATAATTGTCTCTTATGGGGAGAATATCTGTCATTAAGATGAATGTTTTGCCTAGGATGTTGTTTCTTTTTCAGACCATACCAATTTTGTCGACAGATTTACTATGTAAGCAATGGCAGAGAGATATTTTGAAATTTATTTGGCAAGGCAAGAAACCAAGAATTAAATATAAATTGTTACAAGATGCCAAAGAACAAGGAGGTTTGGGTTTGCCTAATTTAAAATTGTATTTTGATGCTTGTTGTTTGCTTTGGATGAAGGAATGGATAACTTTGAAGAACAAGAAATTATTACAGGCTGAAGGACATGAACTGAGATTCGGGTGGCATGCCTACTTGTGGTATGATAAAGTTAAGGTTAATAAGGCGTTTAAAAATCATTTTGTTAGGAGTGCCATAATGAGGGTTTGGAACAAATACAAGGTAAGATTGTCTCCTAATGTACTATTATGGTTGTTACCCCAAGAAGCATTTGTTAGAAGAGAAAATGTGGGAGGAATAAGTTGGTTAAAGTATAAAGATTTGTTAAATTTTGAAGAGGGTGAACCGAAACTTAAAACAAGGGAAATGTTAGAGTTGGAAGGTTTTGCATGTCATTGGTTTACCTATGTGCAATTGTTGGAGCGTTTTAAAGTGGATAAAAAGTACTTTAAAATTGCTAATGAAACAACTCAATTTGAAATGGAACTTTGTCCAAATGATGAACACATTATTACAAAGATATATAAAATGTTACAGATGAATTTGGAAGATAAACATGTCAAAGAATGTATGATTAAATGGGCTAAGAATTTTGGATATAATATTATGTTGGAGCAATGGGAAAATGTGTGGAATAAAGGTTTGAAATTTACTTTAAATTACAACTTGAAAGAGAATTTTTATAAAATGATGTATCGTTGGTATTTAACCCCTGATAAGTTGTCAAAAATATATAATGGTGTAATGAATGTTTGTTGGAAATGTTTACAGGGTGAAGGAGCTTTTTACCATCTTTAGTGGACATGTGAGAAGGCTAAAAAGTTTTGGGTCCAAATATGTTACTATTATTCTGATGGTCCTCAAAGTGAACTTACAAAAAAACCAGAACTGTTCCTTTTGGGTTTGATGTAGAAGGAGCCTGAGAAACAATGTAGGACTTTGCTTTTATATATGATTACAGCAACAAGACTTTTATATGAACGATGGAAAGATTCACAAATACCTACAGTGGCAGATTGGATTATTAAATTAATGGACTTGGCCCAAATGGCTAAGTTCACAGCGCTGATAAGAGAAAACACTGTTTCTGGATTTATCTCTACTTGGCAACCACTTTTAGATTGCTTGTGTTAGAAAAAAATGAAGTTTTGATTTTGGGTTTTAATGATTAAACGGTCTGTTTTGATAGAAATAATGTTACTAAGGTTTAACTAATGGTAAGAGATTACATTTGTAAATTTATCTATATCTGTATTGGAGAAAGTCGGAAGTCACTTTCTGTTTTCTGTCTATTTGCACTTGTATAGTTTTTTTTTCTTTTTTCTTTAGTTCTATACTCTAGCTGCTCTATATTTTCTATTTTGTATTTTAGCTATACTTTGAAAATTAATAAAGTTCTTATTAAAAAAAAAAAGAAGCGTAAAAGGCATTTTCAGCCTAGCATAAGCTGTAATACTGTCATCTGGAATGCAAATTTACTGTCTGGCCCAAGCTCAAAGCAAGGCAGATGTACCAACTTGAGGAACTAAGTTTTCTATAACTCTTTTTACATGTCAATTGACTCAAACTTGCAGCCATTCTGCTGAGCACTTTCAAGTCTCCATTTTATTCAGCTTTGACTTTCTCTAAACAAACACATTTGGAACCATTTAACATCAGTTCTGATCTCTCTATAGGAACTACAAAATCCTCATGGATAGAGAGTTTGCATCCATATTTTTAAAAAACATTGGAGGTTTATAAAAAAAATCATTACAGTAAATTGATTCCATTTGGATGTTTATTCTGAATTTCAGTGCTGGATTCCTCTTTTATTATGTGATTTTGCTGTCTGTACTCAGTTCTCAGGCATTTTTGAATGAAAATAAAACCAAATATTTATAGACACAGATTTTAGCTATATAAACTGTAACCTATTATAAAATGTAACTGTAATCGATGTGTCATTCCTCATTCTTAACTAGACAATATGAGTAACTACTGCAACTTGCTTTGGTTAAGTTATACTATCCGCTTCTGAATTTTTTTGCCTTTAACCAAAACTTTCTAATTCACTTGGAATAAGATATTATTCTCTAAATCTCAGAGGCACATTTGTTCCCTCTTGCTGTTGCATAACTAGGAAATTCTTAGAGTGGCCAGGTGACTTCCCATGTGGGCAGTTAACATGCAGATAGATGTATCCTAAGAAAAATTAAGGCAACAATAATCTAAGCTCTGCTGCTTGTATCAAAATGTGTAATGCAGCTTTTGCGGAGGGCTGAAAATGAGGATCTGTGCAACTGAGAAGAGACTCTCTGGAAGTATTTGCACAACATATTAACACATAGTTTGGATTGTGCATTCATGTTCATCACATTCCCCATATAATGATATGCAGTGACAGAAAGGAATAAGAAATAGTATGCCAAAGAAATTAAAGGAATGAGGTATATTTGAATCAGACTACAGAATATACTTAAACCTGAAGAGTGTGGACAAGTCACAGAAAGTGGGGCTGTACAGTGCATAGGATTAGACTGGATTCCAAAAATTTGCCTTAGAGTTCAAAGAACTTCTTGTCAGCAAGTCATTAAAGCAGCCATATCTTTTCCCAGGATCACATGGCCATTGCTGGGAGGCTTTTGCAGCAGCCATACAATTCTGGAAACAGATGTGATCACATTTATGAGTTGCCATCATCTGCACTCACACACAACTTTTCAGCATCAAATCTAAATGCACAAATGCAACCAAAAACCATTCATGAAACGGGTGGAGCTTGAGAGTTGGTGTTAGTCTCACACTGAACAGACTTCATGGAAAATCACTCATTCACAAAGAGGGTGAAAAGTATAGCTGGTTTCCAGAGTAAGACAATTCCTAAGACATCGACAACATCTCAGAGAATAGAAAAGTGAAATTCTCAGAGTTAGAGATCCAATGTCAGAAAAAGTACCTTGCGCCAAACATGACTCAATTGCTTCACATATGTTTTGCAGCTGTTGAAACCACTCCAAGTACGAGCTTTTCTCTGATTGGTAGGTCTGTCAGTCACAAATGCATACAACTAAATAAATGAACGTTTGCCTCCCTATGCTCATCCTCCTGCTTGATGTTTTCTATTTATGGAATTCTTACAGAGCTTGGGAGAGATTGCAAAACCTGCCAACTTTAATATTCTTTTTTAAAGACTAAATCATTTGAATCTGAAAATTCAAAATAAAGTACACCATGGGAACAAGTCCAAATACCTGTTGGGGACATCTGCTTTGAAGTGCCTCAACTACACATACTCGTAGACCTTAACTGAGGTAGCCAGCATTTACTTTGCTCTTCTTTTTGCTGCAGTTTTTATTTTATTTCATTTTGTTACTATGTTTTCATTTTATATTATTTATTTATAATAATACAATTTGGATGTTGTGAACTATTTCAGAAAGAATAATGCAGAGGGAGAGTACAACATTTAAATAAAACATTAGCTAGTGAGGCCCCTTCTTTTTACTGAAATATCCTTTCTTTTTTCTGGAAACAGCCCTTTACAAGCTAATTCCCAATGTATTTCTGAGACCACTGCTTTCTGTTTAATTTCAACTGCAGGCAAAAATTCCTTCTTGTGTATAAATGCGTTAGAAACTGATTGCCAAGGCTAGCTCCAGCCTTGATCTTATACAGAGATGTTTCCTTATCTCTGCAGGAAACAATGATCATAAGACATTCCCTCCTCCAAATCACTCATACTACCTGCTTGTTGTGGATGCACCCATTGTACAGTGACCCAAGCACTGTACTACAGTTTCTTAATTAACTTTACTGTGATCATGAAATTGTGGGAAATTCTAGTGAACACATCACAGCTGTTGCTTCCCTGGTAATCCTCATTCATCTAAGTCCAAAGCTAGTCATGTCTGAGCTGAAGAGAGAACATTTAGAATTGTTATCCTGCTAACAAGGGTATTGCTTCATATGAATATAAAGACTGTTGATTATAAGTCTGTGGTACCTGCTGTCACATCCTCCAAATGGGAGCTTTAGTGCAGCCAATGTGCTGGCATCTCTTAAGAGTCATTGCTTCTTAAGGCCACATTTTCCCCTTTTCTCCTCTAGCAAGTTGGATTCCATCAGTTTCATAACATCCATGACCTATGGATATGACCCATAACATCCATGTTGACAAAAGGCATTATTCCAACCAGTCTGATCTACAGAGAGTAGAATAGGTTGGCAGTCTTGGTCATACCTGTGCCAAATGCAGCATTCCCTGTTAATAGTAAGGCCACAGTAATGACTAGTTTGTGTACATGTCCATTCTTCCTAAGTTCCTCTCCTGACATTGGTCTGTCCTACATTTGGAATTTCTCATACATTCCTCATACATTCCATCATAAACAGTCATGTTTTGTCATCTGTACAAACAAATAGACTTAAGGTTGAACCATGTATTTAAAATAAACAGATCTTTTTTCAAACAGATGCTCACCAATCAGCATTCTCATTAATTGTTAGGTCTCCAAATGGCCCAATCACTTTTTCTGTACTCTCTCTAATCTCATTCCATCCCATTCATTCATATCTCCTAAAAGAATGTCATCATACCCCACTCGCCCTGATCATATTCCTTAAGAAGCAAGCATTATTTTTTCCCAGAGTCATCTCTGGTTGGTTATCTCATTATCACCATACACTCTAGCAAAACATGCAACTAACACCAATATATACGTTCCTACTTTCATACATACAACAATCTATAGAATAATTCTGGGGGGCATACATTTTAGGCATGGGTGTCCACAGGCTGCTGCTGGTTTGGCAAAATGATGAAAGCTGCATTTTGCCATTGTGCCACAAGCCCTGCTGCCCCTAATGATGCATGTACAAAAGGAGCAAGCTTATGACACAGTGCAGCTTTCACTGAACCTGCTGCAGATGCCACTGACTTTATTCCCATTTAAACCTACACCTTTGCCTCCTTATGTGTGTTCATCAGTTCCATTCCACAAGATTGTACCACCTTTATTTGTATCTTTTTCATCCTTCCACTTTCTGTGTTTCAGATATGTAATGAATTTATTCTTTTTCTTTCATTTCATTCATTAATCCACACACTTTACCATTACTCTTCTTAGTAATGGTAGTCAAAATAGTCCACATGCCCCAATCATCAACAGGTGGACCCATAGATACTAACCACATTTTCTAACAGGAATATGGTCAACTGAAGCATTTGTACAATTTTTTTAATAGGATAGAGAAGGTATAGATAACTAGCCTTAGTCATATGCCTGTTGCATGCAGCATTCCCTGCATCAGTTTTGATCTTTTTCTGTTTGAGTTTGTCACTCAAAAAAAACCCCCACCTCTTTTCATTTGCACAATATTCTGATCAGAATTTCTTTAAGTACAATCACAACTGCATTATTAATCTACAGTCTGGTAGTAAAATGCTGCTGCAAAACTTGGTCTCTAGTCTTCTTCATGACAAAGTGCACAAGAATATTCTTTGGTACATTTCTTAATTTTGCAAATTGCGTGTTGATTCTACACACTTGTGAAGTTCTCCCTCCATATCATGTTCATCCCATTCCAAAAAGTTTGTTAAAGATTGACAAGCTTTTCTCTAGTGTCTTCTCCAAGATCCTCTGGAACTGCTCTGAGTCTCAAGCAAAATTCTTTCTCTCTCAGTTCTAGCAATACCAGATAGTCTAAGTCTTTTTCCATCTTTCTGTTTATTATTTCCATTTTACTTTCTAAAATTTCCACTTTGTCATTAATTTAACTTCTCCCATACGTTGTGCTATAGACTCAATTTTTTTTTGTAACTTCTTCTTTCATCTCCTCTTTCATCTTTACAAATCTTTCTTCCATTCTCACTTCAGAGGCAACCAGCTCACTTTTAATAGATTTGACAGATTCGGATACCTGCTTCCCCATTTCTTCAAGCATCTTCTGTAATATTTTGAAGTAATACCCTTTTCTGTTGGTTGTGCCAATGATCCTCTCCTTTCTTCACCAAGCCTTGCAGCTTCTCTGGTGGTCACCATTCTTTTGTTTATAACCCAAAAATAAAAGTAAATCAATCATGAAGATGAAAGTAAAAGGCAAGCTTCTTTTTCTCCCCCTTTTGCCTGTTTTCAAAGACCTCTTTTTAACTGAAAATTGATTGTATCCAAAAGTGATTAAGAAAGTGAGGGTTTGGTCAAACTTAGTGTCCTTGAAAAGGCTGCACTTGTATGTGCAAGCACACGATTTCTTCCTTGACCCCCTGCCACTCTATTCACGAGAAAACCACAGGACTTCCATCCCACAGTCTCCTTAAGAGGAGCAGCAGTGCAGAGTCTGCTCTTGGTCTCTCTTTTATCCAGAAAGACTTTGCTGGCCAAAAATCACCACTGGTTGCCGTTCACTACTGCAGCACCATCTCCGCTCCTTCGGAGATGTCTAGCCCACCATAGAACCACACCCAGAAGCCCAACTTCTTGGCTCCATGAGGATCTTGAGGTGACGAGCATAACGCATAGATGCATGCCCATCACTGCCCACACCGCTATATTCTGGACCAGTTGAAGCTTCACATGGCCTTCAAGGGCAGACCCATGTAAACACATTGTAGTACTTGAACCATGAGGTGGCTAGGGCATGAGTGACTGTAGCATATTGTTTTATAGACTGTTAATAATAGTACTATGGCATTTGCTTTGCTTTTATTCTATTTTTTAAAGGGTATTTCTGAGTTTCACTTTGTGTATTTATTTATCTATCATGTTTGTGTACTGCCATAATCAAGGGACAACTCCAGGGATGTCCACAGGTAGGTTCAAAAAAGTCAAGATGGTGGCCATGGCACAAGTAAAAAGAGGTTACAGCTTTGACCATGCAATTGCAATCACCATCTTGACTTTTTTGAACCCACCTCTAGACCCCCTTGAACAACTTCCCAAGTTAAATTCACAAAGTTGCTGTTTGATCTTTTTTTGATTATCTGAGATAAGGAATGGGATAATCTCTCTGTCTCACACGCATACCATTCCATGTGCTGCAATCAAATAGACTGCCAGAACTGCTGTAACATTCAAGTACCATCAATGTCCTTCCTTTCACCAAACAGCAGTAAATGTAGTGGTTCTCTGAGTCCTGTCACCACTTATTTGTTTTTGCACCTAGCACCTGTTCACTGCACACTCAAATATTGCAATACATAAGTGGCACTAGTATGTCCCTGTGAGGACAGCAATGGAGATAAAACATTGACACTGATGGTCTAAAATGAGAACTATTAAGGTACCAAATCAAGGCATTTAAAGCATGGATGAAATACTTAGTATGAGCTCAACTTACTATGAGTCTCCCACATACATCTTCCTCCAGCGGGCCAACATGTATTAGAGAGAGGGGCTTTAGAGGGCAAGAGGCATTTCTCTGCTCGTGCTGGCAAGGAAGCTTTCCTTAGCACTGAGGTGAAAAGTAGGGTCAGGGCTTGAGGAGAAGATGACACTGGTGGTCCAATTTAGGACCTCCACAGCTATACTGGGGCCGCAGATTCCTTGTGCCTACCCTAAAAGAGAAGATACGATTCCCCAGCTGGGCCTATCCCTGCCAGTTATGGATTATCTGAAAGATGGTGTTTCTAGTTTGACTGAAACATGAAATACTGATAAAATTTCCCAATATTATATGTTTAATTTTCTCCAGAATTAGCTAACTAGATCAATCATCTAATTTGCGATGGAGGTACCATGCAGTTGCCATGGCAAATATCTGAAACAAAAATCAAGATGGATATGTTAGTTCAACCTCCAACTGTTTTAGGGCTTTTGTTTAAGCTAGAACACAACATCAATTTAAGAAGCAAATTTCCTCTCCCCAAAAGGAAATTTTGTCTAATGTGATAAAAGAGAAGCAAGAAATCAGAATATTTAGGAAAAAACTAGCCCCTCGCCCCAATATTTTGGCTGCAGTCCAGTTCTTCCTTTTTGATACTTGCAAAGATTCCACTGTTTTGTGTGGAACCAGCTATATGCTACTTTGTCCCATCTTTATTCCCTGGAGAGATTTTGATATATCAAGAGAAGTATTTTTCTGTGCCCATGATTGTAACCCAAAGTAAAACTTATTTATTTAATAAATTTATACTCCATCTTTTAGGAGAATCTTCACAAGGTATATATTGCAAATGAAAAACCAATACATCAAAGCCCTGTTGCTGATTATTTGAAGCTATAAGTCTGTGTTAGCCATGGTTTGTACCAAGTCATGACTACCTGAAAACACTCAACACATTAAATCAAACCAAATGAGCCACATTACTGAATCTAATAACGGGGAGGGCCAAAGGAAAATATAAGGTTTCCTTCACATATAGACTCAAGCCTGCTTACCTCAGCAGCTAGTACTCCTAAACTACAGCCCACAAAAGTCCACATATACCTGTTAAATAAATATGCAATTGCAGAGAAGCAGCCCTGCAATAAATAAAAAGAATCATTATTAAAGTTTCCCCATCAACATTAATTAAAGTAACCAAATAATAAAGAAGCTGACTTGTAGAAGGGCTTGCTATACTACATCCCTGGTTAGCAAAGAATTGTTTCTCATCCTCTCTGCATGTCCTGATAATTTCTTCAAAAGAAAAAGTAGGACAACATAAGCACCATATTTGGGCTATCTGAGATTTGATACTGGTAGTTTCAAACTGAACTTAACTGTATATGCTGAAAAGCAATTGTCAAATTGTAAAGCTGGCACACACAAATAAAATAGATAATCAAAGATATTCCAGTGGCATCTTAAGCACTTTTTTGGGAGTGGGGTGCCTTTAAGTCAATCTTGACTCCTGGCAACTATATGGACAAGTCCATGAAGTCTTCTTGGCAACACATATCAGAAGTGGTTTGCTATTGCCTGCTTCCTAGGGCTGAGAGAGAGTGACTGGCCCAAGGTCACCCAGATGGTTTCTGTGTCTAAGATGCAATTGTGTCTCCCCACTCCTAATCCAGATTCTTAACCATTAGACAGAACTGACTCTCTTAATAATTTTGTGTGTTTGTGTGTGCCTTTGAGTCAGTGTTGAGGAATAAGATGCTAAACTTTGTAATACACTCAACATTCTCTGTTGGCAGACATGTATATGAGAATTTTAAAAATGTAAATGCTGATAATTATATTATTAGAGTCCAAGGCAGGACAGCAGTTATATCAATAAAGGACCTATTTAACTGTTATCAGTAAATTACATTCTATAACTGTTTGTCTAAGTACATAAAGACATGATTAAGGTGTTTGTATAGCATGCAAATAAGCAAACATCCTTACTATATTATTGATAAATCCAGTCATTTTTCTTTGACAGGCCTTCACATGCAGAATGTTATCAGCTTGGGGGGGCTTGCCTCGAGTACAACAAGCACGTGGCCATAAGTCACTTGGCTGTTTTTCTTTGAAAATCTGAGCACTTTGAAAATCTGCAGGTCCTAAAATTCCACAACACTGCAACTAAAAAAGAACAAAAGAATTACAATAAAATCTTAGTCCCCTAAAGTTATTTAACTCAGCTAAACTACTTGCTTTTGGATGCTTTTTGCTATCTGAGTTTCTAAGAGTCATTGCAACCATTTCTCTCTACAGTTCCTGGGATCATTTATTTTAGTTTGCTAATATGTATTTACAAGAATTCAAGAGTATTGACATTAGACTGTCAATAAATAGTATCAAATTCTGATAATTTCATAAGGATATCCACTAGTAATGGTAGGTGGCCATAAAGCTCACATATTTAGAAAAGGTAATTTTCTTTAGTTTGCATTATTTACTAATTTTCTTAGTATAGATGCCTCTACGGATACCCTTTTTTCTGTCTATATCAGGTTAACTCTTATAAGAAACAAGATGTAGAAGTAACTGTACTTAAGGATGGTAGACTAGTTTTATGTTTATGATTAGAATGGTTGAACCCATTTTGTGATAAAGACTGATGTCTGAAGCTTTGCCCTATGAATGAGGAATGCCTATTAAGAACAAGTTATAACTCCCATTGTTTGTATGCATTTTGTGCACCATCTAACAATTAATATTATAATTTCATTGGCTACCACTCTTTTGAGAAACAAGTCAAAGTATTAAATGGTTTATGACTAAGGTAACTGTAGGACTACTTGCCCCCATTTGAAATCTGTACAACTATTCAAAATTACTCAGAAATCTTTCTACTGGAGGGTGGGGGGGGGAGAAAAAAAAAGCAAGCAACATCTGTAGGCAATCTCTCCTGTGCCTGACCTGTTTTTTTCTCCCCCCATCCCACCCTGCAGAGGGGAGAGATCAGAGAGGAAGGGGTTGAAATACAGCAGTGTTTCTCAAACTTGGCAAGTCCACCTATCTTAATTTTGCTAAGGTTGAGAAACACTGATCTAGAGTATAGTTTCTAAAGTTTATGTTAATAAATATTGTAAATCAATTGGAGTAGAAAGAATGGGGAGGTCAAAAATTAAATATTTATCTATACTATTTTTTGCAGTGTTTTTCCCCTTTTTTCTTTTTCTTCTTTTTAAATTTTTATAAATAATACAGTGCCACCCGCCCATGCCACCCACTGTGCCACCTGCCCATGCTGTGCCAGTTGCCTGTGCTGTGCCACCTGCCCGTGCTGCACTGTGCCAAGCCACCCACCTGTGCTGCGCCACCCACGCCACCCGCACTGCAGAAGCTGGGTCCGAAAAAGATGCAAACGCAGCTTCACCCATGGCAGCTGGGCAAAGAAGTCGAAAGGACAGTGCAGGGAACTGGGAGAGGAAGCAGCTGGATGAACGAATGCAGGCTGGGGAGGCTGGAGCTTGCTATGGTGGCTTGGCACGGTGCAGGCGGGTAGCGCAGCAGAGATGGCACAATGCAGCGCAGCTGGGCTTGCCACCCCAAAAGGCAGGGTGCAGGGCTTTCAAAGGGCAGAGACGGGCAGGAGATACACGGGTGGGGGGAGTTGAAGGCAATGTTCGGAGCTGGGAGAAACCAAGCCTGGAATGTCTTGGATTGGGAGAGTGCTTGGGCTAACGTGTGGTAAAATTCACTTAACGATGGCAAGGGGAATTGTCAGGATTGCTGTTGCTAAGTGAGGCCATCTCACTTTACAACCTCATGGCTTAGCAACGGAAATTCTGGGCTCAATTACCATCATTAAATGAGGACTATCCGTACACCATTTTGCGAATATTCTTAAAGTTCATGATTGACAGAATTTCATGAGCTTAAGATAAAATTATTGCAGATCCTTGAATAACTTTACCATGATCATTAAGCCATTTAAAGCTTTAGAGTATGCATTAGTGCCACTGTCTCCCTCATAATTGTCAACCAGCTGATTTATAAGATATTCATCGCGGATCTGGAAAAAAAACAGTGTAGAATTAGTTCATCCTGCTACCAAGTGCAAAGCCTCAAGTGGGTATGCTAGACATGGATAGGGATACTGAAGCCTGTGAAATTTTATATCAGCAGTCACATCTTCAAATTTTCTCTTGCTGGTTATTAAGCATATGAAGCCAAAGAGGGGGCATTTTCATTTTTCTCAAGATTCATCCACAAGGCCAGTGTAGGATGGATTCAATAAGCAATCTATTCCCCCATGATACTCTCTAGCAAGTTTGATTCTATTGATTTGAAGATACGTCTACATGGAAAAAGCCCATATTTGTATGAAGAAAAAGAGTTCTAAAAGTGGTAAAAATTAACTGTTTTGGAGGCTTCAGGATAGCAAAAGAAGCGACAACAATGATAAATTTGCAAGCATACGTGCACATGCACACACAGACGTATGCTCTAATCCCTGGCTCAATATTACCTTGTCTGCATAGAAATAAAGGAGTATAGCAACCAGAAGCTCCACAATGGAGATCACCAGGACCAGTACAAAGAACTGAAAAGTGAAAACAGCAAGCATAATTAGGCCCATCTCTTCCATAAATAAGGTTAGAGCTGGATGTCAGGTATCAACCTAATCAGGAGATTTTTATTACTGACAATATGCTTTGATCCTAAAATTCATTTCCTCATAATCATTTATTCTGCAGCTAGCAGAAATATTCAGGGCTAATCCACAGCCCTTACAACTACCAGATTTCATTATTCTTAGCCATTGGCACATAATGTTTCAGGGCCACGATATGGATTCCAAGCTTAGAAATCTCTTGTAATGTATGTTTGCATAAATATTCAGTCTTCAATCCCAGTGAACTCCCTCAACTTACATTCAACAGCAGCTTTACATCTTCAACAACAGTTGCATATATGCCCACGTAGCTCACCCATAACAGCAGGAGACCCACAAGGAGGACGATCCAAGCTGCTATAGTTAAGAAATAGTTGGGATAGATATCCAGAATTCTTGTAGGGTCATAGATCACCCAGATAGCTACAAAAATAAGGCAGAGTGACCCGATCTGAAAAATACACAGAATAACCATTCATTGTAAAAGTCCTCTGTAAAGATTCTTTAAAAACAAAAAATTCTAGTGGCTTTCAACTGAGCCAAGAGTGTTCCTGATGAGGAAATAGTATCCCCTTAGGCATCTAGTTCCCAGGGGAATAGTGGCTCATATGGCAAGGGGGGTTGGGTGGTAATTTCATTCAAGATTTGTGGGAGGTCTGTGAGGCTGCCATCTAGACACCAAAGCACATGTTGAACAGACAGTTCAAGTCTAGCATTTCACCGTTCTGTGAAAAATCCTTTGGCAGGCAAGGCTTGCAAGGATTCTATTCCAGTGGGAAGAGGCAGTATTGGAAGGATGTTGACTGTAGATCCCACTCAAGGTAGACTATTTTTCAACGTATCTAGCTATTTGGCCTATTCCCTTCAGAAAGAAAAAGAGAAATTATCTATTGAACAGCAAGTTACTATTTTTCTTAAGTGAAAGAGGCTAGTTAGTCCTGCCCAAACTTCCTGCTGATTGCTGGTGAGTTCGTAGAGGTTGTGGTAGACCACCTGGTAAATCTCTGCAGACCAGTGTTGATCTACAGAGCACAGATTGAGAGTTGCTGTTTTAAAGATTTGAGAATTTATTTAGGGTTGCCTTGGACATACAAAATTGCCCATACAACCATAGAAAACAACATGAAAAAAAATAGCAAATGGCATACATACTAATGGGATCAAAGCTAACAGTGACTGACAAAGAAAGTGATCTTGGAGTAATGATAAACAGTTCAATTAAGTGTCAACACAGTGTGCATCTGTTGTAGAAAAAGCCCACAGCAAGTTAGGGATAATAAGAAATGGTATTGAAAATAGAAGTACCAATATCATAATGCCCTCATATAAATCAGTGGTGTGACCGCATCTGGAATATTGTGTGCAGTTCTGTTTGCCACATGCCAAAAAGGATATAGTGGTGCTGGAGATGATTCAGAGGAGGGCAACTAAGATGATCAAGGGGCTGGAGCAGCTTCCTTATAAATAAAGGTAGCAACATTTGGGACTTTTTGGTTTGGTTATTTATTTATTTATGTTTTGAATTTCTATCAGTGTCCATCTCCCCCAAAAAGGGAGACTCTGGGCGGTTTACAATAAAATCAGGAATTAAAACCATAAAAATATAAGTTACAATATAAATAACCAATAAATAAGAATAAAATAGATACAAAATCCAAGAAGCGAAGATCTCATTCATTGGGGAGGGATCTACGGTGCCAGCCACCCCCAGGAAGAACTATTGCCCGTCCCACCCCAGGCGAGGTGGCAGAACCAGGTCTTCAAATTCTTCCAGAAGGCCAGGAGTGAAGGGGCCTGCCTCACCTCCAGCGGCAGAATGTTCCAGAGGGCAGGTGCCACTTCAGGGCAAGGAAGGAGATGAATAACAGGGGACATGATTGAGGTAAACAAAATTACACATCACATGGATAAAGTGGACAAGGAAAAGCTATTTTCCCCTTCTCAAAATACTAGAACCAGAGGTCACCCTATGAAACTGAATCCTGGAACAATCAGAACAGACAAAAGGATTTTTTTTACACAACATGTAAAACACTTTGGAATTTTCTGCCACAAGATTGGTGTTGGCTACCAGCTTGACTGACCTCAAAAAAGGGTTGGACCAAGTCATGCAAGTCATGGGAATCAACGGCTATTAGCACTGCTGGTGGTATGCTGTCTCTGAATGCTATCTGCCTGGAGATTAGTTGGCTTCCTTGTGCATTTGGCTGGCCACTCTGTTCTCAGATGGGCCTGGGGTCCAATCCAGCAGGGCACTGCTTATGTTCTAGTACAATCTATGGGAATTTTCCTGGATGTCATTATTTCAGAAGAATTTAAAATTTACAAGCACAGCTGTTTGTTTTTCCCCTGTATACACAATAAGGAAGGCATTTCAGGTTTTAGAAAATGAGATAATTGACCATCCACCTGTGATGCTGCACAAGGCTTAAGCAGTTCTCATCTAGGCCAATGAGCCAGGTTTCAAGGGGTAGTTATTTTAAGCACAGCCCTATAATAATACTTACAAACACCAGAAGACAGAAAAAAAACATCAGGTACTTCATAGTAAGGACTGTATCCATTTTAAGGCTAACATGAGTTGCTTGGATATCAGCAGAAATAAGCAACAGTCTCTGAAGAGAAAAGATAGAGAGATCAGTGTGGTCTGTCTTACCTCTATCTAATTCATCTTCCATCCTTTATTTGTAACACAGTACTCAAATGGATGAGCAAATCTAGATACCCTCCACAGCTGCTGAAGTAGTGCTGACTGCCTTCCAGTCACTTTGGACTTCAACTCCATCAGTCTCAGTTAGCATGGCTAATGGTAAAGGTCTATGAAAATTGTAATTCAAAACACCTGGAGCGCACCAAATTGTCTATTCTGAGACTACAATGCAGATTTACCTGGGATGAAGCACCATTGAACTTAGTAATTGCTTTCAAGTGCCTATGTAGGATTTGACCAGTAAAGATCGATATCCCTGTGTTCAAAGTCACATATGACTTCATCTCTAATACTTGTCACAATAAAATACTCTAAGTATTATAAAGAAAATATATTAATACATTTTAAGTCTTGGATCATTAAAAAAACTACTTGTAGGAAATTTATTTACTCAGTAGGTTGTTACTGCTTCTGCCTTTTTCTTTCTCCTTATGCATTTTATCTTATGAGTTCCTCAAAGCCTCACAGCTTTGTCTGTATGAGATTTTGTAATACTGTGCTTGTTGCATTTATTCAATCTCAAACCAGATATATACACGTAATATTAGTCTTGTTTTGTTTGTAAATTGCACAATCTGAACCTGCATTCTTAGCTGAACACCCATTCATGTTGTTTAAAATTGGCCTGGTGAGTATGTGAATCAGAGAATGCTATGCCTAACATTTATCTGAATTAGATGGTATTCAGGTATTCTGGAGGCTGAATATGCTACCTGGAAATTCTGCAACCTGTACATCTAATATTTTTAGAGAGTTCAAGATTGCAGAAGGTTCCTAGTGGTTGTAGGGCAAGGGGAATACTTCTGGAATTAAGAAGCATATTGTATGGTTCAAATCTTGTATGTTAACAGTGTCACAGATATATAAAGATCAGCAGTTCTAAAAGTATATTACAACTACATTAAAAATTAACCTATTTACTGGGGACTTCCAAGGAAGAAATGGTAAACTGAAGATGACTCCACTAAAAGCAGAGCTGACAACCGCAGCGGAATGAAGAGCTGACAAGCAGACCAGCTCTTCATAATTCCTCTCGGGACAAGGAGAGGACTTGAGATTGCCCACAAGTGCTCCAGACAGTTGCTCCTCATGAGGAGACCACAAGACAGCAGTCTCTGGTGGGTTTAGAGTTCTGGGAAATGAGGGAATAGCCATCTTCCCTCAAACCGCAGTCAGCACCTTTATGGACACAGGGTTTGCATACTTCCTTTTCTAATAACTTTTGGATATTGCTTGTTAACTACTGTTCAGCTATTAGGAATCTTTGGACAGACAAGTTTTATGGCACTGGATGGGTTTCCTTCAATCCTTAGCAAAAGAAATGTTAAATACAAGTTTAAGGAATTTTAAAAAATTCTTCTTTTTTTGGGGAATAAACAGCAAAAGCGTGATTCAAACGTTGATTTTGGAAAATTACAAATGGACTAAGGGTCCTGATGGATTTGAAATAAGATTTTGAAATTAATTATAAGAATCCTTCCTGTGGGAAAACGCTTTTGTTTTGAATTTTTTTTTTAAAAAAAGATAGGATGAGACTTTGAAAGTTGGACTCCAGAAGGAACTAAAGATTACAATTAAAGGAGAAGAACACTTAAATTTGACTAATACAGAATGGAGCAAAATACTTTAACATTGGACATATTGAAGGATATTTTTGAACAATGGACCCAGAGGTTACTTTTAAAAGTGTCTGCCATTATAGATAGATTGTGTTTAAAAGATGTTATAGTTGTTATGTTTACTGGACAGGACCGAGACTGATCTGAACATGGATTTAAAAATGACAGGCTACAAGAATGATATGGGAAAAGATGCTACATTGGATATACACATTAAACCAGCTGGTGTCTTAAAAATTAAAAGGGATATTCAAACAACAAACCAAAAGAGTGACCTGGATAACTTTCCTATATTGGATTTACAAAAGAGACCTGTTAAATTTTGTGAGAAGAGACAAAGAAAAAATGAAAAGAAATCAAGTTCTAGGCTAGGACATTATTTGACGGGATTAAAGATTAAAATTGTTAAAAGAAAAAGGAAGAAATAGAAAGTTGGTTTATTTGATCAAGGTTAAAATAGATATGTTGTTATCTCTGGTAATTCTTAATGGACTTTTGCTGACCAGGACTGAATGATGAAGGTTTGAGGATTTGTTTATAGCTAAGATAAGAGATATGAGAAGAAAATATCATTTGTTGTATTTTAAGAGAAAGCGATAAGTTACTAAAATAGTTTATACTTGTTGTGATGAAGGGGGAAGTCATTTTTTTATGTATTTTTCTTTTTCTTTACTATATTATCTTTTCTTTCTTTTCTCTTTCTCTTTTTTTCTGTTCTGCACTATTTTCTCTTTCTATTATTTTTAGTTTGTATTAGTTTTTATCTTTTTAATTGTAATGTTTAATAAGATTACTATACAGTATAAAAAAGTTAACCTATTTACTGAATGCAGCAAGTAGACACTGTTGAATAATAGTAATAAAATACAATGGAATATCCTGGAAAATTGTTTGCAGGTGGTGCTCTCTTGTTTTCTGCGTATAAGGTAAACAGTATAAGGTAGGAATATGAAGTTTATGATAGGTTTAAATTATGTTGCAGTTAAATAAAGCAATGATACATTTAAGTACTTGGAAGTGGAAACTTGTAGAAAAAGACTAATAGTTTCTTTAAAAGGAGTAAGGAGCTTTAAATATAAAATTATTGGTCAACATATCTAGCGGAAGGAGACGTAATATAGCAATTGAAAGAGAATGTCATGATTAGGGAGAAAAAATGAGATATAGACCTATTACAACTACATTCTCTTAAAGGGAATGTTAAGGTTTCCCAACCTTTTTGATACAGTAGACTCATCTGGAATTTTGAAAGCAGGTTATGGGCAGTCTCCACAAAATGGTGGTCATGGTGGGTGTGGCAATTACAAAAGATTCACACACCAAAAGCAAACAAAAGAACTGGGTTGCAGCAACTTACCTATTGATGCCTCAGGAGTCCATGTGGCACCCAGAGGAATTGTTGGAAATGTAGATAGGCTTGAAGCTGGTGTTTTCTTTCTCATTTTTAAAAATTAAAATAATTCAAAAAAACTAAATGTAAATATGACAGATGAGAAAAAAATGGCTGGCAAATTGTTACCCTACAGTACGTTTTAAGACCTAGGTGATATGTTCTGTTTTTGTATTTGTCTGATAAGCAGGATACTTGTACTTCTTATTGTTATTTGACAAAAATCATATATGTAATCAACACTGTGTTTAGATGACACTGAATCATAGCTTAGCTAACTGCATTTTAGTCTAGTATGTTGTTAAAAGTCATATCATTAGTATCATGTTTACCAACATGTCAGGATAAGAAAAAGAGATATACCTTACCCCACAAAATTCTATTTATTTGCTTGTGTTGTTATTGCTGTTGCTGCTCCCTCCACCCCAGTGGCATTCTGTCTCTCAAACCTGAAAGGGATTGATCCACCAAGTAAGACAGAATAGCATTTGCAACCATGAGAACATTCTTCCCCTAAGCCCAGACCAGGATACAGTCCACACAAGGAGTAAGAGCTAATTGCAAATAACAAATTATGCTGAAAGGGGTGGGGTAGGCACTGAAAAAGTAGTGCTACATTCACTGATCTCTCACTGGTTTATGGGGTTTGGCAGAGTGCTCTGGAGGATTTTAGTTTGTAAGAATGTATTCAAAACTACTTATTGCATTTATCCTATGCTTGACTGTCTATTCCCTTTGGATTCTACTAGAGAAGCAAGCAAATGTTTTAGAAAAGGCATGCTTTCTTTCCCAGGTGGCTTTTTAACTGAGGAATATGAGGAAATGAATCTAGTTTCACAATGTTTGTGGTTAGATTTTGGTTTGAGTATAGTAGAGCAGTAAGATTTTAACAATAAAACACTGCTGGATAAGCAAGGATTGTGCATCTAATCAGGTTGTAAAAATAAAAAAAACTCTGGTCTGTATCAAAAAAGTCCCACCTGGCAATAATAAGCAGCTGTTGGAAATAAAACACTACCAGGGAAAGATCTTTGCCTTATCCAGCTCTCTGGTGCATAGCACTTCTTGCTGCTGATTCCTACATTCCAAATTCTGTCCATTTCCCTTTCCTCTGAACTTCCTAATTTCATTAGCAAAGGTTCTGGAGCAAATGGTGATATAGCTGTCAAGGAAATGGAGACAAGGGCTGAGTGTCACTGCGCTGGTTTGGCGGAGGAAACTGCGAAGGTAGACCCACCATCTCATTCTTCTTGATACCATAAGGCAGCTGCCATCTCAGAAATCATTTGGGATGAAAACACCAGCCTTAACTAAACAGGGCATCATTTTCAGGCAGGATTTTCTAACAAAAATTATTACTGTTTCAGCCAAACCAAGACTGTTGGCAGACATACTGTGGTTGTGTACCATGATAATATGGAAAAGTGGGTTAATTATAAACCCTGGTTAACCATGGATTAATGCATTATGCGAACTCATTTATTAGGGGCAACCCATAATTCAAATACAGCTTTCAGAGGTTTGTTTTGTGATTTGCCATGATTCTCCCTCTCTTGTTGCTTGCACCCTTACCCTGCTACCACTACTGTTGTCACCATTGTGTTTATAGTGAAGCTGCTAACACCACTGCTCAAACCCTGAGATGTTAGGAACCATTCTGGCAGTTGCTCTGAAGACTCTATGCTCAAACGAGGGCTCAGAGCAGCTGCCAACACTTGCAGGCCAGTTCTGCAAGTTCTGAGCAGACTCTATGATTGACCATAAAGTTGTCTTAGAGGAACTGCCAGAGCAGCTGATGACACTTGCTGGGCCTGAGCATTAGAGCTGACAGCCCCATGTTGAGTGTGACAGCAGTGAGTCATCATCATCATTTTTGAAAAAAAATGATCCAGTTAGCTAGAAAGGAGAAGGGAAAGCTTCTTTTGCACCATTGATCAAATGCATCTGAAGTGGTCAACTTATGTACTGTGCAGTACATGAGCCATGGCTATACAACCTGGTCTTATTTTGGGACTTTTCTGTTTTTTTTTCTCATCCTGTTTTATGCAATCATATAGCCTGAGGAAAAGTAGAGCATTCAAAAAACTTACACAGAGTTTTGTAGTATTTTGTTTGATCTTAGCCAATCTTGTAAGCCCAACCACAATACATTTAGCAATTCACTGCCTGAACTTACATACTGAAGTAAACCACGTTTAGTTTAGCTTTTATTTAGCATGTTTAAACTGTTTTTTTTTTCAAATGGTTTAAACAAACCCAGCCACTGAATCTTTCCAAAAATGCTTATTTAATTGGCTGTATGGTTAAATCCTCTTTATCACCTAACATTGAGTTTTCTGCATAATTCTAATTCCCTTGAAATTACATCAGTTCTTTAAAAACAAATAATAGACATTACCGACTCCCTTAGATTTTGGGATGAAATATTCCCCTTTATACTCGTTCTTCAGTATCACTGATCCTGCATTCATGTATTTTGTTTACATGCATGTAATATGCATCCATATATGCAAAGATACAAGTAGTCTTTGTTTAGTGATTATTGGGACCAGAAACTGGGTTGTTAAGCAAAGCTGTTGCTAAATGAAACTGTGACTGTGCTTATGACCTTACTTCAGCTTTCCTTTGCTTTACAGACCTGCAAAGGTCGTAAATGTGAGCCTTGATCGCAAAGTTCCTTTTTCATCACCATAACAACTGCAAACAGTTGCTGTATGAGGCAGTCGCTAAATGGGGGCTACCTGTATTTGTAAGTTATAAACGTACCCTAATTCAACCTACCATACAGTACTCTATATGGTCTTCCAGGTAAAAAAGGCTGTGCACCCCATGTGTATACTATCACAATTGTACCATACCTCAAAAATACCTTCAAAGTTGTTCATTCTCTCGTATCATTCATTTCAACTGTGGTTCATCTTAAGCAGAAATTTGCAGGGATAAAACACACATAAAAAATCCAAATAATGCATAATTTGATAATTGTGAATTTATTGCTGCTAACTACTTAGAATAAATAGTTTATCCAAAAATCTTAAATCATAGCTATTATTGAATCCTGTTATGCCATTGACATATAAATTGTCCATACAACCTGGGCTGTATTTTAGACTACAGATAGGAACTCCCATGACTGAAAACTGTTCCCTATGGAAAATAAGTTTAAGATCTGTCTTTTCTATTAAGGTAAGCATTTAATTATACAACATAAATGATCTGAAGTGGTCCAACCCAGCCACAGTTCACCCCTCAGGACAATGCAGAAAGGACAGAAAGCTGATACATGTGTGAATCCTTACAGAACCTGCATTTTAAAATGGAACAATGAGACAAAGTTGCTATTGGAGGGCAGTAATTTAATTTTAGCTTTGCCAATAGCCTGTTCTGTGTTGCCAGTTTTTTGCAACTAGTATCACCCAAATAAGATCTATAATAGGGCTGTTTGGTGCTTTGGATTAGTAGGAAGAAAGTGTTCTGGAGTGCATTTGGGTATGCATGTAGCAACTCCAGAACCAAATAAGTCTTTTCTCAAGATCATGCCATTATGGAGGGCAGCCATGCAATCCTAGAAAGACATGGCTGTTTTAACAAAAGTTGCCAACACCCCCAGATGTGGAGCACTGCACACCCCTATATTCTTATTTTATTTCAACTATTTAGCAAGTTTATACAGTCTTTTGTCTTGTTAAAACAATTCTTCATTCTCATGTTGAGTCTTAAAACAGGCAATATATTTATATTCTTTGCGTAATTGCATGGGAAAAATTAGTAAGCCCATTTAAAACAGACAAATGCTGAAAATACACAAGCTGCAGATATGACTGATATGAGGGATAATAAGAGTTGCTTTGCAGATAGGTTAAGGAACTTTATACATGCAAATTACACCATCTGATCACAAACATTTCATCCACTGTTACATGAACAAGACTTATTCTGCAAGGATTAAAAAAGCTCAAGAAAAAAAATAGATTTCTTGCCAAGACTAGTTCTTGATTCTTTAAACATTTCACAAAGAAAGTTCATCCGTACAGATTTATGGACTCCCACTGTAGTTTCTGCCAATATAATGCATCCTTTTAAATATTCAGTAGAGAGCTATTATGATTTTCCTTAATATATCCATCTCACTACTGGGAGTTATATTAATATTGTAAGGAAATTAAAAGGAAATTAAACATTCCTCCTTTGCTTAGCACTTCTCACTCTGATTATCTGGAAGGAAACGCAAAGCAGCCCACTGCAGATGTCTGTTACTGGCACACATTCTTCTAATGAATTAGGTAGTTTTGATATGACATGGTTGTTATATCCCCACTGATGTAATCTGCATTACACTGAAAAGGCCACGGATCCATACGTTGCTTGGTCCTTAAGGCAAGAAATAACTATGGAATTTGCAGGCATCTCATATCTATTTTACAGTGATAGATTCTTGCTCATAATCTTTTAAATATTGTGAAAAATACAGTTAAAGCAACATGTACACATCCAATGAAAAGTCTTCAAATGAGGCTGCATTTTGCTTGTCCTTTTAAAGGCAACAAGTTTAAAGTTCAACAGGAAACAGAAGAAATCATTGGTACTGCCTATAGTCTCCAAAGGGAGAGGCTTGTAACTGAGATGGGTCTTCAGAAAGCTGAGGACCTGTAATTAAAAAAAAAAAATCATTTAACCCTCTGCAGAATATTGCTGTACTGGATATGTTTTCAGAGGGTCATGGGAGAAAATTGATGTTCTCAGGGCATGATTGCGCAATTGGGAATGCACCCACAGTTAGAAAACTACTGTCATGTGTTTAGAACTAGAATTGACAACTCTATGGAACCATTATTACACAACTTTTTGATGCCTGTTATGTGAAAGTGTTAAAGGTTTGCAGATAATTTTAAGAATCCACAATATTTTACTTTGAATGCTTGCAATCCACTCTTGTGAAAATAACTCCCACAATATTTAATGAAATTTAAAAAGAAGTGAAATTGTTTGTCAGTAAGAAAGTAAAACATCAAGTTTTACAGCATGTTATATTATATCCTGAACTAAGCAAATGTCTTACCATTTGGAAACTGTGCAGATGCAAATCTTGTTAACAGGATACCTGCTCCTTCAATTAAAGCTAAAAGAATTCCTCCCATAGCTGCAGACCCAACCATGGCAATTGGTCCATCTGATAAAGGGTTTTTAAAAAAAGATTTAAAATAATTTTAAAAAATCATTCTATAACAAAACACCAGATTACATGCTCCGTTGGAAATGTCAACCATGTTTGATGATAATAACAACAATAATTTATTCAATGCATATGCCCCCTGACTCCCAGTGACTCCGGCAGTTTACAATTGTTAAAACATTTTAAAACAAAGAACAATGCAGGTAGTCCTCCCTTAACTAAGGTAATTGGGACCAGAATTTCTGTCACTAAGCAATGCAGTCATAAAGCAAAATGTCACATGACTGCATCACTTAGTGCCACCACTCCTGGCAATCCCCCTTGCTGTCATTAAATGGATTTTACCAGTTGTTAGCTGAGCACCCACCCCAACCAAAGCCGTTCCAGGCTCCCTCCCAGCCCCGGCTTCAGTAAGGCAAGGGACTGCCTCCAACTCCCCCCACCCTCCTATCTCCCCCCCTCTCTACCCTTTTGGCCGCCCTATACCTGCCTTGCAGGGCAGCAAGCAGCCTCAGAACCGTGAGGCTCTGGAGCTGCTTGCCATGTCCCGGGAAGCCCAGGCACTCCAGCCCAGTCCCAACTGCAGTCACCCTCGCCACCCTGCACTCCAAGGCCAATACCACCCTGGCTACTGGGCCAGGCTGGGCTGGGCTTCAGCTGCAAAAAAAAAAAAAAAGCCCAAAGCAGCCCCTTTGCAAAAGCTGCTGGGTGGGGCTAAGCTAGCTTTTTTTTTAAGCGAAGCCAACTCAGCCCTGCCCAGCAGCTCTTTGCAAAGGGGCTGCTTTGAGCCTTTTTTTTTCCTTTTTCTGCAGCCAAAGCCAGCCCAATCCAGCCAAGGAGCATGGTGAAAAGGGTCATTTTGGCACGCTGCCATTCAGGGGCCGCCTTTAGCACTTTTTTCCCTTCTTCCACAGCCAAAGCCGGCCCGGCCCAGCAGCCAGGCTGGGCATGCCTTGTCAGCAGTGGGAGCGAGACGACGGCAAGGTCAGCTGGGGCAGTGAGCACAGGGCGGCAGGTGCCCAAAAAGGCATAGATGGAGGGGAGAGATAGGAGGGTGGGGGAGTTGCAGTGCCTCTGTGGTTGAAGTGCGAGCAGGCTGCCAAGCGCCCAAATTTTGATCACATAACCGCAGGGGCGCTGCAATAGCCGTATCTTCAGGCACCAGTCGTAAGTCCATTTTCTCAACACCATCATAATTTCAAACAGTCACTGAATGAATGGTCATTAAGCAAGGACTACCTGTACAAAAAACACAAAAACAACACAAAACAAAAGAACAACAGTGGCAATAAACTAAACCCAGAGGGGAACAGAAAGGAAGAAAGGGGCATCAGTCATCCTCTGCAAAGGCCTGGGCAAAGATGGAAGTGTACAAACTAAAAAACACTGAAAATAAACAGTGTGGATTCTTTCTAGCAGGCGTTTGCAAGCCCTGCAGCCCAAAGGTCACATACAGTATATCATGCCAAAACTTTAGGTGCAACCACCAGACCCTTTCAAGAAATGTTAATGTTGTAGAATAAGGATAATAAAAATATACATTGATAAAGTCTTGTTATATTTTTTATTATCTGTCAGAAATGAAAAAAATGCTCATTCTCAATTTGCCATAGGCAGTATCGCTAAAATAGTCCTTACTTCTTGCAGCTAAAATGGCCCCTGTTAAGGCACCACTGGTAATAGAATTCCAAGGATCTTCTTTTCCTCTTGCTTTCACCATACTGCAGTCAATCATGGAGAAGAGACCACCCCAGATAGCAAAGCTACCTATTTGAATGAAAAATAATTCAAAACTGATAACCAAAGTTATCAGACATTTTTTTATTTAAGTTCTTGGATACAGGGTACCATGATCCTGGCAAAGGAAGCTACAGAAATTTCATTTTAAGCTCAAAAAGGAGTAGAATCTATGGTTATGAAGAAACGTATCAAACATTCAAGAATTTAACACAAAAAAGGAAGTATAAGAATGCTCACCAGAGCTCCTTAGAGATATTCCAAAGGGCAAGAGCATCTGATTAAAATCTGTATCTCCTTAATTCCTCAAAGCAGTTTACTTAATAAATAAAAGGCAATCCTTTGATATCTTCTTTTGAGCCAGTTTTGACTCCTGGCAATTATATGGACAAGGCCATGAATGTTCAAGGTGACTTTTCGGAAGTGGTTTGCCACTGCTCTTTCCTAGGGCTGACAGTGATTGGCTCAAAGCCACCCACTTGGCTTTTGTGCCTAAGGCATGATTAGAATCAGGTCTCACCACTCCTAGCCCAGGGCCTTAATCTCTAGGCCAAACTAACTCTCAGTTCATACATTAAATGCTGCTAATCTACCCTCTTTTTCCTATCTTAAAAACATTATTTTGTTCTCTTATTGGAATTTAACACACTCATATTTTCTCAAACATACATGGACATACAAGGATGCTTCTTGAAAGTACTGATCTATGCTTCTAAAAAACTGTTTCCCTACTCAGACAGGAAAGAAGAAATCTACTTTCTATCCAGGCAACAAAAACTTTTCGAAGTATGAATCTGGATAGATAACCCACCATGTGTTCTTTTCTCCCTGCTTAGGCAGACAGGGCACTTGAAAGAGGTGGTCTTCCTTCTCCACCCAGGAAGGGAATGCTCAAGTAAAAAATATACTGTATTGACAAATGTGATATGAGTGTTGCCTACTCCTAATTTTAAAGAAAACAGGCTTTTGTTCCCTTCTTTCCATTGTCAAAAGCCACTGGTAGTTAATGGCGCAGCTGAAAAAAGCAAACCTGCTCACTTTAAAAAAAAAATCAAATAGCTACTCCAACTGGATTTATGTTCTATATACATCTTTAAAGTGTGCATACACTTCACTGAATCCCATGTAATTTAAGAAGATTGCATACGCTAGCTTGTATATTTCATTTTTTTAAAAGTAATCTGAACTTTCTATTAGTATGAAACAGTGCATTTCATGAAGTAACTGAACACAGCTGGAGTGAAAGTTAGCATAGCCAGTAAACCTCACAGTACCAAAAGCTGGTATTACATGGGGAAATGTATAAGACAGTGCAAGGAAAAGCCTCAAACATAGCAGAAGACATGCTGCCCCTGAATAACTAATTTGCTATAGTACCCCCTTCTTCAGTTATATATGTACTAAAGATAAAACTATGTCCCTCGAGAAATGTTATCAGTTTTCTTTTTACAGCAGAAAAGGAAACAATAATGTACAATAATTACCTCCCAGCTGTGGTGCTCTGGTTTTAATAGCCGTCAAACTACCCCGCAACCGGTAATTTACGCCCTGGAAGAGGTAAAAATACACTATAGGAGCAGTACCAAAGGTTTTTATTCAATTTACAGTCTACAGAGTCTAATCTATGATCTTGAGACTGATACACTAAGTTGAAATTCCACGCATCACCATCCTATAGCCTAAAGTATCAAGAAAGCACTTTGATTAAATGGCTTGAGGCTAAAATAGGCTGGTTCACTGATCATTTATATAAGGTCTGTGTGATAAAAGACAGAGTAAATCGAAAACAGTGAATCTTATATTATGTACTTTATGTACTTATGTACCTTAAACCAATTTTTCATGGATTACAGTCCAATTCATCAGAGGCACAGAGAATAGTCCTGTGAGTGGTATATTATATATATACACACAACTATTGTGGTGGGGCAAAAAAAAAAAAAAGGTTGCTGTGGAATCAGATGGTTGTACAAATGTGATAAATAAACATAATAAGAAAGGTGGGTAATGGTGAAAAGAAAGATGAAAGGCAAACTTGCTTTAGAAATGACTAAACAAAGGATTGTAACTCAGTCCTCCAAGTCCTTCGCCCTGTTTTGTACAGTTTTACTCTGCCCTGATGTTTCAATTTTAATTGATCATATTGATCTTGTATTTCTTACTTCCTAGCCAAACATATGCAGGCTTTATTGGAGTTAATAATTGTACTAAAAACCAACTTTAATAGAAAGATTGTAGAACATTGTGTAAATTCTACCTTTAGTCCTAAAACTAGATAAAGAGAACCCACTTAAACAAATGAATCAAAAACATTATATTTGTTCATTTATTTTTTGAAGAAAATGATCCAAAGCTACATATTTGTGTGTGGCAAAAGTATGTCAACCTCTAGGATTATCAGTGCATTTGAAGGAGAAATTGGAATCAGGTGTTTCAATCAATGGGATGATAATCAGGTGTGAGTGTGGGAGGTCCTGCCTTATTTAAAGAACAGAATTCTGGGGATTCACTATCGAAGTCTGATCTTCACAAAACAGGTATGTGGAAGTGTGTCATGGCTTGAACAAAGGAGATTTCCAAAGACCTCTGAAAAACAGTTGTTGATGCTCACCAGTCTGGTAAAGGTTACAAAACTATTTCCAAAGAGTTTGGACTCCACTGGTCCACTGTCAGGCAGATCATGTAGAAAGGGAGGCAATTCAACACCATTGTTACCTTCCCCAAGAGCGGTTGACCAAGATCACACCAAGATCAAGGTATGCGATACTCCAGGAAGTCTCAAACAACCCCAGGGTATCATCTAAGGAACTAAAGGCCTCTCTTGCATTGGTGAATGTCAGTGTTCTTGACTGACACCATCAGGAGAACACTGAACAACAATAGTGTGCATGGCAGGGTTCCAAGGCGAAAGCCACTACTCTCCAAAAAGAGAGTTTGCAAAAGACCATGTGGATAAGTCAGAAGGCTATTGGAAAAATGTTCTGTGGCTGGATGAGACCAAAATAGAACTTTTTGGCTTGAATGAAAAGCATTATGTTTGGCAAAAGGTAAACGCTGCCTTCCAGCATAAGAACCTTATTCTATCTGTGAAACATGGTGGTAGCAGTGTCATGATTGAGGCCTGCTTTGCTGTTTCTGGGCCAGGACAGCTTGCCATCATTGATGGAACTATGAATTCTGAATTGTACCAGCAAATTATACAGGAAAATTTCAGGGTATCTGTCTATGAACTGAAGCTCAAGAGAAAGTGGGTCACGCAGCAAGACAATGGCCCAAAACACACAAGTCGTATGACCAAAGAATGGTTAAAGCAGAAGAAAGTTAATGTTTTGGAATGGCTGAGTCAAGGTTCTGACCTTAATCTTATAGAAATGTTTTGGAAGGACCTGAAATGGGCAATTCATGCAAGGAAGCCCAACATCCTAGAGTTGAAGCTGTTCTATAATTGGTTCTCCAAGCCAATGCTCAGGATTGATTAAAAGTTATCAGAAACATTTAGTTGCAGTTATTGCTGCCCAAAGGGGGCACACCAATTACTGAAAGTAAAGGTTTACATATTTTGCCACACAAATATGTAGCTTTGCAACATTTTCCTCAATAAATAAATGAACAAGTATAAAGTTTTTGATTTATTTGTTTAATCAGATGCTCTTTATCTAGTTTTAGGACTTCGGTGGAAAACATCACGTTCTAGGTCATATTTATGCAGACATATTGAAAATTCAGAAGGGTTTACAAACTTTTAAGCACCACTGTATATACAGGTCCACTGGAGTGATAGTAACATGAGTATTGAAAGCATCTGGATTAAGAGGAAAGGGCAAACTAACAAAAGGGGCACCTTACTAAGAGTTTGTTATAGACCACCAAAATCCAGTCAGAAGTAGGTGAACATGTATTAAAGCAGATAACAGAAGCCTCAAAAAACCATTAAGTGATTGTGATAGAAGACTGCAGCAACTAAAACATCTGTTGGAAGACTCATTTTGTCAAGATGTCAGATAAATCCTTGATTTGCTTTGGTCATAATGTTCTGTTTCACTTGGTAAAAAACAGTCATAGACCATGGATTTTAGAAATGATGATTTTAATAAACTAAAAAAAATAAGGAAAAAAACCTTAGGGGCTAAGGTATTGTAGATGGCTGGGACTTCTTTGAACAGAAATTAAGGATTTAAGTCTTAAACAATATCAGTGAGAAGGCAAACTAGGAAAATCTAAAGGAGCCAATGTGGTTGAATAGGCTGTTACTAAAGAATTATGCTCATTGGAATTGGAAGGAAGAGTTAATTATCAAGGAAGTCTACAAAACTTCATCTTAGAAACATAGGAATAAGATCAGGAGAGCAAAAATGGAAAATGAGCTAAGGCTAGCAAGAGAAGCAAAAACTAGCAAGAAGGGCTTCTTCAACTATGTTAATAGCAAGAGGAAGACAAAGAATGGAGTGGGTCACTGCTTGATCCAAATGGAGAAATCTTAGCAGATGACTAAGAAACAGCAGGGGAACTATTTTACCTCTGTATTTACATCCAAAGGAAATAGTGATTTGAGTAGCATAGACTGGAAATGAACACAGCAAAAGAGGATGCAGGTCAGTAAGGATGTGGTAAAGGATCTTCTAGTTAACTCGAATGCCTTCACATCCACGGACCCTGATGAAATACACTATACAATATTGAAGGATCTGGCTGAAGAGCTGTTGGGACCTCAGTCAGTTATCCCTGAAATATTCTGGAGAATTGGGGAAATACCAGAGGACTAGAGAAGAGCAAACATACTGTAGTCTCTCTCTTTAAGAAAGGGGGAAAAAGTACATTCCCAATCATTATTGACCAGTGAGCTGAACATCAATAGCTGGAAAGGAGTTACAGCAGAGAATAAAGCAACCCATTTGTAAGCATCTTGAAACAGTGCTGTGATTGATACATCAGCATGGCTTTGTCAAAAATAAGTTGTGTGAACTATTGCAACATGCTCTACATGGGGCTGTTCTTGAAGAGCATTCAGAAGCTGCAGCTGGTCAGGAATGCAGCAACATGGACAGTAATGGGTGCATCACAGTACACCACAAAACACTACTGTTGTGTGAGTTGCACTGGCTCCCAGCTGACTTCTGGGTGCAACTGAAGGGACTGGTTGTCACCTTTAAATCCCTACATGGCATGAGGCCAGTTTAGTTGTGGGACTGTCTATCCCCAGTGGTTTCTGCCTGTCCCACTAAATCTGACAGGGTGGGCATGTTTCAAGATCTGGCAGGGCCTTGGAAGCATGCCTTCTCTGTCATGGTGCCTGCCTTATGGAACAGCTTCTCCCAGAGACACAGGTGGCCCTGACCCTGTTGGCCTTCAAGAAAGCAGTGAAGTCCTGGCTTTTCCCTCAGGCACTGGAGCTGGGATACTGAAGGAACTGGCATAGTGTGGTTGATGGATTAAGTTTTATTGGGGCCTCAACATTGTTTTAAATGGTTTTTTGTTTTAATTATATTGAGTTTTGATTCTTGTTTGCCCCCCAGAGTTCCTTCTAGTACATGGGTGGCTATATATGTTTGCTTAATAAACATATAAAAATGAACACGTGTGAGTTCTTCACCTCTGGAGAATTTTAAGAAGAGGCTGAGCAGCCACCTCTCAAGGATGGTTTAATTGGTTTTTCTGCAAATTGCTACATGATACTTGTGGTCCCTTCCAACTCCACAATTATATGATTTTATGATTTCAGAGAAATAGGGATTGTTTTTTAAATGTGGTTCACATAGTACACATAAATAAATATAACATTATATATTATTTTTATGTATTCATAAAATATAATAAATTATTTGCACTGAACTCATTATTTCCAAACCACAGTGTATAAAATAATCATAAAACTTATCATCTAGAAATTATTTTAACTCACCACTGGGGAATTTCTGAATCCTTTGATGGCTTGAAAGATGCCTCCACCAATGGCTCCCATTGTGAAAGCACCACCACAATCATCCACTATTCTCCAGGGGCTAAAGAAAACAATACATATATTAAAAATCATGTAAACATACCATAGCAAACAATTCCAGTTTACTTCGGTTTCAATTTATTATGGCCATTAGCCCGCTGACAAATACACACACACAAAAAGCCAAATCAAAAAACAAACACAGTATACGCTTCAAGAATTTTTTTATTATTCATTGTGGATCCCTTGCCACAGTCTTGAGGCTAGGTAACAAAACTTTGCAACATTATATTTTACATAAAAGATCTTGTCTGCAAGAAGGAAATCAACACAGAAGTCATCTGAATGGCCTAGGGCTGCTACTAAAAGAAAGAAAATAAGATGACTGTGCTTTGTCAAATAAAATCTACAGTATAAAAGGAGACATGTGACTGATTCAACTTCTTCTGTGCCACACAGATAAAGATAATGCGCTAAAGCACTGTGGTATCTGCATTGTAACAATGCTGAGGGGAGGGCATTGCAACATGCCCTAATAAAGGCCCACTGATATTTTTGTTTTATCAATGTATTAAGACAGGAAACTGCATCTCCAATTAAAGATTCTGGTGTCTTGCAGAAGCTGGGTAATTGGTTCGCATTACTGATTAAGTGCCATCATCATATATTTCTGTTTGCATTTGCCAATTAATATGTCTCAGCACAAGCATGCATACTAATATCTTTCAGCATAGCTATTTTACTGGCCAATTTTAATCATTCAAAGTATCCATAGCTGTTTGAGAAAGTAACACACACTTTCTTCGTCAGGCAAAAATCTACCTAATTTTCTTCTGCAAGAATGCCAGCAACCAGGAGGTACTGTATTATAATTAACAGCAGAGATGGGGATATACAGTATATCAACACCCCTTGCTTTTGATCAGCTGCTGGGAATTGTTCAGTAGTTCTGCAACATTTGGGGACCACCGACTCTCCTGCCTCCAAGTAGAGGATGGACTGATGTTTACAGATGCCAAACTTGCCAAAAAGGCAAGGAGTATCTCAGGGCACGTCCAACCTAACAAAGCCTCGCGCAGCCATTACGTTCCACGTCCCTCCTCTCCGCTAGAGGTCGAGACGCTTCCCCGTCAAAGGCCTCCCGGTTCCGGCCACTTAAAAGGAGCGTAGCCGAAGCTGCCTCTTTTGGATCCCTTGCCGATCCACCTTCAAGGGAGCCGCGTATCCACCTTCAAGGGAGCCGCGTATCCAAGGATACTCCAAGCCCTTGCCCTCTACAAGGAACGAACGACTGACCCACCCGTCCCTCACCCCAAGGTGACCGGCCGCACGCCGCGGCAGGAAAAAGGACAGCGGCGCGGTCCCTTAAGCGCCCCCATTAAGGACGGAGCCGGTCCCGGCTCTGGAGAAAAGGCAGGCAGGCAGGGAGGGAGGCCGGGGTCACGGCCACTGCTTACCACGGCTCTCGCGCGTACTCCTCCATTTTCGTCCCGGCTTCCACACGGCCGCGTGACGCGCAGAGTCAGACGCTTGCCGGCTTGTGAATCGGGCGGCTTTCGGGCCCCGGCGACGCGAGGCGCAGCCATTGGCCGCCGACCTGAAGGGGCCGGGCTCAACTAACGAGGCCCGGTTCCGGAGTTGAGCGGCGTGCGGAGCGCGAGAGGGAAGGAGGGGATGAAAGCCGCTTCCGTTACTGTATCTGAGCGGAGTCGCCCCACGTTTTGGCCTCCGGCTTGCATCGCGGGCGCCAGGCCGGAGGAAAATTCAGGAGGAAAAGTAGTTCTGTAGTGGCGTAATTCTGGTGTTGGACCTCCATGTTATAAACGAGGGGGAGGGTCCCCTAAAGTGGGGTTTTCTAGCACCGGAGGTAGGAAGGCGATAGAATAACACAGTGTTAAATAAATGATCTGCTTTAATTGATTTAGTACATTCGATTTAATAGATACTCTAAATTTTGACGACGGCGGGTATGCTGAGAGTGGAACAAAGTTGACAAAGCCAGGGTCGACTAGTTTTATGGGGAATTTAAATGACGTCTCGTATCATTTATTACGTGTGTGTCGACGTTGATGGGCGGTTCTGAAGGGAGGTCCCCGGGTTAGAGAGAGGCAGACGGTGATTGGATCTTTTGTGGCCGGACTGCCCTGCGCTTTGCGCGCCAAAACGGCCTGAGCGGCGACTGCAGTGCGTGCAGATTTCTCTACTTTTGCAGTAAACGTCTCTAAGGAAGAGCTTTCTTTAAGAACTCTATCTTAATGACGTTTATTGAAAAAGTATTTCTTTTTAATAAAAGCAAAGCAACTCCTGGCTTTTATTGATGCCTGTGCTGGCATGCAATTTTTAAACAGTTGCCTTTCATTGTTTTACTATCCAAAAGTAAATACTGAAATAGAAAAATAAAACAAAGATAATACAATAGAACAACAAAAAAATTAAATGCAAACCAAATTATCATGCTTGTAATAAAAAGGCTTCTGTTTTTATATATACCATATCTTGACCACAAGGAATAAATGCAGTGTATGTTTACCACCATGGTGGTGGGCAGAGATTATTTCCTTATTTTCTAGGCATAGTTCTTTCAAAATTTTGTTTGCTGAGCCTACACAGCATACCGTATAAGCCAAGAATCCCAAAATACACCCTCAAAATTGGGTTTGGCTTATCTGTGCATGGGCTTATCTGTGGGTGTATATGGGTAACTGGAATACTGAACTTTATTCCTGGAATATGTGTCATAATAAAATAGTATAGCTCTTCCAGAGAGCTGAAGCCAAGTATTGTCCACCAGTCCTTGACTGTCCCCATTGCCAGTCCATGTTCTGCTACAATGACAAGGTTGGCAAATCCTGCTGTTTTATTTTCAGGTTGTCCTCGGTTAACGACCATTCATTCAGCAACTGTTTGAAGTTACGACAGTGCTGAACAAGGAGGCTTATGCCTGGTCCTCGAAGTTGCAGCCATTGCAGTGTTCCCACGGTCACATGATTACGATTCAGGCATTTGGCAACTGGCTTGAAATTAGAGCAGTCACAGTGTCCTGCAGTTACACAGTTGTCATTTGCAACCTTCACTGCCGACTTCTGACTAGCAAAGTCATTGGGGAAGCCAGCAGGTGGCTGGTGAAGATGCATCAACATCACGTACCATTTTGCAGATTTCAACACACCCAACCCCTTGGACACTCCCTGCATCAGGTATCATTTGCCAGCAGGAAAAGCAACAACCAATTGCTCTTTATGTGGGATGGGGTGAGTTTAAATTAGGGGTTCCCAAACTCTTCAGCTCATTGACTCTTTCATGAAGTTTCAGATTGCTCATCAACCCCCAAACATTTTTATATTTAATAAATACTACTTTAATGAATAATAATAATTTTAAAAAACAATAATAGATAGTCCCATCAATCCTATAAACCACTAATCTGGAAAATGATAGTATAATCACATAAAAAATCATGCTGTGCTTTCATTAGAGGTCAGGTAATGGGAATCACAATCCAGAGAATTAAAAGTAACAATGAAAAATAGTAAAACTTGGATGTACATTAGCCTTATGGATTGTTGGACTACAACTTCCATCATTCCAAGCAGAATGTTGGCTGGGGAGCAGGAAATATAATCCAATATATCCAGAGGGTATCATAGAAAGTTTGAGGCGTGTACAAACTATAAGCACTTTCTCCCAGTCTAAGGCCCATTTAAGTATATTTCATTGTCATAGGAGATCTCCAAGGAGAAGGCAAGGGTATTCCATCCAATAGTGTCCCCATTGTCAGCGAAGTATATGAACAGATGTAATGAACCTGTACATCTTCTATTTACTAGAACTTTACCAGATAAAAGTAAAAATAATACCAACAAGCATTAAGCAAATGTAGCCTGTAGATTTAAAATCATTGCAGCATTTATAAATAATAAAAATAGGTCCTGCAAAAGTACAAAGAAAAAGTAGAAAATAGGTCAAGAGAGAAAGGGTGCTGAACTTTGCCATTGGTATCTGTATGAACAAACTTTTAGAGTGCGCAAGTAAACTTCTGAACAAAGTAGTATTTAGAGAAATGTATGCCAATCTGATATATTCAGCGTTAGCTAGAAGAGAAGGCAGTCTAGGTTCTGGTAGTATTGGAAATACAATTTTGTATGGGCTTGATTCATTTGATATGCTTTACTTTTAATGTCATTTTGTAATCTTACATTATCCCCCTTTCGGGAGAGATGGGCGGTGACAGAAATTTGAAATATAAATAAATAAATGTTTTGAGTAAGACTAAATATATAATTACATTAAATTATTACATTTAGCCAGTTTGGTGTAGTGGTTAAAGCACTAGGCTAGAAATCAGGAGACGGTGAGTTCTAGTCCTGCCTTAGGCACAAAGCCAGCTGGGTGTCCTTGGGCCAGTCACTTTCTTACAGCCCTAGAAAGAAAGGAATGGCAGACCACTTCTGAAATCTTGCCAAGAAAACTGTAGGAACTAGTGATTTGAAGGCACCCCAAAAAAAGAAAGAATGGTTCCTTTTTAAATTAATTATGCTTCAAAATGCAAGCTACGACATGCTGTCATGAAGGCTTTATTTTGGAGATTGATAATCTTCCTGTATCAACTTTAAATACATTTGAATAAGAAATAAAAATCCCCCAAGAAAATGCATTGTATGTTAATCTGGTAGCAAAAAAGTCAGGAGTCTGGTGTACCTTTCCTGATTATTGCAATCGAAACCCTCCCCACGACCCGAGTTTGATCCCAGCGGAAGCTGGATTCTCTGGTAGCCGGCTCAGGTCGACTCAGCCTTCCATCCTTCTGAGGTCAGTAAAATGAGTACCCAGCTTGCTGGGGAAGGTGACGACTGGGGAGGGCAATGGCAAACCACCCCGCTATAGTCTGCCAAGAAAACGTCACGAAAGCGGTGCCCCCCCGAAAGGGTGAGAAATGACTTGGTGCTTGCACAGGGGACCTTTCACCTTTCACATTAAGATTTAAACTGGGGTAAGATGCAGGGAAAGGGAGGGGAAGGTAGGTTGGTTATGCAGATGCCGGTTATATGTGAGACAGATTACATGTACTTGTCACTTAACAATTCCCCCTACCTCACTCCAATTTAAATCCTACATCAGTCAAGCCACTCCATGCATCTGATGAAATGGGCTGCAGCTCATGAAAGTTTATGCCTTTTAATAAAAAAAAATAGTTGGAAAAATTGCTACCATACTCCTGATGTTTTTGTCAGAAAAAGATACAAACCGTATTATCACATTTCCTCCTTGGCATTGTGTGAATAAGCCCAAAATACTCAAACTGAAAGCAAAATAACAACACCACACCTCACACATCTATCTAGTTCAGCAAGAGTAGAGGACTGAAGGCCAGTGGGGCTTTTATTTGCAGTAATTCAAAGTTTCAGTGTTTCAGTATTCACTACATTTACATCATATAATAACATTTTACATGTCATGTAATAACAGAGACTGTCAGCAGATGGAGTGCGTTGTTGGTAAAGCTTATGTTTAGGAAAGGTCTGGGGAAGTGTAGAGAGCATTGTATGCTATGTTGTTGGTTGGCAAACCACGACAGCTGTGCGAGATGCTTATTTACATTGAACCTTCCTTGAACTTCCATAGTGGATAAGGTTGTAGCAAAAACTTTCCTCACAAGGCAACAGGAGCTGTAACCTGAGCTGTGCCAGGAGGCTATCAGGGGGGTTACATGAGGTATGCATTGCTATTTAGACCAATCAGCCTTCTGCTATGTGAATTACTGTTTTAGTGCACTTGCTTAACTGGGAGAATAATAAGAGAGAGCTTACGGCTTGAATCGGGGCTCTCATCCCAAGAAACTGTGTGTCGTGTATATTCTTCATGAGAGACCACAAGCTCTCATCCCGAGGAAGTTGTGTCTGTGCATTCTTCCTACATTCTTCATGAGAGACCACAAGCTCTCATCCTGAGAAAACTTGCAGCCTGTGTATCCTTCATGAGAGACCACCACAAGTGGTGACCCCCCCGACGTGATTCCTTGCAACCCTTTACTCACCAGCTGGAATAGCTACGGTGCACCTCAACTGAATCGCTGGACGACTTCAGTTCCCTTTCGTGAGTATGGGGAGTAAACTTTCAGTAGGGCAGAAAGTTCATGCCAAAGAACTGAAATGTCTGCTAAGGAATACGTTTATTAAAGCAACAGGAAAGCCTTATGATACAGACTTAAAGAGACTTGAGGAACTTTTAAAAATTGTATATAGTAGATGTCCCTGGTATCCAGAACAGGGATCATTGGAACTTGGAGATTGGATAAGAATAGGGAAGGAATTGCATGAGGGTGTTCGAGCTCCTATGTCTCTGTTAGCATTGTGGAAGAAGATTAAGGAGGCGACTGAGTATCATGCTCAGGCATTTAATGCTAATACCACCACTTCTTTGTTGCCGCCTCCAAGTGCCCCCCCACCATATCTTTTAAAACCAACTCAGAGACCCCAATTAACAACTCCGGGTCCTCAAGTGACACTGCCTGCTCCTTTAATTCAGCCTGTTGTGGCACCTGTAGAATCACAAGAGGAAGCGATGTACAAAGGAGCTGTTAGAACTGGGTTTGAAGCTTCCATGCATGCTGGAACCTTATCAGGAGAAGAGTTATTGGAAGGTTTAAACGCCTTCCCTGTTTCTGAAACTCAAGACAATACTGAAGCAGCTGATGAGCTTCTCAAGTGCATGGCTGCAGAAAATGCCAATGCTGATTGTAAGAAGGCTTTACAGTCTATCATTTCTCGACCAGAGTATTCTCTGGCTGACATGTTAAAAGCTTGTTTGGAGGTAGGGACTAATGCCTGGCAGATGGGGACTTTAGCAATGGCTCTGCATAAGGGACGCCTTGGCAAGCCTACTGGTAATTGTTTCAATTGTGGGAAGCCAGGACACTTTAAAGCACAATGCAGGGCACTGGGGGGAGGAGCAAATGTTGTCAGAGGGACCAGTAATAATCGTTTTAAGCCAAAAACCCCTTGCCTAAAATGCAAATTAACTGCTTTACACATGTTGGTTTAAGAACAATTATAAGCTGGTCATCTAGAGCCAACAACCAGTCCTTTTAATACACCAGTTTTTGTCATTAAAAAGAAATCAGGCAAATGGCGTATGTTGCACGATCTGCGTGCTATTAATGCTCTTATCATGCCTATGGGCGCTTTACAATGTGGGATGCCTAACCCTAACTTAATCCCCAGAACTTATGAATTAAGAATTATTGATTTAAAGGATTGTTTTTTTACTATTCCTCTTTATCCGAAAGACAAAATGTTGTTTGCTTTTACTGTGCCAGTTTTAAATGCTGACCGGCCCACGCAACGATATCAGTGGAAAGTTTTACCACAAGGGATGTTAAATAGTCCCACCTTGTGTCAAATTTATGTTGCTACTTCTTTAGAACCTTTTCGGCTCCAATATCCAAAATTATTAGTTTATCATTATATGGATGATATTTTAATTGCAGGTCCTTCTCTTCCACTGTCATGGTTGCATGATTTACAGACATGCCTAGGAGAATATGGTCTTGTAATTGCATCAGAGAAAATTCAGTCCTCTGAGCCTTTTTTATATCTTGGTCATAAGCTGATGCAAACCTATTCTCACCCACAACTACCATCTTTGGAGATTCAATCTCCCATTTCGTATGTTAAGCTGCAGCAGCTTTTAGGGGCAATAAATTGGCTCCGTCCTTATATTGGCCAAACAACAGCGGCCATGAGCCCCTTGTTTGCTGCCTTAAAAGGTGGCAAAGACCCCACAGACTTAATTACCCTATCGAAGGAACAACTTCAGGTTTTACAGAATATTCAAGACAGCCTTGCCCAACAGTGGGTAGATCGCTGTCAAGATAACATTTTTTTCACATTGGTTGTTTTATCAACTGGCAAGCTTCCTACTGTGGTCTTTTGCCAGTTGCTTTTTTACAAATCCAACTCTAAACCTTTTGTTTTCATTCTTGAAAACCTCCTGCACATTCCTCATCGTACTATCACTCCTCTGGCTTCTTTGTTTGCTACTTTGATCTTCAAAGGACGCTCTCGTAGCCGAGCACTAATTGGCTTGGATTTGATTCAAATTATTGTTCCCATCCCACTGCGAGAATGGGAAATTTTTTTCTCAGAGTCTTCTGACTTGCAAATTGCTTTGACTGATTATGTTGGCACTGTCACCTATCACTTATCATCTGACCCTCGTCTATTGGCTGTCTCACAACTGCCTCTTATTTTTCACTCTATTATCTCTTCTTTTCCTTTGTCTCACGCTCTGACTTTGTTTGTTGATGGGGGCAAGGTTTGGGGGGCGGTGACGTGGCAAACAGGCTCACAGTGGCACACAAAAATCACCCCTCCTCAAACCTCTGCACAGCGCTCTGAACTTGCTGCTATGATTTATGGCCTTCAACTTTTTCCCTCCCAGCCTCTCAATGTTATCTCTGATAGTCTCTATGTTTCTCAAATTGTTTGTTCTCTTCCTGGTGCATATGTTTCTCCTTCTCTCGATGAAAATTTGTTGTCACTCCTTCTCACACTATAGGATGTTTTGCATAACCGCAGACATCCTCTCTATGTTGCTCATATTCGAAGTCATCAACCTTTCCCTGGACAGATTTCACTTGGTAACCAGATTGCTGATGCAGCCTGTCGTCCTTCTATCCAGTTGTTGTTTTCTGCTTCCCCCTGGGAAAGTCACAGTCAATTTCACCAAAACGCCCGAGCTTTGGCTCGACAATTTAATTTGCCTTTATCACAAGCTAAAGCCATTGTTCAACAGTGTGACGCTTGTTCTCAACACGTGTCTGCTCCATCCATGGGAGTCAATCCCCGTGGCTTGAAAGCTAATCAGATTTGGCAAATGGATGTGACTCAATATCCCTCCTTTTCTCCATGGAAGTATTTACATGTTGTTATTGATACCTTTTCTGGATATATTTTTGCCACTCCACAATGTGGAGAGGCCACAAAGCATGTTATTAATCACTGTGTTCGCTCTTTTGCTGTCATGGGCAAGCCCTCAGTCTTGAAAACTGATAATGGGGCTGCGTATTGCAGCTCTGGCTTTGCCTCTTTTTGCCAGCAATGGTCTGTTTCTCACCTTTTTGGCATTCCTTATAATTCCACTGGCCAAGCTATTGTTGAACGAGCTAATAAGACTTTAAAGTTCTCCCTGGACAAACACAAACTTAAAAATGGGGGAGTATTACCCTCATTGCCAAATATTCAGCAATGGCTGAATCAGGTCCTTTTTACACTTAATCACTTAAATCTTTCTTCCAATTCTGACACTGCTGTTCAACGTCATTTTGGATCTCAAGTCACGTTACCAAAGCCTTTGGTATATTATAAGCAACTTCCTGACCCTACCTGGAAAGGCCCTGTTCCCTTATTGACCTGGGGAAGGGGATATGCTGCTCTGCTTCTTCCCACAGGTCCATTGTGGGTTCCTGGACGTTGTGTTAAACCATATCATGGCGGAATGGCATCAGGAACTGAGGAATCCAATTCCACAGTTCGGACAGATGCTGCAAACCAACTCCACCACAGGAGCCACCACCAACAAGGCTCGAGTGCCACGCCAACAACAGCACCGTCTGACATGGGGACAAATCAAAGCTCTGGGAATGCAAGCGAACCAACTGTTGCAAAAGAACAATCTCCCTAAATCAGAGGACAATTTCATTGTTGCCATTATTGCTTGTTTGAATGCCAACTCTTTTATTACCATTTTATGTATTTGCTTGTGTAGTTTGTTTTCATTTATTCTAGCCTCACCTCAGCATGGATCCTGGACTCCGAATATATACATTCCAGATCTACAATCACTTGCTCGCACTCTACAGAAAATGGACTGTTGGGGTTGGTTGCACGCCCTTGCCTATGGCCACGCTGGACTTCCTCTGGTGGCAGTTCCTCTCTTTGTAACCCACTGGCACAACCAAACCTTTGTGCCAGGTATTCGCACTGCTGCCCCAGATAATGTGACCATAGTTCATTTAGCCTCTAGATTTCAGACACTTGCCACATTGTGTTGGCAGTATATTAACCCTAACAGTATTAACCTTGGCATTTATTCATCATGTACTCATATGTTTAATATCACTATACAAATATTTGTATTATTTGCATTAATTGCTGTTGCATTTATTGTTTCCCTCTCATATCTTCCATGTGCCTTCAGAGTTACTCTCCTGTGTATCAGCCTATTCACAACAGGAAATGGCTTGCTATAACTGAAAATAAAAAGGAGGAGATGTAGAGAGCATTGTATGCTATGTTGTTGGTTGGCAAACCACGACAGCTGTGCGAGATGCTTATTTACATTGAACCTTCCTTGAACTTCCATAGTGGATAAGGTTGTAGCAAAAACTTTCCTCACAAGGCAACAGGAGCTGTAACCTGAGCTGTGCCAGGAGGCTATCAGGGGGGTTACATGAGGTATGCATTGCTATTTAGACCAATCAGCCTTCTGCTATGTGAATTACTGTTTTAGTGCACTTGCTTAACTGGGAGAATAATAAGAGAGAGCTTACGGCTTGAATCGGGGCTCTCATCCCAAGAAACTGTGTGTCGTGTATATTCTTCATGAGAGACCACAAGCTCTCATCCCGAGGAAGTTGTGTCTGTGCATTCTTCCTACATTCTTCATGAGAGACCACAAGCTCTCATCCTGAGAAAACTTGCAGCCTGTGTATCCTTCATGAGAGACCACCACAGGGAAGGATGGGACAAAAGCCTAGGTAAAAAAGAATGTATTTTAACTTTGCTCCAGCAATTATTAGATTGCACTAAAATTCACAAGGTCTGATGATGCTACAATTTGAGAAAAAAATCATTCTTTAAATATATATAGTGACTATGCATTAATACAGTGATAATTAATTTGATATGTTCATTCAATTATCTTAATGACAATCCAGTTTTGATTACATGTGTAGTATATTTTCTGGAATTATGGTTTTTTTAAATTTTGATTGTCTTCACTCTATTAATTTCTTTCAAATATCATTAAGACAATAAATAATGATGAGGACCAACCATCCCCAAGGTGCTACACTCCAACCTGCTAGTTGAACACTTCTGGGAAACACTAACTTGGATAAAACTTGATGTAAGCACTAGACAATGAACTAAGCAATAGTTCTTCAGCCTCATTTCCAGAAATGACCTTCCAATGTAGATGCTAGCTGTTACAAAGCAGGCAAAAGAAGATGGAGAAGGTGAGCCACAGAAAAAGCAGGACAAGAGGTATGGACCCTCGGTATTCTTTGCATAATAAAATATATGGATGGAGTATTTGGGTCAGGATTCTCCAACCTGGCACACTCAAGAATGGAGTTCTTGTTCAATACTTTGGTATGACACCAGTTTGTGAAATTAAATTAATTTAAAACCTGACAATCCCTGCCAATAATGCTGCTATAGCATTTAGTGGGTTTTTGAAATAAAAGCTGAGGAAGAAAACCCTTTCCAGTAATAGTTCCAAGACTACTCAGAAACTACTATCCCTATACTTTGCTAGCAATGTAACATAGAACATCTTCAGAGAACATCTTCAGAGAAGGACTGAAAGATCTAAACTGTTTTCAATGAAAATCTCCCAGATTAGACTGGAAAACACATTCTATTGTTCTCAGCTCTCCACTTTAGCAATTGTAGATAAGCAATCCAATTCTATGCAAATTTATTTTTGAAAAAGTTGATGACCTTTACATTTAGCTTTAAACCGTGTGTTAATGGAGGTTGGGGGCTTGTTTAATTAGCTATGCAATGAAAGTGTGCTGTACCACAACAATGACTATCATTTTCTATCACTTGTCTGTTTTGTGTAAGATTAAAAAGAAAGATCAGATCAAAAACTCATTTTCAATAGAGAAGTAGAAGATATGCTGCTTTCAACGAACTGAATCTTTCGTTTAAATTAAAAAACTTCAGGCATATTCTGATTTTACACATTTTGTTATCGAGAGAAGTGTGAAATGAGAGGACTCTGAGAGCGAACAATGAGATGCTTTTTAGATGTGTGAGCAGTTGATATACATACTCAAGGATTTTGTTTTCATCCCTGCATCCATGCAGACAACCAGTAGCTTACTGAATTTTGTTTTGCTTTTCCTTTTAAAAAATCTGCAAGTTTGTCTTTCATTGCCTTTAAAAACCTAAATGTTCAAGACTAAATTTGGTCATGCAGCACTTCAAGATTCCCTGGAATGTCCTCAGGTTTCAAACTCCTCTGACAGACATCAGCTCCACCTCCGTTCTCGTGTGATTGGCTTCCCTCTGCTTGGCTGGATTGTTGTCACTTTTCATTGGCCAGTTTCTTTACATCTGCATAGCCATTATAACCCAAGCAGTAGAGAAGGTTTGGTTTCTTACACATAACATTTCAACACCTCTACGGTACCAGAAAAAAGAACCTGGTTTTACAGAAATCCTAACTTGGTGGGTTTTTTTAGCTTGCTTTTTAATATATACACAAAGACATACATATATCACAGAGTGTACTCTTGCAACCTGCCAAGATGTCTAGAGTAGCAAAATACCGGCGGCAAGTCAGTGAGGATCCAGATATTGACAACTTACTGTCCACTTTGTCGCCAGAGGAGATGGAGGAGCTAGAGAAAGAGCTAGATGCATCTGATACAGATGGGAATGTTCCGGCAGGCCTGGAGCAGAGAGACAAAACTGACAAGCAACTGAGTGGCAAGTACAACCGAGAGGAAAATCTCAGCTACCGTGAAAAAGAGGCCAAGAGGTTTATTCCAAAGGAACAGTCAATGCATGTAAGTTGCTCTGTGGGAAAGGGGCATTGGTGTATGGGGAGGGGGAGTAATGCTAGCCATATGGCTAGGACCACAGTTTGCTAAGCTGAAACACCACATTTCAGTTTTGTGCAATGTGCAGACCTAGTCAGAAAGTCAAAGGAGGAGATTGTTCTTCCACAATAAGATGCAGCTTGCATTCTGTTTTTTATAAACTAGATCAGTGCAACTTGAGCTACAAGTTTATTGCTTTTCATTGTCACAAATATTTTCCTAGACCTTTGCTGGATAAAACAATGAATGGGTTTACACATCCTACTAAATCATGCTAGCTTCATCATGCTTATTGATTCAGTCAATATGGTGACATTCATGTATTGTGTAAAGTCAAAATGATGCAACATTATTAACATGAGTGAACCCTGTCACAGGGTAGTTTCTTAGTTTCTTGAATTTGGAGATGATTCTCTCGCACAGGGAAGAGAAGGTCATTCCCTGTTAGGTTGGGCTGGGGCTAGAACCTGTTTTTGGTTCTAGCTTTCCAATTTTGGGAAGCTAGTCTTAATGCTTCTGTGGCTGTGCCAATAATACCTGAGAGCTAACTTGGTTGCTGCAGGAGATAAGATAGGGAAGATTACCCAACTTTGCTGGGTTTGTGAAAGTCATAATTTGCTTTAATGATGACTTGTTGAACAAGCTTTAGTAGCCTAGTGCCCACAATGGTAAGCCTTAAAGTATGGTTTGAAAACCACAAAAACTAGGTTCATATATCACTCTAGGTCAGAATCAAATAAATCACATTGTGGATCGGTGGCATGAGTTAACCCAGTGATTAGGATTTGAAAAGGCATAGTTTACAGTTTAACATGTTGGGCAAATCTAGCCTATTTTGACATTCAATAAACTATTGTTAAACAAATGAAACAAATCTAACCACTATTTACTGCCCTTGCCTTTTATAGCAGCTAACTCCAAACACTGTAGGGGATGTAGTTACGTAGTATGCAAAGCTAAATTGTGTTTTAATTGTTTGAGGTTTAGTATTTTATGTGAACCCTTCTGTTTAAAAAACCATGGCTTAGAGTGATTGTACCATTGCCAATCCTTTTGAAGACTAGAAAAAAGTGAGATAACTACCCTTGTGGTTCCACAATATGCTTATTTATGTTTGATAGAACCATGGCTTACTAAATTGCCTGCACTTGCAGTCCACCCCGAATATAAGCTGCCGCATGGTCTGGGTTCTTACAAATAGACTAATACATTTTAGTCTAGGGTTTTGTTCAAGTCCAGCCTATATGTCATGCCCCGACGGGAATGATGGGAGGTAAGCTGTATGCTATGTTTATAAATGTGCCAAATGTTTTGTTTTGCTTACCTGTGATTACTAAATAAATCATAGTTTTCTAAATTCATCCAAAACATTAAGCATACAGTAGCTTATTAACCATACATTTTTGGCTTAGCATATTACTTGAACTCAGGCTTCGTATTATTAAGTTCCTTGAGAGATGAGGCTAGAGCAACTACAGTTGCTTGCCTGGCACTATGTAGAATGAAGATGGGAAGAGGCTACTCTACCCAGTACTAAAGAGATCCCCTGGGGAAAAGAAAGTCTTAACTTGCACCAAGCAAGGCTGGTTCTGTCCATAAGCATAAAGAAGCAGATGCTTCAGGTGGTAGACTGGGAATACTAGCCCAATTGGGACAAGTTAAAAAAAGAGAAAAAAAAATCCAAGGCCAGCTCACTCTTGGCTGTCCCAAGGAGGTTTTTTTTTTTTTGGCTTGAGGCAAAGGATAAGATTGTCACTCTGTCTGCATGACATACTGAGCTACAAAACTAGCCAACCATGTGTTATTCTAGTATATAATTTGATTTCATCCCATCTGTTAATGATGCAGTGAAAACTGGGATAATTTCATAGCCATGGTTTGCATTGGGTGAACATAATGTTTATATATATTCTTTCTTCTTCATGACACCTATACAAGCTGACTGGGACCTTAATTCTTACCAGCTGCTGCTGATGGGATGGTGTCCTTCATCTCACCTAAACACAACAGGTTAGCACAGGAGAGTCCCATCTTTTAATTTTTTAAAACTTTTTTATCCCGCCTTTATTATTATTTCAAGGAATGGCAGGCAAGCTGCCACCATGCTCACTGATATCGCCTAGCCTCTGGCACCAGAAATGACTGGTTTTGGTTGCTCCCCAAATTTGTAAGTTTCATCCCTGAAAAAATTACTGCAGTTCTTGAGGATATTTTTCATGTTTTCTCTTTCTCTCATATGTATATACTTAGGCTGTTTTCGCATTATATGCTGAACCATAGATTAGACAGGTTTTAGCCAAAGGTGTGTGATCTCTTCTGGTCTGGCTAGTGCTGTATGAAATCAGGTTAGTTCAATAAACCATGGTTACGTTAACCAAGGGGGTGCATGTAATGAGAACACAGCAATAGATACATACATCAAATGATGAAAAAAATCTGGGCTGCATATTTTGGCTCAGATGTAGATGTGAGAGACCTGCAAAACTCTGCCCAGCTTGTCTTGCAAGTGGGTGAGTGGATGCAGCTGTCACCAAGTAAAATTTGGCAGAGGGATAGGAAGAATAAGTCCTTTGTAGAAGGTATAGTTTTTTTCCTTTTGGTATGATACAAGAAATAAAACTTGGTTAATCTCTTCCAGTATGTTAGAATCTCAGCATCAATCAGAAATACAGTATGCAAAAAGTGTTTTCCCCTTATTTCTCTAAAATCTGCTAGAATGTTAACATATTTTGGAAAGCTTACCGCCTTACAGCTTTGTTTTACTTTGACTTATTGCCATGTTCAGATGATATGCTAAGTTACCATACTTGGTGAAAGGGATCATGTCTTCTGCCAGTTTACCCATCTTTCTCATTCCACACAGCTCTTTAACCAAGGGCCAAAGCTTACCTCTGATTAAGTATGTTAGGCAAATATAAAGTAACAACCAATTCTAGTTAGCAGGAACTGGGAGATAATTTCAAATCCAGTTCTTGCTAACAACCTGTCCCAACTCAAGTGTTTATAGAAAATGAAAGCACAAACTCAAAAATATGCATGCCAGTTTGTTGTTTGGTTTTGCTGGCTGATTGGGAAGAAGGCCAGTACATAATAATAAACATTATGGTATTTCAGCAGAATGATCTTTCTTGAAGACCATTTTTCTGTCTCACCCTAGAGGTCAGCAGGAAGCATCTTGAACTTGAAAGGTGATGAAAACCAAGGAGACAGGCAGGAGGCAAAGTAGACCATACACTTGCCCTTCAGAACTTATGACGCCCTAAGCTGAACTGAATCTATGTATATTTATTTATTTATTTTATTAAATTTATATCACCACCCATCTCCCCCAATGGAGGACTCTGGGCGGTTTACAATAAAATAACACTAAAAATATTAGTGTTTATATTATGTATCCCGTGTATTTAGACAAATGGTTTGCTTTTGCCATTTCAGGTAGCAGTAAGAATAAAATGTTCTTTAAGCTTCTAGTACTCAGTGGTTGGTGAATTGTCTTTGCTTTGGTGAGTCACAAGTCCTTTGATTCATGCATATGACAGGCCTCCAGACAGCTTTAGACCTGCACATAGTTATGGAATGTTTCTCTTTATTCCAGCCTTACGTAGCTTGGTGACTGGGAATTAAGAATTTTGTCCCAACACATCTAGGGGGCACCAAGTTGGAGTAGACTGCTTTATTTGCTGGGGAAGAGTGATCCTCTGTGTAGATTAAAGGACACTGGGGATGAATCTTTGCAAATTAGGAGTTGAAGGTCCTACATGGGTTTGTTAATGGAGCACATAATTGCACATTCTGAGATAAGTATTGCTATAATGAGAAATAAGCAATTTTAGAAAAAAAGCAAAATACAGTATGTGATATTTTTCTCATGCATAATTTGAATGTTATGGAGGATTTACATCTCTCTCACAACATAAAACCTTTTCTCTGAAGCAGGGCTTCTTAAATACTGTGCAAGTACACAAGTAGTTCAATCTTAATGAAATATTTAACCATTGTGGTCAAGAATTAGGTTCCACTTAGTGGCTAAAGCACTGTAGAACCCTTTGGCAGATTAACTGAACAAATGGACATCTCTGTTCAACAAATTCCAAATAAAACACCTCATTTCACTTACTTTGTTTTTAACGTTGTACAAGGAAGGAAACCCCAGGTCGGAGCGTAACAAGAGAGAGAGTTTTCTCAAGCTAAGATAAAGAAAGATCTCTATTATTAACATTTACGCATGTTAAAATATTGTTTGGCACCAAGCCTCTTTGGGTGAGGATTGCTATCTTATTTTGAAGTTCTGTTCTGTAATGCTAAACTGTGGGAGACAAAGCTAGTTGGCCAGCAGTCAAACTCTCTATAGTAGTAAATCTGGTCTTTTAGATCATGTTGCAGTAAAATGATATTGCTGACTCTCTTCTCTTTCTGTCTCTAGAGAGAAAGAGAAAAAATATCCTGTCCATTCCTTTTCTCTTCCTTGGGCTTGTTAGTAGCAGATGGATTAACACTTCTGAAAGCAGCAGCAGGAAGGCTACAAGGGCCAAGCTTGTTATGACACACAGCTCTTCCTCATACAGGGAGAACAAATCACCTGATCCCAGTAGTTCTTTACATGCTTCCATAAGGAGACTGATGACTTTCCATTCTCACGTTTCACTAATGTTGTTCTGGAATATACAATGCAGTTAAAACTTTTAGGAGAATTGAAATTCTATATAAGTAGTTTTATTTATTTGTTTGTCACCTTGTGTTCAGGAATTCAACATAGCATATATTGCACTCGGCCCTCCCATTTTTCATTGCAACAACAACCCTATAAAGGAGATTGGGCTGAGAAAAAGTGACTGGCCCAAAAATCACCCAGTGAGCTTCTGTGCTGAGTCTGGACTAGAATCTAAATCTCCCTGGGACTAGTCCAATCCTTAACTGCTACACCATACTGGCTCCCATTTTTATAAGAATTTTCTCAAGGCTGAGGGCATTTCTATATGGTGCTGCCAATCTGTTTACGTAAGGGACTGAGCCCATGCTGATCACCTGATATCTTTGCAGATATTGTGATTAAACACAGCTTCTTGCTGCTGCAGTTACAAGACTTTGTGCAAATAGGGAATTTCTGATAGGAAACAGCAATTGTCTGAACAGAAGCAGCAGCTCTACTCTGCAATGCCGGCTTTAACAGGGCAGTCCATTTGGCCTTTGGAAAGGACATCTGGCATAACTCATCTTCCAGCTCTTACCACCTTGCCAGGAATGCCAGGGACAGTATGCCTGATGGGAGACTTGTAGTTTGGTATCCTTTATTTGATTTTTTGGACGTGGACGGGATTTAATTTTCAGCATAAAACTGAGCATAGAGTATTCTGTTATTGGCCTACAGCTTGGCACAGAGTGGCTAAGACCTATCAGCTAACTAATTTACCAGAAGACTCACTTATAGGTTCTGTGCAAGCATTAGTCACAGAGGTGCCAGAAGCATCCTGATCACTTTAATACTTCAAACAACCCTGTTCCACCTTACAACTATTTCTGCTCCATTTCAAATAAGAAATTAGAAGACTTAGAGAAAAGGCTGGCCTTCTGAAAGTGCTCTGAAGTCAATCCTGGGTGGTATGGACCTGATCGGGACTGCAACTTTAATGCCATTATTTTTGGATTCTCCCCAGTTACATGATACTGCTTACACAAATGCACGCTAGTTATAGAGAGGCAGAAATAACATGTGAGTCAGCCTTGTTCGCACTTGATTATTTGAGTTTCTGTCATGGTCACCTGAAATCTTGAACTGTATTTATTTTATTGCCTCAAGGAAATCCAATCTTGTGAGACTATACAGAGCCATGTAGCTTATTTTGCATACCGTAGTTGACTAATGTATGAAAAGCATAGTAAAAATATTTAATCCAAGAAATGTTGATACAAAGATCTGCCTTAATAGCAGATATCAGGGAAAGCAGCAGCATAAGCTGAGATTCTATGTGCCTTCTAAACTGTTGCATAGCCACTTCTTTTTAACTCATGCTAATTTCTCTTTATGACAAATAATCATTTGATTCCTCTGCCAGCAGTGAAACCTGTGTCTGTCCTACAAAACCAAGGCTTTAAAATTGGATTAGATAAATTAATGGAAACATAGTAGATCTATCAACATTTAGTAGTCATAATAGTTATAAATGGCATTGCTAGGCTCAGATACGTATTTCTGATAGCAATGCTGGACACAAGACATTGAGTGCCTGACCACTCAACCCACTACAGCACAACTAACACTACCATACATCAAAAACATCTCAGAAACAACCAACAGACTATTACAACCACACAGCATCACCGTAGCACACAAACCAACCAAAGCCCTCCGAAACATCTTAAGTAAACCAAAAGACCCAGTAGCCCAAGGAGAAAAAACAGGAGTCATCTACAACATACAGTGCAAGGACTGTAACAGTCACTACATAGGACAGACAGGCAAAAGACTAGCGGAGCACAGCCATGAGCACCAACAGGCAATCAGAAGACATGATGAAAACTCCTTAATCTCACAACATGTAGATAGACTCAACCATAGTTTCAGCTGGGAAACTGTGAGTACCTTAGACCAGGGTTTCTCAACCAGGGTTCCGTGGAACCCTAGGGTTCTGCAAGAAGTCACTAGTGGTTCCTTGGGAGATCACAATTTGTTTAAAAAATTAGTTCAAATTTGGGCAACTTCACATTAAAGAGGTAAGTTTCATCCTTTATTTTTAGTTTAAGAACATTGTTAATGCATATATACAGGCCTACCCATGAAACGCATATACTAATTTTGTAACTTCTGGCCTATATTTGAGCCTGAATGTGCAGGGGTTCCCCAAGGCCTGAAAAATATTTCAAGGGTTCCCCCAGATTCAAAAAGTTGAGAAAGGCTGTCCTAGACCAAGCTAAATCCAAAAACACTAGGGAATTCCTGGAAGTTTGGCATTCAGACAAATCAGCCATCATTAGACACATAGAGACAAACCACATTTACACACCATTCAACAGAGATAATAAAAAAGCTAAGAAGGAAACAAAAAGACCAGAACACATCCTCTCCAGCATCCAAAACCCAGAGAAGCGGGGATTAACACCAGACGAACCATCAAGCAGAAAACAATATCCCAATCAAGGAACTACCAAGGGAAAAACCACACCCCCACCAGAGCTGGCAGGGCAAAGTACTGTATATAAACAGGAAGCAAACCCCATGCTCACTAGCACTGATGATGTTACCTAGTTGGGTAATGAAACATCTGCAAGCAAACAACCAAGCTCAGAGAGCACCAAGGACTCCACGAGAAACACGAATGGCTCTCTTCATTATGCCATATTCTGTAAGTTTTTCAGGAGGATATTATTACTGATATAATACTATTGATTGGAGTATTATTACCTGAGTTCACACAACATGTGAAGCCAAAATATTATTTGCTTGTCTCAGCTTTGTGTGTTGTATGAACGTAGGCATTATGGTTTGTAAATTGGAACTTATGGTTTAATGTGTTGTGGAACTTATGGTTTAGTATGCCAATTGTGTTTTATTCAATAAACCATGGCTAGGCAAATCATGACTTAATATGCTGTGTAATCAAAACCATAATGACATCTTTCAAATTTTGGATTAAAATTATGTATGAGCCCAATTTGTGAAATTAAAGTTCTGATTAAAGTTTTTAAAAAATTCTCCCAATCTAGTGTTCAGCTTACCATTCCTAAAATTTCCATTACGTGTGACCACACTGCTCCTCAAGCTGCACTGGTTGCCAGTGGGTTCTAGGTTCAAGATGCTGGTTATCTCCTATAAAGTTCTCCATGGTGTAGGACCCAAAATGTGCCCATCTCTGGTCATTTCTGCCCATCTGGTGAGATTGGGTAGAGTGGGCAAGCTTTGGGTCCCATGAAATAAGCATAGTCATCTTGTGTGACCCAGGAACCGTGCCTTCTCTGTTGTGGTGCCTGCTCTCTGGAATATTTCCACCAGAGATCTGGTTGGCTTCCACCCTGATGTTACCTGACTATTCTCCCAGGCCTTGGGGCAGGGTGAAGGTTGAGCCCCTGCTGGATGGGCTTTTTTTATAATATGTTGTCTTTGAGCCACTCATCTTTTTTTGTCTCTTATCTTCTTCTGCTTTTTAATTGTAAGATGCCCAGCCTATATATTGTATAAATAAATAAATAGATAAATCTTTAAAAGTTGGGAACTTTTACTCCCAACTATCTGGCAGGCTGCATTTAAAATAATTCCTATCCTCAGTGTTAGATGCTGACTTAGTTTTCACTGAAAGGTTTTGATAGTTTTATAATCTGTTTATTACATTTTTATCACATCCTTTCTCCAACAGCCATGTACACTATTCTCTCCCATCTCCAATACACACAGAGATACATACTTTTACTTTTTTTTTAATCCATTCAATCGTGTTCGATTCTCGGAGACTGCCTGGACAAGTCCCTGCAGTTTTCCTGGCAAGATTTTTCAGAAGAGGTTTGCCGTCGCCTCCTTCCTACTTCTACATTACAGTAGAGTAATTCTGAGTTTCTCAGTCCTGAGGTGGGTTTAGTTGAAAGGCAATGACTAGACCATAATGAGCTCTACAGCTGAAAAAGAGGGTGAATCCTTGGATCTCCTGGCCAAGATACACTTGCCAAGCAACATACATACTGGCTGTCTGATACATTGAAAAGTCCACACTTTCTGACTTATACTGACAGCTTTTTTAGTATAAGCAACCAACAGTCAAAGTAGAGGATAAAGCAGATTCTACAGATTGGAGTAGCCATATATTTTTGTCTCTTATTTCAAGTAATTTCTGCTGGATTTAGGGCCAGCTTAATTTGTCTAAGCTTAAAATTTTGTTATTCTACTGTTGAAAGCCATAAAACTTCTGGAGGATATATGATCATGAATCTGATGAACCTTGTACTGATCAGAGAAAAGGAAGTCAGGTTCTACCCTGAATCTCAAGACTAAGTTACATTTGGAAGTATTTTAACTACTGTATACAACATGTCTTCTTTTTCTCTGAGCGTTAGGACAACCATAGGCAGGGCCGCAACTGGGGGGGGCAGCCAGGGCATGTGCCCCAGGCGCCGCACTGCGGGGGCGCCAAAATGAGTGCTGGGGGGGCACCAAAATGGGCGTGGAATCCATGTTTGCCCCAGGTGGCACAGACCCTAGTTGCGGCCCTGACCATAGGTGACCAGAAAGCTGTTTATAAACAACCAAAAATAGAAATGAGTGTCTCTATGATTCTTTCACACTCAAGCAGCCAAAAAAAAAAAAAATCAGCTCAGAAGGCAATACTTAACCTTTATTTTCTGTTCCTAGCAAAAGGTCAAACCCCTCATTCCCACCTCTTGCCAGTTTCAAGAGAGCATCATTCTATGATTATGGAAAATTTCCAACCTTATTCTGTCCTGCTGTATTTGAATTCCTATTCCTTGAGATGTCAAAGTCACATCACCATATGGCCAAAGAGAAGGCAGGCTGTGAACTGCAGGGAGCAAATCTTGTCTCTTGCCTTTTTCTACTCCTTCCCAGGTGAGCTGTCATAAATATTCCTAAGAGAGTGCTCTCCAGATTTATCCATAGTAATACTATGCATTGGAGTGGTTGGAAGTTCTGTGAGATTGTCAGCATTACTGGAAGGTGGACTTCCTATCACTTCCTTTCTCAGTTTTCCACATGACTTTTTAATGGACTAGCTTAAAATAAGGTTGGGGGAAAGAAAGACTAAGTCTTGCACAAAGTAGAACTGTACTGTATGGCTGTTTTTCATGTCCTGCTTATCAAGCATGTAGTAACTCCAGTAATCATTTTTAAGGAACATGTCCTCATAATGTCAATTCTATCTTATCCCCAGCCTGCTGTGGAGGCAATCTAGAATTGTCTGTAGTTCCAGCGTGAAAATAGTATTCTTCAGACACAAAACTTACCATTGGGCTAACCAAGAGTTCCTTGGTCTCAGGTCTAGGGATTACATAGTCGGGGGGCAGGGTTCTATCCAGCTCTTATTGGCCACCTAAAGTCTTCTGAGGTCATGGCCTCTCCCCCTTCAGGATGCTGGGCACTTGGACTTTATTTTTCTTGGCTCTGAGCGGGTTTGGGAGCAAAGTCAATTACTATCAGCTCTGTTGCTTTATATACATTTTCTCTTGAATGGCTGCTGCTCCACAGAGCTTCTGGGCTCTGTGGAGCAGCAGCCATTCACTGGTGGGAACTCTCACCTCCCCCCACTTTTCAGAGTTCCTTTTTCTTGCCATAGCATGGTTCTCTAGGTTAACTGTTGGGGTGTGAGGATAACTGAAGGTCAGCTTCACTCTGCTTTTGAAGGATTGAGGTCTAGAAACAGTAACAACATGGAAGTGTCTTTAAATTTGTACAGCTCTTGGATCTTTTAAAGGTCTCTGTGACAAAGGCAAACCAGATCATTATTTCAGAAGTGCACATATGTAGATTTAAAAGGAATGTGGGGAAAAGTCTTCTAAATTGGCTCTAAATAGCCCTGACAAGTCAGTCTCCCACAGGACTGCAGTTAAGGTTGGACTCACGGCTGAAGTCCAGGGTTCTTTAACTTGGGGGTAGGGGGTTGGGAGACACATCAATGCAGTCCAAGAATAGCAAGTAATAGAGGTCCTGGCAGATGGATCCATTCTCCCTAGCTGTATGCTACAGTTCAGAAGAGTTGATATTGCTCACTGTTACTTACTTGTTATTGAAGTAGAGGTGGAAATTGAGGGAGTAGACCTCTCAAAAAAAAAAAAAATTGATTAGAAGCCAAGGGATGCTGAGTGTCATTTGGGAAAGAAAAAAATAATATGAGGAAGGTGAGGGATGAAATGGTGTATTTTGGAGGAGAGCATAGGTAGATAGGTACATTCCCATGCAGGAGCATTCCTTTTTCAGAGATGTGAACGTACCTTTTTTGGCAGGTCTCGCTTGAACATACTAATTTTTCCTTATGATAAGGAGAGCCAGAATTGCCTTATTGCTGGAGCTAGAAAATTTAATTTTAACTTTAAAAATCACAAAATCAAAGCAATTAACTGAATTCTTTCTAGACAAATAATCAGAGGAGCCAAGAAAAGGCCACCTTCGATGTCCACAACCTCTTATACTCTCATTCAGGGTTAGACAGAGTTGAACAACCTCAATGGCATCTCTGGCTGATGATGAAGTGGCAGCCAGTGTTCGCTTGTTGTTGCCAACATTATACTGTTCCTCACCAGAAAGTCCAAAGACATGAGTCAACTGCAGCCTGGGAATTGCCTTGCTCTGGGAAAAAAGGCCATAAAAGGAAGCTTCCCAAGGAAAATGTAAAACTAAGAAGTATGAAATGCTAGCAACAACTTATAGATCTGAAATCTGCTATCAGTAAAATGTTAGTCTCCTTTAAGTCAAGTTTGACTCCTGGTGATTTCATGGACATGAATGTAGTTTTCTTGGCAGCGATAGGGAAGTGGTTTGCCATTCCTTTTGTGTGTCTGTGTGATTTTTTTTGGTTTTTTAAATTTTCCTGTCTATTCTACATCCCAGGTATTTCCTGGAGGAATCCCATCCAAATATTAACCAGGCCCATCCTTATTTACCTTCTGAGTGCCAGCAAACCAGGAATTGCCATCTGCTGAGACATTTACTCAGTAGGTGACAATTCTGTAATTGTCTAGTCAGGCATTTCTACACCATAAAATAATTGATGCGGTAGCGCTAACCTAGGACTCAATCTGAGGTCTTAGGCTACATTTCCAGGGCAGAGTCTCTCTTCCCATTTTCATTTGAACAACCTGGCTATCCTGCTGTGTGGTATACTCAGAAAGACGTACCACTGGGACTTCACAGCCATTCTTCTTTCACAGCACAGCCAGTCATATTATGAACTCAGTTACACATTGCATTAAGCAGTTTAGTTGGTTTTGGCTTTGCAGGGTATGTGAACCCAATCAATCCTGGATTATTGAACAATAGTGGTGAAAGAAATTGTGGCTTAACATGATTTGTGAACTCAGTCCTTATGATTTGTAAACCATGGCTTATGATTTAGTGTGATGTAAGAACCTAGCTAGTTGTGGCATATTCATCACACCATAGTTTAAAAAATCGTGCAATTGGAGAGCCCCAGTGCTTTCTCACCAAGGTCAAAGATGATGGAGTTTTTAAAGGTTAATAAAAGAACTCCAGGCAACTAACAACAATCTTGCAAAGTAGAAGCGTGAACCAAAAAGAAACTTGCATATTAAGCTTAATTACGTTCAGAAAAGAATTCAGTCTTTACACAGTAGTTAGATGAAAAAAAATGTAGCTTACATTTATTCAGTAGATCTGGATACAAGAAGCTTCATAGTAGAAAGCACTTATTCATCACTGGTTCTTTGTAGACATTTTCAATGGAAATAGAAATGTCTGCATGCAAGCAAGATGAGAGGACGAGAGCTGCATTCTGCAGCACCTCCTGCTTGCAGGTGTGCCAAAAGGTAATGGAGATTGTTAATCCCCAAACCCAAGAAGAAGAAGGAAGTGGAAATCAGGTGACCCATGTGACATCCCACAAGCACAATAGAGATGTGTTTACTAGAAAAAAAAACCCTTTTTGTGCTTATGAGACAATGCTGAGTTGACCCCCTGATAATTCCAACAAAAGAAACCTCCCAAGCCTTGTCTTGCTATTTGACTGGCTCCCTTATTGGTAAACCCTAATCTTTCTTTCTCTGTCCCTGTTAAAATTATCGGGGCATTCTGCTAGTCTAATGTTAAAGGGATGCATATTAATCCAGTCTTTCTCCTATAAAAGTTGATGTAATAAAGCTGTCGTTTTTCTTTGTAATCTTGTTAATTATCTAATTGGCCTATTTGGCAGACACAGAGAGCATACCATATTCTGTGCAGACCTCTGCAAAAGACCACTAAAGTTCTAGCTTTATCACCAGCTGCCTATTAAACATGCAATTCATCATGCTGTTGTAAATCAGGACCTTCTGTAATACGGAAGTGCAGCACTTTGGATTGGAAGACTCTGAAGTGTGTGGAGCATGTGAAGATGCAAACATAGTTCCTGTCTGCAACTCCATAAAGCAACTGCTGCTCAATCCCAGGAAAATATGTGTTTGGTTTAAGCAGCTGCAGGTGTCCTTACATCCCCCATAGCATCTCTGAGCTTCAAATCCAAAGCAACACACAGCCCTGTTCTATCACAGTCCATGTGTAAATGGAAAAGAAGTTGCACGTTTTGCTGACCATGTACTTTTTGTATGTAAGTGCAATGGATTTTGCACTGTATTTAAATGTTCAGTTTTGCAGGCTAGTACACAGAGAAACTATTGGTGAAAAATGTATTATAGTAAGGATTTATTGAGGATAAGATCCAAGATAGCTGCTAGAAGTTGCACAGATGGTACCCCAAAAGTGCTTGTAGGCCTTGCTTTTTCTTCAGTGTTGAATCCAGGATTCTACATTTCTGTGTTTTCTAGCTATACTGTATTTCCTTATTACAGCATCTCAATGGTTTACAGGGTGTAACTGAATATCACTTGCCATTTTAGGAACTGTTGACACCTTTCAGTCGAAAGATATAGACAGCAGTATGTAGAAAGCTGACACTATGTGTATAATCTTTTTGAGTTTGGTAGTAGCTGATCTATTATGGGAGGATATAGATCTGAATGAGATCACTCAGAATGATTACTCCTGAAATATTTCTTCAGTGGAATTGGAGTGTGGTGCTATCCACAGCCACATTTATGCAAAAATGCCTTTAGAAATATGTAAGCTAAATGGCAGTTTGCTGCTAGTAATGCATGAAAAAAGCCTGGGGGTATGCAGATCAAGTAAATCTTAATTTGTTTTTGGAGCAGAAGTCCAGTCTGACACTTTTTTCTAAAATTTGTACTATACAGTTTCTACAACCTTTCTATAAAGAAACTTTATAGGTTCTATAAAGAACCTATGAGGGTGTGGGGCACTTCAAATTTTAAAGGAAAAAAGTAAATCACAGCCACCTCATATTGTCAGTGAAGAAGTCCAATCCTCCTAAACTGGGGCTTTCAGATCAGGCTGCAAAAATCTGGAGGACAACTGTTGTTGTTGTTTATTCATTCAGTCGCTTCCGACTCTTCGTGACTTCATGGACCAGTCCACGCCAGAGCTTCCTGTTGGTCGTCAACACCCCCAGCTCCCCCAGGGACGAGTCAGTCACCTCTAGAATATCATCCATCCACCTTGCCCTTGGTCGGCCCCTCTTCCTTTTGCCCTCCACTCTTCCTAGCATCAGCATCTTCTCCAGGGTGTCCTGTCTTCTCATTGTGTGGCCAAAGTATTTCAGTTTTGCCTTTAATATCATTCCCTCAAGTGAGCAGTCTGGCTTTATTTCCTGGAGGATGGACTGGTTTGATCTTCTGGCAGTCCAAGGCACTCTCAGAATTTTCCTCCAACACCACAGTTCAAAAGCATCGATCTTCCTTCTCTCAGCCTTCCTTATGGTCCAGCTCTCGCAGCCATATGTTACTTATGGGGAACACCATTGCTTTAACTATGCGGACCTTTGTTGTCAGTGTGATGTCTCTGCTCTTAACTATTTTATCGAGATTTGTCATTGCTCTTCTCCCAAGGATTAAGCGTCTTCTGATTTCCTGACTGCAGTCAGCATCTGCAGTAATCTTCGCACCTAGAAATACAAAGTCTTTCACTGCTTCTACATTTTCTCCCTCTATTTGCCAGTTATCGATCAAACTGGTTGCCATAATCTTGGTTTTTTTGAGGTTTAGCTGCAAGCCAGCTTTTGCACTTTCTTCTTTCACCTTGATCATAAGGCTCCTCAGTTCCTCTTCGCTTTCAGCCATCAAAGTGGTATCATCTGCATATCTGAGATTGTTAATGTTTCTTCCAGCAATTTTAACTCCAGCCTTGGATTCCTCAAGCCCAGCATGTCGCATGATGTGTTCTGCGTACAAGTTGAATAGGTAGGGTGAGAGGATACAGCCCTGCCGTACTCCTTTCCCAATCTTAAACCAGTCCGTTGTTCCGTGGTCTGTTCTTACTGTTGCTACTTGGTTGTTATACAGATTCTTCAGGAGGCAGACAAGATGACTTGGTATCCCCATACCGCTAAGAACTTGCCACAATTTGTTATGGTCCACACAGTCAAAGGCTTTAGAATAGTCAATAAAACAGAAATAGATGTTTTTCTGAAACTCCCTGGCTTTTTCCATTATCCAGCGGATATTGGCAATTTGGTCCCTAGTTCCTCTGCCTTTTCTAAACCCAGCTTGTACATCTGGCAATTCTCACTCCATGAATTGCTGAAGTCTACCTTGCAGGACCTTGAGCATTACCTTACTGGCATGTGAAATGAGTGCCACTGTTCGATAGTTTGAACATTCTTTAGTGTCTCCCTTTTTTGGTATGGGGATATAAGTTGATTTTTTCCAATCTGATGGCCATTCCTGTGTTTTCCAAATTTGCTGGCATATAGCATGCATTACCTTGACAGCATCATCTCGCAAGATTTTGAACAGTTCAGCTGGGATGCCGTCGTCTCCTGCTGCCTTGTTATTAGCAATGCTTCTTAAGGCCCATTCAACCTCACTCTTCAGGATGTCTGGCTCTAGCTCACTGACCACACCGTCAAAGCTATCCCCGATATTGTTATCCTTCCTATACAGATCTTCCGTATATTCTTGCCACCTTTTCTTGATCTCTTCTTCTTCTGTTAGGTCCTTGCCATCTTTGTTTTTGATCATACCCATTTTGGCCTGGAATTTACTTCCAATGTTTCTAATTTTCTGGAAGAGGTCTCTTGTCCTTCCTATTCTATTGTCTTCTTCCACTTCCGCGCATTGCTTGTTTAAAAATAATTCCTTATCTCTTCTGGCTAACCTCTGGAATTTTGCATTTAATTGGGCATATCTCCCCCTATCACTGTTGCCTTTTGCTTTCCTTCTTTCTTGGGCTACTTCTAGTGTCTCAGCAGACAGCCATTTTGCCTTCTTGGTTTTCTCTTTCTTTGGGATGTATTTTGTTGCCGCCTCTTGAACAATGCTGCCAACTTCTGTCCAGAGTTCTTCCGGGACCCTATCTACTACGTCCAGTCCCTTAAATCGATTCTTTACCTCCACTGCATATTCCTGAGGGATATTAGTGAGCTCATATCTAGCTGATCTGTGGGTCTTCCCTAATCTCTTTAGTCTGATCCTAAATTGTGCAAGAAGAAGTTCATGATCAGAACTACAGTCAGCTCCAGGTCTTGCTTTTACCGACTGTATAGATGACCACCACCTTTGGCTGCAAAGGATGTAGTCAATCTGATTTCGGTGTTGTCCATCTGGTGAAGTCCATGTATAAAGCCGTCTCTTAGATTGTTGGAAGAGAGTGTTCGTTATGCAGAGTGAGTTGTCTTGGCAAAATTCTATCAACCTATGTCCTGCTTCATTTTGTTCTCCCAGGCCATGCTTACCTGTAATTCCAGGTGTCATTTGACTGCCCACCTTAGCATTCCAGTCTCTGGTGATGAAAATAACATCTCTTTTAGGCGTGTTGTCCAGTAGGTGCTGCAGATCCTCATAGAACTGCTCTACTTCAGCTTCTTCAGCATCTGTGGTTGGGGCGTATATTTGGATCACTGTGATGTTAGATGGCTTGCCCTGAATTCGAATTGAGATCATTCTATCGTTTTTTGGATTGTATCCAAGCACTGCTTTAGCCACTTTACTATTAATTATGAAGGCTACTCCATTTCTTCTGTGGTCCTCTTGTCCACAGTAGTAGATCTGGTGGTCATTTGATGTGAAGTGGCCCATTCCAGTCCATTTCAGTTCACGGACGCCCAAAATGTCTATCTTTAATCTTGACATCTCACCAATAACCACATCCAATTTGCCCTGGCTCATAGATCTTACATTCCAGGTTCCAATGGCGTGTTGATCCTTAGAACATCGGATTCGCCGTTCACCACCAGCACCGTCGGCTGCTAACCGTCCTTTCGGCTTTGAGCTAGCTGCGTCATCACGTCTGGGGCTAGTTGAACTCATCCTCTGTTCCTCCCCAGTAGCATTTTGACCATCTTCCGACCTGGGGGTCTCATCTTCCGATGGTATACCGACAACTAGGACAACTAGGAAACTCTAATTCTTTGCTGACTTCTAGTGATTGTGCAAATTTTGGCAGCTCAGCTCTCATAGCCCAGTCCTACACATACCAATTTTAAAAAGGAGGTTGGTATCAGAACTCTAGCAAAGTTTGACTTCAGCTACAGTACTGTCTGTTCTGCCATATATATCCAATCTCACTCTCACTGAGGTCTGTATCAGACTTCATTCATTTCTCAAGTCAAAACCATTACAGTTGTAAAAACAGATGACCCTCAGATCAAGAAGAGCTATAATTTGGGAATGAATTTATTACCAGAAATACAGCCACAGCTGAAAACCGCAACAAATAGTTTAATATGCTATGACTTTGTGTTTTCACTTGAATAACAGAAACTATGAATTGGTAAGTGTTATATTTTGCAAAGAGGATAATATTTTAAGAGCTGTGAAAAAAATCTAATGCATTTTCATCACAGAAAAAGCCACTGACCAACTTCATGTTGCATTACAGTAAGCCGTAGCATGCTTTTTTGGTTTGTTTTTCGCTTAATGGGTTGAATGAAGCCATCTATTTATGTATTTATTAAATTTATATACTGCCCAACTCCCAGTGATTCTGGGTGATTTATAAACCATGTTTTATGATGGCTTAGCATTATGTATAAACCCAGACATTATGGTTTATTATACAAACCATGGTTAAGCCAACTATGATTGGGAAGGTGTGTATAGCAATATATGGAGAGCAGTAGGCTTTCTACTCCAATGAAGAAGCTGTTTTGATGTTCTAGTGAAACATCCTATTTCTATCATCTCTTTCTATGCTAGTTGCATGCAGCACCATGCACAGCCAGCATGTCAATATTATTGGGCATCATTTAGATAAAAAAACAAGCAGGCTGTCTCTGATACTCAAAACAAAATATCTACCTGCTTCTGTTACCAATAGATACAATTAAAATGAAAATATTGCAGGGAATGCCAGAAAATGCAGGTACAATGCCATCTTGACAGAAGTTATGTTGAGAAGTATCACCACTGTGACTCTATAAGCAACCTGAAGTAGATACTTTGTAAGTGCTTCCCATAGAATTGCATTACACAGAGCAGGTTGATGAACTCCAATATTTTGTGCTTCCTGAAATCCACAGTTTTGCTAGTGGCCTGTCTGTTCAGCCAGATATTTAATCTGGAGGGTACCACATTGGAGAAGCTGATTTTCTTTATTGCAGTTTACTGCCTGAAGGCAATAATACTCTCTCTGATGGATTTTGGTCTGGAGACCCAAATAAATATTTTAAATTTTCTCAGTTTCAATTTCTAATATGGTAAATATTGATAGAAATAACACCCATAAACCAAAGCTCTTTGGGATCCTCAATCTTTTTTAAGAATATAAAGGGGTCCTGAGACCAACAAGTTTGAGAACTGCTGCATTAGGACATATTTTTGTGCTGGTCCCTTCAAAGCAAAAGGGAGCTGCACAAGAGCTAAATGTCATTGGTGGGCTGATAAACTGACCCTGGACAAGTTATCCAGCCCTCTGGAACTAAACTGTTCATTTCTCATACATACATTGGCTTTTTTTTTCTCTTTATCATGCAGTGTACACCTAATCTTTAAGATAAAATTGCATGCTGTATGAAATGTATGGTTTTCGTGATAGGAAACTCTGGGCAGAGGAAGTTTTAAAGCCACCACCCCTAATAATAACTTTTGTAAAATTCCTCATACAAGAGTTTTGTTTTGTTTTGTTTTAAATCCACTGGCACCAATGAAGTGTTCTGTTTTGTTTTTAACATCCTCAGGAGGAAGAGGAAATGTTGCAAACCATGGCTGGAGGAAAGATTTAAACTATTTTCTTTGCAAGTGGTGATGTCAATTGGGATCAATGACTAGGTTCAAGCATCACACTACACCTTAATGTCGCTTGTTTGGTTTGGTTGAATGAACCCAGCTGTTGTGATTTGTAAAGCATGATTTATGCATATTCAATAAACCATTGTTAAGCAAATTATAATCATGATGTGTGAATCCAATCATAATTTTTATTCATGCTTATTAGAAAGCAGAGGTATTGTTTATTAAGTTTTGACTGTTAACAGTACTGGAACCAAATTCATATTTTATACTCTTTGCGAACTACTTGCTAAGTTCTGCGGCTCTTTTAAGTAAATCTATTGGTATGGGCTAAATAATATCTAAATAATTGGTTCCTTGAGTCCAAATCCAGCAGAGTAGCTGTACTTGAAGACCAAGGCAGGATTAATGCATCATTGTTTAGATTCCAAAACAAGGCATTTCCAGAGTTGCCTTTTCCTTTTAAGGGAACATTGCAGTGGAGTAGAGTTCAGCAATTGCCAGCAGTCACCAACACTGTTCGCTTTAGTATGTTTAAGGAGAAACTAGCTCCATTTTAGTTTGTCAAAACATTTGTGATTAATCCTAAAGGACTGCTTATTTTTAAAGAAGGGGCAGAGAATGGAAAGTTTGTGCCAATAGCTACAAGACATGGTGAACTGGAAGTTTTTTTCTGCATTCTCAGCATGGCATCAAATATAGGATTGCAAGGACCAAAGCTGAACAAGGCTTCAGAAATGTTATAATTCAGGGCTGCATATAAATTGACCAGATTCAAAAGCCACAAGGCTTGGCATCCTTTAATCTTTATTATGTGTTTAGAGCAAGGATGGCCTATGAATCAAGTTTGTTATAACCATAGTTTTATTTGTTTGTTGATTCATTAATTAATTCATTCATTTAACATTCATCATGCAGTGGCATGATGTGGTAATGAAATGAGATGCTTTACCTATACTGTAACACATATGTTCTTTTCCCCTATGCTAGTTCTGTTAATATTTGCAGACATTCTAATTATATAGGCAAGAAATTTAAAATAATGGGGAAAAGAGGTTCAAAGGTTTAAGAAAAATAAAGTAAGTCAAAACCTGCTTCAAAAATTTCTAAGAAGGCTTTCTCAGCATTAAAAGAAATTATAGTGGCTGGGTTTTGTTTGTTTTCTGTCACCCAAGAGCATTAGTTAAAAATCTGATTTTTGTCAAAGTTTGACAGCCCTTTATAATAAACCCAGCCTGAACTTGACGCACAATAGTTGGAAGAATCAGCTACAATCTAAAAGACAAAGTAGCTGGGGGGAACAAAAAACTAGCATCCTTATTTATAAATTACATAGTAGGATTTTTGCCCAGTTTAAAATAACTATATTTGTCTCTTTAATACTAAAAGGTTTTCTTTGAAAAGATTACTTCAATAAAAGAAAAGAAAAAGTCCCAATATACTTTTATACCAATCTACCAGATAAACATCAGGCCAGGAGTCTTTACTAATTTCAAAGATTTAATTTAGTCACAATCGTTGAAATGAATGGGATAAAATAAAATTAGTCACTTGGTCCTGGGACAACTGGTAAGTTCACTTTCTTTTGGAAAAAAAACAGAAAACCTATTAATAAAAAAATTAAAACATACAATTTATATTTAAAAATTAAATGTTTGTTTAATAAATCCAGAATCTGTATACATTTTCCCAGATATATCCCAAATCAGTGATACAATATTATGTTGCTCAATTTGCTTGAATCTGAAGGCCAAAAATTATGTTTTTCTCTCTTTTCTCAATTATCAATACATGGTGCATTGTAATAAAAATACATTTTAGAAGCATAAAGCTTGTTAAGCTCATGTGTAAGAAAGATCAAATATCATTGTTGTTCAGAAGATGGATCAGATGCATAAAGGATTTATAATTCTTTTACTCTACAAATTCACATTTGTCTACTTGCTGTTTCTTTTTATTATGGAAGAACCATATGCGATAATTCAGCCTCAGATAAAATGCTTTGGCAGTATCCCATACTAAATACAGTGATGTAATCAATTCTCTGTGATAAAGAAAGAAAACCCACTACCATTTCCTGTACCATTTTTGTCACATAAAATTATATGTTTCATAGTAGCATGGCCTGAAATTATAATAGCATCTATATCACATGGTTTAATTTTAGTTATCAAAGAATGAGATACCAGGACCTGGAAATAATCCAGATGAAAGCAATATCTGCATATGGAAAAAAGGAAAGTACGTTCCTAGTGGGAAAGATTCATTGAACAGCACAAATCAGTTACACTGATATGTATAATCTTGCAAAATACTATAAACCCAAGTATATAAATTGGGTGATGGAATGTTACAATCTAAAAATGGATCTAAATTGGTTTCAATTCACCTCCAGCTGTTACATAGTTTGCTGGTCTGCTATGTTCTCAGCAGCTTCCTTTTTCCCCCTTCCAATTAATTTAAGGATGGCCAGAAAGGCCATGGAGTCCAGTAAACTCTCTTCGCCACCATGTTTTCTCCACCACTTTTGCCAGCATACCACTTATACATCTTTACATTCCACACCTACATCTCCCAGTAGGCACTCTTGGTTTCTCTCTAGGCTGAATGAAGCCTTCTCTTCTTTCTTTCCTACATTATGCCCACTATACTTCAATGGTTTTCCTTCTTTTTTAAAAAAGAAAGTTGTGAAGCAACAACACATGGGAAAAAAGCTGAAAAGCTTCAATGAATGCTACTCCTTTGTTTCTATAAACCTGAACCACTATTTCTTCCTTGTCATAGTTTCTGTGGACTTAGAGGGAAATAAAGGAATAACCCATTCCCTTTGCTTTATTGTGGCTTCAGAACAACAATGATACAATGGGGGGGGTGTCTGCATTATGTGAAAGGAGAAAATGTGGGGAGGGGGTGTGAAGGCATCCATGTGTACAAACATCTGGGAAAGCAAACAAAGGACTAGTGAGGTGGAAACAATTCCCAAAAGGAAAAAGCAGGCATTAGTAGACCCAGCCAGCCAGACATTGCAGGTTGTCTTCCTTGCAGTGGAAATGAATGGGAAAGGCAAGAAGCAGAGAAATAACCAGTCAAGTCTGGAGTAAACACCATAAGGCCCCACTGCCAAACCTCTACAATCCAGAATGGATTTTGTTAAGTCAGCCTCAGGAACAGCCAGAAGCAACATAGGAGACACGCTTCAATGCAGAATTGCCCCTTAGAAGCCTCACCGTAAGTGGCAGAGGCTTATCAGCTCCATGAAAAGGAGAACTAAAATGGGACGAGTCCCTGAATCTTCAGGCAAAGTTAATCCTTCCCATATTGGAACTTCCACAGGGCTGGGGGGTGCAGTTCAGCTTCTGGAATTCCAGCTACACGTGGCTGAGTGAAAATGAGAGTCCAGGGATTTCGTCCTGAAGAGTTTGATCAATCTCTAGTAAATTCATTACAGGTAAATCTACTGACTTCCCATTATATTCCAAATAAGACATTTTATTCTCAGCCACTTTCAATTTGATACTTAACAGTATTAACAATATCTTTAATTGCTTTTATAAGATAGCCTGTCTTATTTCCAGAAAAATGACCACCACATCTTTCTCAGTCGTCGCCCAAACTCTTTGACTTAGCGGAGGAAGATTTTGGCAGAACATTCTTGGGCATCATCTAAACAAAAAACAAACAGGCCGTCTCTGATAATCAAGGCAGAAAATAATTACCTGTTTCGTTTTTTTTTAATTTGTTTAAATAATTTATATGGCCGCTCATCTCTGGGTGGCATACAAAAATTAAATCCCAACAATTAAAAGAATAACCCGTGGTGCCCCAGGTAAATGACACCTTCCACTCATAAGAACACATCAACAACAGAGCTAGCCTAATTTCCTGGAGGAACAGCCACGTCTTCAGACCTTTACAAAAGGCCAGTAGGGTTGGAGCTATCTGGATCTCTGGGGGGATGCTCTTCCACAAGGCAGGCACTACCACAGAGAAGACACAACCCCTGGGTCCAAGATGACAGTGTTTAATAGAGGGGACCCAGAGCATGCCCTCTCTGCTAGATTTGGTGGAGCGACTAGAAACAATGGGGGAAAAGACGGTCCCACAAATAGTCTGGCCCTTTATCAGTGTCAACCAGCATCTTGAACTGAACCCAGAAGCTTACTGGGAGCCATTGTCCCTCCTGTTACCAATAGGAGCAGTTAAAAGGTTTTCAGGATAAACATACAATATTCCAGGGGATAGATAACACCAATACAATGCTTTCTTGTCTAGAAGTCTCCAGGTCCTGAACATCTTTATTGACATCCTTCCAACTACTTGAAATGTAGTAGTATTCTCTCTCAATTTTCTTTCCACAAGACTAAACATATCCAGTTCCTTAATTCTCTTCTCATAAAACTTAATTTTGATTTCCTGACCATTCTCACTGCCATTCTCTATATATGTTCTCTGTTCATTTCTCTCTCTCTCTCTCTCTCTCTTTTTAAGTTGTGTTGCCCAGAATGGGATGTGGTACTCACGTTTTATCAATACAGTATAACTATTCCCTTTCAAGCTTTGGGCCAGGCAGTGTTGACCGCAAGACAGGTCTTGAATAACTAGGGCTCCTTGCAGCTATTTAATTAACAAAAAAGACATATATTTTTGGGTTCACATATTGCACCATATAATGTTAGCTGACAATGGAATGGCTAGTGAAGGTGAAGCTGTATGTAATGATAGGTTATGATAATATGACACAATGAATCAGCCAACTGCAACTTTATGGTTCACTGTATCATGTGAATCTAGACAACTAGTTAATTGAGAAAACCAGAGCTAAATAAAAAGTATAACATTGTTACTGCCTTTCTCTTTTTTCTTGAAAGATGAGTAGGAATGGACTGCAAATTGTGGAGAGGGAGAAAAGGATAGTGTTGTGTTTCTAGTAGGGACATTTGAGCTGCAAATATCCGAACAACCATTAGGTGGCAGCAAAGAGAGGCAAAAATATCTAGTGATCATCTGGATGCTTTACTTCAGATCTTGTAGCCCTACTAGTAGGTAAATGAGATCATAGTCTGTCTATCCTGGAATATTTTGTTAGCTTGTTTGTATTCCTAACCATGATGAGCAGCTCTAGATACTTACAGTGCAAATAAGGCCAAGTAATCTCAAACTAAGTACAGAGATTCTTTTCCAAAAATGGAGCTTGTTTATTTCTGTATGTAAACAGCAACTTAAGGCAAACTCTGTTGAATCATGTGATCTGTTATTTCAAAGTCTTTAGAACAGATGGCCTTTTCTGTGGATTTCCTTTAGCAAGAAGATAGAGAAACATAGACTCCTGCCAATGCCAAACGTGAAAATCCATATAAGCCTGGGAGATTCAAGTCTAATACTTTGGTTAAGCTATTCTTACATGGGAATGGACAGCTAGATTTTATGTTTTAATACATCTTGATTCCACTCCAAAGGGCAAGTTCATTGACCTGAGAATTTGGTTTAAGCTACAGGTCCAGCACAACCCAAACAACTGTCTTATGGGACTTCTCTCTAGTTTCAGCAGGAACAGAAAAACATAACTGAAGTTCATACATGACAAATTGTCTTTGTATTTTCTTTGCTGATTCTTTTAACAAAAGAATGGTCCTTACTGATGTACGTTTTATAGTGTAATTCATGGAATTTCATTGGATCTAGACAACCCTGTCAAGTTTTAACATTCCTGTTTTCCAGCTACATCTTCCATCTTTTTAGTTATTGTAGAACATCTATTAAGCAGCACAGTAGTTTTTCAGAAATATGAATACAATATGCCAGTGGTTCTTAAACAGGGGATAATTGACCCTGAGGGGGTAATTTGGGCATATCCTGGGGGGGGCGGTGATGGAGCAATTTGCAACTGCTTGTTTGTGAGTGGGGGATCCAGTTTGGGAATGCCACTGCTGAGATGCTTGTGTGAAACAACAGAGTCTGGGGTTTTTGTGGGGGTAAAGGCATTATTCAAGACTGGGAAAAGGGGTAATTGGGTGAAACAGTTTAAGAACCAGTGCAGCATGTAATAAATAAAGGGTGAGAAAAAATATTTTGTTGTGGGATTTTCTCTCATTTCTCCATTACTCAACTTGCATTTTCAGTTATACTATTATATTATACACTGATGACCAAGTCTTCTGAAAAGCATTTGCCATCTTCCCTGTGTTATTTTACAAAAAAATGAAATGAAGCTATATTATGTAACCCAAAGCAGCCGATTGTAGAGTGGCAGCTGTAATTCCACTGCCAGGTCCAATTCCTGGCTGGACTCCCTCCTCCACATTTTCTACTCTTTTTGCCTCTTCATGTGTTCTTTCCTTCGGGTCCAACTGTTCAGAGAAAGGGCCCATATCTTGTGGCTAATAGTGCTTCTCCTCACTCTTCCAGCTGCCATGGTAAGGAGAAAGTGCAGGAATAGCAATGCATGAAGTAAAGCAGTAGAATCAGAAGGCTCCAGAGTTGGATAGTAGTACCCCCTGAGTTCCCCTAAAGTCCTTGGCAGGTGCTCAACACCATACTGCATGTTATTCTTCCAATTTTAAATGCGCTGCCGATTAGTCTCAACGTTCTTGGATGATGCCAATTCTTTATTTTGGCCCAGCTCTCTCTGTTTGTGGAACATTACAGTCATTTGGGGAGGGGTTCCTTATGCCCAAGTAATTTGGTCTAAGATCAAAATAGCTTGCATAGCTGCATTTCTTCAATTATGCCGAGTCCAAAGTGGGAGATGGGAAATTATACTTTAACAGTAACTGAACCAAGGGGCTTCCCCAGTTAAAGTACTCATGTTTCATGATTTCATGATTATTTATTTCATGAAATAAATAATTTCATGATTATTTATTTATTTATTTATTTGGTTACTGTCGCAGAAAATATATACCTCAAGACTAATCTTGGTACATACACAAAATATTCTCTATATAACTAACTGACTTTCATTGTAAATGCTTTTGTAATTTTGAAGAGTATGGAGTGTTTTTCTGTATGGTGCTGAATACCTTTCAATTCTAAATATATCATCTCTGCAATGTTTTGAGTTATTATTATTGATTGAGGCCCATGATTTTCTACTGTTGCTTGATTATCTTGGGTTTCTGTATGTCTTGTAATTCTTGCAGACTCACTGGAGTTAGTTCCTCTAGGATGGTGTTTCTCAATCTTGGCAACTTTAAGCTGTGTGGACTTCAACTCCCAGAATTCCCCAGCAAGCAAGTTGGTTGGGGTATTCTGGGAGTTGAAGTCCACACAGCTTAAAGCTGCAATAGTTGAGAAACCCTGCTTTAGAAGTTTCAGAAAAGCAAGCAGCAGAAAGACATATTCCTAAGTCTAGTGAGTATAGTTTGATCAATAACACAAGAGGGATGACAATGTAGGATTCTAAAACAAAAGCCTCTTAGTCCTTTATCTCCAGAGCGGGAGGAAGAGGTGCAAAACAATGAACAAGCATAGAAAGAATGACACTTAAATGGTCACAATGAGTAAAGACAGAATAGAGCACAGCGGGATGGTTCAATTTGGGCATAGATTACTGTGCACGATGGTGCCACAGATGACTGGACATTATAGAGAGAGAAACTTGAACTATTTTTTTGAGACAAAAGAGAGAGTTGCGGAGAAATATGCCTGTTTTACTTAGTGTTATGGGGAATAGAATATACAGCTTATTCAGAAGCTTAACTGCCCCACAAAAACCTCTGCAATTCAGCTTTGCAGAACTAGTGAACACGATGCAGGAATATTTGGTTCCAAAACTATTACTGACTGTAGAGCATTTAAAGTTTCACAACTGCAAACAAGAAGAGGAGAGGCCATTACAGCATATGCAGCTGTACTTTAAATATGTCTGAACATTGCGTATTTGGTGAAGGGGTAAATGATGCATTCCGAGATCAGCTAGTTTGTGGAATTCTGAAACAAACATTTAAAAACCTCAACAAATCTAAGATTCTTAGGACATTTAACTTTTAGAACAGCAACAAAAATGGCTAAACAGTATTCATGGAAACTGCTGCTAAAGTTACAATATAGCTTCAGTCAGGAGTGAAAGCAAATGTGAATAAACCTGGCAATGGCATATAGACAGACAATAACAAGTCAAAATTAACTGTGTTATTGTTGTGCAAGATATTTACACACACAAGCTGAATGCAGATTTAACGGAAAAATCTGCAGGAAAATGAAATAAACTGGGACTTATTCAGTGAGCCTATCACTCAAAGAAAAGCAAATCATTTTCTACAAATAAGCAACCAGACTATTAAGTATTACTCCTTTTAAGTAAGAGTGCAATAGTGTATGCCATAGATCAAGAATCTGATAATGAAAGTGAAACAGGCAAAGCAACCCTAAAAAGCCACAGCATAAAAGGTGCATTGAGACCAACAATATGGCTCACCCCAGAAATGGCTGTCAAAACTATATCATAGCAATTGACTCTATCAGGAAAATCACTGCATGAATTTGAGCAGCCTTTCAGAGATGCTAAATTAAAGCCATCAGAAATACAATTAATAACATACTGGAGAAAAGATTGTCCCCAAGCATTTTATCTGAAACCAACCTATTTCAGCAGAATATATTGGATCCTACAAAGATAATCTTTATGAACACCCACCACCAGCAGCACATTAGGTACAAAAATGCATCACATGTAGTTTGCCCCCCCCCCAACGTGGTTTTATTCCACGACTCTGACCGCTTTTCAAACATCTTGCCTCAGTTCCTTAGCATCCAGTATCCATCCTGTTTGTATCAACTTCTGCCTTTCCCCTGCTTCATCACCTCCAGCAGCAGCATCACTGAGAGGAACTTCAGCATGAAGCATCCCACAATTGCAGTAACAGGTACAGTTTGCCCAGCGGCCACAGACTCGAGACTTCTGCTGTGACAGTCTGTGCTAACAGCACCACTGCCGCATGCATTTTTCACTTTAACTAGGCAGCTGTATAACTAGGCTTAACTAATATTTGGAAATGGTAGTAATATTAGCTCTGGTTTTCATTGACTGAATGCTGGTTTTTATTCTACTAAATATTTGTTTATTACTGCATTTATATCTTGTCTTTTTTTCTGGGAGCTCAAGATGACTTGTATAGGATCATTCTCTCTTACCAAGTTTTCTTTCTGCTTCCCCCACTCCCAAGGAAGCAAAGGCAACAGAGAAAAAGAAGGAGGCAAAGATTCCCGAAGACAAGCGTAAGGAACCTTACAGCAGGGATCTGAAAAAAAGTAGACCTTCTGATCTGATGAAAGAAGGGAAAAAAGAAGAACAGGTCCAGAAAGCAAACCAGAAGGGAAAGGATGAAACAGACATCAACAAGAAAATGGGGCAAGCCAAAGAAGAGAAAACCGGTAAGGAGGAAAAAAGGTTCTCCAGAGAGAAAGAAAAATCCATGGCAGCAGATAAAGGTGTAACCGGCCAGCTGAGAGGGGAAGAAAGGGGTAAACTGCTAAAGAGCAAGTCAGCAGAAGATAAAGGAAAAGAAGAGAGGGCAGCAGAGCATAAGAGAGGGACTGGGTGGGACAGAAAGACTGAAGATAAAAAAGAATGTGAAAAAATGGGAGAAAGAAGATCAGCTTTAAAGCAAGACTCAAAGAGAGAAGATAAAAAAGAATCTCCAAAAGCGGGAGAAATAAGTTCAACTACAAAGCCTGGCTCAAAGGTTAGCAGTGAAGAGAAATTGCTGAGTGACAGTAAAGGAATTCCAGAGACAAAAGTCTCAATTTTAGAGGAAGAGAACATGATCCAGGAGCCTCCTGATAGCAGCCCCTCTAAATCTGCAGATAGTTCCTCAAGCCAGAGCAAGGAGGATGAAGCCGCCAGCATCTTTGATGAACCCTTGGAAAAGGTTAAGAATAATGACCCAGAGATGGTAGAAATTAATGTCAATAATTCTGACTGCATCAACAATGAGATCCTGGTACGCTTTGCTGAGGCCTTGGAATTCAACACTGTGGCCAAGGTCTTTGCCCTGGCCAACACCCATGCTGACGATCATGTTGCATTTGCCATTGCCATCATGTTAAAGTCCAACAAGACACTGACAAGCATTAACCTGGATTCCAATCATGTCACAGGCAAAGGGATCCTGGCCATCTTTCGTGCACTGCTGCAGAACAACACTCTGACAGAGCTGCGCTTTCACAATCAGAGACATATTTGTGGAGGGAAGACCGAAATGGAGATAGCCAAGCTGCTGAAAGAGAACACCACTTTGCTGAAACTGGGCTACCACTTTGAACTAGCTGGGCCACGCATGACAGTCACAAATCTGCTGAGCAGGAATATGGACAAACAGCGACAGAAACGTTTACAAGAGCAGAAACAGGCTCAAGAAAAAGGGGAGAAGAAGGACTTCCTTGAGGTGCCAAAGGCACGATGCTTGCCAACTGGCTCACCAAAGATTTCTCCAAAACCATCCCCCAAAACCTCCCCTTGGTCTTCCCCTAAAGCTCCTCCTAAGAAAGCTGGGATCCCAGTTGCTCCTCCTCCACCACCACCACCACCTCTAGCCCCTCCACCTGCTCCTCCCTTGATTAATGAAAACTTACGCTTGTCCCTTTCTCCGGCCACTCAGAGGAAGATGGTGGAGAAAGCGCTTCCTCCCCAGGAGAAGAATTCCAGAGATCAACTTCTGGCTGCCATTCGCTCTAGCAACAAGAAGCAGTTGAAGAAGGTACATCATTATGGCACTATGCTATAATATGACTTACTTGGTTTTGCTTAAGGTTACACATTGACCAAATCTTGTGGTTGTGTAATCCATATTTTATGCATAGTGTTATATATACATCAGGCCATAGTTCAACAAGCCATAGTTAAAATAAATGATGGTTTATTGCTATGTGTGAATCAAGACACAATCATGGAGGTCATACTGGGATGCAGCACTTGACAATTATTGCTAGATTCAATAAAGCTACCACTTAGATAATGCTACCTTATTTTAATGATTTACTCACGCATACAGTCAGTCACCTCAAATTTCTGTGTCTAATGATGGAATATTTCCCGTCATTTCTGCATGCAAGGGTTACATTCCATAAGTATTGCTAACATGGTGGAGTTTCACACCCAAAAATCTCAATTTAACATCTCTGTTGGAAGATGGATATCTAAAACACCACCTGAGTTTACCTACTTATTAAGATCATACTTGCAGCCCTTCAGATGCCACTATCTTTTGGAGATAAGGCAGATGGCAGTTGAGATGGGATCTCAGGATCTTTTAGGTTTCAGTATCTGCCTCTAAAAACACTGTTCTCAACAGGCAAGCCCTTTTCGACAAGGCCATTTCAGGGCTAACCTAAATTAAGATGTGATTTTGAATAATAAAAATAGCTGAAATGGGAGGGAGCCACAAAGGGATGATGGAGTAGAGTGAAAGGGGATATTAACACACTTGTTTGATGAACTGCTGTATCTTGGAGTTGCTGTTTGTACCACTGTTAGATGCCTCTAGTTTTAGAATTTGTACTAACACGTTCATGTCTTATTTTGGCAGGTGGAGGTTCCCAAGTTACTTCAATAGTAGGGAAAGGAATCTAGATTTCTTGGACAGATGAGATTGCCAAGGCTGAATCACTATGTTTGTCTCTCGGGTGACTGTTTACATGAGAAGAACTCAACAGAGCAACAGTCCGCCCTGCATTAGTCCCAGATGAACAGTGTTCTCCATGGGATTAATTTGGATAGAGGAATTAGATGGATTGCCAAGAGGCATTGTTATCAGGAAGAAGTAATATTTATTTTTAGTGCTTTTTAATAATGAAACTTGTTTTTCTCCTGAGAAGAAGGATCTGCAGATAAGGTATATTTGGGCTTTTTGTCTAGTTTTCCTTGTGGGAGCTCAGAAAGTTAAGGGGCAAATATGGTCAATCTTGAAGAAGTCTGAATTTGGGACATCTCTGCTTACCTCACCATTTCCCAGGCAGCAACACTGCAATCACTTGCCACTAGGAACATCTAAAGAGCTACACTGGAGTAGCAGAGCATGAGAAGGTGTCCAGCATACTTTCAGCACAAGAAGATTCCAAATGAAGCTGTGTCACATTTGTACCGTTTGCTGCTAGATTGAAGTGGCACTGCCATGGTCTGTTATGCCTGGAGTACCGTATACTGAATCAGGAGGGTGGGGGAGAAATACGGAGACAAAACCCGTTGTCCAATGTCTCTGTGATGTCAAGGATTCCATTTCTCTGATAGTGAAAAAGTAAAAACAGATTCCTATAGGCCATGGTTCCTGTGGTGGAAAGAGATGGGTATGGATTTTGCATTTGATTGCTGAAGACTTCTTGTGGTGCCATGAACGTAGCTGCAAGCAAGGGCAGCTGAACCGATTGCATTACTGCTGGGTGGAGGGCCATGCTGCTTCTATCTCTGAAGTAAGCAGCAACTTCCCAGCCTCATTTTAGAATACTTAATTTAGAATTCAAACAGGAGAAAAAGAACAAGCTTAGCTGTGAGTGGGAAGTAATGGAAAAGGCAAGCAGTCTGCATGTATAATGGGCTGAACTTTGGAAGCTCAAATTTGAAGATCGTCAGGCAGCATCTCTAGAACTTGGAGCAAACAGTCTGAGCTCTAACTAATCAAGTGGGCAATAACCCAGATCACATCAGACATCTGTCAAGACATCCATTTACTACATACATGGGATAAAATTTGGGGACCAGGTTTCTGTAATAGTTCTTTTTAAAACAATATGCTGATTTATGGAAAGAAACTCTCTCAAGGAAGAGACATGGTTGACTTTCAGATCTGTGTTTTTGAAATGCCCATCAACAAGCCATGTTATGTGGACTTTGAGAATGCTGTGTCTTCCACCCACTCTATGTGTGAGCTTCCCTTCCTTGTCGCTTCAGTCTTTTTTCCCTCTAAATGAATCCCAATTCATGAATTATATTTTTAGCATAATGGCTGTCAAATACTTCCCTGGTAATATATGGTTATTTAGCATCACGTGGTGGTTGGATCACATGGGTGCATCCAACCTCATCAGTCCTGATGGAGGGAGTACTCATAATATTCAGGCTACACATGGAATGCTAATAGGACACTGAAGTCAATCACCAGCAAGTAGTTCTGAAGTGGCAAATATGCCACAAATGGAATGAAGTAAGCCTGAGAGTAGAAGAGTAACTGTGTTTTTAGCAAATTGCTGAATCTCTGTTTTTAGTCTCAAGAAGTAGTGCTTTTTTTCCCTCATTGTCTTCCCCAATCTAGCTCTTCTGTATGTGCTGGGCTACAGTACTGATCATCCAAACTCATTGACCATGCTAAATATGACAGTGTAGCCCAACACATCAAGAGGATATAAGGTTTGAATGAAGTAGATACCAGAAACAGTATGAACTGGACATGGAGCACAGAACACTTCACCTGCAGAAGAATGTGCAAGACAAGAGCTGTTGAAACAATATGACAATATTGTAATGATTAAAGGGACTATTTCCTTGCCATACGAAGAGCAATGAAGAGCAGCTCCATCAGCAAACCAGCCTCCTGGTAGGCTCAGTAGTTTCCTGGATCTAAATCCAAGTAGTAAACTCAACTAATTTGTGGCTCAGGCTGTAAACTAAAACATATTTTTGCATTTATGTGGCTTTAAGAGATTAATATATAGGTGAATAGATATATCTCACTCTTTGTGGAGCAGTGTTTCATGGCACACACAAAATGCCAAAGCATATCTGCATTGAGATAACGCCAGGGGGTGCAAATGTAAGCAATTAGAAGTTTTTAATTGTCTAGTGTATGTCAGTCGACATCCAAATAAGGAAATGCATTGAGGGATTCTCAGCAGCCTGACAGAAAGCATCAAGAATTCATACTATTAACAAAAATAGAGCTCCCTCTCCCAGACTGCATATCTTGGACTCCATCTTTTCAAAAAGAACAAGTGGAACTCCTACCATCCAGATATGTTGGCCTCTAGTTCCCATCGTCTCCAACCAGAATGACCACTAGAGGACACCAGAGGAATTTATGGAGATCACGACAACCTAACAAAGGGCTTCTTTTTCTGACCAAATGAACAGGCAAACTGAGTCAAGCAGTTCTTGTTTGCATTTGCGAAATGCTTGAGGAGATGTTATGTACACTTCAATTTTAATTCTCTTTTAAAAGGCAGGGGTAGGGGAAAGATATGCTTGCTGAAGAGAAAGAAAAGTTTATTATTTTCATCACATTTGCAAAAATAATGGAGGGGAAAGACAAAACCAAGAGACAAACCACTTGAGCGTGTGATCTCAAATGCAGATGTTGCTGCCATTTTCAACTCTGTAACTCATGAATGTAGTTCCATTATGTATAAAATTACCTGCACTTTCATTAATAAAGTTCACAAAATGCCCCTGATTGTGAGTAGTGAAACATTCTGGGTCCAGAGGCCATGAAGTCCTTCAGATGTGCTACTTAGGTTGTACAGAAAGAGCCATCTTGATTGATGTGTGAGATGGACATAGTGTTCCTAAAATCTTTTAACAGAATCATGTTTCAACCCCCTCCCACCAGCTCTTCACAATTATAGCTATTTCACAATGGGTAACATGGTTATGGCTGTTCTGACTACTGAAGCCAGATTTCTTGTTTTGGGATTTCCATTCCCTGGGTCATCTTGGCTCTAAACCTGAGAAAAGAAACAGGTTGCTCTAAGTACTGACCAGAATATGGCAGCATAGAATTTTATATGTATGCGTTTTTATTCTGATCAATTATCTAGATTTTTTTTTTAAAAATAAGATGAAAAAGTATAATGATCAGGGACACAGGATTTGATAGCACCTTTTAATTTCAGCAATCAGAATTTAGCCACAATACTGGTAATGCTAGCATTATAATCAAAAAGTAGAAACTTTATGTATATATAAGTGTTTATTCTGGATACTGTCACAGAAGAGGTGAAATAAGAGAATTCTTTATATCCCTGTAGAAATTGCAGTACATGGGCAATGGATTCAGTCTCCTCCAAACCACAAGGGCAAACTGGTTAGGAAAAGGAGATTTTTTGGTGTATCTGCTGAGGAGGAGCACTGATGGTAACAAGTTGTGCTGTGCATAAAATTTTAAGAAAAGTCACTGGGGTGGAACATTCCTGTTTGTGTACAAACACAAGTCCTCCATGTGGTCTGAGCATACGGGGCCTCGTGCCAGAGAAAAGTATCTTCTCCCGCCTCTCACTGCCAGGTCACTGTGTTGCTGGCAAGCTCTGTACAAAAGCTGAGGATTTGATCGAGTCCAAGGCAGCTGAGTTATTTCTCTGAAGCCCAGAGAAATGTCTATATTTGGGCATTTTGCATAGACTAACCCAAGCAAAACTTCATTCCTTTGCACTTCATAAGAGTGGGAAGCCTTCCAGCTGCCCCGAAAAGCCAGGAGGAGGAGAACAACGCCTGGCTTGGTATAGGTCTCCCTTAGCCATTCACAGCCCTGCTGCCCCGTCTTTCCCTTGTTGGTGCCATTCTTCTTGTGGCCCCCCTGCCATTGTCACTGCACGTGCATGTGTGTTTATTGTCAACCAATCACAATTGCCTTCTGTTATTGGAATACCCATGGACTTGTTCCTGTCACTGATGTCCTTGATTTTGTAAGTTTCCACTACATTTGGAAAATGTTCTACAGATAATTATCATGGATAATCAGGAGAGGCTGATGCTTTCACGATACATGAATGACAGATGGTATGAAAACAATATCATACTTTCCGAGGCTTCGTTTTCCCACAACTTGGAAAGTATTTTTGCTTGATGGTATAAAAGGCTGCAGTCTGGCTTACTGTTTCTTACTCACTTTCTGCACATTGCGTCGTGTTGCTTACCCTGACAGGGTATAGCATCATGGATATCAGAGCTGCCCATGGGGGTGGGAGAAGTCAACAACATCAAAATACTGGGCGTGCCCAGGTGATAGAAGCCCCACCCCCTTTTAATGTGTGTCACACATATCACAGCTTGGGAAAGGGCTAGGGCTTGGATTGCTGGATCATGCCCATCATTTTGATGGTGTGGATCTCCTGATGAGAGAGTGGGTGTGGGTGTGTGGCGACATGCTTATAATTAGTCTGGCCAATTTGACTGTTAATGAGTGGATCCAGATTTATGATTGGCCTCGTAATCCTAGAAAAAGAAGGAAAGGTGATCCATGCTGTTCCTCCCTTGCCTCCATATCTGCAGTGAGAAGAGTTTCCTGCTGTCTTCATGGCAAGGCCTCCTCTAAAAACAGGGGGTGGAATTCCAGTGTATTTTACACATCAGAAGAAAATTTCTTCTGGAATGTCTGTTGTCATGCCAATGCATTTTATCATATGACAATGCATTTACAGTCCCTTACATTCTAGTACCTTTGGGTAAAACTGAAATATCCAGCACTGAAACACACCTTGGTCTTCTTCAATACAATTGGAGAGAATGCCATAATTTAAATTAGATGCACAGCGCCCATTAATCCTGAGGTAGTTTAGGCAGGACTGAGCACCAATTTAAAGAAAAATTATAATTATTAGCTTGAAATAGTGCCACTTGGTGCTCTTGACTGAAAAACAGGGTTTTTTAGCTTCATGTAGGACACTTTTACATCATTAGTAAGCATACACTGTTTCATCTTCCTCCATTTCCCTCCTCCCTGAAAAAAACACCCCAAGAGCATACTGAGATGTAGTGGAGAAAAACTGGGTTGTTCAGTGTAGTTTTTCCTGAAAGCATGAAGTAGTAATGCCAACTCCTACTGGCATGACCAGACCTTCTGCTGCATCGTGAGGACCCCATTCCAAATACATCTTCTGAGAGGCAATTTATTGGAGTCAAACTTTTCTAGGGCTGTAAAAAACAGTTTTTTCTTAGTTGAGATGAGGGCAGAAACTGGGGAACACAATGGCAACGTTTTGGGGCACTTTGTTCATCTCCTAAGCATTAGAAAGAGTATGGGAGAGTTAAAGCACTGGATCTTGCTATCATGATCAGAAAAACCTGTGTGGAAAGAGTGGAGCAATGGGTTTTAAGTATGCCACATACGCACAACAATGGAATTGCTAACACACTAAAACTGGAATAGCTCTTTGCTCCCTATTAGCTGGTTTTTCAACTTCAGTAATAACTCAGCACTGGAATGAATGGAAAACAGTTTGGGACATTGGTTTAAGCATGCCCTCATGTGGCAAGATTTTTACCCTGCATTGTCAAGGAACAAATGTTGCTTTCAAGTGGATAGTTCCTAGTGCTACCACATGCAATACTTTGTGCAGATATTCCATCTTTTCCTCCAAACACACTTTGGAAGAAAAAGAAAAGAATATAAAGACAGTGGGGAAAGTACTCTGACATTGCACATATGATCCTATATATTTGGTAGCATTTGGTGCGCTACCAAAAATTTGATGAACTAATGGATCATCAAACAAATCAACCCAAAACAACTCATTGGAAGCACAAATGACCAGGCTCAAATAATCCTACTTTGGACAAATTATGCAAAAACCCAGTACTCTGGAAATGACTCTAATACTGGGAAAGGTGGAAGGAAGAAGAGGATGACAGGCAGCAAGGTGGGTGGACTCAGTTACAGTGGTGATGAGTGCACCATTGGGAGACCTGAAGGACCAGGTTGGGGACAGATAGTCATGGAGGAAATCTATCTATGTGGTCCTGGGAGTTGAAAATAACTTGATGGTACATAACAAAAAAAAATATTTTGTAGCAAGGAAAGATACTGACCTCAGGGCCTCATGAAGTCTATGAAGCAGAGCAACTGGATGATACAATTTGTATGTGTAAGCAGCGATTATCACAATGAATGTGTGTCTTCAGATAGAACACACACACACACACAATTATGCAGAGATTATTAACTCATTTAATGCTTTTAAGGTATTTTAATGACCCAACCATTATTAAGGACTGTAATTTCTTTAGGTAACTTCTTAACTCTCTCTTCGGAATTAACATAGCTTCAAGGCAGCAATGCTAGACACACACATGGAAATCCGTCCCACTGAACTTTTTTTGATCATGCAGGAGCACAGCTGAGGGTGGGAGTGGTTGTCTCTCATATGTGCCATTTTCTGGATCTGAATAACATTTTCATAGTATCTACATGTTTAAAGCTGCTTTAAAGACTCTTTTGTAGTGACAGTTACTGTATGTCTAGGTTTTCCAGGGCACAGCTCGATTCCACTGCTGGCCTGCTCCATCTGGTCAGGAAGAACAAAATTCCCCAATGGCTCAGATGGGGTCACCAGTGATGGTGGCAGCAGCACCCAATGGCAGGTAGAAGTGTCTTTCTCAGCAGTTAGGAGGCACTTCCCAGCCATAGGCAAATGCCAAGGATAGATGCCCTGCCCTGGTTGCCTCCTGACTTGTGGGTGGAAAGGGATTCTGGGACTATCTGTCCACTAACCATACAGCAGAGATAGAAGAAACACACACATACACACATAGCAGTACTGTAACTTAATCAGTATTTACAACTTTAATCCACATTATAGCAAACATTTTGCAATGCAAACACTTGCCATTCTGGTTAGAATATGAGACAGCGGTGCAACTGTTGCTGCAATTCAGCAGGCCATTCCCACACAGTGGGAATGTGGTTTGAGCAAAAGGGCTGACTCGGTTAACTCCTCCTTCCTCCAACTCAAAATTTTCTTGCAGGACTCAGAAATGGTCAAGCACAGGGAGAGGAGGTCTACATTGTGGTGCCACAGCATTGCTAAACAGTTTGGTTCTGCAGAGCTGTGTTGTATGTGCAACATCAAAGGCATATGCCCAATGCATAGCTACTTCACACTCGGCTAACACACTTTCCCAGCTGCTAGCAGCCATGAGGTCAGTAGGCATCATAGCACATGGTCACCTTTTCTTTTTCTTTCCTTGCACAGGAATTGCCTTTATACTCTGGATGAAGCATCATGCATTTGCCTTGCTTCCCAGGCCTTCCCTCTGCTGTAAATAATTTAAATAGAGCCTTTGCAACACTGGCAGGTATAAAGTTAACATCCCTTCAGCAGGTGAGGAGGAATAGTTGGGTTAGTCCAACCTCATCCCATTGCACTAGATCTTGCTGATGTTTGGGAAGAACAATGAGATGTAGCGGCAGAATGATGAGCTGGGCCATGCAGCAAGAATATAGCAGGGATGGGCAAACAGCTTCTAAACTACACAACAAATGACTTTCTGTTCTGAAAACTACCAGACTGCCCTAGAATGGCCAGATTGGCATAGTCGGGAAGAAAACAAAAAATTCCAGTGTTCTCTGCAACATTCCAGCAGCCGAATGGTAGGCTGTACACACAGTGGAATACAGATGGAGCCAGGGACTTCCAGAAGAAATAGGCCACGCTACATAAAGGTGGCACCCATTTCATGGTAGGCATTCCCCTCCCCTGCTCCTAGGAATATAGTTGACTGATCAGAGGCAAAGCTGAGAGGTTGGACAAGAGACAAGCAAAGGGGTTAGCTAATCTTAGCTAATCTTTCTTAGTGAAAGGACTCTAAACTGAGTTAGAATATTATGAAAGAACATGTATTTATATATGTGAGAGGGGTCTCACCATGGGAAAAAACATTTTTTTTACATGAGATTTGAAATACATTTTTGCTGCAGTTACTTTTGGCAGTGACTGTAAACCAAAAGCAGCAAGAATGCTGATTTCTTCTACAAATGACATTGCCCTCTCTTCTCATTTGCAGAAAAACAGAAGTGTAAGATGCTGGCTGAAGAGTTCCAGGATTTGAAACCGAAACCATGGAGGGTGCTCAGTTTGGGAAGGCTGTGTTTTTATTTATTTATTTATTTATTTATTTATTTATTTGTCAAATTTGTCACCGCCCATCTCCTTCAAGCGGAGGAACTCTGGGCGGTTTACAATATTAGCTAGGAATTCTGGAAATTCTAGTTCAACCCACTTGGATGTTGGTGGAAGGGATTTGTATAGAAATGGAACAAATGGAACTAACTAGGAAAGAGGGGAATAATAAGACTTCACATATGGAATCAACACTCCTCCAAATGGCTTTCCAACTACCATATCCGTTGTTTAGCCAAGGCATCTCCCTAATACAGTATTTCTCAACCTTGGCAATTTTAAGACGTGTGGGCTTCAGCTCCCAGCTGGCTGGGGAATTCTGGGAGCTGAAGTCCACACATCTTAAAAGTTGACAAGGTTGAGAAACACTGTCCTAACAGTATTGCTAAACCAGTTTTAAGCCTATTTGAATTCTGCCCCTGCTCATCTGAGATGCCAGTTCTTGGCAGGTTCTTTTTGCCCCTTGGTCTACCTGGTGGGAAATGGGCAATGTGACTACTTTACAGTGAATTAACAAGTACACATGAACCAGGAATGGAGCACGAGATACCTCTGTCATGGGTAAAGAATTCACAGCTTGCCACAGGCTCTAATGCTTACTTTACCTTTCCAAAAACCCAGAGTTCATATTACTGTGTGGTAAAGGGGCTGGTATTTAAGGGCAGTTTATTTATTTTTATTATTTATTTATTATTCAAATTTAATTACCGCCCATCTCCCCCAAAAGAGGGACTCTGGGCGGTTATATTGGAAGTCATAATATGACCCTGAAGGCTTAACTCTGTTTCTCTTTAGATTGGTCTAGAATGCACAAGAGAGATTTCAAAAAGCTTTTCAATCTAGTATGGAAATCAATAAAAAAAAAATTCCTCAGAAAATCCAAATTATGCTCTGTAGAGAATAATTACCTTTGTCACCCTTTTTCCTAGACATACCCACAGAAAATCTGTCCTTTCACTTGCAGATGAAATGCCAGAGGTGGGTTGGTCTCTACATCTTCAGATACTGAACTACTTTTATTCTGTGCTGAGAAGCAAGAAAGACAATGTGTCTTCTCTTCTCTAGCCCTCATCTCATCTCTTACAAGAGTCTTTCTCTAGCCCCGTCTACTTTTCCCATGCATTAATTGCATTTACAGCTTTATTGGGGAATCTATATGGGCTTTCAACCAGCTTCTCCTCCAGATTCTGATCAAGGTAATGTCTACTTAGCGTAAGGATCTATATCGGCACCAAGTATCTTCAGACTAATATCTATATCCATCTTAGGGCTCAGGGCTTCCTTAAGACACAAAATATCAACTGGAGGTTATGAAGAGTGGAACTAAAATTGGCCCTCTTGGTTGTTCAGGGAAAGACTGTTTCACTTAGCTCTCTACTGCCCCCTGGAGGCAAGCTGCCTACCTATTCCTTGGTTGCAGAGAAGGGAAATCTGTCAAATTATATTTAGGGCACTTGTACCAGCTTTGTGCACTTGCATTTGTAATCATTAGCCACTTCCTGAATCCATATAGGAAGTGAGGAGGACAAGGTGACTCTCTCGATGACTGGGATGGGTGGGGGAAAGAATTAAAGTCACAATGCTTCCTACCATGCAGAATAACTAGTTTTAAAAACAAAACAAAACAAAACTGGCAAATACTGACGCATAGGCTGGAGTTTCAGGACAGCAGGAGTCCCCTACAAGTTCTGTAAAAAGGGAGTTGGCAGGCCCAGAGAGAAAGGCTTCTTTTGAATAGTCCTCACAAGATTCTTCTCAAGTGCTAGGCTGTGTTGGTTGCGGTGGGAGGTATGGTGGGGGAGCTGCAGAAGAAAGAAACTGACCATTAGAATATGGTTAGCAGCACCTTGCCAAACTTTGCTGGTCTTGAAAAAAATGAAGCAAGGTCAGACTTGATTAGTACTTGGACAGGAAATTAGTAGGAAGGCTTAAATCTGTAAATCTCTATACACTAAGCTCAACTCTAAGCAGATTTTTACAGAAACACCAAAGGTGAAGCTGGATCTAATTCAAGGTTAAATGTTCTCCAAATGTGTGAGGATTAGAGTTACCATACTCTGGCCTGCAAAAATCCAGACAACCACTAGGTGGTAGCAAAGGGAATTCTTTGCAGTCATCTAGTGGTCATCACCTTTTTTGCAGCCCGATATGGTAGTCCTATGGAAATGTCATATTTCTGTATTTTTTACAATATTCTGTTACATTGCTACATTTTATGTTACTGTAGCTTTTGTGGGGGGGGGACCTCTTATTTTGCCTTGTTTTACTCATGCCATCTTGGGTTTTAGAAAAGGACAAGCCTATCTCCATATTTTTCTTTCTTCTTGTTCCTCTAACCTTAAAGTTCCCTCCCTGCTTTTCCACGGTAATGCCAATGCATCCTCAGCATTAATCGACCTTTCACCTGCCACTTAAGAGATGCTGGAAAGATTAAATCCCTCAAGACGGAACTCAACTAAGACTTACCATTACCTAACCACAAGCATGCATTGTTAGAATTTCTTCCTATTTACACTTACCAAGGCTTGTTAAGTGCCTGTGACTCAGTGAATTCCGTGGATCGTTTGTGTGTAACATTTTCTTAACAGTAGCTCTAGAGAACTGCAGCTTTCATAATTTCTTGCCCATGCTTGAAGGAAATCCTGAGAGTTCAGACTGAGTTCATCTGCACCATACTTGGATAGGAAGTAAGTCTAACTTGTCATTACTTTACATTCTTTTCTCACCTGTAGGATTGTAGTATGGTGGCCCAGGTGGATATAGAGGGTACTGTGCAGCTGGAACTGTAGGTGGGTAGGGAAACACAGGGGTATATCCAGGATGAAATGTTGCTGGCCCTGCTTTTGGATCCATAGGATAAGGGTCTGGAGGCTGGTCAGGATAGCCAGAAAGTGGAATCTCCTGACCTGGATTTAACAAACTTTTGTGAGTGCGTGCTTCTGTGTTGATAGTAAGGCTGTGCAGCAATCTGGATTTGAAAGGGAAGAGGTGACTTGGAGCATGCATGGACATGTACATCACATCTGCTGGCAAGCTGAATCTTTTCCCAGCCTTATAACACAATCCCAGGAAAAGACATGTTTGATTTAAGGAGATGCCAATAGGTGTATTCTGCTCACCCAGTGTGCACTTTGCATCACCTTTCCTCCTTCAAATCCAGATCACTACAAACATTATCGATAATTCTCCATGTTATAAGGCAGCCTTCTCCAATCTGCCAGCCTGTAGTCCAGATGTGTTGGACTGCAGCTCCAATCATTCTCAGGCAGCTTAGCTCTTGGAAAGATTCCCCATCAGAATGCCCATCTAAGCACCATATGACTAATTGCAAATATGGTCTTATATCTATGAGAAAGAAGGTTTTGGTGTCAAGCCCAATGTAGCTGGCAGAATCAAGAAAACAAGAATGACATACATTTCAGTAAGGTAATGCTAGTCTGAAGTAAATGCAGGGCTTTGGAAATTGTAATAGGAAATCCCGTTTCCTTTGTAGTGAGGATTAATTAAAGCAGATTCTCCTTGAAACACTTTTTCCCACCCATCTCCTCCTCCCCACTTGGGCTGAATTGCTGTTTATGAAATAATCGGTCAACTGATTCACCTTCCAACATTCCCAGTTTCCCCCCAAACTCTCCCAGTGGGCCATAACAGAAGGACATTTTCTACCTTGATAAGGAGTCTGCATGTGATGCCGTCGCTGGTACAAGTAGCAGCAGGAGCACAGGAAGCAGCAGACAATGGTGGCAACGATGGCCACAAAAAGAATCACAGCTGAAGCGATGCCAGCAATGGTCCTCGGGCTGCAGAGCACAGACAAAGACAAGTGGATGTCCATGCTACAGAATCTGCTACTGAACCAGATAATAGTGACAACTCTACAAGATTCTCAAAAATCCAGTCACTTCTACTGCCCATCTTTGCAGGGTATCTTTGGGTCCAATTTAAAAAAAGAGAGAGAGAGAAATCTGTCAGATATGGCAAGGGACTTTTGAAAATATGACAGGTGGCCAAGGAATCTCTTCCTGCTTTATTTAATCTTCTAAAAGAATTAAGTAGTAACAATAGCACCCAAATATTATTTGAAGGCGTCTTCCTTTCTTGAGACCTTCTTGGACTGATTGGGTGTCTATGCACACAGTCAAATGGACAGCTAAGGAAATGATGCACAAAAGAACCAGTCTCTGTGCAGATTCCCACATTGCTGTGACCATGTTGGGCTTTTAAAGCAAAGATGGACTTTAGCAAGGCTGTTAAAGAAAACACAACTTTCCCTGTCCTTCTGTGGCCTCTTTGGGCACAGAGGAATGGAGGAAGAGGAAGGAGGAGGAGGAAGAGAAGAAGAGGAGGAGGATCTTTTTGGTAGTATTCATTTGACCATGAATTCCTTGAAGAGTATCCCCCTTCAAAATCCACTTAGAGGAATTCCTAAAATATATTTTTTGCATTCCTACTAAAAAGTAGATTTAATTACAATAGAAGCAAATGGACTTATCTTAAAAATAATCCAAAAATGATCTATTAAAAATAGAATTAGAAATCCCACAGTTACAAATATAAGAATCTCCACTTTATGCTTCAGCAAGTACTGAAGGAATAGATGAAATCGTTTCAATACACCAATACTTAAACTCAGTCCTTCAATATTTCAATACTCTTGTTATCATCATTGTGGTTGAAAATAAAAATAAAAATCACAACTCATAAACAGTTAATTCAACAAGTATATCAACAGGGCATTTGGCCAACCTAAGTAGAAAACTCTTGAGAGCAGAGCAAAGATCTCACTCCAGCAACTTTCAGGTCATTTTAATTAAACTTTAATTAAGCTTTCTTATCTCTTCAAGATTATGGAGCTCCATAAGGCCTAGTCTCATTTGGGAATGATATCCAATACCCACCATTTATTCTTCAACAAGACTTTTCTAGCTGAGCTATGAGTGCTGTACTTTGGACCCAGTTAGAGGAGATATGTGAACCTATACCAGGTATGTGATTAGAGACTCTCCCTACTCAGCATTCCTAAAACAAACAGATTAGATAAGTAGGTCCATGGATAAAAAATTCTCAGAAGTTCTCTAAAAACAGCCAGGAATCCTGCCTTTTATATACATTAGTCTAAGGTTTAGTTCTGGATCTCATCTTGCTTTTTTAAGTCAGCAGCCATGTGGCTACTCATTTCCTGCTCTTGAAAGTTTCTGCTGTTCTTTGGCATGAGAATTAGAGATTTCAGCCTCTCCACCTCCAGCTCTTATAAATGTATGGAACCAGTGCTCAGTTTTCATCCTAAGCTATAATGGTATATTAGGTTCTGACTTAGCAAGTGATGTGAACCAAGCCTTTATGGCTTATAAACCATGGGTTATGGCAGGAGTTCATAATCTATGGCACTAATGCCACATGTGGCTCCTGAAAATTTTGGGTGTTGGCTGCATGTGTGGGTTTCATTAATATGCAACTGCAAGGGAAAGTGTGAGTTTGATCAGGGCAAGGAAGAAGGGAGAGCTCATTCCTTTCCCCATGGGCTTTTTTTGCCAACTGTAATTAGTATTACTGTAGTTGCACAGGAGTGATTTTGACTTTAGAAAATCTCCTGAGAAAGGATGAAGCATCTCCTCCCCACTCTGTTCTTCTCTGATCAAACTGTACTCCTACCCACCCCCATCCTCCAGCTGTATCTCAGTCATAAAAACAAGAATATATAGTTGGGGGACTGCTTATATCATTCTACTCTCTCTGTTTTGGCCCGTCAGAGATGACTCTAAGTCTTCAGTCACAATCTTGTGGCTTCCAACCACCCCCTGTGGCTGTGCCCACAGTTTACATATTCTTACCCAAAGGCCATGCAGTGCTTTTGCTGCCGTTCAGTGAGGAGGTTTCTGATATCGAAGCAGCAGAAGCGATGGTAGCAATCTCCACAGCAGAAGGAGGGGAAGTTGCAGTCTATGCCACGGTGCCAGGAGCCATTTCTGTCTAGGTACCACTTGCAGTCTTCATCAGCTGAGACTGAAAGGAGAAACAAGCCACCCCTTAGCCTTTAGCTACTCCACAGAAAGCAGCGAGAAGCCTTCTAAGAACATCGTACAAAGACTATCAGAAATTTCCTACACATCAGCCTCTAGGAATGGCCCAGGGACCTACATTCAGAGGCCTTCCGGAATTTTGCAGGACATCATCACATGGTCTTTCACAGTACCAGGGCCACTCAAAAACGTAAAATTAAACTTGAAAAATGTTTGCAAGATCATTAAACCTTGCAAAATCATGTGAGATGATGTGTGACATTAGGCAAGAATGCCAAAACCTCTTTAACTTCTTGCCGGATTTTGGTTTTCCTGAAATCTCACAAGATTTCATGTGAGAATACTGAAATGTGAGATTTGGCAAATCTTGTAAGAATGTGGGATTTTTAAAAAAAATATTTTTATTTAATGATGGGGTTCCACAGACACCATTTATGGCTTCTTGTAAATTATACCATCCACAATACCACATTGCCAACACTGTCCATAAAGATTGTTTTCTCTCTCTCTCTCTTTCTCTCTCTCTCTAAATATAAAAGTAATAATGCAGAAGTCGGAAACATCACACCAATGAATATTTTCTCTGGCAGTTGTGAGACTCTCTGTCTTTAATATTTTTCAGATCTTTTTAATTAAAAAAAAAATCAGTAGGAAACTGCCATGTAACAAAGTAAAGCACCAGCTTCCAACAACACCAGAATGCCTCAAAGCCTGACAGAGGCCACACAGGTATTTTTACAATTCAAATATACTAGGGGGCCATAGTCCAGTATTTTCTTAGACAGTAAGGCAATCTGCCCTCTACAAAAACAAAAGAAAAAGAACAGCTGGATTAGGAGACAGTATCTTCTGGGGGCTAAGCGGGATGATCCTCATCATGTTGTCTTCAAGGAAAAGGGTATATTGGCCACAGCCATCATGGCAACCATGTTGTATAGAAAACGCAGTACAGGCAACAATGTAAGCACTGTCTAAATTTGTAGATTATTGAAACAACAGATTGTCTTTATTTTAACAAAATTAAAATAGATCTGCATGCAACATATACAGTAGCATATCCAAATACGAGATATATGTTCTTGATCATTGTTGTAACAGATAAGTGACCATGTGAATTGTCATCACTATGCAAAGTTGTATTCCTTGTTACATGTTTTAAAAATTTGGTAGACCAGATAGACATACAACCTTATGTCACTAAAATAAAGATGAGGAATAGATGCTCAACTTGCTTATTTCTTAGAAATATAGATGACCATGCATTTATAAATGCTGTCAAAAAGGAATAAAAAATATACACATGTAGATCATGTTAGGTCAGACTTAGCCAAGCAGAGGAAGGTAAAATTGAAACTCTTGTACTCTCTGGCATATTCAGATTGGGTCACTGCTATGGTTTTTTATTACCGTCCAGAGTATCAAATGAGTTCATTCTGATGCTTCAATCCCCTTCTCTTAAACATGTGATCTCCATATATAGAACATGACCAGCTGTCTTGAGATGACTGGAAGTGCTTACCCTGCTCTCTAAACATTGCAACCATTGAATTAATTACAGTTACTTTCTGCCTTTCTTCCAAAAAGTTCAAGTGATGTATATAATTCTGGCTCTTCACCCAGGCCCTTGGTGAGAGCGAATGAGACCCCTCGCTTCATTGCACTTGGCATCTTTTATCTTTTACTTTTTATTGATTTGATTATAAGTTGATTGTTGTGAGCCACCCAGAGTCACTGAGAGGTCAGATATCACACATGTTTTAAAAATTATTATTATTATTATTATTCACCTTTTCCCCATTTTATTCTTCAGACAACCCCATGAAGTAAATAGGTTTGTTAGGAAAGATAGATAGTCCCTTGCAAAAGAATATTATAATCAAGTGGATATTTTAATTTGAATATGCCAAATCTGAGACCAATATTTTAACCCATTATATACCATACTGTATTTTAATACAGTGATTCTATAGTTCTTGTACAGAATTTATAATCCTAAAATCAATTTCCCCACATACGCAGATATTTCCCTTATAGAGTAAAAGAGGTTCTCATTACTATACAGCATTAAAAATAAAAGAATATTTGTATTCTTTGGTTGTTTATATGAAACAAAATTCAATCACAAATGTATGATCCATGATGACTGAAGTAAAGAGTACTTATGAACAGAAATAGTGTCTTCTTTCAAATATGCACATTCAGGGATACCTCTCAGCCCACCCCACCCTGCCCTTCAATCCACAACTTGACTATTAACTAGATGAAAGGGAATCTCAAAGGGAATCTATAGCAGAATTTTGCAGACTTGATCTGTTGGAATGACCCATGTTTATGAAAGGACCGATGTTCAGAAGTGAGATGGAACTATACTGAGGAAACAAAGTTGTGGTCCATTCACTCACCGAACAAGGACAAGCAGGCTTCATGCTTCTTTTTCTTTCTTATGTTACCTTTCCTTTCTTTGTATTCTCTCTTTCTGTAAGAGAAACAGTTGCATCTCCCTCTCTCTTTCTGCAGACCAAAACTGCAGCATTATTTTCCTTGGCATTTGGAAGACTTTAAGAAACAATTAATAAACAAAAACTTTTAACACTGTTTTATTAGTGTTTCTGCCATTTTAAAGGATGGAAGAATGCAGCTGGAATTCCTCTCCACTGACACAATGAAGAGATGAAAAGGCAAGGCAACATAAGCCTAATCTTCTGACATGTTAGCTATCTGGGCACAGAAAGATGTTATTGCATGTTCACCAGGAAGATATTTCTTGTATGTCTTTCAGCCACTATAACACATACTTCCTTATCCATTTGAATCTGTACCTTAGATGAGCTTATAAAACATAATTGGTTTTGTCTAAATTATTGATTGTTGAATATAATCACTCTTTTGTATTTTATTCAAGGATATTGCCAAGCATGGGAAAGGCTTTCCCATAGCAGAGTTTGAATAATTAAAATTTCTGGCCCTAAGTTCTTCAGTGCAGTAAAAGCATCTGTCCCTTACTGTATGTAGAACTGGAAAAAACTTTCCTCTTCCTCTTCAATTATTCTGGGGGACAATGATTTCTATTTGGTTTGTCAAGATGGAACTCTGTGATACAATTTTGGTTAAGAGCACAAACCTGAGACAGAAACAAAAGACATAACAAGATATCAATAGGTATGGACATTTGCAGGGGGCTGGATTCATGCCCAAGTTACTGTATATCCTTCCTCTTTGTGATGGGGTTATCTCTAATCCCATTTTCTTAACTTTGCTTTTTCATTGAGAACCTTCATAGATGTATTCAGCCTGAATAAGCAGTGTGATGTATGTGCAGTCTGCTGCAAAGTAAAATTATTTCATGATTGTTAGCCAGCATGCATGTTAAGATGTTAGACTTGACTATGGAAACCCCAATTCAGATCCTCAATTAATCATGGAGGTTAATACGTGAACTTGACCCAATGATTCTCTCTCAAACCAACATACCTCACAGGATTTTTTTCTATGGGGAAAAAACTTTGAACTCTCAGAGAAAAGGCAAGATATAAGTATAATGGTAAATAAAGAAATGCAACAACAATACATAAAATGTCCAGAATCCTTTGCTAGCATGGCCAAAGCTTATATCTAATAGAGATCAGGAGAATTGAAATTAAACTCATCTAGAAGGCATAAGGCTAGGAAAGGTTGGGCTAAATGGTTCAACTATTGCTTTGACTGCATATAAGTACTATTTGTGCACTTACAATAATAGCAGGACCCTTTAGCTAGACTTCCCTAAACTAGTACCCTCAACTTCCATGATCTCTAGCCAGCATATCCATTAGCTATTGTATTAGTTGGACATATTGTCTAGGAATTGAAATTCAATACACCTAGAAGACAAGAAGTTGTGAAATGTTGCGTAACCTGTTCCTCTCAACACTTTTTCAGAATAAAAAGCCCTTAGCCACTATCAAAAGGCCAAGAAACTAGCCAACTTGATAAAATATCATTAATATAGCTTGCAGATACAGTATACCTGTTACTAGCAGGATCTCAATGTGGAAACACTCTCAGGTTGTGTGAAAGAATACAGGGAATTATAATCAGCAGCAGATGGCAGCACCATGGACAGCACCACACAGTTGAACAACCAGGTTCCAGTTACAAGCAGGTTCCATTAGGCCCAATAGTGAGCCCAAAAATGAGCAAGGGATCTTGAGAATTACTGCACATCCAGACTGGTCAATGGGTTAAGACAATTCTTTCAAACTAAATAAATAGCTTTAGGCATTAAAAAAAGCCAACTAGATCCCGTCTTCAAGCAAGTACAGAGTCAGTGGGACTTCAGTCATCAGCCATAATCTCTATTTTATTCTACAATCCATTCCTTCCTATCCCACTTCATCTTCTCAATGGTTATCTCAATTTCCTTCCCCATTGCTGTCAGAATATCCCTGATTTCAAGTGTTTTGGAACTTACTTTCCTTCAAAGCTCCATAGCAAATTCTCATTTATCCCAGTTTCCGAGAAAATGAAGAGTTCCAGTTCCCATAATGTATCCACTTTGGAACTGCCTTGTATCTCTCTGATGTGTCTGCTCAATTAGCAGCAGCAGCCTTGGGCCAACAGCCCTTGTTCCCCCAGCCCCCACTGTAAACACAGAATTAATACTTCCTAAATTTCTATGAAGCTGACAAGCAGCACTTTGGCTCTAGCAATGGAAACCTCATTTAATGACCAGAAGTCTGTCCTTTTGGATGGTATTCTACAGCCAAAAGGGATATTAGGGTGTGTTTTTTAAATATATCAAGATTTTGTTATAATTGTATCTATTTTTATTATTTGTTATTATGATTATAGATGATGAAAAATAAAACAAAACCCCGAACAAGGAGCATTTTACTACACAAAGAACAATGTAATTCCAGTGGTCAATTTTTAACTAACTGTCAAAAATATAAAAAAAGAAAAGGGTTGTGTACACATTTTGTATACAAAATTTCAAATTGTTAAAAAAAATCCTACCCTCAAAGGAAGCATGGCAGGGAAAAATTCCAAACAAAAGACAAAACTCTTTGGCAATGCTTATACTTCCTGCAGTTTTCTTGGCAAGATTTCAGAAGTGGTTTGCCACTGACTTTTTCCTAGGGCTGAGAGAACGTGACTGGCCCAAGGACACCCAGCTGGCTTTGTGCCTAAGGCAGGATTAGAACTCACAATCTCCAGGTTTCTAGACTGGAGTCTTAACCACTAGACCAAACTGGCTCTCTTGCTTCTTCTACTCATTAGTGAAGATAAAATGACACCTCAATTCAGAAGTAATTATTTGGAATGAAAAAACCCTCATCAACTAATAAACATGTAATACTGCGAACGGAAGCACCACAATATCCATTATAAACAAATGGGAAGATCTATTATGGGTGGTTTAACTGAGGCTTGGACAAAAGTTATTATAGCTGGAGTTTTTTAAAGATTTTTTTTGTTTGAAGTATCTTTTAAAAATCTTTCTAAAATTGAAAGTGTTAGGCTGAATCTACCTGTACATTATAATCGAAATTATTCACTGCCTGGAACAAATTCCTTAGGAGCTAGGATTTTTAACAACAGCATGATGCACAAACTACAATACCTAGATGTCCACATAATACCTTAAGTCATAAACTACCACAGTGGCTGGAATTCACACATCAGGTAAAAGCAAAGAAACCATGGGATGGCTCAGCACATTACATGAATGTCAATTATACTGTCCATCTGCCAGAACTTCGGAAAAACCTTTTCCTCATTATTATCAATTTATCTTGAATAATGAAGTACCCTCCTTCTGTCACAATACTACAATAAGAAACTTCATTATAATAGAAAAAAATAAGCCTTTGTCTGTCTATAGCAGTGTTTCTTAACCTTGGCAAGTTTAAGATGGATGGACTTCGATTCCCAGAATTCTCCAGCCAGCAGAGGTTGAGAAGGTTGCCACGATTGAGAAACACTGGTCTATAGTAACTGTGTAAACCAACAAGCAAGCTGTTTTCAGTTACTATTTCAACTTCAGCCACAGCAGAGTAATTAGCAAAATCAAGCGATAACTGGTCTATATTAAATGTTCTCAAGTAGGCATGGAACAACACTCTGAGAACAGGCCATTTTCAGGACTAGTGCTGTTCCATACCTACAGTGCTTGAGAACATATTTCTCATCATGAAATTTACCATAAAGTTTTATGTGCAATTTCTATTGTTATCTTGCAAGATCAGCCCTCTCGGTGTACTAGGACTGCAACATGGTCCATCTCTGTTCATTCTGGCTGAGGATGAAAGGAGTTGCAGTCCAACCCTAATTGGATAAAAGAACTAATGGTTTTCCTGAAAACAAGCCATCTTCATGAATATGAACATGAGCATGATTAACATGCTCAGCCTATAAATACTTAGAATTACTAGCATATTTCACTCCATGTTCTTTCACAGAACAATCTTCCATAGCCTGACTTCTTTTATATGTTTCATGTGAGACTACAAATCCATACTTTTGGAAGCATTTGGTTGAAGACTATTCTATGGCACCTCCCAGATCTGTTAGCTTTTCATAAATGTTGATAGGGTTATAATTTGAAAGACACACATCTTTTCTGAACATCTGAATCAGATCTCTGAATCCCATAGGGCAGAATTCTACATTGCAAATATAATAATGCTAATATCAGTGCAAAGACTGCTGGTAAAAACATTGTATCAGACCAACTTTATATCTGGTTAGGTGACTCCACTTTTCCAGGGATCAGCAATGCAGTATCAGGAGCAGCAGAGAGCAACATGTTCAGTCATTAACCATTAAGTCACTGCAGGCACTTCAGTCAAGACACAATTTCACCTTTCTGCAAATAGCTTCTTTATTTTTAAAACTCATACAATACAGGTTATTTAACTCCCACAGGTTCCCTATAATTATCAGGTTAGCATCCTTCTTCAACCACAGACAAAAATAATTCACACAGAATCATCATCCATAAACATTTCAACAGGGACGTGGCAGGAAAAAGAAACAGGTCCCAACTATGATTAGATGCAGGCATTTGGGTTTGTATGTCTTACCAAGAGCCTGCAGTGCTCAAAGGAGTGAGGCCAACTGTCACAAAGCTCTGAAGTGTCAGTGTCAAGTGCTGTTTCTCCCTAGCTCAAACTCCATGATATGAATGAATATTCAAAGTTTTGTACAGCTCCCATTTAGTTCAATGGAGCACACTCAGAAGTTTCCCCTGTTTGCATGACTTTTTAATTTAATGGTTATTTTTTATGATCCTCCAGCTTCTAAGAGTGATTTGAGGATGATATTCCAATTGAGGGTTTTAGTCCAAATGGCAATAAACAGATGATGACCCATTTGGACTCTATATCCTCTACAGAAAAATCCAGCCCAGCTCAACAATGCATTAGATGAAAACTGCACTATTCCCCGGACGTCAAAGCAGCAAAATAACACCGCATGTCCCACTCATGAATCACAGAGACTAGAGGAGAAGGATAAATCTGAGGTTTTTCTCCTAATTCCAGCCTCTAGCGGCGATGAGACATTTCACGTATGCTCAGGAGCGCCCTTTTTGTTCCATTACTTTCAAGATGGAATACAGAAACAGTTTCCAGTACAGAAAACGCGTTCAACTAGGACGAGCCCAGAAAAGCACCATCACTGTCCCCCACCCACTCCTGGCCAGGCGCAAACCCAGCTTTTGCTTCACGCGGCGGGCCTGCGCCGCGCTGCTCTTCCCCTCCTGCCGGCAGCCCCGCGCGGGATCCACGCCGCAGCTGTCTCGGCCGCGCTCCGCTTCCCTCACAGCCGCGCGCCCTCACCCCGGCCTTACCGAGGGTCGCAGCGACCAGGCTGCAAAGCACCGTCCACGCCAGGGCCCAGCTTCCCATCGCCGTTGTTCTGAAGGGCTTCCAGATGCCTGGCCGACGCTGCGGGAAGGGGCGGGCGCGGAGAAACCGGATCCGGGGGGACGCCTCCTCTTCTCCCAAGAAGGGAAGCGCAAACCGCGGTGGGAGGCTGGACCGAGCTCTCTTCTTGCATGCCGGGCTGGGCTGTCGGAGCTGAGGGGCCTGCTACGGGTTTAGCGAAGACCGTAATTTTCCTCGCGAGGTGGTTTGGTCGGCAGCCAAGGGGGTGAACTATGGGCATTTGTTTTCTCTGAGAGTCCCAAAGCGAAGCATGGGGTGGGGGGTGGGGGGTGGGGTGAAGGAAAAAGCAAGCCAGCAATTCCTCTCTGTAGAATTGAGGGAAGCTTCTTTAACTCTTAATCCCGTTTCTCTGCCTTCCAAGTTCTCTGAACAACTTTCTGTCACAATTAAAAACTAAAGGATCATAACAAAGTCAGTGTACAAGAGGTGCACAAGTGCACAAGTCACTGCACAAGAGGTGGGAATTTTTTTTCCTGAAAGTCTGGAGCACAAGGCTGCTCCAAAATCCTTTGATGCTTCAGGTGGAGCAGTCAGTGATGCTCTGGCCCAGCCACCCAGGTCAAAGTGCAAAATTGTGCCAAGCAGCCAAGTATCTGGAGCATATGCTCATCACCCACAATTGTTTGGGCACTCTCCGTATTCCTTCTTCTCTGTCCTGTGATCCCACTTTATGCTTGTAGTTTTGTAATTTCATTTGTTGCTGCCTTTAAATCCACCTTCTCTTTCTGTTTTTCCTTCTTTCCATATTGCCCATCAGCCTTGGGGGCCCACTTCCCATGTGGATGCCAGTGTGTTCCTAAGCCTGAAGTACCTGCCTTGCCCTCTTCCTGAACAGTGCTCACCATTGCTTTTTCCACCCATCTGCACAAGCAGATGCCAGATTTCACTCTAGCCTTTTAGTTTCCCCTCACGTTAGCTTTTCCTCTCCCTCTTTGGGCATCTTTTGTTTTGTGCCTGTTTGCACTTCCTCTGTTCCCAGAATCTTACTTTTGCTGTTCTATGATGTGACCTTAAGAAGACAGGATTTCTAAGGCACCAACAAAGGAAGTTTTGCTTTATGCTTGTACCCTTCCCCCCATGTCTTGCATGTTGGCCCACATGTCTAAAACACTTTATTTTCTGGACTTTGGCCCTCTTTTCTTTTTATCTTATAAACTATTCAGTTACTTCTTACAAATATAACATATCCATTTGGCTGTTAAGATGTGAAGAGAGGCACATGCCAGAGACCTGCCTTTATGGCACGTAGGAGAGAACCTGTGTTGCTCTCAGGCTGTGGAACATCTTCCCTGGGGTTGTATTTGGCCTGCACTTTCTCACTGTTTGCAGAATCATCAAAGGCTTACCTCTTTCACCAGACTTTTAATTGTCAGATTATTTTTAGTGCTTCTTGTTGCTGGGAGAGATAATGAACAGTGTGCTGGGTACTGTAGGTATTATAGTTCGAACTACAAAACTTTGTTACTTGCAGTCTTTAGATCATATTGTATCCTTTATGTATGAGCACCATATGTTAAAGCATGTTCCAAAAAAATAAATGCTACACTATCTCACAAAGTACAGTATCTTGGGATGGTAAAACAAAATCTGGGGTAAAATGTATATTTTCTATACATATCTCAGCCATGACTGGGAGCACTGTGTCACCATGCAGAAGCAAAGCTTTGGACTAGGGCATCTCTAAGAACACCATCAGCCAAAGGTGGGAGATACATGATGCAGGATGACCTGTAATTTATGTCAGGTAGAAAAATCCCAGTTCTTTCTTCAAAGAATGAAGGGATTTGATTTTGGGAAAGCTAAAAAGACACTGAGTCTTGACCCTGGAGCATCCCATCTAAGAGAAGTTTGAAAAGAACAGGCTCTTTGTGTAATGCACAGCGGGCCAAAGGGTTGGAAGTTGGAGAAGTGCATATTCTCATGTCAGAGAAAGCTGTTTTATAAACAAGGGGAAAATGGCAGGAATTTTCAGGACCAAGAAATCAGTAGCCACATGACTGTTGAATTGAAAAGATGGGAGGAGAGAGCCAGAATTCAAGGTCTTCTTACAGAATATCTTGTGCGTATGGATTCCTAATTTTCTGCAGTAAATTTACCTATATAACCTTCTCGATACTGACTTGGAACATGGAGATGGAAAAGAGTAATCATCATACCTGGTACAAAGCCTACACAGTGATTGTTTTTTTCTTACTTCCAAAGAACAACATTGTTAAAGAATAAATGTCATTGTTGCATTTAAAGAAGATGATCAACAGATATAAGAGAGTTAATTATGCTTTTCCACTTATTTTGAAGATTTCATCAGTACTGTATTAGCAAGAAGTACAGAAGGCCTTGCAGAGTAGATTACTGGAGCATTTCAGAATCTCCTGCTGTATACATGTGTGTTCCTCCAATGCATTTGTAGCATTTACTATATGTGGATGATGTCGAATATATTTGTCTCCCTAAAATCTTTATCCCTTTCAAGTATTTTTCCAGGGAAGACGGAGTGGCTGTGGATTAATGGCTCCTCGATTTCTGGGAAATTGTCATCTTTAGTTCTGGATGGGGTTGCACTGCCCCAGACAGACCCAGTGCATAACTTGGGGGTCCTCCTGGACTCACAGCTCCTGCTCAAAGAGCAGGTGGCAGCCATGGCTAGGAGGGCCTTTATGCAACTTCATGTTGTGCACCAGTTACGCCCCTTCCTGGAGTGAGAGTCCCTTTGAACTGTCACTCATGCCCTGGTTATCTCCCATATAGACTACTGCAATGCGCTCTACATGGGGCTACCCTTGAAGAGTATCCAGAAGCTACAGCTGGTGCAAAATGCAGCTGCGTGGGCGATCTTGGGTTTCCCAAGAGCAGCACATGTCACCCCTTTGCTCAACGAGCTGCATTGGTTGCCAGTATGCTTCCTGGTCCAATTCAAGGTGTTGGTTATCACCTTTAAAGCCCTATTTGGCACGAGTCCAGGTTACCTAAGGGACCATCTCCTCCCCATCATATCAACCTGTCCCTCCTGGTCATGCAGAGAGGGCCCCGTCTGCAAGAGAATTCCATCTGGCGGGGTCCAGGAGGCGGGCCTTCTCTGCAACAGCACCCGCCCTTTGGAATATCCTTCCCCCGGAAGTGAGATTGGCTCCCTCCCTCCTGGACTTTAGGAAACAGCTAAAGACCTGGTTCTGTAATTATGCCTGGGGCGGGAGAGAGAGTAGTCATTCCTGGGGATGGTTAGTTTCTTAGAAGGACCCTACTCTGCAAATCACAGACAACTTCCAGCCATCGGGGTTTTTATCATATTTATAGTGTTTTACAGTTTTATATTTTTCTATTTATGTTTTATTGTAAACCACCCAGAGTCCCTTTTGGGAGATGGGTGGCAATAAATTTGATTAATAAAAAAAAAAAAATTCTGGTGCTTTTACAAAATTTGGTTGTACCCTACATAAATATATCAGCCTTTGGAAAATCCATATTGTTCATCAGATATTTCAGTATATTTGTAATATGTTCATAGACCTGCTTGGCAAATGTACAGTACATGCTGTAGTAGTAGCATTGGTACAAAACCCACAAAACAGTCTGCTTTCCTGCATTTTAATAATGGTTTAGTGCAATTTTATCAGTCCAACTGACAATTGTATGTTTTTTCTAACACATTTGTAACATTTATATTACATATATCTGGATAAGGATAATTAGTTGATATTATATTCCACACCGTTGAGAGGAATATCTCCTGGCTATGCAGTTGTCAGAACCCATTAAGCAAATGCAATTTTTATGTTAATCTTGTAAGTAAGAATGATTACCACCATATTTCTTTTTACAACCATCTGCGTGGCCAACTACATTGGCATTCAAAGTTAATAAAAATATGATCTTGTGGATAATTCTTGAGCTGTGTGTTCCCATTGAGGCAAGCATAGTACTTCTCTGGATCTGGTGGGTAACTGTAATTAACATTAGGTTTGTCTTTACAAAATTCATCTACAATCAAATCACTTGGCCAATTGTGCATATCCTTGGTGGCATTATAGACCAGACCTTTTGGGCAATTCATGAGTACTGTATGTCTGTTAGAGCAAGTATAATATTTGTATGGATCTGCTAGGTAAGCATAGTTTCCATCAGGTTTGTCATTCAAAATGTACTTGGATCAGTGGTGACGGGTCCAGAACTTACAACAGGCCAAGGAATAAGAGTAATATAAGGTTTTCCTGTTGGCTGTGTAGGTCCAAAGCCATCATATACTGAAAGAAATATTTGAAATCAGATCTTTAGATTCTTGTAACAATTCAGTCATATTATTCCAACCAGAAGTATCTGCCAAGGGGTGATAAAAAAAATCAAGATTGTCCCTGCAACCATGCAATCAAAGTCCCACACCTTTTTTAATGTGCACCATATGCAGGTAAGAGTGGGCTTTGCACAGCCACACCCACCTTCTTGACTTTTTGCTTCCCTTCTCCATGGATGCTTCTAATTCCAACCCAAAGAGCCATTATAAACTGGCATCATTAAAAGAAAATATTGATGGAAAATATCTATGCTACAAGCTAGACAAGTTCAGCATGACTAAGGATAAAATCTAATCTTATATAAATTAATTTTTAGATGAAAGAGTCTCTACTGGTTGGTTTAAATCAGGAAAGATGAGAAAACTTTTATATTGATGCTGTAGCTTCCAGTGCAGTGCTTTGACACTCGATTAGAAACCTATAGAGGGTTTGTTTAATGGGGAGGGAGATATACCATATCTCTTGATATGGATATCTTGATATGTCTTGATAAAACATTTCAAAAAATTAAAAAGTAAGAATTCCAAGCTCATACAAAGAGGATGACCTGACAGATGCCCTATCTTGAGTTGAACTTCAAGCATTGACAGAATAGCCCCTCTTAAATGTAACTCTGCTTTCAGAGCTTCATTTATCTGGCAAAGAGGAAAGGATCTTCTCCTGGCCCACTCCCAAGATACACTCCTTGGGAATTGCATTTAATCCCCATTCCATGGGAGTTGCATTTGTCTACTTCCAGGAAAGGAACTCACATCCTCTCCTCAGGCCTTTTGAATGGTGCAGATTCTAACTTTTGCTAGTTTAATGGCTTTTGACTGTACATTTTATTTTAGATTGTCTATAAGGAGACTCTTTCCCATGTCTACCTTCAGATTTCTTCAGAGATCTTTCTTCGCAAATCTATCAAATTACAATTCAAAATGTGTTTTAGTCTTGTTTTATGTGTAACTTTTGCTTAAAATTTTCCTTGATATTTCAAACATTGAATGGTTTCTTAATAAATATTCTTCATAATTAATATATAGTACCTCTTTTGAAAATAAAGAGCTCTAGTACCCAGATTAAGATCAAAATATTATTTTATTCCCATAATTGCTATTATTATACTTGAGGCTTCTTAAACTTGGGTGCCCTCTAAAAGTATGGACAAACTCCCAGAATTTCCAGATAGCTTGGCCATTCCTGAAAATTTGGGGAGTTAACTTCCATAGATTTGAGAGTGCCTAGAATGAAAAAGTTAGTTCTATCTTCTACATCTTTTATTATAAAATACTGCATTTGGTGGTAACCATTACAGATCTAGTTTCCCTTTCATACTTAATTTTGTATTATGTAGATTTTCTGTGGCAGATTCAAATATTTCCTATTATCTTTACTATACAGTAGTATCAAAAACATTTTCTAATGGCATTAAATAATGGTATTGTTCCAATATTACTGTCTTATCTAGAAATTAAATATTCATAGGATTTAGCAAGGCTCCATTATAATACCGGACAATTTCTAGAATTTATCGTTTTGTTTTGTCTTAATTCTGTAAAGTATAGAATTATACATTTTTTCTATTTCTATCCATTTTTTGCATGGATAGAAATAACTAAATAACCTCAGCTGCTGCCCATTTAAAAGTAATATCAGTTATTAATATCTGGCTTGGACCTGGACATCATATCACTTAGTTCTTTTCTTATCTTTCCATTTCTCTCCTCTTTTTTGGCCTTTCTGCCACCAGATCCCTCTGCCAGTGTTAGCTGGCAGAAAGCACTTTGAGCAGAAACAAATTATGCTTAAGCTAAATTCTTCCAGGTGACACATTTTAATTAGGATTATGCTTTAAAAAATCAACACACAATCCCAATGTTGTTGCAGAACACACTGTTCTCCCTGGCAAACTTACCAGTATCGGTCTTTTTCTTGAACTGGACAGATGTGTGTTCACCGCTCATGACTTTATTCTGATTCAAAGCGTAGACAGTTTTAGCATGAATATTGTGATTGTTCCCAAATATAAAAGTCCACACATGTATGTGACCTAAACACACAGTAATTAATTAATTACTGTAGCATCTTTTTAGGATAGTAGTACAAGGTCCGCACACTTAGAATTATATTTATAATTAATCTAAGAAGGACTTTACATGTTTCATAAAAAGCACTGACAGAAAAAACAATTCCTTTTAGGACCTGCATATTTCTCTTGTAATAATGGGAAGTATTACTTAGAATTTTGGAGTGAAGAAGCTTAGCTAATATAAGGAGGCACATAAATACCACTGAGCTGTCATAGTTGAGCACAGACTGTGGTTACTTCCACATTGCCTCCTTTTTCACTTCTCAGAGCTTTAGAAGCAGTTTAATGGGATCCATGACTGTCTTCACTTCTGCTGACTTGAAATACCAAGAATAAGGACAAATAGTCTCTCATTCCATTTCACACAAAAGGAAAAAAAATTAAAGCGCTCAGCAGTCTGACACTTGGCCAACCGAGAAGGAAAAAAGAAACAATGAAACTTGTCCATTTCACACCCTTCTTGTTTCATCTACAAAGCTATCTGCTTCATGCTAGCATTCCCTAACAGAGCCTGAATGAGGTTCAGGTACTTCCACGGTGAAATAAAGACACGGCATCTCATCCCAGCTACAGCTGAGTGGAAATAAATCAGCTCAGCTCTTCAACGCTGCTAACATCATGAGAACACAGACATCCAAAACTGTTTTCAAACTGGTGCAGAGTCCTTGTATGTAAACATCCTTAATCAGAACATGGCGGCTAGAATTCAATACAAATTTGTTTATTATGCTGAATGCACAGAAGGAAAAAAAGTGTAATGATTATTGTGGAAATATAAAGGAATATAAATATAAACATATATAAAGAATTAAGTCAACTGGAATATAGTATAACACTATGTTTTGCTATGAATGAACATCACAGAGCTGATTGCAGATCATTCCAACCTCATCACTGGCATATGTCCTTTACTTCTGTTGGAAAGCTGAACTAGCTAATGTTTTCCTTTGTAATCTGCGAGCCAAAATGATCCCACAGGTTGCATTTGCACCATATATTTTCCAGGATAACTGATTTCTTCTATATGGATGCTTATTAGTAAAATGGCAAGTTTCCAGAGTGAAATGGCAAACTTTAGGTCTCTATACAAGCCTGTTAGTCAGCCTACGCTGTTGATGACACAATGACTGGATTTTGCTAAGTCATAGTTTGTTTGGTTTGGTTTTCTCTTATTGCACTAGGTAAACCCAGACTTTGTGGCTTGTAAATTATGGATTAGGATATTGTGTAAAACCAGCCAATTGTGGTTTAATCAGCTACCATGAATTAAAACTACACCTTGGCCACTAAACCTTAGGGTATTCCCACATAACTACCACTGCACCCCTTTAGACTTCTCTGGGAGTTTTGCACCACTGACCAAACGTCTATTTTCATGGTTACTCTCTGGAGTTTTTGTCATGATCACCGTTGCGATGCTTGTGACAGCGCAACGACTCACATAACAATACAGGGAAATGGGTGCCGGGGGATTAAGGGAAAAGGCAACTGGTTAACGAAAGAGAGCAACAGGTGCTGGCAACAAAGTAACGACTCTAGCCAGAGACGCAGAAGGAAGAAATACAGTGTTGCAAAGAAGGTAATTGACAACACCCAACCACAAGGCACGCCCGAGCTGTCAAAAAGAATCACGAACCTAATCACCCGGCAATGGCCCATCACTGGCCGGGGAAACCGATTAAGAAACCACTCGAGGCACAGGAGGGGGGTCCACGACCCCTCACCCACCGGCAACGGGACAATCGGGGCTCAGGGCACACCCGGAGTAAGGAGGAGTGGAGCGCTGACCGGCGCGGGCTATTTAAATCCCATTCCGGCGCGCTCCACTCACTCTCAGCTTTTCCTAAGGCATGCATTCTATACTCAATTAAAGCCAGAACCTAAAGCCTACATTAGAGTCTGCGTTTTATTGGGTAGCAGGCAGAGCCTGACATAAAGCTGAGAGTTACCAAACCAACATCGCCAAGCTCCACCGGACGAAATTTTTTCCGCAGGAGGAACCAACTGGCGAGAAACGGAACCAAGGACAGTGATGGAGCCAGCACTTCGCACCAGAGGCGTGAAGGACAGCCCACAAGAGGCAGAGGTGACCCAACGACGGCTGGAGGCAGCGCACCCCACAGGAGCCACGGACACCCTCCCTGCCCACACCACACCCCAGTTCCAGACCTGGAGCCCCAACCCAGATGGGGGAACCCTGACGGAAGACGAAGTCGCGGACCAACAACTCCTCGCTTGGGCCAACGAAATAGGATCCCGGACGGGAACACCCTACCCCAGCAGGAGGCTCTGCTACCCCGAAACGCCCGAGCAGGAAGGCGCAAGACTACGTACCGGACAGCATCTGGCAGCACCGACGTCAGACAACCAGGGCACGCCAGACAGGGTCACGGCCCTAGAAGCCCGGGTATGATACCTTGAGCACCTGCTCCTGTCCCCGCCAGCGGCAGATGAGGACACGACCCTGAAAGCCAAGGTACGAGACCTGGAACACATGCTCCAGTCCCTGGCAACAATCGTCAGCGAGCGCTCCAAGACTGAGGCAGCACAGGGGGTAAGAGGGGACCGGGGCAACATATCCACCCCATCTACAACCCCGAGCGGAAGGGGCCAAGCTCGAGACTCCACCACAGGGGCTCGCATCCCCGGGCCAGTGGGAGCCATCCTTCAACACCCACGGGGGGGGGGGGGGACCCGCAACACGGGAGGTTCGCAAAAGACTTCACCGTGCAATTTGACAGGAACCCCATGAAACTGTCCTTCTTCTTAACCAACATGAGGGACTACATGGCCCAATACGGACATTACTTCAGCACAGAAGCCGCCAAAATCTCGGCGGTGGCCACCAGACTCCAGGATAGGGCTGCAGACTGGTATGTACAGATGTACGAGTCCGGAGCCCCAGCCTTAACCAACTTTCATGACTTCCTCGCCGAGCTGAAACATTACTTTGAGGACCCCCTGGCGAAGGAAAGGGCAAAGTGCACACCCCTAGCACTGCGGCAGGGCAAAAGAACGGTGGCTGACTACGCCCTCGAATTCAAGGTCCTCGTGGGCAAAATCACAGAATGGTCAGAGGCCACCCTGATCGACATGTTCAAATGTGGCCTCAACCGGGAGGTGCTCCAATGGGCACTCTACAGGGGCGACCCAGCCTCCCTTCATGGGTGGATTTGTCTAGCCAGCAAAGCAGAGCACGCGCAGCGCACGTTCCTGCTCGCAACTGCAGAAAACAAAATCCCACCCAGCACAAGAGGACCAGTCCCACAGCCGGGGCCAACCTGGCACGCAGACCAACAACAGAGGCTTGCCCACGGGCAGTGCACTAAGTGCGGGAAAACGGGGCACCAAGCGGCAGATTGCTTCATGAACAGAGCAACGGATCGCCCGCCCAGACCCACACCGAAGACACCACACAAACCATCCAACTCCCCCCCCAGACGGCTGACAGGAGCGTTAGCAACCCCGGACGAGGACGCAGATGCCTACCTCGCAGGGGACGTGAGTGACGCCCAAGAACAGCTGGCAGGAAACGCTCTCCACCTGCTCTAAGCAGCGCCGCTGGGCAGGTGGTGAAGAAGGGGTGCAACAATCCCAGGGTGAGTGACGACTGCTCCATCCTGGCAGGGACAATCAAACTCGCTTACGGCCCCAGAGCCATTGCAGCCGAAGCTCTGGTGGATTCTGGGTGCTCCAGAAATCTGATCCACCCCAACATGGTCACCGCACTCAAACTGCCCTGTTCCCCCCTCCCTAAACCGCTGGCATTCCACCAACTAGACGGCTCCACAGCGGGGGGGAGACCAGCCACCCAGAGGACCGAAATGGGCACCCTGACAATGGGCACCCACAAGGAATCAATAAACTTTGTGGTGACCCAGATAGGGAAACCCATAATAGTATTGGGGATCCCATGGCTAACACGCAATAACCCACACATCGACTGGAGGACACGCTCCATCAAGTTCAAAGATGGCATCTACCAGGCACCAACACCAGACAAACCACCTACTCCGACAGTGGGGAGGGCAGAGGCTGTTGCCCACAACAATGACCCCTCCCCAGAAGGACTGCCAGAGCAATATACAGACTTCGCAGATGTCTTCGGAGAGGAGGAGGCGGACCAACTACCCCCCCACCGCAAGACGGACTGCACAATTGAGCTGCTCCCAGATGTCCCCTTACCCAAACCCAAGATCTACCCCATGACCCAGAGAGAATTAGCGGCTCTGCGGGAATTCTTGGACAAGAACCTTTCCAGGGGCTTTATAGAACCAGTGAACTCGCCCGTTGGAGCACCTGTCCTATTTCGAGAAAAGGACGGCACCTTAAGACTATGCACCGATTACTGCGGATTAAATTCCGCTTCCCTATCCAATAAATACCCACTACCCCTCGTGAAGGACATGCTAGCACACCTGTCAAAGGGCAGGGTGTTCTCCAAACTCGACCTCCACGAAGCCTATTACAGAATTCACATCAGGGAAGGGGACGAGTGGAAAACAGCATTCAACTGTCCCTTGGGCTCCTTTCAATATAAGGTACTGCCATTCGGCCTTGCAGGGGCTCCAGGGGTCTTCATGCAACTCATAAACGAGGTGCTGCATGAGCACCTATTCAAGGGCGTGCTGGTGTACCTAGATGATGTCCTCATCTACACGAGGACGCAGAAGGAACACAAAAGGTTGGTGAGGCAAGTCCTCACTAAACTACGAAAAGCCAAACTCTACGCTAAGCTGTCCAAGTGCGAATTCCACAAATCGCGCTTGGACTACCTAGGGTACAGAATCTCTGACAAAGGCGTAGAAATGGACCCCGCGAAGGTCCAGGCAGTTTTGAGTTGGGAACGCCCACGCACCAGGCGCCAACTTCAAAGCTTCCTTGAGTTCGCGAATTTCTATAGGTCCTTCGCGAGGGGGTTCGCGGAAATAGCCCTACCCTTAACGGATTTGCTCAAGACCAAGGGCGTCAGGGACACGCGCAAGGTAAAAAACCCAGGGGCCATACTTAATTGGACTCCCGCCTGTCAAACGGCATTTGACAGGCTGAAAGCGCTGTTTACAGCGGAGCCAATCCTTGCGCACCCGGACCCCGAACGACCTTTTGTGGTGCAGGTGGACGCCTCTGACTTTTCAATAGGCGCCATCCTGATGCAAAAGGATTCTGCAGGAATCCTTAAGCCATGCGCCTACCTCTCTAAGAAATTCTCGGAGACGGAGAGGCGATCGCACGTATGGGAAAAGGAGGCGTTTGCGGTTAAAGTGGCACTGGAGGCTTGGCGTCACCTTCTGGAAGGGACAACCTGCCCATTTGAGGTCTGGACAGACCACCGCAACCTCGAGATGCTCCGTACGCCCCGATGCCTCAGCCCTAAGCAAATAAGATGGGCTCAGTTCTTCAGCCGGTTTAACTTCCAGCTGAAGTTCATACCAGGCAAAAAGAACTTCCTGGCAGACGCGCTCTCCTGACTGCCCCAGGACACGGAGCCCATCTCCGACATTGTAGGGACGGTGCTTTCCGATTCCCAGCTGGGTATGGCGGCGATCACCCAGGGTCACGCGCAGGGACAGCCTGCCCCCCCCCTCACAAACAACTATGATGCAACCCGCCACCAGACGCAGGCAACCTCGACTGCCAGGTGGGATACGGGCAGACCTCATAACAGCATTGAAATCTGACCCCTGGCTCCTCGCCAACCCCAACAAGGTTACTATGGACCAGGACCTAGCATGGGGGGAGGGTAGACTATATGTACCCGACTCACAACGGCAGGCGATCCTCAACAGATTGCATGACAGCAAACAGGCTGGGCATTTTGGGTTCTTGAAAACCCTGCACCTGACTCGGAGGCAGTTTTGGTGGCCCTCACTGAGAAAGGATGTCAAGACGTATGTGGCATCCTGCCCAGTGTGCGCGATGGCCAAACGACCGACGAGCAAACCCCAGGGGCTGCTGCAACCCGTAGCGGAGCCCTCCCGCCCTTGGGAGGAAATCTCAATGGACTTCATAGTCGACTTACCGCCCAGCCAAAAGAAAACGGTCATTTGGGTGGTAAAAGACTATTTTTCTAAACAAGCGCATTTCATCCCCTGTGCCTTGATTCCGTCAGCCCAACAGCTGGTGAAACTGTTCCTAGTCCACGTGTACCGCCTACATGGATGCCCCTCCTGCTTGGTGACTGATAGGGGCACACAATTCACCTCGAGGTTTTGGTGGGCTTTTTTAAAACTGATCGGTACCCAACAAGCCCTGTCAACTGCCTGGCATCCCCAGACAGATGGCGCCACAGAGATCCTTAATGCCACACTGGAGCAATTCCTCCGCTCTTATATAAACTATCACCAAGATGACTGGGTCGACCTCCTCCCGTTTGCAGAGGTCACGTACAACAATGCAATACACCAGAGCACCGGAAAAAACCCATTTGAGGTGGTGTCGGGTCGAGAGTTCGTCCCCATCCCGGAACTACCTCAGCCTCCATCCCCAACAATGGCCGCTTGTGATTGGGGTAAGAAAATCGCAGACTCCTGGCCGGTCATCAGGGACGCGCTTAAAGAAGCACAAACAGCATACAAAATGCAAGCGGACAAGCACTGGCGACAGCAACCAACATTTCAGGTGGGAGACATGGTCTATCTGTCTACCAAATTCATAAAGTCGCCGCAACCGTCAAAGAAGCTGGGCCCCAAGTATATTGGACCATTCCGGGTGACACAAATAGTGAACCCAGTCACGATGTGCCTGGACTTGCCACATAATTTAAAGAGACTGCACCCAGTATTTCACTGCAGCTTACTTAAGCCGGCAAGTGATCCCTCCCGGTGGCACCCACGCACGTCCCCCCCCCCCGCCTGTGATGATAGACGGACAGCAACACTTTGAGGTAAAAGAGGTGCTTGACTCTCACAAGCAGCAGGGCTCCCTCCAATACCTCGTAAAGTGGAAACACTTTCCACACCCTGAATGGGTCGCTGCCCGTCACGTTCAGGCTCCTGACCTGGTCCGCACATTCCACACCGCCTACCCCGCAAAACCCGCGGCTTAACCTTCCAAAAGGGGGGCAGTATCTCATGATCACCGTTGCGATGCTTGTGACAGCGCAACGACTCACATAACAATACAGGGAAATGGGTGCCGGAGGATTAAGGGAAAAGGCAACTGGTTAACAAAAGAGAGCAACAGGTGCTGGCAACAAAGTAACGACTCTAGCCAGAGACGCAGAAGGTAGAGATACAATGTTGCAAAGAAGGTAATTGACAACACCCGACCACGAGGCACGCCCGAGCTGTCAAAAAGAATCACGAACCTAATCACCCGGCAATGGCCCATCACTGGCCGGGGAAACCGATCAAGAAACCACCCGAGGCACAGGAGGGGGCTCCACGACCCCTCACCCACCAGCAACGGGACAATCGGGGCTCGGGGAGTCTGCATTTTATTGGGTAGCAGGCAGAGCCTGACAGTTTTAATAGATGAGGAAAGAAGGGCCATCCAGCTATTCAGTGGAGAAGCAGGAAATGTCAGCCTCCCCTTTCTTGTCTTCTCACTGTATTTTACAGGGAGGGAAATGTGTCTTGCGGGGTGAGGAGAGGACTGGCAAAGCCATCTACCAAGCACTCTTGAGGACCAAGAAGAAAGAAGCAAAGGGGCCACTGCTGAGAAGCCACCTACTCTGCAGCTCCAGATGAAGCACCACAAAACTGCCATCACAGCATTTCTTCTGGGGTGGAAGTTAATTGCCTCAGCTTCCAAGCCTTCTCCAGCACTGTGATGACGGGGAAGGGGGACTGCCACCTCCATGTGTGGAAGGTTCCTTGGTGTGATGTATGAGCCCAGCCATTAACACCAAGGCCTTGTCCTGATGCTTGTGATTGGAGCTAGTCATCTTGCCAGTAAATCTGAAGTTCATCACCCTGCTTTGCTCAAAATACAGTTCCCTTACATATATGCTGGCCACATATTCTTTCCTCTATGCTTTTCCTCTTTTTAAATATTATCTTGAAAACACTCTATCACTTTCTTCAAACTCTTTTTTTTCTTGTGCTTCACTGTCCATCCCAAGTTCCAGTGCCCCCATTGGGTCCTTATTGATATGAATAATGAAACAATGGACTGCATCTATTGTAACAGTATTTGTGAGTTTTGTTCTGACATCTGAACATTTGTTAGGATTCTAGGACTGATTTTCTAAACTTAAGTGGAAGATGGTGTTCTCCATAAAAGCACTTTGTCACTTTCTTTCTTTTTTCCATTATTGAAAATATTTTATGAAAGCAAATTCTGTTCCTTTGCTAATTTACTAGTTCTGAGATTTCAGTGGCTGTATCTGGTACAAGTTTCAAATTAGACCAATCGATTCACTTTGTGTACTCTCAATATCTTCCCAGCATCCACATATATATGTCTTTATGTGTAGTTATAAACATTATGTATAGATTAGAATAGTGCCCACTATATGCCTATATACATAATGAGGGAGAAAAAATCACAGATAAGCCAAGATAAAGAAAAAAGAAGGACAGACACTCATTTACACTCAAAATAAACGCACAGAAAGATATTTTAAATACAAAATATATTACAACTGCTCAGTTCCATGACATTTTTAGGATATAAAATAAACTTAAAGTTACCTGACATCAATCAAACAGGATTTAAGCAGCTAATGTATATATGATCTTCGTCTATCAAAATACACTTCTCCATAACCTTCCTGTTCTTAATTTAAATAGTATTGCTGAATAGGTTTACCTGGTGCTACATCAGGATCTCTTACAACTTCCCAAACTCCAATCTCTGTACGTCTTCCAATGCCAATCTCTTCCCAGATAGGACGAACTTTTCCTCTTACTAACACAGTTTCATTGACACATCTAGAAAATTGCTCAGTTTACAATACTTTAAAAAAAAATCCATTTTATTCATAATTATATTTTCCCCATTGTGCTTCTTCAAAAAGAATTCAGATTTCATTCTAACTTGTAGTTTCTATTAGTTTAAGCTAAATTATTGTCCTAGGACATTAAGCTAATTTAAGAAACAGAATGGTTTTGGATTATGGATGATGGCCACAAACACTAAAAAATAAGGGCCTAAGTTAAAATCATAACATTTCAGCCTACAGATGAGTAGAAATATGTGGCTTCTGGAATGGTTTGTGGAAGCTATTCCAGAGAAGGAGAAAGTTTCACAATCTGAGTCTGTGATGCAACTTTGTGCCTAATCTCAGGTTTTTAGCAACCAGAGGTGGATTATATCTTTGTCTCTTTGATGTACCAAAAATCATTTGGATGTATAAGGTAAGTTTAGCACTACCTGACACACAAACTCTACTGCACATGTGAAAGTGGAGATGCCTGCTCTCCCAAACTTATTCTGAAAAGATTTCCATCCTGGCTGACCTGGGATTCTAGCCTAAATACAGGGTGGTGCAGAGGGCTACTATTTTTCATTCCATCTATCTCTTGTTGGAGGACCAGTTTCTGGAACTGATTGATTGATTGATTGATGCACTATAGTCACTTTTCCTGGTTTTTCTGCTACTAAGAAGGTTGGATCTTGAACAAATATTCAGATATTTGAGATATTCATGCTTTGAAACAGAACAGAAATCAAATGATTCATGATAACACTAACTTAGAAGACTGCCCATCCCTTCCTAAGGAAAATAAAATATAGTAACTGCTGCAGTAAGGAAGGTCTTTGACTTTACTAGAAGTATGAGTAAAAAGTAAAATTTGCCTACAGATGTGGTGGATTTGTCTAGTGGCAATGTTGGGTTAACCTCTCTCTGCAAGTATCCCTGGCCTCATGAGCAAGCTGACTGCTTGTGCTATATGAGTCAAGCCACTGCCATTCATGTTTTATGACTTAACATATTATGCACACCCAGCCAATTGTGGTTTAGTTTACTAACTATGGTTAAGTAAGCCATAGTTTACCATTATATGTGAATCTCACTTTTATGAGTTGTTATCTCTCATCATAATCTACTTTACAGGACTGTTGTATGGATAAAATAGGTAATTGTGCATGTCATTTTGAATTCCTTGGAGGAGAAGTCAGACATAAGCATAATAATAATATTATAATAATAATAATAATAAATATTCTTTGCTGATTTCCAGCTTCTTTTTCAAAATGTTCCCCATTTATTTTTTACGTTCACCCCAGTATTATATATTTCTAATATATTTTTATATCTACACAATCTCTTTCTGATCATTTGGAGACTCCCACTAGTTTTCAGCACTCATATTTTTCATAGGATTTGTTACCATTATGCTACCATCATGGTTTGATCTCTGAGTTTTTAAACTCTGAATTAACTTTTATTATGTCCCCCAATTCTTTATTAGAGTCTCCTTATATTATTTTTAATGGTATCATTAAAATATTTTAGTTAAACAACAGTAGAAAAAAAAAAGGAAAATACAGATCCAGCTTACCTGTAACTATGCAGATCAGGAAACTGACTGGAGCCTTTAACAACTACATTTCCTAAGGCTTTAAGCCCATGTTCACAATCCATCTCAAACACTGTGAATTTGTTACTGCCTGGACTTCTCCAGATTTCTCTGCAAATTCAAGATATGAAGTCCATTATTAGAAATGAGAAGTCAAGCTCACACCTCAAGGCTCCTTTTATCATTTTTCAGAATTGTTAACTGTAATGAGTAGGGAGAAATAAAAAGCACAATGAAGCCTTTGTACAGGTCACCTATATGTGTATGTGCATGTCTCTGGACCATGCAGTTGCTTTAAAAATGCAGTTGCCTGCACTGACAAAAGAAATAATATACTTCTTTAATATAAATAATATATTTAATACAATAATGTAATGTTTCCATTTGGTCCTCTGAGGTTTTCAGTTCAATTTTTGTATTTTCAGAAGGACTGCGATTGTTTAAGGGCAACCCCTGGGCAGTAGGAGGTCTCCAAAGGAAACCTTATACAGAAAACAGCAATGTTTAACCTGAAAAAAGAAGACTGGGGAGACATGAAAGCTAGTATGGTCTGGGGATTAAGGTGTCAGACTAGGGGCCTTTTCCCCCTGTTGGGATATGGTGCTAAACTTACATCCTTTTGCTGACACAGAAGCATGAAAGTTGTTGTTCTCATTTGTTAGGGCTGAAGCTGCCAAGACCGAGAGCAAAGAGCGAGGACATAGGGGGAAGGATATTAAAAAAAAAAGTCAAGATAGTGGACACATGTAAAAATGAGGGAGGCTTCAATCACCCACTTGCAGTGACCATTTTTACTTTCTGACACACACACACACCAAGATCTCCCTGGCAATGAGCCTGAGACTAGACAGAACTTTTATTAAAACACAATGCAGGTACCTTTCATATCCAGGGCCAAGAAATTAGCAACAAGGAGTCTGTTACCATGTAAGGGCAGGAGAAAGAGATGTAAGATTTAAACCATTGGGCTGTTTTATTCCTCAGTAACTGATTTTTGTTATTAGGGCTTCTCCTGTCTGCCATAAAAGCAATTTGTCTATTCAAGTTTTGTCCTTGAATTTTCTGCTGCCAGCTGGTTAGCAGAAAAGAACTGGTTAAGTTGCTAGAGGGAAATTTATTGCTGTGCCCTGGGTGAAGCTTGGACTATCCTGCCTCCTTTGCTTCGGTTTCTAGTCACTGTAGACTTGACTTCCCTCCAATAGAATGGATAATAAAGCAAAGCAATACACCTTGTGGTTACCCTTGGAAGCTGTCAGAATAAGGGGGAGAATACTACCTTAATACTGGTACAACCCAGAACGACTTAAGCCTGCCTCACTCACTCATGGGCTGGGGACAAATGAAGGCAAAGTTATGGGGACACAGCAGAAAAAAAGCTGCCAGGGATGTTTGTATCCTGCAGGAAAAGACCCCAGGAGTGGGAAGTCCCATGCTTCACCTTGGCCATGAAAAGTCACTGCAAATAAACTAATGAATAAAATAAAATTGTCAGATCCATGACAAAAATAAAATAAAATAAAATAATAGCTGGTTTTTTTCCAATATATGAAGAGCTGTCACACTGAAGATAGAACAGTCTTATTATCTATTGCTCTAGAGCAGGGTTTCTCAACCAGGTTCTGCAAAAGGTCACTAGGGGTTCCCTGGAAGATCACGATTTATTTAAAAAATTATTTCAAATTTGGGCAACTTCACATTAAAGAGGTAAGTTTCATTCTTTATTTTTAGTTTAAGAACACTGTTAATGCATATATACAGGCCTACCCATGAAACAAATATAATAATTTTGTTACTTCTGGCCTATATTTGAGCCTGAATGTGCAGGGGTTCCCCGAGGCCTGAAAAATATTTCAAGGGTTCCTCCGGGATCAAAAGGTTGAGAAAGGGACTTCCAGTGGGAATACAGTCAATTGAACAGCTGTGTCCACGAGCTCTGCGGACAGAACTGACAGTGGAAGCTTTTTTGGGGGCTCGGGCAGGCTTTTTCCCTGAAGCCCAAGAGCACTTTCATCTTAAAGAAAATGCTCGGAATCATCCCATCTGCTCTCCAAAACACTATCTTGCAACCAGAGAATCGCAAACAGAGTTCGTGACAATCTGGTAAGAGACGACAGGAAGCAAGGACATCACCATTTCCACACCACGCTGTAGCCTTAAAGGGACATTAGGTCGGGCCACCCCATTTCTAAATCACTCAATTTATATTTTTTTTAAGTTTATGTACCCCAAGAGAGGCTTTCTACAGCAGAAGAAGCGGACTCTCTTGGTGCTTATTGTTATTTCTGGATTAAATTTTTAATTTTTTAAAAAGTTTTGGCTTGTTTTCCCATTTAAAGACTAAGGAGGACTGTAAATAAATAACTGCCTCCCTGTTATTATTTTTGTACTAAATTTGAAGGATTTAATATTTTCCTACACATTGAATTTGCTGTTTTGAATCTCCAGCCTTCTGTTCACTTTCCCTGAGAGCTGCTTGTTAGTACACTTTCTCTTGTCTCAATTTCGTTCTGAAACTTTCAACTAACTCATTAACTCCTATCTGCAGGAGTCAAGTATCTAGGGGGCACCATAATCTACTGCCTGAAACATGGAGGATTTCAAGGAGATTTTCTCAGAGTTCCATTGTGAGCTTAAGCAGACCTACAAACAGATCTTGTCAGATTCCTGTCAAGCTATTTTGCAAGATATTTGGGACATAGTTGAAAATATCTGCTTTAAAATGTGTCATCTGGATGAGAACGTTATGGAAGAAGCTGAAGATTTTAACAAAGATAGAGATGTTTCTACTGACAGTGAGACTGAAGTCTTTGTTGAAATGCCAAGTGAAGAGTTCATTCTGGTGCTGAAGGGATTAAAGGGACACCCTGAATTTAGATCACAAAGTTGTTTTTCTGAGGGAATGTTATGGGAAAGAAGAAGCCCTGTTCTGTGGGAGGTTCTTTGCTGAGAAGTCTGAGTTTTTAAGGGTGGCAGTTGGGTTTGATTTCTGTATGAAAAATGCCTACACATGGAGATATGTAAATGTTTTGGTTTATTTTGAAGTGGGCTAAAAATTTAAGAATGTTTAATTGGATTGATAATGAGTCTTTTATGATTTCATTTCTCTTTAATGATTTGGATTAAGACTTACTGGATTTTTTAAAGGTTTGTTTGATTTTTAAGATTTATAAGGTATCCATAAGGTATAATAATTGTTTTTTAGGTTTAATAGGGTTAAGATTGTTGTAGTATTATTAATTATAAAAGTAGACAATTTATATGTTTTTATAATTTGATTTTTATTATAGTGGACAGAAATATATAGAATAATGGTAGGAAGGAAATAATTAAATAAATGTTGCTTTTTGGGTGGAGGGAAGTTGATTTAGAGATTTATATACTTCTTTTTTTTAATATAAGGGGAAGGAGCAATTGCATTTAGTGATTTATATATGTGCTAATGGAATGATTTATAGAAATAATGTGATCTTGGTTTAATACAGAGTAAGAGATTGATTATGGAAATTGCTGTATATTCTTGTTGAAAGTCAGAAGTCACCTCTTTATGTAATCTTCGAAAATTCTTTTTCTTTTGTTTCACACTTTTTTAGTTTCTTTTTTTTCTTTTGTAGTTTCTTGCTTTTTTGTAGTTTTTATCTTTGTTTTATCTTTCAAACTTAATAAAACTCTTATTTTAAAAAAAGGTTGAGAAAGGCTGCTCTAGAGGGCAGGAGTAGAAGTGATGAGCTGGAGTCCTCCGACGGGAGGAGATGGGCGGGGATAAATTCGATAAATAAATAAATACATACATACATACAAGTTAGCATCTGTGTAAATAACTGAAATCATTTCAACCTGCTATACGCTTCTTTATGCCTAAGTCAATACTGTACCTCTTTGCTATCTTTGTCTATTACATTCACTTAGATCTTTTGCTTTTCCATTTCTGCAACCGCACCCCCTGCACCATATCCCACAGTGTTCTTCATGTCTCTGAATCCTCCAAAGCAGGTTTTCAGGCAACTGCTATTACCTCCTTGCAAAAGCTTTCTGATCTATCCTTTTCAGGCAGGCATGGATGTAGGTTTCCACAGTTATTATATTTTTAGGATCAGTAAACAAAATAATAATGTTCAATACATTATATCTTCTACATTTAAGTACCTAAAACCTTTAGGATGTTCAAGAAGACCATTATTCTCATCCTTCACCAATACAGCCCAATTATGAGGAGTACGTCTACTTTGTATAGCTATGTCTCCAACAGAAAAGTAACCTGTGGAAAAAAAGTAGATGGAGATTGTCACCACAATCCCAAGAGCCCCACTACCACGTGCACTGCAGGTCTGCGAGTTCCATCTGGGATGAATTAACTCTCTTTGAATTAACACATAATTCAATGTTTCTAAAGTACTTGAGCCAAGCATATTTTGTGCTCTCTAGAAAATAATTCCCTTTTCAAAGGACTTTCAATATATAAATATTATGGATATAATTAAAAGCACATGTATCTAATGAATGTTTTTTATCTTTCTATGGAGCTGACATTTTCTACTTCACAGTAGACAGTTAACACCTAAACCAGGGTTTCTCAACCTTGGCTGGCTGGGGAATTTGGGAGTTGAAGTCCACACATCTTAAAGTTGCCAAGGTTGAGAAACACTGACCTAAACAATGGATTGAGGAAACTCATACATCATAGTTTTCCTCACTATGATGAAATGTGTTATATTTCCATTTAAATCATAAGTACTATTCCTTAATTAGCATTTCCTTTTTAAAATGATGCTAAACAGCTACCTATATCTTTTCCAGAGAACCTACAGGAATAATCCTATTGAAACTATTAACCATGATCGTGACAGTCCACATGCCAGAATGTCATAGGCTTCAGGTCTCCTGTAAGATGTCCAATCTGCACATAATTTTTGCAAAATTTATACTTCAATTTTTCTTCAGTTGAGTATTCTGCAGGAAAGATAAAATATATATGAAACTATTTTATACAACATTAGAGCAGTAATCCATATATACTCTATACTGGCTAGATTCACACATTGATCTAAGCCCATTATTTAGTTCTATCTAAATAAATAAGTTGTATTTATTTAGTTTGGGATTAGCATGTTCTATGCACTTCATTGCTGTGGCTTGAAAATCAAATCATATTTTATGGTATGGCAGATTTGTGAATCCAGCCAATTGTGGCTTATTTAACAAATCATGGTTAAGCAAACCGGGGCTTGTCCTGATCTATGAACACAGATCTGTCTGCTCTCACTGTCAGTGAGTCCTCACAGACTCTGATAGAAGACTAACCCTGCCTTGCTGTAGAGAGCCACAGACCTTGGAGAAACTATGCAGAGACTATTTCAATAGCATGTACACAAACATCCTTGAAGCCCAAGAAACAAAGAACACATTAGGAAGAAACTCAGATGTTCCATCAGTCAAACTCCCTGGGGTATAAAAGGGAGGGAAGGGAAAACGCAGTCAGACTTTCAAGATTCTGTTTCTATAGCCTATATCAATAAAGTATAGTTCCAACCAGTCAGTTTCCCAGTTTGGCATAGCTCAAAGGGCTGAAAGCAATCCTGAAAGTCTCATATCTTTTTTAAGAGAGGCAGAGAATCTTACCTTGATTGTAGAGATGACATCCAACCCTCAGGGACCCCACTACCTCTAGAATGCCTTGCTGCAGCATTATTGCAATATCAACAAGCGGATTTACAAACAACAAACCTGCAAAATGGCATGATACAACTAACATAGCATGTAGGACAAGATTTGCCTCTCCTCTAGTGGCACAGCAGCCAGCAGTCAAGCTGGTATTTCTGTGCTCTCATGGGAGTTTGCCAGAGAAGTTGAAGGAAAACAGGATCAAATCCTGACCTTCACAACTCAGGGTGAATTGTTTAAGGTGGGTCAACCAGCAGAATTTGCTACAGATCACACCAAAGCAACTTGTGCCAAGTTAGCTAAAAGAAGGAGAAGCCAAATGGGTTGTGCACATCATCGAAGGCAGCAATTCAGTACTGGACAATTACCAGAATTTCATGCAAAAATGTAGAGCATCCTATGATGATTCTGCTGAGGTGCAAGCAGAAAACAAAGTCAACACAGTTCATGCGTACATGTAAGATTCTTAGTTATCTGCAATGGATATAGGGTGGAATGATTTGGCTCTAATTGACTAAGGGCTTGCTGATGAACTGAGAGATGATTTGGTGAGCAAGGAACCTCAGATAATTTGGAACAGGTATCCCAACATTGCATGCTAACAGATGGAGAGTTGGAAAAACTGAGGCCTGCAAAGAATGGCAAAGGAAGGGGGTTTCAGAGCCTCTTTTCACCAGTAGACCCTCCCCTGCAGTCTCCTCAGAACCTAGCACTGGAGAACCCATGCAGATAGGAGCAGTCAAGAGATCTCTGTCCCCAGGAGAGAAACAGAGAAGGAGAGATCTCAGTTTATGTTATTACTGGGGAGTTCTTGAACATTTAGCCGGAGCTTGCACAATTAAAGCTTACACCTCTGAACCCAGATATGAAATGCCATGCCTCTGGATCTACATGCCATGTAGCAAGCAAGTGCCTGACACTGCAAGGCCACAGCTTCCGGAAACTTCACAAGCTCCCCTCCTAAAAGCTCAGCAAGGGGGCCTCAGATATTAAGGAGAGTCCAGACAGCCAATAACAGGCAAGTATGTTTTATTATCCCTGTTACTCTTTGTTTAGATTCAAGCCTGGACATACAACTGTCAATTTCATTGATGAGACCATAGTACAAAAGTCTAATCTACCTACTCAAATACTAGAAGAAACAATGCTGGTGGAAACAATTGATGGGCAGATGCCATGAGCTTGTCCTATATTATAATGTGCTACCCCCTTGCAACTGACAAGAAAAGATTGCACAGAATTTTTGCCACTCTGTGTGATTGCTTCCTTGCAGATTCACATTGTTCTGGAAATTAATTGGTTATAAATTACAGTCTAAATTCTTTTATAAATTACAGTATAAATTCTTTTCAATTTCTTTCACTCTCACCTTTCCTCTGCTCCTGCTCAACATGCTGACTCTCCTGTCTTACAAGAAAAATACTATGTCTACAAAAGAGTTAGCCACCTTGAAGGAATTTCTGGATCACAATTTGAAGAGAGGATTTATTCATTCTTCCAAATATCCAGCATCTGTACCAACTTTTTTTGTTCCTAAAAAAGATGTTTCTTTTACGGCCGTTAATTATTACAGACTTCTCAACCAGGTGATCATTAGAGATACACATTTTCATGATTTTGGACTTGAGAGGTGCTTACAGTTTGATCAGAATGAAACAGGGAGATGAATATATAGCAGCATTTGACACCAGATGCAGCAAATTTGAGTACACAATAATACCCTATGGATTGGCTAGCTTCCAACAGTCTTCTCCAAATTAATGAATGACATATTTTCTGATATTTTAGACAAATATGTAGTGGTGTATTTGATAGTCATACCGATCTTTTCAGAAGACCCTACCTTGCGTGAGACCCATGTCAAAAGTGTCTTAAACTCTGTAAACAGAAACCTTTTGCTAAATTAGCGAAATGTGTGTTTAATGTTCCACAATTGGAAGGATCTCCTGCCATACTGTGTTTTATTTCAGGTTGCTTCTGCTAGTTGAATGGAACTATGACATTTTCAATAAAAAGTTGCTTGCAGTAAAAACAACATTCCAACAATGGGAGGTACTTCCTGGAAGGTGCAGTCCCCCAATACAGATAATCACAGATCACAAAAATTTAGAAGTTCTATGAAAGAACAATCTCTCACACCTTGGCAGATCAAGTGGGCATAGCAGTTTTTCTCTTGTTCCAATTTTATATATTCCTGGCTCACAGAATAAGCTTCCAGATGCCATATCATGTAAATCTGAATATGATCTTCCATATTCATCTCTCTCTATTAAAAAACTGCAGTCAAGCAACTTAGTCTCTTTCCAGAGGTTAAATCTTCCTAAAAAATTGGGGGCAGAAAGACAGACAGTACTTCTGCTAGATCAGGTTAGAGTGCAGCAGCAATAGGACGCATATGCCAGGGCTCAGATAATCTACAGAGAGCCCCACAGACTGAGCAGCTATTTTACAATGGCTGTTTATGGGTTCCCCTTCCATTACAACTGGAAGTGGCATTGCAACTCTACCATGACAGTGGAACTCAGCCCAGATAAACAGTGCATTCCAATAAGCTTAATTACTTGAACAACAAGGGTGAGTGCAACCATTTTATAAAGATAAGTTTATAACGTATCTCATTAATGTGTCCATTTAACAACATTACAATAAGATAATAATTTATGTTTGTTACCCTCAGCAGATCCTGCAACCAGTAAACAGAGCAGAACTAAAGGCTCATTTGAGAAGTTCCCCATCATTGCTGAAATTGCAGTCTTGGTTAGATTCTGCGAAGAAAATTAAAAAAAAATAATTAGAACTTTGTCAAATCAAAAGTATTAGCACTTACTTAATTTAAATAATCCTTAAATTATATGGTCTTACACTATTACCGACAGCCAAAATGAGAAACATCTTCATCCACTAAACGTTTATTGTTTTATGTCAGTTATGTTAAACAAAGCAAAAATGTAGGTGTTATAAATGGAGGATGGAAATGATTTTGCATCTTAATATGGCATGAATGGGATCACTGCTTGACAGGTTTCACTAAAATGAGAAAAAGGGTATTGACTTTCAGCTATAAAGAGCTGGCTTGATGCTACTGGGAGAACATATACTGTAGCCCTTGCTATGGATGATAAATGCTCTGGACATCATTGGACAACGCATGGTAATGTTGGGAGAAACAGCTGCTGGGTTTAGCCCAACATGGGTCCATTATCAGCCACAAGGATGATCTTGAACTCATTCCCCCTGCTCATTCTTCTTTTGGATGTTGAGATGTTACCTTTGATAGTCCTTAGAGGAAGCATTTCACTGGGCATTTTTTACCTGCTGGCATTGCAGTCAAACAGAATATACCTACACTGGCTTCAAATTACAGTTGAGTGTTTTCTGGAAGAATTTTCTTGGCAGCAACCAGAGTTCTATTTAGCACAATGCCAAATACTTTATTCTAGCACTCTAACCCTCTAGTCTAGAAAGTTAATATTCTAAACAACAAAAGGCTTCCATTTCATCTCTACTATTTGTTGTGGTAGGGGTTGCTTTGCTTTGTGGCTTGCATGCACGGAGTGCAGCTGAGCAGCCAAATATATTGTTACCCAAGCCTTACTCCTGATAATGGTTCAATCCAGGAAAATTTTCACTGCTTGGCAGTACCTGTTATATACTCTAAAATAAAATTTAGATAATACGTGAAGAATATATCATTCACATATTATCTCAACTCTATTTTCCTTACAATTTCTATTTCTCCCTTAGTATATCTTTGGAAGATGGTGCTATTCTGTCTCTTTTGTTTTAACAGCAGCCCAATATCTATATACTCACCAATGTCTCCTTCCTGGGCAGCTCAGCGACAGGTAACTAGAATAAAAGCCAGAGCCAAAGAACTCCCTAAATATGTGTTGTGGGAAAAACAAGGCTGACTGTAATTGGAGTATCTCAGGCTGGAAAAAAAAGCGGGGAGGGAAATATGGTAAGTATTCCAAGACTGTTGAGATTCTTTTCAGAGTAATGTTTAATGAATCAGGTGACTATCTGATCACTTTTATAACCTAAAATAAATAAACCATAGAAGGGCCAACCGTGTATTTATATTGGCTGAACACAGAGTTTTATGTTTTGTAACATTCCAAAATAGTTCAGTGACCTCTTTTTTCTGTTCTTCCAACAAAAATAATAGAGGTTGCTAAATGTCATAAGTTTGAGAGTAGTTCAAAAGGGAGCCTAGTTTCCTTACATGGGTGATCAACTTTCAGAAATAACCTTTAATAAACTAGGAGTAAATTACAATCCCATATTCACACTGGCATTTCACCAGGTGTATTGTAGTGGCTAAAGTGCTGAATTCGGACCAGGAAAGCCAGGTCCAGGTCTCTACTCAACCAGAAAGGTCCCAGAATGCCTATGAACCAGTCACTCTCTCAGACGAAGCTTCACAGAGTTGTTGTGAGATCTCCTAAGTATGCTACCTTGACCTTCATAGAAAGGCAAGGTATAAATGCACTAAATCTCCAGTAGGAACAGGCACTGATACATTTTTGAAATGGCAGAATTCTGACATCCTCCAAAATCATACTTCAAGAACAGTTTTGGTCTCACCCCCAAAGAAAGTCTATAAACTCTCTGTATTGATAGACAGGCAGACCGACAGACAGACTTCTTTGGCTGGCCATGAAATCTTGGGTGACCTTGGATCATGTGCTTGGTAGGACCTGTTTCTAAACTCCAAAGCATGCAACAATGGCAAATAGTGCTGTAGTTACATTATGAAATGGACAAAAGCTACACTCCTCCATGTTCCTGCTTCCCTAAAAATTGATTGATGGTATTAAAATTAAAAACTTAGAAGTTTTGTACTATTTTTATCATGGATACCAGATGTAGGTGGAAATAGAGAAATGGGACTGAAACATATGTACATGTGCAGACATTCTCCCTCCTTTCTTTCTCATGTTCGCTCATGTGTACACACACATTGAATTAGGGGTGCACAAATTCTATCAGCTTGAGGGCATTCAGCTTTGGGTGGTGGCCACTTGTCAAAAATAAGTAAGGACTTGGCCTTCTTTGGGAGGGTGTTCAGGAGTTCTAAGGGGTAAAATGGTGCCTTGAGCCTTGCAGAATCCTAAACTCCTTCAAAACCCCAACCTCCAAAAAATACAACAAAAGTGGAGAATTTTTGGTTCCACCCATTGGGAGATGCTGGCAAGCTGTCTGCAGCCCCATGCTGTGGCCTTTTGGCTAAAGGAGAGGAGGGAAGACTCAGAATGGGGTGATTAGACAGGACAGGAGTTTCCATCAATGGGAAACCATCAGCCATGCAGCTCCAGAGAAAATGCTGCAAAAGAGCCTTCATACATTTCCTCTAGAGTGGGAGCTGAATTGGACTGTTTGTCAGGTCAGCTTTCCACATTACTGGCAAAGCCTGCTATGTCAAGAGGATACAAGGGGACAATACCTATATGAAATCAGCATATTCTCCCACATGTGAAAATGGCCAGTGTATTGTGTAAAGAACTACTTCCTTGTAATGGTCCTAACTTTCTTTGGCATTTAATTTCAGTTAAGGACCCTTGCTTGGAGTCCCATGTTCACACATCATGGTAAACAAATAATGGAAAGGGTTTCAGGCTTTTGTTCAGCTTTGTTGTTTATTCGTTTAGTCGCTTCCAACTCTTCGTGACTTCATGGACAAGCCCACGCCAGAGCTTCCTGTCGGTCGTCAACACCCCCAGCTCCCCCAGGGACGAGTCCGACACCTCTAGAATATCATCCATCCATCTTGCCCTTGGTCGGCCCCTCTTCCTTTTGCCTTCCACTCTCCCTAGCATCAGCATCTTCTCCAGGGTGTCCTGTCTTCTCATTATGTGGCCAAAGTATTTCAGTTTTGCCTTTAATATCATTCCCTCAAGTGAGCAGTCTGGCTTGATTTCCTGGAGGATGGACTGGTTGGATCTTCTTGCAGTCCAAGGCACTCTCAGAATTTTCCTCCAACACCACAGTTCAAAAGCATCGATCTTCCTTCTCTCAGCCTTCCTTATGGTCCAGCTCTCGCAGCCATATGTTACTACAGGGAACACCATTGCTTTAACTATGCGGGCCTTTGTTGTCAGTGTGATGTCTCTGCTCTTAACTATTTTATCAAGATTTGTCATTGCTCTTCTCCCAAGGATTAAGCGTCTTCTGATTTCCTGACTGCAGTCAGCATCTGCAGTAATCTTTGCACCTAGGAATACAAAGTCTTTCACTGCTTCTACATTTTCTCCCTCTATTTGCCAGTTATCAATCAAGCTGGTTGCCATAATCTTGGTTTTTTTGAGGTTTAGCTGCAAGCCAGCTTTTGCACTTTCTTCTTTCACCTTCATCATAAGGCTCCTCAGTTCCTCTTCACTTTCAGCCATCAAAGTGGTATCATCTGCATATCTGAGATTGTTAATGTTTCTTCCAGAGATTTTAACTCCAGCCTTGGATTCCTCAAGCCCAGCTTGTTGCATGATGTGTTCTGCATACAAGTTGAATAGGTAGGGTGAGAGTATACAGCCCTGCTGTACTCCTTTCCCAATCTTAAACCAGTCCGTTGTTCCGTGGTCTGTTCTTACTGTTGCTACTTGGTCGTTATACAGATTCCTCAGGAGGCATACAAGATGACTTGGTATCCCCATACTGCTAAGAACTTGCCACAGTTTGTTATGGTCCACACAGTCAAAGGCTTTAGAATAGTCAATAAAACAGAAATAGATGTTTTTCTGAAACTCCCTGGCTTTTTCCATTATCTAGTGGATATTGGCAATTTGGTCTCTAGTTCCTCTGCCTTTTCTAAACCCAGCTTGTACATCTGGTAATTCTCGCTCCATGAATTGCTGAAGTCTACCTTGCAGGATCTTGAGCATTACCTTACTGGCATGTGAAATGAGTGCCACTGTTCGATAGTTTGAACATTCTTTAGTGTTCCCCTTTTTTGGTATGTGGATATAAGTTGATTTTTTCCAATCTGATGGCCATTCTTGTGTTTTCCAAATTTGCTGACATATAGCATGCATTACCTTGACAGCATCATCTTGCAAGATTTTGAACAGTTCAGCTGGGATGCCGTCGTCTCCTGCTGCCTTGTTATTAGCAATGCTTCTTAAGGCCCACTCAACCTCACTCTTCAGGATGTCTGGCTCTAGCTCACTGACCACACCGTCAAAGCTATCCCCAATATTGTTATCCTTCCTATACAGGTTTTCTGTATATTCTTGCCACCTTTTCTTGATCTCTTCTTCTTCTGTTAGGTCCTTGCCATCTTTGTTTTTGATCATACCCATTTTTGCCTGGAATTTACCTCCAATGTTTCTAATTTTCTGGAAGAGGTCTCTTGTCCTTCCTATTCTATTGTCTTCTTCCACTTCCGCGCATTGCTTGTTTAAAAATAATTCCTTATCTCTTCTGGCTAACCTCTGGAATTTTGCATTTAATTGGGCATATCTCCTCCTATCACTGTTGCCTTTTGCTTTCCTTCTTTCTTGGGCTACTTCTAGTGTCTCAGCAGACAGCCATTTTGCCTTCTTGGTTTTCTCTTTCTTTGGGATGTATTTTGTTGCCGCCTCCTGAACAATGCTGCCAACTTCTGTCCATAGTTCTTCCGGGACCCTATCTACTAAGTCCAGTCCCTTAAATCGATTCTTCACCTCCACTGCATATTCCTTAGGAATATTAGTGAGCTCATATCTAGCTGATCTGTGGGTCTTCCCTAATCTCTTTAGTCTGATCCTAAATTGTGCAAGAAGAAGTTCGTGATCTGAACTACAGTCAGCTCCAGGCCTTGTTTTTACTGACTATACAGATGTCTGCCACCTTTGGCTGCAAAGGATGTAATCAATCTGATTTCGGTGTTGTCCATCTGGTGAAGTCCATGTATAAAGCCGTCTCTTAGGTTGTTGGAAGAGAGTGTTTGTTATGCAGAGTGAATTGTCTTGGCAAAATTCTATCAGCCTATGTCCTGCTTCATTTTGTTCTCCCAGGCCATACTGTCAGCGGGAAAAATGTCCCTGAAGAATTCCAATCACCCAGGTTCGATGATACAAAGAAAGGAGTTTATTTGGTAACGCGTTTGCAAAGGCGGGTCCCTCCGTGCAAGAAGGAACCCTGAACGAAGTTAACCCTATACCTTTATACCCTCCTTGCCTGTCATCCCCCTCCTTGGAGGGTTCAGCTCACATTCTTCCTGTTACCTTGAAGTAGCCACCTTGATTTACAAATTTACAATGCCAGCAGGATGTCAGGATGTTCCTACAATCCTTATCGTTGTTTTTGACTCTGATGGCTCACCAGATCCTAGTTTAATTTACATAAGGTCAAGATAACCGTGATTGCCTTTTTGTCAGGAAGAGGAAGAACAGACATGTGATGAAAGTAATTAACACATCCTTGAGACACTTATGGATATCGATCACATCCTCAGGAATGTATTTAACTTCATCCTAATTCTAATGTTTGTATACATATATCAGGGCCTGCATTTCCCCCTTCACACAAAAGTTTACACAATCCTAATAATCCCTCCCCCTTGCGTGACCTTGCTGGCGCCGGCTATTACCCACTATCTCAGCTACAAATTCTAAACCTAATGACTGTTTTAGCACCCATTTTCCTCCCCCCCTTGCCTCCTTTCAGGCAGTCCTTTTTTCTTCTAGATGAGTTTAAGGCACATCCAGGGGTTCTGTGAACCCCTCATTTTTCCCCGCTCACAATACTTACCTGTAATTCAAGGTGTCATTTGACTGCCCACCTTAGCATTCCAGTCTCCTGTGATGAAAATAACATCTCTTTTAGGCGTGTTGTCCAGTAGGTGCTGCAGATCCTCATAGAACTGCTCTACTTCAGCTTCTTCAGCATTTGTGGTTGGGGCGTATATTTGGATCACTGTGATGTTAGATGGCTTGCCCTGAATTCGAATTGAGATCATTCTGTCGTTTTTTGGGTTGTATCCAAGCACTGCTTTAGCCACTTTACTATTAATTATGAAGGCTACTCCATTTCTTCTGTGGTCCTCTTGTCCACAGTAGTAGATCTGGTGGTCATTTGATGTGAAGTGGCCCATTCCAGTCCATTTCAGTTCACTGATGCCCAAAATGTCTATCTTTAATCTTGACATCTCACCAATAACCACATCCAATTTGCCCTGGCTCATAGATCTTACATTCCAGGTTCCAATGGTGTGTTGATCCTTAGAACATCGGATTTGCCGTTCACCACCAGCACCGTCGGCCGCTAGCCATCCTTTCGGCTTTGAGCTAGCTGCGTCATCACATCTGGGGCTAGTTGAGCTCATCCTCTGTTCCTCCCCAGTAGCATTTTGACCATCTTCCGACCTGGGGGGTCTCATCTTCCGATGGTATACCGACATATCTCTGGTTGTACTGATCCATTTAGTTTTCATGGCAAGAATACTGGGGTGGGTTGCCATTACCTTCCCCAGGGATCGCATTTAGTCTGACCTCTTTGTCATGACCTTCCCGTCATTTGTTCAGCTACATCTGGATAATTCATATTAAATCAGAATTCTTCCCAATTCTGACTTACTGAGATAAATGGATGTGGCTATTGTGTAACAAACAACAAGCATTTTTATTGACTCATCAGATGAGTATCTTGTACAATGTTCTTATCTCTTTTGAGTGTCAGAGTAACCCGTTCTCTTGAAAGATAAGCAGTTGCTAAACAAAACAAACAAAATACATGGTTTAATTGGCTTTGAAGCATACATTGTACAGTATATACTTATCTCTTGAGAAGATAAATTTAAATATTTACTGTATATTATTTTTCTATCTCAGGAAAAAAGTCCCAGAAGGCAAAGAAGCAGGAAAGAAATTCATTTTTGTTTCATATCAGTATAAATCTCAGAGTCACCCAAATCTATCATACATTTGAAGAAGTAACTTGTAGAAACAAGACAACTGTTTAAAGATCTTCCATTATTTCAGCAACAGGATTCAGTTAATTAATTTAGAAAGATGGTTGGATAATTTTAACATCTTACATATACATGAGCTAGGAACAATCCTATCTAGTGACCAACCCAGAACATATGCAGCAATATTTATTGTCTGTCCAGGTGGTTACAGACAGTGGCAAGAAAATATAATCACTAATCTCTCCATGCTAACAATTCTAAAATGCTATTTTATTTTTTAAAAGGCATATATTTTATATGGATATGGTACAATAAAATGTCCCAACATTAACAGAACAAACTTCCAGAATGATCCTACTATCTCTCCAAAATGGAGAAGCAGGTCCTAGGTCAATATCTGGATGCAGTGATGAGCTGGATAGTGGTCAATATACTGATCAAATCCAGTGTTCATAAAATAGGTAGTTTGCCTGTTCTGGGTGGGCTTACTCTTTGCTGAAGATCATGTTCATGAAATCATCACTATTACCTACAGATGTTCCTAGGCAAGAACACTTAGCCATAGTGAGCCATGCAGTAGTGAACTAATATCTATAAAGCTCTGTATGGGGGATTTTGTGTGTGGTCTGAAGAATGTGTAACTACAATAAAATGTAGCAGCAGAAGTGCTATGTGATGGACATGGCCTTTGCCATGTAATTGTTGCTGGCTATCCATTTAAATAGGCTAGGTATAAAGTTCTGGAGCTAATCCATAAAATGTATGATAACTCCATTACAATTTACATACATAACAAAAATGTTTTATTACTTGTGGTTATTTAGAATTTACAGTGTTGCTGTTGTGTTGCTATGATAATTGGTCAGATTATTTTAATGTCACTTTATCTTAATATACTTTTATATTATCATTGCTATTGTGGCAGTGCCTCAGATAGATCTGATGCACAATCTGGGGGTTGTCTTGGACTTGCAGCTCTTGCTTGAAGAGCAGGTGGCAGCCACAGCTATAAGGGCCTTTTGCACACCTTTGAGTTATGCATCAGTTGAGCCTGTTCCTGGACCAGGAGGCCCTACTCATGGGTGTGACCTACTATCTAGACTACTGCAACAAGATCTACATCCCTGAAGAGCATTTGGAAGCTTCAACTGGTGCAGAATGCAGTGGCACGGGTAATTAGTGACTGGTTATTCAGTGCATGTAACACGACTACTTTGTGAGCTGCACTGGCTGCCAGGGTGCTTCCAGGCGCAATTTTTATTTATTTATTTATTTATTTATTTATTTATTTATTCGCATTTCTATCACCGCCCATCTCTCCCAAAAAGGGGACTCTGGGCAGTTCACAACTGAAAGTGCTTCATGGCTTGGGGCTAGGATACTTAACATCTTTCCCCAATTTTTCTACCCATCTTATCTGATCCAGCAGGATGGACATGCTTTGGGTCCTACCAGGTGAACAAAATAGGGTGGTGGGGCCCAGAAGACAAGCCTTTTCTGCCATATAGGACTACCTGTACCTTATATTATAATTATGCAGTATAATCTAAATATTCTTAACTACATTGGCTTTTTCAGATATTGAAATTTTCCACAATTGCTCTGAATCCAAGCTGGCTCATGGGTTTCACTTGATCAGTTGGCTGTATCATTAGCTTGTGGTCAGGGTCATGGTGTTCTGTCCTCTATATTCTGCAGTGTAACTCAAACCACATGGAGGAAAAAAGGTCTTTAGGCAACTCCAAAACAAAAAGTAAAATAAATAAATCCAGCTGATCCAGGAAACCAGATGAATAAATGTCAATAAATTTCAAGATGGAATCAGCTGCCTATAATACTTTATGATAACAAAACTTGAAATTATCTTTTTCTTCAAGGAAAAAAATGAAAAACATACAATAAATAAGATTTGGTTGCAATCCTATATATATAACTTGGAAGTAAAATTCATTTAACTTACTGGGATTTGCTTCTGAGTAGAAGTACAGTGATAGTCTTATTTCCATTTACTGTTTCTGAGAGTAAGCCCCACTAAAATAAACATGATTTATTTAAGTGAAAATATGTAAGTCTGACAGTTAGATTTATTATTAGATTTTAATTGCATGGAACATTACTGTTATTATTTATATTTAACAAAGAAAATTAAAGTAATGTTCAGTTGCTTATTGTGCATGTGTTATATATGTTTTTGCATGTATACATGTCTGTATGTATCTTATATGTTTGTGTCATGTAGAGGGAGATGTATGGTGGATTTTGATTTTCTATGCTTTGTAACGCTCTCCTGATCTGAAAAACAGATTGGCAGCTTACTTTTACTTTAATGGCTAAGCAAAAGGAAACAGCCATTGTTTTTTTCTATATGATGTTCCATTTGTGGTATCATTTTTAATAGGCATTATACTTGCAATGACAGCCAGGCTTTTTAGAGTCTTAGAGTTTCTATTACCTATAAAATAAAATGTATAAACCCAGCCTTCAGACCATAATGTAAAAATATTGCTGTATGCAATGTTTTTAAATGGGAATTTTAATGCAGTTTTTAAAAAGGAACGTAAATAGACTAAAACAAAGACAGAACAGAAACAGTTCAAGAATAAGCACAAGTGAAAAAAAAAAAATTAGGCTAATCGCCCCGTTTCTAAGCAAGTTGAAATTGAAAGATGCCTACTTGCCACTACCAACTTCTTTAACACTGTCCTTGTTGACCATGCTGGTTTACTTGGTAAGCTTTTCTTCTCATTTTCTTTATATATTTATTGTATATACTGTATTTTAACTGAACATCTTTCATTGTGAATCGGAATGACCTTCAGTTGTTCTACATAGATTTTACCCATGATTGTCTCTTTTCAAATTTCATCTTTGGATCTCACAGATTACTATTCTGAACTTCTTAGAAAATGTCCATTTAAATTTAAATTATATTTAATAGCACTATGCTCAATCCTAAATTGATTCAGCAAATTAATTTTCATATCAAAAAAGGATTGCTTCATTATAACAACAAACATAAACAAAACAAAGTATGCAAAGAAAAAAGAAAAAAAAGCACCAAAATTGTCTATGTTTAAAAAATAATACTTCCATTCTGTCCATAAAGAACCAGTTCAAAGGTTGACAGTGCACACATTTAATCAAGCCAACCTTTGGTTTATGTTGTACAATTACCTTCCCAAGAACATGTAACATTTTTATTTCCACTCGAAGCATGATAGATCCAAATGTTGTCATAAATAATATATTCCAAATTTTGGAGTTACAGTTTAACCTTAATGCATTTAAATCTAATCTCTCTTACTAAGACCTTATTGGGTATTGAGGATATCTGGCCAATATGGAACAACCAAGGGTATGACCAAATCACATGTGTTAACATACCTTTGAATGTATTGCATCTCCAGCACAGATTGATAGATAACCAATCCTTTTTAACATCCTTTGAAAAAATCCAGTAAACATCAAAAAGAAATTTGTCCTCAGTTTATCTCATGTTAAGTTTGTAAGAAACATATTCAATGTTTTTATCACATGTGTTAACATACCTTTGAATGTATTGCATCTCCAGCACAGATTGATAGATAACCAATCCTTTTTAACATCCTTTGAAAAAATCCAGTAAACACCAAAAAGAAATTTGTCCTCAGTTTATCTCATGTTAAGTTTGTAAGAAACATATTCAATGTTTTTTTTAAAACCTGAGGCCAGTGACTTGTTAGAACTGGGTACTCAGATTCTTTCTTCAAAATTATACCAGTCCTGAATGCCACTTAAATCCAGGGTAACCTCAACTTACTGGTGTGTGTGTGTGTGTGCTCCTTCAAGTCAGTGCTGACTCCTGGCAACTGCCTAGACAAGACCCTGCAGTTTTCTTGGCAAGGTTTTTTGGAAGTAAGTGGTTTGCCATTGCCTGCTTCCTAGGCTGAGAGAGAGTGACTAGCCCAAGGTCACCCAGCTACTGTAGTTTTGTGACTAAGGAGGCACTAGAACTCATGGTCTCCCAGTTTCTAGCCTGATGCCTTAACCACTACACCAAACTGGCTCTTGAACATTAGCTTGTCTATGACTTCCAATTTTTCAAGGACACATTTTTTTTCAAGGGTCATGATTTGAACATGTATTTATCTAGTCTAAGTGTAAGTTACCACTACATTTTCTTACTTGGATGCCCCACATAATTTAATTCTCCATCTCAGTATCACTCTAAATATTTTGTTAGTGATCGAATTTATATTTAAATTTTCATTTGAATATAAATGTATCTCATGTTGTAGTCACTGGAAGCTTTTGACTGGAAGCTTTTTTATAATTCAAAACTCATAGTTCTCTTTCTTTCACAATGCAATTTATCAATAATAATTAAAAGTATATTAGAGAAAATCTGGAGAAATATGCATTTAGACATAAAGCTAACATAAAATAATGCATTATATTAGGGGAGACTGTTTACAAAGACTCTGCTTTTTCTGAAATTTTCACCAAAATACACATTTTAGTAGCAACTTAAAAAATAAAGTCGTGAACCAAACTTTCAATGAACTCAATTTGACAGCTTTGCAAAAAAGGGAAACTGAGAGAAACTGAAGAGAAGGTTATGCCCCACCTTTAGATTTATTGGTGGGAAGGATATTTTGGATATTTTGTTAGAGAAAAACAATTTAGTTTAAATTTAGTTTAAAAGGATAAGATCCTTCATAGGACCCATCTGTTTATATTTAAAGAGCTTGCAACCATTTAGCCCTTTAATATTAATAATACTTGCTTATGTAGAAATTTAACAGATGAAAATGTTCTGGAGAAATGTTCTGGAAAGAGAGAGCTAATCCAATTAAATATATTATTAATTTGTTCTTCCTATTTTCATGTTAGAGAAAAAGGTCATGTTAGACCTCATTGGTGTTGCTTTTCTATAAATTCTCTGCAGGTGTCTCTCCCAGTCAAGACATCCAAACATTAGTCAGGAGACCATTCTGCCATCTGCTGGGAAAGATATTCCAAACAGTGTACTATGCCAGTTTTATTACACCTTACCAAACCAAACCAAACCAAACCCTCAGCTTAAAAAGTGTACTGTTTATACAGAGCAAATGGCAGAAGTAGATTTGCTGGAAGAACTGAGCTAGCAATGGTGTTGTTGTTGTTTATTCATTCAGTCGCTTCCGACTCTTCGTGACTTCATGGACAAGCCCACGCCAGAGCTTCCTGTCGGTCGTCAACACCCCCAGCTCCCCCAGGGACGAGTCCATCACCTCTAGAATATGATCCATCCACCTTGCCCTTGGTCGGCCCCTCTTCCTTTTGCCCTCCACTTTCCCTAGCATCAGCATCTTCTCCAGGGTGTCCTGTCTTCTCATTATGTGGCCAAAGTATTTCAGTTTTGCCTTTAATATCATTCCCTCAAGTGAGCAGTCTGGCTTTATTTCCTGGAGGATGGACTGGTTGGATCTTCTTGCAGTCCAAGGCACTCTCAGAATTTTCCTCCAGCACCACAGTTCAAAAGCATCTATCTTCCTTCTCTCAGCCTTCCTTATGGTCCAGCTCTCGCAGCCATATGTTACTACGGGGAACACCATTGCTTTAACTATGCGGACCTTTGTTGTCAGTGTGATGTCTCTGCTCTTAACTATTTTATCGAGATTTGTCATTGCTCTTCTCCCAAGGATTAAGCATCTTCTGATTTCCTGACTGCAGTCAGCATCTGCAGTAATCTTTGCACCTAGAAATACAAAGTCTTTCACTGCTTCTACATTTTCTCCCTCTATTTGCCAGTTATCAATCAAGCTGGTTGCCATAATCTTGGTTTTTTTGAGGTTTAGCTGCAAGCCAGCTTTTGCACTTTCTTCTTTCACCTTCATCATAAGGCTCCTCAGTTCCTCTTCACTTTCAGCCATCAAAGTGGTATCATCTGCATATCTGAGATTGTTAATGTTTCTTCCAGCGATTTTAACTCCAGCCTTGGATTCCTCAAGCCCAGCATGTCGCATGATGTGCTCTGCATACAAGTTGAATAGGTAGGGTGAGAGTATACAGCCCTGCCGTACTCCTTTCTCAATCTTAAACCAGTCCGTTGTTCCGTGGTCTGTTCTTACTGTTGCTACTTGGTCGTTATACAGATTCCTCAGGAGGCATACAAGATGACTTGGTATCCCCATACCACTAAGAACTTGCCACAATTTGTTATGGTCCACACAGTCAAAGGCTTTAGAATAGTCAATAAAACAGAAATAGATGTTTTTCTGAAACTCCCTGGCTTTTTCCATTATCCAGCGGATATTGGCAATTTGGTCCCTAGTTCCTCTGCCTTTTCTAAACCCAGCTTGTACATCTGGCAATTCTTGCTCCATGAATTGCTGAAGTCTACCTTGCAGGATCTTGAGCATTACCTTACTGGCATGTGAAATGAGTGCCACTGTTTGATAATTTGAACATTCTTTAGTGTTCCCCTTTTTTGGTATGGGGATATAAGTTGATTTTTTCCAATCAGATGGCCATTCTTGTGTTTTCCAAATTTGCTGGCATATAGCATGCATTACCTTGACAGCATCATCTTGCAAGATTTTGAACAGTTCAGCAGGGATGCCGTCGTCTCCTGCTGCCTTGTTATTAGCAATGCTTCTTAAGGCCCATTCAACCTCACTCTTCAGGATGTCTGGCTCTAGCTCACTGGCCACACCGTCAAAGCTATTCCTGACGTTGTTATCCTTCCTACACAGGTCTTCCGTATATTCTTGCCACCTTTTCTTGATCTCTTCTTCTTCTGTTAGGTCCTTGAACAATGGTGTTAGCATAGGCAGTTCCAGATTTGATAGGAGTGACATTTCTTACCTCAGAACTAAATATTTTCAGAAACTAACATATGATTCTGTTTATAGAATTCCATTTTCATAGACTTATGAATGTATATTGAGGAAGATTGTTTTGGAAGAAAATGAATGTAGTTTTAAAATTGGAGGAAAAAATATAAATAACCTGATACTACTGTAATAGATGAAAATGCAAATAATCTGGAAGTTCAGGCAATGAAAGTGAAGGAGAACAGTGAAAAAATAGGGCTAAGAGTAACGCTTATAGGAAATATATTAGAAAGATAGGTAAAGCCTAGCACCTAGCTGACTACATTCTTTTTTATTTTTATCCTAGTAGATAGTACTTAACTAGATGCTAGGTTTGGGCTATCCCTATAATGTATTTTCTGTGAATCAATCTTCTGCTATAAAACTTGTGCTCACCAACAAGGGCAGTAATCATACAGAGAGAATACTTCAACCTCCTACGGCCAACTAAAGCAAGCATAGAATTGAGCATGTAATTTTCTTAGAAGAAGCAACACAAGGAATTCCTATCCAGTGGGAGATCATGATGGATGGGGCTGTGTTTAACTCCTTCTTCCGTGCACAATATTTTCTTGCTAAAAATTCCTGAGCCCAGTAGCTACCATTAGCTCAACTGACATATCACTAGCACAGAGGATGGGTGTGGGATGGACAGACAATGCTTCTCATTATTCCTCCTTCACGCTCCTCTGCCTCTTTGAGCATGAAAGCCGTGTTCAAAATTAGCCCAAGGGACAAGTTGCAGGCAGAGAGGATAGGCAACAATTAAGTGGAACTCCTGTTTTATCCCACACCTGGGACCCACCATTTCATGCACCTGCCTATACTCTCCCAGCTTCCCTGCACCTGAGGAGACCAGTTAGTGATGCTTTTCCAACCAGCAGCTGATGCTTCACTGACAATCTTCAGTGAAAGGGGAGCAAAGCCAGGGGATTCCACCAATGGCTTTAACTTGTGCAGCATTAAAACAGTAAGAAAGCATTATGAGCCAGCTGTCACAAAAGAGGGCTTTGCAAGGGCACCAGTGCAAAGTGCACCTGCTCACTTTTCTGCCAGCTTACAATCCAGACAAAAGTTTACCAGGGATGTTTGGTTGTGTCCTTGGATTTCCCTTTCTGTTATCATCCACTTTCAATGTATTTTGTTTGCTATTTCTGAGTGTGTTTCTGCACTTCCCAATATTTATCCCAAAAGGGAATAATAATGTGATGGATATGCAAGTATGTCAAAATGCTATAGACCCTTAAATACTGTTTTTTACTAGTCCAGGCAGTCGCCAGGAGTCAAAAACCGACTCGAAAGAACCCCCCCCTCCAAATCTTTATTTCAATCATTTGTTTAGCGCGCCTTTGCGGTATCCACCGGAGCTATTCAAGCAGGGTGACAAGGCAAAGCAAAACATTAAAAACCGAGAAAGAAGAGAGAGCAGCCACCTTCCCGCTGCCAAGGCAGGGCTGGGTTACTGAACTGCATGGGGAGGGGAACGACATTGCAAGCCGTTTCGTTGCTTAGCAACCAAGGCTAAGCACATTCCATCCCGGCACATGCCTCTGTCTCTCCCTCCCTCGGGCCGTAACGCTTTGCACGTGGGTTCAGATAGAAATCAGGCTTTTTGTTTCTGGCTCGGCGCGAATGGTGACGCAATCGGCACGCGCCTAATGTGAAAGAGGAAGGAGACGTGTGGGCCTGAGGAAGTGGGAGTTTCTCCCCGATGGAAATGTTACGGTGGTGAATTTGGGTATGGGAGAGATGTTCTACCGGCGGTTCTTTTCCGTGCTCGTCTCAGTAGAAAACGGACCCTTTTTTCACTGCATGGCTTAAAGAGGTCACTGGTATCAGGCAGGGGTCTGCAGATAGGTAAAGCCATAAGAAACGGAGTAGGTGAATCCTCTCTGCCTTGGGTTGCAGTTCCCTTTCTACAAGAATTGGAGCTAATTAGGGTTTGGGGGAGGTCGGAAATCGTTCTTCTCGCTCCGCAGTTATATATGAATCTACTACTGTATAGCAGTGTCTCAGGTTGAAGAATAAAGGTATTGTTTTCCCGTGTCTGGTGATGTCTGTATTGGCAAAATTACCTGTACTGGTAGCTAAATCTGTTCGTTGACAGATGGTTGGGCTAGGACAGAAGTATCCTTGCATGAGTTTGAGTCTTTATAATTTCCATCCTATCAGGAGTGTCCCGGGAATTCTCTAGTGGAGTTGCTCAGTTGAATGCTTCAATTATGAATGAATTTCCTCCTTCCTTTTAAGTTAGAGAATTGGCCAGAAAAGTTTACATTTATAATGCAGATATGGCCTCGATTTTCATTTCCAAAGTGTCAAGTAAAGTTTATGCTGTGGCAAGGCATATTTGCTGAAATACTGATAAGTGTTGTATGTTGAAGGTTGTAATCTTCAAAATGAAAAATAGGTTGCTAAATCTGAATTGTACAAAATACACAAACTTTCTTTGGAGTAAAACAAATCAAACTCAGTACACATGCATAGCACCTTATAGTTAAGTGGCTTGTAGCCTCTCTAAAAAAGGTTAAGTTGCTTTTAAGTTTGGCTTTATTACTGATGATTTCCTTGGCAACAATATGGAATGGTTTGCTAATGCCCTCATTTTTTGTTATCTCCTAATGTAGTTTTTGGTCCTGGGATTTGGACAAAATCCAAGTAATATTATAACCTGTGAATCTGAATAAAATATAAAGACACTGCACCACTTAGGCTAGACTCTTTTATTCTAGACTAACATTCTATCTCTCTGAACCTTTGTTGTGTAATACTGTTTTTTTCTATAATGTACATATTAGTAAAATATATTTATATTCTGAGATTGTTTAATGTTAAAGTATGTAGGAATTCTAATAGAAACTGCCATTGTGACATTTGTTTAATTGTTAATTGTTTATCCTTAGGCACCAAGGGGGTTATGTTTGGGGGGGTCTGTTTGTTTTTTAATCTTGTAAGCTGCCTAGTCACTTGTGTGAGATGGGCAGCTATATAAATTAGATATTTATATTGAGCTGATAACTGGAATTCAGATAAGTTAAACAGTTTGTAAGCTTGCCTGAAGCAGAGATGTAGCAAGGTGGTTCACATGTTAAGAGTAGAGGAATGAGAATTGCTGACCAAGTTCCTCATCTGCTAGAATTTTTGCCTTGTCTAGATTAGCCTTGTGTTCATTAGGTACTATCAGTGAAGCAGATTCTTTTCTTCACAGGTTACTTACACTCTGAACCTGCCTTCTCAACACTCTTGTTGGCTGGACTAAGATTATGGCTCCTAAAGATATAATGACTAACTCTCATGCCAAGTCCATTCTTAATGCAATGAACTCTTTGCGAAAAAGTAACACACTGTGTGATGTGACCCTTCGTGTGGAGCAAAAAGACTTTCCAGCACATCGTATTGTATTAGCTGCTTGCAGTGACTACTTCTGTGCTATGTTCACAAGTGAGGTAGGCAAGATACATATCAAACATTTTGGACATTTTTTCATGCAAGTAACATAACTGCTTGTACCACAGACTTAATAGTTAAAAAATATCACTGTAATCCAATATAAAACCCCCTGGAAATAGGACTCATTGCATTCGTTGAGATTTACTTCTGAGTCCACATGCATAGAATTGTATTGTACAGCTGCAATTCTATGTATAATTTGGAAGTAAGGCAGTGGGACTTGCTTTTAAATAAATGTATATACCTCTGGACTCTGTGTGTGTGTGTATTCTTATACAGAGAATAAAACCACTCAGTAGCAAAAATATATAATTCAAACATTGGAAGGAAAAGAATACCTTAGTCACATTTTTCTAAAGTTGAATGTTGCCCAGTAACTTTAAATTGTTACCACATAATGGTCATAACAATTGACAACATAACAAAAATGTAATGAATGGTAATAATAATTTCTCCCTATAATTTAATTATATATATTTGGTGATATTTCAGCTTGTTTAAAGGTTAATATGAAGTTCAAGATTAAACCTGGTGTACAACTAATTGTATACAGGGGCTCTTTTGTTTGAGCATAGATTGGAAGGCCAGTAGCACAGGCTTTGCTCAGTGATAGATCTTATACAGGTGTGATTCTTTAGTGCCCTTTCTCTTACATGGTGACTGAGAATTGGGTCTTTTCAGGTATTTGAGAAGTTCACTAAAGTTTGCCTATGTCTTGTTTTTGCACACCATTTCCCCTCTTTGCATTTTGCTATACCTTTTTCGTATGTACAGTATAACTTACTCTATATAGTCAAATAATATGTGACTACTTATTTGATCTCTTATGGCAATACTAACTGCTTCATTTGAATCAGAGGATCCTTACCTTATATTCTTTTGTAATGGTTTGGTAATACAATTCTAAACATGTATTTGAAATCTATAAGTAAATAATTTTAAAGAGCATTCCTGTTATACTATGGTTATGAATTGCGAATATATAAGATCTCTAGGGAAAAGCTTTGTTTATGTACTATTAAAAAAGATTGAAATGGATGAAAATTAAATTATTTGCTGAAAAGAAGCAAAATGTATGTTTCAGTGTTGTATATAATTTAGTTCTCCAGGAATGTCACACTTTTTAAAATTTTTATTTGTTGCAAATTCATACTTGTAAATTACCATTTAGTTGATTACTTTTGCCAAATATGTCTATAGGTGACCTGGAAGGAAACTAGGAATGTTGCTTCTCTAGGCCATAAATTCTTAATGCAGATACTAATAACAATAAATGTTTTTGTAGACTAGTAACTTATTTTTTTTTAACAGAATAAGGATTTTGGTGTAGTTTTTATATAAAATAGAAGTGCATCTTCATTGACATGGTGACTGAAATATCTTAAGCTCCCCAGAAAAAGCAATAAGACATTTGTGTCTTTGTTGTAGCCTTTCAAGCATGCATTTATAACGATTGTTTTTATATCACATGAGATCTTGAATAAGTACGTATCTGTTCCACCTTACCTGTACTTGTGTTTTCCAGATTAGTTTTCATAACCCAGTAGATCATTAATATAAATCCCAGAAGTTAAACATAGCTTTACTTGTAATTTGCAGCTTTCAGAGAAAGATAAACCCTATGTGGATATCCAAGGGCTAACAGCCTCAACCATGGAAATATTGCTGGATTTTGTATATACGGAGACTGTTCATGTGACAGTAGAAAATGTTCAGGAGTTGCTCCCTGCAGCCTGTCTACTTCAGCTGAAAGGTAATGCCAGAAACAAATGTATAGATCAGGAATCAAGGACTAGATGTATTCTCCAGCCATCTTCAATGTACATAAATGAGTGAACAGAACCTTACAAACATAATTAGTAAATTAAAGATGCAGTAAAATAACATACAGATAGTCCTCGCTTACCAACCGCTCATTCAGTGACCTTTCAAAGTTGCAGTGGCGCTGAATGAGCGGTACTTACTAGTCCTCAAAGTTCCGGCTGTTGCAGCACTCCTGTAGTCACGTGATCACAATTCAGGCGCTTGGCAACCAGCTCTCACTTAGGTTTGCAGCATCCCACAGTCACGTGATTACCATTTGCAACCATCCCTGCTGACTTCCCACAAGCGAAGTCAATGGGGAAGCCGGCAGGAGGGTCGCAAGTCGCTCTGGTAAGTCCCCCCCACCTCCCTGCACTCATGCCCTGCCATACCATCCACCCCACCATGCCATCCTCCCTGTGCTTGCTCCTCACCATCCACCCTGCCCATCCCTGCACTTGCTCCATGCCATCCATCCCTCTAGCCTTCCTGTGCTTGTGCTGTGCCATCCACCCCCACAGCCTCCCTGTGGTTCTGCCCCGCTGCACCATCCAGCCCCCCAGCTTCCCTACGCTTGCACTCATACCATCCACCCTTTGGCCTCCCAGCACTTGTGCTGTGCCATCCACCCCCCGGCTTCCCTGCACTCACACCGCGCTGTGCCATCCACACCCCCAGCCTCGCTGCACTCACACCACATCATCCACCCACCAGCCTGCACCAGGCCTCCCCAGCCCTCCCCCAACTAACAAACAGCCTGCCTGGCCCTCCCAGGGCCTCCCCTACCCTCATGTGCCACTCTCCACAGCACCCCTGCGCTTCTTACCTGGGACTCCCATCACTTCCCACTTAATGACCCGCACGTCTTGAGGTTAGGACAGCAACCAGGACTGCCAGGATTGCTGTCACTAAGCAATGCAGTCACATGTTACAACCACATCATTTAGTGACAGCAATCCTGGTCCCAATTACCGCCATAACCCGAGGACTACCTGGGTTAAGAATGCCCTGGGTTAAGGATGACCCGTAGTTAAGAACGGAGCCTATTGTAGCAAAATTCAAGTTAAATACACAGTGATTCGAGTTAATACACAATGGTTCAAGTTAATTACACAATACTACTTATACAGTATTATACAATAATACTGTTCCGGCTTACTTACAAATTCGATTTAAGGACAGACCTTGAGAATGGAACTCATTCTTAACCTGGGGACTACCTGTACGCACAAAAAAGAGGCTAAGGTTAGCTATTTTAGTTCAGTAAATTCTGTGACCTTTCTTAAAGATTGGAACAATTATGGCCAATATAAATAACTCTTTTAGTTTCAGTAGTTGAGATTATGATACTTTTGCAGGGGCTCATTGATAGAAGTTATAGGCAGTGGTTAGAGCTCTTTTTATCAGCCACTCATTCCCAGTCAAACCATTCTTTTGACCTGTGCTTTTGTCTCAGTTGAAGCTTCTCCATATGCTTGGTGCCATGATTCTGAATATTCTGAATGAGCATGTAATAGTTTTCAAATAACTGATGGTCTGTCCTAGTACAATCAATGTATGATTTTTCATTCCAGAGGCATTTAAACTGACAGAGAAGAAGGTATCCCATTTTTCATTCCACTTTATGTACAGTATAAGAATTGTATCTGTATTTCAACAGATGGAAAAAAACCTGTCTATCGGTTATGCTAATTTAAAGAGCAGATCTACAGTCAAAAGTAAAGGAAGCAATCACTAAATGAAGACTCCATATATATATATATATATATATATATATATATATATATATATATATATATATATATATATCTCCATTCAGTCTTGTCCGATTCTCAGAGATTGCCTGGACAAGTCCCTGCTTGGCAAGGTTTTTAAGAAGTGATTTGCCATTGCTTGCTTCCTAAGGCCGAGAGAGAGTGGCTGGCCTAAGGTCACCCAGCTGGCTTTGTGCCTAACGCAGGACTAGAACTCACAGTCTCCCAGTTTCTAGCCTGGTGCCTTAACTGCTACACCAAACTGGCAAATTTTTGAAAATATTTTCTGGACATGTATATAGAATCCTACATCAAATATAAACTCTCATGGGAATTATATTCATTTAAAGTGTTCATCCTACCCCAGTGAGTAGGATTTAATGACTCTCATCTAACAATGTTCATAGGAACCACTTTATATATCTTATAAATTTTCAGTGTAACTATTTGAGAAATATTGCTTGGAATAGCTAAATAATCGATAAGTACATGTAGTAACATGATAATCACTTAAGATATGCGTAAGTCTTTACCTATAGGCATAAATTCTGACTAGGACAAAGGAGCAGAATATCCCCAGTTTGGCCAAAAGTGTTAATCAGATGCATCAAAACAGGAATCAAAGTATGTGTTCAGAGAGAAACAATAAAATATCAGCATATAATTCAAATTTGTATTGTAATGAATTATGCAAAAATTCATAGATACTATAAACTTGTCTAATAGCACTTGCTATAGAATCAGTTAAATTTACTATCAGCCACTGATTAGACACATCCGTGTCTAATTTTGGTAACATCCACTTGTTACTCATTGAAGAGCGAGTTGTTGAAATCTATTAGCTAAAAATCAGTTGAAATATTAATATCTACAATAATCAGTGAAATAGGACGATAGTATGTAAACTAATATATCAGGTTTTAATTTAACTGCAGTATATGCTTCATTAACTGAAAAGGATAATATATTCTGAAATATTTCATTATATGCTTGACAGAGTTTAGAAGCAAGAACATCAAATGTTTTATATTATTCCATAGGAAAGCCCTCCAGTGCTGGTGTTTTACCATTACTCATATTAAAAATCACTTTTTTGATTTCAACCATGATAAAAGGAGCAAGTAATAACTGATGTTGTAAGGAATCTAATTGTGGGTGCTCATTTTCATCTTTAAAAGCCTCTATATTTTCCTCAGATAAATTCCCAGATTTACTATATAAATCTGAGTAAAATTTTAAAAATTGAAAAAGTATGTCTTTCAGGGAGCTATGTATATATCTTATTGTTTCTGTCCTTAATGGCTGTGCAGTTTTTTCCATTTTTTGCTTCAGATGGTATGCTAAGGACTTTTGCCATTTTACCAATATTTTTTAATGTAAATTTGTTCATAAATTCAGTTTGCTGTAATAAGATATTATTCAAGTCATACTTAGTTTGTTTTAGCTCTATGTGGAGGTTGCTATTGGGACATCTGGCCATTGCATCCAAAAAGTTTTTCTTTAGTCTTTTAAATTAGTTTCATATTTATTTTTGAGTTTCTTCTTGTGTGATGCATATGTAATAATATAACCACTTTATTTTCTATCATCCTCCCATTCCAGAATTAAGGAACTAGTCACATTAAAATCAAAATATTACAATGTCTCTGAACATATCAGCTTTATAAATTCACCATCACTCAATAGAGAGACATTATGCTGAGTGAAAAATATACCCCTGTTTGGGATATAGCAAATGCTAGGATTCGAATGTAATTCATCCAAGTATGATCTAATTGTAGTCCTCATTAATGATTATCTTTTATGGGTAGATGTATTCCTACCTAATTCACAATATAGTATCTTTAAAATATAGTACTGTATCTTTAAAATCTCCCACTACAATAATATGGTCATAAGAGATATTGTTCACATGATGAAGATACTCAAGAAACATGGCAATGGAGTCTAAATTTGGACTATAAATATTGATCATAGTTATATCAGTTTATAAACTAGAGTTAAGAAATGGCATTTATGTCAGTCATAACTTGTTGAACTTGTAAAGAGAAGTGTTTATGAATCATAATGGCCACCTGTTTTGCCCTAACTGAAATATTAAATACACCTGTTCAACCCAGTCTCTAAGCAGAGTTTTTATCATCTTCTTTACATGTGTCTTCTGTAAAAAAACAACATCAGCCTTTAAAGATTTGAGTTTTCTTGACTATAGTTGAAATCCAATATAGTATTACACTTTTCAGTGTCACTGTTCAGTAGAAATAAGGAAATAATGTATCTTGTCACTTTCAAAGCAGAATTTGATTCCCAGGTAACTTTTCAGAATTATGATTTGACCAGCCAAAGTACCAATCATTGTTTTATTTTCTCGTAGGAGTAAAGCAAGCTTGCTGTGAATTTCTGGAAAGCCAGTTAGATCCATCTAACTGTTTGGGTATTCGTGATTTTGCTGAAACGCACAATTGTGTTGATTTAATGCTGGCAGCAGAGGTTTTTAGCCAGAAGCATTTTCCAGATGTGGTACAACATGAAGAATTTATCCTCCTCAGTCAAGAAGAAGTGGAAAAACTCATCAAGTGCGATGAAATTCAGGTAAGAACTTTCCCATTACTGCACAGCAGTTTAAGGGAAATAATATTTAATTCTGGCATGTGATAAATGCAAACCAAACACAACCTGAGAATACAAGCTATACATATGGGATTTTTGTATTCCTTATACATTTTCTTTATCAGAAATTTGTCTGATCGCTGATCTTTTCCTTAGTTGAGTCCTGGTTAGTCCTACCATTAGGCAAAATAAAACAATTTGAGAGAAGAGCTAAGCCCTGGTCCATTGTTTTCTTGATCCATCACCTGGGATAATGTGTCAATGTGCTAAGGTTCAGAGCTCCCCAAAGTGGCTTAGCATCCCATTGGCCACCCTATAAGGTCTGCTCAGGTAACTCTTCTTTAAATAGTAACATTAAATTGTGATAGGTTTAAAGCAGCCTCTCTTTTTTTTTGCAATGTGAAAAGATTGTTTGCACGCTAAACATTCTTGCCTTATTGTATTAATGCATTTGCCTAATGGGAAACATGTTCTTGCTTTCTATCAAAGACCTATTTGAATGCTTCAGAGAGAAAAAATTGAGAACATTTGTGAAATTGTTTTTATTTTTTCTTCCAGGGCTGCCAGTGAGAATTGCTCCCCCTTTAGTGAGAACTTAAAAAAAATAACAAAAAAGCCCCAAACTCAATGGTCGTGTTAGGAATAGAATCCTCTGCCTTTAGCCATTTGACATCTTGGACATTACACATTACACATCACACATTCATACATAATATTTGTGACAGTCATAAGACGAAGCTCCAGATTTCCCTTGGTAGACCGATACTTGTTATATAGGATTGTGTTTATTGTAGCAACCATAATTTGCTGAGTTATTTTCCCACTGTACAGGTACAACCTGTGTTTGGGCTGCCAGGAGGCTATCTTGAATATTAGCCAACTCTTTTTGCAGAAGTCTGATGAGTCTTGTTTCTTCTCTTATAGGTAGCTTCTGAGGAGCCTGTCTTTGAGGCAGTTATTAATTGGGTGAAGCACTCAAAAAAGGAACGGGAAGCCTCATTACCAGAGCTTCTGCAATATGTGCGCATGCCACTTCTAACCCCACGTTATATCACCGATGTCATAGATACTGAGGTTGGTCCAGGTTCTGCATTAGTCATCTTTTAGAAATCCTTTAATATAGCAATGGTGGGCAACTTATCCTTTTCCTAAAGTTGCTGAACTACAGTTCCAAGCATATCAAACTATTAACCTTGTCTAGAGAGCTACAGTCTAATATTACAATCACCATTAAGGAAGACCTTGTCCGTTATAGTAGTGCTATGTCTGAGAATATCCATTATTAATAATAGCACTATTACAGTACTATCATGTATTCTGTTCGGAATATTTTCTGCTTTTCATGAAATCCTTGCAATTCGTAGTGCTATTGTTCATCGAGGAACATCACTTAACAGATATAAGGGCATTTGTTTAACCACTGAGGGGAATATTCATGATTTAAAATTCAACTGCAGTGAATACAGATCAATACATTTGCAAAGGCCCCTTCAGACTAATCAAAACCCAATCTGCTTTATGTGTCTGTATGTGTCTCAATTTAAAAAAATCTGAAGCCAGTCAACTGCATATAGGAACGTAAGATGAACCTTGCAGGATCAGGCCAGTACTATGAGTCCCAGCCAATTGGATACATTTAGGCTGCTCACAGCCATGGACAGAAGGGTGATACTCTTCTTCCACTGTTGCTTTGTAGCAGCTGGTAGGCTGTGCAGTGCTTCAGATTTGATTCCAGAAAGATGCTTCAGAGCACATGCAAAGCATGTGACAGCAGCTTATTAAAGCAGCTGCATGCCTTTCCAGATCAGATGGCTGCCTGGAAAAAAAACTGTTCTGCTTTAATGAATCACAGACAGGTTCTGCATTTGTGCTTTTGTGCACTCTCTGAAACACATTTTTGGAATTGGATCCAACACAACTGATGATCACTTTTCCATGAATTTAACCAGTCCCTTTTAAAAGTGTTTATCTCAATGGCCATCAGCATCTGTTTCCAACAAATACCACAGTTAACCATAGGCATTCATTCCTAATCACAGAGTTGCCAAAATAGAGAAAAGTTTGTCATGCCATAGACTCTGCCTTTTTGTATTTGTGGAGTCCTTGGTGCTGTCTGAGCTTGGTTGTTTGCTTGCAGACATTTCATTACCTGACTAGGTAACATGCTGGTGAGTGTGGGGTTTGCTCCCTGTTTATACACAGTAGCTTGCCCTGCCACTGTTGGTGGGGGTGTGGTTTTCTTCTTGGTAGTTCCTTAATTAGGGTATTGTTTTCTGCTTGATGGTTTGTCTGGTGTTAATCCCTGCTTATCTGGGTGTTGGCTGCTGGAGAGGATGTGTTCTGGTCTCTTTGTTTCTTCCTTAGCTTTTTTATTGTCTCTTTTGAATGGTATATAAATGTGGTTTATCTCTATTTGTCTATTGATGGCTGATTTGTCTGAATGCCAAGCTTCCAGGAATTCCCTAACACGTTTTTGGATTTTGAATTTGTATGCAGTGAGATCTGCATATGTGGGGTTGATTGGGGTAAATTGTAGGGGTGACACGGAAATATGATTTGTATTTTCACTCATATGTATATTTATTCATTGTATTTTTATTTCTTCTCTACTTAAATTGTTTTTTCTGTTAATTTCACATAGGGTTTTATTAATATTTAGTGTTTTAAATTTCGTATTTTGATATGGCCTAAAGGCTAGTCAATAAACTTTGATTGATTGATTTTTTATTTGTATGCAGCATAGCATGTAAGTACATAAGGAATGAAATTCACATCAGAATGCATGTCTCATCACACATTCCCCCATGGATTCCTGAGTTTAACAATTTTTTATTGGTTCTGGTTCTCCCTATGTTAGGTTTCAATGGATACCACTATGTTCTAACATTAGTGGACCAAATATAAATGAATCACAAGCGGACCCTGCCATAGCGCGGGAAAAACACTAAGAAGGGCTTCTCTTACATACACTGAGAGTAAGAGTGGCTTTTCCTTATGGTTTATGCACCACATCAGTCCTTCAGTGCACTCTTTCACCAAAGTAGTTTAATCTGGATTAGTGCTTGTGGTAGAAATGATACATGATTGTAAAAGAAATAGTCTAAAACTCAGCAATTGTATGTAGCATAATTGTTCAGTTTTAGAATTGGTTCCTTCTGCTACCAGATCCCAAAATTGCATATGTCTATATTCTAACTATACCTTCTAAAAGTACTGTTTTAATATGAATTAAAATGTTTCTTTTTTTGTTGTTGTCATTTTGGTAAGGCAGTGTGCCACTTTCTTCAGTCAGTACTAGCTATGAGATTGTTTTCAAAAACTGCAAATTTGTATATATTGTAAAAATTATATAGTCTTGTTATATTTCCCCAGCCTTTTATCCGATGCAGTTTACAGTGCAGAGACCTTGTAGATGAAGCTAAGAAGTTTCATTTAAGGCCTGAACTCCGGAGCCAAATGCAAGGTCCAAGAACCAGAGCACGTCTAGGTAAGTGACAAAAGATTCAAATCAATATTAAGAAGCAGGAAATGGGATGTTCCATTCTTATGTTTATTGTCTTTTGTCAATTGCCAGGTTCAGTGCTTAATAGATTCATAGCTTTATGTTAACACTGTTGCAAAAGATACTGGGTTTGATAAATTAGGGACTATATATGTATCTTTCCAAAGAACATGCTGTATCTTATTCAGAGCTGTGTATCTTATATGGACAAAAAATGCTAGGCAAAATTATACATTCTGTGTTTCATGCACCAAAAGAAGAACTTGCTACCCTCAGAGTCTAGAGGTGTATTCTTCTGATTCAAGTGATTGGAATTAAATAGTTGTTGAAAATAAGTAATTAGACTTTTAAGTATCATGTCTATGTAATCAGAAGTATTTTATACTCTTATGTTTCCATGCAAACAGTAATCTTTTCAAATGTTGAAGAGATCACTTGCTGAAAAAAATGTTACTGAGTTTCAAGCAGGAGAAATCCAATCTGCTCAGTAAAAATAAATGCAAAACATAATCTAAAAAATCTATTAGTAATCAAAATGCAGTTGAAGTAATATTTTAAATTTAGTTCATGTAATTTACCAAACCTTCATAGGGTGAAATAGCCATGCACTTTCAAGCCCAAAACATAGATGTTTGAAGAAAAATGATACAAATGAAGCTTTTGTGCTTAGTCATCAGTATGCTGTGTCTAGTTCAGAGGATGAATGATACTGGCCTTGCTGCTGTTATATTTTAGGTGCTGTAGATCTAAAAACTGTTAATAAAATACAAATTTGATAAACTGCTAAGAATAAATTACAATGGCTACTGCTGAAATACTGTTGTAGCTTCAAAATTACTTCCTAACTGAAGCAATTAACTAGATACAATAGAATGAGCTCACCAAACCCAAGTATAGAATGTTGTAGCTGGGAAGCAAATGCACAGCTGCAAAATGAAAAGTAAGATTGTCAGAAAATATTTCACAATCATATGGCCCAAGTTAGCAAGAATAATCAGCATAATCATTTTTTAAAAGAAAGAGAAGGATAATTTGCCTCATGAACAAGCATGGCAATTGAACTGCCCTTCAATTGTATATTAAATGATGGCTTGATTTTGCCCTTCAACTGTGTATGAAATGATGGCTTGATTTTTGTTACCATACTAATTTATCCTTAAAGAAGAATATTTAAGATATTGTTAAAATATTGTTAATTTATCCTTAAAGAAAAATATTTAAATATTGTTAAGAATATTTAAAATATTGTTAAATTAGTAATATCATACTAATTTATCCTTAAAGAAGAATATTTAAAATATTGTTAATATTGTTTTATGTTCAATAGGTAACTACAATAGGTAACAGTTACCTATTGTAGTTACCTATTGAACATAAAAATGAAATGCATTGCTATATTCTAATGCTCGATTAAATTTGTTATAAGAGGGGTTAGTATGCTTAGCAATTACATACTATATAGCTTTCAAACAGAAAGTAAGGGGGGTAGTGGAAAATCTGAACAAAATTGTTCAGTGAACTAGTAAAGCTTTCTTGATGGAGATTTTTAAGAAGACAGGAGGACTGTCAAGATTGATATAAAGGTAGTTTATCTCTCAACTACATAGTTCTAGATAAATGTTATCTACTCCTAATTTGTTAATTACTTTTGTTTGCCAATATTTATATGCTGCCTTCTCTTCTGATTCTAGGCAGCATACAGCATATAAGATAAAACATTCATAAAATCAATCTGTAAAAACAATAAATAATAAACAAACTATTAAAAGCTATAAACCTGTAGCTGCCATCAAACAAGTCCATGTGCTCTTTTGGAAAACTGTTTTTGTCATCTCCTGAAATATAATCAGGGTAGGGATGCACCTAACCTCAGGGAGGCAAGACATTCCAGAACGGGTGGGCTACTACTGAGAAAGTCAATCTCCAAAGCCCAGCCCCTTGATTTCTTTCAGGGGGAGTAACTGGAGCAGCCTCTTTGCATTAAATCATGTGAATCAGGCAGAATCTATACGAAGATGGTTCCAAAGATAACAAGGGCCAAAAATGTAAAGGGCACCATGTATTGGGCATGGAAGCCTACAGCCAACTAGTTCAGCTCCTGCAGAATTGATGTTATTCTTCTAAGCTGGCTAAATGCTGGTCAGCAAGCAGTACATTCTGTGCCACCTGTAGCTTCTGAGTCATTTTCAAAGGTAGGCCCTTGTAAAGTGAAGTGCAGTAGTTTGAGAGGTGACGAAAGTGTGAGTTACTGTCTTCAGTGCCTCTTGGTTCAGGAAAGGGTACAGCTGGTGAATCCATCAAATCTGGCCAAAGGCTCTCCTGGTTGCAGCTTCCAACTACTGTTCTAGCAAAAGCCTAAGTCCAACAGAACTCCCAGATTGAGCACTACCACCTTCAGGGGAACTGGTACCCCATCAAGAGTTATAAATAGAATATCTATGATACCAGAAGTTTCTGAACTAAAAGCAACACCATCTCACTAGGATTCAGTTGCAATCTATTTCACCCTGTCCAGGCCCTCAGTCTCCAGGTACTGTTCAGCCAGGGATCATGAAGTAAAGCTGGGTATCATCAGCATATTGATGAAAACTAACCCCAAACCAATGGTTGACCTGTTCCAGAGGTTTCATATAGATGTTGAATAAGATGGGGAACAGAAGCTAAACTCTGGGGCACCTCTTCTCTCCCAACATAACCATTTTTCATTCAGGAAGGAGCACAATTAATTAGAAAAGTGACTCTGATCCCCAACTCTTGCAGGTGGCTCAAAAGTATACCAGGGACAATGGTACTGAATGCCCCTGAGAGATTTAGTAGGACAAGAAGGGACACAATACCCCCACCAAATCCCATTGCAGGTCATCTATAAAAATTACCAGTGCTGCCTCTGTCCCATGACCAGGTCTGAACTCAACTGAAAAGGATTCACATAATCCATCTCACCCAGGGCCCTCAGTACTGTAGTCAAAGCATAATTATCTACAACTTACCCAGAAATGGTGGATTGGAGACAAGTTTATAATTCTCCAGGACTGTTGGATTCAAGGATGGCTTTTTTAAGAAGAGGGAGCACAACCACTTTAAGGGCAGGAGGCATGAGGAGAGATTAATAGAACATCTTCATAGCAATAAGAAAGTTAAGGAATAAGGGCATGCAGCACTTCAGGTCTGAGTGCAGAAAGATGTTTTAGAACATACAGATATGTTCTTGTAAAGGTAGTCCTCAGGTTAAGACCACCCATTCAGTGACTATTCAAAGTTACGATGGTGCTGAACAAGGGGGACTTATGACTGGTCCTCATAGTTCTGCCTGTCCAGCGTCCCCATGGTCACATGATTGCAATCCAGGCACTTATGTGCCTGGCTCGCAATTACAGTGTTGCAGCAAGCCATGGTCATGTGATCATGATTTGCAACCCTCCCTGCCAGCTTCCCACAAGCAAAGTCAATGGGAAGCCAGCAGGGAAGGTCGCAAGTTGCTTCTGTCACTTTTTCTCCTGAGGAGCCATGCTACAGAGTATGAGATCCCAGGGATCTCATACTCTGTAGTATCCCACCTACTCACACTCTGTAGCGGCCTCCACCAGCCTGCCCACAGCCTGTCCGTGCCCGGTGGTGCCTGCCCACAGCCCTTATTGGCTCACCCGCAGCATTCACCCACCCGCCCGCAGCTCTCACCCACTGGCCTCCTTGCCTAGGACTCCAGTCATGTGATGTCTCTCTTAACCTGTGCAGTCTCTGGATTAAAACCACAACTGGGACTTGCAGGATTGCTGTTACCAAGCAATGCAGTCGTGTGATATCACGCTTTACAACCACATTGCTTAGCGATGAAAATTCTGGTCCCAATTGCCATCATCGAGGACTACCTGTATTTGCTGGCAGATCTATAAAGCAGCCACTCCTTTTCCCAGAATTGCACAGCAGCTGCAGAGGGCAGTCCTTTAATCTTAGGAAAAGATGCTGCTCCTTTAAAGAGTTGCAGATAGATATCATGTGATTTTGTGTTCAAAACTAAAGTGCTGCACAGCCCTGGTAAAAAGTACTCTAGAACTTTATCCTGAAAAAAATTCCTTCAGGAAAGAGTACAGTATATGAATGTGGAAGAGAATTTGTACTTCTTTATTTAGAATGTTGTTGTCTTTCTTTGTGTTTGTCCTGCTTGGTTGCAGTGTCCATTTGTTTTGCAGTGCCCTAACATAGTTCACACACAAAGCTTTCAATGCATGATGCAAGAAAGGGGGTGGTTTCCAGCTTGCTTTTCCCTGACCTTGATTAGGGTTCAGAGGGAGTGACTGGTCCAACATTATCCAGCTGGCTTCTGTGCCTAGGGGAAGATTAAACGTAGATCTCCCCGCTCCTAGTTCAGCATCACATTGGCTTTCAGATTATTTAAAAGTTACTTATTTTTTTATCCTGTTTTCCTTTATAAAGCTTACTAATGTATAACATTATGGTGGTCCATTTTCATTTAGGTGCCAATGAGGTACTCTTAGTAATCGGGGGCTTTGGAAGTCAACAGTCTCCCATTGATGTAGTGGAGAAATATGACCCCAAAACACAAGAATGGAGCTTCCTACCAGTATGTAATTATCTGCTTCATCATATATTTTTAAAATAATAACAAGCTACAGATGGATGGATGGATGGATGGAATATTATTGGGTATCTGCTCATGTCCAATATGGGTTAGTTTGCACATAATTCACTAATGAATCTAAGATTGCCAGAGTATTTTTCCTTTACAAAAGCAAAAACTCTTTGGCACGATGAAGTTTAGAGCAAAGAAGCAGCAGGTAAAGGAATTTTGTCCTTTTTCCTTGCCCAGTGTTTCTAATTTCACACTGTTCTTTCCCTAGTTGCTTCCCACCAGCAGCGTTTGAAATGTGTTTGCTATAGAAACATATATTTTGAAAGCTGTGGGTAAAAAATCTGTCAGAGGGAGAACTTCATGAGTGTGTTTTTCTAGAAATCTCCATGTAGGAATAGGTATAAAACTGGAACACCCTATTTGTGAACAGTAGAAGATGATTATCTGTCTCTTCTTGTCTGTACTCATCAAGGAAGGAAGACAGTAGTATTCTGCTTTGTGAACAGATTGTAATACAGATGGATGCAGACAGGAACAGACTGAAGGTCAGATGGTTGTTAGTTCACAACTCAGTATTTGTTAATTGAATGAGTAGTGTTAAGCAAACCACCTTCTCACATTTCTAAAATTCTGAGAATCTTGCCTTCTAGAACTTTTTAAAGATTACTGAGAAAAACATATTGTGTAGAAGATTCTGAAATGGAGGTTTAAGAATATTCCAAATGAAATACCAACTTTCTTATATTTTCAAAGCAATATAGAAGATATTTTCCTATTTTTTGTTTGTAAGACAGTTATTCTCTCTGAATTGAAACTCTGGAATTCATTGTGGTCCATAGGAATCAGGTTCATCTTGTGCTGAGAAAACAACATTGTGTTGCGTATTGAAGAGGCAAGCATAGTAAACTGAGTAGTTATTGTTGCAGGTGAACTGGACATACAGAAATAAGCCCTGTCACATTAGTCCATTATGACTTGTAGCATGTTCTCTGTATTGCTACAGTGTATATTCTTTCTCCCCCATCCTGTGTTCTATGCCAATTTCTTTTTAAATACTAAATTTGGATTCCATTTTCTCTCTTTTAACTTACATAGAGTATCAGCCGTAAAAGACGCTATGTTGCTACAGTGTCCTTGCATGATCGGATATACGTGATAGGTGGTTATGATGGCCGTTCACGTCTGAGCTCTGTTGAATGCTTAGATTATACTTCTGATGAAGATAGCATCTGGTACTCTGTGGCTCCAATGAATGTTCGACGGGGTCTGGCAGGGGCCACAACTCTAGGAGGTATATATTGATTAACAATAAAAACCTTCTATTGTTTATTCTTGGAAAAAAATCTGCCCTGAAATACATTTGGGAAATAAGCATTAATCCTTCATAACTACTTCCTTTTTCCCCCAGCTGAATGGAATCTTATGTAAAGAGGCTCAGAACTTTGTCTGTCAGAAAAGTAACTCTCCAAAAACCCAGAACTAAACAGGACGCATTTGGTGTTGTAGGAGAAGCCAACAAAAAATAGGCCAGGCCTGGCTGTGGAGAGTCTGTTGGGCAGTGGCTCAGAATTTCGCCAATTCCTTCTTCCTTTCCATTAGTGACTTGATCTAGAGCAGTGCTATAATTAAGGGAGTAGAAAAATTTTTAAGAAGGTGCACTCTGCATGCTTTCCCTAACTTGTTTAAAATGTGATTTGTTTCAGTCAATCAACTGAAAAAAATTAATCTGCTGAAATACTCTGTTGAGTGTCCAAATACAGACATTGGGTCTTGTTTTTCTCTTCTTTCTATGAAGACATGGCAGGAATGGAGGATGGAAAATGCCCGTATAGATTCCTCTGATTGCCATATGTTAGGGCAGGGTTTCTCAACCAGGGTTCTGTGGCACCCTAGGGTTCCGTGAGAGGTCACTAGGGGTTCCCTGGGAGATCACAATTTATTTAAAAAGTTATTTCACATTTGGGCAACTTCACATTAAAGAGGTAAGTTTCATTCTTTATCTTTAGTTTAAGAACACTGTTAATGCATATATGCAGGCCTACACATGAAACAAATACAATAATTTTGTATCTTCTGGCCTATATTTGAGCCTGAATGTGCAGGGGTTCCCCGAGGCCTGAAAAATAGTTCAAGGGATCCTCCAGGGTCAAAAGGTTGAGAAAGGCTGTGTTAGGGGGTACATATACTTATATCTGTCGTGTACATCTCTTTAGGTTTTTTTTAATCATTCAGTTACATATGTAAAGAGCAAGTCTGATTTCATTTTGAATGAGAAATTGAAGTGAATGATAGTTTGACTTGGAGTTCATGTCATGTTCAGTACCATTTATCATGCATGAGCCTTTTTTTACCATTTTCTTTTAGATCATTTTCAAAGTGCATACAGTTCTGTCTGTCTGTCTAAGACATCCTAAATATACCTTTTGCCTGTTGCTGCAATTTTCAGTTTGTGTACCCTGAAGATATTAGGACAGAATTTTTGGAGATAGAGAGCTGATCACTTCTGTGCACAATCTTTGGTCTTCCTGATTTAGTAAATTAATATTAGAGCATTTCAGGAGGTTGATTGGTTTAATACAGAGGTTTGATGTCCTGACAAGCAGGAACCACGCGGAGATGAGGAATAGGTCTGTAGTGTTTTATTACTGCTACAGTAGACAGAAAATCCTACCAAACTGAAGAAGCATGAGAAAACCCATACAGATAAATCCCAAAAGTCAAGGCGGGTCTGTTCTGTGTCTTTGAATGACTGCTCAATTCCTCGCTACTACGCATGCGTTTTCTCCCCTGGATAGGGGCCCCTTCCTGCTCACCACCAGTGCTCATGAGATTTGAAAAGTGTAACCCACCAGAATTACTTCTTTGTCCCTCCAGAGTCATGAGTCCAGAAATGTTATCCTTTTTTTAGAGTTTGGAGGAGCAAGCTAAAAGCAAAAATTTTCCATTCCAACTTTTATGAACTTCAAGTCCTGGGGTCCTGGGCCCATCTACTTTTTACATGTGATCCACAACATAGCATGGAAAACTTGATTTCTGAGGCAATGGAAGATGCACATTCCTGATTTAATATTTATTCCCTTTGGTAGTTTATTTTTATGCTGAATTCACCCATGTTTTTATCATTATTTGTATTTATTTATGAATTTCTATATTTCATTTGAGATACACTGTGGGGTGCTTTGGAAATAAAGTAGAATGGTAATATACATAATTTAATAAATAAAAAACATCATGATAAAGAAAAACCTTTCTCTCGAAATAACTGACTCCGGTATGTTATGTTAATAGACATGATCTATGTTTCTGGAGGTTTTGATGGAAGCAGACGTCACACCAGTATGGAAAGATATGATCCAAACATTGATCAGTGGAGTATGTTAGGAGATATGCAGACAGCTCGTGAAGGTGCAGGCCTGGTTGTGGCTAATAATGTTATCTACTGCCTTGGTATGTAACCTTCCCCCCCCCTAGATTTAGATGTCCTAGTATTAAAAGTGTTTATTATACATTCTCCAACATCCACAAATCCTCTCTTGTATAGAATGTGTGAAGGTGAAAGGTCCCCTGTGCAAGCACTGAGTCATGTCTGACCCTTTAGGGGGACGCCGCTTTCTCAACGTTTTCTTTGGCAGACTATAGAGGGGGTGGTTTGCCATTGCCTTCCCCAGTCGTCACCTTCCCCAGCAAGCTGGGTACTCACTCTACCGACCTCAGAAGGATGGAAGGCTGAGTCGACCTGAGCTGGCTACCTGAGAATCCAGCTTCTGCTGGGATCAAACTCGGGTCATGGGGAGAGTTTCAGTTGCAATACTGCCGCCTACCACTCTGCGCCACACAAGGCTGCTGTATGAAATGTGTCAAGTATGAAAATGTTTTTACCTGGAATGCCTTTAGATTTAAGATTCCAGTATCTCAGAATTGTTACTGTAAATAGAGTAACTGCAGGGTAGAGCTTGGGAATTGTCAGATTGCATCATTTCTTTAATATTTGTGGATTTAAGAGATATAAGAAATAACTGCCCTAAATAAATCCTTACTGGATAGTTAAAATTTATCAGCATAACAGAGTTTCAGCTAGAAACAGAAATGTTCTAAGGAGTTTATTTGTAACAAATTAAGGTCTACTTGAATTGGGTTTTATGAAATTAAAATGAACCTCCATCAAATTTCTTGCAACACTAAAGCTAATATGTACTGACACTATCCTGAGTTATGTAAGCACTGAAGCCTTCTGGAGTAAGCCTTTGCTCAACAAGTATTCCTAGATACTGTAAGTTAGGACTACAACTGCCAGAATGTCCAGGCAGTTACTGTAGTTTATGTAACAGAGCATAACACTGTATTCACTATAATACTTTCAGCCTTTAAGCAAGGCTGATATTTGTAAATCAAATCAAATCAAATCTCTATTATGGTCATAGACCAGCATAAGGAAGGTGGGGTACAGTTGTTTAAAAAGCATAAAGGATACATAAAAATAAAAATCTATAAAAATATGAAAAGCTAGAAGATATAATATATAATTAAAAACTAAAAGTATATATAAAAAGCGAGAATCTAAAAGAAAGGGTAGGAGCACTAGATGGTGTAGGGGAGCATAAAAGGTTAGTAGGTGGAAGACTATATCGAATTACGAAGTACTCTAATATTGCAAATTAGGTGCTCATTAAATCTAGTTTACAGAGCCGGTCATCATCCAACAAATTTTGAGCACCGCTGCACAGAACCTGGCAACATTGTATGTTGTAGCAGGGTTGGTATCTGAAAGCATCAGGGAGGTGTAAAATTATCTTGTGCGCCTGGGTATTTATGCAGTGATGGTGAGATGAGGCTAGTGCGAATGTCTCTGTAGTACAGGCACTGGAGGAGCACATGCTCTGTCCTTTCTGTGTGTCCAGGGTCACAGGGGCATTGTCTCTCCGAGTAAGGAATCTTCCTGTATCGACCATCAAGGACAGCATGACATTGTGCCAGAGTAAAGGCCCTTCTGTGTTTAGGGCTGATATTTGTAGATTTTCTTTTTCAGCATCCAAATAATATGAAGGAAAGTGGGTAAATTAGGGCACCTATATATTACTTTAATATTGCATATCAGTGTGGTTGCAAGTCTGTGTTTCCCTTTTTTCCCCCCACTATGGGTCTTTTTTGCTTTTTATGGGAATTCTCCATCCTGAGTCTGAATAATAAAGTCATTTATTTTGCTTTTTCTTGTGCATGCATTTAGGTGGGTATGATGGTCTAAACATCTTAAATTCTGTGGAGCGGTATGATCCCCACACTGGGCATTGGACAAATGTGACTCCAATGGCTACTAAACGCTCAGGTGAGATTTTTGATTGGGTTGGGGAACTATGGACTAAAATACAAATGCTTTCTAGATAGAATAAATCTAAATATGAGAGAGAGATAAAATAAATAAAATAAAATATACATCTTTCTATAAAATACATATGGTATTTTACAGTGATCCTATCAGACACATTTAATAGACAGTAACTGTTGAGCAAAAACATTTTCCTCAGGCAGCCTTCCTAAAAAGTTTTAAAAAATTGAACTATGGAGCCAGAATTCTACAAGCTTACCAGTAATCAGCTCTTTCCAACATCTCTCCTAGGATCATCATGTCAGAGCATGATGTGCAACATATACCACTTATTGTTTCTCGCTCCATTATGTTTAATAGATATTTTAAATGTATACTTTCTTGAACATCCTTGAAACAATATAACATCTTCATCACAAATTAATTTACTATTAGTTTAAACTTTCAATGGTAATTAATAAATATTAAAGAAACAGTTGTTAAAAATATGAAAGTGTGTGCAGTTGTTATTATTAGATTTGCATCCCACTTTTTTAATATATAGCTCAAGGCAGCAAACATGCCTAATACTCCTGCCTCCTATTGTCCCCACAACAACCCTGTGAGGTGGGTTGGGCTGAGAGAATAACTGGCCCAAAATCACCCAGCTGGCTTTCATGCCTAAGGGATAAAAGTTAGCATGTCTTGCCAAAAGCAAACTGTACAGTCTCTTATAATACTCAGGTATGTCTAATAGAAGGAACTCACTTACCTTGCTATCAGATTTCATTACTTCTTCCAGGAGCTGGAGTAGCCTTGCTGAATGACCACATCTATGTGGTTGGAGGGTTTGATGGAACATCACATCTCTCCTCTGTGGAAGCTTATAACATTCGTACAGATTCTTGGACAACAGTAACAAGCATGACAACACCCCGCTGTTATGTGGGGGCAACAGTGCTCAGGGGAAGGCTTTATGCCATAGCTGGGTAAGCAGATCATGCCTATTGATCTAACCGTTGTGATCCATAAATGTCCTAGGTACACCTGAATCTTGCTTTGCTTTATGGAGCTACATTATACAGGCTGTATCTTTTTGGCTGTATCTTCTAAACCTCTCCAGATACAGTTTGTTTGAGGTATAATCAGAAACAGGGTGCGTACATGATCTGTTACCTTATTCAAACCCTTTAAAGTCGCTTCTGCTTTGATGCTAGCTGTGCCTTTGTTTACATGGTGTGAATCATAGTCCAATCACCTTGCTGCAGCTGCTTGTATGTTCCTTGCTCCAAGTTCCTTAGATCACAGGGCTTCACCTGAGCACCATAACAGTAGAAATGAAACACCCGGAGGGGGCCATTTTAGTTAGGCATTTCTTTTAACATCTACCTAGTTATTTTATTATGATGTAGGTTCGAAACCAAAGATGTTAGAAGATAAGACTATTTTATGTCTATATTATGTCAGACAGGATCAACAGCTTATTGAAGCACATAAGATGACAGTGCATTCTGGTTCCATTCCCAGATTATATGTTGCAAAATGCACTTGTTCTTGTCCTAAATCTCCTATAAAAATGTAAGATGGAAATTGGTCTATAATAGCATGAGTAGAAATAGATATAGCAAGTTTTGCCTTACCCTGATTTTTGAAGAGCTTTAAGAAGCTCTTAGAGCAGCTTTCTCTTCCTCTGACAAAGGTGGTTATGATACTTCTCTCTCCAAGAATCTGGACCTCAGGAGGTTTCATCTGTAACTTTCTATTGTACATAGGTATGATGGAAACTCACTCCTGAGCAGTATTGAATGCTATGACCCTATCATTGACAACTGGGAAGTGGTGACATCACTGGGGACCCAACGTTGTGATGCTGGTGTTTGTGTGCTGCAGGAGAAATGACTTTAGAGAAAGGCTTGGGAGAGCACTTCCATGGAACAACTATCAGAAAAAGCATTGCCTGACTTGGAATTACTCATTTTGTAGCTGTGAATTAAGTGACCATTGATACCTGGGCTGTGCTGCAAATCATCTACAAATCTACTGATTCCAATTTAAAGAAAAACACAGACACAAAGCACTTCGACCTGACAATGGATGAATTGCATGCTTGTGTATGCTAACCCTGTAAAAATGAATCATCAGAGCTGCAAGAATGTCTGTGCCTCCTGGCCTGCTGAATATCTGAGATTGTCACTCATCTCCGTCATCTCTAAGCATCAGCACATACTCACCGAGGTATGCGCATGTCCAAAGTTCAGGTTGTTCCCGAATATTTCCATATACCAAATATGCTGGTGAACATATTTGTATGAGCAGACCAAGCTTTTTTTGGATATTCTTTCAGATTCTGCACCAGCTTGCCCATGTCCCTCTGGAAAGCAGCCAGATACCAACTGATGTATGAAAGTGAAAGATTCTGTATGTTGGTATAAGAACTCTACATAAACAGTACATCTTAAAGAACATGGGACAAGGGGCAGGAATAGAGGACAATTACGTACTGCAATATGCAGTTTTGTCTTTTGGGAAGAACAACAGGCAAGCAAGTAGACAGCAGTACATTTTTTTTTAATTTTCTGCCAGAGGCTAGAATCAATATGCACTAGAGAAAAAACAGTTGTGTGCTAGTGCTTGTAAGTAACAACCAGGTTTATGTTTACATTTGCCTTCTAAGCTACAAGCTCTTACCAATAGCAGAACAATGAACGGTGTTCTTAGCATCTTGAGTGCAACAGTTATTTATAAATAACATATGTTTTTGAAGAAAACCTCCACCCAAGCTACTTTTTAGGGACTGGATGTGCCCGTGCAATGTGAGTGATCAAATCATAAAACATTCCTAATGTTACAGTAGTTGCCTTCAAGTTGCATCGCAGATAAGGTTGAAATCTGGTGTACAGGGATTGCAGCGTATATGTCCCACATCAATAATGTCAGCACACATTTTCTTCTGTTTAATTTCTGTTATTCTTCTGTTTCTTATGCTTCAGCCAGAAAGGCTGACCTTCACATCCAGTAAGGATTTTTGAATAATCACCTCCAAAGTGAGCTGGAACTGTTAACTTTTGCTCAAGTCATTCCTCTTTGGTGGCACCTAAGATTCCCAGGTCCCTATCTCCTTAATACGCCCCTGATGTATAATGCAGCTCATATTAGATATGTGAAGACAAGTCACTTTACTGGTGGAAACATGAGCCTGTGGATAATGCAGCTCCATCCCTCAATTATGTGCTGTGATTTTCAGTGTGACCTTGGCATTTTCTCTCATGAATCTACTGAGACTTTGTGTGTGTTATCCAATCAGGAACCAAGGGATGAATGTATTTATTTTCTTGGGTGTGGGTGACTTCTTGCTTTGGGGATGGGGTACCATAGAATGCACTTTCAAATAACATTGAGTTTATAAATCCTGACCTATCACACTAGTGTTTGATTCCTTTCATATGTATTTTTTAATAAAAGGATGGCTGGTTCAAATAAATATCTGATACCTCCATATAGGTTGGTTATACTTGCACTATTATACTAAGTATTAATTTCTAAGTGTCACTGATTTTAAAAGGCCAAATATAATGTTGCACAAGAGCACATCATCTACAATTCTTTGAAGGCTTACCTGGGTTTTCAAGTACAACTGCTGATTATGTAATGGGGATTTTCAGTTTTCCTGGCCTCTAAGTTTTGAATTTGTATTCTATTTCCTTAAGAAACAATCACATTCTCTGATCGTATTCCCATATTTAAAAAAAAACAAAGACAAAAACTCTTAAATCTTTATCACAGTCATTAATACAGGAAGATGTTTTATTATGAAAATAGCTGTAAACTAACACTGTTATGACTATTACTTAAAGGTCAACATTAATATTGAAATGCAATTTTTTTACACCTAGAAAATAACTGCAATTTCATAGTTTTCAGACCACGCTGCAGTATGAAAGATGAAGGAAGCTACTACATAAAACTACATCTATAGAATTCCTGGATTTTATTAAGCAGTTATCTGCATAATTTCATGATGTTTATATTATATAATCTCTCCAACTGGGTGCATAGTTTGTTAATTTGCTTTTGGTAATTATTTACAGTAAAGTTTTGGAGACTTTTATGAGACATAAGGTAATACTCTTCATGTTAATATTTAAAGAGTGCAAGAGAAAGTTACAGCATAATAGTCATGCAGTGAATCCATTCGCATGATGATAAAAATACTAAGAACAAGTGGTTTTCACTTGTTTTGAAGATGTTTCGTTATATAAAACCATATTGAATTGATATAATGAACCGTTTTCTGCGTGCATCCGGACTTCAGGGTCAGTACTCGCAGCTTGCTCCTTGCGAAGCGAAGGCGGCATCTTCATTGGGAATGATGGAAAATTGCCGTCCACGGTGTAACAGTGGAGTGAACTTCTGGTAAATAACCAATGCAGAATTGTTTGGCCACGCTTTTTACTATGTCCATAAGCTGCCCAAGTCACCTAATAGGTACGAAACCTGCGTGTAGCTGTAGCCACATGTAGAGTAGGATCCTCCGGTCGAAGCCCTGCAATTGGCGGTGGGTCTAACTAGCCGGTATCTTCAGTATCTAGCTTTACTTTCTAATTTCTTGCTGAGTCCGATGTTACACTGTGATCCATCATTATTTACCTAACTGAGGTCTGATGTAGAGGACTCCAGCGGCGAGCACGGCAGAGAGGCGCCTGTAAATCCCACTCGACTTTCCTCCGTTTCGGTAGTCGCTCTCGCTTACAGATATGCGGTGGAGGGGAGGGTAAGTTTTATACGCGGTCCCGCCCACCCAGTAGAGCAGTGTTTCTCGACCTCAGCAACTTTACGCCGTGTGGACTTCAACTCCCAGACTTCCCCGGCCAGCTGGGGAATTCTGGGAGTTGAAGTCCACACCGCTTAAAGTTACTGTGGTCGAGAAACAGCGCCGTAGAGAGTCTCCGCCCTTGCTCTATTGCGCTTGCGTAGGCATGGCGGCGCCCAGTTCGGCGATGGAGGCGGCTGCGCTGGGACCGGAGGAACTAGTATGCGCGCGGGGGCGGAACCGCAAAGCCGTGCTTTGCCAGCGCTGCGGTTCCCGCGTCCTTTTGCCCGGAGCTGCAACCTTCACCCGCAGAGAGGTAGGGTGTGTTCGGGGGTGGGTGGGTGGGTGGGTGGGGGGGGGGGTTTCGCCGCGGCCCTGAGCTGTAGTTCGTGCAGGTAGCCAGCCAAGGGGCTCTCCTCCCCTATGTAACTTCCAGCCTCCGGAGGTGCCAGCTCCTTGATGGGGAGATGGGATTTAAACAAAACTAACCTTTATGTGGATGGGAAAGTGTTTTCATTAGGTCCCTAATGAAGACATCCCTTTTTTCCTAGGCCTTCAAGTCTATGCTTGAGTGGGGTGAATGAAACACTTTGTCGTGGCAATGAAACATGCCTGAAATTAAATCAAAGATCTAGGGCAGTGTTTTTGAACCTTGGCAGCTTGAAGATGTGTGGACTTCAATTTCCAAAACTCCCCAGCCAGCATGTTGGCTGGGGAATTCTAGGAGTTGAAGGCCAGAGATCTTCAAGTTGCCATGGTTAAGAAACACTGATCTATGGGAATCTAACAGCAACTGAGTACCTTTTGCTTGCAAGTTTTGTATTTGACACTGTCCTGTAGTCCCCTCTCTATGATGCCAGTTATATTGCTGCTTTCATAATTCAAGGCCAGAGCAGCTGGCTTTGGGGCCTCCTCATTTGCCCCCCTCAGTAATGCAGTGGAGTGGGTTGGGCTGACTGGCCCAAAGGCACCCTGTAAATTTTGTGGTTGAGTAGAAACTTGAAGCAAGCCTTCCCATCCAACTCCGATATCCTCACCTCTCCCCTACATTGGCTCAGTAATATGGATAATTTGCTTCTCTTGTTATTTGACAGCTTTTCCTTCCTTCTATGAAGAAGAAGACAGCTTTGGTGGCAAACAGTGACCTAGAAGGGGATGTCTTGCAGGACCATTGGCTAGTTGAGGACATGTTTTCTTTTGAAAATGTTGGTTTCACCAAGGACGTTGGAAATGTGAAGTTCCTTATCTGTGCAGACTGTGAAATTGGTCCTATTGGCTGGCACTGCTTGGATGATAAAAAAAGTTTTTATGTGGCCTTGGACCGTGTTTCTCATGAATGAAATATTGATAGGTGACCAGAAGTGGCCCCTGGATACCTGGTTAGGCCACATTCTAATTAACTTACTTTCCAAGTTCATGGTCTCAACACGCAGGCTTGAAAATGACACAAGCCTGATGCATCAATGGAAGTATTTGCTTGTATTGCTTGTTCAGTTGCAACTCATTTGAACCTGACCAAATTTGTGCTGATATTTAATAACTTGAAATTATGTGCATATACTTTGAAACATGCCATTCCATGCAAATTAGTGATTCAACTTTCTTGGTGAAAAAGAAAGATACCCTGAATTTTGTCCTCTGAAAAGTAAGTGTATAATGCAACAGGGAATAGGGCTTATGCTTTCTTGGGAGAGAAGAGAACATACAATATTGTAATTTATGGTTTTCTGTTCTATTTGAGATGAAAGGGTAAACATTTCTGATTTTGATGTTTACAGACATTTGATGTTTATGGATATCTGAATTTTCATTTCATGATCATTGTCTGTTACTAAAAGCCAACCATTAGTGCTGGACATATTAAATAGTCATTCTTAAACTGCAGGAAGTAATCATCATGGAAAATGTAAACAGTGAATTTTTGAATTGAATTGAAATCATGCATTTAAATTTATGTAACGTCTATCAGCCTGTTGCCAGAGTGGTAAGAACCTGCTCCTTTTGGCTAATGACAAAGGGCTCACTTTAACAGGATGTAATCTTACTTTTTCTGTATAGAGCTTCCATGATCCTTTTTTTCTAAAGCTCCTGTAACACAACTCACTACGGATGGCCCTTGTAATGATATGGTTAATGAATCATCCAGCATTTAGCCTAGTTAAGAATGCTATCTGAATGTGGGTCTTGTATTTTTCATCTGTGTAGAAGAAAATAGAGAACTAAGCCATGATTTGTTTTATTCTCTGGTTTCTGTGGTGTACTAAACCCCTCATTTGGATGTCAGGCTTAGACTGTTCTCTAATGCCTGGGAGTAGGTGGGTGTTGAACCAATCATTTGTCTTTTGTTATCTTGTACTGTATGTTTTCGGGATATGCATGCTTCTTCTTTGTTCAGTTTAATGGTTCCTTTTTATTTTAATTGTAAGACACCCGAGATCGTTTGGACTTGGGCAGCCTCTAAATTTCAATAAATAAAAGTAGGCTGTGTGAAAGATGGTCAGCCCTTTAGTTACATGCCATTCATAGGATGGGCAATTGCCAGGGGGTTGGCATGTTCATAGTCTTAACCAAGCCAAGTATGACATATGAATGCTGTTAAAATGCTACAGTGATTCTGGTCTTCCAATAGCAGTTTGAAGAAAGTAATGTTAGGTGGTTTGTTCCCTCTCTGATTTAAGTTCTTCAGGATTCAATCTTCTCCCCAGTATTCTTAAACTGTTGGGGGAATCACCTGAAATTTGCCACTCATATGCTGTTACGTACTGCAGCATCTTTTCTACTACTGAATTCTGGAGTTTGTGGAATATTTAAGTACATGTCTTAGTACGCTTTTAAAATGGATTTGTGAGAACAATCTGAAATGTAATTGTCCTGACTCCCAGGAAACACTCTGAGACAGGGAACTGTTCTCTAATGTTTATTTGCTAATACATAACAGTAATCCTAACAAACTGAACAAGCGTGGGAAAAACCCAGCCATATAAACCCCGCAGGTTAAGGCGGTCCCAATCTGTGCCTCTTGGAATGGCTCACCAATTCCTCAGTGCTACGCATGCGCTTAACAGTCTGGAAGGGAGCCCCCTGCTCGCCATCCTTACTCATGACAGTAATGCAGGTAAGTTTGTGGACAGAAAGGTTAGTCATTCTGGATACAAGTATTTATTTCTGGAAAGTTAGTATATTACTGCTTTCTCAGTGATGATGGGGGGAAAACAGTCCACTGGCTGGTGCCACAAGGGTCAGTTGTCTCTACCCACCCTCTACTATTTAAAATATGCATGAAACCTCCAGGGTTCATTTGAAGGTTCTGGGTAAGGTATCTTCAGCATGGTGCTCAGTTATACATTGTTATTCCAGGTGCCATGATCTTTAATCTCAGTGCCTGGAGGTTGTTAGTATCTGAAGGTTGTAAACAAACATCTGTTCTTTGTGTTAAATATCCTGTTGTCCACAATGCCCCCCACTCCCACTGCACATCAATTCATGTTCGTGAATAACTGTACCTGTATAGGCTTTCCCTCTCTGGATAGCTACATAAAAGTTTGGTCATTCAGGAATAAAGATCAGTGCTACACAATACTGACAAAACCTCAGAGTTCAATTTCACTGCAGGAGTAGCTTCATTACATTACACTTTCCATCATCTCAGTTTCTTGAGACTACATTCATTGTATCTAAGCACTGTAGTATCAAATACAGGGTTAGTAGTACACAGCTTCCACAGGTGAATAATGGCTGTAAGGGACTCCTATTGTGTCTGATTTTGCCCTTGCATGTCATTTTCATAATGAATCAGAGCTAGCTGAAGTTCAAGCCTAATTCAATGCAGAAAATTCAGTGCTGGAGCATCCCAAAAGATGACTGCCCAAGTTTTGCTGGATACTTAATTCAGCTATCATTGCTCTAATTTTCAAAAAAAATGTCTCCTACTATTAACCAAATCTATCTCCTTGACTACATTGTGATGCATCCAAAATAGACTGGGAAATATGATTTGTTGGAATGAAATATTTCTTCTTGCTGCATGGAGCCTGGTGACAGTTCCATGCTGCATGTTAAATGTCTACCACATGGAGGCACCAGTGTTCTAAGAAGGGGAAGATTTCGCTATAGCATCTTGCACTAGCCCTGCAAAAATTACAAAGGCTTTGTTAAATCCCTAATACTACAAGTAGCAACATTTTCCTTGTGTCTCTTTGTATTAATTTATCTGTAAGAATACAGAGAATATTTCATAGAGCATCCTCAAGGAATTAAGTTTCTCATGGTTTGCTGTCTCAGCAATTAGGTTCCCCAAACATGCTAAACCAGAACAAACACACAATAGTTTAGAGTGATACCTGGCCTCAATTCTGAAACAGAATCAACTGCAGACCCCATTTTTCTGCTTAACAAAAGCATGTTTTCAGACTTTGGCAATAGATCTTAAACACTTTTAGGAATCGGAATTAATTTGATGCACCATCTCAGTCCACCTGGCAAACCAAACGTACAGAATGAACTCACTAAATTGTAGCATACCATGAAGCAGTAAGAGGAATTTTGTCAGATGCAAATGTGGGAAAAAATACTTCCTCTTCCTACATCACTTGCTAGCACTGTTGCAAACTATGATAGTGTTGGGAATTGCCGTACAGCACAACTAGAGAATTCTTGTTATTTAAAAATAGCTTAAGTCCGGTAAACATTTTGAGCACGCTAACCTCTTTTCATGGGGGAGATATTGTAAGCCAGCTATAGGAAAAAGTAGCCATACTTCAACAGATCTGGCTTTTTGCAGTTTTTTTTTTTTAAATTAAATTGTCGGAAAAGAGCAGAATGTACAAATTCTTTAATTTTAAAAGGAAATAAAACAATTCACAAAATGTAGTGCTTTTGAAAAGGGATAATTGTATTTATGTTAATTTTTTATTTCCAAATTTTTAAATGGCTGTGTACTGATCTTCCTGTTGTGTTAATAGCTTCCTTTTTAAAAATAAATGTCATAAAATAAAAAGCTTCTTTAAAAGTGCTCAAAATGCCATCTAATGACCATTATCTTTGCAGTATATTCTATAGCCATCCAACTACAAATGAGAGCGCTAAATGACACCAGTCGTATTTTTCAAATGTGGAAAATATTGTGAACTTTAATCTATAAATGCAGTTCTTTTCCACAATAAGCACAGGACCTTGGAGTGAAAATATCTGAATCTTGCATAACTGGATTAAATCAGATTGTACATAATGAATAGCAAATGAACAACAAAACAGTCATCTGGCAAGATCCTAAATTTTAAAGTTATTTTCTAATGAACAAATTAGAAATTAATTTGAACAAATTAAAATGGCAGAATTTTTTGAAATGCATTTTACGGAGTTAGAATAATTTCATTTGCTTGGATGAAAACTTAAAAAGATGCTTGTTGCTAACTCGATAATATGGTAGAATTAGGTTCATTCTTCTCTACTGGCATAATGTGTAACAAAAATATAAATTTGCGATAAAGATGCAGACCTCTCAAGAGACAGATGACAATCATTTAAATACAAGAGAAATACATTCAACATATAATTTAAAAGAGAATCCTGCTATCCTGGTCTTTGCTCTAAATTTGCTGCAGAAAGAAAAGTCAGTGTTTATGTGGGAATACTAGTTACGTCTTGAGAACATCGCAGAACAAATCCTTAGGCTCAGATGTCTTTAAGTCTCTGTATTTTTTGCCTCAAGGACAACTCAGTGGATTTGGGGGATTCTTTTACTAGATGCTACATTCATGAAGTCCAATCACCCACAGTCAATGTGTCTGCTAATGAAAGCCTGCAGTTTTTGAGTTAGATAGATTAAAGAAAGACAAAGGGATATGAGACCAGTTTGGTCATGATAAGCATCTTAAAGTTCTAATTACCTTCCTAGAGATATGATGTGCCACCAAAGGGTGGTGCCGCCGAGTCCCTCTGGTGGGAGGAGATGGGCGGTGACAAATTTGATTAAACAAATAAATAAATCTGTCTCTCTAAGCTCAGCCTAGAATCATAGCATTGGAAGAGGCTATTTAGAGTACACAACCTCCTGCTGAGTGTATCCAGATGAAAATGTTCCTGATAGCCGGCTATCCAGTCTCTGTTCAAATATACAGTACTCAGTGAAGGGGAGCTCTCTTATCTCCTTTAGTAATTGGTTTAACTGTCAAATTGCTCTTAGCATTCTTACCTTCAATTACAATTGAAGATCATTACTCTGTGTCCTGTACTCCAGTACAATAAAAGAAACAGATCTTGAACCTCTGTGTGATACCCTTTTAGGTACTTTCAAGGGTGAAAATATACACACAAACACACTTACCATAAACACAAGTATATATCTCTAGCTACTGGGGATTTTCTTTTTTTTTTTAATAGTAATTTTATTAAAAATCACATAATAAAAAAACTAATACTAAAAAAAAGGAAAAATAGAAGGTGCAGAAAAAAATTAGAAAAAAATATGACTTCCTCCTTCACTAGTATAAATAATTTTAGTAACTTGCCACCTTATCTTCAAATACAACAAATGATCTCTCCATATCTGTTATCTATAAACAAATCCTTAAAGCCTCCTCAATTAAAGTCCCGATCAACAAAAGTCCATTAAGGGTTACCAGAAATAACATACTGTATCTATTTTAACCTTGATCAAATAAACCAACTTTATATTCCTTCCTTTTACTTCTAACAATCTTGATCTTTAGTCCCTTCAAATAATGTCCTCGAACTTGATTTCATTTTTTCTTTGTCTCTTTTCACCAAATTCTTCAAAGCTTTAACAAATCTCTTTTGTAAATCCAATATAGGAAAATTATCCAGGCCACTCTCTTGGTTTATTGTTTGTATAGCCCTTTTAATTATTAAGACATCAACTAGTTTCTTTTGTTCAGTGTAGCATCTTTCCATATAATTCTTGTAGCCTGTCAATTTTAAATACACTTTCAGATCAGTCCTGTCCAGTAAAACTTGTCCCTCTTCCATAACATCTTTTAAACACTATAATGGCAGACACTCTTAAAAGTAACCTCTGGGTCCATTGTTCAAAAATATCCTTCAATATGTCCAACGTTAAAAGTATTTTGCTCCATTCTGTATTAGTCAAATTTAAGTGTTCTTCTCCTTTAATTGTAAAGGAAGTTTAGTTCCTTCTGGTGTCCAACCTTCAAAGTCCCATCCTGTCATTTAAAAACAAGAATTCAAAACAAAAGCATTTTCCCAGAGGAAGGATTCTTAAACTTAATTCCAAATCTTTATTTCAAATTCATCAGGACTCTTAGTCCATTTGTAACTTTCCAAAATCAAAGTTCTAATTACCCTTTTGCTGTTTATTAATTTTTTTAAAAGAATCTTTAAATTTGTATTTAACTTCTTTTGCTAAGGATTGAAGGAAACTCACCTGTTGTTTTCAGACTTGTCGATCCAAAGGTTCCTAATAGCTGAAAAGCGGTTAACAAGCAATTTGCAAAAGCAATTAGAAAAGGAAGAATGCAAACCCAGTGTCCTTTTAAAGGCGCTGACCATGGTTTGAGCAAGATGGCTATTCCCTTGTCTCCCAGAGTGATAAACCTGCTGGAGACTGCTGTCTTGTGGTCTCCTCATGAGGAGCAACTGTCTGGAACACTTGTGGGCAATTTCAAGTCCTCTCCTTGTCCAGAAAGGAATTATCGAAGAGCTGGTCTACTCACTGGCTCTTCATTCTGCCATGGTTGTCGGCTCCACTAAAAGTGGAGTCATCTTCAGTTTGCCATTTCTTTCCTGGAAGTTGCTACTGGGGATTTTCAACAGGAAATTTTTTCAGGTAACTACTGGGCTTCTGGAGCTTCTCCTTTCTCAGGGAGACTTCATAAAATAACATAATGTATCATGGAACCAGTGTTCAAACCCATATAACCTTTGGACCCTCTGAATAGCCTAGATCTGGCCTCTTGTTTCTCCTTATGTTGGCATCAAGTTTTATAAAGTTCATAATTTTGCTTAACACAAACAGAGCAGTCCAATTATTGGAAGTGTATATTGCAACTTTCTACTGATTAAACAGTTCTTCGGGGAAGACAGCTGTTCCAAGTATAAAGGCCCCAGCTGTATGTGCCACAAAATGTAGCTCTTTATATATCTCCTCGTAAATGAACTCCTTTTCACATGTTGGAACACCTCCCTGATCACTAGCTAGCACACAAGTTATCTACATGAATTTCAATCTTGGATCCATTCCAAAAATCAAATACTTCCCTTAAAAGTGTCAATCTCATCAAGACCTGAGCTGAAACACATTTTTGCAAATAATTGAATCAAGTGTTCAATCTTCTTCCTTTAATGATTTCTCAGATAATTTCACAGATCATTAAGAATTATTCCTGTACCAACCCTCTCCCCTCCAAACCCACCACCACATAAATATTCTGGCAAAACATACATCCCCCATTTAAGAAATATGAAAACACAAACTACATGTGAACACACCTACTCTTTTCCCGTAAGACATCCCAAACGAATAGAAAACACTCCAAAATAATTTCTTGATATTATCTCCAGATTTCTTTGTGAAATGTAACCCAGAACACTACAAATAAAATCTTAACATAGTTTAGCAAATATTATTAGCTTTCACAATTACAACATTACAAGTTATCTCATTAGAAGTGATCAAAATATCCAGAACCTTCCCAACTATTCTCACATATATGCCTATTTGATTTTTATACTGCTTCTCCTGAGATTTAATGAAAAAAACAATGAATCATTCAGTACTGATTTTGATAGAAGCCAGGTTCAGCAGAATGCCCTGGAGACATTGTGTCTGAGCTGGATACAGCCCAATGAGGGTACAAAGTTCACATTACAACATGTTAGAAGTGATCCCAGCATCACTAACCTAGTTCTTTATGGTTGCTAGAGCAAAAGTAAAAAAATGTATTAAATATGAGCCCATTTAGTGTGGCAAATACAATTCAAAACCCAATGTCTAACAACAAATATTCTTCCTGCACTAATCCATGTGTAATAAATTCATAGTCAAAAACAAGACCTGTATCATCAACACATGTGAGCAATCTACACATGCAACCAATTATCACATTTAGACTCAAATAGAACCCTACAGCTTACTACAAAGAGTGACATATAAAGTTACATTACCATTTAAAACTCATTTTTATCATTCACCCAATGGCCCCCGAAGCCATTCATGAGACAAACATTGTCACAAAGCCTATTGTTATGTCATTCATTCATTCATTCTCATTCCCATGTTTTCTGCTTGAAGAAGCATCACAGGATTAAGTTTTGTTTTTTAAAAAAAAGCACAAATAAAAGTTTAAAAACTAAATAGTATTGATACTAAAATCAGAGCTATCATATCTGGGTTGCAAAACTCCAGACAACCACTACACAGCAACGAAGATGTACTGGTCATCTGGATCTTTGCAGCCCAATCCAATTGTTCAATTATTCAGTGCTTCTGACTGTGAGCTGATGAACCTACTAAAATCAATTTAATGACTGTTTCGCTAAAGAGATACAACTTTACAGATACATAAATCTTGAGAGCCAAACCCAACTGCCAAAGATGTCCATTCCATAGCTTGTGAGCAACACAGGAAAAGCCCCCCTCCTATGTGCAGGAGGACAAGCTTCAGACAGTGGGGTATCTTCAGAATAGTTTCCCACTAGATTTTAATGCCCATGTTTATGAGAGAGGCGTCCCTTGGACTGTCAGGTCTCAAGTCCTTTATGGATTTGAAGACCAATACCAACCCTAAACTGCATACAATAACTTTCCCAGAATGTATGGGGTATAGTATGTGGGTGCTTAAAGTTCCTCAACCTTGCCTAACTCATTCAAGAATGTGAAATAATCCCTATTCTATCTTGATTAGCCTGTCTTACTGGTTACTAAATGAATCACATATAGTAATTACAGCAGATAGGCAGTAAACACTCCTTCCAATCTGTCCCATCTGTGTCATGTTCATACCCAGCCAAGTCCAGTCCTTCTATAAACTACTGACAGAGGAGGAACAAAATCCTTCATGAGGATAAGCTCATACAGACTTATGTCCCAGTACACATCTGATGGACTACATCAAAGGAGAGTGTGGCTCTGAGAGATTCAGAAATACCCCAAACCTAAAGCAGCATTCCCCAACCTGGTATCTTCCATGTGTGTTGGAACGCATCTTCCAAAATGCGTGGAGAATGCTAACTGGAATTATCATAGTGCCAACACATCTGAAAAGTTCCAAATTGTGGAAGGTGACCTAAAGTATCTCAGTATTACTGACTACAGTATTTTGTTTCCTTTTTTACATAAACTGAAAGAAATCTCATGGGTGCATAGCCAAAACAGAGGCTGTGGAGCTGGCATTTTTACATTCAGGCTCTGCCATGAGGTCCTTAGAGGATGCTAATCCTATTCATTTAAAACAGCCTGCATTTTTTCCAGCCTCTGCCCAAGCCTGAAAAATGATGCTGTTGTTGTCAATTCATTAATGTTAATGCATTTCTTCAAGCTGCCACATCTTTTTTTTCAAAGCACACATGGCCCTATTTTTGTGTATCTGCTAAAAATTAGAATGTATAGATATGACCTACATATAGTCGCAGCAACTCACAAGAACATAGAAAAACACAATCAGTGCTGTGGAACTAATGCAGGTGTTGTTACAATGTAATTAACAAGCCCTTACTAGTAGAACTAGGTTGGCTGGCAACTATAGTTTCAAGACAGGAGGAGGGAGTCAGGCTGGAAAGGCTATTTTAAGAATTAAATGTTATAGGCCAGAGAAACAACCTCAGACCGTTAAATATGACCAAAAGCTATGAGGGGTGGAGAACAACTGGTGACTAAAATTAAACACTGATTATACAAGGTCCCATCAAGTATCTCTGTTCACATCATCCCAATCTAAAAAGAGTAAAGTAACTTTCAAGCTGGGCTTTATTCTTGGAGACTTAACGGATGCATCCACGTAGTTTTCTTGGGAACCGTACAGAAGTGGTTTGATGTTGTCTTCTTCAGAATGTTTTGACTTCCCAGGCTAGACCTGGGATTTCTTGATCAACCAGCTGAGCCCTAACTGGCCTTGGGCCTGCTTAGCCTTTTGAAATCAGCCAAGGTAGTGGAAGTGGTAGCACACTGGAGAGAGCAGCTTTTTATGGCTGTTTAACTATCAAGCCAATGTAAAAGTACCTTTATTTAGAAGTCCTCCATGTTAGTCTATGATGCCCCCAAAAAATCAGGAGTCTAGTAATGCCTTTTCCAACTGATACATTTTATTCTTTACACACATTTATGCCACAGCTTTTGAAAACGTATTTTTTTAATAACGTGTTATTGGAAAAGGTGCTATCAGACTCCTCCTGATTTTTAGAAATCCTCTTAAATTCAATAAATTTCTGGCTCCAAATCATTCTAGGGTCACACCCTGTATATTATCTTAAATTTCGCATCAGCTAAGCCTCTGAAATGTGTCATACACCACTTTCAAGCATTCTGCTACAAGTTAAATGTTGAGCAGATGCCAGGAGTGCCCCAAAAGAGGCCACTGAGGCAGTTTGCCCGAAAACTCCGCCAAGTCTCCCTCTCCCCTGGGTTTAACTTTCCGCCGTTGCCACGTTGACCACCAGAATCCGGCTTCTGCTCATTCCAGCCCCTAGTCCCACCGGGAGGTCCCATCCCTCCTCCCCTCCCATACTGGAGAGTTGAGGCTTATTGAGGCTTCTTCGTTTTTACTTCGGGTCTCTGCATTTCTCATCCAGCCCACCAGATTCACGAAAATGCTCTTCGATAGGATGATGTGGGAAACGAAAGGTCGCCTTCTCGCTGCCAGGCAAACAACACGGAGGCAGGAAAGCAGCAGCCACCTTCAGCAGCAATATAGCGCACCTGCGTCTCAAGGTGCCAGACAAGCGTAGGCAGATGTGAACTTGGCACAGAAGACCGCGAGCCGATCCGACGCGGGAAGAAAGAGAGCCGACCTCGGCCGCTTGCATTTGGCGGGAACTTTTTCTTAACTTTGCTCCATTACGAATTACCCTATGGCCGCCCGCGAATGGATAAATTCATATTTCTTGCCCAATGACGGAGGAGAAGGGTGTTTCCCCACGTTTGCTTCCGACTCAATGGCGCGCAAGGGGAGGTGTGAGAAGACGGCAGAGCTATCCAATGCGCTGCAAGGAGAAAAGCGCTCGTTTGGGGTTTCTATATAAAGGCTGCCCCGAGAGCGAAGCAGCTGTTTTTGCGGTGCTGTTCAGACCCGTAGCGCGTCTGTTGTCGCCAGAGCACCGATAGCTTCGTAGAGCCGTAACCTGCCGGAGATATGGTAAGGGCCGCTTGGCTTTTGCTCTGGAACAGCTTTCTCTGTTTTCCGCGGACGTGGTTAGTAAAGCGCCCACGTGCCGTGAGGCGTTGTGTAATTGGTAAAGTCCCCTTTGCTTAAACAAAAGTCCAGTTTTTGATCCTGACTCTACTCCGCGCTCCAGGCCTCGTGATTCGTGCGTGCAGAGGAGAGCAGGGACGTCCCGAGCTTGGGGACCCTCCGGGCAGCCTTTGCTCCGAAGAAAGGTTGCGCTGGGTAGCGAGGAGGCCCCAAATGAACGAAAAGTCTTGACAGAGCGGCTTTCCGGAAGCTTGGGGTGGAGGATCACCTGCCTGAGAGCCTATTTCTTTCCCCAAAGACGGTGCCTTTTTCTTTCCCAAGATGCGCGCTCGGCTCATGCTAATACTCCTTTCCCGATGTCTTCCCGGTACCCAAAGTCTTTGGAGAAAAGGCAGCGAGCAACAGTAGCGCTGCTTCCGCCGCCGCCTCAGCTTCAGGGTGCGGGGTTTGTCTTTCGGGCGAGTTACGCTTTACTCGGAGCCTCCGCTGCTGAGGCCCTTGTGTTTCGTTTTTGAAATGTACGTGTCCAAGGACTGTATACATGTTCAGAAATTGAAAAGGGTTGGGGAAGCTGAGACCCAGGCAGACTTAATTACAGCTGATCTCCAAAGAAAAACTTTTCTTTGTCTGAACGGAGGAGGTGGCAGGGGTGCGAAAGAAACTTGGATCCAGCAACCTCGTGTCCGGCTCTATTTTACGTCCCGCAAGTTGTAATGACCTCCACCCAGTATTTTAATGTAGGAGTTCGGGCATCTCTGTAGAGTTGTAAGTAGTTGGAACAGTTCTGGCCATTTGGATTTTGTCCTCCAACTTTGTACAATGCAACTTTGTGCATTGCCGTAAAATGGTGGAAAGTTTCTGAATAAGATGGCTGCCTGTTTTTTCTCTCCTGATATTTCAACACTCTATGACAAAATCTCTCAAAAGGTTTTTTTCATAATGTGCTTTGGCTCAAAGTTCGTGTTGCTTAAGTAATTCTCCTTTGATTCCAGTTGCTTTGTTTTTTCCCAAATTGTAGCTCATATTTTTAATTCTTAAAATTATTCCAAGATTTTTCTGTTAGATTGTAACAATTATTTTTGTCACAGTGATTTCACCAAGTAGAACTTCATGTTGTCATTTGGTGAAAAACAAAAGTAGGAAAAATCCTAATTTAGAATCTTAACCCTAAACCTGTAGAACAGTCTACTAAAATCAAAACCCATCCCTAACAGACATTTTGTAACATATAGTTAAAATGTGTTCAGATCTACAGTATTTAAATTCTGGCCTTTGATGAAAATTATGCAAAGGATGATCTGATGAGTAAAAAAGCCTCTTACACACAGCCACAATTTATTCCAGTTTTATAGTCCTCTAGATGCTGATGCAGTCAAGAACCTATGACCAGGAGGATCTGATGACTAAAAAAAAGCCTCTTATGCACAGCCATAAAACATTATATGGATTGCTGCAGGTTTCTCAGCTCTGGTCCACAAAGTCACTTTTTGGATGACCTTTGGAATTTTGAAAGCATGCTGTGGGTACTCGGAACCAATAACTGTCAATATTTGAGGGGAAGGAATTTTTTCACAAAACATTTAGCTTCAACCATGGCGGGGGGGGGGGCTGGCAGGCACAAAGCGGTGTCTGTGGACTCACTAGTACTCACAAGTATCACTTCAGGGCCTCAACAATAGTTTTCCACCATGACTTGGAGTAAATGGCTTTACTTTTTTCCTACATTATATCTTTACTTTGACGAGGCACTGGGGGTAGCAAATGATGAGAACATGGGTTGTCATGTGTTTCACATATATAAAGGGGGTAGAACTTGCCACACAGTGCTGCTTTCATTGTGATGAAAGCTGAGGATCCTGCAGATGCTTTGACCTGGCCAGATTATTCAGTTATGCAAAGGCCATAAAGCATTTATTGTAGCTTTTCCCACCCTGAAACTTTCACAATGCTGACCAGAAATTGTGGGGTGTGAGTTCCAATATTTCTAATGGACTGTTTTAAATCAGTAAAGAGTTGTTTTATAAATTGAAACTTAAGCATTTTTGCATAGGATATGCACTAAAGAGTGGGGTCTTGTTCTAGCATTGATCTAGAGATTCAAGGAACTGATAACTCCTTAAATGATAACTACAGCTTGAATTCAAGAGAAGCTGCTGACCACATATTTTCCTTTTGGTAGATTAGGTGGCAGTTTGCCTTTCAGTTTATGGTAAAGAGGAAACTATTAATTTCCCCTCTGTCTCTCTCCATAGCGTGAATGCATCTCAATCCATGTTGGCCAAGCCGGTGTGCAAATTGGCAATGCATGTTGGGAACTGTACTGCTTGGAACATGGCATTCAGCCAAATGGCACGATGCCAAGCGACAAAACAATTGGTGGTGGAGATGACTCATTCAACACCTTCTTCAGTGAGACGGGTGCAGGAAAGCATGTTCCTCGTGCTGTGTTTGTGGATTTGGAACCAGCAGTCATAGGTAAATATGGCTTACATGGCTGCATGTGAAAGGGAGAAATCTGGAAGTGGTTTAACAGAAAGGTTAGGAAGTACTACCTGTTTTATATGTTGCTTTATAAAAGCAGTTTTGTATAAGCTTAACTGTACAGGTAGCCAGATCGAAGCACAGTGTTTTTTTCCAAATGTAACTTGCTTTAACTTATTTTGACTTGGATACATGTAATTCTTGAAAAATCAGATAGTGTTTCTCTTTGCCCTCTGCTATTGCATATTCCCATGATTAATTTGTAGCTTTTGGAGTACTTAGCACAATGAATCATATTTCTATTAAGTGTCAGGTTAAGGTATGGGTTAAAGTTTGCAGCTAGGAAACATTCTTAACTCAAATATTTATATGTTCTTTCAATGAGCTTATATCCCATCTATTTCCCAGAGAGGAAATCCCAAGTAGCAAACAAAATCAGTCATATTCAAGACAGTCTTAAAATTAAACTTTAAACATTTGTTTGTCATTTAATCTTTCACAATGAAAATTTGAAAAACCAAATTCCTTCTTTAAAAGTGAGTATATTAAATATTTGCGATGTAAAATACATAGTTTTGAAACCAGAGACTAATTTTTCTATGAAGAGAGAAATGAAAATAGTATAAACAGTTGAAATATATAATCTGTATCTCCTTATTAAACCTAAAACCTGTAATGATTTGTGAACATGAAATGGATTATTTAGAAAAGACTGGAAATTGCTAAGGAAGAATAAAACCATTTTAAAAAGAGTCCATTCTTCAGATCTCTACAGGATATCATTTCTAATACCTTATTTCTTATATTTATAATTTGCATTTACTTTTACAACAGAAAGCAGGTGCCAATTCTAAAGAAATAAGTCTTTTGGTTACTTTTGTCTAATTATCTACTTTGCACAATAATTGATAGAGTATTCTCAAAGTTTGAAAATATAGGTAAGTAAGATAAAAGCCTATGGTAAGTGTTTATTTGCAATACCAAAACTGAATCCCACACCCAAGAGAGAGAATAAGACCAGATCATAAAAAGTTATATAAATCATTATATTTAGTTAAACTAGTTGCATGGAAGACCAGTAGGCTGCATTGCTAAGAGATCTGGAAGAAAGAGATTACAGATGGACTTTTCACCATGGCAGTTGGTGTCACATGTCACTAGCTCAGTATGCTAGTCAATGTACCATGAAGAGACATACCTTGGCATATACAGTACACGTGAAGAAGGTGGTTCTTTTCTATAATAAAGGTGTGCACGATTTTAGAGCCCAGAGTGATATGCAGTACTCAAAGATTCCAGCCCTCTTTCAAAAGCTGTCCAAGAACTATAAAATTTAAAGAGATGGGGAAAAATATAAAATACATGAGAAATAAACATATTATCCATGTTTAAGTTAAGCTATTATAATTGCACTTAAATCAAATAGTTCTTATCTTGACTCCATCCATTCATTCTGGACTCATCTGCTTTTGGTGGTAGCCCAACCACATGCTACTTGAAGGCCAAGTTGAACCTTAGCCTGAAAAAACCTGCTGTAGCAGGATCAAAAAGCAGCATGCATTAACAGGCACAACTTCCCAGCAGAATTGCAAGTGGGCAGTGGGTACCTGGCCAAATGATGCATAGAGAGGACTCATCAGGATTCTCCTTGGGCATTAATGAGAGATTATGATTTAAGCAGTTATACTCTAAACCAGTGTCTTAAGAGCAATAAATTATTTTCTAGATTTTCATTGTAGAATAATGTATGTATTCTATTGCAGATGAAGTGCGGAGTGGGACATACAAGCAACTTTTCCACCCTGAACAGTTGATTTCTGGCAAGGAAGATGCTGCTAACAATTATGCAAGAGGTCACTACACTGTGGGCAAAGAAATAATTGACCTGGTACTGGAGCGGGTTAGGAAGCTGGTATGTCCTAACGTATTGTCAAACTTACACTGAGATAATTTAGCTTGAGTGTAAATCAGATTAAAACACAAATTGTAAGTGTCATAGGAGAACTAGCTTATTGGCCTGGGGGCTGCAATGCTAAAGCTTTTTCCTAACTTGAGAAAAATGTTATTGGTGGGAATGAAGAAGCTGCCACCTGGCCTGTGCAACACATGACATGGAAAGCCACTTACCACAGGCATTCCTGGGAGGCTTCTCTGCCCATCTGCAGACTACATGGCAAGGCAAGCAGCAGCTGATGGATAGAGTGGCAGAGCTGCTATCCCTTCCCAAGCTCCTCCCTTCCTGGCTGTAGGAAAGGCTGGACTCCAGAATGTAGCTGTTGTCAAATCAGTGTAGCCCTAATCCTGCAACAACCAAGCAGGATGTTTGGCAATCAAGGGGAACCTGCCAGGTGAAGAAGAGGCAATGAGCACTGAGCTACCTGTTTATGGGGTGTGCTCTTGGGGCTCCATTACCCAGCCAAGGGACAGAGTAGAGAAGCCAGGTTGAGCACCATGTTCAAATAAGAATCTGTCTTGTCTTGGCTGTTGGGCTGCCACTAGGGCAGTATGAAGATCTGATGAATGTGGGGTGGGGGGCAGTGTGAGTGGTGATGTGAGCATACATAGAACTAGTAACCACCCATACAGGCAACTTTCAACTTTTTCAGAGGGCAGTTGACCTTTACTGTGCATTCATCTCTAGTTGGGGAATCAGGCTAGCCCCATGTAATACTGTATACTTAGAATAATTGTATAGTCAGTATTGTGGGAAGAATTGAGCATGCAGTTTCACTAGAAATTGGCTATTGGTTGAGGCCTCTTAATCTATACTTTCTTCCTTCCTGTTACATTTGAGTAAATATAACTTCCACAGTGTATTTTTTATATAGTATTGGAAGCCCTTATAAATGGAAACAATATTTTTTATAATTTCCTGCTGTTTTTGTGAATATACTCATATCTATTCAAGGCATAGATTTGAAATAATGGGATTTGCTTTTTACCTCCCTATAGAAATAGCTATTTCTGTGCAGTTGATCTCCTTTTGGTGATCTAGGATACTCATGGGCAACATTTTTCCTACTGAGGTCATTTTCCTTCAGTGTAAATCAGTTAAAGTGGTCCTAGAATCAAAAGTTGTTGGAACCACTCATTGTTCTGTTCATGTTTTCTTTTTCTTTCTGACTTCCCCTTCCATTCTCTTCTTTTCTGATACCACCCTCTCTCTTCCCCTTCCTGGGTACAAGGGTCAATTCACTGTTGCCAGAGGTCTAAACTGACAACTTACAAGCACTTTTGAGGTTAAGCCAAGGGCTATATGGACTCTAGGGCTGCAGACTGTCCACTAAGAACAGGATGTCTAGGAAAAATTCATAATGTTACATACCTCTTATATAGAAATATGTTATTGAGAATCAATGATGGATACAATTGGCTCTTTTTTCCCTTTCTTGGTAAGGAAATTCTTGCTACTTTATAGGATATAAGGAAAAGAAGGGCAAATGCATAGGACATAAATCTTGATTGTACTGTTGGAAGGTAATATGCACATTCCTCTTTCAGGCAGACCAGTGCACTGGCCTGCAAGGATTCCTGATCTTCCACAGTTTTGGAGGAGGCACTGGTTCAGGCTTTACTTCTCTGCTGATGGAACGCCTTTCAGTTGACTATGGAAAGAAGTCAAAACTCGAATTTGCCATATACCCAGCTCCTCAAGTTTCAACTGCTGTTGTTGAGCCATATAACTCCATCTTAACTACCCACACTACTCTTGAACATTCTGACTGTGCCTTCATGGTTGACAATGAAGCCATCTATGATATTTGCCGTAGGAATCTAGACATTGAACGCCCAACATACACCAATCTCAACCGCCTCATTGGCCAGATTGTCTCATCCATCACTGCCTCTCTCAGATTTGATGGTGCCTTAAATGTGGATCTGACAGAGTTCCAGACAAACCTGGTGCCTTATCCCAGAATTCATTTTCCCCTGGTAACGTATTCCCCTATTATTTCAGCAGAGAAAGCCTATCATGAGCAACTCTCTGTCTCTGAGATCACCAATGCTTGTTTTGAGCCATCCAATCAGATGGTAAAGTGTGATCCTCGCCATGGCAAGTACATGGCCTGTTGTATGTTGTACCGTGGAGATGTTGTCCCCAAGGATGTCAACGCTGCTATTGCTGCTATCAAAACAAAGCGTACCATTCAATTTGTTGATTGGTGTCCTACTGGTTTTAAGGTAAGTACTGCTGATTTGTAATGTAAATGGCATCTTGTCTAAATCTGTAGCTTTCTGAATAAACACATCAGAAACATGCAACTTCAAATAGTATAAACAGCATCAATTAACTGATTTGCAGTGCAATTAATGTTATTTAAGAGCATATAGCAGCTGGAGGGTTTTGCTCATAGTTCTGATAAGTGATGCTGTATGTCTGTTACTGGAGAAATTAGATGCAGGATTATGCAATTTGAACCCCATCTCTTTAACAACAGCACTGTTTTTTGGGAGAGTGGGATATTCTCTGACAAATGCGAATAATTAGACATTTGCTTTATTTCAGCTTTTTCTATGAAATAGGAAACAATAAAAATTTCTCCAGATCCAATTGTAGTGTTGCTTAAGCACAGAACAATCTTCATAGGCTTTTTGTTCTGTATGTAAATGCAGCACATTCTGATATGCAGATATAGAAATGTTATATACTACTTTGGTTAGGAAAGCCTGACAATGTCTATTTCTGTAACTTTCTAGGTGGGTATTAATTATCAGCCCCCAACAGTAGTTCCTGGTGGTGACTTGGCCAAAGTTCAACGTGCAGTTTGCATGCTCAGCAATACTACAGCCATTGCAGAAGCTTGGGCCCGCCTGGATCACAAGTTTGACTTGATGTATGCCAAGCGTGCTTTTGTGCATTGGTATGTAGGAGAAGGGATGGAGGAAGGAGAATTCTCAGAGGCCCGGGAAGATCTGGCTGCACTTGAGAAGGATTATGAAGAAGTGGGCACTGACTCCTTGGATGGTGAAGATGAAGGCGAAGAGTATTAAAACTCATTAAATATTGTGAGGCTATTACCATTTGCTGCTTTGCCTGTATTACAAAGTAAAAGTACTTTTACATCTCAAATGTAAACTACATCTAGCATTCTATGATAAAGTACTTGGAATAAATTCTTATAACCAAAGTAATTTATCAGTTGTTGATGCACGCGCTAAAGCTTTTAGCTGGATACAAATAAAATTATTTTGCATATCAGTTAATATGGTGTAATTTCATTACAGCATGCTCCTATACACAGTCATTTTCTCTTAGTTCAATAAATTCATTCCTCAGTATCTGCATAATAGTAAAATTTCTCCATTTTTTGCTGAAGAACAAATTCATCTATTTGTCAGCTTTTTTGCCATTTCAATAAAATGTCATTGCCTGCAAAGAAAAATAGATGTCCCTAAACAAAAGAATGTCACCCCAAGTATCTCTCATACATTTATAAATATCTTTGAAAGGGCATCACATGTACTTAATGTCTGTCCAATTTAAACATTCTCGTTTTCACCATACAGTACTGTTGCTGCATTTAGCAAAAAACTAACTCCACTCGCGCCAAAAATTACATAATTCAAACCTATACCTCTGAAGATTCTCTGTAATTAAGGGAATTTGGGGGGTAGGTGCAGCTTTTTAACTATAGATGACACATTTCCTTTTGAATTAAGATGTTTGTTTAGCTTTAATGAGGTGGAGTGATAGAAAAATTAATAGGTGATGATATTAAGTCTCCTGTGATGAGCCCACTTGGATTTCCTGTTCCGCCATTTGAAGATACAAAGCGGTAGCAGATACGAAACACAACCCGAGAAAGTATAAAGAGCTGCTATTATCAGTCAATGCTTCTCTTTGAATTGCAGCAGTTAAAGAGAAGGAAGTAGTTACCTAGTAAATAAATCATGTTCTATTCATATAGTCTTTCAGATAGAGTTCAGAGTACTAAGTGGTAAGCAAAGAGACTATTGTATAGGAATCTGACCATTAAAAGACTTGCTGGGTTTCCACGATGGCAATCAGTTCAGGCAGGTAGGTAATATTTTCGGCTAATGGATGCATGAGACATTTGACGAACTTTCAACAGATACTCTCACCAAATGATTATTGGGAGGAGATGTGCCTATTCATGTGTCTGCCATAAAGCACAAGGCCAGTTACATACAAGAAGGCAAGTGGTATCCTGTCACCTCTCAGCCTCAGAGTAGGTTCTATCAACCTAGGTTACATTCTCTATTCACATCATTTCCATACTACTTTACCAACAAGTCCTAAAAGGGACCCATCCAGAAGATAATTGAATGGATTGTGGATTCTGTAACACTGATTTTCTTAACGTTTTAAAATGTAGAGGGGATCCATGTAGTCACCAGGATCTGAATTCAAATCATTTAGAGTTAATCTAATTATCCCTTTACTCATTTAACACCCTCTTTACTAACCTGATCATAGGCAGCAGTACTAGCTGATCTTGACTGCTCTCAAAAAAGCTGAACAGGATTAGTACTTGGATGGGGGTCCACCAGGAAATCCATCAGCTACAAAGGATACTGGAAGTTTTAAAAAACCCTGGAAGGAGGCAATGGCAAAAACTTTGCAAATAAAAATGGTTGTATAATTTAGTCACCAGGAGTTATGCTCAATTTTAGGGACACTTCAAGAATAAAAGTCTGGCCCATATTATAAAATAGATCTTTTGTGAAAGACAATGTGTAAAAATATTTTTTTTATTCTGCATGTAGTGACATTAACATTTTTTTAGAACTGTTCAATCATGTCAAATTCCCGGAGACAGCCTGGACAAGTCCCTGCAGTTTTCTTGGCAAGGTTTTTCAGAAGTGGTTTGCCATTGCTTCCTTCTTAGGGTTGAGAAAAAGTTACTGGCTCAAGGTCACCCAGCTGGCTTCATGCCCAAGGCAGGACTAGAACTCACAGTCCCCTGGTTTCTAGCCTGATGCCTTATTCACTATAGCACAATAACCACAGTTAACTATGAAATCCTCTCTTTAGCTATTCTATTGTAGAAAATTCTCAGTCCTCCACCCACGTTTAAATAGTGTCCTGCAAAAACCTGTTAAACCTGATTATTATTTAGTATGTATATTTTCATGCTGTTTTCTGTCTAATTTCCTGCTGAGGTCTGATGCATGTCAACTATAAATTAGTATATTTTGCAAAGGGGTGCTTAAAAGGGATTAGCCCTTGTGGGTTTAGGTTGTGCACTGTTTTAATGGATGGATCTTCTTTTGAAGTGCAGATGGGGGATAGGGAAGTCTGCCTGTGAAAGAGAATCCGGTTAGACAAACTGCAAGTTCCTGTCACTGGTAGCTGTTCCATGTGATGTCTGAGAGATCTAATGAATCTGGTCATTATTGTTTTGTTGAGCTAATCTTGACACTTTTTTTTAAATAGCATAGTTAAGAAGCAATCAGGGGTAGAGATAACCCAAGTTCAATTTCACTTTTGCATTCAGCAAAATGCTAATGGTGATTGGTGCACATTTGTCCTACTTTCACCAAGCAATGATTTGATAGTGTGGGGGGAAAACATGTCTTCTGCATTAACAATTTTTACTGTCATTGCCCAAAGCAGGGAGAGCTTTTTTAAATATGTCACTTTCCAGTCACAAGCTGTTCTTGGCAAAAACAAACCATCAAACTTGTAAGACTTCTGAAAATAGGTCATTTTTTTATTTACAAAAGTTTAGTGGAAGCACTGAACAGAATGGATTAAATGGATCAGTTGTCTCCAACCTGGTTCCTTATTAGATATGTTGGCATTCTATTTCCCCAATATGGCCTTTGGCTAGGCAGACTGGGAGTAATGATCTAAATCAGTGTTTTTCAACTTCAACAATTTTAAGATGTGGCTGGGGAATTCTGGGAGTTGAAGTCCACATATCTCAAAGTTGATGAAGTTGAGAAACCCTGAACTAAATCATCTGGCTGTACTAGGTTAAAAAAAGCAATAATATATATTTCACCTTCTCAAGTAACATTAATACTGAGTAAATTCAGCGATTTACTTGCTCAATCCTGGTTTGAGGAATGTCATAATATATAAGCACTGGATTCATATAATGCATTATTACAAACCAGAATGACTGGGTTCATACATCATGTTAAGTCAAAACAAAAATACACAATAGCTTAATGATACATGTGAATTCAGCTAAGTAAAAAGCATACTAACAATTAACTTTATTTTTCCTATTGATTTTATTAGATATATTCCAGACTTGACTCCAAGACAATGAATCTTGCACCATTTCTTCTGCTACCTTTCAAAAATAGATGAACTGTGTTGAGGTTTAAACTTAAGATGAAAATTACATCAAAGTTGTACATAAACATCAAGGAAACCAAGGAAAATTACCTCTACTATCTTTGTAACTAATCTGTTACAGTAATTTTTAATAAAATGGTTAATTAGATTTTACTATTTGAAGTTTATGTGATCGCATTTTTTTTCTGCTGCTCAATCATATCTGATTCTTGGTGACTGCAGTTTCCTTGGCAAGATTTCAGAAGTGGTTTGCCATTGCCTCCTAGGGCTGAAAGACAGTGACTGGCCGAAAGTCACCCAGCTGGCTTTGGGCCTAAGGCAGGACTAGAACTCATGGTCTCCCAGTGTCTAGTCTGATACCTTAACCACTACACCAAACTGGCTCTCGCTGTATTCTCTTACAATTTTTGGTTGCTCTTCCCTCACAAGATGATTGAACTTACTGTATTTTTAAAACTGGAATGTAAATCTGAGTCTTTAAATACATACTGTATACTATTTCATCCTGTTCTTTCAGTATGTAAATTTATTTTAAATAAGCAGAAATGGAGAATATATAACAGAATACCCTTTGCTTTGCCAGTGAAGTTATGATCCTGTCCTTGACATCTGAGGCAAGTCCATATTTATACCTTTGTTTAAACATGGTGGAGTTTCTACCCTTTCTCTTGGAGCACCCTACCTTTAAAAACTGTTTACATTTTTACCTCTTACATACATACTATTAATTTTTTAAAATAATTTAATTAAAATCCATGATGCCACCCACTTTAAGTATAGGCTGCTCTATTAGGTACTTAGGTTAGAAGTGATAAAAAGCTCCAAATGCCTTTAAGGTCTTGCATAAGTGTTTCATATGTGTGGCTCTGCTCTCATTATTCTCCTTTAATCTTGCACTGAATATGCTGCTTCTTTCCATTTCTGAGCCACTAATACTTTTGGCAGGGTATTTGCTGCATGAACAGATTTCTATCCAGCTGGCTTGTACATTAAGGTGGTGTTATAGCAGCCATTACCACAGTCAGACCCTCCTGTAGACCAGTTTGGAGTTTGTGGGAGAGTTTGGGGCATGAGAATGGTTCTGCTCACCACAGCATACTTCAAGCCTTTTGGCACAGGACTACTAACATCCTATTTGCCTTCATGAAACAGGACACTGATCAAACACTAAAGTGAAAATTTCTGGGCATAGCCCAAAAGGGAGTTGAAACTAGCTTTCCATACAAGCACAAGCATTCTTTTTGAGAGAATATTGCCAGAAACCTTTAAAGATGCCATCCTTTATTGAATATTTCTTTTCTACCTTTTGCATGACCTTCTGGTTCAGTTTCTTATTAGTCTGATTAATTCATATAGATTCAAACTATGCATGTGAATATTGAGATGAGGATCAGTGAAGGTTGGGTATGCTAAGATAAGCATACTAAACATTTCCAAAGTGTAATAAAGAAATTAGAGTATGGCAAACACTGCTTTTTAAAAATTCAGACAAATAAATGAATTGACCACAGCTTCAGATACTTCTGCTTAAATTATTTTATTGCGCTTACATCTTATCTTTCCTTCAAAGCATCCAGGGTGGCAGAGTCAGGCCAAGATATTTTCCTGCTTAAAGGATAAAATTGTGTTTCTCCCACTCCACATATGGAAGCAAATTCCAGGAATAGATGAATTTTACTTTCACCATAGTACAGAAACAGTTTCTTCCACTACATTCAAGGATTGCAAGACAGCTTATAAAATGGATGGTAGACTGCAAAGCCCATTCAACACCTTACTGTTCCTTATGCCAAGAGATCTTCATGTCCAATGCAAATGTCTTATTTTTTCCCAAAGGGAAACTCTGCAGACATAAAGCCAATGCTATTATTTAAAACCTTATAATAGAATTATATCAGTTCAACTACAATCATTTTGTTTAGCTCACTCTCATTTGCAAATTAATACATTTAAATATATAAATATTTCATTAAAGGAATAAGCTCTTCTACAAAGAGCAAGAACATAATAAACACAAAAACAAATAAATAAGTACAGTTCACTATTGACCTGATGCAAGTAGACTCACCGTGAGAAAGGATGTGTTTTCTTGGCTTCTAGAAACAATGCAGTCTATAGAAATACAGCTTGTTTGGCCAGAAAAGAGGATGCAGTGGGATAGCATCTCCTTGCTAGAGCTGGCAGAAGTAACAACAACATAAAAAAAAGTAAGGCTGTTTAGGCCAAAACATTCAGAGCACCAGAGAATGCTCATAATAAGCCACCGAAGAAACATGGTAAACTAAACACATCTGGCTTGACTTTATTTGTTCTGGAATTCCATTTTGTTTGAACTCATTTACTAGGGATCAGTTCTTACAGACTTGTTTTATATCAGTCTACATGGGCTTAAAAGACTACTTTTTAGAAAGGCAGAAGAGAAAACCTTAACAGAATCATTTTGCATCTCTGTATTCCTTCTTTTGTTAAGAGTTTTCACCTTCCCCTTCTTTTGGAGTTATGTATTGTCATGGCTTATGTGTTAATCATACTAACACTTCCAAAGTAACAAATTTTATAAAGTTGTGTCCAGTATGGGCTGATTTGTGTACATTACTTTGACCCTTTCATTTGATACAGGTATTGCCACCAATTACAATAGCACTGCAAGTGGCTTCCTGGCTGTTAAGTCCCATGTATACTTGCTATTCCTGGATTTGAGGGTGCTAAGGGTCAGATTTAAGGGGTGTGTGGGACAAATACATTGTTATCCCACAATAATACATGTGACTGAGGAACAAATTAATCTGACTGTACACAAGGTTCTGGACAACACTAATCTAGCTGTAAACATGTAAAAACTGAAATCCTGAGTAGGTGCAACATTTGAGCTCAAAATTGGTAACAATTATTGTGTGTCTAGGCTGTGAAGCAAAAGGGCAATTTCTACTGCTGTGGATAATGCAATACAAGATTGTTAAGACTTGCTCACATAACAAGACTGATCCAACCTGATTAAAAACAGATGCTTTACATTTTTTAAATGTATTTGTTCTTCTGACAGAATATATTTTCTGGAAAATCCATATATATATAATAATTGAATCCCTTATCTCCCCTTATTTACAACCTAGTTTCCCAGCATTAAGGCTCTAATGCTGGGAAAGGTGGAAGGAAAGAGAAGAAGAGGATGACCAGCAGCAAGGTGGGTGGACTCAGGTGGGTGGACTCTGTAACTGATGAGTGCACTGTTGGGAGACCTGAAAGGTTAGGGATAGATCGTCATAGAGAAAATCTATGTGGTCACTAGGAGCTGAAAACGACTTGATGGCACATAATCAATAAATAAGTTGATACAGATATTAATTCTGCTGTTTGACTTCAGTGATTGAGGCCTAATCACTAAACAGGTGCTTAATGGTTATTTGAAACTCAGATTGCATGGAGTCTACTCAACATGGTGAGATACTTATGTTGTAGGTGATTTTTTACAAGTGTTTTACAATGACTTTATACTCCCCTTTCATCTTTTGATATTACAACAGTTAATAAAATATAATTAAAAATAACCCTGCTAAAACCACAGCAAAATACTAATCAAAAAGCAGGAAATTTTTAAAATAAGAAACCAATATTACTACAAATCTACACAAAGTGTTTTCCAAACATATGGTGATATATGTCATTTTATATACCAAGCCAATTTTTACTGTATTTGTATGATACACTGAATTATAAACCACTGACACAGACTGAATTCATATAACCCATTAAGGCTCAATTATGGTTGAATAGTTTGTGGTTCAGCATGTAATGTGAAATCAGTCAATGTCCAGGGTCCATCAGTCTCCTCTGATCCCCGCCACTTTATACATCTGATGTAGATGAGCATCAGATCACCAGAAGCTATATATCTACATTGCTGATTTCCTCCACCAAGCTTAGAACCCTAAAATGTGGTTTATATTCACCAAAAGTGAATAGAAGACATTACCATGTGGCTTCAGGCAATCACTAAATATTCACTTTGACCTCATATGTTTTTCTTTTTCTCTGTTTAAATTGTTAAATTAATTAGGAAGTAAATTAATTCCTCAAGTTCAACTGGAATTGTATACAATATTTTCAGGCAGGACTGAAGTGAATGGTAATGAAAAACTGCACAGAAGAATAATTCTCTTCCCAACACTTGGATGGAGCAAATATCAACTCCCAAATTTCTGCAGTCATGCCAAGGCAACCTTCTTTTTCAAAAGCTGATGATTTAATACATTTTTCATCTGGATTCAATAAAACCTATTATTGATGTAAGGCTATCAAATTCTTGACCAGATCCTGTACTTCTGTCTTTAACATTAATAAACATTAGCAGGTGACAATCATTATCTTCACTTGCCAATTTTAGCAGATAAAGCTGCATTTCAAGGCATTAGAGCAGCTGGCAATGTTATTGATAATATTATATAACTTCTAGCAGATTGCTTGCCAACAAACCCTAAAAAACACCACCAACAACAAACTAACAGCAGGTAATGTACATGAGTAATTAATACAGGTTTATCCTGAAGTATTAAAGATTTCAAGAATATTTAATATATTTATATTGTATTTTACTGCCAAAGCAGAGCAAGCATTTTGTGAAAATTACAAAGATAATAGGAGATTCTTTGGGTCATATGACCAGAAAAATCAGTTCACACTTTTAAAATCTTCCAAAAAAAAAGTAATCTACCGACCATGAAAAAGGAGCAAAGAAGAAGCCATTTTAAAGGAAAGATGATTACAGGAGACAGAATGGAACAGAAATACGAATTATTTTCATAGGCTGCATCTGCGTATACACTGAAAACCCATGTTACATTTTTCAACAGTAAATATATTATCAATAGCCAATAGGAATATTTGCCCAAATCCAAGTATTTGCCCCCAAACAAGGGAAAAGTCCATCTGTGAGCATCTCATCACATTTTTAGACTTGATCCTTGCTGCTGCTGCTGCAATTTGTGTGCATGTGTGTTAATAAGTGAATTAATGAATAAAATCCTGAAGTCTAAGGTTCATCCTGTCTCTAAACTTACTTTGGTCATTTCCCTATTAGTGACTTTTATCTCCTTCTTTTAATGTCATGCAGCCATTGCTGAAGAACTATAAACCCTGTCCTCTTTACTACTCTATTGACACAGTAATAGGCTAACTCTATGAGAGGCTCTAAGTGAGTACTCTAACAGAAATCAGCTTTATGTCATTCTAGCTTCTCTTCTTCAGGTCCTAACTTTGAACTGTGTAATGAAACAATGCGCTTTCACAGCCACATCTAGTGGAACAATAAATTTATATACTGTATGTGTGTGCATACAGTATATACACACACACACATGCACACACACACACAACCACAAAGTATAAAATAACTTAACTACTTGGCCAGAAATTATAGCTTAAACCAGGGTTTCTCAACCAGGGTTCTGTGAGAGGTCACTAGGGGTTCCCTGGGAGATGACAATTTATTTAAAAAATTATTTCAAATTCAGGCAACTTCACATTAAAGAGGTAAGTTTCATTCTTTATTTTCAGTTTAAGAATACTGTTAATGCATATATACAGGCCTACATAGAAAACAATTATAATAATTTTGTAACTTCTGGCCTATATTTGAGCCTGAATGTACAGGGGTTCCCCCAAGGCCTGAAAAATATTTTAAGGGTTCCTCCAGGGTCAAAAGGTTGAGAAAGGCTGGTTTAAACATACTCCTGTACTGATATTCCTAACAGTTGTCACTCTCATCTGCTGCTGATCTGGGAAGTAAAATTAATTAATTTTATTTTGGTTACAGAAGGCATATAAAACAGGTTTCATTCTCCAAGTGTAGAACTTCATACAGCTAAAAACAGCATCTAAAACTATTGGAGCCCCAAGCAAAGAATTCTCTTTTGGGTCTACTGGACAATGGTATGTCCACTTGTAATTCCTTATTGATTAGCTATTATTAGTATGTTGAATCAGGTAAGTTGATTGGCAGTTGAGGGTTAAATATGTTAAAGTTGTCTTAAACTATGTCCCCAAAATCTTGAATCTTTCAATTTATGAAGAACTTTGGAAATATCTAACTTGGCCTGTTGTTTTTAAAGATTATTACATTTATATTTAAATATTTACCATAATTAACTTAACCATGGTTTACTCAACCAAATTTTCTGGATCCACATGATATGCAGAACCATAAATTAACCATTCAGGCTGGGTTTAACCAATACATGCTGAAATGTGGTTGACTAGTTTGTAGCTTGGTATATTACACAAACACAGCAACAGTGAAACTACGGGTAGTCCTTGTTGAACAACCACTCATTCAGCAACTGTTCGAAGTTATGATGGCACTGAACAAGGGAGACTTATGATGGGTCCTCATAGTTTCAGCTGTCACAGCATCCCCGTGGTCGCATGATTGCAACTCAGGTGCTTGGCAACCAGCTTGTAATTATGATTGCAGCGTCCCACGGGCACGTGATTGCCATTTATGACCTTCACTGCTGGATTCTGACAAGCAAAGTCAATGAGGAAGCTGGCAGGAGCTTATAAAAGTTGGTCATGTGATCAAAGGTGCTGCGACCACATAGGATTCCCCTAACAATGACAACTGGGACTGCCACAATTGGCATCATAACTCAGCACGGTCATGTGACGTTGCGCTTTACAGCCATGCCACTTAGCAACAGAAATGCCAGTCCCAATTATCATAGTTAAGCAAGGACTACCTGTACTGGCTTAGATTCCATTGTTAAGGCAATATTGTGCATTTTAATCATTTTATAAGCTTTTGTGTTATGTAATACTTTACTGTTATGCTCCTTTGAGGAACTATTTTTCTGTATATATACCTTGCCCTTTACATTTTTCTTTTTCTCTTTTAGTTTATGGAAGTTCCTAAGTGAAAGCTGCTCCCCAGCCTCAACCACCCTTCCTAGATGTGTGCCAATAACGATGGTGGATTAATGATGATGGCAGCTACAGTCTCAGATAAGTTGAGGGTACCAGACTAAGGAAGACTATTTTAAAAAAATGAACTAAGCATCACTTTATTAGCTAAACAAAGAATAGAGAACTCCACATTGATATTACTTTAGTCCTACTGAAATACATATGAAGTCTTGTATAATGGGACTCCTTTTGTAGGTCCCACCACAGAGATGCTTAAACAAGGACCATTAATTCTGTTTTTTCTATTGCTAGATCTGTCATAGAACATTATGTTAAAGTTGAAGCTGCCACCTCAGTTAAAATATAAGGGAGATTCAAGTATCTTTTAACCCAGATCTTTGAAAGTTTTGTTGTCTATGCTGCTTAGTATGTAGTTTTTACTTAATACAGAGAGAAAACGGGGACGGCAATTGCCATTAAATAAATGTTTAAATATTACCCTCATTGTGATTAATGTATTATAAAACATGGTGAAGCAGATAGACAATTTTAGGCTTTGGACGTAAGGCTTCCTGCTTATTTCTTATTGTGCCCCCTTTAGAATGCTGTGGGAACTACTTCAGTTGTAAAAGAATTAGAATGTTTCTTACTATTTCCTGCTATTTTTAATTGTTTGCATATTCACAGTAAAAAACGCTAGCCAACCTCTAAGTACTTTTATATTTTAGCAACTTAGAATATTACCAAGTTTTCTTCTGTTGTCACATGTATACATTACTTTTTATACTAGAAAGGGCTAATATAAAATGAGAATTTGTTGCTAGGTAGAGGATTTGATTATATTAAATTGTTCTAAATAAAAAAGGATTCTGTAGCTACCTCCCATCAGCTCTCCTGGTGGGCCCCTGCATACCCATCAGACTTAGGTATTTGGCCTATTTAGCCCTGCCTCCCTCACCTGCTGGTCTCTGGAAGTGGGACTCTGACTTCCCTAGGCTGTATCACAGCTTTAAGATGTCATGAGATAGTCATTTATGCATTGGATTGTCCTCCACACTTTTGTACCCCACCACTTTCACACAGGTCCTTGGGCCTTTTCTGTTTTAAATTAATCCAAAAATAAAACCACTCCCTGCTTCAATCCTTACAGTTGTTAATCTGGATGATCAGATGCACAGGTGTATGTGCATGCACTAAAAGGGTGTACACTGTCATCTTTCATAACTCATTAATTCTCTTGAGTGTGGCAAGAAGGTAAAAAGGCGGACCTCTACTATGCCCTGAGTATTAGCATATACCTTAAGTGCTTAAGATGTGCAACTGATAGACTCTTAATTCAGACGGACGCAGCACCAGAAGGGCCTGGGTCCACCAGCTGTTGCTGTACTGGCAAACCTGCCTACCGCACACCTAGGAACTGAAGGGCAGAAGGGGGCGGAGGGGGGGACTAAACGTCTGGGTAATAGAGGGGGCGGTACCTAGGCTGTGTCGAAAGAGTGACGACTTCTCCCTTCGGATGGGGGAGGAGCAGATTGGCCCAGAAATACGGGAGCGAATACACGTGTGGTACGTGCAGCGCCTGCTGCTCCCCTGGGTCCTAGAGAGCAATACTCTTCATCTCTCCCTACAGGTGGGGGCTGTATTCTATGCAAGGTGCTTTGGCCCATCCCCTCTTTGTTGGGTCAATACCTGAGGATAGGGTGTTGTCAGTCACCACACCTTGGTAATACTTGGCCTATTTGTTGGCTGTCCTGTTTTCTCACTCTGGTAGATGCTGATGAAGGAGGGGTTTGGACTTCGTCTACGGGGTCTGGCCCCATCCTGTGTAGGTTATACTTCCCTTAGATAATCTGACATCAGAGAGGACTGTCCTTCCTTTTGTCCTGCTAATCGTTCTCAAGGATGCTAATCAGAGTGTAAGCTTCTGGTCATCGAAGAGCAGTGTGAACCAAATGACATCACCTCCGTTGCCGTCCGTCCCGCCTGCACCATCTTTTGCCAGTAACAGAATCGGGAGTGGGGTGGGGTTTGAGCAGGATCAGAAGAGCTTAGACGCCACGTACCACGCTAGTTAGTAAGGTGATTTGGACAAAGCCCCCAGGCTCTTAAGTTACCGGGTAGGGGAAACTTGTACTGTAGAATACTTCGGGATCCCTTGAGCTTTGCGTGAAACTGAATCAGAGGCATAGCCATTAGGGAGGACAGAGGATAAGGACTGATTAAAAATGATTGCATGCCCAAATTCGAAGGATTGCTGGGTGACTTGGGGGAAGATGGTTTGAACTTTTGTTTGTAAAGAAAGCATCTCCCTCTCCAAAAAAAAAAAGTGCAAAACGATCGGAGCTGATTTAACTCCGGAAGGCTGTATATAACTCACAACGGCGGGGAAGAGGGCGTAGGGAGGAACCTGTTTGTATATAACTTTATGGAATAATTCCAATATTCCCACCCTTTTCTTCTTGAAGAATTCTGCTAATGAAGAAAGCTTAAACGTCGAGGGAACGAGATAGGGAGAGGGAGGCAGTTCTTGACACAGTGAAAATATGAACACTCTTGGAGACCTAAGACTTGGTTAGGGAGAGTTTATTCAGAGTTTAAGCACATCCTGCAAAATATGGAGTGCTCAAAGCTGTATTGATGTGCAGAAGCCTCATTGCCAATGGGAAAAGTACGTAAAAAAGTGCAGCTCTCTGAATGATTTTTCTGTCTACGAACAGAACACGTCACGTTTAACAGAGAATCCTATTAACTCAGAAGTAAATCACACTGAGATCAATGGGCTCTGCACCCAGCTAAGTGGATGTAGGATTACTGTCTCAAATGCTAAAGCTATAATCCTCCACATGCATTTGCATACTTACTAGGGAGTAAATACCTCCTTCACCTCAGTGGAGGATCAAAGTAAACCCATTTAAGATGGAGTTGGTGCATCAGTGTATAATGATTGCTCGGATCTTCCTCTTCCTCCCATCCAATCACCAGTTTCCATTGTCCTGGAGACTCCAGTGATCTGCCTACAGCCCGTACTGAAGGGCCTTCAATTCTTCTCTGCAGGCTACAAAGCCACATAGAGCAGCGCTCCAGTTTACACCCCCCCCCCCGTGCAGTGATTTACACTGGAAAAGAAGGCTTCCACACTGCACAGCGCCAGGCGCAGACAATGAAACAGCTCAGGCTCCCTCCCCCTGTGACGTTCCCCAAGCCTTTGGCCTATCCCAGAGAATAGAGAGGCTCTTTAAAAAAAGAAGTGCCGGCACTGAGATGGCTGTCAGCTGTGAAAGATCGCTCCGCACATGTAAACATAGATCATAAAGGCGAAGGTGGATTAGAGAGTAGAGACCTATGTGGTTGCGTTCTCTGCGTGCAGCTCATTAGGTTAGAGGCTTCGAGTGCTCTCCGTTGGAGGAACTCTAGCATTGCAACGATCCTATAATAGGTTTCTGGAACAAAGACAAATCCCAAAGTTTTATACAGCAAGCTGGTCTATATGAGGAAATTACTTAATTTTATAAGAAGTTTAAACAAGCCTGTATATTTTGTTCAAGCTAAAACAAATTACTCTATAGGAGAAAAAAAAAACTTAATATATTTAGAATAAAATTGCGCTTATGTTTTGAGAGGAGTCACACACAGCCTCAGAATCTGTTTTGAAATTGCTATATTGACTTCTAAAAAAGACTACTAAAGGATTCTGCTTTGTGATAAACCCATAATACTAAGCATGCTTTTTTTTCTTTAAAAGAATACTGAAGCCTTTTTATATACTTCTTTGCCTCTCCTTCAATATTAGAACGTCAGCATTCTTTTGGAACTAATATAAAGCTATGTTATTTTGGACATCGTTTAAGAAGCAAGGTTAAGACATAAAGCAAATTTATCATAGTAGATTTCATGGGTCAATATGTTTAAAAGAATAAATCTTTAAGATCAGCTAGATTGCAAAGTAAAACAATTCCCAGAATTATTGAAAATGCAGTATGCAGTATTTTCAAGTCTTATTTGAAAATAAATATCACTGAATTCAGTGGACTTTACTGCCAAACAAGCAGAATCAAGTTCTGTTATTTTAGATTAATAAAAAGATTAACAACTACAATTACTGTAAGAGAAAGAAAAACATGATTTACCTTTTTTTGGCCTCATCTCAATCTCCATTCTGAAATAGTACTGTAGACTATACAAAGAAATTAAGTCCTTTCCTGTGATACTGTTCAAAATAATAAGTAAAGCAAGCAGTTTTGAATAGACTATTGGTAGTTGCATGTACCGTATCTAGATGGGATGCTTATTTTTCATAATGCCAAATTTTTATTTAAAGAATGTACAGATATATCACTCCCATCTCTTTGTGCACATTGTTCTGTTGTATCAGAAATATACCTTTTTATTTACTAAAAATAGTAGAGAGTTCAGTAAAATTGATGCCCTAGTCTCTCCCTTATCCTACTTAACGACTGTTATTTAAAACTTAATTAAAATTGCTAATCAGTCAACAAGCATAAGACAAATGCGACTTTCTATGGAACTTCCTCATCTCAGGGCGGAGGGGGGGGGAAGGAGGCAGATGAACCATTTGATCTGGATTGCAAGACAGGGGAGGGGTGTCAGAAATTTGCCTTTATTTTTAAACTGAAACCTATGTCTGAGACTTTGGCAGGAGGCTTATTTTGTTTTCATGTGTCATGTGTTTTCTTTTTATAGCTACAGAATCTTAATAGCTCAAAGATAGAAAATGGCCTTGTTCATACCAAAATAGTTATTCAGAACGATTGTATAGCTATGTGGAAAAAAACAAAGAAAAGGTAAACGGGGCAGGCATAAATTAAAACTGGAGGTAGAAAATGGAGTGAATCAGTTGTGCACATGGCTGTAAGTACAACCAGGCCAAGACACACCTTGGTTTCATAAGCAATCTCAGCTAATTTAAGCCAAGGATCTACTCTTCAGAGTCCCATCCATCCATGACTGGTTGCATATAATATTTATACAACTAAAGGTAACTAAAGTTGGTAGCAAAGGGTTTGACTGAACCAATCCAAACAATGGGAGACTGCTCGCCATCGGGCCTTTAGGCCTGGTCCTCGTTCCCAGTCCGCCGCCGCGAGAGCCACGCTACCGAGGCCGGAAGCCTTTCTTCCTGTCAACCTGCGATCCTCTGAGCCCAATAGGCCCTATACTCCAGCCGGAGTCGCCTGGGGAGAGACCTTCTGCAAGTGAGGAGATACAGCCCTGTTTTCTGTTAACTGCTTCGGAAGAGTCTTGCCGCCCGTAACCCGACCCCCAAACAAAAGGGTGGAAAGGAGAAGGAGGGCTTCGCACCCCATGTGGTGAAAATGAACGGCAGCCCCTAAGAAAAAGCGCGGGGGGGGTCACTTTTCATAGAGCCTGTCCTCATCCGCGGACTCTTTTACGTCCTCCCTCCCTCTCGCGCGGAGGCACACGGTCCATTCTAGAGGTGTTCGGCAACGCTTTGGCTGTTGGGGAATTGTTCGCAACGGTTGCCTTAGTCGGAGGTGCCCGTCCTGCCGGCGATCTAGCTGGCCATGGCCGAGTTTCTGCCGCCGCCCGAGTGCCCCGTTTTCGAGCCCAGCTGGGAAGAGTTCGCGGACCCCTTCGGCTTTATCCACAAGATCCGGCCCATTGCCGAGCGGACCGGGATCTGCAAGGTGCGGCCACCGCCGGTGAGTGAGCCTTGACGACGACTCGCGGGACAGGGTCCATCTCCTTCCTCCACCCCAACCAGCCGCTGAGAGGGGAAGCCTTGCGTGAAAACAGGCTGGGGACCAGTCGTCCCCCGGCCACTCGCCCCCTTTCGAGGCGGTCCTCCCGAGACCCCAGTACCTCCCCTCTCCCAAGGCTTTCACTGAACTCGGCTGCCGGGCATCCCCGTTCGTCCCTACTCAGAAACTTTTCCCCCAACTCCCCCTTCCTCCGCCCTCTCCTCCTCTTGCACGAAGCTTCCCCTCCTTCTTTCGTCCCCACCCCCCGCGACATCACGGGGAGAAGTGCGCCCTTTCCTAAGAGGGATTCCCTGCTATCCATCTGTCCAGGAACGGCTCGAGGCTCTCCGTCGCAGGGGCTAGTGAAGGGGGAGGAAGGGGAGCCGCTTCCTCGTCTCGCCATCCTAGAGTCCAGTATCCTAAAAAGCATTGGGTGCTTCAGGTCGCCTTGTTTTTGCAGCCCGGAATAGCTCCCCCACCCCACCCTGCTAAGAGTGGAGTGTGGGGTGTCGCCTGGCCGTCCTTGTAACGAAGCGGGCTTCGAGGCTCGGTTCCCCGAGGGAGACCCACAAACATGGCTGCCGGCGAGCTCCCACATCGCTCTCGCTTTGGCCCCTGACTCCACTCGAGAAACTCCGCTCGCTCGCTCGCCACCCTCCGCGGTCAAATAAAGTTGCCTTCTGGGGTTTAACCGATGATTTGGGAAGCAAGAAACAAACGCGTACTTTTATTCCGTTTCTCCCCCCCTCTTTCTCTCACGCAACATTTCTAAGCTGCAGGGTTTTTAGATCAAAGGAAGAAGTTATCTCGGTGTTGTTTTTGAAGGGCCTTCTTGGGATGACTTCTTCGAGGGTCGCTAGTGGGCACTGCCTTTAAAGAGCAATTGAAGCTTTTGTTTCTACCCAAGAGGAAGATCTAACTAGGCATCATGGTTGCAGCTTTAAAAATGTTTCTAACTTCATAAAGGGCTTAAAAACTTCTCTGCAAGTCTAGATTTAGATTTTCTCCTTGCAGGCAAGTAATGGAATTTGTATGCTATATGGTATATTTTTAAGTGTTTCAAAAAGTGTGGAGTTCTACAAGGAAAGTAATTTTAGAGGAAATTGTATACCTAGAAAAAGACAGCCAGTTCATAAAGTTGGATATTTTGAAAGTAGTTTCGTGTCTGGTCAGGTACTTTGTCAAACAAAGTTTGTCATATTCTTTAGAGCTATAGTGCTGCTTTCAATATAAATACTTAGAGCAATCATTGTGTAAAGACCTAAATGAGACAGCTGCTTGGGTGTTGCCCTCCATGTTGGCATTGTGGTTGAGCTAAAGCTGAAGATTTCCTTATTTCCCTCTTTTCTGTACCTATAAAAGCAATTCTGTAGCCATTCTAGAGCCATCTGGCTTGATTTTAATAAAGGTACCCATATTTTAAAGTTGAAAATAGATAAATATACTGTATTGGAGTTTGGAGAGATCTTTTCTTTTAGAATCCTAGGCAGACATGGCCACCATTTTAGAGTGCAATACATACTGGGAAGGGTGATAAGTCTTCATCATTAAAAATATAAACAGGCACTACAGCAGGCTGCAAAAGGGTAATTTTGAGTAAAGAAGCCTGTTAATTATTGTTTCATTTTTACTGGCTGTAGCCTTATTAGTACAGTTATTTTAATTTGGTGAAAAAGATCAAATATGGATGAGAAGGAAGCATTTGAAAAATCAGATGTTTGCTTCTTAAAAGAGGATACATCTATTCCTTCCACCAAAAATAAAGATATCTTCATTTAGGAGACCAAATGGCCTCAGGAAGGATTCATTATAGTGAGGGGTCCTTAAAATCATTTAGTTTGAAAGATAAGACATTTTGATAAAGTTAGAAGTTCTGTTAAAACTTTAACTCTATCCATGTTTTGTTTTGGACACATTTGAAAATAACTTTTAATTTTAATTAGTCAACATAACTGAAGAAAGTGGTATGTTGGACCTTCTCTTCTGCTAATTAAAAGATACTCATCTTTGTTCCAGTGGTCCATTTATTTCAATATGGTTTATTTAGAAGTAGTACTTGGTGGGATAGCACTCACATACATACTGAATAGTACAGTTCCTGATTTTAAAATAATTCTATGAAAGATAGTATAGCTATCTTTCATAGATTCTCTTTCTAATTTAAATAATTTTCACATTTAAACTTGTTATCAAACCAGATAAAATTTCTACATTTAAGATTGTAAAACAATAATGGCTTGCATAACAATCACTTTAAATTCCAGAGTTTTAGGGCAGATCTGTACATGTTTGTGAGATAAGTTTCAAAAACTGGGATGACCAAGTGGCAGCTGAATTACCTGGGAGTTTTGCCAATTAAAGTGAGATTTTTAAAATAAAATTCATTCTGTTTTAGAAAATGGACTGAAAATAAGTGAGACATATGTTTCATATAAATTGGTGCTGTATTGTGGAAAGATAAAGAACTAATTTGGTCTTTTAAGATATTTTTCAAGAAGACTACTTTCCATGCCTGATCTCTAAATTTGTTATCTCCCACTGTCTGAGAACACATGTTCTACTTTTGAAACTCTTTGTAAATAATACCACCTTGATAATACAGCCGAGTCATGTATAATAGAGATCATATTGGACAACGCATACCTGGTCTGTAGATCAGTATATGGGATATACTGGGATATAATGTGTCCCATGATGACACAGCCAACACTGATTTGATGTATTCATTGCTGATAGTTAAAATAAACAAACTGTTCACATTTTTTCTGGACTTGGCAGACAGTTTTTTCTAGAAGGTGAGGCTGCCATTTTGAAGAGACTCTCCAGCACTATATATGCATAAGTAGCTTTCATTTTCCATAGTGGGTAGAGATGCAACAGGCTAGAATTATGTTTATGGTTATCTGGCATGAATGTTTGTGGACCCCTATTCTTGGCTGTTATTTTTAAATAATGTAATCTAATGGAAGAATTTTAAGTGTGCTGACATAAATTAAATGTAATTTTCCTGCAGACTAAGAGGAAAAGCTAGCTAACTTATCCAGTAAGGCAGCTTACATTCCTGTGATGTGAAAAAAAAATGCCCATGAAATTTTCTGAATCCAGATAATGACTCAATATCTCAAATTGGCCCATTTGTTGTTTAAATAACAATGTATTCTCTGTTTCTCACCTTCTTATAATTGAAGACTTCTTTTGTACCAATTTTAAATGCTTGATGTTAAAGGATATAACCCACTACACAGCCTGAGTTTATGCCATATTATTTATTGATTTCAGTAAAGTTAGCTGCTCCTAACTCTCACAGGATTAGTCTGATGGTACAGACCTGAGACCTGTTGAAATCAGTATAAGTACATTGATTTAAGTACATGTTTATACATTGGATAGCATGTGTACATTTAAAAAATATTTATGTACCAGTATGGACTTGGGTAATAACACTCTATTTGACTCACTGAACCTGCTATGGAATGTAAGTTTTTAGAGAAATATCTTCCTCATCTAAAATGTTCAGGAAAAAATGGTCCCTTTATTATCATGAACAGTATATACATTTATTGGCAGAAAATACTACTTTCTGGATGAGAAGTAGATAGCATCCAAAAATGTAAATTTTTTTCCACCTTAAAATTCTTTCATTCTGCCCTTAAAATTAACAAAGTTCCCATTGGTAGTACTAGAAGTTTATCATAGATGCTTACTTAGAACTTATTTTGGACATTAAAATATGGAATGTTATACATTTGAACATATATCGAACTACTTTATTTTAATATAACAATAAATTGTTATATTAATAACAATTTATTAGAACTGCAATTTACTTTTCAAAATGTTAGACTACTTTAAAATGCTAGACAACATAGAGAAGTTTTCAAAATAAAAACCTCTGAAACAGGTAGGTTGCACTTCATAAACAGTGTGTGTACATGTGCTAGAGCACTAAATGATCATATTAATTCCTGAAATGAGATTTCCAGTTATAATTATTGATTTCAAACCCTATTTTATTGGGTCCTGTGTTAGATTATTTTCCTAATGGGACATATCTGTCCCACATACTTCTACTTAGGACAGCTTTCTTTATGTTGCCTTCCAGATGTGTGGCTTTCAATTCCCAGAATTCCCTAGCTAGCATAGTCATTGGTGAATATTCTGAGAATTGGGAACTTAAAGTAACAGATTACATCCAACATTCCATGTTTATATAGACAGAATAGTTTCTCCAATCCGTTGCTCATCTATTCCAGTTTTAAAAAATCACATTTGAAACTTTTGAACCCTGTTTTGAAATATTTAATAGATACAATATCAAGGTTTTTAAAAATATCAAGATTTTATTGTAAACATGTACTTACTCCTCTTTTCCTCTTAATAATTTCACTTTTAATCCTATAAATACGGTTTTCTCTAACATTGAGTTGGTCGAATTATGATTAATCAAGATCTAAATCTTGAATTAAAGCTGCTGTAGCAAGCTTGTGAATCAAGTAATTCTAGTTAGCTCTAACCAATTATTAGGTTCTAATGACATAGCAAAAAAATAATATGGGCTGCTTAGTGGAGTTATTTGCACCATATTTGATCTTTTGATTTAAGCAGAATTAACAGAAAAGCTATACAACTTTTTTTTCTGGATACGAATAGGCCAAATTGAAACAATCATGCCATAATTAACATAAAATCCATTTCCAAAGAATGGAAAACCTGTACCATACCTTATATTGCTAATCCAAAATTCTGTCTAAAGAACTGCTTTTTTGCTGGCTTCTGCATTATAAATGCCAACTAATTAAAGAGTGGTTGTTAAGTTAAATGGGAGGGATGATGGTTTCTCTAGAGTTCTGCCCAGGTGGTAAATGAATCTTCACTTCCAATCTTGAATACTGCTGATTTAACGCAATCATCTGACAGTGTTAACCAAAATGGAAAAGTTGTTGCAGAATGAGGAATACAACTCATTTTCAAGTATGATACTGAAGGTGATATCTTCAGAGAAATGTCTAAAGAGACAAGTAGGATCAAGGGTGTTCCATCTCAACCAAAAACAGTATTATCAGTGGTGACAACTAGTAGCAGCTTAAGTTTAGTGAGAAGGGGACAAGGGTTTGTTTTCTCCAGCCAATCATGAAATTGGAATTCTTTGCTGTAATTCTTCTAGAATTCATAGCTGTTTTAAATTTGTGCAGGTAAAGTATTAGTATGTGATACGGCATTTTCATGGCTGGCACAAAAGTTCTACAGTTCTTATGGAATGAATTTTGATTTGGTGATTGAATATATAGCATTAAACCTTCTATTTCTCTTTAACAAATATTAGAGTTTTAACTTGGGAAAGCTGCTTTGTGAACCTAATATATTAAATGTCATTTTAGATGGCTTCCCCTTTACCCTCTTAATATCTAGGAATTATGGTTAGGAATTTTAGTATGTGCTGACCCAGATGTTTTCCTCCAATGTTTTGAGAGTTATTTCTCTCATAAGTTTATTTTTGATTACCTTGTTCACTTTCAAACTAATTTCTGCAATAGTTTTCTACACATTGTTGAAAAGTTCAGTTTTATAGCTCATGAAAGGTGAGTAAGTTGCTCAGTGTTAGGATGTGAAAACCCTAATATTTTAAAAACGCAATTATTTCTTACTAAATTTACATGATGCCTTCCTATTTCAGAAGTGATAGGATAAGGAGATACTTCATTTATCATTAAACACATTTTCTTCATTATAAAAGAGATGGAAAATTTCCTACTGCAGGTAAGTCCAGAAGTTGTCACTGAAAAGACCAGGTTTTAGATTATGGTTGAAAAAGTATTTAAAAAAACATAGTTATTGATAGTGAGGAAGAAGTGAAAGCTTTAGATCTCTCTTTGGGTATGAAGGAGAAGGCAGTGCATAAACCCATACATATGCCATCTCATTCACATAACAACCTATAATGCTCAAGCTGTTACTTCATCTGAATCGCTCTAGTTCTGTCCCATCTGCTGACAAGTACATGAATCTTGCTTCCATTCCTTAACTGATAGCTGAATGGCTCTCAACATCATATGCCTCACTGTATTTTATTAATCTTATAAAGTAAGAATAATATGCATTCCTGGATAAGATGATACATATACTGATTACAATCTTTCTTTAAGGAAATGAAATCTTTGTTCTATACCAAGATGATACTGTACCCTATTCTAGATGAAGTATCAAACTGACCAAAACGCGTATGACAAGGTAGTCTAGTATTATCATTAGAAGCAGGGGTAAGCACCTGATGCTAAGGTGTTCTGGATTGTAGCTTCCATTATTCCTGGGGCAGGGCTTAGAGCACAATGCTGCTTTCGTCAGTCTGCTCTCCTTCATTCCCAGTGGATGCCAATTGTTTCCATCATTCCATTATTCCTTGATTAAAAATCCATTCCAGATCATCTTCCTAGCTACCGGTTTCTCTTAGTGATCTGGATTTGATTGATTGATACCTCAAGAAAATCTGTAATTCCTGCTAAAGAGTTGTTTACACCATCTATCTATCTATCTATCTATCTATCTATCTATCTATCTATCTATCTATCTATCTATCTATTTTTCATGTTTTGTCACCGCCCATCTCCCCCCAGAAGAGGGACTCAGGGCAGTTTACAATAGAACTAATAAGATTAAAACAAGTTAAAAACAATCATCATAAATAATATGTAAAATATAAATAAATAAATACAAATACAACATATAAATATAAAATAAAAATCCAGATGGCAATAAAAGAGTGTATGTATGCGAGGGGCACTCTAAGGTGCCAGCCATCCCCAGGAATAACTACTTCCCGCCCCGCCCCAAGCACGGGGGCAGAGCCAGGTCTTCAGGGTCTTCCAGAAGGTCAGGAGCGATGGGGCTTGCCTCACCTCTGGGGGCAGAATGTTCCAAAGGGCGGGAGCTACTGCAGAGAAGGCCTTTTATACTTTTCATCCATTCAGAGTCCTTCAAACCAATACTCTGTTTGCAATTCTGCTGCAGCCACAGATAGGCTGTGTGATGGTTTGGGACTGATCTCTGAACTTTTCTGTAGAACTTATTCAGGGATAGTATTTTCCTTTCTTCCTTTCAGCAATCTAGAAGAGAATTTTGCAGACTATGACAATTCTTGAATGTCATATCTCTAATTATATTAATGCTGTCTGATCTTGCCTTTCCATTACTGAGAAAAGCGTAGGGTTTTTATGTGTTGCTTTATCTAGGCCATACTAAAGGATTTGGAAGCTCAGTATTTCCTGAATAAAAATATCCATATTACTATCTTTAATAATGTAAGGATTATTTGTTCTATTGAAGCCTTCAACAGATATAAACCAACCTGATGTTTTTTGTGAATCATGACATGCTGAGGCATGCCTAATTTGTGATGAAGCAGAGAGCAACTAGTGAAGGCACCTAGAACTGTGAGAACAGCCTCGAGTCAGTGCATTGCATACATTAAGAAACTTATTCTAAAAGTTAGAATATCAGAGTTGTACAGTGAAATGAGCCATGTGTTCTCAATTTTTTTTTAAATTTTCTAGAACACATGAATAATAATTTCATCACTGGTATGGTAGTCTCTGTGTTTCAGATGTATATATAGCAGTACTCAGCATTGTGGAAAACAATTTGTTAATATTAATCTCTGTATTAATGAAAAGAACTGAAATTCACTACAGGCTAAAGTTATATTTACGGTATCATTACAGCTGATTCAAAACCTACGTTAGAACTATTGATCGATCGATTGATTGATTGATTTCATTTAATTTCATTTCTATAGCCGCCCATCTCAACAAGTGACTCTGGGCGGCTTTCAACAATTTGTAGTGGTGATAGTACTTGAACTGCATGAATGAAAAATAAGGGAGAGACAGATACAGAACAAATAACTATTTTAAAAGTTGGCAAAATGTTTAGAAGGAATCTAAATGAGGAAAAGAACTGATGGTAAGCTTTGTAAATCTTCAGCAAAATAATTTGTGTAGGTAATACATTAGACTAAATGTGAAATGGGAGTGTACCTATGGGATAGAAAAAAAATACCGCCTGCAGTTGGACTGTACAGATAGTCCTCAACTTACGACCATTTGTTTAGTGACCATTTGAAGTTAACGACAACGCTGAAAAAAGTGACTTGCGACCAATCCTTGCACTTATGGCCATCATAGCATTCCTGTAGTCATGTGATTACCATTTATGACCTTCCCGGCTAGCTTCCAACAAGCAAAATCAATGGGGAACTGCATGATTTGCTTAATGACCGCATGATTCACTTAATGACCATGGTGATACACTTAATGACCACCGCAAAAATGTAAAATTGGGTGATGCCTCGTTTAATGACCACCCTGCTTAATGATTAATTTTCCAGTCCCTATTGTGGTTGTAAGTCGACTATCTGTAGAATTGAAGAGCTTACTTCATGGAAATTTCAGAAATAAGATATTAATAGGATACAAAGATAGAAATATATATTAGATTGACCATATATCAGGGCACATTTTCTTAATAGATGATAACTTGTTCACAGAATCCTTTTTTGCTAAGATTATATTTTTGGACATTATGTCCTTATAGAAAAAAATGTTAGTAAAGTATCTCCAAGGGGCCCTATAATATGATGAAGGAAAAACAGGATTTTCAGTCCTTGGATTTTTTTTTTTAACAATATAACGTGATAATGGGAAAGGGATACTTGTAGAGAACATTAGGGTTTGTTACATAATTCTCATAAATATATTTTCTGAGTAGTTTTTTTTTCCAGATCAACTTCTGAACCCAGAAATAAATCCAAATGGGAAGGAAGGAAATGGTCTTGTGGGAGGCATTTCTATGGAAAATTGGCAAGCACAAGACATTTTAAATTTTCTTCCTTTCTGTATGCTAATCAGGCCCACTCTTACTTTTGGCATTTTGTTTTTCTCTAAAAAATACAAGTTTGGGACCACAGTTTTACTAGAAACAGACTTAGTGACATAAACATATGCCATGTAACAGGTAGATGTTGAATTCTTTTTCTGTGCAATGAGGTATTTTTTAATCTGCCTGGATAGATAGTAATCCATTGTCTATAGGGCTACACAGATTTTTCAAGAGGGTGCTTGGCTTCAGTGAACGCTTGAAGCTATTTTATGAAGCAAGGTGATCCCTTCATTTTTAATACCAAAATAGCTATGTTGCTTTGTTTTACTTTCTCTCTGACTATCTTCCAGGAGTTCTAGTTACTGGAAGAGGCTTCTGCACATGTGCAGAAGCTTTTCCATTGTTACAAGTAAGCTACTAAAAGCATCCTTCAGTTATTGGAATTGTGGTTGAGACTTTAAGAAGCTATGAAACAACTAGCCAAGAGGACATTGCATTATGTCTTTGTCTCGAGAAGGAGTGTCTCATTGTCTGTGCTGTATGGAGAGCCTTGTAAAGGTAAAGCCAAGGGACCTCACATGAGGGTGACAGTGTATGCTATGTCTTGGCTTATAGTTTCAGCCAGTAATAACAAGAGGGGAGAGAAGCATGCCAGAACTGTTGTGGTTGTGATGAGGCCATCTCCATTACTAGGTATCTACCTCTTCCCATTATATATTAATGTGGCAAATTCCATTTTCTATTGTTCTGCTAATCGTTTGTGTCAAATAAGTATGAATAGCTGAATGTCATTACGAAAAAAACCAAACTTTTTTAAAAAGAAAAAAGCTAAAAAAATAAAGACCCTTTATTATGCGATTAAGAAATAGCAATATATATGGATTAAAACCTGAAAGACTCAGTCTTCAATCCCCTGCCAGCAGTGAATCTTAATAGATAAAAATGGGTTTGTCATTCTCTCTCATCCTCAGTCACTCACCTGTGCTGATGGGAGCAGGATAGAAATACAACTATTCAATAGTATATAATTGTCCTGTATTAAGATGATGCAGTCTTTTGAAAACTTACCTGGAATAAAGTTCAGTAGTGCATAGGCAATTTTGTTTTGGAATGTATACAAGTTCATTTTATTTTTATTTATGTATTAGTCCAATTTAGCACCTGCCCTCTGGAAAGAGGTATCCCCAGATCCAGATGGCCCCTACTCTGCTGTTGTTTAGAAGAGCTCTTCACCCATGTCTTCGGCAAGGAAGAGTGAGACCCCTTGCTTCATTGCACTTGCCATCTTTTATCTTTATCTTTTATTGATTTGACTGTAATTTCTTTGATTGTTGTGAGCTACCCAGAGTTGTTGAGACTTGGGTGGCATACAGGTTTAATAAATAATAATAATTATTAATATGGCCATCCATCTATCCAAGAAATGCTGGGCAGCAAACAAAATAAAACCAAGGGATTCCATTAAACCAAAGAAACCAAATAAAACTATATTGGGTCGTTAGCATGCTGACCCTGGTAGAGATGTATGTGACTAGTGGTTCTGTGGTTTTACAGAACCACTAGTCACATACATCTCTACAGGGGTCAGCATGCTAACATCCCAACTCCAGTGTCTGGAGGAAGAGCTGGGTCTTCATGGCCTTAACAAATGGTCAGTAGACTGGGAGCTGTCCATATTTCAGGCTGTTACATTAGGATAGGTACCAGAGATGGCATGCTTCCAGGGACCCACCAGGTGACAGTTTTAATAATACCTGGAGCATGCCCACCCTGTTAGATCTGGAGGGACAAGCAGAAACCATCAGGAAGAAGTCCTGCAAGTAACCTGGTCCCATGCTATGTAAGGCTTTAAAGGAGATGACCAGCACACTGAATTGCACCCAGTAGCCTACTGGGAGCTAGTGCACCTCATATAGTAATGCTGTTACGTGGGTGTGCCATGGTGTGCCTCAAACTGTACATGCCACTGTATTCTGGACCAGCTGAAGCTTCCAAATGTTCTTCAAAGGCGGACCTTTGTACAGCACTTTACAGTAATCCGGTTGGAGGTGACTAAGGCATGATGACCATGAGCAGTCTCTCCTGATCTAGGAATGGACACAATAGTTCATGGGATCTATTTGTGCAAAATAGATGGCCTGGCCATGGCTGCTACCTACTCTGTGAGCAAGAGCTGTGACTCCAGGAGATCCTGAAGATTGTGCACCAACTCTGGCTAGGAGAGTGTAACCCCCATTCAGGGTTAATGATGGAAAAACACAAGATCCAAAAGAACCCTAAAACCCACAACCATTCAGCCTTGTGAAGATTGAGCTGAAGCTGGTTCTTTCCTACCCAGGCCAGCACAGCTTCCAGGCACTGGGAAAGCACCTTTGCAGGCCTAGGGCTAAGATATGCAACTGAGTGTCGTCACCATACTGATGATACTTAACCCTGTGCCATTGGATGAGCTCACCCAGCAGTTTCATATAGATGTTAAATTGGAGAGGGGAGAGAGTCAAGCCCTGTGGCACCCTACAAAACAAGGGCCTAGGCCTGGACACCCCACCCCACAACAATGAACTGGCCTTGGAGGAAGGATAAGAACCACTGAAGAAATTCCGGCTTTAATTATACAAGCTCACTTTCTGGTCCTGCAGAAAACCACAAATTTAAAACAAGTGAAGAAGTAATATTATATATTCCAAAAACCAAGGAAAATTACTTGTACTATCTTTGTAACTAATTTGTTACAGTAATTTTTAATAAAACGGTTAATTAGATTTTACTATTTGAAGTTTATGTAATCCCATTCTTTTTTCTGCTGTTCAATTCTGATTCTTGGCAACTGCAGTTTTCTTGGCAAGATTTCAGAAGTGGTTTGCCATTGCCTCCTTCCTAAGGGTGGGAGTGTGAGTTGCCCAAAGTCATGCAGCCAGCTTTCATGCCTAAGGTGGGACTAGAACTCATAGTCTCCTGGTTTTTAGCCTGTTGCCTTAACCGCTAGACCAAACCGGCTCTCTAGATATGTAATCCCATAACATTGGGATTACATATTAATATGTATTAATATCATCCATTAATAAATATTAATATTGATTAATATCAATATATAATCCCATAACAGTGGGCTAATATCAAACACAAAACAGTTTAAATAACAACAGGACATAACATGGAAAATCAGCCCATTAGGGAAAACATGCAGAGCATGGCTTCGGCAATTATTTCCATCCCATTTACCACCAAGGGTGAAATGTTTGTATGTCAGTGTGAATTGGGAAACAGGGAAGACTGAATATCTACTCTGCACATGACAAGGAGGGAGCTTAGAGTGGAGCAGTCACCATCATTCCAAGCTACTGCTCAACTGCCTCTCCCACAGGGATGCATTGGGGATATATATTATTTTATTTATTACATCTATTTATATCTATATCCATGTCTATAAATATTGTTTAAGCACCAGTTCAGAACGGCCATAGCATTACCTGAACTTGATTTATACTTGAGGGTCATTTTGATTAGGAATTTAAGTAATTTTAAGATAAAACTAAACTGGTAATAATAACTAACAATAACCAAAACTTTAAATGGAATGCGGAATGAAAAATGATCAGAATCAATTTATTATATTAAACTATGTTTGTCTGTGTGATGGATGCATTAATGATGTGCAATAATAAAAAGAAGGGAAGAAAGGGAAAAAATGGCCTGGAAATTTATATAAGAAAAACAACCCAGCTTGCCCACATTTGGCCAAATTGTCTGAAAGTCTTAATTCTTTTTCCTTTAAGAATGAAACACAGTCAGAAAAAGTGATGTGTATACAATTAAAGCAGAATAGCATGAAAAAAGATGAACTTCTGAGATGAAAACTTTTTATATATGATACTTGTTGGTTTAGCATACCTTATAAATGAATATGTTGTAATATGAAAATAATTTGCTATTCTTTCAAATATTTAGTGAATTACCAGATTAGTTGCCCCAGTGTCTGAATCTATCTTCTGTGAGAGATAACAGTTTGCAGGCAATATTAAAATTTAAAAGTGTTCCCAGTTCTTCAGCTGCTCCCAGTAGACAGAAAGAGTCAAAGACAGGGCAGTGAGCACTTAACATACTTACTTGATCCTAGTTACTGTGATTTTCAAATTACCCTTGTATGCCATAGTGCTTGTAAGAGGTAATGTACCATGTATATTTTTTTCTGTTAGAGGTCTTTACATCTGAAAATGTAGTGAGAAATTAATTCTTTCAGATCAAACTTACTATTTTTCTTCTTCCTTAGGACTGGCAGCCTCCATTTGCATGTGATGTTGATAAACTTCATTTTACTCCACGAATCCAAAGGCTGAATGAATTGGAGGTAATGACCCCAGAAATATAAATTGAATTCATAATGAACTTCTTATACTTTATCATTGCATAGAGAGTTTTGAAATTAATTATGGACGTGTATAAACCAATTAAGTAATCTTAAAATTATTTTTGTCACAGCATGTAGATATTTCAGTGTTTATGACTCAAACTAATTGTTGCTTTAAAATCTCAGTTCCTCAATTTGTTTCACAGCACTCATCATTTTATATACCTGTATTTTGTCATTACCATCTCCTTTGGACACCTTTCTGTTAACCTGAAGAGACTCAAACATTGTAGCCTTCCATTCTGGTATAGATGTGCCCATCATTTATTGTATTTGCTGCCATTTCTAGCTCTTAGCAAACATTCATTCTCGGTACAGCCAAGAAACGGATTCACCCACAGTACCAGGGCTCCAGGCTCAATGGCAAAACCAGGTCTTCAAGGCTTTGTGAAAAGTTAGTAAGGTTGGGGCAAGTGTGATATTTGCCCCAACCAGGGGAATGATATTCCAGAGAGTGAGCAATAAATGCTTTTTTGTTTGAGCAGCCAAAGGCTATATTTTATTTACAGTTTCTTTTGTTCAACATACATGGCTTGAAGAATGCTCAAATTGAAACTTGGAAATGAAAGCTGACTTAAGTTGTATAATAAATCCACATTATATTCTAATAGGCTCAGACTAGGGTGAAACTGAATTTTCTGGACCAGATTGCAAAGTTCTGGGAACTCCAAGGATGCACATTGAAAATTCCACATGTAGAACGAAAAATTCTAGATTTGTTTCAGCTTAATAGGGTAAGTTGTGCATGTCCAGTGGGAGGAGATGGGTGGTGACAAATTTGATAAATAAATGTTTATTAGATAACGACATTAGAATTTTTTATGAAAAACTAATTTAGAATAATTCTGAAGGCCACCGAATGGATGCATTTTCTAAAAATAAAGGTTCAGATCATGGTGTCACCCTTGGGATGACTGGGGGCATACAATATCTTTTTGCCACGGACAAGGTGATAACACAGTGCAAGTAAGGCTTTATTGTATGTGGGATTTTCATTTTTTAATTGGTTTTGGGAATACATATTGGTTCTTTGTCTTTAAAAATGACATATTCTAGAGCAGGGTTTCTCAACCAGGGTATTTATTTTTAGTATAAGAACACTGTTAATGCATATATACAGGTGTACCCAGGAAATGAATATAATAATTTTGTAACTTCTGGCCTATATTTGAGCCTGAATGTGCAGGGGTTCCACAAGGCCTGAAAAGTATTTCAAGGGTTCCTCCAGGGTCAAAAAGTTGAGAAAGGCTGTTCTAGAGTTTATACAACAGTTGTATTATGTTTTTTATATGAAAATGGTAAGGAATTGTACCTTTTTTCACATTGCCAGAATTCAGTGGTGAGTTTGGAGAGCTCATCCCTGGTTCAGGAAAAAAAAGGGGGGAGGGTTAGGTGATACTTAATACATTGCTTTCCTCTATTTTAGTACGTTAAAATTTTCTTATTGATGATTTATAGCTTATTGATAAAGCAAAAAGCTGCATTCTGAGACAGAGTAGTTGCCATTTATTAGCTGTATATTTTGGCACTGTTTTCATGTATACACATAATTGGCTACACAACTACTTTTATTTTATAGCTAGTTGCAGAGGAAGGTGGATTTGACTTGGTTTGCAAGGACAGAAAATGGACTAAAATAGCTACCAAGATGGGATTTGCTCCTGGCAAAGCTGTGGGTTCACATATACGTGCTCACTATGAACGCATTCTTTACCCTTACAACTTATTCCAGTCTGGAGCTAGCCTTCTGGTAAGTTCTGCTTATTTAGCCCAGGCTGTAAATCAACATTTTCCCATTCTGCTCTAAAACATTTCAACAGTGCTTTAAAGTATAAAATATTTGTCCTTAATTTAGATGTTTTGGTGCTGGCTGCTGAACTCTCAAAGTAATATATAATTCAATAGAATTTTGGAAATTTCTATAGGATTTTGACATTTGCATGAACCAAAAACACCACCTCACTATTTATCAAGAAATTGATGTTTATAGTGGCTATTCTTATCCCGTGAAAAGAAAAACTGAATTAATGGACTCCCTCACAATTGGGAGGTTGTCCTTGGAGTAACCTAAAACTCTGTTGCTGGTCTTTAAAGCTCTTTGTACTATATTCTACTGTACACGTTTTTCCAGTTTTCATTTATGCATTTTGAACTTGTTTAGGTGTTCTTTATTTTCATTGTGTAAGCGTAAGTACCCCTTTTTCCTGCTCTCAAATGTGACAGTTAAGTGTAAAAGTAATCTTCTGAGATACAAAGTAGGTATCGAGTGGTCTGATATCTCTGAAATAATAATGTTCAGACCAGGTTTTGGTTTTCTGACAGGCTTGTTGTTAAAGCATAGAATCCTCTATCAATCCTCAAGGTAACTTTTTTAGACTATATCTTTATGGGCAGCTTAGTTAATGTCTGCACCAGATTAGCACAGTGTACTTTATGGCTGTCTTGGAAACTTCAGATTATATGAAATTCATCTTTCAAGAGTATTTGATGAGCACTGTGATCACATCATGCCAATTTTGCGTTGGTTTTATTTATGATCCATTTCTGGAATGAAGTGAAAATGCTAGTATTGTTCTTTAGAGTCCTGAGTTGTTTGGGATCAGGCTATTTGAAAGATTATTAGTTCCTTAATAACCTTTTCAAGGACTTAAGGTTGGCCTGAAGCCCTGATATCAAGCCTTAACTATCAAATTAAAAAGTATTGAGGTAGCACCTTGTTAATGTAATGCCATGTTTCAGAAACCCTGGAAACCTCACTTAGCATTCTCTCTTATTTGTAGCCTTTGAAAGAACCTTGAAAACATTGTATTTTGCTAAGCTTTTCTTTTTCATTTATGGCTGGCCTGATTTTATCTGCTCGTTAAAAAATTAATAGCCTATTTTTTGTTTTATTTGTTTGTTTGTTTGTTTGTTTGTTTGTCGAATTTTATTACCACCCATCTCCCCCCCAAAGGAGGGATTCTGGGCAGTTTACAGAAACAAAATTTAAAATTCAATGTCTATATAAATACAATAATAAATAGACAATTAAAATATAAAATATAATAAAATCCAGATGGCTAAAAGTTGTTTTAACTTTTTAATTGAATAGCTACCTTGTATAGAGACCATTTTGAGATCTTATCCTAAAAGATCGATAATAGTTAATAAAATGCATGGAAAGAATGTCAGACCCTGGCTAATCTTAGTTTCTTTTTTAGGTGCATATACCTACACAATACACTCATATGTGATAGAATTATGAATTATATAGATGCATGGGCTTTTAACAACTGATTTGTTATGATAAATACACTTTCTTTTTGAAAAGGGAGATAAAGTAGATCTCTGGTGAACTAGCCTTTTCTTTCTCTCCTTACTCTTTCTCTTTTTCTTAATCTTTTTTTTCTTTTTCTACTTATACTGATACTTCTTCAATAAAAGAAGAAGGAAAAAGAAGCTGGGAAAATAATTAGCTTCCTTTTTACAATTAGTATCATTGATTTAACTACAGGTGGGCAGATAGTTTTTTTTTTTAATGGAAGTTGACATCTAGAAAAAAAGTTTGTCACTTAGTAAACCATAAAGTATGTTTGCATTGCCACACATTTGAGTATAGTACAGCATGTGTACGTTTTCCATAGCGAGTAGGTGTTTAGAAATATTTCCTAATGGTGTTCTTCCGAATTAAGGCTTGACTAGTCACTGTGGGTCTCTACAGCCCCATATTTAATTTGTGAGCGCATAGATAAGACTATGGATAAAGTAATAACTAATGCAGTATAATTGTGCTTTGTTCTTCTTTGCATTATTTGGGGCTAAATCAATTAAATATTAATAATTGCATCCAAACATTGTACAAAACATTTTAAATCTTTTTTTTACCATTATGTTGAACCTTTCAGAGCAAAGGATATTCCATTATGAGCCTAAAATAAGAGTCAGATGGGTGGGAGGAGGGGAATATCTATTACCTCTGCTAAATGAAATTGGGGATAAGACATGAGACTCATTCAGTTACCATGTTGTTTATACAAAGAAAACTAAAATCCAGTTTCAGTACAGCTTTCTCATCCCAATCAAGGAAGTAGTGCTTACATGCTATCAACAGATGAATTCAGCCAGAAGTAGCTGTTGTGATGGTTAACTTATAAGTGGACTGAATTCAGTCAATTTTGATGGCATGCACTAAATTGCCTCACTGTGGAAGAACACAGTAAATCCTAACCAGTTGAAACCAGTAGCAGCTCATATCTTTTTTACAGTGTTTTACAATTAGATATTAAATGTATTTAAACATGCATCTTCAATACTTCCTCAGTTAAGTGTTATGTGTCTTAAAAAAAAAAGTTGAACATTTTGGTTAGTATAGAAATGCTAATAATGCAAGAATGTCTGAATAAAAATGTCTGGTTTTGGACCAGAAAAATTATGTTCACGATTCTGTCATAATCTTTGTCTTATATTCCTACTGATTAGCACAAATTAGGAAAGTGTTGCAGTTCATTTAATCACTTTGTGTGTGTGTGTGTGTGTATTGTTGTTAAGGCTAATAGAATTGTAGGGGTGTCTTGTGCACATTTTCTTCATTAACTCATATAATCATAGTTTACTGTGACAAGAACATACAAAACAACTTTCCATTTTCATTCTAAAAAGTCAGAGCCATTTCAGTTAGCATGTGCTATTCAAAATCTACTTTTTGTCAGATGTTTTTGAAATTAGAACCTGAAGGTTTTTTTAAGGGCCATGCTAAAAGTAAATGATTTTCAAATGACTACTTGTGGCCTCAGTTTACAAGGTCACAGTTCCTTTAAATTGTAACTCTCCAAGCTCTCTCTTGCAATAGGCACCTGACATTTGTTCCAAACTGATGTGTTTAGTGGATGATGCAGTTCTGGAAAAGGTATGTTTAACATGACTTTTTGAATGACATCCCTTCCCTGTCTCTGTTCTATTTTGGATGCTCTTTGTATCATCTATAAAAAATATTTAAACTGTATATTTTGTTACATAAATCAATTATTTAAATACATTTTAATGTTTTTTTATCTTGTTCTTCCTGGTTCAATTCTACTTTTGATCATAAAACATTTTTTAAAAAATTATGATTATATATAACTAATCCAAGGACTTGGATCTATAAAATCTATTTAATGTTTTTTCCTGTTTGTTTATGTACACATATTGAGGAAATATTTTTATTTTATCTGTATGCCACAATTTGGTTTGAAGGAGCCCAAAGAAATAATTTGTGAACTAAGTGAACAAATTATTTGTTTGCTGAATATATGAATAGTCTTACACAAAATAGAAATAAGGTCACTTCTTTACCTAACATTCAGGGATTGTATAATGTGTATATACGCATTACATATTAAGCTGTTTAATATAAAAGATTCATTTTATATATAGCCTTACAGTTATTATTTACTTAAAAGTAATTCCCTTGATTATAAGCAAAAAGACTCTTTTCCTGATATGAGGATATTTTTTTAACTGTAAGGAGCTTTTATCATTAGGACAGCTATTATTATTTGGTTTAAAATAATAATTAGACTGTATTATCATTACTGATCAGTTGCTTTCTACCAGATTATTACATTTTCACTGAATTTTTGTTTGACATACTAAAAATGCTTATGGAATTTTGAGTTATTAGTGATTCTTTAATTTTTGGATTATTCAGTACATTGAATAAATGTATGCCAAACTTCCATTGTTTAATAGAGCTTTGTTGAATAAGGTTTCTATTAGTTAGTAGTCAATACTCAGAATTTTGATCATTCATCAAAAACTTTGTTGATAAGCAAATGATAAAATAGACAACATGCCTCTTCCATTAGCTGGATATTCCTGTATTATTACCATGTAGTTTCAATATGTACCACATCTTGATATCTTGTTTTCTTGGAAACATATTTACGTACATAGTTTGCAGGAGAGCATGGTTGTAAGGATTAAAAATATTTCTCAGTGAGTTTCTGCACAATCTACAAAGAACTTGTTCATATATTCATATACATAAGAAGACCTGCTTTTTTAAGTGAGTGATCTTATTACAGATTCCTGCATGGGATCTTTCTTTGCCTATGTGAGAGTAAAATATTTTTATTAAAATAAAAGTAGACTCAGCTAATGCAGATGTTAGTATAACAGGTTTTACACATATACAAACAAAAAACTTTGGTATAGAAAGATTGGCAAAGACACTAGATTAGTATTATCACTTATATTTATTTATTTTAGTAAAGGCATATATTTACTTCAGCAGGAATTACATCCTGTTGAAATAGTTTAAAATAGAAGAATGTTCATGGCTCTTACTAAAAATTAGTGACATACAAAAATTGGAGTCATTGGGATAAACTGTAGCAACTGATATCTTCCATTCTCTGAAAAATTCTAAACGTTTAGCTTCCTCTCGTTTTCTCACATTGAATTATAGAATGGGAAAGGGATATTTAGGTCATTGAGTCATCCTTTTCATTATCCAAATTTCTGACTGGTAACTGTTCTTCCCTCAATATTGAAAACTTATTAGAAATTCTAGTTTTGAATAGTATGAAAGTGTTCTTATATGCATTTTAAAATAAACTACACTAAATGTGCTCAGCTTTAAAATATGTTTTTGAGTTAAATGGTCAATGTTTCTGATTTTTTTTAAAAGGAAGACTTACGAACAAGATAGTTTTGAAAATGTTCAGAGAAGTCCTTTTCTTGATTTAAAGAATAGGGCACTCAACTGAAGCTTATAATTAGATTGTGCTTTCATTTACATTTCTGTTCTTGGAATATGGTAAAGGGATGAACATACTTATGGAGAAATAAATAAAATAAATAAACTTGTATTCTGTCTATCAGAATATGCCTATTCTTATTTTGTTTATGTCAGAAGAGCTGTACGGAGTTCTTACTCCAATTTGTGCTGACAGTAGTTCCCGACTTTCTGTTGTTGATACATGTGCCTATCTTTGTCTCATCTTTATGCCCTTTTTAAACTGGGCAAGTGTTCCCCCATTTCATTCTGTTCAATTCTATTTATTATATTGGATTTTTAGAACTGGGCAAAATACTGTAGCCTAATAAGCTCAGGATTTGATCTTGCATTCGTTACAATATCTTTTCCCTCAGTACAGACAGCTGTAATTTCATTTGTTCTGATAATCTTGGAATGTTTGTCATGATTTGCAAAAATAGCATGCATGTAAAAAAAGTCTATGCTAGAAGAGCATGAAAAGTGTCTTTTTAAGTTGCCTCAAACAAGTAATTCCTGGGTTCTCTTCCAGGTGAAATACTGTACATTAATTAAACAGATCAGTGCCATCATTCCAACCATGAAGTCAAAGTGGTTAACTGGCATATGGGTAAACCTGCTTTTTGATAGGCATAGGGAACTTTCTTACATAAGAGTCAGAAACCAGAAAAATGTTTATAAGCAAAGAGAAATCAGGGGCATTAAAATGAGCAGAGTTTTCTGTTTCATTTTTAAGAGTCCAGTCTGGCAGATGTTTTGCATATATGTCATTACAATACATATTAAGCAAATAGTATGGGAATAGTATATTGTCTCATTATTATGATGGAATGTCAGTATATTACCAGATAATGTGTTTCACAGCTTAGGAAACTAGATACATAGTATAATACTAGATGAAGTTGAGATAAGACAATTCCTGATGCATCTGCATTGGCAGGAAGTCATGTGGAAAGGGCTGCCACAAGCATGTGGTCCCTTCATCCAGGTATTGCCTATTCATAGGATCTTAAAAGTGGGGCTGCTACATAACAAAATACGTTCTAACCTGTACTTGTGTCCACTTAGGGCCTGTACACATTAACTGCACTGCTTTGAGATAAGCTTGGAAGTAAATATGCAGTCAGTGAGGATATCAGGGACTAATAATTCTGATCTCTGTGCTGCTTGGTAACTGAATGGCAGTATTTTATATCAGTTGATGCTTAACTGTTTTAATGGCCTCTGCATAAAACACCATAATCTACTTACTAAATTATTGAGGTATGAGTAACTGGAGCCAGACTATGTCAGTCCAGAAAAAGCTATAGCTGTTGAATCAGCTGGAGTTGGAAACAGAAACTCCCAGCCAATGTGATTTTGTGGGCATTCAGTGACAAAACTAGATTCAGGTCCTGCACTCCAAGGTGTAAGGAAGGATTCTCACAGTGATAATGTGGCTTGTAGCTGTTAAGTAAACATAACAAGAACAGACTGATCCACCTAATAAGAAGAAGATTGGTATCCTCCCTGTTAACACTGGAAGTGCAGGAAGAAGAAAGCCAGAATCTAAACTTCAAATTGCTTATGAGTAGGTCCCATATCTGAAAGCAAAGTTACTTGCTAAAACTCTTGTGTTCTGACTTTAACCTTTTCACTAAGCTTACTGATTTGAGCTCAAAGAGAATAATTTTTTGCTGTTCTTCTCAAGTCTTGATTCTTGTTAGGGAGATCTGATAAGGCTATGCACCTGTTCTTTCAGTGAAGAGTACCACTCAGCCCAGGCTGTGGCTTTTTCCAGTGCTTAACATGAGAACAACTTACAGCCTAACTTTCCAAGCTGTTGCTCTTCATCCAATCTATTACTGTCTCCAGACACTGATCTAGACCCTGTAGTTTCTCATTTGTTTCAGACTGATCACACTAATCTGTTGACTAATGACGTATCATCCCACATGTGCAGATAATCTTGCTCAACCATTTTATATAGTTTTATTATTTTTTTAAAAAAAGCATAGTTAAGAAGTATGTGATACTCTGTGGCTATTACAGTGCAAGCAGCATATTGAATGTTACTTTCCAGGAAAGAGCAGAACTATGATATCATCATGTCTGACTTCCATCAACAGCCACTCCAGTGAGTTATATGGTCCGCAGTATTAGAAGTGGTTGGGAGATCTAGGGCAAATCAGTAAGGTTATATTCCTCTGATCTCTTTCCTAATACTGGTCAACCTCCAGTGTGACCAAGGCAGTTTTGGTGCTAAAACAAGGCCTGAAGCCAGATTTTAATCATTTTCATCCAAGCTCATCTGAAGTTGATCTATGACCCATTTCACAATCTTGTCCCAAAGAAGATACTGCCCACTAGGCACTACTCCAGAATTGTTGAGTGCAGAGGGGGATTCTCAAGGAAGAGGGTATAACAGTGCTTCTTCTGAAGCCACTGAAGTTGCCCTGCCCCTTCAGAAAGTTGTTAATACTGCCTGAGGACCTACTTCACCCATCTCTTTGGCTAGCTCTAATTGGCTATTGTGAGCAAAAGTCTAATGCACAAGTAATAGGTGGAATAAAATCCCTCAAATGCCTTGTCTGTATCCTTAAGCATCAAGGCATATAAAATATTCCCCTCCAATTGGAACTGATGGCTTTCTAGACAATTCTTGCAGTGCAATGTATTGTTTGTTTGTTTGTTTGTTTATTTTAAAAGATTTACGTAACCGCCCATATTGTAAAAAGCCTGGGGATCACAGAAAACAATAAAAACATAAGTCCCCCAAACCATCAAAATAAAACTTTATAAAAACTCATGGCACCCCAAGGCAGCACCCTCCCTTACATCCACACACTGTATTACTAAGCTCCAACCTCATCATACCTCAGTGCTTGTGGGGAAAGCTAGCTCTTCAAGGTCTTCTGGAAGACAAGGAAGGTGGGGGCATGCTAGATCTTTGGGGGAAGGATGTTCCACAGGGCAGGGTCAGTTACAGAGAAGGCCTACTTCCCAGGTCCTGCTAGATGGCAGCCTTTAAGTTGACCTGGAGCATGCCCATCCTATATGACTGGTTGGGACAAGCAGATATCCTCAGGGAGAGGCAATCCCACAAGTAGCCTGGTCCCATGCCATTTAGGGCTTTAAAAGTGATAACCAGTACCTTAAATTGCATCCAGAAAGAAACTGGAAGCCAGTGCAGCTTGCACAGCAGCAATGTAATATGGGCAAAATGTAAGGCATCCAGAACTCTGCGAACTGCCACATTCTGGACCAGTTGTAGTTTCTAGATGGTCTTCAATGGCAGCTGTATGCAAAGCTCATTGCAGTAATCCAACTGGGAAGTGACCAGGGCATGAATGACTGTGAGCAAGGCAGGAATTGCCACAATTGGTGCAAGAGATGGATTTGTGTAAAGGCCCTGCCAGCCATAGCTGCCACCTGCTCCTTGAGCAGGAACTGGAAGTCCAGGAGGACCCCCAAATTATATACCAGTGCTGTGACATATCACTGGATCCAGGAGGCCAGAAACCCAGAGCTACTCTATCTTGCTAGGGTTGAGTTGAAGCAGGTTCGTCCCTATCCAGACAGACCCTTACAGTCTCTAGGCACTGGGCCAGTACTAAGATAGTGTTGCCTGGTTGGCCAGGAACAGAGATGTATAATTGGATGTCATCAGTATATTGATGATTCCACACCCTGTGCTGCCGGATGACCTCTCCCAGTAGTCTCATGTAGATATTAAAAAAGATGATCGAGAGACCAGAGTCATGAGGCACCCCACATTGCAGGGGCCTAAGGCTTGATCTCTCTCCTCCACTGAGAGGAAGGAGAACAACTGCAAACCACTCCCAACCCCTGAAGCTGGTCCTGAATGATACTATTATCAATGGTATTGAAAGCCACTGAGAAATCCAAGAGGGCAAGGACAGATGCACTGCCCCCATCTACCAGTGCAACCAATGCCATCTCAGTGTCGTAACCTAGTCTGAACCCTGACTGAAAAGGGTCCAGGTAATTTGCTTCATACAAGGCCTTTTGAAGCTGAGTGCTCACTGCCTTCTCAACAATCTTCCCTAAAAAAGGAAGGGTGGGGACCAGACAAAAGTTACCTAACACAGTTGGGTCCAAGGAGGGCCTCTTGAGAAGGGAACATACCACCACCTCCAAAGTTCAAGGCAGGCAGCAACATCCCCTCCTGCAATGAGGCATTAATCATTGCTTGGATCCAACCATGTGCCACCCTCCTGGAGGCTTTGATCAGGAGGAGCACAGGTCCAAAACAGGTGGCAAAGTTCACAGCCCTGAGAACCCTGTCTGCTTCCTCAGGAGTAACTGCTAAAACTCTTCCCAGATAATTGAGCTCAGTTGTATCCTAGTCACTTACAAAGGACCTGCCCAGCTGGTGTCTATCTCCAAGTGAAGCTGAGTGACTTTATCTGACAGATGCTGAAAATATTCCTCACATTGGCCCTGCAAGGGTTCCCGTGGTTCCTCTTTGTCCAGAAGGAACCTGTTCACCCTAAAGAGAGCTGCTGGCTGTGGACACATTAAGAGCGGAGAAGCACCCATGCTCTTATTGCCACAAAGTAAGTCCTAATAAAGGCTGTTACCTTTAATTGGTTGGCTTCCGTCTAGACATCCCTTGTGTGATTTCATCTCCTGTAGCTCTTTAACAAAAGAAGGAACCCTGCAGGATCCACAAACACAGCTTGCATAGGCAAGATCTGGTCCAAGGCACTAGTTGCGTGCTCATTCCAAGCCGTGATCAAGGCCTTAGCTGAACTGTACCTTTCAGTACTTTCCAGTTCAGAGTGAGTGAATCTCAGCAATGTATTGAAATTGAGAGCAGTTGAGATTCAGCTATTCATATATGAATAAAGTTCAAATAACATGGCTTATACTGATTTGAGGAAGCGGGGCTTGACATTAATTCAGAGTTGTAAATTCCAGATAAGAACTGGATCATGTAATTGTTATAAAAAGTTTGATGCTTTTCCATGAGGCTTGAAAAATCAGCTTTCTATGTTTGTAGACTATCAACAATTGGATATATCCTTTCTTAATTTCTGTTACTTAAAGACTTTAGTGTTTTCTGTCTTAAAACTTTGCTCACAAATTCTAAATGTTGATAATATATCTTGTTAGCAATCTTTAACATTATCTGGAGACCTGGGTTCAACTGTCCATTCAGCTATGAAACTTTACTTGGTGATTTTGGGCCAATCATATGCATTCAGTGTAATCAACCTCAGAATAATTGAAGGGCTAAAAAAGAAAATGTATGTTTTCTTGAGCTCATTAGAGAGAAGGTTGGGTATTAGTGTAGTAATGTGAATGAATAAAATGCATTATTTATATAATTATTACTGTATCTAGATGCTACCATACTTGACAAATGCCTCTTCTCTACCAATGCTATATAACCCTATTGCTTGAAACAGTACTGCAGTCATTTCACATTGTCAGGGCAATGTAGTAGAAATTATAATTTAGGCCTATCTCTCTCTCTCTCTCTCTCTCACACACACACACACATATACAGGGATATTTTCCATTATACTATTTTAGATAACTTCTTATTCAAACAAACCCAGCATATCCCATGAGTACAAATGGCTAAGTCAGTGATAGGGGTTCAGAGTACACTTAAGGGGTGCAGATATTTCAATATTTATCTGTTAGCTTAACCATCTTCTCCTAAAATCACTAGCATTTGGGGGACAGTGGAAAATCTTGAGTCACTTTGGGTAGAAGACCATAGAAATGGCAAGACTAGCATAATTCTGTAGGCTGCTGAAAGCGTTTTGGATATAAGTGGTCATTATCTATTTTTCATGGTCTTTGTTGCAAAGATGCCATATTGTCTGAATCTAGTGCTGATGGGATTTACCTCCCTAGTTAGCATTGGAATGCAATATGAAGCCTATCCACTATACAAGATTAATTGTATTTTAAATGTTGGCATTTTTTAATCAGTCATAAATAATAGGCAGCTCCAGATTTTTGTCCTGCTAGCAGAAGAAATTAAGAGACAATTTTGCAAGTTTTCCCTTTCTCTGCAGCATATATGCATATATAATATCTGCTCATTATGCTTATAGAAAATTCTAGAATAATATGTGGCAGAAGCAACTGCAAGGTAGGAGAGGTGTTGGTAAAAGTTGTCATTCTGTCTACTGCTAGGGTCACTCTGATGTATCTGCTTTTGAAAATGGAAGGAACCTTTCTTTCAGAAAACAAAAGGATTGATCCACTCTAAACAGTATTGAAAATACAGCTAGTCATCCCAGTTCAGTCTGTATAAGCATGTAATAATAGTTCTTTCAACAACTAAAGATAATTTTAATACCAATGGGATTTTTGTATGAAATACAAAGGAATAATTCACTTTTGCTTGCTTTTTTAGTGTTTTCAGAAGCCAGATATTACCAGTGGTACAAAGGACAAAGAGTATAAACCCCATGATATTCCTCAGAGACAATCTGTTCAACCATCTGAAACTTGCCCTCCTGCACGTCGTGCAAAACGCATGAGAGCAGAGGTAGGATTGACCTTGTGTGTGTGATAATCATGAGAAGGTCATAATTTGAACCTATAGAAGTTTTGTCCATTGCCAGAGATTAAAGAGCATAATCTCTTAGATTACAGATTGCGTCTGCAGTTCTGATAATGACAAATACAGCTGCTGTTGTGGTCTAATTCAACTACAGTTGAGAAGAGTATTATTATTTATTATTTAAATTTATTGGCCGCCCAATTCCAGTGGATGTCTTAAGAGATAGTATATCCTTCCCATAGTATTTCTTTGTGGAAACAACTACTTCTTTTAGCTTTTAACTACTGTAATGTGTTAGCAGTAAATGTTCAGTGTGAATATAATGAATCAGTGTTTTACTTCATTGGTCATCTGAGACCAGATTTGGAGTGTTTTGCCTTTATTCATAACATGGGAAGCTGTTTATGTAGTGCTTCTGTGAGCACATTCATACATCACGTTAAGCTATAAAATGATTTGTTTCCTATTTGCTTATCATAACGTGTGAACTATGGCTTATTTAACATACAATGATTTTAAGAATTATGACTTAGCATAACATGTAAATTCAGTTTTTCCATTGTGTAAAGATCTCCTACAACAATGACATGTGATAATTCACTATTATTACTAATATTTCTACGCCACTCTACTTTCAGTGGCTGAAAGCACTATACACAGAAAAACAACAGGATTCAAAAAACACATGACACTATATATTATAATGGGACTGACTATCAGGGGGAGATGTCAAAATCTAATCTGAGTGAGAGGCAGGGGGCAAGGAGTAGTGGCTGGTGCGCCCCCTCTGGACTAGTGAGAGAAGCTGAGGGGGGGCAGTGAATGAGTGGATAGGCAATGGTGAGGCCCTGACCACGCCAAGAGTGGGAGCTGGTGCGCTCGAAGGGCCCACCATCGCATTGTGATTGAGTGAGTGTGAGGGCTGGAGTGAGTGTGTGCTGGAGGAATCTTTATTTTTAACCAGGGGTCTTCGGAATCCTGGATTGGGGGCTAATGGACGGCGAGACTCTTTGGACCATAGGGCGGGACAGAGGATTGAGGTGATGACAGGTCAGGGATGTTATGACGGGAGCCGGAGGGCGGGCCACCTACAGGGAAGATGCCCCCGGTGTTTATTACTGGTGGCGTGTTCCGGCCCTCCGTGTTCAAACCCAGACCCTGGTCAGCAGACCCGGTCAGCAGCCAAAGCCCAGCAGGCTCTGGGCTTCGGCTGCTGCTCTGCAACGCCAGGTTCGTTAACAGCAAGGCCCCCCTCATCAGCGACTTGATCATGGAGGAGGGGGCTGACCTGGCGTGCATTACTGAAACCTGGCTGGGCATGGAAGGAGGTGTTCCTCTTTCGGAGATGCGCCTGGCCAGGTTTCAACTATGGCACCAGCCGAGACCTCAGGGCAGGGGAGGAGGGGTGGCTGTTGTCATCCAGGAATCCCTTGTGGCTTTCAGGGGCCATGCTCCACAAGTGACTGGGTGTGAGACCCTGTTTTTCAAGTTGGGTTCTTGGGAACAGTTGGGGGTGTTGCTAGTGTACCAGCCTCCCTGCTGCATAGCAACCTTCCTGCCTGGGCTGCTGGAGGCTATCTCGGGGTTGGCGGTGGAGTTCCCCAGGCTTATGGTTCTGGGGGACTTCAACCTGCCGTCCCTGGGGCGGGCCTCTGAGGCACCTCGGGAGTTCATGACCACCATGGTGGCCATGGACCTGATTCAGATTATCCGAGACCCAACTCAGGACAGTGGCCTCACCCCAGACTTAGTTTTCTTGTCGGAGCAATGGCAGTGTGATCTGAGGGGAGAAGTACATCTCTCCCCTTTGTCATGATCAGATCATGCCCTGGTGAGCCTGAGATTCTCTTATGCCACTCCCCTCCGCAGGGAGGCAGGACCTATTTGATTGGTCTGCCCCTGGCGACTAATGGACCTGCCAGGGTTTCAGAGGGAGCTGGGGGTTATACCCAAGGATCTACTGCATGGTCCAGTGGAGGCCCTGGCAGTGGCCTGGAATAGGGAAGCGGCTAGGGCATTGGACAAGATCGCGCCTGTGCGGCACCTCTCATCCTATCAAACCTGATACTCCCCATGGTTTATGGAGGAGCTTGGGGTTCTGAAGAGGATTGAGATGCCTAGAGCGCTGCTGGAGGAAGACAAAGACCGAACCTGACCAAACACAAGCTAGAGCCACTATTAAGGCCTACCTTGTGTCAGTAAGAGTGGCGAAACATCAGTATTTCTCCACTCTTATTGCATCCGCAGAATGCCACCCAGTGGCCCTGTTTAAGATTACCCGTTCCCTTCTGGGGAAAGGGGATCCAAAGATCCATCTACAGGGCCGAACTGAGGAGTTTTCTGGGCATCTGTAGGATAAAATCGCTCAGATCCGTTCCAAGTTGGACTCTGAGCGTGAGGCAGTGTCTGGGGAGATGCCCGGGGGATGTTCTTACTCTGTTATCTGGGAATGGTTTGAGCCTGTTGAGCCCGAGGAAGTGGACAGGATCCTCCGGACTGTAAACGCCACCACTTGTCAACTAGACCCATGACCCTCCTGGCTGGTGAAGGCAGCCTGGGAGGGGACATGTGGTTGGGTCCAAGCAATGGTAAATACTTTCTTGTGAGAGGGGGTATTCCCGGCAGCCTTCAAAGAGGCGTTGGTGTGCCCCCTCCTCAAGAGACCATCGCTGGACCCTAGTGTACTGGACAACTTTTGCCCAATCTCCCACCTCCCCTTTTTGGGGAAAGTGGTTGAGAAAGTGGTGGCGCTGCAGCTCCAGAGGATCCTGGATGAAACGGATTATCTAGACCCCTTTCAGTCAGGTTTTAGGCCCGGTTATGGGACGGAAATGGCATTGGTTGCACTTATGGATGATCTCTGGCAGGAGCCGGATGGAGGGAGTGCATCCATCCTGGCTCTTTTTGATCTCTCAGTGGCTTTTGATACCATCGACCATGGTATCCTTTTGGGTCAGCTCGGAATTGGGGGTGGGTGGTGTAGTTTTGCGCTGGTTCACCTCCTTCCTCCAGGGCCATTCCCAATCGGTGGTGATAGGGGAGGAGAGATCGGCCCCACGGCCCCTTCTTTGTGGGGTGCCGCAGGGATCAGTACTCTCTGCTCTCCTTTTTAACATCTACATGAAACCGCTGGGCAAGATCATCCGTCACCATGGGATGAGGTATCATCAGTATGCTGATGATACTCAATTGTATATCTCCATCCCAGGTGAAGTAAGTGTTGCTGTGACCACCCTTTCTGAGTGCCTGTGTCCTAACAACCAGGAAACACACTGAGACAATGAACTGGTCTCTAATATTTATTGCTAGTACTTAACAGGAATCCTAACAAACTGAAGAAGCGTGGGAAAAACCCAGACATATAACCCCCAAGGGTTAAGGCAGTCCCGATCTGTGTCTCTTTGAATGGCTGAACAATTCCTCAGTGCTACGCATGCGCTTGACAGTCTGGATGGGAGCCCCCTGCTCGCCATCCTTACTCATGACAGCCTGGGGGCTGTGGGGGCCTGGATGGGGAAAAACAGGCTTCGACTGAACCCTAGTAAGACGGAGTGGCTGTGAATTAATGGCACCTTGGGTGCCAGGAATTTGTCATCTTTAGTGCTGGATGGGGTTGCACTGCCCCAGACAGACCTGGTGCGTAACTTGGGGGTCCTCTTGGACTCACGACTCCTGCTCAAAGAGCAGGTGGCAGTTGTGGCCAGGAGGGCCTTTGCGCAACATCGGGTTGTGCTCCAGTTATGCCTTTTCCTGGACTGAGAGGCCCTCCAAACAGTCACTCATGCCCTGGTCATCTCCCATATAGACTACTGTAATGCGCTCTACATGGGGCTACCCTTGAAGAATATCCGGAAGCTTCAGTTGGTTCAGAATGCAGCCGCGTGGACAATCTTGGGCGTTCCAAGATTTGCACACATAACACCTTTGTTGCGTGAGCTGCACTGGGTTCCAGTTTGCTTCTGGGTCCAATTCAAGGTATTGGTTATTATCTTTAAAGCACTACATGGCATGGGATGAGGATATCTGAGGGACTGTCTCATCCCTATTACATCGACCCGCCCCACCCGGTCGTGCAGAGAAGGTATGTTACAGACCCCATCTGTAAAAGAATTTCATCTAGCGGGGTCTTGGAAGCGTGCCTTCTTTGCTGTAGCTCCCACCTTTTAGAACATCCTCCCCCCAGAGGTGAGACAGGCTCCCTTGCTCCTGGACTTCTGAAAAAGATTAAAGACCTGGTTTTGTCAGCAGGCTTGGAATGGGAGGGGGAATAGTTATTCCTGGGGATGGCTAGCGCCCTAAATGATTTTGAGGGGCCTGTTACACTCACGGACTGATTAAAATCTTTTGCCACTTAGATCTTACTATATCTTTATTTTATTGTATTTTTGAATTGAAATGGTTTTAAATTTTAACTTCATTTTATTGTAAACCGCCCAGAGTCCCCCATGAGGTGGAGATGGGCGGTGAATAAATTTATAAATAAAAATAAAATAAATAAAATATTCCCCAAATTCTCTTTCACCAAGTCAAGGTTTTACTTCTTTATGGAAAATCATTAGAGAGAATATAGTTCTTACATATTATATTATAATGTGTTTTAAAGAGGGCAAACTGAAATTGAGAAATGGTGATGCCAAAGTAGAAATTGAGCAGATTTATAAACACTTGAAAACTAGAAGCAATTTCCTTTTGGCTTCCACTGTTCAGTACAGCTTTGAGTTAAGGGATCTGTGACCAAATTAGCATCTCTAAAAATTCTGGGTTTTTGGAGGCTTGATTTACCACTTGTCTGAATTGTTTTTTGTATTTTTAACAATATGCAGATGTTTTAGAGCACTCAATCTAAATGTTCCAAAACATCTTGAAATATTAGTTCAGTACTTTGAATTAACTGTCATATTGATTTAGTACACTCAAACGTCCTGTTCAGGAGAAGTATCAGTATATGGAATTCTTGGCTACTCTAAAGGTCCTTGCCTGGGTAATTTCTCATGTTTTAAACTTAAAAATGAAATGCTAAATCAGAACAGTGGAATGCTCCATGCAAACATTCTTCCACATTGTTATTAGAGTTACTACCACAAGAAGACATTAATTGCTAGCAGCTGAGAAAAAAGCCAGACTCCCCATCTTCCTTTCTCTTCACATTAGTTTTAGTTGTCTTAAGTAGTTTAATTACACTGTAATTCTTATTTACGATAAGTTGTACTCACACAAGAGTGACATGTTAAATACAAATAGGAAAAGTCCATTTTTGGCATCAAATTAACTTACAGCAGGTTAATTTAGGGCTAAACAAATGTTAAAATGAATAAATGCTAAACTTATTTTTTTTCTTAACAAGGCTACTAATATTAAAACTGAGGTTGAAGAAGCGACAGAGACCAAAACTCATAATTTGAGGCGCAGAATGGGAAGCACTCCGGTAAAGCCTGACAATGGTAAGTTTACAACTGGAAAACTAAATTGTAGTTACACAGTTTCACCTTAAGATTGTAGTTCAGTCTAGCAGTGTCTATTGCCCAAAGTTCTGTGTGGTCCCCAAAACTCTTTTAAAAAAAAGTTAAAATTTTATGAAGATTTCCTTTTTTATAAAATTGGTAGACCTTTATTACTTAAAAAGAAATTGTTATACTCCAATGTATTTTTAAAGCATTATTTTTAAAAGCCATCTTTCTTCAAAACGTATGTTTCTTAGAACTGTTATCAACCTGTGAATACAGACAGATTAAATAAAATTCACAGTTTTTCCAACTAAGTTTTCTTTAATGGATTGAAATCACATTTAAATGTTTTTCAGAACATATTCTGTTTCAGATGCTTAGACTAGTGTTGATGTTTTGCCTTAATCAGATAAAGAATCTCATGGCATAGTGAAACAAGAAGGTGTTGAGAAAAAACAGTGGATTTGGGAAGCAGATAGAGAAAAGTCAAAGGGACGTTGTAAGAAAAATTTTAATGCTGTGAGTATGTTTATTTGGGGTTTCATGCTAATTGCAAAAAATACTGTGTACATAGTTCAGTGTAGATAATTGAAAAATAATTCCTCAGAAAACAAAGAGCCAACATTAATAGCTTGACGGTAAACTGTTCTGCTCAGTCACAACATATTTTTCTGGAAAGTTGATCCCCTGTTGTTTCATTTATTTAGAATGAAATTTTAGTTTAGTTTGATACTTAGCTACTCAAAAGACTTGTTTCAGATTCTTTGAGATCTATTTCAGAAGCTCCATTTTGCTATTCAGTGAGAACAAAGTACATTTGATTTAATGAGAAAAAGGGAAGCAGCCCTTAATATCTCTGTTCAATTAGTTCTGTTTCTCCTAAAAGAGAAAGATTGGTAGAAATACAAAAACAACCAAGCAGTTAGAATCAGACTGTGCTTCTTGTGCTTCTGGATAGTGATATCAGGATATGTAAAATAACTAATTAAATTAAAGATCTTTTTGTTATTGGCTTGTTAGACTTTATTCACTTTTGGCTTTTGATCTATGCGTGTTTACATTTCTTCGTCTGTGCAACAGGACCATTTACTCTTTTTATATCCAGCTACATATTGTATGTTGTTCAGTATAAACAACTAAATGTATTCTAATATAAATATGAGATGTTTACATATCCATGTTGGTCAGGTTTTCTTACTCTGAACTGTAGAATAAAAAAGTAGTGGGATTATTTTTTCTACCACTTCTTTTTAATAGGTGGATTTGTATGTATGCCTCTTATGTGGCAGTGGAAATGATGAAGATCGTCTGCTTCTATGTGATGGCTGTGATGACAGTTACCATACCTTTTGCTTGATACCACCTCTTCATGATGTTCCCAAGGGGGATTGGAGATGTCCCCAATGTCTAGCTCAGGTAATACAGTTTGACTTTTTCTCTAAAACATAAATAATCAGTATTAAAAATTAAAAATATATTGTATGAAGCAAAAGTATGTTTTTCTTTGACTTGACTATCTTATTTTGGAGGTGACTCATGCACGTCTCTTTTTCCTTTCCCATAATTCTGTTCAGTAGGTAGTCTTCCTCATCACAATGGTAGCAAGTCTGTCCACAGTTAATCATATCGTTCATGCCTGATCAGCTTCCTTTTTCTTTGCTGTTCTTGACATGTAATCCAAGCAGGATATTCGGATTTGATCATTTTGAGTAATTGAGCCCCATAATCACCAGTTGATAAAACTTCCATGGGCATCCTCATATCGCCAAAATCCCCACAAGCATTTCTCCCACTGGAGCGTAGTGTTGGCCTGTAGGGTCAAAAGGGATCATTGCTAGTGTACCATCCTCCCTGGTGCATAGCAACCGCTCTATCAGAGCTGCTTGAATCCATGGCTGGATGGGCTGTGGAGTTCTCCAGGCTGATGGTACTGGGGGACTTCAATCTTTTGACCTTGGGTGCAGACTCAGAAGCAGCTCAGGAGTTCATAGCAACCATGGAATTGATCTAAGTTATCTCTGGCCCAATTCACAGTGGTAGTCATCTATTAGATCTGATTTTTTTTTTAACGTTTGGACAGTGGTGATGTGATCGGGAGTTGGGGAATGTAATCATCAGTCCCTTGTCATGGACAAATCACTCCCTGTTGGCCTTGGAATTCTCTGTGGTTGTACCTCACTGCAGGGAGTGTCTGCCCCAGAGTTTCAGAGGCAGTTTGGGGTTGTTCCTGGGCCTCTGGTGCATGGTTCAACCAAGGCCTCAATCACTGCCTGGAATGAGAGGACAGTGATGGCTATGGAGTGGATAGTGCCTGGTTTTCAGAGGGCTTCTGGTTTGTAGAGGAACTCCTGGTGATGAAGTGGCACAGAAGATACCAAGAGTGCTGCTGGAGGAAAACAAAGAGTAAACCTGACTGAGCCTTCCTTTAGGATTACCATGTGGTGATAAGGGCAGCAAAATGCAGTTATTTTTCTTTACATATTGCATCTGCAGAATCCATCTGACAGCCCTGTTTAAGGTGACATGGTCTCTCCTGGGTAAGGAGGGGCCAGGGGAACATCTGCAGAGCCACTGTGAGGACTATTCTAGGCATCTGTCAGATAAAATTCCTCAGGTTTGCTTGAATTTGAACTGTAGCTGTATGGGTTCTATGCAGTTGCCTGAGGCATAGTCTTGCTTGGTTATCTAGGAGCGTTTAAAACTTTAGTCATATAAATAAGGTCCTTGAAGCTGTGAGTTTCAACCACCTGTGTTTTCAGATTCATGTGCATCCTGGATGGTCAGGGTCTTCTGGGAGGTGATATGTGGTTGGGTCCAAGTGCTGGTTAATGCTTATAGCTGAGAGGAAGTGGTTCCACCTGCTTTGAAAGAGGCAGTTGTCCATTCTTTCCTCACAAAACCATATTTGGATCCAACACAGCTGTACAATTTTTGTCCAGTCTACAACCTTGCCTTTTCAATTGGATTTCAGACTGGGTTATAGCAGTGAGACAGCATTGATTAAACTTGCAGATAAATCTTTTGCAGACTGGGATGGGGGCATTGCATCTGTCCTGACCCTCTTCAATCTCTGAGCAGCTTTCAGTACAATCAATCATGGTATTTTTCTGGATAGGCTCAGGTGATTAGGAATGGGAGGCACGGTGTTATGGTGGTTGTCCTCTTTTTACCAGGGCTGGTTCCAATTTGGGGTGGGGGGAGGATTGAGTCCAATGCCCCTGTTCTGTAGGCTGACTTGGTGCTCTACACTCTTCCTGATCCAATTTAACATCTACATGAAGCTTCTGGGTGAGGTCATCTGTTGACATGGGGTGATCAGTACTATGATACCTAACTGTTCATCTCTGCCCTGGGTTGACCAAGTGATGCCCTTAGGATTCTTTCGCAGTGTCTAGAGGCTGTAGCAGTCTAGATGGGGAAGAACAGGCTTTGGCTCAACCCTGGCAAGATCAAATGGCTGTATGTTCTGAAGCCTCCTGAATCTGGAGACTTTCCATCCTTAACTGGAATGGGGTAGTGCTCCCCTGGTTAGTGTTGGTATGCAATTTGGGGGTCCTCTTAGACTCACTGGTTCTTGTTCAAAGAGCAGATGGCAGGTATGGCTAGGAGACCTTTGCACAGCTTCATCTTCTGTGCCAGTTGCATCTGTTTCTGCATTGGGAGTCCCTACTCATGGTTATTCATGTCTTAGTCACGTCCTACTTGGAGTACTGTAATGTGGTCAACATGGAGTTGCCCTTGAAGAGCATTCAGAAGCTTCAACTGGTCTAGAATATGGCAGCACAGACAGTTCTGGGCATTTCACAATACTCTTGTATAATATTGTTGCTTTGTGAGCTTCATTGGCTTCCAGTGAGCTTCAAGGTGCTGATTGTCATTTACAAAGCGCTGTATGGCAGAGGACCAGATTATTTGCAGGACCACCTGTCTCCAGTTGTTTCTGCTTGCTTCACCAGAACTGACATGATGGGCATGTTCTGAGTCCCTTCTATTAAGCAGTATCTTCAAATGGGACCCAGGAGATATCCTTTTGTATCATGGCACATGTCCTATGGAATAGCATCCCCGTGGATATCTGGATGGCCCTGACTCTGTTGGCCTTTTGTAAGTGCCAAAGACCTGGTTGCTTACTTGGAGATTTGGGCCAGAGTGTTAGATGAGCCTTAGTAGTTGACTGTTGTTTCTTACTGATTGTAAGATAGAATTATATATTTAGACAACTGGCACATGATATATTGATTTATTGTGGCCGAATCTTTTTTTTAATTGAGTTATTTTGTTGGGGGTTTCTTGGATTTAATTTCTTGTTAGCTTCCCCAAGTCACAGCAGTGAGATGGATTGCCATATAAATTATTTAAATAAGTACATGAATGTGCTCATTGCAGGAAGAAGGTGGTAGGGCTTTGAGAAGAGAATAAAATCAGGCCCCATAACAATACCATCCATAATTTTACTCCTTTCTTTTAATTTGAGCATTGCAGTCTCCAGCTACTATGACCATATTGTAAACTCTGGAGTCTGCAAATCCATAGTTATACATTGCATTTTGTCATACTTTTGGAATGGACTTCTTTATATACAGTACTGTTCACACACTATTAATTCATTGCTATATTTAACTTAAACAGGAATGCAATAAACCACAGGAAGCATTTGGCTTTGAACAGGCAGCACGGGACTACACACTTCGTACGTTTGGAGAAATGGCAGATGCCTTCAAGTCAGATTATTTTAATATGCCAGTGCATGTACGTTCATATTTTTAATTAGTTTGTAACTTGGATTTCATTATAGGGGATATTAATGGTGTGGGGGAATTAGATGATAATGGGAGCAGGATTTCTTCACAGATTTTAATTTTCTTGGTGGGCCTCACTGATCAAAAATTCTAGACAACATTGGAGAGGATTAATAGGGTGGGATAGGGGGCTCAAGCATAGAAGGGGGCATATTACTTCACCCTATTTGCCCATTTTCTGCTTTCAATTGTCACCATGGTGTTTTTTAATAAATAATATGACCCATTTTTTAATACAGAAACTATTCCCTGTAAAATTTGTCTAGCTGTAGAAAGTATTTATATTCTGCTTGATTTTAGCATATTTTTTATCACTAGTTTAACTCATTCTTCCACACTGAAATTTTTCCATCTTCCTATTTCTTACGAAAGAAAAGTTATACTCCAAGAACATCATATGATAGTGAATAACAAAAGGTTCTATTAACTGTGAGAAAATGTTGAAATAACCAGTGACTCTTCAGTGTGTTTTTATCTCATATATAATGCTTCCTTGAGATTATGATAAATTGTTCTGCAAATAAGAATTCCTTTTCTAAAAAGTGTTACCTTTGTGTGACCTGGGATGACAGGTGTTCTCTCTGGTCCATCTTTTCCAAAAGGTTTCCTAGGTTGCTGTATGGTAGTGCAAGGGAAATAGGGAATCGATTTAGTCCCTGGCATTACAAGTAGTCCTTGCTTAACGACCCTAGTTGGGACCAGAATTTTCATCACTAAGCAAAGCAGTCATTAGGCGAAACACCATGTGACCACACTGCTTAGCGATGGCAGCCCCGGTAGTCCCAGTTGTGTTTATTAAGCGAGGACTGCACTGATGTTAAGCAAGGACCTCACGCTTCTCCTGCCCTGCTGTACTGGTCTCTGCTTCAACTCCCCTCCACCCGCTTATCTCCCCCCCCATCTTTTCCCTTTTGGCCACCCTGCACTTTGCTGCTGCTGCCTACCCTTGCCACCCCCTGCCACTCCCAGCTGACCTGCCGCTGTGGTCATAAATGCAGACAGGCTGCCAAGTGCCCAAATTTTTATCACGTGACTGTGGGGCACTGCAACGACCATAACTTTGAGGACCGGCTGTAACTACCATTTGTTCAGCACCATCGTTACTTTGAACGGTCGCTGGAGAAATGGTCATTAAGCGAGGACTACCTGTATGGTTTCAGCACTAAAGATGAACTCCCTTATTTGTCCTGTTTCCTTGTGATTTGTCCTAGCAGTTAAATTTTTAGTACAGATATCTGCTGAATGTGCCCCTTATCAATGGAATTTTTTTTAAACCTCTATATTATATCATTTGACTCCTTTTATATTCCCAGTGTGTTCTCATTGCATTTTTTGTATTATTTGTTGGTAATATTTTGTCTGCCTCCTATTCAGATGGTCCCCACAGAATTAGTGGAGAAAGAGTTTTGGCGCCTTGTAAGTACAATTGAAGAGGATGTCACAGTCGAATATGGTGCTGATATTGCCTCAAAGGAGTTTGGCAGTGGTTTTCCTGTAAGAGGTGGGAAAATTAAACTCCGACCAGAAGAAGAGGTAATATTTGATTCTTGCCTAATTCAGAATGTACGTTGCCCAGAAAGATGTGTGACGTTGAAAAGAGTTAGAATAAGAAATTAGCATTTAGGGCTGAACTTTTTTACTACTTCTCTTATTGTAAGAAATAAGCCATACCATTTTACCACAAAAGATTATCTTCCTGATTCAAAGAATGAATGAGACAAGTGCAAATTGCCATGGAATAAAATTCATTTTAATGCTGTCTGTTTAAATTATTTGAGAAAGATACAGGAAAAACATACAAAACCCTTTGTAAAATTAAGGAAAAGTTAAACCTCCATAAAGATTATATACATTCAAGACTTTAAAAGCTCTAAGGTGTTTTTAAAACTGAAAAGCTTGGAAGAAAGTAAAAGTTACCTTGGTGCTGAAATATTACAGCAAAGAAAATGTCAAGTAAACTTCTTGGGGTGTGAGGCAGATTTTCACTGTTTCCATAATGTTCCCTAACCTTAAATGAGTATTTTCCTGGGTCCGTGTTGCTATTGTTCAAGCCAGGAAAAGGAGCTGCTGACACTGCCCGTGTTGGAGCCAAAACAGTTTTGCTTGGGTTTCAATCCAAATGCTACATACCTCTATCCCTCTTAGTAGCCATCTGCTTCACTTCATTTGGTTTGAATAGTCAGAAATGTCACTCTTAAGACAATTTTAGAATGTAGATAAATAATACATATGGGAGGCTTTAAAAGTTAATAACTTTAAAGCTTCCCAAGGATCCAAAGCACTTAGGACCGTAAAGGTTAATACCACCACTTTCAGTCAGGTCTGGAAACTGAATTGAAGGCTGGGAAAATATTGGTAACAATCTTGTTACTCAGTTTTGGACTACGTAAAGTTTCTGGACCATTTTCAAATTCAGCTCTATTTTATTTATAATTTATTTACACAACAATTTTAGATAGCTTTTCATTCAAATACCAAAGCAGTATCTATTAAAACAAATAAAACCATAGAAAGGTATTTAAGTTAAAACCATAAAACTATGGGATGATAACAACAATAATGACACGACATCTTATAAATTGAACAAAAAGCCTGAGCAAATAAATAGGCCGTTAGTTGACTCCAAAACCTCTGCACCATGCACAACTGGATAGGGTAGGAATTCTGTAATTGGAGTATTATGTGTAGATTGTGGAAAATAATGCCCACTTGGGTTACCACTTAGCAAATGTGATGCTTTAAAGAGGATGTGTTTATTTGGTATTAATTTTTACTCAGGTACAAATGGTTCAATATTTCCAGTAATCTCAATTAAAATTATCAAAGTGTGCATAACCATAGCTAGGCTTTCCATGATTCTCCTCAGATGCAGTTCATTTATCAGGCTAAGCTGATAAAAGATGTTCAGTGTCACTAAGAACACCAATATTATAGTAGGTGCCTTCCAAATTAGTTTGGACTCAGCTGAGCAGAAAAACCATGGAATTTAGATTAGTCTCAGTTTAGTGACCCTCATCCATTTCATTGTACATACACAGATTTGGCACTCCTACTTGCTTCCTGAGATTTGATGAAAAGGGAAAGCATATTGGTGATACCTCAGTCCACATCTCTGCTGACTTGTATAGAGAGAAAAATGATGAAAGATGAGGATCAAAAATGAATGACATCATCATGTGGACTTATAAAATCCCATGAACTTTAAGTAGTTGCACAATTAATGCCTTCCTTTCTCAGAAAGCATTCTATTTTTGTATTTATTTGGGGGGGGGAGCTCATTGTAGTTAAAGACCAAAACAAAAGCACAGTTTTCTATTTCTTCCCCCCACCAACCTTTCTTTCTGTGCTGAAATTAAAATATTGTAATCAATATATTTTCATTTTATTAGGATGCAAGTGGAGCAGAATGGGGTTCATGTTTCACTACCCCAGACAGGTTCACAAAGAAGTGAAATTACTCAGTGTTTTACAAAATTCTCTGGGGCTGATCTGACTTACGTTGCATGTAGCCACAGAGGTACAGTACACAGGAAAAGAAACTTTCTCTTCCCAGGCTTAAGTTTTGAAATTAGGGGAAAGAGAGGAGAAATGATAAAAAGCAAACAGGGAGATACTTCAAAATTTTGCATTTTTCAGCACATCAGAGAAAGTGATGATTCCCCTTTTCGTTGATACCCTTGGACATCCATCACTCCATCCATTTTTTTTGGTTTGTTCACATATTGAATCTTGATGGATGTTATCAGTGTTATTTTATGAGGTTATGAAGTACAAATTAGTGATGTTTTATGATTATCAAGTTAGAAAAATACAATTACATTGAAAAGTCTGATGCCTTTTTCACTTGGTTGATTTATGTTAGACATGGGGATTCTACTTTTTGCTTTACTTCTAGGAGTATCTTGATAGCGGATGGAATTTGAATAATATGCCTGTGATGGAACAGTCTGTACTTGCTCACATCACTGCAGATATATGTGGAATGAAGTTGCCTTGGCTGTATGTAGGGATGTGCTTTTCCTCATTTTGCTGGCATATTGAGGATCACTGGAGTTACTCCATTAACTATTTGCACTGGTGAGCTTGTAAAGAACCATACTTAAAAGATTCCTAACTTATATAGGTGGTTAGACTAAGTATTCCTTTTCAACATTAATGTGCAACTATTAATCTTTCATTTGAGTATACACCTTACTTGTCTTCCTAATTATAATATGTAATTATAAATCTAAATCTAAAATTGCTGTGTATCATCATCTTTTTTCATTATTTGCAGGGGGGAGCCTAAAACATGGTATGGAGCCCCAGGATATGCAGCTGAACAACTGGAAGATGTCATGAAGAAGCTGGCTCCTGAACTATTTGAATCTCAACCAGATCTTTTGCATCAGCTGGTTACAATTATGAATCCCAACACACTAATGTCTCATGGTGTGCCTGTATGTCACTGAGCTTTTGTTTTTGTCCTTCTGCTTCTAATGTAGGATTCACACCTTAAAGCATTTTTATTACTTGGAAATATTTTACATACTTCTGCATATACCCATATTGAGGTGTTTCTATAAATGGGTGTGATAGAACAGGAAGTATAATTACTTATTACTGACTTACTTGAAAATGAATCAGTGGGTTGGTAACTTGTTTTGCTGAGTTTTTCCCAAAGAACAAATGGGTCTAATGCTATGGGGAAGAACTGCAGATCCCTTCTATTATGTATGGTTTGTTAGGCGAAATTGGGAGGGCCAGTTCTAATGTAATTTTTTTCTCTTTTTTAATATAATTTTATTAAAGATTTTTAAACAAGTAAAAGATATACGGAAATCAGAAAATGAAATTAAGAAAGAAAGTGAAGAAAATAAAGAAAAAGTTATTTAAAGAAATGACTTCCGATCTTCTTTACAGCAGTTAGAAACAAGCTTAGTATTGCTCCTCGCTTTAAAATTACATTATATAATTCAATTCTTGCCATGTCCAACCCTTTTTTAATCGGCAAGTCCAAAAATTATCAACTCATTTCTATTTTAAGCAAAAAGTCCTTAAAGGGTTTCCAGTATTTTATAAAAGTACTTATTGTCTTATCCCTGATCAAACAAGTCAATTTTTATATTCTTTTCTCTTACACAGTATTCTGGCATTATTAATCCTTACCTTGGTGTTAAGATAGTTGTAGGGCCTGTTCTCTTGTCTTCTTCCTGTCAAGGTGCACAAATATATTTCTCTGTACATTTCTTAACTTTTCATTTCTTGTATTGATTCAATACACCTTGTCCACTTCTACATCCATGTCTTCCTCCCATTTTTTTTAAGTCTTCAGCAACCCTCTCTTGACTACCTTCGTCGGGTTGTTCTGTAGCTACTCTCAATCTCAAGCAAAATTATTTCTCTTTTAAATCCAGTAGTGTCACATTGTCTTAATGCTTCTGTCTCACTCATTTGTATTGCAGATTCTTCAATTTTTTAAATTCATCTTCCGTATTTGCAAAACTTTCTTTCATTCTCCCTTCAAATGTAATCAAATCTCTCTTAACAGATAAATTTTCCATTTTATTTTTAGTTTGTTTAACCTCCAAGCTCATCTGCAATACAGAATCATAAAATTTGTTATTAATCTTTTCTTCCATGTTTGCAGATTTTTCCTCCGTTCTCCGTTCCAGTGAAGCCAAATCTCTCTTGACAGATTCAGTCAGATTTTTTCCCAAGTCTTCGAACATTGTTTGCATGTCTGGTGTAATCCCTTTTTCTGTCATTTGCTGTGTCAAAGATCCTCTCCTCCCTTCTGCACACTTTGCTGCTTTCCTAGTAGTAGTCATTTCTTTTATTCAATTTATAATCCAGAAAGGAGAAGTAAAAATAAAAGAGAGGCAGCCCCCCCCCCAATCTTTAACGCTTTGGTCACATTCAGCACTCTGTAGTTCTGTAGTCAGACAATCTTTTGCAACTTGCCTTTACCACTTCATTTGACAAAGCCAAATAATAATTTTTTTTAGCAAATCTAAACAATCCTCTTTCCCACAGAGGTATGCATTATTTATTTAATAATTTTAAAAGTATTAAAAAGTAAGTAATTCCAAATTCAACTGTCCCCTTAGTTTATTTTAAACTTCCTTTATTCAGACTCTTAGCAGGCTTTTTCCTTTTAATTATTTTTAATTCCTTAATTTTTTTTCTTTGCTTTTAGCTTTAATCTTTAATCCTGGTCAAAGGATCACTCACTGGGTGGTATAGTTGCTCTGCTGAAATACGCTTTTGGAAAGTGGAGATTTGGGTGAACCCAGGGTCCTTAAACAGGCTCCGCTGAGGCTGTGTAATATTTCTTCCATGGCTCCAGCCACTCTTACTCATGAGTCACCCGCAGAGTTCTTCAGGTCCCCTCACAAGAAGCTGCCTTCCGAAGCATATTGGGCAATCTCCTGGCTTCTCCTTGTCCATTGAGGATCCGCTGACCTGGGCTTCCTGCCTGGTCACCAGTCTCCACCTCAGTGTTGTCTCTGCTGTTCGAGACATGTCAGTCCTCCATTTATCCCCATCCAGAAGTAATTTTTTTTCTCAATGGGGGAGTTATTTGGAATGATGTCTGTGAAAGAAATAAATGGACAATATTAAGAAAAATATAATTGAAAAAAGGCCTAATAGGACTAATGTGTTTTGAATCAAGCTATATATGATCCAATAGGATGTTTATTAAAAAAAATAAGATTATAATAGCCCTTCTGGATCAGCTCAGAGAATGTAAGAAAAACTCTGCTTAGCTTTGTGAAAGGGCCAATTAGTCTAGCATTGTGTATCACACTGTAGCCTACCAGATGTAACATTTTGCCTATGTATCAGTCCATAAATATCCCTATTGAAACCTTCATGTAGTGAAAGAGAGCAAATAAAAATTAATAACGTATTTCTCTATTCTGACTACATTATGATATGGTATTCACATTCTGAACTGATAAGCCATCCAGAATCCCTAATTTGTTCTTGGTTTTCACCTTGGGAAAATGCATTTTTTATTTTGTGTGTTGTTGTTGCTGTTATTGTTATTGTAGCTGATTTACAGTTCCTATCATCACCAAGTGATTGCAATAATGGCTGCCCTGGTGTTTCTTATTACTCTTTGCTTCAAGTATGTTCCCCAGTCTGATAGAACTCACTGAGATTTTCAAGATCCTCTTGAATGCAATTGTATTTATTTATTTATTTATTTGACCCAATTTCAAGGCTGCCCTATCCTCCACAATTCTGAGCAGCTTCCATTTAAAAAAAGAAAAACTGTATGTTTCAGTAAAAAAAGTTCCTGGCCAGTCAGAAGAACATACACCCCAGCCTTAAGCAAATATAACTAGACATAACTAAAGGGGGATCCACAAACATCCTGACCCATGTTCTGTATTCTACAGAAGTTTATCAAATGGTTGAGTTATAAATCTTGGGCTGGACTTGTTAGTTACAATTAATGACTTGACATAGTTAAAAAGTGTCAAAAGCAATAGGGCCATTAAATTGCTAAGCAAGGAAGTGAACATCATTTACTTAAGCTCAATAAATTCGGTAATGCAAATTCATTTAAATTACTTCAGGAGCTGACAGATTCTTTAAAAAGTAAAATAATGGTTAGTAGATGACTCTGGAGGTACTCTTGTGTGGAATAAGATTCCAGGGCACAAAATATATTAAATGGATACATACTAGACTAGCCTGCCCTGCCTCCATGAGAACATGTTATTCTACTACCTGCTATTCCTAATTTATTTTCATTCTTCTCTATATTAGCAAAGATGGATTGGGCACTTTTTATTGATGGAATGAACAATGCATCATTCTGTTGCATAGCATTAGTATATTGCTAATGTTGCATTGTGCAACATTAACAATATACTGTCACAATAGAATAGATTTTATACCTGGATACAAGGTTCTACCAAGTAACAGCTCACTTCAACAACTTTATTTGGTCTATTGTGCATAATCAGTTGGTTGGATCATTGGTACTTCAAAACACATTCTGAGTGATGGCTATGATTATGATGGTAAACACCATTATGGCATCATTAAAATGTGCAGAAAAGATTGGATGTTCAGTTCCTGTTAGTTCTCATAGCTAATTGCACATAACTATATTTTTGAATAATGAATGCTAGAATCAAACATTAGGATTTCCTGTCTGTTTGTTTCTTGGAGGGATCTCATTGATGACTGTTGGTACCAGCATCTGGGATAAGATAAATATTCTTTTTGATGAAAAATGGCTCTTCCCTTCATCTTCTTAAAAGCAAAGACAAGGCTTCTTAAGTGATAGCTGATATTTTGTCCTATGTTGGCTTTCTTTGTTTTGTTCTAGATTTACCGAACCAATCAGTGTGCTGGTGAATTTGTGATTACCTTTCCAAGAGCCTATCATAGTGGCTTTAATCAAGGTTTTAACTTTGCTGAAGCTGTTAATTTCTGCACTGTTGACTGGGTATGTTGTAAATATAATCTATTTAGAAAATATAATCTAAATGGCTTATGGCTAGGTTTTCTGATACGGATATTGTTTACAGTAGAAAATACGCTGACTGGCTGTATGTAAAATCAATGTACAGATAGTTTATTAACTGTACAAAATGAACTTTATTTACTGGAAAAAGCTCAGAGAAAAAATATTCAGTGATTTCAGAATTTTCTTTTTTATGAAATCCATTTTTTAGTTATCTTTTTACACTGAACACTTCTCCTATGTAACCTTAAAAACAACTGTTTTGAACATCTTTCCTGATTCAGAACTCCATAGGCAGTCTTTATTGCATATAAGAAATTTTTATTGAGGAAAATTTGTCTTAGCCTACTAAAGTAACAGCTGTGGGGATCCTGTATAGATCTAAAGCTTTTCTAATTGCTGGGAATGATTGCAGTGCATTTTTATTTGCAGTGCATTTTCAAAATTGGGGTTTCAGTACTATCCTTGTATAAAAAATACATTTTATTTGTATAGGATCTTAGCTTATCATTATCTTTTTTATTCTTAATCTAAGGCAGCCTTTCTCAACTTTTTGATCCTGGAGGAACCCTTGAAATATTTTTCAGGCCTCGAGGAACCCCTGCACATTCAGGCTCAAATATAGGCCAGAAGTTACAAAATTATTACATTTTTTTCATGTGTAGGCCTGTATATATGCATTAACAATGTCCTTAAACTAAAAACAAAGAATGAAATTTACCTCTTTAATGTGAAGTTGCCTGAATTTGAAATAATTTTTTAAATAAATCCTGATTTCCCAGGGAGCCCCTAGTGACTTCTCACAGAACCCTAGGGTTCCACAGAACCCTGGTTGAGAAACCCTGGTCTAAAGAACTGCATTAAATTAACTTTTTCTTCACTCAGCTGCTTTCAAGAATGGATGACATGTTGCTTACCTTAGAACACATAAAGAAAATATATTCTCATTTCTTGTTTAGCTGCCTTTGGGTCGTCAGTGTGTGGAGCATTATCGCTTATTAAACCGCTATTGTGTGTTTTCTCATGATGAGATGATATGTCGAATGGCAGCCAAAGCAGAAACTCTTGATGTGGTGGTAGCTTCTACAGTTGAAAAAGATATGGCTATTATGATTGAAGATGAAAAGACTTTACGGGAGGCTGTGCATAAGCTGGTAAAGACTTTTTGTGAACATACATGTTAAGCTGTGAAATAATTTTAAGATAAACTGACAGCTCTGTACTATATCATTTCATGTATTCCAGCTAGTGAGAGGACAGAGACAACCTCTAGAATGCAGTTCCCCCTAGAGATTCAGGTGGCTCTGACCCTGATGGTCTTCCAGAGGGCTTTAAAGGCTTTGGGCTAGGATGGTTGAAGCTCCTTGTTTGGTGCATGATATGTTTGTGGTTGACCAAATTCACTATCTTGTTTATTGCTACACGTTTTAATTTTTTATGGCATTTTGTTTTGGTTTTTTTATGCTGTGAGCAGCCCACAGTCAATTGGAGTTAGGCAGCATCTAAGTTAAATAAATTTTAAAAAATGCAATACTGTTTTGACCAGAGCATTAAAATGCCCATTAAGATAAATATTCTTTTTAAAGAGATTTTGTTTATTTACTAGTATTGGTATAAAATTATCATATAAATTCTCATGCATTAGATAGGCAAATTCTGCCTGGAACGAACAGTCTTGAAGAAAATCAAGTTCCAAGCCATATAGAGCTTCATAAATAATAGTCAGCAAACTGGGAACTAGTAAAGTTCCTATAATAAAGATGTAACATGACCTTTCCTTCCCACAACCTCAGGTTGTCCATTTAGGAACTATAGAACCATTGTGACATCTTTCCTCTTCCTCACAGAAAAACATTGTGATATGGAAGACCATGGGAAGATCTAATAACATAAGAACGGTCACATTCTCTTCATCCAGGTCCTGCCATAGATTGCTCATGAGAGTGACCAGTGTGTTTTCCATCCCATGTCTAGGTCTGACTCCTGATTGCCAAGGGTTTAATAATCTGCTTCATCCATAGCCCACTCTACCTGCTGCCCCATCTTATTCTCAGTAATCGTCCCCAAGATGGGAGGTTGGAGATGGAGTAGTAGTAGTAGTTATTTTTAGATTTTTAATGCATCTTTTTTTTGTCAACTCAAGGCAGCAAACATAACTCCTGCCTTCTCCTTTCCCCACAACAACCCAGTGAGGTGGGTTGGACTGAGAGAGTGACCAATCCAAAGTAACCCAGCTGGATTTCATTATCTGATATTATTGGGTCCAGAAATGTTGTTTGGAGGGAGTACACTAGCACCCCTTTCAGTGTTGCCAGCACCTCCCCCTTCTGCAACAGTGCATTTACCATCAACTGGATCCAACTCTTTGTCCCCATCCTGGCAGCTTGTACCAGTTAGGTAGGGCAGGAATCAAGCCTTGCCTTACCAAGGACCTGTCTACTTCACCAAGATTCACAGGCTCAAAAAGCTCTCAGGGTAGCATCATAACACATCACTCTGTCAACTCCTTGGACAATGTCTGGTAAGTTTTTCTGAGCAAATCAAATATGAGCAGTTTTATCCACAAAGTGTCCATCTAAAAAATGCAGCAGCCCTTTAACCCTTCTGGCCCATCATAATAAAGCCTGAGTGATGCTAAAAAGTGCTGCTGAATAGCATTCTGTTCAGTGGATACAATGAGGATGGAGAGGTACTAATGCTTTGTTGCCCTTACTGCCAGAGTGTAGCCTCGGATCTATGACCTGTCATATTTACTCTTTGTTTTCCACCAGCATTGCTCCAGCCAGACCTGGCATTTAACAGCATCAGCCTACTGGCTTTTGATTTGATTTGAGGTAGGAGGCCATACATTTTTATCCCCCAGCCTGGCCACCTCCTTCCATATTTCTTTTTGCCTATCACTACTGTAATCCGTACATCCCCTTGGCTTCCCCAGCCCCTGCCCACCTTGACCCTCCCCTGGAGTTCCATGCAACTAAGACATCTTCCTACTAATAACACCTCCAACAATATACACCTTCCGCTCATGTAGGACTGTACCTCCCTTCTACAGACCACAAACTGCTTTACCTCATCTTTCCTAAGGCACTCCCATATATACTTTCCTCCCTGCCATCCCCCAGGTTTGGAAGCAAGGTCCCCCAACCACCTCTCCCTATGGGTAAGGGCTTCCCTTTCTGTCACTGTCTCCCAGCAAACTTGAACTTCAGTTCCCTCCTCTTCCAGCCCTTTATCTTCCCACTTCCCACTGTGGTGCTCTGAATTGCAGTTGCTTGGGCACCACAAGGCTGAACCAGTCCCTGTCAGATGATTTTAATTTAATTTAATTTTTACATTCTTGTGTCCAACTGCATCAAGCTGAATCCTAGCCAGCCCTGGCTGCCAAACATCACCTCCTGATCCTTTTGTTTTATTTAGCTGGTCACCTTGCCACATTTCTTACACTTCCTTCTGCTCTGGAGTTCCAGCTGAATATCAGTGGCTGCTCTGTCTCTCTGTCCTAATTTCTACTTTGTCTCATGTTCTTCCTGTTGGTCTCTGACTGGGATCTGCAGATACATCCATCAATATGTTCTTAGTCCTTAAGTGCTGCATTCCATGCCTTCCTTCTTCCAATGCAGCATGACTCTGTGGACTCTGCCTGCCTTCCCTCCAGCCCTCCACAGCACAGCATGGTAAAGCTCCCATGGTAAAGCCAGATCAACATCCCTCTCCTCCACTTTCCAGCTCCTCATCCTCTTCTTCCCTCTCTCATTCATCCTTCTTCCATACTTCAAAATCCTCCTCCTCTAATGTAACTCATTCTCCAAACACAAAAATGATTATCCTAGAAATTTCAATCAGTAAGCAGATGGAAGGCTCATCTGGCCCTCTCCATTTCTGAGCTGAAGCACTTGTGCACACACCATCACCTTAGAATTTCTTAGAGGTTGTTTAATGTTTCTTTAGAGCAGGCAGAGACATTGGTGGCAGTTTCCAAAGAGGAAGCAGCAACCTGTGCTTCTGCATGGTGCTTTGTCCTTGGTCCAAGTAACAGTACCACACAAAGATATACAATACTTCACATGCATGGAACAATCAGTTAGGTGGTCCATGTTTGGACCAAAAAACACTTGTTTCTCTGGATATCACCTGAAACCTGCATATTTGGACTTGGTGTGGACCTAAAATACATACGTTCCAGGCAGAAGTGTATAGGGGTAGGGAGAATGGGAAAAGGCAAAGACAGAGCCATTGGTGGTAGCAGCTAACAAGTTGTAGGAAAAAGAAGGCACAGGGAAGATTGGGGAAGGGAAGGTCTGCCAGGTGGATATGCTTTGCATTTCAAGCTGCTATCACTGAATTCAAGCACATGTCCAACTGGCCCATTCTTCCCCCCATCTCACTGCCTTCCTCTTCTCACCCACCTTAGGGATGATGATGATGATGATATATTAAACTTGTATGCCACCCAACTCTCAGCAATTTGGGTGGCTCACAACGATCAAAGAACATAACAAAATCAATAAAACGTAAAAGATTAACGTTTTTTTAAAAAAGCCATGTGCCACTGTCATTGAATTCAAACTCAGCATATCCAGATGGACCACCTGTGTGGAGGAGAGGAGTGCGATGCATCAGCCATGTCCAGATGACCTTGTAATATTCCTCTAGAAATTGTTATGTCCAAAACATGGAATCATTGAAGTGTTCCACGTATTGTTTCAGTGAAATGGCAAACCATCCCGAATCCTTAAGCTGAACTTAATTACGAGTGTGTTTTGAGTTTAAAAACAAAACACATTTTCTGTTGTGTGCACATCCTTAGCACCACATTTTAAGTAGACAGAAAGCAGAAGCTCACTCAGAGAAGAGTAACTATGATGAAAGTATTTGAAAACAAGTGCTGTGGGAATGATTGAAATATTTAAGCTTAAGAAGAGAAGATTGTGAGAAGCCATAAGAAAGTTCTGCAACAGCATCATGCAAGAGTAAATTATTCTTTGTCATCTCGTACAAAGGTTCTTGACCTTTTTTTGCTCATGGCCCCCTTCTGAGTCTCATTTATTTATGTGGCCTCCCTTATAGTCACTGTTGGCTGGAAAAAAGGTAGGTGCGACCCTCCTAGAAATATGGCATGGCTCATATTTAGAATCACTCCTTAAAAGACAAGAGCAGAACCATCAATGGGTAAAAAATTAAGGGAAGCAGATTTTGGTTAACTATTAAGAAAACTTTTCTTATTGGGCAGCAGAACAAAACACCTAAATACTGTGTTTGCTATATGTCAGAGATGGTAGATTATTTGGAGTAAAAGTCCTACAGTGAACAAGATGTGGATTTGATTAAGAATGTCTGTTTCAGCTCTGATTATATCATTCCTTATTGACATAATGACTATTCTGTGGATTGTCTGTTACAGGGTGTTACTGATTCAGAAAGAATGAATTTAGAAATGTTGCCTGATGATGAACGACAGTGCATAAAGTGTAAAACCACTTGCTATATGTCTGCAGTCTACTGTAGTTGTAACCCTGACTTATTGGTATGCTTATATCATGTAGAAGACCTCTGTACATGTCCCATATATCAGTATAAAATGGGGTAAGTGTATTGCTTCATTCTGACAAATAAAAATGTTGATCTTGAAATTGTATGCATGTAGATAAATCTCGCATGCATCTTTGGTTAGGAGTCTTAACTTATCTTTTAAAAAGGAAAGGGAAGATGAATTTCCAGTACATTATTTCCAGGTCTGACTCTGATAAGAAATTAACTGATTTTTGTCTTGGCTTATACAGAAATTTCTAGGTAATGAGTAACTAGCTGCTTTTAGTAGAAAAGTGGGATAAAAAAATAAATGAATTGCAATGTTTACAGTACTGTGAAATTTTTCTTCAGAATCTTATTTCTGAGTTCAGTGTCTTTCTATTCTGTTGCATGCAGTCATCTCTCTCTTTGCAGTGCAAGCTACTGTAAATTAGATATGATAGTGGCAGAACCACCAATTCATTGTTGTAATTTATTAGAAGAAAAATTTAAAAGCAGAATGGGTAGAAGGAGAAGCCAAATCCTTCCTTTACCATTCTCCGAGGGATTGTTTCTCCACAGCTTTCTCTGGCAGTAAAGACAACTGTGATTTTCTTGCTTGAATTAAATTTGCTGGGAGAAAGTACAGGCAAGTACTGGATAGGATGCACTTTCCTCAGCACAGTGTATATCTGCAGCAGTCATGGCTTGGTATGTCCTAATATAGCTTTGGCAACCAGAAGACTTGTTACTTTATCTGAAATTGAAAATCAGATAAAAATTGTCACTGTGGTCAAAAGCAGGGATCTTGTACCTTATCACATGATTTCCCAATCAGAAAACTTTATAAATTAAAATACATAAATGTGATACAACTTTAGAAATTTAGTCACCCTGAATGACCCTATAGGCTTGTAATAGCTGAGGCAACTAAACTGGCCATTGAAGAAGTAACCTAGGTGAAGAAATAACAGATTTGCTGTCCTTAGCAGCAGCTACACAATCATGTTGTATGCATTATAGCAGTATATTTCTATTAAAGGCAGATCATTTTATTTAGAATTTGTAAATAAGTTGCTTGAATTCTATACTACTTCCAGGTATCGATATACAGTGGATGAACTGTATCCAATGATGAATGCACTTAAGTTGCGTGCAGAATCTTACAATGAATGGGCTTCTAATGTCAATGAAGCTTTAGAGGCAAAGGTTAATAATAAAAAAAGTATGTATTTTTTATCTTTTTCGAACTGTAGTTAAACATTGTCAGACTGCCTGTCCAATCATATTCATGTTTGTTCCTAAGTTCTGTTGAACTTCTGGGACTTAGTCAAGAAAATATACAAGTATATCAGATTACAGCCTAAATAACTAGGCAATCACAAATTTTATTTTTTATTTATGCTAACTATATTTGTTAACTTTCAACTGGGTGATATACAAGAATGGAGTTAAACCATACAAATAATAAAATAATAAAAATATACTAAAAATACATCAAATACAATGGAGGAATCATCTTTCAATCGGTGGCATATAAGACCAGTAAATAAATAAAAAAATCAACCAGATGGAACTAAGTGCTCATTGAAAAAGGAAGATTCTCACAGTCTTCCTGAACGTAAGAAGAGAAGGCTCTTCTGAGCCTCCAGAGACAGCATATTCCATAAAACAGGGCCTGCCAGAGAGAAAGCCTACTACTTCAGCCGGGAACCTGAGGCCTGAGAAGGCCTTCTCAGAATGTTCAAACTGAATGGGTAGAATTGACTGTGGTAAGATGATGACTGATATAGCCCTGTGCTATATGAATGTGCAATAATATAATAATAAAAATTGACTTTTTTTTAACCAACATTGTTATCCTCCTAAAGGTCTCATGAATTTCAAAGCTTTAATTGAAGAATCAGAAACAAGAAAGTTTCCAGACAATGATTTATTACGACATCTCCGATTAGTTACTCAAGATGCAGAGAAATGTGCCTCAGTTGCACAGCAACTTCTTAATGGCAAGAGGCAAACAAGGTCTGCTTATTGTGTATTTTGTGGGTAGTTTTATATTCCTGTGGAGTTGATTTAGAAACATTAAGTACAAGGATTTTTCTTCAAACAGTTTTTAAATAGGAAGCTTTATAGGAAGCTAGCTGTGCGTGTACATGTACTCATCCTATGGAGCAGCTTAGGAAGGAGCTACATGAGCCCAGAAAGGATGTGATTGGTTTAATGATTTGAAGAAAGATGCTTGTACACATGCCTACATATTGCAAAGCACTTTATTCAAAGTTTTGCACAACTTTAAATAATGATGCTTCTGCTGCTTCCAATTGGTAACCCTGACCCAGAACAAGACAAGACCCATTTAAAAATTGTTTCCCAAATGTAAGCCACTCATTAAACTCCAACAGGCAGTAATGTAAAGTTTTTCTAAAAGTCTTCAGTGAATTCACTGAATAACCCTCCCTTCTTCATACTTTTATTAGCATCTTGGGAGAAAGTAAAAAATTGTAGCTATGCATTCTGCTGCAACACACACACACACACACACACACACACACACAGGGTTGGCCTTGGGAAAAAAGGTACAGTCCTTCTTAGGCATTTGGTAAAATGTTTCAGTCCTCTTAGATTTCTCTAGTGCTTTTTATCCAACTGTAATTGGGCAGATTTGACTTACTTCTCACATATCTCCCCTTAAGTCTTCTCCCACCATCCCAGACTCACATCTTAAAGTAGGACAGTTTGTACAATTTGTACTGCCCTATCTGACTTTTAATTTGGGGCTGCTGCTATGCATTAGAGTTGGGTGGCTTTTATCACAATCTTGGGCTTAGGATCTCTGACTAGTGGACACTAGGACCTAGCTGAACTGGTGCAGAGAGCATGGTGGGAAGTACCTACGTGTTGTCCTCGAAGGAGGCCATGATATTTGAGGAGGTGTATTCAGAACTTTCAGGAGGCACATATTGTGCACTCCTAATTAATGATGACATGGCAGCAGAATTGGACCACCAGGACAGAAAGCATGGTCCATAAAAATCTGTTCACCTGATTGTGGTTCTAATGCAATGTCTGGTTTGAGAAAAATAGTATTTATATATTAACAAGCATCCTTTTAATACATTAGTTGAATAAAGATGAAATAAGTTGAGAACTAATAATTGAAGCATAATTCAAGCTGTTCTAAACATTTTAGTGAAGGGTAGGGAAGAAATCTTTCAATCTATTATCTCAGATTATGGAATTAAGTATTTAATGTACCCTTTGGTCATATAAAACTTTTCTGCGTAATTGCAGATACCGGTCTGGAGGAGGAAAATCTCAAAATCAGCTGACTGTAAATGAACTCCGCTTATTTGTTAGACAACTGTATGCTTTACCCTGTGTCCTTAGCCAAACAACGCTACTGAAGGTAATTCGGAATTATTGTAAATGGAGTGAAGAAGGACTTTTTCCCCAAATAATAAATATGAAGATACCGTCTTACATTTTCAAAGATCCAAGAATTTGAATAAGTGAATATCATTGTAGATATAGTTGGTATTAACCTGTTCATAAACTGTATGCACTAACAGGGATTCCATAGCTTCTATTTGCTGATTGAGCAGGATGACTTAGGAGAATCCCCAAGTGACATATTTGTCCCATCTGATCCCTCTAGGCACAGGCCAGGGTCCTCCACTGCAAATCTAATGAAGTGTTAAATCCTAAAACTTAAAAAATGTAATTAATTTAGAGAGAAACATACCTTGCATTCTGAACTTTTGTTACTTAATTACAGAAGTAATCTACCTTATTTGCTACCAGATCTGAAATGCAATTAAAATAATTGAAAGAAACAGCTAAAATTCTGGTTTGGGAATTTTATCTTTTATTTATCATTTTTATTTTTGCTGTTTCATATTTTAGGATCTTCTTAATCGTGTAGAAGACTTTCAGAAATACAGTGAAAAACTCCTCTCTGAAGAAATTCCCAGTGCTTCAGAACTACAAGAACTGTTAGATGTCAGTTTTGACTTTGACGTTGACCTTCCCCAGCTTGGTGAATTAAGAATACGCTTAGAACAAGCACGCTGGTTGGAAGATGTGCAAAATGTTTGCTTGGACCATACTTCGCTCACTCTTGATGATATGAGAAGGCTGATAGACTCTGGTGTTGGACTAGCACCTCACCCTGCAGTCGAGAAGGCAATGGCTAGGCTGCAAGAACTCTTAACAGTGTCTGAACACTGGGATGACAAGGCTAGAATCCTGATAAAAGCCAGGTAGAAACTGAATCTTGCTGTTTCAGAACTCTTAAAATTCTCATTGTGTGATTAAATTATTACTTTTCTCGAACTTGTACCAAAAATGAAGAAAAGGTGTTCTATGCCAGTGTTAAAAACAACAATGAATTTTTATTTATTTATTTATTTATCAAATTTATCGCCACCCATCTCCCCCTGAGGAGGGACTCTGGGCGGTTTACAATAAAACACAGTTAAAAATACCATATAAAACTATAGAATAAATATAATACATAATAACTTAAAAATATGATGGGAACCCAATGGCTAAAAGTTCTCTATAACCTGCAAGTAAAACAGGGCCACTCTAAGGAGCTAGCCATCCCCAGAAGTGACTATTTTCCCTCCCGTCCCAGGCATGGTGACAAAACCAGGTCTTTAATTGTTTTCTGAAGTCCAGGATGGAGGAGGCTAACTTCAGTTCCGGGGGGAGGATGTTCCAAAGGGCAGGAGCTGCTGCAGAGAAGGCCCACCTCCTGGACCTTGCCAGATAGAATTCTCTTGCAGAAGGGGTCTGTAGCATGCCCTCTCTGCATGACCGGGTGGGACAGGTTGATGTAACGGGGATGAGATGGTCATGCAGATGGTTATGAAAGAAATACAACTTTCTTGTACTAAAAATTGTATTTTTAGTGGAAGAAAGTTATATTTCCTTCATAATCAACAATTCATACCCCATCACATTTTTCATTTCATTGCTAATTATTATTTTAGATTTAACCTTGTAGATTTAAGTTACTTAATGTTTAAAATAAAGGAGGAGGAGATAGTTTTATATAGTACAGGTAGTTCTTGACCTATGACCATTCATTCAGCGACCGTTTGAAATTAATGACAGCACTGAGTGAACGGCAGTTACCACTGGTCCTGGGAGTTCCTGCTGTCCCAGCACCCCTACAGTCACGTGATTGTGATCTGGGTGCCTGGCAACCAGTTTGCACTAATGACGAGTTGCAGCATGCTGCGATCACCATTTGCAACCTTCTCTGCTGGTTTCCCCAGAAAGTCAGTGGGGAAGCTGGGAAGCCAGCAGGGAAGGTCACAAGTCACTGGGGTAAGTCTCCCCCAGCCCCTTGTGCCACGTCAGCCACTTGCACAGTCCCACACACCCTCATGCACCCTCCCCAACCCGCGCACCCACGCACCCTCCCAGACCCGTGCTGCTCACCCTTCCCGACCCACACGGCACCTCTCACGCACCCCATCACTTCCTCCCCCATCCAGCAGCAGCCACTTACCTGCCTGCTGGCCTGGGACTTGTAACTTCCTGCTGGCTTCCCCCCTGACTTTGGTTGTGGGAAGCTGGCAGGAAGTTGTCTCACCTAAGGACCGTGGGATTCAGATAACAACGGCAACCAGGACTGCAGGGATTGCTGTTGCTAAGTGATGTGGTCGTGCTTTATGACTGCATCGCTTATGCAGTCACACTTTACAACCGCAACACTTAGCAACAGAAATTCTGGTCCCAATTGCCATTGTAAGTTGAGGACTACCTGTAGTCTAAGCATGAACATCCATGGGGGTGGTTTGGAGAAGAAGAATGACAAGTGTATCATGTCATGCAAATATGATACTTGCATCTGACAGTATGACACAAGCATATCTTTGTCATTTGTGCAATGATGTCATGTTGAATATGCCATCAGTGTGGCTTGTGGATGCTTACAATTCCAAGTGTAAATGTTGCATCGTAAGTATACTGTAGATAGATCCTATCCCCCTCTAGCTTACATATTAAAGTGAATAATGGAACAAACAAGGAGAGATATAGGCAGTGAAGATAATCAGAAAGCTGAAGCAACTCTCCTGAAGGAAGGTGAAAATGTGGGTATTTTGAAAAAAAGAGACATGATAAAAATTCATTAGGACTTTGAGGCATGAATATAGCACCTATCTGCAACTTTTTAACAGCAGCATCACCTTTTTTTAGAATTACAGAGCACTGCAGAGGGCAACTGAATTGTTCCTTGAATTATTTCTGAAATGCTGCAAAGCCTTGTAATTTATAAAACTATGTATGGAATTTTAAAAGTAGTTCCCTAAATATCAAGACAATCCAACTATGTTTAGTAGAATTCAAAATAATAGAATGGGTAAAAGAAATTCACAGAGGATAGACTTAGTCAGAATGCTGCTTCGAGTATCAGAATAATAGTAAAGGAATGCTATTGTATTCATGTCCTGCTTGTGGACTTCCAATAGAATTTCATTAGACATCATGCAACAGAATGCTGGATTAGATTAGTCTTTACTCTGACGCAGCTAGGTATTCTTACCAGTACCAGTATGATGAAGTGGGATGAATATATGCATATGTCATTCAGTGGTAGCACATACTTAACATTAACATGATTAAATTTGGGAATTCTTAATAGTTTCGTAGTTACTGATCTGGCATGAAATTAACTGAAGAATATCTATAATTCATAGCTGTATATTTCTGCCTACAATATCCTAGATAGCACTCACACTGTGTCTGCTTTGGTGTCTAAACCAGTATCTTTTTCCCTGAAATTGTTGCAGTTAATACTGAGGGGGAAAAAGAGAGAGAGAGAAGGCTAGAATCCGTCAACCTGGTACTTTAAACTGTTTTTGATTGCAACTCCCATAGTCTCTTACCACTGGCCATGCTGATGAGAGTTGAAGACAAAAGCATCAGATATATCAGGTTGCCTGTCCTCTTCCATAGGCCAATTATTTCCAGTATTGAGTTGCTAACAAGCATGTCCAGTAATCAGCGATTGGAACTGCAGTCCAACAACATCAAAGGATTTGAATTTGAGTACTAAAACAAGTTCATGCTATCATATGCCATACTGAGGAATGCAGGAAAGTTTTAGCTCTTGTTTTAACCTATAAAGGTGTAAATCGAGAGGGGGGAGATGGGTGGTAATAGAAATGCGATATATATATATATATATCTCAATCAAACTTCAGTGGATGGTGTCACGGTGAAAATTTTCTAGAAACCTTTGAATTTCGGAGGCAGGAGTCTTCAACAAAGTATTGAGCTTAGTTGTCTCTGCTGGGATGAACGTGTTTCATTAGTTTGTAGACAAGGATTCTCACAATTCACATACTCTTCTCTATAAAAACAACAAAAACCTAAAGACGAAAAACTGGTGTATCAAGAAGATGACTAGTTAGGACTCTATTTGCAGGTAGAATTATTCACTTTTCTGAACCTTAGCAAGAATCTGTCCTTTTATTATACTGAGGCATTTTTTCAGGCATTGTTGTTTCTTTATAGGAGAGATTGTTTGGCTGGTATCAGTTTTTAAGTGATGACAATATGGCACCACATTTTGGCTGTGTGTTTTCTTTATTTTAAGACCACGACAGTCATTAAGTAGCCTTGAAGCAGCAGTGAAGGAAATAGATGATATCCCTGCTTATCTTCCAAATGGCGTAGCTCTGAAAGATGCTGTAAAGAAAGCCAAAGACTGGCTACAAGAAGTGGAGAGCCTCCAGGTAGGAAGAAAATCTAATAATTGCTGGTGATGTTCATACTTTAATTTCACTATAATTTTATTTCTGAGATCTATGTGATGTTTGATTGCAAGCAGTTACAATAATAATTATGTAACTGGTATTTCCTTGAAAAGAGTAAAGACTCCTCTAAAAACAACATATAGTAGAAGAATTCAGTTATCTTTGTATGTTATAAAACATATAATACAAAGCCTCTGCAGCAATCTAGATAAACATTTTTTATTTTAAAAAGTCATATTAATATTTGGCTGATTTTATAGCTATAACAAATTGTATTATAAAAACAAATGACTACTGTTGTCTGACACAAAATGTCTGATTCATCTTGTATATCTTCAACCATTATAATCTTCACTGCATATTTTGAACATTTCTACACTATTAGGCTGGTGGACGTGTGCCTGTGTTAGATTCACTTGTAGAACTTGTTACAAGAAGTCGCTCTATTCCGGTTCATCTGGAATATCTGCCAAGGCTAGAGTCTTTAGTGGCTGAAGTTCAAGTTTGGAAAGAGTGTGCAAGCAATACTTTCTTGACTGAGGGCTCTTCTTATTCTCTTCTGGAGGTAATTTATTTACACATTTACTTTGAGTAGAGCATCTATGTATGCCTATCATATAAATTAAACAAGTGATAATTAAGCTTAAGGTTGTGCCAAATACTTGTTTGGGATTATTTACAAGATGAACACTGTTTCTGAGGTCTCAGTCTTGTCCTGGCCAGTAATGGAACTAGAAGCCTTTCAGGCAGCAATTTAAGTACAGAACTCTTTGGACTTTTTTTCCCTTCTTTTTTACATGAAGTAGAAAAGCTATTAAAGAAGAAAGCCAGCAACTGCTAAGTGCAACATTCAAGCCTTATTTAGAGTAGAAGCAAGGTTCAGTTTTTGTGCTGTTTTCATCTGCCCATACAGTGCAGGGAGCTTAGAGTCTCACACTTTGGGGCAGGGTGGTTACCACTAAAATAGTTACCATCCATTTTAACAGATCATTTGGTCTTAGACTGTTTGCTTCTGCCCTCACATGAGGAGTCTGTTATGCTTATTTTTTTGTGCTGGCAGATCATGTAGGTGAACCTAAAGAAAGACTTCAGTTGATGACTGGGAGGGATTATGCTGTGCAATATTTCACTTTCAGTTAGCAAGTCTCATACAGATGTATATGAGGAGGAAGAATGGTACTACAAAACAATCCAGTCTGTTCAGTTACTGGTTTTGTAGGCAAGAACTCCCCCTCCCTGGCTCAGTTCTATTAATTATTTTATAAAGTATTGGAAATGCATTAGGGTATCTGGTTATGTTCAAATTTGCATGGAGGCTTTTAGAAACTGAGATAATACATGTGATCTCTGTAACAGGTTATATACCATCATTGAGTGGTCCCTCAGTCCTCCAGAGCAGGCTTCGCGGAATTGTTGGGGGACATGACATTGCTTGTGACATCTTGTGATACACAAGAAAAATTATGGTAATTTTAATTTTTACCAGGTGTTATGTCCAAGATGTGATATTGGAACATCAGGATTTAAAAGAAAAACAAAGAAAACAAAAGAGTCAGTTCCAAATGGGAAAAAAAAGAGCAGCAAACTTGAGAGCTTATGTGATTTAGAAAGAGCATTATCTGAGAGTAAGGAAACTGCGGCTGCGGTATGTATACATTCTGAAATGAACTTAATGAAGCTCATTAAATGAAGCTTCAGTTCTTTTATGAAGCTTCACCTTTTCCCATTCTTTCAGATATGGAACTATACAATAGTCCTTTTTTGTTTAGAATACTAGTGTATACTCTTGAATTTACTAATGTAAAATCAGATTTTCAGTGCATTTGGTTTGAATGTTGTCTGTGAATAAGCTTTGCATTCTACATCTGAGATTATATTAACATTTGTTCAAATGGCAGACAGTGAACTGCATTTCAAAAAAGATTGAAAACTCAACACAATCCACTTCCTTTAGAACTTGTTTGCAAGAGTTATAGAAAATCATAACTGAGCATTTTAGGGATTTTTTTTTTAAATGTCCCTAAGTAATTTTCATGTAATTTGTTATCAGATGGCCACACTCGGTGAAGCTCGTTTAAAAGAAATGGAAGCACTGCATTCCCTGAGAGCAGTAAATGAAGAAAAAATCTTTTCTGATGAACAGAATGTAGAGATCAAAGTTTGCCTCTGTCAAAGAGAGCCAGCGGCACCAATGATACAGTGTGAGCTGTGCAGAGGAGTGTTCCATGCTAGCTGTGTTTCAGTGCCCAGCAATTTGCAGGGACCTTGGGTATGGCTTTGTCCTCACTGCCATAGATCTGAAAAGCCCCCTTTAGAAAAGATTCTACCTTTACTGGCCTCCTTACAGCGAATTCGGGTGAGACTGCCTGAGGGAGATGCCTTACGGTATATGATAGAGAGAACCGTGAACTGGCAACATAGAGCACAACAAATGTTATCCTCAGGGAATATAAAACTTTTACAAGACAAAGTGGACTCAGGGATATTGTATAGCAGATGGCAAAGCATGGCAGGCCAATTGCAGGAGACTAATAAGGTAAGACTATAATTATTTTCTACCAAAGAGGTCTTCCACATTTTACTGTTTAGATAAATAACAGTAAATAAATAAGACAATGGGTGTGGAGCCTTGCTGTTTTTTCTGGGCCTGCAGAGCCATGAAAAGTTACAGTGATTTTCCAAAATGCCAGTTGATCAACTAGGTAGGGCCCTGCAGGGATATGGATTTGAAGGGGAGAAGGTGATAGACCGACTTCCTCCCTCCCTCCCTCCCTCCCTCCCTCCCTCCCTCCCTCCTTCCTTCCTTCCTTCCTTCCTTCCTTTCCCTGCCAATCTAATAACTCTGGGCAGTTCACAGCAACAGTGATAAGAACATTAAAAAAAAATAATATCCAGAAAAAAACAACAACTCCCAGCACCCTAAACTAACACTCTTCAATAAATGAGAAACCACAATCACTGGGATCCAGCCTCACCCTATCCCAACACTTGGGGGAAAAGCCTCCTTTTAAGGCCTTCCAGGAAGCTAGAAGGGAAGGGGCCTGCCTGATCTCAGGGGGGAGGGTGTTCCACAGGGCAGGGGCCACTACTGAGGCATCATGCTACCTAGGTCCCACTAGATGACAACATTTGAGAGAAGGAACCTGGAGCATGCCCACTCTGTCTGGTGGAGCAGGCAGATATCCTCAAGGAGAAGTGGTACTGCAGATGACCTGGCCCTGTGCCATTGTAGGTCTTTAAAGATGACAACCAGCACCTTGAATTGTACCCAGAAAGAAATTTGAAGTCAGTGGAGCTCACACAGCAGTGGTGTAATAATGGGCAAACTGAGGGGCAACTGCGTGCGCCACTACATTCTGGACCAATTGTAATTTCTTGAACCTGAGCCCTCTGGTGGTCATCCATGAGTGTGACCAGTGCTGTTTCATTACTGTAACCCAGGCTGAAACCAGACTGAAAATGGTCCAGATAATCCACTTCATCCAGGGCCCTCTGAAACTGAGTGCCTACTAACCTTGCTGCAACCTTCCCCTAGAAAGGAAAGATTGGAGACTGGATGAAAGTTGATTGAAGGTCCAAAGAGGACCTCTTGAGAAGGGGGCATACCACCATGTCCTTCAAGGCAGATGGCACCACCCTGTCCTGCAATGAGGCATTAACCACTGCTTGGACCCAACCTCATGCCACCACCTGGGAGCCTTAACCAACCAGGAGAAGTGTAGGTCCAGAACACAAGTAGCTGAGCTCACAGCTGTGAGGACTCTGTCCTTTTCCTCAGAATCAACAGTGGAGAATGATTTATCATGTGCAGAGTTTACGGGATGATAAGCAAAAGACTTACTAACTCAACAAGGCAGTATGCGTGGATGGGTGTGGGGTGTATATAAATGCCTGACCCAACCATAAATGTAGTTGCACAGTACTAAATTTTGAGCAGTCGCTACTTGGATAAAATGCTATTGCTGTATTTCAAGCTATTTCAAGTATTTCAAATCTTCAAAAATGTATATGAAGTAATTCGTGTACAATTATTAACCAACCACCTTTCAGTACCTTTGTTCATGAGTATTGCCCTTTACCAGTTACACATACAGATTTCAGCTACTTGATGTCACTGTCCAAAGTCTTCACATATAGAAGTGAGGAAATAATTTCTCCTTGGATCTTGTTTTCTTTCTGAGCTGCTTGATTGTTATAATGAAGCTGTGTATAACAGTCTCTTTGCTTTGGACTTTCCACATTGATAAATTAAAAATCATTGCAGGCCATAAAGAAACACCTGGCGCAGCTGTTCTATAGTTGGGGAGTGGCAGCAGCACTGGATCTGGGAGCAGCAGTGAAGCTTGGAGGTGCTTGGTAGTGCACCCCAGTGGTGGGAGTGGTGGTGAATTTTTTATTTTCTAAAAAAATGCTGGAGGGCTGTACAAGGCTGCTTGGTGAGCTACATGTGCAGGCCTGATCTAAAGTAGTATTTTTTTCATGTGTGTCCTGAATTCATAATTAATAGAGTTTATGAAATAATTTCCAAGTTTTGCTATTCATGTGTATAAAATTGATAACCCTCTTTCCACACCATTCGTATGATTATAAACCTGTATTGCATCCCTGTTTAGGCAGGGCCCAAACTTTTCAGTTTGATGGGGAATGTGATTCAGTTCTACTAAATACGGATTTGATTGTTGTTCACCGTAGCTTTTTCTGGACTATTATCTTTTGATGGGGTCAGACTTTAGTATTTTCTTCATTACTGCTATGCTCTGAATTTTCAACGTTGTTATACTGCTTTCACAAGTCCCAGACCAATTAGATTGCTCCTTTTTGTAAATTTCATCCCATTTTACATTAATTGTTATGATTTGGAGATCATTATGAATAAATTAAATCATACCTGCCCTAGTGACAATCCTCCTTACTAACATTTCTCTGTTTTGGAAGCTTAATCCTGTGGCCCTTCTTGTTTCTTTATCAGCTGTCATTCCAAAGTTATTTACTTCTTACATGATTAGTAAGATAATGGGGTTTTTTTGTGAAATAACTTCAGATAGTATTAATGAATTGGATCTATCTATCTATTGATTAGAGACTGGCAACTAAAGCAGCATAAAAGCATTTGTCACACATAAACAAACAAACAAAAACTTTAAAAATATATATGTTAAAGCCTGGATTATCTATACTGCTTATTTTTAGCATGACTTGTTTTTCTGCCAGTTTAATAATTCTAGCTTTATGCTATTTGGGAACATAAATTAAATTTGTTTAAATTTTCCTGGCTTCCTTGTCAAGTGTGCTGCTATTGATTTCTTTGTAAATACTCTATTCTCTTTTAGAATTGTATTGCATATTTTCGCTCCCAAAATGAATGGGAATAAAATGGACTTTTCTAAAGCTAAAGTATGAAATAGACAATTTTGATTTAATCGGTAACACATATTAATGTATTGGTCATTCATGTTTATAGACTATTACAAGAAAAAAGTGGTGTTTAATTGCTTTTTTTAAAATCAGGTTTCACAGACAATTGGTGCCACATCTTTCTCATTGCCTCATGAGTGGAATAACAGATCCATGCATTTACACTCCCCTTTTTCTACAGGACAAAACTGCATCCCCCTTCATAGTAAGTATTTTTACTTCCTGGTGTTGAAGTACAAACTCCTAAATACATTATGAGATCTCTCATGTCTGCCCATCCTATAAGATCTGAGTGGGTGTGCTCCAGGCCCCCTCAGTTAAATAGTCCCAACTGATGGAGACTAGGAAGCATACTTCCTTTGTCACAGCACCTGCCCTTGGAATACCGTCCCCCCAAGATACATCTGGCTCCCACTGTGGCTGTGTTCAAAAAACTCAGAAAACCTGACTGTTTCCCCAGTTAGAGGGGATGATGAGTCCTGCATATTTGATTGTCTTTTAATGGTTGGGGTTTTTTTTATGGCATATGGGTTTTTAAAAAATGCATAGTATGATTGATTGTTTGTACACTGTCTGGATTGGACAGCCTTGTACATTTCTAAAATAAATCAATGCATTTTGTGGGATCTCAGAGATAGGCCTTCTCCATTGCCACTCCTGCCTCCTGGAGTATTATTTCCTTAGAGGTCCATTTGACCACCTCCCTGCTCTGTTTTAGAAAAGCATTGAAAACCTAGCTTTTTGAACAGGCCATGGCCTAAGGTGTTTTGTGATCCTGCTGAGTGATAATTGATAAGGGATGGTTGGAACTGCTTCTTACATACTTCGGCATAGCATTATTTAATTTTTGCACCTTTTGTATTCTGTTTCTTTTTATTCAGTCTTTAATGCAGGTTGCCTTGAGTCTTTCTGATTTTGTGGTCATAAATCTAATATTTATTGATGGGATAATTTATAAATGTATGTATGTGATTATACAAATACAGGCTGAATGTTTGTAAAATGAATTATTTCCTTTTCACCTCTGGAGAATTTTTAAAAAATCCATCTTGGATTTGTTGTAGCCATAAGTACAGAATTGAATGAGCTAATGATGGAAGCCCAGTTACTACAAGTATCACTACCAGAAATACAAGAGCTATACGAGATCCTGTTTACAAAGCAAAAGTCATTAGTAGGACCAACAAGTGAAAAAGTAAGTACTGGACTGGACTCTCAGAAACTCTAGCATTGCTTGGGCACGGTTTCTAGGATAATAGATTTTTAAAAATGTTTATTTTAACTGCTGTAGAAAAAGTGAAGAGTAATCAAGGGCATTTTTGGAATGTTAAAGAACTGCCACAAGCGTGACAAGAAATTGTGGTCATGGCTAATCAGTGTATCCACATCAGGGTTTCCTTAGCGAGAGTGAGACTTTCCCCTGTACCAGTCAGTTGTATATTTCAACTCCCAACCTGTCAGCCTTACCAGGTAGACCGACAGGAAACACAACCAGATAAGCTAATTCTACTTTATTGTAAAGCTACATTAACATAATTTCGCAAGCCTGAAAGTACAATTCTCTCACCATCTCCTTTACAGCCCGAGAAACTAAGGAGGGCCCCTTCTGAGCCTCTTGCTCTATTATCCAGCTGTGGGCTATGCTGTCTCTTATCTGACTGTTCCCTAGGCAGCATCTCTTTACCCCATCTCCCATGGTCTTTCCCACATACCATTACTGTCCTAACAGTCAGAAATCATGCAAGACAAGGAGTAGGTCTCTAGTGTTTATTACTGCTACATTAAACAGAATCCTGACAAACTGAAGAAGCATGGGAAAAACCCAGACAGATAAACCCCAAAAGTTAAGGTGGGTCTGATCTGTGTCTCTTTGAATGGCTGCTTAATTCCTCAGTACTACGCATGTGTTTTCCCCCCTGGATAGAGGCCCCCTCCTGCTCGCCATCAGTACTCATGACAATTACACAACCTCATCCCTCAGCATGACATTATGGGTGCAGTGGGACCCATAGGTACATCCTTAAAAATACTCTGTCAGTATTCTTACTCTAACTGGGAGTTAACTAAATTATGTAAACACTGTTCTGAATGTTCTCTTTTTATCATACTTGCTAGCCACCAAGATATAATGCAGCTGTTCCCAAGAAAACTCCACCAGAGATTCATCCCACTCTCCTTGTATATCCCTCCTCACCAGCAGCATTGTGCTTCCTATCCTTCTGTGGAGCTGGGTATAATGAAGAAGGGCCATCAGGCCTACAGAATTGGAAGGGGCCATCCAGTCTTCCCCTGTTCAGTGCAGGGATTCAAATTAAAGGATCTTTGATAGATGGCTATCTAGCCTTTCTTGGAACACATCCAATGAAGCCTACAACTTCTCTGGATAATTGGCTCTATTGTCAAACTTCTATTACTGTTAGGAAATTTATTCTTACGTTTAGTGGAGTCTGCTTTCTGGTGTAACTTAAATCTATTGTTCCACATTTGATCTCTTGAATGTTACAGAACAGTGTTTGCTTGCCTACTTAGCCTTGCATACTCTGTTCTCTAGTACAATTGGGGCAGCAAGCGTTATGATAGTAGAGGGGAAATGGGGAGGTTGGTGGTATGAGCAAGAGAGACCACTATTAGGAAATTGCTGGAAAAGGTTAAATACCATTTGTGGCCCCCAAGGCTTTCCATGAGACATAAACCTTTCCTATAGTGAAGCTAGAACTATAGCCAAAAGAAAGAGGGTTGTAGGCTTTGATACCAACACAAGAGTGGAAATACTGGTTAAAAGGAGGTTCCATGCTGTACCAGGTAATACACTGCCTAATTTAAAATATGTTTCTTGTAGAATGATTGTCGAGGGAAGAGAGATGGAATCTGTTCTGTGGAAAAGAAACTGAAGAGACGCTTTGAAAGAGAGGATTTCTGCAATGAGATGAGAACAAGAGTAAGAAAAATAGCTCCAAACAAGAAAAAAATGAAATTGATTCATTTAAGGGAGCTGAGTAATAGCAAGTTAGAAAGAGAGAGGCTGTTTGACATTCAGCATACCGATGAAAGTCAGTTGCATTTTTCAGAAATGTCATTCTCTGAACAGGAAGACTCTGAAGATGAGAATGCCATTTGTCCAGCTGTCAACTGTCTACAGCCTGAAGGTGATGAGGTAAATTGAAACAAATTTGTGGAGTATACAGGAGTGGAATAAGAAATGCAGGACATAATAGAAGGATAGCATTAACAGGCTCTTGTGGGCTATCTAATCCATTGCCCTGCTCAGTTAAGGAAATCCAGAGTTAAGGCATCTTTCAACAACTGCCTGCTGTCTGCTTGCAGATACTCATTGAAGGGCAAAGCCAGCTATCCTTCTGGTAGCTAGTTCCATTGTTAAACTGCCCTTATCATCAGCAAGTTTCTTCTAGCATTCAACTATAATCTATGTTCTACATTTTAAAACCATTAGAACTATTTAAGTCTCTTAAATAATAATGCTCCTAATACACAAGGTTCATTTTACACCTCTAGAAACATAGCATTTTGTTTTTCATGCTATTGAAGATCTTAGTTATCTACATCTTCCTTAATGTATAGTATTCAGAACTAGGCCTGGTAGGTAGCATGACATATATTTGTTGAAATGTTGACAGTAAACAGACATATACGATATGCTATATACTGAGGACTTTTCTGGATTTTTTATGCCTAGGTGGATTGGGTCCAGTGTGATGGCTGCTGCAACCAGTGGTTTCATCAAGTGTGTGTGGGAGTTTCTCCAGAGATGGCAGAAAAAGAAGATTATATTTGTGCAAGCTGTACCAGAAAGGATTCTCCATATCGAAAGTAAATCACCTGATGAGCATTCAGGACTGTACAAAAGAAGATGAGATTTTTCTCCATAAAGCCACTGGGCTGGTTTTAGAGCCACATTGCAAATGGTGCTACTTCTGTCCTCATGGGATCATTTTTCAGACTTAAAACAATTTGACACTTTTGTATTTTTATTCTTTAAGCTGTTTGTGGTTATTAAGGTTTGAAATGCTGACTCTTTTGGTCCGGGGGTTTTCGCCAGTTTGGAAGGCATCAAGACATGCACCTTTTCATGTATAGCATTAAATTACCTCTTTGGAATCTACCAGCACACTTAAATCAACTCTGTCTAGGTGCAAAGCAGTGCACTAAATATCCCCATAATAACTCTTTTTGAAGAAATCCCTGTTTACTCTTGAACATTTTTAAAAATGTTAGATTTCCCCCATTTTGATTTTGTAGAATAGATTTATTTATCTGAGCAATAACTTCTGTGACTGGAATTATAATTCTGAACAGCGTGTTGGTGCTTTTAGCATTGGTTAATGTACAGAAAGCAAATGTTTAGGTTCTAGTATCACTGATGAGACTAGTGATGTAGGAGACAGGAAAGCTCTGTAAAGTAATGGCCACAGCTGTATTTTGGCTTTTTCTTTTTTGGTAGCTTGTATCAAATGTTGCAGTTTATATTGTGGAATAAACAAATGGTTATGTTACAAAATTGAACATTGGTGTCTTTAGAGAAGTTGAATTGCAGCCACTTTTATGGCAAGTTTTCACACAGTATTTTTTAAAAGTATCTATGCCACTGCATATTCAGCTTAATTTCTCTTTTTCATCCTGGAGAGCCTTATATTAAAAAATCCAAATAGACAAAAGAGTCCTTCTGGGTCACCTATGGGACAAACCTGGTAGTTTGTTTTTTACATGACAAACCTGTGGATAATCTTACAACTTTGTGTGGGCTCTTACCTGTTTTAGACACAAATATGGCTTAGATCAGGTAAATGATTCTTAGAAACAGGCTGGGTTAGATCAGTAGTCCTATCTGAATACAGTGTGAGAAAAGAAAAATTGCTGCATAGGTCACTGGGAAAAAAGTTTGAAATGCAAGGAACAAGATAAGGAATTAAGGTACTGTAGTGGTATAAGATGATATAGTTCAAATCCTTACCTGATCATATTGCTTACTGGGTGTCTTTGGGCCTATTCACTCACTTTCAGCCCAACCTACCTATTGGTTGTTTTGGAGGTCATAAAATGAAATGATACTGCTACGTATACTGTTGTGAACTTTCAAAGGAAAGGTGGGATATAAATGCAATGGAAGAAGAAGAAGAAGCTTTCAAGGTTCTGTCCCAGTGCCTGGAGGTTGTGATGTTTGGGCCACCCAGATCTGAGGATGTTCCACCTTTAACCTTGGATGAGCTAGCACGTCCTCATTCAGGATTGGTGCACAGCCTGAGGGCCTTCCTGGACTCACAGCACCTGCTCGATTTGCAGGTTGCAGCTGTGGCCAGGGAAGCCTTTGCACAGCTCCATCTGGTGCACCAATTACACCCTATCCTAGATTGGGAGGTCCTTCAGGGTCACCCATGTCCTGGTCACCCTATGACTTGATTACTGCAATGAGGTCTACATGGGGCTGTCCTTGAAGACCACCTGAAAACTTCAACTGGTCCAGAATACAGCAGCACAGGCAGTGATGAGCATACCTCAATATGCCCATGTAACATCTTTGCTTCCAGGCGCAATTGAAGATGCTGGTTGTTGCCTATGAAGTCCTACATGGCATTCAGTATGATTAGTTGAGGGACCACCTATCTCCTCTAGTATCTGCCTGGCTGCCACATTGATCCAGCAAGGTTGATGTTCCCCAGGTTCCTTCAATTAAACAATTCCACCTACAGGACACTGGACGTGTGCCTTCTGTCACAGTGCCTGCCCCCTGGAATGAGGCTCCCCCCAAGACCTGGATGACCTCCACCCTACTGGTGTTTCAGAGGGCTTTGAAGACTTGACTCTTTACCCAGGCACTTGGCTAGGATGGGTGTAGCCCCCTTTGAGAAGTGGGTGGGTGTGTTTGTTGCTGGTTTTGCCATCTTTGTTTCTTCATTTCTTTTATTTCTGTGTTTTTATTATTTTCTAGTTTTTATTTTCTAGTTTTTCATGTTTTTTTGTGACCTAGAATCACTGGGATTTGGGTGGTGTACAAATTGAATAAATAAATAATAACTAAATAATAAATATTGAAGAGAAAACCAAGGAGCAAAAATAAAGTAAAATGGATACATGCACATAATCTAAGAAGTGGAGTTTGAAATATCAACTGGGCTCACAAGATTTTGACTTAAGTCAAAATATATCCCATTTTATCTTTTGAAGTCATTGGACTATAATTTGGGAGAAAATATCCTTTTTACTAGTAAATGAATACATTTGCTATCAGTAATATTTTTCCAACTCCAGTTTGAAAAGTGTTTCTTTTTTGAAAGCAAGATTTAAGTTTCTGAAATCTTAAAACAACATGTAAGAAAAGATACATGCAACAGGATTAATCTATGGCAAATGTTAAACCCAAAACCTAAGATGAATGTACTTTTTCTTTCTAAAGAAAGAAATCTCATCAGATGTCATTCATAATGGTATTAAAGGCTTTGTACTTCTTTTGCAGCATTTTAGAGCTCAAGTTCTCCAGTTTATATTGGATTGATGTCCCTGCTGCATGGAATATGCTTGCCCTCTTCCTCTCTTGTTATTTGGTGTCTTCACAATCAGTATTTCACAATATTGGCCTATAAGTAAACAGTTTGGAGCTTCTAACCAGTTGGGACAGACGCTATTCAGGTAGCAGCTATGATCCATTTCTCTGAGGTGAAAAGCAGGCATATAACTGCCACTTAAGAAGTTTGAGCTACTGGATTTTTGAGAGTAGGAACTTTCCAACAATGCAAGAAATAGGTGAATAGGCTAAAAAATCAGACAATAGAAAAGACAAAGGGTTAAAATTCTGTACTGTAGTTGCTATGCAGGGATGCTGATCTCAGTCATGTCCCCATGGCCATCCTTTTGAATAAAAACATCTTTTTGAAAAAATTCCTAAATTTGGAGATTTGCTCCTTCCACAAATTCTATGCATCTTGAAATTGTAGTATTTATGAAAGTGGCCATTAAACATTTTAGGGGATTCAGTCCTTTGAAAATCCAATGTAGTCCCTCTTCAATACTATAAATATCAGTTCTCAAATAATACTACTTTTTTTAAGCTGTGGTGCCAAGACAGCTTAATTTTTTCAGGGGAAGAAAATTACTTCTAGTCCTGGGGGTGGGGGGTCCTGGCAGGGGAAGACAAACTATTGCTTCAATAAAAAAAAATGGGCATAGAAAAGTACGATCAATGTTAGAGAATCTCATTCATTTTACCAAGTATTGGATACTTGCAAGTCCCTCCAGAGCAGCAATATTTTAGAAAGAAAACATTAATTTTATGATCACTACAAAGGAATGCCTGCTTGCTTCAGGCAGGGTAATACAATAGTGGTTTCTCTGATTCTCTGTAGAAAAATGGCATTAGTGTAAGGGGACACTATAATATTACAGAATCCTGAAGGAACTGCTTGAGTACTTACTATGAGGATGCTGATGTAACAAAACTGCTGTCTTTCAAGAACATACATTTAAAGGAACTGTTTTGTCATAGTATTAGGCTGTAAAAGGTGTCACACAGCACTGCTGCTAATAATAATATCAGCCACTGTTAATAAAATTGAATTGTTACAACTGTTGATTAAAGGCCAGATTCAATATGTATTTGTTAATATGTAATATTTTTAAGCTCAGTTTGTCACAAAATCAATTATGTACATCACATGGAACTCATCACTGTCTGTTCATTGTTCCGTGCTGGATTTGAACGAAATGCACATTTTGCCCATGGTATTAGTAATTGAAAGCATGACACAACTGACTTTTAGTTTTAGTTTAAAGTCCTTTCAATGTTTAATCATTTCCTCCTGAAATATGGAAAAGAGTTGGAAAAATAAATTTTCTGGAAGGAAGGGTAATGGGAATAGGGAGAAGGACACTGCTATTTTTACTTTTTTTTGTTCATGAAAGCTTATTTTCTTCAGGAAAGACCTGAATTGCTATATCTTCTCAATCAGCAGGAAAAGTTAAATGTTAAGCATCCATATACCATACAGCAATCAAATACATTCCTTTATGGAGTGCTCTTATTCTTCACTTTGAAAAAAAAACCCAGTGCAAATCAAGAGGCCTACCTAAAATGCAGTTAGACAATAAACTGATATGTATCTACTCATAGATGAGAATTATTTGCTATCTATTATCCATCAATAATTTCTTCTATACCAAGTCGGTTACGATGCCTTTGGCTGCAGCCTAACAAAGAGTTTTGGGACACTCCATCTATGCTTAAGGAAAGCAAGCTGTGATGCTCAAGGAATATGAGGTGTAGCTCTTCTATTTTCCCAGCACACAGCATGTAAGAGTAGCCCCACCATCACCTTCCTATATGCCGTATCACTTTGTGAAACGGGCAACAGACAAATGCCAAGCTGCAGCCCACCACATAGCATCCCCCTTCTGCCTTTGACTCAACTGTGGTCCTATCAGCTCTCCTTATTGTAGCTCACTGCTAATCAGGATGGGGAAACATTTTCCCTTCCAGGTAAAACTGGAAAGGATTTTTTTGAAGGTATCAGATGATTCAGGCTGAAATAGTTTCATTGCTCATGAACAGTGATTTTATCTTTGTGCTGCAAATAGCATAAGGAAAAAGGAATAATCACAATACTCCCAACAGTTTAGGCAGGACTGATCAGTAGTCAAATTTGTAACCCATGTTTTACTTTCTGGAAGAACGTCCAGATGATAAGCCTCTCCAAAGATAGTAATGTCTTGGGTTTTTACTCTTGTCAGACCTGGCCAGCAAGATCATCACTAATGATGATTTTAGTGGTCAAATGACCAAAGGTTAGAAGCAGACACCTCTTCATCATACCAGTACTTAGGTTTATCCAATATTTTATTTATTTAATTTTTATCCCACCTTTATCATTTTTATAAACAAGGCAGCAAACATACCTAATACTCCCTTCTCCTCCTATTTTCCCCACAACAACCACCCTGTGAGGTGAGTTGGGCTGAGAGAGAGTGACTGACTAAGATCACCCAGCCAGCTTTCATGCCTAAGGCAGGACTAGAACTCACAGCCTCCTGGTTTCTAGCCCAGCACCTTAACCACTGGACCAAACAGGCTATTTTAAGCCATAACCATTATTTAGAAATCACATTAGCGGGTTTGCACAGTACCCCAAGTCAAAACCAAATTATATTATGGTTTGGAGTGATGTGCAATCCAGGGTCTATGTTTTACTGCTAGTCAGCTGACTTTCAAAGCTTTACAATGGACCTTTAAATCAGGACTTGGGAATTAGCACTGCAATTTTATATAACTACTGTGGAACGAGGACATTTAATTTGGGGTGCCAATCAGTCTGAAAAGGAGTTGTCAAGCCTGTTTTTTTGTTTTCAGTCCAGTTTATAAGCAAAGAGGGAGGACATTCTCCTGTGTTTAAAATACAAGTTAGCCTACTCTGTTGAGGGTTGGACTATAGTTCCATCAAACCAGTGTAACACTTGTTAAGTGGGGACAATGGGAGTTATACATGAGGAGAGGACCTCGTGGAATTCTGCTGTAAAGGGGCACATTTTTCTTTGGGCTGCCCTCAGAGTACTAAGTTTTGCCTCAGACCAAAATAGTTGGATCCCACATAGCTACTTAGGTTTCAGTTTGTGATAATTGGTTTAAAGAATTATCAGGCCAACATCTAGTAGGTGCCTCGAAAAAATGCTTTCAAATTTCTGCCTACAGCCAATTCGCATCTTCCGCTCCTTAAATAATCATGTGAGCCTATCCAGTCAACATCCAAAATTAATTTGCGTCCTCAGAGCTTCAAAAACTCAACAGTACGTGCTAAGCATACGCACGACTGAGGCCAGCATTTGTCGCAATGTTGCATCCATACAATTCTCTCAGCAGCGTTGCGGTGTGGCTTGAAACTTCCCAATGTAGCCAACAACAGCCCTGGCATTCCCAGGTGTTCTCCAAGTACTAACCACGACGGGAAATCTTGCTTAGCCTACGAGATCAATCAAGAAAGGCCTGCTAAATGGGACTCCAATTCATTTCACGCGCACATCCTTACGAGTACCTCCGCTGTAATCAGTGTTTTATTTCTGAATAAAGATACATTAACTCGGCCTTCTGTCTGACAAGTCAAGTTGTCTTTACGAGGTTTTGGCCGGCTTCCGTCCGCAATGATACCAGACTTTTCCTACTCTACATGTACTGTCCAATAAAAACCGTCAGTGCGGTACGGCTAGTATGTTAAAACGCATGCAGCAATCGACGGACAGCCGTTTTCGGGCCAGAATAAAAAACTCAGGAGAAGTTAAGCTCCTTTTAACGCGTATATGCGGGCCTCAAGGGGCGCTCTTCGGGAATCTCTTCGGCTCTGATTCTCGCAGGCGTCGCTCTCGAAGAGCGCGTCGTTGCGTGCGCGTTTGCCGCGTGGTGGCGGCGGCGGCGGCGGCGGCCGCGACCCTCTGGTGCCGCCTCTTTCTCTTTCCTCTCTCTCGTGCTCCTCCACGGGGCTTCCTCCGTGTCTTTCCTCCCGCCCAGTGCGGCTCTGCCCGGAGGATACCGCGGGATGTCGGGAGCGGTGGCAGGCGGCGGGCCTGGACCCGTGGCTCAGGGACTGAAAGAAGCACTGGTGGAGACCCTGAACGGGATCCTTTGCCCGGTGCAGGGCGTTCGTGCTGCGGCTGAGGAGCAGGTGAAGGTGCTGGAGGTGACGGAGGGTAAGTATATGGGAGCTGGGGGTGCTGCCTGGGCTGTGGGATAGAAGGCCGTGGGGTCCTGCTGTGGGCTTTGGCCTCCTGCGCCTCGGCCCTTTCCAATCAGGGCTGCCCTCCCATTTTTATTTCGGCGAGAGGAAAAGCTGTCGCCGCAAGCGAGGGTGGAGCGAGAGGCTCCCGTTCGGGGTGCGAGTGATTCCTGAAAAGGAAAGTGAAAAGCTCACCTCCCTTTTTTTGGTTCCGGGTTCACTTCAGGATTCGGTAGCCAATCATTTTTTTCCCACAGTGTTGGAGGTACCAGATTCCTCTTCCAGCTTTTTTCCCTTAAGAGATAACGGAAAAAAATGGACTTCGGTTGCTGTATTTTGGCTGCGTTTATACAATATGCTTAGCTTGGTTAATGAATTAGCCCCTTTTCTGGATTTACACAATATCTTGAACCATAATCTAACCAAATAGACCTGGTTTGCACAACACATTGAGCCACAAAAGAAACAAACTAACCAAAGCTCTCATGTAACCTGCATCTGCAAAACCAACCTGTCTTCCCTTCCTTTTCCTTATCCCAATTTAAATCCTGGATCAATCTAGTCACTGTTTGCGTCTGATGAAGTAAGATGCAAAACTTTATGCCTCTTAATAAACTCTGTTTATTATTATTATTATTATTATTATTAAAAATTATTATTTATAAACTCAGTCAGAAAAGCTGCTGCCAGACTCCTTCTGATTCTTTATTAACAAAACAGGCTGTTGTGAAGGTACTAAATTTTTAACTGATTAAGCTTGATGTGTGAACACAGTCATTGTGTTATGGTGAATTGTGATAGAGGATCATTCTTGTAGATGATGTGCTGATGAGTTCTTAATAAATAAGATAAAAGGTTTCCATCAGGTTATTTAAAATGTTTGGGGCACTAGTGTCAAATGGAAAATACTGGAATCCTTATACTAAATTGAAGAATAAGTGATCCAAAGAGTTCATAAAGCTACATTGTATGTGTTTTTAAAAGCTGGATTATAAATGTATAGGAACAATAATTATATTGAGAGTTGATATTTAGTTACACATATACTATAGAATCAAATAGAGGGGTGTTGATCTTGCAGGTTATGATGAAATGTTTCTGAAAAACAACAGTTCCTCCTTCAGACACTACAAGCTTCTGGTACAGTAATGGAGGGAGGATGGATTTTCGTTCTTGCCCCCCACTCCCGAAGCATTTGGTATGCTCAGTTAAGATGAAGTAGCTGGGTGAATTATTTATTCCACAAAAACGTCACTCACAAGAAAATAAATGACTTGGCACGTATGGATTTTGCTAGCTAAAATTCTCTAACCCGAGTTATTAAGTAATGTGAACCTTTTGGAAAAAAAAAAGGTTGTGTCTCTTTTCCATTCCCAGTCCAAAGTATAATAATTAAAGAGACAGGAGAAGAAAATTCCTAAGATTGCAGCATGATGTGGTATGGGCAGACAAGAGTATGCATACCATGAAAGCAGGTGGAACCATAACAGAGTTGCATAGTGGCACTTCTGTGATACTGCTATTGCTAATTACTTCTGTGATTGCTAATTTAAAGAGAAATTAAGAATATTTATGTATATACTGTATATGTGTGTTATATTTCCTTTTTATGTTCTTTTTAAATAGTTTGACTATGTCACTTTAAAGGCATTTTTCTTTAATCACTTGATTAATCTTTTATTGTCTCTCCAAAGATGGAAAAGATAATGCCTAATGACTAATTTAGGAACTGGGACAGAAAAAATAATTTTATTTAGTGCTGTAGCCATTTCATTTTGAAAATGTTCATAGAAAGATAAAAGGAATTGCATGGATACCTGAAGGGAACTCTGTGAAAGCTGAAACAGTCTTCTTCACATAAGGATGACATTTAGTATTTTTAATACTTGTTTACTAAGTACTGTACTAAGTTTGCATACAATCATATTTCTTGCCTGGATCTTATTTTTAAGGAATAGTGGATTGAAAAAGCGTATTTCATTATCTTTTATTCATACTCCAACCAATTAAAGAACCAGTAATACTTAACATAATTCTGATGAATCCCAAGTGTCCAGAGCTTGTAATATAACCATAATTATAGGGAAAATTGATATGACTGTTAAGATGACCACTTAAAAGATCCAGGTCCATGCTCCTGTTGTTGCAGAAATGAGTTTGAGGAACTTGACATGTCACACTTCCATTTTTATTAGCAATCTCTGACTGTATAGCACGGTGTGTTTATGTAATGGCATAATACAACCATGAACACTTTGGCATATCTAATTTTTAGCTTCACCACAGCTATCAAATAGTTGTCCTCCTATTTCTAACCAGATAATTTATTTCTTTGAGCTATAGGTTAAATATATTGTATTCCTTCACAAAATCTTCAGAATTACGCTAGAACTAGAAATAAATTATTGACCGTTTGCTCTAGCAGTTATGAAGCGCTCTTCAGTATGGATAATATTCATTATCTTATTGATAACAGATTGGCTTACAGTAGGTATAAAAATTAGAATATCCATTATAGGTGATATCCCTTTCCTCAGTTACTCAAATTTGAAAATTGGAGCAAGTTTGGACACTCCGGTATTTTTTTCCTTTTCCTTTTTGATAAGCTCCATATGGGCAAAGCTATGAGATTGAGATTTACAGAAAGCACTGAAGGTCTTGAATGATAACACGTACTAAGTCTGCTGTAAGATATTCTGTGTGAAGATGCCAGGAAGACTGTTTAGAAGCTTCAGTTTTGGACAGCAACTGTTGGGCTCGTTCTTAACCAAAAGCACATAATTCCAGTGCTGTAGGGCAGCCTTCCCAAACCTGGGAGTTTTCTATTTATATAGACTTCAACTTCCACAATTCCTGCCAATAATCAACCAGTCTGGAACTGGACAAGGCTACAAAGGGTTGTGTATTGGCTCACATTTACCTTGAGGTTTTAATTCAAGATACCAGTTTGAATTTGTAAATGTTCTAAGTCAGATGTAGCCCCAAATACCTTTCTGTGTGCCTGAAATTTCTTCAGATTGTGCTATTGAGTGCAGTTGCTAAAAATAAGTGACACTTTCCCATCATTTGAAGTAGGGAACACATAAAACTATAACGTAATGTTAGCACAGTTACATACCAAAGACAAGAGTAATTCTTCAAATACTTAGGCAAGGCCATGATTTTCTGTTTTTGTCTATGTGTATGATGTTTAAGTCTACTTTAAGTCATTGGTCCAACCGCTAATAAGTTACCTACCCCAATAGGTTACCTACCCTAGCCGTAAACAGTCTAGCTTAGAAATTCTTCATTCTTATAAGTTAAAGTATTCTTGGTTGTTACATCTATATGTGTTAGGACTACGCAAATATTCAGTTTGGAGATTTGATTTGGAGGAGATTTAACTGAAACAAATAGGAAAGCCAAATAATCGAATTGATTCATTTCAAATTTATTTTACTGCCTGATTTTTGCAGTATGTTCTTTTAAAACAATATGAAATATGGATTTTTATTTGACTACTTGCAGAGTTATCAAAACATTCCAGTGTTGAACCATCATTTTGAATTTATATCATTTGACATTTTAAATAAGTCTAGAACCAATCTGCATACCACTATTACGCATATTCCTGTCATAGTATGTGGAAAATCATTTTCAGTGGCATGCAAAATCACTTTGTAGCCCTACAAATTTATTAGAATCTAAGCTTGTATGTTTTCTAGTGGTCCTGAATAATAATAGCTTCTACAACTAACTTTTAATATAGTATTATATGTGTGTTTTTTATAAGAGGCAATTGTATTGCTATGGCAACTACCTGTATCCAGTTATGAGAAGTCCAGGATACAGATGCAGTCCACCATTATCAGCTATAATTAACAGATCTGGAAATTAATAATATTTTATGATTTGTTGAAAGAGGAATGAATTGTTCCTCTCAGATTCAACAGCCTTATTTTATGTTTACTCTGAAGTAAAACTTAATATATGTATTTGGGGCTACTTCTGGATAATATACAAAATTGCAGTCCCAGTATACGGAACAATTTGAGAATTGGCTGTCTACATTCTATAAAATTACTATTTCTGGAATGGCAAGAAAACTACAGAAAATCACAGAACAAAAATAACCAAAAAAATGAAATAGGTCACTTTCTGATTAGTGCCACAGAAGAAACTGATCTTCCCTCTAATAGGTACGTGGATGCATATGTGTAGTATTTAATTCTGAAACCCCTTTACACACTTTCTTAGCAATCTTACGATAGAGACTAGTATTATTTTGCTGAGATTTAAGTCACTTAATGAATGTATGGCTTAGCGAATTTGAATTGTAGGCATTGTCAACTTAGGTGTTAATCTATACTAGGAACCGAACAGGAACTTCTTTCGTATTCATTTGCTGGACTCCTTGGACACTTGGCAGCGATGGAAGTTGGGAACTCTTATGTTTTATTTAAATCTTGATCTTAATTTGCTTTTTAATTACACATTATAAGGGGAAGCTGAGATATAAATAAATGCATAACTAAATCTAGCTCTGAAAAACTATCTGATGCCACCAGATGAAGGTATTAGAAGCACTCCTAAACTACCTCTACTGTCTTCCAGCTGTAGAACAGCATCCAGTCGCATTCTGAAACTGACAACCATTTTTAAGGAGTATCTTCCTGTCTCAAACTAGTTATGCGTCTATTCCTTTGTTGCTGAAATAATTTACCAACAGTATTTCCATCTTGCTTTGATTAAATACAGATTATTCATCCACATTACAATCAAAACTGACACTAAACACTGTTTCAGAATTTATGTAACCTCTTTGAAGCTCTTGTTAGTTTTAGTCTGTGGTATAAACAATTAATGGTTGTACAATGACTTCATTCTTGAAAGTCAAGGGAGAAACTGCTTTCTAATTCTCATTTAAGATTTTCTGGCTTTCTTCCAGAATAGACCAAAACTGTTCTGCAAAGAAACAGCCCTCAGGGATCAAGAGCAATCTTAAGTATGAGGTGTTTACTGAACCTATCCGATAGACCTGGCATTTGGATAAAGTTGGTTGTGCAGTTCCATACAACTGGTTTTGACGTTAGTTATATAAGTAGCTTGAGATGCCTAACATTATCAGTTGGCATATCTATATCTATATCTATATCTATATGCCAGTCGCTCTCAGCCCAACTCACCTCACAGGGTTGTTGTTGTGGGGAAAAGAGGAGGAGGAGGAAGGAGTATTAGGTATGTTTGCCGCCTTGAGTTATTTATAAAAATAATAAAGGGATAAAAATTAAATATACTGTATATGTACACATATACTCACACACACATATACTGTACACACACACACACACGAGGATCCGTGCCATTTCCTGGCCTTGAGATAGTCTTGTTTTACCATAGAAACAGTGTACCTTAAAGCATTTGAAGAAATAAAGAATCAAGGACTTTTTAAAAACTTTTAATTGAAGGCTTTATTGTTCCTTCATAGTATGACACATGAGCCATGTGTATAAAGTAACTTTAGTTGGCAAAAAAATGCATGTTTTTGACAAATTCTGCCATCTGACAGTTCAGTTCCTTTGTGGTTATAATGGCTTTTGAAGCAAGGTTCTAGCAGTAGTTCTGTAGCCAGAATTAGCTTACATTCATGAATGCTTAAACCATAAAAATTAGTTATTTCTCTAACAGTTAAATATCATATAGATTTATAATATCTAAAACAGGTTCATGTTAACCACCAATTAAGCCTTCTAAATATAGTGTGTAGCTATTATGTACAGTGAATTTAAATGGTTATAGCTTAAGAAATTTTTTAAAATTCATTGAGCTATTCATGAACTGCTTGGCTCCTGAATGAGTCTCAGGCTGTTCCTATGAAGATAGCAGCATCTTCTGAGGGGAAAACCATCTTTCTTATACCATAGGACTTCAGCTATAAACTGTTCCCCAAAGTCAGTCTGTGTTAGTTCAGTGTGAGGGATTGCTCAAAACCTGGTAAAGAGAATGGTGGTTTGCAAAATATTACAAGTTTGGAATATTTGTGCATTCTTTATCAGGAAAATAGGTAGGTACCTCTCCACAGGACAGGTGGTTAAGCAAGAGGACAAAGGAATCCCCATCCAAACAAAATTAGAGATAAATGGGGTGCAAAAGTAAGCTATTCAGTTGCCAAGATTTCTGTAACCTGACTCCCTTTGTCCTATCCGGTGCATCTGTAAGAATCTAGCTTCCTTGGTTGTGAATGGCTTCTAGGGGATTGACATTCAAACCACTTTAAAAATCTGCAGCTATGCTAGGCAGTTCCATACTTTATGAGATCCCTGTTCAACCCCCCTCACTGGCCTATCCCCCCCACCCCCATCTCTGCCCTTTTGGCTGCTCTGCATAGCAGCACTCCTCGGTGGTGGCGCTGGAGCTCAACCCTCAAAAGTAGTCCAGAAGAATACTGTGATCAATGGTGTCAAAATCCACTGAGAATCCCAAAGAAGATCTGGAGAAGTATATCTCCCCATTCAGGCCTTAATGTAGGCCTTCAACCAGAGTGACCAGTGCTGTTACCATTCCATGTCCATGTCTATATCCTAGCTGAAAGATATCTAGATAATACACTTAATCTGAAAAGTTCTGTAGTTATATTCCACCATCTTCTCAATGAGCCTTCCCTAAAAAAGAATGGTTGGATACTAAGTGATAGTTGTCCAGATTGGCTGGATTCTGTGTTATTTGTCCCTTCTGTGTTTTGTATTCATAGGATTGTGTGTGTGTGTGTATGTGTATTTATACACACACACTGTGTGTGTGTGTGTGTACATATAGACACACACTCATAACCATAAGACTTTAAACCTCCAGTGGTGCCAATTTATCATCTTCCAAGTACTCCCAGAAAGAGTTCAGTTTTTACAAACTTCTGGAAAAATATCAGGATGCACACTAATCTGACGGGTGGGGTGGAGTGGAGGCAGTCCTCTAACACAAGGCTGCAGTTGAAAACACTGTACTACCCCTTTCCCCTTAACCTCACCAAAATGGGGGACTGCTAGTAATTTCTTTCAGGAAGCACACACCAGATAGGTTGATTCTACTTGGACAAGGCTAACCTGAAGAAACCAAGTCAAGATTGACAAGGCTTGTATAATTCAGACCATGGTGATAAAATTTTCCATGACATATAAATTCGTGTTCCATTGTTTTACCTTATTCATTCTTATTACTTGGTATATTTAACATCAATATAATAAATAATAATAGTAATTATTTGAGGAAAGAAGGAGACTTTAGTCTATTTATCTGAATTAAATAGAGAATTTGCTTTTCATTATTTGGTAGGAGTATTCCTGAGAAATTGATTCTTGAGATATTTGTTCATCAAATTGAAAGTAGGTAGTGATGGCAGAGGTTGATGTGGTCCATGATTTTGGGTACCTGCTTTCAATTTGATGGACAAATATACCAACAAATCAGAGAAACACCCATGGGATCAGCACTCTCAGGCTCATAGCAGAGACTGTAATACAGCATCTAGAAACTATAACACTCCCACACATGCAACCAAAAGTATGGATCCGGTATGTAGCTGACACCTTCATCATAATAAAAAAAGGAACAATTAGACAAGACTCATGAAAGAATCAACATCTTCAAAGGAATAAAAGTCACAAGGGAAGAAGTAAACAACAACACACTACCCTTCCTGGATATCCTCATCTGCAGAGGAAATGACTGCAGATTAGAAACACAAGTCTATCAAAAGCAACCCACACTAACCAAGTGCTCCATTACCAAAGCACCAACCCAACCTTCCACAAGAAGAGCTGTGTCAGAACATTATTCAGACGAGTACAAACATACTGCAGCAACGCAGAACACCAGGAAAAGGAAACAGGCCACCTATACAACATCTTTCAACAAAATGGATACCCACGCAACTTTATCAAAACGTGCCTGACCACTCAACCCACTACAGCACAACCAACACAAGCTGTGAAAAGGATAACACTGGCACACATCAAAAATGTTTCAGAAACTACCAACAGGCTATTACAACCACATGGCTTCACTGTAGCACACAAACCAACCAAAGCCCCCCCAAACATCTTAAGTAAACCAAAAGACCCAGTAGTCCAAGTAGAAAAAACAGGAGCCATCTACAACATGCAGTGTAAGGACTGTAACAGCCACTACATAGGACAGACAGGCAGAAGACTAGTAGAGCACATCCATGAATACCATCTAGCAGTCAGAAGATACAATGAAAACTCCTTAATCTCACAACACATGGACAGACTCAACCATAATTTCAACTGGGAACCTGTGAGCATCCTAGACTAAGCTAAATCCAAAAACGCTAGGGAATTCCTGGAAGCTTGGCATTCAGACAAACCAGCCATCAATAGACACATAGAGACAAACCACATTTATATACCATTCAAGAGAGAGAATAAAAAAGCCAAGAAGGAAATAAAAAGACCAGAACACATCCTCTCCAGCAACCTACACCAGATAAGCAGCGATTAACACCAGACAAGCAATCAGGCAGAAAACAATAATCAAGGAACTACCAAGGAGAAACCCCCCACCCCCAAGAAACAGCTGCATACAAACAAGGAACAAACCCCACATGCACCAGCACTGATGATGTTACCTAGTCGGGTAATGAAACACCTGCAAGCAAACAACTAAGCTCCGAGAACACCAAGGACTCCACATGCTTTTCTGTCTCCTATGCATTCATGTGTGGGATTATAGCAATAAAATTTGAAATATTGGAGGAATTATTTATCATATACTCTTGTTCTTTAATTCTTTAATGTACTAATTTAACTATATTATTTTTAAAAAATTGTTTGGCAAAGGGTCTACCTAGAAAGGGTAAAACTGAATAAATAAAATATATTCAGAATTATAGTCCCAATAAATAGACACACCCCTGTGGTACCATTTTTTCCTAAAGCACATGGTTGAAATATAGACCCTTAATATGCCCTGATGATGCAGATAGTCTAGCACAATCGGAGGACATCCAGTTGGGAAAGACTGGGTAAGAAAATTCATTGCTGCTGCGGTTCCATCCCTAGAGACTGATTATACAGCTTAGCTTTCTAGTTAATGACTATGGAAGTTATATCATTGAGGATATTATTTTTTTCTTTATTTCATGTATTTGTTCAGTATTGAAGAAGAATATTTTTTCACATGGGAAAGCATTACTTTTCTTTAAATAATTCATAGACACTGCTTCTATTCTGTTTTCTGTAAGCTTTCTTTATTGTCTATGAGGTGAAAAAATGTCATTTGAACAAAAGGAAACTGTCATAAAATCAGACAAAAACTGTAGGGAATGAATTGCATAAATAATGAAGAGTGGGTTGTGAATAAAAGTTACTAACTATAGTTTCTCTACTATTGTGTGACTCCTGAATTGTGGTGCTTTGTTATTGGCCCTTATGTTGATGATTTTTTTTTTCCATTTCAGAATTTGGTGTTCACTTGGCAGAGTTGACTGTAGATCCCCAAGGAGCACTGGCTATTCGTCAGGTCAGTCATTCCAAGTAATCAGTTCAAAAGATTTAAACAATTGGTATACTGAGTAGTTTTCTGTATATTAGTACAATACGTTAATAGCTAATGCTGGGTAGAAGCAGTTGACTCCTTTGCATTATAAGTCCAGTCTTTTGATAAAATCTTTTGTGGTTTTGAAGAAGGTTTTGACAGTGGTAAATTTTAGAGCTCCATACAGCCTGAGCATTTTAGTGTTACACTGGTCTCTCATTCAGTGGAGTAACAATGGTGTTATTGAGCACTACAATTCCTTGAGGCATTTGCAAACACATATGACATACTACAAGATACCATTTTAAATTCAAGGTTGGCTTATGATGTTTTTAACAAATTTTTGCTCATCCTTTAAATTTTCACAGAGTGGTTTATATGAACAACAATAATTTAAATAACCCTTTAGTCAGACAATAAAAGCACATCTTCAGTGGATGCAATCTTAAAATTTATTTCAAAATCCTAGGACGATAAAGGCATTTTCTGATTTTGCTAAATGTGTTATGATTACGCAATTCTTACAGATGTAGCATTAATTGTAATTGGTATAAGCAGGATGATCTAGACTAGAGTAATTGATATTTCAAATGGATAGATCCCAGATTGTGAAGAGATTTTAAATTTAGCACCATCACAACATATTATCACTAGAAATGGATGAAGAATCAGAACAGTAGTTGAAGGACTGGCAAAATAAGCTCTGAAATTCTCATCTCTGTTAGTAATTTAGCTTCTATATACTGTACTTACTAACTGGACTGTTTTCGAAGGCAGTCTCATGTATAACACCAGAGTCTACTAGAGCATGGCTAACTACTTTCAAGGCTATCTTCATCCAAAAGATATCATAGTTGGCTTACAAGTTTAAGCTGTTGAAACTCATATAGTGCCATAAAGACTGTGTGGTTAGCATCCCTTAATCTTTCCTCAAATATGAAGGTTATCTTTTGTGATGCAGGTGAAATGCCAACATCCAGGTCACTAAAAGTATTTCTCAACAGCACATCTTGTCTGTGCCTTAGTTTACCAGTCATCATTCTGTCACTCCACTGCTTAACCTGAATAAATAGTTTGCCATTGTCAGCTTCTTATTCCATTCCCAATATAATCTCATTCATCTGTTTCATGTAGCAGTTTAAAAAGAATGGTGAAACTAGAAAAAATCCATGGAAATACATAGCATGAATGTTATGGACATGAGAGATGAACTCTCTGCATCCCCTTCTTCAACTGGCTGTTCAGATAAGAACAGAAGGATATAAAAGAGCAGTCGTCAGAAATGTAATACAATCAATGGCACTAAAATCACTGGAACAGCCAGAAGAATTAACTGGGCTGCTGCTCCTTTTCATGGTATCTGGGCAACCAAGGCAATTCTGTGTTGAAACGAGTACAAATCTTTTTTAACCTGAAAAAATATTTTTATTAAAATAAAAATAAAGTGTGATTGAAATGAAACAAGGTAAATGCTCTAGCCCAAGATGTCTGTCTGTCTATCTGATTTATATGGCCACTCATCTCACAGCAGTGACTCTGGGTGGCATATAAGATTAAAGCAACACTTAACCATCTAAACCACAATGCCCAAGGTACAAAAATAACCCAACTCATACAAGCAGTACTGCCAGTAGAGCTTGCCTAATCTCCTGGGTCAAATGTCTTATGAAAGGCTAACAGAGTCATGGCAATCCAGATTTCTGGAGGGATGTTGTTCCACAGGGCAGATGCTGCCACAAAGAAGGCATGACTCCTGGGTCCAACAAGATGGTACTGTTTGATGGAAGAGACCTGGAGCCTTCCTTGCCAGACCTGGTGGGCTGAGGCAAAACAATGGGAGGCAGGCGGTCCCACAAATAGCCTGGCCCAGAATGTGCTGGCATTGCTCAGGAATCAGTTCCCAGAATGCTTTGTTTGGACTGAATTTAAGTCACAGTTATGTTTTATGGTTAAGGCTTTCTTGAAATCAGAATTGGCAACCTAGGGTGAATAAAGTAATTCACATTTAAATGGTCAAAGTAAAATTAAATAGATTAGCCTTAAGAATATGGTTACATTTCATTATAGTAAAAAATTCTTAATGTCAAGTCAGTCATGCTAAACCACAGATGTTAGATAATAGACAATTGCTATCAATAGTTAGAGTTCCGGGATAGGAATATTCTTGTATTTAAACTATGTAGTGAAGAATTAAAAAGAATAATTGTAAACCAGTATTAAACAAAGTAATACATGTGATTTTAAAAGGTGGTTGTTGTTTTTTTGGTCTCTATCAGCTTCAAGTTATACATTGCTTCATGGCATAATGTAAGGCAGTCTTCTGGGCAGATATAATTTGTTAAATAATGACTAATATTTACTTTAGAATCTAAAAAGCAGCATTCCTCTGTAACAAATCAGTTGTATCTGTTCTTTGAATTTTTGAAGAGATGTAAGATCTTATGAAATAATAAATCTGGGAATCTTCATTCTGTCTTTTTTTTATTCATATAGCTAGCATCTGTGATTTTGAAACAATATGTGGAAACTCACTGGTGTTCCCAATCAGACAAGTTTAGACCTCCTGAAACTACAGAAAGGGTAATGCCTGTTTTTAAAAACTCCATTATATAGTACCCAAGTTTAGAAGAAGACTGTATTTTTTATGCAATTTTAAAGACATATAAGGGAAGAGAATAGTGTTTTCTTAGGACCCTTTTGCTAAGTATTTAATGATATTTGATTAGTAATGATATGGCATCTGTAGATACTGCTGTTTTGTGCAAATGGGGATTGTTTCTATGTTCATCTTTTCCTTTCTCCATAGGCAAAAGCTGCCATTAGGGAACTGCTCCCCAATGGGTTGAGGGAATCAATTAGCAAAGTACGCTCAAGCGTTGCTTATGCAGTTTCAGCAATAGCACATTGGGACTGGCCTGAAGCTTGGCCTGAGCTTTTTAATCTCTTGATGGAAATGTTGGTCAGTGGAGATCTAAATGCGGTGCATGGAGCTATGCGAGTGCTTACAGGTATTTGTATGTCATATACTATTAACTGGATAATTCTACTACCGTGACTTAGGTCTGCTGAAATGTATTGCCTTGATTTTAAGATAGAAAATAAAATACTTCCTATTTTGATGTATTTGTAGTAAAAGTATACAGTACACAGTTCATAGACATAGACGTAGTTTATAATATAAACAGGGATTTAGACCCTCCAGACTTTTATGGAAGTTGTATAATAATAGAAATATTGGGGTTTAATAATCAACAAAATGTGTCATTCCATTAAATCATTAGCTAATAGTTATTTCCTAAATAATGCCAGATGATTGGATATCCACTTCCATAAGCATTGACGTGAAACAGGGAAAAAAAGTTGCACTAGAACTCTGGCAAACTGCCTCTGCTAGATCACGTTGTGTCATTTTATCTCAGGGATGGGAAACATTCAAATGATAACAGGCCACAACATGGCCAAAATATTTCATCATTTTTTCTTTTGGAAGGTTTGAAAGGTGTGTGTGTGTCTGTGTGTCTGTCTGAAGGATAGGAATGGAAGCAATTCCTACTCCCATCCTTAAACTCCCAAAAAATAGTGATTGTGGCAATTTGTAGAGGGTAAATGGGAATGAAAAGCCTCCTATTTTTCCTTAATTTGGAAAGGAAAAAACAAAAAAACTGCCTCTGAAATTTAACTAGATTTCATCAGTATGATCTCAGGTGTTAATGGGCTGTGTAAGGCCTGTAGGTCACAGGTTGCCTACCCATGACACGCCTGTTCAAAAAATGATTTTTTTAAACAACGTTAAGTTCTCAGATTTTATTAGTGAGAAGTTATTTAACATTTTAATTTTCTCATATCCAAGGCTGTATCCAAGAATCCAAGGTGAATGGCAATTACTGGTGATAGTGGTTCTGTCTTACTTTAACCAGAAAAGCTGAGGACTGATGTGTACGTAAGAGAATAGTTTCAGGGCACCTTCATGTAAGAGAGTCAATACATAATAATAAATTATGGATATATGCCTGGTTCTCATTGAGGTAGATAATGAGTCAGCTCAGTTAGAACTCTTCAGCCTGGCTATATGATTTTCATTGTACAGAATTGTTTATATATGAAGATGGCTTTGAATCATGCAAACTCCCATCTATAATTTTAAATAACAGAGCTCAGACATAGATTTGTTATTTATGAGAGCTAGACTTCCAGTTTATGTAATTACAAGGGAAACTTTTATTCTTTTCTTTGTCTATTTGTGCATCTGTGTGCTGCTAAAATGGATAAACAGCGTAGAAATAAGGTGTTACTCCTGAATAAGTCTCTGTGAAACCATAGTTTGGCAATGTTATGTTACGTTTATATGTATATTATCTTGTAGAGTTCACTCGGGAGGTAACAGACACACAGATGCCTCTTGTTGCTCCTGTTATTCTTCCAGAGATGTACAAGATTTTTACAATGGCTGAGGTATGGATGAAAATTGTTGTCTTCCATATGGTAGGAATTACATAAAATATTAATATGCCTAGATTTACTATACTTTTAGTGTTACTTCCTCTGGGGTTTATTCTTGTCCTTCCTTTGCTGATCTTCCTTCAACTGTCCCTAAAGATCTCAAGTTATAATTATATGATAGCATAAGTCTAATTTGCCACAGAATACCATAAGCAGTTTTCTTTTTCTTTTTTCTGTAAAAAAATTCTGTAAAATCAAGATATCAGTTCTTCAGTAAAACCTGGAATAATTTAACATCTTTGACTAACTTAAAAAGTCAAACCTTTTCAGTAAGATATCCTTTGGAGGTCATTATGAAAATAAAAAGTTATTTTATATTTAAATATTTATCTTCTCATGAAGTATATTTTATTTAGGTTTTCTGAATGGAGAAAAATTGTAAAGCAAACTGTTTTTGTTAGAAAACATTCTGACAGGCATTAAGTAACAATAAATATTGGTGAAGGCAATTCCTACGAACACCCAGGCTTTTTCACAATTGTTAGTTGCTTCTTTTTTCTTAGGTGTATGGTATTCGTACAAGATCACGTGCTGTAGAAATCTTCACCACTTGTGCACAGATGATCTGCAACATGGAAGAGTTGGAAAAGGTAAATTATTGATTTCCTTATATATTACACTGATTGTGATACTTTAAAATTTGATGACATGATCTAGAATGCAAGTGATTGTTATGATTGAAAAGCATTTATATCTTAATCACTGTTGCTCAAATTCCTCTGTGTTCTCTAACTCAGCTTTGGTGAAACGTATTTCTGAAATATTCAACCAAAGAAAACTTGAACTTAGGTACTAGCAGTTTTTATTGTTGTTTAAATGTTACCATTAAGAAACTTCTCACTTGGTTATAGTAATTTCTAAGATGGGCAACTATATGCTAGCTCTGCATTCTGAGACCTATTTATTAAACTATTTATGAATGTACTGTATGAACTGATGCACAGTGTAAAACAAAATAAAGCACACTGTATAAAACTTCAAACAAATCATTACACTTTCTAAGCATATGATAAAAAGGCTGGGATCACTGTTGCCAGATCTACCTGAATACAGCTGCCAGTAATATTTTGGTGTGGTGGTTTAAATAAGTGACTTTGTAATATCACTGGAGAGCAATATTTAGTGGCATGATAAATGGGGCTTATAAAGGAAACTGATCAAACACTGAGAAAAGGGAGAGTCAAGGCCAAGCTGAGCCTGTGTTTCAAACTGTTGTAGGGGATATTCCAAACCTATTTGAAACTGATGTTTGTTTGTTTGTTTGTTTGAATTTATTAGCCACCTGAATCCAGTGGACTCTGGGTGGTGTACAAAACTAGAAAAACTATAAAAACATCAAATGAAGCGGACAGCCCAGACTGAAATAATCTTATAGACAACAAAAATCAAACAAAACAGGGGCCCTTGACAAAGAATAATACATCATTCCCAGGCCTGGGACCAAACCCAGGTTTTCAGAGCTTTCTGGAACCTTAGGAGAGATGGCACAGTCTTATCTCTGAGGGGATGCTGTTCCAGAGGGTGGGGGCTGCGACAGAAAAGCACACTTCCTCAGTCCCCCAAGATGACAGTGTTTAATATAAGGGACCTGGAGTGCACCCACTCTGCTGGAACATACTGAGTGGGTAGAAATGATTGGAGACAAATGGTCCCTCAGGTATCATTATGTGATCTAATTATCTTGATACTAGAGGTTTCAGGTACTTAATTGACTCTTCTAAGGTAAAGGTAAAGGTTTCCCTTGACGTAAAGTCCAGTCGTGTCCGACTCTAGGGGGCGGTGCTCATCTCCGTTTCAAAGCCTTGGAGCCGGCGTTGTCCATAGGACACTTCCGGGTCATGTGGCCAGCATGACTCACGGAACGCCGTTACTTTCCCGCCGAAGCGGTACCAATTAATCTACTCACATTTGCATGTTTTCGAACTGCTAGGTGAGCAGGAGCTGGGACGAGCAACGGGAGCTCACCCCGCCGCGCGGTTTCGAACCGCCGACCTTCCGATCGACAGCTCAGCGGTTTAACCCGCAGCGCCACCGCGTCCCTCAATTGACTCTTCTAGTGATAGAGTATTTCTTCCAAAATAAAACAAGTTGAATAGAAGAGTTTCATTAAAAGCTACTTGATTCAGTGCTGTTTATTTATTTTAACAAAATATGTTTTCTGTTGGACTGAGAAGTTTTTTGTGCTCTGGGAACTATTTTTGTCAAGTAACATTTGTTGAATAATGACAGGCATCCAGTTTTTTTAGATGTAAGCCTTTGCAAGAACCAATTCTCCTAGTATATTAATATTTTATCAGCAAACATCTGACTTTTCAGAACAACTTTCTGAAATCTTGTTTTGTTCCTAGTATTTATTAGTTGGAGGCTTGGAGTTTATGCAAGATACTAAGATACCTGAGTGACAAGTAAAGGAAACTTAGAGATTATGTATGTATGTATGTATGTATGTTTGAAAACTATCGTAATTATAGCCAGCTAGTTTTTCATATGGTGTAGGTGTAAAAATGGACTTTATAAATATTGCATCTTTCCTTTTTTCTGATTTTGAGCAAATTACACCTTTTCTTTTTCTTTTGATAGGGAGCAGCCAAAGTTCTGATTTTCCCTGTGGTGCAGCAGTTTACTGAAGCCTTTGTTCAGGCCTTGCAAATGCCTGATGGTACTACATCAGATAGTGGACTTAAAATGGAGGTTTTAAAGGCAAGTAAAATATCTGATTGTATAGGAGTTTGATGTTTCAAGGAGCAACATAAATGAGGATTTTGCATGTTCTTGAGAGTGTAATATGAGATATAATAGCAGTATGAGTTTTTATGTAATGTAATATGAGCAAAGTAGAATTGGAGTTAACATAGCGATACCATTGATTTGTCACAAAAAGAATTCAGCATAAGAGAAATCAGGGGAAATCTTTCCACAGAATGAAAATATTTCCATTGGGATCAAACATGGATAATCTTGTCATGAAATGATATTACTGGCAAGTGGCATGCTTTATGATGAATTAAATAAAAGTAAAAGATTTCCTCAAGTCAACTCCTTGTGGCTACATGGACCTGATAGTTTTCTTGGCAGCAGTATCAAAGTGGCTTGCCATTGTCTTTTTCTAGGTTGGTTTTTGACTTTCCAGTCTGGTTTAAAGACATGGCATTTCTTTTTCATCTCCCATCCAAGTGCTTATCAGGTTGCACCATGCTTAGCTTTTTTGGGAACAGTCAAGGTCTGTGGGCTTATACTCCAGGGTATTTATTGTACAGTAAACCTTAAAGCAGAAGACCAGATCATGTCAGTCTAGAAAACTGTACATTCTAAAAGTCTCCTTGTGTGTTAAGAATTGTCAGAGCCCAAGTGTAAAGCATTTACATAGACTGTTTCCAGTAGTATTCTCAAGGATTAATAAAATGTTCTAAACCTAACAACTTAATTGTGCTCAGAGCATCCACAGCAAACTGATATTATGTCAAAATGACAAGTACATGGTAACATCATGATGCAAATCCTGACCTTACATACTTGCATCCCAATATCTGGTGCAACTAAGTACAGTAAGTCACAGTATTCTTCATTTGCTTTCACCCCATTATGGTCACTTGCTACTTGTAATGTGGTACGTCTATAGAACTTATGTCTCTGAATTATGCATCTGCATTCATTTAATTAATAAAGGCATGGTTATTAGTAATAATGTGCAAAATATTTTGAATTTGAAACACCCTTGTTTGATTTTAAAACAGTTGTTACCAATTCCAAACAAGATGCTGTGATCATTCTGGAAGTGTATTGAGCTTAGGTTTGCATGCATCCAACAGCTAGTATCAGGCAGAGGACTTTTCTTTCTGGAGAAGAAGAAATATAAATGTAATGTTAGAGTGAGGCTTAAAGAAAAATGGTAATACTGTAAATGAAAGTATGTTAATAATTCTAACAAGCTGTTTTACTTCTAGGCAGTGACTGCTTTAGTGAAAAACTACCCAAGACACATGATTTCCTCTATGCAACAGATTCTTCCTATTGTTTGGAATACACTTACAGAAAGTGCAGCCTTATATCCTTTTTGCTTTGGTTTACAATAAGAATAGATTTCCTAGAAAGGAAATTGGGTAGGGTAAGGGAGAAAAGTTGGTAGATGCTAATTTACAATAAATATTTCTGTGATATTTAGAAATATGATTTCTAAATATTGGAAAGCCTATGGGAAAATATTTTGAATACATCTTTTGGGTAAGTTTGGCAACTAATGCAGCTTGTGGAGGAGAGGTGTAATGTATGCTGATTGAGGAACACACATAACTGCCTGTGCTGCTGCATTTTGCACCAGCTGCAGCCTTTGAATGTTCTACAAGGGCAGCCCCATGTAGAGTGTATTACAATAATCCATTCTGGAGGTGACCACAGCAAGAGTGACTCAGAGTAGAGCCCCCAATCCTGGAACGGGAGCAAAGAGGACACAACATGAAGTTGTGCAAAGGCCCTCCTAACCACGACTCATTGAGCAGGAGTTGTGATCCAGGACTCCCAAGTTGTGCACACGGTCTGTTTGGGGGCAGTGCCACCCTATTCTGCATTAAGATGTTAAGTCCCTGTGTCATGTTCATCGTTTCAATGTGTTCGTACATCGTAACGGTTCGCATGCCAGAGCGCTGGCGCGCGTTCCTAGCTGAGAGGGAGCTGCTGATAAACCTTGCACCGAAAGCTCTATCTCTCTGTGCTGAGCAGGAATGTGTTTGGGTTATCTTTTCCTGTCAAGGTCTTCTTGCCCATTGATCAGCAGAACTCGTTAGGAGCACCTGGGAATGTGAATTTGAGATGATTGAAGGGGGGGTGGGACTCTGCTTGTAACGGGGCTATTTAGTTTGATTTTAGGCGCACTTTTCTTATTCTCAGCTTTCCTTGTGTTTGCACTCTATCCTTAATAAAATCAGAACTTAAACTTTGCCTTTGAGTCTGAGTCCTTCATTGGGAGAGGCATTCATTACACCCTGGTACCTGAAGGCCCCAAGACCCAAAGCCACTCAGTCATGATAGGGTTGAGCTGAAGCTGAAGGTTGATATTTTCTGATAGTCTAAACGAATACATGGTATATTTTTTCTGGAAAATAAAAAATAGTTAATGAATGGGTTGATATTACTACACTTAGACCATACTGTAGTATCAGTATATATAGACCTTTAACACTGGTTTGTACATGTTTGAACACATTTTCTAATTTTGATAGTCTCCAGTGGTTTTATTTATAACATGAGAAATTGAATGTGTATCTGGATGATTTGCTAACAGATAAATGAATACTTTGGAGAGGGCAGTTCTTTCATATTAATTCAGTTGGTATTTTTTATTTTGTATTAGACCTTTTTCTAATAAATGAAAAGAGTTGAATTTCTCATTATCCAATTCTCTTCCATAACAGATGAAATAATTGCATTCCAATCTACTTATATCTAATTTGGCTATATTTATTTTCCTTAATTTACTAATTACCTATGTGAGAACGGAAGTAAATTATACAGAAGAAGTGGAAGATCCAGTGGATTCTGATGGTAGGAAAACTTTAGAGGTGTAATGAAAATAGATATTTTAAGATAATATCTAATATCTTAGATATTTTAACAGATATTTTTAAATTTAACTTTATACATTTGCCCTTATAAAGTCATTCTTGAAAAGCATACCATAAGACTGCTGTTTTAATTGCTTAAATATTTTTAATTGCTGCTATAATAGTTCATACTTCTGTATTTTTAGTGATGCTTTGAGCTGGCAGACAGAGAAAATATTAGTACATCATTAGGGTAGATATATCAAAGACTTTGATGTAACAAATTTAGATTCTTTTAATAAGTTTTCTTGTTACATATCTATTTGGAGATTTTTTTAATATTTTAAATGTGAAAAATTAAAGATAAGCAATTGGCAATAGTTTTATAAAATTTGAATTATGTAAAATAATATAATTGTCAGATACTGAAGTAATAATTTGAAAGACCTTTAATATTAATTTTTCATAAAATTTTTACAATTTAGGTGAAGTTTTGGGCTTTGAAAACCTAGTTTTCAGCATATTCGAGTTTGTTCATGCTCTGTTAGAAAACCACAAGTTTAAAAGCACAGTGAAGAAAGCATTGCCTGAATTAATATATTACATCATTCTCTATATGCAAATAACAGAGGAGCAGGTAAGCACATTTTTTTGTCTACTATATTGTACAAAAGTGGGTTAGAAGCTCATAACTTTCCAGTTTTTGCTGAAATACAACTCCAAGTAGTCTCATTCATCCTGGGCAACATGAGTGATGCCTGAAATTGGCATTTAGCACAATCTGGAGGGACCAAGGCTTTTTATTCCTGATGTAAAAACGTTTTTCAAACCTCATTTCATATCTTCATACCTTGTCTGAGCACAGCTCTCTGCTAGTCATCAAAGCATCTCTTCCTTAATAGTCCGAATTAGACAGGCTATACCATATGGCAAAATACTGATTTATTTGCTTTAGAAGCTTAAGTGAGTAACAGATCAAAAATATTTGCTTAAACAGGTTTATTACTAGATAAATGTCTCAGCCACACATCCTGCTTGCCATGGCATGAAGATGCCCCGCTATTTTTAGAGGTCATAGTCTCAAGACATCACCTACATCTTGTTACTGGCCTGCAGCTAATTGCAGCTAAGACAGTCCAAAGTTGGCTTGTGGTGTTCTGCTATGAAAAAAAACACAAAAGCTCCAAAGCAGATAATCTAAGGTGCATGAAAGAGGAGACTTCAGATGACACAGTCAGAGTTAATGACCTGCTTGGCTATAGTTAGCTAGGCAGAACTGCTATGGAACCACCTTTTCCTATCTCGTCACTTGGCACTATGCCTCCATGGCCATTTTGACTGTAGCTGACAGACTGGATACTTCGCTTGTGCAATGTGTTCTTTCATTCTTTTTGGTAGTTTGGACATGGCAATATATACCTCACGGAAGACTGAATGTGGTCTTCTTTGAGACTGATATGCCCATTGGCAAACAAAACTAAATCAAACAATTTGTAGCTCCTCAAAAAGTTCCAGAGAATTCACATTGCAGCTCACTTCCCCTGTTGTGCACTAGGGCTTAGTTTCACTGCAGCATTTATCAGAATACAGTATTTCTGAGATGATACAGTGTCTTGAACTTATAATGGAAATATTGTTCTTTTCCAGAATATCTTAGAGATCACTGTTTGTACTAAACAAGAATAAATCTAAAAAACTATTTCAAATCAATTCCTCTGATCACTGAGGCAGACCTTTTCATGGGAGGTTGTTTGACATAGGTCTTGTCTGACAGGACGATTGATCTCACAGCAGATCAATATCCTGTGAAACAGTTCCATAAATGCTGCCATCTAGAGGTCATCAAGGTGACCTCATTGCCTATAGGGAAGGGTCAGCGGAACATCTGCTAGGCTGTTGTGAAGATTATTCTAGGCACCTGATGGATAAAATACTTGGATCCACTCTGAGCTTGCCTTCAGTTGTGCATGTCCTGCTGAGGTGACTGAGGCATGGTATACAATAGCTTGGTTTTCTGGGAGGAGTTTGAGCCAGTAAGTCTTGAGGAAATGGACAAGGTCCTCAGGGCTGTGAGTACAGCTACCTGTCTGTTAGATCCATGCCCCTTCTGATTGGCCAAAGCCTTCCAGGAGCAATGTGTAGTTGGTTCCAAGCAGTGTGAATTCATCCTTGAGTGAGGGGATAGTTCAAACACCACTGGTGTTTCTTGAGGTGTGAAATAATTACTGACCAGTCTCCTACTTTCTCTTTTTCACCCCACCCCATTCAGTTGGCCCTGTTTCTGCCAGCCTTTAAGAAGGTCCTGAAGACCTGTTACTTCCCCCAGGCACTAGCCCACTTGTAACTATATGAGTTATGTCTCTGGCCCCCAGGACAGTATGTTTTATTATTTTAACATTTTTCTATTTAATTTGAAGTTTTCAGTCCTTTTTAGCTGCTCAGTCTCACATGGTGAATGGGTGGCTATATAAATTCAACAAATAATAATTAAATAATTGCATGTATATATGATGCAATATTATTTATTAATATGGTGGCATTTGGACAGTTCTTAACCTTGGATAAACCTTGAATTGACTCTAAATTATCAGTGGTTGCTGAGCATTTTTCAGAAAAGCATATTCATCATCATCATCTGGATTACTTTGATTGCTATTCTGATTTGTCATTCCAGTATGCAGTAAACCAGACAATCTATAAATGGAAGCACCTATGAAAATGTGTTATAAGACTACTGCAACTGTAGTTTTATGTTATAACTCTGGACTTTATTTGGTGTCTTATTTGTTGTTACAAGAATATCAGTCTTATGTAGGTTATGTAGGATTACGCGGTGGCGCTGCGGGTTAAACCGCTGAGCTGTCGATCGGAAGGTCGGCGGTTCGAAACCGCGCGGCGGGGTGAGCTCCCGTTGTTAATCCCAGCTCCTGCTCACCTAGCAGTTCGAAAACATGCAAATGTGAGTAGATCAATAGGTACCGCTTCGGCGGGAAGGTAACGGCGTTCTGTGTCGTCATGCTGGCCACATGACCCAGAAGTGTCTATGACAACGCCGGCTCCAAGGCTTAGAAACGGAGATGAGCACCGCCCCCTAGAGTCGGATTCGACTGGACTTTACGTCAAGGGAAACCTTTACCTTTACCTATGGCCAAAAATAATTTTTAAAAATTAAAGGGATGATGTGCCTGGAAGGTACAAACACTGTTCTGACACACATTCCGTCTAACAGTTGGTGGCAGCTTTTCCCATTGTGTGTGACGTTGGGTGAGATTAGAATTTCAGCCAAGGAAAACTGTCCATCACTGTCCTTACAGTGCTGTGCAGTGGAGCACAGCAATTGCATATGAAGAGCTCCAGGAGTACAGGAAAACAAAGCAGCTGTGTAGATGAGCCCAAAGTATTAGGGGTGTTTAATATGTAACTTAGTGCCTTGTACTTAGGACAACCATTTCGTTATTGCTTCTTTTTTCAATTGAAGCTCTTGGGATGTATTACCATTATAACTACCAGAATTAGATGGTACCACGCCCATCAGTCATGCTGATTAGGAACTGTGGAAATTGCATGTCTAAATAAATGAGAAGTGCATCAGTTTGGTAGGCTAGGAAAAGATTGATAGATTCTGAGTCTTTTCTGAAAGGTAGCACTTCATGTTTGTTGCAGTACGTAAAATATTTTTGTTTAATATGATTTAGGAATAAAACTGGATCCTTCCTAGGTAGTCCTTGGTTAACAACAGTAATTGGGACTGGAATTTCTGTCACTAAGTGATGCAGTTGTAAAGCGCAATGTAATGTGACTGCATTGCTCAGTGATGGTAATCCCGGCAATCTCCGTTGCCGTTGTTAACTGAATCCCACCTAGTTGTTAGGCATGGACCCACCCCAATCCAAGCTATTCTCAGCTTGGTCCCTCCCAGCACTGAGCCTCAGTAAGGTAAGGGACTGCCTCCTCTTCAATTCCTCCCACATGCCTATCTCCCTGCCCCCTGTCTCTACCGTTTTGGCTGCCCTGCACTTTGCTGGCCCTGCCACCCTGCTGTCCCCAGCTGACCTTCCAAATTGTGTGCGGCCTTCTCATGAGGCTTTGGAAGGCTTCAAAGCTCTGTGAGAAGGCTACACCCAATTTGGACAAGGGCGCGTGCAGCCTCGGGAAGAAGGCCTGGTGAGGCCAGCAGCTGCCTTGCAAACTGCCAGGCCAGGTGCACCTCATCAGCAGTGGGAGGAAGATAATGGCAAAGGTCAGCTGGGGACAGCAGGGTGGCAGGGCCGGTAGAGCGCAGGGCCGGCAGAGGCAGCGGATTGCAGGGCGGCTAAAAGGGCAGAAATGGGGGGAGGTAGGCGGGTGGGAGGAGTTACAACCCCTGTGGTTGTAAGTGCAGTTGGGCTGCCAAGTGCCCAAATTTTGATCATGTGACCGTGGGGGCACTGCAGTGGCTGTAACTTAGGGGACCAGACGTAACTACCATTCATTCAGCACCACTCTAATTTTGAATGGTCACTGAACAAATGGTAGTTAACCAAGGACTACCTATATGTGGAAGTTTAATTATTTGTAGTCTTGAATAAGCAAAGATATTTCTATAAATTATTGAACTGCTATGATTGCTTTTCAGATAAAAGTCTGGACTGCTAATCCACAACAATTTGTTGAGGATGAAGATGATGATACATTTTCTTATACAGTTAGAATTGCTGCACAGGATTTATTGCTGGTAAGAGAGAATTTGCAGTGTTTTGAAAAATATAAACCAGGAGTGGGGAACATGTGATTCCCCAGATGTTGAAATATGTTTCATCATCCTTGACCAATGACTGTGATAGCTAGTGCTGATGGAAGCTGGAAACCAATAACAAGCAGAGGACTATAGGTTTGTTTCTTTTGATCTACACAATAGTGGCAAATGGGAGTGGTTTTTAATATGTAACTTACTGTATGTAACCTATGTACACACTTGATTCTTAATGCTTGCTGTCTGAGAATTTGTGGCTTTTATGCTATTTTATAAGAGCTGCTTTGATCTCAGGTTTTAGACTGAAAGTAGAATGAAGCAATTAATAGATAGTTTAAAAGGAGATGCATAAACTTAATGAAGGTCAGAATGGCTGCTTAATAGAATTATAGAACTACAGTATACTTAGCATTTTTTCTTTTTTAAATTTGTTTCCTACAGTTTTGAAAACAAAATACACATGTTTAGGGTTAGGATTGCTTTTAAACTCTTTCACTCTGATAATAATGAGTTTTAAAATGTACCTGGATCAGTATTTCCTTGCCTCCCTGCACTTAGCAGCCAGTGAATTGGAGCAAAGGAACTGTCTATGAGCTGATTTCAGCTTGACCTGGAAGGCATGAAGGAAACCTATTAGTGTGCAATAATGAAATTTCAGGGTTTTCTGAAAATATGATTCTTTCCCATATGACCAGGATTGTGTGAGGCTGAAAGTGTTGCTATCTCTATTCTGTCCCCATCCATGGGCATCACTATATTCCACTTGAGAATCTAGACTATTTCAAGATGCTAATTTTGTTAGTATTTTTTTCTTGACTAGATTATCTTTGTTTTGAAGTTATTCACTATAACTGCTAACTTCATTATCAGCAAAGTATCGTGATATGAAGGTTCCCTTTACCTTTTCTAGAAAATGTGAGCTATTGTCATACTTCTGTATAGGCTGTGGCAGCTGATTTCCAGAATGAAAGTGCAACAGCTTTGGCTGCAGCAGCTACAAGACACTTGCAGGAAGCAGAGCAAGCAAAAAACAGTGGTGCTGAGCATTGGTAAGAAAGCAGTTTCTACAGGTGACAATCTCAGAATATTTAATCCATAATGAAAACAAACTAGTATTATATACCTTATAATCAAATTAGAAATGAAAAATCTAGAATTAGAGTAGCTGCCTACTTACTGGCAATTACAGCTGATTCAGAGACATTAATAAATAAGCTAAGATTGTTCACCAAGGCAGAATGAATGCTAGTTTTCTAGGCACTTTTTGCTTAAATTACAGGAGAGTAAAATTACCTGATTTATTATCATTTTTCATATTGCACAGAAACTAACTTGTTTTCCATAGAATGCTGAAGGACATTGGCGGTAGGTGACAGTATATATACTGTTGGAGGATATTATGTGAATGATAATTTTGGTGATACAAGATTCCATAATATTCAGCTCTGATATTTGTTTAATCAAAAAATTAATTATACAGGTTTTATTATATAATGGTCAGCAAAAAATGCAATTATAAATAAGATTGGATGTTGATCAGCTGACAGTTTACCACCTTTTTTGATAATGGCACCTGCCATTTCTATGAAATCAAGATTGGGTTTTTTTGTAAAATTTTAGCTTTATTTTTCCTACATGATGATGACATCTGTAAGCAATGGCTGTTGTGAGGTCCGCTTACTGCTTCGTTCTGCAGGAGTAACAGACACATAAAATGCACATAGATTAGCTGCAGACTACTATACCCTGCATTGCCTATCTTCTCCCTTACTTCTCTTAGTCATGTGCTGGATCTGTAAGCATGCATATCAGAACAGAAAAATATGATTTAAGATGAAAATTGAAACAAATGAACTTCTGTAGTCATCACAGTGGGCAATAGCATATGATAAATGCCACCAAATCTATTATATTTAGGGTCTTCCTGAAATTATTCAGTCAGGAAGTAATTAGAGTCTATTTCAGCAACACAATTTTCTTTTTGTTTAATTAAATAAAATTATGCTTGATAATTAATAGTATTTGGCCAGTTGAAAAATGAAGGGGTTGTTGGTTTTATTCTTTGGACTGTCATTATTAAGATTATCACAGTATATGATACATACATATATAAGATACAGAACATATAAAGTTTGTCAAAGAGTCCGTACTTATCCTATTGCCACAGATTATAAATAGTGTTTCCCTAGTTCAGTACCACTGAGAATAATTCCAAAGAATGTTAAACATTAGTTTCTTTAAATAAATTAATTTCAATAAATATTTTTGTTTCAAATTTCTAGACATAATTATTCTAGCTGTATTCCTGTATTGATCAGATTATCCAAAATACTTTTAAACCTTAAAGCATTTGTATTTGGTGCTGGCTGCCAGCTTGGCTGGCTTTAAAAATGGGTTGGACTAATTCATGGAAGTCATGGGGATCAATGGCTATTAGCCTTGATGGCAATTTGACTCCCTCTAAAGGCCATCTGCTGGGAAACTAATGTGCAGTTGGTTGGCCAGTGTGACTAGATGGGCCAGGGCAGCAGGGCACTGCTTGTATTCTTATTTCTTGATAATTTAATTAAACCTGTCATTAGAGAAGATCGATACCAATATAAATAGTAAAACCAATTCATATTAAAAATAGTATTTATACTAGTCCAATATACAATTTTCCCTGTTGCAATACAAGCAGATCAAGTTGCCCGTATTAAACTACATCTCTAGAAAACTGTATCTCAAATACCTATCAGAATTGTTAAATAACATTCAAGTATATAATAGATCATATTTGCAAATAAAGTTGTACAACTATTACTGTTTGTGTTGTGTATGGTAACACAATTACCATTTTCTTACTTTACTATTGGTTTCCTACTGCTTGTTAGTTACCAAGTTAGAAAAATGAATATTAGAAAATTTAAGTCATTCATTCCTTGCAGGTGGAAGATACATGAAGCTTGCATGCTGGCTTTAGGTTCTGTCAAGTCTCTTATCACAGACTGTGTAAAAAATGGAAGGATACATTTTGATATGCATGGATTTCTAACTAATGTTCTTCTTGCTGATCTCAACCTGTCAGGTACTTATTGATTGTTGCCTAAAAATAAAAAAGAGAAGTTCAAAACCCTTTTCAAAGTAATGCTGTATAGACTTTGGATAAATTTTATGAGGATGTATGTGGTTATGGATAAAATGTATGACATTTGGTAGGTGTGAATCCTTTTATTTATGTACAGGATGAGATTAATTCAGAAAGCATTTTTCTAAACATAAAATCAGATTTAAAATTATGTCATTTAGTGAGAATTTCAAAGCAGAAAAGGGAGTCATTTCCACTCTGGTCTGCAAATAGAAGCTTGTTTCCATTCATTCAAAGCTCTGTTAACATTACATATGTCTTTTCTTTGTCAACAAGAAAAAGTAAGGAATACAAACACATTTCTGGTAACATAATGATATCTTGCCCTTTCTGTAGTATGCATATAAGAAAAATTGTCAGGTACACTCATTTATTTGCTTCAACCTGCACTTGGATAATTAAGGAAGTATGCTATATTACAAACTTGTAAATCAAGTGTGCACACTTCATACCACTAGGCTGCAACACCTACTATGTTTGTGTGTAAATGGGTAAGTTCTTTTTTACTGCCTCCAAGTATGTAAATTGTCTCGCTAATATATAGGGTCTGTTACTGAATGATAGTTTTGAGAGAGGACTACAATGGCAGTAACACTAAGGATTTTTCTTACAGTTTCACCTTTCCTTCTTGGCCGTGCTCTTTGGGCTGCCAGTCGCTTCACAGTAGCAATGTCTCCAGAGCTCATCCAGCAATTTCTACAAGCAACAGTCAGCGGCCTTCATGAAACACAACCTCCTTCTGTGCGAATTTCTGCAGTAAGAGCTATTTGGGGGTATGTAGCTTAAGACATATATTAGTTGGTCAGTAGAATAATACTGTAAATAATCTAATATTGAGAATGTCTAATATTTAGAATGGGGGAGTCATTGCATCTATGATTGTGAGAAATATTTTGCTATGTTACTATATTACTGACAATTATAATTTTATAATTTTCCTTCTTAAAACGTTCTGGTTTTTTTTTTCTAGCTACTGTGACCAACTCAAGATCTCTGAAAGCACCCATGTCTTACAACCTTTCCTCCCTAGTATCCTTGATGGATTAATCCATTTGGCAGCTCAGTTTAGTTCAGAGGTTCTCAATCTTGTGATGGAAACACTTTGCATTGTCTGCACGGTAGATCCAGCCTTTACAGCAAGTGTGGAGAATAAGATTTGTCCCTTCACCATTGCGATATTTCTCAAATATAGTAATGGTATGTACCCAGACATGCTCTTGAATATGATTACAGATGATTATGTTCAAAGAACACTGTTGATTTCAAACATTTTTAAAGAATGACATTGGATTACACAGGTGTTGGTTTTTTCAGTATTGTATTAGAAGAAAATATGGATATCTATCTTGGATGAAAAAGCTTTATCAGAAATAAATATATTATTGAGTTGATTTATAGAAAATATCCTAGCTGGAGTAACACAGGCTTTTTGTTATGCTTATTTCATACTATGACAGGCAACATTTTAGGACTCGCAAAATTGCTCAAATGGTGAGCATGGCCAGTTATAGAACACCCATTTACTAGAAGGAAAACTGATCAAATTGCTCACTCCTTGGCCCCCAGGATCCTCCCTATTTTTTATCTTTGCCTTTTTTCTGGATACGGTCTGAACAAAACACTTGGCTGAAACCACGCAACATTGTAATTTTCTAAGAATGCATATGGTCTCTATGTGGGCGAGAATCCTTATTGGTAGACAAGGTGATGCTAGAGGTTGCATTTTCTTATTATAACATGATTGATTGATTGATTGATTGATCGAATTTAGCCACCGCCCATCTCCCCCAAAAGAGGGACTCAGTTATGATTTTACTGAGGTATTTCTCCATAGTAATTGGTATTATTTCTTTATTTAGATCCAGTTGTCGCTTCTCTTGCCCAGGATATTTTTAAGGAACTAGCACAAATAGAAGCCTGTCAAGATGCAATGCAGATGAGATTGATTCCAACTCTTGTCAGTATCATGCAAGCTCCTGTTGATAAAATTCCAGCAGGGCTTTGTGCAGTAAGTATAAGGACATTTTTCTCAAAATATAGAATCCTTTATATAGCCTAATTGCTGATTTAAAAAGAGAAATATTTGTTCCTAAGATCCTAATGAAAAATACATTAAACCTGGGACTCTCTGCAAAACCAATTCTGTCAAGGCCAAACAATACAGGTATTAAACAGGCTTATATGTTCCAGAAATCTAAGAATAAAATTCTAATTAAACCAATTAATATAATAGATAATGTTTAAGTTAATGGCATAAAGGACAATCAGATAATAACTTGGCATTCCATAGTTATAATTAGCAGTTTACAGGTTAACGTAGAGATTTTAAGTAGTTTATTGGAAATTTAATATATTAATTTAAATGAAAGAAAGATGACAAGTGAATTCAAAGAAAAGGGAGCAAGAGGGGGAAAGGTTTAAAAAGTTATTCAGTTTAATGGAACTTCCAGAGTATAGCTATAGATGTGGAAAGCAGAAAAAATAAAAACAGAGACTGAGTGTTCTGCAAGATTTCTCATTGAGGCAAGAGGGCAAGGCGTCCAGAGAAAAGCTGAACAAAATATGAAGCTTCTCACCAACCAAATAGTATAAAAGCTTCTTGCTACAGCAATGAAGGCAGGAGGTTTAAAGATGTCATATTCATATGTACAGTACATGTACTAAAGATGAAGGAACCAGGTACAGCTTAGCTTAAGAATGGAGAATAAAGAAACAGAAGGTTGTGTTTTTTCAGAAGAAGGGGGAAAAGATTTCTATTTCAAAGACAGAGAACAAGGAGAAAGAGGGAATCATCTGTTCTGGCCATGTTGGGCTGTGCTCACTTGCATTACTGACCATGGTGTGATGGAAGTGGCTTGCCTTCTTTTTGATCAAGAAAAAGGGATAGGCAGAAAACGTAAAAGGCAAGTTGCTCTTTGAACAGGATTCCTGTTATTTTCTCTCTGTGTGTAGTGTAACCTCTTCTTTCTGCTGAAGTAGGAAGGTTCCATTCAGCAGTCTTATATGGGAACCAGTTCTATGGCTCTTAACCTTAGCCTCTTAACTGCCTAATTCATATTATTAAGCTTGGTTAAACATTCACTCTTTACTCCAAAAGAGGTTTTGCCATGTGCTTACTGGGGGAAAGGTTGCCTGGAATTCTTGCAAAATATAGCTCCTATCATTTGGGAGAAAAAAAGTAGCATGGCCCTTTAATTAAGTGGCCACAAAGGAGGGAGATTTAACTAGGGCCAGTAAGCCCTCTTCCCCTTGGAATAGCAGGCAGATCTTGGTGGAACTTCCAAAACTGATAAGAAAATTAGCAGCACATGCAGACAGGGCAAAAGCACTTTGATTTTTAAATTCCAGAATTGGAAGAAGTGTGCATTAACACAGATATATCCCTTGCCTTGTTACATGTTCACCTGTTTACAGCATTTTGATACAAGCTTCAGATACATTTCTTGTACAGAGATAAGGCTCAAAATCAATAGGACAATGCAAACAAATGAAAGGAAGTTATAGAAACAATAGCAGAGGGAATATCTTGATGGGTTTTAGTAGTCAGGTCTATTATCAACAATAAGAACAATGATTCACAATACTTATTAAGTTATGGGCACTTAACAAAAGCCTGTTGTTGGGCATAGGTATCTGCTGGATGGTTACTAGCTATCCCATCTCCATAATCATTTTCATGGCCAATATTGCCCCAGTAGGGATAAGTACAATAGAGAAAGTTGTGCTGCATCTTCAAAGCATTTTCTACAAAAGTGAAGAGTCTTTTTTTTAACTTCTGCTAAAATATGATTGATTCATACTGCCTCAGTTCTTAATTCTAATTTAAGTAGCTCTTGTCGTAAAGAAAGATTTTTAAAGGCAGAGAGAAAGCAAATCCAAGACACATCAGGTATAGAATCTTGTGTTGCATTAGCCAGTTGGTATTTTAAAAAGATACCATAGAATACAGGAGCCATTGCATAAGAGTGATTGCAAGAGGAATAAAAAGATAAATGGAAAGAAAGATCAGTGAAAGAGCCAGTGAATGGGTGGAAGTGAGAAGCTTCTTGGCATGAAACCAAAGTTAACACAGATGATTGGTTAGTTTAATGGTTGTTTCTTTCCACTGGAAAACAAAACAAAACTTGTTCATTAATATTAATAACTGTAGGATAAACGAATCCTGCCATTGTACCAAGTCACCCTTTTCCCCCACAGCTAGTTATTTCCCATCTCTGATTTCTTTTCTTTTTCAGACTTCAATAGACATATTAACAACTGTTGTAAGAAATACTAAACCACCCCTTTCGGAGCTCTTAATCTTCCAAGCTTTTCCTGCTGTGGCTCAGTGTAGCCTGCACACAGATGACAATGCTACCATGCAGGTAATGTTTTTTGGGTGGGGATGAGAAGATTTGTTTGGTCATTTGTATAAAGTTTTTGTGTTTAGACCAATCAGTTTCATACTGATTAACATGCAGGGATTAGTTGACTGGAAATGGCAACTGATTCCATTATTGAAAATTTAAATAGCTTTTTATTAATAGGATTTAAACATAAAGCGAATCTTTCACAATTGAAAGTTTTCTCTAAATTTTGCTAATAGCAAAAAATTAGCATAGGTGTCTGGTGCAAATGGCAGTGACAAAAAAGGCAATGTGCATTACAACAGCACAACACAAGCCCCAGCTATTGTACCTGCATCTTGATGTTAGATGCAAATATGTAAATTATAGAGTTTGCACTGCGACATCATGATCCAGTTTTCATTATTTCCCAACCCCACCCTGCAACACTTAAGAAATTAGCAAATTCCACCTGTTTTTCTCTTCCTTATTTGGTGATTAGTTTGCTATAGTATATGCCTGACCAGATATATGGAAGGCAGAAAATTAAAGGGTGAGATAGATAGATAGATAGATAGATAGATAGATAGATAGATAGATAGATGATAGATAGATAGATAGATAGATAGATAGATAGATAGATAGGAAGCAAGCAAGCAAGCAAGCAAGCAAGCAAGCAAGCAAGCAAGCAAGCAAATACTATTTGGAGAGAGGCTATATATTTAATTTCAGAAGGTTGATATACTTTGGACAAGCTCCACTTACCATACTTCCAGAAAAAAGAACTCTTGTTCAAGCAAAAGAAAGTTGATAAAATATATTTGTTTAAATACAACAATCATTATGGAATCTTTCAACTCTGGCTTTATTTCTTTGTGTACTTCTGTTTCTACCATGCCTGCACCTAAATTTAACTAATAGTTATGAATAACGTTTTCAAAGTTATGTCTTCCATCCAACAGTTTAGAGGCCTACAAACCATTATGTGGGTTAATTTCATCCCCTGGATATTTAGATTAGGAGTCCAAACACTGCCATTTTGCAAGTATTGTGGCAAATAAAGTTTATTTTATAGCATTCAAGCTTATCAGCCTAGGTCTCTACAGGGGATTTGTGAAAAAGAGGAACAGAGTAAGGTCATCTGAAAAGATTTCCTGTGGTTTATTTCTTTGATCGCCATTTACTATTCTATCCTTTGGGGTAAGAAGATTTTTTGTTGTATATCTGAATTCTTTCTAGAGTGAAAGATTTTATACTTTATTATTATTGTTCATTCAGAATGGTGGCGAGTGTTTACGTGCATACATCTCGGTAGCTCTGGAACAAATTGCACAGTGGCATGATGAGCAAGGTCACAATGGACTGTGGTATGTGATGCAGGTGGTGAGTCAACTTCTGGATCCACGCACCTCAGAATTCACAGCTGCCTTTGTAGGCAGACTAGTTTCCACATTAATTTCCAAAGTTGGGAGTGAATTGGGAGAAAATCTGGATCAGATTCTCAGAGCAATTCTTAGTAAAATGCAACAAGCAGAAACACTCACTGTAATGCAGGTAAGGAGGCTGTAAACTAGATGAAACTTTAATTATCAGAATATTTATTTAATGATGATAATGATCAGAATAATTGTTTGCATGTGTGTGTATATATAATTGATATCAATAAGATACTTTATTCATGAGATTGTTCCTTAGAAATAACCTAAAAATAAGAAAATAAATTGAACCCATTAAATTTCAGTCGTATAATTACCTTCTTTTAATTCCTTTTGCAGTCTTTGATCATGGTATTTGCTCACCTAGTTCATTCTCAGCTGGAACCACTACTAGAATTCCTTTGTAGTTTACCTGGACCAACAGGCAAGCCTGCTCTGGAATTTGTAATGTCAGAGTGGATGAGTCGGCAACATTTGTTCTATGGACAGTATGAAGGGAAGGTCAGGTAAGGTTTTCTGTCATTGCAGTGTGTACTCTAAAGATTGGAACAAGTGTTGGTGTATCTGTGTGTTCAGATGATATCTGTGTTAGTATAAGAATCAATGGTTTTTAATCTTAATTTTATTATAATGAATTGTTTAAGACAAATTGACTATATGTAACATGAGGTCCTTTATATACTGTACAAGGGTCTGTGCCTTGTTTAGAACACAGACATCTCTTACATAAAGGAGAGGGAGTATGTCCATCAATAGTTGTAGAGGGCTGGATTTTGTTAAGCACTCTGCCCACCCATTCAACAAAGAAAGTAGAGGAAGAAATGTTGTCCTGTGTTGGCTATTAGGCTTGGGAATTTTTTGTAGTAGGAAGGATGTCAAATTGGGTGGAAAGGAAGAAACATGTGGGGTTAAGGAAAGGCATATTTGGGATAGAAAAGCCAGAAGGTACCCAGAAAGCACCACACATGCAGTCATATACACAGATATCTGCACATCCCGAAGAGAAGGACATTCTCAACATTTTGTGAATGACCCACCCCTGGTCATACTAAGATGTAGCTACTTAGGAATCTGCATAAAAATTCCAAATGCCTATAGGTTCAGGACGGTTAGAGATCCCTAGTTTTAAGGCTTTAGCACTTAAGGTGTAGAGAAAGCTTATAGGTTACAACTGTGCTGACAGCAGATTCCTAAAAATATCTGGGCAGAAAACCTCTTGTAAAAAAATTATAAGAGATTTATAGCACAATTGTAGAAATACTTACATCATTGGCAAAAAAAATCTTCAAGTACTCTTTACACAAAGTTATTTTCAATTCTAGTTCATTCAAAATAATAACTTTAAAGTTAAAAAGAAGGATGGTCGCTAGATCCAGCACTGAATAAAGATTAGAAATCTGATGACTTAATTTAGTCAGTCTGGTGTAATCCAGTAATTTTTTATCTATAATTCCCATAATATTTTATCATTGATCATGTGGTAGGGTGCTATGGAAGTTATACTTCAATAAAACAGAAAGTACAAGATTTACTTCCTTTGAATTTCTGCTCATGGAAATAGGTTGATTGCTTTTGCAGTGTGAAATTCCAGATACTTTTAAAGTGGGAAATTGAATAACCATTTATTTGAGGCAGTTGTATATTATTTTTGATAAACACTTATCTCAGAGTGATTTACAGTATAGTTTACTTTAAAACAACAGTTAAATATACATTTTTTAAAAAATAATTTAGAAAACTACCAAACAGCATAGTAGAACATTTCTCTATTATCATTGGGGAAGTTGGCAGTCATTATTTTTCAAGAGTTTGTATACAGTATTTCTATCCTAAATAGAAATGTTGCTGAATATCATTTCTCAGTTGAACTAAAATATTAATTTATGGTAACACTCTCTAGAATTATTTATATTCATTATGTGACGAAAAGCTTAATGTCTTGCCTGAAGTTTCTATTTTTAAAAATAATAAATTATCCTCTAAAATTCAGTAAAATAAATTATCATGTGATTATTAAGTCAAAGTAATTGTATTGACATTCATGACATAGGTCCTGCTAAAGATTTGGAGGGTGGATACACATCTAAACAGTTAAATGTTGCAAGTTGTCACTTATGCTTGCATACATAGGTATTGTAAGTAGGATGGTTCTAAGAATAAAATATATTATTTTTTAAAATTTCAGCTCTGTAGCTCTGTGTAAGCTACTCCAGTATGGTATCAACACAGATGACAAGCGACTCCAAGATATCAGGGTAAAAGGGGAAGAAATATTTAATATGGAAGAAGGAATACGTACACGATCAAAAGCAGCCAAAAGTGAGTATTAGTATTGTTTCTTAAAATTGAATCAACTGGATGTACCCTTAAAAGTAATTTTTAATCCTTTGTACCTAAACAGCCACAATTAACATCAGGTCCACTGAGTAACTGGGGCCAAAAATTAATGTTTTCAAGTATACATTTATCTATTGAAATTTTGGATATCGTTGTTAAGACAGTCTCCCATTGTTAGAGAAAATAGAAATCTTCAGTTCCTTATTCCATTCAGTCTTTAAATTTTGCATACCAAATGGACTTATCAACAACAAATATTTATAAAAACTAATAGTGGGATTTTTAGTTTTATAAGACTAAGTAATTCTTAATTCTTAAAAATAAGTTCAGAGCATATGTCCAAATTTCATGAAAAGCAGAGGAGTTAACTACTGCTGGTTTTATGTAAAATACATATTTCAAAAATATACTAAAGAGGCTAGTAAAACATGCACCTCCTCAGTTGGCTGTGAGTATACTTTATTGCATTGTGCTTTCTGAGTTTGTAATTTCTAAAAAAAAACCCACTTTTTTTGGTATCTTTTAGATCCTGAACGCTGGACCAACATTCCTTTGTTAGTTAAAATCTTAAAGTTGATAATAAATGAGCTTTCTAATGCGATAGAAGCGAATGCTTCTCGACAAACTGCTGCAGAATGGAGCCAAGGTACTATGTCGCTAGGTCTCTTCTGATGCCAGCTTGCATGAAATACAGGTTTGGGAGTGCTCAAGTCCGAATGCTACTCAACCATGTTATTTGGATTAATCGCTACCTTGCAGTGTGTTGTACTGGTAACTTTCAAGGCAAGGAAAAAGGGGATGTATACCTTCTGGTGGTTATTGGAGAAAAAGCTAGAATATAAATTTAATAAAATACATAAATATGTGACATGTGCTGCCATAGTATATAAGGTAAACAATGCTCACAGCATTGCATGGGTACCGACAGCGTGTACGCAAGGTTGCTAGAAAAAGAAATCCCTGTTTTGGGCATTCACATATGTATTCATGTGTTTATAATGCAAGCTCTCTCCCTTTTACAGTCTCTTTTAGAGGTTTCACTTATGTTCTATGTCGGTTTGTTGAGTTACTGACCACAAATATTTACAGTAATGGAATCAATTTTCAGTGGGAATAACACAGATTATTATAATGCAGATTCTAAATAAAATTTACTTGGGGACAAAAATGTTAACACTTGATTCCCAGACAACATTACAGCAAATAGTCAATAAAATTAAATAAATTTGTTCTGCTAGTTTAATCTCTTATTTCTATTAACAGAGGACTCCAATGATATGTGGGAAGATCAAGAAGATGATGAGGAAGAAGAGAATGAAGGGTTAACAGGACAGCTGTTGTCAGATATTCTTGCCACCAACAAATATGGTAAGTGAAGCTGTTTTAAATTTGTGAAAATCACTTAGAATTTTTTTTTTAAAAAAAACAGATACAATGCTGATTAAAAATATTTCTTTTAAAATCAAAGCAACACTAATGTATTTGACTAAACTGTTAAGACTTGGTTTTTTTTCCATATTTCAATAAAATAATTTAAGTATGGGTAACTAGACACATTAATTCCAGGAAATCTAAACCAAAATACCTGCTTCTAAATAAGTTCCAGGAAACACACAATATGAGCAACTCCCCTACCATGCCTACACAAACATACATTCTTTGAAATAAGAAAGTTGCATATTTTTGAAGGATACACAGTTAAGTGAAGTGGTTGACCTGTATGTGGACAAACGAGGGCTTTCATGACTCAGTGGTTCTACAGGCAAAAAATGTTTCTGCCTGTAGAAAAAAAAATAGCATATTAAACAAGGTTTGGCTAGAACTTTTCTTAAGCATGACAGTTGATTCGTATATGTAGGGGTTCATTCTTTTGTGTTAAACGAAAAAGCACTGAATTAATGTTTGTTTCCTATTTTATCTACCATTTCTGAGAAATAAGCTTTAGGAGCAGACTGAAAATTGGATTGGGGAAAAGAGTTTGGAAAAATGTGTATGTTCATTGTCTGTTCTTACTGTTGTACTGTTTTAGGAATGGAAATAAAACTTTTGCTGTGATGCCATAGAAATGGTCTTGTATATGCCACTTTTAGATACAGTATGTAATGTTGCTATTAAATAATAGATGGCTGAATAAATAAAAGGAACAGAATCCAAATACGTTCATTGTACAGCTTGAAAATATGATTATTAAATTCTGATCTGTTTTGTTGTTTATTGTTTTATTCAGTGTCTAAAAAGAAAACAGCAGTTCATTTTAGTGCAAAGAAAGACATTTGCGACTTCAGTTTCTTTAAGTGTGCATCAACGTTACTTTGAAACTTGTTTGTTTGACAGATGAAGATTATTATGAAGATGATGATGAAGATGATCCAGATGCACTGAAGGATCCTCTGTATCAGATAGATTTACAGGTAGTGTATCTTGCAGTCTAACTTCATTGCTTATTAATTTGTACTTTTAAACTTCACTGTCTAGAATAACATTACTAAATATTATTCACCATATCTGTTTTTAAAATGGTCTCACAAACGAGTTTTTTAAAGCAACACCATGATGAGGAGCAATATCATTAATGAATCTAAACATATTTTACAGTACATACACCAAAAGACAGAGAGAGATAGGACCGAATACAGTGCTCAGTTATTCTTGAAAAGCAAAGCAGTTTAAATCTTGTGACAGAAAGCATGTGGAGATCCCTTTCTGGTGGTTATGGTCAGAGTAATCCAAGAAAAAGTGTTATTCAGAGTGCAGTGAGCCCGCACTTTGGGCCTCAGAACTGCTAAAAATCTGGTATTGCAAGGCCTCTGAGTTTTACCTGTTATTCTTAGATAAGGAGGTTAAACAAGAATCTAACAGCCTAGTTTCAAGAGGCTCATTTGCAAAATAGAAAGATGTAACCATATATAGCTGGTCATGTAAATGTTTACCTTTGCAGCTAATGAGAGACTGACTTATGTTAGAAGGGAATTTAAATAACCTTGAAGATAATTCATCGGGGCTTCTTTGACCTCTTTGGGGTTGAGAAGCTATATAGAGAATCTCCCCTCATCTTAGGCAGCTGATGGGAAACCTCAGAAAATCTTTTACCTTTTCCTTCTCTGTATTCTCTTTCATTCCATTGTTTGCTTGTTTGTTAATTCTGGCAAGTGTCTTGGTTGTTTGGACAGCTTAACATTGGATGAATCACAGACAAGAACATTTTAATTAATTAGGATCAAAAGCTTTCCAAATGGAAGTTAGTTTATTCTAATGTGTTGAATTTTAAGAAATGAATAAAATATTTAAATAGCATATTGAAGAAGAAAATACATACGGGACAATAAAAGGGCAGAGAGATTAAAAACAGAGAACATCAAAAATGTTATTTTTTAAATTTCTGAAAAAAATAATGAGGACATCGTAGGGTTCTGGTGAATCTTTTGGAAAGAGACCTAGAAAAACACCTGAACCAGAAAATACCTATTTACTAATGGCTTGCCTCCAAGAATGAATAATATGGAGAAGAATTTCCCATTCCCTATGTAAGTTAATCAGAAATAAATGTTCTTCTGGAATATAATCTTTCTTTGAATTACAGCAGGAAATAGACCAACAGTGAACATTTTTCTAAAACTGACAAGATGGTTCTCTTGACACCTCTCATACAGTTTTCACACATTCATGACTGAAATTAAAGCTGTAATCCTGGACGCAGTTTGAACTGAGTCCCATTGGAGTCACTCTGATACAGTTCAGGGTAAACATGCACTGCATTATTGTATGAGTAGATGTGCTGCCATGCCCTGCAGCTGATTGGGATTGAAGTGCTACTCCTGAACGGAGAAAAAAGTTTCTGTTCCAGAAATTCTGTATTCAATCTTGAAGAGATTTTAAACCTATACTTTGATTCTGCTTGTGGAAGTTACTCTGTAAATGCTTTCACAACTACAGTAAAAACTACAACTCCATTACCCTGTGTTAATAATGGTTTTTTCCCCCCCATCAAGTATTAAAAATGTATTTCTCTTTCTTCTAGACTTATCTTACAGACTTCTTATGCCAGTTTGCCCAGCAGCCTTGCTATGCAATGTTCTCAGACCATCTCAATGAGAATGAAAGAAGAGTTCTTCAGACCATTGGCATATAAATCCAGAGTATCTTGATCATATCTAAGCAACATTTTCTGGTTGGTTTCACATTTGTGACCTAACCATGAAATACCTTCCTTTATTCACAAGATATTACAAATACAATTAATCTTTATTTGGAAGTACTGCTCGTGATTTAGAAGGCAATGAAAGGCAGATATGCATGGAGTTTTGCATACTGAATTCGCACAATGGGAACATTATTCTTCTGATAAACTTTCCAGTTTGGCTCTAAATACTTTTTCCTCCACTGAAAAGGCATTTCACTGACTTTTTACAGCACAGTTTAATGAAGCGAGGAAGAAGTTGTCACTAGCTTGTTTATATAGAAACTGGGAAGTTTGTCCCGCTTCACACTTTTGTTATGCAGGGTATATTATCTTGATCTAACCAGGTAACATCTTTTTATATAGACATTTGGAATGAAATGGAATCTGCTTCCAGTCCAATACTTTGAATTAAAACCTGAAAAATAAAAGTGTTAAATTGTTTCCATTTATAGAAAACCCTTGGGGCTCTGCCATTTTCATAATTCTGTACTAAAACTATCATGCACCCATATTGAGCAGACTTGCTACATTAAAACTCAGTTCCTGTGGTTACTGATGACTTTTGTTTAGAAGCCAAACTTTTTTTTATAAAATACTGATTGTATTTAACTTGTTTATTTACTTGATGAATCCATTTCTCTAATACTGTTTGCTTTGTTCACACACAGGATTATACAACTGGCTAAACTGTAGTCCACAAATTAGTATAAGTATTTTTTTATAGGGCAGTAAAATTAATATTGCTGGTTACTCTGCAAGTCAGTACACCGATGCGTCTCCCAACACCTTTTTGCCTTTTTCTCTCTTTTGGGGAAATGAAATAAAACTATTCAAACAAAAATCAGTATTCTTCTTCTTAAAATTCAGAAAAGAAAATGGTACCCTTTCTCTTGAACAACAAATTCCCTTTTAATTACCACTGGGAATACTGTATTTCTATATAGATATGGAAAGCAATTTTCTGCTTAATGTGTGTTGTTACATTAAGTAATCTGCATTGACTTCACGTGGTTTGAAGCGTGAAACTAAATGAAATTTACTTCTATGAAATGTCTATTACATGAAGAATTTCTGGCTCATCAAAAAGCCAGGACTTGCACAGAGTTACAGATAAGCAGATAGACATAGTATGTCTCTAACTCCCTTTGTCCCTTGACAAAGATAATATGTATGAAGGTAACTATGTAAGTATTTCCCTCTATGAAAGAAGTCAGTCTAATGGAATCTAAATTTTAGTGTTACACAAATTTAGCACTGCTGAGAAACTGTCTTTAATTATTTCTCGTTTAGGGTGTGCTTGTATAAACAAAAATTACCAATATATAAATTACTAATATATTTTTATGTTGGACACTGAAAGAGAATTCTTGTCCATTATCACTGGAATTACCAGCTTTGGAGCTTGATTGGAGTTAACTGAGATTTAGATAATTTAGAAATCATTTTTAACTTGAAGCTGAATTTGGAACATTTTATTTTAGGCAAGTAGTAATTTATCTGATGTGGTGACATTTTTTTAAAGGACACTTCCAAAAAGCTATGACACAGCTTATTAATTTTTTATTTCTATTGTCTCAGCAAAATATTTATGCAAATAGTTAAAATAGATCCCTTCGGCTTTTTTCCTCTCAAAGTGGACAGCTTGGGAATTGTAATGCAAAAGTCCAAGTATTATTAAATCTTTTCCATTTAAAATGGTCTGCCCTGTTATTTCCTAACTTTGTTCTTCGGTGTCCATAAATGACAACTCTTTTAAATAAAAGAACAGTAAAAACTAACTTGTCATCTTGGATCTGAAGTACATAAAAATATACCTTTATTATTATGACATATTAAAACCATTACTAAGGGTAACAGAAAAAGCTTTTGTCCTCTTCATATTTATAGTTTAACATTTATTTACTAAGTTACTAACTTATTTACTAAGTTACCTTTATTTACCAAGATGGACTTAAGACTACTTCATTTTTATTGCTATAATAAATACTGGATGCTTGTACAAATACGCCAGACTTTAATGAAGGAAAATGCAAGCATCTACCCCTTTTTTAAATAAATAGATAATATTGTTCAAAGGATATTCTTGGTATTATATACATGGAGCAAAGATTATATAAGATCAAAAATTTTAGAATGATAGCTATTCATAAATATTTATAGAATTTATGTCTATAATTTATAGACATAAATTCTATAAATGTACAAACACTGCACTTTATTCTAGATGCATTGGTTTTATTTAAATAATGAGAAAAACTGCTGCCCCATTCAGAAGACTGCATCATTGATTCAGCTGGTCAAAGAAGAACTATTTAACCATCCAGTTCAGTTTCTGTTTGAACATACCCAATAAACTCCCCAGTTCTTTGGGTATTTGGTAGTCTTTTTCATGTACTTTGTCCAAGAGTGATCTTGGTGTGTTGCCAGTTTCCTATGCTGCTAATTGAGTTGTCAAATTAAAACAATTTGTGGGTGAATATGTTTAACCCTTTTGAGTTCTATGGTGCTTGCTTCTGAGTGAGAAGTAAGTTTGCTGTCTTTGTCCCACAGATTGTTGCATGCATAGACAGACTTTTCTTAAGGATAGTTTTAATGCAATCCTAGCTGTGTACAAAGTCTTTATATAAGATAAAAGTATCTACAGAATATATACTTGCAACAAGATGGTTTGATAGCTATTAAGTATATAAGGGAATAGCACAATATTGATAGTGATGTCTGCTCATGTTGACATAGCTTTAAAAAAATTTTGCCCTATCCTGGTCATGATTTTTTTTTCAGGGCTTTTATCTGGCTACTTGTTAGATGGTAGCCCTAGAAAAACATGCTCTACTGTCCTTGAGAAGAAATGTCCTTGGGACCTGTATAGCCTATGCTGATACAAAATATTGTAATTCTTAAATATACATATACGTACATGTGCTCACTCCCTTTGATTAGATTCTGCGGAACTTTTCAGCTGGTGCTTTCCCTTCATCTGAAACGGCAGTTAGTTGCTTCACTAAGTTTGATGTCTCTTCACATGCTTTATCAGGTCTTTGACATCCTGTATAGCTCACAAGCTGCTTTTTTTTTTTGGTCTTGAACCTTTGTTTTGGTTGTTGCCACGTTACAGCATACTTGAAACACGTACTTTGAAAGGGGGAGGTGTCTCAATGATCAGAACTGTATGTTTAGTTAGAATATAAACTATAAAATGAGACTATCAGCCTTGAAGTGCTGGCGCAGGAAGTGTATGGAACGCTGGGAATTGTAGTCGAATTTCAGGCTAAGAAGCGGTCTCGGCGAGGCCGTGGGATGTCGGGAGTTGTAGTTGACGTTCGGTCTTCCTCGAAGCCCTTATCGCCCGTATTTCCTTCTCAACAGCAAAAGCCGGGCCATGGCGGCTGCGGCCAACTCGGACGGGCGGTCTAAGGTGGCGCCAAGCGTAGATTTTGATCATAGCTGCTCCGACAGCGTCGAATACCTGACCCTGAACTTCGGGCCCTTCGAGACGGTGCATCGGTGGCGCCGCCTCCCGCCCTGCGATGAGTTCGTCGGGGCTCGGTGAGGCGTCTCTGGGGATTTGGGGTCTGCGGGGAGCCCGGCGCGGTGTGGGGCTGAACAGCGCGTAGGGGCCACCGACGAAATGCCGGACTGGAAGGTGGATTGCAGAAGGGATGTAAACCAAGGCTGTTTTCTCTTTTCCTTCCAGCCGTAGCAAACACACCGTGGTCGCCTACCGAGATGCCATCTACGTCTTTGGCGGGGATAACGGGTGAGCCTCCCTACGGTCCTCCCCTTGGTTGTAGCCCTTCCTGTCTCCCCACGCGAAACGGAAATACTGGCTGCTTTTGCGCTTCTCCGCTCCCTGACACGGGTCTTCTTTTTAACATGAGAGAAGAAAAGTTTCTATCAGACAAGGTTTTAGGATGCAGAAATTGAGAGAGTGTGTGTGTGTGTGAAGGGGAATCTTCTTTTATCTCATATTAGGAAATTATGTCTGTCGTGCAGTTCTTACCATGCAAGGAAAGAGAGAAGCAACTGAAACAGGAATGTTTGCAGAGATGAGGCTTTCTTTTAAAATTAGTTAGTTTTGCCCATCCATCCAGCAGGATAGGCATGTTTTGGGTCCCATCAGCCAAGGAATGTCGGCTGGCAGGGACCAGGAAGCGTGCCTTTTCTGCTGTGGCACCTGCCCTCTGGAACATCCTCCCTCCGGATATTAGAATTGCCCTGACCCTGTTGGCTTTCTGGAAGGCCTTGAAGACCTGGCTTTGTGTCTGGGCCTGGGGCCCAGAGTGTGGGAAGGGCCCCCTTTCATGGTTATGTTAACACCATGGCTTTAAAGATCTCTCGGCTGTATTTATATTTATATTTAATTTTTGTTATTGTTTTTACTGTTTTATATTATGACTGTTTTTATTGTTGTTAGCCACCCAGAGTCGCTAGTGTGAGATGGGCCACAGTATAAATTGAATGAATGAATGAATGAATGAATAAATAAATAAATAAAATGTTGCCTGTCATGAAAATATTGCTAGACAGAGCAATTTTTTCTAACTGCACATGAGCTTTCAGATGTGTGGACTTCAACTCCCAGAATTCCCCAGCCAGTGATGCTGGCTGGGGAATTCTGGGAGTTGAAGTCCACACATCTGAAAGCTGCCAAGGCTGAGAAGAACTGCTCTGGACCCTTTTGCTGCAGAGGCTTCTCTCCCCTGTTTGAAGCATGTAGCTCTATTTTGGCTGCTCTGTGACTTTCTCTTTAGGAAAACACGGAAGGGGCCAAAGAGAGTGAGAATGGCTGTGTTTTGACTGCCTAACCCTCTCCCCTTGAAGCTAATTGAAGAGGCTGACTCTAGGGGAAAATACATGTGCCATGTATAACTGTTTCTGTGTTTTTCATTTTCTGACTGAAAATGAGGAAGACATTGTTTCAAAGGGGATAATAGTAGGTATTATAGAAATCTATTTTTTATTTTATTAAAAACGTATCAAGTAAGAAAAGATATGGGAAATACAATGAAAGCACAATCTTATATATGGCTGGTTCCTATCCTGAAATTTAGCATTTCAAAGTTTATAAATAATTACCATGTTTGTATAAACATATCAATATCTGACCACTTTTCAACTTCTAACCATTAAGATAATTTTACAAATACCGCTAATTTCTGCAATTTCTTATCCAAATGTTTAAGTGCTTCTATTACTTTTTGGTGTTGTTCATTAGTTACCTACTACCTCATTTGTCAATAAAATTAATACAACTTGTAAATCTACAGAATAAAAACTCTGGTATAATGAAAAAAACCAGATGATTGTTTTTAAATGAAAATTCTACAGGAAGGTTTGAGGCCAATATCATTCTGTATATTGGAGGGCATGGCCTCAGATAAAAACTTCAGAATGGCTTCCATAAAATTCCTATAGCAATAACAGCCAGTATATTAGTATATTAACCCAGTATATTAATACTGGAAATAATCAGTTGTCCCATGGTCAAAATGCTTAAGGTGATATTACAGTGGGGAGTTGATTTGGAGAACCAAAGTGAAGGAAAATATTGCTATAGTGAGTGACTTAAATTCACATAGACAGTATATGCACATTTTTATCACAACAAAGAAGTAAAATTTCTGGCAGTGCTAAACAATACTGCCCAGGAGCCATTAGTCTTGATACCAGCGAGAGGGGAGGCAGCTCTGAACTTCATCCTAAATGGTGACCAGATCCTAGTGCAAAATATGAATATTATTTAACTGATTGGAAATAGATATCATATATACACATGTAATATGTAAGCTGAAAATTGTGACAATATCCAAGATGGACAGTCAGTCTAGAATATGAACAGTCTATCTATCTAGCTATCCAATTTATCTTCTCCCTCAATCACAATAGTCTCTCTTCAACATGACAGCAATAGATCTTTAGCTAGAATGTATACAACATTTCAGAAAATGTATGATTAAGTCCAGTAAGTTTTACCAACATATGTTAAATTTCTAAGATCATCTCTCTGGCAAGGGACTGGAGTGGACAGTGTAATAGCAATTTTATTTGCATCTATTTTGTAATAGTTGGGAATTATGCTTTACTTTTTCTAGTGTACAGTGTTCCAATGGCCACTTTTATGACTGTTATTTTAAAAGCAATTTTTATGTAATTTGCAAATGAAAGAACTCTTTCCTAACCCTGAAAATATAAGACATTTGAAGATATTAAATTTTACAAAAAAGGGATTTTTGTCATCAGACCATTACACCTTTCAGAGAAGGGAGTGGTAGTGTTAGTAAAAATGTGCCATCTTTACTGAGTCAGTACTGTGTCATTTTCAAGGCAAATTATTAAAAACATAGGTAAGATATCTGCTTGAGGCATTTAAGAAACAACTATGATAAACGAGCAAAGTTTCAACCTATAAATAATTGTTCTGTTACCATTGATTACATTTATTTGTGAAGTTTATCCTAATATAAAGAAGAAGAATTGTTAAAGAAGCTGCTATTTTACTCTCTTTCATTTGATTGAAAAAATAGTTAGAAACCAAATAATAGGTAGATTTTAGCTGAGTAAATTTCTTTCACCTATAAAGCTTCTTTAATATTTTTGTGGCTTCTGAACATACATTTATATATTGTTTCCCTTACTTTGAAGGAAAACTATGTTGAATGACCTGTTAAGATTTGATGTGAAGGACTGCTCTTGGTGCAGGTACATTTTTATTTCTAGTGAATGTCTCATGTTATCAATATTTGATTGGATTAGAACTCCTAAATGTTTGACAAAATGAGAGATTATTTTATTTATTTTTTAATGATGGCAGTATACTTTATTGCTCTCTGTTACTGATTTGGAGTCAAAATAAGTTAAATGACTGGTGGGGCATGATAGGAAGAACAGCAATTCTCTGAACTTTTTTTAGGACATTTACAGAATGAGCATATAACCTTAGATACATTTATTATACTTTGTTGTAACTAAATATATTCAGGATTGTATGTTTTATAACAGTCACATAATAAAATATACTATCACTGAATTTTAGCAAGTGTGATATACCCAAATGCCTTCTGATTAAACATTCAAAATTTTCATGTTATATGCAGGAGCAATAGCATATAATTGGCAAATTCATCAAATAGATAAGAACTAATATTGCTAATTTAAAAATACAGTGCTGTATCTGTCTGTCTGTCTATCTATCTTATGCCTAGCCCAGGAAAATTATTTTAGTAGAGCTGGAAAACATGTGAAGCAAAGTGTCTACACTTGCACCCTTTTGTAGAGAGAGCCAGAGGCAGCTTCCAAAAGAGCCACAAACATCTAGAAAAAGGCACAGCTGCTTTAATATTTCAAAAATATGTGCTTCCTTCATGCTGCCGTGCATTTTGAAGCATCTCTTCTGAAGGATATGCGCATCCCTATTTTATTACCGGAACTGAGTTTTTAGTGGCGTTATATGAAAATATTTCCCCTTTTGTTCTGGGATAAAAATTAGGACCTGCAAAGAACTTTTTTGTTATATGGTAGGCAGTCTGAAAATCCTTGTTGATCTACACTTGTTTGATTTTGCCCACTTTTGCTATGAAAGACATTAAGTTAAAAATACGTACTTACAATCAACATTTACATGTCCTTTGATTAAAGTGCCATATTAATTTAGCCTGTTGTTTTTGTACATCTATGTGCCGTTGTGTGTTGTACTGCATAGGGCTTTTACTACCGGGACCCCACCGGCACCAAGGTATCACCATTCAGCAGTAGTTTATGGGAGCAGCATGTTTGTATTTGGTGAGTTATCAGAAAGTTAATCCCGTGACATGTGCAATGGGGATCTTGATGAATCAGCATGAGGAGTTAACAACAAAAGTATATAGCACTGACACAAGAATTAATAAATGTTGTCAGAGAGTACTTTCATGAGTGTCACAGTGAAAACAATTTGGGACAAGATAAATTTTAAAAATAACAGTATAAAAATAGTGCGGAAATCAGACAAATGTATAATGCAAAACATACCAGTAAATAAAAAATCAGTATAAATTATACAAAATAGAAATGATGAGTTCTGGATGTCATGTATGTTTCCTATGAACTCTAAAGCAATTGACATTGGTTTGCTTTATGTAACCATATTTATTGTCATGTTATAAATAACGACAACTTTATTATTAAATTGTGCAAACCATCCCATTTACCATAACATTATTATCATGTAGGTGGCTATACTGGAGATATATATTCCAATTCCAACTTGAAGAACAAAAATGATCTTTTTGAATATAAACTTGCAACAGGCCAGTGGACTGAGTGGAAGATTGAAGGAAGGTAAGAGTGTATATGTGTTACTATAAATATTTTAAAAAGCACAGGTTTATAAAGCAACAGTTAGACTGGTAATTTTGAATATAATCATGAAGGCTGCAAAGTGGTCTGGAGCTTTCAAAATTTTGGCCATTGTCAGTCGATAAATAGTAATAACATTTAACCCACTACAGTAGCAGAACACTTTTCTCAATCCTTACGCTTAAATAAAAATCAGTAAAAGGCAGGAATCAGTGGCTGTATTTGCAGATAATGCTAAAAAAAAGGAGAATTGCTTTTGTTTAGCCAGGACTCCAAATCAAGCTAAAACTGAAAAACCTTAGGCTGTTAAAAGGTCCCAGCTCTTGATTTATTTACTTAATAAGTATTATCTAAAACCTTGGTTTGACTGCACTGATTCAGAAAGAAAAACATTCAATTGACTCTTATTTTTTTCTTGACATCCAACTGTAACTGAAGTTTGCTTAGTCTGAGAGAGGATCTGGAGTTTTTAATGTGTTGGTTTGTTTTTACTCTCATTAAGCTATGCATACCAAAATCTTGAGGTTTAAATTATTTATCCATCCATTCATTTATCCAAGGCAACTCTGGCCAGCTAACATAAAATTAAAGCAATAGTCAATAATAATACAGATAAAGTAAAAAAATGTTCATCATCAAATCTAACATGCGTAATCCAGGTCCGAGATATTTTACAGCTTGGCCCAAACACCTGAGGGAGCTACTGTATTCTAGTAAAGAAACCTTGTAGTGTGCAGCCAGAAAAAGTATGTGGTGCTGCTGTACTAAAGCTTAACTACTCCCCAAATAGTTAGATTTTGATAGTATTCATTCATCTAGGTATGTAATAGCTAGCCTTTTATCATTTACACGATAATTTCTGTATTAGCAGTTAAGGTACTGGTAAATTTGTCTTTACTTTAGATTACCAGTTGCTCGGTCAGCTCATGGTGCAACAGTCTATAGTGATAAACTTTGGATCTTTGCAGGATATGATGGAAATGCAAGGTAAGATGCATTACTTGTCTGAGACTATGGTTCTTTTTATTAATAATTATAAGACCACTCATTTTTAAGACTCTAGATTTGATCAGATGAAGATAGATTTACTTACATTCCTTATTAGTATTTTAGATTACTGTCAGTTTATGATGACATTCAGAAACTCATAATTAAGAAGGCCTAATCTGTATTGAGCAACTTAAATTGAAATAAATCATGTGAACTTTAAGATGCTCTAATGTATGATTCTTCATTAGAAAAATGTGTTTTCATTTTCTGGAGCCTCTTTTTATGAAGAGAATTAACTAGAAATAATATATAATATTTGGCCAAACGTATTTCTAAAAGACTATAATAAGTTCTTTACTCTCTCCCTGACTTCTGGTACTTGCTTGTCTCTCCAGTATAATTCTTTCCTAATTCAAAATAAATTCATGCAGGGCTGCTAAGGCTATAGATGATTGAATTCTATAATGTTTGAACTTATTTTAGGAACTTGGAATCAGTTCCTTAAAGTCAAACTGGAACCCATCTCAAATAAGCCCCTTCAGATTTTCCCACAGATTAATTTCCTAGTATGGAAGACAGAGAGAAAGAGCCAGTTTGGTGTAGTGGTTAAGGCACCAGGCTAGAAACCAGGAGACTGTGAGTTCTAGTCCCGCCTTAGGCACAAAGCCAGCTGGGTGACCTTGCGCCAGTCACTCTCTCTCAGCCCTAGGAAGGAGGCAGTGACAACCACTTCTGAAAAACCTTGCCAGGAAAGCTGCAGGGACTTGTCCAGGCAGTCTCCGAGAATTGGGCACAATTGAATGGATTAAAAAAAAAAGGGAAGACAAGAGATGAGAAATAACCTTTGAGACAAAATCCAGGCCTTATGTCTTGGAGGTCTGTGTATGACAATTGCTTATAGTGGAGGTGGGAGACAGGAGGGATCATACAGCTGCACACTGAGCTGAAATCCCTTTTTGCCCCCAAACCCCACATTCTCCTTTGATCTCTATTGCTGAATGTTGGTTTTCACCATTTTGAGCTGTTAGGGGACTTGTCATATATATTCAGTTCTAATATCTGTTAGGGCCTCAAATTGGAAATTTTCTTTCACATAAAAAATAGGTTGTGCTCTTACTGTTATATTCCTAAAGGTATTTTAAAAGGTGTCTTTTCCTTCAATACAGATTAAATGACATGTGGACTATTAGTTTACAAGACAGAGAATTAACTTGTTGGGAAGAGGTAAGAAGACTATCAATATTTAATTTTCATGTTGTTAAATGTTGGATTAAAATGTAATTCCTCAGTGAGAGTTAAGGTTAATCTATTTAGAGATTGATTGGGGGGCCAGGGAAATGGATATTTCTAAAAAGTTAATGAGAAATTTAAAAGCAGCACGGTGCATTATTCCAAAACTCATGTAGCATAATTAATCCTATGTGTATTTACTTATAAAGAAATCCCACTGTGTTAATTGAGGACATAAGACTTAATCGTTTGGTTGTGCATTGGACTTTAATTTGACCATTGGTCTGAAGATCAGCTGTCCTGGATTTTGTTTAAGTGGCTGGGACCAGAAAGTCTCACCTCCCTACCTCCATCATTTTGGAGAAGAAAGGGAGACTGTGGGTCTTTGCCAAAGAACCTGGAATATATTCCTATATTGAATTTATGAGTGGATAGTCCCCAATCTTGTAAAAATATACAATGATAACATTTTCAGATTTGACCAAAAATGTCTTAACATACAGTACTTCCAATACTTATTCACAACTATGAGGATTATGAGTTACTTAAGCACACTGATAACATTTTAGGATCTTAAAGCCAAAAATATTCTAAAAGTTTGATTTTGAATTGTCCTGGTGGGAGAACCTAAGTTATTTTAATTTTTCTGTAGCCATCAAGTTCTGTGCTTTTGTTTTTCTCAGTTTAGAACCCTATACTTTGATTAAATAGCTATCCAGTTTAATATGTTTTGGTGTAGTAATAAAAATAGTTTGTCAAACATATTCTGGTACACAAGACTTACTATAAAATGAAGCACTCTTTGCAATACTCAAGGTAACCCTCCCATTGATTTATGAAGTTATTACTGTTTTGATATAATGACTTTAAGTAGTTAAGCATGGTCAATAGAATGTTTAAAACTGTTTTAAAAACATTTTTGGTGAACAGTAGGCTATTGAACATATGTAACTACTGTATTCAAGAAACACATTTGAACAAAGTCATTGGCTGTATAGAGCTGTGTGCAATTCTTTACATTTAAATGACATTGTTCCTGCTGGATCGTACCTTAGATAACTAAGAGTGCAATCCTCATTCTTTAATGAGTAGGCTTATTAAATGTATTTTTACTTTTAGCAAGGAGAGACAGATATGTGACCCAAATTGTTGAGCATTCAGTACATGGTTTTTAAAAGTTTAGTCTTTTCGTTTATTTTTTGATAATGTGAACAAATCACAGTACATTTCAGTCTTCAAATTTCTATCTTCAAATTAACAGTGATTCTATAATGGATAGATATACAGAAATACTTAGATTTGTAGGTTTCAACATGAGACATTTGCAATTTATTTTGTGGTGTTGCTTTTCAGATTAAACAGACTGGTGAGATTCCTCCTTCATGCTGTAATTTTCCTGTAGCTGTCTGCAAAGAGAAGATGTTTGTTTTTTCTGGCCAGAGTGGAGCAAAGATTACCAATAATCTTTTTCAGTTTGAATTCAAAGAAAAAATGTGTGTATGAAACTTAACTGAGCAAAATCAAATGATTAAATTTAAAAATGAGTCTCTTGGTTATATCTAGTGGAAAGGTTTACTGTAATTTAAATTCAAAAGCTCTTGAAAACTGAGCTGTTTTGGAAAGCCTTCCCCTGATTTGATTTGATGTTGCCATCTTTTTATTCTCCTTTGTATTGTTGTAAGGCCATTGTGCTTTTATTTTTTCTATTGGGTATATTTTCTATTGTATTTTTTCTTCCAAGAGTTGTTTTGATTGCAGTGGTATAGAAATATGTTTAATAAATGAATACATTTCCATAAGGTATCCCCAGGAGATAATTGTCAGTTATGAGGGGAAAACGTTCAATGGAGAAACTGAAGAAAATGTTACTAAAAATGAAAAGCAGGAGAAGGCTTTGGTGGGGAGGGGGTTGCCTTCAAGTCAGTGTTAACTCCTGACAACTGCCTGGACTAGTCCCTGCAGTTTTCTTGGCAAGGTTTTTCAAAAGTGGTTTGCCATTGCCTCCTTCCTAGGGCTGAGAGAGAGTGACTGGCCCAAGGTCACCCAGCTGGCTTTGTTTCTAAGGTGAGACTAGAAGTCACAGTCTCCCAGTTTCCAGCCTAGTGCCTTACCCACTACATCAAACTAGGTTACAGGAGAAGGCTATAGTTTAATTAAAGTAATATTGATTACCTCTGTATTTCTGTTGTTATATGTATTAAAACAGTAGACCTACATGGCTTTAGCTTTACAGTTTCAGTAAGGCATTTGCTTGAAAGCTCTTCATTATCAGTTTTATTATACAAATTGTGACACACACCCCCCCCCCAAACAAAAAGTCTATCTGAATCCTTTTATTATGGCATTATGAAATTACATCATGCTCTGCTGGTAGGATCTGCCATCAAGATGAGTTCTGAAATATAATGTGGAGTAGCTCACTTGGCCTATCCAGGGCAAACATTCTATACAGTGAAGGACTGAGTTACACCCCTGTGTTATTTATGAAAACAGATTTAAGGGATCCTGTTTTTAATATGAACACCTACTACAATAATTCATAATTAAAACTTTTAAACATAGCAAAGTATAAAAAGGATGTATTGTTTGTAAACTCAACTAAAACTTTATGCATTCAATGTAAGGAAATCAAAAGAGATCTGCAAAAATTTATACATGCTTACTCAGAAGTAATTCCCATTGTATATAATGTGGTTTACTTCCTAGTTGGGGATTACATCCAAGTCTTTCATTAGTTGATAAGCATGATAACAATTTGTAAAATAGTTAGTACACATAAAAAAGAAGGGTAGAAATGATAGCTGGTAACAATCAGTCAAACTTAAAAAGGAAGATCTGCTTTGCTTCATATATTTCTTTAACACAAGGTACACAGCATTTCAGGGTAAGGCCCAGGCTTCACCTAATTTAATGTACATGTAAGTCTAAATTTAAACTAACTTTAATTACTGTAAATACATTAAATAATACATTGGGATTATTATTAATATATTTAATAATTTTCCTGTCAAACATGATAACTCGGAGGGGTTGGAGGGCCCGGGTACAGCTCTATGCATCCCTGCTTTAGAAACTGAAACTCTAAAAATTTAACTAAAAATATTCTTTGTTTTTTAATATATCAGCTGGACACGAATCCCTACTGAACACTTACTACGGGGCTCTCCACCTCCTCCCCAAAGGAGATACGGCCACACAATGGTTGCTTTTGATCGCCATCTCTATGTGTTTGGTGGTGCTGCAGACAATACGTTGCCTAATGAACTTCATTGCTATGATGTTGACTCTCAGACATGGGAAGTTATCCAGCCAAGTCCAGATAGTGAGGTAAAATACAGTTAATTGCCTTTAATTCCCTTTTGCAAAATCTCTGATTTAACAAATTAGTTTCATATGTGAAAGATAGAATTATAAGGAAGAAAGAAATAGTATAAGTGCTGTTATTAAACACAGAACAAGTTACCACTGGAATTGAAGCAAGATTACATTTTAGGAAGGGAATAAAAATACTTATTCACCCAGGCCTTTTAATCTTTCAGTGTTTTCATGTTGAATATGTTAAATGTTCACTCTTTAGTTTTATATATTTATGTCTTATTTTAATGAAGTTTTATGTTGTTTTATTGTACTTCTGTAAGCCTCCCAGATCCATTAAGGAAATGGGTGGTATACAATGTGTGGAGTGTGTGTGTGAAGTGAATTGGGGCTGTTCCTGGGTGAAAGGCAGGGACAGCTGAGAAGGGGCATTTAAATCACTGCTAGCCTACCGGTGAGAGGCGGGGCACTGTGAAGTGGTAAGCAAAGGGAGAGCTTGATCCCTCAGGATATACCTGTTCTTTCTCATGAGTAGTAAGGGACTAAGGGGTCTGACAGTTTCCCTTGGTTTGATGTTGGATTGAAAGGTTTTTCTCTCTCTTTCTCTGTATTAAAAAAGGCAACCTTTTTAAGTATGGACTGACCTGTGTATGTGTATGTGTGGTAATGGATCAGCATGTGTGGTGTGTTTCCCCCATAGCTGTATTGCCTCTTAGGCCTTGAAAAGTGATTTTAGACTCAGAAAATACTGGTCACAGAGCACCGGTGAGAAAACCAGTCCATTTTGAGTTTATGTACCATAATATATGTAATGGGGAATACTGAGTACTTTCCATTCTTTGTTTCTAGTTACCAACTGGAAGACTCTTCCATGCTGCAGCTGTTATCTGTGATGCAATGTATATCTTTGGTGGGACAGTGGACAATAACATTAGAAGTGGAGAAATGTATAGATTTCAGGTAATATATTGAAAGCATTGGCCATCAATTAATATAAGAAGATACAGATTATTAGTTTAAGGTTTGACAGTGAACAACAATTACTTCTAAAATATTTTTAATGTTAAGTATTTGCCTCATGGGAAACCTTCATCAAATAAATAAAATCATGTCAGCACATTTTAATATTTTCTTCATAGAATTCTATTTTGGAGCATGACCCTTTGATCAGGAAAAGACTGCTACATCTTATATCAAGAGTTGTAGGAAGATAGAAACGTAAAAACAGTAAGATAAAAAAAGATAAAATTTTAGGAAAGCACTTAATATCTGTGTGGCAGGACAGACTGTACTAAAATTGTAAGCAACCTTTAAGTGCTTTCCTTCCCCTTTAAGCCTAACACACCACAGTGTAAGGAGGGCTGGGAGATGGTTAAAAGCCCTGGGGTTGGAACAGCTGGGGGTGGTGGTAGTAGGGGGTGAAGTAGAAGACAGAAGGAAGCGAGGGTGAGAGCAGTGGTCAAGGCTTGTAGTAAAGGTAGAGAAGGAATGAGACTTTGTCCACTTAAAGGAGAACTGGGTTCTAAAAATAGTAGAAGAGTTGTTAGTAGTGTTAGTAATAGAAATAGTATAGTGATAAAATAGCTTAGTGACCTACATGTATTAGTTAGAATAGACATAGTCTAGAGTAGTCATAGTGATAGACATATAGGTTAGTCGGAAAGAATTGTATTAGTTGGTCACCTAGGTAAAAAAAAAATTTTTTTTATACTGTAACTAGTGGTTTTAGTAGTCACTGTGTATATATGGGAACTAGTGGTCCCCAACATAAAAGGGGAGAACAAAAGGTCTTTGTGTGCAGTGTCTCATTTGGGAATGTCTTGGTGAGTGAGTAAACCCTTGGGTATCAAATGAACCTGTGACAATGGTTGTTCCATTTAGTGCAGGAGAGCAGACTAAGTAAGGCTTAAAATTAGCAGATGCACAATTTTGTATATTTTCTTGATAGGTTTATTGGTGTTGTTTATATTATAGGTGGGTATATGCATTATTTTTAAGTTTATCACTGTGTGGCCACTCACAACCTTTGGGAATGGGTAGTACAGAAATAAGGCAAATAAAAACCAAGAGGGAATAATTTCAAAATAATGTCCTAAAACTGGGGAGAATATTTGTTTTTGCTGCATTGTTATTTATATTGTTGTCTGATTGTACTGCTCTTAGATATAAGTGCCTACCAAATAAAATTACTAAAATACTCTACTACTAAGAGATACATAGGGACGCAGTGGCACTGCAGGTTAAACTGCTGAGCTGCTGAGCTTGCCGATCGGAAGGTCGGTGGTTCAAATCCGCGTGGTGGGGTGAGCTCCCGTTGCTAGTCCCAGCTCCTGCCAACCTAGCAGTTCAAAAACATGCAAATGTGAGTAGATTAATAGGTACGGCTTCGGCGGGCAGGTAACGGCGTTCCATGTAGTCATGCCGGCCACATGACCACGGAAGTGTCTACGGACAAACGCCGGCTCTTCGGCTTTGGAACAGAGATGAGCACCGCCCCCTAGAGTCGGACACGACTGGACTTAATGTCAAGGGAAACCTTTACCTAAGAGATATATACACAGTGAAAGCTTTAAGCAAGTCAGGTCAGAAAGAGAATATTATTATGATACTGGAATGAGTGTATCTTGTTTGCATTTCTGTGAATAAAAAATTGACAGATAAAAATTATGCCTAAATGTAACAGCAGCTTCATATCTATTTCTGTCACACCTGGTTGGCTTATTTAAGCTTCACATCCAATGCATATATTCTTCTATCTGAGCATGTTACATCTTTGTTATGGAATATAATGGAATTGCTTCCTTCTGTCTTTAGCTAGTTGAGATCTGATGCGCAAGTTGAGAGCAATGTTAACTTGGCACAACAAGTTATTCTTGTGATGCGCTTAGCACTATTACACTGAGGAAGCTTCAATATCAAGCGTTATTATTTTCATTCACAGAAGTTGAGAATCCAGCTGAAATGATTTCATATTTAAACTTGTGTTTTCCCATCATTTTTCCTATTGTATAAAATTGAATAGTTTCTGACATTACAAGCTATCTAATATAACTCCTGGCTCTTCTGAACAGTTTGTATTTGTAAATTGCTAACATTTCATACATATAACTTTTCCATGTAGAGTTGCCTCTGTATGGTTGTGTTTCAAGAAACCACCTATATTACTGTTTCCTTTTCTTTATCTTACCTCATACCATTGGTTTCTTTGTCCCACTCTTTATTACCCATTTCCTGCATTCTGCATAAATTGCCTACCCCAAGAGGGAATAACATGATGAGCATGTGTGTATGTGTATATGAGTTAGGTCAAAGTTTTTCATACTACTATTTCTTATGGAAACGTTATAGAGAAAACTGAGTTAGATCTTCTAGATAATGGGCTGATACGTTGTGTTCAATGAGAAAGAAGTTAACAACAATTATGAATTGGTTCATGTCAAACTGTGGTTCATAGCAATAAAACTTCTTCCAATTTCAGACTGTAACATAGCACTGCTCTTGGTTTCAGTTTTCTTGTTATCCAAAATGTACTTTACATGATGACTATGGAAGGCTATGGGAAAACAGGCAATTCAGTGATCTGGAATTTGTGCTTGGGGAGGTAAGTGAATTCTAATGACAAGGCTGAACAGTTTTCTCCCACAGAAGTACGTATAGTACCATACTTCATTATTCATTGATAAAGTTCCATCAACTTATCTGGTAGACCTTTGATTGAGAACAGAAACTGGAAACTGGCTTCTCTTCTTACATTTTTATGATAGCTTAAATAACGTTGTTCTTAATCTGTTTATATTCTTCCTTTAGGTAGATGTTGAAAATGCAACAGAATGTTGGAAATAAATTATGAATTTGGACTGGGATCAAATTTGGTTCTGAGAGAGAAGCCAGCAAAAGAAAGCTTGAGTTGGAACTAGGCCAGATCAGGCTGGAAATTATGGTTATTTTTTTTCCTAAGAATTTCCTCAGTGCATCTCTGTGGAAGCTGGCAACTGCTTTGTTCTAAGCCAGTGTTTCTCAACCTTGGCAACTTTAAGATATTTGGACTTCAACTCCTAGAATTCCCTAGCCAGCATGTTGGCTGGGGAATTCTGGGAGTTGAAGTCCACATATCTTAAAGTTGCCAAGGTTGAGGAATACTGTTCTAAGCTTTTCTCCCTCTTGGTTATGTGACCCAGAGTGGAGCATTAGCAACCTGCCCATGCTTTCTACTGCTTACAAACAAAAACATAGGGCCACTGCTGATAAGGGGTTTGGAAAGAATTCCAGGAGCCGTGCTCTGGATGATTTCCCTACTTACTTTGAAAGAGTAAAGTCTCACTGTACTTAATCTGTGCAAGTGTGTAATAAGACTGGAGAGCAAGAGCTGCTCAGTGGTATATATTCCACTGTGATTTAGAAACATAAAGCCAGTTTTGATATTAATCAGAGATCATCTAGTCCAACTTCTTGTTCAGTGTAAGATGTATAATGCAAACTGTTACAATAGCATACCTAAAAGATAGCTGTCTAACTTCTGCTAAAATGCATTTAATGAACGCAAGATGACCATTAAAACCGTCTGTTCCATTGCTTCACAGCTCTTACTATTAGGGAATTTTTCCTAACGTTTAGAAGAAAATGAGAAAGTGAAAAATGTGTTGTTCTTTTGTCATCTCTGCTTTCACAGTATGAATAAACAGCTAATGAGAACAGTTATCAGAACCTCAAGAACAGATACTTCTCCAGTCCCAAAATAGTTATTACCAATCTTGATTCCCGAAGGAGATGGTTACTGCTTATATAAGTACCATAGATGAACTGTGTTACTGGCTTGCTATATCTCAGTGTATACAGTACTCATTTCTTTGGCTTTGTAGTATCTGTTCATCCACTGGAAAAGTGAAGTTTTTTTGGCCTGTATGCATGATTACAGAGAACATACAGAAAGGCAAATTGCTTCCCTATATCTTTAGAGGGTTGAGTGGTGTTATGGTCACACAGGCTACCCTATTGCAGGTTCTGTTACACGTGTTCTACTTTGCTTCCATTTTATAGCTGCTGTTTTATCAGAGGAGAACTAAGTAGATGATAGTTCCCTTGAAAATGGGGAGGATAATCTTTCAGAATTCTTTCACAGCTATAGAAGCTTCCTAAAATAGATCTTATGCCCATTATGTGTGACTGCTCAGATGACCACTCAAATTTATTATCAAGTAACCAGTCTTTTTCAAGAAAAATAAACTATGCTGTTTATTCAAAAACTCTACACTCTCTTGGACTACATTTCCAATATATAGCAATGTTTTAGCATTCAGTTATCAGCAAAATCCTGCAATTCCCTTTCCATGCTATCTCCCTATTACCGATAGAAGGAAGAGCGGGTCCGAGGGCATACAGCTATTGTCACAGCTCGCTGTAAATGGCTCAGGAAGAAAATCACACAGGCGAGAGAAAGGCTGAAACAGGTATGATTTATTACAAATAGTAATTGGATTCCCATTTTCCAGTTTATCTTCTGGTATAAATTAGGCCATAATTGAAAATTACTGTATGTTTAACCATAAAAATTAATTAGAATGTATATGTTTGCAGCAATCGGCTCTCCCCTCCAAGAACAAGGCTATCAGTCCGCTTGTTTGTGGTTTGTTTACGGTGACACATTACTGTAACAAGCATACAACAACATGGAGAACATAGACATGGCCTAGCTAAAGTTAATAATGACCATGTTCTCTTATTAACTCCAACCACAGATACCCTTTATCCAGATACTTGTTTAATTTGAAACAAATGGATGGAAGGGCCAGAGGCCACTAATACTGCTGATTAGGGAAAAACAGCTGCAAAAAGGTACTTTCATGTTAACATCCTTATAGTTGAACATGCCATATGAATATCCTGATGACATGGATGCTTTTAATGAAAAGGTGATCTAGAGGTGACTGGTGATCTTTTTTTTTCAGTACCTACATCAGGATGTAATATTTGGGTAAATCTTAAAATGTATACTGTGGTTAGATTTAGTTTGCCATTTGTATTAGAGTCTATCCCAGTGTCTCAACCTTGGCAAATTAAGATGGGTGGCTGGAGAATTCTGGGAGTTGAAGTCCGCCCATCTTACACTTGCCAAGGTTGAGAAACACTGGTCTATCCTAATTTTAATAATGAAGTAAAACAGAAATAAAAGCAAATTTGTCTAGTACTTGTACATGAAGGGCTACATAAATAACCATGTAATTGCTTCTATTTGTAGCATTATTTGGCTTGCATAGACTTGGCTTTTCCCTCTCTTTATTAGAAATCTAAGCAAGAGGTTGATGAGGAAGGACAAGAGATGCCCCAAAAGGAAATGACAGGCAACAATGTAAAGTTGGGTCGCCTGCAGCCACTGCTGGAGGTGACAATCCGGGAAGCTGAAGCTCAGCCCTTTGAGGTGCTCATGCAGTTTCTCTACACAGACAAAATCAAATACCCACGCAAAGGTAGAATAGCAGAATTGCTTCCTAAGAAAAGTAGTGCATGTTTTCTCTGTTTCTTTCTGGAATTCTTTCTAATAAAGGAAAAAAAACCCAGAAGTGACTAGTGCCAGAGGCTTATAATGCTAAAACCAAATGCAAATTTCAACCTGCTTATGCCTGTGTGTCACACAAGAGACCAGAATAAGGAGCTGTGCTTATGTGTCCCTAACATGATTTGAGGAGCATTGAGCAAAATGTGCATTAGAAATCCTTAGAAATCAGGGGTGATAGCTGCCTATTAAAAGGTGCCTTTGCCTAACATTATAGGAAATATTGGTAGGAAATATTTAAGAACTCCAACAGCAGGCTGAATGTGGAGGCTATGAATTCTCAGCTGAGATGTGTTGAGAATTTGTGCCTTTGAGCTCAAAGGGGGACAGAATACCAGGGAGTAATAAGAAAAAGGAAAGAAAGGGAGAAGGAGACATCTTTCCAGGAGATAATAAGCCAAGTATTTTCCTGTATTACACTCATGGGCAGGGAGAAGCCAGTTCAGGTAAAGGCTTGAGCAAAGTGGTTATAATAGGACACCTTCCTATTATCTCTCCCTGTTTGTGTCCCCCAAGCAAGTAGCCTATTTACAGAGCAGAATTTTGTGATCATGTTTTTAAATGCTAATTTTCAAAAGCTTATACCCAGTACTAGAACATGTGCTTTACAGGCCAGTGTTTCTAGATTAAGTTAGTAGCCTCTCCAGTTTAAAGATTCAGCTAGAACTAGAGAGCCAATTTGGTCTAATGGTTAAGGTAACGGGCTAGAAACCAGGAGACTGAGAGTTCTGGTCCCATCTTAGACATGAAAAACAGGCTGGGTGACCTTGGGCCAGTCGCTCTCTCTCAGCCCAACCCGCCTCACAGGGTTGTTGTGGGGAAAACAGGAGGAGGAGGGGGTATTAGGTTTGTTCACTGCCTTGGGTTATTTATAAAAATAATAAAGGCAGGATAGAAAATAAATAAATGTCTTTTTTGTGACCAGGAATCTAGAGAGCTCCTGCTTGTCAGAATAGATAATACTGAGCTGGATGAACAAGTTGGACCTGGAAGTAGACAGTTTCTTATAGCTTCTAGCTCTAATGTTTTGCTCAATCCTGCAGAATCCACCAACAGTTTGGGTACTCAGGATGGTACAAATATCTCTTCCTGCAAGACTATCCTTGTTTCCCATCACAATGTTTTTCCCTTCTCATATTTTACTGCTCTGTATTGCATTTCTTAACATGCTTTAACAGCATTTTAACATAGGCTTTTAGAGCCTCATTATTGCAATATTAATATTGGGAATCAATTTAATTCTCTTTCCTGCCTGCTTTCACACCTGTCACATTCTTTGCAGTATGTGGAATGAATTAATTTTTTTGTTATTGTTGCATAGGGCATGTGCAAGATGTTCTGCTAATCATGGATGTATACAAGTTGGCTCTTAACTTCAAACTATCCCGATTGGAACAACTGTGTGTCCAATATATTGAGGCCTCAGTAGATCTGCAGAATGTACTTGTTGTATGTGAAAATGCAAACAAACTTCAGCTAGATCAGCTGAAGGTAAGTTTTGTGGGAAATTAGAGTCTAGTGGTTAAAGCACTGGGCTAGAAACCAGGAGACTGTGAGTTTTAGTCCTGCTTTAGGCACAAAGCCAGAGGTGTGACCGTGGGCCAGTCACACACTCTCTCAGCCCTAGGAAGTAGGCAATGGCAAACCACTTCTGAAACCTTGCCAAGAAAACTGCAGGGACTTGTCCAGCTATTTGCCAGGAGTCAACTCCTACTCTAAAGGTACACCAAAAAAAGGTCTAAGTAGAATTAATGATTTTTTATATATAAGGCAGCTTCATTTTAAACTAACTTGAAAATTCTGGTTCCAGGCAATCAATTTTCAAGTACTTTTGTTGAATGAAACTACCCACTGTTGCATGTGTTTCAGCTTTCTTCTGTTGTTCATGTATCTGTAAACTATGTGAACTTGAATTGTTTAAGGGAGATTCCAGCAGTATTAGGGAATAAAAAGTATATAAATGGAATAAAACAAAAAAATAGATGTTGCAACTGAAGGAGAAGATATGCAAGCCATTCTTTTCCCCATTTAGAGAGAGACTGTTAAAGAGCATAGGCAAGAATTAAAGGGAAGGGGATAAACTGGCTGTGTAATTAGCAGTAACAATTTCTGAACTTTGAATCTTTCAGAATTAGCTTCTATAAATGTTGAATATTCATTGAGTTAACTGTAATGTTTGCAAAAACATACATTTTAATTCTGTTATAGAACATTCTGAAATTGTAGAAGAAATGTTCCAAACATGATTTTCTTACAATGGGGGTGGGGTTTATGTATGTGTATTCACATGCACATATATGCTTTTTTTTTAGGAACACTGCCTGAATTTTGTGGTAAAAGAATCACACTTCAATCAAGTAATAATGATGAAAGAATTTGAACACCTTTCTTCATCTTTGATCGTGGAGATAGTACGCAGAAAACAGCAACCTCCACTTCGAACACATTCTGATCAGCCGCTTGATATTGGTAATGTATCTTCCATCCAAGATGAACTATTGTTTTCACACTCCAGTGTTAGTGTAAACTATAGAAGTCTAGAGTACAAGGTAGAATTAAAATCTATAAAAAGTTCAGTTTTGAAATAAAATGAATCTGAAATCATTAAGTAAAATTCTGTATAATTTTGTAGGTAGGGAAAAAGGGTTGATTGCTAGGTGTTATTGATGGCCTCACCAATAAAGGATAATGTTTATTGGAATGTTTGGAGAAAGACAGATTGGTGAGCTGAATTACAGCATGGCTGTTCTACAAAGTGTGAGCTTTGTATATAGGACACTATATCAGTTTTAGTGCTAAGAGGCAGTTAGACAAGCTATGTACATGTAGGTACTACTAATACATAATGAATTAGTAGTACCTACATGTACACTGCTTGTCTAACTGCCTCTTAGCGCTGAAACTGATAAAGTGTCCTCTTTAAATTTAAAGTCACAGTATTTTGCAGGGTGATAGTGATAATCCTTTGGCCATTCTGTAGGAGGAAAAAATGAAAATGTGTTGCATTATCTCTGGTTGCCAATTACTGTATATTTTCCTATTCCTACTCTCCTGCTATGTGGATCACAATCTGCTTTGATTATAGCAAAGTTGCTGTACCACCTTTTTCTGGCTTGTCATTTGTCAATAGAAAGTGTGCTGCTTTCTTATGAGTAGGATTTAGTGACAACTGATTTGCTCCTAGAAAGGCACTAGGTTTTAATTCTAGGCATCAGTGCAGATCTATTGCTGCCTTTGTTCCTAGGATATCATAGGTGGTCCTGGTGAGCCTGTGGCATTGGAGGGTGATGGTCAGTACACATGAGTTTATGAAGAGATAGACCAACTTCAGGTGGAATATTCCCCCCTCCCCGTCCATGTAATGGGTTTAGAAGGGCAGTCTGTACCCCCTGACATCTTCATGTTGTGGTCTCTGTTCAGTTCTGAGGTGATCCTACTAGGATGTCAGTAGAAAGAATACATATTTATGCATTGTATCTTGTAGCTTACTTTGGCTTTCAAAAAAAAAAAAAAGCTATGCAGGTTGTATGAGAGGCAGGAAACAGGGTAATTGAAAAAACTTCTTGGTAGAAGGCAACGGAAATCAGTTCTGCATTGTTGCCAAGAAAACTATATAGACATGTCTATAGTCATTAAGTTGACTTGGGGGATTTGTTTATCTTAGATTATCAAATACTTTTCATTAAACAGGTCCTGTTGATTTTCCTATGGCATTGTATTGCACTAAGGAGGTAAATAATTGCTAGGCATTTCTAGCAACCTGTAACTAAGTCAATTACTTTCAACATCTCAGACAACCCTATATTCCTTTGCAGGAACCTCATTGATTCAGGATATGAAAGCCTATCTGGAAGGTGCTGGTCTAGAATTCTGTGATATCATTCTACTGTTAGATGGTCATCCAAGACCAGCTCATAAAGCTATTCTTGCAGCCCGCTCTAGGTATGTTTTGCAGATTAATAATTCATGATACAAAATTATAGATAAGGATAGATGAGGATGTTAGAACGTTACTTCTTACTTTGACTTCTTTTTACTGTAAGGTAAAAACTAGGCCCAAATTTGCATGCCTCCCCTCTACTCTTCCCATTTTAATTACACATATAGAAATTAGTATCTGAACAGAAGGAGCCTTCCATTTTTTGAATGCAGGATGTTTCCTGATTTCATATATATGAGCTGCCCTCCAGTACTGTACATTAAAAAATGCAGCAAGAAATGAAAATGTTTGATTAGAAATGTTGTATGATACTGTACAAAATGCTTGTAAAATGTGTCATTTGAAAAATGCTGTAAATCAGTTACATTTGAGAAACAGAATTGGTAAAAGAGGCATTTAAAAATGCTCCAGTGTTTCATGCATTCTCTGCTCCTTATTTTATTTGTTGAACAACCAACCAGTGGTACAATTTTATGAGAACAAGGCAAGTATGGAATCCAGCCATATGGTTCAAACTGTTTCTTCCTTTTCTCCCAGTTACTTTGAAGCAATGTTTCGTTCTTTTATGCCAGAAGATGGCCAAGTTAATATTTCAATTGGTGAGATGGTGCCAAGCAAACAAGCATTTGAGTCTATGCTACGATATATTTATTATGGTGAAGTGAACATGCCTCCTGAAGATTCTCTGTATCCTTTACCTGATTTGATATGTTTCTCATGTGTAAGTATTACAACAGGGATGCCCAACTTATTCTAGCTGAGGGCACACTCTTTCCATGATGTGCCAGGGACCACAAACCAAAATGAGTGGTGCCAGGACAAAAACTGCATTAATTATAGGTAACTTGATACTCTCCAGAATCTTTTTTACCATTTTCCCTTCTACTACATTCAAAATTAGAACTTTAAAATATCTGGGGATTGTCCCCAAGGCTTAAGGGACCAACCTGTGGCTCACTTTGTACAACTCTGGATGCAGAATTATGCATAGGTTAGCTCATAATTCTTTGGTGACAAATATCCTGAGTAAGGCTTTAATGGGTCTTGACAGATGGAAAAAAGAAGAGGAAGAATACATTGTTAGTATAGAGATCCTGTTTTATGAATGTTAACCCCAAAGTTTTCCTGCCAACTTGTCCCCAGTCTATTAAGACTGGAAGTCTGACTTGGTAGCTTTAGCCTTTAAAACACTCAATATAGTTACCTTTTTCCTCAGCTGGAGGAAGGAAATGAAGTCCTCCTTCCTGTTGTAAAGCTCTTTGTCCCCTGAAAATCCTCCTCTAGTGGATCCTGGTTCGTACTGAAAATAGAAGCAACATCACAGTCACAAACACAGATCTAGAACCAGTCCACTAATAGCCCTATTCAGATTAAAGTTCCTCAGGCAAGCTGACAGTTTGTTGATGGTTCATCATAAGAAGTAATCTTCTATCAACACACCAATTCTGGGTTTTTATTTTCCTTACACTGTCTCTTTTCAGTATATTTGAGTTCACAGAGAATTGGGAAACAGCTGCTGCACATATAGTATAGCTGAAATGGCAGCAATGTGCATGGCCCAGAGCCAAAAACAATTTTCAAGAAGGCAGCCAGCTGCAATTATAACAATAACACACTAGAGAGAATGCAAGCAGGGGTCAAATCTCTGTTTGTCCTTATTGCTATTCCATTTAGGTTTATGGTACTTCTGTTCCTTACAACTTGAAAGATGAATTCTCTTTAACTGACTTCTTTTAGCTACCTCTTTGCTGCCCCTTATTATTATGGGTTCTATAATAATCGTCTTCAAGCATATTGTAAGCAGAACCTGGAAATGAATGTTACTGTGGAAAATGTGCTCCAGGTAATTGCTACTAATGAATCAGTTTGGAACTAATTGTAATTAGCCCCTAATATACTTTTTTATGGGAAGTAATCAATTTAAAGTTCCAAAAATAAGTTCTGCACAGTTTGAAAGATTAATTCATGGGGCCAGGCTACCTGAGGGACCGCCTCATCCCCATAACTCTACCCGCCCCACCCGGTCATGCAGAGAGGGCATGCTACGAACCCCGCTGATAAAGGAATTCCACCTGGCGGGGTCCAGGAGGCGGGCCTTCTCTGCAGTGGCACCCACCCTCTGGAACATTCTGCCCCCGGAGCTGAGACAGGCCCATTCGCTCCCGGACTTCCGGAAGAACCTAAAAACCTGGTTCTGCCGCCTCTCTTGGGGTGGGAGGGGCACCAGTTCATCTTGGGGGTGGCTATTATAGATCTCTCCCCAACAAACAAGATCTACACTGCTGGATTTTATATTTTCTACTGTATATTTATTTTATTTTATAGAGTATTTATATTGTAATTTACGTGTTTTAACTTTGATTGTAAACTGCCCAGAGTCCCCTTTTTGGGGGAGATGGGTGGTGATGGAAATTTGAAATATAAACAAACAAACAAACAAATAAATCACATTCCCATATAAATGTTATGATCTGTATAGAGTTCAGTGTATTCCTATTTACAAAAAAATTGTAATAGACAAATCCTTAATATATTTTAAAAGTAAGATGATAAAGAATAAAGATGATAAAAAATATTTATTTAATTAAGAAAAATGTGGCTCATTCATTAAATATTTCTAAATATATAACTGTAGTGAATTCCACATTCCCATTTGTCTTTACCTGTTTTCTGTAAGAATGGAAGGTAAATTATGCATTGTACTGGGTATATTACAGTCCCCTTTCATTCATACAAATCATCTCTAATTAAGGAAAATGGCCAATTGACTTCACATTATGTAGGGCAAACCTCAGTATCTGAATTCCCCATGCTCTGAAGAATCCCTGTAAGAGGACCAGAGCCATCATATATTCCCACAATAGTGTAAAGCTGATTCGTCATTAAACTAGGCCATGCCACTAAAGATGGTGCATATTCACTACCTAGTTCCATGCTTTAATGAAGCTCAAAAATGCTTCTGTAAAGTCTGTTCCTCTGTATATTTAGTAGGGCTGTGAAGAGATTGGGTTTGAAAGCAAAATGTGGTTTGGAGAGAGTGTGTAGGTGTGCACGTAGCACCTGTGGGAAATATTTTAGAGCTGCCATGCCTTTCCTTGACATCAAATGGTTTACCTCCCCAGCTCTGCACCCCCAAATATCTTTGGTTTAAGATGTTCGTTACAGATACTACATGTGTGCTACAAGTGCCCCAAATCACATTTTCTATCTCTGCACAGCCCTAACATTCAAGCTTGTAGAGTCTTTTTTGATGCAAGAAACTTTTTTTTTTCTTCAGATTTTAGAGGCAGCTGACAGGACCCAGGCACTGGACATGAAGAGACACTGCCTATATATCATTGTTCACCAGTTCACCAAGGTTGGTTGGATGTTTTCTGGGGTTCTGGGCATCTGCTGTCCTCTTTCACTGCCATGGTTGAAAACAGCTTAAGGTAGTCCTCAGTTTCATTCTTGTTCCTCCCTTTGGATTGTGTGCTATGCTTTTATAATCTGCCTTGATAATCTTCAGTGTTTCTTAGCTGATGTCTCCCTTTAAATATTTCCTGTTCTTTGTTCTTTTGTTAGTATTGGCCTTGTAGCATATAGATGCATATAGGTTTTATACAGAACTGTCACAATTAAATTGTATGTTACGTTTATGTTGTCCAAGATCCAAAGAAGTGTGAAATTAATTCTAGAGAGGCCAAGGAGAGTTTAGTTGTATGTTTCATTAATAGCAGCTCTTCCTATTTTTGTCCAGATATGCAGTGTATAGAAAACTGACCTTGAAATGCAATGGTTACGATATGGCATAGGAGAGTTATCTGATCAGAGGGAAAAAAAATTAAAATCCACTACATTAGGGGTAAAGAAAGACATAGCATTTAACTACAAGAGGATCAATTGGAAGCCACTGATATATTCAGTGTAAATACACATTTTTTCTTCAGAGTGGTTGTGGTGCAGTTCTACAAGGCTACACTAGAAATATTCTGTAACACACAGATTGGCTGATATTTGGGAAGTCACCAAGAAATTCTCTATCTAAATCCAAACTATATTTACATTATAAGAAGTTTTAAAAATTAAAAATGAATAGATAAACATATGGTACACATTTTAAGCAACAGGATAGTTTTCTGGTGGTGTACATCTGTTCAGGCTTCTACTGTAATTCATATCCAATCCTCATCAGCACCAGACAGCATGGGGAATAGTTTATGGATTATAAGAATTGTAATCCAGTACCTCTGGATGATAACAGATTTCCTGCTCTTTGAATCCTGGCCACTGTCTTTTAAACATTTACATTTTTACAGCACTATAAAAGTGTTAATATTTTAAAATTCCATCTGTTAAAAGCCATTGTTTAAATGTCTTTTCTATTGGCTTTTGGAGAATCTCATCACTGGTTTTCAAAAGCTACATCTTGTATAATTATGCAGAGATGAGAGCTACGACAAAGAAACAGAAAATCTTATGTGTTGATTATTTCTTCTCATTATTGCTAAACTTGCTTGTTTGATAGAAAGTAAAACATGTTCCATTATGTTAGATTTCTGTTTCAAGATTAGATTCATTATGCTTAGTTGAAGAAATAAAATTCTAATTTTGATAAAGCTTTATGAATCTATACAAAACATATTCAGAGTTGCCTACTTTGGTGTATTTGTTTCAGCATGACCAGATTCATAGTAATAACTAACCATTCTCTCTTTCTCTTTCCTGTTGAAGGTCTCCAAGTTGCCAAATCTTCGGTCTCTCAGTCAACCTCTCCTACTTGACATCATAGAATCATTAGCAAATCACATATCAGACAAACAATGTGCTGAGCTTGGAGCAGATATTTAAGATTTCTTTTATTCTACATCTTGCATATTTTTTTCTAAGAGGTTGCACTCTTCCTATATACAATATAAAGATATTTAATCTTTATTATCAATCCATGTTGATATGGTAAGATGTCCTTATAAAGTCCCCTTGTGTGAGATGGGCGGCCATATAAATTTGATAAAATAAATAAATAAAGCAGGAAACCTTTGAATAAGTAATGATACTTTGTGACTTTCTAAATATACATTTGAATTGTAGTCTAACATTGGGGTTATAGGCACACGAAACCTACTAATTAAGTCGGATAGAATATATATTTCCATAATTATTAAGAATATTGATAATACTCTTTTGATTCTTTGTCAGTTAGAACAATGTTGCTAAACTGGAATCACTCCAAGATTATTTTAACACCTATATTTCTGCTTTTTTACATATATACACGCACGCACGCACACACACATCAGGATGATTAAGATATAAAAAGCAAAGGAATACTCTTATTCCCTGTTGGGATCATTTCAAAAAACAAGTTATACAGTGAATCAACAAAACTATGTTCTTTAGCAGTATAAGGACTTTTTTTGACAATCTGCATCCAACCTGCATTATTTTATTGTAACTGTAAGATGTCATCAAAGACTTTCTTCAGAACACTGAATTGTTTATATAAACCTGGGTTTATATCTATTCCATATTCTCAATATGGCATGTCTAATAAAATTCTTTTTGAAATCCACATTACTTTTAACTTTATCATACCGTAAGTATCCATGCCATCCAAACCTCAGGTCATGATCTAATGATTTTTTGATTCTCAGCAACATCCATTCTTTCATCCAGACCAAACAAGCAGTGAAATACAATTTCAAATCTGATAAACCCATTCCTCCTCTTTCCTTTGCATCTTGTAACACTTCATATTTAACTCATGGTTTTTCCCCTTGCCATATAAATTTAGATATATCTTTCTGCCATTGTTTAAATGATACTTAAGTTGTCAAAATAGGTATTGTCTGAAACAAAGCCATCATTCTTGGCAAAACATTCATTTTTATCACCGAGATTCTCCCAAACAGTGACAATTTTAATTTCTCCCATCTTAACATGTCCTTCTTAATTTCATTTCTTGTCTTAACATAACTATTTTTGAAATAGCATACAATTTATATTTGTCGTAGTAATACCAAGTATTTTACTTTTTTCTCAGTCTTAAAAGCAGTTTTCTCCATCAGTACTATTTGATCGTCTAATTTCCTATTTTTGTTAACATCTTTGTCTTCTGATTATTAATCTTAAAACCTGCTAACATATCAGTCCTTTAATTTTTCCATTAATGTTTCTATTCCCTCTAGTGGATCTTCCAAAACTAGCACCAAATCATCTCAAATGCTCTTAATTTTTAAGTTTCTTTTAAAATCTTATTTCCCATAATTATTTCATCTTGTCTTATGTCTCTATTCAGTACCTCAAGAACTAAAATGAACAAAAGTGGAGACAGCAGACATTCTTGTCTTGCCCCTTTTTGAATCTCAGAAGGTTTTGTTAGTTCTCCACTAACAATTATTTGTGCTTTCTGAGAAGTATATAGTAAATCGATCTTACCCATTTAATAAAATTGCCTCCAAAGTTCATATGTTCCGGAACTCTAAACAAAAAAATCCAATCAAAGACCTTCTCTTCATCTAAGAATATCAATGCAGCTTGTTTTTCATTATGTTGCTCCAAGTATTCCAAAATATCCAAAACATTTCTAATAGTATCTCATAATTGTCTTTTAGGTAAAAACATCTTCATGAATACAATTCTGTAAAATTATCTTCACCTTTCAGCCAAAATCATGGTAAACAGTTTACAGTCATTTTTCAATAAAGGTATTGGTCGATAATTTCTCATTAAAATCAAATCTTGTCCCTCTTTAGGGATTAATATTAGCTTCTTACCAGCTATCAGGAGTCTTTCCATTCTGTAGAATAATAATCATCATTTGTTGTAAAGGTTGTAAAAGCTCATCCTCAAAACTTTTATAGTAAGAGGCTGGCAACCCATCTAGACCAAGTACCTTTCCTGTTTTAGTCTTAAAAGCAATTAAATATTCTTTAACCCATATCCCACTTCAAAATAAACCAGTACATTTACATATCCCCATAACGCGCACAGAGCTTTTCTCTTGAAAAAATCGAACAGCCCAACTACCCCCTTCAAAAACTCCAACTTCTCTTCAGGAAACCTCCCATGCATAATAACCCCTTCTTTTCCATGGCACTCTAGCAGAAGATCAATTTTATTTGTGGCTTGCAACTTGCTCTCTCCCTTAAATTTCTCCAACTTGACTATCCGATCTTCATCAAGCACTTCAATAGAAATTCCGATCTCACTCTTAGAAAAAACATTTCTATTGCTGTTAAATTCCTCAGTTCCATTCACAACATCCCCAACCAGATGACACATTTTAGACCTCATATTTCCATAATGTCCTGAATATCTTGCATAAAAACTTGGTAGGAGTCAGAAAGAATCTGTTTAAAATCTTGGCAAAAGTCAGTGTCAGATTCCCTGATCAAAGGTTTCACAGAAACCCTTATCAGGACATCTCCCATTGTGTCATTCTCACAGGTTGCAGGATGGGAAGGAGGTGGAAGGGGGTATGTGAAGTTGGAATGTAAGGGGTTGTTTTGGCTATAAGCACATCAAGGACAGGAGGTTAAGATACGACAGAAATGCCATCTGGTTGGGAGGGGGAGTGACACGTTTCGTGGGAAAGGGAACTAGCTAAGGGAATGTAGTTTAAAGTAGTTTTTTGGCGGGAAGTCTTTATTTGCAGCTTGCCTTCTGTACCGTTCACTACGCTTCAATAAACCAGTTCAAAGAACTCGTTTCTTGACTGTATGTGTGAATGCTTGAATGAGCAGGTGCTGACATTAAGCTGCGAATCCATAAGTCGGAAACTCTTCCTGAGATAGCAGTCAGCTGAGAGTTAACGAACCATGCCTAAGCACGGGAAGTCGCGGGCAAAGCAGCCATCGCCTCTGCCATCCTCGGAGAGAACCGTGCTGTATGTTAAAGCAGCAGAAGAAAAAATTGAGACAGAGGAGAGTTCAGGGAGCAGAGACAGCAAGTGCGAGGTAGAAACCCGGCTCAACCAGACAGAGTTGGAAGGTGCCCTCCACTCCTTAAATTTTGTGACAGAACCCCGGATGTCGAGCGTTATTATTGAAGAACCACAGGCAGCACCTACTGTAATGATTGCCTATTCCAATAAAAGGAGTCTCATCAATAATTACTAGAGAAAACTAATTTATTGAATGAATAGTATGCAAAGTACGAAGAAAGCTGAGAATGAGCAAAAGCGCGCCAAATACAAACTTAAAAAGCCTTGCTCCTGTTGCGAACCCTCCCCTCAGGCTAGCATAGCAACCACCCACCCCAGATGCTAGCAACCGTTAGAATCGGCCTGAGAAAGTAACCTTGAACAGCAGAGATAACCCAAACATACATTCCAGAAGATCACAAGTCAGCACAAAGGAAATTTACCAGCGTGGCCAGGCAGGCACGCAACTGCAGATATGACATGTGAAACGTTACGAGGAACCATAAACATCGGAACGGGAACATGACATACTGCCCCCCCACAAAGAAAAAACTTAATTGTTAAGGCGCGGGTTTATCAGGGTAAGCAGCGTGAAACTGAGCAACCAAGTGGGGAGAGCGCACATGCCGTGCAGCGACCCACTCCGGATGAGGGAAATGCTTCCAGCGAATCAGATATTGCAGAGTGGAATGGAAACGTCTAGAGTCTAATATTTCCTTGACTTCGAAATGTTGACCATCAATCATGGGGGGAGGTGCAGCCGGCTCAGGATGCCAACAGGTAGACTCCACGAATGGTTTAAGCAAACTGCAATGAAAAACAGGGTGTAAGCACTTGAGATTGTGAGGTAAATCCAACTTAAAGGTAACAGGATTAATCTGAGCAACAATAGGAAATGGACCTATGAACTTGGGCGCCAGTTTTTTGGATGGTTGAGGGGATTTGATGTATTTGGTGGAAAGGTATACTCTATCCCCTATTTGAAAAACAGGTTGTGGTGCCCTTTTTTCGTTGGCATGTCGTTGATAAGTGGCTTGAGCATCGGCTAAAGCTTGCTGTATTTTTGGCCAGGAATCTGCCAGTTGTGAGGCCCAATTGGTCGGGGAGGTGGGTGAGGTAGACGGTGGAGGCAATTCAGGAATAGGGACAAAGTCATGCCCGAATACAGTACGGAAGGGCACCGCCCCAGTACTTTGATGCACAGCATCATTGTAAGCAACTTCAGCAAACGGCAGGAGGTCTACCCAGTTGTCTTGTTGATAATTGACAAAAGCACATAAATATTGCTCCAACGTGGCATTGACAGCCTCAGTATTTCCATCTGTCTGAGGATGGGAAGCCGTGGATAACGCCTGTTTAGTGCCCAATAGCTTCATAAATTCCTGCCAAAAGCGTGAAGTAAATTGTGTTCCTCTGTCGGTCACCAAGCGGGCAGGGCTACCATGTAATCTGTACACGTGAACTAGAAAGAGGCGTGCCAGCTGTTGTGCAGATGGTAGAGACGCACAAGGGACGAAATGAGCTTGCTTCGAGAAAAAATCCTTAACAACCCAAATGACAGTCTTTCTCTGGCTAGGAGGTAGATCCACAATGAAGTCCATAGAGATTTCCTCCCAGGGGTGGGAGGGATTGGCCACTGGCTGCACAAAGCCCTGAGGTTTCCCCCCTTTTCGTTTTGCAGTAGCACAGACAGGGCAAGACTTGACATAGGCTTTTACATCTCGCCGCAGGGTTGGCCACCAGAACTGTCGGCGCACTAGATGAATAGTTTTTGTAAAGCCAAAATGCCCAGCTGTTTTATCGTCATGAGCCCTGAATAGCATGGTTTTGCGCAAGGTTACAGGCACATAGAGGCGATCATCTTTCCATGCCAAACCTTGCTTCAAAGTAACCTCGCTCTGATTGTTTTGCAACCAAGTATCCAATTTCAACTCTGCCAGAAACTTTTGTTGCAAATCTGGAGGAACGGATACATGTATCGCGCTAGGACCAGCAGGAGTGTCAGGTTGCTGCGCTCGCGTCTGACTGCGAGTGACTGCTGCTAGTGCCATTTGGGAATCTGTCCAGAGGGTTCCCACCACATCTGGGGCTGTTCCCGAATCCTGGGGTTGCCGTGACAGTGCATCAGCTAAAAAGTTTTTCTTTCCTGGAATGAATCTGAGTTTAAAGTCAAAGCGGCTGAAGTACTGAGCCCATCGCACTTGCTTAGGGCTGAGCTTGCGAGAGGCAGTAAGGGACTCCCAAGTTTTTATGATCAGTCCACACTTCAAAAGGGTGTGCCGCCCCCTCCAATAGATGCCTCCAATTCTCCAAAGTGGCTTTGTCAACCAGTCGCACGAACCAGTCTGCTGCCCTCTCCTCTAGTTGGGTCGCGACAGCATTAATCTTAGCCCGCTCAGAATGAAACACACTCCCAAACTCTTCCATATAGCTGTGTGCATTAGTCAAAAAAAATGACAGCTTTGTAGGATCCCCATTAAACTTCACATTAAAGTCTCAATATCGGACCCGGGTTGGGCTATCGTGTCTCTTTTTGTGCTTAGCCTTTCGTGGCTGTGGTGACTCTTCCTCCTGCACCTCTGGCGCTATTTGTTGAGCCTCTGCCAGTCGAACTTTCACACGTCTCCCCCCCTCCCGGCTCCGTCCTCTCTCCTGCTCCCTACTTGGGGAAGGTAAGGAGGCTTTCTTTGGAGGCCTGCTCGGCGGGGGCCCTCCCCCCCAATATTTCCGTGGCTTTCCCTGTTTGTCTACTGGGGGAGGGGGGGTTGGGGATGCGGAGGTGTCAGGAGAGTCACTACCTTCTTCACCTCCCGTCTTTTCCTTTTTCTGAGTGTCCCTAGTAAAGGTTAACTTTGCCAACAAATCCTCTATGGATTTCATCCTCGCCTCCAGCTGCTGGGATTTCTCCATCTCCATCTCCGTTGGTGTCACTGCTCTCGTCCTTTTGGTGATCTGCACGGTCGGAAACAGCGAGGAATACACCAGCTTGGCTGGGGCTGGTGGCGACCCATACAAGGGTCCCTCCATCTTCTTGACTACCACTGACTTCACTGCCTTCTCCGTATCGCAACTGGAATCCGTTGCCTCGGAGAGATCATCTGACCCTGGCATGAGGGTCCCCTCTCTCCGCGGTCCCATGGGCTCTTTTTCCCCACCTCTGGAGAGCTGACTTTCCCCCGAGCCGGTGGTTGAGGTTGGGGCAGTTTCAGTCATCGCTAATTAAACTCCTCACAGGAAACTGGATGGATGCTAGCGGACTGATATTAAAGATTCTCAGCTTTATGTAATGATTGCCTATTCCAATAAAAGGAGTCTCATCAATAATTACTAGAGAAAACTAATTTATTGAATGAATAGTATGCAAAGTACGAAGAAAGCTGAGAATGAGCAAAAGCGCGCCAAATACAAACTTAAAAAGCCTTGCTCCCGTTGCGAACCCTCCCCTCAGGCTAGCATAGCAACCACCCACCCCAGATGCTAGCAACTGTTAGAATCGGCCTGAGAAAGTAACCTTGAACAGCAGAGATAACCCAAACATACATTCCAGAAGATCACAAGTCAGCACAAAGGAAATTTACCAGTGTGGCCAGGCAGGCACGCAACTGCAGATATGACATGTGAAACGTTATGAGGAACCATAAACATCGGAACGGGAACATGACACCTACCCAGGTTGGTGCCAGGGAAGTCGAGGCAAGACCTCCCCCACCTGTGGATGCACAAATAATAGTGCGAAGCCCAGGGTCACATGGAACCATTCCAGATCCTAATGGAACTCCCCAAGACATCCGCAATCTGGAAGCTAGAATGTCTGCCATGGAAGTGGTCTTAGAGCAGGTATCGAGAACTCTGGAGACCATGGCATACCCATTGGAGAAATCTCGACTCAGCTGTCGAGGGCAGAGTCACCAATCAGGCGAGGGAGACGACGTACCCTAACCCCAACCAGAGATTTCGAATCGCCCATGAGACGCAGGCGGAACGGAGGCCACCCAGAAAGCCAAGGAGATGGAGGAAGAGCGCTAGCTGGTGGGGCAACCCAGGGCGCAGCCCCAAAGGACATCCAAGTCAAATTTGATGGCAGCCCAAGGTAGTTGGCATTTTTCCTGACCACCGTTTCCATATACATGAGAGAGTATGGCTCATCGTTCCCCACAGAGTACAAGAAAGTTAGCCAGGTGGATGCCAGGCTCAGAGGGCCAGCTGCTGAGTGGTTTGTGCAGTTGCACGATGCGAGTGCCCCAGAACTGGGTAACCTGCGGCAGTTCATGAAAGCCCTGAGGGACCGATTCGAGGACCCACTGGATAAGATGAGAGCAAAAACTGGAATCCAACAGCTTAGGCAAGGGGGGGTGGACCGTGGCAGAGTATGCCATGGAGTTCAAAGCCCTTGCTGGAAAAGTTATGGACTGGTCTGAAACCACTAAGATAGACTACTTTAAAGGGGGCTTGCAGCCAGAAATCCTTAGATGGGCGCTCTGCTGAGGAGACCCCCCCCCCCACTTTGAAAGATTGGATCTGCCTCGCAGGTGAGGTTGAGAACACCCAGTACCAATTCCGCAGGCAGCTTTGGGCTCAAGCAATGGGAAAAAATACAGTAGCATCAAGTCAATTTCCTTTTGCCCAGCAAAGACCTTTCTGCGAGAGGGAGGATCAGAAAGACAAGACCGGAAAGGCGCCTGTTTCAAGTGTGGGAAGGACACACACACAGCAGCTGAATGACCGGAAGCCATAAAAGGAGCAACTAAATCCACTAAAACCCCACCGCCCAGACACAAGGCAGCAGCTGCAAGTGCCCTGGATCAAAAAGACCCCGAATGGGAACCTCAACCGGACTCTGGAGAAGACTCCGACCAAGAAGACTTGGAGCTGGCGGGAAACGAGTTTCACCTGTTCTAAATAGCGCCCGTGAGCAGGTGGCAACTCCAGGGCGCAGCACACCCACTTCCGACATTGATGACAAAGAAGACCCACCTTAAGGGTGAAAGTAGAGTTTAAAAACTTACAAACCAGACAGAAAGCCATTTTGACTGCAGTGGTAGACTCAGGGTGCACCAAATGTTTAATACACCCTGCCCTCCTTGACACTCTGTGTCTAAAAACCAAGAGACTAGAAAATCCTATTATTTTCACACAAATGGATGGGTCTGTTGCCCACAGGGGCTCCGTGGAATTCAGGACTGAGACATTAGCCATGCGGCGGGGGGGGGGGGGGATAAGGAAAGCTTGCAGTTCATTGTAGCCCCTGTTGCCAACTACTCCATCATACTGGGGCTCCCATGGCTTAAAAGCAGAAAGCCACAGATCAATTGGGACTCAGGTGCTTTATTGTTTAACAATGCAGTTGGTAATTTTTTTTCAGTACTCTAACCGGGGGGTGGGGGGGGTAGCTGGAACCCTTCTTAACTGCTCCCCCTTGCCTGAAGTCTTACCACAATCTGGCTTTCCATCTGAATATGCAGACTTTACTGATGTGTTCAATGAGAAGGAGTGCGATCTCTTGCCTCCTCATAGAAAAACTGACTGTGCCATTGAAATAGACCCAAAGGCTAAACTACCAAAGCCCAAAATGTATGCCATGTCAGAGACTGAAAAAAACATCCTAAGGGAATTCATTGACAAAAACTTAAGAGCGTGGGTTCATTGAGCCTGCCAATTCACCTTTGGCTGCCCCTGTACTTTTCCGGGCGAAAAAAGATGGCTGTAAGGATTGCCTACCTTAATAGACTCAGACTCACAAGCAGGAACTTGATGATATCTGATTTATTAAAGAATAGTATGCAAATACAGAGAAAGCTGAGAATGAGCAAAAGCGCGCCAAATACAAACTAAAAACCCTCAGCTCAAACGTAATCCCTCCCCTCACCCTGCTGTTGCAAACTCCCCCCCCCCCCCAGGTGCTGGTAACCATTTCTGCTGATGTCCTGGGAAAGGAACCTTGAACGCAGGAGATAACCCAAACACATTCCAATCCAGCTGCTAACATATAACAATCCCACGAGATGGAATCCTCATCCCCTCCCAGACGAAACACGCATCAGCCAAATGACATGTGAAACGTTACGATGTAACGGTAACATTGGAACGGTGAACATGACATACCGCCCCCCCAAAAAACACTTAAGGAGCAGGTTTCAGAGGATAAGCCAGATGAAAGTGTCGAACTAAAACAGGAGATTGAACATCACGGGCAGACACCCACTCAGGGTGGGGAAAGTGTTTCCACCGAATGAGGTACTGCAGGGTGCCACGAAGTCTGCGAGAATCAAGGACCTCCTTCACCTCAAAATGTTGCTGTCCGTCAATCATGATTGGAGCAGGAGGTGGGGGTTGTGGATGCCAATGATTGGAGTGGTTGACAGGTTTGAGCAAGCTGCAATGAAAAACAGGATGTAAACGTTTCAGATTGTGTGGCAAATCCAGTTTAAACATGACAGGGTTCACAATTCCCACAATGGGAAAAGGACCAACAAACTTAGGAGCCAATTTCTTCGAGGGCTGAGGGGACTTAATGAACTTGGTGGAAAGGTAGACCTTATCACCAACTTTAAAATCAGGTTGAAGGGCTTGTCGCTTATCAGCGTGCAGTTTATAGGCAGATTGGGCATCAGCCAACGCCTGCTGAATCACTGGCCACAAATCAGCCAGTTGAGCAGCCCAATCAGAAGCAGAGCAGGGCTGCATGGGGCGTTGAGGCAACTCAGGAATGGGAACAAAATCCCGGCCAAAAACAATATGGAAAGGGGTGTGCCCTGTGCTCTGATGGACGGCGTTGTTATAAGCCACCTCAGCAAAAGGTAGCAGATCAACCCAATTATCCTGCTGATAGTTGACAAATGCCCTCAAAAATTGCTCCAGGGTTGAATTAAGAACCTCCGTAGATCCATCAGTCTCCGGATGCGACGCAGTGGACAACGCCTGCGTGGTGCCCACCAGCTTCAAAAATGCCTTCCAAAATTGGGAGGTGAACTGTGTCCCACGGTCCGTGATCAAGTGGGAGGGGCTACCGTGAATCCAGTAGATGTGGATTAGAAAAAGGCAGGCCAATTGCTGAGCAGACGGAATAGAAGCACATGGAATGAAATGGGCTTGCTTGGAAAAGTAGTCCTTTACCACCCAAATCACAGTCTTTCTCTGACTAGGAGGCAAATCCACAATGAAGTCCATAGAGATCTCCTCCCAGGGACGGGAGGGGCTGGCCACCGGCTGCAGCAGCCCTTGCGGTTTACCCCCCTTCCGTTTTGACATGGCACAGACAGGACAAGAAGCAACATAACTTTTTACATCACGTCTCAATGTGGGCCACCAAAATTGGCGGCGTACCAGATACAAGGTTTTGACAAACCCAAAATGACCAGCCAGTTTATCATCATGAGACCTAATCAAAATTTCCCTTCGCAAACTGTCAGGGACATAGAGGCATTTTTTTTTCCCAAGCTAAGCCTCTGTCAAATGTAACATTGTCTCTATTCGCTTGCAACCAAGTATCAGATTTCACCTCTAGCAGAAACTGTTGTTGCAATTGCGAGGGAATTGGCGTCCTACCCCCAGCTGGTGAAACTGACGCTGGGGGCAGCTGCGCACGAGTTTGACTGCATGTGACAGCTTGCAAACCCAATTGGGGTTCTGTCCACACTGTACCCACAATGTCAGGTGCCTGGACCGAATCTTGGGGCAGGCGGGAAAGCGCATCAGCTAGGAAGTTTTTCTTGCCCAGAATGAATTTCAACTTAAAGTCAAAGCGACTGAAAAATTGAGCCCAGCGGATCTGCTTAGGACTGAGCTTACGGGGCATGCTGAGCGCTTCCAAATTTTTAACGTCAGTCCAAACCTCAAAAGGACATTTAGCCCCCTCTAAGAGGTGGCGCCATGCCTCCAAAGCAGCCTTGACTGCAAAAGCTTCTTTCTCCCAAACATGCCACCGCCTTTCTGTCTTGGAAAATTTCTGGAACAGATACGCACACGGCTTCAGGCGGTTGTCAGCATCCGCTTGCAGTAAGAGCGCTCCAATTGAGAAATCGGAAGCATCCACTTGAACCACAAAGGGTTTAGTGGGATCAGGGTGCTGAAGAATGGGTTCAGCAGTGAACAGGCTTTTGAGTTTGTCGAAAGCCAACTGGCAGTCAGGTGTCCAATTGAGCAATGCCCCTGGGTTCTTTACCTTGCGTGTGTCCCCCAACCCCTTTGTACGTAACAAGTCAGTGAGAGGCAACGCAATTTCTGCGAACCCCTGGATGAATTGGTGGTAATAGTTGGAAAATCCCAGAAAACTTTGGAGCTGCCTGCGGGTGCGCGGGCGCTCCCACCCCAAAATGGCTTGAATCTTCACAGGATCCATCTCAATGCCCTTGTCAGAGATCCTGTACCCCAGGTAGTCAAGCTGAGTCTGATGAAATTCACACTTAGAAAGCTAAGCATAGAGCTCAGCCTTTCGCAATTTGCTAAGCACCTGTTTCACCAAGCGCTCATGTTCCTCTTCCGTTTCAGTATAAATCAAAACATCATCCAAATAGACCAGTACACATTTTCCTGGGCAGGGAGGGAGATTTCCCTGTCGGCTTTCCCGAATGATCATCGGTCTTGCCCTTCGGGCACGCCGCCGCTCGGTGACCTTCCTTTCCACATCGGAGGCACTGCCCTTTCGCATAGTGGCGCTCCCTCTCCTCCTCCCAGGCACGTTGACCGGACTTTCCAGTAGGCACCACAGGGCGGGAACCCTTGCTGAGCCCAGAATATCTCACCCCCTTCCTGTGAGCGAAGGTTTCATGGGCATGCTCAGCCTTCCCTGCCAACTGTATCCATTCATACAGAGCATCTGGGTCGTCCCTACCAAACGACCACCTCAGGACCTAAGTGTTCAGACCAGCCTTAAAAAGTTCTATTAAGGTAGATTGGGACCAGTCCTCAACCTTCCCAGCCAGAGCCTTAAATTCCAGAGCATAGTCTGCCACCAATCGTAGCCCCTGGCTAAGGTCCCTCAGTGCCCGTTTTGCCCTTTCTTTAGCTAATGGGTCTTCAAAGTGTAGCTTCAATGCCCACAGGAATTCCTCAAACTCCTCCAGCTCAGGGGCATCCATTTGACATAACTGCACATACCAATCGGCAGCCCACCCCTTGAGCTTAGTGGCAATGGCATTAATCTTGGCTCTTTCTGAACGAAAATACAGTTCCCATTCATCCATATAACTCCTTGCATTAGTAAGGAAGAACGATAGCTTAGTTGGATCTCCATCAAATTTGATTGTAAAGTCCTTAACCCCCACTCCGGGCGGTCCCTTCGCCACAGCTGGGCGATCTGACTTTCTTTTTGCTCCCAGGGATCTCCGCTCTCGAGGAGGGGACCTTGAAATTCTCACTCTCGGCGCCCTTGCCTCCTCTCTGTGCCGGGTCCTACTCCTTTCCTCCAAAGAAAGTGGGGGCGAAGAAGGAGATGAATGCCTATTACTAGACTCCTCTCTCCTCCTCCTGGGGACCCCAGTCCCTTGACATTTTCTGAAACAGAAATTCTAGTGACTCCAATTTGGCCTCCACCAGTCTTATACGGTCAGGGGTTTGGGAATCCTCCTTTCCCTCCTGCCTCACCACAGTTGGGGAACTCAGGTACTGCTGTTTCCAAGACGTTTGGACGTCCCTGGTAGGGATCCCTGTGATTCATCCCAGGTGACCAGTTCGCCTGGTGACTCACCGGTCGGTTCAGGGGCTCTTTTACCTCCAGCCTCCTCCCAGGCTGGAGCTCGACACCTCCCGAATTTCTGAGAGCTCCCGAGTAGGGACCCTCTCTGTTCTTCTCACCGTGGAGTTGGGTTCCCCCTCGCTCGATTCCTCACTTTCCATGGTTTGGGGATTTGGTTTGCTCATTGCTAGCACTTCTCCCTCACAAATAAATCGGGAAAGGGGCTAACGGAAATTTTTTTAAGATTCTCAGCTTTATGTAAGGATTGCCTACCTTAATAGACTCAGACTCACAAGCAGGAACTTAATGATATCTGATTTATTAAAGAATAGTATGCAAATACAGAGAAAGCTGAGAATGAGCAAAAGCACGCCAAATACAAACTAAAAACCCTCAGCTCAAACGTAATCCCTCCCCTCACCCTGCTGTTGCAAACTCCCCCCCCCCCCCCAGGTGCTGGTAACCGTTTCTGCTGATGTCCTGGGAAAGGAACCTTGAACACAGGAGATAACCCAAACACATTCCAATCCAGCTGCTAACATATAACAATCCCACGAGATGGAATCCTCATCCCCTCTCAGACGAAACACGCATCAGCCAAATGACATGTGAAACGTTACGATGTAACGGTAACATTGGAATGGTGAACATGACAATGGCTCATTAAGACTTTGTACGGACTTTGTTTATTTGTTTAGTCGCTTCCGACTCTTCGTGACTTCATGGACCAGCCCACGCCAGAGCTTCCTGTCGGTCGTCAACACCCCCAGCTCCCCCAGGGATGAGTCCGACACCTCTAGAATATCATCCATCCATCTTGCCCTTGGTCGGCCCCTCTTCCTTTTGCCTTCCACTCTCCCTAGCAATAGGATCTTCTCCAGGGTGTCCTGTCTTCTCATTATGTGGCCAAAGTATTTCAGTTTTGCCTTTAATATCATTCCCTCAAGTGAGCAGTCTGGCTTTATTTCCTGGAGGATGGACTGGTTTGATCTTCTTGCAGTCCAAGGCACTCTCAGAATTTTCCTCCAGCACCACAGTTCCAAAGCATCTATCTTCCTTCTCTCAGCCTTCCTTATGGTCCAGCTCTCGCAGCCATATGTTACTACGGGGAACACCATTGCTTTAACAATGCGGACCTTTGTTGTCAGTGTGATGTCTCTGCTCTTAACTATTTTATCGAAATTTGTCATTGCTCTTCTCCCAAGGATTAAGCATCTTCTGATTTCCTGACTGCAGTCAGCATCTGCAGTAATCTTCGCACCTAGAAATACGAAGTCTTTCACTGCTTCTACATTTTCTCCCTCTATTTGCCAGTTATCAATCAAGCTGGTTGCCATAATCTTGGTTTCTTTGAGGTTTAGCTGCAAGCCAGCTTTTGCACTTTCTTCTTTCACCTTCATCATAAGGCTCCTCAGTTCCTCTTTGCTTTCAGCCATCAAAGTGGTATCATCTGCATATCTGAGATTGTTAACGTTTCCTCCAGCGATTTTAACTCCAGCCGTGGATTCCTCAAGCCCAGCATGTCGCATGATGTGTTCTGCATACAAGTTGAATAGGTAGGGTGAGAGTATACAGCCCTGCCGTACTCCTTTCTCAATCTTAAACCAGTCTGTTGTTCCGTGGTCTGTTCTTACTGTTGCTACTTGGTCGTTATACAGATTCTTCAGGAGGCATACAAGATGACTTGGTATCCCCATACCACTAAGAACTTGCCACAATTTGTTATGGTCCACACAGTCAAAGGCTTTAGAATAGTCAATAAAACAGAAATAGATGGTTTTCTGAAACTCCCTGGCTTTTTCCATTATCCATCAGATATTGGCAATTTGGTCCCTAGTTCCTCTGCCTTTTCTAAACCCAGCTTGTACATCTGGCAATTCTCGCTCCATGAATTGCTGAAGTCTACCTTGCAGGATCTTGAGCATTACCTTACTGGCATGTGAAATGAGTGCCACTGTTCGATAGTTTGAACATTCTTTAGCGTTTCCCTTTTTTGGTATGGGGATGTAAGTTGATTTTTTCCAGTCTGGTGGCCATTCTTGTGTTTTCCAAATTTGCTGGCATATAGCATGCATTACCTTGACAGCATCATCTTGCAAGACTTTGAACAGTTCAGCTGGGATGCTGTCATCTCCTGCTGCCTTGTTATTAGCAATGCTTCTTAAGGCCCACTCAACCTCACTCTTCAGGATGTCTAGCTCTAGCTCACTGACCACACCGTCAAAGCTATCCCCGATATTGTTATCCTTCCTATACAGGTCTTCTGTATATTCTTGCCACCTTTTCTTGATCTCTTCTTCTTCTGTTAGGTCCTTGCCATCTTTGTTTTTGATCATACCCATTTTGGCCTGGAATTTACCTCCGATGTTTCTAATTTTCTGGAAGAGGTCTCTTGTCCTTCCTATTCTATTGTCTTCTTCCACTTCCGTGCATTGCTTGTTTAAAAATAATTCCTTATTTCTTCTGGCTAACCTCTGGAATTTTGCATTTAATTGGGCATATCTCCCCCTATCACTGTTGCCTTTTGCTTTCCTTCTTTCTTGGGCTACTTCTAGTGTCTCAGCAGACTGCCATTTTTCCTGCTTGGTTTTCTCTTTCTTTGGGATGTATTTTGTTGCCGCCTCCTGAACAATGTTGCGAACTTCTGTCCAGAGTTCTTCCGGGACCCTATCTACTAAGTCCAGTCCCTTAAATCTATTCTTCACCTCCACTGCATATTCGTTAGGAATATTAGTGAGCTCATATCTAGCTGATCTGTGGGTCTTCCCTAATCTCTTTAGTCTGATCCTGAATTGTGCAAGAAGAAGTTCATGATCTGAACTACAGTCAGCTCCAGGTCTTGTTTTTACCAACTGTATAGATGTCCGCCACCTTTGGCTGCAAAGGATGTAGTCGATCTGATTTCAGTGTTGTCCATCTGGTGAAGTCCATGCATAAAGCCGTCTCTTAGGTTGTTGGAAGAGAGTGTTTGTTATGCAGAGTGAGTTGTCTTGGCGAAATTCTATCAGCCTATGTCTTGCTTCGTTTTGTTCTCCCAGGCCATGCTTACCTGTAATTCCAGGTGTCATTTGACTGCCCACCTTAGCATTCCAGGCTCCTGTGATGAAAATAACATCTCTTTGAGGCATGTTGTCCAGTAGGTGCTGCAGATCCTCATAGAACTGCTCTACTTCAGCTTCTTCAGCAGCTGTGGTTGGGGCGTATATTTGGATCACTGTGATGTTAGATGGCTTGCCCTGAATTCGAATTGAGATCATTCTATCGTTTTTTGGATTGTATCCGAGCACTGCTTTAGCCACTTTACTATTAATTATGAAGGCTACTCCATTTCTTCTGTGGTCCTCTTGTCCACAGTAGTAGATCTGGTGGTCATCTGATGTGAAGTGGCCCATTCCAGTCCATTTCAGTTCACTGATGCCCAAAATGTCTATCTTTAATCTTGACATCTCACCAATAACCACATCCAATTTGCCCTGGCTCATAGAACTTACATTCCAGGTTCCAATGGTGTGTTGATCCTTAGAACATCGGATTCGCCGTTCACCACCAGCACCGTCAGCCGCTAGCTGTCCTTTCGGCTTTGAGCTAGCTGCGTCATCATGTCTGGGGCTAGTTGAACTCATCCTCTGTTCCTCCCCAGTAGCATTTTGACCATCTTCCGACCTGGGGGTCTCATCTTCCGATGGTATACCGACATATCTCTGGTTGTACTGATCCATTTAGTTTTCACAGCAAGAATACTGGGGTGGGTTGCCATTACCTTCCCCAGGGATCGCATTTAGTCTGACCTCTCTGTCATGACCTTCCCGTCTTGGGTGGCCCTTCACGGTTTAGCTCATGGCATCATTGAGGTGCTCAAGGTCCAGCACCACGACAAGGTAACGATCCTTTGCTGAAGTTGTATGGACTACCAAGGAATAAATGCCATCTCAATTACAAATCAATACCCCCTCCCCCTAATATAGGACATGCTTTCGCACCTCTCCAAAGGGAAGGTGTTCACCAAACCTGACCTCAGAGAAGCCTATTTCCGAATTCGCATTCAGGAGGGGGATGAATGGAAAACAGCGTTTAACTGCCCTCTTGGTTCCTATCAATATAAAGTTCTCCCCTTTGGGTTGGCGGGGGCTCCTGGTGTCTTTATGCAGTATATCAATGAAGTCCTTCATGACCATTTGTACAAGGGAGTCCTGGTTTACCCGGACGACATTTTGATTTATTATGACAATCTCAAAGACCATGTTAAACTTGTGAAAAAGGTTTTGTCCAAAGTGAGGAATGCTAAACTTTATGCCAAACTTTCTAAATGTGACTCGACTCTTTGGGCTACTGTATATCCTCGAAAGGTGTTGAAATGGATCCTGCAAAGGTCCAGGACATTATGGGTTGGGAACCCCCGTGCACCCACCGCCAGCTTCAAAGTTTTCTCGGTTTCGCCAACTACTATCCAAATTTTATACCCCAATTTGCTCAAATTGCTTTACCTCTCACTGACTTATTAAAAACCAGGGGGAGGGGGGAAACCCGCAAAGTTACCTCCCCTGGAGCAAAACTTACATGGACTTCTGCCTGTCAGGCAGCTTTTGACAATTTGAAACTGCTTTTCACCCATGAACCTATTCTCGCCCACCCTGACCCAACTCAACCTTCCATTGTGCAAGCTGATGCTTCTGATTCAGCTCTTGGAGCTGTGCTCCTGTAAAAGGATGACACAGGTTTTGCTCGTCCCTGTGCTTATCTTTCCTGCAAGTTTTCTGACACTGAGTGTAATTGGCCCATTTGGGAGAAAGAGGCTTTTGCTGTCAAAACTGCTCTTACACACTGGAGGCATCTCTTGGAAGGTGCCCTTTCTCCTTTTGAGGTTTGGACTGATCATAAAAACCTCCAAGCCTTGCAAACTCCCAGAAAATTGAATGGAAAACAAATTCGCTGGGCTCAGTTTTTTAACCGTTTCAATTTTACCCTTAATTTCCTTCCAGGTAAAAAGAACTTTTTGGCTGATGCACTTTCTCGCCTCCCTCAATATCATACAGCACAAACACAAGTTGTGGACACTGTTTTCTCAAAACAGCAGCTTGGAATGGCATGCGTAATGTGCAAACAAGCGGCAGCCAGGAAAGTGAAAGTGCAGGCTGACTTAAAAGAGGAACTGCTTCAGGCGCTGCCAAACGATCCCTGGTTACAATGTAACCAGGCTCAACTGAAATTGACAATGTCTGGTACTCTAACGGCAGAATCTACATTCCTGAGTCTCTTCGCAAAACTGTTTTGCAGCGCTCCCATGATAGTAAATTTGCAGGTCATTTTGCCTTTACCAAAACCTTGCACTTGGTCAATTTTGGTGGCCCTTCCTTCAGGCTGACGTGCAATCGTACATCACATAATGCCACGTCTGTGCCCAGGCGAACAGGAAGGGGAGGAAACCACAAGGACTGCTCCAACCGGTAGCCTCCCCAAGGGCTCCCTGGAAGGAGATAGCCATGGATTTCATAGTGGATTTACCTGAGAGAATAAAACTGTCATTTGGACTGTCATTGACTTGTTTTCTAAGCAAGCTCATTTTATACCCTGCACTAAAATTCCAACAGCTCAGCAATTAGCCAAACTATTTCTCACGCACATCTACAAAATTCACCGGTGTCCCACGTGTGTAATTTCTGACAGAGGCGTCCAATTTACTTCTAAATTTTGGCACTCATTTTTGAAATTGATTGGGGTCCAACAATCTCTCAGCTCATCTAACCATCCTGCCGCTGACAGAGCGACTGAACGAGCTCAATCTACTATAGAGCAATTCCTACGCTGTTACATTAGTTTTCAACAAGACGATTGGGTGGACCTTCTCCCTTTTGCTGAGGTTGCTTACAATAATGCTGTTCATCAAAGCACTGACTTTTCTCCTTTCCACATTGTATACAGTCAGGACTTTGTTCCCATCCCTGAGCTCCAGCTGCATCCCTTGCCTGACTCTTCTGTGGCAGACTGGGCTGCACAGATCTCCACTAATTGGCCTGTCATCTGCCAGGTGCTTGATCACACTCATGAGACTCAGAAGAGGTTTGCTGACTGTCACAGATGCCCTGAGTGGAATTTCAAAGTGGGAGAGCTCGTTTACCTTTCCACCAAATTCTTACACTCCCAACAACCTTTGAAGAAACTTGTTCCCCAGTTTGTTGGACCATTTCCCATTACTAAGAATATTAACTCTGTGACTGTTCAATTGCAATTACCCCCCACCCTAAAAAGACTTCACCCTGTTTTTCATTGCAGCTTGCTTAAACCTGCACCGGAACATTCTAAGTGGCACAAGCCTGCAGTAACCCCTCCACCCATCATGATCGATGGCCACCAACATTTCAAAGTTAAGGACATTCTGGATTCTCAGTTCTTTCGCAAAACTTTACAGTACTTGATTCAATGGAAACATTTTCCAGATCCTGAGTGGGTTAATGCACATCATGTTAATGCTCCTCTATTAACCAGAAAGTTTCATGCTAAATATCCTTCTAAGCCTTCTCCTGGCTAATCTATTATTACAATTGATTCATTATTGCTTGCTCATATTTTATTATCATTAACAATTGCTTGGTTCAATTTTAGTATGTTTTGGTGGGGCGGTATGTCAGATTCCCTGATCAAAGGTTTCACAGAAACCCTTATCAGGACATCTCCCATTGTGTCATTCTCACAGGGTGCAGGATGGGAAGGAGGTGGAAGGGGGTATGTGAAGTTGGAATGTAAGGGGTTGTTTTGGCTATAAGCAGGTGCTGACAGAGAATATCTATTTAAAACCATGTCTCACGGAGTAGATTATGGCACCCCTAGGACCTTAACGAGCGAAAGTCAAAGATAAGGAAGAGTTCTGGAATGCTTTTTCACAAGCGAAAGTGAGATATGCAGACAGTTCTCAAGGGAAAGTAGAAGCAGCTGAAGGTTCAAATCAGCCGATTCAATGTGTAGGGAAATACTAATATCTTCAAATTTAGTACAAAAATAATAACAGGGAGAAAATTACTTATTCTCAACCCTCCTTAATATTTACCAGGAAAACAAAGTCCAAAACTAATTTTTAAAAAGTAATCCCAAAAATAACGATAAGCACCAAGAGAACCAGCTTCTCCTTGCTGTAGAAAGCCTCTCTCAGGATAAAAGGTAAAGAAATATAAACTTAAAAAAATATAAATTGGGTGATTTAGAAATGGGGTGGCTGGTCTTAGTGTCCCTTTAAGGCTACAGCACAGCTTGGAAAATGGTGACACCCTGCCTCCCTGTTTGCGATCTTCTGGCTAAAAACAGCCATCCAGAGGGCATGATTCCTGGTGTTTTCCTTTTTCCGGAAAACACTCCTGGGCTTCAGGAAAACCTGCCTGAGCCTGGAAAAACTGTCCTGTTGTCAGCTCTGCCTGCTGAGCCTGCAGGCACAGCTGTTCAGTCCGCCATGCCCCCACCGGAAGTCCCCATCTCTCTCACTGTTAACATAGATAGTTGACTCTGTAAAAGCTTAATTTGGTGAGTAATAGTTGTCCTCCCTGGGGATTTTTAAAATTCTTCCTTTCTTTTTATCTCATCCAAAATCATTTGTATTTTCTCTTGCCTTTCTGTTTAAATTCACTATTACATTGTATAAAATACCCTCTTAAAAAAGCTTTACTTACATCCCAAACCATCCTTACTTCTGTGCCTTTATTGAGATTATTCTCAAAAAATTCCTTAATTTCTTTTTAGAATCCTCCACTACTGTTTCCTTTTGTAACACCATCAAATTCAATCTCCACCTAAAAGATCCATTTTTCCTTTTAAAAGTTAAAGTCACTGGATTGTGATCTGAAAAAGTCTTTGGTAATGTCTCCACTTTATAAACATTAATAGCCAAAGTCTTAGAAATCCAAATCATATTTATTCTTGAAAAAGATCTACATCTTTCAGAAAAATAAGTATATTATTTTGAATCATCATTTTTGTATCTCCATGCATCAACAACCTCCAAATTATCCATTAAAAAAAATCTTTGGTAGTTTACCCTGTGTATTTTTAATATTTTTCTCAGAAGTTCTGTCTTTTTGTGGGGAAACCACTCCATTCCAGTCTCCCAGGAGACACCAATTTTCATTTGAACAATCCAATAATTTATGCATAATTCCTCTATAAAATGCTGTTTTATCTTCATTTGGGGCATAAATTCCCAATACCAAAGTCTTAGCCCCCATAGATTAATGTCCACCCCAACATATCTGCCATGATCATGAGTCAATATAAGTTTTGGATATAGTTGAGGATTTATATATAAAACATCTATAGCAATAAATCTGATGAAATGCCCTGATTTATAAGTTGTTCTAGTGAAGGTCTTTCTCCTAATTTGGCAGTTTTTCTTGTGGTTGCCATTATGAGAAAGTGAAGGTATGTCAATTACTTCAGTGAAAGTAAAAGGCAGCTTCTCCTTTTTCTGTTTCACTTTATCTTAAGCTCTTTAGTCCCAGTTAGTTCTCCATAGTTACAGTCTCACAGTTTAGCTCATATTATCCTTGTTTTGTAAAATCCACCAATTATCTACTGTCCTTAATAATAAATAATCAACATTCCCACAAAGGTCCAGTCTCTCTCAGTGTCATATTCCCCCCAATCCAGAAAATTAGAGACTTAATAACTTTTCTCTGATATCTTCTCTATGTTGTTCTGGAATTGCCCTAAATCTTACACAAAATTCTTTTGTATAAGATTTGAAGATACTTCAATTCTGTGTAAATTACCTACTTTAATGAAGGTAGTTTCATTAAAAATATATTTCTTTTGTTTTTTGAAATTACTGTTTCCTTTATTCATTTAAAACTTTCTTGAATTGCAATCTTGTTAAGCTTTTTACTGTTAAATTAAAATCATTTAAAATGGTCTTTTTCCCCCCTCTTCTTAATTTCAATAAGAAGGCAACTCACCGACAGCCTTTGATTTCACTGCTGTTCAGAATATCTCTTTTAGGTTGTAAATTAATTAAATCCAAAGGCTTAAGAAAGTGAGGCTTTTGCCAGTCAAACGTCCGTAAAGGCTGCACAGTGGTTAAGAGTGCATTGAAATTCCCTCAGCTCCCAAGCCGCTGAACTTGTGATCAACCACAAGAAACTCAATTCCTGTGGTCTCCTCACAAGGAGCAGCTCTTCCAGAGCCAAGTGGGTGATCCCTGGATCTCTCCTTTTCTCCTGAGAGATTTTCATCAGCCAGAACCTGGCTCATGGCTGGCGATTTCTCTGCAGTGCTGTCCCTGCTCATGGAGCTGCTCACACGGACATCTAACCCACCATCAGTCCTTACCCAGAAGACCAGTTTATCAACTTCAGATTTATTTTCTATTTCACTTCACTTTCCTCACAAATACAGATATCTGTGGCAATGACATACAGTAGCTTCACTCAAATTGTCAATAACAGTTTATGTTCTTCTCTTAAAAGTAATATAAACTGCCACTAGATTTGTAAGGAAAAATTTTCCCCATTTTTGAGAAAGAACAGTCACTGTACCAATTCTGGCACTGTACTATTATTTTAAGAAGCAGTATTTTAATCTACTATCCATAGATTGTAATTTTGTAATTTAACACACTTCGTTTTATTCTCCTCAGCATTAAGGAGAACTTTGAGTTAAAACTGTCTAAACTGAAGGTAAGTATTGGAAATTCACTGGAGAATAGCACCTTCCTTTCAAAGGAGCTGGATAGACAATCCTTTTGTATAAAACAATTCAGTACTTCTTTATTATGCTTTAAGAAATTGATCCTCAATTGTATCATTTCCCCACATTGCTCATACCATCAAGGACTTCCAGTGTATTTTCTCTCCCTCTTTCTCAATACACAAACATGTTGTTTTGAAGGCAATGTCCTCCAGCCCAAATCTTATCTCCCAAGCAATTAACAACACTTTCCTGATGGTATGTCAGCTTTCATTTACATATTTCCATGTATTGGTTGTGTTATCGATAACATGTCACCTGGGGTCAGTAATATTTTTATAATTAGCTTTAGTCTTCATTTGTGTAAATACAAGTTTCATTATTATTAATAAATTATTAATAAATGCTTTGGTGTTAACTAATCTTGGAATACTGTATATACAGTATGTTTGAAGACATACCTATATTCAGCAAAAGGGAAAAATGAGGAACTGGCACCTTTCCCACACTATCCTTCTAATCAGATGCTGCTAAACTGTTTAATGTGACTGCTTTCCATGAATTTTATCGAAAAATTAACGTTACTGAAGACTATTTGTCCCTAGAAGGTAACATCCCATATTCTATTATAGTGGGAACAGCTCAAGAACTGGTGAGATGTGGACGTTTGCCATAATGGCACTAGTGTTACATATTTTAAATGAAATCGCTTATACTCCTTACGTGTATTGTTCTTTTTCTGAGCAGGAGGTTTTCTAAACAGTACTATACTGCAGTCTGCCAACATGCTTTTAAGACCCAGGGCAGCACTGAAGATAAAAAAGACTATGCTGGATGTTGGCAGTTTGATTTGCAAAATGCCAGCTTCCTTTTGAAAAAAAATTAAAGGGATTTTTAATGTAAAAGATCAGATGGGGTAGGAAGTACCAGTGGAGCTCCCCATAGATGTTTTGGAGCTCCTAGGCTCATTTAGGGATGCTTGATATAGGGGAGGAAAAAATTCTGAATAAAAGCCTCCCATAGGTAACTTCTAGCTTCTAGGTCAGCAAGGTTCAGCAATGGACAGTTAACATGAGTTCATCTGTTGGCATGACTAACGTTTATATAAATAGCGGATGGGTTTGTCTGAGTATGCTCATTAAATTATATTTGCATTCTTTGCAAGATAAAACCAGGTATTTAGAGTATTGTATTAATGGGGCTACTTGCAAAATTTTCCTGTTCCATTTCAAGAGCTAGCTAGATTTATTTATATGGCCATCCAACTCACAACAATGACTCTAGGTGGCACATAAGTTTAAAACAACAATATAACAATTCAAACCACAATGTCCAAAACAATCACAATTTATTTTTTTTTAAAATAGCATATTCTGATGTTTATAGAAAATTAATGAAATACAGTACCCAATCTACTGGAAATAACAGATAGTATAGCACTTAAAGTGTCAGAGTGGGACTAGGGGGGACTTGACCATGGACATTTTTGAGTGCCTCTGACCCCATCACTCTCTCTCACCCCAACCTGTCTTAAGATCCTTGTGAGAATTTGCAAAGGGGAGGCCTATAACCTGCTCAGAGCTGCCATAGGAAAGTGGGAGAGAAGTCTAATAAATAAATCCACCCAAGTAATTAGATGCTATAATTGGTGTAAGAAGGTGGATAAGAGGGTCAATAATGGAAAAATTAGTCAAGTTAGAATGACATTTGATAAATAAGATACTAAAACATAACTTTTAGTCTGGGTTCCTAATCTTTAGACATACATGATTATACTTTCAAGCTTTTATTTCAAGTTTTCAAGATTTTATTACATCATGATGAAAGTCTCTGCTTTTTGTTGTCTGTGTTATCTCCAACATATACTGCGAATCATGGGCTTAGTTTTTCCAAAACTGTTTGGGAGTCTTGTGATTGCAGATTTCTTCAATAATGCAAACACATGCCTTTATTTTACAAACTGGGTGGATAAATACTGGCCAGCTTCCTGGTGGAGGGAGAGGCAAAAACACAGTATTTGCTGATCACCCCTGCAGCTTTCTGCACCACCTCTCACATTGCTGCAGCAAGCTCCTGAATCCTCCACAGTCACTTTTCATGGGCACAAAGAGCTGCAGGGATGAATTGCAGAGATGGCCTTTCTCCCCACCTAAGAGGAACTGTAAGTGCTTCTCTAATCCAATCCAATCCATAAGACTTACTTTGCAAAATGTGAAATCATATCATTTTCACTATAAGCAGTTTAGTACAATATCTGGCTTACTGATTGAGGAAGGAAAGGAATTCCCATGCTATAAATTAATCTCTTAAAAAGGCAGATAGCTTTGTCCATCGAAGACTATAAGTATTATCAATTTGGAAGTCTTTTTTGGAATTCCATTTAAACAGGATTTTAACACTGAATCCATTGACTATGGCAGAAATGTCATCTTTTCATGATTAGATATTGTAGTCTCAGTTCACATAAATATTAATATCTCCCAATTAGAAGTAATATATTGAGAAGAAATGCCTACAAGCTAACAGGCTGATAAGAAGGCATTAAAATGTACTAGAAGTAACCAGCATTACTTTAAACTTGCAGGTTGTTTTAAGTACTTTTAAAGTAAAATACTTTCAAAGTATTTAAAAAATCTAAAATTAAACCCAATATCTAAAAACAATTTTAAAAACACCAAATCCAGATGATCTCAACATTCAGGCTAGCACATTCATCTTTTTGTTAAATGTAAATTCCACAAAACATTCTAAAGACCCATGTAAATAGTAGCTAATGCTGCTTCAAATATATATATCCCCAAAAATCCTGCTTTATTATTTGCTTAGAGACATTATGACATTTTTCATGTCCAAAATTAAATAAAATCATGTAGAGAAAAGTTGGCCATAATTTTGCATACTGACTGTAGTCCCAATACTTAGTTTTTCTTTAAAATTATGACTGGGCTGCTTTCATGTGCAGTTGTCTAAACCCTATATTAATAGGGAAGGGGACAAATAATTTATGAAAAAGGTTTTGGATTACTTTTAGAAAATGCTCATGAATTTATTGAGTCTCCTTAAAAATCTTTATAACATTAAAGGCGTCTATCACAGGCATTTGATATATCCATGATAAAATCATTCTCTCATATTTAGATTGTTAAAAAACAGTCATATGATATTCCTGGGTTGCTATTTTTCCATTATAAAGTATCAGATAAAGTGGATTTTATTCCATTAACGCTTATGCTGTAATACATGTACATTTTTTAGGGTGCCATAATACTGTGTCAGTCTTTATAGGTTAACTTACAGGATAACTTCTATTTCCAAGAATATCTGCATTCACAACCCTTCAACATTTTATGCTTGAGTAAATGAGTTACGAATACTTATCACATCTGCACAAGGCTAAATACTCTCTTCTTATTTATTCAACCTATATACTGAATATATATTGAGGAAGGTTTCTCAAAAAAATAAGCAGGGTTCTAAAACTGGAGGAAGAAACATCATAACCTGCGCTATGCTGATGATACTGCTCTGATAGCTGAAAATGCAAATGAACTGGAAGTTCTAGTAAGGAAAGTGGAGCACAGTGAACAAATGAGACTAAGGTTAAATCTAAAGAAGACCAAACTAATGACAACAGGTACAGCAACCACCTTGGAATTGACAGTGAAGAAGTGGCAGATAGCCTTTTGCCTTTTAGGATTGACTCTCAACAGTAAAGGAATCAGCAGTCAAGAAATACATCACTGACTAGTATGTGGTAGGGTAGCAATGAAGACCTTGGAAAAGATATTCAGAGGCTAGAATTGTGCAAGCCACAGTACTCCCTGTGACACTCCAGGGAAGTGAAAGTTGAAATTTGAAAAAGCAGGAGCTCACCGGAGAAGTCTATAATACTGAGCAAGGTGACAGGAAAGAGAAGAAAAGAATGACCAGCAACAAGGTGGATGGACTCAGTTTACAGCGGTGATGGGTGCACCATTGGAATACTTGAAGGACCAGGTTGGAAACAGATATTTTTGGAGGTCTGTCTGTGTTTGCTAAGAGATGACACCAACTCAATGGCACATAATCACATGTACCATCCATATAAAACTGAACAACCTGCTTTTCAGGAAAAAAAAAAGTCTCCCAAATGAAGCCCTGCTCCTGGTGACTACATGGAAATAATCAGCTAGTTGTGGCAACAATACAGAACAGGTTTGCCATTCCCTTCTATATTTTTCCATTTCCTATCGAGCCTACAGCCCTAAGATTTCCTGGTGTTCTCCCTTCCAAGTACAAACCAGGCTTGATCCTGTCTAGCTTTTTCAAAGTTAGCCAAGGTTGGCTAGGGGCTTTTACTTGCTGTATGCACAATACTCAGTTACAAAAAAAGCAAATATCTTCACAATTAGCCATGCCATCTCAGAGGAATAAAGTAATAAAGTTCTGGATTAGTTTTAGCTTATTTCCTAGAACCAAAGGGGCAAATCTTCATAATTAAACTTATTTCAATGGCTCTGCTATCATAATTGTTGTCGGAATTAGGGGCGTTTAGGAGAAACAAAGAATTTCCTTAATAATGTGAAAGTACTGAAAATGTTGGTAATGGATTTTAAGGCTGAGGCTGAAGCCCCAAGCAGGCAGACTTGATAGGAAGCCCTGCCACATACAGCATCCTTCTGTTGAGGACATCTGCATAGGACTGAGCTGTTTGAGTTTGTACAGCTCACCAGGTTGCAACGGAAGATTGCTTCAATTTAATTAATTCAAAAACTGCGTGTTGCCGCCCGTACTTTTAACAGCAACTTCTAATGATTTCCCGGCCATCGGAATCCGCATGTCCAAGCTAACTTTTCACATACTCAAATCAGCGGGTTCTGTTGCTAACGCTTTTTGCTTTTGCTGCTGAGATCTGCCCGCGCCCATCCAACCTATTTCCGTAATTTCGTCTATAACTCCAGTTGGCTTAGCTCCCTCTCTTTCGCCACACCAACTCCTCCCGCCCCTTAAAGACTTTGTTATTACCTCAAAGAACTGAGCGGGGTTGAGTTGCATCGCATCCTCATCCCACCTCTCTGGCCGGAGCGCATGCGCGGTCGGCCAGGCCCTGCTCTCCCTGCCTGAGCAGGTGCAGGGATGGGCCCCGCTATGGAGCGGAGGCAGCGAGGATGCTGCGGAGCCCCAGCCTGGGGGTGCCGTCGCCTGCTGCCCTTTCTCAGCGCCCTGCTCTGCGCTTGTGGAGACACTAGCGTCGGTCCGGTAGGGACGGGGAGCAGCGAACTGCCAGCTATGGTGGGTGTTGTGAGGGGCAAATAAAAAGAGCAGGGGGCCGCCCGGAGCGTCTTTCCATTGCGGCGGGGGGGGGGACGCAGCCGGGCGTCGCCTCCCCACCTCACGCGGTCTCAGTCTGGCCCGCGCAAGCTGCTCACCAGGCTGGGCTGAAGGAAAGACAGGTTGAGTCATCCCTGGGCGATGATGGGCGATGGAGCCAGCCATCCCAATTAGCCTTCTCCTGTCTGGTTATCTGGGAGGGGTTGGTGGAGATGTGCCCCCTTTCTCCGCAAGCACGGCGCTGTCCTTACCTAAATGAGGGGGGCAGATCGTGGCGGCCCCAGTGCTTTGGTGGTGGTGGCCGTGGCTGCGGCGATCTTCCTATTTCCCTCTGTTACGAGGAGGAAGGGGGGGAAGGGGGGATAACAAGGACAGAGAACATTTGGTTGGGTACCACCATCCTGAATGGGTTGGAGGACTTCACACAGAGGCAGTGGGCAGTGATGCAAAACAGTGGAGGGCTGAGTGCCTTTCTCCCAGCAGGAAACAAGTGATGGTGATACTGCAGGTCAGGGGAAAGCTCAGGTAATTGAAGCTCAGGGGTTCAGCGAATGTAAAAGTGAATGATTTCATAGACATATGAACTCCGACAAACGAGCCATTCTTTGGTGGGGTGGAGTGGTAGTTCTGGTGGACTGAAAACATTATTTTCTGTATATCCCTAAGGATATGCTTCCAGTTTTCTATGGATTGACCTGGTAATATATCACTGTATCTACACATTATTGGATCTGTTGTTATTGCCTTTGTGGTAAGCAGTAGAAAAAACACAAAAAGGAAGTGTAGCTATATCTTAGGATAGATTGGTTTTTTGTTTGATAGCTATTGATGATGTGCTGATGTTAGTGTGCAATGATATTTCTTAGCCTTTCTGCAAGCTTTGATGGCATTGTGTGAGGCTGCTTCCAGTTGTATCAGCTCAAACAAACAAAAACCATGATGAAAATGCTGCTATTGAAGATATGCAGTGGGAATAGAGTAATAAAGGAAGACCTACTAAATGCCACTTGTATGACTTGGATATTTACATGGATAGCACACATTTCTAGTATCTAAGACAGTATAAAGAGGGTGCAATTTTGTTTCTATGAGAAACAGTGTTCTCAAATATACTAATTTTAAAGTGGTATGTTTGTACGATGGATCCTGTGAATAATAGGAAAAGGTAAACAACGTCCATTCCCTGACTCTTATTGCTTGCATTTTTGCCTTGGTTCTCGTGATAAACTAAGGAGATACAACAAGTTACAGAGGAGTGGTGGCTAGGCCAACTAACCTATACATAATTCTTAATGCATGACTAGTCTGTTCATAAGACTGAAACTACGAATGGAAGCTGATGCCATATCCCAAAGGTCTTGCAATATGCTGCTCAGTAAACTTATTCTGAAACTAAGGAAACTTCCTAAAACAGTTTGAAATAAATACTTGGCAGGGGAGAAGGTCTTCTGTTCAAAAAGGTTAATTTTTCTGTAGACATGCCAAAAATAGTTACTTGAATCACATCTTTTATATTAATTAACAAAAAGAAGTTCCTCTGTTAAAATGTGAAACAAATATTGTGGCTATATTTAATTTAGTGGAAAAAGAGTTGATATATACTGATTACAAAATGATTCATGTGGGTGCTTTATGCAAGTGAGGGGAGGAGATGAATAGAGCCAGTTTGATCTAGTGGTTAAGGTGCTGGGCTAGAAACAAGGAGACCGTGAGTTCTAGTCCCACCTTAGGCGTGAAAGCCAGCTGGGTGACCTTGGCCCAGTCATTCTCTCTCAGCCAAACTCACCTCACAGGGTTGTTGTTGTGGGGAAAATAGGAGGAGAAAGGAGTATTAGGTATGTTTGCCACCTTGAGTTATTTATAAAAATAATAAAGGCGGAATAAAAATAAAATTAATTAATCAATTAATTAATGGTTTAGATGTGCCTTCAGTATGGTTCATTTTTTGGTCTAAGCCTAGAAGAAGTTATATTTTGCCTCCCCTTGACATAAATGGAGTATATTAAGCATAAATAACCTGACTAAATTTCTCTGGATAGAAATAAATGATTCTGCAAGCACAGAAATTGCTGCAGTATGTAGGCTTTTCCAGTAATAGTTTTGTTTGACAACTAACTATATTCACACATTTAACCTCATATATATATAAATAAACAGTCTAGTTATTTGATATGGGGAACAATTGGATGAGGAAGAAAGAAGATACATAAAAATAAGTGTTATATTTTTTACTGAAAACTACCGTAGTTATATTCTAAGTACTTTTTTCGTGTAGCTAGCAGTACACATTTGAGTGATGCCCTTATTCATCCCTAAACACTTTAAGCATTAGCTGCTTGAACTCTAGAAGCAGCTGTTCTCATTTTAATGCAAATAATAGGAAATGACTAACATAATTTGATAGTATATTGTGGAAATATTCTCTGGAACACTATTTAAATATAGCAATATTTGGATGAATTGGCTGTGGAGTATTGAATTCTGTTCTAGTTTGTCAACATGTAGACCTTTCTCTGCTACTCAACTCTGCTACTTACTCTGCTAGATCTACTCAACATTCAGGTATAGGCTCATCTTCTATTGCATTACAGAGATACCATGTTATAGCCTTTTAAGAAAAGCACAAGACAACATCAACAATAGAACCAATAGAAATGAGAAATGAATGTATTGCCTAGGGAACATTACTCAGAAGAGCTTTATAAGTGGGATTGTGAGAAGAATTGGTAAATGGGAAGAAGGGTAGCCTATTGTTCAAAGAATCATTTAATATAAATTGAAACACTAGTTGAATTCATATATAATGCTAAATCAGAATTTTTTAAATTAAGGCTTGTTGAACAAGCTATAGTTGATGCATTCACATAATGTGAAGCCATCATGGTTGAGTTCACACATTTTGCTAATCTGAAAACAAAGAATTATGAGTAAATCAGGTCCTTAGGTTAGTCTACAATAGCTTGATGTAACAACTCCTTTTTTCCCCTGCCATGTGGTCCAATAACTAGTTGCCTTCACTAGAAAGAACCTGAGATAGTCACTAGTTTGAATGAGTGTATTCTTTCTACAACTTTATATTGGCCAGTATAGAATACATGTAAGTTGGCATCTTCCTTACCAATTTGTCTCTATAAATATTCAGATAAGCTCTGTACGTACTTTCAGAAAAGTTTTTTATGCTTAAATACATGAAAATACATTTTCTAAAGAGTACCCTGATTTTGGAACACCTTCTGACATGAAGTTCAACTGGAACCAACTTTGCAAATCTTTTCACACTTGGTCAAGGCATTTTTATTTATCAAGGCACTTTAAGCTGATGTCATTGCCTCCATCTTCATCACAGTTTGATAATGCTACTGCATTTGTCTATAGTATAGATGCATGAAATACATTTAGCAATTAGTAGGCTGTGCAGTTCTTCAGATTCAGTATCCAAAAGGTACTTTGGAGTTGGGGACGCAAACATAACTTTTGTCTGTGACAGCTGAAAGCTGCTGGGTCGTGTCCTGGGATTTCATGGTGGTTTTAAGGTGCTGCAGACAGGTGCTGCATTTGCACTTCCTCATGCTCTGAACCACTTTCTGGAGATTGAAGCTGAAGAAGTGCAGAGCTCTAGTGATTAGCCTTTGGTGTTATTCTTTGTATTCATTTGTTAAGTAGCAATGTACTACTTGTAGATTGAAGCAATAGATCAAAGAACGTGCATTGCAATTGTTTGTCTACATTAAAATTAAATAGCATGCACCCAATTTTTTCATCAATTGGCAGACAACCTTTGAAGTGCCCTAGAAGCAATTTTTATATTGTAATCAATATTTTCTTCCAAAGTAATATAGCACAAGATGTAATTCTAAAGAAGTAGTTAACTAGTTGCAATGGACAATTATTTTTTACTATTTTGTGTAAGATCTGCTAATTTCTCTATTGATAATTTGACTAAAACTGATAGAATATTTTAAAAGATACAGAACATAAAAGGCACAAAACAAATGTTATATGCATATACCTTGTTATTGTGGAACAGCTTTATTTTTGCTTTAGGCCATAATGCAGATCTGTGAACATTTATTGTAATGGAGCAATGGGTTTTACACTTCTAGATGCTGTTCACAATTCTGTTATTTTGAAAAGCATGTATTCTTCACTACAGTATCTGTAAAGCCTTCTCTGTCAAAAACTCCTATAAAGTTGGTTCTGTTCAATAGAAAACTGCATTATAATCCTTCCCACAAGCCAACTGGGGATTTGAACTGATACAATTTTTGGTGAGGATAAGTTTTGTAGACTGGTTAATTATTTTCAGTGACATATCTGTCTGCAAAGCTAGCCTAATATCCTACTTCATGGTATTATGCTGGCACAGCAGTCAGTATATTCCAAAGAGACTTGTCTGCTGATGCGGCAAGTATTAGGACTGGGTTGTTAGTCATTGAGGCATACAATTGAAAATGCACTGTGCCCAGAGTTTACACTATAGTTTAATTATTTTAATAGCTATAAAACTGAAATGGTTGCAAACCAGTAGAGTATGTCCTGTTCAATCTGCTGATCAGTTCTGCTGCTGACAAAAGCTTTGCAACAAAGAAGTTGGGAAATGCATTTGCACATTATAGGTTGAGGAAGATATGGCTTTACCTTGGGAACTGCTTATGGTAATTTTTATATTTTGGGTTTAATCCACACCTAACTATGACATAGGAAATCTTTGCATTTGATTTCACATCTCAGATATATACAAAAACTTTATTCTCTTCATCCTACAAATGGTAATTATAATGGCACAGTTTATGAAGAACCTTTAAGATCGCTAGAATAATGAATATGAAGGGCCTTGTGATGTACAGTACATCAGAATTGCTTATGCTTTGTAATTGTACTGCTTAGTTTTTAAAGAACTATTTAAGGTCTGTTTATAATCTTAAGAGAATTTTAAGTTCCTGACCTTTAAATACCAAACCCTGTTACCATAACACAAATGGATTTTCAAATTTGCTTTTGTTTCAAAAACCATTTGCTATCTATCCTGGATTGGGGGAGGTTACTTTTGTTTGAAAAACATAAACACAGAGCCCCTTTAGGCACATGAACCAAGATTTTAGCTATAGTCATTCATATAATGCCTAATAAAACATTAAAGAACGTTACCACCCATGTATGGATTTTTAGTTTATGTTTAAGATTTGCTCTCATAATGTTTCTAATTTTGATCAAGATGTCTTAATCTGATTACGACTCTGTTTGATAATTATTCTAAAGTATTCGAAGAAGTAAATAAATGATGGTAGTTCTTATTTTAATGATGAAAAAATTGACATTGCTCAGAGTTGGACTGGCTGGGCTGGTCCTTCGGAAGTGATAGAGATATATCCGAGCCCTGTTATATAGGAGGAGTTTGAGCTGGCTGATCAGGAGGAAGCGGACAGGGTTCTCACAGCTGTGAGCTCAGCTACCTGTGTTCTGGACCCATGCCCCACCTGGTTGGTCAAGGCCTCCTGAGAAGTGGCAGCAGTTGGGTCTGAATGGTAGTTAATGCCTCTTTGTGGGAGGGGGTAGTACTGCCTGTTTTGAAGGAGACAGTGGTACACCCCCTTCTCAAGAGGCTATCCTTGTACAACTTTCATCCAGTCTCCAGGGTGATTGGTGTTCAGCTGCAGAGGGCCCTGGATGAAGCAGATTCTCTGGATCCTTTTCAGTCTGGGTTCAGTGTGGGATACAGTACTGAGACCGTGTTGATTGTGTATGCTGATGACCTTTGGAGGGATCAGGACAGAGGTGGTGCAACCGTCCTGTTCCTCCTAGATCTTTCAGCAGCTATCGATATCATCGACCATGGTACCCTTCTGGATTGACTCCTGGGATTGGGAGTGGAAGGCAGTGTTTTGCAGTGTTTCTCCTCCTTTCTCTGTGGCTGGTTCCAGTCAGTGTTGGGGGAAAGGTCAAGCTCTAGGCCCCGGCGGTGTGGGGTGCCTCAGAGCTCAGGTCTCTTGCCTCTCCTCTTTAACAGCTACATGAAACTGCTGGGTGAGGTCATTCAAAAGCACAGGGTGCAGTATCATCAGTATGTTGATGATTCCCAGTTACAGTATACATCCCCACCCTGGGCTGATGGGTGATGCTGTTGCAGTGCTGGCCCAGAGTCTGGAGGCTGGGAGGGTCTGGATGGGGAGGAACTGACTCTGACTCAACCCTGTCAAAAGAGAGCCCCTTTGGCTTTTTGCCCTCCAGGTGATGTGTCATTTTTGACTCTAGATGGGGTGGCACTCCCCTGGACTGAGTTGATCTACAGTTTGGGGATTGTCTTAGACTCATAGCTTCTGCTCGTGCAAGTGGCAGCTGTGGTTAGGGGTATCTTTGCACAGATTCAGCTTGTGTACCATTGTGCTTTTTCCTGGACTGGGTGACCTTGTGCATGATCACTCATGCTTTGGTTACTTCCGGATTGGACTATTGCAATGTGTTCTACATGGGGTTGCCCTTGAAGACCACCTGGAAGCTACAGCTGGTCCAGAATGTGGCACAGTGCTGGGCACCCCTAGGTTCACCTGTTACAACTCTGTTGGGTGAGGTAAACTGGCTCCCAATTTTCTTCAAGGCATAATTCAAGGTGTTGGTTATGACCTTTAAAGCCTTACATGGCACAGGGCCTGGTTACTTGTTGGACCACCTCTTCCTGAGGGTTTCTGACAATCCCACCAGATCGGATACATTAAGCATGCTCCTGGTCCCTTCCTATAAATGTTGCCATCTTAGGAGACCTAGGTAGCATGCCTTTCCCATGGCAGCCCCTGCCTTATTGAACACCCTTCCCCTTGAGATCTGGTAGGCCCCTACCCTTTTTTTTAAAAAGCCATGAAAAGCTGGCTTTTCCCCCACGCGTTGGGATAGGATGAAGCCAGAGTTGGAAGAGAGTGTTGGGGTTGTATCAAGGGAGTTTGGTTGTGGTGCCTGGTTTTTCTGTTTCTGTTTTCATTGTTTTTTGCTTTTAACTTTTTTGTATGATGCTGTTTTTACATTATGTTGTGAGCCACCCAGAGTTCTGGTTTTAAGATGACAACCATACAAGTATTTTAAATAAATAAATACTAGATCATTATAATAGACTTATTACTTGATACCAAAGTTCAGTATTAAAAACCTGAGAATAATTGCTTTTAGATACTTAGCGTCCTTGTCTCTACTCTTGCCTTTCCCAAAGGTCATAATAAGACCTTGATATTCCATTTAGTGCAAGCAAATTAAAATGCTTATCTAGGAATAATATGCTTTTATTATCTTCTGAAGGGACAAATAAAGGCCCTTCTCCATTATCTCTAAATGGACGGTCATGTATAAGGAAACCAAGGTGGTACTCATGTCAGGATATTCTAGGATGGGGAAGTGATTAGTCAGCATTTTAAAGAACCATACAGGGGACAAAGTGCCTTTGTACGTGCAAAAGATGTAAAATTGAACCTTATAAGGCAAAACCATACATTGAACCAATGAGAAATGGACACATTGTGCCATCTGTAACCATCCTGTTGCTAGTTTCTGCTCCTATAGGACAGATAAAACAATTGTTGCTGAATAAACTTTTCTCTTTACCTGTTGGCCTCCTCTACTGGTAGTCCTCGCTTAACAATGGTAACTGGGACCTGGGACCGGAATTTCCATCACTAAGTGATGTGGTCATAAAGCACTATCTTGTAACTGCATTGTTTAGTGACAGCTGTTGTCACCATTAAGAGAGGATTGCATGTCATTAAGTGAGTCCCAGGTGGCTTGCAGGCAGGCTGATAAGTGGCTGCTGCTGGGTGGGGGAGGTTGCGCGGGTGGCTGGGGAAGCCCAGTGTGAGTGCAGTGGGGCTAGGGGTGGCTGCTACCAGGCAGGGGTGTGTGTGTGGGTAGCCAGTGAGGTGAGGTGAGGTGCAGCACAAGTGTGGCAGGGCCAGGATTGGCTGCAAATGGGTAGGGGAGGGTGTGTGGGTGACCTGGGAGGTGCGGCACAAGCACGATGGGGCCAGGGATGGCTGCTGTCAGGTGGGCGAGGGTGTGAGCAACTTACCAGAGCAACTTGCAACCTTTGCTGCCAGCTTCTCTGTTGACTTTGCTTGTAGGAAGTCAGCAGGGAAGGTCACAAATGACAATCACTTGACCGCGGGATGCTGCATCCATTGTAAGTGCAAGCTGGTTGCCAAACAACCAGATCGTGATCACATGACCATGGGGGTGTTGGGATGGCCAGAAGTTTGAGGACTGCTCGTAAATACCACTTGTTCAAGCCCGTCATAACTTTGAATGGTCATTGTACGAGTAGTCGATAAACGAGGACTACCTGTATTCATTGGACATGGAATGATTATTCCACAACAACTTGGTATTAGAAGTGGAATCAGAAGTGGTAGTCAATAAGTACTTGGGAAATAGGATCTGGTGCCCTGAGTGATTTTGTTCTTATTACCTTTCCATTGTTGACCCCTTCACTTTTCCCACCTCAGTAAAGAGAATTCTGTAAAGAAATGTGTGCTGTCTGAGATCCAGAGACCCTTTCCCAAATCATGAGAGTGAGTCAGAGAAACTCATAGAAGCCAGTGGATCCACCTCAGTCTTTACTCCTTCCAGCAAAATAGGGTCACATGGCTCCAGATTTTCAAAGTGGAAACCAGTCCACTTTGCTAAATTCATGAAAGCTAGTTGGGAAAGCCAAACTCATAATGAAATGCTGAGTGTTGCTATTCATTGTGCTAGAAAATTGGAAACCAAGAAGGAAAATCCCCTTTTTGGGGGAGATGGGTGATGATAGAAATTTTTAAAATTAATTAATTAATTAATTAATAAAGAATGCTTTGTGGCACTCCAAACCATGTCCCTGCAACAAATGGAAGTCCTCATTCTAACTATAGTGTTCAAAATTTCCCCCTTGTGACAGAGGATGGGGGTGCTGTGGTTTTGCTTTTGGCTTGGAGGCTGCAGCCAATCATACAAACAAGCTTGTGTTGGGTGTGAAAAATGGGACTATGCAAAGCCTCCTCAAATGGTGTTGTCTTCCAGCCTCAACAATCTGTGGTGGAGATGGGACTTGCCCAATAGGGCTGCCTCAGGAGACCTCTGTTTCCTCTTTGACTGCTTGATTTTGCTGCCTCTGTCTCTCTCCCCGTTTTACAGGATGCTGCCTTGTCTGTTTCTTCACTCCCAGCCACACCTCTTGTGGCAACACAATACCATAACTGCTGCTGTGAGGATGGGGAGTCAATCCCTGTGTCATCAGGCTAGCACCCCAGCGTCTATTGTAATCAGCCTTTGTCTAAGGAGCAGGCTTTCTTTTGGGTACTCATTTCCCTGTAAATTTATTGGGAAGGGATTTGCTTTGTAAGCTTGGGGATGTTGGTATTTTCTGTATTATTCTGAATTATGGCTGTCCCAGAGGAACACCATAATTCAGCTCTTGCTCTGACCTCTACTCTGGCTTCCCTTTCCTCCCTCTTTCTTATTTTATCCCCTGATTTACCACACTTTGCTCTTGCCTGTAGACCATTCATCTTGTGGGTTACCTCCAAAATTGAATATGGCTTGGTCAAAGCAGCACAACCAATTGTTGTCATATTAAAACCTAGTGCACTTGTCTCTCAGATTCTTAGATATCCACTGACTAAAGCTGCTATGGAAAGACTGTAACCCATTATTACTGAACTAAAATAGCAAAATATTTTGGTGCCCACTTCCAGTCCCTGTAACATTCCTATCCTTGCTGTCAAGAAGCCATACCAGAAGGAGGGGGATTCAGTCCACTACCATCTGGTTCAAGATCCAAGAAACATCAGTGTTATTGTTTGATTCATTTTTCCTCTTGTGCCCAATCCAGCTACTATTTTGAGTGGTATTCCACTGACAGTTTCTCATTTTACAATGATCGACTTGTGTTCTGTTCTCTTTTCAAGACCATACACTCTGATTTGCAATATCTTTTTGTTTTTACCTTTAATGGTGAGCCACTCACTTAAATCAGAATCCTTCCTGGCTATTCGAAGAGTCCTGTGCTGTATGTATCTGTACTCCATGCTGAGTACGTGCTAGCTACCCTTTCACTTCCATATCAGTCTGTCACTTTACAGTATGTTGACGATCTCCTGGCTGCAGACGGTGAAGATGCCTGTGTTAAAGATTCTGTTGTACTTGTATACCATCTAGCATACCATGGACATAAAGCTAATTTACAGAATTGCTGTTTTTAAAATCTTACGTTCTCTGGGTCATTTGATTTCACAGTGTGAGCTTCAATCTCCTGAGTAGTTCCAGGCTATACTACCTCCTATCAATGAAAAAGAAATATGTTCTTTTCTTGGCCAGGTTGGATTTTGGTGTCCCTGGATTTTAGACTTTGCTTCTGAAGTTCAACTCTTCCAGTCTATTCTTTGAACAGATGCCTCTTTTCTTTGGACTGAGGAGCATGACCAAGTATTTTGTCATTTGAAGCAGGCATTGGCTTCTGCCCCTGCCCTTGGTCTCTCTGGTTATTCTTTCCTCTTTATCTTGTTTAGTCATGAACATGAGATGTAGTCTGTGGTGTCCTTGTTCAACCTCATGGTGACTATCTTCACCCAGTGCTGTACTACATTTACAAGCTTGATGTGGTTGCCACTGCCCCCCCCCATCTCTATGCTATTCAAGCTGCGGCCCTTTTAGTGGACAAATTCTCTGAACTTGTTATGGGATCTGCCCTAACCATATGTGGCTCCCCATGTGGTGGTACCCTCCTGTCTCATTACTTTGCCTTGCCCTTGACTCCCCTACAGCTGAGCAATTTGGAATTATGCTCCTGAACTCTCCAGTTGTTACTGTTATCCATGTTTCCTCCCATGATCCCACCTCTCTTTTACCCCATCTCCTTTGAAATGTTTTATGATTACGATTGTCTTCTTTTAACTGCTGCTGAACTTCTTCCTCACCACAATGTTCATTAAAACCCCACTGCAAGTACTGATTTTTAATTTTATACCGATGGCTCTTCTTACCATACTCCTCATGGGAAACAGGATTCTGGATATTTATTTGTTTATTTATTTATTTATCAAATTTATTCTCTGCCCATCTCACTCAAAGAGTGACTCAGGGCGGGTTACATAAAACAGGAGTAAAACATTAATTAAATACAATAAAACAGTAAAACAGTAAAACGGTACAATAAAAACAGTCTTCTTAATAAATAATGAATTCTAAAAAGATGGCTAGTAAAAAGTTATTGATTTAAATATGTGGGTATGTACTCCTTTTGAATGTGTTAAATCAGGTCCTTTGCCTCCTTTTGTCTCTGCTCAAGTTGCTGAGTTACATGCTGTGACTTGAGCTTGTCTTTTAGCCTCTGGTTCCTCTGTTAATATTTATATTGATAGCTGTTATTGTTTTGACACTGTATATCATTGTGGCCAACTTCGGCAAAATCATGGGTTTCTCACATCCTCTGGTTCTTTGGTTCAGAATGCTGACTTTGTTTCCATTTTACTGATGCTATTCTTCTCCCCCCTGCTGCTGCTGCTGCTGCTAAAATAAAAGGCCATTCTCAATGGCAATGAACTTGCTGATTCTTGCACTAAATATACTGTGTTCTGGTCTCCTGTGGTTTCTATACAGAGTACTTCCCTACTTCTTTCTTATCTTCTTTGCTGTCTGCTCAAAAACTGGACCCAGCCTGGAAGGACTAGATTCAGACAGCGTACTTTCTTGGCCCCTGTGGAGCTCTTCAGGCTCTGGATGGTCTCCTGGTAGATCCATTTCCTTTCTTTTTTCCTTTTGTCCTCTCAGCCCATTTTATTGGACCTGCAAACAAAGGGAGGATGTGAAATGAAATTGAAAAAATTGGTGGGCATTTGGGATCGTATCAGTATTACAACAAGTGGTCTGGATTTGTCCTGAATACCTACAACACAATGTTGGGAGCCCTTACAGCTTCCTTCACTGTCTCTTGCCTTGTCAAAAGGACCCTTTCTTGTTCAGGATCAAGAATATTCTTATGACCAATAACTTTTCTTAGTCTTTCTATCGAGAGTGCAGTAATTTTTATCTGTTTAACCTTTGAACTTTTTAGATACAGTATTCTTATAATTGTATCTACATCTATCTGTAGAATTTTGACCTTCTAGGTTATCACCTCACTGTCCCCTTATCTTCCTCTATAGGAAGATATACCAACTATCCCAGCTGGTATAGGAGGGACTGGCATCCATGATGCCCTTGTTTATGAAATAAATGAATCAAGCAGCACACTTTGGTGTTATTTGTTCACTCTTTATATATCAATAAGACCACATGAACCTCTCTTAATATTCAGTAACAAAAAAATCAGAAAATCCAAAAGGAGGTAGATACTTTTTCACAGAATTATACTGTACATTCAACATTTTCTCCCTGAAACCTTAGATAATCTTGAATTTCTTACTTAAGTAATGTCTGAAATATTCTGCTTAAAATTGGATTACTTAGTCTTTATTCCAGGACCATTAATAGCATAAGAATATAAAACCTTCAGATGTGCTTATTAGTCAGTAATTGTTTCATTATTATCAGTTATTTAGGGAATTTGTATTATGTATTGAAGACCAATCAAATTCGATGGGCAAGGCAAGAGGTGTTAGAATTAGTATCTTTTCCCCAGCTGGAGCTAGGGATTTTTAATGTTTGAAATGACTTCTTTTGCTGTCGCTCTGTAATTTCATCTTAAATCAATCTTTTCTGCTTATCAGATATATAAAAGCATGGGTGTTAGAAACAATGGCCAAGAACCAGCTATTCTTGATAAGACCATGGCTGTTGTGATCTCCCTAGCCAGTTTTTGTTTTTTATTCCTGTGGCCCAAATCCTCAATTGAGGCCACAGAAACCACAGTACAAAGCAAGACAGCTTATCACTACATCATTTTTTTTTTTAATCTTGGTCCTTCAATGTTACTGAAGGATCTGGGCTGCAAAAATGACTAGTTACAAGTTTTTGCAATCTGGTGGGCATCTGGAGTTTGCACCCAGCTCTGGTATCCATAAATTATACCCAAGAATTATTTTTGAAATTACATATGCATCACCTGATTTTGTTAAGTCTATGGAGGGTTGTTTTGCCTTTTTTTTTTTTTGCAGTACATTTTTAGTAAGGGCTATTTGGAGCCTGTACCAGTGTATTACAGCAAGGTTGTATGGTGTAGTTTAAAACATTATTTTCAGATCTAAGTAAAAATAGTGCAGTATCCCATACCTTGATGTGTAATTAGTCAGGGCAGACTGTTTCCTTCTCTAACAGTTTATCTGCTTGCTACTAAGAAGATGGTAAGGAAATATATAAGCAGGTTATTGTTAACATCCCATTAATCTTCTGTCAGCCTCATATTCTAAGCTATTTTACTGTTTGTAACAGCTGGTGAGGAAATATATTGAATTTATTTAAATTGTGATCTCTCTCAATACTTGACAGATCTGTAACCAATCTGACACCAGGTTTTGCAACCACTGTGTATTTTATGCTGCTGATGCTTTTTATGGGATAACTACAGTAGGCAGTGCTATCAATTAAGGATGCTACTAATGATCTCACACCAGATCTTATGTGGCCAAAATGGCACCATTCCTGTACAAGTGGGAGGTTTTAGCAAGCTTGAGAAATCCCCAATATTTTCAGAAACGTAAAACAGTATTGCTGGGGGAGGGGGGGAGAATAACTTTGGATTGGGACAAAGGTTTCAAAAACAGCCCAGTGAGGAATAAGTATGATCAGTGGTCGTGGTATGTATGGGCATTTCTGGTGCATAGGGAAGAAATGGAAAATTGGGAGGAATGGAATGGGCTGTCTTCTGTCCCTGGAATCCTGAAAAGAATGTTCCACTTTGCAGCACTGGATTGTGGTTGCCACTTCTGTACTATTACCAGTATCTTTTGAATGATTAAAGTTACACGCTTGACCAGACTCTGACTTCATATTATAGGAGAGGGTGATATAAAATGCACATGGGTTGAATTTAAGAGAATAGAAGTACATGAATGAGGAAAATTACATTCATCTGCTTATACAGATTATCATCCTACCTTCATTTTTCCAGGCACTTGTCTAGACCTGGGCTTTCTGAGATAGCCATTTTGGGGATAGTCTGTAGGGAGATATGGCGCAGGACAGGGAAAGGTTCAGTGAAACTCACTCATCTGCAGGCCTCCCTTTAAAAAAAATCATTTCTTGGCAACATTTTTTGGAAATGGTTTGCCATTACCTTCTTCCTAGGGCTGAGAGAAAGTGACTGGCCCATAGTCACCCAGCTGGCTTTGTGTCTAAGACTGGACTAGAACTCACAGTCTCCTGGTTTCTAGCTGAGTGCCCTTAACCACTCTATCAGTGTTTCTCAACCGTAGCAACTTTAAGTTGTCTGGACTTCAACTCCCAGAATTCCCCAGCCAGCAATTCTGTGAGTTGAAGTCCAGACGTCTTAAAGTTGCCAAGGTTGAGAAACACTGTACTATATCGAACTGGCTCTTGAGTATAGTCATAGACAATCTTAAATATTCATATTTAAATCCTTCGTTTCCATTTTTGTCACATCTTTGGTCATATCATACATTTGCTTTGATCTAGCATGGCTTCCTAGTGCTGATATTTCTCAGCCAAACCACAGTGGTTCTCTTATGTGAAATGCTCACTTAGGGGGCTTCATATTTAGAAAAATGTGTGAGAAAGTGAATCTATAGTCATATTTTTATGCATAAAATAAGCATAGGAACTGAAATGAGAATTGTGTTTGGATGAAGTATCTGAATTTGCACACTCACAGTAATTTAACCACCCCTGTAAAGTTGGTAGGACAACAGTGCCTTTTGCAATTATTCTTGCTGTCCTATTGTTATTGTCAAAAATTCAGACAAAGCAAGAAAAGTGAATATATCAACCATTGTGAATTCATATTTAAACTAAAAATGAAATATGCCAATATTTTATATATACTTGTTAAATCGGGCTGTGTTTTAAAACTGGGTTTGTTTTATCTTATTTTTCAGAGTTGGTTAAAAACCTATGGTTATCTGCTTCCGTCTGATGCAAGAATGTCTGCTCTGCTCTCAGGAAAAGTTATGCAGTCTGCAGTCACCACTATGCAGCAGTTTTATGGCATCCCTGTAACAGGAGTGTTGGATCAGACCACTATTGAGTAAGAATGATTTTTGCAGATACTTGAAAATAATGTCCTTGCTCAAACCATTAATTATAGCAGCATGAAACTTTAAAATGTGAGCCTGATAAATTTGCTTGGCATATGCACATGCCCTAAGAGTGAATATGGCCTGAAACCTGGGTCAGGTTGTCAACCATGCCTCTTTTATCACTTAGATCAGTGTTTCTCAACCTTGGCAATTTTAAGATGTGTGGACTTCAACTCCCAGAATTCTCAGAATGGGATGACGTAATTAAGTTGACGCCCCAAAGAATTCATCCAGGGATTTGCACTGATTTAACTGAACTGGTTTAGCAGATACTGCATAGTTCATCAGGTAGCATGACAACAGAAATGGTATGCTCTATATAATGGCACTATCTTGATGGCCATTTAGAGGTTGTAAAATGTTATTCTATCTATAGGTGTTACAATCTTATACTATAGTCATTCTGTATACAAGTAGTCCTCACTTAATGACCCTAATTGGGACTGGCAAGTTCATTGCTAAGAGAAGCCGTCATTAAGCAAAACATCACATGACCACCCTGCTTAGTGACAGCAGTTCCGGCAGTCCCATTTGTGGTCATTAAGCAAGATATCATGTGACTGTGACTTGCAACCTACTGCTGGCTTCATCCATTGACTTTGCTTGTTGGAAGCTGTCTGGGAAGGTCACAAATGGTGATCATATGACTGTGCGACTCTGCGACCATCATAAATGTGTGACACTTGCCAAGCGCACGAATCGCAATCATGTGACCATGGGGACGCTGTGATGATCGTAAGTGTGAGGACTGTCATAAGTCACTTTTTTCAGCACCATTGTAACTTCGAACAGTTCCTAAACAAATGGCCATTAAGCGAGGAGTACCTGTACCCAGAAGAACTATGTGCATGGAATCTGGTTTGCACAGGACCCACAGGTATCTTTTTTGTTTTTCTTTCCAGCTTCCAATATACTGTATAGTACAGAAGTAATTCTGTGATTCCTAAGTGCACTGATGCTCTCAGCACAAAGGATGTATCAGATAATGCTTTTACTGTACAATCACACTATCTCAAACAAAATTTTATAGGGAACCCAGATTACATTGCCTTCCATTGCAACCTTCTTGTTTTCCCCCATAGTTTCATCCTCTGAAAATCCATTATGGAGAGAAAAATGGACTGGTTGCTCAGTGTTAGCATCTGAAAGTATACCAAAGTTATAATATGTTTTAACTATAACATACAGTGAAACAAAGCTCTCTACTACCACACATGACTGAAGTTCCAGAGATGGAGTTTTTCACTTTCCTTCTGAAGGGAGAAAATGTTGAGCGTAGCTGATGCCCTTTAGTCTGCTTCTTCTTTTTTTTAATAAAAAGTTTGAGCAGATCTGACAAATTACATTCATTTCTGTGGTGTTAATTCTAAAAACATTTCAGTTTCCAAATTAAAAGCAAATCTATTACTGCCTAGCTAAGAGGTTTGTGGAGGGTTGTTCACATTCAAAGGGGAAAAGGTGTTTAGGAGCATGTGTGAACACACATGTAGCCTCTGAGGGCAACTCTTTGAACCAAATGTAGTTTTTGCTGGCATTGCACTGCAGCTGCAACCCAGGAAAAGACACAGTTGTTTTCAGGAGTTGCTGATTGGTGCTGGGTGGGCATCCCATATGCTCTATACACTTTTTCCCCTTTGAATCCAAAGCGCTGCGCAGCCCTGTTAACTGGCTCCAAAGCTCAAACTTATTTCTCCAGCCTACTTCAAAATTGCCTTTTTAAATCTCTTTTGGTACACATCCTCTAGAGCAGTGTTTCTCAACCTTGGCAGCTTGAAGATGTGTGGACTTCAACTCCCATAATTCTCCAGCCAGCATGCTGGTTGGAGAATTCTGGGAGTTGAAGACCACACATCTTGAAGTTGCCACGGTTGAGAAACACTGCTCTAGACTGGCCAGAACTTTAGTCTCAGTCCTTACCTTGACCAGTGGGTGGGCAGGCAAGCATGTCCACACTGAATGGCAAGCGGTTAGCATTCTCTATTTTCATAAAGCATTCTCTGCTAGAGACACCAACAAAACAGGCTGAAATGGCTCAAAACCCTATTTTTGTACCATATTTTCCTGACTCATCAGGAATCTTTTTACTTTCTAGGTGGATGAAGAAACCTCGCTGTGGTGTTCCTGATCATCCCCACCTAAGCCATAGACGAAGGATTAAGCGATATGCGCTTACTGGACAAAAATGGCGGCAGAAACATATTACCTACAGGTATAATCCAACAGTTTAAACAGTTTAATGAAGTTCATACTTTACATATTATGCAATGCCACCTGTCTTGGCATTAGTTTATATTTCTTGCTCAAAGGGGAACTTGACTGGGAATTCTGGGAGGTGTAGTCCCAATACGTCTGGAAACTAACATTTTTGCTTATAAGTTTTTATAGCTTGTGGCTCCCTGTGAGCTTGTTTATGGATGCAGAGCTTTGGTTCAGTAATACAGCAGCCTTTTAGTGCATTTTTAAAAGCTTTAGTTTTTTTAAAGTTAGCTTTCATTTAAAAGAAAGTTTCAGATATTCTTATACATAGAAATTCGTGACCCTTGGAGTCTTTTTAGGATTGTAATTAAAATCAGTATATACTGTAAATACCTTAAATAAATATTAAACATTTAAGAAAAAAGAGGGAAGAATATGAAGTATATTCATGTGGATCTCATTTCATTTATCTTTTTTTGCTATGTTTTTTCATGGATTTTGAAGTAATTTGTCAAGGTGCTTGCTTGCTTTGTAAGGGAGAGCTAAAATGTCATTTAAGCACTATGTTGGCTGAATTTATGCATTGTACATTCATTCAGGCCACATCAATTCAATGCATATAATTGCTGCCTTCTCTCATACAGTTATAATTTGGGGACAGGCAACTATTCAGCTAAGTTCCCAGTTGCCACTGAACAATTGCACCTTTCTTCCTTTCCTGATCTTGATCAAAGTGTGTTGAATAAAACGTATTTAAATTTTTGAGCTTAAAAATGCATGTATTGAGCACAAAACAAGTCTTGCAAATGTGAAATGGGCTGTTTCAACCATTTTGATAGTGCTTTAAGCTCAAAACAGAACAAAACTTGAAACATGGCATTTTGAACTCAGAATGGCTCAACGTTTGAAATCTCTTGTGCACTCTTATAAAAGAATTAAGGTCAAGGATCCTTGATTTGTTAAAAGTCAAATTAGAGGTTTCAAATTAAGAAATTATTAAGATTAGAAATGGAGATCTAAGGGTGAAGGATAAAACATGGAAATACACTTAGGGAAACAACTGTTCTTTGACACCTGAATCAGACCATCATTTGACTACTTATTTGTGAAGAGGATGGATCACCCGGTATGCTATATTTAACAGATTAGGAGAAGCTTTTGATCTTTAAAATTCCACATGGTTAAGATCTAATGTATTTGAAAGACTATCCCCTTGATATATGTGTCTGTGTTTCTTAAGATCTTTTTGATCAATTTGAAGATTGATAGCATTAGAGAGTCTTTTAAGGGTTCTCTTCTGAGCAACTTTTAGCTGGTTCTATTTGTTCTTGTTCTAGAGAAAGCTTCAAAATGGTTTTATTTTATCTTCTTTTTAAAGGAAAGGTTTTACTGCATGTATTGACCCTTTTGCCTCTTTTGGTCAAAGCTTCTTTTTTTTGTTCGTTTGGTTAACTAGCTTATTTAAATTACTAGATTTGTGAATTTATATATTTATTGTATTGTATTTGTGTGATTTCTATTGTAAGTTGCTTTGAGAATACTAGTCTTGAAAAGCAGCTGTGAAATATTTTAAATCAAATAAAAGTAAAGCTACCTCACAAACCGGCTTTCAGTATGGATGAAATACGTTTAAAAGCTATAATGTCATCTGAATTCTCTCTATTGTGAGATGTATGATTTTGTCTGGTGCACTTTGTGAGATTTTGCAAGTTGCATAAAAGGTAGAATGTATTTGTTTGGAAAATAATGGCAGAGATCTTTATAGCTTAGTTAATATAATATTTTTTAAAGCTTGTAGACATTGGAAATAAAAGTGAGTAAGTTATATGAATATTCAGTTATTATTCAGTCATATACTGTTGAAAAAAGTATTGTTTTTGTAATACACCGTATCATCATGATATGTGCTATTGTCATAATTAGTAAAAACTTGAAGAAAGGTCATATTTGATCAACTGATTTTGTTCAAAAGACAGTGTGACTCTTCCTCTTTTTAAAGCCCTTTAATCTTTTATTTTTGCTATCTTTGATTTAGTGTCTGATATGTTACTCTTTCTAAATGTAGAAAGTTTTCTCTTAATTTATTCCAGACTTGCAAAATAGAAGTGATCACCAAGTCCCCTTCAGGGAGAATGCTACATGTCTGTCTCTAAATCAGGGTTTCTCAACCTCAGCAACCTCAGCAACTTCTCAGCATGCTGGCTGGGGAATTCTGGGAGTTGAAGTCCATGCATCTTAAAATTGCTGAGGTTGAGGAACACTGATCTAAATGATGAGTGTTAATAAATGGCTATGTATGTCCCAAAATATATAATATCAAACTAGATAGAAAAATGTTTTCAGTGTTACATTAGGTTTAAATGAGATTAACCAATCCCATTAGTGCTATGAGTGAGTGATCTTCTGAGCGTATGAAGCTTTCTACTGAACCTGGAAAACAACGAGGAAAAAAAAATACAGGTTATCAAAGGCCTGAAGCAGCTCTCCAATGAGAACAAGCTACAGTATTTGGAGTTTACGCTTTAGAAAAATAGGACAATTTATGTGAGACCAAGATAAAGGCATATCATATTAAGCATGATATAGAATAAGTGGCTAAGGAGAAGCCGCCCCTCCCAAGAGCTGAGTCTGGCAACATGGGAACCAGTCATTCTCAGGCTAGAGACAGCCATTACGTAAACATACGATAACCACCTGCCTTCAAGAGCCGTCAGAACCACATCAAGTCCATTCATTCAGAAGGACAAGAGAAAAAAAAAGTCTTGAGTTAAACCCTTGAGAATATATATAAGTCCCAAACATCTTTGCACCGCAGTGCGCAATCAACTATTGTGAGTGTGGCTTCACTCTTGTCTGCAATAAGGATTCCGATCAAGTCAAGCAACATCCATGAGTCTTTTGCTAAGTGAAGCCAAGAAGTTGAACTAAGGGTGAAGGGTTGGGAGATCAATTATTTGTTCTCAAGCCCAGGAGTGAAGGCCGAGAACCCCACTAGTATTCAAACCCAGGACTGCGCAATTAAAGTGGTTGAATATTCAGGACAGACAAAATGAAGCATTTCTTTCTGCATAGTTAGAGTTGCCAGTTTGAGCAGTTTTAAAAAGTGTTTGGAAAAACAGTGCAGAATGCTGTTGTTCAGTTCATAACCCAATGGACATAATTTCACCAAGTTTATTTGTTACTAATTGCTTCTTTGAGTTCTTGTAAGCTTCTTCTTGTATTATCAGCGATAGTATCTAGCCACTTTGTTTTCTGTCAGCCTCTTTTCTGATTGCCTTCATCTTTCAAGTATCAGGGGTTTCTCCAGCTTTCACATTAAGTGTCCAAAATATTTAAGCTTTAGCTTCATAGTTAATGCTGCCAGTGAGTGATCTGGTGTTACATTAGCTTTCACTGAACCTTTTGTTGTTCTTGAGGTCCAGGATATTCTCTAGCATCATAATTCGAAGGAATCTTTTTGATTTTCTGACAATCCAGCTTTCACAGCCATATGTTATAACTGAGAAAACCATAGCTTTGATAATATATACTTTTGTTGTCATTGCATTGCTTTTGCATTTAAGTGTTTTGCCTAGGCTTATTGTAGCCTTCTCCCAAGTAGCAGATGTCTCGTTTGTGAATTTTTGAGCCTAGGAAGAGGAAGTCTGTTACTGTTTCAACTACTGCTAGTCCTTTTCCTCCTCCTTTTCCTACTTGCATTGAATTGGCATTGATAACTTGGTTTTTTAAAAAAAAATATTAAGCAGCAGAGTAGCTTTTGCACTCTCTTCTTTCACCTTCAACAAGATATTCCTTAAGCCTTCATCATGTCCACTAGCAAAGTGGTATCATCAGTATATCCGAGGTGTTATTTCAATTTGCAATCTTAATGCTAAATTCCATTTCTTCTAGTCCACCATGTACTGTGCATATAATTTAATTAAATAAGGTGACACTATACAACTATAGCATATTCCTTCCCAATTGTGAAATTATTCAATAGATCAGTGGGATGGCCTGGTACATCCATATGTTTTAGGGCTGTTTACAATTATCCCCTTCATATAATAAATAAAGCAAAAATAGACATCTTTTTAGAACCCTCTTTCCTTTTCCATTTTTTCATCAAATGTTAGCAATGTGGTCTTGGATGCTCCTGCCTCTTCTGAATTCAGCTTATACATCTGGCAGCTCTTGTTCTATATATTGTTGAAATTTCAGTTGCAAAATCTTGATCATTGTCGTACTGGCAAGGGAGAGAAGCATACCATAATAGTTAAATAGTTTGAACTTCCTTTAGTATTGTTCTTTATTAGTATTGAAATATAAATCGATCATTTCCAGCTCCTTAGCTACTGTTGTATTTTCCATATCCGCTTACAAACCATGAAGTACTTTAACTGGATCATCTTGTACGATTTTAAACAGTTTTGCTAGTATTTCATCAACTCTTGCAGCTTTGTTGCTAGTGATGTTTTTAGGGCCCATTTAACTTATTTTCCAGACTGTCGTGCTCTAGTTCAGTGGTCACACTTACTTTTGATTTAGGGATCTTTTAAATACAATTTTTCTTTATATTTACACAATCTCTTTCTTTTTGTCTTATTTGTCTTCTATTGTGCCTGTTTTTGCATAAAAGTTTCTCTTGATTTCTGTGATATTCTTACGTAAATCTCTCGTCCTTTCCATTCCATTGTTATCCTCAATTTCCTTGCAATGATTACGATATTTAGATACAACTATTTCCTCTTCTCTTAAACAAAGCATTTAGTTGGGCAAAGTTTCCTCTCTCTGTGTTGCTTTGCTTTCTGCCTTTCTTCAGTTATTTTCAGTGAATCAGCAGATAGCTAGAGGGTTCACCTTTCTGTATCATCTTGACATTGTCCTGATTGTGAATGTCCATTTAATTTTCTTGGAAGAATATTTGCCATATGAGCACACTGCAATTTTCTTATTCATTAAATTGTATTTACTCTGATCCTTCTGGGAATGTACATTCCAATGATATAACTCAAAGTATAGTCATTGGGATGTGCATCTCCCTTCCCCACTATAAGGTAACAATCCATGTAAGAAAATGTAGGGTAATAGCTGTTTATGAATTCTAACGTCAAAGAGAGTTACACTTTTTATAAAAAGTTTTTAGTAAGATAGAGAAGGGGTAGACCAGGTTTCTTTAATTTCTTTGGCTTATTACTATATTTCTTTATCCTTTTATGCATTCTACATATACTGTTTACCCCAAAAGGAAGTACTATAGCATGATGGGTATGTATGTATGTATGTCAAATGCAGTATGCCCCTCAATGCATACTCACCATTGCTGGAAAACATGAATGGGAAGGTATTATTATTGTCAAGTATGACATGTGGCCTTCCTGTAGGGTTGTAGTTAGCCATTGTGGAAACCAAATGGAAACCTATAGTCTCCTCTATAGGTTTCTGATCAAGCAGAGCTGTTCTTATGATGTTAAATCCCTTTGAAGATCTCTGTATGGCAACTCCATGCAGAGCTGCCAATTCCTTCCTGGAGTGTCCTTGGATGTAATCAATATGCAATATTTTATTACCCTTCAACCCCCATATCTTTGGTGTGCTGTGAAACAAGTATTTAGATCTATGAGGAAGACTTGATGGCCAGAGATGCAGTGACTGAATAACTGCTGAATTAATATTCTTAAAGTACAATTAAAGCATCAGGATTCTAAAAGATCTATGGCATGTACTTGGTTATCTAGGAGGTATTATAGATACTCCAGTATGAATATGATTATCTAAGGATAACAGTTAATATAACGGTCCTTCTGCTGTTTCCACCATTATTCTCAGAACCTCAGATGTATCTTTCAGTTAAGTATGGACAGATCAGACCTGAACAGCTACTAGATGAAAGTTGACAAAAAAGTTCTGCAATGTATGTTTCCAGTAGAATACTTTGTCTTTAATATGAATTTGAAATGGTTTGAATACAAAACATTTTGCACACACACTCCTAGTTTTCTCTGACTACTTTTATAAATGCCATTTATTCCCTCCCCACCCCCCATATGAATGGGCCAGTTAAGGGCCTGAATCAGTTACTCTTAGATTCTGCAGTAACTATATGGAAGGTTGAGCACTGAGGTTCAGTGAGATATTCGGTGATTATTTTGTTGCCTAGCCTTGTATCCTCTAGAAGTTTTAGACCTGAATCCTTAGGCACCCTTCAGCCGTACTGGTTGAAGACCAGTGTTTTTTCAAACTTGGCAAAAGATGTGTGGATTTCAACTTCCCCAATTCCCCAGCCAGCATGGGAGTTGCAGTCCACACATCTTAAAAGTTGCCAAATTTGAAAAATACTGATTTAGACTTTCGGGAATTGAAGTTAGGCACATCTGGAAGACATAAGTTTGAGGATAACCTGCTATAGATAATTCCTCATTAGATTGGGGAAATTTCTTATTGATATGCCAGATTATTATCTTTTTACAGCAGGTTTGTTTTAGAAATTCAGTACCATATTTCATGTTGTTTTCTACATTCTTAAAAATATATAATTATCAGGTAAGAAACATTATAACAACTGTTAATTCATAGCTGAAATACTTTCAAAAGATATTAAAGGTTTCAAAATTTAATGTTGCAATTGTGCTAATCCAAAACCTGAATGAAAGTTGCTCATGTAAGAAATCAATCCTTTTAAAGCTTTAAATAAACTCTTCTTCTCCTTCACACAGTGTACACAACTACACCCCCAAAGTTGGAGAACTTGATACAAGGAAAGCCATCCGACAAGCATTTGATGTTTGGCAGAGAGTGACTCCACTTACCTTTGAAGAAGTTCCTTACCATGAAATAAAAAGTGACAGAAAAGAGGCAGATATCATGATATTTTTTGCTTCTGGTTTCCATGGTGATAGCTCTCCTTTTGATGGGGAGGGTGGATTTTTAGCCCATGCTTATTTTCCTGGACCAGGAATAGGAGGTGATACTCATTTTGACTCAGATGAGCCATGGACACTGGGAAATTCTAATCATGATGGTAAGACACTGTGTGTATTAACAGTATAATACTATTGTAGAAGAAGAATTTTAGAAGATATTCTTGATAAGGTTTCAGACTTTCACAAGGGAGGAAAAGTCTTCACACTTATTATAATGGGATTTCCAATGTGAACTTAATCCAAATGTTGGAAATACTAATGGATAAAACATGAAGAGTCTTATTTGACTGCAGTGGAAAAGAAATGTAATAAATAATTATAAATAATCACCAGTCTTCCAGGTGAAGTCCTATATACATAGATTGTTCAAATGTACAGAAACATAGGTTTATGCCCTAGCAACAAGAGTGAAGTGAACATGTAAATCCAAAGTGATATAAACTGTCAAACATAAGATGTAATATTATTAAATGACCAGTCTCTGATCTGTTTGTGAGAATTCAGAACAATTCTTTATTTAGGATAGTGGGTAAAATAATATTACTCATTGAAATATATTACTTGTAATCATTCAACACTTAACACATGAGATGTTTTAATTTTTTAAAATTTGAGAGGTCAAAATATACGTGATACTAAATTCATTACTTGAAAGTATATCAGGGTTTATTATTTATTTAGTAAGAAGAGTCAAGAACCCCAATTTTAATTGGAATAGACAAGGAATAGCTACTGTTATTTTTTAAAAAGAACATTACATGCTTCAAATTTAGTGTCATATATGTTTTGGCCTGTAGTATCTTAGGTGTTTTCAGAAAAGTCACTCATTGGTTTAAAATGTGTTCTCTTCATGAATACTGTCTACCTTTAATACTTACTTGCTTCTCACTCTGTTGGGTTTTTCCCTGTAGAGTAGGATTAGGGTGTGTCCCCCCACCCCACTTCTGAATCATTAGTTACCTTTTGTTTGGGAGGTGGAAGTAGAGATTTTCTTTTTTGCTGTGCCTATCATTTCCCATTTTGTGCATCATCATCTGGTAATCTATTTCCTGGAACATGCAGTAGTCCTGAGTGTAATATTGAAACAGGTAATATATTACTAAAATACAACACATGCAATTGAAACAGAGTGATGAATTCCTAGATTTAAAGAGGGCGAGGATTAAAAATTAGATTTATATAATTTGGATATTAGGCATATGCAACCTGTAGAAATATTCATGATTCAGAAGTCACAAAGGAAAAAAAACCCCTTGGTGGTAGATGAGCCAAGAAGGCATAATCCCACTTGCCCATTGTGCGTAGTGTGGTGATCAAGGAAAACATTGTCCACTCTGGGCCTGAAAGAATGATATCAACCTCCCCCATCAAATCTGATCTGAGAAGCAGTGCCCTGTAGTGCTGTCTTCCCAGAAATGCTGTGCTATAAATACAGTTAATTTTTTTAACAATGCTTCAGTGTGAAATGTTCTCTAATTATGCTGATTATGTTGGAAATACAGATCTTTTAAATCCCTAGTATATGATTCATTTATGTAATACCACAGTATGAAGTCAGCCACCCTCTGAGGCTGTTACACAGCACTGGTGAAAAATAATTGGACTTAAAGTGTTCAGCTGTGCTGAGAGTGCTAGAACAAAATAGATTCGTGATTGTTTCTGGGATTTTAAAATGATTTTCATAAGTCTCTCGGTTTCTTAATTTTTAAGAAACATATTTGTACTTCTAGATTCATTTTACATGTTTTCCTTTCTGCATGTTTAGTTTTGTATGATAAGGTTGCCTTGCTCTGTTATAGAAGAAGAAAGTATAGAAATCTTATTATTATTATTATTAATTAAATTTATATATTATCCAATTCACAACTCTGGGTGGTCTATACATTTAATAAATAAGATAGCATAACCTAAGTCTAAGATAGCATATGATACCTCCTTCATAAAACTCATCAGTGGCTTAGTCCAAACTTGTCAGCCTTCCAAGGTAGACCAGACTTGGAAACTTAAAGACACACAAGCTAATAACTACTTTTATTATAAGGTTATAGTAACAGAATCTTGTAAGTCTGAATGTGCTCCCCCCCTCTGCTTAATCTTCATAAGAACTAGTGAGGGTCATATCTGAGATGCTTTCTCAAATTACATTTCTGCCCCAAACTCAGATTTCTTTTATCTGACCATTGTGTTGGTTGCAGCTTTTCCTCCTGTTCCTCAAGGTTATTCTTTCTTCCCATTACTAATAGTGGCTTTCAAATGCTTAAGACTCCATAAAAGGTAAAGATAAAGGTTTCCCTTGACATTAAGTCCAGTCGTGTCCGACTCTAGGGGGCGGTGCTCATCTCTGTTTCAAAGCCGAAGAGCCGGTGTTTGTCCGTAGACACTTCCGTGGTCATGTGGCCAGCATGACTACACGGAACGCCGTTACCTGCCTGCCGAAGCGGTACCTATTAATCTACTCACATTTGCATGTTTTTGAACTGCTAGGTTGGCAGGAGCTGGTGTCCTAACAGCCAGGAACCATGCTGAGACAAGGAACAGGTCTCTAGTGTTTTATTGCTGCTACATAACAGGAAAATCCTAACAAACTGAAGAAGCGTGGGAAAAACCCAGACATATAAACCCCAAAGGTTAAGGTGGGCCCGATCTGTGTCTCTTGGAATGGCTACCTAATTCCTCAGTGCTACGCATGCGCTTTACAGTCTGGATGGGAGCCCCCTGCTCACCATCCTTACTCATGACAGCTGGGACTAGCAACTGGAGCTCACCCCGTCACGCAGATTCGAACCGCCGACCTTCCGATCGGCAAGCTCAGCAGCTCAGCGGTTTAACCCGCAGTGCCACCGCATCCCTTTTAAGACCCCATACAACTGCCATAATGGATGGACGGACAGACGGACACACACACAAATACATATATATATATAATGCATACATTAAAAAAAATCCCTTCTCACCCATATTGGTGGTATGTGTCTGCCTCAACCTCGGTCCTCTGCCAGAGGCCTGGGAGTTTGAGGGTTCTGCACAGTATCTTGGCTGTTCCTAGCACTGCACTGTTCTGGACAAAGAACTCTGTTGTTGTTCCTGGGATCTGTTGGAGCCACTCTTCCAGTTTGGGGGTCACAGCCCCGAGTGCTCCTACCACCACTGGGACCACTTTGGCCTTCACTTTCCTTTCTAGTTCCTCCTTCAGGCCCTGGTACTTCTCCAGCTTCTCATACTCCTTCCTGATGTTGCTGTTACTTGGCACTGCTATATCTATGACCACCGCTGTCTTCTGGTCCTTGTCTATTACAGTGATGTCCAGTTGATTGGCCAGTACCAGTCTGTCTGTCTGGATCTAGAAGTCCCACAGGATCTTAGCCCTGTCATTCTCCACAACCTTCTGTGGAATCTCCCATCTGGACTTGGGAGGGTCTAGCCCATACACTGTGCAGCTGTTCCTGTAGACAATGCCAACTACTTGGTTGTGCCATTCCGTGTATGCTGTTCCTGCCTGCATCTTACACCCTGCCACTATGTGTTGGACTGCCTCTGAGGCCTCTCTGCACAGTCTGCACCTCAGGGCCTGTCTCGTGTGGCAGACCCCTGCTTCTATGGATCTGGTGCTTAGTGCCTGTTCTTTTGTTGTTATCACTGCCTCAGTGCTGTCTTTTAATCCAGCCCTTTCCAGCCACTGGTAGGATTTCCCAAGGTCAGCCACCTCAGCTATCTGTTGATGGTACATCCCATGCAGGGTCTTGTCTTGCCATGGCACTTTCTCTGTTTGATCTTCCTTCCATGACTGCTGCTGCCTCAGGCATTCTCTCAACAGCTCATCTTTAGGTGCCATCTACTGATGTACTCCTGGATGCTCTGGGTCTCATCCAGGACAGTGGCTTGAACACTCACCAGACCCCACCCTCCCTCTTTCCACCTGGTATACAGTCTCTGAGCGTTGGACTTAAGGTGGAAGCCTCCGTACATTGTGAGGAGCTTCCGGGTCTTCACATTGGCAGCCTTGATGTCTTCCTTTGGCCAGCTCGCTATACCAGCAGGGTATCTGATGACTGGCAGGGCATACATGTTGATGGTATGGATCTTGTTCTTCCCATTGAACCAGCTCTTTAGGACCTGTCTTATCCTTTGATGGTACTAACTTGTTGCTGTTTTCCTTGCTTCCTCATCATGGTTCCCATGTGTCTGTGGGATACCAAGGTACTTGTAGCTGGTCTGTATGTCTGCTATGTGGCCTGTATGTCTGCTATGTGGCCCCATCAGTCTTAACTACCTTCCCTCTCTTTACTACCATCCAGCCACGCTTCTCCAGTCCAAATGACATTCCAATACGAGCAGCTGGATAGCATAGTGGTAAGAACGCCGCCTATGGAGCAGGAGACTGGGGTTCAAATCCCGGCTATACCTACCTTACCAGTAGGGGTCCTTGGGCAAAGACCCCCTACACTTCACCTGCCTACCTCAAAAATTTGAGAGTGACACAAACTAAGAAAGTCATGCCAGCTCGGACGTCACCCGGATTAACAAGGTCCGCGTCAGATGTTGGGGAACCAGGACAATCTGACAATGTGGGCCACTGGAACAAACCATACATGGATGAGACAATATGTATGTATGTATGTATGTATGTATGTATGTATATATAATGCATACACAAGGACAATACCATGCTTGTGTCAGTATTCTAGAGATATGCAGTACTGGCGCACACAGACTTCTCAGCAGTTTAATGATTCCATCTGGGAAATCTGGTATAAATAGTAGGAAGTTGTTTGTTTCAGTTATTTGGAGAGTTGCTATCAGCCCCACTAGGTAGACCAGACCAGGAAATCATAAGAAGGCTAAAAACACTTTTATTGAGATTAGCTATAATAACAGAATCTGGCAGGTCTGATTGTGCTGTAGCTTTTCCTCCTTGCACTTCAGTGAATTGGGGAGATGTCTGCCTGAGCCAATTCCAAATGTTGCCTCGTCCTGGAATTAAAAATTATTTCAGCCCCCTTTGTCCAGGTAGTAGTTCTGCATATTTCCATAAAGGTCACCTTCCTTACTCTCTACACAGTTAAAAGGTAAAGGTAAAGGTTTCCCTTGACGTAAAGTCCAGTCGTGTCCGACTCTAGGGGGCGGTGCTCATCTCCGTTTCTAAGCCTTGGAGCCGGCGTTGTCCCTAAGGACCCGTCCGTGGTCATGTGGCCGGCATGACTCACGGAACGCCGTTACCTTCCCGCCGAAGCGGTACCAATTAATCTACTCACATTTGCATGTTTTCGAACTGCTTGGTGTGCAGGAGCTGGGACGAGCAACGGGAGCTCACCCCGCCGCGCGGTTTCGAACCGCCGACCTTCCGATCGGCAGCTCAGCGGTTTAACCCGCAGCGCCACCGCGTCCCTTCTCTACACAGTTACTAAAGTTAAATTCTACTACTGTCCTGATCCATTATTGGTTAATTACTGATAAACCACTCATTTTCGCATTTTATACCTGGCCTTGACCACTTTGAGTCAGACACTGAAGCAATTCTTCATGTGCAACTACTATAAAGAAAAAAGTGTATTAAGAATAAGAAAAGAGCCATGAGGGGAATTTTGAACAATTGTGCAATGAAGTAAATAGTTACCTAGCCTACGATGTATTAGTTCACTGCCGTATGCCATCCTCTATGACCTAGAGGAATCTGTTAGGTCTGGGTTAGGCATGCGGGCCAAATCTTGCCCATCACCTATTTTCATATAGCCTTCAAGCTAAGAATGGACAGACAGGTGGGAGGTAGATTGCAGGCCTGATCCTCAGCCAAGCTCCCGGAGCAAGGGGCAGGGCGGAACAGATGAGTGAGGAGGAGCATCGTGGATGGTTGTGGCCTATCAGCAGAGGCAGAGGAGGGGCAAGATCTGGGCCTTTACTGAAAAAGTTTGCTGATCCCAAGTAATCCTTGCTTACTGACCATTCAGCAACCGTTTGAAGTTACAACGGTGCTGAAAAAAGAGACTTACAACCAGTCCTCAAAGTTCCAGCCATCACAGCACCTTTGTGGTCATGTGATTGCAATCTGGGCACTTGGCAACCAGCTTGCACTTACAATGGTTGCAGCATCCCACAGTCACATGATCACCATTTGTGACCTTCCCTGCTGGCTTCCCACAAGCAAGGTCAGTAGGGAAGACAGCAGGGAAGGTTGCAAGTCGCTCCAGTAAGTCACTTGTACCCTCTTCTGCCCAGCAGCGGCCAGCCCTGGCCCTGCCACACTTGTGGCTCACCTCACGGGCCACTTGCACACCCTCCACTGCCTGGAAGCAGCCACCCCTGGCCCCACCACACTCGTGCTGCGCCTTACTGACCACTTGCACACCCTTGCCTATCTGGCAACAGCCAGCCCCACCCACTTGTGCCATATGTCGTGCCTTATCTGCCAGCCAGCCTGCTTGCAAGCCACCTGGGACTTGCTTAACGACCTGCCATCCTCGCTTAACAATGGCAATGGGAAATGCCAGGATTGCTGTCGCTAAGCGATGCGGTCACGTGACATCACACTTTACAACCGCATCACTTAACAATGGAAATTCCAGTCCCGGTTACTGTCGTTTACCAAGGACTACCTGTAAAGGGGCATCTGAATCTGTATGTCAAATACACAAACAACATTCCACCCTAAATAACTTTCCAGAGCAAGTCCTTTGAGAGTTCTTAATTAATAATGTAAAGGGGTGTATGTCCTTTTCTTCAAAAATTCTGTTGTGTGCTTTGATCATTGATATACAGGCTCTTTGATCTCTGCCTTGATCTTTAATAAACAGACCCTTATTTGGTATAGACATTTTGCAAGGGAAAAGGATAGATCAGTCAAGATGCTTTAGATTTCTTGATTGATATGTAATATTGCAATTTAAAATGTCCTGCAAATTATACAGTTCACTACTTCATTGGACTATTGAGATCTCAGAAAACTTGACTGTTAACAAAATTAGATGCTTTTACATGGCCAATCTTCTACCTAGATGAATATCCAGATGAAACTTTTATTGTATGTGGAATCTTTGTGGATCCATCCCAAACATTCTCCATTTTCAGCCCTCCCATGTTTTCTCCCCATTTCTTTTAGATTTCTTTCTAGTGAAAATCTACTGAGCAGGAGAAAATGAAGTAGCTGCCCAGAGCTTTCTGATGGATAGCATCTTGAATTTTACATTTGGAAGCACTGGACACAAAAGAATCATTTTGTTAGGTTTAGGCACACAGAAAAATGGATTTGTTTGGTCCATTACATTTCCCATGTATTGAGTTAATGATGAGAAGCCTGTTAAAAAAGTTGTAAATTTAGGTGGCTGTCAAGGACTGCTGAAATTGTAAATGACTGTCAGGAGTGACAAGATGCCCTATTCCCTGAAGCTGTATCAGTGTTTCTCAACCTTGGCAACTTGAAGATGTGTGGACTTCAACTCCCAGAATTCCCCCGCCAGCATGGTTGTCCACGCGTCTTCAAGTTCCCAAGGCTGAGAAACGCTGAGCTATATTGAACTAGGAGTTTATGTTTATATACCACTTCAGTGGTTCTGCATTCCTAAATCTAAACAAGTGTTGATTTGATAGATTATCAAATTTGAAATAAAAACTGGTATATTAGCACTGCTCTTTTTGAGCTCTCTGTTTGAGTATTGCTGAAAAAAATACTCAAATATAATTTGTGAAAGACATCAGCTAAGCATTTAATAGTATTTCCGTTTTATACTCTCCTTCCTCTTCCCTAGGTTGTGTGCATCACTTCCTTTCACTGCAGAATTTCTACTTTGTTTCTACCTTGCATATGAGTTAGCTTTCCATTTTATTCATTTTCTCCTATGCCATCATTGCAGTTTTAGTTATTCTAGTATCTGTAACATAGAACAAAATTTTAAACGTTATTATTATACTCCTTCCTCCTCCTATTTCCCCCACAACCACCACCCTGTGAAGTGGGTTGTTCTGAGAGAGAGTGACTGGCCCAAAGTCACCCAGCCGGCTTCATGCCTAAGGGAGGCCCAGAACTCAGTCTCCTGCTTTCTAGGTCAGCACCTCAACCACTACTCCAAACTGGCTCTCCCATCTTCACTCTCTTTTACCTTTTGTTGCAAAGAAATGCAGAGCTACTTTTGAAATAAAAAGAAGGTTCTTTTGGCTGCCTCCTTGCAGCCTTATTTTCTCTATCTAAACACTTGGAACTGAAGTTGCTGTCTCTGACAGATAATCATTAAGTGCACTTCACTTAGTAAGAGTGTACTTTTATACTTTAGTGTTACAAAGCCATTGTGGAGATGTTGCAAAAATTTCTATTGGACTTTTATGGAAAGAAAACAGCAATGGTAAATATAGTTGCTTATATTTTAGGTAATGGAACAATGTTGTACACTAGCAATTCAGCAGATGTATGAAGTCATTTGGCTGTGTTCATACATCACCTTAATGTGTCACTGTATTAACCATAAATAAATAATGTTTCTGCTATGTGTGGCATGTTGAATAAAACACATCTCTGTTTTTAATCCTGAGGTGTTGGTAGATATGCTTTTTCAAAGGCTTTTAAAATGAATAAATAGGGCAACTCTTCTTCAGTAGGTAGCATCATCTGGCTAGACTGAGAAATGTAAAAAGGACCAGAAGAAAACAATGGGGAACCACTTCTATAATGTGCAAGAAAACTGTATGGGTGTATCCATGGAAGTCACTTGCAGTCACTTGACTCAAAGGTGACTTGACTTTGTTATGGCAACAGAGTAAGAATTGTGGGACACTGACAAGCGAGTGAGACTGTCTTAGTATGAATCGATAGGTACTGTTACAGATACATGCTGCTCACTGAGGCATGGTTGGGTTTTTGTTTTTCTTTTGGAAATTTCAAATAAGATAGCTGTAAGTCTCTCATTTTATTTCCATATTCAACCATTGTTGTTTATTCATTTAGTCGCTTCCGACTTCATGACTTCATGGACCAGCCCATGCCAGAGCTTCCTGTCGGTCGTCAATACCCCCAGCTCCCCCAGGGACGAGTCCATCACCTCTAGAATATCATCCATCCACCTTGCCCTTGGTCGGCCCCTCTGCCTTTTGCCCTCCACCCTCCCTAGCATCAGCATCTTCTCCAGGGTGTCCTGTCTTCTCATTATGTGGCCAAAGTATTTCAGTTTTGCCTTTAATATCACTCCCTGTAATGATTGCCCAGCCCAAATACTCAGACTCACAAGAGGTTGCTAAATGAAATCTGATTTATTAGGGAACTTAGGACAAATACAAAGAAAGCTGAGAATGAGCAAAAGCGCGCCAAATACAAACTTAAAACCCTCGGTGCAAACGTACCCTGCCTCCCTGCCAACAGCCCCGCCCGTCCCAGGTGCTGGCAATCGTCAGAAGTGCTAGCCTGGGAAAGTAACCTTGAACAGAACAGATAACCCAAACACATTCCAAAAGCAGAACCAAGAGATAAATCCTCCCATCCTCCCCTGAAAGATGAAACACGCATCCAGCTAATGACATGCGAAACGTTACGATGTATCAAAGACATTGAAACGGCGAACATGACATACCGCCTCCCCAAAAACAAACTTAGGGACCTGGCTTAGCGGGATAAGCAGAATGGAAACGGGCAACAAGGACAGGAGAAGCCACATCAGAGGCAGCGACCCATTCTGGATGAGGGAAATGCTTCCAACGAACTAAATACTGCAGAGTATTGCGAAGGCGTCTAGAATCTAAAATTTCTTTAACTTCAAAGTGTTGTTGACCGTCAATCATGATGGGGGTTGGAGGTGGAGGTTGATCATGCCAGCGGTCAGAACAAATAGTCGGTTTGAGCAAGCGAGGTAGGCTCGCGCCCTTCTTCCACCACCTGCCCTGCGGCGCCCTTTAAAGCAGGTGGCTGCCGTTTCCTGCCGGCTGCAGTAATTCGGGCTCCCCCTCGTCTTCGTAGAACGGCACACTGTCTCCCTCACTTTCGGCCACCGCAGCTTTCTGTTTCCTCGGCAGGGAAGGGGACTTCGCCGGCGGCTTCCCCGGCCGTTCTTCCCCCTTTGCCTTTGGGCATGCCGCCACTCGATGCCCCTCCTTACCGCATCGCAGACACTGGCCTTTCGCATACCGCTTTTCTCGCTCCTCTTCCCAGGCTCTTCGTCCGGGTCGTCCCCCAGTGCTCGGCGGGCGACTGGGTTTCAGCTCTCGCCCCGATTTCGCAGTTCTCCGATGGGCGAACACCTCATGGGCATGCTCAGCCCTTCCCGCGAGCTGGATCCACTCGTACAAAGTATACGGGTCGTCTCTCCCCAAGGACCAGCGCAGCACTTCTGTGTTCAGGCCATCCTTGAATAACTCGATGATGGTGGCTTGGGACCAGTCATCCACCTTTCCGGACAGCGCCTTAAACTCCAGCGCGTAATCAGCCACGGATCTCGATCCCTGCTTGAGTTCCTTCAAAGCCCGCTTCGCCCTCTCTTTTGCCAGGGGATCCTCGAAGTGCTGCCTCAAAGCCCACAGGAACTCGTTGAATTTCTCCAGCTCGGGCGCTTCCGACTGGCACATCTGGACATACCAGTCTGCCGCCCTCCCTTTCAGTTTGGTGGCAATGGTGATGATCTTAGCTTTTTCCGATCGAAAAAGCGACCCCCATTCCTCCATGTATGCTTTAGCATTTGTCAGGAAAAATGAGAGTTTTGTCGGATCCCCATCAAACTTGACAGGGAAGTCTCTCATCCCGCCCGCCGACGGGCTGCGCCCCGCCACTGGGGCCTCGGTGGGTTGCACTTCCCTGGCCGGCCATGGCTCGGGGGCTGGGGGCGGCCGTACGGGCGGCGAAGCTACTTCCACCCGAACAGCCTGTTCCACTTCCCGCGGGCATGCCGTCCGTCTCTGCTCCGGAGACTGCCCATGGGACGAAGGGGTCGAATGCCGTTGGCTTGACCCTTCCCGGGTTTCTTTCAACGAACTCAGGTCCAGACTCATCAGTTTCAGGATCATTTCTAACGAGTCCATTTTCGACTCCAACACCCTGATACGGTCCGGAGTGGGAGAGCCCTCCTTCGGCTGCACCTGGATCACTGTAGGGGACAGTGGGTACCTCTGCCTCCAGGACGGACCCCCCGCGACTGAGACATCCCCTTGGGTTTCATCCCAGGTGACCAGCTCACCCGGGGTGGTTACGGTGGTTTCCGGTGCGGTTTTCATGCCCCCGGCTTCGCCCTCCGACCCAGAGCTCGCCTCTTCCAGTATAGCTGATAGCTCCCCCATTTGGGGAGGTCGGTCGGGGCGCATCACGGTCGAGTCCGGCTCCCCTTCACTCAACTCCCCACTTTCCATCAGTACGATATCGGGTTCGGTCATCGCTGGCGCTCTCCCTCACAGGGTTAGACAACTTGCCCTCTCCTGGAAAGGGGCCAGCGGAGTTGGGATCTTTAGATTCTCAGCTTTATGTAATGATTGCCCTGCCTAAATACTCAGACTCACAAGAGGTTGCTAAATGAAATCTGATTTATTAGGGAACTTAGGACAAATACAAAGAAAGCTGAGAATGAGCAAAAGCGCGCCAAATACAAACTTAAAACCCTCGGTGCAAACGTACCCCGCCTCCCTGCCAACAGCCCCGCCCGTCCCAGGTGCTGGCAATCGTCAGAAGTGCTAGCCTGGGAAAGTAACCTTGAACAGAACAGATAACCCAAACACATTCCAAAAGCAGAGCCAAGAGATAAATCCTCCCATCCTCCCGTGAAAGATGAAACACGCATCCAGCTAATGACATGCGAAACGTTACGATGTATCAAAGACATTGAAACGGCGAACATGACATTCCCTCAAGTGAGCAGTCTGGCTTTATTTCCTGGAGGATGGACTGGTTTGATCTTCTTGCAGTCCAAGGCACTCTCAGAATTTTCCTCCAACACCACAGTTCAAAAGCATCAATCTTCCTTCTCTCAGCCTTCCTTATGGTCCAGCTCTCACAGCCATATGTTACTACGGGGAACACCATTGCTTTAACTATGCAGACCTTTGTTGTCAGTGTGATGTCTCTGCTCTTAACTATTTTATCGAGATTTGTCATTGCTCTTCTCCCAAAGATTAAGCGTCTTCTGATTTCCTGACTGCAGTCAGCATCTGCAGTAATCTTCGCACCTAGAAATACAAAGTCTTTCACTGTTTCTACATTTTCTCCCTCTATTTGCCAGTTATCAATCAAGCTGGGTTTTTGAGGTTTAGCTGCAAGTCAGCTTTTGCACTTTCTTCTTTCACCTTGATCATAAGGCTCCTCAGTTCCTCTTCGCTTTCAGCCATCAAAGTGGTATCATCTGCATATCTGAGATTGTTAATGTTTCTTCCAGAGATTTTAACTCCAGCCTTGGATTCCTCAAGCCCAGCATGTCGCATGATGTGTTCTGCATACACGTTGAATAGGTAGGGTGAGAGGATACAGCCCTGCCCTACTCCTTTCCCAATCTTAAACCAGTCCGTTGTTCCGTGGTCTGTTCTTACTGTTGCTACTTGGTCGTTATACAGATTCTTCAGGAGGCATACAAGATGACTTGGTATCCCCATACCACTAAGAACTTGCCACAATTTGTTATGGTCCACACAGTCAAAGGCTTTAGAATAGTCAATAAAACAGAAATAGATGTTTTTCTGAAACTCCCTGGCTTTTTCCATTATCCAGTGGATATTGGCAATTTGGTCCCTAGTTCCTCTGACTTTTCTAAACCCAGCTTGTGCATCTGGCAATTCTTGCTCCATGAATTGCTGAAGTCTACCTTGCAGGATCTTGAGCATTACCTTACTGGCATGTGAAATGAGTGCCACTGTTCGATAGTTTGAACATTCTTTAGCGTTTCCCTTTTTTGGTATGGGGATATAAGTTGATTTTTTCCAGTCTGGTGGCCATTCTTGTGTTTTCCAAATTTGCTGGCATATAGCATACATTACCTTGACAGCATCATCTTGCAAGATTTTGAACAGTTCAGCTGGGATGCCGTCATCTCCTGCTGCCTTGTTATTAGCAATGCTTCTTAAGGCCCATTCAACCTCACTCTTCTGTATGTCTTGCTCTAGCTCACTGACCACACCGTCAAAGCTATCCCCGACGTTGTTATCCTTCCTATACAGGTCTTCTGTATATTCTTGCCACCTTTTCTTGATCTCTTCTTCTTCTGTTAGGTCCTTGCCATCTTTGTTTTTGGTCATACCCATTTTGGCTTGGAATTTACCTCCGATGTTTCTAATTTTCTGGAAGAGGTCTCTTGTCCTTCCTATTCTATTGTCTTCTTCCACTTCCACGCATTGCTTGTTTAAAAATAATTCCTTATCTCTTCTGGCTAACCTCTGGACTTTTGCATTTAATTGGGCATATCTCCCCCTATCACTGTTGCCTTTTGCTTTCCTTCTTTCTTGGGCTACTTCTAGTGTCTCAGCAGACAGCCATTTTTCCTGCTTGGTTTTCTCTTTCTTTGGGATGTATTTTGTTGCCGCCTCTTGAACAATGTTGCGGACTTCTGTCCATAGTTCTTCCGGGACCCTATCTACTAAGTCCAGTCCCTTAAATCTATTCTTCACCTCCACTGCATATTTCTTAGGAATATTAGTGAGCTCATATCTAGCTGATCTGTGGGTCTTCCCTAATCTCTTTAGTCTGATCCTGAATTGTGCAAGAAGAAGTTCGTGATCTGAACTACAGTCAGCTCCAGGCCTTGTTTTTACCGACTGTATAGATGTCCGCCACCTTTGGCTGCAAAGGATGTAGTCAATCTGATTTCGGTGTTGACAAGTACAGTACTCATGCATATGAATCCATCATACTGTCTCCTTTCTTGATAGGCTACATTATGCAAAATGCAGAAAACGTAACAAGAAATAGTGGACAAAAGAAATTAAAGGCAGGAGATAAGAGAAAAGAAATTAAATGTAGTCTATATCAACATAATTCATGATATACCTTCATATCATCCTTGCTTCTCAGTTAACAGACTAATCCTGTAGTTTTTGCATTTACTCTTCTTATCTTTCTCTTTGTATAGAGGAACAATGGCAGCATTTTTCCAAATGACAGGCACAGATCCAGTCATTACACAAATGATAAATAACAGAGCCATTCCATAAACAATCATATCCATATTTTAACATTTATCCAGTTACAGCATCAATAGTTGCAGCCTTGCCATTTAGGAAACCAAGATAATTTCTTACATTTCAAGATGCAAAATTAATAATACAGAGAACAGAGATACAAAACTTCATATAAGAAATTTGATAGGCAAATAATGGTACACATGCTATTATCCAGAAATACCTGTCCACGAAAAACATCTGAAGGACACTTATAGGTTGATATGTTGATTGAAACATGGTTCCCATTTTTCTTAAGGTGACAAAAAACAGAAAAAGTGCTATGTTCTACTGTTCTTATTTTGAAAAGATTTAATGCACAATAAAATTAACTAATAATATAATAGAGTATGTAGAAGTTATTGGTGTTTTTTGTTTGTTTGGTGTACACTTATACTTTTTAAAATGCATGGTTCATTATTCTTAAATTAGTTAATGAAATTTATTTTTAAAAGATCTAGGTAAGTTATTCCATTTAGGGAAATTCTTGTGCAAAATGTAAAGGCACAACAGTTAATCTGCTAGCGTTCATTTGCAATAGATGTTTCTTCATTGTTAGCCTTGTTTAACATATAATACTGTAACAGAATGTATTCCCGTATATATTATGATGCTGTACTGGAAAAATCTATTACTTCTACAACATTTTGTAGAAATACATTAATATGCATTTTTTTTGTTCATTCCCCACCCCCAGTCTGTCTGTTAGTTGTCCTATGCGTGAAATTTTCTGGATCATGACAAGGATATTATATAAAAGTTATTAATATTTTCTATTTTTTTCTATTGTAGACAGCTTAATGTATAAATGTGCATTATGCTTTAAAAAGGCAGGGAATTTAATAATAATTAAAAGTATTAACTGACAGGCCTAAAATACAATACATTTTTGAGAAAATATGTAATGGTTGAATAACATAGTCTCTTAAAATACAGTTCTTGCTAATGCTGTAAGGCGAACTTTGCTCAGTTATCATTGCTAAAGTCAATTATTCTTATTTATTCTAATTCACATTTGAGTTCCCCTACCACTCTTATGGAATATGGAAAAATGACTTAGATCTTGTTCCATTGTGACTGCTCATATAGACCTCAGCATACATTACATCATTTGCAGAATATGTGCTTTACACTGAATATAATGTACAAATAGGGACACCGAAGACTTCTAACTCTCTAGATTTTAATAGCTTAAGACACAAAATAAGAATGGATAAAATACATAATTTTGTTTTTGTGATTTTACACTGGAACAGCAGATTTTAATCTTTAACCTAATACAGCTGCCTTTACTGAGGATTCATTTATGAAAGAAAAAATAATATAGTAATAGTGTTGTTGTAGTTAAGAACTGTAATATTGTTAATATTGTTAACTGAAAGCAAGTTGTATACATCACAAGGAAGGAACAGAGATCAGGCTGAACTACCTGCCTTTGAAAGAACGTATTGACAACTCCTTGTTTTTCAAACAAGGACTGGAATTCTAGAGTCTGCTTTTGCCATTGCTTTCATGAGCAATCCTTAAAATCAGATACAGGTAGTCCTCGCTTACCAACCATTCATTCAGCGACCATTCAAGTTACGACGGTGCTGAATATGGAGACTTATGGCGGATTCTCCAAGTTGTGGCTGTCACAGCATCCCCGCAGTCACATGATCGTGATTCAGGCTCTTGGCTACAGGTGCCCATTTACAACAGTCTCAGTGTCCTGCAGGCACATCATCACCATTTGCAACCTTCACAGCCGGCTTCCGACAAGCAAAGACAATGGGGAAGCCAGCAGGAAGTCGCAAGTCGCGGTCACTTGATGTCATGCTTAATGACCTGCGGTGATTCACTTAACAACTGCAACCAGAACTGACAAACTACTATCGTAAGTCAGGCGCGGTCATGTGAATTTTCACTTTACGACCACGTCGCTTAGCGATGGAGTTGCCGGTCCCAATTGCAGTCGGTAACTGAGGATTACCTGATATTTACTATATTTCTGCACTGAATTTTCTTTTGTTATGCTATTCTGGCTATCTATGGCCTTTAAGTCATCTCTTTCCATAAATCCAGAAAAAATTGACTTGGGGCTCTCTCCCAGTGCTGTAGGATGTCATCTTTATTCTAAAATGCTACTAAGTATATTTTTCCAAATATCTAACTGGACTTGGGGCATAATTCTGTAGACTTCAATTTCATACTTTGACTTTTTGGACAGTAAGTTGCCTAAAACTGCCTATTTATATGCTCTATGTCTTGATAATTGATAAACAGAGAACACTTTGGCCTCCAAGATTCTTTTCTCTCAAATTAATCCTAAATTTTACAGTGTGATACAATGAATGTCTTTGATAGTTTGCATACCATCAGCAGATTTTGCATACCATCAGCAGCCTTTTGCAAAATCTCATTAGCAAGAATTAAATTATCTTTAATGAACAACGTTTGTTGGTTTGTGGCATGCTTGCTGAGAACGGTGGAGGTTGTAGTCCCAAAACATGTGCAGAGTACCATATTAGAAAAGAGTCTATGAACCTGAACTTAGTGCTTAGGTGCTATAATTGTAGCGATTAAGCCCTTGGTTCAGATTTCACCTTGGCCATTATATCACTTCATTAAGTACACCTTTCCTTCTGAATCTCCCTGCACCTACTGTATAATGATAATGATTTTGATATTGTTGCAAGGACTGTTGAGATGATACTGAGTCAATTAAATATACAAGAAGTGTTATGTTAATTATATTATACAAAGAGAAACAATATCCAAAGGATACAGTAGATGTTGCAATTATATTTATATGTACAGTAGCTTGTTTCTGTTTGAGTTTCTTTTAAAACTATGACTGCTATGCCACTATAATTTTGAGATAGTGAGAATTATGAGAATTTGTGGAGCTTGTGATTGGAACGCTTGTCCTATTAATGCAGAAACTAATAGTTATACACTTTGCCTCTGTAGGAAATGACCTTTTTCTGGTTGCAGTACATGAATTGGGTCATGCATTAGGCCTTGAGCATTCCAATGACCCTAGTGCTATTATGGCTCCTTTTTATCAGTACATGGAAACACACAACTTTAAGTTACCCCAAGATGATCTTCAAGGAATTCAGAAGATCTATGGTAAGATAAATTCCACATCCCTTCCCATAACTTCAGACAGTTTTTAGTAGTTAAATATACAGAACCAGTATTTGTGATTGTGAAGAGCTGGGGTGTTTCTCAAATTTATTTAATGAAGTTTACTATGGGAAAATGATCAGTAACTGTAAAATAACTTCAGCTTTTTTATTACCAAGGATATTTGATGGGGTAAGGCCTAAGGCATTCATTTTGCCCCTTAAATTGACCGTAACCCCCTCAGAAGTAAATGTAATTCTGAAATTTTTACCCATGCCTGCTCTGTGTCACTAAGGGTCTCATGTACTCCTTGAGTTCCCCACCACTGAAGTAAAGGCATGACTTCTGGAAAATGCTCAGACATTTCAGACATTACTTTCATTGTTGAATTTAAAATGGTCTCTTTAAAAGTATTCTGTTTTGGTATGAAATAAACAGAGGACAAGTGTTCCTTCACTAAGAAATGTGTAGCAATTACTCAACTATTGAGCAGGCTGCAAATGAAGGTTTCCTCTGTGAATGCATCAATTGTAGGGAAATGGCATTTCCTCAAGCCAAAGCAAGCTGTTGTTGGTAGCATGTCCTTTCCGCCACTATAGCAAAGACAACTACTGAGAGTACAAACCATAAAATAGAATTCAGTTACTGAAATGTCACAAACATCTGTTGACTAGCATATATGATATTACAGGTAGCAAGCTTGGCACCCTCTTTCCTTATGTCATACCTGTGCCAACATTATCCAAAAAGATTTTTATGTTGCATATGCCAGTGATACTCATGCCAAAAGGAATGCACTTTCAGTCTAGTGCCACTCCCCAGAGGGTTTCTGTCACATGACTGCATTTCTGTTTGTTTCTCTCCTTTCCTTCCTATTTTCATGTAATTACAAGGAGTTCCCTTCTCCAGTATTAGAACAACTTTCTCCTTCAAAAAAGCAATAAAGAAAAGAGCAACAAAAAAGGAAGAAAAACTTTAAAAAGATCAAGAACTACAGCTTTCACTACATGGGAATAGAATATTCTGTTGTCACAGTGCTTTGTATCAAACAACCTCTGTGTAGCAAAGTGTTGAGGTTGCACGGTGAAAGGCTGGAGGTCTCAAACATTGCCCCTCAGAAGCCCACTGGGTCTTCAAACCCTGGTCCTGCCTCCTGCTTTGGAGTCATGGCCTGGTAGTTTCAGCTACTACCACTTATCTTCCAGAGAGTCTTCCACCTGGCACCCACTTTATAAACCCAGTATATTTGAGAGATAGGTCTCTTCTGTCGTATGCTGCCTTTTAAAAAAAAGTTTTCTAACTTTAAATATATAAAACTTCAAACATTCCGTGGAAAATGATAAATTACATGCCCAGATCATGGTAATACAAAGCCTGGGATATCAATGAAAAAAGAAAAATACAAAAGAAATACAATACTCTGGGTATGCCATGAATTGGCCCTTGTCTGCCATAAGCAAAGCACTCTTGCCCACATCTCTCTGCCACTATCTCCACATCTTGGTGCCCTCTCTCCATCCAAAATTATAATTTAATGACATCTTGCAGTGCCATGGCACTTCTAACTTGCAATAGTGTGCAAATGCATCACCAGATTGTAGCAATAAAATATAAACATGTCCCCTGAGCATTGGACTGACACATAACCCAGTAAATATCTTCTCCACACTTGCAAGAAAATAATAAGAGTGCCTTAATTTTTTGCTACTTTTTTCCAAGCCTCACCCACGTGCGATCTGCAACACATTCCACAGCAACCGTAAAAGGGTTGCATCTGTTGATAGTTAGACTAATAACTGAAGCATTTCATGTAGAAAAATCCAATACTGTTGGTAGGTTATATTACCCAAAAGCATGAGTACAATTTGCTACAGGACACTGAAAATTATATTGCAGTTTATAGTAAAAGGAAATATTTTGATAAAATCTTTAGAAATACCTGCTCAGGCTTTCTGACAATGTTTAATGTGTTGGGTAAAATGCTCCAACTGCTTTTTGGTTTTCCCTCTTCCGTTTTGCTTAGGTCCACCTGCTGAACCACTGGAACCCACCAGACCTTTACCAACCCTTCCTGTCCACAGGATCCATTCTACTTCAGAAAGGAAACATGACAGACATTCACGGCCTCCCAGGCCTCCTCTAGGGGACAGGCCTTCTGCTCCAGGCAGCAAACCCAACATATGTGATGGAAATTTCAATACTGTGGCTCTGTTCAGAGGAGAAATGTTTGTTTTCAAGGTAGGAAGAGCTGTTCCTTAAGTGTGGTTTTCTTTAATCTCTATATACTACAAATGAGTATATTGCATGTCAACCAAATCATTTGGTATTTTGGTATTTTAATATCTCTAATCACCTTCAATAATAAATGGTTCTGTTCGGAGGGTTCGAGGCAGCCCCACCCCCCCTTCTCTCTCAGACCACCATTTCGAAACACGTCTTCTCCCTCTGGACACTTCCTGCCAAAAACACTTCTCCCAATATTGCCTTCCCCTTGAGCAAGGTAAAAGGTTAAAAGTCACAAAACAGAATGGGTTCAATGCAAAAGGGGATGCCAGAGATTAAAATGTAAAAGGAAGTCCAACTGTTTAGACAAAGGATTCCCTTCAGATTCAATCAGAAACCTTGGAACACAAAAGGTCGCTTATTCACAGACTTTAGCAGAGCCCATTCAGGTGAACAGCCAAACAGATCTCCATAATCAAATAACAAAAGATTCCTTCTAAGGTGAACAGTCCAGCCTAGTAGACAAAGCCACAGCCCCACAGGGAACCCGGACTATCAGAACAGGAAACAGGACCTGACCACAGAGTGCCCCTTCTCTGAACTGCGCTTTTCTCAGAAGTTCCTAGAGGGCGGGAACACTTTTACATAACAACAGCCAAGCTCTCCAATATAAAGGGCTTGTGGGGGAAATACAAGTGTGGTCACCTCCAACCAGCAGACTCTGTACATGCTCTTGGAAAATAAAATTATCTCTGTTCAAGCAATCACCTAAGAACTTTCATTCCCGGCTCGGAATGGACCTGGTAAGTTTCCTTCCAACAAATGGTTCGCAGTGAATTTGCTTGCATTCCTTGTCTGAGAAAATGACTATGACACTTTGATATGGCAGGTGACATAATGCATTTTCTTCACAAATAATAATTTATTTATTTTAGTAAATTTATATTACCGGCCATCTCCCCCAATGGGGTACTTGGGGTGGTTTACAATAAAAACAATAATAAAAACATCTAAACTTCAATCACACTTTAAAGACATAAATAATAAATATAAAATCCAAGAGGAGATGGAATCCCAATCAATAGGGGGTGCTATGGCACCAACCACCCCCAGGTGGAGCTGTTACTCTCCCTATCCCATGCAAGGTGGCAGAACCAGGTCTTCAATTTCTTCCGGAAGGCTGGAAGTGAGGAAACCCATCTCAACTCCGGGGGCAAGATATGCCAAAGGGCGGTTGCCACTGCTAAGAAGGCCCGCCTCCTGGACCCCACTAGATGAAATTCCCTTACCGACGGAATCTGTAGCATGCCCTCTCTGCCTGAGCGGGTGGGGCAGGTCAATGTCATAGGGATGAGACAGTCCCTCAGGTAGCCTAGTCCCATGCCATGCAGGGCTTCAAAGGTGATAACCAACACCTTGAATTGGACCCGGAAGCAAACTGGTACCCAATGCAGCTCGTGTCACAGTGGTGCCATGTGTGCCAATTTTACAGCACCAATAACTGTCCGCACAACCGCATTCTGGACCAGCTGAAGCTTCCGGATACTCTTCAAGGGTAGCCCCATGTAGAGCACATTGCAATAGTCTATGTGGGAGATGACCAGGGCATGAGTGACTGTTCGGAGGGCATCTTGGTCCAGGAATGGGCGGAGCTGGCGCACCACCCGAAGGAGCGCAAAGGCCCTCCTGGCCGTGACTTCCACCTGCTTTTCAGGCAGGAGTCGTGAGTCCTGGAGGACCCCAGGTTCCGCACTGGTTCCAAATGGGGCAGTGCCACCCCATCCAGAACCAAAGATGACAACTGCCTGGGAACTGAAGGGCCATCAATCCACAGCCACTCCATCTTTAAATTAAGTTATTGAGGTAACTTAAACCATTTTTAATCTAGCATAAGTATTTTTTTGTTTGTTTTCAAGAATGTGCTGTGTTCTGCTGTCAGCATTTGTTTTGATCTAGCAGTTTTTTCTGCCCATGGAAACTCTAGTGCATGTGAAGAGTTCTTCTAACTGACAGTGATTCTGTTTCATAAATGGGGCCTAGGTATGTCCAGGGGCATGAAGATGTGTTTTGTAGCAAGGCAAGTATTTTCATAGCCTTTGACATTTTGCTCTGCAAATATGAGAAGTAATGATGTTATGATTTTGTATTAATTTTCTGAAATGGATTAGAGGGTATTTGGATCAGAACAGTTCTCTGTTATCCCTCAGAAAAACCTCTATTTATAAAATAATTTCTCACTTTTTAGTGATTTTTAAATTTTTATTTATTTATATTTCCTATTTCGTTATCACCCATCTCACTAAGAGCAACTCTGGGCTCTTTTCTTATTTTCTTATTAATAAATTTTGCACCAAATATTTTTTAAAATCAGAATGTTAGCACCCTTACAGAACAAAGTACCACAATGTGCTGAGTTTAGTACCACTGATAGCCTCTCTTATATCAGTCTTTATAATCCTCTCTTATATCATTGTTTGCACGAATAGAAACAAGTTTGCACATATTTCTCTGTGATTTGGGAAAAGATTACAGATCTAGAGTTTCAGCAGAATGCCCAGTGGCTACACATTACACTGAATGAGATGGTAACCCAAGATGCTAACATTGCAGATTATTGCACGTTTAATGTCTCCACTGTGCTCTTTTAAAAATCTTTTAAGAACACCCCAATGTATTATTTTAAAAATCCTCTCAATATGAGGAATTAACGTTAAAAGGCATACATTAAATTTTTGTTTTTAGTTTAGTCCTGCATTAAAAAAATATTTGATGTTGGCAAACTAGAGATGTATTTTAAAAAACCTAATTCAAGAAGGGGGAGGAAGGTAAAATTATGACCACTGTATTTTAGTTGAATTGTAGTAGCTTCATTTCTGGGCTCAGTCCAAGGTGCAGGAGTTAGCACTTAAAGGCCTACATGGCTTGAATGTTCTTTCCTGCATGCACTACTGCATATTCTCCAGCCTCATGAAGTTAGGCATGGAGCCACCCGCTTAGAGCATCCTTCCTCAACTTGGTGATTCTTCAGATTGGTTGAATTACATCTTTTAAATTTTAAGCCAGTGTAGCCAATAGCCCTACTGTCTGGAAAATATGGAACATCTAATACACCTGGAAAGCAACGGATTGGGAATGATTACTCTGGTGCTTTTCTGGTAATGGCAACCATCTTCTACAATACTCACGTAACAAGTATTTTTCAGATTGACTATTCATCAGGCCAGGTCAGAGAATGTACCTGGATGCTACACTCAATTTTTTGGGTTTTCCAAGTGCTGCAGGAGTAAGGAATAGAGGCTGATAATAAAATGTCACCAGAAGGCAAACAAAATCTTTGGACTTTTAGTCTAGGGGATGTTTAGGAATAAGTGAGTGTTTTAACCTTGCAGAAGTTTTAAGTATCCATTTTGTACCTTCACACCCATTGGAAAAATGAACTTGCAAGGCTCCCATTTTGTCTCTCCAAATCCTGAACTTTCTCCCAAAATGAGCAAATATTTTGGCCCACTCACTCCAGCAGTCTGTGAGTCATCCATCCACTTTACCCCAAATGACTTGTCTCTTCAGAAAGGACTAACTGAAAGTTAAAAGCCATTTGTTAATGTTTGAGTACTATTTTTATAAATGTGTTGTTGTTTCTTTGTGTTTTTAAATATTGTCTTAAAAATGGGTTTTTAAATTGTGTAAACCCTTTTATTGCCTTACATCCTGTTCTAAATTTCTGTATGTTTTTAAATAAAATAAATGGGAGTGGAAGGAGAGCAAATGTATGCATCAGTTGATGCTTGATTTGGATATAAAGTTTATAGAAAAAGGAGGGATAAGGATTTGGGATGGTTTTCTTCTGGAAAGCAATGTTATCAAGTAATCTTGGTGAGGGGAGGGAAAGACTGGAGTCAGGAGCTAGTTCTATTATTAGACAGAGTGAGTGTCCTGACAAGCAGGAACCACACCGAGAGGAGTAATAAGTCTCTAGTGTTTTATTACTATTACAGTAGACAGAAAATCCTACCAAACTGAAGAAGCGTGAGAAAACCCAAACAGATAAACCCCAAAAGTCAAGGCGGGTCTGTTCTGTGTCTCTTTGAATGACAGCTCAAATTTTCTCTACTACACATGCGTTTTCCCCCCTGGATAGGGACCGCTTCCTGCTCACCATCAGTGCTCATGACAGTGAGAAAGCCTATCTTAAGCCTTTTACTTCCAGGGAAGGGGAGAGGTATTTGTACTAGAAATAATAAAGTACCTGATCATATATGTATCTCTCTGCTTTTTTGGAAGTAATGCCACTGGTGCCAAAATAACTGGATTGGCTTTGGGTCCTGTGCATCTCAGCCTGCTGCTGTGCCTCAGATAGCAAAATGTCTTGAAGTGCTATTTTAAATAAAACTGCATGAAACCTGGCTTCACTGTTTTGTTACCTCTTATTGGAATCTGAAGCATAATCCTAGGAGGTGGTTTTCCTTTTTTAGGACCGCTGGTTTTGGCGTCTCCGTAACAGTCGCGTACAAGAGGGTTATCCTATGCAAATTGAACAGTTCTGGAAAGGGCTCCCGGCAAAAATTGATGCTGCCTATGAAAGATCTGATGGAAAATTTGTTTTCTTTAAAGGTATTTGTTAAATTTTTTATCAAGTAAACACAAACAGTTCTACTATAATATATGCATATCCATCAAATCAGCAAGAGATGCTAGCACTTATTGGAAACTTGGCCTTAATAAAAATTTCATTCAGTTTTTCATCTTTGATTATTTTTGAGCAATCCAGAGATTATAGAAAGTTAATCACTCTAAAACATTTTAAAACATATACATAAGAAAATAGATGTGTGGAATATTACCATTTTATTATAATAAAAATACATGTATTTACATGTAAATAGTTTTCTTTTGGCTTTCAAAACTGGGCAATACTTTATCAACATCTGTGAGAAATCGGCTAAGTCTTTTAACCTGCAGTTTCCTCCACCATTATTGCTGGAGGAACAACCCCATAGGTAACAATTTGTCAAGGAAGGTACTCTCAAAGGCTTCTGTTTGTATTTCTCTGGCCTTTTCAAGAAAGCCCTAAAACTAATTTTCTTTGTTTTGTTATATTAAGCTATGTCTCAGAGAACCTTCAGTTTTCCAGAAACTGCTGTCAGTTTGGTGTCAATCTGCCATCTTCTTAAAATATTGTTTGTATAGTATGGTAAGACAGCCTCGTGTGGCGCAGAGTGGTAGGCGGCAGTATTGCAACCGAAATTCTCCCCACGACCCGAGTTCGATCCCAGCGGAAGCTGGAGTTTCGGGTAGCCGGCTCAGGTCAACTCAGCCTTCCATCCTTCCGAGGTCAGTAAAATGAGTACCCAGCTTGCTGGGGAAGGTGACAACTGGGGAAGGCAATAGCAAAACACCCCACTAAACGTCGCGAAAGCGGTGTCCCCCCAAAGGGTCAGACATGACTCGGTGCTTGCACAGGAGACCTTTCACCTCACACCTTTCACCATAGTATGATAAGCAGAAAGAGTAAGGTAATGGGAAAAATACGTAGTGTGTGTTGCCTTGCAAAATTGGAAAGAATGGATTGCTGAACTGGGAAAGGCATAGATCGTGAATTAAAGCATTGAATTCCCAAAAGGCTCTGCAGTAAAGTGGGACTGTGTAGAAAGTTCTGTCTAGTTTTGAGTGGAAACTGAGCAGTGCTCTCAGGTGAGAGAGAAAATGGATTCATGGAAGCAAATTTTGAAAATGAAAAAAGCAGGGATTGTGTGACCCAATAGAAACATCCTGGGAATTGTTCTCTGAAGTGTTTCAAAGAATTAAAGCAGTGAAAAGCAAGGACATGAAGACATTAAAAACATTATGAATTCTTTTGGTTAAAAAAAACCCTCTCCAAACATGACATTTTAATAGAATTTCCATTTTTAATTTGATTACTTGGCAGGGAAATAGTGTTTTACCTGAAAAAGTGACAGTGTTTAAGTGCTTGTCCTCTGGAACAAGGTTCCCCCTTAGATCCAGATGCCCCCAACTCTGCTGCTGTTTAGAAGAGCCATGAAGACCTGGCTCTGAGGGGGAGTGAGACCCCTTGCTTCATTGTGCTTGCCATCTTTTATTTTTTATTGATTTTATTCTAATTTCTTTGATTGTTGCGAGCTGCCCAGAGTCAAGAGTCGGGCAGCATACAAGTTTAATAAATTATTATTATCATCATCATCATCATCATCATCATCATCATCATCATCTGGAAAACTTGGTGATGTTTAGATGTTCTTATTGACCCTGGAAGCATAGGCAGTACTTATTGCTAAGTAATTTTTTAAAAATCTATTCTTTAGATAATCATTCTGAGAGGTAATCTTTAGTGTAGTTCATATTTTCATCAACTTTCTAAATTGTAAATTATTTTCCAGAAAACGTTTAAAATTTCCAACACATTGCAATCATGAAATAAACTTTGTGGAAGGCAGTTTATCAACTGCAATTTGATATTGATTAAATTCTCTGGGTGTTTCATCCATCAGAAAACCCTTTTGAGTCCGATAAGGAAATCAGTGAAAAATTGTTGCCTGCTGTTTTCTGAACCTGTAGGACCAAAAAAAAAAAAAAAATCCAGTTAATGATTTTATTAGCCTTCAGTAATTGTGCATTATGTGTGTTCTTTCTTCCTTATATCTAGGAGATAAGTACTGGGTTTTTAAGGAAGTGACAGCAGAACCAGGGTACCCGCACAGCCTAGTGGAGCTGGGCAGCTGTCTTCCCCGGGAAGGGATTGACACGGCTTTACGGTGGGAACCTGTAGGTAAAACATATTTCTTCAAAGGAGATAGATACTGGAGGTACAATGAAGACAAGAGAGCAACAGATCCAGGCTACCCGAAGCCAATCACTGTGTGGAAAGGGATTCCCCAAGCTCCACAAGGGGCTTTTGTCAGCAAAGAAGGCTGTGAGTATGAATGTATTGCATTTGGTTCAGTAGCATTTCACGTCTAACTTTTTTTGCTAAGCAAAGCATTTGGATTGCCGTGACTGAGCAGTCATAAGAGTGCAGAGACACTTGCTTATAAGCCCAGGCAGTACATATTCTGTTCCTGGAAATTTTGGCTAAGCTTCTGCTTCGTTGAATCTTGTATTTCAGCTAGAAGTTGGATTGATTCCATCAGTGAGCATTCCTCTGGCCTTAATCCATAAATGGATGCTTATTCCTATCCTCATTTCCCAATTTTTTTTCTCATGCAAATGAAGCAAATGTAGTTGTCTTTAAGTAGGAAAATCTAAATAATGGTTTCTTTTTACTCTTTCTTCTGAAGTATGGCTAATCTTGCCATATACACAGTTCTCTGTTTTATCTCCACTCCTTAGTATGCAGACTTTCTATACCCTGACTGCAGCAAGGCATTTGACAAAATACTCCATGACATGCTGATTAATGTTGTGAGGAAAATAGGAGGAGGAAGGAGTATTAGGTATCTTCGCTGCCTTGAGTTATTTATAAAAATAATAAAGGTGGGATAGAAATCAAATAAATAAATAAATAAAATATGATAAGCTAGTTAAGTATGGGCTGGATTGCAGACAATTAATTGGAGTTGAAAACTATATTGTATTCCAAACTGTGTTCAAAGTTGTACTCAGAGAGTGCTCAGGAATAAGTAGGTAATAGTCTTGAGCACAGAAATAAAAATTAACATTATGCGAGAAATGTGATGAAAGTAAAATTAAAAAAAACTAAGTAAAAAGTTCTTTGCTTAAGAAGCAAAAATCAGATAGAGATGTACAGGATGAGGGATACCTGCCTTGCTAACAATACTTGCAAAAAAGATCTTGGAATTATAGTTGATTGCAGACTGAATATGAGCCAGCATGTGGCTTACAAAGAACGCAAATGCAATTTTAGGCTGCATCAAAGAAATGCAATTTCCAAATCGTAAGAAGTAATCATTCTACCCTGTTCTGCTTTGGTTAGGCCCCACTTCAAAACTGTGTCCAATTCTGGACAGCAATTTGTCTGAGAAGCTTTAATTTGGATTCTTATACACGATAGCCTAAACGACTGATTCCAACTCTATGGTTCTAGTTAGTCCATGAATGGAATAATCTCTGCTTTTTTTTTCAGTTTATACTTACTTTTACAAAGGTAAGGAATACTGGAAGTTTGATAACCAGAGGCTGACTGTGGAGCCAGGATACCCTAGGTCAATTCTCAAAGACTGGATGGGTTGTAACCAGAAGGAAGTTGAACGAAGCAAAGACCGACGCCTCTCTCATGATGATGTTGATATTATGGTAACTATAAACGATGTGCCTAGCACTGTTAATGCAATTGCAGTTGTGATCCCCTGCATTTTATCCTTGTGTATCCTTGTCTTGGTATACACAATCTTCCAGTTCAAAAATAAAGAGGTCCAGCAAAGTGTGACATACTACAGAAGACCTGTGCAGGAATGGGTATGACAAGTTCAGTAGCTCATTTGGTTCATGAGATGGTGATGATGATGGTGATGGGCTGCAGACGTTAGAAGGTGGTTTGATGGATAGCCTGCCAAACAACTTCTTCAAGAGACGTAAATGAGTCAGAGAATTCTGGGATTGAAAACAAAAACAAAAATCAACTAAACCCAGGTGGCCTTGCACTGTAGAGCCGCTTTCCTTCTGACTGCCTCAGTGCCGTGTGTCTCAGTGTGACATATTTGACCAACCCACTCAGTGAGTGTTGGGAAACCTCAAGAGGAGTTTGCTTCAACCTTTTTTCAATTCACTTGAGCAATCTTCTTCAGTGCCCACTTTTAAACCCAGCATTTGCCAGTGTAGCCAACCACCTATTGAGTCTTTTTTTCTACACTTGCCTCATAAAAAAAGACAGTTCTGTGGGTCACAAAAGGAACATTTCAGTACCTTCTGAAGAGGACATTCTGAGGCTTAGTCATTCTGAAAGATTTTAATTTATTACAGGATCCAGGCAATTACCTGAATACCATTTTTTTTCCAATACCTGCTGGTCAGATGTTTTCTACATTCATGGTAATGTTTCCACTCTTCAGCAACAAACACAAAGAGCTCTTAGGAGGTAATTTTGTGTAGACCACAACTTCAAACAGCTCTAAAGTCATTTCAGTTCACCTAAACTGACAGAAATGAAATTTCTGAATTCAATTAGTCTGCAAGACTAAGGAATTGAATTTATAAACACTAATGATGTGAATGCAGACCTTAATGATCTTGTTTTTAATAACTTGTCATGTAATAAATATTTAAATGTCATATTACCACTATTTTAAGTTGGCAACAATAAATTGTTACCATTATAAGATGAAATGTATGCTCCATGATATTTTCACCCATTTATATAAGAAAAAGTAAATCACATGTGCATTAGAATAGTAAAATGTGTGGGCAAGTTTGCAATGGGAATTTTGGTTTGCAATGATGGAAGGGGTGACATAAATCAGGAAGTTAATGATTTAAGTTATTATAAAGCTGGTAATTTTAAAATTTGGCAGTGTAAATAAGTCACTGTTTATGGCATCAGTGTCTTTAAACAGAAGAAAAATGGGTGTGTGTATGTGTGCAAAACATGACTAAGGGGAGATGGAGAAAGGCCTTTGGAAGATTAGGATTTGATAGGGCCCTGCTGATCAATGTCCTTGGCTTTCAGTGCAGCCTATCTGGGCAGCCTGCCCACCCCCCAGTCTTCCCATGGCCTGCCTCTCCCACCTCACAGTAGTGGTTGTAGCCCATGTCCAGGGTTTCGAGTGCAGCATACGGGAGGTGAGAAAAAGAAGGTGCTGGGATCAATCGATAAGCTGCTGCAAAATCAAGTGGAAGAGGGTGGGAAAGAGGAGCAGGCGCACCAGCCTTGCCCTCTTCACTTCTCCCAGCCAAAACCCAGAACCACCATAAAATTGCTGGTTTCAGTTCTGACACCTGCAGCCCCTCAGGTTGGCAGAACTTATGAGGCAGTTTCAGGTTCAGTACAAGGTATTTTCTGTTTTGTGTATACCCCTAAAAAAGGCAGTCCTAAACATGGGTGCGCTGGATCCAATTCATGAAAGGGTATGGACAAAAGACGGTATTTTTGTTGCTCTCTCTTCCTAAAACCCTGCCTCTTCCAAAGGAATACTGAATGGGCTATGTTATGGATCATGGGAATCTCCCCAAGTGACACAACAACTGATGTGAGCGGAGTTCCCACTCATGGAAGGTACTGTGGCCCTTTCCTCAGAAATCTTTCTCATTCCGCCAGAAGAGTTGAACTACAGTAGATGATGGCTGTTCAATGATAATTCTGTCAAGAGATTGGGAATATACCATCCATTAGCAGAGTGAGGGTGGTTTCCAGGTTCTGTGTGATTCTTTAGGCAGATCCACTGAAATCAAAGTTGCAAGTTTTTAATGAATACAGATCCATTGCTTTCAATGGTTCTATTTGGCAATAACCAAATAAAGGATGGAAAGGTGAAGCTTTTCCAAATTCTCACGGATTCTATTCTGTAAATCCACCCCAAGCTGTCTTTTTTCAGCTGGGCCCACGCACAAGGCCCAGCTGGGGAAAAACAATTGAAAATTATTCAAGAAAAAGGTTAAAGGAAACAGATGAATATGGTAAGGATTAAATACTCAAAGTATTTCCCACATAAGTATTACAAGGACAAAAACAAACAAACAAAAGAACAGTGGAAAACTAGCTTCTTTTTGAAATAGTTAATTCTGTCTCAACCTCAGCAAACATCGGAATTAGTAAATGTTATACTAGTTTATATTTATGCTGTAACTGAGAACATACCAAATAGTTTAGCTTTAAGAAAGAAAAGTCATGCACAACTATAAATGAAATATATTTTATACTTTTGATATTCTGAAAGTCCAGTAGGCCACACTATGGAATTGTAAAGGGCTTCTTTAACAATACAGATTAAAGGGCATCTCAGAATCCATGGTTGATAGATAGAGCATGTTAACTTTTAGCAATGGGGCTACAATAAACTCTTGTTGTGCATTCAACATGAAATGCAGTATAGAACAGATGTAGTAGCACTGTGCTATTAATATTATGTACCAAAATGAGCTACAAGCACACCATCACCTCATGCGCGATATGATAGTGAAACACAGGTTGATAGCACATATGCATTTTCAGCCCTAATAGTTAAGGTCTTTAGCCACTTAATTGCACTGTTGCAAAGACTTTTTAAAGATTCAGGCAGAGTAATACCTATTTATGTTGCACATGTGAATCTTGGTTTTATGCCTGCTTGTAATAATCTTACTGTTCCCACATGCTATCGAGAAGTCTTTCACTGTATTTCTAGACTTGTATGAACTGATCTAAACATGGCTCCTACTTTGGAATTAAACCAGTTGAGACTTAGAAAATGACAAAAGCAAATTCTTCACAGACAATTAAGAAGCAACTTTGCTGTTACTTCTTTAGAGAACTTATAATGTGGGTGGGATTGAATTTGGTCACTGAGAAGCCAAAGATTCCAAAGTCCATCAGCTCAAACTAGTAGGGTGACTAGAACCATATTCCTGGTTTTCCTGCTTTCTTGGCTTTTTTTTTTTAAATATCCTCCCATTGGCTTTAATGCAAAGATATTGGTTACACACTGTTGATTAATGCAAATTTATCCTGATTTGATATTGCCTGGAGATCAAAGGTACTTCCTCTCTCTCCTTTGATATTGGGAGTAGTGTTATTGAGGTTTCCATGGCAGCTAGGATGGTGTTCAGGAGTCACATCTCCCACCTTCAGAATCCAGGTTGTATTGAGAACTGCTGCTGCAATTTCTAGAAATGGATACACTTAGTCTCAAGCCTGACATCAAATAAAGCAATACTATGTATTATTAGTAGTATTAATACTAATACTATTATTAAAGTAATACTGCTCGTGCTTGGTTTATGGTATGAACTCTGTTTAGATTATTTCAGCCTTAGCATTTGTCTCCTTTGCATCATATGGGACTTAACAGGCATTTTCTATCTTCAGCTCTGATATGAAAAGACCTCCTTGCATAAATGTCCTGAACTAGCAGCTAAACTTTTCTTCAACATTATTCTATCAATGATCTTGTATTATTTTCCCTCCCCTTAGTTTTTGGGCTGGGTTTTTGGCAAGTTAATTGGCAAAAGTACCCATTACCCTTTTCACAAGCCCCTAGAGTGGATGGATCAAGTACTTAGCCTGTCTTATTTTTATGGAGGGGAACTGAGGGAGCAAAACAGATGCTTGGAAACTTTGAAGAGGTTTAGGGAACCTTAAAAACACTGGAGAAAAAAAAAACCTTGAACATTGGAATCCTGACCTCACCCCTTAAGAATATGCACCTTGGCATACCATACAAACCAGATTCAACTCTTGAGTTAACAAAAGTTGTGCACCCCTCTGTAATACAAATCAAATACTCATGAAATAAAGACCGATACATTTATTGGAAGTATGTTATCTTTTCCAAAGGGCTACAATTTTGTCAAATTCATTCTAAAATAAATGTCATGGCATCTGTACCACATCATTAAACTCTTTACAATCCATCAGAAGGCTGATTATCTCATTAATGGTCCAGGAAATGTCAGTTTCTAAGATGCAAGTTCACAGTATCTACACTACTGCAATAAAGTTTATTTTTGTGAACTACCATAACAAAAATGTCAACTTCTCAGTTTACTGGCATTAGCTTTCTATGTATACTCCACAAGTACAGCCAAATGACGGAAACAATGCCTGACCCTATATATTCCCACTTAAAAGTACAGACACTTCCCGGGTGACGTGCAACCTGATTTATATAAACTCAGCTTTACTGAACATTTTCTAAATGCATAAAAAATTGAGTTTTGCACAAAGTAGTACAGCATCCAGATGAATACCCAACATGTGCAAACACTGAGTTATGCAAGGCTTTCCAGATTAATACACAAGCTGGGGACTGGCTATAAGCCACCGTACTCAGTAGATCCAGTAGTTACATCTTAGATGCAATGGTTTATGTTGCAGCCTTAGTCATGGTCAAAGCCTTCCCTGGGTGCAATATATAGTTAGCAACTAATTGCTTTTCTTCGTATTTTAATTGAAAAATTGCTATACCTACAAAGGACTTCTGTTTACTACAAAAGTGTAAGTTAATTTAGCTCTATTGCCACCCTAACCCTAATACCCTTATAGTACTGAAAATCTAAATTCAGTAATCTTGGCTGTGAAATAAAAGCCTTCCTTAACTTCTCTCAACAGTATCGAAGTGTGAAAACTGCAAAAGTCTACACCTAGGAGTCGAGAGTAAAGGTCACTTTTGTTAAAAGAACTTATGCAATAGGCAACAGTTGGAGGCTAAGTATGTAATATTTTTCATTTACTTCCAGCTCACCCCATTCTTTTATCTGTGTGTGTGTCATGCATGAGCTATATGTAGAGCAGATGAGTCAGAGCCAGTTCGATCACTTTCAGTCTTATAGCGCAAGTGTCATCACTTCGAATGGGAGATACAAGGCAATTTTGGTAAGGAATACATAACCAGTGAGGATAGTTTTTATAATTTTAGTGTATGTTCCAGACAAACTGTTACACTAATTTGGCGGAGGGTTGATAAAGCAAAAGCTGTGGCCTGACGTATGAAGCAAGGTAAAGCCAGTTGGTGTAGCAAATGTAAAAAACCTATTCAGACTTCAATTTGATACAGCTCTTGTTGTTTCAAGTTCAACTCTATGTCCACACCAATTATTTCAAGGATTAAGGTTTATTAAGCTTAATCTTAAGATAGAGCTAAATTAACTTACACTTTTGTAGTAAACAGAAGTCCTTTGTAGGTATAGCAATTTTTCAATTAAAATACGAAGAAAAGCAATTAGTTGCTAACTATATATTGCACCCAGGGAAGGCTTGTGTTGCTATCATAAAATCTCCCCAATTCCAAATAATCTAACTGCAAGTAGTCCTACTTTTATGCAAAAACAAACATTGTATCCTTGGATTTAAGACAAAGGAGCAATATATTTTGATATTGAAAGATAAGCATGAAGGCAACTATCAGAAAGAAATCCCTTTCAATTTAAGTCTATTATTTTCTCTGATAGAAAAAGACTTTCCACTAAAAAGCAGATACAGTTCTCTTTGGCTTTTCAGTGACTTCACATATGGATGAACTAGATTCTATGACCATACCCTCCTGGAAAACATAAATATGCTTGGCTTTGCTGAAATGTTCCATAGTTTCAGCCCCTTAAAAAATTATTTTCTGGATATAGAATGATGCATGATAGTAACATGAGGATCCAGCTATGTTAATCTGGTCTTGCTGGCTATGTGAAAGCTATCCTGAAAAGTTCCAGACTGAAACAACACAAACACCAGCCCCTTCTGAAAGAAAACAATCAGCATTCTTCAGGCAGCATTCTGGTGAATACTGGGGGAAAAAATAACCTTTTTTTGCTTAAATCATTATTTTATGTTATAACAATCATCTTATGAATAAATGAACGCAAAAGAACAGATTAACAAAACAAAGGGACATAAAGATGTTTTTTTTTTAATTCAAATCTTGCTTGCCAAAGGAGGTTTAGAATAATATAGTTTTGAAACAACGATTGTGGTAGAGACCTCCTTCTTAGACTGGAGGGACACTAAACAGAGGATTTACTTCAGTGAGCAGTCAAGATCATAATCTGGCCTTTCACTCCTGTAGTGTTTCTGCAGGCATGGAGCAGATCATGTCAAGCTATAAAAGGGAACAGAAATTATTATCAGCAAAAAAACATACTTGAAGCTTTACTTTTATGCTTGAGCTCTAAAAATCAGACAAGGTCCAATTGAAAACCAGCACCTCAAACTGAAACTAAGTGAGATGCATATAAAAACATGAGCCACAGAGTTACGAGATAACCATTCTATGTACAGAAATGGTAGGTTATCAATGCAATACAGGTAGTCCTCACTTAATGACTGCCTTGTTTAACAACTGTTCAAAGTTACGATGGCACTGAAAAAGTAACTTTACGGCCGGTCCTCACACTTACGACCGTTGCAGCATCCCTGTGGTCAATCCCACTGGAATTGCACTTCACAGCCGGCGCTTCACAGCCAGCTTCCAACAAGCAGTCAATGGAGAAACCAGCAGTAAAATCGCAAGTTGCAGTCACGTGATTTCTTGCTTAATGACTGTGTTGCTTAGCAACAGAGTTGTTGGTCCCAATTGTGGTGGTTAAGCAAGGACTATCTATAGTAATAAACAATGCTGAACTATTTCTGTCCAGTTAACCTGACATATCATGTAAATGCAACTTCCTCATTGGCTTCCCATCTTCCTAAAAGTCAGCAATTATGTACAATGTGCTCTTACTGGAAGCAGATCCAAGCACATGGAAGAGAGAGAAATGTTTATTAATGAACAAGTAGTACTATACATCTTCTCAGAGTGATGAATCCCTTGGAATTTACAGAAGGCTGCAAACACGTTAAGACCATTGAAGAAAGCCATTGTTAGTATAGTTATATTCTGTCTACCATCCATCTCTAATAATTTTTGAAAGCAGATTTATTTATTTATTTGTCAGTCATATTTTTATTACTGCCCATCTCCCCCACTCGGGGGACCCTGGGCGGTTCACAATAAAACAGTATAAAATACAATAAATCAGAATAATATCAATAAATATACATATAAAATAATGTTTGACTCACCTATCAATCAAAGAATCTCTCATAGTGGTAGCAATGGTACTTGGCTGTGCTTCATTGAGTTTGAAGACACTCTCAATAACAGATAATTCTGTGCTAGTTGTGTCCAGGCCACAGAAGGCACACCAGTCATTCACAACCATTCCAGCTGCGATCACCTCACTGCCACGATTAACAGTTCCAGCCTGATAAGAAAGATAGCTAGTTGTCTAAGAAATTCTTTCTCATGCATTCTATCCCCTCTCCGTGCCTAAGGCTGCATGAGTATGAACCCTATTTGTAACTATTTAAATAGATCAGAGGACCAAAGTTTCAATAGACATGCATAATATTCATGATGTTCAACAGTCATTGCACTGGCAGTTTTCTACTCTTTTCCAAACCATGCTTTATGGCTTAGTGTTATGAGCCCAGCCACTCTGACAAATCATGGTTACAATAAATCATAGATCAGCAAAATGTGTGAATCACAATTACTGTCATTCCCAATAGATGTCTCATATGCTATTTAATACAGTTAACACAACTATACTAGACATATTTTTCAATGTTTCCCACTGGAATTGTTCATCCGGATATTCACTGCTCCTAATTTTATGGTTTAAGATTAGGCTGCACTAGGTCATGCATATTTGGAAATAACTCTTTTGCTGTCTATTTCTTTAGGCTGCAAGGACCACACAACACTATATAATCCAAAAAGAAGTTGAAGGGAATAATATCGAAACAATTAGAAACAACCGTAGGAAGAGATCTCCTGTTTTAAATCAGCCAACCTATAGTGGCATATAGAGGGGTAAAACTGTGGTTGAGTACATCCCCAATGCAAAATCTAGTCATAAGATGTTAAAATCCTATTATGTAATTTGGTTCATAATATAGTATAAAGAAACAACACCCCAAGATTTGAACAGAAAGAATATTTACCACAAGGGGGACTTGTAACAACGAGGAAAGTTCATCCTGGTCTTCTATAGAGGTCTTAGGGTGTACTAATCCTCCTTGGTTGCTGAATGCACAGTAACTTCCCACCAGTGCTTGGTCTGCTACTGTCTGTCTAAATACTTCCACTTTCAGTACATCAGCTAGAATCTCTTCTGTCTCCTGTAAAAAAAATACTGACATTTAAACTTAGGGCTGTTAGAAGACATTTATCTGATTTCAAGTGATCATCATTATGTTTTCATTGCTTTTAACCACAGAACTTCAACATTATTAGGGTGGGCAGCATTCCCTGGGTAGCATCTCTTCCCCCAACTCAAGGTCATTCCCACATGCCATTACACTTGCCTTTGTGCTTGCTAGTGGGTCACCTCAACATAATTAGTCCTCTGCAGCTTGCGTTGGAAGTGAGGCTCAGTGAGCAGAGGGCCCACAGGCTTCAGTGCGGGCTGGAGGAAAGCTCAGTACTGACAGCCTAGCTGCAGGCCCTCTGTTTGCTCAGCCCAGCCTTCCTCTTGCAAGGCCATGCAAAGGACCATCAGCTGCCTTGGCCAGGAGCACCCCTCCTTCTGCAGGAGCAGCTCCAGTACAGGTCCAGAGGGCCTCCCGCATTCGGTTCTCCAGGAGTGCTTCCAATGTGAGCTGCCTTGCCTCCTCTACTGGTTCAGTCCCGCTGCCTCCTCCCTGGCTGGGCCCGGTAAGCTCCCTTCTGCAGATGAGGCTCCACTGCCCTGCCATGCTTGTTGTGTGTATCACGGGGCTGTGCACTCGCCCAGCACCTGGATCCCAGGCCAGCAGTGGAAGAAGATGGCAAAGGTCAGCTGGAGGCAGGGGTAGGCGGCGGAGTGCAGGGCATCCAAAAGGGCAGAGATGGGGCAGGGAGATAGGCAGGTGGGGGAGTTGAAGCAGAGGCAGTTCACGCAGGGCAGGAGAACATGACTGTGGGATGCTGTGAGGGTTGTAAATGCAGGCTGGTTGCCAAATACCCAAATTTTGATCATGTGACTGTGGGGGTGCTGGAACAGCCGGAACTTCGAGGACTGGTCGTAACTACCATTTGTTCAGCGCCATTGTAACTTTGAATGGTCACTGAACGAATGGTGGTTAAGCAAGGACTACCTGTACAGCAAATGTTGAATAAAAAACGGTTTGTTAAACTGTTGCTAAAGATTAGTTAGCTAGTGCAAACAGCATGCTTACTACTAAAGGATTCAGATTTTGACATTTACTCTGTCAATGTCTGGGTGGGCAAGTGCGACGTAGTCATTGCATGCAGTGACATTTCCCAGAGCAGAAAGACGTTCTTCCACCCGCTGGATTCGCACTGAGTCAGGAAGGCAGTTTCGGATATGCTGAAGTTCCTGGTCTGTAGTGTTGTTTGGGACTAATAACCCATGCCTGTTCCCTAGAAGTATAGAAAAAAAATGCCTTCAATTCCTGTCCCCAAAATTCTGTGCCATAAAACAATGACCCAGGACCAGAAATAAGAAAGTATGAATCTAATTCAATGTTCTTTAACAGTATCTGACCTTAAACAGTTTACAGTACTGCCAGAGAGTTGGTTTTTTACCAAAATATATCCACAATACAATGCAAGCATTGTAGAAAAACGGCCACATTTTGCCTACCTAGTTACCTCCTCCAATTCCACTACCACCTTCAGGCATAAAATTTAATTTAATAAAAGTATCATAGCTGTCTAACAAGTTAGTAAATGGGAGTGGGAAGCCATAATAAATTTAAATAAATATTAATAAATGGATTTAGTTGGCTTTATTACATTACAAAACAATGTATTATTTCAATTAACACTTCTAAAAATAAATTAATACAAGATTTTGAAAATAAATAAGGCAATGATGAGGGAAAAAAACCCTCATTCTCCCTGTTTTGTCTTTAGAAGCACTTAGGTAATCGGAAGCTCCTCCATCTTCCTGGAAACCATAGCAACTGACACAATGAAGAGCCCATAGGCTAAATCCAAATTATATGAATGGATCTCCCTTAACACAAAGTTTGTGGAATACAACTCTGTAGTGTTAATGTTTCAATTCAGGGGCCTGGTATCTTTGCTAAATTGTAAACAAAAACTTTTAACTTTTAAGCATTTTTAATAATTTCACTCAAAAGCTATCAGCATAAACATGAACTGTACTCAACAGTACATTTAGACTTTATAACTGAAGGCACAATAACAGTTGCCTTCCTTCTCTGAAATATTACAAAATGCACGGATAAAAATCAAAATTGCTTGTCAATAAGTTAAGGCTAAAATGAGATAAGAATTTTACATTTTAAGGGAAACTCAATCATATAAAGAAAGCAGCTCACCCACACACATTCTGCCAATGATCCGACATCCAGCAATAGACGCATGAATTACAGGAATGGTGTCAGAAAGCTCCCCTTCAAATACACTAAAACACAACAGAATAAGATTTAAACATGCAAGGAAGATTGTAAACTTCAGTTCAATTCAAACATGCCTGAAGAGCTACATTCTCAGAAAGATTAATAAAGGAACAAGTTGCAGAGAAATAGTCTTACTGACATCTTCTGACCTAACGTGTCCAGTACAGCATGAGTAAGAGAGGACACCTTCACAGGTGCTGATCCCTGATATAGGAGTCAGCACTGGAGTGGTGCTGGGGAGCCCCACACTGAAGTCTCCACTCAAACATGGATATATCACTGGGTCATTTTTGTCTGCTTGGTTTTTTGCCCAACCCAACCTACCTCACCGACGCTTAAAGTAATAATCAACAGAACGAACTAAGGCCCAATCATGCTCTTTCAGTATAAAGGAAGACCCCTGCAGCCTTTCCCACTTATTCTTCTTTAATGACAAACTACAATCCAAGGAAGAAGCTGCAGTGGAGCAGAGACGGGTCCCGATCTGGAAAAGTCAAGGCGCGGCATCTTCGTTGCCTGTCGGATGACCAGAGCAAACCTAGGCCAAGATCCTGGAAGCGATCAGCTATCCAAGAGCCTCCCGAGGAGAAGAACAGAAACCATATCGGGCTTCTCTAATCACCTGTAGAAGCCCTCAGAGCCGCCAATGGCCACCAGACAGTATGCGTTGGTGAGCTTCGCGAAACAGCCGATCTCGTTGTTGTTCTCGAAGCTCGCCCGGACCGCCATGCCCGTAAAAGACCCGGCACGCAGAAGGAAAAAGCAGAACCTGAAAAAGCTTCCGAGACGCGAGGACAGGCCTCTCCGACCGTAGCCCGGAAACCGATAGTGACGTTATTCCGTTTCTAAAGTCCTCCCCTAGGCTGATGCTGATTGGACGAATATAGCCCACAGTCTTACTAGGGGGCGGTGTTGGATGTCGTTTTTCCTGTCTTCCCGGAAGCTGCTTCCCAACATATTGCGGGAAGGATGTAGGATTTTTGACGGTGTGTGATGTAGGACGGCAGCTTTGGACTGCCAAAATCCGAACTCCGCTGGCTGAGAGCTAAGAGTTACGGCGAGGGTGGAGGGAGGGACGGTCTTCCTTTTGGCAGCTGTCAGAGACTTCGGGCGCGACCCGCTTCGGACGGCCAGGAAAGTTAATGATGATGATGATGATGATGATGATTAGATTTTTGTCCCGCTTTATTTATTTATATATATATATATATACATACACACACACATACATACACAGAGAGAGCGAGAGAGAGAATATAAGTTGTCATATATATGTATGTATATATGAATCGACACACACACATATATGTATGTAATTAAATTTATATGGTGCCCGACTCCCAGCCAACCAATATATATTGGTCACCTCAAGGTGGTGAACATACCTAATACTCCTGCCTCCTATTTTCCCCACAACAATAGCCCTGTGAGGTGGGCTGGGCTGAGAGAGTGACTGGCCTGAAGTCACTCAGCCCGCCCAAGAGGCCACCCCGCTAATCTCTGCTGGATCCTCACTGACATGGTGGCCATCACTGCTGCTGTCCAGCTGGGATAGTGGCTCTTGGGGAGACTGACCCAAATGAAACACACCTATTTGTGGTCTTCTAGTGCAGGAAGCAGCTAAATTTTTAGAGAATCATGCCAGGAAAATTGCCAGCACTGGCACTAGCAATGAGGTGGGGAGGAGGGAAAATAATAGAGAGGAAAATGGTTTTGTATTGTGGTTGGTTGTACCTTGCTTTCTTGTACCCAAATGCTAGGCCCATGTTTCTTGTGAAAAACAAGGTAGTGCTTCGGAAGTGAAACTTCACCATTATACACCATTATAAAATGTACTAATGTGAACTCGGGGACTAATTACCTTAATTAGATCACTTTTTCCCTTACCTTTTTTATTATTTTCTATCTCCAGCATGATGACTCTCCAGACAAATCATAGAGAAGGCAGCTGAACAGACTCTTGGCTCTGTCAGAGCACCACCTAGTGCAAAAGATGCCTAGCGCAAATCACAAATAGGCATGTTTGATTTGGGTCAGCCTCCCTGCCCCCAGTGCCCCAGGCATGTTGCACTACAGATCCTGGGGATCTGATGGGGATGACTTATGGACATCATAGTCCATTGTTTTTCAAACTTGGCAACTTTAAGATGTGTGGACCAACTCCCAGAATTCCCCAGCCAGCATGTTGGTTGGGGAATTCTGGGAGTTGAAGTCCTCACATCTTAAAGTTGCCAATTTTGAACAACACTGTTGTAGTCCAATGTAGGGGAGGGCATGTAAAGCTCAATATGAGTCATAGGGACTTTCCATGACCTGTGTTTAACATGAGGGGAACTACTGAGCTGTTCCTGATGGAGCGGAATAATGTAAGGTCACGAAATGACACCCATTTGCTGGATTTAAATTGCTGGGTTTGCATAACAGTAAACTAAAATCTGTTTGACTAGTTTCTGGCTCAAATGTGTTGTGCTAACTAAGCCGTTCCCAAGCCAAACTGAGGAAGCAGGGCTGGGCTACAAATAGATACTTTTTGCAGTTGGAGAGAATGTGTTTGTGTTGCATTTATGTAACCACAGTTTAACAATCTAGCTGGAGGGAGGGATGTCTTTTATTCCTGATTGCCCCTTTAAATCAATTAAATGTCATCTGCAGCAGCTTTATAGCACAAATTACATCATTATGCAAATGACGTACATTGATGTAAATACCACAGAAATTTTGTTTTTTGTTTGTGAAGTCCACTGCTTTATAATCCACTAAGATTTCACTGTAAACACTCATATAATACAACTGTCAAGTTGTGTGCATGACGCACCAAAGTACAAACTAGTCAACTACTTTTTAGCTTACTATACTGAGTAATCAGTTAATGGTTTAGTGTATTATGCAGACCCACAGATTGGTTAAATGAATAATCATAGATAAATGTGTTATGTGAAAATAGCCTCACACTGCCTACAAATTAAAATTCACCCCAAATGAATTTTAAATAAAACGAAAAAGAACAGAAAATGAAAAATGAAAAAGAACAGAAAGATAGGATGGGCCATTAAGATAAAGGAAAACTGATTTCAAGGCTAGTGTCACACTTTCTGATCAAATGTTCCCAGAACACCTTATTGGACTTCCAGCAATCCGTGTCAACCCACGAGTTGCCAGCAGGGAGGGGGAGCCAGTTTGGAGTGTGAATCATTTTGTTTGGGCTAGCTGCTCCTTGCCCCAAGGTCATCGGAAGAGAAACTGTTCCAGCCATCTGCTGACACGGGAAGGAGGGGCACATACCAAAGGGGGCAGGAGGGGGGGAATTTGAAGCCTCTGTGATTTTAAATGTAGAAATGTGCGGGAAATGCCATTCACAACTTTTTCTATGTACTGAACGCTTCGCTTCATTAAATAGATTTCTAAGCAACAGCTTATGAGTCTTAACTGAGTGAAAGCTTGAGTGTTCCAGGCATCACAGCTAGATTAAATTGTTATTATCTAAACCCCTTTCAGTCAGGTTTTATTGTATCTGTATTATAGGGTTTTATAGTTTTATATTTTTATCTATCTTTTATTGTAAACCGCCCAGAGTCCCTTTTGGGAGATGGGCGGTGATAAATTTGATTAATAATTAATTAATTAATTAATATAATTATTTCCCGGTCACAAATTTAAAAGGGTTATGCAGTGGTTTAAAGTCTGTTTCAAAAGGATGCATCTGTCTGTATCTCTTTAAAGCAGCTGTGTTTTTCCCATGACTGTACAACAGTTGCAGAGGGCATCATGCAATCCTGGGACAAGACATACTGTAGCTATTTTGAAGAGTTGCAGACAAGAGATGTGTTTTGGAATCATGTCCAAAGCACTGCACAGCCCTTTTGTGTATAGTTTGGTGATAGCTTTTAAGGCCAAATGTCACACCTAAGGTGTTGAGAGGCTATGTACGACCATGTTGTAGTCCTTTCAACTTCCAGTTTGGTTGTGGAACAGCTATCTATATGTTTCTTTCTAGGATGGCACCCAGATGACATGTTCATCCCTGAGGTCACGTTTTTTATAGGGAGTTAGAGCTTCTTTTTATAGTGGTAGGGATAAATTAGCTGATGTGTGAGGGGATGAACTGTCATGAGTAAGGATGGCGAGCAGGGGGCTCCCATCCAGACTGTTAAGCACTGAGGAATTAGGTAGCCATTCCAAGAGGCACAGATCGGGCCCGCCTTAACCTTTGGGGTTTATATGTCTGGGTTTTTCCCACGCTTCTTCAGTTTGTTAGGATTTTCCTGTTATGTAGCTGCAATAAAACACTAGAGACCTGTTCCTTGTCTCAGTGTGGTTCCTGGCTGTTAGGACATGAACTCCAGATAGAATTTGTTTAGGCATGATTGTGGAAGGTCAGGTTCACCATGCAGAGCAGGAGGATGTAGACTGGAGACATACTCAGACTGCTCCCCCCCTCACTGCAGGACAAGAACGGAGGGGGAGGACGAAGCACAGGGGCTTAGAATCTGCCCAGCCACTTGATCCTTCTACAGTGAGCAGCAAAGGGGTAGAGGCAAAGCTTTGCCTGTGGTAGCTTGGGAAGGTAGCATCATTTGGGAACTGCCTGTGAGCTGTTGGGTCAGGTCTATTGGCAGGGCAGGTATGCAATGGTGGGGGGGCTCCATGGGTCCTGCCAGGTGTCCTGGTGACAGGAAGGGGCTGCTGAAGCTACTGAAGTTCAGAGTCATCTCTTGGTAGGTTTGAATGATCTCAGTCTCTTTTCTGCCATCTAGTGGTCATCTGGGGCAGTGTTTCTCAACCTTAGAAACTTTAAGGAGTGAAGACTTCCACTCCTAGAATTCTGGCTGGGAAATTCTGGGACTTGAAGTCTATACATCTTAAAGTTGCCAAGGTTGAGAAACACTGATCTAGAGTTTCACAGCCCAGGTATGGTAGCCCTATTATTAAACAAAAAATGGTTTATTGCAGTGTGAACCATGCCTCAATTTATGATTTGGTAGGCAGGTTTGCTTTTACAGATGAGTCTGGACAGAGTTAAAGAGCGCAGGCTGGAACTTGTCACAGAGTATTCGGTTATGGAGCATGATACTAGAGCAGCCATAAGCCATGTATTATTAGGAAGCACTGCAGTTTCAGTTGTAAGTAGAACGTCACATTGATACTGAATGTGAATGAACCCATTCTTCCTGCTATTTTAAATAAATTTTATTTTAACTCTTTGATTCTAGGGAAAGTTACATGCTTGAATGAAGTGTCTCAAAAAGACACTGAAGAATTTGAAGGCATGGTAACATATTATTTGATAGCTGATGGTACTAAACAAGCAAAAAAATTCTGCTTGTAAGCAAATGTTTTATTCCCTACCTAATTCGTTTGTATGCAGTCACTATGAGCCTGTTTATTTGAAGGTCAATACAAGTTCTGGTAGAGTCAGTTTGGTGTGGTTAAGGCACCAGGCTAGAAACTGGGAGACCATGAGTTCTAGTCTTGCCTTGCGCGCAAAGCCACCTGGGTAACCTTGGGCTAGTCACTGTCTCTCAGCCCTAGGAAGGAGGCAGTGGCAAACCACTTCTGAAATATTGCAGGAAAACTGCAGGGGCTTGTTTGGGAGTCAAAAACAGACTTGAAGGCACACCCAGAAACACACAAGTTCTGTAATTGAGAAAGGACCATGCCTAAAACACTGCCTCATTTGTTTAAGCAAACCAATAATGATAGACAACAATTAGGAAATCTCCACCCAAGGTTTTTGAACTAGTTCAATCTAGAATCACTCTAGGCAGTTTTAAGCAAGGTGTCCATGGCATGTTCCTTTTGTTTTAGAGCAGAGTTTTCCCCAGAAAGTTTCCCACTGTTTTCCAAGGCATGCAAAAAAGTTAGCCTATATGTTTTCTACTCCATGATAAGAATTTTAAGCTAATTGGCTACTTGCTGTTCCTTCCTCCTTCTCTTCTTCCCCATTCTTCTTTTCCCCATCTCTGTTTTTATTTTTTCTTCAGTTAGTAACTTGAAGAAATGCATAGCTCTGTGCTCCCATTCCCAATCTTTTCTTAATTCTTATTGTGGAATGCTCATTAATGCTTTATGCAGAATGTACCAAGGAAGCTTTCTTGATCGAAGAAGCATATTCCTTGTTTAAGAAGAGGTACAGGGTCTTGAATTAGCATATTCATAGCTTGGAGGGAGATCAAACCCAATTGGTGAAGTTCACACATCAAGCTAAACCATACTTCCACTTGGATTTTATATTTATATTTATTGTTTTAGTATATTGGTTGTTTACTTTGTAATTTTATACATTGATGCTTTTAAAAGGATAATTTTATTGTAAACCGCCCAGAGTCCCCCATTTTGGGGGGAGATGGGTGGTGATAGAAATTTGAATGATAAATAGTTTTATTTTTTATAATCTATCTTATCTGAATTTAGCCACTGTACTTTATTTGGCATATGATAGTTAAACAAACCATGATATAGTGGTTTATAGAGTACTATTTATTTCAATACTACCATCAGACTATATTGTGTGCCAAAGTTCTGATTAACCAGAGAGAGAGAGAGAGAGAGAGAGAGAAGAAGAAAAAGAAGAGTTCTTCTTAAGGCATTTACTGTCTAAATTGCTATTGACAGAGCTACCAGTCTTTGAAATTAAAACAATGCTAAAATGATAGTTTATGATTAAAACAGTCATAACCTTTCCTGTGATTCCTTCATGAAATCTCAAAAACCTTGGTTAAACTAAACTCCCTCAGGAAGCATATCAAATCTTTATTTTCAGAAATAACAAATGTTAGTGATGACCATCTCTTCTTCCATACAAAGTAAGACCAAGTATTTAAAATGTTTAACTGCTCTCAGATAGTTAAGCATGCAATGAACACTCTCTTTGAGTTCAGTGGACTTCTGAGAACAACACTTTGGCTGGACAGAAAACAGCTGCTGCTGCTTAAGTTATTTATTATAACTTAAACGAATTGAGCTGGGCTGTGATTGTACAAATCCATTATTAAAATCTGGTTGACCACTTCCTTGGGATAACTATGATATCTATTCGTGTATTTAAAACATATATCATTATATGCAGAGAACTAAGGCAAAATTTAGGTTAGTACAAGGTCATGTGCAATGTTCAGAGATCTTAATTAGGTCTGTGGTTTGTAACCAAAACACTAAGACAAGAGATGATTATTATTCACATTATTTAATGTGATATAATGTAACCAGTCTATTATTGACATTCCCTTTCCTTCCTTGTCTGTACCTGCCAAAGCAATTTCGCAGATGCAGATTGTTTTTGTTGAAGCAAAGAAATTAGCTTTACTTTATTTCGTATAGCTAATGTCCTGATGTTTAAACTAAGAGTTGTATTTTACTTGTTTTTTTTCCTATTTCTGTCATGTTTGAAAGAGAAGGAAACAACTGAGTTTTTCTTTGTCAGAGTGGCTATAATTTGGATTTCTGCATTGAGCATGGTGTATTGATCAACTTAGTGAGTAGCAATATTAAAAGGAAGTCAGGAACTATGTAATATGATTTCTGCATATCTTTATTCCCTGCTACTTTGGTAAATGTGGATTTCTTTCAGCTCTGTCTTAAACAGAATTGCAAAATAATCCACACTGGGCCAGTGAGATGGGTGCTTTTATCAAAGAGGTGCATTATAACCCCTCTACCAATCCTTTAAATTGAATTACTTATATTTTGCATTATCTATCTATGTGTGTGTGTGTGTGTGTGTGTGTGTATTAATACCAATTTTATTTACATACTGATATTCATCAAATTGTTCAAGTTGGTATGTACTCCCCCTCTCCCCCAAGATCGATTAAATTGAGAAATAGCATTGTCCCAAGCATGCTCCTCCAGTATTTCAGGAATCCCAGTTAAGTCTGTGAGGCAAAAGTACTCAGACAATGTTTCCAGTATTCAGAATGTATTTCCTTTCAAATTAATTCTAGAGTTATGTAAAAAAATAATCATATAGCTATGTAGGAGATTTTAGATTATTTTTCTGGCTTTATTAAGCTTTTTTAAGCTTTCCCAATATTTCTGAGCTAAATCTGATGTGTTTTAGATATATTGACAGTTTCATTCCACATTTGACTTGAGATCAAACATTTTTGTTAGATTACACTTCAAATCGACTATGAATTAGTTTTGATTTTGATTTGTTATAGTTGGTAATCAAATCCAATTTACTGTGACCAAGAGTCATCCTTTTTTCATCCCTACATAAGTTGCTGTTCTTCTCCATTGGCATATCATCAGAGACATCATGGAATTTAGGAACTTTAGAGATCTCCTTTATCTCATAATTTACAGATTTAGTAGGCTTGTTAATGAACTCTAATTTGTTGTATCCATGAGTTACTGTCTTTTCATCCTTCTGTATTTTGCTTGAATTTTCAACTGGTTGAGTATAAAGGAACTTCTTGTTATCTTTTATTCCATTATTCTCAGGAAGAAACTGAAAATCATGTCCATTTCCTGTGTTGTCACCTAATACTGGTGAAGATACTGATAGCAAAGATGTCTTCAATTTCAATAAATTAGAAGCATCATTGAGTGGAGGCTTTAATTTAGTTGATATGCTGCAGTTAGAATCTAGCTGCTCTTTGGACCGGTATCTCAAGTTCCTAAGTTCCAGTAAGCCTGAGCTGGTCTTTCTTGTTTCACCTGGAGTTAATTCTTTCTTTTCATAGAGTACATTGGAAATTGATTGGGTGAGATATGGTGATTTCTTTATGGTCACAGCACTGGAATTTGAAAGGCTGCTTGAAGGACTGATGGCTTCACACTCATTCAGTTGAATATGTTTTAAAATGGGCTCAAATTTCTGCATGATCCTGTAAGGAGAAGGTGTGGAATTTTCAGCAGCAGGGATTCTGAGTTGATTCACTGATCTAGATTCAGCATATATGCATCGGAACTCTCTGTCAAAATCATCAACAATTTTTCCTTTGAAGTGCATCACTAGACTGGTATGCACCTGGCTGCAGAGCCATGTAAAACTGAAATGAAAGAATTCAGGGACAACATATTGTTAAATTGTTCAGTTTTGAAATATTGAAAATTCATTAGACAATAATATTCATTTACAACATCAGTACTGTTTTGAAGTATGTGTATATCAGTACACCATCAACACTATTGGTACAGTACATCAGTACATCATCATTAGTATTTTAAAGCATTGAGAAAATAATAGGTGGAACAGTTTGATAGTCAAAAACTTAGGGAGTGTGTATATGTGTGTGTGTTTATGTTTGTTAGGCAATAAATGAAGGTATTACATGGGCATGCAAGCAAACTATTATGGATAAATTGTTATGGATAATTGTTTAAATGACAGCCTCATAAGAATAATAAGGAATTGATTTGCAAGGTAATTATAGACTTCAAGGTCATATTTATAGCTCAAGAGGAGGAAGAGATCAGTAGCTGCCCAGTGTGACTGGAGCTCATTTAGGGAACAGTTACAAAATAGCCCTGGTAAGAAGAATTTCTAAGCCTTTAAAAACTGTACAGAAAAAGAATTTTATTAATTCCAGAAAATATAATCCTTGGTGGGAGAAGAGCTTTAATCAAATGATCAGTGATATCTAATCCTAAATTCCCTTGACAACAGCAGGTCTGACTGCCAAATTATATTCCCAAGGTCAACTTCCTAATAGAATCTTTTTAAAAATGTCATTTTGGAATGAAAACTTGCATGCACTAAAGTTCTTTGAGATGGCCTAATATGGAAACATTCCATGGAGTTGGCAGGCTTCCTGTAAGTAAAATGGGAGGACAAAGGAAAAGCTGCTATTAAATATTTATGTTGGTGAGTCAAATGTAGATTGGGTGGAAGAAAGACAGTGTGCATTATCAATCAAGGAAGTAGATTTGATTACAATTAAAGCAAAGGAAAACCATTTCCCTTCAAAATATAGCCAAAGGTTTGCCAGCTAAGGCAAAATAACTGAAGGTTAACTAGTACGATATGTAAAATGAATATTGTGCTGTTGCCCTTTTATATTTCTTTGGTGGGGTTTACTTGAAACTAAAGATACTGACTGGATGGGGTGACACACTTCCAGGCAGAGTTGGTACATGATCTGGGGATTCTCCTGGAACAGGTGGCAGCCAGGACCATGAGAGCCTTCAAACAAATATGTCTAGTGTGCCATTTGTGCCCATTCCTAGGTGAGGAGGCACTGCTCACGGTCACTTGCATCCTAGTCATCTCCCAATTGGACTATTGCAACCCACTGTATATGGAGCTGCCCTTGAAGAACATTTGGAAGCTTCAGCTGGTCCAAAATGCAGTGGCACGTACAGTATTGGGTGCACCACAGTACACCAATCTAGCACTGCTGCTATGTGAGCTGCCCTGACTCCCAGTAGGCTTCCAGGTACAATTAAAAATGCTGGCTCTACCTTTTAAAGTCCTACATGGCATGGGGCTAGGTTACTTGTGGGACAACCTATCCCCAATGATTTCCCCCATCCACCAGATCTGGAAGAGTAGAGACACTCCAGGTTCCCTCAGTGAAGCAGTGTCTTAGGAAGTGTGACTTCTCTGTCATGGCACCTGCCTTATGGAGTACTCTCCCCAAGAAATATGCACAGCCCCAACTCTGTTGGTCTTCCGAAGGCTGTGAAGACTTCTCACAGGTACTGGGGCTATGATGTTAATGAAGCTCTGGCATGTGGGTGTGTGACATTGTGGCAATGAGATTTTTATAGGAGCCTTAATTTGATTTTTTAAATTGATTTGGACATGTACTGTGTTTTTACCTTTGTCAGCTGCCCAGGATTCCACTCATTAGATGAATAGCCATGTAAATTATTTACAGGATTGCCTCTCCTTGAAAGTATCTTCCTGTTCTACCAGGTCAGATAGAGTGGGCATGCTCCAGGTTCCTTTCCTTAAATGTTGCCATTTGGTGGGACCTTAGAGGCACATCTTCTCCATGGCTGCCCCAGCCCTTTTGAACAGCCTCCCCCATGAGATTTGGAGGGCCCCCACCCTCTTAGCCTTGAGAAAGACCATGAAGACTTGGCTCTTCACCCGGGCACTGGCTTAGGATGGAAGTGAGCCCTGCAAATGTAGAGTTGGTGGGATGTTGTGGCACTGTGGTGGGAAGTATTACATCTTTTGTAGTGTTTTGTTGGTTTATATTTATTTTTTGTTGTTATGGAATGTTGCTGTGAGCCACCTAGGATTATCATGTATAAGATAGGCAGCCATATAAGTTTTATAAACAGATAGATAGATAGATAGATAGATAGATAGATAGATAGATAGATAGATAGATAGATAGATAAACATATACAATGACTTCATTTGGGTCAACCAGGATGTTTTTTATGTGAAAGTTTGGGTCACTGTGACCTTATATATATTTACTTGGAAATAGGTTGGGGAGATCCTGAGATTTATTTACAACTACTCCTCAAAGTTCCGACCGTTGCAGTGTCCTCACAGTCACGTGATCGGATGCTTGGCAGCCCACCCACATTTACAATCACAGGGTGTACTTCAGCTCCCCCCACCAATCTATCTCCCTTCACCATCTCTGCCCCTTTGGCCTTCCTGCACTCTGCTGCCCCAGCCACCACCACCCTGCTCCCAGCTGACCTTCACTGTCTTCTTACTCCCGCTGCTGATGAGGCCCGCCCAGCCTGGCCCTTTGCGAGGCAGCAGCTGGTCACATGTGGCCTTCCTGAGGTCTCTGGGAAGGCCACTTGAAGCCTTGGGAAGGCCTTGTGAGGCCAGCTACTGCTTCACAAGGGCCAGACTGGGCGCACCTTGTCAGCAGCAGGAGGAAGAAGATGGCAAAGGTCAGCTGGGGGCAGCAAGGGTAGCGGAGTGCAAGGCAATAGGGATGAAGGGCAGAGTGCAGGGGGGCAGAGTGCAGGAGAGCCAAAAGGGCAGAGATGGGGGGAGATAGGCGGGTGGGGGGAGTTGAAATGGAGGCAAGCATGGCAGGGCAGGAAAAGTATGAGGTCCTTGCCTGACGACCATGCATTCCTGGCTAAGGACCGCAACCGGGACTACCAAAACTGCCATTGCTAAGTGGGGCAGTCATGTGATGTTTTGCCTAACAACCGCATTGCTTAGTGGCAGACATTCTGGTCCCAATTTGGGTCGTTAAGTGAGGACTACCTGTATGCTGCTTTCAGTTCCTGATAAGCATGTAGTATAATAATTAGGTGGATCAAAATTCACTGGGATTTATTTCACTTTAAGGATATACATATTGGCAACCTCATAATGCAATCCTGTGCTTGTTTCTTTGGAAGGAAATGCCACAGTGATGAATAGGCTTTTTCCCTAGGCATATTCCTTCCGTGTGATTTCAGCTCCCACAATCTTCAGCTGACTGGTGAATTATGAAAAAGTATTAGACTGTGAGGCTGGGGTGGGGATGGGGGTTGTATAAGAGTGTGTATTTAAAATTGGCGTCCTAGACTACTGTTACAGGAGACACATTTTTAAAAATTTCTTCCATCTGAACAACTCGTGGTATATGTTTTGATACGAACTTTTCTGTGCATTTAGAAATAGCATATTCACCATTTCCTATTTCATTTCCCTTCAACGGAAATGGAATTCGATGATACACATCTTTGAGTAGCACTAGAATGAAGAAATTTAGACACCTGTCCTATTAGAAGGATACAAAGCACTATGGAATAATTTTAAATAAATAATTTGCTACATTAGTTAAGTCAGGGATGTCTAAAAGGTATGGTAAAAAAAGTCAAGTTGGTAGCTGCAATAGCAGCTCTGACATCTTGGCTTTTTTTACTGTACCCCATGGTCACCCTGAGTTAGGACATCCAGACATCTCTAGACAAACAATCAAACAAACAGTGCCCTTTGCAGATGACATCATCCTGAAGTCCACTTGTCATCTCTCACCTGTAAGTCCCTGCAAGGACTTGCTCGCAGTCTATCAACACAAATTTCTCAAGGGCTTGTCCTGTAAGCTTCTTGCCAGCTTTACTGTAGTATGTATCTCCACTTACACATCGTATGCGCATATTCTAAAATAATAATAAGAAAGGCATAATAGAGATATGAAAGATTCAGAATAGATACTGCTGTCTTTCTGTGCTGAGCTTATATACAGCCATATCAGTGGATGTGAATCTTGGAACTAATTGCTGCAAAACATACCTAAATCAATACTATATTAATGTTAAAAGAACATTTTTGTAAAATCCAGTACTTATGTTTCCTTATCTCTGTCAGGATTAACCCCAGTTAATCTTATGTAAGTTTCAATGGGTATAAAATTGCAGTCTAAATTAAGTATATAGAATATGATAATGGCATGGGAAATGCGATGACCAACAACTGATTTGCTTCATGTTTTATTAGAAATAGCTAACCTTTTGGGAGCAATGGACATAATTTGGAATTTTGAGGGATAGATATGGGCTGTCTCACAAAATGGTTTCTGGTGGATGCAGCCAGTCACAAAATGCCCATCTACCAGAAGGCAAATCGAGCCTCCCATGATTTTACTTCCTAAGAAAGTTGGGGCAGGGGGGAGGGGGAGAGAGGAGAGCCCTAGATACATTGTTGGAAATGAAAGTTATGCTCAAGGGTGGTGCTTTGCTTTGCAGCAGGTGTGCTTTCCCATTATTTTTAATTAAAAGAATCAGAAAAAAAAATTAGGTAGCAGAGGGAGTTTGGAAAGCACATGTTGGTGGGCGTGTAGTAGAGTGCCCAGGATCTCTGATGAAGAAAAATTAGAAACCAGTATCATTTCATTATTTTCCAGCCCTTATCTCAATATTTGAAAGCTGCAGTTGCTCTGGAAGAATGGGAGATTATTGTACATTTACTGATAACAGACAAAATGACAATAGCTTTCAAATGGCAGGGTTTGGGGTGGTGGAATGAGATACGCCCTGTAGTTAGAAAAAGTATAGGATTATATTCACATTGACAAATGCCATAGTTACCCGAAAAGAAGGTATCCCTGATCTGAAGATAACCCCAGCCGAACTAAAAACAGACTGAAAAAATATGCAGTATAAATCCAAATCCTAAGGAATGCTTCCCTTCCCAAGCTAGGTTTGCTACTCTAGGAAGACAGTCCCAGAGCTTCCTCTTCCCCTGGAAACACATGTATGAGGGGTGTGTGTGTGTGTGTGTGTGTGTGTGTGTAAAACAACTGATTAAAATTATTTGTAAAATAAGGCCCCCTAATAATAAAATTAATTGATCTCCCATCTGCATATACCAAACATTTTCGCGCTCACACACAAATAATGTCACTGCACACACATTCCCTTGCCTTTTTAAACAGAAACAGCAAACAACAACAACAACAACCAACGTACAGACAGGGTAAAAGGAAGTGGCAGCTGGTGGTTGTGACAGCTATTTTGACTTTTTAAATACCTGCTTCCCTCCCCACACACACCTGTGGACACTCCTGGTCTGATGTACTGTCTTATGCCCAAGTCATCTTTCTCTCAACTGGGCTTTAACATCAGAAGTAAACTTCGCTCCATATGTCTATACATATTAAAGATGGCAGGCCTGGATTTAAGCAAATGAGTCTCTGTGCCATCTTTAATTTTGCCTCAACTGATCAATTAAAATAATTGGATGAAAGTAATGTACAGCTTTTCATCTCCTTTTTACTGAAGTACAAGGATAAAAATATGGACATTTAGCTCTTGACTGCAGTGATCTAAAACTTCTAACTATAAATGTATACTTTTCATATTACTTTTAATATACTATCCTTCAGTAAATGAGGTTCCTATATTAACTTCAGGCACTGTTTCGGTCTGGGCTTTTGTTTGTTCAAAAGGTATGTGACCGACAAAGTTTGGACATATGAAATCTCTATCAGTACATAATTCTTTGAAAGGCAGTGCCTATTTAAATTTTTTACCTGCCATCCAGTTGCATCTTGTGCTTCCTCAGCCATATTGTTTCACATGGAAAATGGATTATAATGCAATCCTCAACCACCCAATAAAGGTGTGTGCATATGCTATAATGTGTTATTAATGTCATACCACTTAACAGAGATAGGGGTAAAAATGCCTCAGAAAGCATCCTAGAACTGATGTTTGGTAAGGATATTGAGAATCATTAAAGATCTCCAACCCTCACTGGTCTACCAAGGACCCTAGGAAGGAAGGAATATCTTATACTTTTTTTTTTGGTACTCTGATGTGAATTTTTAGCTTTAGCCAAACAAACCAACACATGTTCATCTGTGTGATGATGAGAATGGTTGAAATAAAAGCAGATTTAAAATGGTATTTTTCTTCTTGTTTCATTACATAATATTTTAATATTGCCATTAAGTAAAAACTAAAACTGATTGAAAACATACTGAAAAGTCATCCATAGTGAGCTCCATTTTATTGCACATTTCTATAAACTCCTTCAAGTTTTTTTCATCAAGGATCAGATAAACAGGAACATGATGTTTGTTTGAAGCTTCTATCAGATCACTGAGTATTTCCATATCTGTGAAGAGATCCATCACAATTGCAATCACCTGCACAGTTTTGGGTGGGTTGGGGTGGGTTGGGGTGGAGAATAGAACAAAAGACATTGTCAAAAGATGATCAGTGGATCTGCCCTATTAAACAACCCATGAACCCAAGATACTCTTTGAGTGATTCAGGCTGCAATCTTTTTACCTTTCAGCAAGGCTTCTCTGAGTAAATATGCATAAAAATGCACTGTCAATTTGCTTTAATAAAACTAGATGGGCAAAAATAGTTAACACCTAAAGTGAGAAGGTCAGTTTTGAAACTCTGTTCCATAGAGTGCTTCTACACTAGTTATTTTTTCTGAGTTTTTTTCTTTGTTCACTCTGCTTTTATGAAGAATCCAGAGAAAGGTATGGACAAATAATTGCATTCCAGAGTTCCTGGGCTTTTACAATATACATCTTCTCCATCACACAGAATTACGAGAATCTATAATCCAGTGACATTTCCCCCCGTCTATTCAGTAGATACGACACCCTTGTTATGGACCTGGTAGGTTTGTTTCAGAATTGCCTTCCGTGTCCATTAAGTTTTATAATGATAATGTTCCAGGGAACAGTATTCCAGGAAGGAACCAAGTAACTCTCTCTCTGTCATAAATCTTGATTAGCATGAAGTGTATGTACAAACTGGGAGTGCTCCTAACCTTTCTACGCTTTACATTTTCCTGCTGCTTCCTTCTCTGACAGCAGACACTTCCATGAAGAATTGATGGAAGACTGGGCTACAAATATGGCAGAATGTAGTGGCAACATTTTGAAGAGGTGACAGTCATGTAAATATTGTGAAGACAGGGGAAGCCTTGGGGCCCAGAGGCCCACTGTGTTTCCCCTGGCAGGGCACTATTTGCCCCATGCCTTCTACAAACTTAACTGGACAGCAGGAATGCAAAGGAATGAGAGGAGAGAAAATAGGTATACCATGTCTGAGCTGCAAAAATCCAGATGCCCACTAGGTAGCAGCAAATTATCTATTTTGAGAGGCTTGCCTAGAGAGCTCTCCTTACATCTCATTTTAAATATTTTCCTACGTGAAAAAAATCTTACCAATTTTTTTTTAAAAAACGGCTCAGAAGACAAGGGCTAGGTTAACTTCGTTCTATGATGTATTTGTTTCCTATTTGTAAGGATTTTAAAAGGTAGATGGAGCATTCAGAAGTGGCATCTCTCTCTCGCAATTTAAAATGATCTACAGTTCTCCACTCCACACACTCTAGCTACATTCTTTTCAAAGAAGAATTTAGGCAATTCTCTGAATCTTGGATCCCCTAACATGGCATGCATGAGCACCACTGTAACCCATGATGCCCTCCTTGGGGTTGTTCAGGCTTCAAGCTCTACCTATGGGTTTTTAAAGATTCTTTTAATTAAGCCAGCATTCTATACAACAAAGTGCCAACCTCAAACATTTTTCTTAATTTAAAGAATGTCTCTGTGTCTCACATTGACCCCAGAGGCATCTTATAAATCCCAAATGAGAGGTGGCTGCAACTTAGTTTTGTTTGGAAGCCTGCCTCGCTCCACAAACAAATAAATCAGAGTGAACGGAAGTAGGAGAGAGTATAATTTGAGTTAGTGGGAGTGGCAGGAGCTTGTAAAACTTCAGTGTTTACCTTCTGGGAAATGAATATTTTGTCATTAGCCGTGCCCTTCATGCCTCTTATTTTATGAGAGTTGCCTGTGCCATTTTCTCAGAAAACCACATGTGTCCACTGAATCCAAAAAGTTAGAAACTCCTGTTCTGAACATTTGATTTCAGATTCTTAAATCAAAACAGAGAATCAACCAGAGAATAGGGTCCACCTCAAATTGACGAAGCCCTATTTATTTGTTTGTTTGTTTGTTTAAACATTCATCCGTGCCTTTCTGTTCTGCCTGCTAAGACTCCAGATGGTTTACATTTAGAACATAGAAAGTAAAACCACTATCTCTATCTCACCTAACTAAACTACAGCAGCCCTTCTACCCTCAGGGCCCAAACATCCTGGGTAAAAGTTAGGCTAGCAGTGCCTTCTTCAAAGCAAAAGTTTGGGAGCACTTCATCTTTCAGGAGGTATCCTCCCTTCTTACTGCCTGCAGGGTGGGAATCTTCAGCATACCCTCTCAAAGAATGTACAGAGCAGGCCAGATTTAGCTAAGAAAGAGAATCCTGTAGGTATTTGATCCAGCAAGTTTATTGGTTTGGGCATCAGCATTCATTCAGCTTTGTTTTGGTAGGCATTTCTGTCAGCTTGATTACTCCACAGATTCTCACCCTGTGTATTTGAGATAAATTTATGGGAGTAAATGAATGGATGGGAGATAGAAATTCTAAATGCCTCTTTTACCCAGAAAGCCTTTTTCAAAAAATGAAAATAAGAATCCTCATGTCCTTCCATAGGACATTTTTCTTCCATCTGATCTTCCATCTGGTTTTGAATTATTCAGAATTTCTGAGGAGAGGCCATTTGCAACACAGAATTAATACATAATGACTTATTAAGTAATACTTCCACTTCCCATTTATTTTATGCAGAATTCTCAAACTTTTCCTTGCAATGTATAGTATTAGCCTAAAATAGTATTCTTACTATAATTTTTATTTTAAACTAATTTTATTTGTTGAGTATTCTAACTATACTAGCAGCCCAAAATCTTCCAACACTGATTGAATGGAAATCAGTCCTATTGATCTGAATAGGAGTGAATTCCTAATAAATATATGTAAAATTCAAATCTGACACATCTCTTACAATTTTCCATTAAGTAATTTCAACAGGTACACAAACACAAGAAGTTTGGAATACTCTTTTTGATATAACAGCCCCCCTTCCCATATAGGTGCTGAGTGGAAGTGCACACTCAACATCGGATTATTATGGGATGATTTCTATATGAATACACACACATACACACAGCAATATATTATTCCAAAGTGGTGAATCTATTTGGATTTTGGAGGAAATATCCCAGAAAACAAACAGAAGAAATCTGACATCCAATTCGTAGACATTTCCTGGGAAAGCCACATTGTATGTAACGTTGTCCATGTTTATTGCTTGACTAACTCCTTCAAAGGACTTCTTTGTTGAGCCTCAGCTGACTGCCGCATGGGGCTGCCAAAGGGAAGGCTCAATAGCTAGGTGTGTCTATGGAATATTTTTATCTACTGCCTAAGGGCCATAACTACTTTAAATTATGCAGTCATAAGCATTTTCATCACAGTTTAACACAGTATGGAAATTTTGGTTCTAAAACAGAGGGCAAATCCACAATTTCATATCACCCCTCTGATCTTTGCATAAGATATCCAGGACATGCTCAGACTCATTTGCTCCTTAACTGTGAATTTCAAATTCCAAAGCTGCTATGATTTTATTGTAATGAACAATATGCAACCTAATCATTGGGCTGTCAAACATAGTTCAGACCTTAGAATTCTTAGAACAGCCTTCAGAATAAAAGGTGGCCAGTTCTGCTCATTTGTTATTGCAAGCTTGCTCCAACATAGCTTGCAAAACTTAAGAGTCTTCTGCATAGCTCATTTCTTTCTGCATGTATACAATTTGTCAAATATAAAACTCACACTAGCATACTAAATACAAATCTGTCATTATACATTAAAGGTATATGCAGAGTAAGAATACATTAAAGGTATATGCAGAGTAAGGATTTTTAAAAAACTAAAAAAGGGAGCCAGTAATTCTGGGTAATTTTTTGTAATTTTAAAATCCCACTGATTAGCTTTATCTTCTCTTTTTAGATGCTTTAAAATGTTCTACTTACTGTCTTGGCCTTGCTTATCAGAGATCGAAGTAACTCCTTCACATTGTTTGCCTTGTCTCTTTGGAAATACAAACTGACTTCTGTTCGGCTGAGCACTGTGACAGAAGGCACCTTTGGCCAACCCAGCTCCAGTTGAGGGGGATCAATATCTGACATAAATGGGAAGTATGTCCCAGATGTGACTTCAGAGAGGAGAGATTCCCTGTCCATGCTGTTGCTTCTTGAGAGTCCTTCCTCTAGCCTCTTTTTTGGAGATTCTGGGATGCTTTGAATGTGCTGGCCCATGTAAACCATGTCTGATGTGGAAAGGAAAGGTAGCTCCTTTTCCTTAGCGATGACCTGCAAATAGCCAGCTTCTCCCTGTTCCAGAAAGGCATCCACAGCCAGCCTGGCAGTCTCACTGTGCTGTAGCATTGAAGGGCTGGCTTCTTTCTTCCAGGGCTTTTTCAGATCTTCCAGTCGATTTTTCAGCTGCCCTGTGTTCCCCTGGGAATTCCCAAGGCTTCTGGGGAACCAGCTCATGCCTCTAGAGCTGGGTGACAAAACACAGCAATCCTTAGTGTTGCCTTCCTGGAGGGATATTCTGAGCTTGAGGTGCTTTATAAATCCCTCTGTGATTCCACAATGAAGATGTTGAGGTGAAGGAAAGTCACAATGAACAATTTTGTTTTATTTTTGTTTTTCTAGTTGTCCACCTGTTCCTAGGGAGAAAATTAGCTAAAAATTCTGATTTTCATGGCTTGTTTTGACGTTGTCTTCCTGATTGAAATGCTGAGAAAAGTTTCTTCATCTTCTTTATAGGAGCTGCTGCTTTTAGGTACACTTCCTCAAGCAATAAGACTCAGTTACGTTCCCGCCCTAAATAGCCCTAAACTGATTTCTCTCTTGCAGTCAAAGCACTGAAACCTGTTTTGTCAGTTCTATTGCCTTAAGAGGAAGTGGGAATGTTGAAACTTGTTCTAAGGTCAATGTGGGTTTATGCAATAGCTAAAAACATGCATAAATGATAAAGCAAGGTGATAATCTGGAAATGGGAAGGAAGCCCGCAATGCATTCCTTAGCACCCATTATTTTCTTATACTCAGGTATTGAAGAAAGAGAGGTCCCCAGTGCCACAAGATTCTGCAGATTGCTTTAATTCAGGGCAGGGAAGTGGCTATTCACAATGCCCATGTAAATATTTTGTTGAAGTGCAACAGAATGTCATGGAGGATCAGGATGTTTATTGATTTATTGATTTATTTTCTATCCCGTCTTTATTATTTTTATAAATAACTCAAGGCAGCGAACATACCTAATACTCCTTCCTCCTCCTATTTTCCCCACAACAGCAACCCTGTGAGGTAAGTTAACTTTAAATCCTCATGTTATTTTCCCATTCTTATTTGCACTCCTATTGATCACCTATTTTCATATGTCTGTGTGTATGGGTGCATAGAAAGTGGGACTATAGGCATAACAGAGTCATCTGTGGAAGAACTTAACAAATTTAGGTTAGGAAACCTACATAGGTAGAAAGTATTATGTTTGCAACTTCCATGGACTGAAGAAAAATCAGGAGTCCAAGCATACTACTGTTGCTAATACTTTCTCACTGTTTTTACCAGCTGCCAGGAACAAGGTTGGGAGACAGAAATTTGAGAGGGATGGTCTTTATTGAATAAAAATAATGCAAGCTCTGTGGCATTTCTACAGTTCAGTGTTTTGTATGAATGCATTACATTGGGCAGAGTGAATAATGGTAAAATGTCTATCAGTTGACTAGGAACTGAAAGTTTTGTCTTTGTCCTACTGGGATGCCTGTGTATGTGCATGTGTATGTGTAGAGCTCTATTCCTCTTTTTTCTGAGACAACAAGAATTAAATAAAACAATTAACTTATAAGTAATCAAAATGTAAATAAAGACATAAATGATAAATCAATACTAAAGAAAACAACTCAATAAGACTGGTTGAAGATGTGTGGCTTGAGAGGTACCCTAAAAGCAGAGAAAAGAAAGAAGAAAGAGCAATCTGAAGGAAATTTGGAAATGACACAGGGGAACGTGCACTCTCATGGGCAAAGTACAGGTAATTCAAAATTGTTCTGATGGGCTCCTGATATGGCTTGAGCTGAGTGTGTGTGCCTGGCCCAACATTACCTTGTGAGCCTCCATGACTGAGGGGGCCTTTAAAGAGCCAGGGACACGCACCCTCCTCAAGAGGCCATGGTTGGACCCAGTGGTCTTGGTCTTCGATAACTATCAATCAACCTCCAACCTTTCTTTTCTGGGGAAGGTTGTTGAGAGGATGGTTGATCTGCAGCTGATGAGAACTCTGCAGGTAACAGATCATCTAGACCCGATTCAGCTGGGATTCAGGCCAGGATTTATTTATTTATTTTCTATCCCGCCTTTATTATTTTGATAAATAACTCAAGGCAGTGAACATACCTAATACTCCTTCCTCCTCCTATTTTCCCCACAACAACAACCCTGCGAGGTGAGTTGGACTGAGAGAGAGTGACTGGCCCAAGTCACCCAGCCGGCTTTCATGCCTAAGGTGGGACTAGAACTCTCAGTCTCCTGGTTTCTAGCCTGTTGCCTTAACCACTGGACCAAACTGGATCTTAGTACTGAGACAGCTCTGGTCACGCTTGCAGATGACCTGTGATGGGACCAGGATGGCAGTAGTGCATCCATCCTTGTGCCTCTTGATCTCTTGGCAGCTTTTTTTACCATCAACCATGGTATCCTTCTGAGCTGGTTCTGTGGGTTGGGGATTGGGGGCACTCTTTGACAGTGACTCTCTTCCTTTCTCCAGGGCTGGTTCCAGTCTGTGTTGGTTTGCAGGGAGAGATCACTCCCAAGGCCCCTTCTGTGTGGGGTATTGTCAGGGTCAGCCTCGCTCTGAATAAGACACGGACTCACTTAATAGGGATTAAGGATTTCCGGTTTATTGAAACGGTACTGACAGAGAGAAAAACGGGAATGGGGGTGCGGTGGTGAGGCGCCCTGTTTATACCCTCTTGCGGGGTCCCGTGCTCCTCCACCCTTCATTGTCCCCAATCCCCCTTGATGGGTTTCTTGATGGTTGTGTGGGCGTTTTCCCGGTGGCTGTCCTTGTCCTCTTGGTTCAGGTGTGTCCTCCAGGGCACCAGATGCGGCTTATTGCTGCTTATCTGAAGTCCTTCTTTTCAGCTGCATATGATTCCATGGGTGTGGGTGCTTTGGGTGCTTGGTTTAAGCGCTGATTTAATTATCTCCTTCCTCTTTTTCTTAATGATCATGATCCATGTTGTGAGGCTCTTTGTGCCTTGCAACGGGGTCATGACAGGTATGCTGATGATACCCAATTATATCTTTCAACCCTGGGCCAGCCAAGTGAGGCTTTTGAGGTTCTGTCTCTGAGCCTGGGGGTTATGCAGGTTTGGATGAGGAGAAACTGTCTGTGACTTGATCTCATCAAGACTAAGTGACTGTGGGTATTTGGGCCATCCAGATTTGGGGATACTTCATCTCTAACCTTGGATGAGGTGGCACTTCCCCATTCAAGGGTGGTGCACAACTTGGAGGTCTTCCTGGACTCACAGCTCTTGCTCAGTGAGCAGTGGCAGCCGTGGGCAGGAAGGCCTTTGCACAGGTCCATCTGGTGCACCAATTGCATCCTCTCCTAGATCGGGGGGCCCTTCAGATAGTCACTCATGCTGTGGTCACCCCATGGCTTGACTGCAGCAATGCTCTGTACATGGGGCTGCCCTTGAAGACCCCCAGAGGCTTCAACCGATCCAGACTGCAAGAGTACAAGCAGTGATTGGCATGCCTCTGTATGCCCACATAACATCTCTGCTTCACAAGCTGCATTGGTTGCCAGTTTGTTTCTGGGTGCAATTCAAGATGCTGGTTGTTACCTAGGAAGTCCTACATGGCATACAGCCTGGTTACTTGAGGAGCTGCCTGTCTCCCATAACATCTGCCTGGCTGATTTGACCTGGCAGGGTTGGCACGCTCTGGGTTCCTTCAATTAAACAATGCCATCTATTGGGACCCCGGAAGTGCACCTTCTCTGTTGTAGCACCTGTTCTCTGGAATGAGCTTACCCCGAGATTCAAATGGCCCACCCTGCTGTGGTTTTGAAGGGGTCAAGACCTGACTCTTCACCCAGGCCTTTGGTGGGGATGACTGGAACCTCCTTTTAACCTAGGTTGTTTCCTTTTGTTTCCATCCAGTTTGTTATTCTTCCAACTCTGCCCTTTTTTGTTTCTTGTTGTTTTTATTGTCTTGTTTTCATGTTTTAAATCATAAACTGCCCAGAGTTTCTGGGAGTCAGGCTGCATATAAATTTAAACAACAACAACAACAATAATATAACAATTATTGTAGTTGTTTAAATTTATATGCAGTATAAGTATCCCCAAATACTCCTTTCTACCTTCTCCTGTGACTTTTGATAGAAAATAGAAGAAAGAAGTGGGGAAACTGATTTATACTGAAGTACAAACATGGATTTACAGGTTTATTCCTTTTTTTTCAAATAATTTTATTAAGAATTATAAATGAAAAGAATAAAAGTCAATACAAACTACAAAAAATACAAACAGAAAAAGGGGGAGGAAGAGTAGAAAAGAAAAAAGAGAAAAAAAGGAAAAAGAAACAACTTTCCCCTTCATCCAGCAGGTAAAAATAATTTTAGTAGCTAATCACCATCTCTAACTCATCTCTTAGATAAAAAAAAATATCCAAATGCTTTGTCAATCATTCTTGTCAGCAAAAGTCCAGATATAACTATTTTCCTCTTCTAGCCCTGGTAAAACAAGCCAACCTTATAAACCTTCCCTGAATTTTTAAAATTATTCTTTCCTCTTCAAAAAAAGCCCCAGAGGTAGTTTGCTGGTCATCTGTGTATCCAGGCAAAAATCCTTCAGAATTTTAACAGATTTCTTTTGTACGTCCATTAGGTAAAGTTTATCCTTTTGTTTGTCACTTCTAAAAAAGTCTTTCCAAACCTTAGCAGAGCTCTTTTGTATATCCAGAAGGAAAAAAAAATCCAAATCAGTTTCCTGATTTAGTATCTGTTCAACTCCTTTAGGGAATAAGTCATCCATCAGATCCATTTATATTACATTTAAATCCCCCTTCAAATTAATTTCATAGACATCCATTGCAACTTCTTCTTGTTTTACAACTTCATTAGAGCATGCTTTGACCAGTTTCTCAAGCAACTGATCCATTCTCTCCAGTAGCTTAGCTGAGAGGTATTCAAAAGTTTGCATAAGGATTTCTGCTCCATTTTCTTTATCCTCTGACTCCCTGTAATATCCAAACTTCAAGGTCTCCAAAGCAATTGTCATTTTCCCAAGAGAAGATATTTTCCAATTAATTCAAAAGTATAATTCCAAATCCTTCTGGCCCCTTAATCCATTATTAACTTTCCAAAATCCATATACTAAGCACCCTTTTGCTTCATAGTCCAAAAAAGTCATATATTTTCAAAATGTTTACACCACTGTCTTTTAAGGAGGCAGAGACTCACCCGATGAATACAGTAAAACCTTGCCGGTCCGAAGGATCTTCATCTCTTCAATATACAAGAAATTTTTAAAAAATTAATCCTTGAAAGTGATTAAGATGTAAGGCTTGGTTGAGCTTAATGTCCATAAGGCTGCTTTGGGAGTGTGAGTTTGATGTAATCCCAACTCCCAGGCACTCCACTCATAAACCAACCATAAAACGGTAGTTTCCAGGATCTACTTACGAGTAGTGACTGTCTGGAGTCATGTGGATGGTCCCAACAATATCTTCTTTGTTCCAGAGAGATTATGCCATCCTGGAACCAGCATCCAGCTGCGATTTCCCTCACAAAAGCTATCTTGCCAGCCAGCAAGCCAGCAAGATGTCAGCTCATCATGGTGTTCACAGGAAGTCAGCTATTTCCAGGCCTGTTCCTGAGTAAGAATAGAATGATGCTCAGATGCTCTGAATGCTTTCGATTTCAATACACATGTGTTGATATGAGAGTCCAAGTTTGCCCAAAATTGTAAAAGTTGTTGATTTAAAGGCCTTAAATTCCAGCTATATGGGAGCTGGTTGTGTTTCCTCAATATGGAAGAAAATGCACTCTGGGCATGCTTGGAGACATATTCTTTCTTGTGATGTATGCCAAGCCTGAGCCCACTTCAAATTAAGTTCTGATTGAAACACCTGAACATAGAATGGATGGGTAGTAGCTGCATTGTGAAACAATGAAGCAACTGGACTTCTAATGTGCAGCTTTTGGTTTACAGACATCAGTTGTAATAATTTCAAGAAATTGCCTTTGACTTTGCCATGTGGCATTGTGTTATATGGCTGGTTGCCCTGCAGCACTTATTAAGATGGTAGAGATGGCTATGGATGACTGGCCCTTGTCAGTATGAAAGTTACTCTCTGGAACAATAGTTTTCAATGAAGCAATAAGTAGTTGAGTGAATACCATTTTAGTCTTCTTATTCAGCCATGATTAATAAAAAAAACTAGAGAATTTGAAAGGAAAATGGTGTTTGGAGTGCACTGTGGTGGGAACATACAGCTTGTCTAAAATTCCTTAAACCAAAATGGTCTTTTTTCAGATTGTGTGGCAGCTGCACAGCCCTAATAAATCAATCTTGATGAATCAGACCCATCAAGCCTGAATTTTTGTTTCCCCAACCTAGCCTTGTATTGTGCTACAACCCTCATCACCCATAAGCAGCATGGTTTCATGTATTGTACTATTTTGCTGTCTCAAATTGACTCAAATTGCTATCATATAATAGTAGATATCCTTTCTTCCTGTTTCCTTATCATAAGTAAGAAAGTTTACCTAAGATGCAGAAGCGAGAAAGACTACTTGGATGGAGGTGCCTGTTTGGAAATCCTATTACGATTTAAGTCACCCCTCCCAAATGATTGATTATCTCCCAAAGCAAATAGCAGCCATATCCTGCTCTGATTGGGATACTGTGGACCCAAGTTTCTGCTCCTGTTTCCAGGAACAAGCTAAGCAATAGGAGCATCTCAGGCAAATGGCACAGAATGTTGAAATAGCATTAATAGGTACAGGCCTTGAAGGAGAAATGAAGGATGAGAACAATCGGGGTTCTTAAGTATCATGAGTATTGTTGTACAAAGCAGATAATTTCAAAAAGGAGTATTTTCTTCATTTCTTTGACAGAAGTGTTCCTAGATGCCTGTATATTAATGACTAGATGAGACCACTACAGTAACTTAGAACTGACTTGAAGAATGAGGGATTACTGTAATTAAATCATAGCACCTCCTATGAAACATGACATCTCAGCCCTAACATTGAACTGGTGCTGTCTCCATTTTTGATTCTTGCATCCCAAATCATCCAGACAAGGATCTGAGCAGCTTTTAACAAACTCCATCAAGGAACCAGTATCTATACCTCAAGTGCTTTCATGTGAGTTGAGAGTAGTTATGAGTTGGGTGGCTTTCATAAATACGATAAACAAAATGTCTCACAGGCAACATGCTTAGCCAGGGATTAATATAACTTGTTTCTTGAATAATTACAGTTGTCTCTTCACAAGATGTTAGACCAGACAAAAAATTTCAAAGGATAGGCATGAATCACCAAATCAAAGAGAAAGAGAGAAGCCTTAGAGTTTATCTTATAGCACTTCTCTATCTTAAATCAGAAACAAGCAAAGCATGTAATGAATTAGTGCACTGGATGAAGCCAAACAGAGTTCCAAACACCTTTGATCTCTGTTTCCAGCAAAGGGGTGAAACTTAGAAGAGGCATGCAGGCTCAGGAAGGGATTCACAACTCCCCCCACCTCCCACCCCGTTCACAGGAGAGAGGGCCGTTCTCTTCCAGAGCCTGTCCAGGGTTCTGGAGGTTCTGCCCATAACTGCTCTTAACACCTGGCGTCCTTCTGGACTCTGAGTGACTGCAGTCCTCAGTGGCTGTTTGTCAATTTCCTGGTCTTAGCAGCTACTCCAACCTGCTCACAGACATAAGAGCAGTTGCATCTGGAACACTTAGGATTATTCTTTTCAACCTTCTATGTCTTAATCATGTAAATTTGCTTCCTTCCAACCCTACCAGGAGCTCAGACTTGGACACTGTTGCTTTCCTTTTAATTAAGTGCTTGTGTTGGTAATCTGAAAATTGCAAACTAAAATAATTTCATCTTTGCTGAACTGAATGCATTTACTTGTAATCTGGAACTTAAAGGATTATCTTTTCCCTCTGGACAATCCCTTTGTTTGCAACTCAACTTTTCCCTGCTAAAGCACTTCCTCTTTCTTTAATTGTGCTTACATCAAGATACAAAAGATAAATGTTTTCCTTCCTTCTTTCCTGATGAAAACCTGTGTGAGTAGGATGAGGAAGTATGTTCTCACTTATAATGTGAAACTCTTCCCTCATTTTTCTCCCCCAATGGACTGGGACTGCCCATCTGCAATTTAAGATTTCTAGATTCCCCCTTCTCTTCTAATGGTCTGTCTCCTTAATATGTTATTGTAATTGGGAGAAAATGCCTTTTTTAATGTTTGGGTTTGTTGTGATCTATCCTAATGTCCTTACATTTACTTGCAGACATAAGAGCAGTTGCATTTGGAACATTTAGGATTATTCTTTTCAACCTTTTATGTCTTGATCATGTAAATATTATATCATTGAATAGAAAGGTTGAACAAACATATGGAAGGATTAATTCTCTTTTGGTAATTTGCTTTTTTTAATTGTGTGAATTCCAAATGTTCTGCTTATGGGGGAAATGCCCATTTCTTTTAGATACATACCATGTTAACTTCTTCTAGAGTTGCTCTAGATATGACTGCTGAATGACTTATTAAGTTGGATTTCATGGCCTTTTCCTTATATGGCATATTATCCTCTAATGAAATTTCATTTCTTTATTCCTTTGGTAATTTTTCAGCCAGTTTTTTTGCTTGCTTTGACTCTAATATTGCAATCATTTCCAATAATTATTGAGCACAATTGTTTATCTCCACTCATTTCAACATAGCTTTAGGATTGGTTTGGGAACAGAAATACAGTAGCCTTGGTTGTCCTAGTCTAGATATCCTTTGTGAGGAACTAGTCAGGAGCAGCATATTTGACAGTTCTGTTGGCCTCCTGTCATTTCTATTACTGTCAGGTATGACATCTTGGTAAGCAGCCATGCTAGGAAGTGCACACATCACTTTTGCCGTAGCCTGAATCTTCTTTTCAGCCTGACCTCAGAAGATCCTGGAGATGCTCTCAACAATATAAATGGTTGCTAGATCTTTCCCTCTGGAGCTATGAGGACTAGAGAGTTCTCTACTGAGGTGATCCAAATGAGTTACATCTCCACATTCTATTCATAGAATGACCTGTTTCATTGTTTTGTGGAAAATGTGCCCAAAGACTGAAAAATATTCAGCAAGATAACATGTACCATATGCTAGCAAAGGACTGAATCCTCTAAGGCAACCTTCTCAACCTTTTGACCCTGGAGGGACCCTTGATATATTTTTCAGGCCTTGGGGAACCCCTACAAATTCTGGCTCAAATATAGGCCAGAAGTTACAAAATTATTATATTTGTTTCATGGGTAGGCCTGTATATATGCATTAACAGTGTTCTTAAACTAAAAATGAAGAATGAAACTTACCTCTTTAATGTGAAGTTGCCCAAAATTGAAATAACTTTTGAAATAAATTGTGATCTCCTGGAGAACCCCTAGTGACTTCTTGTGGAACCCCTCAACCCTGGTTGAGAAACCCTGCTGTAAGGTGATTGCCATCCTAATTAATTATTTTTTCTTGACCTAATTACAGAAATTCTGTGGGCAGATTACCTGAGATTAAAAAAATCCAATAAATGTGCACTGTGACAGAGCTTTCTGAACAAACTCAGCCACTGATTCATCATAAAAAAATACTGCTAATTGAAAGTAGTACCTGTATGTTACCTTGGCAAACATATTGCAAAAAGGAAAGGAATATAACTATTCATTTTCTCTTAAAATGTAAGCAATGTCTCAATATCAGTTGTGTCATCTGGGAGATTTCACAGAAGGTCATGGAGAATGACAGAGCTAAGATCCTGTGGGACTTCCAGATCCAGATGGACAGGTAGGTACTGGCCAATCAACCAGACATCGTGGTAGGAGACAAGGACCAGAAGACAGCAGTGGTGATAGATGTAGCAGTGCCAAGTGGCCATTTTAGGGGCATCTAGCAAGCTGAAGCGAGATGGATTGGTCTACCCTTCTTTCCTTTAACAATCAATATTTATTCAGTAAAATCATTTTGGCATTTTATCCTGGTTTGAGCCTATTGTCTCTAAATCCTAAAGAACCTATCAGCTCCTGGATGGCCACCAGATGGCAATACAGTTACCTACATCCTATTTTTTGTGTGAGTAGGGAAAATCTAAAATTCTGTTTCCATCTTAGCTACTCTTAAGGTTTAGTAACTGTCTGCAATCTTTTGGAGCTAAAGAACTTGTAATCAGAACTTCCCAATCTATAATGAGAGAGATACCAACATTTATATAGAACCTAAAGCTAAGTGTTTGAAGTTCAGGATCCCCTGGGCTCTGTATGGTCCCAGGCATAGGAGAGGAATGTCAAGGATTTGGGGTTACAGACTGCATACCTAGTTTGTTTGTTGAACTTGTATCACGTTTTTTCTCCAGTTCAAGGCTGCATAGATAATGCTTCCTCCTCCAAATTTTCCCCACTCCAGTTCTATGTGGTAGACTAGGCTAAGAGTGAGTCGCTGGCCCAAAGTCACCCACTTAACTTCCATGCTGAGGGTGGACTTGAACCTGGGTATTTTCAGTCCTAGTCCAACCCTTTAACCACTGTACCTAACTATTCATAAATTGTTCTTGGACTGGTGCATCCCAAGCTACTTCAAGGTTGACTGGCACCATGGAAAGAAGACAACTCTGAATACAGGAAGGGTAATATTTTAATTAATATTCAGATTATGGATTAATGCATTTAATTTGTTCATTATTTTTTTCATGTATTCACAGAGCAGCAAGAGACACAGTAAAATTTATTTTGGTTCTCAGTATACTTCACTCATATTAAAAAAAATTAAGCAGCTAATTCTTACATAGTTATGCCTTCTGTTCTGTAAATACAATGTAGCTGTAAGAAATTGTGAAGTATTATCTCACACACACTTTGCATAATATTTCATACCTAAGAGGTTTAGCAGAGCTTGCAACAAAGGCATCTTAAATAAACTGAGGAAAAAGGGCCTGATTTATAATGTTTTCACAGAAATAGAATATACCTCACACATCATTTTATTGTAAGTTTAGCTGAGGAAGCTTTATTTAGAAAAAAAATAATTTAACTTTCTTGGGGTTGTATTAAATGGGTTTAGTTTTTCAATAGAAAGAAAATTGATTGGTACAGCAATAGAGCATCTAGAACAGCATATTTGTCCCATTCAGCATAGATAGTGATGCAGCTGGATTTATTTTCCTTTCCATTCAAAAGGTTAATATAATGGGTTACCTTCATTAACAGAATATATAAATGCATCAGTGCAAAATCAACCTTTTTCAAAAAGGTTCCAATAATGCATGTTAAATGATCAGATTATACTACTGAATTGGAGAAATTGGCTCCCTTTTTGAAGAACTTCCATGTAATTTTCTTCTCTCAAATGGTGCATCTTCTGTATTGACTATTTACATGATTATCAAGAGTGGAATGCATGCAACAAGCCAGCAACAACCTTGTGTGGTGGAAATTGTATTTTAAAATCCTTAAACTCCTGGGAAGAATTGGTAGTTTTCAAAGGATCCGCCCCTCAGCGCATGCAGAAAAGTACTATAGTAACTCAAGAGCCTTCTGGGAATATGTAATATGAGCAGAAGGGCATCTGCAGAACCTTGATCACGTAAGGCAGGAATGCATATATACACCAAAGCTATGAAATTTTTGGTATGTAGCACTGCTTAAAATGTAAAACAGACACATATCTATAATATTTTAGTACATTTATTAGAGTCACACCCTAAATTTGGGGAGAACGTATCTCCCAACTAACTTTTCAATTAAAGCAAAACAAAACCCAAAAGTATTATATGGTAAAAGAGGAGGATAGTTAGTGTTGGCTATGACCAAAAAAAATAGGTTCCCCTTCTAAAAGGGAATAATGTGTCAGCCTGCTTTATATAAACAGATCAGGATAATTTCTAAATGAAGATACCATTTGATATGCAGCAGAGAAAAAAGCCATTGGTGCTTATACCAATTATACAAAACAATGAAAATTGATGCCAGCAATTTCTAGCCATAGTTTTTTTTTGCAGTTCGGTGTTCATGCTGCTTTTTCTTGCTGGGAAATCCTTGTGAGGTCCAGCAGCCAGATGTGCAGACTATTTAGCCGTGACAAGTCGCCTTGCCTGGGGTGCACCATGAGGAGGCTAGTCAATAGTAATAGGACCAAACTAGATGATAACATTAGAGTTACATTTAACATGCAGTGTTTTTTTTTAATGCAAATCACATCTGCTAGGAGGAAAATGAAGATCATTACTGGGCTAAAGTAATTTAACCTTTTTCTCTCCTACTACAATCCCTAGAACAATCTTCCTTTGAAGATTTCACTAGGTGAAATATCAATGGGGATTCCTCTTTCAAAGCAAATACTCACTTCAACAAATGGGTTTTCTTCATGACCAGAAGGGGGAGGGAAGGTTTAGATTCTATTTCCCAGACATCAGCTCAAGCCAAGCTGATTTTATCTGTATTTCTAAAAACACCTGCAACATTTACAAATATACATTTAATAGTTACCTCTGGATTGGTTCTGAAGCTCTGATTCCTATAGGATCATTAAAATGCATTATTCTTGACCTGCAAAGTCAAAGTAGGAAAGTGTTTCCTATTATATACTGTATATTACCTTAAATATGATCTGAGATCAGAAATTGCAAGCAATCCTTTAAGAAACTTTATTTCAAGCTTTGGAATTTCGAAGATAATGTTTGCCTAGAGACAGACAATATTTGTACAAATATATTGTACACATTTTACATCTATATATACTCACAGGCTTCAAAAATGAGGATCATAACGTTTGGGCAACTGATCCCCCTCTTCCCCAATGAAAACAGCTTGCTTCTCATGTTGACAGACTATTTTTCTCACAAAAGATTACATTTCTAAGATGCCAGGACTTTGGGACAATGTAAAAAACTGCACAAATAAATTAGTAGCAACTATTTATAGATAAAACAACTAAAAACAGCATGGTCTTTAGATTCACTACAGTATATAATTACAAAAGAAGGAACTCTTAATCCCTTTTTAACACAGCAATACAGCATTTATTATGTTTTTCCCTAAAAACCCCCAAAGTGTAAGTCAAGTCCCATTTCCAGGAATTGTTCCATGTGTAAAGGTAGTATACACAACAGCAAACATTTTCTGGTTGGTTGATAAGGATTCAAAGTCCTTCATCATTATATACTGGAAAAGCAGGCTTCACAATGCTTTGTGGATTAGGTTCCACAAGGGGGCGCCAAGTCACTTCCCCAGACAGCAGCAGGTCTTCTCCTGACATAGCATCCAGATGCTGCACCTGGTATTCACAACAAAATAGTACAAGTCACTTATAGATTCATTGGAAAGGTGATTTCTTCAGCAATAACCAAGGAATCCCAGAAATATTTGGGATCTCATAACACTGATGGAGGATGGGGCCAAAGTTAGACATTAATAGTAAATCCAGACATTTAAAAGATAAAGAAAGCCCCCCACAAGGATAATGTACAACATACATCCAAGAAGCAGCTGTCTTCTACACAGCATACTGCAACACAGTCAGCAAATAGGCCCATATCCCTATTTCCTGCACTACAATATTAGTTTACTGAATGCTCCAGAAAGAAAGAAATGAGGCTTTCTTTCTTTGTTAATAAGAGTATTCAAATGTAATTTATCTAATCATGGCTTCAGTTGGGTGCCCTACCAAAATATTCTAGTTTCGTTGTCATAGTGCAATTCCAGAGGGTCTCTTGCCTGTCAGTAGGAGCTCTGAGGGATGGAGGTATGAAAGCCCCACTGCTTTGCATTTTTTGGACCCTTCCCCTGCATACAGGGATTCCAATCTTCAGTTATTTGTTTATTTATTTACTACTTTAATGTATATCCAGCCTTTCCATCAATGAATAGCACACAAAATGGCTAATAATATTAAAAACAACCTACTATATAACATAAACCATCCAAAATTAGAACTGTGCACCCACTCAGCTTCAGAGGTGCTTCACAATATATGGGAATATGAACACAGCATGTGGCTAAGTCTCATTAAAGCAGCTGCATGTCAGCACCTGATCATTCGAGCATTCACACAATCACAGGAGGCTGGGATTCCTTTAACTGTTTTAATGAACCATAATGAATGGTACAGAAGGCAAGCTGCAAATAAAGATTTCCCGCTCAAACCTAACTTAAAACTACATCCCCTTAGTCCCCTTTCTCATGAAACCATGTCACTCGCCCTTCCATCCAGATGGTATTCCTGCATATCTCAACCCTGCATCCTTGATGAGCTCCATAGCCATAATAAACCACTTTACACTCCAACTTCACACACCCCTCCCATCTGGCAACATGGGAGAAGGAAATGATGGAAGATGCTCCGATAAGGGTTTCTGTGAAACCTTTGATTGGGGAATCTGACACTGCATCTCTTTCAAAGACTGCATGGCAGTAGGAGAAAGCTCCTTGAAGCAGCTGTGCAATCCTGGAAACAGATGTAATTGTCTTAATGAACTGCAGATAGGGATTGCAGAGAAACAACAAGTTCTTAAATACCTCTTCCCAATACTAATTCCCAATTAGCAGAATTCCACTAATTTATAAATTAAACATGTGTTGAATAAAAACTTTTTTGCCTGCCAGAATATAGCAGAAAGGGAACATGACTTCCCTTAGATGTGAGAAGTCAAGAACTTTACAAGTAGAGGAGAAAAACTGATTTCTGAAAATTGCTGTAAGAAGCAGAGTGACTGGGATCAAGGCATATATTTTAGAGATACCCAACAACCTCATATTATCTTTTAAAATGGTAATGATCTGTACTTGAAGGAAGTATTATTTAGTATTAGGCCAAGAGGAGAAGGAAGCACCCTCTTTCAGGATTGTAGGTAACCCTGGGAGTTTAGTTACTGAAAGGAAAATCAAGTAAACTTAGCTTCCCACCAAATACGATTTCCTTCACTAAATAGTAAAGGAACCCCTAGTCTAAGCTGCCTACCTGCTTGCGCACATATTCTACCATTGTTGCCAGCTGCCTAGGATCATTGCAGTGTTTTTCAAACAGGTTTCTCCAGATAGCTGCTGCAAGCACATGATCATCTGAGAGTATTCCCTAAAATAAATTAGAAAAAAAGAAGATTCAGATTTTCTTTAAAAAGCTGCTATTCATTTAGGACAATCCTTTAGAGCAAAGGGGCAACTTATGATCTACCAGAGGCTTGTTGTAAAGAAGGAGACAGACAGAAAAAACAAGCTAGCAAGCAGTGTAGCAGCACGCAGTCTATCCTAGTCTTTTTCTGTGGCCAGCTCATGAGACGGATCACTGGTGTGTTGCTGCTAGTGACAGTGGCATATATGCTGCCTTGAACAGGTTGGCTAGGAGGAAATTGGACAAGGCTTTCCTCATGCTCCCAACAACCCTGTCAAAAATCTTTGGTCTCCTACAGCTGGAAGTGAGCATTCTGCAAGTTGAGTCATTGAGGTGTGGAAATCTCATTACATTCCTCTTCCTTCCAGCAGTCCTGCTCGACATTACTAAGAGGATGAAGGGTTTATAATAAAACCCATACTTGTAGACTTGCCACGCTTAAAATCTCTGATTGTATTCCACTTCCTATCTTCTAGCTATTTGTAAATATACATGACTGTTTAATAGAAATGTTATTACTACCTTGTTCATCCTCACCTCTGTAGGAAAGACCAGTGATGGGTCTTCTTCTGCCAAATATGATGTGCACTACTACCCAGAAGAACAGCTGCCAAATCAGCCCATTTGAATAGAACAAAGCCTAGCCAAAAATATATTGTTCTTTACATTTTTATTTATTAGATTTCTAAGGCACTTGTCACATGACTCAAAGCAGCATACAAGGAGAATTAAAAATACAACATAACCATAGAACACACCTCCAGGAACCTACAAAGTGGCATTTCTTTACTGAGGGGACTGGGGGCATGCTGACCCTGTCCAAGGATGGGCAGAAAAAGGCAGTCCCCCAGACCCTAAGCCAAGAAGGGCTTTACAAATGACCACCAACACCTTAAATTAACTGGGAAGCCAAATAGCAACCACTGCAGCTTGCCCAGTAGAAATGTGACAGGAATGTACCAAAATCACTCATAATTATTTGCACTGTCACATTCTGGACCACCTGTAGCTTCTCAGTGATCTTCAAGGGTAGGCCCATATAAAGTGCATTGCAGTAGTCCAAAAAAGAGATGACTAAGATATGGGTGACCATTAAGAAGGGTCTTAAGACCCATCCAGTAGCTGGACAATCCCCCAGAGTGGATGGTCCCTGAACCCACAGCCACTTGGTCTTGCTATGGTTGAATCTAACCCTCCAACTCTAAAACCTCTAGGCACTGCAACAGAAACCCTTATTTGCTTTACTAAAAAAAAAAAGACTATTTTTTAAAAAAATGTTTAAAATGAAAAGGAAAGAAAATACAAAGGACAATAGGAGATGACACTACATATAGAAAACAATGCAGTTTTTAAATACAATATTAGATCTTGACTACATAAATAATATTGTACTGTATACTAATGGCTATAGACAGGTCTGAAGAATGTGTGATCAATATGTGGTTAAAAACAAGTAAGACACAAGCAGATCCAGGTAGGAGATTCAACAGTATGATGGGTTATTCAGGACCATGTATTAAAACAAATACAGTTCAAAAGAGAACGAAAGGCTAAACCTCAAGCAAAACTCCAACTTCACAGAGACACTTATGAACAATTTGATAGCGGATCCCCTCGGAGATGCTATAGATGAGAGACAGAGTGGGCTCCTCTTCATTGGATGTGTTCAAGTAGAGGCTAGACAGCCATCCATCAGAGATGTTTTAATTTGGATTTCTCCATTACAAGGGGTTGTGCTCTATGGTCTAAATGGCCCTTCCAACTCTGTAACTGTATGACAATTTTTTAGTGGCCACAGCATATTCTCTTAGCTTCACACACCTCTCACCATTAGCAGGAACGGAATGTTAGGAAAGATTAACAAATATTCAGGGCATTTGATTCCACAACAGGACTAATTCATGTTAATACATGTAGACACTTTGTTTCTCTTCTCTACATATGCAACTTTAAACATGTGTTACCATTACCTCATCATATCCAAAAATAGATGCATAGAAAACTTCTGTCAAGCTTTTCATACTTCTTCTTAGGATAAGAGAGTTAACCTGAAAAATAAAAGCAATGTATTCTCTGACTTAGAAGTAGGACTGGAATTAGATGCAAAAATAGCACAAGAAAGCCAAAGTCTCTTGCTTATGCAACTCACTTTAGATAGCACAGAACATAAAACTATATAAAATGAAAGCCTTGTGATGTATAGTACTAAGCTCATTATATGTTTGCAATGTATGGACAATATATCATATTTTTAAACATAAAAATGTGGGCAGTAGCCTATCAAGGACATAGCTACTACAACTGATTGCAGGGAACTATCCTGACATCCTATGGTGATTATCAGTTCTCCAAGAGAAGGGGGAAAAAAAGCACAAACAAGCAATTAAACAACATTATTACCTGATCTCAACATGGTGATAAACAAGTTATGATAAATGAAATGCTCTAAGAGATACAAAGAGCAGGATTTGAATATTTAATCCATAGAAACGGCATAGCCCATCAGCTGCTGACGCTGACCACAAAGCCATGAACAAAGACAAATGCAGGTCTGACCCCTTGGATAAAAGCAGGGCACTGTGGCTTCATCAGTGAGATCATCTGCACATAGTTTTGCAGGAACAGGCTTGTAATAGTTTTGCCTTCAAAGAGCTAATTAATTCATGTCAGACTATCAAACCAACAGTTTATATAGTCCTCCATTAAACTACTCTTTCATAACTTAAAAGAAATAATTCACTTACAGCAGAACCATACAGAAAAAAGTTATTTTATGCCAGTTACTTATGTTTTCCACTTATACAAATGATTAAAATTCATACACTTATTTTACCAGCCATCAAGACTTGATCATGGGGCTATTACTGAATATTTAATGAAAAAGTGCTAAAAAAATCATAATGTTAGATGATGACTGCAACATTGGTAATTACTTAAATTTTTACTGCCTATATAAATTATGATGTCATTTGCAGCCAACCGGGCTTGTTCTTCTGAGGCATTGGCAGACGATGGTTTTTCTCAACAGAACATGCTTCTAAATAAACTGCATTTCTGTAAGGGGGAGCAGCTCTCTTGTAACACCCCACAATACATTACACTTTCATTTTTAAAACAAATTCTATGAGTTATAATGTATTTGCCATGCACTTTTTATGACATAACAAAAATGTTATTGCAAGGATTATTTAACACATAATACAAATGTTACAGGAGGCAAAGAAAATAAACAGCATTGGACTCTGTATCCCTTGCACGGCAGCTTTAAAGCAAAAAAAGGGGCAGCTTTAAAGAAGGATTATTGAGATAATAAAGCTAAGCAAGCACAGCAATAAATAAAAGGATGACTCTGGCATTGGGAAGGGAGAGTGTTTCCTGGATAACTTCACAATTTTAAGAGGGCTATCACAACCTATGGAGGAAACTGGTTAATTCTAGAGAAACAGTATTTCATTAAAGGAAATAAACTTAGAGGAAGACCCTTTAGAACAATCTTTCTTAATTCTACCTTCCCAGCATAGGCAAATCTCGACATTTAGCTTTCAGCAATAATGATTTCTTAAACTACAAGCCTGTCTCAAATGTTACAAGTACAGTAGTAGAAAACTTAAACTAACAGCCATTGGATTTCTCCTGCAAGAAAAGCCCTGCACAAATCTGTCAAGACCAGAACTTGGACTGGAACTACTTCAATGTCGGCTTTTGATCAGAGTAACAGAGGAATCTTAGGAGAAAACAGACAATCATTCTGGAAGCCCAGAAATTCACTGAAGGCTTCAGATTAAGGGCTGTGCCCTGAATCCCACAGAAATATAAATTAAGCACAGATGCATTAAAGGCCACTGAAATCTATTGCTCAAGGTTACTTTCAGAAGGTATACAGTGCAATTTTAGGTACAACTAAGCCCCCATGAGTCCAATGGTATTTAACTCCCCAGATAAATATGCACAGCATTAGAGCTTAAAACTTGTTCCCAGATTGTCAGACTGAGTTAAAAGATACTCATTCAAAATGTGCTTAGATGCTTAGTTATATATAACCTGATTGCATTCAGAGATAACATTTAAACTATGGTTGATTAATACAGGAACAAACCACAGAAAACACTGGCTGTACATGCTTTCTGCTTTTTCATACAGCACACCCCCAAGAAGACTTTACTTCAGAATTTTCTGATGCAAATTGTGGTTATCTCAGTTATGATTAATTGAAAACAAGCCAGGTTCAAATTTATATATGAAGGTGGCTTGTTTCAAGCAAATCACAGTAAAAACTAATCACAGTATTAGGATGTCATGCTAAAGTGCAATTAATCAAAAACAAAAGCAAAATGTCCTCTTGTAGCCACAATGGAAGAAAGGAAGGGAAAACACACTCACACGAGGCCCACTGTGCTTTCTCCTGTTACAATCAGCAATTGGTTATAATGACTAATTTGAACATTTCAGTGTTTTCATCCAAGATATTATGAAGATATAAATTTTAATTATCCTTCCTTTTTCTCAATAGCTCTATAATCCCATTACTAATTTCTGCCATATTTCTTGCTATTTTTATATATGTGGATTTCTGTACAGCATTTTTTTAAAAATTGACATTTTAATTATCCATAAAAGATGTCATATATGTTACAGAATTTTTAACTTTTCCCACATCTTTCAAAAGTAGAGGAAGAGAACTGTGCTTCCTCAAGGGCTTCTTTTACACAAGGCATGCCTGCCACAAAATAGTTAACAGTTAAATATTTTCTTGCCAATATTTTAAGAGTGCAGAAGGTTCCAAATTGCTGGTAAAACAAACAATGCCAGACTGTGAAAACTCCTGGCTGCCATGCTCCCTGGTATTAACAAGAGTTTCTTTATTACTGTAACCTTTCTGAAGTGAATAAAAATTATTTCTCTGCCCTACTTCTGCCCTCAAGTAAAAGGAAAAAGAGGAAAGTGAACCACAAAAAGTTACAGAGTAAGTTGACCAGAATCCTGGAGAATTCTAGTTTTACAGATTTATTTATATATTATTATGTAAACAGATTGCTCCCCAGATGTGACAGCTGTATGGTTCACCAATATACCAGTATTGTCTTTGCAAATTCTAAGACATTTGTGAATATCTAATGACAGATACATACAAGGGACACTTTTTGGCGAAGTTTTCATCCAATGTCTTCTGGAGTCAGGCAAATATTTTTCTACCTAATATTGGGGGGAGGAGGTCACCTCTTAACTGATACAACTTGAAACATTATTGGGAGATTGCCAGTCCTAAAAATATTACAGAATTTTTTTTGTAGAACTTTTTAGAAGGGTCTAACCTTGTACATTTAGAATACAATCCAGTACTTTTGATTTTAATGAAGGAGAGATTGAGAGGAAAGAAATTGCTTCTATAAAGCAATGGATTAGCAAGATTCTCAATGAGACACAAACTGAAAACTATAATTTTTCCTGAGGGAAAGTTTTGATAAGATGTGAGATCTTGCATAAGACCAAATGAATTGTATCATTATAATGTATGCTGAACTGAACTGTATGCATCTCAAAATAGGCCATGCATTTCATAAACAAGAATAGTGTCAGAGTAATGCTGAAGAGAAGGACATGAAACTGGTATGGACCACTCTGACCTCAACTGAAGATATTGACACTACCCTAAGACAAACCAAATATGGAAATACACATCAGTTAAAGAAATGGATACAAGGCAATATTCTTTCAACAGCAGAGGCAAGTTAATAGATGGAAAGACCATTTAGAATTTAGGAACAAAGAAGCATTAATTTCACAAAGCTCCAGAATCAAGTGGTGACCATTACCCTTCTTGGGTACAGGATACATCTGTTCTTTCAATAGGCTTTAATACTCTTTATATCTTGATGAAGATAACAGATGAGAATACCAGTATTTGAAGCTGGACTATAGGAACAAGTTAGGGATAATACCTCTGTACTGCCCACCCTTCTGTTTGGTAACATCTCTACCTGAACTCCTAGATCTTATCACATGGCTAGTTTTGGATTCCCCTGCTGTTAGTGCTAGGGGTTTTCAATTCCCATGCCCTCAGAGTGGAGTCTGGAATGGTTCAGGAATTCACAACCTCCATGGGTCTGTCTTAACAAACAACTGGTCCAACTTAAATATCTAGTCTTTACTTTGGAACAGATAGTTTGTGATTTGAAAATGGACATTATGATTATTCCCTGATCATAGCCAGATCATCTTCTGGTGAGTTTATGGCTCATAGGTACCATTTACCACTGCAGTTGATCCACACCAGACACCTTAAGGATTTTCTCAGCAATTTTACAGTCTCAGCAACTGGTCAATCTCTGGAATTCAGAAACAAGGATATTCAATGTGATTGCCCCAAAGCAGCATCTCTGCATCTTGAGCGTAGGACACTCCTGGCTCACCAGGGAGTTCCAGGAGGTAAAGCAGCAGAAACAACACCTAGAGTGCCAGTGCCAGTAAGATGAGAAGTGAATATTTTATTTATTTATGAGACTTTTATACCTCAACTGTATCCAACCCCAAATGGTTCACTGATCAAACAATATACAATATAAAAATTTAAAAACAAAAAATAACAATAATGTATCCCAATACAATATTCAATCTAGTTCCCCAAAGTCCTCTGAAATAATTATATTTAAACAAGTTTTCAAAAGTCATGAGCAATGGGGCCACTCTTGCCTCTGAGGGGAAGGTATTCCATAGGAGGAGAGCATTCACAGAAAATGCCTGCTTCTGTGCTCCCTCCCATCAAGTGCAGACCATAGGAAGCTACTCTATGTTAGAATGCACTGAGTGGGCAAATTATAACTGGAATAGGCTGTCTTGAAGATAGCACTTAATGTTTCACAGGGAGAAGGAGACATTGCTGTTCCTTCTCCTAAAAAAATCTCATTCAATATGGCTGGTTGCCAATCTTCCTTTTTTAGGGAAGATCTTGGAGAAGTTGGCCATTCACAGAGAAACTTGGATGATCCTGATCCCTGCAGTTGGGTTTCAATTTGTATCAATTCTAATTAAATTTACAGGCTCATTTTCATTTATACAGTTTGTTGCTTTAGACTTTTGTTACTCTGGGCACCCATGAAGTTTAGAATATATTAACTGTAACTACTACAACTGGAAAGGGATGTCTTCTGCAAAGGCAGGAAAAGAAAAGAAAAGAAAAAGCAAGAGTTTTATTTCAGTTACTTATAGAATATCAAGCCAGATTCTTTCAGCTTTACTAGTGCAGTATGAAGTAACCAGTAAACTTCAGTCAAACCAAGTCATAATGAGTGAAGGTAAAAGAGGGGCTACTGAGTATAAATAGCTCTACCTAACATAAAACAAAGACTTCATTGTACTCCAGAGTGCAGAATCAATACATGAATTCAAGAAACACTTCAATGTGTTTCTGGAAAAGGAGGGGCCTGAGTGCTCTGGAGGAAAAGCAGGAAGGTAGGATTAAGATAAATTAAAATGCGGTTGGCATATTGGGCTGGATGGCCCCTTCCTGCTCCTATCATCTTGTACAATTTTTAAGGCAGGCTCAGCTACAAATCAGGATTTTACACTGAACAAACAAGTCTTGGATATAGTGGGATTACAGTGTCCCTTCAATTTGAGAGCAAAGTTTTTGTTTAAAAAGATGTTTATTTGCCAAAAGGAATACTCACTTCAAAATCTGATCTTCACTCACATTTTCCACAGGATTTAAATTCTCCTTAGAAGTTTTAAAGAAACAAAGGTGGGGAATAGGTAAAAATTTACCATGGTTTAGATACCTCAGCAACTTGTAAGATTGCTTTTCTCTTTCTGTTTGATATTGCACAAATCAACTTATACGTAGTTATGATTCAAAATTTGTTTTGATTGTACAATTTTACATTAGGTCTCTTCATGTGAGTTTAGAAGCATTAAGGAGAGTATTTTTACTGAAGGTTGATGAATTGCACAGGTTGTCTGCTGGAAAGCAAGAAAAAAGGAAAAGAAGAGAAATCTTAAAAATCCATCCTTGAAATCCAAGGTTTAATTTGCCACTGAAACAGTAAGAATGTGAATTAACACCTGAGAGTGCTAAGGATCAAGGCCTTCCTATTTTTCTATTGCAAGTAGAAAGTATGAAGTCAAGGTTCCACAAGGAATGATGGTAGATTACAAGATAATACCAGTGTTAGTAGTTATTGTGGGGAGAAGAGGGTAAGTTATATAATTAATTATAGACTCAAAATACATACTTTGCAAGTTCAGATGCTCTTCAGAAAAGACAATCAGTCACCTATACGCATAGTAAAAATAAGAATCGTGGAGAGAATCTACCTCAAGGTCAGGATAGGGAGCAATGATATCAAAAGTAGTTTCTCCTACTGGTTTCCTGGTTTCCAATTAGAGCATTAACTACATAGTCTTCCAAACAGCAATATCAGAAAAATTAATTTCTCATGTGGTAAGAATAAGTCCTTATGAGATCATAACAATGGGCAATGGTATGGACTCAAAAGAAGAGACCACAATAGCACAGAACCTATTGCTCAAAGAACTTGCTTCTGAAATAAATACATGAGAAATGGCTATGCTGTGCCTTCTTTGTATAAACCTGAGAACACAAGCAAGTGACCACAGTACCATTCACTCCAAGGTAAATCAGGCAGAACATCTGGTGGGGTTAACTTATTCTTGCATCAGATATTTCTAAAGGTGTCTGAAAGGTTTTCAGAACCATAAACTATTAAAATGTTGAGAGTCCATGCCACAAGTTGTAAGATGAGGGCAATAGAAGAAGAACTGGAATAAAATGAAAAGAAGTAACAAGGGACGCGGTGGCGCTGCAGGTTAAACCGCTGAGCTGCTGAGCTTGCCGATCGGAAGGTTGGCAGTTCGAATCCGTGTGACGGGGTGAGCTCCCGTTGCTAGTCCCAGCTCCTGCCAACCTAGCAATTCGAAAACATGCAAATGTGAGTAGATTAATAGGTACCGCTTCGGCGGGCAGGTAACGGCATTCCGTGTAGTCATGCCGGCCACATGACCACGGAGCTGTCTACAGACAAACGCCGGCTCTTCGGCTTTGAAATGGAGATGAGCACCGCCCCCTAGAGTCGGACACGACTGGACTTAATGTCAAGGGAAGCCTTTACCTTTACCTTAACATGGAAAATGCTTCCATTTGGTACCTGAGAAAGAGATTTGCATCATCTTTTCACCGAGGCAATTGAAAAATAACTGAGGAAAACTCCACATTCACACAGTAAAATTCCTTCGACCTTGGGTATACCCTGACATCAAAAAGCTAGGAAATGCAGCCTGGACAAAAAAATTTAATTCATTACCAAATAGCTTAGTCCTAGAACAGAGAGTGAATAACCTTTGGGGACTGCACTTCACATTAGCAGAGGGGAGAGCTGCTATGGATTGACTATGATCCAAGGTAGGCAGAGCTGCATCACACGTATGAGTGAGGCCATTTAAAGGTATGCTGGGTTTTTTTCCCTGTTTTTTTTTAAACTGTGTGAAGCCTACATTAGAGCTTACAGAATCATCTTTTCCCTGCTACAACATGGTAGTAAAACATGCTGTCAATTTTCAAAGATAAGTCTGGGGGTTGCAAAACACAAATACAGGGCCAAGTATGTTTCTGATACCATAGTTTGGCTATTTTGCTTTATAACAGAAATGTAGACTCTGTGATCTCAGGGCAACATATAGCCCCCGAAACCTTGGGTGTGGCCTTCAAGAGAGCTTTAACATTTATAACAAAATATAATTTTCATTGACAGAAGAATTGACATGACTGGAAAGTAATTGTATTTATGTTAACTAAATTTAATGGTAAATTAAATCAAAGGTAAAGGTAAAGGTAAATGAAATGAAATGAAACGAATTAAATTTTTTTGTCCAGGCTGCATTTCCTAGCTTTTTGATGTCAGGGTATAACCAAGGTCGAAGGAATTTTACTGTGTGAATGTGGAGATGCCAAGGCTGTTGTACAGCTGAGAGCAGGGGAGAAGGGTCATGAGATGTCATTGCCAACACCTGTAAAGTGACTCAGCACATAATATTTGGTTATATGAACAGTATGGATGAACAGTTCTGTGTTGGGGATAGTGTAAGTGGTGTTGAGTGTTACTGTGGGTAGGAATTTGCCGTGTATAATTGCTGTGTAAGAATTAGCTTGTAAAGTGCTGTATATAGTAAAGACTGTAAATAGTTAAAGAACTGGTCTCAAGCTGATTTCTTCCAGCTCCACTCGAGGATTGTGGTGAAAGCGCAGCTCTGACATTTGAGTGCAGCTTCCAACCCATCATTCAAAGGACAAATGTGGCTCTTGTTCCAGAAAAAGTTGTGCTGTTGTGCACCACAACTCTAAGCGATTCCTAACTTTCATATGTGTGAATTTACAAATTACTATGAAGACCTCTGCTTCATATTTTATTTTTATCCAATCTGTCCCCCGCCCATCTCCTCCCATCGGGGGACTCTGGGCAGTTTGCAACAATCTGTTAAAACAACAATCATAAAATATACAGTATAAAATTACAATAATAAATAATATAAATGTAAAGATAAAAAAGTAAAGATAAAAAGTCCAAGTGGTGAAAGAATCTAAAAACAGTCCAAGTGTGGGAGGAGTGGTCTATAGCAGCCATCCCCATGTAGATCTATTCCCCTCTCCACCCCAAGCGAGGCGGCAGAACCAGGTCTTCAGACTCCTCCGAAAGGCCAGGAGCGATGGGGCCAATCTCACCTCCGGGGGCAGCATGTTCCACAGGGTGGGAGCTACTGCAGAGAAGGCCCGCTTCCTGGACCCCACCAAATGGAGTTGTCTTAGAGACAGGGTCCGTAGCATGCCCTCTCTGCATGATCGGGTGGGACGGGTTGATGTAATGGGGAAGAGGCGGTCCCTCAATTAGCCGGACCTCATGCCATGTAGGGCTTTAAAGGTGATAACCAACACCTTGAATTGGACTCGGAAGCAAACTGGTACCCAATGCAGCTCATGCAGCAGTGGTGTTACATGTGCCCTTCTGGGGGCAGCAAAAACAGCTCACGAAGCTCCATTCTGGACCAGCTGAAGCTTCCGGATACTTTTCAAGGGTAGCCCCACATAGAGCACATTGCAATAGTCTATATGAGAGATAACAAGGCTATGAGTGACTGTTCGAAGGGCCTCCCGGTCCAGGAAGGGGCGTAACTGGTGCACAGCATGTAGCTGCACAAAGGCTCTCCTGGCCACGGCTGCCACCTGCCCTTTGAGCAGGAGCCGTGAGTCCAGGACGACCCCCAAGTTACGCACCGGGTCTGTCTGGGGCAGTGCAACCCCATCCAGAACCAGAGATGTTAATGTCCCAGATACGGAAGAACCATTAACCCACAGCACTCTGTCTTACCAGGGTTCAGTTGAAGCCTGTTGTTCCCCATCCAGGCCCCCACAGCCCCCAGACACTCAGAGAGGGTAGTCACAGCATCACTTACTTCACCCAGCATGGAGATATACAACTGAGTATTATCAGCATACTGATGATACCTCATCCCATGGTGACGGATGATCTCACGCGGTTTCATGTAGATGTTAAAAAGGAGAGGGGAGAGTACTGATCCCTGTGACACCCCACAAAGAAGAGGCCGTGGGGCTGATCTCTCCTCCCCTATCACCACTGATTGGGACCGGCCCTGGAGGAAGGAGGTGAACCAGGGCAAAACTACGCCACCCACCCCCAACTCCCTGAGCTGACCCAAAAGGATACCATGTTCGATGGTATCGAAAGCCGCTGACAGATCAAGGAGAGTGAGGATGGATGCACTGCCACCATCCCGCTCCCGCCAGAGATCATCCATAAGTGCGACCAATGCCGTTTCCATCCCATAACCAGGCCTGAAACCTGACTGAAAGGGGTCTAGATAATCCGTTTCCTCCAGGACCCTCTGGAGCTGCAAAGCCACCACTTTCTCAACCACCTTCCCCAAAAAGGAAGGTGGGAGACTGGACAAAAATTGTCCAGAACAGTAGGGTCCAGCGATGGCTTCTTGAGGAGGGGGTGCACCAACACCTCTTTAAAGGTAGCCGGGAACACCCCTTCTCCCAAGGATGTATTAACCATCGCATGGACCCAACCACATGTCACCTCCCGGGCTGCTTTTACTAGCCAGGATGGGCACGGGTCTAGATGGCATGTGGTGGCATTTACTGTCCGTAGGATCCTGTCCACTTCCTCAGGTCCAACAGGATCAAACTGCTCCCACATAACTGGGTAAGCCCATTTCCCTGGTATCTCTCCAGACCAAGCCTCACGCCTGGAGTCTAACTTGGAGCGGATCCAAGCAATTTTGTCCTGCAGATGCTCAGCAAATTCCTCTGCACGGCCCTGTACGTGGGTCACTGAGCCCACCTTCCCCAAAAGGGATTGAGTGATCTTAAACAGGGCCATCGGGCGGCATTCTGCAGACGCAATAAGAGTGGAGAAGTATTGACATTTTGCTGCTTTTATCGCCACAAGGTAGGCCTTAATAGCGGCTCTTACCTGTGTTCGGTCGAATTTGGCCTTTGTCTTCCTCCAGTGGTGTTCTAGGCATCTCTTAATCCTCTTCAGAACCCTCAACTCCTCTGTACACCACGGGGAGCGTTGGGTTTGATGGGACAAGAGAGGCCGCACAGGTGCGATCCTGTCCAAGGCCCCAGCTGCCTCCCTATTCCAGGCTGCGGCTAGGGCCTCCGCTGGACCATGCAGCAGATCACCGGGTATAACCCCCAGTTCCCTCTGAAACCCTGCTGGGTCCATCAGTCGCCAGGGGCAGACCAATCGAATGTTTGATATTGCTACAGGCTACAGGCTCTCTTTCAACATATTTATGTTGAAAGAGAGCCTGTAGCAATGTTTGGACAATTATACCTTGCTTAATGCAAGTTAGGCATAAGCTCTTTGTAGCATTCCCTCTGTGGCAAACTAATTAAGCTACAAAATCTCTAATTAAACACAACCTGCCATTTAAATCAAAACAGAACATTATGATTACCAGTTTGGGAACAAGATGGGATGATGAGAAGCTAACTTTATGATTTAATATTCTGGTTCTCAAGCTGACATCCACTATATCCCTTTTTGGATGGAACATAAAATTTATTTAAAACTTCCTAGTTTAATGACAACTCAAAAGAAGAGAAATATAGAAACTTGATGCATAAGCAAAATAATCATGCATATCCAGATAATAAAATGAGATATGATCATCCATACTTCCCTATGTCTACCTTACTGAGTCACATTTATCAAGATGATGATGATGATGATAGTGATTGAGATGAGTTTTGTTTTTCATGCAGCAGTTTACATATTTACTTTTTACAAAAATAAAGCCCAAGTTTTGGCTCATACTCACAAAACTGAATAGCTGGCAGTTTAGACAACTATGTCAGTAAATTGCACAGCAGAGACAATGACTGAGTAAGATCAAAAGTTTTTTTTAATGATGCCTAATTTTACAATTAACACTCTGAATCACAGTATCAAGCCAATTTTCATGCCTGTTTTTAAGTTTGGTAGAAAAATCAGAAGTGGAAAAATTAAATGAAGAACACTGGTTAGCCACAAAACTGAACACACCTGGCTGCATAACCATCAAAAAATTGACTTCAAGAGTTCTAGGGGCAACAGAGTAAAATTTATATATGAAACCTGCCAGCACCAGTAGAATTGCTGAGGCCAAAGGCTTTCTTTCTGTTTTTACAGCTGTGTCAAGTTTTGGTTCCCTCTTGCCAACAATCAAGAGTGCTAAAGGAACCCAGGTTAAAGGGTCCCAACATTTTGCAGCTGAGATTCAAATTGCAACAATTTTAACAGCCAGTCTATGAATTAATATACTGTTTAAAACTAGGATAAGCATAAATTGGAAGTGAAAATGCAGTAGATTGCCTTGATTCAAATCATGATATTCTCACATTGGTAACACCAAATAGCTAGTTCTAAAACTAAAGGAAGTGGCCATATCTCAATCTATAATCATGTAGCATTTCTCCATTACTTATTGTATATTAGTTATATGTTACTAGCATTGCAAGAAGTCGTAGTATTTTACTTGCTTTTCCAAACTACTGTCTCAATTGTATTTTCTTCAGCAATGTTATTTTTTAAAATTATTCCAAAGTTTGCATTTAAAGAGGGCTTTGTTGAACAAATGTAGCTGAACTTCCTTATACTTCCTTATGGCATTTATATTATTAGAGCTACTAAATATGGCTGTGTAGTGATCAATTTATATTGTAGGGTATATGTGTGAAATAAATTTAATACCTGGAAGTCAAACATTTCTCTACTTCAGCTTAAGAAGTTTTATGGGCTGCAATTTCCCTCTTTGCCTGGAAAGCATCTTTAGTTAATTTTCATTCTTTAAAAGACAGTTTTACTCTCTCTGCCTTTCTTGACACAAAAAGTGAGTTGTTCTGAATTAAACAGCAAGGTCTTTTTAAAATTAATACTATAATATAAATTGGTTTACTTAGTTATTGAGAATTTTTTTAAAAAATAAAAAAATACTAATATAATTTGTATTTATTCTTTTGTAACTGAAGATTCTGAAAAATGTAACAATCTAGAAATAACTTTCTATGATCTTATTCTAATTTTGACACACACACTCACAAAAACCAAAGCTGAGCAGCACACTGACTCTGAACAATACCAGAGTTTCTTATGCACATGTTTCTTAGCTAGAGTCCCCGGACTTGTTTCTTCATTCCTGATTTTCTCAGGTAGGTAGAATAAACAAGGTGATCACAGAATTGTGCTCTGATCAGTAACTGTGCATGTAAAAACCTTAAGTATAATTTATATCACACAGAGTACAGGAAATAAAAACCAATTATGTGTCTTTTTTGTATCAGATCAAATAATGTTTTCATAAACAAGTTGAAAGTACTTCCTTCAATTTTCAGCTATTATATTAAATCACAAAAACTTAACAAAATTAGTGTTAAGTTCAAAGGCAAAAGGTTTGAGAAAGCCTGAGATATCAAAAAAGGCTAATATCCAGAGGTAATACAAACAATTCTAGGATAAATCAACACATTAAATGGAACCATAGATAAAATAACGCATTATTAAATGTTCATCCCAGAATTCTTTAAAAAACGATTGCACAATTCTGAATGCAGAACAGATGCACCAATATCTTATTTTTATTCATTCATTCATTCATTTATTTATTTAATACATTTATATATACTTATTCCACAAAACTGCTGTTATTCATGGATAACTTGGCTGGCTCAGGGTTTTCTGCCTTTAAGATTAATCTTAAGATGTTAAGATTATTGTTCCAGCATAATAATCAATTTATTGATATTTTACCTTTCCTTAACATTCTGTCTTAAGATCTTATTCTCAGATACCTCAGAACATAGTCATGATGATTCTAAGCAGGCAGTAAACTTATTTCAAGTAGCTTTTAATTATATTTCTTTATAGAATTCATGGTGTAACTCGGCAGTAAACCTGTGGTCACCCAGATTTTGTTAAACCACAATTCTGGACACCCTTCGCCATTGGCCAGGCTGGCTGGGTCGCTGAAGGCTGTAACTGTGCAATAACTGAAGGAGCAAAGGTTCCTCATCCTCATCTCTCTATTTTCACTGGCTGTAAAATCTATTATCCTAAGTGTATTTAATGTTTCCATTGTTTTAGCAGTTTCTAATGTTACTATAAATTACCTTGGAGAGTCTGTTGGACTCAAAAGGTGAACCCGAAATGTTCTGAGAAATAAATAAAATACATTCTGCAGTACAGCTTAGTAAAGTTTCAACCTCATGTTGAATTTTAATAGAATTAAACGAATCCAATTCACTAATGGAACAAATATAACTGATTGTGAAATGAAGTTTGAATAGACCTAATCTTTAACATGTGTGTGTGCGCGAGCGCGTGTGCACATGCATGCACCTTTTTGACTCTTGGTGAATGTTGTTGACAAAGTCAACAAGTCCCTGCAGTTTTCTTGGCAAGATTTTGGAAGTGGTTTGCCATTGCTTCCCTCCTAGGGCTGAAAGAGAGGGACTGGCCCAAGGTCATGCAGCTGGCTTTGTGCCTAAGGCGGGACAAGAACTCACGGTCTCCCGTTTCTAGCTTGGTGCCTTAAGCACTACACCAGAATTCCTCTTAATCTTTAACCAAGCATTTTTATTTCTCAAGTAAGAAACAGCAATTATTTTTAATTAAATCTAAATACAAGCGACGTCTAAGATGAGAGAGAGCAACATTAGAATACAGCATTTTTTCCTCACTCTCCCAGATGTTTTGGGAGTACAGCTTTCCTAACCTTAACCAGTTATGTTGGCTTGCCATGATAACAGGCATAGGCTGGAAGACTGGCAAACCTCAGAACAAATATTCCCTGGAAAATACTAAGAGTTTTTGGCTTTCCCTTTATTGTACGGCAGGCCATGCTGTTTCAATATTCTCAGTGCATTGGACTTTCTGAAATAAAGAATGCTTGACTATTTACCTTTTAGTTTGTGAGTTGAAGATACATCCTTAGCCATCCAATGCTTTAATTTCTATTTCGTATAATTAGATCTCACCACAAGTTGCTTACTTTTCTTGTAATAAACAAGATAGGATTTAAGAACTGGCAATGTAAAGTCACCTTAGGATCATCTGCAGTTAGAATTATGGGTGTTAGAAGAGATTGATCCCTCTGTGCAGCATGGTCTTAGGAACAGAGCAACCCCAATACCATGAGATGACATACCCAACAGAACTGGCTAAAGATGCCAAATGGGTTTCATGTGGCCCAATTTTATGTGGTCCAATTATTCCTGTTTAAAGTTATTAAGATATTAGCAGATTGGTCCTTGCATGTTTGATGGAAAATTGGATATATGGGGAACTGTTAAGCTCAGATACTACAAGCATCCTTGAAAGGTTAAAAATTTAATGTTTGCTATAGAATAGGGTTCCCCAAAGTGGTCAATATTGACACCCAACAGTTGATGGAACTATCCATTGTTGTTGCTGTTGCAAATCTATATCACTTAAAGAAGTCAGGAAATGACTCTAAAAATCAAAGATATTTAATCCTTTATTCAACTGTACTGAATTTGGAACAATATCTCAATATTATGTTGAAGATGTTGAAAAAATATTAGAATTTATTCTGGTGGCAATGTCGATTTAATTTCCATTTTAGACAATTTCTGAAGAAAATGCAAAATAATATACTCTTCTTTTGCTTTGGGCCATTTAATACTTTCTAATTTCCCAGAGAACCATAAGGCAACCCTGTATAAAAATGTGTTAATTAGCTTCTAGTAGTAGCCAAAATCGTTATAATACCACATTACAAAGTAAAGGCAAATTTGTAACAGAACAGAATTCTAATGTATGTGATACAGCACTGGCTGTTATAAATACAGTGATAAAAAGCCCTACAAGAACCCCATGAATAATTTCAAGTTTAAAACAATCTGGCACTTTCTACTAGCAACATCTTGCTGTTTATGTGAGAATGATGAAAATAGCACTGTGCTACAACCACTGCCTTTGGGGGGTGGGGGGTAGAACATAATGACACATGTAGAAAAGGGGCAGGGCTTGAGCTGTGATGATGCAATTTGCCAATCTGGGCTCCCTGCCGGTCTAGGAGATGCTGTTATTTATATAGACATCAGCTGTCAATGATCCTCCAATTTTTTCTCTGCATAAATTTAATCAACATACTTTTATATGCGTATTCTTGAACACAGTAGAATGAAGAAGATACTTAAGTGATAAATGAATCCATATCAAGGAATACTCACTCCCATAACCTTCCCACGTTGCTCAGCATCTTCCCACATAGCATATACTATATAGTGACACATGTATTTTCCTGTTCTGCCCTCTTGCTTCATTCGTACTAAGCACATCCTAAAGGAAAGCAAATCAAACATTTTTTAAATACACACACATACAAAGATAAAGACAAAAATATGTTGAAAATAAAATAAAACAAAAATGAAACAAATTTCAAGATGATGGTAAAAATCCTGATTTTAAGTGTACAGTACAGAGTAAAAATCACTATGGGAGATGAAATGATACAACTACCTGTACAGCATTCCAAAGATCATAGGAAAGTGGCTGATTAACTTATCTTATCCCTTTGAGCTGTCTTCCCAGCTATAGGGCTGCAATAGTAAATAAATGATCAAAAAGGCAGCAGAGAAATTCCACCCAGAATTTTACTCTTAGGCACATGTACTCAGAACTCCAGTTATTTCCAACTAGAGGTAGGTATGTGTTAAGACTGGAGCTACAGATTCAATTCATTAGAACCAATATTCAACTAAGCATGGATAACAGGCTATTTGTCTGCTCAAATGAAATGCATAGGGTTACTACGTATCTTTGTGGTACAAAACTGGAACAGTACCACTTATTTCAAAGAAAGAATTGATTCCTTTGAAAAAGAGAACAAATGCAATTTATGTACCAAGGACTTTCACCTTCTGTGCCAAAACAATGTCACACTCAAAGCTGACAACTCAGTGTATCAAAAATGGTATTTGTTCTGCATGGGTTATTCCAAATTTGAGATTTTTATAGTATTTTGAAAACACTGTACAGGTGGTACCAGATACAGACACTTAATTAAACTAGCATGAACCATGGGTAGGGAATATTACTTAAATGTGTAAGAAATAGCTATTTTGCCCTCTTGGTCCATTGTTATACATTTTCACAGATTGAAAAAATAAAAATGCCACTCCTAGAGAGGAGAGTTTCTGTTAGATTAATATAAAATGGCACTGTTTTAAAGATGAGACCTGGAGTATGCCCACTCTATCAGACATTGTCGGTGGGCAGAAACAATGGGAGAACGGCGGTCCCTCAGATAACCAGGTGCTATGTAACAAAGGGTTTTATAGGTCACAACCAGGACCTTGAATTGCACGTGGAAGCTTACTGGCAACCAGAAAAGAGGTTATATGAGCATATCGAGTTGTGCTTGTAACTGCCATGCCATGGCATTTTAAATCAGCTGCAGCTTCCAAATAGTCTTCAATGGCAGCCCTATGTAGAGTACACTGTGCATATTTGTGTGCGGCAAAAGTATGTGAACCTCTATCAGTTCATTTGAAGGGGAAATTAGAGCCAGGTGTTTCGATCAATGGGATGATAATCAAGTATGAGTGTGGGAAGTCCTGCCTTATTTAAAGAACAGAATTCTGGGGATTCAGTATCAAAGTCTGAACTTCACAACACAGGTACGTGGAAGTGTGTCATGGCTCGAACAAAGGAGACTTCTGAGGACCTCCGAAAAACAGTTGTTGATGCTCACCAGGCTGGAAAAGGTTACAAAACTATTTCCAAAGAATTTGGACTCCACCAGTCCACTGTCAGGCACACACAAATGTACAAATGGAGTACAAATGGAGGCAATTCAACATCATGGGTACCCTCCCCAGGAGTGGTTGACCAACCAAGATCACACCAAGAGTAAGGCGTGTAGTACTTTGCAAGATCTCAAAGAACCCCAGGGTAACGTCTACCACTATCAGGAGAACACTGAACAACAATGGCGTGCATGGCAGGGTTGCAAGGAGAAAAGCCACTACTCTCCAAAAAGAACATTGCCGTGCATCTACAGTTTGTGAAAGACCATGTAGATAAGCCAGAAGGTTATTGGAAGAATATTCTGTGGATGGATGAGACCAAAATCGAACTTCTGGGCTTGAATGAAAAGTGTTCCAGCATAAGACTCTTATCCCATCTGTGAAATGTGATGGGTGGCAGTATTATGGTTTGGGTCTGCCCAGCGTGTTGAGGGGGTTGTTTGTTTTTAGATGGGGAAGGTTTGGGTGGGGAGGCCAAGGAGAGTGCACCATGGAGGGGCCCCTTTCGTGCATCCTGTTCTTCCTGGTGGCTTCACAGGGAGGGTGTGGGTAACCCCTGGGCCAGATGTGCTATTCCTCGGTGGAGGGGACCGAGTCCCCCTTTAGAGCGTTTTGCTGCCCAGGGCCTCTGGACGGTGCAGACACTCAGTTTTGCTGTGGAACTTGCAGCATCCCAGGAGAGGGGCTTAGACCCAGCTCAGTGTCCTGGTTTCCGCCAGGGGGTGACAGCCAGCAGCGAGTTGCCTCCCAAGGTGACCAGCCAGCCCCCACCTGAAGGAGGTGGTGGCAGGTTGAACTACCTTGGCTTTTGATTGGTTTGGGCCTGCTTTACTGCCTCTGGACCAGGATGGCTTGCCATCATTGATGGAGTTGTGAATTCTGAATTGTACCAGCAAATTCTACAGGAAAATATCACGGTATCTGTCTGTGAACTGAAACTCAAGAGAAAGTGGGTCATGCAGCAAGACAATGGCCCAAAACACACGAGTTGTACAACCAAAGAATAGTTAAAGCAGAAGAAAGTTAACCTTTTGAAATGGCCAGGTCAAAGTCTTGACCTTAATCCTACAGAACTGTTATGGAAGGACCTGCAGTGGGCAGTTTGTGCAAGGAAGCCCATCAACATCCCTGAGTTGAAGCTGTTCTATAAGGAGGGATGGGCTAAAATTCCTCCAAGCTGATGTGCAGAACTGATCAACAGTTTTCAGAAACATTTAATTGCACTTATTGCTGCACAAGTGCAGCATACCAGTTTCTGAAAGCAAAAGCTCACATACTTTTGCCACACACAATTAGCTTTGGATCATCACACCACTCCCAACTGCCAGAGCCAGCAGCTGCTGCCACACAAATTCCTACCCCCAGTGCAGGGCATAACCAAAGTCCTGAAGGACCTTATAATCCAACAAGCAGCTGAGCAAAGAGTCCAGCAAAGAGTTCAACAAATAAATTGGAGATGAATCTAAACTGACTGATGAATAAATCTCGAAAATAAGCATGGCAGGGAGGACTGTGGCTGCAAATGCAGGAAACTAATGCCCAGGCAGCCACAGGGCTCAGATGGATCTAGCATTTGTACTTCCAACTAATAATGCAAAGCTGCCAGACAATCAGTAAATTCTTGCCAGCTTGCTAAGGTCTTCAAAATGGTAGACTTCCATGGAACCCTCTTTGCTGCTGAGCCAGAATAAAAGTGCCTGTCGCAGGATGTTGTCTCACACCAAGATCCATCTCCTCATGATACGAGCAGGCACAGTTCTTTTGATGGCATCTCCCTCCAGTGTGCCGCCATGCTCCAGCTCTGCATTGGACAGCAGCTTCCAACTGGAGCGCAATTCTGCCACAAGATGTTTACAAATGTTCCAGATCTTTGTACCACTAAACTAATAGCAGCCAGCTGGAAGGACAGAGGCAGACACCTACAGCTACAGTGCCTTATAATCCACAACTCCTCCAACTACCATGTAAAAAAATTAAGTGTTTCAAAGAGCAGGAGTGCAAACACAGTATCTGCCAGCAACTCTTTAAAATAGCTGCCTGCTACACAATCCTGGGAAAATAAAGGTCTCCTTTAAAGAGCTGCAAACTGGTGGCCCTACGCACTCCTGACACATCTTTCTGGAACCAAAGACAAAGCATTGCATAGTCCTAATAAAAATCACAGAAACCAACACAATTATCACTGATGGAATAAAAATCAAGTACAGTAATTCCCAAACTGCCCTTAACCCAATGCTTGAAAAGTTGCAGTGGATTTAGCTGCATTGTGCTGTCACACAGCAATTTAGCAACACCCTGAATGAGGTCATAGAAACTGGACTCAGTATCCCATTTACAGTAACTGCCACTTGAGGTTAAAATGACAGATTTCTAACCAGATCAACACAGCTGCAAAACCTTTATTCTTCACCATAAGGCTATGTTTAAACGTTCAGTTACTCAACTGCCAAAGTATCTTTATAATGTACGTTTTGGAGTTTTTCTTTATCCACTTATTAATTTCTTAAGTGAAGTCCTACAGCATTATCATAGAGTTTAGAAAACGAAGTGTGCTTGCTCTGATATCCATCTTTCCAAATTCATATTCAATTATTTACAGAGCTTCTCAGTTCATCAACAAAGATTTTACCATTTGATCTAGTGCTGACTTCTCCCTATACCTGACAAATCAATCACTGTTGCATATATCAATATTCATCAATATATTTTCTTTCCAGACATTGTCCAACCTCCTCCTTCAATGAATTCCAGGCAGTCCTAGAACTGAAGCCCTGGGCAGACTGAGGCAGCAAGGCTATGAAAGCTGGAACTGGAGAAGGCCACCTGTGGTACTAACTTACTTTCACTATTCATCACTATCTGCCATGCTTCCTGGGAATCCAGGGAGTTAACTGGTGAAGCACATTTTTCTTGAAGTTAAAGTTGCATATATTTCGAAAACTATTTTGATTCTGATAAATTTAATATGGCATAACAAGAAATACTGACTTTTTTCTAAAGCTAATATAGATTTTAATTCAAATATTTGTTCTTATACTTCCTTCAATATAAAAAGGATATCCTTGCTGTTTATTTTAACCTATCATCTATTTTTAACTCATTATTCAAAAATTACTTGTTTGACAAAAAAATTGCAACAATTATTTGTTTGATATTACTCACCTTCAAAAGTATGAGAAGAGCAAAGCCATTATTTTTAGAATAAGGCTTCACACTAATGTTCACTAACTTGAGAACTGGTATTGCTAACCTACATGAGAGGTAATTCTAGGTAAAAATATGGAGTTGCATTTATAAGTTTATGGAAACAGAAAAGGACGGGAACATTCTTTTAAAAAGTCACAGCAGGTTTTTTTACATGATAACGTATTCCAATAAAAGTTTTCTTTAAATATGTTTATAAATAAGCATAAGAAATTCATTTTTTCCAGAATTAGTTATCACCTAAAGATTTATTGTAAAATAATGGAACGTATTATTAAAATAAAGCTCACAATATTTTTGCAACTCTGAAGTAATGGGAAAATGTTGGGAGATGAAGAAATGAAGCATTTGGTCCTCTGTATCTAGATGGATAAATTTAAATCTAATGCTATTAGCTTCTAGAAAGGCAAACCACTGGAAAATAATTTCCTTCCTTTAGTATCACTCTTCTATCATTCTGACCTTTTCAAGCACCAACATTAGATGAAAATTAGGTTTTGCCTAGTTATTTTTCTTGGATGGTTATTTAACTAATGAAGGAAAAACTCACTTTGAGTTTTTCTACAATATTCTACATGGAACCAACTTGGCACTCACTTGACCTGTAGGTACATTTTAGAGGTGCAAATGTAAATGCAAGTGCTATAATTTGTTAAAGGCTTCTGACAACTAGTAAGTCAAGTCACTACAAGTTCTCACAATTCAAACCACTATGAGCTTTTCCTAAAAACAGATAAAAAAAAGACCTTTCCATTCAGGCTGAATGAAGCTTTTAAAAGAATGAAGCTTTTAAACTAGTAGAGTTAAGAAACTATTAGAAATAGCATGCTTCTTTGATCTGTTTTTTTAAAAATTGGCACAAATTAACATGGTTTAGCCCAATATTTTTGTCACCAACAGTGACAGGCTTTTCCTTTCCTTGATACAAAAACTGTAGTTAATGTAACTTTAAAGAGCTTTACTTACCAGACATGAAGCTGTGCTATTAAAAACCAAGAGTTGAAAGTGTCAGGCATCTGTAATCCTTAAAAATGAATATGATGAGTGCAAATGTATTTCACTCCTTAGTTAACATTTAAAAAGATACACAAATTGGCTTGCGCAGCCATCCACTCTGCACATACAAGGAGGAAAAGGTCTGTACATATGCAAGACAATTATTTTCTTCCAGTGCTAGAATAAGACATAAGCCTATGAAACTTGAGAGGAGCTGGAGGAGATCAGAGCTTTGGAGGACCTGGTGATGGTGGTGGATAAAAACATCCATGTATATTAACACGGCGGGCCAGTATTTTAATGTTTGAGTTAGTAGGGAAGATGCTGGACTCAGCAATTTGCCTTTTGATAAACTAGTGCTGTGTGACAAACCACACCTACCACACAGCTATTTTGTGAACAGGCAACTTCCACCACAGCAGCCATCTTCTTTTGAAATGCCAAGTGTACCTGTTAGCTCAACAGGTTTGGGACCCTTGTTCTAAACTCTCAAAATAATTGGTTCTTTTCTGGAAAATTTTCATGCAAAGAATTTCAATATAAACAACTATAGTATGTGCTTAATATACATGTTTTAATAATGTTTTCACAAATAATATTGGGACTGGGATTTAGAAAAGCATTTAAATGTATGTTAAACTTTTAAATATTTGATGTTCAGATTATTTCATTTTATTCTGTGATCTAAGATAGAAATGGGCAAACTACTTAACCAATTACAATTTGCTAAAAATGTTTGGGGGCTTCTGGAAGCTGCAATTAAAGCTTTGCATGTAGTACCTCTACCTTAAATGATGCTGATCTATCTCCATACAATATAACCCAACGTTTACTTTCTCTGGGACCTTTACTCTGAGATGGGTGAAGATTGTTCGAAAGGTCTCTTAAGTGGAATGCCCCCTCAGAAAAACTTGCTTGATGCCAAACTTGATGCCTTTAATTTGTCCATACTTTCTAGCATATAGTGAAACTGTTTTTTTATTTTTCTGTGACTTTTAGCAGTGATTAATTTACTGTCTTCAATTACAACCAGATCATGGGAATTTTGGATAGAATGCTAGGGTCTTAAACAAAGAAATGGTAGATTTTAAGCAATTGCAGGATAAAAACAAATACATTTTTACGCATATTATAAAATTGCCATAAATGATCACTGGACATTAATTAACATAGGTATCTAGGGTCAGCAATCTTTCTAGGCAACGTCTTATGATCTTTCATGATGGTGTAAGTGCTCTCTCCAAAAATCTCACTCAGTTATTAAATCCCATGTAATTTTAGTGGTTTCATATTGAGATTTTTGGTCAAATTTCTGGAAGTTGGGGGACAATTAATTCAAAGATGACCTAGGCAAGCCTTCTAAGCAGTTGTGCCAAATCTTCTGGAGGGTACATAGTGCTTTTTAAGGAATGACGTTTCATTCCTGTCAGTACATCTTGCAAATCACCTCTCTGAATGTTACGGCCCTATTAATCATAGGAGCCTTGTGGGTCTCCTGCTGGGATAAGGTTTAGGAGAATAGTTGGATGGTGCTCCCACTCCCCAGGTGAGACAGCACTGCTGTGGGATTTCCACTTCTGTGGTGAGACATCCATTGCTGGGTAATGGCTTCTTACAGAAGCAGGAAACTAGCAGCCTGACACCTCCCTGCAGCCCACGTCTGTCTGTCATGGCCCCACGTGCTTCTTGCTTTTCCTGCTGGAGCCCAAGTAAACTAACTGAGCAGGAACAGAGGGATAGTTTTGAATTGGCTCTGGCAGCCTCCTATACTTCTGTGCTGACAGAGATGACGGAAATCCTATTTCTCCCCCATTTCAAGCAGGAGTTGGAGATGAGTGAAAGAAAGTGATAGGGGTGTGAACAATCGTAATAGTTTTTAACACATTACAATTGATAAGGTACTTGTAATCTGTCTCCTATGAAACCTTCATATGCATAACCATCCTGTATTCTTCTCCCTTCCCCTCCCCCATCCCAATGTATTTAAATCTTACCTCCATTAAGCTACTCCATATATCTGATGAAGTGAGCAGCAGCTCACAAAAGCTTATGCCTTAGAATAAAATTTGTTAGCCTCAGTGAACAGGGAAATCAGTGCCCTGGTTACTTGTAATGATGGTTATATTTTTCATATATACTTGGTTTAAAGAAGATGTTGATGAGATATAAATAATCTCTTTCATCTCCTTTTCCGTATGCAATATGTGACTATGTAATTGTCCTGGTTTCACAGCAACTCAGAGGAGCCAAGTGGCATGATCTGAGTTTTGTAAGCTATCCTATTTCTGTCATAATCGCAGGATAGGGATATAAAAGAAGAGAACAGATGAGAAGAGAACTTACTGTTAAAGAATTCTTCATAGTCTATTTTCTCCACGCAACATGTGTACATGCGCAGTGCTGCTATTCTAATTTTCTGAAGAGAAAAGATGATTATGCTTAATACAATGTTATATTATTACTATTTTTCACTAAAGAAACTTCTTCTGCAAAAGAAATATACAAATGTTCCTCAACATTTTAAGATATTCACATTTATATATTGTTTATATTAGCTAAATATGAATTATTGCACCAAAATATATTAACTGACTCAATATTCAGTTTAGAATAACTTAATTAGCAATATTCCATTTTCACTAACATATGCTTTCAAAAGCATTTAATGGCTGAGATGTTTAGCTTCCTAATCTAAACTGAATTTAGGAGAATTTTGAATAATTACACTGAGTTTTAAAACATTAACAATCCCATTCCATTATAACTACTGATCAGGCAAGCAAATTGGACTACTTGAGTGTATTTAGAACTCACTCATTCAATCTTATTATAATTTTTTCCTATTCCAAACATGCCAATTCTTCACTGACACCATTCCCACAAAAGCAGAAGGGTCACTTAGGCCACTCATGCTGAGTGCAAGAATCCAAACTGAAATATTCTTGTTGTAAGAATTTTATCCTATTACTTAATTGGAATCTGCTTTCCTTTAACTTAAGAGCATTATTCTCTGTCCTGTACTCTGAGGCTAGACAGTCATCTATCAGAGACAGTGTTGTAAATCCCGCAGTGTGCACCGGTTGGACTTGCTAACCTCTTAGGTCCTTTCCAATTCTGTAATTCAATGATATCAAACATTCTTGACCTCATCTGAAACATCTCTTCAAGTACTTAAAAAGTGGTATAATCTTCTCAAAAAACATAACAAATACAGTACCCTTAGTTTTTCCTTGTAAGACTTATTTTCCAGTTACCTGATCAGCCTCGTTGTTTTTATCTGAATCTATTCCAGTTCCATTTAATTTTTCTTAAAATGTGACATCTAGAACTGGGAATACTACTTAGGGTAGTGTCTAATCCATACCTGTGTGCGTGTGACTTCAAGTCAATGTTGACTCCTGGCAACTTCCTGGACAAGACCCTGTACATTTTTTGGCAAGGTTTTTAAGAAATGGTTTGCCATTGCCTTTTTCCTAGAGCTGAGAGAGACTGACCAACCCAAGGTCATGCAGCTGGCTTTTGCCTAAGGCAGGACTAGAACTCACTATCTCTGTTTCTAACCTGGTGCCTTAACCACTACACCAAATCCATACAGATTATAATAAAACTATTATTTCCCATAACTGGGAAACTGTACTTCTAATGATGCATCCTCAAATTGCATTTGTCTTTTTAGCAGCCATGTTTCATTGCTAACTCCAATAAAAATTGGGATTAATTATAATCCTATGATTTTTTCAGATATATACTATTACCAAGTCAGATACTCCCTATCAGAGCTGTCTGCAAAGGGGAGGTCAAGAGGGAGGCAAAAAGCAGCATTACATTGTAAGTCCCACGCCTTTTGTACAAGTCTCATGACATCACCTACAAAAGGGGCAGAGGATGTGACACTATGATGAAGACGTTGCTTAGCAACAGTATGGCAAAAGCATCAGATCCTCCACCGCACCTTCTGCCTATAATTTCTCTATTTTCATTCTGTTATAACATCACACTTGCCTCTATTAATTTTCACAGTTATTTTAATCCCTTTTTCTAGTCTATCAGTATTATTTTGCATTTTGTTTCTGTCTAGACAACATTAAACAAAGGGCAAGTAGTTAGCAAGAATCTTTGATTTTAGGCACATTCAAGAACAAACACAAAGAAAGCAGATTTATGAAAGAGATTATGTTCATCATCCTTAGGAACAGCAAAGCATAACAATATGGTATAAGCAATGCTGTACATGTTGCATGACATTTCAAGCACCTGGCTCTATGTATGCATGTACCTCCACACACCAAAGATGGGCTGAGTATTGTTACCACTATTGTACCATTATGTTTGCTATAGTTCAAACAAAAGAAACAAAAAAAGAGGAAAGCTCTGCTTCAGAGTTCTGCAAATATAAAACAATTGCTTTAGTTCTTAACTGGTGAAAGTGAGTTCTGACATCATTCAAAGATCTGTCCACCTGCTCCAGGTCCAAAAATTCTTGTATATCACTCCTGTGCTACATAAACCTTTTCTGAAGCTGAGGGCCTTAACAGAAAGGAGTTTCTTCGTAAGCATTTTTGAAGCCCAGGCCTGAACTTTTAATCTCTTGCTGCTGTGTATCAGGTCTGTTTCCTTTTGATCAGTCAAGTATTTTATCCAATGTAGAGCAACAATACACCTCAACAGCCAAGTTCACACATAACACTAAGCCATAAAGAGGTGGCTTTTTATTTAATGCAAGATGTGGAATCACCCACTATGGCTTAGCTTTGTGTGAACAAAGCCAGTAGGGCTCGTTCAATGGACCATAGTTTTATTTAATCCTGATTTAGTGCTATATGTCAATGCAGTTAGAGAATAAAAGCTGTACACAGAGTTCAGAGTGCTGACTTTTTGCAAATGAATTGCAGTTCTTGGTGGCAGTGTACATACATGATTTACAGCAGGTTTCAAATACAATTTGCAGCATCTCCATCTAAAATAATGAAGTAGTATCAGAAGATATGAAGGATTTCTGCTTGATATCTTGGGTAGCTATCTGCCTGGGAATGTTTAATTTGGATCCCTGAACTAAGCAGAGGTTTGTACTCAATGGCCTGGACTGCTGCTTCTAACAACTTGGCTGAACACAAAGACTGACAGTATAGCAGTTCCATATGTGAGACTCAACAAGATAAATATAGAGAGAAGACTGCAACAGGAAGCAGAAGAGATGGGTGAAACAGGCTGAAGGAAAAACAGAAAACATCAGAAAACAGAATAAACACATGGTTTATCATGTGCCTGTATGATGGAAGGACTGTGGATATCTCACAAATAATGTATTTCTCAGCACAATTTCCTTATAGAAATAGAAAGCATTTTAATTTATAGATATCTAACTTTTTATCTCTGAATTATGTGTCATTCAATCCTAATCATGTTTACTCTGAAACAGTCCCATTGATTAAAGGGACTTATTCCCACAGTAATACACATAGGACCGCAGATCCAGAATCATGCAGGGAAAGTAGAATACCACTGGCTGTGACATTGAAAGCGTATCATCTGTCATGTTACCATTCCTGTTAATTAAGCAGATGAATGAACAGCACAAAGATGACAGAATAATTCAGAGAGAAATAAATATTCTTGTAGAACACATCCTTACAAAAAGAATAAAGACATTGCAACAGCCAATAAATTACAGAGCAGTTGCAGTTCAAACTCAGGATTATGTTCAAACAGTGGAGAAAGAAAAGTTTTTAAAAAAATAAATACTATGCAGAACAATCCTATGCATGTTTTCATAGAATTTAATATAACTCAGTGGGCCATAACGTCTACTGTTCAGTTTTGCAGCCCATGATCTTAATTTAGTACATTAGCTATAACAGTGCATTAATGGTCCCCTTACTATTTCACACCATGTAAATAATTTTTAATCTACAGAACCAAAGTTATTTGCTCAATGTTATCCATCCATCCATCCAATTTATATGGCCGCCCATCTCATACAGAGTGACTCTGGGTAGCATACAATAAAATAGTAGACATATGATTGCAAAATCACAACTAAACTCAGTAGCATCATTACAAACTAGTTTAATATTACCTGAGTCAATCTTCAGTCATATAATGCTCTTTCTTTCTTGATGCCTACAGCATTCCATACATTATGTGAAGATGCCCTAACCACCTAGAACATTGGCTGAAGAAGAGCCAAAGACTAAGTTTGTATAGTGAATGCTTGTCAGGTGAATGAACACCACTGTTTACTACCCAAAACTGAAAAATTGGTTTTAAAAGCAACTATAAACAATGATACTGTGACTACTCTGTACTTGTTTTAGAATTGTCTCCTGGAGAATTGTTGCATGGTAATATTATTTTGAAACCATCTTCCTTCAAGTTTCATTTCATAAAGGTTCATCCTCATTAAGTGACCCTGGGCCAGTCCCTCTCTCTCAGCCCAACTCACCTCCCAGGGTTGTTGTTGTGGGGAAAATAGGAGGAGGAAGGAGTACACGGTATGTTCACCGCCTTGAGTTATTTATAAAAATAATAAAGGCAGGATAGAAATAAATTAAAAAATTAAAAAGCACAAGAATCATAATGACAAAACTTCAGATTTTTCTTCAATCACTTTTTGTAAAATTTATAAGTACAGATGCCATTTGTAAGTATAGATGCCATGCTTTTATTTTGTCATTACGGTTTTATCTTTCAAACATGAAATAGGTACTTGTCAATAATTTTTAAGAAAGGAATGCCCCAACTTTCCTTTAAAGAAATAATACTGAATTTTACAGATTAAAAATATTCCATGTGGATCAGAAAAAAATTATCTCCCAACAACATGATCTCCACCTTTCTAAATTGTTTACTTAGAGAGAATATTACAATAATATTTATAATGTAGAAATGCTTAATTTGGAACTGTTTCACATCCGGATGTCACAGTCAATATGGCAACACACCATATCTAATTCTGATTTGCCAGTATAAACAAGCATTTGTGGGATCAAAAGTTAACTCTCCAAAATAGAACACTATGAAATAAGAAAAGAGCAAACACATAGAGTTAGTTTGATGGACATAACCCTAGAGATTATTAAGTAAAACTTTCCATTCAGAAATCATCAACATGGTATATGAAGGACTCAGAAAGGTACTATTTTAAGCCATGAGGATTAGTAGCTGAAAGAGACTGATGACAAATTATGGGTTCATCTTTCCAGCTTGAAGAGTAAGCAAAGATAGGCTTGCTTACGAACATGAACCTAGAACATATTTATACTACGCATGAATTCCTGTGTTAAAATACACAATGTTTACAATTTATTGAAGATTCCCCTGTATTCTAGATAATCCATCTTGTTCTGCCAACTTTTTCATAAATTCAGTAATATTTATACTGCATATTATCTTAAATGCAAATTTAGTGATCAAAATCCAAACGTATTTTCATCAAATGGGAAGATGTTCTAGAAATCAAAGACTGACTCAACACTGGTTTCTCAATGGACTTAAAGAGTCAATGACATGACTATTTTAAGAGATTATAAACAATTGAATCAAAAGCTAAGTCACTAAATACTTGAGAATTGGTTTGGAGACCAAACTGAATATAAAGCAGCATAAAGCAGAATATAAACTGAGGAAACAAAGCACTAGGAGATTAAGAAGATATGTAAGCAGTCTGAATGAAAAATAACTTAGGTCACTGTTAGCATCAAAAGACAGTAAAAACAGTATGATTTGGAATGAATGAGCTTTTATTGCAGTGATTTGGACCAAGATCTCAAGGAGACCACATTTTAAAGTAAACCCTGATGTGAAAGCACCCTACTGTTCACGCAAAGAACAAATTTAACTATTAACTGGATCCTATGTTCATCTGGGTTGTAAATGTAGTCAGGAAGCTAAATATGTATGAAGAAAATAATATAAGCTTGGAAGAAGATTGTGGAAGAAAATTCCATAGATAGTAAGGGAAATTTGACATCCACTAACACTTTCCCTAATACTGAACTTCAAAAGAAAAAGGGAGAAGCAGCTGAAACACTGAGGCCCTCCTCTATCATAAGAGCTACCGCAGAGCTTCACACTAGGCAAGGGTAGCAAGGGACTATACAGAGTTATTAGCCATACTCCGCTTGACAATTTCCTAAATTATCCATTCTAAGCAACAAAAGTAGAATATCATCCCCAGTGGTTTTTTTCCTTTTGCTTTCCAAGAATAACATCTAATGAGATAAAGATCTGTGATTACAGATATTGCTATAAAGATAGGAAATCTTATTATGCAGCATCAACACATATGCACTCAGAAATCTAAAAAAGCAAAAGTTTTAGATAAAAAGTGTGGATGGTGCTACCTAAAAAAAATCATTCCAACTACCTCTGGGGAACACTCTAGAGATACATTACCATTGTATTTGAGGTTGAATTCTACTAATTAATCAGCCAAGTCTACTTTTTAACACTCCTTTAACAAATAGCTATTGAGCAGATCCTAGTCTTTAAAAATCACTTTCTTTAAATGCTTTTTAGACTGTCAGTTGAGCATTTGATTTATTTTTTTTTTAAAGTTTTAGAATGTCCTTTATTTTACTTGGAGTATTTTCTTTTAAAAATAACTTAGTAAGCTCCTGGATGTAGAACAAAATAGAGGTGCAAAGTCCCAACATCACGGTAAGGTCTGACACTATTCCAACTGTACCAGAATTGTTTCAAGCACAGAACAACCATCTTTCATACCCTTCTGAGCATTTGCTTCAGAATCAGAACTCAAAGTTGAAACAGCCCTTTTCAAACTCAAATCAGTTATTTCAAATTTGTAATGTACTCTACACTGCTATCATTAACATGATTAAAAGCCACTCAAAATAGAAAATAAGAAAACAATTAAGTCAATCCATAGCATGTAGTGTCATTAGAAGACATGCAGAAAATATTCAGCCAAAATTAGCATTTTGATCTTCAAGTACAATAGCTGCAATCCTATAAACATGCTTACCTCAAAGTATACCAAGGATAATTAAATGCTTCTGAATAAGCATGAATAGGATTATTCTATAAAATATAGTCATCACTTCTCTGGACTAGGAATTTGATGATCCAGCAAAATTTAGGCCACATATAAGCAACAAGTTTATGAAAAGGAACAAACTTAAGAAGAAAAATATTTACCCATTTTTTATATTTTAGTGGCCCTGTAAAACCCATTGCTTCTATTATCTTCGTTAAAGTGCCTACTTTCTCTTCAGATGGCTGTGCAGAACCTCTAAAAACCTATAACAAAAAGATAAGTTACAAAACTCACAATTCGATTCATAAATTTCCAAACAGTTAAAGATATATTCAGCTCTAAATGCCATATCTGAATTGGTAGCAATTTTCCTATTTTTTTTCCCTTTCAATAACTGTTTTTGCAAAAATGAAACAAAAAGATACTTTCCACCTATATGTTGAATCCAATGCATGTGGACCAGAGAGGAATCAACAAAAATCTGTTCCATCTGTACTAGGTTTCATATATCTGCCCCTGCTGCACTGTGAGTTGAATCCCAATGAAATAAGTTGAAACTGACACAGTAAATGGCATCCACCATTCTTTATTCCACACTCCATACAGCAGACATTTTGCTTTTGATATATGACTAAACATATTCTTGTAATTGGGATTCTTTGGGGAAAAAGTGGAGAGGCACCAATACTATTGGTCACATCTGCACCTGAATATAGAAGCTCTCAAGTTCGATAAGATATGTTTGCCATCTTTCTCTTTTCCACCAATAGCTATATATCATTTAAAATCCCACATAGAATAAAGGAGACACTGTCTATTCTTAACTTCACAAGATGCATCTCTAAATACTTCTGAAGTATTCAAAATCTGGATCCTACCTTGTCATTCTATGAATGAAAGAATTTATTGAGAAAAATATGTGGCTTATAAAAGTCTTCCACAACTCCAATAGCATTTCTGCTGTTACTGCTGGGAAGGTAGAGAATTAATATTTACTTTCTAGATTTTGTAGACTACCCCAATCTGGAGACTTTGAGTGGTATCAACAGATAAAAAAAAATCAAGTAACATTGATAAAAAAGAAGCTCCCCCAAAGGGATGCCACAAAACATTAAGGTTAATGGAAAAATAAAGTTGATTTGACCGCCTTAAGAAAGGCTGGGAGGAAGACTGCTGTACAAACCTCTGAAGATAGAGTTCCAAAGCAGATAGAGTTCCAAAGAATGGGAGCCACAACCAAAAAGGTCTGCTGTCTGGTCCCCTCTAACCACTCATGGAGAGAACTCTCAGAAGGACCCCTTGAAATGTTACTACTGTAGATACCTGCCACTAGCTACAATGGTGGCATAATTGCCTAGGACAGCTGTTTTAATTAGTTACAATAAATACACATGAAGACCTGCAGTTCTGTCTGTAGGCTCTTGCTGCTTTCATCAAAATGATCAAAAAGAGTCTCTTTTTATAATGAAGCTCCATCCATTTGGGTCATGTGCATGACATCACAACACACATAACAAGTGCCAGGGGTTGTGTCACAACACTATCTGCATCACTTTGATCCCCACTACCCCTCTGCGGATGCCCCTGGAGACCCCTGTCCCTACCTATATAGCTGCTTTTCACTAGTCCATGGATGCCTCTGTCTCTAGAATGAGCAAAGCACTGCTCAACAAGAATCAGGGACACTGCATTAACAGCCCTTACATTACAGTTTCCTTATGAAGATCCAACAAACTGGGAAACCCCTTTGAAAATCATTAAGCTATAATGGTAGCCTCTAAAATTAGGCACATATCTCCTACACAAATCCAGAAATCTCCAGATCCAATAAGACCCCAGCCCTAGCCCAGTATATTAGAACAGCATAGTTATAGTAGAAAACTTCACTTTGTCCTGACCTTTGTGTGATGAAATGTTCTGTTTGGTTGTTTTATGGTCCTGATGCTTTGTATTAAACCACAGCAAATTTTGGTTAACTGTAACTGGCCACTGTTGTGTCTCTAATAAGACAACAAAAAGAAAGGGTGTAAGCGTACAAAAAATAGCATGGAAGAGACACATTGTTAGCTTAAGAGATAACATAAGCCTGCAATGGAGTCAACTTATAGAAGTTGAGATCAGAAAAGTCAACAAAGTCTTCAAATCTATGCAAATGAGCCCATTACAGATTTGTTCACAAATGAAAAAATGACAAATATACATTGAAAGAGAAAAAAAAAACCTCAGTCTTGTCAAAGTGCTGTAGGCTCACATAAACATTACCTTTGATTGTTACCCAAAATCATGTTATCTCTACCTCCAATTGACTATAATTCTCAATTTTTTATCCAAGATACTCCCATTAACGCCCTAATCTATCCTTTCCTAACCAATGTGGCATGTACTTTTTCAGGTTTGATGTGATATTGTCACAAATTTCAATTATTTAGCTTATAGTGAAGAACAATGTTCTGCATAGCACAGCAGATAAAACTGGTCTTCAGGAATTATAATGGCAAGTACAGCAAGCCACACCAGGATCAAATTATTCAGCAGACTAAAGCCACAGAAAGCACTTCTTTCAGTGTTCCCACAACATTCCCTAACAACACAGTGCACTTTGATAAAGTTTATTTTATTTATTTATTAATCAAATTTATCACTGCCCATCTCCCAAAAGGGACTCATTCTTGCAGCTATACCTGTAAAAATATGTTAGCCAGCAAGTTCCATGGAGCGTTCTGCCCCATTATGGTTGAGCTCCTACCTGGAGAGAACCATGGAGCAACCTGCCCCACTGCTGTTGAGCTAATGTTGTTTGTATCAGTCCACTGCATAATGCAATCCAGTGAGGTTCTCTAGTGCGGTGTATCTAGAAAAAGGAAATGAAAAGGAATATATACCAATGATCACTCTTATTGGACACAATTTAAATTAAAAATAATGTATGTTTTAGTCCCATGTTTGCATAATTCGGTAAAAGATAAATGTACTGGTTTTCTGAAAATTCTGAATTTCCTGAGCATATTGCAACCATATGAATTCTCAAGACATTCAATTAGAGTTTGAAGTGACAAATTATTAATCAGATTGTATCCCATTAACTTTTCAGTGCATGTTTAATGTTGTTAGTTGGGGATTTTTGGCATGCATTTACCTCATGAATCTCAGAAAAAACATTTCATGTTTTTAATGGAATAGCATGCAATGATACATGAAAGTAATTATATATTCTCTTCTGCATTAATATATCTATTTACATTAAGTACAAATTGATATGCACCCTATTGTAGTTCTGATATGTGCCTAAGCCATCAAATATCTTGCCACTAAATTATACCCTAAAAGGAACACTCATTTTAAGACAACAGTAATTTCATAAAGATTATAAACTATTCAATAGGTTATCGGCTGTAAATAAGACCCACTAGATCAAGAACATTTCTAGTTTCTGTTGTATAAATACCACTGTACTGAGTTATTCTATGTATTCTATGATGTATTATATTTTATAATGCAATAAAACAATTAATTTGGAGGAAAAAGCCTATCAGAGTGTGAGAAAACTAAAATGAAATAAGATACTAACATAATTAAAAATGCTGCATAGCCATTAATGGTGATATTCAAAATAAACAAACAAGCCCTCACAACATACAGCTTCCATATAAAAGCATCTTTAAGATTCAGTATCAATTACGACCAGCTAGAGCCAGAATATCTCACAATATAAAGCTAAACATGAAGGCTGTAATTGCAGTGGTAATAAGATAAATAGTCACATTACTGAATATGAAAAGATCCACTTACATTAACTGCAGTATTAGGAAAGGTGCAAAGGGGCATTGGACACAACAGATATTAACTGAGGCAATTATAACTGGTTTTAGGTGATTTAGTTTAGTCAAATTATTCCTTGCCTTAGGCTGTGCATGTCATTGCACATCTCACTCACTAATATATATTTATATCACACATTAACTAATGTGGTATAATATGGGCAACCTGCCTTGCCAAGAGTAAATTAAGATAAATGTTCTTATTTCTTCCAGCCTTTAATAAATATAGCTGCTATAAGAAGTTCCAAGGAAGCATATAAGCTGGAACTATTGAGCAACTAGCAGGCAAAAGGGAGAACCAATACAAAAGTGGTTAGAGGAATGTACAGACATGAAAAGAGTAGTGGGAGTGCCAAACAAATGTAGAATTAACCATCTCCATTGATATTTCAAAACCAAGATGATCGATGTTCATCAGTATCATAGAGATATAAAATTAAATGTGTCAATTTTTATGACAATTACTGTTCAGCTCAATAGTTCTGCGTTACATTTTAAACACTACCCAAGCCGTGGGGATTAATTTAGCCTACCAACTCAACCCCGTAGAGGTTATGAACAACTCCACCTCCTCCTCCCCAGCAAAGGTTATTCCACAGCCACAGGACTCCCACGGCGACCCCACAGTTCTGAAAAATCAGGGGAACGTACTTAGGCCGGCAGCCCCCTTCCTTCCTCCGACTCGCAGCTTTCCGACATGAAACCGATCCTACGGCGTGGGGTTGCAATTCATACACCCGGTTCGCTCTTGACTGAGCAACAAAGAATGACAGACCCCCAAGCAACCCCTTGGGAAGCATCTAAACAGCGGACCGTCTGTCCCTCAGGAGCAGCGGCTCGGCTAGTTTTATGAAAAAAGCTCCCAAAGACAGGTCATGCACCCAACTCACCACGACTCTCACCAGCGCCGCCATCTCCCTCGCGGGACGCGCTTCCGTTTCCGCGGAACGTCCAAGTTCTTCCGTTTCTCCGCCGCTGCCGGGAATTGCAAGAAAGCGCGTTCTGGCCGTCGTGGATAATGGCGTAATCGAACCGCGTCTCCACGGAGATGGTTTTTAGAACAGCTCCCTTCGCCCGAGCTCTGAGGGGAGCTGGGCTGCCAACCGCTGCATGATCCTCAGCCAGCTGGAGGCCATCAGGGCGAGGAAGACTGTTGTAGTCCTCTTTTTTTATCCCTCCGTGGTCGTGGTTTCCTATCCGTGGCACCCTAGAGAAGCGTGCTGATGCCTGGGGATGTAAATTGTGCCGCCACTCGCGCTTGTGGGGAAACTGGAAGAGAGAGTTCTTCTAGGGGAAAAAAAGAGGAATCGGGAAAGGGGAGGGTGTAGTTTTCTTCTGAAATGGTCCTTGCCATGTGCTGTTCTGGCTTGAAGCCTCCAGGAGCAGAGGAGGCAAAAAGGTTCCTGAAAGAATGTGCAGAATACCTGTTTTCGTTATGAGCCTGACACTGAATAATTCTCCTCTGGATGCAATAAGGCAAGGCCTAGCACCAGCTAGATGGATTATCATTTAGTCTGGTCCTGGTTTGGTGGCCTTGAAAGCATTGTGATCCACGATGGGTAGTACTTGCTGAGGCCGTGTGCTCCCACCATCTCCTCTGTCCCTGAGGCTGCTATAAGGGTCAAGGAGCAGATGCAGTGAAGAAAATTGGGGAAATTCTAAAAGGAATCAAGATCTGCTTGGAAGATTGCTAGAATTAGCACACTTGTTGCTGATGTAAAGATTCTAAAGGTCTAGTGGTTAAGGCACTGGGCTAGAAACCAGGAGACTGAGTTCTAGTCCTGCCTTAGCCAAGAAAGCCGGCTCCGTGACTTTGGGCCAGTCATTCTCTCTCAGCCCAACTCATCTCACAGGGTGGTTGTGGGGAAAATAGGAGGAGAAGGAGTATTAGGTATATTCCTCACCTTGAGTTATTTATAAAAATTATAAAGGCAGGATACAAAAAATTAAAAAATGGCTGCATCACAATGTTCCTGTTTGTGTTGCATATCACGTGGGATGGGAACTCCCTGTGCCCAATCCTATAAGTATGTGCTCGAACTTCTGGGGGTTACATCCCAGCACATGTGGAGCATATCAGGTTGGGAAAAGCTGCTGCATGTACTTAGGAATAACTTTATTTAATGAGGCTTACTTTCAAATGTGTGTCTCTGTAGCACTGTAACCACTACTGAGTTGAAAGGTTTGCTCCTCATACCATGGTTTGTGGAATATTAGTTTCACATAACATGCTAAACCATAAACTGATTTACAAGCCATAATGGCTGGGTTCACATGCTAATCCAGCACCAAGTAAAGCACATGATAACTTAATGAGATATACATCTCAAGCTGTGGTACAAAACAAAATGAATGCACATGTATTGTACTTTCATAATGTGTCTTCCATCTAACATGTGCATCATGAGCAAATATGAATTCATATTCCCCATAGTTTATGAATCAGTCTAGCAATCTCCACAGTGGGTGGAGGGGGCACAAAGGGAGCAGTCACTGATTTCAGTATTGTAGTCACAATGTTGTGACCCAAGTCCTCATGTGTTGCAATGTGGCATGCATGCCCAAATGGGTCAGAACTTGCAGTGCAGTGTTAGTATTAATTAGTAACACCTTCTAGATATGAACCCAAAAGATACATGATTCTTTTAATTTTTTTTTCAGTCAGTACATAGGTTATGTTTAGTGCTGTTACCCAATCTGCTGAAAGCTAAGGAGGAACTCACATTCTACATTGTGCTTTGCGTAACTGTAATTAGTGACTATATCATAGTGGCTAGGTTCATTTATAATGCTAAGTCACAAATCATGGCTTACAAGCCATAATGGATTCATTTACACATTATGCAAAAAATAAAACCATATTAAACATAATCTATATACTAAAAGTCTCGTGTCTGTTTGTTACCTTTAACTGGGCAAAATGGTGTGTCGTAGACTAACAATTTTTGAACCAAGGTACCTCAAATAGGCTGACCTACAAAATGCATCCAAAATGCAGGATCCTTGACCCCCATGGAATTGAAATTTTATAAAAAAAAATTGACCTAATACAGAATGTCATAAAACATTTCCTGTTAACTCCTGATGTTTGACTGTGGTATACAGTTCAATATGAATGACATGGGCTATTTTCAAGGCAGATAAATCTCTGAATATCTCCCTGAATTTTTAAGAACTTTTTCAGTGAAGGCAGTGTTGGCCACAAGACGTGGTAGTTTATTAGCCCAAAGGTCAATCCAATAAGACTCTGGACATGAGAAAACTTCTCCATTTTATTTGGTAGCAAGTGAAATGGGATTCCTCTCCCAAAAGAGGAACCCTGAACTTCTCAAAAACCAAGCATTTAATACTTTTTCAAGAAGGAGTGGTTACAAGCAAAAAGCAATAATTGGATAATTTTTGCCACAATGCTCTCAGATATCTCAGGTATGCATACATTTGTGTTTTTACCTAATATAGCTACATCTTCCACCTAAGATTTTTTCCCATCTCTGGGAGTGGAATTACATAATGTAAGGCGTGCTTTTTACCATGCTAATGATCTGTCGGGCTACTTTTGGACAAGATATCTCTTATATGTGCATGCTTGCATTCTTTTCTTGGCTCTGTGTTTTTTCAACCTTGCTATCTCCCCTCCATCTCTGCTGCCCATGTTATCTCTACTGTCAGGCATAAATCAGCATTCCTTTACAGCTGTACCATCTTCTCTGGTAGACATCAAACAGGTTTTGCAATTGCAACACTGGCTTTTCTGATCAACCCCCCCCCCCTCAGCAGTACAGAAGGCAGTTCTAGCCCAATGAAGCTTTGCCATTGTTGAAGGTATTGGGGAATCTGGTAAGGAAATATCTCTGAAATGATGACCCAATGGGTCACAGGTTGTCTAGTATAACATTAAATGTGATTGTCAGTAGTTGTACAGATGTAGCCCAGTTTAGTTCATAGCAGGAGCATCTACAAGGGGGTTTCAAGATGTCAACTGCAATGCATGCCCAAAAGGATAGAGCTTCAATCAGTTGTAACTGCCATCTTGATTTTTTTGACCTCCCTATGGATACCACTGGTTCATGGAACTGTAGAGTTGGAAGGTACCACAAAGATCATCTAGACCAACACTCTTCAATTAAGCTTACTCCCAGGTAAGGATGTAGCTGCAATACAACCATAACCAGATGGCTTTGCCCACATTTAAAAGTTTGCAACAGTGCTGAAAAAAGATAATCCCTTCACTTTCACCTCCCCACTTCGGCTTATAAAAAAGGGAGTTTTGCACATCCCTTCTTATAAACAAGTTATCCCCAAGAAAAGGTTATAATTTGTCCTTTACCTTGTATTTATTCATTTTTAGCAAAAACACACAAATTGCTATGTTCTTAGCTGTTGCTCAAGCAAGGTGCAAAAGTTTTGGATGCAAAGGCAGTATTTCATCCTAAATTACAGATTTTGCCATTAATTGTCTGCAAAAACATCATACTTGTTTCCAGTATCAGGTGGGTTGATAAAATGGGTATTAATAAGCATGCCCTGAAAAAGGGACAAATAAAAAGGAAAGTAAGAGGATTTATGCTGTTCAAAATAAGTGTACTGATTTCAATTTAGGCTTGGATTGTGCTCCAGGATAGTTTTGCTCTGGGGTTATGCTTTGAAAAATTCAGCAAGACCAGAAAAAAATTGATATGCACGTTAAGCTTTTGTAGAAATGCAAGGGACAGCAAAGTAGGAATGATGCTCATAATAAGGTTTGAAATTAATTTCATGTTTTAGCCAACTTAAACCTCGCTGAGATCAACAACATAGTGTTGCACATAATAAAGGTCAAGTTAACAAAATAGATCCAGAATAACCTAAATAATTAACAGCTTTTAGATTCAATTTCAAGGGCAGGTTAGATAGGAATTTTATGGAAGACTGGGTGACAGTAACACCTATATAGTATCATTAACATGGTTAATGAATATTAATTATATTAATGGTCCATGAATATTAACATGGTTCAGTGAGTAATAGGGTAAGTGGTCAAAGTTTATAAGACAAATTCTTACATTTAAACTACATTGAACATGGTGTACATCCTGGTCTTGGAAGTAAGATTTTGGGTTTGGCGAAATCCTTGGGAGAGTTTAAGGGGATGGGAAAATGCTTACAGTGTTCTTAGGTTCTTGGTTTTGGGGAAAATATTTGCTTTCTATATTCCTGATTGTTAGAATGTGGTTACCAAAAAGCTTAACTAGAAAAGAAATTATAAATATAATGTACATACTTGATAATTTAAAACCTTATTTATCAAATTTATACACTACCCATCTCACTATGGAAGTGACTCTGAGCAGCTTACAAATAAAAGGTCATTAAATCATATAAAACCATATAAAAAGAACAAAAAATACAAAATTAAAAGAGAAGAACTAAAACAAAAAGGCAGAGAGAGCATCTTCAAACCACCAACCAATTAATGCTTCATGTCGGAAAATATCTCCAGTGAATATATTTTGTTTTAATAATGTCTCAGGAATTTTATACAGGGAGCACTGTATCCCACAATCCCACTGAAAAAAGTGACTTACAACCAGTCCTTGCACTTATGATTGTTGCAGCATCCCCACAGTCACATGATCACAATTTGGGAGCTTGGCAACCGTCGCACATTTATGATGGTTGCACTGTCCCACAGTCACGTGATCACCATTTGCGACCTTCCCAGCTGGCTTCTGACAAGCAAAGTCAATGGGGAAGCCTAGCAGGAGGTCGCAAGACATGGTCACATGATGTCTTGCTTAACAACTGGGTGATTTGCTTAACAACTGCAACCGGGACTGCCAGAACTGCCATCACTAAGTGGGGCAGTCATGTGATGTTTTATTTAACAACTGCTTCACTTGCAATGGAGTTGCCAATCCTAATCAGGGTCATTAAGCAAGGATTACCTGTACTTGGAAAGTTGAACCAGAAAAAGTGGTAGCTAGATTGCATTCTGCATTCTGTTTTTCCTGAAACAGGTTATTTGTCACTGTTTTTTGTGTAAGAGAGGAACTGACCTTTTTGTTTGATGTAGCAGCTATATAGAAGGTATCTTTGCAGTTGGAAGTAAGCTTGTGGAACGGCAGAGCCTAAGGTGACAGAGTTTAGTGACAGAGCAGAAGGTTCCCATGCAGGAAATACAAAGACAGTCCCTGACATCTCCAGTTTAAAAAAAGAATCAGGTAGCGGGTAATGGAAGAGATCTGTGCCTGAGACTCTAGAGAGCTACTGCTGAACAAAATCAACAATATTGGGTCAGATAAATAATCTGATTTATTATAAAACATCCTCCAATGCCTGTTACTATTGTCAGAGATTAGTGTTTTAGTCCCGGTCTGGACAAATTTAATACTTTCCAGCTGCTTGAGCTACGTCTTCCGTAATCATCAGTACTGAAGAAAGCACAGTTGATTTTTGCAGCTGAATGGAAAAGAATGCCACCTTGTTCTTCATCCCAGATAGCCAAATCTTCACAGGCTTTGTTCTGGGGAATTCTAAAATATACACATGCTTAAAAGCTACAGCACAGATTGTCAGGTCTATTCACTTTATCTGACTGCAGCCCAACAACTATTTAAAGTGGACTGGAGATAAGGGATTATAGAAGTCTATCCAATGGCAAACTTCTGTATTCCACCTAAAATAACTTGCTTTGATCACATGATGTACAATGCAAGGTTAAGAAGGTTGAAGTACCATCTATGAGAAAACATTTTCCAGATTTTGGCGTTCTCCTGGTAATATGCAAGTGCAATTAAAACATCCTGGAAATACAGAATACAGTACCCTATTCAAAGCTTGTTGTATGAGCTGAACTCCCTTCATTGATAGGTTTCCAAAACACACAGCTGCAATAATCTTTAACCAGGGCAGGGAATAAATTAAGTCTGAACACCTCCTTTACATATAGTGTGTACAGTGTGCAGAGATGTACGCTGCATAACCTCTTATTGGTAATGGAAAACTATAGCAGGCAGGAATGGAAAACCGGCTGAACCGGCAAAGGTTTTCTCCTTTCAACAGCACTCAGATGAGAAGCAGTGTGTGATTAAGTAGCTGAATTACTCTGATGCCTGTTACTGAAACAATGTCTGCTGAAGTCGTCAAACCTTCCAGTTAGGCATCATGCCAAAACATATTCAGGAATTGACAGGGAGGGATGAAATGGCCAGAACATCATGCTGGGCAGGTAGCAGCAAACAGAGCCTCCACAGATGATCAGCTAAAGTAAATAAATGTGCTATTCAACAGGAGCAGTAGGAACCATTAGCTGAAAGGGAAAAATTTCCACTTTCCTCTTGTGATATTTGCTTCATCCTTTGCTTCTAAGTCCACTCCTGAGATGGAAACCTCAAGACAGATGCTCTCCAAATAATTTAGTGAAATGTGCAGTAGTGACCTCTGCCCAGATACGTTTTTGTTTTATCATTCCCAGCTGCGCTGACCAGAGAAACAAGACAAAAGAATCTTAAAACACACAGATTTCAACATTCTTAAAGTATATAAAAACTATATTTTATAGTTTTTATAGCTTTTAATGATGATAGTTTTATATGTATTTATTGGTTTTCTTTTTAATTGAGTGTTGTATGCTGCCCAGAGTCACTCTCTGTGAGATGGGCGGCTATATAACTATGACACAATAAATAAATAAATAAACAAGCATGTTTTAATCGAATTTAATGATATAGATCCAAATTTATTAAGCAAGTAGATCAAAATCTCAGTGAACAGAACAGAGTTCAGGCACCACATACTTAGAATTAAAAATGCATAGCAATATGATCATCATTTATTAATAGGTAATGTCTGTAATTCAGTGTTAAAACCTAGTTTGGTCTCAACATTCAGTCTTATTTAATGCTGTTCAAATCATCATTCAGTTACCTAACAGACTTTCAAGGTTTTATTTTAATTTCTGGATTTTCATTAATTATATTAATGGAATAGTATAGGTGGGAGAAGCACAATTTGAGATCCAAGTTGCATGTGTCCTATTCACGTCTTGGGTGTGCCTCCCAAAAGCACCTCTAAAATTTTGTGCCAACTGTAATTTTCAGTTTGACAGAAAATGAAAATTATTTAATACATGGAAAATAATTGTATTATTTATCCTGGCTTTGCCTACATTGTCCCAGTCCTGCTTGCACTCTGGAGTGCAGTCTCCAGATATTGGCTTAGAAAAGATTGAGCACCCTAGCTTAGGTAGACTGCCCAGAATCATTTAGGAGTTGGTCTGCCTATAAATAAATAAATATAGCTATTTCTAACAAATTAACCCAAATGCTACTTAAATAAAGGCTGTGTTAATCCAAACTGTAATAAGATACAGTGGTCAAGATGAATACCATAGTGTCAGTAGAATAATTAATGTTTGGAAATACAAGATCCCTTCCTCCTTACATTAAAGCAGCATGATTTAAGTGCCAGTTGCTTGGAAACAACAAAGAAAATCCTGCATATATGTTTTCTGGACACATCTGGAATGTTGAACTTAGGTCCTTGACCTGACTCAGCAGGGCTCTTCTTATATATCTACATGTCCTTTGTTGTTACTCTACTAACAGTTCATGAAGTCATATTGTGAAAATCTTTCAGGCTCTGTCTATCAGCATGAGCCTCATGCTAAATTCACTTTTGGAGCAAGAGAGCTAATTTTAAATGGACAGATTTTATTTTAACCAGGATTTTCCTTCTGTTTTTTTGGGACAATAGAAGCTAAAATCATTGTACTCTTTTTGATGATAATAAAGTTCAAAACATATGCGTTAATGAACAAAGGTGCACATATACAGTATAAGTCACTAGAAATATTACTAGCATTTAATGGGGCTATGTGGAAAAGTAAATAGTGAAGCAACTATCAGGTGAACATCAAAGCACAGAGAAAAAGATCTGCTAATTTTGATGCTGCAGGCAAGTTATCTTGGGAAAGATACAAGTAGGAATAGGATTTCTCAGGATCCAATTAAGTGACTTCTTCTCTTTCCCGGCATCCGCAAGTCACATAGTTTAAGAGGTGCCTAAATTCTTATCAAAGGCTATAGTGAGTTGGTAGCTGCTAGAACAAGAAAAGGCTAGGAAATTTCCCGCCTAGGTATGGCCCAAAGATAGCAATGTATGTATACATACAGGGCTGCAACTGGGGGGGGGGGGCAAGTGTGGCATATGCCCTGGGCGCCACGCTGGGGATGCATAAAAATGAGCGCTGTGGATGCACCAAAATGGGTGCGGAATCCATGTTTGCCCCGGGTGACACAGACCCTAGTTGCGGGCCTGTATACATACCTGGAAATAAAGTACTATTGCTTGTAATGGGACTTAAAATAGGAAAGTTGACATTTATGAAGTTTGGCTTTATTGAGCCTGGGGTTCGGCAAAGAGAATCATGCTGTGTTAGGTGGAAGAAAAGTTACACTATTGATGTTAAAGAATGGATACAAGATATGTGTTTCTTACTGGTTTTTGAAATGTCCTTTCATTGAAAAAATAAGAAAATAGAGCAATAGGTTTCTATATGATCTAGATGTAATGGTATGTTAAAGATTTGATTTACTTTTATATTACTAGTATATGGATATCTCTTTTTTTCAATTGTAGTACATTTTAATTACTGTGATTTATTTCTTCTTTGAAATCACTGTTTTATTATTTATTTATATTTCAAATTTCTATCACCACCCATCTCCCTCAAAGGGGGACTCTGGGCGGTTTACAACACAATAAATAAATTAAAACCATAAAACAGAGATTGCAATAGAAAATATCTGTTAGGACAATATCATTATAAATAGATAAATATACGACCCTTGTGGCGAAAAGCTCTCATTCAATGGGGAGGGCACTACAGCACCAACCAGCCCCAGGAAGAGCTTAGATTATTATTATTATCATCATTAATTATTTAAATAATGATATAAATGAATTAAATTTAAACAATTTAAATTGTATTTTCTTCAGCAAAGGATCGTTACCTTGTCGTGGTGCTGGAGCTTGAGCACTTCAATGATGCCACGAGCTAAACCGTGAAGGGCCACCCAAGATGGGAAGGTCATGACAGAGAGGTCAGACTAAATGTGATCCCTGGGGAAGGTAATGGCAACCCACCCCAGTATTCTTGCCGTGAAAACTAAATGGATCAGTACAACCAGAGATATGTCGGTATAACATCGGAAGATGAGACCCCCAGGTCGGAAGATGGTCAAAATGCTACTGGGGAGGAACAGAGGATGAGTTCAACTAGCCCCAGACGTGATGACGCAGCTAGCTCAAAGCCGAAAGGACGGCTAGCGGCCGACGGTGCTGGTGGTGAACGGCGAATCCGATGTTCTAAGGATCAACACACCATTGGAACCTGGAATGTAAGTTCTATGAGCCAGGGCAAATTGGATGTGATTATTGGTGAGATGTCAAGATTAAAGATAGACATTTTGGGCGTCAGTGAATTGAAATGGACTGGAATGGGCCACTTCACATCAAATGACCACCAGATCTACTACTGTGGACAAGAGGACCACAGAAGAAATGGAGTAGCCTTCATAATTAATAGTAAAGTGGCTAAAGCAGTGCTTGGATACAATCCAAAAAATGACAGAATGATCTTAATTTGAATTCAAGGCAAGCCATCTAACATCACAGTGATCCAAATATACGCCCAACCACAGATGCTGAAGAAGCTGAAGTAGATCAGTTCTATGAGGATCTGCAGCACCTACTGGACAATACACCTAAAAGAGATGTTATTTTCATCACAGGAGACTGGAATGCTAAGGTGGGCAGTCAAATGACACCTGAAATTACAGGTAAGCATGGCCTGGGAGAACAAAACGAAGCAGGACATAGGCTGATAGAATTTTGCCAAGACAACTCACTCTGCATAACAAACACTCTCTTCCAACAACCTAAGAGAAGGCTTTATACATGGACTTCACCAGATGGACAACACCGAAATCAGATTGACTACATCCTTTGCAGCCAAAGGTGGTGGAAATCTACAGTCAGTAAAAACAAGACCTGGAGCTGACTGTAGTTCAGATCACAAACTTCTTCTTGCACAATGTAGGATCAGACTAAAGAGATTAGGGAAGACCCACAGATCAGCTAGATATGAGCTCACTAATATCCCTAAGGAATATGCAGTGGAGGTGAAGAATAGATTTAAGGGACTGGACTTAGTAGATAGGGTGTCATGAGTAAGGATGGCGAGCAGGGGGCTCCCACCCAGACTGTCAAGCGCATGCGTAGCACTGAGGAACTGTTCAGCCATTCAAAGAGACACAGATCGGGACCGCCTTAACCTTTGGGGTTTATATGGCTGGGTTTTCCCACGCCTTCTCAGTTTGTTAGGATTCTTGTTAAGTACTACTAATAAATATTAGAGACCAAGTCCTCGTCTCAGTGTGTTTCCTGGTAATCAGGACATAGGGTCCCGGAAGAACTATGGACAGAAGTTCACAACATTGTTCAGGAGGCGTCAACAAAATACATCCCAAAGAAAGAGAAAACCAAGCAGGTAAAATGGCTGTCTGCTGAGACACTAGAAGTAGCCCAAGAAAGAAGGAAAGCAAAAGGCAACAGTGATAGGGAGAGATATGCCAAATTAAATGCAAAATTCCAGAGGTTAGCCAGAAGAGACAAGGAATTATTTTTAAACAAGCAATGCGCGGAAGTGGAAGAAGACAATAGAATAGGAAGGACAAGAGACCTCTTCCAGAAAATTAGAAACATCGGAGGTAAATTCCAGGCCAAAATGGGTATGATCAAAAACAAAGATGGCAAGGATCTATCATTAGAAGAAGAGATCAAGAAAAGGTGGCAAGAATATACGGAAGACCTGTATAGGAAGGATAACAATATCGGGGATAGCTTTGACGGTGTGGTCAGTGAGCTAGAGCCAGACATCCTGAAGAGTGAGGTTGAATGGGCCTTAAGAAGCATTGCTAATAACAAGGCAGCAGGAGACGATGGCATGCCAGCTGAACTGTTCAAAATCTTGCAAGATGATGCTGTCAAGGTAATGCATGCTATATGCCAGCAAATTTGGAAAACACAAGAATGGCCACCAGACTGGAAAAAATCAACTTATATCCCCATACCAAAAAAGGGAAACACTAAAGAATGTTCAAACATCGAACAGTGGCACTCATTTCACATGCCAGTAAGGTAATGCTCAAGATCCTGCAAGGAGACTTCAGCAATTCATGGAGCGAGAATCGCCAGATGCACAAGCTGGGTTTAGAAAAGGCAGAGGAACTAGGGACCAAATTGTCAATATCCACTGGATAATGGAAAAAGCCAGGGAGTTTCAGAAAAACATCTATTTCTGTTTTATTGACTATTCTAAAGCCTTTGACTGTGTGGACCATAACAAATTGTGGCAAGTTCTTAGTGGTATGGGGATACCAAGTCATCTTGTATGCCTCCTGAAGAATCTGTATAATGACCAAGTAGCAACAGTAAGAACAGACCACGGAATAACGAACTGGTTTAAGATTGGGAAAGGGGTACAGCAGGGCTGTATCCTCTCACCCTACCTATTCAACTTGTATGCAGAACACATCATGCGACATGCTGGGCTTGAGGAATCCAAGGCTGGAGTTAAAATTGCTGGAAGAAACATTAACAATCTCAGATATGCAGATGATACCACTTTGATGGCTGAAAGTGAAGAGGAACTGAGGAGCCTTATGATGAAGGTGAAAGAAGAAAGTGCAAAAGCTGGCTTGCAGCTAAACCTCAAAAAAACCAAGGATTATGGCAACCAGCTTGATTGATAACTGGCAAATAGAGGGAGAAAGTATAGAAGCAGTGAAAGACTTTGTATTTCTAGGTGCAAAGGTTACTGCAGATGCTACTGCAGTCAGGAAATCAGAACATGTTTGATCCTTGGGAGAAGAGCAATGACAAATCTCGATAAAATAGTTAAGAGCAGAGACATCACACTGACAACAAAGGCCCGCATAGTTAAAGCAATGGTGTTCCCTGTAGTAACATATGGCTGCGAGAGCTGGACCATAAGGAAGGCTGAGCGAAGGAAGATCGATGCTTTTGAACTGTGGTGTTGGAGGAAAATTCTGAGAGTGCCCTGGACTGCAAGAAGATCAAACCAGTCCATCCTCCAGGAAATAAAGCTAGAGTGCTCATTTGAGGGAGTGATATTAAAGGCAAAACTGAAATACTTTGGCCACATAATGAGAAGACAGGACACCCTGGAGAAGATGCTGATGCTAGGGAGAGTGGAGGGCAAAAGGAAGAGGGGCCAACCGAGGGAAGGTGGATGGATGATATTCTAGAGGTGACGGACTCGTCCCTGGGGGAGCTGGGGGTGTTGACAACCGACAGGAAGCTCTGGCGTGGGCTGGTCCATGAAGTCACAAAGAGTCGGAAGCGACTAAACGAATAAACAACAACAAATTGTATTTTAATAATTACTTCAATTACTATTTGTTAATATAAGTAATGAATAATGATTTAAATACCTAAATATTTAACTTATTAAATTTAAAATGATTATTTATTATTTTTCTACTTTTTATTATGTTCCCATTGTTCTATTTCACCTAAAAAATAAATCTTATTTTTTAAAGAAAAAAATGTTATGGGATTTACTTTTGAGTAAGCCCCTTCAGGATTTCACTGTAAACCAGATGGGAATTTTGGAAGCTGCACTTCCAGCATGCCCAGATGGCACCAGCTGGGGAAATACATACAGGCATAGTTTTGCCAAGAATATAACAAGACAATAAAAAAATAAGTGTATCCACTCAAGTGATAAGTTCTCAGGCAGAGAATGATAGCCCTCTGCCCCCATTTTTTTTTTTACCTCAAGAGACTTGCAAATTTGTGCTGCCTAATATCAGAGTTTTTAGTAAATGATGAAGAAAATGCATGTGATCTACTTTATGTTGCGAATCCAGCATGCCTCATTAGCATATAGATGGTTGCTCTAGGATGCAAATTCTCCATGCTATTGAGGAAGCTGTTTGTTACCACTCCCACTTCCTCTCTCTCTCTCTTCCTCCTTCCACCAAGGGAAGCACGTGGTTTGTGCTGCTCTTCTCCTTTTCTGGGCACCATGCAGTGGGCCTGGAATTCCCCCTTTCTTTCACGCAGCCCTTGGCAGCAAATAGGGCTGAGGGTTTAGGGACAAAAGAAGAACAAAGATTTCATCTTTTCCACCAAAGATGGATGTAACAGAACAACAAAAAATAAAGTCAGTAAGACTCCTTTTACTTCTTAACCTACTCTGTCTAAGCATGTGATTCTTTATGCTTGGGAGGGCTGAGTGTGTAAGTTCAGTAACCTGTGTTTCTCTGACATGCTCATTGAAGCTATTTAAGATAATATTCTTTTTCTGTGCGCAGCTTGTCAGCTGTGTTAAGCCCTGCTCCATTTCAGTGGTTCTAGCAGGCCACCAAATGGCTTCACTTTAAAAGACCCAGCACTTGATCCTCAAGAAAAGGGGAGCCATACGTTCAGCCCCTATCTCCCATGTTTGTCAAGTCCCTGCAGTCTTTAGAGATCCATTTTAAAAACCTGTTGGCTCTGGTCGCAAACAAACGTGCTGTACACTGCTCTATAGTAATCGCTCTAAATAGCATATCTCTAGTAATCTCGCTTTGTACTGACCATGGCTTATTGAATAAACAACCATTGGCTAGGTTTGTGCAACATCCTAAGCCATAAAAAATTGCAAAGCTCACACAACTTGCAGAGTGAAAGCCAAACCAACCAAGTGGCTTGGTGTTGAGGTTGTGTATGGCCAGTAATTTCCCATACTTATATTTGGTTCTTAGAAGTATTGGGAAAATCAGTGTCCATACACAGCCATAACTGCAGCAGCACAAACCTTTTAAAGCTCTGCTCCATTTTGGGGGCCCTGTCAAACTACCCATCAACTAAATAAAATATTAACGTTTGAAAATTCAACAATTGTTGAAGTTCAGTGATAATTTAACTTTAAGTCTAATTTGTAAAAAAAATCCACTGACTATGCAACCATAATAATTCTTAAAGTATGATATGCCAAAACCACAGAATATTTTTTTTTCCTAACAAAAATGTTAAAATGGTTAGGATGTCAAAAAAACAGTATCGTTAAATACTTTTTATTATGTGAGGGTCAAGGGCTTTTTATGTTTCTTTAAAGCAGCTTCAAATAGCCCACATACTGGGTTACTGCATCTTTCATATGGCTGTTATATAAACAATCACATTTTATATAGGAAATGACATAACCATACAAAAGTGCACATGGAGTTTAGGCACATATTCAAACACTAATGGCAATGCATTGTTTTAAATGGCATACTTTCATGTTTACCCATTCAACTCAGTTCTCATATTTTAGCCAAATGCAACAAAAATTACTAGCACATACCTGCCTCATAGTGTACTGTTTATTTGAAATTTGAATCTTTACAAAGACTCACTTGGGACAGATAATGACTTTAGAAAGTAGATACAACTGAGGCATTTTCTGTGAGAGAGAAGAGAGAGAAACCTGCCATTGGAAAGCTGAACTTTTAACCAAAATCATTTTACTACTATTTTCCCCCCTAATTTTTACCATTCAGTAATAATGCCAGTCCCCTAGGGGTTGGCAGGACAGTTGACCATAATAATTATTTGAGATGCCAGTCTTCCCACCCTCTATTAAAATCTGCGTAGCCGAGAAGATTATTGTTAGGGAAATGTATGTCTTCTAATGTTTTCCATACACTGTATCTTGATGTGTTTCTTGATATTGTATGCAAACACCATCATAATACATCTGAATATTAATACATATTTAATTCAGGAACATTTGTTAATTTTCTGTGTGGAGTTTTGAAAATATGTAATGGAATGTGAGAATGACATTGGAAGATGTGGGGAAGAGATGCTGCCTAGGGAACAATCAGATAAAAGTGGGAGGAGCCTGCAACTGAGTAATGGGCAGAGAAAGAAACTTAGAAAGGACCCACTCTAAGGATCAGGCAGTAAATAGGGATAGCAGGAGATCTGTACTTTCAGACTTGCAAGATTCTGTTAATGTAGCCTAACAATAGAGTAGAAGTAGCTCATCTGGTTGTTTTCTGTCTGGTTTACCTGGAAGGGCTGACAAAATATTACAACCCTTGCTGAATCCAATTAATAGTTTATCTAGATCAGCCTTTTCCATCCTTTTTTTTTGGTGTGTGTATATGTGTGTGTGTGTGTGTGTATATAAATATATATATATACATACATACGTACACACACACACACACACTATATATATATATATATATATATATATATATGATTTTGATTACAACAGTAAAAACTAATACAAACTTAAAGAAAAAAGAATAGTAAGAAAGAATAAAAAGTGCAAGAAAAAAAAGAAAGAAGAGAAAAGAAAAGAAAAGAAAAGAAAGAATATGGTAAAAAAAAAGAAAGAAGTGACTTCCAACCTTCATTACAACAAGTACAGACAAATTTAGTAATTCTTCACCCCCTATAAGATTACAAACAGATATCTCTTCATCCCATATTCCATCCCTTATCTATAAACAAATCCATAAAACATCAACTTTTCAATCCTGGTGTCAACAAAAAGTTTGTAAAGAATTGCTAGAACTTTGCAAAAAAAAAAAGTCTAATTTTATCCTTGATCAAATAAACCAACTTTATATTCCTTCCTTTTACTTCTAGCAATCTTAATCTTTAGTACATTCAGATCTTGTCATAGGATTTTATTTCTCTTCAATTCTTCTTTATCCTATCACATAGATTTCTTCATGGGTTTAACAAGCCTGTTTTGTAGATCCAGTAAAAAACATTTTCCAGGTTTTTTCTTGGTTTGTCATTTATATCCTCTTGGTTTGTCATTTATATTTTCCTTTAATTCTTAAAACTTCAGTCAGTTTCTTTTGTACAGTATATCCAATAAAGCGTCCTTTTCCAAACCATTCTCTTGGCCTGCCATTTGTAGTTCTACTTTCGGTACTTTCTCTGTCTTGTCAGACAAATTTTGCTCCACATTTGTCACTCCCTCATTAACATCTTTTGTAGATAATCCATACACAGAATCAGACATCATTACAGACACTGTTGATATTGTAGCTACTAATTTCTGGCTCCATTAATCAAAGATCTCCTTTAATATTTCCAATGTTATGACATTTTGTGTAATTTTGTAAGTCCCAGTTAACTGATTCCAAAATCAGGCTTGTATTTTTTTTCCTTCTACTTAGAATCTTTAGTCCCCTCTAGTATCCAGTTTCTAAAATCATAAAGTTGCTTATCTTTGTTATGAGCCAAAATAGCCATAACAACTCTGGCTCCCATGAGAAGCTATTTATTTTTTTTAGTTAATTCTAAAATCTTATAGTAAAAGTCAATATTCCAAATTTAATTAGACCCTTAATCCATTTGTAACTTTCTTAGATCAAAATCTTAATTGGCTTTTTGCTGTTTATTTCAAATTCTTTAAGTTCTTAAGCTTAAAATTAATTTTTCATTTCTTCAGAGTTGAAGCTAAACTCACCTGGCAATTTTTCAAACTTGTCTATTCTATATCTCTAATAGCTTTAAGATAGTTAATAGGCAATTTCTGAAAGTGGTTAGAAAGTGAGGCTTGCAAACTTAGTGTTTAAAAGGATCTGCCATGGTTGTGAGCAAGATGGTTAATGCCTTCATCTCCTGGCACTCAAACCCACAGAAGACTGCTGTCCTATGGTCTCCTCACAAGGAGCAGCCATCAGGAGGACATGTGGGTGATCTCCCGTCCTCTCCTTGTCCAGAGAGGTTCTGAAGAACCAGTCTACTCACTGGTGCTTCGATCTTTGCCATGGTTGTTGGCTCCGCTTTTGCGGAGATGCTCTGTTCACCGTGCCTTCCCCAGAAGTCTCAGCCTTTTCCATCCTGATGTTCTTCAGGTATGTCCTATCCAATTCCCAGAATTCTCAATAGTTTTAAGTTGACTCCAGCACCCTTAAAAGTATCAGTTAGGGAAAGCCAATCAAGGAGAATATGAACTGATGATATCTACCTCTTGGTTGTTTCCAGAACATATTTATCAGTAGTGTTCTACTTTTCAAAACAGAGTTTCTACCATCAGCCCCCAGATATAACTCCCATCTATTAATCAAAATGTATTTTTAATCTATTTGTGTTTTAGTCATAGTGTGAATGCTATGCTGTTATAAAGGGTTATGGGAAATAGTTTAAGATGCAATCCTGCATAAGCTAGTAAGGTCCCATTTCTCAAAGACTTCTGAATATGACAGTGCACTGTTAATTATTCATACAATTTCATTTGGTGCCTTGAGTAATTAAGACTGAATTGCTTTCTCTATTCATTCTACTAGAAATATGTTTAGAATATGTTTCTGATACCCAACATTCTCCTGAATACTTATTTCGGTACTTCAAGTATTTCCATTTTTTTCCTTGTGTAGAAAAGATAATACAAAGAATTCCAATCTTTTCTCTCTACAGAATTCTAAGTATGTCAGTACTCTGCATGTACCTTTGGTTTGTTTGCTTGTTTGCTTATTTATTAATCTGTGGGATGCAGGCAATAGTATATTGTTTTGCAAGGTAGTTTTTAAATTAGAGATCCTAGTTTGCATAGAACAGTGTGAATGTGTTCAAGGTAAAACTGAGTTTTGGTTGCATTTGTCACATGCTGGCCAAAATGGGCCGAAGTTGTCTTGGATGGTATTCTCACTATTTGCAGGGAATGCTGCACATGATCTGGGTATGACTAAGGTCTCTCACCTGGTCTACAACTTCTCTACCTTAATAAAAAAACATTATGCGAAAACCCCAATTGACCAAAGTCATGATGGGCAGAAGAAGTCAATATATAAAGGCCCATTTGGTGATTAACATGGGATATGGAAAATTGTGGTTTGGAATGCAAGAGGAATAAATAGTAAAATGTATGAATTAATGAATGAAATGAAAAGAGAACAGAACAGAACAGAACAGAAAGATAGATAGATAGATAGATAGATAGATAGATAGATAGATAGATAGATAGATCATTGTGAAAGTAAGAGAAAAGAAAAGGACAGATCTAAATAAAGGTAGTCTGATCTTGTGGAAAGCAATTAAGTGAAAGTGTTATGAATGAAAGGAATAAAATATATGTCAGAAAGTATGATTTGATGTCAATGAAATTGTTTTGGATATTTATGAAAGTAGGAATTCATAAGTTGGTGGCAGCTGCATGTTATACTCCAATGAATTGTGGTAATAAAAAAAAGGATGACTTTTGAGGAAAAAAAATTGCAAGCTTCTGAATGAATGAGATCAGTAGGAAAAAGTAATTTTGTTAGGGGCATGAATGGATAGGTGGGAATGAGCTAGAAGAGTACTGAAAAGGAGATCTAACAATGAATGAGAATAGTAACAGTTTGGGGACTATCTGCTTAGAAAAAAATGTGTGGTTTAAACTTAAATCTATTAATACAAACACATGGCAGAAAAATTACTGCAAAAGCTTGATTGATTTTACTATTTATTATAAAACAGTACAAGAATTAGTGAAGGCTACAAATATCCTTCTTTGGATACATCCAAGCAGAGGCCAGGCTGTCATTTGTCAAGGGTGATTTAATTTGGATTCCTGCATCAAAATAAAATTTGACTCAACAACCAAAAGGGTGTCTTCTAACTCTATGAATCATCTATCTAGTCCAACACATCTGTAGGGTTTTTAGTGGTATTTTGTTAGGATTCTTACAAAATCTGTTTTCTCTTTCAGAACTCACTATATTTCAAGTTTTTTGGTCAACATTTAACAATATATACTGTGTATAAAACATATGAATATAATACAAGATGTAAATATTATGTATTTGACTTATATAATCTCAATAGAACTGTAGAATTATTGTAACCAAATTAGTGAATTGTGAAAAGAAATTATTTAGTTAAGGTATAAAATTGTATTACTTAGGGAGTTGGAAATCCATTTCCTTTCTTTTAAACCTTCTCTTTCTTCTTTCTCCTTTCCTTTTTTCTTTCTCTTGTTTTTGCATTTTATGTTTATTGTTGATTTGCATTTTATGTTTGTATTATTTGTGTAAATAATTTAATAAAGACTATTTTAAAAAAAAACATTTAACAATATATACTATAAGTTTTAAAATAAACTAACAGGGAATGTTTTTCTCCCAATGTGCGGATAACTAGAGATCTTAGCAATGTATATGATATTGTATATGGTATTGTAATGGATTGTGTTTGTAAGTAAGTCTGTATGTGCTCACTATTGCATTCTATTATTTTAACAAATATCTAAATGAACAGTTTCTCTGATTGTTTTCTTTTCTCTGAAACAAATAAACCTTGACTTCAAATCTGCTGTGTTGAAACCATGTACAATATGGTAAGTGTAGTTACAAATATAAGGGCAAGAATGTGGATTGAGGTTACATTTTGTCTTATTCACTTTTGTTTCCTAAACTCTTTTGAAAAACAGAATCTTTTTTTTTTAACAAGCTGCTGATACCACACTCTGATTCAGATAGTGATTCAGGAAAAGTCCAAAGTTGTGTCTATGAGTCATTGAAGAATTACAACACAAAAATGGTAAATGTGAACATATGAAGCTACTTTATGTGGAGTAGGATTAGTGGTCCACCTTGGCCACTACTGCAGTGTTTCTCAACCTTGTCAACTTTAAGATGTGTGGCCTTCAACTTCCAGAATTCCCCAGCCAGAAGTCCACACATCTTATAGTTGAGAAGGTTGAGAAACACTGCACGACTGTATACTCTGACTGGCAATAGCTCTGTTAGTCTTTTGCTACCTAGTTCCACACCAAGTGTGTTGATATTAAACTCCTGCCCTCTGTTGTTTTTAATTTTGGTTGTTTTTACTATGTTTTTGTTCTGTTTTTAACTGTTAGCCACCCAGATTCATGCAAATTTATTAACTAAATAAATAAGCAGCGTGACCAAAGTTGAGGAATATGCTTTATGTTCTTCAGGAAATCTAATCCTGTTACTTTACCCTCCTTAACAATAATAATCATAAAACAAACTTTTAGATCCAGCTAATCAGTGCTTAATTGGTTCATGAGGTGGAATGTTCTTTATGAACTAATGATTCAGATAGGATATAAACTCATTCTTCCATAAATTACATTGAAAGCATATGAAGAAGATTCTGTCACACTGGACTTTTCAGGGGCACAAACATAGCATCACCAGCTGCTACTAGTCATTTAATCAAAGAGATCTTCCAAAACATGCTTCTAATGTAAAAAGATAAAGTACATCAGAGAAAGTTGTATGCAAATAGCAGTAGTTACACTGGATAAATCTGTATTTTAAAAGGATGCACAGGAAAATTTATATATACAAGAATGACAGAAATATGATTGGGATGAATAAACTGGGTTTTTGGGGTAGTTTATGATAACTATCATATAAAACAGGAAAATATACAAAAGCTCCATACGCTACAACACATTATGAACATAACACTTATCAAATTTTCTGTAATTTTGAAATAAATCTGAAAAAAACCTGTTGAAATATTCCCTATTAATACACACAGGATTCTTACCAATTCGTATGCTCCAGTAGAAGCTGCATTATTATGATTTCTCTCTAGATGTTCTACTAGTGATAGTAGTGATGGGTTTTGATTGGGCTAAGTTAGCACTAAGACAATGGATTATAGAAATGGAAAAGCAGTAAGACAACTTCTACCATCCAAGCCGTATAGTTTTAGGAAGACGATTTTGAAGTAGTAGGCCTACTAGATCCTTAAATCAATTGATGGGTGCCAACATTCAGAAGAGCTTTATTATTACCATGTTTTAGTGTGTTAGTCATGGATGTACTGAAAGTAAAATTTAAGAAAACACTGTATATAGCACAGCTTTGCCCATGCAAAGTTGAAGCCACTGAAAATCTACAACTCACTTTCATTTATATTATAGTTTTGATAAGAATATCTGAAAGTTATGCAGTTCTCCTCCCAGTTGATTGTGGTGTGTTAAAATGTAGTACATTCAAATCCAGTATGTTGTGCATTTATAATATGAAATAACGCACCCAGTGATAGCTGCTCCTGCACCTTCTGGGCTTTTCACAAAATATGAAGGAGCAGATAGAGGAAAAACAACAATATGTCTGATTCTTGTTTACTGATATGGTTGAATGATCAAGGACCAACTCTGGAAAGTGTGCATTGTCAGTTTAAATTCTGAAAGCGCTCTCTTTTGCCCCAGCAAAATTTAATATTTTCTGTCAGACATGTTACTGGTGTATTGAGATTACTAATGTATCCATCCTTATGACTTAATGGAGTGCCTCTATGTATGAATGACACACATTGCCACACAAATCCTGGCTCTGTTTCCAGGGTCAGTGTAGCTGTGTCTGTCATTTTACAACCTTTTTGGCATTTGGTGGCTGGATGTTTTCCTCTAACAAGTTGAGCACATAGAAGATATGATGGCTATACCTCTATCTATCTGTCTGTCTGTCTGTCTATCTATATACACACATACATATATACATACACACACACACAGTATATGCACACACAATCCTGTAGGATTGATTGTTCTGCCATAAATCTGCTATAAACCTGGCATTCTGATGCATTCTGCTCTTGAACTATGTTCCATTCAAGACTCTTAGGAATGATTGTGTCATAGCCCATCTGTATCTTTTATACTAGAGCTTATGTCACCTAGTTACCTAGCTTTTTAAGTGAAAACTTTATAAAACAATTGTAGGAAAGAACTCATTAAATACCAGCATGAAGAAAGGGGAAAAGCACAAAATATTGAACCAAAAATGCATAGGCATATGCATACAATTGATTTAGAGCATAATCATAGTGTATATATTCAAAAAGCAATGGCACTGAAGTCCAGAGCATAAATATATAGGATTGCCTTAAATATCATCTTATACAATATTTCCCAATAAAAGTACCAATCATGGTATGTGGTATATGTTTGTGTGTTTGATAGTCTGCAGTTTTCCAGAGAAGATTCAAGCAAATCACAAACAAAACTATGCATTGTTAACTTCCCTTAGTTTTAAGCAGAACACTCAAAACACAGATTTTAATAAAATTATATTTACAATAACTATGTCATCTAGATATTTAACACTCAATAATTTATTACAGCTCAAGGTGTTATTTTATTACAAGCATTTGAGTGCAGCATGATTTATAAGCAAAACACTGAACATAACCTTAAACAGTTGAACATTTTAAAAAAAGATAAAATAGAAATAATATACACTGAAATAAACATACAGTATGTCCTTGCAATTCTGCAATTCCACATATAATGTGTACAGTTTAAAATCAAGTCAGCATTCTGTTGAATAACTGTTGCAAATATATAGTTCTAAGTACAGTATATGAAATGTTTCTTAAACTATTTGTTACTGTTAATTATTATGTTTTGTAGAAATAGTTTTTTTTCCAAGCAAATAAAAGATAAATACATTGGACAATAATGGATCTAGAAGATTAGTCTGTGAAATGGTTTATTTTTATTGAAACTTTAACATTGTGCCAGAAGAAAATAAACAGGTCCATTGGAGCCCTATTTGCCAATGTCTTTACTGAGTCAAAAGTGTTCATCGTGTGAAAATGTACGTGCCATTGAAGTGTATTTGGGTGGCTGAAGCAGATCTGGCTCTTACCTTGCAGCAAAGTGAAGAAATCTGCTTCAGGGGAGATAAATCAAGGCAAAACTGAAGTCTAAATGATGCAGCAAACCTTCTAAGGTGTGGAATCATTATTCAATACTGTGTATCAGGCAGCAAAATGTATTGGGCCAGCACTGACTTAGGCAGTAACAGATAATATTAAAACATGACAAATTACAGGATGCAAAAGCAATGGCACTGCAGCCTATTTTTCACGCTGCTCATTTTGTCAAGCTATTCTGTCTACTTGGAAACATACTTGAACCACTCACTTGTTCAAGGTACAGCGTGACAGTACTACTACACTGATGGCAACAACTTGACTTATGGTTTAATGTAATGAGCTGTTTGAGGACATACATCCCACAAATATTTGTGTTGCTATATTGCTAGTAGCAAGTATCTGTAGATGTGGCCCATGGAATATTGTAGAGATATAACTAGTATGACTAGGAACAATTTAACCATGTGACACCAGGCTACTACATTTGCTGCTTTGAAAATTGTACGTTATACATTGATAGAATCCTTGGTAAGATTGTAATAAACAGGCTTGCCAACATTAAAATGCCACTGTCACTATTGTCAGCATAGATGACTTTGGGTGATTTTATTATGCTGATCTATAGAATCAGAATACTGTATTTGTCTTTTTTTTTAAGCCACTGGAAAAGCATTGTACTGTGCTGCTACCTACAGCCACATGACTCTACCACCATATCTTCATATTGTTTATAAACTACATTATTAGCAGAATCAATAAACAAAATACTAATAGGACTCAGCCTTGTTGGAACACAACAAGTGGGAGGTGTTGATTCTGGATCCATAGAGTTCATTAATGTTTGGATAACAGCATGATTGGTGGGTTCGAGATGAGACCGAAGAGGAAATTCACAAAGTCCTTCACAATGATATGCTTCATATTCAAGAGGAGCTATTATCCAGTCATCCCAACCCATATCCTTAAAATTCACATGGAGTAGTTTTTTGCTACACCTTGCCTTCAAATTCTTGTTTGGCCTGTTTCCCTGTCGAGTTGCTAGAGGAGCCCTTCTCTTTCTTCTTTGACTGAATAGGTATTCATAAACAGTTTTGTCATCTTGGCCAGATCTGGCTTTTATTTCATTGAAGAACAAGTCTCTTTTCTTTGTTCTACCAAATACTAAAAAAAGAGCCTTTTCATTGACTTGCCTCCCTGTTCTATTAAATCCCACAATCCTTAAATCAACAGGCCTCCCCCTTTCAAAAGCCTCCAGTTCAAAACACAAGTTAGCAAAGTTTTTAAAGTTCCTAAACGATTTCCAAATGTCAAACACTTCCCATTTTGCTCTGTCTAACATGTTGACTGTTCGAGACTCCAAGAGAATGGATGCTTGCCTGTTTGTAGAGCAACTGAATAGCTTCACTTGACAGGTTTTCTCAGGAGAATGAGGCTTCCAGATATCAGTTTTGTTCCTTAAAATCCGCAATTCTGCCCCTAGTAAACCATCTTTCTCTAAAGCACTGATATCAAAAATGTATTTTTGCTTTTTAACTGGAGCTTGATCATCTAAAGAGAAAAAACAGAGAGATTCAAATATTTCTGAACAGAAATGTGTAGTACTTTTCAATTTCTCCTAACACATGTGCATAATTAGTTTGGGATTAATAAAATGGCTTTATGGAATTGTTAAGAGTTCATATCACATGGAGATGTATTAGAGTAACACTTTAACATTTCAGAGAATACTTTTAGACAGTACATGTAATCTAATTAGTGGAACGTAAATTCCAGTAAAATATTTGAGCCTGAACTTCAGATTAAAACTTTGTGCCTATGATGTTATTTTTCTTGTAGTAATGTAATATGATGGAAAGAATGTAAACATACAGTGGCCATGTGCTGGACATATTTTAAGACAGAAAAGCACAGGGCATATGCTTATGGATGATATATGGTATCTTAATAATTGGTTGCCTTCAAAGACGTTTGCCAGGAAGACCAGAACTTTTTAAGCTTAATGAGTAATGATACATATTGGAGTCCAACAGAACTTCATTCAGACAAAGCTGTTTCTCCTCAGAATGGATTTACAGTTATATATACACACACACACACACACACACACACACACACATACACACATACATACATACACCTCTAAAAGTTTCTGCATTATATTGCAAAAAATGATCAGTGAGTTACAGTCCTAAGCTGTACACACTACTCATTTCAGGAGTGTTTGTGGGGAAAAAAATAATCAGTCACCAACATGGGATTTAACCAAAATTCATAGATTGCTGTGAGGCCTATGAGGATCTAAAGAAGAATGTGGACAACCTCCTTTGATCTTGCAGTCTTTTTATTACAGAAATATTAAATCTCTTATTTTATAATATCAAATCTGAATTAAAACTATATCTGAATTAGTTTCATTCTAACAACAAATAAATACTCTAAACAGTTCCTTTTCCCTAGTCTATTTTTTTCTGAAATAGAAATAGACAACAGGAACAGATTAATCAGCTCTTATTCTATCAGGTATGCAGTATTGTGTTATAAGGTGATGGCAACATTTTATGCAGAAAAGAAAAACACGTCACAATGCATTTTGAAAATTAATATTTATCTTAATACAAATATCAAAATCTGACACTAGAAATGCTCTTAAAATATCTGTTAGGATGTAAACACCTGTGATCAAGTTTTGTGTCTTTCTGTAAATAGATGGATACATTTTCTTACCTTGTCCCTTGTCTATGAAGCTTGTAATTGTATTGGCAAGTCCCATCTCCAGTTTCATACTTCCATTGATACCTTTCCATTCGACATCAGAAAGAGCTCGGTATAAGGCAAGCATATATTCATGTGGTGTGACAGCAGGATGTCTGAATGCCTCTTTAGATTCCCTTTGGATAATAGGTTCTTTAATTGTTTTGGTTTTGTAGGAACTATCTGAAGTCCCTGTGCCAGATTTTTTCAATGGGGCTTTAGGGCCAAAATTCTGAGCCTTTGGAGTCACCGTCCTTATTCCTGGCTGTTTATTTGAAGTACGTCCTACATGTTTGTCTGTACTCCCTGCTTTAGACAGAGTCTTCTTTGAATCGTCAGTCTTTGCCAAGAGAGCTCCAGCTTGAGCAATATTACTTCTTGTCCTAGACTTGAAATTGCCAGCATTATATTCATGGCTTCCCGTTCTAAAAGTACCTGTCCTTGGCAATGGATGCCTCTCTTTTCCATCTACTTTAGACAGTCCTAATTTGAACCCTTGGTTACCTTGACTTGCTTCAGCAGGATTCAGGATTAAGGAAATGAAAACCAGATAAAACCAACTAAAGTGCCAAAGCAGTATAGAAAGAAAGTACAGGATTTTCATCCTCTGGTCTTCCTTTGAATGCCACCAAAGAAAAAAATTAAAAAGGTTCCTTGAGTTTGGCATAAAAAACCATGAAATAGATTACAAGGCAAGATAAGCAAAAAGAGCTTTATTTTCAATGTAAAGCACTTTAAATCAATCTGTGTAATATTTGTATCCAGTCCCATAGTGGAAATGCTAATTTATTCAATTTGCTGTCTTCTGATTTCAACCAGCAGCTTGTTCCTGAAAAGAGAAAGTTTACCAACCCCCTTTCTTCCTTAAAAATGACTAAAAACTTGAAGGACTCTTGTTTAAATCTGAGAGGATTTTTTTTTTCCAAGAAGGAAGAATGGCGTAATGCTGCCTCTGTGTTACAAGGTTTTTTAAAAAGTTTTGAATCCTTTCCAGTGAAAATATTTCACACACAGAAACCTGCAGGTGCTTAGAAATCTTTTACAAACCTGAACTCAGGAATTGGAAGCGGAATTCCAACAAAAACCTATTTAATTACTCTCTGATGTCATGCTGTCTAAACTAATTTAAGTGTGATATATTTCTTTTAAAAAGTCTTCTTTGCCCTTTCCATTAGAATGAGTCATACTCTGCTTTATGTAAAACAACTCAGTCGGACCAAAAGTCTATAGAATATGCAACTAAAAGTGGTAACATGTTCCATATTTTAGCCTTAAATGAACTCTTCATTTAGAACCAAACAACATCACCTAAGATAAACAGAAAACCTTTAACAAAAGCAAGTGGAAATATATTTATAGTATGCTTTAATTATGTATGCATTGTATACAGTTCTAAACATAGAATCTCTGATTTATTAGCAGCACTCTGTCAGTTGAGTGAAAGAATGAAAAACAAAAGTTATAGCAAAGCTATTGCTTAAAAAGGATTTTAAAAACATTGTGAAATACTGACAAAGAAAATAAGAAATTATGAACAATCACATTTGATGCCTGAGAAGAAAATACTTTCTTATATTGCATTTTAGCTTCATTATTTAAATATTTCCCTTTACAAAGTTCCAGACTATCCAATCTTAAAGCAGCAGTGTCCCCTGCAGGAACTTGGAGCCCTAGGAAGTCAAAGCACCAAAGAACCTCAGTCATCACATTCTAAAACTAAATTCTGGTCAGTTTTTCAGGACAAAGGTTTTTTTTAATAAAACCCTTTACTCATTCATGCTTCTGTAATTCTGATAATGAGTCATCTTAGACTTTTTTTAGAGTGTGGAAATATGCAAACTTCACATGAGTCATTAATTATCTTTTGCCTGAAAAAGAGCATCTTGGATGCTTAATCAAATATGTGGTGAGAAAACTGGACCTCTTGAGGGATCCTGTTACATGACTACTGGCATGATGAAATAGATATGGGGAGATGCATATATAGACGTGGATAAGTTTGCAGCATTTGTATCTTCCTATATATTGACTAAATGCACTTTTTGTTTTAACACTGATCTAATTTCACTGGCTCTGGATTGACATAATTCCTAATAAGGTGCCTACAAACTGGTTTGAACCAAATGTTAATAGCAATTGTAGTCTAACAGAGCTTGGAGAAAGGCTGATATAATTCTTTTTTCAAGAGGCAAGTATGATGATACAAATGATACATGACTAGATTTCTCACTGTCCTTTCCCTTATTACATAAAGATGGGGGGAGGGTTTTGGAAAATTAGACTCTTTTTTTATCTGTTCAATTGTGTGACTGCCTGGACAAGTCCCTGCAGTTTTCTTGGCAAGGTTTTTCAGAAGTGGTTTGCCATTGCCTCATTCCTAGGGCTGAGAGAAAGTGACTGGCCCAAAGTCACCCAGCTGGCTTTGTGCCTAAGGTAGGACTAGAACTCACAGTCTCCCGGTTTCTAGCCTGGTACCTTAACCACTACAACAAACTGGCTCTTGATTTTCTTGATTGGAAAATTAGACTGTGGAGGGGGGTTAATCATTTTCTTCTACTATATTCCCCCTTCCCCAAAGCTATTATGATCATTAATACCGTCACTATCATTAGTGCCAAGCATCTCTGTTCCTGGATATATATCATAATATTGGCACACATACTAATTAGTAATCCAAAGCAGTTAGAGTATTTTTCCGGTCTCCTTCATAAAATTGTCTTATTCCTAGAAAGACAATATCAGTGACTCCTCAAGTATTTTCTGAAAAATAAAAGCAGATGGGGGTGTTATTTCTGCAACTAATTGCTCATGAGTCTGACCAGAAATGTTTAAACATTGTATGACAAGTATTAATTTTCATACTAGCAATACTTTAATAGCATAAGCAAGCAGCATGATCACCATTGTACAAACAGAAATCTCAGCCCTCAAACCACTAATGGGCTGTACAGTTTTTGTGCTGATTCAGCAGTTTAAAAATTGAGCAAGATTTCCAAAATTAAATCACTGTGTGTTTCAGCAGTTTAGCAAAGCAGAAAGAAAAGCCTGAAGCAGGGCCCAAAGCATTATCCCAATTTTAGACAAAGCATTTCCCAGGAGAGAAGTCTATGTGCCAAATACTGTAAATTAAAAAGAAAAATGTGGGACCATCTTCAAAGAAGAAGTATTGAGCATATTTACCTTATTTTCATAATAAATTAATTTACTTTTTTTTTTCAGTCAAGGCGTAAGGACTTTTTCAACCCCTAGGGTAATCTCCTATTCCCAAAACAAGGAACATAATGGCAAAGAGTAGAGAGAGCGAATGCCTCTTTTATGCAACACTGTTCCCAGGAGAAATCAGTCAGACAACTAAGTGACAAATTTTGCTAAAAAAATAGCAAGTAAGAGGTTACTTGCCAAACAAGAAACATTCCAAGTGGAAACTGGGAGATGCAACAGATGGTGCAGGGATGAGAAGAAGCTTAAAGAAAATGCCAGTGCAGAGCCAGTTGTCTATCCTAGTACTAAGATTAGTGTTTAGTTACTGTTGCTTCACTGTATATGCCATATTTCTATGTTAATGAATTAATACGCTGTATTGGGAATGCCAGATACAAATCCCTGCTCTGTCGCAAAGTTCACTGGGTGATTCTGAGTTAGTAATTCTTTGCCAATCTAACCTACCTCCCAGTTTTGTTGTGAGTCAGAATAGGTGGGGTCATGTATAACACCTTAAAGAAAGCATGGGATGTATTATTTAAAAATGCTACAATAAATCTGGATTAGTCATGGATGTCAAATTTCATACGTATAGAATTGGTATTCACTTACCCCTGTACTCCTTACACAGAAAAGTCTTTTGTACAGGAATTTTATTAATAAAATAAAAATAAAATAAAGGTCCAGAAAATTTATCTTAAGAGTGTCTTAACATACTCATATACTGCTAGAAAAGGACTACTTTAAACAGCATATTTTAATATAAAATAGTTTTTAATGATTTCTCAATTTTTGAAGAATCTTTCCAATGGAAGGCAGTCTTGAAGTATGAGCTATTTCACTCTAATTGCAACTGAAAAGTTACCATTTTTAGGCATTGTTACATTTTCCACCAGCATTAGTTACTGAGCTGCTTGCTCAGTCACTCGTTCCCCCTTTAGTACTGAAACATTCAGCTGGGAGTATGGAATCAAAAGCTCTTTTTGGACAGTACCACCCACACTGATTTTTCTTGTTTTCCACTGCTGCTAATTTAAATATGTATCATTGCATCTATGTATATGGTTTAGGTACAACCGGTACGTAGAACTGGTATGTCTAAAAAATACCATTTAGAATGGGAAGCAACTTAAACTAAAATTCTACCAGTCATTCCATCCAATCAGATGTGATTGACTGACTTGTGTGACAAAAATATTGCAGAGGGCAAAAAGAATATCAACATGCTTATTTTTACATTTCAATTTTTTTCTGGAACAGTATTGCAATTTTACTTCCAGAAATAATATTACCTAGTGGTCTCTTACATATACTCTAGAGATCCTTTCAAATAGTGGGTTTTCTCATAAATATTTCATAGCTGTTACTACAGATATCACCAGATTGTTAATTTAGGTCAACTGGTTCTAGCAATTCCCGGTTTTGCACTTGACAGAATAGATGATGATTGCAAAATGAATTCTTACTTTGTTATGTTATCACTGGTAGGTGCCTTCTAAGTTTTTCTTCCACGTAGCTGAGCAATTTGAAACCATGTTATCTCTCCTTGCCACATCCCAAGTTTTCCAGACCATGTTTCTCATCCTTGGTTTGGGTCTAGATCTCCAACTTTTTATTAGCTATTTATAGCAGCAAGTTTTTTCCCAGAGCAAGAAGGCCTATTCCGCCCCTTCCATTGTTTGGGAATAGATTTCTTACTACCTTCATTCAGAGATAATATACTACAACCTTCTGCTCATTAGCAACACAGGCAGAAGCTCTCCATGTCCATGACAATTATTCATATGCCATATAAAATAAAAATCTGAAATTAACAGGTTGCCTAGATGTATGCCAAAATTATACCACAGCACGCTAAGGTGCTGTAAAATGACTGCAAGCTTTAAATAATGTCTTGCTGTATAGAATATCGTGGCATAATCTTAGCTAAGGCAGTGCTTAAGTTTTACTAGAGTAAACAGACTAGTGAAGAACAAACTGTGTGTTTCAGAATGAAGACCCTTTGCAGATATATGCAGGGAATGTATTTAGTTTGCAGTATTGCTCCAGAGGGAGTTCTAAAAATGCTTTTCTCTATGTATCATTGCTTTTCAAAGCTCAGATACAGCTGGAGCTTCAGAGATAAAATCCATTTGCTAACCTGTGACATCACATGACATAACTCAAGCCAGCAAGTGTTTGCCAGCTTCCCTGTTCCACTTGTTTATGATTGTTTTAATATGGGAAACTGGCATGCCCAAAGCAAAATGGCTGTACCCCAGAACCCTTTTCCAAGCATTTTTAGAAAATAAAAACAGAAGGTGGCTGCCGCCCAGTGCTTCGTTTGGAAATGTGTCCACTGCCCAGAAAAACGCATCTTGGGGGATTAAAGGGAACAACCCCGCAGTTTTCCTTCTTTATGGGTGTTTTTAACCCTGGTCACACCCATAAAAGCAGCAGATAAGAAAATATTTTCCCCAATAGCTGTTTAAGGGTGCCTGTGACACACTCCCAAAATTCCAAATGTGTCCACTGGCCCCAAAATGCTTGCTTACCCCTGGCACAAGCCACCTCAAAAGTACAGATCACAATCTGCTTGAAAGGATAGTTCGTACAACATCAAGTACTATACTTCCTCTTCTGTGAAAAAAATTAAAAGGACCCTTGCAGAAAATTCAGACTCTTGTAAGCACCTGCTCCCTACAAAAAAAGAGCAGAGTCAGTTTGAGGCAGCCTTTGTAGAACCTCATCTTAACTTGTGAGAGGCAGCACTTTGTGACCAAGGAATCGGAAAGCTGCCAACAGATGTTCTGAAATATGCTCTTGAGCAGAGGCCCCTGAGGGGTTTGGATACCAAAGGCCTTTGTGAGATTTACAAGACCTGAGGAAAAAAGGGGCCTCTTAGCGGCACGGATGCCGTGGGCTTCTTTGGCATTCACAAAAAGGTTACCAAGAATTTCTGTCCCTTTAAATAATAGAAACCAGATGTTGTAGCTGGCAATGTCTAATAAATGACATTTCCAATAACTGTGAAGCAGAATCCAAGATCTCCAGCTTCTTGACCTTTTAAATCAATAGCATTAATGTCTTAATGCAAGCAAAAGCCTAGGAATCTGAAGAAGCAAGTGGTTGAGTGCAAAAATCCAAGGCTTGGAAACTTGGAGAGCATCGGGGCCAGAATGTTATAGAAACAAGCTGCAACTAGTTCACAGAATCACACGCATGAGCGCATCCAGTAGAGCTTTAGCTAGAACAGAAGCACATAAAACAATTTTGTATATTTTCAGGCCAAAATTAACATTGATCAGATTTTTTCATGGTCAGTTCCATGTGATTTTCCTTCAGAAATCAATGCTAACTTCTTCCCTATTGTTACAAGTAAAAAAAATAAAAATAAAACGAAGAATCTCCAGGACAGCAGAAATAATATACAAGAAAATGGATTTTATTTATTTACTTACTTATTAAAGGAAGATAGTCTACAATGTGAGTCTCAAGTGAGAGGGGTTTTTTTTTTTTAAAGGAGGACAGCAGTTGCCTGGATAGTACAGAGGAAAGCAGATTCTTAGAGCTAGTTGGGACCTACTGGTGTCGAACTGGAGAGCAGTAATTGTATTCCACTCATTTAGAACTATATTTAATTTAAAAAATCCTTTTAAAGTTCTTTCCAACTATAGAAATTCAGGCCTGGGTTATCTGAAATCTTAGAGTGTCAAATACAGAAGCAGAGAGTGATATTTATAATATGATTCTGATACAATTAAATACAAGGTGATCGACTGCAATACTTCTCAATTTGCAATTTCACTAAATAATGGCTAAACATTTTGTATTTTATTTTTCAAACAACTGCTTCAAAACACCTCTCAATTTTGAAAACAAGCAAAAATTGTATTCTAGAGACCACCTCATCCACCTTTCTCTTTTTGTTCCTGAAGAATACTATGGATGCATCAAGGATCCAGAAGCATTCTAGACTGGGTGCCAGTAAACCGGAGCTTTCAGACAAGTTGATGATGTAGATCATGGAATCTGCATGGTCAGAGTTTAAGATACCAACACAAGGTTTACATATTATGCTAAGTCACTGTTTATTTATTAAACAAAACTTAATGGATTGGATTCACATAGCACACTGGGAGACTGTGAGTTCTAGTCCTGCCTCAGGCATGAAAGCTGGCTGAGGGCACAGCTGGAAGATCTGAAAGACCAGGTTAGGGACAGATCATCATGGAGAAAATCTATTTATGTGGGCACTAGGAATCAAAAATGACTTGATGGTATAAAATCAATAATTTTTTTAAAATGTGTTTATTTAATTTTTTATCCCACCTTTATTATTTTTATAAATTACTCAAGGCGGCGAACATACCTAATACTCCTTCCTCCTCCTATTTTCCCCACAACAGCAACCCTGTGACTGCAGCTTCAGTCTCTCTTTAATTGATGGTTCATGATAGCTTCTCATATCTGGAGTTCTGAACTTGGAACTGATTTGTATGGTGTATAGCTGTTATGGTATAGAGACATTTCGCTGCAGGCAATAGAATATTCCCAAAGAAAGATAAAAGTCCCAAAGAAGGTATAAAAACACTGTTAAGAAAGCTGACATATATATTTATTGCCTACTTCCATGTTTTATCTGAAGTGCTAGTAAATGTATAGATGTTACACAAGGTGAAATTTGTAAAACATGTTGTTGGTTTTGAGAGGGAAGATGTCATTATTATGATTTGCAGACACTCTCCTGCAAGAAATTCTAGAATAGATTTTGGAGGTAGACCTTGGTACAAAGACTGTAGGATGCAGAGCCTGGAGCCATTTCTACTTTAGGAGTAGATAGTTGTGAGTTCTCGTAGCAATAGAGAAGAATTCTATTTATTAAAAGCCTTTCATCATTTGAAATCAAAATATTTGAAACCTTTTAATTAGTTCAGTGAGATGGAGTTTTCCTTGATCTCTTTTGTGTTGTTTATTTGTTCAGTCGCTTCCGACTCTTCGTGACTTCATGGACCAGCCCATGCCAGAGCTTCCTGTTGGTCGCCAACACCCCCAGCTCCCCCAGGGACAAGTCCGTCACCTCTAGAATATCATCCATCCATCTTGCCCTTGGTCGGCCCTCTTCCTTTTGCCCTCCACGCTCCCTAGCATCAGCATCTTCTCCAGGGTGTCCCGTCTTCTCATTATGTGGCCAAAGTATTTCAGTTTTGCCTTTAATATCATTCCCTCAAGCGAGCAGTCTAGCTTTATTTCCTGGAGGATGGACTGGTTTGATCTTCTTGCAGTCCAAGGCACTCTCAGAATTTTCCTCCAACACCACAGTTCAAAAGCATCGATCTTCCTTCTCTCAGCCTTCCTTATGGTCCAGCTCTCGCAGCCATATGTTACTACTGGGAATATCATTGCTTTAACAATACGGACCTTTGTTGTAAGTGTGATGTCTCTGCTCTTGACTATTTTATCGAGATTGGTCATTGCTCTTCTCCCAAGGATTAAACGACTTCTGATTTCCTGATTGCAGTCAGCATCTACAGTAATCTTTGCACCTAGAAATACAAAGTCTTTCACTGCTTCTATGTTTTCTCCCTCTATTTGCCAGTTATCAATCAAGCTGGTTGCCATAATCTTGGTTTTTTTGAGGTTTAGCTGCAAGCCAGGTTTTGCACTTTCTTCTTTCACTTTCATCATAAGGCTCCTCAGTTCCTCTTCGCTTTCAGCCATCAAAGTGGTATCATCTACATATCTGAGATGGTTAATGTTTCTTCCAGCAATTTTAACTCCAGCCTTGGATTCCTCAAGCCCAGCATGTCGCATGATGTGTTCTGCATACAAGTTGAATAGGTAGGGTGAGAGGATACAGCCCTGCCGTACTCCTTTCCCAATCTTAAACCAGTCCGTTATTCCGTGGTCTGTTCTTACTGTTGCTACTTGGTCATTATACAGATTCTTCAGGAGGCATACAAGATGACTTGGTATCCCCATACCACTAAGAACTTGCCACAATTTGTTATGGTCCACACAGTAGAAGGCTTTGGAATAGTCAATAAAACAGAAATAGATGTTTTTCTGAAACTCCCTGGCTTTTTCCATTATCCAGTGGATATTGGCAATTTGGTCCCTAGTTCCTCTGCCTTTTGTAAACCCAGCTTGTACATCTGGCAATTCTCACTCCATGAATTGCTGAAGTCTACCTTGCAGGACCTTGAGCATTACCTTACTGGCATGTGAAATGAGTGCCACTGTTCGATAGTTTGAACATTCTTTAGCGTTTCCCTTTTTTGGTATGGGGATATAAGTTGATTTTTTCCAATCTGATGGCCATTCTTGTGTTTTCCAAATTTGCTGGCATATAGCATGCATTACCTTGACAGCATCATCTTGCAAGATTTTGAACAGTTCAGCTGGGATGCCATCTTCTCCTGCTGCCTTGTTATTAGCAATGCCTCTTAAGGCCCATTCAACCTCACTCTTCAGGATGTCTGGCTCTAGCTCACTGACCACACCGTCAAAGCTATCCCCAATATTGTTATCCTTCCTATACAGGTCTTCTGTATATTCTTGCCACCTTTTCTTGATCTCTTCTTCTTCTGTTAGGTCCTTGCCATCTTTGTTTTTGATCATACCCATTTTTGCCTGGAATTTACCTCCGATGTTTCTAATTTTCTGGAAGAGGTCTCTTGTCCTTCCTATTCTATTGTCTTCTTCCACTTCCGCGCATTGCTTGTTTAAAAATAATTCCTTGTCTCTTCTGGCTAACCTCTGGAATTTTGCGTTTAATTGGGCATATCTCCCCCTATCACTGTTGCCCTTTGCTTTCCTTCTTTCTTGGGCTACTTCTAGTGTCTCAGCAGACAGCCATTTTGCCTTCTTGGTTTTCTCTTTCTTTGGGATGTATTTTGTTGCCACCTCCTGAACAATGTTGCAAACTTCTGTCCATAGTTCTTCAGGGACCCTATCTACTGAGTGCAGTCCCTTAAATCGATTCTTCACCTCCACTGCATATTTCTTAGGGATATTAGTGAGCTCATATCTAGCTGATCTGTGGGTCTTCCCTAATCTCTTTAGTCTGATCCTACATTGTGCAATAAGAAGGTCGTGATCTGAACTACAGTCAGCTCCAGGTCTTGTTTTTACCAACTGTATAGATGTCCGCCACCTTTGGCTGCAAAGGATGTAGTCAATCTGATTTCGGTGTTGTCCATCTGGTGAAGTCCATGTATAAAGCCTTCTCTTAGGTTGTTGGAAGAGAGTGTTTGTTATGCAGAGTGAGTTGTCTCAGCAAAATTCTATCAGCCTATGTCCTGCTTCGTTTTGTTCTCCCAGGCCATGCCTACCTGTAATTCCAGGTGTCATTTGACTGCCCACCTTAGCATTCCAGTCTCCTGTGATGAAAATAACATCTCTTTTAGGCGTATTGTCCAGTAGGTGCTGCAGATCCTCATAGAACTGATCTACTTCAGCTTCTTCAGCATCTGTGGTTGGGGCGTATATTTGGGTCACTGTGATGTTAGATGGCTTGCCCTGTATTCGAATTGAGATCATTCTATCATTTTTTGGATTGTATCCAAGCACTGCTTTAGCCACTTTACTATTAATTATGAAGGCTACTCCATTTCTTCTGTGGTCCTCTTGTCCACAGTAGTAGATTTGGTGGTCATTTGATGTGAAGTGGCCCATTCCAGTCCATTTCAGTTCACTGATGCCCAAAATGTCTATCTTCAATCTGGACATCTCACCAATAACCACATCCAATTTGCCCTGGCTCATAGATCTTACATTCCAGGTTCCAATGGTGTGTTGATCCTTAGAACATGAGATTCGCCATTCACCACCAGCACTGTCGGCCACTAGCTGTTCTTTCGGCTTTGAGCTAGCTGCATCATCACATCTGGGGCTAGTTGAACTCATCCTCCCCAGTAGCATTTTGACCATCTTCTGATCTGGGGGTCTCATCTTCCGATGGTATACCGACATATCTCTGGTTGTACTGATCCATTTAGTTTTCATGGCAAGAATACTGGGGTGGGTTGCCATTACCTTCCCCAGGGATCGCATTTAGTCTGACCTCTCTGTCATGACCTTCCCGTCTTGGGTGGCCCTTCATGGTTTAGCTCATGGCATCATTGAGGTGCTCAAGCTCCAACACCACGACAAGGTAACGATCCTTTGCTGAAGTGATCTCTTTTACTACAGCTAAATTGTACTTCTGTTTAGTAGAGTTTTAGAATATTTAAAAAATTAACTGTATTCATGTACATGTTTATCAAAAACAAAACATAGTAAATCTCTTTGGCTGCCCGTGCATGAAGCACTTAATCACTTTTTATTCAACTAACCCAACTTTCTGGATCCACATGTCACACTGAACCATAAAGTAGCAGTACAGTTTGGACTCACATGATGTCCTTGGCTAACATATGATTAGCTACAATAGTTTGTGGTTTAGTATACGAAGTGAAACAACCACTGAATATATAAGAACAGCCCTTCAAAAAGACTTTTTCCCTGTCCTGAAATTTCCAACACTCAACTTGATTAAATAATCCTGTTTTTCTATTTTTGCATACTGAGAGAGGCAGAAATGAAGAAAGGAGTTAAGAAAAACTGTCCTGTCATGCAAACATTTGCCATTTTCCCAAGTGAGTACCAACCCATCACCATACCTCAGTTCCAGAGTCTAGCCTTTTCTGCATGTGGACTGTTACATTTTGCTCTCCAGATTAAGCATCATTCAAAGATACCTCACTCCTTTGGAATTAGCCTTGAAGCAACATCGCTGAGTTATTTTAATATTGAGGGCACCTCATCCCAAAATGCCAAATGATCTCTCCCAGCAATTTTATGTATATGTTGAATAACATGGGGGACAGTATAGTATTCCTAAGGCCAAGACAGCTCAAAGAGAAAAAAAAACGTGAAGCAGAAAGAAAAGCAAACCTAATGAGGATAAAAATAAAAGAAAACGGAAGACTGGAAAAAATTCTTTTCTTTCTGCCTTTCGTCCTTGACAGGATATATGCTCTTACTATAAGACTCATTAGCAAAATTAAAACACGAGCTAAGTCGACCAATTAGAAAGGGACAGCTTTTAAAAAAAGAAACACTTTCATCTTCCCGCTGTTCTGCGTCAATGTCACCTCCCCATCTCCCTTTAAACCAATAGGAGGCAGCGGAGAAGTACAGAAGCGGAGTCCAAGGGCTCATGGGTAATGTCGTTTTTCCAAGAGCAGTTTTAATTGCAAACCGCCTTTAAGCGAACTCTATTTCCCATAAGTCGTTTCTCGATTTTTTTCGCCTATTGCCCAGGCAAGCGAGTTCAGGAAGGCTATCAAGCAGAGCTGATTCGCGGCTACGGGCCTAGCGCTATTCTCCCCGCCCAGCCTCACCTGCTCGCAGCTTCACAGGTGAGGAGGAGCGGGAAGTACGTCTTGACTCCTGGGTGGGAGGGCTGTCTCGGACTTTCGCTTGGGGTCCACGTTCAGTGGAATTAGCGGGCCTGGAAGTAAAAATATCGCCGTCGCCGGGACCGTAAGAATTTAGAGGGGTAGAGCCGAGTATTAGCTTTGTTCTCGCTCCCAGAGCTACGAACAGACAAATTTCTGAACTTTAGAAAAGTTAGTTTTTATCAAAACCTATTTTTTTTCTACTTCTACTGGGGTATATTAAACGCCTCTAATTTTTCATTCGTGTACTGGACACAGAGCAGATTAGTTTCTGTCCTGGATAACTTACCTATCTATTTGTTTAAAGAAGAATGCCAAAACAGGCGTGCTTGTCGCTGCTTCTGTTGCTATTGAAAAGAAAAGACTCAGAGCAGCCTTCGCTGCCAGAGGAGAGGAGTCAGTCTTGCTTATATAAGTTTTCTCCTGTAGATGGAAGAAGAGAAAACAGTAAACAGCATGAAAACACAGATGGGTTTTTTGTTGCCGGATGACCAAATAACAGCATTACGTCACCAGATGATGGAAAACCAGGCATCCTATCGTCAGAAACTACAAAGTTCACAAGAAGCACAACACTGTCAAGCAATACTTGTACAAAAGCTACAGGCAAAGGTAAAAAAGCCTTTCTGTTGCCAGTGATACCCCAAAAGAAACTGGTGATGTACCTTCATAGATGCATAAATAAAAGGGTTAGTGAGGTGTAACAGTGCTGTGAAAGAATGGAGGAGAATCTGCTTCAAATTCCCACTCGTTATGAAAATTACTGGGTGACTTGTGGATAATCATATCTTTCAGCTGAACCTCCCCCAGAATACAGTAATTGTGAGGATAAAATTGGCAGGGGCAATATTACTTTAAGCTGCTGAAAGAAAAGCAGGATATAAATGTAAAAGATAAATTTAAAAAATGACTGGAGCTTCTACTTGTAAACATTTTTTTCTGAAAAATTTGTTGTTTTGACTAATTCTGCTAAATATTCATGTCTTGGGCATCTAGTGTTATATCTAAATTAGCAAAGAAACCAACTTAAAATTTTAGTTTTGTCCAATTTTTTTCTGAAAATCTTTTTTTCCCCCCTTTTTCCAGTGCTACACATACATGAGAGCCAGCATGGTACAGTGGTTAAGGCACCAGGCTAGAGACTGGGAATTCTAGTTGCACCTTGGGCACAAAGGCAGCTGGGTGACCTTGGGCCAATCACACATACTCAGTCCTAGGAATTAGGCAAAGGCAAACCACTTGCAAATCTTGCCAAGAAAACTGCAGGTATTAGTCCACGCAGTTGCCAGGAGTCAACACTGACTTGAAGGCGTACACACACACACATCACACTGTTCACTTTCAAGAAAAGGAACATTATGTGCCACATCTCCACATGAAAAGGAATAGGACAGTAAGCAAAATAAATTGGAGACGTGAGATAAGAGAAAAGATCAGTTAAATCTAATTTATTACAAATTAACTAATATTTCTCCATACCTTTCTGTTACTCCAAATCATCCCTGCTTCTACACATGCATGTGCCTTTTCATAACTGCTTTTGTTCTTTAAACTTCTCAGCCTTCTCTTTTTGATAATTTCATTAACTCCATCCAACCACAATTGTCTCGATCTTCCCTGTCTTCTTAACCCAGTCTGCCTTCATATACTTGTTTTGTGATTTGATCCTCATTCATTCTCTCTACATGACAAATCTTTTCAACTGTTCTTTTTTTATAGTCACACTTTCATATTCAATCCATATTCATTCATTGCCCATTCATTCTTAACCCCAACTTTTCTTGTTTTACCACATAGTCTTCTTACATATCTAATTTCTAATTCATCCTATTTTTATGTTTCTCCTGCTATATCCTTGGAGCACATTGTTATATGCAGTCATTTCCATTTGTTTCAATAAACATTTATTCATTGCCATATAGTAGATCACATAAAATTTCTCCATCCATTTCTCATATTTAATAAACATTTTGCCAAGGCCCACAGACCTTTATATATAACTTGCAATTGTTCAATGAATTTTCCTTGTCAAACACAATTGTTTTGGTCTTTGACACATTACTTTTCAGATTAAGGCTCTTTGTTACGATTTGTATAACGTTCAACTGAAAATCTTTGTTGGATTATCAGCCAATAATACATCATTGTATGCATGTTAAATTCATTCATGTCCCGAACTATGTAATATCATTACAAGCATTCCTTATATATTTATCCATAAATACAATAAACCACAAAGAGGTTCACACATCCTTGTTGTAATTCCTGTTCAGAGTTGAACCATTTGTTAAACATTCTGTTTATTCTCATGCTTGTTTTATTTTCATCATATATCACTCTTTCCATATTCAGCAACCAACTTTCAAGTCCATATTCATGCAAAAGATTCCATAATTGCATTGCAAATTTTACTTGATCAGCTGGTATTCCAGTTGCTAAGTATTACTGTTTGAAAATTCTCTGATGTTAAGGTAGCAAGTGAAATAATGATAAAAGACATTGCTTCCTTCCAAATTACTCTGTTTACCTACTCTAAAGCTGGAATTTATGTGTGTGTGTGTGTGCTCGCACGTGTAAGTGTGTAAGAGAAGGCACAAACTCAGCACAGAAAGAGCATTAATTGATAACAAACCTGAAACTGTTTGAAATGTCAGAGAAAGGTGTTATAGCACAGAAAGATGTACACTAATAATTTTCTGTTTGTCATAGGTTTTGCAATATCGAAATTGGTGCAAGGAGTTAGAAAAGCGTCTGGAAGCCAACAATGTGAGTTATATTGGAAGTGATCTTTGTAATTATGTATTATTAACAGTGTACTGCTGAGCTGCCATGCTAAAGTGAGGAGGATTCTTGGAAGTACATTCTGTGGAGTCCTTGGTGCTTTCTGAGCTTGGTTGTTTGCTTGCAGACATTTCACTACCTAACTAGGTAGCATTATCAGTGCTAGTGAGCGTGGGCTTTGCTCCCTATTTACATACAGTAGCTTGCCCTGCCAATGTTGGTGGGGGTGTGGTTTTCTCCTTGGTAGTTCTTTCATTAGGGTATTGTTTTCTGCTTGATTGTCTAGTGTTAATCCCTGCTTATCTGGGTGTTGGCTGCTAGGGGGATATATTCTGGTCTTTTTTGTTTCCTTCTTAGCTTTTTGTTAACTCTTTTGAATGGTGTATAAATATGGTTTGTTTCTGTGTCTATTGATGGCTGATTAGTCTGAATGCCAAACTTCCAGGAATTCCCTAAAGTTTTTGGATTTGGCTTGGTTTAGGATGTTGTTTCCCAGTTGAAATTGTGGTTGAGTCTGTCCATGTGTTGTGGAATTAAGGAGTTTTCATCCTGTCTTCTGACTGCTAGTTGGTGTTCATGGATGCGCTCTGCTAGTCTTCTGCCTGTCTGTCCTATGTAGTGGCTGTTACAGTCCTTACACTGCATGCTGTAGATGACTCCTGTTTTTTCTCCTTGGGCTACTGGGTCTTTTGGTTTACTTAAAATGTTTTGGGGGGCTTTAGTTGATTGTGTGCTATGGTGATGCCATGTGGTCGTAATAGTCTGTTGGTTGTTTCTGAGATGTTTTTGATGTATGGTAGTGTTATCCTTTTCATAGCTTGTGCTGGTTGTGCTGTAGTGGGTTGAGTGGTCAGGCACTTTTTGATAAAGTTGCCTGGGTATCCATTTTGTTGGAAGATGTTGTATAGGCGGTCTGTTTCCTTTTTCTTGTGTTCTGGGTAGCTGCAGTGGGTTTGTGTTCATCTGTACAACTTTCTTACACAGCTCCTCTTGTGGAAGGTTGGAAATGGAGCACTTGGTTAGTGTAGGTTGTTCATGCCTACTTCCACTATCTTATTTTTGATAATCTTATTTTGAGAACTGTCCTGAGCATCTTTTGACCTGGGGTTTCTGCTCATGGGATCCCACCTAGTACTTGTTGAAGTTGGCTGTCCTGCTCTCAATTTCTCTTTCTGAGTATCTTGAGCCCCAGGATGACATGGTAGCTTTTCCAAAATTCCCATTACTTTTATTTCTTCAACTTCATCTTTGCTCTTAGAATCAGGTTTGTAGAACTGATACCTTCTGGGAATGAAACAATTAGCAAGACCACTGAGGAATTTTTACGACCTTGCAGTCTTAGTTGTTTTCTAATTGATGACTATGTAGTTAAAATTATTATTATTATCATCATTATCCTCCCTTGAAAATTCTGGTACAGGAGGCCATTATGCACATCTGCTTGGTGATTTATTAGACATCCTCACAATATTATCACCTTCGTTGTATTCTTTCAAATATGCTCTTGACTGGGCTCTCCTGCTCAAATTCCTGGGTCTCAGTATGTGGGTTAACTTCCTTCATAAATAATGCCATTCTTTTTTTTTCCTTTTGCCTGGCCTATTCCTTTTGAATAAGTTATATCTTCCTTCCATGCATTCCATTCATGAATTTCATTTTATCAGATTTCAATAATACCTCTCAAATTGTATTGGCTTTTTTTTCACTAAAACTTATTCCTTGGCCTCATATTCTGTACATTTCTATTGATCCACTGGAATCCTCAAGTCATGTGTTTTGACCTATTCCTTCCTATATTTTTGTGCTCTGTACTGGGCACTTCTACATCCTGCATATCCCTCCCACTCCTATTACCAGTATTTGGCATAGCACTATTTTCTGGGATCTAATACCTAACCCCCCCTTCACAGCCATGCAGTTAGTTTAATTGTAATTAAATGAATGTGGCTTAGTACTACACCACTGATTATCCATTTGATCACTGTTTTATAATCTGATGTTTAATTAAGACATCTTTTTCTCACAAAGGATTCTCATCTACATCTGCAGGATCACAAAGTGGACCAGAGTCTAGAAAATATATTGGTTCATTTGGAAGAAGAACAGCAGAGGTGAATTAAACCTAATTGTAGCAATGTGTTGAGAAAGCAGTGCAGTTACAGTACAGGCAGTTCTCATTTAGCAACTTCCTCGTTTAGTGACTGTTCACAGTTACAACGATGAATAAAGAAGTAACTTTATGACTATTCCTTGCATTTACAACTTTCGCAGGTCTGTAAAGCAAAGGAAAGCTGAAGTAAGATCATAAACTCAGTCATGGTTTCACTTAGCGATCACTTCACTTAATAACCAAGTTGCCAGGCCCAATTGTGGTTGCTAAATGAGGACTACCTGTAATGATGCCAGTTCATCTTCTCAGAATCATGTTTATTTGTTTAAACTATTACTTTTCTCTTATATATCAGATGTGAGAATTTGGCTAGGGTGAACATCTTGCTTCGGGAACACTTGGACAAAGCTAATGAAGTGAATGGGGCTCTCCAGGAAGATATCAACAAACTGATAGATGATTGGACAAGAGCCAAATTTGAGTTAGAGCACAAAGAGAGTGAATGGCACAAAGAACGGGAGGTAAGAATGCATTTGTAGTAAGATTACCAAAAATGTAAGGAGAGTAAATTTCTTCCTAGACAATCTTGTATTCCAGTTAGATAAAATTCCCCATGCTTCAGTTTGAACAGATGTTTGCTGATAAAGACTAAGAAAGTTGGTAAATATTAAGTAATGGGACTAAGCAAGGGTATATACAGATGTAAATGATTCTAGCAGTCAAGCCACTATCAAAGATATGTCATATTAAATGGGAATCGAGTGCTTCCTTTCTTAATGATTGGTCAGCTCATAGCCATATATTGAAAGTTGATTCATATTGCAGAAAAAAGATATTCAATAACAGCCTAAAGAAGCTTATATTTTTTCCTTGAAAAAGATGCTTTAGTGTGTTCCAAATGACTGTTGTGGGATAAAACAGAGACCATGTTGTCACTTGTTATTTTCTTGCTGTTTATAGTTCTTTGAAAACTATATGCGGTCTGAACACGATCGTATCCTTGGCATTTGGCGGCAAGTGGTGACATTACGTCGTCATTTTTTGGAAATGAAGACAGCAACTGACAGGTGAGGAGGAACAAATTCTTCTATCAGTTGAAATTTTATACTGCTAAATTATATGCGGAAATATCCTTTTTCTGTATATCAGTGAAAGAACTGACATGTTTCTTTCACTGCTGTATAGGAAGGATAATTTTTATCTACTCCATCTTTCCTCTGAAGATTTTGGTTTACTGGTGGCTGAGTTCCACTATCTATTGATAGGTAGAGCATAGTATTATTTATTTTTACTCCAGGGATCTGTCTGAATTAAAAGCTGAGCAAGTGAGGCTTTATGGCTCTATATTGGTCAGTTGCTTCCATGTGAGCTCTGATGCACAGTTCTGGGAGACCAAGAATTTAGAAGATCCAGCCCTAAGATGCCAGCTACAGGAACAGCAACAGCTTGGTAAAAGACTAGAGAAAATGGATATGGAGAAAGTAATATATCAGCCAGCCAAAGAAATTGTGACTTTACATATCAAAGGAGATTTGGCAAAGGAAGATCTTCAGAGCAGGTAAGTACCATTTTAAAAGGTCTACTGACTGCTCTCCTCACCAGTTGTGATTGTTCAAATATTCAAATTACACTGGCTGTTAGCACCAAGACTTTATCAAGAAAGACATTTAGTTACAAATCATAGTAGAAATGAATTATACCAATTAATATTTTAATTGGTAAAGCAAACTAGAAAGATAGTGGCCCAAATAAGTAGTCAGTATGATTTGTTCTCTCTTGGAAAAAAATGCAGATCTTCTGGTAACAATTGTGGTATATGAATAATAGTATCAGGGAAAAAGTGGTAAAAATACATGGCTTTATATATAAGGGCTATATTTTAAAGTAGTAATGTTTTTGGGATTGGAGATGTTTTCTCTATTAAGAGAGCATGCATGTATGTGTGTGTGTATGTGTGTGTATGTAAGTAAAATCTTGGACCTTCATTAGTGGTATTTTGGAGGTGGAGCTTGGTTTTCAGATGGTTGCATTTAGAAAGTTCCTGTAGGAACATTCTGTCCATATAAAAGTTCTACTTTGGCACACTGAGAAATTGGATACAGGAATCCTACTTCGGCTTTGGGATTGTAAATTGTAACATTATAATGATTCTAATGGTGTTTTGCTCCTTCAAGGGATTAATATAAAGTATGTAATTAGATTTTTTTCCTGATTTTGAAAATGGGTGCTCTGCTTAGAAGTTGGGGTTCCTAAATGCATCAAAATATGTGCAGGATTCATGTTCTCATCTTGAGCTTTCAGGGACAATGAGCCTCTTTTAGAAGCAGCAATGTAAAATCATGGTAGCCAAAACATCTTAGTCTGTAAATACTGCTGTTGTCTTTTCAGGGTGCTGGAGTTGACTGCTTTGCTTGAAGAGTCTCATAAACAGAATGAAGAGAAGGAGAAGACAATGAAGGCACTAAGAGACACGGTGGAAATTCTGGTATATTGTCAAAGAATCAGAGAAAATTCAGTTCCTTGATAAAAACTCAAAGTTATGTAGCTTGCTTTATACAGTTTTAGTGATAGCTGCTTACACAAGTGAAATGGAGGAGTCTGGAACACAAGATGTTTTGAAAAGAAATGTACTATTTTCTACAACAGTAATACCTAATGTTGATATAATTATGCCCAAGGAATGGGAAAACAGGTTGTGCATTTATAAAGCCAAAGTTCTTTTTGCTAATATAGTTTGAAAAAGTGTATGTAAGATGTAAACTGAATATTCATTTTAACAACTAAACTGTACAAGTTTTCCCTGTACTGCTGTGGAATCCTGTAATACTGATGGATTTGCCTACGGGTAGAACTTATTTTGATATGTTTTCATTTGTTATATTCTGGCCAATGAGATATGTCCATTGCAGTTCTATTGATAATAATGTTGTCACTTAGTATTCTTACTAAATTATGTTCTAAGAGCAGATGTTTTTGAAGATTCAGACTCTGTAAACAATGACTAAACTGTAATGCTTTTATTTTTTCAGAAGGCGAATAATTTGAAGATAGATTGTGATCAAACAACAAGCAAAAATATCAGTGAAGAGATCTTTTCTCTGCAACATGTGATAACAGAAATTACTCAGGTAATATCTGATCTCTTTTCATGGTTTTTCACTTCTTTAAATGTAAATTAAATCTTCCATTCTTTTGTGTAGAAGTGCATTTTTGGACTTTTGGGAGCATGCTTTGTAGTACATGGCTGGCCTTTGTCCATTCATCACATACCTGCTGTGATGAGTGTGGCCAATCACAAAAATGTTGATGGAGCAGGCATTATATTAAAGGCCCCAATATACAAAATATAAAAAAGCTTCATGCAAAAGACTTAACTATATGTATTCTACTTAGAGGTATGTTTGTTTTATTTATTTACAATAATTTATATGCTGCCACCTCAGACTATAGGGATTCTTAATGAAATAAGCAACCATAAAACATACAGTTGGTTTGGATTTCAGGCAGTCATTAGCGAGAATGATGCAACAATTGGCATCCCGCAACTTGAGAAGCATGCTGACCCTTGTGGGATCATACCACTGGATGCTGGTGATTCAGATGGGACCCTTCTTCTTGTACGTGATGTGCTTGCTAGGAGAAGAAATCAAGTGCAGGTGAGAGGATTGTTAAGAATCCTTTTCCCTGTCAAATTTCTCTGAGGACTTTGACTGATTTTAATTCCTTCCACAGGCTAATGTTTCTTATATTCTAACACATAGCTTTTCTTAGCTTCTGTCAAGACCTTCATGACAGGCTCTTTCAGGACACAAGAATACTTGGATTTCTAGAAAGACCTTTATTGCTAGTAGGATATTGTAACAGAATCTTGAAAGCCTATTGAAGTAATTCTCTTGCACAATTTATACCTGGTATAATTAAGATGGAGTAATTCTGAGTCTCTTTCTCATGCTTTCTGAATTCAAGAATTTCTTCTGTAGCAGCCCTGTTTCCTCCATTAACTGTCTTTCTCCCATCTTTGTGTTCCAATGATTTGTTAGGCTTTCCACCACAGCTTTTGTAAAATACTCCTTCAGTCTCCAGGTGCTTTTATTCTGTGTGTTGACTCTCAGTCAGCTTTCTATGTAAATATCTATTTACTCTCCATCCTCTCATCATACATTTTTGTTAAGCCTTATTTTTTTGTTTTTTCTTTTGCAGCAACTGAGGCAACAGCTGTTGGAAAGTCAAGATTCTGTCACTGCTTTGGAGAAGCAACAAAAGCAGCAGGCAGAGCACAGCAGCTTCCTAAGAGATAGGCTTGAACAACTAGAAGGAGAAAGAGACACATGTGCAAGCCAACGTCAGCATTTACAGTCTGTATTGCAGACTTACCGTAGGTAAGCCTTATGCTTGCTTTTTCTAGCTTTAGAGTATCTTCTCCAACCTGCTGCCTTCAGATGTGCTGAGTTTGTAATTCCTGTAATTCTTTTGGCTCTCCTGATTGAGAATTTTGAGAATTGTAATCCCAAAATTCTGGGTGATGCCAGTGATTCTACTTTCATGGAATATGTCATGAGTAAGGATGGCGAGCAGGGGGCTCCCACCCAGACTGTCAAGCGCATGCGTAGCACTGAGGAACTGTTCAGCCATTCAAAGAGACACAGATCGGGACCGCCTTAACCTTTGGGGTTTATATGGCTGGGTTTTCCCACGCTTCCTCAGTTTGTTAGGATTCTTGTTAAGTACTACTAATAAATATTAGAGACCAAGTCATTGTCTCAGTGTGTTTCCTGGTAATCAGGACAGAATATATCATACTGTTAAATATATTTACCTTATAATGTATCTGTTTATTACTGCCAAGTTAGTTGTTGTCAATTTCCAGCAGTAACTACTTAACTGGAGACTACTGTTTCACAGTGACCATGAAACCCTGGAGAAATCTAGAAAAGAACTGCAGCAACAGCTGGAAATATTGCAACAGGAGGTGCAGCACTTACGCCAGAGTAACACTGAGCTACAGCTGAAAGGAGATATGGCAGATGGGGAGAAAGAAGAAAAACAGGAGGAATTGGAAAGGCTAATGCGTGAGAGAGAATACACGTGAGCTTTTGCTTGTTTTCTTCACACATTCCCCAAAGAGCAATAGTTTGCTTAAAAAAAAAATTGGTCTACTCCCACATTGTGCACCTATTCATATGTATCATAATATGCCATACAATTTGACATTATTAGGTGCATTATTAGTGAGAAGAACCAGAACTATCTGCCATGTTCAAGCAGAAACTGGAAAAAGATTTCTTGAGAATGCTTAGATTTGGGTTCTTGCACTGAATGGGGGTTGCCAGACCCCTTGTTCAATGCAGAAGTTCAAATTAACCCCCTGTTTAGTGCTGAAGTCCAAATTCAAGCATGTGGTCCATTCCAGCTTTATGATTCTAGTGCTGAATAAATTTTAAAGATTAACATCCTAATAGCACTTCCAAGTGATCAGAGTGCTTGATGTGCATTACATACTTAATTTTTTTTTTTCAATGTTAAAAACTGAGGAGCCTTATGATGAAGGTGAAAGAAGAAAGTGCAAAAGCTGGCTTGCAGCTAAACCTCAAAAAAAACCAAGATTATGGCAACCAGCTTGATTGATAACTGGCAAATAGAGGGAGAAAACATAGAGGCAGTGAAAGACTTTGTATTCCTAGGTGCAAAGATTACTGCAGATGCTGACTGCAGTCAGGAAATCAGAAGACGCTTAATCCTTGGGAGAAGAGCAATGACAAATCTCGATAAAATAGTTAAGAGCAGAGACATCACACTGACAACAAAGGTCCACATAGTTAAAGCAATGGTGTTCCCCATAGTAACATATGGCTGCGAGAGCTGGACCATAAGGAAGGCTGAGAGAAGGAAGATCGATGCTTTTGAACTGTGGTGTTGGAGGAAAATTCTGAGAGTGCCTTGGACTTCAAGAAGATCCAACCAGTCCATCCTCCAGGAAATAAAGCCAGACTGCTCACTTGAGGGAATGATATTAAAGGCAAAACTGAAATACTTTGGCCACATAATGAGAAGACAGGACACCCTGGAGAAGATGCTGATGCTAGGGAGAGTGGAGGGCAAAAGGAAGAGGGGCCGACCAAGGGCAAGATGGATGGATGATATTCGAGAGGTGACGGACTTGTCCCTGGGGGAGCTGGGGGTGTTGACGACCGACAGGAAGCTCTGGCGTGGGCTGGTCCATGAAGTCACGAAGAGTCGGAAGCAACTAAACGAATAAACAACAAAAGCTAAGTCACTGTGTAACATGGTGAATTCATGGCACAGCTGAGAATAGAACACAAGACTTCCTGTTCGATAACTCTGTCTCAGCTGCTACATTACATCAGCTGTTTCTTTTATTTAGCTTTATTTGAATTCAGTATTCCATACAGACCCATTCAGGCGGCAGAAAAGGGGTCAAAACTATTAAGACAAATAAAAGAATTCGATAAGAAAAGGAAACAGCTAAAACTCAGCAGCATTAATTATTCTGCTCCATCCCTTTAAGTCCTTGCACACCATCCTTGCTTCCACCTGCATCCATGTTCAGTGTTTTGTTCTTTACACGTCTTTCTCTTTTGAGGATCTCAACAACTCCATCCAATCACCGCATTCTTGCTCTTCCTCTTTGTTTTGAAGCATTCACTGTTCCTTCATATATTTATTTTGCAATTTGATTCTCATTTTCATTACATGACAAAACAACCTCAAGTGCTGCTTCAGTTGTGGTCACTCCCTTTTTTATTCAGTCCACATCATTCAGCATCCATTCATTCTTGACCCTTTCTCTTCTTGCTTCATCACATATTCTTAAATACCACATTCCCACTGCATTTAGCCTTTACTGTTCTAATATATTCCATAAAATAAAGTGAGCACAAGTATACTCTCATATACAGCTATTTTCACTTCTTTTGACAAACATTCCTTCCTTCCCACAAACCATATACTACCCACTCTCTTTTTCCCAGTATTTGTGTGTCTTAAAATACCTCCATGCATTTTTCGATCTAAATATTCTGCAAAGAAACACACATTTATCTACTTGTTCTAGTTTTTTCTCATTTATATATAACGTGTAATAGTTCATTCCATTTTCCTTATCAAGCAACAACCTTAGGTTTTGATATGTTAATTTTCAGATCCGTACTGCTTGTTGCAACTTTCAGGTTCTTAGACAACAACATATTATAATCTTCACAACAAAAGTACCTAAAATGTAATCACAAATGTTATTTATACGTCTATCCATATATACATTAAGCAATCATTTCTCTGGTTACACTATCTTTACTGGCAGGCTTATTATTTTTCAATATTCTCAGAGTATTTATGACTTCCTTTTCACCAATTTTGTTTTGTATACTATCGTTATATCATTTATTTCAGTTCCACTCTTCAAGGTACCACTATCATTCCCATACAAATCTCTAAAATACTTGTTTCAGTATTCCTTTGCTTCAGTTTCATCTCAAATAATTTTCATCACTTTTATTTTTAATTCCATTCACTCTCCTGGAGTCTCCTTGGTTTTTTTTTTTTTTTTGGTCCCTTTGAGTCAGTGTTGCCTGGTGACTGCCTGGACTAGTCTCTGCACTTGTCTTGGCAAGGTTTTTCAGAAGTGGTTTGCCATTGCCTCCTTCCTAGGGCTGAGAGAGAGTGACTGGCCCAAGATCACTCAGCTGGCTTTGTGCCTAAGGCAGCACTAGAACTCACAGTCTCCTGCTTTCTAGCCTGGTGCCTTAACCACTACACCAAACTGGCTCTCTTTATACACTTAGCCCTCTTTGCACACTTCCAAAACAATTTTTTATTTCCATCAGAATTATTCTGCATTTGCACTTCCTCTTTTAATCTAACCTGTTCCTTTTTTTTTATTTTTGCCTTATTTACAACTTTTATGTTTTCTCTTGTAATTTTCAGTAATCATTCTTTTATATGCATATTTTTCTCATCCACAGCCTCTTTACTTCATTCTACTAAGCATTTTTCATATTTCCCACTTATGTAACTAAATGTGCTTCTGTAATACTCTGTAACATAATTCCTTTCTGTCTGTTTCTAGCAGCTTCCACATTATCTTTCCTTAGAACCTTTTCCTATTCATTCTGTTGGAAGATTAATTGATTGATTGATTAATTAATATTCTACCAAGACACATATTTATCTACTTGCTCTAGTTGTGGCTTTAACATAATGCTTTTTAGTAAGATAGAGATGGTGTAGACTAGGTTATCAGCCTTACTGTCATATGCATCATATCCTAAGAATTAAGACAATGTAGTCATTTTGGGCACATTTTGGCTAGTATGCCACAAGAGCAACTAAACCTTTATTCATGATATTCTATGTAAGCTACCTTGCAAGCCAATATACTCCTGTCTGTATCCCACTATCTAGAAGTACATGCAGTATATTGACACAAGATAGGTGTCAGGGCAGCCACGCTCTGAATAAGACTCAGACTCACTTAGAAGGCCTAAGGATTTCTGGTTTTATTAGAACGGTGTGCGTGCAAAGAGAAAGACGGGAATCCTCATGTGGTGACGGGGTGCCCTGTTTATACTTTGCTGGCGGACGTTGTGCTTCTCTACCCTCGGGCCAGGACCGGATGGGTGCTTGAGACCACGATGCGTCAGCTGATGGGCGATCCCAGCGATCTCCTTTGTCTCCCTGTCTTCGTCCGGACCTGGTGCATCCCCTGAAGGTGTTTCCCCGATCTTCTGATAGGCGTTAATTCCTGTCTGATGGGTGCTCCCATTATGTTGGATATCCCTCTGTGGACATGCGTGCCTGAGGGAGGTGTGAATACATCCCCTGGGGGGAATGGGAAGGCGTTCCCCTTACCTCTTTATGGGTGCTAAGTTTGGTCTGAAGGGCTTATCTATTGTGTTGGGGGTTCCCTTCTGGATATGGGTGCTTGAGTGATTTAGGGATTATGCTTATCCCTTCCTCTTACCTAATGTGCATGTTCCCCGTTGTGATGCACATATGCCTTGCAACGGGGAACATGACATTAGGGTGCTTCAGTATTCCAATCCTGGAAATACTTATCTCCAGTTTCATAGATATACCTCTTCCCCCAGACGTGAGGCAGACCCCCACTTCCCCAGCCTTCCGGAAAGGGGTAAAGACCTGGCTCTGCCATCTTGCTTGGGGCGGGAGGAGGGATAATCAATCCCGAGGGTGATTAGCACCTTGAAGACACCCCTGTGAATTACATGAATTTAATTAAGAACTTTTTAACATCCCCATCTTGGATTTTATATTTATATTTATATTATTTAAGAATACTGTTTTTTATTGTATTTTAACCTGTATTTATTTTAGTTTTATTGTAAACTGCCTAGTCATTCTTGAGTGAGATGGGCAGTGACGAAATTTGAAATATAAATAAATAAATAAATAAATAAAATAAGATTAGAGAGCGAGTACTCCCTCTCTCTACTCCCTTCCATGTATTGTACATGATTTTTGTTAATTTTGCTTACCACTGTGAGTGAATTCCTTCCTAGTAGCAATACTTTGGTTGCTAAAACAGCTTTCAATACAGTGTGAGTTTTCTTAGCACAAAACAAGAAATATGTACCTCTGTTTTAATGGAAAAATACATGTATAGCCTCCCTTTTTAAAAAATTGTTTCTTCTCAGTCAGGAAGAACAAAATGCTCTTGAAGAAAAGCATTCATTGTTAAAAAGTGAATTGGTAGCTATGAGAGAGTCATTGGAAAAATCTCATCTTGATGGAGAGCTGATGAAGCAAGAAAAATATGAACTTGCTGTAGCATTGGAGCAGGTACTATTAACATATACTTTTCTTGTTGAGACCTTAACTTACACTTGAAATTAAACTGGAAATGTATAAAGTATACGTGGCATATTTATTAAATGCTATATAATACACCCTCTCCTCATTTAGCAACCACATTCTGTTCTAACAACTTGGTCGTTAGGCAAAATGATCAGTAAGTGAACACATGACTGAAAGAGAGACACTGCGAAGATCACTGGTTGCTGTTGTCTCATTCAGATAAAGTTCTCTTGTACGGTGTCCTCTCCCCCCGCAGGGTGGACAGATTGCCTAAACAAGCTATCTCTTCCTGAGCTGCTTTTCTCCACAGTGCAGCACTTCCCTAAAAAGTGCTAACTGCAAGTTAGCAAGCTCAGCTCTGTGACCTTAATTAGTTGATTAGAACCCTCTGCTGGCTGCACTGCTGCCTGAAACTGGCCAGACCTTAAATCAGTTTCACACTGAAGGCTTTTGTTGTCAGGTGCATGACATTTGGTTGTAAATGCACATATTGGTTGGAAAATGAATTTTTTATTACTGTTTATTATCGTCGTCTTTGCGAATGGTTGCTAATCAATGTCACTAAACAAGGAGTGGCTGTAAGGATTAAGCTAACAAAAATGTAATTTATGTTATTTATTTCCTAGGAATTATATGTAACTCCAATCTAATAAGATTTATTGTACATTCCATTCTTATAGTAAGAGGGTTAAAATATAAAAACAATTTGTCCTGTTCTAAGTATGTTAGGCACTAGGATCACACAGAAGGCAATTAGAACACCAATCTTTTCCTCACATGATCCTCAGTGCTACTCACAATGAGATCAAGTTGTTTGGCCATAATTAGATGGGCAGAATTTAGGGTTCTTTATGTTTTTTTTGTTCAAGCCACTGACTAAAGTTTGTCACGGTAATTGATGGATGTTTGTTTTTGGTGTGTTTCATTCTGTAAGGCTGAGGAGTCTCTTGCAAAGTTAACCAGTGCGCACAATAAGCTGAAGGCAGAAACCGCTAACCTTCATGATGTGGTTACAAAGATGAGCACCCTTAGTGAGGCACTAGCACTGGATAAAGTGAGTTTAAACCAACTGATTTTGAAGGTAAGAACATATTCTAGACAAACTGTTTTTATGCTGAGCAGCATACAGTATGAAAGTAAGGGATACACTACTTCAGCGATTGTGTTCAACTCAGAATAGGGAACAAAGAGTTCCTGTCAGGGTCAGTCTCGCTTCGCAATAAGGCACGGACTCACTTAATAGGTATTAAGGATTTCCGGTTTATTGGAATGGTGGCTGACAGAACGAAAAACGGGAACGGGGGTGCGGTGGTGAGGCGCCCTGTTTATACCCTCTTGCGGGGTCCCGTGCTCCTCCACCCTTCATTGTCCCCAATCCCTCTTGATGGGCTCCTTGATGGCTGTGTGGGCGTTTTCCCGGTGTCTTTCCTTGTCCTCTTGGTTCCGGTGTGTCCTCCAGGGCACCAGGTGCGGCTTATCGCTGCTTATCTGAAGCCCTTCTTTTCAGCTGTATATGAGTCCATGGGTGTGGGTGCTTTGGGTGCTTGGTTTAAGCACTGTTTTAATTATCTCCTTCCTCTTTTCCTTAATGATCATGATCCACGTTGTGAGGCTCTTTGTGCCTTGCAACGGGGTCATGACAGTTCCTCAAGCTCAGATTATCTTGATTAATTGCTGGTGTTCATTGAATTCAGTTAGAACAAGAAAACCAGGCTCTCTTGGACAAAGTAGATCATATGGAAAGGAAAGAGGCCATCTTGCAGAAGCAGCTTAACCAGACAGAAAGAACAAATGAGGAATTAAATGCAGAGAAGTTTCGCTTGGAACAGTTGCTGCATAAGGCTGAGGAGCTGCAGGAAAGCTTACAGAATGAATTGAGAGTGTTAACAGATGAAAAGGAAGAGGCATATGAAGAACTGAATAAGGTGAGCATTAGAAGCTAACCTGCATAGATATTTGATATCAGTAGCATTGTTTCCTATGTCAGAGGTTGAGGGTTGGGGTAGAACGAGGCTGGAGCCCAGCTAGGTGGTACACTGATGTGTGGGAGAGAGTTGGCATGGGATGCCAGGAGTTTTTATTGTGGTTTTTCCCCCCCTGTTTTGATTGTTTTGTGAGCTGCTCAGGGTTGTTCATAATATGGGTGGCTATATAAGTCCTTTGAATAAATAAAGATAAATAACACAACTTAGATGGACAGATGTAGTAGATTTTAATATCTGTTTTATTATTGTTTTTATCCCAGTAGGCAGCATACAATTTTTTTGTACATGTAAGTAAATAAATAATGATGAAACCATGAGTATTTCTTTCTTTAGTGTGGGATCTATCCATTAACTGGGACTAGTTTATGCTAAACATTACTTTTCTTGTTTCCTCTTCTAGGTACATCATCAGCATGAAATATCTCATACGAGTTTGGAACAAACAAATCAAGAGTTAAATCATATAGGGGAAATGCTGTCCAGGGCTTCCAGAGAAAAGGAATCACTAATGCGTGAAAAAACTGCTTTGGAAGTACGACTAGGGGTTGTTGAGAGAGACAGACTGACTCTTACAGAGCAGGTGTCAAAATTCAGGTAAGAAAGTGTTAGATGAAGATTCTTAATTATTTGAATAATTATTGGATCTGATCATAGAAATCCTGGGTTCTGAAAGAATGCTGTTCATAAGAGAACCACAATGCTCTTGTATTAGGGATAGTTCTGCCCATGCAGAAAGCAACTTAAGAAATATATAGCAGTTAAATTATTCAAGCCATATTCAAGTTTAAAATTATGCGTATAAGTTGTCGGATCTGCTGTCCATGAATCAATATAGTGCGCACACACAAGTGGATGTTGTTTCCAAACGTTCTAGTGTCAACTTGACAAATAGATGCTTAGTAAACTAACTTACGAAGTTGATCATGGTCTGTATATTGACATTCTAGATGGAGTGCTTCAGATGTGACATTTTTTTCTTATACTATCTTTCAGGTTTCATACAGTTTTGTAGAAGAAAGAGGCAAAAACTAAATGCCAATTTTATGTCTGTATCTTATAGGTCAGCAAAGGATCTTCTGGAATCAAGTCTCTTCCAAGCTCAGAAGCAATTATCTCAACTGGAAGTTACCCGAGATCAACTGGAAATGAAAATTCAGGCAATTAGCCAGGCCAAAGAAGTGATACAAGGTGAGAAATGGTTGGAGTTTTCTTGAGACAGTTGAATAGCTATACTTCCTTTGTTCAATGGATAAATGAGATTCAGTAGAAATTCAGTCTCTTCTTTGCTTATTCTTTCAGGAGAAGTGAAATGCCTTTGTGTGGAGCTGGAAGCTGCAAAATCAAAAATTGAACAAGAAAAGGAAGAAAAAGCATGGCAGCTGTCACAGGTAGAGCACAAGTGCCAAGAAACCCTCAGCCGCTGCCACACTGTACATAAAGAGGAAATGGACTTAGTCTCTCAGAAGCTGGTAAGCATTTATACAGTCGCTCTGTCATTGGTTCAGTTTTGTTTGATAATGAAACTGATTAAAGAGTATTGTTTCCCACATGACTGAAATGCTTATTCTAAAATATACAACCAATGTTTTCTTTTCTCCAGCTACTGTGTTTCATCTCAGCCAATGTATTCTCTTTCTGGTCAATTCTAGTTTTGGTCCAGTCATTATATGAGATTAAGGCATAGTATCTTGTCTTTATTAAACTCATTTCAAATCTTTGCTAAAGGCAGAACATTTTCTTTAGTGGTTAAAGAAGAAACCATTCTTTTTTCTTTCTGCATTTACTGGATTTGCCTGATATATTTCTAGGGAAATGAACGAGAATGTCACCAAATAGAATTAGAACGTGTTGTCAAGGAGAAAGAAGAGATTGAAAGTATCTATGAAGGGAAGCTCCTGGAACTGCAGCAGAAGATCACTGATATTCAAACCCATATGGAAGATGAGCTCATTAAAGCTGAAAATGCCAAACAAGAGGTAATATGGCTTGTATTAGAGCCTCTTTCTCCAACACAATTAGGTGTGTAGACCTCATCCCCCAGAATTCTCTTGCCAGTATGGTAATTGCTGAGAATTCACGTCTACTTATCTGGAAGACTATGCTTCAACCCCTTTGTATTTCTCTTTTAGGATATTGTTTGTGACACTAGTATACTAATCTGGAGTATTATTGCCTCCTATTCCTTTTTTTATTTCTTTTGATATTAACTCTTAAAACACCCACAACTGCATACTTTCTAGTTGGCTTTTATTTACACACATACCTTTCACGCAAAGAAATGCTATTGCTAGGTATATGTCATTCCTTACAATAATAGGAACTCTTGAGATGAGGATGTTGAGAATTTTGTTGTGATCAAAATAGAATTGCTATTATGCAGAACTCAGAGTGATAGAATTCAAGATATTAAAATGGTAATCTTATGCTTATGTTAATTTTTAAATATATTTAAGACTCACATTTTATATACTGTGCTGGATTTGGTCTCACAGCTTTTTAAACGCTACTTAAAAATTGGTTTCAGAGTAATTATATCTTTTTATGCAGTACATTTCTAAAACATATTTATCCCTGAATAATATTTGGGAATCTAATTTTAGCATACATTGAGCTTTATTCACACTGGATAGGTGGAAACCGAGATCCTAATCAGCTTCACCCTTTCTGAGAAGTAGCCAGAAAGCTTATGAAGCAAAAGCAGGATGTTCAGTGAAATTATCAGTCTCCCAAACAAAGAGAAGTCATGGCTGATGATAAAGAGGGAATACAGAAGAAATTTCTTACTTTCTACACTCCACTACCCTTGTGGTCAGCAGGTGCTAAAACTCTGAACAGCTTGTAATACAGTACTTCAGTAATGTGCATTTAATAGCATCTCACTTGTACCTTATGCTTAATAAAGGAAGTACCTGAAACATGTAAGAGAATAAATATACACATGTAATGCAAGCACTGGGTTTTTTTATTGTCTTTATACAATAGTTTAGGTTGTCTTCTTTCTTCCATTAACACTTTTGAGATAATTCTACAGTAGTTGGAACCATTGGGCCTGTACTTAGGAAAACTTATGTATGTGAGTATAACCAGACTCACTAAGAGAATGTATAGATGCTTAAAGTTCAAAAGGACAAATAAAGTTTGTTAAGAAAGTTACATGATCTGATTGAAAGCCTGCATCTCTGAGCTTTCTGTCACTAGGGGGTGAGGGGTGTGGGGTAGAGGATGGGAAGAAGAAGGCAGGACTCTATTCTAACAAGTACAAGAAGGGAAAAAATATGGAAATATTTCAGTCAGGGGAAATCAAATCAGAGGCAAATCACAAAATGAGAGACGGAGAATGAAAGAGAACATCCCTTCTTGCTTTCTCGGCTCCTAGAGCCCTCCATGGTCAACAAGAGAAAAGGTGCATAGAGCTGATGTTTCTGGAGCTGCATCTCCAGTAAAAGTTGAGCTTAAGTCAATTACTCTCTGGCACCTTGGTCTATTTCTTAAGGTTGGTGTGGGGATAAAGTGGAAAGGGAAAAGAGAATCTTGCATATTTACTTTCTTGAGGTGCTATGTATGTAATTTCATTTTCTTTCTTGAAATTCTGTTCTAGCATTGATTCAGGAATTTACGTAGAAACCTGATCATTTTCAAATAGGTAGAATAAAGAAGAGGGGGGCCTCATGGTGATATAAGAAAACAATATATTTTGTGGGAGATGCTCAGCATGATTTGATTCTTTGGGGCACTAAAATAAGTAACAAAGTAAATTTTAGAATGGATATAAATTGTTAAAACAGAAATAGGTATTTCTGGTATTTCATATTTGGCAAACTGTATTTAGATTTGAAACCTTGGGAAATGAGTCTTTTGAGAAGACCTGAAATGTTCATGCTTCATTCGAGTCTAAATATGGGACTCAGCCTGAGATTATTATGAACTGTTTAGTGTGAAACTTCTGGCTTTAAAAAGCATCATGCATTTGATGGATCCAAATGTATTTCTATGTAATCTCTTCATATATAGGCTCTTCTAGAAAAAGAGAATGAAAAAAACCCTTTACGAGAGGAAATCTTCCAAACAAATGAGAAACTTGTTAGTACTTGTCGGCAGCTGGAGTATATTCATCAAGAGATGAAGAAGCTTGAAGAGAGGGAGCAGGTAAGGAGAAGCAGATGAGTGAAAAATATTGTGAAGCCTGCCAGGAATCCAGCGCAAAGCAATAATAGATGTATAAAGTACCCTTTCGCATTACTCTCATTTGTCCTCTTTTGTTGTATGGAGTCCAGGTTCCTAGAGGACATACCGTATAAGCGAGGGTTAGCAACCTGTTCACACTGGTGGACACATTTGGAATTGTAAAGCATGCTGCAGATCGTTTTGCAAAATAGTTGTCCTAGGAGCAGTTTACCTTTTCAAATAATGGCTATCATGGTAAGGTTAGCATCCAAGCATCAATTTACTAGAAGGCTCCACCTTATTCCCTCTAGCTTCCAGGATACTCTGTACAGCCCCAGCTTATTTTTATTTTCTAAATATGGCTGTAGGGTCTTTGGGAGGCGTTTTTTGTGAATTAAGATGGTACTCAAGTCAGCATGCCATCTTCTAGTTTAAGTTGTGATAGGGAAAGAGCTTGATGAGTACCAAGGGAGATTTGTGCAGGCCTAGTGAAATCCACAAACTTCTAGTAAAAGGAGGCAGATGCTGCAAAAGATTCAAGGCAAATCTGGGTGAACATGACTTAAAACTAATTTTTGCCTATCATGTGGCACTGATAGTAAAAATGGTGTCCTTCTCTGCCACCGTAACCTTACCATGGTACTGTCCAACGGAGGTTCTTTGAATAACAACAACTTTATTCAGTTCTAGGTTTTGAATTGATGAAAGGGCACTCTTGACAACCTACTGTGACAAGCTTACAGTATATTTTACTGGTGAAATTGCTGGGCTGACTTGGACAGTACTAAGAACAGGTTGAGGCATGATGATTGTGACAATCATTAATTCAGTTCTGCTGGATAAGCTTATTGTCTAGCTGTAGATCATCAGTTGACGAGCCCAAAGGGATGATAAAGTTGCAGAATGTGTTGTCATGGACATCTTGTCTCTGTTTAGTTGCTTAAAGCTTATAAAATTTATTTCTATTACTCAAAATTGTTTGAAAATCTATCTATAAGATTGCTTCCTGCTGTGATTTAAGTCCTCTGCTTTCTTGATCATAGCCTAATTGCATGCATGCATGCTTGCTTGCTTATTTATTTATTTATTTATTTATCAATCAATCAGATTTATATCCTGTCACAATCATAAACTTCTCTTGTCCATTCACAATAATAAAGACCAGAAATATCCTAAAAATACTTTTTAAAAATCTCAAAACAGTATATGATGTTAGACCCCAAAAGCCCTCTGGAAAAGCTCTACTTTCAACTTCTTCCAGAAGGCAGATAATGTTGGAGATAAATGAACAGGAGATCATTTCAGAGGGCTGGCCCCATCATGGAAAAACAAGGTCAGGTTTCAGTCCCCAACCTGGAAACGGGGGACAACTGGCTGCTTCTGCTGGCACAATTGAAGTGCTTGGGCTGACTCTAGTGGCAAGTGGTGAGAAAAAAGTTTACATTATGGTTTTGGGCTTTTTATTCTGAGGTCACATAGGATGTGTAATCTAGCTCATTGCAGTTCTTGGTTGAACATTTTCCTCTTACAAATCTACCACTGTTCTTCAACCAAATTTTGATGGTGTATCATTTTTGGATAATGTAGAAAATAAAAAACATAGGTTTAGTTGTTTTGCAAATATAGCCACTATTCTTTGTAAAATGTATATAAGCCATGGGTTAGAATAGACCTCACATTACTTCTTTTGAAAGATATCTCTTTCACATTATTCATTATCACAGATATGCATATAAAGTTTGAAATAGAATTTATATAGGGGAATATAAAGCTGGATGGCACTGTTACTTTTTAAAAAATTAAATAGATGAGCTGTATATTGTTTTAATTCTTTTATGATTGTATGCCACTCAGAGCCTGTGAGAATGAAGTGACATAGTAAATCAAATAAATAAATAAATACACACTTGTGAATGCATATGCATGCATGCATATATACTGCTAGATTTGTATAAGCATCCAGAAACTTAATAAAAGAAAAGTGTCATTACAGAGACTAAGCCTGAACATGCACAGATATAGTTTAAAAATATTAAATCCCAATTCTTATGTATTAATATATTGGCAGAATAATGTACAACTTCTGGAAGCTGAGCTGAAAGATACCACAAATACAATGAAAACCTTGAAAATAAAGCAAAAGGAGGAAATAAAATCTCTCAAAGAAGAAATAAATGTCCTACTTAATCAGCGAGACAGTTTACAAAATCAGGTGATTTTACTTTAAACTACCTTCTTGCCATGAGATAATCCACAGCTTTTCTGAAATTGTAATGAGAATCTGTGGGTTAAAACTGTGCTTTGTGAACTTTTCCAAAACATTATGGAAAGCCGTACAAATAAGAAGCAAATTAAAACATTGCTATAAGGAACGTACTGTATATTATTTTAAGAAAAGCCAGATGCTTTGGGTTATATAACAAGACAGTGGTACTGGAAGCTAACTCCCCTTCCGCCAAATTTATTTTTTTCCTGTCTCCTTAATGGGGCAGTATCTCCATCGCACTGGTACCATTTCTATTATAATTTGACAAACAAATACTGAAATCTTTAAAAAGCTCACACTGACATTAAGTTAGTTTATCCTGAGATGTTTGAACCTGTACCATTATCTCTTCATTCATGTTGGGTCATAAAGTACCACCTTATGTTAACACTTGTGAGAACTACATTTTCTGCCTCTTGACTACTTTAATCTCCCTTTTAAGATACAAGAGTTGGAGTTCCAGCTACTGACTACAAAAGATTCTTGTAAATTGATTAACCAAGAGGCTCAGCAACATTTAAGAGAAATGCAGGAACTGTCTGAACAGAAGGAGCTTGAAGTGTCACACCTACAAAAGATGCTAGAAACAGAGAGAAAACAGAGAGAGGAGGCCGTGCAGCAGCACATGAAGTGGCAGAGACAGAAGGAAGAGTTGGAACAGAGAAACACAGAACTGAGAGCTATGCTGCAAAGTCAGTGGGAGGCCGAAAAACACCTAAACAACACGCTACTAAGAAAGCAAGAAGAGGTGGAGCACCAGCAGACCACGATTCAAGCCCTGGAGAGAAAGCAGAGGCAGTGGGAAGAGGCAGAGCTTCAGAATTCAGAGCAACAGCAAGTGCTTCAGAGACAATGGGAAGAGGCAAAATCTCAAATTAAACTGCTACAAAATCAGAAAAGGGACACAGAGCTTCAGAACATGGAGCTGCGGCACCAGAAAGAGGAGGTGGAACTTAAGAATGCAAAACTGAAAGCTGAGCTTCAAAGGCAGCAAGAGGAGGCAGAACATGAAAGGGCTACGCTTCAGAGCCATTGGGAAGAGACACAAAAACGCTGTTCAGAGTTGCAGAATTGGAAAGAAAATGTTGAACATCAGAATGCGGAATTTCAGGCCCTTCTCCATAACCAGCAAGAGGAAATGGAAAGTAAGGATACATGTATGAAGAAAGAACAAAACCAGAATTTGGAGCTTAAGGCAACCTTACAAACTCTGGAGCAGGAACGAGCCAGGTGAGCACAAACTACAGTTAATTGTAGGTGGAATAATGATCTCAGAGAGAGTTACTTTTTTATTGATTCTCCATGAATATTAACTAATTATTTGGGTGTACAGAATTTTTTAGAGTGTACTTGGGGAAAATTCCTCTTAGAAAAAGCCAGGATGGTTCTTGACTGTGTATTCTGAGACAGTAGTTTGGAATTTTATATTTAAAAATGGGCAGCCTTCTATACTTCCTAAAGCTTAGTTTTTATAGTCTGACTTGTCTGACGGGTGTTTTTAGCATCCTGTCAGGAATGTGGCTGCCGTACAATGATTGCACTAGAATATCATTAATCTGTGTCCGTTAATGCTGATATGATCTCCCTTCTTTTTATATTACATCATTTATATTAAGAGAGATGATCTTTTGGTTGTTTAATCCCATATATTCCCCCAACTATGTTGCATGAATAATTTCTATATCAGTATCTTCTTTTGCAGATACACAACGGGCTTGACACATTTTTGTGTAATTACCATTTCCTGGCATAACTACTGATATTTTGCCTATACAATGTAATTGTGACCTTCATAAGTGCATATTATAAAAGAACTAAAGCTATGTGATGATATCATCTAAGGCAGAATTCTGGGAGTTGAAGTCCACCTATCTTAAAGTTCCCAAGGCTGAGAAACGCTGATCTAAGGAGAAGAACATTAGGTTTTTGTACCTGAATACATGATTACCCTGTAACTGAAATCTTGCTTTTTTTTCTGCTGCAGCTTGGTTGTCTCGCTGGAGGAGAAGGAGGCCAGGCTGAAGAAACTGCAAGAGAGGGATGATGCTCACCAGGATGAAATCACCAAATTGAATAGTGCCCTACACCAAGCAGAACAGATGCTTGCTGAGCACCGAAAAGAAGTGCGGGAACTCTTTAGCCAGGTATCATTCACAACAATTCCTTTTTAGTCGTCTACTCTATTGGCAGTCTCTGTGTTATTCATGTTGTATTTTTAGCATAAAACCCGCTTTCCATATTTTATTCTTCCTAAATACACTGGCCTCTTTCTTGTCACTGTTTGGAATAACCTGGCTTAGTTTTTTTCCTCTACATGTCAGGTTTTATATTTGATATAGTAACATGTATGTAATGCCCTATTTATCTTTGTAAAAATATACAATGCTTATCCTTTTGACTAGCACTTAAATTAACTTTTCCTGGTTTGTTTTTTATTTTGCTTAAGAAGTATTTACTTATCTTAGCGTTAATCCTTGTTTGCCCTCTGTTCCTATGTCCAAGCTATATTGTTTTCCCCATAGATGGAATCACTCAAGCAGGTGATGGTACAGAAGGAGGCAACTTTGGTAGCTCATAAGCAACAGCTAACTCAGGATCTAGAAGTTTCCCGTGCTAACGAGCAACATGCAAAAGACGCTATGCAAAAGCTGGAGGCTGAAGTGTCCCAGTTACGCTTAAGCCTATGTAGCACAGAGAGCAGGGCAGAGGCCCTGGCATCTGAATGTCAGCGTGCTTGTTCAGTCCATTGGGAGGCCCAGGCCCAGCTGACAAAGCTACGTTCAGTTCTTCAGTGCATGCTGTGTAACAGTCCTGAGCCAAAGCTTAGAGGGCAAGGAGACCAAAACTTTTGGAGTTCTTCATCCCTTAAAAGAGGTAAGTCTGAGAAGCAAATGAATGAGTATTATGTTCTTCACAAGTCATTTTTTAATTAAGTATCACAGCCAGAACTCCAGTGTACAGGTAGTCCTCGACTTACAACTACAATTGGGACCAGAATTTCCATCGCAAATTGTTGTGGTTGTAAGTTGAGTCATCCATGTGACTGGACCCGATTTTATGACCATTTTGATGGCTGTTGTTAAGCGAATCATCACCGTTGTTAAGCAAATCCAGCTTCCCCAATGGGCATTTTTTGCTGGAAAACAGCAAAAATGTTGCAAAATGCAATTGTGTGACTGTGTGACCTTGCAACCAATTGTAAATGTGCCCGAAATGCAATCATGTGACTGCAGGGTGTGTGTGTGCAACATTTTGCGATGCTCTGGAGTGCCTTACTGACTTTTTCTAAAATCGCTGTTTGGAATAATACAGAAGAAAGAATTGAAGGATGCTGGAGTCATAGCCCATTATTAGTTTAAAAAAAGACTTCTGGTTCATTTCTGGGAAATATGTCCCCATTGTAGAAATGGTATGTGTGTCATTTTGATATTTTTGTGTGTGTCAATTTTGACTCCTGATGACTGCCTGGACAAGTCCCTGCAATTTTCTTGGTAAGATTTCAGAAGTGGCTTGCCATTGCCTTCTTCCTAGGGCTGAGAGAGAATTAGAATGGCATCATTTTGTATAGAAGAAAAAACAACTGTAATTCTTCATGAAGTCATTTGGTAGTTACCTGAGATCTATTTGGAAGAGCAATTAAAATGAATGATACTGGCTTTTGAACTTTTTTTTTTTAATAATAGCAACTTTTTAACCCCAGTTCAAAACATTTTCTTTGGCTACATATTTTAAATTGCGTTTTTTAGGGATATGCAAATCCTTCAAAAGAAATGCTTCACAACATATTGGAATGTGAACAGGGCGTTTATCTTTGAATAATTAAAACATCAATTTTTTTCCCAGGCTTGTACAGCTGCTTCAGAAATAGCTCTTGGCAGTCCCTGTGTACATGGGCATCCACAGCTACTTCATTTAATTTTTTTCCCCAATAAAAATACAGCTGTTTTAATATGTCAAAGAGAGATGCTTCATTTATACTGAGTGTTGCAAAATATAGGATTAAGTGTTTAAGGATTTAAGTGTTACTATTATATTATATTATATTATATTATATTATATTATTTATTTCTCATATTTAGCCACCGCCCACCTCCCCCAGAAGAGGGACTCTGGGCGGTTTACAATAAAATTCCCCATAAAACATAAACATTAAAATCACATAAAACAATTATAATAAAACCCAATAAATAAATAAAATCCAAGAGAAATGTAAAATCCAGGCTGGTGGGAGGGACTCTAGGGTGCGAGCCATTCCCAAGAATGGTTATTCCCTTTCCCACCCCAGGCAAGATGGCAAAACCAGGTCTTCAGGGCCTTCCGGAAGGTCAGGAGAGAAGGGGCCTGCCTCACCTCCGGGGGTAAGATATTCCAGAGAGCGGGGGCCACCACAGAGAAGGCCCGCTTCCTGGACCCCGCTAGATGAAATTGTCTTATGGACGGGGTCCGTAACATGCCCTCTCTGGATGATCGGGTGGGGCGGGCTGATGTCATGGGGATGAGACGGTCCCTCAGGTAACCCAGCCCTGTGCCATGTAGGGCTTTAAAGGTAATAACCAACACCTTGAATTGGACCCAGAAGCAAACTGGCACCCAGTGCAGCTCGCGCAGCAATGGTGTTATATGTGCCCACCTAGGTGCACCAAAAATAGCCCGCACGGCTGCATTTTGGACCAGCTGAAGCTTCCGGATACTCTTCAGGGGTAGTCCCATGTAGAGCGCATTGCAGTAGTCTATATGGGAGATAACCAGGGCATGAGTGACTGTTCGGAGGGCTTCACGATCCAGGAACGGGTGTAACTGGCGCACAACCCGAAGTTGTGCAAAGGCCCTCCTGGCCATGACTGCCACCTGCTCTTCGAGCAGGAGTCGTGAGTCCAGGAGAACCCCCAGATTATGCACTGAGTCTGTCTGGGGCAGTGCCACCCCATCCAGAACTAAAAATGACAGTTTCCCGGAAGATGAAGCCCCATCAACCCACAGCCACTCCGTCTTACCAGGGTTCAGTTGAAGCCTGTTGTTCCCCATCCAGACCCCCACAGCCCCCAGACACCGAGAAAGGGCAGTCACTGCATCACTTACCTCACCCGGGATAGAGATGTATAATTGGGTATCAGCATACTGATGATACCTCAACCCGTGGTGACGGATGATCTCACCGAGTGGTTTCATGTAGATGTTAAACAAGAGAGGAGAGAGAACCGAACCCTGCGGCACCCCACAATGTTGAGGTCGAGGGCTGGATCTCTCCTCTCCTATCACCACCGACTGGGACCAGCCCTGGAGGAAGGAGGTGAACCAGCGCAGAACTACACCACCCACCCCCAACTCCCTGAGCCGTCCCAAAAGGATACCATGGTCGATGGTATCGAAAGCCGCTGAGAGGTCAAGGAGAGCAAGGATGGATGCACTGCCTCCATCCCGCTCCCGCCAGAGATCATCCATAAGTGCGACCAATGCAGTTTCTGTCCCATATCCTGGCCTGAAACCTGACTGAAAGGGGTCCAGATAATCCGTTTCCTCCAGGACCCTCTGGAGTTGTAACGCCACCACCTTCTCAACCACCTTCCCTAAAAAGGGGAGGTGGGAGACTGGACAAAAATTGTTCAGCACAGTTGGGTCCAGAGATGGCTTCTTGAGGAGGGGGCACACCAGTGCCTCCTTAAAGGTGACCGGGAACAACCCCTCCCTCAAGGATGTATTTACCATCGCTTGGACCCAACCACACGTCACCTCCCGAGCTGCCTTCACCAGCCAGGAGGGGCATGGATCTAAATAACAGGTGGTGGTATTCACAATCCGGAGGATCCTGTCCACTTCCTCGGGTCCAACCGGATCAAACTGTTCCCAGATAACAAGGCTAAAACGTTCCCTCGGTATCTCCACAGACCCTGCTTCACGCATGGAGTCCAACTTAGACCGGATCCAAGTGATTTTATCCTGCAGATGCTCAGAAAACTCTTCTGCACGGCCCTGTAGGTGGGTCACTGGGCCCACATTCCCCAAAAGGGTATGTGTGATCTTAAACAGGACCGTTGGACGGCAATTTGCGGATGCAATAACAGCGGAGAAATACTGCCATTTCGCCGCTCTTACCGCCACAAGGTAGGCCTTAATAGTGGCCCTAGCTTGTGTTCGGTCGGATTTGGTCTTTGTCTTCCTCCAGCGGCGCTCTAGACGTCTCTTAAGCCTCTTCGAAACTCTCAGCTCCTCTGTGAACCACGGGGAGTGTCGGGTTGGATGAGGCAAGAGAGGCCGCACAGGCGTGATCCTGTCCAAGGCCCCGGCCACTTCCCTGTTCCAGACAGCAGCCAGGGCCTCTGCTGGACCGTGCAGCAGATCCCTGGGCACCTCCCCCAGCTCCCTCTGAAACCTCACTGGGTCCATCAGTCGCCGGGGGCGGGCCAATCGAATGGGTCCTGCCTCCCTGCAGAGGGGAGCTGCATAAGAGAATCTCAGGGCCACCAGGGCGTGATCTGACCATGACAAAGGGGAAAGATGTAACTCTCCCCTCAGATCACATTGCCACTGCTCCGACAAGAAGACGAAGTCTGGAGTGAGACCACTGTCTTGAGTCGGGTCCCGAATGATCTGGGACAGGCCCATGGCTGCCATGGTAGCCATGAACTCCCAAGCTGTCTCCGAGGCATGCCCCAGGGAAGGCAGATTGAAGTCCCCCAGAACCATAAGTTTGGGGAGCTCCACCGCCAAACCTGAGACAGCCTCCAGCAGTTCAGGCAGGGAGGTAGCTACGCAGCAGGGGGGCTGGTACAGCAGCAATACTCCCAGCTGTTCTCGAGAACCCAACTTGAAGAACAGGGTCTCACACCCGGCAACTTGTGGGGCAGGGCCCCTGAAGGCCACAAGAGACTCTTGGATGACAACAGCCACCCCTCCTCCCCTACCCTGGTATCTTGGCTGGTGCCACACCCGAAACCCAGCAGGGCACATTTCCGAGAGGGCTACTCCCCTTTCTGAGCCCAGCCAAGTTTCAGTGATACATGCCAGGTCTGCCCCCTCCTCTGCGATCAAATCGCATATGAGTGGGCCTTTGTTTTGACTGACCTGGTGTTAAGCAGCAGCAGCCGGAGACCAGGGCCCTCAAGGATCTGCTGTCCAGGGCCCGGGTCTGAACTCAGAGGGCCGGAACACACCATCGGTAACAAACACCGGGGGTGTCTTCCCCAAAGATGGCCCGCCCTCTGGTTCCCGTCATAGCATCCCCGACCCGTCACAAGCTTGATGATATACCTCGCTCTATAGCCCCCAGAATTTCCAGGCCCGGTTGCCTCCACTCCCAGACCTCCAGAAACCCTGGGTGGAAATAAGGGTCTCCTCCCCCATTCACCCATTCTCCCGAATCAATCAATAGCCGGGCAATGGCCAGCTCCGCAGCGCACCAGCTCACGCTCTCTGCGCTGCGGAAGTCTAGCCAGAACTCCGCACACCTACCCTGTGCCCCCCTCAGCCTCTCTCACTGGTCGATAGGGGAGGACCCACCCATTCCTGTCCCCCCACTGTCTATCACATGGGGTAGACACTCTCTCTCACTCTCATGCACAAACACACAACTCTGCCCCCCCCCGAATCTCTCACCCTCGGAGGGGAGTACCACACCCACACAGGAGGGACCCTCTTAACTGCCTGCCGTCTCTGGGAAGGGTAGGGGATGACTCGCACCCACACCCTAGCCTCCCCCCGAAGTCTTCCACCAGGAGGCTCTGGTGCAGAATCCACTATCCTGGAGACCGTTGTTCCATCCAGGCCTGGCTGTCCCATCCGGGTCTTGTTGCTCTGCCGTTCCGCCACTCCACGAGCCACTGCTGGGGCCCAGCCTCGCTGCCTGGGACCAGGGCCCAAGAAAGTCCCAGGCCCACCGCTCCTCACCACACGCCAGAGTCGCCACGACCACCAATTATATTGGATATTGTCACTTATTTTTATTATTCATCACACAAGATCTATTTGTATAAAGGGTTGTTTAGAAGTTTTTAAATTAAATAAATAAAAATCAGAAAGGCAAGCTGGGATTGCAGAGTATAAGTTCTGTGTTTTGAAATACTGCCTATGATAAAATAATAAATAATTAAATAAGGTACGATGGTAAGATCTGGCTACAAACTACATTTGACATTTGGCTCATAGGCTTTGAAGCCCTAAGACATTAAAATTATTACTTTACCCAAAATGCAGGCCAAAATGGATGTTACAAGTAACAGGGACAAAACTCTCTTTAGGTGTTTTTTTGTTCCTGGATATGAAATACAAATAATCTTTGACAATCACCAGTGCCTATTTGACTGGAAATTCTACGTGAAAAGTTTCCTTGACACATCTGTAGGCTACCAGTATTCCATGTTATAAGATAAAGATAGAAAGCAATGCAGAACCGTATCAGATTCAGGTCTATCACAGTAGGCAGTTTGACTTTCAAAGTTTTATCTAGATTTCCCTTTCTTTCCAATCAATAACCTTTCTGTTACCTGAAGATGCAGTTAACCAACAGGCTTATATCTTCAGAACAGGGTAATATGAAGGGACTGGCTTTGTTTCAGCCGAAGGACAGTTCCACAGAGCTTACAGTCGAGAGAGTCGCAGAAGCACTTCAAGGTTTGCGGCAAGATCTCTGGCGGGCTCACCTTGAGCGGGTAACTTCCTTTTTGGTTTATGAATGTGTTGTCATTCTTTGGGTTGCTTCCAGGCATTTTAAAGGAAATGTAGCAAAACTTTTATAAAGCTGTTGTGATAGCTGCATGTTATCCAGCACTACTACTCTTTAAGTCAGCTGTTGAAGAAATAGTTGCTGTGGAAAACATGTGCTAGTCAGCTTCCCACAGGCATCTCACTAGTTACTCAGGAACAGAATCATGGACTAGATAATCTTGTGTTCTTGTCCATCCAGTGTTTGTCCTTATATTATTAAGTTGAAAAACATTTGGAAGAGTCTCATTGGATACTAACAATCAAAATAAAGATTTTAAAACTCTAAGGAATAAAATCAAGATGAAAAAACCTCACCTGCCCCTCGCGCACCCACCCCGAGCCTTACTGTGATCATGTTGCACCTCCCCACCACCCGCACACCCTCCACAAGACTTGCGCTTGTGTTGTGTCTCCCCAGCCACTCGCGCACCCTCCCCCACCCAGCAGCAGCCACCCAAGCCCCACTGCACTTGTGCCATGTCTCCCTGTCTACTCGTGCACCCTCTCCCGCCTGGCAGCAGGCACTCCTAGCCCCGCTGTGCTTGCACCTCCCTGCCACCCTCACGCTGTGCCTTCACCGCCACCCATGCACCTCCACACACCCTCCCCAAGCCTTGCTGCACTCATGCCACACCTCCCTGTGCTCATGCCACGCCTCGCTGGCCACTCACGCACCCTCGTGCATACTCCCCCACCTGGCAGCAGGCACCCCGAGCCCTACTGGGCTTGTGCTGTGCCTCCCTGGCCATCCACACACCCCCTCGCCTCTCCCACCCAGCAGCAGCCACTTACCTGCCTGCCGGCCTGCTTGCAAGCTGCCTGGGACTTGCAACTTCCTGCCATCTTCCCCACTGACTTGGTTGTGGGAAGCCAGCAGGAAGCTTGGAGGATGTGCTCTCTTAACCACCCATGATCCTCACTTAACAATGGCAATGGAGACTGCAGGGATTGCTGTTGCTAAGTGATGCAGTCATGTGACATCACACTTTACAACTGCATCGCTTAGCGATGGAAATTCCGGACTGAATTGCCGGCGTAACTTGAGAACTATTTGTACTTCTGTTATAAGAGAAATGCCTGACTCAAGCAAAACCTGTTGATCGATGAAGCAGCCTTCATCTTTCTATTTGGTAACATTGGTATTAGTTAACTGCTAGATTAATCAGAACTTAAACTGTTTTTTGCTGATGAGATTAAGTGTATGTCTAGCTTATTTGTGTCCTAATTCAGTTGTTAAATCAAGAAACTGTTAACATTGTTTTAGTACTTCCAGTTCTATTTCCTGCAGCAGAATCATTATTTACTGTTCCTTTAAAGGCTATTTGTGATTGCCCATATTTTATTTTTCACCTGCTTTCTAGGTACTAATCCAGATAGATTGTTTTATTCACACATAGCACTAAGCCATAATGTGGTTTGCCTGTTTTTGGCTTAGTGAGATGTGCATATTTGTCTGACTAATGAAATGAGTATATTTTGGGGCATAAAGCACCTGAGAACAAGATTTGGTTTATTTGGACCTAGAATTTTGGACCTAGAATAAAGTTGCTTACTTTATGTTCCACAGTTTAATTCTGCTTAATGGCAGAAGGCATGAGAAAAACACTTAAGGAATTGGCCACTTGTTTTTTAAGCTGGTTTTAGTTGGTTCAGTAAACCATTGCTAAAATAAATCCTACTGTACATGAATTAGTCTGCAAGTTACCGCCTTTTGTCCCCAATGTTGTATAATAAAAAAGTTGCCATGAGTGCAGCCTAAAACAAAAATAGGATGAGTGGGAATTAGTTGTTTTAGTTCTTTTCTAACTAGGCCTCTTTCCTCAGAGAAATGTTCCCCATAGGAGGAAAAGAAAAAAGCTTGAAATGGGCAAAGCAGTCAAACAAAAGTTACATGCTACATCTGTCCATTCCTGCAGCCTTGGGAAGTTGCATAGAGATGTTAAAAACATGCTGGGAAGACTTTAAGCAAACTCAATGTAATGTACAGTTTAATGTACATTTTTTTGTTTATAATACTATTTATTAAAGAGTTTTACTAAAAAATAATACAAACTGAAATCAAAGAAAAAGAAAATAAAAAAGATACAAAGTACAAAAGAAAAAAGTGCAAAAAGAGATACAAAGTACAAAAGAAAAAAGTGCAAAAAGAGATACAAAGTACAAAAGAAAAAAGTGCAAAAAGAGATACAAAGTACAAAAGAAAATGAGAAAAGAAATAGAAATAGAAAGAAGCGACTCCCAATCTTCCTTACAACAGGTACAAGCATATTAATATTTCCCCACCAATAAAATTGCATACATATTTCACTTCTTCCCATACACCCCATCCATTCACAAATCCAAAACTCGTTGTCATTTCTGTCCAAATGTTGGCAAAAAGTCCATAAAGGGTTTTTAGAAGATTATAAAAAAGAAGCTGTGTGACAGACAACAATATGGAAGAGTTTATGGACAGACAGGATAAAGAGGGGATACAAGTTTAATGTACAGTTGTAATATATAGTTTGTAATATACAGTTTGCTCCAAGGAAGTGTAATGTACAGTTTGTGTAATGTAAGTTTGCTGCAAGAAAGTGGTTTTGTTCTGGATTTCTAGGTTTTTCTTGAAATCTTTTTGTAATGCTGTCCCTATCTCATGCATATCTATAGCATGCATTGCTTTTTCTGGCAGGATGAGGCAAGGAAGAATTCTGAGAAGTTGAAACAAGAACTTAGTGAGAGGGAAGCAGAAAGGGTACGCATTAGTGCCAAGGCTGAGGAGCTCCAAAAATGGCTGAACCAATCCCAAGAAGGTACATGTTCTACTTTTCACTGTGATAACCCAAAGATGTGATAGTTTCCCTGGAGAGTTGGGGGCTAGAGAAAATCTTTAATAACGGTCAAAACAAGCTATTCTTAATGATTACACTTGCTATGTCAAGCTTAGTACAAAAATGTTCCCTTATATACAGCAATACTGGGTATAATATCAGAAGGACAGAGCGTCCAGCAGATACAGGAGAGTCAAACCAGACATCTATGATGATTTTTGAGAAAATCAGTTCTTAACAGTGGTTTCAGTAACAAATCAGTAGTTCATTCTGGAGCCATTTTTTCCTAGAAACTATTATAGATGCCTTCTTTTCTTTTCCTTGATATTCCATGCTAAAAATGCATTGATATTTTAAAAATTATTTTGAATTGTTAATTAGTTACTTACACACTCTAAAATACCCCCAAAGTACTTTCTTGTTAAAAGAAAAAAAGTAACTATTTATTATAATGAGTGGGTGGAGAGGTTTTTCATTTTCTTTTTCATAACAGAAAAAAATGTTGCTGAAGGCAAACGTGGCTCTCTAGAGTCTGCCTTAAAGACAGAGGTCATTGCTTTCAAGGAAGAGAATGCGAGTCTACGTGAAAAGGTGACCAGTTTGGAGAAGATACTTGAAAGCACAGAGAAACAAAGAAAAGATGTGGTGGTAAGGGTAGCAGGCATTTTATAGGTCCAATAACCTAAAATTTGATAAACTCTTGAAAGCGCTATTTTCTCTAAGAACATTAATTTTCTTTGATCTTGTGATTTCTAAAATGGAATAGATGGCATATAAATACTTGTTTCTTATTATCTGTTGTGACTGTCTCTTCTAAGTTTCTTTTACAGCTTTTGCACTTTTGCAGAAGCATGCACTTTCTAGTGTACATAGCAGTAGTTAATGCAATAGCCATTTTTTCTGCTCCTTGTTTTCTGCTTTTAGCTTGTCTTGTATTAAACTTCAGGGATGGAATAGTTCTTGATAAATAAGTAAGATGTAGCAATTAATTAAGAGAGTTAAGAACGAATTGTTATGGGGAAAATAGTTTGATTCAATGAATATGACACTTTTATTACTCAAATTCTGAGTTATTAATAGGATTTTATGAGTGATCAAACAGAATTACTTGATTTTTTAACCATAACTTAAAGCTTTTCTCCATGTACAAGTATTGGCTACCTTCTAGTAAATGTTTCAGAAGTTTTGAATAGATAACTTATGTATACTTGGAACTGATATATTTTAGCAAACATTTTCATTTTTAAAAAATGACAAGTATTTTTGTGCAAAATTTACATTTGAATGAATGCTGTTTCTGAATAATATAGCTATGGAATAATGAGCAAGACTAAAGTAATTATTTTTGCATTTCAGAATGTGCGAGACACATTACAAATGGCTAAGGAGAAGCTCACATGGGAGCTGCAGCTTCTTCAGGAATCAGCCAAAGCTTCAGAACTTCGAGCAAATGCCATGGAAAAGATGAATCAGTCCCTGGAGCAAGAACTTCAAACAACTCTCTCCACTCTCAGAATGAAACATGAGGAAGTTGAGACTTATCAGAAGAAACTTGTGCCTTTGCAGAAAGAGGTAGAGGTAGGAAGAGCACTTCAGGAAATTGTGGATCATCTCAATGTTACTCTAGGAAAGAGAAATGAAGAAATAAAAGACCAGCTACAGCAGATTAGGGATCTAGAGAATCACAAAGAAGTGCAAAAAGCTGCCATAGAGCATCTCACTAAAAATCTAGAAAAGAGAAGTGAAGAAATTGACTCCCAAAAAAAGCAAATTGAAGAAATAACAAAGCAAGATAAGATGCAGAAGGCTGATCTCAAGAAACTAAATTTAGATCTAGAAGAGACAGTCCAGACTTTGAAATCACAACAAGAAAAGCTTCAAAAACTACAGGAGTTAACGGAAAACCAAAAAACAATAATTGAAAGCCTATCTCTGAATCTGGAGGGAAAAATCAAGGAAACTAACATCAAAGAGGAGAAAATTCAGATTATGGAACTTAATGAATCAACACAAATTGGAGCTTTGCTGAAAGATCTAGGTGACCTGAAAATAAAGTTGAATGAAAAAGATTGGGAACTTGCATCTCAAAAGCAGGTACTTCAAGAATGGGAAGAACAGGGGAAAACGCGTGAGAAATCTCTTTATACAAGCCTCGAACACATGAAAGCCATTCTTAGGGACAAAGAAAGGGAGGTAGAATCCCAGAGGGAACAGATATCAAGTTTCCAGCAGCATGAAGCTCAGAAGGAGAAGCATCTTAGTGAGCTTTCTGAGAAGCAGAAACAGATGACATTGACTTTGACCCAGAAAGAACAAGAGCTTGAGGCACAAAAAAAGCAAATGAAAGAAATGAAAGAAGAAATGGAAATAGAACGAATGGCTCTTCAAGAACAGAGAGCAAAGACACAGGTAGCTTTGGAGGAAAACAACGCAGAATTGGAGTTCCAAAGGAAGCATGAAGAGGAATTGAAAAGCCAGATAAGAGTTCTACTTGAAGATATCCAGTACAGCACAGGAGTGCTAAAGGAGAGAGGTGGTAATGCAGAGTTTCAGGATGAACAAATAAACCAACTCAAGAAGCAAAAGCTACAGGAAACTACTTCTGATATGTTGGGAGAACTCAAAGTATCCTTTAAGAGGCGACAACAAGAAATTGAGTCCCTGAAAGAGCAGCATGAAAAGAACACAGAAGAGAAAGTAAGGCTAATAAAAGGATTGCAGTCAGAACTTCAACAAGCAAAACAAGCTTTAAAAAATGGAGAATTGCAGATAAAGTATTTAAAGGAAAAGAACCTCCAGCAAATTCAACAACAGGAGGCACAGACAAAATCTGTTCTGGACAAACTGGATCTTACTAGGTCTTCCCTTCATGACAAAGAAAAGGAGATAGAATCCTTACAAATGTGTATCAAGGAACTCTCAAAACAAAAAGAGGAAATACAGCATAATGTTTCAAGCCTACAGCAGGATCTGGATAGGGTTAATCAGTTGCTGACAGAGAAGGAAGAAGAGCTTCTCAAGCAAGCAGAACAAATTAGTAAGTACCAAGTTAAAGTAGAAGCCATGAAGAGAGAACGAAACAGTGAGGAAGATCTTCTGCAAGATCAGCACACACATGAGCAAGAACATGAAAAACATCTCAGAGAGCAAGAGGAACTACTTGACAAAAAGAATAAAGAGATAAATTGTCAAGATGAAAGGAGTCAAAAGCCAATGAAAAATGAGCCTGAAGAGCACCAGGAGTATATACAGCATCTCCAGCTTATACAGAAGAAAAGGGATGATGAGATTGAATTGCAAAGAGGGAAAACTGAGCAGCTGGAAGAGAGACTCAAAGATAAAGAGAAGGAATTACTAACCTATAGTGAACAGATAAAGCAAATAATTTCAGCTCTGAAACTGCAAGATAACAAAGAGTACAATTTCCATAGCTGTATTGAGAAAATTATTATGTGGAAGGAAGAGGAACTAGTGAAGAGCAAGGCTATTAAGGAAAAAGACCAGTGCTTGGAATGGCAGAAGGAAAAAATTCAACATTTGGAAAATGAGAAAATAATAAACCGACAAGAATTGAATCATATGACAGCTGTTCTAAAACAGACAGAGAGTGGTGAGATAGAATGGAGGGAGAAGGCCCAGAAGCTGGATCTGGCTCTGGCCCGAAGTGAAGAGGCTATGAGAATTTTAAAGGAGGAAATAGCTGTTACACAGAGCATGGTTTCAGAAAGGGATCTGGATAGGCTTCATCTCCAGGTAAGCATTTCAGCTGAAAATGCATGCAAACTGTTGCAGGTTCAGCATATTTTATAAAGCATGTGAGCAGTAAAGTGAGCAGCTTGCTCAAGATGGGCAGTGATGAAATTTGAAATATAAATAAATAAATAAATAAATGAAGTTATATATTATACATTTATATCTAATTTTTTTTTGTATTCTCTTCAGAGGCACACTGTTTTGTATTTGTAAAGGGAAATTGGTTTAAAATGAAGTTTCATTGAACTCTAAGATGTGAATAATAAAGGAGGAGAGACAGGGAGAAAAGCCAAGAGGCTGTGAGTTTGATGCTGCTAAGGTGCTGTATAATTTACACACACTTCATATGAGCTGCCTAGTAACATAGCTATAATCTTTCTGAGGGGTTTGTGTGTAGATTCAAATATTTAATTGTTGTTTGCAACATGTTCTGCCATGGAACATCCTGACCCTAGAACAGACCATTCCCACTATTCCAGATGTGGTTTGACATTGAAATGTGCCATTCCAACTTTTGAATGCTCTGTCTTGATGTCAGATCTCTTCCAGACCACTGGGAATGCCATATTCCAGGACCTGTTCATTTCACAATGAAACATTTTGCACACCCATAGTACTTAATTAAATAAGCAAAGAGTATTGTTCGTTTTCCTGTAGGGGCAATTGGATACAGCTTTCAGAACTCTGAAGGAGGCAAGGTTTATCATTGAAACTCTGGTGGGAGATACTGATCTGCTACCCAGTGAAAATGATATACCAGGGGTGCAGCATAATGAGGCTGGAGAGGTGAGATAAAAAACAGATATGAAACATGAGAGCATGGGCAATGCATCATGTAGAAGAGCAAGGTGTGAATATGTCTTCGAATTTTCATCAAAATATTTTTGGCACCTTAAAGTATGAGATTATTATTATCCTATGTGCCTTTGTGCATCTCAGTCTACTTTATCAGTCACATTATGTAATAATAAATTAGTAAGTAAGGTTAGTCTAATCTAACCTAACCTACGGTAACCTTTTCAAATGATTAACAAATACTCCTATAGGAACTGTTCCAACTGACATGTCTACCTTCAATCAATCAATCAATATTTTATTAGTCACAGACCAGAATTACAAATAAAATACAAATTTATATAAATACAGGTAAAAATGCATTAAAATAAAATAAAAAAACATGGTAATATTAATGGTGGGATCATCAGTGGGCAATCAAAGTCTGCCTAATTTTACAGACAGTATAACAAAATCTAGCTATGTTTGAAGAAATGGAATCATACTGATCAGATAGCAACAACTGTACATAAAAAAGATCAGAATTTCCTGGGTATTTTATCAAATAGGGAGTTATAAAATGGGTCTGTGAGTCCTTAGAGAAGGTACAGTATGAGGCCATGAGCCATAGTTTCAATAGCCCCTTGCCCACAGGGGCACAATCTCAGCTCATATGGAACTTTTTTGTATCGGCCCTCCAAAACTGCTGTGGGAAGAGCATTGCAACATGCTAGAGTTAATGCCCTTCGGAATTTGGAGACAGTTGTATAATGTAAATATCTTGCCGTTTTATAAAAATGGACTTGACTGCTCAGGAAAACATTTGTAGGTAGAGCAGACAGGTCCTGCTGGACTTCCAGATCTTTGACATGTCTACCTTAAGCAGTTAATTGCTTAAGATTCTGAAATTTACAATAGCAACATTAATAGGGAGGTCTTTTCAGGAAAAGACATGCACCATCCCTGGGACAAAATCACTCTCATTTTTGGGTGGCTGTCAGATTGCCTCCTATCTCTTGTTTCCTGAGCTTTGTATTCTTTTATGCCACACTGTTTCTGTGTCATGCAGGCTTCGAAAAAAGAGGGGCAGCTGATATGGATGACTGAAAAAAGACTCTTGTATAGACGTTTACAACTTCTGCAGCAAGCTGTGGCCAGGTTAGAGAATGATAAACATGGTTTAGAGAAGCACAATACCCAATTGAGAGATGCACTACAAGAGGTAAGCTTTTCTGTAAAGGAAAAATAATTAAGATCAGCATTATTTTCCAACATTATTTTTCAGTGCAATGTAATCATATGTTAGCCCTCATTACACAGTGGTTAGATAAAATCAGTGAACCATTTAGAAATCTTGTAGTTCTTTGTCTTATAATGTGATCAAATTAATCTAAACCCTATTAATAAATAAAGAGCTGGTTAAACAAAGACTATATAAGACAATGCACCTTGTCATGTCTTTATTGGATACACTGAGCCAACATTTACTGTGTTCATACAAAAAGGTACAGTATGTGAAGCGCTAAGATAATCAGCTCTCGTAAAGAGGTAAGTTGAGTCAGATATTTTAATTAATGAGATGATACAGTTGTGAGTTTGAGGGGCCTCCCCTCTTTAAAAAAACACACACACATACACACTGGTTGCCACCATCTTCACTTCAGGTTTATGGAAGTGAGTCAGGCCCCAATCAAAAGAGTTCTCTGTAAACCTTACGAAAAATGATTCTCAGTACTTAAGAGGCTGGAAAGGGCTATAAACCCATTATTGGAGACTTTGGCCCCTATCAATCCAGATAAATAGTGTAGATAGAATTTTGGGGTATTAATGAGAAACACTGTGTCTGCAGAAAATAAAACATTCCACTGAAACAACCTCATCCCAAACATGAAGCTTGGCAGTTGAAAGTATAGTATGCTTTGCAGCCTCAGAACCCAGATGCTCTCAGTTGATTGAACAAGTAATGGATTTTGGATTGCACCTGAAAATTCTACAGGGAAATGTTAGGGTATCTATGTAGAAGCTGAAGCAGCACAACAGCTCTAAACAAAAAAGTAAATCTGTAAAAACATGGCTGAACCAGAAGAAATTCTGCATTTTTGAATGGGAGGGTTGAAGCTGTGACCTAACCCAACTGAAATGTTGTAGCATGACCTGAAGCAAGCAGTTCATGCAAGACAGCCCATCAGTGAGTCAAAGAGGAATGGGCCAAAATACCTCCACGCCAATGTGTGGAATACAGTATATCATCAGCCACAAGATACCCTTGGTTGAAAGAGGGGGCATCAGTTTTTAAATCTAAAGCTTCACGTACTTTTTCCAACAATATGTTTTATATATTCAATAAAGAGTGACACAATATGCTGTTGTGGGGGTTGCTTGTTTAACCAGAATCTTTTTATGTATTAATAGGAGTTAGATAAAGCTCTGATCTCTTATAGGTCACAGAACTGCAGTATTATAAACTGCAGGGTTTACAAACTTTATTTGGTTCACAAACTTTATTTCACCAATATAGTTAACAAAATAAAGCCTGCTCACTCTTTTTCCTGTCTTCCTGAGTAGTTTTGTTTTACTGATTTCATTGGGTGGTCATTATTTTATATATTACCTCTTTTTAGAGATTTAGGGCTATTCGCCATACAGTGCTCTGTGCTCAGTATTCTTTGCCCTGTGCTCAGGAATCTGCTCAGTATCAGCAGCCAGTATTAGCCAACTGTACCTAGTTTAGGATTACATTTTTGCCTCTCTTCTGTTGATTGCAGGTAGAACATGAACGGAGGAGACTAAAAAAGAGTCATGGAGACTTTTCTCTGAGCTCTGAATTTTCACAACCTGATTCTGGGTCACAAAAAGTTCCCTCTGTTTCAAAGGTTTGAATAGATAGCATATTTTAATATTAGAAGTTGCACTTAAAATCATCCATTATTTCCTTCCTTTTTTTCTTTTAGATAGTATTAAATTATATTTAATTGAAGTTCAAAATTGTTGGCTTGAACCTGAATAAATGAGAGGAAATTTAAGCTATGTAAATATTTTCTCTTCCTAAAAAATAGGCTTCTTGAAGGTAAGCAGCTGACAGAGTTTTCTCCCTCCTTTCTCTCTAGAAGGAAACCCAGGTTCTCCACGAGCAACTGGCAGAGTTACAAAAACAGGTGTGTGGTTTATAACTGGAACACGCTGGGTCTGTTGGAACAGCTTATCTCATCTTCCATTGTTGAAGAGTTGCACCTCCATAACAACTGCCTTTTCAAAGATTCACAATGGAATTTTGTAAGCAGTGGTCTTAAAGGACACTTTAAAGCAGAGAACCCTTTTGGCAACAACAGAACAGGACATTTTGGGAGATTTTGTCCTCAGATTGTTTTGCATTTCTCTAAGGAATTCTGTGGGTTTTTGTTTTTTTTAATTTTTCAAAATATTTTTATCCATGTCATTTGAATCATTCACTGTGGTTTTGTTCTTAAATGCACTGTATTGAATGCACAGTGCATTGCTATGAAAAATATTATGTGCCATCAAGTCATTGTTGACCCTTAGTGACCATGTAGATAGATTTTCTCCAGAATGAATTAAAAATGCTAGATATGTGAAATAATAAATCTAACAGTTTTACTTTGCAAGAGATAGTGTTCCTTGCTGTGAAGACTAGAAATTAAATTCTTCAAAGGGAAATAATTCATTAGTCCTTGATGTCATTTGTTCTTGTTTTAGGTTTTTATTCTACAATCACAGCTATCACTAGAACGGAAGCAGAAGCAGAATTATATCATCAGCTGTACCAAAACAAATCAAGAGCTTGCAGATTTACATCAAGAGCTTGCAGGCTCTTTAGCTGTTGTGGCTAGAGAACCTGAGGCAACTATTATGGAATCAGAGACTCGCAAGCTTGATGAAACCCTGCATAACAGCTGGACACTGGGAGCTGTAGGCTTAGGTGGTGCCTTATCTGGAAAACATCTAGTAAGCTCAACACCCAAAAGAGTTCATCAGAAGCCCACAAGGTAGCATAGAAGTGGCGGAAGCAAGAAATTACAGAAGCTCCAGCACAAACTAACAGGACTTTAAACAGTTATGATGGATCCTTCCCCTTATTCAGCTAGCCTTGATTTCAAGGGCCTACTCTGCCAGTTTCAGAAATATAATTCCAGATTCCCTGGAACCAATGAAGATCATCTCAATACAGGCTGAGAAAGAGCAAAAGTAGTTGAGAGACTCCATACTAAGTGGTTGAAGGTATGTGCTGTGGAAATCATTGGACATAACAAAATCCAAAGCCAGTGTATGAGAACTATATAAAGGAAGGACTGCTTACAACCATGGAATTTCTGGTAGGAAGAATGGAAGTTCATTCCAGGAAATGAGTCATGAGAAAACTGAACTCATTAAAAAGATTTCCAGCTTTGTTTTGCATAGACCCATGGGACAGTACTTGATCAGAGAGAAGGATCTCAATCGAAATACTAATTTTGGTTTAATAATCTTATTGGTAGAGATATCCCTTCCTAAACTGTTGTACAGCAATTTGCTATAAGATATATCTAAAGGGTTTTTTATAACATTTTGTACTAAAGGGTTTTCTTAATATTTATAATAAAAAATGCATTTTCATTTTTTCTCTCTTTGCTCAAATAATCTTTCATATGAAGCTTTTCTGCTTCTTGAGATTGTGGTATGTATGTATATGGATAGATAGTATTTACGTATAGCCATTATCTTCAAGGAGTTCTGGAGGTTTTTGTCCATAAGGAATATTTTATTTATTTATTTCTCATATTTATATGGCCACTCATCTCACGTAAGGCGACTCTGGGCAGCGTACAACGAGATAAAAACAGTGAGTAAATAAAAACAATTATAAAAAGATAAATTGATTATTAAAAAGAATATTATCACAAAATTTTAAAATATATCAACCCCAGAGAGAGAGCAAGAATGTCAGTCATAGTGAAACCATCTAAGAATGTCTCCGGTTCCCAAAGACTTCCAGGCCTGACAACATAACCAGGTCTCGAAGGACTTCCTAAATGATAGCAGGGAAGAAGCAAGCCTGATTTCAGCGCAAGGAGGGAGCTACAGCAGAGAAGGCCCACCTCTGGGGACCCACTAAATGCAAGTCCCTGGCGGATGGAACCTGTAACATGCCTTCCCTGCTAATGGAATGGGCCGATGTAATCAGGGAGGGCGGTTCCTCAGATATCCTAGCCCCATGCCACGAAGGGCTTTAAAGGTCAAAACCAGCACCTTGAATTGGACCTGGCAGCAAACTGGCAGCCAATGCAGCTCGCGAACCAGATATGTAATATGTGCTCTTCTAGGGGCACATATAGCTGCCTATGCTGCTGCATTCTGTACCATATAAAATGCATACCATCCATAATGAAAGAATATTAAAAAAATTAAAAATAAGTATCAAAATAATAAATTCAGGTGGTAACTCTCCTCAGTTCCTGAATATCCCCTGGAACTATTCCCTTTTTAGTGATTCCAGAAGACCAATATTGAAAATAGTAATCTGAGCTAGAGGTTACAGCTGAGAAGTATTGCCTGCAAAACTGTGACTCCTTCACCTCATGAAACTTAAAAGATTACTAAAATTGTTGGAGTGATGATGGGTTGCTTCTACACAGTTGTTCCAGAAAGTAGCTATACCAATTCATAACAGGCTTTATGGCTCAAAACCAGCACTTGGAAATCTTTTAGCAATTGTAGTACAGGTGATACAATTACAACAATTTTCATTTGCCTATATGCAGTCCACTGCAGTTTGATATATTTATTCATTTAACTTCCTATCATTAACTTTTATTTAACTCAGAAAAATGTATTGACTTCTATATTGACTTTAGTCTTCATGCTGGTTCCCAGGTTGCAATAAAGAAATAACAAGCTTTGATTAAAATGGTTCAGCTAAGCACTATCTGCCATCTTGTCACACAATCTCGCAGACAGACATTATAAGATGATAAGCAGAAGCCTGAGAAATAAGTGGGAATGAAATAAGATTTTCACAATAGGTTCTCACAAGTGGGAAGAAAGAAAGTGAAAACAGGCTGATGAGCTAGGGGGAAGGGAGAATTCTCACTGGCATTTTGGAGAGGAAGAAAAATATGGCTTCTGAAGCCAAGATGCATTTAGACAGCTTTAAGTGTTGAAAATTTACTGATTCCAGAGTGGGTTGAGACCACTGAAGAGTTCCAGGGTGAAGGGAATGATTGAAAATAGGAAAGGACCAGACTTCAAGGGCTCATTCCTACTTGACCAGAAGATCAAAAGAAAGGACCAGCATTCTATCAGCCTGAAAGGTTGCCAGCTAAGCTCTTGGTTAACACCAAAGAGGAGGGGATTTAGGGATAGTTACACATAAAGCTGCAAGCATAAGACAGATGCTGTCTTGTTAGAAGAAAGATTACATGGCAGGCAAGGAAATAGTTTAGGAATGCTAGAGGAATTTACTTTTTTTTTTAAAACTACATACCAAACTCTTACCAGCCAAGATAATAAGACAGAGCTGGAAGGGGGAGATCTATTTCAGTACTGGCTTGAGCTCTACCTCAGATCCTGCTATGCCACCTCAGCATGGTAGGAGTTGGGGATGGGGTTCCTGGGAAGGATGAGCGAAGAACAGCAGAAGTGTACATCACATGTTTATACCCAGCAAGGTCAACCAAGGTATGAAGCTGTCCAGCTAAAGGTATCCCATAAAGCTGTCCAAGGTATCCCAGCTGTCCAGCTAAAGGAAGAAGGCTCATATATTGGGCAGAAGCTATAATGGAAGATGCTGGAGGCAGATGACCACTTTAGTGACAACGGCAAAAGCATCCATTCATACTGTAGAAGAAATCAAGGTAAACCATTCCTGTATTTCACCAAGAATAGGCAAGATAAAGTGATGATGTAGTGCTGGATGATGGGCCCTTTAGGTTGGATGGCACTCAGCATGCTACTGAGGAAGAGCAGAGGTTCTTTTGGATTACTAATGGTGTTTATGATATGGCTAGATAAAAGCCATCAGGCCTTCTAGTTGCTAATGTTGCCAGGCAATAAAAGAAAATCCTAAACTGCTAAGGGAATTACAGTGAGAACATGGAATGTAAGAAGCATGAGCATGGAAAAGCTCAACAATGAAAGATGAAGTTAATCAGCTACACACTGACATCTTAGGCATCAGTGAACTGAACAAACGAGTGGCACTGCTTTCATAGAAAGGATATAGCAAAGATAGTACTTGGGGACAGTCTCTGGGTCTCTTTCAGCCAGATATCTCTATAATGTATCTCCTGCTGTTTTCAATAACCAGAGGTAACCAGAGGATAACAGTGACCATAGAGGTCCTCTCCCCTCCTTTGCTATTTGATCATTACAACTATGAAATTAAGATTATAAACTACACAAGCTAGCAAAGTAAGTGAATAACTGCAAGTCTCATTTCTTAATTTTAAAAAGTTGAAATGCTTTAATTGCATAACTTTAGAATAGCTGTAAATCACAATTTTACTCTTTGATCTGAATTGGGAGTGGAGAATAGAACAGCAATTTGTGGACATTTACAGAAACATGGACTGGGGTCAAAATGTGTGTTTCCCAGTTTCAGATTTAATTTCTAGTGAGGTACAAAAAGTTACTGAAACTTGAATAACTACTGTATATTTCAATAGCTAGGGCTTAGATAACTCTGGAATGTTTCATATACTTTATACTTGTGTTTTCTAATAGCTCATCCCCCAAATGGGCTCATTCAGAAGTAGAATAACAGCAGAGGTGTTCCCATATTGTTTAGATAAGTAGGCAAATGCCTTGCAGGAGTTCATTTATTTTAAATATTTCAAAGAAAGAGACTTTTTTTAAAAAAGAAAGCACATTAAACAATCCTGGGTTTTGTACAAAAGTTTTGTACAAAAGTTCAGTGCAGGGAATTCAATATTAACACTCTAATACTGTATCCCTAGTAATACTGTATCTTTCTATACCCACCCTATCTTCAGATTGTATTTCTAACTTTCACATATTTCAGAAACTCAGCCCTTGATCGGTTATTTCTTCCTTACGTTTATATTATATGCTGCCACTTTTTGCAACTAGTGGTCAATAGTATAGAGTTGCTCATTATGTTCTTAATAATGGTTCATTTCTCCAGAATTACAGAGAACTTCAGCGATACGCATCTTAGTAACTTAATTCGGTATTTCAGGGCCCAGATGAAAACCACTGGAAATGTCCCTGGGGGTTGTTTGAGAGTTGCCGATGGAAGTTCCTCAAAGAAAAAACCGCATGATGTATCATATACAAGTTGGCGGAATTCATCAGAAAGAAAGTGGTTTATAACAACCCTGATGGTTAGTTCGAACTCCGCCATATCGAAAAGTCTAAACATTAGAAACAAAATCATGTAACGTTTCCGCACACACTTAGTCCCAGGTTAGACAAAAGATTCAACGCTGCGCAACCCAAGACGTCATTCGCCCCCCACCCACCAATCGCTCCGCTTTGCCGACGAGGAGGAAACACCCATCGAAATCACGATTTCCAGTTCTGAGAGAAAGCCAGTACCTGTCGCCCCTCTTGGTAACTAGCAGAGGGCGGGGCGAGGGCCGGAAGTTCGTTGCGTCTTCTGGTTCGCGGGAGGGGGAGTGTCCATCATGGAGTCGCTTTGGAGGCTGAAGCGGTTCGATGCCTTCCCCAAGACGCTGGAAGATTTTCGGGTCAAGACCTGCGGCGGCGCGTTCGGTGAGAGACCGCGGGCTGCCCGAGGATTACAGGACTTAGAGGGCTGCTGTTGTGAGGAAGACAGGAGGGGATCCGCTTGCAGAGATCTCTGCTGATTTAAAGCGATCTTAAGTTGAGGCATGGTCTTGCACCTGCAGACAGAATGGCTTAATGTTTCATGTGTGAACTGAAAAGTGTTTGGCGCATATGTTGTCTTTTGGCCTCGGGGATTGTTTATGAAGTTCGATCTTTCGTGACTTGGTGATCTGTAGCGAAATTGTCATATTGAGAAGTGTCGAGGCTGAACTTAATGTGATTTCTTCTGTGTTATGTTTTCAGACATAACGTTTTCTCAATGCCTGCAACAGCATTAATTCAGAAAGCAGTGTATTTTTTTATATGTGCACTGAATGTGGTATGTGAAGTGGTCGTATAAATAAAATGCAATCTCCGCAGTTAGAACTTCTTTTTAGCAAAATAATCTTTAAGAATGCACAGAATAGCTAAGTTTGTGAAGCGATTGTTTGGTATAGCTTTGGTACCACTTGCTGGTAAAGAACCTAAATGCATTTTTGGAGTAGTCTAATGAACTGTTCACTCTCTTGAAGAAGAAAAAATAACACTCTCAGTCAGCCATCTATTCACTGTATTTCCTCTAGTCTAGAACCATGATTAGATTTTTTTTTAACAGAGAGATTTTGAGCCTTTGTCAGATGTCCTGTGTCATTTAGTGCTCAGAAAAAAACACAAATATATCTTATACTGAGGATTGGTAAAAGGAGGTCAAATTGCCTAATAATGGTTTTTGTTATCATTGCTTGTTTTGAAGTAATCCATACTATTTTAAAGTAACATAAGAATGAGAGAAAGAATCAGAATTGATCTTGCAGAGATATAGGAGGGCTGCTTTTTAGTGATTTCATTGCTTGCTTAAAATTTAATTTTTTAAAAATATAGCTTGAACCTTTCAAAAGTCTTTGTAAATGTTTGTGAAACATATATGAAACAATACGTTATTTCATTTGGGAGTATTTTATTTTTTTTTGCTGTATAGTGCTTTTGCTACAATATGTTTTTCACTTGAATTGGCCCAAGATTTTTGTTTATCTGTCAGACAGGTATATATTTCTGAATTTTTTGCTTCCCTGGATTCAGAATCACTCCTCCAAATATGTGCTTATAGAAAGGTAACAATTGTAGAAATTTTAAAGTAATGAAAACAATTTCCTGGAATTTGAAAAAAAAATGAAGTATATGCATTGCTTTTTAAGCATCCCTTTGAAGATGCAAGTCAATTGATGCTGCTGGCAATGTTCAGCCCTGTCCTTTGGGGCGTCTTTGAGGATAAGAACAGATTCACCAGTCTTTAGAGATCAAAAGTCAACAAGAGGAAGGAAGACTTTAAGTAAAGAAAGACTGTATTCTTCTCTTATGAAAATAATGTCAGTGTTCCCTGGAGAAAGAAGTACATTTTGCCTTTGCATGCAGAAATTATGATAATCTCTTATCATAAATGCTCATATAAAGGGTATATATTCTATTATATAGCTTTTAGAAATTATTATGGGAATAAAGGCTGTGTCCTAACAGTCAGAAATCATGCTGAGACGAGGAGTAGGTCTCTAGTGTTTATTACTGCTACATAAAACAGAATCCTAACAAACTGAAGAAGCGTGGGAACACCCAGACAGATAAACCCCAAAAGTTAAGGTGGGTCTGATCTGTGTCTCTTTGAATGGCTGCTTAATTCCTCAGTACTATGCATGCGTTTTCCCCCCTGGATAGAGGCCCCCTCCTGCTCGCCATCAGTACTCATGACAGGCTGGATGGTAGTATATGAATATTTAATCATTTAATTTATCATTTAAAGAGAAATATTAGGAAATATTCATTATCCATATTTTATTTTTCTACTTTTTTAAAAGCCATGAAAACTAAGAAGGGACTTTTCCTCCTGAATTTTTTGTTTGGTTTTATTTTATTTTCCTCTCTGTGAGCTCCTTACTTCCTTTTTATTGTTATTGACACCATGTGGAAAAAGCATGTACCATATTGCATCTGAATAACCCAAACATGTCTGTTTTACCAAATGATCCTGCATTAAGAAGGTTCACCAGGTCATTACTTTTCAGCCTGCAGTTGGAGTGGAAAATACATTTTTCACATGTTATTGCATATATTTTTTTCTGCTGTGAATATAATATTTGTATATAAAAAGTTTCATATGAGGAACTATTTTGCATGTATAAAGCAGAAGTTGCTCAGTTGATATGATATTGCAGTCCAAACTAGTTAGCTTGACTATTTCTTGGGTTGGTTCATCATTCCAAAATTTCCAAAAACCTTTATTAGAAAGCTTTCAGAGGGTCAGGGGTGGGGATAGTGTCTGCTAATTTGTTGTAGCTAAAGCAGCTATTATTATGTTGTTCTAAGCCAGTGCTTATTCCAGCTACATTTCTATAGACTGGAAAGGTATCTTTGTGTTTTAGATAAAAGGGTTTTCTCTCCACAAGGAGCTTCATAGAAGTTGATTGGTTTCCTGAGAAATCCTTGAATTTTCCTACGTTTTTAAAGTGTTGGACCATTTTAACTGGAGGTACTGGGTGAGCCGCAAAGGGCCTGGCTAGCCCTCCAGATCAAATGCCCTGCATGATTCCCTGAGTAAACCAAAAATGCTTTCCTCAGAAGGTATGCATTATATGGAGAGATTAGATATTTTGGACAGCTTTCAGGGAAGCCATACTGAGGGCCCCTATTGGATTCTGAGGTACCCCATATATTTATAGAACTTGCGCATGCACACACAAATTGTTTGGAGATGATGATGATAATTTATTAAATTTGTATGCTGCCTGACTCAACGACTCTGGGGGGCTCACAGCAGTCAAACAAAGAAATTACAATAAAATCAATAAACATAAATGGTTTATAGTTTATAGTTCAGTGGTAAATCAAATGCTTTTGTATGCAAACACTTCGGGTTCAGTTTCTGGTATTTCTCTAGAATGGGGAAAGATCTGTTTGAAATTCTAGAGGAACTGCCTGTCAGTACAGATAGATCAATCCAGCTAAATACTTTTATTCAACTTCTATGCTCCACAGATGTTAATACCATGATAGATGTATAAATTTTAAGATATGACTACATGTAACTTTCCTTTCTTCATATACAGTGACTGTAGTTAGTGGACTCATCATGTTCTTCCTGTTCTTCTCCGAGCTCCAGTACTATCTCACAAAGGAGGTAAATGAGCTTGTTTCTTTCTCCTTGTCCTTAGATACACATTTCTAAATATAAACCTTACATTGTCTCACATGTTTTTTAGAAGCAGATGCTGTATTAGATAGGACCAAATGGATTCAAAGTCAGTTCCCTGTTTGCCATATGAAATCTGGGCAGCTATGGGCCAGTTATTGTCTTTCAGGCTAATTTATCTTACAGGATGCTTGGAAAGATAAAAGGTAGATTATGTATGCTACCCTGAAAGTGGACTAAAAAGGTAAATTGTAGTTTAAATTTTTATTAAAATTATTCAAATTAATGTAGTTTGGAGTCATTAACTGCTATTCTTGTCCCATTGCATTTTCTTTGCTTGCCTCTTTTGCACACATCTAATCAAAGGAAATATTACTGCACTTTCCTTTCTTCCATTCTAATATGATTGTTGTGCCTCAAGAAGATTTTCCTTTTCTTTATAACTTGTCTTGAAAGAAGCAGCAAAAATTGAGTGTCTTCTACTCACTAGACTGTGGTAGTGCTCTTCAGCTAAATTCTCTACATTGTCGTCCTCCAGATATATTGGGCTACAACTCAGAGTCCAGGATATAGCCCTGCTGGCTGGTTTTTATGGGAGTAATTGTCCAAAATCAACTTCAGCGTTTTAAGATTTCTAGAATCCACAGCTAATTAGCTATTTAGATATGGGATGCTTAAAAGCAAGCTTGTTTTCAAACCTCTGAAGCAAGTTAAAAAAACTCCTGATGAATTTTTGAATTGAATGTATTTATTTATTTATTGCTCTTTTTTTTAATATGATAGAAAATGTCAGAAATCTCTTTTAGATCTCACCTTTATCAAATTCTCATAGAGTCTAACTTAAAATTATGGTGGAGGGCCATAAATATTAACCCTACTAAATCTGGGCTACAGGAATCTGAGCCATCAACAGATGGCAGCAATGTGATCCAGAAACCTCTTTGCTGCCATCTAGTTTGCATCCCAGATATGATAGCTCTACAAGGATAGAATAAGCACTTCTTCATCTACCCCAATATTACTGATACTAACAGGCAAAAGTTGTCAAGGCAGATATTTTCCTAGTCCTTCCTGGAGGTTCCAAACAGGAAAGCATGGAACTTTTGTATAGAAAGCCAGGTGCTCAACCACTGAACTCTTGTTGTTCACCTAAAAATTAGAATATCGATCCTCATGGTCTGAATTAGCCAAGCCCCCTGATTTTCAGCAAGTCAGACCCTTGTTTTATCTAATGCAGGATTCCCAAAATGGTTAGGTGCCTTTCAGGCTGATTTTTTCTTTTTTTGTACAGGTAGTCCTTGGCTTACATCCATTCATTCAGCAACTGTTCAAAGTTACAGCAGCACTGAAAAATGGATGTATGACAGATCCTCAGAGTTCTGGCCGTCGGTCACTTGATCTCAATCCAGGCACTTAGGTGCCCGGCTTGTGATTACGAAGTTTCAGGGAGCCACGATCATGTGATCACCATTTGCAACCTTTCCTGTCAGCTTCCCACAAGCAAAGTCAATGGGGAAGCAAGCAGGGAAGGTCACGTGTCACTCGGGTAAATCTCCCCCACCCAGTCACCCTCTCTCAGCCCCTCTGTGTTTCCACCACACCTCACTGGCCACTCATGTACCCTCCACAAGCTGCTTTCCTGCACTCATGCCACGCCGCACTATCCACTCCCTGCCTTCCTGTGCTCGCACTCCTGCTGCACCGTGTCCTCCACCCTTTGGCCTTCCTGCACTCGATGTGCACTGTGCCCTCCACCCCATGGCTTTCCTGGGCTTATGTGGTGCCACAGCACCCCCTCCCCCAGCCTCCCCCATCTTGTGTGCAGCCTGCACCGGGCCTCCCCTGGCCTACCTGTATTCTTTTAAAAAATCATTATTATTATTTTCAAAGAAAAAGAAATAATGCTGATACAAATACGCACTTAAAAGAATATAGAAGGGAAGGAAGGAAGGAAGGAAGGAAGGAAGGAAGGAAGGAAGGAAGGAAGGAAGGAAGGAAGGAAGGAAGGAAGGAAGGGGTATAAGCAATAAAATATGGGTGGATAAGCAACAGATCTAAAATACCATATGGCTAATGTGTTCTAATAAATACTACATTTATTTAGAAAACCTGTATGCCTGCTATTCCTTGAACAGTTTGCAAGGTATAGTAAAAGCTGTTTTAAAAACAATAGTAAAATATAGCATAAAACAGTAGTGTTAAAACCCCTGGAAAAAACAAATATATTTTGAGCCCACTTCTAAACTGAAATAAAGAAGGGGCTTACTTTAACTTTGGTGGCAATTTATTCAGTAATATGGGCCCTGTCATGGAGAAACCTGAATTGGTGCTTGATGTCAAACATACCCCATTGTGCTCCATTCATTTAAGAGGGCAGTACAAATGAGTGGGAATAAGTGATCCTGTAAGTTGCTTGGGCCTAAGCTATGGATGATTTTTTGTTTGTTTTCTTTGTTCTTAGGTTCACCCAGAATTGTATGTTGATAAATCAAGAGGAGATAAGCTACGGATAAATATAGACATTGTTTTTCCGCATATGCCATGTGCTTGTGAGTAAAGGCTATTGAATTTTGCTTTTTAGTAAAATGAAATAATGGAAAGTAGGCACTCCTTGGCTTCACATAGCATTTTATAATATTTTAATTAATCTTGCTAGGAACAAGTGTCTGGAACCTCTCTGCAAAGTAAAGTAAGATGGATACCAGTTGCAAAGTGGTAGTTTTGAAGTGGTAAAAGGAAGCACTTCTCTCAGGGTTCAGACATAAACAATAGTCAGATGTAAGTAAATGGGGGGAGTTCTGTAACCTGTGGCATGTGTCCTTTCTTGATTTTCAACAACCCTCAATTTATGTGTTAGTATTGATTCAGGATTCTTCCCTTAGATGCCTAGCTAGTATGATTATGGGTCTACACTGGTTTTAGAGTAGTCAGTCTTCTAATTACTATATTTTGCAAGAAAACTTCAGTATTCTGTACCTGCTCTTTAATAGCCCAATGAATATATTGTGCATAATAACTGTCTGCAATCTCAAGAAATCGGTTTTGAACTGCCTGTGTTTGTTACTTTACAGATTTGAGCATTGATGCAATGGATGTGGCTGGAGAGCAACAGCTAGATGTTGAACACAATCTCTTCAAACAGCGCTTGGATAAAGATGGCAAGCATGTGACTCCAGAAGCAGAAAAACATGGTAGAATAGATATACTGTTCCAGTGTGGGAGCAGTATTGCAGATAAGATGGTAACACTGGGTTTAGTTTTATGACATCTGATTTTAAGAGTATAAAAGTGACAGGCTGGCACTAGGTTTCTATTATGGCCAGATATTTGGTACGGCTGATAGAGGTGGACCAGTGTTAGTGATGTTTGAGCATGCTGTACATTGATATATCTATGCTTAGTCTGTTCATTACTTTTACAGGTATTATGTTTCTATTTCAGAGTTAGGAAGAGAAGAGGAGACAGTCTTTGATCCAAATTCGTTAGATCCTGATCGCTGTGAAAGCTGTTATGGAGCAGAATCTGAGGATATCAAGTACGTTTTACTTTTCTTACTGTGACTTGGGAGCAAGAAAATGGAGTTGGAAGGGAACTGCATAGCTATAGCATTTCCTAAACTTATTAAGGAAGAGTGGGCTTGTGGTTGTTTGTAGTTTGGCTGATATTCTTCCATGTTTTCTTGCCTAGAAAGTCATTATGGGTTTACTGGGCTTTTCATTGTTAATAGAGTATACATGGATTTCAATCACCTGTTTTTCCAGTAATAGCAGACAGATTGACTCTGAAATTAGTGGAAGTTCAGCCATTTATCTTGGGATTGGATTGGATTGGATTGGATTGGAATGGATTGGAATGGATTGGAATGGATTGGATTGGATTGGATTGGATTGGATTGGATTGCTGGTTTCACTCAAGGGAAAACTCTTATAAGGTCCCAAGACAGATAGGATTGCATACTATGCAATAATAGTTTTGTCTAAAACAAAAGGCTGCTATGTGGAAGTCTTTTACTCTATTATTTTCTTAGGATGATTACTTGCAGAAATTTGTAGTATGTACAAGTTGTTAATTGCAACAGTAACTTAACTATGCTTGTGCTCTTTCCCAAACATGGTCCAACATCCCCTGTGCCTATGAGTTAGCAGATGTCATAGTCTGCTACATTCTTGGGAGTGTAGAATGTTTCTGTTCTCATCTGGAGAAGAAAAAGAAATTATCTTCTCCATAGGAATGTTTGTCATAGAATTCTAAGTTATATTTATTTATTTATTATTTAAATTTATATCAGTGATGGATATATCATTTATTATTTAAATTTATATATTGCTCCACAGGCAGTCAGCAAAGCACATAACACCTTTGAAATGCTTTCTACAGAGGATAACCAAGAAATTCTAAACAATCCAAGCCCTTTGTCATGTGGCTTTAAACTTAATTGGATGCTCAGTCCCTTGAATCAAAAGACTATGGACCATAGGTTATTTCAGCAGATACTTGCTTCTATGATCTCCTACTTGGTTTAGAAAACAGCTATATTTTGATGTCATACTTTTTGTCTCCATCCATTACCCAAATATTGCTGTGATGGCTGTTTTAGCTTTTTTTATCCTCTCCCAGTTTTCATATGCTTTGGAAATGATGTGGCAGGCATCTAGCAGTCTACCTAATATTACTTTCAGTTCATACGGGAGTATTAATTTTCTGAAAAAACAACAACAACCCTGAAAAACATAATTCTCAGGCTTTGTAGTGTTGCTGTGTTTTATAAGTAACTTCTTTTTTCTTTTTCTAATGAACAAATTATACATGTTGTTTTTTGGCAGATGCTGCAATAGTTGTGATGATGTGAGGGAAGCATATAGGCGGCGAGGTTGGGCCTTCAAGAATCCAGATACTATAGAGCAATGCAAGAGAGAAGGATTTAGCCAGAAAATGCAGGAGCAAAAAAATGAGGGGTGCAAAGTATATGGATTTTTAGAGGTCAACAAAGTAAGCATGGCAATTTTTATCATCTTACTGCATTGGTATGTCACACAGGATAAAAGACTGACTGTGCTAGATAGAAATTCAGCATTGTGAGTAGTAAAAATATTTTTTGAGAGTCCGGATGAAATGTTTAGAAATGCTTTCAATAATAAATTATTGTATAGCTTCAGAGTGCTAGATTGAAATCTGCCATGTTTTTAGTGGGGGACAAGGAATTCCCAGTGAATAGAAAACTGGCTAAAATCTTTTTTAGGGTGACAGTGGCAGAGAGTAACTCAGCTCTACTCATGACACCACATGGAAAAGTGTTAGTTTCCTAATTATATAGGGGAGTGGGGAGTTAATACAGAAAAACATTTAAAAGTATTAGGTCATCTTGCTTATTTGCATCAGTTATTTCTTTACTCTTTAATCAGGTGTGACTTTGACATAACATCACATGTCTTTAGCCATTCAGGCTTTTGCTGTGAAGTAATTGTTTATTGTTCAGTGGAATGGATTGTTTCTGAGTATGTGTCCTAATCTCCTTCAGTGAGAATGGTATGCTGAGTTCAAACATAGTAAGGGATGTGTTTGAGGCTCTGCCTCTGCAGTCTTGGTATTGTCATCTCTCTCCAATGTGCAGTGCAGTAAACAGTTTGCATTTACAGTGAGGGCTATATATTAGTTGAAATATCGAGAGGCTCTGAACAGTCTTTTACAAATTGAATTTAGCTGTTGTTTACAAGAGCAAAAACTAGGATTTATATGTGGCTATGTTTAAAACATTAGAAGCATCTGTTTAGATTTCATTTCAGGGAAAGGTATGTGTGCTTCTTTTAAATGCCCTGGTAAGAGGTTTTTTTTTTAATTTAAAAAGACACACTTTTCAAAGCTGCTGCTGTTTGGCGTAGAGAGCTGGGTGATTGAATGAAATCTGAATTTCTCTTCCAGGTAGCTGGCAATTTCCACTTTGCGCCAGGAAAAAGCTTTCAACAGTCTCATGTTCATGGTAAAGTAACTCATATTCTTTGAATATCTTATAAACTTTCTCTCCCCCCCCCGCTACATTTTAGGATGGATGGATGGATGGTGTTTATATACTGCCAGCTCCACCAACTACTGTGCAGTAGTTGTCATGAACTCAAGCAGTGTAACTGACGTGCTGTTGCTGGAGTGTGGAAGAACTAGCAAAAGGGAAATATTTCAAAAGTACTGTTTTCATGGGTAGAAGAAAACTGTACTATCCAAGGGACTCTGCTTTTTTTTTTTAAATAAATAATTTCTTATCATTATTCCCTTCTGTACAGGAAATGCTATGACTAGAATTTTAAAGGCATTCAGATGATATGTTTCCTTTTGCAGGACTGATTTAATAAAAATATATTTTAAACAAGTAAAAATAAAATGTCAACATACTTGACATGATATCCAGTATATTTTAGAACAAATACATTTTGGATATTTTAAGACTGAAAAATTCATACAGTAATTTAAAGCAACAAACATTAGGTTTGTGATTTAGAGATCTTCAGATGCTCAGCAATTTTATTGCAGACTGCGGCCCTATACTATGAGTATGACATGCTATTTCCTTTTCTTTCGTGACAATTGAGATGGTCTACATGAATCTGTAGATCCTATTGGTTGGATTGTTTTTTTTCCAAATAATTTTATTAAGTATTATAGTTGTACAGATAAAAACTGATACAAACTACAAAAAATAAAGGAATAGAAAGAAAGAAAGAGTAAAAAGTGCAAAAAAGAAAAAAGATAATGTAAAAGAAAAAAGAAAATATAAAAATATAACAAAAAAGAAAAAAGAAATACAAAGAAGTAGCTTCTCCCTTCATCTCAACAAGTATAAACAACTTTAACAAATTATCACTTTCTCTTAAAATACAACAATCTCTTCATCCCATATCATATCTCTTACCTATAGACAAATCCTTAAAACCGCGTCGTTCAGTCCTGGTCAGCAAAAGTCCATTAAGGGTTACCAGAAATAACATCATCTATTTTAACTTTGATCAAATAAACCAATTTTGTATTCCTTCCCTTTACTTTTAACAATCTTGATCTTCAATCCCTTCAAATAATGTCATAGAACTTGATTTTTTTTTCTTTTTCTTTTTTCTTTTTTGTCCCTTCTCACCAAGTCTTTCAAAACTTTAACAGATCTCTTTTCTAAATCCAATATAAGAAAATTATCCAAGTCACCCTCCTGGTTTTTTTTTTGTATGTCCCTTTTAATTATTAAAACATCAGCCGGTTTCATTTCTATATCCAGTATTTCATCTTTTTCCAGATCATTCTTGTATCCTGTAAGTTTTAAATCCACGTTCAAATCTATTTTGGTTTTATCTGGTAGAACTTGATCCTTTTCCTTAACATCATTCACACAGAGTCTACCTATGACGGCAGACATTCTTGAAATTAATTAATTTCATTGTTCATTGTTCACATATATCTTTCAGTACATTTGATGTTAAATTATTTTGCTCCATTTTGTGTTAACAAATCAAATAGGTGTTCTTCTCCTTTAATTGTAATTTTTACTTCCTTCTAGCTCCCTGTAGTATCCAATTGTCAAAGTCCTATCATGTTTTTTTTTTCAGAATTGAAAACACAAGTCATTTTCCCATGGGAAGAATTCATTCAATTAATCTGAAAATCCCATTTCAAGTCAATCTAGACCCTTAGTCCGGTTATTACTTTCCAAAAACAACACACTAATCACCCTTTTGCCATTTATTCTCAAAAATTGCTGAGTCCTTAAAGTCAAACTTAAAATTTCTTTTGTTAAGAAGGAAACTCATCCAGTGAATGCCATCAAAGTTGCCATTCCAAAGGTTCTTAATATTTAAAATGCAGTAAATAAGTAATTTAAAAAGTGATTAAGAAATGAGCCTTGGCTGAGCTTTATGTCTATCTAGGCTACATTATGGTTGTGGGAGTAGACAGAATCCTTTGATTCCCAGCTGCTCTACTTACCAGCCAACCGCAAAAAGCTCAGTTCTTGCAGTCTTTTCATGGGGAGCAGCTGTCTGGAGTAAATGTGGACAATCCCACAATATCTCCTTTCTCTGGAGAGATTTCACTGGCCAGGATCCATCCTCTGGTTGGCGATTAAAGCCATAATGCTGTCCCCGGTCCTTCAGGGATGTCTAGCTCACCATGTCCTCACCAGACGTCCCCTATTGGTTGGATTGTGAGCTAAAATTGAATAAATAAGCTAATGCACTTCACAAGGAAGAAGTGTTTTGGCTTCTGCACAAAGCTTGTGAATTTATTTGAGAGCTAGTAAAAACTGTGTATAATGATTTCTTGAAAGTTGGGTCCAGTTCTCTATTGGATACTGTCCAATAGTTTTTCATTCCTGTGTGGAAAGTCTCTTTGGCAGTACTCCATTTGTTTCTCTGATGTTTGATATGATTAATTCTGATCACCTGACCTCAGAAAGAGTATTAAAGATCTGCAAAAGGTACAAGATCTCTGTCAAAAGTATTCGGTTCTTTCTTTTTCTTCTAAGAAATTACTCTCTAAAAATAATTAAGTCAAAATACACTGAAAGGGACACTTACCTTTGTAAATATATTATCTATTATCTGTTACATGCAGTCCTAACTGAATTAGGTAATGTTTAAAAGTTTGGAAATATGCATGCACATTGTTGAAATTAAGTCTTTGTTGATTTCTTTTATTTGCTAATTCTGTACTGTCTGTAATGAAGGTGACTAATTTCTCCTGTAAAAGCTTGGTAAATACTTAAGGATTTGACCAAACTGGTGTTGTTATTAGGATATCAGAAGGGGCATTATATGGCTACAATGTTCCATCAAAATATTGAGGTCATTTTGATTACAATTCTGTTCTCATCTTCAAAAACAAGTTTGCTGAACATTTAGAAGGGGGTGAACTTCTACTCATCTTTTCTAATCCATTGAATTACACAAATTTCCTTATAGAAGCTTTATACAATTAATGTAAGTAATGAGGGCCCCTTCATTCTTTCAGTAGAACATATATAAGGACCAGGGATAACACCATTGCAAAGTTAGCAAACATGGTTTTGAAGATGAAAATAGGATTAATAGTAAGTAATAATTTAAAGTAAACTTTGTAGGATCATCAATGTTGTTATTATCAACTATCAACTCCTTACACTGAATTATTTTCCAAGGAATTCAGATACTAGCTTGGTATTAGTTGGACTCTTATCCTTGATTACCATGAATGTCAACCCCATAGCTAGACTAGCATTTCCCATTCTTTTGCCTCCAGATCTATCAGGTACGCATCCTATAGTGCCTAGGCATATGGAGAATACAAATGGGCACACTATTTAAGAATGCATCAGACTTCAGTGAAATCATGGTTATGAAGGGAAGACTGTAAATTCAGGGATTTTTAGAAGACCAGTATTCAGAATGGCATCTTCATGGATACATATATTAAGAATATATTCTTAAACATAAATTTTAAAACATATAAATTCTAAAATAGTATCTTCCAAATATAAATATCAATTTAACATGCATTTGGATCTTTTTGAGTCGGTTTAGCTTTACTAAGCATAAAGAACAAAACCGAACCAATCTGGTATTTCAGGAAAGAAAATAATAGATATTGTTATAAAGGTCATAAACAATAACTAGATTGCTGGCACATTCATTGGGAAACATCTTTGTCTCTTTTTCATGAAAATATGACTGTACCTTATAGAAGTGCAATAAAGATGTAAATTTAATTTTAGCTTATAAATAAAGAGAGGCAACCCAACTTGGAAAGCTTTACAGTGGGGGTGTGCAAAATTCTTTTGTGCTGGAAACATCCATTGCAGGTACTCCATGCTCAGAGCTAAACATCTATCCTCCAAGAGTTTTGCTTTGAGCCCAGTACAAGGCATGCTGCTTTGCTCCATACTCAGAGCAAAACATGGCCACTTTGAGCAGCATTAGTTCAAGTGCTTCATTTTATTTCATGGCTTCCCATTGGATTATTTGCTCCTTTTTCCCAGCCTAGATAGTGCCCAGATAGTATAGCAGCAAGGAACCTGCTGTGATTGGCTTAGATTGGGTGACAGTGATCAAAGAGGTGGTGTGCTGGGACATAGAGGCAGTTACTTAACAAGATGCACAGATGTGGATTCTGGAAAGAGGACTGTGGTATACCAAATTATTCAGGGACTGGCCAATCAGCCCGTTGCAAGTGAGTCTGTTGCTGCTAGTGCAGCTGTTGGAGCTTGGCTCAGTGATGAGTATCTGGTTGCTTATTTCAGGCAAGGATGTTTGGTTTTACTTAAAGTGAGGTAAGGTGTGTATTCCCCCCTGCTTTTTAATTCATCCCCCTCTGAAACCCGTCTGATAAGTAAATACCTTGCTTATTTAGAGAAAATGAATTCTTTTAATTACAGAGTATTGTGCATGCACTACTATGATTGTAACATACACATTCATATTAAATAGAGTCTGCTCCTTTAAGTTGAGTCTTACCCTTATGGCTCCTCACCCTGCTCCTCTGCCCCAGTGTAGGCATATATGGCCACATCCATTCCATGACTGGGAAAGATAGAGCAATAGCTACAAGTATAGTCAGATGGGGGACCATGGCAATATTGTTTGTCAAGGATGGGGAGGTTGTTAACTGCATGGAAGTTTGATTGGACTAAGATGCCCACTTTTCTGGGGCAGCAGTGATATTACCAGCTGGCATCATGGTGGGTGTCCTTAGGCCAAGGCCAATGCATCAAGAGATGACATGCCTTCTCATAGATCCAAATACTCAATAGTTAGTGGTGTTAGACCAGAGGAATCAACAGACAGATCACTATCACCAAGGGGAGATTCTGCAGCTTTGAGGATAGCACAATAGAATACTTTAGTTTGGCACTTGAAGACACATGCTGAACTTCTTGCATCACTGTAAGGACAAGAAACATTTTTTGACATCAGGTATGCTTATGCATCCATTGAGTAGTTTCAAAGAATTGTCATTTTGGGATAACAATAGATAGCATGCACTGCCAAGATCCAGTTGCCATTTATTTTTGGGCACTGTGAGCTACGTAGTCTAAATGAGCACTCCTCCTTCCAGAGGGTGAAAAATCAATTTATTTAAAAGTTTTGGTTTGCTCAATTTTGTGGCCATTTAACTGCCATTTGTGAGTTCTGGGGTGTTTAGCAAATACCAGAACAATTTTTCTCATAATTTATTATTAATTCTTCATCCTTGCAATAAACAGCAAAGGATCTCAAAACATGTTTTGATCTAGCTGAGGTCTGGGACAGGAGAACTACATCATCAGCATACAGAAACATGGCTATGTGTCTGTGAACTAGCTTTGGGAGAAAAAAGTCAGGACTGTTCTGATGGTCAACCAAGGAGTTTATATAAAATCAAATAGTAATTGTGCCAATGTGTAGCACTGTCTGACTCCTCATATCAAAGTAATTGCTTTTGTTAGATGATTTTGTCAGGTAAATCAGATGTTCAACATGGAATTTTCATAAGGCTTATATGTAATAGATGCCTATTTCTCATAGAATTGGCAAGTTTGTCTCATATCCTAACTCTCAATATCAAATTAAAGGAGGACCTAAAATCTATAGAGAGGATCCTACCAGATGTGATAGAATGAACACAGGATTTAGGAGGAATGGCTGGCTCTGAAGGATTTGCCCTGTTTCTAGCCAGACCAACAATTTTGTATTTAGAAGTTTGATGTACAGTGTGTTGATGATCCCTAACAAACTGATTGGGTGATAGCTGTAAGTCTCCCCACTTTTGCAAATAGGGATTATTATTGATGTTTCCCATTCTTTTGGAGCCACTGTGGTCCGATCAATAATGAGAACAGGGAGGCTAGGACTAGAGTCCACCATTTTCAGTTGTTACTGACAATTTCCACCTGCAAAATAATAATTACATGGTGCATTTCTTAGTTTAAGTTGGTTAACTACAATACCAATTTCTGCGATTGTTACTGGTGGCTGTTGGGGAAGCATATCAGCATTCTAATTGTTTAGGTTTGGTTTGCCTTGTGCATTAAGGGAGTTAAAGTGTGCCTCCCAAACTGTGCCTCCCAAACCTCAACTGGAATTGTTCTTTTTAAAAGATTCTTTGCCATGGGGAATGTAGAGTTCATGTACTGTATGTTGATTACATCTGTTTACCTTCTAAAATAATGCAGGTAAATACGAAGATGTGACATTAGCATGCACTACTGTCCTTTGCTCATAAGTGTTACAAATCTGTTAAAGGTGTGTAAGTTATAAATGCAGTTGTTTGATTTGTTGAACTTTAGTATATTTGTGTACTCTTTGCATGGTTTGTGTCCTATTGATGTTGAGCATTAGGATGAAACAAGTCTTTTAATTTTTATGTTGGTATGATTGGTTTGTTGGGTTCTGGCTGTTATGCTTTGTAGGTTTTGAGTTTTTACAGTGCATTTAAAATTGCAAATTGGGCTGATTTGTTTAGCTTTGTGTTTGTGCATGTTTCAGTATCTTGCTGATGTTCAGCTTCAGAGTGCAAGTTTAGATGCAGGTTCTGCTAGCTTGTTTGGTAAAATACTGTAGTGCTTTTCTTACTTTTTGTTTTGTTTTCCTTTTGATGTTGCGGTGTAATAATGTTATTTATTTAAATGCAAGTTGTCTGATGATTTTTATAGTCTGATGATGATGATGATGATGATGATGATGATGATGATAATTTGTACTCTGGTAGTGGTATATGCATTGTTTTTTATGTTTTTCTTTTGCTGTTTTTATAAAAGGGAGAGAATTTTCTTGCATGTCCATCTCTCAACCAGCAAGGATCTGGTAATGATTACTGCATACTTCCAGACCACTAGCATCAGCAAGATAGCACATGGCTGACTACAGGAAGCTACATTAGAGTGTTTTCTTCTTTCTTTTTGCTGTGGGAAAGAGAAAGTTTTTGCACTTTGCCATGAGCTGTCAAACAGCGATTCTAGCACAAGCGGGGCCCACTGTTTGCATTACTTGAATTTCCTGTGCCTTGAACCCTCAGAACATTTCGAGCTTTAAAATGATTGACAGTAAAGTGCTGGACGATGAGTCCCTCAAGTTAGATGGCAGTCAGCTTGCTGCTGAGGAAGAGCTGAGATCCTTTTGGCGTACAAATGGTGTTTATGATGCAGTTAAATTAAAGCCTTTGGGATAGCTAGTTGCTGATGTTGCTATGCAGGAAAAGAAGCAGCAAAGGTAAAATTACAGTGGGAACATGGAAGGTAAGAAGCATGACCATGGGAAAGCTCAACATACTGAAAGATGAAATGAATTGATTACACACTGACCTCTCAGAGATTAGCGAACTGAATGGATTGAAAATGGACACTTTCAGTCAGAAGATCATACTATTTAGTGTTCAGAATACAGACAAAGAAATAATGGCATTGCTTTCAAGTCAGGAAGGATATAGCAAAGATCATCCTTGGGTACAATGCAGTCAGTGACTAAATAATATCAATTAGATTTTGTGGACAGCCCTTTAATATAACAGTTATTCAAGTTTATGCTGCTACTGCTGATGCAGAAGAAGAGGTTGACAAGTTTCATAGTCAAGTTCAATCTGAAACTGACCAAACATGCAAGCAAGATGTGTCACTTGCAGTTAGACATAGGAATACCAAAATTGGAAATAGTAGCTAGCCTATATATGCTCAGAAACAGAAGTGAAACAGGAGAACCACTTACCAGTTTCTGCCTCTCCAGTGATTCCTTCATTGCTATATTGATACAAGAAGCTGGAAGAGCTCAGTTATAACAGCAAAGATGTGGCCAGAGTCTGTGCAACAGATCATGAACTGCTCATGTGCAAGTTCTAAGTCAAGCTAAGCCAGAAGAATAAAGCCAGCTAGTTTCCACAATATGATCTTGAGCATATACCCACCATTTTCAAGGAGAACATCAGAAATCACTCTGAAGTCCTGAACCTCATTAACAGGGAACCAGAGGAACTCTGGAATAAAATCAAGGAAGCTGTTAAGCATTAATGTAAAAAGAGACTGCCAAAGATCAAGCAACAGAAAAAAGCAAACTGGATGTCAGAACAAACAGTGGAAATTGGGGAGAAGAGAATCCAAAGCCAAGAAAGACAAAGATATCAGAAAAGCACTTGAGAGAGCTGTTAGGAGACACAAGAAGCAGTACTACTATGACATCTGTAAAGACATCAAAGATGCAAACAAACACAAGAACAAGGAAAGTCTTCCAAAAGATCTGTAAACTCAGAATGAGGTTCCAACCTTGAACTGGTATGCTGATGAAGATCAAACAAAGATGGAAGGAGTGTACTGAAATTCTGTACAGCAGATGTCAACATCCAAGATACTTGTTTACAACACAACTTGATAACGCAATCAATTTAAAAAGTCTATATGAAACATAGCCAACTTGAAGTGTTCCAATGGAACATTCTGAAGGGTTGTTTTGTCCAGTCATAAAATAGAATGTTTCCTGTTTCATGTTCACTCCTATTTTATAGATTACTGAAGCCAGTTTCACGCACATTTTAAAAATACATATTTAAAGTACTTTGCGCCTTGCATGTACCTGTGTACTAAATATCTATTTTTCAACTAAGCATGGATAGAAATACCTGCTGTAAATGGCAGGGTTCTGTCATGGCCTCTGCATATATACACAGTATTCATGCTTGCTACTGCATAATATGGGAAACAATAATCTTGAGAATAGAACATCCAATAGCTTTGTTTAAGATTCTCCATGTGTAGCTTCAGGTAGATGTTACCCTTGCATTTCATGTTCGTGATTAGTTGAATCTGACACATTCTTCTGTATTGCCTTGATCAAATCCTTAAGGGTTTATTTTAATGTTTCATAAGTTTAGTTGAAAAGTGGAATGTTTTAACAGTTTATATTTAAATCTTCCTTTATATTTCTCTAAGACCCTTGATGTTAAAGAGGAAATTCTATGTGTTTGGTAGAACACTGCTTAAATGAAGTGTGTGCTTTCTGAAATAGCTTATTAACAGAATAATTAAAACCAAGTTGGGATTTTTCATGGAATTTTTTTTTTCTTTTTAATTTATTCTGAATGAGTTTAGACATCAGTAAAAAAAGATTGCAAAATTGCTGAGGAGAAGACAGTTTAGTGGTCATAATAAAAGATTTTAAAAGATGTATAAGTGTGTACATTTACTACTCAGGTGCAAAGTTTAAGCTATTTCAGTTTAAGAGTGTAGCATGATCTTTACCTGGAAATGCTGATTTGGAAAAATTTCAATTTTTAGTTTTTTTAAAAGAAAGATGCACAATTGTCTCATACAAAAAAGGCTTGCTCCAGTAACTTTATGTGTTGTCTATCCTTTTGCAGTTCATGATCTTCAGAGCTTTGGACTTGACAATGTAAGTTCCCTAAGAGAATTTGTATCTGAGCTTTCTATTCACATTGGAAAGGATAGGGGACCTACCATTAGTGCAAATGTAGATAATTTGTCATATACTAGTGTAGCATCTATGGAGAATAATAAAAGTGTAGCTGTAAAATAATAAAACTATTGTATTTAAAAAAATTGTTGTAGAGTTCATTATACAGTGCACTCATTATAAATTGCTACAAGCATTTGTTACAAGCACCTAGTGAATCACCATGCTTTAAAAAAAGATCCCTCTCCCCTTTTGCTAGAATTGTTGTCCTCTCTGATAGCAGCATGTATATCACCGAGCACAAACAACCTATCTCCTTATGGCTGCTGTCCCCAGGAGGAGTACAGATGTATAATTGCAGGGGGAGGGCTGCATAGCTTCTGCCCTCGGGTAATGTAGTTAGACAGAAAGGAAACAAGGTTAGCTGTTCTGACCTGGCATAAGCTGACACAGGTGCTAAACTCTTGTTGTTCTCATCCACAAAGAGGGAAAGCTCTGATATGCGTGCCTGTGCGTTGGCACTAGGGTCATTTCATCCATGAAAGGCATGGTACCTGCACTGAGAACACAGAACGCAGCCCCCAGCCTGTTCTAGCCTTGCTATTTTTTTAATAAAGCTTTATTAAGTTTTTCAACAAATACATAAAACTACAAGAAATGAAATAAAGTATACTACAAGACAAAAAAGGAACTAAAAAGCGTGAACATACAAAAAAAGACTACTATATACTACGTAACACATACATAGTAACTTCCAACTTTCTACAACAAAGATATAAATAAGTCAGTATCAGTCTCTAGTTCAAACTGGAATGAACATTATTTCTATAAAACGTTTCTATTTTCAATATAACATTTCCTCTAAAACACCATTTTCCCTTGGGATGGATGGATGGATGGATGGATGGAGATATATATATATATATATATATATATAACATTTATGTAACATTAAAAATATAAATTCCCCCCTTAATAGACAGGTAAACAAATATTATCCTTCCTCATTACAATTTTACTCCTAACCAAAACATTTATATAGTTAAACATTATATCTCCACCATTACATATTTAAACAATAACCTTATTAATATCCTTTTACCCAAGGTAAATTCACTATCCAAAAAGCAAAAACATCTGTCTAAACCTTTAAAAGACCATCCTAATAAACACAAACAGTTAATTCACTTCAAAGTAAACTAAGGGATTTATATATCTCACTGTTACACACAAAGCTTTCTCCTTGCAGTCCTCGACTTGCCTTGTAAAGTCCAACTCATCTTCAAAGACCTTCCATCCCTTGAGGCTTAAATCTTGTCTTTGATCTTGATATTCCAAGAATGCAGCCATTTCTGTTGCTTTTACACCCAAAGCTTTTCCTTCTTCAAAATTAACATTCCAGAGGTGAATCTTCTTCCATTTGCTTTTTGCTTTGGGATGTTACTCTTCATTTTTTTCTTTGAGACTGAGACCTTATTTTCCAAATAACTTTCTAAGAGATGGTCCAAAGCATAAGTAACCTTGAGGTACAGCTCCTTAAAAGTATCTTTAAAATCTTCCATATCCCTCCATGGAACATTATGGCGCCCTCTAGTGCCTCAGGATATTAGACAAAAGAAAGTGTTAATCAGCGGGGGTGGAAAAATAAAAGTAAACAAAGCCATTTCTCATGGGAAAGCAGGTAGATCAAAACTCAGCTCCTCAAATTCAACAAAGTGGGTAATTTTTTTGTATTTCTTCAGACTTTGAAAAAAGTAACAGTAAACAGGCGAAAGTGTCTAAATCCAACAATACAATTTAAAAAGAAAAAAAAGAAAAAATATACATTTAGGAAAAAAAAGCCAAATTAACAAATTAATAACTTCCAAAAGTAATGAAAACTACCAAGAGATTCTGCATTTCTTTGTTGCAAAGAGCCTCTCCTTAATAATGAATTAAAAAGAAAAAAATGGTGTTTTAGAAGTGGGGTAGGCAGCTTTTGAGTCCGTTTAAGGCTTCAACGTGGCTTAGGAAATGATGGCAATCCTTGCTTACCAGCTGCTAGCTTACCAGTCGATCGCGAAATGCTGTTTTGCTGGCTGCTGGCTGCTTCCAGCCGTCTGGAGGACAAATGGAGTAATTCCTGGGGTTTTCCTTAATCCGGAAAACACTTCTGTGCTCTAGGAAATCCTGCCTGAGCCCAAAAAAGTCTGTATGGCCAGGTCAACTGTGGAGCTCGTGGAGACATGTCTCAAGTTGCCAATCCCGCACTGGAAGTCTCCTGTCCTTGCTGTTTCTGCAACTGCTTGAAATGTTGGCACTTTTTTTGTTTCAGATAAACATGACACATCTTATCAGGCATCTTTCGTTTGGGAAGGATTATCCAGGCCTTGTGAACCCACTTGATGGGACAGTTGTCACAGCTCAACAAGGTATTGGTTTGAAGAAGATTGGTTTCAATCTATACTGGTAAATAAAGGTGACAACCAGCACAAAATCTGTTAACAGTTGATGGGTGCTTAATTAAAATAGATATGTCTTGGCTAAACTAATCATTTTAATTATAATATGGAGTTTGGTAACTGACTTCTTTTTCAGTAGAACCATAAAAATGCAACTTTCCCTCCCCTTTTGACTTCAGAATAAGGAATATATGCCTAACAGAATTGCATCCTCTCTTTCTCCATGTTTTTATTAGCAGTTTGGATAGATTTAGGCATTAATAGATATCCTCGAACTGCATGGCATTCTTTTCGGTGTCACTTTTTAATTTCTTCCAATCTCTTCAACTTGTGTGAGGGGGTAGGGTGGGAGAGAGCAACAAAAAGGACTCACAAAGGGAGGAATTGTTAATCAATGTGATTATTTTAAGGAAGGACTCCTGGCCTCAACCTCTCACTTTCCTCTTTTCATATGTCCTCTTAGTCATATTAATTACAGATCCAAGCTATAATAATAAAAATAATTTTATGGTTGGGAACTCACTGAAATTCATAAACCCTCTCCACTATAATGGCTGGTGCTAATCTATTTCAAATTCTTGCTGAATCCCAAGTCATTGTTTTAAGATTCTTGAAGTTTTAACATTTCTTGAAGTTTTCTCTACAAATCCAGCTTTTAACTTTTACTAGTTGTGTGCAACCACAAACCACTTCCTATTCTGAAAAACACTTTGAGATCTATGCATTTTGTGGGAAAAACAATGTTCTGCTGAACACAGAATGTTCCAGCAATTAACCTCATTGTTTTGCACATCCCTCCATTTTAGATGCCCACAGTAGGTGGCAGCACCTACCAATCTTGGCATATCTGAGAAAAGCTAAGCAAGATCATACTTCATCAATTCTTGGATAGGAGACCATAAATAATCCCAGGATTATAAATTGAGAAGAAGGCAGCTACATAGATATTCCCAGATAATCATCAGGAGTGGAGCTTGCCTTGAGGGAGGCTTTTTCTTTCTGTTTATTAGATATTAGCACGTAAGAAATTAAAACATATTTGCATGCTGTGGCTTTATTTTTTCTGGGCCCAACGTTCATTATTAAGTTTATAATAATAATTCTGGAGGAAATGTTGGATTTTTTTCTCAGACAGCAATCCAACAAGTTGTGTGGCAATCCTTTTTGATATTGAGAGGAGTTTCACAAGCAGTGTGGAGAGAATGGGAAGATAAAATCCTAGTGGCTTTCCTGTCCAAGTCTATTAGTGCCCACCAAATTACTGACTGAGTTCTACTCTTAGTCAATTTTGGTTACTTATGCTTAGTTATACTTGGGCATGAACTATTCTGTGCATGAAGGAGCTGGTGCCCCAGCCCAAACATAAATGTTTCAGTTGTTTGGGTCCTTGTATGTTCCAGATATGGTGGCCCAAAATGCATTTTCCAGTTAGAAATGGTTTGAGGAGGAAAAATGGGGAAAAGTCACGCTTGGTTTTCTTTGCCGATAATGTATGTGGACATCCCTGACAGCGGCAGTGAGGGATTTCCTTTGCTTCTGGGTGTCCGGACATGGATGGCAGCTGTAGTGATTGAGGGGAAGGAGGGAAGGGAAGGTGTTTGGATGATGGGGTGGCTGACCATACAGACGAGATGAAAAATGGGGCGATTCACACCAACTTGGTTCTGCCCTGTAAAATCACCCTGCGATTCCTTCCAATTTTGTTTCAGCCCAAACTTGGAACAACCAAAGTAATATTTCTTTCTTTCTGCTGAACTACAATTAATAGAAAACAATCCAGAAGAACCTTTGGAAACATATTTGTTCTGGGTTCAAAACAAAACATATTTTCTGTTTCATGCTTACCCATTAAGGTTTTATTTTGCTTTTAGCTTCCATGATGTTCCAGTATTTTGTAAAAGTAGTCCCTACAGTGTACATGAAAGTTGATGGTGAGGTAAGAGCTGCTTATTATCTTTTCTTTATGTAGAAGATTGCTATCTGTATTACTGCATTTGGTTACATACAACATTAGATGAACAGCCTTTTACTCAGATTTTATTGTTGTTGTTTTCTCTTCCTTCTACATGCCCCCCAAATCTGCTGTGAGAAACTCAGGTGGGAGAAGCTACAGGATGAAGGGGAATTCAAATTGCCAGCAGAATCCTTTCTGGTGGAATTAAACCTACTATGTTTAATTGGGAATGGAAAGATAGAGCATTTATAAATCGAAGATAGGAAATTGCAAGCAATTCTACATACGTTGTTATTTATTAAGCCAGGAAACAGTCAGGGCCCAGGGTCTCCCAAAATATGGATCATAGATATTCTGTATCTGACATGTATTTCACAATGCTTCTAGCTGAAGAATACACAAAGCCATACACAATTAGCTGCATTTTAATTCTTTAATTTAATTTAATTTAATTCAGTTTGGATTATGCCTACTCTAACCAACTATTTCAATGTTTTTATAGGTGGTGAGGACAAATCAATTTTCAGTAACACGGCATGAGAAAATAGCTAATGGACTAATTGGAGATCAAGGCCTACCTGGTGTGTTTGTACTGTATGAGCTTTCTCCCATGATGGTGAAATTAACAGAGAAGCACAGGTGAGAGATTCTCAACATGAGCCTGAGCATGAATTAAAAAACAGGTAGTTTCCCCCCAGATGAAATTACATTTAACTTGTCTGTAAAAGCCATGTTTCACATGAAATATGTGATGCATACAGATAGATCATAAATGTGGTTTCTGGAGACTGTTCTTTGAAATCAACAGTTCCAGGATGAGGCTATCGATCTGACTTCTATCTGAGTATAGGAGTAATCATAAGGCTTAATGAAATTGCTTTAATAAAACCATTAATTCTCACTCTGATTTCATGTTAAAATATTTGCATTCATCATGTAAATATATATTAATATGAGGATTTTTTTTCCAAATCTAGGTCCTTTACACACTTTCTCACAGGTGTCTGTGCCATTATTGGAGGAGTGTTTACAGGTAACTGGATTTGTGTGTTCAAAAATTTGAATGGTTTTCTATTCATTTTGAATTTGAAATTAATTTGTAAATGTTTTGATCAATACATAATACTTCCAGGGCATTTTCAAATGGAAAGCTTTCACAATGCTGCTGTCATTTACAAGATGGCAGAATTGACATTGGCAGTGGAAATAAAATGAGAAATAGGGAAAATTTGACAGTTGCTAGTATTGATGAGTAATGTTTGTGGCCTCTACAGATATTAAAATAGTATAACTCCTGATGGACTCGACAAGATTAAATTGACATGGTTAACAATGTGTTATACCATGGGAGTAGAATTTTGAAAGAATGCCAGTGGGGTTCTTTTTATTGGAGCAATATTGCAGTTTTTTTTTCTTTTATTTTTATTTGGACTGAATAGACTGACCCTCCTTTTCCTCCTTCCAGTTGCAGGACTCATTGACTCTTTGATCTATCATTCAGCTCGAGCCATTCAGAAGAAAATCGAGCTTGGAAAAACTACATAGAATAGTAGCTACAATCCTTCCTAAAAGACTTGAAGAAATTAAAAACAACTCTGACATCAATGTCCAATCTGAATGTGCCAAGCAAAGATAACTGGAACTTTGGGGAGAGACTGACATTCCAGTCTTGGGACAAGTAAAACGGGGATTAAATTTAAACATCAATGTTTGTGGTTGTTAAAACATTTCTGTTTTAATATTCATATTGATCAGTTGGCATATATTTCAGTTTCTAGATTCCAAAAGGAAGAGCAGTGTCATCCAGAATATAGATCACAAGACCTTCTACATGTCTACAACTAGTTATTTCTAATTTAATTTGTATTTAGTGATATTGTAAAATGTGTGATTGGAATAAATTCTCAGGAAGAAGTTTTACTAAAGTGACCTGATAATTTTTTAAAAGCTTGCTTATCAAGCGTTAAGGGTTGTTTTAGCCAAAAATATTGCTTATACCAGTTTTCCATAGCCCAGTTTTTTCCCTCTTCATTGGCACCTAACAGTTTAATTCTAACCACTGTCTGCAGTAGGTGACCATGATCTTCATCTTTGGCTATTCATTTTCTAAAGTCAATTAGAATCTCTTGAAATACAGTGTAAATTTACTGGTTCCTGTCTCAGACCTCCTTTCCCAACGCCTCATATTTGTTAGCAGTATCTCACTCTTCACCTCACTGTCTGGTCTAATGGAAACATCCTGTTCATTAATCATTGTGATGATTGATCAGGTAAGGCAATTACATCACTTGTGGTTGTGATAATCACGACCTGTTGAACTTATGCCTACTCTAGGCCAAAAGGTATGGAACTGATTTCAAATAGTTTGTTACTGGCTTCCACTACATCTAGGTAGTATATATCAACTGTACCATTATGGCACTTTACTCCTGATGACACTAACTTAAATGTCAATATCCATGTAACTGAATTTTTGATGTTTTAATGATTAAATCATTTATATGATGTCTTTTTGAGTTTTGAGAGCAGCAGTGGCTAAAGTGCAACACTGAGTGTCACTTGGGATTGATAATCTTTCAGTGGCTAGGAACCACATGTGATGTTTTGTGAAGTGGTGAGTCATTATGGGTTGAAGAATAATGCAAATTGTTCAAATCCAGGGTTTGGGAATTAGGTCGATTTGTGGGGGGAGGGGTTGCCTGCTTAAACGCTCATCAGAGCAGTTGGGGAAGGTTCCAGGGGCCAATGAAGTAGGGTTGGGTGCCAATCTGACCCTTTACTTACTTACTCTTCCACTAATTGAAGAAGCTTAAAAGCATTTAGATACTAGTATTTTTTTTTTTGCCTAGTACAGTAAATTTATCCTGCATTTCAGTTTTACTTCCCAGAGAAAAAAGTTTATCATGCATGAAGTCTAATCATGGGAATGTTCATGCCGACAAAAATTGAACTACTATCACAGAAAGCTGTGTTATGAACCAACTCATTGGCTATTTGGCTTACTATTGTTTAAATAAAGTTTTAAATTAAAAAGAATCAAAGAAACAATGTGAATCTTTTCCTATTATTACTAATATTCATCTTCTGTGTTTTGATATTGGGTCTAGAATTGATGAAGCTTAATGTAGACTTGCCAATTAGTGTATTAGATATTTATTTATTTATTTATTTATTTATTATTCACATTTCTATCACCGCCCATCTCCCCCCAAAAGGGGGACTCTGGGCAGTTTACAATAAAATTCACCTTAAAACCTCAACATCATAAAATCACCAAGTCAATACTACAATACTAAAATAATAAATAAATATAAATATGGAATCCAAGTGGGAAATTTCCATTCGGTAGGGAGAACTCTACATCACCAGCCACCCCCAGGAATGGCTATTGTCCTTCCCATCCCAAGCGAGGCGGCAGAACCAGGTCTTCAAACCCTTCTGGAAGAATGGGAGTGAAGGGGCCTGCCTCACCTCGGGGGACAGAAAGTTCCACAGGGCAGGCGCCACTGCAGAGAAGGCCTGCCTCCTCGACCCCGCCAGATGAAATTCTCTTACAGACGGGGTCCACAACATGCCCTCTCTGCATGATTGGGTGGAACCGGTCGATGTTATCGGGATGAGATGGTCCCTCAGGTAACCTGGCCCCATGCCATGTAGGGCTTTAAAGGTGATAACCAACACCTTGAATTGGACCCAGAAGCAAACTGGAATTCAATGCAGCTCAAGCAGTAAAGGTGTTACGTGTGCTGATCTTGGAGCACTCATCACTGTTCGTGCGGCCGCATTTTGGACCAGCTGAAGCTTCTGGATACTCTTCAAGGATAGCCCCATGTAGAGCGCATTGCAGTAGTCTATATGGGAGATGACCAGGGCATGAGTGACTGTCTGGAGGGCATCTCGATCCAGGAAAGGGCGTAACTGGCGCACAACCTGAAGTTGTGCAAAGGCCCTCCTGGCCACGACTGTCACCTGCTCTTTGAGGAGGAGTCGTAAGTCCAGGAGGACCCGCAAGTTACGCACCAGTTCTGAATGGGGCAGTGCAACCCCATATTGTTAAATAATGGCTGTTCTAATATGTATATACCTCCAGCAATCATTTTTAAGTAATATCAATTATTATCTCCTTAAAAAAGATCTGGATAATTTATTGAGAACTTGATTCATAAATTGTGATGGAGGGAAGGAGAAGCAAAAAATGAACAATCAGAAAGTTTATTCTTCAAATTCAAAGGTATATTTTACATTCAAACACCTGCTATGAAAATAATCAGAAATATGTTGTTTTAAATAGCTACTTTTGGTGCTCCAATTTCTTCTGCTGCCAATAACACAGCTAGTAAATCTAACTTGTTCTGTCTGTGGTTTCATACGCAGAGAAACAAGCAAAACCTGAAGCTAGTAACACATTATGTTTATAAACTCTGTTGCTCTGAAATACATAAATTCAGAAAAGCAGGACCATGTTATGATTGTTGTTTTTAATATTTGGTGTATTAAACAAATAGAAATGCCTCCTCTTCTCATGTTATAGAATTTATTCCAGTTTTGCTTGTCTTTGAAGCCAGAACAGAAGGAATCTTAATGTGGAAGACTATAAGACATTTTGGGGAGGTATTATTCCTATTTCAGTCTAATTGAGCAAGCTTAGGCATGTAGGGGACGCAATGCTCAGTGGTTAAGACGCCAGACTTGTCAACCGGAAGGTTGCAAGCTTGGCAGTTCAAAGCCATGTGACGGAGTGAGCTCCTGCACTTGCCCCAGCTCTTGCCAACCTAGCAATTCGAAAGCATGCAAATGCAAGTAGATAAATAGGTACCACTTCGGTGGGATAGTAACAGCGTTCTGTGCCTGTCATGCCGGCCACATGACCAGGGATGCATCTTTGGACAGCACTGGCTCTTCGGCTAAGAAACAGAGATGAGCACCGCCCCCTAGAGTTGGACATGACTGTGCAAGGGAAATCTTTACCTTTCTTTAGGCATGTAGTATAAAGTTTGGAGGAAACTATTTGTATAATGACAATTTGCCTTCAATTGCCAGTCTTTCAATGAGTTGGAGTTCAAAAGTAGCATCATGTATCCCAGTCTTGCGAAAGGCTCCTGCATAACGGTTGTCTTCCCAGTAGTGATGCCAATTCCCATTGCTGTCTGCACCAAAGCCAAAGGCAGAGACCTACCACATATAGGAGCAAGTGAGAGTAAGCGTCTGCAAAGATCTTCAATGTAACACATCTACTGTAGAGGCTGGAAACCTAATCCCTGTTACATGTTTTGGATTACACTTTCCCCAATTCCTTGCCATTGGCCATGCTGGATGGAATAGATAAGCTTTGTAATATAAAATATCAAAAATACTGTATCAGGTTGCCTGCCATAGTCAATTGTGTTACATAAATTTATATCCTTTCTCAAATGTCAATCTCACTGTTTGTTTAGAAAGTTATATATGGGTTATGTCAAGTGGAAAGTGAAGTTGCAATTAGTTGTTAAAACATAGCTCATGTTTAATAGTAGGTTGAATTTAATTTTTCTCAGTTTTTCATCTTGGTGAGTAAGGTACAAAGTGTCCTGCATAGCTTCAATACTGGCCACATACAATCTGCCATTTAGTAGCTTCCCAACATGACTTTTATTACTAAATAAATTGTAAAGAGAAATTGTTTTGGGAATAGAGCCAAAGGTGTTCAGTTAAGCAATAGGCACTCAACAGCCATCCAGCTCAGAACCCATCTACAGAGTTAAGAGGGGTGGTATTTTCGCTGCACCTACCTGTTTGCAAGTATGGAGGGCAAAAATCAGTGCAATTAATCCAGTGGAAGGATACCTCCCATGATATTTTGTCCATTTATCTTGGATATATTTCAGGAAACCAGGGTAAAGTATTAGAACCTAAGAAGAAAAGTTTTCAAAATGAGATTCACCCAGATTTATCATAGATCCTTCCTCAAATTGGTCTACCTATTAACTCCTGAGCAAGGAAAGTCCTGCCTAATGTTCCCTAGGCCCTAAAGTAGGCTGGATCATCCCCTCTCCCTGGGCATAACATCACTCCCTGATAGCATGTGCAGTTATTCCATGGCTACCTTGTGGTACCCCAAGGTACCACAAAATACCATATCTGAAGGCTGGAACAAGATCAGATCATTTTCCTAACAGGTTCATAGTTGGATCCTTCATAGTTCAGGTTTGCTTTGACTGTTAATGCATATGATGCCCTCCACAACCTTTTTTTCCTTCTGCCTCCCATATTTTGTTACTTAGCAAGGCATGTTATCAGCTTGAAATATTATGCATTTAATATATAAGATAAATATAAAACAATGCATATGATACAATTTATTTATGGAATTGAGACTCCAATACCGATTATTTTTAATCCACAAAAAATGGAAAAAGCTGTAATGGTTCTGATAATAAATACATTATTGCTTTCTTCATCCACACCTTACCTTGCTTTTGTCAGCTTTAATAAATTGTTTAACTCTTTTATATGTTCTGTGAAAGGAATGGAAGAATCTTAGCATTCAACATTATTTGATTTTCTTTTAATCATCGTTGTAGACATTGCAGGAAGAGAGCTGTGTTAGTCTATGGTAGCCCAGAATCAGGAGAAGACTTCTGATTTTAACCATCACTTTGTTGTTGTTCCTTTGGTTGGTGGACTATCTGAAATCCATTTATGGAAAACCAGTTTCATGGGAAGTTTCTTTAACAAGTGATGATAAGAAATAGATATCTGAAGTAGAGGGAAATGTGCTTGCCATCCAAGAGTGGATCTATGCTTGATATCCTGATACCACTATGAATGCTTGGCAGCATGATACTACTATGTTACTGCCTAGCCTTTTATATTGTACTTAGGAAGGATACTTACTGCTGGATGTCTCCTGTTGAAAGGGCACTGACCAGCCATTTGAGATCCAGGGGTTTGAAAGGGACTAGTACAAGATGTATGCCAGAATGGAGATTTACAGCACTCTCTGGGTACATGAAATGGTGTGTTGTTCGTGTACCAACATCTTCCTCAAAACCTGCAATCTGTGCAGTGTTTATTCTTGGAGAATATTAAAAACAACTTGTCAGATGCTTCTTATTCAAGATATTCAGGTCACAGCACACAGAAACAATTGTTATTTAAATTTACTAAGTACAAAACCTGGATCTAAGTCACAGTTCCAGGTAAAGTTGGTGGACTTCGCCTACATGATATCCCAAATGTGATTTATTAATTTGAGCCTACTTATCTATTTCCTCATGTGGTTATCATTTTTTGAGATAAATTTAAATATGATGACATATATCCTATGTTAGAGGTATACAATGTGGCCCATAAGCTGCATGTAGCATCTCTTTTGTAGTCCCAAGACCAGGGAGGAACAGAAAAGATAGCCTTTTAATACTTAGGATTTGGGGTAGATTTTAAGGGGCAACTGGTGAAATTTAAGCCTTGCATAAGATTAAGGCATTCATTCCATGCTTCAAAAAAAACCCAGCCTTACTGCATGGTGCCCACTTTGGGTCCAGGTATTGTCTACTTTTGGAATGTGACATGCTGGGCAAAGTGCAGCGCAGCCATCTAGATGATAGGTTGTATGCCTCTACCCTTGGGAGAAATGGGGATTTTCTAACCTCCAACTAGATGTAGGCTATGAGATCTCTGTACCTGACCCACAAAGACCGCCTTTCTACCCTAAGACAATAGATTCTTACAATAACCAGTAAGAATATCTGACCACAGCAGCAGCATGCTAGACTACTGAATACCATCTTAGATAGGGGCAACCCTAACCCATTAACTCCTATCTGTATGGATTAAGTATTTAGGGGGCGCCATAATCTACTGCCTGAAAAATGGGTGATTTTAAAGAGCTTCTATCAGAGTTCTGGTGCGAGCTTAAGCAGAGATTTGAAGAGATTCAGAGTGCCATCAAATTGTTCTGCAGAAGCTTTGAGACATTGGGGAAGAGGTTTTTTCTGAAGTGTGTCAGCTGGCTGAAGAAGATGGAGGTCTTGGCAAAGAGGGAGACACTGACTGTGTAGTTGAAATAATGCCAGTTAATGTAATGGTTGCCTATTCTAAAACACCATCAGACCCATAAGCAGGATCACAAAGATATCTGATTTATTAAAGAATAGTATGCAGGATCACAAAGAAAGCTGAGAATGAAAAAAGTGCGCCAAATGCAAACCAAAAACCCTCGGTACAAACGAGATCCCTCCCCTTGTAGAATCTTCCCAGGCTCACAATCCCAGGTGCTCCTAACGGCTTCTGATGGTCTGCGGGAAACATCCTTGAGCAGAGCACATAACCCAAACACATTCCATTGAAATGAACATAAATACAGAGCTTGGCACAAGGTCTCCCAGCAGCTCCCTCCCAAACAGAAATGCGCGTCAGCACCATGGCATGTGAAATGTTACGATGTATACTATACATTGAAACAGTGAACATGACAGTTAAAGTGACAGCCTGAGCTGAAGATTACACAGAAAATTGTCTGTGGTATTGTTATGGCTTTCCATGGGATTGTTATGGGAGAGAAGAGAATTTGCTCTGTGGGAAATTTTTTGCTCAGCAGTTTGAGGATTTTTGGGGAGGGGCAGTTGGGCTGTGTGATTTTTGTATGAAAAATGCCTTTTATGTAAATGGGGATATATAAATGTTTTGGTATACTTCAAGGTGGGGTAAAAAATTTAAGAAAGTCTAATCAGATTGATAATGAGGTTTTTTAATGTCTTTTTGTTTTTAAAAAAATTTGGATTAAGATTTACTGATTTCTTCATATGGTTTGTTAGATTTTTAAGATTTCTAAGGTACTTATAAGGAATAATAATAATTGGTTTTAGGTCAAATAGGGTTAGGATTGTAATATGATTAAATACAAAAGTAGACAACTTTACATGTTTTTATAATTTAGTTTTTTATGATACTATAAGTGTTTGGTTAAGTAAATGTTTTGATCTATTTCGATGTGAGATAAGAAATTAAGACTATGTATATGGATTGATATTAAGGTTTGTATGATTTTATTAATGATTTAAAGTTTATGTGATGTTTTCAAGACTTATAAGATATATGAGTAAGTTTGGTTTTAGGTTCAATAGGACTAAGATTGTTATAGCATTATTAAGTATAAAAGTAGACAATTTAATGTTTTATAATTTGATTTTTATTATAGTGGTTAGAAATATATAGAACAGTGTTAGGAAGGAATTACTTAAATAAATGGGTTTCTTTCGGAGGGGAGAAGTTGAATTAAAGGTTTATATAGTTGTTTAATATATATATATATATATATATATATATATATATAGGAGGGAGCAATTGTTTTTGGTGATAATATGATTTATAGAAATAATGGGCTTTTGGGTGGATTTAGAGTAAGGGACTAATTATGGAAATAGCTGTATATTCTTGCTGTTGAAAGTCAGAAGTCACTGTAATTTCTTTAAAAAAATCTTTTTTCATTTTCTGTTTTTCCACTTTTTCTTTCTCTCATTATTTCCCCTTTTTTGTAGTCTTTTTATCTTTGCTTTAAACTTAATAAAATTTGTATTAAAAGAATATCTGACCACAGCAACAGCATGCTAGACACCTGAATACAATCTTAGACAGGAGCATATATCAGGACAAAAAAACTTTTTTTATACATAGTGGTCATTCTTTCATTGTCAATGTGTTGGCGGCCACATGCTGGCAATGGAAGAAATCACATCTTTTCTATATCCAGTTTGGTCTAGTGGTTAAGGCAACGGGCTAGAAACCAGGAGACTGAGAGTTCTAGTCCTGCCTTAGGCATGAAAGCCGGCTGGGTGACCTTGACTCTCTCAGCCCAACTCACCTCGCAGGGTTGTTGTTGGGCAAATAGGAGGAGGAAGGAGTATTAGGTATGTTCGCCGCCTTGAGTTATTTATAAAAAAAATAAAGGCGTGATAGAAAACAAATAATTAAATAAATATCTAAAGATTATCATTGCCATACTCTTTATTTCTCTATCTCTACCCAGAAATCAACTAGGGTAAAGTGGATTTGGAGGATTAGGCTGTGCAACACTTGAGATTTGATTCAGACTCCAAATGCTTCAGAAAGTGAGTGCAGTTTCTATCTGTGACTCATTAAACAAACCATCTGTTTCCTGGGTGGGGTGGCTGCACCAGAAGCATCCCAACAGAGCTGTGTGATCCCAGGAAACACTGCTATTGCTGCTGTTGCTTGAACAAACCACAGAGAAGTGCTGAGTCCGTGCCCCTGCATATTTCAAAACACTTCCTCTGAATCAAATCCCAAAGATGGCACAAATATCCCAACTTCCTGCCATTTTAGGGCACAGACTAGCTAATGTAACAATTACAAAAAAAAAAGAAACACGAAACTATCAGCCCTGGGAGAGGTCTGCCTCAATTCTTTGTGGTGTTCTTTGAATCTCGGCGGAGAGCCATAGGCTTCACTCTCATTCCTAGTGTATATGCTCTGTTCCACCTACCTCATCACAAATTGGTGAGAATCGATCTTCTCCCCATATTTAGAGCCTCTCAGCCGCCCTGAGTTTCCCACCACAGCACAGGTTCCACACTGAGCACCATCCTGAACTCCAGCAGTGGGGGACTGAAGGAGGTCAAACAGTTTTTTTATTATCTTCTGAATTTGGCTCCCATCTTGTGATCTTTGTAGCTTCTGATGGAATAAAACAGAGAGCATTAGAAGCGGGGTGGAGGGACTTCTAATAATACGCACCCAAACAAATGTTCTCCTTTCAGGAAGAACTACAGACTCTTCGGATACCTTTGAACTAGACTGGTCAATACTGATTTCAGAAGTGGGTCCAATTTCAAAAGTGGGTCCAACATCTATAAGGCACTGACCATGAAAAACAATCACTATTTCTTTCACAGAAATGGAAAAAGGTACAGCTGTGTGGCCTGTCACATCAATGCACAGGAGCTCTTTTTGGTTAAAACAATTAGTGACTGGCTATATTTTGGATCTGTATGACATACTGAACCAAAAACTGGCCAGCCGCATTCTAGCCTAATAAGTTATGCAAACATAATCCATCTGAAATGTATGGTTCAAGTGTATCAAGCAAACCCGAAATACTTCGTCAATTTACCCAGGTCACGGAAACAAATTCTTTATTATTTGTCACTGCAATGCTCACCTTTCCCTACCAAACTGATTTCCAAATTGATTTTACAGGTTGACCCTTCTGCCTTAATCATGATTGATCACTTTGGGGTTCATTCAAAGCTTATCCATAAAATTGTAATGATGAATGACACAGAAGTAGCAAAATACTGAATACATGGAAAATAACATTACAGTTTAATTAATTTCTAATAAATATTGATTAGATCAAATTTAATTTTTAACATAGCTTACCACACATTGAATATCAAGTGTAGTCCTGAACACAAAAAATGTTCTGTACCTTGGATATGTTATAAAACATGAGAGCAGAACTGAAACGTTAATAGAAACCAAAGGACAGCTTGAAGGTTTCCAAACTGGCTGTTTAGGATTGTGTACACTAGGAACAGGGAAGCTGTGGCCCTCTAGAAGGTGTTCAACACCAATTCCCATATTCCTGCTAATTGCCATACTGGCTATGTTGATGGAACTCAGATTGCAGCAACATCTAGGGAGACTGTTGCCTGAATGGCCAATGAATGCTTTCTCTATGGTTAGGACACACTTGAAAGGAAGTCTATCTTTCTTCATCCATCCCACCAAAAGATAATGCAATCTAGATCTGTCAAAAAGAGGAAAGAGGAAAGGAAGAGAAGTCAGGGTTTTGACAGATATTGTCCTATCTTAGAGCGAAGAACCACACTGAGATGGTCTCTGGGTTTGTAGTGTTTATTGTCCTACACTAGTAGACAGAAAATCCTGCCAAACTGAAAGAGTTCAAAGCCTCTAAACTACACATGGTTTTTCCCCCTGGATAGGGGCCCCCTCCTGCTCACCATCAGTACTCATGAGAGATACAGCAAAAAGCAAGGAAAAAGCAAGCAGTGGAAAATATATTTAATATACTATATATGAAGGTCAAAAATGTTTACTGTCTGTTGGAGCTTAGTGTTTTTACTGTGCTCAGTCTGTTTAGTTAAAATGAACTCAGATATTATAAAATGCCAAAATAAGCCTCTGATAGTTATTTTCTACTAAGGTCAAATCTGGATACATGCTACACATAACCAACACTTGGTATAGTAGAGAGAATATTCTTTCCAATTCTTTTCTCTAAAGGGTTATAGTTGTTTAGCTTAGTAACATGATTCAGTACTTACCAGCCACCACTGAAGAACCTCTGGTGGGATATCCATGTTTTCAAGAGTTAGCAAGCAGTTTACTGAGGCATCAAAGTGGTCACAAAACCAATCCCAACTGCTTAGGCCAGTGCATCTGTTATGGTGACACATTTCCTCTTTCATTAATGAGTCTTGCACCAGCCACTCACCAAGGATTTTTGACGAAGGTGAAAGGCCCTTACAAACAGAAGTATACATCTTCCAGATGGAGAGTGCAAAGCACAGGGCCAGAACACTCCACAGCTTTGTCTTACACATCATCATTCACCCCATCAGTTTGGTTTGGAACTCCCAATTTAGGTCCTTTTAGCAGACAAAGTCATCATGTTGGGTGATACAACTGCAGCTAAACCTTTTGTCCTATCAGGCTTCTCTTCAGATATTATTAGATTGTTTCCAAAGTAGAAAAAGTGCCACAGTACTGGATGTCTTGCTGTTCAGAACGTGAAAGACAAAGAAAAACCAGACTAGATTGTATCCATTCCGTGAGTAGATACTTCTAATAAGGCGTCATATCTTCGGAATGCTGAAACACACAGAATAGTATGTTGGTATGATCCAAAGGTCTCAGAGTGTCATACCATGTGTCATGATGAAATGTAATTTGTTAGTTAAGAATAAATAGATTCAAAAGTCCAATGGTTCTATGTTGCAGTAACTCAAAGCTGTTTAAGTACAGGTTTATCGTGTGTTCTATGTACAATTTGTACCAGAATGTAATGCAATTAGCTTGCATTTTCTCTAAATTTCATCCCGTATTTTTATTTATTAGAGGATATAGCCATGTTTTGCATTGAAACAGTCAATGCTTCATGGTAACCTTTCCAAAATGTGCTTTAAGCATACTTTATTAGGGGGTATAGCTCATGAGAGTGTACCTGCACTAAAACATGAATTTTGCTGGTGTGTGGCTTTAAAAGGTGCTGCTTTGAGTTAATGACACATTTCCTGCAAATATTGTAAATATGCAATATTCAAACAAATATTCCAGGATTTTGTAATATTTCCAGAGAACAGGAGAGAAGGCAGAGGTTGCAAAATCCTCTATTTATCTTGCTGAGTGGCAAATAGGAGAAAAGACAATTTATGTAATATGTCTTGGAACCTTCCATGAAACTATGGTGAATTTTCTGCTTAGAGAGTTGTAGAGGATGAAGGGGCAAAAAGGAGGAAGAACTATGTCTGTATTGTTTCTGACCACATATTTTAGCTTCGGTCCAGACAATATCAAGCTCAAGAATAAGAAAGAAAGGTTGTGTTATGGTACAGTGATCTTATTTATTTATGCAATTTATCTGCTGCCCCAGTTCAAATGGGCTCTAGGTAGTTAAGAAGATAAGCATTCCCTGGATTGCATAACCCCTCACTGACATACCTCCAACTTTATGGACAGAAATGCAAGCATGGCAGCTTCTGTTCTGAATATGCACAAATGGGCAGCAGTCATGTATGTACACATGCACAGTGCACAATCTGACATGTGTAAAAATTGTCTTACACAAGGAATGGAACTTTTGTATAGCCTGGGGACTGCCTGTCTTACCGATCTGTGAACATATTCAGGCTAGTTCTACAGAGAAATCCTCTAATCTCAGGGTCCTTTCCCAAATTCCTATTCTACTGTTTTTTAAAAAGACAAATTGTTAAATTATATTAATTACTACAACAGGTAATCTACTTACAGGATCCAGTCTTTCCCAATGGAAGTGTTTATTATTTTATATTAACCTTGATCCCACCTTCACAGATACCCAGGATAATCATGATTTCTTTCATATTTATTCATAAAACACAGTGCTCAGGCTACAAATGTGAGCATCCTCCACCCCACCTTCAGTGTATAGCAATTATTTTCCAGAGATGATAGAACAAATAATAATAATTATTTAAAAACAGCCTGATAAATAAAAAGGAAAGCCTCTGACTCCATGCCAAAGAAAGAGAAACCAAGAAGGCAAAATGGCTGTCTGCTGAGACACTAGAAGTAGCCCAAGAAAGAAGGAAAGCAAAAGGCAACAGTGATAGGGGGAGATATGCCCAATTAAATGCAAAATTCCAGAGGTTAGCCAGAAATGATAAGGAATTATTTTTAAACAAGGAATGCACGGAAGTGGAAGAAGACAATAGAATAGGAAGGACAAGAGACCTCTTCCAGAAAATTAGAAACATCGGAGGTAAATTCCAGGCAAAAATGGGTATGATCAAAAACAAAGATGGCAAGGACCTAACAGAAGAAGAAGAGATCAAGAAAAGGTGGCAAGAATATACAGAAGACCTGTATAGGAAGGATAACAATATCGGGGATAGCTTTGATGGTGTGGTCAGTGAGCTAGAGCCAGACATCCTGAAGAGTGAGGTTGAGTGGGCCTTAAGAAGCATTGCTAATAACAAGGCAGCAGGAGATGACGGCATCCCAGCTGAACTGTTCAAAATCTTGCAAGATGATGCTGTCAAGGTAATGCATGCTATATGCCAGCAAATTTGGAAAACACAAGAATGGCCATCAGATTGGAAAAAATCAACTTATATCCCCATACCAAAAAAGGGAAACACTAAAGAATGTTCAAACTATCGAACAGTGGCACTCATTTCACATGCCAGTAAGGTAATGCTCAAGATCCTGCAAGGTAGACTTCAGCAGTTCATGGAGTGAGAATTGCCAGATGTACAAGCTGGGTTTAGAAAAGGCAGAGGAACTAGAGACCAAATTGCCAATATCCGCTGGATAATGGAAAAAGCCAGGGAGTTTCAGAAAAACATCTATTTCTGTTTTATTGACTATTCTAAAGCCTTTGACTGTGTGGACCATAACAAATTGTGGCAAGTTCTTAGTGGTATGGGGATACCAAGTCATCTTGTATGCCTCCTGAAGGATCTGTATAACGACCAAGTAGCAAGAGTAAGAACAGACCATGGAACAACGGACTGGTTTAAGATTGGGAAAGGAGTACGGCAGGGCTGTATACTCTCACCCTACCTATTCAACTTGTATGCAGAACACATCATGCGACAAGCTGGGCTTGAGGAATCCAAGGCTGGAGTTAAAATTGCTGGAAGAAACATTAACAATCTCAGATATGCAGATGATACCACTTTGATAGCTGAAAGCAAAGAGGAACTGAGGAGCCTTATGATGAAGGTGAAAGAAGAAAGTGCAAAAGCTGGCTTGCAGCTAAACCTCAAAAAAACCAAGATTATGGCAACCAGCTTGATTGATAACTGGCAAATAGAGGGAGAAAATGTAGAAGCAGTGAAAGACTTTGTATTCCTAGGTGCAAAGATTACTGCAGATGCTGACTGCAGTCAGGAAATCAGAAGACGCTTAATCCTTGGGAGAAGAGCAATGACAAATCTCGATAAAATAGTTAAGAGCAGAGACATCACACTGACAACAAAGGCCCGCATAGTTAAAGCAATGGTGTTCCCCGTAGTAACATATGGCTGCGAGAGCTGGACCATAAGGAAGGCTGAGAGAAGGAAGATCGATGCTTTTGAACTGTGGTGTTGGAGGAAAATTCTGAGAGTGCCTTGGACTGCAAGAAGATCAAACCAGTCCATCCTCCAGGAAATAAAGCCAGACTGCTCACTTGAGGGAATGATATTTAAGGCAAAACTGAAATACCTTGGCCACATAATGAGAAGACAGGACACCCTGGAGAAGATGCTGATGCTAGGGAGAGTGGAAGGCAAAAGGAAGAGGGGCCGACCAAGGGCAAGATGGATGGATGATATTCTAGAGGTGACGGACTTGTCCCTGGGGGAGCTGGGGGTGTTGACGACCGACAGGAAGCTCTGGCGTGGGCTGGTCCATGAAGTCACGAAGAGTCGGAAGCGACTAAACGAATAAACAACAACAAACTGACTCCATGCAGATACTCACATTTTACACTTCCTTAACTCATCTGGATAGCACCATGACTACAGGATTAAAATGGGGTTTATTTTTGATAGCCTGATACTAGTCACATTTGGGCATTTTGTGTTGGAATTATTTTAAATAAATAATGATGTAACAAAAATGAACATCTGTAATCATGAACATATGTTTCAGAAGTAACAGATATATAATTCTTGGATGTAATTGAAGAATGAATGGTTAGATTCCTTTGAGAATCAACCATTCTGGAGAACCACAATCTGATTCAATTATACTAAAGACTGAAGGATAATTATATTTGGCTTTAATCTTTTCTCAATCAGTTAAATGTTTAATTAACACCTGGAAGAAAGGCTGTTTAGACAAGCTAGCTCTTCCTATTTACTTTCTCAAGCTGCAAGGTAACAAATTTCCTGCTCTAACCCCAATTAGATAATGTTTCCCTCTTTTGACTTAGCAGGCACCCCATACCTGCTAGATGCTTAATCTTCATTAATGTGTAACCCTCCCTTGCCAGTGCCTCAACTAAGCAACTCCAAGGGTGGGGAGGTTGAAGGGCTATACAATTTGCCCAACAGAAGTAACCCTTTTTTCAGTCACATCCATGTACTACCTACCTCACAGCAACTCAGACTCACCATAGTATGCTGAGGGGGTGAATCTCCAATAGTGTAAATAAGGACCATTTTAATAAATCCTTATTAATTATAAGAGTCCTGTGTCTTCCTTGGTTGTCTCAGTTTTTGGAATCTTCCCTGCAACAGCCATAGCCAGCAACAAGGTCTTTAATCATTTATTCAATAAAATTATTAATTGATTGATTTTACTTGTATGCTGCCCATTCCCACAGGGTCTAGGCAGTTAACAATATAAACATGTAAAAAAATCCCAGAAATCCCCAAATACATTTAAGTGTAAAAAAATAAAAGAAATAAACACCAACGAATACCTGTGTTTGCAACTCCACCCTCAAATCACAGAATTTATTTATTTATTTATTTATTTATCAAATTTATCACTGCCCATCTCCCAAAAGGGACTCTGGGTGGTTTACAATAAAACATAAATAAGAAAAATATAAAACTGTAAAATACGATAATACATAATAAAATAAATATGATAAAAACCCCAATGGCTGGAAGTTCTCTGTGATTTGCAAGCAGAGCAGGGTCCTTCTAAGAAACTAACCATCTCCAGGAATGACTACTCTCTCTCCCGCCCCAGGCATGGTAACAGAACCAGGTCTTTAGTTGTTTCCTAAAGTCCAGGAGGGAGGGAGCCAATCTCACCTCCAGGGGAAGGATATTTCAAAGGGCAGGGGTGTTGCAGAGAAGGCCCGCCTCCTGGACCCTGCCAGATGGAATTCTCTTACAGACGAGGTCTGTAGCATACCTTCTCTGCATGACCGGGAGGGATGGGTTGATTTGATGGGGAGGAGACGGTCCCTTAGGTAACCTGGACCCATGCCAAATAGGGCTTTAAAGGTGATAACCAACACCTTGAATTGGACCAGGAAGCATACTGGCAACCAATGCAGCTCGTGGAGCAAAGGGGTGACATGTGCTGATCTTGGGAAACCCAAGATCGCCCACGCAGCTGCATTTTGCACCAGCTGTAGCTTCCAGATACTCTTCAAGGGTAGCGCCATGTAGAGCTCATTGCAGTAGTCTATATGGGAGATAACCAGGGCATGAGTGACCATTCGAAGGGCCTCTCGCTCCAGGATGGGGCATAACTGGTGCACAACACAAAGTTGCACAAAGGCCCTCCTAGCCACGGCTGCCACCTGCTCTTTGAGCAGGAGCCGTGTGTCCAGGAGGACCCCCAAGTTACGCACCAGGTCTGTCTGGGGCAGTGCCACCCCATCCAGAACTAAAGATGACAATTCCCAGAAATCGAGGAGCCATTAATCCATAGCCACTCCATCTTCCCCGGGTTCAGCCGCAACCTGTTGTCCCCCATCCAGGCCCCCACAGCCCCCAGGCACTCAGAAAGGGTGGCCACGGCATCACTTACTTCACCCAGGATGGAGATGTATAATTGGGTATCATCTGCATATTGAAGATACCTCACCCCATAGTGACGGATGATCTCGCCCAGTGGTTTCATGTAGATGTTAAAAAGGAGTGGAGAGAGTACCAAACCCTGTGGCACCTCACAAAGTAGGGGCCGTGGGCCGGATCTCTCGCTCCCTATCAACACCGACTGGGACCGACCCTGGAGGAAGGAGGTGAACCAGCACAGAACCACGCCACCCACCCCCAACTCCCTAATACCCTCCTTCTGTGCAAGATGGAACAGGTAAGTCTTCAAAGTTTTCCTGAAGCCTGGGAGGGATGACGCTGACTGAATTTCTACTAGGAGAGAGTTGCAAAAGTGAGGGCAGCTACTGAATGCTTGCTTCCAAGGCTCCATCAAGTGATTAGAGATGGGATCTGGAGGCAGTTGTCCCTATTTGATCCGACTGGACAAGCAGATTAATATAAGAGAAAGTGGTCCCTTGATAAGGGACCTTATCATGCAGGGCCTTAAAGATGACAATCAGCACCTTGAATCATACCCAGAAGCCGACTGGTAACCAGGACAGTTTCCAAAGTAGTGGGTCACCTCAGTATATTATTGGGATAGACCTGTCACACTGCCTGGGATTGCATACTAATCCAGAACTAAGTAAACGATAAATAAATAAAGGAAGGGAGAGAAATCAATGCTTTCATTAACCAGCACCATTATTTATCTCCAGATGGTATTACTACTCTGTGCTCGTACAGTATGTTAAATGCAATGTCTTTTCACATTGACAAGTCAAATTAATCTTTAGAAAAACAACAGTTTTAACCCATATCAGAGATGCGAGCCTCAACCTGACATTCATCCCAGGCTTTGTATGGCACATCAAAGCTCACACACCAAAAGTGGGTGGGGACTTCTGAAGAAGTTCAGACACTTAAAGGGTGAAAAGGATGCCTTAAGCATCAGCAAATCTTAATGTAACCATTGCTCCTTAACTCCCCCAATTCTTAAACATGCAAGGAAGACCACTCAATTTTGGACCTACACATCTTGAGACAGCTTTGGAGTCACCAAGGGATGCTGGTGGGTAGGCGTACTCGCTTGGTTGTACTTTCGGGTACGGTGACCTGAACTGAGGTATAAATTAATTAGCTAGCACTCAAAGACACTTGGTAGAGTTTTCAGCATGAGTGGGCAAATGAGTAAGAAATGCAACTAACTGCGGGCCAACTGAATAATAATGGGGTTACTTCATAGCAGGAGTTGCTTGTCTGTTGACCTGAACCTTTTTTCTAAGAGCTCAACAGGGTTCAGTTCAACATGTTCAGTTAGCAGTCTCCTCCCCTCCCCTCCCCTTTCCCCAATTCCTCTTAAGCCAAGGACCACTGTTTCCCCCCCCTCCCCTTTTTCCCTCCTTCTGCTGGGAAGAGAAAGGGAAATAGATATTTGTGTATACATGCTTGGGTGCACCTGTCTGTAGTTTGCATGTGAGAAAGACAGAGGCATCTGCAGGGTGAGTTCAGAAAAGTCAAGATGGTAGCCATGATATTGCCATCAAAACAGACCCCCCTGAAGAGAAAGGATAGCTGGTATATGCTGATGGGAATCAATTACTGGGTAAATAGCATCTCTCATGTTACAGGCAGTTAGTTGTATTTATTTTAATCAGCAGTAATTTAATTAATATTAGTGGACAGTTGTCCCAGCCCTGCTCTTCTTTATATTGTCCATACAGTTGTTATGAAATGAATTAAATATAAATAAGTAAATATTTTACACATATATTTAATACACAGATATATTACACAAACATATATTTATATGCACACAAATATAGAATAATACATTTATTGGGGAGGGAAAATCTTCAGGGTTGGTTGCAGCTGGAGTAAGGAACCCTGGGCTGTGAAGCTGGCACTGTGCAGGATTTTTGCCTGCAGAAAGACGGACCACTCTTCCTTTGGTGAGGGGATAAAATGCAGCTACAATGCATAAGATTGATTGAACTCTCGTTTCTTGGTATTGAGAGAGGTGTGTTTTATAACTAGTTAATTTTATAACTAATTTCAAACATTTGTAGCCATACAAGCCAGATCCTTGCAGTGTTAGGCACCATCATATGTAGAAGCCTAGAATTATACAAAAATGCCAGGAAAAGAACCTGTGCAGCTGGGTGGGTGACTTCTAGCTAGCACATTAGAATACATTTCTAAAGGGTAATCTTTTTACTCTTTTCCATTACATTTAACAATGTTACATTGTGACACCTAAGGGATGAACCAATTAATTATTATATAAGATTGTGTGGATTATAGAGCACTTTGTCAGATAACACAGTATAATCCTGATGAAGTGGAATAAATTAAAGCTTGTGCAAAAATTACTGTTAGTCTTTATGGTGTTATAAATCTATTTATTCATTAACATGGATTAACAGTAAGACCATAAAATTCTTTCATAAATCAAGCTTTTTTTTATCTTGCCATCACTCCTATCTCCTCTGAAGTTTTGTATACTTATAATGCAACTGCCTTTAGCTAAAAGGAAGAACAATTTTAGTAACATTTCTACATGCTGCTTACAAGGCAAATTAAATTCATATTGTTCCTTTTGCCTGAACTGTTCTGTAACACATTTACAAAGCCCATTAGTAGGAATGTACATTTAAAAGGCAATTTTCTAGTTTCTCTTTAGCATGAAAGAGAACACATTACAGTGTGTCCAAAAGCCCAAATAAGCACTTCACTGGGATATTGCCAAGTGGTATAATCCCATACTTTCAATAGCCTGGTAAAATGTATTGATAACAGAATTATTCCAGAAAATCCTTCAGGAAAAATCCAGTCCTACATACATGCACATTACATTACACTGATTAGTAGTGCAGCTTGCTAACAACACAAGCTGAAAAATGCTTTGAAATATACTCACCTATGTTGGAAATTGCACTGCCTGTATGGAGACCACATGCCAACAAATGGTATTTTCAGTTCTATGAATTTTTAGGCCCTTTCTTGTTTGCTCTAATTTTCATAGTGAAAAATTCTAATCTTCCACAGCTGTAGGCTGCAATTTACAGATTCTGACATCTTATCTAGAGCAGAACATTTGCAAAAATAAAGGAAGATTTAACAGCCCAACACTAACCACATTATGAAGAGAATGCAAATTTTGAAACGGAAAAAACAGATCTGTTTAAGCCATAAAAAGGGAAATGGATATGAAACATACTGTGACGAGTTTTCCTGTAACTGTTTGCAGATGTGACACAACAAACAGATGCTCTGTGATTAAGGTGGTAGTTGACCATGACACATTTTTATTGTTATTAATCTGGCTGTTGCATCCTTTTTGCATTTGAGGCAGTCATCATTTTGGCTACAGTATATACTATCTGCCCATACTGCGGTTTTTGCACTATATTTTTCAGGGCCATCCTCCATAGAAGTTCAGTAATGAGAATTGGATTTCTCACCATTGTTGATCTTTTCTTGAAATACATAGCTTCATTGGATGTCTTCTTGGGGCCTTTCCCAACTTCTGAGTTAAGGGGCTCTCCATTAATCAAGTCAGCAGAAAACCATATCTACACAAAATTTGCTGTCTCTGTTGCCAGGCTCTATCCTGAATCAGTTGTGAGTCACTGATGAATGGTGTCCTGATTATGTGTTTGCAGTGTGTGGTAGGCAAAGTGAATGGTTGAGTCCTTCAATTTTGTTGCCCTCCATCTTCAACCCATTACCAACTGGTGGGAAAAACATTACAATAATACAGAATTATCACTGTCAAATAATAATACCATCAACATACATTCATCATAAACTATAATATCATCATAAAAACTATAACTTCTTACAACACCAAAGCAACCAGGTTCATCCCAAATCAGGTATATCTCTCATCCTCACCTCAGTCCCAAACGTATTTTTAAAGAGCTGTATTTTTAAAAGCTTGCTGGATATTAGAAGTGAGGAGCTGGTTTTTATATCTGGTAGGAGGACATTCCACAGGTGGGGTGCACCTGTAGCAGATGCTCATTTCCAAGTACTCTCTCATTGCACCTCACACAGGGTGGGGACTTTCAGGAAGTACTCTCTTACATGCATGCCTTCGATCATCAGTTTCTATTTATAGCAAACAGATTTGAAGATAGCCATGCCCCAAGCCATGTAGGACTTTGCAAGTGATCACAAGTCTCCTGAATTGCAATCCAGAAATGAACTGGCAGCCAATGCAACTCCCACAATATTAACCTTGACATCTTGTTAGACTCTGTCCAGCTGGCTTCAAACACCAAATTAATGGGAGTGATTTTGTCTGCAAAGTGTCCTATTAACAACTCACAGTGGGCTGCCAGTGGCTCTTCTGACTTATCCTTCCCTAAAAGGGTGCAGGTTACCTTAAAAGGGCTGACAGAGGGCACTATGCAGATGCAGTAAGGATGGAGAAATAGTGATGTGACCATGCACCACAGAATACATTACATTCTAGTATTCCCTACAAAATTCAGAGATAGGAGGGGCTTTCATAAATAGGAGGCCATCATCCCACTTATGGAATGTTTTCTGGAGAAACAAGAGCTTACTATGAGACTTAGAGTATGGGCAACAGTCCTTACTATCATTAATAAATGCCAGCAAAAGCTTTCTGCAACAGCAGTATTTTGACTTGGCTATACCATTAGAGGATTTTTCAGAATCATTTATAGTGATTTTCTTTTACTTTATTACAGGTTGTATTTAAGAGTAGAGGGTTTTTATTATTTCCTGTGTTCCTGTAGCATGCATACAAGTGTTTTAGTCAGGTAAGATTCAAATGAATAAAGTCACAATCTTCTATTTTATACATATGTACATACATACCCATTACATTATGCATGCAGAATGCAAGTAAAAATGGTAAGCCAAAGAAGTTAATGGTATAAGAAAAAAAGAGAATGAATCTGGTTTACATCAAAACCTGTCACTGTACCTCTCCATATCTTTCTGCAAACGATTCTTATTTCTACCATGTCCGTATGTTGCCTTTATTAAAATTCTCACTTCTTTCTTCTTGAGGAACTAAACAGCTCCATCCAGCAATAATTTTCTTGGTCTTCCTCTTAACCCATTCACTCTTCCTTTGTTTTATTTGTTTTGCAACTTGATCCTAATTCATTCTCTCTATATGACCAAACCACCTCAGTATACTCCTTTCATACTGGTCACTCCCATTCATATTCAATCTGCATTCATTCAGCACCCATTCATTCTTGATCTCTTCATTTTTAACCATACACTCTTCATAAGTACCAAATTTACAAATTCATCAACTTGGTCTAACTTTTCACCATGTATGTATAACTTGCAATCACTCACACCATGTTCCCTGTCAGAAATAACTACCTTGGTCTTATATATTAATGTTCAGATGTAATTAATGTAATGTAATCCAAATCATTTGGATTCTCAATTAATAACACTGGAAGCAGTCTTCATATTCATGCAAAACATCCCATAATTCAAGCCTATTTACTTTATCATATGCTTTCTCTAACAAACAAACCATTTCTCTTACTCATACATTCAGTCTCTTTTATACATATGCTAAACATTAGATTATGGTTATTTATTTTGCAAGTCAAAAATTTAATGAACAAGAGCTGTGTATTACTGCATCATGAATGCCTATGTGGTGCTCCAGTTACTAATATGCTGGTTAATGTGATCATCTTTGAGCTACCACAATACTTTTGCTGGGTTCCTGGATAATCTAAAAGGCTTCTAAACAGATTGCTCCTAATGCCATTACTCCAAAAACATTGTGTACTTATTTCATCACCCATACACCCTTAATGGTGTGTGTGTTAAGAAAATGGATGGAATATTTTTAAATGTTTGTTCATGCAACTCACATAATCTATACACTGTTTTCTGGCATTCAGAAGTTGCATCTCTTAATATTGCTGAAGATTGTACTTGAACAAATCTGGAGGACTACAAACCACCCAGAGTCGTCACAACACGAGATGGGCAGTGGAGAAATATGATAAATAAATAAATTCTTTATCACTACTTATAACAATGACTAATAGATCTGGGCCACCAAATCTGCATGACCTTTAGATGGCAGGAAAGAATTTTCTGTATGTCTTTGCTGCAATGTAGTGGTCATCTACATGTTTATAGCCCACATCTAATAGCTCTAATACTGTGATTTCTAGCTAACAAATTCTTCTGCCAAATGAATACAAATCAATATATTTCTCAAATAATTTTAGCAATATTGAGTTCTGGATTTGGTCTATGTTTACTTCTTCAGGGTACACTTTATTTCAGTATTTGCAAAAGGCACAGATATATTTCACTGAAGCTAGAAATTCTGAATCTTAATTCTCTCAAATTTTAATATATAAATTTTTATAGCTTTAGGGAAGACAAAAATAAGAAAATGCAGAACTTCCAAAACTGCAAAATAGCAGAAGGTATATGGATTATTTTGGGTGCAAATTCATACCATGATGCAAAAGATACCAGGGATTAATATTGCGAAGAATCCAGAATTATTTTTATTGGGTTTTATGGATGCTGAACTAGAAAAGAAATATGGGAAACTAATATTGTATATGGTAACTGTGGCAAGATTATTGTATGCACAAAAATGGAAGAATAATGGAATACCCACAATAGAGGTTTAGATTATAAAATTGATGGAGCTTGTGGATATGGCAAAGCTGACCATTCTGGTCTGGGAGAAAATGACAAAGACTTTTTCAAAAGACTGGAAGCCTTATATGTACTTCTTGCTGAAAGAAGAAAAGACTGAACGGATGACTTATGGATTTGGGGATTAGAAAGGGTTAAAGAGGGAGGAAAAAAATTAAGGTGTCAATTACTCAGTAGAAGGAAGGTCAGAAGTCAAAATTCCATGTTTTCTTTTTTTAATTTCTTTTCTTTTTTCTTACTTCCTACCTTTTTTCTTTTTCTTATTTTTCTTTTCATTTTTATTACTTTTATTGTAATGTAAAATTCTAATTAAAATATTTTTAAAAGGTAGATGAATTAGCATTCTGTTTTTTAAATATTAGTTTTATTTTAGTAAATTTCAGTAACATTACAATTAACATTTCTTTAGAAAAACATAGTCGTTTGTGGTCATAATGCTATTTAGAATTAGCATTCCTGTTCACATCTCATTCAGAATCACTTGTACTACTCTAGTATATCTATATACATGGAAGTAAAAATATCTAGGTTCCACAAACAGTTATATTAAGGCTGTTTCTCTTTTTCTATTTAACACATATGGCCTCTTCTACTTTTGAGAACATTTCCTTTTTATACTGGGAAAAAAACAGCAAAGATGTATTTAACGTGCATAATCAAAGCTTTGAATGAACCAAGGCCAAAACAGAGTGGCATTCCCCCAAAAAGAAACATTTGTATGGGGGAGGGGGAGTAAATAAAAATAGGATTCTTCTATTATCCTAACAACAGTTTATGACTTAGTAAATTACTGTTAATATAAAGGAGGACAAGATAATTTTTGAGAATGAATTTGAACAAAAATAAAAAAACAAAGAGATGAAATAAATAGCATACAGTCTCACCATTTTCAATGATAACATTTTCCCGCTATCAGTGAAAGAGTCATTGATAAGAGATATTATTATGAGCCATATTCAACTCAGAGACAAGGATAGAAATTGCTATTGCAGGTGGCGTATCACATTCTTAGTAAATAAAAGTACTATGATATAAAGCACCATTAAGACATTTGGAGTACTGTATTTATTTTAATAACATAAGAGCAAGTAGAAGAGTTCTGCATTAGTAACATAATTTTGCATTATTAGAAACAAAAATGGAACTGATTTAAAAGAAACTGTCCTTTTAACTTGGGAAAAAGGAAACTTCAACCTACCATATTTACTCTAAGGCTGTATTAAAATAGTAGGAGGATAATGCATCTAGTTGGAAAATTTAGAAGGCTCTGAATTAGTGTATGTGTTATATTCTTTCTATAATAAACAATGCTTTCAAGGAAGGGCTGGATGTGTTTGCAAAAACTGAAATATATTTTGTGATTTTTACTTTTTGATATTTCAGATGCAGGTTTACAAACAGACAAGTCATAAAATACATGATGATTTTACATTATTCAGTGAAAAATAGCAGGGCTGGAATAATCACAGAAGTGGTGGAATGTTCCCCACTGCGGTCTTGGAATCCTGTTGACCCCATTCATATCCGTTTGCGTAGAGCAGAGTAGAAGTGGTCTTCCCATGCCACTTTGAAGATTATGTGAAAGAACCCACTACAGGCAGTTCCAATCAGTGAAGTCTTTCTGCTTGGATCATTCTCCATTCTAACAGCTGGATGATGATGGGGTTTGAAAGGCACCCATGCACCTCTTGCATTCATGCACATACAGTGGCAGCAAGAAATTGCACCATTATCACAAGAATGTTTGATGAGTTCATCAAATAGATCTTGTACTTCAGGTATTGTGTTTTTAAAAATCAGTGAACTGCTTGCCAATGACTTGAAGACGAGGTGTTTGTCCTGTGTATGACATTTCAGTACCAATGAATTTGATTCTAACTCCAGCAAGTCCTTCTGTAGAACTGTTGACTGCAGATTAATGGGTGTGTTTTCAGAGGGCAGGAGGCCCTATTAAAGCAGAATAGATTGTAATTTGAGTGAATTAGATGTATGTCTTCCAGTTATTCACCTTTTATTCAGGCAGTATATAAACAAATGACACTGGGAAGGCACCTTTCCTATGAGGGTGTTCTTCAATCCTGCCATGCTGAAAAAATAAAACAAAAAGTAAGACCGTTTTAACAGAGAGGGTGAAAAGCGCACAATAATTAGAAGCTCCTTTAAAAGATATATATGCATATCTATTTCTGATCCCATAATTTCCACATATTGGAATGGGAATACATTAGATGGGATGAGTCTTTACCTAACTGTTCAAGACGTCATTAATGCTGATCTTGAGCTCTGTTTTACCTTTTCCTTTGTGGAAGACTAGGAATTCTGAATACTGCTGGGCAATTGAATCTATTTACCATTTTTATTTTCTCACAATGGTTCTAATATAGCATTATTCCAAGGTATAATGGAAGATTAACATAATGGTTGGAAGACAATTTGAAATAGTCTATTTCAAATAGACTATTTGAAAAGTTACATGCCATCTAAAACCAGATGCTAAATACTCAGAATATTTCAGTGCCTGCTGCTCCCTTATAAAAACCTGCCATGCCATCCATTGCCAAAGATGGGCCCAATGACCCAATAGGAAAATTCTTACCCCATACCTGAAGTTGGTTTACTTACTTCTTTGCCCCAAACCTGAAGTTGGTCTTAAGGGATGTGTTCAGTGCACAGTAAGGAATTCCCAGTAATAATCATATAGAGGAATCAAATTGACACTCACCCACCAGTTGGAGTCCTCCTGTCCTTCTACTATAATGATTTCTCCAGCCTTGAAAGTGAGCTCATCTTCACGATCAGCCTGACAATCATAAAGGGCTCTGACACGATGCAGACAGGGCTTATTCTGCTACAAGCAAACAATAGCGAGTTTAGGGTTATGGATACTGTATGTCATATATAAGTGCTATAGTCAGTTATACAAGCACAAGGCAAATAAAAATAAGAAATGGTCAGAACTGTAGATATCTTTGGGGTTTTAAAGATAATTTATATATTTGTGCATGTGTCTCAAGCATCCATCTAGCCAAGCTAAATGGATTTTTATTGATACCAGTTTATTGAATAAAATCTCAACCATATTGTGAAGAAGACCTAAGCATGTGATATGAGACCATCACACAATGAATTTCCTAATCTCTAAACATTTTGGTATGTAATCATTCACTGTGGAGGTATCAATTTTTGAATTAAAAATATTGTACAGCCAACAGTTAATTGCCCCAAAGCTAATCTGATTATGGGTTCATATATATTTAGACAGGATCTTGGAGATGTCTTGTTAGAAGAAGAGAGTTAGTTTAGTCCATAAAGCAAAAGGTTAAAAAAATAAATAACCAGTGAATATTAAGACTAAAAACACACAATGTCTCCCCTTCTTGGCAGTGGTGGAGGAATATCATCTGATGACTCAGGAGACTGAGAAGAAGCCCAATGGTTCTCTCTTGAGTTTTGGTTTGGCTCATAAGGAATCTTCATTTCTTTCGAGGTAGCTGCAATGTAAAGAGATATGTCATTTTCATTTCTGGATGATTCTAAGTGATTATGCAGAAAGCACATTGGTGTGTTTGATGCTGTGCAATTTTTACTCTGATTCAGTACTATTTGTACAGTATCTGCTCCCTACACAATATGGGACACATAATGGGTCATTCTTTCAGAAGAGAAAGAAACTTTTAGCAGTCTATTTCTTCCACTCCTGAGTTATAGAACCAGTGTTGTTGATTGAACATCCTGCTCCCCATAACCATTACTGCACCATTGCTGAGTTCCTGAGAAATATAAAAATATTGTTTCCAAACCACAGGGAATCATAACTTCCTTCCATTCTTCACTGATCAGCCTCCTACCTTAAATACTGTGTTCAGTTCTAGGTACACTTAAATAAAGATTGAGAGAAATTGGAGCAGGTTCAAGAACGGCAACAAAGATAATTAGGAGACCAAGGGATGATGTTGGGATGTTGTGGGATGAAAAGGGCACTTGAAGTCTGACAGGGTGCAAGAATAGATTTTTAGTTACTCAATTTTAAGGTAGGCTTATTTGTCACAATGTGATGAACCTTATGCCAGAGTCTTTTCCCCTCATGATATTGTGTACTGTACTTACACTTTTGCCAAAGCTATGACATTACATTTGCTGGGAGGGTCAGAGCTACTGTTTATTCTTTCTCTCTGAATTTTACTGTTTGTTCCAAAACCTTGATGAGAGAGTTACATACTATGATGAGAAGACATAATTCTTGAAACTTTTGAGACCATAAATGAATCATAGTTGAAAGCCAATCCTGATGGCCCAAAAGTGGTTAGCTGCCAGGAGAAATAATCCTGAATAAGAAGGGGTGGGAAACACTCCCATGAGCCTTAAATATCCATAAGCCACTTAGGACGCTGGCACAGATAGAACATAATAAACTGGACTTGAGAGAGAAAGGACACACTTTGTGCTGGAGGATTTATTGTGGTTCTACTCAGCTGTTGGTGGTGGTTTGCCCCTCCAGACTCTACAGTGTAATGATCCAAAGGCATTAGTAGTTTTGTAGCCCATCCCTCTAGGGGCAAATTACATGCAATCCAAACAACACAGGAAGTAGGAATACTACATGGAAGGGAGCATGAATGGATGAAGACTGGGGAGCAATACAATTATTCTGAGCAAAGCTGCTATGCTCATCCTCTCCTGTATTTAACCTATATTAATCTGAGCATGCACCCTCATTAGAACAGGATAACAATAAGCCATATTCCTATTAGCCCCAATTAGAACACAGATGCCTTCCTGTTTGTCCCAGTGAGACAGCAGTGTGATTGATTGTAGATATCTCTGGACAGTTTGTGCTGGAACTAATGAGTGTATGAAAGGGACAGGTGTATTATAATTTGGAATCACATAGATGCTAATATGCACTGAGAGCTGACTCTTCCATCACTGAGGGAAATGACTGAGAGGAAACAGAGTAGCACTTTTCAATATCTACAGAGATTTCACAGAGAAGATAACTATCTGTTCTTCCATAAGCTCAAATGCAGAACTTGGAATAATGATTTTGCTTAAGGAAAATTCTGCTTGAACATAAGGAAAAATGTCCAATTTGATAGTGAAACTGCCTATTTACCTAGGTTTCCCTTCACTGGATATATTCAAGCATAAAGTAAGTGGGCAGCTATTTGCCACGAATGCTTTGATTTGGATTGCTGTATAGAGTATGGGATTTGACTTCATAGCCAAAATGGCTTCTCTCAAATCCATAGAGCCACAGTAGTATGCTATAAAAGCTGTCATTTCCATCACAGACTAGGGTAGGCAACCTTTGTTATCCTGTAGACCATATCTCAGTGTCCTCATGGCTGGTGGGCCTCAAGAGATATTATAATGATTGTTTTGCTTTTATTATTTTGGAGATTTCTGGTTTTAAAGATGGGAATGGGATCATACAAGAAACCAAAAGTCTTTATTAGGACTGAACAGAAATCCAGATTTGAAGAGCAAGATGTGTTTTGGAAGGAATATGTAGTATCTGTCAGGAATACTTTAAAGTAGTTTGGAATACCTTGAAACAGTTTTTTTTTTTTTCTGGGACCATATGTCAGTAGAAACTTTATCCCAGGAGAACGTTTTTTTGATTTGGAGTGTATATGTGTTCCACCTGTGACCACTCAATCTCCAAATCAGAGATTTAATCAAAAATCAATTTTTATTATAATCAGAATCAAAATTATTGATCAAAATAAATAATTTATAAATGTTGTTGTTGCTATTATTATTATTATAGGATAGATTGTGAAGTAGGTGACTTTGTGTGTTTAAATAATTTGATAATTATCCCTGAACTTGGTATGGGAAAACTTATTCCTATTAATTTCTAGGTGCTATCCAAGCAGAGTTTATAACACTCAATAATTGCACTTCCCAGAGCACTACTTTTCATAATGATAAAACCTGAAGGGGTATTTTTTTCCCAGCACCCCCCCCCCCAATTGCTATGTAACTTGTGTTTCTTCACAACCTAAATGCCTCCCAGAAGAGAGAGATATCACTCTTTAGCTGCAACTAAACAGTGCTTTCAGAAGAAACTATCTTACCTTGCTGCCAGGAATCCAGCCCTTCAGGGAGTTCAGAAGGCTGAGAACTGAGGGAAATAATGGGGGTGGGGAAGAAGAGGGAGAGGAAAAAAGAAAAAAATATTGTTGAATAATCCTCTCCTTCCTACTGGAAGTGTCTTTATGACAGCCACAGTCTAGATATTCACAGGCCAGTGCAAAGTAGCTTAAGTTTGCATTGACAAAACACCCTTAAAAGATTTCTACAGTCCTATTTATTGCCAACATCTGGCTGGTTAAAAAAAGAAGAGCAGTGATAATGACTAATCTGGCCAGAGTAGCTTTTATAGTCCCATTGCCAACCGCCTGACACACAATCAATTTAAGTCTCCTGTAGGATCCCACCTAGTCTCTATTCAAGATATCAAGACCAGGATGTACACTCAAAGCAAACCCAGTTTCAAAACAGGTTGCATTTTCATTCAGTTTTGCATATCACATGTACACAATTACCTCACACTCCTAGGAGAAGCTCCTTCTGGAGAGCAGCGTCTTGGAAGTGAGAAAGATCTAGAATCTAATAAAAGACAAAGTCAAAGCTATTTTTTCTCTGTTACTGAATCCATCTATGTCTAATGAGTTAGAAACATTGTAAAACTAGTGTAAATTAAGTGTTCTGTCTCACATAATAACTAATTTTATCAATGTTTAACATATCATAGCACATATTCAAGATCTTACAACCTCTCAGAATCTATGAAATACCCATCAAGCTAGGAAACATCTGAATCACTGTAACAACTTGTGGTAGTTACAAATCAGTTCACCACAGCAATAAAAACTCTGATGACTCTGACGCTGGCCACCCTTCATGCAACCTAGATGCATCGTAGAAGCATTATGACAGTTTAATTTTTTTTAATTTCTAAGAATCTTGAATCCCATATACCCCAATATGTCTTGTTCAGATTTCAGATAATGGCACCTGGTACATGATTTTATCTATTATACAATTATATGTATATTGCAGTGCCTCATCTACACAGCTTACATCTTATAAAACCAGTAAACTTAAAATAAACACTAGGGGTACTAAATACATTAATACACAAAATCATATCCACAAAAACCAGCTTCTGTCTAAAAGTTGCTAACAATGGTCTTACATGTTCGATTTGAAGGCTCTGTGGAAAAGGTTCTGTGTATTAACAGCCTTCCTGAAGGTTAATAAAGAAGGGCCTGTTCTAATTTCTGGGAAGGGCCAGCTTTAGGCTAAGGCTGAGTAGGCACTGGCCTACGGCACCAAAGCTTAGGGGGCACCAAAGTTGTCCCTCCTTCCAAATAATTCCAAAAATGCAAGTCTTCACATTGGCGGAAGGTGGTGCCATCAGTCAATGTGGCCTAGGGGCATCATATAGTCTTCAGTCAGCACTGCCTCTGGGGATGTTAGTCTAGAATGAGGGGGCTAGGACCAAACAGGCTTGTTTCTAGGCTCCCATCCCCTTAACCTCTTGGGGTGGAAAGGGATTCACAACATGCTCTCTCAAGCCAGTGTGTACTCAACAGGCACATTCTATCTCAAATAGCTGAGGATAGCAAGGACCCAAACCATAAAGGGCCTCACAGGTAACAACCAGCAGCTTGAATTAGACTTGGAAGGCTACTATCAGCCAATGCAGCTCCTATAATATTAACATTATTCTGCTGTAGCAGCTGTTATTGGCTGCCAGTTGCATTTTGCAACAGTTGTAGATTCCAAATTATCTTCAAGAACAGTCTCATGTAAAGTGAATTGTAGCAATCCAACCTCAAGATGATAAAGGCATGAGCTACCACTGCAAGAGCCTCCTGGTCTAGGACACTTAGTGTACCAGCCTAAGCTGGGCAAAGGCCCCCTTGACCATGACCTCTATCTGCTGTACTGCCAGGAACTCTGAGTCTAGGAGCACCCTGAGATTGCACACCTGCTCCTTTAGGGGTACCTATCCAGAGCTAAAGATGGAAATACACTGGAATACCAATGGGTTCTGAACAAACAACATCTTTGTCTTGCTGGGATTCATTCTAAGCCTATACCATCTCATCCAATCCCTCACAGCCCCCAGGTACCTGATGAATACTCCCACCACTTCTCCTGCTCATCATGGGGTGGAGATGCACAACTGCCTGTGTCAAAAGCATAATGGATTAGTTTTCTGAATCAGTATACAACCATATACTGGCACAGATACAGTAGCTAAAAAGGCACAACCTTTTTAGCTGCTGTTATCTACAGGGTAGACAGAGCTGCTGGTTGGGGGTATTGGAGGAGGGAAGCTGGGGGGCTGAGAAAAAAATTCAATTACAGCAATCTTAATAAACTGCAGGAAGGAAATGAACAGAATGGGTTAATTATATTATCATATTCACCTACTGTATTTATGTCCCTTTATTTTAGGCTGTCCCTGTTCCGTAACTGTAGCATTTTCCAGTTGATAAGTGATTTAGTAGGCTCTCTTACCATCAGAAGGTCTGTGATTCAGTGGTGTAGAGGGGAAAGGCTCTGAGGAGGTCCGCTTATGTCTAATGGTCAGAGGTGGAGGCACAACCTTTTTAGCTGCTGTATCTGCAGGGTAGACAGAGCTGCTGGTTGGAGGTATTGGAGGAGGGAAGCGGGGGGCTGAGAAAAAAATTCAATTACAGCAATCTTAATAAACTGCAGGAAGGAAACAAGGAGAATGGGTTAATGTAATGGTTGCCCAGTCCAAATACTCAGACTCACAAGAGGTTGCTAAATGAAATCTGATTTATTAAGGAACTTATGACAAGTACAGAGAAAGCTGAGAATGACAGAAAGCGCGCCAAATACAAACTTAAAACCATCGTTGCAAACGTAACCCCGCCTCCCTACCAGCAGAGCCGCCCGTCCCAGGTGCTGGCAACCGTCAGTTCTCCTAGCCTGGGAAAGCAACCTTGAACACAGGAGATAACCCAAATACATTCCAAGCTCACAGCCAAGAGATAAACCACTCCCAACAGGAACCGTCCTCCCGGCAAAGATGAAACACGCATCCAGCTAATGACATGCGAAACGTTACGATGTATCAAACACATTGAAACGGCGAACATGACAGTTAATTATATCATCCAATTCACCTACTGTTTTTATATTAAGTATAAATGTGTTGTTTTTCATAAATTGCATTAAATATTAAAATAGATTACTGCCAACATCTTTATCCAGGTAGAATGGATGGAAAGCTAATACAGTTAAGAAAAGATCAAACAGTACACAATGAAACTAACCTAAATAAAGTTTGATATAATTCCAAGATTGTACAAAGGTATACCAGAAAACAGTGTCTAACCTTTGGGTGCATTGCGTGGTGGCAGTGGTGGGCCTGGATAAGCAAAAGTGGGAGGAGATGCTCTTGCAGCAGATCTAGAGGCATGTGGTATGGCATATAAGTCATGACATTTGTCCTGGGATGCTGGGTTGGCTCCTCTGAAAAAACCCACTGGATTCTTCCATGACTGAGAGGCCGACCCGGGCAGATTGTAGCAGCTTTGTGGACGATGAAAGCGATCTTTTTTCACAGGACAGAGCTGAAATACACAAGTAGACTATATTACTGGAAAGTTGAAGATAGAAATAGTATTCTTTATATTCATGTACTTGCATAATTGATACACTTAAAATATTTGGATCATAATATTAGGAAAAAAAATTCTCTTTAAAATGGTGGTCTTAGATATATAGTAACAAGTGATGGAGTTTTTAAATGTTAATAAAAGAACTCCAAGCAGCTAACAGCAATCTTGCAGAGTAGAAGCGTGAACCAAAACAGAACTTGCACATCAAGCTTAATTATGTTCAGAAATAAATTCAGTCTTCACTCAGTAGTTAAATGAAGAAAAAATAGAGATAGCTTACTTTTATTCAGTAGATCTGGATACAGGTAGGTTCGTAGTAGAAAGCACTTAATCACTGGTTCTTTGGTAGCAGAGGATGGTAGGGGGAGGGCTGCAAGCCTGCAGCCCTCCTGCTTGCATGTCTGCTCATGAGGTAATGGTGACTGTGAATCCCCCAAACTCAAGAAGAAGGAGGAAGAGGAAATTGGGTGACCCACATGACATCCCACAAGCACAATAGAGACACACCTACCAGATAAACCCTCTTACTATTCTTGTGAGACAATGCGGAGTTGACCCCTGGTAATTCCAACAACAAGTAGGCTATCTGGAGTAGAACTTTTGGATGAAAGTCTATGGGTGGCAACCTAACCACAGAATGAGGTATGCTCAAGACCATTGATATTCACTGATATAAACATAGTGCAAGACTGCAGCCTTGGAATATCAAAGTAAGTCTAGGAAAATAGGCAGGACCTTGTTGCTTTTAAAGTTCAGGTGACTCTGATAAATATCCATATAGTTTTCAGGGAATTGGTATCAAAAAAGATATCCAATAAAAAAGTCAATAATCCATTAACATGGTGCCAAATCTATGCAATATCAATTAAGCACAATTGAAAGAAATAAGGATTAACAGCCACACATTTCAGCCTACACAATAATTGACCAGAAGCGATGAGGTCTTACCTTCTCATCCAGTTCATCATCACTTTCAAACATATCCTCTTGGCCTTGCCGCCACTCATATTCGACATGGGCACGCATATTGAACTGATTACTTTCAGCCTGCAATAGCTGGAAGACACAGAACACCCCATCTCTGCTCATGTTTGCAGTGTGCAAGGAAGTTCCAAGCAAACTCTAAACCCACTGCACTAACAACTGTTTTCTTTTGTATTTGGGACTTTCAGTGGAAATTAGGAAGTACCAAAAAACAAAGAGAAGGAATCTTGAGATCTGTAATCACACTACTATAAAGCACTGTGCTATGTACTCAGGGTAGTCCTACATAGAACTATAGTTGTTCTGCTCCCCCTGCCCCTCCCAGTTTTCATACAATTCAGTGGAACAGACGGTGTTTTGAAATTTCAATGAAGAATTTCACAGAAATTTTCAAGGTGCTTTTTTGTACTTGTTTAGTTATAAGATGGTCAAACGGTATAAAGGAATACCCTTTCACCCATCTCTCCACCAGTGGTGCAGCCTTCATTCCTTTCACTTCTATGCAGTCCCAATGGCAGACATCATGAGTGAGTGCCTCCCACTGAGCTTTTTCAGGTTGTGTGGGCAGCCAGAAAACTATAGCTGTAGTCCTAGCAGGAACACTTTCTATCACTTCCAGCTCCATTATTTAGGCCAATGTTTCTCAACCTCAGCAACTTTAATTGTGGACTTTAATTCCCACAATTCCTGCTGACTGGGGAATTCTGAGCGTTAAAGTCCACACATCTTAAAGTGGCCCAGGTTGAGAAACATTGCTCTAGTCTGTAGATCGCAGGACTTGTCATAGGTTTCTATGGTGAAATTTGAAAAGTGTGTCATCAATTCTATATTATTGATAGCATATTTTTCGCTGTAATTTTTGTTGCGGATGCCAAGAAAGTTACTGTGTCTTCCTATTTCTCCCATTTGTCCTCCTTCCAATTCTCTGTGCCCTCCTTTGCCTATTCAGATATCTGGTAACCCTATTCATGCCCACAATATCTGATTATGATTTAATAAACATGTTTCTACTTTTATAATTTACGATTAAGTGCTATGCTATGTAAAACTGAACACCTATTAGAGAAGAGATCATGATAAAAGCTGTAGAAAAAAAGGCATATATACAATAGGGCCATAATAGTTTCAACATACTTTGCATTTTGAAAAGATATTGCCTGTAGCTATGTCTGGAGCTCATATTCTAGACACGTCTTGTCACGGTCCTAGAATGATGTTAGCAATTTGTGTTAAACCTGCTGTTTCTTACCAGATCCTCACATGCAGTGTGATTCATTAGCCTAGCAATATCAAGGGCTGTCTCTCCAGCTTCATTAGCTGTGGGAAAATATCAGATGTCACCAAATGAATAATAATGAGAGAAATTGTTAATAGATTTGACTCCATTTATGTAAATCATAGTGTCAACTACGGTATTTAAGTCCGGACAAAAAAGTTGCACTTCTGGACAGAAAGGACATCAGAATGACATTCAAAGACTGTGGCTACACAAGTGTGTTTGTATTTCCAGTTTGAAACTTTTTTCCTTAAAAAGTGTTGTTTGCACACTGTGATTGTTTGGCATGGCCGAGATACTGCTTTTTTCCACCATCACCTATATGCAGAGCAAGAACAAGGGTGTCTGCAGGTGGGTCAAAAAAGTAAATGTGGTGAAGGAACTTTTTATCATCTTTGGTAGACCTGCAAGAAAGCTAAAAAGTTTTGGGAACAAATATGTAATATTGTTCAAAAGAGTCTCAAAGTGAACATACAAATAAAAAAAACCCAGAAATGTTTCTCTTGGGTTTGATGGAGAAGGAGTTAGAGAAACAACATGGAGATTTACTTTTATATATGATTACAGCTGCAAGACTTTTATATGCACAACGATGGAAAGATCCACATATACCTACAGTGGAAGACTGAATTATTTTATTAATGGATTTGGCCCAAATGGCTAAGTTAACAGCTTTAATAAGAGAGAATACTGTCTCCGGATTCTTCTCTGCTTGGCAACCACTTTTAGACTACTTGCTTGTGAGGGAAAAAAATGAAGCTTTAATTGTGGGTTTTAGTGACTAAATAGTTTGCACTGATAGAAATAATATTAATATGGTTTAATTACTGGTAAGAGATTATATTTTAAGTTGTATTTGTATCTGTATTGGAGAAGTTGGAAACCATCTTTCGTTTCTTCACTTTTATAGTTCTTTCTTTTTTCTTTAGCTCTATCTTCTTGCTTTCCTATATTTTCTAAATTGTATTTTAACTATATATTTTGAAATTGAATAAAGTTCTTATAAAAAGGGGGAAAAAAGTAAATGTGGAAGCCACAACCATTCAGTCGAAGGCTTGCCCATTTTTTTGTGCACCATGATGCAGATAAAAAAGGGTGGGGCTTCAATCACATGGCCACCATATTGCCTTTTTTGACCTCCTCCCTGTAGAGAACCCTGAAAAGGAGAGATCTCGCAGAAGACAGGAAGACAATATATGAAACACTGAAATGTGATGCTCTGACAACTGCCTCATCTAAAGCCTTTGTGAAGGCCAGATTTAAAAAAGCTTTCTTCTCTGGATTAAGCAGGTAATGTGGAAGAATTCAGGAAGTATGAGCAAAGTTCCCCTAAAAGGAAAATGTATGGCATAGGAAAATTCATCGCTGAGCTCCCTTATAGTGGGGGCTGAGCCACAATGAAACACCATGGTCCAGTATGGTTTTGTTGAGTCAAGTGAAGTGGGGAACAGCATAAAGAATGTCTATATTAGGCATTATGATAAATCAGAGTATCGTGATGGGAATAAATTTTGCTTTCATGAATTCTTCTCTTTCTCTTTCCTCCATTCCAGAGCAGAATTAAGCAGGTCTTGTTTTTGTTTTTAAGCTTAGCTTGCTATGTTAGAATGTGACCATTGGTGCCTAAAGGTTTGTCTGAAATAAGCCAGAGACTGCAGTATATAAAGTTGCTGCACTTTAAACACAGTTTTTAAAACATTAATTCTTATGTAATTCTCCAAGTTACATATAGAAGCAATTTACATAAAAGATAAGACTATAAATTTAAACGTTGTGTACAAAAAGATACCAAAAAAGGTAATGAAAACTGTTCTGTGTTTTCACAACTACAGTCGTTATACTAGAGTTCGATCTGTGCCGTTTCTCTCCAAAATGAATGGGTTAAATATTTAGGTATGCAGTCTTAAAATAAAATTTACAGTGATACAAGAATGTTGTCTTAAACTGAACATTCATCCATTACGACTAAGTGAAAATAAACCTAAAATCAAGAAAGAACACTGCAGAGGAGATAGAAAAGGGAAAAAGAAATATACTACGGAGTGTGCAGTACTGTAGCATTATAATAGTCACTACACATACTGTAGCATTATAGTGAAATAGACTGACATTTTGCCCTCTCATTCAGAACACTAATTAAATAAATACTAATTGTATTTCCTAATCACTTACTAATTGCAATGTTGGCTTTTGCTCGCAGAAGGAGTTTTATGCATTCAGGTTTATTGTGCAGGCTGCAATAGTGAAGGGGAGTATTGCCCTTGGCTGTCTGCTTCACCAGGCTTCCACTGGAAAACAGAAAATTATTCGCCATATAGAAATCCTCCACATTATGGACAACCACATTTTCTGGTAGATACCATGCTAGTCGTAGAGCCAGAGTTCAGAAACAGTTTCCTCCTATTTGTATTTACATTCCTTTAGATAACAGTTATCAAATCTGAAAACCCTAGTACAATGGATTATGGTCCAGTTATGAATAAGTGGCCTTGCTGTAAGAATTAACAACCACTTAGAACAGGGAGGGAGAAAATCAGGACTGGGCCATGGCATTCCGGCCATAGATTCAATAACTGATCTCATTCTGCTTCTCCACAAGTGTTTTCCTTTTCAGCTGAGGATCTTGACAGTGTTCCCACTATCATTATCTTCCCCCAGCAGCATCAAAGGTTCATTCCACATGCATGTGAATACAAACACAATCCCATCGCATCTTCTAGTTGCTCCTCAGCTATTTTTGTGTATGGAAATCAGACTTCTAGCATGAAAAGTAAATTGGTCAAGGCCTCTGTGTTGTCAACAGCCATGCATACAGCAGCTTCCAATCTGAATAAGAAGCAGACTCATGCACAAGCCCATAATGAGATGCAGCCTTGTCATAGATCAGATGTGGAAGTAAGCTTTCACAGATTATAGCCCTACAGGAGTGCCTGGCATGTGTATGCGTGTGTAATAAATAGAGATGGAGACAGATATTGTGTTATAGTTTTGTTATGAAATGTTTTAAAATCTGTAAACTGCCTAGAGTCTGTGATGTTTGAGGTAGCAAACAATTGTACAAATATATTAAACATTAGAGATACTGCTTTCTTACCATAAAATCAATTGCTTGCTTAGATCCTAAAATAAATCAGTTTACAGAATTTCACAGAGAATAAAAATTCCTTCCTTTCATCTCTGCTAAAGTCATTTGTGCCTTTCTGAAAAATCTTGATATGGGCATAGGGACTGCCATGAGAAGAAGGGATGAAAAAATTCTCTTTTGCAAATTTTCTTAATTTCTAGTAGAATCCATGTCTGCTTACAGGCAATTGTCTGCTCACTTGGTAGCCTCCTCCCACCCCATCTGACAATGTTGAGAGAGAGTGTTAAATCCTCTGAAGACCTTCTTTTGGGGGTACAAAATGATTAAAGCCAATGAATTCCAAAAGCACCCATTTACACATGTAGCACCAAGTTGTCACTTGATGTAAATGCAACGTAGACATTCTTATCTGAGTTAACTGAGTACACTTCAGCAGTTTGGTGAACAAACTGAATAAAATTCAGTTTACAACTGGTGTTGTGTTTGGAAGAATAGAGCTCTATGAGGGAAGATCAAAGACGTAAAAGTGCTTTTAGAAGGACCTATATGGGGTATGTCAAATTGCTGTTTTGCCAGGGTGAGGAAACTTCAGAGCTAGCAGCTCAGAATCCATCAATACTCTCACTTTATTTGGCATGTATGTGAAAAAAAAAACACAGGAATACTCGCTGCTTGTTAAATCTGTTAGGCCTATCAAATCAGCTTACCTGTTCTGTGCCAGAAAATCTACAATATGCAATGAGGTTCGGTCACTCACTAGAACTGCCAGATGAAGAAGTGTCTCTCTAGGTTCCTTTAAAACAAGAAACAAAAACAAACTGATTATTTAAAAAAATAATGTCCATAATAATTAATTGAGAACTAGTATCATAGGAATGATTTCTTCCATTTTTGCTAATTCACAATAGAAAAATTTCAGAGGAAAGTCTATGGAATTAGTTGCCTAAACTTAGATTACAGATTGGTCTCTGATCACAGTGCAACTGAAGAACCTTGGTTGGCTAATAGTTTACTGGAGAATTGGGAAGGGGCTGCTTAATCCTGTCGATAAAACTAATTCCTCCCAGCTGTTCCTATTATCAGTATCCAATTTTTTAAACTACTTTTTAGTGTCAGCATTAACAAGTCCCCTTACATGGAAGCAGAATCACAGAACTTCATGTAGCAATTGTGAAATCTCATTGTTCAGGCTGCAGTGGAAGAGTGCTCCGACTTCTACATACTTATTATTAGTGAAGAAGGGTTATTTATTTATGTTATTAATTATGTTTAGAAGTAAATGTAGAGCATTGACAAAATGAGCAGACAACAGAAGCAGTGATGGAAATGCGTATAACAAAGTAGTGATGCTGAGTCACTTTAGGTTGATTATCTTCCTTAGCACATCGTTCAGAAACCCGTGTTTTCTTAAAAGCTTCAGTAAAAGGAGTGTATTGCATGTTCCACACTTTTGTACTAATGCATCATCTCTACTAAAGCATGTGTATATCCCTCAGCTTCTAACAGGAGGAAGTCTCACCCGGGTAAACTCCAAAACAGGCTCACTTAAATCCATTTTTTCTGCATATGCCTGAAGCAAAATAAATATATCCTTCTCTCTGACAGCATTCTCCAAATTCTTGAGCTTGGCAACTGGACTTCTCATGATCCTTGGAACAACATACTTCCTATCAACATACTTAGAAATTATGAAATCTTTCCGAAGAGTCCTGTAACGATACAAGGCAAAGACAGAAACTACAGATTCAAAGGTGCACATTTATGATCTGCTAGCAGAAACAATGAACTCCCTTCCAACAAGCAAAGAAGTGCAAATCATAAGGCTCCAAAGAGCTTTGCTGGTGCTACCAAAGAAAAGACATCCTGCACTGGTTTTATTGTTCCCTACTTAACAGATTACTATTTTGGGTAGGAAAAAACCGAATAGGATATGCAGGAAGGTTATAAATAATTTTGTGTTGAAACTGGTCTTGCAATTTCTCAAATGTTTCCTTCCCTTGCAAAATACTATTCTTGTTTGTTTGTTTGTTTGTTTGCTTGATCTATATGGCCACCCATCTTATTGCCATAAGCCTGGGTGGCTCACAACCATGGTAGAAACATCCCCAAACCATAAAACACTAACAAAAAATCCCTGCACCCCAAAACCAAGCACTCCTCTATACATCAGTGTTCAATTCTTCTTCTGTATTCTCAAAATATCTGAGGGTTTGTTTATTTGTTTGTTTAATTTCAACTTATTTTATTGTTGGAGAAAGTGAAGATAATGCTGTTGCTGATTTTTGCTTTCCATGGCTCTGAAGCAGACCTGGCTGACTGCACTTCCAAATTTCAAACAGCCCAATGGAAATTCTTCTCTTGGATGTGGTGGAAGCATGGAAAACCAGAGCTACTCCAGGCCACGGAAGAGATAATGGTACAGGGAAAGATGGGACACTCACAGTCTTGCAGCCACACCAGGTGACAGAATACTGCACTCTGGCCTTGAGAAATTCACCAGATTCTCTTCTCTCTTGCAATACATTACCAAAGCAAAATGTAGGAAAAAATGCAAGATGCTTTTTCTGCATGGCACTGGTTATTGTATACTGTATATGAGAGATTATGATAACTGGACCTTGTATGCACTATTTCTTTCCTGTTATCGTTACTTCTCTTGGCTTCTCACTATACTATCTTTTGCCTTGGTTTGTAGTTTTTAATGGGAACAAGGCACGTTGAAGATTCTTGACTTAGAATTTTAAAACTGATGTCACAGGATCACAGAACTGAAGGATGAGAAGGGCACATAGACACAACTCCAGCCAAGGGAATATCAAGTGTTTCTTATTCTATAAATCGTTAGCCTTCTTTTAGAGCTCCTGAATCCCAAAGTTAGGCCATTCCTTTCAGTTACTATGGGTGATCGGGACCACTGCTTAGCAGTCTATTCAAAAGGGTCTGTCAACTCAGTGGGAGTGGGCAAGTTTTTCTTCTTCTTAAAAAACATTAAGAAGGATGCAAAAAGACCAGAACGCATCCTCTCCAACATCCAGATAATCAGGGATTAACACCAGGAAAACAATCAAGCAGAAAACAATACCCTAATCAAGGAACTACCAAGGAGAAAACCACACTCCCACCAACACTGGCAGGGCAAGCTACTGTATATAAACAGGGAGCAAACCCCACACTTACTCACACTGATGATGTTATCTAGTTGGGTAATGAAATGTCTGCAAACAAAGAACCAGAGAGCACCAAGGACTCCAAAGACTACTTACAATGAAATCATGCATTTGTCTGCTATATATCCAATGACAGTTGTTAAAATTTATTTATTTATGTATTTATGTATGTATGCATTTATTTATTTATCTATCTATCTATGGTTACAAACAAGAAAAGAGGATTAGTGTCTACAAGCCTTGTTGGATTCCCAGAAGCAAATGGATGTCACCACAGGAAACTGGATTTCATGGTCTTTTAATCTGATCTAGCAGGGAACTTCTTATAACAGTAAAGTAACCGAATTGCTGCACTCTCAGTTGCTTTTATTTTTATTTTCCAATTTACTCTTAGATTGCCAGACCTCACACTGACTGTAACCACTTGTTCATCTGATATTCTGAGCTTCTTAAAGCCTGTTTTAAGGAATCATGATAATTCTGCTCCCCCCTCCAAAATACCCCTCTCATGATCATAAAAAATGTATGCTCCTTACATTGCACTGTCCTTAGTAGGCTTTGAAGATGAACTGGGAAGGTTGGGCTCTACTATGTCATTAAATTGTGAGTTTCCAATATTTTTAGCCAACTGCAAAAGAAATAAGAATATAATACAGATTTTATTACATAGTGAAACATATCAAATCTATTCTAGTGCTAAGCTTGTGAAAGAATTGTAACAGTACAGGAAAAGTTAATTCCTACCAGAAGCTCTGAGGTGGCCAACTTGTCCAAGGCTAATGACTGGATACGGGAGTGATGAACACCCATCTCTCGGTGAATCCCAGAGCATTCAATGCAGATTAAGATCCCCAAATTAATGGAGAGCCATGCTGGATCTATGCAGGGAGGAAGCACAGGGATATAGTTAGTGTTACCTTGCTGGAAATGATGAATAACATGAGAAGTTATCCCAATGCATTGACACTGTGTAGGTATTCCCTAAAATATTAATAGTGGAGATGGACTGTTTACTATAGAATAATTTGATTCAAAACACAAGAAAGAAAATAAAATAAGGGAAAACAAAGCCTATAGTCAGATTTAACAATCTGTGGACAAGGAGTAGGGCAGATGAAAATGTCTTATTCAGAAAAAAGGGGGAGGGGCAACTGTTGTTTTGCAACATCAAACTCTCTTTAGTGAATTAAGGTTCAAACACATTTGTGTTTCCTTTTGCCCTCTTGTGCAACAGGTAGTCCATCCCCTTTTCTTGAGGAGAAATCCCATTTCCATTTGTTTCTATGTTTTGGCAACAGTGAGATCTGCTGCCAAAACATAGTTGTTTCTCATGGGCTATGTCAGAATTAACTGTCACATTGGCACTGATGCAATACCATTGTTTTTATTCTCAAATGGGTCAGCTGGATGAAACAAAGAATGGTTTGTGTTTTCCCAGTTCCCAAGGAGAGGCAGCAATGAAGACAACTGTATGTTAGCTTCAAACTGAAGATTTAGGGAGAGGTGTGGTGGTGGTTTAGAAGCAATTTTCTAAGTGTTTGTGTGAAGCCTAGCACAGAAATCCTAGGCATCCACAGCTAGTGCAATGGCAGAAAATGATGGCATGTGTACAGTGATGCTTTAATGCAAACCCCACTTTTTCATATTCTGTCCCTGTGCCAGATGTAAATCCATAACTCATATTTTGTTACAGCTCCCCACCTTGCCCCTGCCACAGATGCCTATAAACGTATCTAATCTGTTGCAAAGTAGCTGCTGAACTCCAGATACAGCCTACATCATGTTCAGAATATGAAATCAAATAGAAATCAAATGAACAAAATAGGAAAAACAATTAACTGGATGGGTAAGAAGCCTGTTTTTGAATCACACATTAGTCAAGCCTTCCCCAGTCTTGTGCCCTTGACGTATGTTGGATTACATCTCTAAAATTCCCTGCTGGCACAACCAGCAGGTATGTGGATTGGAAATAGTGAGAATTGTTGACTAGCACAACTGGAGGGGACCTGGTTAAGAAGACTGCCTTATTCCAGTTCCTGGAGAAGAGGCAGGATACACACACACATCTATATTTGTTGTTGTTGTTAGTTGCTGTCAAGTCATTTACAACTCATGGCGACCCTATGTATAACAGAATGAAATGCTGTTCGGTCTTGCGCCATATGCCTGACTGTTCCAATGTTTGCATCCATTGTTGCAGTAATTGTATCAATCCATCACATTGAAGGTCTTCCTCTTTTCCACTGGCCCTGACTTTACCAAACATGATGTCCTTTTCAAGCGATTGGTCTTTCCTGACGATGTGCCCAAAGTATGAGAGTCTAAGCTGATTTGCAACATCTTGTAATGAGCTCCTCTAACAAGTTCCTTTTATTTCTATTTTATCACATTTTAAATTCACCATTCAACTTTAGATAGTTTGTTATCCTACTACGGAGCCTCCCTTGCTTATTTATATTTTACTTATACTACATATCTTTTGATATGGGGAAAAGGAAGAAGAGACAAAGGACTCCCTTGACAATGTAACCCTCATCTAAACCGCTGAAACAACAGAAGGTGGACAGATTTGTTACAAATAAGCGAACCTCGTCAGCAAACTATGATTCCCTGACTTAACTACTGAATAGAAAGGATTCTTTAGAGTGGGACTTACAGGCTGAGATAGAGAGTCAGCAATTTTGGAGCTTACTTCATCATTGATAGAAAATACTCCTTCCCCACAGGCTGTTGCTGTTTGCACAGCTGCTGAACAATTAAATAAGGGAGGACTCCTTGATCATAAAAGCTTGGAAGTCCAAAACTCATTGGAACTTATAACCAGACAGTGTATTGACGGCACAGACGGTTCTCTCAATCTTTGATTTACTGACTATGATCAAAACTCAAGTTGTATTCTAACAGTCAGGAATCACGCTGAGGCGAGGAATAGGTCTCTAGTGTTTATTACTGCTACATAAGACAGAAAATCCTAACAAACTGAAGAAGCGTGGGAAAAACCCAGACAGATAAACCCCAAAAGTTAAGGCAGGTCTGATCTGTGTCTCTTTGAATGGCTGCTTAATTCCTCAGTACTATGCATGCGTTTTCCCCCCTGGATAGAGGCCCCTTCCTGCTTGCCATCAGTACTCATGACAAGTTGATTCTTTAAAAGACTCCCTGGTTGAATTCGGTAAGAATCATGCAAATCAAACTGAGGCCTCTGGTAGAGCTAAGGGCTCACACTTACATCACTCCTTGCAGTTAAGCTGCCAAGGAAGGGAAGTTTCAGCCTCTGAAGTTAACCCTTTATTAGGAGCTAAAAGGGAAGATATGAAAATGACAAACAACTGTATAGAAATAGATGAAAAGGGTAAAAAACCTGTATTAGGTAAATGTTATTTACAACCCAATAAGATAGCCCTTCAAATACAAACTAATAGAATTAATGGAGGCAAATGGGAGACGAAAAGAGCTATGCTCCAATCATTAAGTCAGTTACTACAGTGTGAGAAATGATTTGTGGATTTACAAAAGATAGACTGGCTACCAGCCAGAGGTAGCTTTAGATGGATTTTGTTGACTTTTGGTCTTTCTGTGATACCTAGTATGCTTCTAAAAATGAAACCTTTTCTGAATATATTCTCAATATTTCCAATCCAAGTTTTTCATTCAGAGGAAGTTAGTCCCCTTATAATTCAGCATCATCAAGAGAGTGCTAGAATTTTAACTCATAGTAGAAATACTCCTGCAGATAAACCCAAGGACACCTTATTAATGGAGACCATGCCAAGGAACAATAATACTAAACAGTCTCTCCACCTGATAACTCAGTTGCCTCCTGATCCTTTAGAAGGAAACTTAATTAATGTATCCAGTGTTCTACCAGATAATAGACAAGTTGATACACTTAAGAAATTAAATGACTTAAAAGGAGCTTTAACGGCAACTTGTCACACAGTGAACCCTCTATTAAATTTAACACTTCAAACAATGCAAGAAGAAAATCCTCACCTGGGACAACAATATGAATGCACTGAAAAGAGAGAGCAAACTAGCTGTAGGCAGAAAGCTGTCAATGGGAACCAAGAATTACAAAATCCAGACCTAATATCTGAGATAGCGGAGCCTTTTGCTCTCACTACAAGTATTAATAATACACAGAAACAAGTGGAAACAACTAAAGAAAAAATTATTACAGTGGCCCAAGTTCACGAGCAACCCTTAGAAATTTCCAACCTTGGATCTTTAGAAGACAGGGATATGGATGGGACCCACTTGGGTCATAAAGAGGCTTTGTCAAGGATTTTAACACATATGGCCTGACAGTATGCAGACCAGTATAAGATTAATCCCCTGAAAATTATTTCGTGGAATATAGCCAGATGGTATCGTAACAAAGGCCTTAACAATTTAGATCATTTATTAGATATGGATGTCCTTTTGTTACAGGAAACTTGGACAGCCGATGATCTTGTATTCAATGGCTATTATTCGTACAAGTTGGAGGGAACCTCTGGCAGAGGGCCAGGGCAGATGAAAGGTAGACTGGGAATTCTTATTTCCACCGCTCTGAGAGTAGGTCATAAATCCATTCAGCCACTTAATCAAATAACTATGGCCGTACTCTTAGATCTGGGAAATATTTTTTTGTTAATTATTAATGTATATTTCCCACCAATACAAAGAAGAGCTGAAATTGAGGCAATGTGGTCAGATTTAGAGCAGTACGTTGATAACCTCCTTCTGGAATACCCTAGTGCTTTGGTACTCCTCGGGGGGGATTTTAACACCAGGCTAGGTCCTCAAAGGGTGAGGAAGACATTGGCAGAGGATGATTTACAAACAATTCAGTCATCGTTTATGTCTCCCAATACCTCATAAGACCCATTGATTTTGTATAAAAATATAATACAAAAATTACAACCAATATTAATTTGCTTTACTAACCCTGATATCAAAAGGGTTGTGACTTTCTCTAAGACATGTTTTGACAAAGAATGTGTCAAAGCTAAGAAAGCCCTCACTGCAGCTTATCACCTATATAAATCTGAGACAGAGTCTAATAACAACGCAAATACAAAGTCTCTTGAACACCTTCTTGCCATCAAAAAATGGTATAAGAGACTGGTGGCTGATAAGAAGAAGCAGTACATGAAAACCATGTGGAAACGTCTTACTGAAGCTGCCAAACTGAAGGACGCCTCCCTTTTTGGCAATTATTATCCAACCAGACAGTCATTATCCAACCAGACTGTTCTAGACTCTCACATTTCACCAGAGGTGTGGGAATATCATTTCCAGAAAATGTATGAGGATCCTAATAATACAATGTTGACACCAATGAATGAAGGTCTAACTGAGTGGCCTCCAGTTTCAGTGACTGAAATCAAATTTCTTATAGGACAACTTAGAAAAGGGAAGGCTCTGGGAATGAATTTTATTTTAGCAGAAGTATTAAAGAATAATGTTGAATGGTGGTCCCCAATTTTAGCATTGCTTTTTACTTATATTGATAATTCGGGGAGAATCTCAGAGGATTGGGGCCTGGCTATTATAGTCCCAATTTTTAAAAAAGGGAAGACAGATGATCCTGCCAATTACAGGCCTATTAGTCTACTGAATACAAATTAGCAAGCTTTACGCCAGACATCTGCAAGAAAAACTTAAAGACTGGCTGGACCAGAGAAATCTTATAGTGGACGAGCAGGCTGGCTTTAGAGAGGGCAGAGGAACTATTGAACAATGCCTGATTCTTCAACATTTGATTGAAAAATATTGTACCAACAAGATAACATCATTGTATGCTGCCTATATAGACTTAAAGGCAGCTTTTGATTCTATATCTAGACCTAAGCTGTGGGAGAAGCTGGAAGCTGCCTCAATAGATAGCAGGCTTCTCTACCTAATACATGCCCTACACTCTGATATGGCCTTGAAGGTCAGATGCAATAGATCTGGGTCACTGTCCAAGCTGATTAAAGTACAAAAGGGGGTGAAACAGGGCTGCATTTTGGCTCCCCTACTTTTTAACTTTTACAATAATGATATGGTAAGATGCCTAAGTCACTCGGACTTTCACCCTCCTAAATTAGGGGACCAAAGTATTGCTGCTTTATGCAGACGATGCGGTCATACTTTCTAGGACTCCTATAGGTTTCAAGAGAGCTTTGACATCCTCGGCCCAATATTGTATTAATAATCAGCTAGAAATAAATTATCAGAAAACAAAGATAATGACCTTCGCTAAAAGGCCGAAATTTCGCTCCTGGAATATAAATGGGCACAGAATAGAGCAAGCGACTAGCTTCAAGTACCTAGGGGTAGTTGTGCATGCCACTGGATCTAGGAAACCTCACTTTGATTATGCAGCTGATTCCGGACAAAAATCAGCCAATGCCATTTAAAAGTTTTTCCAGAGTAAAGGAGGACACTATATTCCAGCAGCTCTTAAGCTCTTCCAGGCGAAGACATTAGCCCAGCTCCTCTACGGGTCCTGTGTTGCTGCTCCGACTTCAAGCATTACACCTCTGGAAAGAGTGCAATCAAAATTTATTAGAGCAGTACTCCAAATGCCCAAATGTGTGTCAAATGCTTATCTTTGACTGGAAGTTGGCATGATAAAAGTTGAGGCAAGAGTCCATCTAGCTTCCCCGAACCTTTGGCTAAAACTCAAGCATTATCCCCAAGGTTTTGCGCCACTCATTTTCCAAGATTACTTCCAATCCTCTTGGTTAAAGGATATTGAATTTAGTCTCGCAAAGCTAGGATTTTCCATGGATTTAATTCTTAGCATGGATTATGAACAGGCAAAATTGACCCTGAAGCAAAGGATAAAGGACATAAAGAGACAAATGGACTTGGAGAAGTCTCCTCATTGCCTATCTTCAGAGCATAATAAATATATTGTCAATACTGCTAACTACCTTACTCAACTCGAAATTCCTAGCCATCAGAAAGCTTTCTCCCTAGCTCGAAACCATGTACTCCCTTCTGCAGTCTTGGAAAGCAGATACAAAAAAATCCCAATAGTGGCAAGGCGGTTCCCTTGTAACAATGGTGATATAGAAACCATAGACCACTTGCTTCTCCATTGTCTTTTTTATAAAGAGCTCAGGAGTAAATATTACCTCTGATCAATATCCTAGGTGGAAAGATATAGACTATATGCAAATGTTACTTATAGACGAACATCCAACTGTCACGGCGCAAGTAGCCAGATTCTGCGCAGCTGCTATGAAGATACGTCAGATTATGATTGGAAAAATGTAGTAATGTATCCCGTGTAATAACTTTAAGTGGTCTTAAAGTATATATTTTACTCTTTTTATTACTCTTTTTAATATTTTACATATCATATTTTATAGATACTTATATTCGATAGAATATTAGTCATGATAATGTAAATTAATAAGATTGCTTTTAAATTTGATTAAGGGGCTTATTTACATTATGATCTATACGTATTTTAACATTTAATTGGAACTTGTAAATTCAAATTTAAAATTATTTTAAATCAGATGGTTCATATTTTAAGGTTAATGTGTATATCTTTACAGAATTGTATCTTGTACTGGTCAGTGACTGTAATAAAATTGAACTGAACTGGAGTCTAAGCCTAGTTATCTTCACCTCTAGGGAACATTCTGGTTGTTTTTCTTCTAAAACTGATTTGTTTTAGAACTATATATTGTATGACAAAGGCTGATTCTTGAACATCATGCCTACATCACCCATTTCTACAATTAGTTACTTGACATGACCATTTGCTGGGCTCCTAAATTGTTCCTCAGAGAAAAAGGGAGAAGTAGCCACAGTCTCTTTTTGTACCTGGAGTTGAGCAGTCACAGCACATGTTGTTTCCTGGCATATGCTTTATTTCCTCAATGATTGCTCCAGTAAGGTCCTCCATGCTGCATCCTTCCTTGTCTTGTGTTTGTTTGAAGGCCACGTTCAAAGCTTCTTGTTTACTGTTACTCAGAACAGAGACCCATCTGTAATATAGAAGGAAAGTGTCATTAAATAAATGAGTGCCTTCATCCTGTTAGGTAGAACCCAATCTTCAAAAGTGAGCATTTGCACATCAGACCACATGAATCCAAAGTAAAGATTTAAGTCTGTGATTGGCCAGACCCACCATTTTGTGAGAGTGTATGTAACATGCTATCAACATTCCAAATGTGCCCATCAATGCAAACAACTTGGGAAACTTGAATTAAGGAGGTCTATAGAATCTCACTGTGTACATCACTTCCTTCACATTAAGGAAGGGAGGAAGGTAAAAATGGAGTCTGTCTGCATGATAGACCAACATTCATGTATGAAACATTTCCCTGACATGGGAAAAGTATATAGTGTTATCCTCTCCACTTATTCAGTTCATGCATCTGTGAAAGACAGAGTTTCTCTTAATTACATTTTTATTTTTTCAGAATGCCTATGGAGACCCAAAGACATTTGGGTAAAAAAGATACCATACAATGTAGACAATGATGGTCTACATTGTGACATGACAGTTCCCATTTAATTTTTTAACCAAAAATATATATTTTTTTAAAAAGTCAAGTGTGCCAGGGAACCTAGTGGATGCCAAGGAAGTATCTGCCGACATATTTCCGCTCATAAGGACCACTCTAGGGACTCAAGTGCCAGAGTCTTCCACCATACAGGACTAGTGGTGATTTGAGGCTTTACAAATTATTTGAAAATATTCCTAAAATCCTAAAATGAATTGGACAATTTAAAAACAACAATTTAATTAAAAACAAGTAAAGAACAGACCATTATAGAATATTAGTAATCTTCTTAACCTCCACCATCACTAAAATAAAACAATAGCAGAACATGAAAGAACAAATATATTGAAACTTTTGTAGATATGTGGTTTAAACAGGTGACACAAAAGATTGATCAGATTGGCATTGATCCTGATTATTTATTTTCCAGGGCATTTAATTGTATTAAACAAAGATTATGGGATAATTCAGTACAGGAATTAATGGCTAAAGCCAAACTTTTGTGTTCACCTGTAACTTTTGGAATTAATTACAGATATACTTTTCAGCTCCCTAAATATCTGATAGTTTATATTTAAGTAAATGCAGAATAGCCTTTTCAAAAGCCAGATTCAATGTGTTACCATCAAATATGCCATAGAGTAGATTTCAAAAAATCTCCATCTCTCAAAGATTTTGTCCCTGTAATGATATTTATCGTGAAATGGTGGATCATATTTTGTTGTATTATGAATTTTATAGGAGTCTTCAGTAGGAAGTTATCTGGCCTATTTTAAAATTAAAAGTAGGAAAAGATACTTCTGAATATGTTAAAATTTTACTTGCAGATCAAAATCCTAAAACTACAGAGGCAACACCCAGATTTTTAACTATGGCTATAAAAAGATTTTTTAGTAACACATCAACCAGTTGGGGTTTTAAGTGTATTATGTAATATTTTAAAAATATATTATTTGTTAAACTGTTTTATTTAATGCCAAATTTTAGATTATAACTTGCTATTGGACCTTTTCAGTATAAATAAATTGAAATTAAAAGAACCAATATAAGAACTTCAATTGGTAAGAAAGTAATAATAAAATCTTAGACTTACAAGGGACCACCCAGGCCCTTGAGATAAACCTTTTCTCAGCACAGGGGTCAAAAATCTATTCAGCTGTCTTTGCAGAGATCCAGTGAAGAGGCACCTATTTTTATTCCCTAGTACTTACATATTACATTCTTGTTCATCCTCTGCCAGGAAGTGATATGTCCGATTATCTGAAAAGAAAAAACACAAACAGAGTAAGACTGTATTTGAATATTAGCAAATGAGAAAATAGCAGAGATAAAGATATCTCTTACATGCAAACATGGAAACAACTGAATATTAATAAAGAGATAAAAGAATAAAACACTTGGAGTCATTTGGCACAAAATATTGTAGGATGATAGCCATATTAGTCTATTGTAACCAAAAATCAGAAGGCATCTGGTAGCACTTTTTCACAGTTAATTTTTTTTTTAAAGGGATAAGCTTTCATGAACTTCAGCTCATTTTATCAGATGCATGGTGTAGCTAAACTGATGTATGATTTAAACTGGGATGGGGGGAGGGAAGAGAAGACAGGGTGGTTATGCAGATACAGGTTACATGTGAGATAGATTACAAGTACCTAACAATCATTTCATCAGCAACAAGCAACCTGGTGATTTCCACATACTTTGGACAGCAATTCCCATAACTCCTTGCCATTGGCCATGTTTGCTGAGACTGGTGGGAAATGAAGTCAAATATCTGGATGATACTTAGTTGACTACTCCAGTCTGACATGAACTGAATAAAACTCACGTGAAATAAGATCAAAACATTTCTTGTCATCCGCATTTGGTTTAACTTGGCAAGTGAGCAAATTCAGCTTGACCGGAGGACGATTTAACTAGTTAACCATAAGAAAAGAAAATGTACATCAGTTTCAATAACAGTTAACTAGAATCCTAAGCACCACTATTTGGGTTGAATCCCAAGATGTTGCCCTGTCTTTCAAATAAACAAATATAAGATAGTGCTGTCATTCCTACTTCACAAAGAGGTTCAGATGAAGTATGCTGAAATATAATTTTTGGTGCCACTTTTTATTAGGCCCATTTTTATAATATATAATTGTTATATCAATATCTTTGCTTTCACTTACTGCAACAGACAGAAATAGGGTAGTGTTTGAGCAAGATTAGAGGAATTGAAGACTGATCTACATGGGCATTGTATCCTGTCAATGCAATGATGGTTCATTCCAGACACATGCCTTAACCTGTCTTTCCTCAAAAATAAGAATTATTTTTCTCTAACTGCACTTGGGACAATTCTTTTGGACAATTGTGGATTATATGGCACTGACAAAAACTGTGCTTCATGAGGTGTGCAAAAATGTTTAAATTTGGTATGTTTCAAGCTTGCAGTGCCCCATTTTGAGACTGAAAGAGGCTGTTTTGACCATTCTGGAAGAGATTTCCACTTGAAACTGTTGGGTACTAAGCTTGAAACACTTCTAGTAAATCTAAAATAGCTTGTTTGAAACTCAATTGTTTTCCATGGAATTTCAAATTCAAAATGTTTTGCACAAAATTCCTTCCTTCCTTCCTTCCTTCCTTCCTTCCTTCCTTCCTTCCTTCCTTCCTTCCTTCCTTCCTTCCTTCCTTCCTTCCTTCCCCTACATCATATAAGCAGCAGTGAAGAAACAATGTTTTCATCTATAGCATATGAGTAAGTTGGACAAAGATGAACAGCAGCAACCAATTACACCTGCAAGGTTATTGACCAAAAAAATCAAAATCACATTTTAGCCCTGTCGACTTTTCCCACAGCTCCAAGATGTGTCCTTCATGCTTATCTAGACATACCTAGGATATTGCCCTTTGTGCAAGCACCGAGTCATGTCTGACCCTTTGGGGGGGTGCCGCTTTCGCAACGTTTTCTTGGCAGACTATAGCGGGGTGGTTTGCCATTGCCTTCCCCAGTCGTCACCTGCACTGTACTGTACTGATAATCATATGCAAAATATAGATGTATGGGTGGGAAGCAATTGCATTTCAAAAGATCACTGGGTACCTTACACATGAACTACTCTGTGGTTCCTATCTAAGAGTCTTAGATCTACAATAACCTTTTCACTGTTCACTGTTTTTCTGTAAATTTTTATGCAGATAGCTTTAATGGGAATTCTAGTGTAGAAGCTTCTTTACATTAAAATCACAATCCTGTATTTATGCAGACATCCCATTATACATAAGATTCAGTTGTGTTCATTTATTTTCTGGAATTTGTGGCATATGGGTTTTAGTGGCCTGGCATGCTGCTGTTCTGCTGGTATGAGCCAGCCACTGGAGTAAGTAAAAGGGGAAAATGAAGCTCAGTTCTGGCCTTGAAGGGCAGCTGTGCTGTCACCAGGGCTGATGAGCTGACCTGGCTGCCAGCCAGGGCTGGTGTGCGGAGATGTCGAGGCAGCCATCCCATTGGTCCAGCCTGGTATATAGGGGTTGGGGACTAGAGCACTGGGGGGACATCCACCTCCTCAGTTGCTGGGGGACATGCTGCTGGTCTAACTTAAAAATTTGAGGAGAGATCGAGAGAGGGGAGAGGTCTGCACATGGAGTGAATGGAGTGGCTGGAAAGAAATGTTGGAGAGAGAAGTTGAGTGTGCGGAGCAGTTGTCAATTCCTGGTTGGGAAGGGAGAAGAAATGTCCATGGGTGGCTTCTCTGGAAGAAGGGAAATGAAGACCCAGAGGGATATGAACTCCTCGCAAGACCTAAGAACGGGAAGGAGGGACCCAGCTGGCTGCAGGCGGTGGCTTCATCCAAGACCCAAGAGGGGAAGGAGGGGATCAGCTGCCAGTGGAGAAGCCATGGTCTCTGGGCAAAGACTGGGCAGAAGACCCTGAGAGAGGTTCTTCCCCCAGTGAAGAAGCAGTAGGTGTTCGGCTGAGCAGTTCCAGGAGAAGGTCAAGCTGAACACACTGCAGTCAGGTCCTCCTGTCCCAAGTAAGGCTGCAAATGATACACCAACCAAGACTGGGTAAAGGCCCTGCTGGCCACAGCTTCCATCTGCTGATCCAGCAGGAGCCATGAGTCCAGGAGGACCCTAATTGTGGACCTCCTCTTTCAGGGGCCCTGCAACCCCTCCAGAAACAAAACAAGGGCACAGAGGAATCCCAGTGTATAAAGAGTAGCTCCATTTTGCAAAGGTTTTGTTTTAAAGAGAAACACCCCTGATACTGGAAGTAAAATGCATACCATACTGTGTGAAATGGTAAGATAGCCATTCCTGACTGTGCATTTTCTCTTCTGCCAGACTTTCCTTAAGCTGAAATACAAAAACAGCACATTTTGATCCTAAAGTTAAAAGGTAACGTTTTAAGTTTTTGGAGAACTAACCAGTTACATATACTAATTCCAACCACCATGGCATAAGAGAAGCATTAGAATGGGCAGATCAAACAAAAGGCACTCATGTTTGGAATATAACTATAATTTAAGTGAACTTAAAAACATTCATGGAGAAAATGTTTCCCACTGTTTCCTTTCTTCCTAATGAAGCCATCTGCAAATGGTAAAAAGTAAAACAGTAAAAAAGACCCTTCTTACAAATCTATGAGCCAGATAGCTTCATTACAGGAGAGGCAGTCTTTTATACAGTTAAGGGTTAAGCTTGAATTGAGCTTTGGGTCACCAGATATCTGAACAGGCAAAGGAGGACACAGACAGTTGGAAAGGAAGACACACTAACTGCTTAACTTGCTTGGCATCTGCAGCCAAAATTACAGTGAAAAACGGCAAAAAAAATTACTTAGGCCTACATGTATATGAAATTACTTTTTCCAGCATCAGAAAGACTAGCTTTTCAAACGCAATATTTTTCCAACAAATCTTCATTTTCAAGAACACATGCTAGCGGTAACACAGAATCCTCAAAGATGCGCCATTCAAATTTCACGAGAGAAATGTATGATGAGTCATGTGATGTACAGACTAGAGTAATCATAGATTTGAGGGGGCTGGATTGTAGCTGATTGCTGGAATCAGGAAATAAATTAAATAATGTAATTCTAGGCTGTTGAATCTGTCGATGAATGAGGGAAAGAAAGAAGCAATTTACAAGGTCACAATATATGAAAATTTGAATGACTACTGCTGCGAAAACAGTCTAAAATAATAATAATAAACCAAAAAGGAGGGCAATATTTGATTTTAAGTCTAGCTGCAACTTCTAGTCCCTTTGCAAGGCTAGCAACATGTAGAGAACATTGCTGAACAGGTAGTCCTCGCTTAACAATGCTAAGTTCATCTGGGAACCCTGTCGTTAAGTGATACAGTGATAAGTAGAAAAACCTTGTGACCACGCTGCTTAGTGATGGCAGTTCTAGCAGTCACCATTGCTGTCATTAAGCAAGGATCTCATGTGACTGCGACTTGAGACTTTCTGCTGGCTTCCTCACTGATTTGCTTGTCAGAAGCTGGCAGGGAAGGTTGCAAACTGCAATTATGTGACTGCGGGATACTGCAATGTCATAATTGTGAACCAGGCACTGAGCACCCAGATCACAATCACATGACCGCGGGGATGCTGCAACAGCCGTAAGTATGAGGACTGACTGTAACTACCACTCATTCAGTGCCATTGTAAGTTTGAACGGTCGTTGAATGAGTAGTCATTAAACGAGTACCACCTGTAGTCAAATTAATTTATAGTAGAAGCTTATACACATCTATTCAGACATAAACTGAGTTCATTGGGGCTGATACCAAAGTAAGTGTAAATAGGATTTCAATCTTAAGGAAGATTAGATAAAGGTAAAGGTTTCCCTTGTAAGTCCAGTCGTGTCCGACTCTAGGGTGCGGTGCTCATCTCCGTTTCAAAGCCGAAGAGCCGGTGTTTGTCCGTGGACACTTCTGTAGTTATGTGGCCAGCATGACTAAACGGAACACCATTACCTGCCCGCTGAAGCAGTGCCTATTAATCTACTCACATTTGCGTGTTTTCGAACTGCTAGGTTGGCAGGAGCTGGGACTAGAAGGCAAATTTCCTATTCTTTTGTCCCTCCATTTCCCATCCCTTATAATTTACAAGAGTCATTTGGAAATGGCTACATGGTTGGCTTTACACATTATATAATGCCATGGCTTCCTTAATATATTTTGTTGAGTTAGTCACAGTTGGTTAGATTTATATCACAGCTGCCTTCAACCATGCTTTATAAACCACAGTGGCTGGATTTACAGAATATACTAAGCCAAATTCAAGCTTGCAATGTACTGTAACACAATCTATATAAGCTTATCTGAACCTGTGCATACATTGCGTGAGAAACAAGGAACTTAAAAAAATAGAACTTGTCCAAACAGTTGTTAAATTTTACCAAATGCGTATTTTAGAACATTAGTCAATAGGTGTCAGGTGAACAGATATGTGTGCATAGTTTTCTACCTTGATAATCAAAGCTTAATATGTTATATTTAAGGATATATATATAAGGATGCTTTGACATATATAACACGTTGATCTGCATTTTATCAGGCTGTGGGAAAATCAAATTATAGTTATTCTCACACTTTTGTAACTAAATTTTATGATGTACTCCAGGACTCAAGTGGGACTTACCCATCACTTTTCTTAAAGAGGCTCCCAGATCTCTCTGTGCCATACTGCTTATTTCCCTGGAGCTGATGCATGCTATACCTCACTGGCTTGCTCACAAAATCCTGCTAGAAAACAAAACAAACTTCCTATTTTTAAAATGGCATATAATTACAACAATAGGCAAGGATGCAAAAATCCAAGCTCCATTAGAATATGATCTCAACATTAGAAATGTCGAGTTGGAGATACTTAGATGGTCACTGAGTCTACCCTTCTGTTCCGTGCATGATGCAGCCACAGCATCCTTGTCAATCATCCAGCGGTTGCTTAAATACCTTGAGCAAAGAGAATCCACCATACTGCAAAATGCTCTTTCCATCAGATCCTCTCAAAATACAGCCAAAATTTGCTTCCCTGCCAATTTCACCCATTGGTTTCTGGCCTGTTCTCTAGAACAACAAAAAACTTAATCCATTTGCTGCACAAACCCTTTTTACTATATAACCATATGATATATCTTCCCTTTTCCCACTGATTCATGTTTTTTAAAATTGCTTTGGGCATGAGTCCAGCACATTTACCCAGAAAATGCTAAGCTTGCAATAGCAGTGAATTCTCTGCAGCAATACTTGTTGATGGATAGAAACATCCATCTAGTACAGTGTTTCTCAACCTTAGCAACTTTAAGATATGTGGACTTCGACTCCCAGAATGTAATTTCAGCTCCCAGTTCTAGGAGTCGAAATCCACGTGTCTTAAAGTTGCTGAAGTTGAGAAACACCGATCTAGTACAAGGGCCTGATTTTGCTGGCCTCGTCTTCTCTTTTCATCAGAACTCCTCCAAGTTTAGGAGATGAGACACAGAGCTGGGCAGTTATTATCCTTGGCCAAATAATCAATTTTTGTCCCTGTGATAGGTTGTCTTGACAACTTTTCTTATTATGAGCTTTCCCCTTAAAGCAATGTAATGGGCATTCTATTTCACATCTAATGCAGAAAACACAGTTGGGCGTGAATGGCCTTGTGAAATTCTGCACTAAATTTTGGGGTAGACAAATTGGATGGGTGGCTTCTCGGAATTTCCCCATGGAAAGAGAAATTTTCCAATAATTTCTCGTAAGCAGGACTCTCCCCTAGGAGGGACAGCACTATTACTACTACTACTACTAAAAAAAAGGCTTGTGGGAGTAGCTCCCTCATGCTGTCTTCCCTTGAGATTTAATTGAAGGGAGGATACAGAACATTGGAGAGAAAACTGTACAATGACCACATCCACCCATCCAAATATATACAGCTCCCTTGTAATTAAATTAGTGCAGGAACACTCCACCTGTGAACATTTCCTGCAACTCTCTTCTCCTTTGAAGGAATTTTGGAAGCAAATTCCCTTTCATCAGATTGAAGGGGAAATGACAGAAGCAAAGGGAGATGATTTTTCCGCCTGGCAATGGCAGAAACTGCACTAAGATTCATAGTAAGTTGCCTTCCCCCAGTTAATTCTTCCCTTCAGTCCTTAACAAAGGATTTATAAAAAATATTTCATCAGGTACCTGCTGGCCTTTCTCCATAGCAAAATACGGTGTACCCTCCCTAGTTTTACCTCTTTGGACTCCAACTGCAATGCTGCTTTGAGCTGATCCCGAAGGGAACATAACTGCTTCTTCTCCTCCTCCTGCTTTGACTTCATCTGCAAAGCATCACACAAACATTCCATCAAACCAGCCTGTGTTTTTTTTTTTGCTGCAAAATACCTTCAGTAGGCATTTCTTTCTATATGTCCAAGTTGCCCAAGTCTCAAGCCCACATTATTAAAATGTCTCAACACCAGTTAAAAATAATGAATCACCATTTAACCCTAATACTGTTTGTTCCAAGTCTGACTGGTATGTGCTCAGATGCTTGCAATTTGAAATTATGCCTACCTCTGTATGACCCTTCTTCACTGTTCCCCATACTTGAAGGGGATTAATTTGAGATTAAAGTGGTGTCTGTTTATGTATTTCACACTGGATTTTAGCATGATGTGAAAGTTAATGTCATATTACATACTCACACTCTGCAGCTCAGGAGTAAGTTTCTCTATGAATTGTCTGTGCTTCTCTGTTACCTTTAAACAGTTCTGGAAGAAACTGACAGAAAAATACCATGGAACAAAAGGGGAAAAAAAAATTCAGCTCACACCATAGAATACTTCCACAACAACGCTACTATTTTCAGTGAAGTCTTCCCACAATTGTCCTCACAACTGCTGACCTCAACAGAAATGATGCTTAAGCAAGGGAAAGAAGCTGGGAAGTAGGATGAGATGAGGTTGCCTTCCTACCAGCGGGTGAGTCATTGGAGGCACAGTAAAGCAAGAGTGGGTAATTGACTGTCCAGAAGATCTCTAATGCTCAAGTGAAACCTCTTAATTTGTTGTGATGTCACATACACAGTAGAGCTAGTAAGAAATCAGTTCAGCTCCCAGATGCAGCCATAAGAATGACAAGGTCCAGGTTCTGAACTGCTGCAAGGACCTCATAAGGAAGAGCCCTTTTCAACTTCAATACCCAGGAATGGTCACTGGCCTGGATGGCTTTATGGCTAGAAATAATAACTCCCCCTTCAGAGTTGCAAGATGGCGGCTGAAAAATCTATAGAAGTATAGTTGTTGCCTTACCTGTGTTTTGTTGGATTACTCCAATTGTTTCCCACTCTTGTAGGTAGAGGAATAGTTTATGCATGAAACAGAATGAAATTATAGAATGGGCAGGACTATTTGAAACTGGAGGTGGGGAAGCACAATTTCAAATGTTTCCTTTTGTTAACATTTCTTGCACCATAGGCAAAAACCTACTGACTTACATACATACCCTTTCATACAATGTCCTTTCAGAAGAAGCCACTCTTCTATGAGTGACACCACAATTTTTAAAATTATTAAAGTTGGAAGCATTCAAAGGTAGCATCACCCACATATAGAGTCCCCTTTTCTGGAGAGATGGGCGGTGATAGAAATTTGAAATATAAATAAATAAATAAAAAAAAATATATTTATGCCATAAATTCACATTTACAAAAGTTCACACAACAACAAATTGGTATTTAAAGTGCTCAAACTTCTTTGCTGCCAAGAGAATTGTGAGGAATGAAAATATAGAAAATGGATGGCACTTACTTGAACTGGGAGTTGCAGTGATTGATGTTATTCTGCAGCAAGTCAACTCCTTTCTTGGTTTTAATCTCATTCACTTTAATTAGGTACTGGAGGGAAAGGTTACATAGCTGACTTGTTGAGCCACATTCTCATTTGTTTGCTTAGCCCTCCTCTGTTCTTGAGTGCTAAATTATATTTTGCAGTTCTTCCTTTTTACATCATGCACTTAGTATATGACACTCTTGACAATCTTCTCTTGAAAGCTACATCAGTCGGTTACATAAACTTAAAAACAATTGTACTTGTATTGAGCTAATTTACCTTTATTTTTATGGTTTGTCTTTCAAATTCTATGAAAGGCAGAGCTTACGTAGATGTTTACACTGACTAAACCAAACCTTGACCAAATGTTACTTATTTGTATTTTCCCAAGTACTAAAATACAAACATAACCAATAGCTAGAGCAAAAAAAAATTAAATGCTACATAGTGGTGATTATGGTACTATAGTAGCACTAGGATATGGATAACTATAATTGGATTTTAAAAGGACAGAATCAAATGGTAAATTCTGGTGGAAGTATTGTATATTCTCAGAGACTTTGCCTTTTCATTGCAACTATATATTACCTCTCCTGCTTTTTGGAGGGCCTGCTATCCCTCTAGAGCAGCTTTCCAGAAAGTTGAGCAGGAAGAAGTTTGAAAAAATTGGGATGCCTTATTTTTTTTAAAAAGAAAAAATTAAGACGCTTTTCCCAATGGAAGTCTGCTGAGGCCAAGCCAGAATTCCTCCCATTGTTTGAATGCTGTACATGAGGCCAGAAGCCGGCGTTTGATGTGCAACAGAATTCTTTTTCCCAGTCTGGCTATAACAGTATATGGGACACTATCCTTTCCAATTCCTACATGGAGAAAGGCTCTTTGTGGGGAAGCTTTTCATATTTGCTTCTAAACTGGAGCCAAGTACAACCTTTTTCTTACAGGAGACAATTTACATCTGCAACTTTATGAAGATAGTTTTTATACATGGATGTCATCCTCATATAGAAAACAGACTATGTGCTATCACATGTAACTGTAATAATTACATAGCACAGTTGGCTTGACAGAAGCATTTACTTTTTTAATATAAAATTGTTTCCGAGCCTTTTCAGCTCAGGAAGGACAACTTTAGAACAATTTGTAACCTTTAAAACATCCAAGAGCACAATTAACATTTTATAAACATCTTTAATTGACAGGATGGAGTTACTAGATCCTCAGTCACTTCAGAGCTATCATGCTCAGGATCCTGCCTAAAATGAAAGAAAGGCGGGCTCAGGGTATTCCCTCTGGAAAGAGAGTTCCACCGTCTGCCTGCCTCACCTCACACATCTGTAACTGGAACATCCTTCGCTCTTTTTCCATCTCTTCCGCAATCTCTCCTCCAGCAACCTCTGTCCTCACCATTCCATACTGTTTTGCCAGCTCCCGCTTTTCTTTCTCTATCTTTGCACTCAAGTAGAGAAAAGACAACATTTGGTATTTTAACAGAATCAGGTCAAAATAAAGTAGCAGTGGTTTTATAAAGAAGATAATATCAAACCAACTTACAGTTTGTTTTCATAGTCTTTCCAAGCTTTCTCAAAAGGCTTTTTAAAATCCTATTGAGAGATGAAGGAACACTTAATGCTGCATTTGATCTTTTGTTCTGTTTTCCTATTTTGAAACGACTACATTACTAAGTTGTTCCGTTAACTTGTTTGGAAATGTGTGTGTGTTTCAATTTTTTGGTAGTGCATATCTAGACCTATTACAATGTCTTCCTTTTAACATGTTTCTATACTCATCTTTCTCTCTCTCTCTCCATTTACATCATCCTCACTGATAAGGTGAGGTTGCACACCTTTTCTGTTCAGTTGTCTGTCTATTGAACTGCAAAGAAAAATTACCTCGTAGAGAACATTATCAAGTTCATACAGGGTATTTTAAACAGGCAAGTTAAATTTAGAGAGTAATTAAAACAGGGAGCTGGGGAACCTAGCAAGCTGGCTGTCTTATATATTTTAAACTGAACTTTAAAAACTAAGTTTTCTTCAAGGATTAAGTTGGTAACAAATACATATGTTAAGAATAAACCTTTAATAAAAATAAATTATATGCATAAAAATCCTAAACTGACTTTAAAAACTTAAGAAAAACAAAACAAAATAAAAACCCTAAAACAAAAAATAAAGTGGAAAAAAGAAGAAAAACAAAAAGTAGGTAAAAATTAATGAAAATATCAAACTATTCAAATGTCAAAAATTGAATTATTCTACAAATTCAAACTCTTGAAAGTTTGAATAAAACATGTTACCATTCTTGTTTTTAAATAGTGAATTGTAAATAAAAACTCACGTTGCCTAATTTTGCTTCTCCTTTGATACAAAGTCAATTCAAAGGCTGAGAGTTGACAAATTTGAATCACAATCTGGTGATCTTTTAACTGTATATATTGCCATTTAGCCATTTTAGGCAACTTATATTCTTTTCGTAAAAGGTTTTAAGGATATCATTATTTACTAGCTGACTAAAAGTAGTAATTCCATTTTTGGCCAATGTTTTCCAAAAGCAGAGTAATGTCAGCCACTTTTAAATGGGAACTATTCCAAAGCATCATTTTCTTGTGAGAACTAGAATAAAAATGTAGTTTTATGCCCAACAAGGCCCAGATATGTCTCACCACTTCCCACATTGGAAAAATGACCAAATTCCTATTATAATTAGAACCAAGAACCTGCCCAGAGTTCAAAGGATGCTAAATAATAACCCTCAAGCTCCACCTTCAGTTGGATAACAGTCCCCAAATTCAGAAGGGCTTTGGCCAGTCCTGGAACATCCCATTTGAGCAGAGAATGTGCCCCTGTGGCGGAAGAGCAATTGAAAACCTTGATCGCTTTACAGTATAGTGTTGTTGTTGTTGTTGCTGCTGTTATTGTTGTTGTTGTCTCATTCTATGCTGATGCTTGCCAGGAACTGTTATTCCCATTTTTAGTCAAGCATCCCAGTTGCTCTGATTCCCTTTACCTCTAGTTATTATCAGATCAATCTGATGCTACTTCTCTGAATGTTGCTAAATACTGCTGTACTGTTTGTACAATACACCACAATTTTTCCTCAAATAGTTCTTAGATATTGCTTGTCTGGCTTTGCTGGTCACCTGTTTTAGCTGTAGCTGTCCATTTAGTTGATTATCTATATCTATGCATTATGCTTGTATGTACTTGATTCCTATTTTTATTTTTATTAATTGCTAGAACTATCTTTAATAATGCAGATAACTAGTTATTGCAATTAATCTGTTTAACTTTTTAGCCTTTAAGTTATAATCGCTCCTTTGTATATTTGTATTTGTATATTATTTTACAGCATGCTATACCATTATGGATGAATCAAAAGCTGGAATTAAGATTGCTGGGAGAAATATCAACAACCTCAGATATGCAGACGATACCACCCTAATGGCAGAAAGTGAAGAGGGACTAAAGAGCCTCTTGATGAGGGTGAAAGTGGAGAGTGCAAAAGCTGGCTTGAAACTCAACATTGAAAAAACTAAGATCATGGCATCTGGTCCCATCACTTCCTGGCAAATAGAAGGGGAAGAAATGGAAGCAGTAACAGATTTTATTTTCTTGGGCTCCAAGATCACTGCAGATGGTGACTGCAGCCATGAAATTAAAAGGTGCCTGCTCCTTGGGAGGAAAGCTATGGCAAACCTAGACAGCATATTAAAAAGCAGAGACATCACCTTGCCGACAAAGGTCCGTATAATGAAAGCTATGGTTTTCCCAGTAGGGATGTATGGCTGTGAGAGTTGGACCATAAGGAAGACTGAGCACCAAAGAATTGATGCTTTCAAACTGTGATGCTGAAGAAGACTCTTGAGAGTCCCCTGGACTGCAAGGAGGTAAAATTAGTTGATCCTACAGGAAATCAACCCTGAATGTTCACTGGAAGGACAAATACTGAAGCTGAAGCTCAGATACTTTGGCCACCTAATGCAAAGAGAGGACTCACTGGAAAAGTTTCCCCTCATGCCAGGAAAACTGAAGGCAAAAGGAGAAGGGGACGGCAGAGGATGAGATGGTTAGATAGCATGACCGATGCAATGAACATGAATTTGAGTAAACTCCGGGAGACAGCGGAGGACAGGAAGGCCTGGCGTGTTATGGTCCGTGGGGTCACGAAGAGTCGAACATGACTTAATGACTGAACAACAATACCATTATGCTCCATTTAGGCACAATATTAATACTAAACAAAGCTTGTTTTGCTGATCAATAACTAAAATAGAGACTTGAATTTACTAACCCTCAAGCAGGCTGCTTATACTTGTCAGACAGAATCAGCACAACTCCATGGTCTTAGGTAGAAGGAACATCTACTACTCAATTCTTTCAACTCAGAATATCAGGGATTAAATCTGAGGCTATATGCTTGCAAAAGCTCCTCAGCTATGGTTCCTTCTTCTAACTGCTATATTGAAAACAATATTCGGAAAAAGAACCATTAATTTTCCAAAGAGTTTGAGACCCTGCCAACAGATGAAATGAAATAACGGCAGTATTTACAATGTTTTTAGTGTGTGGCATCATAGAGAGTGAATTCTTTCAGATGATCAGCTTTTCCATCTCCTAATTCTTACGTAGAGGAAGGCTGCCATGGCTTGAACAGAGTACCGAAAATGGAACTGCTCCTTCCTAGCTAAGTTTTTGCCACTGTTGGTGAAAGCAACAAAAAAACTTGAAATGCTCTCAGTAGTGACTGAACTAGCAACACACAGGTGGAAGAACCCAGTTCTAGTTCCTGGTTTAAAATGTCCTTATGTGCCATACATTCAAAAGAGTATTAAACGTGTTCTAAAAGAAACCGAGTATGAAATCTGGGTTTATAAGGTCTGGGGGTTGTACCATACCTTAAATGTAACTCTGCCACAATGTCAGACTCATGAGAACATGGCAGAAGATAGTAAACAGTTATTAATGCATGTTTGTGCTGCAGTTAGGGCATAAGGAAAAGCTATTCACATCCAGCTGTATTGGATATGCTGTTTCCTTTCTCTTTCTCCCCATCCTTCCAATATCTAATTTCCAGTCTGGTTTGCCAGCATCTTTGGGTGTTCCCATACACAAGTATCAGATTCCATCCCATGTTACTGAATTATTCGTTCAATGAAACAATTGAGATAAAGAGAACTGCCTGCCTGCAGTGACACCCCCCACAACATAATTGGATCACAAGGAAGTTCAAAACAAAATTGGGCTGCACTTTCTTTTAATAATCCCCATTATTTCTGCCACATAGGATTGCTTTTCTGTAGGCATATTGCAAGAAGTACAGCCTACTGTCTGCTCTGTTTAAAATGAGAGCACATACAGCACCCCAACACATAGTCTTGCAAGTGTGGGACAAAGTTGAAAAGGTCACTTTTCATACAACCTATCGCTCTGTAGAAGTAGACTCAAAATGCTCTCCTGTTAAGTTTATTAGTTGTTTGTGATCATGCAGGTCAGCACAGAAACTTAAGTTTAAAAGCAATTTTAATTTATTAATCTACTAGTTGCTCTGAGAATGTCCATTCTTTAATCAATTTCCCAACCCAATCTTGTGCCTTAAAAAAAACTGAACTTAATCCTGTGAAAGTTTCAAATTATCCATAGAAAACTCCTTTAGCTGTTTTTGTCTTATTTAGAAATTATGTATTTTACTCTATCACTTCCTCACGAATGAAACTGATAATACCACAACTTTGAAACAGATTGTATTCCTCAATAAACAAGAGTACTGCCCACAACTGCCCAAAAGAATTATCAAAAAAGTAGTCAAATGTCTATTTTAAAAAAAGTCAAACAAAAATGGGTTTTTGAGGGAAAATAGCTTCAGGATGAGGAATGTGAGCAAGCGTTACCATTCATGAGTGAAACAGAAAGAGGAGAGCTGCCCCTAATATAGAATGTGAGCTGGGTGCTACAACATAGGAAAACAATCACTGAAACTACAGGGTGATGTTTTAGAGATCATGAAATCACATTTTGAAAATTCACAAACAGATAACTTGCTTTCAATTCTCATTCTACAATCTATTTCCAGCATCAACTCACCCCTCTGAAATCTCCTTTGATCAGTGAATCCAGAGAAAAATGAATGTTGTGATAGAGGCTCAGCAACTGAAAAATAAAGTTTATTATAAGTGCTCTTCCCTAATTAAAGGAGAGAATATTGAAAACTTGTTTGTAATAACTTATATTAAAGCATATACTATAGGCTATAATGTGAGATGCTTCCAGACAGCTGATGCTTATAGACATCAAAAGGAGTCAAGACTGTCAAGCAGCTATTCAGTTTTTCTTCTTACAGTGTCTGGACTCCCATGATTCTATGTATGAGGCAGGACAGGTGATATAAAAACTTCACCTAGAAGCAATCAGAAATTCAGCAGGTACTAAAGGAATTCACAAACAAGGACAGAAGCAGGCAATGCCAGTCCTAGAGCAGTATTATGTATAATATTCTGAAATCTCATCTACAGATCTAAACTTGCTGTTTTGCAAAAACAAAGTCATATCACTCTTCTGAAAGAGCAGTCATTCTGTGTCCAAAAGTAGCCTGGTTGACTGCTCACAGGTGCAGAGAAGGGGCATGGTATGAAGTGGGAAGGAGCGATTTGATAATGAACTCCATCCTCCCTTAGTGCTGCAAGGGAATGGCAGTGCTGGCGATGCAGGCTCATGGCAAGCAGCATTTAGAAGAACCCTGTGGAACAGACAAAATGCCACCCCCAGTATTAAAACCAATGGCCACATGAGACACCCTACTCAGCAGAAGCAGCAGAAAATCTGTAATGCCCTCATTAGGGACATAACCAGCAACGCACAGCAAACCCCACTCTTTTTCCTGGTCTACAGTGATGTTTCATGCAGTATAAGCTAGTCTTGTTCTTTAAGGACAGGTCAGTACTCTTTCCTTCAGCAAAGGATCGTTACCTTGTCGTGGTGCTGGAGCTTGAGCACCTCAATGATGCCATGAGCTAAACCGTGAAGGGCCACCCAAGACAGGAAGGTCATGACAGAGAGGTCAGACTAAATGCGATCCCTGGGGAAGGTAATGGCAACCCACCCCAGTATTCTTGCCGTGAAAACTAAATGGATCAGTACAACCAGAGATATATCGGTATACCATCGGAAGATGAGACCCCCAGGTCGGAAGATGGTCAAAATGCTACTGGGGAGGAACAGAGGATGAGTTCAACTAGCCCCAGACGTGATGACGCAGCTAGCTCAAAGCTGAAAGGAAGGCTAGCAGCCGACGGTGCTGGTGGTGAACGGCGAATCCAATGTTCTAAGGATCAACACACCACTGGAACCTGGAATGTAACATCTATGAGCCAGGGCAAATTGGATGTGGTTATTGGTGAGATGTCAAGATTAAAGATAGACATTCTGGGCGTCAGTGAACTGAAATGGACTGGAATGGGCCACTTCACATCAAATGACCACCAGATCTACTACTGTGGACAAGAGGACCACAGAAGAAATGGAGTAGCCTTCATAATTAATAGTCAAGTGGCTAAAGCAGTGCTTGGATACAACCCAAAAAACGACAGAATGATCTCAATTCGAATTCAGGGCAAGCCATCTAACATCACAGTGATCCAAATATACACCCCAACCACAAATGCTGAAGAAGCTGAAGTAGAGCAGTTCTATGAGGATCTGCAGCACCTACTGGGCAACACGCCTAAAAGATGTTATTTTCATCACCGGAGACTGGAATGCTAAGGTGGGCAGTCAAATGACACCTCGAATTACAGGTAAGTATGGCCTGGGAGAACAAAATGAAGCAGGACATAGGCTGATAGAATTTTGCCAAGACAATTCACTCTGCATAACAAACACTCTCTTCCAACAACCTAAGAGATGGCTTTATACATGGACTTCACCAGATGGACAACACCGAAATCAGATTGATTACATCCTTTGCAGCCAAAGGTGGCGGACATCTGTACAGTCGGTAAAAACAAGGCCTGGAGCTGACTGTAGTTCAGATCACGAACTTCTTCTTGCACAATTTAGGATCAGACTAAAGAGATTAGGGAAGACCCACAGATCAGCTAGATATGAACTCACTAATATTCCTAAAGAATATGCAGTGGAGGTGAAGAATCGATTAAGGGACTGGACTTAGTAGATAGGGTCCCAGAAGAACTCTGGACAGATGTTGGCAGCATTGTTCAGGAGGCGGCAACAAAATACATCCCAAAGAAAGAGAAAACCAAGAAGGCAAAATGGCTGTCTGCTGAGACACTAGAAGTAGCCCAAGAAAGAAGGAAAGCAAAAGGCAACAGTGATAGGGGGAGATATGCCCAATTAAATGCAAAATTCCAGAGGTTAGCCAGAAGAGATAAGGAATTATTTTTAAACAAGCAATGTGCAGAAGTGGAAGAAGACAATAGAATAGGAAGGACAAGAGACCTCTTCCAGAAAATTAGAAACATCGGAGGTAAATTCCAGGCAAAAATGGGTATGATCAAAAACAAAGATGGCAAGGACCTAACAGAAGAAGAAGAGATCAAGAAAAGGTGGCAAGAATATACAAAAGACCTGTATAGGAAGGATAACAATATCGGGGATAGCTTTGACGGTGTGGTCAGTGAGCTAGAGCCAGACATCCTGAAGAGTGAGGTTGAATGGGCCTTAAGAAGCATTGCTAACAACAAGGCAGCAGGAGACGATGGCATACCAGCTGAACTGTTCAAAATCTTGCAAGATGATGCTGTCAAGGTAATGCATGCTATATGCCAGCAAATTTGGAAAACACAAGAATGGCCATCAGATTGGAAAAAATCAACTTATATCCCCATACCAAAAAAGGGAAACACTAAAGAATGTTCAAACTATCGAACAGTGGCACTCATTTCACATGCCAGTAAGGTAATGCTCAAGATCCTGCAAGGTAGACTTCAGCACTTCATGGAGCGAGAATTGCCAGATGTACAAGCTGGGTTTAGAAAAGGCAGAGGAACTAGGGACCAAATTGCCAATATCCGCTGGATAATGGAAAAAGCCAGGGAGTTTCAGAAAAACATCTATTTCTGTTTTATTGACTATTCTAAAGCCTTTGACTGTGTGGACCATAACAAATTGTGGCAAGTTCTTAGTGGTATGGGGATACCAAGTCATCTTGTATGCCTCCTGAATAATCTGTATAACGACCAAGTAGCAACAGTAAGAACAGACCACGGAACAACGGACTGGTTTAAGATTGGGAAAGGAGTACGGCAGGGCTGTATACTCTCACCCTACCTATTCAACTTGTATGCAGAACACATCATGCGACAAGCTGGCCTTGAGGAATCCAAGGCTGGAGTTAAAATCTCTGGAACAAACATTAACAATCTCAGATATGCAGATGATACCACTTTGATGGCTGAAAGTGAAGAGGAACTGAGGAGCCTTATGATGAAGGTGAAAGAAGAAAGTGCAAAAGCTGGCTTGCAGCTAAACCTCAAAAAAACCAAGATTATGGCAACCAGCTTGATTGATAACTGGCAAGTAGAGGGAGAAAATGTAGAAGCAGTGAAAGACTTTGTATTCCTAGGTGCAAAGATTACTGCAGATGCTGACTGCAGTCAGGAAATCAGAAGACGCTTCATCCTTGGGAGAAGAGCAATGACAAATCTCGATAAAATAGTTAAGAGCAGAGACATCACACTGACAACAAAGGCCCGCATAGTTAAAGCAATGGTGTTCCCTGTAGTAACATATGGCTGCGAGAGCTGGACCATAAGGAAGGCTGAGAGAAGGAAGATCGATGCTTTTGAACTGTGGTTTTGGAGGAAAATTCTGAGAGTGCCTTGGACTGCAAGAAGATCAAACCAGTTCATCCTCCAGGAAATAAAGCCAGACTGCTCACTTGAGGGAATGATATTAAAGGCAAAACTGAAATACTTTGGCCACATAATGAGAAGACAGGACACCCTGGAGAAGATGCTGATGCTAGGGAGAGTGGAAGGCAAAAGGAAGAGGGGCCGACCAAGGGCAAGATGGATGGATGATATTCTAGAGGTGACGGACTCGGCCCTGGGGGAGCTGGGGGTGTTGACAAACGACAGGAAGCTCTGGCGTGGGCTGGTCCATGAAGTCACGAAGAGTCGGAAGCGACTAAACGAATAAACAACAACAACAACAGTACTCTTTCAAAAGAGTGCTAAATCAGTGCGTAAAAAGAGCCTGTATAAGATGTAACAGGCACTTCAAAAAGGAAAGCATCTGAGGACAGATGCCTCTGCAGAAGCCAAGCATCCGGCCTCTCCTGCAGCCAAGCTAAAAGGACTGATAGGAAGTGGGCTGATCCTAAACCTGGATTACATCAGCAGCCAAATGGTCAGTGTATTATGCCAGAGTATACCCATGGCAAAAACTGTGTCATGAAGAAAGGGAGAACACTACTTTGAAACTGGAACAGCTAAAGGTGAGTTTAAGCAGCCTATCCTCTGGGCTGGGAATGAAAGGAAGGGAAAGTCTTGAGGGTATGCCTTTAAAAATGGTTAGTGGGTCATGTTCATGTCGTGGACTGAGTTGGAGCCCACTTTAGGATAAGAACCTGATGGGAACTGTGGCATAAGCCTAAAATATGCACATTGCAGTTAACATTCTCAAACATTCATCCTCCAAACCTTATTCCTGCCCTCAGGCTCCCCACACTTCAGGCTCCCCAAATGCTGAGCATGGGTCTTGGCCCACAAAAAATTGCCTACCCATGTATAGAAAGCATCAAAGCACTCTGCTGCCTCTTCTGGTTAATAAATGGGTTAAGCATATTTTCAATTTCCATAACTAGGAGATATTTAACCATGTGAATTGCTCAACACTCGCAGTCAGATTTTGCACGTGTCAGGGAGATATTTGAGCCTTTCCTAAAATGCAATTAACACAAACTGTCATGATATAGAGCAGGAGAGGCCAATCTATGGCCTTCCAGATGCTGTGGGACAACCATGCCCAGCAAACCCAATGGTAGGGTATAGGACACTTTCCCCAGAAAGTGGGAGGTCAGATGGATGAGGCAGTACCAGGCTCTTGATGGCTTCTAGCAGCTCTTGTGAAAATGAAGCAAAGGTGGTAAAAGCTTCAGACAATTTTTCATCTCCGTTGTTACGATAGTTTCCTGAAAACTTCTCCAGGGCAGCAATATGAGCTTCTAAGTGGCTAATGAGATCTGCAGAAGTAAAAAGTTATTTGAATGTTCTTGCACATCTTTTTCTGAGGTAAATAAAAAAACTGTATTACAAAAGGAAATCCAAAAAATGTTGGCAGGAGCCCATTTCATTGATTTTAAAGGGCCTTAAACCCACATGAATGCATATAGTATTGCAGTCTGGAATTAGAATATGGAAATGTACTTTGGGAAGGACTCAGAATACAGCATGAAGGTAAGGATGTACTACTGATCTGAGGCTTGTTAAGACAGCAGGAGAGAATATGTGGACTACCAGTTCTTGAACTTCAGCTCAGCTCCAGTAATTGTCCTCCTGACCATGCTGTTAAGGGCAGAGAAGAGCTGGCGTTCCATGCCAAACGTGAAATTATAGATTGCCAAATGGTAATCCTTTATAAAGAAGATTGCTTGCTAATAAAATATGTTCCCTCAGTCTTTCCTCAGCTGGATCTAATCACTGCCAAATTTATCCCGAATGGGGAATTTATGTACAAGAGGAATCCAAAAACAGAAAGGAGGTGTAATGACAAAGGTGTCACAGTGAGATAGCTGGTCATGAGTGAAGAAAGCTGTTTTGGAATATAGTTTCTCTCTTTGAGAAACTGATGATACCATGGTAGTGTCCATGATTATGCTGTTTGTTTTTGGAATCATTTTCTTTACTGCTCTAATTTCTTTCAAGGAATACTATAGACAGTTTGGCTGGATGCACACCATGGGCATCTCTCTGCCAGGGTGTAAGACAGGGCAAGTGATATCACATGTGTCATGGCATCATCATGCTAATAATACAAATTACATAATTTGTGTCAGTTGTGGACATGTGATGGGTTATATGGGATGCCTATGATTGTGTAAGCAAGGTTTGATTTTGGCTTATTGTACTGTATGAACCCAGTCATTCCAATTTGTAAATCTTGGTTTATGGTTAATGTGCAAATCAGGCTATAGAGCTTATTCAACAATCCATGGCTAAAACAAACTGTGGCACAGTGTAATGTGTGAATTCAGCCTTTTTCTTGCATACACAGATGTGTTTTTAAGCAGAGTGCATATATTTAGTCTGCTGCACCCAAAACTGTCTGTTCACATGTAACAAAGAAGTATACAGCATCAGTGAAGAGCCAATTTCCATGGGTACAGCAAGATTGACTGCAGTGGGAAGGATTTGCATATACTGTACAGCTTGACACAGAGCTCCAGAATGTCAGTACATGTGGAGACCAGCTTTTCATGGACTAAATGAAAATGATTTAATAGAAGAGAGACCGGCTTACTGCTATGCATGTACTGAGTTGGAATCTCTTTGCCATGCCTAAACAAATATATTTGTCAGGTAGCAGTCCTGTGCATCTTACCTGAAAATGCCAGTTTGTGCAATACATTTACCTATGGTTAATGTAATTAACTAACTTTTCTTTGTTTGCATGACATGGGCTGGGCTTTTACAACATGCTTGGCTACAATGTGGTTTCCTAATTTATGGTTCAGTGTAACCTGCCTTTTGTGTGTGTGTGTGCCTTTGAGTCAGTGTTGACTCCTGGTGACAGCCTGGACAAGCCCCTGCAGTTTTCTTGTCAAGGTCATTCAGAAGTGGTTTGCCATTGCTTCTGTCCTTGGGCCAGCTGAGTGACTGGCCCAAGGTCACCCAGCTGGCTTTGAGCCTAAGGCGGGACTACGGCCTCCCAATTTCTAGCCTGATGCCTTAACCACTACACCAAACTGGCTCTCTAACCTGTCATACAGCCACTTATTTTTACTGAAGCTTAGTAGGACCTATTTCTGGATACCTGAATTTTTAAGAACTGAGAAAAGGAACTGGATGAATTAGTACTTCTAGAAAAAACCCTAAAAGGTACAGAAATATTCTGGCCTGCCAGGTTTGCCTGCCTTGGCTATATCCCATTTCTTGTTGTAAGTGGTTGCCTTCTGACCTTGTCCAGTGGTGTGCTCTGCTTTGACTGCTTTCCTCATTTTTTGCAGAACAGTTCGATCTGAATCCAAGTCCTAAAAGCATTAAAAAAGAGGGACTAAGCATATGTTCTCTTCTGCCCACAACCATGGTCACAGCAAATGGGAAAAGTATATGACTACAAAGTTGTTAACATGCTGTTACTTTAGTTTCACAATTCACAGGCAGCAGCTTTTATAGCTAACCATAATGACAGGCATAGAAAGATCTCATCACACAAAGGGTGTGGTTATATCCTTGCATCATGGTATCTGATACAACTTTGTAAGTGGTGGCATTTGCATGATGACATAATGCATGTTGTCTCCCCCCTCCCCCAACACCTATGTTCACAGAGGCTTTTAAGACCCCAATGATGGCAAGACAACTGGGAAGTTTTGGGAGAATTTCAGTGCTTTTGTTTACATTTGCTACAATCAACTTTACACAGTTACCTTCATAACTAAGTAACCTGTTTGGATTACTGCAGTGTGCTCTACATGGGGCTACCCTTGCAGACCACCCAGAAGTTACAACTGGTCCAGAATGCAGTAGCATGCACAGTGTTGGGTGCCCATATTACAGCCTTGTTCCTCAAGCTGCACTCCCAGTTTTCTTCCAGGTGCAATTCAAGGTGCTAGTACCTTCCAAGCCCTACATAGCACGGGACCAGGTTATCTGCAGGACTGCCTCTCCTGCAGCAGACAGGGTAGGCATGTTGCAGGTCCCCTCCATTAAACATTGCCATCTTGTGGGTCCTTGGAAGTGTTGCAGCCCCTGCCCTATGGTAGACCCCCCCCCCCAAGATCTGACTGGCCCCCACCCTTTTCTCCTTCTGGGGAGCACTCAAGACGTGGCTGTTCCTCCAAGCGCTGGGATAAGGTGAGGTCAGGGTGAGATGAGATGAGAACATGGGTGGCATCAGAGAAGTGCAGTTGTGCTGCCAGGTTCTTCTGTTTTTTAGTTTTATTGTTTTCAGTTTCATTATTGTATTTATTGTTTTATTGGCTGTAAGCCACCCAGAGCTGGTTTTAAGATGGGCAGCTATACAGATGTTTGAAATAAATAAATAAATAAATAAATAAATAACTGTTCGAATTTTTGCAGATCACCAAATAAATGCACTCAAATATATACACTGAAAAGCTTGGGTGAGGATTGCTAGCAATTTATTTTATTACCCTTTTTGTGTAGAGTAAGGATAGAGAGGGTTGTCGCTATATAGCTGGTGGAAGTTCAGAAGGTGTGAACTAACTAACTAGACCAGCCTTTCTCAACCTTTTGACCCTGGAGGAACCCTTGAAATATTGTTCAGGCCTCGGGGGAACCCTGCCCATTCAGGCTCAAATATAGGCCAGAAGTTACAAAATTATTATATTCATTCCAAGTGTAGGCCTGTATATATGCACTAACCGTGTTCTAAAGCTACAAATAAAGAATGAAACTTACCTCTTTAATGTGAAGTTGCCCGAATTTGAAATAACTTTTTAAATAAATTGTGATCTCCCAGAGAAACCCTAGTGACCTCTTGGGGAACCCTGAACTAGACAATATTTTTTGCATTTTTTTATTGGTCAGATGGACAACTCTGAAATCAAACTGACTGTATGATCTACAAGCAAAAATGGAGAAGTTCTATTCAGTCAGCAAAAATAAGACCTACTGCTTCTTGTGACTCAGATTACACACTTGTTGCAAAATTAAACCTTAAACTAAAGAAAATAAGTAGAATAATCAGACCAAGATAAAATCTCAGCAATATTCCATATGATTATGTGGCAAAGGTGAAAAATATCTTTAATAGAATAGGTTTTATAAACAGAGTTCCTCTCAGAACTCTAGACTGAAAATTGAGACATAATTAAAGATGAAGCCAACAAAAATATTCCGAAACACAAAAAGTTAACAAAATGGTAGTCTGCTGACATGCTGAAAGGCAACAGAGACCAGAAGATTTATGCAGCTAAACACTGAATTCCAAATAAAAACAGGAAGAGACAAAGAGTTTATCTAAATAACCAATGCAAAGAAATTAAGAACAACAATAAAATAGGACAAAAAATAGTTTAAAAGAAAAAAGAAAATTACAGAAATCAAAGAAGGCAAACACATATAGAAAGGGAGATATAAAGAGATGGTATTATTATAGAGAAAAACTGAACAAAAGAGATGATGAAAGCATAAAAACATAAATACATAAAAGGATTTGATCACAGAATCAATCATTCTGGAAAATAAAGCTAACTGGGCCCTACAAAATATTGCTAACAACAAAGCAGCAGGAGTTGATGAAATAGTAGCAGAATTATTTAAAATTTGACAAGATAATGAAATTAAAGTTCTACATGCAGGTATGGAAAACACAGCAGTGGCCAGAGGATTGGAAAATATCAATTTGTTTTTCAGTATCAAAAATTAATAGTGCTAAAGGGTCCTCGAACTACCTCTCAGTTGCACTTACGTCACACACTAGTAAGATAACACCAGATGAAGTAATGTCAGAGTGCTGATTAGAAGCACAAATAATGAAGGTAAAGCTTTGGACATATGTGAATTTCATCAGCATTTCCATTTCCCGATGCTACAAGACTATGAATAGTCTTGAATGGTTTCCTGCTACTAACTTTAAATTTAGTGTTACATCCTGTCCTAACTCTTAAGGGACTTTTGATACCTTTCAGGGCCTGCTCAGCTCTTATACACAACTTAATTGGCTGTCCATTTCTGGAAACTTCTTCACAATGAGTGTGGGTATTGGGAAACCAAAATGAAAGATGTGCAACACATTTTAAAAGAGGAAATGAGAAAGTAAGAGGGGCAGAAATGGTTTTTAAAGTTATAGTCAACAGATATTCAAATGGTATCTTCCATAGCTGTATAAAAAGTACCCTACCTAACCCTAACCCTTTTAAAAATATTGATAATGCACATTGTCAGTATTAGGTGCTTTCTCAGAATGAAGCCTCATTTATTTTCATGTGACTCATTCCCAATTAATATTGTGAGAAGACCAAAACCTTAATCTCCCCGATAAGTTGTATATCAGGAGTTGTGCAAATGCTGACTACACTTGGATGAGAGTAACTCAAGAAACAAGTTACATGCTGAATTCAGGATGCCAAAAAGATGTATCACCCTTTCAGGTTGTGCCCATGGGAACTCTGCAGTCATAGAAAAGACCCTGGTCCATGGTATCTTCACCAGCAAGGTAAAACCTGTCAAGGCACAGAGAAACTTCTTACCTCTGTAAAGTCCCTCCTGCAGTGGTCTGTCTCTTAAGCTCTTACGTGGGGTTGCTGCACTGGACTCCTATAGCATCTGTGGCACTTCAGGGACTAACATATTTATTACGGTCTAACCTCTGTGGATCATAACCCTTTTGTCAGGTTGTTAGGGAAATTTTAAATGAATTGTCAACGTGTGTGGGCATCCGGATGCGTGCATAGACATTCATGCTTTTTAAATAGAATCTTAATATTAGATTCTTTGTTTTTTCAGGAACTTAGAGTTATCTTTTAATTGTCAACTGTACTTTTATTAAGTAAACTGCTTTGAGCTTCCTCTTTTGAAAGAAGAGTAGGGTACAAATCCTTTCACAAATAAGAATAATAATTTGTTCCTCTGTATTCTAATGAGTTAAATTTCCTGGCATTTGTTTCCCAGAGAGAAAATAAGAAATTGTCAGCAACAGACCCAGCCCAGATGTGTTGGGCTTAAAGCCTCCTTCCCTGCTCCTCCCTTACCTCCTCTAAGCTGCAAACGGTGTTCCTGCATTTGCCCATGTGGCTAGTAAAGGAGGAGGTTGTTGGAGAGCTCAAATCCTCTTGGGTTTGGGAGATGAAGTCTTGGACAGGGATCAGGTCTGGCATCCTTGTGACCGAGGCAGGTGGGCGCAGCAAAGGAGCACACAGCCTTGGGCTATCCAGCAAAGTCACAGAGGTGGAACTTCAGGCACAGAAAAAGGGGAACAGGATTGAGAGGAAGCAGCTAAGGGTAGCTGAGAAGACCACAAACCTCTGAAAGGCAGAGCAGCAGTTTGCTCACTCTCCCTCTGTAATGCTGCTTTCCTGTCCAAATTATACACAGAGAGAATAGTACTTGTAGATGTGCTCAGACCCACACACTTTACCACCACCTGGTGAGTGCCTATCATGTAAGGCTCCCGGACCATAGAGTGACTCAGGGAGGAGTTTTTGGCCTCCGATTCTCCTAGTAGGAAAATGGCAAAAATGCCTTTCTTCGGCCAAGGTTTTAATTTTAAACTTTATTTTTTAATATTTTTTAAATATTCAACAGTCTCAAGTATTTCCATAAACAGAAAGGTGGGATATACATTCCATATTAAACAAAAATAAAATTATGCTAAAATACTTTTTTCTGTTTAATGTTAACTTTTTTGAAAAGTTCTGAGTTAATTTTCTGTAAGCTTTTAGCTGTCTCAGGAAAAATGAATCTCTCCCCCAATTCAGTCTGTCCAGTTCCTAGATGCTAATTACTCTTTGCATAGAGTTATCCATATGGCAGATAGCAGAGGTACCAAGGATCATGTAAATTTTGATTCACCAAATATTCAAAACCAAACCAAAGATATCTCCCACTGAGCTCCAAATTGTTTTCTGGTTCTGTTTGCAATCTGATCACTGTAAAATACTTCTTTAGGAATTTTGGGTTCGTATCTATTCAAGTCACTTCACTTTATTTAGTGCAGTGCTAGATGCATACATATTGCTTATGACGCACTTTAGCTAATAAAACTATTTTGGCACATATTAGCTGTTTAGGAGCCAGTTGATCCTTTGGAAATGAAAGATTAGATAATAACATGAGCTGCAAAGCAACCAGAGCTCCTAAAGGTTTGTTGTCGATAGCTAGAAATGGATTTTCGATACCTTATTTTTAAAAAAAAACATTTTGTAAAAATTGTGCAGTCACATATTGTGGTAGGTTCCCCACCCCCACTATTTCAATACAAATACACACATGTGCTATGACTCACACAACACAAATCTGCAGCAGAATTTGGTGCACCCATATAATGCCATTGCTTACCAAGCTGCACTGGTTCCCTATGAGCTTCTGGGTGCAATTCAAGGTTCTGACTATCATGGCACAGCTCCTGGTTACATGCAAGACGGCCTGATTCCAATTATCTCTCCTCAGCCCAGGAGCTCCAGCAGAGTGGACATGGTTCAAGTCCAGACCAGTTGTTTGGAAGTAGGCTGACTACCCAGAAAAAGGACCAAAGTAAGTTTAGATGGCAGAGGACTTCCTTGGAGCCTAGAACAGATGGTGGGGAACAATCTCTCCAGTCTTTTGGTTATAAAACCAATGTTTTATCTTTGGCCATATCCACCAAAGAAGTCATTTTATGAATAGTCACCCCTCCCTACCCATATTATGAAAGCACTTAGAATATGCTCTCAAAATTCACAAAATTTCCAAAGCCAATATAAGTTTGCCTACTTTTTTTACTTAATGAACCTAAAGTATTAAAAAGCAACATAACCTATCACTGTTTGGTTATCTATAAAGTATGTAGGGTTGATATAGATCAGACCTGCACAACTTGTGCACTTCCATGGCAAAACTCACAAAAGTGTTTGATACTCTTAATATTTCTACAGATTCAACTAGACCCTAATAGTTTTTTGTACCCTCAGCGAACCACCATAACCTTTTATTCAGCTTGGTACAACTCAACCGGTGATGTACCAAGTATATGAGGAGATGGATGTATGAATGCAATTACCAAGTTGTCCAAATCACTTTCTAAAATTTATGTTTTTTTCCCATGATTAAAACTGGTCTGCTTGCAGTATTTTCTTCCTATGTACTTTTATAAATACAAAATGCTAACAATTGATTGATTTTTCCAAAAATAAAATTCATCCCACTACTGCCTTATCACCTCATCTTACACTATAATATTAGGATTTTTTCCATAGCATGTATTTTGACTATTTGAAATTCATTTTCCCACAGACTTGTGATCTGGGAACACAGACAGCACAAGCATAAAACAATCTCCTTTTGTATGACTACTTTTTAGTGCTTTTACACCTCCCCTGCTTTCTGTTTAAGATGCAGTTGTTTATTTTATCCATAAAGGTCACAGAGTCTGTTTTTCATTGGAATTTTATCTTCAGAGTTATTGACAGGTAAAAAACTTATTTCAGAGATTGTTATCACCAACTGTATATGTGAGTTGGCAGTCTGAATACTCAGATAGAGACAGTATCTTCTTTTCAGTGGCAGACACATTTTCAAAATGCTGTATGCAGTTAGGCAGCTATGTTTTATGTTCTCTAAGATCTTTGATACAGAAGTCATTGTTATCTTCCTTTATTAAATCCCAACTTGCTGGGGAAGAAGTGTGCTTGTTTAGCCATTTATTATCTTCTCACTGATGTATCCAGGCATTGTGTAGAGAATAAGAACCAAGAATATGGTCACAATTGCAATAATCAACAAAGCAATGATGTACTTCTTGTACCGTTTCCAAATGAAGAAGACGAATGTTTTCATGGGGTTCACAAACCAGTTGAAGGATGTTTTGGGACGACTTAAGGAGAAAGAAGAGGGATGCAGAAAGTATATTTTAGATAGGTGAAAAAAAAAGCCAATCAGCCAAATGCTAACATTTAAAATATATAAGCAATACACCCTATATTTGACTCCTGCTGACTATATGGAAGCTTGGGTTCATAAGGAGGCCCCTTCTCAAGCAGAAAGGTCGATCCTGTTCATCATCCTATCTTCTTTAAAGGAAGGCCAGGAGCAGAACACAAGGCAACAACCTTATCTTTCTGTTGGGTAACAGCAACTGATATTCAGAGAAAATTTGCTTCTCATTCTGGAGGCAGGATATAGCCATCATGACTACAAAACATTGATAGCCTTATTCTCCTTAAGCCAATATTCTTTGCTTTAGCCTCACTACCTAGAAAGCTAAAGATCTTTCAAATCACATTGCCAGTTTTTAAACTGAATATGTTCCAGTTCAATTAATGTATTCTATTTCATTAGCAACATAATTGGCAATTTTAGCAGCATGATAATTCTGGATATAAATTGATCCTTGGTAACTTTAGGATCTCTCTCCCTTACCACTTTCCAGCCATCTAGACCCAAGATGATAGTAAAAAATAAGAAAATACAGAAGAAAGCAAAATATCAGGACATCTGACTGGAAATGAGCCACATTCGTATAAAATTATCCTAACTTTACAGTCAGCCCACTCCTCACACACCCAAACAGTAGGATCCTAGAGAAGCCTCCACTATTTTTCACTGGCACCATTTTGAGTGGGAAAGCAAGGGCAGATGTGGGTTGGATCTATAACTGGGCTATTGGTAAGACAATCTGCATACATTTATCAGCACGTACTTGGGTTTTTCCAAGGGTTCTGGCTCTTTTCTCCCCAGACCAACTGGGTTTTTCTCAGCTTCCTCTATAGTCAATAACTGAAATTCAGCTTCTACTTTTCCCTGGAAAAAAGTACACCGTAAAACAGCAGCTGGCGTTTTCAAGTATTTTCTGATTAAAGAAAGTCCAATGCAAGAAACACAACAAATGAACCAAAATCTTTCTCCAGGAAACACAATTTCCACAAATTGAAAGCAAATTAAGCATATAGTTAGCCAACGAAATTCCATGCTAAGAGTAGAATTCCACATCAGAGAAATGGGAGGAGTCAGTTCATAGTCTTTAAGAACAACTGCTCTGACTGATGGTTAGAAAATGCAGTGGCTTCTGACAATATGAGGCGCCTTTTATGTTATGTTCTGCATGTGACAACATAGCCCTCTTTAAACACGTTACCCTTGAGCAAGATAAAGATATTTCCACTGTGCTCAGAGTAGTGCAGATCTCATTTACTTCTAGCTTGGAATCTTGTAAGATCACACCTGTCCACATGCCCTCCCACATGTTCCACCTCTGTCCACAGCATGGTTGGCAGCAAGCCTTTCTGATTCTGAAGTTCATCTTTTCCAACTTCCTGTCCCTGGAGGTTGGTTTGTTCTTTTCTCTGATGCAAAACACTTTGGCATCAGTGGCCCTTTGAGACTTTTATTTTTATTTTGAATTCTTTTTTTTCTGTCCAGTTTTTGTTTTATGCTGATAGCTGCCATAAATATACAAATCCCCAGGTATAGTCTGATGAAATTCAAAGCTTTTTCCTAGTATCTGGAAACTGATCATGGATTCTGTCAGGCCTAGCCCAAGAGTGACAAGGAATCTGTCCAGCTAATGTTCAGTTCTTTATTGGATCACACTGTATAGGCAGAATCTTGCCACACTAAATCTACTCTAATCTAAGGGAAATAACCTGGGAGGCTCCAGGGTGGGGCTACTCTGAATCGTCTTCCCACGTTCTGTCTCTGGGCTATGTTGTCTTTTGTCCTGACCCCTTCTTGGAATGTGCTGCCTCCTTCCCGAGAACCAGCTGTGTTACTGCAGTCCATCACAGATTCAGCCTGGTGACTTTCTGTAAAAGGGAATTCCAAAATGAAGCATCACTTTTGACACAAAGGTATGGCCTGCCAGCTAAGAGGGAAGAAGGAATAGGGAGACCAGGAAATCAGAAATGTTTTTAAAGGATAGGAAGCCCTAAAATAAAAGCTGGGTTTGAGCCTGCACATTCACCCCTTAGCCTTTCAGGCACCACTTCAGTATTGCTCCATGTTTTCTTACTGTTAAGATGAAGATGTTCCCACTAGGATCTGAAAACTCAACATCTTCTGGCTTAATTGATCTCCTCCATTTCTTCTTCTTCTTCTTCTTTTTCTTCTGCTTAGCCTCCCTCTCCTCCCTTTCAATGTCTTCCTGACCTTTCAATTTAATGAAGGGCCACCACCCTTTCATTCGTTTGTTTCGAAAGATAGAAAACCGCGGCATGGCCTTTTCCTTGGCCATCTTGATAGTGCACTGCTCTGAACTCTTGGCAGCTCGCACCATATCATTCAGCTTTAACTCAATGGCCCCTAGAAAGGCAGCAAAGAAGAGAGAATATCAGGCACTGGCCACTTAAGCAATATATGCAATAATTGCAAAACATTTTAATTTACTGGGAATTATATTAATTTTGGTTGCGGTTAGCATGACATCAAATCTTAACAGCCTATAACGTTATTGCAGAAATCACAGTATGACTGGACCATAAACTCATCTTGCTGAATCCTGCTCAAGGCAGAATCTTCTAGGCATTAGCCTCCCAACACCATGGCACAAGTAGAAAGTTGACTGCAAGATGGGTAAGGATAAGGTAAGACAGGTTTGATCAAGTCACAAAAAGAAAAAGAGGGCATAGTAGTCTGACGTGGGGAAAAAAGTGTGAACCCATTTTCTTCAAACTTCCTCTTAAAGGTAGTACAAGAACACAGATAAGCCCATATTCTGAGGCTGAAGAACTATTCTTTAGTCAATTCTTGAACAAAGCCCATCTTCTACTAATCTTACACTACTATAATTTGATGCAATTATGCACCATTATTACAGACTGCTACTTCTGGTGCAACTTGCTCAAGTGATGAAATACTGACTGAAGATAGCAACTTCTCAGTGAAGTAACTGCAACACCTGATCTAACCCAACTGACCAGGCTGATCACTGGGTCCTCCTGGGAAAGAAGATATATAAAATGGCGTCCTGCTCTAGTTGAGTCTTGTTTGAACTATACGATCTTCTTGATTTTTGATGTGTTACTTTATCCCTACATAACTCTCATAGCTGGTGAAATTTATTTCAGAGAACTTCCCACTGTCAAGCTTCACTCAGTTTATTACTCAGGGTAGAGAATCCATTCTTGTTTTATTACAGATACTAGAAAAGCTGTAATCAGAGCAGAAAACTAGCAGCTGCCAACATACGATGTACCAACCCACACTGGACCAGCATGAGAGATCTCTTGTCTCCATCTTTGCACTCCCAATGGACTATCTGGTTTCAGGTTCTTTAAAGTAGTTCCTGATATCCATATAGATCTTCCTATCACAAGGGGGGTCGGGGGGGAGGCTAGCTAAGAAAACCTACCCAGGGATACCAGAGAATGTTTAAAGTAAAGGGACTCTCAACTGAAGCTTGTCTTGGACACACCCAAGTAGTTATCTTGGTAACTGTAGGAAAGTGGCTTGCCATTTTCTTCATCTACAATATTTCTTGACTTCTCAGCCTACTCTACAACCCTGGAATTTCTGGTGGTCTCCCAGCCAAGAATTAATCAGACTTAACCTTGCTTGGCTTCTGAGCCCAGACAAGGTCCTGCCACCTGTTAGACAAACAATATTACATAACAATTATTTAACATTTATTAACTATTTATTTAGATTATTATGGGTTTCTTGGCTTCATAGCTTTCCCAGAATCTAACATCTTCACTAGTTAAAAACATTATCTCTAACTTAAATGTTTTGTCACAATTTGTTGTCACTATTATCATTACTGATATAAGGAAAAATTGATGTCTTAAAGATGCTACCAGAACAAATGCATCTGATATTTTACGTGCTGTTCAAATAGATAGATAGATAGATAGATAGATAGATAGATAGATAGATAGATAGATAGATAGATACATACATACATACATAGATACATAGATACATAGATACATACATAGATACATACATAGATACATACATAGATACATACATAGATACATAGATACATAGATGTAATTGATGCCCAAACAGACTCTATTAATGTTTCTGAACTCCAGCAGAATCACCCTGAAGTTTTAGACTTTATACTGTGATATCTTTGTAACCACTGGGTGGTGCTGTGTATTCATTTTTCTTTTTTACTGCTTCACCAACTGGACACAGAATTTTATCTATATAAATGGGTAATATGACTTTTGCTGCATATAGCTACATAAAACATCCAAGACTGAGGAGAAGAGACCCTTGAAAATCAGTTGCCCTGGCATTATGGGACATGTCCTCTGAATAATAGTGGGAATAGAAATAGTTCTTTTTCCTGTTTCTGGCTCCCTCCTTATTTCATAGAACAGGACACCTTTAAAATAGCAGATCAATTTCAGGATGACTGGGAGCAAAGTTATAGAAGGTCTTTTTCACCTAGATTTTCTCCTATTTGTGCCATGCACTAAAACAAGCTAACATTCAAATTCTGTACATGTAAAAGAATACCTAGAAAATCATTTGCTGAAATCCTGTCATAGTCCCAGACTTGAAGGACTAGGACAGCCGGCTCACGGAATTCTGACTCCTCCAAAGAAAAAATAGAATCCTTCTTTTTGTAAGTTATCTCTTTCTCAGTTGGAAGGTAGTCAAAGTGGAACACAAACCGCCAGTTGAAGTTGCCTTCCCCAGTCAAAGAATTAAAATGAACATCTGTTTCTTGCTTGTCTTTCTCCAGTCCTTTGATCCAGCTGCAGAAGAACTTTCATTAGCATCTAGTGACATTTTAGTATAAGGATGACACAGAATACAAATCCTAAATAAGACAACAGTGGAGCAAGGAATAGAGATCTGCTCATGCACGCCTGAAGTCTATATGTCTCAGTCACACAGTCGTTAGCCTCCATCACATTATAAATGTCCACATTTTTATATATAGGGCATGTATTTTCATATGCAAACTTGAAAAAAAAGAAGCAGCAGCATTATTTTGGTGCCCCAACTAGAGAATATATTAGGGCAAAATGCAGAGTCTACTGTATGTCAACAGATTAATATTTGCTACAAAAAACAAAAAATCATGCTAAATTGATTAACTCCCAAATAGCAGGACAAAGGAAAAATCCACAGACTGAGTGTGGGCTAAAGTTCACATCACATGAAATGCATGATTTGTGCCTGTTTCTTTAAAAACATAAAAGGAACCATGGGACAGGAGGAATTTGTATCAGGATAATTATGAATGCAGATTAACCTTCCTCACACAAATACAAATATATAAAAGTCCAATTCACACATTTAATGAAACAGGTAGGTTGGCCCAGAGACAGATTTCTGATTGTCTAAATCTGCGCCAGCAAATGTACCTTTTTACATATATGTCACTGGAGATTTCTCCTGTTATTGGATTGACATCATCCAGAATTACATCATCTGTATTCCAGATAATAACACGTAGTTCATAACTGAAAAAGAAAAAAACCCAAAAACAATTATTTTCTTGTATATCCCTGATTGACTGGTTGATTGATTTGTTACTTAATTGCAAAGATGCATATTAGATGGGTGGCAGAGGAGCTCCTTGCCCATGGCTGGTAGGAAAAAAACCTCCTTGGCAAACAAAGTGTTAACTGCAGATTCTCTGCACTTGGTTTAATGCAAAAATAGCATGTATTCAATATGATTTCCAGGGTTTCCATATAAGAATTACAGATTCTTCTCACAAACCACTGAGTTATTTTGGGTTTGACTCTAGCCTGCATGTTCTTCTTGCTTTATTATACATATTTTACTTTCCATTCTTAAGAGCATATTACACACAAGTGCACAGTTTTCTACTTGAAAAGACATCTACATGAAATTAACTGTAATTAACCCTTTTCTCAGCATATTAAATGCAATTTTCACTCATGGTAAGGTGATGCAATTTGCATTCCAGTTTGAAAGTAGGCAAAAGAGGTTAGATGCTCGTAGTAATAGAGAATTTCACATCACAAATCTTTATCCAGTGCACACAATATACATAATACATTTTATAAAGATAAAATAAGTATTGGCTCGCATTCCTGTTCACAGAGGCCCCTACCTGATTGGAAGTCGTGGTTTGATGTTGACAGGTGGCGGTGCAGGGACATCATTTGGAAACATGTCAATCCACATGTGGAGAGAACCCTGGAGAAACAAACAAAAAAAATGACTGAAGCTGTTGACAATGTTCTCTCCTTTGTTGGTCAATAGCCTAAGCTGCTCAGTATTATTCCATGCATCTGTGTTTTACACTGCAACTTGGGAACTGCAATTCCTTTCTATTTTGATATAGCTTTGCCCAAATACATGGAGCACCTGACCAACTTTGATAGGTCTCAAAAGTTAAGTAGGGTCAGGCCTAGTTTGTGGTTGGATAGGAGATTCTGGAGAAATCCCAGAGCTTTCAGATAGACAGCAAAATGGAAAAAAAACATCCAGGAAGAAGGTAAAAGGCAAACAATTTTTGCAATTATGCCAAGAAAACTATACTGTCATATCTATAAAGTTACCAGGAACTGAGCTTGACTTGGCCAGAATAATAATGTCAACCCATGTTGCTGTGATTGTATTAGAGTAGCCTTCTGCCCATGGATGGTCATTATAGGAGCTGAAGTCCCAGAACAGAAGGTATGAGTGGGGAAGGCTGTGCTAGAACAGGAGGCCATGCATGTGTTCCTACATATATTTTGCAGGCAACCGCTGTTAAGCTACAGATACATATGTAAATGTTGGATGCAAGATAGAACAGTGCTACAGTATGTGTAAACCAACTTTCTGCTTTTACCTGCAGAATACCAGGGTTATCTGGGTTGTAAATAGATCGAACTTCCACATGTTCTGGTACTAATTGGCATCCATACTCAGGCATCTCATCCCAGTGTTGAAGAACATACAAAGCCTTGTGCTCATCATAGGCAAACCAGGTTTCATCATCATTTTCTTTGTTGTCCTTTACCAAGGCTTCTAAAATATAACAGATCCCAACAGGCAAGAGTATACTTTTTAGGTAACTCATATGGCACTTGTTCAAGACTGGATTAAGCTCAGGGCTTAATGTGATATGTGAGATTGGCTCAGTTTCAGTTTCTAATCATGCACCATAGTAATGCCACTGAATTTGGAAAAATATCCCAGTTGGTGGGAGTTGATACTTTAATTATAAGATTTGGAAATGTGTGGAACAAAAAAACTACACACATACACACACACCATATATTTTTGACAGTTTTAAGTATGACTGGCTTTGTGTTTGCTTAAAACAGCTTCTTGAATAAACTCAAACTCTCTGGATTTACACAGTATGCTAAGCTATAAGCCATGGCTATAACCATAATAGTTGGTTGCACAGAGGAAGCTAAAGCAAACCTCCCAAACAGCTTTATGGCTTAGGGTGATGTATGAACCAGACACAATTGCCCAGTTGAAACGTAGCCTCACTTGAAGAGGATAAAATTAGGGGAGATCACTTACAATTTCCTCAAAGAAAGTGAAGAAAAAGTAACAAAATTTATCTAGGAAAATATCTGCCTTCTGCAGCAGAATAAGTTGGCAGCCAGCAGAAATATAACACGGTTCCCATTAAAAAAGATGGTGGTACAAGTTGAAGTCAAATACTTCTCGAAATCACCAGGTGAGGGAAATCTGTTCCAGCACATTCAAAGACTTCAAATTAAGGTCCTGCATAAATTACAATCAGGATTACATGGAAATACATGTTCAGGTTTGGAAATAAGTGTCCAGCATTGTTGAAATAAAAATTACATCAGAGGTATGTACCATTACCTTCAGGAAAAGCTTCAGGAGGAATTTTGAAAATCTTGTTATTTACTTTGACTTCCTCTGCCCTGTATTCAGCTGAGGGGAGCGCATTCTTCTTGCATAAACTCTCCAAGATATGTGTGGGTTTGAAAGCATCTCGCCACATATTGTAGCCCTCCCTGTAACAAATGAATAGATATGAGTATGTTGTATTTTAATAGGTTTAGACTAGACATGAAACTGGTTTATTAGTGCTGTCATTCCTGTAGAGCAGAAAGCATTAGATCTTAATCTCTGTTGACAAAGCTACAGAATCCTAGTAAAATGACGAGAGGGATTCACAGTCACCTTGACTGCTCCTCTAATACATACGTGTCATATTGTGAGGCCACTCCACAGTTGGCTCTGTGATTGCTGTAGAATCGGTTCTCCAAGTCAATTTTGGTCTCCCCAATTAAATCATCAGATCCAACCAAATCATGGTCAAATATTGCTATAGTGAGTTCTGATTCTATAGGAAAGGATATTGTAAGCTCCAGTACTCTAAATATGAGATAGAGAGAGAAAAAATATCAGTGGGAGATAGCAACCAAAGACAGAACATAACAAAATAGATTCTGTACAACAATCATTTTACTGCTTGCTATACCAGCATTTCCTTTAACTTATATCTCTAAACAAATGCTCAAATAAAAGGAGTACCAGTTGGATGCATCCATTGGCAAATTGATAAAGACTATTCTTTCATCTTAAAGTCCCTGGTCCACCTTCCTTCCTTATTGCATGTAGCCAGGTAAGTATCAGACCGTTGCAATTGTTTCTTTTACTTTTTACTAGCAATGTACTTTCTTTTACTCCTCATCCTCATGAGCATACTAGCCAACTATAACCTCAGTTTCTCTCTTTCTCTGCTGCAAGGTAATTTGACTTTCTCATTTCTCTACATTATCAGTCCTACAAAAAGCTCCACTATCAATCCTAAAGAATCACATATACATTTGGCTGATGCTAGGAATGCACATTCCTTTATTTTTATGTCTACAACAAATGGGTACACTCTTCTGAAATAGAGACAATCTTGTGGTAAGGCAAGAATCAATTTAGAGAAGATGTAACAGATACAAGATAAAAACACATCCTTACTCTCCAAAAACTGGATTGAGCTGTTTTGGGATATATCGATCCTTGGTGTCTTTTTGTTGTTGGCCAATTTTAACCACAAGATAGGGATCTGCCTTGCCATTGGGATCTGCTGGTGTCAAGTTAGTTGCCTAAAGAAACAGTAACATGTGATATATTGACAGAATACACATTGTCATACTATCATATTGACAGAATACAAAATCATACAGCAACCACAGGACAAAAATTGTTCTGCAAATTGGTGTGGAATCAACATAATGAAATTTCATGCAATTTGTGGTAAACCTACATCTTCCCATCTGAAAGGAGGCTTAGATTGCTTACAAATGAATTTTTATCATGCAATTACCTTGGAGAGTTCACGGTTTTATAAACCGCACCTTCCACAATTAACCCTCCTGTCTTTTCCCACCATGTGTTCTATTTTCTTAACGGGAAAAAAAATCTGCAAGGGAGGGTCAACAACATCACTAGGAATTCTTCATTTGAAAGTACCCAAACCTGAGAATGTCAGAGGAATGTTCTGTCATAATATTTTACTCTTCAATTTATGAAAGCACGGTGCTTAGGAGTACAGTAAATAAGTAGTGGCCTGCACTGAAATAATGACAGGATCTCTGTTATTTCAGTAACAGAGATTGTGCTTTGGAAACCGACCTATCTACAGTATAGCTCAAAAAAATGCCTAAATATTTCTAAAGAAATATTAGAATCCCAAATCAGAAATCCGTATTTGTAGATATGAAGTCAATATAAAGATACTTACTTTGACAATATAAATTCTGACAAGGACCTTGATGGGTCTATTTCTGGGGATGCCTTGGGAGATCTTGTGTTCTGCACCTGCCTCTTCAGCTCGATAAACATAGAATGAACCCTGCAGTAGAGGGAGTTAAGAAGAATGTGCTACTTAAGTAGTAAGTATTTTCTAGTATTTTATATTTTGAAAAGCCCTACAGCTGAGAAGAAGCTATTCATTTCCCTTCTGTACTAGCAGAATATTTCTGACTTTTATTTCATTTATTTTTATTCAATTTGGATGTCACCTGACTCCAACCAACTCTGGGTGGCTCACAATAGAGTAACATAAAACAACAAAATAGAAAAAATTAACCAGAACAAGTACAAAATACTTATAATATAGCAATCCAAACAACAAAACAAACCTAAAACATTACAAACAGGGGGGTCCCATCCATCCTATCCCAAGGCCTGGATAAATAGCTAGGTTTTCAAGGCCCTCTAGAACACCATCAGGGCAGGAGCCGTACAGACCTCAGGAGGGACCTCATTTCAGAGGCCGGAGAAGACACACTTCCTGGGTCCTGAAATATGACACAGTTTAATCAAGGGTGACCTGGAGCATGCCCACTCTGCCAGATCATACCAGATTGGTAGAAACTGTGGAAGATAGGCAGTTCCTTAAATAGCCAGGCCCTATGCCATGTAGGACTTTATAGGTAATAACCAACACCTTGAATCACACCTGAAAACACACTGGCAACCACTGCAGCTCATGGAGCAAAGGTGCCACGTGGGCATGCCATGGCAAGCCCATCACTGCTTGTGCCGCCACATTCTGGACCAGTTGAAGCTTTGGAGCAGCCCCATGTAGAGTGTGTTGCAATAATAGACTGCATTGCAACAGACTTTTTTTCAAATTAGCAGTTGTATTCCCAAATTACTGCAAAAGGAAGTTCACCATTTGTAAAAAATATCTCCAGACTGTAGCAACAGAAGGCTGGGACCAAGAATTATGGAAAGCACATAGCAAAGATACTGAGTGATTATTCCATTAAAGCCAATGAGGGAGTTAGTAAGACTGAACTGTGAAACATTGATAGGCCACTAGGCCAAACAAATTAGTCAACTCAAGATTCAGAATAATTATTTGGCCATAACAGGAATAAAATCGCTGGCAATATTAATGTAGTACGAAATTGAATAGTTTGTTCTGTATTACTGTAATTAATCAAGGTCACTTGATTCTTTAGAAATACATTTTATACAATAGCAATAAATATGATTTAAAGTGCTCCTACCTTGTATTTCCCCACAAATTTTTCTTCCTCATTCCCATCTTCATCTTCATTAGCTTTTCCACGGTGAAGTGGGAAAATACATAACCAGTCCTCAAAATTGTCAAACTCATTCTCTAGTTCTGAACTATAGATCTGGAATAAAATGCACACTAAAGTAATTGAACATAACAGATCTAGTAGAGAACAGAAAAATTAACTCATCACCGCCCTGCCCACCTTTGTCCTCACATTTTCCCACAAAGCGTAACTCCTGTCATCCACATGTTTCCCATAACAGCTTCTTTCTATCCATTACCATCCTAATGAGCTGGACTTCAATTGCTCTTGACTGCATAGTCATAACCCATGATGACCATTGCTTATGGGGCTTGATCCAATATATCTGGAAGAGACTGACTCATGGGTGGCTGTTGTACAAAGGATGATGATAGCAATGAAGCACCTCGCCTGAATTGAATATAATAACTGAACTTGTTATTCAATACTCAGTCAAGCAGCACTTGAAGAATAATTTGATAAAAACATATGGTTGGAGATTGGATACCCTTAATGGTTTGATTACTTCTTTTTACACCTTTTGCTGTCTTATTTAACACTGAGACCGAGTGATTGAGATGGCATACAAAAATTGTAAAATAAATACAGGAAATGAATGTATATTGTGTTGGCAGTCCATTTCATGTTTTCATTCACAGCTATAGAGCTTTACTTTACAACGATGCAATTTTCTTTCATCACAGCATTGTGCAACCTGTGCAATCACATTGATGGTTGTACTTTATTTATCAGCCAGAAATCCTTAGTATATTTCTATACTAAGAAAATAAGTCTTTGTATACTTATTTTTCAATGTGATATATATACCTGTAGTGTCATCTTAAATTGCTATAATTATTTAGTACATATGCACACCATTCAAGAAGCCAGTCTCTATGCAAAAGAATAAAATGGGCACAATCTGATATTTTTTTTAAAAAGCAGTATTTTGAAGCCAGCAGGAGAAAACTGCAACTTCCCAGAAGGACATATTGTTAGTGACTAAAGAACACCTGTCTGAAATAGATGAGCTATCATTTATCAAAATGTTCAATTCTATCATCCATTGCCTGAATCAAGATTACAGATTTTTAGCTCATTACAAGTATTAATTAGCTGATCAAATACAAAGATGTTTATTTTATCAACAGCACTGTTTTATGGATAGCTACTATCATTATCTTACTTTATATTCTTTACTTTTTACATTTCATTTTCCTCAGACTTGACTCTTCCAATATCGCCAATTTTGCAACCAAACTTTAGGATGCTATCTTATGAAGTGGATTCAAGATCACATAAACGTATGTCACAATATGTTCTTTTGTCTTTAAGGTGCCACAATACTCTTGAGAGTTTCTGTTTAACAGAAGAGGCACGTACTATTAGCAGAAGCAAAAGCAAGGACGGTAGGACATAGCAACCAGCTACATCTCTACTCAGCCTGCTTTACTGGGCTTTTAGCTTCAGAGAAGAAAGACAAAGGTTAGACAACATGAACACTGATGCCTTTATCATAACAAATTTGAATGGTCTGACATAAATTCCTTCCTCTGTTCCTCTCTCAACATTTTGTAATGTGTAAGGAATCCATCTGAATAAATTGGTAGAACCGCCTCAGTAAATGCACTTGATTTACCTAAGCTTGTAAGTGATGTCAGTCAGATAAATGAAATATGACAACCATAGTCTCACTGAAATCAATAAAGCACCAAAACCACTCTTGTATAACTTACAACAGGAAGACTTACTTTTAATGTTGCTATAAGTTTCCTTTTCGGACGAACTGGCTCAGCTTCAACAGCTATTTCATCTTCTACATCCTCATCAAGAGAAGCAGCATTCAGATTCCCTCCATCTAAAGAAGATACTGAGAAATTAAATGGGTATTCTTCTCAGCTCACAGTGCTAGGTGCTGGCTGCAGTGATTCTGAATAGTCCAGTAAAGTCGACAATTTAATTTACTTTTTTTTTCTCTACTGCCAAACATTTTTATTTCTATTTAGAAGGTGGAAACAAATAGGAAAATAGTTAATCAACAAGGAAGGAAACCAGACCGGTTTAGTGATCTCTTCCAGCAGTTAACAGCAAAAATCAAGTTTTATCTACAGTACAATGACCTGGTCACAACTCTCTTTTTCTTCTCCTAGAGAGAATTAAGTATTTGTAAGGCAAGCGTCTGTTCAGATAGTCAGAATCAGATGACACTGCAAGAACTGGGCACTTTAGAGAAAGCAGAAATTTTGGGATAATGAACTGAGGTCACAGGGGATAAACCACTGACTTTGTGCTTAGTTACAATATCTGTTCATTCTGTAGATGTGCACAAAAACAGTGTTGGTCTCTTTCCTGCAAAGGAAACTGAAACTTCAAATAGGTAATAATCTGGAGAAATTTTGTCCTGGTAATTTTGTCAATAGCCCTCCCCTCCCCTGGTATACCTCCAGAGAGGTATAATTCCTATTGGGTAGACTAATTATGGAAGATGGAAGGTGTAATTTAACACATTGGGAAGACGCGAAGTTAAGGAATGCTGTTCTATAGTATAGCTAACTCACCCGGGTCATTTGCATCATCCTCTTCTTCATCACTAAGGGCCTGCAAAAGAGAACGACCTTTAACTGAGTTATAACAGATGTCAGTCAGACTTACCATTCTACAGTCTTAACCAGTTTTCTAATATGAACTTTAAAGTAAAATGCCAGAAATTAATAAATTCTGCAGTCAAAATACTGATTATATAATAACAACCTATTATGGATAAGGATATTCGGCATTCATTTTTTCATTTTTTTCTCTTCCTCTAATTTTAAATTAGTTTGTGAGTTTCTTCTTCTAACCTGTTCTGTAGAGTTCTTATTATTAGTAACAATGGAAAGTTTTCATAGAGCTTGAAAAAATGCTGACAGTGCAATCCTATACAGTAATTAAGACACGCTGAGAATTAACCCTAGGTATATTGAGAAGAGATTGCAGCCCATCTCTGTTTGGAAAATCAGCTAATGCACTTAAGAGCAAAGACAGAAACATGGAATTGTGAAAAAGAAATTCATAATCTAAATTAAATCAACAGGTTTCTTAACCTGTTGATAAAAAATTACTACTGAGATATTTTTAGACAGATGGTTTCTAGTGCTATTAAATGTTCATTGTCTTTTGCTCATTCATGGAGTTACAATAAGAAAAGGGAAGAAAAATTATGGGAAAGCATAATGATGATATCCAGACCCCTGTAAAGTTTCCAGAATGAGGCAGGGTGATTTCATAAAATTCTCATCCTGAATCCAGAGATAAGAATATCTAAATACTGCATCAAAATCATAAACCTATCTATGTTTACTGGATTCAGGTTGTGCTACTGACTATCAAATGAACCTAGTTATTTTGAGCAGATACTAGAGAATATACCTTAATGATAAAACTCATAGTTAACCAAAAAGAAAGGAAAAGAGCACTCTGCAAACACAAAGAAATGGAATTGTTGTTGTTGTTGTTGTTTTTAAGGAATATGACTTATTCTAGAACATAAAACATCACTAAAACAAAATGAGACTTCCCCCTGCCTGTGATGGTGACCTACTCTTTTGAACTTCCCCCATTCAAGTGTGAATATCTTTCATTCTCCTGAATGGATTAATTTCTTTTTAATTATATGTGCTTTGCACTTCTCTGCTCTAGTCTTTTGTTTTACATATTGGCCTCATAAATTGAAATGTCCTGCATTGCACATGATTCTTAAATTTTTGGTTTCCTTAGAATAAGGTATTGGTGGTACAATATATTTTTTAATACCCATGGTTTACTTACTCATGTACATTGGTTGAGCATCTACAGAGATATTCACCATGAACACTAATACGTCTGTATTCTCCTAAAAAATTCTAAGGGGACTGGGGCTCCCAAAGATACCTCAAGAGTTGGATCTCTGTTGTCTTGCTCTAACTGATTTTGTTTTTCTCTATTATTACTCTGACTGCAGTTAGTAGGATCAAGCCCAACATTTTCACCTGCCTCAGAAGTTGTAGCTTCTTCACTAAAGATTTCATTACCATCCCCTACAGCATTTAACTGGCCTTGGCTGATCTAGAAATGTAAGAAGGGTCAGTCCTAGTTACTACGTGAATGGGAGACTATCTGAGAAGACCAGGGATGTGGTTAGGCTGGGAAGTTAAAAAAAAATCCCAGAAGATAACAATGGTAAACTACTTCCATATAGTTACCAAGAATATTGCATGGATGTGCCTACGCAGGGCATCAGGAGATCAGCTCCACTTGAAAGTGTCTTTATTCCTTTATTTTTCCAAGTGTTAGGAGCTAATCACAAATTACCCAAGACTCTTTATAATCCAGCTATCTCCTTAACAAAAGAAAATATTTGGCAGCTATTTTACCTAACAAAACCAGACCTATTTTAGCAGATATTACTGAACAGTCCCTCTATCTCCTAGTATCCCAAGCTTGCAATTATAGAATCAATAAGTTAAAAGGGACCTTGGGTTCATCCAACTCAGTCCCATATCTCATCAAATTATATTATAATGTCCATGATTACCTGGTTATTTAATTCTTTTAATGATTCATAGTACTTAGACCACCAATCCAGTTCTTCCTTCTCAGGCTTTTCCTCCTCAAATTCTTCCTCTTTTGGTACCAATTTATCAATAGGTATTTTTTTCAGTGGTGCCTGAATATAAATGACATAAAGTTCCATTCATTATGTGCAAATGTAGAACAATCTTGTTGGACCTCTACAACATCCAGCAAGATTACTTCATGAAATCCTTATATCATTCCTGAAATAAATTGCAATTCCCTACTATAATTGTATACCACATGGCCTGTTTTGCCTCCCATAAACTCAGATGTGGAGGATGATGTTACCTCATCACTAGTGTTGAGGTAAGAAGGTTGTTGAGATGGTGGTCAACCTGCAGCTCCAAAGGGTCCTTGATGAAAGCAGATTATGTGGACTTCTTTCAGACCAGGATATAACACTGAGATAGCTTTGAGCATGCTTGCTAATGACCTCTAGTGGGCTTGGAATGGGGTAGTGCATCCATCCTGGCCCTCTTTGATCTCTTGTCAGCATTCAGAGGTTGGAGTGGGGGCACTGCTCTATGTTGGTTCTCCTCCTCCTTCCTTCCTGCAGAGCTGGTTCCAGTCAGTGTTGGTGAGGGAAAAAGTGGTCTAGTCTGAGACCACTGCTTTGTGTGTGCCTCAGGACTCCACCCTCTCCCCTCTCCTGTTTAATATCTACATTAGATAGTAAAGCTGCTGAGGGGAGTTATTCTTTGGCATGGGGTGCAGTACCATTAGTATGCTTATAATGTGCAATTGTACATCACAGCCCCAACCATCCAAGTGAAGTTGTCAAGGTTCTGTCCAGTGTCTGGAGGCTTTGGGGATCTGATAGGGAAGAACAGGCTTCCACTCCACCATTCCAAGAGCAAGTAGTTGTGGGTTTGGGGCCCTAGGAATCTGGGAATTGGAGAGGTTTCATCCTTGAATCTGGATGGTGTTGCACTGCCTCAGTTGGATTCAGTGTGCAATCTGGGGGTCCTGCTGGGCTCACAGGTCCTGTTTGAAAAGCAGGTGGCTGCTGTAGCCTGGGGCCCTTTGTATAACTTTGTCTTGTGTGCCAGCTGCACCTGTTCCTGAAGCAGGGGGTCCTGCTCATGGTCACCCACACCTTAGTCACCTCCTGACTGGATTATTGCAATGCACTCTATATCAGGCTGCCCTTGAAGGCCATCTGGAAGCATCAATTGGTCCAGAATGCAACAGCATGGTAGTCATGTGTTTCCCTCGTTAGGCCCATATGCCTCTACTTTGCGAGCTACCCTGGCTCCCATTAGGCTTCAGGGTGCAATTCAAGGTGCTGATTATAAAGCCTTCCATGGCATAGAAACAGGTTAGCTGCAGGACTCTCCCAAGGATATGTGCCCACCCCACACATTTCAACAGGGAGGGCACACTCCAGGTCCTTTCATTGAACACATGTTATCTTGCAGGATTTCTCTGCCTTCTCTGTGGCAGCCTCAGCCCACTGAAAAAAATTCTCCCCAACATATGGTTGGGCCCCAACACTACAGGCCTTTGGGCTGTTTCCCCAGGCCTCGGGGTCAGGGTGTGTTGAGACCCTAAATGAAGAAGATTTCAATTCTGGAATTGTTCTAGTATGTTTTAATGAAATATGTTATTTTGTATTGATTGATTATATGGGGGGGGTTGCCTTTTTGTATGATGCCCAGAGTCACATGGTTTGAATCAGGCAGCCATATAAATACTTCACGATAGTAAAAAAGCAAGGAAGGAAAATTGCCAGTTCAGTTACCTTATATATACAGAAAAGAGAAGGAATTCTTATCTTGTTCTTTATCTATGGAGACTAAAGTGGGGTGGGGGGGTGCCCTCAAGTCAGTCTTGACTCCTGGCAACTGCCTGGACCTGTCTCTGCACTTTTCTTGGCAAAATTTTGGAGGTGCTTTGCCATTGCCTACTTCCTAGGGCTGAGAGAGAGTGACAAGTCCAAGGTCACCCAGCTGGCTTTGTACCTAAAGCAGAACTAGGACTCACAGTCTCCCAGTTTTTAGCCTGGTGCCTTAACCACTACATCAAACTGGCTCTCAAAGTATTTTAGGTTACCCTTTTATTTGATTGCTTTTCTTGCATTTCCCATTTATATTTCCTTCTTTGCCATTTAGTCAGTACCATTGTATCAATAATTTTTCTAAAACATCCATATGTGCGTTATACAATCCACATTGCAGAATCTCTGTCAGAGTGAACCTGAACCTTTGCTGTACTCACCTTGACAAGCTTGAGGGGATTAGCTTTGCTTCCTAAGTCTCCAGCAGCTGCACCAATATTTATTACGGTCTGCCCAGCAGCTGCACCAATATTTATTACGGTCTGCCCAGCAGCTGCACCAATGTTCATCACCTTTTGGGAGACATTTGGTTTAACTGAAGCTTTCCTTCCTGAAATAGAATCATAGAATTGGAAGGGACATTGGAGGTCTTCTAGTCCAACCCCCACGTATTAACCACATGTTTAATGCAAATGCATGCTTTCATCTGTTGTAACATTTCTAGGTGTGACCCATCAGGACATTCCTTTAGATCAGTGTTCCTCAACCTTGGCAACTTGAAGATGTGTGGACTCCAACTCCCAGAATTCCAACTCCCCAGCCAGCAAGCTGGCTGAGGAATTCTGGGAGTTGAAGTCCATATATCTTAAAGCTGCCAAGGTTGAGAAACACTGCTTTAGATTAACTGACAAAGATAATTTACTTAGCAGATGCTATATTCTACATATCTTAAATCCCCACACATTATGCTCTATTTCATTTCATTGGACAATGCCCTAAAAAGATGGTAAAAACTCACTCTTTGGTGGGCTATCTGTTTCCTCTTCCAGCTCATCTACTTCTTTAGGAGCAAATTTCATAATATGAGAAACTATGTGAGTTCCCACCAGGACAGAGCGTCCAAAGGCTCTCTTCTCCACCACAAAGATACTGAGAGGTGGATGTAAATATACCTGTTCTGGAAGCTCCTAAGAAAAAAAAAATCAACCAAATCAATTACAGAAAAATCCATACCACTTCTAAGATAACTGGTTTATCATGATATGTTTCACAGAATTTCCAGTGACACAATAGCAGAAGTACACATTTTTCTTGATCAGATTTCCAGTAATTCAGTACGCAGATTGTCCCTCAGCCATTTTCACTGATTATTTATTTATTAAATTTATGTCACCACCCATCTCCCCCAATGTGGGACTCTGGGCGGTTTACAATAAAATAACACTAAGAACACAACCAGCTAATTTACCAATAAAATATAAATAAAAAATGAATATAAAATCCAAGTGGAGATGGAACACAATCACTAAGGGGTGCTATGGTGCCAGCCATCCCCAGGTGGAGCTATCACTCTCCCCTTCCCAAGCAAGGTGGCAGAACCAAGTCTTCAGTTTCTTCCGGAAGCCCGAGAGTGAGGAAACCCGTCTCAACTCCGGGGGGAAGATATTCCAAAGGGCGGGCGCCACTGCAGAGAAGGCTCACCTCCTGGACCCCGCTAGATGAAATTCCTTTGCTGATGGGGTCTGTAGCATGCCCTCCCTGCCTGAACTGGTGGGGCAGGTCAATGTTATGGGGATGAGATGGTCCCTCAGGTACCCTGGTCCCAGGCCATGTAGGGCTTTAAAGGTGATGACCAACACCTTGAATTGGACCCGGAAGCAAACTGGTACCCAGTGCAGCTTGCGTTAACAGTGGTGTCACATGGGCTGATTTTACAGCACTGATAACTGTCCACGCAGCTGCATTCTGGACCAGCTGAAGCTTTCAAATACTCTTCAAGGGTAGCCCCATGTAGAGCGCATTGCAATAGTCTATATGGGAGATAACAAGGGCATGAGTGACTGTTCGGAGGGCATCTTGGTCCAGGAATGGGCGGAGCTGGTGCACCACCCTGCACTCTTCGAGCAGGAGTCACGAGTCCAGGAGGACCCCCAGATTCCGCACTGGTTCCAAGTGGGGAAGTGCCACCCCATCCAGAACCAAAGATGATAACTTCCTGGAACCTGAGGGGCCATCAGCCACTCTGTCTTACCAGGGTTCAATTGAAGCCTGTTGTTCCCTATCCAGACCCCCACAGCCCCAGGCGCTTGGAAAGGGTGGAGACTACATCTCTTACTTCACCTGGGATGGAGATATACAACTGAGTATCATTGGCATATTGATGATACCTCACCCAGTGGTTTCATCTAGATGTTAAATAGGAGAGGAGAGAGTACCGAACCCTGCAGCACCCCACAATGGAGGGGTCGAGGGCTGGATCTCTCCTCTCTTATCACCACCGATTGGGAATGGCCCTGGAGGAAGGAGGTGAACCAGCGCAAAACTACACCACCCACCCCCAACCCCCTGAGCCGCCCCAGAAGGATACCATGGTTGATGGTATCAAAAGCCGTTGAGAGATCCAAGAGAGCCAGGATGGATGCACTCCCTCCATCCTGCTCCCACCAGAGATCATCCATAAGTGCGACCAATGTGGTCTCTGTCCCATATCCTGGCCTGAAACCTGACTGAAAGGGGTCCAGATAATCTGTTTCCTCCAGAATTCTCTGGAGATGCAATGCAACCACTTTCTCAACCACCTTTCCCAAAAAGGGAAGGTGGGAGACAGGACGAAAACCATTTGCCTGGGGAACTCCACTGCCAACCCTGAGACGGCCTCCAGGAGCTTGGGCAGGGAGGTTGCTACGCAGCAGGGAGGCTGGTACAGTAGCAACACCCCCAACTATTCTCGGGATCCCAGCTTGAAAAACAGGGTCTCACAGCCGGCCACTTGAGGAGCAGGGCCCCTGAAGGTCACTAAAGATTCCCCAATGACAATTGACACCCCTCCTCCCCTGCCCTGGTGTCTCGGCTGGTGCCATACTTGAATCAACCATATAGGATTCTCAATGGTCATAAAAGGAAGAAAACTGTATTTAACAAAAAGATATGCATGTGGATACTGTAAACAGTAATGGTCTTTCCTAGGTCACATTTGTACAACTCTAGCTTGTTTAGTTCCATTCCAATTATCTTAACTTTCCGGATCTGCCTCCCAGTTACCACTTACCACATTAACAAATTTAACGAGTTCATTGAAATTTGGGTTCTTTTTGTAAACTATGATCACTTCTGATTCCACTTTCTTTCCAGCACATTCAATTATCACCTGTGGCTGGTCAACCTCAAATAGGTTCACACGTTTCAGATCTCTCAGGCCCCAAAACAAGATCTAAAAAGAGGCAGACAAATGCCTTAGGTCAGAACAAGGCTAAGTATTCTCCTTCTCTAAAGGATTCCCAGTCTCAAAACACATTGAATTGTCTGACAATTATATCTGTCATACGCTGCCTACTACTGAGTAAAACACAGACACTAATTCAGGGAAGATCAGGTTCTGGTTTATTTCAGCATAGTGCATAGCTAGAAAAAGCTGAGAGTGAAGGGAGCGCGCTGGTGCGGGGTTTAAATAGCCCGCGCCGGTCAGCGCCCCCCCCCCCCCACCTTGGGTTGTGTCATCCCCCCAAGTCCTGTATGCTTCGTTGCCGGTAGGTGAGGGGTCGCGGGGCCCCTGCTGGTGCCCCGGGCTTCGCTCATAATCGTTTTCTTCCTCCGGCCGGTGATTGCTGTCAGCTGGGCGATATCCGTTGCGTTCCTGCTGACAGCTTCAGGTGTGCCTCGTGATCCGCCCTGTCTTTGTCATTCTTTCTTCCCCCTTTGTGTTCTAATGACTGGTTCTTCCGGCCGGGGTCGTTCCCTTCTCCTCGGGGTCTGTGTCTGTTGTTGTGCGTGCTTTGCTTATCTTTAAATCCCTTCCTCTTGTTTCCGTGGTATTGTCATGTGTGCCGTTGTGCTGATGCATTCAGCTCAACGGTGCTCATGACAATATCCCAGATTAGCGAACACATACGCCATCCACTTTCTTACTCATGTTCTCTGCTTATAGCACATTCAGTTTAAATTGCTGTGGGTTAATGTACATATTAAAGACTTTGATTTAGAACAATAATCTAAACTTCATAAATAATTCCATAATTCCAGGAAACTGCTCCAGTGTGAGCCAATTCTCTCCAGAGAACCACTTTACAATTCAGTGTACTGCTATGGATTCTCACAAAGTCCAAGAAAAACTAAAAAAAAACCCAAACAAACAGCAAAAAGTTGTTGAACTGGTATATTAATTTATAGCTTCCCAGTTTCTTAATCTAATTTCTGCATACCCAGACTTAGCTGCAGTGATAAAGCTTGCTATTACCCATACAATTTATTTGCCATTATTTCAGCACATTGATAAAGATGTTAATGCTATACTAACAAATAATTTCATTTTCCATCCCCCTATCTGGCTAGTCAATTTGAACAGGTAAATATTTGTTACTTTCAATAATTACTTTCATGGAATATCTTTTAGAAAAAAGATTTTACCTCTATGCGAAATTCTTTAAGGACTGGGCGGATTCCCTCAGGAATAATGAATCGTGCAGAACGAGGATCCCCCAAATAGTCTGGCTCTTTGGGGTCTACATCATTAGGCACTGATGGCTAGAAAATAAAGTAAAGAGGAGTGATGAAGCTGTACTGGTATGCAAAGTCTCATTTATATGATACTCTATTAGCAAGAAATGTAGTCATTCAAGCATGGTCTTTACATGACAAATGCTATCATAATTAGTTGTTATCTTTCTAAAATGGAACTATCACGTGCTATTTTTCTGGAAGTGACACTTCCTTACCCAGAAATATTTCCTCCTAATTGGACACTTAGTAGCATATGGCTGCGAGAGCTGGACCATAGGGAAGGCTGAGAGAAGGAAGATCGATGCTTTTGAACTGTGGTGTTGGAGGAAAATTCTGAGAGTGCCTTGGACTGCAAGAAGATCAAACCAGTCCATCCTCCAGGAAATAAAGCCAGACTGCTCACTTGAGGGAATGATAGTAAAGGCAAAACTGAAATACTTTGGCCACATAATGAGAAGACAGGAAACCCTGGAGAAGATGCTGATGCTAGGGAGAGTGGAAGGCAAAAGGAAGAGGGGACGACCAAGGGCAAGATGGATGGATGGATGATATTCTAGAGGTGATGGACTCGTCCCTGGGGGAGCTGGGGGTGTTGACGACTGACACGAAGCTCTGGCATGGGCTGGTCCATGAAGTCACGAAGAGTTGGAAGCGACTGAACGAATAAACAACAATTGGACACTGGTTGTGCTAAAGAGATGAAAAGGCACTCACTGCTTGCTAAGTTGTATTCAGTCACTATTTTATTGTGTTATTTTACAGATTGTAGACTACGATCTAGCTCTATTTAAATCTTAATCATAGCCTTCCATAAAAGGCCTTGGCATGAGTACTACAAGATCCTGCTGTAAATGAAAAGCTACCCTGTCAAGAAAACATGGTAGATGCAGGTCTACTTGTTATGGTCAATATATTGCTAAAAATATACATTACTGAACATGCATCTAGTGTCTAGCAGGGATGTTCTCAGGCTATTCATGTTTCCAAGTTCAGCAAACTCTAGGTTTAATAGTCTAATGGGTAAGAATGGGCGTCCACTAAACCCAAATCTACATTAAATGGCTAATTGGATTTTACACATGCACAAAATGAATGGATTTTGTTCATTACATTTAAAGTCACCTAAACTGAGGTTCAGTAAATAAAGAGTATACTGTATCTCCCTGCAAATCAGGTGATGGTAATAAACCCACTTACCTCTAAGTAACCACTATAATCCAGTTCAATCAGCTCAAATACAGCAATTAATTCCCCAGCTGATTTATGTCCCTTATAAATGTCAAAAAATTGGAGAGAAGGTTTGCTGTAAGGCTCATCTACCAGCTTCACCTGTGGGGTAACAAAGGCTCGACCAAGGAACTCTGCTGAGCCCTATAGAAGCAAGCAAGCAACAGTTCAGTACATGCACATTATTTTGGGATCACCAAAGCTTGCTACCATAGCACAGAGGGCATTTTACTCAGACTAACAGTATCAGATCGCTTATTTCTAAGTTCTGCCTATCCTTATGAATTTCATGTAGAACAGTGTTTTTCAACCTCAGCAACTTTAAGATGCATGGATTCAACTCCCAGAATTCCCCAGCCAGCATGGGAATTGAAGTCTGCACATCTTACAGTTGCTGAGATTGAGGAAGATTGATGTAGAATACTTTTGCACCTGAGCACCATCCTAGCAAAAGATGCTGCTGCTTTAAGAAGTCCATTCTTAAAGTAACTCTTAAAGCTTGCAACTTCTTTTCAGGCTTTCATAGAAACCTGGAAACAAGTTTGACTCCTTTAAAGAATAGCAGAGAGGTGTAATGCCCATGTGAAGTCTGGAACGCTAATTCCAAACCATTTTTGAAGCATGCAAAGCCTAATACTCAATAGTTTGATGGCCTGACTAGATAGTAGCCCATCCCTGTTCTTGTTGCTACCTCTGTTTATTTTTGCGGTGTGGAAGGGAAAAAGCAGTGCTTTCTAAAAATCTTGGAGCTTTGATTTCAACAGGGATCAGAGAGAGCTGCTCAATTTAGAAAACCCATTGAAGAGAGATAAGGCATCTTGACTTCAGTAGAGAGGGGCGAAAGCCAAAAAGCCAAGAGAGAGAACAATGGGAGAGTTCTTGCAGTGGGAAATTGCCCACCTTCCAGCTAATACTGCAAAACGTATTTATAGCATTTCCTCCTACCTCACAGCAGAGCCAGAAATTAACTGACTTATCTGCCAAAGTACACCAACAACATGAGAATGCAGGATGAAGTGCCAGCCCTAGACTGACGCAAACATCACGTATAGAGGTTCCCTTGGTCATGCAGTTTTCTCCAATCAACCTAAGTCATCTGGAAGTGACAGTCTGCAAAATCAAAAATTCTTGAGGATACTGCATCTACCAGTGGTTCGCTATGTGGTGGCTCAAGAGAAAGTATTCTCAACACAATCTCTCAGGTCATGAAGTTTTCAGATAGGATTGCCAATGAGCCTTCTAAGCTCTTGGCATGAGTTTAAGGCATGTCTGTTCATCCAGGTACTTGATTAAACTGGTGGTGCTGGGCCTTCTGATTTAGTTCAATATTGTCCTTGAATGGTTTTAAGCATGTTTTTTTTAATTGAACTATTGCTTTAATTTATTGTAAGCTTTTTAAAATTGTTCCCTGCTTTGGAATCTTTTTTTAGCAATAAGAAGCAGATTTAAAGGTTTATAAAGAAAAGAAATATGCTCCAACTTACAAATTTATTGTAGTCAAAAATATTGACAATAGCAATTGGAGTCTCTGTCTTCAAGTCCTCTTTCTTTCCATCAATTACAAGCTGGTCATACAGAAGTAATTCGTTCCACATTGGGCTGAGTGTCTCTTCCAGTACCTGAATTAACAAATATTGAAGTTATTGACAGTGACAGAATGGAGCTGGTAAGTGCTGTTTTCCATCCCATTGCACAGTCACTCAGACGTACACTCTGTTCTAGTATTCTGATAAGCTCAGGCTGGGAGAATAACAAATAAATAGCTTTTCATACAGTTTCCATTTGTATGAAAAGCATCATGGCACCTTATCTGAAGAAGCAGAGATCATCTGTTGATGGATCACACTCCAGAGGAAAATAAAGGAAGACAACATCCTGCCAACTTTAGTCATTGCTAGCCAAGCATAACTAATACCCCTTGCTTAACTCTTGGAAGTGAGAGGGTGGGTTAGAAATAGCTACCAGCTATGCAACATGACCCGGACGTGTCCTATGGACAACGCCGGCTCCAAGGCTTTGAAACGGAGATGAGCACCGCCCCCTAGAGTCGGACACGACTGGACTTTACGTCAAGGGAAACCTTTACCTTTACCTATGCAAATATATATCCACATGCTGATGCTAACAGTGTTACAAGCAAAGAAAGTTCAGTCAGAAATACTGGCACAAATAACTACAAACCACTGCCATATTCCTGTCCCTTTATGATCAAATGAGGTGATGGGTAGGAATGCTTGTTTAACTGCCTACAAATACTGAATAATTAGCTAGCACAGCTGACAACAAAATGTAAGATGCTTGCCTATCTATGAGGTTACAATTAAAAGAAGGTCTTTTTTATGCTGAGCCTCATGACACTGAGACACTCCCTATATCCACTCAGATATGCAAAGATTAGCACTAGGGTTAACACCAGATGAACAATCAAACAGCACAATACACCCTAATCAAGGAACTATTAACTCAGTCAATCAACCAAGCTGCAAACAACAGCCCAATCAAGGAACTCCCAAGGAGAGAACAACATCCCAACCAACACAAGCGGGACAAGCCACGGTACATAAACAGAGAGCAAGGCCCTCTCCCTCTTCGCACTGAAGATGTTGCCTAGTCTAGCAATGAAACATCTGCAAGAAAACAAGGCTCAGAGAGCACCACGGACTCCACAGTTCTAAGTTTAAGCAGCCTTTTCTTCTCTATGTTTTCATTAAGGCTCATTTTCACATTGATTTACTTCTGCTTGAAGAAAAAATATGTCTGCATTTTCCCCTTTCCCTTAGTGAAAAAGTATGGTGTGGGCAAGGGGGAACAGAGACTGAAATTTGGAATGGTTTGGAGAGGAAATGTTAAGTAGGGTCAAGCCGCATAATAGCCAGCAAACCAAACAAGCAAGAATCACATGGATTTCAAAAACACATGTATGATACTAGTCTGGGATAAAAAAATAATCTTGAAAACTGTGAAACTAAATTCCCAGCCAGAGTTATAGCGAGTTGATTAAACTGAGTCTCTCTGAAACATTTCCTTCCCACAGCTCTCACATCTAGACTGTGTGGGCTCTTCTCATGTAAACTACTCTCCTCCCCCATTCCTTCCCAGTGTCTCCCTAAGTTCTTCCAACTTAAACTCTACTCAAGTTACTATCACATTTTTTAAGAAGGTAAAAGGAGAAAAAAAACCCACACAACTGGAAAGACACCTTACAGATAATTTTCTCTGATTCATGTGAACCCACTCAATCATTTGAGACCCTTCTACTCATCAGAGGTATGATATGGCATGAGTCATGGCTATATAATACAAATATATTAATTAACCATATGAGATGTAGTGGTGAAAGGGTGGGATTAGGATTGGAAACCTCCAGGTTCTCATCTAGTCTCAGTCTTACTCAGCCCAACTTATCTCACAGTGTTGTTCTTGGAAAAAATAAGAGGGAGCACTATGTACACCCTCTTGAGCACCTGAAGGAAAGGCAAGATATAAATCTAACAAAGAAATTAATGTGATGTAATGGTTCAGGTGTTGAACCAAGACCAGGGAGACCCTGTTTCAAAACCATCCTTGGTCATAGGAGCTCACTAGGTGATTTTAGGCCAGTCATTATTTCTCAGGCCAACTCCTGGGGAAAAAATGGGAGGAGGAACTTAAGAGCAGTTTGATAAACTGAAGACTAAGGATTATATATTAATAGGTAGAAAGAGCAGCAGTTCAGTTAGTTTTAGAATCAGGATGACTGTAGATGGATCAAACAAGTCAAGATGGCATATAAAAGAGGGTGGGGCTTCAATCACATGGTCACAACTGCCATCTTGACATTTTGGACTACCCACACCACCCCCGATGGATGCCCCTGCCATTTATGTTATAAATAAATAAAAGAATGGCAGAAAACCAGGGAGCTGCTGTGGATGATGTGGATTTAAACATTTGGTCAGCAAATAGGAACAGGATCAATGCAGGTGTTTGTTGAGGTGGGGGGGCAGAGATAAAGGGAGCTGCCATTTCAGTATTTACCTGAAGTGTTGTTATTCACAATGTCTGCCAATATTCTTACCATTGTAGACTGGCACTGTGTTGAAAATACCACTCTTGCAAATGGATCTGAAAGGCCATTTTCATCAGCAGGAAGAATACCTCTTGCCTGATACAAATGGGCTCGAAGCTGAAAGTAACTGAAGTCTAAAGGAAAGAGAGATTAATTTTCCACAGGAACTGCTTACAGTATATGTGATACCCACAGATTTCAACTAGGGCTCTCTTGAGAATTAATGGTACTTCTCTAACTAGTTTACAGCAAGGTGGAAATAAAATTATGTCCTGCCATGTTAAATAAGAAGAATTATAATAGCTGCAATGCAAAAATTGTCCCCAGATACTCATTCATTTAAAAAGCAGCAGTCTTTATAGATCATGAGTCAGCAGCCTTGTCAGTGAACTAAAATGTGACAAACTGGCTCATTTGATTCTATGCTTGCCTGCTCAGAATATTCTGGGAAGTCTAGTGCAGTAAAGAATGTGATCGTACTTTGCAGCCTAACAGATTTCTTGTGGCACATATTCAGTGCAACATGAACCAGCTACTCATATCTTCCGTGTGAGGGGAAAAATAACTCTTATTTAAAAAAATGTTTTCATTTCTTTTGTTTGCATGTTCTTTTTTCATATTTTATAGTTATAACTACAAGTGAAATACTAACTTCATACTGTGCACTAGTCATGCTAATACACTAAAGAGGAAGTGCTAAACTGTCTTGCTAAATAAGTGGATTTGAAAAATGAAGTCTCTTGTGAGCCTCAGGGTATCCACTGAGTATCCACAGAGAAATCCCAACCATATACCTGCATAATACGCTACTCTTTTTTTTTCCTCCTTCCATTCTGCTTCTACCCAGGTGAGAAATTCAACCCTGTCCTTGAACAGAGTATAACTAGGTCAATCACTCCCAATCCCAATAGATAGTTCTTGTTTAGTGACTGCCTGGTTTACCAACTGTTCACAATTTCCTTGTTTAGGAACTGTTCATGGTTAGCGACCGCTTCACTTAGCAACTGAGTTGCTGGTCACAATTGTGGCCTCTAAACAAGGACTAGTAAAGGTAAAGGTAAAGGTTTCCCTTGACATTAAGTCCAGTCGTGTCCGACTCCAGGGGGCGGTGCTCATCTCCATTTCAAAGCCGAAGAGCCGGCATTTGTCCATAGACACTTCCGTGGTCATGTGGCCGGCATGACTACACGGAACGCCATTACCTGCCCGCCAAAGTGGTACCTATTAATCTACTCACATTTGCATGTTTTCGAACTGCTAGGTTGGCAGGAGCTGGGACTAGCAACGGGAGCTCACCCCGTCACGCGGATTCGAACTGCCGACCTTCCGATTGACAAGCTCAGCAGCTCAGCAGTTTAACCCGCAGCGCCACCGCGTCCCTATAAACAAGGACTACCTGTATATAATTGACCATGTCAGCTTCAGAGGATATCTCTAAATGGGTTTCTTTCAAGTTGGGCTTGACCCTGATAAGCATCCATATAGTTGGCAACTATACAAGTAATCACTATACAACCTAATGAGTCCAACTGTCTCATTTAGCGACTGTTCACAGTTACAACAGTGATGAAAAAGTAACCCTGTGACCAATTCTCACATTTATGACCTTTGCAGTTCTATAAAGCAAAGGAAAGCTGAAGTAAGATCATAAGCATAGTCGTGGTTTCACTTAACAGCCACTTTGCTTAACGACTGAATTGCTGGTCCCAACTGTGGTCACTAAACAAGGATTACCTGTATGTACTTATTTATTCACTATATAGAGATAGTCATTGCATTCTCTCAGAATGTATTTTAGATTTTCTAGTCTATCTTACAGCTTATTCCTTGGTATTCTATCCAAATACTAACCACATCCAATCATGCTTAGTTTTTTGAGATTAACCAAGGTCAGCTAGGCAGTGCCATCTCCTAATTAGGATGTGATTCTGTATTGGGTTCAATTGAATCATTCAATAGCTCCCAGTACAACAGAATGAGCTTTCTGTTGAGAAAGTTTTCAGAAAAAGAATTATTACAAAAGTGACTATGCAGACAGCCTTTCCTGAAGCTACATATTTTTTTTCCTTTATGTTTTCTAATAGAAAAGCTTTGAGAAGGAAAAGAGAATGTATCTCAAAAAGGGTTGGATGGATCAGCATATTTCTGGTCTGTCTCAGTTTCACATGTATTCTATTATAAGGCTGTTCCATTTAGTTTCTGCACAAGCCTGCTTTATTTTAATTGTGAAAACATTTGCATTATTTCATGTATTTTTCACATACACTGAAATTTCATTATTTATTTATTGGATTTATATGGCTGCCCATCTCAAATACATGACTCTGGGTGGCTAACTGTATTAAAAATAATAAAAACACATACAAAATATAACATAAAACCACATAGTAGCCTAGAAATATTTTTTTTAAAAAATCAGTACATTTTATTTGCATTTGAGGTCTGGGGGGTTGTTCCTCAAAATTTAAAGCATGAAAAATATATTAATGGTCTGGGAAGTGTAAATGAGTTCAAAATGTAAACCAAATAAAATCCTCTAGCATCCCTAGTCTCAGTGAAAAAAGTCCTTTACCTGTTTAGACATTTGGGAACACTGCTCTGAAATTGGACAGTTGGTGGGGGCATCCACAAGCTTCTCTGAAACTCAATATTAACCCTGGGTTCTTTAGACCATGCTTTGATGAACAAGCCATAGTAGCCTAATTCACATGTAAGTGATAGTAGCAACAAACCAAGCCAAAACCAAATATTGCCATTATGGCTTAAGATGATATGCAAATCAATAATTTCTCTGAGTATTTGTACTAGAAAAAAAATAATCTGATGATCTATTATTTCCAAGGCTCCCCAAGCAATAAGCTTACCATCTCTGTTGAGTTGAATGGGTGGGAAATATGTTGGAATGCTTGCAAGTTTCTGTGTCTTATCACAGATGGGTTTGAACTCTTCTGGAAGTTCTGCAGTACAGTTCTTCACATATTTAGTTATCCCAAGCCACATATAGATTTCCAGTTTTGCGAAGATCTCTTCACTGCGTGACCCTGGAACCTTTAAGACCGAACAATAATTTCAATTACTATCTTGCTGTTGCTGGATTAAAGACACAAGATTCATTATTTATCCTGCTCATTTTCTTAACTAACAGTCACCATCCTTAACTTTAATTACTAATGATCAAATGGATAATGTCTACCTTTAGAAAGACAGTTTGGATCTTTGCACAGTCTTTGCCTTTCTCTTCTTCCACCACCGCGTAAAGGATATTCTGGGCAGGGACCCTTGAATAGGCTACACGCTTGTTGTTGCTAAACATCCAGATCAGGACATCAGGGATAGTACACTGGGGCTGAAAAAGGTGAGGAAAAGGGGAAAAAAAATAAAAGGAAAATAAAAGCAAGAAAGTTTATTGTGAAGGCTATTCTTTGTATATTCATAAAAAGAGTAAAGAATTTTAACACTTCAAATACTTTTTTCTAGAAAAAGAGATAATTGAAAGAAAAGGTAGTTGGATTTATGGAATTTTAGTAGGCAATAATGTGGGAACAAAAGATTGCTAGAAAGTTCTGGGAGCTATGCTTGCAGTAATTTCAAACCCTGATCATTTCACACACCATCCAGATGCCTTGTGATTTGTAAAACTTTACCAGGATTCTTCAAATGTTTTCAAGACTCCCATAAGGAGAATTTGAATTCCCTCTTTCTAAACATAAATGTGAAAATTCTAGGCAATTACCTCACTCCTTTACAGCAACAGAACTTCATGCTCCTGAAAGATAACCTCTTTCCTGTTTCTTGAACCCTAACCCTACTAACACAAAAACAAACTGCTCAGCTGTGTTTATACCCTTCATTCTGCAATTCAGTCATGTACCTCTTTAGCCAGGAAGCGGAGCTTTGACAGGATTATCTTTGCCTCATTTACTTTCTCCTTGACATTGATCCGAGTCAGTCGTCTTCTTATGCGGAGTCCTTGTTTTGCATAGAATATCTGAATGCAACAAAATGACATCATTTTTAAAATTCATTATGCTAAATTAATCAACAAAGGAAAGGTGTAAAGACATGCAACAGCATTAAAGGATCAGGACAACCTCAACAATGACAAGCATAGCAATACAAAATTTTAAAAAGGCCTGGAAATTATTTTATTACAGAATTCCAAACACTTTGAACATATTGTTCAAAAACGTCTTCCCTGCCCCTTTGTTGAAAAAAATGCTATAATTCCAGTGTTAACCCACAACACATATCGAGCAATCCATTGCTGCAAATCAGGTATAGATTTCCCTTCCACAGTTGTAGCATATTTCTTTTAGGCAGCCTCCATGCCAGAAAAACCACAGTTCTTGATAACTTGATAGGTTCCAAACACTGGGGATATTGCCAAGAAAAACATATTTTCACATACAACAACTGGTCCAGAGCCAAAGTAATAATTAAAGCAATAAATAATTTGTTTCATGTATACTGACTGCTCAATGAGAGTTCAGGAAGGGTTCATTATAATCACAGTACTGGTGGTAAAATAACTCAGGAGTTGGAATATTAACTCTTTATCGTTGTTATGGTTCTGAGCTGTAATATCTTCATCTAATCAGATATTTACCAAAATAGGGAGTCAGACTGAGTTCTCATCCTCTTTTTTAAACAAACATCAGACATGTAAAAATGGGTAGGGCTTCGATAGCATAGTTGTGGCCACCATCTTGAATTTTCTGACTCCCCTTCCAGATACCCCAGATAAACATAATTCTCTTTCCCCATTCTCATTCCCTGCCAAGTTCCTATTACAGAGAAGTTTCAGTTCCTGGTAGTGTTCCTCAATATGAATACTGGTTGTTTGCATTCCTGTTTTCAGAATAAGAGGAACTAGTTTAATTCTAGAAATGCTTGGTTTAGAATGAATGAAAATTTGGCAGTAAGAGAAAAAGAATATAAGAATTAAAAAGAGGGATGGAATAATTAAAACAGAATATAGCAGGAAGAAATAAAGCAAAGTGAGAAGACAAAAGAGGATAGCAATGTACAGATAATAAAGCTCAAAGATGACAAAACAAAGCAATAAAGGAGGATATAGAACATGGAAGTCATAAACCAATATTAGGAACTGGGGGCAATTCTTCCTCATTTACACTTCAAACTTACAGATTTGTTGATAATGGATAGGGAGACACACAGTAAAAGTATGTTTCCAGGTTGGTGCTAGAGAAGTTATGTCTATGACTGACTTCTTGAAACTCCTTTGCTGATGTAGTGTTTCTTGCAATAATTTTTTCAACAAAAAATAAAAGGTTTTCTCATGGAAAGCCTGTTTGTAAATGAACAGGATTTCAGTTGATCTAGTAGATCCACCTTGTAGACCTTTGCATTGTCCCTAAGAAACTCTGAAAACCAATACATCTAACACACCCCTGGAGTTCCATGTTTAGTGTCACACTCAGCATTCAAACTTTGCTCCTGAAAATAGAGCCAAGAATTCCATCTCTTTCCCCAACCTGGTACCCTCCAATTATGGGATGTCTTATACAACTGCAAGGTACTAGATCAGGCTGATCTACAACGATAACATAGTCTGGCTACATAACTTACAATGTTTTGTGGGAGAGATTTCATCCGACATCGATCAAGGTTATTTGGACGAGTCATTGGTTTTTTGTCCACATTAAGAGAATACTGCCTGAAATTAGAGACACTGTTAAGTTTTAGTTTATGAGAACAACATACATTGCATGAACATACAAATAATTAGAAATCACTACAACTTCTGACTCTCTATACAGTTAGAAGAAATCAGTATACACTGAAATCTCATTTTAATGAATTAATTGAGAGCAGGGGGTGTCCAGTATATTCCAAAGTATATTAAATGCAAGAGCACATTATTGGAGAAACAAAAATGACATTTTTGATACAAATGACAAATTGAGAGTCAGTTTGGTTTAGCAGTTGTGCTGGACTAGAAATCAGGAGGTCATATGGGAGTTGGCTGGATGACTTTCAGCCACTCACTCTTTCTCAGTCCAACTCTCCTTACAGAGTGATGGAGAAAAAAGGGGAAGGAGAAAATTAAACAAGTCCAGGTGGAATATAAATCTACTTGATACATTGATAAAAATGAAGCAATTTGTGTAATGTGCCAGGGTGCCAATGGTGCAAATTACATCATTTTGTCACTTGCAGATTGACATAGGCAAATGATGTAAATTGCAGCAGAATTAGATCTCCTATATGTGAAGTCCATGGATCAAGGTCCAGTAAATTGGAGTTCCACTATACATTTGGTGCTATAAAATAGTACCCAGAACTACCACTAGCTTTCTTAAATGCATGTTAATGTCCTATAAGCCCAAAGTCTGGCTCTGGACAATTTAATCTATAACTATACCATGGAAGTTCTGAAATAATATCAGTTTTCTTCTCCCTTCTGAATTAATATTTGGATTTAAAAAACTATCAGGACCCTATAAAGTTATACTTTAAAGTATAAACATGAATATGCTTCAAAATATGTGGAAGCGGTCATTTTTTGTAATAAAGTATTTTGTGGCAGACCAATATCTCTAGAGTGGATTTAAGATACAACATATGAACGTACATCCAACGGTGACCTTCTGTGGGGCTGTTATGCAGTGATACTTCAATCAAGATTAATGCCAGGAAGGGCTAAAAGGTAACAAGTGCCATCTGACCACTGAGTAAAAAGGCAATAGAGGTTTACTGACCTGCATCCCGCAACAAACTCCTCCAAAACCTGTTGAAGCCTCTCATCTGCTTTTGATTTTGGTCTCCTCAAGAGTTTCTCTACATCTTCTAGTCCATGTTCCTATCGCAGCAAAGAGGCTAGACTCACCTAACACACTCAGTCATAAACCCAGGTTAACAAAACTCAACTGCTATTTTGACATAAAAAGCTACAGCCAAATGTCTTAATGTGATGGGGCCTTTAACACATCATGCTAACACAATGGTTGGATTCCCACAATGTACTGAAGCACAAGCTCTCCAACCTCATCTTAGTCCAGGCCAGCACATTATACAAATCCAGTGATCCAGTGAGGAGATCAATCCTCAGCGCCAGAAGCAATATGTATTCTTGACACATGTATTTATTTTAACATTTTCTTAGTAACTTCTTAGAGTCTAGCTTACAGAGGCTGGATAAATATTTCATGTCCACTTTTCATGTATTTATTCATAAGCCTGTACAGTCCTATTTCTGTGTGATATAAGGGTTTTTCTTTAAAAAATCCACATGAAATTGATCTATAAAATTATTTAAAATAATCATTACTAAACAAGTTTTAATCAAATATATACTATTATAAATATCTATCAACCTAAACCACTTATTTCAACATATAAAACCTGGAAGAAAATTATGTTCTACTCTACACATTCTGTAAGGTCAGATCAGTTCATACAGAATTTACAAAAATCTTATTTCTAAAATATATTTATAATTAAAGTACTACTAAACTAACCTAGAAATAAATAATTTACAACAGCAGTTAAAATATTAAATCAGCATAAATGAATGAATTCAATAAAATGGCAAGCGGGTGGCCAAAACAAGTAAATACATAAATGCTAAATAAAGTAGAGAAAAAGTGTACTTAAACATTGAGAAAGAGTTATATGTTATTCTCACAGAAGGGAGCTCCAAGGATGAAGGCAAAATATGCACCCTGCACCAAAAGGGTTATGCCACACAGAAGCAACAAGGATATCATTCTGCAAAGAAATCAAGAAGGTTTTCTTAATGTGATTCATGATTTAGCTCTGCCCAAACAATTATGCATGCTCCCAGGAAATCAAATATGTGGGAAGAAGCAGCAGAGTCTGACAGAATGTTTCCAGGCGAAGCAATACATTACCAAACGCTCTGCTATTTTGACAATCCAGTTGGAATTATAAAGTCTCCAGGTGTAGTCTTCCCAGTAGCTCCATACATAAACACAGGGTTTCTCATGCAGCATCGGGAGGCAGCTGTAAGAGCTGACAGCAGCACGCAGAGAATGCTTAAGCTTGTACAAATAGCTAACATTTGTATGCCTGCCAGAGTTCTCTTGATTAGGGTTATCAGATCTGGGCTGCAGAAATCTCCAACTTTGCTTAGCAAAGTTGCAGTTCAAACCTGGTAGCTCAGATATTGGTAAGATGCCAAATAGGGCAACTGCATAGAACAAAGAACTGCTGTTTGTTTGGAAAAAGGAATATAAACATAAAACCTATAGGGTGGAGGAAGATTGTGTTTCCACTACATGAACCTAACAGAGATCATGGGTGGGCAATCTTCTCAGCCCTAAGAGCTATACAGGATGCTGCATACATTCCCATTATTCACATACACATACCTCTTCTTATACACATTTACATCTATCTTTCTCAATCCATAGTCCCCCTTCTCCCAGCGATCCACTCTAGATTGCTCATTTCCTGCTGCAATTAGCAGTAAGAAATGAACAATTCAGTCCCTGCCAGTCATCTGGCTGGTGGGAACCAGGTTGCTTAATTTTTCCACCATTCATGGCAACAGGAAAACAGTATCTATTTCTTGCATGCTTGCTGATCATGCTAAGACTGCAGTTTTTGCTGCTGAAGGCCTTATACAGCCTCTGAGCTACAGACTGCTCACCTGTGGCAAATGAAAATGAGTTCCTCTCTCATGAACTAAAATTGGAGTGGCCCTAAGATACCAAACATTAACTTACTGGTGAATGTATCTGAATGGTCCCTGATGGAATAGGATTATAAATGTAACAAGCTTTCTATCAGCATCAAGGAACTTATTGCTATCAAGAACCGAGATTCAAACTGGCTCCTAAAACCAGGTAAGTGATGTGTATCTTGCATATGCAGTATAAGTTACTCTGTAAAAAAAGAATGAGTTTCAATTTTGAGAATAGTATTAAGGATAATATAGAGGATTCTCTGGTCACGAATGGGCACTAAGGTTGATACCGGTTTCCTTATGAATAGAATTAGTGATACAAATTAATTAAAGTGTGGAAATTCAAATGAGGTGAAAATATTGAGTAATTACCTGTCATATTCAGTGGGTTCTGGTCTTTGGTTCACAGTCATGGAGTTATCATGCAAACTTGTAGTTGGAGGCATGACTTCAATATCCAGCTCTTCATCTGAAAGGGGATCTAGCAAAGGCTGTTTTTCTTCACTCTTTTCTCCCTTTTCACCTTTCCTAGACATCTTGGTGGTAATTTCTTCAGTTTTTCCATAATTGCCTTGAAGTTAAGCATGTTTATTCTTTGTTATCACAGCACATTTAATATGTTTAGTTACAGTATATGAGAATTTTTGTTTGATTTGAATGTAAAGATAAAATATAATCTACGGTCCACAATGTTCATCTGTCTGTCTATCTATCTATATCATCTATGAATTTAAGCAATGTATAAGTCTCTCATTCCATAAACTGGTTTAGGCCGTTTATGAAAATATAAACATTAAAACCATATAGTCATGATCATAAAAAATCTAAAAAGCCTGGGTAAAAAAAAATTAACAACTCCTAAACAGTTTTACAATATAGGCCCTACTTCAGAAAAGAGAATTAATTAGTGATATTACATTATCTAGGGTGGGAAGATAATGCAGAAGTTACTCTGTACAAAACCTGGCAGCACAGATAGACTATTAGGAAATTGAAGTTGTGCAGATAGTTTAGGCCTAAGTCCTACGAGCCATTGTGTCAGATTCCCTCACGCAAACTTGGCAGAAGATATCTGGACACTTGATAAGGCATGGTTAGAAAAGCATCGTTATTATTTATTTATATTTATTGCTTCTAGCATGAAGCTACCAACCTCCTCTTCCTTTAAGCACTCCAAAAGAATACCATGATCCATGGTATCAAAAGCTATACAAGTTCTAAGAGTATCAACTGATATTCCCCCATCTCTCTCTCCCAGTATAGAACATCCATTAGGTTGATGAAGGCCATCTCTGAGCCAAATCTGGTCTGAAGTTAGATTGCTAATCTGTTTCCTCTAATATTTCTTTAACCAAGAGAAGGAAAACTAAAATAAAACTTCAGCTGCTTGAAGAGCAATAGTGAGGGACTATTATCCAGAAGTACCCGGAAGCTTCAGCTGGTCCAGAATGCAGCTGCGCGAGCTGTTTTTGGTGCCCCCAGAAGGGCACATGTAACACCACTGCTGCGCGAGCTGCATTGGGTACCAGTTTGCTTCCGGGTCTAATTCAAGGTGTTGGTTATCACCTTTAAAGCCCTACATGGCATGGGGCCAGGTTACCTGAGGGACCGCCTCTTCCCCATTACATCAACCTGTCCCACCCGATCATGCAGAGAGGGCATGCTGCGGACCCCGTCTGTAAAAGAATTTCATCTGGCGGGGTCCAGGAAGCAGGCCTTCTCCACAGTAGCTCCCGCCCTGTGGAACATGCTGTCCCCGGAGGTGAGATTGGCCCCAGCGCTCCTGGTCTTTCGGTGGAGTCTGAAGACCTGGTTCTGCTGCCTCACTTGGGGTGGAGAAGGGAATAGAGCTACATGGGGATGGTTGTTATAGACCACACCTCCCACACTTGGACTGTTTTAGATGTTTCATTGCTTGGATTTTTTATTCTTTATTTCTATTTATAGTATTTTTACTGTATTTTATTTTTTGTATTATTGTGATGGTTTTAATCGCTTGTTGTAAACTGCCCAGAGGCCTCCGACGGGAGGAGATGGGCGGGGATAAATTAGATAAATAAATAAATAAATAAATAAAATTATCTGTTGCAAGTCTCCCAATGAGGAGTTCCTTAGCCATTTTATGGTTGTTATTCCTTAGACAAACCCACAGCTCAGCTACAAACCAACCAAAAAAAAAAATCTTACTCTCCTAAAAGTCAGATAAAGCTATGGACCCATAAAGGGAACTGGAAGCTTTCTCACAGAGCTCAGTCTAAATAGAAAAATAATACCATATGTCATTCTTTTCAGAAGGTGCACCCCAAGAAACTCTGGAATCTGAAGTCGTAGACTTTGACCATGCTAACTGAATATAATAGTAGTTCTGTGCCAATGCCTCTGAAGGGCACCAGTTTGGAGAAGGCTGGCATGTGAGTTGTAATAAAGGATGGAAGAGAAGAATGGCAGAGAGATGAAAAAGAGAAACTGTTTTAAATTAAAATAAACTGAAGCTTGTGTCTTTTACCTATAGAGATCTCAAACTTCACGGGTTTGGTACCTATTGATGGATCCATCATAGTCACTTCAAAAAATGATGCAAAGAGAAGGAATTCTTCTTTCACTCCTAGGGCATTCTGAAGAAAACATTTTCAGTTTTCAGTTTCCTTTTTGATGATAGTACAGAATATTGATTCACAGATTAATCCAAATATAAACTGTATTTTAACTTAATTAATGCGAATTCCATACACACACAAAGAATGATATTTATCCTTGGCAATATTCTAACATAACACAAACTTGCAGCAATATTCGTCAGGAGGGTGGGAGCTGAAAGCTGAATTCTGCTTAAAGTAGTAAATGGACAGTTAATGTGTTGTATCTAAATATATTGGGATTGGTAGAACATAGGTAATAATCCAGATTTCAAAATACAATAACTTTGAGAATGTTTAAAAGGTAAGTGGTGCTTTCTTCCTCTTTCATTTTTTCACTCACACTTTGCCTCTCCTTTTATGCAAGTTACCTAAAATTGCTTTTAATTTCTTCCTTTTAAAAAAAAAAATCAGGATGTTGTGCATAGTAACATATAGAGATCTTCTTAGCTGAAGGTTAGAAACATTCTGCATGTCCTCAGAAAAAGATCACCTCTATACATGGAAAGGAAATTACAGTAGATAGAAAGGAGTCTCTCTATGGGCATAGCTGAGCAAACTAAGTTTCCATTGTGCATACTTGTTTTATTTTTAAAAGTCTTCATCGGAGCTTTAAACATGCAATCCAGTGTTCACTTGAGTAAGCAATCTGTATTCTCCGTCCAGCACCCTTAAAACCATGCTGCCTAAAAATTCTGGAAGTTGCAGTTCCAGCACATCTTGGGGGCTCAAGAGTTGTAGAAGGCTACAGTATCTTCCTTATTCTATCATTGGATTTTGAATTTTAAATAGAAATGAATTGTAAGAGCAGCTAGATATACATAGATTGGGTGGGGACTTGCTTACATAACCACATTCCCTCTAAGTTTAATCTTCATAAAATACGAACTAAGAAGTTAACTTAGACCATGTTATGAGATGTTATGAGAGAAAATGTTAATTTCATTGCTCCATCCCAATTTTGATGCCTGCTAGAAGGAAAATTACTGTATGACTCTGTAGAATACTGAAAACAATTGCTTTTAAAAGCTTGCATTTGGGGTTTCTTCTGATAGAAACTTTGTTACATTTTCACATCTGCTTTGATTTTGAAACTGCCACTATTTCCTTTATTGACCCAACGATTCAATGAGGAAACGTCCTTTATTGAGAAAGTCATATAATTTGTTTTTCAAGGACTGGAACTTTGTGTTTGTGTGTGAATATAGAACAAGAATTACCTTTCCTTACTTAACTATGCAAAGTCTGTCCCTCTCCAATGGTCTGATACAGACCCAGCCAAAATCATCCATAATGAAAATTAATGGCACAAGCCACTAAACAATAACTCCATCTTCTTTAAAAATGCTCTTTAGTCTTTGGGGCAGAGGAGTGGAAGAAGAGAGATAGAGAGAAACCCCTAAGGATTCAGTGACTGATTACAAATTGCCTAACTTTTTATCCAAAAGATGTTTTTTATCTTGTTAATTTAGATCACATTGTTTTATAATACTTAACATGTATTAAAGTTGTTATTTGTATTTGCTTCTTTAATTTTTCAACTTTAATATTGAAGATGTTAAACGGAGAAAAACAATGTTTTAGCTTTCACTTATTAAATACAAAATATAGAGAAGGCATCATATAAGATAATTTCACTTTCCTATGATTTCTGTGATCACTGAGACTCACCTCAGGGAGAGGATGGAGGTCCTCTACCTCCACAGTCACTTCACTTGGTTGTTCAGCCTCCTCAGTGGTACTAATCTCAGCCTGGCTTTGATGGTGCTGCTTGATAGAAGTTCTAGATGTCTCTTTGGCCTTTTTACTTTTCTTCTTCAGCTTGAGTTTGCTTAAGGCCCCTTTAAGAACCTCTGCTGGCTTCTTTTCAGCTGCCTGGATAGTACTGAAAATCTCTACTGTAATGGCCATAAGTAGGCGTCCACGATAAAAGATGCCTTCACCCAGACCTTCATTAAGATCTTTGTGTATATCTCGCAAGGTAGAATTCTGAGATGAACCATATAAATTTACCCAAGTTGGTCCAAAAGTGGGATTAAAGCCTGGTGGGAAGGAAATATGGTTTTGAATATACTAGCATTTGGTTCAAATTTGCACTCTTACAGGCCCATTTTTACAATGGATAGGTCATGCTTCCTTGGTGATCCTATCATACAAATAAATATTTGGCATGCTATTACCACACAGAAATTCAGAGGACTAGTTGTGAATTTATCCCTCAAAATGGTGTCAATCAGTACAGATAGATATCTCCTAGCTATGTCTCACCACATACAGAAGTAGACATAGATATATAATAATTTCTCAGCTGTATTATAGTAGAGAAAAAGATGTCCCATCCTTCCAATAAATTTGCAGGGTGTATTATTATACCAATAAATGTAATATAAAACCTTTTACAGGACCTCTGTTTCCCATTTATGCTAGATTAGGCATCTTTCTCAAATGTCCACCATTAAGATAGGTTAAGTTGATGTGCAAAAGAGATAAAGCTTTCTTGATAATGATCCTACACTATGGAATTCCTATTGACAAACACTGAGTCCCTTCTGTGGACCATTTAAGTGAACGGCAAAACCTTCTATTTAAAGCTTCCTTCCATTTCATATATGATAGGCCTGTACAGTATGGTCAAAACAGTCCTGCAGAGTATTTTGTACATTTGTTGCCATGGCTGTTATGTCTAGTATTTGACCCAATTCATTGTTCTGTGTGTAAAAGACACTATTAATTGATTTTTAAATTAATTAATAGACAGGCTAATAGACAAAAGATAAGGACTATTTAATCATATATCAGCTACAAGGTTCTACGGGGCTGCAGCTCAACAGCAAAACCTCTGCTTTCCATGCCAAATTTTTGCTGCTTCTATCCTTGAACTCTCCATGAAAGGCTGGAAAAATTCTTGCCTGACACCTTGGAGAGAATTCCAGTCAGCTAAAACAGCACTATCAATTCTGATAACACAGTGCTAGATGGATCTATGACCTGATATAAGGCAACGTCTATCAGAGACTCACCATTTCTCCCAGGGTCAGATATTTGTTGCAGATCAATGAAATGTGTAGCAAGGGCAACATCTCCAATGTTCGCATCATCCAACAGCTGGACTTTTATTTTTCGAACAAGAGGAGGAAACATCTCAATGAAACTTATTTGCTCATTCCAAACTGGTTCTGTAGTGCTGCTTTCAACTGATGTTTCTCCCTAAATAAGAGAATGTTACATGAACAGAAACAAAGATCTCAGCTGGAAATAAAGCAGTAATAGAAGAGTGAGGGAGCACAGAACTGTTCAGACCAGCCTTCCCATTCTCTGACATCTTTCAGATGTCTTTACATTGCAACTTCCAGAATTCTCATCTAGGGTAAATGCCCCATTTACCCATCTTTTAAATAAACAAATTAGCTCCAAACTTTGTCACCTTTCCTTAGAGGAGAATTGTTCCATGGCTGTGTCTAGATTATTGTTTCCTGTAAGCTTAAGTTTAGTGCCAATGCACTAAACCAGAACGATACAAAGTAATTGACATCTTGAAAAACTTTTTTTTCCCTTTAGGAGGCTTGCACTGTGCCCATGTCCCCATTTGCATCTAACTACTGCACAGCACAATCAACCACAATCACACTTGTTATCCCTCTTGTCCTCATGATGTTGCCTTCTCTTTTCATCCTCAGCAGAGTGAGAGAGTATTGTTACCTGTATCAGTGTGTGATGACTGCCTACTCAGTTTAAATTGTATTCTACCCACAACCCACTTTTTTGACACCATCCAAGGATAGCCTCACATGGGCAAAACCCATTGTGCTTTGTAATCCGTTACTGATGGGAAGTCACTGACTGGCAGTGATTGGACTGGAGGCACTGGAGGCAGTACAGGAATTGGTAATAGAAACAGCATTTTTGCCTAACTCAAATGTGGGTAGATGCATTTTAACTCAGTAGTAGGAAAAGCTCTATGTCTCCTGTTACGCAGTCAGCAGATCCTTCACTGGGCTTGTATTAATTGCATATTGTAGGACTAGGTGGTGAGAGAAAAATGTAGTTGTAGGCATCAGGGGGAATTGCCTAAGCATAAGTTAGGGATGCTTTGGAATATACTCCACAATCAGCAGTTAGAGGAATCCTGACAGGATCATATTGTTTCCTAAATTCTTAATACCTGGTCTTTTTCTATTTGACCTAATAGAAAAGTTCAATACTAAAAATGAATAGATCAATCTGTTTTGTGAATCTTTCAGTAAGGAAATATACAACTTGCAACATAGAATTACCTGCTGTCCAGAAAAAGAAATCTGCACATAAGGATCAATGAAGACTTTCTTCTCACTCACAATTTTTGAAAAGCCACCCATGATTCCTGCACTCATACTGGGCAAACCATCTGCCTTGTACATTTTGATGCAGAATTTGGCCCAGGGTCTCTCAGCTGGAACTTTTTTAGGGAGCAACAAGTTCCTGAAAAGAAGATGTTTGATCAGTTAGTAGGGATGGCCCTTTTGGGATACATAATTCTGGGGTTAAAAATCAGAACAACAGTTCATTTCCTCAATTATCTGATATTTAATTAACAAACAAAATGATTAATTACCTTGCTACATTGCAGCACCCAGCCACCTTTGGCTAATTGCTAACCGGGGTTAGACCTGGTTAATACTTGGATATGAGACTACCAGAAAATAACAGAGCTTGAGACTGGACTGGGAAGTGGAAAAAATCCCCAAAGAAAAATATTCTAGAAGAAAAAAACACTTCTACATTTTTTGCCAAGAAAACATGAATATGTCCATGAACTCACCAGGAATCAAGCTTAGTGCCTCTCAAAGTAATTTTTTTGCAAGAGATTTGTGCCTGATTATTTTAAAAATAATATAGTCCTAACTCCTCAGAAAAGGAAGCAACCATATCATCATTCCTTGGATTAGAATGAGGAGAGAGACTAAGGACAATTCACACTGCAGCCAGACCTGCTTGTCTTCCATACTGCTTCCAACTGTTCCTGAAGCTGAGTTTAAAAATTCAAATCTGGGTTGCAGTGGGTTGGTGCCCAGCCCAAAATATGGACACTACAGGACCTGATTGGTTCTTCTTCCTGCTTCTTGCCCTTCCTATCCATGCAGAGAAGGCAAGCTTTGCTGGCTTGCCCTGCGTAGGTGAGTCTCCCAATGCCCCCCCACCATATTTTTTATGGATTGTTCCATCCTTAATCAAAGCAAAGTAGAATGGGTGTTTTCTTTATTCCTGCATTCCTTTGTGGTGATAGAAGATTTTACATATATAGAACTTAAATATGAATATATTTCATTTTCATATATTTTATATGTAGTGTTCATATATTAGAGACCTTTGCACTTGTATTATGGCCCTGAAGCTGTGTTGTATTTCCTAGAAGAATTTTGTTGACTTTCTTACTCTTCCTTTCTAGCAGGCCTTGATAGATAGCTGTGCCCATAGAAACAAGATAAGGTGTACATTCCAAGGATAGCTTCTCCAGAGGAAAGGCATTGTTTAATAACCGTCAAGGCACACTAGCAAGGATGGAAGGAAGTCCGTTATATGGAATGATGATAGAGGGAAGGAAGGAAATTCCTAATATGGAATAAGGTTAAGGTGGAGTATGGGTAACTGAGTAAGGGGCGATATTCTGAAGGAGGAGTTGAATGGAATCTATATAATGTGCTGTAAGAAGGGGGTCCTGCGCGGCCGCCCACCTAACAGCTAGCTGTCATTGCTTTTTCTCTTGGGTGAAGAATAAAGAACTTAATTTCATGCAACTGCCTGTCTTTGATCCTGGCTCAGAAACGAACCTGATAAGGAAAATTCTAACAGTGGCAAGGAAGAACTGATGGTTCATCATTAGAGAAGCAAAGAAGCATTCACTGACATTTGTAGCATTAGTCCAAATGCCTACCTTGCAACTTAAATATGTAGAGCGGTGGGGAAAGGAAGGGAAGCTTTGCGGTTGGGTGGGTTGGGGTTGGGAAAGCAAGTAAGCATCTTTCAACCAGCCTGGACAGGAACCGAAAGGGATCCTGCTATGAGATGTAAGGATTAAATGGAGCAATGAGCTTCTAGTGGGGGTGGGAAAACACAGGCAAAGAAAGTTCATGAACTTAATGGACCAGCCATTGTTAGATAAACCACAAGGTAATTTTTTAAATGGCAGCTACCATCAAGTGGAGAATATAGGAGTCTTGGCACCCAGGACAAAATGGCTGCACAAAGAAGTGACCAGAAAGGATGGCAGCTAGCTAGGAGACACAAGGTCTGTCCCTTCCTGACAGCAAAAAATACTTTCTTAGCTGTTAATTACTAAGAACTTGGCAAAAGAGCTGATTTTATTTTATTTTTTTTAAAATTTATATATCAAATTTAGTCACCACCCATTCACTCAGAGAGCAAATTTTCTTCTGGGAGTTGTTCCTAGAGGGCAAACCCAGAAGATTATAAAACTTTGTTAAACTGTTTGCAATAATGGACAGCAATTAAGGTGATAAGAACCCCTGAGTTTATAGGTTTAAAACTCCTGCTTACAGTATTTTGGTTTCTTCACCTGGTTCAGAAAGGCTTAAGATAATTTAAGACATAAAACCAGTTTTGATGTGGAGCTTCAAAATATGGGCTGGGAATGGGTAGAGGATGACATTATCCATTCCTGCACTCAGGAAATGGTGTGTGGCCTGAACTGATAATGGGACAAGGAGAAGATCCCAAATTTATCTGTGCAATAGAGGGCAGACATCAATTTCCGAGTGAGAAAAAGGAGATCTGAATTTCACTCTTCGTTAGAATGTTCATGCCCTTTCCTGTGCTCAACAATACAATTTATAAATAAAGTAAATTTCCCAAGCTTGATTAAGCACTGCACCTCTGGCCCTCTTCTTCACTCTTAGGATTAGGAAGACTGTCCTGTTATTACTAATTCCACAGGACAACACTCCATATACCTTTCACCATCACAGACTTACTTTTCAATGTCTTCATTCTGACTGCTGGAAGAGGTGGGGAAGGAACCGATTACTTCCCCCCGAGCCATGATAGAAATGTTGCACTTTACAAAGCCTTTAATTCCTGCTCTGGTGTCCTTTGGGTCATTAATCACAGCCCACTTCTGGTAGAACCTATGCTCTAAATGCATAAAGAGAGAACAATTGAATCACAATTTCTCTGGATCTAATTTAGATTATTAGGAGTTTGTGTCAGAAGGTTAGATGAGCTCTGCTGTTGTTGATGTGCTTTTTTTTTTTTGGTGAGTGGGTTATTGTTTATCCTTGGCTGCCAGGGGTTGTGTGTTGTGGGATTTTGTGTTCTTAATCCTTATACACCACCCAGAGTCACTAGTGTGAGATGAGCAGTCATATAAATCATATAAATACATAAACAAACAATCGTGTCTAGAAATTCTGAGCCTAGACCATACCTATGTATTGAAAAAAAGGACCCAGAGGAAAACTAAAACTAATGGAGTGACATAATACTTAGCAAGTATAAGTCAGTTATTCTCCTCAGAAACTATCAGAGCTCAGTTTGATTATAAGGAAGGCTATAGCCACAGAGAGCATAAACTTTTACTAAAAAATTTCCATGGGCATCACAGGAATTCCCAACCTGGCACCAATCACATATGTTGGGAAATTCTGGGAGTACTCATCCCAAACAACTGGAGGGCACCAGATTGTAGAAGATAGAAAATAGGCAATGTGAGGTAGCAAGTGCCTCAGGATATGGGGGGATGTGAAAGGGAAACACATTGTTTGTTTAATTACTAATGTATTTTAGTGCCAGCTGGGGAAATTTCATCAACATGATTTGACCAGCCTCAGACAGCAAAATGTCTTGAACCAGCTCCTGAAAATGTTGGGCAGATTTAATGAACAATTCCATTTTTCTCAGCTGAGAATCTTGATCATGGACCTTCTTGAAAGGACAAGTACTGGGAGAGCTGATTCTTAATTCTCCCATTTGTTAGAAGTTGTTGGAAATGAATGATGCTGATCATGAACAAATCCATTTGAAACAGATTAAGCAGCTTTTGATCAAACCACATGTTAAAGCAGACAATCCAAAGTAATGGGAAAAGAGAACCAAGAAGCAATTCTTGGCACAAAAGTAGCCTCATGGTACAGTACCTGGCTGGTTGTATACAGTCTCAAGATCTATCTTGAATGTGCCTATGCGAGTGTCTAGGAAGGGAATCTTCTTTGAATGGAAGACCTGCACATGAATACAAAGTTATTTCTCAGTTTTGAGCCATATGGCTGACAAGAGATCCACAGAAGCCAACTATTGCCAAGAAGAGCCTATCATTCGGGTTGAGAGTGGGAAGGACACCAAACAGCTGATCCCTAGGTTCAAAACATGATGGCAAGTGGCAATCATAGCCAAGTTAAATGGTATTAATGAAACTGAAACAGGATTCACAAATTAGTCTCTGCAATACCACAAGTGCAAAGTTTTTTTTCTCAGTAACATCACTTGTTAGTATTTCTTTTCCTAGTTGTATGTTTAATTGAATTATTTTATAAATTAGAATGTCAAACTTCTGGATAATAGTAAATTTCTTGTAAGAGAATTGCACAAAGATTATACATTTCTAGTGACCGCCTCTGTGATAAAATATGACATGATTAGCTCCTATTGTTTTGTTATTAATTTAAAAGCATAAATAAATAAATAAATGATTAGCTCCTATTGATCTGTGACAAAGAATAGCTGCAACTTTAGAAAAATAATTGAGAAACTATGTTCTAGAATGCTCATTTCATGGCACGATGTAAGGCCATTGGCCATCTACCCCCATCCCACCCTACCCCAAATATAGTAGCTAATATACTTACAGAAATCTCTATGAGTCTGTGGAATAGAATATCTCTTGGTTCATGAAAATCAAATGTAAAATACTGGAAGAAAAAGGAAGAAATCTAAATACTGAGTTTCTAAGTTCTACCATGTGCTGAGGAGGATCATACCAATACTATATGAGATGTCTTCAACAAGAAGTTATATAAGCAAAGGGCTTCCTTACATGCTCCAATGTTTCTAAATGGAAGGTTCTTTTCTATAGGGCTTTAAGATTATTCTGCATGTTGAACAAGGCCAAAACTTATTCCATATCATCCCAGAGTATAGGATGTGCTTTTGTTAGATGAAGACAGATTCCAACTGTTAGGAAACCTGCCTAAAAGTAAGAGTCCTTGGAGAGTGGAATCTATTTCTGAAATAGATCGTGAGCTCCTATTTAGCAGATTGTAACAACTGCCTCTTCAGCAAAGGATTGTTACCTTGTCATGGTGCTGGTGTTTGAGCACCTCAATGATGCCATGAGCTAAACTGTGAAGGGCCACCCAAGACGGGAAGGTCATGACAGAGAGGTCAGACTAAATGCGATCCCTGGGGAAGGTAATGGCAACCGACCCCAGTATTCTTCCGTGAAAACTAAATGGATCAGTACAACCAGAGATATGTCGGTATACCATCGGCAGATGAGACCCCCAGGTCGGAAGATGGTCAAAATGCTACTGGGGAGGAACAGAGGATGAGTTCAACTAGCCCCAGACGTGATGACGCAGCTAGCTCAAAGCCAAAAGGACGGCTAGCGGCCGACGGTGCTGGTGGTGAACGGCGAATCCGATGTTCTAAGGATCAACACACCATTGGAACCTGGAATGTAAGATCTATGAGCCAGGGCAAATTGGGTGTGGTTATTGGTGAGATGTCAAGATTAAAGATAGACATTTTGGGTGTCAGTGAACTGAAATGGACTGGAATGGGCCACTTCACATCAAATGACCACCAGATCTACTACTGTGGACAAGAGGACCACAGAAGAAATGGAGTAGCCTTCATAATCAATAGTAAAGTGGCTAAAGCAGTGCTTGGATACAATCCAAAAAATGATAGAATGATCTCAATTCAAATTCAGGGCAAGCCATCTAACATCACAGTGATCCAAATATACGCCCCAACCACAGATGCTGAAGAAGCTGAAGTAGAGCAGTTCTATGAGGATCTGCAGCACCTACTGGACAACACGCCTAAAAGAGAGATTATTTTCATCATGGGAGACTGGAATGCTAAGGTGGGCAGTCAACTGACACCTGGAATTACAGGTAAGCATGGCCTGGGAGAACAAAACGAAGCAGGACATAGGCTGATAGAATTTTGCCAAGACAACTCACTCTGCATAACAAAGACTCTCTTCCAACAACCTAAGAAACGGCTTTATACATGGACTTCACCAGATGGACAACACCAAAATCAGATTGACTACATCCTTTGCAGCCAAAGGTGGTGGACATCTATACAGTCGGTAAAAACAAGACCTGGAGCTGACTGTAGTTCCGATCACGAACTTCTTATTGCACAATTTAGGATCAGACTAAAGAGATTAGGGAAGACCCACAGATCAGCTAGATATGAGCTCACTAATATTCCTAAGGAATATGCAGTGGAGGTGAAGAATCGATTTAAGGGACTGGACTTAGTAGATAGGGTCCCGGAAGAACTATGGACAGAAGTTTGCAACATTGTTCAGGAGGCGGCAACAAAATACATCCCAAAGAAAGAGAAAACCAAGAAGGCAAAATGGCTGTCTGCTAAGACACTAGAAGTAGCCCAAGAAAGAAGGAAAGCAAAAGGCAACAGTGATAGGGGGAGATATGCCCAATTAAATGCAAAATTCCAGAGGTTAGCCAGAAGAGATAAGGAATTATTTTTAAACAAGCAATGCGCGGAACTGGAAGAAGACAATAGAATAGGAAGGACAAGAGACTTCTTCCAGAAAATTAGAAACATTGGAGGTAAATTCCAGGGAAAAATGGGTATGATCAAAAACAAAGATGGCAAGGACCTAACAGAAGAAGAAGAGATCAAGAAAAGGTGGCAAGAATATACGGAAGTCCTGTATAGGAAGGATAACAATATCGGGGATAGCTCTGACAGTGTGGTCAGTGAGCTAGAGCCAGACATCCTGAAGAGTGAGGTTGAATGGGCCTTAAGAAGCATTGCTAATAACAAGGCAGCAGGAGACGACGGCAACCCAGCTGAACTGTTCAAAATCTTGCAAGATGATGCTGTCAAGGTAATGCATGCTATATGCCAGCAAATTTGGAAAACACAAGAATGGCCATCAGATTGGAAAAAATCAACTTATATCCCCATACCAAAAAAGGGAAACACTAAAGAATGTTCAAACTATCGAACAGTGGTACTCATTTCACATGCCAGTAAGGTAATGCTCAAGATCCTGCAAGGTAGACTTCAGCAGTTCATGGAGCGAGAATTGCCAGATGTACAAGCTGGGTTTAGAAAAGGCAGAGGAACTAGAGACCAAATTGCCAATATCCGCTGGATAATGGAAAAAGCCAGGGAGTTTCAGAAAAACATCTATTTCTGTTTTATTGACTATTCTAAAGCCTTTGACTGTGTGGACCATAACAAATTGTGGCAAGTTCTTAGTGGTATGGGGATACCAAGTCATCTTGTATGCCTCCTGAAGAATCTGTATAACGATCAAGTAGCAACAGTAAGAACAGACCAGGGAACAACGGACTGGTTTAAGATTGGGAAAGGAGTACGGCAGGGCTGTATACTCTCACCCTACCTATTCAACTTGTATGCAGAACACATCATGCGACAAGCTGGGCTTGAGGAATCCAAGGCTGGAGTTAAAATCTCTGGAAGAAACATTAACAATCTCAGATATGCAGATGATACCACTTTGATGGCTGAAAGTGAAGAGGAACTGAGGAGCCTTATGATGAAGGTGAAAGAAGAAAGTGCAAAAGCTGGCTTGCAGCTAAACCTCAAAAAAACCAAGATTATGGCACCAGCTTGATTGATAACTGGCAAATAGAGGGAGAAAATGTAGAAGCAGTGAAAGACTTTGTATTCCTAGGTGCAAAGATTACTGCAGATGCTGACTGCAGTCAGGAAATCAGAAGACGCTTCATCCTTGGGAGAAGAGTAATGACAAATCTCAATAAAATAGTTAAGAGCAGACATCACACTGACAAAAAAGGCCCGCATAGTTAAAGCAATGGTGTTCCCTGTAGTAACATATGGCTGCGAGAGCTGGACCATAAGGAAGGCTGAGAGAAGGAAGATTGATGCTTTTGAACTGTGGTGTTGGAGGAAAATTCTGAGAGTGCCTTGGACTGCAAGAAGATCAAACCAGTCCATCCTCCAGGAAATCAAGCCAGACTGCTCACTTGAGGGAATGATATTAAAGGCAAAACTGAAATACTTTGGCCACATAATGAGAAGACAGGACACCCTGGAGAAGATGCTGATGCTAGGGAGAGTGGAAGGCAAAAGGAAGAGGGGCCGACCAAGGGCAAGATGGATGGATGATATTCTAGAGGTGACGGACTCGTCCCTGGGGGAGCTGGGGGTGTTGACAACCAACAGGAAGCTCTGGCGTGGGCTGGTCCATGAAGTCACGAAGAGTTGGAAGCGACTGAACGAATAAACAACAACAACAAACAATTGCCTATCCTAATAGACTCAGTCTCACAAGCAGGAGCTTAATAATATCTGGTTTATTAAAGAATAGCATGCAAATACAAAGAAAGCTGAGAATGAGCAAAAGCGCGCCAAATACAAACTAAAAACCCTCGGTGCAAACGTAATCCCTCCCCTCGCCCAACTGTTTCAAATTCCCCACCCCAGGTGCTGGTAACGAGTTCTGCTGATCTCCTGGGAAGAAAACCTTGAACAGACTAAATAACCGAAACACATTCCATTCAACTGAATACCGATAACACCCAGGAGAATCTGGAACACCAGAACACGCATCAGGCACTTGACATGAGAAACGTTACGATGTACAATGCACATTGAAACGGTGAACATGACACAGATGTGTTCAAGCAGATCCTAGACTGCCATCTCTGAGGGATTTTTAATGGGGTTCCTGAATTAAGCAAGGAGTTGAGTTGGATTCAGTGGTCTGAATCAGCAATTCTCAGCATGGGCTGTATGGCTCCCCAGGGGGCCTTGCCTTATTTCTAGGGGGCCTTATGCTGCTGCTAGGCATTTTATGTCTTTAGGAATTTTATTTGCTACTACACAATTATCTTTGCAGAAAATGAATTGTTTTTGTTAGCTACTATAACTTTAGTATATAATATATACAATCTTTATGATAGATAGATAGATAGATAGATAGATAGATAGATAGATAGATAGATAGATAGATAGATAGTTATATGATAAAGTTTAGATTAATAAACAGTACATATGGTAAATACCATTTTTCCAGCTAAAAATGACTATGAGGGGAGGTCACAGAGGTAAATGAGGCTCAGAATGGGGGTATGAGAAGAAAAGATTGAGAACCCCTGATCTAAATAGTCCTTCCAGCTCTACGATTCTATGTATTGCTCATGTACACAAGACATTTCCTTCACATACTGATAAACTATAACTTTTATTTATTAATCTACTGTGTCTTCAAACTGCCTAATAACACAAGTACTTGAGGATCATCTGAATACATTACATATGGAGCAATTACTTAATTTATACACAGTTTCCATGTCAATTCAGTGAATTTTGTAATATATTAAGCAGCCCTATCATGATGAGGTCTAAAGCTAAATGAAGTTTGCAGGAAGCAGTTGGCTATATAACAGTGCTCACATGCATTAAATCTACAAGTCTGAAAATAGAATTATATACCCTTTCTTCTAGTTGCATACCTCATTGTAAAAAGGACAGTTGGTGGACTTCTGTGTTGCTGTGTGTCTTTTCTCACCTCCAATTTTCACAACCACAAAAGGGTCAATATTAACTCCAACCAACTTCTGAGCTTCAATTATGTTGATGCCAATCTATGGAGACAATACATTTCCTAGAATCAGTCTGGATATGTCACTATAAAGTGAGAGGAACTAAATCAACTATTTGCTTGAATAGTTCTAGAGTCAAATCAATCAGATTTTCCTTTTAATTTCAGGTTTTCTGGATTAAATTGCTCAATCATTAATGGAAGTTATAAACAAATATATGGTTTTCAAAATCTGCTAAGAAATAATAAGTTATTGAGCATTCTTTTGAATGATTTGTTGTCAGAGACCCTAAGAAGTCAAACATGCATACCAGTGTCTGCCAGGCTTTCTGTCCACCTGACATCAATTCTTTAATAAAAAAAAATGTTATTCATATTCAAAAAATAAAACAAAAATACTAGTAAGCTTTAGTGTCATCTTTATTGACAAGAGTGGCTCAGGATTGCACAGACTTATTTCATAAAAAGCAGCCCTGTGCTTTCTTTGGATGTCTGCTTACCTGGCTGAAAAAAAGACAAGATAAACTGGTCTAACAAGGGGACTAGAGGAGGAGCAAGGAGCAACTTCACAAATTTGCCTTCTGGTAACTGGGTGCTTTATGACCTGCTATGCCCATCAGAGCAACTATTGTGGAATAGTCAGGACACCTCCATCCAGAGCAGCCATTTTATGTGAGTGCCAGAGCATCCTCTTACAATTTCAAATGTACCTATTGGTTCAAAATGGCTACAGTATAAACCCAAAGTTCACAGTAAGAGTGACAAATACATCACCTGGAAGTTCTGTGGTCTATGAGTTGCACAGAGATCCCACTTGGAGAAGACCCTAGAACGGCTAAAATGGAACACCCAACATTAATTAAATATCTTAGCAGTGTCATTTTCTTTGAACTGTTATTTTAGTTTTGGAATGCAGACTGCATTGGAATATAAAAGTAAAAATAGTGAATCAATAGCTGCAAGTTTCAGTCATATCTATGAATGCAGACATTTCCCTAATATTTTCCATCAATTTTAGGAAAAGCTTTGGGAGCTACAGCTTGTAGAAATGGAAAGTCTACTGAAGGACTAAATTAATTTCAGTAGTGAGGCTCAAAACACTTTTTACTTGGGATGTATTCTTGGTTAATACTGTTTCAGCAGAAGGGTAATGAAAGTAAGCCAACATTTAATTTTAAAATGTAATCACATGTTTTCACTTTGAAAAGAAAGATGGTATTTAAATTTAATTTAAAAATTACATTAAGGTATGTAATACTGCCATTATATTCAAACTACGGGTACATGATGTACCAAAACATAGTACACTGTAGTAGCTAAAATCTTGGGCTTAATTTCAGTCAAATCCAAGCTCATTGAGGAATCTGCCCCCCACAGATTAATTTTATAGGATTATTGTGATGATAAACATGGGGATAATGTACATTAGTATAATCTAATAAATAAAAATTGCTTTAGGTGTTACTGATGTTACTGGTTTCATTTGTACTGTGCTTATTTCTAAGCACATACGAAATAAAAAATCCTTGTGCTGGAAAGAATTTTGTAAACTGCTTTGAGTCTCCACGGATTACAGCAAAATATAAGCCTAGTAAGTAAATAAATACATCTACTACAACTTCTGCTTGTGACAATGGCATCATGGTTACCTGTGACAGTGTTTCTGAAAACTGAAAGGTGACCTCTATACCTGATCTGCAGCAACCATCTGTCGGTTAACCATTTTCCAAACTTTTATTTCCTCCTTTATTTTTTATTATGATTATTAATGTTGAAGTTACTAATATTGTTGCATGTATGCATAATTATTCTGATGACTAGTTTAGTATCTTAAAGCATTTTTTAAATAAACAAGTTGTGTCAGGAACTGCTACTTAATGCTACTTTATTACAAATGACAAGCAGAACATTTTTAATAAATGTTGGAACAATCATAACTTTGGCCAGAGCAAAAATTACGAAGTATATAAAAGCTAATAACCAACCTAAATGATGTGCGTGCACTATTTTGGAAAGGAATGTTTGGCTAGGTGTTAACCTTCCCCCTTCTGGTACCCTCTAGCCGCCTTTAAGCTCAACTTCCCAGCTACCTTCAAGAGCTTTCCTCCAGCCCCAGAGGAGGCAGAAATGTCTAACCGCATACTTTGCACTGCTGTCATTACTGACCTTTCCCAGTAATGAGGTCGAGGAATGGGGCTCTCCTGACAGGCTTAATGTGGAAGAAGCTAAGGAAACCAAGTGATAGTTTCCCCTGGCTTTGTTTGCCCCCACTCCCTCACCCCAAATGTCATCCACTGGTGGAAAAACACCTACCAACCACTTTCCTTAATGTACAAGGTGGCTATGCCTGGGGAGAAGACAAGTTTTAACAGATGGCTAGACCAGCAGATTTACCAATTGTCAAAACTTGCAGATTATCCTGCTGGGGTGTGTGGGGTGGGGCGGTGCATGAGAATCAGGGAGACAGGGGAGCTAATTCTTTACTTGCCAGGTCTTTGATCCCATTGTACCCCAAAAATGTGGCTGCAAGAACTCTGTTTTCCTTCTCTTCTTTCCCTTCTCTGCAGAAGCTAGTGTGGAAATGTGAAATTCGCCTAAAGCCTGTTCAATTCAAACTGCAGCCTCCCTTCCAAAGTCTGAAAAAGTGTTTGCCATCAAATGCATAGTACAAAACAGGGAGGATAGCAGGAGGGACACCCCTTTTAAGCCCTGCTGGTGCCAGCAGAAGAATATGCCTGTTTTTATCCCCACCCCCACCCCAACCCGAGTCTGAATGAGATAAAGACATCATGAAGGCTTGTTTTTTAAGAATGGTTACCAAGGCACCTTTCACCTCAGCCACAGAAGTCCAGTGGGTGACTTTGAATGAATCTCTCTCTCTCAGCCCAGCCTATGTCATGGGGAAAAATAGGAGAGAGTGATGTGTACCCTGTCTTGAGCTCCTGGGTGGGAGATGGGTTAAGAAATAAATCTTTGCACCACAGTTACAGCAGCTTTGGGATACTGGGTATTGCAGTTTAATGTATCTGGAATGTATCAGATTGAAGTCTGTGTTCTTTTGGGGAGAAATTGAAGCACTACTTTATTAACTGCTCAGGGGGGAAAGTACCTGTTTACAGAGCTGAAGACAATCCCAGAGAACTCCATATCAGATACATCGTAGTAATCATCTTCTTCATCATCCATCTCCAGACCTTTGACAAGCTTCCTGCCCAGCACTGCAGCCTTCCTATCCAGGTCAGCAGCTAGTTTTGCCTCAGCCACCCTGTAGCCCACATCAGAAGTTAAGAATTACAAGAATGGCGTGCTCATCATAATTCTATTATCTCCAGAGGTATACAATTTGAAATGAAGAACATTACATACAGTTCTCCTTTACTCACTTGTTACTGTATTTTTATTATTCCTATTACCACTGCTACTAGCTTAATCTGTATAAGATGAATCACTTACTTGCAAGCACATCTCACTGAATTCTTTACTAAATAGTAATGCATAGAATTGTGCTGTGAAACTCTGATTTCAGTGAACTAGATTTAAATGTATTTATTATTTCAATTTATATGGCCACCCATCTCAAATTCATGACCCTGGGCAGTTAACAACAGTTAAAAACAGCATAAAAACATATAACATTAAAAAAACACACATAATCAGCAGCCAAGGTAAAACAACAACCAACAACAGATCAACATAGCCACTGCACAAGGTCTGCCACATATCTGGATCTCCAAGATCAGTGACAAAACCACATCTTTAAGGCCTTATGAAAGACCAGCAGGGTTGGGGCCAGTCTAATCTCTGGCAGGATGATATTCCAAAGGCCAGCACCATGGCAGAAAAGGTTCTCTTCTTGTGTCCCGCCAGATGGCACTCTCAAATAGATGGGACCTGGAGGATGCCTCTCCTCCTGGACCTAATGGAGCAGGTAGACCGAATCAGGGAGAGGCAGTCCGTCAAATAACCCAGCTCCATGCCATGAAGGGCTTTACAGGTCACTACCAGCACCTTGAATTGAACCCAGGAGCATGCTGGCAACCAGTGCAGCTCATGGAGCAGAGGTGTAACATGCGCTGATTGAAGATTGCACGTAACTGGCCATCCACTGCATTCTCTACCAGCTACAGCTTCCAGGTGCTCTTCAAAGGCAGCCCCATGTAAAAGGCATTGCAGTAGTCCATTCAGGAGGTGACCAAGGCAAGAGTGCCATCCCAGTCCAGGAATGGGTGCAGTTGATGCCCCACACAAAGTTGTGCTAAGGCCCTCCTGGCCATGGCTGCCACAGGAGCTGCAAATCCAGGAGGACCCCCAAATTGCTCACTAGTTCTGTTTGGGATTGTGCAAGCTCATCCAGAACTAAAGATAGAAAGTCCCCAGAACCAGAGGGCCTTAATACTCAAAGCCACTCAGTCTTCCTAGGGTTGAGCTGAAGCCTATTGTTCAACCTATTGGGCCACCAGAGGTGGAGATGTAAAGTTGGGTATCATCAGCATACCAATGATACCTCATGCTGTGTCATTGAATGACCTCACCCAGTGGCTTCATATTGAAAGCCGCTATCCATTACTGTCCCATTGCTATCCTGTATCTTGTAAATCATAAGCACCGCTGAGCTGATCTCTGAGATTTGCTTAAAATATGAGTTCTAGGCAGCCTAATATTACATATGCAATGCTACAACTTGAGAACTAGTTTGGTGTGTTGGTTAAGGCACCAGGCTAGAAACCAGGAGACCATGAGTTCTAGTCCTGCCTTAGGCACAAAGCCAGCTGCATGATCTTAGGCAAGGCACACAGCCCTAGGAAGGCAATGGCAAACCACTTGCAAAATCTTGCCAAGGAGTCAACACTGACTCAAAGGCACAAAAGGGGGGGGACACAACTTGGAATATTGCACCAACACATGCTGTATATGCTTCCACACACTTGTTACAGCGGCAATATAGGGTATCAGACCAGTAACATGGATATAGAATATGTTACTTACTCTAAATCTTCAAATCCAGGGTTGCGAATTATAATCTCAGAACTGAAATAAAGAAAAATAAAACATGAGTAATGCAAAGCAAACAAATACTGGCTGTTGAAAGTTGTTACTGATATAACTTTTTTGAATCTTTTCCCTACAAATCCCTTTCATCCAATTGGGGAATTACAGTTTTATAGTCAGCTGTAATTTTCCATCTCCCAGTTCATCTCAATCCAGTTTAAAACACATCCAAGATTGATCTCAGTTTTTTGGCTACTTGCAAATACACTAAGAAATCAAGATGATATGAGCAGGACCATGATTGCATGATTGCAAGCTTAGGACTTGCAGAGAATTGGCAGCCAATCAGAGCTTGCTCTTTCTAGCTAATAGCTGAATACAGACTAGTGTTCACTTGCTAGTATTTCAAACTGGCCAATAACTGAGTGCTTCATCCTGCCCCGTCAAATTTCACCAGGTCCATACGTAAACATCATTTCTCCTGTTTCAAGGAAAAAAAGATCTAGTGTTTGTCTTGTCTTGCCATGTATTTCTATGTGAGCATTTTTCCATTGTAACAGAAAAAAAATCCTAGAGACAACTTGAGGAGGAGCTTGGTGAAGGGAGATGGATTGTTCCACAGATGTTGAAAACCTTCAAAAGTTTATGACTCCCTATAATGGCAAACCTCTGTTGTTTCCCAAATATCTGCAACCTGAAATGGTGGCATTTCAGAAATTCTGAATTTAGGTGTTTTTCTGGAGCATGCTAGAATATTGCTATGATGGGAGCCTAGCAACTGGAGGTGGGGCAAGGGAAGAATCTCTTCCAATGGGAGAACAGATCACCTTGGCCTCTTCTGAAATGCAGGATCACAGTATTCATCATCATTGTTCATCCTTGGGTATGTATATTGAAATAATATCCATCCTAATCTTATACTCCTGCTCCCACGCTAAAGGTTTTCACTTGGGTAGAGCATCAAAGTTACAAGCTATTCCAGAAAACTTTGTGTAGTACCCCTTTGCAGTACCATATCAATATAGCCTGATATTATATAGTACTACATGTCTTTTTCTTAAAATCTTTAAATTAATCAGAAACAGTTGTGTCCAAGAAAAGAACACACTGGGCAGAGAGGGAGAGCTAACAGAGTTTGGCAATACATTTCAACACAGGAACAGACAAGGAAGAGAGGGAATGACCAGAAAACTGTACTCTGGGATGCTATGTGCTCAGCTGTGTGGAGTAAAAAGGTCATCTCCTGATTGTGAGGAGAGTGTCCTAAGAGTTCCTGATGGCCTTCATGCATGAAAGAGTAAATGCTTCCTGTGAACAAGCAGAGGTTGCTTCAGAGGCTGTAGTAGGAATATAGGGGAGCCAGTTTCCTGAAAGCAAAATCCAAAAAAGCAAAAAGTGAAAGATCAGGGACACATAACAGAGTTCTGTGCAGAATTTTACCTTTAAGTTGAAGAGAGACCAAAATTGGAGTGGGGGTGGGGGAAGGGATAAAAGTTATCTACTGTATGTCCCTTAGAAATGAAAATGAAGGGGCATGGCCTTTCACTTATGGCATGTTTATATTCAAGTTTAAAATGCCTGAGCCTGGCATATATTTTTTCTTGAGGAAAAAGCATGAAGATTGGAGCAATGAGTGGTCTTGCTTCAGTTCATAACAAAGGACAAAGATTTATTAGACAAACAAAATAAGTGTTATAATAGGAGCTGACAGAAGCAGCCTCCTTAAGAAAGTATAAAGGAGGAAACCAGTGGAAGAGACTGAAAGCCAGAAATAAGAGATGTCAAAAATATTCTGCACAGCTGAATATCAGAGACAGCTTTGAAGCATTCTCAGAAGAAACAGGATCTAAACCTTCAAGGAAAGAAAAAGCGATCCTCCCCTACAGGAAAGAGGATGATGAATCTCTGAAGGCCAGAGGGCTTACAGCTGCAGACCATAAAAAGACAAAGAGTTGTGGATTATTTGTGACTGACTACGATGTGGAATAGAAAGAAATGTGTGTTATCTGCCAGGAACACAGACTAGAAATGTGACAGAACAATTGCCAAAATGTATCAGGTCCAATGATAATTATCCCTGCCTGCTGATCCATATGGAAGCTGCCAAGAAAAGATACAACCATATCACTATGGACTTTGAAGATCTAGAAAGGAAGCTCAGGAACTTGGACTGTACTTGAGATTCTCATTTGTTCTTCCAGTTCATGGAAGAGACTGGAAGGAAAAGAAAAATATTGCAAACAAATAACTTGTGACGAACCTGACTCCATTACTGCACAGCTAGATTGCATGTCTCTCACGTAGCCTCAGAATGCTGTATATTCCCTTATAAGGGCATGACTTGTATTTCCCTATTCTCTTTGTACTCACTCCCCCGCCCTGATAGAACTGCTGAATAAAAGGAGGTGGGGGCGTGGCACCAGGAGGCAGTACCAGCAACCTCCTGAGATGTGGCGTCTCTCACCACAAAAGAATCCCGTACCTACCGTTGTTTTTTCGACCTCACCCTTGCGAGGGAATCGTTGGCTCATTCCCCCCCAGGGAATCCCATAGACCGAAGGGCGAAGGACTGGTCGCGCGACGCGACAACTGGGGGCTCGTCCGGGATCCCTTCGGTCTCACAGTGTGATCTCTGTCTAGAGGTGCACTGCCTTCACTCTCGTTACTACGCACCTGGCAAAGGCTCTGCAATCGTAAGTAATGGGCTCCCCACTCTCCAAAGTTTCGTCAGTTCATAGGGACGAACTTTATGATTTAGTGAAGAAGGCTAACTCTTGTCAAAAGGCCCTGCGCAACTCGTCACCTGGGGAAAAGGCTACGCTGCTGTGCAACTTCCTGATCGAGTGCTCTGGGTTCCTGCTCGCTGTGTCCGGCCATATCATGGGCAGCCTCCTGACAAGCACCTCCTTGACCCTCCTTCTCTGTTATCTCTCTTCCATCTTTGCTCCCCTCACAACGAACCCTAAAACAACCTCTCTCATTCGAACCCATCGTTTACGCTACCCTGCCACCATCGGCCGCAGCTCAGCATCCAACGCCATGGAATGTCTTCAACGCTCTCCCATCAAAAGAAAAGGCACCTTCTGGCGCTGGTTCCGCAACAACACCCTTCTCCAAGATGGCGATTCCTACTCCATCACTTATCACTTTCGCCAAACTACCCTTGCTATCACCAACGTACAGTTGACCGATCTAGGACAATATCACTGTGAAATAACAAAATTAATTAAGGGGTTCGCCACCTCATCTCGCCTTACGCTCACCTTGTTTCAACTCTCCCTTCCTGAGCCCGCCCGTTGGCAGGGACGACGCCTGCTGGCATCTGACGCCCAGGGATCGCATCGCCCTTACAGTATCACCTGGACAATCTGCGATGCCTTGGGTCAGATCCTGAATACCTCCTTTTGTTATAGCCCAATTGTATCTTGTTTCCCTAACCTGTATTTTGACTTTTCAGAAATGCTTTTAGGAGTGACAGCCTACAGGAGGCTGGACGGCACCCCGCCCAGCCACTCCATCGTTAAAAGGTATCCCCTGTATGTGTGCCCAGGACATGACACCCGCCCTGACCACGTGCACGACTGCGGAGGCTTAGCAGATTACTTTTGCAAGTCTTGGTCCTGCGTTTCCACCGGCCACATCTACTGGACCCCTCTGTATAAGACTGATTACATCACTCTCACTCGGTTGAGAGAGGACATTGAGTGCACCGCGACCAATCAGGGTTGGAATAAATGTAATCCGGTTATTGTACAATTCACTGCTGCAGGAAAAGCTCAGGGGAATGCCTGGGACTCAGGTGTAAAATGGGGAGGTCGTATATATGCCGGATGGCCCGGGTTTCATTATGGCAACATATTCTACATTCAACGACAGGTCACTCTCCCTCAGTCCCCACCTGTTGGGCCCAATGCCGACGACATTCACTCCACCTTTCTTAAACCCCTCACCAAACAAAAAAACCCCCTTGTCTCTCTTCTTAACTCCTCCTTTTCCCTTGTTCACACCGCTTCTAACACATCTCGATGTTGGCTTTGTTTGTCTTCCTCCCCACCATTCTATGAAGCAGTCGGTTCTCCTGACCCTATCCGAAACTCTACCTCAGCCTCCTCCTGCCGCTGGCAAAACACCACGTTGACTATCACCTCTATAATAGGGCAGGGCTGCTGCCTTGGCCGTGTTCCTGCTAACTATACTCAATATTGCCTTAATTCTTCTCATGATCACTGTGCCCTCTATCTTCCACATAATCGCTTGAACATCAACGGTTACACCGGCCATGGTGGCTACGGTGTACTCTACACTACCTCTGGTAATATCTCTGCCCGCTTGACAGGGCAATACTTTATCCCTGGGAACAACTCTGTTTGGGCATGTTCTTCTGGCCTCACCGCATGTGTATATGGTGATACTTTGTTACGAACTAACGCCTTTTGTATTCAGGTGCTCCTACTCCCCAAAATCTCTATCTATTCCCCTGACGAACTTATCTCCATTTTAGAACCCCCTCATTACCCCCTCAAGGCTAAGCGCGAAGTAGTGACTGCTGTAACTTTATCAGTCCTACTGGGCTTAGGTGCGGCCGGAGCCGCCACCGGTGTGTCAGCCCTTGTTGTCAATGATCAGAACCTGCGTCACCTTAGTGCTATCATTGACACTGACCTTCGCGCCATCGAACAATCTATTGTGGCGCTACAAGATTCCCTTACCTCTCTATCCGAAGTGGTTTTGCAAAATCGTAGGGGTCTCGACCTTCTGTTCCTCAAACAAGGGGGACTGTGTGTTGCTCTAAAGGAAGACTGCTGTTTTTATGCCGACAACTCAGGAGTAGTATTGGACTCTATGAAAGAGCTCAATTCCCGTTTAAAAACAAGGGAATTGGAGCGCCAACAATCCATGTCATGGTATCAAAATATGTTTAGCATTTCTCCATGGCTAACCACACTGTTGTCCACTCTGTTGGGGCCCCTCCTGTTATTGATTCTCGTATGCACCATAGGCCCCTGTGTGCTGGGTCGCGTTCTCCGCTTCTTAAAGCAGAGACTTCATACATTGGACTCAGAGGTATCCGAGACAAAGCTTGCTGTTCAACACCTGGTCACTGCTGTAGGTATGGAGAAAACACCACTCTTGGGATGGTCCTCTGATAGTGAATCGGAAATGGACAAGGACCCCCAGTCACACTACCCCCCGAGAGAGGACGCTGGGATGGGTCTCCTTGGACTGAAGAGTCCCTGGCTCCCCGACTCAGACCCTCTGGGGGGAGGACAAAATTAAATAAAAAAGGTGGAAATGTGACGAACCTGACTCCATTACTGCACAGCTAGATTGCATGTCTCTCACGTAGCCTCAGAATGCTGTATATTCCCTTATAAGGGCATGACTTGTATTTCCCTATTCTCTTTGTACTCACTCCCCCGCCCTGATAGAACTGCTGAATAAAAGGAGGTGGGGGCGTGGCACCAGGAGGCAGTACCAGCAACCTCCTGAGATGTGGCGTCTCTCACCACAAAAGAATCCCGTACCTACCGTTGTTTTTTCGACCTCACCCTTGCGAGGGAATCGTTGGCTCATTCCCCCCCAGGGAATCCCATAGACCGAAGGGCGAAGGACTGGTCGCGCGACGCGACAATAACTAGCTTCGGAAATGCAATTGGTAGGAGATTTTTGGCTTTTGGAACTATGAGCTGAGTTATCTGGATAATGGACTACTAGCACAAGATGGGTTGCACCTCACAAGAACTGGAATATATGTGTGGATGAAAACATGCCAAGCTTGATCAAGAAAGCTTTAAATTCAATCCAATAAGGATTCAAGATGAAAATCCTAAATACATATCTGTGCAGAGAAATGGAATGTTGCAGTACAGTAATAGGGCTTATTAAACCATTTAATAAAAGGAGCATTAGTTCATAGTTTAAGACTTCAGTTGTCTATACATTAGTGCTCGGAGTATGAGAAATAGAAATATGAGCTTGAACTCATAGTACAGGAGGGCAAATAAATTTTAATAGCAATAATGGAGACCTCATGGAATTATTGGAAAAATTGAACAATATAATTTGTTCAAAAGGAAAAGAAGCAATAGAAATGCAGAAGTTACACTCTGTGTTAAAAATATCCACTTTTGCTTATAAATCTAAATGAATGAATTCAATGTATGCTAGAGAGAATCTGGATTAAAATAAATAGAAGAGGAAATACTGTTGTTAGGGTCTCCTGCTATCTGCCCAACCAGGGAGAAGACATGATTATGCTCTCCAGAATCAAATTGCAAATGTGTGTGAATTATTGGAAATGGGGAGACCTTAATTACCCCCAAATCTGTTAAAAAAGTCACCAAGCATGTTCCTTCCATGAAGTTGGGTACGTATGCTGCTTAGAGTCAATTGTGAATCAAGTGGCATATAAGCCCAGTAAATAAATAAATTCTGACAATTTGCTATGCCAGAAGGTGAATCAGCTATCTTTAGTTCAACATAACAGAGAAGACTTTGTTGATAACTTGGAAGTAGTAAGAATATTAGGAAAAAGATGACCAAGTATTGCAGGAGTTCTTGATTTTAAGGGAAATTAAAGCTTGGAGTGTACTCAAACTCAAGAAAGTGAATTTTAATAAATTCAGAGCAATTATAAGGAAGAATACATGGCCAGAGGAGGTAATGGGAAAAGGAACTTAGATGGGAATTTTTAAAAAAGGAAACATCAAAAGCACAATTCCAAACAATTTCCAAAATGGGAAAAAAAATAACTGGGAAGATTCTAAAGAAGATCATAAAGTGATTACCCTGGATCCACCTTGAAAACAAAGTGGTGATTGTCATAGTCAGCTTGGATAATAACAAGTCTTACTAGACTAAGTTTATCTCATTTTTGATTAGGTAACTTCCTTTACCATACTGTGGGTCTGTATCTTGATTTCAGCAAAGTGTTCTATGACTTTCTGATTAGAAACTCTTTAAGCGTAGGCTAGACTTTTTAGTCTGAAAAACAATAAAATTGTCATTTAGAAGATTAAAAATGAATACATTATGTCTTAGTACAGATTCTAATACCTGTCTTTCATCTGGTAGACAAAATCTTCCTCAACCCATGTCCCTGCAGCACCATCCGGAGGCTGGTATCTCAAATCCAATTCAATATATATCTACAAAGGAAAAGTAACACTTAGGACTACAAATATTATAAATCCCAAATGTTTGGAGGATTTTTTGTACAAAAAGTGTAGGTCACACAAAACCAAATCTTCATAGAGGATTATTATTATTATTATTATTATTATTATTATTATTATTATTATTATTATTATTTATATGCCATGCAACTCCCAGTAACTCTGGGCAATTTACAAATCGTTAAAAACATTTAAAAGCAAGAAAACAATACAAAAGAAAAAAGAACAAAGTTGGCAGAGATAACAAACTTAGATGAGAACAAGGGAAAAGAAGAAAAGGGGGCTTCAATCACACTAGTTTCAGGGCCCTTCAAAACAGCAGTAGGATGTGTTTCTCACAAGAGAAATATGTTGGAAGATGTGTTTCAATCAAACTGAAGCCTGGGGGAGAAAGGAGGTTTTCTAGAGTTTGCAGTGAGTTACTGTGTGATGGCTGAGGATAAGTTCAGCAGCAGAAAAATAGTAAAATCTTTCTGTGATAGTGCTCTGTGTCTTGAAAGGCCTACCTGAGGTCATGTCACTGGTGCATTTTAAGTGTTATAATACTAGCCAAATGACTTACTCCAGTAATGCTGTGTTTTTTGTCAACAAGAGCCTCTCTGATGTTCAGTCGTCCAGACATTACCAACTGCTGAAGGCTGATAACTAAGGTGCCAAGTAGTCTACAAAAATAAAACCAAGATAAAGGGAGAAAAAGTCTAACAAACAGTATTGTAAGCATATAATATTGTTCTGGTAGATTCAAGAATGATGACATACTGTATAAATACAAATGATTAGCTGCTCATTCTGAACTTTGCTAAAGCAAGAAAGCTGTCTTTGTGCTTAGGAGAGCAATTATGTGATGTGACTGTATCAGACAAGAGACCATAATTTCTATCAGAGCCAAAGCAATTAAGCCTTCTGCTTCTGCCCCGTGTCTTCCATCTTTCTCCTTCTGTTCTGGGTTTGAGTGTTTGATGGAATGCTTTGGGAGTCAGTCATTGGTCTCATACCTGTATTCTGACATGGTTTGTTTCAACCATGGTTTATTGAATAATCCAGAGGCCTAGTTCATAATACTAAGCCTTAAACCATAGTTTACAAACACAGTGTTTGGTTTAAAGCCAAGCAAATCATACTATGGTGTAGCAAGATGTGTAAACCTAAATTATGTTGAAATAGTGGTTAGATAACACCACAGTCCTTTTCCTTCTCTTCTGTACATAACAAGTCCCTAAAAATACAACTTTTTATCATTCACTGAAGGATGTTACCTAAAAAAAGAAAAGTTAAGCATAAAAGCTTAATCTTGGTCTTTTTGAGGTTTATCTGCAACCCAGCTTTTGCACTTTCTTCTTTCACCTTTGTTATAAGGCTGCTCAGTTCCTCCTCGCTTGCAGCCATCGAAGTGGTGTCATCTGCATATCTGAGATTGTTAATATCTGAGATTGTTAATGTTTCTTCCAGCAATTTTAACCCCAGCCTTGGATTCCTCTAGCCCAGCACGTCGCATGATGTGTTCTGCGTACAAGTTGAATAGGTAGGGTGAGAGGATACAGCCCTGCCGTACTCCTTTCCCAATCTTAAACCAGTCCGTTGTTCCGTGGTCTGTTCTTACTGTTGCTGTGAAAGGTGAAAGGTCCCCTGTGCAAGCACTGAGTCATGTCTGACCCTTTGGGGGGACGCCATTACCGTTGCTACTTGGTTGTTATACAGATTTCTCAGGAAGCAGACAAGATGACTTGGTATCCACATACCACCAAGCACTTGCCACAATTTGTTATGGTCCACACAGTCAAAGGCTTTAGAATAGTCAATAAAACAGAAGTAGATGTTTTTCTGAAACTCCCTGGCTTTTTCCATTATCCAGCAGATATTGGCAATTTGGTCCCTAGTTCCTTTGACTTTTCTAAACCCAGCTTGTACATCTGGCAATTCTCACTCCATGAATTGCTGGAGTCTACCTTGCAGGATCTTGAGCGTTACCTTACTGGCATGTGAAATGAGTGCCACTGCTTGATATTTTGAACATTCTTTAGTGTTACCCTTTTTTTGGTATGGGGATATAAGTTTTCCAATCTGGTGGCCATTCTTGTGTTTTCCAAATTTGCTGGCATATGGCATGCATCACCTTGACAGCATCATCTTGCAAGATTTTAAACAGTTCAGTTGGGATACCGTCATCTGCTGCTGCCTTGTTATTAGCTTAAGGCCCAAATCATATTCTTAAAGCCCAATCAACCTCACTCTTCAGGATGTCTGGCTCTAACTCACTGACCACGCTGTCAAAGCTATCCCCGATATTATTATCCTTCCTATACAGATCTTCCATATATTCTTGCCACCTTTTCTTGATCTCTTCTTCTTCTGTTAGGTCCTTGCCATCTTTGTTTTTGATCATACCCATTTTTGTCTGGAATTTACCTCCAATGTTTCTAAGTTTCTGGCAGAGGTCCTACTGTCTTCTTCCAGTTCCGCGCATTGCTTGTTTAAAAATAATTCCTTATCTCTTCTGGCTAACCTCTGGAATTTTGCATTTAATTGGGCATATCTCCCCCTATCACTGTTGCTTTTGCTTTCCTTCTTTCTTGGGCTATTTCTAGTGTCTCAGCAGACAGCCATTTTGCCTGCTTGGTTTTCTTTTTCTTTGGGATGTATTTTGTTGCCGCCTCCTGAACAAAGTTGCAAACTTCTGTCCGTAGTTCTTCCAGGACGCTATCTACTAAAACTAGTTTAATAGATCTATTTTTCACCTCCACTGCATATTCCTTCGGAATATTAGTGAGCTCATATCTAACTGATATGTGGGTCTTCCCTAATCTCTTTAGTCTGCTCCTAAATTGTACAATAAGAAGTTCGTGATCTGAACTACAGTCAGCTCCAGGTCTTGTTTTACTGACTGTATAGATCTCTGCCACCTTTGGCTGCAAAGGATATAGTCAATCTGATTTTGGTGTTGTCCATCTGGTGAAGTCCATGTACTGGACTTCTCTTAGGTTGTTGGAAGAGAGTGTTTGTTATGCAGAGTGAGTTGTCTTGGCGAAATTCTATCAGCCTATGTCCTGCTTTGTTTTGTTCTCCCAGGTCATGCTTACCTGTAATTCCAGGTGTCATTTTACTGCCCACCTTAGCATTCCAGTTTCCTGTAATGAAAATAACATCTCTTTTAGGTGTGTTGTCCAGTAGGTGCTGCAGCTTCTTCAGCATCTGTGGTTGGGGCGTATATTTGGATCACTGTGATGTTAAATAGCTTACCCTGAGTTCGAATTTAGATCATTCTATCATTTTTTGGATTGTATCCAAGCACTGCTTTAGCCATTTTAATTATGAAAGCTACTCCATTTCTTCTGTGGTCCTCTTGTCCACAGTAGTAGATCTGGTGGTCATCTGATGTGAAGTGGCCCTTTCCAGTCCATTTCAGTTCACTGACACCCAAAATATCTATCTTTAATCTTGACATCTCACCAATAACCACATCCAATTTGCCCTGGCTCATAGATCATACATTCCAGGTTCCAACGGTGTGCTGATCCTTAAAACATCGGATTCGCCGTTCATCACCAGCACCGTCAGCTGCTAGCCATCCTTTCAGCCTTGAGCTGGCTGCGTCATCACATCTGGAGCTAGTTGAATTTATCCTCTGTTCCTCCCCAGTAGCATTTTGACCATCTTCCGACCTGGGAGTCTCATCTTCCGATGGTGTACTGACATATCTCTGGTTGTACTGATCCATTTAGTTTTCATGGCAAGAATACTGGGGTGGGTTGCCATTACCTTCCCCAGGGATCGCAATTAGTCTGACCTCTCTGTCATGACCTTCCCGTCTTGGGTGGCCCTTCACGGTTTAGCTCATGGCATCATTGAGGTGCTCAAGCTCCAGCACCAGGACAAGGTAGCGATCCTTTGCTGGAAGGGAGAAACTCTAGCAATTGGTTATCTTACTTTTCTCTCTTGGTGATTACCATTTCCACTAGTGTCTTCCATTGCTTTTCCTGCATCTTGGATAACATGTCTCCCCACAAAAGGGCAAGGTGTATCTACTAGAAAAATGGGATGTTTATTTTTAGTTTAGCATGAATGAATGAATGATCATTTAGGTTGTTTTAGTGGTTTTCTGTATACATTCAAGTGACTGTAATCAAAGAGTATAATTCTGGATTAGATATGTGCAGGACTTAAATGCTTTCTTCCAATTCCAGTTTAGTCAGTTGGTAACGCTCTGATATTCAAATACCTAAAATGTAATTTAGATATAATTGTTATCAGGGTCATGTTATTTAACTTTGCTTGATATAGTTGTGCCAGCTGAGGTCCACTCCATTCCACCAAATCATAAAGAATACAGTTTGCCTAAAGTGGAATACAGCAGAAAGATTTTCCTAGTGCGTTATGAACATACCTGTTACTGAACACCTTGCTGCAGTTGTAAACTTTAACTATCAACATTTCTTCCATAATGAACTTTCCATAATGTGGCCAGCGAAAGAGCTAAAAAATGAAATAATGCCAGAATTAATACCAAAAGCTTCTGAAAAGTCCCTTTACCAGCTGTTCGCGTCCAATCTCAACAGATGACAGAAAATTGTGAGAGTTTATGCCATAATACATATCACTTATCTTTCTAATTACAGAACTTTCTGGCATTCCCACACTGAATTGTGGATATTTAACATAAAGCTTTCCAGATGCTGTTGGAACACCAATCACCCCCCACCACTATTATGCTGCCTATGGTTCATGAGATTTGTAGTTCAATAGCAAGCTGCAGGACCACAACCTGTATTCAACAGCAATGAGACATAGTTTGTAGTAATTATCTGTATTCAGTGATCACTACTTTCCCCAATCTGGTGTACTTTAGATTCACTGAAGCTATAGCATGGTCTTTGAACTATACGGTCTTACAATATTTGAGAAATTACACAATTAAATAGTTTAACCAAATTAGATTGTGTGGCCCGCTTTCACCAGATTGTATTGTTTCCTACTCTGGAGAAGCCCTGGGTACTTTCCCCACACACACGAGTCAACTGTAATTATGATGGAAAGTTTCTGAGGAGTGTGACAATTCCTTACCTCTCCAAAGACTGCTTCCTGGCCACAGTGTATCTTCTTTGTTTTCTGGGTAAATCCTTGGGGGAAAAAAATAAAAAGTTTGTCCAGCATTTGAAACACTGGGTATGAATTTTCTGTGAAGGAACATACCGTATATCCTTAAAATAAAGCCTCGTTAAAAAAAATCAGGATTTTTTGTAGCCAGATGTTATGTGGGGTTCAAACCCTCTCCTGGGAATTAAATTCATAGACCTTTGCACTTTAGATGATTATATACAATGTGTTAGCTTTAGGAGCTATCCAGGTCCTTATGTTCAATGACTGCAGGAAGGGATGTATAGAATCTATCAGAATGGTATATATGGTCTACCTTCCCTTAAGCTCTCAGAGCAGAGTGATACAGATGTTATATTATGTCATGCCCCCATGTATGGATTTTACATGACTTCCACCACCACTTCTTGGTCAGAAGTAATGTAAAAGTCATGAAATCACCTCCAAGCGGAAAGATGGAAGTCATGTAAAACTCTATACACATAATTTACTAAAATAGGCCCATTCCATGTAAAGTCCACTACACTGAGGTCTGGTAAACTGAGGTTTCACTGCACCTGTCATGCTAGTTACCCCTGAGAACTTTTTGGGCAACCAGTTATCTGAAGAGGCTCTTAGTATTTTTTTTTCTTTCATTCTGTTGCTATCATTTATAGACTCCAAAGCAGTATATATGCTCTTTCACTTTTATCCCCTAATACTCCTTCCTCCTCCTCTTTTCCCCACAACAGCAACCCTGTGAGGTGAGTTGGGCTGAGAGAGAGTGACTGGCCCAAGGTCACCCAGCCGGCTTTCATGCCTAAGGTAGGACTAGAACTCACAGACTCCTGGTTTTCTAGCCTGTTGCCTCTCAAAATCCCTATAAAAATGCTGAGAATTCTGGAATTGTAGTCCCAACATACTTGGAAGGAATCCAAGTTTGGGGAAATTAAACTACTACACCACATTGCAGAATACAGAGGATGCCTTCGTGCAGAGTCTGTTATGTACAAAATACACATACAGAAACCAGAGCAAGGGACTTATGTTTTCCAGATTTATTATATCAGGAACCTAAGAAGAAAAAACAAAACAGGGGAGATAAATGTTTTCTAGATGTTTCTATATGAGATAAATGACCCTATCCTTGATATTAAACTAGGGCTACACAACTGTTCAGGCTGAGGTCTGCCTGAGGTCACATTCTAAAACAGTAGTGGATGATCAAGACAACATATAAATTAAGTTCATTTTATTTATATTAAATTAAAAATAGTTAATATTACTCTCTAGTTGGGTATTTCATAACTGACTCCTACCTCACATTAAACCATTTGTTTTGGTAATAACTTTTGGACATTTCTGGAGGTTTCATGCAATCTGGCATCTCAAAATGTGTAGTTCTATAGTGGGAACAACATACACATATATTTGGGTTCTGAGAGATTTTATAGGTTGCGGAAGCAGAACAAAGCAACCATGGAGACAACGGCCATTCCCCACTAGTCACCTACGGCATCTTCTAGAGCCATGTCCAACCACTCTTGTACTAATATAACAGTGATGAAGACATCAATGGCTGGGTAAAGCTAGAAGATGTGATAAATGTCTAGTGGGGAAATGGCCAAAAAGTGTAATTAGTATATTATTTAACAATTTACTTCCTCTTTCAAATAGACAGATGGGAACAAATATCTACTCTAGTAAATATTCCACTGCAGTGGAAAATTAAAATGGATACCAGACCTTTATCAGTTACTGACTCACCACCAATGGGAAGTTGGAGTTAAATGAAAATGGAGGAAATGACTGCTGACAAAAAGGCTACAAGACATTTCCGTTGAACAGCAAATTATTTGTGAAGTGGATAATCCAGAGTACTAAAATATTTATCAGAACCTGGGCTGAGAAATCTGAAGTATCTTAACAGGCTAAAGAAACCTATTAGGAAGAGATTACTGTTACCTTATATATTTATATTTTTCTTCTACAGAAGTAATCTTGTAGGAAATACAGAATGGCTCTTATTGACATTAAATTCAGAATGCCAGTACCGTTTTTGAAAATTGTATACTGTTCTCTCTCTAGTTTAAGTCATTAACAGTAGAATTCTATACAGGTCTATTCAGAAATTTCAACTGGACTTACTCCCAGGCCAGTAGGTATGCCTAGCCATAAAATGTATTCCAAGTTATGGAGTCTGCTTCCATTATTTTGCTAGAAGCAGAGCTTCAGGTGGATGTGAAATTTAAGACACAGTTCCAAACTGCAGGAGATAGGGGAAACTGAGGAGAGAAGGGTCCGTTCTTTAAAGATCCAAAATCCACAGTGGGGTGAAGCTTTTACTAGAATCAACAAAAATGACAGAAATGGGTGTGAAGATTTTCAGGTTCTCCAGAACTCTTTATCCAGTAACCGATTTTAAATTTTTGTCCATTGGCTGTGATGCCTCTTCCTTTTAATTTAATTTTTCTCTGGCATCTCCTTTTACTAATGCTTCCTCCCTCCAATCATGTTTGAATATGTATAATATTCCTTTGATAGGATAGTATTCTGACTAAGTGGAGTACAGTCTGCAATTTTGTCAATATTCTGACAAAGTGGATTACAGTCCGCAAAATTTTAAATTATAAGAAGCGTTCCTTGTTAAAGAACTGTAAGACTTTGTTGCTGCTGTTGATTTGATTAAGCTGGCTACTCCTGAATGTGTTGTGCTTGTGACAGTGCACACACAGATGTGCACAGATCCCTAAAAAGACAAGAGTTCACAGAAAGAATAACTGGCAGGTTCACATATCTTTCTATGTTGTAAACAAGCCCCACAAACTCTGTGTCATTAGGAAACAATCCATTACAGAGCTGTATTTCAGCTTTCTCTAGGACAGAATCTTAAGCCATTGAATGTTGCCTTCCCTCTTCCCAAAACCCTGTGTGCATCTCCTTTCACCCACCCCAGGCTTCCTCCACTCCCCATCCTCCACACCTCCGCACCTCGAAAGCTGATGTGCACCTGCCTCTCCCCGGTCCCTGGCAGCTGGGAGACCCTCTTGATGCTGACACTCAGGGCCATGGTGGTGCGAGGGCTTGGCTCCAGGCAGGACTGATGGCCTCTGTGTGACTGCTGCTGCCAGAGCAGGGCTCCACCTGTCTCTTCAGTGAGTCAAGCCTGGGGACTTGCCAAGCAGGTTTGGCTGAACAGACCTCACCCACAAGTCACATATTGTCCAATAATAGTACTCTGTGCTGCACTGGCAGGTAGCCAAATCTGCCCCCCCCCCCAAATCAGGAAGATTGCTTTAAGCACAAACTCAGTTCTTTAGAAATGCAATTGATGACCAGCCAAAAATTAGCAGGTTCACAGATTTCAGTGTTGAAATAAAAAAGTAATAATACTGCTTGGCCCTTTTTTTCTAAAAAAAGCCACCTTATAACATATGTGTAAGTGTTAGCTGTGATGACTTTTTACCCAGTTATCACCAAACATTTGATTTCATTCAATGTAATTGGTTGCATTCCTAAACTAGACTGGAACTTAGATCTGGATCATCCTTTCCCATCCTAGCACCCTCCAGATGTGCTAGGACAGCTCCCAGAATAACCATCGAGCATGCAGCCTGGGAATTCTGGGAATTGTAGTCCCAACACCTCTGGAAGGTGTCATGAGGTGAAAGAATGATCTATCAATCTTTTTGGGCAGATACATACATTTGGAATGTTGAGAATGGTTGTTGGCGGACTGGCTGCCTGGCTGGACAAACCACCCTTCAGTTCTCCCCATCTCCTCTAGTCTCTCAGATCTACCTTGTCATTTTTCTGGGAAGGAGGAGGCATTTTTCCAAAACAGCAGCTCACATTCCTCAAAGTTTTTCCATTATCTAAGAACTCCTTTTGTATACACTTGGAGTCAAGAAGCATTCTTACAAAAAAATATTATTTTGCAGCATGCTAATTTCCCATCAAGTCTTAACAATGGAACCCACAGACTCCCAAGTTAAGCTTAACGAATTTATAGGGCCAAATTCTTGTGCAAATGAGGAAATTTTGCATGAGTTCTTCCAATCTCATAAGATTTTGGGCAATTCAGAGGAAGGCACCTGGACAGTTTGCCTCTCCCTAGTGTTCAATATTTAAAAAAAACATTAAAAAGCTATAGCGTTGGACAGAAAAACATGGAGTTGGTGGAATATCAAGTAGAATGCAATGCTTTTTTCACATTCCAGAAATATGGGCTGTTTTTAAGTGATGGAGTATATAATAATTTTAAAAAAGAAGCTGTACATGAAGGTATAAATTAAAAATTAGAAGGCACTATAATGGATGCCATAATCAGATTTATTTTTAAAAATTATTATTAATGTAAGCTATCCAGAGCTGCTTAGAGATGGGCAGCCTCTAAATTGTAATTAATTAATTAATAACATGCACAGTACAGTGATAAGATATTGATATTAAACTTTTTTTTTTCCAAAGGTGTAGGAGCGTGATGTTAACCAAGGGAGGTGTTCTGTTCTGGGAGCACACAGTTGTAGTAAATAGATAATCATCATTCACACTCACCCATAACATACTTAATTTCTTCTGCAGTCAATATTTTTATTTTATATGTGACATGAAATGAACATCTAATCATCTTTGCTCTAATTTTTGTGCTTACCCCCTCTCCAGAAGACAATTAAAAACAAAGTGTGTGGGTATATGATTTATAAGAAAGGCAAAGTCATAGGGTTTTTTTCCCCTTACATGCACTGAGCTGAGAACAATACAGTCAATTGGGAGAGAAGCCTTGCTTATTTCTTAGCTTTCAGCACAAAACATCACTTGAGGGAGAGGGGGTTCTACTAGGGTTATGTAAAGTATTCAGAAGAGTACTTTGCAAAGCTTGGTAATATGAGCAAAGCATCCCTCCTCAAAGTGTTAAAGCAGCTGTGTCCATAGGGGGGCTCGTTTAGCTGCTTCAGAAGTTGTTCCCAGTTGTCTCCCTGTGCTTCGCATGCATAGACAACACTTTTACTGGGATCACCAATGAATGAAGCGGCTATGCAGGCAGACACATGCATAAACAGCTGGAGACAACCTTAGAAGCAGCCATACAAGCACTTCAAAAGACATAGCTGCTTTAATGCCCTGAGAAATACTTTGCTTCCACTACAGCTGGAGCAGAATGTGGCCACGCAAGCAGTCTTAGGAGTCCCAAGGAGGGCACACATAACACCACTGCTGCGCAAGCTGCATTGGGTGCCAGTTTGCTTCCAGGTCCAATTCAAGGTGTCAGTTATCACCTTTAAAGCCCTACATGGCATGGGTCCAGGTTACCTGAGGGACCACTCACCCCTGTGACATCGACCCGTCCCACCTGGTCAGGCAGATTGGGCATGCTACAGATTGCTGATTGGCAGGGTCCAGGAGGAGGGCCTTCTCTGCCATCGTGCCCACCCTTTGGAATAAGCTACCTCCGGAGGTAAGACAGGCCCCCACTCTCCTGGCCTTTCAGAAGGAGGTTAAAACCTGGTTATGCCACCTGGCTTGGGGTGGGACGGGCGATAGCTATACATTGAGGTGGTCGGCACCATGATGGTGCCAACAGCACAGTAATATCTTGATTTGCCATCTTGTATTTATATTTTATATTTGTATTTTTATATGTGTATTATATTTATATATCCTTATATTTATTGCATTGTATTTTTAGTGATATGTTTTTATTCTTGTAAACTGCCCAGAGTTGTCATATATGAGTTGGGTGGTCGAGAAGTTAAATAAATAAATAAATAAATCTGTTTGCAAAACACTTCCAATGTTTTTCATGGCTTTATTTTCCATGCTTTTTATCATTACATCATGGTTAGTCAAAGTCTGACTTACAGTCTAGAAGAACCTTGACACCTAACACTTGTCTATGTACGTATAACAAGATTTGTTTGCTTAGGTAAAAGTATGGTAATATCAATTCATTATAAACTGACCTTTCATAAGATCCCGTATGGGCTACTGAAGAAAACATTGGGCTTGCTTTTAAGCAATTTGATCCATATAGCTCTGGCATGTGCCCCTTGAAAGGTTATTCTCAGTCACAATGACATATTGATAAATAAATACTTAAAAGCTGGCTTTCCACCATATGTGCAAAAGCATGCTTTTTGTCCGACAGGACTATAAAAAGCTGAGTAAACTCAGGAGAGATATTGAAAGGAGGTAAGAGTTTTGCTGGGTTAGACCAAAAGGCAGTCTGATTCAGAACTTTGATACTCAAGAGTATCCGCCCAGCTACTTCTTAGAAATCCTGAAAAAAAAATTACCAAGGTAACAATCTTTCTCAGATGTGTTCTATTTAGTGGCATTTTGCTTGCCTAAAAAGGTGGTTCCATTTAACAATTTTAAGTAACCTGTTGGCACAGCTGTCCTCTACAGATTTATCTGATCTCATTTTTAAACACTAATTGCCATCACATCTTGTGGGAGTGGATAAGCTGCTAGGGTAAGTTTATTTACATTGCTGCATCTCAACTGTTGCCTTTTTTCATTTTAATGTTCTTTATATTTGAAAAAAGTAGTTAAGACTTTTGAAGGGGTGAAAAAAAAGGCCTTCTGGAGACTTTGCACATTTGAAAAACTACTTGAAGCAACCAACTGATGGTTGCTTCACAGAAGGGGTTGCTCAAAAAAATCAAGGTGGTGATTGGAGCTGCACAATTGAAGCCCACTTCCTATACCTGCACATAACGTTGACCTATGTTCAAAACGGGCACGGCCTTGACTGCCATCTTGACTTTTTGTCTCCTTCCCCCCCAATCCCCACAAATGTCACTGCAACCAATAGCTCAACATTGTGCCAAAGTCATCACATTTGATTGGAAAATTCAGTGAGTTTAACAGCTCCTATGCTTACCGGAAACAAGTAAAACAACTAACGGAGACTTCATAGGCCAGAAATATGCAGTGGAACTGCATTCCAGCCACTCCCCAAATCAGCATAGAGTCTCATGCCAAAAAAGAAGGCAGCCACATGAGTTGTATCTCATGCCAATAAAGAAGGCAGCACACAGCAATAATCAATGTCTGACTGACTAATTTGAATGTTATGCTACAGGCTTTTTGTCACCTTTTGGAATGTTGTTGTTAGTTGCCGTCGAGTTGTTTATGACTCATGGCTGTAATTTCTTACTGACTTTAATGTTGCTTCTGCTACATCCATCTTGGTGGAAAAGATGAAGTTCCTTTGTTCTTCTTTTCTAATTACATAGTTTGCCCTAAACTCTCAGCCCTACAGCTGCCAAGAGGTGTGTGAAAGGAAGGGACAGAATCCCTCATCAAGGCCAAGCACATGGCCCTGATGAAGAGAGCAGCATCCATGCTGCCTCCCCCTGGGTGGAGAAGAGGGAGAGAGAGAAAGAGGAAGTGGGAGTGGTAACAAATGGCTTCCTCTGAGTTGCATTGTGGGGCAACTTAATTTACATGTTAATGAGGCATGCTGGATTTGCCAAAACTTCCAACAATGGCAACCCTATGTATAACAGAATGAAATGCTGTTCAGTCTTGCACCATATGCCTGACTGTTCCAATGTTTGCATCCATTGTTGCTGTAAGTGTATCAATCCATCACATTGAAGGTCTTCCTCTTTTCCACTGGCCCTTGACTTTACCAAACATGATGTCCTTTTCAAGCGATTGGTCTCTCCAGACGATGTGCCCAAAGTATTAGAGTCTAAGTCTAAGCCTTTTGGAATAGACCTTGTCAAATTCAGGGCATAAACTTTTCAACTGAGAACCACTAGAGGGCACTGAAATGCTTATACTTAATTAATACAGAGCAGACCCACTTTGGTTTATAGGACTGCTAAAATAGAAGTTAGATCCTTCTTGGTACATACATTGTGGGTGTGTCCACTTGTAATTCCTTATTGGTGAGACACTATTACTATTTTACGCTTCCCCCACCACCAAGTTCTGCTTTGGTTGGGGTAGGGGTGTTCCTGGGAGGAATGTCTGGAGCATATGCCAAGAGTTTATTATCCCAGCAGGGTCACTCAAGGCGTGAAGGTCATCCCAGCTGTCCATTTAAAGCAAGCAGGCACTTATACTGGGCAGCAACAATATAGGAAAATGCTGGCAGTGGAAGATCACTTTAGTGACAAGAATAAAGGCATCATTTCATACTGTGCATAAGCAATGGTAAACCACTATTGTATTTACAAGAAAACCACATGGACCCAAAGCTGTATGCCCTCCCCTTATTTGTTCAACCTATATGCTGAATATATACTGAGGGAAGCTGGATAAGAAAAAAGCATACATCAATAGCCTGCGCTATGCTTAATGCACTATTCTGATAGCTAAAATGCAAATTATCTGCAAACTTTAGTAATTAAAGTCAAGGAGCACCATGAAAAAAATGGGACTAAGATTTAATAGAAAGGAGACCAAACTCATGATAACAGATACAGCAACCAGCCTTAGAAATGAATATGAAGATACTGAAGTGTTGAATAGTTTCTGCCTTTTAGGATCAACTATTGATGTTAAAGGAACCAGCAGTCAAAAAATAAGCCACACAGCACTTTTTAGAGTAGCAATACCTTGAAAAGATACTCAGATGCCAAGATATATCTATACCTATGAAGATCAGAACTGTGCAGGCGATTTTTTTTTCCTTGTGCAGTCTATGGAAGCAAAAGTTTGAAAGCAAGATAGAATATTGAAACTTTTGAACTTTCGAGTTAGAGAGGACTCCTGAGAATACCATGGACAGCCAAGAAAACAACTAAATGGATCATCTAGTTCTCACTTGACACACAAATGAGCAGGCCCAAATAATCATACCTTAGACACGTTAAATGAAAACTCTCTGGAGAAGTCTGTAACGCTAGGAAAGATGGAAGTAAAGAGAATAAGACAACCAACAGCAAGGTGGATGGACTCAAGTTACAGCAGCAATAGGTGCACTGTTGGAAGACCTAAGCGTGTTTCAGCTGGGGACAGAGCATCATAGAAAACATCTGTGGTTGCTAAGAGTTGACACTGACTTGATAGCATTAAGAAGTCATAATCAATTATTTCTAGGACAGTATTCTGGGAATGCAGTTATCAAGGGTTAAAGATGTTAATGTTTTGTCAAATTATATTCCCCAAATCTGGGATCTTCCCATTTTTAAAGAACTTTGGATATATTGAGCTTGAACTGTTGCTGCAAATAATGGTGATATGTTTCTACTACGCCTATGTCCCCAACTTTAAAAGCTACCAAAACAGAGGCAAAATCTGACAGTAGGATTCCATACGGTGTTTTACTAATTGCTTAAAAATTACAATGAAAATAAAAAATGCTATTGAAATTAGGTAACTTTCTTCAATTTCAGGAGTCTTTTTATTTATTTTGTTCTATTATATATAGAATTAGGTATAATTTAGGTGTCTTAGTTTAGTTTTTCAAGGTTTCCCCCCTCCAGGCAGTTCAGTATGGGTTTTCCCCCCTTTTCTTTTACATATACTTTATAAACTAGGTTAGCATATCGTCTTTTATATAATAGTACTACCAGAGTACTTTAGTTACATATTTTGTGTGTGTTAACTGTATTTTTGAAGTGTGCATTTTTTAAAAAAAAATTACTTTAGTAGAGATACATACAAGACACATCTACAGTGCGTAACTTGACTAAAAACTCTGGGCGGTTTTTATTGTAAACCACCCAGAGTTCCCTGTTGGGGGAGATGGGCGGTGATATAAATTTAAAAAATCAATCAATCAATCAGTCTCAGTGTAAGTTAGCCCACAGAGTCAACAGTCTAAAGAACCTCCTTTTTGATACCTTTTAGAAAACAATATTGGAAGTAAGAGTGCAGTTATAAAAGCATTAATACATCAGATTGGAACAATGCTAATTCCGTTAAAAGTAGACTCGTTCAAATCAAAAGAACTTAAAGCATATCCCATTTACTTCAGTCATGGCTAATTTTAGTGTTTACTAATTTAAGCATGATTAAATTTGACTCTAAAGCTGTGGCATGTAAAGCTGCACATAAAAACAATTGTCAGCTTCTCCTCCATGGAGTTCTGTTTTCTTAAAACAAATCTAACCTATTTATAAGACAAGACGCATTCTAGTTCATTTGTTTTGGCCAGAAAATGTTTAGAAGCAGAGTTTTTCCTTGGGAGACTATGGCTTTTTGCCTACTTAAAATATTTGCGTGCCTAATGATAGGACCAGCTCTACCAGTAGACATAGTGTGGCAACCACTTGTGGCAGCATTTGCTCAGAGGTAGCCATTTTTCTCCTCATAGATAAAGGAACTATGAGCACACACAGCCTCCCTGGCCCACCACCCTCATGTAAAGAGGATTCTACCATTACCGCCATGGAAATAAGATGAACTGCCAGTTTGTCTGCGTAAATTGAAAATCTTGTGCTGGGTGGCAGGCACCAAAATATCCTGGAAAACCCCCGGAAGAATAGCGGTCTTGAAGGCTTGAAAATGGCTCACATCAAATTTCTCACTGTCAGGAGAGTAGATTCCACATCGTGGCATGTGTTGGGACTCCAACTTCCAGAATTCATTGTCAGTACCACCTTTGGCTACACTAGGTGGGGATTCAAATAGCACTTGATGTGTTTATACTGATGCCAAAATAGATGATTTGTGAAGTTTTCCTATCTTTTATGTATATATTAGGCATCTCTCCAAGTTCCCCATGTGATTCACTGAAAACTGTTTTCATCCACACCTGTGAAGTTTGATTCAAATAAGAGACTTCTGTTTTATAAGGTTTTAAATAGTGTTAATACAGAATGGAATGCTTACATTAGCAACATTTCCATTAAACATTTAATCAAACAGTGCAACAGAAGACTGTCCAAGCAGCAACTTTCAAAAAGGCTGGACATACCTTTTAAACATTCTCTCATATACATTTCTCCGAAGACCCGGACTTTCTTTCCAGAGTTATGAATTTTATTTTACAACAGTGACAGCAGCCCTAACAGAAAGTATTGTCAATAAAATGAAATGAATTCAGCCAGTCAGGAACAGAGCAACTTCATATGGTTGCAATACAGGGAAACTTGTATACAGGGAAACTTCTGGGGGGAGATGGGTGGTGGCAGAATTTGATGAACAAACAAACAAACAAACTTGCTTACGTGCATGAAGAAGTGGGGGGAAAGGCAGTAGGTCAATGATAGCATCCACTTTGAATGCAGGTTCAAGTGCTGGCATTTCTAGTTTAAAGGGTCATGTGCTGGCAAAGGTGCTGGCAAAGACTCCTGCTTGAAACCATAAAGAACTGCTGGTCAGAGTAGACAACTCCATACTAGAGGAACAAATCATCTGACCTGGGATGAAGTACTTATAGGCTTCTCCATGGCATGACCATACTTACTACTCTTATCAATAGATTATACTGGGGAACTACCCTGAAACTTTCTTGTGTGTGTACACATGCACACAAAATGGCATGATGTAGGGGTACATATGAAGGGGGAGCTGAAGCCTACACTTATGTTTTATATACCAGAGCCACAATAGAAATAGGTCAGACCAAAACAAAAGCTAAATCTTTTCAATTTACATTTTTATAAGAATTTTATTAATTTTCAAACAAAGATAAAAGCTACAGAAAAAATTTTAAAAATTACAAAGAAAAAGAACTAAAAAGATGTGAAAACACAGAAGAAGAAAATCTTTAAAGGTTACAGAGAAAGGTGACTTCCAACTTTTAACAGCAATAATATACAACAATTTTCCATTATCAATCCCTTACTCTATATTAAACCAAAGTCACATTATTTCTATAAATCATACCTTTGGCACATTATAAAAATCACTAAATATAGTTGCTCCCTCCTCTTATAAGAAAAAAGTACACACACACACACATCCTAATCAACCCCCCCCCAAATATAACATTTATTTCCTTCCTACTACTATTCTATACATTCCTGCCTACTATAATAAAAATCAAGCTAAAAAACATATAAATTGTCTACTATTATACTTGGTAATACAGCAATTTTAACCATCTTAATCATGTCAGACCCCAAACCAAACATCATTCTTTTTTGTTATTATACCTTAATAATCTTAATCCAAATCATTAAAGGTAAACGAAGTCAGCCAAACCCTTAAAGCCATCCAGATAAATATTCTTAAACCCTTATCTCACTTCAAAATAAAAGCATTTCGTATCTCCACATTATGCAGAGCGCATTTTTCTTAAAGAAACCAAACAGCCCAACTGCCTCCCTCAAAAACTCCAACCTGTCTTCAAAAGAACTCCCATACACATTAACCCCTTCTTCTCCAAGGCACTCCATCAGAAGATCCATTTCACTTATGGCTTGCAGCTCGATCTGTCCCTTTAATTTCTTCCATTCCACTATCTAATCTTCCTCCAGCACCTCAGCAGAAGTCAAAGAAACACTTCCAACACTGTTAAACTCAATTTCATCCACATCCCCAACCAGACGGAACACATCAAAGCTCACATTTTCCACAATGTCCTGAATGCCTTGCATAAAAACTTGGTAAGAATCAGAAAGAATCTGCTTAATATCTTAATGGAATTCAGAGGAAGTCTGCTTGAAATCCTCCATGTCTCATGCAGTAGATTATGGCACCCCCTAGAGGCTTAATCAGCGAAAGTTGAAGATATGAGAAAGTTCAAAAGTTGTTTACATTATGTGAAAGTGACTAGCAGACAGTTCTCAAGGGAAAGTGAACAGGAAGCTGAAGATTCAAATCAGTCAATTCAACGTGTAGGAAAATTGTAATTTCTTCAAATCCAGTACAAAAATAGTAACAGGGAGACAATTATTTACTCTCAATCCTCCTTAATATTTGGATGGGAAATGAGCCAAAACTTAAAAAGAATTTTTAAAAATTAACCCCCAAAATAGTAAGTGCCAAGAGAGCCTGCTTCTCCTTGCTGTAGAAAGCCTCTCTTACGGTACATAAACTTAAAAAAATATAAACTGGGTGATTTAGAAATGGGGTGGCTGGTCTTAGTGTTCCTTTAAGGCTACAGCACGGCTTGGAAATGGTGATATCCCAGCCTCCCAGCAGCTCTTACCAGACAAGCGTGAATGCTGTTTGCCATCCTCTGGCCGCACGTCATTGTTCTGGAGGACAGATGGGATGATTCCGAGTGTTTCCTTTGTCCAGGAAAATACTCCTGGGCTTCAGGAAAAACCTGCCTGAGCCCCCAAAAACTGCCATGTTGTCAGTTCTGCCTGCAGAGCCTGCAGGCACAGCTGTTCAGTCCATGTCCCCACAGGAAGTCCCTCAATTTACATTTAATTTGATAAAAAAAATCAAATAATGTATTTCAAAATTCCTCCCTTTTACAACTATGGTGCAACTGCACAGCTGATCTTGCAAATCCCTGAGGTTCTGCTATGTGCACAGAGAGCCATGCAGTACTCTTATATTATGGAAGTAATTGAGGGGAAAAAGTAGATATTTTGTATATTGGGTGACATGTGCCTTCCATTTTAATACAGGAGAGAAAAAAATTGAACTTTGAGTTCCAAAGGATTGCAGCTTGCCTGCAGAAAGGCCACACTTCTATCCTCTCTGGGTTGGAACTAGTATTTGTTTCAAACAAGTTCTTGCTCTGCCATGACATCACAAGCTGGCAAGTTGGCTTTGGAAAAGTTAAAATTTGCAAATGCATAAAGTCTAAACTGTTAATAGCAGTTGACTTACAATGTCTTACTGTTTTTCTAGCCCTGAAAATATCCCATTATAATTTAATTCTTCCCACAAATGTACCATTTAAAAAGAAATACATTTCCCATCTAAATCCAATTTGAAACAGGGTGTACACATACAACGTAATAGTTACAACTATACTTGAGACAGGTAGAAAAGGGGTTATATAATTTGGGACTGCTAGGGTAAGAATACCTTCTGAATATCCCTCCAAATAAAAAAGCACTCTTATTTTCTACTTCAGAGAAATACTTTATTTTAATACAAATAATTATTAAAATTACTGAATGCTTTCCAGCTACAGTCTAAATTGGTATCATCTATTTTACCATCTTGGAAATTAACTTATCATTCTGGTATGAGTGTAGGGTAGGCCTTAGAAACTAAATCCAAACCCCTGTCGAATGAGAAATCCTAAAACATCCCAAAGCGAAAGGGATACAATCTCTTCTCTTATAATTGGTTCCACTGTTGAATTGTGGAAACTGCTTCCCTAAAACTTAAGTCTATTATATGTGTCCTGCATTCTATCATGATAGAGAACAGGTCTAGATCTCTCGAGAAAGTACAGTGAAAGCAACTTTTCTCAAGGGTTTGAAAATGGACACTATCACTACTGATAAGAGTTAATTTCTACTGAAATGTAACATGATAAGCAATGTGATTATATTTTAAGCATCTTAGACTGATGTATTCACTAAGAAAGCTCTATTTGGATCAAACTGCAATCCCATCTGGCGGGGTCCAGGAGGCGGGCCTTCTCTGCAACAGCCCCTGCCCTTTGGAATATCCTTCCCCTGGAGGTGAGATTGGCTCCCTCCCTCCTGGACTTTAGGAAACAACTAAAGACCTGGTTCTGTTATCATGCCTGGGGCGGGAGAGAGAGTAGTCATTCCTGGAGATGGTTAGTTTCTTAGAAGGACCCTGCTCTGCTTGCAAATCACAGAGAACATCCAGCCATTGGGGTTTTTATCATATTTATTTTATCATGTATTATAGTATTTTACGGTTTTATATTTTTCTTATTTATGTTTTATTGTAAACCGCCCGGAGTCCCTTTTGGGAGATGGGCAGTGATAAATTTGATTATTATTATTATTAATAATAATAATAATAATAATTTCAGCATTAGACAGGCTATTTTGCTATATAAGCATAGATTTGATTTCCTTATGTTTGGATTTGTAAATAATATTTGATCTTTCTAATCAAAGTTATTCAAAGACATTTTCCTTTAAATCATTAAGATTTGTGTTCTTTTTTAAAAAAAGCTTTCATACCCCAAAGTTATAGAAAACATGAAATGAATTTTCCAAAAACACAACTGAAATCAGTCTAAAATAGTTTTTGCTATAACTGAAAGCATCTGAGGATCCTCCAACTAGGAATGTCATGGATCAGTGGCACAGCAATTCTTGAAAATTATACTCATTTTTTCTTGCTAGTTCTCCACTGAGTATTAGTGAAAGACATAATCTGAAATATACTTTAAACATACTCATAATCTGAAACATAAGGACCAAAATGCCTTTGAGAAACAAGTCTGAATGCAAATAGCATCATTTAAAAAATTAAACATTGATACGTATTCAGGTTTTGGTAATGTATATTAAAATTCCTTTATAAAGAAAATAGTTTTAAATCTTTGGCATTTCATAAAGGAACATAAAAATTAAGGCAATGCTATATCAGTGCAAGAAGGCATGTCTTTCTACTGACAGAAGAAATTGTCCAGCATATATATATATATATATATATATATATATATATATATATATATATATATATATATATATATATATATAATCTGTATATAAGTACACAGCAGGTAGATTTTCATAGCATTCTAAATTAGGGAAAGAAATTGTGCATAGATCAACTATTTTGACAACCTTTTATCCGCAGTATTATTTTCTTTACTGTACATTTAAACAATAAATATTTTCTTTGCTTTATGGTTGCTTTTCTGAAGGCAATTTTAGAGGAGCCAGGCCAGCTTTCTTGAAGTAGGAGACTACTTGTTTAGGAATTTCAGCCAATACTGCCTGGGAAAGTGCCTCTTGAGGAGCCTATGAAAAAGAAAGTGTATTATGTAAAGAAATGAATGCTACACCCATACAAAAATATCTGCACTGTATGTTCCACAATATAGGAAGAAACTTAAAAGGGAGAGTAGATAAAATCAGGAAATACTATACATGGATAAGCAATGGAGAAATGCTCAGTTTTCATACTGCTACCCAGAATTAGTGAAACTGAACCATTTTAGTTAAAAAAATAGTGGTAAGATTAATTATGCATTTCCAAACTGTAGTTTGCCCCAAATACCTTTTACCTTGTGAATTGACATAAGTAACTGTGCATATGAAGCAGTGATTTTTAAATTTCTTAAAATAATTGCTTAAGAAATCAAAAGAGAAACATACCTTTCCTCGCATACATTTTGTCACACCTTTATTAATGTGGATCATGGTATAGTGTTGTTTTTTTAATCTAAAGATTGCAAGACAGTTTTTGAGCAGAATTCAAAACTAAATCTGATCAGCACTGGCACAGGTGCAACATTTTACCCAACAAGACCCTAACCATGGTGAATCAGAATAATCAATACAGACAAAGGAAGGCAAATTTGTGATCCAAAGGAGAAGGCCTTCTTATGCTGTTAATATGGCTAAGAAATGGGCAGAACTGTATCTGTAACAAACTTCTGCCTCTGAAAGAACCAATATCTGGTGTTTAAAAAGTTCAATTATCTTCTAGAACTCTGAATGATTACATCAGATCAGTGCTCCAGGTATCACTGTCATGAAGAGTTTGTTCAGATTTACCTATTAAGACATCCTTAGTTAAGCTTACATTTCTTGATCTAAAACGTGTAAGTCTCACAGTTATTTATGTCGATTCACATCAATACTGCTATTTATAACTGGAGTGGAGAAACCTACGACCTTCCAAATAATGTGGGCTTCCAATTTTCATTTACTACAGCTCCAACTGACCTCCAAGGGTCAAAGATTCTCCAGCCCTGATCCATATTCTTTAGTTACTGCTAGATTAACATCCTGATAGCAAAATGGTTGAAGCAGCATAAAAGCACATGCAGTAAATAAAAATAAATAAATTTGGAAGCTTACATTTTGGAACTGTCTGAAAGGCACAAACTGGACAATATCTCGTGCAGCTGGCTCCCCTGCGACCGACTTCAGGACACCATCATCCCCATCCAAAAATTCCATGGCTTTGAACTCAGCACTGCCAACACCAATGATAATGATAGACATGGGCAGCTTGGAGGCATTTACAATGGCTTGCCTAGTTTGGTCCAGATCAGTTATCTCCCCATCTGTGATTATCAGTAAGACATAATATTGCTGCAAAAAATTAGACCAATCAGTATCGGTTAATTAAATATAACAAATGTCTAAAAGAAAGGAAAAAAGAGCAAAGGAAGAGACTTGTGGCACCCTTCCATGCAGCATTTCCTCCAACCTGTCACCACTGAAAAAGTGATATGGGACTAGAGGATTTGTTCTGGTGAAACCTCAAAGCAGCTAGGAATCTTTCTGTGGAAGAAGCAGGCAGGTAGACAGGTTGCTCCTATAAGAAAAGCCTTTTTTAGGGCCACCACTGGGGCTAAGGAGGCAGGAGTGAGCTGTAAAAACTGGCTGGGATTAATGCCAAAGATAGGAGGATTGTCGGGTGGCAGAGAATATCTTAAACTTGTTCCCCTTTTGTTCCAATAGCAAAAGGCTTGGATGTGTAATCAGAGGCTGTGGAGGTGGGAAGAACAGATGTGTCTCCTTTGGAAACTGAAGCTTCTCTTTGAAAATGACCTGGTCTTCATTGGACAGCCTGAAGGCTTCTAATGATGTGGAGTTACAATGCCCAGCACCCCTCACCTTTGGCTGGGGCTGCTGAAAGTTGCAGTTCATCAACATCTGGATGGCCATACAGTAGATTAGGGATTAAAACATAATTATTACAAGTAGGTAACTTTTGTATCAAAGAATAAAATGTTTTTGGTGTGGTGTCCCTCAAGCTAACAAATTGGTTCTCATACAGCACTTGTGACAACTTGAATTTGAGTCTGCTAGGTTAAATGAAAAGTAAAAATATAAAACAAAGCAACATCAAGCCAACTCACAGAAGCAGTCCTTTCTTGTGTTGAATGAGCAGCAAACTTAGCAACATGATTTATAATTGGAGAGAAGTTTGTTGGACCATAGAGACGAATCTGAGGCAAAGCCTGTCGATAGGCATCTATAATTCCTTGAATTCCTAAAACAAGGAAATAGCAGGATTACTGAAAAAGTTTGGATACAGTATTATATGCATCTTTCAATTGCTTCAATATGAAGAGCGCCAAGGAGTAAAGAAATGGGAATGGCAGTCTACTCAGATTAGGTTGATTATTTACCTACTATATTCTCACTTCACTCTCCCCCATTTGCACTGTGGTAAAAATACAAAGTATTTCATTTTTTTAGGAGGAAAGTGACTGTAGAAAACAAACAAACAAACATATTAACAGCAGCATGTTATACCAATCCAAGAGAGTATATGAGGTGGTGGTGGCCATCATTTGCCTAGAGCCATGTTACTACAAGCATGTCATAATGATGGTAAAAAAAAAAAAAAAGTGAGCCAGGGCAATACTTTATAGATGTCCCTCCCCAAACTTCACTAAATCTAAAAAGTTGAAGTCTGTAAGGAATATTACTACTATTACTTTTTAGAATTATCATAAAAAGTAGATGAAAATTAAGCAAAACACAAGATTTGTAGCAGAGTATATATTAATATCTGCTAATCATTCTTCCTGTCCTTTATTCATTGAATCCCCACTCAAAGTATGAATAAAGTTATCAGAAATTTCCATTTCCACCTTAAAAGTATGTGGAATATATTCTCCCTCCAGAGATGAGGATGACCCCCGACCCTGTTGACCTTCCGTAAGGCCATGAAGACCTGGTTATGTGCCCAGGCCTGGGGCCCTGAGTGTGTTAAGGGCCCCGTTTCTTGGCTATTCTAACATGTATGCATTGTTTACTTGGCAACCATATATATTGATTTTGTACCTTTAATTGTTTTTAATTAGTTTAACTGTTTTATGGTTTTTATGATTGCAAGCTGCATAGAGTCACTTGTTGAGATGGGGGGCTATAGTAAGTAAGCAAGTAAATAAATAAATAAATGCTGCAATTAAAAATGGTTATATATACCGTGCAGTCACAAGTTGTAACCAGTTTTATCATCATTCAAAATATTTAATTTTATCATTGCAGAAAAACCTCAATTTAATGGGCTGCAACAGATCAAATTCTATCTGGGCATTTCCTTGACATAAAGAACAACTGCACTGTATCCAAAGTAGTCTGGATAAAGCTATTACATTTACATTAATTTTACATCATTTGTGGTGATTTAACACACATTTGGGAGTAATGAAACACTATTCCTGCAACTGGTCTACTGAATTGAGGTTTCGTTCTATTCAAAATGAAGTTCATACCTAACAGTTTCAGGTAATTTTAAAAAATTCTCCTATCCAAAGTATACAACTTAACAGACTTTGGATACTTTTTTTCCTAGATGTTTTATACTTCCCTGTGTTAAAACTGTTAACATAATGCAGTATGCCAGCAAACTATAGAAACACAGTGGAATATGTCTTTATACCTGCTTATGACAATATCATTAAAAAAAAAGACTCCTGAAAGTGCCAAAAAGTGAGCTGTGATGGAACTGAGCTGCTTTGAGAGGAAATTCCATCACCTTGCCATACAACAAAAGGGATTCTCTCACAGGTACCAGCCATACTTCAGATGGCAAAGTGATTTAGAAAAGGCCTTCAACAATTATTCCAGTGTTGGGTAAGGTTACAGGGGACAAATGATTTCTTACATAGCATGCAAAGCAAAAGCAGTTGTGTTGACCGTCAACAAAAATCAACTTCAATCCTAAGTTCATTTTGCCTGATGAAGAGTTGCAGAAAATTTGAAAGCTTTTTTTTTTTTTTTTTGGTATGAAAGAAAGTTATTGCCTTAAAATGGGTTGGACTGCAACCAGTACATATACCATATACATCTGGTATTAAATAATTCTAAGAAAATTCAAATATTATTTTAAAAAACTGATAAGGAATGAGGAAAAGATAGGTATGAACTAAAAACTGTTTCTTGGCTAAGGTGTATAATTGACTGGAGCCGTTTGTGGCTTCCATGCTAAGCAATACAAGCTCCTGTCTTATTTCATATAAACTAATTTTTGCTCCCCCACTTACACTAATGTTTTATCCCAAAGTGAATATTATGGCAACAAAAACTTTACTATCAGATGAAATCATAATATTATTTACATTTCTTTTAAACAGAAAATACAGATTTCTAAAATTCAGATCCTTAGGTACACCTCATAGTAACGATGATGCCCATGTACTTTATCTTGACAGATTCTCTCCAAAACTATTTTTGCTCCTGTTATGGATTTTAATGGAAGATCCTTAGTATCTTTTTTCCTTGTTTTTAAAATATCTTATTAGTAGAAGAAAAAAATAAATGGTTACCTTGGCAATAAGGATTTGCAGGATTAAAGTTCAATGCAAATTCATGGGAAACCTGAGAAGACAGACATATTAAGTCATGGAATCAAAGGTAACTAAAAATTTGTGTCAACTGTTGAAGTAAGAAACCTACCTGCCAATCTGGAGGAACTTGAGCTCCAAACCCAAAGGCAGGGAACAGCTTATCACTGAAAAATGAAGCAAATGAACACAAAAATACTCAGATCAATATTTTTATTTTGTTCTAACTGCAGGTTGAACAAAATAAATCCACATTGAATTCTAACTCGACTGAAGTTGACTGAAGCTATATGTAGCTGTAGTTATCATGGTCTTTTCTGAAGTAGGTTCCTGAACTGAAGAAGAAATGGCATTCTAATATTCATTATCATACAAGAAGTAATAGCAGCTGTTATTTTAATATAGTTCACCCGTAACTTCCGTAGTGAAGTGTTACACACATAGTGTTGTTTTATGAGACAGTGGAATAAGGAACACAGTTGATTTCACTCAAAAAGAACCAATAAAAATGTCAGTGGCACAGTGGACAATGAATTAATCTTCTTAGTGTCAACACATGTTGGTAGCAACATATTCTGCATGAATAAACTACCAGTCAATATACAGTTTATAATATCAGACCTTTTGAATTTTTCTAGGTCTTAGTAACTAAATAAAGTAGAGAAAGCTTAACATACGTGTCATAATCCTGGATCACACCACCTACACTCCAGGTAGCAGTGAGATATTCATTTATCCCATTTGGACTAATATAGTGAAGAGAATCTGGCGACTTTGGGTCTCCATTGGAACCAGTAAAATCTATTCCCACCTGACATAAGAATAATGAATATAAATAAGAAACAGCTCTTTTTACTCATTAAATTTGGGTTCAAGAAAACCCAGCTACAACTACAGAATGCTGCTGCAATGGCTTCTCAAAAGCCAAAGGCAAATGAAGACAGGTCAGTTGAAGACAGGTCAAACATATTTAACAAATGTGGATAATTATAGAGTGATTATGTATTAAGAGCTATACAAAAAAGTAAATTCATTTTATTAAATATATAAACAGATTTACAGCCAACCATAGCCATTTCTATCTTTATTTTTAAAAAAAGCATTTTAGCAAATGTTAGCATGCAATGACTATTAGTAAATATAAATACTTGAGCTTACATTCAATCTAGAAATCAAAGGCACACAAATACATTGATCAACTCACAGTGAAATTAATCTGGCAACCACCCATGATATAATCCAGGAAAGAATATTCTGTTTCAATCTGTGAAAGACAAAACCATTACAACATTACAACTTCTACCCTACACTGTCAGAAAAGTAACTGGATGAAATGAAATTCTTCATACCTTGCAGGATTTTAATCTAACAATGCCAGAGTTTTTGTAACTCTTCTTTTTTCTTTTTTTTTCAGGGTGAATACATTCAAATTCAACCTATATGAAATCAACACATACAAAATCAAGATTATTGATCATCATAATTCAGACGTAACACTTTGAAAGGAAGCAGGAATAATGCTTTTGGTAAATTCCAAATTAATTTGAAAAAAAATAAAGATAACCAAGAGGAATTACTATATTATTTTTTCTTGAGTTGTATCAAACTTTATGATAGTGGAAAGTACAAATGTTATCATTATGCTAGCACAGGAATGGGGAACCTAACTTTCTTCAGATAGTGCCATGCTACAACTGCCAGCTTTCAATACAACTGGCCATGCTTCCATGGATTGCTGGAAATTGAGTTCAGTGCCAGGTTGTCCATAGCCCTGTTAGTGCAAGTGCTAGCAAAATATCCTGCACAATTAATACTTAATTTAATGAAGACATAAGGAGCTGAAATAACTAGCACAAGTGTAGTCAGAGTACTGAATCTGACACTTCTGCAAGGATGAAAGCAGAAATTATGTACTGGTGAGACACAATCAGATCCAGTCTATATAGCATATGCTAAAGCTGCAACTTGCAACAATTTGGATTTGTTGTATAATATAATTACTCAGACATTTGAATAAAAAAAATGAATCTAAATATCTATTTTGCATTATGACATAAAGGCTTCAAAAATTCCTCCAACTTTATCATTCATCATTCAGGACCTATAATAAAATTATCTGCATGACCAGTGGATTCCAGTGCCCAAATACAGGTATGGAGTACAATCTGTTTTACAATATTCTTTGGCATAGGATAAGAAAAATAAAGCTTTTTTTATCTGACACAGAATTTTCTTGAGATATAGAATACTGTGTTGTTGGAAGGCAAAAATACTTCAAAGATAACCATTCTTGTGCATTTAAACTGAATTTCAATACAGAACTTATTATAAAGTTACCCTCTCAAGTTTATGAATCTTCTAGGAGAGAAGTCTAAGAATAGAGACAAAGAATTAAATATTGGACTCCTGTCCTAACAAGCAGGAACCACGCTGAGATGAGGAATAAGTCTCTGGTGTTTTATTACTACTACATTAGACAGAAAATCCTAACAAACTGAAGAAGCGTGAGAAAACCCATACAGATAAACCCCAAAAGTCAAGGCGGGTCTGTTCTGTGTCTCTTTGAATGACTGCTCAAATTCTCGCTACTACGCATGCGTTTTCCCCCTTGGATAGGGCCCCCCTCCTGCTCACCATCAGTGCTCATGACAACTCCCATGATATAGCAGAAACAGTGAAGGAATAATCATTGAGAAGTTACTCACTGGAAGATTAAATCTATCTTGTAAATTACTTGATTATTATGCTACCTTTCAAATCAGCAGAGTATCAACCAACATGGAGCAGAAGAATTGTATTCCACTGTAGATAATTTACTTCTATGATTGCCTAAGACCAACTCAGTCATACAGCTGCTTTCCTAACTACCAGGGTTGGTTGGTTGGTTGGTTGGTTTATTTATTTTTCAAATTTATCTTCTTTTAACCATGTTATCTTCATGATAGGCCCAAAAGAAAGAAAAATATAAAACCCATGTAATACACTGCATCACTTGGTTTTTTTCCTTCCATAAACACACATACACAAACAAACTGCACAAAAAAATTCAATGGGAGAATGAAAATAATATTTTTATTATCCTTCTTGGAAAGAACAATAGATTAATTAAATGAATCAAATAATGTAAAATTAAAAGCTCACCGGAGAGCTGTCACCTGCCTTCTGTAGCTGGGAGAGGGTACTTTCAAAACTGCCTATTAAATCATGTGACCCATCACTATCATAATCATAACAGTGCACCTGAAAGGAAAGAAACAAAAGGCAATAGACAAGAAGAATTAAGAATTACTGCTGCTCACCACTTGATCTCTCGCTTCCAACAGCTTTGAGGTGATGCACATGAATTCCCCTATCAAGTCTGAACTGGTGTTGTCATCCATATCACTAACTGTAACCTAATAGTAAGAAAGAAACCCCAAAATGAGTCCTCAAGGAAAACTATGTAATGTAATATTTACCTGTTCAATATGCAATGGAAAGGCAATACAGATGCAAAGCATAGTTTAAAAAATGAAGATCACTGATCCAAAGCTAAAATAATAACCCAATTACAGAAGACAAGCAATCAGCTAAGAAACAGAAGCAGAAATCTTAAGTTTTGTATGTACCAGCATAAGACAGTAATTCCTAATTTGATGCCCTCCAGAGGTGATGATATTCACTTCTCAGAATACTGCTGGCAAAAAATTCTGTGAGTTGCAGTTTTAATAAATCTGGAGCATATCAGATTGGGGAAGGCTGGCATAGGCAACATAAGGCCAAGGTGAGTTTAAAACAGCACTTAAATATAAGATAGCCAACAGCAAGTAGGTGCATTAATTATACAAAATATGTCAAGGCTAAACCACATAGTTCTTGTCTATTTTATGAGTTTTAAATTAATATTCCGTGAGAACATCCATTCATGCAGAAACTGCAAGGATTATACTAAAGAATCAAGCCAAACATGACCTGAATGTCCATGCTAAATCGTAATAAATATTCAGCATAATACATAAAAAGAAATCGTATAGATGTTGTTTTGTATCAGGGCTTACAAGGTATTTGAGAAATGCTGTATTTTAAGGAAGAGGTGACTTTCGCCTTCTTTTGTTCTTGCTTTCCTGCGATATACTAACAGTATAGAGCTATGTTTTATGTATAGTGTTTATGAGTATGCTCTAAGTATTGTGTAACACATTCATCCTAAATGTATTTGTTTGGAATCCACTTTTAATTACATGTGTTTTGGACTATAATTTGTACATGAAAATATCACAGACCAGAAGTAAGAGGCCTAGGAACCAAAAATTAAAAGCAAAACCCTCTAAGACAGTAACACTGATAGAAAAAACCAGACACTTTTCACTGGATACAAAAGTGGAAAGTGTTCTTTGCTACTACTTTAATAACAAAGCAAAGTGCAAAAATACAAGGTGTTTTGCCAACAATGAAAACAGATGCACCTCATTAATTATAGCTACACCTTCATCAGAACTGCATTTTAGGTCACATAACTCACCAGTAATTATCACTCATTATCATTTAGTCTCTTTGCAAGTCTTAATCCAGTGTCCAAAACATACAACTCTCCTGACACTAACCATCTGCTCACTAATGATGCTAGACTCCAAGCCTCTGGATAATTAAATTTTCCTTTGATAAAGAGGAAGACAGAATCTGTAGAGCACCTATAGAATAATAGTAGTGATTCTCAAATGTGGTCTATAGACTATCAGTGATCTGTAGACATCCATCAAGTGGTCCTCTGCAGCTTCTCCATATTCTTGAACTTGCGGCCACAGGCTCACCTCCCTACATGCCAACCGTCAGCTTGCTTATCACTTCAATCCCTGTTTTCCTATATACCCCATGTGAAATGGTTGAAAATTGATTCATTGAAGCAGACAAGTGATAATACAAGTAGCAACATGACTTACTAAAATTCAGAAAGCTGACAGGTGAACCAATCTCAAATACAGCTCCTAACTGGGTCTGCAAACGTTATGCTAGGTGGAACTGTAATCTCACCTGAATAACCCTAAAATAAGTATATGAACAGGAAATACAATAATGTGTATCTAAAAGTGGGATTTAATTGGGCTGGAGATCCATTAACACCTATCTTTTGTGTGTGTGTGTGTGTGTTTTCGTGTCAGCGTTGGCTGACTCAGAGTACTCAGAGATTCCTAGCAAAGAACATTCTTCACCAGGAAATTTCTCCTGTTTTTAAGACATGTAATACATACAATAATTCAAGTGGTAACTAAACAATAATATTTAAATCAATCAATAAACAAACAATAAATATTTGGGGATATAAAATTTAGTTTAAATGGGCCTTTACAAATGGAGGGAATGAGAAGGCAATTAACTACAACAGTATCTTATTCATCAAAAAAGGTTAACTCTAATTATGCTCTAATAGATGAAAATGCAGAACAGGGCTGCTTGTTTAACTGGGTGGTCACTGCATTTTCCAGATGTTGTGCTATTAACATCTGAAAACTGACTGAATAATTTAACAGAGTTGATTATTAACATCTGAAAACTGACTGTACAGTCTTAAGTGCAAATTTCACCTTTAAAGAAGTTAATCTACTAATAGTTGGAGAGAGATCATCCTGGAGAGAATCTACTATGTAGTCACTAAGAGTTGACACGAACTTTATTCACTCAATCTACTAATACTACTAACAACAGTAGCATTAGTTAATTTGGATTGTGGTTGGATATAAAAGTCCTAAATAAACAAATAAATAGTTTTGTGTTCCTTAGCTAGCATAATGCTCAGAATAAAGGGCTCTTGTCATCCATTTATGAAGCAACCATCTAAGAACAAATGATATTTGAATCATCTGAAATTAACAAAAGCTGAGAAGATTCTTAATGACAACTACTTTTCCTTGTCTGATGTCTTCTCTCAAGTAGCCTTAACTAAACAGGAGAAACTACATACCTCTAAGTATTTTTCAATAAGAGGACAAAGTGCATACTGTTGCAAGGAGGAAATGCTATAGAAAAAAGAGATTTTGGTTCAGGGTCATTACCCATCCAAGAGGAAGAAGGAACTCAACTGTATTTTTAGAATGATCTTATTTTAGCACAGATACCTATATATTCCTAATCCATCAGTTTCTTATTTAATCCAATCTTTTCATGCCTACCTCTTCTGAATTTTCTCATATTTTTGAGACTTTTCTCCCAACAGAGGAAGAAATCATTATAGTTTAATTACTTCAACTTACACTTAAGATGAGTTACTTACAAACCAGCATTATGAATCATAATATCATTGTATTAATATCTTTTAGTATCAATCTTAAAAGATTTCTTCTACATAAAACGTCAGTTCCTGATTGTAGCTTTTTTACACTCAATGCTGGGCTATGAAAGTTGAGTGGTAGTATTTAAAATCTAAGTTAAAATCAAACAAGTTGAAATGTCACTTTTAATGACATTAGGTGACTTTTCTTATGAACATTAGCAAAATAAATGTATGAGGCAGTTTCATAAGCTACTCTGAAATATAATTTTAAAAACTGATTAATTATGAGAAGTTTTGCAATCACTGTATTCTAGAATGTCTTGACATGAACATAGTGGTTTTATAAATTAGACTACAAAATCTTATGGTCAAAACCTCCAAATAGGTATTTTCTGGTACATTCAGGTCATGTTTTCAAATCTTACCACAATAAACAGTATGTCACACTTACTTTGCAAAATGCAAGCTCATATTTTATGTCTTCATAATCTTGGTCTTCAAGAAAAATACATTTCTTAAGTATGTAGGATTATTTATTTTATGTTATTTATTTTCTATCCCACCTTTATTATTTTTATAAATAACTCAAGGCAGCAAACGTACCTAATACTCCTTCCTCCTCCTATTTTCCCCACAACAACCACCCTGTGAGGTGAGTTGGGCTGAGAGAGAGTGACCGGCCCAAGGTCACTCAGCTGGCGTTCATGCCTAAGGCGGGACTGGAACTCATGGTCTCCTGGTTTCTAGCCTGTTGCCTTAACCACTAGACCAAACTGATTAAATACTAAATAACAACAACATAGTTTTTCAATATACAGGTAATCCTCATTTAGCAACTGCCTTGGACAGCAACTGTTCAGTTACAACAGTGATGAAAAAGTAACTTTGCAACCAGTGCCTGCATTTATGATCTTCACAGTGTCTCTCTCTCAGTCACATGTTCACCATTACAGTCAATAAGTACGTGCTGTTTTGTGCCTGACCCTTTTTAAAAATTTTCCCTGCCTCACAGAGCAGAGAGATTGCCTACACAAGCTATCTCTTCTTGAGCTGCTTTTCTCCACAGTGCAGCAGGTCCCTAAAAAGTGCTAACCCCAAGTTAACAAGCTCAACTCTGTGACCTTAATTAGTTGATTAGAACCCTCCCACTGCTGCCTGATACTGACAAGACCCTAATCAGTTTCACACTAAAGGCTTTTGTTTGCCTCCTAAGCAGCTCCTGGCTGGCAGCCACAAGCACATGAGGCAAACAGCAGAGGCTAGCACATTCCTTTTGATGTGTATTCCAATTGTGTGCCTGCTTATTCTCTTGTAATCCCTTCTGCTCCAATGAATGTAAATTGAAACATTAATTCCCTTCTTGCTAATTATTCCAGTGCTGGGTGAGCATTCCAAAGGGGGGGGGAGGGCTATAGAATTTGCCCTTTTACCCAGCTTCCTCATGAGTTGAATTCTGGAAACCTTCCCTACCATTTAGGCTCACCCGGCTGTTGGGAGTCGCACAGTCATGGTCATGTGATTTACACTTAGCCATCATTTCACTTAATGACTGAGTCACCGGAACCAATTGCAGCCACTAAACAAGGACTACCCGTAATTTTGCTGTTCACAATAGATATATTACAGATGCTACAAATTATACTGAAAGGTGTTCTAAAGCAATCAAAAGTGGAAGGGTGGGAGGGGGAATTGTGTCCACTAAGTGAAGGGGAACTCCAGTACATTTCAAATAAAACAGATGGGAGTAGAGAGAGAAGCACGGAGAATTTGATTTAGAGATGATGATAATAAGCCTATTAAATCCTTATACATAAATCAGTTTTAATTCCATCTAAAAATCAGGCATCATATCAGAACAGAAAATGAGTTGAATGAAATGAGTTTATAACTTGTCTGCAATTAATCATTGTTCTCACCTTGATTTGTCTGTTGAAGTCACCGCTACAAAATGTTTGCAAAGGAACACTGAACTTTCTCCAGCAAGGATTTAAATTGTTCTTAATTACCTAAAATATTTTTTTAAAAACATTCACAATCAATGTATATTATGAAAGCACATTTTTTTCCTCCATATCTTTTTATAGCTCTCCAAAGACTTTTTTGGTCATGGTCACATTTGTCCAAGGCAACCACAATGTTATCTTATGGTCTTGCATTTTTTTTAAGTAAAATTGTATATGTTGGAAGTCAGCATTCCTTAAATTAATGAATTTATTTCATTTCCAAATTCATACTTGAATAAATTTTCAATATGCGCTTCAATTAATATTTCAGTTCCATCATGGATGAAAGTTTTAGCTGGCTAGAACTACAAGACTGAAGTACTCACACTCCCTCCCCAGCAAGGCATTTTATATAAATACATGCCAAAATGACTTTTACTCTCCCTTCTTTTTGTTGCCATAGCTCCATTATTTGCAAGACACTGAAGCTTCAGATTAATAAAACAAGGCTGGAGCTCTGGAGAAACTTTTGAAGGAAGACATGGCAAGTTAGATAAATCCATCCTACCTCTGGAGAAAAAAATCTGTCCAAACCAGCCCTATTTGCCCAATTTGAAACACCACCCAACTTTATACATAGGTGTCTAACTCCCCATTAATATATAACAGCTCTTGATGAACAAAGGTGGAATCGCTGGAAATCTTACCTCTGATCGGTACACAAGCTGCCATTTTCCAGTATCACTCTGTTTATAAAATTCCAAAAATGGATCCGATTTGCCTAAAAAGTCCTGTATTGGATTGGGAAAATACTTTTTTGTACAGACAGAAAAACAATAAAACATTTAATCTAAAGCAATAGACTCTTCCAATTATCTCTATTATATGCAAACCTATGGTAAAACATAAAAAGACCTTCCATGAATTCAAAGAAATGTTCCTAATTTCTGACTTGAAATGGTAATTTTCTTTTACAGATTTCAGTACTCTTTTCATTTAGCAGCCTGAAAATATTATATGGCCATGCCTTGGGAATATGTATAGTGCATTTTGCACTAAAATCCAAGTTAACAAGAGTTACAATTATTATTCTTTTCTAGGAAACTTACAGTCCAAGGTTTCCATCTATATTTACCTAAGATATTCATCAGTTGATACTGATGAAATTTCCCATTAACAGTTTCATTCAACTGTCAACTCTATCTCTGTCTGACTTTGAACTTCAAAAGCTCATGTTTTTAATACCTAGCCTAATTTTCCCCCCCTTATTTTTACTTCTCCTTTCCTCTGGACTTTTGTTTGACTTCTTGATTGAAAGAGGAAACCTTAAAGATACGCATACTCCTTTGTACTATTTTGGTTGATCCCACTTAAAATATTACCTATTGATTTTGAAATTTGGAATGGATTTTGGAATTGGAATATAGTTATGATGGCTTTTTATACTCTTTAGGAATTCATTCTTTTCAAGGAATCATTAGGCCTATCATGTTTTAGTAGTATAGTACTGTACAATTATGTACAATTTAGTACTGTACAATTATTTCTTCCTTTGTCTTTGTCTTCTTCTTCCACATCTTAATTATTGCAACCTGTATTTATCCAGGGGACATTCAAACTGCACTCAGTTAGAAAAATTGGTTACTTATCTACAACTGAAATTCAAGTGGTCATCTGTGAATTCATATATGTATGATCTGTGCCTGCACAGAACCATGTTCAAGATCTTGAGATTTCTCAGAGGGGTTCTGTTTCTCCAACATCAACAAGACAGAGACAGAGAGATGTGCCTCCTGCTCTTTCCTCAGTTCCAATGGCTGCCACTGTGGCTTCAAAAGGAACTTCCAAAGGGTGGCCTGTGTGATGGGACCAGAAGTTACTAAGGGTAGCACTACTCTCCCAAAAGGTTAAGTCTATAATGCCTCATAAACATAAAAGCTGAGCCCATGTAACTGTTCTGCATAATTAAAAAACTGACATATTCCCAAGGAGTGCAGAGGAGGCTAAGACTACTCTGGTAGAATGTCCTCTGACGAGAATAAGGCATCAGTGTTCAGCTAGTTCATAAGCCAGAGAGTCTGCACTATTCTTTGAGAAATTCTGAAATGATAGGCTCATAAACCTGAATGCAAAAATGTAGCCAGCCATCTAACATAGAGTATACAATGGTGCTTTAAAGTTGCGAACCCTTTTGAATGTTCAATATTTCTGTATAAATATGACTTAAAATGTGATCTGTTCTCCATACAAGTCCTGAAACTGGATAAAGAGAACTATATAAAGAGAACCCAATTAAGCACCATTGTATATGTTTTGCCTTCTAAATGTATTGTGAAGTATAAAACAGGAAGAGAAGGAAAGTGAGGGAAGTCACCTAAACGAGACTGAATTGAACCCTTCTTTAGCTACAATCCAGGATAACGATGGGGGGGGGGGGATCCCAGATAGGTGGTTTTCCTAGTGAAAAAGGAACAATTCTAAATTATGCCAGATCTATTCCACTTTTGCTGTGATATTTAGCACAGTTCATCCTGGATATTCCCTAGGTATTGATGCATCCAGTGTTGATTGTCCTTGGTGCAGGTGCAAGATCGAGGAATCTTGGCAGAGTTACATGCCAGTGTCCCTCAAGACAGAATCTTTCTTTGCAGTGTGATTGATGTAACCATGGATATAAAAGTACTGTCATATATTAAGTTGCTGTTTCATCATGCAAGCAGTCTCTGCAAAAAGTATTTGGGCTGTCACTTGTTAACTGGAAGTCTACAGAAGATGGATGCTACCTCATATGCCAGAGATACTTTGGTACTAGATGCATAATACTTGGGCCCACCGAATCTAGTTTCCACCTTGCCTTATTTACTCAAGGAAGAAAAGTTGAGCTGGAAGTTGTCAAGGACTCCTGGGAGTGCCTTTTGACCATGCTGCTGACTTGCAATATAACAATGTCCTGTACCAGATAAAGGGAAGGAAACTTTTCCTCTATCCGATACAGGATACTAATATGTGGCAAGCCAACAACATGGAAGGAAGACTCTTTTATTTCAATACTAACAGCCTCCTCTGGATTGCCTCCTCTAAAGAAAAGCAAAAGAGCTCTGATGGAGAAATAGGACCCCTGTCTCCAACTTTCACCACTGGTGAGTCAATGAAGACTACCTCAGTTCTAAGATTAGGGATTCTGACTCACAGTCATCTTCACCAATAAGTTCTGGAGGTCCTTTCTTGGACAGAAGTGAAGACTCAGATGGAGGCTGAAGCTTGGGACTAAAGTGATTTCAAAGGCAGACCAATGTTTGGAACCAGAAGAAGGCTGTGAGCATATGCAGCAGCAACTTGGCACCTATAAGCTATTGTGACAGATGAACGAAGTGAGCACAGATGATTTGTGCAGATTGTGGATACATGCGATCTGGCAGCTAAGAGGCAAAAGCTAAACACCTAGAGTTATATTCCTAGGGCTGAACCCAGTCCCTAATATGCATTTCTGAGATCAGTAAATGATGATTTGAATTTAGAAGGTATTTATGTTCTATATAAATATAGTTTATATAATTTACTTTATTCCAGGTATGAGTGATACCTGAAGCATCCATTTGAAAGAAAACTGGTTCCATAAGAAGTACAAAGAGAGTAATGTAAAAAAACACTTGGCGTATGAGCCTTTTGAGTGGATTAATCCTGAAGACAAAGCATGGTGATGAGTAAACAGAGAATGCAAGGGAGTCTTGCTCTGGAGCTTGTATTTTACCCTGATAAACAGAGTTGCTCTTTGATTATTTGATGCAAATAACTGGAAGAAACTAAAATGGAAAGTGCACCAATTACATAGGAATGTCCTATGTTGAAATCATTAGGATTGAGGAAGGCAATTGCAACTGTGGGGCTGAGAGTACTGGTGATACAGACAGTGGTATCAAGGTGGAAGACGATTTTCATATCTTGGAATCAAGCATCTGGGGAGCAGAGAGTTAAGTATCTCCTTCCAGTACAACTTATTTCAGGGATCTGGAACACAGCCAGAAGAGTGCAATCCATTTTGTAAAATCCTAACAGAGGGGCACATCTCAACAATATGGCTGTCACCCAAGAAGAAGACCAAAACTGTCAAGACAGTGCAAGTTTTCAAAACATGGCCTTTCAAGTCATGCAATTCAGGCCAAGGAGCTGCAATTGCATTAAAATACAAAGGAACACAAAGGAAATAAAAATGGAGAGAGAGAGAGAGAGAGAGAGAGAGAGAGAACAAAGAGATGAAAGATGGAATAAAACAGGTAAAGTCAATAATACCTCTAAAATATTCTAACAGTGCTCACTGTGGAAAATGAAAAAGGTCTAAGGGTGGGAGCAGTCATGCTCATATACTGTATATGGCTGGTACCAGAGAGGCCAAAAATCTCATGACAGTGAAAAACATTATACATTCAAATTTAAGGTTAATCTCTTTGCACTATGGAATCATATTGATATATTAAATGTGACCACCCCAAAATTTGACACTAGCATTCCTCTAATAAAGAGATGTAAGAGACATATAATAAAACTGGATTTTCTAGGTATATAAGTAATATTCCTTTCTATGCAAATATTATTGAATTTTGAAATATGTCATTATTTTCCTGTACTTAGCAAAGTAGTTGAATTGACCTTGTCTAGAAACACTGATAGATTAAAAGTTTAATGTTATATGCATAGCCTTCAGTTCCTCTTATTCCCATCTTCTACTTAGGCCTGACCCAGATTTATAGTTATGTCCAAGCCCCAAACTGTGGTTAAGAAAGCCAAAGAAAGCTGGAATACCATTTGAAATTCACTTGCTTTTCTCCCCCAGTTATTAACCAGTTGCCCAGATTCACTGCCCTGTTAGCAGATTTATGGTTACTAATAGCAGTCAGTTAAAGTGTTAATAGAAACCAGAGCTCTGACATCTTCCCCACAGCTGTGCTGAAGAGAAGAATCTCTGAACCTACCTTGAGTATGATTTTTCAGATTTACTATTAAAGATGCATGTTACTGAAGACTTTCAGAATCCCATTTCCCACAACTGTTCCATAAAATTAGAACATGACTGAACTACTAGACTTAATTTTTTTACTCTTCTTTTACCTTTTTGTCTAAATTCCGAGCTTCAACATCAATAGAAACAACTCTGGTATCTTTAATCTCTTCTGCACAAATCTGCAGGTTGAAGAAAAGATTGTTTTAGTAGTCTTGGGAAACATCCTATTGTTGTAGAATATTTGTTTGCAAGTTAGTTTGGAAGCAAAAGATGTAAACCAACTGACGGATACATCATGAATTGCTTAAAATGTTTAAGATAAATTCAAATATATTCAAATAAATTCAAATATTAAATAAGTTTAAAATAATTCAAATCTAGAAGAAACAGGTGTGTAATTTAACCCATATATTCACAAGAAATCATAACTGAGCTTTTCTTTTACCGTAATAGTGCCTTTTCCTGCAGGCTTTCCTTTCTTCAGCATTAAAGGCTGAACAAGTATTTTACTTGATACAATCTAAAATATAAATTGCATACATTACTCAGATTATACATGAAAAATATGAAAAATTTGCTTATAATTATTTATATTGTAAAAATCTGGACTTCATTTATCTTTCCCAATAAAAGATTACACTGTATGCTAATTTTTCAAGGAAGTGTGGGGTAGGAGAATTTGTAATAAGCAAGGATTCTCAAATTATGGGTTTAGATGTCCAGGAGGTCTGAATAACTTAGAGGGGCAGTCACAATTTTTATTTAAAATACTTATTTAGGCTTGTGCAGTCAACATGAGAGAACTGTCAAAGTTCTTTCTAGGCTTTGCTCCTTATTTTAACTGTACAAGCCAGAAGTGGGCAACTGTGGTACTGCAAAATTTGAGATCTCTGTGATATATAAGTTTAAATCCAATTATTAAAAGTAAGTAGTTTATTTCTTACCCAACTCCAATTAAATAATTTGATTTATTCATGGGAGAGGCACACAAGTTTATTTAGCATTTTAGGGGCTTGTGGCACAGCAAATTTTGAGAATTGTTTGAGATCAAACAATTTTTACTTATAAAATTGATGTTACTTATAAATGCAATCATCAAAGTGAAATAGAGAAATAATTGGCTATACAATTGTTTAAGGATTCTGCCAGATATCATCCAACAGACAGACCAAGGAAGTCTTATATCCTCCTTCTCTTCAACCAGAATAACAAAACAGAAGGACGAGAATAATTATTTATATCTTTTCTAACCCTAAAAATAAATCTAAACTGTTACTTAACATATTATATAGTAGTGGTCATAGTTGTTTACAGTACCTGACCCAGGGTACATTCAGCTCCTCCAAGGTAATCATCATCACTTAAGTCATATGACTTATTATCAATATCATATATACCAAATTTCAGCTTCTGAACTTTTTCAAAATAGTAATCAATTAGCAGCTTTTTTGAAAATTGAGGATTTTGACAATTCTTTATTTTTTCAGTTCGATCCAACTAGGACAACAAAAAAGAAAAAGGGTTGCTTAAAAGTTACACAATCCAGTGTGAACAAAACAGATTCCTATATAACATTCCCCTCTGGCTCCATTTGACTTGGGGAGATCAGTAGTGTGAGGCAAGTTACCATCCAAGGAAGCTTGTCTGCTTTTCTGATGTTTTTGCTCAGAAGCAAAAATGTTTCAGAAAATCATGATGCCCTTCTTCTTTACATACTTAGAAACTATGCCTAACAAAAATGAATACTCTTTATTTTTCTACACCACCCATCTCCAAGCCTCCAAGCTTTCAATCTTTCAATTTCCATTTTAGCAGAAAACAGATTTTATATAATCAAATTTACAGAAATTATGGGTAACTATATTGGTCCATTATAAAAACCTATGCTATGAAACAAAAATATTTTGAATAGGACCAACTTTTGAGTGAACAAGAGGTTGAGTTTTCCTAATTCTATTTCAAGCAGAATATTAAATAAACCAGCATGTTTGTTTGTGTATGAATGTAAAAAAAGAAAAACAAAAAAACACAGTCTTTGAGACATCAACTCTAGTATTTTTCTATATAATGCTAGGAAAGGTATAAGGAAAGGAAAGAAGAGTTTAAACAGCAGCAAAGTGAATAGACTCTATTACAACTGTGATGGGTGCACAGTTAGGTTTGGGAAGACCTAAAGAGCCAGCCTGGGGTCTGATCATCCTGGGGAAGGTTTATCTATGCAGTCACTAAAAAAGGTCTTGCAACATGCTATATCCAAATGCAGCTTCAAAGAATCAAAGGGAATAAATTAAATGCAATAATGATACCTTCAATATTACAAAGAAAATATATATTATATGCAGATAAAACCACTATGTATGCAATCCAGAGAACTGAGTAAGAGATTTCTTTTCTCATTACAGTCCATTTCCTTTTCCCATCTCAAACTATTCATTAACAAGAAGCAAAATAATTTAATGATATATTTTAGGATTGAAAGGGTTATGCTAAATAGCAACTAAAAATAGGATATACAAATAAAACTCATTCTGAGATAATTTAATCATGTTTGTGCTTGTTTATGGAGACTGAAAGTCAGTGGATTTACCACCAAACTTGCCAAAAATAACTCCTTTGAACTATTTCCACTGAAGTTAATATCTAAACGTACTTAGAACTGATCTATATCATTAGGCTTTACCTACATCTGGTAATTTTACTACCCCAAAAATTCCTTACTTCAGTCCATTGATCGCCACCAACATTTTGAAGCAAGACACACAGAGGATCAGATTTTGAGCCAACATCTTTGTCAATCAGATTGTCACAGGATATGGACAGTTCCACCTTGGTCACACAGCGAGCCATCTATAAACAGAATGAAAATGAAATAATGAATAGACATTAAATGATATATTCAGTATACTATGCGTATGGAATCTGGATTGATTTATATATCAACATATCTGTTGATAATGTTCTTCATTAGTTTTGTATTGGTTTCTGATAATTGCTACTCTTCCGGAATTAAAACAACCATAGAGTGGAATACAAATTTTAACAATGGCTGAAAATTTGGCTGAATACTACTCCGTATGTACCAAGGCTTCTTCATCAAAACATATTTAAATTAGTATGCAAATAACCTTGCAGCAATCATATTTAAAAGATAAACATGTATTTAAACAGGCAAAATGTCCTAAATATTAAATTTAACTATCTGAATATTGTTTTTATACTAATCATTTCACAACACTTTTACAAACAAAACAATAGCTCCCACTTAAGTTTTTAAAAAGTCATATAAACAGATAAAAATTCAGACAACTTAACTCTTAAGTTTTTCTTCCTAATGTAAATACGCTTAAAAAGCAAGAGAACTAAATGATTGGGACTACTTCAACAGTCCCCTATAACACCAAGAAAAAAATAAAAATTGCATTGCTGCAGAGTGCCAAATGTATATTCATATCAATAATGAATGGAATGCTATAATCTATTCAGTTTCTGCTATAACAGTTCTGCCACTCCACTCCCAGATTTTCAAAATACTGATACCACATCAGTTTCAAGCACATTAGACTAGGTATACCAATACAAAGCAGACGCATCCTGAATACATGGACACCTATAATATAAATGCAAGTATGCTTTGACTTCATTAAGCCCTGAATCTGAACAGCCACAGAAAGAACAATATGAAACAGTTTTTGCATACTTAAACAATACATAGGAATTCCAGTTTATTCAAATATTAATATATACAGCTAAATATTTTTTTCAGAGACAGACAATACAATCTCCATATAAAAACTGTATAACACACATCATATGAAGAATCTGTTAGTGATATTTCAAGTTATTTATAGTAACCTTATATTGATGAGTAATTGAAAAAAGCATTTCAAAAGTTAAATATTTTATCCCCTACTTTGAAAAGACATATTTAATTTTAAAAATCCTTTTATCAGAGAACTGTGCACCCCAATGTCTAATTCGATGTTAGGCAACAGCAAAAACCAAAGAATTTGTAAGATAGCAAACTTGATATCTGAAATCAAACGTCCAATTCTTCTCTAATACAAGAAAACGTTTAAGCCAAAGAATATTAGCTTCAAATACTTAAACATCAAATGACACTTACATGCACACAATGGGAAATGTGAATACACAACTGCTTTATGTAATCCCCAAAGCACAGTGTGAATGGTGTGAATTCACAGTGTGACTATCAGCCAGCTTATATAAGAGAGCCTGCACTAACATGCTGACAATACTTTTTGGTTACTAGAATGAAGAAAAAATATGTTTTCCTAGGGGTTGCCAAATCAGTGCGGCAGAAGCCAGAGCAAATTAGACACCCTGTAAGATGTAGAAATATAAAAATCTAGCAGTTTTAGATTTAGTTTTATAAATTAAAACCTCCTTCTAATTTATAGCTTCCAGCTACAGTTCCATCAGTCTACTTTTTCTTGCCAGTTGTGCACATTCTTGTTTTTACTGCTTTGCTCCATTATATTTTTTTCTTCAACATTTCATTGGGTACCAGTTTACTAATGCATTGCCAACTTTGCATCATGATTTTTGGCTATTCTGTCCTCCTAAGCACACTTTTCAATTTTTTTTCTTTTCTTCCAATTCTCTGCCTTCTCTTAAAATGCTTTCTAATCATTCTTACAGTTGCCTATCCCTGTCCTATCTTTAGTCAACTTTCCTGTGGAACTGCTAATTATAAGCAGTGGATGCAACAGACACTTTTGTCACCCCAGAGGCTACCGTTGTTAGGGGTATTTGCTGCTTACATAAGCAGAACCACTGACTATAAGGGGACAGTATGACTTTTTACTTAGCACTTAGGCACAGTTATTATGTTAGTGTGTGAGACAGTTCAGTCTCTCCATGGTTTTTGAGTCACATCATTATCAATTCACTTTTGGATGTTATTCACTAAAGGCGCTAATGAAATGGGTCCCACTTCTTCTGTTGGTTAAAGCCTTCTCAATTGCACAGTCAACAGCAAATAGCATGACAGAGACCAAAAATGAAAAAATGCAATGTGCAGAACAATCCAAATGCTAACTGGAAGAACAGTAGAGGGTATCATGCTGTGCTCCCAGGGACCAGAAACTGCTGCCCTTAGAGTAGAGTAGCACGCACATGCTAAAGCTAAGGGACAGCAATGGCACATCAACCCATTGTGGGTGCACAGCAAGGGCACATTGCGTGGACAAGATTCAGAGCAGCATACTCTTCTGCAAGCTCCAGTAAGGGAGGGAGGTGCAGCTGCTGGGTAGATCTGCCCCTAGTCTTAGTTTCCTAGCATGCCCATATAAGATATACTGCCCTCATAATCTGTGAAGTTTTAACTGTGACCAGGCTAGTATCCCTCCAAAGAAACTCAACTGTAAGCACTTCTTGCTGCAGGCTTTGTTCCCTTAGCAGCTATATGTCCATGAATATCCTACGCTGAATCAGTTCATCATCAAAAGATTTGCTGCCACAAGCATAATATATTTCAGATCTGACTAGATAAACAGTAATTTGTGACAATTAACTATCAGACATGCAAATATGGAAAAGCATGATTGATACAGTACAGTTGGAGTCAGTACAGTATACACATCTTCTATAACTAAAGCAAGCAGCACTGTTATTTAATGAATAACAAATTTCTAACGTTCTTTTATGGACTGATATGCATTCCTAATTCTCTCCATTCACACCAAGAAACCAGTAACAGCTTATGTTTATATTCACAACAAAATGTGTATTATAGTACTACCCTAGAGTAGTGTGGTGACATCACCAAGTCCATCCATGATTATTACTTCTTGCAATGGAATTAGCTACATACTGAGAATGGAGGAGGCGATAACATTGATAGGGATGACACTTGGAAATGAGAAAAGCAGAAAGTAAAGCTCAGGTAGGGTGCTAAAAGTGAGAGAAGCAGGGAATAGCATAAAGGAGGCATTGAGGAAACAGAAAACACAATTAGAGCTGGCTTTTCATTTGAAAGGATCCTTTCATTGGTCTCTCACCCCCTACCCTTCCTGCATCAGTGGATTTATCTGCAATTGCGTTGCTACTGATCTGTACTGGGTGGCTTGAAATTGGTATTTAACTTACAGTACCATCTGTCCAAGAGCTACTTCAAGAGAATATAGGAAATTAAAATATTCATACTAAATCACCTGGTAGTTTTAAGTGTCATAGTGACTCCTGCAAGTGCCCCAAGCTACAAAATACCAACGCAAGGCCTGCAAAATGTGTTTACATCTGCCTCTTATTATGTATACACCCATCTGGGCCATGGAAGAACCAGGTATTAGATGGAACACTGTTATAAAACCATGGCATATTGAAAAGTTGAAGACTCAACTCAAGCAAAGCTTGACTCCTGGTGGCTGCATGGACAGACACACACGTAGTTTTCTTTGGCAACAATACAAAAGTGGCTTGTCATTGCCTTCTTCTGGAAAATTTGCTCAACTTCTTAGGCTAGTCCTGGGATTTCCTGGTGGTCTTCCAATCAGTACTTTTTTTTTCCCCCGTTCAGGCAAGATTAGCTAGATGGTATGTTAATTTTATTCTGTAGGTCTCCAAACCTGATGGCTTGACTTATATTTGACAATATAAAGATTTCTGGCAAAATTTTATCCTGTTTCCTGGTGGGAATAGACTGAGCGAAGCTTGCCTCGTTACCCATGTTGAACCTGCCAGTTAAAATACCACCATCCTTTCAAGAAATGTGTGTCTTCGGCATCACCAACACTGCCCCCCTGCCCCATATTGTAAGGGATGAGAAGGGAGGTGTATATTTAAGCTTCTAGTGGGCCCACCCTTACCAAACTGTTTTTTATATGCTGTACCATGTTAGTATAGCCTTCTCCACCCTGAACCTCTCTAGATGTAACCCTGGGCAGTCCCAGCCAGCAGGACTAATGGTCAGGAAAAAGAACAGTTGAAGACATTTTGAAAAGAGCAAGCGAAGAAGGCTATACTAAGATGCTGATCCAAAAATGCAACAGTACTCCAAGAGTAAATGAGTAAGCAAAAGAAAAGCTATTTTAGTCTGACTGCTACTACACATGTAAACTGCAAACAATAGCAAACAGTAGTAAAGAAACATGTCTGCTTAAGTTTATGTGACTGAATGTGCTGCGTGACCATGATGGACTTACTCTGGATGTTTGAAGAGTTTACACTCATGGCAGTTAAAAGCTATTGGCATGTAAAAGCTACTTACATGTGACTATATGGTTCAAATAGTTCAAAATAAGTCCCCTAAGCTCTACATTACATGGAATCTTACTGTATACATAATATACATTATTGGGAGGGGATTAATTCCTGAAGACTGGCATATATGTAACCTTCAGTGTGACTTACAGTAAAAGATCAAAATTTGGAAGAGACACCTCAACTTCTCTTTTGCTATAGTCATATGCTTTCATTTTTTGCATGATCATCACTAGGAACCTTAACAGCAGTCCAATTCGTATCTATTCATGTAAATATCACAAGGCTCAGTGGCATTCCCAAGTGCGTGTGGGACTGGAGCATCAGAGCCCAATCCTACACATAATTGTCAAAAATTCCTATTGCATTCGGTAATTCTCAGGTAAGAATGCACAGAATTGTACCTTAAATCTCTGTTCTCCTCACCTCCCACTTCCTTCTGGTTGCTATGCTACCCTTAAATTTAAAGCTCCCAATTGTATTTTCCATAAAAAAAGAAAACAGGCACACAAACTAGCACACAGATACTACTGCTAGACCACAGGGATGTCGCACATTATTCATTTCCCAGAAATATAGGGGTAACAATGAACTAGTTCTCCGGGTTGACACAATGTAGGTTCAGCCACAGCACAAACACTGGGACTTGATTTGCGCTTTACGTTTTTAATGTTTAGGAATCCGGGGTGGGGGGGAAAGTATGCAAATATAAAAATTGAACTAGAAAAAGTATTGCTGTTACATTTCGGATTGGGTATTCTATTGCCCTGTTGGAGGAAAATTCTGAGAGTGCCTTGGACTGCAAGATCAAACCAGTCCATCCTCCAGGAAATAAAGCCAGACTGCTCACTTGAGGGAGTGATATTAAAGGCAAGACTGAAATACTTTGGCCACATAATGAGAAGACAGGACAGCCTGGAGAAGATGTTGATGCTAGGGAGTGGAAGGCAAAAGGAAGAGGGGCCGACCAAGGGCAAGGTGGATGGATGATATTCTAGAGGTGATGGATTCGTCCCTGGGGGAGCTGGGGGTGTTGACGACCAACAGGAAGCTCTGGCGTGGGCTGGTCCATGAAGTCATGAAGAGTCGGAAGCGACTAAACGAATAAACAACAATTGCCCAGTCACAGCTACATTAATATTCCTTTCTCAATGGTTTTCTATGGGTAGTAATTATTTGGATTTGGATCATTTGGCAATTTGGATGATTGATATACATTTATTCCTTATAGTTGGCACTGCTTATAATTATCAGCCATGATTGTAGCTTCAATTATATACTGAAAAACAGAGCAGACTACTTGGTCCCCCCAAACAGGCTCCAAAACAATTATACAAAATAATTTCTGGCATTTCATATTGTACCTTGGATTTAGCAGTATGTGTTTCTTTTTAATATTAAACCTTTCTAAAATGATAGGCTGCAGTCTCCCTAATTCATGTTTAATCTGGTCAGGTCTCTCTTTCTTCTTTCCTTATATTAAGATGCAAGTGATATAACCAGCAATTTCATCAGATGTATCCTGCTATTTGCAGGATACATATAGCTGTCTGGTGGGAATGGAGATAGTCTCACATATTTGAAGAGACATTCCCTATGAATAATAAAGTAGGTTGGGTCAAATGCAGAACTAAAAAAAATTCGTGGTATCAATGAAATTATTTTGATTGATGAATTCTGATCAATAATTTAAAAACTAAGTTCTTTCTTACACTTAAGGATATAACAGTTAAGTCTTCCACAATTATGCTTCTAACCATTATTTGGAGGTCTCAATCATATTCTTAGTAGAAAAAAAATGCTAGAAAAAAGGAAATTTGACCCCGGAAATCTATTTTGTGCAAAAAAAAAAAAAAAAAAAAAGCTCTATTCTGTTATGGTATGCTATTCTATCCAACATCTAATTATATGGAATGGAAAGATTCATCCTTAGCTCACAAGTACAGGACAGATACCTCTTAATACAAAGAAATGGGCAAATGAAATTGTCAGTTCCCTATTCTGCATCAATACTCCATACTATAACTTATTACAATATTAGGATTTTCCAAATGATGTAAGACAGTTTGTTAATTGTGTGAACAATGCAACAGGTTACTTCTATGCAATGAGCATGAGAGACTTCCCCAGGTGGGGATCTACATAATATTTTATCATGAAAATAGAATGACGGTAAGAAATTGATGACAGAATAAACAAAAATATTTTTAAAACATCCTTAAAAGTTTGTGAAGGCTTTAATGTTTCTGCAATGTTTTCTCCTCCCTCCACCCATCTTTCATGTATTATCTAGACATACCATGTAGCTTAAGCAGCAGGATGTTTGTTTTCCTGAACAGGAAATAGAACAAAATCAGGCTTACACGTCTGTTGTTTTTCCACTCAGCACTGCTGTCATATAGATGACACATGTTGGAAGATGCATTCTATAAAGACTGGGATCCCCAACGTGGCAGTTGTGAGCTATACTATTCCTCAGTGTATGAAGCCTGCTGCTTCACTTTGTTAAATTTTAAGGAAAATTAAAAATGAAGTTGGCGTACTGTACTTGTCATGAGTACTGATGGTGAGCAGGAGGGGGCCCCTATCCAGGGGGAAAAACACATGCGTAGTTTAGAGGCTTTAAAAAAACTCAGAGCAGACCTGCCTTGAGTTTTGGGTTTATCTGTGTGGATTTCTCACTCTTTCAGTTTGGCAGGATTTTCTATCTACTAGAGCATTCAATAAACACTAGAGACCAACTGACTGTCTCAATGTGGTACTTCACGCTAAGTTAGGACAGTACTGTAAAGCAAAGCCATTTTTTTCTCCAAAACTGATTTTGAATTTCATATTATATGATTATTAGATAATGAGCGGCTGCAAATACACGCATTTGCCAGGAAAAAAAGACTGAGCAGCAAATATACTGGGGGTTAAAGAGGGCAGGACAGAGTACATAATACAAAGACAAAAAATTGTATTTCCTGACTAGCCACAACAGTGTTAGCCATTTTGGGCATGGTCAAGTCGTTATGACAATTTTCTGACCGCTACAACTTAGTTTCAGAATACTGAATAAGCCCATTTATTGGACGCCTTGGCTATAACTGACGTTAGAAGAGCACACATTTATGGAATTTGACCAATATGCTTAAAAAAAAAAAAAAGGTTGGCAACAGCTAACAGTGCTTTGGAGAATTTATGTACCCATTTCCAGCTGTAACACTTTTCTTGATTACAAAAATCTTAAAGGTACTTGACTATATTTCTCATATATTTTTATGCACTTATTTAAAGTATTCATATCCGGGACTTCCAGGGGAGGTATGGCGAGCTGAAGATGTCTCTGAGAAAGCGAAGCCAACAACTGCAGTGAAGACCAAGGAACTCCAGGACAGCGGTCTTCCGCGGGTTTGAGCGCCAGGAGACGAAGGGATCAGCCATCTTGCTAGCAACCATGGCGGAACCTTTTAAAGAACACTAAGTTTGCAAACCTCATTTTCTAATTACTTTCAGAAATTGCCTATTAACCATCTTAAAGCTATTAGAGACCTTCAGAATGACAGGTTCGAAAAGTCATCAGGTGAGCTTATCTTCAACTCTTAATAAAAGAAAAAATGAAGTTTAAGCTTAAGAACTTAAAGAATTTGAAATAAACAGCAAAAAAATAAATACGATTTTGATCCAAGAAAGTTATAAACAGATTGATCTAAGAAAGTTATAACAGATTAAGGGTCCAGATAAATCTGGAATATTGACTTTTACTGTAAGATTTTGGAACTAACTATAAAAAATAAAAGCTTCTTGGGGGAAACAGACTTATTTTGGCTATCCTGGCTATTTTAAGTCATAACAAAGATAAGTTACTTTATGATTTTAGAAACTGGACACTAGAGGGGACTAAAGATTCTAAGCAGAAGAAAAAGAATACAAGCTTGTTCTTTATGTCAGTTAATACTGGGACTTACAAAATGACACAAAATATTGTTAACAGTGGAAACATTAAAGGAGATCTTTAAAGAATGGAGCCAGAAATTATTAACTACAATATCAACAGTCAGTAAGGATGTCTGCTTCAATGGATAAACTATGTCCAAAAGATGTCAATGAAGGAATAACAGATGTGGAACAAATTTTATCTGACAACACAAAGAAAATGCTGGAAGTGGAACTACAAATGACAGGCCAAGAGAATGATTTAGAAAAGGACCCTTTACTGGATATACAAAAGAAACTGGCTTAAGTTTTAAAAATTAAAGGGGGAATACAGATGATAAACCAAAAGAATGACCTGGAAAATGTTACTAGATCTACAAAAGAGGCTTGTTAAAGACTTGAAGAAATCTGTGTAATGGGATAAAGAAAAATTGAAGAGAAAACAAATCCTACAATAATATTTGATTGAATTAAAAATTAAGAAGTACTTAGTAGTTCAAAGTAAAAGGAAGGAATATAAAGTTGGTATATTTGATCAGGTTAAAGATTTTTTTTTTTTTTTGCAAAATTCTGGCAATCCTTTACACTTTTTGCTGACACCAGGATTGAAAAGTTAATGTCTTACGGATTTGCTCATAGACAAGGGGTATGGGATGAAGAGATATCTGTCTGTAACTTTATGGGTGTAAAGAGTTACTGATTTGTTTATACTTGTGATGAAGGTTGGAAGTCACATCTTTATATATTTATTATTTTTCCCCTGCACGTTTTTTCTCTATTCTCTCTCTAGTTTGTATTAGTTTTTACTACTGTAATAAAAATTCTTAATAAAAATTACATTTAAAAAAATTCATATCCCTTCTACTGAGAATATTTAAGACAGCTAACCATATAGCCATATAAAGGGACGCGGTGGCACTGCGGGTTAAACCGCTGAGCTGTCGATTGGAAGGTCAGTGGTTCGAAACCGCGCGGCGGGGTGAGCTCCCATTGCTAGTCCCAGCTCCTGCACACCAAGCAGTTCGAAAACATGCAAATGTGAGATTAATTGGTACCGCTTCAGCGGGAAGGTAACGGCGTTCCGTGAGTCATGCTGGCCACATGACCCAGAAGTGTCCCTAGGGACAACGCCGGCTCTAAGGCTTAGAAACGGAAATGAGCACCGCCCCCTAGAGTCGGACACGACTGGACTTTACGTCAAGGGAAACCTTTACCTTTACCTAACCATATAGCCATATTCCTTGTTCTAGCTAGTGAGAGTTCCAAGGCCCAAATACAGTGTTTGAAACCTACTCTCTAATAAGGACTTTTAGATACCATATTCTAAACTGGCTTAATAGCTTGCTGAAACAATTTTTGGTCTTCTGATATATTAAGCAAAGTGTCATTTGGAAGCCCTGCATTTTTTGTTCACCTCCATTTAATACTTACCATATATACACATGTATAAGCCCATCTGTGGATAAGCTGACCCTCCAATTTTCAACCAAAATATCATGAAAAATGTGCCACTTGCAGATAAGCTCATATTTTTCATGGTTATTTTGGTTAAAAATTCAAGGGTCTGCTTATCCACAGATAGGCTTATCTGCAAGTATATACAGGGAATACTGATACTTTAAAAAAGTACTGTATTACTGTATATGCTTGCTGAGAAGCCCATCCATTGATAAGCCAAACCCTATTTTTGGGGGTGTATTTTGACACCTAAAATTCTTGGCTTATCTGCATATACAGTAGTTAGATTATATTGAGATAAAATGTATGAAGCTCCTACTCTTTTAAACTAGGTTAAATTATTTGAAAGTTTAGTTACATATAGTTAAAAGAATAGTACTGTATTGCTTGACCTCAGAAATGGTGACGTTTTCTAAAATTAGTGAATTCAATGAATTTGCAACCAAATCCAGCACATACTTGATTTTTTCTCAACTATTATGCATTACTTTACATTTATTAATCAGAAGTCTCATTTCCTTTATTCAACTTTTATTTGAAATTATTTTAGATTTTGGTTTATATATGGAACGTATTTCCTGTACTGCATTCATTTTCCAAAACTAAAAAGCAGGAAAGGCATAGTAATTCTGAGGTTATGTATTCATGTATCCCCAGAATAAACCATCAACCAGTGACAGATTACTCAGATTGGCAGAACAGTGAAAACACTTATAGAACAAGTAAAGATCTCAAGATGTTTCAATTCATACTTTTATTTTACAGAGGTTCATTTTAGCCTTTAAACAAATTCCCAGTGTGTGAGATGCAGATGGACAGATACTTCATTTGGCAAATCAAGCTACTATTGTAAATTCTATTATACCTGAATGTCACTGCCATAAGATAAGTAAATTTCAATTAAACATTAAACAGATATTGCTGGATTTTTTAGATATATTAAAAATGGAATATTTACGTGATCAACTGGGTTCTGCTCAAACCTTTCCTTCACTACATCCCATTGTAGGTCTTCTTTTAGATCAGCCAGGTTGGCCAGGTGCTGCCACCTGCTGTGCATCCTTGAATAGTAAATATTTTTTACTAAACTACTTAGAACTTTTCTCAGTTCTGAATATCAATTACATTTTCTACCATGATGATGACCAGTTTTAATTCTCATCTGATTAGTTTCAGCAAATCCAGTTAAGTCTGTTTGCAATGAATTTTATACTGATTTCCTTTATAACTTTGGAATGAATGCATTCCTTTATAAATTTTTCCAGCTGCATTACTTATATAGTAGCTTCAAGAACACCCTATAAATAGCTGGATAATTAAATGTTCACCATTGTGCTCTTACATGGTTTTTAAAAATATATATTTCTATTGAAGCCAGCAATATCCTTACATTTGTTTGGCTAGATTTGTATTTTTTTATTTGTACACACATTTGAAAGATACTTTTTATATAGCATAGTTATTCTTCTGATCTTTCAAGTTTTCTATTTTCTGTTATTCCCAAACTTGTATAGGATAAATGTTCATTACATATTACATATATACATATTACATATGTAGTTTTGTAATTAATATGTAGTTTTGTAAGTAATTTTATTAAAATTAAAATTTTGTAATTAATATGTAGATATGTAATTACATATCTCCTATTCAAGAGAATGAGGCAGCAAAGCTACTAAGATATTCCCCATGTAAAGCTCTTCTACTTACATTAACACATACAGCTCAAATTCCACTTTTATTATCTGGAAACATTTAACTTGTTTTCCATATAGGAGATAAGTCTGGATTTAAAAATGGGTGTCTATTACTATTTTATAAACTTTAATAACCATACTGAGATGGTTAACTATACAATCCCTATCATTTAACTGAGGATCTTTACTGCTATCAAGCATGGTTGGCAATAGCCAATTTAGCTTGGCATTATTTGGAGGTAATAAAACAAACAACTTTCACTGAATATATGTATACCTCAGCTGAATTTGGAAAGAAACTGAGATGTGTTTATTTCAGTTGGTCAACTATATGCTTGCACAATGTTCCAAACCTCATCAACTCTAAATTTACTCAAGATTTTTATTTTCCATAGCCAAGGAATGTAGCATATACTAGAATGAATGCAATAAAATTGGCAGCTGAAAACAGAATTAACATTACAAAATTGTCACCAACAGTATTATGCTAATAATAATACCCACAGAATTTTACTGAACATATATGCCAATGTGGGTCCAAAGACATTTATCTAATCCATGCCTTCACTGAACAAATTAAGCTTTACAACTTTACATTTCCAATAATAACTGTTTGATAGCTAAGATTTAAATGATGCCAGAATATTTAGTATTTATTCCTAGCCTTTGTTTCTTCCTGCCTAGACAGAGTAGGAAGTTAAACTAGATCTCCTCAACATCTCATTTTAAACAAGATATTAAATATATTTTCTGCACTAAAATAAATGAAAGTTACTCATTGAACTGTGGATACTAAGTGGGACACAGGACATAAAGGTGCAATACAGCCACTGCAATATTCCTTCCTGGGCAAAACACAAAACTACTTGATAAGGTCTCCCTTATTATGACACCATAGCTCTAGGTCAAATAACAAATACTACCTGTGAAAAATGTCCAAGAAAAAAAGATACCTTTGCTGCAATGACAGACAAGTAAATTATTCAAACACTATGAAAAAGCTTACTGAATATGCATTTTTGGCATATTTGGGAACCATGCCCATTTTTCTCCATCCTAATCCCCTGCAATAGTATAAAAAAAAAAAAAATTTTTTTTTGCAATGCATTTGTAAAAAAAAGCCCCTTTTTAATTTTTGTATAAATAGGACATCACTAAAATAAAAGTTATTGATACAGAGAACCATTTTGTATTTTAATGTACACCTAAAACAGTTTATGAACTGCATATACAGGGTCATTATATATATTGGAACACATACTTTTGTCATTGTACAAGATATTCTGCACCCCATTAAGACTATCACCAAAGAATGCTATCTAGACACATTCTACACGAGAAATATCTTGGATAAACAAGACATTAATATGTTGTTTCTGGGCATCAATGACATCTTCAGTTTCCACTTGTGAAGGTGAGTACATCCACTTCCATTAGTTCTGAAGAAAATAACTGCAGCTCAACTTAGATTCATGCTGAATGTTTACTATTTAACAGTTCAAACAATATTACCTGGCTCTTCCAACTGAAAAACAAATCAAAGCGAGTATGTATTTTTAGCATATTTTCCATAATTGTGATTCATTTTAGCTGTTTTTCCTCTCTAAAATCCTATTTTAAAGTACAGCATATTTTATTATAAATATAACACCTATAATATTTCATCATTCCTATCTGAGTAAGAATTAATGTTTATCAAAAAAAAAAAAAACTCACCTGTCACCTGTATTTCTTGATGGACAAGAAATAAGTAACCTTTCAGATGTTCTTCAAAAGTTAGGATTAAAAAAATGCCACTATAGGCAATATACGTACTCAAGAAAGGTAACTAGCTGAGCTTGCCGCCTGGGTTTATGGGTAGGGTAAGGCTGAGGAATTCAGAAGCAAGGGAAAACTGAACCACTTATATGAAAGTAAAGGAAACCTCGTACTTTTTCAGATATAAGCCAAAATGCAATTTGCTGTGTCTGGCCAATACAAAAGTAATTTCTCAGGATATTGGAGATGTAACATGCAGTTGGCATATATTAATCCTCTGAAAGGCTTGCAAAACTAGGGCTGATCAGCTCAGGCCAATCAGTTCTTCCTTTGTGATTAAATTCTAAGGGATTCTCCCTAAGCAAGTTTTTTTAAGTACAAAATTAAAATGCCATTATTCTTAGAATATTATGGGGTAGCTTTGTCAGAATGACATAATTTATACAGCTTTCAATACTGTATTTCATTGGGTATACATCAATTGCAATATATTACTTTTGTTGACCAAATTAAGAAGACTCTTTGGTTGAATACACAATTTCTAGATTTAACCACAATTGCAGTGAAACTCTATATAACTTAGCACTGATTTAATTAATGCACATATAGTGGCCACTATGTAAGATCATGGAGGAGAAAAATGTAATATAAATTCTTCAAATTCCTAGGGACAGTTCTGCATTCTCACATAAACACAAATTCCAAAGCAGCAGTACAGAAACAGTAAACCAGACAATTTTAAGAATAAAGTAAATACTCATGTCTGTGCCTGCAAGGTATTTCCTTTTATTTTGATTTTAAAAGTTAATGGAAAGTTGGCATTATTATTTACAAGCATGCTTTGGGTCTACATACAGCCATAGAAAATATGATGGCCAGGTGGCTACAGCCAAGAGTTTTGCTTTAATATGTTTCTACCTGGCCAAGATAGAAAGCTTTGCCGGGCTGCTCTAAGGGACTAGAACGTATACAGCAGGTATATGGCTGTTTCATGATTGGCCATGAAAAATCTTTTGTGAATGTATAAGCTCCTCTGCTTTTCTGAGTGCATTCACAACATATCTTCACTTGCGCCCACTGCTCAAAAGGTTGGTTACCCTGGCCTAGAACTTCGGTTCTGACTATCCAATTCTTTGTCACTTAGGGGAGGAAAGAATATAAAATGCCAACAAGTATTGTCTTTGGTTTTGTCCAATTTGCACTTTCTAAAAAATCCAACTATCTTGCAACTTCTTAGATCACAGTACTTGAAGAAAAGGAAAGCAACATCACTACTGTACAGAATGTTCAAAACAGGAAGCTCACAGTAATATGGAAGACTACATTCTTTGTTCCTGTTGTGATTCAAAATTTCTTCTTCTCAAGGAATGGAGAATTTAAAATAAGTGCAATTGGATTTGCGCTGCTGATTGTGAGACAATTATTAAAAATCTCTTATTAATTTTAAATCCAGGTAATTTATACCTACTGTAAATTATATTCCAGTGATTTTATTGAAGTAGACTTCAGCAAAGTTCAACTGTCCAATTAGCAAAATAATTTATGAGGATTACCCTATGTGGGTGTGTAGATCCAAGTGCCTTAAATGCCTATAAAAATGACATTCCTTTGAACGCAAATCTCAAAACAGGGCAGCACTTACCATACAAACATGAACAAAATGCTTTATTAAACAGGCAACTAATCTACATAACTCAAAAACACCAATTGCCAATCAACCATATACTATAAGTTTCACCTACCTGAAACTGATTAATATTCAATACAGAGTTATCCTCTGGAACCTTTAGGTTAAAAGCAAGTACCAAAATAAAACCATTTTCTAGTAACAGATAATACTATTTTTGTAAAACAAAGTGCCTTGTACAATGCATTTCGCCTTCTGTAGTTTAAAATTAACTGGTTGTCCTTTATACTTTATGCTTCAGTGTCTGAGGTCTAGCATTGTACATAAAGTTATGATTATAGTTTTACTGTAATGAATGCAAAAACATTACAATCTGAATAATTCAATAAAAACCCATGCTTCCCTAGGCATCACCTTATTTGTGTGCAAAATTTCATTATTTTAAGAATTTTAAAAGGGGTTTATGCTTTCCTGAATATATGTGTATGTATATATGTTTAATAAAACCCATGACATAACTGGAATTCTAGGATGTGTAAGTAAATAGGTATTGCATATTGCATCCTAGTTTTAGTTAAGAAACACTATTAAAACCATCCCTCATAACTGACATCTTGCTTTGGTTGAAGACCCTTTCACTGATGAACGTTGAGAATTAAACCATCTACATGTCAAAAATAATTTTTAATTGGGTACACAAGGAACTCCACTACTTTTAAACTTTTATTTGCTAACTGCTTTCTCCAAATTGAGCAATGAAAAAACCAACTTACTTGCACTATTCAAAATGCAGAAAGGACTTCAAAATTAGTAAACAAGCAAAACTTGTCTGTCAAATTGGTCTTCTACCAATAGTTAATGCATTTTAAACAGTTGACAGATTGCACATATCCAAGATAGAACTATATGATGCTAAAGCAGAACCAGCTTCAAATGCTTCTAAAATCATGACGTTGTGAAATCATTATGCCTTGGTGTAACCTCCATCACAAAGTCACCATGAAGTTTTAATGATTAACCCACAGTGCATGTCATAAGCTCCTTGACAAAACATAGTAAAGAAAATGCTAACACTGACTATATGTCACATTGCTGTGCACAGAAGTGTGGATTAGTTTTAGAACTTTGAATTTTCATGAAGCAGTCCAGATCTCCAAATAACAACTTTATTTATGGCATGAGACCAATTAAGATCTACAGTTATGGCTGTAAGGTTTAAATGCTTGCACTTTATTATTATTGGGGTGGGGTTTGTGCCTTACACCTTGCTTGTAACCATGACTAGCAAAAGCAAAGATTAAAAGTTGTTCAGGTTCACTGTTTTAAATGGCTATAAATTTGACTTCAGCCTGTCACACATTTCTGCAAGTACTGAAAAAAAATCTCAAACATACTTTTCACCTAAAATGTAAAGTTCAGCACCATTTCCTGTTTAAGTCTAATTTCTCCACTAACACATAGAAGTACAACTAGTCTTACCCACATCAAAAACAGGGAACTAATTGTTAACACTGCTAGTCTTCTTAACAAAGCTACTCTAACAGAGGCCCTAAATAAGGCCTTCCAAACAGGTATCACCATTAATGTCATTCTTTCTAGGTCTTTTTTCATTACCTTGCCCATTAGAAGACCAGGTATCTTCCAGTGAGGATGACCTTGGGCCACAAGCTTCAAGATGTTGATCTGTACATTATACATAGCTCAAAGTACTTCTTATAATGTACTAGTTCTATTTAATTTGCTAAACACAAACAAAAAATTGTCAAAACTGATAGGGAAGAAAAGGCCTGCCCTCAGTTAATAAACATACCAATTAATTTGGGGGTTGTTTCCTGTTGAAGCAAATTAAGAAAAACTTTTTTCAGCTTTGATACAACACATGATCTTGATTCTTTAGACAGAATCATTTAGGAAGCAAGCACTGTTTTTTAGAAGTATTTCTGCATATTTTTTCCTATCTACGTTATATTCTAGAGACCCAGTTTGACGTAGTTGAAAGGTACTAGCCTAGAAACAAGACGACTGTAAGTTCTAGGCCTTCCTTAGGCATGAAAGCCAGCTGGGTGACTTTGCACCAGTCGGCCCAACCCACCTTACAGGGTTGTTGTGGGAGAAAGAGGAGGCAGGAGTATTAGGTATGTTCGCTGCCTTGAGTTATATATAAAAAAGGCAGGACAAAAATCTAATAATTCTGCTGTCTCAATGTGTGTTTTATAGAATGAATTGGGTATCTTCTGTAGAAATTATTCTGTTGTTCAACTGCATACAGCACTTTTTCCCCAAATACTCATTCTGGTTTTGTAATAATTATAATTGAAAGATTGCCTCAAAATGGCATCTATAAAGAAGTACAAAATATATTTTCTACGATGCACGTATTGAACCAATCCTAGTCATGCATTTTGAATCTATTTATGCATAATTGTGTCCAAACTACCAGAATCCCTACTCCACTGAAAGAACTAGAGACTAATTGCCAGGTTTGGATAAATATTCCAATAATAATTTTGATACACATAATTCACATTGTAATTTCTGATGTAGCAATTGAAACATACAAAGAAACCTTCAAGTGGGTCAAAGATACCAACTGGTAGCTTCATTTCATAACCACATGGGTTCACACGTTACACTACACCATTGTTAATCAAGTTCTGATTAAGCAAACAATAGCTGGGTTCATGCAACAAGCTAAGTCAAAATCAAACAAAGCACATTAGAGGCTAACGTAATGTATGAACCCAGTCAGTACCTGATATTTATAATATATTTAATAGTGAAAGTTAAATTGTATCTTTAGGTTTCACTAATAATTCCCAAAACATGACCTGCAAAAAAGGGAACAACTATTGCCAGCTATTTAATTTTTTTTCTACCTTTTTGTTCTCGTTTATACATCAGTGCATATTAGCTCTTCTTAAATCCCACATTTGCTGTGAAATCTTGGTTCTAAATAAAACTTTCTATAACTGCACATTTAACAGATTAATCATGTTACCCATATGGAATACCCCATTGGAATGTAATCATAACCTCTTCTAGAGTAAGCTCATCTTTTGCTTCTTATTGAACAAAGCATCATGTATATTGTTGGGGTAACACTGTACATTTTTGCTGTATACGAACGATACTTTTAAATAGAACTATGTTTTTAAAATGCTATAAAATTCTAATCAAAATTTACAAAGATGTATTAAAAGCATATTCATGTGGTGCAGTTAAAAGAATATTTATCTGTTTTATACCATGTTTTAATATACAAAGTCTCATTTTGTATTCTGAAATAGCGTTCACATAATACAACAAGTAACAGCATCAAAGACATAATACCCATCTGTACCTGTCAACCCCTGGCTGGCCAAGAGATGCAGTCGAAGTCCTAACCCAGTGCCTGGAGGCTGTGTGGGTCTGGATGGGGAGGAACAGATTCAGGCTCAGTCGTGACAAGACCAGTGGGCTGTGTCTGTTTGCCCCCCACCCCATCTGGAAGTATTCCATTGTTGACTCTCAATCAGGCTGCATTTCCCTATGAGACTTGTATGAAATCTGGGGATCCTCTTGCTCTATGAGTGGAAGCAGCGGCCAAGAGGTCCTTTGCACAGGTACATCTAATGCACCAGCTGCATCCTTTCCTGGATCAGGCGGCCCTTCGGACAGTCACTCATGCCCATGTTACCTCACAATTGGATTACTGAAACACGCTTTAACCAGGGATACCTTTGAAGACCATTCAGAAACTATAGTTGGTTCAGAATGCAGTGGGGCAGACAGTGATGGGGGTAATGTTATGCATGTGTGACCAACTACTCCGCAAGCTGCACTGGTTGCCAGTTGGCTTCCACGTTCATTTCAAGGTGCTGGTTATCACCTTTAAAGCCCTTCATGTCATAGGGCTTAGCTATCTGAGGGACCACTTGTCTTCAAGTTGTCTCTGCCCATCCTATTTGATCCAGTAGACGGGGTACACTCTGGATCCTGTCAATTAATGTCATCTTGCAGGATCCAGGAAGCATGCCTACTCTATTGTTCCTGCACTCTGGAATGATGTCCCCCCAGAGATTTGGGTGGGTCCCATCATTATATTGTTCAGAGAACTACTGAAGATCTGGTTGTTCTCCCAGGCATGGGAGGCAGGATAATTGTGCCACCTTTTTTGTTTTTATTTTTGTTTGATTTGTGTTGGCTTGGTTTTGTATTTTGCTCTTCTGGTCAGCTGTATTTATATATGCTGGTTTTGGGTTGTAAGACACCTGGAGTTGTTTGGGAGTTGGGTGGCCTATGAATTGAATTGAATTGAATAATAGTTTCCTCCCATTAGCTTAAATTATTTCCAATATGTACTTTTGAAAAACACAGATAAATTGCATCCTTTTCATATATGTCATTCAATCTCACTATTTTCAATGGGGTTTACTCTTAGTTAACCGCTAACAATTTCAAAGCAAGGTAATCTGCTTCTGTAGTAAAGGGTCATTGCAACTATCGAAAATCCAACTATCAGATTTCCTGTTCTGAAAATATCACAAATACAGTAGACTCAGTTAACCGGCACCCATGGGGATTGGTAAATGCTGGATAAATGTAGTTTCTGGTTGCTTGCGTTACTATTAAACCCTAATACCCACTAGATGGCAGCAGAGAGATAGATTTTTTTGCCAGTTGCTAGAGAGTGCTCCCCCCCACATTGTTTGAGAGTGCCAGGTTTTTTCCGGTTCAGTTCGATTTTTGTGCCAGTTGCTTGAGTTCCGGTTAACTGAGAGTCTACTGTAGTTTTATAGCACATTTGCTCTTTAACAATGAATTCAAAGCTGCTATAGATTAAAATGTGCAAAGCTAAAACTAGCAAAGAACGGTATTATTATTCAGCTACTGCATGGAAGCATCAAGTTTCAAAAACTTGAAAGTGACAATAAGCTTAATCATTATTATCCTTAGTATACCTGTATGTGGTATATGCCTCACTTCTATGACGGCTTGATCTTCTGATGCCCCCCGTTCTTATATAAAAGATATTCTGCCATTCAATCCAGAAGGTTCCATGAAGTTAATCAAATTAAATGTTTTAAATGAAAGTAAACAGAAAAAAAGCTGCTCAATTCAATTAGATCTATAACAGATCCTAGCACAAGAGGAACGTATCCCCGGAAGGTGGATTCTTCAATTTCCACCAACTTTCATTTCCATTTACAATATCCCCATACTATTTCCAAGATTCTGAGTCACAGAAATGGCTTCTCAGGAAGTTACCAGTGAAGAAAAGGATAGGAATGTCTACTCCCCGTTGCCAGCTTACACAAATTTCCAGGATACTTTTAACCTCAGTGAACCTTTAACACAGGTTCCAAAGTCCACTTTAGCTTGCATTGTGCAGAAAAAGCAACTTCCAGTGGCTGAAATCAGACACTGCTATATCATTAAGCAGCAGTGTATTGATGTACACTCTTCGTTAATCACAACTGGACATTCTTGTCCATGGTCTATTATGTGTGAAGAGAAGCTCTGGTTCCTCTCCTAATAAACCAGAAGCATATGTTGTAGTTTGTTCTTGACTTCTTTCCTCTCTTCGCTATATACGTACATTTTTGATAAATCACATACCAGTGTATTATTTTTAATGTATTAAAAACTACTGATACAGTGAGATGAGATTTCCAACACCATCTGCAAAGCAATATTAAAGAACTTATATACAAGAGTCTCATAGTACTGCAATGTTTTATAGAGTATGCAGAAGTATGCTAATAATCCCATCTCAAATACTGTAAAAAACAAGCATATAATCATTAAATAAGAAACTCAGCACTTTAACTGCATTTCACACCATGAAAAACAATGCTGAGATGCAATTTTAAGCATCAATTAAGCCACACACTATTTTCTTAATGTAACCAGTTATTCAATTAAAATATCTAGCTGGAGCCAAAGATTCCACTCTACTAACAGAAGAAACAGTTCATGAAAGAAGTTTTATCTGAGTAGATGAAGTATTTTTCTTCATGGAGAGGAACCTTTTGATTCAACCTCTCAATTTTACTTTTCAGTGGGCTGGACCCACATACTGAAAAGAAACAATGAGGCAATTTTTGGATGCTTCCTTTCCCTCCTGAAAATTTGTCTTTGAGGACATGGGAACTTACCAGAGCAACATGAGAGACCACACACAAGGCTGCAGCAAAACAGGAAATCAATGAAACTCTCTCTCCATTCCCTTTCACCCATAAACAAATGGGGCTTTATTTCTGGAACATCTAATCTGGATTTAACTCAGATTTTTTGCTTCACACGAAACAACCTCCCCCCCACTCAAGGTAACAATTTTCAAAATAAAAACAGAAATTTTCATTCCCTAGTCGTATCACAAACCCAAACTCTGTATTTTTATTGGCCTTTCAATAGAGTCTGCTGTTGAAACACACCAGACAATTAAAAATAGATAGCTCAAATCTTCAGAAAGACAGTTTTATTAACAAGAGGCTTAGTAAGTTTAACAGTGTAGTACAATCAATCATGTCATTTTTCAGGAGTGCACCATCTCAGTTCCTGTCAAAACAGTTTTAAATCCATGAATTACAAAAGTTGTAATGCAGCCACCTCTTCATTGCACACCTTCACACAGTCCTTCAAAGAATTACTGAACTGCAAAATCCTCTCCTGATGTAGCATTCAATAGGCTTTTGCATCCATCTTACACACTGGGTGAATAGAACAGTCGCCACTTGCATTTCTATATCATAACAGGCTGTGCACTTCAAATGTTCCATCATACACAACTCAAAAGACACTGTTTAACTAGGAACAGAATAGCTTTTAAGTTGTTTAAAATACAATGATTTTCAAAGGGTTTTTCAAACAACTCGTTTCAATCTTTCCATTTTTAAACTCTAATCATGAATAGTCCAAATTTCTACTTTGATTTTCTATATAATGGTATCTTCTCTCTTTCCTAAGAGAGGTTTACTAAAAAAAAAAAAAAAAAAAGCAACAACGCTACACAGATTGAAATTGAAAATATAAGCTATTGTAAAGACTATAAGAACTCAAATGTACTGGGATATGTTTGCAAAGCTTTAATTTCTTAAGTGATCCATAGTAATAATTCACAAGAGTTCATGAAGTAATAGTAACACAGATGATTACTAACATTAACACTTCGCATCAGTCCCTTATGTTCACTTATTAAACCAAGAGGTTTTATAAGAATGTGATTCAAAAAGATACACAACATACACAATGTACAAAAACCAAATGATAAGCATCCTATTCCAACTGTAACATACAATCCTAACAAAACCATCTAATCAAACAATTTTTTCAAGTTATGGCATTGCATGGCACCTTCACGTATTCATTTTAATCATACAGTGAATAAAGATGCAGAACGACAACAAGGGTACCTGCACTTGTGGCAAATATCTTATATTCTATATAATCAGTTGCAATAAGAACTAAAATTATTCCACAAAAAAAGCTGGAATTTTACGGATTGTTCTGTTCATATATAGGAAAACCGCCTATCTGCGTAATTTCACTGTCCATACACCAAGAATCTTTGAAAACAAGTACATAAACGATCTGTGTATACTTTGACTTTATTCAGTTGCAAAGTAAAATTAGGACTTTAAAAACAACAGAAAAATCTTTGACTTGTGTAAACAAATTCAGCCAGCTTTCAACCAACTCTAGGAATAGCTAGTTTCTATTTTACAATGGCTTCAATGGCACCCACTAAGAGATCACTAACTTCATCATGACAATTTTCCTCAACTTTCCTAACTTTCAAGAAACCAATCTAGACTCCTTGATGAATATTTCATGGTCAATTGAGCATCAGAAAACTTCTCTATTGATGAGAATCCTTCTCCATGTATCTGTACTGGCAGAACTGCACATCCACTCTGGTGCATATTTTCTCTTGCAGCAATTGTTCTGTAAACAGTTAAACCAGTGTTCTTTCTTATCAAAACAAATTTGTAGTTTAAACGAATTATAGGTTCTACCTGGAGCTACTATAGAACAGTCTGAATGCATAAATCACAGCACTAATATCTAGTCTACAAGGATGTTACACTCCAGCTAACCTAGAACAAGTTTGACTTTTCTTGAGCCTATTGGTCTGTCATTCAGATCAACAACAGCTGCCATTGCTTCATCACGAGACTCAAATGCAACCATTGCTTCACCTGTAGGCATGCCTTTCTCATTGTATTTTAAACACACTGAACCTGGGATTACTTGATAACCATAGAAAAAATCCAAAATTTCATCCACTGATACAGTAAAGGGCATATTCTGAACTTTAATGACAGTCGGCCCTGGCTTACCAGAGCCAGCTCCAAACCCAGGTGGCCCAGTAATATGCAAGTTTCCAGGTCCAGGCCCAAACCCTGGAGGTCCACTTAGGTGCCCAAGCCCACTATTAAGACCTGGAGGTCCACTACCAAAACTAGGAGGACCAGTTAAATTACCAGGACCATTCCCAAAGTTCTGAGGCCCTCCTCCAAAACCAGACGGCCCAGTTAAACTACTAGGCCCACCTCCAAAACCTGGAACATCAATACCTGTACCAGGCAGGACAGGTAAGCCACTGCTTCCAAGAGAAGGCATTCCTGGCCTGGAGTCACCAAAGCCACCTCCCCCTATTCCTGGTGGTGGAAGAGGAGGACCAAATGCATTAGAACCACTGAAATTGCTGGGAAAATGAAAAGGAGGACCACCCTTTGCATCTTTTGAACTACTACTTATGAAAGAATGCTCATCCCCACCAGCATTCTGTACTCCTGGCATTGCTGTACTCCCCTGCAAAGGCATTTTCAACATTTTTTTCCCTTGAGAGGGAGGATTTCTCTCAATTTCTCTCATTTCTTCAAGAGAAATCACTCTTAACACAACATCTCTCCCATTCAGTTTCTTTCGATGCAGGCGCTCTGACTTACGAGCATCTTCTTCAGTTTTGAACTGGACCAGTGCTTGTCCTAATCCTTGCCCATTAGTATCAACAAGTATCTGTATAGAATTCTCCTCTATGGCCAGCCCCTCAAGAAACTGAAGAATTTCCATTTTGGTAATATTATAAGGGATATTAGATATATGTGCACAGAGTTTAGAAGGGCTTGTCTCTCCTTCAGCATTTATCATAATTTCTCTCTGATCGTAGCTGAAATTCTGTAGTCTTTTCCGAATCATATCTATTTTCTCTAACATAGCTTTTTTAGTTATGGGATGAACTTGAATGAAACGATTTCCTATGTACTGCTTATGATGACATAAAGCTGCTTTGTAGTCAGTTTCATTTCTAAATTCAACAAAACCTTCACCAAGTGCTTTCCCATTGGGTCCATAAGCTATGTAAATACTGTCTTCCACAATATCTAGTTTTTTAAAGAAATCTATTACATGTTTGTTCTCAGATTCAAAGGGAAGACCTTTCAAATAAACGCAGAAGCCCTGATCATGTGGAGATCTGGATCTTGATCTTTTCTGCCCATTAGGAGATTTGGACATAGAGAGAGTTTGAGGAGGATGGTTTTGTCCAGAAGGACCCATAGTTTGCTTGAATGTTATATGACCTCCTGCAGAAACCCACTGTCTCTCTGTTGCAGGGCTAACTTCAACATAACGCTGAATCATCAGCATCCTGTTTCTTTTCAAGGCTTCAAATGTATCTTGAGGAGAGCAAAACTTAACTAGTCCATTTCCATTATTACGTCCCACATGATCTTTCAGTATATGCACTGCATCCACACGGAGTCCATGGAAAAAGTCTTTGACATCAGACTCTGTTGCTGAAAATGGCATTCCATGAACACTGACATACAAATCATCTGGATTGATAGGAAGAGATTTCACGCTACTTTGAGAACTGATCTGAATAGCATTTATAGGATTCATGAACATTGGATTCAAGTTACTGCTTAGATTCATTGCTGTTCCAGACCCATTCATTCCAGCAGGCAAAGGAGCAACAGGTGGGGGATTCATAGGAGGCATTCCTGATAAAGGAGGCAGAGGTGTCATAGGTGGTACAGGAGGCACAGGAGGTATTGGGGGGACAGGAGGCACAGGAGGCAATGTAGGGACAGGAGGTGGAACAGGTATGGGAGGAATAGAAGGCATTGGGGGCAATGATGGTAGAGCTGGAATAGGAGGTATTGGTGGAGGTGGTACTGTGTTCACTGGGGATGCAGTACTTGACATAGTAGAGCTAAATGTGGGACTTCCAAAAGTAACACCCAAATTGGGAGGTGCAGTTCCCATACTGGCAGTGGAAAACGTTGGCATGTTTTTGTTGCTTTCGTGAACTGAAGTAGCTGCAGTTACTACACTAGGGGAGGGGCTGTTAAAATTAGATACTGTAGTAGCAAGAGTCACCCTACTACTTATTCCAGAACTAGGTGGTGGAACAGATCTGCTAGCATTTGCTGGTGGCATATCTAGATTTGCTGTTTCAAAACGCCTACGACTGAGTTCAATCATATTTTGCATTTCAGTTTTACTGCTTAGCAACAGTGTGACTTTGGACCCTTTAATGGTACCACCTGTGCGCATCATACCAAGCCTTGCATCTTCATCAGTGGCAAAGACGATGAAAGCCTCACCCAGCTCACCCCCTACAATATGCACGCCCCCATCAGGAATGGTCAATCCAGAGAAGAAGTGACGAATGTCCATAGTCCCCGCCACAATTGGGAGACCTTGTAAGCGGATGACCACAGCCATGCTGCGCTGAAATACACACACCTGCAGATGAGAAAAGGCAACGACTAGGTCAGACTATTCATGACACCACATGTTTAAGCTAGAAATTATTACGTTTAAATGTTCCTGAAGGTCTTGAATAAGAATTCTAATCTCTAAATCTATTTACATGGCACTTTCTACAGAGACTAATTTAGAAGCAAGATCGTAGCAAGTCTTTCCAGTAAACTGCAACATGAAGTGACAAAAGCTGTTAGCTTAAATCCAGTCAAGAACTGGCACCGAAAAAAAGAAAACGAAAAATCCTCCAGAAGAGCACCAAATCAGAACTTCAGATATGACAATCCAATCCACAAATTGCATTTGAAGCAGGCTGGAAAAATTATACATAATCAAATTTTATATTTCAGCCCCAAACAATAACAAATAGCTCTATAAAGATAAGTAGGCATCAAAACCACAATTCTAGATATCCAGTCATCTAGCATCTTTGCATCCTGCACACTGTCCCTCCTCATCCCTTGTAAAGTTTCCTTTTCTCTACTATTAATTTCTTCGTATAAGCTAGAGAATTTGACATGGTATTTAGACAAAAGCTCTAGAATTCCTAGCCACTACAGAACCTGCTACTCTTTAGGAGTCAGCTACAAACCAGCAGTTCACTTCTATTTCTGTAAAACCAATGTTAGATCTTTCTATTTCTGATGGTATTAAAATATAGCTATGTGCATCTCTGATTCAGCTAAGTAGCACTGCTACAAATATTCCTAGCATGAAAGGTTTGGAGTACCTATGAATAAATACACTATCAAGAAGTATTATTTAACATATTAAAGATTTAACAAGAAAATCTTCTTTCAAACACCATTAAGAATGCTGGGCTTCCAAAAGCCTGCAGTATTAGCATTTTCATTATTTGAAAACTCCTGATACTTAAAAGCAATCTCATGAAAGGGATTGCCTCTCCTACTATCAATCTGCCTGCCTGGTTACTTAATTAAGCAAAAAAGGATCTTTTGAAGGTCCACCTCCAAAACTGTCAAAAGTTTACCCATCCAGTACACAAGAGAGAATCCTCTACTGTGCAGCTCCTTGGCTATGGAATGCATTCTCCAATGAGGTTTGTTTGGGCCATATTACCCTAGGATTTCAGGATATTATGAAAACCCATCTTTCATCAGGTTTTTACTTGGTTGAGTTTTTATTTTAAATTTGCCTTGATTTTAATTATTTTATTTTTATGTTTTATAATTTGTATTTCTAATTATTGTATCTTTTAATTGTTGCAATTTGTCTTGAATTTTATATAGACAGAAAGGTAGGACAAAAAATAAATGAGAGGAACCTTCCCTTATTTAATTAAAGTCTCCTTATGGTTGCAGAGAACATTAATTTTAACTGAAACCACCAAGAACTAATAGTCTTAAGAATGAAAGCTCAACCAATGATTTAGAATTTACAAGCTAGATGAAGCAAGACAGGAAACTAATAAAAGATCAGGTTATGCTGCTAAAATCTTCAGAACACATTTATTTATTATTTATTATTCAAATTTTGCTACCGCCCATCTCCCCCAAAAGGGGGACTCTGGGCAGTTTACAATAGTATCAAGACTATAATAATAATTAAAATCTATAAAAACAATTACAGATATAAAATGCAATAAATTTGGTTTAATTCTCCTTTATAATATGTGTATTTGTGTGTATCACTATATATACTAAAACTAATGATGCAACAAATCCATCCACTGATTAATTACCAAACACATGATATACTAGAAGTCACTGAAATTGGCACTGGTGGGACTATGATGGTCTTCATATTCTACAGAACATGTAGACACACAATCATGACTGGCAACGTCATAAATTCTGCTATTGCAAAACTGAGATTAATACTCCCATACCTGAAAAATGTATAATCATGTTTTTAATTGAAATGACAAGGCAAAATTGGAGAGGTAATTTTTGTGTCAGCTTGCACAACACAGCTGGGGATCCTTATATTATGGAGAAAAAGATGTGCTAAATTAGAAGAACTAGGCCAGAAGCATTCTGTATTTTGGGTGTACTGTATTCACACAATAAGCTACATCGTGTCTGAACCTGTACTATGGTTTTCTTCAGGTTAGATTATCAAACCACAGCCCCATTTGAACATATTTGCCTTTTCTAAGTTGGTCAGACTGCTTGTGAATGGATGTGCTGCTACAACTGAATGCAGCTCCCAGTCAGTTTCTATGGTTAAGTATTCTATCCAATAATCAAATAGCTGCCGTTTCCTTTAACACTAATCAAAATGTCAATCATCTTCCTCCCTAGCTAGTACTCTAACCACTTCTGCAGAGGCAAGTCTGCACTTCCTGATTTTTGAAAACAATAGGTATACCAAACATTAATCATTTTTTTCATATTTCTATTAAATTGGAAATGGCAACTGCTCTGGATTTGGTAGCATGCTTAGTTGCAGGAAAGCTACCTTGTTAAAGAATGACACAAGATGGGGGCTAATATGGTCATACAAAAATTTCCACTAACCACAGTGGTCAAGCATGTCATATGTACCCAGACTAATAGGCCAGCTGTAATATGTCATTTTCCTACTTAGAAAATGAACTAAAATGCTAAAGAAGATGCAAAACAGAGACACTTCCACAGCATTTCTTGTTCTTTAGCCATGAAGGATAGTCTTTGTGAAAACAAAGAGATGAAAGAATTAGCAATCCCCCTTACCTCATACATGATGGTTTTAAACTTGATTATTGCATGTACACCTATTGTTTTTAAAAATCAGAAAATGCAGGCTTGCCTCCACAGAAGTAGTTAGGGTACCAGCTGGGGAGAAAGATGATTGGCAAACTGCACTTGCTGCCATGTCATCAGTGCACTATGGGTAAATTTCTTACCCAAGGCAAATGCCAAGCCATACAAATATACCCTAAACCACATTTTTCACCTAACCATGATTGATGTGATTTGTAAAAATTTTTTCCAAAATCATCAATTAGTATAGAAAAATATGTATAAGCGTTATTTTATATAATAATTTTGTCTGCTAACAAACTAATTTATATGTATTACAATCACTATTTGTCAATAAATGTTTTTGAAAACAAATTAAAACTTCCAAATACTATAACAGATATTAGTAAGAAATGCATTTCCAAATCCAATGGGAAAAATACTGTATCATAACAATATAAATTACATGCTACTCACATGGAACGAAGTTCAAAATCAACACAAACTAGTCAACATTACCTACAGATCTCTGAGTTTCTACTATAATAATTTAAGGCAAATATATAATAAGGAACATATTTAAATCTGAGTTCCTATGTAATGTTCACATGTAATATGCCTAATGCTTTACTAGTTAAAATCACTAGAAGCAGTCCTATATGTCAGTATTAAGAGACTATTATTTAGTACTTGCTGCAGTACTAATAGCTGGAAAATCACCTACTGTAATGCTGATCATCTTCCAGCAATAAAAGGGAGGTATTTAAATGTTTAGACGAATATGCCTTTGGACATGTTCAATGGAGAACCTACCATGAATAAATTTGTAAGTCAAGTGGCAAAAGCAAGTGGTCTACTCAATATTTTAGATGATATAATTACTTTAGCTTTTTCTTGTGTTTATAAAGACCAAAGGGGCTTGTTCCGCAACATTCACATTTTCCACAGCTCCATATATTATATAACAAATATTGAAATCGATGCTTTCGTTCAGATTTTAAGAGCTGTATTTATTATTAAATAAATTACAAGTTTGAAGACCTATCCAAAGCTGTTTGTCTATCTCTATGGCCATCAAATGATAGGTCAAATGTAAGGAGACTGACAACAGCAGGCCAACTATTGTGCAAATATATGTAAGAACTCTGCAATACACCTCCAGATACATGTGTTGGCTGAAGGTAAGCTGGAGAGCTTTAAAGGCTGAAGAATACTGCTCTCATCCATCTAAATATTTAATCTGTATTAAATGCATACATTCTTTGATTTAATGCATAGGTTACAACACATTTCCAATTACTAAGCAAGATGTAATTACCATCTAAGAAAGCAATTACCACCTTAAAAAGTTATATCCAAAACTTTCTCTGCAACCATAGCTTTGAGACCAAATAGCAGATAGCTACTTATTTCTAATCAAACAAATCTGTCTAATAAATCTGCTCAATATACTAGCAGACATCAGACACCCTGCTCTATATTTCAAAATAAATAGTGGATAGATATGAGAGGCATGTGTGGCTTTTAAAAAAGCTCACCTGACTCTATCTTTGTCTTCATAATGACAGTGAAAAATTTTATATCAACTTCAGCCTTTTATTAGTTACATAGCTTCACTCTGCTGTTGGCATGTACTAATATTTTATATTTCGATAGCCACTCTACCTTTCAGATAGAGCAAAGTAAAAATAAAATGAGGAAGCCACAATAAACCAACTTTATAAAGCTATATCTAAAACCACAGCTTTTCTGTGATATAGCAGCCTACATAGAACAATTTAAAATGTGAAATGTAAAATTATTCTTTTAAAATACAAAACAGAATGATTGTACATAAACAGCCTCTTCATATTAAAAATACAATCAACAAACACATACAGCAGCATTATATTGCAGTTCTCCAGAAAAACAGCCTGTACATATATTCAAGGAATGTTCTAAAAAAATCTGATACTACGTTCTTTAAAGTAAACAAAGTCCAGATATTCATTAATTAATACGATCTCTCTCTCTCTCTCTGTGTGTGTGTGTGTCTGACAGATCTTTTAGACAGAAAGCCAGAAAAGATAGGATTACAACAAAAGATCCAAACACAAAATGCAGATACTATCAGATTACCAAGATGACACATGGCAGCTAAATTAAATCAAATTAATCAGAGTACCAGTGGGGAAACAAGTTTTTTTTAAAATCTTACATGGCTATTTTTTTTTATAACTAATACTTGATAAGCACTAGATTTATAAAGTATATTTTAAAATCAACTTATTTAAAAAGACAAATTGAAAGACATACTTAAAAATTCTGTCTGTAGAAATATCTTTTAAAAAGTTAACAACTGGACCTCAAAGGGGAAAAAAAAATCCATACTGTTTTGGTGATTGAAATGTTTAAAATCAATTCATGTATTCAAAATCACCTCAAAAATAATCTTGAATTGTCAAATTGTGCTCATTAATCATAAATATATTTTGAGAGCATCTTACCTGCAAGGAGAGTTGTTTTTTTTTTCCTTAACAAGTAGCAGAAGCCAAGTCAATCCTGTGGGCAACCAATTAAAACCAACTTTTAGACTGCAATAAAGAATAAATGGAGGCAAGAATCAATGCAAGCAACATACAGCTACAGTTAACAGTCCATTCTGAACTGTGCATTAAAGAAAATTTTGGGCCAAAACCATAAGGCACTCCCAACATATGGCAACCACAAGTTTGAGCGTGCCCAAATTGAAACTTCTGTTTATCCTTCACACTAGTTCACACACTTTAATAACAGCAATAAGTATTTTAAATCAAAGTACCAAACATAAAAACGAAAATAAACCAAAAGCCATTAACGTATACTGTAGTCTCTCAAACTTGTATTCTCAATTAGATATATAATTTGCCAATACTAGTTTCAGAAAGAGGATTATTTTTCCCCTACCAAGAGAACTATCTGCCATCCAATTAAATGAAGTAAAAAAACCACACCTCTAAACATAATATCCTTTGAGATCCTACCACATTTGCAAAAATCAGATTAAATCCTCAGTACCATGCATCATTCTTCCTTTTACAAATTTTGCTATAAAACTATCACTGATCAGTTCATTTAAGTTCAGAGTTACAAAAAACAATGTATAATCCAATACAAATTAGAAACAGGACAATCTCATTCTCAAAGCAGTAGACCAAAATATTATTCTACAATAAAAAAGTGCCAAACATTCAGCAATGTTGTGCATTTTGGCAGTTTAGGAATAGCTCCTCTACTACAAGATCTGTTATCTGGCACCCAGTAACCACAACATCTAAAATAATATCCCATTTAGAGAAAGAAAACTAAAATAACAAATATTAGAATAAAAATCTTATGAATGCCTTGACTAGTAATGCTGTGAACCAAATGTATTTAAGCATTAAAGCAAGGAAATTTTTGACCAGTTTTCTCCAATCATTTACCAAAACAGTTTTTAAAGCTGACACAACACACAAAATTAATCACAAGATTAGTAATTTCCACCAAATTCAAATTAAAGCCTCAAATCTGAACAGGGAAAAAACACACACCCCCAAATCTAGAAAACTGACCAGAAGATCAAAACTACAATTACTGGCTTTCTAAACAAGGCTATTAAATATATAAACAATTTACAAAACACATGTTCATTCATGTAAGAACATGACAAGACATATGTTGGTTCACAAAAGAATATATTGGCACAACTGTGCTTTCGTTTACTTGAAATGAAAATCCTGGTGAACTTTTGCACATAATTCCATTTCCACATAATATTCAGAAGTTGTCCATAGGACATCATGTCGGAAGCCGCAGTCTACTTGTTGATATTTCTATTACACAGAAGAACCTGTCAACATGCTCAGTTTTCCTCTTGCTTTTTATTTTCTATATAGAAACTTCATGCATTGCATTAAATAAACATTCTTAAGGACTCGACTACATATTAAAACCATCAGAAAGTGTGCGTGTGTATATATATTTGTATGTGAGGCTAATAGGCTGAAACTTTCGGCCATGTCTATGCCTGATCTTCATCATTCCAATGCTGGTAACTGGATTATCTTCACAAAACTCACAGTCCAAAGTCCTATGAAACTATGATAATATGTGAAACTATGATAAAGCAGAATATTCTAAACTACAAAACAGCTTCTCAACATTTTCTTGGAGTCTTTTTTTAGATACTGTAATTGCAGACTTACTGTGCTTACCCAATAGCTGGGAGGAGAACAGGAAAAGAAAACAAAAATAAATTAATACACAGCTGAAAAGTCAGGATTAAGACAAAACGACAGCCAAGCTTTCCAACTCAAGTTAACCAAACCCAAAATACCAAATCTTATTTCTGAAAACTCTAAAACTATTTTATCAATTTGTACTTGAGCACATTTAAATTTTTGCTACTTTTCCAAGTATCTAGTGAATTCACATCAATTATTCCTGCTCCTTAGAAAGGATTATTTTTTTGCATTTGTATCACTCTCCAACATGAAAAATGAAGAAGCTAAATAATAAAGCACCCAGTACAGCTGTTTTATCAAGACTTAAAAACACATGGCTAAATTCTATATATAATTACTTAGGTCCCCATCTCTACATAACAGATGGATTTGTTACATCCTTTTCAACATAGATCTTTTTTTAAAAAGCATCCACGCTGAACATATACACCAAGCTTAATGAAAACATTTCCTTTAAATCTCTTTAACCAATACTGACACCTAGTCTTCACTTGTTATCACATCACAAAATATTTGCATCCAGGAAGGACCACAGTTTCAGATTTCGCATTTACGTAATGAAAAAGTCCAGTCAATGCATGCTTTAAAATCATTCACGATTTAAAAAAACAAACACATCAATACCGAAGCTTGTAGAAAATAACACTCGTTATCAGTCCCAAAAGATCAAAAAGTAACAATAGTGTTGTTCACATTAAGCCCAGTATCACTACGAATATGCGCAACAGCGCAATTTTTTTCAATTCCAACCCAGAAAGCAGCAGACGTATTGTTGTAGCTCTGATCGTTGCAGAATTTTCCGCAGCCAAGGCCATCTTGGTTTTAAATCAAACACAGCCTCACTTCGCCTCCCTCCCTTTCACGAGAGCTCTTGTATTTTTCCTTGGCCGGGCGACCAGAGACATCAAACCAGGTCCGAGGAGGCACTGGATAAGCCCAGCTTCACGCAGCGAATTTATGGTAAGAGCACTAATACTCACCTACCCCCAAAAGAAACGGGGTTACAAAACGACGCTCATGGGCAATTCTTCACTGCCCGGAGCCAGCTCAGCCATTCACAGAAACTACACAAACCTGTGCGCCAAGCCTAAAATACCTTGGGGATGTTACACACGCTCTAAACAAGTCGTACCGATGACCCTACATTAAAGATTTAGAATTTAGGAGGCAAGGAGGCTCCGGAATTTCCCTCAGGCCTAATTCCCGCCCTCCCGCCTTTGTGCAGCCGCTGTGAAAGAGAACCTCGTTTCGCTTGCAGCCGAGGTGGGCAAGCTCGGTCTCCCTCCCGCTCCTCAGAGAGGCAGGAGAGCTCCATGTTCTTACCGAGAAGCCTGTACGGGGAAAAAAGGGTTAGAATGAAACCAACTCGCCACTGAGCCCGGCGCCAGCGACTGCGCAGCGCCACAAAATGGCCGCCCTACCGCACCGCCTTCTTGCCCGGCCGCTGTTAGGAGGCAGGGAGGGAAGGAGGGGTCTGCAATGGGCGGGACCGCAAGCAAACGAAGGCGATGCGAAGAGACTTCTCGGGCGAATTAAAGGGATCAAGGCGTCGTGTTAGGAGTGCCTCCCTGAAAAACGTTGTTTTCTGCTGAAAAGGTGCGAAGCAACTTCGCACCGTTTCAGCAGAAAACTGTTTTTCAGGGAGGCACTCTTAACCCGACGCCTTGATGCCTTTAATTCGCCCGAGAAATCTCTTCGCATCGCCTTAGTTTGCTTCGGTTCGTTTCGGTTAGTAACTTCTTCACGAAAGGCACGAAGTACTACTTTGCACAGTGCAGGTAGATGTTCTGTGAACATTAGGACCAAAAATACAACGCGTACACGTAGCAATAGTTCTTCACCCAGCTATATAGACCCCCTGTCTGCACACAATCACGTTCACCTTTCACGCTAAAGCATGGCTTGTTTCATCATGGCCGGACGAATGAGCCACAATTGGCTCCACATTGTACTGAAGTGATAAACCACGTGTTTCAAACTATAGCAGAGGAATTCACACAGAACTAATCCAAAAATAAACTAATTGCATTAGGTAAAAATAAAATCCCCCTCCCTCAGTCGAGCTTGACTCCTGGCAAGTGCACTAACATGTACATGAGTTGTTAGCAATGAAGGAATCATTCAACTGGCAGAAACATGTTATTTTTCTGCTTTGTTTGTTTCCTAGGCCATACAGTCCAACTGCTTTTACTGCCTACTATTTCATCTTTGACATTCCTATCTCCAACCATAAACAGTATGTCTTCCTTGCATGTTCTATTTCAGATTGAACATGACTGTAAAACTAATCCACTTCTTCTTTCACTTCAGTGGTTAGAACATAAACTTGGATAAATGTCGTATTTAAGGATTCTCCACAACATCCAACTGATATTTTTTTATTGTATGCTGCCCAGTCACGTTCTGTGAGATGGGCAGCTATATAAATGTGAGGAATGAATATTATTCAGTCATTAACCGCATTGTAACCAAGTACCCTTTGCTATATCTTTGCTATGAAAACACCATTCTTTCTTTGGTTTTCAAGCCCTGAGTAGTAAGCAGTATGATCTTCTGACTGAATGAGTCCAGACCATTTCAATTCTCTGATGGCTAAGATGTTAATCTGTAGTCAATTAATTTCATATTTTACTGTGTTCTTTCCCATGTTCTTGCTTTTGTTCCATATTCCCCCTGTAATTCTGTCTTTGCAGCTTCAGATTTTCTTTTTCTGCATGGCAACATCAGCAACTAGACATCCAAAAGACTTTAATCTAGTCATGTGATAAACACTATTAGGACTCTGAAAGATCCTCATCTCTTCCTTAGTAGCATGTTGAGTGCCATCTGAGCTGTTAGGGTCTAGAGGGGAAAACCAAGTTTAAGCTTAATTGCAGAAGGCAGAGTATATATGGGTTCAAAAGCTTTCCAGTTCTGAGACAGGCTATCTTTAGGTCTAAATAGGATGACATATTTGAAATAACCTCTCCCCAGATATAAAGGCTATTTCCTGCTAAGTGTTCATTGAATGATGAGAGTTTGAAATGATAGAGGTACCTAATCCAAACCATGGCTCAGTGCAGGTTCCACTAGAGCATCTGACAGATAACCATCCAGCCTCTGCTTGAAGACCTCTAGCAAAAGAGACTGCATCTCATGTGGCAGCCTGTTCCACTGGTTGACAACTTGTACAGCCAGAAAGTTCAGTTACAACTGAAGTACCATTTTTATTAAAAACTTTCAGTAGATTAATAATGAAAAAAATGTGTTCATTTAACTCAGCACATTTTTATCAACTCCCTGTTCTCTTAACTTGCACAGCATACTCTTCCTTTTTTTGAACCTATACTGTCAGGAACATTCTTAAATAAAGAACAAGTTCCAAATGAATCTCTTCTATATTATTGTGTGTTGAGATCTCACATCCATAAACTCTAATTCTACTTGAACAGAGCTTTGCTGTAAGACTTATCTTGAAAATATATGTGTATGCGTGTGTGTGTGTGTGTGTGTGTTTGTGAGAGAGAGAGAGAGAGAGAGAGAGAGAGAGAGAGAGAGAGAGACTTTCTCAAGGGAATTTTGATTGGTATATAAGACTAATGGTTCCTAGCACACTGGTGAGCCACCTGAGTTGGTGCCACATATGCACAAAGGAAGAGAAATCTGGAAAGGCACATTTCTTTTGCTATGTTTATAATTATTAATTTGTTTAATATTAATTTTATTGTTAATTTTGTTTTTAACTTTAACAACATTTACCTTCTTAAATAGCCACCAAAGTAGAAGAGTATAAGTCAAATAAATAATGCAAATGTCAGTACATACAACAGACTATCTTCTTGCATCTATTTAAACAAGCAAGGAAATAAATAGACGCATCTACTAATTAAACATATGCCTCTCTGTACAGTATTACAATCCCAAATTCATCCAAAAGAATTTAGAGCACAGTTGTGCTTGTGGGATACATTTTACTAGATCAGTTAACTTGAATTTATCCAGAATTAACTGTTAGCTCACTTATCTATAACTACATATATTGTGTGAACCAGAAAGAGAGGGTTAATATAAGTTTAATTCTATCTCCCATCTGCCTGCACATTCTGCGCAAACAGAATGAAGCTTCCAAAAGGGGGCAGGGGATGCAAAACCTGATTGGGTCTCCATGCATTGTTTTTTTTCCCCCATCTGTCACAAAATGTATGTAATAACTGGCATGGCACCACAACAGTATCTGGGATACCAATCAAGATGACTGCTTTCCACATAGGTAGAGCATTTCAGGTTCCTGTGATGGTCTGCAGCAGCATCACTGGATAAGGAATGGCAGAAGATTCAGTCTAAGGCAAATAGAACCTCGGAATTCAAGGAGCACTAGCCTCATCAGTTTGTCAAGCAAAACAAAAAGTATTTTTGAATAAATATGAGCAAACAAAAACAGCAGGCCATTTCCAAACAAATATGATCTTTTCTTAGCCCAGCACCCTCTTATATCACCTTAAAAAAATCAACATATGTTGACTGCATGAAATACATAACATTAAATTCTTTCATTTTCACTTGAAAGTAAAGCCATGACATACAGAATTCGTTATCACAGCTCACTGCATCATCTTCTAAATTCGGTACATAATATATGCTTTGGGATAATATATAATGTAGGGTCAGTTCAGGAAGTATCAAACGAAACCAGTAAAATATTTTTTAAATATTTTAAATATGTTTTTAAAAAGGACTTGAATTTTATATAGGAAGATCTACATTCATGAGTTAGCATATTCACTGCTACATAACAAGCACTAAGACATAGGATTTTGTAAGGAAGACTGCCTTCTATAAGCAAGATCATTTCTGAATGTATAATATATTTCTGCAAGGTAACATGTTGATAAAATATATTCAGAGTAGCCTCATGATACTTACAGAAGAGACAAAACAAAACATTTTCCCACAATGATACAATTCTAAAGACTCAAGAAGGCTGCAAGAAGATCACCTCAAAAATAAAAGTACTGCAACTTCTTTGGCATCAGAAAACTTTATATCCATGTATACTTCTTTATGTGAAAGTTAATGCACACTTAACAAAACTTTGTTTTAGGATTAATTTTCCGGCTCTATATTTAAAAAGAGGCATGTCACTTGTCTCTCAGGGGTTGTGCATTTTAAGCAACAGCCATATTCTTTTCCTCAGGAATGTACAGAATTTAATCCATAACCATGCAGTCCAATATAAGCATTTTAATGCTGTGTCCATTTAATGCTCTTCAAATCAATTCCATCCTGTACCATTTCCCACAGTGGGCTGTAAAACAAGAAGAAAAATCTATCAATTCCTCAACTACAAATTATACTTGACATAACACAAATAATGCATTTCTTTTCAAGCAGCTGCTGACAGATAAAGCAGATACCCATGATGGATTCAAAACATCGTTGCCCACTTTAGATCTGAATACCACATATAACATATAACTACTATTAGTATAATTCTAATGACAAAGCATACATGCAGGCACTATGTAACAGCTATTTCAATTTGCTACATAGATGTGATAATTTCACAGCAGACACAGCTGAAGAAGATAACAGATAATCTCATTCGTTTCACAATCTTCATCTAAATTTAATTTTAAATAAATAAAAAATGCTATGTTTAATAAAAAGCATTTTACCTCATTTCTCTTAATCTTTTGACGTGTTGTATGCATTTATTTACAGTATAATCTACTTCTTCTTCAGTAGTGAAACGTCCAATTCCAAATCTGAAATAAAGCAAAACACAAATCAAGTACAAGGCATTATACACACAAAGATGACAAGCAATTTTGCTTTTGACAGAATAACCCTTGCCTTATAGATGAGTGAGCCAAGTCTTCATCTGTTCCAATTGCACGCAATACATATGACGGTTCCAAAGATGCAGATGTACAAGCACTAATAAGAAAATAATATGACACTTGGTTTTAATGCAGAGCAAGAGTAGGCATGAAAACAGCAGGCTACAGTTTGGTATGTTCTGAATATATCTGCTTTATAACTTTTATCCAAAGTACTTTGGATAATCTGGCACTAATGAAAGTGACATGTTTCTCCAAAAAGAGGATTTACTTCGCAAAATCAGTGACGGAATGGAGAAGAAAAAAAGAGACCCATATATAGGACAATATAGTCAAAAGGATTAAATGTGAATGGGATCATTGGAAGTATCTATCTCATGGCTTCATTGGAACATTCAAATTATTAATACTGTATAACTGAGGAGAAAATGATTAAGCAAAAAGAATTAACTATCTCATGGATTCAGCCCTCAACAGTAAAACCTTATTGCTAGATTATACAGTTTAGCACATATTTACAGATTTTAAAAAGGAACCTGAAATCTTAAAAAAGGAATTTTTTAAATCAATGCCATTCATAATTAAAAAGAAGATTCTGGATAGAAGGAATACAGGTGCAGCCTAGATTTTTAGTGCTCTTTTATTCCGTTCTTCTTTCAAAATGCCAGTTTCTTCTGGAATTCCAGTCTCTCCTCTGGAAACCAACTAAACTGAATCATGTGTTGTTTTACATACAAAGTTATACCTTCCAGAAGAGAGTGCCACATCTTTTAGGGCCATCAGCAAGCTTTCCCCTTCCACATAAGCAAAAGATAAATTGATGCAGCCTGCATAATTAACAGAGCGAAGTCAGATTATTTAATAGCCTTAAATAACCTCCAGTATTTAGAACTCTTCTTTACAGGAATCTTGTTTTATACAGGCAGTCCTCACTTAATGACCATTTGTTTAGTGACAGTTCAGACTTACGATGGTGCTGAAAAAACTGACTTACAACCGGTACTCACACTTACAACCATCACAGTTTCCCTGCAGTCACGTGATCAAATTTTGGGTGCTTGGCAACAGGTTCACATTTATGACCACTGCAGCATCCCATGGTCACAGGATTGTCATTTTTGACCTTCCTGGCCGGCTTCTGGCAAGCAAAATCAGTGGGGAACCACGTGATTCACTTAACAACCACATGCTTTGCTTAATGACCATGGTGATTCACTTAATGACTGCTTCAAAAAAGGTAATAAAATCCAGTCAGATTCACTTAATGACCACTTCACTTAGCAACTGAAATTCTGGTCTCAATTGTGGTCATTAAGTGAGAACTACCTATATCTTCTGAAGTACCATACAGCAGATATGAAAATTAATGTAGTTATATATTCAAGTGATCTGTTCTGCCACAGCTATCAGTATAAAACACTTAAAGCCAGTCAACTATGATGAAGATGGCACAGAAAAATATAACAAGATGTTCCTTGACTATAAGAGGATTCTTCTTTGCTCCTTGTTTCCACACAGGAGTTATCCTAGTACCCTATTTAAAAGTTATTTTTTTGAGAACAGATATAAAACATAATTAAAATGATGCATAGTCTGTAACTCACTGGACATTACAGGCCAATAGCTGGTTAGTATTAAAGGAGATAACACTATTGAATTATATTTCAAAATCATATATCCCTCCAATAACATATGGAGTTATTTCATTCTAATTTCAAATACTTATACCTTAAACAGACAAACTGTGATGTGATAATTGAGCCAATCTACATCTCAGCTCTGATGTCACTACAATTTTATCTCTCAGTTTGCCCCATTTATACAGGGTACACACACACACACTGCATCTTCACTGAAGTGAAGTGAAGCTATAAGGAATGAGAATGTTATTAGTTCAAAGTAGTCCTTTGGGGTCAGGCACTGCATGGAAGTACTGTGCAGAGTTATCTTCAATTCTAAAATAGTTCTGCTCTAGATATATATTTAAATCAGATTTCAGAGGGTTTCAATGCTACAAAAATGTTTTTTAAAAGAAAAAAATATATAAGTTAAATTTAAGGCAATAAATAAATAATAATGACAAAGCTCAACATTCTGCTAATTATACCTGGGTAACGATGCACTGGATCTCCATTCATTACCACATCAGGAATTTCTGACATTATTTTTTTGATTAGCCTATCAGCCAATAAGTTAATTCTTTTATGATCATACTAGAAAAGAAACAAGAACTAATTAGATAATTTATCACAATGCAGTTGAGCTTTGACCTGTGTACTCTAATTGCCTCATTAGTCATATGTAGTTTCATTATTAGAGAGGAGTAGAAAACAGAACACACTGATACTATCAAACCCCAGAAATAACAAGAACAGATACATTTTTTTCATCCAAATTCAGACACACATTTAGCAGAACAGTTTCTGTTATCAATGTAATATTGACAAATTGCTTTCATATACTCCTTGCTTAACAACAGTAATTGGGACTGTTACTAAGTGATACAATCATAAAGTGTGATGTCATGTGACCACATTGCTTAGCAACAGCAATCCCGGCAGTCCCCACTGCTGCTGTTAAGCAAGGATCATGGGTCATTAAGCAAGTACCTCACATGACTACAACTTGTGACTTCCTGCCAGCTTCCAACAAGCAAAGTCAATGGGGAAGCCAGCAAGAAGTTGCAAGTCCCATTCACAACAAGCCTTTCCTTAGGTGGCTCATAAGCAGGCCAGCGGGTGGGTGTGTTCTACAGAGTGAGGGAAGGCGGAGGAGTGGGTGCTGCAGCCTGGCGCAAGCGTGGCCGGGTGGGGGGTGCTACAGAGTGCAGGTGGGCACGCGGGTGGGTGCTGCAGCCTGGCATGAACATGGCTGGGTGGGGGGGAGTGCTGAGGCTCAGCGCAAGCACAGTTGGGCATTTGCTATGGAGTGCAGGCGGGGGGTGCTCTGGGCAGGCATGTGCTATGGAGTATTAGATCCCCAAAATCTCATACTCCATAGCAGGGATCCCCAAGAGAAAAAGCGATGGAAGCAGAGCAAATTGTGACCTTACCTGCCAGCTTCCCCATTGACTTTGTGGGACACTGCAACCGTCATAAATACGAGCCAGTTGCCAAGCACCCAAATCGCGATTACATGACCGCGGGGGGGCTGCGACAGCCACAACTTCAAGGACCAGTTGTAAGTACCACTCGTTCAGCGTGGTACTTACAACTGAATGGTCGCTGAATGAGTGGTTGTTAACTGAGGGCTACCTGTATACCTTTTGCTTCTGTATAATAAAGAATTGGAAAAGGCAATGTAAATATAAATAAATATTTATGTAGATTTGCTAAATAAGCAAAACAGAGACACCTATAAAACAAGGAAAAAAGTCCAGTAGAATTTGTCTCAATACTGGTGATCACAAAAACTGTCAAACTTTTTTCTTACCAGTACCAAGAGAGAAAACCCAGAAAAAAGACCTGTGAACTAAAACTGGGGGTCACAACACACATAACAGATACACTCAGCAAATTAAGACAATTCAACAAATAACTGAATTTTAGTTACTACTAAAACAAAGTGCACTTTGCATTTTTTAAAAAAATTTAAAGTGAAATGTTGATCAAAATAATTCAATGGCGATGAGACATATTAAATCCAATTCCAGATCATTACATAACAATATTGTAGACATTCACTATAAACAATCATGCTAAAGAATATGTCAAAAACAGAAACAGCCCTAAATAGGCTGTGGATAGGCTACACAGAGAAATTGCATAGCTCTTTTTACCTCCATTTCTTGCTGTGCCAATTCACAAGCTGCCCCAAGGCCAACTGCTAATGGAGTTGGCACAGTTCCAGAACGTAATCCTCGCTCTTGACCTCCTCCACTCTGTATAGGTTCCACTCTTACTCTCGGTCGCCGCCGGACATAAATTGCACCAACCCCTTAAACACACAAATAATTTTTGTTCAGTTCAAATATAAGTTCCTGAATATTTCAGGGGCTTGCAAATATGCAAAAGGTAAATTTTTCATCAAGATTCTTAGTTCCTCTTAGCAATTTTGATTTCTAACTAGCAGACTTCCTTCAAAACTCTAAACATAGCATCAGTAATCCAAAAGCCAAATGTATTACACCATTGATCCATGCCAAATCAAAGGGCTGAAGTGCTTACAATTCTGTGTGTAATTGCAACAAGGGAGGGAGGAGGGGAGGGGAGGGGAGGGGAGGGAGGAAATAAAAACTTGTCGCTGTAGTCTGGTGTAAGATATGTGAATAGGCAGACATAACTTCTGAACTCCGGCTGTTACCCCAGATTTAAAAAGTTTCATACATCTAGTATAACAAAACCATAATGCAGAAAAACAGTCTATGCTTGCTGCAACAATAGTGCTCAGAAGAAATTCATTTACATCAAAGTGCAAATTAGTTGACTTGGACTTAAGAACAAGCTGACTTTACTGTATAACCACTTCACACTGAATTTCATGCCTACAAGGGCAGCGGGGGAATTAACACCCAAGTTTACAGAGGAGACAGAGAGCCTTTAGCTTAATCAACTTGGGGACAAGTTTACTGTCAGCTATGAATATAAAGTGGCAATATGTTTAAATAATTTAACCATTCTTCTTTGTCTGTTTGCTTTAAGAGAGCATGAGCTTTCAGCCATTGCTAAATACTAAGGCATGGATGCTCTGGATTTGAAATTGATGCAGACAAAAGAGCTGAAAATCTAAATACTTCCTAGCTTATACAGAATTGGATCAAAGCTATCTTAAAATAAATAATAAATATTCAAAACAATTTAAAATATTTACATATTATTTTTCCTGCATGAAAAGCTTAAAAATTGCAACAAAGAAAATTCTACCATACTATTAAAATAATGCCTCAAGATGTGATTGCCTTTTTCAAAAGTAGTCTTTAAATATTTCTAAAAAGTAAATAAAGAGTAATGAGCTCTCACTTCAGTGTTAGTCACTCCATAAACTTAGGGCAACTACAGTGAAGCACAGCTCATAGCAAGTAAAACATTCATGCAATGACAGCTGTTTCTTCCTTAAATACAGTGCTTCACAAAATATTAATACCTTTGGGACCATAAATTTTATGGCCACTTATGCTCATTAAATCAATTTTCATATCACTGACATCTAGAGGGATTTTTCCAACTGCCTGTGCAGCATCTGTATGAAAAAAAACTTTATTGGAACTGCAGATGTCACCTGGAATTAAAAAAAAAAAACACAGTATAGTTATTTCTGTCATCTTAAAATGAATATTTTAAGTAAAGAAACTAATCTTTATCTTAAAGAAACTTGAGCCTGGAATTCAGAGATAATTTTCAGGATTAATCAAGGGAATTGTTTTCTCTTCATTTATAAGAGGTCCTTGACTCAGATTTATGGGAAGCATCCCTTGTCTGTCTCTAATGTAGGGAGGGAGGCAGCTCACCTACTAATTCACTTCCTGCTATGCTGTGTCTAGCATCTGCCCTGGAAGATAGTGAGAAGCTCCAAAAGAAAGGCTAAAAGAAAACCCAGTGGAAATGTCTTCTCGTTGTTTCTAATTTTTCCTATCTAGAGTTCATAAACCCAGAACTCCTTAATGTGTGATACACAGAAGTCAGCCACTAGATAATACGGCTTGCAGGCAAATTTTACTTACTGGTAGAATTAATTTCAGTGATGCAGTAATTTTGCCTTTCTCATAATAATGCTGTTGTATTTTCTTGGTATCAGCTGTTGATTTTCAGTTGTTGATTTACAACTGATTTACATTCCCAACTGATTTACATTACTAACTTTTAATGCAGGAGCTGGAGGCAATAAACTGAGATACAGGTAATCCTCGACTTATGACCATTCGGTCAGCAACCACTGGAAGTTACAACGGTGTTGAACAAATGGTGGTTATAACTGGTCCTCGGAGATCTGGCCATCCCAGAACCCCTACGGTCACGTGATTGTAATCTGGGCACTTCACAACTGGTTCACACTTACGACTGGTTGCAGTGTCCTGCTATCGTGATCGCTATTTGTGACCTTCCCTATTGCAGAAAGTCAATGGGGAAGCCAGCAAGGAAGGTTACAAGTTGCTGGGGTAAGTCTCCCCCACCCACACATCCTCACCCAGCCCCTCTGTGCTCACGCTGCACTGGCCACCCACACCCCCCCACGCACCCTCCCCAAGCCTCACTGCATTTCCCTTGCATCCCATATACCTCACTGAGCCTCCCTCGCACCCTCATGCATCTTCCCCGAAACCTCCCTGAGCCTCTCCACACCTCCCTCGCACCCCATGCACTTCTGGGCACCCTCCTCGAGCCTTGCCGCAGCTCCTGTGTACCCTCGCGCCCCCCCCCTTGCACCCTCCCCCACCCAGCAGCAGCCACTTACCTGCTGCCGGCCTGCTTGCAAGCCACCTTGGACTTGCAACTTCTTGCTGGCTTCCCCACTGACTTTGGTTGTGGTAAGCTGGCAGGAAGTTGTCTCACCTAATGACCGTGGGATTCAGTTAACAACAGCAACTGGGACTGCAGGGATTGCCACTGCTAAGCGATGTGGTCATGCTTTACTACCACATCACTTAGTGATGGAAATTCCAGTCCCAACTGCCGTTGTAAGTTGAGGCCTACCTATATTGTCTCTGTAAGTAATAAAGTTATGGTCAGTTTTAATTAATCCAGGTTAGTCTAAATATGACCATTCCTCCAATGTTTCACATAGGCTATTATTTAGAGCAGAGATGACAATTCATGTCTACATACCTATATCACCAATTGGCTGTTTCACTCCTATTTCATTATTCACAGTCATTATTGACACTAGACCTGTGTCAGGTTGTATTGCATTTTTCAGTTCCTGGTAAAAATCACACAAGAAGCAAATAATTAGAGATGTATGAGCAGTTCAAGTTCAAAACAGGTGAAATGGGCTGGGTCAAGCTCAGAATTGGCTACTGAAATCTCAAAATAGCTTGTTCTAAGCTCAAAGTCTGACATAGTTTGCAAGCCTCTTGAGCAACCCAAGGAAAACAAACTATGGATTGTATACATCTTCCTTATTTGAGCTCTCAGACTAGAGAGATAGAGCTGTAATTTCTATCTTTAAATAGAATCCCTGGTCAAGATTCTTTTTGAGGTAAAAAAGCAGAGTATGCAAGATTTAAATAAGTAGGTAAACAAATAAATAGTTCTTTGATACAGTCCTATGTATGCTTACCGAACAGTTCCATTAGACTAAGTACAATATGGTCTTAGTATTTTTAGAATTGCATCTTAACAAGTAAACCATTAGTATTTAATCAAATTATTTCAGTGTGACAGCAACATGCTTACTATGTTTTAAACTTCATTTATTAATGTAATTAGATATACTGGAAATGATTAACAGCCTGAACATCAATTCTAACAGTTCTACATGACAAACATTTTGTTGAATTTAATTGAGGAAATTCTCTGCAGCAACTTATACTAAGACTAATGAGAACAGCAAAAAAGTGAAACGGCACTCTATTTCCTCATATGCATATGAAAGTAAACAATTTACCTTTAAATCTATAATGCCATTTTTCTTTACAGGCAAATATGTGACTCGAAAGCCCTCAGCTTCTAGAGCACGACAAGAATCTAGTACACATTTGTGTTCAGTTTGTGTTGTAATTATATGTTTCTTTCTGGATTTATAAAATCTTCCAACACCCTTTAAATTGATAAAAAAGATTTTGATCAAAAGTGATGACAAGCAGTACTTTTTATGAACATTAAATTAGAAATATAAAATTCTCATTTCCCTTAAACCTTTAGGCAACTGTCACCAAATTTTTGAAAATGCCTATTCAGAAATAAATCCTAGAGACTTCAACAAGCCTTGTTTCCAATGAAATATGCATGCTGCAGTTCTGCACTTATATGTAAGTAATTAAATTCAGTGGAATTTCAAGTATGTATGTATAAAATGACAATTTGATTTTGGCTTTAATTCAGTCAAGTAGAAGATTGGAGGAGAGCAAATGTCGTCCCCATCTTCAAAAAGGACGATGACCAGGAAAAGTACAGGCCTGTCAGCTTGACATCTATATTGGGCAAGGTCTTTGAACAGAGTATCAAGCAACAGGCTTGTAAACACTTGGAGAGGCAAGCTACAATTAACAGGCATTAGCATAGGCTGTCACAAACAAATCATGCAGTTTAACCATACTTCTTTCTTTGACAGAGGTACTAACTTAGTAAATCAGGGGAATGCCATAGACATAGTAAACCTGGACTTTAGCAAAGCCTTTAACAGAGTGCCTCATGATAATCTCTAACAGAATGGTAAAATAGGGCAAGATAATACTACTGTTAGATGAACCTGCAGTTAGCTGAAGTTCTAAGAAAGCAAAAGCTATGGCGGTGTGTGCTAACAGGTACACAGAATCCAGATCTTGGAGATTTTCAAAGAATAGGGCCAGAAATTAGTAGCTACAATGTCAGCAATGTCAACGATGAAGTCTGCTTCCATGGATAGACTATGTCCAAAAGATGCTAATGAAGTTGTTTGCTTAGAAAAAGATCAATTACTACATTTATTAGTTACTGGAAACGTCTTATGGACTTTTTGCTGAAAAAAAAATGAACTGATGATTTATGGATTTGATTAGAAAGGGTAGATTATGGAAAGAAGGAAACTTTGATGTAACTTTAGAGAGAGAGTGTAAAGTATAAATATATACTTATAACTGCCGTTAAGAAGATCGGAAGCCACTTCTTTATTATTTTCTTTTTATTTCTTTTTCATTTTTTTATTATATTTCTCTATTTCTCTTATCTTTAACTTAAATTTGTATTCTTTTTACTCTGTGGAAAAAAAATAAAAAAATAAATTTAATATTTATTTAAAATAAAAAATTAAATTAAAATTATATATATAAAAAACAAAAACAAAAGATGCTAATGAAGGAATGACAGATGCAAAACAAATTTTACCTGATGCAGAAATAGTAGAACCAGAAATAGTGAATAACAAAAAAAGCATGAATTACAAGATAGAGAAGACAGCTAAAGTGGAAATACAAATGACAAGCCAAGAGAATGACCTAGATAATGACTTTTTACTGGATTTACAAAAGAGATTTGCTAAGGCCTCAAAGAAGCCCTTAGGATGGAAAAAAGAAAAATTAAAGAGAGACCAAATCCTATGACAACATTTGAATGAATTAAATATCAAGATTGTTAGAAGTAAAAGGAAGGAATATAAAGTTGGTTTGTTTGACCAAGGTTAAAATAAGGCATATCGCTATGAAGCTCTGGTAACCCTTTACAGACATTTTGCTGACACCAGGACTGAAAAGTTGATTTGTGGATTTGCAAATAGATAAGGGATGGGTTAAGGGAAGAAGAGATGTTTTTTTGATACCTTTTAGGGGGTGAAGAGTTATCAAATTTGTTTATACTTGTTGTGATGAAGATTGGAAGTTACTTGTTTATATTTTTCTTTTCTTTATCTTTCTTTTTTTCTTCTTTCTTTGCACTTTTTATTCTATTTCTCTTTCTTTCTCGTAGTTTGTATTTGCTTTTACTATTGTAATAAAAATTTTCAATAAAATTTTTAAAAAATGACTGAGGAGAGATATGCTATCACTTTTCAAATGTCTGAAAGGTTTTTGTACAGAAGAATGGACTATTGCACCAGACAGCAAGACCAGAACGAAAGAGTTGAAACTACAAAGAAAGCAGATTCAGGCTACACATTCGGAAGAACTTCCCCCCCCCCCCCATGCACTGAAGATGTTGCCTAGTCTGGCAATGAAATGTCTGTAAGAAAACAAGGCTCAGAGAGCACCAAGGACTCTGCAGTTTAACCCTGAGCTACAAATATTCTCTTCGCTTGGAAACATCTGCAGATTGTAATGCACATAACCTTTAAACTGGTGTGGTGGTAAAAGGTACCCCCCAACACACGTGAGCTGCATTCACTACCAACCCTATAAGATGCCCCCCATACATGTGAACTGCTTAAAATGCCCATGTAATAAATTCAGAGTAAGCTGAACTGACCAGAGTGGCAACAAATGGAAAAACCAGACAGGAACCAGTGCCCCATGAAACCACATTATTTATATTTACTGACCGTATCTCAAAGATAGAATAGCTAGAATGTAGATAAATAATGATGTTACATAGATGGGTTTATCAAAAACATTCCAACCTCTTGCTATAATTTGCACTGTGTCTGCCTCTTTCTTTCTGTGCCTTGTCTTTGTAATATAGCAGGCCAAAGGTATTTAAGCTATGTTCCTCCTTTCATTCAGGGCTGCTCAGCAAGCTGCAATGCTTTTCTGAGAGCCCAGTATACACTGTAGTTGTTTGCATGCTGTATCTTCAAAGTGATCTGGTTGATTTAAGTGAGCCAGGTCTTGGTCACAACACTGGAAACATTTCAGTTTTACTTAGGGTAAATGGGATCACTTATACACAAGAGAAGAAGACATCATGCTTACGGAAAATCTAAGGTTTACAGAATTACCAAAAAAGTAATCCTTTAGGAAACAAATGCTCAGAGACAATGGAATATTGACTGATTGCTTTGGGGAGAGGAAACAAAAATGGCTGGGGAAGGAATCAAATGAACTGTCCTTACATCACGTCTTGCTATAATATTTTGTATCTCAACGTGCTCGATAATGCTAGCCTGCAATTGCACAATTAATAGAAAATTTCAAATAACACATTTCAAAGTATTTTTGCTTAAAGTAGTGTTCACTGACTTTAAATACACTGCATATATGACATCTTAAATTTCTGAGGTTTGTTATAACTTTTATTTATAGTCTAGAAAAAAACATATGGATATGTCATTAGTTGCTGTTGCTTTATTCAATCTTGTGTCTTCTAAAGGGAAAATAGCAATTGTTTAATTCTCAAACTACTGAGAATTAACTATTTTTATAACTTTTTCAATTAATACTGCAATATATTAATTTACCTTAATTGCTATATTGTTTGATTCTGTAGCCCCACTGGTAAAAATAATTTCTCTAGGATCTGCTCCTATTAATGATGCAACTTGCTGGAGGGAATAAAAAAGGAATGCACAAATATAAATTAAAGCAGAGTTATCCAGAAAAAATCTAACATTTTTCAGAACAAAATTGCTTAAACAATACAGCAGAAATAAATGTATTATTTAATTGTAAGAACAGAGCAATATTCTCACCTGTCTGGCTTTTTCCATTGCAGTTTCACTTTCCCAACCATATGCATGAGTTCTAGAGTGTGGGTTGCCATAGTAATGCACAAGATAAGGCAGCATGCTATCCAAGACCCTTGGGTCCTAAAACACAAGATACATATCATCCCATTTTACTTTGTTTTGTTCTTATTTGAGCCCCATGAATGTCAGAAATATATCCAGTTCTGTTAAGAGAGATGCAATCTGTGCAGGTAGATGCATATATAGTAGGGTGGTGCAGTGATCCTAATTCAAAGAGGAAAAGATTATCTGGAGAGTACATGGGGCATGGACATTGCACCTGTCAGCCTTTCCTTAAATGAAGCATGTCCTTTCCTAGGACAGTACAGCTTATTTAAGAAGTTTCTGACAGATGTAATGTGAGTACCCTGTATGCCCCAAATCATTTTTTCCCTTTGAATTCAGATAGATTTAATATTTTTAAATATTTTATTATTTTTAAATAAAAATGAATATAAAGGTGTAAACATTCAAGTCAACATATCTTCTCACTAATAGGATTAATACAGTATAGGAAAATGTAGGGCTCAAGCCTTATGAACCAGAGTAGGCCGCTTAAAGATCTCCAGGTATTTGGGATTACAACTACTATTATCCTAACCACTTGACTGCTGATGATGGAAGTTTTCATCTAAACCATGTGGAAGCCACCACTGAGCCAGTGCAACACAAGGACCCCTAGATTCAAGGCCACCTGTAGCCATGGAAGCTCTTTGTTGACTTTTGGACAGTCACACTCACTTTCAATCCAACCTACCTCACAGGGTTGACATTCTGTGAAGAAATAAAGGGAGATCTGTACATAACCTACCTTAAGCTCTTGGAGAAAAAGAAGTATATAAATCTAAGAAATAAGAGTGTTGTCTATTCCTAAGGAACATTTGACTGCAATGAGACTTGTCTCTGAACAATTGTGCATAGGACATCCTGTAAACACAGTTTAGCTTTATTTTTCTCTTAGTAAAGAACAAAATCTTTCCAAATCATAATTTAGTTCACATACCAGAGGAGTAGTTGCTTGGACATCCATGTATAGTGGCCGGAATGAAGACTCATCAACATGGCCTTTACCTAGCAAAAGAGCAATATAACCCTGAGAAACGCACTTTTAACTTGGGGGAAAGAATTACTCTAAACTCCAGGTTCCTAAGCTTCTCACTCTATGCAAACCTCCTTCCAAAATGCAAGAGAAAAATACTGCTCAAGCGCTGCTCCCAGCGAGTGTCATACTTTTTTTATTTTATCCTTGTAGAGGGTACGCTTAGCCAACAGCAGAGGAGATGAAAGGAGGAGAACGCCTTCCAGGCGGCAAGTGCCATTAAACCTGGGAAGGAAGATACCTACGAATTACTGCTACTTGATACTCAGATCCGCTGAGGTCCAGCCAGGTCTGCCCTTCAGAAGAAGTTACCTTGTTGGTGCAGAGCACCCGAAAACCTCCTTCCTTGGAAAACCACCCGCCCTTTCGAAGCCCACAATGCCGCCGGCCGTAATATCAGCATCATCGCCTCTTCTCGATTTTTCCCCTTACACTATTTAACTACAACGTAACGCAACTCAGCAGCGTCTCCAGTCGACCCTTCACCCTAGTCTGGAGCTGTTTCCTGTTTCGTCATCAGACTGAGACGGAAACAGATCGAACTGCAAGAGATCGTCGTTGGAGAGAGTTCTCCGGGCTCGAGGTAAGAGACGGCCTCGCGGATAACTGGGGCGAGGATTTTTATGTCAGGCGGCTCAACGTTTGGAGCGTTTCCGGGTTGGTTTTTTGCGCTAGTTTCTGAGAAGAGGGCTTTTAAATGCATTTGCTTATTTTACCAGGCTTAAGTTAAGTTAACCGCCCAGAGTCGCTGGGAGTCGGGCGGCATGTAAATTTAACAACAACAACAACAATAATAGTTGTTATTTTTCGCTCCAGTCATAACCGACTGAGCTGCGAGATTAAAATAACAGAGAAACGCATAATATAGTTTGCCCTGGCAATCCACTTTTTAGCTGGTCGACATATCGCGCTATACTGTATAATGTAATTTAATTCGTTTGGGCTTAGTGCTGTGTGAACTCAGCCATAGTTTATATCTTAGCATTGTAGGTGAGGGTAGCTAATTGAACCTTTGCCTATAAGCCATGATTAAACAAACCCTAATTTTCTTTATCTCTTTGCTGTCACCTAGTGATTGTCCTGATTTTGTAGCACGCACACGTGTCTGTATGTTTGTGTGTGTGTGTGTGTATGGTGTCCTGACAAGCAGGAACCACGCTGAAACAAGGAATAAGTCTCTACTGTTTTATTACTGCTACAGTAGACAGAAAATCCTACCAAACTGCAGAAGCGTGAGAAAACTCATACAGATAAACCCCAAAAGTCAAGGCGGGTCTGTTCCGTGTCTCTTTGAACGACAGCTCAAATTCTCTACTACGCATGCGTTTTCCCCCCTGGATAGGGCCCCCTCCTGCTCACCATCAGTGCTCATGACATCTGGTAGTTGTAGTTTATGTAAACCCAGTCACTTTTAAGGTATCATAGGAGTTCAGGAACTCATAGTGAATATGGAAAAAAGACAGGTCCATAATATTTTAAAATCTCAAGATATATGGCCACTTAGCAGAAACATGGTAGGCCTTTGTTTGTAGTGCATCTAGCTTTCCTTCCAGTAACAACTATTCACTGTCCCATTTAAAACTAGTATTTTAGAAGCTGGTAAATTTTCTTGTGAGAAAAGAAAAAGCAGCGCTTATATATGGATTGAATATAAAACTTATTAACAAATTTAAAATTAGTTGTATGATTGTATCACTGTCTTATAAGTTGTTTAATACTTTATATCAATGTTACAGCTGCACGTTTAAAATATATATTTGAATTATGTTGGTGTTAGTGAATTAAAATAATTAAATTATGGTTAAGCCAGTCATGCTTCCTGAATTAGTTTATTAGTATATGCATTCAAACAAATATTAAAACATGTTCATATTTTTGTTTAGGAGCTGCTTACAGTTTTTAATTAATTAAATTTAAAATTTAATGTTTTAAATAGATCTGCTGGAAGGGGCCATTTATAGCATCAAGTGCAATCTTCTGCCCAGTGCAGGAATCCATATTAAAGTATACTTGAAAGATGGCCGTTAATCCTCCATTTGAATATATTCAGTAAAGCAAAGCCCACTACCTTTCTGGATAATTGGTTCCACTGTTAAACTGTTTTTACTGTTAGGAAGTTTTTATTAACACTGAAGTGGAAACCATCTTCCTGCAACTTAGATTGATTATTCTGAGTTCTGTGCCCTGGAAAAAAAGGGAATAGGTCTTGATCTTCTTTCCTTTAGTTGTGTTTTCTCAAGACGAAATATACTCAGTTCCTTTAATCTTTCTTCATAGGCCTTAATTTCTAATCCCCAAATCATTATTCTCTGAACTTATTCCAGTTTTTCTGAATCCTTCCAAAAATATGATACCCAGAATTGAAACCAGTACTCTAGATGGGGTCTGACCAAAGCAGAATAAAGTTGAACAATTATTTCCTGTGATTTGGAAATCACACTTCTTTAATACAGTCTAAAATTGCATATGCTTTTTTTGCAGCTACATAACATTGCTGGTTCATATTCAGTTTGCAAACAACTGGTGTTCCAAGATCTTTTTCACAAGTACCATTACCAAGCCAGGTATCCTCTGTGCTACATACGTGCATTTGATTTTTATTTTCTGAGTAAATAACTTTGTACTTGTTTCTGTTACATTTCATTCTATTACTTTCAATCCATCTCTCAAACTTATCAAGAAGTTTATGAATTTTATTTCTGTCTTCCAGGCTATGGTACTAGCTGTTAGTTTTGGGTCATCTATAAATTTGATGAGGATTCTTATTCCAATTCAATAATAGTAATACTAAAAAACAGAGATCTGTTATGGCATCCCACTGAAAACCTGTCCCCAATTTGATGAGACATTGATGAGCACTCTACAAATACGGTTTTTGAATCATATACATATAAATTTGTCATGAAACCAGGTCCACACTTAACTAGCTTATAGGAGCATGCATGATATGTAAAGTACACTTTGTCTGCATAGAATAAACACTTTGTGTCTTGTAAGTTCAGCCAGACTGTTCCAATCCAACCAAACCAAACCCTGAACATCTCGATTATTCTGGATTTTGACCAAAACAAATCTGAAGGAGCACCTTACCCCTCTCTTCTACCTTCCCCCCAGATGTCCCATGCATTTGCCCTCCCCTGATCTCTCCCTGTCTTCCTTTCCCTTACTGCTCTGTAGTGACTGCTGTACACTGCTTCCTCCACTGACAGTCCTTTTTCCCCCCAGTCTCCTCACCCTGGAATGTGCATGTTTTGGTCTCTGAATGGACAAAACACACATTCCAAACTGTGTTGTAACTGAACATGTAGATCAAACAAACATGTTTCAGTTTGGCACTGTCTGCCCAGAACTATCTGTTCTATGCATGGAATGCTTTGCCCACCCTTAGCAACTTGCTAATAATTTAACAACTTTATCAGAACTTTACTTTCAGTAAAAAAAAAAATCCTATTAAAAAAATGGGAAGGGTCATCTAGCAAGATTTGTTCTTGACAAATCTTTGCTGACTTCTGGTACAGTGTAGTTTTCAAGGTGTTTATGGATCTTTGTGATCTGCCCTAGAATCTTATCCATTATTGATGTCAGAGTGCTGAGTCTAAGGATCCCTGGATCCTCCTTTTTCTTCTTTTTGAAGGTAGGGACAACAATTGCTATTCCTCAGTCATCTACCAGGTAACCAGTTCTCCAAGATTTCTCAAAGATAAATATATCATGATTCAGCCAAACCACCAGCTAGTTCCTTTCTTACCCTAGGAAGCAATTCATCTAGTTTTGGAAATTACTGAAAGTAAATATCTTTCCCTTATCCATATTTCTGTTGGTCTCAAGCTTCAGTCCTGTCCCTTCATCCTGCTTTTCACAATTTCCTAGTGGAACACATTTTTGTTGGATAAGATGGAACCACTTTTGAATCATGGAGTCATGGTAGCTTGTTTAGTGAAAATGTTAACTCACCATCTAGATGCTGAGGTTTTTTAAAAGGAAAACTCTTATGCTTTGAATCTTTCAGAAGGATTTATTTATTCCTACAACATATATGCTCTTTTTTCCCCAGAAACAATATTAATATAATAAGATTTAATACAATCAATTCATCCAATTATAATTCATCAATTCAATGTAATACTACGCAGGGTAGCATGATCATCCACCCTGTTTTTTTCTAAAAGGACCATGTTTTTACAATTCTCTGAAAATGTAAGAAGGGGATAGTCTGTATATCTGAGAATAAACTGCTGCAAAGGAAATTCACTGAGAAGGCTTGAGCCCAGAGTCCCTGAATATGGTATCCCCTTAGTAGTGGGACTCTCAGCAAGTCTTGAGTAACAGATTCCACTCAGAGAAGGCAGTCATGGAGATAGCCTGGACCTGAGCCATGTAAGGTACCAGCACCTTGAATTTCACCCAGAAGCTAATTGGCAGCTAGTGCGACTCCATATTAGTTACATTACATGAGCAAATCTTGGTATGCCCATTTCTAGCCATGCCAATTGCATACTGCACCATCTGAAGCTTCTGGATGGTCAAGTGCAGTCCCACGTAGAGCATGTTGCTGTAATCCAACTGCAAAGTGTTATAGGCACGACTGATTAAAGCAGTGGTTTTTAAACTGGGGGTAATTTAGGCATATCCTTGGGGGTAATGGTACAATTTGTAATTGCTCGTTGTGAGTTGAGGATCCAGTTTAGGTATGCTGCTTGTGTAAAATAAGAGCCTGGGGTTTTTTTGTGGGCATAATGACATTCGAGACTGGGAAAAGAGGTAATTGGGTCAAACAGTTTAAGAACCATTTGATTAAAGCCTCTTGATCCAGGAAAGGCCATTAGTGTTATACAAGGCACTCTTGGCCATGGCTTCAACCTGTTATTCAAGCAGGAGCCATTCATCCAGGAGGAACTTCAGCTTATGGCCCTGCTCACTTCAGGAGAGTGCTGTTCTGTCCAAAGATAGACTCTGGATTTAGCTGGTTTCCAAATTCACAGCCACTCTGTTTTGGTAGGATTCCATGTCAGTCTGTTTCTCCCCAACCAGACCCTAGGCACTGGGTCAGAACCTCCAATGCATCTTTCACCAAGCCCAGGGGGTGTGTTTGTGTGTAATTGGTATCATCAGCATATTAATGATACCTCACTCCATACCAGCAGTTAACCTCTTCCAGCAGCTTCATGTAGATATAGAATAGGAGGAAAAGAATTGAGCCCCACAGCACACCATAACTGAATGGTCAAGGGCATAACCTCTTCCCATCTACCACCACCACCAATTGGAACCAGCCACTCAGGGGGGAATACTGCTGAAGAATAGTGTCCCTTATTCCCAATCTACACAGTCAGTGCAGAAAATACCATAGTGAATTGTATCAAAGGCTGCTAGAGATCCAGAATAAGTGAAATACATGAATTCCCATATTATCCTTGATTATCCCCATATTATCCCTTCAAGGTAGACAGATAGTCAGGAAACAGGAGTCACTAAGAGTCTATGAGAGGCCCTCTGTATTTCAACTTATACCAAATCAAAGTGACAGTTGTTTCGTTTGACTGAGATATTTTTTGTAACTGCTCCACATTCTTCTGATATTCCATCATACCACTGGTTTAGATTGCTTTAACTCTTATCTCCCAATTTCTAGCCTGATGCCTTTACCACTACACCAAACTGGCTCTTTACCTTAAACTGAGGTATTATATCTTGAATACCAGCTGCTAGAGAGATACAAATGAAGATTATCTCTGTTCTCACAATATTCCTAAGCTTCCTGCAACTCATTGGTCACTGGGGAAACAGAATTTTAGAGTTGATTAGCTGTTGATCCAGTTTAGCAAGTTCCTATTTTTAAAAAATCTCTCCTGAATTGAACTTGATTCTAGTGACTTCATTGAATTTTTTTGGCAACAATGTGAATATGGTTTGCAATTGCTGTCCTCCTCGTTGTTGTTGTTATACTGTTTTTTAATTATTTATTAGAGATTCCGTGAGACTTACAATAAAAACAAATTCCAACCCTGCTTGGCTTTTTGAGATTGGCCATGGTTGACTGAGTGCTACCATCTGCCCTAGTCCTCCAAAGTTACCTTTTCAGAAGTAATTTTTCAATAATGGCTTACAACTTCAATGTTTTACAGCCCTAAACCTAAATAATCTTTTTTTTTTAAGAATTCATACAGTAACTATGCATAGGATTATGTTGTTGTCACTAATTTTCATAGAGAAGCCAAAAATGGCTTCATCCTAAATATGTTGTGTTGAAAATCATGCTGAACAAAAGGGATTTCAGTTAAGGTTAAGCTGATATTTCAGCAAAGTATTAGCTGGCAGGCTGAAAGTGTGTAGTTGATTATGGTAAATATTCCTAGACTTTCCAAAGGCTAACTTCCAAACTTAATCATGATTGGGACAGGTACTTAAATCTATTATGTATCTTTATCTCAGCACATATTTGCGTAGTTTTATAAATTACACTGGATTTGGAAGAAAAGAATGACAATTTCTTACTGATTCTAGGTGGTTAAGGCACCAGGTTAGAAACTGGGAGATTGTGAATTCTAGTCCTGCCTTAGGCATGAAAGCCGGCTGGGTGACTTTGGGCCAGTCACTCTCTCTCAGCCCAACTCACCTCACAGGGTTGTTGTTGTGGGGAAAAGAGGAGGAGGAAGGAGTATTAGGTATGCTCTCCGCTTTGAGTTATTTATAAAAATAATAAAGGCAGGATAAAAAACTCTAAATCTAAAATCTAACCTTTACAATGTTTCGTTAGAAATTGTGGCTTATCCAGTGATTTTGTTTGCAAGTATCTGATGGATATAGCCATGCATATCTGTGCATTCTTATACCAGAAATATGAGCCTTAAATTATAAAGGTTATTGAAATGACAAGTGCTTTTAATTTCCAGCTAAAATTCTGCATTAAAGAGGGAGTCACTGAAAATTTTTAAAATTGCTTCAAATATTTTCCTAGCGGTAATACAAATAGATTATTCCTTCCACTTGAAAATGGGATTGTCTTGGTGTTTAGAAGCAATATATATCACTTTTTTTTCCCCAGATGCCTGTGACAGTGGGATCATATGGCCAGTCCCAGCCCAGTTGTTTTGACAGAGTAAAAATGGGCTTTATGATGGGCTTTGCTGTTGGCATGGCAGCAGGTGCACTGTTTGGCACATTTTCTTGTGTCAGGTATGTTGGAGACCAAATTCCCTAGTTTTATGCAGTGTAATTATTAGGATGAATCTTCTTTATGGCCAACAAAGCTGCCAGCTATAGTACAATACAATCCTGGTAACTTAATATCCTTAGATAAACTTGACATTAAAATCTGGAGAATACAGTGGAGCATACTTATTAATACTTACTAAATACTTCTATGATCATGACACAGGTCTCATGTTTTTGATGAAGTACTGAGTGTAATGACTAAAGCAAATCATGAAAAACATACAATAAAATTATTTGTATATCTGGGATGCAGTCTGTCCCTGAAAGCATGTTTGGATCAGGGAGGATGCAGACCTCTGCATCCTGCAGGCAACTTTGGTGTTCTTTACCCTGACATTTTAGATCTTATGCATATGATTTTCTTGTTATTTATTTTAAAAAGTAACTTTGTCAAATATTATGTTCCTTTTTTTAGGATTGGCATGAGAGGGCGAGAACTGATGGGTGGCGTTGGCAAAACCATGATGCAGAGTGGTGGAACATTTGGGACATTTATGGCTATTGGCATGGGAATCCGCTGTTAACTTGGATTTCTTTTCTTCTTTTTTACCATGAAGACTAATGTCCCCGTTAGCCCAGATCCTGCTATGTAAAATAATAAAACTTTGTACCAGGAATAAAAATACCTTGGCCTTTCTTGCTGTATTGATTTACTACTGTTTCTCTGAGGACCAAGTAGCAAGAATTCTCTACAGTAAAACCTGGATGTGAAAGTAGCATAATAATGTAGTATAGAAGAACTCCATGTCCCAGTAACTTCCCTTTTATGATTCAATACAGTTCATTCAAAAATGTATTATTTTGTATCTTGGAGGTTTTTTTCATATTCATCATGGGGATGTAGAAATTCTGCTGAAGCCCATTTTAAAGCTGAAATAAAATTGGGATATTTGCTTGGGTTGGGCCAAGGTTAATATTGGCATGGATAAATCATGCTTATTCCACCTTTAGAAGTCAAAATTGAAAAACTGTAGCTGCTATTGATCTTTGCTTTACTTGTTCTTTAACTGTAGCAATGCCTAAGTTTGTATGCAAGTCCAAAGTATATGGTAAGCAATTTGAATACCATAGCTTCCTAATAGATGTCAGAAGTACACACACGGATTTTTGGCATATCATTAACAATTGTTTACCCAATTTTCTGGATATGCATGACATTGAACTAATTTCACATGCTGGATTCATAAAATATGCAAAGCTAAAAATCTGCCTGGCTGGCTCGCTTGCGGTTTAACATGACATGTGAATACATTAATTCAGAAGGTAGCACTGTACACTGTTGAAGAAACTAGAACTATCTACATTGTATTTACCTCTTATAAATCTGAAAGATAATACTAACATTTCTTCAGCATTAAAAAACACATCCTATGTTATGGCAGGAAAATAGTACTTTTATGGCTTGCCTTACAGTTATTATTTAATCAAAAGTTGGGTTGCTTGCCTAGTATAGGTTTTTAATTACTTTTATTATTGCAGATAGTAACTGCAGTAATCTTGCTCCATATCTGTACAGCGTGTGATGGCATGAAAGAGAATATAGCTGGCTGTGTCCAGCAGTGGCAGGTATAATATTACAGATTCTCTGTAATAAATAATAATACAAGAAAAGTGATTCTCTGCTGTATGTTTGCCATACCTTGATCTTGGTGCTCAGGGTTACCAAATTATACTCTTGTGTAAATTAATACAACATGGTAATATCAAAGTGAACAGTACAGTAATGCTGAGGAAAAGGTTCCAAGTAGCACATGGTAAGATACAGATAAGAGTTTCAACAATTATTCCCTATTAAGTGGGGAAAAAAAAGTGTTATTACTAAATTCTGCACATTGAAACATCTGCATCTCATCATCTAGTGCTTGGAGAGACCAGTGTGGAAAGCTCAATTTTGAAATATTTAAAGGCATTAATGTGTAAGGCAGCACCATTTGTAACAATGAAGAGATTTTCAAATGAAAGTAAGATATGGATCAAATATTTTTAGGAAAATCAGAAAAGTACTTTCCCATTAAGAGTTGAATGTGTGATACTTAAGCTGATTACAACCTCCTCAACGTTCACAGTATTCTTGTATTTAGATAGCTCAGTGCGTGGGAACTCGAGACTTCATCCTATCAGCTTTTCAGACAGTATGATGTTCAGGCCCACTATGTGAAAAGATCATTCTTTATTTCTGTCAGGCCCAGCCCAAGAACAACGAAAAGTCAGTCCATTCAAACTCCAGTTCTTTATTTGCTCACACTGTATAGACAATCTTGCCAGACTAAAGCTACTCTACCTAACGTAAGGGGAAATAACCTGGGAGACTCTAGGGCGGGGCTATCCTGAACCTCTCTGTTTTGCCACCACTGCCTCCCGGACTGTGGCTCCGCTTATCTCCTCCACCTCCGTGGAATGTGCTCCCTCCTTCCTGAGAACCAGCAGCACTGCCAAAATCCACCACAATTTCTGGCAAGCTTCAATACACTTATTACTGAGCAATACAGATAGGAGAGGCATTTACATAACTATGGGTATGAGCCAGATCATAAACAAGGATAACCTTGTTGGAAAAACACAGGAGAATCATAAATGTTAGGTAAAAGAAAAGATGTTTAAGGAGGATTATGAAAATCAGAAAAAAAATTCAGTGAAATTACAACTGTTAATAGTTATGCCATAAAATACAAAGCTGTTATCCGCAATGAGTGGGTAGTAAGGAAAATAAGTTAGTAACAGCACTGGTATCTATGAGCTCAAGCTATTATGTATCTTAAAATAGCCAGTAATTGATTCCTAAAAAGCTTTGCGTTACATAGTGTATCTCACAGCAATGGTTTTCAGGGCAATAATGCCAATGGTATGTGGTGGAAAGAGGCTAGCTGTGATAATGGATATACTGTACACAGCATGAATTTTTTACACATTTTAAAAGAAGCTGGGGGGCCCTTTCAAAAAACTTAGTATTTTGTAATTCAGCATAGTAATATTTGTAATTCAGCATAGTAGTAATTTTGGTGGTAAGCCTGTTTAAACAAATGATTTTATCATCTCCTATACTATCTATTTACAGTACATAATATTAAGTTTCAATTGTTCATGACCAACTTGCCAGCTGAGAAATGAACTAAGTATGTAAGATATGCTACCAAATAATAAACAATTGAGACAGGCAACAAATCAATGTAAGTTCACACACAAAAACTTTCTTGGATGGAAGGGAGATCTGAAAACGATACTCAGCCCCAAAGTAACAAATGGAACAAATGATACACTTCGCTCTATGTTGCTCCCCGAAGATAACTGACATATTCTAAATAGTATGCCAGGAATTGAAATCTGTCAGTCTCAAGTGTTTCAAGTATGTTTTTCCAAGTGTTCATTATTCTTACAGTGATATCCCATAATTACTTTAAAATTGGAGATGGTAATTGGCTAAAATATAGAATCCCACATGCAATGAAAGTAATAGACGTCAGAAATTTATTGTCACAGGAATATCTTATTTTAAACTTCTGAATGAAGATTATTCTTCAACTTTTTACTTTTATATCCATTAGAAACCTCCTCATTTAGGTTATTTGTTTAGTCGCTTTCGACTCTTCATGACTTCATGGACCAGCCCACGCCAGAGGTTCCTGTCAGTCAACACCCCCAGCTCCCCCAGGGACGAGTCAGTCACCTCTAGAATATCATCTATCCGTCTGGCCCTTGATCGGCCTTGGATTCCTCAAGCCCAGCACGTTGCATGATGTGTTCTGCATACAAGTTGAATAGGTAGGGTGAGAGTATACAGCCCTGCCGTACTCCTTTCCCAATCTTAAACCAGTCCGTTGTTCCGTGGTCTGTTCTTACTGTTGCTACTTGGTCGTTATACAGATTTTTCAGGAGGCAGACAAGATGACTTGGTATCCCCATACCACTAAGAACTTGCCACAATTTGTTATGGTCCACATAGTCAAAGGCTTTAGAATAGTCAATAAAAGAGAAATAGATGTTTTTCTGAAACTCCCTGGCTTTTTCCATTATCCAGCGGATATTGGCAATTTGGTCCCTAGTTCCTCTGCCTTTTCTAAATCCAGCTTGTGCATCTGGCAATTCTCGCTCCATGAATTGCTGAATTCTACCTTGCAGGATCTTGAGCATTACCTTACTGGCATGTGAAATGAGTGCACTGTTTGATAGTTTGAACATTCTTTAGTGTTTCCCTTTTTTGGTATGGGGATATAAGTTGATTTTTTCCAAACTGATGGCCATTGTTTTTTCCAAATTTGCTGGCATATAGCATGCATTACCTTGACAGCATCATCTTGTAAGATTTTGAACAGTTCAGCTGGGATGCCGTCGTCTCCTGCTGCCTTCTTATTAGCAATGCTTCTTAAGGCCCACTCAACCTCACTCTTCAGGATGTCTGGCTCTAGCTCACTGACCACAACATCAAAGCTATCCCCGATATTGTTATCCTTCCTATACAGGTCTTCTGTATATTTGCCACCTTTGCTTGATCTCTTCTGTTAGGTCCTTGCCATCGTTGTTTTTGATCATACCCATTTTTGCCTGGAATTTACCTCCAATGTTTCTAATTTTCTGGAAGAGGTCTCTTGTCCTTCCTATTCTATTGTCTTCTTCCACTTCCGCGCATTGCTTGTTTAAAAATAATTCCTTATCTCCTCTGGCTAACCTCTGGAATTTTGCATTTAATTGGGCATATCTCCTCCTATCACTGTTGCCTTTTGCTTTCCTTTTTTCTTAGGCTACTTCTAGTGTCTCAGCAGACAGCCATTTTGCCTGCTTGGTTTTCTCTTTCTTTGGGATGTATTTTGCCGCCTCTTGAACAACGTTGCGGACTTCTGTCCATAGTTCTTCCGGGACCCTATCTACTAAGTCCAGTCCCTTAAATCTATTCTTCACCTCCACTGCATATTCCTTAGGAATATTAGTGAGCTCATATCTAGCTGATCTGTGGGTCTTCCCTAATCTCTTTAGTCTGATCCTAAATTATGCAATAAGAGGTTTGTGATCTGAACTACAGTCAGCTCCAGGTCTTGTTTTTACCGATTGTATAGTTGTCCGCCACCTTTGGCTGCAAAGGATGTAGTCAATCTGATTTCGGTGTTGTCCATCTGGTGAAGTCCATGTATAAAGCCGTCTCTTAGGTTGTTGGAAGAGAGTGTTTGTTATGCAGAGTGAGTTGTCTTGGCAAAATTCTATCAGCCTATGTCCTGCTTCGTTTTGTTCTCCCAGGCCATGCTTACCTGTAATTCCAGGTGTCAATTGACTGCCCACCTTAGCATTCCAGTCTCCTGTGATGAAAATAACATCTCTTTTAGGCGTGTTGCCCAGTAGGTGCTGCAGATCCTCATAGAACTGCTCTACTTCAGCTTCTTCAGCATTTGTGGTTGGGCGTATATTTGGATCACTGTGATGTTAGATGGCTTGCCCTGAATTCGAATTGAGATCATTCTGTCGTTTTTTGGGTTGTATCCAAGCACTGCTTTAGCCACTTTACTATTAATTATGAAGGCTACTCCATTTCTTCTGTGGTCCTCTTGTCCACAGTAGTAGATCTGGTGGTCATCTGATGTGAAGTGGCCCATTCCAGTCCATTTCAGTTCACTGACGCCCAACATGTCTATCTTTAATCTTGACATCTCACCAATAACCACATCCAATTTGCCCCGGCTCATAGATCATACATTCCAGGTTCCAATGGTGTGTTGATCCTTAGAACATCGGATTCGCCGTTCACCACCAGCACCGTCGGCCACTAGCCGTCCTTTCGGCTTTGAGCTAGCTGCGTCATCACATCTGGGGCTAGTTGAACTCATCCTCTGTTCCTCCCCAGTAGCATTTTGACCATCTTCCGACCTGGGGGTCTCATCTTCCGATGGTATACCGATATATCTCTGGTTGTACTGATCCATTTAGTTTTCACGGCAAGAATACTGGGGTGGGTTGCCATTACCTTCCCCAGGGATCACATTTAGTCTGACCTCTCTGTCATGACCTTCCCGTCTTGGGTGGCCCTTCACAGTTTAGCTCATGGCATCATTGAGGTGCTCAAGATCCAGCACCACGGCAAGGTAACAATCCTTTGCTGAAGCCTCCTTTAGGACTTTCATTAAAAACAGTGTATCATTTAAAACAAGTCAAGTTTGGAAATGGGCCAAAAAAAAATCAGGTTACCTGATCAACAGCTGTAGAAGGAAGTAAAGGAAGTCCTCCCCCAACTGATCATAAAATTATGCAATATTTTGTTCTACATCTTGGAAGCTGTAACTTGTTCTTAAAATGCATGACATGTTTTGAGTGGTTCTGTGCAAGAGAGCAAAGCAAAGAATAGCACCAAAAGAGACTACCTGAAAGAGATACCTGAAAAGTCTACTAATAAGGAACTATTTGGACTGTAGGAGATTCTTCTCTTAAACATAAGAAGGACCACTCTAAAATTTAACTATACTCACTTCAATACTCATTTGTTCTGAATACAAAATTATAAATAAGGCTTCTGCTACCAAAAAGATTTAATGTTGATTAAAGTCAATTTGCAGTTTTTTAAAAAATAATTCTTCTGACGGCCTTTTAAGAGAATTTTATTTGAGTGGTTCTTACAAAGATTGTTGCAATATGAAAGTTGTTTGTTGATAGAAATATTAAGCTGTTTTGTCAAACACACTGAAGTAACCCAAAAATATATTTCAGAGCTCACAGAGCTTAAAAAAGAGCAGAGATTATATGCAACCAGACAAAATATATTCCTGCATTTCCTACTTCAACTTTTAATTAAGTACATTCCCTGCAATCATTGGAACTTTAATCTGGAAATGCAGAGATAGCTTTGTTTGGAATTCTAAACACACCTTACACCTTATTTACAAGAAACTTACAGAGACAATCAAAAGTTACCATCTAGAAATAAAAACCTCTAATCCTCTCAATTTTACCAGCTTGTCAACATTACATGAGCAGATCAGATGACTGAAAATCATTCAGTAGCCTCTTCAATTTTCAATCCATACAAAACACACTAAATATGTCCAGTTAAATTTGATATTAACCTTTAGCAGAGCATCTACATTTAAATGAATGTAAAATGCAATTTCTGCATTAAAAGAAAGGCTTGCAAAACATTAAAAATGTCCTCTCCATCTTTTACAGAAAAAATCTTTTCTATAACCTATGTCTGTTCCTACACCTTACTTTAGCCAAAAGTCTAAATGTACAAGAATTACAAGGCAGAACAAGTAGTCAGCTTTGTTTACAGTGGGAATGCTAATCAAGAGAATAAACACAGCATTCCTGCTTATTATATATATATTTCTTTAAAGGTAACAGGAAATGTACACAAAAGGACTTTACATCTTTTTCCTTTTGTTTCATCTAAATAAAGGTAACTCAAGTCTTCCTTCAAAAATAGCTATGTACAAAACTGACTCAATCCATCTTCATCGTCGAGTAGGAACCAACAGCTGGGTTGCAGTCATAGAATCCGGGAAAAGATTATGGTATGTTGGAAGAGGAACATAGGCTGCTGTGATCATTTTACCTATAAAAGGAGAAAACAAAGAAAAACATCTTAATAGCTAATAGGACAAAGTGCAATGCCTATAAAACAAAGGACAAAGCTTCAAAGTACCTTTAATTTATTTTAGCTAACTCTCATTTCACCCTTACAATGAATATGCATACTCAGTATGACTTAACTAAAACCAAAACATATTCAATATGTTTATTACAGAAGTCAGAAGACCTAAACGTGAAATGTTTAAACATAAGCCCTCGCCAGATAAAATGTTATACAGAATACTAGAAGCATTTTAAATTCTTGTAACAATTGGACATTTGGTTCCCACCCATAATTTGTATTATGTATGGCAGATAGGCCACACTGGGCAGTGGGTAATGTTGCCCTTCCCTTGTGCCGAACAACTCTGGAATTAGCAACCAGGTTCCATGTGTTTCTCCAAGTCTCAACCATATGTAAAATGAGAAATACTGTAGTTTCTTATCTGTCCTATGGATTTTCTCTGGGGCAATCTGTCGCAAGCAATAAATGGCTTCATGATAAAAAATGGGGACGATCAAAGCCACCCTTCAAATAAATTCCTTATTCATTTTGTTACTAACTCTCCTAAATTTGGAATTTTCAGCTTAACATCTCTTAAATTAAGCCCTAACACTAAAGAATTTTATTTATTTACTTATTTATTTATTTCTGTACTGCCCATCTCACAAGGGACTCTGGGCGGTTTACAATTCAATTCTTCTTTCTTTAAAAAAATGTTTTCCCTTTGTTTTGAAATACAACTTCCATTGGCTCCAGACTGTATGTGTCAATCACCACATGGTAAGAGCTGAAAACTCTGAAAACCACATTTGGGGAAAGTGCACTTATTTCATTTTAAGAAGCATTCACTAGTTATGAACACCTTTTCCTACAGCCTCCCACCCCCACCCAACAGTTGGTGATAGCAGCTCAGATGCTGCTGCTGGAGGATGGAAGATGCATCTGAAAGAGCAAATTTTCCATCCCTAATCTATATCTATTAACCATGTTAGAAAGCATTATGACAATATAGTAAACATTAACTTACCTGCAAACCACCTTCCATGTAATGCATTGACAGCTGCAATTGCTGCAGCTATTGAAGGGCATTTGACATACACGTTGCCCTGAAGTATAAAAAAATAGTATTTATTCATTCTACCTACAAATGTATTTTCTTTGACTAGCTGCTCTTCTCTATTTTAATGCTTAGACATACATATTTAATAGATCTTTTTACTTGCAAATCAATAGATGTTGGCAAAGAAATTTTAAGAAAAAAATCAATACAGGTAGTCAACTAATAGGGACTGGAAAACGTGTTGTTAAGCGGTGTGGTTGTTAAGCAAGGCATCATGTGACCACATCTGATTTTACATTTTTTGCAGTGGTCGTTAAGTGAATCATGTGGTTCCCCATTGATTTTGCTTGGAAGCTGGTTGGGAAGGTCGCAAATGGCGATCATGTGACCCCATGACTCTGCAACCACTGTAAATAGATGGCAGTTGCCAAGCACCCAAATTTTAATCATGTGACCATGGGGACGCTGCAATAGTTCTAAGCGCAAGGACCAGCCACAAGTAAATATTTCACTGCCGTTGTTAGCTTTGAACAGTCACTAAACTGCCCAGAGTCCCTCTGGTGGGATGAGATGGGCGGAGACAAATTTGATAGACAGACAGACAGACAAATGAGCAGACTACCTGTAGGTGAAAATACTTTGTCTTTGCACAGCTAATTACTTAATTTTAAAAATAATTTGTACAAAATCCATAGCTGTATTAAAACAACTAGCACAAGTTTCTGACTAATGAAAGCAAAGAAATGTATCTTGCATAAATATATCTATTTGCTTATTAATGCAACATACAGTGACCATTTAACCCCATCTAATTATTTTAATAATCTCAGGTAAAAATCTGGCCCCAGAATTTTGAATAACCGAAGTTTGTCAATACTTGGAAAGAGCAGTGCAATACAGAGCTTTTGCTAACAGTCTCACTTTTGGAGTGGCAGATGAATTAAAGTATAAATAACAACTGCATAGTCTGGGTTGTTTTTGACATTTCTGTTAGAAGTTGGAAGAAAACACGCCAGCCACTTATACAACCAAAAGAAGTGTAAGACTGTGGGGACCACTCTTCTCAAACCAGATACCAGTATTTATGGGTAAGTTGATTAATAAAGGTAGGTTTGCACATCATAGTCCATTTTGTGGTGGTGGACTACCATATTTGAATTAAAAATGTTATTTTTCACAAAGATTTAATCCTGAAAACACTGAATTCCATAAACTATATACTGATTTTGTAGTCTTGTAACATTCATAGATATAGTTCTTTAAGTACAAGATAGCCCTGATTTAAATAGTTTATGCTGACAGAAGAGAGAGAAAAGTGAAAGGCCCATTAGAGCCTCCAGCTGAATACAGGTTGATAAGGTTGTAATTGAGACGGAATGTGTAAAGAGGAGAGGATGGGCAAAAGATCATCCAAGAGAGCTTGTGGTTGTCACAGCTGTCAGAGATTTAAAAAAAAACACGTGACTATGTGTGATCTGAATAGCATAAGGAAAAATAGGTGAATAGGTGTTATGTCTTGATATCACATTTGCTGCTCAAGCTGATCTGACAAGGACCCAGGGGCCTGAGTCACTAGTGTTCTCGTTGCCAGAGCTGACATGAATAGGTATAGCTGGCTGCCACTAGAAGGAAAGGTGCCAGTCAAGGACAGAGTGGCAACCAGGAAGGGGGCCCCATTAGACATATATCACAAAGGCACACAGCCATTACGCTGGAGTGGTAACAATGGTTCATGTCACATGTGAATTTCTTTGAAAAGAGGAAATGGAGGATGGAAAAATGGAAATTGGGCCTTTGAAGGGATACTGAGGAGTGAAAGCTTGCTGCTGGTGTTTAAAGACAACTGGGGACAGAATGAGCTGAATGAACAATGGGAAGTGGGCCCAACTTCTATGATCCTGATCATTGATTTGTGGAAAGGACTGGAGGATCAGTTGGAGGAGCCATTCCCTGGGTAAGAAATGAACTATAATTGCAGCATACGTTCCCTGCCCCCTGAAGGAAAAGTAAGGGGGAGGGCTTGTTCTCTCTGAACCCATGTGAGAGCCAAAAAGAGGAGAGAGGGTTGGTTAGGAAGGATGTAAAGAGGATTTATGACAGAATAAGTATGTGTATCTCGGCAGCTGCTGAATCACTCTGCAAGACAGTATTCCTAGAGAGAATAGGGCAGGGTAGAGGCTGCTGTGGGACAGATGATACGGAATGCAAAGGATAGCTATAAAATACATCCTGGTTGGTTTGGGACCATGAAGTACAAGGAGGTGGTAGAGAGGAAAGGACTGCAGTGGTAATGGACAGGAGGAGAACAACTGGTGAGATGCATGGAGCAACTATTACAGGAAAAGGAGAGTGGAAATTTGAGGCCAATCTCATCCTTGAGCCCCTAGCTTGATCACCCCGAAGCCTTGGAACCGAGTTGTTGCTGCTTAATGGCAGGTCTGCATGGAACAAATCTATCACCATCCACAATTTAAGCATTAAGCCGCAGCAACTTAAATATGGATGAGACTGCAGACCTGGCTTATGTTACCAAAAACTGGATAGTGTACATAAGTGGCAAGTCCTAGCTAGAATGTGTCCACTTGGGTATTGTACCAATCACAACCTCTGGACAGGGAAGGGGGATGGCTGTTATACAGGAGGCTCTGCAGATTACCAGACCCTAGCCCTTTTAGGGAACAATCTGAAAGAGCATTTGGCAGGCTGGGTGACAAATATCTGGAGGATAAAATCACTCACATTTGCTCAGAGTTGGAAGCTGTCTGGGCAGAGTTGCAAATATGACAGAGGTGACATCATGCAATACTATCGATGATGTGTTTCAGTCTGTCAATCTCAAGAAATGGACAGGATTGTCTCTGATGCTATTTCTACCACCCACTGACTTGGTCCCTGTTCCACTAGTCTTGTGAAAGTGGCCAAGAGATGTGATTATTTATCTATCTAGCACATTTGCATAGCCACACATCTCACTTACAGCGACTCTGGGCGGTGTATATGCTAAAAACAAAGTACATAAAAACCATTAAAACCACAATTTAATTAAAATAAAAACAGGCAAAATGATGGCAAAGCAGAGAGTGCATCAGTTTACCATCATACAGCCATGTAACAGGCTCCACTCTATCATGGGGTCCCGCTTGTTGACAAAACCATGTTTGAGGGCCTTCTGGAAGCCAGCAAGGTTGGGGCCAGCCTCACCTCAGGGGGAATGATGTTCCCTGGGGTGGGAGCCTATGGCAGAAAAGGCTTTCCTCCTAGGTCCTGCTGACAAAACTCCCTAGCTGATGGGACCTGCAGTGTGCCTTTTCTGCTGGACCTGATAGGACGGGCAGATGTCACAGGGGAGAGGAAGCCCCTCAAATAACCTGGTGCCATGCCATATAGAGCTTTAAAGGTCATAACCAGCAACTTGAACTGGACCAGGAAGCAAACTGGTAACCTCTCCCCATGGCAATAGATGATCTCATCCAACTGAGATGGCAGACTGGGTTCAAGCTGTAGTAAATGCTTCATCAGAAAAGGGGGTGATAGCACCTGGTGGTGGCGGTGCACCTTCCTCCTTTACCCAGACTGTTTTGGTTCATTGGTCTGCTCTAACCATTCCTTTTTAGGAAAGATTCAATGAAAGGTGGTGGGGCAGCAATTACAGAGGGGAGATTATGCAGACTCCTTCCAATTAGGATTCAGGCCTGGATACGAGTTGCTCTTATGGATGACGATTGATAGTACCTGTATTGGGGAAGTATGACCTCCTGGTTCTGCTGGACTTCTCAACAGCCTTCAGTACCATCAATTGTGAGCATTTGGACTCTAAGGCATATGTTGCAGTGGTTCTTCTCCTAGGTGGGTAGTACCAGTCAGTGAGGGAGGGAAAGATCACACCCTTAAGGCACTCCAACATGGGAAACTACAAAGCATGGCTGCCAGTAAGCTTCCAGATGCAATTCAAGGAGCTAGTTATCACTATAAAGCCATACAGGGCTTAGAACTGTTACCTCTGCACCTGCTCTGAGTAAAATCTGCCCATTCAGTGAAATGAATAAGAGGGCATGTTATGGTACCATGTTTGACAGAGTATTAATGGGATGGGACCAAGAGATAACCCTTCTTAGTTATGATCCTCTCCTTTGGAATAGGTCACCCCAAAAGCAAGTATAGTCCTATTCTGTTATGTTTTGGAAGGATGACCTGGATCTTCTGGAGAGCTTTTGTGGATGGAACGGACCTGTGATTTCACTGTTCCCAATCCTGAGAGGAGGTGGCAGTCAAAATGATAATTAATATTATGTTGTATATTATTTTCTTGTATTTGTGTTTTAAACTTAATTACTAGAAGTGGGAATTGTTTACAGATTGAAGTGGCATGAAGCATAAGGAAACAATTGTTTGTGTCACTTCATGTTAGAATACTTCAGTTATATAACACAATGAAAAATGAATCCCTGTACTGCAGATATTAATAGCATGAACACTTTTATAGAATTTTAAAGGACCAGACCATAATGCTATCATTAGATATTGATTTTAAGAACATACCTGAGTTGAATTTTTGTCTACATAAATATGGACAACACCTCCATGTTTGTTACATTCTTCAATCACATCATCTTTAATTTCTGTATCCCAGCCAGCTTCTTCTTCACTGCAGAGTAAGTTAAGAAGGCAATAAACTCGTGTCTTTATACCAAATAGAGAAAATTTTAGAAAACCACATCAGGTTAACTTACGTTTGAGGGTTAAACATATTGGACAGCTGAAAACATTGTGTTGCAAGTGGTTGTACAGAAGCAGCTGCAGCCAACACTGAAGAAGAAAACACTGTTATTGTTTAATTTTATTTTTGGTTTACATATACAGCTTTAAAAATAGATGACTGCTCAATTTGTACTATCAATTTAACATGTAAACATGTTAATATAATGCAAATATTTGTCAAACGATATAATTCTGCTATGAAATGCAACTCCTCATAAGCAAAGGTTCTAATTCTGAATCCATAAAATTTTAACTTGGAAAGGAGTCTATAACTCAAGAGGCAGAAATAATACCAATGAAATTTTAAGGCATTGCCTCCCAGCAGCAGCCCTTCCAACATACCGCTAAACTAATATCTGGACAGTCTAAGATCAACGTTTAGCATGACTAAAGATGCCTTTGGTAAGGACTGGCCCACCTCTGTGTTAACTACCTGGTGATTAAAACTAGCCAATGAATTCAATGAAGAGTAGGACCTGAAAGAATAAACTTTCACGGCCATACAAGGCAATTGCAGTAATGGACATGTGCTTATTATGTGACTGTGTGAACCACAATTGTTTTCAAAATGCTTTCTCTGCAAACACGGTTGACTAACATACTTTAGGCTTAGGGTTACTAATACCAAAGGGGAGATGTTTTTTGCAGGCATTCTGCCTTGCATTTCAGCAAGGCTTCATCAGTGCAATGGTTCACAAGTGGGGATTGCCTTGCTGTATTTATAGCCTGTGTGGAATTTGAATTTTGGAGAACTGGTTGGTGATTGGATGCTTCTTGGGAACTATCAATTGACTTATGGTTGGGAATGATGTTAGCTCTATTCTGATTGGTCTGCCTTGTCAGTCTGTTATGTTTGGTTTGAATCAGATACGATGGGGTGACAGATTGCATCTAGTTCAATTGATCTGTTGATAGCTCCTTTAAACGCCAGGCTTCCAGGAATTCACTAGCCCTTCTGCTGTTTGTGTGGTCAATTATTTCTGCATTTTACCAAGACGTGTGGTTCATTCTAAGGGAATGGGTGACTGACAGGTAGCCTATAAAACAAGTTGATTCCTTCCCATACTTGGGGGTGGCTTTTACTAACAAAAGACCATAGACAAGCTTCTTCAAAAGTTCAGTGAGGGCCATGGCCAGTTCAAAAACTTTACTTAATTATAACTATCCAGGCTCCCCAAGCACTATATTAAAAGTTTGTAAGACAAAAATAGTACCAGTGTTAATATAAGTAGCAGAATTATGGGTCTACTAAAAGCCCCCTTACTCAAACTCAGATCTGTTTCATTCTGGGAATGGGACAAGAACATGCCAGATCCTGCAGTTAGAACTGAAACAGTCACCTATCCTATACAAAGTTATTCTATAATTAAATATTGCAATTATTGGTGGAGGATTCTTTCTAATCTGGCAGATTACCCAAAATAATGCCTGGAGGAACAATTGGTATGTCACATACATCGAAGTTATTTTCCAATATGGCTTATCAGTTTAGTACTTAACCTCAGATCAGGCCAAGAAAATGTTTAAGCACACTCTTGGAAACCACTATTGAGCCTTTTGCATTAGACTGTTTTATTTCTCCAGAGCATAATACCCTGGAGAAATAAAACAGTCTAATGCAAAAGGTTACTAGCAGGATCACAAGTTTATATTTGTTACTAGCAGGATCACAAGTTTATAGTTAAGACTGTCCAAATGGAAGTTGTCTAATAGATCAAATTAGGATGAAATAGTCATTAATTTATTTAAATGTACTTACTTTTTATCTTTATATATTTGCATCTATTTTATCTTTTTGTATATTGGTAATGTCAACTGACTAATCAATAAAAGCAACAGGTAGCTGTTAGGTACCTCTGATCTTGGCTCTTTGTTGCAGTTAAGTATTCTTTCATTTTTTGGTGTAGCTGGCATCCTGTCTGTCCTATGTATTGCTGCCTACGACACAGTCGTTTTTATATATGATGGTTTATTCTTGATGGGTGTATAGATTTTGGTTTACAGAAGATTGTCTGTAGACTTTGTATGGGTTTCTGGGCCACAGTGATTGCAGTAACACGCTGTTATATCCTGACATATACTGCTTATGTATCGGAATGTTATTGTGGTGGTCCTTGGGCTGTCTTAGTTGTTTGGTGCCTATTTTATGAAGGGGCGGGGACTGTTCTTCCTGAATACGCCATGAAAGTAAATCAAAAAAATAAATTACCATCTCTATTATTATCTATTATTTTAAAAAATTATTTATTATAAATACTGTATTATTATATGTTATATACATTACATATTCTAAATTATATTGTTATTTATTATCTATTATTATTTCTATTACTATTCTCTTAAACCAGAAGCTCAGGCAGTATTTTCATATGGACTCACAATTATTTTTATTTATTTTTTCCACACTATCAGTCCTTAATATCCTATTTTCAGTTATTTATACATGAGATTTGGACAGGGTAAGAAACTGTAGGATAAATCCTTTTTTCCTTTCCTTATCCAATACAAACAAGAGAATGTCTGAAGCTTTGAGATTACTTCTTAATAAATGGCAAGCAAGCTAATGGAATTGTGGGTGACCAGTTCTTAAACAATGTTCAATATTCAAATTCAATCGCACCTTCACTTTGCTGAGAAAGTCTTGTCTGTAAATCTGAAAGAGAACAATGGAGAATTTTAATACCGTTACATCTTGAGTACAGATTTCACACTCAATAGAAAATGTAAGTACTGTAATTTCTTCATAATATAAATCTGTGATGGATATCCTGGCAAAAAGAAAACACTTTAGAAAAGGAGTGTCTGCTTCCAAGTAAACAGCATACAGAACTGTTATTTAAAGTTATATTTTTCTAGAATAATTTCCACATAATAATATAAAAATTAATTTTACCTGCTACAGCACTAAATGCTAATGATCCACTCATCTGCAGAGCTTGCTGGGCAGCTGGAGGAATCTGCAAGCCAGTACCTGGAATAAAAATCCATTAATCTATTTTGGGATCTACTTTTAACTAGGATATGCATTTTGTAAAGTTCTGAGAACAAATGTGATTATGTTCAAATATAAAAATAACTATGAAAATGTTATTAATAAACTCTTCATTAGATTAAAATACTGAAGAATATGGTGCAATGTCAGATACTGAAAGAGAGAAGCATGTACTTATCAATTCACTTACCCTCAGCAAGTCTTGCCATCAACTGAAGACGACCAGTTGTTCCCAAATCAATTCCAGTCCTTTCCAATTCATCACTGTCCAAAAATGAACTGGCACTGGATGCATCTGTACGTTCAGTCACATGACCTACTTTCATTGGCCTGCCAGCCAGTTCAAATCCATTTAGCTGTTCCAAGGCCTTTTTAGCACATTCTGAGTCTGAAAACTGAAAAAATATGATATGATTATCATTTCAAGCAACTGTTACAGCAAGTTACCTACATTCTATTAAGTTTTAGATGCAAAACTAATACCAGTGGCCTATAGAACAAACAACAATTGTATAAAAAGGGTGAAAGCAAACATCCATGCATGTATGTACATATACATTTATTATAGGCAGTCCTTGCTTGACCAGCACTTCCAACACTAAGCAACAAGGTCATTAAGTGAGACATCACATGACCATGACTTGTAATTTCACTGCTGGCTTCTCCATTGATTCTTGCTTGTTGGAAGCCAGCTGTGAAGCATGCAAATCATGTGACCACGGGGATGCTACAATGACTGTTAAGCACAAGGACCGGTCGTAAAGTTAATTTTTCAGCGCCACTGTAACTTTGAATGGTCGCTAAACAGGACAGTCATTAAGTGAGGACTACCTGTACTAACATTTTTATGCTGCTATACTTACAAAGGCTCACAGCAGCATACAGGGAAATTTTTTTTAAAAAAATTAAAAAATACACTGGAGGGATCTTGCAGAATACTGCCGACTAATCTCAGTATCACCAATTTAAAAAAAAATTGATAGGAAACAAGATAGATTTCTGTTCAAGAACATACGTGTTGCCCCCACTTAAAACACACCATACTAGGCTACACACAGTATCATGCAATATAAAAGTTATTTCTAATACACATTGTAATTATTTCATGCTTACAATTGATAGTAGATGAACTATCATTAAGTAACCAAGTATTAATTTATTATCTTCCAACCCGTATCTGTCAAGTATATAAACTTACAGTAATAAATCCATATCCTTTGGACCTCCCAGTTTCACTATCCATCATTAGCTGAATACTTTCAATCTGAAAAAGATCAAGACTACCCATTAGTATTAAAAAAAAAACACTCAATATACTTTAATGTAGGGTGAAAGTTAAACAGCTTTTAAAAAACTGTTTCAAACACTGATGAAAGGAAAACACCTATCTTCTCCAATACTGCCTTTTATTCTTCCTAATACATTCTGTAAACAGTAAAGTAACATAAAATATGGAAAAACTATTTATTTGGAGCCATTTTAGTTTCTTTCAATTCCAATCAGCTACAGACCATACAGCTGTAGTACTCTAATGTGAATACTAGTCCAAAACACAGAAGTTTGCAAGCCAGTACTGTACGGTAAGAAAGTGAAATCATTCTATCTAGCTTTCTTGAATTTCCAAATGTGTGGATTTCCCATGTTAGTTGAAGAATTCTGGGAACACATCAGGAAGGCATCCACACTGGGAAAAGCTGATTTAGAATTATGTTTTAAAGTAATGTATATAGATAGAACGTTTTTTAGTTCATTGTATGAATCCTTAAAACATTGGGTTGCTTCTGAAGATTTGAAATTCCAAGTGGTGCAAATGATGCCAGAAGCAGAGTAGACAACAATTGATGCCTTTATATTAATTACATTAATTGTAAATATGAAGGCCCAATTCAATGTGCTAGTTCTGACCAAAAAGCCTAAACCAAACAAATGTTATAAAATTACCTCAATTTATCAGCTAAAAGGATCCATTTCTAAAGATGAAACCTCAATTTAAGTTTTCAGACAGAGTCATCTTTTAGATTTACATGTATGGTATGAGTGCAACTCCAGATTTAACAGGGAAATGTTAAATTTTCTATACTCACCCAGTGAGTGCCCTTAGGCCTATCACTATTCCAGCTTTCTCAACATCTTGTTCTGATGTTAAAATTGTGTTAATTATATAATATCATAACTACAATATGTTCTATGTGGGACTGGTCTGAAGATGCTTCAGAAGTTATAGCTAATAGAGAACGCAGCAGTCTACTAGTGGGGAGACCCACTATTGTAAGGTAACACCAGCACTTTGGTTGCTGAACTGTTACCAAATGGGCTTCTGGGCCCAACCTCAAGTACTTGTAATCACCTATAAAGCCCTATATGGCATGATACTGGGATATATCAGGGAACTGCCTTGCCATGTGCAATTCTGTTTGGTTCAAACATTAGAGGAAGGCCAGGTTCTCTACTACAGAGGTTAAGCGTGCTTGGACCAGGAAAAAAGCCCATGCTTTACAGAACATATTACCCCCTCCCATGGTACAATTGGCCCCTACTCTCCTATTGTATTTCAACAGGCCTTTGGGCCCTAGACTGTTTTGTTGGCTCTATACTGAGTTTGTGTTCTATTAAAAATTCTGGTATTGTAATAGGACTTTTAAGCACAGAGATATTCATTTGTACTGCATATTAAGCAGAGAGATATTGTGTTGGAAAAAAACTTACCCGGCCAAACGGTTCAAAGATTCCACGAAGCATATCTTCAGTTATATTGAAGTGTAATGAGCCTACATAGAGTCTCATGGGGCCTGCACTGCCCTTTTGTAAGTTATTAGCCATTGCTGCTGCTCTGTTTTTCTCTGCCTAGAAAAATTATACACATAGGAAATACTATAGATCACTATATACAGCAGAATGAACTATGCTGCATTCTGCCAAGAAACATTCCTAAGTATATGCAAAATCCAACTCCTTCTCAGTCATATAAGCTAAGATAGAGACCAAAAAAACCCCCAACATTTATATTTGAGAGCTATCCATTATCACAGCTGATACTCTTATTTTACTTTTGACATTTGGTTCTATTTTCTGCTAAAATTCTGTTATATAAGCAGTCTTTTATGATTCAAGAGCAGGAGTTTGACATATTGGAACTCGTCAAATTCAAAGTGAATACTAAGCCACTGCAACCTAAATATACCAAGGCAGCAATAGCCTCTCCCCACAGTTATTTTCAACCCAGCAGCAGATAGTGAGAGAGTAATGTTTAAAATTAAATTCCTGCAAAAAAGATAATCTTAATAGTGAAGATGCCACAGTAAGAGCACCACTTTTTGAAATTGTTCAAAAATGAATAAAACCATTATAAAACTATAGAATTGCTCTAATGACCAGTTTGGCATCAAAAGTTTTGAGAAAAACATGCAAACTAATTAGGAAGTATTCTCCTTGTCTTTTGCATTAAAAAGTTGCCAGGGTAGTGTCTACTGCAAAATTAAACCTAAACTCAATTTCAGTATAATCAAAAGTTCCTGGAATTTTCCAGCACACTTTGACTTTACCTCCTCCAAATAAAAAATTCATCGCTGATCCAGCCTTAATGTCTCCAAAAGAAGTCAGTTCCTTGTCTCTTCCAAAGAGACTAGAAACCACCCATCCTTCCACAATCTGATTTCTCACACAATCCAGAATCTCAAGTCAGATCTACTGGATATAATCAGGCAAGATGGAAAAGGATTAAGAGTATCAGTGATGAAGCGAACATCTCCACCAATCTGCATCTACGATGGAATCTAGGATCTGGCAAACTGTTCTTATCAGTCATATTAGGCAGCTGAGGCTTCAGTGAAGGTTTTGAACAATCGTGAAAACAATACTAGTTTTAATAATGTTGCTTTGACTATACAGTAGGTATAAAAACAACATACTAAGCAACATGACCAACATCTGAAGAACTATGAAGTTAGTCTTATCAGCTCAAGCCTGATCTATTAGCACTAGAAAATAACTCAAGTCAAATTTACCTGAGATGCTTGTACAATAATTGGCACTCCCAACACTCGCTGTCCAGTTAATCCAATGGCCAAAGGAACTGAACTAACATCAACAAATTCTACATAAGCAATTCCCTTTGAACGTCTTGAGTTTCTATCTGATATCATACGTACATCACGGACCTAGAAAAAACCCAAAACATGTCTTGTATAGTTGAAATGTTTAATAGGATTTAATATGTATATACCATTATACATAAAATCAAATTACCTGAAATTTTCTTATCTGATTCAGGATTACTTAATGTTCTGAGATTTTAACAAAAGATTTTATTTTTTATTTTTTATTCAAATTTTGTTACCACCCTTTTCCCCCAAAAGAGGGACTCTGGGCAGAAAAGATTCCCTCCACATAAGAAAACCAATCTATTTTGCATTGTATATGCACAGCAGGAAGGTTCCAATAGTACACAATATGCAATGGAGAACCATGTCCATGTGTTGAAAGTCACAATATCACAACAGTTACATCATACAAGCCATTTTATCTATATGTATTAGAAGCTCTGCCATTGTTGAAGGCACTGAGGAACCTGGCAAGGAAATATCTCTGAAACAATGACCCAGTGGGTCACAGGTTGTCTAGTATATAAAATAAAGCAATAATTTGATATATAGAAGGCTTTATAATATCTCAGAACAATCATGAAGGTATTAAAAGAAGTGTCAAGAGTTCTTGATATCACACCTTTCCCACAGTAGAGAAAAATTCTTCCAGGTCTCTTGGCCTAATTCTTGCAGCAAGCTGCATACAGAATACTGTTCGAGCATCCCGTTCCTCTGGAGTAAGATTATCAATAGGCTCTCTGAAAAACAGTGAGTTAGAATCAGTATAAACACATTTAAACACAGACTTGACCGAATTTGATTTTTATGTTATTAACCTCATAAAAAGTCTCCACTGCTTTTTTCCTGAGCAATACAGAAATTCTGTTCCAAAGTTTGCATAACTGTCTCCCTTGCTAACTGTATTTTCCTCCAGTTCTTGCACACTTATCTGGGCAAATTATATTTTTCTTCTTATACGTATTATATTCCACTATATTATATAGTGGAACTGATGCCAGTGATAGAACAGATTTTCACTTGCAGCCTCTACCCACTCGAATATGCTCTAGACAGAGGACCCTTTGAAGGAGGTGAGAAATAGGGTCGAAAAGAGTAAAAATGAAATTCCTCCTATGCAAGTAGAAGTCTATTTGCACAAAATTGACAATTCATCAGTATGTTGTCAAATTAATGCATGACTACTTTAAGAAATACATGCTCACCTGCAAACCAGCAGAGCTGAAGCGGAGAGATATGGCACATGTGAAAGCCCTGCCCCTTCCCCAATATCCCCCTGGCCTGGCTACTTGGTACACAGAGATATGTGCAAAGGGTTCTAAAGTAGCACTTATAAAGTAGGACAGCTGATATTCATACAAAATCCTTCACATTGCTGAGCACATGGAAATGAAATGGACAGAGATTTCCGGGGCATCTAACATCTCCTTCCTATTGTAGCTTCACTTAAATGCTCTTATGGTTCCACTGAAATATGGTTATAGCCAATGCTGAGCTCTCATGCCTTCTCTGTTGCAGCACCTGCCTCTGGAATAGCATTTCCCTGAAGCTTTGAATTGCCCTGATCCTGCCATCTTAAGACTCCGAAGCCCTAGCTCTTTCCCCAGGCAGTAGCTTAGGGAACTATGTGCTCTCTGTGGGAATTATATTAACATGCTGGGTGATTAGCTTGTTTTGCTTTTATTGTGTTGGATGTGTTTTTAACTTGTATGCTGCTGAGAGTTGTTATGAGTAGGGTGGCCTATAAATTTAATAGGTAAATATTCAATGTCAAAAATGTGCATATGGAAAAGACAAATGGAGTATGGGAGAAGGAACTAGTTATAACAAGGAACGTTTTTGTGGTCTTTAACCCTAGTTTCAAACACCTATGCCTAAGGGATGTCTGTAGTTTCAATGGATATGCTTTTAAGTACAGATACCTTATTCTTCACAGGTTTATAAAAAAATACTTCTAACTTCAATGCACTTTAGTAGTTGTACATGTCTGAAATAATTTAACCTGTCTTTCTACGCTCTATCATTATAGAGACGATCAGTACAGCAATGGGTAAAGCAATGAAAGTATGCCACTGCAAGGCTGTACAATAGCTGATATAATAAATATCACTGTCTGAACACTACATTTAGGCATTAAAACATCTTTATATACAAGTTGCAATTCCTAAAATTGGAACTGAGATGGTATCATTACAAAATGATCTGATCCACCACCCTCAGCAAAAGTTTCCTAACTTCCTCTTCCAAAATGTTCACATATCTGCCAATTTGCAAATCTAGGCAAATCCCTACAGCCACCAATTATGTCTAAACTCTCACAGCATGTCTGACCTCTAGCACACTGTCTTCATAAACATAAATCCACACAGATTTCAGGAACAGCCAATCACACAAAACAACTGAATTTTTTAATGACAAATTAGTGCACTAACATTATCTTTGACGTGTAAAATATTTGTAGCAGCGGTTCCCAAGCTTTTTGGCACCAGGGACCGGTTTCGTGGAAGACAATTTTTCCACGGACTGGGGTAGTGGTGGTGGTTTCAAGATGATTCAAGCACTTCCTCTTTCCCTGACCTTTTATTCTTTTTTCTTCGCACCATTTGGAGATAGCAGCCAATGGGCTTGCTTTCTCTGACAGGAGGTGGAGCTCAGGTGGTAATGCAAGTGATCAGGAGCGGCTGTAAATACTCAGGCTGTAAATTCGCTTGCTCGCCCACCACTCACCTCCTGCTGTGCAGCCCAGTCCCTAACAGGCCATGGACCAGGACCAGGACCAGTCCGCAGCCGGGGGGTTGGGGACCTCTTTGTTATAGATAATCCAACATTAAGTAACAAGATTCAAATCCCTACCTTACAGGACTCTTGTCTTTTCTGAAAGGACTTTTGCTCCTAGATCGTCGTCTGCTGTAAAAAACATATACAGAATTATGAAGCGAATAAATATCAATATAGACCATTAAATCCCCTCATTAAATAAGAAAAACAAAACCTTATTTTCATGCTGTGTGGCAATCCAATTTTTCCTCTCATGGCACTATTGAACTTGGGACCAGAACTAGGGTAAAAGAAGAAAGCAGTATTATGTAGGGCCTTTATCATTCTGTTTGACATTTATCATTAAGAGACTATTCTCATTACTACCATAACCACTACAGTATACTGAAATGAACTGTCACACTGATATGGTTGTATTACAACTGAATTTTTCTAAAGTTCTCAAGCTAAAAGTTGTTACTATTTACTTAATGTTTAAAAAAAACCCTAAAATAGTAATTTCACATAACATACTAGGGACTTCTGTAACGGCCTCTGAATCGACGTTCTCTGCTTCTTGAACGGCTGCGTCTCCGTTCTTTACTTCTACTGCGCTTTCTTTCTCGACTCTTGCTTTTCTTTCTTTCACGTTCACGGCTTCGTTTGCGGTCCTTGCTTCGGCTCCTCTTCCTATCATGACTACGACTTCTGCTCTTGCTTTTTTTCCTCCTGAACAGGACAGATTTTAAAAATATCAGTTATGTTTTCAAAGGAAAAAATAAGAACTATTAAAATTAGGCCACGTGGAATAAGTTAAGTAGGTGTCTTGAAAAATATTTGTCAGTTTTAAATAAACATTACACAGTATTTTAATGAAAATAATTGCAATCAATTATATAACTGCCTGTAAATCTCACAATTAAGAAATGTATTTAAGGTTAAAAGCAAGGCCATCTAGGTGAAAAAAAAATCTTAAACATATCTTAAACCAGGTGAATATATTGCTGCTTTAATCTTTACATTTCTATTTCCTTACTAGAAAGTTTTCTCAGTCACAAAAGACAGTTTTAAAAATTGCAAATAATTATACCTACCAAGTTCCTTTCTAGGAAATTCAGCTTCATAACTGTCTCTGCATTGTTCATTTAATGACACTGGTTTTTCACTCTACTGCCTGTGTATGTTAGATATGTTCCAAATGGCCACTGGAGCCAGTGGCTTGGATCCAAAGGAGCCCTTCCACTAGAGGAAAGCCTCTTCCACACACAGAAGGGCTGTTTCCAACCTAGCAGAAGAGCATTACGTGAGAAATGTGAACCAAAATTGAGTTGATTTATACAAATTACTTTAGATCTCTTTATAGCCCATGAGTTTATTCAACAGCTTAGCCTCCATATTCAGTGTTCTCACATTAGAAATATGTCCCCTGGTAAGCTGCTTTAATGGACCGTGAAAAATTTTCCATGAAGAGTTAATCAAAGAACACTAATGTTTCTTTGGTTCATGGTTATCAAGATCCAAATCAAGTGTTTAAACTCCTACTATTAAGTATGTTATATAGACACACTGTTTTTATTAGCAATATTTTACTAATGAATATTGGTTAAGTATTTTACCCCAAAATACCGTTAAATAATTTAAGCATTTGTTGGTATTAGCCAAACTGCTTTATGAATACAAACTCCAATATGAATACCAACTGTATGTTTTAAAAACACCTCAATGGAACTGACACATCCAAGAACACAAATACACTGCCTATACAATTTGCTGCTGTACCCTTTAAAACTTACAATAAAAACATTGTAACTAATAAATAGCACATACATCAGCCAAGATAAAAAAACCAACCAACAGTTAATACGACCATGATACAGGCTCAACCACACACCTGGGACCCCAGGCTCAGTAACAAAACCAGTTTTCAAGGCTTTATGAAGTGTCAGCAAAGTCAGGGCAAGTCTAATCTGTAGGGGAATGATGTTCCAGAGGGCAGGGCTCTCTTCCTGGGTCTCACAAGATGACACTGCCTAATGGACAGGACCCAAAGCATGCCTCTCCTGTCAGATATAACAGGATGGGTAGATACAACCAGGGAAAGACACTCCCACAAGTAACCCAGTCCCAAGCCTTTATAAGGTAGCTACCGGCACCTTGCATTGGAGCCAGAAGCATACTGGCAATCAATGCAGCCTGTGGAGCACATGCTGAATGAGAAGCACTCGTAACTGCCCACTCTGCTGCATTTTGCACCAGCTGAACCTTCCAAATGCTCTTCAAGGGCAGCCCCACATAAAGTGTTTTGCAGTAGTCCATCTGGGAAGTGACCAAGGCATGAGTGACTGTGAGCAAAATCTCCTGGCGCAGGAATGGATGCCAACTGGAACATAACAGCTGCGCAAAGGCCCTCCTAGCCATGACTACCACCTCATATTTGAGCAAGAGCCATGAGTCCAGAAGGATCCCCAAATGTGCACAGGTTTCACCTGGGTTGGTGCAACTCCATCCAGAATTAAAGATGGAAAGTCTCCAGAACTATTTAATAATTTCTCAATAGTAGTTTAAGCCAGTTACCTCAACACTGACATATGCATAATCTACTGTACTATACATTTCATACAACTTATTACACCTAAATTGTTCAACCCTATGAAGAAGAAAAAGCCTCTGCATGAGATATGAGGAACCTGTGTCCCTGTGCTGTGGTGCTCCCTGTGAATGATGAAAACTGACAACAGAGTTTCCAAACATTTGTGAAACAGATATATCACAATTTAAAAACCAAGAAAAACCTTAAAACATCCTACAAGATCTCAACCCTGACTACATGTTGTAATGGGCTCATAGCTACTGTGGTCCTCAACTCTTCTAAAAAATCTTAAATATAGTTCCCAACTTTGGGGACCATATTTGGAATTTTGAGACCATATTATATAAGTACTCTCATAATGCAGTTACCATGGAATGTGTACCCAATCACAAACCCATATAATAAAAGGCAATAAAGCACTGGGTTTTATCAACCTATTCCCTCATGTTTGGTGGTCTGTGTAGGGCCCATAAGCATTGTAAGAACTATCAATTATTTCTGAGCCTTGTGCTTTGGTGGACATCAAAGCAATGTGACAGTGGGCACACTCTTGTCCCTGGATGTCATACTGGGGCCCAGGTTCTACAGTACATTTAATGGAGGGAAGCACATTTATGCCTTTTAAGTCTGTGACTTCGTAATTAAGAGTTCAGTTATTTATAGAATGAGTAACAACTTGAACCTAAACAGATTATCTAATATGATACTACAATAAATATTATAAATGGCATCTCCAGAACCAGGCATCTTGTCAAATGACAAGAAAAATCTTTATAGTAAATAAGATTCTCAAACTAGAACCTGTGTATACAAAACTGGATATCAAATGAGTATTTAAAAGACCAAGTAAATACTATAACTTGGAAAAGAGTTACTTAACAATTTGAATGTTCAAATCTGAATACTGTACACCTAGGACCAGAAACCTTCTCCTTGATAGTCAACAGGACCCTTTAAGATGTCTTACTTTATCCCATAGTGCAAGAAAAGCATTGTCTAGCACTGTAATACTGGATTTATAGAGAGTGGTTCAATCATCCCTTTCCCTGTGTTTGACACTCTCATTCTACAGGAAAAAATACTCCTTTAATCCCATGTTGCTTAGACCAGTGCAAAGGCAATCAGAACTGTCTTTTGCAGTAGAAAGGCTCGACCCAAACATTCATCTTCCATCAAGTGAAATAATTAATCTTAATGGAGAAGTCAGACAAAAACGAATATCCCACCACCTGGCAAAAAAAAAAATCTTTTTTTTGTTTAAAGAGTCACTTTTTTCTAAGTAGATTTATGTAGCTTGCAGTGTCACTTAGTTTGAACTTTAAATCCTCTACCATAGATTTTGGGTTTTTTATGCAATTTCTAACATGTATATTCATTGCTTATATACAAGGTTCCTGTAGAATTTTTTTTCTAATCAGGAGGAGTTTAAACCAGGATGCTATAAACAAGGTTGTAATTTATCTTTTTCATAATTTATTTCATAACAGAACTTAAGGTTACTGAAACAGTTCCATGACAACATGAAAGGATTAGTGTAGTATTGGTAAAAGGTTGCAAATACAACAATGGTCCCTAGTCTTTTTGTGCCAATGAGCATACTTGACATTTTGATGTTCAGAGATGGCTGCTACAATGGGTGTCATTTGTTACAAACCACAACTTTTATCAGAAAGGGAAACTGTGTGTTGCTTCCTGTCATTCTCTCTAGTTGTCTGCAAATGCTACCAACTCTCATCTTATTTTTGTCTCTTTTTTGGGTAGGTAGGCAAAGCATTGATTGCAGCCACCAATCCCTTTTCATTTCTAGAAAGCATGCAAAGGTTATTTAGTATTCAAGGGAAGTCTTGGAAACAAAAATGTTTTTGGAGGAAGATGCTTTATAGCAGCGGTTCCCAATCTTTTTAACACCAGGGACCAGTTTCGTAGTAGACAATTTTTCCACGGACCGGGTGGTGGTGGTTCCAGGATGATTAAAGTGCTTCCTCTTTTTCCCGACCTTTTATTCTTTTTTCTTCACACCGTTTGGAGATAGCAGCCAATGGGCTTGCTTTCTCTGACAGGAGGTGAAACTCAGGCCGTAATGCAAGCGATTGGGAGCGGCTGTAAATTTGCTCGCTCGCCCACCGCTCACCTCCTGCTGTGCGGCCTAGTTCCTAACAGGCCATGGACCGGGACCGGTCCAGGGCTCAGGGGTTGGGGACCCCTGCTTTATAGCATGCCAGCTTCCTTCCCCACTCCACTTTCTAGGAGCAATCTCACACCCTCTTGATCGTGTCCTACTATATTCTAGCAGCACTTCTCTTGAATTTAGTTTTCAGAAGTAAAAAAAAATGCTGCTTTGATTATTTCCTATGACATGGCATTTTTAAAGGTCTGATTAAATGCTATTACAGGAACAATACTTATCAACAAAAAGAGAAAGCACTACTAAGTATACATAATATTTGAAAAGAACAGAAAACCATAATTTAGTGAAGACATTTTCAAAACATATGAATATACACTACAGGTAGTTTTCACTTAACGATGGTAATTGAGCCCAGTATTTCTGTCGCTAAGCCATGCAGTTTTAAGCAAGATGGCATCGCTTAGCGATGGCAATCCTAGCAATTCCCCTTGCCACTGTTAAGTGAATTTTACCTGCCATTAGCCTGAGCACCCACCCCAATCCAAGCCATTCCAGGCTTAGTTCCTCCCAGCCCCGAACACTGCCTTCAACTCTTCCCTGCCTATCGCTCCCCATCTCTGCCCTTTAGGAAGCCCCGCAACCTGCCTCGGGGGCAGGAAGCCTACATGCATGGTGTGAGGCAACCTGTCCTGTCCTGTCCCAATAGCAAGCTCCACCCTCCCCAGCCTACATTCCTTCACCCAGTTGCCTCCTCTCCCAGTTCCCCGCACCTACCTTTGCCTTTTAACTCAGCCTCCGCAGGAGAAGCAGAAGTAGCTGCCTGCCTTTTTGAGCCCTTTTTGGACCTGGCTTCTCTGGCGATCATTGCGTTGCTCCATTCAGAATGCTATCTTCTCAGCTTATACTATCTTCTCAACTTATGCTATCTTCTCAGCGCCTGAGGCGCTGAGAAGATAGCATAAGCTGAGAAGATAGCGTGATCACCGGAGAAGCTGGGTCCAAAAAGGACTCAGAACGGCAGGCAGCTGCTTGTGCTTCTCCTGCAGGGGCTGAGTTAAAAAGGCAAAAGTAGGTGCGGGGAACTGGGAGAGGAGGCAACTGGGTGAAGGAATGCAGGCTGGGGAGGGTGGAGCTTGCTATTGGCGGCCTTGCACCCACACAGGTGGGCTTCCCACCTCCCAAGGCAGGTTGCAGAGCTTCCAAAAGGGCAGAGATGTGGGGGGGGGGTTGAAGCACCCCTGCAGTTGTAAATTTGGGCATGCTGCCAAGCACCCAAATTCTGTCATGTGCTTTTGGAGGGGTTACAACAGTCATAATTTCAGGCACAGGTCATTAAGGCCTTTTTTTAGCGCCTCTGTAATTTCTAACAGTTGCTGAACGAATGGTCATTCAGTGAAGATTACCTGTATGCAAGCTACAGATAACACATTTCACATGCACCATACTATACAAGCTGTTAAACTGTCTTACCTCATTTCCTAAATGTGGTAATAACTTACAAAGTTCTATACACTATGAAACAATGATTACCAGATTATTATAATAAAACACTAAAGTCTTTTTTAATGTTGGCTATGGCCGACATTTAAGAGAAAATATTTTTGTCATACGTAGATGGCAGCATGTTGAATACAGTTAATTTTGTGAAGCATTATCAAGCACTATTTTTGCCTCACATAAATACATGCTCTATCTTATCCCACTAAAAGCGCTTACCTGACAATTCAAAGAAAGAAATATAAGGCAAGACTTCCTTTAAAAATAAGATTTAAAATGTGGGGAAGAAAGTTAAAGCAAGTTTTATTGACCACCTTTACAGGTTGGAAATATGATACTACAGCATTGCTGAAACTGGAACTGACATTATCTATTCCTGTAATGGGAAACTAATGGAGCCCCTGAGAACAAAATACAACTACAACGATTATTTTACTTAATTGATTTTCAAAGCTCAACAGAAAAAAAAACCTATGTTTATAAAGCAAATCAAACATGTCAGAGTGAAATACATATGTGTATTCTAATGAGGGGTTTCACAATGATTTCTTTGGAAAAATAGTTTGTTTCTGCAGAAGGTTTTTTTAGAAAATCATTTAGCATACTTTGTGGGAAATTCCAAGCTTTTCATTAACTTATGTATATTTACTTATATTTTCTATATACACTTTGTTATTAAACCAAATAATGCAGTTTTCTTATGAAACCACATTCAACATAAATGCTTATACACCTACCATTTATCTATTAATATATACAAATTAGTATGTAAGAAATCATGTATACTATTGCCAACAAAAAAGAAAAACACTGGCACCATTCCTTAGATAAAACACTGCTTTCAAAAACTCATCTGTTATTTGCATTGTATTTTTTTTTTTTTTGGCATCAAAGGCAAAGAAAAGCCTTAAGCAAGCAAGCAAGCAAGCAGATTTCACTGTAAAACTAAATAATGTTGGCTACTCTTCAGATTTAGGAAGATTTCACATGACTAAATCGAACCAGAGACCTTTATTAAGTACTCTTCTAGGTGTAATTCAAGCAATGTACCATTGCTATATTCTACATAAATTTGCAACATACAGGAATACAAACATTTATCCAGAGGTCAAGCTCTGCAAATATATTGCCAAGTCTATTTTATCATTTATCACTGTTCTGTTAATTGTATTTTCTTTTCACATATCAGAATAAACTTAATTCAAAGCACAGTACAAGGTAAGAGAAAAGAGGAACCTGGGACCAGATTTGAACACTGCATAAATGCAGAGTAGAGACAATCAACAGCCCAACAACCTGAGAAAGGGGCTGCAACCAATTGGCTGCAGTGAAATGCAGGGTGGAGAAAGTAGTTCTGGATTCATACCCTGGGACATCAACTAAGACAGTTAGATTCTTAGCCTCTATAGAAGCTGAATTTCACCATTACTAGAGCTACTTAGTCTCTGTGACAAAGCTACTTATCTTTCTGAGCTGTGTCCTTGACTTTCCCTGTGTACAGGTTGAGTAGCTAAACAGATGCATTGCAGCAACCTGAGTGTAATCACTAAGTTCCAAATACCAAGTTATTTCTATCAAAAATCCTGTAATGAAGAGAGGTAAGATGCTGGGACTTGAGTTAATGCCTTCTGTAATAACTTCAACCTTATTGAAATAAATTATTACTCCCCTGTTTAAACCAATTTATGCACATTTCTCAAAGTGAAATTTTCCAAAACAGTAGCTAAGCTAGCCTACGACAGAGATAAAACCATTCCATGGTATTTTGAAGAGTAACAAGCCTACTGTGATCTGCTGCAGTTAAAAGTTTACTTCAGCTGGAGATTCACCTATAAAAATTGTTAAGTAAATTTGCTTCCCTTCATCTTTAAAGCACATAAGTATTTTTTTTAAATAAAGCAACACTTAATTGTAAGGTAATAGTCATTAATATAAAGATAATCCCATTACCTCAAGAAGCAATAAAACTATTACTGTAAAAGCTCAATTTTTTAAATGGATCCTTAGTTGGTAAATGTCAGATGCAATGTGCAAAATGTGAACCTGGAACTTTTTCAGACAACATTCATACAGCCTATGCAATTTTGTACAAGTCATCTAAGCTATATAGAATGTACATATGAATACAAATGTTCAATTTAAAGAGAACCAACCCTTCAATTGGTCCATGAAATTGAGATTGTATTGTATGTGTTTTCTGTCCTGAAAAGGTGGCATGATTTAACACATTTTTATTTTGGAGAGGAAGGGAATGCTGAGGGAATGATTATGTGAAAATGAAAATATTATATTCAAATGTATACAAAACCCTTTGCTGCTTTTTTCCTACCACTTTTAGAAACCTAGAAAGTGAATTACAAATACTTAAGGAGGGAGGTTAGGCATCCAAAATTATAAATCTAGAATATAAATGCTTTGTTAAGCAGAAGTACACATTAAAAAAAACCCAGCAAATACTTACTTCTTACTTCGCTCTTCATGTCCATTGGCACTGCTCAATTTGTTCTCATCCTAAGCAGGGTTGATAGAAGAACATCGTGAGGACGAAGTGGAAACATTTCAAGTGGTCAAAAGGGTAATGGGGACAGGGATAAGAAAATACAAAACAAAAATTAAATACTAAATTTTACATTTAATATGGAGTGCTACTAATTAACGTAGACTTTTTTAACCACTTTGCTGCTTACATTTAAGTCATACAACTATAAACAGAAAAATTACTATTTAAAAGTTATTTAAATTGTACAAACTTTCTTACAATGAAATAAAGCCATCCTGCAGTTTCCAGCACTCAAGTGGTTAAACGATAAAATATAAACGAGAAATATCAAGTTTAAAAGCACATTCATATACTATATTCCCTTTTGACCAATACCAAGGCTATATTTCTGCCTAAGCCCCAAGTGGCCATGCTAGCAGCCAGCCACTATCGATTTCCTGTGACCGATGCCATTCCTGAGATCTTCGCCCATTTTCGTTGGAGGGTTGGGACTGTAAGAGCTTGATGCCACCTCTGTCACACATCTCGCCCTGAAGCAAACAGGGATTCACACTGCTTTAGTAATGTCGACTCCCAAGTCATTCATCAAAAATCCAACCAGTCCAGCCTAAATATTCCCTATTTCCAAACCTGTTTACATGGAAAATATCCATGTTAAACTAGCACACAACATACTTAACATTACAAATTTTGTTCATTTCAAAATTTTACATAGCTACTAATTATATAAAACTAAAACGTGAACATTTAAAAGGTTACAAACACTTCCAAAACTCATACCGCAGAGCTGCACTAAATATACTCCAAAATCAACTAATAGTTGCTGTTATGTTTATTGTAGTTATCACACCAGTTACACCATGAGTTCAACTGCACATTAAGTTTTAAATGCATATGTATATATCAATTTGTGAAGCCAGTGCTACTGCATGCATAATTTCATCGTTTTATGAAGATCTGGTGAAAAATTAAATATATTTGCTACCTATTTAGATCTGAAGCTAGTTATTCAGTACTCAGAAGCGCAGAAAAGGTATATTAAAGATTTCTAAAACGTTACTAGATAAAAGAGTACTCTTTCACAATGAGCGTAGTTTGAAATATCTTTCAAGTTTACTAATATGTGAACTATTCAGGGATCCAAGAATTTTGGAAACAACTTTCACATAACACTTTGATTACCATCTTGTGTTGCTAAAAGATCAATAACCCATCTTTAAAAAAAAAAAAGCTGAAACTCTTCTTGCATTAATAAGCAGACTAAGGATTTGCTTGTCATGAACTTTGGGAACAGGTTATTCTTGGAACCCTGCTGTTTGCCCAAACCATTGCATTCACCTTGTTGGTCTATCAAAATTGAGGTGGTAGTTTTTAGGAGAGTGTTTTCGTTTGTTTGTTTTTTGTTTTACCTAGGGGGACCACGGTACAGCGATACGTCACTCAATTACTACCTTATGATTGACAGTTCACACTGGAATCAAAGGTGAATTCATGGGAGTAGAGGTGAGATATCGTTAGGCAAGTCTACAAAGAGAGATAGATGGGCATTTATTCATCACGCTGAAGTGAAACTACTGCACAATATAATTACATTAACAGCATTTAGTTACTCGTAAGATACACGTAATGCATGTCCAATAAGATAAATCATGAGGGCTCCGGGGATGTTAGTTTACAGTTCAGCAGTAGTTTCATGAATAATGCTAAATGAATATTGCTAAAGAACTTGTTAGCATATTTTCTCACCTTCTTAAAGGGGGCTTCAAGCATTGCTTCAATATCAATATCATCAGCCATTTTTTTCAGGACACCTAGGAAAAAAATAATAAGATCCTTTAATCAAGAATCCACTTCTATATTTGTGATCAATTTAAGACTTAATGGTACATTTCCAAAGGATGTTGCTCTAGAAGTATCAGTAAGTTCAGCTAAACTGAATAACTCATCCAAGTATTTAGTATTTTTATCTCAAAGAATGAGTCAGGTTTTTATCTTAGGAAGTAGTTCATAAACATATACTCTGCATAACTAAACGTTCTGTTAATAAATTGAATTCTCTTTAAGGAGCCATAGCAAGGTTAGAAAAAATCTAAAAGTAGATTAAGAAAGTTGTTTACTCAATGTGATTACCAACTTTTAATAAAACTGCAACGTATTATTTTAATCTACTGTAGAATTTCTGAATGCAGATTTCACAAAATCATTGCAACATGTAGCTCATATTACAACTGTGCTACAGCAAGATTTTTCAGCTCCATGCCAAACCTAAATTTCAATCATGGACAAGCAATGGGAAAGCAATGAGAGCCAGTTTGGTCTAGTGGTTAAGGTGTTGGGCTAGAAACGAGGAGACTGTGAGTTCTAGTCCCACCTTAGGCATGAAAGCTGGCTGGGTGACTTTGGGCCAGTCATTCTCTCTCAGCCCAACTCACCTCACAGGATTGTTGTTGTGGGGAAAATAGGAGGAGGGAGGAGTATTAGGTATGCTCTCCGCCTTGAGTTATTTATAAAGATAATAAAGGCAGGATACAAACAAATGAACAAATAAATAAAATGCAAAGGACACAGATCCCAAATAACCCTTGAAAAATTCTATACTGAAAGTAAATAATGATCTTTAAAGTCTGAGCAAGTTACTATCCTCAACCACTGGGGCTGATGAAGGAAACTGTGCTCTTAATGGTACATATATTTTCTTTTAAGTAAACAAAATGGAATGTTCATTATAATTTTTGGTGAAGTCTAAATAGTTCCTTACTCAGATTAAGAAGAGTCTGTTCTTCTAAAATACTTCCTTGAGATTCTGAATGTAACCCATGTTGTGCTATTGCCTTACCTCCAAGATGTGGGAGAAACATCCCTATGATGGAAAAAAGCTCATTAGAGCTTCTGATTGGAAGTTCCTCATGAATTTGATGATTTCCTATCCCCCGAAATCTGCCATGAATCATTGACTCCTTGGGTCAAAAATTCGGAACAGATTAGTCAAACTATCTTGAATAACCTCTTGTATGGAATTAGCTGGTATAGATTCTCAAATGCAAACTTCTAATAAGCTTCTGTTTGTCATAATAATGATTATGACCAAGTACTTCAATGAAATGGAAAAGCTTAAAGACAGCAATATATAAAATGAAACTATGTGTGGGAGTTGAAATATAGCTGTGCGTAATATCTTGCTTTTAATACTATACTTTAAGAAAGTAGTATAAAGGTAGAATATGTGATGAAATGCATAATCATTACTGAAGATCTGCCTTCTGTTTCAGCAACAATTATATTCCTATTCAGATCTCCTGTATAATAGACAATTTCATATTGCTATAACATCTCATGTGGGATTGCAATGAATTAAAACAATTTCTCAACTTTTTCAGAAACTCAAAATGACTATGTCGCATATAATATACCAAAGTGGCTTATAAAATCTGTAGGGATATGCAATTATTTGGCTCCAAAGTGAGACACATAGTTTGAAGGAATGTGGGGACACTCACTGCACTTGTTGGGGTCTTTCAGGAAAATACGTTTGAATAAACAAACAGGTATTTTGCTAAGACTGTGTGGCTATTGTGAGGCCCATAAAAAGGCACAGCAAGCATACTCACTTCTCTTCTGAAGAATCATGTCTGCTTTGGATCCAAATACCTGCACTTTGCTAAAAAAATCTGCCATTTAAGTCAAGCTGAATCAGAGAGTTTCTCAGGAAAACTTTGAACAAATAAAGGGACCAATGTATTGAGAGGAAGAAATATTGAAGCTGCCTCAGATAATCAACTTCCGTCTCATGATTCTCAATATATAGAACTATTGTGCTCATATAGTATCTACCTATGAAACAAGTATCTACCAGAAAATGTAACTGCTACTGCTATGTAGAAAGCAGTATCTTCAAAAATCCTGTATTTAAGTAACATCATCCAGAATGTCCCATTAAACACTCACAGCCCTATAGGAAGAGAAAACAAGCAGTACTATATAGAAAACATTTCTAAGCATGTTACAGAAAATAGAGTTAGGGATATGCTTTCAATTTATGTCCAGCAATTGATTAAATCTATAGCAAATGACTCCACATAATGGTGTATTTTTATAATGATAGTAAGAGTAAATATGACTACATAATCAATAAGTTGCAACACAATTAAGTATCCAAAGGTCATAAACCTGTTGGAAAGCTAGCAACTAACGCTAGCAAATACGCCCCCACATGGTATTTGGATGAAAATATAATTATTGCAAGAGCAGAAAAATATTGCTTAGTTTTAGTATTTGTACAAGTGGCAAATTGTGATTTTCTCATGCTAGATTTTTGGTTAAAATAAACTACAAATGCACTTCAATATATATATTCAGCACTGTGTTAAGTAATATGGGGAATAACTGAACAAAATCATGGGATGGGGGAATCTGACTTTGAACAAATACTACAGACCACAAATACTGGACAATTTAGCAAACTCACATTAAGGAAAACATCCCAAAACAGAAATGTGTATTGGAAGATCTGCAATTTTATATATTGAAAGAACAGAATCCACTATATGCCCCCCAAGTATGACTTACAGATTAATTCTATTCCCCTTTGTTTGAAGGTATAAAGATTCCATAAGGTAATCTGACTAACAGACATTATGAATTATAATTTTTAGAGATAGTGAAAATAGGCCTACAGTATTAAATTGCACCATACAGGGATAATACTGCCATACAGTAAAGAGCAGTTCTAAGATGAATATAAAAACCTCTTAAGCATTTAAGAGAAGAAATATCAGTTGTTCATGGAAATTTGGGAAGAAAGGCACCTGTTAAAAATGCTGGCTTTCAGCATAGTAAAAACAGCACAGCAGGAGAAAACCTAGCAGTTTAAAAGACAACATTAAATAATATACTCAGAATAGTATCATTTAGCCAGTATCACCCTGGGGCCTTTTTTACAGAATGGGATATAAATAATTTGAATAGAATGCATACGTTTAGGATGCAAGCATTATAAACTGAACACTTCAATCATCTGTTATTGTAGATTAAATAATGATCTAGCCCAAGCAGAGCAATACAAACATCCCAGGCTATATAACTAACATTATTATTCAAATAAACAGAAATGTTAAAATCTAAAGATTTAGTCTCTTAACAAGGAAGTCAGAACTCTGATGGTATTCACTTAAAAGCCTGCTTTCCTATGTTAAAATATAAATTATGACTTGTGTGTTAAGCATTATAAGTTACAGCATATTACACCCACTATTTTTGTACCAGATTACAGATATATAGATATCATTATCAAATACAGAGCACAGGTATTTTTCCATCTACCAGAGATATACTGATCTGACCAGTTAAATACTGGTTTTGTTTCTTGGCAATCTGGCCAAATGGTGTAGAATCCAAACAGCTAATTAAAATAAAATTGTATAGATAATGCATTTTCAGAAGTCTCATCCAGTTCAACAGATAATAAACCCCAATAAAGATATAGCACAACAGTCTACAGTTCACACAAACAAACTCGGGTATAATTCTTCTCCAAAGAGACCCTGTCCCATACCCATGTTGCACAAGCCACTTCTGAAACTTCTGCATTTCAAAACTAGCTTGTGACTTAGCATGGGAATGGGTTAACTATAAATTAAAAGCAGGTTCTTAAGCAGGATGGTTTTATTTGACTACAAACTGTCTAGTTACATGAGTGAAATATTTTCAAATTGTCAAGCAAAAAATGCATGCATTTACTTATGTAAAAATATCTACAAAAAAACTACACACATTTTGTTGGGAAACAAACCACGTGTATGGATTTCACCCCTGCAGATAAATGGAAAGTTCGTTTCCCCCTCCCACTTGAACATCTTCGGCCCAATAAACTATTATTCAAAAAAAAAAATACCACAGTAGTAAACAGACTTCCTACTCTCCTTCCAGCAGTTATTACGTTGGCTCTTTACTAAGCGCCCTTATTCTCTCGGGTCATCAGCCTTTCGTTAACACACAACAGCACACACTGCGAAGTTTTAAGGCCCTTCCCGCGAGAATATCTAAAGCAATAAAGAAATAGTTAGGAATCTTGTGGCGAAATATATCCCGATCATAATCATGAGACTCAGGAAGAGCGCTCTAGTCCACGAAACCTTCCGCGCGAAAATAAAAATATAATTTCCGAAACTAATCATTCCACTCGACTTCCCTCGTTTTCTCCCGCCACCCCCGGGCATCACGCAGAGGCCTATACCACCCCATAAGAACTGGGACTTCCAGTCCGGCTGACCAGATTAGAATTAAACCAAAGACAAAAAGAAATGGGCCCGCCAAGAAGGCCTAACGCAAATGCCCTTAAAGCCTTGCAAAACCCGCGCTTCCATTTCCCCTAGAATAGTTCATAAAAGGGAGCCGCCAAAAATGTGAAAGCTATTACCTGCGCTGCCGGGCTCTCGCTTCTGGGTCAGGTGTCTGTGAAGCGGACGGATACTGCCACGGCCGTCGTTTGCTTGCTTTTGGTCCGGATACGCGTGGGGAGGGGTGCGCTGGTGCCTAAACGAGAAAATTCTCCTCTCAGCAACAGCGGCGGGCAAAAGAGCTAGACTAAGAATGGCCTCGAAAATTAGTATGAGCAAAGCCAAGGAAGCTTCGCAACAAGAACGCACGGACTCCGCTTTAGCAAAAGGCGACTGCTCCCTGAAATGGCGCCCGCCGCGTCCTGAAGCTTGGAGGAGGATCTATGTTGCCGCTATGGGGATGCCCAGACCTTGCTGCACGGGCTCTCGCGAGTTTCCACACAAATCGATTGTGCGTAATATGAAAATTCTCGCGAGGAATGCGTATCTCGCGAGAAAGGTATTCGAAGAAAGCCGTTTAGCAACTCGCAAGACTAATACGTCGTTTATTTAACCTCATCCGAAAGCGATGTCTTTCCCATACGCGGTCAAGACTCTCGCGAGAGGTTGTGTAATTTTCCTCGTCATAAAAGAAGGCAAAAAATATTTAGGCTCTAGGTAGGAGGTGAAATTGCTTGACTTTACAGATGCCAGTTTAAAAAACATTTTAAAATGTTATCTGTACTGGAAATTTATGTTCTGGGTTTGGCAGACCTGATATTCAACGTTTTATTATTTGGAGAATAATGTGATTGTAAATACTGTAAATAAGTATGTTGCAAATCCTAATAAGTAATTGCCCAAATCAGTGAGACGTTCATCAGATTGCACATCATTCGATTATCTTACTTAGGTAAACAATACTATAATGAGATATAAATACAATTTAAATAAGTTGGAAAACAATGCTTAAGTTTAAGATGTTAAGCATAAGTTGATCACCTAAATAATCTCTTTATCCACCACCCCCAAAACTGAACAGGCCCAAATTTGGTTTGAGGTGATTGATTATATTCCATCAATTCAGTATCAACTCTTTAACAACCACATACACCCATCACTGCTGTAATTGAGACCATCCATCTTGCTGCTGGTTGTCCTCTTCTTTTTCCTAGCATCGTAAGTTACGTTTCTTTGCATAATGTGTTCAAAATATTATAGTTTGAGACTGATCATTTATGCCTCTAGTGAGAACTCTGAGGTGATTTGTTTGATGATCCATTTGTTTTCTTGGCTATTAATGGTATTCTCCGAAGTCTTCTCAAACATCAAAGTTCAAAAGCATCAATACTCTTCCTATCCTGCTTCTTCAAACTCCAGATATGAAGAGAGAAACTGGCAAAAGAAAGACTGAGCTCAAAAATGGGTCAAAGCTGGCTGTAGAGAAAAAGAATCTGTCCCCCTATCCCTTTGGGAATGGCCATTGGGCAGTGATTGAGAGTTTTGTTGATTGGTTCCACCTCTCCTTCTGTCCCTGTCTCCCTACTCCCTTTCCCCACAGACACACACACACAGCACCTGATCAATAATCTAGAGCCTAAGCCTGCTTCCTAATAAAGGTGCAGTAGGAGAGAAGAGAAGGACTCATACAGAAGCAACACATTATTTGGTTGCAGAGAAGTATAGATGCCTCCTCCAATTGCTGACAAAAAGGTTAGAATTCCCACAGCCATGCTCTGTGTGCTTTCATCATGTTTCTAAACTATTTTTATGACAGCTTTTATGGTGACAGCAGTTGTCTTAGATTCCATTACATTGGGAGACCTGAAGGGCCAGGGTGGGGACAGATCATCCTGGGCAAGCTCTATCTATGTGGCTGCTGAGAGTTGACATTGACTTGATTGGACATAATCAATCAAACAAAACTTATAACCTCTGGCAAAATTTCTAGTGCTGTGTAATCTCAGTTTCTCTTCCCCTTTCTCCATCTCCACTTTCTCCTTTGATAGGGGTGGGGGGGAGAAATGGTTTGTATTCAGCGACATTTTACACTGTTGCATACTTCCATAAATGCAAAGTTGTGAATAACCAAATATTCTCTCTGCTCAGCTGTAGAGTTGTGTCGGTAGGTGCTACACATTGTTTTAAATAGTGTCCTGAAATTGAGAGGAAATGAAGACTGGACTTGAGTGGATACCACACTTCCCATAGAAAGCAACTTGCACAATGGTGAATGATACAATTACTACATTTCTTAAAGCAATCTGAAATGGCAACATGTTATTTAAAGCAACTTGAAATGGCAGTTCTTTTCAGTATTGGACTGCTGTAGATACCCTGGGTTTGTGTGATACACCCAAATTATTACAGAATAAGCTCTTTCAAATTCTGTCTCTCTGTTGCACAATTACAACAATGTGCATCTATATGTTATACTAGTTTGCATAATAAACAGATACTGTCCTAAATTTAGTATACATTTATTATCTCAAAAGCACTAGCCAGATACTAAAGCAATTATTCTCTTAAAAAGTATTAATTGTAATTATTTTATTGTCATTTGGTTCCTAATACAGAAAAGACCTTCTTTTTGGTGTTTCATACAGTTCTGTTTCAAATCCTACAAAATGATTCAGAAATATAAAAAATTCAAAACAAGCCTTAGAATAAAATATTGCAATATAAATGCTTTGGTTCAGCGATCTTCCTAGTGACCTTTTCCAGGGTATTCCTGTTTATTTCTCTCCTTGCCAGGATTTTTAAGGAAGATCCCTACCATTGACTTTTAATGTTTTCTAGACTCATCCAATTGTGCTAAAATGACAGCACTAAGGACAGACTTTATTTTATGTCAATGATGACTAGGTAATGCTAGAAGATGCTGTAAGTCATTAGTGGAGATCTTGTCTTAGGCTTTATTCAGCTGTTCCACCAGTTGTCAATTGCTTTCTCCTCAGTTTGTCAATATTCCATGCCACTGAATCTTCACTGGTTTTTTTTTAATATTTGTTCAGACATGTGAGTTATCCAGACCCTGCCTGATATTGCCATAACCCCTTCTGGAGAATCTTCTGAACTAGAGGGAGAAGAGCAGGAACTGGATAAAGAACATGACAGGTGTGATTCAGTGGTGCCAGCACCTCTTCTAAGATCTTGTCAAATGCATCCTCCATTGATCCCAGCTCTGCCAGCCTATATTTGACGCTGTCATAGAAACATAGCTTCCAGTCCCATGGGAGTATTGACGCTATTGCTTTAAGAGACAATGGTGTACCAGACTGCTTAGGAAAATATGTTAGAAAAATCTGGAAGTAGGTTGTTACACCAAAGTAGAGTATTATCTATTCATTCTGATAAATGCTGAATGTGCTAGAGTGGAAGCCAGGAACTCATAATAGCCTCTGTTTCAGATCAGTCAAGTTTAAGCAATTATTGTGACAGTCCAACCCAGAATACTCTGTGCCTTGACTACAGGAATTCTGGTTCGGTATGCTTTGCTGCCCAAATTAAACTTTAATGCCGAGAAGCACAGTTGTGACTTTTAATCTGCACTGGACACTCATTGATGGCTGCTAATACTACAAGTAGTCCTCACTTACCAAATGCCTCATTCAGTGACCATTTGAAGTTACAATGGTGCTGAAAAAGTAACTTTATGACCAATGCCCACATTTATGATCTTCGCAGTTTCCCTCAGTCACGTGATAGCCATTACAGTCAGTATACATTGTCCTGTGCCTGACATGTTGTTTTTCTCCCCCCCATGCAATATGGAGAAATTGGAGAGGAAAGGATTACAAGAGAGTAAGCAGGCACATAATGGGGAATATCTGGGTTGTTTGTGTAGCGTGCTCAAGGCTCCCAGCCCTGAGTATGCATGGGGCTGCTGGCACCACCACATTGCTTTCTTTGTATATTCCACATTGTGTGCCAGCTTACTTTCGTGTAATCTCTTCCTCTCCAATGAATGTAAATACAAGCATTAATTTCCTTCTTGCTAATAAATACAAACGTTAATTCCCTTCTTGCTAATTAGCTAGGATGAGCATTCCAAAGGGCAGGAGAGTGGAGAAAAGGAAAGCAGTCACAGCCATGTGATTTCCCACTTAGCAACTGCTTTGCTTAACGACAGAGCTGCCAGTTCCAATTGTGGTCGCTAAACGAGGACGGCCTGTATTGCAGATAAATAGTGAATGGAGTATCATAAGGATCAGCTCTGGCTCCTCTACTCTTCAATACAGGTAGTCTCCATTTAACAACCATTCATTTAGTGACAGTTCAGACTTACGATGGTGCTGAAAAAAATGACTTATGGCTGGTCCTCACACGGCCATTGCGGTGTCTCCACGGTCATGTGATCATGATTTGGGCGCTTGGCAACCGGTTTGCATTTATGACCATCGCAGCGTCCCATGGTCACATGATCACCATTTTTGACCTTCCCGGCTGGCTTCTGGCAAGCAAAATCAATGGGGAACCGCTTAACAACCTCATGGTTTGCTTAATGCCCGTGGTGATTCACTTAATAAGTGCCACAAAAAAGGTCACAGAATTGAGTCAGATTCACTTAATGACTGGTTTGCCTAGCAACTGAAATTCTGGTCCCAATTGTGGTTGTTAAGCGAGGACTACCTGTATGTTTGTTATTGATTTGATTAAGAGATTAAATGAATGCCTACAATATCTGCAAATGACACAAAATTAGAATGTTTTGAATTTATTTGTCTTCTAGGATATTAGCTATAATATTCTATAATAATAGAAGACAAATTAAATTCAAAACATTCTTGATAAGAATAGTGGCAGGGCTGAGCCTACCAGGTAAAAAATTGGAGATCTCAATCCTCTTCTCCCAGAGGCTTTCTGGGTATACATGCTCTAGCTCTGTCTACTACCTTGGTGTGCAGCTTGGTAGTTCTTGCTGCCTCCAGCTATTTTCTCAGCACTGCCTCATTTGGTGTCCTCCCTTTTAACTCTGCTGTGAGAGAGAGATAAGGCTCCCATACCCTGTGTTAATTTCTACCAATTTAAAAGAAAAGGAAAAAGGAAAACATATTAAATGCTATAGCCACTTCTTGTCCGTGTAGTGTGGAGGCATATGGCTAGGGAAAACAATCTCCCCCACTTTTGTGGGGGGGGGGGACCAAGCTATACTAATCTCACAATAAATAAATAAAATCACACTTTATTAAAATTGAGAAAAGAGAAAAAGTCCATTTTAACTTTAAGTGGTGAGTTACAAAACTATCAGTTGTGGAGGAGATAAAAATAGAGCGCTGTTATAACCACAGACAGTATATTAGAAGAATTTAGTTAGAGGCAACTCTGTTGCAAAGAATTTCCAAGTTGCTGGATTGCTAAGATTGTGCAGGGACAATAAGCACCAGAGATAATAGACTAAAACACATATAGTCAAAATAAAAGTAATCTTATGCAGTATCTCTAGCCAAACCCATTGCCTATTTCCTAGGAGGATCAGATTTCCAAAGCTAAAGTCCATATCCTTGGTTTTTTTCTTTCTTTTTGTAGAGTGCAACCTTTTTTCAGACATTCAGGAATGCTGTTATGTAGCCCTGGTACACAATTTCTTGGACTCCTTTCTGTTGAAGAACTGCCTGAAGTTTTCAAAAGAATAAAAGTTATTCTAACTGGAGAGGGAGGGTTACATTTACCACATAAGCATTTCTCCCTCACTAATAATAGGAAAACCTGCAGTCTGCCTAGCATGTAGCTAACTATCAGGAACACAGGGTAGCTTCAGAGTAACAGGTTAAAGAATTGAGTTCAAAGTAACAGAATAAAATTTAATAGGGACAAATAACTTGTCACTTAAAGAAACAAAATTCACATGCACAATAGATGGAAGTATACAAGTCTTGTATACATGTCAAAATACCTTGGAATAGTTGCTAATTGCAAAATGAGTAATAGCAGGGAATGTGATGTAGAATTCTCAGCATGGCCAACTATCATGATTGCTGTTACCTCTAAAACTAGGTTTACACATCTCATAAAATTATGTGCTTAAGTATGGTACAAATATTGTAATAGGTTGGATTCACACAACACAATAAACCAGACAAACCATATTATGGCTTAACAGGATGTATCCCATTTGCAAATTAAAGGTCCAACACAACTGCAGAGCATTAAGTGAGGGAAGACTGTGTTTCATCTGTGTACTATATATTTAAAATTTGTATTTTAAATGTGTATTTGAATGGATCTCCTCCAAGCATAACTAAGCCAGGTTTCAGCCCACAGTCCTATAAGACCAGAGACTTAGAAAGCCAAACAGATACTGGCTGGAACATGAAACTGATAAGACAATGGCCCCCATGTTCTCTGAGAACGGTCCACTCCCTGTCTCCCACCATATCTCCCCATGCCCATCACCATCATAGTATTTTGTCCCGCCTCTACCCCTGTCCTAACAGTCAGGAATCACGCTGAGATGAGGAATAGGTCTCTAGTGTTTATTACTGCTACATAAGACAGAAAATCCTAACAAACTGAAGAAGCGTGGGAAAACCCAGACATATAAACCCCAAAAGTTAAGGCGGGTCTGATCTGTGTCTCTTTGAATGGCTGCTTAATTCCTCAGTACTACGCATGCGTTTTCTCCCCTGGATAGAGGCCCCCTCCTGCTCGCCATCAGTACTCATGACATCACCCTCCCCTCCAGATTCACATTCCATTTCAGCCCCCTCCCTTCCAGAGGTCTGATAAGAGGCCATCTCTGCTTCCAAGCTCCCATGGGAACTGGGCAACGATGGAAATTCTTCAAAGGAAAACTCCTCCAAGGATGAATCAGTGCTGCTCTCCAAGTCTGATAACGCTTCTGGCCCAGGTGGCTGCTGCTGGAAAATAGCTAGATAATTAGAAGATTCGTCCCCCCTCCCCCTTGGGAAATGCAAGCCTGAGGTGGAGGGCTGCAGCTCTCCCCCCTCCTCTGTTTCTGGTGTCAAGGCTTCAGGCAGGGGTGGAAGCTGCAAACTTACGAACTCCTCTTCTTGGGATTCCTCTGCTTGCTCAGCTAAGTGAGGCATCTCTGGTAGAGTGCGAGGCTTGGGTTTGTGAGGGAAAAGCTGATGGAATCGATGAACCAGCATTGGTGCATGTACATCTCTGGCATTCTCCCACGTGCGCTTTTCCTCAGGGTACCCTTTCCAGTGTATTAAATATTGGATGACCCTTCCCCTCCTCCTAGAGTCCAGAATTTCCTCGACTTCGTATTCCTCCTCCACCTCCACAATTACTGGAGGTGGGGGGGGCAGTTGCAATCGTAAGGCACTTGGGGGAGGGTCCTTGGCTAGCAAGGCTCTGTGAAAGACTGGATGGATTTTCATGGATGCTGGCAGCTTTAAGCGATAAGCCACTGGATTTATCTGCTGTACCACAGTGAAAGGGCCCACAAACGTAGAGTCCAACTTCTTGGAGGGCCTGGTAGAGGTCAAAAACTTGGTAGAGAGCCACACTTTGTCTCCTACCGCAATCGCTGGCCCCTCTTGTCTGTGAGCATCTGCAGCTCTCTTGTAAGCACTCTTTGCCCTGTTCAGCTGCTCCTTTAGCAACTCCTGTGCTGCTTGTTGCTCTTTAAGAAAATCAGCCACCGCTGGAACAGCTCCCTGCTGGGAGGAGGTGGGCAACGCCAGAGGGTTAACCCCATAGAGTGCTTGGAAAGGAGACATCTTGGTAGAGGATTGCACAGAGTTGTTATAAGTAAATTCTGCCATGGGGACCAGGGCTGGCCAATTGTCTTGCTGATAAGTGGTGTAACACCTGAGATACTGCTGTAACCATTGGTTAATTTTCTCAGCTTGCCCGTTGCTAGCCGGATGATGCGATGATGATAGGTGGATCTGGACCCTAATGACTGGAAAAGCGCCCTCCAGAACCTGGAAGTGAACTGAGGGCCTCTGTCACTCACCAAGTGATGTATCATGCCTCTATACCTAAAAACATGGTCCATGAACAACTGCGCTGTGGCTTGCGCAGATGGGAGGCCCTTGCAAGGAATAAAATGCGCCATTTTAGTGAAAAGGTCCACCACCACTAGTATGGAAGTCAGCCCCTGGACCGGGGGTAAATCAGTGATGAAATCCATGGAGATTGTATCCCAAGGCCGACTGGGAGTGGGTAGGGGTTGCAAGAGTCCTGCGGGCTTCCCTGGGAGGCGCTTGGCTCGTCTACAGGTATGACAAGAAGCAACATAACCCTTTGTCTGCAGTCATCTTAGGCCACCAGTAGTCTCTCAGAGCTCTATGGAGAGTTTTGAAAACACCTCCGTGGCCTGCCGTTTGATGGTCATGGCAAAGTCTCAGTACTTCTTCCCTCAATGAGGGGGGAATGTATAATCGCCCGCTATGCCAGAGGATTCCTGCCTCCACATTAAATGGGGAGGCAGTGTCTTGCGGGTCCCTCTGGAGGTCATCCATCCTGACCCTGGCATATGGGTCCTGTTGCTGCTGAGCTCTGACTCTTGTAAATAGGTCCTCTGCTTGTCTGCCTGCTGCTAAAATCTTTGTCTGGTTCCCCCTCATAGACTGTTGAAAGTTGTGAGGTTGTAATATAGTAGCCTGTACCTCCTGGTGAGTAGCGGGGGTTGCCTGAATGGATCGAGACAGGGCATCTGCCAAACAGTTCTGTGCCCTGGGAACATAAGAAATAACAAAATTGAAACGGGAGAAAAACTGGCTCCATCTGATCTGGCGTGGGATGAGGGATCTGGCGTTTTGTAGAAGCTGTAAATTCTTGTGATCGGTGCAACCTTTCCTGTGAAAGTTTGCACCTTCTAGCCAGTGCCTCCACTCTTGGAATGCTGCTTTAATCGCTAGCAACTCCTTGTTAAAAACATCATAGTTTCTCTCTGCTGGTGAGAGCATGCGTGAAAAAAAGGCACAAGGAAGCAATGTATCCTCGGTGTTGTTTGTATATTGCAATAACACTGCCTCAGTGGCAATATCGGAAGCATCTGAATTCATTATGTATTGCTTCGTGGGATCAGGGTGCTTTAAAAGCGGCTGGGATGCAAAGAGTTGCTTAAATTCTTGGAAGGCTGCTTGCTCTCTCTCCCCCCAAATGAATTTTGACCCTTTCTTCAAAAGTTGTGTGAGGGGTTTAGCCCTGTCACTAAATTTATTTATGAACCTCCTGTAAAAATTGCAAAACCCTAGGAACCTTTGTACATCTTTCACATTTCGAGGGGGTTGCCAAGAGAGAATTGCCTGGACCTTAGAAGGATCCATGGATATGCCTTCTGTTTATATTTTATAGCCCAGGAAATGTAATTCAGCTAAATTGAAGGTACACTTCTCTAGCTTGGCGAACAGCTTGTTCTCTCTCAATCTAAGACATTACGTACATGGGTTACATGAGTTGTAGCATCGTCAAAGAATATTAATATGTCATCTAGATAAATGACTAGATACTTAACTAGTAAATCAAAGAAAAATTGATTTATAAATCGGGAAAATATGGCTCCTGCATTAGACAAGCCAAAGGGCAAAACAAGGTACTCAAATTTACCAAACCTGGTATCGAAGGCAGTCAGATATTCATGCCCCTCTTTCATCCGGATCAGATTGTATGCATTCCTGAGGTCCAACCTAGTAAAAATGTGTGCTTTCTGTAAGCGATCCAGCAGATCAGATATTAGCGGGAGGGGATAATTTTCTTTTATCATGAGTTTACTGAGGGAACTGAAATTGTGGACCACTCTCATGGGTGCCTCTTGGTTTGCCGGTGCCAACGGGTCAGGCTTCTTTGGTACGAAGAAGGTAGGAGCAGACGCTGGGGAAGTAGATGGTCGGATGAAACCCTTTTGGAGATTAGAATCCAAGTAATCCTTTAAGGTGGCTAGTTCCTTCGAGGACATGGGATATTGTTTCCTTGCTGGAATCTTGGCTCCTGGTATTAACTCAATGGTGCAATCACAGTCCCTATGGGGGGGTAGTGCTGTGGCCTCTTGTTCGCTGAAAACGTCTGCGAAATCTGCATATTTGGCTGGCAACTGGACCCCCCCTGCTTCCGTGGCTTCGTTGGTTGCTGGAGAGAGGAGAGCGGCTTGAATCTTGTTGTGCTGGCATTCCTTGGCTGGGAAGGAGATTGCTCCCGTAGTCCAGTTCAACAATGGGTTATGGATCTTCAGCCAAGGTGTGCCCAGGACTATAGGCACATTAAGTGATGCCGTAACATAAAGTTGGATCCAATCAGTGTGGTCTCCCGTTGTTAGTTGCAAAGGTTCTGCAAACCTTCTAATCGGCCCTGCCTTGAGGGGCTGGCCGTCAATGGTCTCCACTTCTATGGGACGTGGCAATTCTATGGTCGGGGTGTTGAAGTCTTGTACAGTCTGTACATCAATAAAATTGGTGGAAGCTCCGGAATCCACGAGGGCCTCTAGCTTGACCTGGTGCTCTGGGTTTAGATGCATTATGACTGGTAAGTAGTAAAAGGATTGCCTGGAATCCTCGGAATGAGCCCTTCTTAATTGATTGTCTCCCTGCTCTGTGGAGGGAGACCGACGGAGTTTCCCTGGTTGGAAGTAGAGGCGGAGGTGGCTCTTGGTTCAGCTGCTTGCCCTGGGGCTCTTACGGAATTTGCTTGGCTTCTCACTGGGCAAGCTCTCACCATATGCCCCTGGACTCCACAGTAGAAACAGAGGGCTCTCTCTCTCCTTCTGTCTCTCAGCCTTGGAAATAAGCCTCCTGCTCACCCCGATCTGCATCGGCTCCTCTGGTCCTGAGTAAGGAGATGCTGCAGAGAGAGCTGGAAATCCTGGAAGCGCCCTGAGGCCCCTACCTCTCCCCGGCTGCATCTGTCTGAGCTCTTCTAGCCTGGCGTCTACGACCACAGACAGTTGATATAAACCTTCTAGGGTAGCTGGTGTTCCCTGGCACACTAATTCATTTTTAATTTCTTCATCCAGCCCATTTGAATTGGTCTTTCAAGGCACTCTCATTCCAGTCTAGATCTCCTGCTAACAGCTTGAAATCCGCAATGTAGATTCCCACTCTCTTGTTGCCTTGCTTGAGCTTCCGAATTTCCCGGCAGGCAGTGACCTCTCTGATCGGGTTGTCAAAGTGTGCTCGGAACCCTGCCAGAAAATTCTGGTAGTCGTTGAGAATTGGGTCATTGTTCTCCACCATGGGAATAGCCCATTTGGCAGCTGGGCCCTTTAGCAGACTTAAAATGAAGGTGACTCTGGTTCTGTCTGTGGGAAACTCTGCTGGTCTGCTGTTGAAAAACATTGTGCACTGTGTGAGAAAGGTTCTCAACTGCCCTGCTTCTCCAAACTTCTCTGGTAGACTGCCCTGGGATCTCAAGACTACTGGTGGAGCTGCTGCTGCTGGCACTGGTTGTGGGTTAATCGGAGCTGGTTGTTGTAACTGCTGTAGCATGGCTGCTTGTAATGTGTTGATCTGGAGATATACTTGTTGGTGTTGTTGCAGGGCTGCTGCCAATTGTTGGATGGCTTGCCGAATTTCCTGGTTTTCCAAAGACATTTTCCCAAATGTCTCTCCTTTATTTTTCTTTGTTCCTCTCTCTTTCAATAGGAGTAGGAGTTTGTTAGGATTGATGTCCTAACAGTCAGAAATCACACTGAGACGAGGAGTAGGTCTCTAGTGTTTATTACTGCTACATAAGACAGAAAATCCTAACAAACTGAAGCAGCGTGGGAAAAACCCAGACATATAAACCCCAAAAGTTAAGGTGGGTCTGATCTGTGTCTCTCTGAATGGCTGCTTAATTTCTCAGTACTACGCATGGATTTTCCCCCCTGGATAGAGGCCCCCTCCTGCTCGCCATCAGTACTCATGACAACCCCACCCCCAAGAAAGACAGCACCATCACCCAATCCAGGCCCCTCTGTTCCCAAGGCGGGGAACCTCCCACTGTCCTCCATTTCATTCATCCCAGAAAGGGGAAGCCAGGCACCCTGAGGCACTTTAGCTTCACTAGCTCTCAGTGCCATCAGGGTACCCAGTGATCACCCCCCACTCCACTCACACAAACACACAACAATGACATTCAAAGGGGGCCCTTCCCCTGATGCTCTCACCACCTGGTTAAGGGCTCCTCCTTCATTCACAACCCTAGCCCCACCAATTTTTCCTCCTGCTCTCACCCAGAGGAGAGGAAGCAGACTAGAGTGGGAAACCACAATCCAAAATCATCAGCAACTTAGCTGGTAGATGGAATCCCAAAAAGGGCCCATGTCTCCACTAAAAGTCCAAGAAGAAAGAGATGTCTACCTCATGGGAAATGTCCAAAGCAAAAAGTCCATGTGGGTAGAGATGTCTGCAGTAGAGAAAAAGCGCACAGCACAAAACTGCCACAAAGTCCGCAAGGTCTACAGACATGGTCCCAAAGTCTGCAAACAAGCAGTAGGCAGCATGTGCAGCCAATGCCACAAGCACGACTTGTCTTCAACCTGCTCCTCCAGCTCGGGCAGGCTCTCCAACCACAGGTCTTTGGCTGCAAGTCTGCAAACACAGCAATGCAGCAAGCAGCAGGAAGTGGTAGACAGCAAGCAGCAGACACAGTGAACAGGTGGCATCTCCAGACAAGTTATCTAGACGAGGCAGCAAGCTCTCCAATACACAGGTAAGCAGAAAGCAGCAGCAGGCAGCAAGCAGCAGGCCAACAGCAGGCAGCACAGAAAAAGAATATTATCTTAAAATAGCTTCAATGAGCATGTCAGAGAAACATAGGTTATTAATCTTACACATTCAGCCCTCCCAAGCATAAAGAATCACACACGTAGACAGATTAGGTTAAGATAAGTAAAAGAATTCTTACTGACTGTTGTTGCTTCTGTAACATCCATCTTGGTGGAAAAGATGAAGTTCCTTTGTTCTTCTTTCCTTTCTAAATACTTAGTTTGCCCTAACCTCTCAGCCCTACAGCTGCCAAGAGCTGTGTGGAAGAAAGGGGCAGAATTCTTCATGAAGGCCCGAGCACATGGCCCTGATGAATGGAGAGCAGAGCAGCATGCTTGCTTCTCCCTGGGTGGAAGAAGGGGAAAGAGAGAAAAAGGAGGTGGGAGTGGCAACAAACAGCTTCCTCAGAGTTGCATTGTGGGACAACTCAATTTACATGCTAATTCACATGCTAATAATGCATGCTGGATTTGCCAGGACTTCCAACACCTCCAATGCTTACCTCCAAACCAGGTAAGAGGGAGGCAGCAGGCAGCAAGCCAGGCAAGCAGTAGATAAACACAAGCGTGAGCACCTCCAAATGCAGGTAAGCGGCAGGCAGCAAGCACAGGCCAATGGCAGGCAGTAGGCAATGTAGGCAAGCAGCAAGCAAGTGGCAGGCAACAAGCGGCAGACAGAAAATGGGAGCAAGTAATAGATAGCAAGTGGCAGGTAAGTAAACGGCAGACAAGCTAAAGGCAGGTAGCAAGCAGTTGGTAAATGGCAAAACGTGGTGGCAGAGTGTTCTCTAAACACAGCCAGCATAACAAGCATAGTCCATCTCCCAGCTTGCTCCTCCCAGCGCTGAGCCCAACAAGTGCTGACCCAAACACTCATGCATGCATACAATCAATAGAAACACACAATGCATTCAAAACAAACACACCAATGTCTAACATGAGGACAGTCCGTCTGTGGCTCCTGCTCCTGCCGTCATCTTGAATTCCATTATATAGTTATAGAGACGGAACAGTGGGAATTCCAATGGAAAAAGAATATTAAATTTACTTCAAATATTATACTTAGAATCAGTATAAGATGTTTTACTCTTGGTATATTAGTCCAGTTATGATTGCCCAAATGAGCAATTTCCTTTCTCCAAAATGCTGGAAATGCAATGAACAGTTTGGATCCTTCTTCCATATGTGTGACAATGTTACAAAGCCCCACAATGTTCGAAAATAGTTAATTTGTGAAAGTCATAATTCCTTTCCTTCCTGAGATATTTTTATTAAATTTTACTAACCCATATATTTCCTTAAAATATACTAAACTGGCATTGTATATGTTAATGATTGCAACAGTTCTATTTGCTTTCTATTGGGAAAGATCTTTGATTTTCTCTGGGGAAGAATTATTTACTGAATTGTGGGAATATGCTTCAATGTCTAGAATAACTGCATATTTTAAAATCTGATGTACAATTGAAGCTTATTTGGAAACCACTTTTAGACTATAACTCTACACATGGAATTGTACCACATCTGAAATTTGAATTTAAGAGTAAATTTGTATTTAAATTTGACATATAATCTATTAATAGTATTCTCTTAATGTATTGTTCATTATGTATAATTTGTCTTTTTTATTGATTTTAATTGTGTTAACCAAATATGCTGTTCAAACAGAGTTCAACGGAGACATGTTTTCTAGAAATTGGGTATGGAATGTTTCATAATAATGTAAGTTATAATGATGTATTAGAATATATTATTCATATGATTTTTTTAGATTTGTTTTGCTATCCAAGATTTGTTGGCTGTGCACCTCTATTTTATTGCTTAAACTGTTTATTATTGTTCTTATTATAATTATTACTACTACTGTTATCTCTATTTTTCTATATCCTTAACTTGAATTAGTATTATACTTTTTTTTCTCTAAAATTGTACTACTTATCTTTTAAGAACATTTAAATAAAATGGGGAAAAAATAGTAAGTCCCCCAAAGGGAGAAAGATGCATACAGGTTTCAGTTGATGAAAGTATATGTGTTTCAAGCAGAATATCCTGAAACAGATTGTTATGAAAACTGCATGTCATGAAAAAAATGCCAAGGAAGGTAGGTGAGATTTCTCTCTTGACTGGGAAAAGCTGCCACCAGGGGCTGCCATTGTATTATATTTGAAATAAGGCCACCACAATTGGGCACACTTTCCAAAGAGAGCAAGTTAATAGTTTAAGGCCATTTCTGCCTTGTTACTGAGAAGAGGATGCTGTTTTGAATACTCCCATACACTTTTTCTATGGGGCTTCCATACAGCATTATCTTCATATTAGTAATAAACTTTACTGCAGTACAACGAAATCACAGCTATAGTTATGGTGTATGAAGTTCTGGAAAACCACAAAATATAATGGACACATTTATTTCTTTCAAAATCCATATACTATCATATGCAGTATTGTGCTGAAAACTGAACGAATAATCAACCTGTAGTCATTTGTCCACTTGGCTATTATTAACAGAATATTAATTTTAGGGCTTTCTTGTATTCAGAGCTTCCAAATTAAAATTTAATAATCACAGTGTCATATTCTGTGGGAAATGGTGGAAGTTTTTTATTTCAATAAACCCAAGGTCAGTTTCATATGTTTTCATGACATGTTGTTTTATACAGGGAAATATATTAATGTGAGTCATTTTACAGTATTCCATTGTTTTAACATTCTTGATGGTTTTTGAAAGAGTAATTAAGATTGATTCCGAGTATCTATCTTCTAGCTTAGGTGAGTTTCCAGATGCAGTATGAGAAGTATGATCTAATACAGATGAGAGATTACCTAAAGAAAACATTTTCGTTTTATCAGATCGAGAAATGGACAAAAAATACCTTTATTAAACGATAGCGTTTAATACCGTTTCACTCCCGGGCCAAAGTGGTCTTCCCCAGCAGAGGGACTGCAGAGCTGTGTCCTGCCCAGTTTAATGCACGCGAAGCGGGGAGGGGCGGCGGCGGGCAGGATCAGGTTTCACATCCTGATCTTGTCTGGCTTGGGAGCGAGAGCCTCCGCTCACCCTGAGGGGCGCAGGGGAAAAAGTCCGGGTAGCGCGGCACGAGCAGAGATATGGAGGCGGAAAGGTGAGTGTAGTTTGGGGAGCTAGGCGGTAATTTGGAGCCAATGGATGAGGGGGTGCCCTCTCCGTCTGCCTCTTACCTGTTGAGCTGGGTGGGGCGCAGGGCTGGGCCCCAGACGCCGCCACTGTATCTCGAGACGCCTCCGCCGCCATTCCGCGCTCCTCTTTCCAGGCGGCGCGCGGCCGAAGAACCTTGGAGGGGGAAGGAAAGAGACCGAGACAACTTTGGGCGTTTCGTTTGCAGGGTCTAAACTAGCAAAGGGCTCAGAGAGTTTCCCAGGAGTTTGTCGGCTTCGAGCTCAGCCGAGGCTCAAGAATGAGCTCGTGAGATGGCGGTGGAGGAGAAAGTTACGGTGAAAAAGTGCGTAGGGAATAGCTGTGCGACCTGAGATGTAGTTTATTTCACCCCTTGCCTCTTTGTAAATTGTCTAGGCGTATCCGGTGCTCACGCGTTTATTTTGGGAGAGAGGTACATTTTGGCCGCCTTTAAAGTAAGTGGCGTTTGGCGGATATAGCCTTGCGGAACAACAGTGTAAGTTTTCTGGTTGGCCTCAGTAAATAATGGCTGGATTCATATATCCCTCTTAACCGTGATATAAATTACCCTGTTGCGATGTGTGAACTGAACCATTGTGGTTTGCAATCAATCGATTATGACATAGTTTACTGTGACTTGGGGCAATATAGTTTGTTCAAACCATTTGAACATTGTCAGGTCTACCATAAATAGTAGTATCTCTGCTCCTGATGGGTAGCATAGATTAAAATTCCTCCTCCTTCCAATAATAGGTATTAAAGAGGGGTTACAACTTGACATTGCTATTTAATCACTTTGGTTGTGAGTTTGACATGCTAGCCATGTATATTGACTATATGTTTTTAAATGTCATTTCTATTACTATTTACATAGGCATTGCTGTGGTTTATGTATCCGGTAAGAATACATAAATACATAGTCTTTATAATAATTATCTATTTTATATTACTTCTTGTTTTTATGCAGGATTTCTACTTCCAATAAAAAGATTGAATTTATATTTAATTGAATGTTTAATGCTGGAAACAATCACAGTATGTTTTTTGTTCTGAGTCATTTAATTCTTTGTAGAGATTCTCCAGCATTATAAATCTGTAACTGTAAAGTAGAACTGACTACCGTGATTTTCTGGAGCTTGTATACTAGCAAAGGTTGATGCAGTGTTTCCCATACTTTCTGCAGTCATGGACTACTAAATAAACATGTAGAAAATGTAGAGATGCTTAATTAAAGCATGGGAGTTCACTTTTTGGGTAACAAGATTCTTATCACCACAATAGTATATGTCCCCTCCATTTTTAAAGACCTTTCTAAACTTTTCTACCAAAAAGTTAATTCAGAATTACGTATTTATTTGAATTATTTTATGTAAACCTTGCCCTAAAAAGAACAAAACTTAGCACAAACTTGCTGGTCAATAATGTTTTTCAGTAGAAATATCTGAATACTAAAAGGCTTGGGTTTGGAGCCAGCCCAATCTCCAGCGCAGTTCTGCATCTGATGAAGTGAACTACAACTCACAAAAGCTTATGCCTTTTAATAAAATTTGTTAGTTGGAAAAAGTGCTACCAGATTCCTGGGTTTTTTTCTGTAGCAGAAGGAAATCCATCTTTAGATATTCATCATTATATGTGCTATTGACACTTTTATTTTGATTTGCTTGCATGATCACAGTTCTACTTGACACAGCACTAAAAATGACAGAGTTATTGTCATATTCTGAAGTTCAGGGTTCATTTTGCTACTTGCATTATCATTTGTCTGATTCAGGAAGCCGGTTTTCAGTTACAGATCCTCTCTCGCAAACCAAGTGACAGTTGGAGGGGCAAAGCTGAGTTGGTGAGCATCCTCTGGCCCATGACCATGGGGAGACTTTGGTGGATCATATGGTAGATGTTTATGGACATACTTTGAGAATCACTGGTATATTGGATAATAATTTCTTGGCTGTGGCTCACATATGTGAACTCAGCCGATTATAGTTTATTCAGCAAATGATTATTATTGCTTAGTGCATTGTATGAATCTAGCCGCTGCCTATGAGTTCTGTAATAATTTATTTGCATGTGTTAATATGCTTGTATGAGTTTTATTGCTAAGAGATAATCACACGAGGACAAGAGTTCATGAGGTTTTCCTTAGTACTCAGCCAAAGATAACCTACTAATGTTTTGCTGGTGTTTATAATTTTTTCCCATTGTTGATAAAAGTTTAAAAGATATTTTAAACTAGATATAGCAGTGGTTTGATCATACAATAAAAGCAGTAACTGAGTGTGAGTAGATTAATTGGTACTGCTTCGGCGGGAAGGTAACGGCGTTCCGTGAGTCATGCTGGCCACATGACCCGGAAGTGTCTATGACAACGCTGGCTCTAAGGCTTAGAAACGGAGATGAGCACCGCCCCCTAGAGTCGGACACGACTGGACTTTACGTCAAGGGAAACCTTTACCTTTACCTTTACCTACTTATTCTGAAAACAGGTAACTTTGCTACTACTCCATAACGGGAGTTTCCAGACTGTATATAATACAGCTTCTTGAAGACAGATGGCCAAACACCTTATCAAACTTATATCAGGTTTCCTTTTATCAGCTTGTTCATTTCATTACTGTATCTTTATTGACTTCCAAATGGTCAAATCTTAGATCTCTTTGTATTGAAAGTCACTTCAAGGTTTTTTTTCCCTTCTCTAAAACAATATAAATATATTTATATTGCTTTCTTTTACTCCACTATTCATACACTTATCAGTTCCAGTGAATTTTCCCTCATAGATATTTATTGTTCTTGTAATTTAGTTTATAGCCTGAACCAGGAATTTTATCAGAAATAATATTTTGATCAGGTGATTTGTAAATGATGATGTGATTTGGCGGTAGGTAACTGGAATTTGGAAATATCAGCCATGTTTCTGTTTGGTGTTAACTTTGAGATTCAAAATGGGCTTTCTGTTGTTAGTGGTCCTTACCTTTTGTTATAGACATTGCTTGATTTTTTAGCCTGGTCTGCGGCCGTATGGAGGCTATAGGCCACCTACCTGTGCATACCAGCAAATTGGATGATTAGAGTCTTTTGTTTAGAAAATGAAACAAATGGTGCATAATATAAATATTTTCTAAACAACTTAAACCAGGAACATCAGAATTACCAACTGAAGATTTGAGACCATCTTTTCACTGTCAAGCAATACAATAATATCTCCGCAGTAAGACTCACAGAATTCAGTGTTATTTCCTCCCAGATAAGTGCATATAAAATTGAGCCTAAGTTAACAATTCTGTGAATGGTTGCCTAAAATTAAGATCCATTGTGTTTAGTAAGGCATACTCTTTTGGGTGACTTTGGACCAGTCATTATCTCTTAGCCCAACCCACTTTACAGGAGTCGTCATAAGAATAAAATTAGAGGATAGACTACATTATTTTGTGTTGCTACAGTAAGTGGGACATATAACTCAAATACATTTTGTTATTTTTAATTGTTTAATAAAATTAATTTTTGAGGTCATAGTCATGGACATTTAGGGATATGGACACCTCATACCTCAGTCATGTTACCAAATCTTACCACCATCAGTCACCCCCAATCTTGCTACAATGTTTAGGCAAGTCAATCAACAGGTGACCACTTACATTTCATGGTAAAACTCAATGTGTGACCAAGTCCTGTCAAAACCTACACCTAAGACTAAATTTAAATGGGTCACAATAATTAGAACATTTATAGTAATCTCCAAACTCCAGGCAGATTCTAGTCTGTAGTGCTTCATAAAAGGAATAAGCACATCCTAAGTATGTATCTTTATATTGCATTTACTTTCAAACAGATGGGTGACAGTTCATTGGCCTGCGAAGTGATCTCTAGATTAGAGATCCTAGTTTGCATAGAATAGCATGCTTGGTTCAGGTGAATCTGGAATTTGTTGTGCTTGTGGCATGCTGGCCACAGAGTCACCTAATGGAGTATGCCTCACTGAACACAATGTTGTACTTATGACATGCTGTTAAGGACAGTACTAACAGGGTACTGTCTTTTATAAACCAAACCCACAGGATTATGATCTGAAAAGGTCTTTGGTAGTATCTCTACTTTAGAAACCTTAGTAGCCAAGTCCTTTTAAATCTAAATCTTATCTATTTTTGAGAAGGATCTATGTTATTCTCAAAAATAAGTATACTTTCTTGAACTGTCATTTTTCTGTCTCCATATATCAATCAGGCCTAAATTGTCCATCAAATAAAAAAAAACATTTTCTAATTTACCTTGGGTAATTTAAATATTTTTCTCAGTTCTATCTAGTTGCAGGGAGATCACTCTATTACAATCCCTCATCAAACACCAGTTTTCATTAAAAAAAACACACCCATTAGCCTCTCCATAAGTCGTTTATAGAACATCACTTTAAACTCATTTGGGGCATAAATTCCCAACACCATAGTTTTAGCCCCATGCAAATTAACTTCCACGTCAATAAATCTAGCATGCTTATCAGTCAATACAAGTTCTGGTTTTAGTTGGGAGTTAATGTACAAAACAATTTCCTTCCTTCCTTCCTTCCTTCCTTCCTTCCTTCCTTCCTTCCTTCCTTCCTTTCTTTTTGATACCTCCTGAGATAAATTCTTCACCCAATTTTTTATAAATCAAATATTTTGTATCCTTTTTTCTAATCTGTCTTTTCTAGGCAAATAATATCTTGTTTTAATTTTTTCAAATAATGAAATATTTTTTCTCTTTTGAGGAGCATTTGCTCCATTTATATTTCATGTTAAACATTTGTAATTCGTAAGCCAAAAATTTAGAAAAGTCAATACCTGTAGCTCCTAATTCAGTATCATCCTTTTCAGATTCCTGTTGCATCTGTTGTGATTTTTGTATAATCCATTTGAATCTCCTCCAATTTTTCTTTGAATCTTTCTAGAAACTCTCTTGCCTTCTGAACAGAATTCAGTCAAAATCTCTGCTATTTAAAAATCACACCTTTCAGTTTGTCCCATTGAAATGGGATCTTTTTCTGCTTTAATCTTTGAATTAAAAATTACTCTTTTCTCTTACGTAAAATTTTGATGGGAATAACTTCTGTCTTGCTCTCTAAAATTTCTACTTTGTCATTAATCTGTTTTTTTTTTTACTTCTCCAGGCATTTTTTTTACAGAGCTTTCCATCTTCCTAACTTCTTCTTTCACCTCCTCTTTTCATCTTTACAAATCTTTCATCCATTCTTTTTTCAAAGGCTGTCAACTTAGTATCAAGTGATTCTAACTTACTATGCTCAATTGTTCAAATATTTTCTGAAGCAAATCTGATATTGTTCCTTTCTTTGCAGGTTGCTCTAACAATCCCCTTCTCCCTTCTATTCTTGCTGCTTTTCTAGTAGTTGCCATTCTGATATTATAATCCCAAAATAAAAGTGACTCAAAGGGAAATGAAAAGACAAATTACCCCCTTTTTTCCTCTTTTCTCTTTCTTTGCCTTTAACACTTTCATTTCTAATAGCACTCCCGTAGTTTCAATCCACATCACAATCCACATCTCCATAGAAAAGTAGCATCACATTCTGACTTGTATTGCTTTTTTTGTAAAATCCACCAATTGCTTGCACTCTTTAATAGTAAACAAGCAGCATTCCCAGAAAAGTCCAGTCTGTTTGTCTAGTTTAAGTTTATGCAAAAGCACTTTCACCAAAAAGAAAAACAGTAAAAATAAAAAATAACTGTCCTCTTTATCCATTTTAAACTTTCTTAAATTATTTCTTTGTTAAGCTTTTTGCCAAAAGTTCTTGAGTCTTTAAATCCTTAAAGCCTCTTTTTATCTTCATAATCCAGAAAAAAAGTTACACTCACCAAGAGGAATCTTACCTTGCCACAAAGAAAATCTCTATTTGTAGATTAATTAAATCCAAATGTGATTAAGAAATGAGGATGGTTGAACTTTATGTCTGTATAGGATACATTACAACTGTGAGCTTAGATGGGTCCTGCGACTCCCAGCTGCTGTACTCACGAGCCGACTGCAAAAACTTCTGTTCCTGTAGTTTACTCATGAGGAGCAGCTATCCGGCATACAAGTGGCTATCTCATGATCCCTTCTTTATCCGGAGAGATTTTGCTGGCCAGCGTTCACCTTCTGGCCACCGTTCTTGGATGTAATGTCATCCTCACTCCTTCGGAGATACTGTCCTGTTCAGACTATGAGGTGGCCAGGCAGAATTACTATTAAATTCTTTATTTACAAATGACTGTTTACAACATTGAAAGTCCTTAGAATAGATTAGGCAGTGCAGTTCAATCAAGTCCACCCAGGCAGTGGAGGATAACAAGGCAAGTCTGCATATTCAGAAGTAGAAGGAGATCGTGCCAAAACAGCAAGGCAGAACTCGGCTAATCCTCTCAATGAGGCAGCAAAACCTGGTGTAGCTAGAGCACATGGCAAGGAGGGGGCTTGAGGCACGAATCTCAGATTGGGCACGGAGGCTAGACTAGGCTTGACAATGGAGGCTAGGCAAGACTTGACTGGAGCATCAAGGCAAGGCTTGGATCTGGAGACAAGGCAGGACTTGGCTGGAGCATCAAGGCGAGGCTCGGGTCTGGATACAAGGCAGGACTCAGCTGCAATGGCATGGCAAGGCTTGGAACTGGACACAAGGCTGTACTTGGCTGGAGCGACATGACAAGGCTTGGAACTGGGAGCAAGGCTGGACTTGGCTGGAACAGGAAGGAACTGTGCTTGGCTGGAACAGGAAGGAAAACTGTGCTTGGCTGAAACGGCAAGACTAGGCTCAACTGGAGTGGTGTGTGAAGGAAGCAGTTCCGTGACAGCAGGAGGAGCTGCCTCTGATTGTGCGTCGGTTATCTCCAGCAGCTTGCTCTTGGCGTGCGTGCCTTTTTAAATGATCCTTTGTGCGCCATTTCTCGTCTGCAGCCAATCGGGCTGCCTTTTGCTTCTCACGCTTATCTGCTGTTCTCTCTCGAGCACTGATTGGAGGATTCAAACCTCTCCCCGAAGTTTGTCCAATCAGCATCTCCAATTTCTCCTGCTCTGCTGAGTCACTCCTGGTTTCTGTTTCCCCAATTCCCTCCTGATAAGTTTCGTTTTCCCCTTCTGGCTCAAGATAAGTTTCGTTTTCAGAGTCACAGTCAGACTCAAAACTCACAGATGTCTAGCCTGCCATAATCCTCACCAGAAGTGAGGCGGTCTAAACTGTAAAGTGGAGGTGGGATGAAAGTTCAAGTTTAAGGGCCTTCCGGTGGGAATGGCGGACTGAATGGCTGTGACTGCTGTTTTGATGAGCAGATCTGACACCGCGATGTTTTTCTTTGGGCTCAGGCAGGTCTTTCTGAAGCCCAAAAACGTTCTCCGGATCAAGGAGAACTCTTGGAATCGTACCATCTGTCTTCCGAATGGCTGATTGTAGCTGAGGTTTGCAAATAGAATTTCGCATTTGCTGGGCAAGATCAGCTGGGAGGTGTGGGATTTCATCATTTCCAAGCCGCGCTGTAGCCTTAAAGGGACACTAAGTCCAGTCACCCCATTTCTTAATCACCAATTTGTATATATATACTTTAAGCATAAGTATCCTAAGAGAGGCATTCTATAGCGAGGAGAAGCTGGCTCTCTTGGTGCCTAATGTTATTTCTGGGTTTACTTCTTAATTTTAAAAAAAATATTTTTAGTTCTGGATTTAGTTTTCCTCCCAAGGAAACAAAGATTGAGACTAAATAATTGTCTTCCTATTATTATTTTTGTATTAAATTTGAAGATATTAGCAATTGTTTGCATGTTGAATCTGCTGTTCTGAACTTTCAGTTTCCTGAGGCAACTTTCCCTGGGGAACTCTTTATTTTACTTTCACTAGACTAAATACATTCTTTGATACTTTCAACTTTTGCTGGCTAAGCTCCTAGGGGGCACCATAATCTGCTGAGTGAGACATGGAGGATTTCAAACAGATCTTTTCTGGTTTGTACCAGGATATTAAGCAGATTTCTTCTGATTTTTGTTGTGCTTTTATGCAAGATATCCAGGACATTGTGGAAAATATGAGATCCAAAATGTGCCTTCAGGCTGGGGATGTGGTGGATGAAATTGAAGAATTTAAGAGTGATAGAAACGTTTCTCTTAAGACTGAGATTGGAATCACTATAGAGATGCTGGATGAAGATTGGATAAAGGACTTGGAGGAAACTAAGGGTGAGAGTGATTTGCAAACCATATGTAAAATTGATTTCCTGGTGAAACATCACGAAAAGAACCTGGACTCTTTGAGGGGGGCAGTTGGGCTGGTTGATTTTTGTAAAAGGAAAATTTTGTGCATACTGTGGGGATATATAACTACTTTGATCTACTATGAAGTGGGATAAGGGTTGAAAAATCTTTATTTGGTTTGCTTTTTTGATTGATGCTATTTGTCTTTAAAGATTTGGATTTACTGTCTTGAATAGGTTTTTTATGAGTTTATTAAGATTAAAATTACTAAAACTGTTGTATTAGGGTTAAAGAATGTTTATCTGGTTATTATTAAAATTGTTGTATTAACTATAATAGTAGACAACTTAAGCTTTTTAATTTGATTTTTATTATAGTAGAAATGTATAGAATAGTGGTAGGAAGGGATTAGTTGAATATGTTTTATTTTTTGGAGGGGAGAAAGAGGGTTGAGGTTGATATAAATTTTTCTTTTCTTTATTTTAATATAAGGGGGAGGAGTAACTGTACTTAGTGATTTTTATTATGTTTTGAAGTAGATTGATTTACAGAAATAATGTGTTTTGGTTTAAGATAGAGTAAGAGATTGAGAGTTGAAATTTTTGTATATCCTGGCTGTTTAAAATCAGAAGCCACAACTCTTTGTAAAATTAAAAAAAAAATCTCTTTTGTGTTTTTGTACATTTTTAGTTTTTTCTTTTCTTTGTAGTTTTTTGTTTTTTTGTAGTTTTTCTTTTTCTTTAAATCTAATAACATTTATTGCAAAAAAAGAAAGTTCAAGTTTAAGATGCAAAAAAGCCCCATGCATCAGAATTGTTGAATCCATGCTGTCATTGATAGAATATTCCCTGCTACCATAAATGACTTATAAGTTGCCTAGTAGCCACCAACAAAAATATTAATTCTTGATGGAACAATTTGCTTATTCTACTTTATACATGATTTGGGCAAACATGTATTCAGATACAGAATTGCTGGTGTCAACTGTCTGATTTTCCCATACTTTTTAAGACCTTTTCAATATGTGAAATCTTAGATATTACTTTACCAGCCTTGATTGATCTTAAAAAACTAAGCGGAATTGGATTTGATTAGTATTTGAATGGGAAATTACCAGGAAGTACTATGGCTGCAGGCTAGAGTGGAAAATTGAAAGAACATCCCATAAGAAGGCAGTGGTAAACCACCTCTGTGTTATTGCAAAGAAAATAATATGGATGTGTCTATGAAGTCATCAGGAATCATGCTCAACTCAAAGAAGATTTTACATTTTCTAGCTTCTCTGAGACATTTTCTAACAAGATCCTATCTGGAGTCAAAGTTACTGTCTGGAAAATAATATGACTTAATATTGCAACAGAAAAAAATACTTCAAAGAAGTAATTCAGAGTTTTTCCTTAAAAACTGATTTTTTAAAAACAGTTAACTGGAATATTGTTTTTAAATGAAGCTGGTTTTCTTTCTTGAGTTCTGTTTTCCATCACTGCTTTATTATAAAATAACGGATGAAGTCAGACTTTCTGTTTTAAAACAAATACATTTTACACATTCTAAAGTTCACAGTGGCCTATTATTCTACTGGAAAGATACTGACAATATCTTTCAATCTCAGAACTCAAATTCTGCAGCTGAAAGAAACTGGGCAAATGTATAGTGAGTTGCATTTTTAAAGTGTCATTAGCCATGTATAGACAGCTCATAATCTTTTTCTTTGGTAGAATTTAAAGATCTTGTTCAAGTTTTTGAGAGAAGTAAGTTAATACCTAGTAACAGATATAGAGAGACCTCTGGAAGTACAATATAGCAGCAATCCTCCAGTGATTTCCAGGCAAAACAGATGAGTTTTACAGTATACTAAACTATTATTATCAGATACCAATCAAGACATAACAAAGGAAGTTGCCACCTATTGCTGGGCAGTGGTGAAGAAACAATGTTGGCTGCCCACCCACAAATAATGTTTAATTTAATCCCTGAAAGGAAGGTGGTTTTCTATATGTTGCTTAGCTCTTCAAGGAAATGATCTGGGAAATGTTTCAAACTGGAAGGACCTTTAAGGAAGTCTTTCTGTTTGTCAGACCAAAAGGAGTGAATTGGAAAAATAAGTCTGTTTGCATGGTTCATTAATACTTCAAATGAAAGTAATGGTAATTAGTGTAATTAGTGTAATTAGAACCGGTGATCTGTGCTAAGAGAAAACTTTTTAAGTTAAGACAAACATACCAACCAAACCTTTTTCATCATGTCATTCAGACTGAAGTAAAATGTAGCAATCTTTGTGTTGGGAGACTAACTCTGGGTTGAGAATGCCTCCGTTCTGCTGGGAACTCCTCTGTTTTGCTACAGAGGTGGGGATTTGTCCCCATGGGAGTAGTTTTTTTTTTAAAAATGAGTGAAAAAGATGTAGTTAATAACAGTACAGTAGACCATCAATTTAATGGACCTCAGTTTAGTAGATCTTACAAGCAATGAACAAAATATTTTCATTTATGTCTCTGTGCATGCATAAAATCCTGTCTGCTATTTTATGCATGCATAAAATCCTTAAAATGCACAGGTGTAAAATCCCATTCCCATGTTATGGATATATAAAATGCATAATATCTAAAATATGCATGCTTAAAACCTGTTGTGATTGAATAAACATTCATTAGTCCATTAAATCAAGAGTTTACTGTTTAATATTGTTTATTTTTGAAAACTAAACATGCATTTCACATTAAGGGAGAAGACTATTTATTTATTTTGTGTAATTACATAATTATACCTGCCTTTCTGCTTAACTGAATACATCAACTTCAAATTGATCTGAAAATAAAAAGATTAGCATAGGCATAAGATATATAGCTCTGATTTATTTTAGTATTAGACTTCATAATAAATGGGCTACAAGCAGATTCCAAAATAAGAATGCTACTTTGGTGTGCAATAGAATATAGTGTTGTCTGCACAACAAGATGGTTCATTATTCAGTAATGCCATTTGTGAATTCGTGATTCCTTTCCTGACAGTTTCCCTTGAAGCTTTTCAGAGACCAAAAAAGCCGTTTGTATGTTCAGAGCAGAACACTAATCCCCAGTTAATTTAACCTTGGTTAACTGAACCCAATTGCTGGATTTGCATAATAGGTTGAACCCTAAACTAACTATATGGTTGGATTTGCTCAACATATTGAACTATAAACTAGTTGACACATTTTAATTTAGTGTGCTGTGTGAATCCAACCATTGTCTCATCCAGTTTGTATCATCATCGTCATCATCAGGGTTACTTTGGGCCAATCTTCTGTCAACCCAACCTACTCACAGAATCGTTGTGCGGAAAAATAGGAGGAGAGAGCACTACAGAGGCCATCTTGAGCTCCCGTACAGAAAAGGTATAACTTAATGTTATTGAAGAGCCTAAAATAAATTATGTTTAAATCAGAGTTGAATAATGCTGGAGGGACTGTAGGTCCCAATTCAGCCTACTGACTTGATAGCAGAGGGCCCTCTGGTGACATTGTGATGTCACTGGAAGGGTTGTCCCTCATTCTTTGCCAGTTTGGAATGTTCAGAGGAGGCCAGTTTAGCACATGCACAATTAAGAGAAAATAGGAAAGTATATTTTATAGATGTGAAGTGGAATCAAAGGATGTATAGGTTGGAATAGGGGCTTAACTTTAACAATGCACTAGTTTTGTTCATATGCTGAAGGAGCACAAATTACACAAAGAGAGCAAATGTGTATGTTGTAGCATATAGGGAAGCACATCTCATCCTTTGCAAAATCTCAGTTAGTAGACTCAGAAATCAATCTGCCAGTTACTTGTGTTCAGCTGAATGTAGCGGTTTGGCTAGAACTATCTATTTCAAATACTCACTGCCTTTGTTGCTGTCACCCTCAGCATAGTGGTTCTTAAACTTTTTGACCCAATTACTCCTTTTCTTGGTCTTGAATAATATTACCCCACAAAAAAACCCAGACTGTTGTTTTACACAAGGGTCTCTGTGGTGGCAGTCCCAAACTGGATCCTTGACTCATAAATAAGCAATTACAAATTGCTCCATTACCCCCAGGATATGCTCAAATTACCCCATCAGAGGTAATTACCTCCAATTTAAGAACCACTGCCTTAGCACCTGTAGGTTCATAACTAATGTACTGTCTTTAACACTTTTTTGAGGACCTTGTACTTTATGGATTATCAGGCTATTCTTGTGGACTATGGGTCTGTGAGTGTACTATAACAATGATTGTCCTTAAATAGTATTGGAAGGACTATTTTTTTTCAGACAGCTGTATGTAAGGATTTGTTTGAACTCCAGGTGAATGTTTTTTTGTTTTGTTCTCTATAGTTCTCCCCTGCTGCTGAATATTTCAGGAACTGTATGCAATTACATGGTTGGGACTCATTTCTATTGATTATTGGTAGAATAAAATCTTTATTGTTAAGATATTTTGTGCTAGTCTCATTCTCTATATAGTTTAAACCATGGTTGATCAATGCAGTCTAGTTTAATTGAAAGAGTTCTGTTTTGTTGCCTCAGTGAAAGAATCCTGTTTTGCCCTTCTCTCCTTTAAAATAGGAAGTTTCCACAATATTTCAACATTGGCTGCAGTTTCCTGAAGTCTTGGCCTTTTGTTCTGTTCTAACCATAATGACTATAGGTGTTTCCTTTTAATTGTACACCTCAACATACGTAAAATCCAGATCTTGTGACATGCAAATTCAAATGAGTTGTTCTGGAAAATGCCAACACAATGTTATATAAAATAGCTTATTTAAAGGAAGTTGATTTATTTTTATATTTTAATTAAATCTGTGAGTTGTTTGCTATTTAAAAGTGGGTTGATGAACAGTGTGAATGTAGCAAGATGGGGTATTAATGGGCAATCCATGAAGGCTATGTACAGTGGTGCTTAAAAGTTTGTGAACCCTTTTGAATTTTCAATATTTCTGCATAAATATGACCTAAAATGTGATCTGTTCTCTACACGTCCCAAAACTCGATGAAGAGAACCCAATTAAACAAATGAGTAAAAAACATTATACTTGTTCATTTATTTGTTGAGGAAAATTATCCCAAGCTACATATTTGTGTGTGGCAAAACTATGTGAACCTTTGCTTTTAAGTATTCCCTTAGTTTGTGATACAAAGTCAACCATCATGCTAAGGCATAAAAGGTCTTGTTTGGATATGTAATGTTATATGAAGCTAGCCATTAGGTAAAGAGAGAGGAAGAGATGAAACTAATTATGAAGCTAGTCTCAAAACTGAAACTAGTATTTTGGAATCCTGAAAAAAGAATTGTTCATACTTCAACAACTCTGCTCTTTAATAGAAGGAGAGACAATGAATATCACTGCTGCCATCAAAGCCACCCTCTCCCAAACCCTTATAGGAATTAAGCATTATAAAACATGCATGCATGTTGAGATTGGCACTTCTTAGTCAAAACAAATTCTACAAATTATTCTCTTTCAGAGAAAAGAGCACTGGCTGCTGGCAAAATACAATCTGGATATACCATGAAATTAACCAATTATTTACAGGGTAGTCCTTGCTTAATGACCATTTGTTCAGCAACCATTCAAAGTTATGGTGGCTCTGAACGAATGGTACTTATGCCCATTCCACAAAGTTACGGCCGTTGCAGCACCCCCAAGTGCCTGCCTGCACTTATGATTGCAGGGGTGCTTCAGCTCTCCCCACTTGCCTATCTCCCTCCCATCTCTGACCTTTTGGCCACCCTTCACAGTGGCATGCCTTGGTGGTGGCAGTGCTGGACCTGAAGTGGAGCCCCAGGGCCTTCTGCAGTCTCAGCTAGTTACCACTGCTTCCAGGCATCTACTTTAGTCCCAGTGCCACTGCTGAGGAGTACAGCCTCAAGCTCCGCACCACAGCACAAAGCCCTAGCTGCCCCCAGCACTACAGTGCAAAGCCCCTGCCATCCTGTGATCTGTAGACCCCGCTGCACCCAGCTGACCATTCTTGCGGCCTTGTTAAGTTTCAGAAGGCCTCAGGAGCCTTTCAAAGCATCAGGGGCTTTCAAGTGAGGTTCTATAGTGGGCTAGACGTCTCCAGAGGAGCAGAGACAGCACTGCAGTAGTGATTGGCAGCCAGTTGTGATTTCTGGCTGGCAAAGTCTTTCGGGATAAAGGAGAGACCAAGAGATCACCCACCTGCATCCTAGACAGCTGCTCCTTGAGAAATGTTGCAGGTTTCTCCTTGGGAAGTCTTGCGGTTTTCTTGTGAGTAGAGTGGCTGAGGGCCAGCTCACTTGCACTCAGAATGTGCAGCCTTTTAAAGGACACTAAGTTCCCAAACCCTCACTTTCTTAGTCACTTTTGGATACAATCAATTTACAGTTGAAAAGAGGTCTTCGAAAACAGCAGAACAAAGAGAATAGTCTTTAGGTGAGTTATACTTCATTTTGAATTACAGAAAGTAAAACAAAGAGGAAATAATACTTTTAAAAGACTTTAAAACAACAGCAAAGAGATTAAGATTTTGACTAAGAAAGTTATAAACAGATAATGGGGATAGTATAAATCTGAAAGGTAAATATTTTGGCAAAAGTGCTTTTGGCATTACTTGGAATTAATTAAATAAACTAGACTTTCTTGGGAATGTTGATTGTTTGACAACAAATTGAGGATATTTGGTGGAAGTTACAAAATAAGGAGATAAGTGTAATATGAGACTGATTATGTCATCTTCTAAACTACAGAAAGACAGATTGGACTAAAGCCTTAACGGTATAGAGAAAGCGAAAGAGGAGGAAAAAAGAGAAGCCTACTTTTTACCTTCATCTTTGTAATTGACTTATTTTTACTTTTGGATTGTAAATAAAAAATGGCAACCACCAGAAAAGTTGCAAACCAAGTTGAGGGAAGAAGAGGTCCATTAGAGCAGCCAACAGAAAAAGGAATTATCCCATAAATATTACAAAATTTTTTTGAAGAAATAGGAAAGCAGGTATATGAATCTGTCAAGTCTGTCAAAAGTGAGTTGGTTGCTTTTGAAAGGAAAATGGAAGAAAGATTTGTAAAGATGAAAAAGGAGATGAAAGAAGAAGTTACAAAAAAAATTGAATCTATAGGGCATCTTACAGGAGAAGTTAAAATAAGCTGGAAATTTTAGAAAGTAAAACAGAAATAATAAACAGAGATGGAAAAGGACTTAGACAATTTGGCATTATTGGAATTGAGAGAAAAAGAATTCTGCCTGAGATTTAGAGCGGTTCCAGAGGATCCTGGAGAAGATACTAGAGAAAAGATTGTTCAATTTCAAATTTTTTGGAATGGGATGAAGATGCCATAGAGGCAGAAATTGATGAAGTCTATAGAATCAACATACAATTTGCAAGACTAAGAAATACATCAAGGGATATTCTTGTGCTTTGTCAGAGAGAAAATTAGAGATCAAGTTTTACAGCAGCATGTCACTACCAGACTGAAGATTAATAATGCAGGTGTGATTGTACTTCAAAAAAATCCAATTAGAATATTGCACAAACGAAAAGAGTACTCCTTTTTTACCTGACAAGTTGAAACAGAAGAAGATACCATTTTGATGGGATAAATTGGAAGGAGTGATCTTCACATTTAAACAAGAGAGGCTCAAAATGAATTCAATCCAAAAGCAAGAGAAATTCTAGAAAAGTTTAAAGGGGAACTGGAAGAAACTCAAATGGAAGTGACAAAGGGCCCCAGCACTCTGGACCATAAACAGCTACAACAAGAAACTGAGGAGGAGACCACCATGCTAGGCACTATAGGTATGGACTTTTCTAAGCTTTTGGCATAAATATGGATTTTAAATGCCTAATGTAGAAATAAATGGAGCAAATGCTCCTCCAAAAATAAGAAACAAGATATATTTTATCTTCAAGAAATGCATATAAAATATTTCATCTGCAAAAAAGTGAGTGAAGAATTTATTTTAGTGGGAGAAAGTTCTTTTGTATATAAACCCCCAATTGCAACCAGAAGTGATAGTGATTGATGAGTTTGTTAGATATGTGGGGGTGGAAGCTACTTTGCTTGGGGCCAAATTTTTTGTAATTGGAATTTATGCTCCAAATGAGGATAAAGTAACTTTTTACAAAGGACTTGTGGACAAACTAATGAACTTATCATATGAAAATTGGTATTTAATGGGAGATTGGAATGGAGTGATTTGTCCACAAAAGGACAGAACCTCTGAAAATGATACTAAAATAATGGGGACTGCTGGGATTGCTGTCGCTAAGCGATGCGGTCACATGACATTGCCCTTTATGACCTCATTTAGCAATGGAAATTCCGGTCCCAGTTATTGTCAGAACTCAAGGACTACCTGTACATTACATTTAAAAGGCTCATCTACAAGCAGCTGCAGATTCAATAGTTAGCAAACTTGTGTAGCAAAGTGCTTGATGTTTGCATTAGAATTTTGTTTCCACTCCACCTAACTTGGAATCCATAATGTGTTTTGCCATCTCTGCCATGAACTCTGTGGAATTTTAGGAGTCTACAGCAGCTTTAAATTAACAAACAGTACCAAAGAACCTCTTAAACTAGCTGCTGTGTTAAACATATTTTAATAACTCTTACACTTAGATTCTTGCTGTGCAATCCAAGGGCTGCTTTTGAAAGTCATTTACCTGTTATGTAACTTAGTAGCAAATACAGTTGTAATCAAAGTTAGTCAACCCCCATTGCAAATCAGGTTGATTGTCAAAATGTACAGACTTTCAGCTGTGTGCAATGAACAAATCCAACAAAAGCAATTGAAGTCTTTTTGTATCCTGTTCTTTGCTTGTGAAGGGCGATGATCTCTTTTTCTTACCTTTTTGGACCATTCTTTTGACTTAGCCATATTGTATTTCTAACATGCAGTCAAACGTGACACTCAAATAAACCCCTAGCCAGTTCAGGTATTTCATGTGTTCCAGCTCAAGCACACCTGGTGCAACTAATGAAGCCCTTGATTAGTTACATCAGGTGTGCTTGAGGCAACACCTGTTTTACATACTGTATGTGTGCTATTGTGACAGATTCAGTTCCAGGGGTTGAATAATTTCGAGACTGGAGAAGTCATTATAAGTTTCATTTTCAGTTGACTTTGGGGACACCACTTGAAGCATTTGTTGTGTTGAGCTATTTCAATTACTTTTGTTCGAGTTGTTCATTGCAAACAGCTGAAAGTATGTACATTTTGACAATCAACCTGATTTGCAATGGGGGTTGAATAATTTCGATTACAACTGTAGTTCATGGCTGGCTAAGTTAGTAACCTCTGCAGTTGTTCCAGAATCACATTTAGTACATATATTTATTCTTTAAAATTTTTAAACAGTTAATTTGGATATTAGTGAATGCAGAAATAGATATTGGTAATTTTCTGTATGGCTTCAGCAAAACCTATCATTATTGCAGTTCTCTTGAGAACCTTTCTAGTTTTTGTTTCTTTATGGTGTCCTTGGTTCTAGATTCAGCTAGTCTTGTGCTCTTCTAAGTACAGTGGGTTTTTTTTGTTATTAATGTAGTTCCTGTTTTGGCATCTTCCTGCCCTATAGACTGTCGAAATGGGACTTCCTAAATCACTATTCCTGCACCCCCAGATCCTAATATGATCATATTTCATTACAGTTTAATTATTGTTGATTAATTTCCAAGTGCATCCCATGAGCCTTCAAAGTTTCTTTCAGGAATTATTTGCACTTCAGGAATTACTAGATTTTAATACATCAGAGCTATGAACTAGCTGTAAAGTAAGATGATGACATCACCCTAAAATTGTCACTGCACATTTTAAAAGTATATTTTATTTTCTTAGAATCAGAGCTGTACAGATAATTGCAAGAAGCGAACAAAGCATCTGCTGTCTTGCCAACTGGTCATTTAGACACAGGCAGGACATTTAAACAGCTATAACATACTATATCTTCTGCTGCTAAAGCCTTGATTCTTGCTATTCGCTATATTTTTGAACAATATACATTTCAGTTCTTTTTGGGATAGGCATATTTAAAACAGCTAGCTACAGAAATAACAATTTTAATAGTTATTTGAAATGTGAAACCACTTAACTAGACTCCAGACATTACTTTTTCATGTATTGAATAGATGTCGCTGAATAATCAGAAAATTGATTATTTATTTTAAAACCTTTGTATAACACTTCCTTAAAAAACATTATATTGCTTACAATAAAATAGAGGCAATGAAAAACTAACAAAGTTAGATTTATCTTCTTGCATAGAAGTAAGCATCCGAAAGCAGCATGTTCAGTTCAACACAGAAGAAAATCCCTTTTAGGCTGTAGGGATAATCTTCCTCCTGCTTATTTTAATTAATAAAACAGTGTCATCAAGCAATGAAGGAAAAATGTGCTCAATCAGTTCCTTGTGGATACAGCCGATGCTGTTTAGTTTGATTTTTTTTTCTCAGTGAAATTAGGAGGAAAAATGTATATTTGGAAGATAGATCCTAGATCAAAGACAATTAGAGGCTATTGTTTAATTATTGCTGCTTTATGTACAAGGAGTCTGGAATCTTAGAAAGAAATTAGGTACAGACCCAATAAGATTCTCCGTAATACAAACAGTGCCGCTTTAGCCCAGCTCACCATCTGTTTTCCTAAGTACTTTTTCAAGATAATTCTAATATAAGTTTTGTATCTGGCAGTACCTGACCATGTCTAGGCTTGGAAGCTAAACAAAGTCAAGGCTGATTAATTTTGAATACTGGTAGCATTTTATGAAGTTGAAGTTTCTCAAAATGGCTGCTATAATAAAACACTTTTACCAGAGGGCAAAATGTTGAAATTGTTCTCCATCACCTCAATTCTGTAGGATCCTTTGTGTGATTCAGCCAGAGAGGATGCAGTGACACTACCCCATCTTTTATAATCAGTAAATAGATTATATACTGATAAATTTATAGATTTTACCCAATTCAGTATTCTCCAGAAATATTAAGGTCAGAACATACTAGTTGGGAATCCTGGGGGTTGTAATCCCACTATATCTGAAGAGTGCCAGTTTGGAGATAGCTCATATAGGTTATTCTGCTATGCTAATGTTAGCTCTTGCTCGTGCTTATGCTCTGTTTGCTTAACTGTTGGCAAAAGAAAGTACTGAATATTCTAAATGTGGTAAAGTTTAAGGAGTTGCAACCTTTTGGAACTGAAGGGGAAAAGGTGCTTTGGAGTGCGTTGGTGGTCAAATAATACCTGTTGGCAACTCCTTAAAGCAACTGTGTCTTTCGCTGGGATGGCTGCCCTCCAAAGGTGCAACATGAGCCCAAGAAAATACATGTTTGTTTAAAGAGTTGCAAACAGGTGCTTTATGTGCATGTGCTCCAAACCATCTTTCTCTTTTGAAATCTGAAACACGGCAGAACTGAGTAAAGTCTCTACTTAAAGGTCCGTGCTATTGCTATGGGTTTGCCTTAATTCCAACAAAATTCTTAAAGCCGCAATATACCTGAGCTGATTTTTTTTCCCCTAAGGTGGCTGCAGATTTTCCCATTGGGCTTCATCTTGCATTAACATTGCTGAGTAGAGTACCATTATTCTTTGTCTTCCTTTTAAATTAATTATCTTTCAACCACTCTTCATTAACCAGTTTTCACAGATGAGTTAGATTGTATCAAAGAAACTTCTGAGTTGCAATATTTCTTCCTAGTCTGAAAGATTCTTACTCCATGTCATCCTCCCAAATACCTGTTTGTTTCTGTAGATCCCTAATTCTTGTTCCTGATGGAGATGACAGATGGGCCCTGTTTTTGCCCTCAGTGTCATGCAGAATACACACTGTAAAGTAACATGAACTATAATGGTCTAAATAGTTTGCAGCTGTGCCGACACTTGGATGGTTTAGCTAATTACACAAGCAGCTTGTTCAGCAAAAAGAATCTATTTATAAAATTCAGTTGTGTTTCTTACAGTCTCATTCACATTGCAACTTGCAGGATGAGTGACAGGGCCCAATGCCAAGTCACCTGAATACTTTCTGAGCTTATGTATATGACTTTTTTGAATAGTTTCCAATCTGCTGGACTAAAATTACAAAGCAGCAGCCATTAATGCAGCCTGCCCACCATACTTAATACTGGAAAGAAGATACCAGTCATATGGAAGACACAACTAGTTAAAATTCAGTGATCTCCTTAATCAGAAACTTCTAAATGTTACTAAAGAATTTTGGATAAATCTGTGTCTTCCAAATACGGATATGATTCAATGTACATTAAGTGATAATATTTAGAATCTGTTCACCTTACTGAAGATCAGGGAAGCATGACAGCAAGAGAAGGACATTGTGCCCTTGGCCCTGGACAGTATTTTGGGAAAGAGTTCTGATGGAACTTCGTCTGCTTCAGTCACGCTCCAGCTCACTATCTTTTCATTTAGTGCTGAGCCTGGCTTGCCTCCAAACAAATTTTAAATTGTATTAAGCAGGCCTCTTCCGTTTCAGTTGAAGCAGGGCCCGGTCACATTCTTTAGGGCCTGGGAAGAAAAATGTGCTCTTCAAGGGCCAGTGTAATACTTGCATTTAATGCATGGATATATGAGTATTAGATAAAAGATCTATAAAAATACTTGCCAGGACTTCAAAGGAATAAATAGGTACCACAAAATAAAAGTTAATTAAAAGGTGCAGGAATGAGAGTTGATAGTTACACTGAGAATAGAAATGTATTATAGAACCAAGATTTTTTAAAGTATCTTTCTCTCTACCACAGTGGATCACAGGTTTAGAACCATAGCTGTTCTTTGCTCCTAGAATACAGTGGCCTGTTCTGATTGTGCATAAGGGTACATAGACCACAAGTACACCATTTTTTAAAGGCCATGTCCATGACTGAAATTTTGAAAATGTCCTGGATTCCATCAGATAATGACCAAATCCCAAAATACAAAATATCACAAGTGTCTCCCCTCTTATTTGTACATGTGTAGTTGCATACATGCACATTTAGGCTTTCGTTTCTTTCAGATTTCTTCTCCTATCCCATAGTATTTCATTTCCCCCTCCTTCTTGCTTACTTTCCCTAGTCTCTCTCTCTCCCTCTCCTTTTTCTTTGCTCCCATCTTTCCTAGTTTCCATTTCTCATATTATTCCTGATGTCATTTGGAACCCATGAAGTTCACCACAAGCAATTTTTCTCCTCTTTTATCCTTTAGTACACCATGAAGAAAGATTTTAACCCTCCTCCTTGCTCTAGCTTTTTACATGTGCTGGACTTCTTTATGGCAATACATATTTTAAAAACTTAGTCTTCTGTTCATAGTAGGTATAGATTAATGTTTGCTATTAATATTTGCTAATATTTTACCAAGTAACACCTTTCTACCTCCACTCAGATGGTTGCAGTATAAAAATATATGAAGGTACCCTATTCATGCCCTCTCAAGTCCTGCTGTGCTGCCTTATTGTGGTGGGGTATACCTGGGAGGGATGAGCAAAGAATGACAGAAGTGTATGCTAAGAGTATATAACCCCAGCAGGCATCACTCAAGGCATGAAGGTCATCCAGCTGCCCAGCCAAAGCAGACAGACACCTATATTGGGCAACAGCAATGTAGAAGGATGTTAGAGGTGGATGATGACTTTAGTGACAACAGCAAAGGCATAATTTCATACTGTGCAGGAGAAGGTAATAGTGAACCACTCCTGTATTTTACCAAGAAAGCCACATGGATAGAAAATATAAAAATGATGATATAGTGCTGGATGGTGGGCCCCTCAGGTCAGAGGATCTTTCAGGGTACCAATAGCGCTTATGATGTGGCTAGATTAAACCCTTCAGAAGGTCAACTTGCTGATGTTTCCATACAGGAAAAGAAAACCCAAGGCTGCAGAACAATTACATTTGGAATATGGGATGTAAGAAGCATGAACACAGGGCAGCTCAACACAGTGAAAGATGAAATGAATCTACTACACATTAACATCTTTGGCATTAGCAAATTGAGATGGACTAGAATTGGACACTTTCAGTCAGAAAATCAGAGTGTTTACTAAGGATATGAAAAACAAAGATGAATTGTGTTGCTTTTATAGTTAGGAACAGTATAGCAAAAACAGTACTAGGCTACAATGCAATCAGTGATTGAATAATATCAATTAGACTTTATTGACATGTTTAAAATGATGATCATCCAAGTTTATGTTCCAATCACTGGTGCAGAAGAAAAGGTTGATGAGTTTAATTATCAAATTAAATTTGAAACTGACAGAACATGCAAGCAAGATGTGCTGTTTGTGATTGAAAACTGGAATGCCAAAGTTGGAAATACTAAGAAGGAAAGTGTACTGTTAGTTGGATTATCTGGCTTAGGAAACTAAAATGAAGCAGGAAAATAACCATTTCTTCATTGCTAACAGTCTTTAAACAACCAAAATGATACCTGTATACATGGATATCACAAGATGGAGTACACAGAAATCAAATTTACTGTATTATTGGTAGAAGGAGATAGAAGAGCTTAATTATAACAGTAAAGATGGGCCCAGGTGCTGACTGTGGAACAGATCATTAATTGCTTATGTGCAAGTTCCAAGTTAAGCTAAAGCAGAAGAAAAAAGCCAACCTGTTTCCACAATACAATCTTGAGCATATAGCACTGTTTTCAAAGAGAACATCAGGAGTTGTTTTGCAGTTGTGTACCTCATTGATCAGGAACCAGACAAACTGTGGAATGAAATCAAAGCTTTTGTTAAGGATGAATGTAAAAAGAAAAACTGCCAAAGACCAAGAAACACAAGAAAGCAAATTTGACCTCAGAACAAATAGTAGAAATTGCTGAGAAGAGAAGTCAAAGCCAAGAAAGACAAACATCTGAGGATGAAACTTAACCATTTCAGAAAGCTGTTAGAACGGACAAGAAGCAGAATTACTACAACATCTCTAAAGGCATTGAAAATGGAAACAGACATGGAAAAGCAAGGAAAGACTCTGAGCTCAAAAGGAGGCTCCAACCTCCGGTCGGTATGCTAAAGGATGCCAATGGCAGATAACTGATTCAAGGTAGATCAAAGAATGATGGAAGGAGTATACTGTAATGTCTGTAATGTATAGATACCAATATCCAAGATACTGTGATGGCCGCAGTACCAGGATCTTAACTTGAGAAATTCTCCAGACAGTCCATTAGGAAGCTTAAAGAATTCATTTATTAAAATCCAGTTACACAGGACAGTTGCAAAGCTCTGAATAGTGTTTTGGTGCCAAAGCATTCAAATTAAATCATCCCCTCTGACATAGTCTCTCCTTGTTTCGTCTCACAAACAACCCCATTCTCACTGCTGATCTTCCGCCTCCCATCTCCTTAGACTTAATTAGAGTCCAGGTATCTTATCAGTCTGTCCTTGGCTTCAACGGCTTGTGAAGGAATGTGATTAACGATCCTCTCTGTCTGCAAAGCTGCGAGAGCTGACACATGTTTGCTCTTGTTCTGGCATAGCATCTAGCAGCTGATACATGTAGCAGTGACTTCATGGCAGGTGTGCAAAGCGAGCCTGGCAGATACTTTAGAAGATACTCCATACTTACAAGAACCTATTATACTAGAAGATGATGTGATATCAGCACTCCAGTCATTATATAGTTGGAGGACTATAAGGATTGTTAGAATATCTACAGAAGTATGGCAAACAACAGAAGAAAAATCAGTAAAGGTTCTAACCAATCTATGCCAGCAAATGTGGAAAACAACAGAGTGGCCAACAGATAGGAAGTAGTCTCCATACCAATACCAAAAATAGGAGACTTAACAAAATGTGCACACTGTTGTACAGTATCCTTAATTTGACATGCTAGCAACACAATGCTTAGGATCACCCAACAGAGATTATAGTCCTAAATGGAAAGGGAGATGCCATGTTCATGCTGGCTTTAAAAAAGGCTGAATAACATGAAACATTGTTGCTGATGCATGCTGGATAATTGAGAAGGAAGTAAATATGTCCTTCACTGATTATTGTGTCAAGCTGTGGACTGTTCTTACAAAAATGGGAATCCCAGAACAGCTCCTTGTCCTAATGCAAAACCTATATGCAGGTCAGGAAGCTACAGTATGGACTGAACATGGCAAAACAGACTGGCTTCAAGTTAGAAAAAATCATGGCTCCATAATCTCCCCTTATTTATTCAGCCTGTGTGTGAAATATATATTGAGGGAAGCTGGATTGGAAGAAGATGAGTATGGTTTTAAAATTGGAGGAAGAAACATCAAAAACTGTGCCATGCTGATAATACTACTCCGGTAACTGGAAATGCAAATGATCTGCAAGCTCGGATAATGAAAATCAAGGAGCACGGTGAAAAAAATAGGTCTCAGCTTAAATATATATATAAAAAAAAAACAATGGCACCATAGGATCAACTATCAACTCCTTTTTGAATTCAATATTACGATTATTTATTACAGATTATTATTTATTACAAATTATTCCTTGAAAGCTTTGGGGTTAATCTCAGCCTTTTATGGCTGAGTGGGCCATCCTGTACCAGTTATTCAAAGATGTATATTTTTATATCGATAATGTTACACATTGACCTGCAGGTTCAAAACAACAGTTGTTCTGAGTATCTTTTGTCTATATGAGGCACAAATACATTAACACCAATGATTAGTGTATATTTGCCTCATTTTGGATATTGATAATGGATTCTTTTTTATATTCCCTGAGGCACATGCATCTTTGATCTGATCGTTCCTTTATTGAATAAAAACCGACTAACTGCACATAGGAATTGTGTCCAGAAGAGTTTGCTATAAAAGGCACTGAAAGATGCTAAGGAGTTAACATTAGTCTACATTTTTGCAAAGCAGGAAAATGCATGTTTTACTAAACATACTTTTGTATATTTTGATTGAATGTTTACATAAGCATAAGCAATGACCATTCTGTATAGTTATATTTAACCTTCGTTTCTCTATAATTTTTGCTTTTAATGTTTCAAATTATACCTTTTCCCAGATCTGGCAGAAAACTCAGACAGAGACTATCACGGTAGTAGAAATAGAATCTGTTTTCCTCTAGGACCTGGCCAAGACAGCTAGTAAAGTTATATGATCAATACAAATGTCCAAAAAGAAACGTATTTGCTGGCTTGTTTGCAGTTTTCTCAAATTTTATCTTAGCATTTATATATCTAGTACATATCTAGGGGACACAAATACAAACTGATACACTTTAGGATAACCCATGGAGAGGTAAGAACATGGAGCTCTATTTTCAGGTTACTTGCAATCTCTTGGAGTTGAGAGTTCAGTTTTAATAGTAATTATCATAGAGTGTCTATTTACATACCAACATTTGATTGTGAATTGTAGTTATTTGAAGATGAAATATTGATCCTTTCTGAACATTAATGAGGATTGGTTCTTACAAATAATTTTGTTTGCTTTGAATATTACTGTGTAGTCTAAGCAACATTCCTTAGGAGATTTATCACTCAATACAGTAAGACTTTCAGCTGAAAGATTGGTTAGTCTGATCAACCAGCTTGATCAGACTAACCAATACTGTAGCTTATGATGCATGTATATTTTTCAAAGTATTCATGTATGAAATTTATTCTCTCTACCAAAAGTAAGGGGGAAAGCCTTTCATTTGCTTCTGCTTAAGTGTATTTTAAAATAGTACCTATAAAATGGTGTATCCAAAATAGTATGGTCTTGATTTGTTGATACTCCTTTTTGAAATGTTTTGCTTTGGGTCCTGCATTTTCATTTCATTATAATTTTTTTTTTCTTCTGGGCTTATAGTAAGTATAGGAGAAGCCTTATTTTGGAGACTGTTTTTAAATGTTAAGCCTCTATGAAGTTTTGCATTTGCTTTGCAAAATGCAGGTATGGACATTGCTATGCACTCTTCTTTCTCTATACCCCACTTGATTATTACCTATTTAAAATACATTTAGAAATTTAAATTTGTTGTGATCTTCCAAAGGTACATCTTTCTTTTGAGGAAGACCAACTAAATTACATAATCTTTAAAAACTTCCAGCTCTTTTGGAAGATTCAGAGAAGGACTTGAGGAAGCACTCAAAGCATTTACATTACTGTCATTTTTTTTCTGGCTAAGATACAAAGTAAGATACAAATTATATTAACTGCCTTGCAGAAGTTTCTAAATTTCAGTTATCATCACAAAGGTATATATCCCATCTTACTTTTTGGGGAACAGCATCTGGGTTACATACCCTTAGACCAGACTTTCTCAACCTTTTGACCCCGAAGGAACCCTTGAAATATTTTTCAGGCCTTGGGGAACCCCTGCACACTCAAGCTCAAATATAGGCCAGGAGCTACAAAATCATTATATTCATTCCATAGGTAGGCCTGTATATATGCATTAACAGTGTTCTTAAACTAAAAATAAAGAATGAAACTTACATCTTTAATGTGAAGTTGCCTGAATTTGAAATCATTTTTTAAATAAATTGTGATCTCCCAGGGAACCCCTAGGGATCTCTCACAGAACCCTAGGGTTCCACAGAACCCTGGTTGAGAAAGGCTGCCTTAGACGGTAACAGCAACAGTACTGGATTCAAAGACAGTGTTTTATATGCACTGTAAGAAATACACAGACTGTCAGATTTTTCCTGACTGAAATATGAAGTACAGTTTAAACCATTTACAGCTTGCATCTTGGTTACTTCTGTACGATTACTTACTCTCTCCCCATTCATTTAGGCAATTTGCCTACATCTCCTCTGGTACTGGGAGCTTTCTCCATACATTTGCTGTCTTTGTTGGGGAAAGTATAATTAGCTCTCTTAGAGGGTAAGGTAGTCTTTGGGTTACAACGGTAATTGGGACCCGAATTTCCGTCATTAAGTGATGTGATTATAAAGTGTGACGTGTGACCGCACTGCTTAGCAACAGCAGTCCTGGTTGCCATTGTAATGCCAGGAGCACATAGGTCGTTAAGTGAGGACCCCACATGACCAGGACAAGGGAAGAGGCAAGAGCTCCAGGCAAGAAGAACAGTGGGCAAGAGCTATGGGCAAAACAACAGTAGAAACAATGTGTGACCTCCTGCTGGCTTCCCCGTTGACTCTGCTTGTGGGAAGCCAGCAGGGAAGGTCACAAATGGCAACCATATGACTGCAGGACACTGCAACTGTCATAATTGTGAGCCAGTTGCCAAGTGCCAAATCACAATTATGTTACCACGGGGACACTGTGACGGACACAACTTTGAGGACCGGACGTAAGTCCCCCTCATTCAGTGCCATCATAACTTCGAATGGTCGCTGAACGAGTGGTCGTATTCAGAGGACTACCTGTAAATTGAGTCTATGATCCAGTCAAAGAAATGACAGGTATACATTTGAGAGACCCTCCCTCTCTTGCTGCTGTTAGCAAAAACGTTTTACCAAACCAGTTAGTGGATCTCCCAGCTCCTGGGTTAATAAAAAGACCAATGAGGGAAGAGAAGCTTAGGTATATAGAGAGACTTGCAAGAATATTTATTTTTAGATTAAGAGGAGGAGATAAAACTTTTATTTCAAATCCCAGATTAACAGCCAGGAAAGCAGGGAAGTTGAGGTGAGCTAGGGAAGCTAAGAAACAGCATGTCTTGGGAGGAAGTAACTTTGCAAGAGTAATGGTTGACAATCAAAGAGGATTTTATCCCTACAAGCCTCCCTCAGAAAGGTCAGCTGCCTTGAAGGAGCCAGTGTCTCTGCAAACTATCAGAAACTAAAAGCCAAGAAGGTAGGCTCATTGGAAATCTCAGGGGCTTGAATTTCTGACTCTGGAATTGAAAGCCTGCTTGTACTTTCAAAAATGGGAATATTGGCCCTGTTTCTACAAGACCACATTGTAGTCCACATTATTGCAGGATTATGCAGGTTCTAAAGGAGTCATACCACTGTAGCTGTCCTATCAATATGATTTTTGTATTAGATTAAAGGTGATCTGAAAAACACATCTTCAACAGGCTTCTAATTGTTGATGGATTTCATTTTGATTTTAACTCTTGTTTTAGGTCTTTATAATAAACCACCAAGAGACTTTGGTAGTTATTGCAGAAAATGTTTAAAGACAAATATATCCCATAACCCTAAGAGCTACTTAAGGTTACTGGAATTCCTGAAAGCATAGAAATAATACTTGTATCTACTGGTTTCCAACCTGAAGCCAATCTTCTTAATTATTTCTTTAATTTAGAAGGTTATTCTAAAGGCTTAAGTTAAATCTTTTGGCTTCGCAAGAATTTAATTCAGAAGTGAAGAGGATCATACTTATTTAAAGCAGAAAAAGACTGTGGGTATATTATATATTAATGTATAACAATATATAAAAATAACATATACTGTAACATATATAAGAAATTGTGAATATATTTGCTAATGAAAGGCAGGCTTAAAAATAATCTTAGCTGAAATGCAGAACAGCCATGGTACCTCTTGAGGGACTTGTAGAAAGCATTTTAGAGAGTCACAGAAGTATTTTAAGAGCACAGTGTTTTTAATCCTTTGAGCTTTAGGAGAGGAGTATGAGAGAATAAGAGGGATCTAGTCAGTCATGCAACTGACTGTTGTTGTTGTTTATTCATTTAGTCGCTTCCGACTCTTCGTGACTTCATGGACCAGCCCACGCCAGAGCTTCCTGTCGGTTGTCGACACCCCCAGCTCCCCCAGGGACAAGTCCGTCACCTCTAGAATATCATCCATCCATCTTGCCTTTGGTCGGCCCCTCTTCCTTTTGCCTTCCACTCTCCCTAGCATCAGCATCTTCTCCAGGGTGTCCTGTCTTCTCATTATGTGGCCAAAGTATTTCAGTTTTGCCTTTAATATCATTCCCTCAAGTGAGCAGTCTGGCTTTATTTCCTGGAGGATGGACTGGTTTGATCTTCTTGCAGTCCAAGGCACTCTCAGAATTTTCCTCCAACACCACAGTTCAAAAGCATCGATCTTCCTTCTCTCAGCCTTCCTTATGGTCCAGCTCTCGCAGCCATATGTTACTACGGGGAACACCATTGCTTTAACTATGCGGGCCTTTATTGTCAGTGTGATGTCTCTGCTCTTAACTATTTTATTGAGATTTGTCATTGCTCTTCTCCCAAGGATGAAGCGTCTTCTGATTTCCTGACTGCAGTCAGCATCTGCAGTAATCTTTGCACCTAGGAATACAAAGTCTTTCACTGCTTCTACATTTTCTCCCTCTATTTGCCAGTTATCAATCAAGCTGGTTGCCATAATCTTGGTTTTTTGAGGTTTAGCTGCAAGCCAGCTTTTGCACTTTCTTCTTTCACCTTCATCATAAGGCTCCTCAGTTCCTCTTCACTTTCAGCCATCCAAGTGGTATCATCTGCATATCTGAGATTGTTAATGTTTCTTCCCGCGATTTTAACTCCAGCCTTGGATTCCTCAAGCCCAGCTTGTCGCATGATGTGTTCTGCATACAAGTTGAATAGGTAGGGTGAGAGTATACAGCCCTGCCGTACTCCTTTCCCAATCTTAAACCAGTCCGTTGTTCCATGGTCTGTTCTTACTGTTGCTACTTGGTCGTTATACAGATTCTTCAGGAGGCATACAAGATGACTTGGTATCCCCATACCACTAAGAACTTGCCACAATTTGTTATGGTCCACACAGTCAAAGGCTTTAGAATAGTCAATAAAACAGAAATAGATGTTTTTCTGAAACTCCCTGGCTTTTTCCATTATCCAGCGGATATTGGCAATTTGGTCCCTAGTTCCTCTGCCTTTTCTAAACCCAGCTTGTACATCTGGCAATTCTCGCTCCATGAACTGCTGAAGTCTACCTTGCAGGATCTTGAGCATTACCTTATTGGCATGTGAAATGAGTGCCACTGTTCAATAGTTTGAACATTCTTTAGTGTTTCCCTTTTTTGGTATGGGGATATAAGTTGATTTTTTCCAATCTGATGGCCATTCTTGTGTTTTCCAAATTTGCTGGCATATAGCATGCATTACCTTGACAGCATCATCTTGTAAGATTTTGAACAGTTCAGCTGGGATGCCATCATCTCCTGCTGCCTTCTTATTAGCAATGCTTCTTAAGGCCCATTCAACCTCACTCTTCAGGATGTCTGGCTCTAGCTCACTGACCACACCGTCAAAGCTATCCCCGATATTGTTATCCTTCCTATACAGGTCTTCCGTATATTCTTGCCACCTTTTCTTGATCTCTTCTTCTTCTGCTAGGTTCTTACCATCTTTGTTTTTGATCATACCCATTTTGGCCTGGAATTTACCTCCGATGGTTCTAATTTTCTGGAAGAGGTCTCTTGTCCTTCCTATTCTATTGTCTTCTTCCACTTCCGCGCATTGCTTGTTTAAAAATAATTCCTTATCTCTTCTGGCTAATCTCTGGAATTTTGCATTTAATTGGGCATATCTCCCACTATCACTGTTGCCTTTTGCTTTCCTTCTTTCTTGGGCTACTTCTAGTGTCTCAGCAGACAGCCATTTTGCCTTCTTGCTTTTCTCTTTCTTTGGGATGTATTTTGTTGCCGCCTCCTGAACAATGCTGCGAACGTCTGTCCAAAGTTCTTCCGGGACCCTATCTACTAAGTCCAGTCCCTTAAATCTATTCTTCACCTCCACTGCATATTCCTTAGGAATATTAGTGAGCTCATATCTAGCTGATCTGTGGGTCTTCCCTAATCTCTTTAGTCTGATCCTAAATTGTGCAAGAAGAAGTTCGTGATCTGAACTACAGTCAGCTCCAGGTCTTGTTTTTACCGACTGTACAGATGTCCGCCACCTTTGGCTGCAAAGGATGTAGTCAATCTGATTTTGGTGTTGTCCATCTGGTGAAGTCCATGTATAAAGCCGTCTCTTAGGTTGTTGGAAGAGAGTGTTTGTTATGCATAGTGAATTGTCTTGGCAAAATTCTATCAGCCTATGTCCTGCTTCGTTTTGTTCACCCAGGCCATGCTTACCTGTAATTCCAGGTGTCATTTGACTGCCTGAAAATAACATCTCTTTTAGGTGTGTTGTCCAGTAGGTGCTGCAGATCCTCATAGAACTGCTCTACTTCAGCTTCTTCAGCATTTATGGTTGGGCGTATATTTGGATCGCTGTGATGTTAGATGGCTTGCCCTGAATTTGAATTGAGATCATTCTATCATTTTTTGGATTGTATCCAAGCACTGCTTTAGCCACTTTACTATTGATTATGAAGACTACTCCATTTCTTCTGTGGTCCTCTTGTCCACAGTAGTAGATCTGGTGGTCATTTGATGTGTAGTGGCCCATTCCAGTCCATTTCAGTTCACTGACGCCCAAAATGTCTATCTTTAATCTTGACATCTCACCAATAACCACATCCAATTTGCCCTGGCTCATAGATCTTACATTCCAGGTTCCAATGGTGTGTTGATCCTTAGGACATCGGATTCGCCGTTCACCACCAGCACCGTCGGCCGCTAGCCGTCCTTTCGGCTTTGAGCTAGCTGCATCATCACGTCTGGGGCTAGTTGAGCTCATCCTCTGTTCCTCCCCAGTAGCATTTTGACCATCTTCCGACCTGGGGGTCTCATCTTCCGATGGTATATCTCTGGTTGTACTGATCCATTTAGTTTTCACAGCAAGAATACTGGGGTGGGTTGCCATTACCTTCCCCAGGGATCGCATTTAATCTGACCTCTCTGTCATGACCTTCCCGTCTTGGGTGGCCCTTCATGGTTTAGCTTATGGCATCACTGAGGTGCTCAAGCTCCAGCACCACGACAAGGTAACGATCCTTTGCTGAAGATGCAACTGACTAGATGAAGTTAAAGCAAAAAAAGACATGGAGGGATAGTGAAAAAGCATAGCTAACTTTCCGTATGTTTCATGTTACTAAAATATTTGCCAGGAAAAATGCAAAATGTGAGCAAATACTTAGAAGCCAGTGGTTTTGTTGATCTATTAAGAATGATAATTGTCTTGCTAAATTAAACCAAAACTCTATTCACTTTTATTTTGTTTCCAAAAATGCAAATACATGTGATATCTTGCAAGCAAAATATAGCCCCCTCATGTTTCTGATAAAATTGGTAGGTCCTTCAAGCTTACTATCTGCAGGAGAGAACAAAGAACAATGTTTGTATTGTTAGGAAAAGCTACTGGGCAGATATTACAGATACATGCTTATTCAGAAGAACAGGCAGCTCTTGTGGAAACATCAAAGGGACCTCTAGTATATCTAGCACATTTTTTTTATCTCAGATAGTAGACCACCTGAATGCACAATTAGTGGTCCACGAATTACAGTTTAACAATAATTAGTACATAAAATACATCCAAGAGTATTTTCAAATGACAAGACATTTCTTTTCTGCTGCTAATCAACTTGTTCAAAAGATAACTGTAACAATAAGTCTGCAAGGATCTTTAAGGGCTAAGAATGTTTCAAAAACTTTGTAATATGTGGCAATGATGGGAGAGATAAGAGGCTAATGATTTCTGGTTTAGCAGGACTTGTTTTCTCTGGTGTTGAGAAGTACTGTAAATTGCTTTCTCTGACATAATGTGAGCAGCTTGCAGTTGTAATATGAATCCAGTGAGAAGCTTAGCGAGAGGTTTTAAGAATTCTGAGTCCAGCTTTTATTTTTTCCAATGCAAAATAACTTTTGAGGTAATTAATACATGCATCTTAACAATATTTTTTAAATGGCAGACAGCTCTGTCAACTGAGACAGCACTTCAAAGTATCAATCAATCAATCATATTTATTCAATCAATGACCAACAAAATTTAAAAAGAGAAAAGCAACGTTAAACAAAGAAATACAATAATATACTACCGACTAATAAGATATATCACATAATATATTATTGATTGATTGATTGATTGCTTCAAAGTATTCCTGCCATAGCTTTACCAATTATAATAATGCTTAGTGCACTGTCTGTGCACATACAGATTTAATGTGAAGCCTACTAACATTATTGTATCTTCTTCTGAAACAGATGGATAACAAAATTGGCATTTTTACCTTTAGTATTTGTACTGAACAGACATTTGCATCTAGTGGTAATACTACTCCAGTGATGTTCAGTAAGGAGAAAGTCTTATGTATACTCTAAGGCATCGTACTATAATTAGCTTTCCAGGTGTCAGCCAGAGGTTCTCAGTGAAGGTTATATTTGAATTAAAAATAAAACACTTGTTGAATTACTTAATGGACTTAAGAACATTAAAAAAGACTTAATGGACTCAAGAACAATTCCTAGATTAGAAATACTGTAGGCAGTTATATCATAGGATTGGTATGACTTTTGAGGCCCTCATAAAATAAAGGCAAGCAAGAACAGCATTTATGCACATTTTAATATATCAAAGAGAAGGAATAAAAAACATTAAACAATAAAAGGCTATCATATTGTCTCTTAGTACTACATTATTTAGAGAAAACAGTTGGATATAATAAATTGACAGAAATGAATAGATAAATGACCAAATGCTTTACTTTGTGGGCTAGTACAAATACAGAACAAATACAGTTTCAAGTAATATGACTAAGGAAGGACTTACATTTTTGTACTTTTTCATACTCTTTCCACTTAAACAACTTGTAAGTAAAATAGGAAATTATTTTAAACTTCATTTGTATAGCATTTCTGAAAACTTAACATGCTCAACAGTGTAACTTATGATTACACAACAGTGTAACTTATGTTTCAGAAGCCTGATTCCCCCCCCCCCCATTTATTTATTTATTTATTTATTTATTTCTTCGATTTCATAACCTAGCTTTCTGTACTGGCCAAGACTCAACGCAGCTGATAAAATTTAGAAGACATGAACAACATATAACTAGCTAAAAATGTAACACAAAATTAACACCAAAATAGGTGCTAAAATCTCAGAAACATTTGCATTCCTTTTGATGTATTGTTTTAATGCAGCCAATTGTGTTTCCTTCTACATTGTGTTAAGCAAACCATACCTTGGTGTGATTTGAGAATCAGACCACAGAATGAACTTGCTGTAGTACTTACCTCATGTTATACCATTTGTGCAAATTAAATTGCCAGATCAATTCCCATTACTTCCCAAATCTGACCCAGAAGGATTATCTGATCATCGACCCTTCTAATATTTCTCAGAATTCATTAAAGCTGGGTGATAAAAAGTCAGAAAATGTCTTCTTTTTCAGGAAGTCCCACAGTAGCAAACAGTTCAGAGCTGTGGTTTATTTTTACAGGCTGAAGCGTGTTTGAGGATTCTTATTTACGAATGCTGAGGAAATGCCTGAGATCTATAAAACAATACAGAGAGGAATGCACAAATACTGTTTGGTGTTTCAAGTAACTGAAGTTTTGTTCAGGAATCCAATTTATAATTAAAATCTATGGTTTCTCTAGTAGATGAACATGTTACTAAATTATTTGAACAAATTAGATTAACTGAAATGTTAAGCGTGGATAAAAAAATAATCTCTCCTTTATTCTCATCTCACAAGAAGACTCAAGAGAAATGCACAAATATGTGTTTAGGGACTGGTTATGTATTTAGCCATACATTTTCAGTTTATATTTATGCTACTGAATATCAAACTAAACACTTTTAAACTAGTTACATATTTGTGTGCAGAGAATAATTAGGCAGTTATTTTAGAGAACATCTGTTGCTAAATAAGTAGAGAACAATTTGAGACCATAGTATCTTATATGACCTTCAACATTTGTTACCAAAATACATTTTTTTAATATGACCGAAAGTGAAAATAATCAAATGTGTATTAAACTATGTATTGCTACTTTTGGAAATACTATACCTGACACACTAAGGAACAGCCCTTGGCCAGGAAACTGAGGTTTTATAAGTTTTATTTATTTTACAATCTTCTCACCCCCCAAATGGTTCTAAGTAACTTGTGCTCACATTCTCATTCTTTCTCTCTCAGAATTATCATCTACAATATATTAGGTGTATCTGTTATAGAGCTTGCAAAAGGTGCCTTGCTGAACAACCAAAGTGTAGAGCTGTATAGGAGTAAGTAATCTTTTAGGTAACTTGGTCCTAAGCTTTGCAAGGCTTTGTATACCAAAGTTGGGCATGAAAAACAACCAGCTGGTAATACACCGTGGTGGAAAACTCATGTAAAGAAACACTAACAACTTGATCGAATCCAAACAATTGTTTTATTAGTTCCAAAGCTTGCAGTTTACAGTGAGCCACTGTTCTCTTGCACAGACAAACCAAGAACAAGAGCCCAAGGTTATGTAGGTCTTAGTAGAATGTTGATCAAAGAAAATTTGAGTATGTGTATACTGTATCTATATACTAATTGGAGATGCCAGTGGAGAGAATTGCTTTATCACTGATAAAGAAAAAAGGTAATTCTGAGGGGAAAATGGGTATCAATCATAGTGTGAAAATATTATTTGGAATGCAGCAGAAAAATATTATTTGGAATGCAGCAGAAAAATATTTGGAATGCAGCAGAACAGCTTTGATATACTGGAGGTGTCATGGCTCTAATCATTATTCTAACAAGCTGACTCTGTACTTTACTGCAGAAGGAGAGAGAGAGGAGAGAACCTCAACAATGTACATCCTTGAATCCACTCTTTGTTCTAGTCATACATTATATAGGCATATAATAACAATTTGGCAGAAAAAATGGAATTCTCAACTATCAGAAAAATGCAACTGAAAGAGTATATGCAATACCATATTTAAAAAGATTATACATATTAGTATAATTAATTCAAGCTAAACTCTTATTCCAAATTACCACAAACTCAGACGTAATATGGCAGGCGGCTCCCAAGAATTGACACCCATCACCTTTGCCATTTCATTCTGGACCAGTTGCAGGTCCAGTCTGTTTTTAAGGGCCACCCCATGAAATGCAGCTTGTAAGAGTTCAACACTAAATTTCAGGTCTTCATGTCCAGTTCTCAGCTGAGTTGTTGTTCATTGCTAGTTTTCTTCTTTCTGGTTGAATGGGTCTGTTTTCTTGAGTAGAACACTTACAATACAATTTTCTAGCAGCCAGGAGTACCTGTGATGGATCAGAAATAACTGCCAGCACTCTGGGGAACAAAGGATGTGAAAGAGAATCATGGAGATCAGGAAGATCAGCATGAGATTAAAGGCATTGATGGTGTCTAGGAAACCATCCTGGAATGGTTCTCTTCTGGCAATTATTGGTCCAGCAGGAATTCTTTATAGAGAAGTAAGGAGATAACCTCGAAGAAGGAATGCAAAAACAGCTAAGTAAGTAACAGTTCAGCCCCTTGAAAAGAAGATGGGGCAAGAAAGAAACTCAAGATCAGCCTACTTTGATTCTGTTTGCTGTAAAAGGGGGCAGAGGGAGAGTCAGGCTTTCAAGATTTTGTTAGCATACTTTGCACTGTTTGTTCCCTGGCCTACCTCGAAGGGCTAAAATCAATTTTCAAAGCCTTACTACTTCTTAATTAGAGAGACATCAAACCTTATGTCATGCTCCCAGATCAAACGTTCCCAGAACATTTGACTGGACTTGCATGCATGTTTCAGTCAACACGTGTATCACTCATGAGAGTCGAAGGCACGGGAGGGGAACATTGTTGGAGTGTGAAATCATCTTGTTTGGACTATATTACAGTGCCAAGGTCGTTTGCAAGGAGCCATTGAAGACAGCTGCAGATTCTTACAGTAACTGGCACGAGAGGGAGGGGTGCATACCTGAGATGGGGAGTGGGGGGGGATTTGAATTCACTGAAGATGTTTAATGGGGAAAAAGCATGGGATTTTTCATTCGCAACTTTTTCTTTGTACTGCATGCTACACACCATTAAAAAGAATTCTAAGTAAATACTTAAGAGTTGGATTTAATGGGAAGTTGAGTATTCCAGTCATCTTACAACATTCTTACAACATCAGCAGCAAGTGGATAACAACAAACCTGCAGATTGCCGTGGTACAACTATCACAGCAATTGGGACAAGGCTTGCCTCAACCAGGAGTGGAACAATTACCTCTCAATGAATCTTTCTCAGAAGAGGACTTTCTGTAACTTAGGTTGGGTTTGATCATGACATAACCACAGTGACTGGATTGACACATCATATAATGTCATAATGTTTGGGTTTTGGTCCCAGTTATAGTGATTTATAGATTGTGGTATGACTTGGCATAGGTGTGTACGATCTGAAGTCTCAGGGCAAATGAGCTCTGAAAGCCTTGGATGTGACACCAGAATCACTTCAAAAGTTGCCACCAAGTTGTAACATTTAGTGAAAGGGAAAACTGATTAAATAAATATTAACTATATATCCTAAATTTAAAATCAAAACAAATGTATACTTTGTCCTGGTTTGACACACTTCTTTATTCTCACCCCACATAATTTTCAGACTACAGTCACAGCATATCACTTAAAGACCAACTATGGTCCTTGCCCCAGAAAAGACTGCAGGTCCCTAGCTTAGCACTTTATGTGAACAAAGCCAGCTGTAGCTTACAGCAGTTGAAACCACAATTTAATATGTTGTATGAATCTAGTCACAACCATAATGTGGTTTGTTTGGTGTTGGCATCACATGTTTTGTGAATTCTGCCACTGTGATGTTTAAATAGTGCATTTCTGCCTTAATGTGTTATGTGAAACCAGCAAGTTGTAGTTTATTCTTGTAATGATTAAATAAACAATGGCATAAAATAGTAAGTGAACCCAGACAGTCCACATCTGGGAGTTTTGTTTTGATCTAGTAAAAGTTAACTTAAAGGAACTAAAGAGAGCCAGTTTGGTCTAGTGGTTAAGGCAGCGGGCTAGAAACCAGGAGACTGCGTTCTAGTCCCACCTTAGGCATGAAAGCCAGCTGGGTGACCTTGGGCCAGTCACTCTCTCTCAGCCCAACTCACCTCACAGGGTTGTTGTTGTTGTGGGGAAAATAGGAGGAGGAAGAAGTATTAGGTATGTTTGCTGCCTTGAGTTATTTATAAAAATAAGAAAGGCAGGATACAAATAAAATAAATAAACTAAGATCAATACAGCTTTAACAAGGTGAGGAATGTTTGTAGAAAATGGTTTCTGGAACTTGGTCCAGTTCTTTTCTAGCACTGAGCATAGGAGGCACCTCTACTTTCTTCTGTGTAACAGAGTAACAAGTTGTATCTCTTTTATGTGTATATCTGCTCTCCGCAGGTGTTGTCTGGGTATTTGTGCCCTGGGAAGCACAGAGCTGGCTGCTTATGCTCCACTTTAGGTCACATGACCAGGAGGGGGACTTAGAATAGAAGAACTGGCAACATTCTGAGTGTCTCCAATAGGGATGCATTGGGGATTTTTTCCTAGGTTTTTTTTTCTTTCCTTTTTTCATTACAGCCCCTGACCTGATCTGGCCCATGTTTTAATTTCAGCTTTCTTTTGTCAGCTTCTCTCATCATATCAAATTGGATTCCATTCTATTTATATATATATATATTTAGTTATCTTTCTGATATGCAGATAGACAGACACCCAAGTCCCTTTGCTGTATATCATTTTTTCCATCATTCCATGGGTCAGAAAGAATAACAAATGAGGGAAAGCATGGGGAGCATGGCTTCTGGAATTGTTTTCAACCCTTTAGCGGCATCTGTGTTTGCTTCTGTGTTAACAAAGTAGCGTGTGTGTGTGTGTTTCTACTGTTCCTTTGTGTTGTGTCTGGGTAGATACCTGCACTCTGGGAAGCATAAGGCAACCTGAATAAGTGTTACGGGTCACATGGTCAGGAGCAGAAGGGAGCAGGGCTTTGAATGTCAGCAGCATTCCAATGTGCCATCTGCCTTTGCAAAGGAATTTATTGAGGATTTTTTTTCTGGAATGTTTTCTCCACAGCCCAACCTGTATCCAGCCCATTTTCAAAGTCTATCTTTCTTGTGTCGGCTTTTCCTGCCACCTAAAATATATTCCCATTCTATTCTTCTTTTAAAGAATTATCCTGCCAGCAGACCAAAGCATAGATAAGGTTCCCAGCATCTCTACAGAATTTCTTTCAAACATTCTGTTGGTTTGGAAGGAATAGAAATAGAAATGAGCTGTTGGTGGATTAACATTTGTGGTGGAAAAAAATTAAAATAATTCATTTTTCATCTTTCTCCTGTATGCAAACATATATGAGTTAAGGAAAGAATACTAATGTTTCTTTCCCAGGATCATAATAACTTGATAGATTTATTTATATTGCATCATTCAGTATTTCGATATTATTAACTTTACCACTCAGATATTTTATCTGAAAGCTTATAAATTACTTTAGGATTTAGATAGTACTTCTGAATGTCTCAGATTCCTGCCAGTATATTATTTGTTTTGACTTTGACAGGAGTGGTTTCTATTACATTTTTGTCTGCAGAGTACCACCAAGTTTTAATACTGTCTAAGGCTGCAGTCTGACATTGCATTCACATGGTAGTGTTTACTGCCATGTAAACATACATGGGGTTGAATGCCCTGTTCTCAGTTTAATACAGCTTTTTGTAGACATAGGTAATTTAATGATGTAAGCGCAAGATAGCCTTCTGTAAAATGTCTTAATATTTTTATCCTAGGGACACTAAAGGGAACATCACTCACAAACTAAACCTTATGTTTAAAGTGTCTTTGCAATCAAAGGTTATTACTCTAACAAAGAAGAACTAGCTATCATTAGTGACAGTGTAAACAAACTTATTGATGGATGCCTCTGTAATACTTTTGAAATTATTTTCTGTAATATACCCCCTAAACGTGATATTCTTCCTTGTTCCTAAGAAATAACAGTAGTTCACCTGAGAGGTCTTGTTTTGTATTCTTGCTTGCTTGGCTTTTATTGAACAGTATTCTGATTACAGTGTTGTGCCTCATATACCTATTCTGTGTTTATATTTTTTACTTTTGAATAGGGTGTGTTTAAATCCATTTGTTTTTTCCATAGATTACTCTGAAGAAATGTATATTTTTGTAAATGTTCAGTCATATTGTGTATTTTGGAATAAATCCAGACCACCAGCAAGGACACCCTAGAATGGAAAGCTCCCTTCCACTTGTTCTGGAGGTGGGCGTAGAGTTCTGAGCCTGCTTCTTTTGTGAGGAGATAGCCCCTTCCTCAATTCCAGCCTGCCTTGCTTTGGAGATACTAACTGTCCACTAGCTCCTCCAGTCACTTGACATCCCCACCTCCAGTCTTTATCAAAGAAATGCACAGTGGAATTACTCAGCATGCTTTGACAGAAATTAACATTACTCCCCTTGAAGATCCTTCATCATAATCTCCCGGGCCATAGTGAATAAAGTTGGGGAGGAAACCCCCAAGTCCAGAGGGCATGAAGATTCTGTAACTTATGAGGTTGTACCCTTAGCCTTAAGGCTGCTCTTGCTACATTTGTCTTTACCAGGATTTCTGTCCTTATTTTCCTTAGGCATGGGAACCTCAGACAAGGTATAAACAAACTGACAAAGGCACATGCTGGCCTAGATAGTATCCAGTTCTCAACTAGAGGCATGGTAGCCAAGTTGGCTACTAGGAGGCAACTCTTGCTGAAGAATTGAAATGTGGACTTTAGAATCAGAATTGCTTCTTGTCTTCTGCCTATTCAAGGGCGGTAAACTGGAGAGGCCCTGGAAAATGAAGGACAGAAAGAAAGCCTTACTCCAAACAAAAAATACAAAAGGAAGGGTAGCAGGACATCAACCACTGCTGCATTCTTTTACCTAAAGCAGATTCTTGGATCACTATGGGCACAAAGCATGAGAGGACAGTGACCCTCAGAATAAGTTATACTAATCTCGACCACAACCCAGAGGGAGTGCTTTCCCCAAATATGAAAGAGAGGAGTGCAAACACCAGTACCATCTCAGCCTCCTTGTAGGTTAGAGGCTAATTAAATTTGCTCCCCTGTGATCCTGCGTAACAAGAGATGCATCAGGCTTCATTTAGTGAAGCACAAATCAATTGCTTTATGACATTCTAGATTGTCTCCTCTATTTGATCCTTTTCTTCCAACATTTTTTAAATCAGTGTTGTGATTCCAAGCATACAGTACTTTGGATCTGCTTGCTACTGTGAACTTGCAATCTACTCATCTGTAAAAAAAAAAATTACACCTTTTGCCTTCAAAACAGCATCAGTTCTTCTAGGTACACTTGCACACAGTTTTTGAAGGAACTCGGCAGGTAGGCTGTTCCAAACATCTTAGAGAACTAACCACAGATCTCCTGTGGATGTAGGCTGCCTCAAATCCTTCTGTGTCTTCATGTAATCCCAGACAGACTGGATGATCTGGAGATCAGGGCTCTGTGGGGGCCAAATCATCATTTCCAGGACTCCTTGTTCTTCTTTATGCTGAAGATAGTTCTTAATGACATTGGCTGTATGTTTGGGGTCATTGTCCTGCAGAATAAATTTGGGGCCAATCACACGCCTCCCTGATGGTATGGCATGATGGATAAATATCTGCCCGTATTTCTCAGCATTGAGAACACCATTGATCCTGACCAAATCTCCAACTCCATTTGCAGAAATGCAGCCCCAAACTTGCAAGGAACCTCCACCATGCTTCACTGTTGCCTGCAGACACTCATTATTGTATCACTGTCCAGCCCTTCGGCAAACAAACTGCATCCTGCTACAGCCATATATTTCAGATTTTGACACATCAGTCCAGAGCACCTGCTGCCATTTTTCTGCACCCCAGTTCCTATGTTTTCATGCATAGTTGAGTCACTTAACCTTGTTTCCATGTCGGAGGTATGGCTTTTTGGCCGCACTTCTTCCATGAAGACCACTTCTGGCCAGACTTCTCTGGACAGTAGATGGGTGTACCTGGGTCCCACTGGTTTCTGCCAGTTCTGTGCTGATGGCACTGCTGGACATCTTCCAATGTTGAAGGGAAGTAAGCATGATATGTCTTTCATCTGCTGCATTAAGGTTCCTTGGCCGACCACTGTGTCTATGGTCCTCAGCATTGCCCGTTTCTTTGTGCTTCTTCAAAAGAGCTTGAACAGCACATCTTGAAACCCTAGTCTGCTTTGATATTTTTGCCTGGGAGAGACCTTGCTGATGCAGTATAACTACCTTGTATCTTGTTGCTGTGCTCAGACTTGCCATGGTATATGACCTGTGACATGAAACTGTCTTCCACAACCTCACCTTAGTAGCAGAGTTTGGCTGTTCCTCACTCAGTTTTAAGCCTCCTACACAGCTGTTTCTGTTTCAGTTATTGATTGTGTTTCAACCCACATATGAAATTGATGATCATTAGCACCTGCTTGGTATAATTTGTTAATCATACACCTGACTCTAATCCTACAAGATCCCTGACTTTGTGCAAGTGTACAAAGTGTGCAAGTGTAAGAACTGATGCTGTTTTGAAGCCAAAGGGTAGTCACACCAAATATTGATTTGATTTAGATTTCTCTTCTGTTCACTCACTTTGCATTTTGTAAATTGATAAACATAAACAATTACAATATATATTTTTGAAAGCATTCTTACTTTACAGCATTTTTTCACACCTGCCTGAAACTTTTGCACAGTACTGTATATCATCTAAAATAGTATCATCCAAACTGTATGCTATATTGCTGGAACATAAAACCTTACCATTAAATGGATTAAAATCTGTTTTGGAAAGTGACCTTCAAAGTATCACGGATCAGGGTGATTGGAATAAGATACGGTCTTCCAAATCTACATTTTCAACTTCTGCCCAAATTAAAGAAAACAGTCTTAACATTATTAAGCAATGGTATATGACTTTGGAAATCTCTACACCTTTTGAATAACTGTAACAAAAAGGCTTTATACTTTCATCTGTGGTGGGAATGTAAAGAAATTAAAAAATATGGAAGCTTGCTATATGTGGAAATGGATTAAATTATCAATCAAGATATTAAAATAAATCCAAAGTTAGCATTACAGGTAATGTTTACTGAATATAGTAATAAAATACAATCAAAGAATGGTGATAATTAAAAACTAGAAGCATGGGATATTAACTTTAGGTAATTAATATAACAAGCTCTGGTAGAGAAATTGTTCTACTTGCTGCATCCTTGAAGAGAACAATCAAAATATTTTTTGCAATATGACAAGTTAATATTTATTAAATATTTGTAAATAAGATGTGTACTATTTGTAAAATGTTTATAATTTGGATTGATAATAACTAGTGAATCAGATAGCATGCATCTTTGTAATATGCTAATAAATATGAATAAAATCTAATTACTAGGAAGCTAAAGTGGCTGAACGCATATATTTTGTAAAATTATGCTATGCTATTTTGATTTATCAAATACATCTGAAAAAATAAAAGAAGAAAATTAGGTAGAAAGGTAATTGTTGTTCTTTTAACTTTTAAAAGTGTTACATCTCAGTTCTTTTTAACTCTTCACAGTTTAAAAAGCAGCCACAAAGAAATGCAGATTTTGTAGTATTCTTTATCAAATAAAAACTTGTTGTTTATATGTTGAACTCTTTTTTCCTTTGACATAATCAGCTATTATTTTACTGTGACCTTTACATTTTTCACTTGGCAGGGTTCAGTGAAGATCTCCAAAGGAAGAAACAATGAACTCAGCTTGAGATATAATTGAAACTTTGGGGATTCTTATACTGCTTTGGCTCCCTTCTAGGTTGTAGGTCTATGCTTGTAATGTCTGTAACTTAGGAAGCCTTTGGCCTAGTTCTCTCAGATGTGAGATGAAGAGATAAACCTGTATTCTAGAATGAGCTCAGAATGCCAATGAGAACACATGGTTTAACATTTTTCTGTATTAAATAAAATTTCTGCACATGGAAAACTGGCCCCACAGGTTAAAGATTAGACTTAAAATTTGATACCTAAATTTTCATGCTGGGAAATTCTTTACTCTTTTTATATTCTTTTGAGCAAACTTTCTCCAAAAAAGTATTTTTAAAGGATAACTTTACCTGCCTTTTAACATTCATAAGGCTTCACATTTTGCCTAGACCAGTGCTTCTCAAATATTTTGGTCTCAGGACCCTTTCATTCTTAGAAATTATTGAGGATCTGAAAGAGCTTTGGTTTATATTGGTTATATCTATTGATATTTACTATAGTAGAAATTAAAACTGAGAAGTTTTAAAATATTTATTTATTTGACTTTGTGGACTGCCTGAAAGAGTCTCAGGGACCCCAACTTTGAGAATCGCTGGCCTAGACCAATGCTGGAACACCAGCTCTTATTCTGAAAGTTAACCTAGGCTCTACTCAAGTGCATTGAGCTCTCCAAGGTCCTGAGAGAGCTTTGTTCTGCGATAGTCCAGTCCTTCTGTTCTTGTAAGTATCCTGCCTTAGCTGATTTCTTTTAGGTCCTCAGCCTGGCCAAGACAGTAGTAAACATTTCAGATAAGATGCTGTTGTTTAGATCTAAAATAACCTATAAATATCCTAGAGATTTGAGTCCTATCCACAGCACTCTTTTAATTTTGTTTTAATATTTACCCCTTTTAAAAAAAAAAAACTTCCTTCCTTTGAAATGTGAGTTTATTGGATTTTGTGGCAGCATTTCATAATGCTGCAGTACCTTTTCTCAGTTGATTAAATGCTAGATTTATGCAATCCTAATAGGCTTCAGGCGGTTTGCACATACTAACAATAATAAAACATATATTTAGGTAGGGTTTCTCAGGGAGCTGGGGGTTATACCCAACGATCTGCTGCACGGTCCAGCGGAGGCCCTGGCTGCTGCCTGTGGTTTACGGAGGAGCTGAGGGTTCTGAAGAGGATTAAGAAACATCTAGAGCACCACTGGAGGAAGACAAAGACCGAACCCAACCAAACACAAGCTAGAGCCACTATTAAGCCCTACCTTGTGGCAGTAAGAGTGGCGAAACATCAGTATTTCTCTGCTCTTACTGCATCCACAGAATGCTGCCTGATGGCCCTGTTCAAGATCACCCAATCCTTTTTGGCCTTGCTGAGGAGTTTTCAGGGCATCTGGAGGATAAAATAGCTCGGATTTGTTCCAAGTTGGATGCCAAGCGTGCAGCGGGGTCTGGGGAGATGCCTGGGGAACATAGTTACCCAGTTATCTGGGAACAGTTTGATCCTGTTGGGCCTGAGGAAGTGGACAGGGTTCTCCAGTCTGTGAATGCCACCACATGTCATCTAGACCCATTCCCTTCCTGGTTGGTGAAGACAGCTTGGGAGGTGACATGTGGGTGGGTCCAGGTGATGATGAATTCATCCTTGGAGGAGGGAATGCTTCTGGCTGCCTTTAAAGAGGCACTAGTGTGCCCCCCTTCAAGAAACCATGCCTGGATCCCACCATCCTGGACAATTTTTGTCTAGTCTCCCACCTCCCCTTTTTAGGGAAGGTGGTTGAAAGAGTGATGCTGCAGCTCCAGAAGATCCTTGATGAAACTGATTATCTGGACCCTTTTCAGTCTGGTTTCAGGCCCAGATACGGGACGGAAACAGTTTTGGTCACGCTTTTGGATTATCATTGGCAGGAGCGGGATGGGGGCAGTGCATCCATCCTGGCTCTTCTTGACCTCTCAGCAGCTTTCGATACCACTGATCATGGTATCCTTTTGGGTTGACTCAGGGAGTTGGGGGTGGGTGCTGTGGTCTTGGGCTGGTTCACCTCCTTCCTCCAGGGCCGGTTCCAATCGGTGTTGATAGGGAGCAAGAGATCCAGCCCACGGCCCCTTCTTTGTGGGGTGCCACAGGGTTCGGTACTCTCTCCGCTCTTTTTTAACATCTACATGAAACCGCTGGGTGAGATCTTCTGTTGCCACAGGATGAGGTATCATCAATATGCTGATGATACTCAGTTATGTATCTCCATCCCTGGTGACTTAAGTGATGTTGTGACCACCCTCTTTCAGTGCCTGGAGGCTGTAGGGGTCTGGATGGGGAACAACAGGCTTCAGCTGAACCCTGGTAAGACAGAGTGGGTTAGGGGCTCCCGGGGATCTGGGAATTTACCATGTTTGGTTCTGGATGGGCTTCCACTGCCCCAGATAGATCTGGTGTGGAACCTGGGGTTTCTCCTGGACTCACGACTCCTGCTCAAAGAGCAGGTGGCAGCCGTGGCCAGGGTAGCCTTTACACAGCTTCATGTCATGCGCCAGCTACGCCCCTTCCTGGATCGGGAGTCTTTCCCGTCAGTCACTCATGCCCTAGTCATCTCCTGCATAGACTATTGCAATGTGCTCTACTTGCGGCTACTGTCATGAGTGAGGATGGCGAGCAGGGGGCTCCCATCCAGGCTGTAAAGCGCATGCATAGTACTGAGGAATTAGGTGGCCATTCAAAGAGACACAGATCGGGCCCGCCTTAGTCTTTGGGATTTGTATGTCTGAGTTTTCCCACGCTGCTTCAGTTTGTTAGGATTCTCTGTTATGTAGCAGTAATAAAACACTAGAGACCTACTCCTTGTCTCAGCATGGTTCCTGGCTGTTAGGACAGCTACCCTTGAAGAGTATCTGGAGACTACAGCTGATTCAGAATGCGGCTGCGTGAGCAGTTTTGGGAGCTCCAAGGAGGGCACATATAACACTGTTGCTTTGCTAGCTGCACTGGGTGCCAGTTTGCTTCTGGATCCAATTCAAGGTGTTGTTATCACCTTTAAAGCCCTATATGGCATGGGTCCAGGTTACCTGAGGGACCGCCTCACCCCTGTTACATCGACCCATCCCACCCAGTCAAGCAGAGAGGGCATGTTGTGGACCCTGCCCATGAGAGATTGTTGATTGGCAGGGTCCAGGGGAGGGCCTTCTCTGCCATGGCACCTGCCCTCTGGAATAAGTTACACCTGGAGGTAACGCAGGCCCCCACTCTCCCAGCCTTCCGGAAGGTGGTTAAGACCTGGATGTGTCACCTCGCTTGGGGTGGGAGGGGGGATAGCCTATCATGGGGTTCACTGGCACCTTGATGGGGCTAATGATAAGATTGTTCTTTACCATCTTGAATTTTATATTTTACGTTTTTATATTTATATTGTATTGTTTTAGTGATATTTTATTCTTTTAACTTTAGTTGTCTGTAAACAGCCCAGAGTCGTCATAATACAAGATGGGCGGTAAAGAAATATGACAAACAAACAAATAAATAAATAACAAGTATATAACAAATATGTTTTTTATAGTTCTTTTTTGAGTTTTTGCAATCTCTGAGAAGTCAGTTCAGAATCATCTTGCCTCTGGTAAGTTCCATGATCAAGAAATATTATCTCTTTGTCATGATCTAAATAAGCACCTCCCATTCATTAACCAGGTTCCTGAAGCCTTAATGGTCCAGCCCCAGTAGGTTGACCAAACCAGAAAAACAAATCCACAGAAAGACTAGAACTATATTTTATTGAGATAGGCTATAATCTTACAAGCCTGACTGTGCTTTACCTCCAATCCTTATATCCCAGCGAATCAGGAAGGAACCTGCCTGAATCGCCTCCAAATACTGTCTTGATTCTCAGGACTTAAATAATAACTGTTGCAGTTGCATATTTCTGTCAAGTTCATCTCCCTTATTTTCTACAAATGTAGTTTGCTTTTCGCTATGGTATAAACCCAATCTTGTGGTTTGTCAATTATGTTTTATGGCTTAAAGTTGTGGGAATTTAATGTATTTGTTAGATTTATGCCCCACCTTTTCTCCAGGAGCTCAAGCAGTTTATATGGTAATCCATCATTGTTTTATCTCTGTAACAACAATCCTGTTAGATAAACTGGGTGTGAGACTAACCCAAAATGGGTTGCTCTGGCTAGGGGTAAACTTGAACCTGGATCTTTCCAATCTTAGTCTTAACTATTACACCAGACTGGCTGTACACTGGTTATTGTGAATCCTTAGTGTTTTTCCTGTCTGATCTGAACTCAGTTGTAGTTTATTCAATAAACGATTGTTAAACCATAGTGCCATGTTTGAACTCAATTAATGGTGCCATGGTTTAAAAATCCAATATTATATTTTCTTCTGGGATGACTTTTTTATTTCTTTGTCCATCTCAGAAATACAGTGGTGCTTGTGTGAACAACAGATCATATTTTAGGTCATATTTATGCAGATATATTGAAAATTCAAAAGGGTTCACAAACTTTTAAGCACCACTATACCATCAGTGATTTTTCTCAGGAGAAATGATAGTACATCTTCAGTTGTTAACTATTTTGTGGACCTCATATTTGCATCCGCAGGATTAGGTAAAGTAAGAATTCATTCCTGTACTGGCAGAGCAAAAGTTCTTGGTAAAGGTACAAATTAGTTATTAACAGTGATCAAGATCAGTTTAGGATTATGCAGGGTTTGTTTGTTCGTTTGTTTGCCTTTTTTTGTTTGAATAAGCCCAATGACCTGCAGACCCTTTCTTAAATTTCCTTTAAACTCTTTTTGAATTTCCATGAGGCATTGGGAAGAGAAGACCAAGATCTAATCTACTCATTCTAATCTACTCACTCTGCTTGGTTAGTTTTTACATTTCTTTGGACTCTGGTCTCTGGAATTTTCCACAGCCATCTGTTCCCTGTCCCACAACTATGAAGGAGGCAGATGGATTACAATACCAAATGCTGTTTGCTATGCAGTATTCGACCTGCTTCCATGCATGTATACTTCCTCTCATATTGACAGCTGCTGCCCTCATACTTAAACAGTGGGGTAGACTTATTCCAAATGTCACCAAATTGGACTGATCAACAAAAAAGCATTTCCAGTGCTGAATCTCAGCCACAAGATTAAGCTCATTATTTGCTGATAGAAAGGAATTGGGGCATTCAAAATATTCTACCATGGGCCATTTCAACAATAGAAAAGAATATATATAGCTCAAGCTTGAACTATGGGATCCTTCGTGCTCTCCGAGCTTGGTTGTTTGCTTGCAGACATTTCATTACCTGACTAGGTAACTTCTTCAGTGCTAGTGAGTGTGGGGTTTGCTCCCTGTTTATATACAGTAGTTTGCCTTGCCAGTGTTGGTGGGGATGTAGTTCCTTGATTAGGGTATTGTTTTCTGCTTGATTGTTGGTGTTAATCCATGCTTATCTGGATGTTGGTTGCTGGAGTTGTAACTATGTATAACTAAAAGATTATTCTTCATTTAAGTTCAATTTAGCATGGATCTTGAAACAAAAGCACCTTACAGCTTAATTGTAGTCAACTTTGTTAAAGCATTTTGGTTTTTGTTGATGGTTTGAGATGGAATCAGAAATATGAAAATTGGCAATAAAATAGGAGGCCCCATATTAAACACAGTGGTTTTTCTTTGTTGGGGATAGGAGTTGTTTCATATCCTTATTTGTCTGCACTGCTGTGCTAGCTGCACTTGGATCATTTGGGTGGATTAGAAGGTTGTTTAAAGAAACCATGTTGTGTTTCAACAGTGTAAGCCAGTGGAGTTTTTCCACATAGTTTGGGGTCTTTTATGATTCAAAGGAAATAGATTCACCCCTTAATAATTTGCTGTGAATAGGCATAATTGTCAAGTACCAGCTGGTCAAGGTGATAACATTCAGCTTGTGCAGCCCGAGAGTGTCGATGGATGGGGAAGTCTTGAAGCCTGTTTCTTATGTACAGTAGCTGACCTTTCCCCTTACTGGCTAATAAATGTACCTGTGGTGATGGATTAATCTTACTGCCATCAAACCTTAAATTGCTACTATCCTTTATCAGATTTACAAATTTGAGATAAGGTATTAAAGCCAAATTTGAGATGAGGTATTTAATAGTGACATTTCAGCTCTTTAATTAGATCATGGGGATACTAGTTTTCTATTCTACAATTACCCTAGTAGATGATGTGTCAGGTAATATGTATAGAAATTAAAAACTTCCTTTTCTTCAGATTTTCAATGGCTTTTGATATTATTGACTATTCTATTCTTAACTTACCTTGTAGGAACAGGGCTTGAAAGCATAGTGTTGAAGTGTTCTAATCCTACACCAAATCACTGCATGAGGTTATCATCCCATGTTTTGGGCTAAAATGTCATCAAGTGACAAGATAATATCTAGTAGGGCTATCTATGCTAGGAAAATGATTTGGAAGAAATACTTTGAACTTCATGAAAATACACCACTTCTCAGCTGCTCATTAAGGCAGCCAGGTCTTTTCTGGACTTCTGTGAGCTTGAAAAAGATGTGGGTTTTTTTAACAGTTATATTAAAATTATGACTGCTTTAATATTTAGACAGAAATATTTTCATTCAGCTGCAATATTAAGGTTTAAAAGTATATTTGGATATTAAGTTGTATAATGTTCTTGAAAGTATTGAATTATGTGGTATTCGCAGAAATGAAACTTTAATGTTCTAAATTATTTCATCTAAAATTTTTATTCTGCAACATGAATGAGTAAAACCATTTCCTAAAAAGCAGCTAACTCACTAAAAAAATTCATAAGATTTTTCTCCAGTTAGCCCCTGGATCTGGAATATTCTGTTAGAGAAATTGATGTGGAGAAAACAGACATTTTTTCCATTCTTTTTCCTGAGTAGTCAGATCTGTAATTTTAAGTAAAGTCTGTCACATTTTTTTTATTTTAACAGCAGTGTGGACATGAATAAAATAGTTTAAAATTAGAGAAAAGATATACTAAAAGACTTTGTGAGTTTTTCTGTGAAATAAAAGAAAATATATTTTACACTTTAATTTTGTATCTTTCTATAGTGGAAAATTGACATGTCATTCTTGTATGATGATGAGAAAAGCATTTCTGTGGTCTCTAATGGAGGTAAACATTCAGGAGGGCCAAAAGAATTATGCACAAATTGCTTTATAATATGTGATCCATTGTGAAGGACATCATATATGATAAATACCTAATTTCATTTTTTTTCATTGTGTATTTGACATAAAATTGTATATGCTTTGCATGTTTGCGGTGACCTGTTTTATTAGCAAATAAGACTTGACTCAGGGTATTAATATGCTGGCTTTTCAGAGAGAACAAGTAAAATGTTTGGTTTCCTGCACAAGGGCTCAGAGAAGTAGCAAGATAATTGCAAAATTCATTTGTAGATTCTGAACAAATAGTAAACATTTTGAAATCAATTTATTTATTCAACTAAATGTATGTAAAAAATGCAGACTTTAAAAAGAGTTGGATAGGAATGTACTAGTTCTAAGAGATCTGGGCCTAAGCCAGAATCTGTTTCAATTTTATAATTCTCTTTTTGTGACCTTTCCCAGTATTTTTAGGATGGTGTAAAATTCCAGAAGCATGATGAAAAAAGCTGAATATTAGAACACAAGAATTACAACCACAAATGTATCAACTCTTTAGATAGCAAGCATCAGTGCCATCTGAGTGAGATGGGCGGGGAATAAATTTGATATATATATATATATATATCAATCCTGGTGCCAAGTCTGTAGTACATGATGTGTTTACCTAGCGTGCCATTTCTTGTTTGGGCAAGCCTTAGGGAGGGGAGAAAAGCTTATTGCAGGGATATTAATAGTCTTTTGATCACTGTACTCCTTTATCTGGATTATCTTGTACATTAAGGATTCCCTCTCTGAGTCATTGTGCTCAGCCAAATGCTTATACTTCCCCTTGGCAAAATAATTCCTTCTCTAGTTTGCTTGAACATTTATGACTTCACCATTATGGTTTGTTAAAAACAAAACTGTGCAAATATAAAACCATTTTTAAAGGTTACAGTTGGATATGTACGTAATACCAAAACTAGTTATGTTAATTGGTTGAGTTGTACTTGACATGTTTATTGCCCTGATATTATTTATTTATTATTATTATTTTAGATTTTTTGTCCTCCTTTATTATTTTTATAAATAACTCAAGGCAGCGAACATACTTAATACTCCTTCCTCCTCCTGTTTTCCCCACAACAACAGCCCTGTGAGATGAGTTGAGCTGAGAGGGAGTGACTGGCCCTAAGTCACCCAGCCAGCTTTCATGCCTAAAGTGAATTATTTCTATCTTCCTTTTTTAAGAGAGTTTTCCCAAAGTCGCTTACAATAAAGAAAAGTACAATGCAATAAAATACAATAAAGAAGAACACAAAACAAAGGTTATTTAACAAAGTATGTAAGACAGTGGTGATTGTGACATTTTGTGTTTCAACTAATGCTTTTTAATAGTTTTATAACTATTAATAGTTGTAGGTCAAAGGCTTTCATTTTGGAAAGTAAGCAACCTCCTCCTAACCATCTGGATAAACTTTTTGCAACAACATTGGTGACTGAACATAATGGAGAGGATGTATATCATAGTGAAACATGCAGCACACAACCTAGTGCTTTACAGGTTAGGGTTAGATTTTTAGACAAACTCCCCGCCAGCTTGAGCAGCTACAAGGAATTTGTGGCCCAGAATATCTGGAGGAAAATAGGTTTCCTGTCCTTGTTTAAACTCTTGTTTCTGGCTTTACTTTTAAAAGTTAGGCCTGAATTCCATTTACTGCCAATGGTTTTAGAAGTTTTTCTGTCACAGGCAAAGTTAACAGATGCTTTCTTAAATTAAACAATTCTGAATCTTTATCTGTGTAGTTTCATCCTAATACTCAGCAATACCTTACCTCTCTTCAACCTTTGTAGTGGTATACAGGATGTTTTTCAACCATATAATCTAATTGCACTTACTAAATTACGATCTAAGACAGACTTGTAATTAATCTCTGACCTAGCCTCCTTTGATGACCAAAAAGGGGAATATTCCATTTCTGCTGAAAAGAGAAGTTGGGATAGGTGGAAACAGGAACAGTTCTGAGAGTGGCCCTAGACAGTATGAAAGCAGCTAGTGGTTCCCAGTTCATTTCCTACAGGGGACGAATTGCAAGAGAGAAATAATGGGTGGGAACAAGGTCCTTAGCCCTAAATTTTGTTTACCCACCCAGGCTGCAAAATCTGAAGGGAGCATGTAACCCTCTCTCAGGAACATTTGAAAGCTGCTGGCATTAATAAGAATTGAGGTGAGCAGCAGTACTCCACAAACCTATTGGTTTGCTGTTTATTTCACTGGTCTGCAGCCCATAAGTATTCAGTAGCATAAACCATTTTTTTCACAATGTGTGAAAGCACAAATGAAATACTTCTCTTTGCAGATATTTGGGAACCACTTTTGAAGCAATTGTGGGAGCCTTGCAAAAGACATGGCTGCTTTAAAATTTCATGGAGATATGCTTTGTTTGCCTTCCCATGCAACATCAAACACCTTTTTTGAATGCTTTTCACAGCTGCAGGAGTTAATGACAGTGATGCTGGTGTTCAGAGGGCTGCATAAATGTTACCTTACAGCACAACTGTTTAGCATAATAGTAACGTTCTGGGTGTTGGGCAAAGATACCAGCTTCTGTTACAGCTTACTATGGAACTGGAGAGTTACTGATGCATCTTATAAGAGAGAGGGACTGAGAGGTGTATTGTATTTATTAAAGGAGCTTTTATGTTGCTTCAATCAGTAGAATTTAAATAGCTTATAAAAGCTAATGAGCAATAGCAATAAATAGCAAAAATATGATTAAATAGAAAAATATGATTATGAGTTATGATTGTGACAGTGTAGGCATCTTAAAAAATAAAAATCAGCCAGATCTTAGTTAAAAGTGAAGGTGCATGTGGTCAGCTGGATTCTGTACCAACTGTAGTCTCTGGGTGGTTTTCAAGAGCATTCTTCTGAAAATAAATTACAGTAGTGCCGTCACAAGATGACAAAGAGATGAGTGACTGTTGCCAATGCCTTCTGTTCCAAGAACAGCTGCAACTGGCACACCAGCCAGAGCTGGAGAAAGGCTATCATGGCCATAGGTTTTATCAGCTGTTTCAGTAGGAGCTGTAAGTCATTGACTGGAATCAGCCATTCAGGAAAGGGCAAAACCATTGTAGAACAGTATACAAAAGTGAATGTTCACTTCTCCTGCCTTTTTTGGCGGAGTAAAGCAAAAGGGTTCCCAGTCTGGAATCAGAATTACTGATTACTTCATTCTTTCTTGTACCCTCAGTTCTCCAAGTGAATAATGATGGGAAAATGTATGCTACAAATCATGATACTAGGCATAACACAAACCTGTGAATTAAGGTTATTAATGAGAGTGATCAGTGCAGTTTCCATCCCTGCCTGAGCCTGAAACCGCACTAAAAAGGGTTTGGATAATATGTTTCTTCCAGAGCTCTTTGTAACTGCCACCCTGTTACTTCTCAACAATCTTCCACAAAAGAGGCCACTCAGGAACAATTTTGTCAAGACCCTTTGTCACCTCCATTTTCCAGAAATCAACAAGGCTCTTAACTGAATCACACTCTGGATTGTTGGGAAACTCCTGAAGCAACCGTGGAGTCCATTAGGTTTGGTAAGATGCCTGAGCTGGACTGTTTGAATTGATTCTCTCCCTCTGTGGAGATTGGTCACACTGGTTAACATCATAGCCACCAGGAAGTGTTCTGCGCATGACAAGGGACTAGTTTCACATCTGGCCACTTATGGAACAGAGCTTCTAGTAATCATCAGTCTTCCAATGGATAGGCACCATTCCTCTGCATCAAGGCTGATATAATACTTGAGATCCAGGTGGGCATACCTCCCATTTGGATACAACTCAGCCAACCTCCCTTTTGGATACAAGTTAGCCAATGCTTAACAACTTAGTTAAGCATGTTATCCAACCAGGACTCCAGGCTCGTAAAACTTCATTTTGGAACACACGCCCCAAGTTGGAGTTTATGTGTATTTATGTATGTATAATGAAATTACTAACAGTATTTAAGAAGTAAAAAGTATTCTTTTCTGGTTTATTCATTGCATGATAACATGTTTGTTCCATATTTTATAACTTCCTGAAAAGAAAAATATATCAACAAAAGGAAAGTTCTCCTGAACCTTTTTTGGCTTTAGAAATTAAAAAGTAAAACAAAGATGTCCAATGTTTCTGCGGATCAGCTAGGGCTATAGGAGGGAAATCTGTAGGTTAGGAAAGTGAAAGAAAAGGTGGTGGTGTTTTTTTTAAATCAGCAGTGATGAACATTCTTAGATATGAAGGTATTTTCATATGTGAGCTGGCTTTCAGATTGCTATGAAATGTAGTGGCCTTTTCCCAGACAATCAGTAGGTGCAATCTGTCCTTCTTCCCAAAAGAGACAAGCTCTTCCCTTTATGTTGAAAAGAAATCTAGAACCTTTCCATCCTAATTTGCCTATATATAAGTATTCTGTTTGAAAGTAGAGTACTCACTGGAATTTTTGTGTTGTTACTTTAACTTTCTTCTTAATAAATCTTCCTAATCAGAACTTGTTCCTGAATTAAAATCTTACTAATCAGAATTTGTTCCTGAGTTTAACAACTTCCAGTTCAGGCTGCTTTCAGAAACCTGACATTAATTTTGACTAATCCCTACTCCCTCTACTACAAAAATGACCTTGGTTCAAAGTTATGGCTGCTGGTCATGATGAGTAAGCCTCTTGATATGCAGCTGACTGCTGAAGAGGTTGCCAGTATCTTGCTTCAGCATAAGAATCAGGAGGGCCTGCATCTGCTCTGATTATCCAGTTGGTTCAATCAATCACCCAGAAGATAGAGGAGATGGGATTTAATCTTGGACTCTTGAAAAATGGAGCTGCAAAATGTACAGCTTCAGTTATTGATGCTATTAATTCTGTTCTGGAGAATTAAATCTATTTTATGCTTAAACTGAGATCTGCCTTTTTCACTCTCCCAGAAGAGCAACAGTTAACAGTGAAATTTACAAATTGTGCCAAGATAAATGCAAAGTACAGCCTCGTGCGGTGCAGAGTGGTAGGCGGCAGTATTGCAGCGGAAACTCTCCCCGTGACCTGAGTTTGATCCCAGCATAAGCTGGATTCTCTGGTAGTCGGCCCAGGTCGACTCAGCCTTCCACCCTTCTGAGGTTGGTAAAATGAGGACCCAGCTTGCTGGGGAAGGTGACGACTGGGGAAGGCAATGGCAAACCACCCCGCTATAGTCTGCCAAGAAAACGTCACGAAAGCAGTGTCCCCCCAGGGGATCAGACATGACTCAGTGCTTGCACAGAGGACCTTTACCTTTCACAAATGCCAAGTACAGGCATTTGTAGATGCATATCTCAACGCTACTTGAGAAATGTTAGCTGGAATGAACTGGCTTTACTTGACCAATTTAAAGAAGACCTGTGTGATGAACTGCAAGATGAGCTACTTCAGCAAGGCACTCCAGACACCTTGGAGAGATACAAAATTATTAATAATTCAGTGCTGCCTAGCCATAGACAGAAACTAGAACTAAGGCAAACAGCTGATGAAAAGCTGTTCTGTATCCCTCCTTTCTTTCACATCAGCTTCTTCAGTAGTCAAACCTGTGCAACTGGAACAAGTAGTTGTCAGCTGTTGTCAGCTATAGAAAGTGCAGGAGTGAGAGTGCAGGAGTGTTACAAATTTCATCCTATCCTTGCGTGCATCCTCAGAACAAGGTTTGAGGGCGGGGCTTAATGTTGAACCAGGATTGGACAGTCATTCTCTGCCATCTCCCTATTTTTAACTGACATGAATGCTCTTCAAACACTACCCTCCCACTGGATTCAGGAGGAATGGTCCTAAATTGGGCAAACTGCTTGGTGAGGACAGTTGGAAACCTCCTGCCTGGGAATGCTTCTCAAGAAAGGGAGAAGTATTGCTGATGCAGATCTTGCTGTTGTCTCAGACTGCCTTACAGATCAGAATGAGCTAAAAGTCTAGTAAATAAGTTTACTTTAGGGATCAAAAACACCTAGTGCCTCCAGGCTCCCCCAAAGCAGCCTGAAGTTGTTTCCTTTATGTCTGAGCTTCAAACAGACTAGGTAGATCATTGCATTACTTACAACCTTGCAGACAATGCTTCTGTTTAAATGATGTGTTCAGTTAAATAATTTGGTTTTAGGAAAAGGAATACATGCTTTCCATTTTAAACAAAGGAAAGTAATGCACCAGTTTTTTTATTGTGGGTGGGGCAGGGGCAATATAGAAAGCTGTTTTCATGAGTGCTGTGCCTGGTCACAGGTTTAAGGGTATAAATATCATAGATGGAGTGAGACATACCTATGTGTAACACTCCAGTTAATGTTTTGTTTTTTAAAAAAGAACTTTCCTACATTGTCATTGCCCTGGCATTCTACTCCATAACAAAACATGTTTTAGTACATAAGAGTCTTTGCCATAAGCTGAAATCTTGGTTTGTTATTGTGCTGGCAAAATCATATTTGTATTTCAGCTCCAAAATTCAGATAATATGTAGTTTATAAAAGCAACTGGTGGACATGGCAAAATAGACACCTTGGAGGATGTAAAGTTAAGAGGAGCCCAATCAAAACCCATATATGCTATTGAAAATGTGAATCTTAGACTTTCTTCCTGAACTCATCAAAAAATCTATGTAGTTTTATGTCTAATTATATGTTTTAAAATCACATATTAAGAATCCAAGGTTAAAAATGTTGGTCTAGACAGAGTTGTTAAAGGCAGATAGATATTCTCAAGTTATAGCTATATAGCTTTTTTAAAAAAAGCAAATATAAGTAGTAGCAACTGCCTCATACGGTGACTGTTCGCAGTTACAATGGTGATGAAAAAGTAATTTTGTGACCAATCCTTGCATTTACGACCTTCACAAGTCTGTAAAGCAAAGGAAAGCTAAAGATCATAAGCACAGTTGCAGTTTCACTTAGTGACCATTTCGCTGAACAACCAGCAACTGGGTTGTTAGGCGAAGGGTCCCAGTTGTGGTCGCTAAACAAGGACTACATGTATTGGGGAAATAGAATTGTTTCTACTGTCATGTTTTACGATGGTTTTATTAATGATGGTTTTGTTGAATCATTCTTACACATTTTTGTTCTCTTGATTGGGCTCTTTCAGGATGAGAAATGCATAAAAATAAAATAGTTAATAATATGACTTGTCCAGGCATTCACCAGGAATCAAACTGCCTCAAAGGCCAAAAACGGAAGGAAGGAAGGAAGGAAGGAAGGAAGGAAGGAAGGAAGGAAGGAAGGAAGGAAGGAAGGAAGGAAGGAAGGAAGGAAGGAAGGAAGGAAGGAAGGAAGGAAGGAAGGAAGGAAGGAAGGAAGGAAGGAAGGAAGGAAGGAAGGAAGGAAGGAAGGAAGGAAGGAAAGGTTTATTGGAGGCTGAAATGCAGTATCTTCTGTAGCAAATGGTTTGGTTTAAAACTGCTCGTTTATAGAACTTCAGAAGGGAATTGTATGTACTTTTCTGTGGCTTGGTTAATACTGTAAAATATCCTCTGTGAGTGTATTGAGAATTTCCATGAAAAAGCCATAGCATTCAGATTAAAGTGAACCTTTGTTTGTTTAGATTTCTGAGAATAATGCTTTTGTATTTAAAGATTCTCAGGCATTAATTCCTGAACCACTGCCTCTTCTTCTAGTTTGCTGGTACAGTTTACTGCGAACTCTTGTCTAAACCTCTGCCATCTCAAGAAATATGCAGTTTATCCTATTTAAGTGGTGAGGGTCTATATTAGAGAAAATGTATGTTTGATACTTGAACTTGAAAATTACAAAATCTTTGAAGCATTTGGAAGGTACAAATGTGTTATATTCTTATTTCTTGTTGTAAAAAAGCACTACTCATGATACAGATGCTTTCTCTTTTGCAGGTATGATCTTGAGTTGAATAGCCAATATATAGATGTAAATTATAGCCTTGATGGTTTTTAAAATATAGCCACATGGTTATGTGTGGCTATATTTTAGTTCTACCTTGCAAACAACTTTTCTGAACTGGCTTTACAAGATTGCAGCATGGTGAAGATTTTCTAGATTATATGGGGATTATATGGGGATTATATATATATATTTTTTTTCACTACAGGAAAAAAAAAGTGTGGAATTTCCTGTTACATTCCATGTGGTTTATGACTCTTCGGTTCATAGGATAGAACCAGGATCTTACCAAATATTATAATAGAAAGTTGATGTAAATAAACACTTGTTTATTGCCCAAGTTTAGAATATGCATTTTTAATCTAAACAGTTATTAATATATGTTAATCCTCCAGAATGGTACAGATCCATCCAACTTCATAAATAGGTAGCCACAGATCTCACATGCAACCTTTTCTGTAGTCATGACAAAGCATTGTGGTTTGGATTGAAACTATGTATTTCCTTTGTTATTTCAGCTCGGATTGGGTGGAAATTATTGAACCCCGTTCTCGAGAGCGAATGTATGTCAACTTGACAACTGGGGAGTGTGGTTGGGATCCACCACCCAACCTCAGAGTTCGTCAGTCTGATGAGAACCAGTGGTGGGAACTCTTTGATCAAAACAGCAATCGTTTCTATTATTACAATGCCATCACTCAGCAGACCGTGTGGCACAGGCCACAGGGTTGTGACATTGTGCCATTAGCTCAGCTCCAAGCCATGAAACGCAACTCCCAGTCTGATTTCAGGACATCACAGCACAGGAGCAGTACAAGTAGTGAGGGACAAAACACTCCTATCCAGATAACTCTTCTACAGGACATGGAGAAGAGTAAAGACGACAACAGTCTGGAGAAGAGGCCAGAAACTGAAAGGTAAATTGTCTTCAGACTTCTCTGTTTTGTAGCTATAGAGGGAAGAGGGAAAAACACCCTTTTTTTAAAAAGAAAAACTTGTAAGGTGAGGAATAGTTCTAGCTGCTTATTGTAAAAAAGTAGGTAAGTGGTGTTGTGTTTGTTCTACTTGGAGAACTATGGAAAAAATATTTGAGTGAAAGCAGCTGAGCTGAAAGCTGTTGAATCTCAGTAAATATCATCATAAACCAGGGGCATGAATAGAGGTTTCTTGACCCCAAGGCACACTTTTCAGAGGAACCCCCTGTCCCAGTACTAGTTATTGGTTAAAGAGCTTGTGGCTGCATTTGAGGAAATGGACCGATTCTGATTCCCAGGGCCTGCATAACAAGCTACTTTTGTGCAGGAGAGGGGGATCGGTGGCAGCAGCAGCATCTTGGAAGTAGAGTGGCACCAGTAGGTTACATCATATTAAATGGGCTACCAGATCTGAGCTGCAGAAATACAGATAATCACTAGATAGCAGCAAAAAGTCGTCTGTATCTCTTTGGTACCATCTAGTGATCACTGTATTTGGTAAGCACTGAGGATGGCTGCAACATTGCCCCCCCCCCCTTATCATGCTGGGTTCCTCATAAGCACATATTACTTCTGTAACAGATCACGAGCAAATTTGATTTTTTTTGGTAAAAACTGAAGACCTGGAAAGAGCTGAGGTTGCAAGTCCCAGGTGGCTACCATGCCTATATTTATGCCACTATTTTAAAAAATTCTGAAATGTTGTGGCCAGCCCAGAATGAGGAAAGTTCTGTTTAAGTCTGTAGTCAGTCATGAAATTCACATGTGATCTTGAGTGCACAGTTACTTAACTCCTTTACAAGGTTGTTTTAAGTTAAAGTGAACTTCTTAAGGTTATTGTGATTATTGTAATTTAAATATAGACTGCACCCTGGACCTCAATCATATATGTTAGTTAGGTTGTTTTATAAATGTATTTTAACTTTGCCTTAAATAAATAAAAATAAAAATAATGAAGAATAATTCACCATCACCAGAAGATGCCCCCCCCTCAAACCCTAAATTAGTTCCACAGATGAGATACAATCCCCAACCTGATTTGGTTTGTGCTCTTTTTTTTTTTAAAGTTTGGAAGAAATAAGTTGTAATATGTTTAACTCAATGAACATCTATCTGTTATTTAATGGAATTAGTATGACTCTTTAAAGAAATGGCAAGAACTATTAAATGCAAAGTGAAAATCTATGCATATTTTCCCAAAAATAAAGCTAATTCTGATAAATAGAGTATGTTTTTATTATTATTATTATTATTATTAGATTTTTATCCCACCTTTTAATAGATAGATAGATAAACATATATTGTATGTTTTGGATATTAGATCTTTAGAGGACTTTGAAGGTTCTAACATAAGATTTTCAAAAGCTGTTAACAGTTGCAATACTGTCATCTTATGAATTCAGTAAGTTTCTAATAAATAATATTAATGCCAGGAAAATAGAGATGGCTTTATTGGCTGGCAGTGAATGAAGGTATAGTCCAACAAATGTGAAGGTCACTAGATAAAAGAAGCTTTTCTTGAAACCTGTTTTTCTGATAACATTAGAAATGTTCACGGGATAACCACTTTTTCACTCACAGTTACATTTTTTATCTGGTTATTTCAAGCATTGTTTAAAATCTACAAAGCTAATTCTCCTAATAAATTAGAAGTCCTTGAAGGCAACTGCCATGGAGGAATTGTATTTTTTCTAAGGCTGAACATTTAAAAAAGCCAAATGGCCCCATTGTCAGAGCCAAAGATAATGGCAGTCTGCTTACAATCAGCTTACTTATTGTCCCTCCTATTATGGGACTATAGGACACACTATATTCCTTATAAGTAATTTATACAGGTACTTTCCCATTTGGGGAACTAGCCTTCCCTGAAAGACAGGGTAAAACCATTTTCAGAGATAAAGCCTAAGAGCTAATAACTGTTGCAGTTGGTGTTGATTCTGTTGGCCAATACTGCACACAACAGTTTTGCCCAGCATGTACAATTACCATGCTGACTTGAAATTTTAAATTTATAATTCTAATGCATCTTGAAATAGAAATAGATGATAATGAAGTTAAAAGAATTTATTTCCACATTGCTGAAAAGGAAGGATTGATCCTCTTCCTTTTGACAGTTCACAGGAAGAGAGAACTCTGTGATTTCATTGAAAATCAGCTGAAGACCAGTCGTTTGTCCTAAGGTTAGGTTCTTAATCTTTAAGAAGGTCACTTTCAATATCTTCCAAAGCAAAAAGCAATTCATTCAAATGCCAATGTGTCAAATAACTGGAAAAAAAAACTGGCAACTGATCTCTGCACAAAATTATAGTTACATCCCATCAAAATGTTTAGCACATATGCCAAGCGGCAATGTGTACATATATGCATATATTATTTTGTATCAAACCCATGTTAAAATCACATAATGCTCAAATGTTACTTTTTATTTGGGCCTCATCCTGAAAAAGTTAAGCATGGTCAGACTTAATATTTGGATGTTTTTGGATATGTTTGGACGGGTGGCCATGAGGAAATTCCAAAACTATCGACTAGATTAGGAAGTTGAAAGAACAAATCAGAAGAAAGCAGTGGCAATCCACTTCCATATTGTTTCTAGGAAAACAATAGAATATGTCCATATAGTCGTTGCACTGATAAAATTTGCAGCGTGTGGCAAGTACTCCTGATTGGTTTCCCAGTTATTGTACTGAGTCTGGAACTGCACAGTCTGTTGTTTAAAGAAAAATAAACCAAATGGTATCATAGGATATTGATAATGCACAACCGAGATAGAAATACAAACAAAATACTAGGAACTCTTAGCATGGAAGGTTCATATAATCCATTTGAACAGCTGCCTATGACATTCTTAGCTATCATCTGATAATGAACAAAGGCAGCTGTACAAAACTGGTGGAGCACCTGTCTAATAACCATGTATAACACAAGCTCTTTTGCAGTATGTGTAGGGTTGGCACCTATGATGCTGTTTTTCTAACAGAAAGCTAGCAAGGCCTAACAGAACTGCAGATGCTACCAGCCCTGCTTTCTCCTGTTAGTATTGGGATGCATCTGTTCTAACCTGTCAGTTTGTTACATGAAGAACTCTCCAATTACAACAACATGATAGGTGGAAAAGGCTAGTAGAGAGCAACTTTAACAGAGGAGGGAAAAAAGTAGCGTTTAGAATAGAAAGGTGAGATAGCAGGCTGACAGAGTTGTGCAAGTAAAGCTTGAAAATTGCCTTTTTCCCAAGATTTTTGAGGGATGGAAACTCTAAAATAGAAGCTCCCCTACCTACTAATATAAAAATAACCAGTACTCTGCCTTTGTAATATATAAATTATTTTTATACGTGTTTATTGTAAGAGCATATATCAGAAGACCAGTTAAAGATTCAGCAGAATGAAGTGGATTGTAGAGATTAAACTACAACTTCAAGCCAGAGAAACATTTGGAGAATCAGTTGACAGTTTGTAGAAATGCTACAGAATGCTTTTTACCTCAAAAAATGTTTCCCCCCTACCTTTTATATTTTCTTTTTCTCAGCACAAAACTTAGACAGTGGGGTTTTGCCCAGAATTCAAGATAGTGTTTGTAACAAATATCTAATTTGTAACGTAGCACAACAGTGCCATCTAAAGTATCTGGTAAATCATCTCATGTTGAGAAGCCCAAATAGATGGAATTCGTATTTTATTTTCCCCCAAAGCTTCTCCCATATAATTCCTTCTAAAACTAAGATTTGTCTTCAGTGGCTTAAAAATGTAATTTGTCATTAATACATTTCCCACATGTAGGGCTGCATGATTGCACAGCTACCCATTGTGTTTCAGGATTATCACAAGGTTTGTTCTGAATTGCTGGCTTTGGGCAGGAAGATCCAAAGCACGTTCTTTGCTTCCTTTCAGATCCAAAATGCTTTGGATCTGGGCAGGGCTAAAGGAAGAGATCCTTTTGAAAGGGGTAAAAATTCCTGAACTACACAGACTGGATATGTCAAGAGGTTCTGCTTGACTGGTTGCAGCCTATTGTAATAGTCTTGTACTGAATAATTCTGAAAAGAAGTGGCCTCTCAGACTGTAACTACATTCAGCATGGCTAATTTTTCTGAAGGGCAGAATTGAAATTTAAAGGCTATATGTTCTTTGACTGTTTGGATTACTCATAATCCTCACCTCCTTCCTGTTACTTCAGCATGAGAAAGTTATTTCTTTTTTTATAAACTAAGGACGGGAAATCTTTAGATATACTGGATGGACTTTGTTCTTCATTACAACCTTGCCAACAAGACCCTGGTTAAAATAATAACAGAAGAAGGCAGGAAGGTATGCCATTTTAAATAAATTATCTTTGAATATTTGCTCAACTTGTAAATTCTTTTTTGTAAAGTAAAGGTAAAACCTATTTCAAGTTGAATTCAACTCCTGATCCCTACAAGAATAGAACTGAGTTGGTTTTGGATAATGATATAGAAATAATTTGCTATTGTCACTTCTTTTTTTATAATGATTTTATTAAAAATTGCAATTAAAAAGATACGAACTAACTAAAAAGAAAGAGAGAAAGAGAAAAATAGTACAGAAAACAAAAATAGAAAAGAAAAAATGCGAATACAGTAAAGAAAAAGAAATATATAAAGAAATGACTTCCCCCTTTATCACAACAAATATAAATAATTTTAGTAACTAATCACCTTCTCGTAAAATACAACAAATGATCTCTTCTTCACATATCCCATCTCTTATCTATAAAGAAATCCTTAAACCCTTGTCATTCAGTCCCGATCAGCAAAAGTCCATTAAGGGTTACCAGAGATAACAACATATCTATTTTAACCTTGATAAAATAAACCAGCTGTATATTCCTTCCTTTTACTTTTAACAATCTTGATCTTTAATCCCTTCAAGTTATGTCCTAGAACTTGTTTTCATTTTTTTCTTTGTCCCTTCTCACAAAATTTTTCAAAGCTTTAACAAGTCTGTTTTGTAAATCCAATATAAAAAAGTTATCCAGGTCACTCTCTTAGTTTGTTATTTGTATATTTATTTATTTATCTTATATCACTGCCCATCTCCCCGGACGGGGGACTCTGGGTGGTTTACAATAAAATATCTCTTTTAATTATTAAGACATCAGTCAGTTTCATTTGTATATCCAGTGTAGCATCTTTTTCCATATTATTCTTGTAGCCTGTCATTTTTAAATCCACTTTCAGATCAGTCTCAGTCTTGTCTGGTAAAACTTGTTCTTCTTCCATAACATCTTTTAAACACTGTCTATAGAGGCAGACATTCTTAAAATTAACTTCTGGGTCATTTGTTCAAAAATATCCTTCAATATGTCCAATGTTAAGATATTTTGCTCCAGTCTGTATTAGTAACTCAAATTTAAGTGTTCTTCTCCTTTAATTGTAATCTTTAGTTCCTTCTGGTTCTCTGTAGTGTCCAACCTTCAAGGTCTCATCATTTTTTTTCAAGAGAATTCAAAACAAAAGCATTTTCCCATAGAAAGGATTCTTATAATTAATTCCAAAATCTTATTTCAAATCCATCTGGACCCTTAGTCTGTTTGTAACTTTCCAAAATCAAAGTTCTAATCACCCTTTTGCTGTTTATTCCAAAAGAATTTTTTTTAAGTCCTTAAACTTGTATTTAAAACTTCTTTCACTAAGGATTGAAGGAAACTCACCTTTCTTTTGCTAATGATTGAAGGAAACTCACCCAGTGCTGTAAAATTTGTCAATCCAAAGGTTCATAATAGCTGAAAAGCAGTAAAGAAGCAATTTCCGAAAGTGATTAGGAAAGGAAGTATGCAAACCCAGTATCCTTTTGAAAGGTGCCGACTGTGGTTTGAGCAAAAAGATGGCTTTCCTTCATCTCCCAGAGCTGTCTTGCAGTGCCTCATGAGGAGCACTTGTGGGCAATCTCAACTCCTTACCTTTTCCAGAGAGGATTTACGAAGAGCCGGTCTGCTTACCGGCTCTTCGTTCCACCGTCTGTCTTCAGTTCGCCATTGCTGTCTTCTGAGCAAAGGATTTCCCTGAGTAGTCTCCAATCTAAGTACTAACCTGGTCTGCTTCTGCTCGGCTTTTTTGACATAGCCATCTGCTAAGTGCTGCCAGCTGTTATGACAATTGCTTTTGGTGTTGGAAGTGAAAAAGGTAGTTTGCTTATAGGTGTTTCAGTCACAGGTTCACTTCTTTCTTTTCTCCCTGTCCCCACCCTCAAGCTCAGCAACAGTACTATAAGAAAGAGTTTGGGAAAAAAGTGGTGGTGGTGGGGGGTCTTTCCAAACATAGCAAATGAAAGGCAGATGCATGTCCCAGTCAATTTCTTAGAAGAGGCATTAAGGAATCTCAGAAGTTCAGACAACTTACAGAGACACTGTCTTAATGTATTCTCTAATAACTGAGAGCTAGGATTTTATTCTGTTCTCAAGATTTTGTACTCTAACCCCTTTTTTCAACCATTATTTTTTTAGCATTTAAAATTTATTTTAAAATATTTAAGGAACAAAATAAATGACTATGTTAGCTTATTTTATGTTTATTTTAGCCATGATAGAAAAGCTTATAGAGAATACTAAGGTTTTCCACTCAGACTTCTGGAATTCTTATTTACTCCTACTGTTCATCAAGTATTTTTAGCTGGATAAATAACCAGGTTGGTGGTATTTTTCACAAGGAGAAAACTGAGTGAGGAAGTTTTCACAAGATGAAAGTGGGCAGAGAGATTCATCATTTTAATTATGCCACTATCTAGAGTGTTTAGACACAGTCAGGACCAGAAATATTGGAACAAGGATAACTGTTTTGGCATTTGGCCTCTGTACACCACCACATTGAAGTTGAAAGGAAACACACCCAGATGGGAGCGAAGTCAGGACTTTCAGCTGTAATTCAAGGGGTTTGACAAAAGTGGGGCACTAACCATTCAGGAACTACAGCCAGTGGCACACACACACACCCATCGTTGGTGGCTCATAAGTAATGGAACAAACCATTGTATTTGCTTTTGCAATCAGTCTGATGTCAGAATATATCTTTCTCAAAATGAAACTAATCTGATTTAGTTAGCTATGTACATGGTGGAACAATCATGTACTGAGCTCCATTTTTCTTGTTAGTTAGAAGAAAATGTGGCAGAGTTTACTAGAAAATCAAGTTTACAAGCAGAAAAGCAGGGTTCCTTTTCCTTTTAGAATTACACAATTTGATTTCCCTGGAAAAGAAATACGCAGGTGGAAAAATCTGGCCATTAAAAAAAATTCTGAATGGGTATTATTTCCAAAATATTGTGATAGCTGTGACAGAAAGTAGAAAATGTTTTCACAATGTAATTTGTGAAATTCCCTGCCTTCCTCCCAAGATACAGATAGCCTCAAACTTTGGGGCATTTTGTAGGCAGACCAAAGCAATCTTATTACAGAATGCATTCAGCTCTTAGTTTAGTTTCTTTACTTTTATGGGTGCTTATGAAACTTATTGTTGACTATCTATCTATCTATCTATCTATCTATCTATCTATCTATAATTTTAATTTTATATGCCATTTTTTATTTTGTATGTTCTCACCTTGTATCTTGTCCAGGATCCATTATGAAGGGACCAAGCCATCAATTTTGTGAAATAAATGAAGTAAGCTAAAATCCGGTATAAAGCTTGCTTCCACAGCAAAATTAATTAGATTAATTTAATATATTTTATTCCTCTTTTTAGGGTTTATTCCGCATTTGACAAAAGTGGCATGTATTTTTGCTTTATTTTTTAACACTGTGTGTTTTTTTCTGCAGAGATACCCTTACTGGGTGGCAGCCTTTACCAGGAACTAAAGCAGCCATGCTGGTCAAAGTTAATAGCCTAAGACAAGTAAATTCTTCCTCAAGCAATTCCTTTCAGATGCAGAACAATTCAGAAATCAGCAGCCAGAAATCTATGCATCCCAAAGCAGTTGTATATGCCCAGTCTCAGTCTATAGTCCCAAACTCATTAACTTCAAAATCTACAGCTCCAGTAGAGACAAAGCGTTCAATGAAAATTAAAAAGACAGAGAATGGAGGGTTTTGTCTGGTACTGACTAATGGACATACTCCTCAGCCTCCCTCAGGAAATCAGTCACAAACAAGATTGCCTGCATCTCCCAAGTATGCTTCTCCAGCTCCAATCTATGATGAACCATCAATTGACTCCCCAATTTATGATGAGCCTCCTATAGATATGGACACTGGAATTACAAGTATGAATGGGACAACTCCACAGCTGTCCCCAAGCAATAGCTTAAATAAGAAGTTGCAACCAATTAAATTATTACAGCATCCAAGTATACAGCAACACCAGGCTGGAAAAAAGCATTTGAGAAATCCTTCTGCAACAGAATACAGCCCTGTGGGAAAAGAATATATTAAACATATGGTCAACATTGACCAGTCATCCAAAAAAACTCATTCTACCACTGTGATTGTTGATGGTGTTGATAAATCCCAACTGGGTCAGCTTAGCTCTAGGGAGAGCTTCAAGCAGTCATGGAGAGTCTTGGAAGCTAATGTTCTTAAAAATATGGAAGCCCATAATAGCCGGCAGAACAGTCTTCAGGCTCAAGAATATCCTACTGTGATAAGTCAGCAAGACTCTGGCTATTCAACAGGTCCTTCTCCAAGCTTAAGAAAGAGAAAAGGAAAACGGCACACTCCAGGCCAGGGAAGACCTGGTTCTGTAGGCAGCAACAGTGAACTCACTGCTCTGAATGACAAGCTTATTGCAGAGATGCGCGCAGTGGTGAATAGATCTGCAGCCTGCAGAGGAAGCAAAGGTAGCTTAGATGCAGAAATGCTGGAGAACGCTAATATGCCAGAGGGTAATAAAATTAAGTTTCAATCAGACCATTTTAAAAAGTGTAATAGCAGGAACTCAAGAGATGATCTGATATCTAGTAACAGGTCATTATATAGGCCAACAATGGATGGTAAAGGGAGTCTCTCAAATGATCCAGCAATACAGCAAGATGTGGTAAGGCAGAAGAGAACTTATGAAAAAGTAGATTCTTTAGAAAAGATTGTGGCCAGCCAGATAAACCTGTCATCATCAGACACAGCACAATTATCAACACAGGTATTTATTAATATCTATCAATTTTACTGGGCAATCATAAACATGTTACGAGTATTTATTAATAATAATTTATATTGTCAGGAAGTCAGGCATTTTCTAGCACTGGAGATTGTGAAACCAGGTATAAATTATAGCATCTGTTTGCATTATGATCTAGCTGTAGAGATTAATTTTCGACTATCAACATAGTCGAAAATTAATCTCTACAGCTAGATCATAATAGTATATGGTTGGATACGTATTCAGTTTTATTGTGGGCCTTTACAGTATAGTTAAAAGCATTGCTTCTTTAATAGTTCACTATTAATGGGAAGTTTTACTAAAATTGCTAAGTTTTATTAAATAATAACACTCCTGGGTAAGATTGTGGTACAGTATACTACAGTGGTCAAGATTATTGCCAGTTTTCACTTGAAAATGTAGATGGTACAAGGCAAAAGTAGACACTAAGATAGTATTTCTATCTAGATACAAAAAATACATACATAGATAGTATAAGAAAAACGTTACACTTCAACTGTAAATGTTTTATGCTGAATGAACTGTTGCCTTACATAGAATATTATTAATGTTTGCTATACCATTTTGGTTTATTTTCGTGAGAACTACAGTTTTCTTGTCTTTTGCTTGGAATAATGCATTAAACATTATTAAATAAATAAATCTTCTAACAATCATATTGAAAAATGTCCAGTACTCAAAATTGGTATTGATTTCATATATGGGATTGTTTATGATGCTGTCAGATACATTTCCACCAAGTTCCACATTTGTATCAGAAGAAGAACAATCCTACTACTGATTGGGGAAAAGGTAAAGAAAAAAACTCTCAAGTCAAGCTAGTGACTGTATGGACACACCTTGACCCCAATATGGAAATGTTTTGGCATTGCCTTCTTCCGAGTTCCTTTTTTCACTACCTAGTGTAACTTACAGCCCTAGGTTTTTTAATGTTCTAGCATCCAACTGGGCTCAACCTGTCTTATTTTTTGAGATTAGCTGAAGTTGGCTAGGTGCTCCCATATACAGCAACTCTATTCTTTTTTACTGTTCCCTATAGGTTGTCTCTCTATACTTATTCTTCTCTTTCTGTTACCCTACTTGACACTTCTAATCATCAACTTGTAATCTCTGCTGCTGCAAACTTTTCAGCTTTTTTTCAAATGGGAGGGTAGGATAGAAGAAAAAAAGTAATGTTCAGGTGCTTTATATATCACATATCAAATAGAAAGGAAACACAAATTTTGTAAGGTACAGCTCACAGGTAATCAATCACAGAAAAAAGTTGAATCTTCAGAATGGCAGTTCAAGTAATGTCAGCTGTTTCATCTAAGTTTGAACATGAAGTAGGAATTTGAAAATGATGTTGCTCAAGTGATCTGCAAACTAAAATTGTATGCTAAGTATTTATACTTTGTATCAAAACATTACTAACTATGTTTAGAATATTAAAAGCTAGAACATTTCTGGATATACAAAGCACTTGTCATATTACATAATCTAGAACGTAATGATTATAACAACATTCAGTCATGACACCATCTTCTGATAATTAGAAAGTCAGGTGCTCTACCATATGCCTAAAAAAAATTGGAATCATAGTTCTAACTTTATTTAGAAATTGTAGATGAGCAATTAACAGACTGTAACCAGTGAATCTGTAGGCCCTAATCTTCCATATCTAGTTAGTCCTGATAGACCCCTTACTGTTGGCCATTCACTGGAATCTCACATGTAGAACACTTTAAGGTGGGAATGAGCAACCTGCAACCCCTACAGTCTATAGAGAATGCGCTGCCGAATAGAGGTGTGATTTCCTGCCAGTTTCAGTAAGAAAACATACAAAAGATGTATAATTTGTTGAAATAGTTAATTTAAAACAAACTACTCTGATAAATCTAGCCCTGGCAACTTGTGTGATATTTTAATGTCACTGTCCATGTAGCTCTTAACTACTAAAGAAGAAAATAAATACTCTGGCTGTCACAAATTGTCCACTTTTGCATTAAGAGAACTTTATGAAGGCAAATATTTGCTTAGTGAGTTTTTAAAGAAGGCCTGTATTCTAAAGTAATTAAAACTTCACAGTTGTGTTTGTTTGTAAATAAGCTTAAATTGTTTTAACCCTAATCCTTATAGTACTTGATAATATTAAAAGTTGAGAGCTAAAAAGCAAATAAAGTAATTAAGCAATATAAATGTTGCTAAAGCATTGTAGTATTGAAAAACTACAACAGGGGAGTTCCTTATGGCCCAGTCCTGTATCCCAGAATTTTGACAATAACTGATAGGAGTCAACCTAATAATTCTTACAGTAGGAGGAGGCGGCAGCTTTTTGCCTTATAGCAATACTAGGATCCATTCCTGATGCTGTTGCTCATTTATCAGCACCCAGAATTCCATATTAATTCTCTTTTTTTGTGTCAGTACACAGATGTAAATTTTACAGACAGGAATGAGATGTGGTAATACTGGGAACTGAGTTACATTCTTAGAATGAATAAAATAGAATAGTCTAATGTTAGTCTGCATAATCCAGTCTTCTAGAATCAGATACTAGTCAGATGTGTTGAACTTCAACACACCTACAGGGTACCAGGTGAAGGAAGTGACTAAAAATCAGCTATTTTGTTCAGAGAAAATGAGCAGCTCAAACAGCTTTTCCATGATTTTTTGTCTACTGTTCATTACAGTGTGGAACAATAGGGTCTCATTCTCAACATGAGAATAACGTTCAACCTTGTACCAACATCGGATATCAGTTTCCCTTCCACACCATACGAAAGCCCATCTCCCAAAGCAGCATGACTGACTGGGCTTCCAAAAATCTTAATATGCATACTCAAGGCATCTTTCGTCGAAGGCTCTCCATAGCCAACATGCTGTCTTGGAATGGTGGCTCCATCAAAAAGCCAATGCTTATAACCAGCAACTATACCATCAAAAAGGAAGCCTGTGAAATATTTAAACTGGTACAAATCTATATGGGTGACCGGCAAGCCAGAATGGAACGGAATAATGTGGCTTTGATCACCATCACCAAATGCTGGAGTATTCAAGGTTTACGAGATGAGCTATACATTCAACTAATCAGACAGACAACAGATAATATGTGCTACCGAAGTCTGGCATGGGGCTGGGAACTCATGGCAATTAGTCTGGCCTTTTTCTCCCCATCACCCAAGTTCCAATCTTACCTGGAAGGTTACATCTATCGTCACCTCAGCCAGATCACCGATGAAAATAGTAAGTGCATTGTTTAATAAAGGTAAAGTAAATTACAGTACCTTAAAAACCTACAGATGAAATGAAGTAAATTATAATAGGGCAAAGTTAGCATGGTACAGTACAATACATATTAGTAAAGGAGTTCAGGACCAAAGCTTGCTTTCTTTCCTATAAAGTGAAATGCAGTATGTGTTGCTCAAGAACCTGGCTTCTTTGGTCAGGGTAGAATTCTTTCCATTCTGATTCTGAAGAATCAGAAAAAAAATTCTTTACAATGTTTAGGGGGTCTATCTCCCTTTAGATTTAATGGTAGAGATTCAGTTTTATTGAAACAAAAAGCTTTATATATCTTTAAAAGAACAACATTTTCTGTAACTTTGCAAGAAATTATTATAAAGCTCCCAAGACAGACAAACTTTTATTTGATTGATTGATTGATTGATTGATTGACTGACTGATTTATATAGCTACCCATCTCACTTGCATGGGATTCTGGGCGGCATACACAATTAAAACAGAAACTAAACAATCAACATACCATTAAAATCAATTAAATATTAAAATTAAATTATTAAATATATAATGGTACATGAGTCAAGTTTAATTCCTGGTGACTACAGGAGCCTTTTCTTATCAATAATGTGGAAGCGGCTTGCCCTTGCCACCTCCTAGGATGTTTTTCCAACTGCACAATCTTGCCTGATGGCCTCCCATCCAAGATCTAACCAGGCTTAGTCTTGTTTAGCTTTTGAGCTCAGACAAAATTGGTCATCTGTTCCCATCTAGGTAAATAAAATTAATTGCCATGCATTTAAACTTCAAACTTTCTGTTATGTTTCAGGCTGAATGCTGAAAAAAATGTGAATGTTCATGCAGGGAAGGTTTTTTTCATTCTTTGGTATTCTGAGGTTTACTCAAAGCAAATGATTAGTTAGGAGGTTTTATCAGCAGTTTCTTTTTATATCCCCAGATTCTGATAGCATAAAGCCCAGATGGAGCCACAATTCATACTGTTTTGAAGAGTTTAGGTAGAGCAAATGTTTCAGATATTCTTAGTCAAAATAATAATTTGAGAAGGAATATATTAAATTCCAAACCTCTTTTCCATTGTATACATTGGTCAAATAATTTGTGAAACATTCAGTTTTGGTCCATGCTACTGATTGTGATAGCTGTTGAGAAAAGCAACAGATACGTATGGGCAAAACGCTTAACAGGGAGATGCACAGAGTTCATTTTGTGATGAGTTCAGTAAAGTAAATGCTTGTACAGATGGAAGAGGGCAGTGGATATTTGACTCTCTTGCCATCACTCAGTTAAAAATACTTTGGATTTTCAGTTATCCAACGCATTAAGGAACTTCTGGATCTGAAAAACAAAAAGAACTCAAAATCCAGGAAAAAAAGAAAACAAAGCACAGAGGATGAAGGTAAAACATTTAAGAAGGACAAAAATCAGCATATATCTCTGTTTTGTGTATACATGGATTTCTGGCATAGTTGCTTGTACTTTAATGTAGGAAAATTCAGTCTAGAACATATGCAAGTATCAGCAATACAGAAATAGAAAAAAAATGCAAAATGAAATAACTACTGGTAATATTTATAGTATTTATTTTGTTATTTTATTTTATTCTACAGTATTCTAATTTATTAACGTTGCTTCTGTAGTGCCCCAATCTCACAACTCTGAGATTAACTATAAATAAATACTGCCTCAATCTAAGGTCTCATTTATTTCAACAGAACCTGTATCCAAATAAACACAGATTGGGTTGCAGCCTTACCTTCATAAAGCAGTTGGGATCTTTCCATCCAGATGGGATCAGTTATAATCATTGGCTCTCAGCCTCAAAGAAGTCCAGCAAAAATGCTAATTTGGCCATATTTCTCTTCTGTGTTTGTAGCAGATGGACTTCTTTTTCCATTTCCTTGTAGTCTTGGAACTTGAATTCAGTCCGGTAGCTGATACCTACTTTAAAAAAATCCTAATTAAATTGAATTCTGCTGTGTTACAACCTCACCTACTGAAATTTTTTTTTTTCCACTGAGAGTCTCAGTTGCTCTCCCTCTCTCAAGGACCTACATTCAGCCTAGATAATTTTCATTATTCTTATTATCTAGAAAAGTGCTTCACCTGAGCTCAAGACCACTTTAACTACAGGTAGTCATCAACTTACGAGCATTCATTTAATAACTATTCAAAGGTATGATGGCACTGAGAAAAGTGACTTACAACTGACCCTCACACAACAACTATTGCAGCATCCCTGCAGTCTCATGATCAAAATACGGGTTCTTGGCAACCGGCATGTATTTAAAACAGTTGCAGTGTCCTGAGGTCACATGATAGCCATTTGCGACCTTCCCAGCCGGTTCCCAAAAGCAAAATCAATGGGGAACCACATGATTCATTTAACAACCACATGGTTCACTTAACGACCACGGTGATTCGCTTAACAATCGCAGCAAAAAAGGACATAAAATCAGGTGCGACTCACTTAACAGCCGCATTGCTTGGTGACTGAAGTTCAAGCCCCAATTGTGGTCGTAAGTCAAGGACTACCTGTATTGGCATGCTTTTCTGTTTGGGCAGTTTCTAATTGTTTTAATGTATTGTCTTGCATCAAATGTAGTAATATTGCTATGTGCTTCATTGTCACATCTGCTTATATTTAGTTTTAGATAAGAATTCTAGACCAAAGAGAAAATTTTGATATGAAATATATCAATAACACCCTTCATTTTCTTTATTTTTTTTTAGATTTATACCTCATTCATGTTCACAAACTCTGGATAGCTAATATAGTGCATCTTAACAATAAATTAACCACAAATTTAAATTTTAAAAAATGAGACTTAAAAACAATCTTAAGTCACAAAGATCTCAAGATTCAAAGTCTCCACAGAAAAGTCAAATTTTGATGGTTTTCCCAAATATTAAAAGTGAGGGGGCACCCAGATTTCAGGAGGTAGCAAATACTACAGGCATGGGGCTGGCATTGAGAAAGTCAGGTTTCAGGTTCCCATCCATCTAACTCCTGGAGGAGAAGTAAACTGAAGTATTGAGCAAACAGGGCAGGCATATTCCCTTCAGAAAATGCAATTCTGTACATGACCTGGATCCAAGCCATATAAGGCTTTAGAGGTCAAAATTATCGCCTTGAATTGTATTTGAAGCATATTGGCAGCCAATGCAGTACCTGCAATGCATGTCTAATACTGCTAAAGCAATAAAATAATAAAGAGTGGTAAAATAGAATAAATGAAGTAATTGGCATAACTTCATACTGTGCAAGATTAAAGGCCTTTCTATCAACATAGAGTTTACAGTAAATAATAGATACATAGTTATGGGAAGCCCACAATATGACATCAGTGCAATAGCAAAATTCTAAGGGAAGAGGTCTCTGATCTTGGAGGTAGCATATAGCTATTATAACTAAGAGCCACTGATACTTCTATTTTCATAAATCAGTTTAATCCCTTTTTGAGTCTTTCTTATTAGTGACCATCTCCACCTAGTTTTTCTATGAAATTTCTTATATGCCTTATTAAAAGTGCTTTATCTTGTTTATCCTGAATCTTCAATCTATCAGATTCATTAGATAATCCAGATTCATTGGATGATCCTGGATGGTTCATTTTCCTCCATATTATGTATAATTTTATAAATGACTTATCAACTAAAATTCCCTAAATATTTTGGACTTCCCCTATAGGCAGTTTCTCCAAATCCACTCTAATGTTTCCAGTTCTGTGATATCCTTTCTAAGATGTGACAAACAAAATTGCATGCAGCACTTGAAATGTATAGTGATTCACTATATATTTGTACAGTTGTATGCAAAAGTGAAGGCACTTCTGCTCAATTTGTATGTTTCCATGAGCCCCTAAGTGAATAGAAATTTACATAGCCTTTACATGGTATGAAGTTAAACACGACTTCTTTCTGCATATTTAAATGTATACCTACTATTTAGAGGTTCATTGAAACAAGGGATGCTATGTAGAGATTCACTGAAACATGTAATTTAACAAGAGATACCTAAACATTTACATGCAACAGCACAGTTGCATTTTGATTTCAGTAGAGACGTTTTTCTTTTTCATTGCTGTGGAATGCCAAGGGCATGCTTTCATTTTGCTACCATTTCTAGATCTATTTTCCAGTCAATTACTGCCAACTCAGAGCCCATTACTATAGGATTCCTTACCATATGTTCCTCAGTTCACCCCTACTTATTTTCCTTGATTCCCATCTGTCATTTTAAATGACACTTTTGGAGTTTTTCACAATCCCTTTTTGGTTTACCTTGTCAAATAGTTAAGTGTCTTCAGAAAACATTGCTTTTTTTAATTAATGATACTGAGATCACCTTATCATGATTAATATAGGAAAAGCTGTGTTTTTGGAAGTACAGAGCACTAAGAGATTCTTTCATAGCAAGAACTTTCTACCTGCTTCAGAATTTTTTTACTGCTTCCTCAACACCATTCCCAAAGTGCTGTGTCACACAAGTTAAACTGTTGCTGAAATCAACTGCAAGTCTTTAGAAAGGCATGAAAATCTGGATCTTTCTTTGAGAGTTCAGGGCAGGATGATTAGCGCTCCTGTCTGGAAAAGTGCAATAATTCTGAGTTCTATATCATCAGATAATTTTTTTATATTTCCTTTTAGTTGGTACTGTTTATTTTGTTTTTGATATCTTTGTTGATTGGTTGATTATATGTTACCCAGAGTAATATTGTTTGAGTTGGGTGGCCATATAAATGCTTAAAATAAAGTAAAATAAAATAAAATAAAATTACTGCAATACAGACAGCAGCAGGTGCATTAGACCTGTTCCAGTTGAAACTAATAGTCTAAGGGTGAGTAAAGGATCATCATTTCTAGTTATAGCACCTTATGAAACAGCCCAAACATTGGGCTAGTGTGAGGCTGGAGCACGGTTAATCTAAATGTTGATGTACTGAGGAGTGTTTTTTGGGTGCTGGGAGTTTTTGATGCCAGTTTTATTTTTTCTTTATGTGTTTGTAGGCTGCCCAGAGTTATGGTACATAAGATGGGGAGCCATATAAGTCTTTTATATTAATGCCAGTTTGGTAGCATGCTGGAACCACCATCATTTCCATAGACAGCTTTATGTAATAATTCCAAGACAAACTTTCCAGACAATAGCAAAACTGAATTTGATATTAAAACCACTCTGAAAGTAGTGCTAGTAATGGCAACTATCTCTGGGAAAAAAAGTAGTGAAAATACTGTCTGTTATAGTTTTGTTTTGTTTTGTTTTAATGGATAAAGTTGTTCTTTAGTGCAAAACCTGGGAAGATACAGTCAGTTTTTTAGAAAAGCAACAGAATTTGCTATAAGGAAACGTTTGTTGTGTGTTGATTATGATTTTTGGATGAGTTAATACAAATTCACAGATAAATCAAACTTTAAAAATAGCTTAGAGTTGGAAGAATAGTTGGTCCAATTATTACCACTATAAGTATACAGTATTTCTTACGTCACTCTATACCAACGGATGTAGGATTTTCCCCTAGTTCAAACTGCCATAAATTAAGTGAATACAGGGGGAAAGTTACTTTGCGAAAACAAAACAACTCCACAACAAACTACTGTCTTGGAGAAAGATGTCCAGATTTGCACAACAATAAACAATAATAGAATGTATGTAGAATTCTTATTATTTGATTATAAAGATAAGGTTGAGGGTCAGAGAGGATCTACAAATATTCATACTTCAGGGTCATTTTCTTTTTAAAGGAGTTTTCCAGGGCGACTCTAAAATGACCTAATTTGTTCATTTTTATCTGCTAGGTCTACCAATCAGCACCTACGCCAGGTATTGTTACCGAAAGCTGCAAAAAGTAGCAGTCACTGGAGGCAAAAAAGTGAGTCATTTGAAATATCCTAATTTAATGGTGTAACTTTTTTCTTTCTCCTTTTTTGTTGTTACATATGACTATTGAAATTGCTTTTATCAGCAATGAGAATAAATAGGTTGGGAAAGTGCAGATGTACATTCACATTGTACTATTATAGAACTGGAAACAAAATCTGAAATATTTTGCTGAATCTTCCTTATGGAAGAAAAGAAAATGAAAACTGAGAAGGACTATTATATAACATCAGTTTTTTCAAAGTATGTTGAATATTCATGCAAAGGTGCTTTAGCAGTCAGAATTAATATGGAGACTTTGTATTCCTTGGTAACCACTACCAGTCAGTGTTGTGAGTAATGAGCCAGACAGAGCAGTAGTTTGAATCAGAATCAGTATGTGGCAGCTAATTCTGTTGATACTGCCCTCATGCTGGGAGTTGCCATATTCCCATGCAAATTGCCTCTGACAAAATCTGTGATAGCTCTTTTTTTCAGAATGTCTCAGTGTTTTGTTGGAGTAATTGAACTCAACATGATATTGTGTTTTTGGAAATACATTAAAGATAAACAATGCATGTTGAAAAGAGTTCTTAATTCAGAGCTGAAGTTAATTATGATTTGTCAAGTTCAGAAGGGAAAAAAAGTTCTAGCTGAACAAAAAAGGATCAACAAAACTTCTAATCTCTTTCCAGCTTGAGAGAAGAAAAGGGAAGGGAATGCGCTACCTCAGGCTTGCTGTAACACATGAACTTTGAACAGAGCATTTATGTATATTTCCATTACAGTTAAAGTTAATTTAACTTAACTTCCTGGTTGGTGAGATGCAGGCAACAGTATGTTGGGTTACAAAGTAGATTCTAGATTAGAGATCTGAACTTGCATATAATAAGATGCTTCAGCTGAAATTGGACTTTGGTTGAACTTTTGACATACTGCCTAAAATGTGCCAAAAATAACCAGTGCTGGGCTTATTGTTGGCACGGAATGCTATATGTGGCATGACTAAAAGCCTGCTAACCTAGTTTACATCTTCTCTGCCTTACTGAAAAGCATTATGTAAAAGCCCCAGTTGACCAAAGCAATGTTGGGCAGTAAAGGTCAGTACGTATGGGCTCATCTGGTGATGATCATGGTGAATGGAAGACTCTGACTTGGAATGTAAGAATAATAGATGGTAAAGAGCAAGAATTAATGAATAAGGAAATATAAACATAATGTGTGTCTGTGAAACTAAGAGAAACAGAAGATCTGTATGAAAGTGCACTGATCTTATTTATTATGACAACTTATTTGCCACTTCATTTCCAGAGACTCTGAGCAGTTTACAGTATCCATAGAATAACCTTAAAACAAAACAAAAAGAATCAGTACAGTAATACTCAGGTCAGTCCAATTCCCTACCATTTGGGGGTAGCTTGAACTTACTTGTCTACATGCCTTTGTCCCAAAAAGATAATAAGGAGGGAATGGTTGAACTATCCAGGGTTAAGCTGTTCTGCTGGGGAGCGGTGCATAATTGAGAGGGCTAAGCCTGAGATCCCTGAAAATGGCATTTCTTTGGTAATGAGACCCTCAGCAAGTCCTCTCCCCAGATATTACTAGACAAGCAGACTCAATTCAGCAGTTAGGCCTTGAGCCATGTAGAACTTTAAATATGATGATCAGCACCTTGAATTGCACTCAGAAGTTAACTGGGAGTTAGTACAACTTCCATAATAGTGGTGTTACATGGATGAACCTCAGTGTGCCAATAACTATCCAAGCCATTATATGCTGCACCAGCTGAAGCTTCCAGATAGTGTTAAAGGGCAGCCCCATGTAGAGTACATTGCAGTAATCCAGTTGTGAAGTGACAAGGGCATGAGTGACTGTGATTAAACCCTCCTGTTTCAAGACAGGCTACAGGTGGCACACAAGGTATTATTGAGCAAAGGCCTTTCTGGCCACAGCCTCCACCTACTGTTCATGTGGGAGCCACAAGTCTAGGAGGACCCCCAAGTTGCTAACTAGCTCTGGTTGGGGGAGCACTACCCCATCCAGTGTAATGGTTGCCTAATCCCAAATACTCAGTCTCACAAGCTCGGGCTTAAAGATAACTGATTTATTAAAGGAATAGTATGCAAATACAAAGAAAGCTGAGAATGAGCAAAAGCGCGCCAAATACAAACTTAAAAGCCTTGCCTTCAATCCAGTCCCGCCCCAAGCCCCGTCAGCACGCATCCCCTCCCAGGTGCTAGGAACCGTTACACGCGCCTGGGAAAGTAACCTTGAATAGGATTGCAAACCCAAACATACATTTCAAAGTTCCAAAACAAAGCAGAGCGCAGGAATGGAAAAACCCAGAAATGAGCCAGGCGGGTATACACGGAAAACGGGTTGACATGTGAAACGTTACAATGTTAACAGAACATTGAAAGGGGGAAACATGACATATCGCCCCCCCCTCAGAACAATGCTAAGGAGCCGGTTTGTTAGGGTAGGTAGAGTGAAAACGAGCAACCAGGCGGGGTGAGCGTACATCGGGAGCAGAAACCCACTCAGGATGAGGGAAATGTTTCCAGCGAACGAGGTACTGCAAAGTGGAACGGTGGCGGCGGGAGTCCAGGATTTCAATAACCTCGAAGTGTTGTTGGTTATCAATCATGATAGGAGGTGGTGGAGCCAGTTGGGGATGCCAGCGGTCCGATGGCAGGTAGGGTTTCAGCAAACTGCAATGGAAAACAGGATGTAAACGTTTGAGGTTATGGGGCAAATCCAGTTTAAAAGTAACAGGGTTAATTTGCGCAACAATGGGAAAAGGACCGACAAATTTAGGGCCCAGTTTCTTCGAGGGTTGTGATGACTTGATGAATTTGGTGGATAAGTAGACTTTATCGCCCACAGCAAAAGTAGGTTCGCGGGAGCGTTTAGCATCAGCATGACGTTTGTAGGTGGTTTGGGCATGGTGCAGAGCTTGTTGAATGTTTAGCCACGAGTCTTTGAGAGTGTCAGCCCAGTCAGTGAGAGAGGCTGGTAGGGGCTGCGGGTGTGGGAGTTCAGGGATCGGGACGAACTCCCGCCCGAAGACAGCCTTAAAGGGAACTTGACCAGTGCTCTGATGCACGGCATTGTTATAAGCGACTTCAGCAAAAGGGAGTAAGTCCACCCAGTTGTCCTGTTGGTAATTGACAAAAGCCCGAAGGTACTGTTCAAGAGTAGAATTAACCGCCTCAGTAGATCCATCCGTTTCCGGATGCCAAGCGTTGGATAGGGCTTGTTTGGTGCCAAGGAGTTTTAAAAATGCCCGCCAAAATTGTGACGTAAATTGTGTGCCTCTGTCACTCACCAAACGGGCGGGGATACCGTGAAGGCGGTACACGTGAACGAGGAAGAGGCGTGCCAGCTGTTGCGCGGTGGGGATAGAGGCGCATGGGATGAAATGCGCTTGTTTAGAAAAAAAATATTTCACCACCCAAATGACAGTTTTACGTTGACTGGGGGGTAGGTCGACAATAAAGTCCATGGATATGTCCTGCCATGGGAAGGACGGGGTGGCAACCAGTTGGAGGAGACCTTGAGGCTTGCCTGTCTTGCGCTTTGTAGCCGCACAGACAGGGCATGCAGTGACATAGGCTTTAAGGTCCTTTAGCAAAGTTGGCCACCAGAATTGACGCCGAACTAGGTGAAGGGTTTTTAGATATCCAAAATGTCCAGCCAACTTGTCATCATGGCAACGCTGGAGGATGGTTTTCCGCAAAGTGTCAGGGACATAGAGACGATCGTTGCGCCAGGCAAAACCGTCAGTGAAAGTTACAGTTTGTAGGTTGGCTTGCAACCAAGTATCATTTTTAAGGTGGAGTAGCAACTGTTGTTGCAAGTCTGATGGAATTGGCAAGCGCGGCGACCGGGAGGAAGGCGGAGCGGCTTGAGGCTGAGTTTGCTGCGCTCGCGCTTAGCTATGTGTCACGGCTGCCAGACTCAGTTGTTTTTCCGTCCAGACAGTACCTTGAACGGTCGGCCCTGGGCCAGCATCTTGGGGTCTGCGTGACAGCGCATCAGCTAAAAAGTTTTTCTTGCCTGGTATGAATTTGAGGGTGAAGTCAAAACAGCTGAAAAACTCAGCCCAGCGAAGTTGTTTGGGGCTGAGTTTTCGAGTGGTGCTTAATGCTTCCAGGTTCTTATGGTCTGTCCAGACTTCAAAAGGGTTTGAAGCCCCTTCTAATAAGTGGCGCCAAGTTTCTAAGGCAGTTTTCACAGCAAAAGCCTCCTTTTTCCAAACATGCCACCTTCTCTCTGTTTCAGTGAATTTACGAGAGAGGTAAGCACAGGGTTTTAAGGTGCCGGACTGGTCTGACTGGAGCAGTAGCCCCCCAACGGAGAAATTGGAGGCATCCACCTGTACTACGAAAGGCTTGGTGGGGTCTGGATGCTGCAGAATGGGTTCAGTAGTGAAGATTTGTTTGAGCGCATCGAATGCCTGTTGGCAGGTCGGAGTCCATTTAAGGAGCGCTCCTGGGTTTTTAGAGCGTTGCGTATCCCCCTGCGCTTTAGTTTTTAGCAGTTCAGTAAGGGGGAGGGCGATTTCCGCAAAATTTTGGGCAAATGCCCTATAGAAATTGGCGAATCCAAGGAAACTTTGCAATTGTCTCCTGGTACGTGGAGGCTCCCACGCCACAATCGCTTCCACCTTGGCAAGGTCCATTTCAATGCCCTTAGCAGAAATTCTATATCCTAGATAATCGATTTGTGATTGATGGAAGGCACACTTGGACAGTTTAGCATACAACTCAGCTTTTCTCAATTTAGTAAGCACTTGACGCACCAAGTGAATATGTTCTGACATGGTTTCAGTATAAATCAATACATCATCCAAATACACCAGTACTCCCTTAAATAGGTGGTCGTGCAAGACCTCATTGATAAGTTGCATAAAAACCCCAGGTGCCCCCGATAAACCAAAGGGCAAGACTTTGTATTGGAAAGCCCCAAGAGGACAGTTAAACGCTGTTTTCCACTCGTCCCCTTCCCTTATGCGAATGCGAAAATAGGCTTCTCTCAGATCCAATTTTGAGAAGATTTTGCCTCTGGCCAGATGTGATAACATATCTTTGATAAGGGGCAAAGGATATTTATTTAATACTGAGACTGCATTGAGCCCGCGGAAATCGGTACAGAGTCTCAATGAGCCATCCTTTTTTGGTCTAAAGAGGACAGGGGCTCCCACCGGGGAGTTTGCCGGCTCAATGAAACCTCTAGCGAGGTTTTTGTCAATGAATTCCCTCAGTGTAGTCAGCTCTTTGGGGGACATGGGATAAATTTTTGGGTGAGGTAACTTTACATTAGGTAAAAACTCAATGGCACAGTCTGTTTTCCGGTGAGGTGGCAAGCGATCTGCTTCCTTCTCCCCAAACACATCAGCCAGATCTTGGTATTGGCTAGGCAGCCCTTCTAGTGGCGACAGAGTTTGTACTGTAGTGTTAGCTACCCGTCCTCCCTCCATGTCCTCTAACAAGTCCTTTTCAGGTACTTTATAAAATCCATCAGCAAACGTTACAGTTCTATGCAGCCAATTGATAAAAGGGTTTTGTTGCACAAACCAAGGCATTCCCAAAATCACCAAAGGGCCCCCCACCGGAGCTATGACAAAAGGCAGTTTCTCCCAATGGGTGCCCATCTGTAAAGCCACCAGTCCTGTAGAGTGAGTGACTGCCTTCCCTCCCGCCATGGTCCCATCCAATTGTGTGAAGATCATGGGCCGTGGCAGAGGGAACGTGGGCAGTTCTACGGCAGCTACAACATCAGGATGCATCAGCGAACGAGAACAACCCGAGTCCAGCATGGCCCAGACTTCGACAGTCTTAGTTCTAGAGCCCAATTTTACTTTGACAGTCATTGTAGGGAAGTTCCCACTCACCGAATCGTGGTCGCGCCCGGTTTCTTCCACCTGCCCAACGGCGCCGTTCAGGACAGGTGGAAGGCATTTCCTGCCGGCTGGTCAAATTGTAATTCCTCTTCCTCATCCCCAAATGGAAGGTCTGGAGGGTCGAGTTCAGCACAGGCAGCCTTCATCTTGCGCGGCAGAGATGGCGATTTTCCCGGCGCTTTCCCAGGCTGTTCCTCTGGTCGGCGTCTTGGGCACGAAGTAGCACGATGCCCATCTTTCCCGCATCTTAAGCACTGCCCTTTTGCAAATCGTCGTTCCCTTTCTTCCTCCCAGGGTTTTGGTTTAGGGCGACTCGAATATCCAGCAACACGAGCCCCCTTAGCGGCTCGGGTTTGTCTCAGTTCCTTGCTCTGGGCATACATTTGTAGAGCGCTTTCCGTACTGCCTGCCAACTGTATCCAGCCGTATAACGTTTTAGGATCGTCCCTACACAAAGCCCAACGGAAGATTTCCGTGTGCAGCCCTTGCTTGAACATCTCCACCAAAGTTGACTGGGACCAGTCTTCCACCTTTCCCACCAGGGCTTTAAATTCTAAAGCGTAGTCTGCGACAGAGAGGGTTCCTTGGTAAAGTTTTCTTAGGGCGTTCTTCGCTCTCTCTTGGGCCAATGGGTCTTCAAAGTTCTGTTTCAGCGCCCACAGAAACTCATCAAAGTCCTCTAACTCCGTGGCCTCAGCTTGGCACAGCTGTACATACCAATCAGCTGCCCTCCCCTTCAGCTTGTTGGCAATGAAATTAATCTTGCCTTGTTCAGAGCGAAAATTTCGACCCCAATCCTCCATATAAAGTCTAGCATTTGTAATGAAGAAGGAAAGCGTGGTAGGGTCCCCATCAAACTTCACCCCAAAGGGTGGGAAGGTCCTTACCGGCTCCACCGGCTGTGGTGGCTCCGCAAACAACAACGTGCGTCGAGCCGCCAGTGGTGGCCGATCTCTGGACGCCCTTGACTCCCTTCCCCCCAATTGCCGGGGCGCTTTAGTCTTACTTCTTCCCCTGAATGACAGGGAACTCCGTCGGGGGGGGGAACCAGCTGAGAGGTGTCCTCTTCCCAGTCTTCCTGCAGGGACCCCGAGCCTCTGGTGGCATCTTTTATGAGGGTCACTATCATATCCATTTTGTCCTCTATTGCTTTCATGCGGGCAGGGGTGACAGGCTCTTCTAAGGGTCTGTTGGTTACCACCACCCTCGGTGATAAGGGGATTTCGGGTTCCCAGGATGGCTGTGGAGATCCCCTCCCCGGTGCTGCTTCCACCTCGGGTTGGGGCTGGAGTACACCCCCCGTGGCACCCTGCACTGCTAACAATAGCTCATCCAGTTGAGCATCTCGCCTCTCCCGACGTGCTGCCCTTTGCGCTCGCGAAGTTGGAGCTATCAGAGTCTTCGTCGAGTCCGGCTCTTTGTCGCTCCCTTCACTCTCGCGAAGCGGAGGTTCGATCATCGCTAGCGCTCCTCTTTACCCAACTTTGGATGGGGCTAGCGGAAATGATATAAATGATTCTCAGCTTTATGTAATGGTTGCCTAATCCCAAATACTCAGTCTCACAAGCTCGGGCTTAAAGATAACTGATTTATTAAAGGAATAGTATGCAAATACAAAGAAAGCTGAGAATGAGCAAAAGCGCGCCAAATACAAACTTAAAAGCCTTGCCTTCAATCCAGTCCCGCCCCAAGCCCCGTCAGCACGCATCCCCTCCCAGGTGCTAGGAACCGTTACACGCGCCTGGGAAAGTAACCTTGAATAGGATTGCAAACCCAAACATACATTCCAAAGTTCCAAAACAAAGCAGAGCGCAGGAATGGAAAAACCCAGAAATGAGCCAGGCGGGTATACACGGAAAACGGGTTGACATGTGAAACGTTACAATGTTAACAGAACATTGAAAGGGGGAAACATGACATCCAGAATCAAAGATAGATTTCTGGACTCAATTGGCTTCTAAATCCACAACCACTTTGGCTTAGTAAGGTTCAATCTAAATACATATCTCCCCATTGAGATCTTGTCAGACTCCAGGCACTAGGTCAAGACCTCCATCCCATCTTCTGCCCAGAGTGGGTTGGAGATATATAACTGGTATCATTAGCATTTTGATGATACCTCATTCAATAGATTCATGTAGACGTTAAACCGTCGGGGTGAGAGAACTCAGCCCTGCGGCACCCTATACAGAGTAGCTGAGACCTTGACCTCTCTCCATCCCTTACCGCTGATTAGAACCAGTCACTCAAGAAGGAGGAGAACTATTGAAGAACAATGTCCTCCATGACAACCCTTGCAGTCAATTAAAAAAGGATTCTATGGTACATGGTATTAAGGGCTTCTGAGTGGTCAAACAGAACCAAGATGGCCATGCTGTCTATTATCCCACTCCCGCCAAAGGTCATCAACAAGAATGACCAGGGAGGTTATGGTCTTACACCCATTTCCATACCCTAACTAAAAAGAGTCCAAATAACCTATTTCATCCAGGGATCTCTGTAACTGTAGTCCATCCACCTTATCAATGTTGCCTAACAGGGAAGGTTGGAGAATGGTCAATAGATGTCTAAAATAGTTGAGTCAAACAATATTTTTATCAATGATGGACACACACCATTGCCTCTCACCAGGCAGAAGACATCACCTTTTCACCCAAGGATGCATTAACTGCTATCTTCACCCAGCTTTCCATCATATCCCTGGCCACTTTGACTAACCAGGCTGAGCAGGTATCTAATTCCAGGTGGCAGGGCTAACAGCACAGAGAACTCCACTTCCTCAGATTTCACAGGTCAAATCAGTCCTATATACTGTAACTCCACAGAAATAGTAATAGCAGTATTTATTTAAGGTCACTGATCAGAATAATTCCACAAGATAAATCCTCTGCCATTTTAGCAAGATTTTCCCAGCTGGCATCCAACTCTGCATTAAAATGAGCAATTTTATTTCCAGATTCAGTTGTCTATACATGGATGCAATAAGAGTGCAGAATTAACCTTGCTTTGCTATTTTTACTGCCACAGCATAGGCTCAGATCTGGGCTTTTACGTGTGTTGAATTACATTCATTCTTCATCTTACGCAGCATTTCTGTAGGCATCACTTTTGTCATTTCATCTCCCAGAGGTCTTTGGTAAATCAAGGAGCTCCCATGTTTTGTTGACTAGACAGAGGCCACTCGAGTGCAATCCTATCAAGTACTGCCGATGACCTCTTATTCTGGATGTCAGCTAGGCATTTGTGAGAGGTGACTATATACATATATGGTTATTTCTTGGTGCTGGAAAAGGTATATTGTTACATTGTTCCATTTTAGTTTTTAATTTTACTATCATTTTGGAGGTCCGTAAGCCACTCAGCCATGACTGGAATGGCATAAAAACCTAGTCAAATAAATAAATTCAAATGTACCCTTTGGAAATTAACAGGATCAGGTAACTGGGACAAAGTTGATGAATATCTGCAGAGAAGTGGGAGTATATGTTTATTTTTGAATGAAAGGCTAAAACGTATGTCGTGAATTATTAATAGTGTCATCTAGACTATTGTGGGTGTGTATGGTAAAGCATTGAATATAAATATAAATGTATTACTGATTGTTTATAATGAAACATTGAGAATATTAGTGAAGAATACCAGAGTGAGTATTAGTTTAAGAACACTTTTAATGCATATATACAGGCTGACACATGAACCGAATGTAATAATTTTGTAACATCTGGTCTATCTTTGAGCCTGAATGTGCAAGGGTTCCCCAAGGCCTGAAAAATATTTCAAGGATTCCTCCAGGGTCAAAAGGTTGAGAAAGGCTGACTTAGAAGCATGTTTACTAAAGTTGGGGAAATGGATAGAGAAATTTTAAGATGTGCAAATGCTGTTGCTGGTCTGTTGCAAGGAATGACTATTTGTCCAGAGAAGCAACAATAACTGTGTATAAGAGTGTGCTGCCCACTTCGTCATGCTGAAGTAAGTCTTGAATGTGTCAGGAGAAAGAAAAATAAGTTGAATGTAGTAGAAATGGGGTACTTAATAAATATATGTGGTAAAACAAGAAGAGATTGAGTCAAGAATGAATCAGGGCTAAAAGAATATAGTATGGATCAGTATGAATGAAGTATGTGGAGGTGATTTGGTCATTTAAAGAAAACAAATTAAGATCGAATTGAAAAAGAAGTACACAAACAAGAGTGAAAGGGTCAGGAAGGGGAAGACCAAGAAATTGTGGCTGGAAGGCGTTAATAAGGTCCTCTATAAAGAAAAGTTTAAAGACCAAATGCAATGTATGAAGTTAAGTATGGGTGTGGTGGAAGCCAGTATATTTCACAAGGATAGAAGGATATGGAGAAGTATAGTGAAAGGTTTTGGCATAAACTACTTTTTAACTATATTTCATTTTCTTTTTTGTATCTCATTCCTTTAATTTCTTTGACTTACTCTTTCTAACATCTTTTTTGTATTCTTCATAACACTGCATATTCCAAACAGAAATCATGTGATGGGTATGTGTATATGTATGCTTAAAAGTGACCAGCTAAAACATACACTCCTTCAAAAATTGTCAAGATTCATATTGGTATATTCCTAAAAATAGAAGTGGTTATATTCACTATCCACTTTTATATCCCTTTTTTCCGAACAATTTGAAATAGCCGTCCCTTTGAAATCCCCATCTTTCTTCTTCTGAGACTGTATTTTCAGAGGACATGAAAATGTTTTTCTTTCTGAGAAATACACTGAGCATTCCACCTGAATGGAGGCTGAAGTACAACATCCTTCCAACCCATTGCAAGTTTATTTGGTATTTTATTTTATTTTATTTCTCTTACAGGGTCTCCGGAAGCCTACAGTTGAGGAGATAATACATGCCAAGAATGCTATTGTGACACCTTCACTGTTTGGCAGCTCTCTGGAAGAAATCATGTCACGGCAGCAGGACATGTATCCAGATAACAAGTTGCCTTGGGTACAAACACAGCTGTCTCAGCAAGTACTGCAACTAGGGGGAGAACAGACTGAGGGAATATTCAGGTGAATAGCTTATTACAGCTGTTTAAATGATGTAACACTGGTAGTCATTGACACTAGATCATTCACCTGTATTTGATCATACATCACATTTCTTCTTCTTGAGAGTAGATGTCTAAAACTTAATTTATAGTTTTAGAACAAAATACGCTTGTGGGAAATGTGTGCACCTTACAAGCTTCTCCCAAACAAGTGTCTAATGCTTGTAAACTTGCTTCAGAGCAGATAGATATTCAAAAACAAAAGATGACAGATATTTCTGAATATTTATTATCTGAAGATTCTGCAGTTATGATCTTGGGCAACCCGAGGATCAGGTCTTGCTCTTGAATGATAGGGAGATAAATAGCAACTATTTTTCAATTAATCCATAAAAATATAATGATCCTTCAAATAATCTTCCATCCCCAGTATTTTATCTTGGTTTAAGACCAAGAATCTTATTCTGAAGTGACCTTTTAAGATAAAAATATGCATTTCCCCTTTACAGTTACAAAAGGGCATATTATGTGAAAATGGATACCTTCCTGAAATATTTCCAGTGTTTTACTTCTGTTGAATTATTATACTAGTTCTGTCTGGGCAGTTTCTTACGTATTAAAATGTCAATTAGCAATGAAGTTATTACAGACTTCCTGTGTGAAATTAAAACAGCTGCAGAAAGTACAGTATTTAGGATATTCCAGTACAAAAGATGATGCTATGTAAAGTAGCAGTTGGCTATGAAACTAGTCTAGGAATAAGCAACAAGACAAATAAGTTGCTTCCCATTTTGCCCTCTTACTTATTTTTCTTTGCATAGCCAGCTGAAGCCAAAAGTCTCCATCTAAACAAGTATGTATTCTAGATATGAGGGGAAATAGTAATAAAGCCATTAGTGTTAATTACATGTTTCTGTGATTTTTTTTCTCTCTCTCTTTCTCAGTATACCAATGTGGACTTCAATTCCCAGAAGCATGGCTGGTTGGGGAATTCTGGGAACTGTAGTCCACACATCCTAAAGTTGCTAAGGTTGAGAAACACTGCAGTATGCCATCATTTCTATAAATGCATTTATGTGGGTAGCATCGTCAAACACACCTGGGATGGGGGAAGAATATTTCAGGAAACATGGGATGAGAAACACTGCTTCTCCTGACCATTCTTCCCTCATACACAGAATAGATATTAACCTACCTAGAGGATTTGAGATGGCAAGAAACAGTGATGTAATAAGTTAGGGATGTGTTGCATTTGTTTACTTAAACTCTGTCCTGAAGATTCAGGTTAAGGAACCACACCTGGAAATGAGTAAAGATAGAAAATAGCCGCTACAAAAAATTGGACAGGACCCATGGATTCCAAATCATTATGTTATCAAACATGTAAGGAAAAAGGATTTTATCCCTTATAAGATTAAACTTTTCAGGCTTAAAATTTGATATATGTTAGTTTTATGCATGGTCCATAGAGCATACTAAACTGGATTGTTTAACCATGATTTATTGAATAAATCACATGGATGGGTTCACACAACATGAGAAACTGTAAGGTGTATATAGTGGCCGAGTATATGCAGCATCCACATCCACAACCAGCTCACTCAACACCTTAGCATATTGTGTGAATCAGATTCAGTTTATATTGTGCTTGTAGAAAGGTGCAGGGGGGAATTGATAGTATGTATCCTCATATTTGAGCTATCTCTGACAGATGTATTCCCAGAAAACAAAGCCCTTCTCAACCTGTCTATTGTGTGAGTAAGGCTAAAATTTTGTTTTGATTATTTTAAAGTTATGCATGCTAACAATAAACCTATTCTTGGAATGTGGATCATTTAGTGACCAAAAGAATACCATCTGCATACAAAAGGAATGTAGCAAAAAGCATAATATTAAAGAAATGAAACGTAGTAAGAAAATCCTAAAAGTACAATGACTGACTATGCTCAGTTGCCTATTTTGGGGGGGGGGAAGGGAAATATAGGAGGAAAAATGGAATAAAGAATCTTAGAAAATAGCCAGTCTGGTTGAGTTAACAAAAACCATGGATCATCCAGGCAGCAATACTTCCTTGCTGGTTGGAAATTATTATTAAATATGTATCTGCCTCTCAGAAATGCTCCAGATGTTTCTTACTTGGTTATACTAATCCCACTTATTTCTAGATGTGTATGATTTTCTGCCTCTGAAATTCAGCTTAATTGTTGTCTGTGTATGCTTTCAGAATTCCTGGTGACATTGATGAAGTCAATGCTCTAAAACTACAGGTGGATCAGTGGAAGATTCCTAATAACCTTAGTGATCCCAATATTCCAGGTATGGAGAAATAGGAAAAAAGCAAAACTGTAGTCGAATATCTCAGCTGGGTTAGCAGTTTTAAGTCTAGTAAATGTATATTTCCTTGTTTATATTTCGGTTTCTACAAAACTTTTAGCAATAGCTTCTCAAGAGAACATTTGCTGCCCTAAGCCTTTCCATTCATGATTTCCGCCCTGTGATTGTCAAAAGTCTGAACCAGTAAAGCTCAATATATGATGCTGTAAGAGTGTTGTGATTACTCAGAGATTCACTTTGGAACAGTAAGCACCACACATTATATAAACATTTTAGGTATTTATTTTAGTGCTAACACATCTATCAAAGCAGCTGATGTTAAATCCCAAAAATATAATACTCATTAGCAATTCCAAGATAGTTTACATGGTACAAAAACACAGATATATAAAGTTGGTAAAACAGACAGCATGCTGCTATTGTTGTAAATGTCTCTGGGTTGCTTCTTGTCCTTGAAGCTTCTTTGCTAAAGCTGTGGTACCGGGAGCTGGAAGAGCCTGTCATCCCACAACAATTCTACAAGGAGTGTGTCAGCAACTATGAGAATCCTGATGCTGCAGTGGCTGTAGTTGAACTCCTGCCAGAGCTCAATAGATTGGTCTTATGTTACCTCATCCACTTCTTACAGGTACATAAATATAGAATGCCTAAGGAGGAATCATTCTGAAACAGCAGAAATAATCTATATGGTTGTTCCATTCGGGGGTACCTCATTCCACACTGCATTTGCAGATACTGTGAAATACCAATCTAAATTTCTTCTGTTGTCACACAAGAGGCAGCCTTCAGTGCAAGGCTGTCTACAGTGATTCCATTGTCTCTCTGAACATTTTCCTTTGAGGAGCTAGAGAAACTAAGTCATCTTGCCTGTGACCAAACCTTTTATTTTTCCCCCTTTATTTGAGCTGTGTTTCCTTTATTTCACAGATTTTTGCCCAGCCAACCAATGTAGGCAAAACCAAGATGGATGTAAACAACTTGGCCATGGTGATGGCTCCAAACTGTCTGCGATGCCAGTCTGATGACCCCAGAATCATCTTTGAAAATACCCGCAAAGAGATGTCTTTCCTGCGCATGCTAATTGTGCACTTGGACACCAGTTTTATCAAAGGAGTGGTGTGAAGGATTGGTTTCAGGCAAAGCAGTGCAAAAAGAGCAAATAGTTCTTGCCAGTATTTCCTTTTTTGAGCCTCACATCGTTTTCTTTACTGTTTCCACGATCCTACAGTGCTTTCTGGTGCTTAACATTGTGTTTATTCATGCTAATAGCAAGGTTGATGAATCTTTAATAGCCCCATAATGATTCAAGTCAGTGACCATACTAGAAAGAGTTTTGAGGCACCAGAGAGCAAAATCTTAGACCATGCTCTGGGGCATTCCTAAGACTTGCAGTAGTTGTTTCCAGCAGCTCTGTATGTACAAAGCCCAAACGTTATACTGCTTTGCACTTCACTGAGGAATCCATTGCACATTAAAAGTGGAATTGTCTATTGAGAACAAACTTTGCAGATACTGGGATTTGCTTCGATAACTTGAAGATTCAGTACTTCACTAGTCATGCCTCACTCCAAGTAAGATGGTTATTTCAGGCTGCTAAAGTACACATTCTGCCTTGTTCTGCCATTCAGATCGCTACTGCTTTCTTCTCCAACAGCTTCTCCTGTATGTTTTCTGCCTTTAAAGGACAATTATGTTACCAAAGAGAAGTTTTGCAGCACTAGATAAGTGATAGCTTGTGACACAGGATGAGTCTTAACTGTGCCTGAGGGTACTTTACTACTCACGTTCCAAGCATCAACATTGTCCAAAAATGAAAACTATCTTGACTGAAATTTTGGTAGAGAGCAAAGCAGCAGAGAAGTGAAACTATATCTTTCCCTTGTTTTGCTGTACAGTAATTTGGGAAGAAGCTGTTTAAACCTTAAGCCACTTTTAGCTTACATTTGTTCCTTTATTGTTTGGGTTAAGTGATTGAAATTCAAGAGATCCTTGAATTTCTTTGAATTCAAGTTAAGTCACTGCAATGTAAATAACTTGTGGTTGGAATTTCTCCAGAATAGAGATTTATCCTATAGGATAAATTGCAGTGATTATGGCCTCTTCCTCCTTGCTTCAGCATAGACTAAAATCAGGTACTGAGTTGCTATAAAGCTTTATAGAGCAAACATGAATAATTACTCAAAAGCTCCTGCCAATGTCAAGATTTTGTGTTCTGTTTCCCATTCAGCCTATTCTAAGCAGACAACTAGAAATACCAATTATCTTTTTAAATGTTGGATTAAAGGAGGCTGCAAGGTGGAGAGATTTGAGTTAATAGAAACTGCAGGATTGGAGAAAATTAACCATTCTTCTCTTCACCACTTTCCAAATAATCCTCAGTGTGCTGCTAGATGGAGTGGGGTGGGGCGGAGTGGGGGGGCAAATTATACCTGTCTTGTTTTCTCCCTGACCAGCTCCAATTTCAGAAATATAATTTGAGACTGCAGTGCATAGAGGAAAATACATGTTTCCTAATTCTATAGTCAAAATCCAATCTGTACTACTTCCCCCTGCTGCTTTTTAAATAAAAAAATATTGAGAGCTCCAAATAGGAATTTCTCACATCATGCATCATAGCTGTTCAATGGTATAATGGTGTCTTACTCTGGATTTCATTCTATTCTTGCCTAAAAGTCTCAGCCTTCCTCAGAAAGACTGCTATTCTCTTTGTTCTTTCAGTTCCTAGAACACAGGCTGAATAGGAGGAGGACTGGTGCTTTAGTTGTGCTTCTTTCTTTTGTTCTTATACTGCAAACACGTCCCTGAAACCAAAGCCTTCTGTGTTTCTTTTTCTATGTCATTTTGGAAGTGGGTGTAATTCTTTCATCAAGCTTTTAGACTGAATAACAGGCTTGAATTTCTTGGAAAGAACTGGGAATGGTCAAGGAAATAATGTTATGGAAAAACAAAATCAACTTTCTTCATTCTTACACAGTTGGTGCTAATCGCTCTTCCTGTGCCAGTAAGAATGGGATTTGTCCTAGACATATTAGTATTTCCAAGTCAGTGGTTAGTATGATCTAACTGGGTAAGGAAATACATATTTTCCTTCTATGCCAGACATTGTGACATTTGTTAGAAGGCGCTCACACCTTATTAATGGAATTAACATTTACTACTGTTTCCCTATTTGGGTCAGTTCTGCTGTAAAATTAGATCTTTTAAGATGATCTATCTATCTATCAAGTGATACCGTTGTATCTGTCCATAACTGATACTTTGAGCCTAAGCTCAGCCCAGAATTCAGGCATTGATTATATGTTTTTTTCTCTTACTGAAAGTTGCATTTGATGTAGTCGATTAGCCTGAGATTTCTGAGGAGCTAGGTGCTGTTCAAATAGCTTCCTCTGCCAGAATTTGGCCAGTAGTCTTGATAAAATCTGAAATGGGATCTTATTCTTTATTCCAGATAATAAGGATTAAAAACCTGTTAACATGTATTTGGAGAAAGCCCCATTAAACTCGGTGGGACTGGCTTCTGAGTAAACATCCATGTGATAAAATATTTGGTTGTATCTAGCATAATGCTTCTACCACTGTGCACTACTGACAGATCAAATTTAGAATTACTCTTGCAGCCCTTGGGTGTCCTCCAGATCTGTTCTATAGAATAAGGAGAGGAATGGAAACTATTGTTTTTTGAGAAGAAATTCATTCACACGTAACAGATGTAGTCCATATTTTTTTATATTTCTCAGACTTGCCAAAACAAGAGTATCTTGAGCCTATTTCTATGACTGTGTGAGAGATTCTGGATTTCCTTAGATTGGTTCTGTTTGTGGTTAACTGTCTGTTTCCTATAATGTATCTTTGTACAATGGGAAATGTTAAGCAATATGCAAGGTGTCATATACCTACCCTACTTTTTAGAATTTTGTATTTATTAATTTGTTTTTAAGATGTTCTCTGGTGCATACATTTCCCAGGTTTAAACACTGTTGACAACTAAAAGATGATGGGTCATTATTAAAATCCTCCTCTCCCTAGCACATCATTATAACCCAATCATAAACTGACTGTTCTATAATAATGCTTCCCCCCCCGCCTTTCTGGGCTGTAAAATAGGCTAAAATTACACTGGATTTTTCCCAACATAGTTGTAAATGTGAATCTGCAAAACATACTGTCTGTTGTTGTTAAAGAATAAACATCTGGGTTAATACACTTGGTATTTTGAAAACTGGTTCATTTATTTGTAGATTTAGATCCATTTCCCCCAAACTGGTACCCTTTAGATACGTTGAACTACAATTCCTAGTATTTCCAGTATGCTTTGGTCATAATGGCTTGGAAATCTGGACGTTATCCTATACTTCTGAAGGGCACAAGTCAGATAAAACTTAACTGTTTTAAGTTCACTGCACTGTGACTAAAACCAGTATTCATATTATTCTGGCTTAGTATACTCTTCCCTGTGAGGTTGGATCCAAGCATATCAGATCAGTCATCTGAACGTTTTATCATGATTACCAAAAATATTTTCAGGTTCTTTTTAGTGGTATACTCACTTGCTTGTACTCATAAAAGGAACTCATTTCCTGCTGTATGCAAAGTAACCCTTAGAGAAATGTATAGAAATGTTATTTTTTGCTTTCAGCTTTATGGTTATAGTAATTTAGGTTACAGTACTTGAATATATGTTACACCTTCATTAATGAAGCTGATCCAGTAGCAAAAGCAACCCAAGAAGTCATACGTAGCCAACCGACAAATATGTGATCCAAGTATAAATGACAGAATCTCTGGCAGTAGAGGTTTGCATTCACCAATTTCATCCCTATTGGAAGGATAAAGCAAAAGTCAAGGGGGCCATAAAATCAAATCTAGCCACTAGTTGGTATTCGTGCTTTCCAGAGGCAGTGCCCTATAAAGTTCATTGTTACAATCTATCCTGGAAGTCGCTAAGGCAGGTGTGAGAGCAGCCAAATCTTTATATGGAAAGGAACATAGCTAGCTTTCAAGCTGTGCAAAAACCCAATAACCACAAAACCATTCAGAAGCAGAATTAAATCCTGATTCCTGCGGATTAATAATCTGATTTTTCAAAGGAAATACAAACTCATCAGAATCACATCAGCTTTCTAACTCACGAACAGGACTTCTGTGTTTTGCTGAGAGTAAGCCTCAGCTGCTTAACTGATGCTGCATTTCAGCACTAGTTAAAACTTCCACTGCTTTCTCAGTATCAAGTGGTGAGAGGAAGGAAACAGAGAAGACTATCCTTTACAGACTGATAATGTCCCACAAATATTCAAAGGAGTGCACATATCTGAGGTGAACGAAATTTTAATAGCCAAAAATTAAAGAGGGATTGTGCAACCTTTCATATTTTGCCCATATTCCCATAATTCACAGTTCCCCATTTTGGTTTAAAGCCGTTTTGTCACCAATCATAATCCTATCCACAGAACCACTTTGTTACAAGTAGAAATGGAGTAATGTGTTACTTGAACAAAGCCTTTATTTTTGTTCCTTAATTGCTGAAATTATATTTTCTTAATGCAAGAGCAGTTTACTGCATGCTAGAAATTCTATTAATGAAGAAAAATTCAAAATTCTAATATAATTTTAATGAATAGTGCTATATACTGGACATCATACAACTAAATTCACAATGCAGAACTATTTACATTCTACATTTGTGTTACCTAGATAGATTCACTACCACAGGATTTCACTCAGTTTGGCTTCTACTGTATTGACATTTTATTTACTATTGCTAATATTGTTACATAGCATACCTAATTATTAAATAGAACCATTAATGATATAAAGATTCTCATACTGCAATTTTTGTTCTATGCAGCCCAAGACACAAATGTGTTTGAGAAAGATTGAAATAACTTCTAAATCTTATAGTGCCATCCTTTAAAAAAAAAAAAGAAAAATCCTCGTAGCCCTGAATTGTATTTATATTTGGCATTTTTCAGGCTAATCCTATTATAGATGTGATATTCTTCAATACTTCAGCAAAGGATCGTTACCTTGCCGTGGTGCTGGAGCTTGAGCACCTCAGTGATGCCATGAGCTAAACCGTGAAGGGCCACCCAAGACGGGAAGGTCATGACAGAGAGATCAGACTAAATGTGATCCCTGGGGAAGGTAATGGCAACCCACCCCAGTATTCTTCCGTGAAAACTAAATGGATCAGTACAACCAGAGATATGTCGGTATACCATCGGAAGATGAGACCCCCAGGTCGGAAGATGGTCAAAATGCTACTGGGGGGGAACAGAGGATGAGTTCAACTAGCCCCAGACGTGATGACGCAGCTAGCTCAGAGCCGAAAGGACGGCTAATGGCCGACAGTGCTGGTGGTGAACGGCGAATCTGATGTTCTAAGGATCAACACACCATTGGAACCTGGAATGTAAGATCTATGAGCCAGGGCAAATTGGATGTGGTTATTGGTGAGATGTCAAGATTAAAGATAGACATTTTGGGCGTCAGTGAACTGAAATGGACTGGAATGGGCCACTTCACATCAAATGACCACCAGATCTACTACTGTGGACAAGAGGACCACAGAAGAAATGGAGTAGCCTTCATAATTAATAGTAAAGTGGCGAAAGCAGTGCTTGGATACAATCCAAAAAACAACAGAATGATCTCAGTTTGAATTCAGGGCAAGCCATCTAACATCACAGTGATCCAAATATACGCCCCAACCACAGATGCTGAAGAAGCTGAAGTAGACCAGTTCTGTGAGGATCTGTAGCACCTACTGGACAACACGCCTAAAAGAGATGTTATTTTCATCACAGGAGACTGGAATGCTAAGGTGGGCAGTCAGATGACACCTGGAATTACAGGTAAGTGTGGCCTGGGAGAACAAAACGAAGCAGGACATAGGCTGATAGAATTTTGCCAAGACAACTCACTCTGCATAACAAACACTCTCTTCCAACAACCTAAGAGACGGCTTTATACATGGACTTCCCCAGATGGACAACACCGCAATCAGATTGACTACATCCTTTGCAGCCAAAGGTGGCAGACATCTATACAGTCGGTACAAACAAGACCTGGAGCTGACTGTAGTTCAGATCGTGAACTTCTTATTGCACAATTTAGGATCAGACTAAAGAGATTAGGGAAGACCCACAGATCAGCTAGATATGAGCTCACTAATATTCCTAAGGAATATGCAGTGGAGGTGAAGAATAGATTTAAGGGACTAGATTTAGTAGATAGGGTCCCGGAAGAACTATGGACAGAAGTTCGCAACATTGTTCAGGAGGCGGCAACAAAATACATCCCAAAGAAAGAGAAAACCAAGAAGGCAAAATGGCTGTCTGCTGAGACACTAGAAGTAGCCCAAGAAAGAAGGAAAGCAAAAGGCAACAGTGATAGGGGGAGATATGCCCAATTAAATGCAAAATTCCAGAGGTTAGCCAGAAGAGAAGGAATTATTTTAAACAAGCAATGCATGGAAGTGGAAGAAGACAATAGAATAGGAAGGACAAGAGACCTCTTCCAGAAAATTAGAAACATTGGAGGTAAATTCCAGGCAAAAATGGGCATGATCAAAAACAAAGATGGCAAGGACCTAACAGAAGAAGAAGAGATCAAGAAAAGGTGGCAAGAATATACAGAAGACCTGTATAGGAAGGATAACAATATCAGGGATAGCTTTGACGGTGTGGTCAGTGAGCTAGAGCCAGACATCCTGAAGAGTGAGGTTGAGTGGGCCTTAAGAAGCATTGCTAATAAGGCAGCAGGAGATGACGGCATCCCAGCTGAACTGTTCAAAATCTTGCAAGATGATGCTGTCAAGGTAATGCATGCTATATGCCAGCAAATTTGGAAAACACAAGAATGGCCATCAGACTGGAAAAAATCAACTTATATCCCCATACCAAAAAAGGGAAACACTAAAGAATGTTCAAACTATTGAACAGTGGCACTCATTTCACATGCCAATAAGGTAATGCTCAAGATCCTGCAAGGTAGACCTCAACAATTCATGGAGCAAGAATTGCCAGATGCACAAGGTGGGTTTAGAAAAGGCAGAGGAACTAGGGACCAAATTGCCAATATCCGCTGGATAATGGAAAAAGCCAGGGAGTTTCAAAAAAACATCTATTTCTGTTTTATTGACTATTCTAAAGCCTTTGACTGTGTGGACCATAACAAATTGTGGCAAGTTCTTAGTGGTATGGGGATACCAAGTCATCTTGTATGCCTCCTGAGGAATCTGTATAACGACCAAGTAGCAACAGTAAGAACAGACCACGGAACAACAGACTGGTTTAAGATTGGGAAAGGAGTACGGCAGGGCTGTATCCTCTCACCCTACCTATTCAACCTGTACGCAGAACACATCATGCGACATGCTGGGCTTGAGGAATCCAAGGATGGAGTTAAAATTGCTGGAAGAAACATTAACAATCTCAGATATGCAGATGATACCACTTTGATGACTGAAAGCGAAGAGGAACTAAGGAGCCTTAGGTGAAAGAAGAAAGTGCAAAAGCTGGTTTGCAGCTAAACCTCAAAAAAACCAAGATTATGGCAACCAGCTTGATTGATAACTGGCAAATAGAGGGAGAAAATGTAGAAGCAGTGAAAGACTTTGTATTTCTAGGTGTGAAAATTACTGCAGATGCTGATTGCAGTCAGGAAATCAGAAGACGTTTAATCCTTGGGAGAAGAGCAATGACAAATCTCGATAAAATAGTTAACAGCAGAGACCTCACACTGACAACAAAGGTCTGCATAGTTAAAGCAATGGTATTTCCAGTAGTAACATATGGCTGCGAGAGCTGGACCATAAGGAAGGCGGAGAGAAGGAAGATCGATGCTTTGGAACTGTGGTGTTGGAGGAAAATTCTGAGAGTGCCTTGGACTGCAAGAAGATCCAACCAGTCCATCCTCCAGGAAATAAAGCCAGACTGCTCACTTGAGGGAATGATATTAAAGGCAAAATTGAAATACTTTGGCCACAAAATGAGAAGACAGGACACCCTGGAGAAGATGCTGATGCTAGGGAGAGTGGAGGGCAAAAGGAAGAGGGGCTGACCAAGGGCAAGATGGATGGATGATATTCTAGAGGTGACGGACTCGTCCCTGGGGGAGCTGCGGGTGTTGACAACCGACAGGAAGCTCTGGCGTGGGCTGGTCCATGAAGTCACAAAGGGGCGACTGAACGAATAAACAACAAATTCTTCAATAACAAAGGCTTTTTCTCCATCTCCCTTTAAAGATTGCTAATTATTTTGTGATATGCCATGGAATCATAGATATTAAATGACTGCATGGCAGTATTCATGTAGCACATTGTGCCATAGTTTTATCTATCTTATCTATCTAATTTGTCCCCACCCATCTCCTCCCGTCGGGGGACTCTGGGTGGTTTACAACAATCGATTTTACTTAACTGTGGCTTATTGTTGTTTATTCGTTATATATGACAAGTATATATGAGAACCAGTTTGGTATAGTGGTTAAGGCGCCAGGCTAAAAACCAGGAGACTGTGAGTCCTGCTTTAGGCACAAAGCCAGCTGGGTGACTTTGGGCCAGTCACTCTCAGCCCTAGGAAGGAGGCAATGGGAAACCACTTAGGAAAAACCTTGCCAAGAAAACAGGGACTATAGTAATCTGTTTCCATTATTAGGCTGAAAAATGGAAGTCATGTAATTATAGTACAAATTAGCTATTCAATACTACCCCTTAGTTCTGAGGTTCACATTCAGTTTTCTGCAAATGAACAATGGTGTTGCTGCAGATTTGCATGACATAGCATCAGATAAGAATCCAAATTTACTTGACACACCATGTGCTAGGAGGTGTGGGTGGGAAGATATGTCATGGTAATATCTAACCTTAACCACAGAATGTACCATAGATGCTTACTGTGTTAAGCACGTTGAATTCCCTTGAGATGCATAACCTGAGGTCCCAAGGCCACATGAGATCCCTGAATGGTTTAAATGTCTCCATGCATTTAGAAGGGAGGTAATTCCAAAAGATACAGACCAGATCATCATCATCATCATCATCATCATCATCATCATCATCAAATACAGTATAAGACACCCTGATCCATACAGACTCTGGGCAGGGTACAACAGTTCAGAATAAAATACAAAGTAGTTAAAATAATGATACTCAACTCACTATGATGGTCACCCAAACAGAACTATGGGCCAAAAGCCAACTGGGTCAGTAGCAGTTTAAATTGCTTCCTTAAAGCAAGACTGTTCGCTTCTGTGGCTAGTATTCTATAGTGGATGCCACCACTGAAGACCCATTGCTTAGTCTGTGCCTCACAAATCTTCAAGGAGCGGGACCCTCAACAGACTCACTCTAAATGTCTGAACAGATTTTATTTTGGCAAAGCATTGTCTGATATAGCTCAGTCCTGCACTGTGAAGGGCTTTAAAGGTAATGACTAGCACTTTCAATTGGTCCTGGAAGCCTACTGGAGCCAATTCAGCAACTCCAAAATTGCTATTATCCTACATTGACAGAGTAGCCCTATCAGCAATTCTGACTGCTTTCTGTACCAACTGGAGTTTCCAGGTCATCTCCAAAGGCACCCCCACATAGAGGGCTAATCAGGTGGTTGAGTAACACTTGCCAACACATCCTGATCAAGGTAGGGTGGTAACTAATTAAACCTGGACAATCTCCTGGCCACACTTTCTATGTCTTTCAACAGGAGCCAAGAATCCAGGAGAACCCCCAAGTCACAAACCATCTTTTTCAGGGGAGTATGACCCCATCCAGAGTAAGTACAGGACTGTGGTTATGGGATTCCCAAGATGTTTACTGACAAGCAGCTCCATCTTGGAAGGATTTAATCAGTTTGTTTTGCCCCATCAGGATCCTCTGGTCCAGGACTTAAAAGACATGAGCTTCAGATTTTGATACCAGCTTTGATTAGTGCATGCTTTGAACTTTTTCTGGGAAGTGGGCCAGAAATATAAAATCGTATACGTTAAAAAGTGTTTTAATTTATACTACAAATTTCAAAGAAGCACATGTCTCAAAGTTGCCATTTAATGCCCTGTTTTTAAATCCCTGCAGATTTCTGAGGCAGAATAAACGCCTCTGACATGAGGTAACAAGTGGAGGACCTAATGAAAATAGAAAGAACACTTGTATGTACAAGTAGCTTTACAAAATAGTTTCATTAGCTGTTAGAGTGGGAGGGGCAACTGCGCCGGGCTTCACACGTGGAGATTAGTACCAATTATCTTCAATATTTTGACTAGTTCGTGGTTTAGTGTTATATGGAACACAGTCGAAAGAATAACCAAATTTCTCCAGTATTCCGGGTTTCTTCCAATGCTCCAGTGAGTGGGCTTTTGATTTCAGTGAAGAAAGAAAATATATTGTTATAGGGTGTCTTGAGAAAAAAAGTGTATACGTCAGGCTTAATCCACCCTCTCATCTCTGACAATCCTTACAGTGGGGGAAAATGTGACCCTATGAAGCTGCCACGCGTGGGATTCATTTGCAGCCCAGGATTTCCTCCACTGACAGACTACAACGTCTCAGGGCGGAGCCATTCCGACCCTGGTTACCGGAGGTTCTTTTTAGCTAAAGACGCCAAGAGCTAAACCTGCACTCCGAACACGTGATTTCATATTACAGAGCGATGTCCTCTTTTCCGGTTTTTTTCTTTACAGGCTTAAATAGAGCGTCATTTCAGAAGAAAACTGCTCCGTCCGATAACACAGTAGTTTGTATATTGGACTCAGTAGCAGCGTGGTGCTTGTGAATAAAGACTATCCCGTGAGCGTTACTGTTTGTGAACATCTGCAACACCCTCGGGATCCAGTGCCAATTACTGCACGGATTCGACAACCTCGTTTTCTCCACCCAAAAGGTTCCGAATGAGAGAGAGGGTAAGCCAACCCGCCTCAGGAGCTGCGTGTCCCCAAGCTCCCGCCCGACAGCAGAAGCCACGCCCCCCGAATCGCTCCTCCCACTGAAGACCCTCCCTCCTTCCCCTCACGGCGATCGGACTAGCGGCACTGCAGCCGCGGCGGCCATTTTGTGGCACTCCTGTGTCGTCGTCGGCGGTTGTTTGGTTTTCGTGGCCGGACCTCGCGTGAAGAATCAGCTCCCTCGGTCACGCCTTTTTCCGTACGAAGCACCCGGTAAGAACGTGGCGCTTCTTAAGTAACTCCCAACAAAAGGCAGCGGGAGGAAGCCCGGCTGTGAATACCAAGGGCTCTGCCGCGGCCTCACAAAGGCGGAGAGGGGCGGGGACCGGCCGGGGCTGTGGGAGACTCCCGGGGCTTGGGGGCTGCTGCTTCCTCATTGCGGAGCCCGGGGACACATCGCTTAGGCTAATGGCTCCTGAGCTCCCGGGTTCTCTGAAGCCTTTCTTAGTGGGCTGGCCCGGGGCCTGGTGCACCGGCCCCTCTGGCTCGAAGCATCCGCGTGGGCTTGGCGAGCGGAGGCCTCGCGAGTTCCTGACTCCTGTGCTTGGGAAGTGGTGGGTGTTGCCGGCCGCCTCTTCTCCGCACCATGCTTTCTGCCTTTCCTCCCTGAGTCGGAGGCCGGTGACGCTGCCCGGCCCCAGTCCGCGGCAGAGTGCCAAGGCAGAAGCTCGCTCTTTCCTGGTTAAAAAAAAAGTGCTGTTTTTCTGGGATGCCAATATTTGTGACCTTGATCGCCGGAGGTGCTGCATTAGTATTTTAAATCACAATGTTTGGTTTCAATTGGGCCGCAACGCCGCCTTGATTTCTAAATAGCATGAAGTTGTACTTATGTATGACAGCCTTGGCGCGTGTGGTTGCATTTCATTCAGTCTTCTGATTTCAGGGACCGCTTCTAGATAACGTTTTTCAAAAATAGCCTTTTAGTAGTCGCAATAATTGGCATCTCTGTGCAGTGACATGTTTCAAAATTGCTTCTTCGAAATTAACTTGTTCGGATAATGAATAATACTGATGAATCGCTGGGACTTGGGAGCACATATTATTAACTTGACATACATAATGGGTGTTGCAGTTATAACATTACTTTTTGCTAATTGCTTACCCTCAGGGTTCATATTGTTTGAGAAGGTCAGTCCTCTTAATGACCTTTTCGACCATAGACACTGTAAGCTTTTTTTAATTTACTCATTGTCTGCATGCTTTTCCAGGATTTTTTTTTTTAATCTACCCTTATGGGAGAGCAACCTGGAATGAATATTCTCGTGCTTTTACCTAGAAATCTTGATAGCGTGTTTGTTTTTTTACAGAATTGGGCTTAGTTGGTCTGCCAAAAAAATCAATGAAGCATGTTTTATCATTTTGCACTCTTATCATTCTTAGTGGGATCAGAGTAACTCACCTTTCAGGTTTCTAGAAAAGTTTCTAGAAGTAACCCAGAGATGTTGGTAGATCAAAATAGTTGAATGGAAGCTATTTAGAAATTGTTTACTTTTCTGTTTTTATTAATGGTATTTTGTTACAACTAGATCTTTCATACTTCAAATATGAAGTAATGGTAGGGCAACAATGCAATCTGAAAGACTTGAAATCAAACAAAGGAACTTTTTTTTTTTTGGTAATGAATATTAATACACTAAATTCTTTGGAAGTTTTCACTTTGGTTTTTCTGAAAACTTTATTTAAATAATAAATTTATATAATGATGTTTCTTCATTACTTTGTCTAATTCAGTGGTAATCAAACTTTTGAAAAAGTATTGCTAGTTCATTCCAGAGTATAATAAATTTCCCCTCTAGCACATGCTATCTTATGCATACAGTTTCCACCAAAGTGGTTTTATTTCAACTTGCTAACCCAAGAAGATTGTAGCACAGTTTGCCATAGAACTTTGTGCTGCTGATGTGCTAGTGCTTGCCTACATGTGTCATGATTGCTGCAGACTGACCCCTGTTGGTCCAGGTCAGAACTGCACAGGCTGCTTATGGCTCTGAAAACTGTTCCTGCCCCACCCCCAGTTCTTAATACAAAAGAAGGGCAGAATTATTAAATACAACTGATTTTTGTTGCTGTTCTGGTTGTTCTGTTTTTATCTTGACTGATGATTATGTGTGTGCTGTTTTTTACTGTTACATGATTTATGGTGTTTTTAACTGTTAGCCTTCAGAGTCATGAATTTGAGATGGGCAGCCATATAAATAAAAAAAAGTAATGTAATTTAAATATGGTTTAGCTTTTGTCCAAGTCTCATCCACTTTGGGATTTAGCTTGGCATACCCTTACCTAAACTAAAATTCTTAAGTATAGAATGCAAGAGAAGCTATTAAGGTTAAAAAATTTCTAGTTTGTCCATGTTGAGTATGAGAATTCAGCTGGAAGCCCCAAATTCAAAATAATGCCTTTCTGGGTATATATGTTCTATCTTTTTTTTTAATTGACAAACATTTTTAAAAATACTGAGTTAAAATACTAAGATGGAAGAAAAAATGGAAATAAACATATATATGAATACATATGTAATATTAGGAAGAAATGCAAAGGTTTTAAACATGCATTCTCAATATTTTTATTAAGAACATTTGAACAACCTGAAGTAATCTGTTAGGACGACATTGTTAATATAAAGAATAGTAATCAAATTTAAATAAACTTATCTGTAATTGAAGGTTTTTTCAGAGCTTTTAATGTTTCAACTAAAAGCAGTTTCCCAAATTTTTAAATACACTGGACCAAAGAAAGATGTACTTCAATCTGCAAGTTTGTTGAGATAAGAACTTGATTTGAATATATGTCTTGTGTTGTAACAATTTAAATGCCTTAAGAAACATGGTCAGTAGCAGGAGTCCTATGAAAGTTTGTTGGGTGATTTCACCAATTTTTTCAGATCCTTTCACCCAAAGGAATGGACAATGAGCATGTCTATCAGAAATGATACTTAGTATCTTATAATCCCACCAACCCCATCTTGAGAGTTAAAAGTTATGTAACATAATTTTAGTGGCATGAAATGCACCTTTGGATGATTTTCAAGTTCAATACTTGATGACTTTATACATTTAAAAGGACTTTTATGTCACAGAAATTCCTTTTGAGTTTCATTAAATTCAGATCCCAAACAATCCTCCCAGAGTCGCTGAAGATTTTTAAAGAAACCCATGATGCATAATACAAGAGTTTTATGTAATATTTAATAGATTTGTTGATTTTTAGTAAGGAAGATTTATATCATTCCTCAAGTATCTGTCAAGCTGATTTGGACTTAGGACCATTCCTAGCACTTACAACCATCGCAGCATCCCCATGGTCACATGATCACGATTCGGGCACTTGGCAATCTTTATGCATTTATGATGGTTGCAGCATCCGGCGGTCACGTGATTGCTATTTTCAACTTTCCCAACTGGCTTCTGATAAGCAAAATCAATATGGAACTGCGTGATTTGCTTACCAACCATGTGGTTTGCTTAACAATTGTGATTTGCTTAACAGCCTCTGCAAAAAGGTTGTAAAATTGGGTCTGGATTTGCTTAACGACTGCATTGCTTAGTGACCTAAATTCTGGTCCCAATTGTGATCATTAAGCGAGAACTACCTGTAATAATAAATGAAGTGGAGTTAGCAAACTGTAAGCAAAAACATGATGGAGGTGTCTATGTACATGATTTGAAACATTGTTTGATGTCTTCAGTTAAGGCAGTTATTTTAACATTTTAACAATTCAAATAATGTTTGGGGCATACAAATTCAGTTATCATTGGATTACCTATCAGAGTAATTCTAACATTTTGTATCTTAAGAAATGAGTATCTGCTATCTCAGTTCCGTTTTACAATACTTTGAAAGTTTGAAAAAAATAGAAATAACCTTCAGAAAAATGTTGCTAGGATGAATGAGAAGTTAGGGAGAAAAAGAAAGAAAATGTATTTTAACCTAAGGAAGAGTGCTTTTTTTGACTGCACTGTAGATTAACAGATTTTGGAGGGAAAAAAAGAATAACAAGTTGAAGCCAAATTTAAAACAACTCATGAGTTGTTTGCTAACTTAATATTTAACTGATGCAGTTTGTTGCCAGAAGTAAACCATATTTATTCCTGTAGTGGAGTCAGTCATTCACAATACAAAAGCACACTAAACCTACTGTTACATAAATATCTGGCCAGTGGAAAACATGCAGAATTGTACATTATTTTAGCCTGAAAAGTAGTCTCTTGAGAAAATTTGTCTAGCTCACAGAGAAATTTTGAAATAGCAATTGAGCAAATGGTTTCTGAGGGTTATCAATATAGCAGTGAAAGAATGCAGTATACATTTAGAATAATATATAAAGATACTATATTCAAATTCAACTGCAGAACATGTATTTTAGAACCATGAACAAAGCTTTCTTTACATTTTAATTGTGCCTATAATTGATTGGTTATGTGCCATCAAGTTGGTGTCAGCTCTTAGTGACCATATAGATAGATTTTCTCCAGAATGATCTATCCCCAACTTGATCTTTCAGATGCACCCATTGGTGCTATAATTGAGTCCATCCACCTTGCTGCTGGTCATCTTCTTTTTCCTCCCTCATTCCATCTTTCCCAGCATGACAGACTTCTTGAGAGCTAACTCTTGGCAAATTGTCCAGTATATGATAATTTGAGCCTGGTCATTTGTACCTCAAGTGAGAACTCTGGATTGATTTGTTTGTAGTCCATTTTTACATTTTCTTGACTATTCATGGTGTTCTCAAGAATCTTCTGCAGGACCAGCATTCAAAAGCATCAATATGCTTCCTATCCTTCTTTACAGCCCAACTCACTTTCATAGAGAGTCACAGGGAAAGCCATTGCCTGCACCAACTGATCTTTTAAGGTGTAGACATATCACAGCATCTGAATGTGTTTTCCAAAGTCTCCATTGCTACTCTATCAAGTGCTAGTCTGCATCATAAAACTGGAATTCTAACCATAGGCTCCCCTTACCATAAAGCAATTATCTCCATATTCATTTAATATTCTCGAACATTATATATTCACAGTATTTTAGAATATTGAAAAAAAATATTAAAATGCTGTGCACAGCATTTTTTCTAATTTATATAGCAATAAAAATAACTGATAAGTGTTTAATATACTGAATATACTAAATGGTTGAAAAAAAAGTTGAATGTAAGCCACTAACCTTTCATATTTTGTATCATTACAGCAGAGTTGAGCATATCTCAGACTTGTCCAATTTGTACCTTTTTAGAAATAAAATACCTTTAGAACTCCACGACCCACCAAATCGAGACAGGTATAAAAATAATTAAAGAACATATATAAAAATATGTTTTCAGAATCAGAATTGCAAGTAAATTTGGATGTACATTCTACTCACCCAAATCCCCTTTTTGGCTAAAATAATATTGTACAACACTATTTAAAAGTAAAATACTTCATTTCAGTGATGGTTCTAATGAATTTCTATATACAGGTTGGAATTGATCTTGATTAAAAAGAACTTTTTCACAGAACATTTCTGCTTCAGGAACAGTATTTGTTTTATTACAAATAATAGTAACGTAATTGTTGTAAGACTACATGGTGTCTTATTATTTATTTAGCCATTGCTGTTCCCTTCCTGGATATGTGTTTTTTGGTACAGCATAAAAGTCATCCAGTTGCAAAGATCAGGTATCAGACATTCACCAGTACTATTTTGGATTGAGTAGTCTTGGCATTGCCATTGAGAATTGCAGGGGCGAATTGGATGAGCTTTTAATTATTGCCATTATTGATGGTATGATACGCAGCATGTTTTACCATTCAACGTCTGTTAGTACAATTTACAACAGTGCTTCATCCAATGCAGGAACCTGTTGTCACTTGCTGTAGATTCTTGTATACTGTTCTTTTACAACCTATTGTTCTGTGTAAGAAACTGAGCCTGTTACTACTAATATTAGATTTATTTTGTGGACTCATCTTCCAAAAGTAATGCAGATTTATGAAGATATTGTTTACTTTGGAGGTCAGAGCTTGTGCTTGCTAATTTCTTTTCTAGACTTCATCCAGCAGGACAAGCAGTGGGCATTGAAGAGCAATACTAATTAATTCATTAATTCATTAATTAATTCATTAATCCTTTTCTTGAAGATGTGAAAGCTGATTTGGAAACATTTATTGTTTGGCAAGATCAATTTCAGGAGAGATATTAAGACATGTTTTTACCAGTAAGTGCTGATCTTAATTTTAAAAAATTCCCAGAATGACTACTTGGTTTCAGTGACTGAAATTCGCACTTCATGCCTCTGACACAATAAAGAAAATAAGATCCTCTTGAAAATTATAACATTTTCAATATTATTAAGAATTTATTGGGTAGAGATTTTTAGAGGAAAGATTGAAGGCTGGCAGCAGCTTTTGAATTAAAAGTGCAGCACATACTCAGTGATGTTTAATAGTTCTGTTATAATTGTTTGGCAGAGAAGTGTGTGTGCTAAATGATGGTCTGATGTATAGGGTTAAATTGCTCATAGCATGCATGTTATTAGGAATATATGATCTGAACATTTATGTAGTCTGTTTTTTTAATGTGCTTGTTAACTCATTTTCTCATTCAACTGAGAAAAATACTTTTGTAGCAACTTCAGGGAACATAGTTAAAATGTTAAGATCTTTAGCATAGTATATTTTGTACACACTATCAGCATTAAACACTGTCCCATGTATTTGCTTGTTTCTTTATTTATAACAGTTTGCATAGATGCTCTTTCATGTTTTTTCATCCATTCAGTTTGAATGCTTATATGGGCCTATGGTCTGTTACACTCCTCTGGTGAGGTGACACTGTTTCCCTGGCAGCTATTTCTACAGTGGCATTCAGAGCCATGGCTGAGGTAAGTGAGCTTACTGCAAGCCATGGTACCAGTTTATGGTTAAGATAGAGAGACTTAACACTAATTTCAGCCTGGATTGGGTTTGAACAGCATGCTAAACTTAACCTTGGTATAGCTTAGCATGTCATTGAAACAAGACCATTTGGAAAAAGAAAAGTCTATGGAAGTCAAGCTCTAATTGTACAGTTGTTTAGAAATAGAAGGTAATTTTCTTTCTTGGGGACATAGCAAGGATCACTTCAAGCTAAATTTTAGCTTTTAATCCCCTAAGTCAACCTTTCTTAACCTTTGACCATGGAGGAACCCTTGAAATATTTTTCAAGCCTCGGGGAACGCCTACGCATTCAAGCTCAAATATAGGCCAGAAGTCACAAAATTATTGTTTTTTTTTTTATTATTTATTTATTTATTTATTTATTTAATTTTATTTTATTATTCCAATTTCTATCCGTGCCCATCTCCCCCTGAAAAGGGGGACTCTGGGCGGTTTACAATAAAATTAACCATTTAAAAGCATCAACGTGTAAAATTACAAAGTAAGCAACCGAGATACTAAAATAATAAATATAAATATAAAATCCAAGTGGGGATTTTATATTTGTTTCATGTGTAGGCCTGTATATATATGCATTAACAGTGTTCTTAAACTAAAAATAAAGAATAAAACTTACCTCTTTAATGTGAAGTTGCCTGAATTTGAAATAATTTTTTAAATAAATTGTGATCTCCCAGGGAACCCCTAGTGACTTTTCATGGAACCCTTGGGTTCCACGAACCCTGGTTGAGAAACCCTGCCCTAAGTAACTTGTTTTCTAGATCTATGGAGAATAGTAAGAATATTTACAGTGTGTTTAAAAGAGGAGATAATTACCCTGCTCCACTTTTGTTAGAGTGTCTGTACTAGCAGGGATAATTTTGTTGCATATGGTAAAAGTTCTATCTCATGAGCATAACAGGGCCTCTGGCTTTCCCACAGAATCTCAGAAGGGCATGAAGCATAATCCTAGAGAAAATCTCTGCTTCTGCAACTTCAAGTTGGAGAAGAAGGATGAGGATTGGCATTTTAGGTTGTGATCTGTAGCAGTAGTAGGAGTAGTATTGTGCTCTTTATAAAACTGCAAGGTTTAATCAAGTTATGCACTTTACTTGCGGTTATGTTGAAACCAGTAATATTGCACAGTATAGAAAAGATTTATGGTAAAGCCTGTTGTATAATATTCCCATCAAGGAATTTGTACTGATGTGAAGCTGTTTCAGCTGTAAAGCTGATGAAACTATAGGGATAATTAAATATTCCTTGAGAAAAACTTGCAAACCTTTAAACAAATGAGTTCCATTGTAGTAAATAAAATATAACACACTGAGTGTTACAGTTTGAAGTCTTACATTTAGTACAACATTTCATGCCCAAATTAACAGTATGAATATCTTAAATATTTAGAAGACGTTTTGGCTAGTTGATAGTTCATTGACTATCACTAGTTGATAGTTCATTGACCATTGGATAACTTAAATAGAATTGTATCAGAGAAACTAGTGGCAAAAAACGCAAATACAGTAGCAAAAGCACATTGATTATTGATCGATTATGTGCCATCAAGTCAGTGTTGACCATATAAATTTTCTTGAGGACAGTCTGTCCCTAGTTTGGTCCTGCAGATCTTACTCATTGCTGCTCTGATTTTAAATGCAAACACATACCAATGTTAAATGTAATGTATTCTTCATAGCATCTTAAAACTCAGTAATTGTTTAGCTTATTAAGTTTTCACCTAGAACATCACAGAATATTGAGGAATTATGCTGTGCTTTGTAAATTATAATTCTCTATCACATGTATATATTATTCCTAATTAGAGCAATATTATATGCAACTGCTGAATGGAAGCTATTTGAAATAGTTACCTATTACATATAATAGCTATTCCATTGTGGCAGATATTCTTTATCTGTGCTATTTGGTTATGCTCATTCCCTGCAGCTGTACAGAGGTAAAACATGCGGAAAGATAATATATGGAACAAGTAAAGACACACAGAAAGGATTATTTTGTAGCAACAGCATAGTAAATTGTCTTCACGTGAGTGGTATACAATTTGAAGAAACTCATAGACATGTAATGCTGATAACTAGTAGTGGCCTAAAGATTACTTATACAGGATAATGTAATTCTATACAGTCTGTACCTTAACTTGATTCATACACATAGGAGATGCAACTCAGGAGATGCAACTCTTGAGAGGGCACTGCCTGTATAATACGTTTGTTTGGCATGGACTGTCACAGTCCAGTTTTATTAAGATTTATGATAAGCAAAGACTATACAAATATGGTCTTCACCTTGAGAAGACCATATATTAACATGTGCTTTTTTCAACATGTATGCTACAGATTTTTTTTTTTTACTTGAAACATGGACTGTGAATTATTTTAACTAGTCAGACAGTTTATCAAACATAAGATGACTCCAGTTCTGGTGATTGATGTTTAATTGCATTTTTCAGGGGAATAAAAGCAACGGCTTATAACAAAATGAGAAAACATCCACCAAACAGAAGAGGTATCAGCTTTGAAGTGGGAGCCCAGTTGGAAGCCCGAGACAGATTAAAAAACTGGTATTTCTTATTTCATGATAAAACTTGGATACATTTTTGTGATGCTGTCACATTATGTTGCAAACAGGGAGTCAAACCAACAAGTGTTCCAGTTCAGATCTGGTTGCGATTTAGCTATTACCAAGCTTGTTTGGCTTCAGTCCAGTAATCTTTAAGGAAGTAAATTGACACATCTGAACTTGCTGGCAGTATTCTAATTCATATGGGAAAACTTTTAAATTATTATGCTATAATTAGTATCATGACATTTGTACAAGCTTTAATGAAATGTACTGAACAAAAATAGCTAAGTTTATGTTGGTATTTATGTTAAATTGTAGAAAGAGAATAATTTAAAAAAAATATGGCTTGGTTCAGATGTAATGATGCCTTGGGCTTCAATATTCACTACTTCTCTTCCATGGCACACCTGGTTTAAAAGGCATTGGGATTTGTTAAAATATGGCTTTCAGGATATCTGAGCTAGAGAGAAACTGATTTAAGCACTACATACATATCAGGATTACTAATTAGAATGCTGCATTTGGACATCACACTAAAACAAGGATGGTTGGCTCTCATAATCTCCCCAAGATGGTGCTGTAGGATAAAACTTAGGAAATGGTGTTGGTTTTCAGTGGAAGGTTAGAAATAGGTATAGTAAACTATAATGTTTAACACATCGCTCTTCAATGATACCATCATTCTTCCTACTGTGGTCTGCAGCCAAGTAAGCAAGCATAGGCCCCAGCTGGTGAAAACTTGCACACCTTTGCTCCAAACTATTTTAGTGCAAGGGTGTGCAGCCTTTTTCCCAGAAGATAACACTTGCCTTTTGCATAGTAGATTGGAAACCATACTTTATAAAATGGATTGAACCAAAGTTAAAAATAAATGTATTTTAAATTAAATGTAAATTAATTAAATGTAGTCAGTATTATTGCTCTCCTGCGTTTTTTTATAATGTTATCTTTTTGTTATATTAAAAATTATAGGTGTTGACAATTTCTGAACGGGATTTCAGATGGTGTAGTCAATGATTGAGGGGCTGCATGTCACAGGTTGTACGCATTTAAGGAATTGTAAATGAGTCTTAACTTTCCTATAGACTCATCTGCTTTATTCTCTTTCTTTTTTCCATATGGCTCAGAGGAGTAGTTCACCTCCATTTTTATAAGCCAGTTTATGGCATTTTGTGTAGCTGTAGTTAATCTGAGTTCTAATTAGTTTTAAACAAGCCAATTATAGTTTAATCACAATTTGCTATTATTAAATAATGCTTTAATAAAAAGTAGAAATGAAAGCTTCTTAAATCCTCTTTCTGGTTGTTCAAGTTGAGATGGAAGCATGTGAATTGGGAAGGCTAGACATTTTGGTATCTTACTAGACCACAGTCTCGTATGACATCTGAACTTCATACTTATTGAACATGCATTCAGCGTTACGTATGTAGGCTTAGATTGTAGAGCTTCTTTTTGCTCTCCTTTTCCTTGCAGCTCCAATTATGCTGTAAACCTAAAGATCTTCTAAAATTCTGCTGTGGTTTTGGGGACATGCAAGAACTGATGGAAAGAAAGAAAGGCTTTTTAGTTAGACTATAGGCATTGAGTGTAAATAACAGATTTCTGACCTTTTTTTACAGAATCCAATAAAAATAATATGAATGAGTTTGAGCCAGGTTGGGTAATTTTGCATCAGCCCAAATGCTGAACTAAGATTCTTCACTTTCTTTTCCATATTCTGTTCCCACACTGGTTCAGCCGAAAGGAAAGGAGAAATAGAAAAGAGAGCAGTTTGATCTAGTGGTTAAGGCACCAGGTTACAAACCAGGAGACTGAGAGTTCTAGTCCCGCCTTAGGCATGAAAGCCAGCTGGGTGACCTTGGGCTAGTCATTCTCTCTCAGCCCAACTCACCTCACAGGGTTGTTGTGGGGAAAATAGGAGGAGGAAGGCGTATTAGGTATGTTTGCCACCTTGAGTTATTTATAAAAATCATAAAGGTGGGATAAAAAGTCTTTTTTTAAAAGTGTACACTGGAAAGGTTTTGTTGTTATAGTTATCTAAGATTAATGTTCTCTTTTCTTTAAAAATGGCTTGTTGCCTAAAGTAGTAATAATATGAATGGATATAGTACTAATCAACTTGACAGCTCCAAACAGCTTATTCTTCCTGCATATTTATTATGCATATAAAGAAGCATTCTGAATATTCTTTAGTATGTTGATAATTTTTATTATATCTATTTTTTTAGAAAAGTTAAACAATTTAAGAAACTATGCTATTTGCTAACAAGTCAGATAAAATAATTCTCAAGTAAAGCTTTACATTTACATATTTAAAACCTGTTACAAGTAGCAATGTTTGTGCTCCTGATTCAGTTTGGTCTTGCTACAGTGACATAGTCCTAGAAATAGGCATGGCTGCTTTAACGAGTAGCAGGTGCAGTATTCACGTATCCCATGTTCCAAAGCATCACTTCTAAATCACATCTGAACCATTGTACAGCCCTACAGAGTATCCCTGTTTTTTCAAACTCCTAGGATTGTTTCTTCATATTATTATGTGAAACCATTTTTATCTTGCTCTTTTTTAAGTTATTTCATATTCATTTTTAATTAATGACTTGGTTTAAAAAAATACTGATTTTTGAACACTAAAAGTGGTATTTGTAAAACATAGTGATACATATTTTTTAAAAAATAATGCAAAATGCTAAAATAGATTCCATTTGATTTACAAAATTATAACAAAAAATTGTTTCAGATATTTTTAGAAAACTTAAAATACCATGTTTGACAAATACAAATAAAAGCGTAGTTTCTGTTACATATAAAACAACTATGAAATACTATTTCAATCAGGTACTCAGTTCATTTATTTCTTTAAAGTTTGGGTTCGGTTTGACTCCCTGCTATCAGATTTGTTGTGATCTGAAGTGTTCTCATACTGTATAGGTCTTTTTTTTTTAACCATATAGTAATTTAATATGTGCTGTTCTATAATGCAGTGCAAGTTCACACATGTCTATTCAGAAGAGTTCTTTTGAGCATAATCAGTGTGACTACTTATTAGTGTAGCCTTCAAATTCACAATTTTGAATTGTCCTTTCAAATTTCTTTCCCAATCACTATTTGAGGTGCCAAATCTAAGGGAACTTAAATGTTCTAGCCCTCACACCATTAGAACTGCATGACCAGAGACTAAGGATGTATTAGAGGTTTTCAGAGGGGAGACATTTCTATGCATTTCTCTCCTTGCACGATATAGAAATATGAACAATCACAATTCAAAATGATGTGGTAAGATCACATGTAGAATGTGTGACAAAATGGGCTTGACATGCAACCCTATCATTGCATGAAGGTTAGCTTACATGAAGAGAACTTCTGGGGAAAATATTTCAGCCAGCAGTAGTGTAAGAATTGGAGAGCAGTGAGATTCTGGTACAGGTTGCACTGTACTTAGAAATGAGATACCTTTATCAAATGACTAAAATAAATCCAGATTGTGGGCCTAAAGTGGAGGAGGCTTTAAAAGGAGGCAAATTGGTAGAGGTCTTTTCCATATTGTCTTTAAAATGTGATTTAATATTGTTCCTCGGAGTTATTGCTTAATAAATAATAATATTGCAAGAGCAGGAACAGAATTTTGTTTTGTATTATATGAAGATTGTTATTTGGCTTGTCATCTGGAAAAAAGCCATGGACTAGAAAAGTGTGAAACAAGTGTTTGAGAGCTGTAGGGCATTAGACACCAGTCTTGGTTCATTAAAATTAGTTCTATATTTCATTCTGATTTGATAGATTTCTGTGTCTTGCTATCTTCTTCATATGTCAATGAACTATAGAAACATGCTTTGATGAGACCCTATTTTGCTTATAGATGTATCCATAAGCATATGATTTAAACAGATTCATTTCGTTTACTGTCTGCCTAAGTCTAAGCAGGTATGGAATGGTTAAAAGCACTGGGTAGAATTTAGAGTGATTGTAGGAAACTATTTGAAAACATCCTAATGTCTCTGTCTAACACACGTCTCCTGGCAAAATGAATAAAACCAAACACATTTTTTCCTCCAAATTCCAAAAAAATAATTTGGTCACTTGAGATAATAATGGAATAAAACTTTAAACTTATTTCATTTGTCATCAGCTGAAAGCAAGAGTTTCTAATACATTAGGGAGCTCTGATGTAATTATGGAAGCCCTGTGTAAGCACATTTGACACCATTGTACGCATGGATATCCCCACTTTTGAAGATGTTGAGGTAACTCTCTTGTGAGGGAGTTCTGCTTGCTGTTTAACCTTTTAATAATCTGAATATCTGTGTCATATTGAACAGTTAATTATATGTATATGTATTTTCTCTTTGTAGGCCTTATAAACAGAAGCCTTTTGAATAAACAATTCAATGCATAACATGTACAAGTAAATATGAATTATTAAAAGGAATATGTCAGTTTGTTAGGCAAGCCATAATTGACATAACCTAATCATTATCAGCATCATGCCTTTCTAGACACTGTGGTACATGGCAAGTATTGGATTGGGTTTCTTTAAAAAGGGTAGACTGTTACAGGTATCATCTTAAACAGTTCCTGGACTTTTTCTGTTTCACATGCAAACTGAGTATCTACAAGTAAAAGCAAATAGTTTGCAAGAAAAGAAGTACTAGCTTTCTGACAAACTTGTAAATTTGCTGAGCAGAAATATATCAGAAAAACCAATGTTTCTATAATCAAAAGATTATTTCAAAGAAATTGTTTTGAAATACTTGGATCTCAGTCCCTCCAAATTAATTAACAACAATAATAAGTAATGAGATGTAAAAATGCATCTAAGCAATTCACTTTCAACTAATAAGATGCTTCAAATATCTGAATCTAAAGTACCTTTAAAAATGAAAGTATTCAACCCATTTAATTTATGTTATTATATTGCTTATATTGAATGAGTTTAGAATTGTCCTTTGCTGTGTTAGGAAAAAGCTACATATAACATTTCATTTTAAATTAATATGTTTTCTTTTAAGTACACAAGGAAAATAGTCCTTCAGAGATTGAGTGGAGTATACAGTAGATGTGGAACTGCATGAAACTTCAAGTGGAAAATGGAAATGTTAATTATTCTTGTTATCCAGTGCAGCTTTTAGGAAACTATCACATGAACAGTATTGTAGTAATTAAAAAGGGGGGGGAGGCATAAGTAAATTGGCATTTCTAACTTGTAGTGAATAGAGGGTGTTATACTACTGATATTAATGGTTATTGGAGGATTTGAAATGTCATTGAAGTATGATAACATAAAAAAGTTGTTTAAAATTCTAATGGCAAGGAAAAGGAGAAAATCTGGCAGTAAAATAGGAAGAAGCATAATTATGTAAAGGGAATGATCCTAAAATTTAATATAGATGTGGTTGCAATTGCCATATAGTGTATAGTGCAATGACAATAGATTTGAGTTCCATTTTGATATTTGCTGTTACTTAATTAAGTAATCTAGTAACATAATATGAATAATGCACTTCAGGAAGATAAATTGCCATTTTGTTGGTGATCTTTCTCTCAGTGCTGTCCATTGTACTAATCTTCACTGAAGAGTAATGCACTCTAAGATGAATTCATTAAACATTTTCTAAACAGAAGTGATTGTGCTCTTCTGACTGAAAGCAGGAGAAAATATTGAAAGTTTTCTCAACTTCAAACATAGATGATTAACATAGAGAGAATCTAGCTCCAGAATAGCTCAGGACAAATCAGGAAAACTTTTTTTTTTTTCCTGTAAGAGATATGTCTGAGAAATGCCATGCATATTTTAACATTCACATATTTTTGCACTACTAGCAGATTCCCTAATTACTAAAAATTTGGGATTAAGATTTACATGTCATGATTTAATATCAGTACCAAAAAATATTGGAAAGTTACTTTTCAGTTCATCCTGTTTTTAATTTTAAAATCAGAACATGCTTAAGATTTAGCAACAGTACTAGTTAATTAAGTTGTGCAATCATTTTGAAAAACCAAAATTTTCTGAGGCAGCAGTAGGCAATCTACAATGCCAGGTTGAGTTCTCCTTTTACAACCTTTGGAACAACTTTTGTTACTGATGTCTAACAGCACAGTTTCCTGCCATTTTGAGGTGAGAAACAAATGCAAACATGTGGTATACACCCTAAAATAGATATATCACAGATGAAAAACAGTGAAGCCCTTAAAATTCATCCATATATGATCCCACCCATTTTGTTTCGTTTAACAACTCCATACTAAGTTTGTCCCTTTGCCATCCAAAGGTTGTCCACACAGTTCTTGATTGTATATGTTTCTTCCTGCCAAGCCACAAACTGGGCTGATGTCATCACCGGGATATGTGTGAAATGGTTAACTATTATAAAACATTAAGGCCTGTTCAGCAAAAGCATGAATAACAATCATTGTTGCCTCAGTTTTTGTATTTGTACATTATATGTTTTTGTCATGTCTGCTAGGATTTGAACTGGAAAAAGAAAAACAGTTCCTTATTTCTTCAGAATAATGTGAAGAAATTGTCATGAATAGGATGAAAAAAATTCACATTTTCATAGATTGATAAACCTCTTACAGTTAATAGTGTAAGGAAACACTATTTAATGTATATTTCCATTTTTATTCAAATATACTTGGCAAAAAATACTTTACATTAACTTTGTTTATATAGGTATCCAGCTCACATTGAAGAAATTGATTATGAAGAAGGAAAGGTGCTTATCCATTTTAAACGTTGGAATCACCGCTATGATGAATGGTTTTGCTGGGACAGTCCTTATTTACGTCCTTTAGAAAAAATACAGTTAAGGAAGGAAGGATTGCATGAGGAAGAAGGATCTTCTGTAAGTAAAAATATTGGTCTAGTAACAGAATTACAGGTCCAGACAAATTATTAAGTTAAAGTTAACACAATTGCCTGTTTTGCTTTTTTAATTGAACAAGCAATATAAAAACATAAAGGAAAATATTAAGAAAGAGTATTTAACTTAAGAAAAAAAATGAAAAGCTTTTGACCTTATAACAAATTTTATTGCTTAATTATAAATATAGATAGTATAATAAAGAATGATAATTTGCTTTCCATTAATAAGGCTAGTTTGTAATGAAAAGCTAATGAATAAAATGTATTGACTTTCGGTTAGGGCTTTCTTCATAGCAAAATATTTTGCTGCTGAAAGTCTTTTTTTTTTTATCTTAACAAAACTGTATAGATAGTTACTCTGATTAATTTCATTTAGGGTAACCTCTGGTTAACTGAATAGAGGGTAGCTATATTCAGTTCTCAAATATTTGTGCTATTTCATTGTAGTTAGTTTTGATCATTTTAATTATATTGAACACAATCTTTGTTATGAGATGCCACATGGTGATAATTTTCTGAATAGAATGTTTATACTGGAATAAAAGTAATTAATGATACATTTACTATTGAGAACATTAGTCTGTAATAATAGACTATTTTGTTAACATTACAGTGCAGTAGCATGTTTATTTTATACAACTTAGAATGATAAATGCTTTCTGTTTTTCTAGGAATTTCACATAAATGATCAGGTGTTGGCTTGCTGGTCTGATTGTCGTTTTTATCCAGCGAAAGTTACTTCTGTTAACAAGGATGGTAAGGCATAATATTTAACTTCATAGTATATGGAAGTATCCTCCATTGCAGTATTCAGGGGTCCCACAGAAAATGAATATCATTCTGTTCCATGCTGTTTCTTATTTTTATGAAGAATTGTATTTATATTAGTACTGCTTCTTTGAGATATATCTCAGTTATGATAATCTTTAGGAAGATTAACTTTTTATGTCAAGATTCTTTTCATTCCAATTAATGCTGTCGACATGAATATCATGTCTGCATACAGTAATATAGGGACCTTTCTACTTCCAATTGATGGGGCATAAAAGGAAGGATTATTAAGCTCTTCTACAATGTTGTTTATGTAAAAATTAAAGAGGAAGAGAGATTCCACAAATCCTGCTACCTTTCACCCCATAAGTCTCAATACTAAGATTGAAGATTATATACAAGGTACCTTTTAAACAGATTGGGCAGATTATAGCAGAAGAACAGGCAGGCTTTAGAAAGGGACATAGTATAGATCAGTGTTTCACTTTACAACATCTGATTCACAAATCAATGAATGGCCCTTCAAAATACCTGTATGCAGCATTTATTGAATTATCATCGCCTTTGATAAAATAAATAGAGGAAAATTATGGGAGAGGTTTTTAGCTATTGATATAGATAAAAGATTACCTAATATATAAATTATATGAAGATACTTACATGCAAGTACAGATAAATCAGAGCGGCTCCCTAACAAAGCAGATTAAAACCACAAAATGTGCCCACCAGGGCTGTATAGTGGGTCCCTATAAACAACATTGTAGGAGAGCTCAATAATCCTTCCTGTTATGCCCCATCAGTTGGAACTTCCTTAGTTACTGGCATAGGGTCTGAGAAAACTTCTGATCCAGATATGGGTCATTTTTAGAGATCAGCTCTTCAAAAGTTGTCTTTCCTGAATTCTGAGGTACTAGAGCAGAGAATCATAGGCATCAGTGGGGGTGGCAAAAAGAAGGGCAGATGGAGAGATGTGTGCAATTACATCATTATGCAAATGTTTACATGCTTGTGTCAGACATTTGGCACAAAGGTGTAATAATAATGACATTTCCATGATGGCATCATAGCATATGGCTTCATTGTTACCATTATGCTTTATTACAAGCATTACTTGAGAAAACTATAAGGTGCATGGGAGAAAGGATCCAAACCATAACAGGAAAGGATTTTAAAATATAGTAGACTGAGATTTTTCCTGCATTAGAACAATTGTACATTTGAAAGAAACTCAGTGCAAAACTCAAATTTTTCGTCTTTATTAAATTACCACAGCAAAGCAAGCATTTGTTTAGTATTTGCTTTCAATTTGCTAGCCACATTCCTTAGCAGAACTGGCATGACATTTACAGCTGGAGGTGCCAGGCTTTCCTCCTCCTCTCTGTTTCAAGGAGGCGCAGCCACTTAGGATTCTAAACTGCAGAATGACTGGACTTTTTTCTTCATATTCCTGAACATTACGTAACATGTATTTTCTTTTTTTCCTGATAAAACTATTGATTTTCCATTATCTTTGACACACACACCCCCATCAGAGACATCTGCATTTGGTAGGCAAGTCCTGAGGTGCTTCCTCCTCTTGGTCTTTGGCAGTCTTCCCCAGGGTTGCACTCCTCTTCTTTGTGGGCTTGAGGCCACACTTAACAGGCCTTCAGCCCAATCCAACTCGGGTTTGCCATCCCACCTTATTCTTTTTTAAAACCATAGATCTTCAACAGCCAGAGCTGCTTAGGCCAATCTTACTTCACAGCTAATCTCACAGTTCTTCCTAGAGTTCCTCTCATGTTTTTAAAGAGGCTACCTCTAATGTCAGCCCAGCATATACAGCCTCTTCCTCTCTCTCCTATGGAAAGATTTCCTAAGAGAAAGTAAAATATGTTCTACTCCCAGCTTCTCCTTAATATGCATACCAACTCAAATCATTTGTTTGGATTTCTGCATGTACATGTGAACAGCCAGCAGGAAGCCGTGGCTGAATGCAGGCTGTCACACTATTTTTTTTTTTCTTTTAAATTTCAGGCACTTACACTGTGAAATTTTATGATGGTGTGATTCAGACAGTCAAAAATATACATGTCAAAGCTTTTTCCAAAGACCAGGTAGGAAACATATTTTGAAATGTTATACATGTCAAATTGATCTTATGTGCAGAATATGCTACAAAGTTTACTTGCAGTTTAAGCTATAGACCACATTTGCATGTCACACAAAACCATTGTGAATATAATATGCATGTCTAGCAAGTGTAGGTTTACACATTAATTCTCTACTTGAATGGTAGGGAAGAGTTATTTTGCTTCTATTTAATCAGAGTTTAGCAAGTTGTCCATACATGGAAAAAAATGAAGAAATATCTTTAAATAAAAAAAAAATCACAGCTTGAAGTAAATCTGTCTTCAATAAGGTATGAAGCTGTGGTTGTTTGAATCATAGTTTGTTACACTGTACTAATCATACATCACTAACTATAAACTATTGTTTATAAGCTGCAGTGATTACATTTATTACTGTGCTAAGTTAGAACAATAAAGGCAAAACTGAAATACTTTGGCCACATAATGAGAAGACAGGACACCCTGGAGAAGATACTGATGCTAGGGAGAGTGGAGGGCAAAAGGAAGAGGGGCTGACCAAGAGCAAGGTGGATGGATGATATTCTAGAGGTGACGGAATCGTCCCTGAGGGAGCTGGGGGTGTTGACGACAGACAGGAAGCTCTGGCATGGGCTGGTCCATGAAGTCACAAAGAGTCGGAAGCGACTAAATGAATAAACAACAAAGTTAGAACAAATAAAACCATATGGTTGAGGACCATGTCTAAATCCACCCAGTTTGGTTAATATATTTTTTTGCTCTTGTCGACATGGTAAACCATTGATAAAGGGAAACAAAAGCTTCCAAAACTATAAGATTTGTAACTTTTTTTTAAAAGGGATTTGCTTTTTTTTTTTTTTTTTTAAACCTTGATTATCTTGTTTCTTCTGTCAGGTATACTTATTTTGTATTATTTAGTTTATCAATTTTCAGTATTGATCATTGATGCTCTACCATTAAATGATTTTGTTTTTCTAACATGTAGCTTGGTTTAATTCTATTCTGATCTCCCCCTCCCATCCTGTAAATAAATTAACAAATCAATTTGTAATAAAAATAAACCACCAACTCCTACCTTGTTTTTAGTCTGTTGTGAATAATTCAAGGCCTAAGGAGAGATGTAATGAAATTCCTTCATCTCCTGAAAGATGGGAAAAATTTAAAGAGCAAAGGAAAACAGCTGAAAATAATAAAAAAGACAAGGATGAAAAGCCATTAAAGATTGAACGAAGAACTAAATCTGATAAAGAAGGAAAACTAATTGGTCCCTCAGAGAAAAATAAAGTTTCTGAAAAAGCTCTATCTAAGGATGGGAAAGAAGACAAGGAGAATATATCTGAGAATGATAGAGAATTCTCAATAGATACCCAGATTGAAAAGAAACCTGAAAATGATAATGTGAAGGCCCCATCAGAAAACAACAAAGAAACTAAACGACGACGTGGTAGACCACCTGTGGTGCCTCCAGCAGGTCAGTTATTGGTCAAGACTAGGTGTGGGGACAAAGATACACAATGTAAGGTCCCAGGACCATATGCAGCCTCTCCAAATTGTTAGGTTTGGCTCCAGTGCCCTTTCAAAAACTGTCAAGGAACTATATTTTTTAATGTGGTAGAAAGAGAAAATTGTTAAATATATTGGAAATAATCATATTCCCTGTAAAATAACATACATGAATTAGCTTTTATTGCAATGAAGTAACATTCAGTTTTGGTTCTGGGGCTTCTAATTTTATTATCCTTGAACCTACCTACTTCTGGGAATGCAGCTCATAGTATACCAGTCAGCCTGAAAGTAATCTTGAGTGCTCCAGATTTGCACACAGTTGTTATAGAAACTGTCTGTCTTTCTGTGTTAGAAATCTATAAGGTGTTAACAGAATGGAGTTCTATCTATGATTATGCCATTTGTTTTAAACCAAACAATTTTAATGTATTTGTGTAGGACATGTTTGCTGGAATCAGCAACATAATAGTAACCGTGTTACAAAGCCTAGTGTGCATGTTTATTACATAGTTTTTAAGAAACCAATGACAGTCATGACATGGGGATTTTCTTTTGACTTATTATAATTATAGAATATAATGGATAGTTCAATCAAAACAAAGAAGATAAAACTACAGGATTCAAATCCTAATTCCTGTAAAAGCCTTATATAAAATTATGGTTTCTCCTCCAAGAATGAACTCTTTCATATGTATTGAAACATTTTTCCTCTATTTGTATATTTAGAACAAGGTTCTCAAACGTTGCAGCCAATAACTCTAGAACTGAGAAGGCGAAAAATTCCTAAGGGAGGAGAGGTGCCTTCAAAACGTCCCCGGCTCCAGAAGAATATGTGTGAGTCAAGCTCTGTTTATTTAACTAGAATAGAAAATAAGTTAGAGGAAAAACAAGTGTAGTATAACTAGATTTCAAATTTAGGAATATAAAGTGATAGTATTTTTAAATAAGTGTGTATACCTAAATGTCACAGTAGGTGTCAGTACTATCTGACCTTGACTGATCTTGAAAGAGCTAAACAGGGTAGATGGGAGACTGCCATGAAATACTAAGGTTGAAGATTAGTTTGGCCGATCACATACACACAAAAAACCCTACCGCAGAACAGTGGGAAATCACTTCCTTGTTGTTATGAGAAACTTGTAGAGAGATGTCTATGCAGACACCAGACATCAAGCTTCACTCAAGGGAGATCATACCTTTTTTATAACTAAATAGGTATTATATACTTAAATGTGGTGAAGAATATCTCTTTTTTCTGGTTTTATGATCAAAAGGTAAAATGATACTTGGAGATTTCTTTACAACACAGACTTGTGTTTCCTGCTTTAGATGAACACCAGTCTTCAGCTTTAAAACTGCTCCTAAAACTGACTCGTTAAGAAGATTGAAATGTAGATCATGATTCTTGGAGACAGACTGAATTTGCCTTGGTTATTGGTTCCAAGCAGCCTCACTCCCCAAAAGTGAATTGAAGGTTGCAATAATAAGCTGGCAAGAGTTTTCATATGGAGATAATTTCCTTCATAATTCTTTTACTTTTTTTCTTGATTGTGAATACCTGCAGATACTTAGTAAGAATAAAGAAAGGGGGAAATGCTGTTAAAATATATCATGGAAATAACTTTGTATCAAACTATTTATTTATTTATTCAATTTATATGGTCGTTCACCTCAGGTTAATGACTCTTCTAACAATGTTAAAAAATATTAAAAAAAGAAAGACAAAAAACCCCAAAACAACATACATAAAACAGCAGCTGGGGTAAAAACAGATCCATCCATAATTAACATAGCCAATGCACAACCTCAACCCTACCTCCTAAATTCCAGGCCAGGTGACAGAACCAGTTCTTTAAGGCCTTATGGAAGGCTGATAGGGTTGGGGCCAATCTGATCTCCAAAGGTATGATGTTCTAAAGGGTAGGTCCACAACAGAAAAGGCTCTCCTCCTGTGACCCGCCAGATGGCACTCCTTAATAGACAAAACCCAGAGCACTCTTCTTCTGCCGCATCTAATGGGATAGGTAGACCTGATCGGGGAGAGTTAATGCTTCAAGTAACCCAGCCCCATGCCATGAAGGTCTTTATAGGTTACAACCAGTACCTTGAATTGCACCCAAAAGCAGACTAGCAACCAATGCAGCTCATGGGGGGCTGATGTGCGCTGATCGGGGGGCACACATAGCTACCTGTGCCGCCTCATTCTATAAATGCTGAAGCTTCCAAATCCTCTTCAGGGGCACCCCCATATAGAGCACATTGCAGTAGTCCATTCGGGTGGTGACTTGAACGTGAGTGACTGTGAGCAGGGCCTCACAGTCCAGGAAAGGGTGCAGCTGGCACACAGCATGAAGCTATTTGAAGGCCCTCCTGGCCATGACTGCCACCTGTTCCTCAAACAGGAGTCATGAGTCCAGGAGGACTCCCAGATTGCGCACCTGTTCTATTTGGGAAAGTAAGACCTCCAAAACTAAAGATGGAAAATCCCTAGAACCAGGGGCCATAATACCCAAGCCACTCAGTCTTGTTCTCCATCCAAACTCCCACACCTTGACACCAAGACAGAACCTCCACGGCATCACTTGGGCAACCAGGGGTAGAGATGTAAAGCTGGGTATCATCAGCATACTGATGATACCTCACCCCATGCTGTTAGGTAACCTCATCCAGTAGCTTCATGTAGATGTTAAACAGGAAAGAAGAGAGAGCTGAGCTCTGTGGGACCCTGCACAGCAGGGGTCATGGGCTAGACCTCTCCTCCCCTATCAACGCTGACTGGACCCAGCCCTGGAGAAAGGAAGAAAACAGCCACAATTCAGTGCCACCCAGTTCTGGAGCTGATCCAGAAGGACACCATGATCAATGGTATCAAAAGCCACCAAGATAGAGGAGCAAGAATGGATATACTAGACCCATCCCACTCCCTCCAGAGGTCATGCACAAGTGTGATAAATGTATTGAATGGCAAATTAAATTATGGGAATATGTCAAAAATAATGTCTTTGAAAAACAAATCTAATACAGAATTCAATTAAGCATGGAAATTTCTTCTTCAATTATAATTGCAGATATGGGTTTATACCACATCCATAATTTGTGCTTCTATCATAAAGTTGTCACATTTAAGTCTTTGTTAACTAAGGGTAGATTTTTTTAGACTAGAAAGAAGTTTTTATAATCATCTTGATTTACAATTTATACTGTACTGCTTATTGTCATTAATTGTTGCATATTATCTTGATTTTAAAAATGATCTAGTTTTTAATTAACATTCAATTAACTTTGTAGAGCCAAACTAATATTTTAAAATTTTTATTCAATTTTATAATGCTTGTAAATCTCCTCCATATTTACTTTTTGCTTTTCCTGCTTTCTGTTTTTTCCTTGATTATATCTTAAAATAATTTAATAAAATTTAAAATTGGAAAATCTATTAGATTATGAAATAAAAGACATAGTGGCTAAACCAAGGAAGATCATGATATCAATAGAGTCTTCAAAATGCCTTTTTTAAATAATGAATCCTGATTTCTTTTTTTAAAAAAGTTTTCTGATGCTGTTAGAATTTAGTATTAAATCAAAGAAAAACAAAAAATATTTCCATATACAGTGTGTGTACACACACACACACACAGATGCTGCATTTAAAGATAAGGTACTTTATGTTAATATGTATTGCATGGAAACTCAGATATTTTTAGTAGAAAAACCTCAAATGTCTGTTGAGGGGGGATTAACCCCAACTTTGGCAGATATCCACCAAATTTGGAATTACTCTCCCTCTACAGAATTTTTGGGACAATTAGGGAAGCTCTGCAAACTTCATTAAACTACGTTATCCTGGGATTCAAGGATTATTATAATGAACTGTAGAAAAAAGCCAAACAGAATAAGAGAAAGCAAATGCATTATATATAAAAGGTATAAAGATTGGTCATAACAATAAGCAGTAATCCTTTGAAATATTATTTCAAAGGATCCATGTACCCCCCTTTTTTTTAACTAACACTTGCATTTTTCTCAAGCACAAATTTATTTTTACCATTTCTGCATGAATTTGAAATCTTCTGCCGTAACATTCATATGAATTTGAGTATAGAAATATATTTTGCAAGTCCTACTTTCTAATGTAAGAATTTTTGTATATCATCTCAAGTGTACTTTTTTATTATTAAAAAAGTTATGATTGAGAAATTACTTAGGGTAAATTAGAAGGGGTTTTTTATATTAAAGTTCAAACAGGCAATGTACAGTAAAAAAAAAACTGTAACCATGTTAGGTGATTGTACATTGTTTGGGACTTTAGCCAGATAATCACAGGAAAGTTAACTGATTTTTATTTATTTTATATATGTATACCGGTATATGTAATAATTAAGATACTAGTGTGCCAGTTTTCCTTTTCTTAAATAGAGTAGTATTTAGGTAGCACAGTGTATCAAATGTGAATAAGAATGTGATATATTTAAACCTGCTTGTTAAATGTTTAACAAAACTATTTTTAGCACAAGAGAAGTTGAAAAGTGCTCCAGACAGTGAAAAAGATTCCATAAAGAGACAATCAAGGCATTCTACCAGCAGTAGCCATGACCCTTTAGATAACAGCGTTACCACACCACTTCTGGGTGAAATTGGGCCTTTTGAAGAAACAGATTCTACTCCAAAAGAAATTAGTGAAGGTAAAAAGCTCATTTTATATGTGTTGTCAGTAGGTTTTGGGATCAAGGCCTAGTTCTAGAGTTGATGGACCACATGGTAGTTTGCCCAAAACCAGCTTTTATCTTTTTAATGCAAAGATCTTAAGAGATGTTTTGCCCCTTCTCATAGGTCCCAGCTAGGATTTGTGTCCAGTAACATAACACTAATTCTACATTATTTTTCAGGGAACAGGAGTGGGAGGAAAGGATCCAAAATGGTTGCCAAAAGCACTTAGTGTCAAGAAGAATAGTTTTAAAAAATGAAGCTTAGGAAACATCAGTCTTCCAAGGAGCTTTTTCACTTGCAGCTGCTAAGTAGAAGAGTGGTTAAGGTATTGGGTCTGGGTGGGGAGACACAGATTCAAATAACCTCTTGACCATGTAGCTTTCTAAATTTACTTACTTATCTCACCAAGGAGACTGGGTGGCAAACACAATTAAAAACATCAGTGCAATAACAAAAAATATAAACATAACATAAACATGAAGGCAAAAAAGAATCACAGTCAAGGAAAACCCATCCATAATAAATTAATAATACCTTGCAAGCTCCATCTCCTGACCCCTATGCCTGGAAACAGCCTGGTCTTTAGGACTTTCTGAAAGAACAGCAGGATCATGGCCAGCCTAATCTTTCATGGGATGGTATTCCAAAGGAGAGGAGCAGTAACAGAAAAGGTACCCTTCCTGGGTCCTGCTAGATAACATTGTTTAATAGGTGGGATCTGGAGCATGCTTCTTCTCCTGCTGGATCTAATGGGGCAGGTAGGGACAGTTGGAGAGAGACAGTCCCTCAGATACCCTTGCCCCATGTATAAAGGGCTTTGTAGGAGACAATCAGCACCTTGAATTGCATCTAGCAGCCTGTTGGGAATGAAATGTAACATTCTGGACCAACTCCAGTTTCCAGATATTTTTCAAGGAAGGCACATTGGAGTAATATAAATGTCAGGCAAATGAGATAGACCAAACTAAGATACCAATACCATATAGGTCTGAAAACTACTTTTATTGGAACAGCTTTAGTAACAATCTTTTTAAGTCAGAATGTGCTTACCCCCTCCCTCACTTTGTCTTCATGTGAACTTGGAAAGGGCCTGCCTGAGATGTTTCCTCAAATTAGTTTCTTGTAATAGGGTCAAGCCACACTTGTCAGATCATTGCCTTGATTATTATTCACTCTATTATATTTCGCAAATGATTGTTTAGTAAGAATAATTTATATTACTGATAGAATTACTTAATTTTATTTCATTTGTAAAGCTGTTTAAACATTTAAAATTTAAAGTGTTTTTAACAGCTTTTACAAGTGAAATAAACTGGACTACCTCAAAATTGTACTGTGCAAGGTAAGCAGAAGCTCAGAGACAAAATACATGTGATCTTAAATGTATCTGCATTTAAAATAGTTCTTTTAATGCAGATTGTAGCACTGAAAAGGGTTGATACCTGATAGAATTAGGGCAACAGGGAGGGAGAATTTAACTTTCCCCTGCTGTGGTTTTGAGGAAAACTTTTTGAAACTAGAGTTCTTGGAGGAGAGAAATTCTCTTCATGCTTGCTTGGATTTTATTGTTTCTTAGTTTGAAACAGTTCTAATTCTGAAATTCTGATTTTAAAGGTCTGCACATTCAGTGCAAAAATACAATTAAGGTATTTATTTTATAGTTGCTCAGATATTCCTTCTATAACACAGTGTGGAATCCACTGTAGTTTAAGCTTATTCTCCTGTTTTTATCTTTTAGATCTGTTAGAGACTTGTGCTAAATCTGACCAAAAGATTACTGAAGAGTCTTCTCCATCTTCAGAAGTATCTCAGGCTTCAATAAATGATAGCAGACCAAAGGAAGAGAATATAGTAGTGTCTTCCTCTTCACCTAATTTGCATGAGATTTCAGAGACACCTGTTACAGGTTCTTCCTTATTTATTTATTTATGTATGTATGTATGTATGTCTTTGACAGATGTTAGGAAGGAAGCACATCCTGAATTTTGATGGGGATAGGTGGTGTAATGCCATTCTCTTACCCTGCATGCTTTTAATGTCTGTTGCATCTTATAATTAAATGCAGGATTTTAAAATCATTAATACATGTTGTGTTTTTGTAGTAAGCAGTGCTTCTAAGAGAATTGATGATATTACTGCTTCAAAAGCTTCAATTGAACATGAACCTAAGTTTAGATGCAAGTTCTTAGACTGTTCCAAATCCTTTCGAAAAGCCAAACTGCTGCATTATCATATGAAGTATTTCCATGGGATTGAGAAATCACCAGAACTGCAACAAAATCCTGCAACGAGAAATATTCAAACAAGAGGTTCCTTGGCTTCTGAAAAGGCTAGTCAGGAAGGTTGTAACAGAAGGCGGACCACATCTGGTTGCTTATGTAAGTGGGGTTTTTTTTCCTTAAAAAAAAATCATTTAATTACTTTGAATCAGATCACTTGGGTTACTTGAAAGGTCAGTGTTTTTAAAGTTCTCCCTGCTTTTCTTCAATTCAGTACTTAAGCAACACAAAACTGTAATTTTCAAATGATTAACATATTATTATGTTACGCCAAAATACTAACACTTCATATATGAAATGAGGAAGATCACTCTTTATTTTTGAAATTATTTGATGTTTATTGGTTTTATATAGATGCAGTTGCAAATTATGTAATGAACATAAATTTAGAGAGCTGAATATAGGAGGTCAGTTTAGGAGAAACAGGGAGAGACAGAGAAATGGGAAATAGAGCTGGAATAGTGAATAAATTAAATATGAACAGCCTACTGATCTGAGTTCACTGTCATATCTAAAGCACACCTGAGTAAAAACTTAATGCTTCAAATCTGTAACTGATAAGAAATGATAATGTATCTATTTTTTCTAAAGCTGCTAAAGAAAAAGAAAAGAACAAAGAAAAGAAACCCAGAGACATTGGAAGATCAAAATCAAAGAAAAAGAAAAAGAAAAAAAAGAAAATAAAGTCAGGTAATATTTTAATGTGGGAAACTGCTGCTTGGGGGCTCTCTTAATTTTCTCAAGCAATTTGTATAATTTGAGAGAGAATAAATCTTAAAATATGTTGAAGTCAGTAAAATAGACATCTGTACATGAAGTTGTCTTTCCATCAAAAAACTTTCTGTGACACTCAGAGGTGTGAGACAATTAATTATAGAAAAGAATCTGAAGATGTTTTCTGTTTTACCTGGTGGTCAAATTTTTTTTCTACGAGAGGAGCTTGCGTCTTAATTCTGGGGTGGGCAATTCACAGCCTCTGTATTGGCTCCAGCTCGTTAAACAAAATGGCCAGATTTTGAAAACATAATTCCCACTCTGCCTCCCAGACACGTTGGAGTGGGAGGCCTCTGGGAAATCAGGAGGCATAGTTATGATCCATGTCCATGCCTATGCTAACTGAAGGAGATTATTATTATAGATGGGTATAATAATATTGAGTGTTGTACAAAAATGTGGACAGATATAAAGCTTTTAACACAGTTATTTGCAGTAATTGTCACCAACTGCTCATTAGAAATACAAACATGAACAATTAGGATAGTCTGCCTACTTCGGAATTGTTTCTGACAGCGTGTGGGTTATGTTTTATTTAGATAGAGTGAGTGAGTGAGTGTATTCATTTTCTGTAATACTAAGTTCTGGATAATAACCCTTAACTAAACTTTCCAGAACATTCAGGGAGTGAAGAAAATGTTGACTTTTCCCAAGATCTTTCTCCTCCAAGGTCTGCCATTACAACAAGATACAATTCATCAAATCGATCTTGTATGCATTTGAATACTCAAGTACATAGCTCTGATTCTGGGCATCGTAAACAGAAATTAAAGATAACTGGTAAGATTGTTTTTGGATTTTCATTGGATGGTTTTAACTAAAAAAATTAAAAATAATGGTGAATATTAAGGATAATTATGAATTATTTTCACAGGCTTGCTGTTTACGATTGAGTGTTGATAGCTCTTACCATCATAAATCATGACATTTAAATTGCAGATTAGTATATCATCTCCGATATCTAAGACAGATATACTTTTGTAGTTATTTCTATTCTTTTGCATAATTTTGAATTATTTACATCAGGGATATGCGAATTTCTTATGCTTGAAGGCTGAACTTAAGGAAAAAAGTATCTAAAAAGTATGGCCAGTGGCATGGCATTGCCAGGACCAAATTTTGGGGTTGGTATTTTAAGGATTTGGAAGTGAATTTGAGTAGTGCAGTATTGGTCCTTAAGCTTCACAGAGTTTACATTTCTTGGCCCTCCACCAAAACAAGAAAAAAAATCACTTAATTTCAGAAAGAATTTTCAGAAAGAATTTTAAATCTTTCTGACAAAACTCCTCTGCAAATCTAGACTGAAAATATAGATCCTATCTTTTCAACAAGAGGCACTGCTTGCAGAACTTAAGAACATAAGGATAGCCCTACTGCCTCTGGCCAAGGCCCTTTTTAGCCCAGCAATTTGTTTCTCATAATGGTTAACTGGTGCTTTTCGGTGTTCACAAACACCAAAGAGTGGAGACATGTTCTTCCCAGTTCATGTTCGAAGGTATGCTACCTTCAACCCAAAATAAACAGTGGGTTTTCATGACATAGACATGGGCACTTGTTCTCCATGAATTTACCCAGTCCCCTTTTAAAGCTACCCAAGTTAATGGCCATCACCACATCTTTTGTTAATTAATTTCACATTTTACCTTTTTAGCTTATTCCAGAAAAGTTCCCTGGTGCCTAACAATTCTAATAATTCCTCCCGCCACCACCATTTCATCTATTGCACAGGGAACATTTTAAGAACATTTTCTTGACAGTCCTGGACTTCAGTTTGCTACCTAGCAGCTTTAAATTTAGCTCCCAGGACTAGCTAGCTATATTTCTCAACATCACTGGAGCCAATGTGGATCATGACTGTTGCTTTTTCCTGAGCAATTTAACTAGATGGTCCATGGCATCTGCAGCCTTCACACTTGGCAGGCATATCACAAATCTGTACACCTGTCACAAACTCACATCTTATAATTCTAATGATTTAATAGCCCACAATCAAAAGCCCTGCACCTTCCCTAAGAGAGATATCAGTACAAGAGAATGGGAATTCATCATCTGAATATTGAGTTCTCCTACAACAATACCTTCATCATTTGCACTGAGAGCAAGGTTGCTATCATCATTGGAGTGGGATGAAACTGTCACATCCTGGAAGCTGTCTCCTATACACTTCAGTTGTTTTAAGCATCTTGACTGAGATACCTTGTTTTCAAAGGAACTGATATTCCTTGAGAGCTAGATCATTGCACTGAGAACAAACCGATATTATACCCCAAAAGGCAGGTACTGTTGTTTTAGCCAAACTCATGTTATACTCCAAAAGCACTGTGGAATAAGTTGAAAATCATTCTTTCCCATGCTGTCTTTGTATTCCAGACTAGTTATGAATTCTCATTTCTGTTCATGAAGTAAAAGAGCTAGGCTCTGCATATAATCTACTGCAGTACATGGTGATTAATGGGATTCTAGTTAAAATGTGCCATGATAATGTCAGCAGATAACTGTTCAGATATTACCTAAGTAAAAAACGACATTGTGAAGTAGTTTACACTCTTGTGCAAGACTACTCAGGAGAAAGTAGGACTCTTTCTCCTGCTTCGTACTATTACTATTATTCCTCTCTTCCAGACAGGACAGTAAGCATGTGGGTATGCCCTAGTGACCTCTAAATTGGACTACTGCAATGTGCTGTACATGGGGCTGCCCTTGAAGATTATTTGGAAGCTGCATCTCGTGCAGAATGCAGCAATGAGGGCAGTTAGCAGTGCCTATTTTTTGGGACATGTGACACCCATGCACTGCAAGCTACACTGGCTGGCAGTGTGCTTCTGGGTGCAATTCAGGGTGCTGGTAGTCATCTTTAAAGCCCTTTATGGCTTGGGGTTGGGTTACTTAAGGGACTTCCCTCCCCAGTTGTTTTTACCTGTCAGATCTGGTCCGGCATGAGGGGTACACTCCAGGTCCATTGGCTAAGGAGTATCGGCCGGCAGGCCCAGGAGAGCCTGAGGATGTTGCCTAGTCTGGCAATGAAATGTCTGCAAGAAAACAGCAAGGCTCAGAGAGCACCAAGGACTCCAGAGCCTTTTCTGTTATGGCACCTGCCCTCTGGAATATCATCCCTCCTGCAATTAGATTGGCTGTATCCCTGTTGGCCTCCCATAGGGCCCCAAAGATATGGTTCTGTGCTCGAGCTTGGGGCCTTGGGTGTGGACCAGAGCCCTTTTCTCGGCCTTTTGACTAAGATCAAGTGTATCTGTGCTGTGGGTTTGACGTCTTTTTGTATATGTTTTTATCATTTTTAATACTGTTAGCCATTCAGAGTCAAGTATGTGAGATGGGTGACCATATCAATCCACTAAATAAATAAATACATTTTTATGTTGGATTCCTTTGCTGAAATGGAATGGTTCTTTATGTGATTGTGTTGCACCCCGGTGTCTTGCAGTTGTTAATTATCAATTCATCAGCATTGCACATATATGCAAATCAAAATACATAAAAATATTGCTAATACCTATTGAGTGGCAAGCAATAATTTATAAACCATTCACAATCTGCGGATTCATTCAAATTCAAATGTTTACAGAAGATGATACCTTGAGTGAATCATCTGCAGAAAGTTTGTTTTGGAGTGATGATGACTGCAGTAGAGATATTGATGTAACAACCAATCCTGATGAGGATCTTGAAGATGATGATAATGACTTTGAAATCGTTCGCTGCATTTGTGAAGTAGAGGAAGAAAATGACTTTATGATTCAGGTACATTGTGGAAGATCGGAGTGTAATAAATTTTGCCAGTCCCCAAAGTAATGCAAATGGGAATCATCATAAGGTTATTACAACTCTGTCCTGGATAACTAATTGGGAAGACATTGATGAGTAGAGTTCTGTAATGGGTAGAAGGAATGACCTTGAGGGACAAGAGGAAGAGCAACGGTAAGGCAATGGTTGGATAAAAGAAACCTGAGTCGGAACTGTAACCTGAGAAAATGTCCCAGGCAAGGCTCTCCCTAGTTCTCAGGAAGATAAAGGGAGGGAAGGGGAAGTGCATTTAGACTTGCAAGATTTTGTTATAGTAACCTATAATAAAAGTATTGGCCTGCATGACTTTTGGATTCCTAGTGTGGTCTATGAAGGGCTGACAGTTCTTTTCTCAACTTTTTGTTCTTTTTGTTCTGACTTGTTCTGGATAGTTACTGTAGTAGTTCGTGGGCAAATGCTAAAAAGTTCGGATCAACTTATTTGTATTATTTCCCTCCCCCTCCACTTCTTACATTTCTGTTTATGAACAGTGATTGTACTACTTTTGTACAAAAAGAAGGGAACTTGTCACCCAGCAAGCTGAAGAAATAATCAGTTACCACAATTTTAAAATAGTAATCATTTACAGACCTGAGATTTGTTTTCCAATTCAGACTTTCCCCTGAGCCAGAGAAGCAGTCAAGCCCTTCACTGCCTACAGTCTGTTTGTTGTTACTTCAGAGGTGGTAACAATAGGATGGAGCGTGGTCTAGATGCACCCAGAGCAGAAGTCTGGGTGGAAGGGACACAGATAAGTGAAGGCTAGGAATTTGTAGGATTATAGAGGAAACGACCATACCTTGACCTATATTATGGAGAGTACAACAGAGTCAGAAATCGTCTTAGAATATAGCTTATGAAACAGGAAATAAATTTTCTAGGTTCAGAAATAATGAGCAGTTTGCTGTATCAGATGATCTGGTACAGAAATTATGTATTTTTTTTTTTTACTTCAAAGAGGTGTTGAGTCACATTGACATGACACAAATTTATACTTCAGATTTCAATTTTTACAAGGATAAAACAAAGATTTTTGTGCCCGTTTTTCTGATTAACAATATTTAAATATGAATTTATATTTTTATTTTTTAAAACGTAATAGACTTACTCTATTAACAGTTGTGATATTTTCATTTATTCAGTTTACATTTGAAAACAGGCACCAATAAATCAACTTGTAAATTTTAAAGACTTGAACATATTTAAAAGATTGTTTTGTGTAAGTTGTGCTTATCTATTTACATAATTCTGTCTAATACTTAACAGTGTGAAGAATGTCTCTGTTGGCAGCATGGAGTTTGTATGGGTTTATTAGAAGAAAATGTACCTGAGAAATACACATGTTATATTTGTCAAGATCCTCCAGGTACAAAGATTTCTAAGGTTGCAGAGTCTTCTAATAGTATGTAATAATTATATTATTTTATGCATTTTGAAGTACTGTTTTGTTATTATTCTGCTTTTTGCTAATTTGTCAGCGTACCTTAATTTACAACTTAGTGATTACTTGAATTCATATTCACTGAATTCATATTTTTCAAGTATTTGATAGCAAATTATTTAACTTACTGTAACAGCCAGTATAGTTTATATGCTATATTGATAATATATTTAATGAATTGTGAAATTTACTGATTTTGAATCTACATAGCATTAAATTTTTTCTTCTCCCTAATTTGAAAGGATGAATATGTCTTGTTTCCTTTGTAAAAATTGAATGTAGGCAGCTGGAGTGTCTAGGTCTCCCACTATAGTCCTGGCGAGGAGGAAGCTGCTGCTACCAGCATAGTCTCATCCTTTGGTAGCACCTGGCCTTTGCTGCTTTGGTTGTGGCAAGAAGGAAAGAGCTAGGAGTGCTTGGAGGCTATGTGCACATTGGTGGGAGTGGCTCTCTGTTCTTGTTTGCATGCTGGATCCTGCCCAGTGAAGGAGCTTAGTTTCAGATTGAAAAATGAAGAACTTACTTTTGTATGTATTAGTTCAGAAGGAAGTTCTCTTATTTTCAGTATCATTTTCTCACAAGTAAATGTATAAATGAGGCTCCAAGCCTTTCAGAGATACAGTGGTGCTTAAAAGTTTGTGAACCTGTTTGAATTTTCAATATTTCTGAATAAATGTGACTTAAAACATGATCTGTTCTCCACACATTTTCCTCAATAAATAAATAAACAAGTATAATGCTTTTTACTCATTTGTGTAATTGTGTTCTCTTTAACTAGTTTTTAGACTTGTGTGGAGAACAGATCCCATTTTAGGTCATATTTAGGCAGAAATATTGAAAATTCAGAAGGGTTCACAAACATTTAAGCACCACTATACAGTGGTATAGAAAGGAACTATTTTTAAAGATTTGTATATTATTCCTAATGCTTTCCTGTTTGTGCCTGAAACTTGATTAAAAGCATCTTCAATTCTCTAAGTTAGGGGTGAAGAGAATTAGGAATCATGTTTCTTGGTGTGGGGGATGAAATAATATCACACTATATCAGCCTTTCTCAACCTCTTGAAGTTGCCCAAATTTGAAATAATGTTTTAATTAAATCGCAATCTCCCAGGGAACCCCTAGTGACCTCTTGTGAAACCCTGGGGTTCCATGGAACTCTGGTTGAGAAGCCCTGCTTAATTAATTAAAGTAGTTTTGAACTCACAATTTTACTAATTTTTAAGCCTTGAGAGGTTATTATTGAAATGCAGTATTGTGCGGTATTTATTATTATTATTATTATTATTATTGAAGGTTTTTCAGATTTGGAGATTAAATTTCTTTCCCAAATCAATATACCACATTTTTGCTGTTTATTTTAAAAGTGAAAATAGTGGCAGACAGTGACTGTCTCTCAAAAATTTTATTTTTAATTTATTTCCCTGTTGTTGCTTTAGGTAAGCGATCCAGTTTGAAGTACTGGTATGAGAAGGAATGGTTATGCAACGGTCACATGCATGGTTTAGCATTTCTAGGAGAAAACTATTCCCATCAGAATGCTAAGAAAATAGTAGCTACACACCAGCTTCTTGGCGATGTGCAAAAAGTAATAGAAGTGCTACATGGACTTCAGTTGAAGATGAGCATTTTGCAGTAAGCTACATTTTGAATGCATTTACTTAAATTATAGTGATACCTTTTGAAGAATTAAATACAATTGAATTTCATAAAGCTATCATATATCCTGTTATTCAGATACACTAGTAGTATGTTTAACAGGCTGGTTCAAGATAATACTAACCCATTTTTTTACTACACTTCCCTTCTTATGGTGCAGCTTGACTTTGGAAGCCTTTTGTTTACATTAGCATATCAGTAGAATAGTGTACCATCTGTACTCAAACTCTTAACTACATTTAGCTGGAACAAGCTACCTCCAAGCCATAGGTGGAATCATAATTACAGTTATGATTAACCATACTTTAGGATGGTTACTGTTTTGCTTTTGTAAGATAACAGGTAACAGTGATAAGAAATAGAAAGCTAGTGAGGTTACCTGCACTTTAATATGTCTACTTCCCCCTGCCTGCCCCCCCCCCACCACTGCCAAATAAAACTTAATCTGTGACATTTCTGCATGCTATATTTATGTGAAATAACTGTAGGAGTCACCAATCATTGAAGGGGTGTTAATGTGTTCCATGGATGCATGCTTAAAGCAGTGACTGTCTCTCAGAAATTCATGGAACAGCTTCCTTTGTGGGTGCATAACTACCATTTATAGGAGCCTTTGAGGAGTGTTACATGGCACATAGTTTGGAAATAATTGGAACCCCTGCTTGAACTTGTACACGACATGGTCTTTGAAGCCATCATGAAGACTTGTCTTCCATTTTACAGCGTTCTAAATACTTACTGTATGATTTTTAGGGATCTCCTTTTAATGAACATATCAGCTGAGTCGCTGAAGAACTAATAGTAATAACATTTAGAAGTGTTATTCCTATACCTAAATGTTTCTAAGAGTTAACATTAAATTCAGATAGGTTCATTTATGTCAAGTGATGTTTTTACTTGTTTTACTTATTCTATTTAACTTAATGGTGCTGATAAATAGTAAGATATCATTTCAAATATGCACATAGTAAGCACTAACACTATCCAGACTTCTCTGAAATCTGACTTGGAAAACATAATAGAAGGTTCCTGTTGGCTACTTTCCAGGTATTTCAGATAAAACTAGTTTAGAGAATAAAAGCTATAAACTAAACTCTAATAAAAGTTTTCAGTGTAATTTCCATTTATTTATCTCTTCAACAGAAGCAAGGAACATCCTGATTTGAAACTTTGGTGTCAGCCTTGGAAGCATCTCAAAATAGAAGAAAAATCTCATACCACTAGACTCATTCACATTGAAGAAAACAGTTGCAAAGAGGAGACCACAAGTTATAGAACTTTTAATGGAACAGTTGAGAAACCTCCAACCATTCCTTCTGTAGAGGAATCTTACATCACTAGTGAGCACTGTTACCAAAAACCTCGAGCTTACTATCCTGCTATAGAACAGAGACTTGTTGTAGAAACCAGAAATTCGGACATAGATGATGGTGTTAATAGGATAAGAGAAAATGGAGATGATACTGTAGTGGAGAGATTAGGATGGGAACTGGATAGAGAAATATGCAAGTTGGAAAATGAGTCAAAACATAACTACTCAAAGGTATGTTGTGCTGGACTTTCTAGTTTTTAACACTGCAAATGGAGAGTTGGAATCGCTATGCTGTGAAAATTCAGTTTTAGTTTGTGATGATGAGTATGTTGGTTTCATGCAGCAAGGGAATATTGAGTGGGTGGATGGGTGGATGGATGATAGGTAATGGAAGTGAAAATAAAAAATATATTGCTAGTCAGCTCTAGCAAATCAAATAGAATGATGCAAGTAAAATTCTCTTGCATCAGTTTTACAGGAACGGAAGTTCATAAATTCATTATTTGGGAAGCTAAAGAATCAGTATAATACACATGTGTAATGTTTGTTTGTTTGTTCATTCATTCAATTTGTATGGCCACCCATCTCAACAAGTGACCTTAGGCAGCAAATGATCTTAAAATAAATTAAAAATAATTCCAATCACAAATACAAAAAATAAAATACACAGTTGGTAACTAGCTATTCTTTGCAAGTTACTTGCGGAGTGTCTTAGGATGTCTTTGATGCTTGTGTCTGGACTGCGTATATGATTGTATGTGTATAATAAGTATACATGTATAACATTTATAACTTAACTATAATGTTAAACTTTTTATATCTGAGATAAGGCAATATTTTATTGAGAACTCTAGAGTCACAAAATAGGAAAAAGTGTAATAAAACAAGTGAAAGGTAACGAATGGGTTACCATTTGGTTATAAAATAGAACATGTGGGTTGATGAGAAAGGTGCTGAGATAGTTTCGGGTTATATCAAAATGTGTCTTGTAAGAGTTGTTGGATCGGAAAAATAAGCAATGCTTGATTCCCTCATTTTTTAAAATATAAAATCCAGTTATTAATTGAAACAGTCTCAATATATGTTAATACTTTATACAAATATAAATTATTGTATAAATATATTATTTTAGAATTAATTCAAAAACTGGTCTGTAACTATGAAAACATGTTCTATCTGACTGAGGGAATCAGTGGTATTTTTATTCATTTGTACTTCACACACATGGATTCACTATCACTTCATATTTTGGACAAAAATATTAGGAATTACACATTTTTGTTTAAAATTGTTCACTGTTTATAAGAATTACTAACTTGTGCACTTTTCTAGGTAAGAGAAAAAATCACATCAGAAGAAGATACTGAAGTGAAACTGCTTGAAAAAGACAAGGATGGAATTATGAACTCCCAGCTGCAGTGGCAGCTTAACCTTTTAACCCATGTTGAGTCCCTGCAAGATGAAGTTACTCATAGGATGGATTTAATTGAAAAGGAACTAGATGGTAATGGCTTTTTCCTGCTACAAGTTTTAGCACTTTCTAACATCTGTTCAATGATTTTTCTTGTGTTCCTTTTCTTACATTGAATCTGTCTATTAAAGATTCATAATCATATCAGGTTGATAAACTGAGTTTAGAACCCTCCTGAACGGGGCAATGTTTTCCCTTACATCTTTCTGATGACGTATTGGAGTTCATCATCCAATCACTCCTGTGTCCATAGACACATTGTGAAATTTTGAAGAGTTCCTCATTAGTCATAGTGGGGTGCCTTTCAAACATTACAGTAGGTTGGTTGAAACAATCAATATGCAGGCTGATACCAAAAGCTGCTTTAGCAAGTCTTCTAAAGTGGATCAGAACCCTAGGGTTCCGTGAGAGGACACTAGGGGTCACCTGGGAGATCATGATTTATTTAAAAAATTATTTCAAATTCAGGCAACTTCACATTAAAGAGGTAAGTTTCATTCATTTTTAGTTTAAGAACACTGTTAATGCATATATAAAGGCCTACACATGAAATGAATATAATAATTTTGTAACTTCTGGCCTGTATTTGAGCCTGAATGTGCAGGGGTTCCCCAAGGCCTGAAAAATATTTCAAGGGTTCCTCCAGGCTCAAAAGGTTGAGAATGGTGCTCTATAGCTATTGTAGCTAAAAGAGGGATGATCAGTACTGAAGAAAGGTGCTTATATATTATAGCAACCAAATGTCTCTGAAATGCAGTTGCCTGTTTTATTATTGTGATGTAAACTGAATTTGTAATGCTTCAAGGAAGATTTAAGCCTTCATTTTAATAGGTACTCTTTACAAATTGTAGAACTGCTGGAATCATTATACTGAGGTTTATGCTCTTTTATCATCAGTCATAACCTTCTGTGCGTGTGCATGCACGTGCCTTCAAGTCATTCTTGACTCCTGGCAACTGCATGGACAGGTCCATGCAGTTTTATTAGCAAGATTTTTGGAAGTGATTTGCCATTGCCTTCTTCCTAGGTCTGAAATAAAGTAACTGACCAAAGTCACCCAGCTATCTTTGTTCCTAAGGCAGACAATCTCCTGGTTTCTAGGCTGGGTCCTTAAACCACTACACCAATCTCACATATATTCCCAAAATATGTGGCAGTGACCTGACTCAGATTCTGTAATGGTTCTTGATAGATGTTTATATACATGATACGTATATTATCCAACCATTCTAGTATAGTATGCCTTGAAAATTACATGGAGCAAAGCAGCAGTCTCTGATTTCATATCCTTTACCTGCAGGACTTATTTTCCTGTGATTCCTCAGTTGGTTTCTCTGATTGATTGATTGATTGATTGATGATAGTGCTTCTACTAAACAGATACTTAAGGTATCTGTAAACATTTCTAAATAAAGTTAAAGTAAATTCATGCAGTTTCCAAATACTATAGCTTGAAAACTATGGGCCAATAAATACTTGAAATGAAAAACAAAAAAGTTAATAATAACCCTGTTGAACCACATCAGTGATCTACTTTCAAAATTTGGAAAAGTAGATGCCTCCATTTACCTCACTATAGCTAGAAAGCCAAGAAGCCAGGCTTTAAGGCAGTAACTTCTTGCTTCCCAGGAAGTATTCAGGGATACTAGAATATTTTGGCTCAGGAAGGTTCTGAATAGCCATTATTGCTGTTTCTGTATTTTTAAAACCCAAATGGCCATTGAGACATTCTATGGTAATGAGTTCTATAGATGTGGTGCTGTCTGTGTATTGCCCTGAATCTATTGCTGATCTCTCTTCATTGGGTAACCCTAGAAATGAACATCCTTTATCTGTATTTTGTGCACAGCATCATTATATAAAACGTTCGTGTTCTCATTCTTTTCCCTCTAAATTAAAAAAACCAGAAGATGCTCCTAATGTCATTTTGATTGTCTTTTCTATACTTGATTACATGGTTTTTCATGATCTGGCTTTATATATTTTCACTGAGCTATTCCACCATAACTCCAGGATGGGTTTTCTGGATAGCCATGGCCAGTTCAGATTCCACCAAGTGACTCGAATTCCATTTTCACCTCCTCAGTCTCCTTTGATTTTTACCACCGTGAATACACTGGTATCATTTGCAAATTTCCCTATTTGGTGGCTCATCCCTAACTTTCTGGTCTTTGATGAAAAGAATAAATAGCACTAATCATAGTACATATTAAGGGTGGGTATGAAATAGGAATGTTTTATACCTGGAAGAAACTGTGTTCTCAACCTTCTGCCAAACAGTCTTGTCATCCCAGGTTTTAAGCAAAACCCAGATGGGGCCAGGTAGGGCAAGACTGGCAGGCGGCACTCCCTCTCATTGGTCATTGGCTCCTAACACATCATGACCAAACAGTTTGCTCACCCCACCAGTTTTCCCAGTGGCTTTCCTTGCTCTCTTGAATTCCTCCCCTCAGCCACCATCCATCTTGGCTCCTTACCCTACTCCAGTGCTATGCATAGGCCAATTTGTTCTGTGCTCAGACCAGAATACCCAAAATGTATGTTTTGATTGGGCACAGACTACCACAGATCACCACTGTATATTTGGGATGCTGTTTTAAATTGCTTGATAGTTAATATGTTCCATTAAAAAGTACCTGAAATAATTGATTCCTTTAAAGGAAAGATTACGCTATTCTGCCGAAACTCTTTGTAGCTAATACAAATCTACTTAAATTTAGCTATCAGTGACTTAGGCCTTTGTGATTATTGTACCTTTTCTTTTCTTACAGTTTTAGAGAGTTGGTTGGATTATACTGGAGAGTTGGAGCCACCAGAACCATTAGCAAGACTTCCTCAACTGAAGCATTGTATAAAACAACTCCTCACAGACTTGGGCAAAGTACAACAAATAGCACTTTGCTGTTCAACATGATACGAAATTTCTGCTGGATGGCTGTTGCCTGTCATGATGAGCCCCCTCTCCTTTAATGGAATAGCATGCTTGTTGCATGTGATGCGGAACTGACTTCAGGGAATTATTTAGGGGCAAGGGTTCCTCTTCATAAAAGTAAAGAGGGTGCCCTTCTCTTTTGTTCAGTTGGCCTTTGCTAGGCATTTTTAACATGATGGAAAGGGATTTATTCTCATCTTCACAAGCTAGGAGCAGGCTGGCAATGGACTTTTCATTCCTTGTATCAAGTTGAAATAAACATTTATGTTCTTTGCATATATACACTGACAAAATTGTGCCACTGGAGAACAAAGTTCTAAGAGCCAAAAAATAATTCACGATCCAGGGCTGTAGATTACATTCTGCCTAGTTTATTTAAGTGACCTAATACGTTAAAAAGACTCATACTTTATTCTAATAGTTCATGCATAACTACAGTATTTAATCAATAGAAGATATTATTTTCAAGCCTAGCAAGTATGAATGAATTTTATAGTAAACTGTTACAAGAGGTTTGCATATATGACCTGAAACTAATCTACTATTTTAAATAGATGTAGTAGAAGGTCCCAATTTGGTTGCACTTCTTTTCCTAGTAAATTATCATTTTCCATATTTATCATGTCATTGTAGCATGGCTCTCATGGTACTGGGAAACCCATTTATGTTGAACTTCTGTGCATTCTTGAATTTCTAAATCTGGCCGTGCTGTGCCTCCCCTGACCTAGTGCTGATGACATACCCTTAAGGTAGGGTATAAAACTATAGGGCATACTACAGATCCAGATATAGCCATGGCCTGTGATGGTCCTGGTGTTGTTTTCTTCCCTACTGTTAATAATTGCCATTCCGGTTATAGTTTGAAACATAATCTTTTTCAACATTATAAATGTTCTCATTGTAGATACTTGTAAAGTGTGGTTTTGGGAATCAGTTAATTTTATATTTGTGTATAACAGAGTCTCAAGGTCTATGCATGAGGTACTGTCCCCAAAGGCAATGGGACATTATGTTAAACAATGTTTTTGAAATCCCTTTTTGTACTTTTAGTTTCTGATTAGCATTATTTGTGAGATCAAAGTGAAAAAATGCTGCTTATGTTAAAGCTACATTATACAGTAGCTTTTGGAACATTGGTGTATTGTAACTATTTTATATGTTTAAGAATATAATTTGCCTGCAGATCATATTTCCATCACTAATTTCTTTTTGTTAGACAACATCTGGGACAAGAAATTACTTTGAGGTGGACAGGATAGAATATTTTTGCATTGGGTGTTCTGAATGTTGGATTTTTCCTACCTTGATATTAGAGTTGTTTTTGACACCACCAAAGTTTAAAATTAAAGCACATTTGTGAGCTGAAGACCTGTTTAGTGTACAAATTGGTAATTATGAATAAAAATCTGTAATGTTTATATGCTGCAGAATTATGTACATTTCAGTTAGGTAGTCTTTGTCATAGAAGTAACATTTTTCTGACCAGCTTATCTCATTCAAAAATAATTAGTACACTTTTTTGAATTCTGACAAAGGCTTTGTGCCAAGACTAATTTCAGGGAATAAATTTGTCTCCAATTTATTGGCTCTTATAGGTTATAAGTAACAGCTGTACAGCAGATACAAATTATTTTGCTGTAGTAAATTGGAATAAAGTTTGTGATTGTTAAATGACACTTGATTGTCTCACAATAACATACTATGGGGAGTTTTCTAGATAACAAGGTATCCCTGAAAAAATTATCTTTCCATCTTTTAACTAAATAAGTAACTACACTTTGTAAGGCTTGAGTAGCTTATATTTCTATCTATATCCCTTGAACGTTTATAAAGATAATCCAAAAACCATAGGGCAGAGCTTAGAAATAAGTAGCCTTCAAAGTGTTACAAATTGCAAATGACAAAAATTCTAATTAGCATGGCCAGTGCTTAGGGATACTGAAGTTATTTAATAACATCTAGAGGATCAGAGGTTCCCTGTTCCTGAAGTCTACTGTATAGGAAAGCTGGAAGCCAGACAAGTTCAATGTTGAGGGCAGCTGCTCTGTTGTTCTGGGCTTGGGACTGGTTTCCTGATTGTTCAGGATATAATGTGGTTTCAATAGAAGAGAATATATGTGGGTAAGGGTTGAACTGTGGAGTCCTTGGCATGCGCTGAGCTTGGTTGGTTGCTTGCAGACGTTTCATTAACCGGCTAGGAAACTCATCAGTGCTGGTGATGTTACCTAGTTGGGTAACGAAACATCTGCAAGCAAACAAACTCAGAGAGCACCAAGGGCTCCATTATAATGTGGTTTGTTTGGTTTTAACTTGTTATAAAACCACTGTATTGTGGTTTCATTAATTATGATATAGAGCAGCTTATGAATACAGTCAAAATCTTCCATAGGTTTCTGGGTGCCTTTTATATTCCATTTGTGGCTGCTGTATATAGATCAAGTGTATTTCCATTCTACTTTTTGCAGCTCCATCCCCACCATTGTTGTTCTCAGATCAGGAAAAGTATTTTTCCCTGCTTCTTGAACTGTTGACATTAATGCTCCACTGCAGCCTGGTGAAACAATTATTTGGTTTATTGTGAATACCTCAGCTTTTGCAGTACTAGTCAATTATGAGTTACCAAGTGTAAAGCCTGTAAGCAAAATACATAAATGTACAATATACAGACACAATATTTGAATGAGCCCACATGGTTGGAAAAAAGATGAAAAGTGTACCATGATAACACTGATTTAAGGACAGCCACCTTGAATCAACATAAAAACTACTGCAAATTCAACAGATCTTGTGTTCAAGCTTCATATTTCAGAAATATTTCCAATATTAGCTTTATAAGTCTTTGGATTGCCTTCCTTTCCTGTTAGGTGTGTCCCCTAATGGCAGGTCTTCAGTCATAAACAGGTAAGTACTAACTGCTTCTCGCAAGCCAAGACTGATGGGTGAGTCTTCTGTTAGTGGATCCTTTGACGACAAGTCTGAGCTAGACAGAAGAAAACATTTCTGAGCAACGCTTGTTTAAAAGAAAGTGTATTCTTTTCTTGGGATAACTTCATTTCTATTTTGTTCCAAACAATGCATGATGCTCCCCATAAAAACAGGCAAACAGCTATCAGCATATTCTGCATTAGTATACCAGGAAGGTTGGTTTTTGCTAACTCTGTTGATTCTTCCCTTGTAGCAGCAGCAGCAGTACTTCCTTTCTGCAGTATTTTTATACTTGCTGCTACAACTGAGTATTCTGGAGTTGCAAAGAAAAGACTAGTTTCAAGGATTGATCTTGAAGTAATGCAGAACCAGTGTGGAGTAGTGGTTAAATTGTTGAACTAGAAACGGGGAGGCCCAATTTCAGGTCACTTTCAGTGATGGAAACCACAATCTCTCAATTTGCCAATGCCGTAAGTCATGGGAACATTTAGAGGAGTACTAGAACATTGAATAAAATGAATAATGCCCCTGCATCTGCTGGGTTAAATCAAGGTCTAAATGAAAGAATCAGTATATTGCAAGATAGCAAGAACAGCAAGATAGCTATCATTTATATACTTTATCAATAAAACAATTTTGTATCATAAAATTTATATCAGGCTGTCTTACCAGAATCAAGGTTCTTGAAATACTTGGGGATTGTTGGGGATACTCTGTCCTAATTAGCTTCTGTTGCAATGTAGTGTGTTAAAATGGAATTTCATTTTCACTGAGACAATTCATTTTTAAAAAATCTATCTGCTTCAAATACATGTTTTTCTTCTAGCTGAGAAAGTGGTGAGAATCCAGCCATGGTGAAGTAGCTTGATTCTGTTTTAAAAGCTTCACAGCCCACTGAATTCAATCCTTCAGAATAGCATTATACAGTATTTAGGCCCAGACATGTATGCATTTAATTGTGCATATTTGCTGCTGCAGGACCATCAAACTGTACAGCTCTAGCGGGCTGGAGAGGGGGAACAGGTTAGCCTTTGCAAGAGAAGAAGGGGAAACATTACTTTTTTCAAAAGCACCACGTTGACCCTGTACGGCCATCTTTTCTAGTGGTAATGGAGATTCCAGTGTCTGAATCCAAATCAATCCAAATGAGTCCATCAACATTTCTAACAAACATACTGTATGACTTTGTTTAATAGCACTGCTTGCTTTAGCCATTTCTTAAATGCTCTGAATTTGCAATAACTTAGAGTCCTACAGTGATGAGAGACAGTTTATAAACCCTAAAGAAATACCTATAATCCCAGAGAATATTTACTTATAATGTAAGCACAGCTTCATCTAATAGAAAGACTACCAAAACAGTATATTGCATCCTGCTTTTATAAAACACATTGAGAGGACATTCACTGTTTTTATTGGAAAAATACATGAAGCCTTAGGATAATCAGCTCTCTTAAGGGGTACATGGAGTCATACATCAGTGATACGATAATCAGGTGTGAGTTTATTTACTGACTGTACTATATAATCTGTCCCAATCTATACAGACTCTGGACAGCAAATAATGTAATTCAAACTATAATTAAATAATAGGCCTTCATCTTCTAAAAAGTCATATTGGTTGCCAGCATCACAGTTCTGCCCCTCACAACGCAGGTTTTTGGAAATGAATCATACCCTAATTAAAGGTGATCTCTACACAACCTGGAAGAGGGCTCTTGATGTTCCCAATTTCCAAAGACTTGGCCTCCATCAGTCCATTGTCGGGAAGACAGTGTATAATGGGAGAATGTGGAGTGTCACGCTCAATACTCAGCAAGGGCGTAAGGAACCTCAGGTAATAGCTAAAGCTTGGCAGGCTACTCTCGCACTGACCGTCAGCATTCACAAGTCCGCTATAAAGAAAACTGAAGAACGGTGTGCATGGGAAGATGATAAAGCTAATTGCTGACCACCTGGACAATCCAGTAGACTGAACAATTTTTTGAAAATAGATAAACTGAAAGTGGAACTTTTTGGTATTTGGAAAAGACAAAACATGGCATTTCAACAAAAGAACATCCCAATGATTTCTGGAGTGTACCGGCAAATTCTACAAGTGTCTATGGGCTGGAGTTTAAACAAAAATGTATCATGCAACACAATGACCTTAAGCACACAAATCTACAACTTCTAGGGGAGACATTTTTCACTTTTGAATGGCCCAATCAAAGCCCTGACCTTAACCCAACTGAAATTTTGTGGCATGATCTGAAGCTAGCAGTTTCTGCAAAGGAGTAAAAAATATTGGTGAGTTCTGAAAAGAGGAATGCACCAAAATATTTCCCTGTGATGTGTGGGATTGAGTCCATTGGTTAAAGTCCATTGGTATACAGATACAAAAGCTGTTTTAAAAGAAGTCCATTGGTTAAAGGAGAATCCATCAGTTGCTTATTCTAAAGCTTTACATAGTTTTTTCAAGAAAGACAGCGAACATTGGCTTAATTTGTTCAATGAAGACTAGATACAGTACATCATTTTACATAGCCACAATTTCTTTATGACTTCAATGAATCTGATCACAATGTAAGTCACAGTATTGCCGGATTAGAGATATTTCTAAAGAGTTCACAGGCTTATTCTCACTCCATAGACTTGCCCCCTTTGACTAGCCCTATATACATAATCTCCCAATTGCTCCTGTCCAAGGAGGTACTCTGCAGAAACTGATGACAGTCTGATCTCAGTAGTCACCCTTGCTCAGATTAGGGCAACCAAAGACAGATCTCCTACTGCCTCTTCCCAACATGGCATTTTGAGACAGCAGCAAAATGTTTCTTTTGGCCATGGCTCCTTCAGTGCACTGAGCTTTGGAGCAATAGAAAGTTACATATTTGGGCTGTTAATATTTTTATATTGTTGTATTTAGTTTTTAATATGATTACTGTCTTGAAGGTCCATAAGCCACTCAGAATCAGACATGATTGGAGCAGCATATAAGCCTAATTAAATAAATAAATGTTATCCCTAAATGGTGCAAACTTGGTTTTGCAAAACAGTGTCTGTTTGTTACTGAAATTTGAACAACCAAGCTAGTCATACTACCTGAGTTTCTTGATAGAGAAAGGTCGAGTGTAGGTTGAATATAAAAATAAAATAAAATAACCTGTTGATCTCCTGCCAGTTGAAAGCAGATTTTTTCACTTCCACAGGTTTGGAAAGATGATGAAACAAGCTGGAACTAGTTCCTTGGATGAAGCACGGTTTCTTCAAACAGCAACATAAGCCATCACTACTTTCTGTTAAGCAGAATAAACAAACATGCTAGGTTTTCATATGTACCCTAGAATGACTTTCTGACAGCCTATTGCAGTAAAAAAAACAGCTGCAGCAGTCACTGTGTTGCTCCTACAGCTTTCTTCTTTTACACAAGTGTCTTTAATGTCTTGTGAAAGTACCCATCTTTTAAAACAATTCTTATGGCATGATTACATAACAGAGTCCAGACCAAGCCTTTTCACCAACTCCTTACTGACTTCCCCAAAACAAAATAAACAGACAGCAATTGGCAGAACTGTTTCTGACAAGTACAGCTGAACTGGTCCACAAATACTGCACTGAATAACCTATTTAGTGCCAAGTAAAAGTCAAATTAACAGGAGACCACATGAAGTGCTGAGAAACAACCTTCCTCCTCCATTAACCTCAAAACTCTCTCTGATAGGAGGTTTCTGAAAAGTTATGACAGGACATAACACAGACTTTCCCAAATGTTGGTCATCAACATTTTTTTGCCCAGATTCCATGTTTTAAATTACTATAAAATGAATGGCAATTAGAATTATAGAAAATGGTACTCTTGAAATCAAGAGCATGGAGGAACAAAAGAAGTTATTTTTCACTGAGAAGAAGCCAGCAGTGTGAAATCCTTGCAAGCAGTGTGAAATCCTTCCTTCGTCATCTCCACCCTATCCCCAAGGGATTGAAGTTTTTGCCCACTGGCCTAACAGACTGTAAAGCAACTCTCTCTCTCTCTCTCTCTCTCTCATTCTCTCTCTCTCACACACACACAGAGTTATCTGTGTGTTACTACTGAAGATGGCCACAGAGAGAAACCGAAGAGAATGTATCATTTCCTTTAATTGATCTAGAATGATTTAAAAACTTAAATTACCAGAATAATAGTCCACCAGTTCATGCAAGCTTGAGAAGGTAAGGCTGGGGGAGATATAAAGCCAGCTGTTCTCCAAACAGTTAATGCGATAGTGTTTTATACAATTCCAGGATGCACGATTTGTGTATCTGATTGATAAGGAGTAGCAACCTGTTTATCAGAGTAAAACAATCTGTAGCATATTTAGACAGGAAACAAGTCCACCCACTACCAACCCTGGATTCCATATTGCTTGCAGCTGCCTCAGAGATTTATGAAACATATCCTGAAAGCAATGAAATCTTTCCTCTGACATTTAGAGATGAGCTGGCATCCTTAAAACTTGTCTTGTATCTTGGATGAAGAAGAGTTTGAAGGGCAATTTCAAACCTTAACTAGAAGTTACTGGATTTAAGCCAAGCTACGCCATGCCAAGCTCACGTGTACGAAATGGTAACCACATGAGTTGCCCTGTAAGGCAATGTTCTGCCCTCTCTCCTTTCCTCCAAGACTTTGGTTCCACGGCCTTTTGTTCAAGGTCACTTTCCTCTAGGAATTCCACTACGGAAGAAGTTTGGGCAAAGTGTGAAAGGAGGAGGAACATTCAGCTACTTCATATGCCTGTGCTGCAATTTAAGTATTGTAATTCCCAACTATTCTCTTCTGCAAAAAATTTAGACCCAGGGGTAAGGCGTATGGGGTCACTGGGGCCTCGATAATTTCCATTTCATCCTTTTAAGAAGAGAGAGAGTGACACAAGGCACCTCATTTTTTCTTGGCTGTAGCAGTTCAGGGTGCAGGGAGGGTTTTCACATTTAAATAAATCAAAATGCACCTCTGCTTGGGAACAAAGCTAGTGCTGTTCTGGAGTAGGATTTTAAACTTTTCTTTAACATCCTTGATTTTAATATGTTGGGTGCTTTTGATATATAGGGTAATATTTAAGTATATGGCCTAACACCTGCAGTTTACTACCACAGTTTAATACACTTTAACACTGGCACAAGTCTTTTTGGTTTCGTTGTTTGTTTTCCAGGACTCCTGGTGGAGGGGGTGAGGGGCTTGCAGCTTGGCATATGCCAAACTTCACATACGGAAAGAGGCCTCACTACCAAGAGCCCCTAAAATCATTGCTGGAACAGCAAGGACTGTGCCAAGCAAGGCAAGCAATCAGTACCAGCTCCAAAACTGGGTAAGAGGGAGAAAGCGGGTACGAGAAGGAACTCCTCTTCCTCCTCCTCTTCCTCAGTAAGAATTAAGGAACTAAGGCCACAGCTTCCTGTGATTATTGCAAGAAGTGTGCTTTCATTTCATCAGTCTCAGGGTGTTGCACATGGTAAGAACAAGTAAGCTACAGTGATAGAAACGATTAAAATCCAGGAACAAGCTGAATGGAAAAAACAAAATTATAATTTCCTGTTCAAAAACCTAAATGCTAAGTCAACTGTAAATCTCCTGAAGAAGGCACATCTTGCATTTACAAGTTATAATGGCAGAAACAGGGCTGGGTAACCAGCTCCATCTTGGAAAAGAGAGTTTGTGGAAACCAGCTGTAGGTGTCAGCCCTTTGAGGTAGGCCAGGTCAGGAAGCAGACACCTCAAGGACTACTAACCAAAGCAGACAGGGCCTGCAGATACTTTATTTTGGACACTTGGAATACCCTGTATTCCCTCACACTTCCAGAACCGGGACATTCCTCTATTTAGAATCCATACCTTTCCCCACTTGTCTCTTTCTTATGAGGAAAGAGCCTTCCTGGTTGGCAGGCAGCAGCAACAGCTCCTCAGCTTTTGCTCGATCAATGCCGTCATAGAGCCACCTGAAGACAAGAATGCCGCAGGGGTCAGTTGCCTTTGAAAAAGGTCCTGGGAAAGTTAAGGGGGAAGCTACTTTCCTTGTAGGCTTGAGGATCTCTTGGGATACAGAGAAACCCCAAATATTCTGTAATGTGACTTCAGATACAGAAAAACAACACTGCTTACCTGTGTGAAATTTTAGCTATGTTTTTGCTAGGTACACAGCATTCTTTGCCAGTTGCTATTGATTTGACTTGCCACCATTCACCTTCTCTGCGGGAGAAGAAATATAACTTAAAGCCATGACCTCAAGTAAAAATTTGCCATACTTCTTGGAGAAGTTCCCTTTTTATTCTAAAATTCTAGTAAGGTAACAGGCTTTGTCCTGAGAAAAATACCCCGCAATTATCCCTCTACATTACATTATTACCCAAAGAACCCAGACCTTAAGCATAAATGAAGGAGGGTTAGTTTAACCTAGTTGTGTTGGGCCTACAATCCCCAGATTTACCAACCACATAGACAATAAGTGGAAATTTGGGGAATTATCATCTTAATGCAAATGGAGGATACCAAGTTGAGAAAGGCTGATTTAGCCCTCCTCACTACTCAGAGAGGACTTCAAATAATTCAGGCCAGCTCCATAAGGACTCCTAGTTTATTTTTTATTAGTTATTTACATATTTTGTGTATACTGCTTTTAATTTTATATATCAGTGTTTCACATTAAACATTATATTATAAACACAATACTGTAAAATGTAAAAAAAGGAAAAATGGAGAATCAACAACTAATAAATTCACAATTATTTGGACAGCTAATATAGAATAGACATGGAAATCAAAATAAGGCCTGAACGTGTATGTTTTGAAGATATCGAATTACCCTGCAGTGGGGAACTTCCTAACCTCTCCAGAATATATCCCTCTTGATGGGTACCATAAGAGTAACTGCTTTGCTTGATGCACGCCTCAAGTGTTTTGTTCCTTATAGTATCTTGTCTGCTAATACTCACTCAGATAGCAAACTCAGCTGTTCCCCCATCCTTAGTATTGGCTCTGTGTCTCCAGAAGGAAAATCACCAACTGCAACAACTACAGGGGAGCTGGCAACTGCAAATAAAAAAAAAACTATCAGGTTAATGTGTGACTTTTAACCTCCCAATATTTGAAGCATTCTTGCAAAGTGCTTTACATAGTCTCATTTTAAGACTATCTCAAAGCTTCCTCTAGACTAGCATGTAGAAGCTGAGGTGTTGATAGGAGCTAATTCCCAGCAACACTGAACAACTTTATTACAACATCAAATTGTTTTCCATTCATTTGTGGTCAAGACAGAACATTTCATCATATCTTAAAAGCTCTACATCATTTGAATCCAGGATGCTAAACAGCCATCTCTTTCAAACAAATGTACTCAGTTACCAAGATCAAGAAAGAAGACTCTTCCTTACTGCCCCCACCCCCAACCCCCCAGTGGCTGAAGCACTCTGATGAGAATGCAAAAAGGCAGCGTTCTCCATAGCCAGGCATTGTCAGTGGAACTTGCTTGCTAGGGCAGTTCATCTTGTCTACTTCAAACACTTCAGTTTCAACAGCTTACCTGTTAGTTTAAACATTTTTAAACTGATCACCTGTTCGTTGCATCTGTTTTACCCACAATTGATGACGACTACTCCTCATCCTAATGGCTATAGCTACTAGTAATTATTATTTTTGCTACTTATTTTATAATGTCATTCTCTAAGAATGCTACCAGATCTGGCTGTTCTGTTTTTAAGAGTGGTCACTACCAATGCTACTGAATAAAACTTCAGCTTTTATTTTAAAATTTTATGGTTATGGTCCTTTGAGTCAGTCTCCTAGTAACTACATGGACAGATCCATGCAGTTTTCTTGGGAACATTTTCATGACTGGTGTAACTGTATATTCTTCCAGGACGTTTTTTTGACTTTCCAGTTTAGGGTCAGAGAAAAAGGCCCACAGTCACCCAGCTGGTTTCTATGCCTAAGGGAGGACTAGTCCAGCATCTTTATCTGCTAAACCAAACTGGCTCTCTCACTGGGAGACCATGAGTTCTAGTCCTGGCTTAGACACAAAACAAGCTGTGTGACCTTGGACCACTCATTCTCTCTCAGCCCTAGGAAGAAGAGGAGGGCAAACCACTTCCAAAAGTCTTGCCAAAAAAACTGCAAGGACTTGTCCAGGCAGTCACCAGGAGTCAACACTGACTCCTGGGCACAGAATTTTATTTTATTTTATTTTATTATTTTGCTCTTTTAAGAAATGGTTGAAGGACTCAGACTGGTGGTAGCACAGCATAACCCCTACCTGGCAGGCTTACGCTATAGCTCTGGCTGTGCCATGTGTTCAGTTGTGGGTTTGTCTGGGTAGCAATCTGTTTTCTCTTACTGGGCAAGCTTCCCATCACAATATGTAACTAACAGCAATCTTCTAGTACACCACTCAGAGAGGCCTATCAACAAAAGGCAGAAGAGAAGGACTGTCAACATAAAATTCACATTTTTATTGTACCTGCAGCCCAGATGTGTAATAGCTATACTTTTCTCCTTTCTCAAGCTAAATATCGCTCTACATTCCAAATCTGTAAACCTCTATCTTGCCCTTTACTCTATGCTGCATCAGTTTCAAACCTCTACCAACCTCTCCTTGGTTTGCTCTGCTACTGCTATCCCCAAAGACTGTTAAGAAAATATAGAAGAACCCAAATGCTGTTACAACTGTCATTTTCTAGGTTCTTCTAAGGTGTTTTATTAGTATTGTGGGAGAAAGTATTAAATCACACAAACAAGAAGCAACTACCTCTGAAGACACAGGAATGGAGAAATAAGATGGCCAGTTCTCCAGCATGGAATGATGAATATTGCTCAGTAATATCTGCCTTACATCATGGTTGAACAGATGCAGAACCTATACAATATATAAGGAGAATAAGATATATATAGGAGCTTGTTGAAACCTTACCTTTTGGATCTATTAGACTTGAAGCACATCTCGCATTGATTAGAAAGGGCATAACTTTACTGTACTCCAAGAATCCTAAATGTTCTCCCCATGTAATCAAAAAGCTCTGCCAATATGAGCCATATAGCTGAATTTAGGGTAGCATAGTTAAGATGGCTTCCATCTCAAAGCCTTTTGTTTCTGAGAATTTGCCTCTCTAAAAAACCTCTTGCCCTGTAACCTGGAAGGCATGAACCTAATTAACTGATCCTGGAAGGTTCATGTTGGTAAAAATGTTTTTTAAAACTTTAACTGCTACTAGCATAATCCAATGAATAAGAAAATTTCTGGAATATCTCCAGTGCTAAAAGCACCTCTGCTTCTCCTATTGGAATTTGTTAAAAATTAATGGCTGTTTCCTGAAAAAAGTACCGAGTTTCATGGTGGTCTTCTTTATCCTACCTCTCTGGCTTCCACTGTGCTATTCCTAGATCCTAGCACACTCATGGCTCACATCTTTTTAGCTGCATCCCTTATCATCATCCAAATCCTATGTCAGATTCAGCAGAACAGAATGCTTCTTGATCCACCCTAGTTTGGTTGCCACTTCATTATTTCTGGTACCATCACAAAATGTAACAATCCTGTTGTTTCCTTTCACATACACTGTAAGCTTTTGAGTGCTGACTTTACTTCTGCGAACAGCATCAACAAGCATAGTGTTAGTCTAAAGCAGTTTTCCATAAAGCCTAGAAATTATGGGAGTTACAGTCACAACACATACGGAAAATATGAGATCTAAATGACTTAAAATAATAGCGGCAGCACGCTTGGGCACATGACATGTACAGAACAGAATTTAAATATTGCTACACAATAATAGGCAATAATTGTACCAGCCCATGAGGTTTTGTATGATCATGTGTTTTTTTTACTTTCCCCATTTAAAAAACATTCTAGCTAGAGTACAATTTCCCTTATTTTCATTTAACCCAGAATGGGTTGTACTCACCTGTCATTGTACCATAGCCAGCTCCTCAGAAACCAAAGGTGATGAAGGACACTAGAATTTTTCTTTCAATATGGGAGCTTTGGGAATTGGTGGCAACTTCCAATTCCAACTAGATCACCAATCCATATGGGTGCTCCAGAGAAACACCAGCCTATTTCTTTAGTGGAAGTTTCTCAAAATACAAATGTTACGAGTTGTCTGCAAACTTTCTATATTCTTCTATTGGTTTGGATCTTTTGCTGCGGAGTCTTTCAGGCAACTGTTGTCAGGCAGTACACAGGTGCAAAAAATAAAATGGAAGCAATAGAATCACCTTGATTCTTTTTCATACTGTGCGACCTGGCACACTAGTATAGCTTTTACGGTGTGAGTGCCTGTTATTGAGAAGTGTGAAATTCTAAGAACCACAAACAGCTCAGTTTCCTTTGACGTAGTGGAAAGGTGGTTGATGGCAGTTTTCTTTTTCTCCACAGAATACCACTCTGTATGATAAATTATATCCCAAAGATGTTGCTATAATAGTGTTCAACATTCTCAGAACAGCTCAGTGCACTAGGTAAAAAGTGCACTGTATACTATAGCCATCCTTGTCCTTTGTTTTTAAATTATTTTAAGAAATTAAATGAGAAAGTGACACATTGCAAAGCAAAATCCAAAGTCACCTTTATTTCTAAGAATGCTGTTAGGACCACCCAGCCACCCAGTCAGTTAGAGCCACCCACCCACCCAGCCACCCAGTCAGTTAGAAAAACAAGTTCTTGGTCAGTGTTTTGTTTTGCAAATCTTTCCCCCCAAACATAAATGTAAGGTGGAAGGGGTAATAGAATGTTACAGAAGTAAAGACAGTGGTAAATGGATGATTTGTGGCTGGTCTGTCTATCATGGCAACCATTTGGTGAATTCATCATACGCTCTCAATAATTTCAAAAGTGCACGCAGATTCCAAAGGGTGTGGATTAGTGCATATCAGGAATCGGTATATTCTTACACAGGAGGAAAACGGAAGTTCTCTTGAAGGCTATTCACTCTCACCTTAGGCTTAATTTATTTTTAAAGCTGGACTTGCACTCATTGCAACTGAAGCATACTTGGGTTTAAATATCTGCCACCATCACACCACCTTCTGACTGGCAAGCTATTATTAAATTCTTCATGTCACTGGAGGCTTTGGGGTTACTCAGTCCCTGCTGGTCACTTATGAGGTCTTATCTTTCTGAGTAGCCTAAAAATAGACCTATATCACAACTATCATCATCTCTAGCTGTACTACACGCATGTACAATTCTGTGTGCAGAAGCACAAACCACATCACCAAGCTCCTCATAAAACCAGACCAACGATTGGAAAAAGAGGTGGAGCCAGAGATCAGTGGCATTAACACATTTTCTGTTCTTGCTCAGTTGGTTTTCTTGTATCTTCTACATTTTTCTACATCTAAACCCAGTTAAAGCTTGCCAGAGTAGTATCTTGCCTAATTATTTTCAGATAGGTCTTTTACTCTGCAATGCTGTCCCCCCCCCCCGCCAAAAAAGGGGTTTAGCTTAATTGATAACCAAGCCAAACCAAACTTAACCCCATGAACACACATGCAGCAAACATACTTTTTAGAGCATTTGAGATTCTTAATGAAGCAATTTGAATGGGAGCCATGAACAACCAGTTAAAGTCCCTCAGACTGCCAACATCAGGTGATTTAAAGAGATTCCCCCCCCCCCATGATTAAACAAAAATTCCACTAGGGCCGAGTGAGATTTCTGACAGCATAATTAATCATACACACAGTTTATGCAAAGAACTCAAAAGCCACATTTAGAACAAACTTGGCTTTTAATTTGCATAAAGAACACTCAAAGGTTGTGTGAGAGCAGGCAGGGGAAAAAAAATCAGGAAAATATGTGCATACATGTACCTGTAATTAAGAGACTGGTCATTAATAAAAGATTAGAAGTTGATTCACACATGATAAAAAGAATCCAGAAGTCTGATATGACATATCCTGTTATTACATATATTATTTCTGTTGACAGTTTTATTAAATTTGTTTTTTTATTAAGAAAGTGCTTTTGATTGGATATAACTTTTTTTTTGAAAAAACATCCTCTTATTTTCCTAGGTGCAAAGAGAAATGTACATTCCCAATGGCTGTCACATTAAACCATAAACCATTGTGTTCATAGGCAAATGCCACCGATTTGATGACCTATTGTTTTCCTATATTTCCAGTTTCTAATTGGACCCATGTAGGTTCTTGTACAATTTATTTACAAATGATTATGGGCACTTCTTTAAGTGATTGATAAGCATACTAAGTGTAGCTTTGCCTTTCCTGGGATTCTCCAGATGTGCTGGAATGTAACTCTCGCTATCAGAACATGCAGTGGTGAACCCTTTAGAACTATCAGTAATTTTACAGTACAGGTAGTCCTCGACTTATGACCATTTGTTCAGCAATTTTTTGAAGTTAACAATGGCACTGAAAAAAGTGACTTATGACTGGTCCTCGAAGTTACAGCTGTTGCAGTGTCCATGCGGTCACAGGATCAAAATTCCGGCAATTGGCAGCCTGCCCGCACTTACAACTGCAGGGGCATTTCAACTCCCCCCACCCATCTCTGCACGTTTGGCTGCCCTGCACAGCAGCATCCCTTGGCGGTGGTGGCAGTGCTGGGGCTGAATAAGAGGCCTGGGCCCTTCAGCAGTCTCAGCTGGTTGCCACCACCCCGACCTCTACTTCAGTCCCAGCACAGCCAGCACCGCTGCTGAGGATGCCACCTCAAGCCCCATGCCATGGCCAGCCACTCAGTGCAAAGCCCCAGCTGCCCTGCACCCCGCAGGCCCTGCTGTGCCCAGCTATACTACTATAACTACCATTGCTATGCGGTGGTCACGTGATGTTTGACCTAACAACTGCATTGCTTAGCAACAGAAATTCTGGTACCAATTATGGTTGTAAGTCAAGTACCACCTGTACACCTACAGTGTAATCAGGGCTTCATCTAGTTTTATTAATAAAGAGATTGTGGTTAAACAAACCTTTGATTCCTAGACTTTGGGTTTCTTTATTCAGCCTCTTCCTCAAGAGGCCTGTGGTGGGAGACCTCCCAGGCAGCCATCTTGCCTTCCCTCCTCCCCAACACTTGTTTGATTGGCAGCTGGGTTGTCCTGTTGATGAGGGCGGGCCAAGAGGGAGGGGGAAGAAGGAGCACAGGGCTTATAATCAGCTCAGGCACCTGGTCCTTCCACAAACACCCAGAACAATATACTGTATTGTCTTTATTTGAATACATTGAGCCAGGTTCATGGATTTTATTGGAAAAAGTATGCAAAGCCCAAGCATAATCAGTTCTCTCAGGAGGCTAGGATGAGTCATATGATACTGTTAACAAGATGACAACTGGGAGTGAATTTGAGGGGCCCTTCTCTATTAAAAAAATGTTGGTTGCTAGCATTAGAACCTACTTCTTACAAGTTTGTGGAAATAAGTCATGGTTCAAAATTGATTATCTGCAGAACTCATAAAAAGTTGTTGATGCTCATGAGGGCTGAAAGGGCTACAAAGTTATTGCCAAAAACATTGACCTCCATCAATCCATGGTAAGATAGTGTACAAACACCATTGTTGCTTCCTCCCAGGAATGGTCATCCAACAAAAATGACCTAAAGGGCAAGGTTTACAATCCTCTGGCCCTTGAGTAATAGCAAAATATTTGCAGACCATTCTTGCATTGTCTGGTATTAGTGCTCATCAGTGCATCATAAGAAAAACATTGAAAAACAGTGTGCATAGGAAGATACCAAGGAAGAAACCACTGCTCTCCAGGAAGCATGCTGCTGCCTATCTCAATTTTGCCAAAAACCACCTGGATAATCCAGCAGGCTATTGGGATAATGTTCTTTGGACAGATTAACTGAAAGTAGATTTTTTTGGTATTAATGAGAAACATTATATTTGAAGAAATCCAAACACTGCATTCAAATAAAATAACTGCATCCCCACTATGGAGCACAATGGTCAGAAAATCATGGTTTGGGGCTATTTTGCAATCTCACGAAGTAGATGGCTCACAATCCTTGAAATGATTCTGGATTGTATCAGCAATTCCAGAGGAGAATCTCAGGGTATCTCTCCATGAACTGAAACGTAAACAAACATGGGTCATGCAGCACAATAACAGTCCTAAACACACATATTTACAATGGAATTGCTAAAGAAGACATTTCTCACTTTGGAACGGAAGCCCAAATTAAGCCAACTGAAATACTGTTGCATGATGTGAAGTGAGCAGTACCAGGAAGACAATCCAAAATTATCAATGAGTTGATACAGTTGTATAAAACAGAATGGACCAAAATATCTCTAATTTGGGATTTATCAATAGGCGCAGGAAATGTCTGGTATCATTACTGCTAAAAGCCATTCCACCAGCTACTAAATCTAAAGCTTCACATAGTTTATTCATATGACTGCAGGATTACTGATCATTCTCAACGTTTCACAAAATTTCTCTTGCCATTGTAGCAATAGTTCAGGGGTAGGAGACCCATTACTGCCTAGATGTTCTGATTACAGGTGTCATAATTTTTTGCTGCTGGCTTTGAGGGTTGTGACTAGTGGGAACTCCAACACATCTGCATGCCCCTAGTTTTCTAATAGCTGTTGCTCAAAACAACAGTGTGTTTGCATACCTTCATATATGTCACATCCTATTCTCCTTAAGTTCAACCAATGAAAGCATCCTTCTGCCCATGTACTGGGCTGGGTCTAAAACAAATGGGCTTAAATTGGATACAAAGCCAGCTGTTCTCCATACACATACAATGCTTTTAACTGAATGTATGTGAATCCAGATAGCAATGTCCATCTGTCCTGTAACCCTTACTCCGCTATTGTTTCTATTCCCCATCCATTTCTCTTGCTTCAGCCTTTTCCTACTTCAGCATCACTATTTGGAAGCACAGTGCATAACTAAATGGATGACCACATGGATATGGGCTTACCCTGAACCTAACAGAAAGCCAATTCATATCAAAAATATATATCTGTTAAAGATAAGGGTAGGCATATTTGAGGGCACTCAAGAGGACCTTCACATTTGGGTTTGATGAAAGCCAGCTCCACTGGGTATGTCCCCCCACCCCAACTGTCAAGAGACTAGCTGTCAATTTCCTACTGTGAGATAAAAGGAAGAAAGCTTCTCCATTTTTGTGCTGCCTTTAAGCTCAGGGGAACTAATTTGTTCATTCTGGAATTCAGCTGATCATAAATCAAGATTGTCCTATGCTCTGTTAATGTGCACTTTAAAAGACAAGCCAAAAGGAAAAAGAACAAGAAAAAAAAAAGCACACAGACAACCAGCTTAACAATGAAAATTGATTATACTTTATTTAACTGGTTTGAATTTTCCTCCTGGCAAAATCTTCCAGTCCCTTCTTCTACCTGAAACAGAACTGAATCTGACATCTTGGCCTTACAAACAAATGCGCAACAGTAAAAAGTAGATATTCTGCCATAGTTCCACAAAAAATGCAGCTGTATTTCTCTTCCCAATAGCAGCAATTTCGCTGTCTAAGAGATCATAGATTTTCTGTCTCCCAGCTAAAAGCAGAAAAACAAAATTATTTTGAATTCAAGAAAACAATATGGTCTAGGAACTTACTAATTCTCATGGCAAAAACTTCTCATATCTACCAGGAGCATGGAATTAAATTTACCATCATTCCATGGAATGTGTGTGTGTGTACGCACACACAAAAGCACACAGATACATACACACACACACACACACATATATATATATACAGGCCATAAGTATAGCACGCTTTTACAATGTAAAGTACATCAAAGCATTCCCTTAACCATTATTTAAATGAAACACAATAGTCTTAAATGACCCAAGCAGAACAAATGTTTCAGTTTAGATATCCCCACCCCCCCATTAGTAATGCATCTGCTTGAGAGAAAGGCTACAAAACTAGCTATGGGTTCAGAAATCCTGAGCTAATTCTATCCTATATTCTATTCAGAATTATATTCTGAAATCCCAGCAAATCCCAACAAATCAGATTTTTAAATTATTTCCATAAATTGCAAAACTGCATGATTCTTAGTGCACTTAATCATCGTCAATTTTAATCTATTTCCACCAGAATATAAATCATATATATTTATGTCTGTGTGGACACAGGTATGTCTGTGTGTGTGTGTGTGTGTGTATTATTTTCCTACTAAGTGAACAGAATAATTTTTGGGTTAGTATAGTCAATAATAAAATACTAGTCTTAACCAAAAGAGTAGAGGGAAAACCTACATACAGAACTACATAGTCTTTCACAGATACAGAATCAGCATTATATTGAATCAGTGTTAAGCTAGTCTGGCAAATACAGAATGAATAGTTCCCCATTTTATATGTATTCATTCCAGATTAGTCTGCAATCCCCATACACACTTAGATGGGAATGAAACCCATTAAACTCAATGAGGTTTACTTTAGGGTCAACATGCATACTATTGTCTTCTTACCCAACAACTTCAAAGCTGGAATTTAGAATTAAGTTGTTCAGTAGATTAGAATTTATCTTATTTCAATAATTACAGATATATTTCTGAACCAGTACATTTAATTCCCTTTAGAAATTATTAAGGGTGCATAATTTATTATGAAAGTTACTGTAACTGAACAGTTGTGAAAATTAAGACACTTGGCTTAGTATCTTTTTTCAACTTCAGAATTTGTTTTCAACTTCAGGAACCATTGGTGTATAATCTGGCTCTATTTCTAAATCCACTATAATGCAACTTTGGCTATTTTATAGTGTGTAAAACCTTTACACACAGTTGAATAGTGTGTTCTCCTTGTTGGGAATTAAGCTGGTTAGATACCTCATTCTTCCTGTAATCTAATTGTCCTAATGAGAGATGCTTCTGAATAAACAAGCAGGAAAGACCTTCCTTTCCCCTGCTCAGCTGTGAAAGATATAACTCTTGTACAACTTATGCATTATGTTGGGATCTCCTCAAGAATTTGAATAAAATAGAATTCAAGATCCACTCTTGGAGTTCTGAATCAAAGGCATTTTCTTTAATCATAACTCCAAAGATTGTTAGGACTGCAGTCAAGAGCCTTAACACCTTTTAGCAGAAGCACACTAAAAAGCAATTCTAAGTCAAAAAACCACAAAAATGATCATCTGAATTTCAAAAAGACAGGAGAGACACACTGTTCTCAGATGATTTGATAGCACAGGAGGCCAGGGGAAATGAAGACACCTTCATCTTGCCTAGCACCAATGCATGTTAGCAGTTAATGGATGCATACAGATGTATACAATTTCAGTGGCAAGCCCACAGTGGAAGCGCATTTACCACATTTATGACACACATACATTTTCTCCATATTTAACTGAGAGAAAGCTAAATTTGGATTTATATAGCATTAAGTAGCAAGCCCTTGCATCACCATGAAAGTATTTCTCCTTCCCCATTATAGATCAAGGCTCTGCACACAGAATAAACTGGCTGAACCAAAGAGCCATTTTCAAGAAATCAAAACCACCACTATCACACCAGGGAACATCTTTTAAAGAGCACCAAATATTTCAAGCAGATAAATATGAAGGTGTGATGGAGAGGTGGAAGGAATTAAAATGAAATGGGCAGCCTGCTTGGGGGGACAGGGGAAAGGCAAGAAGAGAGACCCAGCTTTTGATCTAGAACCTGCAAAGAAAAGCAGAGCTCAGAAAATAACCCTGCACCCCCAGCAGCTATTTTTAGGTACATCTGTAGGCAGCCAAAGTTTCTGTACAAACATAACTAAATATAACACCAAAGAGACAGCTGAAAAGTTAGCAGGTATAATGAGGGGGAAAAAAACTGTTAATGCCACTTGTTGGAAGTGTGCAGAAAGAAAGAAAAGGAATGGTCTGGATTCACATGCTTGCTTAGCAGGATACTTCCATAGTCTGAGGATTGCCATGGACTTCAGTAGTTTCAGGTATTCCAGTGTTTGTCTCCCTCAGGTTGTGGGCCTGAGACCGTGCTTGAGTGCTTTCTCCAGAACCTACACTTGAAGATGACTGGGTCCGGGAACGGATCAACCTGGTCATGCTTGCGGATGGCACTGTAAGGAGAGAGGCAATGAATGCCAGAAATAACAAATGTTAACTGCCTCACAGGTCTTATAATGCAGGAGGCACAAAGCAGAAAGAAAAGGAGAGCTGCTGCTGAAAAGCAAATAAGGCATCACTTTGCTCACAGCTCATTAACCTATACTTGCTGTGATAAAATGCAGGAACATTTGTATGGGCAAAACAGCTTAAGCCCTTTCTCATCTTCAGATCTTGCTTGCCAATAAAATTCCTTTTCACTCCTCCCTCCCAACTGAGCTTAATTTTCACTTTGTACTTTTTCTGCTTGTAAGTGTTTCCTTGCAAATACCCTCCACCCACCACCATATTCTGCTGAGGAAGAGTCAGGAATAACATTCATCCTAAATATCATTCCACTCTCATATGTGAAAGTGAAGTGTATGTATAAGCCTACGATCAGGGAATGCCCTGAGACAATCTACTAGCAAACATTGGATGCAAGACAGCCATGTCCTCTCTCCTCTATACATAAGGATAGCCCATAAAGCTTTTTCAGAAAGCTAGAAACCATACAGTTGATTCCTGGACCACCATCTAGCTGCAAACCATGCAACAGTCAAATCAGTGCAAATGAAGCCACTAAAAAGAATTGTAGCATAAAAAGTATACAATGGGATGGCCTAGAGTGCTGAAGGTCGCCAGGCCATGCTGTAAGCGGCATAATGGATAAGAAAAATGGAACTCAGCCAAGCCAGACATATACTTGTAGATACCTGACTCAGTGTTCAGGTGACTGAGCTGCATGTAAGGGACTGGAAGCAGAGATAAGAGAGGGAACGGGAAACGAAGTTAGTGTAGTTATAACAAGCTTGAGACAATGTAAGCCTTGCTTGACCATAACCTTTTCCATATCTTTAATTCTATAACTCTAAGAGTTGTTAGTAAAACAATAAAGAACATTTTCGGCAACTTACAAATGTAGTTTCAATTGTGGGACTTTTACTGAACCTGATATTAATTTCCATGTCAGAAAAATGCTCATACATATTACTGTACAGATAGATAATTTAAGAACAGCCTATGCAGCACCTCTGTCAATAAAGATATTGGTAGCAAAAACTGTAATGATGGTCTTATTTTAAGCACAGGTTGGATCTTCCTCTCTCCAAAACGTCATTTAGGAAACTGGAAAGATCCAAATCTATTCAACAGAGAACAAATCACTAAAAGGCAGAACTGTAATTCAAGGACTGATGGTTAATCCTCCTGTACAAATGTCCTAGTGTGGTAGACAAAGCGATCTTCCAGTACAGCAATGTGTATGAACTTACGTTGGCCAAAGTGCAGAACAGGATCCATGATTGAAAAATAAATGATCCAAGTCACTTAGTAGGTTATAAATGGAAAATAATGCAAAGGCAGTATATTATCACTTACTGTAACCCATTCCTTGCACAAAGTATTTGAAAGCTTCAGTTAGTTTCCCAGGCTGGAAAAGAAAAATAATAATCAAGAACTATAGGTAAGTATCTTTATGCACAATTTGAGACATTGTTATTACATGATTTAACGAATGTGTGATATATTTGGGTGATTTATATAAATTTGTTTATTTTCAGGAATTTTTCCTGTTTGCTTAATTTTCTATTTTTTCCTTTTGTTGTTCATTTTGGTAGTTCATAATTAATTAATCTGTTAGATATTACAAATTATTTCTGTATTTTTAAAAAATTGCAATAAAAATTAAAAGCTGCAATAAAAGATTAGATGGATATCCTTTAGACGCATCAAAGTCTGACAATCTTTAGAATAAGAGTTTACCTGGACAACCTGGGGCAACCCCCCACAATCTGCCATCTGCAAGAGAAAAACTGATTTAAAATCAGTTCAGAGGATGGTCAAATTAAAAAAAAAAGTTGGGCTATAAATCCATCAAACGATTCTGTCATGGCATTTTACAAAGGCAAAACCTCTATTTCCCAGCACGCATAGTTTTAAAACAGAGCTTTTTTCAGGACTATACAAGTCCCTGGTGTAGTGAAAATGGGAGACAACTGAAGATAACTTAGAGATATATGAAACACGTCATAAATGCATACACACCCACCCTTATACAATGGAGTAAATAACACATCAGGACTTGTTCTTTTAAGGTGGAAGAAACAGATTTGTGAGCCATGTCAGTTGAAAATGTACCCTAAGTAGCCATATTGTTCAACTCCCAACTTTTTACATTTAGATCAGCTATTTCTGTTTTTCATCCCTCATACTGAAGGGCTGTAAACAGGTATATATTCCTAAATATCTCTATAGAAGGCCCACAGAACTGTAGCAGATCACCTCTCATCACAGGTGTCCTTAATTTTTGGTTACCTTTAGGAGTGTTGTGTTTATTGGATCCAGACGTGAATTGCATTCAACCTAGGAAGCACAAGACAATTTATATATATTTTTGTATCTCAACAGCTGACTATAATTCAAAGTCCTCCCTAAGAAGCCAATGCCTCAGCTGCAACAGAATACATGTATTAGAAATGAAAGACTTAAAACTAAAATACTATGGTTACAGTCACTAATTTTAAAGACAATATTCCTGTCCTTCCTGTAATAACTGCTTCATTTCAGCATCTGACTGCTAGAACAAATCTGCTTGCATCACCAGTAGGTCAGCTTTCAAGAAGGCTTCAACATCAACAGCCACAGTGGTGAATAGCATGTTGGACTCAGATCTGTGTTCAATCCCCACTCAGTCAAAAAAATTCAGTGTGCATGTCTTATTTCACAATCTGATTTTTTTACAAGGTTGTTATCAAGAAAAAAAAAAAGGGAAAGTCCCATGTAGTCTGCCCAGAGCAACATGAAGAGCCAAATGCAAATGAGAGAAAGAATCCCTAAACCTTTAGGAAGTGATAAATCCAGTTCATATAGCCAACTCCTTCAGAGATGCTCTCGGTGTCTGCTTTGCCTATGTACAACCTGCAGACTAAACCAACTAAGAGGAAAACAGGAAATCATGCAATATAGTTCGTCAAATCACGAAGTGCTATGTGGTTCTGAATACAAATATTCCATTTTTACAGGGAACATTCAAACTTCTTTAGATACCTACATTAATGACTGCTGAAATTCCGCACTTTGGAACCTTTGCTTGCATTTTATATCTTAAAATACAGAAGACTGCCTACATCAAACAGCAATTGTACATTATTAAGAATGCAGAGAATTCATCCATGTGCTTCAAATGAAGCAAATTTCACATTTAGAAAATTCTACTTCCTCCAGCAAAGGAAAATTTGAAAAAGTCTCAATAAAATAACAAGCAAGATAGAGTTGAGGAAATGACTAGCCTTACTTACCACAGCCTCAACTGCAGGAGAGCTGTCTCCAACTACTAACAAGACAGGGCACCTGTATAAAAGCCACAGTTTATACAATCATCAGCTGAGGTGTCTGCAGGTTCCAAAGCTTTTGTCAAAATGCTGAAAGTAACTATGTGCTATCACAGTGTAAGTTCCATCCTTTTCCTATGTGTGTGCAACATGATTATGTACAAAATGTGTGAAGCATGTGTTGCGATGGCATGATGCTTTCATCATTTGCCACTCTGTGATTTTCCTTATGGATGTACTTGCTTAGCTGACAGCATCTTCTGTTGTCAAAATCCTGCTTTTTAAAATCATTTATAAATGTGATCATTCTAACATCAGGATCACATGTTTTAATACTGCAACAGTAAACCAGAACATATTGGGCATCACAACATGCTCATGCCTCATTCATTTCAATGGCGACAGAGCCTTATGAAGCAAGTCTTCCAGTCTTGCTCAGCAGTTGTTTACAATACATAAACTAATGCACACTGAGTATAAAGCCCTCAAATTCTTCACCATAGATCAGAGCATCAGTTCTAGTGGTGAAGATGTATCTATACAGATAGTTTGAGGGGCAGCAGCACTGGGTGTGGTAAAGGGAAACAGCCTCCCTATAAGTAAGCCATAGAACCACAGCATGAGTGCCTGCTGATTCAGTACCTGCTAAAGATAAAGGCTGCTCTGAATGAAAGGCAGCTGTGGGGGTTGGAGAAGAAAGTGAAGATGCCAGAGTACAACAAAGAGAGGCCTACAGAGAAAACACCTGCTGGATTACCTCATCAGGCATGTATAAACAAACTCCTCCCCCTTCTATACTGCCTGGCTGGGACTCAGTTCATTGCCCAGCCAGAGAAAAGGGAGGGTTCCTCATGCTGGACAGCCTTACTCAGAGGGAAGGAAGGGGCCCTACTCAAGTAAGGAGCTGCTTGTTGGAAAGCTTATTGAGACTGTTGGTGTGAGAGAAGAACAAGCCTCAAACAGCTGCTGCTAGATCCATCTACTTCCTTGGTTAGATACTGTATTTTGAGCATTACTCTGAGTTCTTAGTCTAGACGGCTGAGGCTCCAAAGAGTCTTTGTTTTCAACCCCCTTTTCTGAATGCTCAAGGGACAATGAATAATCAACTTCATTAGGTTCTCTACATCTTGGAAAGTCCAATGTCTGCTTTCTGTTACTTGCTAATCGGCTCTCCGCCTACAGGAGTCTCTGCCACACTGGGGAAACACACTCAGCATGTTGGACTCACGCAGATATTGCTGCAGGGCAGGAACCAGCTCTGCAATATACCATTCAGCTGAAAGCTTATGAAAGCTAAAGACTCATCCTGCAAAAACAGTTTTTAAATATACATATGTTTTGTATGTGTCTGTAAGGCACCCCCATGTCCATATGTAATATAATTATATATAAAAGCAATTGTTCTGATGGAATACAAATAGGAAAGAAAAACTGGATGCACTCTCTCTGTACCTTGTGGTTTGTATATTTTAATTTTTAATAATTCTGAATGATTGTTTTATATTTTATAACGATTGCTTTTTATATTTGTTGTTTTATTTGATTGTTGTAAGCTGCCTAGAGTCACTTCTTGTGAGATGGGCAGCCATATAAATTTGATAGATAATAAAAATAAATAACTCAAAAGTTATTTGGCTTGCTACTAAAGCAGTCTATCAAAAACATTGGAAAAGGTGAGGGAAGGGAGGCAAGCTTTTCCAACAGAAAGAAATATAGGCAAAAAAAATCCACCCAGTCTCAAGCAATATGGTTCAAAGTCAGCCAAGAGCAACTTACTTGAGTGTTTTTACTGCTTCTTCATTCATACCCAAAATTGGTCTTTCAATATCCAGATCTCTACGACTTGAAGGCAAAGACAGAACTGCTTAGAGTCTATTGTGATTGAAGTGGTATAGAAGCTTCATAAATAATTTATAACAGTTTGGGCTGCAACAGAAATCTTGTATCATTAGATTGTGACTACTATGATGGGCAAGAATATAAAACTATTGAAGTGTTGAACCTTGATGACAAAAAGTATGGGACTAAAACATCCAATCTCTGTATTAGATCTGTCAGTACTGGTGGTTAAATGGTTCTAGTCCCATACTTACTGCCATCAAGGTTCAAAGGATTTTTACAATATGGAGTGATCTATGCTTATTACCCTTGTTAAATAATATGTAATGTGGAATATGTAGGATCAGATGTCCCAATAGTTTCTATTTTTTTAAGCTAGTTCTTAAAAATTACTGGGACCACATATGTTAAAGAATCAAACATTTCAAATATAAATACACACACACTTTTGAAAAGAGGAGAAGCTATTGAGAGAACAGATCATGGATCTTTCACATTACACCTGATTTGGAGCTCGTATGTCTGGCTTGACAGAGGGGCCCCTTCTAAATATCCCGTTTGTAAAGGGATACTCATGTGCTTCCTGTTTTCATAAACAAGTAGAAAAATATGAAGAAATAATTGGAAGAGATTTTGTTGTGGTGAAAAGATCTACAACATCACTGAATGTAATGGTAATAAAACTGGAAACTAAGACAAGAAAAAGAATTTGATAAGATCTTTTCCCTGAACTATTTTGCAGGCTCTCTACAGTTGAAATTAAAGCTAAATATTGTGGTACACTTCGAACACTTTGAATGTGTCTTATCTGCTGCTTAAAGCATTATTTACACTTTCAAAACTGGAGTAAAAAAATAAAACAGTTTTCAGTGTTGACTCAAAATAGACACATACCTGTTATAGGAGGTGACAAAGAGCTGAAGGTTTTCCTGATTTATGTCTTGTGCAATATGAAGTCTGTATGTCTGAATCAGCTCCAGATTAGCCTGCAGTTCTTCCTGGTAAATGACAAATATTATAATTAACTGTCTTGTTAAACATACTATTAAAAAAAAAGCAGGCATGCTTCAGGGACCCCGTAAAAACCAAGAAGACAACATACACTGCAGACTACAAGCAGGTAAAAAACATACACCAGAAGTCCTGAGATCCGATTATATTTACTACCTATCATAGACTTGCTGTCACACCTAGCTAAGGAATAAAATTTAAAATTATGAAAGCATAAGCATTCTTATAAACAACTCCTGCAGCTAGGAACAAGAACAGTTTATTATTATATTTAAGGTTCATTATATTCATTGGCATTGTCAATATTAAATTTTGTAATTAACTTACATGACCAAAATGGTGAGCCAGAACAATATCCACAAGGTTAGTTGTCCAACCAGAAAACTGGAAAAATAAACCCGAAACAAAATTGCATATTGGCACTGCTCAGTTCTATATTTACACATCGTGCTTGTTCATACTTGTTTCATCCGTGTGTAATTCCAGTATTAGAAGTACATGCAGATGTTCTCTCTAAATCATGCACTGGTTGACCCAATGGTTGAGAAGCTCTACAGTACTGCTACATAAAAGATATCAAAATATATTTCAGTATGCCAAACCAATAACTCTGGTATTCTTTCATCTTTGGGTTTAGGAAAGGAAAAAAGGTAAAAGGTAGGCCAAAACAAACACTTATTCAGTGTTTTTTTTTAATTTCTAGTTATGCACATCAATATTATCACCCTGGTTATAAAACAGACAATTCCATCCTACCTTGGATGCTGCCCAATCTATCCAACCTTTTGCACATGGATCAATATTAATTAGCACTAAGCCTTCTACCAAGTCTGGATGATTCAGCTAAAAACAGAACGAAAAATATTAAAATTTTACTTTTCTGGCTATCTCTGCTGGTTTTTTTTAATTATGACAGGATATAAATATAGGAAATAAATATATAAACATAGGAAATAAACACATATTGTGGGGAAATAAGAGGTGGGAAGCATTATGTATGCCATCTTGAGTTGTACTAACTAATCTAACATAATCTAAAAATATATAAGCTATGAATGAAAAGGAATGACTAAAACATAATTTTAAGGTAGCCACCAAAAGGCCATGGTGTTAAGGAACATAGCTTAGAATGCAAGGGAATTTGCAAGCTTACAGTGGCTTTCAAAAGTAAATGCACTCTTTTTTATGAGACGATGATGCAGTGTTTTTCTTTACAGCAGCATGATAACAATAATCTTGAGTTAATTGCCTCAACTTTACTCAACATTTTATGGCATTCATTCCTCCAGAGAATGAGTCTGTTTTTGCCACTATTGGCAAAAAGTACTGTTCACTATTGCATACATCACTCCTAAATTTGGATTCTAAATGGACATCTAAAGCCTAGAGCAGGGTTTCTCAACCAGGGTTCCATGGAACCCTAGGGTTCTGCAAGAGGTCACTAGGGGTTCCTTGGGAGACCATGATTTATTTAAAAATTATTTCAAATTCAGGCAACTTCACATTAAAGAGGTAAGTTTCATTCTTTATTTTTAGTTGGAGAACACCGTTAATGCATATATACAGGCCTACACATAAAACAAATATAATAATTTTGTAACGTCTGGCCTATATTTGAGCCTGAATGTGCCAGGGTTCCCTGAGGCCTGAAAAATATTTAAAGGGTTCCTCCAGGGTCAGAAAGTTGAGAAACGCTGGCCTACAGAGACTTAATTTGTTCAAACAAGGAAATGAGCACAGACAAATGCTACTTACCGCAAACCTGCTGAGGATATAAGCACCAGCCCCAACTCCTATTCCAATTACACTTTTTAGGCTGGAAAAGAGTTTAAAATGAAGAGAATCCCTCAGTACCCTTTCCATCAGCAGGTCCCATTGTATTGATTATGTTAACTGCACATCACTTATACAATTCTCTTTCATATGATTTCTGGTAAGGAATAAGAAAGATTCTACACATGGCATCTGAATAAACTTTACAACCATTTGCTTTTATGCAATATGATCACAGCTATTCCTTTTCTTTCTGGTCAAGCATCAAGGAAAGGCTATTTAGCATCTGTGATTGATAAATAAAAGAAAGCCAGGGTTATTCTGCATACTTGCCTCAGGTGCGTAAGAACAGCAGGAAGCATTTCAGCAAGTTCATCAGTACTAGGATACTGGTATCTGAAATCATAAAAGATGATGCTAGTTAAAAAAGCCTCCAGAAGCTGACATAAAGGAACTTTATTTCAAGGCTAGCTCTTCAAACATATACCATTCTGCAAAGAGATTTCAACAGCAACACAATAACAGATTCTAGGGTGTGGTTAGTCAGAGTATGGATTTGTGCTGATCAAAAGGTATTCAATTGAGAAGCCAAAAGGTCTCACAAAAGACTTGTCCTACCAGGAATAAATCTACGTGCCTTCACCTATGAGATCATTCCTACTTGTATTTCTATCTCTTCCAAGTCAGGTAAGATTCTCTACATAGGCCAATACTGGAAATCTGGCTATTTCCCTTTCTATTTCAATCATAAACTTTCTGGATCAAAGGAATATTATTTCACTTACCCAGAAGGGAAAGGAGGAGCCCCCTCTTGTTGTCCAGGTGCATCAACATGGCATACAGCAAAGTGTTGTGTGATTTCTTGCATGTCTTCAAAATTGAAGAAAGTGTTGAAGCAGGACTTATCTGCAGGACAAACCCACAGCATGACCATGAAAGCACCACTCCATTCCCTGATCTTTACTTCTATAAAAAGTAACTACAACTTAAGACTTGTAAGGTTCATGCTTTGTACTCTGATCATGGCAAATTAAAAGAAATGCTTCAGCATCAAACTCTATTTTGAAAATGTGAATATGACTATAGTCTGAGTCAGCATATGAAAACACTAAGAAAAAAAGGACTCACGGTTGAGGCCAATATCATGATATGTAAGGATGATGGGTCGATTTCCCTTTGAAGTGCCCCGCATAGTGACATGGACAACTCCATAAGCTGTCTCGATGTCATGCTCCTACAGAAGGAAATGTCCATTCTGAGATCAGAAAACAACAATCTCTACAGAGATAACATGGCATAGCTGTGGTAAGTGTCCAGTAGCTGACTTACTAATAAATAGTCCAAAAACTGAGAACATCAGAGAATAAAAAGGATTATATTAACCTGCAGCAAAGGCCTCCTGATCAGAAAACAATGTTTCTACAAAAAAATTTTTAAACAAATATCTCATCAAATAGTGAATCTTACATTTCAAGAGCCATTCAAAGAGAGGAATTCCATATAGTGGATGTTAAAACAGAAAAGATTCATTTTTGTACTCTTTCAGTTTTCATTAAGGAATGGTAGATATGTGCTTTTCCAATGTATTCAAAAAAATTGAAACAGGGCAGTAAAATATAGTCCAACTGAAATTCAAAATGCCTTCAAATGTTGTAAGACTCAGCTCTAAACTCTAAGCTGAGAAAAAAAGGAAGGAGAGAGAAAATATTGCTCTAAGGGGCATGCTAGAAGCCCTCTTTAGAATATGCTACAACCCTAAAACAGGAATTAAAGAACCTGCACAAGGATTAGATTGTGCCTGTATTATAAAAAATAGATTATACCGAACTAATTCTTTAGCTTATACATCTGGTGAACCCAATCTTTGGGGGCGGGGGTTGGGGCCCACACTTTGCCTTTGGGTGGCATACTAAGTATCACACTCCTAAAAATGGAGGGGCCAATAAAAATAAATGTAGTTTAAAAATTACCTAAATTAAGCATAGCCTGTCTGATGCTCCCAACTGACTTTCCATTTGAAAGTGTAATTCAGTTGAATCTCTGGGAGGGATTCCTGAGAATGTGTGACTCCATGCAGCCATGGGGTCTCAGGTTGTACATCCTGCTGGATACTATGGAGAATGCAGTCCAGTCAATCCTCCTTGGTTGATGATTGATCCCATGATACAAACATGGGTGTTTCTGCTGGGCACCACATGTAAATGTAACTTTAAACTTCATCTACTTCTTTAGCATTATGGCAAAATACAGTAAGGCAGCTCACATCCCTCATGTGATTTTTATGACATCAACTACAGCACCACACCTTCCATTTTTAAGACATTCTGATCAGATAAAAGCCCAGAGTCAGGTTAATCAATTTTGATGAAACAGAAAAGAATTATGCAGTAAGGCAGCCCAGCAGTCAGAACAGAATTGGCCTGGAAAACATTCAAAACTCACACAAACTGACCATATTGCTATTATGCCATGAAGCAGCAACTCATAGTTTTAAGGCAGAAGAATTTTAGTTAGTAGGAATATGTCAGGTTTGCAAGTTTTGATATAACCCCTCCCCCATCAAACACAGTAGGAGATATCTACATAGCATTATTTACTTTGCCATACTGTCTCACAGTCAACATCCTTCAATATAGATTTCCATAGCACAGTAACAATCCAATAATTACTGGATGCAATAAAGCTTGTCAAAGGCCTTTACTACATCATCACAGCTTATTTTTTTTCTTGATACTGCCTTCTTCTGTTAATCTGTTTGCATTCGAACCTTGTTACCCTGTATCTCATCAACTCTGTTTTGTCCAACTTAGATCCAGTCTGGATGCTATAGACAGGAAACCCTTCTGTGTAACTCAGTTCCTTATTGAGTCAAAATGTTGGAATACTGATATATTTTCAAACTACAGTACCTCCACTCTGTGGACACTTTGGTGTCTGAACAGAGCAACAACCACAAAGAAGTACTTCTCATCTATGGCAGTTGTAAGATTTGAAAAATCCTGACAAACAGGAGCAAAATTGCTTATGTTCCATCCAATACGTGGCTTTAGTCCTTTATAGATGTGCATTTACCTTAGACTCTGAATAAATAGTCCAAATTTATTAGTTTTGAAGTAAAAATCATGCTAAGCCAGTTGCTCAAATATAAAGTAGCACAGTAAATTAAATTATTCAAACCTACACAGAGCAAAAATATTAACAGAACAGCAACAGAGTCTATGCAAGCAACACTGGTTTCTATGGTATTCTATATAAATAGATGAAAGTGTAAATCTAGAGTGGTTACTTTGTGAAATGTAAGCCAATTATGTATACAATGATCCCAACAACTCAAGATGTGCCAAAGGACAGAGTTCAATCAGCAATTTTGTCTGAACATATTCCAGCATGTGAGTACAGTATAACTTTGTTTAGACGCCATGTTCTTTTACATCCATTTTTAGATGATTATGGTTGACTGCTAAAGGGAAAGTGATCAACTCAGCTTTCTCCCAGAATGCACAAAATACAAAGAACTTGAAATCAGACTATACTGTTAGGTTCAACAAAGAGCTTACCTTTCTAAGACTACATTATACAAGAAGCTGTCACTAAAAGAAATCCTGATAAATTCTCTAATAAGCACGTTTGAGAAATATCTATTTCTAAACTACTAAGGAGTTACACATTCAGCATGTTGTCCCCAAACATAATGTTGATATAAAAAGAAGAATGTGAATAAAGGCAATTAAGAGGGACAGGGAACCAAATGTTTTCATCAAGAAATAGCTTATCTGAATAAGCTCATTTGGAAAGAAGAATGCTCAGAAGACAAGACAGGATGGGCTTTACCAGAACAATCTGATGCATACTTGTTCAGAAATGCTCCCTTCTCAAGTTCAGTAAGTCTTAGTACCAAGTAAGGATAAAGATGGAACGTAGGCAATCATATTGGAGTCAATGGCACAGGGGGAAGCCAAGTCACAGTATGCCTCTCATTAGACTAAAATATACTTTGCCTCTGTAGGTCTGACATCTCAGATCCTTACTTTGTGTCATCCTGGTCCAAAGTAATACTGTAGGCAAAAATGGGAGCTCCTTGGATTTTCATTAACCCAATTTTGCACATTTGGGTATGAGCATGCAATAATAATGTCGAGGCAGCAAATTAAAGATACTGATATCTAATTAGACCTGGCATCTGGCATACTTAAGTAAAATTAAAATTCCTAAATATAAGAGGGCATTCTCCTTGGCTCAAATTGATACCCTTCCTAATGCAGTCCTAGAAGGAAGATACAAAGGTATCCCAAAGTGCTACTGAAACTGTTACACACATTTCATTGTATTGTTTGTTTTATGCTGGCCCACAATCAGAGTTGATAACCCCACATTTAAGCAAATTTCCAGTTATTCTGATAAATTTTACTTAGTTTTTACTTTTAGATATTTATGATTCTGTTACCTTGACTGGAGCTAAATTCTGCTATGTCCTGTGCAAAATGCACTGAGTGATAAGCCCAGTTAATTTTATGATTTTGTCTTTTTTATATATATGTAACCTGTTTTATACCACTGAGTTTTATTACGTACTGATATTTGACTGCAATAAAGATTTCTTTCTCTTTCTGACTGAAGTAGGGGAGAACATCTTAAGGCTCACTCACTTTGACAAGACCCATAGGACCATCTCTCTTCTACAGCTTCTAAAAACTACCACGTGTGTTAGCAGAAGAGAAGATGTCAAAAGCACGACCAAAAGCCCTTCACGTTCCAAAAACAACAGCCAGTAAATCTTCTGAAATACAAAATAACTGAGCTCTCCAGCAATTAGGAAATAAGTCATATGTCTCTTAAACATATTTCTGAAGTTAGGGTTGTCACTACATTATCTTTTAACATCAACAGAACTTCGTAATTACTTTAAAGCATTGTTAACAAAGTTTCATAAAGTAATCAGTTTTTATAAATATTACAGATATCACACCGTTATGAAGGGGTTTTGCATTCTCTTCTTGCTGCCTGGGGTCATATATTTCCCCTGTAAAAAATCTCTTTCTGACAAGGAAAGGACTCCAGGAAGAAGTTCAGTTCATCGATGTCAGGCAAACTATATTAGGGTCCATAACATAATTTAGTGACTGTAAGTCTGCCTAAACAAGCAATACTGGGATTACAAAATCAGATGAAGAAGAGATTGTTCCCAACTGCTGTAAATTATTTTATATTCCTTAGTAAGTTCATTAAGCCTGAACAAATCTATGCAATGTTTATAGTCATATAAATTTCAATGGTGTCTTGTATACCATGTCATTATGAAGATTCATTCTTCAGTCATTTTTGACATTATACAAGGAAATACATTTCTCTATTCTGCATACTTTTGCCAAAAACTACCTATGAACATACCCATCATACCATTACCTTTTGAGGTAGGCAGTTGTGCAAAATGCAGAAGAATATCAAAATTGTTGCCTAAAATGTAACTGAAAGCATACTTTGAAATAATCATAATATAAACATCACAAAACACAATTCTTTAAATGAGAAATCATTTAAGTTCTAAATCAACAATGTTTGCCTGTTGAATCTGCTTTCCTCCAAAATCCATAAAAGTGTTAAATATAATACATGTTGGGGGGAAAAGTGTATTTAAGTTCTATTGATATCAATAAATATATGCTGTTAAATGTCTGAAGTATTAAACCGATGTACCACAAATTCAACCATGCTCAACTGGTCTGTGTAAAGGTGAATAGTGAAATTATCCTAGTGAAATTATTTTAAACACATATCCATGTACCTATTTGTTGGTATGACTGCTACAGAATTATGAATTCCTAGGATAGGATTTTCCTTTTTTGGCCAAGGACCACATTTTCAGACAATAGTACTAGAGATGATTTTAAAAAATAAATTTCCACAGCACCACTAGAAAGTCTCTGGTATCCTAGTGTTTTCCAATACTGTTCTATGGCCACCAGTGGTATCTAAGCATGTAATATTTCCTCTCTGAGTAAACTACATTTTATAGTAATTGCATACCAGCAGCTGATTTTAGTTTCAACTCTGAAATAAGAACACAGGATACTTTCCTCCTGCAACCATTTAATTTCTGAAATCCCCCTCCTCTGAGAGAATGGTAAAATATACAAAACCTTCCATACACACTAATTGAAGGTTCTCCTCCAATTTAAACACAGAGGAAAAGAGGGATCTGAGACACAAAGAGAACAACTTTAAACTCTCCACCCAGGATACAGACATCTACTGGGGTGCTACATGTTCGACAATAAGAACCTGTGAGTTAATTTAATGCTTAATAATTAATGCAAGCTATATTCTTGACCTTTTATTCATTCTAGTAAACTGGTATGTCAAAAATTCATCTGTATTTCTAGGCTCTGGACAAAATGATGGGATACAAATCAATCAATAAAAACAGCAATAACCATTTGTGTCAAGTCTTCTTTTAGCTTCCATTTAATAATGGAAACAATATTTTCCCTTATAACAAGTACATACAGCATGATAATTTGATGCAGAGATTAGATCACAATAAATTCATGACAAGTAGCAACAACAAAACAGAGGAAAACAGATGATCTTCTGCAGCACTAAATTCTTCAATTGAAAGATGGACAATAAAACTTCCCCATGGCTTTATTAACTATGTCTGTCAGTGTTACCATCTGTCCATTCACACACCAACCTTAGAGATCATTTTATCTGTCATCTGCTCAAAATGTATGACAAATTGTAGGATTTACAAGTATAAAAAGGAATAAACAGCAGTTCTCTAAAAGCATACAGTGGGTCTGAGCTGAGATGGGTTAACTGGGGAAAAAATACATTGAAAAAAAGCCCCACTGATAGCAAACTCAAATGCACTGAGGGCCACTGAGAAACAAGAAACATGTTTAGGACACCTCTAATACATCTAGAAATATATGTAAAAGTTTGGGAGCCCAAATTCCCCAAGACAATGAGAAGTGAGCAAATTAGAGAACGGAATATTCTAGTTGGAGAAAACAATACCCTGAAAAGGGATGCCTTTAAGGATATACTGTTCAAGCAATTACCATGCTAGCTCCCATAAAAATTGAAATGGGGCACTGTGAAAAACCGAACATACTAGTAAGTCACTAAAAATCAAAGCTACTCCAAATTATACAGTAATTCTACTCAAGCATAGCTTAAGCCAAGATGAATCACATAAATGAAGTCCACACTGAAGAATGTTCCTCTGTGTTCCTCAATCACTTCTCTTAAGCCCCACCAATCACTCTACTAAAGAATCTGAGTCACACCAGCATGAAACTAAAAGTTCACTTTTTCCAAGAAGGACATACATATGTATAAATGTATTGTGTTGTTATATTTATCATTTACATTAAAATTTAAGGACTACAAAGTTTAATGCCCTACACTACTTCTATCTGCATGTTCCCCACCAATTGAGAACATTGCTCTAGATCACATTATTTCCAGAACTGAAGGAAGTAATTTTTAAATGTTTTCAAAAATCCAAATCGTATCTGTTTAAATGTCATAGCTATATATTTTAATTATGTTAATTATATTTCCTAATTTATCTAGAGAGCCAGTTTGTTGTCATGGTTTTTAGCATCAGGCTAGAAACCAAGAGATTCTAGTCCTGCCTTAGGCATGAAGCCAGCTTGGTGATGATGGCCAACTCACTCACTCTCAGCCCTAGGAAGAAGAAAGGCAAACTACTTCCAAAAATGTTGCAAAGAAAACTGCAGGGACTTGTCCAGACAGTCACCACAAGCCAAGACTGACTTGGAGGTTATGTATATAAGGTTTATATAGTGGTATGTGATAAAGTCTTTAATCTTCTGGGAGGAAGAGCAATACATAAATAAAAAACAAATATGAAAAAAAATCATGCAAGGTAAGGTTATCAATGGCTAATAATTACAATGCACATATAGTACTTTCAGTATATAAGGGACACAATCAGAAGAGTGCTAATAACAGTGGAAAACCTGAATGCATCTGGCTACTACAGAAAAAGTAAAACAGTATGCTAGACTAGAAACATTTAGTCTGATTTGATTTCTTACGAAGACAATAAAGCTTAATGTATATTGATAAGATTCGGATTTTAAAAATAATGTATTTAATAATTTGCAAAATTCAAAGAGATACATTCTACTTTCTGTCACAGACACAGAACCTATAGAAAAGCAATAAAATTAATACATCAAATCATATACCTGTGATAAACAACAATCTGTGTCAGGATTTTGTTCACATATTAACTTGGTGTATAGTTTAACAAATAATTTTAATGATTCTGTCTAGTCTTCAACCACTATAGCTCTCCAGCATAGTATAGACAGATTACAACACCTTCAATATTGCTTTTACATGTTTTTAATTTTAAAAAAAAAGACATAGTAGCAGCCCATCGATCCACACAGAGACATGCAGAAACACCACTTAATTCCATTTATAAGCTGTTCTTTTCTCATATGGAATTCAAGGCAGCATGTACATGGAGTCTTAAGTGATCTCCCACCTAGGAATATTTAACTATGGATACTTACTGCCTCCAGCACAGTCAAGACTGTGTCTTATTTACAAAGTCAAACCACTGTGCTAAGACAGGCTTCAAACATTTTTTAGTTTATGGTCCTGGAATTTTCTGGTGGTCTCCCATCCAAGAATGAACCATGTCAGGTTCCTTCTACAAAACCTAGGTAGAAATTACTGGACGCATGATTCAGCATGGCTCAGCTGCTAGCCCTGAACTTAGCTAATAGCGCTCAGATGCACAAAACAGCAAATAATGATAAATAAGGATCTTTTTTGCATATTAGAAGGAAGCATTATAAAACAATTGATTCCCCTCTGTCACAGCGTGAATGCAAACTGCCTCATTCCCAAGTATGACGGTTTAGTTCAGTTCTGTCACCTCTTGTTCCTGTTATAAAAGACTCTCAATGTGCTTCATGGCCCTGAAGCTGACGGGCGGTTGGCCATTTATACTATATGTACTGACACTTCTGCCCAGTTTAATTCTCACAAACCTGGTCCATCCCTCCTTAGCTACTGAGCCCAGAAGAGGTAGGCTAGATGCTACCACTTCCCAGGACCTACTAATTGTACCCACTAAAAAGCTTGCATGTTCAACTAATGCCCCTAAAACAGCAGTTTTGCATAAAAGTGCTCAACTTTCCTGAGGTTAGATATGAATGATGATGTTCTATAGAACACTTGCAGCAAATTAATGCTAACTGTATTTTTTACTTTTACCCATAAAGGTTACACGTAAAAAAAAGGTCTGAAAAATCAATAGTTTTTACAACCTTGCAGTAATGAACTAAAGGTTTCACTTTTAATAAATTACTTTAAGTATAAATGCATCTGAAATACAGTATGTTAAAGAATATGACACCCTTTCACTGCTTTAGAAACTACAGAATTTCTGCATTTCTGTTTAATCCACAGTATACCCAAGCCATTTAAAAACTGGAGTATGCAGACACACATCTTCATTATATCCTGAACTCTGAACTCAATTATCTGAGCAATGTCAGTGGCATAAAATTATTTTTTGACATAATGACACTGCCTAATCCAGGACATGCACATTTGTTTTTCTGATAAAAGCATAAAAGAGATGATCATGCATTACTTTGGCTTATCAAAGGCAAAGCAACTGATATCCATGGATGGTTTAATGACTCTTTTGCTCATAGCTGCCTTCCTAAAGAACTGTTTGTTTATTATTGCTATCCATGCTATATGCATAGATGGCAGCGGTCCTCAGAAGTTGTAATAAACATGACACAAATTTATCAGCTTTTATCAGTCGTTTATGGAGCTAAATGTTAAGAAGAGCAATAGAAAACAATAGCAAAGAGCTATTCCATTCAGTGGTTGCTATGGTCACAAGCCCATCCACTCCAACTACTAAGAAAAAAAGGTATCAAGCACCACTTATGCAGAGCTCAGTTCATATTCTTTTTGACAGTATTGCTCTGTGTTACATGTGGCACATCTGGCTTAAGTCGCCCTACTATGCTTTTTGGTTCCCTTAGATCCTTGCTTGGGTTGGGTTACCTGGGATGACAGATTTATGCTCTTTGAGATGGGTGCCCTGAGGAGAGATTCTTCATAATACACTTTTATTCGGTTATATCAAATTCACATTTGCACAAAACTGAACAGCACACTGGAACAACAATGAGTAAAAGATCAGCCCACAGTCAAAGAATGGATGGTGAAATTACTGGAATTGGTGGAGATGGGGAAACTGACAGCACTGATAAGAGAAAACACCATGACTGGATTTGTTTCTGTTTCGCTTTTGGACTATTTGCTTGTATCTGAAAAAAAAAATTGATTTTGGGCTTTGACGATTCAATTGTTATTATCTATCGGAATAATGTTTATTAAGGTTTAGATTACAGTAAAAGATTAACGTATTATATTTGTGTTTATACCTGTGTTGGAGAAAGTTGGAAGTCACTGTCTTTGTATTTCTTTCTAACTATTTCTGCACCTTTTTAGTTTGTCTTTTTTCTTTTAGTTCTTTCTTCAATCTTTCCTATACTTTGTATTTTATTTGTATTTTGAAACTATAATAAAGTTAAAAAACCACAAATAAAAGATCAGGAAGATGTATGCCTAGCAAGAAGATACAAGAGAACAACCAAACTCATTTGCATGTAACGTCAATCCACAGAAATTATATATGTTTTCTCATTTTGATTTCATATTCTTAAATTGCCCACTCCTTTCAAATGTAAACCTCTTTCAAAGCATGGCAACTCAGATGTTACAGGTTCTGTCTGAGCCCTACATAGATGACATATGATAGTTAAAATTCACATCAGATTCTTCATATGAATAATGTGCTGTAATATTTGTACTGGAGTGAAAGATGCAAAATGTGCAAACATATATTTGGATAGCATATAAATTTTCTGGGCAAAAAGTGTTGGGGAAATATCTCAAGTGCTCCAGTAAGAAGTATCAAATCCTCATTTGTCAAAATTATCTATTTCTGAGGAATTTTCAAGCCAAACATGCCACAAAGCAACTTCTGTAATGATGGAAATCCACCAGAAGCTAATAAGAACATACATAATCCTGGTCTGGCAAACTCTAATATATGACAAGTAGTTCTATTAGAAAAATGCAGCCATCACAGCAGATAAGTAACTTTTTTGCTAAAAGATAATTTAACTGAAACCTGATTTCTATATTTATGTGTATAAATGAAATAGAATGAATTGGACTGGCATTTTATCATATTTTTTTCTGGAGGGATGTGTTATTTTAGAAAAGATAAATGGAGCTGATATATATCAATTTTTTAAAAAAACAAAGCAATTAATACTAGAAATATAATTAGTCACTATACTCTTTAATATATAAATATATTTTGTATATTTTACAAAGTAAAATATCTTAAAAATAAAAGCAGATTTTGCCTATATTTTGCAATACAGTTCTAAAAACAAACCTATAACCAAAAAAAAAAAAAAAGAGTAAAATTTTCCATTTAAGGAAGAAATATGATTAAGACAACACAGGATAATAGGGCAAATCACAGACTGAAAAATTCATCACTCACTAAAATAGAATGGATTTTACATCACTAATAGTAACGATTTACAATTTGTGCATTTTTATTCTCTTCGATTTCACTAGTTTCTGAGGCATTTAATTGTGGTAATAGTAGTATTTCTATTTGGTATTGGCCTACACCTTAATCACAGTTCAAAGAGACAAGAAAATCACAACATAGTATAAACAAGCATCCTTCCTTCCTTCCTAAACCATAGCGCTATCATAATCTAAACTGGTATTGGATATTGTAACCAGAAAGAATGGTTCTTTCAACTTTATAAAGGAAAACTCTGAAAAAGTGCAGCTTTTAGGCTTTTTAAACTTCATAAAATCACACTCCAAATGTAATCTGAGGGGAAGTTGATTCCAAAGATTAGGAGTTAGATAGGAAAAGAGTCTAAAATGTGATATGGCCATTCTGACAAGTGGAAAAACAGCTTTAACAGAATGTAGATTTGCATCCAAGGAATACTTTATATAACTGCAGCAATGTTAGGCTCATTTTGGTTCATAAGCTGATGGGAAACAATCATCTCCAAACCTGACTCTTGTGGCTTAGTGGCAGACAGACACAAGTTTTTCAACATTCAGATGGCCAAGAACAAGAATATGGTAAGCAATGGCCTACAGATTTTTCAATGTCATCTTCAAAATTTAATTTGAAACTAGAAAAGACTGACAAAGACAAGCATTCCACTCTGAGTACTTACCTGACAGTCAAAGTCCTGAAAGTTTCGAGCTGAATTCTGTCAATATAAGAATGGCCATTGATCAACAAACCACAAACTTTGCTTTGCATCCATTTGAAAAGCTTATGCCAGCACTTTAATTGCAACAAAATTATAGTACTGAGCTGAAGCTCCCTGTACTGAACAGGAATAAAAAAGTACACAACAGTCACAATTTGCCTCCCCCTAGCCTTTTACCCTAGAAATTAGTCTATTCCATATCATGATGGAAATACTAAGACTAGTAGAAGAATAATAGAAGAATAGTAGGGCAGTTGCACAACAATCATACACATCTATAAATGTATAGATCTTAGACATTTTATTAACATCAAAATGGAGATTCTCAAGGAACAAATGCTAACACAACTGTTAATGTACAAGTTCCAGGTTTTATGACCCAGTTCTTCACCATAGATTCAAATTTTTATTTTCAAGTGTATTTCAAAAGACCCATCATTATGTAAGCTAAAAGCATGCATACATTGCAACAATGGGACTACTGCTGAATGATGGTTGCTTTGCATGCAAAAAGGGCCCAAGAATCACTCCTTATCATTCCCACCAACAATACTGAGCCAGATAGATGAATGATCAGTTTTGACAGAAGGAAGTTTCCTATATTCTTAACACTTCTTCAAGATGTTGGTTATTATTTATAATTTATTGCTGGATTTAATTTTGATTTTCTAGATTTCATACACATTTCATATAACTGCTATATATAAAAAGGGTTTTCTTTTTTAAAAAAGTGCTAATATCTATATTCAGGAACAAATACTATGTTGCAATAAATAAGTACAAATATGAGAGAGAGAGGGAGAGGGATAAATATAAAAGTTTAGGTATAAAACAAACAGAACATCCTTAAGTTAGAGCAAAAGTAACCAGGGAAACAAGATTTTGAAGAAGTAGCTGGAACTTTGGGCTGTTACACTATATTTCACTCCAGACAAATAAAAAATCACATTATTCAGAAACACAAAACATGTACACATGGGCATACCCCTCAAAAGTGTACTGATTTAAATTTTCAGCTGAAGAAACTTCATCAAAGTCAAAGATGAAATGGTACTGTTGAAGTTCAAGTTAGCCTTCTAATTTGTTTACTTAGGCAACATTCCTGCTATGCTCTCTATACAGAGTAGCTAATCTAATAAACAGCATAAAAACAAAACAAAATAATAGCCTTAATTTTGGGGTATTTAGGTATCTGAAACTCTGCATAATGCAAAACAGAGATCAACATTTCTTAATAAATATATCACAAGATCATTGCATAATATAGTCTGCTTATGCTACCAATTGCAAGGGCACATAACTACATGGGGCCATGAAGCACTACAGCCTCCTGTCCCCTGGAGCTTTTCCCCCTGCCTTCCTTTAAAGATTTTACTAAAAATATGCTTGAATATTTATAAATACTTTTTATAGCAATTATAATGCCTTTCACATTTTAAAGTAGACTTCAATCAACAAAAGCTTAACCATAATAGATTTGTTCATCTTTGAAATGCCACAAGACTGTTTGAAATCAATATGTATGGGACTTCAGTGAGTAACAGCAAGGATTAAGACCTTGCTCCATGAAATCTGAAACCTAGAATTCGTTCCAGAGAGAAAAGAGAGGCAAGCGTATTTGGGAGAAGAACTGTCTTTCTATATTAAATATAGGAACTTTTAAAAGACTTTTCAATGGACTTTCTCAGTGAATTAAATTCTACACCCAGCATGAAAAAACTGTAATATATACCCTTCCTACACATAGCTGGCACACAGTACAAAAAGGCTAGAGTTTTTCTCATGCTCAGACTCAACTCTTATTACCTTATTATTTAGGAGGGGTTTAATTTCTGTCAGCTGGACATCTTGCAATTCATCCATGTTTATTGAAATCAATGAGATTCACTGTTGAACAGCAAAGTACTCCTCCTAAAAGCAAAACAGAAAAAAAAATGGTTTACAATGCTGGAAATGATCCCTGATGAAAACAGAATGTATTAAACTGTAGACTGTGGATTCTCAGTCAGAGGCTATGTTGAAGCCTCTGGGACTAGTAACTTCTTCCTCTTTTCACAAAGATGAATGTACAGTATGTCTGGCTGAATCATAAACATTGAGTGATACTTCTGGAAGAAGCTAAACATTGAAATCAGGGGCCTGTTTTGATACTCCATGCCTCATTATATCCTCTGTAAGGCAGCATCACACACAAAATAGCAGTAGTGTAATGCAATTTAACTTTCTTAATATTCTTTAAGTAAGAACAAGAAAGAAATACACTACTTATGTTTTTAGAAACAGCTGAGGGAGATAAAAAGACAAATTATATACCCCTTCACTTATTTTATTGCTGTGAAAATGTTTACAAGTTGACTTCAGGCCAATAAAGCTGAGCCGTTGACAGCTTTGCCTTGCTTAGTTTTCGCCTCCATTTCATCCTTTGAACGAGGTCTAGTTTGTATAAAATCAGGATTACAGCAGGTACATAAAATATAATGCCCAGAAAGCATCTTGAGTATATTTTAATAAAGTTCATTTATTATTGCCAAATTAAATTTACATTATTTTTAAAATTACTCTTCAGTTTTAAAACTACAGTAATAAAATTGGTATATTGATTTTTGCCAGACATAAATATGTTGCTGACTCTTTTAGAAAGTTTTAAGTCAGAAACAGACAGCAACTTGATGGCCAGGGCTAAACATTTTTGATAAAGGGAGGATAGTAGCAGGGGCTTGATTATGCAAAAGGTACAGTACAATGTTACATGAACAAAAATGGTTTTCTCTGGTATTTTGTGGATATTTGGAGAAAGAGGTGTTTGCTATTTTTAAATTACGGGGCTGCAAAAATGAGTTCAAGGACCTTGTGAGACCTTGGAGTCTCCAGTTTTCTTTCCCTGGTTTAAGTGATAGTATTTTGCAAAAAACTATCCCATTGATTCACTAATAAATTTTTTTGTAATGGTAGCTTTACAAGCCATTACACTCATAGTTACCCAAGAGTTAAGAGTATTAACTGCCTTCTTTGCAAAGTGTTTATTTTGCAACAGCTGGCAATCAAGTCTCCATTTCAGTTTTTGCTCCACCAAAAAGAAACAAAGCAATATAGTCTCTAACATGGTAGAAGCTTGCTGCAGAGTTAAAGTAGTAGTTTCTTTACTGGAAGATTATGAAACCTCCAGGTTGGGCATTATCCCTATTCTCTATTCTCTTATATTTGAGCACAGCTTGCTTTTAAATAGCTCAGAAAAAAATGTAATGGAAGCACCACATAAAAAGATATGCCTGAATGGTCAGCCATCCAGCTTTTTTTTTAATTGATTATGTACCAGCAAATCATTGTTGACTCTTAGCAACTATATAGATCTTCTCCATGACGCTCTGTCCCTAACCTGGTCTTTCAGGTCTTCCAAGAGTTCACTCATTACCACCATGTGTCATGTTCCCGTTCCGATGTTTATGGTTCCTCGTAACGTTTCACATGTCATAGCTGCAGTTGCGTGCCTGCCTGGCCACACTGGTAAATTTCCTTTGTGCTGACTTGTGATCTGCTGGAATGTATGTTTGGGTTATCTCTGCTGTTCAAGGTTACTTTCTCAGGCCAATTCTAACGGTTGCTAGCATCTGGGGTGGGTGGTTGCTATGCTAGCCTGAGGGGAGGGTTCGCAATGGGAGCAAGGCTTTTAAAGTTTATATTTGGCGCGCTTTTGCTCATTCTCAGCTTTCTTCGTACTTTGCATACTATTCATTCAATAAATTAGTTTTCTCTAGTAATCACTGATGAGACTCATTTTATTGGAATAGGCAATCATTACATAAAGCTGAGAATCTTTAATATCAGTCCGCTAGCATCCATCCAGTTTCCTGTGAGGAGTTTAATTAGCGATGACTGAAACTGCCCCAACCTCAACCACCGGCTCGGGGGAAAATAAGCTCTCCAGAGGTGGGGAAAAAGAGCCCATGGGACCGCGGAGAGAGGGGACTCTCACGCCAGGGTTGGATGACCTCTCCGAGGCAACGGATTCCAGTTGCGATACGGAGAAGGCAGTGAAGTCAGTGGTAGTCAAGAAGACGGAGGGACCCTTGTATGGGTCGCCACCAGCCCCAGCCAAGCCGGTGTATTCCTCGCTGTTTCCGACCGTGCAGATCACCAAAAGGACGAGAGCAGTGACACCAACGGAGATGGAGACGGAGAAATCCCAGCAGCTGGAGGCGAGGATGAAATCCATAGAGGATTTGTTGGCAAAGTTAACCTTTACCAGGGACACTCAGAAAAAGGAAAAGACGGGAGGTGAAGAAGGTAGTGACTCTCCTGACACCTCCGCGTCCCCAACCCCCCCTCCCCCAGTAGACAAACAGGGAAAGCAACGGAAATATTGGGGGGGAGAGCCCCCGCCGAGCAGGCCTCCAAAGAAAGCCTCCTTACCTACCCCAAGTAGGGAGCAGAAGGAGAGAGGACGGAGCCGGGAGGGGGGGAGACGTGTGAAAGTTCGACTGGCAGAGGCTCAAGAAATAGCGCCAGAGGTGCAGGAGGAAGAGCCACCACAGCCACGAAAGGCAAAGCACAAAAAGAGACACGATAGCCCAACCCGGGTCCGATATCGAGACTTTAATGTGAAGTTTAATGGGGATCCTACAAAGCTGTCATTTTTTTTGACTAATGCACACAGCAATATGGAAGAGTTTGGGAGCGTGTTTCGTTCTGAGCGGGCTAAGATTAATGCTGTCGCGGCCCAACTAGAGGAGAGGGCAGCAGACTGGTTCGTGCGACTGGTTGACATGGACGCTTTGGAGTTGGATTGCTTTGATGATTTCATGTGGGCAATGAAAATGCATTTTGGTGATCCTCTAGCTGAGGAAAAAGCAAAGGTAGCCCTAAGGGAGTTGGTTCAAGGCTCCAGATCAGTCTCGGATTATGCGCTGGAGTTTCAAGCACTCTCCGGCAAAGTAGAGGATTGGTCTGCCACCACCCTTGTAGAGATGTTCGAAGATGGACTAAGACCAGATATACTACGATGGGCAGTTGTATGGGGCGACCCAGCCACGCTGTATGAGTGGATACAATTGGCTGCGAAGGTTGAGCAAGCCCAAGCTAAGTATACTCAAACTAAAAGAGGTCCCAAACAACAAGCGATGGGGAAACCTACAAGGCCAGCAGCTACTGCTAGCAAACCAGTGAGACGGTCATGGCAAGAGGAAAAAGAAAGCCGTTTTGCCAAAGGATTGTGCCTGTGGTGTGGAAAGGAGGGGCACCTGGCAGCTGCATGTCCCCGCAAGAAACCAGAGGAACGGAGAGACAGATCGGGGGGGAAATCACCAGTGGCACCGAGGAAGCTGAAAGCGACGGTAGCAGAGCTGGTGGAGGATGTGGACTTGTTTTATGGGGGACAAGACGAAAAAGAAGCCTCCCAACCGGCGGAAAACTCCAGCCACCTGCTCTAAAAAGCGCCAAGGAGCAGGTGGAAGAAGAGGGGCGCGATCATGTCTCGGTGAGTGGAAATTTCCCAACGTTGACCGTGAGACTTAAGCTCGGTTCCCGTACAAAAACTGTGGAACTATGGGCTATGATTGATTCGGGATGCTCACGTTCCTTAATGCATCCTGATGTAGTAGCTGCTTTGGAGTTACCCACCTCCCCGACCGATTGGGCCTCACAACTGGCAGATTCCTGGCCAAAACTACAGCAAGCTTTAGCCGATGCTCAAGCCACTTATCAACGACATGCCAACGAAAAAAGGGCACCACAACCTCTTTTTCAAATAGGGGATAGAGTATACCTTTCCACCAAATACATCAAATCCCCTCAACCATCCAAAAAACTGGCGCCCAAGTTCATAGGTCCATTTCCTATTGTTGCTCAGATTAATCCTGTTACCTTTAAGTTGGACTTACCTCACAATCTCAAGCGCTTACACCCTGTTTTTCATTGCAGTTTGCTTAAACCATTCGTGGAGTCTACCCATTGGCATCCTGAGCCGGCTGCACCTCCCCCCATAATGATTGATGGTCAACAACATTTCGAAGTCAAGGAAATATTAGACTCTAGACGTTTCCATTCCACTCTGCAATATCTGATTCGCTGGAAGCATTTCCCTCATCCAGAGTGGGTCGCTGCACAACATGTGCGCTCTCCCCACTTGGTTGCTCAGTTTCACGCTGCTTACCCTGATAAACCCGCGCCTTAACAATTAAGTTTTTTTCTTTGTGGGGGGGCAGTATGTCATGTTCCCGTTCCGATGTTTATGGTTCCTCGTAACGTTTCACATGTCATAGCTGCAGTTGCGTGCCTGCCTGGCCACGCTGGTAAATTTCCTTTGTGCTGACTTGTGATCTGCTGGAATGTATGTTTGGGTTATCTCTGCTGTTCAAGGTTACTTTCTCAGGCCGATTCTAATGGTTGCTAGCATCTGGGGTGGGTGGTTGCTATGCTAGCCTGAGGGGAGGGTTCGCAACGGGAGCAAGGCTTTTTAAGTTTGTATTTGGCGCGCTTTTGCTCATTCTCAGCTTTCTTCGTACTTTGCATACTATTCATTCAATAAATTAGTTTTCTCTAGTAATCACTGATGAGACTCCTTTTATTGGAATAGGCAATCATTACACCATGAGTCCATCCACCTTGCTGCTGGTCATCTTCTTCTTTCCTTTCCTTCCACCTTTCGCAGCATTAGAGTCTCCTCCAGAGAGTTAGGTCTTCTCATAATGTGTCCGAAGTAGGATAATTACTACCTGGTCATTTGTACCTTGAGTGAGAACTCTGGGTTGATTTGTTTGATGATTTACTGGTTCGTTTTCTGAGCTGTCCACAGTATACTCAGGAATCTTCTCCAACACCAAAGTTCAAAAGCGTCAATATTCTTCCTATTCTGCTTCTTCAAAGTCCAACTTACATAGAGTGTCATATGGAATACTACAGCTTGCATGATTCTGATCTTGTAGATATAGACACATCATGGCATCTGGATATCTTTTTCAAGGCCCTCATGGTCACTCAACCAAATGCTAATCTGTGGCGTATTTCTTGACTGCTGCTTCCTTTATGTTTGATCCTAAAAGGCTATCCACCGTTTCAATATCTTCACTGTCAGTTCTAAGGCTGGTTGTTCTACATGTTGCCAGTAGTTTACTCTTCTTTATATTTAACTTTAGTACCATTTTTTCACTGTCCTCCTTGACCATCATTATTAGAGCTTGCAAATCCTTTGCATTTTTGGCTATCAAGGTAGTATCATTAGCATAGCACAGGTTGTTGATTTTTCTTCCTCCAATTTTAAAACCACGCTCATCTACTTTCAATCCAGCTTCCCTTAATATATATTCAGCATAGAGGTTGAATAAATAGGGGAGAAGTATACAGCCTTGTCATGCTCCTTTGCCAATCTAGAACCAGTTTGTTTCACTATGTTCTGTCTGCACTGTGGCTTCCTGACGTGTACATATGTTTCTCATGAGGACATTGAGACGTTCTGGGATTCCCATTTTTCTGAGCACGTTCCACAGCTTGAGGTGATTGAAACAATCAAAAGCCTTACCATAATCAATGAAGCAGATACTGAGTTCTTTTTGGTATTCTTTGGTTTTCTCAATTATCCAGCATGCATCAGCAATAATGTTTTGTGTTCCTTGACTTTTTCTAAAAACAGCTTGAATGTCTGGCATCTCTTTTTCCATGTAAGGTTCTAATCTGCATTGGATGATCCTAACCATTATTTTGCTAGTAGGAGAAATTAAGGATATTGTATGGTAGTTTGCATACTCTGTTAAGTCTTCTTTTTTTGATATTGGAATGTAGATTGACCTCTTCCAATCTGTTGGCCACTGTGTTGCTGTCCAGATTTGCTGGCATAGCTTGGTTAGAACCCTTATTGATTCTTCTTCTGTTGCTTGCCATATTTCTGAGGGTATTCCATCAGTTCCTGTAGCCTTCCAACTTGGTGATGACTGGAATGCTCATCTAACTTCATCTTCTAGTACTAGTGGTTCTGGTAAGTAAGGAATTTCTTCTAAGTATATGTTTTCTATCACTGCTGCCCAATATAAGTGCCTGCTTGCTTTAGTTGGGTAACTGGTATCACCTTCATGCCTTGGGTGATCCTGCTGGGAATATACACTCCTGATGTTCTTTGTTCATCCCTCCCAGGAACACTCCTCCCCCCGCCACAATGAGGCAGCACAGCAGGACTTGGGGCGGCATCCAGCTTTACATAGCATTAATACTCATTAATACCTGACTGATCTAAAGTATTATCAATCATAACTGGGAGCACTGGTGAGGGCACTTTTTACTACTCTATCTCTGATAACAAATGCCCAGGATAGCTCTACTACAGAAATGGAACCCATCCATATGTATTTTTTCCCTCCCCATCCTCCCCATTTCTGAACAATGAACGTTTGTGATAATTAGATTCGCTTGTTTCTAACACATTTCTTTATGGGTTTAATATCACACAGCTAACAGCTGGGATAATCCAAGAAATAAGTTACCCATATGGTGCTGAAAAAAGCAGTATCCAGGGGCTTCAAGCTTTGTTCACCATAATTGGTAAATATAGTTGGCTGATGTTTCCAAGGCAACTGTGTGTGGTCTCTTTCAATGTGCAAGAGAAGGCTAGCATCAGGCTGCCCAAGGAGCTCTCTTGCCCAACTATCCCTTTTTCTAGGACTGATATTTGGCATCTTAAATCTTCAATACTGAGCAGGCAAATAAAAAGTATCAAAAATAGAATGAGCCTTTGGACTGGAGGCAGTTTTCAGTATGGGGCTTTTAATTTAGATCTGGATTATAATACTTCTTTTCTGGGCTGGTGGATTTATCTGAAATATGAGATGAAGTTGTAGACATTGTCAGAAAACGGCTACTTTACTGTGTGGGGAGCTTGCTTATTCATAAAATGGCTGCCAAAATGAGCGATAAAAAAAATCATTTCAGGAGGCAAATGGTGAAGCTACTACATTCCACCCATATGGCTTTCTAAATGGTTACTGTGCCTGGGCTGCAAAAGTCAAGATGAGCACTAAATGGCTACAAAGAAATTCCATAAACTCTAGTTTGTTGCTGCTATTAACTGAGCATCTGGGTTTTGCAGACCAGATACAGAAGTCTTATTTGCCTGCCATCCTACCTTACCGTTGTTCCTTTTTCTTCCCAACAGATGGGTGCACAGGTCACAGCACTAACCATTTTTATATTCTAAGAATGACCATGGGGTCTGTATATAGCCCAGAGGCATTCTTAGCAATGAAAGATATCAGAACTATCATTTTGCAGCATGCCAGCTTTCTCAACCAATCTTTACATTTAATTAATTCTTTCAACATCCATACTGGGAAGGCCTGGGTGAAGAAGCAAGTTTTCAACGGGCACCTAAAAGAATGTCCTCCCAAATTACAGGGGAAGAGGATTCCAAAGTAGGGGTGTTGCCAGAGAGATAGTCTACCTGCAAGCAGCCACCCGCATTCAGCAGCATTCAGTACACATTGCAGCACCTCACTTGATGATCTCAATAAGTAATCGGATCAATAACACAAGGGCAATCTGACATGGTTTCCTGATGTTTAGGGCTTTATGTATCCTAACCAAAACTCTGAACATGCTTGGTAACTAATTGACATCCAATGCAGTTGCTTCAACAAAGCGGTAACAAGAACATGACTGGGTGGCTCACTCAGTAATCTGGCCTCTGCATTCTGTACCAGCTGCACCTTCCTGACCAGATTCAACAGCAGCCCCAAACAGAGTGCATTACATTAATCTCAATATGAAGTTACGAGTAAATGAACTACTGTAATAGGCTATTCCTGTCCAGGAAATAGTATAATTACATACCAGCTGAAGCTAGTCACTAGCTTCAGAGGTCACTTGGGCCTCCACAGAAATGATGATTCCTTGAGCACCTCCAAACAATGGATTTTTTTCCTTTTGAGAGAGTGCAACCCATTTAGAGCAGATAAATTCCCCAATTCCCAAACCTGGGAACTCACCCACAAAGTCTGTGTCTTGCTGAAATGTAGTCTTACTTTACTGAGCCTCACCTATCCTATCACAGTATCCTGGTTCAGAACATATACAGCTTCTCCTGATTGAGTTGTTAGGGAGAAGCAGAGCCAAGTGTCATTTATATGTTGGTGACACCTAGCCTCAAAAGTCCTGGTGATTCCTCTAGTAGTTTCATACACTTGTTAAACAGCACTGGACATAAAATAATGCCTTATGGCATCTCACAGAATAGCTGCCAGAGTTTAGAGGCAGAGTTACCAGCATTATTCTCTGAGATTGTCTGCTGAGAGATCAAACAGGATCAATAATCACATTGCTTCTGTCTCTTTCCTGCAAGAGGTCAATTTGACCATGGCTGATTCTATCCCCAAACCAGGTCCAAACCCAGACTGAAAGGGACAAGATAATCAATGCTTTCCATTAATGTTTGCAGCTGCAGAGCCACCACCCTCCAAGCACCTTGTACATAAAAGGAATGTTTGTAACTAGGCAATAGTTGGCAAAATCCTCTGGATTCAAGGGGGTTTCTTCAGGAGCAGACAGGCCAACTGCTCCTTCAATGCTGCAGCACCACCCTGATGCTAAGGTTCACCATTCTCTGGATCCACCAGTCACCACCCTCCCAAGCTAATTCACATGAACCAGGAAGAGCAGGGATCAAATAAACAAAATTAGGGTCAGACAGGGCAGGAAGCTTTGATTGCACCAGGATGGTGCTCTTGGGTACACCCTGGCAAAGTTATTTAATGTACATGATCCATAGTTTCTGTTGCTGTAAGGTATAATAATCAATATTGTTACTTTCTCAAAAGAGATACTTTATTTCTTACACTACACTAATATCTGACATGCCAATGAAATCACTGATCAGAACTTTAAAGTTACAGTCTGGGGTTTTGTATTTAAAATATAGGTAACCGAGAACTAAATTTCATTTGTCATCCTTTTCCATGAAGCAGTATTATAGCACACCCATAGCATTTAATACTAGCACTGCTTGAATCTAGCATGTTCAAAACATTATTCATTCATGGTGTCATAGCTGTCACTCTCAGTTTTCTCCCATGTAAATAAGCACTGAAATTTTGGAAAGGCTAATACCACATTATTAATAGATTTATTTCTATTCTCCACTTCATATTTTTAAGAAAACATAGTCTGGCAATTTTTAAAAACCAATAAATATGAATTTAAGGATTTAGAAGCAATAGTTTGACTGCCCTTAATGGTATGTATTAAGATCTTTATTTTCTCTTCCAATCAAACTGCCACTAAAACTAGGCTGAGGGCCTCAGCACCTAGGTTTTTGGATAAACAAATCTAGGATAAAAGAATCTAGACTGAAACAAATATAGCAATTTAAACCTGTGATCAGGACACTGGAGATACATTCGCAGTTCAACACAGACTACATAAGAGAACTGAACCCAAATAGAACACTTCAGAGGTTAAGATTATGAGAAGGTCTATAAAGAAAGTAAACAGTTGGAACTGAATAGCAAATAGAACCAAATGAGGAGTTAAAACAATATGAGAAAACTACTAGCAGGAGAAGAAACTAAACACGTTCTTTTTTTTATGAAGAGTAAAGCTGCATGTTTAAAAAGATTTCTTAAATCCTTTTCAAAGTAATAATTGGCCATGTTATTTGTAATATTTTGTTGTTGTTTATTCGTTTAGTCGCTTCCGACTCTTCGTGACTTCATGGACCAGCCCACGCCAGAGCTTCCTGTCGGTCGTCAACACCCCCAGCTCCCCCAGGGATGAGTCCGTCACCTCTAGAATATCATCCATCCACCTTGCCCTTGGTCGGCCCCTCTTCCTTTTGCCTTCCACTCTCCCTAGCATCAGCATCTTCTCCAGGGTGTCCTGTCTTCTCATTATGTGGCCAAAGTATTTCAGTTTTGCCTTTAATATCATTCCCTCAAAATCTTGCAAGATGATGCTGTCAAGGTAATGCATGCTATATGCCACCAAATTTGGAAAACACAAGAATGGCCATCAGATTGGAAAAAATCAACTTATATCCCCATACCAAAAAAGGGAAACACTAAAGAATGTTCAAACTATCGAACAGTGGCACTCATTTCACATGCCAGTAAGGTAATGCTCAAGATCCTGCAAGGTAGACTTCAGCAATTCATGGAGCGAGAATTGCCAGATGTACAAGCTGGGTTTAGAAAAGGCAGAGGAACTAGGGACCAAATTGCCAATATCCGTTGGATAACGGAAAAAGCCAGGGAGTTTCAGAAAAATATCTATTTCTGTTTTATTGACTATTCTAAAGCCTTTGACTGTGTGGACCATAACAAATTGTGGCAAGTTCTTAGTGGTATGGGGATACTAAGTCATCTTGTCTACCTCCTGAGGAATCTGTATAATGACCAAGTAGCAACAATAAGAACAGACCACGGAACGGACTGGTTTAAGATTGGGAAACGAGTACAGCAGGGCTGTATCCTCTCACTATTCAACTTGTACGCAGAACACATCATGCGACATGCTGGGCTTGAGGAATCCAAGGCTGGAGTTAAAATCGCTGGAAGAAACATTAACAATCTCAGATATGCAGATGATACCACTTTGATGGCTGAAAGCGAAGAGGAACTGAGGAGCCTTATGATGAAGGTGAAAGAAGAAAGTGCAAAAGCTGGCTTGCAGCTAAACCTCAAAAAAACCAAGATTATGGCAACCAGCTTGATTGATAACTGGCAAATAGAGGGAGGAAATGTAGAAGCAGTGAAAGACTTTGTATTCCTAGGTGCAAAGATTACTGCAGATGCTGACTGCAGTCAGGAAATCAGAAGACGCTTAATCCTTGGGAGAAGAGCAATGACCAATCTCGATAAAATAGTTAAGAGCAGAGGGATCACACTGACAACAAAGGTCCGCATAGTTAAAGCAATGGTGTTCCCTATAGTAACATATTTGTAATATACTTTTATTAAATAGTTAGAATAAAAGCTTTTTAAAATTCACCATAGTATAACAAAAGTGAAATAGACATGTAATTTATTCATTTCAATAGAAGAGAATGTATGTACCTCAGGGTTGAACTGTGGAGTTCTTGGCGCTCTCGGAGCTTGGTTGTTTGCTTGCAGATGTTTTGTTAACCAACTAGTGCAAGAATGTTACCTAGTTGGGTAAGAAAAGGTCTGCAAACAAACAACCAAGCCCAGAGAGCATCAAGAACTCCACTTATTCATTTATCATCCTATTAGCTACTGCAGATTCAGAAAATGAGAACTGTGATCACTTTTTTGAAAAAAATGTTGAATGAGTTATTTTGATACTGGTGTGTGCAGGCAGCCTTAAAAATTGAAATTATAAGTAAAAAATAAAATAGCCCCAAGAATTGGGTAAATCAAAATGGACTGCTACCAGAAATACAATATGAAATATTGTATTGAAATATTTGAATTGAATCGAAATATTGCATTGAAGGGGCATATAAGAATTGAGTTTTTGTAACTGAGGACCTGGCATAACTTTAGATAGCAAAAGATTCATACTCTGAATCATAGTGGAAATTTCGGAATTTTTTGTAAGCTTTTCCTTCCATAAATTTGCAGATACTTTATCTATCTATCTCTTATTTGACTTAATTTTCAAATTCCAGAAAATTTTTATTGCTGGTATCCAAAGGTGGCATCATTCAGAAAATGTTTAGGCTATTAAATGCACATTATACAATGGCAAATAGGTTAAATTAATTTTGTGCAGAGAAATTTGATTTTTTTTTCACAACATACTTCCAATGCCCCCTTTTTTCAAATAATAAGGAAATATAGAAATAAATATGGTATTACAACAAAGCAAATATACAAATTTAGAAGCCAAATGCTGCCAGCTTGTAAAATTCCAGCAATGGCTCATTTTAAAACAAAGGTCTCACTGAATTCAGTCAGAGATTTAAAATGGAGTATTCATTATTATAACTATCCAGTTAAATACTGCATCACAGAATTCATGGGAAGAATCCATCTCTCTCTCTCATCACACACACATCACATGGAATGCTTAGCCATCATATTCTTCTGTTTAGTGTTAAAAAATGTATTAATATTATGAATAACTTTAGTCAAATGACCATATCAGAAAGTTGGGCATCAGCCACTATAAGATATAAAATATAAAATATGATACCATAAAACAGCTAAAATACAGTAAAATTAGCTAAAATATACTATGGTGAGATAAAATAAGATAAAATACAGTAGGGTAAAATAGAGATAAAATTGTAAGATAAAAATGCAAGATATAATAAAACGAGTAATAAAATACAGAAACAATGTGAGTTTAAATGAATTCATTGCCTTTACATGCCACCCCAATGTGTTCTATAAATTGCATTCTCAGTTGGACAGCCCTAACTATAAACTTAATAGTTCTATTGACCACGTATGTATTTGTGCCCTGGAGGAAGTAACATAGTCTTTTGTTACGGTCCCAGTATGTGGTTCTGTCAATTAATGTCTGAAGGTACTGAGTCCTTGCTGGGGCATATAGTTGGCAGTTAAATAGGACATGTGCAATGTCTTCTACTTCAGGTGCTCCACAAACACATGTCCTCTCAAGGTAAGGCACTTGGTGGAATCGTCTGTATTTGATCATAGAATTTAGTTGCTCAAATCTTGCTCTAGTAAGAGCTATCCTATGGTATTGAGTCAGACCCATTGTCAGGTATTTTTCTATTTGAAAGGACAGCTTATTCTTGGCCAGCCATTTTAACGACCTATTGTATGCAACTGACTCAATGTCTGTTTGGGCATTAACATCCAAGACTCTTTGTTTGAATATTGCCTTGGCCTGGTCTCCGGCTGAAAGTAAGTATTGTGATGAAAAGCCGAGGAATGTGATAGTTTGGAGGAGTTGATTGATCCATGTGGTGGGTTGAGGTGTGCCCATCTGTTCTTCAAGGCGCATTTTTGGTAGTCTATCATGTTCCATTGGGAGAATCCTCCACCAGTAGTTAAAGACTTTGGTTACTGATAGACTGTAAATGGAATGGGTGCCTGTTTCAGCTCTTACTGCTGCTGCAGGTGTATTCCTGTCAGTCCCCAGAATAGTTCTTAAAAAGCGTGCTTCATTTTGTTCAAGTAAAGAGGCCTTTGATAGGCCCCACAATTTGGCACCATATGTTAGCACTGGTACAACTTTTGCCTTGTGGACCTTCAGAATGGAGACCAGAGAGCAAGGGTGGTTTTAACTAAGTAGTTTAATGTTTTAGAACTTGCTGTGGCCTTTGCAGAACTTTGCTTGTAATGATTAACCCAAGGCCCTGTATCTGTAAAAACCACCCCTAAATATGAGAAAGAGTCTATTTGTTTTATAGGCTCCACATCCAAGTGCCAATTGTATTTGGCCCGTCTTTTCCCAAAAGCCACCACTTTGGATTTGGACTTGTTAATATTCAAAAAGTTTGAGGTGCAGCAAGCACCAAATTTCCCGATCAATCTTCTCAGGCCTACTTGGGAATGTGCCATCAAAACCATGTCACCTGCATACAAGAGGATATTGATATGTCTGTTGAGGATCTTTGGCATGTGAACATCCATAGAATGGAGGAATCCTGGAATGTCATTAACATAGAGATTAAACAACATCGGGGCCAAGATACATCTTTGTCTGACACCTTTGTGGGTGAGTATGCTCTGTGTAAGAGAGCCATTGACTCCAGTACAGACTTTCAGGCATATATTTGTATAGAGGGCCTTTATCAAGTATAAAAGTCTAGGTTCCATATTTAACTTGGCCAGCTTTTTCCATAAGATATCTCTATTTATGGAATCAAATGCCACGCTAAGATCAATAAAAGATGTAAACAAGTGCCTTCCATCAGTTGTATATTTAGTGATAAGATGGTGTAAAATGAAGCAATTGTCTATTGTGGAGTGCCCATGTCTAAACCCAGCCTGTTCTTCCACTAGTATCTTTTTCTCAAATGCCCAGTCCTCTATTTTTCTCGGGAGATGTTTTGCATACATCTTAGCAGTTATATCAATAAGGCTTATGGGTCTATAATTTTTAGGATCTTGTCTCCTTTTTTGTGTATGGGAACTATGATGGAAAGTTCCCATCCATCTGGAATATGGCCAGTGTTGTCTACATATGTAAAAAGTCCTGCCAATATAGTGGGGCCCACCAGTCAGTGTGTGTCCTGAAAAGTTCTGGTGGTAGGAAGTCTTCAGCAGCACATATACTAAATTGCTTAGTGCTATACACAATCATTATATAGGCCAGAGATGGGAAACCTTTTGGGCTCAGAGTGTCAAAAATTAGGAAAAATGCCTAACTTGACTCTGCTGGCGTGTCAATGCCCCCCCCCCAAACAAAAGAGGAACAATTCTTTACATATTCATTTATTTAAAAAAATACAATCCTATCATGTGTGGTGCAGTTTGAGTTACCAAAGAAACTGAATGAACAAAAGGCACTGCAACTCCCCCTGCCCACCGATCTCCCCATCTTTGCTCTTTTGGCTGCCCTGCTCCCTGCCCTGCGGGGCAACAAGCAGCCCCAGAACCAGCTCTGGGGCTGCTTGCCATGCCCTGTGTAGCCACAGCCACCCCAGCCCAGTCCCAGTCCCAGCCACCCTCGCCACCTCCAAGACTACTGCTGCCTTGCTCTCCGCTGCCTCAGCATACCTTGCTGTCTTCTTGCTCCCTCTTGCGTGAAGCTGCTTCCTGCAAAAGCTATTTGCAATCTGCAGTTTGCAAGTGGCTTCTCCATGAGCAGGCTTTGTGTGAAGCTAGCAAAAGCACGCCCCTTCGCTCAAAGGCGCCCCTTCGCGCCCCTTCACGCCAAGGCATGCCCCTTGTGGTTGGGTATTAGTGAATGCCACTGTGTCATCCAAAACATCATGGCATGTCACCTTTGACATGCATGTCATAGGTTTGCCACCACTGATATAGACACTGGGAATCCCGCAAAGGAACAGAACCTACTTGATGGGAAATTCCATTTATCGACAGTTTAGCTAAAAATCTAATTATTATACTAATGGCCTTCCTTTTGCACCTATCTGAAACTCAGCTTTATATAAGTAAAATAGATCTCATCAAATTGTTACTATTTATTGACAAATAATACTGGAACAAGCTAATTCCAGCACCCAGAATTGTGGTAAGTGTGATATCAAATATTTTATTATTCATTTACTTTACTTTATTTTTATTTATTTATTTAGCCCTCCAGAACAATTTTGTTTATGTATGTGGGAAGTGGTAGAATCAATTAAAAATCCATTCTGCTGATGAACAGCATATGCTGGCAGACTTATGTCACTGGATCCAAGTGTTAGGGTAATCAAAATTTAATTAACTTCCATTTTTTTTTCATTTTTGATCTGTGATTGATTAAATATATGTAAAAATGTTTCCCCACTTCAGCACTGACCTTTCCCCCCCATTTGAAATAAATTATTTTAATTCAAAATTTCATTATATAAATATAACTTACATTTGAGTCTAAAAAGCAATTAAAAAGTTATTAATTTCCATTTATGGCATTTCCAAGCCTCTTAAAAATGGAATATCTACTTTCAGGAGCACTTTTTCAAGTTATCAGTTATATAACGATAACAGGCCTCGAGCTATCTGGTGTAAAGAGTCCCTCCAGTGGGATGAGATGGGCAGTGACAAATTTGATTAAATAAATAAATAAATTCATTGTCATAAAGATTAAGGCTTTTAATTTAAACATCTGGAAGCAACATGGCCAAGCAAACCTATTCCTAGGTTTCGAAGAGAGAAGAATATGCTGAGGCAGCATGCCCAACATGATATTCTCAGTCACCACAGTGGGAGTTACATGGTAGAAGCTAGAATATAACATATCTGAAGGAATATGAATTATGAAGAACTGAAGATGGCTGAATTCCTATTGTAAAAAGTCAGTCAGAAAGGCAGAGACTTTGATGTCAGGATGTGAAATCCTGCCAGCAGGAGGATGGGTTATGTAGTAATTAGATTAGTCAGTATGCTTGTGCTAGAAGTAGGAATGCAGTGGGTATTACTGAGAAGGCAGTTCCTGCACTTCAAGGCCAACTGACCTGCGTTATCAGAAACCATTAAAAGGAATGCACAGCTGCCAGTAGGTAAAGTAAAAAGCTTTTAGAAAATAAGGAGGGGCAATGGGCCTTTTTGTATTTGTATTTGGCGGGCTTCCTTCAGACTGATCTTTGCACTGTACCTGATCACTTTGTATTAATAAAGATTTCTTTCATATCCTGAATGGCTTGTGACTAAGAACTTCTAAATTAATATCAAGGACCAGGAACAACACATTTGAAAGTACAAGCTTATAGAAAAGTTTTAACAAGTGATTCTGTGAATATTGATTGAAAGGGATACATTCATTTTAGGTTTTTTTTTTTTTAGTACATAATGAATTTGACAGCATACACTCCTTTAGGCTATTTGTTTCCCAACATTTCCAAGTTGCCATCTCTGGTATCAGGGGTGAGAGACAGAGCAAAAAAAGGAAGGAATAATTTACTTCTAAAATACCAGGATTCTTAGATAACTGTGGGGGGGGGAACTATCTGAGTTCACAGCTTCATTTGGCAACTGAAGAAACAAGACAATGAGTGAATTAAAAAAAGTAAGGTTATGCTTGCTCAGTTATCTTATTTGCTACATGTCTAAATTATGTTTGTGAAAAATCTTTTAACAGCAGCCAACAGGAGCAGGTCCCCTACATCTGCTGTACATGGCTGAGATTTTCTCAAGGAAATTTGTGGGCACACAGAGCAATGCAGGACAGAACCAAACAAGGCACTTACCATTGCACGAGCAAAGGTTGGCTTGAGCAACTTTAGATGTAGGCCATTATGCATAAATAAGAAATGACCTAATATTAGTCGTAATCAGACACGCATATTGGGAAGATTACAAGACCACTTAAAGTAGTGATCTTCCTTTAGCTAGAATGGGCCAATGATAAGCAATTGCTGATTTGTAATTCAAAATATCTAGAGGGCACCAGGCTGCCAACCTTTGATTTTAAAACACAGTGCAGATGAGAAAGAAAGAAAGAAAGAAAGAAAGAAAGAAAGAAAGAAAGAAAGAAAGAAAGAAAGAAAGAAAGAAAAGCAATTTAGCAGCATAGAAAACATGATCAATTAATTACATCTACATGTAATCCACTGAATACTGTTAAGTTTCTCCTTAAGAGCAGAAGCTAAAACCTTGAGAGAAAAGGGCAGCTTGCTAGTATGAGGAAAAGGAATCCCAGGACGAAAAGAGTAGAATGGTAGAGGGACTTATCCTGAAGCCCCTTTCTGGTCACGGAAAGATGGAGCAGACAGGCAATCTAGCTAGAAAAATTCACTGTTAACAAAAACTTTGCTACAAGCAACAATATAAGGGAAATGGAAGAAAAATATATAACAAAACAGTAGCGTAGTAAATGATTTGATCTTTGGTCACTTGAACTATGTCTAAATCCATCTTTTTTCATAAGGCTTGAACTATCTGCTCCTTCTTTCAGTGACCAGAAAGTAAATCCAACTACTTTCTCTATAATCAAAGAAGAAGCAAACAGACTACAGCAGTATTCCCAGGGAGGGAGGGAAGGAGGGCAAGTAGAGGTTAAAGCACCTTCTATGGAACCATGCACCCAAAAGCTGTGTCATAGGCAAACTTGATATTCTTCTCAGATTGCCACCCTACAAATATCTATTAGTGAGACCCCAGCCAGTAGAGCTATTGATGTAGGTTCTCCTGACAAAATGTGCTATGATGCCAGAAGGGATCTGTTTTCTGCTGGTTAAATATGCCAGAGCAATGCATTCCTTAAATCACCTGTTAATGATGGATTATATAACAGGATATAGCCTGGGGTGTATGGGGTGTCCAGGGAGGGGTAGCACCTCTGGGGGAGGGGCCTGTTGCATCCTTTTTAGGGCTGCTTGTTCAACCTTTGGTCCCCACCTGGCACTCAGCTCTCACCTGTGGCTCCAAGTAGCTGTAACATGTGTAGTGGCCACACCCCGGTAAACTGTTTCAGCAGACGGGCCAAACCAGGTGAGGGTAGCCGATGGGTCTTTGACTCTCGGTGAAGTAGGGGATTTGTATATCCCAGTGTGTGAAGTCCAGCCATGGCAGATTGAGTGGAGACTGATAATGGTCCAATGGTCAAGAAGGCAGGCCCAGCAGGCATTGTGGAACACTAAGAGCATGACAAGACACTTAGACATCCTGGTCATCCACTGCAATAGGAGAGGTCTCCAGCTGTGACGGTTCTCCATGCCACTGGATTAAAGTCTTTTATGTCGAGAGAGTGTGACTGTCCCATGCAATGGCTGTTCCACTTAAAACTCTATCACACACAGGTTTCTGTTGTGCAATTCATCTTCATGTACAACTGATCTGCAAATCATCTCAGTCCAAACCTATTTTGTTGAGCCCTGCAGCGATGGGGGAGCAGCAAAGCAACAGGTAGAGATGACCACTGGCAGTTGTAGTCACAAACCTGCATGTGTGTGGCCCTTGGACCAGTGGTCATTTGTCTCAGTACCCAGGGCAGCAGAGGTGTCCAGCAGCATGCAGGGTGACTGGGCAGCCCTTCTAGGATAGCACTGCCCACTGTCGCATGAGGGAGGGGTTAGAAAAGATACCCTAAACATTGCTTGTCCCACAACATCTGGCTGGCTAACCACAGCTGGCAGATTATCTCCTTTGTGGTCGAGCATCAAGAAAAACAAATTTTAAAAAACCTCATTTTTGGAGCCTGGAACACCCATACTTTGCTGAGGTAGAGGTGTCAAGGCCTGAAAGACAAACAGCACTCACTGCAGCTGAACTTCGCCATTACAGCATTGACATTGCTGCACTTAATGAGACCAGGCTGGCAGATGAGAGTCCATTACAGAAAGCAGCAAGTGGATATACATTCCTTTGGAAAGGAAAATCACAGACCGACAAGAGGACTCACAGAATAGATTTTGCAATGAAAACTATGCTGAAGAACATCTCTAGTCTACCCACTGGAATAAATGAATGCATTATGAAGTTCCGCTTTTCTCTCAGCAAGTCCTGGTATATCAGCATCGTCAGTGCCTATGCGCCAACTCTCACGAGTCCAGACAAAGACAAGAAAGATTTCTACAAGGACCTGGACCAGATTATTTGAACAAATCCCGCCAGCGACAAACTTGTCATACTGGGTGACTTCAGTGCTAGGGTGGGGACAGACAGTGACAACTGGGACAGAGTCCTTGGGAGACATGGGGTGGGAAAACTAAATAGCAACAGCCTGCTGCTTCAGAGCAAATGTACTGAGCACAACCTGCACATCACTAACATGATGTTCAGAGTTGCAAACAAGTAGAAAACTACCTGGATGTATCCCAGGCCCAAACAATGACACCTTCTTGACTATGTCATAGTATGTCAGTGTGACCTTAAAGACATCACCACACCCGCACCATGCAAGGTGCTGAGTGCTGGGCATAGTACAGGCTGGTCCAGTCAGTCCTCAACCTGCACATGGCCCCTTTACATTGTAAGCAACCAAGAACTGTCAGAAAGTCATTCAGCATCAGCAGACTGAAAGATCCAAGCCAAGTCCAATGCTTCCAAGACGTCCTTAATGAAAAACTCTCCAGAAATTTACTGCTTGTAGAAACTTGTTCTGAAAAGTGGATGCAGTTTAAAGATGTCATCATGCAGACTGCAACAACTATACTTGGACTGAAAACCCAGGTGCATCAAGACTGGTTTGATGAAAACCACAAGGCCATTTCAGCAGCCCTCCAGGTCAAGAACAAGGTCTATGCAGACTGGCAAAACAGTCCATCATCTGTCTCAAAGAAAGACAAGTTTAAGCACCTGCAGTCCAAAGTACAGATGGAACTGCGAGAAATGCAGGACAAGTGGTGGCAGAGAAAGGCTGAGCAAGTGGAATGCAATGCAGGCATGCATGCCACCAGAGAGTTCTTCAGCACCATAAAGTTTATAGTCCTTCTAAATCAGGATGCTCTCCCTTGCTGTCATCTGATGGACTGAGCCTGATCAAAGACCAGGAAGGACTGAAAAACCATTGGGATGAACACTTTTCCAACCTATCCAATTTTCCAATCAACAGTTGATCATGATGTCTTACAGCAGATTCCTCAGCTGCCAGTCTTGGATGCCCTAGACCTGCTTCCCTCTACTGATGAGATCAAGAAAGTGATCTCACAGATGAACTCAAATAAAGCAACAGGGCAGGATGGCATTCCTCTTGAGATCTACAAAGCACTAGACCCAAATGCTTTACAGGCATCCCAAGACATCTTGGGAGACATTTGGTCCACAGAGGAGATGCCTGACAACTTCTGCGATGCCCTCATTGTGGCTCTCTATAAAAATAAGGGAAGCAAATCAGACTGTGGGAACTACAGAGGTATCCCACTGCCATCCATTGCAGGCAAGATCTTTGCCCACATTCTCCTGAACAAACTTGTCACTGTCCCGGAAAGGAACCTCCCAGAGGTGCAGTGTGGCTTTCGGCCAGAACGGAGTACAGCAGATATGATATTTGCTATGAAGCAAGTCCAGGAGAAGTGCATCGAGCAGAACAAGCCTCTTTACTCTGTCTTCATTGACTTGACAAAGGTGTTTGTTGACACTGTAAACAGGGAGGCTCTCTGGATCATCCTGAGATGTAACAGATGCCTGAGGAAATTTGTGAAGTTGATTCAGCTACTCCAGAATGGAATGACAGGACAGGTTCTTTAACAGTGTCAGCTCTCCCAAGTAAACCAGACAGGGAACACAGCCAGAAGAGCTACCTCTATTTTATTGTTATATCTGTTTTATGGTACTATATTTTATTGTGGCTGATGCCCAACTTTTTGATATGGTCAACTGACTAATCAATAAAGTTATATTACTATTACTACTTTATTGTTAGGCTACATTAACAGAATCTTTCAAGTCTGAAAGTACAAATCTCCCACTGTCCCTATTTACTGCCTAACCAGTTAGGGTGGGTCCTTCCTAAGTTTCTTTCTCTGCCTGTTACTCAGTTGCGGACTCCTCTATCTTTTATCAAATCATTCCCTAAGCAGCATCTCTTCCCCCTGACTTCCAAGGTAATTCTCACATTCCATTACAAATGGTGATACATCAGCTGCATTTGCCATTTCCACTGGGGTAAAACAGGGTTGTGTGCTAGCCCCAGTCCTGTTCAATTTGTTCTTCACTTGCATGTTGTCACGTGCTGTCCAGGGTCTGAAGGACAGAGGGTACCTCAGGTACCGATTGGATGGCTCTCTTTTTGACCTTCACCACTTGAACACATGGACGAAGTACCTCCATACGGTCATTCAAGAAACCATCTTGGGTGATGACTACGCACTCCTGGTGCACAAATATGGTGATCTACAGTTGATGCTGAACAAATTCTCACACTGCTATGCTCTTCAGCTTGACCATCAGCCTGAACAAGACTGAAGTATTTTACTAGCCCGTGCCAAATACGAACCCCATAGAATCAAAAATCACTGTTGATAAGACCCAGCTGACAAATGTAAACAGCTTCAAATACTTGGGGAAGCATCATCTCAAGCAATGGGTCTTTGAACAAAGAAACTGACTCCAGGATCAGCAAGGCCAGCCAGGCACTGGGGTGGCTGCGAACTAGAGTGCTCAATCAGCACATCTGTATCTCCACAAAGCTGAAAATCTACAGACCTGTAGTTATCCCTTCTCTCTATATGGATGTGAGCCCTGGTCTCTGTACCGAAGGCACATCAAACAACCGGAGAAATTTCACAGGCACACTCTCTGCTCCATCCTCAGCATTCATTGGCAAGACCGTGCCTCCAACCTGGAGTTCTTGGATTGCACGGGATCCATCAGCATTGAGTCTCTGGTATCAGAGCCCAGATGCAGTGGGTGGGACATGTAATCAGAATGGATGACCACCGTATGCCTTGCCAGTTGCTCTATAGCATACTGGAGTCTGGGAAGAGACCTCGAGGTCAACCACACAAGCGCTATAAAGATGCTGTGAAAGAAACCCTACGCCACTGTCACATCCAGCCAAGGGAACTAGAAGCTGTGGCTGCTGACAGAACCTGCTGGTGAGCCCTGTGCTAAGAAGCCTCCCCAGCTTTGAAGACAGGAGCCACCAAAAACTGATAGAAAACTGTGAGTGGCATCACAGAATAACACCCATAGTTACCACAATAATGGAGTTCCATTCCCCCCATTGTGCTAGACTCTGCGCTTCCAGATTGGGACTGCAGAGCCACCTCCATGTCCACAGATGAACTGCACAACAGTGTGTCTTCTTCGAACCCGAAGGACTACCACCCATAGCCTTCTGTCCTTCTAGAGTATGTCTGAAATATTTTCTTAATACCCTGCACACATCTAGCTTGTGTCAGACTCATTCTCTAGAGATTTGGGCAGCAAATGGGGAACACAATATCTTGTGCCAAATGAAATTTGGAATTGACCTGGGCATAAAGCAAGGATCTGGACTTAGCACCTCCTTGTCTTGATGAAGTACATGCAGGTCACTGACCAAACCAGCTGAGATAAGGCTACTAAGCAAGCTGTCTCATAGGTGAGGATGTTAATGGATATCAGTCTGATGGGTTGAATAGAACAGTTGTTCCCAGGAAAGGATATGATGAATGTCTGGAGATGAGGAGGCTTGTGCCTCTGATAGTGGTGCATGTGAGGTTGGGCAAATAGAGACAACCCTTCCCTTTCCAGAAGAACAAAACTGAAAGTTGCTGCATATCTGAATAATGTATCAGTCAATCTATTAACCTTTTCCAGTCCTGTTTATAGGTCTGGGACCCCTGCTGATGCCACAAGTCTCTTTCAAAGAGATGCCATCATTCAAAGAAATGCCAGGGCATTTGATAGCCGCTGACAGTACCTGGGTGCTTAGAAGCCAAGGTGGTTTCTACTGCAGGGTCTGGAAGGTTGAAATGCTCCTGTATAATTTCTAGGGTCAAAGTTGTAGACTAGGTGCAGGTGTAGGAAAGGGCCTTGAGACAGGATAACTGGGTGTTTTAGGAGATGCCATGGGGATTCCGCACTTATCCCCTTAGTTTAGCCTTGGGTCAGCATGGTGCAATTAAAAGCACTTATGCCTTGAGCATCTTCCCTTTGTATATCACTTGGACAGTGCTGGCGTTAGAGAAAAAACATACACAATCCTTCTGGCCATGGTGCTACTATGGCATCAATCACCTCTGCTCTGTTGTCTTGCGGCAGGGAGAAAGGTTTAACTTGCCTGTTGTTTGCTGTTATGAATAGCTAAATGAAAAGTATCCCCATCTTGTGAGATCTCCTGAAAAATCTCCTAGTGTAAGAAACAATTTCCCTGAGACAAGTGCTAATGACTTAGCTAGTTGGCTCTTGTGTTGAGTGATAGGTTTATATATTCCTCTGATACGGAGATTGTAGCTGTTTCTTCGCTCATTTTTTTTAAGGTTGATTTGAATCTGCCCTGCTGGTTTACACAGGCTTTGGTTATAAGATCTGTCCATACAAGTCGGTGCAGGTGATTGACTTGATGCAAAAATACCTTTAGATCCAGCCATACCGCCCTCAACTCCAATTGGTTGGTAGAACTACTGATTTATGATGGACCATCATTCCTGCACTGATCTGCTTTGGAAAAGAATTAATCTTATGCTGGAATCTTGGGTCACTTGACTGGCCCAGTGGCATTCCCTGTGCCAGATGGGTGGCTAATCCCAGCCAATGCAACGATTGGGCTACTTTGCTTATGTTATGAGCAGGTGGAATTGGCTGACAATTTGACTCTGAGTGGAAGGAGGAGCCACTGGAGCGGTCTGGAGTGGAAGTGGGCTTATTGTATTAAGTCCATAGTCATGATCATTAACCCATGTAATCTTGTCAACATCATGCGGGTTGGCCTCCTGCATGCTAGAGTATCCCTTACAGACCCTTAAAGTTTGAGGGGTAGACTCCTGAGATATAACTGGTTCCCCCCCACCCCCATGTCAATAATATCTCCCAGATGCAGCATCAACTTTGAAGGTATGAGCATTATTTTGGTAAAGGTTACCACAATACTGTGCTTCTGGAGGTTCTGAAGCATCAAGTTGAGGCTGCTCATTACTTTCTCCACAGAGTGATAAGATAAGCAGACTGTATAGATAAACATAAATGTGGACACACTGGTACCCAAGGCATTCCATAGGGACTATCATTACTTTGATAAATACTCTGGGTGTTGAGGCCAATCCAAAGAGGCTGCTTTGAACTGGAACTTCCTATATGAAATCTGAGGCCTATGAATAGCTAACAATAACAAATAAAGAAATAAAATCAGATAAAAACCAGTTAAATGAGTACATATTGAAAAGGCCAGCTAAAGAGAAAAGGTTTCATTTCTTTCCTAAAAGTGGAAATCATGGGGGCTAAGTGCAACTCCAGAGGGGCTGCTTTTGATAAGTAACACAGGCTAAGACCCCCTCCTTCTGTGTGCCATAGGAAAAAACTCAAAAAGTAGAGGCAACTTGAGGATAGCTTTTAATGACCAGACAGGTTCTCAGCAAGATATGACTCAGACAGTCAGACTCCAAGCTGTTTAGGGTTTTGCAGTAAAAACAATTCCTTAAATTATGCCCAGAAAATAACTGGCTATCTGTGTAAGTATTTTAATATCACCTGACATTATACACTATGTAGCAGCTTGGCTATTGAATTTTGGATTGATAGATACTTCAAGACACTCATCATGGGTAGCCCCATACAGAGCACATTGCAGTTGTCATGGAGGAATTGTGCTATTTATAACTTGGAAAAGAGGCTCCTCCCTTTCTCTGAAAATTAAATTATCTCAGCCAGTGAACTACACAGAATCTGCACAGGATCCACTTGCTTGTATGCCAGACAACTGAGTGGCATTTCATAAATAAATATACATATTTCATTCTTCTCCATATCAAATTATTCTTGTAGGTTCTAGCATCATATTTTTACATTTCAGTAGCTAAAAAAGCTTTTCCCATCCATGTATGCCACTATGCCTTTTAGGAGTATGCCCAATAGTGTCTCACAGATGTCCACATTTTTGCAAATATCCAGCTGATACAAGTGATGTTTATTAATATATGGCTGTGACTCAATTTGAAATCCTATTTATGAAAAATATTACAATATATATCAGTGGAATTTATATTGTACCTATGCATCAGATTACAATCTCATGACAGCATAATGAAACAGCACAAGCATATTTGTTTAGGTCAATTATTTGCAATCCATGTTAACAATAAATAAATATCACAAAATAGAAAATATATTGGAGAACATCCATTCCAACCCTCTGCTCAATTGAAAATCTGCAATGCATAGTGCAACCTCCCCAGTTATTAAGGTCTCTGCTGAAATGCCTGCAACAAGGGCAATCACCTTCCAAAGCAATTCATTCTTCTAAACAGCTGTAACAACCTGAGTGGGAGGGAGAATGTATGCATTGTCACCTCCAATCCTGTGAAGGACCATGGGCTACCTTATCCCCTTTGTTATATTTTTCAGGATAAGTATGCTGCCACCATCTGTGTGATCTACATTTACTAAATTTGAACCTGAATACAGAGGAACACAGACCTAACAGTTGCATGGAGGAAGACAGGTCATTTTCCCCAAAGCTTTCCTTTTCTCTCCTTAAGTACCACGTAAGCATAGACATCCAGCAGTATAGCACATGGCTAAGATCTTACCTTACATATTGAATGGTGAAATTAACTTCAATGCCAATTGTAAAACATTTATTAAAAATTCCTGAAGAAAGAAGTCAGAAATGGTCAGCTGTCATTTAAAATAAAACTTTACTAATTAATACCTGTCAGGCTTATCTGCTTTACCTATCAGGACTCTTGAAATTTGAGAATACCCTAGGACTCCATAACTGCATTTAGCTTTTGCTCTCTGCTAGCCTCTTGAAGATAAAATAATCCAACAGGGAGTTTCCTTGAGAGGCAGAGATAGTTTCCAAGGAAGAAATTCAAACTGACCAATCAATGCTGTGGATGCCATGTGTTTCAGGTGATTTCTACACTACCTGTCTAGCATAAAGTTGGCTAGAGGATAATTAGCCTGGGTTGTAGATTCAGAACACTTTTTGTCCAGGTATGCCTAGACATGCCTCTGTTTGCAGCCATGATCTAACAAGTGGGGATGGTTGTCTATATACCTTCCAAAAGCTCTTTCAGAATGTTCTTCTAATATTTAGCTGAAATCTGGATCCTTAGAATTTCAGTGCACTGCTTCTAATTCTGCCCTTTGATGCCCCATGTAACAAATCTCATGCTATTTTTGCATCACAGTTTCATACACACACACATGCATACACACACACACATATAGACAACTATCGTATTTTCATTTAATTTTCACCAAGCTAAACAGATACACTCTTTCAACTGTTTCTCATGTAAATCAGTTTTCAAAACTCTTATAATCAAGGTTACCTTTATCTGGATGTGCTCGTTTTTCATCCACAATTAGTGACACAGTACAGGGTACCTAGAATGTTAATGCATAAATGGACGCAGTATTCCAAGGGTGGCCTAATCAGCACAGAATAAAGAAAACTTCTAATCTTCTATGATGAACACTATTCATTTATCAGACTACTTTGTAAGAGTATTAATTGGTGCAATATTAATCACAGATACAAATTGTGCATTTAACTTTACATTAACTGCCTTCCAGCAATTTGTTGTATAAAAAAACTTCATTAAAGAATTTCAAAAATATTGGTTATATCATGGAAATATGATACCTCATTCAATGTTGCTGAGGAAAGGTATGTGCCTTCATTAAAGGTATGTGAGGAAAGGTATGGGCCTTCATTAAAAACTGGTAAGGATCCTCTTCCACATTTTAGAAAAAACAGAATATCCTCCCCTTTATTAAAACCCATAAGGGAAAAAAAACCAGACTGACATAAAAAGCAAAGAAGGCAGATCCCACTAATGGGGGGTGGGTAGGAAAGGAGGGATGGTCAGATGACAACCCCACTGCAAAATGGTTAACTGGAAACAGAGCTTCCAATCACAAACAATAGGTCACAAGAATTATTTCTGAAACAGCAGGTAAATCCAGATCAAATAAAAGAGGCACAACTATATTTGAGCTGTAAATCACTTGAAACTAAGAATTGACTCCCAAGACAAAAGTCTAATGTGGCTATTCATTAATTCCCACACAATCGCCTGCAAACAGAATAAATCTTATTTTTGTTAGTAGCTTTAGCTATATTTCTCTTTTACCTCAACAAAGGCATGCACATAAACATTAGAAAATATGAAGGGTGAAAATCTTTAGCACAAAACAATGTTTTGTTACAAGAATGCCATACTAGCAGAAATTAAACTCAATCCTAATACATGTTTACACAGGAATCCCACCAAGTTTAGGACTTTATATAGTGCTTGCTAAAATCACAGCCTTGAAAGATTTACTGCCTTCAGTCACTGCAGGAGGAGAGCAGTGTTAGTCTGTGGTGGCAAAAAAATCAGAAGATAGCATCTTTCCCCACTAGCACATTTTATTAAAAAGCTTTTGCTAGCTGCAGCTCACTTCATCAGATGCACAGAGTCCTTAGACTCTATTTGGGGGGGGGGGGTTAACAAGGGAAGATAGGATGCAGGTTACATATGAGAAAGATTACAAGTACCTTATCAATTAAGAATTGTAATGCGTTAAAACCCATTGCTTGTTGAGACCTTCTGAGATTGTCTGAAACCTTTTGATGTATCTGAGTTCAACAATTTCTCTCTCAGTAATAATGTTAAAATCCCGCTTTTCCAAAACAGTCAAACAGTCGGATTCCCTTTATGTGCAAAAGCTAAAGCGGCAGAAGAGGTTAGACTGTACTCTTTCTTTCCAAATCTTACACAGAGAGCGCGGCTACGGCGCTGTTTGTCCTGGACTTAATTCAATGGCCAGATAGCGACAATCGCTAGGTGTCCTTTCTCCTTTCGCTCTGTACTGAATCCCCACCCCCGTCCCCAAGCAGCTCCATCATACCGAAGGGCAGAGAAGCATGTACCTGCAAAGTATTAAGTATTTCCCTCCAAGGAGGCCTGGGAGCGCGTAACAGGACTGTCAAGAGGAAAGGCGGGAACATCCAGGCCACGGGAAGGGACAGGAGCAGCCTCCCCCATCGAGGTGACCTCCAGATGGCCTCCCTGATTATTACGGATTAAATCCAGCCCAAGGACTCGACTGGGGAGAGCTGGCGTACTGGAATATTCCCAGCACCCGCGCGGAAGTCCGCCATAGGGAGAAGACGTTTCGCCTCTTGTCACCGAAGGAGTTCAAGCACAAGCCGCGCAGGGCGAGGAAGGAACGGACGGGTCAGCCTGAGGGAAGAGAACAAGCGCTCCCATCCCAAAGCGACTCTCACGACGCAACCTGGAACGTACCTTACAGGGAGACACCGCGCAGGTGAGGTTCAGCCTCCACCAGCAGCAACAGCAGCAACAGCAGCATGTGTGGGGGAAAAAAAAAAGCTGCGCAGGCGCACTGAGCCCCACTGCCAGTCTCCCTGCTGTCGCGCAACCGCAGTGCTTGGTCAGTCTTTAAGACTACAGAAGAAATGGCAGGCTTGGGGGAAAGGGGAATTGGGCCTCGGAACGGGAGAGGAAGAGAGTGAGGCAGGGAGGTGGCGTGTTGATGGGAAGAGGAGAAAGTTTTCTGCGTGGCTTCGTTTGTTTTAAGCATGGAACGATAATCTAGACGACGCGACGGGTGCAATACGAGCGGTAAAACGGTTCACGCGTTGCTTTAGGCATGAGGAGACCCAGGTTCACATGTTCGTTCTCACTGGTTGATTTTAGGCCAGTCCCTGTCTTTCCGCATAACCTACTTCTTAGTAGGGGAATTTTTAAGGGGCAAAATGAGGATAGTCGGAGGGGTGGGGGAGAGAAGGTATACTGTCTTGAGCTCTTAAAGCAAAAATACATATAAATAAAATTAGTACATTAAGGGAGGTAGGGATGGATGGGTTCATTATATCAGTATGGTGCTGTGCAAAGGAGCTAGTATTAGCTTAGCTAGAGGAGGTAAGTTACTGCTGTAGTTACTTCTTACAGCATTCCAGATGGGCTTTCATGCTCTTCCAGAATATTCCCAAATTCTCCAGAGCAGGTGAGGAAGTGTCACAAATATTGTTTTCCACAGTCCTTTCATCCAGCCAGTAAACTTGTTTGGAAATAGCGCCCCCACCACCACATTTATATTGTTTCAAAATCTGAGATCATCCAGTGAAGCTCAACAGTGGGAGTCAAAAGGAAGTGATTCTTCTCTTAGTGATGTGCACAGTTAATCTATGGAATTTGTTATCATAAGATATGGCAATGGTCATTGCAATAATAGTTTTTAAAAGGTGTAGACTAATTAATGGAGAAAAGTCTATAAATCACAATAGGTTACTAGGAAAATATAGCAAGATAAGGCATAGCCGTGAAAACTCACTGGATGAGTATAAATCAATACTAAAAAAGAATTGCACTAGGATTGGCTTTCAGAGAACATTAAGAACCATTAGGTTATAAAGTGATATATGGATGAGATTATTTATCATGAAGTTAGGGAGGAAAATATCTAAATTGTTCAACTTTTAAAAATGGTTTATTAGGAAAAACATGTTAATTATGTAAAGCCAATAAATTTGAGCAGTGGAATTTTCATTCTAAAATATAAAAAGAAAGATTTCTGTTGATACATAACAGATTTAAGACAAATTTAAGCAAGAGTTTCCTTGCATAATACAAAGTTAAGTTCTGGAGTTTACTGCTCCAAACATGGATAGATACAGAATTTTCTGTAGTATCTGAGCAGTTCTTCAAAGAAAAATGAGTAGCTAAAGTGGTTTGATCTAAAATGGTAAGTTTCAGTTTGAAATGGTCTTACCAGGATTATGTTCAATGGAATCTGTGCCATTTAGCTTGCTTGCTTGCTTGCTTACTTACCTACTGACTTATTTATTAATTAAACAGTTTTATAAGGCTGCCCAACTCACACATGGTGTGTTGTGTTCTGGATACAATCTGGAAAAGGCTGAATTTGATTTATTCAAGTTCCATAGTCATTTCAGGGAACAATCTCAGGACAGTGAAAGTGACCTTCATGTAAGCCTGTAATATAACAGTATGCTGAGGAAGCTTCATTTATTGCCTGACCTACAAAAAGAACAGAATTGTTTAGTAAGGATTGGAAGGTCAGTGTCCTTTTGCTGTCACCTGCTGAACTGTAGCAGTTTCATATGTAGCTTTCTTTTCTTCAGAGTATTTGCTACAAAAATTTCTAAATTTAAATCCATGGACAGAATAATATGACCAATGGAACCTTCTTATAATTAAACTAAAGAGGGGAAAGTTTGCAAATACTGCCTGGATTCACATATTGCACTAAACTTACAGTATTTGTTCTTTATGGTGTGATATGCAAACCCAGCCAAGTATGGTTTAATCAACAAACCATTGTTAAGCAAATAATTCTTTAGCATGATATATCATCCTAGCCATGCTTCATATTAAGGGAATATATGGGAAGAGGACCATAGCAAAATAATATGAATCATATGTGAACTTTATAATTGGTATTATTACAGAAGATTATTATGCAAGAGCAAGTGGATTTTTTTTCTTTTTTAACCCAGCAAAGTTGAGATTAAAGATGAATTTTAACGTCAGTGTAATAGATATGTCCAGATTCAAACTCACTCTCACCCATGGAAGCTCATTGGATAATTCTGGTTCAGTTGCTATCTCTCAGCCTAATTTACCCCATGGCATTGTTGGAAAAGAAAAACAGTACTATATACACTGCCTTGAGCTATGTAAGAAAGGTGGTATATGCATCTAGCAAATTACCATTTAAATACGTATGAAACTGTGTGGCCCCTCCCAGATCTAAATAGTAAAGGTAAAGGTTTCCCTTGACGTAAAGTCCAGTCGAATCCGACTCTAGGGGGCGGTGCTCATCTCCGTTTCTAAGCCTTGGAGCCGGCGTTGTCATAGACACTTCCGGGTCATGTGGCCAGCATGACGACTCGGAACGCCGTTACCTTCCCGCCGAAGCGGTACCTATTGATCTACTCACATTTGCATGTTTTCGAACTGCTAGGTGAGCAGGAGCTGGGATTAACAACGGGAGCTCACCCCGCCGCGCGGTTTCGAACCGCCGACCTTCGGATCGACAGCTCAGCGGTTTAACCCGCAGCGCCACCGCGTCCCTCTCCCAGATCTAAATACTTTCTATTAAATTAACCAAAACTACAGTGTGACTTAAAGGAGTCTTTATTTCATTCACAGCCAAACATGATATTCTTTACATTTTGTTTCTTCAACCAGGTCCTCACAGGCCTTTAAATCTGTGTAAATATGTACAAATCTATGTAAATAAATAAATTTACTTTAAAATTATTTATTTAGAGTATTGCACCTGGCTGACCTTGGGTGATTCCAAAATGCTACGGTAAAGGTAAAGGTAAAGGTAAAGGTAAAGGTAAAGGTTTCCCTTGACATTAAGTCCAGTCGTGTCCGACTCTAGGGGGCGGTGCACGTTTCAAAGCCGAAGAGCCGGCATTTGTCCGTAGACACTTCCGTGGTCATGTGGCTGGCATGACTGAACAGAATGCCGTTACCTGCCTGCCGAAGCGGTACCTATTAATCTACTCACATTTGCATGTTTTCGAACTGCTAAGGGTTCAATGAAAAATAATCCTCCACCTCTATAGCTTTAGTTTAAATAAGGATATTAAAATAAATGAAACAGGAAAATAACTCTTGAAATGAGCTCTTTTGTTATCTGTATTTATATCTCCATGTAATTACCACTATTTGCTACATACTTCTGCCAAAGATGAATACACTTCTTAAAGTCATCACAAAAGAACTTTACATTTTGTTTCTTCAACCAGGTCCTCACAGGCCTTTTCATCTCTTCATTTGAATCAAACAGATGCCCACAAATGTATTTCTTCTATTTTGGAAAAAGTTGGAAATCGCATGGCATGAAGTCTGGACAGTATGGCGGATGTGGTAAGACTGTGAGATTCAACTTTGCAATTGCATCTTGGCTGGGTTGTGAGGTGTGAGGCCTAGCATTGTCATGTTGCAGCAAAATGTCCTTCTTGTGCTTCCAAATGCTGCTTAATCACTGTTTCAAAGTTTTGGGGTTACAGTGTAGAGCTCGGAATGATTGTGGTACCATATTCAAGGAAATCCATGTGAAAAATACCAGCTGCATTCCAAAAAACTGCAACCATGAGTTTTCCTGCTGAGGCCTGGGATTCAACTTTTTTTTCCACAGATGAAGCTTTGTGATGATATTCAGTGGACTGATGCTTCATTGCTGGGTCACAATGATGAGCCCATGTTTCACTGACTGTCACAATGCTGTAAAGAAATTCCTCACCTTCATTTTCATAGTGGGACAATAATTGCTGTCAAACTTTAATTTTTGAAGTTTTTATCTCTGCTGTTAGCATGCAAGGAACCCATCTTGCACAAATCTTCCAGTATTGAATATCGATAATGTAACTTATTTGTTCCTGTGAAATGCTAAGTTTGAGAGCAGTTTCTCTTTGAGTGATCCGTCAGTTAATCAGTTCATTAACCTTTACCATGTGAAACTTGTCAGTTATTGACACAGGTTGTTCACCTCGTTCTTGATCATACAGATCAGCTCTTTCAGGTCTACCATCTTTACATTTTTTGACCTAGCAATGCACAGCACCTATATCAACACAGTCATTACATAAACAACCTGATTCAGCAGTGAATTTCAATTGGAGGGACTCTTTTGGCACTCAAAAATTCAATCATGGCACAATGCTTAAAGCACATTGCTGAGTACTTACTGCAGACTTCCATTTCACAAATAACAATGCAACCTTTTCTCACAGCAGTTTCTTCCCAATTGAAATGAAAGAACGTGCTAAGGAACACATCAGAGCTTCTAGTGCATCAGTACTGCCATCTCTTGGCAATTTATAACATTGAAAGCATTACTTGTCATTCAACCCACATATAACAGATCTGACATTTGTCATATTTCAGCAAAAAGATTTAAATAAAGGGCTTTAGCATGAAAAGGTTATAATCCAGTTTTGGAGATGAAAATATTACTTCTGGGTTCTGTGTTGTTTAGGTCTAGTTAATTCAAATTAATTTCCTCTCTTTAGGTAAATTAAAAACAATTCATCTTGCTTTCTCAGTGTATATCTTGATAGAAGAACATACCAATTCTAGTTCCTTTGTTCTGTTGACTGCATATTATTTCTATTTCTGATGTGCATTGGAACATGTAATAAAAAATGAATTATTTGACAAATCTCTATTAAAACATATTTCCAGTCTGACTTTTGCAACTGGTCAGTTTACATTTATTTCTTCAAAATTCTTCTTGCTGTGTTTGCAAATAAAAGATAAACTTCTCTAAAGTTAGTCTTTAAATGTATGGGTCCAAATAGTAGTAAGTGGGACAGTCATGATGTGGAAAGGTGAGCTATAAATAAAATAAATAGGTGGGCATGGATCCATCTACTCAGCCAACCTCTTTCCTCCTCCCTATCTCTTTTCCCTATTCTTGTTCAAGATTACTGAGAGGGAGAGGAAAAAGCTTCTCCCAATAAATCTATTGCTAGGTTAGAGGATGAAGTTAAACCTTTCCCTTCCCTAATCCTAATCTGTAAGAGACTGGGGGGGCGGGCAGTGTTACATGAAAGCAGGCTGATTGGTGGTGTCCATAACATTTTTTCGAAGTTACAGCAGAAAGAATGGGGTTGTCAGCTGACATTCAGAAGTCTCTCTCCAGGGGCATTTGTGCTCATGATAACTCATTACTCTGTGTCTGAGAGGGACTCAGCAGGGGTTTCCGGGAATTTTTTTTTTACTAGCAAGTTGTGTGGCCTGAAAAAGTTTGAAAACCCTTGCGCTAGGCCACTCAGACGATGGGTAAGTATTGTGTTTCAAAGGCTTTTGATGACTGAAGCTATTACCAATTGCATGTTTGAAGGTGAGCTGGAAATAAATAGTTCAAGTAGCTTTATTGTGGCCATGATGACAGGGTGGATTTTAGCTTGCTGCCTGTTTTGGAAGTTGATGCTCCTTAAGAGACTAGCAGTTTTTGATTCAGTGCTGTTTGCTTGTTTTCCCACACATAAGCTATATATTTATAGATAAATAAATGCTATGTGAGGGAAAATGAGTTTCCAGTGTAAATTTCTTCACAAAGATACTGATTCAGAAAAAAACAAAATAGTCTAGCACTTGAGAAAGCATGGAGAGGGTGGTAATTTGAAATGCAGTGCTGTGATTTTTCTTTTGCAAAATGAACATTATACATTTTTTACAAATTCATCACATTTACTATTTTGTTCTACTTTTATTTTCAATCAAATTTCCATGATCAGTTAGGTGCCACCAAGTTGGGCCAACCCCTGGTATCGAAGCAGACAAATGCTTCCATCTCAACCAGTTTCCTGGGATAACCTCTAGCTCTTTTATGGAAAATCTAGTAATCTCTCTGATCTTTCCTATTGCTTTAACTGTTGTCTTTCCCTTCTTTTACTTCCTTCAACCTTGCCAATCTTTTTCTAGGTCATCGTCTTCTTGGATCACGTATCCAAACAGGACTTTCTGCTTACTGATCACCTCAAGGGAGAAGTCAGTTTTAATTTCCTCCAATTTTTAAATTCTTCCAAAGAATTACTGGTTCTTTTTCTAGTCCATGGTACTTTTAGTATCTGTCTCTAAATCCATAATTTGAAAGGGCTTGCCTTCATTCTATTGTTGTTCCTGTCTGTCTGTCTGTCTGTCTGTCTATCTATCTATCTAGTCCCTGCCCATTTCCTCCCATCAGGGGACTCTGGGCAGTTTACAATATAATAATCGATTAAAATGACAAACATACAGTAAAAATACGATATATAAATATAATATTACTCTTAATAAATAAAAATAAGAGTAAAAATAAGAATAAAAATAAAGTCCAGATGGCAGAAGAATATAATACAACCCGTATGTGGGAGAAGTGGTCTAAGATACCAGCCATCCCCACGTGGAACTATTCCCCTCTCTGCCCCAAGTGATAGTTATATATAGTTAGCTTGCACATTCCAACATTATCACTTGAAAGACCATTGCTTAGCTATCCTGAGCACTTTTGTCACAGAAATATTCTTATCATTCATGATCTTGTTTAAATTTATCACTACCTTCTTTCCCAGGATTTTTTTTTAAAGAATTTGAAATCTAGGATAATTCTATGATCAGGTAACCAGTGCCATCTAGTGCCTGGTAACTGTTCTAAAATACAGGTGTAACCTACCTAAATTTAAATGCAGTATTTTTCAGTCAAAGCTTTATGGAGATCTTAGATTATATAAGATTCTACAGAGATTTTTCATGAAGAAAATCTATCTATGTGGTAGCTAGGAGTCAAAAATGACTTGATGGCACATAATCACAGAGATTTTATTTTTCCAGTGTTCATTATTCTGAATTATTCATTAGTCTACTTCCTAACTAAATAATAAGATGCAAATTCATAAAGTCACAGCATAAGGAGGATAGTGGGTGAGCTGAAAGTTCTATCTTAGTGTACACCAGAAGTCACTAAGCACAATCAGGTCTTGTAGTTATAAAGTACACGTGCAGTTTCCTTAGATAACATTTATGAACAGCAAATACCAATAGAATAACGCTTAAATCTTGATATCTTTGGATCATTTTTCATACATTGGTCTTCAGAGGCCTAAATATGGGGTATCCAAATTAGTTTAACACCCTACCCCCACATCTTTCTGATTAGAAATTCCTACCTGCAGTTCTACTGATAGTCAAATAAACCTGCCAGAAGAAGGCAACAGTAAGCCACTTCCATACTGTTTTCAAAGGAATGAATGTGTCATCAGAAGCTGAGCTTGACTCACAGGTGTATACCAGTATGTCTACTCACATTTCCCTGGTATCTTGAGATGTTCTGTTTTAGCTAACACAGCTTTTCCAGCTTAGCTTCCTCCAAATGCTTTGAACAGTCACACAGCCTGGAATTCTTGAAACTGCCATCCCAACAAATCTGGAGAGTATTAGATTAGGGAATGCTCACCAAACCACCTTGATTTCCTTTCATTCTACATGGCCACATTACAGCAATATGGCTCAGTATATTAAGATAAAAATGTCTGATTTTTTAAAAATTAAAGTGGCTAGAAGGAAAAACTACTTGATATATCCAGGATTTGAGCAACACCGAGAGTTGGTAATGGTCCAAGGAGGAGGAATGGGCAGTGCTTTATAACATTAGGCTCTGGGAACAATGCTCCCTTTCCCTTCCTGCCTACTGAAAATGGCCAGAAAGTGCATCAGTGGTTTGAATGACTAGTTTGCATGTTTGTTAGAAAGGGAGAAAGAAAAGTCATATACTATATACTGGTTAATTTAATACAGCAAATACAGGTTTAGCTCAAATAAATTTTTTGCTTTTATACCACAAATACTTTTGCATGACAAACATTGGTTTATACCTTGCAGAGGCTTGTTGTAAACCTAAGTAATTGTGGAGGAAAAGTAGAATATAAACCTAACAAACAAATAGCACGTATAGTTATTAAAGTAGCTTGGTCTTCAGATTTCATGCCACGAACACTGATAGAGAGGTGTGCTTTCATAAATTCTGCCTTAGTTCATAAAAGATTTATGATTTTTCTAGCAAAACATTGCTGTAATAGGCAGCAGCTAGCTTAAGTGGTAGGGTTTCGTGAAACTAAACCAGCTTTGCTTGGTTTAGCTGGCACAATCTTGTAATTTCCAGACTGACAATGGTTTAACTGACAGGGGCTTGTAATTTCCTGTCAAAAATTTGTAAATTTGTTGATGCAAAAAGGAAAGGGTAAATTCACTGCTGAATTAAAGATTATATCCAAGAAATGGTCAAGAAAAATGGGAAGTACTGTACTTGCTTATGCAGATCTGGTACATACTTGCTTGTTACAACTAACAGTACTATTGATTTATAATCTGATATAAATTTAGGCACATGAAAGGGGAGAGCTCATCAAGGGCTTATTGGAAAACAAGACAGCAAGGATTTACCCTTAATCCTTCAGAACAAAACAGTATCAATAAGGTATTAAGGGAAAGACTGTTTACACAGAGCTAATACAGCCCTCTCTGATATGTAGAATCAGTGTTACATCCATGCAAAGTTTACTTTTAATCTTTGAAATTAACACAGAATCATAGAAGAATCTAGGGAAGACTATAGAGTGCAGAGTTCTATAAAGAGGGATACTACTTTGAAACACTGCTTTCCAGTTAGTGCTGGTGAGTTATCCAAAGAAACCATAACTGATTGAATTATTGGCAATTTCATTTTGCATGGTTAGACACTTGTGGATCAGTCTTTCAGATAAGCATATGTTCCTGCCCCACTTATTAATACTAAATGGATGAAGCTATGTGCAATTCATGGTTTGTTTAGCCAAGCTTCAAAGGTGATAAGAATGTGGAAATCTGACTTTATTTACAAAGCCAGGGTTTATTTTTAGTTAAGTAATTTCCTTATTAGCTAGCTTCTTTCACACAGAGGAAATGACAGTCCCATTATCTGCAACCGCAGGTTGAATCAGCAATTGTGTACAGGTATTTTCACCAATTAAGTGACCTTTATGGCTTAACATAATGTATTAAGTACTGAAAATTGAAGCCTGTGCTACAATCCTCTATCAGTATAGGACTGGTACATTAGGAAAAAGTTCTACTAAATCCAGTTGGTAGTTCTGAGTAGGATTTTACTTTGTTCAATGTCTTTATTCTCTTTTAATATATTTTCTCACACAATAACTGAAATGTTTTACTTTTATTATGAATATATGAAGAATTAAAACTGCCTTACTTGACATGAATGTGCTTAAAGTGGTAATAAGCATTTATTACCTGTTTTATAACAGCAAATTTATAGTCCTCCTGAAGTAGCAAATCCAATTTTGAACATGGCAGGTAAGTCAGAGAATGTACTTAAATGAAACTGAACTCTACAATTAATATTAACTATATTTTTGCATCATTTGAGCCCTCAGTCAAAATTTATGTCAGAAAAATGAATTATAATGTCAGGAAAATGATTAATTGTGGTTACCAGATAACATTAATTTTTCTTCAAATATTTATTTCATTTGGTAAATTTATATAGCCACCCATCTCACATATGTGACTCTATTAATTACCTATGTTTGCATTTCACTAAAGACCCACTTGTCCCTCCCCCAGTCCATAGGACTTTATTTTTTTTCAAAGATTGTTAAAATACAAAATAGAGTATAGAAAAGACAGAGTATAGACCTAAAGAAAAACTATAAAAGTGCGAAGTTAGAAAGAGAAAAGGAAAGTGACTTCCAACTTTCTCCAATACAGATATAAGTGCAATTACAAAAATAATCACCAATAGTTAAACCTTAGTAACATTATTTCTATAAAATCAAACCTTTTAATTATTAAAACCCAAGATTAAAGCTTCGTTTTTTTCTGACACAAGCAAATAGTCTAAATGTGGTTGCCAAGTAGAAACAAATCCAGAAACGATATTTTCTCTTATCAGTGCTGTTAACTTGGCCATTTGGGCCAATTCCATCAGTTTAATAATCCAGTCCTCCACTGTGGGAATTTGTAGATCTTTCCATCTTTCTGCATATAAAAGTCTTGCTGCTGTAATCGTATATAAAAGTAAAGTCCCATGTTGTTGCTCATGCTGTTTCTCCATCAGTCCCAAGAGAAGCAGTTCTGGGGTTTTTTTTTGGTAAGTCCACTTTAAGAATCTTTTGTATATTAACACGTATTTGGTCCCACAATGTTTTGGCCTTCTCACACGTCCACCAAAGATGGTAAACAGTTCCTTCACCCTGAGAACATTTCCAACAGATATTTGTCACTCCATCATATATTTTTGACAACTTACCAGGAGTTAGATACCAACGATACATCATTTTATAAAAATTCTCTTTTAAATTATGATTAAAAGTAAATTTCAAACCTTTATTCCACATGTCCTCCCATTGCTCCAACATAATATTACATCCAAAAGTCTTAGCCCATTTAATCATACATTCTTTAACTTATTCTTCTTCTAAATTCATTTGTAACAACATCTTATACATCTTTGTAATAACATGATAATTTATGCAAAGTGCCATTTCAAATTGAGTTGTTTCATTTACAAATTTAAAATTCTTTTTATCCACTTTAAAATGTTCTGACAGCTGTGCATATGTAAAGCAATGACATGTAAAACCTTCCCACTCTAACTGTTCCCTTGTTTTAAGTTTAGGTTCACCCTCTTCAAACTTTAACAACAGACATTGCTAGAAATCACTCTTCATTAACTTTCTTGCCTAAGCAAGAAAGGATCAAATCAGAGTCAGTGCAAGTTAGCATTATTATTGCTACTGAATGCTACTGAAATTAATCCTTGATACACTGTGATGGTAACCCTCTCTTTAAGAAATTTGTTAATAATGAAGGTGCATACCAAATAACTTTTACTGCTTTAAACTACTATTGTCCAGGAGTTCATAACTCAAATAATCTCAATGGCTGTTGGTATGTATTAACTCAAGGGTAGGGCTAGTCCTAGGGAAAAAATCCTTGGGAATTAACATATATTCATGTTTTAAGATACCTTAAATCAACTGCTTGAGGTGGCATCTTCCAGTTTCTTTTGTGTAGGGGAACAAGCCCATGTTCCTACCTGCACTAGTAAAGAAGATAAAGTAGCTCTTATAGACATGATGGAGGAGGCTTGGACAGTCACTTCGTTCTCTTCCTCCAGTGGAAATTCTCTTTGTGCGGGTGGCATTTCCCATGGCTTGCAGAGGAATTCTGGGAGTTGAAGTCCACAAATCTTAACTTTAAAGTTGCTGAGGTTGAGAAACGCTGCACTAAACTGTGACAAGAGTGACAGTGGAGTCAGGCCGTTGGTCTGTCTTCCGCTTATTATAATGCAGTGCGTTTTCCCCAACCTAGACCTCTCCAGATGTGTTGGGCAGCAGGTCCCCGTTATCCGTAGTCAGCACTGGACCCTGCTTGTGGTGACACGATTCCATGGTTGGGAATTTAACGTCAGTGACTTTTTGCGGGGAGAGTGAGGAGCGGCAGCCATAGGCATCAAGATTCGTCAAAACAAATCCGGCTCCTTTAAATGCGATATCCAGGGGATAAGGAAGAGGGCCGAGCAAAGTGAACGGCGTATGCGTACAGCGCAAAACTTTCAAAATCCTCCTCCTCCCCGCCTTCTAAGGGAAATGTCACGCTCATACGTACTTCCGGCTGAGAACGAGCGTCGAGGGTAGAAAGAACTTCTTTCGCACGGCAGGGAATGTTGTCAAGGCGCGTGCGTGTTGTGTGGGATGAATGTCGGGTTTTCGGGCGTGAGTTTTTTAACACGGCCGGAAGTGTCCAGAGAGACCTGAGCGGAGCGTTCAATTTCTCTTTCCCCTCACTCACGGCGGGCGCTATGGAGCCGGGAGCTTGAGGGCGTAGCGGCTGCCTTTACCCCAGACATGTCAGCCGGTCGTCTCGGTGCAGGTAAGCGCGACGGGTCCTCTGCCCGCTGACTACACCCAGAAGTCGTGGGCCGCCTTTGCTTTGCCGGGCCCTTCATCACCCGGCTCTGACCTCTGCGCTGCATTCTGGCCCCTTCTTTTCTTCTAGGACTGGAGGCGTTGACGCCGAATTCCTTTTTTGAAAGATTAATCCTGGCGAAAACCCCTAGGCGCCTCTCCTCTTCCGCGGGGCTGCCTGTTCATGGCGCTGAGGCACCGGGATGTGTGTGAGGTGGGGAAGCGGCGACTCCTGGCGCGCTTGGGTGGGGCCGGTGCTAGCGAAAAGTGCTCCCTGAGGGAAATGAGCCAGTCTTACTTTCCATGAACTTAGGGCGCGGGAAGCTGGAGCTAGGCCATATCTGGGCCGAGCACTTTCCGTTCCGAAGCTTTCCCACCTCAACGATCTCAGTAAGCGATTGCGCTCGGTTTGGTTGCTGCTACTCGGAGCAAGCAACCTGTAGAGCAGAGGCTGACCGATGAAGAACGAACTATGGTCTCGGTACTCTAAGCTCAGACATATGTAAGATGAGAAAGGCAATCAAATGCCCTCCAGATGTTTTGGACTTCATCTCCCATCAGTCCCAGTTAGTATGGCGAGTAGCAAAGGATTGTGGGAGCTGTTGTTCAAACTATCTGGAGGGCACCAGTTTCCTGTGTTTTTGGTAAGCGGATTTTAGTCAGGCATGTCTTTTCCTTTCCCATATTTATAGGTGGGGATGGTGCTGATTGAATCTTTATTGATAGTCCTCATTAACAGAGTGCATTGGCTAACTGAAACACCATTAGGAATGATGTTCTCATCTACTCTCTGCCCTGAATTTATTAGCTGCTATTTTAGTACTTCTCCAAAGTTTATAAAAGGGAAATTTGTTATGCTGATTTGGTTCAGGAGTATATTAAATACAAAGTGCAAGAAGTTCTCTGAAGCACTGTGGAAATGATAAGTGGAAATGATAAGTATGGGGCAAAAATGCCCTACCACAGTGCACTACTTAACTTATTGGAGTAGCTTTAGTTTACAATTAGTTTATAATTTACTCATGTTATTTTTCCCCAAATCTGCTGAAAATTTAAGTCCTTCTGAAGCTAGTGATAGAACTTATATTGAAAAAGTTTTGTTGTTTTACCCACAGCAGGTGGCAGCACTTAGCTGATCTCAAAAAAAAACCGAGCAATATTGGACCTGATTAGTACTTGGATGGGAGACCACCAGGAAATTCCAGGGCTATAGAGTAGACTGGGGAGTTTTTAAAAAAATCATCCTTGAAGATGCTAATGGCATACCCCTTTTATTCTGTTGGAAAGAAAACTACATGAACATGTTTACATAGCATCAGGAATCAAGCTTGACCTGAGGAAGTTTCCTTTTGTTGTTGTTATTTTATATCATGCCCTAACCCTAAGCAGGCAGTTCACTGAATTCTTGATTTCCCTACTGAATTGCTTTAAACTGTTTCAGTGAGAGCACTCCATTCTTGTTCATCTATGAACATTACATATTCTATCCAGGCATTGATCATGTACAAATATGCTGATATCTGTACTATGTACAGCCTTGAAACTCATTTAACTCAAAAGGATGATTTCTAGCATATTCTTTGCACTGTTTTAAAACTTTCAGAAGTATTTATCACTGTTTCTTGATTTAGAATCTTGGGGGTCCTATTTGCAACAACTATAATTTAGGCAATGTTGCCTTTCAGCATCTGTACCATAATACTTTATGCTTAGCAAAAATTTATGCTTAGCAAAAAGGATAATTTATGCTTAGCAAAAAAAGGCTCAAGGTTTGTATGATGACCATCTTACATGGCCATTGATGTCACTTTTCTCTTATACTGATTCCTAAGCTATTTAGGGATAGATTTGTTTATCAGCTTTCTAACTGCGTTTTGATATTCTCTGAACTACGGCCCATTTTGCTGAAAACTTGTAGGAAACCACAGTTTTAAGAACATAACAGTATTTGTCTGCTTTGTTAAAGCAATGTAATTTCATGCATTCATATGTGAAATTAACCAAAAGAAAACAAGGTTGTTGAAGATTATATATAGTTTTTTGTGTCATATGGAAATACAAAAATACAGAATGTATAATTGAGCACCCTAATACCATTTCATTTCATGGACTAGCTTGCAAAGGAGAAACAAACTATGCAGATCTTGAATGGCGGTGAAAGGGGCTTCTTTGCATATATGATTCATCCCAAGATAATACAGTACAGTTGTAAATTTAATGTCATCTGAAAAACTTACCCAACTTAAACCTAGAATAAGTTGATAGATGTTTCTTTTTAGATTTTTAATTAAATTTATATTCAATCTTTCTTTTAAAGACTTCAAGGTGATTGCATATCCATCTTTTCCATCTTAGCCTTGCAACATGGCTGTGAAAACTGGCTGAGAGATGACTGTCCCAAGGCTCATAGTAACTTAGCAGAAATTAGATGCTGGTTTTCCAGAGCTAATCTAACATTAAAACTGGACTCATACATTACACTGATCCATAGTTTGTTGTAGTTCAATCTGTGATACTTACTTTTGAGCTTGGGGATTTAAATACTTGAGAATCTTCCTCTCTTGATAAGAGCACCTACAGTATGCAATTTGTGGATTTTGTGCTACTGAAATTTTGTTCACTTTATGATTAGAATAAAAGCAGTAAGAAGCAAGGTGTGTATTATAATGGCCATCTATGAGATGGATAAGGAGAAAATCTATGTGGTCACTAAGAGTCGAAAACAATTTGAAGGCACATAACCAATCTGCCTATGAAACGACCCTTCTCCGTCTGAACTATGTGTATATCTCCAGGCAACCTCTTGGGTTGTGGCTGTATGTGAACTTTGCTTTATCATGGAGAGATGATTGGTTTTCAGTAAATATATAGCAGGAGTCAAGATCTGTGTCCCACCAAATATTACTGGAAAATATCTCCCACAGCTCCAGCCAGCATGAGTGATGAAGGATGCTAGTGGTGCAGCAATATTTGGATGATTATAGGTACCCTGTAACCTGACATAAAATATCACCTGTGCATTGTGTATGGACTAACCACATTTTTAAAGAAAACAGTTAATATTACAAATTAACTGAATTGAATTTATCCTGGAAATGTCAAGTAAATACATGTTCTCCATAGACTTTTATAAAGACTAACAGTTTAACAATTCCAACCTCAGGGTCACTGGGTGAGAAAAAACTGGAGTTTACACAGGTTTCTATCTGACAGGATTTTACTATATTTTGTAATGCTTCTTTTAACATTTAAAATAATAAAGGGTTTGTGGCCAGAAGAAATATTTCCTCTCATTTATCTGTCTGAATGCTAAGATGAGCTGTGATCATCTTACTTGTTCCTTCCAAATAAGATGGACAGCTACAATACAGAACATGACCACTGAGAACTTCCTATGTATGATTCCTTTATAGCAGGAATACCCTTCTTTTTAAACTCCCTCAGGAAACCTATTCCCAACAATTATTTTTACTATCTCAACCCTTATTTGAACAGATAGACAAATGTAATATTGGCTCTATTGCAGTATTTGATCACTCTCCAGTGATATCAATTATTATAAAAATAATCTCACTGGTGTTCTTATTAAAGAAACAGATGGAATACGATTCTGAAGATGTTGAAATAAAATCAGTGTTCTGAAAACTTAATGATATTGTTTGGGATGCTTTAAATATATATTAGTGATTGTATTTTTGCATATGTTTTATGGAAGAAGAATAAAAACACCTAAACAACTTTTCAGAAATAAAGTTAAAGAACTTTTGAGTAGATATGGAAGAGAACATACACCAGAACAATATAATTTGTCTTTTATGTCTGCTGAACTAAATCTTAATTCTCTTTCTGTACGTAATGTAAAATGTTCATTGAATCAAATAAAGTAATGATTTGTGGAGCTGGCGGAAAGACTTGGTAAATTATTGGCCTCTCATTTGAAACATCAAAACTAAAGAATATCATCGGTACCATCAATAATGCTCAAGCTAAAGTGCTGATCTAAAAAATCAGCAATTTTTAGAGTTGTATACTTAGTGATATTGAATCAAATATTACTAAACAAAAAACACTATTTTCTTAGATAGATAGATAGAACATTATACATGCCCAAATCATTTTTGTAGCTATAGCTTTGTGTCTCCAGGAAACAATGAATACTATTAAATCTATGAAAACAGGAAAACTTCACAGTTCTGATGGTTATCCTTTTCAGTGGTATAAGAAACACAGATTTTGCTCTTACATTGTTGGAAGTTTTGATGATGCTTTTTAAAATAAAGTTTTATTTTACTTCCTTCTATGAAGCTTATATAGCTGTGATTTTGAAGGCCAGCAAACATTCTGCTGCCCATGCAAACTATTGTCCAATTTTCTTTTAAAATGTTGATGCAAAATTTTGACAGTGAATCCTGTCACATAGATTACAGACAATACATTTGATTGTTGATCCTGAACAATCTGGTTTCATAAAGGGACAACAAACCTTAGATATATTGTTAATACTTATTTTAGAGAAAAATTGAAATCGGGTCTTTTGGATGCAGAAAAAGCCTTTGTACAGTGAAAATTTTGGGAGTATATCTTGGCCAAACATTAATTGGATTAAAATGTGATACTCTAATTTTTTGGCCAGTGTCAGTACAAATGGAATTATTTCCTCATCAAGATACTTCTTGGAATCTTCAAGGATGCCCATTATCTCCTTGTGTAATTAGGTAGTGATAGGATATTTTAGGTATAGAAGTGGCTGGGGTTGAATACAAACTGTTTTTTAAATTATGAAAATTATATACCCAAATATATTACTATAGTAAATGGTTGGTTACATTATTAGGTTACCCAGTTAACTAGAGTAAGTCTCATATATCCTGTAAGCTCTGATATATCTATGGAGATCTGTAAACATTGTTTTACTTGGTGTTTAGATTCATTTAAATATCTTGGAATAATTATTCCAAGGTAATTTTGTTTGCAGATATAAATATAATAATCTCATATTAATATTATTTAAATAGTTAAAAATCCTAGTCAGTTTATGGGAAAAATTAGACATACAGTATACAAACATACATACATACATACATACATACATATATATATATATATATGAGGATATATGAGGATTGATAAGTTATTAAAGTTCTTACGGGAAGGCCAAACCCCTAGATTTTCTTTATCTAAATTATGTCTACCATATAAACCCCATATGGGGCTTTAAACTTTCTGACTTTCAGCTTTATCATTGGGCATATATTTTGACCTATATTTCATTTTGGCATCCAAGAGATCAAGTTGAAAAACTACTGTGGGCACAATTGGCAGGACTTGGTTCCTTATTTAGTCAAATTTCAATTTTATTTTCATCATTAAAAACTGTAGAAGATGTTATATTTGGAAGATGTTATGGTTTTGACCCTTATTGAATGAATGAATGAATGCTTTATTATGGTGACTGGTAAAGAAAGGAAAGAAAAATACAATATACATCCATATGTATATAATCCTAAACCATATGTATTAAGGGAGGTGAATTAAGTAAATAAATTTAACATAACATAAAATTGTAGACATAGAACTCATGAAAGCTATAAAGCTAATCTAAATAAATCCTATAAAACCTATTCTCTATGAAGCTGTCTGCTTTGTTTACTACTTTACAATCTTTAGATGCACTTGAAAGGATAAGTAAGGCAAAATAAGGTAACAATGGTAAATCATTTTTTTGAGATACAATATTTTAAGATATTAAAATGTAAATTTTCCCTTTCTAAGCCAATTTGGTATTGTTTTCCATAAGGCACTTGTATAACACTGCAGAATGGGAAAATATACAATTAAACATACATTTGGTTTAGCTTTTGGATGACCTCTGGTGGGAGTGGGATGCAGGTACTGCATCCATCCTGGCTCTAGCTTGACCTCTTGGTGGCCTTTGGTGGCCTTCAATACCATCAACCAAGGTATCCTTCTGGATCGGCTCCATGGAGTAGGAGTGGGCAGCACTGTATTGTGCTGGTACTCTTCTTTTCTATGGGGCAGATACCAGTGAGAGGTCCCACCCTTGGTCCATATCATGTGTGGTGCTGCAGGGTTCGGTACTCTCTCTGCTCCTGTTTAACATCTACATGTAGCTGCTGTGTAAGGTTATCCGTTGCCATAGGGTGAGGTATCATCAGTTTGCTGATAATACAGTGGATATAAAATGTCTACACACCCCTGTTAAAATGCCAGGTTTTTGAGTTGTTAAAAAATCAGACCAAGATAAATCACTTCAGAATTTTTTCCACCTTTAATATAACATACAAGCTGTACAATTCAACTGAAAAACAAACTGAAATCTTTTAGGGGGGAAAATAAAAATAAAAAAACTGGAGTAACATGGTTGCATAAGTGTGCACACCCTTAGACTAATACTTTGTTGAAGCACCTTTTGATTTTATGACAGCGTTCAGCCTTTTGGGGTAGGAGTCTATCAGCATGGCACATCTTGCCTTGGGGATCTTTGCCCACTCTTCCTTGCAGAAGCACTCCAAATCTGCCAGGTTGCGAGGGCATCTCCTGTGCACAGCCCTCATCAGGTCACCCCACAGATTTTCAGTTGGATTCAGGTCAGGGCTCTGGCTGGACCATTCCAAAACTTTGGTCTTCTGGTGAAGCCATTCTTTTGTTGATTTGGAGGTATGCTTTGGGTCTCTATCATGCTGAAAGGTGAAATTCCTCCTCATCTTCAGCATTTTAGCAGAGGCCTGAAGGTTTTGTGCCAGAATTGACTGATATGTGGAACTGTTCATCATTCCCTCCACCTTGACTAAAGCCCCAGTTCCAGCTGAAGAAAAGCAGCCCCAAAGCATCATGCTGCCCCCACCAGGCTTCACTGTGGGTCTGGTGCACTTTTGGTGATGCACAGTGTTGTTTTTGCACCAAACATACTTTCTGGAATTATGGCCAAAAAATTCAACCTTGGTCTCATCAGATCATAACACATTTTCCCACATGCTTTTGTCAGACTTGATGTAGGTTTTTGCAAAATGTAGCTGGGCTTGGATGTTTTTCTTTGAACTTCAGTACAAGATTTTTTTCATGCTTATTAGACACTTCAGAGAAATCTTTTAAAAAGTTGGCTCTCAAATTCATTATGCTGGAACTGTAAAATTATGGAGGGACACATTCATATAATACAGGCTTACCCCACTATTTTGTTTTGGTTTAATATATAATGTGTATAATTATTTGCAAATAATTATACAAATAATAAAGATATGAATGTGATTTTGAATTATATGCCAAACATTTGGAATTTATGAAGAAATGTGGATTTACTGAGCATGTGGCATAGGACAGTGCCTTCCCCATTTAGAACCTTGGATGGATGTTACCTATTTACTCTCTGCTTACAAACTGGCTCTTTACTGATGTAATAGACAGCTTGATCAGTATTAGGCTGTGTGGTCAAAGTTTAATATTGTGTTTAAAAACTAATTGCTTTAGTTTACAGAAAGCAATAACAAAAATTAGAAGTCTATGTATAGATTCTTCTGTGTTGCCAATGGTATTAACTTTTTCACATCAAGTGAAAGCATATTAATTTTCCCAAGTTTAAGGACCATTTAATGCTTTGATTTCCCTGCAGTTTTATCTGGGGCTGATTTTACTTTGTTTCAATTTTGTTCCTTGGGTGTTTTTTTTTTAAAAAAAACCGGTGATTATTCTATTGTGTACTATGTTTTTTAATTTTTCTGGTATATGGCCTGGATAACTGGTTATATCTGGCCTATTTCGGGAGTATCAATGATACTTCAGTTTTTGAAAAAGACGACACCAGGGGGGGTTTGTTTTTTAATCCAGTGTTTATGGTATGAAATTCCAAGTCTATAGTGTTTGTAGTAGCCGGTACGACTCCTTGGTACTTCAGCTGTGATAGGAAAGGATAAAACTGTGAGCTCATCTGGTGTTTGTGGAGATACAGCGCCAGTTTCTGCTACTTAAGCCAATATTTGCTGTATGAAATAACATTTAGAAGCCCTTTTCAGGAAGGAAACGAGTACCGTAACTATAAACTCTCCAAATTGCTGGCTCTGCCTTCTGGTGTTTCGTGGCCAGCAGCCTTTTTACTTGTGTGTCGCTGGCCACTCCCTCTCCGTTCACACAGCAATCAGGAGGCAGCGGGATCTTGGCGTCTTTCCGACAGGCTTTAACCGGGAAGGGCCAGTCCTGTTGCTCCTGAGTGCTGCGCGCGCCGCCGACCGCTGCTCCCCCGCTTCTTCCAGCTGAATTGCCTCCCAAGCCCAGACATTTCGAGATAATTTTAGTTCTGGCGGGACGAAGCGGGATTGCAGTGGAAACTGGACGTCTCCGGGAAAATCCGGAGGTATGGGGACTCTAGCGTGTATTAGCTTTAGTTACATGATCTACCTTTTCTGGTTGCAGGGGGGAAATGAGTGAAGTGCACTTTATAGTGGGGTATAAAGTATCTTTCTCATTTTTTATAAGTTTCTTTATCTTTTCAGAAGACTGAGTTACTGAATTCATGCAGTAGACAAAGCCCTTGCTGAACAATAATGAATAAATCACAATTATAGCCATTAAGCTATAAACAGTGATTTGCTGAAAAAGCTGCAATAGCTGAGGCGATTACACATTATGCTAAACTGAAACTCAACAAACTACACTGTAGTACAGCTCAGTGCAGTGTGTTTAAAAACAGACAAGGAACTGCTGGCCAATCAGTACAGAGGTGCACAAATCAGACAAATTGTTGATCAACTGGCCACAGCATTCTCTGTTGTCTGGTGCTTACCCTCAATTAACATCCACTTGGTTTAAATTCACATCTGAATGTTCTTTAGGAATCACTGGTCTGTGTTAGGTACAGTGTTAACCCAGATAAAATCTAGTTGATGAGGAAACCTTTAACTGGTTTGGTTTGCACAAAATACTAAAACAGAAGGAAGTACACCACATTATAGCTTAGCATTGTATGAACCAAATCACAATATCAAATACCAAGCTAACATAAAGACATTGCTTCAACTAACTGTGCTGTACACAGAACCTGTATCATAGATCCGTATCTGAAAATACTACGTGTTATTTCACAAATGATGTGAACTTTGTGTTTTTTTCCTTAAAGTACATGATTTATTTGGATATACTGCTATATAGTGATGTTAAATAGCCTGTAGAAAGGTATGTATGTATGTATGTATGTATGTATTTATATTTCAAATTTCCATCACCGCCCTTCTCCTCTGAAAAGGGGACTCTATAGCAAACAATAATTTCAAAGGAGGAAAAACAATAAAGATTTGAAATCTTTGAATTCCTGTTGCAAAGTTTTAAAGTGTGGCAAGCAGAATGGAGTTGATTCAGAAGTGGAATTGTATAGGAAGAGAAAGCTAAAGCAAATCTTCGGTAGGGGAGATGAACTAGTTCCAGAAAGGGGGTTAATATGGATGCAGTGATTTGAAAACTCCAAAACTGCTGACTTGAGATTATAATTACGACTATTTCATATTGGCCGAAGCTCTGCAAAGCCAGAAATTAGAAAATGTAGATGGGCCTTATGATTTTTTTTTTAATTGAACATCTATTTCTGTTTTATTGACTCTTCTAAAGCCTTTGACTGTGTGGACCATAACAAATTGTGGCAAGTTCTTAGCGGCATGGGGATACCAAGTCATCTTGTCTGCCTCCTGAGGAATCTGTATAACGACCAAGTAGCAACGGTAAGAGCAGGCCACGGAACAACGGACTGGTTTAAGATTAGGAAAGGAGTGTGGCAGGGTTGTATACTCTCACCCTACCTTTTCAACTTGTACGCAGAACACATCCTGTGACGTGCTGGGCTTGAGGAATCCAAGGCTGGAGTAAAATTGCTGGAAGAAACATTAACAATCTCAGATATGCAGATGATACCACTTTGATGGCTGAAAGCGAAGAGGAACTGAGGAGCCTTATGATGAAGGTGAAAGAAGAAAGTGCAAAAGCTGGCTTGCAGCTAAACCTCAAAAAAACCAAGATTATGGCACCCAGCTTGATTGATAACTGGCAAATAGAGGGAGAAAACATAGAGGCAGTGAAAGACTTTGTATTTCTAGGTGCAAAGATTACTGCAGATGCTAACTGCAGTCAGGAAATGAGAAGATGTTTAATTCTTGGGAGAAGAGCAATGACAAATCTCAATAAAATAGTTAAGAGCAGAGGGATCACATTGACAACAAAGATCCGCATAGTCAGAGCAATGGTGTTCCCCGTAGTGACATATGGCTGTGAGAGCTGGACCATAAGCAAGGCTGAGAGAAGGAAGATCGATGCTTTTGAACTGTGGTGTTGGAGGAAAATTCTGAGAGTGCCTTGGACTGCAAGAAGATCAAACCAGTCCATCCTCCAGGAAATAAAGCCAGACTGCTCACTTGAGGGAATGATATTAAAGGCAAAACTGAAATACTTTGGCCACATAATGAGAAGACAGGACACCCTGGAGAAGACGATGCTAGGCAAAGTGGAAGGCAAAAGGAAGAGGGGCCGACCAAGGGCAAGATGGATGGATGATATTCTAGAGGTGACAGACTCGTCCCTGGGGGAGCTAGGGGTGTTGATGAGCGACAGGAAGCTCTGGTGTGGGCTGGTCCATGAAGTCACGAAGAGTTGGAAGCGACTGAACGAATAAACAACAACATAGCAGTTCAGTGTTCATGCTGCTTTTTCTTGCTGCGAAATCCTTGCGAGGTCCAGCAGCCAGATGTGTAGACTATTTAGCTGTGACAAGTCATGTTGTCCAGGGTGCACCACGAGGAGGCTAGTCTACATTGCACCGAATTGGGCTGAAAGAGAGTGACTGGCCCAAGGTCACCCAGCCAGCCTTCATGCCTAAGGCAGGACTAGAACTCTCAGACTCCTGGTTTCTAGCCCAGAACCTTAACTACTAGTCCAAACTGGCTCTTTTGGCCTTATGATGATGATATACAATGTTATGCTAAAAGCTCAAGTTTTATAAGGTGATCAAGGACTGCACCAACAAGGGTTATCTTTCTTAGTACCAGGTAATCCATACTATGGATCTGGAATTGACCTGAATGACCAAGGAAAAATGTTGATTCATGAAGATTAAGTTGTAAGAAAACATAGCTGGGATGGGTTCACACATCACATTAAGCCACAAATAGAACCTCTGTCAAAAGAACTGACAGATGTGTAATTGCTTCTTGTTCTTTTAAGCAGTGGCACAGATTGTATTCCATTTTCTTCTCCAGGAAATAAAAGTTGACTCTTTAGGAAGTCAGTAGGAGTGAAGGAAATCCTTTTCAATATATCAGTTTCGTGTTTAGTGCTATCTCCCTTTGCCTGTATATGATTCTTATTTACATAATCCCATTTGGAATTGTTGTTTGTGAGGGGACACTTTGTGCTAACTTTTCCTTTTGGTGCTGAGCTGGACATAAAAGAGCACTCTCATATAAATATATTCAAGAGAAATAGAAAAAAAAAGTTTGAGCTAGTAAGCTTAGTGTAGGCTGTTTGAACATGTCCAATAAGCTATGCATTCATACTGAACGGAAGAAATTTTTCTTGAATTAAAATACATATGTGTATAAATATGTGTATGCTTATATATATGAGTGTGTGTGCGTGTATGTATTCAGTGCTCTAAAAAGAACCCACAACCATTACATAGAAGACTGGACTTCATAATGCATAAGATTTCAAAAAAAAAAAATACTGTTTATGGAAGTTTTATGCTTCCCTTTTTCAAATATTTTTATGAAATTCTACACTTGCATCTTGTTCCATACGCATGTTAGAATTTACAAAAGAAGGCACTTTCAAAAAACACATTATTTCTGAAATATATTACTTTGCATTTCCATAGTTAAATTGGAAATACAGGTATAGTTATGACATACGGTATATTAAGCATAATTATGCTTAATTTAAAATATATTCCCAAGGTATGTTTTCCTTGATGGTGCTTGAAATTGGGGAGTTGCCATCTGTGAGGATGTACACAATTAGAAATGGAAGACATAGTGGGTAAATGGAGAGCCAGTTTGGTCTAGCGGTTAAGGCTCCAGGCTAGAATCCAGGAGACTGTGAGTTCTAATCCTGCCTTAGGCATGAAAGCTGGCTGGTGACTTTGGGCCAGTCACTCTCTCTCAGCCCACGACATCAAGCTCGGGTGACAAGCCCATCAGTCAATTCCTGTCACAACAACAGATCAACATTTGGTTGATCCAAAAAAAGTGGATCCTGTACCCATGGAAAAAACACTAGGAAGGGAAAAAAAGAGGGTAAGATACAGGCTGGGTTTATACAGCATGCTTAAACATAGTTTATTGAATAAATCACAAAGGATGTCTTTGCAATGTTTTTTAGCTCAGTGAATAAGCCAGGCCAGTTTCTTTTTTCATCAATATCACACCATCCTTTCAGACTGTGACATCTGTTCAAAACTCAGGATTTATCATATTTGCTGTAATGAGGAAGAAGAACTGGTCAGGATGAGGCTAGATTAATGTATCATGCTAAATCAAAACCAAACAGACTACATTGTGGCTCAGTGTAATGGGTCAATTTAATTGTTGTGGTTTGTAAACTATGACTTCATATGTTATGTGAACTGTGTCTGCTTGTAGACCATGTGGTTTGCAGTCTCAGGGTTGATGATTTAAAGCTGTGGAGTATTTTATCAGTAGAGTTTTCATGGAAGGCTTTTCTGCATGAATATGATATCTAAAGTACTTTAACTAAGAAAATTAAAAATAATTTGAATATTGATGTGTGACATAAACAGGTGGTCCTCGTCTAATGACCACTCATTCAGCGACTATCCAAACTTATGATGGTGTTGAACAAGTGGTAGTTATGACCGGTCCTTGTACTTAACATTGGTCACATGTCCCTGTGGTCACATGATCGCAATCTGGGCACTTGGTGTAGTGGAATGTGGGAAAGACTTGGGAGATGGGGCGAGGAGATGCTGCCTAGGGAATGGTCATATAAGAGACAGCATAGCCCACAGCTGGATAGTGAGTGGGCAAGAGGCTCCAAAGGGACCCTCCCTAGTTTCTCAGGCTATAAAGGAGATAGCAGGAAAATTGTACTTTCAGATTTGCAAGATTCTGTTAATGTAGCTTTACAATAAAGTAGAATTAGCTTATCTGGTTGTGTTTCCTGTCTGGTCTACCTGGTAAGGCTGACGCTTGGTGCCTGGCTCACATTATGACGTCGCAGCATCCCTCAGTCACATGATCACCATTTGAGACTTTCTTTGCTGGCTTCCTACCAGCAAAGTCAATGGGAAAGCAGCAGGAGGTCACAAATGGTGACCACATGATATCCTTGCTTAACAACCTACGGTGATTCACTTAACAATGGCAACCAGAAGTGCCAGAATCTCCATCGCTAAGCGGTCTGGTCACGTGACATTGCGCTTTAAGACTGTGTCACTTAGCAATGGAAATTCTGGTCCCAATTGCCATTGTTAACCAAGGACTACCTCTATGTTCGTTTGCATGATTTCTGATTTTTTACTGAAATTCTAGCTGGAAGATATGGCATCTTAACAATCTTTATTAATCTTAAGGAATCTGTTGCTTGGGGCTTAGAGCCTATTTTCTTTGCCAAATGTGAAAAGACATAAAAGCCTTTAAGCATACAATGGATGTGCATAATCTGTTGCATGTAACTCATCTTGAGAGGCCCGCAACCACCAAATTAGATTAGAACAGAGCTTCTAAGTCAGAAAATGTATATTCTAGGCCAGCCTTCCTCATCTGATGCCTTTCTAATTTGATTAGATTTACTATTTCATCCAACATGCCCCTAGGCCAGGCTGACCAAGAGTGATGGAAGTGGGTTGAACACATCTGGAGAGAATCAGATTGGAGAAAGCAATTTTAGGTGTTCCTGAGATCTTTTAAATCTGTTTTTTTCTACCTTGGTCACTTCTATATTAATATGTGAATTACGTTAGAATTTGAATTATCTGACTATTAATATATAGGTAGTCCTCATTTAGTGACCACAGTTGGGACCAGCAGCTCTTAAGTGAAGTGGTCACTAAGTGGGAAACCAAGTGACTGGACTGCGCTTTCCTTTTCCCTGCTCCCCTGCCCTTTGGAATGCCCCCCCCCATAGCTGGCTTGAAACTGACAAAACTAATCAGTTTCACACCCTTGACTTTTGTTTGCCTTCTAACCACTACCCTGCCCTTTGGAATGCTCACCCCAGGCTGGGATAATTAGCAAGAATGGAATTAATGTTTGTATTTACATTCATTGGAGAGGAAGGGATTACATGAGAGTAAGCAGGCACACAATGGGGAATACACCAGGCAGTTTCCGTAGTGGGCTGCCAGCACCACCACATTCCTTTTGATATATATTCCCCATTGTGTGCCTACTTACTCTCTTTTAATCCCTTCCACCCCAGTCTCTGCTCTGCAAGGAGGAGAAAAACGAAAAGCAACTGGTTAGGCACAGGACAAATTGTACTGATTTTAATTGCAATCACATGAGTGAAGGACACTGCAAAGGTCATAAATGCAGGCATTGGCCGTAAAGTTCATTTTTCAGCACTGTTGTAATTTCAAACGGTCGCTGAACAAAACAGTCACTAAGTGAGGATTACCTGTAGTGCGCATATATATATATAAATATATATATATATATATATGCGCTCTACAGCCATTAGAACCACACAAGTATCTACAGTATTTGCATAAACATTTAAATCAAATTTGTAGATGGATTACAAGTCTTCAGTAGATATTTTCACTTGAATCCTGAATGATAAAACGAAGGCATTACTCCTGCTGTAATAAACTTATTGTGTTATATCTCTTCTGCTGATCAGAGCGTAGACCTTAAGTATAAGATTTGCCTTACCTGCATCAAGTTTTCATTGGGTTTGAACTTTTGTAAGTTCTTCATCTATTATATCCATTTAGAGTTGAAAATCAAAGCAGAGCCTGTCAATCCTTCCCCTTCATTTTGTAATTGTTTCTCTCAAGAGTAATAAAGTAATATGTGTGGGCATGAAAAATTTAAAAGGGCTGTCTGTGTGCTTTAAAAATGATTTGGAAAAAGTGCTTTGGGCCTTGTGCGAGTGTGGCATCTCTTTGCCATTCATTACAGCAGCCCAACTGTTTTCAGGCTTCAACGTGAACCTGAAAAAGGAGGCTGCTTTATTGAATATACACATGCTGATCCAAAATGATTCTTCCAAATACTTTTTGAAGTATGCACAGCCCAACAGTTTAATAAAACAAATAACAGTTAAAAAAAACTTCATATCCATTGTTCAGAATATAATGTCTTTGCATTATTCAAAATAGAGCTCGTTATATCAACTTTTTAATAAGAGGATGCCAAGGTAACCATTTTTGGAGTGGAATTTCTGCAGAAGTTAAGTCATTTCCTTTCTTGCCACCTCTTTGATCTCTGTTGTGACATTAGAATATTTTCAGTAGAAGCATTTAACTTTTGGAAGGATGATAATAGAGAATAGTCCATTAGGCAGGATAGCTGTGAGCTATCATTTATTCTCCCATAATATTATCAAATGTCAGGTATCCAGCATTATTTTTAATGTATAAATTACCAATATTCCATTTCAATTCCAATATGCATCTTTTATTGTAAATGGTTTGTACTGTGCCAGATTGTAATTGCATCTTGTGTGAAGCATTTCTGTATTATGTAATTACACTGGAGGTCTATTTATTTTCTCTCTCCTTTAACTGTGCCAATTTAGTATTGCCTCAAAGAGATCTAGTGTATAAATACAATACGCATCTTCCCATTCAGACTCCTTGGTGGTTCTGTTCTTCCTTGGTTTACATTTAGGACAAATAGTTCTATGAAGGCTGTACAGAATTTAATATGCATGAGTCTTTAGTCCTCACATTCTCTTGTAGCAACAGAAGAGGACTGGTAGTTCTTGGCAGCTGGAAGAGGAAGAAGCAATGTCATATACCAGGACATAAGAAGGGAAAAAGAGGCAAGTGCACTGGGATGTGCGAAACTGCCCCTAAATAATGAATTACAGCTATAGCTTGCATATACATAATGAACACAATTTCCTGTTCCTAAGGCTGCTTCCTAGAGTACAGCTGGTATCTGGAAGCAGCTTGAAATAGCCTCTATATGGTAGGTAATGTATTATGTTTATACACTGGATCTCTTTGAGATTCAGATTCATCCCTGTTTTAACAGTAACATGGAATTAAAATTTGTGAAGATAGGCAGTCCATATAACAAGGTGGTTAAACAACTTAGTTTGTCCAGTTGAAAGATCAGGACAAACTGCCAGTGTGCACTGAGAAAAAAGAGTACACTAACATGCCCACAAGATTGTCAGTTGCATGAACAGTACATAATGATCATGACATGAATTGAGATTACAGTATGAATGAAGGATATTCTTTAGTCTCAGAAGTTTGCTGCTGCTTCAACAATAAAGCATATGGGGGGAATGGATAAAAAAATCCTTAGCTGAATAGTGAACCAACTAGTGAATAGTCAGGATGCTGTTTTATTAGATTGTTGGTTTTAGTTCCTGTCTGAGTAATTTTATGGGTTGCCACAATCCTTTTTATCCACAATAATATACAATAACAACATTAACTCTGTTTTCTTTCAGTCTACTCTGCAGTATAAAGGCATTATGTACTCAGAGTGGAGGTCTCTACACCTTGTAATTCAAAATGATAAAGGTCATACTAGCGTACTTCATAGTTATCCTGACAATGTGGGAAGAGAGGTGGCAAATGCTGTTGTTCGTCCCCTTGGCCAAATCTTGAATTCTTCATCAACGGCTGGAAATGAAAGTTTACTAAAAACTGACAAAGAAGTGAGTATCCATGTGCTCAATTTTTAATTCCACTTTCTGTATATGTAACTGTTAATAAGTTGGTTTCTGTAATTTAGAAATAACTGCTGAGAAACAGACATTTGTGTACATTCTGTTAGATAGCATTCCATTATGAATCTATAGCAGCAGCAAAATATAATCATTTGAAAATAAATATTGTCTCTAATCTGATTCAGATTTGCATCTCAATCTCTTGTTCTGTTAACTTGGCTAGATCTGTGCCACAATAACATACTACAGGTAGTCCTCGAGTTACAACCATTTGTTCAGCAACCGTCCAAAGTTATGGCAGCGCTGAACAAATGGTAATTACGCCTGGTCCCCAAAGTTATGGCTGTTGCAATACTCTGCTGTCACATGATCAGACTTTGGGCACTTGGCAGCCCACCTTCACTTGCAACTGTAGGGATGCTTCAACTCCCCCCACCTGCCTATCTCCCCCCATCTCTGCCCTTTTGGCACCCTGCACTCTGCATGCCATGCAGCAGTTAATGTGATCACTGGTAATTTCAGCTTGAATTATAGTCAATTAAGGTTTATATAGAATCTGTTCAATTTTGAAGAATTTCCCCTCTTTCTTGCAATTCCCCATTCCTTTATTCAGGAGACATATGTGTCTGAAGGAATTATATTGTGAAATGGGTGTGTATGGTTGCATACAAATATCTAAACAGCCTGATCGAATATATGAATCCACAAGCGAATGGAAGCTGATACAACCTCTACATGGTAGATCTTTCTGCAAATTTGAATGCAAACTTACTATCTCTGTATAGTTGTTTACAGATTCAGAATAAGAAAACAACTGCATAAGGAGGTGCAGAACTTTGGACATCACTTCATTAAATACTTTGTAACAACTCTGTAGGTAGACATAACAGCTTCTCCTCATATTCTGAAGCCATTTTGAGTCTATTTCTTGCTTTGGGATTTTCCCTACTTTTCCTTGTAGACCTTTTCTAGCTCAGAAATATTTTAGGTCACCTTGTATGTACTGCATGACTGAGATCTCCCCACAGATTTTCAGTAATATTCGAGTCTGGGTACTCTGGAGGCCTTTACAAATCTTTATGGCTAATTTGGAGGTATGCGTCAGATTTCTGTCTTGCTGAAATATCCAATAGCTTTTCAACTTCAGTTTCTTCACTGACTATGTGATACTAGCTTCTAGAATGTGTTGATATTTAGCAGAACTTCTTATATATATATATATATATATATATATATATATATATATATATATTATAGAGCCTCTCATCTCACAGCAGTGACTCTGGGTGGTGTACAAAAATTAAAACCGCCATAACAGTATATAACCCCTGACACTCTGGTTAAAACAACTCCTGAAATAAAAAGGCACATTATGAGCGGAGTTCACCTAACCTCCTGGCCCAAATGCCTGGATAAGCAGACAGTTCTTCAGAGCTTTATGAAAGGCTAACAGGTTGGGACCATCTGGATCTCTGGAGGAATGCTGTTCCACAGGGCAGACATAGCAAGAGAGAAGGCACAACCCCAGGTCCAACAAGATGCCATTGTTTGATGGAAGGAACCGGGTGCATGCCCTCCCCACTGTGGTGGGCAGAGCAATTGGGGACAGACAGTCATGCAAATAGTCTGGTCCTATGCCATGTAGGGCTTTATAGGTGGTGACCAGCACCTCGAATCGGACCTGGAAACTTACTGGGAGCCAGTGCAGTTTGCAACATAGCAGTGTTATATGAACATTTTGAAAGATACCAAAAACTGTCTGTGCTGGTACGCTCTGGACCAGCTGCTGCTTCCTAATGCTCTTCTAGGGCAGCCCCATGTATGGTACATTACAGTAACCCAAACGGGAGGTGACTAAGGCATGACTTACTGTGAGAAGTCTTCCCAGTCCAGGAATAGGGGCAATTGGTACACAAGGTGAACCTGTACAAAGGCCCTCCTAGCCATGGCTGCCACCTGCTTTTTGAGCAGGAACTGTGAATTCAGGAGGACCCATAAATTGCACATCAACTCTGGGGAAGTGCACCCCTAGGCAGAGTTAAGGAGGAAAATCTCCAGAGCTGGGGGGGCCTTAAAAAAGCAGAGATGTACAGCTGGGTGTCATGAGCCTAATGATGATACTGCACCCCTTGTCAACAGATAACCTCTCCTAGTGGCTTCATGTAAATTTTAAATGGAAGTGGGGAGAGAGTGGAACCCTGAGGCACCCCCCAAAGCAGAGGCCTCCTACTTGACCTCTCCACCAGGAACCAGGCCTGGAAAAAGGAGAACTACCTTCTCCTGTACAATATTTCATGTGCTAGTGGCTGCTATGCAACTCCAAAGCATAGTAGAACCACCCACATGTTTAATTATTTGCTAAGTACTCTCCCCCCCCCCCCAATGCTTCACATTTTTTCCTCCAAAAGTATCTTGTGTGGTTGTGGCTGAAAAGTTCAATTTTTGTTTCATCTGTCCAGAGCACTTTCTTCCAAAAGATTTGAGGCTCATCAAGGTTTTTTTTTGCATACTTGAAACAACTGATTTTTGTAATGCGATCAGAGAAAAGATTTCTCTCTGAACTCTCCCACGCATATCGTTGTGTAAACAATACTGTACTGAGGATCTGTGGATAACTATTCCAGCATCAGCTAAATTTTTTAGGAGGCTCTTTGCAGAGATCTGTGGGTTCTGTTTTGCAGCTCTGACCAATTTTTGAACAACCCTAACAGAGATTTTTCTTGGTCTTCCAGATCTTGCCTTGATTTCAACTATTCTATTTTCGTCCAGTCTCCCACCTCCCCTTTTTGGGGAAAGTGGTTGAGAAAGTGATGGCATTACAGCTCCAGAGGGTTCTGGAGGAAACGGATTATCTAGACCCCTTTCAGTCAGGTTTCAGGCCCGGATATGGGACGGAAACGGCATTGGTCCCATTTATGGATGATCTCTGGCGGGAGCGGGATGGGGGTAGTGTATCCATCCTTGCTCTTCTTGACCTCTCAGCGGCTTTCGATACCATCGACCATGGTATCCTTTTGGGTCGGCTCAGGGAGTTGGGGGTGGGTGGCGTGGTTCTACGCTGGTTCACCTCCTTCCTCCAGGGCTGGTCCCAATCGGTGGTGATAGGGAGTGAGAGATCTGACCCTTGACCCGTCCTTTGTGGGGTGCTGCAGGGTTTGGTTCTCTCTCCTCTCCTATTCAACATCTACATGAAACCGCTGGGTGAGATCATCCGTCACCATGGGATGAGGTATCATCAGTATGCTGACGATACTCAATGGTATATCTCTATCCCAGGTGAGCTAAGTGATGCCGTAGCTGCCCTTTCCAGGTGCCTGGGGGCTGTAGGGGCCTGGATGGGGAACAACAGGCTTCAGCTGAACCCCGGTAAAACCGGAGTGGCTGTGGGTTAAGAGCTCTTCTGTATCCGGGACTTTGTCATCTTTGGTTCTGGAAGGGGTTGCACTGCCCCAGACAGACCCAGTGCTTAACTTGGGGGTCCTCGTGGACTCATGGCTCCTGCTCGAAGAGCAGGTGGCAGTCATGGCCAGAAGGGCCTTTGCACAGCTTCATGTTGTGCACCAGTTACACCCTTTCCTGGATTGGGAGGCCCTTCGAACAGTCACTCATGCCCTGGTTATCTCTCATATAGACTACTGCAATGCGCTCTACATGGGGCTACCCTTGAAGAGTATTCGGAAGCTTCAGCTGGTCCAGAATGCGGCTGTGCGGGCTATTTTTGGTGCCCCTAGAAGGGCGCACATAACACCTTTGCTATGCAAGCTGCATTGGATATTAGTTTGCTTCCGGGTCCAATTCAAGGTGTTGGTTATCACCTATAAAGCCCTATATGGCATGGGACCAGGTTACCTAAGGGACCGCCTCTTCCCCATTTCATCAGCTCGCCCCACCCGATCATGCAGAAAGGGCATGCTACGGATCTGATCCATAAGAGAATTCCATCTGGCAGGATCCAGGAGGCGGGCCTTCTCTGCAGTAGCACCCGCCATCTTGAACATCTTGCCTCTGGAGGTGAGATTAGCCCCATTGCTCCTAGCCTTCCAGAGGAAGTTGAAGATCTGGCTCTGCCACTGGGCTTGGGGCAGGTAGGAGAATAGTCATACTTGGGGCTGGCTAGTACCTTGAAGTGCCCCTCCTATACAATGACTGAATGAGACCATAGCCATCTGGATTTTATCAAATTTGGTAGCTCTGTGAAATCGTTTTATAATGTGTTCTATATTGAAATTTTACTATATATTTATTGTTTTATATTGTAAACCGCCAAGAGTTCCTCTGCTTGGAGGAGATGGGCGGTGACAAATTTGATAAATAAATGTAACTTCTATTTCATTTATAACGTTTCCAACACTTGAAATTGCTAGCTGGAAGTATTTAGAGATATTTTTATAGTCTTCCCCTGCTTTCTAAGAGTGAATTATCTTCATTTTCAAATGTTCAGACAGCTGCTTAGAAGAGCCTGTGGTTGTTGCAGATAGAGCAACAATCACAACTCAGGAGTTAGAAGAGTCCCAGTATTTGTTTGGTGTGGAATTTCCTTCACCTGATTAATTACACACCTAATGAGTCAATCATCTTTTGGGCCCTATTAACAACTTTACAGTAAAAAAGAACTAAAGGAACAAAAAAGCACTAAATCAATGAGAAGGCTTTCCAAAGTTCTGTACTTGGCATATTCACCATTTTCTTATTTTGAATCTGTAAATACTTGGACGTAAATAGTAAGTATGCATTCAAATCTGCAAAACCGTATCGTGTTTAACTTTGTACCATGTGCAGGCATGTTAGGTTCTATTAGTTATGGATTCATTGAAACACGCAAACATACAATACAGTTTGTAGCTCGCTGCCCTACATAATATTTCTAGACCCAGGTATTTTGAATATAGCTGATAAAGAACTGGATTTCTTTTTTCAAGCCTGATTGCCTATATTTTTCCCTTGTTAGTATTAATACTGCCGTATTTTTATTTTCTTAGGTAAAATGGACAATGGAGGTGGTTTGCTATGGGCTGACTCTCCCTTTGGATGGTGAGACAGTGAAACACTGTGTTGATGTATATACAGATTGGATTATGGCTCTGGTTTTACCTAAGGATACAATTCCTCCACCTGTTATTAAAGAGCCAAATCTTTATGTTCAGAGCATACTCAAACATCTACAGAACCTCTTTGTACCTAGGTAAGTAGTATAGAGGAAATAATTTTATCCCTGTATAATTATTAATAAAGTAATAGTCCATAATACTAGCCATAGTTTATCTTAAAAGTGTAACTAATAATTGTTTTTAGATTAATCATGTTATTTATTAATTGTAGAAAATTCTTGGTATTTCTTGTTTTAGAAAAGTATTTTAATGGGTATTTATGATTTTGAGTTAGTGAAAATTTTATTCTTTAAAACACTGTTCGCAAACTTTTAACTGTCTTATAAGAGGCCTACGTTACAGGTTTCTGTCTGCAGCAAACTGCTAGGAGTTAATATAAAATACCTAAAAATGTAATGCCCTACATGTTTCAAACTCTTCTTCCATAAGCAAGGTCTCAGAAAATGGTATATTTTTAGAAGTACTAATAGGTAATTTGAGTTCAACTAGGTGGGTCACAGACTTCAGATTACTCTATTGACTGCTGATTTTAGATGCTTTGAAAATCTTTTATGACTAACCTCTCTTAATGCTGTTGTCAGGCCCTTAACAGTATACTACAACTAGGGAACAAGATTCATATGGAGTTTCATTAATGAGGTTTAATCTCAGGAAATAAGGTATTAGAATACAGAATCTTGGAAATGCAATAAGCAGAACTCCCACTCTCATTTAAGAAAGAATTCATTAAGTAAGGGTTTCTGTGAGTTGTGTGAATCTTTTTCCCCCAAATGTAAAACTGAAGGGCTAAGTGCCCTTTTTTCAGTTAAGTCTAGTATTGTAATATCCATTTGCTCTTCATTAGTGATGTTTTGAAATACTCCCTTTTGTTTCCCAGCCTCAGTCTTTGCAGATACTTTTTGCAGTTTGCATTGTTAAGGTATGTTTTCTTCTTTATAGGCAGGATCAAGGTTCCAGTCAGATTAAATTGTGTTTGCAAGTTTTGAAAGCTGTCCAGAAATTGGCTCATGAATCAACCATTATGGCTAGAGAAACATGGGAAGTTTTATTATTGTTTCTACTACAGATTAATGATACTCTACTGGCACCTCCAACAGTACAAGGTTAGACACTTAGCTTTTCCCATTTACTACTTCCAAATACGTTTTTAGCTAGAGATTGTTTAATTAAGAACATTATCCTGTTTTTTTCCTATTGTTTGATACTTTAAAGCATAATAATCATAAAATGACATTGAAATATTAGTCCTGTTTTCTTTGTTCAGTAAGCTGAAAATATATTTTTTTTGGATGAACAAATTTTTATCTCCCAATTTGTTGATACCAATTTAATGTTTTTAAGGACTCGCAACCATTGATGTGGACTTATTGGATATTCCAATTTTTTAATCCATAGTTGATAAATCCCAGTGGTATCCACTTTAAAAATGTTCCTTAACTTTTGGTAAACATAGGTTGTGGGTTTAAATTCAGTCATGGATTCCATCAGATAAAGCATCTCAGGTACCTTTGAAGCACCCAGGGTGTCAGAGCATACTTACATTGAAAATATTGCTACTGTTGTGAACTAGGAAGACCACATTCAGTTTGAAGCTGAGAAAAATCCTTGAAATAACCATTATATAATAATTGATTTAATGTAACTATTCCAGTTCTACTCATGCTTTCCGATAAAACATATTACCACCTATTTTTAAAGTAGAATTCTTCCAAAGAGTTAAATATTTGTGAACCTGAGATCAAAATCTTGTCTACACCCCAGTAGAGCCCAAAGATTTCTCATAGCACATAGTCCTGGAAATAAACACTGTTTCTACTATATGTTATTCCAAGACCTTGCCTGAACCTTAATGGAGATAAATAGTAACTTTCCAACAAGGCCCATGATTTTACTCCATGTATATTGGAGTATTTTTCATTGTACATATATAAAATGTAAGCCCAATGATATTTTTGCAAGTCCAGTAAATTAAAACCATCATTAACAAATGGTAATCTCAGCTAATGAAATTCTTGGAGATCTATTTTCTGAATAACTTATTGTTCTGAAGAAAATATTTATCTGGAATTAATATTGGGATACCTCTCAAGGCATAATTCAGAAGAGGGAGAATATTCATTTTAACAGTATTATATACCCTACAGGCTTAATAGAATTTTAATACATCTATTAACATCCAAATCAACCTGTTCTAAAAGTTTCAGTGTGTTTATTTCCATATATTTAGAAATGTTTTTGGGAATATAAAGTTCTAAGTATTTAATATGAATATGAAACTTGCATATAGTTCTGAACAAAGCTGACTATTCTGGTACACCATCATAAAGCTATGACACTGTGCAGTAAGTAATGAGAAGAATTAATACCTGGATAGATCATAATTAACTCATATTATGAAAATAATAGATTAGAGAATTCTTTGCAAGAAAGATTTTTAAAATGTCCTTTGCTTTGTTCCTATTTTAGGTGGTATTGCTGAGAATCTGGCTGAAAAACTGATTGGTGTGTTGTTTGAAGTCTGGTTGCTAGCCTGTTCTCGGTGTTTTCCCACACCACCTTACTGGAAAACTGCCAAAGAGATGGTAGCAAATTGGAGGCATCATTCTGCAGTGGTAGAGCAGTGGAGTAAAGTCATATGTGCACTTACTGCTAGGTAGGCTATCTCTTTTTTTCATTATTCAATTTGACATTACTAAATGATGCATTTGATATTAATGTTTCAGGAGATTTCCTTGGGCATTGCTCTTTCTATTCAAATTGACTGTTACTGCACCTGATTTATTTTTATTTATTTATTTATTTACTTGATTTCTATAGCCGCCCATCTCAGTGAGTGACTCTGGCGGCTTACCACATTTACTATGTGTGAACTTTTGAATTTGTTCTTAAATTTAGTTTCTCTGAGTAACCTGGGTTCTGGGTGGTCACATATCAGAATGCAGATCAGAGCTCCCATGATCCCTTTTTTTTTGTATATTAAGGTTTTTATCTTTGAAATAGAAAATTGTCATGTCAGGGAGAGTCATGCAAGATAATTATGTATTACATCATTTTTATTGTTGTGAGAGGAAAATCTATTGCTAGGATTCTGAATGGGTGCTAGGTATATTCTTCTGTCTTTGTGAACCCTTATCTTTGCAAAAAACACATGAATGCATCTTAAGGAGTTTGTGTGTGTATGTATGGAGGCTACATATACATTACTTTTGTAAACGCTTCCTTTTCATAATCAGTGCAGTATTAAGAATAATACAAACCTCTACTGTATGAATATTACCATTTGAGCAAGGATGTTTCATGTTGCTATATAATCAGTAAATCCTTGTTTAAATTTCTTCTTTATTAGGGTACACATTAAGAAGAATTAATATTAATTATGCAATTTTGCTCAGTCTAAAAGAAGTACTTCCTGAAATTTATAAGTAGGAAAAGTATAATTAGGTTGATTAGAGTTTGGATGTTTGCATGATATTTGTAAGGTTTTTGTTCAGCAAATGCCTCCAGTAAAATATGGATACTAATTACTGTAGGTAGAACGAAATCAGACAGAACTCTAAAACCATTAAAAGACCTACTTTTTTTCCTAGATTGTTGCGTTTTACATATGGACCTTCATTTCCACCGTTTAAAATTCCTGATGAGGATGCAAACTTGATACCTCCTGAAATGGATAATGAATGTGTTGCCCAGACTTGGTTTCGCTTTTTACATATGCTGAGGTATTATACACAAGAGAAATCATGTAACGTTACTAGCAAGTTTACTCAGATTTGTTATGTATGAGTCTTCTTGGATGATGCTTATTGAAATAAGATGTTGGCCTTCTTGTGCAGTGGCTCTGCAATAGTTCAGGATGCAGGTATTCATACCTAATAATTAAAATAAAATAAAATGAACCCCATCTTTATCCAGTGACTGAATATCTTTCATTCTGGAAATAAATTAACCTTTGGAAACATTTGACTTCATCTAAGCATGTGGTATTTTGAAGTTTTCCTTAGAACAGCTTTTGTAGAGTTCGGACTGAAAACATTTTTTATGGCTACTTTAAAAAATAGTTTTTCTGAAATTCTTCATACCTTTTCAGGTTTTTGCTAATTGTGTTCCTTTCAGATAGCTCTATACAATGAACTAATAATTCTAATAATTCCTCCACTCCCTTTATGCTTTTAGTGCCTCCCTGCACCCACAGCTGTAGCATTCTCTTACAATACTGTTGCATTCATGTCAGCATATAAATGTCATCTGCCCCAAAGTCACTGTAATTAATAATAATTTAAACCTAAGCCCCCAAACACCTTGCCATCTTTATTAGCTAGGTATTGAATGGGTTGTCTATTACTCCTGGGTCTATCACGTTTTAAACATTTCACCTTCAGAACATAATTTAAAAAATAGAAAGTTCTTCATGCAGCACATTAACTTCATAGATGGCAAGCTTTGCAGTAAATAAATTTGTCCATTGGTATTAAAAACTTATAGAATGATTTGCATTTCCAGACTTTCAAGAAATGATGCAGCCTTTTAATTTCTTTAAAGAAAACTTTTTAAAGAAAAAAAATATTCAATGTATTACAGGTTTGAGGTTTTTTTCCTCCATCTGGTCAGTTTATTCTGATTAATATCATTTTTCTTTGTAGCAATCCTGTGGATTTGAGTAATCCAGCGATAATAAGCTCTACCCCCAAATTTCAGGAACAGTTTCTAAATGTGAGTGGCATGGCTCAGGAATTGAATCAGTATCCCTGCCTTAAACATCTGCCTCAAATATTCTTTCGTGCTATGCGTGGGATCAGTTGTCTAGTGGACGCATTTCTAGGTAAAGTATTTTAACTGATTAGATGTTGCTTGCCTCTGCTCTTTTTGTGGTATAGCTTGATGGATTTTAACATTTCATATTCATATATTTAACAGTTCAGCTATATGTTGCACAACTAATTGCGTACATGTCAATGCCATTATCTGCATATTTGAAATATATTTTATTTCAAATAGTTGGCAACTGTTAGTCCTTTAGTCTTAGTCTGTTAGTCCAGCTTTACCTCCCACTTCTGGCTCCATCTCTGTCTCCTACAAATAGCTTCGAGATACAAAATATAAGGTGGACAAACTATTTCTAAAACATTGGGAGGTTAGAAGGTATATTGCACGTCCTTGGGTGATCACATTCCCTTTCAGGAGTCCAGCTGAGTATTTTTCTGGTCAGGTTTTTGTAGTCTTGCTAATAGGTACTGAAAAGTAGATTATTAATATACTTAGCAAAATGCCTTGAAATATTTCTTGGTTCCTACTTGAATAATTTGCTTTGAAGAATTTTCAGGATTTTGGTTTGTTGTTAACTAAAACAGTTGCCTGTTTGTGTATGAAACCATAACTTTCAGTAAAACTGCATATGTCATTTTCCTCAGGAACTGCTTTTTGGAAATGTTTCCATTATGGCACATAATTTGGCAGAAATATACTCTCTCTCTTCTGTAGGAGTTGCTGCATTTACAACCAGTGGGTGTGAAAGATTACCCAGATATGGTATTAAAACTTGTTACACTGTCTTGGGTGGCAAGAATCTCAGCAGATGGGTGGTGATTTTAACAGTGGTTGGGGTTAGAATCAAATTTTGAAAAGCTGCAGTATTCTGTCATGATAGCTTCTTGGTATAAATTGATACATTATTATTGTAATAAAAAAAATATGGTATTCTGTTTAATTTTTAAAATTGTTATAACAGATTTCCTTTTTGCTATAAAATTGGGCTTCTCTTCATTGTTGTGAATTAGGTATTTCCAGAAGTACTGTGTATTTATATTAAAAAGCACAACTACCAACCCTTAGTATCTTTTAGTCATGTTAATGAGTTGCTCTCTCACACTGCAACAAGATTAATGTGATGTTATAATTTTAACCATTTCATAAATGCAAAAGTTAAATGGAATCTTAATTAGGTCTTAAGCTGTTAATCACATTGGTCTGTACCTACTATTAAGACACAGCTATAATGTTAAGATTCCACAGCTCTATATTTAGGTCTTTGTGTAATTTTTCTATAGTTCTAATTTATTCTAATAACATTAGCACGCTTGATATACTGGAACAAATTAGGAGATGTTCAAAATTTCTAAATATTGCGAAATAGGGAAAAATATCTCATATAAATTAAATTCTTTGAAATATTCATGAAGGGATTGCTTGAATAAAGGGGAAGGATGCTTTCTATGGGGCATTAAATGGAATGCTTTAATAATTTCAAAAGGGCAGTCTATAATTCCAAACTTGAGATGGGTGGCAGAAATTAGTATTAAAATAGCAACTGCAGTTCAGTACAGATAAATATAGAATGATTCGTGTTAGACAAAATTCCTAACTTCACATACATATTTGCTGATAATTGAGATAGTGGGAACTGAATGGGAAAGCCTTGACATTATGGTGATATGAATTCAGCGTGTTAAAAAAAAAAAAGATGCAGATCTCATGTTGGGATAACTAGTAAAGCTTTAAAGCTGGCACTAGCCTAATCTTTGTATTATGTACACTTCTGGTCTTTGCAATGTGATACTGTATAACAGAAAAAGGTACAGAAAGGTAGTTGCCTGATCAAAACACTGGGAGCAGTTTTCTTATGAGAAGAGGGTACAGTGTAGCTTCAAAAACATGTGACTGAGGGAAAGCATGATGGAGTTATATAAAATTATTCTTGGAGAGGAAAGAATTGCCATGATACCAGAATATGGAATCATCTATTGCAATGACTTTCAACTTTTGATATGCAGGACTAGTTAGGTGGAGCATAGGGTGAAACCTTAAAACTCACCAGAAATAATAAATATTATAACAGAATGACTGCAAATATATTTTTTAAGAAGTGGTCTTTCCATCATAATGGGATCTATGCCCTTTCATAGAATTATTAGTGGGTCATAAGATACAAAAATCTAGGAACCACTGATGGAATGAAAAAAAGAGTGGGAATTTCAGGACAAATAAAATTAGATTACTTCACATTGTGCTCTGAAATTTGCTTCCACAGAATTTGCTGAATAACCTCTTGGTTATATTTAAAAGGAGATAAATGCACAGAGATTAAAGCATTCAGTAACTGGTAGTTATGATGGCTGTGTGTTCATAACTGCAGTGTTAGAGGTAGTATACTGTTGAATCGGAGCTGATGGGGAGCATGAGCAGGATGATGGTATTGTATTCATGTCTAATTTATGGGTTTCCTATTGGCATCAGCTTGGCTACTGAGAGTATAGATTCCTGGTCTAGCTAACCCAGCAAGGCTGTTACGATATTAATGGAAAAACAAGATGTCTACTAATAGATTAACATAACACAGATTGAAAATAAACAAATCAACTATAGCCATTCCATTTTGGAATTTATCTTATAATGAATTAATTATCTGTCACATCCTACAATAAATGAAAATGGACTATGAAGAAATGTAATTAAATTGTATGGACTTTTTTTTTGCAGAATGCTATTTAAAATTTATTGCAGTATGAGAGAGCTACACTTAATCATGAGTTAAATACAGAATTTGCATTAGAAAAATCAATCTTAGAATTATTTTTTAATTTAAAACTCATAAAAGCCCAAACTTTTGAATAAATGTTTCTTTAATAACAGAATACTGCTTCTTTCTGTTGGTTAAACTAAGACAAACAGATCTGTTTCAATTGTGCTGATTGTGACACCAAGGCATGTAGAAGAGAAGTGTCAATCATTCACTTGTAAATTGATTGTCCTTTTTATCTTTGGATTAAGGTTTTTTCCCCTAATATTTTTAATTGTGAATGAAGAATTGTGAGTTGCATCTGGGATTTGGAAATGACCCCAAAATGGTGGACTCCAGAAGTGCAGTGGTCAAGATCACTCTGATACAGAGAAAATACACTATACCCTTGGTTTCCCTGGGTTGCCATAGCAAACTTACAGGGGTGCTCTGGGATTGTGAACTACCAGCTCGAGGTAGTTCACAGTTTTGGCTTAGGGCCACCATGAAAAAATTACAGAGACATCTAAGGCGCCGTGAACTGAGAAAGTTTGGGAACTTCTGCACTGTACCCTAGATCTAGAGAACCATGCACACTTTAGTGTTGTTGGAAGCAGCTTTTCTCTATACCTCCATGTAATTTGGCTGCTCATCCCTCACTTTCAGCCAACCAGATTCTTCAGCCATCAGGAAAAGTTTTATCAAAGGTTCAGAAAGTGGCTGAGGGCCTCTTTTCTTGGGCATTTTTTGAATCTTCCAACCTCATAGCTAAAACAATTAAGGACATAATTTTATGGGAAAGAGCTGGAAGGGACTGCAAAAGGCTGAGGAGTTTTCCTATGCTTATTCCTTATGCTCACTAAATTGGGAGTAAGCTGTAGCAAAATTGACTTGAGGGTTATGAACATAAATGAGATTCCCTTAAAATAGCTTGGGAAATGTTTATGGGCAGTTTGTTTTTTGATGCAGGAGGATTTTGCTACGAAATAACATACTATTTCTAAAATGGGAAGAATGAAACTTTGCTCCTATGTTAATAATTTTTAATCTTTGCTACAATTAAGTTGAATCCTATGTATTTTAAAAATAAATATTTAAACATTGCATTTTCAAGCCTTAAGTTACATTGATATTTTGTAGCTGGAGTGGGGAATTGGAGGCCAATGGCTGCATGCAGCTCCTGGAATATCATTTGTGGTCCCCAAAATATCTTGAGATCCCACTGCTGAAGTTCAGCAACAAGATGACTTTGGGTGGGCTAATTTTTAATTAATTTTGTAGAATGGAGACAGTGTTAGGGGGGAGGGGAGAATGAGAGTATAATACCTGCATGAGGTAAAATGCTTTTATTCTGATTCTTAAACCCTTCCCTTAACACAAAACCAAGTGGGAAAACAAACTGAAATTTTGACCCTTCTTTTCAGTAATACCCCTGGAGGCTAAATTTTGGCTTCAGTCACCAACTGCAGCTGAAACCTGTCCTGGAGATATTCTCTTCCCCAGTAATTGTGTGCTTGTGACATACTAGTATATGTGTGTGGATATATGTGTTTCTGTTTATATACCTCCATAAAGCTATACTCCCAAAGATACCCAGAGCCAGGACAAAACTATATATTAATTGAATTAATAACTACCAATTAAAATTAATTTCTTGTAAAATAAGGTGCTCTGTTTCTTACATTAATTATTTCTGACAGAAACAGCAAAACGAATGGTGGAAATGGAGTACGAGGAAGGGGTAACTGCATGTAAATGGGAAGGAAGAAAAGGCAGGATAGGAAAAAAAAACAAGAGAAACCCTGTTTAGGCATTTCAAGAAGGGCTAATCACTGTGTCCTAAATAATGACTAATTGTCAGTGGTGGCCAGCTTTTCAGCACTGATCTCCTGTCCATTTCTTTACTTTCAACAGCTTCTAGGGCTGTCCAAAGTATTCAAAAGGGACAAAACACTCCTTGAAGCACTGAAACAGCCATGGTCTCAACTCTGCTGGTGGTTCCAGTAGAAGTGTTACCTATTCACAGACACCCACATGGAAAACTGAGAAAACCCTTTGAAGCAGCTGGTGCTTACTGTTAGCCTTCCAGAGCACATGGTTGATTTAATGCATCAAAGAGGTTGATTTAATGCTTCGCTTGACCTATAATGAAGTGCCCCTTTTGAACACTTTTAAACCATAGTAACTTTTTCTATTCTGATCAGTATTGTAAGATTGACTACCTCAATTTACAGGTAATTATTTGAGGGAAAAATCTTGTTTTAAGTATGGTAATATGAAAATAAGTGAAATGTTTGCAAAAGCATGCTACAGATATTTTGAAAGTGGAGCATCCTATCACTGCATACACTTAGAAATAATTGTTTCATTGATCCTCTTTTCACATTCAGTATATAAGGTTTTTTTCCCTAAATGCCCAGTCAGTTCACTTCCACTAGTTTTTGCTTAGTTTATCACTCTGAAGAATGTTTGACTTGAAGAATGTGTAAGAAAGCTGTGAGTGTCATCTTTAACATGGTTACTTATTTTAAAGATAGATCATTCTCTTAAAATTTTGAAGATGGCTGTTAATTTAGTTGGGAAGAAAGTATTTTCAGATAGTCTTTTTTTCCTCTTTGTTTCTATAGTTTTCTTACTGCTTTCACTGTATATGTTCAAATCTGGTTATGCTTTAAGAAAGAATAATATCTGTAATTTCAAATTTTTCATCTCTTTCTAATCTTAGTAAAAAACTAATTCTAAAATGAGATATATTTAACACTAAAGTTAGTATGTGTATATTTCTAAAAATACACCATAGGATTTTAGGAAGAACTTCAGGTTCAAATTGATTTTATATTTTTCAGGTATTTCAAGGCCTCGCGCTGACAGTGCTCCACCTACACCAGTAAATAGATTGAGCATGCCTCAAACTGCAGCTGTTAATACAACCCCACCTCATAATCGGAGACATCGTGCTGTAACTGTGAATAAGCCAACAATGAAAAACAGCACAGTAAGTCTTTAACCTTAGCAACAGCTGTGTTTTTGTCATATTTCCTATAATACAGATGATATACAGCTGTGTTTTTGTCATATTTCCTATAATACAGATGATAACTGACATTATTACATTATAAGCAAGTATACGATTAAAGTTCTAAACAAATACTTTTTTTGTCTTTCATTCAAATAGGCTAACACCGCTCATGCTTCCAAACACCAGCCATCTTCTACTTCTCCGCTGTCTAGCCCAAACCAGACCAGTTCTGAACCTCGACCGTTACCTGCTCCTCACAGGCCAAAAGTTAATAGTATCTTGAACCTCTTTGGATCGTGGCTGTTTGATGCAGCCTTTGTTCATTGTAAGCTTCATAATGGCATAAACAGAGACAGCAGTATGACTGGTAAATATTTCAATCTCATCCTCTTTGTTGGCATTAACATGTTTGGCTAAGCAAAATTAAAATCTGACAAAAAGTATGATTAACTTATGTCAGTATGAAATACATTAGCAACATCTTGATTTTATTGACAACTTAAGGGACTGTAACAGTTCAAAGTCAAATTTTGTAGTTGAGTCACTTATTTTTAATGAAACTAGAAAGATTTCTGCAATCATATTGGCTAAGAGAAAGCGATATGGAATTGTTTGTGTCTATGCCTATAAAAAGCACTACTTCAAAAGCAGATTTCTTAACTGAATTATTTCAAACAATTAGGAGAACGGATGGCAAGCAGTATAATAGGATGTGCTTGCATTGTTTGATTATTGCTTGAATTTGGTTTTCAGAATTGGTATTTGGGTTTCTGTCAGAATTCCTGTCATGAAACCTGTGCATTCCAGTGCTCAAGTTAAATTCTTTAGCTTCAAGGGTTCTGTAAACCTGTAGTTTTCAAATCTTTGATAATCAGTTTTATTTTATCTGACTTTCTCATAGTTTTTTAAATTTTGCATATAAAAGTGGACATAATAGAAATGATGTATACAGGATTAAACAAATTCACAACCAATATATGTTTCATTGTATTAGTTTATAATTCCACTGTTACTATGCCAAACCTGATTGCTGTCTCTTTGGACAAGACATTTCTAACTTAATAAAGCAATTTGTAACAAAAGAACTAGTAATAAGTGGGGTTTAGTCAGCTACAACTGTTAATATTTATTGACAGTCTTTTCATACATATCTAGAAAATACTTGTAGTTTTAATACATTGAATGTGTAGATTCAAAAGGTATTTTGTAGAAAGTAACATTTCATTATAACCCTAGCAAGGTGGAGTGGTTGTGATTTTTTGCCCCCGTGGTCAGGGGATTTGACATCTCTGACTCTGGACAAAGTAACACTCCCCCAACAGAATTGGTGCACAATTTGGTGGTCCTTCTGGACTTGTGAGTCCTGCTGGAAGAGCAGGTGGCAGCCATGGCCAATGGGCAAGTTGTGCTCATTTATGAACTAGGAGACCCTTTCTCGTGGTCACTTATGCCTTAGAGTAGAGGGTATAGGGAATAGCCTTGAAGGACAGGAGGAAGGGTTACTGTCAAGGCAATGGTCAAATAAGATGGGCTTGAACCCAGGCCAAGAAATTAGTTTGAGTTAACATCTATATGGGACTGCCCTTGAAGACCATCTGGAAGCTGCAACTGGCCCAGAATGCAGTGATGCATGAGTTATGTAGCTGTTGTGTGAGCTGCACTGGCTCCTAGATCCTTTCCGGCTGCAATTCAAGATGCTCGTTATCACCTTTAAAGCCCTACAGGCCACTCCCTTAAATGCTGTCATCTGAGGGGACCTCAGAGGAACACCTTTTCTGTAGCTGCCCTAGCCCTTTGGAAGAGTCTCCCACTGAGATTCAAGGGGTCCCCACCCTTTTAGCCTTCCAGAAGGCTATGAAGACTGACTCTTACCCCAAGCATTGGGCTAGGATGTGGGTTGAGCCAGGAAGTTAATGGTTGGTCTGTCGCCTAGTGGGAAGGTTGGTCTGTTTGTATTCTGTTTTTATTGGTTGTGAGCCACCTGGTATCACTATGTGAGATAGGCGGCCATATAAGTTCTTTACATACATACATACATACATACATACATACAGAAAGACTTAAAAGGAACAACCAAGCATGGCAAAGTTGCTTATGTTATATTTAGGCCAGAATTCCTGGTATCTTCTACTTTTTTAATAAGACAGAATCATAAGGCAATAAAAATCATATTACTTAACACAAATACAGTCATTATTTAATTATTTCATCAAAGTACAAAATCAATACAAATGCTAGTAAAGCTACTTCCAATATTGTTTTATTTTAAAGGTTATTATTTCAGGCTTTAAGAAATGCCTTTAGGTTACACTGAGGAGCCATATTGTCTTTTGTGGGCATGTTTCACTGGATTTTAATTACATAGTTAAAGTTCAGTTTGAGATATTCAAGACAGTAACAAAATGAAGCTTTAGGTTCATAGTTTTTTTTCTAGCTGTTGATATATCATGTTGCTATAACTCAGAATCATATTGCAAAATATTTTGTAGTAGCTTGTAATTCTGTTTTCTGTGGAAAGTATAGTCACTGATTCTACCCTCACTGTAAAATTCTTTATTCACTGTAAAAGCCTTTATTCTAATAGCAGTAAATTTATTTAAATAGCATTTATTGATATTTAAACATATACTAAGATACTAAGAATTTGTAAGTGGAATTGAGGTCTCTTTGCTTTTTTTCATATGTATTACAGTATATATCATATGTTTTATATTGTTGGTGTTCTAGTACTTGTTCTAATTCGTACTGTTCAATACTTAGCTGGCCTTGGCTGATCTAGAAAGCAACACTGGTTAGTACTTGGATGGGAAAGCTACCTGGGAAGTCCAGGGCTATAGGCTAGACTGGGAAGTTGAAACAAATGTCTCAGAAAAAGGCAATAACAAACCAGTTTCCTTCTGGACCAACTGTGGGGATTGGGAGTGGGAGCACTGTCTTGCAGTGGTTCAACTCCTTCCTCAGTGGTCAGTTCCAGTCTGTGTTGATGGGAGGGAAAAGACTGTGGGGTGCCCCAGGGTTCAGGGTGCTTTCCCCCCTTCCGTTTAACATCTACATGAAACCACTGGATGAGCTCATCCGTCAGTTCGGGGCCAGATTTACATCTACCTTGGGCTGTGCAAGGGAAGCTGTCGAGGTACTGATCTAGTGTCTGGAGGCTGTTCAGGTCTGGATAGGGAGAAACAGGCTCCAGTTCAGTCCTACCAAGACTGAGTGGCTGTGGCTGTCTGGCCCCCCAGGGTCAAAGACATCTCCATTGTTGGTCTTGAATGGGGTTGCACTTCCCCATTTGAGATTGGTGAGCAACTTGGGGGTCCTCCTGGACTCACAGCAACTGTTCAAAGACCAGGTAGCAGCTGTGGCCAGGAGGACCTTTACACAGGTACATCTTGTGTGCCAGCTTGGTCCCAGGCCTGGGATTAATGTGATGTGTATGTGGGGGGGGGGCTGTTGTGCTTTGTTTTAATGGCTGTGTTTAGTCTGGGCTGCCTTGTTTAGTTTTATGTTTTTAATTGTTTTAATCTAGTATTATATTTTGTAAGCCACCCAGAGTCCACTAGAGTTGTTGTTTATTCGTTTAGTCGCTTCCGATTCTTCGTGACTTCATGGACCAGCCCACATCAGAGCTTCCTGTCGGTCGTCACCACCCCCAGCTCCCCCAGGGATGAGTCCGTCACCTCTAGAATATCATCCATCCACCTTGCTCTTGGTCAGCCCCTCTTCCTTTTGCCCTCCACTCTCCCTAGCATCAGCATCTTCTCCAGGGTGTCCTGTCTTCTCATTATGTGGCCAAAGTATTTCAGTTTTGCCTTTAATATCATTCCCTCAAGTCCATTTCAGTTCACTGACGCCTGGAATGTCTATCTTTAATCTTGACATCTCACCAGTAACCACATCCAATTTGCCCTGGCTCATAGATCTTACATTCCAGGTTCCAATGGTGTGTTGATCCTTAGAACATTGGATTCGCCGTTCACCACCAGCACTGTTGGCCGCTAGCCGTCCTTTCAGCTTTGAGCTAGCTGCGTCATCACGTCTGGGGCTAGTTGAACTCATCCTCTGTTCCTCCCCAGTAGCATTTTGACCATCTTCCGACCTGGGGGTCTCATCTTCCGATGGTATACCGACATATCTCTGGTTGTACTGATCCATTTAGTTTTCACGGCAAGAATACTGGGGTGGGTTGCCATTACCTTCCCCAGGGATCGCATCTAGTCTGACATCTTTGTCATGACCTTCCCGTCTTGGGTGGCCCTTCACGGTTTAGCTCATGGCATCATTGAGGTGCTCAAGCTCCAGCAAAGCTCCAATAACGATCCTTTGCTGAAGTATTAAGGCCTACCTTGTGTCAATAAGAGTGGCGAAACGTCAATATTTCTCCAGTTATTGCTTCTGCAGAATGCCGCCCAACAGCCCTGTTTAAGATCACTCGTTCTCTTTTGGGTAAGGTGGACTCTTACCCACCTACAGGGCCGTGCAGAGGAGTTTTCTGGGCATCTGCAGGATAAAATCGCTCAGATCCATTCCAAGTTGGATCTAAGCGTGAGGCACAATCTGAGGAGATGCCAAGGGAGTGTACTTACCATGTTATCTGGGAACAGTTTGATCCTGTTGGGCCCGAGGAAGTGGACAGGATCCTCCGGACTGTGAATGCCACCGCATGTCATCTAGACCCATGCCCTTCCTGGCTGGTGAAGGCAGCTTGCTAGGTGACATGTGGGTGGGTCCAGGTGATGATGATGAATTCACCCTTGGGGGAGGGAGTGTTTCTGGCTGCCTTTAAAGAGGCAGCCCCCTCCTTAAGAAACCACCACTGGATCCCACCATCCTGGACAATTTTTGGGGAAGGTGGTTGAGAAAGTGGTAGCGTTGCAGCTCCAGAAGATCCTGGATGAAACGGATTATCTGGACCCTTTTCAGTCTGGTTTCAGGCCCAGATATGGGATGGAAACAGCTTTGGTCGCAGTTTTGGATGATCTCTGGTGGGAGTGGGATGGCGGGAGTGCATCCATCCTGGCTCTTCTTGACCTCTCCGTGGCTTTCGATACCATCGACCATGGTATCCTTTTGGGTCGGCTCAGGGAGTTGGGGATGGGTGGCGTGGTTTTTGTTCTGGTTCACCTCCTTCCTCCAGGGCTGGTCCCAGTCGGTGGTGATGGGGGGGAGAGATCTGACCCTCAACCCCTTTTGTGCGGGGTGCCGCAGGGTTTGGTCCTCTCTCCTCTTCTATTTAACATCTACATGAAGCCACTGGGTGAGATCATCTGTCACCATGGGATGAAGTAAGATCAATATGCTGATGATACTCAATTATATATCTCCATCCTGGGTGAGGTGAGTCGTGCAGTGACTGCCCTCTTTGAGTGTCTGGGGGCCTGGATGGGGAATAACAGGCTTCAGCTGAACCCTGGTAAGACAGAGTGGCTATAGTTGATGGCTCCTCTACATCCAGGAAATTGTCATGTTTAGTTCTGGATGGGGTTGTACTGCCCCATTCAGACCTGGTGCGGAACCTGGGGGTCCTCTTGGACTGTGACTTCTGCTCAAAGAGCAGGTGGCAGTCATGGCCAGAAGGGCCTTTGCACAGCTTTGTGTTGTGCGCCAGCTACGCCCTTTCCTGGAGCGAGATGCCCTCTGAACAGTCACTCATGCCCTGGTCATCTCCCATATAGACTATTGCATCGCTCTCTACATGGGGCTAAACTTGAAGAGTATCCAGAAGCTTCAGCTGGTCCAGAATATGGCCATGCGGGCAGTTATTGGTGCTTCAAGATTGGCACATGTGACACCACTGCTGCGTGAGCTGCACTGGGTGCCGGTTTGCTTCCAGGTCCAATTCATGGTGTTGGTTATCACCTTTAAAGCCCTACATGGCATGGGGCCAGGTTACCTAAGGGACCGTCTGATCCCCATCACATTGTCTCGTCCCATCCGGTCATGCAGAGAGGGCATGCTATGGACCCCATCAGCAAGGGAATTCCATCTGGCAGGGTCCAGGAGGTGAGCCTTCTCCACAGTGGTGCCCGCCCTTTGGAAGACTCTGCCCCCAAAGGTGAGGCAGGCCCCTTTGCTCCCAGCCTTCCAGAAGAATTTGAAAACCTGGTTCTGCCTCCTTGCTTGGGATGGGAAGGGCAGTAGTTCTTCCTGGGGGTGGCTGGCACTGTAGTGCCCTCCCTATTGTATGAGAGCTTATCGCCACATGGATTTTATATTTGTCTATTAATAATGATGGTTTGTATTGTAATTTATGTTTTATGGTTTTAATTGTTTATTTTATTGTAAACTGCCCAGACTGCCCCTTTTGGGGGAGATGAGCAGTGACAGAAATTTGATAGATAGAGATAGATAGATAGAGAGAGAGAGAGAGAGAGAGAGCGAAAGAAAGAAAGAGAAAGAAAGAAAGAAACCGGGAGACTGTGAGCCAGCTGGGTGACCTTGGGCAGTCATTCTATCTCAGGCCTAGCAAGGAGGCAGTGGCAAACTACTTCTGAAATCTTGCCAAGAAAACTGCAGGGACTAGTCCAGGCAGTTGCCAGGAGTCAAGATTGATTTGAAGACACACATACAATACATACAATTTCTGTTATTAGCAATAAAGATCCCATCTAGTGTTATGGATTGATATGCTAAGTATCCTTTCTTTAGACATTTATACAGGTAGTCCTCACTAAACTACCCTAATTGGGATCAGCAACTCTGCCACTAAGCAAAGCGGTTGCTAAGTGGGAAATCACATGACCGCAACTCTGCTTTATGGCTGGATAGAGAAAAGACTAGTCAGTTTCACACCTTCCCTTTTGTTTGTGTGATGGAATGTGAGGGTGGCCTTGGAAGATGTGGTGGAAGAAATGCCACCTAGGGAACATCAGATAAAAAAGAAAGGAATCGGCAACAGAGTAACGGTCAGAGGAAGAAACTTAGAAAGGGCCGGCAAGATTCTGTTAATGTAGCCTTACAATAAAGTAGAATTAGCTCATCTCGTTGTGTTTCCTGTCTGGTTTACCTGGGAGGGCTGACATCAATCTTGCAAGTCTGAAAGTACAAATCTCCTGCCCTCCCTATTTACCGCCTGAGTAATTAGGGCGGGCACTTTCTAAGTTTCTTCCTCTGACCGTTACTCTGTTGCGGACTCGTTTCTCTTTTATCTGATTGTTCTCTAGGTGGCATCTCTTCCCCGGTCTTCCGAGGTGACCCTCACATTCCATCACATTTTGCCTCCTACCCACCCCCTCCTTTGGAATGCTCCAGTGCCTGCTTACTGTCCTGTACACATTGAAAGCAATGTGATCGTGCCCGGGGCTGGGAGCCACGGGTCTGCTACGCAAACAGCTTACTCTCTTGAAATCCCTCTCCAATCTCTCCACTTTGCAAGGGGGAGAAATGGTCAGGCAAAGGAGAGATTGCCTACAGAAATCACTTGCTTTTTTTCTCTTCCCCCCCACCCCCACCACAGAAAGGAGAGATTGGAGAGAAAGAGATTTCAAGAGAGTAATGTAAGTTATTTGCATAGCATGCCCACAGCTCCCAGCCCCAGGCTGCCGGCGCAATCACATTGCTTTTGATGTGTAGAAGAGCAAACAGCAATCCCTCCAATCTCTCTGCTCTGCAAGGGGGGCAAGAAAGAAAAAAACCACAGGTCAGGCACAGGACAACATGTACTGACTGAGGGAAGCTGTGAAGGTTGTAAATGAGCCATAAAGTAATTTTTTCAGCACTGTTGTAACTTCGAACAGTCACTGAATGAATGGTCAATAAGTGAGGACTACCTGTAGTAAAATAAAGCTGTTTTATTTCCCATATAATGTGGGTCAATGAACTAATTTCCCCAAGTTTTGTCCAAGTGTTTCTACTGACTTGTGTGGCTACCTTGCCTTTGCAAACAAGCTCTACATTCCAGTTTCATTGAATGTGCATATGAATTCAAGTGTACATGTTAACAAGAGCATTTGAAAACAAAAGGATAAAGAAACTCTTGATATATTGGTATGCATTCTCTATTTTTCTGTTGTACATTCTTTGATGCTGAATGGCACTAGGCAATAATATATGATCCATTCTTTCCTATTTTTTCCCTCAGATTGTAATCCTTTATCTCTTTAACTTATTCTAAAATGTATTCAATGATAAAATACATGCTTTGTCTGCAGACATTCTCAGATTCATATTTGCATAGTAGCTGATTGATTAGTCTTATGACCGTATCAAAGAAAATAAAGGTAAAATTCAAGATCTATTTTGAGGATAAAATAGGAAAAAGAAAATACAGTAGTAAAATATATGTACAGTATGTGCTAAATACAAAGAATCAACATTCAGATAAATACATTGCCTTTATATGATACCCCAATCTGTTCAAAATAATGGATTCTTAGCTGAACGGTTGTGTCTATAAACTTAGCAGTTCTGCTCACAATGTATATGTTAGAGTCCAGGAGGAAATAGGTCTATCTGTGATTCGCGTCCCAGTGGGCTGTTTTTTCAAGTAGGGATTTTAAATATCTAAGCCTAAAAAGGGCATACAGTTAACCAAACAAAACATGAGCAATATCTTCAATGGTTGGGGCACCACATATACACATCCTCTCATGATATAGCAAGGTATGGAAGCACCCATATTTGGCCATGGAATCCAACAACTCAAATCTTGCTCTACGATAGGCCCTTCTTAGGAATTGCGTCAAACTCATTGAGATATATTTTTCAGTTTGGAAAGTGGTTTTGTTTTTAGCCAACCAATTTAAAGATCTATTTTTGCCAATAACTCCATGTCTGTTTGCAAAAAATATGTGTTTTGTGTGTGTGTGTGTGTGTGTGTGTTTCAGATGAATGAGAAAGAACTCTGCTAAAAACTACAAAGCTGCTGCTAAATTAAAGTACACAAAAACTGGACTAACTGGATAGTGTGATCGGTTTGTTTTAATGAAGTGGTAGACAAACACAGAAGAGTTACAATAACTGAGTGAATAATTAACTGTTATTAGACAAGAAGGGAATTGCTGGCCATTCAAGGAGGTATCGTAAAGAAAGGAAGGAATGTCTGTCTTTTTTGTAACTTCTCAGCATTCAAGTGTCGTGTGCCTTCTTTGTGTAGGCTTTACTACAAGTTATACAGTATAACCTAAGAAAGAGCCACATCAATTTTTGAGACTAATTTCTCCCTGTTCTTCTGCTTTTTGTTTTGTAGCTTTGCTTGCTACATTTGTTTGTGTGGTATGTTTTAACATTCTTGTTTCTCTTTAAAACAGAAATATTACAGTTACTCTAATCTTTTGACTTGGTGAGAGGTTGTTTCTGGGTTGTAGTTGCTGCGTTGTAGAGGATAACTTGCATAGCCAGTGTATTGAAATTTGAGTTCAGTATTTAATTACTTTGAAGCACTGCTGAAGGTAGTCCTTTGCACAAACATGTACTTTGTGGAAGGAACATTCTTTCTCTTCTTTTTGCTTCAAGACTTCTGTCATTCAGACCCTCCACCGTAGATTAGAAAACCAATCAAATAGGTTGCTGGAAATTCCTATTTTCAGATAGTTTTGAATCTGAACACATATACAGCTGTGGCAAAAAAAATGCCTATGTGAGGATTACTTTAAAAGTGCCTTCGGAGTAGGATAACGAATGTTCAAAAGGCATGCTTGTTGATAGCAGCTACAGATTGCAGAACCCTTGAAGAGAAAGCTTGAAAAGTCCTCTTTTCTTGCCTCAGTTGTTCCCAACTAAGTCCTTATTCAGGGCTTCAAGCAGCCCTTGGTACTATGCAGATAAATTAGATGCCAGCTCACATTTTATCTAAGATGTGTGATTGCTGTGGTAGTAATAAACCATATGGGAAGTGGCTTTTCTAAGGTTGGGGACATTTTTGTTTTATCAGTGGGTATGATGGCATAATTAATTCTGGCTTGATTTAAGTAGGGACTACTTTATGCAAATATATCTCCACAGCACTCACAATAATGATTGAATTGGTTTTAGCTTTAATTTAAAACAAACAATAGATTCCTATTCCCACACAAATCTTCATAGTTACAAATTAATTCCAGTGTGATCCTCAGGGCAAAACAAGATGCTTAACTACCTTTTACATTAAAAGGGATTTCTTCTGAACCCCTTCCTGGTCTGTTTGTTTCCCAGAGGTCATTCTTCACCTTTAATTTTTCCAGAAAGTGCAGGTAACCTTGAAAAAGTTTCTACTATTGCTTTTTCTTTTTCCTGAAGAAAGGGTTTAAGTGATTACTAAGGGGTTTTGCCATCACTGTGGAAACTGCAAATAAACAGACTGAACTGATGTGAGATATATGGATAGTAAATTTTCTTCTCATCTCGTTATGATTTCCTTGTAGTGTAGGTTTTCAATTGCTGATATATGAATTAAATTGCTGTCTGAATAGTATTGTAAAACAAAATGTACAATATATGAAACCCATGACAATATTTTAAACCGTTCAAAGTTGTGCATGAAATCATAATTTTGAACCGTAACGCTAATTTCCTATGTGTTTAACAAGCCTGCTAGATCATAAGCTTTTAATCTGTGTTTCAAAACCCTAAACACTACTTAACTTGTTATTACAGTTTCATCATTTTAAAGTATTTTATAACTACTGCTGTCCTTTGATTTATTTCCATTTTATTTCTATTATCTTGCAGCATCTTTTATCCAAATTCTTCTTTCTTATAAATCTTGTAAGTAGGAACTAGTAGCTTCTCTTTAATTGCAGTCATGTTTTTTTCTTTTTCTTTTCTTTCTTTTTCATAATCCCATTTTTTAATTTGTATCATTGTCATCCCTTGTAGCTTTTGCTCTTTACATGGGAAAGACAAGTAGCTGTGTGTGCTTTTTTAAGCGGGGAAGATTGTTGGCCAAAGCAAATCTGCCTGAAATCAGTCCCATCATTTTCTGTACTCTAGTCTGTGTTTGTGTCATGAATTATAGGACTTTGCACTAACCATGTTTTTTTTTCCCATAAAGCTTCTTTTACACAGATCTAGTGTTTTGATTTGTATGCATTGTGCATGTAGTTTTTTTCCCCCCAATTTAACATTTTGCTGGATAGCTTATTCAGGACAAAAATGGCTCATGGGAAGACGCATAAAGATTTGGGTTTAGTTACTTGTGCCAAAATAAAATTAGTGAAGAAATTATTTTTTAAAAAGACAGTAAAATTGATCTTAACCTGCTTCTTCTAAATTACTAATCTATTAGTAATAAACATTCAGTACATGAGCAGAGCTTCTGTTTGTAAGACTGTAGTTGACATAGGCTGCATCCTATGCATACTTCCTTGAGGTAACTCTGAGTAAGCCTGCATAGGATTAGGCTGTAAAACATCTTTCTCCATTCCCCTAATAGGGTAGAATTGAACTAACAGTTGCTTTTCTAGTACTGGAATTATTCTTTTTTTGTGAGCATCCATCTGCATGATCTTAAACTCTTCATATTTGCTAGAAATCCACCTAACAGTTCTCATTTGTGGAAAAGAGGAATTATGTAGGGGGCATTCTGGCTGACAGTTGGAAGAAACTGGACAGTTACAGGTTTGAATAGAGCATTAATGACAGTAGAGGTTTGTGAATATAAGAAGCTTGGTGCCTGTTGGGAAAAACATAGGCACAGGAAGTGAAGAGTGAACTCTTTGTAGCCTCCTGATATATTTTAAAATATACTGGATTTTTTCCTTAATCCATGCCACCAAAAGTTTCATAAGCATGCAGGAATTTCCATCTCTGTACTCAGGTCACCTTTGCCATACCATCCCTTATGTATCTCATAAAAGCAACTAAGTGATAGTTCTGGCAAGTGGGCTTGATGAAGATGAAGGAACTGCAGGAGAAAAGTGAAAAGGCTTGAGAAGAGTATGGAGGGCATTTCTTTGTGAGCGTTTCCTCTGGTGCTATAGCAATACATCTCATGGCTTTTTTAAAGCAATATTTTCCATAGACATGATTTGGAATTTGGCATCTGCCTGTGTTCTTTCTTATAGTTCCAGAATAGGTTCACTATAGTGGCAAAAGGTAAAGAAGAAGTAATTGGGGACCCAAGAGCTTGCTGGATAGCTAAAAGGTCAGGTCCAGTTTTTGAGAACATAAAGGATTCATACAGTGAGTAAGGAAAATTAATGACATTGCTGTAAAACAAGTTTCAGGGGCTTTTTCTTGACGCATCTGGCTGAGAATGTGAATGGAGGAGAGGCTTCTGTGCTTGGGTAGCATGGATTGCTGAGGGAGGAGATGATTTACTTGTGTGTGAAGATAAAAGAAAATAATTTGCTTACAAAAGTCATCGTCCCTAAATGCTTTATAAACAGAGGCAGCAGTGCAAATGCAGCAAACTAATGGTTTTTATGATTACTAAATTTGACATGATCTTTGTGTCCAGGATCCCATGAGCCTATTGGATATGCTTGCAAATGTAATGAAACTCTGTGCTTCTTGTTTTTGTTTTAGCTATAGCAACACAAGCTAATATGGAATTTCGCCGGAAAGGTTCACAAATGTCTGCAGAGACTATGGCTTCCAATCCTATGTTTGATGCAGGGGAATTTTCTGACAACTATGAATCTGGCAGAGCAGAGGCATGTGGAACACTTTGTAGAATATTTTGTAGCAAGAAAACTGGAGAAGATATACTGCCAGCCTACTTATCCCGGTATTGATTTATGTTTTGAATTGTTCAAATATTCTGTTATACACCTGTGTTACATATGAAGGATTTTTTCAGTTTCTTAATTTTTGAATGCCTCAGATATTGGGTTTTTAAATTAAGTACTTTATTTTTAATTTTTAAATTAAAGTGCATCCTCTCAATTGATTTTTGAAATGTATTAGCTTTGACATAGGTAAAGGTAAAGGTTTCCCTTGACGTAAAGTCCAATATCCTGGATTCCATCTTTTTTTAGGCAAACAAAATGCAGCGCAGTTTTCCGCATTATATGCTTTCCACGCCACTTTAGGGAAATCATTATTTATTTATTTATTTATTTATTTATCTAATTTGTCCCCGCCCATCTCCTCCAATCGGGGGACTCTGGGCGGTTTACAACAATTGATTAAAAACAACAGCTATAAAATACACAGTATAAAATACAATAATAAATAATATAAATAAAGGTAAAAATAAAGAATCCAGGTGGCGAAAGAATCTAAAACAATGTGAATCAGAATCTAACTCCAAGTGTGGGAGGAGTGGTCTATAGCAACCATCTCCATGTAGATCTATTCCCCTCTCCACCCCAAGTGAGGCGGCAGAACCAGGTCTTCAGACTCCTCCGAAAGGCCAGGAGTGTTGGGGTCAATCTCACCTCGGGGGGCAGCATGTTCCACAGGGCGGGAGCTACTGCAGAGAAGGCCCGCTTCCTAGACCCCACCAGATGGAATTCTCTTACAGACAGGGTCCGCAGCATGCCCTCTCTGCACGATCGGGTGGGACGGGTTGATGTAATGGGGAAGAGGCGGTCCCTCAGGTAACCTGGCCCCATGCCATGTAGGGCTTTAAAGGTAATAACCAACACCTTGAATTGGACCTGGAAGCAAACTGGTACCCATAATATGAGGGGGATGTAATAATGACAACAATGGGGCAAATAGCAATTCTTCAGTTATTTGGCAGAAACTCTTCTAATATCATTTGTAAGGAAGGTTTATTTGAAGTGTGAAATGGTTAACTCAGACTCCATGTTTCAGATGACATGGTTATGGCTAGTAAAAGCAAATGAATACTGAGTTTTTCCCATTGTTCTTCTGCAGTGTATGGTAGCATATTGTGACTACTGTCCTGTTTATGCAGTTGGCATCATTAGTTATTGTAGGTGAGAAAACAGGTAACATAATAACATTATATGTAACTTATACGGGAGAGAAAAAGCTCTCATTCATGGGATGCCAATTGTAATGGTGTTTTTGCCTTATTTGTAATATGTAATTCTGCACATAGCTGAATGAGGAAAGTCTTGTTTTACAAGGAGGGACAGAAGTATAAGAAGTCAGCCCTTGAATCAAATTGTTTTTGTTGTGTAAAGAGAACATTGTATTTTAAATTGTTCCTTCATGTTGCTGATCAGTAAACTACAAATCTGATGAACCTATCCTTATATTTTAGTTTTAGCAGTCTAAAAATAGGTCATGTATCTGCAGCAACCTAAATAGATATATTCCTTTGGGTTTAAATTGTTCATTTACACATGCTGTTTCATGTTCATGTTCATGTACACATCCATGCCATCCCAGGATAGTAACTGCAGGGTAGCCCTAGTGGTTAAGTTTTCAGCTAGGACCAGGAAGTCCCAGATGCAAATCTCCACTCTACTAGAGAGCTCACTGGATGGCTTGGGCCAGTCATTCTGTCTCAGCTCAACCCTTCATAGTTGTTATGTAGATAACATTAGGGAGACCCCATGTAAACTGCCTTTTGCTCTCAGAATAAAGGTGGGATATAAATGCAATAAATAACTAATTGACGTTTTTGTTCAGCATAATTAAAACATCTTTAAGACTGAACAGCATGATAATTGTCAATCTAGCATATTTTTTTGAAACAGAGAATGTAGCAGATACTTTAGATGCCCATGACGCCTCACTGTAAATGCCAAATTTCCCTTTGCTGTTGACCATCTAAAATAACCTTGGCTTCCTAATGCTTCTTTCTTATAACTTTTTATACTTTTCTTTTTCTGCCAGGTTTTACATGCTTTTAATTCAGGGACTGCAGATAGCTGATTCTATTTGCCACCCAGTTCTAGCTAGTGTCATCTTAAACTCTCCTGCCTTGTTTTGCTGTGACCTGAAGGGGATTGATGTCTTGGTTCCTTACTTCATTTCAGCACTTGAAACTATCTTACCTGACAGGTAAATTGATAACATTCATACTACTTTTTAAACTGCCAGAACCAGATAGAAGGGATTGCTGTGCTGTTAGCAAATTCTAGAAGCTGCGGCCTCAACAGATCCGAAAGGTATCTGGTTGAGGAAGGCTGTTCTATATTTTTAAGAATATTAATCCAGAATACAGATCAAAGGGCAAAATGGAAGGGAAAGACTACTGATGGGGTTTGTTATATTCTGGATGTCTTACAGCATAGTTAATGTTTTATGAATATTTACCAAAAATATAGGTTATTGTTATGCATTTCTGATCCCATTAAAATGGATAAGAGAAATTGATAATATTTTTCTATCTGTTTTAATAATTAGTTATTGATGTTTACCATACAGCTTTGGTAGAGAGCCAAAATAAATAACTTTTATTTCTGAGAAACATGTATGCACACCTAAATAGGATATTTTTGCTTTGAAATAGAAGTGATAGGTTGAAAAACTTTCATTTTGTTTTTGTTTTTTGATCCAGGGAACTATCAAAATTTAAAACATATGTGAATCCCACGGAACTAAGAAGGGCCTCTATCAATATTTTACTCTCCTTGTTGCCTCTTCCCCATCATTTTGGAACAATCAAATCAGAGGTAATGGAATTAGGGATTTTCAATGATTTTTTAAAAATAATTTTAGTCTAAACAAACCCAAATTAGCAATTAGTATAGAGTACTTCTGCAGAGAAGTGGCAAAAAAGTGTTATTATTATCTAGAAAAGAAATAAATCCACAAAATGAATGAGAATGTGCAATTTTATTATAAATATTCCTGTACCAATTAATACCTGATTAGGATAAAACACTTTAGGACTTTGAAAATGCATATACCACACTGTAATTTCAAATAGATAGGGTCATATACATATTTTGCATCTTGAACTGGTAGTACAGTGTGATAGGTAGCTAAATGTCAGGCCTGACCTTTTCTATACGGACAGATTCTTGACATCTCCTTTTGGGGTATTCTTACCACTCCATTCTTTTGGAGTTTCATACTTATGATTCACAGTTCTATAAATGCAAGTTTCTGAATATATCTGCAACTTTAATTATGTTTCTTTAATCTACATTGACTAAGCTTGTTTTCTTTTTCTATTTTGCTAGCTAGTATTAGTTTTACAGTTCATTTAATAGCTCTGTTGAGCAATATTTCTGTTTCGCATTCTTCAGTTCAGAGCTGGGGTATAATATATTGGGAAAGTTAGATAACATAAATGTTTATTAGATACTTGCTAAATGCATAAAAGGGCATAAAGATTACATGCAAATGCTACAAGTATCTAATATGCATCTATTGCTACATATCATTAAAGCAATTTATTTTTCAGGTTGTTCTGGAAGGAAAATTCAGCAATGATGAAAGTTCATCCTATGATAAACCAGTAACCTTCCTTTCTTTGAAGCTGAGACTTGTGAACATATTAATTGGAGCATTGCAGACAGAAACAGACCCCAACAACACACAGATGATTCTAGGTTGCTTTTCTACTTGATCCATGTGATGTGTGCTTTTGAAAAAAGTTTTGTGTATGTTACCTAAGGGATCATAAGATCAGATTCCAGTTACTGGAGATATTATATGTGGTTGGCTTGAAGAAGTGGCTGGAGAGTATAGTACAGATAGAATGTTGAAGCTATGGTGTTGCCTAATCGTTAACAATAAGAGCAGAATATATCAGGCTGCGACAAACCAGGGAATTGAACTTAGAGGCAGCTACATGATGCAACAGGACAAGCTAAAGTAGGTAGGAGAAAGGTCTGGATGTCAAGAAAAGCAGCCTAATGCTTCCCTCTATGTAAGATTAATGTTACAGAATAGGAAATTAACTCCCAAGGGCCACCTGCTTCCTGAATTCAGGAATACAAGTTTGACAGGATTATAGATCCCTCTTCTGACCAAGAACTCTGGGCAGGTCCAAGTCCAGGATTTTTTGTTTTGTTGGTGCCCAGTATCAGGAACCAGATAAATGACTGCCCTACAAAATTTGTGAACATATTTGCATAATATTTGTAATGTTCTGATGACTCCAATTTGATCTTATTGAAGATAAAACTAAAAATGAAAATAGGTATTTTCAGTATTTTTTTCTCTGCAAGGAGATGACTGTGGTGGTAGGCAGAAAGCATGGGCTGTTCTGTACTTTATTTGCACTTACAGATACATAATATTTTTGGGGGCTCATTGGAAGGTATAATTTCTGGACAAAGAACTCAAAATATACTTTATTCTGATAGCATACAGAAAAAACTATTTTTTTTCCAAAACTGTTGAGAATTGACTGTTTTTTGACAGATGTACCTATGCAGTTGTCTTATACCACATCTTATTTATTTATTTATTTATTTAAGTCCCCTCCCCCAAAATATGCTTTTTGTTTTGTTTTTTTACCATATACTTATCAGAAAAAAAGGGCAGTCTCTGAAAACAAAAAAAAAAGGGGGGGGGGGAGAATATTTCAAGCACCAGTAAAAAAAATATTTTACTGTGGGAAAGACTAGTATGCTTCAGAAATTCCTTTGTCAAAGGCATTACACAGCATAAAATTATGTATTTGTTTTATTTTTGCTTTCATAATTTTTAAAAATGTACTATGTACATCAACCTTATGTATACACTTGTCCAAAATGTGCTTGAAACTCTAAAGTGCAAACAATCCTCCATTGCATATGCCTGTGTGATTCTGGATGGACAAATTGTTAACTCCTATTAGCCCTAGCCTTAAACATCAGGGCCAAGAAAAGATGGAAGCTGTAGTTGAACTAGATCTGGAAAATGGAAGCTGCAGTTATCCACGCTCTGTTTAAAAGAATACACTCTTAACCCAGACTCTTAGCAGATATTGGGAACATCAAAACAGATTAATGCTAGTTGTAAAACAGTTTGCCTTGGCTGGTTTTCACTACGTGTGATTGCTTAAAAAGCACAAAGAGTAAAACTGGCTCCATTCTAACTTTATCCTGCTCCACTTTGAATTGCTGCCTTAGTGAGCTTTCCATACTGAGTGCTCTGGCTACTACAGTATTGTTGATAACTGCTAAATGTGTTTCTTGGGTCAGTCTGAATGGTAAGTCAGAGTGCCCATCAGGAGCGCTGAAGAACTCAGTAGATTGCCCTGAGTTGTAGACTACTGGATTCCCTTTTCACACATTGTAATCATTTGATAAGCTCCATTCTATATATGGATTCCTGTACTAACCAGGTGTTAGACTTGATGGCCTAACTGGTCCCTTCAATTCTAAGAATCTCTGCTAATTCCTACATTCATTTTGTTTGTTATTTAAGATGGGCTGCATCTTGAAATGGCAGCAGACCAAAAGTTACGATGTAATACATTCATAGTTGCGTATTCTTTTCCAACATAAACCTTTGTTTCTGTTATTATCTGTAATGCTTTTCTGAGTGTAATAATTGTTTGACTCCCAAGTATTGCTTTGCCTTATTTAGTCTATAATTTAATCTATAATTGCCTTAGTCTATAATTTCATAATTTAAATTATGAATTTATTTTTTATTAGCTTTATCCTTCTCTGTATTTCTTCAGCATTTTGAAACTTAAGAATGCTTAAAGTGTCCCCAGAATGCCGAATAATGCAGGTAGAGAGCTGAAATTAAAAATAATGTGGAGAGAGAAAAAAAGGAGATGAAAAAATACTTTCTAGAGGAAAGTATTGGTGCCTTTCCAGGGAAGCTATGGCAAACTGAAGATGGCTCTGGAACCGACGATCACAGCGGAATGAGAAGTTGGCGAATGGACTGGCTTCTTGGAATTACTCTCCAGACAAGGGGAGGACTCAGGATTGCCCATGCGTGCTCCAGGCAGCAGCTCCCTACGAAGAGACTGTAAGACAGCGGTCTCCAGTGGGTTTTGAGCTCTGAGCTCACGATCTTTGCCTAAGCCTTGGTCCAGAGCCTTCCAAAGGACACTGGGTTGGCATACTTCCTTTCTTAATCACGTTAGGAAATTGCTTGTTAACTGCTTTTGGGATATTGAGAACCTCCAGATTGGCAAGTTTCATTGCATTGGGTGAGTCTCCTTCAGTCCTTAGCGAAAGAAGTTTTATGCACGTTTAAGGACTTTGAAAACTACTTTGGAATAAACAGCAGAAGGGTGATCAAAACATTGATTCTGGAAAGTTACAAACAGACTAAGGGGCCAGAATTGGAAATAAGATTTTGAAACTAATTACAAGAATCTTTCCTGTGGGAAAATATAGTTGTTTAGAATACACACACAAACTGTATACACACACACATACATTTTGAAATTGAGTATAAGAAATCTTCCTGTGGGAAAATGCTGTTGATCAGAAAAATATGTAATAAGATGGGACTTTGAAGGTTGAACACTAGAGGGGACTGGAAAAAATCAAAAGATTATAATTAAAGGAGAAGAGACCCACTAATACAGAACGGAGAAAATTATTCTAACTTGGGATGAATTTAAGGATATTTGGGACCAATGCACCCAGAAGTTACTTTTAAGATTGTTATTAATAAGACTGAGACTGAGGCTGATTTGAATGTGGATTTAAAAATGACAGATTACAAGAATGAGGTGGATGAAGATGTTATACTGGATATACAAATGAAACCGGCTGATGTCTTAACAATTAAGAGATATATACAAATAACAAACCAGAAGAGTGATTTGGGTATCTTTTTCATTTTGGATTTACAAAAGAGACATGTTAAAGTTTTGAAGGACTTTCTGAGAAGAGGCAAAGAGAAAATTGAAAGAAATCAAGTCCTGGGACTCTATTCAAAGGGAATAAAGATCAAGACTGTTAAAAGTAAAACAAAGGAATATAAAGCAGGGTTATATGATCAGGGTTAAAATATATATGCTGTTGTTTCTGGTAACTCTTAATGGATTTTTGCTGGCCAGAACCAAATGACGAAGCTGTAAATATTTGTTTATAGATAATAGATAAGATAGGGTAAAAAGAGATCCTTTGTTATATTTTTAGAGAAAATAAGTTACTGTATTAAAATAAAGGAAAGAAATATAAAGCTAGTTTATTTGATTAAGGTTAAAATATATAGATTGTTATTTCTGGTAACTTAATGGACTTTTGTTGACTAGAATTAAATGACAAGATTTTAAGAATTGATTTATAAACAAGAGATGAGACATGGGATGAAGATTGCTTTTTTTGTAGTGTTAGAGAAGATGATAAGCTACTGAAATTGTTTGTACTTGTCATGATGAAGGGGGGAATTATTTTTTATATATCTTTTTTCTTTAATATGTAAGGCTTATTTCCCTTTTTTCTTTTTGCACTTTTTAATTTTTTTTCTCTTTTTTCTCATTTACTCTTTTATATTTTTATTAGTTTGTATTAGTTTTTTATCTTTGTAATTGTAAACCTTAATAAAATTACTATAAAAATAGAGGAAAGTATTGGTGCTCATTAAAATATTGCACGTTGCAGCAGTTCCACTTCTTTAGTTATTTCTTTTTCTTACTCTTACAAAGACTTCACAGCATATCTTGCTTGGGAATGCCTGGTGTTTTCATAACATTTTCTTAAAGTTGTTTGAAGCAATATTTTTGTATTGTTTGTTTGTAGTACTCTAGTTCTTTTTTAAAGTGGCCATTCAGATGAATAAGGAACATAAAATGCCTCTTCTAACTAAATTTAAGTAAATGGAAAAAAATAGATCAGGTGACACTAGAATGGTAGTATTAACTAAAAACAGTGAACATGCATATATACAGTATCCGCAAAAGAAAAATAGCGATGTATAAACCACAGAAAAATAGGTATGAATATGATAGAATGGACCTGAAACCTATAGATTCTTAATAAAGTGAGAATTTTGAAATTGGTAAATGTGAATCTGAAAAGGAATTTCTCATTTTCAAAAATTGGGAGCATTGCCTTCCAATGCAGAAAGGTACTGGAATTATATGTTGCATAGATTTTTATGAAATGACAATGAAAACAAATGCCATTAGATATATGATTATATAGACAGAGAGGTTAGCTGTGTAGATATTGTCATATCTTAAATCTAATTCTACAGGTGCGATGTTGAACATTGTGCAAGATTCAGCACTTCTAGAAGCCATTGGTTGCCAGATGGAAACGGTAAGATTTTTCTCATTTTTAAGAAGAGATACTTTGGTGTATCAAAGCAAACAATCCTATAACAATAGCACAAAAGGTGTCTGTTCTGATAGTCCTCCTCTTCTCATAGAAGCCTACTTTCTGAATTAACAGAATGGTGGTGAGAATATTGTCTTGAAAAGCCACAGTCGCACTAACAGTGGCATTAGCACGGCAAGTGGAGGAAGCACAGAACCCACAACTCCTGACAGTGAGAGACCTGCACAAGCTCTGCTAAGAGATTATGGTAAGATTGGCTATCTTAATATTTGTAAAAAATTCCTGGTCTACCAATCCCACTTTTTTTAATGACAACTGAAAGGTTTTGGAGAATTTACAATTTTTAATTGAAAAAAGGATAAATACATATATTTTATTGTGAATGGAGGCTGATAATGGGTTGCCTTTTCAGCAGGCTCTGCTTTGGTTTATTTTGTTTTGCAATTATACAGGTGTCATTTTGGTACATTTCAGTTCATGACTCTGTAAACATCCTGAGCCTCAGAAGAGGATAGATATTTATGTTTCTATAGGTATAAATAAATTATTGTTGTTATGATGAGGGACAGAAGGGAAAAAGTGTTGGGTGATAATTGTTTTTGCTTTTTAGATTTATACCCTGCCTTTATTTTGTACAACTCAAGGCAGCCTGCATAATGTTCCCTCCTGTTTTCCCCACAACAACAACCCTGAGAGATGGGTTGGGAGGCTCTCACTCCATAGTTTTTCTGCCTATTCCCTTGTTGCAGCTTTTTCCCTCCATCCTTTCAGTATTGCTATTTTTTTATTCTGATCCTCATTTACAATGTTCAGAATGCTACTAGATGTATATAATATTCAATCTGGTTTCCAGAATGGAGAAAGTTTTGTGGCTTCATTTTCATATGGTGTCAGAACAGTCTAATGTCATTGTAATTGGCAGAAAGATGTAAATAACTTCACTAAATGTTGCAGTGTCCCAATTCTTTGCTTGTTTTCAGTTTCTTGACTCCTTACGTTTGTATGTAATGATTACACTAAATGTGTACTATGTTCTAGAGCTAGGCCAAGAAACCCAAGATTCATTAATCAGTATTAATCAGATGTATCTAAAATATTGTATGTGCTTGCACATATGTGTGTTATGTGTGCTTCCACTATATTTAAAGATCATTGTTCTTTTCATTGTAGAATTCACCTCAGGACCTGGCAGAGCAGTATATATTTGTCTCATGTAGAACATTCTGGCATGCTTTTCTGTGGCAACTGTATTTAAGCTGGAATGACCTTTTTCACTAGAAAAGCTTATGTCTTCATATGAATTGAGATGCAGTTGTTATCTGAGGTTACAGATTTCTGAATCTGAAAAACCAAAACTAGTTGAAGATCAGCTTCTTTGATAAAAGTTAGAGATCCCAGTCATCCTTCCTAAGAACCCAGAAGCCACTTACAATGAATTTCCAAATAAATTCAGCAGACAGGCAGCTCTGTTTGCATATTTAAATATCCATCTGAATCCCTTTCTACCATTAATAACAGAGTAAAAACATCACTTTTAGATAAGTCATCTGATAAGTTACTCTTATCAGATGACTTATCAAAGATAGTTCAGTTATTTTACTGAGATAGACTTTTCAGAGTGTTCCATGTTTTTATGGTGGAATGCAGTATATCATCTGATTGAACTTCGAAGGCCTGTATACTTTTTAAAATGATTTTTTCATTGCTTTAATATATGAAGAAAGGGGGGGGTAAAAGAAAATAAGTGAAAAGAAAAAAGAGACAATAAATTACATATGAAGTCATTATTAAATCTTAATTACATGGAATAATATCAGTCTTTCCATTACATTGATAGAGAGCCAGTTCAAAAACAGAAAGTGAACACATGTTTTGATTCAAGATTGTAAATCGGTTTTTACACTGTCTTTCCAACAAAAAGATTAGCGTTTTTTTTCCTGTACCCAATGTGAGTAAATCCATGGTTCTTCATTAAATGATAAAGTCCAAAAATTTTTTACAGTTAAAAAGTGTATTGACATCTTTTAACTATACTGATCTTTGTAACACAGTATTAGCAAACTTGCAGATATTAAACCAAAATAGAGCATAGTGGGACAGGCCCATGTCATACAAATAAGTGTCCACTTCTTCATTTTATATTCCAAAATGAAATTGACAGCCAACCTAACATTCTCTGAGGTATCCAGTAAATTGTTCAAATTTCTTCAACATATCACCAAAGGTTTTGGGGGGTTGGGTGATTAATACAGTTTATAAATTAACCATTTAATGGCTAAGGCTCTTAAAATATTAATGTGGGATATTCCAATACTTTAATCCAGAGTTCTTGCAAATAAGCAATATCTACCTTAATGATATTCTTTAAGTGTTTATGAAAAAATGCTCTATATGTAAAATAATCCAAAACATATTCCAATACTGATGATAATTTGGGTGATACTGCTTGCGTATGTGGACCATATTGTGATATATGTTTTAACTTTACATTTAGCAATTTTAAGCAACCCTTCTTTCAATAACTTAGTTTAAAATAAACTGATCTTAAGTATTAATATCTCAACTTCCCAGTGACCAAAACAAACAACATGCTATTTTCAAACTGAGATTGTCTCAAAGTATAAATATCTCATGTGCACAAGTTTTAAATTATATTTCAGTCTCATCATCTTCTAAATACTCTTCGCACGCTATAATGCCGGAAATACAATAGAACTGTTATTAAAAGTGGAGCCAAGTCCCTGCCAAGATATCAGAGGAGTCACATAATAACGTTAACTATGCCAGTAGTGGTTTTTTGATTAGATCACTTCCATTCCATCAAGAAATTGAATTCAGGTTAATCTCCAGTGATAAAACTGAAATATTTTTTTTACGAAAAACATGATAGCAAGACCTGTAATACATAAAAGATTGTAAAACATTTTAGTTTTCCTCCTATGTATTTAGTGTTCTTGTCATGCAACTTTTTATCTTATTTCAAATGGATCACACCAGTTTCTAAAACTATTTTGAAAATAATAGAATCATCTTAAAGCCATGATAATGCAACATGTACAGAATAATCTGTTAGAAATCTTCCCTATACATTTCTACCCTCCCTGAAATTGGCAGTCATGATATATTTTCATAGTAAGGAGCACATTCCATAGCCTCAGTGTAGCCAAGTTAAGTGAAATTAACTTTTCAGCTTATTACAGCATTAACCAGTCTTGTTTAATTAGCAATTTGTGAGTAAGGGCTTATGAGATGTACTTAAATGAGACTTACTTTGCCACTATATAATGGATGTTATTGATCAGACAGAGGTTGTAGAATTTTACTTCCTAACTTAATCGGCAGGACTGTATTATGGCCAAAGCCCGGCAAAACAGACAAACAGACAGAAAAATACAGAAAACAAACCAGGTTTATACGGGTGGAAGTTGATCTTCTAGGAAACGTCTTCTGTCACATTCTTGAACATAAGTGGCAACGCTTAGCAACATTATAGGTGACCTGGAAATTTTTGTCAGCTAGTACAAAAGCTAAGTAATCATCTGGAATTATTGCTAGAAGAGAAATCATTCAATTTTTATGTAAACCCAAATAAAAATGGCACTGTAATAGCATAAGTGTGATAGTTTTTCCATACCACAAGGGTAAAGGTGGCAAGTTAAAGGAATATTGTAGTATTTCCCTTCCAGTAGTGCAGAGTGTTGAAACATACCTTGTGAAAGCCCAATTATAGGTAGTGTAGACCAGAGTAGAAAGATAAGATGCAATGGTTCTCCCATCAAATAAAGCTGGGCAGAAGATTAAACTTCAATTCTAGATCCAGGAAGCGTTGTGTAATCAATTCCTTAGCCTGATCCTTATTTAATATATATAAATTGGTGGGAATAGGCCACACAATGTGATTTTCAGGTTAAAGACTTTCTTCCAATTGGAATAAAAATTATTACTCAGAATGAGGTGGGTCAAACCCGATGGAGTCCAATTAAGTGTACTTAATTGCTGCTATCCATGTTCTAGTTTTTTCTCTGGTGAGATCAGCCTCCAACTTAAGGACAGCACTAGCAACACATTTAGGTGTATCACTTCCTAACTTAACCTTCAGCATATTAATTAGGAATTGTAGAAGATCCAGTATATCTAAAGACCTTTCTAATCCAAACCTTTTGGCCTGTAATCCATCTTTTTTGTCTAAAAGGATCAATCTCTATCAAGTATTAAAGCTCTTGTGCAAAACACCCATTTGTTATTGAGGTTTTGATAAACGTGAGTTGAAAGTGCAGAGACAAAAGTCCATTAGTGACCGTGAATTGATTTATAATGTATATGAGTGCAATGAATGTATTTGTAAAAGGCAGAAAAAACTGTATTAAGCCAGTTGGTACTGCTTTGCTATGTATTAAGCTAGGATGATTTTCAAAATGTCAATTCTTGGTAAACTAGGATAAACCAGCATTTCTGTTATATTGTGTGAAGAGACATCCAGTCCCAGGTTACTTTTTGCTTTGCGCTTTAGGATTAGTTGATGCTTTCAGTAAGGTAATAGACTTCTAAAATACTGAATTGTGAAAGCAGTCAGCCTCAGGCATGGAAAAGTTTTCTGTTTTCAGCTTTTATCAGAACATTAATATTGGCAACTGATTTCCAGTTTTTGTAATGGAAAAGTTTGGTTGGGGAAAGGTGAGTTTTTTAAGCAACTTGTCATTCTGAACTATTCACTTCTCAAATGTAGAAAGTTCTCCATTTCTGATTGGAAATACCTTTTAAAAAGATAATGTTTAAGTATAGAATACTAAACATAGAATATTGTTAGCAACATAATAATTTTGCATTTATTTATTTTGGTCAAGTTTTTCCCCTGGCAAAAAAACATTTCAAAATTGGTCACAAAAAAATAAAGAAAAGAGATCAGAACACACAGAAAATTTAAGTTAGTTCAATTTGCCAAGATTTCATTAGCAACATTGATAAACATGGTTTTAGATCAGTACCTAGCTATGTTAGTTAACATTCAGAGTCTAAGTTACTTCTTGTTGAATGTTTTACTTCCCCAGAGGGGTGTGTACTTTGTTTTCTGTGTGTATTGTGGCTGCTTTAGCTTCTGTCTGATGGACTGCTTTGCTGATTGTCACTAATGCTTAGTTGTTTTCCCTCCCTGTGGTGTGTGGTATTGGGGTTTATATCCTAGCTCTTCATACAGATACTGCAGCTGGGCTCCTGATCCGTAGCATTCATTTGGTAACACAAAGGCTCAACGCACAGTGGAGACAGGAAATGAGCATCTCGCTAGCTGCATTAGAGCTACTCTCGGGTCTGGCAAAGGTGAGCATTAGGGAGTTTTTCTTCTGAGAATTGTTTGTGTTAGGCTGTAGGATCTGGGCTCACCTTCTCTTTACTTCTTCACCAAAATCTCTTTCCTCCTTGGGGAACATCTGGCAGAACTGGCAAAGTAACTTGTTCCATGCTAGGATGCCATCTTTCGCTTGAAGGACATAATGATTTTTCTCCTGCTTGGAAAAAAAGTTGCTGCAATTAATCTGAATTGAATAGCAATTTAATGAAATAAAATTAATTAGTAAAAAACCATGTTCTTTAAGCCAAAAGGGTAAGTAAGTATTTAGAAGGATATCAAAATCCAATATCCATGGAGGTTTTGTATTACATTCTATAATTTGGTATATCATATTAAGCTCACTAGTATTTTTATGAGGCTTTAATTTTACTTAGATTAATGTGGAGAGTGATTTCCTAAAGTTGAGCAACTTTTTGTCCTCCTCGTGTCAGGTGAAGGTTGGTGTTGACTCTTCTGATAGGAAGAGAGCAATTAGCTCTGTGTGCTGTTACATTGTGTACCAGTGTAGTCGTCCAGCTCCTCTCCATTCTAGAGATCTCCATTCCATGATAGTAGCAGCATTTCAGTGTCTCTGTGTGTGGCTCACTGAACATCCAGACATTCTTGATGAAAAGGTGAGTGAAAATCTCTCTCTCTCTCTCTATATATATATATATATATACTCTGTGTGTGTGTGTGTCTGTGTATATACTGTGTATGTGCATAGTTATTTATCTACGGTAATAAATACATCCAACCCTTTTTCTGCCATGTATCTGCATGTTTTGTTTGTAAGACCAGTACAGTAGGAGTGTAAAGCTTCAGTTGAAAAGCCACATTTCACCTTTCAACAGTTGCCCCAGGAGTTATCCTGTAGTTCGTTTTCAAAATATGTAATTCACAACAAATCATGACATAGGGTAAAGTAAAAGGAGTTACTAAAACTCTGGGTAGCTTGTATGTTCTTAAGTGCTTTTAATGCAACTAATCACCAAAGAAATTATGATGCACGTATGCATTCCTCCTCCCCCTCCAAAAACCAGCTATCAGAATGACTATATCTCATTTTAATCAGGTATTGTTGAGTCCTAAGAACACCAAAAAGCATCCTAGAGCTTTTACCATTATAGACTTTTTAGGTGGTAGGTTGCTGTGGACCTCCTATAGCTCCTAAAAGGTCTGTTAAATTACAGACTTCCTTGAAAACATCCAAGTGCAATCAATGCCAGGAAAGTGAGCTTTTAACTATACAATGGCTGCCATAATAAACTAATAGTGCAAAGTATCTAAGAAACTATCTAATTAGTAAAACATAACCTGAAGCAAGTTGAAGCAATATAAAAGTTCTTCATCGTGATTCTGTGATTCACGCATACAGTATGTGTTATGTACTTATTCAGAATCTCTCTAAGAATCTTTCAAGAGTTTACAGAAATGTTTGAAAGGAGCCCTGCACAACACATACCACATGTCTAAACTGCTTAATCCTTTAAGTTGTTTTGGACCAATCCAGAGACAGTATTCTTCTTTCAGCTCCTTGTTCTATTGAGAATCTTATCATTTTACTTAGCTTATTCACTTTATTCTGCATTCATCTGCTCAATTCTTCTGAATATTCATAGAGTTGTTTTGTCCTCTCATCAAGGACATCAGATCTAATTTTTTTTATTTTATTTCTTTAGTAAAGTGTTGTTGGATTTGTTAATAGATGCCCTGAATTTTCCAAGTAGCTGAATGGTACAGCATTCTCCTTTTAGGATTGTTTAAAAGAAGTATTGGAGATTGTGGAACTGGGTATCTCAGGAAGTAAATCCAGAAGTAGTGAACAAGAAATTAAGTACAAAGGAGATAAAGAGCCAAATCCTGCTTCCATGAGAGTGAAGGATGCAGCTGAAGCTACCCTCACATGGTATGAAAGATTATTGAAAATAAACCTGTTGATCACAGTATAATATTTTTCTTACCTTGATGGATTAATGTTTCCACAGTAAATTTACTCAAAACAGTGTTTTACTTTCAGCTGTAATTCAAGGGGTTTGACAAAAGTGGGGCACTAACCATTCAGGAAGTACAGCCAGTGGCACACACACACCCCCATCGTTGGTGGCTCATAAGTAATGGAACAAACCAACATCATTACAAACATAAGGATCGCCTTTAATACCTGGATGAAAATCCTTTGCAGTCAATGAAGGCCTGAAGTCTGGAACCCATGGACATGATCAAATGCCGGGTTTCCTCCGAGATGCTTTGCCAGGCCTTTACTGCAGCGGCCCTCAGCTGCTGCTTGTTTGTGGGTCTTTCTGCCTTCAGGCTTGTCTTCAGTAAGTGAAAAGCATGTTCTGTTGGGTTGAGATCAGGTGACTTGGCCATTGAAGAACATCCCACTTCGTTGCCTTGAGAAACTCTTGGGTAGCTTTTTCTGTATGTTTTGGGTCATTATCCATCTGCAATATGAAGCTGCATCCTATCAGTTGGCAGCACCTGGCTGAATCTGAGCAGCAAGTATAGCGCTATACCCTTCAGAATTCATCCTGCTACTTTTATCAGCAGTCAGGTCATCAAAAAACACCAGTGACCTGGTTCCATTGGCAGCCATACATGCCCATGCCATAACACTGCCTCCACCATATTTGACAGATGATGTGGTGTGCTTTGGATCATGAGCTGTTCCTTTCCTTCTCCATACTTTTCTCTTCCCATCGTTCTGGTGCAAGTTAATCTTAGTTTCATCAGTCCATAGAATCTTATTCCAGAACTGGGCAGGCTTTTTGAGGTGTTTGCTGGCAAAGTCTAATCTGGCCTTTCTGTTCTTGAGCATTACCAGTGGTTTGCACCTTGTTGTGAAGCCTCTGTATTTATATTCATAAAGCCGTCTCTTGACTGTAGATGTTGACAATGACATGCCTACCGCCTCAAGAGCATTCTTGACCTGGCTAGATGTTGTGAAAGGGTTCCTCTTTACCATGAGCAGAATTCTGCGGTCATCTACTTTAGTTGTCTTCTGTGGTCTTCCAGGCCTTTTGCTGTTGCTGAGCTTGCCAGTTAATTCCTTCTTTTTCAGGATGTTCCAAACTGTTGTACTGGCCACTCCCAATGTTTTTGCTATCTCTCTGATGGGTTTATTTTGCTTTCTCAGCCTCCTTCAATGATGGCCTCCTTCACTCGCACAGACACCTCTTTGGACCTCATGTTGAGAGTTCCAGTGAACAGCTACCAAATGCAAATGTAACACTCAGAACCGCCTCCAGGCCTTTTATCTGCTTGATAGGTCATGGGGTACCCAGGAAACAGGCCACACCTGGCCATGCAGCTGCTTGTCAGCCATTCGTTCCATTACTTATGAGCCACCAACGATGGGGATGTGTGTGTGCCACTGGCTGTAGTTCCTGAATGGTTAGTGCCCCACTTTTGTCAAACCCCTTGAATTACAGCTGAAAGTCCTGACTTCACTCCCATCTGGGTGGGTTTCCTTTCAACTTCAATGTGGTGGTGTACAGAGGCCAAATGCCAAAACAGTTATCCTTGTTCCAATGTTTCTGGTCCTGACTGTATGTTACTTAGAATTGTAGGCTTTTTGATGCCTTATGACAGCAAGTCACCAGGAAAAATACCATAGATACAATTTTTGCTACTTCCAGCGTTCTAAAAATAAATTTTCTACTAAATATGTTTTGACTAAATTATTCTTTTGGTTTACAGCATCATGCAAGTTCTTGGAGCTTTTCCTTCACCCAGTGGTCCTGCTTCCCCTTGCAGCTTAGTAAATGAGATCACCTTAATTAAATATGCTCGTCTGCCTTCTATAAACAAATACAGCTTCCGTTACTTTGTCCTGGATAACAGTGTCATCCTTGCAATGTTAGAGCAGCCTTTAGGGAATGAGCAAAGTGAGTAAATGTATTCTGCATCTTTTCAGGTGTTCTTATGCGTACATGTTTGTGGTTAATTAATCTGGTCTTTTGCATTATAGAATATTATGTGAACAGTAGAATATTGTGAAATTGTGCCATATTAAATATGGGTAGTGTATCTGAGATGCAGCTCACTTCAGATGATGATAACTCAGTTTCATGATGGTTTATTATCCTGGTTTGTTTCAAAATTGGTGACTAGGAGCTTCCTTGCTTGTTTTATTTGTTGTATTCTGCATACACTAACTTATATTTGGAGCCAGGTTTTACTAGACTACACTGTTAAAAAAAACTTGGAATTTTCTTTTTAGATTGGCTTTTTTGTGACCTTAACAAAAGGTATTTCGAAGAGACATATTACAAAGTAGATTGCAAACTGAACTATGTCATGAAAATGAAGAGGATAAAGCTGTAAAAGACTGGTTGTCATGATGGCTGTATAGAATGTTCATTATTAGAGACAGTAGATCTTTCAGTACCAGTTACTGGGGAATGAGTAGAAAGCCATTTATGTTTGGTTTTCCATAGACATCCAGGTACCATTCTGGGCACAGAATGCTGGATAAGATTGACCTTTGGTCTAATCCAGCAGAGCTCTTACATTGTTAGGAAATTTCAGCTGGATACTTAAGGCTCATTCTTTGCCACTATGCTATATAAATTTTTACTAGAACTGAATTAATCTTGGAGCCTCCAAAACACATGATAAAACTTTGAGTTGCACTGTAGGAATTCAAGCTGAAGCCAGTTAAACACAAATTAAGTCTGTTTCTATTTTGACAAGGTCCTGCAGCTTATCTATAAGTATGTAGGATGTCAGAGAAATGTTTTTTGATGTGAGTCATTTAGTACAGGGTATGCTATAGCCCAATCTATTGTTTCTTTCCTCTTGCTTTCATTCCTCCGATTAATTAATTTAATTTGATAATTAAATTTATCAAATTTTGTCACCTCCCATCTCCCTCAAAAGAGGAACTCTGGGCAGTTTACCATAAAGCTAAAAGATTAAAATACAATAAAAACAAAATACAGTACATAAAATATAAATATAAAATATAAAATGGCATCAGGATGGCAATTAAAATTCTGGTTCGACTCATACCTATATGAGGACCACTTTAAAGTACTAGCAACCCCCAAGATTGACTACTCACCCTTCCTGCCCCAAGCAAGATGGCAGAGCCAGGTCTTCAACTTTTTCTGGAAGTTCAGGAGAGAGGGGGCTTGCCTCACCTCTGGGGGAAGAGTATTCCAAAGGGCGGGGGCCATGGCAGAGAAGGCCTGCTTCCTGGCCCCCGCCAATCAACATTCCCTCATAGACGGGGTCCGTATAAGGCCCATGCCATGTCGGGCTTTAAAGCTAATAACCTACACCTTGAATTGGACCTGGAAGCAAACTGGCACCCAGTGCAGCTCTCGCATCAAAGGTGTTATGTGTGCCAACCTTGGGGCACCTAAGATTGCCCGTGCGGCCGCATTCTGGACCAGCTGTAGCTTCTGGATACTCTTCAAGGGTAGCCCCATGTAGAGTGCATTGCAGTAGTCTATATGGGAAATGACTAGGGCATGAGTGACTGATCGGAGGGCCTCTCAGTCCAGGAAAGGGCGTAACTGGCGCACAACACAGAGTTGAGCAAAGGCCCTCCTGGCTATGACTGCCACCTGCTCTTCGAGCAGGAGTTGTGAGTCCAGGAGGACCCTCAGATTCCTCACTGGGTCTGTCTGGGGCAGTGCAACCCCATCCAGAACTAAAGTTGGTAAGTTCCCGGATACAGAGGAACCCCTGGCCCACAGCCACTCTGTCTTACCAGGGTTCAGCTGAAGCCTGTTGTTCTCCATCCAGACGCCCACAGCCTCCAGGCACTGAGAGGGTGGTCACAGCATCACTTACATCACCTGGGATGGAAATGTATAGTTGGGTATCATCTGCATATTCATCCCAAGTTCTGTTTATTTGCAGATATAATGGGGAAGCCTGTTAATTTCTTCCCAGTAATTGTATGCAAGTTCTGCACATGGAGCAGGTTTATGCTCTTATCTTCAAATCTGACTGGTCTATTGAATTTGTAGATCTGCCAATTGTATTACTGACTTTTTGCTCCCTTAATTTCTTCACACATGCCCAATTTAATCCTTTTAACCATTATTATTTTGGGAGGTTATTCATGCAAGTGTTTCTCTTCCCTAGATGACTTTTTTCCTTCAGTCACCATTCTGATCCGTGGGATGTCTGGAAGGCATGCATGGGCACAACAACTTTGCCTTTTGCCAAGAGGAGCCAAATCAAATCAAAAGGTTTTTGTCAAAGTTCTGAGTGGAACCAATTTGCTTTCTTATAAAACCCAAAGAGCACTGAAAAATGTTCAGTAGAAGTACTAATGTTATACTATCCTTAATGCAGTGAATTACTGGTTTTAATGCCCCTTTCAGTTTCACTTCCATACCGACTGTGTGCACCATGGATTATTCCTCTCCTACTCATGGAGGATTACATTTTTAAAAACTAAAATAACTTTGATTATTGAATTAGGGACTATTACCATCCTAATTTGGGAAATGAGGGGATAATAAATCATGTTCATACATATATACAGTATGTGTTGTTCACATCTTCCATTTAACAGTCGCAAAATTTTATAATAGATAGTACTTACGGTCTGTCCTTTGCCAACCTAGCTGTAGTTGTAAATAGGCATTAGAATTTCTTCGACATAAGTATTCTTTAGTGATATGTCAGTTAATATCAAGGTAATTCTGTTTAAAAGAAAAGACTCATCACAAGCATATTTATTTACTAATAATCCTAAAATGATTATTGTATCAATGTTCATCTTTATTCCAGAAGAATCAGTATTTGCTGTACTGTTTCTTTTCTCTGAACTAATAACACTGTAGTAAATCAAAATTATATACCAGAAATACAGCCTCCAAAGAATTGTTTGAATTGTTTTTATATTATTTAGAAATAGTATTTGCACCCATGTGACCTTATGTCCATATCTAAAGATACAGATGAATCTTATTGTCTGCAGACATGTTCATATGTGGTTGATAAATACAGATCCAAAATTATCTGTAGTAGACAGTTTTGCATATCTGTGGTTTTTGGCATGCAGATTTTCACCCAACCATCATTTTGCCACATCCACAGAAGTACATATTGTGCTTCTAACTCCATTCCCAATTTCTCATTGATCCCAAGAGTCTGCATCATTCTGACTTCATATGGTCACCCTTTTCCAGCATGTTATTCCAGCATGTTCAGCATGTTATTCAGCATGAAAATTGGCAAGCACACAGACAGCTCTGCCAAGGGAAGAGGCAAATATTCACATACCTTGAACAAGAGAGTGAGCTGGTGATTTTTCAGTTTTCTTCAGTTCTCTTCTGAATCGAACCCTCCTGATGTTCAGGTTGTCAGTAATGATAGCTTTGTTATCTGGGGTTGTTCGTGGCATATACCTTCTTGGATGACAAGATCTACCTGCATGCCCAACATAATCTAAGAATATCCAGCAACAATTGTTTAAATGCAGATAACTTCAAGCATGACTATGAATCTTATTCCCAAAAAAGATGTTAAAAAACAAAACTGACTATAGGGCTATAATATTTCACCTTGTTCAGATTATAGCTAAATTCAATAGACTCCTAAATCAAAGCAGTGTCTCTCATTTTGGGTAAAATACATATTTGGGAAGCAATAATAAATAATTATTTAAGTGTTACTTTGGTTCAGATGAATTACTAGTGTGGTCACCCTCAAATTTATTTCAATCTGCTTCACTGCTTTTATAATAATATAATATTAAAACATTTAAAGTAAGTCCTAAGATTGTTTGTTTCATTCTTTGCAACAGTTGTTTGTCCCAGAACCTCGTCCCACACCTAAAAATGATGTTGGATTCAAATACAGTGTGAAACACCGGCCATTTCCTGAGGAAGTGGACAAAATTCCTTTTGTGAAAGCAGACCTGAGCATTCCAGACTTGCATGAGATAGTTACTGAGGAAGTAAGAAATTTATCGTTTCCTGATTTATTTCATGTGGCTTAACAAAATGTGTTAGAAGTTCCTCTTGTTATTCTTCACAACTACTTTTACTCTCTTGCCTGAATTCATATCAGTCTTTCTGGGACAAAATAAGGTGTTTGATGCACATGTGCATCTCAGCAGCCCCATCTATTAGACCTTTCTCTACTCACTAGACATATAAGTAAGTCAGTCATCATTTTTCAGGAAGCCTTTGCCAGATTGGGATGGAATATCCTGTTGTCCTTATTCTTTCCATATCCTGTGAAAATGCGAAGGCCGTCAGATACTGGTTCTGTTAACATTGGTTGTAATTATTCTTTTCTTTAGGGCTCTGATTTAACTGCATGTAGGGGCTGAGTAGCAGGTGAATTTTTGTAACATGGCAACTGATGAGCATCAGTAGTCAGAATTTTGTTAGGTAGAAAGCTGGAGCAAATTACAGCAGCTTTTTTTTTTTTAGGCACTTGGTTTCATTCTTTGAGTCATGAGAAGAGGTTCTACACCACAACTTGATCCTACTTTTGGCAATTTTGAATGTCTGATGAAGTTGTTAAATACATTTCAGCTGGAAGAACGTCATGAGAAGCTGAGAAGTGGAATGGACCAGCAAGTTCTTTATGAGAAATCTATAGATCAGCAAATGGAAGAAGAATGGAGGAAGAAAAACTTCCCTGATCCAGTCACAGAGTGTAAGCCGCCACCTCCTGCACAGGAGTTCCAAACAGCACGCCTCTTCCTTTCTCACTTCGGATTTCTATCACTAGAAGCATTGAAGGTGACTGAAAACTTGATATTGTCTAGTTTGCTTCAAATACAATCATTAGTAAGCAATAAAGCGACTAGGTAGCATTGATTCCAATGACTTGTGGCTCAAAATAGGTAGAACTTTATAAAGTGGAGTAGAATAGTAAAACTCTTAACAGTTTCATGTGCATTATTGAAAAAGATATCTTTGGGTATAAAACTCCTACCTTGAAAATTGCACTATTGGGTGGAGAAGTATGCCATACTTCATACTATATATAACAAGGTCCTTGCTCTATGTTGTCTGTGTGGGGATTACATTACCTATTATAGTAATACAATTGATTTTTATGACTCTTTCACTGTTCTCCCCCCCCCCCCCATTTAATAAGACCACTTACATCAAGGGCAGCCAAACACCAAAAAATGTTGAGCTTTACAGGTTGGAAAGATCATGATGGTAATGTGGTGACATGAGCAGACCTGTAATGTTTTATCATTTGCAGGGGATTGATAGATTAAGCAAAATAGTGTGTTAAACCTATTAGAACTTTAAAACACCTTTTTAGGATTTATTTTTACAAAAAAAAATTATACTGCTGCAATTTGTGACTTGCTGAATTTTACAATAGGGATCTTTTGAGACTCCAAAATGGGAGCAAGTTGTTTCTTGATTGATGTAGGTTGCTTATTCTTGATCTGGAACTTTTCCCCCCATTCCCTGCTTTCTGTAAAATCTTGCTAAGTTCTGGAGAACTTAACAGTTAGTAAACCTTTTTGTGCCATTTCAGCTGATCCTGAAAAAGATACTGCATAGTTGTGGCTTTTGGATTTTGTTTTCGTATACCAACACAGCAGTTATTCATTAACAAGCTGAAGTAGTTTATCTTAATTCATCATGAGTATCTTTTTGGGTTATTTAGCATTAACATCTGCACTGTTTTGTTAGGAACCTGCTAATAGCAGACTACCTCCTCACCTGATTGCACTTGATTCTTCTCTGCCTGGGTTTTTTGATGATATTGGTTATCTGGACTTGCTGCCATGTCGTCCTTTTGATACTGTTTTCATTTTCTACATGAAGGCAGGCCAAAAAACAAGCCAAGAAGTAAGTAAAAGGCTGATTCCTTGTAGTTTGTTACCAGCTGGTACAAGTGTCTGCTGTAGGGTGCAACAATCCATATTCAGGGCATCTTACAAGTATTGAAATAAGTTGTTTTTACATCAGTGGAAATGAAATCATTCAGAATTTTGTGCCATGATAATTAGACTAAGTTTATTTTGCAAGCTGTAGAGATTATACGTAACTCGTTATTTTATTTACATACATAATTTTTAATTTTTCTTTCCTAACCTACCCTAATTCAGGGCAAGAGGTTATGTGGGACACTTAAGATTGATTCTCCAACTATTCAAAATGGTGTTTTAGAACTCTTTTGAGACTTCTTAACTACTGTGAGGGGTAGAAACTCCTTTAAAAAGCAGAATGGTTTTCAGGAAACTGAATTCTCTATTATGTAACATTGACAATATTCAGAAATAATAGTCCTGGTTGAACAAGTTGTGGTTTATCAGGCCAAAACAAGCCTTGTGTCTGTACATATCCCATAATTTCTAGCTTCAGAGATGTTGCAGTGATTTTATTAAGCCAACATTTCCTTTTTTAAATAGAGCTTTATTAATTTTCAAGATATAATCAATATAATCAAGATATAAAATACAGAATATAGAACAGATAGAATACAAGTCTAAAAAAAGAAACAAGAAAGACTAAAACTTTGCAAGAATAGACAGAAAAACATATAAGACAGGTGGCTTCTGACCTTCTCCAGTGCAGATATAAAAGTACATAAAAGTTAATCTCTTGCTATTAATTAAACAGTTAGTAACATTATTTCTCTAAATTCAAACCATTTAATCATCAAACTCCAAATCAAAACTTCATTTTTTTGCATTACAAGCAAATAGTCCAAAAGTGGCTTCCAAATAGAAACAAATCCAGTTACACTTATCAGTGCTGTCAGTTTAGCATTTGTGCCAATTCCATTAATTTAATCATCCAGTCCTTCATTGAGGGAATTTGTGCATCCTTTCATCTTTGAGCATATCAGAGTCTTGCTGCTGTTATCATTTATAAGAACAGAGTTCCATGTTGCTTCTCAAACTGTTGGTTCATCAAACCCAAGTGAAACAGCTCCGGTTCCAATTGTAAGTCCACTTTGAGAATCTTTTGAAGAATAATACATATTTGATTCCAGAATTTCTTAGCTTTTCCACAAGTCCATCATAAATGATAGAAAGTTCCTTCCCCCTGTAGACATTTACAACAAACATTTGATACCCCATTATACATTTTGGACAGCTTATCGGGAGTTAAATACCAACAGTACATCATTTTATGAAAATTCTCTTTCAAATTATAATTCATACCTTTGTTCCACATATTCTCCCATTGTTCAAGCATAATATTATACCCAAAATTCTTAGCCCATTTAATCATACAATCTTTAACATATTCATCTTCTAAATTCAATTGCAACAACATTTTATACATTTTCTTAATAAGATGCTCATTGTTTGTACAAAGTTCCATTTCAAATTGTTTTTTTCATTAACAAAATTATATACCTTCTTATCCAAATTAAACCATTCTGACAATTTTGCAAAATTAAACCAGTGACAAATATGACCTTCCAATTCTAGTTGTCCCCTTGTTTTAAGTTTTGCTATCCCTTCCTCAAAATTCAGCAGATCTTCATATCTCAACCAGCTTGGTTTGCCTGCCATCTCTCTTCTAAAGAAAGCTGCTTGAGGGGACAACCACATAGGTTCATTAGGAGACAATATTGGTTTATATTTATTCCAAACCCTCAGTATGGCATGCCTAACAAAATGATTTTTAAAATCTTTATTAACTTTATCATACCACAAGTAGGTGTGCCACCCAAATCGGAGATCATGTCCTTCTAATTCCAATAATTTCTTGTCTTTCAAGGTCACCCAATCCTTCATCCATAGCAAACAGCAGGCAACAAAATACAACTTCAAATCAGGCAAACCTAGACCACCTTGTTCTTTGGCATCTTGTAACAATTTATACTTGATTCTTGGTTTCTTCCCTTGCCAAATGAACTGAGAAATACCTTTCTGCCATTGTTTAAATGGTAAATCTGTTGTCAAAATTGGTATTGTCTGGAACAAAAGCAACATTCTAGGTAAAACATTCATCTTAATCACAGATATCTGACCCATCATGACAGTTGTAATTTTTCTCACCTTAACAAGTCTTTCTTAACATCACTCCGCAATTTAACATAGTTATTCTGAAACAACAGACAATTCGTATTTGATAATGTCAACCGCAAATATCTGACCTTTTTTTTCAATTTTAAAACCAGTCTTACCCATCAACATTTCTTGATTGTGTATAGTCATATTCTTGGTCAACATATTTGTTTCTTGTTTATTTACTTTAAGTCCAGCTAATGACCCATATTCCTTTAATTTCTTCATCAAATGTTCAACAACATTCAAAGGCTCTTGTAATATTAAAACTAAATCATCCACAAAGGCCCTCAGTTTGAAGACCTCCTTCTTTATCTTCAAACTCTTTATTTGATTATTTTGTCTAATGTCTCTATTCAGGACTTCCAAAACTAAGATAAAGAGTAAAGGTGACAAAGGACATCTTTGCCTTGTTCCTTTCTGTATATGACAAGGCTCAGTTAAATCGTCATTTACAATGATATGTACTTTTTGGGGCAGATAAATTGATTTAATTCCTTGAATAAAATTATCTCCAAAATCCATATTTTCCAAAACTTTGAACATAAACATCCAGTTCAAATTGTCAAAGGCCTTCTCTGCATGTAAGAAGATGAGAGCTATTTGCTGTTCATTGTGTTGTTGTAGATATTCTATAATGTCCAAAACTATTCTCACATTGTCTCTTAATTGCCTTCTGGGTAGAAACCGGCATTGATCTTGGTAGATAAAGTCCTGTAAAATTTTCTTCATTCTTTCAGCCAGTATTGAGCAAATATTTTATAATCATTGTTCAACAAATATTTTATAATCATTGTTCAACAATGAAATTGGTCTATAATTCTTAGAGTAATATCTTGGCCTTCTTTTGGTAAAAGTACAATATTGGCTTCTTTCCAAGAGACCAGCATTGCAGAGCCCAAAATAGAATTCATCAATCTTTGAAAAGGCTGAAGAAGCTGATCCTTGAAACACCTATAATACAACACTTGGCAAACCATCTGGACCTGGTGCTTTCCCAGTTTGGTTCTTTTTATAGCTTCCACTATTTCAAAAGTAGTTATAGGATTGTTCATTAATAATTTCTGTGATAGTGAGAGTTTTGGTAATTTTTGTTTCTCCAAATACTCATCTATCTTTTCCAGAGAAACTTCTTGCCTTTTATACAAATTGGAAAAAAAAATTGTGGAACAATTTCTTAATTCCTTCATTATCCATTAATTCAATATTTCCTTCTTGAATTTTTAATACCATTTTCTTTTCTCTTTCCTTCCTCAGTTTATAAGCTAACCATCTTCCAGTTTTATTGGCAAATTCAAAATGTCTCTGTTTAACATAATTCAATTTTGTCTCAATTTCCTTCACAGTCAACATAGATAATTGTTGGTGTAATAATTTAAGTTGATGTAAAATACCAGTATCCACTGGGTTTTTCTATAACTCAATTTCTTTTACTTTAATTTGATCCAGGATAGTTTGCATTTTTGTTGACATTTCTTTTTATATTACAATTATGGTAAATAAAGAGACTTCTCATAACTGCCTTACTGGTGTCCCAGACAGTTTTTAGGTCAGTCCCTTTGTCCAAGTTGATGTCTTTTAAATTCTTGCAATCAACCAAAACGTTTTCTCTTTGGAAAATAGCTTCAATCTCCATCTAAAAGCCATAGATGATCTTTTTATTTTCAAACTTACTGGAGTATGATCAGAGAAAGTCTTTGGTAAAATATCAACCTTACAAATTTTATTGGCTAAATTATTTGAAATCTGTATCATGTCAATTCTTGAAAAGGATTTATGTCTTTCTGAGTAAAAGGTATAAATCCATTTTTGTATCTCCAGGAATCTTACTAATACGAAATTGTCTATCATGTCAAAAAAGGACTGTGGGAGTCTTTGTTGTTTAAGCTTAATTTCCTTTTCAGATGTCCTGTCCAATCATGGGGAAGTTACACCATTCCGATCTTCTAGTAGGCACCAGCTTTAATATGAAAAAGATGACAATTCATTCAGAAGGTGTCTAAAAATTTTACTTTTATCCTCATTTGGTACATATATCCCCACAACAATAGATTTAAGTCCATTAAGCTTGACTTCCACTGCTACATATCTGCCATGTTCATCAGAAAACAAACATGGGTTCAGTTTTGGTTTCACATATATTACAAGTCCATTTATTTTCTTCAAACCTGCAGAAATAAATTCCTCTCCCACTTTTTTATTCATCAAATATTTAATGTCTTTTTTCCTTATAGGAGTCTCCTGTAAGCATATCACATCATGGTTTAATTTCTTCAAATAATGAAAAAAAAATTCTTTTGTGTGGGGCATTTGCCCCATTCACATTCCAAGTAAAGTAAGTGCAAGCCATGATTAAGCACACATCTGATCAAAGTCCTTGGATGTAGCACCCATGTCTGCACCTTGTAGAGCAAATTCTTGGGGTCTAGTTCCAGGTGCAGATTTCTCATCTACACCCTGATCCAAACTAGATCCATATCTAGCAAGAAAATCCTTGGCCTTATGGATGGAGCTCAATCTGAATCTTTGCTATCGGAACATAAAACTTACACCTTCCAATCTTTCCCATCAAAAAACAATTTTATTCTTTTTCAGAATCTCTGTTAAAAAAGCATAGTCTTTTCTCTTCCTCAAAATCCTTACAGGAATCTCTTTCAAAACAATATGGTCAATATTTAATCTTGATTCAAAGTGAGTTTGCAAAACCTGGTCTCTTATTTTCCTTCTAGCAAAATGAACCAAAACATCTCTTGGTTTGTTATTTACAGCTGCATATCTTGAGTCGATGTGAGAAACTTTATCTAATTCATCCTCCATTCTATCTTCCTCCCAATCCAATAATTTTGCCAAAGCCTGTAGGATTTTTTCAACAATATTCCCCCCTTTCACCTCAGGAACTCCTCTTAGTCTCAGACAAAAATCCATGTCCCTAAGTTCTAATACAGTCATTTTATCAAGCTCTTTTTCTCTTTCTTGCTCAGTATTATCCATCTTAGTTTCTAAGACCTCCACTTGATCCATTACTTGTTTCACCTCTCCAGCAGTTTTTTCCATTTGATGTTCAATCTTTTTCTCAAAGTCAGAATATTTACTTTCCATCTTTTTCTCAAAATATTTATTTTCCATTTTCTTCTCAAAGACATCAAAAGATTGTTTAAAGATATTAGAAATTTCATCAATCATATTTCTCATCATCTCCCTGTCATCAGAACCACAAGGTGGTCTCCTAGAATTCATAATTAGTTCCCTCTGGTGGTTAAAATTAGCCAATACAACCAAATCTTAAAGTCAGTAGAAAATACTAGAGACTGAGATTGTTCAAAAGTTAAAGTCTTGCCGCTAGAGGTGTTTACGGGAAGTATCCAATTAACTCATTAAGAAAAAAGCAACAACATTCACTTTCTCACAATAGCCATGAAAGTTCTGATTCCAACAGGACAGATATGTTAAATCCCAAAAGGAAACAATAAAAATACCACCAATTAAATCCATCCATCCATCCATCCATCTATCCATCCTTTTGCCTCTATAAAATAAATCCACAGTTCAGCTTTCGGTTCTTTTTGCCCAAAACATAAAGTACAAAACCAAGTTGGAGTGCTCAACAGTTAAGTTTCAAAAATAATGTAAACGTTATCAAGAGAAATCTCATCTCTGTGTTGCAAAAAGCCTCGTTTAAGCAAAGAAAAGGCAAGAAAATTGGTGCATTAAGAAATGGGGTGGTCAGTTTTAGAGTCTGTTTAAATGGCTGCAGCACGGCTTGGGAAAGGATGACACTCCACCTCCCAGCTGATCCCTCACCGCTCAATCCATAAACTCCATTTACGATCTTCTGGCTATGGCCAGCCGTCCGAAGGACACCGGGGGTAATTCCTAGGGTTCTCCTTTATCCAGGGAACATTTTTGGGCTCTAGGGAATCCTGCCTGAGCCCTAAAATGCCAGGCTGCCAGGTTTGCTTGCAAAGCTAAATCACGAAGAGGTGCTATTCAAGCCGCCATTCCCACCAGAAGCCATTAAGCCAGCATTTCCAATGACGTTCTGAGGAACATACTCAAGGATCCTTTTGAAATCATGTCAAACCAGGATATGAGAATTTTGGTTTAATAAACTGATGTCAGCACTGAAGCTGGGCATATGAAGAGGCTTGCATGGGCATAAAACTTTTTTCCTGGTCTGATAAACAATGTCAATTATATCTGCTTTAGACATTCTGTAGTGTTTCTGTTTGAATAGATGGCAAAGACTGCTCCAGTGTACCTTCCTGGGTGATACAGACTACACATATAGTACAGTTAGTCTTATTTGTCTCATTTATTGTACCAGCCAGATTGCTTGATACTTCAAGGCTATTCTGGACATCTTAAAAATGCAAAAGAAAGTGCTGATTTCTGCAACAGTGTTAGTAAGAAATTGCCTCTATAGCTTTTGCTTTTTTCTGCTATACTGGTCTTTTCCTCCCCAGATTTTGAAGAACGTAGAGTCTTCCAGAAATGTTCAACCTCATTTCCTAGAGTTCTTGCTATCTCTTGGATGGTCCGTTGATGTGGGCAAGCACCCTGGATGGACAGGGCATGTTTCAACTAGCTGGTCCATTAACAGCTTCTGTGATGAGGAGGGGTCAGAGCAAGGTGAGGTGCTTTCTTAGGTTCAGGACAGAGTAACATATTGAAACAGATCCATTTTCCCTCCCCCATCTTCTCCATTTGAGCAAGATCTAGGTGGACTGAATGATCTTAGCAGAGAATTCTTTGTGGAGGGCAAAAGTAATCATTTTGCAGTGATTTGAGAAGTTAATTGTCCAGAATTGTTCCATTTCCTCTCACATGGATTTAAGCAGTGGGGTGTCCTGAGACTATTGTTCTTCCATGCTTATGTTGGGATAGGTACATCCATTCCACAGATCTTTAGATGCAGCATATACAACATATAAAATCTTTTTAGTTATCCAAAGAACAAGTTGTTGATCTGGGGACTGTTGGTTGGGAAATAAGTTGATCTTCAAAATGTTAGAAGAATACAGCACTTTTAATAAAGTACAGAATGGGGCTGAAAGGCTTTTCCGTGATTTTAATTATTTTCTCAGATGAAGTAATCTGTTCAGAAGACATGGGAGCAAGTATTTTCAATGGGCAAAGGAAAGCATTGTATTACGCAGATGCTCTTACAGAAATAGCTTTTGTTGTTCCTTCGCCTGTGGAGTCCTTAAGTAAGTATACTACACGTGTCTCTGATTCTGTAAATGATAGAGAAATATTTCAGCATTCTTATTAGAACTGCATCCTGCAATGCAGTGGAGCTTGACACATACCAAAAATATGTGGTGCATCCATTTTACTTTGTCACTGTCAGCTAGAACAAGATTTACTTTTCCTCTCTGCTGCAGAAAGCCATCAGTGGTTTCAGCTAACTGATACATGGTCCTGTGGTTTGCACCCATTTCTTTCACCAAGTCATTATCTGTTAAGCTTTTAATATGTACCAACTTCTCTTGTAAAATGCTAATCCTACGTTAGGCATGAAAGCCAGCTGGGTGACTTTGGGCCGGTCACTCTCTCTCAGCCCAACTCACCTCACAGGGTGCTTTTTGTGGGGAAAATAGGAGGAGGGAGGAGTATTAGGCATGTTTCCTGCCTTGAGTTATTTATAAAAATAATAAAGGTGGGATAAAAAAATATTTTAAAAATTGTATGTATGTGTGTGTATGTATTTGTGTGTGCGTATGTGTGTGTCGGAGGAGATGGGCGGTGACAAATTTGATAATATTCATATTCTTAAAGTTCAGATATGGAATACAAACATCAAACATTTAGGCTACCTTGTTTTAAAGTTCTGTGACATGTAAGTAACATACAAAGTCTCTTATGGGGAGAGTAGTGTTAGAGTACATGCAAAAATGTTTCTAAATAGTAAGTTACGGGAAAGTCTTCTGCCTAAACTTCTGTCAAGCTGCTTCCAATCAAAATTGAGAAAAACTGAGCTGGATCACTAAAAGTTTCTCATGCTCTTCTCTTTGCATTTTATTATTTGCACAGATATAACGGAACTGGATATAGCTATTGGATGCAGACTAGGGAAATTGCAGGGTGCCCAATTGCATTTTGGGCTCTTTCTGCTCTTAAGTGAATTGAGCTGTCTGGAAAAATACTTTTGGCATTCAAAATGGATTTGGAGTTGATGGATTTCTTGTTTTAAGAAACTTCTTTCTTTTGGGTTTCAGCAGATTCATTGGAAAGCAATGTCTCAGACCAAGAAAGTGATTCTAACATGGATCTCCTACCTGGGATACTAAAGCAGCAAGCACTGACACTTGAGCTGTTTCCCAATCATACAGACAATCTTAGTACTTCACAGAGGGCAAGTTTATTCTGTGTAAATAAATTTAGACTTGTACTTTAAACATAAGTTATAGCTTTTATATCTATAGCAAAATTGTGAGAATTTTGTGCAAGATCCGTTGAAAGCAGAACCAACAGAATTTAATAGATTGGAGTCCCAACTATTCTGCTTTGCCATGCAGTTTTAACATAATAATGGCACTAGTTGGCATGTAGGTCATATCTTCTTCCAATACACTTTTTATCATAGGGAAATCTGACTGTCTGTCTGTCAAATTTATATGGCCGCACATCTCACAAGAAGTGACTCTGGGCGGCATATAGCAAGAAATATAATAAAACAATAAACGTGCCAAAAGCAGTCAAATTAAAAAGTTTAAAAAAGCATAAAACACACAAGAGATAGATCAGCAAGGGAGCCACCTCAAGATTTCACTAGTCCTCTGAGACCCCCAGACCAGATGACATAGCCAGGTCTTGAGAGAACTTCCAGAAAATAAGTAACAGTACTTTTGTTGCCAATTGTGTATGATACAAATTAGTCTTGGGCAGTACTTAATTTCAGATCTTTATTGCTAGTAAATTGTTTCATAATAAGTTATATGTTGCTGAAATTTGTTAATTTCCTTCAGACTCTTAGAACTGAATACATACTGCTAATTTTGATTAATTGGCAAACATTTGTTTTTGTTTTTGTACTTGCAACAGCTCAGTCCAACTTCCAGATCAAAGAAGCTGCCACAAGGTCGGGCCGTTCCCCCAATGGGACCTGAAACCAAGGTGTATGTGGTTTGGGTTGAACGTTATGATGATATAGGTATGTGAGTCTTTGGATTTTATTACAAAGATGGAAGTAGGAGGTTTCCTTCCTACCTACCTACCTTCCTTCCTCTCTCTTAGATAAGCCTGGGATTTTCTGGTAATTCCCTGTCCACATTCTTACCACTCCAGTCCTCTTTATTTTTTTCTGAAATTAGTCAGAATTATCTAGCTGTCACTACCTGCAGTGACAAATTTGATTTAGTTTCCAGATTTTTTTTAATGTTCTCTTGCAACTTTTTATGGACTTGAAAATTTATGTATTGTTGTTATTTATTGTTATCCTTGTCTTGCAGAGAATTTCCCTCTCTCTGACTTGGTTTCAGAGACTAGCACTGGAGTAGAAACTACAACAAATAGCAACACTTCACTGAGGTATAACTTAATTTCTCTACCTTTTGACTGCTACTGTTTCTGTGTCGATATAGTCTGTTCATATGCAACCTGTGAGCTAGACATTACCACAACTAAGTCCCAACCAGTAAATAGTGACAAATAGGCCTAAGTCAAGTGTGTATGGGTGGAAGCTTCATTACTTCATGTCCAAGTATATTTTTCATGATGTGGGCAAGAAAACTGTTCCCTAATGATACTTAAACTTGTTGTAGTTAATACCTCTTGCTAATGATTTTGTACATTGTGCCTAGGCCACATAAGGGCTCTGGTTCTTAGGTTTGCAGCTTGCTTCTGTTACATCCAACTTTCCTACTGATATCTGTGTGTATTAAGCCAGCCTGTCCATCTGCTGTATAGCTGGCATCAGCTTTGTAATACTGTCTACATTTGGTCTCCTGAGCTTGGAAAAATAAAAGTCATGGTATAGCTGAGATCTTTGCTATAATGTTTTACTTTTTCTATTATTTAGGAAGTGAAACCTTCAAAAACAATTGCTTTGTTTATGTGTTTAAATTTTGGTTGATTTTGGTAACTTATGTGGTTTTTAAGGTCTGCTACTCCTGAAAAAGAAGTGCCAGTGATTTTCATCCATCCCCTCAATACTGGATTATTCAGGGTAAAAGTACAAGGAGCTACTGGAAAATTCAATATGGTTATCCCTCTAGTGGATGGCATGATAGTTAGCAGGAGAGCTCTAGGTATGTTTTCTGATTAATATTTGATGACTAATTTTCTAGCTTTTGCTGGACTATGAATGCAATGTGTTATTATTAAAGACCTCTGTTACATCAGCACTAGACTACTTCTGATTTGAAAAATCTATCAGTTCTTCCTTCTCCTTGTGCTGAAGTCTCTCTTTCAGGCAATTTTCCAGTGAAGAAGCTAGGCTTTCTTGGGGACCATATTTTTTTGGGGGATAGTTGAAAAAGCAGCAAATTGGTGGTATGCTTTCATGCCATGTTGGATCTCCTTTCTCCCAGTATTGGGGAAATACTTACCAAGGGGATGTGGAAAAAAGTGATAATCAAGTTGGACTTGTACTGATACTTTTCAGATCTATTGTTACAGGTATATGTACTAATAACATTCCTAAAATGTTAGTGAGAACTTCCAACAGCAAGAAATCTACTGGAGTACTCCAATTAACCCAACTTTGTCAGTTCACAGTACAACCTCAAGTCAGATGCGCAAGGCAATCTAAATGTAATTACTGTTTTGGTGGGATAATGAGAATCGGGAGCAATGAGGATTCAGATCCTCTATCCTTCCCACCTTGCTCCTGCCAATCCTCACTACTTCTTAGGTCTTTCCAATATTGCAAATTCCTAATGTTGAAAGAAATCAGCCAAGTATGGGAGCATTATCCAGTGTTACAGCCTACTGTGGCAGCAGTGACTGGTAGGGAAACAGAATCCAGGGTTGGATTTCCCCTCTAGTCATGCTAGCCATGATTGCTGGATGATGTGATTCAGCAGTCTCTAGAGGGCAACAGGTTCCTTATCTTCAGCCCTTTTAAATTTCCTAGGATAAGTCTGCATTGAGGATGAAGTAACTAGACAATGAAATTGCTAATTCTGTAATAGGATGAAACCTATTCCACAGTTATACAGTCAGGACCAGAAATACTGGAACAAGGATAACTGTTTTGGCATTTGGCCTCTGTACACCACCACATTGAAGTTGAAAGGAAACCCACCCAGATGGGAGCGAAGTCAGGACTTTCAGCTGTAATTCAAGGGGTTTGACAAAAGTGGGGCACTAACCATTCAGGAACTACAGCCAGTGGCACACACACATCCCCATCGTTGGTGGCTCATAAGTAATGGAACGAATGGCTGACAAGCAGCTGCATGGCCAGGTGTGGCCTGTTTCCTGGGTACCCCATGACCTATCAAGCAGATAAAAGGCCTGGAGGCGGTTCTGAGTGTTACATTTGCATTTGGTAGCTGTTCACTGGAACTCTCAACATGAGGTCCAAAGAGGTGTCTGTGCGAGTGAAGGAGGCCATCATTAGGCTGAGAAAGCAAAATAAACCCATCAGAGAGATAGCAAAAACATTGGGAGTGGCCAGTACAACAGTTTGGAACATCCTGAAAAAGAAGGAATTAACTGGCAAGCTCAGCAACAGCAAAAGGCCTGGAAGACCACAGAAGACAACTAAAGTAGATGACCGCAGAATTCTGCTCATGGTAAAGAGGAACCCTTTCACAACATCTAGCCAGGTCAAGAATGCTCTTGAGGCGGTAGGCATGTCATTGTCAACATCTACAGTCAAGAGACGGCTTTATGAATATAAATACAGAGGCTTCACAACAAGGTGCAAACCACTGGTAATGCTCAAGAACAGAAAGGCCAGATTAGACTTTGCCAGCAAACACCTCAAAAAGCCTGCCCAGTTCTGGAATAAGATTCTATGGACTGATGAAACTAAGATTAACTTGCACCAGAACGATGGGAAGAGAAAAGTATGGAGAAGGAAAGGAACAGCTCATGATCCAAAGCACACCACATCATCTGTCAAATATGGTGGAGGCAGTGTTATGGCATGGGCATGTATGGCTGCCAATGGAACCAGGTCACTGGTGTTTTTTGATGACCTGACTGCTGATAAAAGTAGCAGGATGAATTCTGAAGGGTATAGCGCTATACTTGCTGCTCAGATTCAGCCAGGTGCTGCCAACTGATAGGATGCAGCTTCATATTGCAGATGGATAATGACCCAAAACATACAGAAAAAGCTACCCAAGAGTTTCTCAAGGCAACGAAGTGGGATGTTCTTCAATGGCCAAGTCACCTGATCTCAACCCAACAGAACATGCTTTTCACTTACTGAAGACAAGCCTGAAGGCAGAAAGACCCACAAACAAGCAGCAGCTGAGGGCCGCTGCAGTAAAGGCCTGGCAAAGCATCTCGGAGGAAACCCAGCATTTGATCATGTCCATGGGTTCCAGACTTCAGGCCTTCATTGACTGCAAAGGATTTTCATCCAGGTATTAAAGGCGATCCTTATGTTTGTAATGATGTTGGTTTGTTCCATTACTTATGAGCCACCAACGATGGGGGTGTGTGTGTGCCACTGGCTGTACTTCCTGAATGGTTAGTGCCCCACTTTTGTCAAACCCCTTGAATTACAGCTGAAAGTCCTGACTTTGCTCCCATCTGGGTGTGTTTCCTTTCAACTTCAATGTGGTGGTGTACAGAGACCAAATGCCAAAACAGTTATCTTTGTTCCAATATTTCTGGTCCTGACTGTATATTACCTCTCAAGGCCTCCTGTATCTGTCATTGTATCTAGCAAACAATATAACATAATTTGATATCTGTTGTTTATTGTTGATGTTTTGGCTATATATTCAAATCGTTAGAATAAAAATGAAAGGAATTTATTTTTTATATATATATATATATATATATATATTCATATTCATATTCCTGAATGAAATAAACTGTATTAACTTTGTTCCTTTTTTGTTTAAGGATTCTTAGTGAGACAGACAGTAATAAATATTTGTCGAAGAAAAAGGTTGGAAAGTGACTCATACAATCCCCCTCATGTACGTCGAAAACAGAAAATAGCTGACATTGTCAATAAATACAGAAACAAACAGCTGGAACCAGAGTTTTATACCTCTCTTTTTCAAGAGGTTGGACTTAAAAACTGTAATCCTTAGACCAGGACTTTCTTTGAACAATTAAATTGCAGCTTGGTGTCTGCAACAATGAAATATAATCTTCCCACTTGTCGACCTCTGGTGTAAACCACATTCTGAGCATGACTTCTGCTTCTACTCAAGAAAATAAAGAGGACTTGCCTTTGGCTCCAGTCCTGCAGTTTTTCTGAGCACATCATCACACCTTCAGATGCTGCAGAGGGACAAGCTTTGATAATGAATAATTATTTATTAATAGACAATATAATGGATGTATAGCAAATAGAAGGTTAACTACACTTCTCATGATTTTCCATGTTCACAAAAAAAAAAAAAAAGCCAGATTCTGAGCATAGAGTTAACACCTGAAGTTTCATATTTGGTTTCTCTACCAGATTAGACTCAAGGGCAAATTATTTTAGATAAATTATTTTTGTGTCTGGCTGCTTGGTTTGCTTTTTCCTTTACAAGCAGGTTGGATACATGATTTTATTTAACATCTAACCAGAAAATTCTGTTTGGATCTTGTCTTCTACTTCCAAAGCCATGGACTGGTTGCTAAATGTTTTATCTTTGTAAGTTGTTATTGTCTTTATCTTCTGCTAGTCTGTCTAGAATAAAAATCTTGAGCCATTGGCTTAAGTGAAGAGAGAAGCAAAAATACTTTCTTTGGAGTATAAACCATTCATCCTTGTTCTGTGGTTAGTTTTGGAATATGCCTGGGTTGCTGACATCTGAGCTATCCTCCACAATTTTTTGAGAGACAAGCAAAACCCTTGTTATGGAATTTGGTACAGTTGGATGTGTGTTGTACATGTAAACACACCTACACACTCACACATGAAAACTAGCTACTACTAGAAACCTAAATTACAGATTTCAGAATCACAATCATGCTTTCACTCATTTCAGCTGAATGCAGGACTTGGCAAACATTCACTGTCTAACGTCAAGGGAAATAAAGAACACACACATTTAATATGTCATAAAATTGTTGTTGAAATCATTGGGCTAGCTACATATTTCAGAAAAATTGTAATTCTCAAAATTTTACTTTTTTTGGCCCTTGTTGCAAGTATAGAATACTAGAATTGACATTAGAAGAGATGATTCTGCCAAAAACTGAGCACTCATGCCAATGTACTCCCCCACCCCTGGACTAATAACATCAGAACACCTATTTGTACAAAATACATGTTGCATAATGGTTGAAAGATGGTCTTCCTTCATTGCATTGATTGCTATGTTCTGTACTACTAAAAGTTAACAGGGTCTACAATTTTTGGTGGATGCCAAGCATGAGATTCTTATAATGTCTACAAGCCTTGAAAATCTTTGCATAGCTCCAAAGATGATATAATTAATGGCTGAAGTAGACATAGGGCAGGATATAAATGCTTTTAGAGAACTTTTGTTAACACATCTAAAAATTAACCTTCACATGTTGTAAATGTAAATAATTTCTTCCCAGAGAGTATCCAGAATATTTCAGGGACAGATCTTTCTGGGGAGCATGGGTAAGCAATCAAAAAGATCCTATGAACCTGGATTTGAAAATAATTCCTATTGATTCAATGGATTGTAATTTTTAATAAATATATCAGGAGATACTTAAATAAATATATCAGGAGATACAGAAGAATTCACTTCCTGATTTTCCAGCACAATTTGGTGCTTTGTTCTTTTGTTTCCTTTTTTTTCAACCATCCTAACATAGATCAGAATTTTTAAAAAATTCTATTTAATGATAGAACAGTGCTGCAGAAGTAGGAAATTAAACACTTTGCCACAAAGTCACTGGATTAACTTCGTAATAGCCCCATAATATTTAGGGCTGGTCACCTATGTATCAAGGTAATAAATAGTCTAGTAACTCTCTGCTATTGAAACAAAGCTGATTTAGAGAATAAATCTAAAAGAATAAGGAACTTGTAATATTAAATATGCCTTGGATACTTAGTAGGGAGCTTATGCATTATTTTGGTTTTAAACATGATAATCTCTTCTGCTGACTTACTTTGATGAACAAATGGCCAGTAATCATCTCCAGAAAGTGAAACTTTAGCTGTGTGTTATATTGTTAGTCCCTTCCCATTCTAAAATTAATTATTATGGTAAATTCATTTTCTATAGCAAAGTAAGTGTATATCACAAAATGTGAATATTGATTCTCTTACTCTTGCTGGCAACAGTTAAATCTTTTGCAAAACACTTCATAAATTGTGCTTTTCCTTTTTTATATCCAGTTTTACCAGGGCACATGGCATAGAATTAAAAGGAACCATATGTATAAAACATACATATGACGGTTCCTTTTTAGATCCATATCATTCTAAATACTGATATGTAAGGAGATGCTTTCAGGCCAGGGGGGCAGGCAAACTCTATTCATCCAGTTTGCCTGCAAAAGTTATTTTTTTAACTACTAAAATTCCAAGAAAAAGTATTTTGGGACAAACAACAGTGGGAGTCTTTTCTTTCCTCTTTTCTTTATAGTAAAGTTATGCCAAAGAAATAACAACGTCCAAGTGTGGACCAATTTGCAAGAAGAGAAGTTGAAAAAGTTACTACCTTTGACTGTGTGTGTGTGTGTGTGTGTGTGTAAAAATACTTTGCAGCTGGTTTCTAACTATTAGTGATGAGAATGGTTCGCTACTCTAAGAGGGATAACCTTTATTCTTTAGTGTTACAAATTGTGATCTTTTTGAAGAGGAAAGTGACCCTAAAAATAATAGTTTTTAGAGAAGATTCAGCAACAGACAAGATTGAATTAGCATTGAATTAGCAAGGTGGTGATTATTGTTTTGGTAGGTCCAAATGTACCTATTTGGAAAATAAGGACATACAATAAAATTAATTCCAAAGTCTAGCAGGTTTCTAAGTAATAGGCGGACTGGAACTACATATAGCAAGGGCAATGAGGATCCTGAGGTATATAGGCTTTTATATCGCACATTGTATTTGATACTGAAGACTTGCCAATATTAATCCAGTGCATGAGCACTAACTTAATTGTAGACTTGCTTAGATACTGTTTAGCTCTATAAATTGACCAGTCACATTTAGTCCCTAGATTAAACGGCATGACCAATGCATGGCTACCACAAAAACTGTAATGAACATTGAACAATTGAGTGTCTGCATATATACATCAATTGCTGACATAGCTATAATTGTTTGAATCATATATGTACTCTGGACAAACCCACTAGTTAATATAACATCTTAATTAAACAGGTGAAAAAGAAAAATCTACAATGACTTTTAAACTAATTAGAAACAGGGCAAGACTTAAAATAAATTGCCTTTAACTATCCATTCAAGTTTAAAGATCTATAACTCAGCAAAATAAATTTTAGTCTGTTAAACTCTTCTATGAAACCACAAGAAACATTTAGCTTGTAAAGAGGTTGTTTCTTTTTCCTTTCCCCACAAGTTCCTTTTTCTTCTGTATGTCTAAATTTATCCCCATGGCTTGATTGGACTTTATTATTTGTTTAAGCAGCCTTAAGTAGATTTCAAAAACCTCTCAAGTAGGCAAACTGCCCTGAATCTATTTGCATAAATCTTCCTAATTTAAATCTGTTTATTATTACATAAAATGTCTTGGTGTTGAGGCCTATTTGTAATACTGCTGATAAAAATGATAAGGCAGAATATGCAACAGAAATTGCATCAAACAGTACTGAGTGTTTAAAAGAAATGTATAAGGGCTTGCTTCCACTGCATTCTCCCAGATAATGCATATGATGTGGTCCTCTGTACAGATGCTGGTTGTCTGTTTTCTATGTATAGTTGAGAAGGCTTCCAAATGCACTGGTAACTTTCTATTTTCTGTGCAGAGCTGTTGATTGATTGCAATAAAATGTTTTGTCTAGACCTGTCAAAAATAGTTGCATTTGAAAACTTAATTTTTGGATCAACTGAGACATCAGACATCCTTCATTAGCCTGCCCCAAGCTGATAGAAGGTAGTTCCAGATGTTGCTGGCCATCCCATCCTGGGAATTCTGAGAATCCAACACTTCTGCAGGGCATTAATTTGGAGAAAGTTGTCTAATATAAATAAATTTCAGGGTAGCCATTACATTTCCAAATTTTATTTTGAATACTATTCCACAAGGTAATTAAAGAGACTGTACATCTATAAAGCAGACAGCTTTCCTACCATTAATGCTGCTGCTTTCCTATTTTTCATTTTGTACTCTTTTATTCTAGTCTCTTGATGAGATACAATATTAGGGCTACACATATTTATCCTGTCTGTTTCTGTCGTAAGATATGCTTACCATCCTTTCAGTAGATCAGTATATTGGTATAAATTGAGGAAGAAAAAAAATGCAATCTTCATAGCACTTCCACATAAAAAATGTCTGTTTTAGTACTGTCAACAAAAAGTTTTCACTTAAGAAACATGAAGCCCTTTTCTTAAGCAGATTTTCAACCATTTATTAATGTACAGCATGCGTGCGTGCGTGCGTGTATGTATGTGTGTATATATATATATATATATATATATATATATATATATATATATATATATAAACAAGAGGTGGCAGCTGAAGGGAATCATGTCTGAAGTAAGTAGCTAATCTGTATGCAATGCAGCTGGAGCACAGCTGCAGGAAACAAAGCTTGTTTCCAATCCTCAGAATCTTATTTGCTTCAATGGGTCGTGAACAGATAGGAGTGCCTTGAGAATTGGACTGCCCAATATGTGAAGTTGCTTCCCAGTCAGGAAGCATACAATTGTCATGCAGCTGAACATTTGGCACAGGAGGATTATAGGACTACAATTTAAGATGAACAGGGAACAAAAATACAACCATGACTCAGTGATACGTTCACAATCATAAGAAGGTATCTTAAGAGTTGTTTCAAGAGTGCTTTGAAAGAGATGGCTAGATACCATATGCTTAAAATCATGTACAATTATGTATAAAGTTCTGTATGTTGCCAAGACATGATTTTTTGTTTTTACTGTATTTTCTGTAAATAATTCTAGCACTAAGTTGTAAAAGTAGACTGTAAATACAAAGATGTGAAGCTGTGCTCCTCTGTCTCTTGTATTTTATCTCTTGTTTAGAGAAGGCACAAAGGCTTGTTTGTATTTATGCCAACTCCTTGTCCAGAAGAAACACATCAGATACTGAATGTAACACAATTAGTCAAATAAATTTTAAAGATATTCTTATGTATTCAACTGATGGTCTTTAGTTTATGTGCTCACTTTCCTATGGGAAAAAAATGGTCTTTCCCATAGAAATGAAGGTGTAGAATTGTAGTGCTTTAAAACATTGCAGGTAACAGAAGCCTAGAAGCTCAGCCTTGTACTCTCTTAAATTTCATTCTAGCACCTTGATTCCAAGCATCTCTCTTGTCCAAGGAGGTTTACATATGGTCAAGACCAAGACATGTGAAGTGTTGTTATTACTAGCAATTACATTTAATATAGCCACCTACTCTAGTGGCTTCAGCAAAGGATCGTTACCTTGTCATGGTGCTGGAGCTTGAGCACCTCAATGATGCCATGAGCTAAACCGTGAAGGGCCACCCAAGACGGGAAGGTCATGACAGAGAGGTCACACTAAATGCGATCCCTGGGGAAGGTAATGGCAACCCACCCCAGTATTCTTGCCATGAAAACTAATTATTCTTAAACAAGCAATGCATGGAAGTGGAAGAAGACAATAGAATAAGAAGGACAAGAGACCTCTTCCGGAAAATTAGAACCATCGGAGGTAAATTTCAGGCCAAAATGGGTATGATCAAAAACAAAGATGGCAAGGACCTAACAGAAGAAGAGATCAAGAAAAGGTGGCAAGAATATACGGAAGACCTGTATAGGTGTCATGCGCTGCCTACCGCTGAGTAAAACACAGACACTGTTTCAGGGAAATCAGGTTCAGGTTTATTTCAGCGTAGTGCTGGATCAGAAAAAAGCTGAGAGTGAAGGGAGCGCGCCGGTGCGGGGTTTAAATACCCTGCGCCGGTCAGCGCCCCCTCACTTTGGGTTGCGTCACCCCCCCTTTGTCCTGCATGCTTCTGTGCTGGTAGGTGAAGGGTTGCAGGGCCCCTGCTGGTGCCCCGGGATTGCCCATAATCGGTTTCTTCCTTCGGCCGGTGATTGCTGTCAGCTGGGCGATCTCCGTTGCGCTTTGCTGACAGCTTCAGGTGTGCCTCGTGATCCACCCTGTCTTTGTCTTTCCTTCTTCCTCTTTTGTGTCTTGATGGCTGAATCATCCGGCCGGGGTCTGTGTCTGTTGTTGTGCGAGCTTTGCTTATCTTAAGTCCCTTCCCCTGCTTCCTAGGTATTGTCATGTGTGCCGTTGTGCTGATGTCTTCAGCTCAACGGCACTCATGACATACTGCCCCCCGTCCGAATAGTGCCCCCCCCCCCGGCCTTCCGGTTTTTTCCGGGAGAGCTGTCAAATATTTTTATTTTTATTTTTTTTAAATTTCCCGCCGGAGTGTTTTCGCCCCTCCCTCTGTTCCGCCCTCTACCTCATGTCCATCTTTGGGTGTGTTCCGAGTGCGCATGCCTCGACCACACCCTGGGATGCGCATGCCCCGGCCACACCCTGCTTGTTTGGCTCAGTTCGTCATGGGAAGAGGCGTGGCTGGTCGGGTGCTTTTCAGCTCCAGGTAGGAACCTTATCTTTTTGCATTGTGCGAATGCCATTTGTCATGTGTGCATCCTGGGCGTTGCCCCCAGGCATGCATTGGTGACCAATCGTCACTCCCTCGTGGGCCCGGGGCGGGGGGAGGGTGAGTCCCGGGGGGGAGAAGGTCTACTCAAGTCACGGGCTTGAGGGGCCCTTTCCCCTGGGGGCGCGGCGGGTGGGGGGGGGGAGGCCTGCGGGGAAAAGGGTGTTCAGGGGCCGGTTCAGCTTGGTGCCCCTTTGGCTTGTCGGGGTACGTCCTGTGGAATGCCCGGGTTAGGTCTGGCGCCTTGACGTGTTGCGCCGCCACCCATTCTGGGTGGGGGAAGTGTTTCCACCTTACTAGGTAGTGTAGAGTTCCCTGTTGACGGCAAGAGTCGAGTATGTCTCTTACTTCGAAATGTTGTTGGCCGTCGATCATCACTGGGGAGGGCAGTGGCGTGCTTGGGTGCCATCGAGAGGTGGTTGCAGGTTTCAGGAGGCTGCTGTGAAATACCGGGTGGAGTCTCCGTAGATTGTGTGGCAGGTCCAGGCGTATTGCCACCGGGTTCACTATCTGTGTCACTCGAAGCGGCCCGATACACTTAGGTCCCAGTTTTTTCGAGGGTTGAGGTGACTTCAGGAATTTGGTGGATAGGTAGACCATATCCCCTGCCTGGAATGTCGGTTGCTGGTGCCGGTGCTTGTCGGCCTGCTCTTTGTAGGCCACCTGTGCTTCCTTCAGCGCTGCCGTGATTATTGGCCACGATTCCGCAATCTTCCGTCCCCAGTCACTGGCGTCCACTTGGGGTCCCGGGGGTTGCGGTAGCTCCGGTATGGGTACGAAGTCGCACCCTGAGACTACTTCGAACGGGGTTTTCCCCGTGCTCGTGTGGACGGCGTTATTGTATGCGACTTCTGCGAACGGGAGCAGTTCGACCCAGTCGTCTTGGTGGTAGTTGGTGTATGAGCGTATGAATTGTTCTAGGGTGGCGTTGAGGACCTCCGTGGCTCCGTCCGTCTGGGGGTGCCAGGCCGTGGATAGGGCTTGTTGGGTCCCCGTCAGTTTTAGGAAGGCCCGCCAGAATTTCGAAGTGAATTGTGTGCCCCTGTCAGTCACCACGTGTGCAGGACATCCGTGTAACCTGTACACGTGTATAAGGAAGAGTTTGGCTAGTTGCTGGGCGGACGGGACCGATGAGCAGGGGATGAAGTGGGCCTGTTTCGAAAAGTAGTCTTTCACCACCCAAATGGCCGTTTTCTTCTGGCTGGGCGGGAGGTCTACTATGAAATCCATGGAGATTTCCTCCCATGGGCGGGAGGGCTCCGCCACCGTTTGTAGGAGTCCCGGGGGCTTACCTGGTGCCCGTTTGGCCCTGGCGCATGTCGGGCAGGACGCTACATAGGCTTTCACGTCCCGTCTCAGTGCGGGCCACCAGAATTGACGTCGTGTTAGATGCAGGGTCTTTAGGAACCCGAAGTGTCCCGCTTGCTTGGTGTCGTGTGATCTGCGCAAGATCGCCTGGCGTTGCGAGTCCGGGACGTATATTCTGCCTTCCCCCCATGCCAGGTCCTGTGCCATCGTCACCTTGTCAGGGTTTGCTAGTAGCCAGGGGTCGGTTTTGAGGGCGGCGGTGAGGTCCGCGCGTATACCCCCTGGCAGTTGCGAGTGGCGCCGTCTGGTCACTGGTTGCCCCACCGTCGGTTGTGCCGTGGGGTTGGGCTGCCTCCGAGCGCCGCTCCGAGTGGTCACAGCCATCCCCAGCTGGGAAGCGGATAGGACCGTCCCGATCATATCTGGGGCGGGCTCTTCATCTTGGGGCAGTCGGGAGAGGGCGTCAGCCAGGAAGTTCTTTTTGCCCGGCATGAACTTCAGCTGAAAGTTAAAGCGGCTGAAGAATTGGCCCATCTGACCTGTTTTGGGCTGAGGCGTCTGGGCGTCCGGAGGGCCTCGAGGTTCCGGTGGTCAGTCCAGACCTCAAATGGTTGGGTGGCTCCTTCCAGTAGGTGCCTCCATGTTTCTAGCGCCGATTTTACTGCGAAGGCTTCCTTCTCCCACACGTGCCAACGCCTTTCTGTCTCTGAGAATTTCCGCGACAGGTAGGCGCATGGTTTCAGGACTCCTGTGGAGTCCTTTTGGAGTAGGATGCCCCCCAGGGAGAAGTCTGAGGCGTCGGCTTGGACCACGAACGGCCGTTCTGGGTCCGGGTGCGCTAGGGTTGGCTCCGTGGTGAAGAGCGCTTTCAGCCTGTTGAATGCGGTTTGACACGCGGGAGTCCAATTTAGTACTGTCCCTGGGTTCTTGGCGCGCCGTGTGTCCCCCACCCCTTTAGTTTTGAGGAGGTCTGTTAGGGGGAGGGCTATCTCCGCGAACCCCCATGCGAATGACCTGTAGAAATTCGCGAAGTCGAGGAAGCTCTGGAGTTGGCGCCTGTTACGGGGGCGTTCCCAATTCACCACCGCCTCGACTTTTGCGGGGTCCATCTCTATGCCTTCCCCGGAGATTCGGTACCCCAGGTAGTCTAGGCGTGCTTTATGGAATTCGCACTTTGAGGGTTTGGCATAGAGTTTCGCCCTTTTTAGCTTCTCGAGGACTTGTCTGACTAGGGTCACGTGCTCCTCGTGCGTCTGTGTGTAGATGAGGACATCGTCTATGTAGACCAGGACCCCTTTGAACAGGTGTTCATGCAGAACCTCATTGATGAGCTGCATGAACACCCCCGGGGCCCCTGCTAGTCCGAATGGCAGCACTTTGTACTGAAAGGCGCCTAGGGGGCAGTTGAACACAGTTTTCCATTCGTCCCCCTCCCTGATTCTGATTCGGTAGTACGCCTCGCGAAGGTCCAGCTTGGAGAATACTCTGCCCATGGACAGGTGGGCGAGCATGTCTTTCACGAGGGGTAGGGGGTATTTATTGGATAGGGAAGCTGCGTTGAGGCCCCGGTAGTTGGTGCAGAGCCGTAGGGTGCCGTCTTTTTTCTCCCAGAATAAGACGGGCGCTCCGACCGGTGAGCATGCCGGCTCGATGAAGCCCCTCTCCAGGTTTTTATCGATGAACTCCCGGAGGGTTGTCATCTCCTTCGGGGTCATCGAGTAAATCTTCGGCCTAGGTAAGGGGACATCGGGCAGCAGGTCGATCCTACAGTCCGTCTTGCGGTGGGGGGGTAGTTGATCAGCCTCCGCCTCTCCGAAGACCTCTGAGAAGTCAGCGTATTGCTCAGGTAGGTCTTCTGGGGTAGCTATGTTGTCCTGGGTTGCCGCCTCTGCCCGTCCCACAGTGGGATTGGTCCTGCCCGCCGGAACTGGCGCCCGGTACGCGCCGTCGTCGAATTGGAAGGTGCGGGTCTTCCAGTTGATGCGCGGGTTGTTTGTCGCGAGCCATGGTATTCCCAAGACTACGATGGGCCGCCCGATGTGGGTTACCACAAACGATGTTCGTTCGGTGTGGGTGCCCATTTGTAGGGTGACCGGCTCGGTCTGCATCGTGGCTGGTTTCCCTCCCGCTGTCGAGCCATCCAGCTGGTGGAATGCCAGCGGCGTGGGGAGGGGGAGGCAAGGTAGGTCGAGCTTGGCGACTATGTCGGGGTGGATCAGGTTTTTGGAGCACCCCGAGTCCACTAGTGCCGTGGTCGTGGTGGCTCTGTTGCCCATGGAGAGTTTGATTGCTGCCATTATTATGGGGCTTTCGTCGCTCTGTCGAAGTGATTCGCGCCCCTGTCCCACCACCTGCCTCGCGGCGCGTTTTAGGGCAGGTGGGGAGCGTTTCCCGCCGGCTGGTCTGGGCCTTCGGCGTCCTCCCCCCCCAAGTAAGCATCCCATCCTTCGTCCGGTGTCGCTGTGGCTCCGGTCATCCGGCGGTGGGGGGGCGGCGGCGGGTTAGTTGGTTTGAGGCTAGGTTTCAGTGCGGGTTTGGGAGCGCTAGCTAGGGTTCGGTTGGAGAAGCAATCTGCCGTTTTGTGCCCCATTTTTCCGCACCTCCCGCAGGGCCCGCGAGTAAACCTCTTCTTTTGATATGTGGGGCCGGCTGGCCCCATGTGTGGCGCAGGTACCTTTGGGCTGGTGTTGGTTTTGTCTTCTGTCGTCGCCATTAGGAAGGTGCGGTGCGCATGTTCCGCTCTCCCCGCGAGGTGGATCCAGCCTTGCAGAGTCTCCGGGTCGTCCCGGTAGAGAGCCCATTGGAGTACCTCGCGGTTGAGGCCCCTTTTGAACATTTCTAGCAGGGTGGTCTCGGACCAGTCGTTGACCTTCCCTGCGAGGGCTTTAAATTCGAGGGCGTAGTCCGGGACAGTTCGTGCGCCCTGTTTGAGGCTTTGGAGTGCGCTTTTAGCCCTCTCTTTGGCTAGCGGGTCCTCAAAGTAGTGCTTCATCTCGGTGATGAAAGCATGGAAGTCCGAGAGGGCGGGGGAGTTGGACTTGTACATTTGGACGTACCAGTCCGCCGCCCTGTCTTGTAGTTTGATCACCAGGGCTGCGATCTTGTCTGCTTCTGAGTTAAAGGAGTGTCCGTGCCGCCCCATGAACTCCCTGGCGTTCGTGATGAAGAACGACAGTTTCACGGGGTTCCCGTCGAAAAAAATGGGGAAGTCCTTTGGGGCCCGGGTGTTCGGTGAGCCCCCTCTTCTCGCTCCCTGATCCATGGCGTCGTCCACCTGGGGCGCTTGCTGGTTAGCATTGGGCCTATGGGGGTGCTCAGGCCCGCTCGGGGTTTGGATCGGGGTGTGTACCTGCACGGGGACGTAGTTGTGAGGTATGGAGGACATCAGCGACTGCAGTGTGGTCCCGAGGTCCCTCAGTTGGGCCTCCATGGCCGCGAGTCTGGCTTGCGTTTCTCGGTCCGAGATCCGCGCCGCAGCTGTGGCCGGACCTGTCGGCATTTCCGGACGGTTGAGCCACCGGTGGGGTTCAGGCGTTCCCTTCCGCTGGCCAGCTTCCTCGGTTCGGAAGTCATTCGGCTGGTTTGCCTCTCCGTCCTCCGCCGCGCTTGCTGCAGTTGGACTGAAGCTCCACGCCTGTGGCTGGGGTGCGATGTGGGGCGGGGAGGTTTCCGCGGGTCCCGGGAGGTATGTTGCTCCCTCCCGTGGCCGGGACGCCTCCGCCTCCGCCTCCCTCCGGGGTTGGAGCTGAGGCTCGGGGTGGGCCGGGAGGGTGTCTGTGGCTCCTGGGGTCCGCGTTGTCTCTGGCCTCGGTCGGTCCTCCTCCTCTTCTCGCCGTGCGGCTCGGCCGCCCTGGCCGCGACGCGTCGGCTTCATCGCCCTCCGCTCATGTTCTTCTCGCCGTCTGTTCCTCCCGCGGCTCGTTGGCGTCCGGTGGGGCTTGGCGAGGCTGAGTTTATGACTCTCAGCTTTATGTCATGCGCTGCCTACCGCTGAGTAAAACACAGACACTGTTTCAGGGAAATCAGGTTCAGGTTTATTTCAGCGTAGTGCTGGATCAGAAAAAAGCTGAGAGTGAAGGGAGCGCGCCGGTGCGGGGTTTAAATACCCTGCGCTGGTCAGCGCCCCCTCACTTTGGGTTGCGTCACCCCCCCTTTGTCCTGCATGCTTCTGTGCTGGTAGGTGAAGGGTTGCGGGGCCCCTGCTGGTGCCCCGGGATTGCCCATAATCGGTTTCTTCCTTCGGCCGGTGATTGCTGTCAGCTGGGCGATCTCCGTTGCGCTTTGCTGACAGCTTCAGGTGTGCCTCGTGATCCACCCTGTCTTTGTCTTTCCTTCTTCCTCTTTTGTGTCTTGATGGCTGAATCATCCGGCCGGGGTCTGTGTCTGTTGTTGTGCGAGCTTTGCTTATCTTAAGTCCCTTCCCCTGCTTCCTAGGTATTGTCATGTGTGCCGTTGAGCTGATGTCTTCAGCTCAACGGCACTCATGACAATAGGAAGGATAACAATATCGGGGATAGCTTTGACGGTGTGGTCAGTGAGCTAGAGCCGGACATCCTGAAGAGTGAGGTTGAATGGGCCTTAAGAAGCATTGCTAATAACGAGGCAGCAGGAGACGACGGCATCCCAGCTGAACTGTTCAAAATCTTGCAAGATGATGCTGTCAAGGTAATGCATGCTATATGCCAGCAAATTTGGAAAACACAGGAATGGCCATCAGACTGGAAAAAATCAACTTATATCCCCATACCAAAAAAGGGATACACTAAAGAATGTTCAGACTCAAACAGTGGCACTCATTTCACATGCCAGTAAGGTAATGCTCAAGATCCTGCAAGGTAGACTTCAGCAATTCATGGAGCGAGAATTGCCAGATGTACAAGCTGGGTTTAGAAAAGGCAGAGGAACTAGGGACCAAATTGCCAATATCCGCTGGATAATGGAAAAAGCCAGGGAGTTTCAGAAAAAGATCTATTTCTGTTTTATTGACTATTCTAAAGCCTTTGACTGTGTGGACCATAACAAATTGTGGCAAGTTCTTAGCAGCATGGGGATACCAAGTCATCTTGTCTGCCTCCTGAGGAATCTGTATAACGACCAAGTAGCAACAGTAAGAACAGACCACGGAACAACGGACTGGTTTAAGATTGGGAAAGGAGTACGGCAGGGCTGTATACTCTCACCCTACCTATTCAGTTTGTGCACAGAATGCATCGTGCGACATGCTGGGCTTGAGGAATCCAAGGCTGGAGTTAAAATCGCGGGAAGAAACATTAACAATCTCAGATATGCAGATGATACCACTTTGATGGCTGAAAGCGAAGAGGAACTGAGGAGCCTTATGATGAAGGTGAAAGAAGAAAGTGCAAAAGCTGGCTTGCAGCTAAACCTCAAAAAAACCAAGATTATGGCAACCAGCTTGATTGATAACTGGCAAATAGAGGGAGAAAATGTAGAAGCAGTGACAGACTTTGTATTTCTAGGTGCAAAGATTACTGCAGATGCTGACTGCAGTCAGGAAATCAGAAGACGCTTAATCCTTGGGAGAAGAGCAATGACAAATCTCAATAAAATAGTTAAGAGCGGAGACATCACACTGACAACAAAGGCCCGCATAGTTAAAGCAATGGTGTTCCCCATAGTAACATATGGCTGCGAGAGCTGGACCATAAGGAAGGCTGAGAGAAGGAAGATCGATGGTTTTGAACTGTGGTGTTGGAGGAAAATTCTGAGAGTGCCTTGGACTGCAAGAAGATCAAACCAGTCCATCCTCCAGGAAATAAAGCCAGACTGCTCACTTGAGGGAATGATATTAAAGGCAAAACTGAAATACTTTGGCCACATAATGAGAAGACAGGACACCCTGGAGAAGATGCTGATGCTAGGGAGAGTGGAGGGCAAAAGGAAGAGGGGCCGACCAAGGGCAAGGTGGATGGATGATATTCTAGAGGTGACGGACTTGTCCCTGGGGGAGCTGGGGGTGTTGACGACCGACAGGAAGCTCTGATGTGGGCTGGTCCATGAAGTCACGAAGAGTCAGAAGCGACTAAACAAATAACTCTAGTGGACTCTGGGTGGCTTACAAAATATAATACTAGATTAAAACAATTAAAAACATAAAACTAAACAAGGCAGCCCAGACGAAACACAGCCATTAAAACAAAGCACAACAGCCCCCCCCCCCCACATACACATCACATTAATCCCAGGCCTGGGACCAAGCTGGCACACAAGATGTACCTGTGTAAAGGTCCTCCTGGCCACAGCTGCTACCTGGTCTTTGAACAGTTGCTGTGAGTCCTGGAGGACCCCCAAGTTGCTCACCAATCTCAAATGGGGAAGTGCAACCCCATCCAAGACTAACAATGGAGATGTCTTTGACCCTGGGGGGGCCAGACAGCCACAGCCACTCAGTCTTGGTAGGACTGAACTGGAGCCTGTTTCTCCCTATCCAGACCTGAACAGCCTCCAGACACTAGATCAGTACCTCAACAGCTTCCCTTGCACAGCCCAAGGTAGATGTAAATCTGGCCCCGAACTGACGGATGAGCTCATCCAGTGGTTTCATGTAGATGTTAAACGGAAGGGGGGAAAGCACCCTGAACCCTGGGGCACCCCACAGTCTTTTCCCTCCCATCAACACAGACTGGAACTGACCACTGAGGAAGGAGTTGAACCACTGCAAGACAGTGCTCCCACTCCCAATCCCCACAGTTGGTCCAGAAGGAAACTGGTCAGCAGTATTGAAATCCACTGAGAGATCAAGGAGCGCAAGGATGGATGCACTACCCCCATTCTGGTTCTGCCATAGGTCATTGACAAGTGGGACCAGCACTGTCTCCGTACTATACCTGGTCTGAAGCCCGACTGAAATGGGTCCGTTAAGTGTTGAACTTCATGTTCTCTACATACCACAGTAATGGATTTTTTCCAGGTATACAGAGTAACCTGAGACATCAATATAGATTAGGGGTGTGAAACCAGCAACAGCTGGAGCACCACTATTTCTCAACCTCTGACATATATGCAGACGGATGCTTTCCTCATGTCTCAGTCCCTATTTGAATCAAGTCATCTAAGGTGCATTTTGAACTGGTAAATTCAGAATTGTCAGAGGGAAAATTCCATACATGAAGCACAACCCCTCATTATTCATTCTGGTGGATGATCTTTACTGGGACCTGGATTGGAAACTGCAGCCCTTCTTGTCCTATCAGACCTCTCAGTCACATTCAATACTATCAGACAAACAACGTATCCATCTGAAGTGCCTGAAATAATTTGACCACAGAGAGAGGACTGCAAGGCACCATTTTGCAGTGAATCATCATCATCATCATCATCATCATCATCATCATCAATTAAATGTATATGCCACCCAACTCCCAGCAACTCTGGGTGGTTTACAGTTATTAAAACATTTAAATACAAGGAGCGATACAAAAACACAAAACCAGCACAAGACAAAAGAACAACAATGGCAAAATAATAATAATAATAATCACAAAGAACAGCACAAAAACAACAGAACAAAATTCCTGGCATTGAACCTTCTTACAAAACAAAAACAAAAACAGCACAAGTATTAAACGATGCCAATGCTGTGATATCAAATATAAGCATCAGCTCACTGCAACTGATGTACAGCACACCAGTTGACTTTGGATGCAAAATCAGCAAAGAAGAAAAAAAGCCAGTGCATCACCAAAATGGAAGATCAGGTTGGAAAATAAGATGCAAGCAAGCTAGAACAGATGAAAGAAAAGAAGCTGAAGAACAAGAAGACCAAAGAATACCTGATCCAGTACTATCACCTAGAGACAAGGAAGATCAAGGAAGCACTGGAAATAATAAAGCAGCAAATAATAGCCATAGCCAAAAAAATCAGCAGATACGAAGTTCAAATAGCACACTAGTTTATTTCTAGTTTCAGTCAAATCAGAAATGTTTCTACCAATCCATCAATGGAGAGATTGCAATAAACTAGCCAACACCTGACAAAGAAGAAACAGCTACGGAGACAACCCAATACAACAAGAATGCAGCTTGGATAAAGGTGTGGAGAAGGAAAAAAAGGAAGCTGAACTTGTAAAACAGAAATGGTGGAGAAAAGGGCAAGGAAAAACAAGAATTGGTCAGCACCAGGTGAAGATTAACTGCATGGTTTTTGGTTGAAACATCTGACTGGTGTGCACCCACCTAATCAGTTTAATAACGTACTGCAAGGAGGTGAAATTGAAGATTGGTTAACATCTGGCAAAACCTACCTGATAATGAAAGATCCAACAAAAGAGGCAGCACCAGGCAACTACAGGCCAATTACCTGCTTAACAACAACTTTCAAATTGCTAACTGGTGTGGTAGCTGATGCAGTCCAAGCATCTAGTTGAAAACAAGCTCTTTTCATCTACACAGAAAGGAAACCGCCGTAATTGACAGGATGATCTTGGAAAACTGTAAGAGAAGGAAGACCAACTTGAATGTAGTTTGGATTGTTGTTATTAAACAACAGCATCTGCCTGTCCCAGGTCCTTGGGAAGGACTTGATCAGTGGACAAAAATGCCAAATCCAGTCTAAACATCTGGCTGACTGTGTGACCTACCATAATAATAGTAATAGTAATAGTAATACCACCACCCAGAGGGGAACAGAAAGGAAGAAAGAGGCATCAATTGTCCTTTCCAAAGGCCTGGGCAAAGAGCCAGGTCTTTAAGGCCCTTTGAAATACCAGTAGGTGGGAGCTGTTCAAATCTTGGGGGGAACCTCATTCCAGAGGGCATTCATCAACATTCATCTCCTACCTGAGCTGGCAATTCCAGTTGGCAGTTATGAGAAAGAGCAGTCAAGCACACAGTTGCTCTAATGTGGAGCATCTCATAGCTTGGTCCTTTCTCCAGGTTACTTAACATTTAGATGAAATAGTTAAGAGAAGTCATTTAACAGTTAAAGGTGAGGTGTCACCAATATGTGGATGATACTCAATGGTACATCGTCAAGCTGGGTTAGAGATGCTGTGGGAGTCTTAAATTGGTGTCTGGAAGCTGTAAGGAACTGGATGGGGAGAATCAAACTTGGCTAAACCCTAGCAAGATGAAGGTATTGTTTGTGTATAAACATCTTGGCTAGCCAGAAATATTGGTCCTGGCAGTTGATTTTAAATGGAATTATACTCCCCCTGAAAGACCTTGTTTGTGACTTTGGGCTCCTCCTGGACTCATGATTCCTGCTTGAACACCAGATGGAAGCCACAATCAGGGTGCCCTTTTAGCTGGTCTGCCAATTGTGATTCTACCTAAACAAAGATGCCCCAATGATGATGACTCATGTGGTGATACCCTGATCAACCACATGAGGAACTGCCTTTGGGGATGACTCAGAAGTTCACCAAATCTCTGCCATGAAATGTGTTCACTGCAGTCCAGCTTGTTAAATCATCACTAATAATGTGGAGATACATTACAAACAAGCAGAAATGTTCAGACACTGTTTTATTTTTATAGTTTTCAAGGTAATTGCTCCTAGAAGTGCAAATCAGTTTAGTTCACAGTCTGTCACATACCAAATTCATATGCATTTCTCATCAGTTCTTCTGAGTAAAAGAAACTGGAATTAGCACATGGGTTTGCCTTCCTCTAATTAAATCTGTCATCTTTTCTGTTGGACTATTGCCTGTTTTCACCTATCAGAGCCATAGGTTGGAGTACTTGAGATATTTGAAGAAGGATGAAACTAAATCCAGTATTTGTCTTTTTTTTTTTTTAACTTGCAAGGTAGACATATTCATCACTTTCATGCATGTCCCTTCCTTAAATATCCTTCAGGGCTCCCATTTTGACTTTGATCCATGTTACCAGCAAAATGCCCATCAATATAAGCGGGATGTATCGGTCATCATATTGGATGAAGAATTATAATAATAAATAGGACCATTCTATACATTATCATAAAGAGGGCTGGTCAATAGCATCTTTGTCAAATTTAATAACAACAACAGCAGCAGCAGCAGCAGCTAAAGTGCTCTGGGACTTTAGAATTCGAACAGACAAGCATCTACCACACAACACTCCAGACTTAATAATTGTTGATAAGAAAGACAAAAAATCTGGATAGCAGACATTGCAATACCTGGAGACAACAAAATAGAAGAGAAAGAATTGGAGAAAATAACAAAATATAAATACCTGCAAACAGAAGTAGAACAACTGTGGCAAAAGAAAGCAAAGATAGTACCAATAGTAATAAGCACCTAGGGTGCAATTCCAAAACATCTGAAGCACCACAAACACCACTGGCACTGACAAAATCACCAACAGTCAATTGCAAAAGGCAGCTTTACTTGGAACAGCTTACATCCTGCAACGATACCTTTAATATTATTAAACAACATCTGTCTATCCCAGGTCCTTGGGAAGGACTTGATAGGTGGACAAAAATGCCAAATCCAGTCTAAAACTCTGGCAGACTCTGTGACCAAACATCATTGGAAGCTGCCCCCATTAAGTGAGATCAGGATTTGACTGCAGTGAAAATAGCAGTGGCCCTGATGGTAATATATATTTTTCCCTCTTGGAAGTTGACAGCAGCTGTTATTTACATGGGGAAAAGCATATAGTGCATTTTTTAAAGCACACAGTACATTATCATATTTATAGACTACAACAGACTCACACTGGTATTCAATATATATAATCTGTAAAAACAAATAGTAGAACTCTTCTTCCACCACCACCCCATGACCCCACATAGAGCAGTTCTTCTATAATTGACACATCAAATGGAAGTATCACATCAGCCAGACAGAGTTTGGGTGGGCAGGAGCAGAGGCTGCCAGCATCTTCCTCATCCAGATTGGTGCGAGGAAGCATGGAGAATAATGCACGTTTATTCCAGTGTGTTTATTCCATGTGTGTCTGAAAGGGGATGCTCTGTTAGGCCTTGGTGCCAAGTAGCAGCCATGGAGGCTGGCTGTGTGAAGATCAAGACCTCTTCTTTTGCGGTGACATGGCATGAGTGTCATGCTCCCCGTTGCAAGGCATCCATGCATCACAACGGGGAACATGCCTTTCAGGAAGAAGGAAGGGATAGCCCTAATCCTTTAATCACTCAACCACTAAAAGCAATCAAAGGACAAAGGAGGCACACCTTTGCCAGAACCAGAAGGGCCATCAACAGATCGGCGGAACTTCCACACATTACCCCGGGGCACGCACCTGCAACGGATAAGGAAGAGGAGACAGAAGAAACCAGCAGTGATCACCCTAATCACCCATCAGCAGACCGGTATCGCTTCCAGATCGCCCATCAGGGATCCGGATCCAACCCGAGGGACAATAGGGGGTGGAGGGGGACAAGGTCCGCCATGCGGGTATATACGGGGTACCCCGCAACCACGCCTGCATTCCCGGCTTTTTGCGCGTATGCACTCTGTATTCAATAAACAGAAATCCTTAGCCCCAATCTAAGTGAGTCCGTGCCTTATTGGGTAACGCGGCAACCGTTACAATGAGTGGCTGTATATATAGAGCTGGGCAATAGGGTCAAGTAGGGATCCTGACAGTACTGCACTGGCCAGCCACTCAGGAGATTACTAATGCATGAGTGGCCATGAGCAGTGCCTCCCAATCTAGGAAAGGCTGCAATTGACGCACAAGATATATTTGTGCAAAGGCCTTCCTCACCATGGTTGCCACTGCTGTTCAAGCAGGAGCTGTTACTCCAGGAGAATCCCCAGATTGTGTATCAACTCTGACTGAGGGAAGGTAACCCCAGGCATTACAGATGGCAAGTCACTAGATGTTGGGGGCCCTAAAACCTGGAGTCATTCAGTCTTGTCTGTGTTAAGCTGAACCTGGTTCTTTCCATCCAGATCCATCCAGACTCTAGACACTGGAAAGCACCTCCACTGCATCATTTGACTGGCCAGGGGGAGAGATGTACAAGTGAGTTTTATCACTTACCCAGCAGTTTTATGTAGATTTTAAGTAGGAGCGAGGGGAGAGTCTAGCCCTGTGGCACCCCACAAAACAGAGCCTAGGGCTAGACCTCTCCCCACACCAACACCAACTAGAACCAGCCTTGAAGAAGAGAGGAGAACCACAGAAGTACCATGATTGATGGTATTGAAAGTCACTAAAAGATGAAGTAGGGCCAGGATGGTTACACTACATTGGTTAATTACAAGCACAACTCTATAGTATATCCCAGTCTGAAACACAACTGTAATGGATCCAGATAATCTGCTTCCTCTAGAGCCCTGGGCCTACCACCTTCTGAATTACGTTCCCCAAAGAGGCATGGCTGGAGACTGGATGAAAATTGTCCAGAACTGCAGGGCCCAGGGGATGGACCACCACCTCCTTCAAGGCATGCAGAACTGCACCCACAAAGAAATAGTTAACACCATCTGAACTCAACTACGTGTCACCTCCCAGGAGGTGGAGGGACATGGGTTTAACACAGAGATGTTAGACACAGACACAGAGAACTCAACAACTGAAGGCCCTTGTCCTTTAACTTGGGAGTAACTGGATCAAACTCAACCCAGATAACCAGCCAAGACCCAGTCTGTCATGTTCACCGTTTCAATGTTAAACGTACATCGTAACGTTTCGCATGTCATTTTGCTGATGCGTGTTTAGGTTGGGAGGGGAGGAGGATTCTGTCTCCTGGGATGTTATCTGTATTCAGCTGGATTGGAATGTGTTTGGGTTATTTCGTGTGTTCAAGGTTTTCTTCCCAGGACATCAGCAGAAATTGTCACCAGCACCTGCGGTGGGGAATTTGAAACGGTTTGGGCGAGGGGAGGGATTACGTTCGCACCGAGGGTTTTTAGTTTGTATTTGGCACGCTTTTGCTCATTCTCAGCTTTCTCTGTATTTGCACACTATTCTTTAATAAATCAGATATCATTAAGCTTCTACTTGTGAGTCTGGTTTTGTTAGGGTAGGCAATCATTACACAGCCCCAGTCATCTCCACAGGACTAGCACAGCCACAGTCTAACTGACTGGATCCAAGCAGCTTTATCTGACAAAGGTTTTACATAATCATCACAGCGTCCCTATGAGGACTTTCCCAACCCCTCCTTACCAAGAAGGAACAGATTCATTGAAACAGGATTGCCAGCTGGTTATCTGTGAACACAATAAGTACATTGAAGTCCCCCAACACTAAGAGGCAAGGGTACTCTACCACCAGCCCTGCAATTAGATACAAGAGCTCAAGTCAAGATTGCACTGGGCAGCAGTTTCTGCCTGTTCCATTAGACTTGGCAGGGTGGGCAGGCTCCGAGACAAAAATTACTGCAAAAAGTTGCAAAAAAAAAAAAAGTATCTAGGCCTACGTGTATATAAAATTACTTTTTCCAGCATCAGACAGACTGGTTTTTCAATCACAATATTTTCCCAACAAATTTTTATTTTCAAGAACATATGCTAGCGATAAGATAGAATCAATGATGATGTGCTTTCAAATTTCACCACAGAAACTTGACAAAGCCATGTGATCTACAGACTAGAATGATCATAGATTTGAAGGGGCTGGATTGTGAAATAGATTGCAGCAGAACAGAAATTGGACAGACAAATAAATAAATAAATCCCCATCCCCACTAAAAGGGGGAGGGAGTGCAATCTGAACTCCAGAAGCAAAGCAGAGAGGAGCTATAGTACAAAAAATAGCATACTCTAAATTCCTCTTTGATCTCATCGCAGGAAGGAATTTTCTGGTTTGAACATGCTGGGTAGGTTGGATCTTCCTGAAGCAGGTAATCCTATAAATACCTAGGCTCTAAGACAGAAAGGGCTTTGTTAGGTTAAAAGTAACACTTTGCAATTGCACTTTGAAGCCTGCAATACCAGGGTTATATGACACTGGTGGCCTTCCCCATCAGTAAGCAGGCTTCTGGATTCGGTACTGCTTCTTCCAGATGGTCTTCAAATATAGCCTTCAAAGGCAGGCCCACAAAAAATAAAAGGCAGTAGTCAATCTGTGATATGATGAGGGCATGGGTAAATGCTGCCAGGCCACACATTCCAGGGAAGGACACAATTAGCAAACCAGCTCAAGCTGGGCGATACACCTTCCCCACCTGAGACATAGCCTACACCTACCTCTCTAGCAGGAGCCAAAGGTCTAGGAAATGACCTAGACCTATATTCAAAATTTCAATCTGCTTGCTTTGTTCTCTAGATTTTAATGGAAACCACAGAAATTAAACCTGCGGCTATCTACATTCATCAGGATGCCCCATGCCTAAGATTTCTTTCTCAATCTGACCCAAGCCTGTGGAAGTTATTGTGCATACCCATCTAACAGAAAACAAATCCAACATTCTAAATATACTTCCTAGAGCTGCTGCCTTTAAATGTTACTAGTTGTGTGGCTTATTCAAGACACTGTATAAAGCTCTAATATGCAAACCTTAGCCACTGATCTCCCACTCATCTAAATTATTCATGTTCATTGCTAGAAGACAACTTGACATCATCTCAGCCAGACTCAGAGTTAATGTTTAATTAACTCACCCATAACCATTACTTACACATTACTAGAAAAGCTACAAGTAGGAAGTAGGTTTTAGCTACTAGGTGTATCTTGCCTCTGCTGTGTGGCAGATGGCTGTTGTTTTTCTTCACCTGTTCCTTTGTTTCTGAGCCATTATATCTTTCATACTGCACGTGGACTAACTTTAAACCATAGGGACTTGAAGCCAATAAATGGAAGAGCAACCAAGAAGGTAATCTGGGGATGAGAGAGCAAACAATCAAAGAAAAGAGCTCTCATCTGTGAACCTCCAGTTTTTAGTACTCTTTTTTGTCCCCAAACCTAGAAGCTTTACTTATGGCTATTAAATATTGATAATTGACTATAGTAGTTTCAGGCCATGAATAGTTCCTTCAATCCTGTTTTCATTCATACACACACACACACATGTACATACACACACACACACACGTACCTACACACACACATACTTTTCCAATTAAGCTATATGTAATGCACTTTATAGCCTAGGCTTTTCTATGCAAATTATGTATCTGCAGCAAAGCAGAATATCTCTTTATTACTAGGTTTTACTCAATCTCCCTTACATCAGTATGTCAGGAATCAAATGTTCCATAAGATTACTTTAATCAACTTTTTTTTCATTCAAATCTTTCACAGATTTGCCTGTCCTGCTTGGCTTGAGGAAGGATGCTGTTTATCTCACTAATGCTTTATTGAGTGCAAATGCAATGTTAGTTTCTAGATTAGCTTCTCTGGAGACAGGAGTCTGCTTTAGCTTCCTCTCCTCATCCATGGATTGAGCTCAGTTTGGCTTGCATTTCATGTTGCAAATGTAATGTGCAGCTCTGCAGTCCTCTGACTGCCAGTGGCTATTAGCTAATATACAACTACCATTCCAACTGCAGATATTTTAAATAGCCATTCTGCTCCGTAAAGAGGCACACACAATTAAATTCCAGGAATGTTTAGAAATCAGATTAGTTAATAGCACATGAAAAGACCACTAGGGACAGGCTTGTTTGTGTGGAGCCAACTTTTTCCAAATTAATTCGCACAGAGAAAGACACCGAGAAGAGATCTCTGCAGTGCTGTAGGAAGCATTTGTCTTGACAAATCAAGGGTTGAGAATTCCTTCCATGTAGCCAGCTCCCAGTTTTTCCTTTGCTTGTGTCCAGCGATGCACAAAGTAGCATTAATCTAAGTGCCAAGATGTTGGAGTTCTACCAATGAATTCCCTACGGGTCTTTAGGAACCGAAGACTGCATACTTTCCATAATAGAAATTTAGTTCATAGAGGACTGAAGTTGCTTGCTTTCTGTAGTTCTGCATCTAATCCCCTTCACGTATGTTGTTTGTCCCAATGGAACTCTGTCGGTGTGTGACAGCTGTGGCACTCTCAGTTGTTTCTGGAATAAACATCTGATCAACAGTGTAACCCATTGTTATTGGTAAAGCCTTGCAGAGTCTTTGTTGTTGTTTATTCGTTTAGTCGCTTCTGACTCTTCGTGACTTCATGGACCAGCCCACACCAGAGCTTCCTGTCGGTCGTCAACACCGTCAGCTCCCTCAGGGTCGACTCCGTCACCTCTAGAATATCATCCATCCATCTTGCCCTTGGTCGGCCCCTCTTCCTTTTGCCCTCCACTCTCCCTAGCATCAGCATCTTCTCCAGGGTGTCCTGTCTTTTTATTATGTGGCCAAAGTATTTCAGTTTTGCCTTTAATATCATTCCCTCAAGTGAGCAGTCTGGCTTTATTTCCTGGAGGATGGACTGGTTTGATCTTCTTGCAGTCCAAGGCACTCTCAGAATTTTCCTCCAACACCACAGTTCAAAACCATCGATCTTCCTTCTCTCAGCCTTCCTTATGGTCCAGCTCTCGCAGCCATATGTTACTATGGGGAACACCATTGCTTTAACTATGCAGACCTTTGTTGTCAGTGTGATGTCTCCGCTCTTAACTATTTTATCGAGATCTGTCATTGCTCTTCTCCCAAGGATTAAGCGTCTTCTGATTTCCTGACTGCAGTCAGCATCTGCAGTAATCTTTGCACCTAGAAATACAAAGTCTGTCACTGCTTCTACATTTTCTCCCTCTATTTGCCAGTTATCAATCAAGCTGGTTGCCATAATCTTGGTTTTTTTGAGGTTTAGCTGCAAGCCAGCTTTTGCACTTTCTTCTTTCACCTTCATCATAAGGCTCCTCAGTTCCTCTTCACTTTCAGCCATCAAAGTGGTATCATCTGCATATCTGAGATTGTTAATGTTTCTTCCAGCGATTTTAACTCCAGCCTTGGATTCCTCAAGCCCAGCATGTCGCATGATGTGTTCTGCATACAAGTTGAATAGGTAGGGTGAGAGTATACAGCCCTGCCATACTCCTTTCCCAATCTTAAACCAGTTCGTTGTTCCGTGGTCTGTTCTTATTGTTGCTACTTGGTGGTTATACAGATCCTTCAGGAGGCAGACAAGATGACTTGGTATCCCCATACCACTAAGAACTTGCCACAATTTGTTATGGTCCACACAGTCAAAGGCTTTAGAATAGTCAATAAAACAGAAATAGATCTTTTTCTGAAACTCCCTGGCTTTTTCCATTATCCAGCGGATATTGGCAATTTGGTCCCTAGTTCCTCTGCCTTTTCTAAACCCAGCTTGTACATCTGGCAATTCTCGCTCCATGAACTGCTGAAGTCTACCTTGCAGGATCTTGAGCATTACCTTACTGGCATGTGAAATGAGTACCACTGTTCGATAGTTTGAACATTCTTTAGTGTTTCCCTTTTTTGGTATGGGGATATAAGTTGATTTTTTCCAGTCTGATGGCCATTCTTGTGTTTTCCAAATTTGCTGACATATAGCATGCATTACCTTGACAGCATCATCTTGCAAGATTTTGAACAGTTCAGCTGGTATGCCGTCGTCTCCTGCTGCCTTGTTGTTAGCAATGCTTCTTAAGGCCCACTCAACCTCACTCTTCAGGATCTCTGGCTCTAGCTCACTGACCACACCATCACAGCTATCCCCGTTATTGTTATCCTTCCTATACAGGTCTTCCATATATTCTTGCCACCTTTTCTTGATCTCTTCTTCTTCTGTTAGGTCCTTGCCACCTTTTCTTTGATCATACCCATTTTGGCTTGGAATTTACCTCCGATGGTTCTAATTTTCTGGAAGAGGTCTCTTGTCCTTCCTATTCTATTGTCTTCTTCCACTTCCGCGCATTGCTTGTTTAAAAATAATTCCTTATCTCTTCTGGCTAACCTCTGGAATTTTGCATTTAATTGGGCATATCTCCCCCTATCACTGTTGCCTTTTGCTTTCCTTCTTTCTTGGGCTACTTCTAGTGTCTCAGCAGACAGCCATTGTGCCTTCTTGGTTTTCTCTTTCTTTGGGATGTATTTTGTTGCCGCCTCTTGAACAATGTTGCAGACTTCTGTCCATAGTTCTTCCAGGACCCTATCTACTAAGTCCAGTCCCTTAAATCGATTCTTCACCTCCACTGCATATTCCTTAAGAATATTAGTGAGCTCTGTGAGATCTGTGGGTCTTCCCTAATCTCTTTAGTCTGATCCTAAATTGTGCAAGAAGAAGTTCGTGATCTGAACTACAGTCAGCTCCAGGTCTTGTTTTTACCGACTGTATAGATGTCCGCCACCTTTGGCTGCAAAGGATATAGTCGATCTGATTTCGGTGTTGTCCATCTGGGGAAGTCCATGTATAAAGCCGTCTCTTAGGTTGCGCGGCGGGGTGAGCTCCCGTTGCTCGTCCCAGCTTCTGCACACCAAGCAGTTCGAAAACATGCAAATGTGAGTAGATTAATTGGTACCGCTTCGGCGGGAAGGTAGCGGCGTTCCGTGAGTCATGCTGGCCACATGACCCGGAAGTGTCCTATGGACAACGCCGGCTCCAAGGCTTTGAAACGGAGATGAGCACCGCCCCCTAGAGTCGGACATGACTGGACTTTACATCAAGGGAAACCTTTACCTTTACTAGGTTGCTGGAAGAGAGTGTTTGTTATGCACATTGAGTTGTCTTGGCAAAATTCTATCAGCCTATGTCCTGCTTCATTTTGTTCTCCCAGGCCATGCTTACCTGTAACTCCAGGTGTCATTTGACTGCCCACCTTAGCATTCCAGTCTCCCGTGATGAAAATAACATCTCTTTTAGGCGTGTTGTCCAGTAGGTGCTGCAGATCCTCACAGAACTGGTCTACTTCAGCTTCTTCAGCATCTGTGGTTGGGGCGTATATTTGGATCACTGTGATGTTAGATGGCTTGCCCTGAATTCGAATTGAGATCATTCTGTCATTTTTTGGGTTGTATCCAAGCACTGCTTTAGCCACTTTACTATTAATTATGAAGGCTACTCCATTTCTTCTGTGGTCCTCTTGTCCACAGTAGTAGATCTGGTGGTCATTTGATGTGAAGTGGCCCATTCCAGTCCATTTCAGTTCACTGACGCCCAGAATGTCTATCTTTAATCTTGACATCTCACCAATAACCACATCTAATTTGCCCTGGCTCATAGATCTTACATTCCAGGTTCCAATGGTGTGTTGATCCTTAGAGCATCGGATTCGCCGTTCACCACCAGCACCATCGGCCGCTAGCCGTCCTTTCAGTTTTGAGCTAGCTGCGTCATCACGTCTGGGGCTAGTTGAACTCATCCTCTGTTCCTCCCCAGTAGCATTTTGACCATCTTCCGACCTGGGGGTCTCATCTTCCGATGGTATACCGACACATCTCTGGTTGTACTGATCCATTTAGTTTTCACAGCAAGAATACTGGGGTGGGTTGCCATTACCTTCCCCAGGGATCGCATTTAGTCTGACGTCTCTGTCATGACCTTCCTGTCTTGGGCGGCCCTTCACGGTTTAGCTCATGGCATCATTGAGGTGCTCAAGCTCCAGCACCACGACAAGGTAACGATCCTTTGCTGAAGTTGCAGAGTCTAAGTACTGCATATTTGTAAAAGTGACATGATAATTTACTAATGGTTTCAGATACTATGCAGGCAAAATGTTGAAAATGAAGAAATCTCTGTATGAATTTTCCAGCTGATAAATTTATCCCCAAAATATGCTATAATGCAACAAATTAGAAAAAAATACTTGTAATTTGAGGTATCTGATTCTGAAAATAGTAAATATAAAATCATCATAACTAGTAGCCACTGATAGCTTCTCCTTTTGCTGCATGGGGGAAAATATGTATGTGTAACTTTGCAGAGCGAGAGTAACATCTTATGTTCATCAGAAAAATAAACTGCCAAATGAGCATCTGAACTATTTATTCTCAGTGTTATTCTGTCTTCAAAACATTAAAGCCCATCTTTAGAATTGTTAAATTAGTCAAGAACCATTGCCTGTGGCACCAGGCAGATTTCTCCTACAACCTAATACCTGAAAACATTCTAAAATATCCTTGTGTATAATGGCTGTTGCTCAATATTGTTGGAATTATCAGGGGTCAACTCAGCATTGTCTCATAAGCATAAGGAGGTCTTTCTAGTAAACACATCTCTATTGTGCTTGTGGGATGTCACATGGGTCACCTGATTTCCACTTCCTCCTCCTCCTTGGGTTTGGGGATTAACAATCTCCATTACCTCTTGGGCACACCTGCAAGCAGGAGGTGCTGCAGAATGCAGCTCTCGTCCTCTCATCTCACTTGAATGCAGACATTTCTATTTTCATAGAAAATGTCTACAAAGAACCAGTGATGAATAAGTGCTTTCTACTATGAAGCTACTTATATCCAGATCTACTGAATAACTGTAAGCTACTTTTTTTTCTCTTCATCTAACTACTGTGTGAATTCTTTTCTGAACATAATTAAGCTTAATGTGCAAGTTTGGGTTCATGCTTCTACTTTGCAAGATTGTTGTTAGCTGCTTGGAGTTCTTTTATTAACCTTTAAAAACTCCATTAAATATTACCTTCTTCTGCCATGGAATAACAAAACCTATCATTTTTGCATCAGTTTTAGCATTTGGCTCTTCTTTACTGTTGGGTTACTGATAGGTAGAATTAAACATTGGAAGGGAACATCGATTTGGCTAAGTACACCACCTTATAGAATTTGGAAGTCCTCTAATGTAGAAGGTTTAACGAAGCCTCTCTTGGCGATCCAGGCTGAATCTGTCTGCAAAAGCATATACTTCATGAGAGAAATATCCATTTTGTTCACAATCCTGAAACAGTTTGAGCATTAATCTAGGTAAGTTAATACTGAGGTCACCTATTCTTTCCTTCCTTTTTCCTGGTCCAGTAATTGAATGAGGATAGGGGGCAGGGAGAGAAGAGCTAGCAGTTTCCAGATTAACTCTAAACATCACCACCTTTTTCCTTGGATCCTATATCATCATGGCTCAAGTCTATGCAGAAACCAACCTGAATCAGTGGCCAACACATTCCCTGTCTATGTTAAGCTAATGCAAACATGAGGATAGCCACTTTTTAATGAAATGGTTCTGTTTTTGCTCTCCTGTTGTTGTTGGGGTTTTTTTTTGTGCAGTTCATTGCATGCCGCATCACTGCCTTCTTTTCTCCGAGAGCCAGCGGCAAAGAGGAATACACATGCTGAGCACATGGATATCAAGGGAGTCGTTTCCATGGCAACAGAAATCATGTGACAGGAACACATAGAGACCAAGAAAGCTGTTGCTTAGCAACCCTAATCAGATAAAAAGATCTCTGAACTTCTCTGGCTTGTTTGTGTTTGTGTTGCTGTTCTGCTTTTTAAAAATACTGATGATTCTCTAGGAGGAAATCCTTTTTGTTCCAGTCGGGTTGCTGATTTGTTCTTTAAAACAGAAACTGTCCTCAACATTATGGTCTGTATTATTTTTTGTAGAATGGAAACAGGATTGGAATGGCAAGACTTTTGCCTTGAAGGCTTATCTAATGGAGGCAGGCATGAGGCTATTGCACTGAATTTGGAACCAAGGCAGTGTTCCTGTTGCAGTATTTCATAGCCAGGTTGAAATATCAGGCTGAGGTTTTAAAAACTTCATTTGTATTTTGCAAAGATATATTAATACCTGATAAGCAAACACCGGGCAATTCGTGGGCATGCTTTTGAGACAGAATTCTAGAACTAATGTCAGAATAAGAACTGGCCCTTTTTTTGGTACCTATTTATAGGAAGGAGATAGGATATTTTCAGGTTAATAATTGTGGAGAGAAGTTTTAATATTCCATTTAATTTGTATTTGCATATTAAGGCTATTATGAAATAGAACAAACTGTACTATGGATCAGAAATGTAATTATTAGAAATCAAAGTCAGCATGACTAATGTTAGATGAACCCTCAGGGGGCAGGATTATATACCTAAAGAAAAAAAACAAAATCCTTTGACAAAGCCTCTAAATGGCATCCTATCATGAGATAAGTGTTTGCATTCCTTAGCAATGGATGTACAGCACATGGGTTGTTCTTTCCCTAAAAGGATGAAGGGTGCCCAGTATCAAACTATGAACAAACAGTATTGGTAATGTATGGAAGAAACTGCTTTGGGATTTGTTTTTTTACTGTGAATTAATTTTTTAATAAAGCAATAAGCATACAACTCCCTGGTGAAACAGATGGCATCATTCTAGATTACTGCCCCTCCTTTGATCTCAAGTGCCTGTCACCCCCACTTAATGCAGCTCACCTGAGAAAGGGCAGTATTCCCACATCCTTCATGGAAAAGCTAAATCATATGGGTGTGAAAGAGAATTATCTGATTACAGGAAGTCCTCATTTAATGACCACAATTGGGACTGGCAACTTGGCTGTTAAGCAAAGCAGTCACTAAGTGAAACCACGACTGTGCTTATGATCTTACTTCAGCTTTCCTTTGCTATGCAGACCTGAGAGGTCATAAATGCAAGGATTGGTTGTAAAGTTACTTTTTCATCACCATCGTAACTGCAAATAGTTGCTAAATGAGGCAGTCATTAAATGGGACTACCTGTACCAACATTCCCTACATTGTATCTTACTGTATAGGAATTCTATGTGCATTCTACATTAATGCTGTTACTGGACATCCATTTTATTATATCATAATACATCATGCTCTCATTGTACTGAGAGCCCTGTAATCAAATTTAGGTTTATTAAATGTATATTACACAAGCTAAAATAAAATACACTCAAGTTAATCACTGAATTGATTCACCATATTAAGTGAGGGTTAGGATAAATTGGCATGAACCAAGCACATAAACAGCGGCATCTGCAGTGGGGGAGTGCAAAAAGTCAAGATGGTAGCTACAAACATGTGACTGAAGCCCTGCCCCAAATCAAATCAAATCAAATATTTCCCAGACCACAATAAAACACAAGAACAAAATTTAACATATAGAAAAACCAAACCTGAAATCATAAATAATAATAAGAAGGTATCAACTGGCTTCTGCGAGTCATAGTTATTATTGCTATAAACGTGCAACTTTTACAGTGGTCCAAGTTAGCTGTTGCGGAAAGAAGATAATACTCTCTTGATCAGAAAGATCTAACATGTTTTGACAATAAGGTTTATGAGTGCCAGATGCCGTGGGCGATACAGTAGGCAGTGTACAAATACATGGATCACCGACTCAGCCTTTGTATCCAGGCAAACACACTGATAGTTATTGTAAATATAAACTACTATATTTACTGTGCAAATCCTTTAAAAATGGCTTCAGAACACTCGTATGAAAGATCTCTTTTCAGACCCCCAAAGCAGCTGCCTCTTTTTCCAGGCCTGGGCAGCACTGCTCCTGGCTGCCTCTGCATTCTTCACCACTGAGCAGCTATGCACAGATATGAGGGGACCGCCAGGAGGAGTATCCAAAGCAGCCACACAAACCTGGAAAAATCTGCCCCTAGTTTGATTATTTGAAAAGAGAGGCTTTGTCTGAACCGCTCCTCATTCCCAAGCACCTCTTCTGAACAAACTGCTCAGCCCGCCAGCTTGTCCTCCTCAGGATCCAGATGACAGAAGCCCAGTACATGAGGATCTTTCCCTACACAAATGAATATAAAGGAAGTGAAGCAAGAAATGAGGCAGATGTTCAGCCTTGGATTGGCAACACGCACAGAATTTTTGCATCAGTGGAATTTGATGGTATATTCTATTGATCACTGAGATTCTTTAAAATTAGTCTTGTTTGTTAAAATGGTGATATACATAAGAAAAGAGCCTACATTAAATAGTGATTATACTCAGGAAAAAACCTTCTAAATATGTTATGGTAATTAAAATGAACTAAACATAACCAAACCACCCACATCCCAATTATCAGAAATAAATATATAGATAATAAATATACATACCAATATAAACTCAATTTAATTGTTATGCTAATCATTAAATCTAGACCATTCTGTGCCATCTCCTCATTTTAGAACACAAAGACTTTAAAAAATTAAATAATGAACTCATATCCTGGATCCATTCCTTAAAATCTGAATCGTGGCTTTCTCTCCAATCACATAGAATTATCCTCTTTGCCGACTTTTTGGTTGAAACTAAAAGAAATGAAACTTTAAATTTGGGGTTTGATGATTAGAATTGTTTATGATTATGGAAATATTGTCTACTATTGTTAATTTTAGAGTAAGAGGTTAATGAATCTTATATTTGTATCTGTACCAAAGAAAGTCAGAAGCTATTCTTTTTCTGTTCTTTTCTTTTTCTTTTCTTCACTCTTAATTTTGCTTTCTTTCTGATCTTTTCTTCTCAACTCTTCTTTTCCTGTCTTTTATATTTTATCTTTTGCTGAAATTTAATAAAGTTTTATATATATATATAAAAAAGAGAATTCTCCTCTTTGCCATGCCCCAAGCTTTTCCAGTGGAACATCTTCCTCAAATCCCCACTATTTTCAAATTTGAGTTGTACTATAGTGTTAATTTTGCAGTGTGATTTGGGATCAAAATGTAAGCACCTCTTGATAACAAATACACCGGGTAGCTTTCAAACAAAGATCCTGGCTTAGGGTTTTAGGACCCTAAAATTTGCCAAGGTTTCAAAGGTGTTACGCCTTGCTTTCCAAGTGGCTCAAAAGAAGAAGGTAAATATAATAAGTCTCATTTTAAAAAATGTTAGGTATGTTAAAAATAAAACCCAAGCTATCCTTATAAGATAGTCGCAATTTAGACAGAGATATTCTAATCTAGGAGTTTCAGCCTGCCATAGAAATCTTCTCATTTACTTATCTATTTGTGTGAAATATGTAATAGGAATAAACACTGGAACTTGTCTTAAAATGTGCATTAATCTCAATGTATTGTACATTTCAATGACATTAATCTTACCCCAAAGTTAATGGAGATTTTAACTATTAAGTTCTATTTACTAAAATTGCATGTATACATTTGGAAATATTGAATTCATCATGTTATAAAGTACTTTGAAAAAGATGTAAACTGAGGTATTTTATAGAATCTGTATAAATTGTAAATTCTAATCTCCTACAGTAATCTATAGATATCCCAAAGGCAACACATTATATTTATTCCAATTAATAGTGTAGTCAGAATAGAAAGAAGAAGCCAATAGTTCAAGAAGCAAATTAAAGATTAAGGGAGACAAGGGACATCCTTGTCAAGTGCCACAATGCAATTTAATAGTTTGAGAGACAAATCTACCAGTGATAATTCTAGCCATGGGATGAAGATACCAAATTGTAATCCAGTAAACAAGGGGTAACAGAAACAATCTTTTAAAAATCCACTTCATAAATTCAGTGGCCTTTTCAGTGCCTGATGAAATTAGAACGTCTGATTCCAGTTTAATTGCAGCTATATCCCTAATGTTAATCAACAAGCAAATAGTTTTCAAACACTTGTTCTTTTTTAATAAATCCAAACTAAGATGGGTGTTATAGATGTTATTACTTTCGGTGGTGTCTTAGCTGGCCTTGCTGTTAATATTTAAGTGTGCACATTAACCAAAGGTATTGGTCTATAGCTTGCACATCTTGTAGGAACTTTCTCAGGCTTTAATATTACTTTAATATAAGTTTCATAGAAGAAAGAAAGACAGATAGAGAGACTAAATTATTGATACAGATCTCCAACATTATAGGTGCCAATAGATCTATAAAAGTTCTATACTATTCAATAGGAAATCCCTCCAATCCAGAGGCTTTCCCCCATTTCTTAGATCACAATGTCTCTGCAATCTCTTGTAATGTCAATATTTTTGCCAGTATTTTACTGAGAAATTTCTTCCATTTCAATGTCCCAGAAAATTAATAACTTGCTGTTTGGTTTCAAAAGTCTCTAATTGATATAACTGAGTATAAAAATAATAAAACTGTTTATTAATAGATTTTGGACAATGGAATTTTCTGAATCTTCTTTAGGGATAGAACCACATATTATACATCAAAATAATCCACTATGAAAATAAAGAACTTATGTTGGATCCTGAGCTGTATTTAATGTGCCAGTTAGAACTAGTAGTAGAGATTCTTAGACCCAACTTCTATCTGTGCTTTTTCAGACTGTGTTAACCCAAGAAGAATCATAGTCTGTTATGCTTCTATATAGCATCCAGAAATAACAGTGCTACCCAGAAAAAGAAAAAAAAATCCCAGAATAAATGTATTCACACATATTTCAGGGTACAATGTTGTGTATCATGTTATATGTAGTAAATTCAATGTTATATATTGTAGTTTGCGTAGTCATCATCAGGTAAATTTTGTACCAAGTAAATATTTGTATTAAGTTCATAAACCAAACATAATTCTATACAGATAAATGCTGTAAAACCAAAATGGGTGAACCAAAATGGGTGAACTGGGCTAAAGAGTGGGGGAATATCTAAGAAACAAATAGGTTTGTTATAATACAGAAACAAATAATTTGGATGCCTTGAAGCAAATGGAATGAATTTGTTTGACAAATTTGTTCCATGCAACATCCACAGAATGCAATACAGGCATTTGTATTAAGGCAAAAGTAATGATTTTCATATACTGTGTTCTTCCCTCCTCACATATTGCCTCAGATTGGTTTGGACTGCAAGGGTACTTTTATGTTTCTCCTTCATTTTGTTTTCTCAGATCCAATAAAAATTTAAGTAACTTAACCCTTTCTGTTAAATGATGTCAAGGGGATATAAGAACTCGTGTCTTTAGATTAGAACAACCTTTTTCAATCATACTCTCCAGATTGATAAACATTAAACTCCCACAATCTCCTGTCAGCTGTTAGCATATTGATTTGGATGTTTATAGGAACTGAAGTCCAATACCTTTGGATGAGACCAGATTGGAGAATGGATTAGAAAGGTGTTTTTTTTTTCTTGAAGCAAATGTAGAAAGAAATGTATTTTTATTTTCTTTTGGCGATGTAAGCAATGACTAAGGGAAAATATATCACCTACAAAATGGCACTCATAAATGGCAAATAAGCAAATGTCTGCCACATGGTCATTTCTGCAAGAAAATGTCCACTGACTTTTCTGTAATAATACGGATATAACCCTAACATTAACAACAGGTTTATCCTCTCATAGTGGTTTTAAAAGCAATCTGTTAAAGTTATCAACAATAATAACAGTTCCTTTCTTTTTTAAAAAAATGTTCATGGAGATTTGTTTGATCAACAGTTATCAACTATAATGAAGCAAATCAATGAAATTTGGAGGCAAACATAGCACAGACTACCTAATGTGTAGAACAAGCAATAGAAGCACCTAATTGCCGACTTTTAGGAAAAAAATCATAAAATGGATTTTGATCCAATTCATGTTGGTATAATTCTATTTATAACCCTAGAGATTTCACCTACACTCATTGTATTTGTTTACATTGATAGGTGGAGTTTTGTTGTATCTTTGCTGGTATCCATGAGTCTTAGCATCAGGAAATAAGGTAAAAAATTCTTATTGTTCCATCACTGGAAGAAAAGTTTACAAACCTGTGTCTATAGCATGAATCATAAAAGGAATATGTCAATGAAGTCATGAAACAGCCAATGATCCCAGGAAAAAAAATCAGGGCTGATACAGAAGGAGCAAAGTGCATTTTTGAATGGGTGAGCATTGCCCTATGCACTGAATATTTGAAACAGTTGTAACCGTTCAAATAAAGTTTTCTCTGAGTCAAGCTCAACTTGGATTCCCCATGGAGTTTTCTTGGGAACAATGTGAAATGTTGGCCACTGATTTCTTTTAGCGGATATGTTTCATACTAACCTCACAGAGAACATAAACTTAGAGGGGACTCGTCTCAGGCAGGTGCATGACCACACTGGAACAGCTCTTGCATATTGGAAGCAGCACTACTCTTTCCTGTATTGTATTGACCACATACACCATATTTATGAGCAGTTCTAAATTCTTACGGTGTTTAAATAAAGGTGGCACAATGCCTCCTGGAATCATTGCCAGGAGTACCACAGAAAAGAAACTGTTCATTTTCATGGCTGACATTTATTTGGTAACATTGCTAAATCATGCAGTTAATTTTCTCTAAAGTGCTTCCTATATATGTGTGCCTGGTTCAATATTATTATCTAATAAAAATTATATGACTGGCTTTCATGTTTTTTCCCCAATTACACATTCAGATTGTTACCACTATGACCTCGCAGCTGCTGGATTTTCTAAAATTAGCCATAATGATGCATTTCACTACAATAATTAATTATCTAAACTGAGGAAATTGAGTAGTAGAGCTGGTGCACATGCTGCTAATTATCTTTTATTATGTTATTTTTTTCTATGCAAATAAAGAAATATTATGATAGTTTTAAATATGGTTTTTATTAGCTAACGTTCTCATTAAACATCTTTCCTCAGTTTTAAAACAAACCATGGGCTTTTGAAAATCTTATTTATTCATTAATAAATGATGATTAATCCTAATTAACTTGCTTTACAAAACTGAAAATATATAACTCAGCTGGATACTTCTCTGACATGAAAGATAGACTAATTAATACATTTGCCATGGCACAGAAAAATTATATTTACCCCTTCTATTATTCTGTTTGCTCTGCATTTATTTGTTTTTGTTTATTCTGACAGCACAGTTTGGTGAAGATCTGTAGAAATAAACATGGGTTTATATGTCTTTTCCATAAATATTTGGAAGAAAGAAGAATTAATTCTAACTGCATAAATCAGTTCTCAAACCCCAGGCAAAAGTCGAGGATACCATGAACGATCTCTATTTTCATAACCATAAGGTATTATGTAATATGAGTAGGGCCTTTTCATTTATGAGACTTCCGGTAAAGAGTTGGCTTTTTAGAAGGGCTTTTAACATAGCCTGAGGTAAAGGTAAAGGTTCCTGTTTAGTTGTGTCCAACACTAGGGGCATAGCCTAGATATAGTTTCATTGCATTTCTCTGTGTGTGTGTGCCTCTTCCCCTTTGTGCTTCTATGTTTGGATTATATCTCCCAGTCATTTAATGTAATTTTTGGTTTTGGCAATTATAATAATAATAATTATTATTCACTCAAGAAGCAATCGCTGGACCCCACTGTCCTGGACAATTTTTGCCCAGTCTCTCACCTTCCTTTTCTAGGTGGTTACACTTCAACTCCAGAGGATCCTGGATGAAACGGATTACTTGAACCCCTTCCAGTCAGGTTTCAGGCCGGGATATGGGACAGAAACAGCATTAGTCACACTTTTAGCTCTGGTGAGAGTGGGATGGGGGCAGTGTATACATCCTGGCTCTTCTTGACCTCTCTGTGGCCTTTGATACCATCAACCATGGTATCCTTTTGGGTCAGCTCTGGGAGTTGGGGGTGGGTGGCACAGTTTTGCACTGGTTCACCTCCTTCCTCCAAGACTGGTCCCAATCAGTGTTGATAGGAAGCAAGAGGTCCGACCCATGGCTCTGCTCTGTGGGGGGCTCAACTTCATGTTGTGCACTAGTTATGCCCTCTCCTGGATTGGGAAGCCCTATGGGGCTACCCTTGAAAAGTATCCAGAAGCTGCAATCCAACCAATGGAAACTATGAAAAGCATAACACTGCTATACATCAGAAACATCTCAGAAACCACCAACAGACTGTTACAACCATACGGCATCACTGTAACACATAAACCAACTAAAACTCTTCAAAACATATTAAGCAACCCAAAAGACCCAAGCCCAAGAAGAAAAAATGAGTTATTTACAACATACAATGCAAAGACTGTAACAGCCACTATGTGGGACAGACAGGCAGAAGACTAGCCGAGCAGATGCACGAACACCAACTAGCAGTCAGAAGACACGATGAGAACTCCTTAATCTAACAACACATGGACATACTCAACCATAGTTTCAACTGGGAAACTGTGAGCATCCTAAACCAAGCCAAATCCAAAAATGCCAGAGAACTCCTGGAAGCCTGACACTCAGACAAAGCAGCCATCAGCAGACACATAGAGGTAAACAACATCTACATACCATTCAAGAGACAATAGAAGAGCCAAAAGACCAGTACACCTCCTCACCAGCAATCAACACCCAGATATGCAAAAATCAACACTAGGATTAACACCAGATAAACCACCAAACAGCACAATACACCCTAATCAAGGAACTATTAACTCAGTCAATCAACCAAGCAGCAAACAACAGCCCAATCAAAGAACTCCCAAGGAGAGAAGAACACCCCCACCAACACAAGCAGGGCAAGCCACGGTATATAAACTGAGAGCAAGGCCCTCTCCCTGCTCGCAGTGAAGATGTTGCCTAGTTTGGCAATGAAATGTCTGCAAGAAAACAACAAGGCTCAGAGAGCACCAAGGACTCCACAGTTCAACCCTGAGCTACAAATATTTGCTTTGAATGGTGTTATTTCTATTTTAATTCTTACTTTGATATTATTGCTTTTGTTTAGGTATTTTATTCTTATAAAACTTTTTTTGTTGCTTAATCATGAAGAAGAATCAAAGCAATATCCATACATCTCTTCACATCCAAGCCAATTTAATTTGGCCGTCTAGTCCAACTCTTTTCTATGCAGGAACTGCAGAGCTGGAATATGGCTGATGGTTATCCAGCCTTTGGTTGAAGATCTCCAATAACCAATTTCCTTCTCAAAGTGCTCTCACTACTAAAGGGTTTATTGAAATTATAAACAAAAATCTACCCTCCTGTAACTGGAATCCATTAGATCTGGTTCCATCTTTGGACAAAGGGTTGTTACCTTCTGTATGACAGCCCATGAAACAGCACTCCTTACTCCTTTTTATTTTCTGTGCTAACAGATACCCAACCTGTTCTTTTTCATGGTTTTCATCCCATTTTCCACCTTTATTGCCCTTCTGTGATCTCATTCTTTTTAGTCTCAAACAGGGGTTGGGAACACCATTCAAAAGAAAAAATGTCTTAGAAAAAAGACATCTCAGTCCTGAGTCCATCCACATGTAGGCACAGCCATATCTATTCTGCATCATCACCCTTCCCACTGTAGCCCTCAGCTCCTCCCAAGAAATGTTAAATGCTGTCCTCACTATTTAAAATGCTATATTCAACTTTCCCAGTTGGTCAGTCTGGATTACAGAAACCCTTTGGAGAAAACATGAAATGCTTTCATTTCCAATAGACCCAACCTTTGTGTACAAGTGCTCTGAGTTTCTTTTTGGACCATGTCTGGAGTTACACTTTATCCATTGGTGCCTCCCCTGATCATTTGTAAATGGCTCATGATGGTCTTACCTAGCAGCAGTACAGTGCTCCAAAGTATACTGGATGACACGCTAACCTCGTGTTTCTCAACCTCAGCAACTTTAAGATGTATGGACTTCAACTCCCAGAATTCCCCAGCCAGCATGAAGTTGCTGAGGTTGAGAAACACTGCTCTAACCTAAATCTAAAATTCTGGGGAGAGAGTACTGTGAGAATTAGAAGCATTTTCTCAATCCAGTAATATAGTCCTGCTTAGAATGACAAACTGGAGGGACTTAAGAACAGCACCAGCTGTCAGGCCCTTGCAGGTGCCAGAAGATGCCTGAGCTTTGCACTGTCCTGCTTCACAATCTATAAGCGATTTCTTGCAAGAAGCTGCTTTGCATATAGGAATGCTTTCAGTTTGAAGTGCTCACTCTGCCATCCCCCCACCCTCTCTGCACATCTCCCATTCTTTAGCTCAGCTAAGAACTGGAACTGTTCCAAGAGAGCTAGCTTCTCATTGCTGCATTTCCACTGCATGTCTGGTCTTGCTTTCCTGATGAGAGATACAGTATTTCTAGGCTGAAGCAGTGCTTTGCAGGTTACAGAAGAGATGTGATTATTATTGGTCAATTTCAAAGAACAATATCTTGCACTTGAAGATGCACATGAAGGAAAGAAACCCAAAATATTAGTTTATTTTTAAGTATCAATCTTTCACAACAGGGTGCTAATATTAATTATGACTGGTTCATGCTCGTATTAGTTGATTCATGGTTCCCAGCATAGTTTTAGATGTTTTGAAGCCAACTGCGTACTTCGTATCGCATTTCTGCTTTCTCTTTGGTCAGCATAAATTGTTTTATTGTAAACTGTCCAGAGTCCCTCCTTGGGAGGGAGAAGGGCGGTGATAAAGTTTGATAAATAAATAAATAAATAAATAAATAAACAAATTGCTTTGGTACTCAGGGAGAGCTGTATAATTTTTAACTGATCTCCTCTGAAGAAGATAAACTTATTTATTTATGTATTAATATATTAATTACAATATAGGCTGCTCTAATATATCACAACTCTGGGCATCTTACAAAAAGAACAATAACAATTCAATGCCCATAATGTGATTTGGTCCTCTCGCCTCTTCTCTTTAACAGCTACATCAGACCACTGGGAGAGGTTATCTGTCAATTGGGGTGAAGTATCATCGGTATGTTAACCATATCCAGTTATGTATCTCTGCTGTGGGCCAGAAATACTGTGGAAATCTTGATTTGGTGTCTGAAGGTTTGGTGTGAGGGGAATCTGAATGGGGTAAAATAGACTGAAGCTGTCTGCTCTGTTTTTAACTCTGGATGAGATGATGCTTCCCTTGAAGGAACAGGTTTCCCTGGATTCTTGGTTACTGTTTAATTTGTAGGGGGTTACCATAGCTAGAAGGGCCTTCACTCAGTTTCTACTGGTTGTCTGTTTGTGACCCTACCTGGAGCAGGAGACCATGGCAATGTTAACTCATACCCTGCTCATCCCTAGACTAGACTACTGCAATGGGGCTGCCTTTGAAGTCCATTCAGAATCTGCAATTCATGCCGCCTATGAGCTGGCAGATGAGAAGCTTCATTTGCTTATTTATTTATTTTAATTTATTAATCAAATTTATATGGCTGCCCATCTCACAAAAAGTGGCTCTGGGAGGTGTACAACAATAGAATAAAACAACTAATATATAAAAAATATTAAAATAATTATTAAAAATTTAAAATATACAAACCATGAGGCAGAGAGAGAGTGAATATATCAACCACGGTGGAGTCAGATTGCGCACCGGGTCTGTCGGGGCAGTGCAACCCCATCCAGCACCAAAGATGGCATAGTGCTAAAACCAGTGGGCCATGGTCAGTGATATTGAAAGCCACCGAGAGGTCAAGTAGGGCAAGGATGTATGCACAACCCCCATCCTGCCCTTGCCAGAGATCATCCAAAATTGTTGCCACCATCTTCACTTTTTTTGACCCCTTCCCACAGATATCACTGCCTGTAAACCTTCTTTTCCAAGCACGCTCGCCCTACCCTGCCCCATCACACATTAAGGAGAGTGACTGCTGCTTGTTTTACTCACCAGGAGATGATGCTTAGTGAGGGGGGGGGGGAAACCTGAGAAATGTGGGCTTGACAGCTGGGCCAGTGCAATTTACGCAAGCATATTTTTACCTAATCCAAAACTGGAGATGAGACATTAATGTGACTGTCTGGCTGTGCCCTTTGAATAGCGGCAGCATGCCAATTGTGGCTGGAGCTGCCATTTTAATTTCCCATAAGGCCCTGAAGTTCCAATCCTGGAGTTACTCAGGGACTGAAATGGAGTCTTGCAAATATAGCTACCTGATATCTCAGCAGATGCCCAAGCATGCCAGATGCCAATGTCATGCCTGTCTACTTTTCTCTCAGTGGGCCTCAGATTTACAACCAATTTTTCATTCCCAAAATTATCTTTTGCCCTGAGCTCCATGAAAGGAAGGGCAGAAGAAAAAGGTGAACAAAAAATCAGTGTGGTTTGCTTAAAAGGAGGCGGTATACAGTATCAGATTTATTATAGCATAAACTTTTGTGGATTAGAGCTCACGTCTTCAGATGAATTAAAGTAATATGGTGTACTATAAAAGGAGGCTGATGAATTCTATATTTGGCTAGTAATATGTATCCAGCAAGGTTAAACATGACAGGGGTTTTTTTCCCAAAAAATATCCATTCATACATGAAATACTTTCTTTGTTCTCAAAGCACTCTGTTAAACCAATTCATGTTCATTTGAATGGGTGGTCTCTCAGCCAATCATTAATAAACTAATTGGATTACAAAGCATCCCATAACAAAGGCACTCAGTTGCTTGATATTAGCTATTTAGCTTGCTATGAGAATAATTTCATCCATGTCTTCAATTCATATTTAATAGCTGGACTTGTTCTTGCTCAGTAATTTAATTCCTTATAATTAAGTAGTAGTTCAATTACTCCATATAAATAATAGCAATTCAGTCACTCACAGCTTGTTTATTTTAACCCAGTTTTCCTTGACAAGGAAAATTATATTTAGAAACCTCTCCTGCATCATTAAGCTTTCCTTGCTGTTGTATATTTTGATTGAAATACCGTAGCCATCCCTTTTTTATGATGGTTTTTATTGCTTATAATATACAGAAAGAAAAAAGAACACTAAAGGACAAGAAAAACCAAATAAGCAGGGAGGAATGTATGTATTTATTTATTTATCTCACATTTATGCACCACCCATCTCGCAAGCAACTCTAGGCGGTTTACAATATATATTGAAATGGCTGGATAGTGTAGTGGTTAGAGCACCGCCCTTTGATGTGGGAGACAGGGGTTTGAATCCCAACTGGTACCTACCTTACCAGTAGGGGTCCTTGGGCAAAGACCCCTTAATGCTTCACCTGCCTACCTTGGTTATGAGAGTGACACGAACTAAGAGAGTCATGCCGGCTTGGACGTCACCCAGATTAACAAGGTCCACACCAGATGCTGGGGAATCAGGACAATCTGAAAATAAGTGGGCTACTGGAACAAACCATACATGGGCGAGGCAAGAGAACTTGGAATTGATGGAATGCTAATATAACAGCAGACATAATGAGAGGGGATATATGAAACATATGAGGGAAATGTGGATGGACAGAAGACCTACATGCACACTCACTGAGAAAGATATAGTTACCCAACACTTCAACATAGTGAAGAGGAAGCTGCTCTCACAACTTGAGATAGACCAACTACACATTATATCCCAGACTCAAGAAGACCCAGAAGAACAACTGGAGGTGCAGCCAATACCTAAAGCTGCAATGTCACTGCCACCCCCTCCATTACAAAGCACAGCAGCTGATATGAGGCAAAAGATCATAGATAAACTAGTTACAGTCAACCCTTGGGACCAATTACCAAGGCTCAGTGGAAAAGTACCATCAGATAGTATGCTAAAAGATGCCAACAGAACCCTCACAACAATCCCTACTACCACCATAACTCAAAGCAATGAACTGGTATATGCTACAGCTGCTGTTATCCTGGAGATGCTTGCTACATGATCAAGAAGAACAGCAGTACATAGCCCCCCAGATAATGACATTGGAGGCTAAGATCAAGGCAACTCTGAGAGAAGTTATTCAGCTGGTGGAACTACAGAAGGGCATGGAGATTAAGGATAAGATTCAGCTACTGAAAAAATACAAGGGCCTGACTCCATCTGAAGCCCTAGAGACTGCTAAACAAAGGCTCACAGCACTGGCTACCAGGCTAAGGAGATACACTAGAGAAGCAGAGGCCAAGAAGATAAATACCCTGTTCGCCAAAGAACCATCCAACTGCAGTGCAACAACAGAGTAATAGCAGAGCCACCAACAGCAGAAACTGAACAGTACTGGAAGAACACATGGGAGAAAGAGAAGACACACCAGTGCAAAATGGCTGCAGGACCTAAGAGCAGACCACAGCAATCTCCCAGAACAGGTACCAGTCACCATCACAGTAGCAGACATCCAACAGTGGATCAAGAACATGAAAAGCTGGACAGCACCTGGCCTGGACATGATCCACACCTACTGGCTAAAGATACTAACAGCTGTGCATGAACACCTAGCAGCACAGATGAACCAGCTGCTAGCAGCAGCCTCTCACTGGCTAACACAAGGAAGGACAGTGCTGATCACAAAAGACTCACACAAGGGAATAGCACCATCCAACTACCAGCCAATAACCTGCTTCCCCACAACATGGAAAGTGCTATCAGGCATCATATGGGCCAGTACATGAGCACAGCTCAGAAAGGCATTGGGAACAACACCAGAGGCTCAAAATACCAGTTGCTCATAGATAGAGCAGTCGCCCAAGACTCAAGGTTTAGGCAGACCAATCTGAGCACAGGCTGGATTGACTACAGGAAAGCCTATGACTCAATGCCACACACATGGATCTGTGAATGCCTGGCACTATATAAAGTCAACAGGACACTAAGGACCTTCCTTAAGAACTCAATGGGACTGTGGAAGACGACTTTGGAAGTCAACTCAAGACAGCTTGCAAAAGTGGTCATCAAGTGTGGTATATACCAAGGTGATGAACTGACCCTGCTGCTGTTCTGTATAGGCTTGAACCCCCTCAGCCAGATAATCACAAGGACTGGATTCAGATATAACTTCAAGAGTGGAACTACCATCAGACACCTCCTGTATATGGATGACATCAAGCTGTATGCTAAGAGTGAACAAGACAGGGACTCGCTGATCCACCGGACACAGATCTACAGTGAGGACATTGGGATGTCACTTGGACTGGAGAAGTGTGGCCAGATGGTAGTAAAGAGAGGGAAGGTAGTTAAGACTGATGGGATAGAACTCCCAGTGGCCACATAGCACACATACAGACTAGCTACAAATATCTTGGTATCCCACAGTCACATGGGAACCACAGTCATATGGGAACATGAAGAGGCAAGGAAGACAGCAATAACCAAGTACCTCCAAAAGATAATACAGGTCCTGAAAAGCCAGCTCAACTAGAAGAACAAGTTCCATGCCATCAACATGTACACCCTGCCAGTCATCAGATGTTGTTTATTCGTTCAGTCGCTTCCGACTCTTCGTGACTTCATGGACCAGCCCACACCAGAGCTTCCTGTCGGTCATCAATACCCCCAGCTCCCCCAGGGATGGATCTCTCACCTCTAGAATATCATCCATCCATCTTGCCCTTGGTCAGCCCCTCTTCCTTTTGCCCTCCACCATCCCTAGCATCAGCATCTTCTTCAGGGTGTCCTGTCTTCTCATTATGTGGCCAAAGTATTTCAGTTTTGCCTTTAATATCATTCCCTCAAATGAGCAGTCTGGCTTTATTTCCTGGAGGATGGACTGGTCTGATCTTCTTGCAGTCCAAGGCACTCTCAGAATTTTCCTCCAACACCACAGTTCAAAACCATCGATCTTCCTTCTCTCAGCCTTCCTTATGGTCCAGCTCTCGCAGCCATATGTTACTATGGGGAACACCATTGCTTAAACTATGTGGACCTTTGTTGTCAGTGTGATGTCTCTGCTCTTAACTATTTTATCGAGATTGGTCATTGCTCTTCTCCCAAGGATTAAGCGTCTTCTGATTTCCTGACTGCAGTCAGCATCTGCAGTAATCTTTGCACCTAGAAATACAAAGTCTTTCACTGCTTCTACATTTTCTCCCTCTATTTGCCAGTTATCAATCAAGCTGGTTGCCATAATCTTGGTTTTTTTGAGGTTTAGCTGCAAGCCAGCTTTTGCACTTTCTTCTTTCACCTTCATCATAAGGCTCCTCAGTTCCTCTTCGCTGTCAGCCATCAAAGTGGTATCATCTGCATATCTAAGATTGTTAGGGTTAGGGTTAGGGTCAAGGTAATGCATGCTATATGCCAGCAAATTTGGAAAACACAGGAATGGCCATCAGATTGGAAAAAATCAACTTATATCCCCATACCAAAAAAGGGATACACTAAAGAATGTTCAAACTATCGAACAGTGGCACTCATTTCACATGCCAGTAAGGTAATGCTCAAGATCCTGCAAGTTAGACTTCAGCAATTCACGGAGCGAGAATTGCCAGATGTACAAGCTGGGTTTACAAAAGGCAGAGGAACTAGGGACCAAATTGCCAATATCCGCTGGATAATGGAAAAAGCCAGGGAGTTTCAGAAAAACATCTATTTCTGTTTTATTGACTATTCTAAAGCCTTTGACTGTGTGGACCATAACGAATTGTGGCAAGTTCTTAGTGGTATGGGGATACCAAGTCATCTTGTATGCCTCCTGAAGAATCTGTATAACCACCAAGTAGCAACAGTAAAAACAGACCACGGAACGATGGACTGGTTTAAGATTGGGAAAGGAGTACGGCAGGGCTGTATACTCTCACCCTACCTATTCAACTTGTACGCAGAACACATCATGTGACATGCTGGGCTTGAGGAATCCAAGGCTGGAGTTAAAATCGCGGGAAGAAACATTAGCAATCTCAGATATGCAGATGATACCACTTTGATGGCTGAAAGCAAAGAGGAACTGAGGAGCCTTATGATGAAGGTGAAAGAAGAAAGTGCAAAAGCTGGCTTGCAGCTAAACCTCAAAAAAACCAAGATTATGGCACCCACCTTGATTGATAACTGGCAAATAGAGGGAGAAAACGTAGAGGCAGTGAAAGGCTTTGTATTTCTAGGTGCAAAGATTACTGCAGATGCTGACTGCAGTCAGGAAATCAGAAGACGCTTAATCCTTGGGAGAAGAGCAATGACCAATCTCGATAAAATAGTTAAGAGCAGAGACATCACACTGACAACAAAGGTCCGCATAGTTTAAGCAATGGTGTTCCCCGTAGTAACATATGGCTGCGAGAGCTGGACCATAAGGAAGTCTGAGAGAAGGAAGATCGATGCTTTTGAACTGTGGTGTTGGAGGAAAATTCTGAGAGTGCCTTGGACTGCAAGAAGATCAAACCAGTCCATCCTCCAGGAAATCAAGCCAGACTGCTCACTTGAGGGAATGATATTAAAGGCAAAACTGAAATACTTTGGCCACATAATGAGAAGACAGGACACCCTGGAGAAGATGCTGATGCTAGGGAGAGTGGAGGGCAAAAGGAAGAGGGGCTGACCAAGGGCAAGATGGATGGATGATATTCTAGAGGTGAGAGACCCATCCCTGGGGGAGCTGGGGGTGTTGATGACCGACAGGAAGCTCTGACGTGGGCTGGTCCATGAAGTCACGAAGAGTCGGAAGCGACTAAATGAATAAACAACAACAAGAAAAGCAAGTGAATATAAAATGGATGCTATCCAGATACCTTTCTACACATCTGTAGTGTGATTACATCTGGAAAGCAAGTTTGACCATCCCACCTAAAAAAATGGTATTACAGAGTCAGGGAGATAAAGTACTTCCTCTCCAACCCTCCCCCCATGTGATAAAATTAAAAATATATTAAAAAATAGAGTACTGAAAAAAGAACATGATAGAGGCTTGTGATATTATGTATTATGTAATGTTTAGCAAGCTTTCCCCCCTTTCCTCCAAATACCAGTTGGAACTGAACAGCAGTAAATTCAGTTCTGAAAACACCCCAGGGAAAGCAGAATTTCCCCCCACTCTTTAATAGCAGCTTTGATCTGGGCCACATGACCATGAGGGAGGAGGGAGCAGCTTAAGAATGGAGCAGTCAGCAGCATTCTGAACCTCTGCCTCGTCTATAGGGATTCATTTGGACAATGTTTTCCTCCTCAACCTGCAGCTGGATTCATTGGTCTCATTCTGTTTAACTTTGGGAGAGTTATCATGCTGACAGACAGTTGGAGTCCTGAGTGCCTTTATATAATTCCTCTCCAACATTCTGTTGGGTTGCAAGGAATGGAAAAGTCTTACTCGAAAGTTGTAATTAATACACAGCTAGTTTGCTACCTCAAAAGATGCTAAGGAAGATTGTTTTTGTTGGCTTTCTTGCTTTCTTTAAAATAGTTGCATACTATCTGACTTGGAGTGCATCCTCAGTTGTTATACTAAGTTGTTATAACATTAATTCAATCAAAATACAATTATGCAAAAACAATAGTGCAGAATGTACCAAAATATACATGGGAAACTCAATGGGCAGAACACATTCCTTGCTGCAGTTGTTCACCCTCGAAAGTAATGGCAGCTGGACTCTGGTTCATTCCTAGAGTTGTTGCCCGGGCTTAGGGGACTGGGAAGCACATCATTTTTTTCCTGCAAATACTGGCTCTTTGTCCCAGTGTAAGAATGAAGACAAGTATTACAATGCTTTGTTCTAGTATGCAGCACCTGTCTGAGTACCAGAAACGAAGCTAGCATATGCTGGAAGACAGCCAGCTGAGAGAGCTAGATGCTCAGTAGGGTTAGGCCTTGGGAAGCTCCAGGGAATATTTGGGTTGGAGGTTAGACTGGAAGTTGACACAGCATCCCTGAAGAAAGCAGTGGAAAGCCATATTGTTGCCAAGAAAAATACACAGACATATCAGTGAAGTTATGAAGAATCTTATTACTAATATGTAGGTTTTTCAGTCTAAGACTGTTTCTACACTGATTAATAAGGGTGGATTCCCAGTGATTTGCTCCCTCACATCTCACCCTTGTTTGTAATCCCAGGGCTTGCCTTGTCTCTTTTCTTTCTGCAAGAAGTCTGCATGTTTTGGTTTAGAAGTATAGAAGAATAAGGCTGTCTCCAGAGCTGTACGGTATATGCCGTTTTATTTTTTTATACATCTTTTTTTTAAAGTGTGGTTTTGATGACAGCAATAACATATTGGCAGAATAGGTAGGTCTATCACAGCTCAGCATCCAGCAATTCTAATCTTTTCAAGGCAAAGCATTCTTCACTGGACTTTTAATTAGTTCTTAAAATACTATTCTGGCAGTCATTCTGCACAATAGGTCAACATATTAATAAAATATTACTTAACAAAATAATGCTACAGTGCCATATAATGCCTTGACACCCCTTTTTTAAAAAAAAAAGTTCTACTCATGATCATTGTAGCAACACGTTACCCTAATTAAGCACTTCCAGTCCAAAACAAAAAGAAGGTGGTAAACCAAGGAAGAAAGGAACTTATATTACTTTGAATGGATCCATCTAAAAAGAGTGGCTGCATTTTCTGACCTCTGATACAGACACTGGATCTTGCAGCTGGCTGGAAAAATAAAAATGATAGACTTGCTGATAGAGAAATTCAGAAGGAAAGATCTTATCTCCAGGATCCCAAGTGCCATTTCTTCTGTCACTAAAGCACCTACTGTAGATCAGTGTTTCTCAACCTTGGCCACTTTAAGATGGGTGGACTTCAACTCCCAGAATCCCCAATCAACTCCCAGAATTCCCCAGTAATCTGGGGAATTCTGGGAGTTGAAGTCCACCCATCTTAAAGTGGCCAAGGTTGAGAAACACTGACCTAGATACTGCATACAATTTAGAAAGGCTTTGGGAAAGTTGTCAAAAAGAGGAAACTGTGGACAGAATGACATGAGGATATTACCTGCACAAGCTGCATGTGTCAGGTGTTTACTTGGTAAGAAATATCAGATAAGCTGGATGAGAAGCAAAGTAAAAGAAACAGACACAGCACATGCTGGGAGGCAGATCTGCAGAAATAGCTGGAGCTCCAGTGAATCAACATGTATACACAAGTGATGATTGCTTCTATAAATAGCATGAGGAAACAGCGCATCACAATGCCTGACATCTCTTACTCTCTTATATGCAGATATAAGAGGGTGGGCATTCCTGTGAGCTTCTCAGTAGACTTCAGTTATATTTAAGGGGGCTTAGGCAACATAATGTTTATGTTTCTATATTCTTACATGATGGTAGCATTTTAGCCAATCAGGGTTCTATCATGTTGGGGGGAGGGATTTTTAAAAAGCATTTTCCCCCAATGATAGATGTATTTCTTAAAAAAAAAAGATTATTAGATGGATAAATGCTTTTCTTTCAGTGCAGTTAAATTAGTACATTAAAATTATAACCCCAAGAATTATTTCACCATTTGGGGTTTCTCTGGACATTCCTATTTCCTGGGCTGTTCGTTCTACGGACAAAAAATTTTAAGAAAAAAGTTAATGGATATGATAGAGAAGAGGGCTTAAATAAAGATTTTAGATTTGGATCTCTTAGACTGTTAAAACTGATTTGGTTGCCCAGTAAATATTCAGGAAGAAATGTAGTCCACATCTTCCTCCTCCTCTTTCAGAGGAAATCAATGGGTCTTTCAGTCACTATAAATGCATTGTGTTGAAATGTGGAGGAAGATTTGCCTCTCATAGAGCTGGAAGTGTCTTCTGGAACATTCCATTTAGACTGTTTGGGTCAGTCTGAAAGATGCTTGGTAATATGGCTTGGCCAATTAATATTTTTCTATACTAGGTGGAAGTGTCCTGAGGTACTGTATATCTTTCCTGAGAGACAATGCTGGTGGCAACACCATAATCAGAGTGCAAAATCTCTGTTTAATGCAGTATTGAGCATTGCCAGTAGATAGCACCACAGTTTTTGTGAAGAGGTTTTTGAGAAAATGAAAGGGAAAAAGAAACTTACCCTGTCTACTACTAGCTATCTTTCACATTCAGAAATAACATGCTATTAAAGGAAACTTGTGTTAGAATTTAATATTTCACAAATTATAGGGATCAAACACTGACGATAAGATTGCCATTTGTGAGTGATAATTATAGTGTAATGGTGAAAGTCATTCAGATTTAAATCTCCATTTGACCCTTGATCTCTCTGAGTGACTTTGGCCAGTCACTTTCTTTTAGTCCAACCCTCAATTTTGTTGTGAGACTAAAATGAGGAGATGATCTTATTACAGAAAAGATGGGGTACACATTTAATAATGGATAAATTCATTGCCTTTTTTTCCTTTGGTATGTGTGCATATTTTTCTTTTGTTTTACTAGCAACCTTCAATGGTAAAAAGCAAAAAAACCCAAACAATAATAGGACTGCAGTGGCCCATGAGAGAATGAGTCATGGGTCTGACCTTGATCTGCTACCCTTCCTGATTATTGGGCAAGCCAGCCTAGAATACAAAGAACAGCTGAAGAACTTAATCTCTTCCCATATATAATCCCACATGGACTAAATAGATATTAAGAGAAAACTCCATTGTGGTCACGGTACCATCTCTACAGAAAGCTCTCCTCAGAGAAGCTTGGCTAAACTTGTCATTTATTTTCATCATTAGATGACAAGACAAAAAGACTTTTGAAGAGATGACTATTGCATTCCTGGTAGATTTTACTCCTACTTCTCCACTTCTGGTGGGTTGTAGTTTTTGAGTAGAATTTGGTTTCTTGATTTTTTTTTTTAATATATATGTTAAAATCTGTGCATTGGATCCAACAGTGTTCTCCTGAATGTGAAAGGTTTTTTTTCCTTACAGAATGATTATATCTGGATATACTTTAGGCTGCTGGACATGAAAGATGAGATTCAGTTCAAAAATGGTCTTCCGTTTGGGTTAGGATAAGAGGAAAAAGAAGCACAAGAAGCACAGGATGCACACACACACACACGTATAATTTTTTATCCTGCCTTATTATTTTTACAAATAATGCTGTTTTAGATGTCCAGAACTTTACTAGTATCTGTTTTCCTTCATTTATGGATTCTTGAACCCAACCCATTGTTCCTCTGTGTTCAATCAGCACCAGTTCACAGCCTGAAGGGCTTGTAGTCATGGTGACATAATGGGCCCTTCCCTATTCCACCAGAGGCTCCTTCCGATTGTTTTCCCAGCATTAGTGGCCCTACCGATTCTCTGATTCCAGTGTTGGCTGCTATTAAAGTTTAGATAATATACTTACATTGCTTCACTGTACTAGAATACTGTGAGAAAATACATTGGCAGCAAGCCAATGCTGAATCTTAGAATTTGTTTAAAGTTGGCCCAGTTCAGCTGTTGTTCAGGAATCTCACATTCTGATTTCAAATCACTGAGATTTGTGCCTTGGTTGTGATGAAAAAATGGATAAGAAATAAATAAGTTAATGTTCAAGATTGATATTTAACTTTGATATACTGATCTTAAATTGATCCCTCAGCCCAAGCTCAGCCTAATACAGCTAATCATTTTATGTTGCTTTTACGCATGGAACTGGATACCTTGCCAGGGACATATCCATGAAGGTCTAATGGACTCTAGGATTAACCTTGAGGAGCAGGAGGAAGAGCCGTAACCAGGACAACAGTCAGATAAGAGAAATTTGAATCTGAGGCAGAAATGTAATTTCAGAAAGTATCTCAGGCTTGACCCTCCCTAGTTCTCTGGAATGTAAAGGCAGGGAGGGGAGAGGCACATTCAGACTTGCAAGATTCTGTTACTGTAAGCTTATAATAAAAGTAGTATTAGTATTCATAACTTCGATTTCCTAATCTGGTCTACCTTGAAGGGCTGACAGCAGGGCAGCATACATTAGATTTTATTCAATGGGGTCATTCCTTGGTGAATGTCATTCTGCCAGCAGAATTAATTTGGAAATTCAGCTCTTTCCGATAAACCCAAAATCATGATCACGAGTAGGGGAATGTCCAGAGCAAAATGCAAGTGCAATTCCATTTGCATAACATTCGATGTAGTCACCCATTATATTAGATATATATTGTGAATGTTAAATGTGCATAATCCCAACCTAATATAAATTCATTTTTAATTAATATTTTCAAGTATCTCAGAATATCCATCAGCTTATGCTTTTTTCTCTCTTTTGCCTTTCTCTAATAACAAAAAAGCAACCTCAACAAACTAACAACAACAACACATCTTTCTAATATGGAAATGAAGCATTCTTGGAAAGCCTGTAAGCTGCAAAACAGTTTTCTAAAACCCAAAATTTCAGGATACACTATGTTCAGCAACCAATTTATAATCCAGATGGCCATCAGGAAAGCTTCTACTTCAGCACCTGCTGGTCGAAGCCAGTAAGGTAGTTTATCCAATCCGGCTCATCACCAGGTTGATGCAGCATCCAGGCAGCCAATTAAATGCAAATGGCCAAACAGTAGGTCTTCTTGCTTCAGCACCTGCTTCTCTTATTCAGCTCCAGGCATCTTCAATCAGTTCCATTGCCAGGTACTTTTTTCCATCTGCAGTGAAGTCATGTCTATATCACAATCAACACCTTGTGGCTGGTATGTGTTCCAGATATTCACAGATAATCAACTTTCAGTTTGAATCAGAACATCAATGCTATTATCAGAACTGTTATAACAGATGTTTTGGAAAGCTGAGATAATACTTCCTACAAATCTAGGCCATAGATTCCCTTATAGTTGAATAGGCTTTACTTTTTCAGGCAATTTGCCGTACTATGCACTCCAGACAACTTGCTGAAAGATCTCTTAGACCAGTGTTTCTCAGTTTCAGCAACTTTAAGATGTCTGGACTTCAACTCAATTCTGGCTGGGGAATTCTGGGAGTTGAAGTCTACAGATCTTAAAGTTGCTGAGATTAAGAAACACTGTCTTAGACAATCTCTACTGAAGGAGGAAGAGCCTCAAAATGTTCAGAGTCATCCTATAGGAAACATATTTCTGAACAACAACAACAAAAAGCCATAGCCACAGTGTGTGTCACCAGAATAGAAATGTTTTAGCATTGTTTTCTAATATTTAACTGTGTTGAGATTCAGTATTATATCTTAAATAGATCCACTTTCAAGGATCTGTTACTAGGGAACCTGTGGCCCTTCAAAAGTTGCAGGACTGCAACATCCATTAGACCCAGGCAACATGGCCACTAACTAGAGGTAATGAGAGTTGTAATCCAACAACCTCTGGAAGGCCACAACTCTGCATCTCCAGACTGTTTGGTTATTAGTTCATCAGTTTCTGTTCTTGCTTTTCATTAGGAGGGAATCCAGTTGTTACTATAAAAAGAAATACGTACACTAAACACTTTGTTTTGTAAAAACAACAACATTCCTTTCTCACATTTAAATCCCCAGTGAAAGCAAAGGGGATATGATTGCATTGTAATAAACCCTGAGATTCCTACATGTTTCACTTATATCTGCAAAAGCCAAAGCCACATTTCATGCTATGGACCTATCTTCTCCAATACAGTACCCTCCAGAAGTGTTGGCCTTCAACTTCCATACAGTTAGCATGGTCTATTACAGTCTCGTATTTTTGGCCCTCGCAAGCTAGGAATGGGAAAAAACAGACTGAACTTCTTTATTTAGAAAGAAGTATGGCATGAGAAAATCGAGGGTTAGTATCATTCTCAACATTGTGCAGATGCACACTTATTGCACACCTGTCTGCCACAATAGCTGCACATTGGTTCCTTGTTAGCATGCTTGAAATGTGAAACTAATCTGTGATTTATATTCATTAAGGCACAGCTTTGGTAATCCACTTCAAAGAACAGTCTATCTTTACCACTCTTGGACAAGTATCTTGGGCAACTGAACTGCAATAGTAACATCTTTTCCACACAATATGTTGGTGAAGTTCAGGCAGAAGGAAAGCAGATTAGTTTGAAATAAAATTCACATTTTTGAAGGCTAAAATTGAAATTGATTCAAAATAAGCCTGATAATTATTTATGCACATTTAAGAATATAAACAGAAAATCAAATTTGCAACTGGAAGTATAGGGTGTATACAGAAAAAAAGAGTTTTTCCTAAATAATGCAGTGAGCAGAGCTAATAGCTTTCTTAGTTGGAAATAGTTCAGGGGTCAAAAGCACCAGTTTCAAGAAGTCTGCCTTATAGTATCAAGTTAGTGATTAGAGAGGAAGCCTATCCCAAGAAGTTCCTGCACAAAAGAGTTAAAGGAAATTTACACTGGAGCTGTCAATCAAATATAAATTGTCAATCCAGATAAATGGGCAAAGATCTCTAAGGCCCAGGAAAATTAAACTCAATCAAAATCAAAAGTGATCTTTAAAACAGAAGGCTAACTCCATTTTGCTTTTTCAGAAGCAGTGAGAGCATCTCTTCCTAGGGCTGGCTAAATGCCAGATATGAAAAGAAATCTGAATCCTTGAAATTTGGGTTGGAGATCAAGAAATTCTGCTGCTACCTAAAGGCCAGTGGAGCTAGATGTAATATACATTTTGTTTATTTCATATATCATAGATTGATTTCAGCTGTTGGGATTTTGCTGGGTGTGTGCTCGTGTATTTGTGGGCAGGCAGATGGCTGAAATTCTTTGTTTTCCTTCCATCTTTTGTATTTTGCAGCTCCCTTCCAGATCTTTAACCTGGATATACATAATAAAGACTTGAATTCTTACTGAATTGGTGACTCTCATTCTGAAAGGAATCTAAGAGTCTTCCTGCTTGGTTAAGCTACAGAAGGAAACCAGAGGAAAAGGCAGCACATTACCTTCTCCAGCCTCAGAGAATATTTATCTGGAGAAAAGTGGTGACAGCTTTACCAAATAGGCTCTCCCCAGGAATTGTGGGAGGTGCAGTAGAGATTGGGGGAGAAGGATTTAGACACCCTTGGTGGCAGTCAGAGCGATCAATCTGCCACCTTCCAGATGTGTGTGCTCGACCCCCCCCCCTTATATCCTTCTTTTATGTTCCAATTTTTTAAAGATCTAACAAAAAAACCTGGCACAAATTCTTCTTTAATTCAATAGCCAAATGCAAACATTAGGCATAAAAGTGTAAGGTTTTCTAACTCTGTGTCCTTCTGTGTTACTCTGTGTCTTTACTGATGTCACACATATTGTTGGCCATAGCGGCTTTATCTCCCCTTCCTTCCATTTCTCTCTTTAGGTAAGCCTGCTTGTTTGCCTAAGACTAACCTTGAAATTCTGTGCCTATGCATGCCTTGGATTCTGTTCCTTCATCCTAATCTTTAACAGAGGCTCCATCTAATTCCAGGTGAGAAACCTAATTACAGTTCTATCTTTCAAACCAAAAGTCCCCTTTCGATGCCCAGTCAGAAGGTGAACAAGACAAGTTTGCTTTCTCTATATTAGCCCTGAGTTCAGCAACAAACAGGTGCTAATTGATACCCTTGTGACTTTGGTTTTGTCCTTTTTAGCAGTAATTGCTTCATGAATTCTTGGGGTATAAAGGTGCCTGCCTGTTTCTAACAAAGGAACATCTGGACTCTTAAATCAGCAGAGAATAAAAATGGGAGTTAATTTTTTTCTCTTCCCTCCTCCTTTTCATCAAATTCCTCTGTCTGGCAGAGAAGATTGGGAGGCAGCTGCTGCTGTTGGCTGCTTGAGAAATGTCACAATATACATGCAGCTTTGTACTTCAAAGACAACTACAAGAGCTGGAATCCCCTGTCTAAAGACAGCTAATTGTATAAATCAGTCTGGTTATAATAAACATTAAAAGGACTGCATTAAATGACTTCAAGCTTAATTATACTTTTCTACAAGGTAAGAACTTGCACAGAATAACGTACCACTTGTTTGTTTTCACAGTTTTACTGTTAAGGTAAGTCAGCCTTCTCCAATACTGTGACATGCAGTTGCGTTGCATTCCAGTTCCTATCATTCCCAGCCAGTATAGACAGAGTGACCACTAGAACACACCTCTTCAAAGAATGCTTTTGTATTTCCATACCTTTAAAAATAAAATTGCTAATATTGTAAGTGCTGCCTATAAATACTTTATTTCTCCTTGAATAAACTTTATAAAAATGTAACAAAAGAGTAAGGGTAACAACTCCAAACTGCACTCTGAGAAAAGATAAACAATGAAATCTAATGGGAAAGAACACTGAGTTGCTTTATGCCAGGACAAATGAGAAATTATTTTGGCTCACATGTTAATGCAAACTTAGCCAATGTGTTTTTCCCAAACTAAACATAAACTAAAACTCTTCTAAATCTTGCAATGTAGTTGTAAGCTCAAACCTTGTATCCAATGGAGATTGGAAATATTTTAATCCATTAAATACTTGATTAAATTAAGGAGAGTTATCGGTGGCAAATAGCCATGTAACCTATACCGAAGCTCCATATTAAGAGGCAATCAAGCAGTCATGGGAGAGACGTATTACCGTCAGCCCTGCTTTGGTGGCTTCTCAAAGGTACTTGTGGGTCATTAAAAAAGAAGCATACTGGAGTCAACAAATTTATACTTCCAGAAAATGTGTTTAAGATCCTTAATTAAAATAAATTAAAATTCAAATTGAAAATTATCTTAATTTTTAGAAAGTATTTAGCTATCTGCTCTAAATGATATTAGATTTTTTTTAAGAAATAGTATTTTGCATTTTATCTTTTAAAGTAGATTACATTCTACTCTACTAAAGTAGATTACAGTTACATGGGTAATGCATGGAATTTAATAGAATTTACTTCTAAGTAAACCTGAATTAACTGAAATACTTTGGCCACATAATGAGAAGACGGGACACCCTGGAGAAGATGCTGATGCTAGGGAGAGTGGAGGGCAAAAGGAAGAGGGGCCGACTAAGGGCAAGGTGGATGGATGATATTCTAGAGGTGACAGACTCGTCCCTGGGGGAGCTGGGGGTGTTGACGACCGACAGGAAGCTCTGGCGTGAGCTGGTCCATGAAGTCACGAAGAGTCGGAAGTGACTGAATAAACAACAAAAAACCTGAATTGGACTGAAGTACCATATTTATCAAAAAGGAAAGTTACTTGAATTTAAGATGAGTGTTTCTATTTAATATTCCTTTTGAGACAAACTGCTTCTATTACTATATTTTTAAACTAGTCAAGATGATACTTCCATTGTAAAGGTAAATTGGAGAAAAAAACTTCATTTTGTTAAGCATGGTATTAGCAAATATTTGGAACAGAGAACAACATCTGGAAGTCTTCATGATTTGCTTCATAGAAGGTTATATCTGGATAGAACATTTTGCTTTTTACAGAAATCAACTTTTTTTCATTGTATATATGCAGTGATAGAAATGTTCTTCCACTGGTCTTCTGCTTGTTATGCAGTTCTAAAAATGCAGGAATGTTGATAGGGGGAAAAAAACACTTTTGTAATTGTACAGAGGTATTTTGAGAAATACTGTAGTACAACATTCCAGAAGGCTCAGTTACATCAGCCAGTCAATGGAACTAAAGATTCCTAAACACGAGTTCTCTAAGGCAAAGGCAGACAAAATTAGCATGAAAAGATAGTTGAGCAGAACAAGAGTGAAACATGCAGTGAAAGGGTCAGATGAAGTCTATCTATAGATGAGAAAGCACACTTCTGTTTTGCATGTCAGGCAGATTGATCTATTTCGTTACTCTGCCTTCTAACTCTTACAGACACCAAGCATCTTCTAGAATAGCACTATTATAGCCTTTCTCAGGTATCTTGGACTACAACACTGATCAGTTGCAGGATGACTTTTGCGCTCTCCTGTTGGGTACATACATTGTGCCATGCCATAATGCATTGTTGGTTTGGTTTTGGCTTAATATGGTGTGTGAATCCAACAACTGTGATTTATTCAATAAGCCATGCCTAAACTATGGCTTAGCACAAGATGGACCTCTTGATACTTCAGGGCTGTATGTAAGTCCCCTTTTTATTTCTCCTGGAGCCCCCTCTGACTCAAAATTAGAGATGTGCTTTCCTGACACTTTAGATAGATAGATAGATAGATAGATAGATAGATAGATAGATAGATAGATAGATAATCCACAGAATTTGTAAATAAGCTAAAATTTGCAAAATAAAGGTTAATATAACTTAAATAAACAAAGTCCTTCCCCCCAAAAGGAACTCCCCACCTGTGTAATGTGACCCCACCCACTGTAAACTTTGTCTCCTCCAGATATGTGAACTGTGGCTTCTTGTTATCTACTTCTGGCTACTATGATATATAAACCAGGATTAAGCATAAGGTAAAGGTAAAGGTTTCCCTTGACATTAAGTCCAGTCGTGTCCGACTCTAGGGGGTGGTGCTCATCTCTGTTTCAAAGCTGAAGAGCCGGTGTTTGTCCGTAGACACTTCCGTGGTCATGTGGCCAGCATGACTACACGGAACGCCGTTACCTGCCCGCCGAAGCGGTACCTATTAATCCACTCACATTGGCATGTTTTTGAACTGCTAGGTTGGCAGGAGCTGGGACTAGCAACGGGAGCTCACCCCGTCACACAGATTCGAACCGCCGACCTTCCGATTGGCAAGCTCAGCAGCTCAGCAGTTTAACCCGCAGCACCACGGCATCCCTATAGGATTAAGCATAGGCTATTCTTATATCAATAGCATACGGGACTTGCTTATTCTTTGTGCTTGTTTTTATTCTTTCTCTGTTTGTTTAATCATAATGTAACAAGCAGTTATGGAGAAGAAATGTGACTTTTTGGCTGATATACCACAGTAGTTTCTGCCTGAAATATGTGGAGATAAGAATCTGGACCAATCTTATCTTTGTTAACTAGAACCAAAGCTGAATATGCCAAGTAATTTATCAGCAGAATGGATTAACAACTTGCTTTAAAATTATTTATAATGTTTAATTGCAAGCATATGTGTACTTATTGAGAACTATGTCATTGTATTCAGTGGGGCATACCTCTTCAGCGTGCTTAATATCTTGGTATTAGCCAGTATCTAAGCTACCCTCCAGGACAATTAAGAACTGCATGGATTTCTGGAAGTGAAAGCAAAAGGAACTACAGAAGTTTTTTGGATAGCCAGTGCTCAATTCTTTGCCACCTAGAATGGCAAATTGAACTCCATTTAGTTATCTTAAGTATGTTTGGGTAGTTGCCACAATGAAGTTCAAGAATTCTTCCTAAAAAGCAGGATGGCATTGCTCGATGTATACAGTCTCCTTGAGAACTGCAGAGCTTCTGAATGTGTGGAATGCAGCACAGGGTATACAAATGAAGTAATAAAATTAGGCTGAGATACATATTTGTATTAAAATTTTCAGCAATTTCTACTTACCACAGAGATACATACTGTATACTGAATTCAGTACCTCAAATCTAAAGAACTCTAAACAGTAAATTACATTTGTATTTTCAGTAGCCTCCTACTAGGTGAGAAATACTGCATAATCAGATGTTCTAGAGGCGGACCATTCTTCAGGACAGCTATATAAATTTAACTAATTAACTAAATAATTGAAGCAACCTCATTCCAAATCTTAGATCAAACTTTGGTTGTGGTCTGTGTTGTATTATGTTTGCATGCATGCCTATTATGTAAGATGCCACCTTGCTTTCAAGCCACTTGCTTCTAAAGTAATGTTAAATCCCAAAGCGGAATAAGTTCAGTGATTTTCTAAGATTTATTTTGAGGCTCCAAGCTGTCTGGTTCTATTCACATGATGCACTGACTAGCCAACCATATTTCAGCCAATCATCTTATGTAAACTCAAGCCATGTGGTAGTTTATGTTTCAGTGTTATGCAAACCCAGAAAATTGATTTATTGAGTAAACCAGGGTTCAGTTGACCATGGGAAAGTATTTTGTGCAAACACAGCTTCTCAGGGAAACCTTTGGCATAGTTGCCTGCTTCCTGGCTTAACATATTAGCAACAAAATCATTCTAAGGCATAGGATGTGTGTGGGGCTGCAAATGACTTTAGATTGTGTCATACAGTAAAACCAGCTCATAGATGAAGCCAATTAGTGGACAGCTAGGACCACATAATGGAGCAGAGTTTAACACAGCAGAGTAGCTGTGCACGGAAAAAGAATATTATCTTAAATGGCTTTAATGAGCACATCAGAGAAACACAGGTTATTAATCTTACACATTCAGCCCTCCCAAGCATAAAGAATTACACGCTTAGACAGAGTAGGTTCAAAGTAAAGTAAAAAAAAGAAGGAGTCTTACTGACTTTATTCTTTGATCCAGTTACATTCATCTTTGGTGAAAAATGAAATTCCTTGTTTCTTCTGTTCTTTACCTATACTTAGTGATCTCTTAGCCCTATAGCTGCTAAGAGCTGCGTGGAAGAAAGTGGCAGCCACATGGCTTTAGGCCTAAGATGGAGAGAGAAGCAAAACATGCTTCTTCTCCGGTGGTGAAGGAGGAAGAGAGAGAAAGAGGAAATGGGAGTGGCAACAAACAGCTTCCTCAATAGCATGGAGAGTTTGCATCCTAGAGCAACCATCCATATGCTAACGAGGCATGCTGGATTTGCCAGGACTTCCAACAATAGAGATCCACAGATACCTGTTTCACTCCACCATTCCCACTCCCAAAAGTAGTTTCTACTACATTTTATTTAAAAATTTGATTCTAAGGACTTATATTTCATAACTGTTGTCATTGTCTGACTTACTGTTATCTTACTAGGGGCCTGAAATATCTCAGCTGTTTCATTGACCAATATTCAGCTCAAAGGATATTGAAACAGAAATGTATTCATGGAACTAGAATGATTCATATACTGTACTATGCTACCTTTTTCTCTTTTTTTACTGTCAAAAGAAGCTCCTCTGTTCAGCTGTTTGGCACGATGGTCACTGTCATCATTATTTGATTCATGGATAATATAGTGATAGCTGAATATAGGCAGACTTCAACTTCCCATCCACAGGTTCTCAATCAAGTTATTCAAAAAGAATAGAATGAGCAACTTTTGTTGTTGCAGAAGAATTTAAAATGTTACTGAAAAATAATAGGACTGGGTTGTGGCTTGTATGTTTAGCCTTGTGAACCAAAGAATATATATTCCAACGTGAAGTACAACTGTATCATAGGTTGTTCCCTGGTCTTGTAGGAAGTGGAAAGAGGTTGATTCTTTATCTTAAAAAATTACAGTTTCTAGACCTATATTACATAAATATTCAACCAATACAATCCTCTTCAGGCCATAAAATTGTTACGCAGGGGCCTAGCTCAAAAAAAGCAAATTCTACATGTCCAAGGAGGCTTTTGACTTAAGCTTTTTAAAATCCCGCCACCCCCCCTTTCACACACAAACATAACACATGCACACACATCCATACCCAACTCATGAAAATCTTCTAAGTCTGATTTATTTTTAACAAAAAGTTTGTAGAATTTTAATTGATTAAAGCTTGGTTTTAAAAGGGAGGTAAAATAAATTACCATGTAAAATAAAGAACATATCCAAACGCTTGAGTATAGCTAAAGCAATTTAGTAAAAGAGGTATGTAGGTACTGGGTTGTCATTGTTTATTCGTTTAGTCGCTTCCGACTCTTCGTGACTTCATGGACCAGCCCACGCCAGAGCTTTCTGTCAGTCGTCAACACCCCCAGCTCCCCCAGGGACGGGTCCATCACCTCTAGAATATCATCCATCCACCTTGCCCTTGGTCGGCCCCTCTGCCTTTTGCCCTCCACTCTCCCTAGCATCAGCATCTTCTTCAGGGTGTCCTGTCTTCTCATTATGTGGCCAAAGTATTTCAGTTTTGCCTTTCCCTCAAGTGAGCAGTCTGGCTTTATTTCCTGGAGGATGGACTGGTTTGATCTTCTTGCAGTCCAAGGCACTCTCAGAATTTTCCTCCAACACCACAGTTCAAAAGCATCTATCTTCCTTCTCTCAGCCTTCCTTATGGTCCAGCTCTCGCAGCCATATGTTACTACAGGGAACACCATTGCTTTAACTATGCAGACCTTTGTTGTCAGTGTGATGTCTCTGCTCTTAACTATTTTATCGAGATTTGTCATTGCTCTTCTCCCAAGGATTAAGCGTCTTCTGATTTCCTGACTGCAGTCAGCATCTGCAGTAATCTTCTCACCTAGAAATACAAAGTCTGTCACTGCCTCTACATTTTCTCCCTCTATTTGCCAGTTATCAATCAAGCTGGGTGCCATAATCTTGGTTTTTTTGAGGTTTAGTTGCAAGCCAGCTTTTGCACTTTCTTCTTTCACCTTCATCATAAGGCTCCTCAGTTCCTCTTCGCTTTCAGCCATCAAAGTGGTATCATCTGCATATCTGAGATTGTTAATGTTTCTTCCCATGATTTTAACTCCAGCCTTGGATTCCTCAAGCCCAGCATGTCACATGATGTGTTCTGCGTACAAGTTGAATAGGTAGGGTGAGAGTATACAGCCCTGCCGTACTCCTTTCCCAATCTTAAACCAGTCCGTTGTTCCATGATCTGTTCTTACTGTTGCTTCTTGGTGGTTATACAGATTCTTCAGGAGGCATACAAGATGACTTGGTATCCCCATACCACTAAGAACTTGCCACAATTCGTTATGGTCCACACAGTCAAAGGCTTTAGAATAGTCAATAAAACAGAAATAGATGTTTTTCTGAAACTCCCTGGCTTTTTCCATTATCCAGCGGATATTGGCAATTTGGTCCCTAGTTCCTCTGCCTTTTCTATTCTTGCCACCTTTTCTTGATCTCTTCTTCTTCTTCTTTTAGGGCCTTGCCATCTTTGTTTTTGATCATACCCATTTTGGCTTGCAACTTACTTCCGATGGTTCTAATTTTCTGGAAGAGTTCTCTTGTCCTTCCTATTCTATTGTCTTCTTCCACTTTCACGCATTGCTTGTTTAAAAATAATTCCTTATCTCTTCTGGCTAACCTCTGGAATTTTGCATTTAATTGGGCATATCTCCCCCTATCACTGTTGCCTTTTGCTTTCCTTCTTTCTTGGGCTACTTCTAGTGTCTCAGCAGACAGCCATTTTGCCTTCTTGGTTTTCTCTTTCTTTGGGATGTATTTTGTTGCCGCCTCTTGAACAATGTTGCGGACTTCTGTCCATAGTTCTTCCGGGACCCTATCTTCTAAGTCCAGTCCCTTAAATCGATTCTTCACCTCCACTGCATATTCCTTAGGAATATTAGTGAGCTCATATCTAGCTGATCTGTGGGTCTTCCCTAATCTCTTTAGTCTGATCCTAAATGGTGCAAGAAGTTCGTGATCTGAACTACAGTCAGCTCCAGGTCTTGTTTTTACCGACTGTATAGATGTCCACCACCTTTGGCTGCAAAGGATATAGTCGATCTGATTTCGGTGTTGTCCATCTGGGGAAGTCCATGTATAAAGCCATCTCTTAGGTTGTTGGAAGAGAGTGTTTGTTATGCAGAGTGAGTTGTCTTGGCAAAATTCTATCAGCCTATGTCCTGCTTCGTTTTGTTCTCCCAGGCCATGCTTACCTGTAATTCCAGGTGTCATCTGACTGCCCACCTTAGCATTCCAGTCTCCTGTGATGAAAATAATATCTCTTTTAGGCGTGTTGTCCAGTAGGTGCTGCAGATCCTCATAGAACTGCTCTACTTCAGCTTCTTCAGCATCTGTGGTTGGGGCATATATTTGGATCACTGTGATGTTAGATGGCTTGCCATAGAATTCGAATTGAGGTCATTCTATTGTTTTTTGGATTGTATCCAAGCACTGCTTTAGCCACTTTACTATTAATTATGAAGGCTACTCCATTTCTTTTGTGGTCCTCTTGTCCACAGTAGTAGATCTGGTGGTCATTTGATGTGAAGTGGCCCATTCCAGTCCATTTCAGTTCACTGATGCCCAAAATGTCTATGGTATACCGACATATCTCTGGTTGTACTGATCCATTTAGTTTTCACGGCAAGAATACTGGGGTGGGTTGCCATTACCTTCCCCAGGGACCGCATTTAGTCTGACGTCTCTGTCATGACCTTCCTGTCTTGGGTGGCCCTTCACGGTTTAGCTCATGGCATCATTGAGGTGCTCAAGCTCCAGCACCACGACAACGTAACGATCCTTTGCTGAAGAGGTACTGGGAGTTACGGATTTTTATTCATACAGTATCAATGCTATTTGTCATTAAGTTCCAGTCTTGGAGCAATTTCACCAGGGGGGTGGATAGATCCATAATTCTCTGCATTTGTTTTATGATTATTCTCTTTTATATAGAACAGGGAATTAAACCTCTGCAGCTTTTCTTACTTCTTTATTATTGCAGTTGTCCAGCTATTCCCTATTCTGCATGACTGTACAATTACTTTTACTGAAACTTTTTTGTCCTCCAAATCTACACTCCCTCACATTTTTAGACATGTTTATTTTTCTAAATAGTAAGCATGGGCTGGTGCATCTGAGAATTCTATAGTTTAGGGCAACCACTTTTAGAGAACTTGCTTGTGTCAGAAAAAAATGAAGTTTTGATTTTAGGTTTTAACAATTAAATAGTTTGATTTGATAAAAATAATGTTATTAAGGTTCAACTAATTGTAAGAGATTATATTTGTAAATGTATTCATATCTGTACCGGAGAAGGTCAGAAGTCACTTTCTGTTTCTACTGTCTCTCTGTTTTGCACTTTTTTTTTCTTTAGTCCTTTACTCTAGCTTTTCTATATTCTATATTTTGTATTTTAACTATACTTTGAAAAATAATAAAGTTCTTTATAAAAAAAGAGAATTCTATATTTTATATATATTTAAAATTTCTATTCAATATAATTTGCTTGCACTGCAAAACATCTATGGTAAAAACAAATCAGCACAAAAAGAATAAGATGAATTGCCTAGTTAAAAATTTCAATAAAAATAACTATTTGCCTATTGCGCCAATGTTTAAAAGTCCAAATATAAAGATCTTAGATCTACTTGTATGCATGATTACCCCTCTCCCACCAGTGTCTGCAGGGCGGACAAGGGGCGCAGAACAAAAGCAGTGTTGCACCATTGTCATGCAAACCCTGTCCTTTGTACATGCGCTGCAATGTTGCACACTTTTATGAAAGGGGCGGAGCTTGCACTGCATTGGTGCAATACTGCTTTCACCATTTTGGAAAAAGCAGTAAGATTCTGAAAACACCTCTGCCCCCTCCTAGGTAAAAGCTTGCTCTATACATCCTAATAGCCCCTTTCCTCCTGGTTTTAAAAAGTCAAGTTAACACATGGTTGTTTCATTGAGCTTTAGGGGCAGAATGTTGTCAGTGGTGATGAATGGTATTTTTAACATGGGCTGTAGATTATTATACTGCATATCCCTGGATTTTGCTTACTGTTTGTTCTATTTGTTGGATTTTTATTACTTATGTTGCTTTGTTAATTGGTTGGTTTTAATCTGAGTTTACAAAGATGGGAATTATATGCTGCTCAGTCAGTTTTGACTAGGTGGTGTATAAGCCTTGTTAAATAGACAAAGAAATAATATACCCAGAATACCAGGCCACTTTTCTATGGAATTCCCCTGTACAATGGGTGATTACTCAAATGCAACTGTTTTTCTTACTGAGGATAGTCCTCTGTTGGAAATTTGGTATAGTCCCATGTTTGAAGCTCTCCGCACTCTTGAAGAAAATTCAATTTACATTCAGTTGAACAATCATGGAGAAAAAGGCCTTGAGAACAGACTAAACAGACACACAGAACATCTGATCCCAGTTTTCCCAAATTAGTGATGAGCTGTATTATATTTCTATTCACAGTAATAATTTATGTATTTGCATACACACACACACACACACACACTGTATGTGTGTGTGTGTGTGTGTCTGTGTATAATTTTTTACGCTGCCCATCTCAAAAACTACTCTGGGCAGTTTACGAAGTATTTAAAACAATAGCAGTTAAATATCAATTAAAAAGATGCATTATAAAAATATAAGTATACTAATATAATAAAAACTTTAAAATATAAAATATATACAGTATATTTGCATGTGCAATTTTATATAAATACATTTCTGAATTTGTCTTTTTTATTTTGATGCTTCATATATGATAATCCTAACTCAAACTCAAACACATATTTATTTATTTGTTGGTTGATTTATTTATTTATTCTTTAGAATTGTAAGGCTGTCCAACTCAACACTGTCTCTGAATGGTGTATAAATTTTTCTAAAAAATCAAGCACGATACCTAAAATCAAGCAAAAAAGAATAAACATGACAGCGGGAACAAACATATACCATAGCCAAAATAGACAGTACACTCGAGATTGATACCTCCTGACCTATCCCAGAGCTTGAGGTAAAAAACATGTTTTCAAGGCTCCTTTAAAGGATTGCAGGGTTGGGGCAGTTTGAACTGATGTAATGGGCTGTAGGAATAACCTTGAAGAGCAGGAGGAAGAGCCACAACTAAGATGATGGTCAGATAAAAGAAATTTGAGTACCAGGCAGAAATGTAATTTGAGAAAGCATCTCAGGCTTGGCCCTCTCTGGTTCTCTTGAAGATAAATGGAGGGGGGAGGGATGCATTCAGACTTGCAAGTTTCTGTTACTGTAACCTTATAATAAAAGTAGTACTAGCATTCATAACTTTGGTTTCCTAGTCTAGTCTAGGAAAAGGGCTGACAACTGTAGGGGGATGCTGTGACAGAGAAGGCATACTTCCTGGTTCCCATTAGATGATATTGCTTAATGGATGGGACTTGAAGTGTGGCAGCTCTGTTGGATCTTGTAGGATGGGTAAAGGTGATGGGAGAGAGGCAATCCTTCAGCTATCCAAGCCCTATATCATCAAGAGCTTTATAGGTGATAACTAGCACCTTGAATTGCACCCAGAAGCTGACTAGTAAGCAGTGCAGTTCACACAGCAGAGGTCATACATGGGTGTGCTGAGGTGTACTCATAACTGCTCATGCCATTGCATTCTGGACCAGCTGTAACTTCTGAATGGTCTTCAAGTGCAGCCCCATGTAGAACATGTTCCAATAATCTATATCCAAGGTGCCCAAGGTATGAGTGACTATTAGATGAGACTTGCTCTAGGAAAAAGAGCCCAGTTGGCATAGCACATGAAAGACTTTTCTGGACACACCTAACTCCTGCTCTCTGAGCATAAGTTGAAAGTCCAGGAAGACATGAAACTGTACAACAATTCTGTTTGGGGAAGTGCAAACCTCATTCAGAACTAAACGTGGAAAATCTCCACCATTGGAAGAACCATGAATCCATAGCCATTAAGTCTTGGCAGGACTGAATTTAAGTCTGTTCCTCCCCATCCTGATCTCAACAGCCTAATGTAATTTTATTGAGTTATTTAAAAGTCTTGCAATTAATAGCAAAATTATATGAATGTCAGCAATAACTTGTTTTACTCTGTAGTAGAAAGATATATGAAACAGCATGGACTCTACTCACGTTATTAGAAAAATAAATTATATAGCTACTACCCATGTGTTTATTTTGCCGTGATTTGATTCTATTACATTTTGGATATGCTACCTTACATTTGATTTTCCATCTTCATTCATAGGCCTATTTTGATTTTTCTTATTTTATTGTGTTTTATATACATATAATTTTATATATTTATATAAATAAATAAATAAATATATACATAAATATTTATCTACTTATTTAATATCACCTTCGTCCTAACAGGCATAATTTTCTAAGCCTTTCTTACATACACACATGTATATATTCAAATACATTCATACATTTGCCAGAATATTCTGAGTTTCTGAAATGACTGTATTTAGCATTTTTTAACCTGCTGGATGGACAGATGTAGAGAGATGACGTGGCATTAGCTGTTAAAGCACCTGCACTAAGTATTGTGGAGCCAAGATATATCTGACCCTTACTTAGGTTCAGACACTGAACTCCAACAAAATTTAAGAGCATGATATCTTCTAAATGGCAAAATAGGAATACTTGATTATGGATAGGCAACAGAAAACAGGAACTGGCTCTGAGCAGCTTTGGATAGTTGCAATATATTAGTCAAACTTGCCAACCAAGAGTAGCCATATTTTCTTTTTTTTTGCTGGTTAAATGCTCAAAATAGTAAAGAAATAGCTTGAATGTCCTTGAGTGTTCTCAATGGAGGAAACCACAAAGGAAGGAGACATAGCTGTATCTTTTCTTCTACAGCTAAGGATGATGTAAAGCAGATCTCCACTGGTAAAGACCCATAGACCAGAGGCTTCATATGGCCCATGGGACCCCAAGATCTAAAAATTAACATTCAGAAGCTAGTCACTGAATAATAGCAGTCAGTTTTCAATAGGAATCAGATAAAATAGGCCTTAAGGTCTTTCATAGGCTTAACACATGGGAAGGTAATACTGTAATGTTAGTATACCTGTCCTAGCTTTAAGAACTGAAGATTATGTTTAAAGTGAGGGCACAGTTATTTTCTTAGCATGTTGTATATTATGTGCTAAGAGAAGAATGGTTCTCTCCACATCAACTGGACCACCATCACCAATCAGCAAAATAAGTTGATGATAGCACAGAACTCTTACTGGGGCAAACTGTTTGCTGTCAAGTCCAGTATTTGCTGTTCCATCCACAGATTTACAGCAGATGCCTTTCTCATTACCTGCAATTTTTCTATATACCATATCTAACATATTTCCCATATAACAACTTTGGGATTTCTTACATATCAAGTTTCATTGTGTAAAGCATGTTTCTGATTACATCTAGTGCCTGAATAAGCCTTATTTGAGAATAATAGGATTGTATATAAAAATGAAATGTAAATCATTACTTTTCTAATGCTATCTTTCTCCTGTCATGATATTTTTGGTCTGTTTTTCTGCTGAGATTTGATTCTGTAATTACTACCTTTGACTGCATTTCTAAAGTGAGAAAGGATGAGGATATAGACCTGGAAAACAATGTATTTTTGCCTTTCATGGTGAAAACTGAGCACTGGCATTCTTCAATAAAAATGAAAAACACTACATTTCCTTAATGTTGTCAACCCACTATAACCTCCATCCAATATGATAATTGCAAGTGGTAAAAGACAATGTAGCATGCTTTAAAAATGCCAGAAATATATATCTACTAAAATGATGAATACAACAATTTGAAGGAATTAAACATTTTCAGAAGCTCTATTGTGCAATAGCTTATCAGTTATTATTAGATACCAGAACACAAGGTATAAGATGAAAATAGTGAATGATGGAGAAAAATGCTGAAGGTGATATATGTGGGAATTCCCTACAAAAGAACTGGAAGAAAATAAAGTAAAAGATAATGTGATTTGGAAAAACATTAACAAGTAAATGGATATAATAATAATAATAATATTGCCAAGAAAATCAGCAGATACAAAGCTCGAATTGCATACTACAGGCAGAATCTCCAATTTCAGTCAAATCAGAAACATTTCTACCAATCCATCAACGGAGAAACTGCCGTGAGCCAGCCAACACCTGACAAAGAAGAAACAGTGCAGTTCTGGCCACAGCTATGGGACAAACCAAAGAAATACAACAAGAATGCAGCTTGGATAAAGGAGGTAGAGAAAGCAAAAAAGCTGAAATGAAAGAACTTGTAATAACAGCAGAAATGGTGGACAAAAGGGCAAGGAAGATCAAGATTTGATCAGGTGAAGATGCTGCATGACTTTTGGTTGAAACATCTGACTGGTCTGAACCTACTCATTGCCAAGCAGCAAGGAGGTGAAACTGAAGATTGGTTAATATCTGGCAAAACCTACCTAATAATGAAAGATCCAACCAAAGGGGCAGCACCAGGCAACTACAGGCCAATTATCTGCTTACCGACAACTTTCAAATTGCTAACTGGTGTAGTAGCTGATGCAGTCCAACAGCATCTAGTTGAAAATAAGTTCTTTCCATCTGAGCAGAAAGGACACCGCCCAAACAGCAGAGGGACAAAAGATCAGCTCCTAATTGACAAGATGATTTTGGAAAACTGTAAGAGAAGAAAGACCAACTTGAATGTAGTTTGGATTGATTACAAGAAGGCATTTGACTCCCTTCCAAATGACTATGGATAATCAAGTGCCTAGAAATAGCAGGAGTCAATAGAAATATCAGAATCTTTGTGTAAAGATCAATGGCACAGTGTAAGATAACAGTTGTTGGTCAATGGTGATAGACTGGAAATGGTTTACATCAGGAGAGGAATCTTTCAAGAAGATTCACTATCACCACTACTGTTTGTCATTGATTCTTCTGTCAACAATACTGAACAAGTCAGGCCATGGCTATCAAACATCAAAAACATCTGCCAGTCTATCGCACCTTTACATGGATGATTTGAAGTTATATGAAAAAACACCAGCTGAAATGGAATCGCTGCTCAACATTGCCCAAATATACAGCCAAGATACTGCAATGGAGTTTGGACTGGGGAAAACGGGAAAAATAGTGAAAGCTGAAGGAATCAAGATGCCCTATGGAAATAACATCAAGAGTCTGGATGAAGATCACCACAAATACCTGGGCATCCTTCAGGCTCACAACATCAAGCACACTGAAGTCAAGAAGAAGGTTAGTGGTGAATACATCAGAAGAGTGAAGAAGATCTTAAAATCCAAACTCAGTGGCGGAAATACCATCAAGGCGATTAACAGCTGGGCAATAATGGAATAGTGGACTGGACTCAAGCTGAACTAGGAGCCCTGGATAGGAAGGCCAGAAAAATAATGACGATGAAATGAAAAATAGATGAGATAAGTTAATGCTGATAAAGTAAATGGAAAAACTTAATTTTTAAGTTTTTGAATATTTCTGTCATGCTTTTGCTAAGGTTAGCACTGTATACCTTGTTCTGAGACCTTGTTACTTTCCATTTGTATAGTGGATTAGGATAAAGAATTTTAGTTAGGAGAACACAAGGAATCGAGTGCAGATTCATTTAGAACTTTGATCCATTGATAATTATACAAATAATACATATTAGATTCAGTTAATACATATTAGCATATTAAAATAGTAGTTTAACAGATCTTTGTTAACTTGATCATTTAATTAATCTTTACTGCTGATATTTTACCTGCTGGTTTATCCTACTTGCATCTGAATTGCTGAGAAAGGATGAGAATTAAAACCTTCATCTACCTATAGATGAATGTTTCACTGCTACTGTACATGTGAAAGGGGGATGAATATTGCTTTCCCTAACATCTTTAACTGATTAATTGGAAAAGGTGAGTCTGGAATCCACCTTCCACTCTGCCTGTTAATTTAGCCTCCAAAGGTTCTACAGGGTCAAATGTGCTTCTCTGCTCCAGAAATTTGCCACTGTACAGTAAATAGGCTCTTAGAAATATTTTCCAGTTTCAATCGAAGAGAATATTTGTAGCTCAGGGTTGAACTGTGGAGTCCTTGGTGCTCTCTGAGCCTTGTTGTTTTCTTGCAGACGTTTCATTGCCAGACTAGGCAACATCTTCAGTGCAAAGAGGGAGTGGGCCTTGCTCTCAGTTTATATACTGGTGTTCTGGGTTGCTGCAGTGTGTGTACATACCATTCAAAAGAGACAATAGAAAAGCCAAAAGACCAGTACACCTCCTCACCAGCAATCAACACCCAGATATGCAAAAATCAACACTAGGATTAACACCAGATGAACCACCAAACAGCACAATACACCCTAATCAAGGAACTATTAACTCAGTCAATCAACCAAGCAGCAAACAACAGCCCAATCAAAGAACCCCCAAGGAAAGAACACCCCCACCAACACAAGCAGGGCAAGCCATGGTATATAAACTGAGAGCAAGGCCCTCTCCCTGTTCACACTGAAGATGTTGCCTAGTCTGGCAATGAAACATCAGCAAGAAAACAAGGCTCAGAGAGCACCAAGGACTCCACATTTTCCAGTTTAGCTACAGGGATCCTTTACAATAAGCTTTTAATCAGAGGTGTCATTTGCAGGAATCATCATTACGTTTACTTAGGGGCTAAAATGGCAATTGGCTCCTGTTCTTGTTACGCACATTTCTCCATTGACGCTTCCTTTATCACAGTCCACTACCTATCCCCTCAAACCACCAACCTCAGCCTCCAAAGCTTCTACAGCCAGCCTACACTGTAACCCTCTGTCTGGTCCTAGGGATGCTCTTGCCTGAAATGTACATCATGAAGACCAAGAACTGGGCTACTGTTACTTTTGCATAATCCCCCTCAACCTGATGCAATCCAGATCTTTGGGAAAGGCAGCTCTTCGAATTTTTAGGCAGGGTATAATCAATCCAGCCTTTCCACCAAATGACCACAGCACAACCATCTCTATATAGGCAGTGTTTGCACAATATGTACAGTGTACTTAATGTGATTTACTCTCTCAGTCACCTAGATTTATATGACTCATCAAACCATATAGTAGCTACATGGGATTGATTCATACAACATACTAGGCTAACTGTATGGCTCAATAGCTTATGGTTCAGCATGTTGTGTAAACTGATGTATATATCAACTTTTCGTAACTTGGCAAACTCCAGATATGTTCGATTGAGATATTTCAAAATTGTTTACAAAATAGCCAATAGTTGGAAATTTTGAAAGCTGGGCTTCAGCACATATAAAGCACATCAGTTTGGGGGAGGTTAGTCTAGCTGGCAAAAAAACACTTTTTCCTTATACCACCGGCTAAGTCTGCCCACAGATTTGCAATGCTGCATCTGTGTTCCACTGAACAGCCCATATAGTAAATGTGGCGCAAACTGGGTTCTGGCATATATTGGAGTATCCATATGACTCTCTGTATACATATGTTTGACATGAATCTGTTCAGCTAGTGCCACAAGCAATTTGGTCATATTTCCCAAGGAGTAATACCCTAATCACAGTTGGCATATGGAGAAAAAATTTAGTTAGTATAAGATACATAATCTAGTTCAAATTTTCCAGGAATTAATACATTTTATAGAATGATTCAAATAGTATTTCAATGGCAGCGTTTAGCTTATTATTGATAAAAGATATTAAATTCAGTTAGCAAAAAAAAAAGGTGATGGTGGTTCAGGATGTATTTTATATATTCCCACTGCAGCCATAATTACTCAACAGAATTTTTAGTGGAGGTGGGGAGGAGAGAGCAGTTCTGCGGATGAACAGCTTGTGAGGCTAGTCGTAATCAGCGGCTCTTTAAACCAAGGCAACTTGACATCCTTCGGAGTACCACGCCGGATTCCTACTTCGCAGGCACCAAAGAAAGATCTGCAGCGTCCTGTTTAGAGCTTGCACGTCCCACCTCCAGACGGTGTTTTAAATGCAGGAAATTTCACATCCGGGAAATGAAAAGCGAGCAAAGACGTGGAATGCAAAAGGGGGAGAGGTTTCCCCCCTTCTTCTCCCCTCCCTCCTTCTTCGCTTTAATGCTAGCTGAAGTAAGTAAAAACCCCCTTGATTGGAGGAGAGAGGGGGGGAAATTCTATCTCGCCTTTATGAGCCTTGAGAAAGTTGCATCCACAGTGGCCTCAGGTGCCAGAGGTGGAGAGTCAGAGGCGACGGGGGAGAGGACCGGGACTGCGGATCCGGGAAGCACCAGGAATTGTTGGGGAGGTTGGGGGGGGGAGGAAATTGCACGGCTCCTGCCACAGCCAATCCCGGCAGCGATCACATCAATGCAAATAGGAGCACAATGGAGCTAGCAATAAGCGCACTGCAGCCAAGCTTGGAGCGGGTTGCGCTTGGCTGACGGGCCGCCCCTCCAATGGCAGGCGCTGGGGGGCTGCGGGTGACCAGTGGCTGCGGTGCGGGGGCGTGCCGGTGCCAGGCTAGGCTGTCCTTGCAGGGTGTCTGGGCTAAACTTCACCAAATAATAGCTGTTTGTATTTTGGCTGCTGCAGGAGCCATTTTAGGTAAGTTGTGCTCTGAACTTTTTATTGGCGCGCCGTGCGCTCGCGAGGAGCGCTTGGGGTGCACCAGCCGCCCCGGGAGCAGGCTATGAATGAACTCGGGCTGCTCGGCCAAAGCCGGCCAGGCGCGAAGAGCCAAAGAGCCGGCCGCCGGCCGGCCGGTCAGGCGGCCCGGGCTCGGCGGGGAGGGGGCATGCCCAGCGCTTAATTTTCCTCTCAGACGCTGTCATGGCGTTGGGGAGGCTCTGCCCTTGGGAGCAGACCTTCGGGCACTGGGCGTCGGGGAGGGGATGGCTCATGTGATGCCTTCTGCGCAGATTTGCTCAGCGGGAGAGGAGGAGGATGCCTGCCTGGACCCAGCAAGCGGCGATGTCCCGCAGGTCCCCCTTGCAGCGCCAACCTTCTCCCTTAAAAGAACAAGGCTTCGGAGGGGGAAAGTGGAGGGGGAGGGAGGAGACCCGCAGCTCCTCCCTTTCCTTCTCTGGTCAGGCGGGCGGGCGGAGGGTTACGGCTGCGATTGCTCCCGATGACCCTCTCACCCTCAGAAGTTCTCTGCGCTTGCCCACTGCTTTGCATGGGTGGCGATAAGGAGGATGCGCCGTCCAGCCCCCCGGCTGCGACTCCCGCGAGTCTGGTCCCACGCACTGCAGTTTGCTTTCCCTTCTTTTTCCCCTCCCCCCCAGGCGCTCTCGCACACGCGCGCGCGCGCGCGCACACACAGTCCTGCCCACCTGCCTCGGTTGCAGATCCATCCACAATACGTCCATGAGTCATGTGCATTCCTGCAACCGTGACCAAGTTTGGTGCAATTTGGGGGCTAGAGAGAGATTAGCATCGATAAGAGAGTTGGAAACCCAGTCCACTCCTCCCTGCATTGTTTTGTGTGCTCATTAGCAGCATTACCATCTTCTGGATTATGATACCAAAAGCTAGTGTTATTTTGTAATAGGGTTTGTAAATATTTGCACATTTTGAAAACAAACTCAAGAGGTGCTAACACTCCTGAGACTTCCAGGGCAAAAGAGCAAGTCTGTATCTTGTGTGTTCTTGTAACTACTACAGTGCAATGATGAGTTATGAGACATTCCATGACAGCCTCCCCTGTCGTGCTCTCCAGACATGGAAAATCCCAGAAGCCTCAGCCAGTGTAGCTGTTTCCCATGCTGGTTGGCACTTTTGGAGTTCCAGCCCCAACATATCTGGAGGGACCATATTCTTTCAGCACCCCAGAATTTATGAGTATTCCATACAAGAGCTGTGTGTAGCATTGTGTAGAAAAAAACATGGACTTGGAAGAGTGACCTTGGAAACTAGTAGCTTATATAGCGTCAGTGCAATTCGGTGGGGTGTATATTGAAGTAGAACCTTTAGTTGAGTTAAAAATGTTTCCCAGCCCCCTTTTTTGGAACCCACATGAAGTGAGTATTCCAAATAATGATTTGGGAAAGACTGATACCAAAAAACAACAACACTACAGTGGTATTACTCAAATATTAATTGTATAATAAAAGCTGTGATTTTAAGGTGTTTTATACTTTTACAGTCTTATGTTGTAACATTGCAGCCAGCAAAACAAATTAAAATCTAGAAAATCATTGCTCTCAGGGTTTCTTGACATAAGGCAAGCAAGGACATTTTCTAACCCTGAAATGATTAGAAAACAGAAACCAAGCTGCTAATGAAAGCAGTTAATGAGTAGGGCTTTCTGTGCTGCAATAGCAGCTGTGGACAAAACTATCATCATTGCCAGCACATCCATTCCTCCTCTTTTGCTGGGTGCAAATCAGACACAGATCATTTGTGACTTTGCAGTGGTATTCACAATAGAGAAAACATGGCAAGTCACATTAAAGTAACTTCTCATTCATTCTATTACTGCTGTTTGCTAGTGAACTTGTAGTTGGATTACAAAGCCTTTATCCCCATCGTGTTGATGATTTCTTTGGGAAATTCTTTATGTCTTACTCTAGTTACTTTTTCTGGTAATCAGAATAGAATAGTATTGATCAATAAATTGGTTGAGCTAAACAGTCAGAGGTAAGCCTGCATGCTAACAAACAATGTAAAGAGAAGGAATATAATAAATCATAAGTGTTGCAGTCTTTTGGTGAAAACATTTTTCATGTAAACCCAAACATTTTCTCTGCACTGATTTGATTTTCTGACAATTGTTCTACAATTCAAATAAAGTTGGGAAGATATGAAACTGATGAAACATTTTATATTTTTGGTGTTGCTGGCTGGAGTATCAGGCATAACAGAGCCAGTGGTGTGATGGATAGACTGGACACAGTTTTTGATCTTAAACTACTGTTTTGCTGGAAAGCTAAAATGGGGGACACTTATAATCATGTATGTTGCTATGAATGCCTTGGAGAACATTTAATTTACATATTTAAATTAAATATAGGATAAATACATGATAAAATCAATCAATCAGTATTTATTACCCTATAATGTTTCTGAAATATCACTAAAAGATTGAATCAGATGATATTCTAATTCTCACTATATCTATGCTGTCTCCTTTCCTATGTAGAGGCCTTGTGGCTTTAATAATGTAAAGCCCTTCATTTGTTCTCTTAAGCAGCCTAGTTCATATACAGATTTTTCAGGATGTTTTATGACTTTTCAGTCATGCCTATAGAAATGCAATTTCCTGGTGGTCTCCTATCCAAGTACAACCAGGTCTGACCCTGCTTAACTTTGGGGATCAGCCAGAGTTTGCTAATGTTGTCAGTCAAAACTGAATGGGAATATTGACTGTTGCTTCAATTGGTGCTGCTTTGGTGACATTCTGGTGGTGGTATTTTAATATTGCGTGCAGATATATTGACATAATTTTCCAGGATTATCATATAAGTTATAGATTTAATTATTTTTGTAGTACCTTGCTAATAAGATCATCCTTTCATTAATGTGACTTGTCTTTACAGAGTGTATTTCTGTAAAGAAATATCCTGTGCAACCTCAAAATCTGCCCCACAGGTCTGGGACCTCTCTAAAACAAATTTGAGCATACTTAAGTTGTTATGGTGGGAAACCATCCTCCTCCTATTGATTCAGTGCAAATTTCTTCAGCTGACAGAAACATGCCATTGGATAGCACCCAACGTTGTTAGTTTAATTCTCTAACATGCAAAACAATCATGGCGTATTTGCTTGGAAACAAGACCAATAATGTTTACTGTAGTTGTGGCTTTTTCAAGATCAGTGGATGTAGAAATGCAGCCCTAGTTATCATGGGTTTTGTTAGTATTTTAAGTATTTTATGTATTTATTATTATTCTGTCAGTTTTACTAGATTTAAAGCCAGAAGAGGAACAGTGCTTTTATTGAGCTCATTTCATATCATAGAATTATAGGACTGTAGAGTTGGAAAGGACCATAAGGATTATCTAGTTCAGCCTTCTGCAGCATGGAGGAAAACTATTTAAACTATTCATGAGAGGTGGCTGGCTTCTTCTTAAAAATTTCCAGAGATGTAGAACCCTCAACCACCATAAGCAGACCGTTCCTCTGTTGTATAGATCTTACTGTCAGGAAGTTTTTCATATATTAAATGAAATTTAGGTAGCTGCAACTTATACCTGTTATTTCTGGTTCTAGGTTCTGTGGCCTTAGAAACAGTTCATGATAATCTTTCCTATAGCTTCCTTTCATGTACTTGAACACAGCCAAATGTCTCCCCTAACTCATCTTTTCTTCACACTGAACATTCACGTTCCTTTAGCTGGCCATCAAAGGGCATGTCTTGAAGTACCTTGTTATCTTTTTTGTCCTCTTTTGAACCATCTTCAACCTGTCAGTATCCTTCTGGAAGTGGGATACCCAAAGTTATACACAGTATGCCCACTGTGGTGTTACCAGTGCCAACTAGAAAGGAATAGTGATTTCATGTGTCTTTGATACAGTGGTTCTTCTTAGCCTTTCTAGCAGCTGTTTGACACTGCTAGCTCACCTTTATCTTGTTGTCAATAACCACACCAAAGTCCTTCTCAGAAGTTGTGTTTCCAAGCCATGAATGTATGCATGTCCTACATTTTTTCTCCCCAAATGTAATACCTTGCATATCTCCCTGTAAGACATCTTGTTCCTCTCAGCCCAGTCTTCCAACCTGCCCAGGCTACAATCTTGTTTTGACATCCTGGGTATTGGCCAGACTTTCTAATTGTATGTCACTCACAAATTTGATAGACAGTCCATCAGTTCCATCATTCAGGTAATTAATAAAAATGTTGAATAATACTGCCCCCCAAATTTATCCCTGTGGAATCTCACTAGTTCTTACTTTCCAGCTCAATGTAGAGCCATGTTGACTTTGTGAATACAGTTAGCCAGCCAGTTTTGGACCCATCTTCCTGTAGCACCATCCAAACCACACTTAAACAACTTGTTAGTGAGAATAACCTGTGGAACTTCATCAGAAGCTTTGCTGAAATCAAGACAGATTATATCCACAGCATTCCCCTTGTCCACAAGAATAATTACATGGTCAAAAAAGGAGACAAGTTTTGTATTACCTGATTTATTTTTGACAAAGCCATGTTGGCACTTAGTAATCATGGCATGGCTTTCAAGATTCTTACAAATGGCCTGCTTTATTACTGCCTCTAACATCTTTTCAGGTTTCATGTTAGGATTATTGGTCAATAATACCTGGATCTTCTTTTTTTGCTTTCCTGCAGAGACAGACAACATTTGCTCTTCTTAAATCCTGTGCCACCTCACCAGTTCTCAGGACTACTCAAAGATAATTGACAGAAATCCTGTTAGCTCTTCAGGCAGTTCCTTTATAAATCTAGGGTGTATATAATTAGGGCCTAGAAACTTGGGTGTTCAAATTAGCTAGAAGTTATTTTCCTACATCCTTATTGACATGCACTCTCCCTCAACATCATTCCAAAATGTAACTGCTCAGATGTTATATGTGTCTATATAAGAATTGAACATCCTGTTCCATGATTTTCCAGATGAAATTCAGTAAATCATAGTTTTTGTGGGACATCTGATGAATCAGTAAATCTCTATGTAGCTGCTTCATTGATAGCTTTAAAGTACTGGGGCTCCTGTTCACTTGGTGATAGAAGAATGCATATAAACTGATGTGGAATTTTGCTGAAAAACTTTTTATCTCTGACTGAACATTTTTTTTTTAAAGTGTTGTAGAAAGGTGTTCTTGTTTGGCAAAATTATTTAACTTTATATTTTAGTTTAGAGATTTGTTTTGCTTTGTTCCAGCTTAATGAGACAGTTACCAGTGTCATACATGTATGAATCAGTACAAGGATTCTCCAGCATTTTCAGAGCCTGGGTTTGAAAATGTCAATTAAACATTTATTAATTAAACCTTAAATTATTTTAACTGTTTTATGGTTTTTATGATTGTAAGCTGCCCAGAGTCACTTGTTTAGATGGGTGGCTATAGAAATGAAATCAAATGAATGAATGCATGCATGCTGTAGAAAACAGGATAGGGAAGATTTGGAGGCAGTAGAGTTTTGTACAAAGAGGTAAATCAGGGAATAGGTTTCAGCCTATTGGCAATTCCAGATTTAATTTGGCATAGAGGATGAGAGGTCTTGCCATTGAAAAGAAACCTGAAGTCCAGTAACTCAGCAGAATCAAGAGGTATTTCCCCCCCCCCAGTGCATTATACAGGTTATAAATAAGGGAACTTTATTTTCTCTCTCAAAAATGAACTAAAAAATCCTAAATATAATAATAAGGCACAGAGAAATGGAACTTACTTCTGTGCAGACATACATTTTTTGATATTGGTGTGAGAGTTCTATATATACAACTAAATATTTTTGGAAATTTATCTGACTTATTTCAAAGATACTGCTATGGTCTCTCGGTGGCTTTCTTGCTACTCCTCAGGTTTTATCCTAAGTGCATGATATTTGTATTCCAGAAATGTATTTGTGCAAGTTCAGGAATGAAAGTAGAACTGCCAGTTCAATGTGATTTGGAAATCATCAACTGCTAATTAAGTTCTTACTTTCTATTTACTATAAAGTTACTGCAAGATTATTGGAATAAAGGTGAATGGGAATTGCGTATCTACAAACTGTATTTGGTTCAGTGCAGTCTTCATTTGGGCATGTCTCATTTGTCTCAATAAAACTTGCATTGGAAATGTTCCAGATAAATTGTGATTTTAATGTATCTATTAGTTTGCAATAGAAAAGAATATATGTAGGTCAGGGTTGAACTGTGGAGTCCTTGGTGCTCTCTAAGCTTGATTGTTTGCTTGCAGACGTTTCATTACCTGACTAGGTAATATCAACAGTGTGCTGATCAGTTATGCACTTCACTATTAATTTGCATAAGAATTGCAGAGACTACATTTTAACCTAGTTATATTAACAATATGAGTCAACTACCTCTATCTTCTGCAACTGTCATACCATAACATCTTCCCAGCTTAACAAAGAAGCATTTCCTACCAATTTTGATAGCAGCTTTTTCAAATGAGCTGTTAAGATCAGGATCTGAAAAACATTTTTGTTTGTTTGTTTGTTAGAAATGGTCCCTTCCCTTGCCTTATTAGCCAATTATTCTAAAGAATTTTCCTGTTATTTTCTGTTGTGTAGGAAGTTCACCTTTGAATACTTCTGAATCATTTCAGAATACAAATGGGGTCATTGTTTAGAATGCTCACCTGTGTAAAAATACAATTCCTTACTTATAGAAAGCTAGCATATCAGGTAATAAACTAAACCTCATCTTTCCTTTTGGTATGTTGGTTTCTGTGTTCAGGAATTTTTGTTTGCTTGTGTGTATGAAGGAGCACAATTGCATGATTCTTCACTTGCAGATTTAAATATTTCATTATCAGGAAAATTAGGTGAATTTGAAGGTATAGTTTGCTGAAGCCCACTTAATTGGTTACGTGTATGTATGTCATTTCTGCAGCAGTATCTGGCATCCTGCCAGAACTATATGCTTCTGAAAACGAAGTTCATGCTTTTCATGCCAAAAATTCCAGGTTCAGTCTTTTACATCTCCAGTAGCGCTGGTTTATTTTATTTTATTTTATTTTATTTTATTTTATTTTATTTTATTTTATTTGTCACATTTATATGGCTGCCCATCTCACACAAAGTGACTCTGGGCAGTGTGCAATAAAACCCCCATTAAAAACACTACAAAACCAATTAAAACCAATTAAAACGGTAAACAAAGTTAAAAACAAAACCACAAGCAGGAGAATATTACACATAATACAGCCAGAGTAATGCTCTAGTTGCCTGGCAAGTAGTCAGCGTTAGGTAGATTGGATTGAATTTAGAATAAGGGAGTCAGTTTCATATGTTCATATTTTAGATAAAGCATTCTCGATTATTGCAAATCAGGAGTATCCCTAAACCCCAAATAAAACCAAGCAATCATTTTGCCTGTCAGCACTGACTTCTTGTCAGTCCAAAAGAAAACTGAAGAAGCAGGACCTAGTGTTGTCTTAACAATCCTAATGAAAAGGATGTAAATAACCTTCACCTTTAGCCCCAGTTAAAGTGTGAAAATTAGTTAAGAATTCATGAGCTGCAAACAATTACATTTTCAGGCATTTTGTTTGGTTTAGTTATCAAACTTCCAAACATTCCTTAGCATGAGGACTAGAAGCTTATTGTTTCAGAACAACTGCTGGCGAAGGAGCCAAATAACATGTCATTCACATCAAATACATGTTTACAACCAAGTGCACTCCAGATACATTGGACCTCTGGGAGGTGAATGCATCCTTGGGTATCAAGTTTTGAAAGCTGGGTTGTTACTATCACTGTTAGACATCAGAAGCATAATAATGAAGCTGTCTTGTCTTGGAGAATGCTTGCTTTTTCCTTGTGAGATACTCAGACAGGGCTAAGGATTTAGGGTGACCAAATGCCATCCTTTCCTGGGCTTTTATTTTCTATTAAAATGCTTCCACATGGCTTACTACTTAAGCTGAAAAAAAGTTAAAACACATTTGATGGTATAAATGGCCCTTCCAATTCTATGACTCTAATTGTAGAATTGGAAGCGGCCATTTATACTGTCAAATCCAACTTTCTGCTTCATACAGGAATCCAAATTAAGGTATCCATTACAGGTGGCTGTCTAGCTCCTGCTTGAAGACATTTAACTAAGGAGAGACAACCACCTTCCTAGCTAAATGGTTCCACTGTTCTTACTATTAGGATCCAGGCGCTGGGCAAAGGCATGGCCCTGAGACACGAGAAAGCTCGCTGGGCCTGGCTAGGAAGGAGACTGTGGGATAGAGCTGGCAAAGGAAGTAGGATGGTGGTGTGGGCAGTGGCTCCTTGGGCACCTGTAATGGTATGTGGGAATGACCTTGAGAGACGAGGGAAGAGATGCTGCCTAGGGAATGATCAGATAAAAGAGGAACCTGCAACTGCTTAATAGTCAGAGAAAGAAATTTAGGAAGGATTCGCCCTAATTGGCTGTAAAAAAGAGACAGAGGGAGATTTGTACTTTCAGACTTGCAAGATTCTGTTAATGAAGCCTTACAATAAAGTAGAATTAGCTCATCTGGTCATGTTTCCTGTCTGGTTTACATGGGAGGGCTGACAGCACAATGCTCAAAGCTGCCATCTTTGCCCAGGGAGCTGCTGCCTACCCTATCTCCTCTGCCAGCTCTGCCCCACTGTCTCTTCCCTGGCCAGGATGAGGCTCTGCTGCCCTGCCACATTCGCCATGCGTGTCCCGGGGACATGCCCTTGCCCAGCACCTGGATCCCGAGCTAACAGCAGGAGGAAGATGACAGCAAAGGTCAGCTGGGGTTGGCAGGGGTAGGCAGCGATGGTGGAGTGCAGGGCAGCCAAAACGGCAGAGATGCGGGGAGATGGGTGGGGGGAGTTGAAGCAGAGGCAAGTGTGGCAGGGTGGCTGAGCCTTGTCTGCCAAAGGGAGCTTGCCAGGCCTTGCTGGGGAGAAGGCAGCAGGATGGAGCTGGCACTTCGTGCAGGGCAGGAGAACCATGAGGTCCTTGCCTAACGACGGCACAGTCCTTGCCTAAGGACTGCAACTGGAACTGCCGTGCATGGTTGCATGATGTTTTGCCTAACAACCTCTTCACTTAGCAGTGGAAATTCCGGTCCCAATTAGGGCTGTTAAGTGAGGACTACCTGTACCCAGTACCCTCATTGTGTCCTCTTATGACTTAGTTCCCAGTGTTCTAATCCTTATTACCCTTCACTACATCTGTTCCAGTTTGTCTACTAAGTATTTCCTGTTGATGAGGATCAAGTTATGGAGAGCTGATCACTGTGTGCCTTCTTTTACCTTTCAGAGGAGGAAATGCTCTCCTGTACTGAAATTAACAGAACTATTTCTCATTGCTGAATATCAGAACAAGAACACAACTCAACTGTATACTCTGTAGTTACACAAATGTTGATTTAAGCTGTTGAAACATCCTTTGTTTATCAGGAAAATCTTCCACCTTGCATTATTCCAAGAAGAGTTAAAATGCTGGTGAGGAGTGTCTTATATAAAGACTTTTATATTGCCCACCGGCTACACCAATGCAGATTCAAGTAGAATCTCTCTTCCAAGGTCCAAGCGACAGAGAGGGAGCTAGATCATTGTCACAAACATTACCCATCAGCAGCTTCTCCTACGAAGTATGACAGAGGAAGAATGGGACCAGCATATTGGATGGGTCTGAGGACATAAAACTATCCATTTTAAATAGGATTTGTCCTGTTATGGCCCAGAATAATTAGTATAGTTTGGTCAGGGATAGTAAGCTTTCACGATCATGGTTGAATTAATTATATGCATGGAGTATAGTCAAAGTCATCTTAGATAGTACAGGTAAAGGTTTCCCTTGACATTAAGTCCAGTCGTGTCCGACTCTAGGGGGCGGTGCTCATCTCCGTTTCAAAGCCGAAGAGCCAGCGTTTGTCCATAGACACTTCCGTGCTCATGTGGCCAGCATGACTACACGGAACGCCGTTATCTGCCTGCCGAAGTGGTACCTATTAATCTACTCACATTTGCATGTTTTCGAACTGCTAGGTTGGCAGGAGCTGGGACTAGCAAAGGGAGCTCACCCCATCACGCGGATTTGAACCGCCGACCTTCCGATCGGCAAGCTCAGCAGCTCAGCGGTTTAACCCGCAGCGCCACCGCATCCCTTAGATAGGTTGTGCTTTAAACTAAGCACAGTCTAATCTTCTGACCAGTGTAAGTGTAACCCAGTTTTCCCCCACCTGTTTGAATCCAGAAAATTGGGTTAATTGTGTAAACCAATGTGAATTAAGGATAAATATCATGCATGCAGCATGAAAAACTTGTTTAAAAGACCCCTAAAACTTTAAGGCTCAAGCTTTAAGAATTTTAAGAGGTTGTACAATTGCTTCAGGGTTGTTCTTCTGTCCCCAGAAGGGCTCATACTGTATGCTTTGAATTGTGCATCTGTAAATCTTTATGACACTCTTGATGGTATAAATGGAAAACATTAAAAGTGAGAAATATTGCAACTTTGAAAAATCAATTATTAAGAAATAATGAGGTATTCAGTCCTTTGTTCATCATTAAAGTATATCAATATATTAAGATAAAACTGCTAGATGAATACTATAGAGTATAATATAAAACTGTAAATATACAACAGTAGAAAGAATACAGTAAATATTCCTAAAACGTATGTTTCCAAACATGATAAAAAATTCAGCTATATACCCAATAAAACCTGCATAAAAATGGCAGTTTTTCAATAAATGTCTTAATGAAAATCAAACCACTTAAATTTGATTTATTTGAATTTTACACTTCTTCCAGAAGTTTAGGGTATTTCCAATTACCTCAGTCACTCCAAGGGTATCTGCTGGGCAATTAACAGTGCTAAAATAGCACGTGACAGGACAATTGAGGCTCCACTCCTTTTTAAAATACATCACACATTTATAAAAAGGAGTGGAGCTTTGATCACCCAGTCACACCTGCCATTTTGACCCCCCTGTTCTGTGCTGCCAATTACCCATGGCCCACTTCTGATACAAATTCAAGATATTTATTGCAATTGTAAATCTTTCATCAAAGTGACATAACACATGCTGCAAAATCAAAGGCACAAGAGCTTACTTTTGCAAAAGAGTCTGGAGAGACCAATCTCAAGTTCAGGAAGGTTTTAATAATAGTCCATTTCTAGTTCAAGGTTCTGGGTAATCCAACAATAGGACACAGAATAAAAGGAAATTAGAACATTTTTTTTCATCTTGTCAGTAAAGGAATCACTTTTATACTGTATAGCCCTGACTATCAGCTGGACTAATTAGCTGAAACATGCTTCTCTATTTCAAGTAGATGGCTTGACTCTTAGCTCTTCCCTTTGTAATTTGCTACATGTTGCTGGACTCAGGATCTTGCTTAGCCCAGGATCAGCAGACTTAGCCTGCACCTGTATCTTTTCTGGTCAAGCTCTTTAGCTTTGGAATCTGAAAAGTCAGAGTTATCCCTAAAACTCCCCCCGCCTGCAGATGTTCCTGCTCATAACAGTCTGGTGAGGTAGTTTGAGATTATGAATGCATTTCATGTTTGAACTGGACTATGAATCCAAATTCAACATTTTATTACTATAAAGGCATTAGTAGTTACAAATAATGCTTTACTACTATAATTGTAGCACCCCTTGGTCACGTGATTGCGATCCAGGTGCTCGAGTGCCCGGCTTGCAATTATGACATCTCAGAGAGCTGTGGTCATGTGATTGCCATTTGCAACCTTCCCTGCTGGCTTCCCACAAAAAAATCAATGGGGAAGCCAGCAGGGAAGATTGCAAGTCACTCTGGTAAGTCGCAAGTCGCTCCAGTAAGTTGCTCCCACTCATACCACCCTCCCGCGCGCAGCCTCTGCTGGCCTCCCCAAGCCCTCCCCAGCTTCCCTCAACTCATGTATGGCTTGCAACAGGACTCCCAAGCCTCCCCCAGCCTCCCTCCCTTCATGCATGGCCTGCACTGGGCCTCCAAGCTCTCCACAGCCTCCCTCGACTCACATAGGGTCTGCACCTGTTCTCCCGAATCCTCCCAGGGCTTCCCCGACCCCCCCCACATGGTACCCCATGCTCCTTACCTGGGACTCCCACCACTTCTCATTTAACAACCTGCATGTCTTGGGGTTATGACGGCTGCTGGGATTGCCAGGATTGCTGTCACTAAGTGATGCTGTCACGTGGCATCACACTTTATGACAGTGTTGTTTAGCAGTGGCAATTCTGGCAGCCCCAGTTGTCAAGGATTACCTTGTATTTGCTAATGTAATGAGGCTACCCTTGATATTTATTTCAGAATTGGTCTTTTACAATTGATGGGGCCACTTGAACCATCTAGACGATATCCAGTACATTATTTTTCATTTAATATTTACTGTTGTAAGATTTTTATGTATATGCCACCTAAAATGTTACAGCAGATGGGTAGGGTATAAGTTGTGGAAATAAATAAATTGAGAGAAAAATCTAAAATAAATTGATATATCTGTTTTGCTGTGCATTTATGCGTGGGAAAACACCAGCTAATAGTACTCATATAACTGCAGTAATATATATTACGTGTTTTGAACACTCTGAAAACATATGTAAGTTTTACATTATTAAAACTATTTATATGTGGAAAAGTATCCCCATTTGAAGTGACTTCAAGAAAACCATTATCTTACCGGTGCTTGTTTTCTTGATTTGTTGAATATATATGACTCAGGAAGAAGCAGAAGACATTTTAAAATTTTTGATTTCACAAATACAAATTGTATCTAATCAAAGCAATCCTTTAATTTTTATTCTCCAGAATATTTCCCTCCCCTTTTCAGTAGAAAATGGAAGGGAAAGGAGTGCAACATTATGCCTTTATTTTAAAAAGTAAATCCCATTCTGTTTATTCTCAAGTGTGGGTACAGTTTCAGTTTTAATAATATCAAATATTATACAATTTTTTTTAAAAAGGTAACTAATCCATGGATCGCCAAGGAAGCTTGAACCCCTCTATATCATGTTATTATATTATTTATAGATCTCTTTTTTATAAAATAGTAAAAACATCTATAAGAAACAACAACAGAAAAAAGCAGCATAAAACCAGATTGTCAAATCGATAATCCAGCAGTAAGGATGGACAAATTAGTTTTCTTTTTTTCCATATTCAGATGTTTTAATCTCAATTTTTTCACATCATATTTATGAATAAACTTGCCAATTTTGGATTTTTTGTAAAAAACAGAAAAATGGGAAAAATTATGATTATCCAGATACTGTAGCTGGGGAAAGTTCATGCATATGGAAGTATTATCATCTGGTGACATAAGATTTAGTATGAAGAACATTTCTAAGACTTAACCCAATTCTCTTTTTTCAAAAGTATTGGACTGCAATTCTGGTCATAATCAAACCACATGTCCAATGGCTGTTAAGGTTAGCTCTCTTTATTGTTTTATTGTGTTTGATTTTTCCAACTTAATGTGTTAACATTTCATAATAGTGTAATTTTTAATGTTTTGATTATTAGAATTTCCTTTGGGTGCTCATAAGGACCATAAGGATTAAAAACATTGATTAATAAGTAAAAATACACATACAAAACATTTTTTTGGTTTTAAGGTTGCTAGCTTGCCTACAATATTAAAGGTGGAGAATAGCAGTAGCTTAGCTGGTGTTCTAATTTATTAGTTATATTTTTTAACATTAAGTAGGAAGTTGGAAGTGTCTTAAACCACCCATTTGAAGTCTATGGAACTACTTATCAAAGCATGATACAAATAATTTCAAACATAGTAAGAATCACAAAAACAGTAAAATTTAGATAAAACATGAATTAACACAGTGCAATAAAATAGTATACAAATAGTATCCAAAGTCCAAAAGCAACCATCAGCTTAGACCACACAAAAATGACTAAAGTAAAAAATCTTTAATAGTTCGGGAGAATAAAACAGTCTGAACCTGGTACCAAAAGCATAGCATTATAGATGACAGGCAAATGTAACGAGAGAGAACACTCCAGGTTATAGAACCACCATTGAGAGAGGTCATTTTCTCATGGCCAGTCTCTAAACTACACATAAAAGAGCAATTGGAAAAGATTTCCACAGCTGATCTTAGGTGTGCATAGATAGTTGTATTCCATCAGACCTCAACATCCCAAGACAGGCAGTATTTTTAACATCACAATCAGCACTTTGAATTGGCCCCAGAAACAGCAAAAAAAAAGTTTTGAATAAAATGTAAATTTTCAGACCCATCTTCAAAGGTAAGTGCTCAGAAACACAGTCTTCAGATAGTCCTAATTTAGCATGCATACCTTTATGCAAATCCTGCACTGTATGCAGCTGTGAATTTGACTCAGGTTTTGGGATTTGATGGAAATGAATACACAAACTCAGTTTGTTAGCAACACAGCATCTAAGCTTCTCACAGTATAACGAGTCCAGTTGAGTTCCCCCATGATGTGAATAAAAATTGGATGGTCACGAAAGTACATTGTTATATTGCTTTTGTTCAGGTGTGTAAAAGGTGAATTTAATCTTGAATAATTCTTTAAATACCTGAATAAGTTGTTTGAATTAAGAAAAATGTTAGTGCTTCAAAAATCTCTTTGAAATACTGTATCAACATGTGTTAAACTTTAAATTGTAATTTATTGCATTACTTGTATAACATTTAAAATTATGTGGACTCAATTAGTCATTATCAAACTTCTATTTTTTGTTTTTGTTTTAATATCCCAATATAATACTCAGAAGGTAGATAAGAATATCTTTAACTAAATTTCAAGGTCCATTTTTATGAAAATATACCAAACTGTCATACATTAAAGCAAAAAAATAAGATGCTCAATTTTTCATACTTCCATGAGCTATACTAATTTCAGCGGAGTGTTCCATAATATAGTGTCACTTTTCCTCATCTGAATTGACCAGGTATGTTGGGACTTTAGTTTCCATGAAATATCAGTTTTAAAACATGAAATTGAAGGAGGCTGGTGTAGTGTATTAAGTATTCGGTGATTCTGCAGGTTTTCAATTCAAAATATAAATATGATTTTAAACTTCAGTAATGTGTTGAATAGAAATGCTGCTGCCAGCTGCATCTCATATGTTTGGTCAGATTGATATTAAATGAGGGAGTCATTACTTTTAAGAACCTTTAGATAAAAATAACCTCCCAACTTTTCAATATTTGCAGCTACCTGGTGAAGACATTTTTAATGAAAAAAAAGTGGCACTTTTTTTTGTGAAGAATGAAGTGGTTTATGCAACTCATGAGTAGGATTAAGGACCTTTCCTTGTGGGTACTGTTAATAAATGAATAGCAATCCAGCATGTCTGGATGGTGCCAGGCTGGGGAAGACTGTTATATGAAATTATCTAATCCACTTTTAAAGACATAAAAGGTTTTTTTGTATACCTTGTAGCAGTTCCTACAATAATAATATGATATAATAATAATAATAATAATATGTCTAGGTTGCCCAACTCCAGAAGAACTCTGGGCAGCTTTACAAAATAAAAAAAAAATTTTTTTTATTAAAAAGACAACATTTGTCAGAGGGAACAACATAACTTTTTTCCACACTAGCTCCAACTTAAAGGAGCCGCAAACACCCTAATCTTAACCTAGCCTAGCCTAAAGATACACTTTTATTAACAGTACTGAACGGATTACTTGTCAACTGACATAATTATGATATGAGTAGGAAAACAATCCACTTTCTTCACATTGTGCACAGTTTTATAAATCTTCATCATGCTCTAAACTGCTTCTTTCATCTAAGTTAAAAAAGTCTTACGTATATACTTTTAGCCTTTCTTATATGAAATAATTTACAAATACGTCAATCACTTTTATTTTCCATTTTCTGACCCCTTTCTAGCTTGTAATGCTCTTTTGGAAATGAGGTGACTGGAACTGCACAGTGTATTTGACATCTAGTCAATTCCATATGTTTGTGTAAGGACTTCAATTTTCTCAGTGTAAGAGCTTTCCAGGCATAATTCTTCTTGCTGTTTTTAGAATCCTGCTGTCTATATTAATATGCAGTTATAGGACCAAATGAGATGCTATGTTATATCTCTAACTGCTTCAGTGTGCATAGTTTTTATTTTTAAATGATTGTGCAAGGCTCACAGAGTGATTAGTGTTTAAGCTTGCATAGAAATGAAATTTAGCCATTTTCTCTTTTCATTTTCCCCCCGTAACATCTCTTCTTTCCCTGCCTCATTCTTACTATCCTTTATTTGATGTTGGTTTCTAGAGAGGCGTTGTCGTTGGGACTGCAACGAAGAAGAACTAGCTAAAATCTCGTACTTTATCTGGAATTAGTTATGAGTTTCTGTCAAATGTTCTTTAGCCTTCTGCAGCCTAGTGTGCTGCATGGATGTTGGACTGTAACTCCTAAAATTGGGAGCCTGCATGCTATGCACAATTAAAGTACAGTATTCTGTAATTTAATGTCTGGCTTTCTGGTATGCTTGATTGTAAGCTGAAGTATGCTTCATATATTGAAACCTCCTCCTCTTCCCCTCCCCACTTCTATGTTCAGTATAAGACTCAGGGTTTCTCAACCAGGGTTCTAGGTTGAGAAAAACATGGGAGATTATGATTTATTTAAAAAATTATTTCAAATTGGGGCAACTTCACATTAAAGAGGTACGTTTCATTCTTTATTTTTAGTTTAAGAACACTGTTAATGCATATATACAGGCCTACACATGAAAAAATATAATTATTTTGTAACTTCTGGCCTATATTTGAGCCTGAATGTGCAGGGGTTCCCTGAGGCCTGAAAAATATTTCAAGGGTTCCTCCAGGGTCAAAAGGTTGAGAAAGGCTGATGAGACTGTTGGGTTGCAACAAACATTTTTCAATTTCTCTTTGTTGGAGATGGAAATTAAAATATACAGAGGACTGGGTCACCTGGGACCTGTGAGCCATTGTCTGGAGCATGGCTGTCTGCTAAGTTACAAAGCTGCAAAGTTCAGTTCAGTTAATGGGAAGATTGTTGTTGTTTATTTGTTTAGTCGCTTCCGACTGTTTGTGACTTCATGGACCACCCCACGCCAGAACTTCCTGTCGGTCGTCAACACCCCCAGCTCCCCCAGGGATGAGTCCGTCACCTCTAGAATATCATCCATCCATCTTGCCCTTGGTCGGCCCCTCTTCCTTTTGCCTTCCACTCTCCCTAGCATCAGCATCGTCTCCAGGGTGTCCTGTCTTCTCATTATGTGGCCAAAGTATTTCAGTTTTGCCTTTAATATCATTCCCTCAAGTGAGCAGTCTGGCTTGATTTCCTGGAGGATGGACTGGTTTGATCTTCTTGCAGTCCAAGGCACTCTCAGAATTTTCCTCCAACACCACAGTTCAAAAGCATCGATCTTCCTTCTCTCAGACTTCCTTATGGTCCAGCTCTCGCAGCCATATGTTACTACGGGGAACACCATTGCTTAAACTATGCGGACCTTTGTTGTCAGTGTGATGTCTCTGCTCTTAACTATTTTATCGAGATTGGTCATTGCTCTTCTCCCAAGGATTAAGCGTCTTCTGATTTCCTGACTGCAGTCAGCATCTGCAGTAATCTTCTCACCTAGAAATACAAAGTCTGTCACTGCCTCTACATTTTCTCCCTCTATTTGCCAGTTATCAATCAAGCTGGGTGCCATAATCTTGGTTTTTTTGAGGTTTAGTTGCAAGCCAGCTTTTGCACTTTCTTCTTTCACCTTCATCATAAGGCTCCTCAGTTCCTCTTCACTTTCAGCCATCCAAGTGGTATCATCTGCATATCTGAGATTGTTAATGTTTCTTCCCACGATTTTAACCCCAGCCTTGGATTCCTCAAGGCCAGCTTGTCGCATGATGTGTTCTGCGTACAAGTTGAATAGGTAGGGTGAGAGTATACAGCCCTGCCGTACTCCTTTCCCAATCTTAAACCAGTTCGTTGTTCCGTTGTCTGTTCTTACTGTTGCTGCTTGGTCATTATACAGATTCTTCAGGAGGCATACCAGATGACTTGGTATCCCCATACCGCTAAGAACTTGCCACAATTTGTTATGATCCACACAGTCAAAGGCTTTAGAGTAGTCAATAAAACAGAAATAGATGTTTTTCTGAAACTCCCTGGCTTTTTCCATTATCCAGCGGATATTGGCAATTTGGTCCCTAGTTCCTCTGCCTTTTCTAAACCCAGCTTGTACATCTGGCAATTCTCGCTCCATTTTTCCAATCTGATGGCCATTCTTGTGTTTTCCAAATTTGCTGGCATATAGCATGCATTACCTTGACAGCATCATCTCGCAAGATTTTGAACAGTTCAGCTGGGATGCCATCATCTCCTGCTGCCTTGTTATTAGCAATGCTTCTTAAGGCCCATTCAACCTCACTCTTCAGGATGTCTGGCTCTAGCTCACTGACCACACCGTCAAAGCTATCCCTGATATTGTTATCCTTAATGGGAAGATTGCTGACTATTTTTTTATACTTGACTATACTTGACTGTTTTTCTATACAAATAGAGTTGAGAAAAGGAATGCTGGAAATATTAGTACTGGAAGAAAACCTGAAAAAAGGGTACTGAACATGTTATTTAAGCTCCACTGCAGTCCTAGTTCACTAGTTCCTGGTTGCCAGGTGAGAAGTGCATTGTTATGGAAGTAATAGGAATTTTAGATTATGTTTGTGAGGTACCATTGCTTTTCTGCATCTGAAATGGTTTATTACCTTACTGCATAATAGAACAAATATATTGAAGGAAACGTCAGATTTTTCCACATGAATTATTGGGAAGACTAATACTGTTGATAGCGTGGATTCACTTGTGTAGCTATCCAGGTTGAAATGGGCCATTGAATGTGGACAGATTGCATAATGTAGCCCCTAGTCCTAGTTCAGCTGGACTAGCAGTGTCCCTGAAATAGATTTCCTGAAAGATACAAGGGAATATCTTCAAAGACATAAAGATAATTAAGCCAAGACAAAACTTAATTTAGTATGATTAAGCTAATTAAGCAGATGGGATGTAAATGAAAACTGAGGTCAGGTATGATTATAAAATAAAGTATAGTGTGAAAAGAAAGACTACTGTTTTGTTAAGTAAATCATGTGTGATTGAAGAATATAGCTGGAAGAGCCCCAGAACCGTTTTTTTTAAACTTTTTAAAAATTATGTTGCCCTTTAAACACAATTTTTAAAGAGAACTGATTAGTATTCATTGCCAGTCTTCAGTGCCATTAGCTGAATCCTGGATGATGGATGATGAAATTGCTATAGTCCATTCCTGTCTTTGAATCCTGAGAGAGCAAAATACTTGGCCGGTCATCTTTTGGCCTCTATGTCTTTGTATCCAAATTATAAAGCATGGTGGAACTTTCTTCTGTTTATGAAACAAGCCAAGCTTGTTCTTATTGTTTTTTTTTAATTGTAATTGATCACTGATACAGCAGTTGCTGATACATTTTAAATTTTCTTGGGCTGTCAGTTTTCCACAAACTTGCTTCTTTTTTGTCTTTATATAGCTTCTGTTTAGAATAATAATTTTTAAGAAGAAATACAATATTTTAATCCCATGAGGAAAGCATTAATTACTGTTTATTTCCTTAATGTCTGTAATTTTTAAGGATGAGAAATACAGTAAAGTATTGACCTTTAATTCAAATTTTAATGGCAGATGTATGTATTAGTAAATCTACAACTTGATTTCATTGATTTTGGCCCTGCATTTAGTATATTAATCCCATGGTTCAGAATCATATTTCTGTAAGCTTTCCTTGCCTATGGAGGGGGGTGGGTTGTATAACAATATTGTTGTGAACAGCTAAGAAATCGGTACTCTTGCTTATTGAAGGAAATCTGCCATGACAGTATAATGCTGGTGTAAAAAAATGTTTATAGTTCTAATAAAGAAATCGAAAATCAAACATATTTATAATGAATTCAAAATTAAGAGTCAATAGAATTTTAAGTCTTCTAATTATATACCTGCAACTTTCAAAATAACAGTAAACTGATGTGTGACATATATCATTAATGCATAATAATAATAATAATAATAATAATAATAATAATATAATTAGTTTTATTGTGGCCAGAAATATAAGCTTGTAACATAAAGCTAAAATAATCAGTTGCAATTCACCCAACGCACTAGGCCGCATATGTTGGTTAATTAGAAAGCACATGCTGTTAATTTACCTCCTCTCCTTTTTATATTTAACTATGGTCCATGGCTTCTCTTAAGGCTAAGCATGTTTGAAACAAGAAAGGCCTCCATTTCCAATTATTCCTAATTGGAATTTGAAAACATAATCAGCATAACATTTCATTAGTACAAACTTAGTATATTAATACAAGTGCCTTATGCTTAAAAATCTGTGGAAGATTGCAGACCCCATTTCTGAATCTTCACTGCAGTTTTCATATGTCTGTTCAAGTAACCTGGAACAAAACAGTATATAAGCCTCTTGTCCTAACTCAGTGCATATACACAGACTTAGAGCTTAGTAAGATAAAAAACCATAACTCAGCAGATACTGGTTCCCAAAATCAACTTGTTAATTGATACTGTATGCAGTTTTATTCTGTGGACTTATTTGCTGGATATTGGTTATCAAGAACTCTTTTTTAAAAGTAGGATAGTCTGGAATAAATTACCTAAGAACTGAAATACTTTTCTATGTTGGTGGTGATGGTGGGTTTGTAGAACTGTACTAATCAGGTTACATATTTTGAAGATGACACTGAAATGCTATATATGATCTTAATTTAATCATGATGATTTTTTAAATTAGTAAGTTATCTACTGATAACTTTAGAAGTTTTGTTGGGCATTTCTATGATAGATTGTGCAAGATCATGATATGCATTTATATCAGTAGTTGAATGGTTCTTTTGTACTGGTAAAGATATATACAGGCAGCCTACGATCATTTGGTCAGTGACCATTCCAAGTTACAATGGCACTGAATGAATGGTGGTGACGACTGATCCTCAGAGTTCTGGCTGTCCCAGCAACCCCTGGTTCACATGATTGTGATCTGGGTGTTTGGCAACCTGTTCGCACTTATGACCAGTTGCCAAGCACCCCACGATCATGTGATTGCCATTTGCAACTTTCCCTGCCAGCTTCCCCAGAAAGTCAATGGGGAAGTTGGCAGGGAAGGTTGCAAGTCACTGGGGTAAGTCTCCCCCACCTGTGCACTTTCCCCCAGCCCCTCTGCACTTGCACCACACTAGCCACTCGTGCACCCTGGTGCACCCTCCCCAACCCACACTGCACCTCTGCACACCCTCCCTGACCTGTGTGGTGCCTTTTGCGCACCCTCCCTGGCCTGCGTGGTGCCTCTCGTGCACCCTCCCCAACCTGTGCAGAACCTCTTGTGCTCCCCCTTGCACCCTCCGTGACCCACACGGTGCCTCTTGCACACCGCTCATACCCTTGCGCACCTTCCTTTACCCACATGGTGCCTCTTGCACTCTCCCTCACACACCCTCCCCAACCCTCCCTGACTTTCTCAGCACCTCTTCTGTACCCCCTTGCACTCTCGTGTGCACCCCCTTGCACTTGTGCACCCTCCCCGACCCTCCTTTGCACACCCTCCCTGCGTCATGCTGCACCTCTTACACATCTTCCCCAACCTTTCCCTGCACCCCTGCCCCCCTGCCTGCGGGCCTGGGACTTCCAAATTCCTGTAGGATTCCCCACTGACTCCCCACTGACTTTGGTTGTTGCCTCGCCCAGCAACCGAATTCCGGTCCCAATTGCCAACATAAGTTGAGGACTACCTGTATATAAAATTCCCTCTCCTGAGAAGCTTGCTTTGTGCCTGCACTGTGATCCTTTCAGCCCCAAGTGAAGTCTTTTTATTTTTTCATACATTTTAATAATCATTTCAGTATTTCTGCAGCTCACTGTATATTTTTTCTCCAATTATCATGATTTTTATAGTGTATTTATTGCTGTTATTATTGCTACTTTTGCTTTTTTGTCCTCTTGCATCCTTGTGTGTTGTTTTGTATATTAATTTATACTGTTTGATTTCTTTTAAAATATGTTTTGACAGATTTAAACTACAGAGAACTGCAGTTAGTAAACTGTCTGGATGTATAATAAAATTCTGAGTGGATCTACTAGTTTTCTTTATCATTTGATCTGGCTGTGCAATTCAGGTGCTTATTTTAGGTCAGTTGGTTGAAAGAATATACTATTGAAACTAAACATAAAGAACTTTTGATATATTGCGCTTGGACTTGGGCAAAAAAGGTGATTGTATAGTCTTGGAACAGTACTTGTACCCCACACTCTAAATATTGCCTTAATTAAATTTGTCAACTTTCAGCTTTTGAATCAGCTAAGAGGTAAGAGCAGAGAGTTTGATTCTGTATGGTCTACATTCAATTCATTGTTTAAAAACTGAATCACAAAATTGAAAAAATTGAATAAAGTTAATATCTATCTTTAAATTGGCATGCATAGATAGATAGGTGGATAGAAAGACACATGTGTGTGTTTTAGTTTAGCTTATAATGTTTTTTTCCCCTCTATTTCCTGTGTTCTCCCTCTAGTTTGGTTTCTATGTAGTTTAGTATGTTTTTTTCCTCTATCATTTAAAAAAAATTCTATTGGTTAATTGTCTATTGTAAAATACATAGTTTTGTTGATATATTGATGTTTAATTTATATGTAACATCACAAATTACCAAGTTTTTTTAAATGTTAAAACTAATGTTTGTAATGTTTAATAAATTGAAAAAAGAAAGATATTGTGACCTAGAGAAGATATGTATGCTGTTGTAAATGAAATTCAGGCTTCCTTTCCCAGATTTGTGCCCTGGATTTGATCACTGCTCTGCCTTTGTTATGTGGCATCAGCACAGATGGCCCTCTAGCAGCCAGACTTGCATCAGGTGATACCTGTATCAGTGACTGCCCCCAGCCCACCATGGCCAGGAATTTTCATGGGGTCAGTACAGCAGCAGCAAGTACAGGTGAATCAACTTTCTCTCTTCTTATTGCTGGTGTGGCAACTGGAGAATCAAGGAGCATTGGCTTTGTCTGTATGTCCGAAGAAAGGAGCAAGACCTGGTAGATCAAGAGACATGAGCTGGCCTAGGTAGCCTCAGTATGGCGGTTCAAGACTCTGGTGAGGAAAAGACTTCTGTTGGCCCAGCCTACCCACTTGGATGAGGAGCACTGATAACCCTTGGAGTGCTGAGTTCTACACTTTACCAAACCAGCTCATGGGGAAAACAGGCTACTCCAGAGCAAGTAGGAAAAGAAGGGAACATGGCACCCTCTCTTCCAGAAGTTCTTTCTCACCTGATGGCTTAAGATCCTTATCGCATTGATGTGAGGGGAAAAAAAAGCCACCCTAAAAAGCTCAGAGAAAGAAATGCAGAAGCAAGGATATGTATTTCAGTGGTAGCAAAGACCAACAAAAGGTAACAAAAACAAAAACAAAATCCCAAAAGGTAACAAAAGGTAACAAAGACCAACAGAAGGACTGATATGAAAGAATATCATGTTTTGTTTTCTTAGCCTATAGTGAGGAAGAAGAATTCTCATATCCAGCAACAAAGTGAAACAAAACATTGGAGGCCGCATCCTTCAGGGGGCCATACAGTCCACACATTCTTACTAGGGGGCAGCCCTGATTTTCAAGGCAATAGTCCCAAAACAGGGAGAGATTCTCCTGTACTTTGTCTAACATAGAGCAGATAAGGTAATAGAGTTTACAAATGTGATGGGTTAAAGCCCATCTTGATTTCCTCATCTCCACTGTTTTATCATTGTGTTTCAGTAATGGAATTTCCTCATCCTATGTCTGTCAAGCATATGATATTGGATGAAAAATTCAGTTTTGTAAGGATCCTGACTTTATTTTCTGCGTTTGTTTTACTTGTAACTTCTCAGTCCTTGTATGCCTTCAAACAATAAAAATATTGGGAAGCTTGTAGCTCATTTTCCCCTTCCCCTAAAATTCCAGATTAGAGTGTCTGTATTGAATTTTTATTTAATATATTTAAAAGAGACATGTGGCCTTAACCCACTTTCCACTGGAGCAAGAGTTATTGCCTTACACAACATACTGTTTTGCCGTTTAGCTGGTGGGTTTTTTTCTAGTTGATAGAAATCATTGCATCCCTCTAAAAGAAGGTGGGGTATAGATGAGACAGCAGAGAATATGGGGCTTACTGGCTTTGTAGAAGGTGTGGGCCACATCTTCTTACTGTCTCTAGGCTCTGTGATTCTTGTTTCTGAAGTAGTGAAGTAAGGATGTAACAAACTGAGTTTTTGCTCCACCACACAGGCATTTCAGCTTGGATTCCTACTTTAAATGCACCCCACCTCATCCCCCCACCTTGAGCTCAGCCGTTACATTGTAGGCGTAAACAGAACTTGCTGCAGGATGTTGTGTGGAGGTCTGCTTCTTTCATATTTGAAGGCAATGAATTGTCTCTCTTAGCACTGCAAAATGCACCTGCCCCTCTCTCCTTTTAAGCATTTTAGCGAATTCCAGGGAAGGGAAGGAAACATTTCTTGATGGAATTGCTTCATATGGCTGGTTGCATCGTTCACAGCAAATCTCTCCCTCCCACTCCCCTTTAGACCACAGGAATGTTGTTGTTTGAGTTCCCTCTGGATTGCACCACAGATAGCTTGCTTTAATGCTGCAGCCCTTCTTACTAGCCAAGATGTATCTAACTGAGCAGCCCTAGCTGTGAACAAAAGCTGATAAGGTTGGTTTTTCTTGCAGACTGCCAGTGCTTTATCTGTGCATCTCTGCTTGCTTCAGGGAATTATAGAAGAACACTTGATAAAAGGAACAAGACAGGTGGCAGTGCTTCTAGGCATATATATTAATTAACAATCTGATTGCATCTCCAGAACCTCTTCTGTCACAGCCTACAGGGTTCCATTAAACTACTAATCTGACCCAATTTCTGTTTCACCAATAGACTTGAGACTCGGCACATTGTGTAATATGATGGGCTATATTGAGAATAAGGAATAAAACCCAATTATTATGAGTAAGCAAGCAATTAAATTTGTTTTATTTTGAGAATTTATACCCCACTTCTCTTGAAAATAGACCATGTTAATGCAATGTAACTTACTTAAAAATACTTATTTTTCTCAGAAAGTATAAGGAAGCCAACGGTGTCATTGGTAAAGTATAAAAAATGTTTTATGACAAGACCAAAACCTGAAAAGAGAAAGATAATCATGATTCATTTTAAGAGTGTCATCATAATCTAAAAAATGATAAAAATATTACTACCGTTATCATAGCAATAGTAGAATATGGTTATTAGTAAATCTATTAGCAGAGTAAGAAAACAAACATCAGTATGATCCAAGGACCTTTCTCTGTGGCAGTTCTTAACCTTTTTGTGCCATGGATTCTTTTGAGAATCTGGTGAAACCTTCAGACCCCTTCTCAGAAAAATGTGTTTAAATGCATAAAATATTATCTATAAGTTGCATTGCAGAGGAAATCAATTATGCTTGAACTGTTAAATAACAAATACATAATATAGTAACATATGCTTCTTAATAACAAGATATATTCTTTTTTATGGTATAATTATGGTTTTTAGTGAAGTTAAACATTTTTGGAGTCTAGAGACAATAAATGTCTTTGTTGTCACATATATTATTGAAAGAAAAGTTACATTTTAGTTAGAGGTTACTGAAAGTAAAGTTGTAATTTTTTTCCCATCAAAGTTCATACGCCCCCTGGGGTCTGTGGACCTCAGGTTAGGAAACCTCCTCTATGGCATTGCTATCCAGTAAAATGCAGTATTTGAGAGGGAAAGCTTTTCTCAGATACGAGAGCAGAGTCTTAGTTTAGCCACTGGGAAAACCCTTTTGTGGAGCAATCTAAACAAACTTTAGAGCCTGTTGAGTCCCAATTAACCTTGATGAATAGAAAGATTTAAATGACATGTTTCATGGCCCCAAATTGTAGATTGTTAAAAAAAAACATGATCGGCATTGTAGATACTTTCATGGGGGCAGATGTGTGTGATGAAACACATGTAATGCAAAAACTGCCCCTTACGTACTTACTTGCAAGTACAAAAGGGTAGAGCTTGTATCACAACATCACACATTTTGTCAATTTGGCATTATGGTTAGGAAGAGACGCTGATGATCAGTACTTCGAATTATGACAGAAATCTTTGAAGTCAGACCAAATTAGAAGGATTTGCATGTTCCCAATAAGTATTACTGGTATATAGTTTACAATTCCATACCTTTCTTAGAAGAGAGTCCCAAATAGTGGACAATATAGCACAAGTGATGTAGCTAACCATGTGCCCCCAGAGCCAGATGTTCAGTCCCCAGAAAAGGCATACAGTACCTGCTGTATTAAATTAAACTGATCAAAGATTCACCTGGCCTTAGCAACTTTTGAGCATGCTGGGATAAAGCTAGATCCTAGAGCTCTCCCAGACTACAAATTAGCAGTACAATGTCATCCAATAAACTGGATTTGTATTTTAAGTCAGTACTATCTAGAAATAACTGCTCTTTATCTAGACTTGATTAAACTTAAGTTCATTAGTCTACCTCTAGCCCATGATCACCTCCAGATAGCCCTGCTACATAGTGGCAGTTAAATTTTAAAAAATTGAAAATCACAAACAAAAGATTTCAACTAGTGAAACAATGAGAGTAGCACACGGTAACAGCAACAAAGATTACAGAAGACAAATCAATAAAAAGAATAGTAGGGAAGCATTAGTGCTCTGAATCATCAATCGGACCTGATCAAGGTCAATCCAGAAAGCCAAATGTTTCTTCCCACATAACAAAAGTACGTCATCAAGGGAGATGATACTTAATAAGGGATTTCAGAGCACTTCAGTGAACAGGAACGGGAATTTGTAACAGAGCCTTCTTGAATTGAATGGACACTATGGGAAGGATGTTACAAGTAGAATAGTTCGTAAGATTCCCAGTTCCCAAGCCATTTAGGTAAGAACCAGCACTTTGAATTAAGCCTGGAATTATCCAATAGCAAAAATTTTTTAAAAAAGTTTTGGAGTTAAGTGCTTCATCCTTCTTGCCCCAGCCAATAATGTAGTTGGTAGTACTTTAGTTTCATTTTTGGGTTGATGAACATGGAATCACATATATAGTGCTTCCTCCTCTAGTTTTTCTTCAGAATAATAACCATATGAGTAAAATAGATACCGTGGAAAGATAGTGTCTGGCCCGGAGTCGCTCACTGAGCTGAGGGATGACTTGAATCTAGGTTTTCCTGGTCCTAATCCAACACTTTAAGCACTATACCTAACTGGTTTATTTAAAATAAGAGCGTGACTACATGAATCCTGCTATCAGATATAAGATGGTAGGATAATCAAATGGAGCAGTTGTTTTGCTGCTAAAGTCTTTGGCATTCATTGAAATACTATTAAGTATCCAAAGACAGGAACTGTGATATTGGAAACAATTACTTGGAATTTTTTCATAAATATATTGAATTGTCTTGTATGTTACTTGTGTTACTCCATTTAGCTTGCTTGTGCGAACCCTTCTGTTGTTATTTTTATCAGACATGTAATTGAATGCATTTTGAAAAGCTTTTAACTCTAGAATCAATTTCAGTTAGTCACTACAGCTTTCTACAATAGTACATAAGGTGTCATACAAAGTGAATGGCCATTCAAAGAACCATACAGGGATTAGAGAGGTTTCATGGTGATTTGATTTGTTTTGAAAGTAGGACAACAATATGGCAGAATAAGAAGTATTGGTGGAGAAACCATGTAATGAACAAGAGATAGAAAAGATGTAGGCATAAAGCAAAGCTTACCCTGTTTCCAAGAGAAATAGAAATGATATTCAGCCTGGATATGCAGAGCATGTTAATCCAGAATTTTGTTGTTGGGTTTTTTGGTTTATCATGTTATGTGAATCTAGCCATTGTACTTTGCAGATCATGGTTTATGGTTTGTGTTATGCAAGCTAAGCTAGTTGTAGTTGAGTTAAACAAACTACCATCTTAGTACATTGTGTGTGTCCTAACACTTTGTGATACTACTTTATTCACAAGATGCTCTACAGTTCCAGAAAAAACTGTGGAAGTAATATAGTAATGAAGATAAAGAAATACTGACTGTGTTAATGCATAATTTATAATTGTTTCGCTGCCCAGAGTCACTGGTTTGAGATGGGTGGCTATACAAATAGAATGAATGAATGAATAAATAAATAATGCTAACCCAGGATTTTAAATCATGGCTTTTTGAGCAAACTGTAAGGGCTTGGTTCACACTTAATGTCAGGTATAATTGGTGACATCATATAATGATGATGATGATGTGTCAAGTTGATGTTGACTCTTAACAACCACGCAGATTGGTTTTATCCAGGATTATCTGTCCCCGACTTGGTCCTTCAGGTCTTCCAACAGTGCACCCATTGTGCTGTGATTGAGTCCATCTACCTTGCTACTGGTCATCCTCCTCTTTCCTTTCCTTCCACCTTGCCCAGCATTATAAACTTCTCCAGAGAGCTAGCTCTTACCATAATGTGCCCAAGTATGATAATTTGAGCCTGTCATTTGTGCCTTGAGTGCAAGAACTTTGGGTTGTTCAATGATCTCTTCGTTTGTTTTATTGGCTATCCATGGTATTCTCAGGAGTCTTTTCTAAAACCAATACTTTTTCTATCCTCCTCCTTTCACTTCCATAGAGTGTCACAGGGAAAACCATTGCCTGCATGCCTCTGATCTTTGAGGGTATAGATGCATCATGGCATCTGAATATCTTTTCCAAGGCCTTCATGACTGCTCTACCAAGTTCCAGCCTGTGGTGCATTTCTTGACTGCTGGTTCCTTTACTGTTGTTAGGATCCTAAAAGGCAGAAGATATCTACCACTTTTGAATTGCTGTTGTCAATTCTAAGGCTTACTGTCATTAGTTTGGTCTTCTTTATATTCTGATAACCATGGGATTTTCTGGTGTGACCCCCCACCACAGGGAGGCAGGACTTGTTTGAGTGGTCCACCCCTGGCAACTGGTGGACCCGGATGGGTTTCAAAGAGTACTGGGGATTGTTCCTGATGGTTTGCTGCACATTCCGTCTGAGACCTTGGTTGTGCCTGGAACAAGAAGGTGGAAGAGGCCTTGGATCAGATTGCACCCATGTGGCCTCTCATTTTGTGAACCTGGCACTCTCTATGGTTTATGGAAGAATTGAGGGAGATGAAGTAGGTGAAGAGACACTCCTGGTCCCTTTCCTTAAATGTTGCCATCTTAGCACCTGCCCTATGGAACATCCTTCCTCCTAAGGTCTGGCAGGCTCCTACCCTTTTAACCTTCCAAAAAGCACTTAAGACCTGGCTTTTCCTCCAAGCTCTGGGATAGGGTGAGTTTGGTATGGGATGAACTTGTGAACTGCATGGGAAAGTTGGTTCAAGATGGGCAGCATTATAAATGTTGTAGATGATAGATAGTCACATTATGGCTTAGTGGTACATATAAACTGAGTTATAACAGAATAGGGTAGAAACCTGTGGTCACCTCTGTAGCTAGCTAGTCATGGCCTGATAGGTTTCCCAGGAAGAAAGTTGCAGCTAGTGTACATCCTGCAGTGCTAGTCTATTATTGTATGCAAGAATTGTCCTTCATAGCTAGATTCTTGGCTTTGGAAATAGTAAGAGCCAGCCACCCTGTTGGTCTGAGGGAGAGGAAGTTCTGATTCACCTGCAATTCTAGAGTGTAAAGTGGAAAAAATGGAGTGTTGCTCTCCTTTTATCTGTCTTTTTATGGGGGAAAAATGCCTAAGAGTACCTTTTTTCAACAGAATATTGTGAAATTAAAATTTAGAAAATTGTGAGTGAATATAATGTACCAAATTCTGAATTGCAGTCCTTTGAAATCTGATTTATTAAAGCACTTATAATATTTTTGGTTTTCACCAGAACAGAATGAAACTTATAGGGAAGCTATGCTAATATGAGGGGATCAGTGTGCTAAATTTCATAGAAATCTACACAAAGGATTTAAAATAGTCACTTGCTTAGACTATTTCTGCAATGTTCCCAAAACTCATAGTAAATTTATGCTGGCAGAATTTGATGAATTTGTCCATGTCCTCTCCATGTTTGATTTTACCACGAGTACTGCCTAATACTTCAATACTCAAATGTACATAAATATTCTTATCAGTGGGTCCAAAATAGGACAGAGGGGCAAATACTGATTAGAAGGCCAAAAGAAGACAGAAGCACAGAATTATATTATTTACAATTATACATAATTAAAGAAGCAAATCAATAACATGCAGCAGTTGTGATTAAATGAGGGGTGAGACTAAAAAGTAGAGACAAATGACTACTTTTAAACAAATGAAAAAATATTCTGTAAAAGAAAAGGAGGGAGAGGAGGGAGAAATAAGGAGAAAAAAGAGGAAAGTTTGACAGAGAAATTAACTGGGGGAGGATGGCCATTCACCAGAAAGACATCATCGAAGAAACACACAAAGAGAAAGCCTGGATAGCACGGAATTATGATTTTTGACATTGCATTAGTGCTGTAGTCTTCTACCTGTCTAAAAGACTAGTCCAAAACTGAATTATTGCTGACAAACCATGGCTTGCCAAAACAAACCACATTATGGCTTTACATCTAGTACATACCTTCAGCTATAGTGCCATCACTGCCTGGTATACACCTGAGAGATTTGATGTGGTTGTGGTCTTAGTGGTGCATGTTTTTGTGGGGGTGGGGGTAGGAACACAAGTGAGCCTGTAAAAGTCTGTTTGCTTATCTTGGCATAGCAATATACAGTTGTTTTAGGAACAGTTTTAATTTTCATCCAATAACATTGTGTTTTAAAATTGAGAAAATAAAAATAGATTTTTAAAAATATTTACTTTCTGCCTTAAAATACCTTTAGAGCATTTTAAAAATCACTATCCATGAGGTTTGTTTTTTTTTTAATCTAGGATTCAATAGGTGGAAACTTTTAATGCTGCAATTCTCAGAGTATAGATGTGCTAATTGGAAACAACAGAAATGTGCAATTAAATTAGAAGGTTTTCGATACTATGACATCAAGAGCATTTTGAGCCAAATTGATAGAAATATTATACAGAAAAAAACTTTGCTTTACTTAGTAAAAAAGTCAAATTGTACACAAATCAAACCAAAAGTAATTGTACTGAATAATAGATTCCAAAGCAACTAATAAACCAGAAATGTAAAAATACAACTCATCTGGTATCATTCAGAGAACAGTCTAAAGGAAAAAGCTGCTTAGTGTCTCTCAGTGAAGGTAATATTATTTGGAGAGTTAAAAAGATCAGTATTAGAAGGAAGAGGCTGTTTTTCTTTAAAATATATTTGCACCTGACCTACTTTGTCTGAACTCAGAAGTAAATCAGGACCAGGTCTGTTTATTACGTAGCTGAGAAACTGTTTGCCCTTCGACAAGAACAATTGGAATTCTCCTTTATTGTTATAGTGTATAATAATAGAATCTGGAAAGCCTGATAGAGATTCTCTCTCTCCCTTCCTATACTAAAGAGAATCAAGGAGGTATAGTCTTGATTTTTTCCTCACCCCCTCCAGTCTATCTGAGCTAAGTTGATGTTTCCATACTAGTTGTCAAATTCCATCTTTAAGGCCATCTCTGTACTGCTCTACAGAAGCCACTCGAGAATCCCAGGGCCGAAGGTTAGATTGTGAAGTTTACAAAACATCTAATGGAAATATCCATAAAGTCACCAGGAAGTAATTTATTAGCTTTCTGTACCACTGCAATTATAAGACTCTTTGTCAGTACACAAAAAATAATATAAAATATTCAAGGTATAATTATACTACAAATAAGGTATCTATTGTACTATCATTATACCTTGAATATTTTATATTATTCACCACTAAGTTTAAAACTGGAGCAATATCTAAAAATGTCATATGGCATTAAAAAGCCCTCTAGAAGAGCTCCATCTTAACTTGTTTCTGAGTGTTAGGTAAATTTGACTTCCAGGGAAAGGGTGTTCAGTAACATGGGAGCTTCTGGTCTCCTGGTCTTGGTCCCCCTGACTTCATGGAATCACCAACTATTTTTCTTAGAATTTTCATATCAGACATTGAGAGAAGCAGTTTTGGAGATACCACAGTGGAAAGCCAGAGTAAAACAGCACTTTAAATTGTTCCCAGAAATCTATTGGCAACCAGTGCAAGGGACACAACACAGCTGAAATGAGTTCTTGGCCCAGTTAGCTGGTAGGCCACTGTATTTTGAACTAGCTGCAGCTTCAAGTGGTCTTTAAAGGCAGCCCCATGTAGACCACATTGCAGTAATCCAGCCAAGTTGTAATCAGAGCAGGAGTTTCTCTTGCAAGGTTGTTGTAATCCAGGTGTTGTAGCATCTGAAACTGGTCAAAGGCCTTCCTGGCCACAGCCATCTGCCCATCCAACAATATCTGTGAGTGTGCCCTAGTTGCAGAGTAGTTCTCAGAAATAGTGCCTTTCCTTCAAGAGACAATACTGGAGATGGCAGAGAACTTCCATGAACAAACAGCAACTCCATCTTGCTCAGTTTCAACTTCACCTGTTTCTTCCTATCTAGATCCTAACAGCCTCCAGACACCAGGACAAGACTTTGACTGCATTACTACTGTGATCCAGGTGGCAATGTACAACTGGGAATCATCAACTTATTGATGTTACTACACTCTGAACTGATGGACAACCTCTCCGAGTGGCTTCATGTAGATGTAAAAGACAGGAGGGAGAAAACCAAGTCCTGTTGCTCTGGGTCAGTTTCTCCTCTACAGTCACTGATTGGAACTATCCACTGAGGAAGGAGTGGAATCACTGGACACAGTGCCTTGCATGTGGTGTGAAAGGATACCATAGTTGATGGTATTGAAGACTACTGAGATATCTGGTAGGACCAGAAGGGCTGCCCTTTCCCCCCTGAGGTTCCAACAAAGGTCATCAGTCAAGAAGCAGTGTGGTTTCCATCTTATTTATTGCCCTTAATCCTAACTGAAAGAGACCCATGTAATCTGCTGCTTCTACAGAATGCTCCTCACCACACCCTCAACAACCTTCCCTAAAAGAAAAAGATTGGAGACAGGGTGATAGTTGTCCAATAAGAGTTAAGCTCATCTAGAAGAAGATTTAATTTTTTTATACTTTTGCATACGTAGTTGTTCAACATCAACATTTCTTTGATGTTAGTGCCAGTTGGTATAGGCTAAAGATACAAAATTTCTGGACATTTTGGATCTGAGAAAAAATACACAGTATTACTTTATCCTCAAAACAACATCTCATAAAATTTGAAATATAAAAAATGAGATGTCTACTTATTTCAAATTAATAGCTAGCAGGTTTTGTTCAGTTCAAATGAATTAATTTCAGATAACTGGACATATTGATAGTAACTAAGGGTTTTTGATAGGTCAAAAATGGTATTCTTACACTGTGATAGGCTATACTCTAGTTTCCTTGGTTTTACTTACCATGATGTGTGTATCCAGCCATTGTGATTTGCAAGCCATACTTTGTATGTTTAGTGCAGTGTGCTAGTCAGTCCAGTTTGTTATTCAACAAATCATGTTTTAAGCAGGTGGCATAATTACTTCTGAATTTATTTTGAGAATAAATAAAAAGCTCACTCCACCATCTCAATATGATAAATTTAGAATTCTTATAGTAATATGTTATTTTCTTTCTTATGAGTTCTTTTCTTAATTACATAGGAACTTTGGTAAAGGCTGGTGGGCCTTTATCATTATATTATGACTGTAATTTATTCAGAGGACCAGTTGTCTAAATAATTAAATTTTTATTTACAAATAATATTATATGAAGAGATAATATAGACATAACTTGTTTGATTTCAGCTACCAGAAATCCATGCTTATTTACAGAATGATAGCTTTTTCTTAGAAGCCAATATCCCTCTCCTCTTGCCTCCTCATAAACGAATTGTCTCCTTTTCCACCCCCTCTTTACTTTTAAGAGTCAACTCCTTTCTTACCCTACTGCAAGTTTCTTAGCTTTCTGCCCCTCCTTTCTTATAAGGAAGTATCCAGATAACACTTTACTTACTTTAGTAGAATGCAAGTAATGTACCAATTTATTCCAAAGCAAACCATGGCTTATCACAAAATGAGAACCAAATAACTGAAAATCTAAGTTTGCTTTTCAGCCCAAAACACTAGCTGAGATTGGGTAGCTTTCACTCTGTTACTGTTTTTAAATTTCTTTCTCTATTGCCCTCTTAAGGGTATTTATTTTTTAAGGTCCCCTTCACTGCATATCACTTCTCCTTCTACCTGCATTTTTGTATAATGAAATGCTAGAGACAGAAAGAGAGTATTTCTTGGCTGGCATGAATGTTTGTGTACCCATTAGCTAGAATCTGCTTGAATTAGCACTTCTATTTTTCAAGGACACATATGTTAGAATGTCTGATAATCTCATTATCTGCTTGTTATTTGGCCTTCTGTTTCTGTATCTTTCACTGGCTATATTCTTACAATACACTTGCCTTGATTAACTGAATCATAGTATTGCTATTATTTTGAACCAGTGTTCTGGATTCATATGATCTTAATATAAACCAACCACACAGGCTAGATAATTTTTTATTTTTATCAGATTTCGTCACCGCCCATCTCCCCCAAAAGATTAGGTTTATGGAATATGACTTCAAGACTAATACATGTACTTAAAGGGATTCCTATGTTAATATGCTTAAATTATTTCAAACAGTTTGATAAATTGTTAATAACGTTTTTATGGGAAGGGTACATTCCTAGATTTTCTTTATCCAAATTATGGCTACCATCCAATTGTGGTTTTGATTTATAATCTGTCTTATGTTTTGACCTCTATTTCCAAATGATCAAGTCCTAAAACAACATAAGCATAGCTAGAAATTTATTATGTGACTCTTCTGATAACTTGGGAGGGGCTTGTCTGTTTTTAGTCAAAATTCAGTTGTATTTCCATGATTAAAAGCTGAAAGACATATTTGGAAAATATGGGATTGAAGTATAAGTTTGATACATTCACATGATACATTTATACTGGGATAATTTCAATTTGAAAACTGGATAAATCTTTCTTTTGGAATTCATTAGGGATATTCTTTATTTTTAAATAATAATTTTATTAAACATTACAGTTAAAAAGATAAAAACTAATGCAAACTAAAAATGAGAAAAAATAAAAAATAGAAAGTGCAGAAAAGAAGAAAAATAGAAAAGAAAGAAAAATTAAGAATATAGTAAAGAAAAAGAAAAGAAATATATAAAGAAATGACTTTCCCCTTCATCACAACAAGTATAAACAATTTTAGTAACTTATCACTTATCCTAAAATACAACAAATGATCTCTTCAGGGATATTCATTCTTAGAACATTTTACTGCAGTCAAAGTTTTAAACCATTAAGAGTTATTGCAAGAGGAATTTGGATTGTCTATAACTGTGGAATAGGAATATACTTAATTAAAAGATCTTTTCATTTCAAATTTGGTCTGGATACTTCTGCAGCACTGAAATTACTAACAGCATTGAAATGTATTTGGGACATTCCCGAATCTGTAGCATTTTCTCATTGAGAAAATCTGTGTGGTTGCTATGAATCAACAACTACTTGTTGGCACCTAATCTACCAATAGCATTTGTAAATAGACAATTCACTAGTTATGGTGGATATTAGTTACTTGCAAGAATTTTGAAATAAAGAATATTCCTTTAATAAATCAATCTCTAACTGGGTGAAAGGATTTTAACTATGTTTCTTACAATCTTAAAATGAGGTTAGTTCAACAATTTTTTAGGTGTTTATTGGACACCTCAGAGGATCTTTTAAAAGGGTTGTCTATTGGCTTCATTATGCTGGAAGTATAAAAGTAAACAGTTTTGGTTTAATATTTTTAAGCTTGTTAATATGGTTTAGGGACGAGTAATATAGTCTAAAGATGTGAATGTGAAAGTTTGAAGTTATTTATTTACCTTGATTACCTTAATGGAGAAGCATGCTGTGGGTCCTATCTATGAAAGAGTACCATCAGATCAGGAGCAACAATCCAGCTCATAGCAGCTGGCAGAAAGGGGACTTGCAGAAACCTCAGTGTTCCACCTGGCAGCAGGACCCAGTGCCAGCAAGTCAGAGTGCTGCAGTGCAAAACCAGAGTGCAGCAGCCCAGCTGTCTGTGCGAATGACTGACTAGGGCTGACTGAGAAGAACAGGGGTGACATGATATAAACATAAGAAATAGTAGAATAGACAGAACTAAGATAGGATGTAGTGTAGATTTTAGAAAGTATAACATAGAAACTATAGGATAGAGCTGTAAATTAACTATAGGAAAAAGAAGCTATAAGATGAGGCATAGAAGTATAGGCTCAGGTAATAAATAAGATAGGAGATCACTGAAGTAGGTTCATAGTATTGGAAGGAACCCCAGAAGTCACCTAATCCAACTGCTAATTCTGTAGAGAACTTACTTTAGAAAAAATACAGAGGAGAATCTAAATACCTATCATTAATAAAAAGAAACTTGAACCTCAGTTGTGTGTGTGTGCTCAAAGCTGCCCTCACCTGCTGCCTGTGTCTGGTACCATCCTGAAATGAAGCTCCAAACCTATCTTGAGGTTGGGAAAAATTGCTGTAAATAAATAGTAGTCAAGTTCTCTGGGCTTTGGAAATCAGTACAAATATACTGATCAGATGTTATGCCCTACATCCCTGCAAGGCTTCTTCAGTGCAGTGGTTCAGAAGTGGGGATTGCTTTGTAGTATTTGTAGTCTGTAAGATTTGAACTCATGGGGGTTGGTTGGTGATTGGAGGTTTCCTGGGAGGTGTTGATAAATTCATTACTGGGTGTGGTGGTGTTTCTGTTTTTTACTGGTCTGCCTTGTCTGCTTGCTGTGTGGCCTGGATCAGGCACCTGACTGAGTGGTAGATCATACACAGCTCCATTGATCCATTGATTCCAGGTGTCCAGGAATTCTCTGGGTGTCCTGCTGTTTGCCTGTTATTTCCATATTCGGTTTGTGTCATTTATATTATCTATATTCCAAGAAATCCAAAATATCGCTGTACCGAAACAAAATTTATGTATCTGGAAAAAGTACACATTATTTCCTCTCTTCTTATTCTTGTCCGGTTGTATCTCAGCTGTATCCAGTTTTAGAAAATAAGCTTTTCTGCAGAGGAATCTGCCTTATTTTTACTTTATGTATTGTTATAAAATGTATAGAATGCATCAGTCTTTGTACAGCGTATCTGGACCACTACTAGAAAGGAGATGGGACCAAATATAAAATAGTATGGGAGTCTTGAAATAAATATTATTTCCATTAATTAATGTATTTATTTAACTTAATTTTAATATGTAAACATGCCTATAGTGGTACCCATCCTCTCTTATATCTATCAATTCCCAATTTTAAAATAAATGACTCGATATTTGAGCAAAATATCCATCACCTTATTCTTCCATATATATGTTCCTTCTTTCTATTTCTCTGTCTTTCTCATGTACACATTTGTTTTATGTATACTGTAGAGGAAGTTGGAGGATGAGGTAGCAAGGCATCATTAGCTTGGTTGGTTGTTACAGTATTGGGCAACAGAATTTGTGGCATGTAAGGAGCTGCACCTGACATCTTGGTGCATATTGGTAGCACTTGGCAAACTAGGGACAGCAGTAGTATAGTTTTAGAAATCATTTGACTCGGAATAATAATGGAAAGAGAAAACAAAGATAGTGCTGTTGGTTATAAGAAAAGATTTTGAATCTGTCTGACAGTGATATTTCATTAGATCAACTTCAAGTACACAAATGTACAGGCTTTGAAATCTTCAGATCTCTTCATCAGCAAAGTGTCTCTCCCCCACCAAGAAAACAGAGGTGGTGATGGGAAAATGATAATGAAGCAAGGTAAAATTTGGGAGAAGTTTGTAGACATCTAAATTAGCTTCTGTTCGGTGCTGTGATGTCTTCTGAACTACCATTATAGAAACGCAGATGGATTTTCAGAAATGGAAATCTAACTTCCCTCCCTCCTTTTTGCTCTATTTATTGATTTGCAATGAGATAATTGTATCATTAATAAGAAGAATTTACTGTTAATAGAATTTAATTTCAAACATTTTATCCTTTTGAAGAGCTTTATAAAATGCAGGGGTGAGAGCCAGTACAGTGTAGTGGTTGGAATATCTGATCAGAATATAGTAGACCCTGGTGTCAGGCTCTGCCTGCTACCCAGTAAAACACAGACTCTAATGTAGGCTTTAGGTTCTGGCTTTAATTGAGTATAGAATGCATGCCTTAGGAAAAGCTGAGAGTGAGTGGAGCGCGCCGGAACGGGATTTAAATAGCCTGCACCGGTCAGCGCTCCACCCCTCCTTACTCCGGGTGTGCCCCGCGCCCCGATTGTCCCGTTGCTGGTGGGTGAGGGGTCGTGGGGCCCCCTCCTGTGCCTTGGGTGGTTTCTTGATCGGTTTCCCCGGCCGGTGATGGGTCATTGCCAGGCGATTAGGTTCGTGATTCTTTTTGACAGCTCAGGCATGCCTCGTGGTCGGGTGTTGTCAATTACCTTCTTTGCAACATTGTATCTCTTCCTTCTGCATCTCCAGCTAGAGTCGTTACTTTGTTGCCAGCACCTGTTGCTCTCTTTTGTTAACCAGTTGCCTTTTCCCTTAATCCTCCGGCACCCATTTCCCTGTATTGTTATGTGAGTCGTTGCGCTGTCACAAGCATCGCAACGGTGATCATGACATACTGCCCCCCTTTTGGAAGGTTAAGCCGCGGGTTTTGTGGGGTAGGCGGTGTGGAATGTGCGTACCAGGTCAGGAGCCTGAACGTGACGGGCAGCGACCCATTCAGGGTGTGGAAAGTGTTTCCACTTTACGAGGTATTGGAGGGAGCCCTGCTGCTTGTGAGAGTCAAGCACCTCTTTTACCTCAAAGTGTTGCTGTCCGTCTATCATCACAGGCGGGGGGGGGGACGTGCGTGGGTGCCACTGGGAGGGATCACTTGCCGGCTTAAGTAAGCTGCAGTGAAATACCGGGTACAGTCTCTTTAAATTATGTGGCAGGTCCAGGCGCACCGTGACTGGGTTCACTATTTGTGTCACCCGAAATGGTCCAATATACTTGGGGCCCAGCTTCTTTGACAGTTGCGGCGACTTTATGAATTTGGTAGACAGATAGACCATGTCTCCCACCTGAAATGTTGGTTGCTGTCGCCGGTGCTTGTCCGCTTGCGTTTTGTATGCTGTTTGTGCTTCTTTAAGCGCGTCCTTGATGACCGGCCAGGAGTCTGCGATTTTCTTACCCCAATCACAAGTGGCCATTGTTGGGGATGGAGGCTGAGGTAGTTCTGGGATGGGGACGAACTCTCGACCCGACCCCACCTCAAATGGGTTTTTTCCGGTGCTCTGGTGTATTGCGTTGTTGTATGCGACCTCTGCAAATGGGAGGAGGTCGACCCAGTCGTCTTGGTGATAGTTTATATAAGAGCGGAGGAATTGCTCCAGCGTGGCATTAAGGATCTCTGTGGCGCCATCTGTCTGGGGATGCCAGGCAGTTGACAGGGCTTGTTGGGTACTGATCAGTTTTAAAAAAGCCCGCCAAAACCTCGAGGTGAATTGTGTGCCCCTATCGGTCACCAAGCGGGAGGGGCATCCATGTAGGCGGTACACGTGGACTAGGAACAGTTTCGCCAGCTGTTGGGCTGACGGAATCGAGGCGCAGGGGATGAAATGCGCTTGTTTAGAAAAATAGTCTTTTACCACCCAAATGACTGTTTTCTTTTGGCTGGGCGGTAAGTCGACTATGAAGTCCATTGAGATTTCCTCCCAAGGGCAGGAGGGTTCCGCTACGAGTTGCAGCAGCCCCTGGGGTTTGCTCGTCGGTCGTTTGGCCATGGCGCACACTGGGCAGGATGCCACATACATCTTGACGTCCTTTCTCAGTGAGGGCCACCAAAACTGCCTCCGAGTCAGGTGCAGGGTTTTCAAGAACCTGAAATGCCCAGCCTGTTTGCTGTCATGCGATCTGTTGAGGGTCGCCTGCCGTTGTGAGTTGGGTACATATAGTCTACCCTCCCCCCATGCTAGGTCCTGGTCCATAGTAACCTTGTTGGGGTTGGTGAGGAGCCAGGGGTCAGATTTCAATGCTGTTATGAGGTCTGCCCATATCCCACCTGGCAGTTGAGGTTGCCTGCGTCTGGTGGCGGGTTGCATCATAGTCGTTTGTGGGGGGGGCTGTCCCTGCGCGCGACCCCGGGTGTTCGCCGCCATACCCAGCTGGGAATCGGAAAGCACCGTCCCTACAATGTCGGAGATGGGCTCCGCGTCCTGGGGCAGTCAGGAGAGCGCGTCTGCCAGGAAGTTCTTTTTGCCTGGTATGAACTTCAGCTGGAAGTTAAACTGGCTGAAGAACTGAGCCCATCTTATTTGCTTAGGGCTGAGACGTCGGGGCCTACGGAGAGCCTCGAGGTTGCGGTGGTGTGTCCAGACCTCAAACGGGCAGGTTGTCCCTTCCAGAAGGTGACGCCAAGCCTCCAGTGCCGCTTTAACCGCAAACGCCTCCTTTTCCCATACGTGCCATCGCCTCTCTGTCTCCGAGAATTTCTTTGAGGGGTAGGTGCATGGCTCAAGGATTCCTGCGGAATCCTTTTGCAGCAGGATGGCGCCTATTGAAAAGTCAGAGGCGTCCACCTGCACCACAAAAGGTCGTTCGGGGTCTGGGTGCGCAAGGATTGGCTCCGCTGTAAACAGCGCTTTCAGCCTGCCAAATGCCGTTTGACAGGCGGGAGTCCAATTAAGTACGGCCCCTGGGTTTTTTACCTTGCGCGTCTCCCCGACGCCCTTGGTCTTGAGCAAATCCGTTAAAGGTAGGGCTATTTCCGCGAACCCCCTCGCGAAGGACCTATAGAAATTTGCAAACCCAAGGAAGCTTTGAAGTTGGCGCCTGGTGCGTGGGCGTTCCCAACTCAAAACTGCCTGGACCTTCACAGGGTCCATTTCTACACCTTTGTCAGAGATTCTGTACCCTAGGTAGTCCAAGCGCGATTTGTGGAATTCACACTTGGACAACTTAGCATAGAGTTTGGCTTTTCGTAGTTTAGTGAGGACTTGCCTCACCAACCTTTCGTGTTCCTTCTGCGTTCTCGTGTAGATGAGGACATCATCTAGGTACACCAGCACGCCCTTGAATAGGTACTCATGCAGCACCTCGTTTATGAGTTGCATGAAGACCCCCGGGGCCCCCGCAAGGCCGAATGGCAGTACCTTATATTGAAAGGAGCCCAAGGGGCAGTTGAATGCCGTTTTCCACTTGTCCCCTTCCCTGATGCGGATTCTGTAATACGCTTCGCGGAGGTCGAGTTTGGAGAACACCCTGCCCTTAGACAGGTGTGCTAGCATGTCCTTCACGAGGGGTAGTGGGTATTTATTGGATAAGGAAGCGGAATTTAATCCGCGGTAATCAGTGCATAGTCTTAAGGTGCCGTCCTTCTTTTTCTCGAAATAGGACGGGTGCTCCAACCGGCGAGTTCGCTGGTTCTATGAAGCCCCTGGAAAGGTTCTTGTCCAAGAATTCCCGCAGAGCCGCTAATTCTCTCTGGGTCATGGGGGAGATCTTGGGTTTGGGTAATGGGACGTCTGGGAGCAGCTCAATTGTGCAGTCCGTCTTGCGGTGGGGGGGTAGTTGGTCCGCCGCCTCCTCTCCGAAGACATCTGCAAAGTCTGCATATTGCTCTGGCAGTCCTTCTGGGGGGGGGGTCGTTGTCGTGGGCGACAGCCTCTGCCCTCCCCACTGTCGGAGTAGGTGGTTTTTCCGGTGTCGGTGCCTGGTAGACCCCGTCTTTGAACTTGATGGAGCGTGTTCTCCAGTCGATGTGTGGGTTATTGCGTGTTAGCCATGGGATCCCCAATACTATTATGGGTTTCCCTATCTGGGTCACCACAAAGTTTATTAATTCCTTGTGGGTGCCCATTGTCAGGGTGACCATTTCGGTCCTCTGGGTGGCCGGTCTCCCCCCCCCCACTGTGGAGCCGTTTAGTTGGTGGAACGCCAGCGGTTTAGGGAGGGGGGAACAGGGCAGTTTGAGTGCGGTGACAATGTTGGGGTGGATCAGATTTCTGGAGCACCCAGAATCCACCAGAGCTTCGGCCACGATGGCTCTGGGGCCGTAAGTGAGTTTGATTGTCCCTTCCAGGATGGAGCAGTCGCCACTCACCCTGGGGTTGTTGCGCCCCTTCTTCACCACCTGCCCAGCGGCGCTGCTTAGAGCAGGTGGGGAGCGTTTCCCACCGGCTGTTCTTGGGCGTCGCTCGTGTCCCCTGCGAGGTAGGCGTCTGCGTCCTCGTCCGGGGTTGCTAACGCTCCTGTCAGCCGTCTGGGGGGGGGGGGTTGGATGGTTTGTTCGTCTGTTGGTGTGGGTCTGGGTTGCTCTGTTTGTGAAGCCATCTGCCGCTCGGTGCCCCGTTTTCCCGCACTTAGTGCACTGCCCGCGGGCAAGCCTCCGTTGTTGGTCTGCGTGCCAGGTTGGCCCCGGCTGTGGGACTGGTCCTCTTGTGCTGGGCGGGATTTTGTCTTCCGCGGTTGCGAGCAGGAATGTGCGCTGTGCGTGCTCTGCTTTGCCGGCTAGACAAATCCACCCGTGAAGGGAGGCCGGGTCGTCCTTGTAGAGTGCCCATTGGAGCACCTTCCGGTTGAGGCCACGTTTGAACATGTCGATCAGGGTGGCCTCTGACCATTCTGTGATTTTGCCCGCGAGGACCTTGAATTCGAGGGCATAGTTGGCCACCGTTCTTTTGCCCTGCCGCAGTGCTAGGAGTGTGCACTTTGCCCTTTCCTTTGCCAGGGGGTCCTCAAAGTAATGTTTCAGCTCAGCGAGGAAGTCATGAAAGTTGGTTAAGGCTGGGGCTCTGGACTCGTACATCTGTACGTACCAGTCTGCAGCCCTATCCTGGAGTCTGGTGGCCACCACCGAGATTTTGGCGGCTTCTGTGCTGAAGTAATGTCTGTATTGGGCCATGTAGTCCCTCGCGTTGGTTAAGAAGGACAATTTTGTGGGGTTCCCGTCAAATTGCACGGTGAAGTCTTTTGCGAACCTCCCGTGTTGCGGGTCCCACCCCCATGGGTGTTGAAGGATGGCTCCCACTGGCCCGGGGGCGTGAGCCCCTGCGGTGGAGTCTCAAGCTTGGCCCCTCCCGCTTGGGGTTGTATATGGGGTGGGCATGTTGCCCCGGTCCCCTCTTACCCCCTGTGCTGCCTCAGTCTTGGAGCGCTCGCTGACGATTGTTGCCAGGGACTGGAGCATGTGTTCCAGGTCTCGTACCTTGGCTTTCAGGGTCGTGTCCTCATCTGCCGCTGGCGGGGACAGGAGCAGGTGCTCAAGGTATCGTACCTGGGCTTCTAGGGCCGTGACCCTGTCTGGTGTGCCCTGGTCGTCTGACGTTGGTGCTGCCAGATGCTGTCCGGTACGTAGTCTTGCGCCTTCCTGCTCAGGCGTTTCGGGGTAGCGGAGCCTCCAGCTGGGGTAGGGTGTTCCCGTCCGGGATCCTATTCTGTCGGCCCAAGCGAGGAGTTGTTGGTCCACGACTTCGTCTTCCGTCAGGTACCCCCGTCTGGGTTGGGGCTCCAGGTCTGGAACTGGGATGCGGTGTGGGCAGGGAGGGTGTCCGCGGCTCCTGTGGGGTGCGCTGCCTCCAGCCGTCGTCGGGTCGCCTCTGCCTCTTGCGGGCCATCCTTCACGCCTCTGGTGCAAAGTGCTGGCTCCATCGCTGTCCCCGGTTCCGTTTCTCGCCAGTTGGTTCCTCCCGCGGAAAAATTTTCATCCAGTGGAGCTTGGCGATGTTGGTTTGGTGACTCTCAGCTTTATGTCAGGCTCTGCCTGCTACCCAATAAAACGCAGACTCTAATGTAGGCTTTAGGTTCTGGCTTTAATTGAGTATAGAATGCATGCCTTAGGAAAAGCTGAGAGTGAGTGGAGCGCGCCGGAACGGGATTTAAATAGCCCGCGCCGGTCAGCGCTCCACCCCTCCTTACTCCGGGTGTGCCCCGCGCCCTGATTGTCCTGTTGCCGGTGGGTGAGGGGTCGTGGGGCCCCCTCCTGTGCCTCGGGTGGTTTCTTGATCGGTTTCCCCGGCTGGTGATGGGTCATTGCCGGGCGATTAGGTTCGTGATTCTTTTTGACAGCTCGGGCGTGCATCGGGTGTTGTCAATTACCTTCTTTGCAACATTGTATCTCTTCCTTCTGCGTCTCCGGCTAGAGTCGTTACTTTGTTGCCAGCACCTGTTGCTCTCTTTTGTTAACCAGTTGCCTTTTCCCTTAATCCTCCGGCACCCATTTCTCTGTATTGTTATGTGAGTCGTTGCACTGTCACAAGCATCGCAACGGTGATCATGACACCTGGGTTCTGATCCCCACTCAGCCATGAAATCTGGTGACTAACTACTTTCTTTTAGATAATATTGTTAGGAAAACCAAATGAAAAAAAAAAAGTGAATGAGTTCTTTACATCTGTGTCAGTTCTGCTCCTAAGTGTCGAGGAAATTAATCTTCAATATATGACGATGGGATAGCCACTTTGGTGATGAGCCTTAGTGCACAAATGGGATCCACATAGCTTAGCATCAAGTGACAGCCAGAGCTGTGAAACCAGGGAAGGAAATTGTCTTTCTCTCTTTCTTAAGAACTAAGGGTTTGCCTATAGGCAGGAAGAGAATATCTTATACTCAGCTTGTGCAAAATTCTAAGTCATATTTAGATATACTGTTGTTTTTTAATTTAATTCAACCGAATGCTCTTGTTACAGATTGCCTGCTTGAACTGTTTTCTGCTTATAATGTCGTTTCATTCTTCAGCACTCTAGTTTTATAGATTCATCTTTTTACCTGTATGTATTTAAAATTTGAACTTTGTCACCAAACTACTCAGTGTATTCAGTTTATACAATTTGAAAACTATTATGGTTGGTGACCGTAGTAAAGATAATTAAAATAAAAATTTAATTGAGGACTATTGAGGAGGATCAAAACTTGTAGTTTTTTTATTTTAAAAAATTGTTAACTTTTGAGATGTATTTGCATGACATGCATAACTACATTAGTTGTGGCCATAGAGTTCTAGCCCTAGAAGCTAGAAGCAAACATTTCCAGGTTAGAAATGAGGCTGTTTTATTTTCTTGTACCCAAAACTAGTTCCTGGGTACTATAACCTGATCTTCCCATTTCATCCAAATTGGGGGGGGGGGGGAGAGAGAGAGATTGAGAGAGAGTGTGTGTTATTTCGGGCCTCTGCAGACAGAAATGGGAATCTAGAGATCCATTGCATGAGTCTTCTCCAGCTGCATTGTATTTGTTTCTCTTCCCCCTTGTGACCCTGACAAAAATATTTTAAAGTATAAAAAAATAATTCCAGAGCACACTAAGGTACTTAATTTGCTGGGCCATCTGACACTCAGTTACTGGACATCTGACATGGACAGTAGTGGAACCAGCCCAGTGAAGAAGGTAGCCCCTCTGTAATATATACTTGCAGAGTTTGTTGGGAAGGGTTTTGTTCTACTATTGTTTACATTACCTAACATGGCAAAAACAGAACACCAGCCAAACCAGAAGTTCCATATTGACTGCCACTTGTTATACTCACCTATTCCTTTCAGTAATTGGAAAGAGATTTTAGCCTTTAGCTGTCTCGTTACAAGGAGTCATTGTGTTTGGCAAGTAGATAGGATTTGCTAACCATTCCTTCTAATAGCTAAAATTACAATAGCAAACTCTTGTAGATTTGGAACCTACTAGAAGGAATCCTTATTAGAAACTGGGACTGAAAATATCCTGATAGCTAGAATAAATTCTTTCCTGTTGGATTTAGCTCTGGCCCCATCAGTCTCCAAGGACTTCCTTGGTTCCTCCTTATCTTTTCCGGATGAATCCTCTTTAAGATCTATGATATCGGTGGTTATGCCAGATCTCTAGGCAGCATCCTAGCTCAAGATCTTCATGATTCCATTTCAGTCAATAGTCTCTGGCTTCATATATTTAAATAATCTTTTGTAACTGGATGACAACATGGCTTTTAGTTCTCCAGAAGTAATCTACTGATGGTCCAAAAATTGAGACATTTGTGGTCCTGCATTTCTTCCTTGCTGACTGGGTGCCTTGGGACCAGTATGGATAGCATCTGTTCTAATGTAAACTGAAGCAGATTTTATAGATTCAGGATCACTTTTCTCCTGTATATGTTATGTGTCTCTGAAGATTGCTAGTCCCAGCTCCTGCCAATCTAGCAGTTCGAAAACATGCAAATGTGAGTAGATTAATAGGTACCGCTTCGGCGGGCAGGTAATGGCGTTCTGTTTAGTCATACTGGCCACGTGACTGCGGAAGTGTCCACAGACAAACGCCAGCTCTTCAGCCTTGAAACGGAGATGAGCCCCCTAGAGTCGGACACGACTGGACTTATTGTCAAGGGAAACCTTTACTTTTACCTAATCAGATATTGAGAACAAAAATTCAAGAGAAAGAGTAAAGAGAATTGGAGATGTCTGAAAACCATGTGAAGTAAAGTCACTAGAAATTTAGCTAGCTTGAAAGGAATTTTACTATCTGAATACTTTCCTGGAGAAAGACCTATCTTGAGTTGGTGTGATAAAAACCAGCGCCTCCTTTTGCCAAGCAAAAGCTTTGGGCAGCAATGAATTGATATTCTTTCACAAGTTAACAACACTAAAAAAATGAAGTTGGGAGTGTAAGTATAAGATGATAGGGAGATACCAGACATGCAGAAAAAATAAGAAAGCTGATAATAATAAGAAAGGAGATGAATAATTAGGCTTGTCTTCTAGGCCATAGGAGGAAAAAAGGGATTAGACCATTTAATGAAAGGTAATGCTATTTAGCCATTTTTTTTTTTACACACAGTCTTACTAGTATTTAAAAATTTTTTTAGTCATCATGGCTGATATATACAGTATCCAGTATGCTTCTGACTACAGTTGTTAGGAATATGTACAAAAGAATGCTCCTGCCTGTGGGCCTCTTATAGGCATCTGATTGGCCATCTGGGAACAGAATGTTGAACAAAAGCATTATTCAAGTGGTGTACACTGATCTTTGCAAATTTTTTACAAACCTAGAATTGAGTTCAGGGAAAACCAGTTTTGTGAGTTTGCAGCAGTAACCAGCTAGGCACAGTGCTGATTAGTTAGTGCTTAAGACACCCTGAATGCATAGCCCCTTCTTGGCCCAGTTTTGCAGCTTTTAAAAACCTGTGTATGTGTTTTTAAAATTAAGTTGATGCAGTAGCATTTAACTGCATAAGTGTTCACTAATGCTTTTTAAAAAAATTACTGAACCATAGACAAGAGGAGCAATACTTAAAGCTGAACCCAAGTGTTAGATATCTCTCAAATGTTTCTGCCAATTGTTCGGCAGAGCTTAGAGATAGTTAGGCTCACCTCATGGGCAATAAAATGTGGGGATGCCAGTTTTTATTATAGATTTGCATAAAACCTGAATACCTGTTTTCATGATAGAACTACCTACCTGTTATGGTAATTCATCTGAAGCTTATTATTATAATTTGAATGGATACAAAAAGTTTACTTGCAGCTTAATAGAGGACCACATGCTTTGTATGCTGAAGGTTCTGGGTTCAAATCCTGGAATTGCTAGTTGAAAAGGAACAAGCTGCAGCAGGAAAAAGCTGTGGAACAGAAGGGGCCAGCCTAAGTAATTTTAATATCTGTGGCAGAACAGTAAAGGTCTACCCATTTATCTATTTACCTATCTCTGTAAATTAAATTGTGTAGGGCCTAAAACCAGCCTCACTATTTGGATACACTTAGTAAAAATCCCTATTCCAGCAGTATAAATACAGGTAGTCCTTGTTTTGTGACCATTTGCAGTCACGACAGTGATAAAAAAGTACCTTTGTGACCAATCCTCGCATTTACAACCTTTGCAGGTCTGTAAAGCAAAGGAAAGCTGAAGTAAGATCATAAGCACAGTCGCAATTTCACTTAGCAACCGCTTTGCTTAATGGCCGAGTTGCCGGTCCCAATTGTAGTTGTTAAACAAGGACTAATGTTTACAAATTTAACAATGAACAAGTAACTGCTTTTTCATACCTACAAAATGTGTTGCTTGAAATGGTCATCTCTGACTTAAGGAGAAAATTGTCTTGGTCCTGGAGAGTTTTTGCTAGTTAGACAAGTTGATAGTGGTGGACAAAAGGTCTGACTGGTGTGGGACAACTTTCCATGTTCCTAAGAATAAAAGCAGCCCTCCACCCTAACCATTCACTGTGTTCTACATGAGTCACAATTTTGTACTTGCCTTTTTTTGAAGAACATAATGATAATTAAATTCTCTACTTTGGGCATGACTGAATTTTTCAAGCATGTGCAGAAACGTGATAGTTCTACATTTCCAACAGATATTGATTTAAAAAAGAAGCCCAGAATAGTAATCATGCAGATTTTTTAGTGTAAAAATATACTTTATTTACTCAAAGGAGATTTTAATTTTTTTGGTCAATGTGTTTGCAAACGGTTCTCCCATTCATTGCACGTGTTACAGAAATTGCTGATAGTTAACTGATTGTTATGCTATTTTTGTTTTCTATGTTGTAGGACTTTTGGGTATATTTTGCTTTGCTTTTGAAACAATTATAAACATTTGTATACATGGAATATACATTGCTTTTTTAAAAAAAAATTAGCTGTACCCTGGATCTCATTTGTAATCAAATTATTGTGATGGCAACCGAGTGACGGCAACCAAGCCCAGTTGTGGTTCAGTTAGAACAGGTCCAACTATATCTGCCACGTGGTCAAGGTCCTGAGGTAAACGTGACAAAGCATCGGCCAGAAAGTTTTTCTTTCCTGGAATAAATTTTAGCTGGAAGTTAAAGTGACTGAAAAACTGAGCCCAGCAAATTTGTTTATGACTGAGATGCCAGGGGGTGCGGAGGTCTTCCAAATTCCTGTGATCAGTCCAAACCTCGAAAGGGCATTTAGCACCTTCTAGGAGGTGACGCCAGGCTCAAGCGGCTTTTACAGCAAAAGCCTCTTTTTCCCAAACATGCCACCGGTGTTCAGTTTCAGAAAATTTTCTGGACAAATAAGCGCAGGGTTTCAAGTGATTTTCAGAATCTCTCTGTAACAATATAGCCCCCACTGAGGAGTCAGAAGCATCAACTTGGACCACAAAGGGGCGTTCAGGATCGGGGTGCTGCAAAATAGGCTCAGCAGTGAAGAGGGTTTTTAACTTCTTGAATGCTGCCTGGCATTCAGGCATCCAATTCAGCACTGCCCCAGGGTGTTTTACCTTGCGTGCCTCCCCCAAACCCTTGGTATGTAGCAAGTCAGTAAGGGGCAAAGCAATCTCAGCAAACCCCTGGATAAATTGCCAATAATAATTACTGAACCCTAGGAAACTTTGCAATTGCCTCCGGGTGCGGGGACGTTCCCAACTTAAAATCGCCTGGTTTTTTTCAGGGTCCATTTCAATGCCCTTGTCAGATACCCTATAGCCTAGATAGTCAAGTTGGGTTTTGTGAAACTCACATTTGGAAAGCTTGGCATAAAGCTTGGCATCTCTAAGCTTACTTAACACCTGTTTGAGAAGGCGTTCGTGTTCCTCCTCGGATTCACTGTAAATGAGCACATCGTCCAAATAAACCAGGACCCCTTTAAACAAATGATCATGTAATACTTCATTAATCAATTGCATGAAGACTCCGGGCACCCCTGCTAACCCAAAAGGGAGGACTTTGTACTGAAATGAACCCAGTGGACAATTAAAAGCGGTTTTCCACTCGTCTCCAGCTCGTATGCAGATGCAGAAATAGGCTTCTCGATCTTTGCAAAAATAGGCTTCACAAAGATCGAGCTTGGAGAAAATCTTGCCCTTTGACAAATGAGCTAACGTGTCCTTCATGAGTGGCAGAGGGTATTTGTTGCAGATTGAGATGGAATTTAACCCCCGATAGTCCGTACAGAGTCTAAGCATGCCATCTTTCTTATCCCAGAATAGCACAGGGGCCCCAACTGGGGAATTTGCAGGTTCAATAAACCCCCTTGACAGATTTTTGTCGATAAAGTCCCGTAATGCCCCAAGTTCCTTCTGAGTCATTGGATAAATTTTTGGCTTGGGCAATTGAGCGTTAGGAACCAACTCTATTGCACAATCAGTTTTCCCATGTGGGGGTAGCTGATCTGCTTCCATTTCTCCAAAGACGTCTGCAAAATCTTGGTATCGATCGGGCAAGCCTTCTAAACGTGCCAAACTAGGACGTGGTGTGGCAATTGCAGCCCTTCCAACCCCCGCACTTGCAGCCCTCTCCGCGGTAGGGGCTTGGTAAAACCCATCCTTAAAAGTCAGAGTTCTGTGTTCCCAATTTATATGTGGGCTTCGATAGGTCAACCAGGGAATCCCCAGAATTACCAAGGGGTTGCCAACAGGTGCCACTACAAATTTTAAAGTCTCACGGTGGCTGCCCATTTGCATTGCGACAGTTCCAGTGAAATGGGTTGCTGCCCCGCCCCCCGCCGTTGAACCATCCAGCTGTGTGAAGATAAAGGCTGCTGGAGGGGAAAGCTAGGCAGGTCCAAAGCAGCAACCAGATCAGGGTGAATCAGACACCTGGAACACCCAGAGTCAACTAAAGCCCAGACCTCTGTAGTCTTTGTGCGGGAGCCCAATTTCACTTTTACTGTTAGAGTGGGACAGTCAGCACTCACCATAGCATCTTCGCACTCATCCTCCTCCACCTGCCTGCAGGTGCTCTTCATGGCAGGTGGCTGGCGTTTCCCGCCGGCTCCTTAGAGTCATCTTCAGCCTCTCCCGAGAAGTAGAGTACATCCTCAGCGTCGGCTGCCCCCTTGGCTGCTGTCATCCGCCGCGAGGGGGGCGGCGATTTGGCCGGCAGCTTGCCCGCTTGATCTCCAGCCTTGGCTTTTGGGCAATCAACTGCTCGATGCCGTTCCTTTCTGCATCGGAGACACTGACCCCTCGCATAGCGCCGATCTCTCTCCTCTTCCCAGGCTCTATAGCCTGGCCAGGTAGCAGTTGCGGCACTTCGGGGTCCCCTCATGGTGGCTGGTTGTTTTTCAGGTCGTTTGGTTTGCATGAAGGTATGCTGGGCATGCTCAGCTTTGCCGGCCAGTCAGATCCATTCGTACAATGTCTCTGGGTCGTCTCTACACAACGCCCACCGCAGGACATCCGTTGAGTCCCTCTTTAAACCGTTCTATTAAGGTTGACTGAGACCAGTTGGGGATTTTCCCAGCTAACTCCTTAAACTCCAGGGCGTAATCAGCTACAGACAGTTGGCTCTGGGTAAGATCCTTCAGTGCCTTTTTAGCCCTTGCCTTGGCTAGAGGATCCTCAAAATGCAGCTTTAACGCCCACATGAATTCCTCAAAATCCTCAAGCTCAGGGGAGTCAGCCTCACTTAATTGAACATACCAGTCAGCTGCTCGTCCCTTCAGCTTGGTGGCAATGGCAGTTATTTTAGCCTCTTCGGAAGGGAAGTATGGTCCAAACTGCCTCATGTAACTTTTGGCATTAGTGAGAAAGAAAGACAACTTAGTTGGATCCCCATCAAACTTGACAGAAAAGTCTTTCACCCCCACTCCTGTTGGAGCTGAATCAGCAGCTGCTTGAGTGGTTGGGCCCCAGGTTACAGTAGTTCTCCCTCCTCGGGGTGGGGACACTGATGGTTGAACTCTGCGGGGTGGAGATTCATCCCAGCGCCATCTCCAGCCCCGCTCCGCCGGCGGTCCGGGTGAGGGGATGGAGGATGATTGCGTGGAGCTGGAATCTCCTTTGCCCCTCAGCTCCCCCCCCCCCCCCATGACAGAGACAGGGTTTTTAGCATGTACTCCATGGATTCTGTTTTGGCCTCTACCACTCTTAGCCTTTCAGGAGTTTGAGATTCCTCCCTCCCTCGTGTGTTAGGCTGTTTCCCTGTTGATACCGTGGTAGATTCCACGTTTGGGGTCAGCAGGAACCGATACTTCCAGGATGCCTGGGACGTCCCTGCCTGGGGTTCTCCCATTTCATCCCAGGTGATCAACTCTGCAGGCGATTTGCTGGGTGCCGGTTGCTCTGGTGCTTTCCCATCGTTGGATTCCTCTACCTCAGGGCTGGAACTCGAATCCTGCCAGAAACCTGAAGGTTCTGGGGTGAGGCTCAGTTCTCTGCTCCTGACCGTTGACTCAGGCATCAAGCCTGTCGGCTCCTCAAGTCTCCCGGTCGTGAGCTTGGATTTGGCCATCGTTAACTGTTTTCCCTCACAAGAAACTAATCTTGGTAGGAGCTAACGGTACAACTTTGGTGATTCTCAGCTTTATGTAAGGATTGCCTATTCTAAAACATCATCAGACCCATAAGCAGGATCACAAAGATATCTGATTTATTAAAGAATAGTATGCAGGATCACAAAGAAAGTTGAGAATGGAAAAAGCGCGCCAAATGCAAACTAAAAACCCTCGGTACAAATTAGATCCCTCCCCCCGTAGAATCTTCCCAAGCTCACAATCCCAGGTGTTCCTAACGGCTTCTGATGGTCCGCGGGAAAAGTCCTTGAGCAGAGCACATAACCCAAACACGTTCCATTGAAATGAACATAGATACAGAGCTTGGCACAAGGTTTTACCGCAGCTGCCTCCCAAACAGAAACGCGCATCAGCACCATGGCATGTGAAACTTTATGATGTACAGTGCACATTGAAACAGTGAACATGACAATTATTTTATCCAGTTGACTCCATTAGGTCTTTGGTGGGAGTGAGAAAAAAACAAATTTGCTTGATGCAATAAAAGGTACACGAGTGGCACAGGTTCCTTAAGTCTTGAGACTAGTAAGGTGTGCTTGAGTGGTTTACGAAGGCTCTTAGTCCGAATTTGCTTTTTACCTAATGGGACCATCAAATTGGAGTTTCTAAAATAAGATGCCAGGCCTCTGTATAACGCTAAACTACCTTTCAAGGTCTTCAAGTGTTTCTGAGCTTATGCTGTTCTGTGGATATTGTAAAGTTGCTTCAGCTTGATTTTGAAGAGAGAGTGAAGTTTGAAGAGAGAATTTTATTCCAGAAAGCTGAGAAAATAACTTCCCTGCTTCAGATAGGTTCTTCCTAAGTTTTCTGAACCCACCGTTCTTTAGCGTTCTTGAGACATTAGTTCCATTACTAGCTGTCCATTCTCAAATTAGAGTGGCAGTAATGAATCCCATATTATATATGCATGGAGGAATTTGACCTGTGCAAAATTCCCAGCATGCTATACACCACTGATCTGCTGCTGTACTTTCCTTGTAATGTTCTTTGTTGCATGGCTTTTGCCACAGTAGTAAAGTACTTTAAATCAAGAAAGCAGAAGACCCAAAACACATTTTCAGTGTTCATGGGAAAAACCCAACAGGACAAAAAGTGGGGAGGGCAAGCATTGTACCTCTGTCTAGGTAAAGTGCTGATTTTAGAGGATTTGTGATGTTCTTCCAGAAACTCTAATCACTTGCAAATAAATAATAGTTTAATTGTTTTTACTAATATTTAGGGATTGTCTACACAGGTTTGCAGGGTAGGTTTAAAAAGTTTAAATTACAGTAAAACTAACCAACTATTACCCAGTGTCTAGGCTATTTTTGAGTCAGCTGTTGTGAAACATTCTGTCTTTGGAATAAGGTCACTGATCTGAACATCATTTCTCAAGTAAATGTCCTCTGCTTTGTTTTTATATTTAAAGGTGTTGCTGAGATAACTATCTCTCTTGTATGATCTTTCTTGTAATAGGAAAGAAATACTAAGACTATTTTATATGTCTCTTGCAGGATACTGAATTAAAAATGGATGGGTTGTGACTCTGAAGTGTTTGCATTCTTTTGTTTCCCATTTTTGAACTAAACAAGTTCCTTCATTCCTTTCCTCAAAAAAGGCAATGTATTGCTCCTGGAAAAGGCAAGTACATTTTCTTTTTGTGTTGCTTGGGTGGGTGGAAAGTAAGTCTCTGGCTGTTGCTTTGGTTGTTTTTTGTCTTTGTACTTTCTAATTTTTTTCAAATTAAAAACTATCCACTTGACTAATTTTGCTGCAGTCTAGTGGTAGCAGTCAGTATGGACTATCATTCCTCCTCCTTCTTTATTAATTTATGTACTCAGAAGCTCAAGGCAGGGTATGAGTGCCCCTTTTTTTCCACAACAACAATCCTGTCAGGTAAATTGGGCCAAAAGACACCCAGTGAAGAACTGTGTCTGAGTGTGTACTTGAACTTGTGTCTCCAGGTGCCAGTCCAATACGTTATCCGTTGTACCACACTGAAGCAACAGTTTCAGCACACTTGTTTTTTGGCAGCCTGACCTGTGCAAACTTAGGAAAAAGCCATTCATTTTCTCTGCTGGACCTGAGTGCCTGTATTTTACTTGTACTAGGGGTGTTTGTTGCTTAAGATTTGCATAATATTAATGTTACAACAGCAAAGCCAGAAACACTATACTACAAATGCCAGGCTCTACAAACTAGAAAATATGTATTCTGAAAACTCAACATCTAGAAGGCATGAGCATACACATCAAAGCTGAGTAAATGAATCAAAGCAACAGGAATGTTTCTGTGTTTTTAAATGCAACCCAAAGCTTATCATCATCAGTGCACAAGAGCTAAAGCTGAACAAACTAATCAAAACCAACATTAGTTTTGTTTGATTTGTTGAATGTTGATGTGTATATGTGTGCTCTGTGCATGATCTTGTATCTTGTTGATGTTTAGCTTCTCCTTTTATTTAAAAATATAAACAATTTTCTGTCATAAAATTAATTAAAATTACTATTAAAATTAACCCAAACTCGAAAGGTCTGGGTGAAGATCATGATTTCTTTCCAAACAGTAGAAATGGTAAGGGCTGGGCCAGCTCCCAAAAGAATGCACTCTGTATTTTTTTGCTGGTTATATTCCATTCACCTGGATAGTTGTGATCAGGCTGTCTTTTACTAACTTACATTTATTTATTACATTAATTTGTACATTGCCCAATCACAAAGACAGTAGATGGTCTACACCAACAAAATACATAACAACACATAAATCAAAATAATTCTAATAAGAACAACATCCTAATTAACTAAAAAATTTTTAAATCTGACCAAAACTAAAGGTAGCCCAGCGCCACCATTAGTGTCCCAACCCAAATATCCATCAGAACAGAACCATCCTAATGGCTTTATGAAAAGTCAGAGTGGTGAGGACCAAACAGACCTCAGGGGTAAGCTGTTCCACATTATCAGAGCTTCCACTGAGAAGGTTTGCCTCTAGGCACCTGTTCCCTTAATTTCTTGTGGGATAGGAGCTGGGTGCATCTGCTCCCAGGATAAGTACACAAGATAGGTAGATTCTGGTTGGAGAGAGTACTCATCGAGGTAAGCAGGAGCTGATCCATGTAGGACTTTTATATTCAGCACTTTCTTTTAAGTTAATCTTCTTTGAATTGAGTTTATGCCAGTGTGTTGGATTTTAACATCCAGATCTGCATTCCAACACATCTGGAGATCACCAGTCTGCCAAAAACTGTTTTGGAGGAAACAGTAGAGGAAAGTAGGAATACTGTACATGCTTATTTATTTTTCTTTAAAATTATATCTCATTTCCATAGAAAAACACTAAAGGTGGCATAACCTTAATGGTAACAATGTATTCATTGAGTTGTAGAAGCAATATGGTAATAATAAATTATAGTCATTTGAATACCTTATCCTCTGAAAAGGTATTGCCTTTTTTTATGAACTGGGGCTATTTGTCAATATCACTGACAGGGTAGTGTCATCTTGTGTTCACAAACTTATTTATAGTGCATTCCTAATTATGTCTGTTCAGCAGTAAGCTTTTCTAGATTTAATAGGGCTTATTGCCTAACAAATGTGGTTAGGATGCAGCTGTAGTTGATTTTTTTAAAAAAAGAATTCTGTGTCCACTTACCTCTGCTCAATGGACCAGATTTTAAGAGTGCATAAAATGTTCCTTCTCTTTCTCCAGATGGAACCTGTTCCATCAATGAAAGGAGTAAATTTGATTTCTTTCATAGGAAAAAACAACACTGTCCTCTGATATTTTAAAAGCTAATAAATACTTTGAAAGGTTATGTCACAGTAAACTAGCAAGTCTTTTAAGGTGTCACAGGGACTCTGTTATTTATACTCTAGAGGCTCATCCTTCCTGGATAATATTTAAGTAAGCAGTAGTTCTTCTGAAAGAGCATTATATTAAAAGACTTTCCAGACTGATCTTGTTCCTTTGAATTTCTGGAATGAGTTTTTGTTTTATATTTTGCAGAAGTAATATATACCCCAAAATTGATGATAATGAAAATACAGAAGAAAGAAAAACAGGTTGGTAAAGTTCACCTTTTGCAAAAATTGACATGTGGAACATACTTGTATATTGTGGTTCAGCAGTTCCATAATTTCTACTTGAATTTGAGGACATTGATTTTGCGGCGGCGGCGGGAGATGGGTCACTTTCTTAACAATTTATTGACGAAGGAGAGACAATGAATCTGCTGAATTTGATGGGCTCTGATTTGAACTACAGGTATTACATAATTTATACTACCCTGGACATAGAGGCTTTCCCATGGCTTCATGTTGGAGGGTAAATCTTATAAACAACAAGAACCCCAACATTTCCCTTTTTTACAGTTTCTGCCAGCAAAATAGTTTGTAAATGCATTGGTTGCACTGGAGTTTCTATTGTCAGAGCTCTCTGAGGAAAACAGTAGGCTTGCTGAGCCTAAAGGAGACTGATCAAAAAGTTCCCAGTTCAACAGTGAGCTCTGCCATGTTCTCATCACAATATGCAGCTCCTTCAGTTCCCCTGACCTTTTATCTGGAATAAAAAGATGAAGGTAAAGTCTCCCTCAAGTTGAACTTGACTTCTGGTAGTTACATGTCCATACTGATTTGCCATTTCCTTGTTCTAGGATGTTTTGGGACTGTGCTTTGCCTTTTTCAAGATCAGCTAAGGTGTCACCAACCAACCTGGGCCTTATCCTCAGTACAGGAATAATAATACTTAGAAAACAGAGTTATTGTAACAAAATGAATGTTAGAATATATATTTTGTTTTGTTGATTTTGTTGTTTATTAGATCATTTTAGTTCTGCCTGACTGTCTGATTTAATGTTTTTAGCTGTTTTTATGTTTTTCCCAATTTTGTATGCCACCCAGAGTCCACTGGAATTGGGCAGCCAATAAATTTAAATAAATAAATAAATAAAATAGAATATTGAGCTGAATTGATAATTGTTAGTTTTTTATACTGTTCTTTTTCCTATTGTTAAAATAATTTGGGGTTTTGTTCTATTTTTGGCCATATATGCAATATACAGTGTAGAATTCTGCCTAAGTTGTAATTCTAGGAACTGTTTTCTTCAAAGATGAGCATAGCTTGTAACCTTAGAACTTAATTTTATTTTTTACAAGGATACTCACATTTTGGCAGTTGAAAAAAATGAGAAATGTGCAGCACAGAGGCCTAGGAGATAAAAAGGAACACCTCTTTCTGTTTGTCTGAATAAAAAATACTTAGCTGACAAAGAGCGTATCTTGATTATGTGGCTCATGCTTTTGGAAACTGCAAGAACTCTCACTGAACCTGAGTTACTTGTGGGTAGAAACTATATGCTTATTTTTCCTAAGATAGAATCTGAGGAGTTTGGAATGTGCCTTTGAGCTTCAGAGGAGCATTAAAGCAACCCAGTGATTTGCTGCTACTGCTTGTTTTCAAAGCTCAGTGTAGGACGGGGCAGGACTGCATTCCTTGCTAGTAGGAGAGGTAGATGTGTATCTTCCTTCCCTAGCGCTCATGTGTGTGTGTTGATTAGCAGGCTACCAGTGAGTGCTATGGGAAAAATCTCCCTTGCATCCTCTTTCTCGGGTTCCTCTCACCCTTTGGCAGCCAACCATTGAGTTGTGATGCCAAGTTACAGGGAGTATGAGAGCAGCAATGGCTGTAAGAAATAGAGGGGGAAGAGTGCCCGTGAAATAGAGGAAGCTAAGTGTTCCATGAAGGCCACAGATTAACCCCCTATGTTCTTTCTCTGCAGCTTGTTTAATAAATTGCCAAGTAGTTCTTACAACAGCAGTGAAACTGCTTTCTGTCATGTAGCAGTGGTTGTGGCAAATGTATTCAGAAGGTCTGTTTTGTGCATCTTGTTCACCTGCATATTTTGCTTCATTTTGAGACTTGCTTTTGCCTTGGAGAATCTGTATTGCTCCCCTTTGTGTGTGTTTCCTTTTATGCATTAGAGCTTATATACTAAGATTTACGCTTTACCTTGGAAGTCTATTTTTATCTGTAAAGTACTGAAGCCTTGGCTAGAACTATATTTACATCACTTCCTTTTCTTTATTAATAATTTCTAGTGAGGTTGCTTGGAGCATATAGTGTTGATAAACTGTGAAATATACCTTCTCTGAGTTGTATTATTCTTGAACGAAAAAGGAAGCATGTTAAAAATGCTACTATAGACCTTACAGGATGGGAAATATTTGTGCTTTACTATCTGCAACAATCAAAATTACCCTCCAGCCCTTAGTCTTTTCCTCTCCTTTTTTCAACTCTGTAAACCTCCGTTGGGTTCCTTCTCCATTAGATGGTTAGGTGAGTGGGCCTAGAGAGAGTTGCTCATCTTGTCACACAAGGTTGTAGATTTATGACTCTTAATAATTTTAACTGAGTGCTTTTATTTAATCTGTCTTTAAGTATTGAGCTTGATACAGCTGGTATTGGTGGCATATTGGATTGTGAAACAGCATTGGGCTCTCTGGTTTATCTGAAAAGTCAAAGTGACTTTGATTTTGCCCTGTTAACTCTATTCTGGAATATAGTGTTGATACTTAAAATGTTTGATAAACTTGAGAAGAGTCTATTAAAAAGTGGCAAGTATATATATATACTGTATTTAGTTGTCTGTTATCAGTGTCTGTCATAGCAAGGGCTAGTTTTAAACATTCGTTGTTTGCTTTCATTTTTTTCCCCTTTTCATTCTGGAAGTGGATGAAAGAAGGGATGGTTTAAAGAAACTTAGGGCAAGATGTTCCTGGGTGGAGCTAGCATATTATTTTAAAAAAGATTGGATTAGTTCTCTTGCACTAAATTATAAATATCCAAAAACAGTTAGTTAGTTAGTTAGTTAGTTAGTTAAATAAATCCATCCATCCATCCTCAGATGGTTAAGATGTCTAGTCCTGCATACCCAGCTTGTGTCTCTTTTGGATTTTTCTTTTAATTTGTGAACAGTTGTCACCACTGCATTCTGATTCATGTTCTGTTGCCACACTGCTTAGTACTTATATAAGACAGGGGACATTTTCTGAAACAGCACTGGAAGCAAATCCAAGTCAGTAGAAAGAGCTTATTTTAGCATTGTAGATGCAAACTGCTTTTTAAATCAAGAAGAGCTTATTACTTTGAAACTTAAGTAAATAAAATAAAAAGCAAAGCTCTACCTGCTTTCTGGTTGGTTGTCTTCTGCATATGCATTTTCTTCTTTTTGCAAGTTAGCCATAGAAATTAATGTTGGTGAAAGACGTGTACAAAAAAAGCTGAATGGTAGAGTCAGCATCCTTTCTCCCTTGATATGTGCAGTGTTAAGCCTACAAGTTAAGTGTATCTCTGGGGGGCGGGTTGTGTGTGTAGCGTTCCACGGCCCGTGGTAAGCCAGTCATATTTCTGTTGAACAATTCATCGTGGATGGTGGATTAATTACATTTTAGTGACCTCTTTTGAAGTGCTTTTCAGAACTGCCTAAGGAGCTGTATCGACTTTGCAAATACACAGGCAAATGGCTAAAGAAGTAGGTCACATTTTTGAGGTTTACTTATCTTGACAGTCTGTCTTTAAAGTGCAGTACTCTAACTGTGTTTACAGTAGTTCCTGATGGGAAGCACAGATCTTCTGTTCTACTATGGATGTTCTTGAATTCCCAATAGCTTTCTCTGCAGACTATGAACTGCTGTATATATTTTGAAACTATAATGGCATGTGGGTTCTTTGCTTGCACAGAACATTGTTTCAGAATATTCTAAATTGACAGTTCTCTTATTAATATGTTGAGTTACACATTAATTTGAAATAATAGTTTGTTCCAACAAATATAATGCCAAGTTTATGGAACACAGACCCATTCTTGTACTTAAGTTGGAATATTTATAGTAGATATCAAAGTCTTCATAAGAAGGAGAAAAAAGAAGAAAAAATTGTGTTGGCTGATCACTAATAATGTTAGCCTAAATTGCATACTGCATTTGAAGAGAATTTTAGATGTTAATGTAATCAGAAGGCACTAATAACTTTAGTGACGTCTAACTACATAGGCAGTGCTAACTACATGGTACTAAGAACAGTAGCTAGGCATTTATAATTCCAGTTCTGTTCCTGGCATCTTTACTTACTCTTTCCTGAAGGAAGCCTGAAATAATTTGGGGTATGAGATGATTCCATAGGATCTGATTGTTAAAGGATCATATAGTGACTATAGTATAAATGTGGGTAGGGCTGCAACAATTTGTTTTTCATTTATATGAACAAATTGCACAAAAACAATTCTGCATGCTGCTTATGTAGAAAAGTATTGAAAAGTATTTTCTGTGAGCAAGCATGGATCAGCCTTGTGTGGCGCAGAGTGGTAGGCAGCAGTATCGCAACCAAAACTCTCCCCATGACCCAAGTTCAATCCCAGCGGAAGCTGGATTCTTGGGTAGCCGGCTCAGGTCGACTCAGTCTTCCATCCTTCCGAGGTCGGTAAAATGAGTACCCAGCTCGCTGGGGAAGGTGACAGCTGGGGAAGGCAATGGCAAACCACCCCGCTATAGTCTGCCAAGAAAACGTCACAAAAGTGGCGTCCCCCCAAAGGGTCAGATATGACTCAGTGCTTGCACAGGGCACCTTTCACCTTTCACATGAGCAAGCATAGAAAAAGAGGGAAAGAACTGCAGTAGTGTATAAAACAGAACTTTTAATTAAAATTTCTATTTTTAATTATTTTTTTGTATTCATAGGATTTTTAAGGAAAATAAAGTTTTAATGTTTAGACATGGGTACAATCTTATTTATTTGTTAAATTTATATGACACTCAACTCCATAACTGCACAGCAAATAGCGTGAGACAAAACCATCAAGTCATTGTTGGCTCCTAGTGTCCACATAGATAGATTTTTTTCATGATGAACGATCATGTATACTACTCTATAAATAAGTTTAATTCAGTAAAATTAAGTAGGATTGCGCTATTTAAAACTTGTATTCAGCCATTAATTTTCTTTTAGATTACTGATGACCACATACAAACATGTAAAATTAACCAAAAATAGCTTTTCCTAAATAAAGAAGAATTAATAATGCAACAGGAACAGAGTAATTGAGACTTAGTAGGAATTAGACAAATACATATTCATAGGGTTACTTATAAGCGCAGAAGGAACTTTTATTAAGAACGTGCAGGAATACACTTACTCTGACTTTTAATATAAGTAAGTTGAGCAACCTTACAGCATGTTAGACTATTGGCTCATTGGGTCCAATACTGCAGAAACTGGATGGAAGTAGTTCTCAAAGTTATGGGTAAGAATGTTGATAACCTTTCTTGTAGGTGCACAAGAACATAAGCAGTGCCCTGCTGCATTGAACCTCTAGTCCATCTAGTCCAGTTGTCTGTTCTCACAGTGGCCAACCAACTGCACAAGGAAGCCCACTAGTCTCTCAGCAGATGGCCTTCAGTCAGACTGCCATCAAGGCTAATAGCTAAGTACTAAGGACAGAACTGGGACCTTATCCTGCAAAGAATGCATTCCAGTATTGAGTTTTGCTCTTTTTTTTTCGCTCCAGATTGATTCAAAGAAAACGCAAGTCTTTTTTTTCCTTTCGTTGTTCAATTGAGCTTAAATTAGTGCTTTGTTTAAAAATGTTGAATGATAAAGGAGCAATATTAACCAACATTGTTTTAAGTGTTCATTAAAAATATAACTACTTTACTTATTTATACATGGTTTTATATACCACATACTTCCTAGTTCTTAAGGTAGTTTACAACAACAACAGAAAAACCTAACACAGTGAATCTCTTTATAAAGAACTATCTATCCACAGGCAGCCCTTCCACCATCAGCACCCAGACATATGGCATAATAAGGTCTTGAGCACCTAGGGGCATTCCATATCTAAAGAGGCAAGGTGTTTTAGAGTGCAAGGGGAGCCCTTGAGAAGATTTATAGTTGGGCTACACTTCTCCCACTTCACATGGGGTGGAAAACCTCAGCATACCCTCCCTCAAATTTTACAGGGGGATTATGGTTTTCTAAGGACTTGGATGCTGAGCCATATATATACTACAAAAGTAGTAACAATCAAAGCGAATATTTGTAGCTCAGGGTTGAACTGTGGAGTCCTTGGTGCTCTCTGAGCCTTGTTGTTTTCTTGCAGATGTTTCATTGCCAGACTAGGCAACATCTTCAGTGCGAAGAGGGAGTGGGCCTTGCTCTCAGTTTATATACCATGGCTTGCCCTGCTTGTGTTGCTGGGAGTGTTGTTCTCTCCTTGGGAGTTCTTTGATTGGGCTGTTGTTTGCTGCTTGGTTGATTGACTGAGTTAATAGTTCCTTGATTAGGGTGTATTGTGCTGTTTGGTGTTTCATCTGGTGTTAATCCTAGTGTTGATTTTTGCATATCTGGGTGTTGATTGCTGGTGAGGAGGTGTACTGGTCTTTTGGCTTTTCTATTGTCTCTTTTGAATGGTATGTAAATGTTGTTTACCTCTATGTGTCTGTTGATGGCTGCTGGGTCTGAGTGCCAGACGTCCAGGAGTTCTCTGGCATTTTTGGATTTGGCTTGGTTTAGGATGCTCACAGTTCCCAGTTGAAACTATGGTTGAGTCTGTCCATGTGTTGTGAGATTAAGGAGTTCTCATAGTGTCTTCTGACTGCTAGTTGGTGTTTGTGGATGCGCTCTGCTAGTCTTGTGTCTGTCTGTCCTATATAGTGGCTGTTACAGTCTTTGCACTGTATGTTGTAAATAACTCCTGTTTATTCTTCTTGGGCTATTGGGTCTTTTGGGTTACTTAATATGTTTTGAAGAGTTTTAGCTGGTTTATGTGCTATGGTGATGCCATGTGGTTGTAACAGTCTGTTGGTAGTTTCTGAGAAGTTTCTGATGTATGGCAGTGTTATCCTTTTCATAGCTTCTGTTGGTTGGGTTGTAGTGGGTTGAGTGGTGAGGCACTTTTTGATAAAGTTGAGAGGGTATCCATTTTGCTGGAAATTGCTGTACAGATGATCTGTTTCCTTTTTCTGGTGTTCTGCGTTGCTGCAGTGTATAAGCGCTCGTCTAAATAATGTTCTTACACAGCTTCTCTTGTGGGAAATAGTAACCAATACTTTGAATTGGACTTGGAAGCAAACCGGTAATCAGTGCAGCAATCATGGCATTGGTATCACACTGCTATAACTACTACACCTAGGAGGCAGACAGGCCAGTACATTTTGGGCCAGTTATGGTTTCTGAGTCTTGCCCAAAGGTAGCCATATATAGACTGCATTGCAGTAACCTAACTGCAAGATGATAAGAGTTACTTGTCAGGACCTTCTGATCCAAAAAGGCCTAAGTTGCTGCAACAGCTGAAGTTGGGCAAAGGCCCCTGTGTCCACTCTTGTTGCTTACACATACACAACCATCCCATCATATTTCCATCTCAAAATACATATGTTCTCCCAGAAACCCTGCAAAGAGCTTCTCCCTCCCTCCATACCTTTTCCCATTACAGGTAGTCCTCACTTACCAACCACTCATTCAGTGACTGTTCAAAGTTGCAGTGGCACTGAACAAGTGGTACTCATGACCGGTCTTCAAAGTTCCAGCTGTTGCAGTGCCCTGCGGTCATGTGATTGCAATTCAGATGCTTGTCAGCCAGCTAGCACTTAAGACATTTGCAGCATCCCATGGTCACGTAATCGCCATTTGCAACCTTCCCTGCCGGCTTAACACAAGCAAATGGGGAAGCCAGCAGGGAAGATCTCAAGTCACTCTGGTAAGTCCCCCCCATGGCCTTCCTGCACACTGCGCCACACCTCTTTCCCTTGGCCTCCCTGTGCTCACATGCACTGGTACCTCCCTTCACCTCCTTCCCTCGGCCTGCACTTGCATGCACCAGTGCCCTCCTTCCCTCAGACTCCCTGCACTCACATGCATCTGCACCCACCTTCCCTCGGCCTCCCTGCACTCACACGCACCTCAGCACCCCCTCCCCAACTTAGCCACGACCTACACCAGGCTTCCTAGGGTCTCCCCATCCCCCTAGGGCACTCATGCAGTTCTTATCTGCTCCCACTGCTTCCTGCTTAATGACCTGTGCATCTTGAGGTTACAATGGTAACTGGGACTGCCTGGATTGCTGCTGTTAAGCGATGTGGTCGTGTAATGGTGTGCTTTATGACTGCATTGCTTAGCAACGGCAATTCTGGCCCCAATCGCTGTTGTTACCCAGGGATTACCTGTTGGAAATAGATGCCCCTTTGTACTCATTCCAGAAGGGGCATTTCCTTCCTTTGTGTCCCTTATCTGTCTTCAAGGTGGTATCATCTCATTGCCTCTTTGACTTGCAAGGCACAAGATAGCCTGTGGTCTGTTTTCAGTCCACCCGTGGCCAGGGCAGTGATGATGATGATGGTAGCTAGGGATGTGACATCTCTTCAGGGGCCCTCCAAGTAGTTGTCTAATTTCATCTCAGCAGCCCAGTGATCTTCCCTTGTTGCCATTTTTCTTAGCGCTCCTTCTCCTTCCTTTCTGGAAGCCTGATAGCAATTCATAGCAGCTGCTGCTGTCCCAGCTGGCTCATCAGATTGGCTGGGTTAGTGGCCTTCCAGGCCCTTTACCAAGTTCCTGTCACTTCATAAAGGCCACCCTTTCACTGCTGAGGTTTTTCACTAGCTGACCCACCAATGGCTGACATCATACCACTGGTTCATCTTTATTAGTTGCAGTTGTGGTGACACTGAAGCTCTCACTCTACACCAGCAGTCCTTACTTGCTGCTTTTGCTACTCATTGGTGACAGGCGGTGCTCTTTCATGTCACATTGCCAGCTTTCCCAGTGTCCTTATCTTTATCTCTTCAGTCTTCTCCATCATCCTTCACTCCACCTTCTGATACTTCATTAATGTGTTTCCTACATCACAATTTAATCTCACACCAGCCACTGTCTAACCTTTGTAAATGCCTCTCCTTTCCCTTACATAGAAGCACAACATACAGAGTTCCCTTTTGTTCCTATCTAATCTCTTCTTGTTCCAGCTAAAAAATAAGATCCAAAAAGACCTCTACTTTCACACTGATGGTGAACTACCTTGGATGTCATCTAAAAGAAAAAAACAACGTGTGCATCTTATTCCATATGCAAAAAGAGAAATTGTATACTTGTGTATCTGTCTTAGGAACGGAAAGTATTAGAGACATTTCTAGCTATTTGAAGTCTTATGAACATCTCAGGCATTGTTGGTTCAGGTGAGAATTCATTAAAAGCAGAACACATTGTCAGATTATGGTTATCTCAGACACAGGTAACTGTTTAGGTGAAGACAGGGACCAAAAATGAATCAGTGTTGAGGGCAAGTCAGGAGTTAACTGTCATAGTATCATGGTATTCAGTTCAGTTCAGTTCAATTCATTACTGTTGTAGACCAGTACAAGCAGAGTGCTTTGTGAATATATATAAATCTATCTTAATAGATAATAAAATAAAATTTAAGACAAAGTTAAAATACATCTATGAAACCACCTAACCAGCATCTATGAGCAAGGTCGAGGATGCAGTCTATATTTAAATTATAAAGAAGACACTAAAGTTATATAAAGTATAACAACATAATATAACATAATATAAAGTATAATAACATCTAAAATTACAAAAAAGTGATAATATCTAAAATTTGAATGAATTACAGTTACATAGAATGCATTTGGCTAGCGGAAAATTGGCCCATCGGGGTCTGGCGGATCTTCTGTGCTACTGCACAAAACCTAGCCACATGCGCTGTAAAAAAAGGCAGTTTGTCTATGAGCAGCATCTGGGCATAGGCTGAGTCTGAGCGACCAGGATAGCTACTAATCAAAGGTAGGATGAATCTGGTTCGAATGTCTCTGTAAAAGGAGCAGTGAAGAAGAACATGTTCTGTAGTTTCCACCTTGCCAGAATCACAGGGGCAAAGCCTTTCAGCCAATGGTACTTCTTTCTATTTACCATCCAATACTGCAGAGGGGAGTACGTGACATTGGGCAAGAGAAAAAGCTTTCCGATGGCTGGGTGTTTCTAGCTATGTAAGGTAGCTGCAGCAATGGCAGTAGATTGTGTAGGGGCCTAACCTAGATCTGCTTGTTGCTCCATATCCTTTGCTTCAGGGTTTGTGTCACTTAATCATATTTCATCTTAAGAACTGAATAGGGAGAGTAGCCTAGATTTAAAAGTTTAGATTCAGCAGCCTTGATCCATGTGGATTGAAAATTGTCCTGGGGAATTAATGATGCTAGGCCTTGAGGATAAAAGTTAAGCTTTAACCAAAGTTTTATAGAAGCTAGACACACACTTGACTCAACTTTATCATACCTGTCTCCAGTCATAAATGTGCATTGGAGATACAACAAGGTATCTGGAGAGCAGCTCTGATGAATTTAGATTGTACCCTGTCCAAAGAGGTGAAACAAGAAGCTGGGGGGGGCCAACCAACGTCCCATAAAGAAATTGGGCTCGTGGCTTAGCCCGAAAGAGCTTAGGTGCGGCTGGAACATACAGTTGTAATCAAAATTATTCAACCCCCATTGTCAAAATGTACAGACTTTCAGCTGTTTGCAATGAACAAATCAAACAAAAGCAATTGAAATAGCTCAAGACAATGACTGCTTCAAGTGGTGTCCCCAAAGTCAACTGAAAATGCAACTTATAATGACTTCTCCAGTCTCAAAATTATTCAACCCCTTCATGGCAAGCATCTTCAGTACTTAGTAGAGCACCCTTTTGCTGTTATGACCTGCTGCAAACGATGCATAGCCAGACACCAGCTTCTGGCAGCGTTCCTGAGGAATCTTAGCCCATTCCTCATGAGCAATGGCCTCCAGTTCAGTAATATTCTTGGGTTTGTGTGCTGCGACCACCTTCTTCAAATCTCACCAGAGATTTTCTATGAGGTTCAAGTCAGATGACTGTGATGGCCACTGTAGAATCTTCCAGGACTTCTTCTGCATCGAAGCCTTAGTGGAATTTGAGGTATGCTTGGGACCATTGTCCTGTTGGAAGGTCCAATGACGCCCAAGCTTCAGCTTCCTTACAGATGGCATGACATTTTCTCCTAGGATTTCCTGATACTTCAATGAATCTATCTTGCCGTCCACATGCTGCAGGTTTCCAGTGCCAGAGGATGCAAAGCAGCCCCAGAGCATCACCGAGCCACTACCATGCTTAACTGTAGGCAGGGTGTTGTTTTCAGCTTATGCTTCATTCTTCTTTCTCCAGACATACTGCTGATGCATTAGGCCGAAAAGTTCCAGTTTTTGAGGACATAGTCTAAGCTTTTTAGACATATACTTTTCAACACATCCCAGTTCTAGGGGGAACAATTAAAAAGGGACTTTCAGATTTACATTCCCACGTCTGAGGACCCAAAGCTTGCAAGTCTAATGTTGAATTCTCCCAGTACTTCCTCCCTCCCCACACTCCCTTCAGCCCATCCAGTTTGAAAATACCTTAAGTTTCATAGCTGTTCTAGCTGTACAATACGGTTCATTTCAGCATTAAGTTTTACAGAAAGTCATAGCTGTCCATCTAGTATTGTAGATCCAAGGCTCTCCTTACCTTGTCTTCAGTACAGCACGCTTCAAGAAAAAGAAATGGAAAAACAAGAGAATTCAGAAAGATTTCATTGGTATTTGAAAATTCAAGAAAATAATAACAAGAAACAAACCTGAAAGCATAGTGTCACTCCTTATAATATGATCATTGTGTTATAATTAGTATAGGAGTGCATCTATTTGTCCATTAAAGCTGAGCCAAGAGGAAGCTCAGAATTTCTCAGAGAAAAAGGCAAAGTCAGTATATGTATACTTGTCACACAATACATTTCCTATTAGTATCATCTTAAAAGAGAATAAAACATATTGTGATCTTTCTATTTGCTGTGTCACTTGGCATTGTTCTTCTGGACTTCTTATTGATCACAGTATCTTTTGGATGCAAAGGTCTCATCTGGGCCATAACTTTGACTCAGCAGAAGTCACAAACAGCATGCACAGAAATGATTTTTTTCCTTTACAGTATTCCGTAGTAGTCTATCAGGGCTACTCTAGTGTTTATTCAGTTTAGTCCTTTTTCAAGTTTGAGGTGGTGGGGTAAAGGCTGATGGGAGTATTTTAAAAACAATCATGACATTCATTTGGCCACCAGTAATGTTACTAAATACATTCATGAACAGCATTAAATACTTTGGACTTAGCCCTGAATCTTAGACTCATTTTTTTGGTTTTCTACCACCTGGAATATAATTTGCATAATCATTTTTAAAATGATTTTACATGCTGTTCATGAATGTATTTAGCAACATTACTGGTGGCCAAATGAATGTGGTGATTGCTTTTAAAATACTTCCATCAGCCTTTACCCTACCACATCAAGCTTGAAAAAGGATTAAACTGAATAAACACTAGAGTAGCCCTGATAGAAAATGTTTTCACAAAACAGATCACATAAGAATTGCTTTAAAATAATTCTTATTTGAACTACCTTGCAATAATGCTTTATCTTCTTTCTTTTTTTGTTTGAAAGGTTATAACCAGTAAGACTGGCCACTTTGACTAGAACGTTATAGGTTTCATGGATTCTGGTCATAGAGTTGTTTGACATGGTCTACTGAAAGCAATACAGTGATTGGGAAGATTTCAACTAACACAAGTGTGAATAAATAATCAGACTCTTCTGAAATATAGTGTTATTGGTTAAAATGTAGTCATCATAGGGTACTGAAAGCAGTTGAGCCAGGTCTTTTACCATAGTACCAAAATTTATCTTTCAGACTCTGCTTAATAACTCTCATACATGATAATGCTGGTAGATTTTTGAAGTTCTTGCTAAGATTGTACCAGGGTGTAGGATGGAAATAGGTTAAGAACAGATATGTGCAGGTAGTCCTTCTTTAGCAACTGCATTGTTTAGTGACTGTTCGCAGTTACAACAGTGCTGAAAAAGTAACTTTACGACCAATCCTCACATTTACGACCTTTGCAGGTCTGTAAAGCAAAGGAAAGTTGAAGTAAGATCATAAGCCAGTCACAATTTCACTTAGTGACTGCTTCTCTTAATGGCCAAGTTGCTGGTCCCAATTGTGGTTGCTAAACGAGGACTACCTGTATGGGCATAACTTGCAGTCTTTCATTAAATTCTAGATGTTATTTCTCCATTGTTGTAAATGTGCAAGAAGCTACATCGCATATAACATCTTCCAGTGTTTAATTAGAATTCTGAGTTGGGCAATTCCTGAACTTTTTAAATACTGTATGCAAGTATCCCCCATCCTTGTTTGGGGGGACCTGGCATACATATTTATCAGTTCCTTAAGGGCCTTGAAGCAGTAAAAGTTGCTGGGAAATGAACTTTTTCTCTCATATATGCTCATCTCACACAACTCTTGGGATTACAGTAGACAAAGTTATGGGCTAAGTAGTCTAACATCTGGATGTATACTCTGGAGTTAGGATAGATTACTGGTTGAATTTTTCTGCTGCCTTTCTCCAAAATAATATTTGTGAAACAGCTTTTTGAAAAATAATATATTTGCTTTACTTCATTATGTACTCCATCAAGAATTGTTCTTTGTCAGCTGCTAAATTTATAATGATATTTCTTTCTGTTCTTTTTTAAAAAAAATATATATAGCTGCCAAATTTTAAAATATTGAGTCAATCCCCAATGTCTGATGCCTCCATCACCTTCGAATGCAAGCCACAGTCCCCTTTTGATGGAAGTCCAGATCAAGAAGATTTGAGTGACTTGGTGACAATCTCTGACTTGGCCAGCGTGAGCCTGGGCCATAAGGACCATCAAGATGTGCTATCTGTGGAGGTACCCAGTGAGATTGTGCAGAATATGATAACCTGCCATAATGGGATGCAGGACGATGGGGGTGGGGGTACAGGGGTAAAAAAGAAACGAAGGAAAAAAGAGCTGGGGCAGCAGGAGCTGGGCAGTGAGCGAGAAGTAAAACCAAAGAGGAAGAGAGAACCAAAAGATCCCAAAAAGCCCAAGGAGCCCAAAAAGCCCAAGGAGCCCAAGCAGGAAGGGGCCAAGAAACCCAGGAAGCCTCGGGAGCCTAAAGTCCCAAAGGAGTCCAAAGAGAAGAAGAACATCTTGGAGATTTCCTCCAAAGCCAAGCCCAAGAAATCCAGGTTGGTATGGCTCTTTGCACACTTTTATGTGTCAGATTGCTTGTTTGGCTGCTTATCTGGCAGTAATTTTCTTCTGGTGGACTTTATTCTAAATGTGATGGGTCTTTACTGGTACAGCTGAGCCTATCCTAGAGGAGCATTAGTGCAACATCCTTGAATTGAGCTTATTGAGGAAGTTATGTTGGTGCATTTTTCCCTTCCTTTGGGAGGGTTTCCAGAATTTCACTGCCTGGGGAAAGTTCTTCAAGAAGTTAATTGAATAGGGAAGCTCTTCCATTGTACACACATATACATATATACATAAGAAACCAAAATCAAATAGAATCAAATCACTAGAGTAAATAAACATACCAAATAAATGGTCTAAGCATATATAAGAAAGGAATAGTTTTCTTTTATTGCATAATAAATATGTCCATTTGACATATGGTGACATTTGAGTGTCAAAGGCTGCACTTAATGGGTTTGGAAATTGAGGACCAAAATACAGTAGGTAGGAGTGATGATGCAACGTCTACAAGGTTATTTCATGCATTTTCATATTATATTGCTAGAATATATTTGCTGTGCATGCTGCAGGATCTGAATTAGAAGCATATGAGTACTTTAGGAGTTCACAAAATTCATAGGTACTAGTAGAGTTACATTCATTATTATTAATTTAGAGTCATGTAACTGTCCTATTGATGTAGCTGTTAAAACCCTTGTGTGTGTGTATGTGTGGATTAAATGGAATTTTAATGGAATTGTGGTACATGTTTTCAACTTCATTTCCTCTAAGTTCCTCATGGTATGTGGAAATTAATTTCTCATGCTGCTGGCTTGTTGATGGTCAGCTGGGAAAAAAATTATCTGCGATTGGCTCTGCCAGTGGATGTCCATGGGGGGCAAGGGGTATGATCACATGTGTGTGATGTCAGCATGCAAATATCATGACTTACTTGTGTGAGATGGCAACACTCAAGTACATAAAAATAGCATATATGTGATGATATAATTGCATGTATTTCATCATTTTAGCATCATCATGGATGTCAGTAAGTCTGTCTTAAATTAGAAGGTTGCCCATGCATAGCATGCACTACTGGAAAGCAGCTCCTATCTTCTGTACAAATGAAAGTGATCTAATTCTCTTATTTTAGTTGACTTCGCAATTATGTCTTACTTTGAATGTTACATACAATGGTTTGAAAAGAATAAATAAATAGAATTGTATTTGTGATCAGTAACAGGATTCACTAAAACTTGCTTTCTGTGAGACCCTTTTGCATAATGACTTGAAAGTCTAAGTGGGGCACTAATGTTAGCTTCTTTATCCAACATCATCCCTTTTTCAAATTTGGTAAAAATTGAGTAAGGCAGTTTGTCCTGCAGTTACTTGGTGACAGAATCAGAGATATCAGAGATAAAATCCAGTTTTCCAATTTATCTGAGTCAGTTCCTTTTAGAATGAGTGTTTCACAAACTGCAAAAATGATATGGACTTCTTTTATGTTTTTTACTGGTGTTAAGCCATAATGGAGAAAAGTGCATGCCTTAGGATTACATTTCTGGCTATGTAAATTATGAAAGAATTGCCGATTTGCAGAGAACTTCATATAACTGATGGTTGTCTCAAGCCTTTGCCGCTGTGTCTCCCTTTGACAGAGCTGAAGATAAAAAGAGCCAGTTTGGTTTAGTGGTTAAGGCACCAGGCTAGTAACCAGGAGAGTGTGAGTTCTAGTCCCACCTTAGGCATGAAAGCCAGCTGGATGACTTCGGGCATTCACTCTTTCTCAGCCCAACTCACCTCACAGGGTTGTTGTTGTGGGGAAAATAAGAGGAGGAAGGAGTATTAGGTATGTTCCCTGCCTTGAGTTATTTATAAAAATAATAAAGGTGGGATAAATAATCTAAAAAAAAAAAGATATTGGGAGAGCTGGATAACTTGTTGCACTTACGTTGTTTGTATGCTTAAAAATTCATATGCAAAGGTGCTTGGTTTGGCAAGAATTATTAATTTGCACTGTGCACAAAGTTTAAGCCTCACAAGCATGTGTACAGGTATTCCTTGTGATATTATTAGTGTTTGTCACTTAAATTAAAAATGTTACCTCCTGTTCTGCAATAGGCAGAAGCTGATAATACTTGTTTCTATAGGATAGTTTTTGTGGGAATTCAGCAGGCATTTCGTTAAAAAAAATCATGCTGTCATTAGAGTAGAATTGGGACTTCCGGTGGGGAAATGGCAGACTGAGCAGTTGTGCCTGTGGGCTTAGAGGGCGGAGCTGACAACATGGTACTTTTTTTCGGGCTCAGGCAGCTTTTCCTGAAGCCCAGAAATGTTCTCCAGGTAAAGGAGAACACCTGGAATCATCCCATCTGTCCTCCGGACAGCTGCTTGCAGCCAGAAGATTGCAAACAGCGTTTCACATTTGACTGGTAAGAGCTAGCTATAGGGTGGGCTGTCATTTTCCAAGCTGCGCTGTAGCCTTTAAGGGATGCTAAGACCAGCCAACGCATTTCTAAATCACTAGATTTATGGTTTTTTAAAAGTATATGTAACCTAAGAGAGGCTTTCTATAGTGAGGAGAAGCTGGCTCTCTTGGTGCTTATCATTATTGTGTAATGATTGCCTATTCAAAATCGCCATCAGACTCACACAGGGCTTTCATGGATATCTGATTTAATAATGAATAGTATGCAGGAGAAGCAAAGCTGAGAATAGTAAAAGCGCGGGATGTCTCCCAATAAATCCCCAAGCAACTCCCAATCCCTCCCCCAAAAGTCAGTACAATTCAACGGTTCCTGCCGGTCTGCGGGAAACGTCCTTGACAAGGCGAGATAACCCAAACATGCATTCCTCATTCTTCACTCCTTGCATCGCAGCCTGGTACAAGGAACAGGAGCAGCCCCCTCCGGTACAGCAACTCGTGTCAGCCCCGTGGCATGGGAACCCGTTACAATGTTTTTCAGGAACATTGGAACAGTAACCATGACATATTGTTGGGATTACTTTTTAAAAAAATTCTTTTTTAAGTTTTGGACTTCGTTTTCCTTCCAAATATAAAGGAGGATTGAGAGTAAACAGTTGTCTTCCTGTTATTATTTTTGTATTAAATTTGAAGATATTAGCATTTTCCTACACCTTGAATCAGCTGATTTGAACCTTTAGCTTTCTGTTTCTATTTTCCCATGAGAACAGTCTGCCTATCTCACTCTTGCTTGTGTAAATACATTCTGGCACTTTTCCATATCTTCAGCTTTCTCTGGTTAAGCTCCTGTGCATGTTATAAACTACTGTGTGAGACATGGAAGATTTTAAAGAGATTTTTTCTGACTTCCACCAAGATTTTAAAGAGATTTTTTTCTGACCTCTGCCAAGCCTTTATGCAAGATATTCAGGACATCATGGAAAATATGAGGTCTAAAATGTGCCATCAGGTTGGGGATGTGGTGGATGAAATTGAGGAATTCAACAGTGATGGAAATGTTTCTTCTAAGAGTGAGATTGGGATTTCTGTTGAGGTGCTGGATGAAGATCAGATAGTGGAGTTGGAGAAATTTAAGGGAGAGAGAGATCTGCAAGCAATAAGTGAAATTGACTTTCTGGTGGAATGCCATGAAAAAGAAGGGGTCATTACGTATGGGAGGTTTTTTGAAGAGAAGCTGGAATTTTTGAGGGGGGCAGTTGGGCTGTTTGATTTTTTTAAGAGAAAAGCTCTGCACATTGTGGGGATGTATAAATGCTCTGGTTTATTGTGAAGTGGAATAAGGGTTAAAGAATGTTTATCTGGATTGCTTTAAGGGTTCGACTGATGTTATTTACTTTTAAGGATTTGGATTAAGTTTATTAGGGTATAAAAATGTTTATTTGGATGGTTTTAAGGATTTGATTTAAGGCTACTGTTTTGAATTGTTTTGGTTTTTTGGGTTTATTAAGATTATTAAAACTTGTCTTATTAAGTATAATGACAATTTATGTGCTTTTTAGTTTGATTTTATAAATATCACATTATAAACATCATTTGATGTTTATGGAAAAAAGTAAATTCAGTTAATCTTGAAGAGGTTCTGTGAAAGAAATATGCTCAGTCATATACAGTTACAATGGTATCTAACCATACAAAAAGATGCAAAAGCTCTTTCTTGTTAAGAAAAAAACCTTAAAATTACTGTACTAGCTAATTAGATTCTTGTCACTGAGCCTTAATGATTGCTGCAAGCTGTGCTCCTAATGTCTGTGGGCAACTTGCTGGTGACAAACTGATCGCTGTTGCTGTTTCAGGACCCAGAAACTTGGATTCAAGTCCATTGATTCCTTCACAACACATGTTCAAAAGTAGATAGCTAAGGAATGTTGCTTTCAGAATGTCAGAGTAAAACATATATGCAAATGGAGCCATTGATGCGAATTCTCTAAGCGGCTGGTAATCGTGGCATAATCTCCTCTAAATTATTTCTAATCATAGTGAGCTTCAACATCTATGAATGGAATGTTTGTTAATTGTAACTACAAAATCATTGTCTGGGGACTTTTTACAAAATTGAAAGCACCAGCAGCACTGCACTTCCACAGCTTCTGATGCAATTAGAAGCGTGTCATTAGCCCACACCTGCCCTAAAAAGTTCTTTTATGAGAGTTATTCTTTACATACCTGCAGCAAATAGCAATGTCCTATAGAACTCTGGCATTAAGATTTGATACTGAAATAATATTAAAACAAACTGTTTCTTATGAAACAAGTGGCAAAACTATGCCCCAGGTTAAAATGCAGGACACTAAAGATCAATTTTCTGCAATCCTTGTGGATATTTTATTCTTGATTTCTCTGTGAATTGGTGTTACTCTTCTGTTTCTTATTTCTTATAAATGCTGGTATCAGATATGTGAAACCAAGCAACTGTAAACCTGCCTACTATCTATGTGTCAGACTCCCTGATCAAATGTTTCCAGAACATCTTATCGGACTCGCATCCATCTTCAAGCAACCCGGGTCAGCAGACTGCGAGTCGCCAGCAGGGAGGGGGAGTTTGATTGGAGTGTGAATCATTTTGTTTAGGCTAGATGCTCCTTGCCCCAAGTTAACAACCAGCATACCATTCGAGCCATCTGTGGCACGGGGAGGGGTGCATACCTTTGAGGGTAGTGGGGCGGGGGAAATAGAGGCTTTTGTGATTTTAAACTGCAGAACGCGCAGGCAACGCCACTCGCAACTTTTACCTTGTATCGAATGCTACGCTTCATTAAACAGTTAAATGAGCAAAGGCTTATGGACTGTCATTGAGTGAATGCTCGAGCGTTCTGGTCATTACACTATGCTTTGCGGATATTGATGCACTAGCACAGGCATCATTGTTAAGCACAGGATATTAGACTCTTCTTAACTTCTCTTTGATAAGAAAGTCAACTGTGTTTTGGGTGATGATGAGGAAGACACACAATCAAAGCTAGACATTCATCTGAGAAGCTCTGTAGGAAGTCTGGCTTGAACTGACCTGATTATGTACTCAGGTTGCATATACAGAAGATCCTTTTTCTCCAGTACATATTTTAGGAATAAAATACTCTAAATGAATCATATAGAAGATTATGCACCTGCAGTTGATCTCTGATCAGGAAGAGATGAAAGGAAAGAAAAATATAATTAGAAACTTTTAACTTGACCCTGTCATTCACATACCATTTTTTAAAATAAAGTGGGAGACAAGGACAATAACTGCTGCTGTTGTTTCCCAGCAACTGATATTTAGAAACATGCTACCTCTGTTGAAGATAGCATTAAGCTTGCAAGATAAATTGATCTGAGTATCTTTAAGTATCAGCAAGGGGATATTGTCACATACGAGACAGTGACTGGAAAACTGGTTGATCAAGCTGTAGAGGATGAAAGAAGGGACCTAATGGTTGAGGCATTTGGAATAGATCCACATTGAATACTGAGGGTGTTCTCTGGAACTAAAAATAGGTTTGGATGGTGACAAATAAACACGTTCGTAAAATGTTGAACCTTTCTGCGATTCCTTGCATTTCCATTATTTGAAGATCTGGGTTACACATTATGCTTCTTATCTGTAAAATTATATGCATATATGCAGAGCTTATTTGTAAATGTGTAAGTATACACCCCAGGGAGTCAGAATTGTCTCAGGCTTCTCACAGCAGCTAATATGCAGCTGCTACTGTATAATATATGAAACAGCTACAAGGCTTTCCTTTTTAACTTGCTAAATCCACATCCATGTGAATTATAACCAAACTAGTCATTTTTCATACCACAGTAAAACAGATGAGTTTTTAGGTTCCACAGCATGGGGCCTGACATTCTGAGAAAAACAACACAGTGGGTTTATTCAGTAGGGCTATAGAATAGTAGACTGTTAGCAGCAGTTTGCAAGTACCCTCCTCCCAGACCATTTATTTATTTATTTATTCGATTTCTATAGCCACCTATCTCAACAAGTGACTCTTGTTGATCCATTGTATTCAGGGTAGGTGAAAACTAATACTTTTCCCAGTTCTTTTACCAAAGAATATCCAATATGATAACAAATAGAAGTAGAGCAACAGCAATGCCCTTGCAGAAGTGCTACAGTTTTCCAGCAGCTCTGGACATGTTTATGTCCAAAGGGGAGAAGTGGACATTTTTTTCTTAATATGCATAAAAATATATGCACATAAATAAGTATTTCATTTTATTTGCAGTTTATTTTTATCATTGATAAAAAACAAATTGCAATTTACAGGTGATATGCACAATATCTGAGTGATAAGTAATAGACACAGGATATTTAGATCATTTCAATTTGACTTATTGTAGCTACCCTTTTTACAATATGCACAACTGCAAAGCACTTTTCAGAAACAAAATAGAGAAGTGCTCCACAATTAAGTGTCTTTGTTTTTTTTTCACTGGGGGAGAAATATCCATCCATCCATCCATCCATCCATCTATCCATCCGTGTATCATCTTGAGGGAAATGTTTTAACTATCTTTTACTTCCATTTATGAAGATAGAAGATGTATAACAGATCTTACTGTTAACATCAGACAGTTTGCAATCCAATTAGCATAGCTCTTGCTCAATCCTGATTCTCTTTGTTTGAAGAACACCCAAGTATGTCAAGTCACCTGTTGTTACATCCATAATTTCCCAGTCACCTTTCCCCAAACCCTTTTTGTTTCTTTAAAATATCCCATTTTCTATTGCACAGTTACCTTTAGTGCAAGGCAGCCTCAGTGGGTAATTTACGTCTATATGGAATTTCAGGAAATACATGGTTTTGGTCACGGCTAGCTTCAGTATCTTCATGTTCAAGATTTTTTTTTTCTTCAGATAGGTGGGTGAGAATTAAAAGTATCTTCCCTAATATCAGTTTAGAAAAAAAAAAAATTATTTTCACATTTAGTAATTCGTTGAGTTTACTTATTTGCTATTCATATTTATTTATTAGATTTATATCCTGCCTTTCATTCAGAAGCTCAAGGTGGAGCATATATGGAGTATGTGCCTTAATCAGATAATTGTATGAGAATGTGGGCAAAAATCCCTCTAGAAATGGTCATACAAGAGAGCAAAATGGTATAATTATGTGAAATGCCCATGAGTTTGGTTTATGTATTAGCTAGGATTTTTTAAATAGTTACTTAAGAAGCCATAGTGGCCAGTTCACACATATTGCTAGGCCATAATAGATAGGTTTGTACTTCATGCTAAGCCAAAGAACAACCAACTATATTATAGCTTAATATTATGTGTAAAGTAGGCCTGTGCCTAAATGGCATTGTCTAGTGATCACTTGCAAAACACATTGTTTGCAAAACTCGAGAGAAATAACATTATGAATGCATATGTCTCTTAGAGTATTCAAAACAATTTTATTTAGAAGTAAAACTGTGAACAAAATGGTTTACATTACCTTGATTAGCTTTTTGTTAGGATTGTAGGAAGCTAAATAAAATACTGATCTAGATTTCACTTTGGGTAAAAGATGAATTCAGCTATGACACGGCCATAGTAACTACCAATCTAGAACTTCCCACTGGTGTGCATAGTTACTAAAGTATACCTGTCTGGCATCTGGTACTGAAATATGCACTAGATTTCATAACCTAAATGACTAGAATTACTTAACCATGTACCATCAGTTTGTATAACCACTTCCAATATTTTTTCATGTGACTTTCTCAATTTTCTGTTGTAGATGAAAGCCACCCTCTTTGTATCTTAGCTTTTTTGTTTTTTTATTTTTTTAAAAAAAGTATATGTTCTTGTAAAAAGAACACTCACAAATTTTATTATACAAGGATCTCCATTGTTACTTATGAATAATTATGACTAAATACTGATATTTGAGAGAAAAATAAAGCTGCAATTCTTCAGTATCTCACATCTTAAATATACTACTATAGTTGTTATTATCTATTAGTATTGTTATTACTCTGTGCAAATAGTCATCAGTGTAAGTGATGCTGCACCAGAGGTATACAACCAGAGGTCCCAGGGCTGCATGCATCTTCTGAAAACCTTGGGTACAGCTCCAGAGTCCTTCAAAACTATTAGTTAATTTTAATACAAGGTAAATGTAATTGAAACAAAATCAAATTTTATTATCCCTTGGCCCCACATATAACTTTTTGGAATGCAGCCTATAGTACATTGTTCAAAGGCATAGTGTGGCCTTCAGCCAAGAAAAAGTTGTGCATCTCTACTTTATACCATTTAAGAGGACATCTGCCTTCCCTGATGAGCTGAAGAGTTAAATTCATTACAGGTGAGACATCAGAAGAAGGGAAAGATTCCCAATTATATTTTATATGATTATGTTAATGTGGTGCTCACAGTAATTGTTTTTAATGTGCCTGGTTACTTATAAGTGAAAGTCCAATTAAATGGAAAAAAGGGGCAATGTAAGTAAAGAAACTTGCGTACTAATGCAAAACTTTGACAGGGCCTGTGTTTTGCTGAATGTGTTAGATTAAAAACCAATTTCTGTAGTCAAATCAGTTTTGGTTGTGAACTTGTACATGTCATATGCTTTTAGGTGTTTTGCTTGCAGAGGCCCAGAAATAATAGTTTTGTGAAATAATTTCTTCAAAAGAGTGTTGGCTGGGAATCAAAGTGAGCAGCCTAAAATGCTTCCAAGCACTATTTTCCTTTCTGACTACAATTGTATTTATTTGAATACTTGTTGCTCAGTGTTGGAGAGAGTAATCCCTTTGCCTTTAAAGTGGCATTTGGGTAAGCAGAAAAGAATGCAATAGAAAGGGAACCCACACAAAGATATTGCTTCTCCATAGTCATTTGAATCTGGCTGTTGACTGCATAAGGCATGACACTTTCTGAGCAACCAGTACAAAATATTTTCATGGTAGCATTTGGGTAAAACAGGAATGATAGATACTGAGTCCAGTGATATCTGCTTTGATACTACAATGCTGTTCATTTGTATCTGCAGCATGGAGCAAGGACCAACTCCTGTTGAAAAGAAGAAGAAAGGAAAAAGGAAAAATGACACTCCACTGGATAATTTAGAATTTGATCAAGGCCTCCTTTCATTGTCTGGACAAAGCCTTGAGGAATCTGTTGAATCAGCTGACAGCCAGGTATACTTGAATCTTTAATTTTTATGGACATGAGACAATCTACTGTTACTACAGCTTTCCCATGAATAAACCACTTTGTGCTCCATTAGTTCCTATTATTATTTAGTTGCATTTATAAAGCATTCTGCTTGTTAGCCCCCCCCCCCCCCAAGAAGTACCTGTGTATTAGCTTGTGCACAGAACTGAAACTGTGGAAAGTTGTCAAACTGCATTCGTTCAAACAAGGACATCTTTCTTCTTCTTTTTTTGATAATGTAAGATCCCTTCCAGAGAGCCAATTTGATGCAGTGGTTAAGGCATCAGGCTAGAAACCAGGAGACTGTGAGTTCTAATCCTGCCTTAGGCACAAAGCCAGCTGGGTGACCTTGGGCCAGTCACTCTCTCCAAGCCCTAGGAAGCAGGCAGTGACAAACCACTTCTGAAACCTTGCTAAGAAAACTGCAGGGACTTGTCTAGGCAGCCGCCAGGAGTCAAAAACTGACTTGAAGGTATACACACAAACACAAAAAGATCCCTTCCATGGGCTGTATATACACTATTCAAATCTTGTGCTTATTAATGTATGTGGTGTAGACAGTTGGAGAATCTATGCAGAATAGTTTTGCTAGCATGTATGAGTTGTAGAAATGAAAAGGCTGTATCTGCCCGTTCTTTTAAAAACTGCCATAGCTCACTGCTCACTGTGTGGGTCATCTAAGTATCATAGGGAGAAACTCCTATTCTCAGTGTTACCTCCTACTTCTGATAATTTTTCAGATGAATGTTGGGCAAGGCGAGGTGGTTGTGGCTCATACGTACATACATACATACCTGTCACACAATACCCTATTGGGTTAAACAGTGTTACATAGAGTACAGAAAAGCAGGAAGAAACTGTAAGCCAAAGAATTAAAGCTATTAAAAAGGGGGAACTAATATACAGCAGTCACTATATATCCCTACATCTTTCCATCTTTGCAGATCATACTTGCTTCTATCACATCCATATCCCAAGTTATCCCAAGTTATACATTGCCTTTAGTTACTTAAACTTCTTACCATAGGTTGATGAGATCTCATCAACGTAATTCAACCATGACTTTCTCGGGGTGTTCTCTTTCCTCTCTAGCTCTTAAGTCTTCCATCGTATATTTGTTTTGCAGTTCTGTCTTCATTCATTCTCTATATGGTATCACGGGTTGTATAACTTGCACTTAGTTTCTATATTTTCCCTGTTAAGCACAACTATCTTGGTCTTTGATACATTAATTTTCAGATCCTTGTTGCATCATTCAGTTTTGCAGCACATCATTCAGGTTAATGTATGCACACATTCATGTTCCCAACCAACAAACCTCTATTGGACACAAGCATTCCATATACTTTTATCCATAAATACATGGAACAACCAAGGGAACATCACACATTCTTGACTTACTCCCTGCATAGTACCAATCGAAGAGAATATTTGTATCTAAGGGTTGAACTGTGGAGTCCTTGGTGCTCTCTGAGCCTTGTAGTTTTCTTGCAGACGTAGTCTGTCGATGAAATGTCTGCAAGAAAACTACAAGGCTCAGAGAGCATCAAGGACTCCCTGCATAGTGTTGGAACATTCACTAAGCCTTCAATTTATTCTCATGCAACTTTATTGTCAGTATATATGCTCTTACTGAATGTAACAACCAAGCCAACTTCTCATTCTTGCAAAACTTTCCATATTTCAAACTTAAATTATCATACTCTTTCTCTAAATCAACAAATATGCAATAAACTTTCTCAGTATGATATGAGACTTCAGTTCCCATCAGGTACAGAGAGGATAAACAATGATTAGAGATGGAGGTTACAATTCTATAACATATAGAAAGTCATCAATAGAAGTGGGGTAGAAATATAGAGGATGTTTTGGCTTGGTTGAATTTGAGAGGGCTGTACAGCTTCAGGTAGAGAAATGATTAGATTATGAGTGTGGCATTTCAAAGACAGGTTTGAAAACTTTTGCTGAAAAAAGTTAAGGCAAATTCACAGGAACATGTTCACCACATGTTCACTGTATTATCCTGACTTGCAGTCAAGTGAATGGGCCTTCATAAATAAAGCATAACAAAGATATTCCTTCGCATTGCTTTAGTTCACCTATCACTTTAAGATACACTGAAGTTTGCTTTGGCTTAGCATCATGTATGAACCTAGCCCAAAGTGATTAGTAACCCATGAGTTATGATTTAGCATTTTGTATGACTTAGGCCGTTGACTCAGATGCAGAGGATTTCAGTTTGCACATTCACTTGTGATTTCTCAAGGGTTGAATCATGAAGTAATCAAGGGAGAACTATCGGATTCAGTGGTATTGATCAGAAGGAGCTTGGCCAGGAACAGCTGAAGTTAGGCAGGAGAGGCATTCCATAGGGAATTTTCTGAATAAGTTATATTAAAGATCAGTTGGTATAAAGAGAACTGGCTGAGAGTGATTTCTGAATTGAGCAGTGTGTTTACTTAAAGGATATATGCAGTATGTAGGAGCAATGAGTGGCCCAAAGGTGGCTCCAGGGAACAGAAAGTGAGCAAAAACAAATTACTTCTCTTACAGGATTTAGACAAATTGGCAGGCCATTTTTAGGATTAGCAGTTTTCTACCTTCCTTTCTTTGCCATCCAGAACTGCCTTGGGGGTTGGCGAAGTATTCTAGGAGCAGGTGGTGATGGAATGAAAATGCAATTTATTAGGGAAGAGAACGAATCAAAGACAGGAAGAGAAAACACAACAACACACATACACACATAGATTTTTAATGCTGAGATTTGTACTTATTTTCTGCCTTATGTCTTAACCTGGCTATGCCTTGGCTTATGTCGGTTTATTGTTTGGGGCTTTTCAGCATGCATGAAACTGTGGTACATAGTAGGATCCTCTCTCAATTGTTTGAGAGATTGGCTTCAGCAGTTTGGCACCATATTTATCCTTGGTGTGGGATGTTCAAAATTTTGAAGTGAGAAGCTGAATCATATGCCTGTCTCTTACACCATTTTGTTTAGTTCGGCCCTCCAGTGCCCTATTTTTCACTAACTGGCAACACATTGGCCAAATCTAAGCAATGTGTGTTTCTTAGTATAACCTGTTGCAGAATGCTGGGAAAGCCTTTAGCCCAGGAGAGGTCAAAAAAGTCACACACCAAGCATTTCTATAAAAAATAATTTATTTACAGAAAGCAAAAACAAAAGCAAAACATTTAAAGGACTTAGCTCCCTTTGGAGCAAGCCTTGCTGAGCTACATTTCCAGCAGAGAGAAAAAAGGAAGAAATGAGAAGACAAGTCCGGGCAGGATTCTCCCCTCCCCCAGGCTATTTGCATGAAGCACGTGAGAGGAGACAATCACTTGCAACCTTTTACCCGGCCAAATGATTAGGTATAATAGTAGCTTAATCTGTTAGTAGGGAAACCTTAACACTCCCCTTTTTACACTACAGATTAAGATGCAAACCAATCTTCTCTGACTTTATATGTCTTTCCATTCACATTACCATTATCTCCCCTTTGGTTTAACAGAAAGCTACCATTCTTCTTCCTGTGTTTTTCCAAACCTAGGTAATTGGTCACAACTCCAAGGCTTTTTAATATGAAATGGCTTTTCATGCAGGCTTCAAAATCAAGCCTTTTTCTGTTGATGTGAACAGCAGCAAATCATCAACATAAATGCACAGATACATACAGCCTTGTTTGTCCTTCTTCATATATACACAGGGATCTGCTTTTCCTTTTTCAAAACCAAAATTCTGCAGTTTTTCATCTACTTTTTGGTTCCAAGATCTAGCAGCTTGTTTTAACCCATAGATTGACTTCTGCAGTTCACAGACTAGATTCTCCCCTTTTTCATAGCCAGGGGGTTGCTGCATGTATAATCTGTGGTCTAAATCACCATAGAGAAATGCAGTTTGAATGTCATAGTGGTTAACTGACATTCCCTTGAGTGCAGCAACTTTTAACAGTAATCTAATTGATTCACCTTTAGTAACTGGTGCAAAAGTCTTGTCAAAGTCTAAATCTTTCCTTTGAGTGAACCCTTTTGCAACCAACCTTGCTTTATATTTTTGGATTTTGCCATCAGCATCCCTTTTCAGTTTGAAAACCCACCTACAACCCAGACAGCGTTCATTGGGAGGTAGATTGACCAGTTTCCATGTTTTATTTTCTTTCAAGGATGCTAATTCCTGTTGCATGGCAGAATGCCAATTTTGTGCAATCTCAGGTGGTAAAGCATTCACTTGTTCTAAAGACTCAGGTTCTGTGAATATGTGAAAAGCCTTTACTGTTTCAGCCTGAAAACGTGATGGAGGAACGCCTTTATTACTCCTCTGAGATCTGCGAGGTAATACAGGGCTTAAATTTTGACTCCTATCACTTTCCTGAGAAGCATCTGTCTCATCAGACAGATCTTCAGTTTGTTTTTCTGATTTAATGTCCTCATCAGGCAAAAGATCACCATCAGCAAGTCCTTGCTGTTCTCTTGTGGTGGTCAGTTCAACTGGAGAGCTAGAATTTAATCTCCCCCAGTTTTGTTCAGCAAAAGAAGCGCTTTTGTTAATTATTAATTTCTCTCCCATTATGAACCTGTAGCTCCTCTGGCTTTGTTCATAGCCAACAAAGATGGCTTTCTTTGTTGTGGGGCCTCCTTTCCTTCTCTGCTGTTTTGGAATGTGAACCCATGCAGTGCTACCAAACACTCTAAGATGGCTTACCTTTGGTTTCACACCATAAAACAAATGGAATGGAGTGTCCTGAATCATAAAGTTATACAACCTGTTCTGAACATAACAAGCAGTCGATAAAGCTTCTCCCCAGAACTTAAAACATAATCGTGAATCTTTTAACATGCATTCCATCGCATTTTGCAAGGTTCTGCCCTTTCTTTCAGCAACACCATTTTGCTGAGGGGTGTACGGGTTAGAAAGAATTTGTTCTATCCCTTTTTCCACTAGGAACCTTCTGAATTTGTGAGAAAGGTATTCTCCTCCTCTATCACATTGGAGTGCAGATACAGGCCTAGGGAATTTTCCATTTGCCCATGTCACAAAACCTTTAAATTTCTCAAATGCCTCATCTTTATGTTTTAAGATGTAGATAAATGTGTATCTTGAGAAATCATCAATGATGGTCATTGCATACCTTGCTTGTCCAAGACTTGGAGCAAAAGGACCAATAATATCAGAGTGTACAATTTCCAAAGGTCTAGTTGTAACTCTGTCACTGTGCTTACTCACAGGAGCTTTTAGTGTTTTGCATTCTTTGCAAACTACACAATCTAAGTATTTATCACAGGGTTTTATCTTTAGGTCAGCACACAGCTGTGGCATTTGTTCTATATACTTGATATTAGCATGACCAAATCTCCTGTGCATCAGGTGTACACATTGGTCATGATATGGAGTGTTACCAACTGCAGCCTTGCAGCTTGGCTTCCTTGCATTTTGCACAATGTACAAGGAGTCTTTTAACATACCAGTAGCACACAATTTCCCATTTTTACGTATCTCACAACCATTTTTCTTAAATGTTATGATATACCCTGTTGCAGCCAATTGTGCCACAGATAAAAGGTTTGATTGTAAATTTGGCACATACAACACACCTTTTACAGTTTCTCCTAAGCAGGATAAATACAAGTCACCTTGTCCCATAATTTTGGTGACAGACCCATCAGCCAAAGATACACTTTGTCTTTCAGTTTTAGACAGTGACACAAAAGAGCTTTTACAATTACATAAATGACAACTGGCCCCAGAATCTAACACCCATACATCAGAATTACCCTTCTCAGCAACCTGTGCAATCTGGGTTGTCTGAAGAGCCTTCTTCTGTGTTGCCCTTGTGTTCTTCTTCTCTGTCTTTCTACTCTTGGGTCTCATGGCACAGTCTCTTTGCAAATGTCCAGCTGAACCACAAGTGAAGCATCTCTGGCTTGCTAGCGCTGTGCCCTCAGGTTCCTTTCCCTTCTTTTCCCTCATTTTCTGGTCTTGCAGCTTTCCAGAAGAGATGGGGGGGGATCTTTCCTCTCTCTTCTCCCATTCAGCGAGTAAGCGCTGTGTAACATACGATGGGGTGAGGTCTGCTTCAGGCATAGCCTCCAGGGTACAAATCAGCGTGTCCCACATTTCATTTAGTGAGGACAGGAGGATATAGGATTTTGTGAGAGGTGTAAATTCCATTCCTCTCTCCTGCAACTCAACATACAGCTGCTGAATATAATGCAGGTGCTCAGGAAGGCTTTCTCCTTCTGCAAGGTAGGCTCTGTACAGCTTTTTCGTCAGAGTAACTTTACTCCCTGCTGTTGCCTTTACATATAAGTCTCTCAAAGCGTCCCAAAGTTGCTTTGCAGACTGCATGCCTCGCACGTGGACTAGCTGATTGTCCTCAACTCCCAAGATAATGGTGGCTCTAGCCCGCTCATCCTGTCTCAGCCATTCAGCACTGGGATTTTGGGGGGTTTGCTCACCAATTGGCAGCCAAAGATTCTCTCTGCGAAGATACATCTCCATCTTCAGGGCCCAATTCAAATAGTTGGTCTCTGATAGGCGCTCCAGAGGCATCGCTGAGGGCTGGGAGGCAGCCATGGCTTCTTCCTTCTTTTGCAAGTCACCTCAGCTAGCTTCTTTGTCCTGCAGACCGGCAGTTGCTGGAAAATCTCCAGGTGGCTCCAAAGAAAATCTTCACAGGTCTTTGCTACCTGCCTTTAAATTGTGCACGAGGTGTGGAGCTGATCTCTCTTTTCTCTCTGGGTTTTACTGCGTTGTTTACTGGGCCCATAACCTGTTGCAGAATGCTGGGAAAGCCTTTAGCCCAGGAGAGGTCAAAAAAGTCACACACCAAGCATTTCTATAAAAAATAATTTATTTACAGAAAGCAAAAACAAAAGCAAAACATTTAAAGGACTTAGCTCCCTTTGGAGCAAGCCTTGCTGAGCTACATTTCCAGCAGAGAGAAAAAAGGAAGAAATGAGAAGACAAGTCCGGGCAGGATTCTCCCCTCCCCCAGGCTATTTGCATGAAGCACGTGAGAGGAGACAATCACTTGCAACCTTTTACCCGGCCAAATGATTAGGTATAATAGTAGCTTAATCTGTTAGTAGGGAAACCTTAACATAACCTGGGCAAGTGCTGGATTTCAGTTGAGCAGTATTGTATACATCTCTCCTACCATGTTTGAGCCTGTGTTTGCTATGCAGAAGCGCCGTTCTGGACGCCAGGTGAAGCGTAGGAAGTACAATGAAGACTTGGATTTCAAGGTGGTTGATGATGATGGTGAAACAATAGCTGTACTGGGTGCTGGCCGAACTTCTGCACTTTCTGCATCTACCTTGGCTTGGCAGGCAGAGGTATGGCTGGGACAATTGGGAAACAAAACTTAATTCTCTCTAGCTGCATATAGAAAATTCATTTCCCTGTATGACTGAGGAACTCATGGCACATACATGTGGGTTCATGTTTGCAGCAATTTGAGAAGAGTTACATGTATCTTGAGCAAAATCAATGGTTTTTTGCTAGCTGAATTGTTGTAGAGCGTGTTCATTTGTAACCAGTTCCCAATCAAGGGTATTATGTGTGGTGATATACCAGAAAAATGGAATATCAACTTTTTCTGTAATTTTAAATTGTTCTAAACAAGTGAATCATTTAACTGATTATTCACTGTCATTTGGGATGTAATAATATATATCTACACAGAAGCAATTCTTACTTAATTCACTGGGAATTATTACCAAATAAGTATTTATTTCCCAAATGAAATTCTAATCTGATTTTGATTTCTCAGTATTCCTTCCATTTTAGAACATTTCCTAATATCCATTATTTAGAGTAGTTCTTTATATTTAATTATAAGCAAAGATTGTTGATTCCAATTTAAGCCTCTTTTAATTAAAAGAACATAAACAATTCTTAAGAGTTTGGTGTAGTGGTTAAGGCATCAGGCTAGAAACCAGATGACTTTGAGTTCTGGTCCCACCTTAGGCACAAAGCAAACTGGGTGACTCTCTCTTAGCCGTAGGAAAAAGGCAATGGAAAACCACTTCTGAAAAAACCTTGCGAAGAAAACTGCAGGGACTTGTCCAGTCAATCATCAGGAGTCAATACTCACTCAAAAGCACAAAAAAAAAAAAGGGATTCTTAAGAATGTTATTTATTTATTTTATTTATTTGTCCAATTTGTCCCTGCCCATCTCCTCCCTTCGGGGGACTCTGAGTGGTTTACAGTAATCAATTAAAACAACAATCATAAAATCCACAATATAAAATTACAATAATAAATAATATAAATAAGAGTAAAAAATAAAAAAGTCCAAGTGGCACAAGTATCTAAAGCAGTCCAAGTGTGGGAGGAGTGGTCTATAGCAGCCATCCCCATGTAGATCTATTCCCCTCTCGCCCCAAGCGAGGCGGCAGAACCAGGTCTTCAGACTCCTCCGAAAGGCCAGGAGTGATGGGGCCAATCTCACCTCTGGGGGCAGGTGTTCCATAGGGTGGGCACCACTGCAGAGAATATACGGAGAATATACGCAAGTAACAGAAATATGTAAACTAATTTCAGTTCTTAAGCTGATAGCTTGTTTTCAGTGAAGGCCTTTAATAGTCTTCAGGCACTCTCACCAACTTCATCTGCCACTTTCTTTTTATATGAGAATATATAACAAGACCATTAGAATGGACAAGATCAGAATAGAATTGCACATCATATACAGGTAGTCCTCAGTTAATAACTGTTTGTTCAGCGACCATTTGAAGTTATGATGGTGCTGAATGAGGAGACTTACAGCTAATCCTCGAAGTTGCAGCCGTTACAGTCCCCCCGTGGTCACATGATCATGATTCAGGCACTTAGCAACTGGCTTGCAATTACAGTGGTCACAGCATCTCACAGTTACGTGACTACGCCTAGTGACTGTGCAAGCAAAGTCAATGGGGAAGCCAGCAGGAGGTTGCAAATGGTGATCACTTGACATTGTGCCTAACAAGTGTGGGATTCACCTAACAACCACAACTGAAACTGCTGTCATAAGTTGGCGTGGTCATGTGACATCACGCTTTATGACTGCGTCGCTTAGCGATGGAGTTCCTGGTCCCAGTTGCCATTGTTAACTGAGAACTACCTGGAATTTATATGTGGAATCCATCTGGATTATAGTTCTATGTATACACAAAAAAGGGGTTGCCCCTTTGCTCAGGAATGAGTATTTAATCTGAAACATCTATGTTTCCTTGTTCTTTCTTTTCTAAATTTAAGTAAAATTACATGACAAGAAGTACCTGTCTGTTAATCCCAGGAGAAGTCTTGAAACACTGAAATTCCCACTTTTCATGTGCATTGCTTTAAAACACTAAATGCCACATCACATCTGGGCAGCTAACCTTTCTTCTTCTTGTCTCCGGCTCCATAGGAACCTCCTGAGGACGATGCCAACATCATTGAGAAAATTCTTGCCTCCAGGATAGTGCAGAAAGAGGTGAGAGCCTCCCTTGTCCTCAGAGCACTTTCAGTTCCTTTCTGGGCTATTAGTCCATTGGAAGGAAAGAATATTATTGGTAGAGTTACTATAAATCATAACAACTGGTACTATAAGAAGATGATGTAAATGATCTACATCATATTAATTTGTTACCTACAGTAATATAATGAATGGTAGGACTATTATGTTTGGAGCTTAGCTTCTTCATCCAGTGAATACTCTCAGTTTGGAAGACCAGTTGGAAGCAGGGGCAAGCCTTCAGTTTGAAGCTCAAGGCAGAGGCACTTTGGGTTGTTCCCCATTTGCCTGTGGTGGATGCTTTAAATTCAGAATGCTACTGAGGGCAAAATTGTGCTCACAAGTTTGCTCCTATCCCCAACACCAGTATGAAAGTGGGAGGGGAGGAAGTATATCAACTTGCTTTTGTCTGAAGCTTCATTTTCAGGCACTAAGACCCAACTCCTCTCACACCAGAGCCAGAAGCAAGATGTTCAGATCTGAAACATGTTCCCTGATGCCATGGTTTATTCCCTTAAAACCAACCACCTCCTCATAATGCTTACATTACAATTGTTTATATTTAGGACTGCAAGCTCTGGGATGAGAGAGGGTTTTTTTGAAGGTTTCCATACCCATTGGCTATATTATCTTAGTATATAGGGTGAAAACCATATGGAAATAGGTTTGATTTAACAAAGTTTGTACCTGTGTGCATGTGAGTGTGAGTGTCTTTGATTGAAGCCTGGGTAGAATCAAACAGCACTTCTGCACCTGATAAAGGCCAATTGATAGATCTTCAGTCTTTTCCAATATTCTACCTAAGATTGTAACTAATGCAGCCACAATGAACTAGCTTCCACCTTTTTCTGTATTTTATTTTAATCTGTTTTGTTTGATGAAAGGGTCTAGAAAGCTCAGATGTTTGCACATTATTTTGTAATCTTGAATGAGCCCAGTAATAATATTACTTCAATATGGATTTATAGCCTTTTTTTCATGCTCAGTTCAGCTTTTTCTTGTAATTAAGCTATGTAGTCATCTCACTGAAGCATATGGGGAAAAAATTATTATAGGAACATCCCAGGTATTGTTTTGCCATTTCTCATTCCTGAGAGATTTGAATGGCTTGGCTTAATACCAGTAAGGAATGGGAACGTCATTTGCTTTACCTTCGTATGTTCCTTACTCGCTTCTGCTTTTCTTGCCAGCTGGGCTTCAGCTTATTCCAACCGTACCCGAAGATCCTTGTAGAATCTTATATTTTGTTTATTCAAGTGAGCTACCATTGGCTGTGGAGTGTGATCCTAGCCTAGCACCAGTCTTGTGCAGATGATGCCTGCGAAGCATTAATGGCTATATTGGATACTAATAGATGGATAAATAATGGATATATAATGGATACTAAGCATTAATGGATATAATATATCCATTATATAAGAAACAAACAAATAAATAATTGCTGTTGTTCCAGATTTATCCTGGAGGAGCAACTTATGAACAAGAAGAGTTCTATGTAAAGTACCGCAATTTGTACGTATAGCATGTGTTTGTCTTATCAGTGTATTACGTACTGTTCTGTTTTGGATGTCCAAAACATATAAAGTAGCATCTATTTCATCTTACTAGAAATGGACTGGTTTGTCAAATTTGATTTTGCTCAATTTATATTTTTCCTACTTTAAATCTCCTTTATCTGATTTTGGTAACATTTTTCCTAATATTTGCATTTTTGTTTTTGTTTTTTCTTAATTTATATCTTTTGGGAAGCACTAGTAATCTAATACACTGCATTTTTATGCACCCGTCTGCCAGCATATGCCTACTTGGTTGCATTTTTCCTAACATTTTAAACATGATTTTAGCGGTAAATTACATTGCAACTTTTGGAAAGATACAGATATTGACATGCAAGTACATACCTTAAAGAAGTGAGCTTTGGACAGGTTTGCATTATAATGCTGATCATGTAGATGTCTCCCCTAGTTGCTTAATAATCTTAATGATATTCTTTGTTAATTCATAGTTCTTATTTGCACTGTAAATGGGCTACCATGGAGGAGCTGGAGAAGGATCCCCGGATCTCCCAGAAGATTAAACGCTTTCGCAATAAGCAGGCCCAAATGAAGCACATTTTCACTGAGGTAAGTAATGAATTTTCCTGGTTGCCACCATGTTCTTTCTCAGAATATTTTTTAAAACTCTGTTAACTGACTACTTTTTTGTGGCATAAGCAATACGTATGCATATAAGCAGAGCCACTGCTTTACTCTAAAGCAAAATTGTGATTGAAGTTTTTTTCTTTTATTTGCATGCAGCATACATGTGTATGAGTTTTGTTAATAGATGAGTCTCACTTAACATTTGATTTAATATGAATCCTCCTGCCAGATAAGTTATGTGTGTTTTTCTTCATGAACCCTGGGCAGTTGTAAATTAGGGCAATATGAAGTTGAAATTGCTTCTAACTGCTGCTGTAAATCCTTAGCATTTTCAGTCCTTTTGTCAGTGCCTGTTCTTAGAACAAATAGGAACTGTTTGTGAGGAAAAATGTCACATCATTTCTTCTTGCTAGGATGAGCAACTGTTCCTCTGCTTGATATATTTTTCTCCAACCTCCTAGTGAGATAAATCCCATAACCGCTTATACCAGAATGCCTGGATGTTTTTAAGAGATGTTGCTGTATTAAGTAATTACATTTCAGCCTTCTTTGCCTTCATTAGCACCTGAATTAGAAGAAGTAAAAGAATCACAGGAAAAGATAAATGGCTGCTGACAACTTAAAAATTAAAAATGGCTGTCTCATCAGTTATAAGTTATTTGTGAGGAGGACTAAGGATTCTCCTGAGGTTCTGGAAAGCCCTTAAGACTTGGCTCTGTTCCCAGGCCTGGGGTTAATGCATTTGTGTGTTTTTATTGTTACAGCTGTTTTTAGTCTGGGTTGTGTATGCAGTGCTCCTGAAAGGAGGTTCAGGAAGATACAGCCATTTTGAATAAGCCCCTGTGAGTCAGGACAAATAGAATCTATTTACTTTTATGTTTTTAATATATTTTAACTGTGTGTTTGGAATTTGTAAGCTGCCCAGGGTCTACTAGAGTGGGCAAAGATAACTAATTTAATTAACTAATAGATGATGATGATGATGATGATGATGGCCCATGTGGATAAAAGTACGAAATTATTGATCTTCAATAGGGCAAAACAGGAATAGAAAAGTTTGTGTGATGGCATGTTGCCAATCAAGAGATACCTGAGAATCTGCTTTGCTGTTACTTTTTGTTTTTTTTAGATTTTTTTTTTATCCTGCCTTTATTTTTTATAAATAATTCAGTGTGGTGAACATACCTAGTACTCCTTCCTCCTCCTATTTTCCTCACCACAACAACAACCCTTTGAGGTGAGTTGGGCTGAGAGAGATTGACTGGCCCAAGGTCACCCAGCCGGCTTTCATGCCTAAGGCGGGACTGGAACTCACAGTCTCCTGGTTTCTAGTCTGGTGCCTTATCCACTTTTATAACAAGAAAACATGCTCTTTTTCTAACTATCGTATCTTTACATGGTGATTTTTTGGGATGTATTTTGGATGTATTGTGGAATTGGACTGGAGGAGGTTGATTTTCTCCTAAGTTCAGATAGGTAATTGATGACCTGTTCATTCAATTCAATTCAATTCAATTCAATTGATTTTATTACGGTCACTGACCAGTACAGACCTGTTCATTCAATATGGCAATTTGAGGGTTATTACAATAGATGTGTATGATTCTGACAGCTCAGGATGAATACTGAATCAGAATATTGGCTGACTTGCTTTTGCTGCCTTTTGTTTGGTAATCCCTTCCAACCAGCATCTTGAAAAAAAGAAATAACTGTCAGCATAAAACTCATGCTTCTCATACAGATAGTCCTCGATTTACGTCCATTTGTTCAGTGATCAAAGTTACAGCGGTGCTGAAAAAATGGATGTACGACCGATCCCCAAAGTTCCAGCCATTGCAGCACCCCTGCAGTCACGTGATTGTGATACAGGTGCTTGGGTGCCCAGCTCACGATTACGATGTTACAGGGAGCCATGGTCAAGTGATCACCATTTGCAACCTTCCCTGCCAGCGTCCCACAAGCAAAGTCAGTTGCTTCCCACAAGCAAAGTCAATGTGGAAGCTGGCAGCAAAGGTCTCAAGTCACTCTGGTAAATCACTCCAGCCTGCAGCACCCCCCCCCCCCCGCCTGCCCGCAGCCTCCGCTGGCCCTCACAGGCCCTCACAGGCCCTCCCTGGCTTCCCCCAAATCACATTCAGCCTGCCCTGGGCCTCCCAAGCCCTCCCGGGCCTCCCTCAACTTACATGTGGCCTGCCCTGGGCCTCCCAAGCTCTCCCTGGCCTCCCTTGACTTGTGTGGCCTGCGCTGGGCCTCTCAAGCTCTCCCTGGCCTCCCACATCCCCTGCAGCACCCCTGTGCTCCTTTCCTGTGCTCCTTTCCTGGGATTCCTGCTGCTTCCTGCATCTATGCATCAGGGTTACGATGTCAACCGGGTCTGCCAAGATTGCCATTGCTATGCTATGCAGTCACATAAGGTTGCGCTTTACGACTGCACTGCTTAGTGATGGCAATCCCAGTCCCACCTGTAGGAGATTGTAGTTTCCTTCTCCAAAATAAAGCATTTGTCTAGCTGTGGGGTATGGGGAACTAGTTGAAAAAAGATTAGAAGAGGAGGCAAGTTGCAAACTCCAGGTTTGTCTCTGCTTGAAGAAGAGAGGTAAACCCTTCTCAGAGTTTGGCTGGGCTCTTTGAATGTTACCCACCCTTATATTCTTTTGGGATACCAGCACAGCTCCAGATTGCAAAGAATGTTCTTTTATTTTATGTAACCATCATTCCATGTTATCTTTTTTCCTATATTTAATTTTACTCATATTTGGTGGGAAATGGTGGAGTCTTTGGGGAGCATTGAATTTCTGCTCTGAACTTTTACATCTTTATTCAGGATACAGGCAGAGGGCTCTGTTTAACAGGTAAAGATAAGGAAGTTTGGGTGGAATTATTTTTCTTATATTCCTTGGTCTTCACACATCTATCTGCTTATTTTTGGCTTATACTTTAAAGATTGCAGCTGAGGTACTGTACATAAGGAAAAAAGCCTGCCAAGGCCTTTATTTCTCCAGAAACTCTGGAGAAGAGCCTGCTAAAGAGCTCTTTTGCCTGCAACTCTATTAAAAAATAAAATAAAATTATCTGACAGTGGGAAATGCTTCCTTCTGGCTAGTGCGGGAGTCCAGACACTTGCCTCCATCAGCCTATATGACTCTCTTGTTTCACCATCTAACACTACACCAAATTGATAACTTCAGAAACTGATTTTTTTTTCCCTGGCTAGACCTAGCATGACTTAATGCATATCTGCTGTTTCATTCTTATTTTGCCAGCCTGATGAAGATCTGTTCAATCCAGACTATGTGGAAGTTGATAGAATCTTAGAAGTGGCTCACACGAAGGACTCCGAAACTGGGGAGGTAGATGTTGTTCTCAGCATGATTATTATTTGCAATTCACACTCCCCACTCTCTTGAGTTTCATGGCTGACCTCAGTCTGAGAAGCAGAGGGAGCTTCTTAGCAAAACACAGTGATAGTTTCCCCCCCCCACCATCTGTCTCTTAATTGCCAAGAGTTTTTCAGCATAGTAATTGCGGAAGTCCATGCAGTTTGTCCTGCTGACTCAGCAAGCTTAGTGCTGGAAATAAGAGATTCAAATGTAGCAATTGTCTGAGTCCAGGACAGAGTTTCTGCAGGACACAAACAGCTTTTCTCAAGATTTACAGTTAAGGCTGAAATACAGTCTGGACAAGACAAATGTTTGAGAGCTTTGCAGTCATGTGTGTATTTAAATTGCAAGTTTAATAAACAGACTCCTTTTTTTTCTTAACTACCCATACTCAAAATATATCCTAGAAAGGTACTTTTCCTTTGAACTGCACAGCTACCATGGAAAGGATATAGTGCCTTGTAGCTTTGGTCCAGAGTTGGTAGTTCAGCACAACCTATGGTGTTCTGCTTCATGGAAAAGCCGTAGCTTAGTGACAGAGTTCAGGCAGAGCTCACTCCAAGCTTGAGGGGTGAGTTCCTCAACTGGCTTGAAAAAACTCAGATTATTTTGATTTCTCATACTTCAGAGCTGGGGTCCACAATGTGGCACCCTTGGGTATCATCCTTGGCATCCTTCAGCCTCCAAGCCCCATCTCACTGAGAATGGAGTAAAGTAGTACCAACTTTGTAAATGGGCAAGCTCTAACCTCCCTCATGGCAATGATGGTGTCTATAACATGCTCACCACATTTTAAATGGGCCCACTAGTGAGAAAGCCATGGCATTCCTGTTCCAAAGTGATACTAGAGAGGAGGGTGGTTTGATTTAGCTAACTCTCACTCTGTCTCTAACCCTGGCGTAGCTCAAAAGGCCAGACAAAAAAACTTAGGAAGTCTTACAAGTAACCCCTGTGGGGATGCTGTATCCCTGCAGTTGTCAAATTTATTAGGTGTCAACACTATCTCATCATACATTTTGCAGGCAGAAAACCCCAGGTCCATTTGGGTTGGGTAGGCATACCACATCTGGACTGCAAAAATCCAGATGACTATTAGATGACTATTAGATTTGACTGTGTGGACCATAACAAATTGTGGCAAGTTCTTAGCAGTATGGGGATACCAAGTCATCTTGTATGCCTCCTGAGGAATCTGTATAACAACCAAGTAGCAACGGTAAGAACACGCCAAGGAACAACGGACTGGTTTAAGATTGGGAAAGGAGTACGGCAGGGTTGTATATTCTCACCCTACTTATTCAACTTGTACGCAGAACACATCATGCGACGTGCTGGGCTTGAGGAATCCAAGGCTGGAGTTAAAATTGCTGGAAGAAACATTAACAATCTCAGATATTGTCATGATTACGGTTGCGATGCTTGTGACATCGCAACGGCTCGCATGACAATGCAGGGAAATGGGTACCAGGAGGATTAAGGGAAAAGGCAACTAGCTAACAAAAGAGAGCAACAGGTGCTGGCAACAAAGTATCAACTCTAGCCAAAGGCGTGGAAGAGAGATACAATGTTGCAAAGAAGGTAACTGACAAGACCAGCGTGCTCCACTCACTCTCAGCTTTTCTAAAAGGCATGCACTCTGTTCTATCAATAAAGCCAGAACCTAAGCCCACGCTAGTGTCTGTGTCTTTACTGGTTAGCAGGCAGAGCCTGACATAAAGCTGAGAGTCACCAAATCAAAGTCGCCAAGCTCCACCGGATGAAAATTTTTCCGCGGGAGAGACCAACTGGCGAAAAACAGAACCGGGGACAGCGATGGAGCCAGCACTTCACACCAGAGGCGTGAAGGACGGCCCGCAAGAGGCAGAGGCGACCCGACAGCTGCTGGAGGCGGCGCACCCAAAAGGGGACACGGACACCCTCCCTGCCCACACCACACCCCAGTTCCAGATCTGGAGCTCCAACCCAGACGGGAGAAACCCGATGGAAGACGAAGTCGGGGACCAGCAACTCCTCACTTGGGCCGGCAGAGCAGGACCCTGGACAGGAACACCCTACTCCACCTGGAGGCTCCGCTACCCCCAAACGCCCGAGCAGGAAGGCGCAAGACTACAGACCGGACAGCATCGGGCAGCACCGACGTTGGACGACCAGGGCACGCCAGACAGGGTCACGGCCCTGGAAGCCAGGGTACGAGACCTGGAACACCTGCTCCAGTCCCCGACATCGGCAGACCGGGCACGCCAGACAAGGACACGGCCCTGGAAGCCAAGGTACAAGACCTGGAACATATGCTCCAGTCCCTGGCAACGATCGTAGGCGAGCGCTCCAAGACTGAGGCGTCACAGGGGGCAAGAGGGGATCGGGGCACCATACCCACCCCAACAACCCCGAGCGGAAGGGGCTAAGCACGAGACTCTGTCGCAGGGCTTCGTGGCCCCAGGCCAGTGGGAGCCATCCCTCACCACCCACAGGTAGGGGTCCCACAAATTGGGAGGTTCGCCAAAAACTTCCCCGTACAATTTGACGGGAACCCTACGAAACTGTCCTTCTTTCTAACAAATGCGAGGGACTACATGGCGCAATACGGCCATTGCTTCAGCGCAGAAGCCGCTAAAATCTCGGCAGTGGCCACCAAGCTCCAAGACAGGGCTGTGGACTGGTACGTGCAGATGTCTGAGTCCGGAGCCCCAGCCTTGGCCAATTTCCATGACTTCCTAGCCGAGCTGAAGCATTACTTTGAGGACCCCCTGGCAAAGGAAAGGGCCAAGTGCACACTTCAAGCGCTGCGCCAGGGAAGAAAAACGGTGGCCGACTACGCCCTTGAGTTCAAGGTCCTCGCAGGCAAAATCACGGAATGGTCTGAGGCCACCCTGATCGACATGTTCAAGTGTGGCCTCAACCGGGAGGTGCTACAATGGGCACTCTACAAGGACAACGCAGCCTCCCTTCACGGGTGGATTTGCCTAGTCGGAAAAGCAGAGCACGCTCAGCGCACGTTCCTACTCGCAACCGCAGATGACAAAATCCCTCCCAGCACCAGAGGACCAGTCCCACAGTCGGACCCGACCTGGCACGCAGACCAACAACAGAGGCTTGCCCGCGGGCAGTGTACCAGGTGTGGGAAGACGGGCCACCGAGCAGCGGACTGTTCCAAAAACAGGACAACGGATCGCCCGCCCAGATCCACACCGAAGACGCCGCACAAGCCATCCAACCCCCCCAGACGCCTGACAGGAGCGTTAGCAACCCGGGACGAGGACGCGGACGCTTACCTCGCAGGGGACGCGATCGACATCCAAGAACAGCCGGCGGAAAATGCTTCCCACCTGCTCTAAGCAGCGCCGCTGGGTAGGTGGTGAAGAAGGGGCGCAACAACCCCAGGGTGAGTGACGATTGCTCCATCCTGGCAGGGACAATTAAACTCTCTTATGGCCCTAGAGCCATTGCGGTCGAAGCTCTGGTGGATTCTGGGTGCTCCAGAAATCTGATCTACCCGAACATTGTCGCCGCACTCAAACTGCCTTGTTCCCCCCCCCTAAACCGCTGGCATTCCAACAACTAGACGGCTCTACAGCGGGCGGGGGGGGGGGAACGGGACCAGCCACCCAGAGGACCGGAAAGGTCACCCTGACAATGGGCACCCACAAGGAATCCATAAACTTTGTGGTAACCCAGATAGGGAAACCCATAGTAGTGCTGGGGATCCCCTGGCTAGCACGCCACAACCCACACATAGATTGGAGGACACGCTCTATCAAGTTCAAAGACGGGGTCTACCAGGCACCGACACCGGAAAAACCATCTACTCCGACAGTGGGGAGGGCAGAAGTCGACCATACCCATGACCCCCCCCCCCAAAGGACTGCCGGAGCAATATGCAGACTTTGCAGATGTCTTCGGAGAAGAGGAGGTGGACCAATTACCCCCCCCACCGCAAGACGGACTGCACAATTGAACTGCTCCCAGACGTCCCATTACCCAAGCCCAAGATCTACCCCATGACCCAGAGAGAATTAGCGGCGCTGCGGGAATTCTTGGACAAAAACCTCTCCAGGGGCTTCATAGAACCAGCGAACTCGCCGGTTGGAGCACCCGTCCTATTTCGAGAAAAAGGACGGCACCCTGAGACTATGCACCGATTACCGCAGATTAAATTCCGCTTCCCTATCCAACAAATACCCCCTACCCCTCGTAAAGGACATGCTAGCACACCTGTCTAAGGGCAGGGTGTTCTCCAAACTCGACCTCCGCGAGGCGTATTACAGAATCCGCATCAGGGAGGGGGACGAGTGGAAAACGGCATTCAACTGCCCCTTGGGCTCCTTCCAATACAAGGTACTGCCATTCGGTCTTGCAGGGGCCACGGGGGTCTTCATGCAACTGATCACCTATTCAAGGGCGTGCTGGTGTACCTGGATGATGTCCTCATCTACATGAGGATGCAGAGGGAACACGAGAGGTTAGTGAGGCAAGTCCTCACTAAGCTCCGGAAAGCCAAACTCTATGCTAAGTTGTCCAAGTGCGAATTCCACAAGTCGCGCTTGGACTACCTAGGGTACAGAATCTCTGACAAAGGCGTAGAGATGGACCCCATGAAGGTTCAGGCAGTTTTGAGCTGGGAACGCCCACGCACCAGGCGCCAGCTTCAAAGCTTCCTTGGGTTCTCGAATTTCTATAGGTCCTTCGCGAGGGGGTTCACGGAAATCGCCCTACCCTTAACGGATTTGCTCAAGACCAAAGGCGTCGGGGAGACGCGCGAGGTAAAAAACCCAGGGGCCGTACTTAATTGGACTCCTGCCGTCAAACCGCGTTTGACAGGCTAAAAGCGCTATTCACAGCGGAGTCAATTCTAGCTCACCCGGACCCCGAACGGCCTTTTGTGGTGCAGGTGGACGCCTCTGACTTCTCAATAGGCGCCATCCTGCTGCAAAAGGATTCCACTGGAATCCTGAAGCCATGCACCTATCTCTCGAAATTCTCGGAGACAGAGAGGCGCTGGCACGTGTGGGAAAAGGAAGCGTTTGCAGTTAAAGCAGCACTGGAGGCTTGGCATTAAAATCTGACCCCTGGCTCCTCGCCAACCCCAACAAGGTCACTATGGACCAGGACCTCGCATGGGCGGAGGGAAGGTTATATGTACTCGACTCACAATGGCAGGCGATTCTCAACAGATCGCGTGACAGCAAACAGGCTGGTCACTTCGGGTTCTTGAAAACCCTACACCTGACTCGGAGACAGTTTTGGTGGCCCTCGCTGAGGAAGGACGTCAAGACGTATGTGGCGTCCTGCCCAGTGTGCGCCATGGCCAAGCGACCGGCTGGCAAACCCCAGGGGCTGCTGCAACCCGTGGCTGAACCCTCCCGCCCTTGGGATGAAATTTCAATGGACTTCATAGTCGACTTACCGCCCAGCCAAAAGAAAACGGTCATTTGGGTGGTAAAAGACTACTTTTCAAAACACACACATTTTATCCCCTGCGCCTCGATCCCGTCAGCCCAACAGCTGGTGAAACTGTTCCTAGTCCACGTGTACTGCCTACACGGCTGCCCCTCCCGCTTGGTGACCGATAGGGGCACACAATTTACCTCGAGGTTTTCGTGGGCTTTTTTGAAACTGATAGGTACCCAGCAAGCCCTGTCAACCTCCTGGCATCCCCAGACGGATGGATCCACAGAGATCCTTAATGCCACACTGGAGCAATTCCTCCACTCCTACATAAACTATCACCAAGATGACTGGGTGGACCTCCTCCCATTTGCAGAGGTCGCATACAACAACGCGATACACCAAAGCACGGGAAAAAACCCCTTTGGGGTAGTGTCGGGTCGGGAGTTCGTCTCCATCCCTGAACTACCTCAGCCTCCGTCCCCAACAGTGGGCGCCTGTGATTGGGGTGAGAAACTCGCAGATTCCTGGCCAGTCATCAAGGACGCGCTTAAAGAGGCACAAATGGCTTACAAATTACAAGCGGACAGACACCGGCGCCAGCAACCAACATTTCAGGTGGGGGACATGGTCTATCTATCCACCAGATTCATAAAATCGCCGCAACCGTCGAAGAAGCTGGCCCCCAAGTTTATTGGACCATTCCAGGTGACACAAATCGTGAACCCAGTCATGGTGCGCTTGGACCTGCCCCATAATTTAAAGAGACTGCACCCGGTATTTCACTGCAGCTTACTCAAGCCGGCAAGTGATCCCTCCCGGTGGCACCCACGCACGCCCCCCCACTCCACCAGTGATGATAGACGGGCAGCAGCACTTCGAAGTGAAGGAGGTACTTGACTCGCGCAAGCAGCGGGGCTCCCTCCAATACCTCGTAAAGTGGAAACACTTTCCACACCCTGAGTGGGTTGCTGCCCGTGACGTCCAGGCCCCCGACCTGATCCGCATATTCCATACCGCCTACCCCTCCAAACCCGCGGCTTAACCTTCTCAAAGGGGGGCGGTATGTCATGATCACCGTTGTGATGCTTGTGACATCGCAACGGCTCGCATGACAATGCAGGGAAATGGGTACCGGGCGGATTAAGGGAAAAGGCAACTAGCTAACAAAAGAGAGCAACAGGTGCTGGCAACAAAGTATCAACTCTAGCCGGAGGCGTGGAAGAGAGAGATACAGTGTTGCAAAGAAGGTAATGGACAAGACCAGACCATGCGGCGCGCCCGAGCTGTCAAAGAGATTACGAACCTGATCGCCCGGCAATGAACCATCACCGGCCAGGGAAGCAATTAAGGAAACGCCCGGAGCACAGGAGGGGCTCCACGACCCCTCACCTACCGGCAACGGAACCGATGGGGCTCGGGGCGCACCCGAAGTAAGAAGGGGTGGAGCGCTGACCGGCGCGGGCTATTTAAATCCCGTTCCGGTGCGCTCCACTCACTCTCAGCTTTTCTAAAAGGCATGCACTATGTTCTATCAATAAAGCCAGAACCTAAGCCCACGCTAGTGTCTGTATCTTTACTGGTTAGCAGGCAGAGCTTGACAGATATGCAGATGATACCACTCTGATGGCTGAAAGTGAAGGGGAACCGAGGAGCTGTATGATGAAGGTGGAGAAGAAAGTGCAAAAGCTGGCTTGCAGCTAAACCTCAAAAAAACCAAGATTATGGCAACCAGCTTGATTGATAACTGGCAAATAGAGGGAGAAAACATAGAGGCAGTGAAAGACTTTGTATTGCTAGGTGCGAAGATCTCAATAAAATAAGAGCAGAGGGATCACACTGACAACAAAGGTCCACATAGTTAAAGCAATGGTGTTCCCCGTAGTAACATATGGCTGCGAGAGCTGGACCATAAGGAAGGCTGAGGGAAGGAAGATAGATGCCTTGGAACTGTGGTGTTGGAGGAAAATTCTGAGAGTGCCTTGGACTGCAAGAAGATCAAGCCAATCCATACTCCAGGAGATAAAGCCAGACTGCTCACTTGAGGGAATGATATTAAAGGCAAAACTGAAATACTTTGGCCACATAATGAGAAGACAGGACACCCTGGAGAAGATGCTGATGCTAGGGAGAGTGGAAGGCAAAAGGAAGAGGGGCCGACCAAGGGCAAAATGGATGGATGATATTCTTGAGGTGACAGACTCGTCCCTGGGGGAGCTGGGGGTATTGACGACCGACAGGAAGTTCTGGCGTGTGCTGGTCCATGAAGTCACGAAGAGTCAGAAGCGACTGAACGAATAAACAACAACATTAGATGGTAGCTTAAAAATTTGTGTGTCTTTTTGTTCCCACTTTTAGTTACCAGTTGCATTTTTTGCAACCCAGCTATCGTAGCTTTAGCATTACGAAAGGCTCCTGGTATGAAACTTAAAGAGTCTCTGCCAGTCAGTATAGGCAATACATAGCAATAAAACAGCTTCCAGTATTCCTGTGCCTAAAAAAATGAATGGAATCAACATAAGGTCTATATAATTTCTCCTTTTTGCCAAAAGCAAATGTTAGAAGACTATTAGAGATGCTTCCTACTTTTTAACACACACCCTAACCCTTGGTTTAATTGGTTTAATTCTTAAAGTTTAACTAGGTATTAATGATAAAACATTTTACAGTTTTCATTCCACATTTGGAATTGTGTGATCATGAATGTTTATACAGCGATAAGAAAATATTCTTCTATTAGTAACACAAAAGCTAGAAATGAAGCATAGAGATAATTTCTAAATGGTGAGGAAGTTCTAAATTTTGCTTATACTTCTCCCCCCTTCCCCATGTACTTGTTTAATTATAGACACCAGTGTACATGCTCACAAAAACTAGAGATAAGTGAAAGACTATTGATGTTAAATCATCCTTCTCTTCCAGGGTCTGTGGAATTGCTGTGGAACATCCATATGTTTGGAAATTTGCATTTGTGTTCCCTGCCTTTCATCCTAAATCAATTATTCTCATTAGAAAAAAAAGAATTGGAGATAAAACAAAGGTTACTGATTAACAAATGATGACTTCATGATTTTACCATAATAAAACATTCATAGTAAAAGGTCCGCTTGGAAGTTAATGTAATTGTCTTCCACTCATTTGTGAAGCAAGATAGAGGTTTATACCTCAGAAGCATTACTGTGATAGCTGGTTCTAAAGTTGTGTCAATGATTTTATCAATCAGGATTTCACCCCTGCATATATCATGTGTTTCAGCTTGTCAAATTATCTTGCCAAGGTTTATCCTTCATCTTGATTTTTTCCAGATTATGTTTCCTCAAAGAATTCCATTCTTTGTCACTTCTGTTGTGAGCCCTCATTGCATCTCTTTGTGTTGTTCCTGGATTGCAGGAGGTGACTCACTACCTGGTAAAGTGGTGCTCCTTACCTTATGAAGAAAGTACTTGGGAGCTTGAGGAGGATGTTGATCCTGGGAAGATTAAAGAGTTTGAATTCCTCCAAATTCCACCAGAAGTTAAATCCTTGGTAAAAAATAAATTAAGCGTTGATTTTTATGGGGGAAAGAACTGATAGTTATGAGTGAAATAATCATTAATTAAATAATGATGTGGTCCAACACTATTTCCTCTTTCAAAGCTGTTTATTTGACAATCTTTTTAAAACTTGCTATTCTTTCCTGTGTCTTTCCCCGGTACTTAAACTGAGACCATTCAGCATTGAGCATTGGCTCTCCTCTCTTGTCTTCGCTCAGAAGCCTTTGCCATTTGTACCCTGCCAGTCAGAGTGCAAAGTAAAGGGAGAAATCATATTTTTTAAGTTGAAGACAGCATCCCATGTTGTTCATGGAAATACCAATCTGTTTCTCAGTGCCTTAAACAGAAGAATTTGCACACCACTTAGGCTGCAGTCCTGTGGGATTTTTCCCTGAAAGTTCTACTCAACTGTCTTCCAAATAAACAAACATACAATTGTATTGTTTGTCCTTTTCAAATTAATCCTTGTTCTCAAAATACTTGATATAAGAACATATTTTTCTTATACTTTAGGAAGTATATTTTTGTCACTGAGATAATGATTGGCAATTAGATATATTTTATGTAAGTTTGTATGTGTATTTGCTGGAGGCTCAAGAAATATGTTTAAGTAAGGGCAATGAAAAGAAGGTATTTTAAATTATATAATTCTGCTGTCTTATATAGATCTTTTGGGTATTGGATTCCCAAAGTTTTGGTTAAAAAGCTGCCCCCAGCACCCCCCGCCCCCGGTCTCTGATTTTTAATATACTTTTATTCATAAGCTATGATTTATATCCAAATTGTATGTTCTTTTGATGCTGTTTCATCATGTACTTTGCAAAAGATAGTAATATTTATTTTTGTTTTCTCCCACAACATTATGATCTGAATTATATGAATGCCTCTGATATTGATTGGTGTTTTGTTCTATCATGGGGAAATTTATGGGAGCAGATATCAAGGGTGTGTTCTGGCCAAAATTAGGAAAGAAAACCAAGCTTCCTCAGGATCCCTAGGTCTTAATTAACTTTGTTTGGTATTCCATTTGGGGAATGAGAAACTTGTTTCTGCCCTGGGAAAGACTTACGTTGGAATGCTGCCCTTATCTTTTTGATTAATAACTATTACTGCTAATCAATTTCCAATATCCAAAATATTTTATAAACAGTGACCTATAAAATTATACAGTTGGATGAGATCATGTACATCAATACCCTGCTTTATGATAGAACCCAGATTAGAGCATTCACAACAAATTGTCATTTCCCAAGACAAATGTATAAATACTAATTAAAATTAATAATAAAGTAAATGCTAAAATAATCTGGCAAATGCCTGGTGAAAGTAATGCATTTTTACAAATTTCCTAGATATTGAAAGCTGGGAGCCAAATGCAACTACCAAGGGAATGTTTCTCTTAGGCAGGACAGAACCCTCTCCCACGTGCTAGAAAGATAAAAATCTAATACTAGGGGCCTCTTCTAAAGATTCTTTCCTGTAGATTTTAACAAATGGATGCCTTTGTAATGAGAGGTAGTCAGATCCTAAGCCATTTAGGACTTTAAAGGCTGCTGCCAACATCTTAAAATTGTGCCTTCTAAACAATTAGCAACCAGTGCAGATCTTTCAGTACGTGTATAATATGATTCCTGTACCTTGTACCAATTACCAGTCTGACTGTTATATTTTTCATTAATTGTAAGGTCCAAACTCTTTAAAGATAGCCCACGTGGAGTCTGTTGTTTTGATGCAGCCTAAAACTACATTTGCTTTTTTTTTTCCAGCCACATCACATTCTGATTTATGTTCCATTTGTAGTCCATTTGCAGCTATTATTCCAAAATATTTTTCACAAGTTCATTTACCAAGTCAGGTATTCACTGTTCACTACCTGTGCATTTGATTTCTACTTCCTATGTGTATAACTTTGCATTTGTCTCTATTACATGTAATTTATTATTTTCAGACTATTTCTCTAACTTATCAGAATTTCATTTCTGTCTCTACCTATTAGAAAATGGAGTGAATGTTTATCAGATTTGCCATGTAATCTGCAAATCTGATAAGCATTTACTCCATCTTCTTATCCAAGTCAGTATTAAGGATGTTGAACTATACAGGGCTGAGAATAGAACCTTGTCAAATCCTAGTCAATACAATCCTTCCAGTTTGATGAGGAACTATTTATTAGCATTCTTTGAGTATGATTTTCAAGCCAGTGATGTATTCACTTAATTATCATGCATCCAACTCATAGCTTGCTAATCAGAATGTATTGGTGTACTGGTACAAATGCTTTGCTGAAATGTAACATTTGTTTGTTTGTTTATTGCATTTGCACCCCACAGTACTGCCATAGGACTTGCATTGGTTTCCTAATAATATAAACATTAAAATAGTGATAATTCAATAAAGACAAACATACAAACCAAAATTCCAAAAACCAATCCAGCAGACTAGTTCAAAAGATGACTACATCTGGAAGGTGTCTAAAATTGGGGCTTGGCTAATTTCCAGTGGGAGGCCATTTCAGAAGCCTAACGCTAAGCCAATATGTCCATTGGCCTAAACAGGTCAGGGACTTTTGTGGTCACTACAGCATCTCCCCCCCCTCCGCCTTTTTCAAAAAGGTCACACTGAGAATTAGTTAGCAGTTAAAATTATTTTTTTAGAGCCAGTTTGGTGTAGTAGTTAAGGCATCAGGCTAGAAACCGGGAGACCATGAGTTCTAGTGCTGCCTTGGGCATGAAGCCAGCTGAGTGATCTTGGGCCAGTCACTCTCTCTCGGCCCTAGGAAGGAGACAGTGGCAAACCACTTCCGAAAAACCTTGCCAAGAAAACTGCAAGGACTTGTCCAGGCAGGCTTTGAGAATTGGTCATGATTGAATGGATTTAAAAAAAAAAAATCAATTTTAGAAACAACTTCACCAGAATAAATTCATTCTTTATGTTATTTCTATCTTCCCCGCCAGGAGCGTCCTGCCTCTGAGTCCTGGCAAAAGTTAGAGAAGTCTCGGGACTATAAGAACAACAATCAGTTGCGGGAATACCAGCTGGAGGGAATGAATTGGCTGCTTTTTAACTGGTATAACAGGTGAGTTGCAGATAGCACAGAGGCATTCCAAGTGGGCATAATAATATGAAAAATTATTCCTGAGGTCCTGGGGGAGTTGTTTCTGTTTTGCTTTTCCAATTGCATTCTGGATGACACTGTGTGTGTTTGTGCGTACATGCACATCTTTACATACACCTTTAAACTATTTTAACAATGTAGGAGAATTATGTGTGGAAGTTGGAAACATGCAACATGGGAAGTTAACCCAGCACTACATGCAGATATGTTGCTATAGCTCTTTAGGCCTACGATATTTACGTGAGAAGAAGATATTTACCTTGAGTTTAATGCACTTCTGCTCAAAGGAAGAATAGATAGAAAAAATTTTAAACACTGGTAAAACTCAGAGCTGATTAAAACTAATTCTTTGTAAAAGAAGATGTCTCATTTATAAAATTAATTGAGCTCTTGTTGGCATTTACCAACCATTTATTTTATCATACTCAAATGACCCTCACATGCAAAAGCACATTATGCACACATTACCTTCCCTCCTTTCAGCAGAAACTGCAAAAAAAAAAGGACAAAAAAGCAGGCTGGAGATGAGTTAAGGAGAAGGGATAGCTTCACTGGAAAGGGAAGGAAAGAGGAACGGGAGAACAAAACTGGATGGGAATGAGGAGAAGGAAAGAAGTAACTGGCTAGAGAAGGGAAAAATTGAGAAAGAAGCCTTGCTTAGGAACTGCGAAAGGGTTAAATTCTCAAGATGAATAAACTCTTCAAGAAAAAGCTAACTTTCCATACATGCTAATCTGTATTGTTCATTATCACAGAGTGTGGAAATAAATCCCAAGAACAAAGAAGGTTGTTTTAAATTAGGCAGAGTGAATAAAAAGATGGTTAAAAGGACTCCCATAGGTAATAACTTAGTGTCAGTATTAGTCTGCAGGGGACTTTGCCCATTGGTGAAGGAATAATTTGACCTTCCAAGGTTTGTAATGGCTGTTTGTGGCATTTCTACAGGAAAAACTGCATTCTGGCTGATGAAATGGGTTTGGGGAAGACAATCCAGTCCATTACATTCCTCTCTGAGATCTATTTGATGGGTCTTCGAGGTCCATTTCTCATCATTGCCCCACTCTCTACCATCACAAACTGGGAACGAGAGTTCCGCACTTGGACAGAGATGAATGCCATTGTGTACCATGGCAGCCAGATAAGCCGCCAGATGATCCAACAGTATGAGATGGTTTATCGGGATACACAGGTTTGTAATGCTGTATACTCTTAAGGAACTTTTTCCTGCTTCTTTTCATCCTTGGGAATATGGTCTGCAGAGTGGAGTGGGTAGAAGTGATCAAGAATGAAGCTTTTGAGCTTGTCGTGGGGTGGGGGTGGGACTAAATGTAGAGATAACAAGAAAGGCCAATTTGCCTTTGGGCATTTCTTAGCTTTGTAGCTGGTGTAATAACATCTCATCTTTGAGGGTTTGAAAATAAGGTTCAGGATGTTTCTTTGCCACTTTTAAAGTCAAACACACTACAGGTAATCCTCGAGTTACAACAGCGATTGGGACCGGGATTGCCATCGCTAAGTGAAGCGGCTGTTAAGTGAAACATCACATGACCACCCTGCTTAGTGATGGCAGTTCCAGTAGTCTCGGTAGTGGTTGTTAAGCAAATTGCCCATGGTCATTAAGCGAGACACCACATAACCATGACTTGCAACCTCCTGCCAGCTTTCCCATTGACTTTGCTTGTTGGAAACTGGCTGGGAAGGTCAGCCCTAATTGCTACCTTGGAATGTAAATTCCAACATATTTTTTATGATACCATCCTTAGGGTATTCCTCTTCCTGGGCTCTTCAAATTCCATGTAGTCATTACCACCTTTGAGATGATCCTGGCAGATTGTCCAGAGCTCAAAAAGATCCAGTGGCGTTGTGTGATTATTGATGAGGCCCATCGGCTCAAGAACAGGAACTGCAAATTACTGGAAGGACTAAAGCTCATGTGTCTGGTGAGAATTTCCCAATGTTATTGCTCTTCTGAAACAGTATAGAAATTTGGCTCTGCAGATGACAGAAACGTATGAAAGATACTGACAGGCATGTGTGCATATATGAAAACGTTACATTCACTTCTTTAGTTTTCCTTAGGTCTGTATCCAGTTGTTCAACTACTGTATACTGTATAGTGTTCCATTGTCTATGGCTTGCAAAAATGTGACAGGAAAGATTCATTATAGTTCTCTGCTAGCTAAATACTGCTTCCCATGTGTGCTTATGAGAGGCATAGAAACTGAAGATTTTTGTATGGTTTTCAACTTTAACAGAAGCTAAACTTGGTGGCCTGTGAATGCTGTTCACGGTTAAGTGGCTTGAAATGTTGAAAGGTTCCCTGTAGGAAGATTTCTGATAGCCATCTAGCTTAGCAAAATGATGTCTGTATGTTCCTTAGGTGATGATTGCTTGAGCAGAATATCTGCTGGCTTTAAAGATGTAAAAAAATAAGAAATTGTCTTCTAGAACTGAAAACAGTATTTTTGACTAACAGTATGACCTAGAGTCAAGAGAAACATTGTAGCAGCATTGTTCAGAAGTAAATCCTAATCTTGTCCTGTTCTTCCTGTAACTTTCCTATTCTGCTCTTTCCTTGAATGATGAACAGGAACACAAAGTGCTGCTGACTGGGACTCCCCTGCAGAACTCAGTGGAGGAGCTCTTCAGCCTACTGAACTTCTTGGAACCACAGCAGTTCCCATCTGAGACAGCCTTTCTAGAGGAGTTTGGGGATCTCAAAACCGAGGAGCAGGTAAACCAGCAAGTATTGCAGAAGCTATTCTCCACTGATAATTAAGAATTCATTTCTGTCATAGGAAATCCGGGTGGGGGGGTTGACAATTCCTTGCAAATGAACTTAAGTTGCCTACTGGGTCAAGAATTTGGCTACAGTGGCAAAATGGTATAGAAATAAACAAACAGTGCAAAAGAGTTGCCCAAACTATGGTATGACTATCCTTTTTTTTTGGACAAAATAGATCCTGTTAGTAGTTGTTTTTGTATTCTGATGTGCTTTTTTAAAAAAGAGAACACATTGTAGCAAACTCACACATGCATTATACACACACACATCCTCAAGTTCTTCATATACAAATATTGTCTTCCTTATCAAAACATTTCTGGTATTGTGCAACCATATTGAAAACCATTTGTAACTTACTTGCCAATGAACCTAATTCACCAAGAATTTCATTTTTCACAAACCACCAAACTTTTAGGCATGTATGTACCCCTTTCTCCAAAAGGTGCCTTTGCATGTCTGTTGGCATGTACAAGCTTTCTTGCTGAAGTGTAGCAGCAGGAAAATGAATGGAACAGTTACATGGTTTCACCCTAATATGGTTCTTAGAATTTGAGCAGTTACATATTTCCTCAATATACTAGCCCTGGCATCACTGAGAATTTTTTTTGGTGTTATTTTCTTGAATTACTGGGAAAGTGCTATATATGGTATTGATAGACTATATTTTGTAATCCTGGCAGGTGAAGAAACTCCAGTCCCTCCTGAAACCCATGATGTTGCGACGGCTGAAGGATGATGTGGAGAAGAATCTTGCACCCAAACAGGAGACCATCATTGAGGTAGAACTGACCAACATCCAGAAGAAATACTATCGAGCCATCCTGGAGAAGAATTTCAGCTTTCTGTCCAAGGGTGCTAACCAGCATAACATGCCCAACCTCATCAACACCATGATGGAGCTGCGCAAGTGCTGCAACCACCCCTACCTCATCAATGGTAAGAGGTAGGGCTGGAAGTTGGGCACTACAGCCCATTTAACCCTGTGATGGAGAATTGATGGCACTGCAATTTTCCATTTGCCCATCAGTAGTCAGGAATACTTTGCTCAGTGCAAGAGTCTCCGTTGCTGCCTTCCTATTAGTTGATGATGGTAGCATTATGATTACTTTTATTTATTTGTATTTGGGAAGCCTCAGAGCAGTAATACATTGCTATCACTCTGTGACTATTCTTACCTAAAGGACTGCTTGCTGATGAATCAAAGATGGAGAATGTTTATATGTGTGTATAGAAAAAATGTCTGTTGCCTAGAGGGATAAGAACTAGCACTTGCACCTGCTTTGCATTTCCTTTACAAAGCCTCAGTAGCAATAAGGAGCAGCACCAAAAGTTTTCTGCTGGAATGTTGTATGATGGGAGTGCTTTTCGTATTGGTTATGCAACTTAAACTCCTACTGATTTTTCCCCCTCTCTGTTTCTGGGTTAGGAGCAGAGGAAAAGATCCTAGAAGATTTCCGTAAAACCCACAACTCAGAAGCTCTTGACTTCCAGTTGCAGGCAATGATCCAGGCAGCAGGCAAGCTGGTGCTGATTGATAAGCTGCTGCCAAAGCTGATTGCAGGCGGGCACAAGGTGCTGATCTTCTCCCAGATGGTGCGCTGTCTTGATATCCTGGAGGATTATCTCATCCAGCGGCGGTCAGTACAGCCCAGGAGCTTGTACCACCAGAAAGCATCACTTGGATCAATTCTAAGCAGTTATTTGGCTATATGGTCATTAGGCTATATGCATCTTCTAGTGCATGTATATATAACATCTTCTTCTCATCCTCTGTCTTAGGTTCTTTCATCTCCTTGTTGTCTTTCTCTTTTTCTCTATGCATGCTGTTTCAACTTTACCTTTTTTCCTTTGAGGGTGAAATGTATTTTTCAAACATACATAATACATTGAAAAACATGTAGAACTGAAGTATTTCTCCTGCTATTTCTAAACATAACCTAGTTGCAAGACTGCTTTTCGAATATTGATGTCCTCAAGCATCTGTCTTTATAGGAGGAGCACTCTGCAGCTCGGAGATTAGTCAAATTAGTCAAATTAGTCATTGGAGCTGCAGGATGCTTTTTTCCCCTGAACAATTACTTGCTGGCAACATTGTCCTTTTCAAGTTGATCATGATGCAAAATCGCTAAAATAAAATTCTGCCATTATAGCAACAACCAAAGTCCTCAAGAAAAATCGGGGTTGTAGTGCTGTGGGGAAGCTGTAGGAGATTAACTTGAATGACATTGTTTTGCTCATCTCATAGAGCACTGCAGGAAGGAGAACAGCCTTGAAACACCAGTAACATTTGCTGGTCTCAGGGCATCTCCTTCTCCTATGTATGACTCTGAAGTATGAAATGTAAGCACTTTATTGCATGGCATCAAAGCATTTCACTCACATAATCTCAGTAATGATAAAAGTAGCATAACCAATTTAGTAGTATTCTCAAGTTACGGACACTAAACTCAGATTAGGAAATTTTAGTGTGCCTGAAGCTTCCACTAAGCCGGGAGCTCAGGGATGGCCACTTTAAAAATTAATTGTATTGAATTTTCAAGCTTTTAAAAATTATAGGAAATTACATAAAGGTATACTGATATGTTTGCAAAAGGAAAAAAGAGAGTGATATATCAGTTCCAAAATGTAACAGTAGTGCATGGTGATCAAAGCAAGTAAGCCAACTTTCCCTTTATGTGTCCAGTCCTTTCAGTTTGGGGGGAGAAAACTTAGAGGTGTGAGGTCAGAAGAAGTGACTTGTTATGAAGTGAAGGGAAAGGAACCATGTTTTAGAAAACCTATCATATTGCTGAATGCCCTTGAGTTTCAGATGCTGTGGGTCAGTTTCTCAGACGGAGCGGTGTTCTGTGCTTGAGCTATCTATACTGACGGTTCAAAAATAGATTTCCAGCAGGCTGATATCTCCATTCATACAGCTAATCAGGTCGTTATATAGCAAAGTAGTAACATTATTCTTGTAGACTTAGAAGTGAATCAAGGCTGGGCAAAATTCAGTCATTTGTTTTGTGGTATCTGACAAGCTGAGAAATACTTTTCCAAATGCATAGTATAGTATTTGGACTTAAACCATGTACTATCCTACAATTTCTTTGGCATTTCACTGTAAGAGAGGGGCTAACTATTAATACCCTTTGTCATCTAGACCAGTCTTCTTCAGCATCTATCAGATATATTTGGATAGCAAGTTTTGCTTTCTTAATGCATTGGGAGACCATCAGGTTGGGGAAGGCTGTGCTAGACTAAAGTAACTGAGTCAATTTATTATTACCCTAAAGCTCTGTTGCTAATTTGGGCAGTTGGAAACAGAAGTTCTTAGTATTATGGTACTTCTCTTCTTTTTTGTGTTATTTCTAAAATGATACACGGACTTCCATTTATACAGATACACTTATGAGCGCATCGATGGCCGGGTTCGTGGGAATTTACGCCAGGCTGCAATTGATCGCTTCTGCAAGCCAGATTCAGATCGTTTTGTTTTCTTGCTCTGCACAAGGGCAGGAGGGCTAGGCATCAATCTTACTGCTGCTGACACCTGTATCATATTTGACTCAGACTGGAATCCACAGAATGACCTGCAGGTATTTCCATTATCCTTGGGATCAGAACAGATGGCCCAAGGGGTGGTTGAGGAGATATTTAGTGCTATCTCTGGGATATAAATTATTTAGAAGACCTATGAAAATGTGAATTGAGCTGCTCTGAAGGCAAAAGTGCTTGAAAGGGCATGGACCACAATAAGCAGAGTACCTCTTCCAGCTTTGTATGTACATGTACATGTACATGTATTTGATTTGTTTTATTCTGTTACTCAAATGTATATGCCACTCATATCAGGAGATTCTGAGTAGTTTATAATATGCTTACAGTAATAAGATTAAAAAGCATACAAAAAGTAAGTAATAAGATTAAAAAGAAATACAAAAAAGCAAAGAACAACAAAGACCCAAGACATACTGTTTCAACAAGAATAAAAAGTGTCCACACCATCTGGAGGGAAAAGGTGTCTGTTAAATCTGAATGTTTGTTAAATCCAAATGGTACAAATATGCATGCATAAAAGTACACATTAAGTGTCCTGATTCTTTCAAACTGTCAGGGACTTGTATGATCTCCAGAAAACCAAGCTTAAGGTGCCCTGTTGCATTGCAGATGGCAGCTAAGGAGAGAAAGCATCAAGAAAGGGTTTAAAGGTGTCCTGTCCTGTTAATAACACATGCATACCTTTGCTACGATGGGATTACTGTGTTTCTGGAGTGGTACTTTTTTGCATCCATAGCTAAAGACACTGATCCCCTTTCTTGGCCACCTTCCAGCTCAGCGCTAGAAGCTATATTTTGTCTGTTATGGGGGGAGGGGGAGAGGGCTTGTCCAGCCTCTGTTTTGCCTTTTAAATTGAGATTTTACTGTATTAGTAAAAGTTACTTAACTATTCAGTTGTGGTCATATTTTGATTATTTAATAAATACAATGGTTTAATTTATCTACAATAGTTTTTGCTCCATAGTTCATATTAGGACCCTTAGCCTGATGGCTAATCTTCACTGGCTCAGTTCAGATGTTGTGAATCCCTACTGGGAAGTGGTTTAAATGTTAAGCCACTATTTAACCACTGTTAAGTGAGAAGTAAACAGTGTCAGGCCCTTAGCCACATCTAGCCTTCAGAAGCCTTGGCTCTCTCCCAAGGGCTCCTAAAGTTATCAAGTTGTAATTTTAAATATGCCAGATGAGGAGATTGTTGTACTACTATACTTAATTTTAAATTAAATACCCTTAGTATTAGTTTTGTCCTGATCCCACTGATTCTTTTTTGGATTATGGCTCCCAGTGTGCTACTGAAAAGTGGAATGATCCTGGTAATGGCACGAGTGAGAGATGATGATTTAGGTGATGGCATGAATGGCAGATACCCTCCTTGAGGAAACTCAGTCTCCCCCCACCCCCGTTCTGCCAACTCTGCTTTGCATGATGTCTTTCTCCTCCTATAGGCTCAGGCTCGCTGCCACCGGATAGGGCAAAGCAAGGCAGTTAAAGTCTATCGCCTCATCACCAGAAATTCCTATGAACGGGAGATGTTTGACAAGGCCAGCTTGAAACTAGGATTAGACAAGGCAGTGTTGCAGGATATCAACCGCAAGGGGAGCAACAATGGGGTAAGGGTGTCTTGTACAGGCAAGACCTAGAGGTCGTCTAATCTTTATTCCCCTTCCTCTCCTTAGATTTTCATGTCAACTTACATCTGGAAGTTGTCATGAGTTCCTGTCTTTTTTTTTCCATTCTGGAATCAATCAGTCTGTCTGTTTCTGGAAGGTGCAGCAGCTCTCCAAGATGGAGGTTGAAGACTTGTTGCGAAAAGGTGCTTATGGGGCTTTAATGGATGAGGAAGATGAAGGCTCCAAATTCTGTGAGGAAGATATTGACCAAATCCTGCAACGTAGGACCCAGACCATCACTATTCAGACTGAAGGGAAAGGTTCCACATTTTCTAAGGTTGGTAGTGTGTTCTAGGGACAAAACCATCTAAGTGTTCCGTGTGGGAAATAGTTTTTGTTTTTGTTTTCATTAGCAGCATGTAGGTAAAAGAGAGCATGATAAGAGTCTACAGCTTCTTGTTTTGTACAAGTCCTCTTGGATTCAGATTGCCATTTTTTCCAAACCAGAGATGGAGCAACATATAATCCTCCTGATGTTGAATTCCACCTTTCATCAGCTGGAACCAGCATAATCAACATGAGGGATGATGGGAGCTACAGTCCTACAACATCTGGAAGACTGCACCTTGTCCATCCCTTATACAAAGATTAAACTTTTCCTGCTTTCATATCCCATTGCATTCTTAATCTGATATTATTATTTATCACTGCAAATACAGTGGTTTAGGAAGGCAAAGTTTTAATCAGAATTACAAATTGACAGTGAGTGATTAATTCATATTCTATTAAGACTTGGCTTGTCTTAAATATATTCAAGCCAAACGACTGAATTGTTATATGGTTGTCAAAGAACCAAACAAACCAGATTATAGTTTACTGTGATCACTAGATCTAACTTGTTGCAGAGAATGGAGAAGAATATTTTAACAGAGATGAAAAACAATGGTTTTAAGCCATTGTCTTCTGGTTTCAACTATATTCTCTAACGTCTCTATACTTTTGAGATCCAGAGTTCTATAGGATCAAGGCTTTCATAAAAATAACAAAAGCAGCATCATGCCATTGCGATGCAGCCTTCATTGCTCTTATGCATGTATGCAGTGTCACAGTGCACAAACAAAAGGGACACAGGTTGAGTTGTGCTGGCACACAATTGTTTAATCATTTCTCCCTCTCCTTGCTCCCCTTTCCCTAGTGGATGCCTTCGGTGAGGAGGTTGTGTAAGGATTCTTAATCTTCAAAGAAGTATTATGAGTTACAAACTGAGTGTTGTCATCCATGCTAGGGCAGCCTTCCCCAACTAATGGGAGTTGGCTGGGACATCTGAAGGTCACCCAGGTTGAAGAATATTATCTTAGGGCCTGAGTGCTTTTCTCTTTTACAGGATAAATCCAGTTATTGAATTTCAGTTCCTACCTGCCTCAGCCTACTTTGTGAATGATCAGAGGTAATGGGAATTGTAGTCTAATAATATCTGGAGGGCCACAAGTTCCTTATGTTCAGCTAGCAAATTCTCTGGATATACTTGGATGTTCTTTTTAAACATGATAGTTTGGCTTGGCATATGGGGTATATCGGAATTTTGTTCTATTATTCTGTCAGTTACAGTCTGATAACTTGCATTTTACTCCCAGGCCAGCTTTGTTGCTTCAGGAAACAGAACTGACATTTCATTAGATGATCCCAACTTCTGGCAGAAATGGGCAAAAATTGCTGAACTGGATACTGATGCAAAGGATGAAAAGGTAATTATGATGTGATTATTCTGGAAACTTAAATACAATGTATTTCCAAACTTACATATTCTCAGAGTTGTTTGCAACAACTTCCCCTAATTACATGGTTAGGGTTAAACGTTTTACTGAGGCTTTGGGGTATTGTTGATATATGGGATGAATGCAGAGTATGTGCAGAAATCTTCTACACAAACTCTTTTCTTTCCATCTGTATCCTAAACCCACTTTGTAGATACTGATACTGAGTTTTTAGCTCATGTGGTTGACATGAACAAAGTGACATGATGAACAAAGTAGGGTATGGCTCAGTATCACAACCTAGGTAGTAACTTTGATTAAATTTATAGTATTTAAGCTGTATATGTGACAGAGCACTATCCTCTTTTTTATAGTAAATGTTCTTTATTCTGTTGTACTATAAATACATATTTTAAAAATTGTTTCTTCTTAGATGAAGACTCTAATGGCTTTTATTCAAGGAACTGATCAGATGCAGTGGCCTAGTTCAGCAGTGATCAGAAAAGAAAGTAATCCCAACCATTCTCTGTGTCCAGTTTCTTGTAATTTCTAACTCTAGCTTTATAAATTCAACTTCTCTATTTGTTAAAAAAAGTTAAGAACTCTATTTTAAATGCATACATTTGCATCTCCTTCAATTAACCTGTGCTCACACGTATTAGCAGCTTAGTCTAGAATGTTATACATCTCTATTGGTGCTACATCATGGACTTGTAAAAAAGCCAGGAAATTTTGGGTTCAAATACAGGGATACAAAGAATTTTAACATACAACTGAAACCACAAGTATTCTTTCTTGGGAGTAATGGAAGACAATTATAAAAGAGTTGAGAACATTGTTTTTGTATATGGTAACTGTGATACTATTATATGCAGAAAAATGGAAAGACTCTGAAATACCTGCAATGGAGGAATGGTTGGTGAAGATGACAGAATTAGCAGAGATTGCAAAATTGACTTGTCTGATTAGGGAAAGGACAATAAGCACATTTATTAGTGACTGGAAATCCCTTATGGACTTTTTGCTGAAGTAATAAAAAAATGAACTTGTGATTTATGGGTTTGATGATTGGAAAGGATAGACTATGGAAAGAAGGAAATTATGATGTAATCTTAGAGAGAGAGGGCAAAATATAAATGCATTTCTAACTGTTGCTAAGAAAATCAGAAGCCACTTCTTTATAATCTTTTTTCTTTTTTTTTCTATGTATTTCCTTCCTTTTTCCTATTCTCATATCTATTCACTATTTTTCTCTCTTTATTTCTTTTCTAAATTTTGTATTGTTAAATTTTGTTAACATTTAAAAATCTTGTTAAATTTTTTAAAATAAAAATTATAAAATCATATTAGTGATCCAGGCCATTCTGTTTAGGATTACAGCTGAGCAGTATCCTGCCATACTGAATGGAAAATGTTTACCTAACACTGTACTCACTCATTCTACTTGCATAAAATCATTCAGAATAAGACTGAGTGTTTTTACTTAAAAATCAGCAGGAAAAAAAAACATTTTAAAACTAAAGGAAGTGTAACTACTTCAAGATGGATAGCAAAAGAAAAGACAGTGATTGAAGTTGGTATTAACATTTTGAATGAAGCTGGGTTGTGTTTAAAGGCTGATCATTCAATACTATTTAAAATTTTAACTGTTTCTAAATCAAACATAAAATGCAATTTATCCTTATCTTCCACATGTAGCAATTTAGATACTTAATACTATGAGAGCAAATCAAGTGATATTGTGAAAATTTGGCATATATAATTAAGGTTGATTTTTTTTCTTTTGCAATACTGGTTAAAAAAAAATCACCATATTCTTATGCTAACAACAGGCACCAGAAGGAAACTTCATTGCTATAAAAAAAAAAGGTTTCTCTAATATTTTGTAAAACACCTCTAACAAACGTACTTCAGTTAAGTTTTATTTGAAAATAGAAACATCACTTTGAAGTAGGATTTTATATATCTAAAATAAACGTGCTACTAATGAATGAATGGATCACTGCTGGTTTTTCCATTTGCAATCAGCTTGGAAGAAATGAATGTTTCAGTCTTTGGATCACAGTGGTCCAGTAGCCTTGCATTATCTTTCTCTGATAGCAGTATGATTTGTTTCAACTTAATACCTCACTCTCACTCTTTTACTCTACACAGTACCAGGAGTAAGGTTGATTTATCCCCAAGATGTCTACTTTTCTTTTATTTCTTCCCAAGCTTGCTTAGAAACAGAATGCTGCTGCATTGAAGGGAAAAATCCACCACCCGCTTCCTGTCCAGGGCTAAAATACCAGATACTTTTTGCAATTGACAGTGGATGTTTGGTATATCAGGCTGTTCCAACCATCAGAATCAATCCTTTTAAAGCTAGGAACATTGAATATAAAAAACATGGACACAATGTATTTTGTGGAGAGGATGCTTAACTCTTTGTATACCTACAACAATAAGGTATTATTAATGGCTTTGTCTTTGTGCCCAATCATTGTGTTTACCTCTTCAGTCAAACAGCTGGTTTTTTCAATGCTAACTTCCTCTGGCAGGAGTGATGTCTCTAAACCCTTGGGGTCCTACCTTTTAAAGCTCCAGCTTGGCAGTGGCAGCAGGAAAGGCAGAAGGGAGTTTAAACAGCAGCACAAGGAAGATTGCTAAGCAACAGATCATAAAGGCTTTTCCCCCAATATGTTGCTGTTACAACATTAAGATTCACATGACTGTGGGTGAAATAATTGAAAATCAGTGTGACAAACAAACAGGGAAGTGAGGTCAGAAACATAGACTTTAGTGTGTGTGTGTGTGTGTGTGTGTGTGTCGAACTGTTGTAACTGGATTTGCCAACTCATTTTCATTCCGGCTGTTAAATTTAAAATGTTTAGAATAAAAGAGATATTATTGTTGGTTTCTTTAAAAAAATCAATAGAACTGATGCTGCAGAATGTAATTTTCATTGTGTTGGGATCGTTCTTAGCCTTTTCTTGTGAAGATCCTTATGTGAATGCAAATTTTAGGTTGATTAGTGTCTGTATATGCAATTTTAAACTGATTGCCATCGTGCCTCTTTCTGTAATAGCTTTAAAAAGAGAATAAGCCCCACATTCACAGTCAGGTCAGGTTTCAGTGACAGTAAACAAATCATTTATTTTTCAAGCTCAGCAAAGCTGTTTACCTTATATCACAAACAATTTAAAAACTAAAACTTTCATAACATAAGAATATTAAAACAACACATACCTTGAGATGAAGAAAAAGGTATGTGAAATCACAAAGAATTCTGAAAATTTATACACATATTGCTAAGTAAAATTTGAATGTTTAGTCATATTTTAGATCATGGTATTAACCGCTTATATAAAAAACAAAATCAGTAGCTCAACATGCTGAGTGGTTTTGGGTAAGATACAAGAATTATATGTGGGTGCTTTTTGTTTTTTGCTTTTGTTAACCCCCTCTTAGGAGAGCCTAGTGATTGACAGGCCCCGTGTCCGTAAGCAAACCAAACACTACAACTCCTTTGAGGAAGATGAGCTCATGGAGTTCTCAGAGCTGGACAGTGACACTGATGAGCGACCCACACGTTCACGGCGCCTCAATGAAAAAACACGTCGCTACTTAAGGGCAGAATGTTTCCGTGTGGAGAAAAATCTGCTTATATTTGGGTGTGTTTCTTTATTAAACCTCACTTGAATGTTCAGTCCTGTATTATAGTAGGATTGTTGCAGTTCCATTAAGAATTTAGTAGTATTTGGAATGTTAAAATCAGGATAACATTGCAGTCCTCATATTTCTGCTATTTTTGGCATTTTCTTCCATTGCTATATATTAAAATTCATGGGAATAATAATTATTTTTATGGTAAACAGAGATCCCTTTAGTTCCATAGCTGCCTCTTTCACTACTCCCTAATTTCCACTTCTTAACGTCCACACATCCCTTCCTTTTCTTGGATCTTGTGAGATAAACTAATCATATGAACATTCTAAAGAAATTCTGAGAGTCTTTATATGCTGTGCATCTGTTTTTCTCAAGCTGGGGTCGTTGGAAAGACATTCTGACCCATGGCCGGTTTAAATGGCATCTCAATGAAAAAGATATGGAGATGATCTGCCGAGCACTGCTGGTCTACTGTGTTAGACATTATAAGGGAGATGAGAAGATTAAGAGTTTTATCTGGGATTTGATCACTCCAACAAAGGATGGACAGAACCAGGCCCTGCAGAACCATTCAGGTACCAGAAATGGGTTTTGTTGTGTTTTAAACTGATTTCTTTAAGCTAGTTAAAGAAGTAGTAAAAAAAAATGGTTAAATCTCATCAGTGAATCATAGTTGCCTGAAATATGGGACTTCTTTAATTGGAGAATTTGTCTTTTTTTAAAAAAATCAGAGAATTTCAGATTTTGTTAATCCTGAAGATGTCAGTCTAACACAGTTTTTTCAAGCTGAACTATTAAAGTGCTTCTTAATAAAGTCCAAAATGTACATTCCATATTTACTTATTTCCATTTATTTACAATCTGCAACAATAGTTACGTCCAGATAAAATGGCTTCTTACATAATCAAAGTATATTCGACACCTGTTCTATATTTAACTCTTTTACTAATTTTCTGTAGTAATATAAGATATGGAAGAAGCCTGAAAATAGGTAGAAATGGGAAGGTTACAAATGGATGATTATAATACCTGAACTCCCCATAACATTCAGACAATGAAATAGAATGATTACACGATAAACTGATCATCTTGAAGCACTAAAGATACTTACTCAAATATTTATTTTATTTGCAGCTTGTTAGTGTTATATCATGGTTTTTCTCTAGGAGCTCAAGCCAGCTTTCATGATAATTTTCCTTTGCTTTATTCCCATAGTAGTATTCCTGTTAGGTGGGCTGGGTGAGAGATACTAGCTCGAAGTTACCCAGTGAATTTCCATGGCTGAGGATAGGACTTGGTCACCCCATCCTATTCCATGACACTGCTCTGTGGGTTTATAGAATTTTATTAGTAACATACAGATATAGTGTGTTCCAGATGAAGATTTAAGAGCGACTTTAGATCAGTAATCTATCATAATTTCCTCCCTACCTTGACCCCTATTTAGAGTGTACATTTACTATGGAATCCCCAAAACAATACTGGACTTTGTTGATCTACTGACTACTGCTATTTCTGCCCATTCCTGAACTACTTGTACTAGGAGATTGCATTCTTCAGCTGATACCAAGAACGATGTGGAGTTCTGGAATCAGTATCAGGCACTGTGATGGACTGAATGTAGGCTAACAATTAGTTTTTGTTCCCCATGCTCATTTCTGTTTGTTGGTGACTTCATTACACATGGCATCGTTCTCTTCTGATCATCGTATTTCTAGGCAGTTTGGGGAATTTTGCTTCATATTCTCTAATCTGGGGGTTAATTATTTTCTTGGGGAAGGATTCCTTGGTTTTTTCCCTTGGCTTAATATGTTGATCATTATCTTCGTTTTGTCTACAATGTTTATTTCCTCCTGTATGGCACAGGTGTAAATATTTATTTATTTCATGTAAAGCTTTTATATTGCTGCCCAACTGAGACATTGTGACTCTGGGCAATGTAGAAAGAAAAGAAGTAAAAACTAAAAAATGGGGAAAAAATATAATTATATCTGATCATTGTATCTGAAGGTGCTGTATTTTATGTTTCTTCCAAGTTTGTATTTAATGTCATGGTACTCTAGTCTGACTATAGGTAAAGGTAAAGGTTTCCCTTGACGTAAAGTCCAGTCGTGTCCGACTCTAGGGGGCGGTGCTCATCTCCGTTTCAAAGCCTTGGAGCCGGCGTTGTCCATAGGACACTTCCGGGTCATGTGGCCAGTATGACTCACGGAACGCCGTTACCTTCCCGCCGAAGCGGTACCAATTAATCTACTCACATTTGCATGTTTTCGAACTGCTTGGTGTGCAGAAGCTGGGACGAGCAACGGGAGCTCACCCCGCCGCGCGGTTTCGAACCGCCGACCTTCCGATCGACAGCTCAGCGGTTTAACCCGCAGCGCCACCGCGTCCCCAGTCTGACTATAGTTGAAACCAATATGTTCCTTCTTTCTGCTTATCAGTGTAACCTACTGAGGAAATACAATAGTACTATATGTGAGAATCTCTTCTTTTTAAAATTGGAAGACATAACAGCAAATGCTAATTGAGTTAAACTGCTCAGGTATTTCATTCAGTGATGTTCCAGGCAACAGATTAAATGGTAATTTGCTGACACTATTATAACACAGATGTTTGTAGATGCAGCAAGGTCCATATGATGCATGCTATTTCTTTCCCTAGAGAGTATGGCTAAACAAGACAGGACAAGATACTTCATTATAGTCATAGATCAGCTCAATTTTATTTCTCTTAAGATAACTAAGTTTAGTTTTACTATTTGTAAAGTAAAACTTAGTCATGTTAAGAGAAAAAATTGCATTGATCAGATAATAGCAACTGTAAATAAAATGGATCCTGGTGGCCTGGAAATCTGAGTCGATGGGGTATTATTAACTGCAACTAGGCATTTTTATAAAAGGAGCAATATGAAATAATGTGGGTTAGTGTTTCAGGAGAGAGTATGGTTATATAATTACATTTCTCCATGTATGTTGGCATGAAAAGTAGACTAGTTAGCCAATTGAAAAGCATTTATGTATTTTAGCATGGCACTGAACGGAGTGAGGTTTTAATTTGGGTGCTAGGCACAAGTGACGTTCAAATACCTAACAGTGGCTCACAGCCAAGAAAGGCTGATTCTCACAGAGTCTGATTAATCAGGTTTATGACAAGAAGAAAGAGGTTACATTACCGAATCTTAGAAACTGCATACGTGTACTTTAGCTATCACTTATCAATGACTACAATAAGGTGGGGCCTCCTTGATCCCTTTAGTTCTCTTTGCAACTATCTCTTGACTCGAGAGGGATGTCGCTACTCATTTAAAGATATAAAAGGAAAATCCATATGTTCTTGTTCTGCAATATAATAAAGGCGGGATGGAAAAATAAATAAATGTTTTGGCTCAGAGGGGGCTATGGCAGTGCTTGGACCAGGATAGTAGGAGTGCAACTTTCTTAGTAACTCCTGAATCCCTCATTTGCTTCGAAACCATTGATCATGCTGGATTACTGCAATGTACTTTATATGTGTCTGACCTTGAAGACTAGTTGGTAGCTACAGCCAATTCTGAATGCAGCTATTCAAGTAGTTATGGCCCTCCTCAGTACACACATGTAACACCTCTACTTTGATCTGATTAACGGTGGGTTTTGAGGTCTAATTCAAGATGCTGATGGTCATCTATGTAGCCCTACGTGGTACAATGACCATCAGCACCTTGAATTAGACCCCAAAACCCACCGTTAATCAGTATCTGTGGGACTTCCTTCTCTGGTTGTTTCTGCCTACTCTGTAAGATCAGGCAGGGTTATTATGCTTGGTGTTCCAATCTGTCAACATGGAATGAAGTATTGTCAATATGCTGATGATCCCCAGTTATACATCACCACCCTAGAGTGAACAGGAAATGGCAATGGAGATTTTGTTCCAGGGCCTGAGACTGTCACAATTTGACCATGGAGAAACAGGCTTAGACTGAACCATAATAATAACAACCATAATATAAATTCAGATGCCAATCTGGAGAAAGTTCATATCTGGCTTTGGACAGGAGTGCACTTCTCCTGGCAGAACTGGTTTGCAGTTTGGGAGTCCTCTTAAACTCACAGCTCCTGCTTAGAGTAGCAGGTGGAGGCTTTGGCCTGGAGGGCCTTTAAGCAATTATATATTGTGTACCAGTTTTGACTGTTCCTGGAATGGGAGGCTTTACTGATGATCAGTCATGCCCTTTCACCTCATGTGTGGACTATTGCAACTGACTGTACATGAGTCTGCCCAATCAGAAGTGGAAACTAATTCAAAATGTAGTGGCCTGGTAGTTTGGAGAATGCCTAGGTTTCCTTTTGTGACACCTCTACTATAGGAGTTGCATTGGCTGCCAGTTAGCTTCCAGTGCAATTCAGGTTGGTGGTTGTTGCCTTTAATGTTCTATATGGCTTGAGGCCTAGGTATTTCTGAGACTGCCTGCTCCAGGTGGAATCTGCCCATCCAGTGAGATTGGGAAGAAAAAGTAAATTGATCCTGCCTCTGAAGGAATATGGCCATGATGGACTCTGTGGTCAAGATTTCCCATCCTCTGAAACAGCCTTTTCCCAACATAAGGTCAGATCCCTCCCGCTTAAGTTTCCATAAAGCAATTAAGACCTGGCTCTTTGAGAGGTCATGTGGGGGCAGGATGAACGGATGATTCTGTCTCCGAGGATGTTGATTGGCACTGTTGATTGATTTGGGAGTGGGGTGTTGATTGGTTTTGATTATTTTTGACTTTTCTTGTATTGTTTTTAATCTTCTGATAGGAGCAGCATAGGAGCCTGAATAAATATTGTTGCTAAAGGAAAAGGATTCTGTCAATGAAATCTTTGGAGAATGTGTCTGAATTCAGTGTGAGGGGGGGCAGGGAGGTAGATGTGTTTTTACATACAGATAATTACTGATAAATAAAGCAGTACAGTTTAATGCAGTTTTTCGGAGTCCTGATTCTTATTTTATATATATTCCTTGTATTTTTGAAGAACTATGTGTTCATAATTTGAAGTTAGTGAAAAGGAAATCTGCATCAATCTTTGTGACACTAAATTAGCTTTTTGGAAACTGGCTGTATAATGTGTTGCCTCCAAGTATCCTGGGAACTTTGTTATGTTCATATGCCACTCTGGTTACCTGATCTGGGTGAGAATGGTACGTTTTTCTATCCCAGGTCCTATTTGAATAATTAGATGTATGGGATGGACAATGAAGAGAAAAATGTGTTCTCTTTCGGCCGTGCCAATTCCTTCTACGTCTGCACTGTTTTTTCTGTTTTGATTTGCAATCATATAGAGACATCCTGATTCAACAGAGCTGCTCATATGCTCCCCCTTGCCTGTTGCAGGATTATCAGCTCCAGTGCCAAGAGGAAGGAAGGGGAAGAAAACCAAGAATCAAATGCTGCTACCCGAGATTAAGAATGCAGACTGGCTTACCACCTGCAATCCTGAGATCGTCCTACATGACGATAGCTACAAAAAGCATCTGAAACAACATTGCAATAAGTGAGCAAATGAAGGCATTAAGGCACTACTTTCGTACTTCTAGAACCACTAATCTGATCTTCCCTCAGTTCTAAAATTCTGGGCCAGTCTTGAAATTTAGAAGTGGCTCATGAACTTGGGGTTGCTTTTAAAAACTTCTTCCACGACATAGATCCATGGAACTTGGCTAACAGGCTCCAGAGAGTGGATGACAAAATATTTCATTGTGTTTTGTTTTGTTTTTCTCTCTCTCACAGTTCTTTTCCAGATCATATGGGAATCAGTAAAAAAACATGCATTTATGCCCAAAACACATTGGCCCAGGTTTGGGGCAGGGCTCCCTATCTCCATTCCCAATTTGTAAGTTACCCTTTTCTCTCTTTCTCTAAAAATTCAAAGAGAGAAAGGCATGCTTACAGGCAACAAATATTGTGAAAGCCTTGTGGATATTTCAAAGGTTTTTATGATGGTCTGTGAGCCATTTTGCCATTTGAAAATTTAGTAACTTCTCTAGTGCGCAGAAGACATATGATTGGATGTCTGTAATCTCCTATATCCCAAATAAAATTAAGCTGCAGTGGTATCTGCAGCAAACCATAGTGATGCCAAAATGATGACCTATACATGATGACATCACATAATGCTGCCATTAAGTACTTGCATCTCAACAACTGATGTAAGTACATAAATTGCCCCTCATGGAGCAAGTAGGGGTGGGGGGCAAATGACATCCAGTCAGTATCTAGATATTAAGAGATGTTAGTAAGCACCCTGCTTTTGTAGGTTTTCTGGATTATATTATACTTGATTTCATTGCTTATGGCATCTACTTCCTTATTATTTCCTTATCTCGTATGTATTTTCATTATCTTTTCATTTTCACATATTGAGTGGAATAACCTCATTTAGATTGTCTACTGGTGTAGGCTGCTTTACTTGCTTGCTTATTATTTAACATCTCCCAGTAATCTTAAAGCCAGTTGGATTTGTATGGTATTGAATTTCATGATACAACAAGTGAGCTCTCTCTTACTCGTTGCTTCTTATTCACCAGTATCAGCTTTTGGGGGCTTTTTTTTCTAGAAGGATGGCATTTGGTCCCCATGATGCCAACTTTGAATGGCATAATAGCAGTTCCCATTGCCAGCAAACAAGCCAACACATCCTGTAAATCTGCAGACTGTCTCAGTGGGTCTGGAAAGCATGTTGAAATTCAGATTTGCTGTCTGATTTACCTTCTGCTTTTCCTTTTGACAGAGTGCTGTTGAGAGTACGGATGCTCTATTACTTGAAAGCTGAAGTGCTGGGGGAGGCAGCTGATAAAGCCTTTGAAGGAACCCCTGCCAAGTATGTTACATTAGCCTTCTGGAGTTTTGCGTTATAATCTCTTGTGTTATAGTCACAATATTGGAAGTATAGACAGCCTGTGCTTGGATTGCACTACTTGCACATGCATGAATTTTGCACTTAGCAGGGAACTGTAGGAGTCTGAATGCATATATTTCCATATTGTAAACATACTGTAAACAGTTTAAAGAGATTTATGTGAACCATTCCTGGATGGATGGATGGATGGATGGATATATATATATATATATACACATACACACATACATACACACAGTTAAGAGCAAAATACATGCATCCAGTCTGTAGTGTTTATCTGAGTTCATATATTGTATAAATTATAATTTGCTTAATTATGATGTGTTGAACAAACCATATTAATTGGGTTCAGACATCGTATACTAAGTCTTAAACCATGATTTCCAACCACAGTAGTGGATTCATATGACAAGCCAAACAAACCACATTAAAACACAGCTGACATATGAATCCAGTCTTTTTAGCAGAGCAAATAATATTGAACAAAAGTACCTTGGAAGTAGCCGCTTTCAAATTTGCAAAAATACTACAATAGTACTGCAATGAACAATATTAATTGAGTTTTACCTGTTACCAAGGTAACTAGGAACATAACAGAAAAGTTTACTGAGCCAAATATAAACAAATCTGATTTTCCTCTGTGGATTTTTTTCCAATGAATAAGGAGCTGCCTCTTTCATAGTCTAGCTTTAGGTTAACACACCTGATCTATATATGAAAAAGTGCTGAAATTCAATTGATTCAAATAGGCTGCTAGAATGCTACTGGGGGCAATAAGGTTACCACCAGTATATACTTATTAGTTAGTTAATACATATTATGCTCAGTTTAAAATATTAATATTAACAATGGAGGAGTCGGGTTATTGGGATCAAGACTACGTGTTATGACAGTGTTGCGCTTCAGTTTTGATTCCAAAAAACCCCGTTTGTGGTAAGTGGATGCACAGATATGGCACCTCTGTGCAGTTCTTTAGAGCATCTGTGACTTTTCCCCAAATTTTGCACTTGCCATCTGTGGGAAGAGTTGCAGCTGCTGTAAAGAATTGCAGGTAGGTGTGCTCTGAAGCACCTTTTTGGAATCTAATCTGAAATGATGCAGTACAGTCCAACTTGATGTGTGCATGTGAAAATACTCAGATTTTAAAATAGACTTTAGAAGCCAAACACTAGATTGGTGAATGATTATCAGAGTTGTTAATACTGTAGAGCTTTTTACAGTAGTTCATACCATTCTTTTACTCAGGATTCCATCAATTCCCTTTTCCTTAACATTCTTTAAAGTGAACCTTTTACAAAAGTCATTTAAACATATGCTCAGGCCTGTGTATGACTGTAGAAATATGCTTTGTTCTTTGCAGAGATTTAGATGTCTTGCTGCCAGACATTGACTATGTGGAGATTCCTGTGGACTGGTGGAATGCTGATGCAGATAAATCCCTCCTCATTGGAGTTTTTAAACATGGTATTTCCTTTTATGCAGAATGGACCTTTCATAGACATTCCTGTTATATGAAATGCTTTGGAAGAAGTACTTAGAACTTGTGCAAGTACAGCACCTCCCTGCTGCTAGTTAAAGCAACCACCTCTCTTTTCAGGCTTCCTTCCTTTCTTTTTTCAGGAGAGCCTGAAAAAAGATGCCAGTTTTAAGAGTTGTGTTGCTCATGCACAGCCCTAATATATACTAGATGCCTAAATAAAGATCGAATTCTTCTCTGAGGGAACTGCAATCTTGTGCACACTTAACCAGTGAATTAGCTTCATTAAATTTGTTGGATCTCTGAGGAAACATGGACAGTAGGATGCTGCAGCTGTTGTACAATTTGACGAAGTAAGATAACATTATGTGGTGGTATGTATTATATATTCTGGGTTGTGAAAAAGAATATGTGAGTGATGCATTACATGGATTGTAATTTGATTTAAATTAAATAGAGATCCTCGCTTAACGTCCATTTGTTCAGCAACATTCAAAGTTATGATGGCACTGAATGAAGGGACTTATGACTGGTCCTTCTGGCTGTTGCAGTGCCTCCATGGTCACATGAACAAAATTTGGGCCAACTCCGGCCCACCCACATTTATGACCACCTTTTTTGGCCACCCACCTACCTGCTGCTGCCAGCTGGCACTATCGCCTGGTCCTGCCTGCTGCACAGTGCCCGCCTCACTGCATGCCACTGCTGTACTGGAGGGGCCTTTTTTTACGCTGCCTTCTTTTGTGCTGCCTTCTTCCTTCTATCTGGGTCCTTCTTTTGTGCCAGATGTAATGGTATGTGGGAAAGAGCTTGGGAGACAGGGCAAATTGATGCTGCCTAGGGAACAGTCAGATAAGAGAGGGCATAACCCGCAGCTGGATAGTGTCATGTTCATCGTTCCAATGTTTTGAATACATCGTAACGTTTCGCATGTCACTTCCCTGATCCGTGTTTGCTGAGTGGAGATTTCCAGCCGTGCCAGGCTGTAATCTCCTTACTGTAATTGTGGAATGTATGTTTGGGTTATGGAATGTGTTCAAGGTTACTTTCTCAGGCCGATGTGGTCAACGGTTGCTAACACCTGGGAGGGGGTGGTTGCTAAGCGGGAGCGAGGGCGGAACCGGGTTTGAAGCGAGGGTTTTTAGTTTGTATTTGGCGCGCTTTTGCTCATTCTCAGCTTTCTTTGTATTTGCACACTATTCTTTCAATAAATCAGTTTTCATTAAGAACCCGCTTATGAGGCTGAGTATGTCAGAATAAGGCAACCATTACAGATAGTAGGCAGAGCAAGAAGCTCAGAAGGGACCCTCTCAAGTTTCTTGGGCTGTAAAGGAGATGGCAGCAGATTTGTACTTTCAGACTTGCAAGATTCTGTTAATATAGCCTAACAATAAAGTAGAAGTAGCTCATCTGGTCATGTTTCCTGTCTGGGCTACCTGGGAAGGCTGACACTGGAACAGCCAGGATCTTCTTTTGCACACCAGCGAAAGAAACGTGTGTGAAAAAAGGCCTCGGCTGTACTGGCACAAAAGAAGGACAATTCTAGCTGGGGCCTTCTTTCACGCACCAAACTTCTTTCGTGAAAGAAGGTCGTGGGTGAGGCACGAATGGTGGCCCTGACTGGCATGCAAACAGAGGCCCTAGGTGGGGCATGAACAGGGACCCTGGGTGAGGTGCAAACGGAGGCCCTGGGCGGGTGCGAGAGAAGCCCTGGCTGCACTGGTGCGAAAGAAGGTCCTGGTCAGTCCAACAGTGGGGTGCAGTGCGATGGGCGTGGCAGTGATGGGCAGGGCTGGGCAGTGGGGGCAGCTGGCAGCAGCAGATAGGCAGGTTGCCAGAAGGGCAGAGATGGGGGAGGTAGGTAGGTGGGGGTAGTTCAGGAGGAGGCAGAAGAGGCAGTCTGTTACCAAGGCTCAGGGTTGGGAGGGACCAAACTGGGAATGACTTGGGTCGGGGTGGTTCCTCGCTTAATGTCCAGTGGGATTTGGTTAACAACGGCAATGGGAACTGCCGGGATTGCCGTCGCTAAGCAATATGGTCACGTGACATGGTGCTTTATGACCACATTGCTTAGCAACAGAAATTCCGGTCCCAATTACCGTCATTAACCGAGGACTACCTGTTACATGTCTCTGCATCTCAAAAATACTTTTAAATATCATTTTTCATATGTTTTCTTGCCTTAAAATGCCTGAACTATGCTGAACACTGAATATTTGAAATCCTGTTGTATTTTCCTTAGGTTTTGGAGATTTACATATACAGTCTGCCTATAATTATGCAGAGTATACATTAAATTGTTCAGAAACAGCAATGAATCATATAAAGAGTCCAGCCATTCTGCTCTTACTATTGCTTGCTGTTTATGTGGTTGCTAAGCGGGTAGTCGTATGGCTTTAAGTTGTTCAGAAGAACAATACTGAACTGTTTAAATTCTTTTATTAGGTTATGAACGATACAATGCAATGCGAGCTGACCCAGCTCTGTGCTTCCTTGAGAAAGTGGGCATGCCGGATGAGAAGCTGCTGTCTGCAGAGCAGAATGTCACTGATGGAGTACAGGATGCTCCAGAACGGTAAGCCCAGACTGGGCAGGAATAACTGCCATAGGAATAGAATTGCCTCTGAGTCTGTACTTCTAAAACAGAGTTAGCAATTAGGGGTATGTACAAACCAGAAAATATTTTGTCTTGAACCCAAAACAACTACATTGCATTTCAAAGGTTCTGCCGTCTGTGGTTCAGCAGCACAAGAACCTGCAACATTTTGGTTGTTCTGGGTTTGAGCTGAAACAAAATCTAGGGGAATCTTATGGCACAAGTAGGGCAAGGTTGGTGTGCCTTCCCCTCCCTCCTCTCCTCCTCTCCATGGCTTGTGCCCTGACTGGCTCACCCATCAATCTTCCCAGTACTTTACTTTTCCTGCTTCACCTTTAGTTGCCACCATCACCAATGACCTTGGTTTTAGAGTAGCATATCTAATCACCCTGCTCACCCCCCCCCTTCTTCCCAATGCTGAATGAAGCCAATACAGCCACTCCATGTTTAGCGGTTACCCTGTTTAGCAGCTGTTCGCAAATAGAACGGTAATAAAAAAAATTCTGACCAATGTGCATACTTACAACCACATTTTGTGTGCTGGACAACAACACACGCTGGAGTGAGAGTAACGCTAGCATAGCTGTACGAGAAAATTGTATCTAAATGAGATAGCATCAACCAGTGATCTTTGCAGTGTCTCTCTGTCTCTCTGTCACGTGTTTCACTTAGTGACTGTTTCCTTCCGATTTAAGGAATGGATTGTGGTTGCTAAATGAGGAGAGGGTATATGGGTTGCTTCTGCGATTGCTACTGCCTTTCATTCCCCCAATTGCCTATGAGCAGTTACTACTCTGTGCAGGAGAGAGGATGTATGTGAGGATAATTCTTATAATGCTGGAAAAACCCTTGTTATCAGAATTGCAGGAGAAAAAAACCCTCCTTTTTTCCAACAGTTCCAACCTCAGGCTTCTCCTTGTTGAGTGAGAAAAAGGTTGTCCTTCTCCATCTCAGCTGGGTGGCCCTGTAAATTCTCTGTGTGTTTGGCTATATGTATATGTACGCAATGAGGGCTGATGGGCAACCCTTTAGCCTAGCCTAAATGGTAGTGTTATTACAGGAGCTTGAAGGATACCAACAATTAGACACTAAATATTAAGAGTGATGTTGTAAATTGGTAGATGAATGGGCCTGATTTGTATTATATGTATTAGGAGTTTATATTCAAGGAATTACTTTCATAGGATACATTTTATAGAAAAGGGGGAACATTGATGTAAGATAACCTTATTATAAGTGAGTCCCAATGTGTTTCAAAGGCATACCACTTCAGCAAGGATCTGAAGAAATCAATAAAACAACATGGTTACAATACATTAAACTAGTTACATTTCTCTCCCACCCCCTTTTTATTTATGCTTAGTTTTTTGGGTCACATTTCCCAATCTTTATTTGAGTTCAAGTGTCATGCACCTGCTTACTCGTTTGCAAGTTTGCACACAACATACACTGGTGTCTTTACTGTGGGTTTTGGAGGGGTTTGTGTGTGTGTGTGTGATTCATTTAACTGTTTTCTCATGTATCTAGTCTTAACTGCTTTACATTATTTCCTTTTTTAAAAAAAATTGTGGGTACTGCCTTATCCCTTTATATTGTCTTTCTTTTTCATAGATAGTTCTTACTGGTTCAGCTTTTATAATATGTATTGCATATGTGTTCTATTTACACTTGTAATATGTTTTATGTATTTTATGTATATTATTTCATTGTTTTCAGTCCTCTGACAAAGAAGTATCCCTTAAAATACTGTTGGGACTCAGTTATAGTAAAATATCCTTTACGCCATTTTTCCTCTTTTTCATCTACTTGGTTAGAGCTTTGCATACACATATAGAGCCATGATCTTTGAAAATTAAATAGGAACAATTGTTAGTGTTTCTGTCACATTAAGACTGCAAAAACATGGGGATGTAATAAGTGCTATGCTACATACAAGTTACACACATTTCTAGTATAAAGCAGATGTATACCTATAGCAGAAGTAAAAGAGCCAACACTGTTATTGCCTCAGTGATACTTATGTTTGAAGAGCTTTATCAGAATGACTTTGACTTGCAAAGTTTCCACAGATTAACTTCCTGTTGGATTCTTTTCTTCAGAGGAAATACAGACAAAGAAGAAGGCAATGTAGATAGACTTGCTGGACTACAGAAACAGGAGGTAAGTCTAAGGCAGTAGGTGGATTGCTCAATCAACCTGCTGTTTTCTGCTTTAAAGGTGTTCTGCAGTTTGAGAAAACAAGTATCATCTTTGACAGTTTTATTCTGGATCACGCTGAACTTAAAAACGTGTTTCAAGTGGATTTGTAATTGTGCCTTTGCCACACATACAATAGTGAAAGAGATATAGATTGGTTTTCTTCTTGTATAGTTTAAGAGGTGTAGCCAGTTTCCTCAGCCCTGCATTCCCTAAAGGAATTGAGATTGCACTTCCTAGAATTCCTACTCAAAATTTCTAGTCTATAGAAATGAGATAATTTATCAGTCCCTACTTAATTACATGTTTTGTGTATTCAAATATTGTCCTGGAAGCTGGTATTTAAATTCCATTTTATTGATAGCAGTTTGTTTTTCCATAGCAGACTTCTGATACTTGTGGTCCAGTTCCTGAGAAAAAGGATGACAGTGTGGCAGGTGAGGCTGTGCATCTGAATGTTCCTTAGAATAAAATTAAAATTATTGGCTCAGATAGTAGTTTGTTAGCCTTTCTAGAGTAAGTCCAATCTATATTTTTAAAAGTCTACCATAGAAAACATAATTTAAATAATATCATTATGCTTCTGGAAAATTTCAATAATATTTGATATATTAATTTGGAGACATATTTCTCTAAATGTTAGCTGTGGCATCAAATGCTTTCATTCCTCTTTCCTCTGAATACTTAAAAATGGCTTAGAGCAGATGGCGTGGGAAAACCTGTGAGTGGTATACAGCTGGCTTCAGCTGGCCATGTTATTAGGTTGTTTGCAAAGTTGTTAGCAATTTAAGATCAAGCTTGCTTTATTCCATTTAAGCATGCCTGTCTGTGTGCTTTTTTATCATGCACCTTCATATTTTTTGTTACTATATTTCTCAAAGGTATGAGATGAGTAGAGCAAAATAAAATAATGGAATTGTAGGATGGAGGCATTTGTTTTAGGCTATCAAGTCTAACCGCTAAGAGAAATCATCCACAAGAGATGGCTGCATAGTCCCCACTTGAACATTTGTAGCAAAGGAGAGATTATCACCTCTCTGGATAACTGACTTCATTTCAGAACTGCTCCTTTTGTTAAAGAATGTTTGAACACTGAAGGACTCAAAGAGATGTGCGTGCCTGTCACAACCATAGGACTGAGGATCACTGAAAAGGGTGATTTTGTCTTCAAGACATACCGAGCAACAAATAAATGAAGCATATTTTAGCTTGTGCAAACTCAGCCAGTTAGTTATAGTTCTGTGTGTCATGTGAATTCAGAAAATTGGGCTAATTGAGTAAATCAGAGTTCAGTTCATAAGAATGTGTGGCATCAGGATGTATGTTCCAATATATGTAAGTGAATGGAGGATGTGAGTGGAAGGATTCTGCAGAGATGTATTAAATACTAATAACCTTGCTGATGTTTGAAGCCCAGGATGGCTCTGACCCAGACAAATCCAGCTGGCCTGTGTCATCTGCCCTCACAGCCAGACTTCGGCGTCTTGTCACTGTCTATCAGCGCTGCAACCGCAAAGAACTGCCATCTAGAGCTGATGTTATTGGACCCTGTAATCATGGCTATTGGCTCCAAGAGGAAATGATTAGGAGAGCCAATGAAATGGACCCTATAAACAATGAAATGCAAAAAAGGTAACAAAGTAAACTGTAAAAATCAGCCTTAAGCTTATTTGGATAGTGCTAATCCTGTTTTTTTTTTAATAAATGGGCAAAAACCACTGAGAACCTCTCCTTAAGCAGAGTAACTGGTCCCTATCCTATGGGTTGTCATTTTGATTATAGACATGCAGATACTACTGTATAACTAGACATTCAGACCTATATTTTGACTTTAGATTCTGGTATAATGTAAAAGCCAATGTAGGCTGCCCTAGGAAAGAAATCCTGCAGTATTTCAATAAATATGCTTGCTGTGATCAGTATGATGTCACTTTCTGGTAAGTATTAGGAATAGCCAGCCTTCCTCCCAGTTTTGAACTTGTAACGTGTCGTTGTTGTTTGTTGTTCAGTCGCTTCCGACTCTTCGTGACTTCATGGACCAGCCCACGCCAGAGCTTCCTGTCGGTCAACACCCCCAGCTCCCCCAGGGACGGGTCCGTCACCTCTAGAATATCATCCATCCATCTTGCCCTTGGTCGGCCCCTCTTCCTTTTGCCTTCCCCTCTCCCTAGCATCAGCATCTTCTCCAGGGTGTCCTGTCTTCTCATTATGTGGCCAAAGTATTTCAGTTTTGCCTTTAATATCATTCCCTCAAGTGAGCAGTCTGGCTTTATTTCCTGGAGGATGGACTGGTTTGATCTTCTTGCAGTCCAAGGCACTCTCAGAATTTTCCTCCAACACCACAGTTCCAAAGCATCGATCTTCCTTCGCTCAGCCTTCCTTATGGTCCAGCTTGCACAGCCATATGTTACTACGGGGAACACCATTGCTTTAACTATGCGGACCTTTGTTGTCAGTGTGATATCTCTGCTCTTAACTATTTTATCAAGATTTGTCATTGCGCTTCTCCCAAGGATTAAGCATCTTCTGATTTCCTGACTGCAGTCAGCATCTGCAGTAATCTTTGCACCTGGAAATACAAAGTCTTTCACTGCCTCTACGTTTTCTCCCTCTATTTGCTAGTTATCAATCAAGCTGGGTGCCATAATCTTGGTTTTGTTGAGGTTTAGCTGCAAGCCAGCTTTTGCACTTCCTTCTCCACCTTCATCATAAGGCTCCTCAGTTCCTCTTCGCTTTCAGCCATCAAAGTGGTATCATCTGCATATCTGAGATTGTTAATGTTTCTTCCAGCAATTTTAACTCCAGCCTTGGATTCCTCAAGCCCAGCTTGTCGCATGATGTGTTCTGCATACAAGTTGAATAGGTAGGGTGAGAGTATACAACCCTGTCGTACTCCTTTCCCAATCTTAAACCAGTCCGTTGTTCCCTGGTCTGTTCTTACTGTTGCTACTTGGTCGTTATACAGATTCTTCAGGAGGCAGACAAGATGACTTGGTATCCCCATACCACTAAGAACTTGCCACAGTTTGTTATGTTCCACACAGTCAAAGGCTTTAGAATAGTCAATAAAACAGAAATAGATCTTTTTCTGAAACTCCCTGGCTTTTTCCATTACCAGTGGATATTGGCAATTTGGTCCCTAGTTCCTCTGCCTTTTCTAAACCCAGCTTGTACATCTGGCAATTCTCACTCCATGAATTGCTGAAGTCTACCTTGCAGGATCTTGCGCATTACCTTACTAGCATGTGAGATGAGTGCCACTGTTCGATAGTTTGAACATTCTTTCGTGTTTCTCTTTTTTGGTATGGGGATATAAGTTGATTTTTTCCAATCTGATGGCCATTCTTGTGTTTTCCAAATTTGCTGACATATAGCATGCATTACCTTGACAGCATCATCTTGCAAGATTTTGAACAGTTCAGCTGGGATGCTGTTGTCTCCTGCTGCCTTGTTATTAGCAATGCTTAAGGCCCATTCAACCTCACTCTTCAGGATGTCTGGCTCCAGCTCACTGACCACACCGTCAAAGCTATCCCCGATATTGTTATCCTTCCTATACAGGTCTTCCGTATATTCTTGCCACCTTTTCTTGATCTCTTCTTCTTCTGTTAGGTCCTTGCCATCTTTGTTTTTGATCATACCCATTTTTGCCTGGAATTTACCTCCGATGTTTCTAATTTTCTGGAAGAGGTCTCTTGTCCTTCCTATTCTATTGTCTTCTTCCATTTCCGCGCATTGCTTGTTTAAAAATAATTCCTTATCTCTTCTGGCTAACCTCTGGAATTTTGCATTTAATTGGGCATATCTCCCCCTATCACTGTTGCCTTTTGCTTTCCTTCTTTCTTGGGCTACTTCTAGTGTCTCAGCAGACAGCCATTTTGCCTTCTTGGTTTTCTCTTTCTTTGGGATGTATTCTGTTGCCGCCTCCTCTTGTCCACAGTAGTAGATCTGGTAGTCATCTGTTGTGAAGTGGCCCATTCCAGTCCATTTCAGTTCACTGATGCCCAAAATGTCTATGTTTAATCTTGACATCTCACCAATAACCACATCCAATTTGCCCTGGCTCATAGATCATACATTCCAGGTTCCAATGGTATGTTGATCCTTAGAACATCGGATTCGCCGTTCACCACCAGCACCGTCGGCCGCTAGCCGTCCTTTCGGCTTTGAGCTAGCTGCATCATCACATCTGGGGCTAGTTGAACTCATCCTCTGTTCCTCCCCAGTAGCATTTTGACCATCTTCCGATGGTATACCGACATATCTCTGGTTGTACTGATCCATTTAGTTTTCACGGCAAGAATACTGGGGTGGGTCGCCATTACCTTCCCCAGGGATCACATTTAGTTTGGCCTCTCTGTCATGACCTTCCTGTCTTGGCTGGCCCTTCACGGTTTAGCTCATGGCGTCATTGAGGTGCTCAAGCTCCAGCACCACGACAAGGTAACAATCCTTTGCTGAAGTTGCAAACATAGGATAGATTATTTGAACAGTTACATTGTGATCTTCCCCATCTTTTTAGCTCCAAAACTTAATGGAAGCCCAAAGATCATGTTTAAAAGTCTGTGAACGCTTTTGAATTTTCAGTATTTCTGCATAAATATGACCTAAAACATGATCTGTTCTCTACACAAGTCCTAAAGCTAGATAAAGAGAACCAATTAAATGGGTCAAAACTTGTTCATTTATTTGTTGAGGAAAATGATCCAAACCTACATATTTGTGTGTGGCAAAAGTAGGTGAACCTTTGCTTTCAGTAACTGTTGTGCCCCACTTGGTCAGCAATAACTACAACTAAACATTTCCAATAACTGTTATCAGTCTTGCACATTGGCTTAGAAGAATTTTAGCACATTCCTCCTTACAAAACAGCTTCAACTCAGGGATGTTGATGGACTTCCTCACATGAACTGCCCACTTCAGGTCCTTCCATAACAGTTCTGTAGGATTAAGGCCAGGACTTTGACTTGGCCGTTCTAAAATATTAACTTTCTTCTGCTTAACCATTCTTTGGTCATATGACTTGTGTGTTTTGGGTCCTTGTCTTGCTGCATGACTCACTTTCTCTTGATCTTCAGTTCACGGACAGATACCCTGACATTTTCCTGTAGAAGTTGCTGGTACAATTCAGAATTCATAGTTCCACCAATGATAGCAAGCCATCTGGTAGATCCAGAGGCAGCAAAGCAGGCCGAAACCATGATATTGCTATCATCATGTTTCACAGTTGGGGTAAGGATCTTAGGCTGAAATGTAGTGTTTGCCTTTTGCCAAGCATAATGCTTTTCATTCTAGCCAAAAAGTTCTATTTTGGTTTCATCCACAGAACTTTCAGTAGCCTTCTGGCTTATCCACATGGTCTTTCACAAAGTGTAGTCAGGCAGCAATGTTCTTTTTGGAGAGTAGTGGCTTTCTGTTTGCAACCCTGCCATGCACACCATTGTTGTTCAGTGTTCTCCTGATGGTGGTAGACATTACCCTGAGGTTCTCTGAGACCTCCTGGAGTATTACACACCTTACTCTTGGGGTGATCTTGGTTGGTTGACCACTCCTGGGGAAGGTAACCATAGTGTTGAATTGGCTCCATCTGTACACAGTCTGCCTGACAATGAACTGGTGGAGTCCAAACTCTTTGGAAACAGTTTTGGAACCTTTCCCAACCTGGTGAGCATCAACAACTGTTTTTCGGAGGTCCTCAGAAGTCTCCTTTGTTTGAGCCATGACACACTTCTACATACCTGTGTTGTGAAGATCAGACTTTGATAGTGAATACCAAGAATTCTGTTCTTTAAATAAGGCAGGACCTCCCACACTCATGCCTGATTATCATCCCAACAGTTGAAATACCTGATTCTTAGTTTCCCCTTCAAATGAACTGATAATTCTAGAGGTTCACATTCTTTTGCCACACACAAATATGTAGCTTTGGATCATTTCCCTCAATGAATCAATGAACAAGTATAATGTTTTGACTATTCATTTAATTGGGTTCTCTTTATCTAGTTTCAGAACTTGTGTGGAGAACAGATCACATTTTATTATGCAGAAATAATTGAAAATTCAAAAGGGTTCACAAACTTTTTAGCACCACTGTATTTGGCAAAGAAGGATCTAAGTCATGTAGGCCCAAATCAGCTCCTCCTCTCTAGGCAGGGTAAGAAGATTCTGTTGCACCTTCGTACAGTGGTACACAACAGTATATATTCCAAACTTTTCTAGATTTCCCTTCAGGAAAGAATATGATCAGAGTATTGGATACTGTTTCCTGGAGATATTCTGAGGACCTTCTTTCAGCAGCACCAAGCGATAGGTTCTCCCACAGCATTGTCCTTTAGTAATACAATAAATGTGTTGAAAGGACACATATCTTGAAGACAAATGTATTTGAAAAGAAACCACAGGAATGTCAGAACTGGATGAGATTATTAATTTATTTAACATTAGTTGCCAAAGTGACTGCTGCTTGTTAAACAAAAAACCCTAAATTTTGCTCTTCTTCAGTAATGTATCGCCTCCTCTGTCCATAGAAAGGCGGATGAAACACAACGAACTATATCTGCACACAAATGGTCATATGGAATAGGTACAAGATGTCTTTCTGGTTAGTATTTAAGGGAAGAACCTGGTGTTTAGATTTTAATAAACTGAGATTATATTGAGAAACTGCCCTATAGATTTTGACAGGGCTGTGTTCTTCATAACTGTTAGTACTGAGCTGTTTTCAACACATAGATGGACTTCTTACATAGCCAAAATTAATTCCCAACGGCAAACATAGAAGAGTCGCTGGGAGTGGGGTGGTATATACATTTAAATAACAACAACAACAACAACACTGGGATGAAGATGCAAGTTTTATATATTTATTTGTATTCCTCATGTGTTCTTCAGATGGACCAGAAGAGAGCAAGCAGATTTCTATCGCACTGTCTCCTCATTTGGGGTCATTTATGAGCCAGAAAAGAAGGTATTTGATTGGACCCAATTCCGATCCATTTCACGTTTGGAGAAGAAAACTGATGAAAGTTTAGAAAAATATTTCTACAACTTCGTTGCTATGTGTAGAAATGTCTGTCGGCTGCCCCACTGGAAAGATGATGGTGAGTGAGAACCATTCAAGGGCTTTAAATTAAAGTCAGAGTTTGTAATCAAGGCTTGCTGTGGAGTGCATCCTTTTTAAGATTTCAACTATTCCATTCCATTCTTTATTCCCAGTTCTTCTCCTAACCTATCATAACTTCTGAGTATCTTTAGTCCTCGAAGTGTTTCTCTTTTTTGCTGTAAATATACTATCCATCCATTTCAAGGATTCCAGTTTAGTCTCATCTTCAGATAGAAAGCTTTGAAATCCAAGTAGACCATTTATTATTAAGAGAGGCATTAAGGAGTTGGAGTAGGATTGAAGAGATAGAGGTTCAGGTCCACCCTCACTCAAGGAAACTCACCGCACTGGGACAGTGACTCTTTCTCAGTCTGACCTGCTTCACGGGGTTGTTGTCGTGGAGATAAAATTAAGGGGAGATCCCCAAATGTGGTGCCTTGTGCTCCTGGCAGGAAGTGTGATATATCTCACAAATGAAATATATCTGATATTTAAAATTATCTGAAACCTTTTATTTATATAGGGGCTTGAGTGATTTCACATGGCAAAACCATTCCAAAAACAATACATGGCAGATGTTAGTCCTCTCTTTGTCTAGGCTGGCAGGAACTGTACTAGCTGGCACAAGGGCATCCCATACATAGCTGGCACAAGGGCATCCCAGGCTGTAAGGCTATCTTACCTTTTCTGAGATTTTTTCCTCACTGTCATCTTACGCCATAGCTCTGAACACCTGCGTCATTAGCAGCACCTTGATTTTAATTTAAAACTATTCTGCTGCAGTCTCTCTCTCTCTCTCTCTCTCTCTCATATTTTGGTTTTATCTATTCTTTCTTTCTATTCTATATCTGTAGGCCCAACAGATCCCAGTATTTATGTGGAACCAATCACAGAGGAGCGTGCTGCAAGGACGCTGTATCGAATTGAACTCCTACGGAAGGTCCGCGAGCAAGTGCTGAGGTGTCCACAGTTACATGAAAGGCTCAAACTTTGCCGTCCAAGCCTATACCTCCCTGTGTGGTGGGAGTGTGGCAAACATGATCGGGACCTGCTAATTGGTACAGCTAAGCATGGGCTGAATCGCACGGACTATTATATAATGAATGATCCCCAGTTGTCGTTTCTGGATGCCTACAGAAACTATGCTCAAAATAAAAGGACAGGGATCCTTGGAGAAGAACACTTATGCTGTCACCACCAAGCAAATTCTAAACTATATTACTCCCCTTTGTATAATCAAGCAGAAAGAAAGCAGGCATCAGCAGAGGCAGAAACAGATAACTGTGTTAAGCTAATTAACTCAGGGAATGATCTTTTGCAGGCAGAAAACACCTCTCAGGATGGCAGCTGTGAAAATTTCATGTCTAAAGTCCGGAGTATGATTTCCATTAACTATGATGAGAGTTCTTTGCCTGACTCTTTGACGTGCATGATGTATGATGAAAAGGCCTGCAACAGTGAGCACAGTTCTTTTGCTCGTGACAGCCCTAGCTGCACAGACATCAGCAGCAATGCTACCAAAATGGCAGAGGGCAAAACAGATGGGGATGAAGACCTCTCCAGCTGTGATGCTGAGACCATACGAGAATCCACCTACTTGGATCATTTGCAGTTTGGCAGTGATCAGTTGGAAAATCAGAGTACAGGACAGGAGCTTTCAGAGAAGGAGACAAAGCCTTCTGAGAGTTTTGTTCAGGAAAACTGTAACGCCCTTCAGCATACAGAAAATCGGTATACTAGCCCAAAAGCAGTTCCATTTGAAAGAGATGGTATGGAGGGTGTCCTGAGTATAGGAGTCTATGGTCCCAGTCTTCGTAACTTTGATATCAAAGTAAAACCTGAGAAGAGATTGATGGGCTTATTGCACAAAAAGGGTTTGGAGGAGAAATTAATGCAGAGTCAAAGCCATAGTGAGGAGGAAGAAGAGGAGGAGGAAGAGGAAGATGAAGAGGAAGATCATCTGGAGACAGCAACTGACATTGTGGAAGATAGTGGAGAAGCCAAATATAGCACACAGGAGGAGCAGAAACACAGTTCATGTATTCTCACCACTCTGGATGCATTCATGGGGGAAAGGAATAAGGTACTGGTTGAATCAATCTCAAGTGAGCAGGCAGCATCCAAATGTGATAGTGAACCTGGGATGGGTGAGGATGATCAAGCTGAATGTGAAAGCCTTGAGGAACAAACTCCAGGCTTGCAGGAGATTCAGACCTGCCACCACCACTACCACCACTCTGAAAGAAGCCAGGCTTCAGCAATTCAAGTGGAGCTCCTTAAGTCACATCCTGTTTGCATGGAAGCAGACCTCTGGGGAGATGATACTGAGGAGAAGAGGGATAGTTCTGTTGTTCAACCTCTTTATGAGAATGAAATAAAGAGGGAAGAAGAGTGTGAGCACCAAGATCTAGAGAAGAGGGATGGAATCAGTCAAAATCAAGGTAGAATGTTGTGAAGATATATCTCAATTAGTTATGTTTTTGTATATATGTGTGGTAATAAATGGCTAATTGAAATGATGTAATTCAAATACCTATTTACTTACCCAGAAAACACCAACTAATGAAGTAGATCCCTGCCATCTGCTCTAGCACCCTGTCAATGAAACCAGAATGCTGTTTACCACTCCCAGTTTACTTTTGTCTTTTTTTCTGGGCACATTTCTAAATAATGCATCAGGGTGCAACTGTTCAAAACTTTTCTAAGAATATATTTGGGCATATATTGGGCTAGTAATGTTCATATCAATAAAGATGATGCTACAGGTTGGTACTTTGCTTTCAGGCATGCCAGCTTCCCATTTATTTATTTTTATTTAAAATGATCTAAAACAAAAAAATTAGAGTCAAGTAGAAGGAGTTTTCTACTTCATCTTAAAAAGGTTGAGAAAACCATGTCACTGTGACTGCTAATTAATTACTATAACTCTAGTTAAAGCAGTCATGTAAAAAAGTTAAGTGCATGTAGTTTTTTTTAATTTTTTAACATTTGTGGCCACGTAAATATTTTGATCTTCATTCAAACAATATATAAAAATAAAGGTGATGTAATTGAACAAAAATAGTATGGAAAATTGACTTTGCAGTCATTTATTCAACAAAAATTAACAGATAATGCCATTTCCTTCTGTGGAAAAAGTAAGTAAATACAAAGCCCTGTGTGCATAGAGACTGCCTGTCTCCCATAGCATCTGCCTGGCTGATTTGATCCTGCAGGGTTGGCGCACTCTGGGTTCTTTCAATTAAACAGTGTCCTCTATTGGTACCTCAGAAGCGCACCTTCTCTGTAGCAGTACGTGTCCTCTGGAACAAGGTCCCCTCTATGATCTGGATGGCTCCCACTCTGCTGTTGTTTAGAAGAGCCTTGAAGACCTAGCTCTTCACCCAAGCCATTGGTGAGGGAGAGTGATACCCCACTTCATTCCATCTGGTCTGTCGTGCTTGCCATCTTTTATCTTTATCTTTATCTTTTATCTTTTATTGATTTTATTGTAATTTCTTTGTTTGATTGCTGTGAGCCGCCCAGAGTTGTTGAGAGTTGGATGATATACAAGTTTAATAAGTTGTTGTAGCTAATATTATTATTAATAATAATAATAATTAAACCTTTGGCTCTAGAATCTTGTGTTGCCCCCTTTGGCAGAAACACCTTCAAGTAGGTGTTTCTTGTAACTGTCTACCGTCTCTGACTTCAACTGGGAGGAATTTTTTCCCACTCCTCTATGCAGAATTTTTTCATCTGTGTGATGTTTGAGGGGGTTTTTTTTGCATGCACAGCCTGTTTCAAATAATCCTACAGCATCTCGATGGCTTTGATTGGCCATTCCAGAACCCTCCATTTCTTTTTTTTTTCCCAGCCATTCCTTGGTGGATTTACTGGAATGTTTAGGATCATTGCCATGTTGCAAGGTCCACTTTTGGTTGAGCTTCAGGCTTCTGACAGTCTCCCATTATCCTCAAGCACCCTCTAGTACAAGGAAGAATTCCTAGTGGATTCTATGATGGTGAGCTGCCCAGGCCCCAATGTGGCAAAGTAGCTCCAAACCACCACATTTCCACCACCGTACTTTACAGCTGGTATCAGGTTCTTCTGGTGAAATGCTATCTTCGGTTTTCACCAAACATGTCTTCTGGTACTGTGGCCAAATAACTGACTTTGCCTTGTTTGTCCAGAGCACATTGTTGCAGAAATCCTGGTCTTGGCTTAGGTGTTCATGAGCACTTTAGCCTTGCTTTGATGTTCTTTCTGGACAGCATAAGTTTCCTCGTGGCACACCTCCCATATACAGAAGATCTAATTTGTGCAGCTTCTAACAGTAGTGTCAGAACCAAGCTTGCCTCTGACTTGGAAAGTGAAACTATTTCTGAGTCAGAGGAGGAATTGGAAACTTACCAGGCTGGAATCGGAGAAACGAAACTCCAGCATGACTCAGCAGAGTGGGAAGAATCTACAATGCTGATTGGGCAAGATCCAGAGGAGGATTTGAATATGCCAATCAGGACGCGCCAGAGACGTGCTGAAAAGCACACGAAGGAGAAGGCAGCCCAATTGGCTGCAGGAGAGTGAGCTGCCGGAGACAACCGATCCTCTAAGCCTGCAGCTTCGGAAGAAGAGTCCTTACCAGTGTCAGAGTCAGTGTCTGTGGCCGAAGAGGAACCAGCATTCAAGCTCCACTCCGAAGACAAATCCTGCATCTGCTGCCAGTGAGGAATCAGTGCCAACCATGCCCAGCAGCCTTTGCCTTGCTTCCAGCTTTGAAACTCCATGATCTCCTCAGCAACGTGGGCAAGCCTTGACATTCCAGCGCCGCCATTTGCCTTCAGTCCTGCGCATCCGTGCTTCGCATGCTCCGTTGTGTTCAGGAATTTCACACCTATCGTGTTCAGGATCTGGTTGCCAGCTTAGTCCTGGGCTTCCAGCCGAGTCCAGCCTAGTTCCAGGTTCCAAGCCTTGCTCCAAGTCTCCAGTCTGGAGAATCCAGCCTAGTCCGGGGCTTCCAGCCGAGACCTGCCTAGTTCCAAGTTCCAAGCCTTGTCTTCAAGGCTTCAGTTCAGAGTACCCAGCCTAGTCTAGAACCCCCATCCAAGTCTAACCATGTTCTGAGTTCGAGTCCTGCTCCAAGACTTCAGTTCATCCCTGTCTGTTGTTTGTAGTCCTGATCACAGATCCAGTGAGTCAGATATTCACCGTCAGTGTCATTCCAGTACTGTTCCAGTTTGAGAACCGTTGCCTCCATCCTTCGTGTTCCAGTCAGATCCAGTGGGCCCAGTTGGGCTTGCTTAACCCAGTCTAGCATATTAAGGACTTAATGATTGTAAATAGTTACTTAATAAAGAATATTCTTTGAGAACCTGTCTGGTGCTTAGTCTGAACAGGACAAGTAGACTCATGTGCTTTGACCTCAGTAATGATGAGTAGATTCATGCACTTTGACATCAATAATGATAAGTAGACTCTGCACTTTGACATCAGTAATGACTTTGACATCAGTAATGGCTTTGACATCAGTAATGACAAGAGCTACTAGTAGGTCACATGATGAAATTCTTAGAGACTTTTCAGCATCTTGTGTTCTGCTCTCAGGCTGAACTTAGTGGCTCAGCCTGGCCTGGGTGAGTTGGTAATTGTTTGAAATCTTCTCCATTTGTAGATGATCTTCTAGACAATGACATAATTGATGTCCAATTGTTTGGCGACCTTGTTTTTAAATCCCTTCCCAGACTCATAGGCATCTATAACCTTCTTTCTGAAGGTCTCAGAGAACTCTTTCAATCTAGACATGGTGATACCACACACTTCAACAACAAAGAGCAAATCAAACTAAATATCTGAGGTTTTGTAATGGTATGTGGGAATGACCTTGGGAGACAAGGAAGAGCCACAGCCAGGGCAATGGTTGGATAAGAGGCAGCTTAGCCCACAGCATGAATGTGGGCATGGCAGTTACTCAGAAGTGACCCTTCCTAGTTTCTTGGCCTGTAAAGATGACAGGAGAGAAATGTACTTTCAGACTTGCAAGATTCTGTTAATGTAACCTTCAGCAAAGGATCGTTACTTTGTCGTGGTGCTGGAGCTTGAGCACCTCAAGGATGCCATGAGCTAAACCGTGAAGGGCCACCCAAGACGGGAAGGTCATGACAGAGACGTCAGACTAAATGCGATCCCTGGGGAAGGTAATGGCAACCCACCCCAGTATTCTTGCCGTGAAAACTAAATGGATCAGTACAACCAGAGATATGTCAGTATACCATCGGAAGATGAGACCCCCAGGTCAGAAGATGGTCAAAATGCTACTGGGGAGGAACAGAGGATGAGTTCAACTAGCCCCAGACGTGATGACACAGCTAGCTCAAAACTGAAAGGACGGCTAGCAGCTGGCAGTGCTGGTGGTGAACGGTGAATCCGATGTTCTAAGGATCAACACACCATTGGAACCTGGAATGTAAGATCTATGAGCCAGGGCAAATTGGATGTGGTTATTGGTGAGATGTCAAGATTAAAGATAGACATTTTGGGCGTCAGTGAACTGAAATGGACTGGAATGGGCCACTTCACATCAAATGACCACCAGATCTACTACTGTAGACAAGAGGACCACAGAAGAAATGGAGTAGCCTTCATAATAGTAAAGTGGCTAAAGCAGTGCTTGGATACAATCCAAAAAATGATAGAATGATCTCAATTCGAATTCAGGGCAAGCCATCTAACATCACAGTGATCCAAATATACGCCCCAACCACAGATGCTGAAGAAGCTGAAGTAGAGCAGTTCTATGAGGATCTGCAGCACCTACTGGACAACACGCCTAAAAGAGATGTTATTTTCATCACAGGAGACTGGAATGCTAAGGTGGGCAGTCAGATGACACCTGGAATTACAGGTAAGCATGGCCTGGGAGAACAAAACAAAGCAGGACATAGGCTGATAGAATTTTGCCAAGACAACTCACTCTGCATAACAAACACTCTTTCAACAACCTAAGAGACGGCTTTATACATAGACTTCACCAGATGGACAACACCGAAATCAGATTGACTACATCCTTTGCAGCCAAAGGTGGTGGACATCTATACAGTTGGTAAAAACAAGACCTGGAGCTGACTGTAGTTCAGATCACAAACTACTTCTTGCACAATTTAGGATCAGACTAAAGAGTTTAGGGAAAACCCATAGATCAGCTAGATATGAGCTCACTAATATTCCTAAGGAATATGCAGTGGAGGTGAAGAATCGATTTAAGGGACTGGACTTAGTAGATAGGGTCCTGGAAGAACTATGGACAGAGGTTTGCAACATAGTTCAGGAGGCGGCAACAGAATACATCCCAAAGAAAGAGAAAACCAAGAAGGCAAAATGGCTGTCTGCTGAGACACTAGAAGTAGCCCAAGAAAGAAGGAAAGCAAAAGGCAACAGTAATAGGGGGAGATATGCCCAATTAAATGCAAAATTCCAGAGGTTAGCCAGAAGAGATAAGGAATTATTTTTAAACAAGCAATGCGCGGGAATGGAAGAAGACAATAGAATAGGAAGGACAAGAGACCTCTTCCAGAAAATTAGAAACATCGGAGGTAAATTCCAGGCAAAAATGGGTATGATCAAAAACAAAGATGGCAAGGACCTAACAGAAGAAGAAGAGATCAAGAAAAGGTGGCAAGAATATACGGAAGACCTGTATAGGAAGGATAACAATATCGGGGATAGCTTTGACGGTGTGGTCAGTGAGCTAGAGCCAGACATCCTGAAGAGTGAGGTTGAATGGGCCTTAAGCATTGCTAATAACAAGGCAGCAGGAGACAACGGCATCCCAGCTGAACTGTTCAAAATCTTGCAAGATGATGCTGTCAAGGTAATGCATGCTATATGTCAGCAAATTTGGAAAACACAAGAATGGCCATCAGACTGGAAAAAATCAACTTATATCCCCATACCAAAAAAGGGAAACACTAAAGAATGTTCAAACTATCGAACAGTGGCACTCATTTCACATGCCAGTAAGGTAATGCTCAAGATCCTGCGAGGTAGACTTCAGCAGTTCATGGAGCGAGAATTGCCAGATGTACAAGCTGGGTTTAGAAAAGGCAGAGGAACTAGAGACCAAATTGCCAATATCCGCTGGATAATGGAAAAAGCCAGGGAGTTTCAGAAAAAGATCTATTTCTGTTTTATTGACTATTCTAAAGCCTTTGACTGTGTGGAACATAACAAATTGTGGCAAGTTCTTAGTGGTATGGGGATACCAAGTCATCTTGTCTGCCTCCTGAAGAATCTGTATAACGACCAAGTAGCAACAGTAAGAACAGACCACGGAACAACGGACTGGTTTAAGATTGGGAAAGGAGTACGGCAGGGCTGTATACTCTCACCCTACCTATTCAACTTGTATGCAGAACATATCATGCGACATGCTGGGCTTGAGGAATCCAAGGCTGGGGTTAAAATCGCTGGAAGAAACATTAACAATCTCAGATATGCAGATGATACCACTTGGATGGCTGAAAGCGAAGAGGAACTGAGGAGCCTTATGATGAAGGTGAAAGAAGAAAGTGCAAAAGCTGGTTTGCAGCTAAACCTCAAAAAAACCAAGATTATGGCAACCAGCTTGATTGATAACTGGCAAATAGAGGGAGAAAATGTAGAGGCAGTGACAGATTTTGTAGTTCTAGGTGCGAAGATTACTGCAGATGCTGACTGCAGTCAGGAAATCAGAAGATGCTTAATCCTTGGGAGAAGAGCAATGACCAATCTGGATAAAATAGTTAAGAGCAGAGACATCACACTGACAACAAAGGTCCGCATAGTTAAAGCAATGGTGTTCCCCGTAGTAACATATGGCTGTGCGAGCTGGACCATAAGCAAGGCTGAGAGAAGGAAGATCGATGCTTTTGAACTGTGGTGTTGGAGGAAAATTCTGAGAGTGCCTTGGACTGCAAGAAGATCAAACCAGTCCATCCTCCAGGAAATAAAGCCAGACTGCTCACTTGAGGGAATGATATTAAAGGCAAAACTGAAATACTTTGGCCACCTAATGAGAAGACAGGACACCCTGGAGAAGATGCTGATGCTAGGGAGAGGGGAAGGCAAAAGGAAGAGGGGCCGACCAAGGGCAAGATGGATGGATGATATTCTAGAGGTGACATACTCATCCCTGGGGGAGCTGGGGGTGTTGACCGACAGGAAGCTCTGGCATGGGCTGGTCCATGAAGTCACGAAGAGTCGGAAGCGACTGAACGAATAAACAACAACAACCTTACAATAAAGTAGAAATAGTCTGCGTGTGCTTCTTGTCTGGACTACCTTGCAAGGCTGAAAGGTTTAAATAAGATGGGCTCTTCCCAGATACTCTCTAACAATATTCTAATCATTTGCACCTGATTTGGTGTACCTGATTCTAATTTTAGGTATTTGAGGTAGTGATAAAGGTAGGGGTGTATTTACTTTTTCCACATGTGAAATTTGCATTTATGTTTATTTAAATTACACAATGGAATACAAAATGTAAATGGTGCATGATATTTGTTATATTGTATCCCCTTTATCAATATTGTTGAAATGAAGATCAAATATCTACACTGAAATGTTTAAAGTCAATTTCAGTGGGATGTACTTACTTTTTCACATAACTCTATCTCTTACACTTTGATGCTTACTATACTATGTACTGTGTACTATACTATATACGATACTATACACTGTACCATACATCCTTACTATAGACCAAGTGCAGATAACTCAGCTTGCTACTGTAAGTAGTAGGTGTAGGGATGAGGACAGAGGGAGGATATATATAGAACCCTGATACTAATGTCCTCTGTGCAACTAGCTGCTTTGCAGATTTTTGCATCTGGAATATTAAGGGGTGCATAGCATTGCTGCTGTATTCACTAAAAGTACATACAGGTAGTCCTCGTTTAGCAACTACAGTTGGGACCGGCAACTCAGCCGTTGAGTGAAGTGGTCACTAAGTGAAAGTGCAACTGTGGTTTTGATCTTACTTCAGCTTTCCTTTGCTTTACCGACCTGCGAAGATTGTAAATGCAAGGATTGGTCATAAAGTTACTTTTTCATCACTGAATGGTTGCTAAACGAGGCAGTCACTAAATAAGGACTACCTGTATGAACTTCTTTGCAGCTGAGAATTCTAATAAGTAATGGCTGATAAGAATATTGCAGACTAATGTTTGACCCATAGCACTCCTTTTCTGTCTTAACCATTATACTTTTAATCCTTGCATATACAGGGAAAATGCCTGAATAGAGCTTCTGAATTAATTTAGTTTTCCAGTTAGCTGTTAGCTACACTATCTGAAATCTGTTTTCAAGTTTAGAGGAGCCCAATAAATTATTTCCTGAATTTTTAATTCTATTTTCTTCAGGAATGTTGCAGTCCGTAGACTGTTGCAATCTTTACTGTTTGTTTCATATTTCTAGTTCTGATCTATATTTAGCCATTTTCTGCATAACAGTACCTAGCATTTTAGGAGTGAAGGAAGCTCCCAGACAGTGAATACTGCTACTGTGGCTTCTAAGTACCTTACATTTGTTGAGAGTTTAGTAGATTCAGAGCTTTAACTAATCTGCTATTTTCTACGCTATCTAGATGGCTTTGAGAAGTTTTCTGAAGATGAAAGTAAGAGCTCCACGTTCGCTGTTCCTGGAGAGAGTGATGAACTTCATGATGTTCGGGCACCTACTATAGCTCAACTTTTGCAGGAGAAGACACTCTACTCTTTCTCAGAGTGGCCTAAGGTGACTTTGTAGTTTCAGTATGCATATATAAAGGATTTAGGTCAATGCTCAGTGAGAACTGAGAGCAACTTCCCATCTCGTCTCAAGATATTTTTCACATCCACAATATTTGGAATTACACTGTTTGCTGAGTTGTCTTTTAGAGTGTACTCAAAGGAAGATAAATCAATGAAAAAAAGGTGGCCACCTAATCAGAAAAGAAGTCTTACTTTAATGGATACCTTAACATATTGTGTGAACAAAATTTTCCTCTTATTTGTCAGAAAGGAAGAGGTCTCAGCCTCTGGTCATATTCTTTCAAAAATTAGAAAAGGCAAAACAAATCTATAGAATCTTAAAAGGTGGCGCTCATACATCAACTCATCCATAATACGGTTCACTTTGGTTTGGGCTTAATACAACATACGAATCTAGCCATTATAATAGTGAAGTATGATTTATAGCTTAACATGTGGTATGGACCCAGCCAACTGTGACTTATGCACCAAACTCTTGTTAAAACAAACTGTGGCTTACTGATACATTTCACTCTAATTTTGTTTCAAGATGAATCGTTAAACTCCCACCTGGGGCTCTGAGCTTATTCCTTTTATCCTTTAACCTAAAGATTTCGGTCATCGTTTTTGTTTTGGCCAGTTTACAACAATCACGTATAAAGGACAGTACTATCACTGATCACTCTATGTGTCAGGCCCAGCCCAAGAATGACCAAGAACCAGTCCAGCCAAACTTCAGTTCTTTATTTGCTAATGCCGTATAGACGGAATCTTGCCAGACTAAAGCAACTCAACCTCGGAAATAACCTGGAAAAGCTATAGGGTGGGGCTATTCTGAATCCCTTGGTTTTCTCACAACTGCCCTCTGGACTGTTTGTGCTGATCTCCTTCCCCTTCTTGGAATGTGCTCCCTCCTTCCTGAGAACCAGCGGGACTGCTGAAATCCACCACATCACCTCCCCCTTCAGAGACACATTCCATAACACTATGTCTTAGCCACATTGTTCAGGCCATCAACATTGAACACCTCAGGGTAAAAAGCATCTAGGTTGATCCTTAACCTATGTGATACATTTTTTAATGAATAATTTTTATTAAAAGATTTTACAAAGATTTTTAAAAACTACAGAAACATAGAAGAAGAAATAGAAAAAGAAAGGTGTTTCTTTTACCATTTTATAAGAAAAAGTGAAGAATAACAAAAACAGGGAAAGAAAAGAAAAAGATATCTAAGGAAGCGACTTCCGATCTTCTTTGCAGCAGTTACAAACAGCAAACACCATCTCCACCCCACCCACCCACCCCATATTGCATTTCATAGTTCCTTTCTTCCCATAAACAAACCTTTTTAATTAATAAATCCTGAAATCAGCAGTTCATTTTTATCCATTTTCAGGAAAAAGTCTATAAAGTTTTTCCAGTCTTTTATAAAAATAGTTGTAGTTTCCTCCTTAATCAAACAAGTCAGTTTAGCCATTTCTGCAAACTCAGCCATCTTCACAATCCATTCCTCCATTATTGGTGTGTCTGTAGTCTTCCATCTTTGTGCATATAATAGCCTTGCTGCAGTTAGCATATATAAAACCAGTAGTCCAAACCTATACGATAACTTGATCAGGACATCTTTTCTGAGAAATTGTAGGGACAAATCATTCTGAGAATAGAATCTTTGTTGAACAGAATTTTATCAGGAATTGAGACTGAATTATCCAACCTAAGCGCTGCCTACATAATTGACACAAGTGCAAGAAAATGGCTGCCTCTCTAGGGAGAGGCTTCTCAGATTGCTTTTTTCTCTGTTTCTGTTCTTCATACAGGAAGGTGCCAATTAATAAAAGACTAAGAATATTTTCAGCATAGCTGTGATTAATTTCTGCACATTGAACATTCCTCTGTCATGCTACTTGCATTATACTGTGTTTTGATAGACATGAATGTTACTTTCCATAGCTATTTGTGTGTGTTTAATATGCAAAGTAAAAATGCTTTGTATGTGTGATTCTAATTGCAGGGGCATCCTTGGGAGGGGATCAAAAAAGTCAAGACCACATCCCCTTTCCTTTGTATGTGAATGCTACATCAGCACACATGAAAAAGAGGTGGGGCTTCAGTTGGACAGTTTTGACCAGTATCGTGACTTTTTTGACAAATGTCCTCCTGTAGGTGCTCCTGATGCTCCTGTTAATGGACTCTAGTACCAGTTCCCTGTTTTACATACTGTATTTGTAAAGGTTGAGCTATTTCTCCTTTGAAAAAATATATTTTAAAGCTGATATTCAGTATTATTTTAAAGAAGAAAAATATTTTCATCTCTTTTAATCATTGGCCATTCCATTAGTAAGATTCTGTGGCAGGCTTTCCTTCACAGTATCCACCACAGTATCTTTTCTTTGCCTCCACAACCTGATTCCCTCCTCTTGAAATGCAATCCCAGAGGGCATCAGGTTGGGAAACCTATCTTGTTGACATACTTCTCAGATAAACTAATAATCCCATAAAGTTCCTTTTATGCACAAGTCTCGTAGAGATTTAACACACAAGTTTTGAAATAATATATCTGAGTCATGATGGAAGGAAAGGAACAAGTGCTTTATGATGGGAATTAAGATTCAGAGACTTGATTTTTATGTCTCTTTTGATTATATGCATTGAATTATACTTTCAAGGTGATTTTAAATATAAATATACAGCAGTAGAAATAGATGGTGTGTGTTTGTCTGCACATATAGACAGATAGACACGCATTCACAAACACATGTAGTCTCTGATTATTTTTTGGGTTAAGAGTCACCAGGTCATATCTTGGTATGGTATGAACTGTATTCATAAGAGTAACTATGTGTCTGCATTCCCCCGCCTGGGGCATGATAATATTCCTGATAAACAGAATAGTAAATACACAACCCAATCATTGTTAGTTTTCCCAAGCATTATAATGTGAGAGAATGTCAATATACACAAGTAGTTGAAGAATGTCTACTTCTTTGGCAGGATCGAGTGATCATTAACCGCATTGACAACATCTGTCATGCAGTCTTAAAGGGAAAGTGGCCTTCTTCCAGCCAACCTTTTGAAATACCATGTATGATGCCCACTCCTGCCTTAGCCAGCAGTACTCGCAATAGGAGTAGCTATACTGAACCAGAAGTCTCTGAACCCAGATTCAGTAATGGAGTGATAGCTACACAGCTCCCAAAGGTAAGCTTGGATACTCATTCTATTATTTGTATCACATTTCAGACTTCTTTTCCTGTGGAGAAAACTACTGCACGTTTATGCCTATTTCACTGTACTTAATATGTACTGATATATTTGGTGTATCATGGTTATGTGGCAGACTATGAAGACCATTAATGTGAGCTCTCAGAGAGACCTCAGTCACATTATTTATTGATTATTATTAGTGGTCAAGAAAATGTCCAGCTAGTGACATAAATCCTTAGTGGGAGGTGGCATCATCCTTGACTTGTGAGCCAAGTGTAGCTAAGACTTTTGAAGAAAAATTGTATGGGAGTTCCCTGAATATGCTTGGAAAATATGAGATATAGACTCTGTTAATCCTCCTTTTAGTTTAAATTAAACTTGAGTGTGATATTACTCCTCTAGGAGAGATTGTTGCTTTCTTCAAGACAATTTTCTTAAAACTCTCAGTAGCAAAGGAGGCAATGACGGAGATGCAGAAGTGAACTTTTCTGTTAGGAGCATGGAGATACGCCTTTTGTAAAGGGGTGCTATAGATTCTGTAGCTGTAGATTCTTTATACTACTAGTCATAAGAAATTATCATAACTGACCTTTCTGGCTCTTGTTTTAAACACAGGAAACTTTTCTGGCTCCCACCTTTGTCAAAGATGAATCCAAGCACCGGCAGTCATACGAATTTGAGATGGAAAGAGATGCCAAGCACCAGAGCCTTGATCAGCTTGTAGCATCCCACTCCCATCCTTCAGCTGTGTTGAATGGCTGGCGGGATGCGGTAGATCTCTCAAGAGTGCCAGATGGAACCTCAGCAAGCAGCACTCCTTTTTCCATGAGCACAAATATACCTAAGTTAGGGACAGTGAATGCTCTGCAGGGCTCCCTTGGCATGGACTTGTCTGGAATCCTTCAGGCAGGGCTAATTCATCCTGTCACAGGACAGATTGTCAATGGAAGCCTACGAAGAGATGATGCTGCTATGAGAAGAAGACGGGGTAGGAGAAAAAATGTGGAAGGGATAGACCTGATACTTTTGAAGGAGAGAAGCCTCCAGACAGGGATGCCTGTGAGTACTAATTCTCATACTCATTTGTCATTCTCACTTTTCTTTGGACAGTGATCACCAACTGCAGGCGTGGTCACCCTGTACCTTGCTGCAACCTTTGGAGACCTCTCTATGATTGTTGAAAGCTGCTTTGGAGGCCCAGATTGGGCAGAAAAAGAAGATACAAATGTTGCAGTTAGAATAAATTGGAAAATGTTACTAATCTTTATGTTACTTTATCTTTTTTTTTGTTTTCCAAGTGGCAGCTCACCAGCAATAGTTTAAAAAATCCCTTATGGTAAACAGCTAAACTCTTCTGGCTCCCTGAACTGGGGATCCCAAGCCCTTCTCCCACAATCCCTACTGCTGCAGTCTTTCACAATCTTGGAGGTAGAGATAGTATTTTTGGCCATTTTCACCACTCTCTCTTTATAGAGAAAATTACTCTTTGTGTAAAATTTGGGAGGCAGAAAAATGGAAAAACTTCCTTTGCTTCCAGCTTTCTTGCCTTTTTTGTGGCCAGCAGAGTGGCTGAAATGCTTAGTAAGCTAAATTCCCCCTCAGAATGAGACTACTGATTTCAGAAGAAGATACAATTATGTAGTTTAAGGTTAAGCACCTAACTGAGAATTTAGGACAATGAAGAAAAGTAAGATAACATGAATCCTGCTTTAATTCATTGCTAATCTCCAGACATGAATCCCTGTCTACACACATTCTCAATGCAAAATAAGATTAAGATACAGGGAAACATCTCACATTAATCCATGATGTAATGTTTTTAGATGAGCCTAATTTGCATCTAGCTCCACTTTTTTCTAGATGGCTATTTCACTCTAATTCTCCAATCCTTCTCCAAGTTGGAGTAGATTTCTTACTTGACTAAGCCATCTCTTTCTGGGATGAAGGCAAAAGAATAAAACCTAATGGGGTGGGCCTCCCCACTTTTAGGAGCTCATCTGAGGAGGGGGGAGTTGCCAGATTCTGATTAGTTGCTCAGAGTTTGAGTTTCCCAGGCTTTTTTTGTAGGAGGGCAGCCGTGCCAGGGTATGCTGGCAAAAAATCAGAAAAAGTGTGGTGGCACCTTCTCTAACACATTTTATTAAAAGCCATAGGCCTGTGTTAGCTGTGGCTCACTGAGGTGATTTTCTGATTTTTTTTGCCAGGCTTTTCTGGTCTCTGCCCCCTATCTAGAGTAGTGGTTTAGTTTTGATGGATTCAGTCTTGTACCTGAACCACATGGATTGTTTTCTCCCCTTTCAATATACTTTCTGATCATCAAAATACCCACGTAACTAAAATAGGATACTTCAGATAGTAATTAGTAATTAACACAAGAAAACAATCACATATTATTGCACTGTGTGATATAATATTAAATCTTTGAAAAGGCTGTAAAGTTTTATCATAAGCAAAACAACTCTGAAAAATAATTGACCAAATAACTCAAAAGTCCTCTTCCTTACTGCCTTGTTGAAAGAAATCTAATTCAATTATTGACAAGCAACACATAGCAACAGTATAGTGTAATAAATCTTTTGGCCATTCCTCCCATGTGAAAGGTCTTTCATTCTCAGTGTCTTGATAGATTCCAGTGTAGCCAAGAAGAACAAATACTTTTTTGATATCAGAAAGCGGTCTGAGGTATGTCACTATTGCATCTGCCTTCCTCCCAATCTTCCCAGGACGTTCTTTCCTTTCTCACCTGCTGCTGCTGTCTCAGTGCAGCATACCCCTATTCAGTAGATTTCCTCCATTAGATGTGAAGTCCACTAAAAGCGTTAAAGAAACTCAGTATTTTTTATGTGTATCCTACAGCATTAAGAGCAAGTAATAGAATAATCTAAGAACAGTCAGGGATCCTAATACTTGCTGGGGCTTCAGTGGGATCAAGTAGCATTTAAGCTGAACCCAGGGAACAGCTAAGTTCTGAAAGTTCTGTTTCAATCAGTAACCCAGGTTAAATAAATATAAACCTGAAATTTCAAAAATTAAATTTATCTTTCCTTACAGACAATTGTAATTTATGCAGTGAAAATCTACATAATTATCTACTGTATATGTAAAATATTAGAATTTATACCTGAAGCATGCCTTTTTTTGTTGTTTCTCCTTATGTTATTCAGGAAGATGAAATTCAGACTGTAACAAGTAATTCCAATCCAGATGGGCCAGCCATAACTACCTCAAGTCAACAGACAGTTCCAGCCACTAATGTCCAGACAGATAAGATTGTTCCAAACAAGAGTCTTCTGGACTGGCTGAGACAGCAGTCTGATTACACTCTTGAAATCCCTGGCTTTGGCACAGTAAGTGTAAGTTTTATATTCCAGTGCTGGGCAGTGTTATTTGGGACTCACTTGTATTCACTCTTTCTTTTCCTTTCAGAATTTTTCAGAAAAGCCTAAACAGAGAAGGCAGCGCTGTAAAGATCCTAGCAAGCTGGACATAAATTCTCTCACTGGAGAGGAACGGGTGCCTGTGGTGCACAAGGGCACAGGACGGAGGGTAAGTGGAAGCATTCTTACAAGTAATTTAGTCTTTGGCCTGAGCCAGTAGAGCTTTTTATTCCTTTATTTAACATCATAACATTCCAATTAATCTATCAGTCCACATTCTGCAAACTTGATCTGGGTCTTCATCAGTCCATTTCCTTTTAGGGAGGGAAGTGCAGATTCTCTAAGATTTGTCCTTTACTTCCTCATTAAAATCCTGTCCTGCTCTTTATGCATTTGAACTGTGTATGTGGAAGGAGCAAAACTGGAATTACTTAAGTGTAAATGTCCCCACTCCCAAGTAGATATAGTGCATTTGGAAAGTATTCAGGCCCCCTTCACTTTTTTCAATTTTGTTATGTTGCAGCCTGATACTACAATCATTCAAATTCATTTTTTTTCCTCATTAATCTACACTCAGTACCCCATAATGACAAAGTGAAAACAGAATTTTAGAAATGTCTGTAAATTTATTAAAAAGGAAAAACGGAAATATCACATGTACGTAAGTATTCAGACCCTTTGCAACAACACTTGAAATTTAGCTCAGGTACCTCCCATTTCTCTTGATCGTTGCTGAGCTGTTTCTACACATTGATTGGAGTCCACCTGTGGTAAAGTAAATTGATTGAACATGATTTGGAAAGGCACACTCCTCTCTATAGAAGGCCTCACAGCGGACAATGCATACTGTATCAGAGCAAAAGCCATGAGGTCAGAGGAACTGTCTGCAGAGCTCAGAGACAGGATTATTGCAAGGCACAGATCTGGGGAAGGCTACAAAAAAATTTCTGCTGCACTGAAGGTTCCCAAGAGCACAGTGGCCTCCATAATTCTCAAATGGAAGAAGTTTGGTACAACTAGGACTCTTCCAAGAGCTGGTCGCCCGGCCAAACTGAGCAATCGGGGGAGAAGAGCCTTAGTAAGAGAGGTGACCAAGAACCCGATGGTTACTCTGACTGAGCTCCAGAGATCCTGTGTGGAGATGGGATAAAGTTCCAGAAGGACAACCATCACTGCAGCCCTCCACCGATCTGAGCTTCATGGCAGAATGGCTTGACGGAAGCCTCTCCTCAGTGCAAGACACATGAAAGCCCACTTGGAATTTGCAAAAAAACCACCTGAAGGACTCAGACTGTGAGGAACAAGATACCCTGGTCTGATGAAACCAAGATTGAACTGTTCGGCCTCAATTCTAAACGTTATGTCTGGAGGACACCAGGCACCACTCATCACCTGCCCAATACCATCCCAACAGTGAAGCATGGTGGTGGCAGCATCATGCTGTGGGGGTGTTTTTCAGCAGCAGGGACTGGGAGACTGGTCAGGGTTGAAGGAAAGCTGAATGAAGCAAAGTATCCTCAATGAAAACCTGTTCCACAGCGCTCAGGACCTCAGACTGGGCCGAAGGTTCACCTTCCAACATGACAACAATCCTAAGCACACAGCCAAGACAACACAGGAATGGCTTAGGGACAACTCTGTGAATGTTCTAGAGTGGCCCAGCCAGAGCCCTGACTTGAACCCTATTGAACATCTCTGGAGAAACCTGAAAATGGCTGTCCACCGATGGTCCCCATCCAACCTGATTGAGCTCGAGAGTATTTGCAAAGAAGAAAATGGCAGAAAATCCCCCAATCCAGGTGTGCAAAGCTTGTCACGTCATACCGAAAAAGACTCAAGGCTGTAATTGCTGCCAAAAGTGCTTCAACAAAGTACTGAGTAAAGGGTCTGAATACTTATGTACATGTGATATTTCAGTTTTTCCTTTTTAATAAATTTATAGACATTTCTAAAATTCTGTTTTCACTTTGTCATTATGGGGCACTGAGTTTTAATGAGGAAAAAAAAATTGAATGACTGCAACATAACAAAATTGAAAAAAGTGAAAGGGGTCTAAATACTTTCCGAATGCACTGTATGCTTCTCGAAAAAACCTTGGCCTGTTGTTTAAACTGCAGACCCCTTTCTCTTTGAAGGTGGGGACTGCTAAGGAAAGATAATCCGATGTTAAAAAAATAGCAGGTTGGAACTGTTATCAATTCAGCAAATCCATTTTTAAAAACTAGAAGTTTCAGATCGCTGTATTATATGGCAAGCCACAGCTATTTTCTGAATAGATTTGTTGGCTGAGAAAAGAGACAATATTCAGTGTTTTTTCCCCAGAAATGTAACGTAGGAATTAAACAGAGATACAGGCATTAGGTGGAGATTTATACTACCTATTCTCATGATAAAGCCTAAGGAAAGCACGTGTAAGCTAGATTCTAGCATCCTGAAATTTGTCTCTACCACATGGTAATCTTGTCATCACATTATTGAGTTAATATTGGGTGGTAACACATGGTATGCACTCTATTTGGTTTACATCAACAGGTCCCTTCGTAGTAAAATAAAGGCAGACCATTCTTTGTAGAGCACTGGGTTAAGAACAGACAGTCCTAGAAATCTTTGTAAAAGTTCAGTTTAGTTTTAAACTGCTTTGCGTGCACAGTAATGATTAGGGTTTTTATATTCCTACCTCTTTAAAGTTTCCTGGGGAAGAACAAACAAGTACTAGTTGCTGTTCAGTAAGGAAATTTGTTTAAAATACTGTATCAGCTAAGTTATGTTATACATCTTAAGGGTCCCCCCAAATTGTGGCATTTATTAGTACAGAGTAGGCTGGGAAAGTAGATGTTTATTTTCTGTGTAAGTATTAACAGCATAAAATAATTGAAACTTGCTTTTTCAAAAAGACAAGAAAAGAGCAGTTGAAAAATAAGTGGGAAGCTGAACAGTTAGATGTTTAATCGTGTTGCTTAGAATTTGTGTGCAAAAGAGGTCATTCTTTCACTGTGTTTTGTAGTTAGGGGGAGCCATGGCACCAGCTTTGAAGGAGTTACCAAGGTGGCTTGATGCAAACATGGAATATGCTGTTGCAGCAGATTGGTCTGACATAGTTAAACTTTCAGTAAGTGAAAACATTTGGGAAAATCTCTCCATTACATTTTTCCTTTTCCCTGACCCTTCTATAGTCATTTCCTTACCTATTTTCATGGACAGCTAGAAGAGTTTCTAATATATGCAACTGTAATACTATTTTTATTATATCCCTGAGGGACAGTTAAATATGAAATAAACTGTATGGCTAACTTCACAGATTGCACTAAGTCACATTTATTTTAACCACTGTTCATTGAAGTCAGCTGAATTTACACATTATGTTAAGCCATAAATCAAGGTCTACAAACCATAATGCTTGGTTTCATACAACATGCTAAGCCAAAATACAAATATATCACATTATGGCCAGGCTTTATGTGTAAGCCAATTCTGTTTATTTAGACACATAGTTCAAAATAGCTCACAGACTTTTTCGCACTGAAGTTTCATTTGTGTGAATGGTTAGGCAAAGTATCATGCAATAACAACTTGATTAATCTTTTCCTCATTAATCTCTTTGGGTTTCACTGAGATAAAGAGTTCTATGATTCATATGATTCCTCCTAATCAGGATTTCATTCTTGATGTATTCTCAATGTAGTCTTAAAATTTTATAATGACTACAATAATATTTTTGCTAGCTTTATTTGGCAAGAATGCAGCATTTTTTAAAGATTTAGGTTCTTCCTGAAGCAATGGTGAGAGAGGGAAAATATTTTTTATTTAAGATTTTCTTTTATTGTATTTTAACTTGTATTTTAAGTAGTATTTATTCTTGCTTTATTGTAAACCGCCCAGAGCTGCTCTTTGAGTGAGATGGGCGGTGACTAAATTTGAAAAATAAATACCACCCCAATATTATTGAATATAATTTAACATAAAATATTTGGGGCTGAAGTCCCATATCTACTTACTAAGTTCTATTTAACTCAGTGGGGCAGCTCTGAGTAGGTATGCATGTTGTTGGCCATTGTGTGAGAAGATCCTGGATTAGATGGACTGCTTTCGTAATCCAGCAGTGCTTTCCATATGTTAAAAAAGTTACGCTATTTTAAGGGAATTTGTCAACTTTTAAATGGATACATAACTTCACCTACAAAATCCAGGGACAGATTTCTAGGCAAATAGTTTTGTTTTGATGAAAGTCTCCACATTACCCATAATCATGAGTAACACAGAATGGTACTTGAGAATGTATTCCTTCAGGAAATACAGCTGAAGATTCCTGTTATGAGGTGTCTTAGGATAGCAAAAACATGTAGACATTTTGTTTTGTTTTTCATTCTTAGGGTTTTTTACCTGAAAGCAAGTTTAATCGTATTCTCACTGAGCCTGTACTCCGAGATGTTGGACCTCGACGAAGAGGAAGAAGGCCAAGAAGTGAACTCTTTAAAACTCCGGGAATAGGAGCAGATACTTCTTCTGGAATGGGACCATTATTCATGAATGGACTTATAGCTGGAATGGATTTAGTAGGACTTCAGAGTATGAGAAACATGCAAGGCATTCCTTTGACTGGACTAGTTGGATTTCCTGCTGGATTTGCAGCAGTACCTGCTGGTGAGGATGTTAAAAGTACTCTGAGTATGTTGCCAATGATGCTACCAGGCATGGCTGCTGTACCACAGATGTTTGGTGTTGGAGGACTTCTTAATCCGTCAATAGCTACTACTTGTACTTCAACTATTCCAACTTCATTAGGAAGCACAACTAAAAGTGGTACAACACATTCAGAAAATGATGCTGAAGACAAACAGAATAGCCAAGGTTCAAAAATAGAAACTGTTTCTGAAGACAAATTGAGTCCTAATTCATTTTCTGACCAGTCAGAACCTGCAATAACAACCAATAGTCCTGTAGCCTTTAACCCATTTCTTATTCCTGGAATGTCATCTGGACTGATCTATCCCTCAATGTTTCTTTCTCCTGGTATTGGCATGGCATTGCCAGGCCTTCAGCAAACCAGACACTCTGAGGCAACAAACCTAGAAAGTCAGAAAAGGAAGAGAAAGAAAACTAAAGGGGAATTAGCAAATCTGGAACCAGAAACACTCTCACTGTCTGACAAGGAACATGCTAACAATCAAAACTGTACAGAACAAATACCGTATGTGTCAATGGAGCATGAACGTGATGTACCAGCAGAGGAGGAGGAGGAAGAGGAGTTAAAAGAAATTAAAGATATCAATTAGATTTTTTTTTTCTGAAAAAAAATATTGTGGCTTGTAACTTTCTCATCCCATAAATATTTGTTATTGCCCTTTGTCCCCACCTCACCTTCATAAAAACTGTGTTTCTGTAAGTAATATTATCTACCTAATTCCTGGTAAGAAAACTATGGTGACATTTTAATAGTTGCAAGGTCTTGCCATAGAGATAAGCAGTGTTCTAACATTAGCGTGGGAGGAACAGAATTCTCATTCAGTTGTCCACTATTCATCCCTTCTTTCAAACAGTAGTAAAGAAGTAACTGATCATCTCCAAAACTAGTCATCCCTCCCTTCTTCCAAACAATAGTAATAAGTATGTGGTCATTCCCAAAACTGCTTGCTTGTGTAAAAGAAAAAAAAAAACTGGGCAAAAGAAAGTGGTTCTCTTAGAGGAAAACACAGAAGAACACAGGAAAAGGTTGATGTTTTTACAATGACACTGAATTTAAAAAAAAATCTTGTATTTTGGAGTAAAAAGCACAGCTATAGTAAGTGCTAATGTGTATTTTTTGATTTAAAGTATTTCCCTATTTTATCATGTTTACTAGAATAGTAGTATAGACAGAAGTATATAACTAATGATTGAAATGCATATATTCATTTCTTTTTTTTAAGGCATTAATATTAGATATATAATTTCTTCCTGATCACACTACAAAGTTTTGGAAACAAACTGCTGTAAGGGGAAAGATTACGTAAACTTTTATATTTCTAAAAGAAAATCTTGTTTTATGTTTAAGGTACATTTCAGTTGTTCTTTTCTTTAGATACCAAGCCCATTTCCAGCTCCTGTTGAGAAATTTGTGTACGTCTTGCCTTTTTAAAAAACGCAGTGGCATGAAGAGGGATATAATAACTACCAATTATTTTTTCAACTTTGTATTATTCATTTCTCACAAAGGCACTTGGCAATTTTTTTCCCCAGGGAAGAATTAAACATTGAAATTTTCTTAAGTGGGAACTGGACCTAAGTTTTATCATGCTTTTCTTTCCTTGTGAAAAGTAGTGTCTTTGAAAACTGATTTTTTAAAAGCTGTGGAATGGATTTTTCCATTATAGTTGGCCTTTGGCAGGGACTGTCAAAGTTTCATAACTTGGCTTTATCCTCCATTTCTTTATCAGACTGTGAAAACATTTTGCTATTTCCTTCCATTCCTTTCGAGCCCTTGCACTGTTGAATGATATTTCCCAGCATCTCCGCACATATGTTTTGTGTTTTAAATGAAACTCCTTAAAAACATATACCAATTTTCAATGTTGAATTGCATCCAAGAGCAATTCTTACATAGTTACCTTTATTCCCACTCCTGTGTCACTTTTCTTCACATGGGCTTGTTCTAATTTATAGCTCGTGATTTGAGACTTGAAAAAAAAAAGTGGTGCGATGTTTAAATGGCAGACCATTTAAAGGGGCTTGGGAGCTAGTATTCAGTTTCACATTTGGTTTGTCACAATTTACTGTATTTTTTATTTTTTTCCTTTTACCATTTGCTAATTTATCAGATGGTCCAAATGTTTTTGACATAACTATTTCAGTTTGCATTATTTATTTATGATGCTTTTTTCATTGTATTTTATACATTTGGGATTTCAAAGTATGTACATGTTAAAATTAGCATCTCAAAGAAGTCTGTTACCCATGAATTAAAATTAAGGCTGCATGTTGCAGTGAATTTATACTATTGGGTTGGAATCAATTTCAACAAATTACACAATTTGGTTACACTATTGCAGAACAATTGGATAATGTTATAGGCCCTATTTAATACAGCTGTATAGCACAGATACTGTATGGCTATTGACAGATTTCTTAGAAGTGCTGCTATCTCTGTTTGACTAACATTTTGTTCAGCTTTGCCTCCAATGGAAGCAGAGAGGGTTTTTTCAGCTGTTAAATCCAAAATCAATATAATTTATTTATGTAAAAAAAAATCACTTGATATATTTTTGAACCTTTTAAGTACTAACTTTTTATTTAGTAGAAAAACCATGTACTTGCCCTAAATCCTTAAAATACAAATGCTATAAAAACTTCATATATCTTGAAAGCCTTACTGTCAATGGATGCAAATCTCTATCTGGAGTCTACTTGTAATATATATGAATGTTTGGCAGGGTTACATTTATAAGGAACAGGGTTGAAACTGAACTTTAGTTTGTCAGCATGTTCTATATACCTTGTCCTTTCTTATTTAATGTATGTGTGTAGGCTTCTTTTGACTTTCAGTATGTGACCCTTTTGCTGTGTGGAGCTATTCTGGCTTATTTACAGTGAAAGGCATAAATGGCTATCTTTTTCCATATCCATTTTAAAAACAAATGGCGGATTTCTCACTTACTTCATGAACACTCACACAAACATAAATCACCATAAGATGTGCTATTAAAATAAAGTGTCTGTGCTTGTAAAATGGATAGATTTAAAAGTCAAAATTTTAATTTTTGAATTTAGTGCCTATATTATGTTTCTTTTTTTAAAAAAAACTTGGCTGAGCCTTGCAAAAAATGTATATACTTTTTTCTAGGAAATCTATTTCTGATTGTTTTGCTTGATTTGGAACTAAACATGAATTGCCTTTTTCTTAGCATGAGCACTGTTTTGGCCTATAGCTTTTCTTTCACATTTTCTATCTGATTGACCCAAGAACCCCCTGCTGTATGAACTGTGTAACTATTAAAGATAGCTTAGGAGATTTCTCCGATTACAGAATATTTACATACATTTCAAGAAACTAAACCTCAGTACTATTTTTAAGCTAGCCCTTACATCAGATAATACTTGCCTGTGGTGAGAAGCCCAAGCTATATAATTAGAACATTTCCAGTTTGTGTGTCAATGGATCTGCAAAGAAGTTCACTATTAGAATAATCTTCTAGTAATTCATGCATATCATCCACTGAATTTGCACAGCATGTTTAACTAGCAAGAATAAAATGTGGTAGTTTCACCAGCTGAGATCCTGAGAATCTCTCTGAAAAATGTGCTACAATAAAGATGCCAATAAATGATTTCCATATTAAATTTCCCCCCAAAAAACCTCTAATGAACATGCTTGCTCTGATTTCTTAAATCCGTTGTTTTTTTCTAAGAGCAGGAATAGTGTACTTATGTATAAGGCAGTAATTCAGAGAATCTCTGTGTGCAACAAGTTAACCAGAATATGAAGATAAAAAAAACCCGAGTCTTGGATTACAGGATTTAATATAAAAATAAACTTCTTGTGTAGAATATTCTACTTTAGGAGATATCTTTCAAGAGAATCAATTTCATTATAGGTGTGCATTGTAAAGTGTGTATAATGTAGAAATCACCGTAATAATACATCAACTACCCTCAATATTTCAAATGAAGAAATTATCTAATGAATTTGAAACTGGGTAGGGGTTTGGACTGGAGCTCATAAATGGACTTTCTCTTAAAAGTAGAAAAAACCTACCAGACTGTACAAGCTCCATTATTTATATCTGAAATTTGATCCTGTATCAGCTGATAAGCTACCTGGTTCCTATATGTTTGATCAGAATGGAGAACTTTTGAAAGACCATGGTAAATTTTGTCACTACCATCAGAAAATGGGTTCAGAGATCTGCCAAGCCGTAATATGGTTTGCTTAGTTTTGGTTTAACATACTGTATACATTTAGCAATTATAGTTTATAAATCACAGTTTATAGTTTAGCATGACATGTGAATTCTCACTTCAGCAACCTGCTATCTTCCTGCCATTTCAACAAAATAACAGTTTATCAGAATAAGAGTTAAGTATTTACCTCCTATCTCAGAACATTAGCCTTTGGGGAGGGGTGTGTGTAAAAAAATACCATTACTATTGAGAAGAAATTCCAGATTGTGAACTCAGATCTGGTCTTTACAATTGCAGTGTGTGGAACTGCAGCATCAAAACTGGATAGCTTTCTGAATAGCAAATTATCTATACTGCATTTCTGCTACCCCTATCCCTTACCCTGCTGGTCTCATCTGAAGCCCTTTGAGCAAGAAGGTAATGAATTATTCATTAAGGAAAAAGAATATAAGTTCCCTATCTTCTAATTGATTAATTAGTGAAATTAAATCTAAAAGCTTATTGCATACTGTATATGCAACTTGTTTGGTTTCAGATTTCTGCTCAGTTGGGAAGCATTCTGGGCAGGGGGTAGTTTCTTGAAAATGGGGAAAACTATGGTAGAAAATCTAGACCCATTAAAAACTTGCTTCACAATGCAGATGATAATTTGTGTGCATCTTAAAGAACAAATGGAGGGCAGTCAAATTAGTTTAGAAGTTTGAAGTACCCTGCAAGATGTAACCAATGTGTTATGGCATAGGTTTTGTGTGACCAGAGTACATCTGCAGTCCATGCAATTCAGTGGAACAATATATTAATTCTTAAGGCACCAAACGGTTCTTTGTGTTTTTTTCTTTTGATGATGTACATTGACATAGCATATAGTAACATTCCCTAAAAACTCAGCAGTACAAGATACTGTCTTTTTCAGTTACAGCTCCTTGGCTATGGATTATTAGTTCAAAAGTAAGCACCCTTTATATAGGAACAGGACAAGGATTTTAGCTATTTGTTAGCAGAGTTAATGTGGAAAATGTTCCAAAGGTATATTAACCTAATCTTCAAATAATTCTTGAGCAACATACATAATTTTCAGTTCCATTAAGAAAACAAGTGTTCAAAAGGTACATGGATGCCAACAGAAAGACTTGAAAAGACTTTAAAGTTAATATAATTGACAACCTCTGTTTATAGAAGCAGTTATTTTGGTTTTAAACGTAGCATATTGTCTCCCAAAACTGGCAGTAATTTACTCACCTAAGCCATAGTTCTACTTACATCCCTATGAATCCAGTAGATTTTTCTAGACCATTACTCCTATCACAAGTAATTTTCAAGGAAGTCCATCTACCAAGAGTGTAAAAAGATGTTTGCTATCTGTAGACAACAACTTCCAACCTTTTAAGTATAAATCATATTCATAGATTCCTTGATAGACATAGACACTTGGTCTGTGGCAATAGAATGTTATTTTTGCTGAGAAAATAGCTGATTTTCCATTTCTTAGTAATCTCAACTGTCAAGTATTTTTTTGCAGTGGAAAGTTGGTTTTATTACTGTTGCTTGAATTGCTTGACCTTGGGGAGTCAATTTTGTTTTCTTTTTTAAATTTTTATTAAAGAATTTTTTTACAGAATAAAAACAATACAAATTTAAAGAAAAGTAAAGAAAAGTGATAAGTAAATAAGAAAAATGGAAGGAAGGAGGGAAGGAAGGAAGGGGCTTCTGATATTTACAGCAGTTATAAATGCCTTTATGTTTTATCCTCTCTAAGGTTACATCATGGCTCCCTTCTTTCCATAGTCTACCCTTTCTAATCATTAAACCCATAAATCAGAAGTTCATATTTTTTTTGTTTTCAGCAAAAAGTCCATAAAGGGTTTCTAGTCACTAACAAACATGGTTATTGTCTTTTCCCTAATCAAACAAGTCAATTTTGCCATCTTCTTTTTCTTTCTTCTCTCTGTGGTTGTATTTGTGTACCCACCCTTTACATACTTACATCTTTACCAGTATACCTGTAACCACCTTAACACATGAATTTAAATTTTATCCTACCTGGATACTTTTGGTCTTTGAACTGCCTCCAGTTTCTTTATTCTTCTAATAAACCAACATAGCTAGTCTGGAATTTGTTTGAAATTAGAAGATTCTAAGTGGAAATTGCACTCCACATACCTATTAGGCTGAGTTACTGCATTACAAACCAATTGTGCTTATTAAAATAGTGACAGCAGCCATGCAGGCCACGAGAAGGAAATCCAAATCCTTAGAGGCCAACTGAAATTTTACAAAATCAAGCTTTCAACTTTAAATGTTTTTCCGCCAAGTTGGCTAGAGAAATAAAAGGGACGTGGCCACAATTGTAGCCATACCAGTTGTGTTACTGGGTGGGGAGGTTCCAAACATGGAAACTTGTCAGCCCTTCAAGATAGACTATACCAGGAAATCAAAGTCATGCATGCTAATACTACTTTGATTATAAGCTTACAGTAACAGAATCTTGCAAGTCTGAATTTGCTTCCCCCTACCTCCCTTTATGTTCATGAGAACTAGGGAGGGTCTTTTCTGGGATGCTTACTCCAATTGCAGTTCTGGTTTCTATTATTGTATCTGACTTGTCTTGGTAGTGTCTCTTCTGTTCCTCAAGGTTATTCCTTCTTTCCATTATGTAACTACATCTTACCAAGTCTAGAATAATATTGGAACTCTGCTAGGAAGAAAATGTTTTTAAGTTTTTCTTCTTCTTTTACTCTCATATTGGCAAGAATGAGCAAATTCAGTCTGTTAGTGATTAATATGCCCTCTTGGATGTTATTGTCCTAAATAAATGCAGCAATAATGTATATTATAACAAAGCTGATACATAAAGGTAACTGCTGTTAATAATCCCAGTATTTATTACAATCTAAGGCTACTGATTACAGATTATAAAGCATTCTCTATAAAACCATACCATCTCCAGAGGATTATGAAGCAGCTGCATTATACTGCGTATTACTTAGACGCAGTAGTTCTTAAATCTCTGTAGTTGCTAATACAGTACTTCATTGGAGAAGGCAGGAGCCGTTCTCCCTTCCTCGCAAATTGTGAAAGGAGGCTTTCAAGCACTGTCTAAACCAGGCGTTAAAACCAAGAAGAATCTTCTCGGCGTGTTTCTCGCTGAATGTGCCCAAGCAGAGGAGTGACAAGTGTTAAGTAGTTCGCACGACACAGGAGCCACAAGCTAGGAAAATATATTGCGCGAACCCAACACGTAGTTCATAATTATGCTGCGGATATGCAAATAACTGAGTAAACGCTCAGTTCCGAAATAGTTTCTGATGGAGACTGGACGCAGGAGACGGGAGAAAGCAAGACGACCTCCGAGGCCCGGACGACGAACAGTCTCGCGGATCTGAGAAGAAACCCGAAGCGGAAGGGGCGTTTCCCTGCCCATTTCGGGCCGAGGGTTTTGGCGCGCTCGGCAGAAAGCATTATGGGTATGGCAGCGCCGGTGGAGGCGGGAATGGATGCTATCATGTCGCAGGAAGGAGAGGACCTTGCGACTGTGCAGTGCCCTGTCCGGGCCGCCCTCGACCATTTGTGTCAGGAGCTCAATCTGGACGTTTGCAGCGCTTCGGAAGCCCTTCGGGATTTCACGGTCCTGCGGGGCACTTACAGCCTTGAGGTGGGAGGCCGCTTGTCTGTCAAGGAAGGGAGGGTAGCCGGGTGGCCGATTTAACTGACTCCTGCGGCCGGTTAGGTGCTCAGGTAGCAACGCAGCGCCGGGGCTTCCCTGTTCTTAGGGGTACACAATCTAAGGTTGGGGCGCGTGAACCTCGGCAGGAGTCGAGTGGGACTTGCCCTGAGCTGGGCTCCCAAGCGGCAGTTTCCTAGGAGGCTTTTATTACTACACCGACTTCACTTTTTAAGCACTTACGGTGACCTCCTCCTGTGCTTTGTGGTTGGGTCACACTAAAACGAAATAACGTAGGAAATGATGAACGCTCGCGAAAAGTACATGGAGCTAAGATCGATCGTTGACAAGTCTAGGTCTGCTGAGGTCCGTTCAAGCCCCATTTAATTCAATACAGTGAGTCACAGATGAAGCCTGGAAGGGATTTTGATAGAAAGTGGAGTACCAAGAAAAAGCTATGAGATTATGAGATGGTCTGAACTCCTTTTTGTGCTGTGTTATTTCAATTGTTTATTTGAATGTTTCCTTGCAATTATTAAAATACTGTCTCAAGAGGAGGAAATACTTAACCTTGCTTTTTCTGTTCTACAGTTTTAGATATCTAATGCATAAGCAGAGAATATTAACCACATTGGAAAAGGCAATCTTTTTCTTGAAGGATAGGAATTACTGTCCAGAAATAGAATGACTACCTCTTGAACTAAAAGCTGTCTTCACATGATATAATCAAGCACAGAGCAGCGAATTACAACTTAGGCTAATAAGTTATGTGAACCCAAACTGTCTGGTTTATGGTTCAGCATGTTGTATGAACCTGGAAAACTGGAACACCAAACAAGATACTTTTAAAACAAAGGAACATTTATAATTTTTTGATTATTTATAGTTTCCTTTTGTGTGTCTCCATTTTCACTTCATAATATGTTTTAACGGGATGTATGAGCTGGCATAGTATTTCCTTGGCATGTCATGTGAGATATGTTAAAGAGCTGGCATAACTTTTAGTTTATTTTGGTATTTGTTTTTAGTTGTGGTAAATACTGAAAATCTACTTTAACAAAGATTTGTTGAAGTAAAAGGTACTGTAACCTTCAGTATCTTCCTCTCAGCTTTCATTCCAATGTCTTCTAATGTTTACTTTTATTTTCCTACTGTTTCAATGAGATCTCTTAAGATACTTGCTAAATTCTCTCTTTATTCATGGACTCAGTAGTTGTTTGGCTAGTGAAATAAAGGAATCCAAAATCCACAAAATCACTTCAGGTGGATCTTGGGACCAAACGTAAAGTACCTTCAAGCTATATAAAGAACACTGGTGTTCAACGGGAACATCATTTAAGAAACACTATAATGAATTATAGATAAACCTTTCTAACCAGACTAGGCAACATCTTCAGTGCTGAAGATGTTGCCTAGTCTGGCAATGAAACGTCTGCAAGAAACCAACAAGGCTCAGAGAGCACCAAGGACTCCACAGTTCAACCCTGAGCTACAAATATTCACTTCAATTGAAACCTTCATAAACATAGGATAGCCATGATAACAGACATGAGGCTTGAATGTCTGCTAATGGAATAGATAGGTAGCCTGAGCTGCTGGAATGGTGGTGTCTTAGAACAGAATGTCAGTTGTTGAACTGGATAAATGGCCCTTGGGAATGTTGCCTAGAAACTCAGGCACCCTGTGTTTGGCGTGGAGCTGATAAAAACTTGGTCCCTGAATTTGGGGAGAGAGACTAACTTTGCAAAGTAGCTTTTTGCCTACCTGAAAACACGAATCACACAGCAATTCAGGCAAAAGCCTTTATTAAGTGGGGGGAGGTTAAGTCCTTTTATAGGGTACAGAGACAAATGATACATACATTTGGTATATGTGATACATCATAAATCCCCCCATTTGGTTATCAAATTATTTATAGTTTGTTGAACCACCATTATGTATAGCGAGGAAGTGAGTGGTTAACATTTGAAACTGCATACGGCCTGTGGTTGCAGTGCATTGTGGAACAGATTTAAAAGGGTAGTGGCAGCATTGCATGGGAGGCAAATATCGTATTAAAAAACATCCAAGTATAGCAAGAAATACCAAGACTATAAATCATGCCAAGCAATAAATGTTTCACCTGGCCCCAGTCAGGTAGCCAAGAAGTGAGTCAATCCCACTTGGATTTGTTGTCTTGATGTTGTTCTTGAAAATGTTCCCTGTCCTTAGTTAAAGAGGCAACTCTGTTAGCTAATTTCTGTTGTTGTGTAATCAAGCCTTCACTTCTGTCATGAAACATGCAGCAGGTTTGATTAATATGACACAAACTCCTCCATGCTCTACTAATACCTGATCTAAGGCAAGTCTTTTTTGCATTACTATGTTTTTCAGAGAAAGGATTTCATCCTTAAGTAGCTTATGGCTTTGTGAGGTTTCATTAATAAAGACTTCAAAAGCTACAGACATGTTTACAACAAATACATACAAATTATGAATGTCTCTGTAGTTTCTAGCAGCTCCCACAGGTGGAAATCTTGCCCTCCCAATTTGTTTTCCTCTGGGAAATTTTATGTCAGAAGTAATTGACTTGCATGTTCTATACTTACGTCTGAATGACCATTTAATTTCTGGTGAGAGTGGGTGAATCCCTCCTGGCCATGGCCAATAAATTGTACAAATTCCTTGCCAGGACTTTGGTAGAGTTTTAAAACCATGTATGCTACAAGTTCACCATAAACCATCAGGTAATTTGATGCCTTCAGTGTTATATGCCAGGGCTTGGGCAACATTCTTTAAAGTGGAAGTGCCATTCTGTTGGGCTGTCTGCCCTGTACAGACTTGCATTCCCACACCCCAAGCTGCTTCATCATTAACTGGATCAATACAAGAAACACCACTTGTGTAATGGGGCTGTTAATGTCCTTTGAAAAGATATTAGGGCATTGGAGTGTTCCTGCATAATAGTGAGATCAAATGCAATAATGTGATTCACCCACTGGTCAGTACTTAGAGCACAGGAAAAAGCAGATATCCTTTACCTCCATGGATCTTTAAGGAGGAAATTCAACAATTTTATTTTACAGGCCAACATTTTTGATCGCATGCAGCTTGGGCTGAACAAGAGTTGTGCTTTCCCAATTTGTCCCTCCCCCATTTGTAGCATAAAAAGATTATAAAAGATGCAAAAGGAGCAAAAGGAGCAAAAGTCCAACAGAAATCATGGTTGCTTAAAAGTAATAAGTCCACAAAGATTTTTTTTTTTAAGTTCATCAAGAAGTTCCAAGAGTCTGACGATCTCCACTTATGAGGAGTCCAAGAACCTTTCCTTTGCACAAGGAGAGTAGCTTTGGGTAGTCAGCAAAATCTGGAATGGGCCCTCCCAGGTTGGATCAAGAGTCTTGTGGTGGAACTTTTAAGCAGCACAAATTCTCCCAGCTGGAATGGATGGATCTGGTCAGTCAAAGGATCGGTAGCCCCCACCACCTTCCAGAGTTCTCTGTGCTGTTTCTGTAAGGATAGAAACAGTTTGGCAGTTAGTTCATCCACCCCCCCCTCGCCAACCATAGATGCTTTGAGATGGCAGGAAGGCCATCCCTTTGTGAGTCCTTGGCCTAGAAGAACCTCCTGGAAGTTTCCACATAGGCTCCAGGAGCAAGCCAGTCTACAATAGCTTAAGTACCACAATGTCCTTTTAGATGTAGTTGTTGAGCTGGAAGATGAAGAAAAGCACATGGGACAACCAGTTGCCCATTAGGAACTATCCAGAAGGAACCGTTCCAAGAAGCATCATAGAGATTGCAGGTAGCAGTCCCAGCATCTGAAAGAAACTTCTCATAAGCAATAGCACAGGAACTTGAAACAGGTGCAAAAACTGAAAGACACAAGATTGTTGAGCAGCCTTCTTAGCAACCTCTTCAGCAAAGTGATTGCCTTTAGTAATAAAAGGAGATGTGCATCTAAAGGTGAAACAACCAGGCCTTTGAGAGCAATGTAGTGGCCTGAGGTAGTAAAGAATCTCAGCTTTCATAAGGCACCTGTAGCATGGCAAACACCATATGTCGGTGAAGATATTAACAGTTTTGTCTCTGGCAATACAACAAGCTTGAATTAAGGCAGTAAGTTCAGCTGCTTGGGCCCCCAAGAAGGTGGCAAGGGTTCTGCCCAGCAGATGAAAATAAAATAAAATTGCAGCCTCTGTTAAATGTACTCTGTCAACCAAAAATTCTTTCTTTTATTGAAAGAATTTACCATAATTTTCCAAAAATCTCAGCCAGTTTCTGTTTAGGGGGAAAAAAAAAAAGCTTATTTCTTACCCATTCCAAGTTGAATTGAGAGCTTTCCGGCATCCCAAGCCTGTAGGAATTTTTCTTTAAGTAAGCTTGTTGTACGATCCTGAGAGGGAACAGTCCAGCTGCTCCTGTGATTGTGTTGGCTGTTTTCAGTTGTGCTAGCTTCTCATGTTGTTTTGTGATTCCATTTTTCTGCAGTCTAGTTGATTTATTCACAAAGTGGGTAGCCTAAGGTATCCCTCCCATGCCCATACACTCCCTTTCTTAAATACCTCTTTCTCCATCCAGCAAAGCGTCTACAGTTCAGAGCACCCGCACAATTGCAGGTCCTGCACTCCCACTCTGTTTCCTATGGCGCCTCCCTGGAGGACACAAGACTGGAGTCAGGTCATCCTCATCCCTTCGGAAGTAGGACAGGAGTGGTAGATCAAGGGAAGGGGTGCAGGGTATAGTCTTTTCAACCATCATCTGGGTGACTCATTGCTCAGCCACATCAGCCCACAGGACCCAAAAGTCCATTTGGTGGGGATGGTTCTGCTCAGTTTGTACTCAGACTGCCCCCAGCAGTCTTGAGTCAAAAGGAGCCCCACTGTGACCACCTCTCCTTCTGTGAAAGGTGTCCAATGTATTTGTTCACTTCCCTGTGCACAATATGACCACTCTCGTTTGGCCATCCCCTGCTGGATGGACAGGGTTACCTGGTCTCACAACCAGACCATGAGCCCCAACTGGCTCCTCAGGGGTGCGCTCTTCCCTTGTACCATTCCCTACCTTATGTTCTCTCCCAAGGGACTACCAGCTAACACTTACCCCTCCTGGCTCCTCGGTTGTCTGCCTCCTCCGAAGACGTGTGGGTGAAGTTACCCTGTGCCAACAAGCGTGTTCTGTGACTGAGGCAGGCCGATCCAAGCCCTGAGGGGTGCCACACTGCAATCCTGGATGAGCCCTCAAATTGTTGCCTAGAAACTCAGGCACCCTGTGTTTGGCTTGGAGCTGATAAAAACTTGGTCCCTGAATTTGGGAGAGAAACTAACTTTGCAAAGTGGCTTTTTGCCTACCTGAAAACACAAATCACATAGTAATTCAGGCAAAAGCAAAAGCCTTTAGTGGGGGGGGCAAGTCCTTTTATAGGGTACAGAGACAAATGATACATTTGGTATACGTGATACGTCATAAAGCAAGTAATCAAACAATAAATGACATTGATTACATGTGAGAATTGAACAATAGAAAACATTGAATCTAGATAACATTCCACAAGTGGCAAATTTATGGGTTCTGTTACTCCCTTTCCCAGCTGGGTTTGTATCATCTTAAAACTTTCAAGTGTATTCAAGGACTCAGAATATGCTCTTTATTGTTTAGTTGCTAAAAAGGCTAGTTTTTGCACATGAAAGAAAGGGTTTTGGGTAAAAGGAAAACATGGTTTCTTGAACTTGAAAAGAAGGTATGGATGCCATGCTTAAATGCTAATATCACCTTTTTAAAAAAGCTAATAATGCCTAAAAATTCCAGGTAACAGGAATAGGATGGGGTTGAAAACTGATAGAGTTTTTGGCTAAAATAACAGAGCAGGGGCTGATGGTTTCTAGTATTAGAAAATCAGGGCTAGGACTCTGAATGGCAGGTTCTGATCTGATATAATAGTATCTAGAAGTTGAATAGAAGGCTTGGAACTGCAATTATGACATAGTTGTCAGCTGTCCAGTATGTTCTTGCTGGCAGAAAAGGTTTACTAGCGAGCCCCCAGATCAGAGTCAAACACATTAGATATGTGAATTTTTAAGCCATTGGAGTTGAGTGGCTAATAAATTTAAATAAATAAAAGAAAAATCTCATTTGAACATTTTTTTTTCAGTATAGACATTGCAACAAAATCAATTTTTGCTGCTAACAGAATTGCTAGTAGAATGAGTTAGGACTTAATTCCTTATCTGCCCTGCAGCTCTCTGCAGTACCATCTATCGCAGATCTTGAAAGAAACAAAAAACAATGGAGAAAGGAGAAAATTCCATAGGAAGTCTGCTTGCATTATGTTAGATTTTCCCTAATATATTGGCAGTATTATTTGTTGCCGTTATATTCATTTCATACAATTCTGACTAGGTAGCACTTAGAGTGTCTAAAAATAAAAAACTAACAGTTAAGGTACAGATGATTAGTAACTCTACAGGTATTCCTAGCAAACAATTTGGCTTTCACTGGAGATAGTAGTTCTTAAGTTCTTTGGTTTAAAGAAACCCTTTCATGTGACTGTCATAATATCTTTAAGCATTGCAGAGAATGATGACATACATTCAGAATTCAGTTGAAAAAAATGAAATAATAGGCTTTTTCATGTGAGATGCTATCACAGCATTTTGACTACACCATCATTCTTTGTAAACTGGCACTGTTATATCAGAATGTATTTAATATATCTTAATAGGAGATCTTTCAGAGATACCTTCCCCCCCCCAGTGGTTTTGTCCAAGGGGAGTCCAAGGATAAGTTACTAGAATTTCCTTTATTTTATCCAATAACCAAAATTCTTCAATCAGAATAGAAAGCTGCTTAAAACAATAAAATGAACAGGAAAAGAGTAAAATACTATTAATGAAAATAAAACTATATTAAGCCACAATCTCGTTATAACAGTAGGAGTCATTTAACATCTTAACAATAAAAGTACTTGTGTGAAGTGAAATAACATAGTATGGATTAAAGAAGTGCTTACTCATTAAACTTTACATTTAATTTTGTAAATTAAATACATTATTAACCTTCATTTTTACCTACTAAATCAGGATTATTATTATTTTATAAAGCTTCTTGCAGATGTAAAAGATTCAGACTATAATCAGTATTGTTAATCCTAAAGATTGTAAATTACTTATTTTTGCAGGGAGACATTGTACATTGGTTGGCTTGTGCTCTATATGCTGCTTGCCGTAAAAGTATAGTGCCCACTGTAGGAAGTAGTTTGATGAAAGGAAATTGTGTCTCACTGACCAGAATTCTGCGTTCAGCAAAGTTAAGGTATTGTTAATTTTTAAAAAAACGTTCTCTATGCTATTCTGGTTTAAGGTTGCAATAGAAATATTAAATTCAGTTCAAACCTAGTATGAATGAATGCCTAGTCTTATTATCTACCCTGAGATAAGCAACATGGTGCCTTCAGCTGATATGACTAGCAACTCCATGTGGGAATTGCAATAGACCTGGTATCTGCACTCTGGTTAATATAACATAATCACGATTATTTAATAATTGTTGCCAAAATCAAGCCACATTTTCACCATTTTTGTTGTGATGTTAATATCATGGTTATATAAACAGGCAAGTGTAATGTATGTACTGTTTCTTATTAAGGATCATAAGTAGCATGGAAAAGAGTGGTATAGTAATTATATTAACTAAGTTAATAGATCACACTAAGCCATGCTGTGTTCTAAGGAATAAGAAACAATGATTTGCTTTATGGCAAAACCATTACAGTAACCCATAAGCCACAATAATTAAATTTGTACAATATGGTAAGCCAAAAGCAAATAAAATTTTGGCTGAAGGTCGTTGTTAAGAATAGCACAGAAACCTTGACCTTGTTTTTTATTAGGCAATCCAAAGAAAGAATGATATAATGGTTAATATATTGGAAACAGGATTTAAATTCAAAACCTATTTATAATAGTAGGTGATTTGGCCAGGTAATTAAATATTAAGCCATAATGTGATTTCTCTGTTTTTGACTTAGCGTATAGTCTGAATTCATCTGTTTTTAGTGTATTCAATAAACCATTGTTCAACAAATCAAGGCTAAGTACATTGAGTGATCTTAATCACCATTTCTCACACTAGCCTATTTTACAGGATTATAATTGCCTGGTTCAGATATTCATGTTTACCTAATGACTATGATATTAATATAGTGCCTTCATATTATTTCACATACTTTTAAACACAGCAGTTTTAGTGACGTCTTTTTGAACTTTCAGCTGTGTTCATTAAATCATATCAAGTGATGTGCATCTATAAATGCATTCTGAATGACATAGGAGTTATAAAATAGGCTGAGAATGTCTGCAGAAATTAAATAAAGCTATAATTTAATTTTCTTTTAAGCTTAATTCAGTTTTTTAGTAAAATGAAAAAGTGGATGGACATGTCAAACCTGTGCCAAGAATTTCGAGAGAGAGTGGAGAAGTTGGAGAGAAACTTTGAAGTGTCCACAGTAATATTCAAGAAGTATACCCCAATCTTTTTAAATATATTTAAAAATCCTTATGAAGAGCAACCTAAGTTTCAAAGAAGCAGGAAACAGAGGTAAGGTGTTCAGAGGCTTTCAGATATTTTCGATTTAGTGTTACTAAAAAAATAAAGGGATCAGTGGAGGTATAATCTTATGAAATTTCTCTGGTGTCTCTCTTGACAGAATCCAGGCACATTCTTCTCAATAATATAGTTGAGAATGTAAATGGAACCATTTAATGTTGTGATATTGTATGCTACAAAAATATGGAGACAGTAGAGTTGGTAGCAGTGTTGACCAGATGCTTGAACATAGCAAAATGCTGTGTGTATCTTAAGTTGCTATAGTAATTTATGGCCCTCACTTCTTGAATTTCATAGAATCTAAATCTTCTGTGTGACATTCAGTACTTTCTGAATAATAATTTAGAACTAAAATGAGTCTTTTCTTCCAATAGACGGGTACCCTGTACTGTTAAAGATCTATTCAACTTCTGCTGGACCCTATTTGTCTACACAAAAGGTAACTGATAATGGTTTAACTTTATTCCCTGATTTTTGTTAAATATTTTAGCTGTGTGGTTATAATTGACTTGATGTATTCTGTTCCAAAGGTAATTTCAGTATGATTGGAGATGATCTAGTGAACTCATACCATTTACTTTTATGCTGCTTGGATATGATTTTTGCAAATGCATTTTTGTGTCCATATAAAAAAGATTTACTAAATCCATCTTTCAAAGGTATGTTCCTGATTCCCTTTCCCCCACTACAATGCAAAATTTTCATCTGTTTTTGAAAATGATTATGTATGAATTTTATGGAATCTTTCTTCTTTTTAAAAAAAGGTTTGCCAGAAGACTTCCACACAACTGACTTCAAAGCTTCTGAAAGGCCACCATGCATTATTGCCACACTGTGTGAATTACATGATGGACTTTTGGTAGACGCCAAAGGCATAAAAGAACATTATTTTAAGCCATATATTTCAAAGCTCTATGATAGGAAGGTATACAAACAGAAGTAATTACTAAACATTTAATTGTGTTTAAGGGTTTCATTGTTAGTAGAAACCGTATTTTAGTGGAATGTTGTTCATTTTAAATGAATGCTTGGAAATCTACTGTCAGAGATTAGCTATGAACCACGATCTTTTAACTCTTCTATGTTCTAGCACTTCACTTTGTTTGCTACAATTACCTTCTCCCAGAAAACGTTTTTCTGCTGACTTTGACTAGAAGTTAAAAACCCTCTGCCTGTTGTACCTCTCTGTGATATCAGGGAATTCAACTCTTACAAGCAACCTTTGTACTAACACCATTACACAGTCTTAGTGCATTACAGTATGGCACTTTCACCAACATGACATTTTCCAGATGTATAGACTTCCCAACATTCTCCAACAGGATTGCCATAGCTGAGAATTTTGGGAGTTCAAGACAATAAATCTTAGCGCTTAGGTTGGATTTTGCAATATAAATAGTTAAAATTAAAGAAATGTTAGTTCTGGTAGTGATGATTTCTGTACTGAAGACATGAAGAAATAATGCATCTGTTTCTAAAATCACAGTGGTGGTTCAGTTTAGTAATAGATTATTGCAGTCCAGATCTGATGTCCAAAGAGGTGGGCTTAAACAATCTTACTCAGTTTTTGATTTAGCAAAATAGTAGCAGGTCTCTAGGAGCACATTTACACATTTACACTTCACAATAAAGTATTAATTCTGACATATTAAACCAGAAATTTATGAGCATGGTGTGAGTGGATAAAGAAGTTAGGAAGCCAGAATTAAATATCACTTTCTTTTATGTCCAATCCAGGAACTTAGTTTAATTACTTCATAATAAGTCGACTGAAAACTCCCTTTAAAAATAACAATAACAGACATTTCAATCTCCTAATTATTTGCTAGGGTGAAGCTAGCAAATGGTAGCTTTTTGACATCTTGATCCAACATGATGCTTGTTGTGCATATTGTGTTTTGATAAGCCAAGATTGAGGGCTTACAGTGACATTCCCATGTAATCTTGATCTCATATAAGCTAGATACTGTATATAGGATTTTTTGTGTGGTTATGCTTTGTTTAGACTACCTAATGAAATATTTGGTTGGAAAATGTTCATCCCAATACATAGGGCTTAGAGAAGGGAGTTATGTGATGGTATTTTCTGAGTAATTACTACATGAAGGTACAAGTTCTCCTTGTGTTTCAGAAAAGCACATTATAACATAAATTTATTTTAGTTGGCAAATAAAAGAACACTGTTAACTGCTATATATTTGTTTGATAATCAATAGAGGAATACATTTCTGGCTGTTATTGGTTCTGAATAGATAATAGCTTCTGTACAAAGTTGCATGAACTACAACAAACTACTTAGGCTGTCAGAAAATGTCTTCTTTTTGCTTATCTGCTTTTGTTGAACTACTGCTTTTCTAATGATTGTCTTGTAGATTTTAAAAGGAGATTGTCTTTTGGATCTTAGTAACTTTGTAAACAACAAGTAAGTGCTTTATTTAATCATGCTGTTTAAAATATAGTGTTAAAATATTCTGAAAATGGCTCTTCTGTGTGATTTTAGGGTACAAATTAGATTGATTTTGGATAACAAGTGCAGTAACTGTTAGAATAATTGCTCATTGGATTTTTAAAATTAATGTTTTTACTGTTGTCTCTGGGGCTACCAAGTGAATTGCTATTGTGGAGTGTTTATACATGTTAGGTGAGACCATATTGTAATTACCCTGAACAGGCAAGGGGTAGGATTTAGGCAATTTAAGTTAGATTTCTAGTCCTAGAGATAAAGAAACTTTGGAAGAACCCCATTTAATCAGGGAGTTTCCAGCACCATGGAAAGAACATTGGAGTTTTAAAGGCCTTTATATAATACCAATTGCAGGTGCTTCATTTCCCCTGCTACCACATTAATGGATTCCTTTTAAAAACTCAGCAGAGAAGAAAAGGAAGAATATGAGTGTGAGTGTAAGTTAATCAGGAAAAATAGGTCAAAGTTATATATTGCTTGTTTTTCAGCAAAGCCCTGAATAAAGAATATGAAGAGTATGTTCTCACAAAAGGTGATTTTGATGAAAGGGTTTTCTTGGGGGCAGATGCAGAAGAAGAAATTGGAACACCTCAAAAATGTGCAGCTATACCATCTGGGAATATAAGAGCTCATGTTGAATGTCATCTTCAGCAGCATTTTGAGGTAACTTAAGTTTTGTTTCAGACAAGTTGTTATAGCGTTAAAGAGCAACTGTGATGAAATATTTTTAGTTTACTGTAGTCATTCATCAACTCTGACATGGCAAGCAGTTGTAAGTTTTTTTGAAAAAAGAAATTCTTCCTGAAGTGCTCTCAGATGAACTGCTGGAATAGTTCATCTGTTTTTAGTGTGGATAAATGAATATTACTGCCAAGTATGTGGAAAGTATGTTGAACTTACTGTAAGACTATCATTTTATTTCAGTCTTCTATTTTAATAACTTGAGGATAAATTGCTTCTTCTGAAGCTAAATTTGTATATCAACTAATTTAGTATTTCAGTTTTCATGTTTTTGGAATGGTCCAGATATAATTCACAAATTAGAATATTCTGAAACTTTGATTCAAGGCATTTATTTTAGATTACAAGCATCAATATGCTAACTGTTGAGAATATCACATCCATGAAAATCAAAGCTTGTGATGGATTTTGAGAAGGCAGGTAACTGTATTGGAAAAGGAGATGTAGGAGGTATATATCATTAAGGTTTATTTCCACCATGATGAATAGAGGTTTGTCATGCTATCTGGAAACAATCATTTTACAGGTCATACAGAATTCATGGTGCATGTTACTGAGAGATTTGGGGGTTAGTGTGAGGAATAGTAGTAGTATTCTCTGCCCCCTTCAGAATACCTGAAGCTAATTTGTTTTTAGCACTAAAGATCTGCCATGGGAAAGTCTGAGAATGAATCTTTTGTGATGCTGTAATACCATGTCACTTTGTGGAACTTTGCACAATATCAATGATTTCTGAATTGCTGTTTGTATTTGTTGAAATTTATATAGTGATATTGGATTATGCAGTTGTTGTCCTGATTACCAGGAAACACACTGAGACAATGACTTGGTCTCTAATATTTATTAGTAGTACTTAACAAGAATCCTAACAAACTGAGGAAGGGTGGGAAAACCCAGCCATATAAACCCCAAAGGTTAAGGCGGTCCCGATCTGTGTCTCTTTGAATGGCTGAACAGTTCCTCAGTGCTACGCGTGCGCTTGACAGTCTGGGTGGGAGCCCCCTGCTCGCCATCCTTACTCATGACAGTTGTAATCTGAATGTTCATACAATTGTGTAGTTAAGTCATTGGCTAAACAATTGAAATAAGATTTATTTTGACTTTCAGAAAAGGTCCTTTGCACCATCAACCCCTTTAACTGGTAGGAGTTATCTGAAAGAGAAGGAATCAGTCATTACTCCAGTTGCTTCTGCAACACAGAGTGTGAGCCGGTTACAAAGTATTGTAGCAGGGTTGAAAAATGCACCAAGTGAACAGCTTGTAGCTATTTTTGAGTAAGTGGTATTTGCATTTGCATTCTATGTTGCTCATATCTATAGAACTTCTCTCTTCTCATCTTCCTGATGATATTTTAGTACATTTGATATTTTATTTGATAATAACCATGCTGTGTTTCCTGAATTGTAACCTCAAATATTAGATGGCAAATTACTTGAAATTTTAGAGATTTTGAAAAGCAGTTTGCAATGATTTATTGAGATTCTTGCTATTGAAAGAACAAACTAGAATTTTGACTGGTTGTGTTTAAAGGAGCTCTTTGTATCATGGCTGAGAAACACAATTATTTTTCTACTCATTAATTTGTGAAGGTCAGTTTTTCTGTTCAGATTCTCAAATATGTATTATAAATAACAGCAAATATAGAAGCAATAGAATTTGAAAAAGTGAAAACTGGAGATACAGATCTTTTTCTGGGCAAGAAAATGTTTTGCTCATGATTTGAATGTTTTGCTGTAAATGTTAGGCAGATTGTATGGTGGACAAAGGAGCATAGATCTGCAAATTAGTATTTCAGAAACCAAGGTATGTTGTGTTTGACCTAACTTTGCTTACATCAAGTGGTATGCAATGTTAATGAGTGTGAATATAATGCTTCACTTAAGCACCCATTTGTTAAAATGATTTTGACAGATTTCTTGGTTGTAAAGTTTATTATTTTTAAGAATATTGTATCACTTATTAGTTTGAAATACATATTAAATGTTCTATATTAAACAAGATACTATTTGCCAATCATGTTTAAAAATATGTCTTTTTAATGCTCCACTACAGATCATGTATACGGAATCCTATGGAAAATATCCTGAAAGGAGTGAAAAAGATGGGTGAAATTTTCTGTCAGAACTATACTCTGTCAACCAGTGATCAACCAGTATGCCACATAGGTAAGATTAGGAGAAAAAATGATATATTTCAAAGCCAAAGCTGTTAAAAGCATCTTTCTCTCTTTGGTCTGAGAGATAAATGAGAGTTAATTAATAGTTAATTGCACAGAACATAAGGAATTACATCTTGTTGTTCCCTTTCTTGATGAAAGGAACAAATGCTCCCATAAAAATACAAACTTTCCTTCATAGATGACTCTGATTTTTTTCTATTTACACATTACAACTTTGAAGATATAAAGTGTTCCAAGAGCAGACTTAAATCAAAACATTCTGCTCCAGAACTTAAATATTCCTCTGAAGAATCTGGAAATGAAATGATTCCTCTAAAGTTGTTTATTCTAATGAAAATCCTTGTCTAGAATTTTCTCTAGAAAATTGGTTCCTTTCTGATAGCTCTCTAGAAATAAACTACACATAATTATCGATTTTCTAGAGACAGACAGGATTAAAGACACTAATTCTGGAGTCAGGCGACCTCTAAATCTAATAAATGATAATTAATGATGTTTTTCTTCTAGTTATAATTCTTGTATCTTTCCTTTTTAAGTTAAAGATTGGCAGTTGAAATGACCCCAAACTTCTACCTATCCCAGTCTTCTGATTTTACAATGGTCTTCATGGTGCCTATGAGAACATGAAAGAAAAACATTACTGTAGTACTATCTTTCTGTTCATGTTTCTGAGCAAGTAGGCAGATTTATTTATTTGTTTAAATTTATATCACCGCCTATCTCCCCCAACGGGGGACTCTGGGTGGTTTACAATAAAAGATTTTGTACAGAGGTACAAAATCTTTTATTGTACAGATGTTTGGAGTACAGAGGTATTCAAAATTGATTTAATCAATTTTGAATACCTCTGTACTCCAAACCAGAAGGAATCTGCATTATATGTGCCACTATTCTCTTTCAGATCCTAGTGTGATCAACTTTGAAATATGTCACAGTGCCTTTTTATTATTTGTCAAATCTGACACATATATTTATCCACTGCTTTGATACTGGATTTTTCTAACTACTGTTAAATATCTTCTGCATTTACAGCCCTATCCTGTACTCATTTACTCGAAAAGTAAATGCTATTATAATTAATAGGATTTGTCTTTTGATAATTCTACATAGAACTGCAGTCTTTAAGGTCTGAAGCTTTTAATGCTTTCTTGATCAATATAAAGTCACATACTCTGTTACAGAAAAATTACAGATAAGCTGGACAAGCTATTAAGTGTTAACATTATCAGTGTTTGGCTTACATTTCAGATTTTGCTCTTCACCGATTAAAATTGGCAGAAATTTTGTATTATAAAAGTTTGGAGACTATAATGATACAAGAAAAACGAAGGCTGCCTGGCAAAGACATCTCTGTAAGTTCAGAACTATAGAAAAAAATACAAGATAACATTCTTTTCTTAAAAAAAAATTAAAACAAGGCTTTAGAATTCACTGGTTATTTGCTGTAATTGTTTTTTCCTTCTGAAGACAGAATTTGGCTTAAAATGTATAATCTTATACAAATTTGTTTGTTTATTTATCAAATTTTATCACCGCCCATCTCCCCCCAAAAGGGGGACACAAGTTTCTTTGGTGGAGCACATGCTTTTCACTAAGAAGAGCTTGGAAATAATTTTAAGCCCCTGTGGTTAGAAGGTCTGGGAAAAACTGGAGACCCTGAAAAGTATTTTTCAAGAAGCAACAATGATGTAGTTGAACTAAAGATCAATATAAAGTAACAAGCATATTAGTCTTCCTTTATATCATTTTCCATCCAGTTCATTCACCATATTATCCTTTAGATAATAATATCTTCTTACTGAGGATGAAAGGTTCATTTAAATAGGCCCCACCTATATAAAGTTCCTAGGGAGGAAGTACTCTGAACAACAGTGTTAATCAATTTATTAGAAACTTCATTTTATATATGTACTAATTTATCAGTTCTAGAAGATTTTAATCTTCAATCAATAGCAAGTTTTATTGTATAAATAGAATTTTGGATTATTTGAGAAATATAATTTAAGAACATCATAAAAATAAAGCATCATAAAATATCATTTTCATTTAAAGTCATTACATTTTGCAAATAAATGCTGCAAAGTCCAAGTTAAAATTCAAAGAATGCAAAAAAAATGGTGTGTGATCTAACTGATCCCACTTTTTTTTTTTCAGATATAAAAATATTTGCTCTTGCTGTATCACTAGAATAATTTCCAGGGAGACAATTTTATTGATCAGTTGCAGCAAAAATATTAAAGATTCCATTTGCTGTATTGTTGGAAAGCAAATTCTCCCTTTGCAATGAGTTGCAGCTCCAGCTCCTTAACTAATTATTTGAAAATAATTTGTTTTTCTCTATTACCTTATTTATTTACCCACAGTCCTCATTTTGTTTTTCCAAGTCTTTAATGGCTGTTCATTTATTTTCTAAGAATATGTTATCCACTGTAATTGCTGACATAACTGCTTGGCTTCCTGTACTCCCTCTCAGAGTGCTCCCTCTATTTTTCTCCTTGCTCGTATCTCTCCCAGTCCTCCTGTGTAGCTTGCAGATGTAAATAAAAAATACCTACCTGTTTTTCCTTCAAGGCCAGTTAGTAAGCTTCACAGAATTGTTCTACTTCCTTTAGGTTGGCAGTTCCAACTGTTGTAATTTCCCTACTTTCCCAGTTAGAGATTGGCAGGGCATGTGCCATACTTTTTAACTGTAAAGAACCCATCTTAGCAGCATCCTTTAGGTAAAATATTTCTTTGCTTTCTCCAAACTTTTGCAATAATTTGTCCATTACTTTCTCAAGGATATTTTTCCTCCTCAATTTATTGTAGTGTCTTGGATCCTGCCAACTATGCCAATTATGTCACAGTGAGGGTCAGAAAATACCTCCAGTGCCTTTTGTTGTTCTTGTTAGCCTGAAACTCAGACGTGTGGAAACAAATGCAGGTTTACAACCTTCATTGTCTATTTCCTGAACTTAAGACCATTCATTTACACACTTGTGCTTATCCACCCTACTCAAAGACCAGCTGGCCAGGCTAGATTTCCAGAAGAATTAAGGCATGATGCCCACAGTGCATGATACTTCATTCTGTATGATAGCTCCATTGGTCTATCAAAGATGTTTAGTCCCATCTTGGCACTTTTCTCACATCTTCTGGTACTTTTCATAGAATATTTTTGCTTCATCCAGTTCACGTGTGAATTATCTGTTATTTTGGGAAATATATTTTGTTGTGAAAAATGTTCTTGTGTCATCTTCAGAGCTACGATTCTCTATGTGCTACATGAACTGAAATATTCCTGAACAAATTTTTAAGCCTTTTGAGTGGGTTTCACATACTCCCTCTTTCACATACACAAATATATGGCATAAAACTACACATTCTCATGTTATCATGGCTTTCTGTAACTACAGACATTATCTGCTAGTGAACATAACTTGGCATTAATAATAAAACAGTTATAGCATGATTAATACCCTCCTTTCTCATTCAAGTGAAGTAATACAATAAAATAGAATATATGATTTCAGAGCAAAGAAATCAGTGATATTGTGCTAAAGTTCTGTTGTTTCTCACAAATTATGAAGGATTCTAAAATACCTCTTTTGGATGCTGTGTTGGTAGCTTTGTTGGCAGGGCCGTTGTACTTAAAGATGCAACACTACATTCAGATATTAAAAAAAGACATCCCGATTTAGCCTTCAAGAAGGCTCACAATTAACATCATGAATTATATAAATGCTGCCATAGAGTAACATTAAAAAATTAACACAATGTGTGCCTTTGCACTTTAAATGTTTGATTTTTTAGTGGGTCATTCAGGCAGCAGTTACCATTTTTTCATTAAATGGAATGAAGGGATGGAACACCAAATTGCAATTCAGAGTTCATAATAATTGAGAAATATCTGTAACATGGAGTTTAAAAATTTTATCTTAAAGGGATATTTTTAATCAGTGACCCAGCTGTGGTCTTACACAAAGACAGTGAACTAATGTGTGTGAAAAATTAATTATGTTCTGTACTAATGATTTGATTATTTTGTAACAATAATTGAAGCAAAACTGATCTCTCAATTAGCAATACTGCATTAACATTTTTCTAAGAAATTGATGTTTTGGGATTCTGTTACTAATTATTCAGCAAATGAGTAAACGGCACCAATTGCTTCTTTGCACCAGTGCTTAACCCAGTCTGCTTCACTGCAGTATGACTATTGGTGCTGGGTTGTAACACTTCATCAGCTGGGGCTCCCTTATGTTCAAGAGAACTATCGTGATCTCTCTATGGTGTTAGAATTTCCCATGAAACCTAGCCTCAGATTATTCCAAAGAATTGATTCAGTATTCCAAGTATCTTTAAGAGTTTAGAAATGAATGGCATTTTTTGTACAATTGTAGGTTATAAATATTTTCTTCTTCTTTCTAGACCATTTTAGAGCAAGATATTTTCCATTGCTCCTTGGTTGCATGTTGTTTTGAAATAGTGCTCTTTGCATATCGTTCACCAAGAACTTTTCCCTGGATCATTGATGTTCTTAATGTCAGGCCATTCTATTTCTACAAGGTGAGCACAGGAAAAGCATTGATCTTTAGACAAGGTGACTTTAGCTTTTCTCAAGTTGTCAAGCAGCAAGCCCAGTTTTGCTTCACTTGTCGTTCAGTAATAGGTAGCAACCAGTTCTAGCTCTTATTGTATGTATCAGTGTAATCCACAGTTGTTACATTGATACTAAATTACTAAAGTTTTACTAAAATGATGTGCAGTATCAACCAACACCAAGAAGGAATTAACAAGACTAACAAAAGAGGCATAACTGGATTACAGTTGACTTGCATTACAGGTAGTCCTCACTTAACTAACCTATTTGGGACCGGCAACTCCTCCACGAAGTGAAGAGGTCGCTAAGTGGGAAATCACATGACCCTGACTGTGCTTTCTGGCTAGAAAGAGAGAAGACTCAGTTTCACCACTCCCCCACCCTTTGGAATGCTCGAGTGCCTGCTTACTGTCTTGTATACATCAAAAGCAATGCCAGCACTGAGGGGGAAGCAAGCAGTTGCTGTAGGCAATCTCTCCTTTGCCTGACCCTTTCCTGCTGCTGGCTGGAAAGAAAAAAACACAGGTCAGGCACAGGACAATGCATACTGACTGTAATGGTGATTATATGACTGAGGGATGCTGCAAAGGTTGTAAATGGTTGTAAATTGGCCATAAAGTTATTTTTTCAGTACTGTCTAGCTTTGAGTAGTTGGTGAGGACTACCTGTAGTTAAATCTACCAAATTATATACAGATTAGTTTAATGATAATAACAGCCCTTATTCTATATAATCCTGAACTCTTACCATAAAATTGATGTAGTGTATATGTATACACATTTTTATGGAAACCATTGGCATGGTTGAGATCTGCAAGAAAGTGGTTCTACATAACAGGCCTTTTTAAAACCATTCTGGGGAAAACATATTTTAAAAGATAATTTGCTGTGAAAAATCACAGAAATGTACAAATCTGCAAAATGAAACTCACGTAAAATGTTTTGTGCTCCTACATTGGGGTAGATAAATATTAGTTACTTAGATTTGCATTATGTGTGTATGTGACCAAACTACTTTTTGCACTCAAGGTGATTGAAGTATTGATTCGTTCAGAAGAAGGACTCTCAAGAGATATGGTAAAACACCTCAACAGCATTGAGGAACAGATACTTGAAAGCCGAGCCTGGAGAGAAGACTCTGTTCTTTGGGATGCCCTTCAGGCCTCAGGAGATGAGGTTCCAAGCTGTGAAGAAGTATGCTGTCAGGCAAACAATTTATATTTAACGCATGGAAATTACTCTGATACATACATAATTTTCATTTGAAATACTGGAAATACTGTCTGATTAAAAAATTTAAGACTCAATTCCTTGTATTAAAAATATGACTTACACAGTAATGGAATTATAAAACAGTATTATTTTTTACCTTTTGAAATTATTACCTTTTCTTCCCCAGGTAATATTTCCATGTAATTTTGAAACAGGAAATGGAGAAAGAGGACTAGGATATCTTCCCATGATGCCAGCATCTCCTATAATGCACCCCAGAGTAAAAGAGGTTCGGACAAATCTTGAGGGCAATCTTAGACAAGGTAAGTTGAATTATATTTGGTGTCTAAAAGAACTTCTACGTAGGTATGGTGATAGAATTGGATCTAATTAAAATCCAGAAGAAAAGCATTTCAGTGTTTTCTTTCTAAAAACCATAGAACTGTCATGAGCGCTGATGGTAAGCAGGAAGGGGCCCCTATCCAGGGGGGAAAACTCATGCGTAGTACTGAGGAGTTAAGCAGCCATCCAAAGAGACACAGATCAGACCTGCCTTGACTTTTGAGGTTTATCTGTCTGGGTTTTTCCCACGCTTCTTCAGTTTGTTAGGATTTTCTGTCTTATGTAGCAGTAATAAACACTGGAGACCTATTCCTCGTCTCAGCGTGGTTCCTGACTGTTAGGACAAGAACTAAGATTTTTTAGCTCAATTTCATTAGCACTGTATTATTTCTGCACATAAATACTGGTTGTAGAAAGCATTCAAAGAAAATCTGGAGAGGATATGAGCCTAGAAATAAGAAAACTAGAATGTGAAAAGAGAACTGGTTATTTTGTAACTAAGCTTGTTTGAAAGGTCATCTCCATCCATATCTCTACAGTGACATACCAAGGTGGGGGGGAGGCAGTAAGGGGGCGTTACTGTTGAGAACAATGAGGAGGCTAGTGGCAGGTGTGGATTTGGGTTGATGCTGCTAGTTCATCAATCAGCTATTTTGGCAGTTGGTGTGGTACAGCAGTGACAAGGGGAAAAATGTACCTTGAAGTCAGTTTTGACTCCTGGCAACTACCCCCTGCAGTTTTTCTTGGCAGCATTTTTCAGACGTGGCTTGTTAGTTCTTTCTTCTTAGGGCTGAGAGAAGTGACTGGCCCAAAGTTACCCAGCTGGCTTGTACCTAAGGCAGGACTAGAACTCCCAGTCTCCTGGGTTCTAATCTGATACCTTAACCACTACACCAAGCTGGCTCTCAGGGACAGAGGAAGGGGTATTAAAAATGATCTGCTCTGGGTGTCAAATATCCTAGGTGTGCCACTGCTTCTCCACATGTATCATTCTAGTGTTGGCCTTCCTTTCCTAGACCCTGTAACAAACCGAGGTGTCTATTTTGGCCCCACATCTACACCAGTTGCATTTTCAGAGGCCCCAACAAGTACACATTCAAGATTAAAGGTGCCTTCACATGCTTTTCAAATATGATATAGGCATCATCTGCTGGCAATGCCCCTCTGGATTCTATATGAGACAGATGGGACAGATTTTTCCCAAACGAATGAATGGATACAAATTTGACATCAGGACTCAAAATAAGGACAAAGTAATATCTGAGCGTTTCAACCTCCCAAGGCATTCTATGGCAGACCTTAAAGTGACTGTTTTGGAAAAAACAAGACTTTAGTAGCACAATTGAAGAGATTGCTGAACTCACATACATCAAAAGTTTTCAAGCAATCTCAGGAGCTCTCAACACAATGGGTTTAACACATTCCAATTGTTAATTGATATGGTACTTGTAATCTTTCTCACATGTAACTTGCATCAGTATAACCACCCTGCTCCCCCTGCCCAATCCCAGGTTAAATCCTACATCAGTCTAACTACTCTATGCATCTGATGAAGTGAGCAGCAGCTCACAAAAGCTTGTACCTTTTAATAAAATGTGTTAGAGAAAGCGCAACCAGACTGAGATGAGAATAATTGGTATCAGGAGATGGATTCTAAAGCCATATCAAAGGAGGCCAAGTGATAGTCATGTTTTTCACTGCCACTGGCACCCCTGCTGCCTATTTAAAGATGGAGGTAGGACTACCTTCCATTACTGTTAGAATATACCTTACATTGTTGGGCCACTATAAGAAATTAGAAAGCCTTCAAGAATCCCATCTTGCCAAATCTGTTTTCTCCATTACACAGCTGGAAACCAGCAGACTAAACTTTTGTCACCCATTTTACAAATGTATTCCCTACCGTCTTTGGGAGAACTCAGAACTAATAGAGAAAATATTAGAGATTGGCTTTTTGAAAGGGATGCTAATAAAGGTGCAATTGCGGTACAATCATCCAAATTTTCATCCTGGTACTATCCTGGTACGTGTGGGGGAGATGGGCAGTGATAAAAATATGATAGATAGGTAGATAGATAGATAGATAGATAGATAGATAGATAGATAGATAGATAGATAGATAGATAGATAGATAGATAACATAGAAGCCTCTCCCAGTACCTGGTTAACATAACGAGTGCATCACTGAGAAGGGCTTAAACATCCCTTCGCCTGCAGACCATGCCCTCTGCATATCGCAAAGGGAGGTTTTGTAAGCTCCCTGTTGAACAACACCTCTGTCCTTGTGTTGGTCAAGTGAAGGATGTTATCTGTTATGTCCTCCACTGCCCAATTTACAATGCGATCAGGGCCAAATTATTAACAGCGGATGAACTCAAGGGCTCTGATGTTGAAAAACTGATTTATCTTGTTGCAGATGTGTTTCCAACTGTTAGCAACCAAGTTGCTACTTTTGCTCTGCTCTCATTTAAACTTAGGAAGAAATATTTAAGTTCTTAGTTGTAGCTCTGGCTCTATTTTATTGTAACCTTTTTATATTTAATGCTTCCTTTATTATTTTATTTTATAATTTCATCATTTTATTGTTTTAATGTTATTATATTTTATTGTATTTTATTGCATTCTTATGTTATGACCTGTGGTTACAACAATAAACTTCACTACTATACTGCCACTGGGGGGGGGGGAAATCTTCCAAAGGAGTGAATTTTCAAAGAAAAGAACAGATCCTTCAGACAGTGTTTTATCTCTTCACTCCTTATTCTCTGTAGACTGAGTATACCTCATTTTTCTGGTGGATTCCTGATTTGTAGAGAACTATAAAATTCAGTTTAGTTATAAATGTGACTGCCTTATATAAACTCGAAAAGATATTCCAGAGAAATACAGTATTACAATTTACTACTCTAAAACAAAACCTAATTTTATTATGAGACTACAGATGTATTATTGCGTGACCTTCTATGTTCCACTTTTGAATATTATTCCATTTATATACTCACAAATGCAAAAAGACTTCTGTCCCTCTGATTTACTGCATTTTGAAGTAACACTTTTCTCTTTTATTTTAGATTTGCAGCTATTGTCTCCAGTCTCTGTTCATGACCGTTACAATTCTCCTATGGCAGGAAGTGCTAAAAGAAGGCTTTTTGGAGATGAAAGCCCCCCCACAAAATCTGTAGAAAAAAAACATGCTGAAGGATTGAGACTGAAAACAGACAAGCTTCATGCCCATCACATCGACTCGTCTCACCTGGTCAGGCAGAGAGGACATGTTACGGACCCTGCCTATGAGAGATTGTCAATTGGCAGGGTCCAGGAGGAGGGCCTTCTCTGCCATAGCACCCACCCTTTGGAACAAGCTACCCCTGGAGGTGAGGCAGGCCCCCACTCTCCCAGCCTTCTGGAAGGGGGTTTAGACCTGGTTGTGCCATCTTGCTTGGGTAATAGCCAATCTTAGGGGTGTTTGGCACTGTGAGGGGACCAATACTAACATCCTTACTTGCCATCTTGAATTTTATATCTTGAATTTTATATCTTATATTTTTGTACTTATATATTTATATGTATTTTTATATATATATATATATATATATATATATATATTTATACTGTTTTATTCTAATAATATGCTAATTCTTTATTTTTAATTGTTGTAAACTGCCCAGAGTCGTCGTTACGAGATGGGCGGTAAAAAAACATAATAAATAAATAAAATATGTCTGTTTCACCTGATGAGGTTGTTCTAAGTATGGCACAAAGTACAGTAACAAGACAGAAAGTAACAATCCCGTTACATGGTAGCTAGGAAATAATACAGTTTATGTTAAATTTTTTAATGGCAAAGGGTAATGGTTGTGAATATTTTGGAGTGAAACGTATTAAACAGCTGATATGGGGTATGAAAGAAGAGGAAATTTTTGTTTAATTTAGTTTTACATTTTTACCACCAGGGAGGGGGAAAGACATTTAATAGCATTTTCTGTCTGGTATCCAAATAATTTAGCTTGTTATGACTGAGCGGTCCCTGATGGAAGTGTTGAAAATAAAGTACTAGCTCACTTGGGTAGCAAAAAGTCTTTTGTGACCCCTAGGCATAAGCATTGTAGAAATGCATTTGCTTTGAGGGCATGCATGGGGGAATATTTCAGGGCTGGCCAATTTTTTTGGCTCTGTGGACTCCATATAATGCTGGGTGTAGGAACAGATGGGGGCAAACATACATTAGTACACAAAATATACTGTTCATTAAGGCAACAATGAGATCTTCAGTAGGCCATGAATCACCTATTCCTGAACTATGCTAATCTGTTGAAAAAAATAGCATCAAGATGTAGAGCCTTCTGTATTTATTTAACATACATTTCCAGAATGTTTATTCTAACCCAAGAAAGTATATTGTAAATAGATATGATAACTTTTGCATATATCTTAGGTAACACAAACAAGACAGGAAGGATCACATTGATACCTATTGCAGTCAACTTATCTGAAGACTCTAAAGTGGACAGCTACGGACAAGTCCCGCTCAGTGCTAATGCTTTAATGACTGTTTCTCCAAGTCAGCCTCCTTCCTCCTTTCATTCAGCAGGAAACAAGCCAAAGAAAACTGGATCTCTAGCACTTTTTTTCAGAAAGGTAGAATATATTTATAAATACGTTTTGTATTAAAATGATATTCCACCATGACCACTACCAGAAATCTTTCATAAGAATAATCTAAATATAGTAAAATCAGTAAAATCTAGGCTATATGAAATTTATACAAAATAGATTTACTGAAAAACAGAATGTACTGTGTGAGTGAAAGCTAAAATGAGATGAGGAACATTCCGTTCATAGTAGATAATCTCTAGAAGATAAAAATGTTTATGATAATCCAATATCTTTTATTATTAAAATAGGAATTGGAAGAACTCAAATATTTTATTTATTTATCAAATTTGTCATCCCCCATCTTCTCCCACCAGAGGGACTCTGGGTGGTTATGAGTCCACAGTTTGTTGTTGTTGTTGTTGTTTATTCGTTCAGTCGCTTCCGACTCTTTGTGACTTCATGGACCAGCCCACGCCAGAGCTTCCTGTCAGTCATCAACACCCCCAGCTCCCCCAGGGACGAATCCATCACCTCTAGAACATCATCTATCCATCTTGCCCTTGGTCGGCCCCTCTTCCTTTTGCCTTCCACTCTCCCTAGCATCAGCATCTTCTCCAGGGTGTCCTGTCTTCTCATTATGTGGCCAAAGTATTTCAGTTTTGCCTTTAATATCATTCCCTCAAGTGAGCAGCCTGGCTTTATTTCCTGGAGGATGGACTGGTTTGATCTTCTTGCAGTCCAAGGCACTCTCAGAATTTTCCTCCAACACCACAGTCCAAAAGCATCGATCTTCCTTCTCTCAGCCTTCCTTATGGTCCAGCTCTCGCAGCCATATGTTACTACGGGGAATACCATTGCTTTAACTATGCGGACCTTTCTTGTCAGTGTGATGTCTCTGCTCTTAATTATTTTATCGAGATTGGTCATTGCTCTTCTCCCAAGTATTAAGCGTCTTCTGATTTCCTGACTGCAGTCAGCATCTGCAGTAATCTTCGCACCTAGAAATACGAAGTCTGTCACTGCTTCTACATTTTCTCCCTCTATTTGCCAGTTATCGATCAAGCTGGTTGCCATAATCTTGGTTTTTTTGAGGTTTAGCTGCAAGCCAGCTTTTGCACTTTCTTCTTTCACCTTCATCATAAGGCTCCTCAGTTCCTCTTCGCTTTCAGCCATCAAAGTGGTATCATCTGCATATCTGAGATTGTTAATGTTTCTTCCAGAGATTTTAACTCCAGCCTTGGATTCCTCAAGTCCAGCATGTCGCATGATGTGTTCTGCGTACAAGTTGAATAGGTAGGGTGAGAGTATACAGCCCTGCCGTACTCCTTTCCCAGTCTTAAACCAGTCCGTTGTTCCGTGGTCTGTTCTTACTGTTGCTACTTGGTCGTTATACAGATTCCTCAGGAGGCATACAAGATGACTTGGTATCCCCATGCTGCTAAGAACTTGCCACAATTTGTTATGGTCCACACATAACAAAGGCTTTAGAATAGTCAATAAAACAGAAATAGATGTTCTTCTGAAACTCCCTGGCTTTCTCCATTATCCAGCGGATATTGGCAATTTGGTCCCTAGTTCCTCTGCCTTTTCTAAACCCAGCTTGTACATCTGGCAACTCTTGCTCCATGAATTGCTGAAGTCTTCCTTGCAGGATCTTGAGCATTACCTTACTGGCATGTGAAATGAGTGCCACTGTTCAATAGTTTGAACATTCTTTAGGTTTCCCTTTTTTGGTATGGGGATATAAGTCGGTTTTTTCCAATCTGATGGCCATTCTTGTCCAGTCCATACTCCAGGAAATAAAGCCAGACTGCTCACTTGAGGGAATAATATTAAAGGCAAAACTGAAATACTTTGGCCACATAATGAGAAGACAGGACACCCTGGAGAAGATGCTGATGCTAGGGAGAGTGGAGGGCAAAAGGAAGAGGGGCTGACCAAGGGCAAGGTGGATGAATGATATTCTAGAGGTGACGGACTCGTCCCTGGGGGAGCTGGGGGTGTTGACGACCGACAGGAAGCTCTGGCGTGGGCTGGTCCATGACGTCACGAAGAGTCGGAAGCGACTAAACAAATACACAACAAATAGCATGTGTTACCTTGACAGCATCATCTTGCAAGATTTTGAACAGTTCAGCTGGGATGCCATCGTCTCCTGCTGCCTTGTTGTTAGCAATGCTTCTTAAGGCCCATTCAACCTCACTCTTCAGGATGTCTGGCTCTAGCTCACTGACCACACCGTCAAAGCTATCCCCGATATTGTTATCCTTCCTATACAGGTCTTCCGTATATTCTTGCCACCTTTTCTTGATCTCTTCTTCTGTCAGGTCCTTGCCATCTTTGTGTTTGATCATACCCATTTTTGCCTGGAATTTACCTCCGATGTTTCTAATTTTCTGGAAGAGGTCTCTTGTCCTTCCTATTCTATTGTCTACTTACACTTCCGCACATTGCTTGTTTAAAAATAATTCTTTATCTCTTCTGGCTAACCTCTGGAATTTTGCATTTAATTGGGCATATCTCCCCCTACCACTGTTGCCTTTTGCTTTCCTTCTTTCCTGGGCTACTTCTAGTGTCTCAGCAGACAGCCATTTTGTCTTCTTGGTTTTCTCTTTCTTTGGGATGTATTTTGTTGCCGCCTCCTGAACAATGTTGTGAACTTCTGTCCATAGTTCTTCTGGGACCCTATCTACTAAGTCCAGTCCCTTAAATCGATTCTTCACCTCCACTGCATATTCCTTAGGAATATTAGTGAGCTCATATCTAGCTGATCTGTGGGTTTTCCCTAATCTCTTTAGTCTGATCCTAAATTGTGCAAGAAGAAGTTCGTGATCTGAACTACAGTCAGCTCCAGGTCTTGTTTTTACCGACTGTATAGATGTCCACCACCTTTGGCTGCAAAGGATGTAGTCAATCTGATTTCGGTGTTGTCCATCTGGTGAAGTCCATGTATAAAGCCATCTCTTAGGTTGTTGGAAGAGAGTGTTATACATAGTGAGTTGTCTTGGCAAAATTCTATCAGCCTATGTCCTGCTTTGTTTTGTTCTCCCAGGCCATGCTTACCTGTAATTCTAGGTGTCATTTGACTGCCCACCTTAGCATTCCAGTCTCCTGTGATGAGAACGTCTCTTTTAGGCGGGTTGTCCAATAGGTGCTGCAGAGCCTCATAGAATTGCTCTACTTCAGCTTCTTCAGGATCTGTGGTTGTGGTGTATATTTGGATCACTGTGATGTTAGATCGCTTTCCCTGAATTCGAACTGAGATCATTCTGTCGTTTTTTGGGTTGTATCCAAGCACTGCTTTAGCCACTTGACTATTAATTATGAAGGCTACTCCATTTCTTCTGTGGTCCTCTTGCCCACAGTAGTAGATCTGGTGGTCATTTGATGTGAAGTGGCCCATTCCAGTCCATTTCAGTTCACTGACGCCCAAAATGTCTGTCTTTAATCTTGACATCTCACCAATAACCACATCCAATTTGCCCTGGCTCATAGATCTTACATTCCAGGTTCCAATGATGTGTTGATCCTTAGAACATCGGATTCGCCGTTCACCACCAGCACTGTTGGCCGCTAGCCGTCCTTTTGGCTTTGAGCTAGCTGCATCATCACGTCTGGGGCTAGTTGAACTCATCCTCTGTTCCTTCCCAGTAGCATTTTGACCATCATCCGACCTGGGGGTCTCATCTTCCAATGGTATACCGACACATCTCTGATTGTACTGATCCGTTTAGTTTTCACGGCAAGAATACTGGGGTGGGTTGCCATTACCTTCCCCAGGGATCGCATTTAGTCTGACCTCTCTGTCATGACCTTCCCGTCTTGGGTGGCCCTTCATGGTTTAGCTCATGGCGTCACTGAGGTGCTCAAGCTCCAGCACCATGACAAGGTAACGATCCTTTGCTGAAGAAGAGGACTCTTAGATTCAATTATTTCTCACATACAGACTTTGGTATGCCTCTTGATGTCTTCATGTCTTCCAGCAGTCTCAGAAATAGGTTTTGAGGGGGTGAGGAGAGAGGGACATTGCCATGTCCAAGTTACAGTGCTTTCAAGTAACTCTGAATCAGACACAGCAAGAATTGCTTAATGAAGGTAGGAACTTTCTATGGTTAATGTAACTACAAATTACTGGAAGAATAAAAAGTTAGCCCAAGAAAGAAACAGGCAACTTGATAATGACAGAATTTGAAACAGTTATACAGAATCTGTTGGGATGCATCTATACATTGTTACTGAAAAATGATACAGAGACAGAACAAATTAAAAACTGCATGATAAAATGGATGCAAAATTTCAAAGGAGTAATTACAGTAGAACGTGCGACATTTTTAGATTAGCTGCACCTCTACACATTTACTAAGTGTGATTATTTATGTTTTTTTTTCCTGAATTTAAGTCCCTTAATATTAGCAAAGTGAACCCAAGTAAGAATACATTATATCTCAGTTTCTATACCCACTGCCAATTTGTTGCTTGACCTTCAAATTCCTAAAAACAAACAATAAAATAAAAGTTGGTGTGGCATTTCCTCTTAGGTATACAATTTGGCAAGTGTTCGATTGCGTGATCTGTGCTCAAAATTGGATGTTTCCCATGATTTACGAGGGAAGATATGGACTTGTTTTGAATTCACGTTAGTTCATTGTACAGATCTAATGAAAGATAGACACTTGGATCAACTCCTCCTCTGTGCTTTTTATATCATGGCAAAGGTAAGAGAGATCCTTCAAAATGTAATTTATATTCTGGAATGAATTTTGTAAACCTTTCTTTAATAAGTTGCTTAAAGAACAAAATGTTCTTTAAACGTTCTTCAAGTTCCTAGGTTCTTTTTTTCCAAGTACTCTAAATAAACATTTTCCTTTGGCCAGCTAAACAGGATACTGCTCCAATAGCTAGTAGGCCAATTTCCAGTGTACAACAGCACAGATTGTTACATGCAAAAGAAAGCTATGCTTTGAAAATAAATTGGAAAAGGTACTTCAAAGTAGGAGCACAAATGTAGCTCTTTAAAGCAGCCATGCCTTTTCTGAAGATAAATAGCAGCTACAGAGTGTACTGTAGCTGTGTGATCCCTGAAAGAGACACAGCTGCCTTAAAGCTACATTTGGGTTCTTGCAAGCTCTGAAATATTTTTCATTTTTTTTCTGAAGTGCTGCACAGCCTCATTATATAGGGGTTTGATTAGATGCCCTTGCATTTTGTATATAGCTAGTCCCTTTCTAGAACATACTTTTATCTGTATTGCATTTAATTATAAGTACACACTAAGTAAAATTACTACTACTGCTACTACTTTATGAGATTTTTGTTGTAATATTGCTGTTCCTAACAATCTCATTTCAGTTCATATCTGAAGTGCTTGTGATTGTTTGAATCAATCCATATTTCCATCTTATTTGAGCTTTCCAAATTGCCAAATTATATGATTGCTGGAATATGAGTATGAATATGAATATAAACCTTCAGGAAGTCCCTGAAGACTTGGCTCTGCTGCTGTGCTTGGGATGGGGGGAGTCATTCTTGGGGATGGCTGGCACCTTAGAGTGCTCCCCTCATATTTATGATCTTTTGTAGCCATCTGGATTTTTATTTTACTTCTTAATTTTATATAGTATTGTATTAGATTTTATGTTCTATTATGATTATTGTTTTAATGTTTTAATTGATTAACTTATTGTAAACCATTCAGAGTCCCTCCTTGGGGGGAGAAGGGTGGTAGTACAAATTTGAGGAATGAATGAATGAATGATAAATAAGTACTAGGTAGATTGTAAGAAAAAAACAGTATCTTCTCTCTAATTTGTTATTGTACTGGGAAGAACTGGGAAGTGAGAAGCAATCAAAACCGTTGCTAAGCAAAAAAGACAAGGGATTAATTTAAATACTTCAGTCTTATTAGGTATGAACCCCTATGATGTTTGTGATCAAAATCTTTAGCAAAGATTCAAAAAGGAGAATAGGGAATGGATCAAAAAATGTTTTTTCAGTTGTGATTATATAAAGGGGTTGTTCTTTGAAAATGCTGTAGAAAGCTATTTGGGTTTAGGAATATGTATAGGGGCCTTTTCTTTATAATCAGTTATAACTGTGACTTGTTCCAGGTGTCCAAAGAAGAAAGAACTTTTCAGGACATAATGAAAAGTTATAGAAATCAGCCACAAGCTAACAGCTATGTAAGTATATTTCAGCGCATCTATAATTATTTTGCTTTTGTTACTCTAACGCTGCCTGCAGTTTTAAGAATATTTCCAGTCAAGCTCCCTGAAATTACAAAACCTTGCTGTCTTTTGCTCTGTAGGTATATAGAAGTGTCTTATTGAAAAAAGTACCAGCTGATGTAATAGATTTAAAACATGAAGATACATCAAGTGAAGGTAAGAGTGTAGTTACTGTACTATTTTAAGCTTTAATGAATGCTTGAAAATAGGATTCTCTTGAATGTGTAACATTTAGAATGTGTTGCCTGATTATTGAAAATTAAAATTATTTGAACCATTTTAATTCTTTTTAAATATCTCTTCAGGTTTGAAAATACTATTTAATCTAAACTCTTTCAGTGTAATGAGATTTCTTAGATTAAAAAATTCCAACATACTTCAATGCCAACTGTTACATAAAGGAAAGAATAGGAACAACCAGAATGATATACATGTTGTCATACATTTAAGAAAATGTAGTTGAAAATTTAACCTGTGTGCTTAACAAATATGATCAAAATAATGTATTGGATCCCCATATTCTGATCAAGTAATGCATTGTAATTCATGATATAAGCAGTGACTTGGATTTTATAGATCACAGCCCCAGAAATAGAATTAAATCTATTATAAGAAGCATGTGGTTTCAAAGTGTTACATTATTTCTTCAATATGTTTCCCAACATACCTGTAAGTGAGCTTTCTCAGAAGGAAGTCCATATTCATTAGGGCTTACTCCCAGATAATTTTTTTCTTAATTCCTGACCAAGATAGCTTGCATTTAGCCATGGCTTCTTGCTGTTTTTTTACATTCAATAAATATATAAAAACCCAAATGAACACTTTGTGCTAGTTTTGCTGATAAGAAAAACCCAGTGACACTGACAATTGTGGCTAGGGAACTTGGTCTGTCAATCAATCACACATGGTGATCTGATTGTTTCATATATGTGCATTAGGTCAACCCATATTTATTGCAACACCATTTAGACTACAATCCTATGTATATGTATATAGGACTAACTTAAATACTTCTGGTAAAGCATCTAACTGTTGTTTGCCTGCTTTCATTAGTACTGCAGATTGGGAAGATGGTTGAAAGAGGAGGGGAAAAATAACCTTTGTGGTAAAGACAATATATTTTCTGCTTCACTTTTTAAATTTAAAACCTTATTATATTTATCTCACCTTCTCTCTTCCTTTCAAAAGGTGTCTGCAAGAAGATGAACAATTCTAGAGATTTGGAAGAAGAAGAGAGAGGGGATCTTATAAAGTTTTACAACACTATTTATGTAAAAAGAGTGATAAACTTCGTATTGAAATATGATGCTTCCAACCATGATTATGTGGTATGTGAATCTCAAGTTTCCAGATGAGTTCATACAATTTGACTGCTGTTTTGTGATGTGTATCTTGGCGTTTGAAACTTAGATACTAAGAGAGGTGAGTTGCCTCTACCAATATATTCCTGCACATTCAGTAAGGTCCTAATTGAAGACCAGGTTCCCAGTTTCCTGAGGTATGACAGATGACTAATCAGAGCTGATCATCTCACTAGTAATCTCCAGCTACAGAATATTCTCCCCATAAACTACTTTTACCTTTCCAGCATCTAGGCAGAAACCACTTAATTCTCCCCAGCCTTTTCATTTCCTGCATTTCTGCTGCTCTGTGGTGTTTTAAGTACAGGTAGGTAATGAGTAGTGAGTTTGAATAGTGCAATAATTTATTTAGTGCGCATTATAAATTGAAACCAGATCGCATTTAATGCACGCCAAAATTCAGTTAGTGTGAGGGTAGCACGTGTGAAGTTGAAGCTGGTGCATGTGCAGTTACTGTTGGGGTTTTAGACAAGAATTGTCATGCGTGCAAAATGGAGAAAGGAAAGTTCCATTCAAGGAAAGCTCAAAAAGGAAGAGGCCCATTTTGAAGAACTACAGCAGAATACAAGAGATAGCAGGTACGCTTTGGATGTTGGTTTATCCTCTTTCAATGTTATACAGTAATTGATTAATAAACATATAAAATGTATGTTTAAAAATGTTAATTGCCTGTTTCTGTCAGGCTGGAACCAATTACCCTATTTTCTATAGAAATATCACTTGAAGTAGTGTGAATTCAAATAATGCAACCATTTTGTGGGATTCATTAACTGCACGACCTACCTGTACTTTTTCTAGCTGATTAATCATATTATTTATCAGAGTTTCATAATTTGTATGTATGAATTTAGAACTTAAAGCAAATGAAAAATGACCAAAGATAATATACAAGAGTGGTTTAGCTAAAATTCTCCAAAAATTAATCACATTAATTAATTAAATTTCCATCCCACTTTTCATTCAGGAGCAGATGGTAGCTTGCACAGTACTTCCTTCTAACCCTGTTAGCTAGGTTGGGCTGAAGGAGAATGACTGACCCAAAGTCGCCCAGTGAGCTTCTGTGGTCTCCCTGTTCCTAGTCCAATGCCTTAATTACTATATTATATTGTCTAACACTTTAGACATCTTTTTTGTAACCAAGAGAGATCTGTCTTGTAATATACTTTGAAACATAAGGTTTCTATCTGCTATCATTTGAATAACTGCAAAGTGCTTTCATTTATTATAGAGGCTAATCTGCAATAATTTTTGAAAAATCATTCAGTCATCTCCTAATGCTCAAGAATCCATAATTCTCTATAACTCAGCATATTTTTAATCATTGTGGAATAGTAATTAGGAGTGGGATTGGGGAAAATAGGATTGAAATCCTTCTTCAGCTGTGAAGCCCACTGGGTGACTTTGGACCAGTCACTGTCACCCAACCTACTTCCTGGGGTTATTACAACGATAAATTTAGAGGAGGAGGAGTATATGTCATGCTTTGAGCTCCTGAAGGAAAGGCAAGATACAAATACAACTCATAAGTGCAAGTCAAAAATTACTATCTGTACTTCATAGGCAACCATTTTCTTTTCACATATTCTAAATGTGTATATTTTAATGGGAGGTTAAAATAGGTGAAAAACATAATATGCATGTGCGTTATGAATTAAAGGCTCAGCAGCAAAAACTGTTTGGAGTATAGCTGAACTAAAGCTGATGTAGCTATCTGATGTTGATTTGCTATATTTTTTGCTAAATAATGGCTACAGCTTCTAGAAATCTAAGTGAAGAAAAAAGGGTTCTGCCAACTAGTTGGAGTATAAAATAACTTGGGTGGAGAATTGTCTTCACTGTTTGTCATTTTTTTCATAAAGCTTTACTAATTTTTTAGAATATAATTAAAACACAAAATACAGAATATAGAACAGAATACAAGTTTAAAAAAGAAACAAGAAAAACTAAAAGTGCAAGAATAGACAGAAAAACATAAAAGGCAGGTGATTTCTGACCTTCTCCAACACAGATATAAAAGCACGTAAAAGTTAATCTCTTGCAATTAATTAAACATTTAGTGTTTGTCATTTTTTGAGCTTCAGTTAGATCAGGGGTTAACTGAGAAGGACACATGCATCCAAAATACTAAAAAATCAAAATCATATTTCAGAAACAAACAACGGTTGTGTAAGCCTTTGTATTGGTTTTACATATCCAAACAAGTTTGTTAAAGAGAACTTTATCCCACACAACAAATACTACGGGAAAAAAAAATCCTGACATCGTATCATCATTGTCCTGCATCTTGTAACATTTGGATACCAAAAGGAATAAAAGCAATAATTTTAAAAGAGCAGTCTTCAGTTGTAAAAGAGTGCCAATTTCTAACACACATTAATTCAAATTAGAGTAGCAAAGTATCTAAGTGTATTTTTTTTTTCCCCCAAGGTGGAAGCACCTCCGCTTTCCCCCTTCCCCAGCATTAAACAGCTACCAGTGTCTCCTCGACGAATTTCTCAGCAACATTCTCTTTATGTTTCACCACATAAGAATGGTACTTGCTTGACACCTAAGAGTGCACTGTTATATAAATTTAATGGGAGCCCTTCTAAGGTAAGATGTATGATTCTAACAATTAAAACTTCATCCTTAAATGTTGACTACAGAATAGGCTTTCTGGTCTTTTTTAAAGGATCCAGATAGCAATATGATAAAGGTTAAATATTAGACTGAAAATTTGTAGGTGACAAAAATCAGATTATTGTATAAAAAAATAAATATTAATTGCAATGCACAAATGTATTTTGAAAACTCAAAACCTAATAAATCATATTAAGCTCTTTTAACTGTTGAAATTTAGTGTTATTCTTGCTTATGATGTTTTTAATTTGACAGAGTTTGAAGGAAATTAACAATATGATTAAACAAGAAGGACAGAGACCTAAGAAGAGAGCAATATCAATTGATAGTGACACAGAATCACCAGCTAAGAGGCTTTGTCAGGAGAATGATGATGTTTTGCTTAAACGTCTTCAAGATGTTGTCAGTGAAAGAGCAAACCATTAAGTCAGCAAAGATGCTGTGAGCACCAAAGCTTTCTTGTGACTCAACTGTCTGTCCTTCGTATCATTTTTATTTTTTGTAGCTAGTTGGGTTGCCAATCAATGTATTAGAATTTTATGATGCTCCATTATAGAAACAAATTTTATAGCAGTTATTAATTTTGATTGTATAGTCTATGAATATTTATGACATTATTTTGAAGGTTTTGATCAGATCTATATTAAGTGATGCATTTTAATGTTACAAATGTTATTGGAATTATTGTCTGAAAGTAGAAGCTTATGAGAAAATCTTGATTTTAAGATGCTTTCCCAACATATTTACAATGTCAGTTATTTTCTGGCATAGTTATTTGGGTTTATGGTTCACTTTAAAACATTTTTTGGGTTTTATTCTTTAAAAGAATATTAGGATCTATGCATTATTTTAACATAAAATAAGGTAAGATACAGTTAATCATTAATATAGTAAAATGAGGTGTTGTAGTTTACAGTGGAGAGATGTCCCCTGTTTGAATGGTTGGATAAATGCTTTGAATAAGGTGTTCTGTAAAGCACTGAACTCTTACCTCCTAGTAGAATGGCAAGCTTTGTGCAGGATGAGCTGGAGTAGGATTGGGGGTTAATTTTAGTTTTGCTGCTAGGACAGTTGTGTGAACATTTTTTCATCATCGCCTATATTGGTTTACTTTATTCCAAGTTAGTTTCCTAAAGAGATAGTGAGCCCTCTATTGAATAAACAAATGCACTCCTTGTATGTTAATAGAGTTTAAGAAGGCTGCTTCTGCACTATAGAGGCCTATGCACTGTATAACATCTGTAACAAGCATGTTACTCATACCATTCATAATTAATATGGCTTCTCACATAGAAAACCTGTCTACACAGTACATTATAGCTGCTTACATGATGCAGCTGTGCCTGGCTGTTCAGCATCTCAAGTCTGTTTTTCTCATGGGAAGGCTGAATTGTAGTCTAAACAAGTGCCTTCCTCTGCTCTTAAAACAAAAATACTTCTCCTGTATCAAAGGGATAAAAAAGCACCATGTCTGAGACAGGTTGCTGTATTTACCCTATTATTGGTTGGGTTTAAAAAAGATTTTCCAGTATTCATTGAGAAGCGTAAAAAAACTCTATAAACTTGAGAATTGTTTCTTTTTTTCCCTCCATCCAAAAAAAACCTCTTGGTGAGCCCAGGAAAATTATGGGTTGAGCCAGTATTTTAAGGTATTCCAGCCTTCTCTACTGAAGTACTTGGTAATAGAACCTTTAGATCTAAACAGAGTCAGACACCTGCTAAGCAGCTGTAATTTGTAACAATGTAACATTCTTTTTAATAATTTTTTCAACCTGAAAAAGCTTGATTTCCTTTGTGAAGTGTCTACACAAAATACAAGCCTTATCAAATTAAGTGTATGCATAAGATTAATATGAGATATCATAAAGGTTTTAACCATAGTTTTCTATCCTGGCCAATTTTTTAATTTTTTTACTGAATGTTTTATAAAGAGGGAAATTCATTAGGAATACTTTATGAAAGTATAGAAAGATAAAGTTCTGTCATTACTGTAAAGGATCATTCTCACTTGATATGTATTAAAAATAAGAGCCATAAAATACTTTGTATTTCTGATTCATATATAGAAAGTTTTACATTTTGTTAAGACTGCTTTCCTAAGACTTCAATCAGTTCTAAAGAGTTTTTATATTTAGTTAGTATTCCAGAGTATAATACATTGAGATCCACTGTTTAATAAACCACAAAGCAAAATAATAAGCTGAAAAATGTTTTACAACAGACTTAAATATATTTATTCTTTATTGATCCTAAGGAAGGAAGGAACATTCACAAGGGGAGTGGAACTGGAGTGTTATGCTTTTTATAAAAGGCGTATTTTTCCTTTGGGAGAAAAATGGTGTTTTACCTTTTGAAATATCTGGCTTATTATCACAGAGTGTGGAATAAAAGTATACTCAGTATACAGAAATTTCAATTATATGCAATTGGTTTTTTATGTTTCTTTTCCAGTCAATTGATCTTAACTTCTCACCTTTCTCTCAGTGGCATAAATATATTCAAGGCAGGGGAGGTGACTACCTTGGGATCTTCAAAGACAAAGTGCCTCTCCAGGCCTTCAACCGTTTTTAAAAACAACAACAACAACAAAATAAAACTGGCCAATGATTGCTGCCGGATTGGTGCTTACTGATAGCAATAGCTAGGGATTTGCCTAGAGTGGCATAATGGGAAGATATGGAGCAGCAGGCAGAAACAGGCTGTGAGCAAACATAGCAGACTGCCTCCATGCATACTAACTCTTGAGACTACTAGAGACTACTACTGCAAAGAGATACCGAAATCCCTAACTTATTGGTGCCTTTTAGTAGTTGTCTGATTTTTGCAGCCCAGTTCTGGTAGTACGGTACAGCTCCACTCCTAACTGAGTGGTCCAATCCACCACTGTGTATACAACCCCAGGCACCAGAATAGCTCTCCTCCTTCAAATGTAGCCACTAGCTCTTTAGTTGATGACTAATGTTTGGATGGAGGCCCCAACCTCCAAAGTTTGCCTTACTACCCATAGAGCTCTTGTTATGTCCTTGATTTCTTTACTTACTTGCCCAACAGGCATATTCTCAGGTCTGAGAAGGTTGGTTCCAAGCCTACTTATCCATGCCCCATTGGCATGCCCTGGTCATCATTTGCATGCTTGGATCCCACGCCTGCCACCACTTGTGAGGGTTCTTTGTTTTCCAAGGACCAGACGCACCGCAGAGTAGAAGAGAACTATACACAATCTGATTGTAGCACACACCTTCCCCAACAAAAGGCTGTTGTCCTAGGTTAACTCCACCCTCCTAGGCTTTACAAGTTGATGTAGCCACATAAATAAGTCTTTGATGCTCAGTTCTTATAACAGGTAAAAGTCCTAAAGGATGTAAACCGGCATGCAGCCTTTGCCTCCCTCCAACAGTTCTTGCATTTGTTGGGATTAGGTGCTAGAGCTCCCCAAGTCAAGCTCCATGTAGGAATCACACACCAAGATGTGCTGCTTACCATAGCTTGTGGTCCTGGCACTTGACTGACAGCCCTCTTGCTTGCCTGCCATGGTTGTAAATGCCTAGACATGGCTTCCTGCTTGCTGTCTTCTCCTTACCTCATTTTCTCCACACATTCTGCGTTAGCGTTCCCTTTTGTAGGCTAAGGGCAGGAGTGGGATGAGGCTTCCTATGGACCTTGGCAGGTTCCTGAAAATGCCAGGGTGTGGCTCAGTTAGCCAGACAGCTGGGACACTGGGGTGAATGCCTGTGAGGGAGACTGTGCCATTTCTCTCAGCAAACGGGGGGTGGGTGGGGTGTCCTCTCAGGTTTCTGAGGTTGTAAACTTTTGTGGCCCTTTGGGGAAAGGAATGAGCTGAGCCTAGCCTTAAGGAAGTGAGGGTGGGAAGCATTTGTGCCTGGCTGCAGCTGTTTTGAGTTTTCAGCACTGCTTTTCCCAAGCACCAACAGCAACCTTAGCTTCACTTCCTCACAGAGGTTAACAACATCGGAACTAATTAAAACTGAAAACTGTTTATGTTAAAATTTAGCAGGTAGTTGAAATAGGCATCCTGTAATGGTATGAGACAGACATTTTTACTAATGTGATTTGTTCATTTTCATACTAAATTTCAACTAATTTACAGTCAGATCATAAAATATTTAATCAAATAAATAAATTGCCAGAATTCCTGGGAGTAGCTACCAATGTTGATAGATTAATGCTTGGACAATTTTTTTTCTTTAGATAATGGTAGAACTGCAGAAGCCCTTTTGATCATTTTGTAATGTCTCTTTTTAAAAAACAAAACAATTTTATTAAAAGATTATACATGAATAGTAAATAGATTCAAAGAAAAAAAAATATAGCGAAGAAAGTGAAAAAGAAAAAACAAGATAGAAAAAAGAAAATAAAAAGAATGCATAAAGATATAGGTATAGATGATATAGATACAAATATAGATGATGGGACGCGGTGGCGCTGCGGGTTAAACTGCTGAGCTGCTGAGCTTGCCGATCGGAAGGTCGGCGGTTTGAATCCATGTGACGGAATGAGCTCCTGTTGCTAGTCCCAGCTCCTGCCAACCTAGCAATTCGAAAATATGCAGATGTGAGTAGATTAATAGGCACCGCTTCGGCGGGCAGGTAATGGTGTTCCGTTTAGTCATGCCGGCCACATGACCACAGAAGTGTCTACAGACAAATGCTGGCTCTTCGGCTTTGAAACGGAGATGAGCACCGCCCCCTAGAGTTGGACACGACTGGACTTAATGTCAAGGGAAACCTTTACCTTTACCTATAGATATAGATAGAAATGAGCCTTGTGTGGTGCACAGTGGTAGGCGGCAGTATTCCAACCAAAACTCTCCCCCCAACCTGAGTTTGATCCCAGCGGAAGCTGGATTCTCGGGTAGCCGGCTCAGGTCAACTCAGCCTTCCATCCTTCTGAGATCGGTAAATGAGTACCCAGCTTGCTGGGGAAGGTGACGACTGGGAAAGGGAATGGCAAACCACCCCGCTATAGTCTGCCAAGAAAACGGTGTGAAAGCAGCGTCCCTCCAAAGGGTCAGACATGACTCTGTGCTTGCACAGGGGACCTTTCACCCACAGCTATAGATAGATATAGATATGAATGAAATGGCTTCCGATATCCCTCTTGGCAGTTACACATACAATTCTAATCAAACCACTCTCGAATTTTGATAATTTTATAATGTCTCAACAAACAATGGATAACATTGGTCATTTTTTAACACGTTAGAGAATGTAATAACAGCATACATAATGTAGGGGTTGAAGAGGTGTGTAAAGCCTAGACTTAGAAAGGGCCTAGGAAGTTACTTATCAGGGCTTTAAAGTATATTGAGTTCAAAGACAAAAAGGTGCTTTGGAGCACCAAAGGGTGGGAATACAGCATCTGTCTACAATTCCTTAAAGCAGCTACATTTTTCCCTGGGTCTGGGCAGCAACTGCACAGCTCCAAGAAAAGAACACACAGCTGTTTTAAGGAGTTGCAGGTAAAGGGGGTTATTGTGGCAAGTTGAAGTGCCTGGCCGAAGGAAAGCGGTTGGGTCTGTGCCAAGGTCACGGGTTTTTTTTAGGGAAGGCAGATGACTCAGCACAATACCACAAATGTGTAGGCCAAAGGGGGAAAATGCTGGAAGGTGCCTGTACAGTGGCACATACATGTCCTGGATATAGAATAGGAAAAGCAGAGAAAAGGGTTTTTTTTGTTAGCAGATGCTGCAGGACATGGTGCTGGAAAGGACATCCCCTGGTAAACGTGAAGTGGAACCTGTACCTCCAGTGATTCTGGCACTGAGACAAGGAGAAAGACCGGGAAGAAAATCCTGGAGCAGCTTGTGGACATGTGGAGAGACCAGGAGAACGGGCTGTGTCATGTTTAAGGAGTTGCAGATACCAGGCAGTGGAACTGTGTGAGTTAAAGGCTTGGTTGGCAGCAAGACAGCCTGGAGAACTCACAGGCATTCCGTTATCGGCCACTGAGATAAGGAGGGAGAAAAGCCAAAATACAGCACAAGTGAAAGTGAAGGAAAGCAAGTTGAGAGGTTGAGCATTAAGGAATATATATATGTGTATGTACGTATGTATTGTTATGTGCATACTAGGTTTTGTAAATTAGGTTTTCACTTGTATATATTAGCTCACACTAGTATATTTGTATAAATATCTTAGTGTTTCGAATAAACTCCCTCATTTGTTTAAGTTTTTTGGGAAAAGTAGGTTGTCCAATCAGAACATTACAGCTCCCAAATGTGACCCACAGTTAGAAAAAATGTTAAGAGCACATCTTTGTGTTCTTCCCTGTAGTTTCCTGAAAAACTCATGTGAGTATACTTTATAGCTCTGTTTCTATAGATGGAGGTATACATTTCTACTACTTTAGTTTGTATTTATGACACAATTCTTCCATAACCTCTTAAACATCTGTGTCTAGATTGGGACTAAACAATCACCATATAGTATTATAATGCTTTAGTTGCCCGTAAATACTTGAAACCCAGAATATAGTACTTTATTTTCTTTGTAGACCTCCAACACTAGAATAAAATCTCTATTTCAGTCAAGATACAGCATATGTTTGAAATGTTCTATGATCCCTTTTGGACTGGATGGTCTCTTCCTCTAGCTTTTGCCTTTCCATTCAGAATCTTCTTTTTCTGTCATACCATTCAAGCAACTAAAACAAGGCCTGCGGAGTATGTTTCCCAAAATAATCTTTTTTGCCACATCTGCTCTGATAATGTAAGTAGCAAAGGGAGTTTGAGAAGAGATCATCGCCCTTCACAAACAAGGAACAGGATACAAAAAGATAGCAAAGGCACTGAATGTTCCTAGAGACACCGTTGGAAGCATAGTTCACACGTTCAAAGTTAAAGGAACAGTGGTTACACTACCTGGACGCAGAAAAAGGAAGCTCTCAATGGCTGCAACCAGAGTTCTGAGAAGGCAGGTTGAGAGAAACCCTCAAGTGACTGCAAAAGACCTGCAGCAAGGCTTGGTTGGCAACAGGCACTGAGGTTTCAGTGAGCACAGTAAGGCGCGTACTAAACACAGAAGGTTCCCATGCCAGAACTCCAAGACATACACCACTACTGACCCAAAAGCACGAGAAAAGTCGGTTCCAATATGCTCAAAATCATATAAATAAGCCACACAAGTTTTGGGATTCTGTTCTGTGGAGCAACGAAACAAAACAAACTTTTCGGCCCGATGGATCAGCAGTATGGCTGGAGGAAGAAGAATGAAGCATACGCTGAAAACAACACTCTGCCTACAGTTAAGCATGGTGGTGGCTCAGTGATGCTCTGGGGCTGCTTTTCATCCTCTGGCACTGGAAACCTGCAGCGTGTGGACAGCAATATGGATTCACTGAAGTATCAGGAAACCCTAGGAGAAAATGTCATGCCATCTGTAAGGAAGCTGAAGCTTGGGCGTCATTGGACCTTCCACCAGGACAATGGTCCCAAGCATACCTCAAATTCCACTAAGGCTTGGATGCAGAAGAAGTCCTGGAAGATTCTACAGTGGCCATCACAGTCACCTGACTTGAACCCCATAGAAAGTTTCTGGTGAGATTGGAAGAAGGCGGTTGCAGCACACAAACCCAAGAATATCACTGAACTGGAGGCCATTGCTCATGAGGAATGGGCTAAGATTCCTCAGGAATGCTGCCAGAAGCTGGTGTCTGGCTATGCATCTCGTTTGCAGCAGGTCATAACAGCAAAAGGGTGCTCTACTAAGTACTGAAGATGCTTGCCATGAAGGGGTTGAATAATTTTGAGACTGGAGAAGTCATTATAGGTTGCATTTTCAGTTGACTTTGGGGACACCACTTGAAGCATTTGTTGTCTTGAGCTATTTCAATTGCTTTTGTTTGATTAGTTCATTGCAAACAGCTGAAAGTCTGTACATTTTGACAATCAACCTGATTTGCAATGGGGGTTGAATAATTTCGATTGCAGCTGTATTTTGCAATTTACTCTTCATATTTTGTCTGTATTTCAGATATTACTTTGGGATCCTATACGGAGGAAGGAAACATTTTTTGAAGTAAAATACCCTGAAATAAAGCTCGATTTTTGGTAAATACATTGATACAACCATGCAGTTTTCATGGCAACTATACAGAAGTATTTTGCTGCTGTCTTCTTTCAAGAAGTTTTAAAAATTATTTTCTAGCCTAGCCTACAGTCCTGGTTTTTTCCATCCAAGAAGTAAGCGGGCCCAACCCTGGTTAGTTTCACAGATAAAGCAAGATTGCTGCCACCTGCCAAGACATGTGGATGAGGGAGTGAATAATACCAAAAAGAGGAAAAAGCAAATAGCGCATTTTGATTTAAGACTTAAGATTTATAGACTAGTTTGGTTTATTACTTCCATATAGCATCACACTATATTGGAAGGGTGTGTGCGCTGGCAATTTTTTTTTTTTAAATCCATTCAATCATGTCCAAGTCTGCAGATTTCTTGGCAAGATTTTTCAGAAGTGGTTGCAATTGCCTCCTTCCTAGGGCTGAGAGAGAGTGACTGGCCCAGGGTCCCCCAGCTGACTTTGTGCCTGAGGCAAGACTAGAATCACCATCTCCCGGTTTCTAGCCTGATGCCTTAACCGCCACACCAGACTGGCTCTCAGACTGGCTAGTATGTTAGAGAATTATAATTTGTAAGGTTGCAAGAAAATGCAGGTCTCACAGAACTGTAAGAGCTGGCAGCAGCTCCAGTGAAGATGGTTATTAAATTCATGCTTTGCCTATGTTCCCTTATCTTGCCTCTCAACATCTGGAGAAAATGGTCATCTAAGAATGGTAACTTTACTGGTTACAATGTGCATTTGCTTTTTCGCACACGCACAGTCTTCCACATTTACCCACATCCTTCTCAACTAGGCTGCCAGGCACTAGCTAGAGGGACAGAAGCTGCCAAGTCTGGATCCAAAGACCAGTGGGCAGGCTTCAGGACCCCCTTTTATCCCCAGAAGTTCTTGCTTTAGCTGGGGTTGGGTTTTTTTCTCACGTGCACAGGTCCAACTTCCATTTTCTGGTTCAGGTGGCATTTTTCCTTTGTTTCCTTAACTTGTTTCCTTCTTATCTACCTCCCCAAGTGATCTATTAGACAAGATTCCTGGCTTTTTGTCTTCTCTGCTTATGTGCCTCCTTCATCTTTAGTTATGGCAGCTTCAGCCTAGTTTCACAGGTGCAGTATCATCAATATACTGATGATACCCAATTATACATCTCCATTCCTGGCCAGCTAAGTGACGCTATCCTAGTGTTGGCCCAGTGCTTGCAAGCTATAAGGGTTTGGATGGGGAGAAACCAGCTTCAACTTAACTCTACCAAGTGGCTCTGGATTTTTGGGAGTCCTGGGTCCAGTGATATATCATCTTTGATTCTTGCCAGGGTAATACTCCGCCAGTAATACACCACTGGTACACAATTTGGGGGTCCTCTTGGGCTTGCGACTCCTGCTTGAGGAACAGGTGGCAGTCATGGCTACGGGGGACTTTGGACACATCCATCTCATGCATCAATTGCAATCATTCCTGGACTGGGATGCTTTGCTCACAGTCACTCACCCCCTGGTCATTTCCCAGTTGGATTACAACAATGTGTTTTGCATAGGACTGCCGTTGAAGACCATCTGGAAACTACAATTTGTCAAGAATGTGGCAGTATTCACAGTTCTGAGTACCCCACATTTTGCCCATAATTCACTACTGTTGCATGAACTGCAATGGCTTCCAGCTTCTTTCCAGGTGGAATTCAGGGTGCTGGTTATCACCTTTCAAGCCTTAGGTGGCATGGGCTTAGGCTATTTGCGGGGCCGCGTCTTTTGAGGGTATCTGCCCTTCCTATCAGGTGAAATAGGGTGGATACACTCTAGGTCCCTTCTCTTAAATGGGACCTAAAAAGTGCACCTTCTCTGTAGCTATCTCTGTCTTGTAGAACACCCTTTCCCCAGAGTTCTGCCAGGGCCCCAACCTCCTTGCCTTCAGGAAGGCTTTGAAGAGCTGGTGCTTGCCACAAGTGTTAGGATAGGTAGGATGAGGCTGGAGCCCAGTAAGATGGTATGTGGATGTTTAGGAGAGTGTTGCCCCAGGGTGCCATGAGTTTTTATAGTGTTAGAATTTTATTCCTTACCAAGTTCATTTCTGAGCCAGGATCAAAGAAACAACAGGCAGTTGCATGAAATTAAGTTTTTTATTCTTCACTCAAGAGTGACAACAGCAAATTGTTAGGTGGGCGGCTGCTCAGGACCCCCTCATTACAGCACATTATATACATTCCATTCAGCCCCTCCTATAGAATACCACCCCTTACTAAGTTACCCATACCCCACCTCAGCATCCTTCCACATAAGGGCCAGCCGGCCTGCCTGCCTTCCTAGGGCCCCTTGACTGTTAGCTAAATGTCTTCTTCTAAAAAGCAGCTATTCTTGGAATGTATATACACCTTATCTTGTTTCTATGGACACAGCTGCTTATCTATCAAGGGTAGTGAAAAGGGCCTCCAAGCTTACAAACTTGAAAAGAATCAGACAGGATTCACAGATCCTTAATGAAAGTCTAAATGTTTCAATACTAAATGTGAGAATATATGTGTGTGAGCATTTATTTATTTATTTTTCAAATTTCTATCGCTGCCCATCTCTCCCGAAAAGAGGCCTAAATACTAAATAGGAAATGTATGTAAATTCTATATATGTAAAATCTATCAATAGAATTTTCATTGATGGGGGCTTGTTTTTACTGCACCATCCATGATTGTTGTTACAATATGGGTGACTGTATCAGTCTTTCAAAATAAATTTAAAAATTGCGTGCTGCTGGTTTAATCCAAGATGAGTGTGTATCAGATTGTACTCCAATATTGTATCTTAAGCCTACCATTAACTCTGTTGGAAGGAAATCTTACCAAGGGTTCTCCAAGCCAGGAATGAAGAGACATAGGCAATTGCTGGAACAGAGGTAAATGCTTATTCAGTCCAAGAGCATGAAGGACAGAAAAGGATCAGCTGTCTGTGGTGGCCACATGTGTATTTCCCCACCAGCCCTTTATATAGAGGTGTAGACCTTTTGATGTTTATGGTAGGTGAGAGGCGGTGCTTGCTTTTGTTAGATTTCGCACCTTGCCAGTCTCAGGGATGCCCTCCAAGAATTCTTAATTGAACAAAGGCTAGAGGCATTTTTGTGGTCACGCCCCCTCCTGCTTTGGTGGTTTCTGTCTCCTTCGATCAATTTAGCTAGATTGTTTGATATTCTAAAGGGAAGCCCTTTCTCTGCTGATGTTAAGATGTTTGCCCTTCTGTTTGTGTTTTCTCAGTCTCTTGACCGGATCAGCTTATGGAGGTGTTTTCAGCAGGAAGCGTCTATCAGGGAAGACTTGGTTTAGAGAGGGCGGAGAAATGGCAGTTTGTTAAATAGAAATAGAGAATGGGGGATTTATAGGTTAAAACCTTCTAACAACTCTATCCAAAACATGGGTCCCATCATGATAAAAAGAAAAAGGCTACTTTTTCCAAGGAGCACATTTATACGTTTTCAGGCATTCCATTACTACGTTGATCATTTAAAATAAATTTTATAGAATTAGTGTTTCAGTTACCTTGTCTCCTACCTGGATGATGTCCTCACTTTTGATTTATACTGTCCTCAGACAAGTGGTGGCAACATCAGGCCCGCTTTTATTACTGTTAAATTAGTGCAGCAATTGTTGGCTGATGCTATAAATCTTTGAAGAAGAAATAGCTCTCGACTGCTTCTAGGTCCTGACTGTGGAACCACTAGATTAGATTAATTTATCCCATGTCCAGAAGCAGTTGTTTCATTTATCTTCTATTGTTGCTGCAGCCAAGTCTTACTTATCATTGCCAATATTGGACTAATATGGTTTGAATTGAAGCCACCTGGCTATGACCTTGCTTCCTGTGCTATTTTTCTGTGAATTGTCTTGCTTAGGTTACAGTATAAAGGGCATTTAGGTAATTGGATCAGGAGGCTGGAACTCAGATTGAACTCCTTGCTTAGCCATGAAGTTCTTCGCTGGGTGAGTTTGGGCAATTAGTGATTTTACAGCCTAATCCTATAAGCCACAGGTGGTGTATCTAATTTAAAACTGATGTCCAGTTTGTTTAGAGTGCTGGAAAGCGTTTGGCCTGAGAGATCAGAAAAAACACACACCAGGCATTTCTATAAAAATAAATGTATTTACATAAAACATAAACAGTTTTCCATATCCAGAAATCCTTGATAGGCTCAAAAGCTTCTTACATAAACATATTTACAGGCTCATGCATTCACACACAGAGCTGGGGGAACAAGCTGCTGCTGCTGCTGCTGCTGCTGCTGGGCTAAAACAAAACTATAACATTTCTGGTGGCTAGTCCAGGCAATGAGCAGCTTTACCTTATTTGGTCATTCTTTTCTGATCTGTTCACCCTGCCAAAGTGATTTGTTACCATAGTAACTTAGTGGCTTGCTGCTCGCAAACAACCAAATACCAACACAGCTTTGCTTATGTACAGACAGTTTTTACTTATCATTTCTGTCTTAGAAATGTGAATTCCATGTATTGCTAGAAAATATTCAAAATTATCTCTTACTGAAGTTTTCCTAGAATGCATGATGATGATGATGATGATAATTATATTAACTTCTGGCAAACCTGTAGGATCTTATATATACTGTTTTGGAGTTTGGCTATAGATATACAGTAAGTACACTGGGTGTTATGGTAGAGACATAGCAGATGGTGGCTCCTCTGGGTTGGAAGCTAAGCAGGGTCAGGTGTGGGATGGGAGATGGCTAGGCTGAACTGGCAAGTCAAAAACATTTCAGAAGAAAGAAATGGAAAACTTATTTCCCTACTCTTGTCAAGAAATCTGTGTGGACTTGTTCATGAAATCAGCAAGAAGCAAGCCCAACCCCAAGGAGTTTTTAATATGTAGAAACATGTTATAAGCAAACTACACGGGACAGCCAGGAATATATTCTGTTATATTCACTTGGATTCCCTGTTTCATAGTAAGCATGATTTGCCATGATGTTGAAATCATACAAGCTTCTGGGATTGCCATTTCCACTGTAGTAATATTAGAGGGTATGCCCGATAAGCTTTCTGGATTGCTTAGAACCTAGAAGGCTGTGATACTTGACGACCTTGCATAGAACTACTTGCTCTGCAACATAATGTTCTTGTGTCATATGAAAGCAAGGTCAAACAGCCATGCAAGTAGCAAATCTTCAGGACACTGGCAAGACCCACATTCTTTACCATGTAACATGCTTCCTGTATCGACAGGGAAGCTTTGAAATGAATATCAGATGTTGTCATGACCTCGTTGCAAGGCACAAAGAGCCTCACAACGTAGATCATGATCATTAAGAAATAGAGGAAGGAGATAATTAAACCAGGGATTAACACAAGCACCCAAAAGCACCCACACCCATGGACCCATAGGCGGCTGAAAAGAAGGACATCGGAAGAACGGAGATAAGCCGCACCTGGTGTCCTGGAGGACACAACCGAATCCGGGGGACAAAGGAAGACACCGGGAAAACGCCCAGGCAGCCATCAAGGGTCCCATCAAGAGGGAATGGGACAATGCAGGGTGGAGGAGCCCGGGGCACTACAAGAGGGTATAAAAGGGGCACCTCCACACCATCACCCCTGTTCCTGTTTTTCGTTCTGTCAGCCATCATTCCAATAAACCAGAAATCCTTAATACCCATTAAGTGAGTCTGTGTCTTATTGCGAAGCGAGACTGACCCTGACAGATGTCTTCTGCTTATGCTGATTTACTCGAGGATAAAGATGATATTCGAGTTTTCCTGTATTTAGGGAACAAGAATAATCTATTACAATAACATGAAGGGTTAATTTACAGGGTATCTGTGCCTTTGATTATAATAATTTATTAAACTTTTATGCTGCCTGACTCTCAACGACTCTGGGTGCCTCACAACAATCAAAGACAGTTTAACAACAATAAAGTTAATGCCAATGTGTTGTTCCCTTTCTTCTCTGGGCAAGCAGACACCCCTGCTGCCAAAAATGACACCCTCTATTTCCTTATCTTGATGATTGTAAACTAATTATTCAGTCAGCCTATAGTCCTCAGAATTTGGTGTATCCTGTATAAGATCTGTGTTAATAGGATATCAGGGCTCTTGGCTTTGCTTGCTAGGAGTCTGGTGATTTCAGTATCCTTTTGCTAGCTTAAAGGAAACAAGCTTTTGGATCTCCAATCATTTGACTTTCTGTGGAGGTGAGTTTTCCACCTCATGCTACTAATTTCTAAACCGGGGCCTCTCAAACTGTGTGGTACTGTGATGGTCAAAAATGACAGACATGTGTGACATCCCCTCTCCCAAAACAAAACCAGTGTTTTCACTGAAGGATAGATAGAAGCAAGAAGTAAACATATCACCCACCCTCCATAATCAAATTTCAGTCTATGTACTAAATAAAACAAAGATAGAGCCCCACAGCCTCACAAATAAAATCTTTCATTGGAAGAAACAACCAAATTCAAAACTACCAGTCAATGGGAAGGGTGACCCATGTAAGCTCTGAGCAACCCCTTAAATCTGGGCCCCATGTTTGAGCCAGCCACTCTCACTCCCCATGTGCCCTGAACAGACACTTGCTCTACATAGCAGTAACCACAGAAGATCTTGACTCACTCCCACCCACCAACCCATCCAGGTGGGGGCGGGGCGGGGCAAAATTCTTGACAGTGATCCAGCCAATCCCAGAATCTTTGCTGTACATCAGTGTTTTTCAGCCTCAGCAACTTTAAGATGTGTGGACTTCAACATGCTGGCTGAGGAATTCTGGGAGTTGAAGTCCACACATCTTACAGTTGCTGAGGTTGAGAAACACTGCTCTAAATGATTCTAAACTACTTTTTGAAAAACAGGGATCTGAAGCTGGATGTACAGAACTAGTGGTCTGTTTATTTATGAAAATTTGCTGATGGTTTTTAATTTGCTGATTTAATATTTTATTGAATACGAAAAATGTTTTTTAACCAAAAATGTGTATATACATTTTTCAGTAATTTAATAGATACATTAAAAATTATTTACTTGATTCAGATTCTGAAGGAAATGTTGGATGTTTAGAAAGCAAGTTTGTTCAATTCAAATGCTGTTTGATAATTTTAAGAAATGAGTCAACTAGAGTAGATCAGTTATTGCCCAACTGACATTATTCTGTTAGTTTCTTTTCCTAATGTTGATTCTCTAATTTTGGGCTGCAGATATCATTGTATTTAGATTTTAAATTTTCAATCTTATCTTCCAAGGTGACTTACAAAGAAAACAACAACATGGATTAGTGGCCCCTTCATACTCTATATTTCATGGCTTCCTTGAATAATTTGTGATTGTTTGAATCAAAGCAGTATAGTAGGTATTTCAGGTTTATTAATGTATATATTGTTAATTAATTCTAGTCATGTAGTCATACTAATTGTAGCCTGTCCAAATAATTTCAAAATGACAATTTCAGAAAGAAATGTTGAAGTTTATGTATTTAACTCTCTAGAAAATAGAATAACCGTTTCAACTGTACCATATCTCGCTGAATCTCATCTTGAAAACATGGGAATTCGGTAAGGAAAATTTTTATCTGTTCAGATTTAAGAAATGATAAAAATATGCAATTTTATGTCTTCTGCATCTGCAAAACTCTTCGATTTTGGGTTATTCTGGGTTGCCCGAATACCATAATATGCTTAAGTGATGCATAATATGCTTTAGTTTTCAGAAGCTGATTTTTGGGAAGATTTTTTGTGTTGCTTTGGTACACAAAAAGAAAAAGAACTGGAAGATACAAAAAAGAAAAAAATACAGAAAGAAAAACAATAAGAAAACAAAATGAAAACATTGTAATATACACCAAAACATTCACCTCTGTTTTTAAATGTTGCATTATATCCTGCCCACACAAAATAATATCAGTTTGTCTTCCCATTGTGTTGAGAGACAGTTCACAAATCATCAGTCCAAAATGGTACATCTCGGGTATCACTGTCTTCACATTGTGACAAGTTTCTTTGGTACACACTGTCATAATTTCCGGGATAACACAAACTGAGACAGTGCACTAACATCTATCTTTTGAACAAAAATGCTTTTATTATCACAAAGTTATACAATAAACAACTTATTGGTGAAAAACAAAATAAAGTTTTCCCCTAATGATGTAGTATTGTGACTTTTTATTGCTAGTGATTTCTTTTTAATAAGAATTGATTTTACTTTTTCTTACTGTTTCACTTATTTCATTTTGTCCTCTTAATGCTATTTATGTTCTTATTCTGCTCCTCTCTGTATCTTCTGATGCAACACCCTGTTTCAGTTCCCTGCATTCTATTCTCTGTTTCCCCTTGTAACCTTTCCTGTTTCTTTTAACTCTGTTTTTTTCCCTAAGAACTGTTGCCCCAATCAAAGTTGTGTGGGTTTTTGCAGCCCTGAGTCTCTCAGAGATTTGCTGCGAGGGGGCTTATTCCCTATGGATGGAAGGCTACCCTGTTTCCCCTTGGTGGGCCAGCACCTAAATCACACACAGAAGCTTTTGACTTCTGTCACAGGATTGCTGCTTTTGTGCCACACCCATTTGCCACCTAACCCTGCCTCTTTGCCCCATCTCTCACTGTTGCTCTGGGACCTTTCTGGCTTCCCTGCCACTCAACGTCACTTCTGGATTCCGCCGTCATTCTGGAGCTCTGGCATCTCCATCTTAAATTCATGCTTTGCCTATGTTCCCTTATCTTGCCTCTTAAGATCTGGAGAAAATGGTCATCTAAGAATGATAAGGAGACAAATCCTGGGAAAAGAAAAGTGCATTCCCTGCCGCTTTATCTGGAAGTATTTTGGAAAGGCTTATGTTTGAGAATGCGAACCAGTTTGGTGTAGTAAAAATAATATAATGTAATAATAAAATAGAAGGCATGAGGCTAGAAACCGGGAGACTGTAGACCTACCTTAGGCACAAAGCCAGCTGAGTGACCTTGGGCCAGTTATCTTCTCTCAGCCCTAGGAAGGAGGCAATGGCAAGCCACTTCCAAAATTTTGCCAAGAAAACTGCAGGAAAAAAAACCCAAATGTCAGCACCTGTTCATTCGAGCATTCACACAATAACAGTCAGGAAGCTGGGATCCTTGAACTGTTTTAATGAAGGGAAATGAATAGTACAGAGGTAAAGCTGCGAATGGAGAGTTCCCGCTCAAACCTAGATTTAAAACTACATTCCCTTAACTGGTTCCCTTTCCCACAAAAGTATGTACCCCACCACCCCGATCCAGGTGGTGTTTCTGGTGTATCTCAAGCCATTGTCCTTGATGTCTCCCATCATGAAAGTGTAGCCATAATAATACACTTCATGCTCCGACTTCACACCCCCTCCCATCTGGCGACACAGAGTCTACAACAGTGATAAGGAAACGATGGCAGATGCTCCAACAAGGGGTCCTGTGAATCCTTTGATGGGGTGGGGGATCTGACACCAAAACTTGTCCAGGTAGCCGCCATGAGTCAACACTGACTTTAAGGTACACACACCTCTGAGAAGGGGAGGGGGCTGAGAAATTTTGAGCTTGGGAAGGGAATGCCAAAGATAGGAAATGGTACACCATGAGATTTTGGGGGGTGAATATTCTTTCCTTGTGCATTAAATTTGTAACTGCCTTGATGTTTTTAAAAAGGATTTTTGCCTTTTAATTTGAAACATGGAGCAGATGACAAGCAGGCTGATTCAGGCCTCAGAACTTGGACAGAGTTGTCCCCTTTGACCTGATGAAAGTCTAACTTAACAGGTCACTCTACCATCACCCTGGATCCCTAAGGCGATATAACCATCAGCTTTGGGCATGCTCGTTTCTCCGCAAGGGGGGGAGGAGCCCGAAATATAGAGGGGGGAGACGGGTTGGGGTTTTCCATTGGTGGGTCGTGGTCAAGCCCGGCTCTTACTTCCAGGCACTTCCAGCTCCGTTAGCATGGCAGGGCGGTCCCCTCCCTCAGCGGGCTCGCCCGGGGCAAGGTCGGGGCGGGGCGGAGCCCGCGCGAGCTAAGGAAAGCAGCTGCTCGCTCTCCGCCACATCAGAGCAGCGCGACGATGTCGAGCAGCAACCGGGAAGGGGCCCGGCCCACCAGCCCGGCCGATGGCTTCAGCACGCCTGAAAAGCGCGGCTTTACCGCTGCGGGCTTGGCGGATCTTATTGGGCTCCACCCTCGGCTCTGGGACACGGAGCAGCTGTGCGCCTTCCTCCAGCGCCAGGGCTTCCAGGATGAGGAGCTGCACTGCGTTAGAGGTACGCGGGGAAACCGGCAAGCGAAACAGCGGGCCGGGCCGGGCCGCGGGAAGGTTTGCCGACGAGCCGCCGCCTAGTGTTGCTGCAGGCGCTTGCCGAGCATTTGAACCACGGATTGGTACCCGCCCGGGCGACGTCGCCTTTGGCTCTGTCTGGCCTCGCGCAGGTTGATGGCGGGAATCCGCTGAGGGATGTGGGTGCAATTCGGGGCTGAAGCCCTTTCATGGTTCTTACGATTCACTGCAGACGGAAAAGCTACCCGGAACGCGAGAATCTTGGCCACTTGCTGGAAGAGACTAGAATCGGAACGCTTTTTCTTTCGAGGTCTCTCTTGCACTCGGACTAACGGGACCTCTGACCCGAAGCCCCGTTTGGTGCGGAGCGCTCCAAAAGTGGATGCCCGTCCTCTCCGGTTAGCAAGGGGCAGGTTTACTTTCACGCCTGGTGCTATCGAGAGAAGGCAGTGGCACTTTTTCTACTGCAGAACACGGAATCAAAGGGCTTTCCCCTACATGCCCCTAGCCATGGCACACATACACACTGGCAGCATCCTTTTTCTGCCACGTTTGGCTTCATCCTGTCCACAGCCCGTGACCTGAGTGAGACACGCTTGAATTATCCTTAGTTATAGGGCTGTTAAAGTGAAGTTCTCCCCTCCCCCGCTTTTCTAACAACATTGAAAGGCAGCCTCGGAGTGTTTAAAATCTGTTAGGATTGGTCTCCCACTTACCTCCCCACAGAGGAGGCAGAATAGGGATTAGGAATGGAGAACAAATTCTGTAGCAATATAGTTTTCTGCCTTCTCAAGGGTACTTGGGTAGCACTTTAATTCAGCAGTAGGAAAAGGCCCAGATGATGGGCTTTTCTTGTTTTTAAGGGGAACTGAGCCCTATGGTGGTAGGCAGCCCTGTTTCGCTAAACAGGTCCCTTCTGGGCAAGGAGGGACCAGGGCAGCCTTTGCAGGCCGCTGTGAAGAATATTCGCAGCATGTGTTGGATAACGTCGCTTGACTTTGCTTGGAATTAGATGCCAGCTGAGCAGGTCCTTTGGAAGTAATTGGGACGTGTTTGAGCCAGTTACTCCAAAGGAATTGGACAGGGTCCTTGGGGCTGTGAGTTTTGTACCCGTGCCCCTTCCTGGTTGGTTAAGGCCTCCTGGGAGGTGGCACCCAGTTGGGTCCAAGTGGTGATTAATGCACCATGGGAGCTGGTGGTGCTGCCTGCCTTGAAGGAGGCAGTGGTTTGCCTCAAGAGGCCATCTTTGGACCTGCCTGATATGTAAATTTCAACCAGTCTTCTGTCTTCCCTTTTTATGGAAGGTTGTTCTGAGGGTGGTGGGCACTCAGCTGCAGAGGGCCCTGGATGAAGCAGATTATCTGGACCCTTTTCATTTGGGGTTCAGGTTGGTGTACACATCTGGCAGCATGGGGCTGTCCAAGATCCAGCGCATCTGATGGTGTGCTGATTATTGCCGGAGCCTTGTACTGTCAATGACCTACAGCAAGCTAATGACAAAGCTGTGGCAGTGGCTACATTTTGGCAGAGCAAAGTTTGGTCTAGACATTAAATAAATAAATAGCATGGGGTATGTTACAGGCACTATCAGATTCGGCTTATGGTCACTCAAACATAGGTATTTCAGGTTTATTAATGAATATATTGTTAATTAATTCTAGTCATGTAGTCATACTAATTGTAGCCTGTCCAAATAATTTCAAAATGACAATTTCAGAAAGAAATGTTGAAGTTTATGTATTTAACTCTCTAGAAAATGGAATAACCGGTTCAACTGTACCATATCTCGCTGAATCTCATCTTGAAAACATGGGAATTCGGTAAGGAAAATTTTTATCTGTTCAGATTTAAGAAATGATAAAAATATGCAATTTTATGTCTTCTGCATCTGCAAAACTCTTCGATTTTGGGTTATTCTGGGTTGCCCGAATACCATAATATGCTTAAGTGATTTTAGTTTTCAGAAGCTGATTTTTGGGAAGATTTTTTGTGTTGCTTTGGTACACAAAAGGAAAAAGAACTGGAAGATACAAAAAAGAAAAAAATACAGAAAGAAAAACAATAAGAAAACAAAATGAAAACATTATAATATACACCAAAACATTCACCTCTGTTTTTAAATGTTGCATTATATCCTGCCCACACAAAATAATATCAGTTTGTCTTCCCATTGTGTTGAGAGAGAGACAGTTCACAAATCATCAGTCCAAAATGGTACATCTCGGGTATCGCTGTCTTTACATTGTGACAAGTTTCTTTGGTACACACTGTCATAGTTTTTGGGGATAACACAAACTGAGACAGTGCACTAACATCTATCTTTTGAACAAAAATGCTTTTATTATCACAAAGTTATACAATAAACAACTTATTGGTGAAAAACAAAATAAAGTTTTCCCCTAATGATGTAGTATTGTGACTTTTTATTGCTAGTGATTTCTTACTTTTTAATAAGAATTTATTTTGTTAATATGTTTTCTACTACAGATTAAGGTTACTATGGTAACTAATCATTTTGGCCTGGTGAAGAGGTTGAATTTAATTGTCCCCTTTTCACGTGTTAATGGTTTTATTGCCTAAGGGAGGAACTTGCCTGAACTTGTTTTAGTTTCAGTTTCCCTTCTGTGTAGGCTTGCAGAGAATACGCAGCTGAGAGAAATCTCTCAGCAAACAGCCTTTAGATATGTTTGCTTTCTGTAAATAAAATTATTTTTATAGAAATGCCTGGTGTGTGACTTTTCTGATCTCTCCTGGGCCGAAGGCTTTCTAGCACTCTGCCAACATATTTTACTTTATCTCACTGTTTCACTTATTTCATTTTGTCCTCTTAATGCTATTTATGTTCCTATTCTGTTCCTCTCTGTATCTTCTGATGCAACACCCTGTTTCTGTTCCCTGCATTCTATTCTCTGTTTCCCCTTGTAACCTTTCCTGTTTCTTTTAACTCTGTTTTTTTTTCCCTAAGAACTGTTGCCCCAATCAAAGTTGTGTGGGTTTTTGCAGCCCTGAGTCTCTTAGAGATTTGCTGTGAGTGGGCTTATTCCCTATGGATGGAAGGCTACCCTGTTTCCCCTTGGTGGGCCAGCACCTAAATCACACACAGAAGCTTTTGACTTCCGTCACAGGATTGCTGCTTTTGTGCTACACCCATTTGCCACCTAACCCTGCCTCTTTGCCCCATCTCTCACTGCTGCTCTGGGACCTTTCTGGCTTCCCTGCCACTCAACGTCACTTCTGGATTCCGCCGTCATTCTGGAGCTCTGGCATCTCCTCCAATGCCACAGGATGCCTTTTCTGCCACCACTCACCTTCTGCCACTTATACAATCATTGTTAAGTCTCCACTGAATCTTCCCTCCCTCAAGGCTGCTTTTTCCACTGTATCTGTTGTGTGTGCATCATCAAATGGCAAAAACCCCTGCCCTCCCCTAAACAATCCCTGCTGCTTTTCCCTTTTGAATTCTGGCTCTCTTAAAACTGGGGCAGAGGGGCTATAGTGTCATTCATGCAAGGGTTTAGGGGGGTGGAGGTGGGGAAATGCAGTTCCGGCTCACCCTGCCATGTACCCTATGCTTGATAAATCCAAAGTTCTGTTGATATTCCAAATTTTCAGTTATAACTCAACATGTTATTAACATATTTAAACCTTGTTTACAAGCTGATCAATATTAATTTTTTTAGAAGTTAATTGATCACAAAACTAAGAATTTGGTTTAGTTTTGACTTTGATACACTGGCAGATAATATATAATAGGGCTGTGTAAAGCATTTGAAAGGGTTGCTTTGCCAAGTGCATTGGCATGAGTGAAACAGGCCTTCTGAAAGCATTAAGGCAGCTGTTTCCTTTAGGAGCCCTGGCAAAGCTATTTTGTAGTTGTTCCTGCTTTCATATGCTGGCACAGTTACTGTGCTTCCCTGGAAGTCTCACTGAAGGGTGGCCTGTGCACACAAACTATAACAACTAGAAAAAGCCTTCAAAGCCCCTATAGTGAGGTATTTTGAAGATGCAACTGTTTGAAGCTTCAAGGAGGAGTGTTCCACTCACACCAATGCATTTTGCGACATGCCCCTTTGAATGCTTTGTGCAGCTCTAACGTAAGTTGTGATCTGAATCGCCAAATTCAAACAAAGCTGCAATTGATGTACTCTGTCAACAGTTTAGGATACAGTAAATCAGGGCCAGCTTTAGGCTGAGTGGGCACCAAAGCTTAGAGGGCACCAGTGCTATCCCTTCTTTTGAATCATTCTAAAAATGCTGATCTTTGCATTGGTGGGAGGTGGCGCTATCAGTCATTGTGGTCTATGGGCGCCATATACCCTTGAGTCACCACTGCTGTAAAGCAACGTAACAATGGATACTGCTTTGCTTTCACTTAGGTTTTTCAGGGTATGCATGAGGATGATGTCCTAACAGCCAGGAAACACACTGAGACAAGGAACTGGTCTCTAATATTTATTGCTAGTACTTAACAGAAATCCTAACAAACTGAAGAAGCGTGGGAAAACCCAGACATATAAACCCCAAGGGTTAAGGCGGTCCCGATCTGTGTCTCTTTGAATGGCTGCCCAATTCCTCAGTGCTACGCATGCGCTTGACAGTCTGGATGGGAGCCCCCTGCTCGCCATCCTTACTCATGACAGATGTAGTATGCATACCCTTTTCTACCTGTAATCTGCTGAACATTCCGCAGGGTAAAAAGAAAAAATGAAATATATGTATATGTCCTTCTCATTAGTACAGTTAATGTGGAAATGTAAATTTAACTTTTCTTTGAAATAGTAAAATACATTTATACATTTTGTTCCTATCCTTTAAAAATGAGTGGTTTCATCACTATCACTATTCACCAGAAGATATTTTGCTGAAATCTTCTGTAGAAATTATTGTGGTAATAACAGTTAATTTAGCTCTCATATCATGTTCATTACTAAATAAAATATTGGATTATTGGTTAAGTCATATTATATGCTTGATTTTCAGAGCTGTAGGGGTGAGAGTGCAGCTGCTAACTTGTGTGCGCAAACTGGCACAAAGTCACACTGATATAACAAAGGTGAGAGAACAATTCCTTTCTTCTTTATTATATATACTGAAAGTGGAATGACCCTTCCAATCATACCTAATTTATGTATCAAACAAAATTAGTCTTGCATATATATCATATCTTCTTGTATTACTAAATTACTATTTAGTGTCAATTTCTCCTGGTAATTAAGATCTGATTTAAGCTTCCTTCCCAACAGCATCCAAATATGTCTTGTGACCTCTAATGCAGGAATGGGGGCAACTGATTTTTGAGTAAAACAGAACTGCCACAATAAGAAAGGGACAATTAATAACTTTCTCATTATGAACATAATGTTTTGAGAATTACTTAAATTCCATGAAGAAATGGAAATTTGGATCAGCCCAGTGATAAAGCTGAAAATCTAGAAAGTTAAAATCCTCTGCTTCAAACGAAAATTGCAGTTAAAAAAAAAAAACAGGGGCTCTGTCCCTTCCATAAGAACGTTCTTTTTTTATAGTAAATTTTAAGTTTCAAAGAAAGAATAAAAATTAAAAAAAACAAAATACTACCAAAAAAACCTTAAAAAGTGCATAAACACGAGAAGAAAAAAATTTACAGGAAGATGTGGCTTCTGACTTTTAACAGTGTAATGATTGCCCAGCCCAAATACTCAGACTCACAAGTGAATGCTAAATGAAATCTGATTTATTTAGGAACTTAGGACAAATACAGAGAAAGCTGAGAATGAGCAAAAGCGCGCCAAATACAAACTTAAAACTCCTCCAGTGCACACGTGTCCCGCCCCCGTTACATCAGCCCCGCCCGGTCCAGGTGCTAGCAAACGTCAGACGTGCTAGCCTGGGAAAGCAACCTTGAACATAACAGATAATAGGGAAACATTCCAAAGCGAAGCCAAGAGATAAGCAGTGCCCTCCTACCATGAGAGATGAAACACGCAACCAATTAATGACATGAGAAACGTTACGATGTCTCGGAGGCATTGAAACGGCGAACATGACAAACAGGAAGAATATACAAAGTTTCCATAATCAATCTCTTACTCTATATTAAACCAAAACACCACATTATTTCTATAAATCATTCCCCTTTAACACATAATAAAAATCACTAAGTACAGTTGTTCCTCCCCCTTATATTAAAATGAAGAAAAAAATCATATAAACCTCTTAAACATCTTTCTCCCCTTCAAAAGATAAAGCATATTTAATCGTTCCCTTCCTACCACTATTCTATACATTTCTGTCTTCTGTAATAAAAATCAAATTGAAAGGCACATAAGTTGTCAGCTATTATACTTAATGGTATAACAATTTTAATAATCCCAATCTTAATAAACACAAAAAACAAAGCCAATTCAAAACAGTAAATCCAAATCTTTAAAGTCAAATAACGTCAGTCAAATCCTAAAAGCAAATCAAATAAACATTCTTCATTCCTTAACTCTCTTCAAAATAAACCAAAGCAGTTACATGTTCCCAAGATATGCACAGAGCTTTCTTCTTAAAATCAAACAGCCCAGCTCCCCCACTCCAAAATTCCAGGTTCTTTTCATGGCATTTCACCAGGAGATTGACCCTATTTATGGCTTGTAGATCACTCTGTCTCCTAGATTTCTTCAGCTCCATTATCCAGTCTTCATCCAGCATCTTGACAGAAATCCCAATCTCAATCTTAAAAGAAACCTTTCTATCGCTCTTAGATTCTTCAACTTCATCCACCACTTCCCCAACCTGATGGCGCATTTTAGATCTCATATTTTCCACAATGTCCTGGATATCTTGCGTAAAAGTTTGATAATAGTCAGAAGATATTTGTTTGAAGTCGTGGTGAAGGTCAGAAAGGATCTGTTTCAAATCCTCCTTGTCCCACACAGTAGATTATGGTGCCCCCTAGGAACTTAATCAGCAAAAGTCGAAGATATGGGAAGGTTTGAAAGTTGTTTATACAAAGTGAGAGTGAATAGTAGACTGTTCTCAAGGGAAAGTGAAGACAGACAGCTGAGGGTTCAAATCAGCCATTCAACGTGTAGGAAAATGCTAATATCTTCAAATTTAATACAAAAATAATAACAGGAAGACAATTGTTTACTCAGTCTTTGAAATTTCCTTTGGAAGGAAAACAAAATCCAAAACTTAAAAAAAGAATGAAAAAAGGTAATTCCAAAAATAACATTAAGCCCCAAGAGAAGCAGTTTCTTTTCACTGTAAAAAGCCTCTCTTGGGGTATATATAAAGAAAACAAAAACAAATGGCGATATAGAAATGGGGTGGCCGATCTTAGTATCCCTTTAAGGCTACAGTGCAGCTTGGAAATGGTGATGTCCCCTCCTCTTGGGTGCTTTTACTGTTGACCATGAAACGCTGCTTGTGATCTCCTGGTTGCAAGCCACTGTTCTGGAGGACAAATGGGATAATTCCATGTATTCTCCTTGATCTGGAGAACATTTCTGGGCCTCAGGAAACCCTACCTGAGCCCAAAAAAAGCCACCGAGCTGTCAGCTCTGCCCGCCGAAACATCAGGCACAGCCATTCAGTCTGCCATTCTCACCATAATCCCCATAAGAACTTTCTTAATATTCTTGAAACAGATGTTTTTGTAAAGAAAAATCCTCCTTTCTCTGCAGCCTTTATTTCCTGCCCCAAATCTGCTCAAGATGGTAAGAAAGTGACCATCTACAGTAGTCCTGGGAACGTTAGAAGAAAGGATAAATAGCAAGCATTTAAATCATTAGCCTATGATTTTCAACTTTTGTTTTATATGGGTGGTGAATTTGTCCCAGTTGATTTTCAGTTAGGCTATTCGTTGTTTGTTAGTCATGTGTTTTTAGTTACCCTGTGATTATCTTAATTTTTTAGAATTAGAAAAAGAGAATGTTTATTCTTGATTGAAAGATTATTCATCATAGATTAACTGATATTTTAAAATTTTGTTTTGCTTTTTCCAGGTATTTAATGATCCAATCCATGGTCATATTGAAATGCATCCTCTTCTTGTTCGCATCATTGACACACCTCAGTTTCAACGTCTACGATACATTAAGCAGTTGGGTGGCACTTACTATATCTTCCCAGGAGCATCACACAACCGCTTTGAACATTCTCTTGGGTAAGGAGTATTGTTTAGTTGTTTTTACACTGAAATTGGCTTTGTAAATATAAATAAAATGGTTCCACTGAATTCAAAAAAAGCAGCTGGTTCCTGCTATATGTTTTCCTTTGAGGGAGTTTTTTATATTTAAAGTCTAAACCCATATTTAGATACATTTAAAACTTAGCATAGTTTGATAAACAATTTTTCTTAAACTTTGGATTTCTCCACTAAAAATTATAGTTGAAAAGAAATACTGCTTGTCTTATGTAGCCAATACCTTGAATATAATGAATTTTATTATGTTGAATGCCGTTAGTAAAACTGGGCTTTGGGTAGAGAGAATCTCTGTGTTGTAGGGTTTACATGCAAGAATAGAACAAGAGAAAGGAAAGCTTTTCTTCAGTTCTGCTTGAGCCAAAGAGAACTGGGCTCTAAATAGTGTAAATAAAATACGGGCAAGAATACATAGAATACATATTGTTTTCTTCCTTTAAAAAGGGAAAAAAAACATTCTTCCTTGTTTCACATTAAATTTCACATTAAATGGATGCATGAGGAAGATTAAATTGTTCAAAACAAAGGATCGGTAATATGAAACTTTCTCTATTGTATGATATTGAAATTCAGAATTTACATTAAATAAGCCTTATAGCAGTTCATAATTGCATTGCATTAATGAATTAAGTTCCTATTTGATTTATAAACCTTAAACTCAGGACATAGAAAAGTTAATGTCTTGCCTTTTTGGAAAAGGGTTAGTCATCTCGCAGGCCGTTTGGTGCAGGCATTGCAAGAACGACAACCTGAACTGTGTATTGATCAGAGGGATATTCTGTGTGTTCAGATTGCTGGACTTTGTCATGATTTGGGTAAGGATGTTCTTTGTTAATAAGTAATACATATATAAATATACTATATCATTCTAAACTACTTCTAGTGATGGTCTTAACAACTGTACTATGGCATAAACCTCTGCATCCACATGATCAGATTCATGGTGCCCTGAGGTAGAAAAATACACAGATTCATGCTTGTGGGAAAGGAGTGGGGTGGAATTGTAAGATACTGCATTCAACATAAGACAAGTGAACCAATTTCTATGCAAAAGAATAAATAGATACAAATGTGATATCAACTGTGTCAGTATTTAAAATAGGGTGGGAGCACTTCAATCTCCCAGGACTGTTGCTGAGCCTAAAGTGGCTAAGGTTGTACAAAGGGATTACAAAAGTCAATTTAATTATGAAATGCCTAAAGTAGAATTTACTAGTTTGATTCTTATCTATCATGGAGATGCAGTAATTTGTTTGGTCTAGTGGTAAAGTAGTCCAGTTTGGTCTAGTGGTTAAGGCAATGGGATAGAAACCCAGAGACTGTGAGTTCTAGTCCTGCCTTGGGCAGGAAGACCGGCTGGGTGACCTTGGGCCAGTCACTCTCTCTCAGTCCAACTCACCTCCCAGGGTTGTTGTTGTGAGGAAAATAGGAGGAGGAAGGAGTATTAGGTATGTTCGCCACCTTGAGTTATTTATAAAAATAAGGCAGGATAGAAAATTAAATAAATAAAATAAAATAAATTCAGAGTTTCTTAACCAATGGAATGTGAACAACTGGTAGTACACAGAAGTAATCTAGGTGGGGTGACAGTCTTTCCCAAATCCTATGAAAGGAGAAAGTCACAAGGCCAATCTCCAGCCAAGTATGGTGAAACAGAGAATGCTGAACATCCACAGGAGTATGCTTCTGGAGTCCATGACTGGACTGCTTGGGGTTTACAGTCAATTTTTTTTTCCTTAGGTTCCTCTCGCTCTTTATTTGGATATATTTTTTTATTTGGGCTTAGGGGAAGACTCTCCTCACAGTGGCAAACCCTATTTTAGCCCTAGTTAGCTCTCATTATTTTGCAGCAGTAGCTGTAAAATTTGTCAGGGTAGTTAACCTCAATTGCAGTCACTGACCAACAAGTGAATTTGTCAGGAGTATTATTACACTGTCTAGTTCCTCAGGCTACCAGCCTTCAAGTCCAAGATTACTTTTGGTTAATTTGCTAGGTAGGTACGTTTACAACAAAGTCTGAGCTGCAGCCAGCCACCATTTTTGTGTTCTGGGTTGAATGCAAAAGCATTCACAGAAATAGATAAGACTCTAATGCCACTGTTTTGCTTTGCAACATGCCAGCTTTTTAATTTTATTCATTTTAATTTTAATATTTAAAAACATCTAAAAGAAAAGTAAGGCAGGAGAATCTTGCCGTGGGAATTCTGGCAATAGGTTAGCATCATTATTTCTGTGAAAGAAAAATGAAACATAGTTTTAATATGCAGTGCAATTGTTCAAAAGATGAATCTCGTATATTATCAGTTAACAGAAATAGTAAGTCCATATGATAAGGTTCTCCTTTTTTGAGGAACCGATTGCAGACCATGTTTTTTTAATAATGTAACAGCAATATCTTGCCACTTTCTTTGATTTCGAGTTTGTTTTGCTGGCTTAGTATTGCTTTTAACCTTTAAAGTTCTACTCTAGAATATAAGATTTATTTCAACATAATCTTTTCAACATGAATAATTAAAATACTGATATTCTGAAAATGGCTAGAAAGTTAAATTTTAAGTTTACATGTTCCATGATGTTTGACTGCATCTTATACGTATCTTAAGCCTCATGTGGTGCAGAGTGGTAGGTGGCAGTATTGCAACCAAAACTCTCCCCGCGACCCGAGTTTGATCCCAGTGGAAGCTGGATTCTCGGGCAGCCGGCTTAGGTCGACTCAGCCTCCCATCCTTCTGAGGTCAGTAAAATGAGCACCCAGCTCACTAGGGAAGGCGACAACTGGGGAAGGCAATGGCAAACCACCCCACTATAGTCTGCCAAGAAAATGTCATGAAAGCGGCATCCCCCCAGAGGGCCAGACATGACTCGGTGCTTGCACAGGGGACCTTTCACCTTTTTTTAGTACGTATCTTAACTTGATGCTCCCCTGGAAGTTGTCGTCTTCTTCTTATTGTTTTGATATGATTGTGAATCAGAGGGGAAGAGGGTGGAATAAAAAATGACCAGGTCAGGTTCAATAAACAATAAGTGAATCCTTTGGGTTTAATAGATTTAGTAACACCATAGTTTGAGGAATGTTTGTGCGTGTATCTGAGTATATCTGTGTGTTTATGAAAACACACGAATACATCTTAACTCTGCCACAGAGACAAATTGCGTAATCTTTACTTTTAGGTCATGGACCATTTTCACATATGTTTGATGCAAGATTCATTCCACTTGCTCGTCCAGGATTAAAATGGAAGGTAAGTGTTGTACACGAAGTAAATATGTAGTCAAATATTTCTGTGACTAAAGAAAAAAGAAATGCTTCCTTCTAATCAGTAGTTACAACTGATGCTTATAAATTGGATATTATTTATTTATTTATTTATTTACATTTGTTATAGCCACACACTCTGGTAGGCTCAGAGTGGCTTACAAATTCAGAAACAATAAAGACAGTTAAAAAACATACAACAGCATAGACATCCCAGACTAAAATGATCATCATAATAGTGAAGAATCACAAAGGGGCCCCACAGCACATTAACCCTAGGTCTGGGGCCAAAACCAGGTCTTGAAGGCTTTTCAGAACCTCAGGAAAGAGGGCACTGTCTGTATCTCTGGGGTGTGCTGTTCCAAAGGCCGAGGCCGTGATAGAGATGGTGCACTTCCTCCATCCTATAAGATGGCAACATTTAATAGAAAGGACCTGGAGTGCACCCACTTTGCCGGAACATACCAGGCAGGCAGAAACGATTGGAGAAAGGCAGTCCCTCAGGTATCCTATGCTCTGAAAGGCCAGCACCTTGAATTGCACCTGGAATCTGATTGGCAACCAATGCAGCTGGCATAGGAGTGGTGATACATATGCATACCAAAAAGCGCCCACTGCGTTTTGTACCATGTAGCTTCTAGATCAGCCTTTCTCAACCTTTTGACCCTGGAGGAACCCTTGAAATGTTTTTCAGGCCTCAGGCTCAAATATAGGACACAAGTTACAAAATGTGTTATATTTGTTTCTTGTGTAGGCCTGTATATATGCAATAACAGTGTTCTTGAACTAAAGTAAAGAATGAAACTTACCTCTTTAATGTGAAGTTGCCTGAATTTGAAATAATTTTTTAAATAAATTGTGATCTCCCAGGGAATCCTTAGTGACCTCTTGCGGAACCTTAGGGTTCCACAGAATCCTGGTTGAGAAACCCTGTCTAGATGTTCTTCATGGGCAGACCCATGTAGAGCGCATTGCAATAATCTAATCGTGAGGTGACCAAGGTGTGAGTAATTGCCTGTAAGGTCTCCCAGTTGAGGAAAGGGTGCAACTGGAGATGAACCTGTGCAAAGGCCCTCTTGGCCACAGCTTCCACCTGCTCTTCGAGTAGTAACTCCCAAGGACTCCCAAGTTTTACAACAGTTTCAAATGAGGAAGTGCTACCCCATCAAATGCCAGTGATAGAGATGTCCTCGACCCAGGGCCGCAACTGGGGGGGGGCAAGTGGGGCATGTGCCCCGGGTGCCATGCTGGGGGGTGCCAAAATGAGCATGGGGGGGCACCAAAATGAGTGCGGTGGATGCCAAAATGGGCACGGAATCCATGTTTGACCTGGGTGACACAGACCCTAGTTGCGGGCCTGCCTTGACCCCAGCCAAACAGCCACAGCCACTCAGTCTTGTCAGGATTGAGCCAAAGTCTGTTCCTCCTCATCTAGACCTGTACAGCCTCTAGGTGCTGGGTCAGTACATTGACAGCTTCATTTGCACAGCCCAGGGTTGAGATGTACAGCAGGGTATCATCAGCATACCGATGATACCAGACCCTGAACCAAAAGATGACCTTACCCAGCAACTTCATGTAGATGTTAAATAGGAGAGGGGAGAACATTGAGCCAGACCGTTTAAGGGCTCAAAAGTACTTTGCTGTTCATTATTACATTATTAAGGTATAGATCACCCCACAAGTGATGGGCCACTCATAAGCAGGAATTCAAAGATATCTGATTTATTAAAGAATAGCATGCAGGATCACAAAGAAAGCTGAGAATGGTAAAAGCGCGAGTGTCATGTTCATCGTTCCAATGGTTTGCATACATCGTAACGTTTCGCATGTCATGGTTTCTGATCCGTGTCTATCATCTGCGGGGTGGGGAATTTCAGCTCTGCCAGGCTGTTATCTTTCTGTTGCCCTGAAGGAATGTGTGTTTGGGTTATGACATGTATTCAAGGTTACTTTCCCAGGCAGATGTGTGATGCTTGCCAGGCCTGGGAGGGGGTGGTTGCGAGGGTGGGGTGGGGGGGCGGGATCGGCTTGGAGGCGAGGGTTTTTAGTTTGTATTTGGCGCGCTTTTGCTTATTCTCAGCTTTCTTCGTATTTGCATACTATCCTTTCAATAAATCAATTTTATTCACTAAACTCTGGTGAGACTGACTTTGTTGGGATAAGGCAATCATTACAGCAGGTAAATTCAAACTAAAAACCCTTGGTGAAAACGAAATCCCTCCCCCCTTAGAATCTTCTCAAGTCCACAATCCCAGGTGCTCCTAACGGTTTCTGAAGGTCTGCGGGAAAAGTCCTTGAACAGAGCACATAACCCAAACACATTCCATTGTCCTGATTTCACATACAGAGCTTGGTACAAGGTTTCACAGCAGCTCCTTCCCATACAGAAACACGCATCAGCTCCATGGCATGAGAAACATTACGATGTTTGAAATACATTGAAACAGTGAACATGACACAAGCATGAGCTCTCCCCTCCATCAATACCGACTGAGGCCAACCTGAGATAGGAGGTGAACCATGGTAATACAGTGCCTCCCACTCCCAACTCCCACAGCCGGTCCAGAAGGTTACCATGGCCATCAGTACTGAAAGCCGCTGAGAGATCAAGGAACACTCACATCCTGGCTCCACCACAGTTCATCAACAAGTGCAACTATTGCTGTTTCTGTACTATATCCTAGTCTGAAACCTGGCTGAAACAGTTCCAGATAATCCAATGCTTGGAGATGTCTTCAGAATTCTTTTAAATAGGAGGCATTCTGAGTAGTTTAGAGAAAAAGGAGTTCTATTTACTTATTTGTTTGTTTGTTTATGAATTAGCCCTCTCTTCCCATAATGATTATTCCATAAATTCTCTTAGTGATTTCACTGCATCTATTTTCATTTTCTGTTTGTTTATCTGAATATTTGGGAGAGAATAAGTAATGCATTAAATACTTCAACAACTGAAAACCATTCTTCTCCCACTCATGGTATTTCTGTTTTATTTGGGTATGTATGTATGTATAAAGTGAGAGAAGGCAGGAGATTCCCTCTGCCAGACCGTTTAAGGGCTCAAAAGTACTTTGCTGTTCATTATTACATTATTAAATTATAGATTTACTGCTCTATGTTATATCACTATTTCTGGTTGTATACATACGCATCACTGTATCCTACCATATTTTATATTTTATTTTTCTATTTGCTGGTCATTGACTGAATCAAAGCTTCTCTTATCCTTACCAGTTAGGTTTTCAAGCCAGGACCTTAAATATTTCAAAGACACACAGGTATATTTATAATAGGATCTTGGAAAATCTAAGTAACATTAGTAACAGTTGAATTGGCTTGTTTGCCTAATACAGGAATGATAGGTATGTATGTATTAGTACATAACTGTAACTGTAATACATACAAACTGAAAACTATGGCAAATCACTTCCAAACTAGCTGGAATTCATAAGGTAAAGGTAAAGGTTTCCCTTGACATTAAGTCCAGTTGTGTCCAACTCTAGGGGGCATTTCAAAGCTGAAGAGCCGGCGTTTGTCCGTAGACACTTCCGTGGTCATGTGGCCGGCATGACTAAGCCAACTTTAAATCACATTTAAGCTTTTAAACAAGGATTTCTGATTTTTCATGATAGGCAAAGTAAGCTCTTGACTTAGAAGCCAAAATATTGATTATGCTGGATTCATTAATAATGTATATTGTGATATATATATATGTGTGTGTGTGTGTGTATGTGTATGTGTATGTGTATGTATATGCATATGCATATACTTATTTATTTATTTATTTATTTTACAGCATGAGCAGGCTTCCGTTCAGATGTTTGAACACTTGATCACCTCCAATAATCTAAGACCAGTCATGGAATCTTATGGTCTCAAGTTGGATGAAGACATAGATTTTATCAAAGAACAGATAGCTGGTCCTGTTGAGGTGAACAGGGTGGACTCCAAGGTAAATGCCATTTTTCATATCCCTGGATCTTATCTAAATGTTGTGCAGTTTACTAGAATGAGGAAAGGGGTAAAAGGCACAGATCATTACTTTTTGTTAACTGTTAGTTATTTATTCGAGTGTGTAAGGTACAGGAGTTCAATAGCAGAGCAAATCCTTGCATGCAGAAAGTCTCAGGCTTAGTCCTGACATTTCTGAGGGTGGAAGATGTTGCTTGCTGAGATGCTGAAATTCATAATTAGAATGGATGAATAAATGAATTTTTTCAATCCTGTACAAATCAAAAGTATGTATTACTTTAAACATTGCTGGAAGAATAAAAACTGACCTAAAAATGAGGGAGGGCTTCTAAGAAAAATGACAGATTTTGAAATGCTCATACAGAATCAAGACCACCTACTAGAGTGCATGTCCACTCAGATATGACATGGGGACAGAACAAATAAAACATTGCATGATAAAATGGATGCAAAATTTTAAAGAAACAGACACAACACAACAATGGGAACTATTGTGGAATAAATCTATAACATTTACTGCAAATTATAACTTAAGAGAAAACTGGTATGTTTTATAGATGTATACAACTTCAACAATAATTGTCAGGATAGACAAATCATATGGTAATAACTGTTGGAAATGCCATGAGATAGAAGGAACATTTTACCGCATGTGGTTGACATGTAAAAAACCCCTCAAAAGTACTGGAAAGTAATACACAGAGTGCATGTATATGGAAATAGCCATTTTAAAGGACATTAAGTTAGCAAACTTCCTTTTCTAATCACATTCAGAAATTGCTTGTTAACTACTTTTAAGCTATTGGAGACCTTCAGATTGACAAGTCTGAAAACACTAGGTGAGTTTTCCTTCAATACTTAATGAAAGAGAATATTAATCATAAGTTTAAGAATTTTAAAAAATTGAAATAAACAGCAAAAAGCTAAATCTTTGATCCTAGAAAGTTATGAATGGATAAAGGGCCCAGATAAATTTGGAATAAGATTTTGGATTAATTATAAAGAAGTCTTCCCATGGAAATAGATTTGTTTGGACTTTTGTTAGACAAAATAAACATAAGCAATTTTAACAATTGGACACTAGAGGGAACTAAAGATTTTAAATAAAGGAGAAAAATATACAAACCTGATTAACAGCAAATTAACTGGAATGTATAAAATGGCACAAAACATAACATTGAAAATACTGGTGGACACTTTTGAAAAATGGAATCAGAAATTAATATCAACAATGTCAATAGTGATATTTACTTCTATGGATAGACTGTGTCCAAAAGATGTTATGGAAGAGATGGCAGATGAGGAACAAGTTTTATTTGACAAGACAGAGATGACATTGAAAGTGGATCTACAAATAACAGGTTACAAGAATGACATGGAAAAGGATGTCTCACTGAACACACAAAAGAAACCTGTTGTCAGCCCTTACTGGTAAACCAGACAGGAAACACAACTAGATTCTACTTTATTGTAAGGCTACATTAACAGAACCTTGCAAGTCTGAAAGTACAACCTCCCCCCCCATTTATTGCCAGTCAGGGCGGGTCTTTCCTAAGTATCTTTAGACCATTATACTTCTGGGTAATTTTTTTTATATTGGACTTACAAAAGAGGCTTGTTAAAGCATTGAAGAATCTTGTGAGAAGGGACAAGGAAGAAATGAAAAGGAATCAAAGTCTACAATATTGAGTGGACTAAAGATTAAGACAGAATTAAAAGGAAGGAATATAAAGGTGGTTCATTTGATCAAGGTTAAAATAAACCAACTTTATATGATCTTGTGATGAAGGTTAGAAGTCACTTCTTTATATATTTTCTCTCTTTACTATTTTGTTTTTTTCTTTCTATTTTCTGTTTTTCTTCTCCTTTGCACCTTTCACTCTTTCTATACTTCTTTCTTTTAGTTTTTTAATAAATTAAAAACTAACACAAACTAATACAAAATAGAACAAAGAAAGAGAAGAAAAAAGCAAAAGTGTAATGAAAAAGAATAAAAAGAAATATAAAGAAGAAGCTTCTGATTTTCTCTGCAGCAAATATAAGTATGATTACAATCTCTTACTCTTTGATTACAAAAAAAACTCACTTTTTAATATTATCCATTTTTTTCCTAATCATCAAAACCACAAATCCTAAGTGCATTTTTTCCCATTTCATACAAAAAGTATATAAGGGGTTTCCAGTCAACCATAAATGTAGATATTGTCTTTTCTCTGATGAAGGAAGTTAATTTAGCCATCTCTGCAAGCTCTGTCAACTTCACCAACCATTTTTCCATTGTGGGTAGTGTCGGACCTTTCCACTTTTGAGCATATAATAGTCTCGCTGCAGTTGTCATACATCAAAACAAAGTTCCATGACTTTTTTCTAGTTTCCTGTCCATAGTCCCAAAAGAAAAGCCTCTGGTTTCAGTTGCACTTTAATCTTTAAAATCTTCTGACTTAATGTATGTATTTGTAGCTGATGTTTTTTGGCTTTTTTACACGTCCACCAAACATGGTAAAATGTCCCTTCATGTTGTTCACATTTCCAGCAAAGATTTGCAGCACCTTTATACATTCTAGACAATTTCTCTGTTGACAAATACCAATGATACATCATTTTATAAAAAATTATCTTTAAGGTTAGAACATAATGTAAATTTCATTCCTTTCAGACACATACTTTCCCATTGTTCCATTTGTATATTGTAACCAACGTTTTTAGCCATTTTATTATACATTCTTTCACTTGTTCTTCTGTCTTGTACCTCAACAAAAGTTTATACATTTTAGCAATAACATGTTCATCATTAGTACATAATTTTGTTTCAACCTCAGTCTTACATTGTTCAAAACCATAACATCTTTTATCTACTTTAAATCTTTATGTTAATTGTACATAAGATTTGACTATCCTATTGTCAAATCTTCTCTTGATTTTATTTTACAAACGCCTTGAGAAAATTCTAGTACATCACAGTAAGTTAACCATTTATGTTTACTTATAATTTCTCATCTATAAAATGCTTCTTGCACTGAAAGCCACAAAGGTGTTTTCGGGCAAAACCTAAATTTGTATTTGTTCCATATTCTAAGAATGGCCCCCTGACATAATGATTTTTGAAATCTACATTCACCTTAGCTTTGTCATACCATAAATATCCATGCCACCCAAATGTCAGATCACGTCCTTCTAGCTCCACTAACCTTCTATTTCTTAACACCGTCCACATCTTCATTCAAACTAAGCAGTTAGGTGGCAAAATATAGTTTCAAGTCTGGAAGGCCCAATCCTCCTCTTTCCTTTGCATCTTGTAGTACCTTGTATTTAACTTGTGTTTTTTCCCCTGCCATACAAATTTAGATATATCTTGCTGCCATTGTTTAAATACTACATCAGTTGTCAAAACAGGTATTGTCTGAAACAGTAACATTCTAGGTAAAACATTCATCTTAATCTCAGAAATTCTACCCAACAGTGACAATTGTAATTTGTCCCATCTTGACGTATCTTTTTTAACTTCATTCCATTTCTTGACATAGTTACTTCAAAATAGCATACAATTCATATTTGTCATAGTTATACTCAAATATTTTACCTTCTTCTCAATCTTAAAACCCATTGTATTCATCAGTTCTGTTTGACCTTGTATCTTCATATTTTTGTTAACATCTTTGCTTCTCTTTATTAATCTTGAAACCTGCTATTGCCCCAAATTCATTTAATTTACTCATTAGAAGTTCAATTCCCTTTAAAATATCTACCAGAACCAGAACCAAGTCATCTGCAAAAGCTTTTAACTTGTGTTATTATTCTTTTTAGTCTCTACGCCCACAATCCTCTCATCTTGTCTTTCTCTATTCAATATTTCAAGAACTAAAATAAACAAAAGAGGAGACATTGGGCAACCTTGTCTTGTTCCTTTTTGGATCTCATATGTTTTCTTTCTTTTAGTTTGTATTAGATTTTACTACTGTGATTAAAATTCTTAATAAAAACTACACACGCACGCACACACACACACAGCACTACTGAGAAATTTAGAAATCAAATTTGAAATGAAACCACTATTTTTTTTTACTAGGCATAATTCCAAAAACTATTAACAAAATACCACAGTCCACTAAGGTACATGTGTACAACAGCAAGAATAAACTTAGCACAATATTGGAAAAGAGATGCGTTACCAAAGATAACAGATTGGGAACTTAAACTTGGAGTATATGCAGTAATGGCAAAATTAACAGCATATATTCATAACAGAGCCAGTTTGGTGTCATAGTTAAAGCACCAGGCTAGAAACCGGGAGACTGCAAATTCTAGTCCTGCCTTGGGCACAAAGCCAGCTGGGTGACCTTGGGCCAGCCACTCTCTCTCAGCCCTGGGAAGGAGGCAATGGCAAACCACTTCTGAAAAACCTTGCCAAGAAAACTGCAGGGACTTGTCCAGGCAGTTATCAGGAGTCACCACTAACTTGAAGGTGTATTTCTCAACAGAACTCTAACCAAATTTAAGCAAGAATGCCTTCCATACATACTACATATGCAGCAAGAGTATGGTTTTTAAGGGGAAAAAGAACTGACTAAAGAATTGGAATTAGAGACACATTCAAATTCAAATTGAAATGTCTATAAATATTGCACATTAGTCAGAGTACAATAAAGAGGAAATTAGAAACTAATAATGGTTATAGTACTTTTTTTCTTTTTTCTTTGTATTTTTTAAACAAGAAATAGTGGTGATTTTGGCATTTAGCTCAGGGATTTAAATTCTTACATTGTTAAAACAATTTAATGTACTTAAATGCAACAATGTCTTCTATGGTTAATTTCAAAGATACGTTGAGCACTGTCTGTATAACCTTGGAAATTCCTTATCCACTTACAGATATTAAATTTCTGTACCAATTTTTGTTTTTTTGTTTTTTGTTTTGTTTTTGCTTGCTTGTTCTCTTTTTTCTTTAAATGATTAATAAATACTTATTTTTAGAAAAGTGTTACTGAGATCAAGGTTTATAGTCAGATATAAATTTGGTACAAGTAGTCCTCAACTTACAATGGCAATTGGGACTGGAATTTCCATCACTAAGCGATGCTGTCATGAAGTGTGATCGCATCGCTTAGTATTGGCAAATCCCACAGTCCCGGTTGCTGTCATTAATTGAATCCCACAGTCGTTTAGGCAAGGCAACTTCCTGCTGACTTTCCACAACCAAAGCCAGTGGGGAAGCCGGCAGGAAGTTGCAAATCCTAGGCCAGCAGGCAGATAAGTGGCTGTTGCCAGGAGTGGGAGGGAATGAGGGGGGGTTCAAGAGGCATGGCGAGGATTGGGGAGGGTGCGAGGGGGTGCATGAGAGATGTGGCAAGGTTTGGGGATGGTGCGTCAGGGTGTGAGGGGTGCACAAGAGCCACAGGGGGAGGATGTGGCATGGGTTGGGGAGGGTACGTGAAGGTACAGTTTGGGTTGGGGAAGGGGCAAGGGGTGCACAAGGTGCAGGTCAGGGAGGGTGCACAGGTGTGCACGAGTGGCTGGTGAGGCATGAGCACAGAGGGCCTGGGGGAGGGTGTGCAGGTGTGGGAGACTTACCTGAGCAACTTGCGACCTACCCTGCTGGCTTCCCCATTGACTTTCTGGGGAAGCCAGCAGGGAAGGTTGCAAATGGTGATCATGTGATTGTGGTGCGCTGCAACCGCTCATAAGGGCTAAATGGATGCCAAGCCCCCAGATCGTGATCACGTGACCATGGGGGTGCTGGGATAGCCGGAACTCCGAGGATCAGTTGTAACCACCATTCGTTTAGCACCATCATAACTTCAAATAGTCACTGACTGAATGGTCGTAAGTCGAGGACTACCTGTAATAACATCTAAATATAGCTTTATATAGTTTATATTAGTAATTGTAGGCTGAAGTTGAAAAAAATGTTCGATGCTATAATAAATAAAGAATAAAAGGCAGACCTCTACGTCCAAATGTTTGTTTCCTTTGAATAGTATCCGTATTTGTAATTATTCTAGGTAACAAAAATCTTGATCTGCTTAACTCAGTTTCTCATTAAAAATAAAAAGAAATAGATTTTAAACATTTAGCTTTTTTAATACTGCATGATTAAAAATACTGATGACAGGAATTAAGCTGCAGCATTTGCAAAACTGGAAAGTCACTGCTTAGAAATCTTGGTTTGATTCTAGCTTGTTTTCACCATGAAATGGGTAAAAATATTGATTATAAGACTTACATTTTTGTCCTTCTAATCCAGTGGGTTTATCATGGTCGTTCCAAAGAAAAGAGTTTTCTTTACGAGATAGTGGCTAACAAAACAAGCGGCATTGATGTCGATAAATGGGACTACTTTGCCAGGTATGGAAACTTTACTGTCTTTTTATAGGGCTTGAAAACATTTTTATAAGCAGTATTGGAAGAGTTCTGCCTACAAAGTCTTCCAACAAACTGAGATTTATCCCTTTCTAGAAGAAAAGGAATTTATTTTTCTTTGCAGTTGTATAAATGATTTTAACTGTTTTTATGGTTTTTGAATTATGTTCTATTTCAGATTGTTCATCATCTTGATGGAAAGGCAGATATACATGGAAAAAATAAAGTAATGTAGTATCCCATCAGAGGATACCAAAATGTATTCATGTATAACCAGAGTGGGCAAGAAATGGGCTAGATCTCAGCTCAGTTTTTCCTCAAAATATATCACTATTTTAATAAACAAATAAATGAAGGAATTAAGGTATTAATTGGATCAACTTGGCAAATATTTGATAAGTTAATAGGTTGGTACCAAGTTTAGTTCTATGTAGAGTAGGTTGATATCAGTACAAATGCCCATTTTCAGTTATTTTCACTCTACCTCTACAATATCTTGGCCAGAAGCACTATCCCTATTGATGCTGCAGAATAGTATATCATAGAGCTGTAGAGGAAGCTGAATAAAAATAAACATCCCTACCCAGTTCACACCGGATGGTTCTCTGAGCGAAATAGTACTTGTGGGTCTCTAATTCATAGTATAGAAAAATATGGTGGAAAATTAGAAAGAATGTTGGTAGGACAATAGCAGTGACTTTAAAATTAAGTGTGTCTATATCTGTGTGTCTATATATTACTTTATAATTGAAATTACAACATTTATGAATTGCTTAATGTCATGGAAAAGTACATGCTTAGGAAAATCAAATAAATGAATATTAGAAATGTCAATTTCTATAGATTTTTAGAATGTTGAAATGCATTACTGACCTGCTTCACATTCATTGTCTGTTTTGGTCTAGTAAATTTTGCTACTGCACTGCTTTCCATAAATAATCTTTTAAATCAGTATGTTAATTTTATATGTTCAATAATATATGATTAATTAAATCATATAATTAATTTATGTGTTTAACAATATTATAAATCTATTCATGAGAAAAATATAAAATCCAAACTAAACTTCAAAAAATTTGTAATTGAATGATCTTATCTGTGTCTTTTTGGAATATACTTAGAGATTGTCATCATCTTGGAATTCAAAACAATTTTGATTATGAGCGCTTCATTAAATTTGCTCGTGTGTGCCAAGTGAAAAATATGATGCATATTTGTACCCGTGACAAGGTAAATTCCCTTGAACAGATTAGCATATTTCACAAAAGTATCAGTTGTCCAAAATACACTACAGGGATAAGAGACAGTTATATTTCTCACATGGGAGAAATCAGAATTTCAGAAGCGGATTTCTTAGAAGTCAAAATTCTGACTTCCAAAGATTAGAAAGCTAACTCTTTAACATACAAAAGTGAGTGAGTTTATTGGATGATGATAGGGTGGTATTGAAAGCCTTAAATAATAACAGTTAGAGGAGAATAGTAAAAATCAAAAATAGTAAAAATCACATGTAATCTTTTAACTTGTGCAGATAAAGTGCCCTGCTCATCACCACCAAAGCACAAATAGCGGTCTGAAGTATCCCCATGACATCCTTCATTTCACCTGAGTTTTGCAATTTCCCTTTGAAGGGAAAGAAGATCTAAGGCAGTGTTTCTCAACCTTGGCAACTTCAAGATATGTGGGCTTCAACTCCCAGAATTCCTGAGCCAGCATGGCTCTTGATATGTAGCATTATTACATAGTAAATGTTTTATTCATAATAAATATCCCAGAAATATCCCCTATTTCTTGAAAAATGTCATCAGAGTTAACTTCTGGGCATCTACTTGATACAAGCATTTGGGGAGAATATCCCATATATCCCTGACCATTAAAGTTACGAGATTCAGAGATTTTGCCACTAGACCGTTTTGTGAACGAGTTGGTTAATACTGCTCTCAATGCTGTATCATTTTGCAGCTATAGTTTTAATGACAAAGATAAATAACATTTTTTTTATATTGAAAAGGAGGTGGGAGACTTGTATGACATGTTCCACACACGAAACTGTCTGCACCGCAGAGCATATCAGCACAAAGTTGGCAACATTATTGAAACCATGTAAGTTTGAAAGGATCTGCTCTGGTGGGGGTTGCCGATTAAATCAATCCTTGTAGTAAAAAAATCATGTGCATTTTAATAGTTTTAAATCTGCATGCTTTTGCATTGAATAAGATATTTTTTTGAAGAAGTGACATCCTCTTCTCTACATGATTAGGAAGGGAAATGCTGCTTCTGCAGTAAGGCTTGATGCTTAGCCCTGTGCCTTTTATAAATATTAGTTCTACAAAAGAGATGTGTGCTGTTGATATGCTTAGAAGTGCCTTTGACCTCTCAAAAAGTTTTTAATAAATTAATCTAGCCAATTAACAAATGTAACTCTTTTCCTCTGCGAATATAGCTGAGATGAACGAATGCTTTCCTTTCTCTCTTAATCATTGTTCAAAGTAGATTTGATTAAAGGAGGTAAATGTTGTTTACGTCTAGTTAAACCTATAGTTTTTTGGGAAAATAGTTTCTAATAATCTGATATCTCCAATTTGTATCATCTATTTCATATTAGGATTACTGATGCCTTTTTAAAGGCTGATCCACATATCAAAATAAAGGGCTCTGGTGGAAAAGTGTTCCAGATCTCTACAGCAATGGAAGACATGGAAGCCTACACCCGGCTGACAGGTGAATATGTGGTAGTACAGAAATCCTTATTGCGCTAAGGATAAGAACTGTTTCTCACAGGGTTTCGGTTTTGTAGCAAGCTGCTATAATGCGGTAGCAGTGCTTCCACTGAAACTGAAAATCCTCTCAAAACAGGGTACTTCTGCAGTCCTCCACTATTTTGAAGGGTCCTCTAATTATCTAGTCCACAGTTTGGAAGGGTATGTGAGATTGGAAGACAGGGAAAGAAACCTCATTCTCTTGTTCCCCCATTTTGTCAGTGAGATTCTTCAGTTGGATCAAAGGTCTTTCCTGGGTAGAATGAGCATTTCTGTTTGTGGGAGGTTACTGGTTGCCATTTTAGACTTGGACAACGAAGTCTTACATTTCCATGTATGTGCAAGAACATTTATAGCTAGCTTTAATAATACTTGGACTTCCGGGGGAGGCATGGCAAACTGAAGATGTCTGTGAAAGCGAAGCCAAAGACTGTGGCAAAGACTGAAGAACTGGTGAGTAAACTGGTTCTTTGGAACCTCTCCAGACAAGGAGGGGATAGGACATCTCCAACATGTGCTCCAGGTAGCTGCTCCTTGCGAGGCGACCGCAGGACAGCTGTCTTCCGTGGGTTTGAGTGATGGGAGACAAAGAGATTAGCCATCCTGCTCGCAGCTGTGGCAGAACTTTTTAAAGGATACTAAGTTCTCAAGCCTTTCTAATCACTTTTGTAAATTGCTTATTAATCATCTTAAAGTTATTAGAGACCCTGGAACAACAAGTTTATAAAGTTGCTGGGTAAGTTTAGCTTCAACTCTGAACAAAAGAAAAATTAATTATAAGCTTAAGAACTTAAAGAATTTGAAATAAACAGCAAAAAGCTAAATAAGATTTTAATCTATGAAAGTTATAAATGGATTAAGGGTCCAGTTAAATTTGGAATATTTACTATAAGATCTTGGAATTAACTATAAAAAATAAATAGCTTCTTGTGGGAGCCAGATTTATTTTGGCTATCTTAGGTTATTGTAGATCATAACAAAGATAAGTGACTTTATGATTTCAGAAACTGCACACTAGAGGGGACTAAAGATTCTAAGCAGAAGGAAAAATAATAGAAGCCTGCTTTTGGTATTAGATTATTTATTATTTATTTTATTTTATTTTCTATCCCGCCTTTATTATTTTTATAAATAACTCAAGGCAGGGGACATACCCAATACTCCTTCCTCCTATTTTCCCCACAACAACAACACTGTGAGGTGGGTTGGGCTGAGAGAGTGTGACTGGCCCAAGGTCACCCAGCCGGCTTTCATGCCTAAGGCGGGACTAGAACTCTCAATCTCCTGGTTTCTAGCCTGTTGCCTTAGCCACTAGACCAGACTGGGACTTACAAAATGTCATAACATTGGAAATATTAAAAGGAGATCTTTGAAGAATAGAGCTAGAAATTAGAAACTACAATATCAACAGTCTCAGTAATGATATCTGATAATGATATCTGACTGTGTCTAAAAGATGTTAATGGGGGAATGACAAGACGTGGAGCAAATTTTGTCTGACAACAGAAGAAGTACCGAAAGTGGAACTATAAATGACAGGTCAAGAGAATGATTTGGAAAAGGACCCTTTATTGGATATACAAAAGGAACTGGCTGAAGTTTTAAAGATTAAAGGGGAAATACAAATGACAAACCAAGGGAATGACCTGGAAAATGTTTTCTTACTGGATCTACGAAAGAGGCCTGTTAAACCCTTGAAGAAGTCTGTCGATGGGATAAAGAAGAATGGAAGAGAAATTAAATCCTATGACAATAGTTGAATGAACTAAAGATTAAGACTGTTAGAAGTAACAGGAAGGAATATAAAGTTGGTTTATTTGATCAAAATATAAGACTTTTTTTTTTCTTTTTGCAAAGTTCTGGCAACCCTTAACAGAGGTTTTGCTGACACCAGGATTGAAAAGTTGATGTTTTATGGATTTGCTAATAGATAAGGGATGGGATATGGGATGAAGAGATATTGTTTGTAACCTTATCAGGGGTGAAGAGTTACTAAATTTGTCTATACTTATTGTAAAGAAAGGTTGGAAGTCTCTTTTTTATATATTTTTCTTTTCCTTTATTATATTCTTTTTTTATCTTGCACTTTTTATTCTTTCTATTTTCTTTAAGTTTAGTTTGTATTATTTTTTACTATTGTAATCAATATCGTTAATAAAAAAAATATATGAGAATAATTACTTATATCTTTGCTTCTGTGGCAGATGAAATCTTTTTAAAGATTCTACATTCTGATGAACCAGAGCTGAGTGATGCACGGGAAATTCTGTATAAAATAGAGCGGCGCGATCTCTTTAAATTCCTAGGTGAAACACAGCCACCAGAGGGCAAGGAAATTAAACAGGTTGGGACAATTTTCTAAGTTGCACTAGTTAAATTATTTCATTGTATAAATTCATTTAGCTATAATAAAAGAGGGGTCATCCAACTTCTACCTCCCCAAATATAAATCTCTCATAAGATTTGTAAAGTTTGGCAATATTTTGAGATTTGGATCATTAAAAGTAGGGGAGGATATCTGTGGGCATCTAAGAGTACTGCAGGAACTAGCGCACTGCTGCTTCTGATGCGACGGTGCAAAACAGTAGAACTTCTGTTGCGTCAGAATGTTCCACTTGGGTGTGTTTTAATGAAACAGAATTCTTAATAGCATGAGCGTTCCATCAGAACTAATACTTTGGTGTTTGGGAACCAGGGAAATAAACCCTTTGCTGTCTTGCTTTTCATCCCAGTTGCACAGGAAAAGATGAGGCGGCAGTCTTTGTTAATTACTGGGCAGTGAACTTGCAGGAAAAGAATTAAAACAGGTTTTTTTTTTCCAGAATGAAAACCCTTTGAAATTCAATTGAAACAGATTGAACTAGGATCTTTCCCCTTCTCAGTAGTCTTCAGTAAGTTAGTCAAAATGTCTGAGGCAAACAGCCATCACAGAGAACAAAGAGAACAGATGCTCATCTACATTCTTTCCATTAGCACCTCTAAATTTTCTCTTTTGTACACATTGTTTTCTTTGATGTGGAAGTGTTTTTTTGTACTGTTTACAGAAAAAGTAAAAATCACTGTGCTGTAGCCAAACATTGTGTTCACAACTCTTGCAGTATAGTTTATTCATATTTAAGTTTTGCAAAATATTCAAAAGTGATGATTTGTAAAGTGAATTGGCACAAACTAAGCACTCCATGAAATAATAAAGCAGCTGTTTCAGTTGGGAAGCCTGTCTGACTGCTGTTTCATTTGCATGTATATGTGCAAGACACAACTTCTGCTGGAACCACCAGCAAAATTAAATTGCTGTGCATGCATAGACACTCGCAAAAAGAATATAGTCCACACTGTACCTTTTCAGTAAGGTACATGGCACTGGGAAAAAAACCTGAAAACTTTCCTTTCCTTTCAAAAATGTGGGCCCCAGTTGGCAGAACTTCACTGCCCATGAGCTAGGTCAGTTATCCAAACTTAGCAATTTCAAGTTGTGTGGACCTCAACTCCCAGAATTCCTCAGCCCTGATGACCATTGCTGAAAATTCTGGGAGTTGAAGACCATCTATCATGAAAAAATGTTTAATTAACTGATTTGTTTTTAGTGAAATACAAAAAACTATAGGACCAAAGAGAATATACAACAGCAAAAAGAGCCATATAATAACTACAGATAATAATCTAACTTTAATTTAATTATTAAGCTTATAATTAAACCTCAACCAAAGAAACATAGTGTCCTTGTCATTTTTAGAATATATAGACTTTTCAAAAATAGATAACAAACACATGTCCTGAATCCATTCCATGATACCAGGAGAATAAATTTATTTCCAGTTATGTAAAATTATCCTCTTTGCTGTGTCCCAGGCTCAACAGGGAGAAAACTTTTCATGAAATGACAGGTTGTTTTAGGAATAGAGTTCAGAGTCATGTTAAAATCCTTAATTATAATATTTATTCTCAAAATTATATTGACGTATGTAGTGACTTGAAACTGATACAAGGCTATAGCTAGACAGTTTGTGTGAGCTAAAGAACCTTCAATTTTCTTACAGTGCCAACATAGAAAATCTAATGTCCATCCCTTTTTAAACATTCTTTGAGAGGGTCCAATAAATGTAAAACAGTATTTTCCAATGAATTAATTTCACATTTAAATAATAATTATATTTCATGTTTTTTAATTATCCATTGGATTATGGATTGTCTAATTCTACATTTCACAGTTCAGATATATAACTAATATTCTTATTTTACTTTTTATAAAAATGAACTGTTGGTTTTCATTCAAGCACTGCAGCTCTTAAGAATCCTAATGTTACAGGTACCTTAGAGGCTGCTAGAGCATATAGACAATACTTTTTGTTTAATTAATTAATTTTTCAAATTTCTATCACCGCCCATCTCCCCCAAAGGGGGACTCTGGGTAGTTAACAATAAAATTGACAAAACCATAAAACAGATCAATTACAGTACAAACGACCAATATAAATAGAGAATAAATAGATATAAAATCCAAGTAGCGATAAGATCTCGTTCAGTAGGGAGGGCGCTATGGCGCCAGCCACCCCCCAGAAGAACTATTGCCCTTCCCATCCCAGGCAAGGCGGCAGAACCAGACCTTCAAATTCTTCCGGAAGGCTGGGAGCAAAGGGGCCTGCCTCACCTCCGGGGGCAGAATGTTCCAGAGGGCAGGCACCGCTGCAGAGAAGGCCCGCCTCCTGGACCCCACCAGGTGGAATTCTCTTACCTTAATCCATGTTTCAATTGTATATATTGCCAAGGAAATGTTATAGGTAAGCTTTTATCATGAAATAACTATTAGATACTAAAATATAGTAATCTTTCTATTTGTAATGGAGATTAACTTCAGTCTGCCTGAAGAGTTCTGAATGCTCTTGCTACTGTAGATGGCTTTTAATGTAATTACTGTTTTGAAAATTATATATATTGTTATATCAATTCTGTATTTGTTGCAGTAAATACATATAACTCAAATATTTTTCTAGATATTAATTAGTGTCTGAAAATACTGTTGTATGTTGACTCAACGAAAAGTTAAAAATATTATGCCTTCCAGGAAGAGTATGATAGATTGTGTGCCGAAATTGTAAATTCCAAACCTGTGACAATCTCTCAAGATGTGGAATTGAAGGCTGAAGATTTTATTGTTGATGTAAGTAAAGTGGGATTTTTTTTGTTTAGTTTTTTTTTTTTTTTACAAAATATCTTACTTTGTTTTCTTAGTGTGCAGCTCTATAAACTGTTAAATGTACTTTATTTTGGTTTGCCACTATAAAGGTTATTAATATGGATTACGGAATGAAAAAAAAGAACCCCGTCAATAATGTCCGTTTCTACTGCAAGTCTGACATCACTCAGGCAGTTAAAATTACTAAAGAACAAGTAAGTAAAAATGGGAGTGGAGGCTTTTGCCAGTTCATTGTGTTGGTTTTAAGAAAATGGCCAATATATTAATCCTTACGATATTCAGTCAGTTTTAAAGGGTGAATCCTTTGCACCAAGCTCCATCACTAGATGCTATTGTACTAGATGCTATTGCTACTGCTTTTATAATGGCTTTGAATTGACTGTTTCGCTGCTTGGGAAAGATCAGGAAGGTCATTGAAGTTTAAGTGTTTTTAATTATTTCTGTCTTTTAAGGTTTCAAAGCTGCTCCCAGAAAAATTTGCAGAGCAGATAATCAGGGTTTATTGTAAGAAAAAGGATGCAATGATAATTGACGCTGCTACACAATATTTTGTTCAGTGGTGTATGAATAAGAATTTCACTAAACCACGGGTAAGACATTCATACATGAGTATACTCATAATGTGCCATCCTCAGGAAAATTTTCAAAATTGTAATTCTTTACACTTTTTAATGGGCTACTGTAATAAGCATGGACAAGACACAAAGTCTGCTCATTTGCTATATTAATGAACTTACTAGAAACTAAAACGTTAATTACATAAAATTGGTATTTACATTAACAACAAAAGAAATATCATTGTGAATAAAAAAAAAAGTCATGATTTATCCCTCGCAGAGGGGTATGACAGGCCTGATAATTTATTCTCCCTTAAATGCAAACATAAATGTCTTATTTCAATTGTCAGAAGAGAAGATGATACAATATATTAACAGTTGCTCTCAAATGCAGAACTTAATTTCTTCATTTTGATTATTTGATAGAATAGTGATGTGGTTGCTCCAGAACTTACTCCAATGAAAAAAAGCTGGAATAAAGATGATGAAAATCATGATTCAAACAAAGACAGTCATGCTTTAAAGTGTAGAACAAAACTTTTCAAAGATTGAGTTACTATATTGCTTCAATTCTGTGTATTTGTATGTATTCTCTCTGTGTATATGTATTCTAGCCAAGTTTTCTTCAAAAAGGAATATTCTGTAAAATTACAGCGCAAGCTTGTATAATGTCTTTGAAAAGCTGCAGTGGAAAATACCTGTAGATTTTTTCAAAGTTTGTGTATTGTTGTGGTTTTCAGAAAGCTGTGAAAATAATGTATCAACAATTCTCCTATTTTATTGTTAATTTAAGTCTATGTTATAAAAGTCAATGTTCTGTAAAACAAACTTATAAAAATGCTTCAGTGTTTAAAAATCAAGAAACTGAAGGACAGATTTCAGGTTTAAAGCATAAATATTTTTTCTAAGATACTCAGAATATTTCACTGAATCCAGCAATGACTTTATACTAGCATAAATTGTCTATACTTGCAGAAGGAGGGGCAACCAATTTCCATCAGTCTTTCTCTTCTGTACTGTTTGAAATGCCCCAACCCCCACTCAGTTCTCTGAGAAATGCTTTCTCAAGGGATGGGGAGTGTCAGATCCCCCCCGATCAAAGGTTTTACAAAAACCCTTATCGGAGCATCTACCATCATTTCCTTCTCCAAGGAATGGAATCCTTTTTGCCAGATTGGAGGGGATGTGAAGTTGGAGTGTGAAGTGGTTTATTATGGCTGTGGAGGACATCAAGGACACGGGGTTGAGATATGCCAGGAGTACCATCTGGATGGGAGGGGGGGTGACATGGTTTCATGGGAAAGGGGACTAACTAAGGGAATGTAGTTTTTAAGTTAGGCTTGAGCGGGAAATCTTTATTCGCAGCTTGCCTTCTGTACCATTCATTACGCTTCATTAAACAGTTAAAGGAATCCCAGCCTCCTGATTGTGATTGTGTGAGTGCTCGAATGATCAGGTGCTGACATTAAGCTGCGAATCCCATCTTTTTGAAAACTTTTCCTGAGCTAGTAATCAGCTGAGAGTTGACGAACCGTGCCTAAACATGGAAAATCCCAGGCTAAGCAGCCATTGCCTTTACTGTCATTGGAGAGGACAGTGCTGTATGCCAAAGTGGAAGAAGAAAAAGTTGAGATGGAAGAGAGCTTGGGAAGTGGGGACAGCGAGTGTGAGATGGAACCCCGGCTCAACACTACGGAGTTAGAAAGTGCTCTCCGTTCCCTCAATTTCGTGCGAGAGCCTCAGACGCCAAATGTTATCATAGAAGAACTACAGATGGGTCCTTCCCAGCCTGGTGCCAGAGAGGAAGAGGGAAGAGCCCCTCCACCCATGGAGGCACAAGTAAGGGTGCAGAGTCCAGGGTCTCATGGGACCATACCAGACCCCAATGGAACTTGGCAAGAAATGCGGAGCCTGGAGGCGAGGATGTCTGCTATGGAAGTGGTGTTGCGGCAGGTATTGAGAACCCTGGAGACCATGGCATATCCCTTGGCAGAAATCTCAACTCAGCTATCCAGAGTGGCATCGCCGGACTCACGAGGAAGATGGTGTACCCTAACCTCAATCCGGGATTTCAAATCCCCAGTGAGGCGCCAGTGGAGTGGAGGCCACCCAGAGAGCCAAGGTGACTGGGGGAGAGCTCTGTCCAGCGGGGCGACACCGGTTGCGACCCCGAAGGACATGCAAGTTAAGTTCGATGGAGACCCACAACAGTTGGTGTTCTTCTTGACCAACATGTCCATATACGTGAAGGAATATGGGTCTTGCTTTCCCACTGAGTACAAGGAAGTGAGCCAGGTAGGCACCAGACTCCGGGGACCTGTGGCGGAGTGGTTTGTGCAACTGCACGATGCCATGGCCCTGGAGCTGAACAGCCTGCATGACTTCATGAGGGCACTGAGAGACCAGTTCGAGGACCCACTTGACAAGATGAGGGCGAAGACAGGTATCCAGCAACTTAGGCAAGGGGGAAGGACCATGGTGGAGTATGCCATGGAGTTCAAAGCTCTTGCCGGAAAAATTATGGACTGGTTGGAAACCACTAAATGATTACTTCAAAGGGGGCTTGCAGCCAGAAATCCTGAGATGGGCGCTCTGCCGCGGAGACCCCCCCCCCTTTGAAAGAATGGATCTACCTAGCAGGGGAGGTGGAGAATACCCAATACCAATTCCATTGGCAACTCCAAGCGCAGATGATGGGAAAAAATACCGTAGCCCCAGGTCAATTTCCCTTCACCCAGCGAAAACTCTTCCATGACGAGGACCAGAAGGACAGGCCAGGGAAAAGAGGCAGCTGTTTCAAATGCAGGAAGGACACCCACAGAGCAGCAGAATGCCCACGCGGGGAGTCAGATGCACCGAAAGGAGCAACCAAACCGGCTAAAACCCCACCGACCAGACGCAAGGCAGCTGCTGCAATGGCGCTGGCCCAAAAGGATCCAGAGATGAAGTCCCTCATTGACTCCAGCGAAGACTCCAAACAGGAGGAACTGGAGCTGGTGGGAAACAAATTTCACCTGTTCTAAATCACGTCCGCGAGCAGGTGGAATCTCCAGGGTGCAACATGCCTACTTTGGAGATAGACAAGGAAGACCCTTTGGTGAGTGATGATTGCCCCACCTTGCTGGTGAAAGTAGAACTAAAAAACTTAAGAACCCGGCACAAAGCCAATCTGACAGCATGTTAGACTCAGGGTGCACAAAATGCTTGATACACCTTGCCCTAATTGACACACTGAGCCTTAAAACCAAGAGACTTAAAAATCCAATTATTTTCACTCAGATGGACGGTTCAGTTGCCCATGGGGGACCCGTGGAATTCTGGACTGAGACTTTGGCCATGGGGGGGGGGGCATAAAGAAACCTTGCAATTTATTGTGGCCCCTATTGCCAACTATTCTATCATCCTGGGGCTCCCGTGGCTAAAGAGTAGAAAGCCACAAATCGACTGGGGCTCAGGTGCTTTATTGTTTAAAATGAGGCTGGCAACCTCTACCACAACCCGGGCGGAATGTAGCCAGCACCCTCCTCAACCACATCCCTGCGGCAGAACCTGTGGCACAGCCCGACATTCTACCCGAGTATACAGACTTTCTTGATGTGTTCAATGAGCAAGAGTGTGACCAATTGCCTCCTCACAGAAAAACTGACTGTGCCATTGAAATTGACTCAAAGGCTAAACTACCTAAGCCAAAAATTTATGCTATGTCAGAAACTGAGAAACAGGTTCTCAGGGAATTCATTGACAAAAACTTAGGGGGTTCATTGAGCCTGCCAATTCACCTTTGGCAGCCCCGGTGCTCTTCCGGGCAAAAAAAGATGGCTCTCTGAGACTCTGCACGGATTACTATGGAATAAATGCCATCTCAATAAACAAATCAATACCCTCTCCCCTTAATGAAAGACATGTTATCACACCCATTGAAGGGAAAAGTGTTTACCAAACGTGACCTCAGAGAAGCCTTTTGTCATGAGTACTGATGATGGTGAGCAGGAGGGGGCCCCTATCCAGGGGGGAAAATGCATGCGTAGTACTGAGGAGTTAAGCAGCCATTCAAAGAGACACAGATCAGACCTGCCTTAACTTTTGGGGTTTATCTGTCTGGGTTTTTCCCATGCTTCTTCAGTTTGTTAGGATTTTCTGTCTAATGTAGCAGTAATAAAACACTAGAGACCTATTCCTTGTCTCGCATGGTTCCTGACTGTTAGGACACCTACTTTAGAATTCGAATTCAGGAGGGGGATGAATGGAAAACAACATTTAACTGCCTTCTAGGTTCCTATCAATACAAAGTCCTCCCATTTGGGTTAGTGGGGGCCCCTGGAGTGTTTATGCAATATATCAATGAGGTCTTCCATGAGCATTTGTACAAAGGGGTCCTGGTTTACATAGATGACATTTTAATCTATTCTGACAAAAGACCATGTTCAGCTTGTCAAGAAAGTCTTGCGCAAACAGAGAGATGCTAAGCTGTATGCCAAGCTCTCTAAATGCGAGTTCCACAAGTCCCAGCTGGACTATTTGGGCTATCGTATTTCTTCCAAGGGGGTCGAAATGGATCCTACCAAAGTACAAGACATCGTGTGGCGGGAACCCCCTTGCACCAGGTGTCAACTTCAGCGCAACTGGCCCATTTGGGAAAAAGAAGCTTTTGCTGTAAAGACTGCTCTCACACATTGGAGGCATTTGCTAGAGGGTGCTCGTTATCCCTTTGAGGTTTGGACTGATCACAAAAACCTCCAAGCTTTACAAACCCCAGGAAATAGAATGGCAAACAAATTTGTTGGGCTCAATTTTTTAGCCGTTTTAATTTTACCCTAAATTTCTTTCCTGGCAAGAGGAATATTCTTGCTGATGCACTTTCTCGCCTCCTGCAATATCACACTGCCCAAACTCAAATTGTAGACACAGTTTTCTCTCAGAAGCAGCTTGGAATGGCTTGCGTAATGTGCAAGCAGTAGCCAGGAAAGTGAAAGTGCAGGCTGACCTAAAAGGAACTGCTTCAGGCGCTCCCTAACGATCCCTGGCTACAATGTAACAAAGCCCAATTAACTGAAATTGACAACATCTGATATTGTAACAGCAAAATATACGTGCCTGAGTCTCTTCGCCAAACAATTTTGCACAGTTCCCATGATATTAAATCTGCAGGTCATTTGCATTCACAAAAACTCCACTTGATGAGGCGCCAATTTTGGTGGCCTTCCCTTCATGCTGATGTACAGTCCTACGTCACATCATGCCACGTCTGTGCCCAAGCGAAGAGAAGGGGGGGGGGGGAACCATAAGGACTTTTACAACCCGTAGCCTCCCCCAAGGCTCCATGGAAAGAAATTGCCATGGATTTTTTTGTGGATTTACCTGAGAGTAAAAACAAGACTGTTATTTGGGCTGTAATTGATTTGTTTTCCAAGCAGGCTCATTTTATATCTTGCGCTAAAATCCCAACTGCTCAATTAGCCAAGCTATTTCTCACGCATATCTATAAAATTCACGGGTGTCCCACATGTGTAATTTCCGAGAGAAGCATCCAATTTACTTCCAAATTTTGGTGCGCATTTTTGAAATTAATTGGTGTCCAGCAATCCCTCAGCTCCTTGAACCATCCGGAGACGAATGGAGCGGCTGAATGAGCTCAGTCTACTCTAGAGCAATTCTTACGCTGCTGCATTAGCTTCCAACAGGACAATTGGGTGGACCTCCTTCCTTTCACTGAGGTTGCTTATAATAATGCAGTTCACCAAAGCACTGGGTTTCCCCCTTTTCATATTGTTTATGGCCAGGACTTCATTCCAATACCTGAACTTCAATTGCAATCCTTGCCTGATTCCTCAGTAGTCAACTGGGCTGCATAGATTGCCACTAACTGGCCAGTCATCCGCCAGGTGTTAGATCACACCCATGAAACTCAGAAAAAGTTTGCTGACCATCACAGGTGCCCAGAGTGGAAATTTAAAGTGGGCGATCTTGTTTATCTCTCTACCAAATTTTTACGCTCCCAACAACCCTCAAAGAAGCTTGCCCCCAAGTTTGTTTGACATTTCCCCATCACAAAAATTATTAATCCTGTGACTGTTCAATTGCAATTCCCCCCCACCCTCAAAAGGCTTCACCCTGTTTTTCATTGCAGCTTGCTTAAACCTGCACCAGAAGGTTCTAAGTGGCACCAGCCTGCAGCAACCCCTCCACCCATCATGATCGATGACCATCAGCATTTTGAAGTTCTGGACTCTCATTTTTTTCGCAAATCTTTACAGTACTTGATTCAATGGAAGCATTTTCCAGATCCTGAGTGGGTTACCAGACATCCAGCAAAAGGAGGAGGACACATTAGTTAAAACGGATTAGTTAAAAAGGATTAGGAGGATGACATCTCCTTTTTGTCATGTCCTCCATCCAGCAAGCATAGCCTTACTATCAAATTTTGTCCCCTTTTTTGTGTATCTAACTGAACAGCTTTCCTCCACAGCACAGCCTGTCCCTAATAAGTGCTAACCACAAGTTAAAAACTCAGCTCTGTGACCTTAATTAGTTGATTAGGACCCTTCCACTTGGCCACTGCCTGAAATTGACAAGACCTTTGTGAGTAACAGGCTGAAAGCTTTTGCCTCCTGACCAACTCCTGGCTCACAGCCACAAACACACTAGGCAAATAGTTGATGCTAGCACATTCCTCTCAGTACATATTCCCCACGTGTGCCTGTTTACTCACTTGTAATCCCCTCCTCTCCAGTGAATGTAAGTACAAATAATAAACTATGTCTGCCTTTGCCTGTTCAGGTATCTGGTAACCCTATACCTGGGTGCAGAAGCACAATGCATATACAGAAGTTGCATGGCTTATGGCACAACACTGCTTTTTTCTTTATGCCCCCCATGGATGCAGCAGACTATAGAATACACTTTTTTTTTCTTCCTAGTGTTTTTCCCAGAGTCCACTTTTTTCAGATCAACCAAATGTTGATTTGTTGGTTGCAACAGGATTGACTGATGGGCTTGTCACCTGAGCATGACATCGTGGGCTGAGAGTGACCGGTTTTCATGCCAAAGCCACCCAGCCGGCTTTCATGCCAAAGGCGGGACTAGAACTCACAGTCTCCTGGTTACTAGCCTGGAGTCTTAAAGGTAAATTCAGTTTTTTAGGCATATGATGTACATTCTAGACTATAGAATACACATCATATGCCTAAAAACAAATTTTCCTTTCTTCCAATCACATTGTACTGCTGAGGTACAAAATCTTTTTAACCGAAGTATGCCCCTTTATCTTTGCATTTGGTTTTTACCTTTTAGTGAAGAAATTCACATGTGTCTCTTAGATTTCCTTTTAATGTTTTTTTAGCCTACTTGAACCTCTCAATAACATTGTGAATTATGTTTCTGTCTACCAGAGTACTAGCTATTTCACCCAATTTTAGTCTGAGAAGACCATTCTTGACTTGGTTTGCCATTAGGATCTCTTGAGCATCTCCTGTATCCCAGGCCCTTTCCATATTCCATATTTCATATTATTTTCTGTCAAGCTAAATATATTTCTAGCTTTTTGATAGAGTTCAGTTTAGAAAGCAGGAAATAGGAGACAGTTTCTAGTCAGGAGCACATCTATGCTGCACAATTTCATCTGCTTTAAAATACTGTAAATACAGTGCTAATAAAATTCAGCTTTCCATAACAGAAGGGGGAAGACTAAAAAGTCTGACATAAAGCCTAAGTGAACAAATGCATTGCTTTAAAGAAGAACTATAATTTAGAAAGCTGCTTTAGCTGGCAAGAAGAAGAAACAACACTGGATCCTGTGATGTAAAAAAACAATAGCCGCCTGTGAGAAGCCAACAGCAAAGTACTTTCATACGTATGAAGCCATGGAAACTGAATGGACCTGTCCATGTTATGTCATCAGAGTAAAGTTCAACTCAAAAGGTGACCTACTGTTGAAAAACTGACTGTAGTATTCCATTATAAAGAAAGGTGTGGGTGTGTTTTATCTGTTAAAAAAAGATGTTGGATGTCTTCTAAAATACAGAGTGAATGTATGTAGGCCTAACAAGTTCAGAGAAATGTGGCTCTGTAGAAGCTATTTGTATTTCTATTGTAAGCAAAAACAATAGAAAATGTGTTGTGATGTAAATACTCAACTTTTCCTAAGTATCACAGTTAAGTCATAATAATTCCCATGAAAGTCTCTTCAGAGGTTTCACATTTTAAAGCATAAAGCAGAAGTATAGAATCATAGGGTTGGAAGGGACCTTGGAGGTCTTCTAGTCCAACCTGCTGTTCAGGACCAGGATCCTCAGACCGTCCCAGACAAATGACTGTCCAACCTTTGCTTGAAATCCTCCAGTGATGGAGCACTCACAACTCCAGGAGGCAGCTTGTTCCACTGCTTAATAACTCTCTGTCAGGAAATTCCTCCTTCCTTACTTACTTGATATTCTACAAGCAAATAAAAATGTCTTAGGTGAGACCTGAGAGCAATAGGTTTGCTTGTGTTATGACAATAGTTTGATCCATAGATGAGCATATATATATTAAAGTAAAAAAAAAAAAAGTCTGTTTATGTTACTTCCCTAGCAAGCAATAGTGGCAAATATGTTTATTGCTTACCAATTTCTAACAGGATTGCTACCCAGGCATCACTTCCTATCTAACACTGCAGAAGTCTACCACTGACCTGGATACATCCAAAGGACAAACCACTTTTAGATGCAGCTAATTTGAGAAGAGGCTGCTAAATATGGGATAGAAATATGAGAAAATTGGTAGGATTCTCCAGCATTGCTTTCTTTCTGGCCAATCTATAGAGACAGGGAATCCACAACAGGTTTATCCTCATTTGAGGGAGATTTGAGAAACTACTGCAGGACTACTGGCCAAATCCCGTTCCCTGGTGCTTGGAAAGTTCATGTACAGATATGCCTGATTTTTCTCTCAGTCTTCCAATTAAGAGAGTGTCCAAACTTCCAAGTCTTGGATGAGGAATTCCTCTTTGGGTGATAATGTCTCATTATTGAAGGTTTCACAGGGGTGGCTTCCTCCATGGTTCAGGTCTCCATCTAGCCAGAGTCCAAATTTACCACTGCATACAAGGCAAGAGATAGCACATAGGATAACTTTTCCATAGTACAAAACCTAATCAAGGGTACAGTGACAATGACTCATTTGCTTGATTAACAGGAGAAATTTAGTCTATAGGCTGTGCATTTGTTCTTTAAGTTGGGCTGCTGGATGGTGCTACCTTGTGGTGGAGGCTGCATTAAATAATTTTTTGCTTTTTATTCCAAGATCTCCCTTTGCTCTGCTAGGATTATGACATACCTATCACTTTAATATTACTATTAAGAAAATAAAATGTATAATCCTTTCATACTCCTGGGAACCCTTGATATTTGGAGATATTCTCAGCTGCATCTCTTGGCATTCTTCCAACACTTGCTAGTGCATGATAACTGAAAAGGACCACTGTGGAAGAGAAGATGCCCTAGCAGGGAACTTGGGCAAGTATTAATATTCACAGCTTGGCAATTATTTCAATGTCCAATCAAATGACATGCATGAAAACTCAACAGCTGGCATTATGTCATTGAAATAACAATTGTGAAGAGAGGAATAAGGGATAGAATGACATATTCAGCATGATATAATAGGACAAAGAAGTAAGTGAGGGGATGGTAGTGATGACTCGCATCAAGTAAGAAAAAATATTAGACATCCACGTTTTCAGGGCAATTTCATTGTTCTAGATCAACTGTAGTTTTTAAAGAATCTTACCTGTCTCACCGCAGCAATGACAATAATGTCATTTATAATCTATGAATATCACAAATATGATAATAAACTAACATGTACTGTTGCTGCTAATGGTAGATTTGATGAGGAAAAAACTGGGGAAATGCTTTTCCAAGTCATGATCTTTAGCCATGCAAAAGAGATAATGACATTCTCCTCAGGCAGCAGGCATACTGTACTGACAAGTTAATTTCCTTACAACCCAGCCATCTTTCAAAGCTACATACCTGCCTCCACCAATGGCCAAAGAGTCTGCATCTCCTTTCATGAAGAAGGTATTTTTGCCTGTCCATTTAAATACCTGGCAAAGAAGGAGTCAAAAGTATACTCAAAGCAGTTTGAGAATAAAACTGTTCAAGTTGCTTCCTGTACAACAAAAAACCACTCATATTGTTTTCCAGTGATTGCTTGAACCTGTTCATATTGTGATTTAATAGATCATATCTAACTGTATTTCCATCAGTTCATGACCATGAGGGTGTAGACAATGTATAGAAGAACAGCATCATAGAGGGGGAGGTAGCACACTGGCTGGGGAATTCTGAGAGTTGAAGTCTACACTTCTTAAAGTTGCTGAGGTTGAGAAATACTGATTTAAGGTACCTGGTGCAATTCACTGCTCAGTACATGAATCCATATTCATGAATCCTCCCAACAGATGACTGTCTAGCCTTCATCTGAAGATATCCAAGGAGGAAGAGCCTACCATCTCTTTGGGGAAATGGTTCCACTGTCAAACTCCTTTTACTGTTAGGGAACTTTTTCTAACATTTCACTGAAATCTGTCTTTCTATAACTTAAATTTTATTATTCCATATTTTCCATTCATTTTAACCTTCTGGGTGACATCTTTTCAGGTTGTTGAAGAGTACTGTTGTATCCTCCTTTAATACTCTTTTCTCAAGGCTAAATATTCCTAGTTCTTCCAGTCTTTCTTCACAAGAGGTAGTTCTCATCCTTGTTGGCCTTCTCTAAATCTGTTTCAGTTTGTCTGCATCTTTCTTAAAGTGTGGTGCCAGAAACAGACACAATACCCAAAGTAGGGCCTGAACCACACAGAATAAAGTGGAACTATTATTTTTTTCTGGGATTTGGAAACAATATTTATATTGATGCAGCCTAAAATTGCATTTGTCTTTTTTCCATTATATCAAACTACTGACTCACATTTAGTCTGCACTATTATTCCAATTGTTTTTCCAACATGCTTTTCACAATGACTATCACCAAACTAGATATACTCCATCCCATACATTTCCATATACTTTCTGTTTCATCAGTGAAGAAATTCACATGTTCTCTGTTCAATTTCATTCTTTTTTCCCCCAGCCCATTCTCTTAATTCAGGGTTTCTCAACCAGGGTTCTGTGGAACCCTAAGGTTCCTTGAGAGGTCACTAGGGGTTCCCTGGGAAATCTATTTATTTTAAATATGATTTAATATTTATTTTAAAAATTATTTCAAATTCGGGCAACTTCACATTAAAGAGGTAAGTTTCATTCTTTTTTTTTTTAGTTTAAGAACACTGTTAATGCACATATACAGGTCTACACATAAAACAAAGATAATAATTTTGTAACTTCCAACCTATATTTGAACCTGAATGTGCAGGGGTTCCCTGCGGCCTGAAAAAATATTTCAAGGGTTCCTCCAGGGTCAAAAGGTTGAGAAAGACTGCTCTAATCTATCAAAAACATTTTCAGTGTTCACATTAAAACAGTTCTTGCCAAGTTACATTCTGGAACCCATCAATATCACAGAATCTTTTCAAGTGTGCCCTTTGTAGCCATAGCAATTTATTGACTGGCAAAGTTTGAATTCATTTCTGAAGTTATAAATATGGAAGTAACTCAGTCAACATAGGGATTAACATGGGATTTCAATCACCTTGAGTTGTGGAGTGAAGGAGAACAGAAAAGTTTCTCCATTGCCATAAAAACAACTGCTCACATGGATAGCTGTAGAAGAAAAAGCCCCAAATATCTGAAAAAGAGGCAGAGGGGAATATGTTTCAAGTTACAGGAGGTTAACCATGCCTATCTTTTTGCATATTATACACATCATGGTAAGCCATGGTCTGCTTAGCCTAGTTTATTGAATAAATAAAAATTGACTATATTTATTTAACATGCTAAAAACCAAATCAATTCAGATTACTGAATTCTGTTGCTAAGCCTTCTTTCCATTTTAAATCTTTTGTATTATTAAAATTCTATAGCACCCACTGTGTGCTACCAAATGGCCTAGGATTTCAATCAGAGATTTACACAGTAATAGGACAAGGACAATTTGTTTAGCACAAACATGAACAGATTTTAGAACGGTGGACTCTTATTATTTTAAACTAAAACCCAGCTTCCCACCAATCTGTTAAAACAGTGGTTCAGGGGGCAGATTATGTCTTGGGTGGTGAAGCCAGGTACCTATTACAAATCTTGATCCATCAGGATTACCTCCAACCTACACATAATGAGCTGATTATATCCAATATTAAAGTGGATCTTCCCCTTTCAGTTGCATCTCCCCCATTCCAAACCCTTTCTAATGGATCAGGAGGATATACTGAATTTTGTTGGCTCCTTCTTAATGCTGTGAATGGAGGAGAATAATTGCATATTCATTTAAAGTTGAGCTAAACACAGTTAATTAGCATTCTTCTTTCCCATATCATCAGTCTTACATATGTAACAGTTGTGATTTAGGCCTATCTGGGGTTACCTGCCCATCAGTATCCCTGATAACCAATAACACAGGAGAGGCCAAGTTGCTCATGCTTCTATACATGGTCTTCAGACTAAATCCATCCCTTGCTGTACAGTAGACAAGGTTCCAGGGATAGCCAGCCACTCGCAGAGGGAGATGTGGAGTTAGCTAAGAGGGACCATATAAACAAGATCAATTTTTTTATCTTGCCCTGTAACAAGGTATCTTTTCCTTTGATTAACTTTTCTCAGCTTGTTCATCTTTGGATATGTTGGACTAAAACCAGTATGATCTTTGCAGGCTGGGAATTATGGAACACACAGCTGAAAACTTGTGGGGGGCACCAGGTTGGGGAAAGCTGACTTTGAAGCCTCTAACAGAAGCCTACCACATTCTGCCTTTAGGTCCCATATGGTATATAACCCCAGTCATTAGTCCTGTTCATTTCCTCAACCAGCTTTTGGATGCTGCCTAAGCAGAAGTGAATATTAAATCTTTGGCAGAAACTACTTCAGTCCTGCCAGAAACTTGCCTATCTGCTTATTAGAGAACAAAATGGTTAGATTTGCACATCATGCTAAGTCACTGTTTACCCAAAGTTTATTGAATAAATCCCAATCGAAGGGGTACACTCTAAACCATTAACACTTTAACTCATAAACAATGGTTTACAGACTACAATGGCTGGAGTCATACAACATGCTGCAAACAAGCTACATTATGGCTTAGCACGATGTTTGAACCCAGTTAAACTGTCAATACAAGTTGCATCAGCGAATGCATTGTCTGGAGGAAATGGGTTTTCTTCTATGTGATTCCCAGGAACTATGGCAAAGAGGCTAAGCTGTAATATCCAGCTATTCCCATGAAAAGTGTAAAACCCCAAAGTATACAGAGAAAATGTATTCACCTGTTGGATTTCTTTTGTGTGCAAGATGCTGCTTTGAGCATTCAATACAGGCTCATTCAATTCTGCAACTAGAGATGGAACATCTGCATTTGTCCTGACTGAGTCTAGTCCATCAGCTTCCTGTTCAGGCTCTAGAGACAAAGTTTCATCACCCAGGTTGGGCTGGCAAAAAACACACATTGTTAAATAAGGTGAGTATTCACATTTCCTACTTGGCCTATAGAACATCTCCCATTAAGTAGTTGGATATCCCAGCCTATCATTACAAAAATAATTCTAATAAGGCAATGACATGTACATGAAGTTACTGAAATGAATAATTTGTCCAGAACAAGCAATTTTAAACATTATTGGGAACCTCAGTTCAATGAGTTGTCCTTTGTTCCAATAAGTCTTTAATAGTCTCCCAAGAAGGAAGGAGGGGTTGATTATGATTCACGTAACATCACATTAATGCATCTTTCAAAAGGATCTATTTCTGTGGCCTGAATGTTTTCAAAGCCTAAAATTCTCATTGCACTGTGAATTATTGAGGATTGAAAAGATTTGCAGTAATAGCTATTGAATATTCATTCCCCCCTCCCATCTATTCACTATTGCAATGATATTTCTGCACAGGATGACTAAGACCTTTTCCTGACCTTAGAAACACGCAGTTTATCTGGGAGTCATTTCAAATGTTATTAAGGTTTGTGTGTAAATGATGTGTATGCAAGGACTGTACCGCAGCTGAAAAGCTGGGGTCAACCACTCAGACCCAAAGCTGTTGGGCTCCAGACTTTCTTTTGTAAGCCAGAACCCAGTCATGCACCAGCAAAAGATGTCATGATCTCACTCCAGTGTCTGTATGGGGTTTTGCACAGCCTGAAGGCAGCTTGGACCTACTCACCAGGTTTAGCTTATTTTTCCCTTCTCATGTGGTTGATCCCCATTGGCAGGGCAGACCAGGACTTTTGTACTTGACATTGGAAGATAATTTATTATAACACTCCTCCTACAGAGTGTTAATATCTAACTCTATTACCTCTCCTTCTGAAATTCTTATCTCATTTTCCTGCTGAATGTCCCAAAGGCCAATTGGTCTCTATACTGTACTGGATTGACACATGTGTGTGTCAAAGGTATCATCATATACAGCAGTCAGTCATGAATTGGCACTGGACATACAGTAGTTCTTTCTGCATGGAACAAAAACCCCAGTTATTCTTTTTCCTTGTTGAATGAATAGAGTAACAACTACTTCCTGAATGTATTATTTAAGTGTTCTATGATATAGCAAGACTGAGTTAATATTTGATATAAAATATAGTTTGTCTTATGGGAAATAATGATAAAGAAAACTTGTACAAACTCTGTTATGTGATCCCACATACTCCATCCCCCAGTTTTCTGGGTGTCTCTAACAACACTCCCACCCCCATCAGCTTCCTATAGTTCACAAACATGCTCATTCCTTACCGAGCTGTTTTGGTCATCCCCCAGCCGCCTATTATTTCTCTCTTATTCGTGTCATTTTTACTATCAATGACATAATCTGAACATCAACAATAAAGGACATGTTATTCTGTAGTTAAAACAGTGGGAAAAGGGGGAATCAAAATTCTGAACTCTGCACAAAGAAAAGTTGATATTGGTGCTTTTTTTTTGCACATATTTTTTCCAGATTTGGGGAAGAAGAAGATACTAAAGTTCCAGCCAGTTTCAGCCTCAACACAATGTGATTTCATCAGGAATTGCCCATAAATTTTAAATATTTTCATAATTTATCCACAGTGCTAAATTCTGCACAGATATGTTAGATTTCATTTGCCATAATCCCCCAACCAGAATAAGAACTGGGGATGTATTTTGAAGCCAAAATCCAAGACACCTCGAAAGCTCTTAATTATAGCTTATATGACTTAACATATAGTAGCTTCTTATGCCCAGAGTCGTAACTGACTACATAACACAGAATTAATTTGTCCAACAGTTAATTCTTTGCATTCAGCTACTGTTTACTAAGCCTTAAGTTCTAGCCTTAGTTGATTCTGCAATGCCTTTTAGCAAAGAGAACCTCCAAAACAAAACTACCGCTTGACCTTGGGCTTTCCCCCCTTTTTTCCATTAGGACTTATATTGTGTGGGTGTAGCCATCATCATGCAGAGTGGCAATATTATCTGGTGTGGGAAAGAAGCAAATGATGGGAGGACTGCTAGTGCCATTGGGGTGGGTGGAAGTTTTACTCTCTGCTCTTCTCTTTTCCATTTGTACCCTAAAAGCATGCACACAAATACATACCAGAAGAATGTAACGGCAGCGTGGAGTTTTCATTCTTTCTGTGATTGTCCAAACCAGGGCCCTGGACAGGAGTGTTTCTTCCTGGCAGGGAGGCAGGGTGTTTGTGGAGAGCAGGTGTCTGACAGTAGCCTGTGGAGAACACTCCGCTGTAAACACTGTGTACTTTATCCTTTCTCTCAAGGAGCTAATCTTACTGCTTTGCAGCTGCTGCCACCTAAAATAGTACTACAAAACAAATCTCTTCAGAACCTTTTCAGTTTTTTCCTTCCAATCTACAGTTTTACAAGAGGGTGGAAGAAGATCAATTGGCCAGAACTGCCGGTATAGGTGGGATGAACTACAAAACGGAAAAGAGTCCCCCGTTGGGGGAGATGGGCGGTGATATAAATTTAAATAATAAATAAAATAATAAAACCTCTACCAGTCAAAACAGTTCCCAGGTTGATTTTTCAAAGGAAAAGTGAGCAGGGAATCTTGCAGAAAAGTATTTGGAAGTGTAGAAACTCAACAGTAGGGATCAGTGGATCAGAAATATTTAAAATCAGGAGAAAAAATATATCTGGTCAAACTTTTCTAAAATGTATAACTTGACCAAAGGTACCTCTTCCAACTTTTTTTTTAAATAAAATAAAATAAAATGAAATATCTCTCCACCCCCCTAAAAAGTTTGACCAAATTACAATTTCTAGAATGTAAGAACAACCCTTATCCTTTCTCACTGGGTTCCTGTCCTCTCCCTAAACTTCTTACAGCCTCCAAAACCAATCAACACTGAGTTTTGCTGAGGCTAGGGTTAGTCTTTCCACAGAGCTCTTGGCAGTAATATACGTGGCATAAGAATTTGCTGCCAGCAGATCTTTTTAATCCATTGTTAGAAGACTGGTCAAGATGATCCCAAAACCTACATCCATTCTGTTCCTTTTGCATCTAAGATTACTGAAACTTGTGTTAATGATGTGGATGTTCTGATCCAATACCTCTTAAGTCCTGTCCAATGGGCAGCCAATAGTTGTGACTGAGCTTCAGTGACTTAAGCAAACATACCGATGATGGGTAAAAAAGACCCATTTCTCGCCTTCTCCTTGCCATCTGTCAGAAATGAGGGGGAGAGTGAGCCCTGTGCCTAGCAGGAAGTCAATGTGTATTTAGGCTGGAGAAGCAGCAGAGAGGCAGAGACCTGACTTTACATCCTGTAGAAAATCCTATGGCATAAAGCATTCTCCATAGAAATTAGACTGGTGAAGGAAATGTAACTGTTCATGCCGTGAACTGCCATCTTATGCTTAGTTTGTACCTATGCTTCTTTACAATCTTAGAAGTGGGGCATAATATTGGCTGCATTATTAGTAGCAGCCACCATATTACCCTACAATTTAGCATTCTAACTGCTGCCATTCCAAGCCTATTGAATTTAGTAGGATGTATCTTTTGGAATAAGCATGTTTTGAACCAGGCTTCTGGGTGGTTAATAATTTCTCACATTTATATCTCATCAGATGTCCAGGCATCCAATATTAGCATTTTCTATCCTCCTAACAACCCTGGGAAATAGATTGAGCTGGGGAGGAGGGGCTGGTGGCACATAGGCTCAAGAGTTATATGGACAATAACCACCTGGCTTCTCTCACTCAATTCCAGAACCAATTAAACTGACTGGCCTCGTGCTATGTGAGTTGCCACAACATAGGCAGGTTCATGCCAGTAAGTCCACAGTCCTATTAACATAAGTAGCATGGCCATTTAGCTCCTGAGAAAACATTCACTTTACATACAAAGTATTCAACAGAAAAGCCACTATGAGAGCAATGATAGGAAATGTTTCAGTTGGAAGCGCCTATTTCTTTTTCAACAACATAAACAGAAGCCCTTCAGAACTCCTGATGAACATGGACGGGGGCTATCATGTGTGGTCCACCCCGGCCTTATTCCTGTTTATGTCCTGCAGACATAGCATCTGAAAAGCTTTTCTTCATTGTGGCAGCTACAGGAGTGGCATAAACGCTGAACAATTTAAGGACAAGGTTACTGAAATCCAGCACAAGAGGAACCACAGCTTCCTGAGTGGTTGTCTCAGCATGCGCTCCACGCCTTTTGGATTAACACTTATCAGCCATTGTGGTTCTTCTTGCAAGAAAGTTGAGTGTGAGAAGTGTTGGTGGCACTTGGGAATAACTGGGAACAATGGCATGAAAAAAGAGTTCTCTGAGTGATTCACAAGCTTTCTGCTTATGATAGAAATCCTCTGGTAAAAAAGCTGTGTCTCATATTAGTATTTACCCTAGGAGTATCTGGTAGGCTGCACTCCAGAGTGGTCTTCTCCCCTAACAGCAGGGGGCATGTAGCTTAGATAATTCAAAGATGAGCAGCTATTATAGAAGAGACCTGCAAAGGAAACCATGGAAACATGCAAATTGTTATGCTTTATGAGTCATGGGAATCACTGTCTTGTGGAGTCAAGACAAGGCCTTTTGAGACCAGGGGAACTCAACGTTCAGTATTACACTGTTCTTACAGTCATGGAGGACTCCATGGCTTCCATGGTAACTGTGAATCTATCCCAAAATGCCTTCAAGCATAACTGTACTTTCTCTGAAAGTAGCAGTGCAGTTCTTATAAGTCTCTGTGTTACTGTCCCCATCATCTATCACTTTCTGTTGGGACATCTGGGCTGCGAGCAGGGCCAGTTGTACCATTAGATAAAGAGTGGCAGTCACACTCAGATAGTTACTGAGAGGTAGCAGCAAGGAGAAAGCTGTGTATGTCAGGCAACCTGATTTGTTCTTTGGCCCTACCAGCAAAATATTTTGATGTGGCCCTGGAGCTTTGGAATTTAACCCCGAGGTCAAGCGTTACCTTGACCATAGTTTGTAGACAGTACAACAAAGGAGAGTTGGAAACAAAAGTCTTTATGTGCATAGAGCTTATAACAAGCCATGAAGCCACGCTTCCTCTCAAACTAGACCTCATCATTTTTAATGGAGCATTTCCCAGAATGTTGAAGGCACATATGGAGTACTAATCCTGTAAAACAGTCTTCTGCAGCCTAATGACTTCCATATGATAACTCTCAATAATTCCAGGTAATTCCCAGCCAGGATATGGAAGAGGAATGTCAGGTTAAAGAAACAATGTGACATGTGACACCTTCTTAGTAAGTAGATTAAGTCTAACACTTACCAGCTCTTTTACCTGAGAGTATGTGTCTTCATTGGCTGAAAACTTGTATTTATCCATTCTAATCCAATGTAATTTGCATTGAATTCAGTGATGTTTTAAGAGGTTTAATTTAAAAAAAATATTAAACAGGATTTTAAAATTTATGTTCTAAGTAACTTGACATATTATCTCTGACACTGTCAAATGCAAGATGCATAGTCTCTTAGGAATATGATGCATTCAGTCAAGGTGTTCCTACCATCAGTCTCTTGGCTTGCAAATCTTCATTTTAAACTGGTAGCATCTGTGATTGTTTCCATTTGCCCAGCAGATTGATGTGATAAAGAAGCCACTATAGATCTGTGTTTTCTATACAATCTGAAGAATGATAGCACAATAAACAGTTCTCTAGTTGTTTGTGCTGCTTTATTTAATTTAGGGGGCTTCCCTTCATGTTATTTATTTATAATGAAACTCCCAATACTGAAAGCTCAGTTGATTCTAAGATGACAATTTAGTCCTATAATACTCATCTGGAAATTAGTCACATTAAATGCAGTAGTATTTAATGAGAGCCAGTTTGGTCTAGTGGTTAAGGTGCTGGGCTAGAAACCAGGAGTCTGTGAGTTCTAGTTCCACCTTAGGCATGAAAGCCGGCTGGGTGACCTTGGACTCTCTCCCAGCCCAACTCACCTCACAGGGTGGTTGTTGTTGTGGGGAAAATAGGAGGAGGAAGGAGCATTAGGTATGTTCACCGCCTTGAGTTATTTATAAAAAATAATAAAGGTGAGATAGAAAATAAATAAATATACTTCTGTGTACATATGCAGAAAAGTGTCCTGCTAGATAATAGGTAAAGTATGAACTGGAATTTATTCTAAATTAACAGCATGCTTTTTTCTCCCAGGCTAATTGTACAAAGGATAGTCAGTGTCTTAAACACATCCTCCTCCTATACCAACTTAATTTCAAAAGATCTAATTTTGTTCCCACCTTCATCTTTTACTGTCCCACTTAAAGAACTAGTTACATAATATAAAAAAATTATTAAAACCATAGGCCCATACATTTAATTATTTACTAGCAGGATACTCACATTAGGATAAACAGGCTTCCTTGGGAAATGTCTTGTAAGCATGTGTTGTAGAGCCCATTCAAAAGCCAGTCTCCTTTGCTGATTTAATGCAGGTATGTTGAGGAATCCTTGAAGACAGGATTAGCCTTACCAACTATGGGATCTTTTTTGGAGAGCAGTTGTTTCTGAATCTTGCGAAGTTCAGATGGATTGTGAATTTATATCTAGTCCTGTCCAATTCATCATCTGGGTCAACAGGCTGACTGCTTGCCTCCTGGCCATTCTGGTCTGATCCCATTATTTTGGGATCAATAGTAAGGTTGATGCAAGTGTTGCTATTTGTAACAATGATGTTGCAAGTCATGTATTGCCTGTAAACCTCCAGTGACGATAAGGCTGAAAACTGACACAATTTTTTCCTCCTCCTCACCAATCCCCTGGAGCTGTAGTCAGTTATTCACTTGTCCCCAGATGACAATCTATATGTTTACTTAGAAAGTCTAGAAGCAAGTTATTAAAACATGTTGATTCAATGGGATTAATACAGTTGAAATCCTGTTGGCCAGTTTGGTAACAGATCAGGGGTATTCAAACTTTAGCAGAAACAATATCAAAGCCACACAATCCCTGCCTCTAATTGTTAAATGGCAATGGCTGGTGTGACTTCTGCCTTACATCTCCACCTGTTCTCCTCCCCATCTGCTTCCCACTCACCCCTGTCTGTAGCTCTGGGAGGAATCTTTATTCTTGTCTATGCAGCAGAAAGATGGAGTGAGTAGACAAAAAGACAGGTGGAAATAGAGAGTGGGAAGCACAGCAGTTTCTACTCTTCTGGGTATTTATTCTCAGGTAGTGGTGGAAATCTAACACACACCCAGCTGATACACAAAATCACAGAGATTATACAGTACGTAGAAACTTATTCTTGCAAAAATATATTCTTATGTTTAAAAAAGTAGGTTAAGAGCTTTTTATAAAAGATTCTGGTCTACACTGTAGCTTTACCACAGCTATAACTGTTGAAATCAGTGGGAAAGTTGGTCATGAGTAATTTAAGTCCTTCTTGAAGTCAAAATAATTAAAGCATAACTAACAGCCTGGATTCACAGTGTTGTAATTTTATTCATAGATTTGCAACTATTTTTAGACATAGGAGCAACACATTGAAGAGCTATCACTCATAGGAATGAGTAACTGATATGTAGGAAAGGATTTTCCACGCTACATTTGGTTGACCAGATATGAAGGATAATGGAGATTTTCCCTTGCTGTTCTTGTGTTTGTGTGTACTTATGCACTTTTACAGTTTATTATTCTGTTTTAGTTTTAAATATGTTGTAACTCTCCTTGAGCCTTTGGAAAAATATTAGTGAACACATAAGCATAATATAACTGATATGGCTTGTTGTGGTTATGGAATTAACGACTCTAAAACATGTTGACTCCCATATCTTTTGTTTACTATGTCCCTGGAAGGTGCAATTCATGGAAGCAGACCTGGTAGAAGTCTCTGATCAAGGTCTTGAAGAAATTTTGCTAGATGAGCCAATGTTTTCACTGACTCAGCTTCCTATTCATTGCTATAGGCAAGAGGTTTTCATTTCTCACTGGTGTCAACATCCCAACTGCAAAGTAACCTTCCTCATCCTGGTGCTTTGCAACTGTGGTGGGACTGATGCTCCCAGAATTCTTTAAGGCCACAATTCATCATCTGCCCCATCACTACCTTCTGCAGCTTCGTACTTGTCATGGTAGTAGCCAATGACAGGAATCTCTCAGGTGTCCATTAACATCCTCTGAGACCACTTTTTGGTTGGAAAGCACAGAGCAGCTTTCCTGGCACCTTCCACAAGCATTGTGGAAGCACTGACTGTGGGGCACATATTGATGGAACTGTAGTGCAGTTTATCTGGAAGGCTCCAAGTTGGAGAAAGCTGGCACAGAAGCAGGCAGCCTTTGATTCCAATGAAAACAAAATGCAGATGCATTGTGACATCAGAACACATGAGTAAATGACATCAATGGAGGCACAAAGGTCTAAGATTATTTGAGGGAAGAGATGACAAGAACAGATTAACTTTCAGAAAAAAGAGCATGAAGCTTGGATCACCTGAAAAGCCCCAGTGGTGGTTTTACTCAAGGGTAAAACCTTAAGTAATAGCAGGAACTGCTATTATTTCTGATCCACATGTAGCCACTGCTCCTGCTGGAGCTGCAGGTGAGCAGAGAATTCTGTTGGGAAAGAATCCAGAGGGACAGCAGCAACTGCTCGCCTCTGCAAAACAAAACTGCATTCCAGAGAAACACTGCAAGGACATGTTCAAAACAAAGCAGGGATTCTCTTTAATTGCTCTGATGGGTACAGACTGGGCTATAAATATATGAAGGCCAAATAGATAGAAGACAGAGCTGGAAGGGGCCATTTAGCTAGTCAAGTCCAACTCCTTGCTCAGTGCCAGAATCCAAATTAAAGCATCCCCCCTAGATGTCTGCCTAGCCTCTGCTTGAACACATTCAATGAAGGAGAAGCCACCTCCTCTCTTATTTATTTATTTATTTTATTTTCTATCCTGCCTTTATTATTTTTATAAATAACTCATAAATTATAAATAACTTTCTTTAGTTTATTCAGAATACTTTTGAATATTTTACAATATTAGGCATCCCACCAAACTTTGCATTACCTGAAAATTTGATAGCCATTCACTCCCCATCTGAGCCATTATAAAAATGTTAAAGACTATAAGGCCCAGGTACCACTTGATACCTTACTGCAGTTTGATAAGAAACCATTAGCATGAACTCTTTAGGTATGATTTTTGAGCCAGATATGTATCCACTTGATTGCCATGCCAGCTAGCCCCCATATGACTAGTTTGCATCAAGTTAGCCCAAATTATAAGCCAAGAAACTGGTAAATTATGAAAAAATCAAGTAATAAAAGGTTTGGGCAGCATCAATTCTTCTACTTATCTGCCTGGTTATTAAGACCTGCAAGTTGAGGATCCACCTGGTTTCAGTAGTTACATGAGCAAGCACTCCCTCTTCTGTCATTCCTAGATTGGGGTTTTTTTTCTGTTTTGTTTTTAGACTTTTTTATCCTGCCTTTATTATTTTTATGAATAACTCAAGACAGGGAACATACCTAATCCTCCTCCTTCCTCCTATTTTACCCACAAGTCCCCACAATTGTCCCTACTCTTTCTGCTTTTCAAAAGGCTGTTTAAAGAAATCTTTTATATTTATTTTTTAAATTGTAGGTTTTAATCTTGTTTTTAATCAATAACTCCATTTTAAAAATTTATGATGTTTTATTCATTTTAATAATGATGTACTGATTTTTTTTAAGTTGTCATCTTGATGGTTTCCAAATAGGCAGTAGAATACTTTTCTCTCTATATAAAAAGCATATTTACATGTGTTTGCTTTAGTTGCATCATTTGTTCTGCTTTGTGCCAGGTGTAAATATTTAGAATATACAGAACTATAAACAGAATGTGTGTCTGCCATACTTTGTACAGACCACAGTCCTTGAAGAGCTTTGCAAGTATACATAAAACTGATGGTACCTGTTAATGCTGGTCTATGACCGCAATAAAGATTTGATTTGATTTGATGGTACCTGCTTCATCTTTTAAAAATCCTCAAGCTCTTCTAGGGGTAGGAAATTTGATGCCCTTCAAGTGCTAAATAAGGATTTCACAAACTCTTGTCTGACATGCACCCACAAATATATACATATACATATACATACTCACACATACCCATTGTTCTATTCCATAAGTAACTGTATGCTAAGCACTGGAAAAGAGTCAAAAATATTGAGCACAACTAATTAAAGGCATTTGAAGAGAAGAGAAAATCTTACCAGATGGGGCCATAAATATTGATCTCCATTGCCCACATCAGGAGAATTCAGTGGGCCCTTCTCACAATCACTTATGCCCAAATCACCTCCCACTTGGATTACTAAAAAACGCCTTCTACCGGGCTGCCTTTGAAGAGCATTTGGAAGCTACAGCTGGTACAAAATGCTTTGAGAGCTGTATTGATTGCCAGTTGGCGTCTGGGTGTGATTCAAGGTGCTCTCCTTTTGGAAAACATTGCAAATGTGATGTTTCCTTTCTACCCTAAAAACCTTTAATCCTTTAATTCTACCACCTGAGACCAGTAAATGCATCCTTCAGCTGAATGAGCAGAGTAGATCTATCTTTCAAACTTTCACTAGATGGCAGCAAAGGCAGTAAGATGTTTCAAATCGCATTCTCAAGCCAGGGCAGTTGTATAATGGGGGTTTCTCCCTGAGGGTGAGGATATTTGCTGCGAATGCGGCAATATTCAAACAACTACCCATCTTTTACAGTGCCCTTTGGGACCAACATGCACACAGAGTGACTTATTAATCAGAAACACATCTGCCATCAATGTGGCCTGGCATTGGGCTAGAATTATATAAATTATATATTTTTATTAAATGTTTTTAACTTTTTAACTTTTAATTAATACTCTCCTCCTTTCTATTTCCTGCACTTCTGACATGAAACGAGACGAGTTGTATAATTCTGATATGAGTAACTATGAGGCATAAAGCAGTACTGAATTTATTGAATTTCTTTAAAGCTAAGTGAACACACATTCTGAACAGACCAACAGCGTTCCTCTAGAGCAGCAGTTCCCAATCTTTCATGTTCATTATTACTAAATTGAAGAGCAGGTGGCAGTCGTGGGCAGAAGGGCCTTTGTGCAACTTCGTGTTGCGCGCCAGTTACGCCCATTCCTGGATCGAGATGCCCTCCGAACAGTCACTCATGCCCTGGTCATCTCCCACAAAGACTATTGCAATGCGCTCTACATGGGGCTACCCTTGAAGAGTATCCGGAAGCTTCAACTGGTCGTGCAGGCAGTTATTGGTCCCTCAAGTCGGCATGTGTGACACCACTGCTGCGTGAGCTGCACTGGGTGCCGGTTTGCTTCTGGGTCCAATTCAAGGCGTTGGTTATCACCTTTAAATCCCTACATGGCATGGGGCCAAGTTACCTGAAGCACCATCTCATCCCCATAATGTCAACCTGTCCCACCCAGGCATGCAGAGAGGGCATGCTACGGACCCCGCCAGTAAGGGAATTCCACTTGGTGGGCTCCAGGAGGCGGGCCTTTTCTCAGTGGCACCCGCCCTTTGGAACATTCTGCCCCTGGAGGTGAGGCAGGCCCCTTCGCTCCCGGCCTTCCGGAAGAATTTGAAGACCTGGTTCTGCCACCTTGCCTGGTGTGGGCAGGGCAATAGTTCTTCCTGGGAGTGGCTGGCACCGTAGACCCCTCCCCAATGAATGAGATCTTCGCTTCTTGGATTTTGTATCTATTTTATTCTTATTTATCAGTTGTTTATATTGTAATGTATATTTTTTATGGTTCTAATTGCTGATTTTATTGTAAACCCCCCAGAGTCCCCCTTTTGGGGGGAGATGGGCAGTGATAGAAATTCAAAAAATAAATAAATACATAATAAATAAATCCACTTGTATATCACAATAATCCTGTTGGTTACCACCATGGTAAAAAAAGTCCATGGTAAACGAATGATAAAAATTTCACAATAAGAATAATGTAAGAAAAAGTAATAAGGAGCTTAAATAATAATCAATTAATAGCAATTAAAAAACTCAAAGGAGTGCAGTTTTTGGCATCTTCTGAGAAGAAATCAAAGAAGCTGTAGATTTCAACAGGGAGGCTCTTCCAAACAGCAAGTGCTGCTACCCAGAAGCAGTGCCTGTGAGCTTCAGCCCCCTCATTTCACAGTAGTGGGGTCCTATTAACCACTTTTTCCAGGATAAGCAAGGTGAACTAATTGGTTCCGGCTGAAGAATGAGGTTCTGACATTATCTGGTGCCAAGCCATACAATACATGCTTTTATGGGTCCAAGTCAGCAATATGAATTTCACCTAGAAGCCTACTGAAAGCCAATGCAGCACCTGTTGCACAGTTGTAATATGGCCCCACCAATTGACAAATAGGCTGCACTGACTATTGACTAGCAGTACATTTGAATCCAGGAGGATCCCTAAGTTGCAACCCTGCTCCTTCAAGGGTAGTGCTTCCCCTTCAGGAGACAATACTGGGGCCAACAGAAAACCATGATGCCCCAAAAGTTACTGAATCTTGCTACAGTTCATCTTTAGACTGTTTTGTTTGATCCAGACTCTTACAGCTTCTAGACTCCACGACAAGACATCAATGATATCTTCACCTTGGCTTGGAGTGGTACAGTAAAGCTAGGTATCATCAGCATATTGATGGATTATATTTCTTAGTGGTTTCATGTAAATGTTAAAAAGTAATGAGGACAAGATTGAACCCTGGGGCATCCCACAAAGGGACACCCACTGGTCTGACCCTTCCTTCCTTAAAAGCACTGACTGGAACTACCCATTAAAAAAGAAGCAGAACCACAGGAGAACAGTGCCTCCAATGCCCAGCCTTCACAGGGAGTCCAGAAGGATGCTATGGTCAATGGTACTGAAGGCCACTGAGAGGTCTATTATGACCAGGAGAGGAGACACTTCTCTGGCCTAGTTCTCAGAAAGGGTACCCACTAGAATACCAGTGTTATCTCTGACCCTTGTTGACATCTGAACTCTATCTGAAAAAGGTCTAGATAATCTGCATCTTCTATGATACAGTATAGTTTCCCACCAGTGTCTCAACAACTCAACCACTACATCTCAACAACTAATTTTGAGGTCCACTGAATAAGCTGGGTGATGGTGATGAACAAAGTGATGCCTGCAGGCAATGTAACCCATGTGATTCTCCCAGAAAACGAAAATAATTGTGTTAAATACCTAATTAAAATGTCTAAAATATTTTGAGATTTTAGTGTTACCACCTAAAATTTTGCAAAAGTCTAGGTGAAAAAAGCCAAAATCTTGTGAGACTCAATGATCTCTTGAGATTTTGTCCATTTGTTAAAAAAAAAAAAACCAGTTTGGCATCTGCATGAAGGACCACAGTGATCCCTAAAACTCAGGATGTAAACCATTGCCCTAGAACATCAGTGTTTTGACATCTTAAATGGGCCCTGTCTAGACTGCTTAGGCTAAATTGGAATGGCAACCAGGGAAGAAGGGAATCTTATAAAATGGGAGCCTTCAGTTACAAAGCCAGCAGCAGTGCTGTTCATTCAGTTTTAATGTAAGGCAAGTTAAGGACAGTGATTGGTTACTGCATTTCCCCTCTCACCAGCGTTCCCACTTCCACTTTGTGGGCAGGAAAAATAACAGTCACTCTTCTTAATATCATCCTATGGTGGGGTGACATGAGGCTGGGAATCAAAGACTTGGCACTATTCCTCTACCAGAAACTATTATACTGTGTTGATAATTTAATAACAATATTGAAAGCAAAATAAATATCCTTTGCCATCTTTGGGATTGCCCAAGTAATAGGTGTGGAAGTGCTTTGCAACAGTGGACTGTCCCTTGGGTTAGTTCTAAACATGTATCTACTGTTATTCTGGGAGAGCGTTAGATACATGTCCAAACCCTTCCCCCCCACCAGTTTATAGGTTGGTGGCTTAGCAGAGGGGCACAGGATGAAGCAAGAGGGAGCATAGCAAGAATGCCAGCTAAACTTCCTCCCTCTCTCCCCATACTCAGGTGCCCCCCTTTTGTTGACAGATCGCTATGAAGATTAACTGCAAGATTGCTGTAAGTTTGCTGTTCACTGTTGCTCCTGCAGCATGCAATGGGATCTTTGTTGTGATCTTGATGATGATTTGTGTAGGTAATATGCTACTGCTGTGGAAGAGGGAGCTGAGTTGGCAAAATTGAGCCACAGAAGGTAACCTCCCAAACTTTACAAAGAGGTGTTGGAAACAGTCAATGGACAGTCATGAAGAATGCATAATTGTAATTTAAAACACACAACTGGAATAACCAGGCTCTTGTTCCTGGTGAAATTGACCTTTTGTGTAGAGAGCTAATCTTGCATTTGCACACTTACAATGGGCCACTGCAAGTCTGTAGAGTTTAGCTTTGTTACTTTTCTTGCTGACATTGCTTGTTCCTTACTTTTCTAAACATACAAGCTGTAAAGGTCTACAGTACCAATTGTGGCACACCTTAAATCATACCCAAACAAGTCTTCAGATGATGACTGGAAATTCTGAGAGTTGTAGCACCTATTCCCATTGCAGAGTTGAAGATTGTTGATGTGCTGTACATCCATCCTTGGCAGATGTATGGCGGAATACTCCTCTGGTATAAATTTGCCATTTCTATTGTCAGTCCCTAGACTGCCTTTGCTGTGTCCGTTTGAAGTCACTGCCAGTCATCTGATTTCTCTGTAAGTTAATGGATAACAATGTCTAACAGATTTTATACACATTGAGGCTCCCCTTTGACAGTTTCAGTGTTTTCAGGGAGAAAGAACTGGTTTGCCATTGGTATAGCTAGGGACAACTTAACAGCTCTCACTCTGGGTCTGGGGATGAGATGAAGACAGGGCATGTTTGTGCTAGGATTAGGTACAGGTGGGGAAAACCCCATCATCCTAACATACTTTATCTGGGTAGTAGCAGACTGGGGAAGACTGCCTTAAATGCTACCTTTTGGTGGTCATGTAGATTCAGCCCAAGGGGCAAAGTGAGTAATTGGGCAGTGCTGACAGGGAGGAGGAGGAGGAGGAGGACTTATTGAATGCATCATGCTGAAGGCCTCCCAGAATTTGAAGCCAGCACTGGGGCCTTCCTAGATGGCACCTTCCCTCAAGTTATATAATATTCAAGGCTGGCCAAGTATTTAGGCACCTGGGACAGAAAGTGCCCAGAAATCAACAGTAATTAATAGTAATAGAAATTACTAGCCATTTAGCACGCCCTAAATCAGAAGCCTAAGGTAGCCATCTCACTCTGCCAAATGGTAGGGCTGGGCCTGCAACAGTTGGTAAGGCAGAGTGCTGAGTGAGCTGATTTGATTTACCTTTCAAAGAAGCTCCCTCAGGACTACAGCACCATCTGGTAAATGTGTAGATTCAACCTGCCTCTCACATCTTGTCCTCCTGATTTGCCTCATTGTTTCATTATGTATCCCAGAGTCATTCAGAAATGTTATATGCTGTGAAATAGTTGTTACAGGGGTTTTGAAGTAGCATGGGAAAGATATCTTGGCAACAGATACCCATGATCCTTAATTATATTTTGGACACAGGCAGGCAGTCATAGCAGATATAAAAAGGAAATAGGAACAGGATGTTACAGCCCTTCTGGGCTGGTACTGAAATGAGCCACTAAAAGGCACTTTTAAGGAAGTGAAAAGTTTCCTGGAAAAAATAAATACTGATTAGCATCTCTGCCCTGGCTTGACTAAGCGAGTCTCTAAATTCCAAGCCAGGGGAAGGATGTATGTCTTGCTCTGTATAATTTACTGGGAAGCTTCAGCCTTCCAATACCCTTGGCACATGAAAGCAACCAACCTCTTCAAGAGAATTTTGGACAGACCTTTAATCACTATTGCTCGGTATTGATATTAATTTACCCTCCAGTGATGAAACTTGGACCTTAGAATTTAATGCAAATATGCAAATGGCTGTCTATAACATTGCCTGCATTGCCCATCATTCCAGTATCTTGTGTCATCTTGCATATAACCTGAGACTGTAATGGCATGCACACCTACTTGGAAGTGAGCTTCACTGAGTGCATAGGAAGGACTGTGCTCTGAAAGGCTGACTCATTAAGTGCAGAAAGGAAGGAAATGGGGAGTGTGATATATCCCAGGAGCCCTATTATTGTGAGTTTCTAAATTCCAGCTGTCTAGTGCTCAGATCTGTGTGTACCTGTTAAACTAATGAAGCAGTCATGTTGCCTTACATTCTGGCAGTAGGAGGAATCAACATTTTAACATTTTTATGCCAGGGTCCATGCCCATTTTCTGTCATGGAGCCTTAAATTAGACCTCCCCCCCACAAATAAAGACATCCTTCAAACAGCACAAAAATACATTAAAAGAACATCCATATTGCCAGGAAAGGTGCTGGGTCACATCTCTTACTTAAACTCTTATAAACCACATTCTTTGTCAAAGAGAATGAGTGTGAGAGAACTTCCTCTTCCCATGCTATGGTCCCTGTCTAATTCCCAATTATTTATTTATCAAATATCTAATAGGGCAGAAAAATACCAGGTTTAGTTGAGGATCTGAAATTCACTTATTTGGCTAAGAACCATTTGATTCACAGGGCAACTAACAATGCTTTTCATATGAAAGAAAGTTTGGCTTCCTAGCAGTGGGTCTGTCTCCTCGCTTAGGGAGAACAAAAGATAGGCAGATGTATACCAGAAGTACCCAGGGACATCAGCAGGGTAGGGGGAGATAAAAAGGGTGAAGATGAAGCTATTGCTGTGTGATTGGAGCCCTGTCCCTTGATCGGTGTAAAAAAAGAAGCCCAAGCTTTGATCACATCATCACTGAGATCTTGGCTTTTTCGACTCCTCTCTCCCCATAAATACTCTTTGAGTATTATAATCGTTGGCTCCTGATTCTTTTATTAGATAGGTGTCTGGGTAATATTGGCCCAAAGTATTTCCCTCTATAGAGCAAAAGGCAAGATGGTGTCCTCCTTCATTCTACATACAGAAGCCCACCAGACTGGTAACTGAACCTTCTTTCTGAAGATTCTAACAATAGGGTAGGTTCCTCTATCACACCTAAGGAAGCAGACTGGTTTAAGAACAGCCATGAAAAACACATGGTGGGGGGGGAGGCGGGAGGGAAAGATCAGAAGAATACTGAGAACAGATACCTGCCACTGAAGCTGTTGCCTCTTTCTGCTTAATGGTAGGGCCAGATAATAGTCCAGAATAGTTGCTTGTACAGTATTTAATCAAGGTGTGCTAAAGATGAATATTTCTGGAGAGTTTGGGAATCTTTCAGCTCTTGAGTGAGATATCCATTTATCTCTATGTGAAATAATCAACAGAGAATGGGGATTTTGACAGTCCTTCATCAGAGCAGAGCAGAGCAGAAAAAAGAGAAAATAGAGGCTTTGCAATAGACAAGAAAAATTTGTAGGTTGATTGAGAAAAGCGATGCATAGCAATAGAGGGAAAACCATAAAAGACTGAGATCCAAGATTCTACATAAAGTTAACCAAACTTAGAAGGGACAATGCAACTTAGTCTTGGGGCTCTTCTGTCTACTGAAGTATCTAGTTGCTTTCAATATGCTTTGCTTGTTTATTTTCAAATAAAACAAATATGCTGTAAATACTTATCCAGTGATGTCTCATCCAATGGGAAACTGGCAGGAGATTCCTTGGACTAATCTTCTGTCTGGGAAAGAGGGAACATGAACAGAATAATATAGTTAATTTGGTATTCAGGACCTCTCTTGTGGCAGGGCTGGCTGCAGTCTCATTAAATTTGCATTGGGTACTCTGATGGGACACCCAGTCAAGCTAAGGAAATGTCTGGCTTAACTAACAACACTGGAGATGGGCTCAAGTTTAAGTGATGATTTAAGCAGCAAAGCCAGCCTCTTTTGAGAGATGACTAAGCAGAAGTAGTCTTGCTGTTTACCTATGTGGAAGTCCTGGTGGGTGTCCACCTCTGCTCCTATTGCTGTGACACTGGCTAACAATATATATACTTTTTCTCTCTCATCTGGGAGCAACACTATTATGAAGAAAATGATGGGCTGATGAATAGCCAGTTGTATATATTGCCCTCCAGCCCTCCTAAAATAAAGATACCTCCTTGGGAATTCCCATTGACTTATCAAGGCTGATTGAGTCACCTCCCTGAAAGGGGGAAGGTGTCATGTTCGTCGTTGCAATGTTGAATGTACATCGTAACGTTTCACATGCCATGGTGCTGACGCGCGTTCTGGTTGGGAGGGAACTGCTGGGAGACCTTGTACCAGGCTTTCTATCTGTTTTCATGGGGATGGAATGTGTCTGGGTTATCGTTTGTGTTCAAGGTCCTTTTTACCCGTTGATTAGCAGAACTCGTTAGGAGCACCTGGGATGGGGAATTTGAAACAGTTGTACAAGGGGGAGGGCTTACATTCGCACCGAGGGTTTTTAGTTTGTATTTGGTGCGCTTTTGCTCATTCTCAGCTTTCTTTGTACTTGCATACTATTCTTAAATAAACCAGATTTTATTCAAGCTCTCGCTTGTGAGTCTGAGAATACTTCAGGATAGACAACCATTACGTAAAGCTGAGAATCTTTTGTGATACCCGTTAACTCCTTCCAAGTGTAATTCTTGTGAGGAAAATAGTTAACGATGACAGAACTAAGACCGACGACTGGAGTGCTGGAACCACAAGCTGATCCAGCACCGAAGAGCCCCCTTCCCCCCAACATTTCGTTCTACACGAGGGGCTCCAGCTCAAGCCCTGAGCTGGGGGGATCCAGCGATGCGGGAGAACCTAAGGCAGAGATGGCTGGTGCTTCCTGGAAGTATCAGTTCCCACTGACCCCCGAGGGGGAATCGACCAAAGTGGCACCAGAGAAACAACCTGACGCCTGATGGGGGGAGGAATCGGTGACCCCTGAGAGGATAAGAAGGTTGGAGGCAAGGATGGATTCAATGGAAGACCTGTTGAAAACCCTGTCGATCACAATGGGTGACCAGGGAAGCCGTGATGAGAATCCTCGCTCCCCACAACCCTCTCCCCTTCCTCCTAGTGGACCGCTGGTGGTCCGAGGCAGGAGACGACATCGCAACAGAGCTTCACCCTGAAGAGGGTCCTCTGGGGTGTCCTGGGGCCCTGCTGCTCAGCCCACAGCTGGTTCCCCTCCAACAGGGAAGGTGGTGAAGGACTTTGCTGTCAAATTCGATGGAGACCCCACCAAACTATCCTTTTTCATAACCAACGCGAAGAACTACATGAAGCAATACGGGTCGTATTTCACGTCAGAGGAGGCTAAGATATCAGCCATTACCCCTAAGCTGAAGGGCAGAGCAGCAGACTGGTATGTCCAACTGACGGAGGCTGACGATCCTGAACTTGGGTCGTTCGAAGACTTCATGTTCGCCTTGAAGCTGTTTTTTGAGGACCCCCTAGCTAAAGCCAGGGCTAAGGAAGCACTCAAGGAACTCACCCAAGGACCCAGGTCGGTAGCCAACTATGCCCTAGAATTCAAAGCTTTGGCGGGCAAGGTTCCCGACTGGTCCCAATCAACGCTCATCGAGCGATTTAAAGAAGGACTTAACCGAGACGTCCTCAGATGGGCGCTAGGCAGGGACGACCTGGAGTCACTGTATGAGTGGATCTGTTTGGCCGGTAAGGCTGAACATGCCCAGCGCACCTACATGCAGACCCAGCAAACCGAGAAAACAACAACCCTGACGCGGGGACCCCGGAGCGGAGCGACAGCTGCCCCACTGAGCTACCGAGCAGGAGACGAGGAGAAGGATCGCCGCTGTGCGTGAGGACAGTGCGTCCGCTGTGGAAAAGGAGGCCATCAAGCCACCGAGTGCCCGAAACTCAAGTCCGGAGATCGAGCAACGAAAGTCCCGGCCAAGTTGCCCCAGGCATCACGCCGAACGACTGTGGCCAAAGGTGCTACCGACTTTGAAGAAGACATATATCTCTATGCAGAGGTTGAGGATGCTGCAAAAGAACTGGCGGGAAATGCCAGCCACCTGCCCTGAACTGCGCCCTGGGGCAGGTGGAGGAGGATGGGCACGAGGACGCTATGGTGAGTGCTGATTGCCCCACTCTGACAGTGAAAGTGAAGCTGGGCTCCCGCACTAGAACCACAGAAGTTTGGGCTCTGGTTGACTCTAGGTGTTCGAGGTGCCTCATCCACCCCGATCTAGTGGCTGCACTAGACCTGCCTAGTCTCCCTCTCCAGCAGCCTTTGATCTTCACCCAGCTAGACAGGTCAATGGTGGGGGGGGGGGGTCCAGCAACTCATTTCACTGGAAATGTAGCAATGCAAATGGGCAGCCACAAAGAGGCTTTAAAATTCATCATTGCACCTGTTGGCGATCCCATGGTAATTCTAGGAATCCCCTGGTTAACTTGGAGAAGCCCATATATAAATTGGGAGCACCAGACCTACAGTGGGGAGACCCTTAAATGTGGGGGGGGGGGCAAGGGCTGCAATCGCAGTGCCATGCCCCAGCTTGCCGCAGTTGGAAGGACTGCCGGACCACTATCGAGACTTTGCGGACATCTTTGGGGAAATGGAGGCAGACCAGCTGCCACCCCATCGCAAAACTGACTGTGCAATTGAGTCGCTTCCCAACGCGCAACTGCCCAAACCAACAGGAATTTAGAGGCTCTCCACACACCCCGCTGCCTTAGCCCAAAACAAATTCGCTGGGCTCAATTTTTCAGTCGGTTTAACTTCCAATTGAAGTTCATACCTGGCAAGAAAAACTTTCTCGCAGACGCTTTGTCCCGATTGCCTCAGGACTTTGACCAAAGCCCTCAAGTGGTTCGTACTGTTCTCCCTTTACCACAATTGGGACTGGCTGCTGTCACCCGAAGCCAGACCCGCGCTCTGCCAGCTCAGGGCTCCACCCCGTCACAGACCTGAGGAGCGCCGCTCCCTTGTCAGTTGCAAACCAACTTTCTCCAAGCAGTGAAATCTGACACTTGGTTGCTGGCTAATTGGGACAAAGTTTCCTTCAAGGATGATCTCACATGGGTGGGCCACCACCTCTATGTGCCTGAAAACTTGCGTGCTTCGGTGTTACACCGCTCCCATGATGACAAATTGGCGGGCCATTTTGGTTTCGTCAAAACCCTGCATTTAGTCCGCCGCCAATTTTGGTGGCCCTCGCTGTGACGGGATGTTAAAGACTATGTTGCTTCTTGCCCTGTCTGTGCCATGTCTAAATGGAAAATGGGGAAACCACAAGGGCTTCTCCAGCCTGTTGCCAGCCCATCTCGTTCCTGGGCCGAGATCTCTATGGACTTTATCGTTGACCTCCCACCCAGTCAAAAGAAAACTGTCATTTGGGTTGTAAAAGATTTCTTCTCCAAACAAGCCCATTTTATTCCGTGTGCCTCACTGCCGTCTGCTCAGCAGCTGGCTCACCTCTTTCTGTTCCACATCTACTGTCTCCATGGCTGCCCCTCCCGTTTGGTGACCGACCACGGCACACAATTCACCTTCCAATTTTGGCGGTCCTTTTTGAAGTTAATTGGCACCGAACAAGCATTGTCAACGGCATCGCATCTGGAGATGGACGGATCTACTGAGATTCTTAACTCAACCCTGGAGCAATTTCTTCGCTCCTACACCAACTACCATCAGGACAATTGGGTCGAACTGCTGCCCTTTGCAGAAGTGGCTTACAACAACGCCGTTCACCAGAGTATTGGGCAAACCCCTTTCCGGGTTGTTTTCGGCCAGGACTTTGTTCCCATCCCTGAATTGCCCCAGCCCCCTTCGACCTCCTGCTCAGCTCATGATTGGGCTGCGCAGCTGGCTGATTCCTGGCCGGTAATTCGGCAGGCTCTGAGCGATGCTCAGGCTACCTACAAACTCCACGCTGACAAACACCGTTCTCTGCAGCACACCTTCAAAATTGGGGATCAGGTTTATCTTTCCACTAAGTTCATAAAATCCCCTCAACCTTCAAAAAAGCTTGCCCCAAAATTCATCGGGCCATTCCCCATTGTTGCGCTTATCAATCCTGTTACTGTCAAGCTAGACTTGCTCCACAATTTGAAACGCTTACACCCTGTTGCAGCTTACTCAAGCCGGTCCACCACTCCACCTACTGGCACCCCCAACCTCCTCTGCCTGCTCCTATCATGATTGATGGCCAACAACACTTTGAAATCAAAGAGGTCATCGACTCCCGCAAGCTTCGCAACTCCCTGCAGTACCTAGTTCGTTGGAAGCACTTCCCCCACCCTGAGTTGGTGCCTGCTTGCCACGTCAATGCTCCTGATTTAATTCGCCACTTTCACCTAGCTTACTCTTTGAAGCCTGCGGCTTGATTGTTCCTTTTTCTGTTATGTATTACTGGGATTTTCTTCTGTCTTTTTGGGGGGGCGGTATGTCATGTTCATCATTGCAATGTTTAATGTACATCGTAACGTTTCACATGCCATGGTGCTGATGCACGTTCCGGTTGGGAGGGAGCTGCTGGGAGACCTTGTACCAGGCTTTCTATCTGTTTTCATGGGGATGGAATGTGTCTGGGTTATCGTTTGTGTTCAAGGTCCTTTTTACCCGTTGATTAGCAGAACTCGTTGGAGCACCTGGGATGGGGAATTTGAAACAGTTGTACAAGGCGGAGGGCTTACATTCGCACCGAGGGTTTTTAGTTTGTATTTGGTGCACTTTTGCTCATTCTCAGCTTTCTTTGTACTTGCATACTATTCTTAAATAAACCAGATTTTATTCAAGCTCTCACTTGTGAGTCTGAGAATACTTTAGGATAGGCAACCATTACAGAAGGGAAGTGCAGTAAAGTTTTCACACCATGGCTGTGGTGAGGCTAAGACAAAAAAGAACTAGTTATTTTTCCACAAGAAGAAGGAGCAGCATAACATTGTTTAAGTCTTGGGCTGGGGACAAATGTCATAGGACAAAAGGCAGCACTGGAGTTACAAGGGCATTCTGCTTCTGATATAACAGCAAGTGAGAAAATAGCCTTACTCTGCAAACAGCACTGGGGAAGGCAGCCAGCCATCTCCAATTTGATACCCTCTACTTTTGTTGGTCTTGCTTAGGGATTCTGGGAGCTGAAATCCAGCACATTTGAAAGGCACATTTCATCATTCCTTACCTGGCCCCTCACTTAGACACCCATGACTGGTGTAGCAGTAGCTTTTGGGTAAATCAGTCTTCTCTAAGCTGGTGTTGTCCAGGTATGGTATATTATTTTCAGCATTCCAAGCCAGAAGTTTAAACACTTTTAGTCTCAGATTCAGCGACAATTAGGCAGGATTAACAAGACTATTTCTATGAGGAACAGTGAGAATTGTTCCCTGTCTTATCTTTTCCATTTATATCCCTCTTATAACTCAACTGACCACCTTCCTAATGCTGCCTCTTCTACTGAATTATTCCATGTATACTTCATCTCTTCCACCAGGGGAATCTCACCTTTTATCCCAGCCTTCCATATTTCAAGCAAACCCAGGACATATCCCAAACTTAGTTCATTGTAGATTCATATCTTCTAGTAATTGAAATATCTTGTTCTCACATTGCAATTTCCAAGCAATTCAATTGTAAGCCTAGACAGGTTTTCTTGGAAGCAGCCCCTCTAAACTGAACAGGATCTTTTCCCAATGAACATACTTGGGATATGGTAGCATATCTGTACTTAAGGTAACTTAGTTTATTGTTTTGCAGTGAATAGTCTTATACTTTCTCCTTTTTTATAATTATCACTGTTGCCCTCAGTTATTGCAAAATTCTGGAGAGTGCATGGCCTGAAATGGCTACTTAGGCCAGCCTTCTCCAGCATGGTGCCCTTCCATACATGTTGCACCATGCTGGCTAGAAGTTCAGGGAGCTGTAATCCCACAAAATATGGAAGCTGCTAGGTTGAGGTGGTTAACTCAAACTTGGTTTCTGTTCAATGCTTCTCTGCTGGTTTGAACTTTTATAAAGAAAAACTCTATATTTTAATTAAATGAAGTACCTGGAGAGAAACATGTAGTAATGTGGTAGTAACTACTCAGTAGACTCCTGTTTGTGAGTAGCATGATCACTAACTAGATCACTATCAAGCTCCATGACAAAGATAATTTAAATCAAATTATAGAATACATAACTGTGTTTCAGTTGATTATGTATTAGTTTTTGATTGCCTTTTGTACTGAATAGGCATAATAACATATCTAATGACATGCTCATATTCTTTTTTCCCCATTGTTTGCTGAAGACATAAAATTTCCCTTCCAGATTATTGAAAATGGGACCTGTTTTAAGCATCCAAATACTCATTCACTCCTAAACATTGAAAAACAAACCTTAGCACTTTGGGGATTGCTCTTAGTAACACCAGAGGGTCACAGGTGGATTCACGGAGGCCAAAACTACATCACTTAGGCTGGAACCTTAGTAGAGCAGATATAGCAACCTTCAGGATCTAGACTTTCTACATGTGATTGACTTTAACTCCCATAATTCCCCTCCCATCATAACCATGAAGCATACTGTTTGGAAATTATAGAATAGTCCCAATACATCCCAAAGGCTCTCAGGTGGGGAAGGCTTAGTGTAGGCTTTATAACAGTTCAACTATTCCATGCTGTCTTGAATCTTTATTAAAGAAAGGTAAGGTATGACCAGTTTAAATAAATAAGACAAAAACCTAGATGAAAACCTGTGATAAGGTGATCAGAGCTGGTCAGCTGTTTGTCACTGTGTTTGTGTAACAATTCAGGTCAGTTTGTTCTTTTACTGGATTCATGACAAAAGCAATTTAAAACATATTAGAATTCAACTCACATAAACCCCTAGCCTTTATAGCTAATGAACATGTTGATTCAGGAATTACTGAAATTGTGGTTCCACATCTTGAGGATATGCATTGGGGAAGTCTGCTCTAAATTACTACTTCACTAGCAATGGTGTGATATGACTCAGTAAAGGTGATCATGCTGTATGGCAGTGTGACTGCAACTGTAATGGAAGGTACTGTGATATCCTGAGTGTAGTTTTTAAGGGACTGGTGATTGATGCACCCAGAATGCTAGTGCTGGTAATTTCAGTTTGCTGACACTGGATTGGGAGTGGCTTGGAATTTCATGGCTACCATGACAAGCAAAGGCTTATCTCAGGTCATTACAGCTACAATGCACAACAGATAACACGTTATATCTGTTTGATACCTTGGAGCAGGTGAAACATGAACTGGTGGTGAGCTGGTGATGGTGGAGATACAAGATCTAGTCCCTTGTCAGGGACTGATCACTTTCTGATGACTATGGTGTTGACCAGTGCTGATGACTATGGTGTTGATCAGTGACTCCCTAAAGGAAGATTGGACTCATACAAACATTCTGCCCCGGGTATCAGATGGGCCCAAATAAGTTTCAGGGGGCCCTTGAGAAATTTCCAAGTAACCTAGACGGCAATTCTGTTGAATGTTTAGTCAACATCTAGAACAAGGAGCTGATGGGAGCTCTTATCAGGATTGCTTCCAAGTGGCTTCTCCCTGTGCACCCATCCAAGAGAGCAACTTGGTTTACTGAGGTATTCCATGAGATAAAGTGCCAACAGTGCTAGCAGAAGATGAAGAATTAGTCTGACTGGACGAGTGTGCACCCAAATTCAGGCTACATTGTGATGGTCATGATGGTGAAGCAAATTTGCTTCACCACCAGTACTCTGGGAGCTGCATTGTTTACCAGTCTGCTTTCAGGTACTATTGAAGATGCTTTGTAATAATTTACAAAGTCCTAATAGCTTGATGTGTGGATATCAGCAGGACAACTCACTCCAGGTAGAATTTCCTTGTCAGGGTAAGTGAGTAGAGAAACTATGCCAAGAGTCCCCAACCCCATGAGGTAGTAGGGGGAAAATCCATGGTGGTAGAATTGGGATTGGCATCACACAGACAAGATTGTGGGGGCTTGCAAATTCCCCATCAATTTCTGCCCTCTATTCACACAAGCAACATAACATGGGATAAAAACTAGAATAGTAATAGAAGCAGAGTACATACAATATCGTATTTCATTTCATTTCATTTCATTTATTTTATTTTCATTTATTTTATTTTTATCCTGCCTTCATTATTTTTATAAATAACTCAAGGCGGTGAACATACCTAATGCTCCTTCCTCCTCTTCTTTTCCCCACAACAACAACCCTGTGAGATGAGTTAGGCTGAGAGAGAGTGACTGGCCCAAGGTCACCCAGCTGGCTTCATGCCTAAGGCAGGACTAGAACTCTCAGTCTCCTGGTTTCTAGCCCAGCACCTTAACCACTAGGCCAGATTGGCTCTTACTGCCATGAAGGAGTTAATTAACTGCCATGAAGGAGTTAGTTAACTCCCATAATCAACCATTGGGTTTACATAGCTGACTGGAAGGAACTAGTTAAACCTAATCCCCTCATGGATAGTTAATCAACCATCTCATTTTTCCTGTTTGTACTTCCTATTACCAACCCCTGGCTCAGTTAAATAGGGGCATTGTGAATCTATGAATTGATTCATACAGTATGTAATACAAAGAGATTATGTGGTTTGCTTGCTTTTAACTTGGTGTGTGAACCTATTGTTTTGTACCTTAGCAAGATGTATAAAACTAGTGGTCCTGGTTTGTTTAAGAAACCATGGTTTAAAAATCTAGTCTCAGCTTGACCCCCACCACAGATGTTTATTAAAGAAGAGCTTATTCCTTTTCCTTGGAATGTTTTAAGCAGAAAATGTCATCAACTGATGTAAATAAAGAAACCATCATGGGGGAGGGTCATAAGGTAAACTACAGAATGTGACAGACTAACTTTACCTCTAAAGCTCAAAATTCTAAAACATTGGATTGGCTGAAAAAACAGCGCATCTTTCAAGAGACACTTGAAGAATGTGCAGCCTTGTTGCTAGGCACAGATGTTGCCATGATAAGAATGAAGTGTCTGCAGAATCTGTGGTAGTAACACATCCTGTCTTGTTGCTAGGCATGAACGTTACTAGGGTAAGACAAATGGGAAATGCATTGTCACTGGAGTAACCTAAAATTCATATCCATACGAGTGACTTAAATATTCTGAAACATTTTTTAAAATGGGGGTTACAGCTGCCTAATAATGCTTGTTGAATATATATCTTGATGCATATCAAGATCTTGTTGTTGTTGTTGTTGCGGCAGCTGCTGTTGTCAGCACTGGAAGACTATATTTTTTCTAGACAGAGGTTTCTCTTTCAGAAATCCAGGCCTCACTGGCTAAAAAAAAGATGCATAGCTAAGTAGATCACAACAGATTTGACAGATTTTAAATGACATTTCAAACTTTAGGACTACAGCTGCCACTACTGCAGTTGAAAATTAAAATCGTACCCAGTCCTATTGCAGCATTTATTCAGAGTAGCCACATGGTATGTATCAATCACAGAACAGTAAGCATGTTTAAATTCAGAGTTTTGTGATAGAAATGTTGGAGAAAATGCAGGAGAAATATAATTTGCTTCCAGCCATTTAGTGAACTTGGGCTGTTTAATGGGCTTTAGCAAATGGTGAGCTGGACCAGTGGTACCATCACAGCAGAATGTTGGGGCAAAGTCTTGTGCCCATTCAGCTGAATGAAAAGGACTGGTTTACAACATTTTAAAGTAAATTCAAGTAAAGCTCATTACATCTAAAAAGGAATCTTTCAAGGGAGGGAAGGTAGGAGGGATGGTCTAGAAGTGTAGTTAGTTTCTTTTACTAGGTTGAAACTGGTATTAGACCTGAACTATAATAACTGATTTGTGCAATTCTGGGATAGATTAGCAGCAGTGATCCAGGATTCTGGACATATCAATTGAACGTTCTTAAGGTAATCAGTTCCTGACATAATTCTTCTTGGGAGCAGTTTGGAAAGATCCTAGTGAAAAAAGGTAAAGGTAAAGGTTTCCCTTGACATTAAGTCCAGTCGTGTCCGACTCTAGGGGGCGGTGCTCATCTCCGTTTCAAAGCCGAAGAGCCGGCGTTTGTCCGTAGACACTTCCATGGTCATGTGGCCGGCATGACTACACGGAACGCCGTTACCTGCCCGCCGAAGCGGTACCTATTAATCTACTCACATTGGCATGTTTTCGAACTGCTAGGTTGGCAGGAGCTGGGACTAGCAACGGGAGCTCACCCCGTCATGCGGATTCGAAGCACTGACCTTCCAATCGGCAGGCTCAGCAGCTCAGCGGTTTAACCCGCAGCGCCACCACATCCCGCAGTGAAAAAAAACCCAACTATAAAAATAACAAGTAATTACATGTAACTCTTTCTTGTTATTTGTAATTCTGACAACAGTTTTATTCTTTTCATTTTTTTGTGGCTTTCAATGCTACATACTGAAGAACCTCAGGGGCTGCTTTTGATTAAGCCTCTTAAGTTCTGTTAACAATTTATTTTAACAATGGCAGATCAGTTAAATCACCATTCAGACATAATCAATTTTGTTTGGTGAAATTTGTAAATACCGTGGCATAATTGCTGAAAAATTGCCAGCAAATCTTCTGTGAAACAATAACAAAAGTAAAAACAATTCTTCACTGGTTTGTCCAAAAGTTGCTACATGGACATAAAAATGGGATAGAAACAACTTGGCTGTTTCACACAATTCATGCAAGTAGCAAGCAAGACATGGAACATATGTTTATACAGTATTATCATTGTTCCAATCACAAGATGCATCCATCTCGGAAACTATCCACATCTGGTACATTTGTTTTTGCTTTGACATAATAGAAGATGCCAAGTCCTGAAGACCATGTTAAAGCTAACATATAGTAATTAATATATACATATTTACCTAAATAGATGCCAGTCTTGGTTGTGAAGTTGCTGGATAGATTCTGCAAGTTGCCATAGCACGAATAGGGATGGATGGAGTGATGGACACTGGTAGACATTTAAGAAGCTGTCTCATCTTAGCCAGCGTCACACATAATGCTAAGCAACAGTTTGATTAATCATGGCTTACAGAATAAACCACAAATGGGAGGGTCACACAACACTCAAAGTCACAAGCCATGTGGCAGAGACACCTCCTTAGCAGAGAGGCAGGGAGCAGTCAGCAGATACAAGAGTAGGAAGACAAATGCAGAAGACGCCAGTGGAGCAGTGAGGAACACATTTTGTTCACGCCATCCCTTTAAGCTCAGGGCAAAAGCTTTTAAGCTAATTTGGCCTCCCTTTGAAGCTTCTGTCTGTCAAACTGTAAATCAAACTATAACATCAAGTAAAAAGATAAGCCAGCTGTAGAGTCCAAAGTCCTTTTGGTCTTCCCCTGCCAAAGAGACAAGTCTTGAATGTCAACCTCAGCTGAGGAAGTTCAGCAGTCCTTTTGCCTTCCTGGAGATATGGTTTTTTTTAATTTTTATTTTTAAACTTTCCAGCTGACATTCCTTTGAGTCATGGCTGGGCCTCTTTAAAGGATTGGGAACTTTTAAATGCCTGAGTAGAAATCTCCATAGCAGAATTAGGTTAACTTTTCTTTCCCAAACAAAACACCCAAAGTCTTGCCTTTAGGGCTTTGAAACTTCTAGGCTCTGAGCCTGTAAACTCCACCCGTATCACACTCAAACACATTATTAATGAGCTACAGCCCATATTAGACAATGACATTGCATTTTCTCAGGTACTCGGTGACAGGCCCATACTTGCCCATTGAGAGCAATCCAACCAGAAGTGGATTCTTGCAAGCAACAACAGGACAATGATGCTAACATGGGAACCAGATCCTGCAATGAACCCAGATGTCTATTTTGCCCCTAGGTTTACATCAGCACCACCACCACAGATCCCAACAATGGCACACATAAGATTGGAGGCTTCCTTACATGCCAGCCATGTTCCTCTCAACTCTGTGTAGGACAAACAGGCTAAATTTTGCACAAAAGTTTTAATGGACCACTAGTGTGACATCAGGACTCTAAACAAGAACAAAGTAATATCAGGGCAGTTCAATCTCCCAGGATACTGTAGGGCACATCTCATCATAACCATTTTCTTTGATTTAGATGATATACTTTTCCTTTTCCCCACCTTAAACTTCGTTGTTAGAATAACAGGTGGATCTTTCCTTTTCATTATTTATTGTTGCTTTCCCTTAAAATATATTTATTCCAATATAGATGTCTATTGCACAATATATTTATCAGAAATTTCAGGTATATTGAGCATATGTACCTGAAAGTTGGCAAAAGTATGGTAGAACCATTAGTAGATAAGAGACAGTAAACAACATCTCAGCCCTGGGAAAGGAGGGAGCATGAGAAAGTGACTCAAAATAACCCCGCCTTGATGGTAAAAGAAGGGGCAGAGGAATATTCTGGCAGGCTTTCAAGTTTCTGTTATTCTACCCCAGCATGGTGGCTGGGGAATTCTAGGAGTTGAAGTCCACACATATTAAAGTTGCTAAAGTTGAGAACTACTGCCCTATGACAATAAAGTAGAGTTCCACTAGTCCTTCAGATGTCTGTTTCCTGACCTGGCTACCTGATTATGTAATGATATAATGATGTCTAATATAAGACTGCAAATTGCATCATTTGCATGATGATATCATTGTGAATATGTCATTATTTGCTCTGCCTTGCCTCCCCTGCAAACCCTTGTGGGAACAGTTTTCTCTTAAACCCAAATTGAAAAATATATCTGAATAACAAATGAATGCTAACTGGGACTGAAGTGGTATTTAGAAATGTGGCAACCTTTTTATTTAAGCCCAGAGAAAGAAATAATGTATTCTGCTGCCAGATGCACAATGTCTTGGTTACATGTGGCCCTTGAATCTCATTGTTTTCGAGCCCCAGCCCCAAATAGCAGACAGAGCTGCCCAAGAGGAGATGAAGAGACGAAAGGGAAACTTCTATCTACAGCTAATGCAAACTGTGCAAATGTGTGTGTTTAAACATGCCGTATATACATTCCAGAAAGACCAAGCTCTGAAATTAGTGGCTTGTGCCCCTGTTTCCACAAGAAATACAGTCTTGCCCAGTTCTCCAAGATTTCCTGACTTTCTGGAGTGGAAGAAGTTTGCACATTCTCAAGGATGGAAGAGCCCAATCCCCCAAAGAATCCAAAGGCTGAAACAGATGCTGCAACAGCTGACACCACAAGTGCCTCTTCATTTGTGATATCTGAGTTATGGAAGAGCCTGGCTAGGTGGGAGCAATTTGGTACAAAGGGCAACCACACTCCCCAGCCAAGGCACTCCTTGGGGACATCCTTGTGCCTCCCCAAAGTTGCAGTGGATTCCCTGATGGAGCCAATCCCTTGCTATTGCTGGGGCTCCAAGTGGGGAATAATAGAGTATGCTTCCCCTTCTTTCTTCGAGAAAGGCTAGGAAAAGTTTTGTCTCTCTTTCCACGAACAGCTCTTTCTCTGGGGACTCCTAAGCAGCAACATTGCTTTTATTTGCTTGCCACCCTCCCTGATAATAGAGACCCCCCACTGTTAGTGACCCACACTCACAACATCAGTATTTCCTAGGGAAGATTTTTCAGGTTGGATGATCTTCCCCAAGCCCCATGTCTGTTGCATTCATTTGAAAACACCTGGCAAACGCACACATGGTCTCAGCAAATGTCAATGAATATACACAGCCATGGAATCACAGTATGAAGAACAATCTTCCTAGCCTTAGGCACTGATGTTGTGTTGGGACTCCAATTTCCATGACTCCAACTAGCACAGCCAAAAAGCCAGAGGCCATGATAGGCAGGGAGAAATCTAAGGTTGTCAAGTTAAGGAAGCTTATGGAAGACTATAGTAATCTGTAATACCAAACCGGGTGATGAAGCAGTATTCCATAAAGAAAGAGGCCCATCCTCAAGGGAATGGATATATAGAATGGGCTGGGAGAAGAGATGAGTAGGAGCTGCCTTGGTCATGCTGTGGGGAATTCAAGGACTAGTAGTTTAGTACATCTGGAGGGCTGAAGGTTGTTTTGGTCCAACATTTTAGCTGGGATAATAGGGATGCAAAGAATGAATCCAGTGGGCCACAACAGCCATCAGCACCACTTTTTGGCCCTTAAAGCTATCCAAGTGGGCAGGACTGTTATGGCCAGGACAAAACCATTAGCTCAGTTTTTCTCATTTGGAAGGGGGCAGGGTGGATTTAGGGGGCACAATAGTGCTTTAAATGTTGTCCAATACAGTACTTAAGACACATATCTCATCCTTACAACTCTCACCTTGTGCCCTCCCCCCCGCCACCCCCATAGGCCTCCATTGAGATCCTGACTCTGCCCACTTTTGGAGAATAGCCTTGATATGCTGTACAAAGTTGATAGATGTTAGACAATCCTGGGTTATAACATTTGCTGCGGCTATCATGATAAGTTGCTTATGCTCTTAAATGAGGAATTGTTCCAAATATATACCTGTCAAATCCAAGGTTTCAAGATTAAGCAGCTAAGCAAAACTTCGCATGTCTTCACCTTCCTTTGAAACTGTACCTGAAGAGGGATTCCTGTGACTTAGCTGACTCGACAAGAGTGGGCTAATTCCTGAGCTAAAATCTTTCAGAGTCAACATGGACCTTTTAACTATGAGAAATATGCTGTGGATAGTTTATTTGAGTAATTATAACATTGGCTCTGATTCTCCTTTTGTGTGACTAACTTGTATGTTTTCCTAGTGTCTAAAAATGTCTCTATTTCCCTTTTGAGATTGTTATTGTCTTCATTGGTTTGATTTCAAGGCTATTTGTTTTGGCTGGTTATTTGTTGTAGGCTTTGTTCCATATCTTGCTTTTTGATGTTACTGTTCACTGCCTTGCTGAATCATGGAAACAAATAAATAGAAAAGGTTCACGGCCCTACAGTAGATTCTAGAGTCTATTGATTATTTAATTATTTTACAAGGTGTATCAGTTGCTCCAATTGGAACTAACCTTGAGCAGCATACAGTTCCCATCTTTCTAAACTTATACTGAAAACAAAACAGTTAACAAAGGAACATAAGTAATAATTCAATAAATTCATAGAACAAGCAATACATAAAAACTAGGAACAAACACAGACGCATCATGGTCATTGTTCATTATGTTAGTCTGTTATTGTACTGGTCAGTGACTGCAATAAATATAAATAAAAATTGTGTTAGTCTGCTTTGTTAAGATCTAAACTAAAACTTTAGACATTTTATGGAAATATTCTATTTCTTTAGTGAGGGGGCCACAGATGGAGGGTGAATTGAGGATAAAGTGCTTAGATTAGCTATCTGTGAACAGAAAGATGAGGAAATAGAATATATGGTATATTGTCCCAATGTATTTATGGTTTTTTCTGTCCAAACTCAATACATGAGGCCTTTCTTGAACTAGGATAATTAATTACTGTTGTCAAGAAAGAGGAATGGATCAAAGACTAGTGAAAGAAAGAAATACGAGTTACTGCATTCAATGCTTCTACCAGAGAAAATAGCTCTTCAAAAGGTTCTTTAATGCTTCTGAGCTGTTGAGCAAGACTTCTGGGATGTCTGGAATGCATTCAATCCAAATTGAATTACATTGATTATTTGTTTATTTAGCAGTTTATGATTGGTTATATCACTGTAAACTTTTTAAATAAATCAGCTTTGTTGTACAGCTGAACAGATTGTGCCCACAGTTTACAATGATCAGTTTTCTTAATTCATTAGTGGTAATAAAAGCTTTAAAATCTGACTTTTTTCTGTTGCAATTATCAGGGGTCAACTCAGCATTGTCTCATAAGCGTAAGGGGGTCTCTCTAGCAAATGCATCTCTATTGTGCTTGTGGGATGTCACATGGGTCACCTGATTTCCACTTCCTCCTCCTCCTTGAGCTTGGGGTTTAACAATCTCCATTACCCTTCTGGCACACATGCAAGCAAGAGGTGCTGCAGGAATGCAGCCCTCCCCCTATCATCTTGCCTGCATGCAGACTTTCTATTCCACATAGAAAGTGTCTACAAAGAAGCAGTGATGATTAAGTGCTTTCTACTATGAATCTACCTGTATCCAGATCTGCTGAATAAAAGTAAGCTGTCTCTATTTTTCTTCATCTAACTACAGTGTGAAGACTGAATTTATTTCTGAATGTAATTAAGCTTAATGTGCAAGTTCACTTTTGGTTCATGCTTCTACTCTGCAAGATTGCTGTTTGCTGCTTGGAGTTCTTTTATTAACCTTTAAAAACTCATTTTCTAGCACTATTCCCTTGGCATTCTAAATCCTCCAATTGCAGATCTTGTTTTCCCCTCATTGGAGCTTCAGTACAGCAAAAGTTTTACCAGTTTATAACTGGCATACAGTGAGTGACTCCCAAGTGATACCCCTACATATTAAAGAGGTACAAATTGATTGTTAAGGAAACTGCTTGTTTCTTGTTCCAGGAAGAAATACATAAACTCTGATAATTCCCATTTGGACAATGTGCATCTGTTGATGGCTGTTAATAGCATACATTTGCACAGAAAGGACAGGCAGAACAAAAGCTTCTGATGAATAAAAGGCTAATTTTCACTGCAGAATATATTAAGTACATGTTTCTGGGCACATCTGTTGTGTAGCTTATTTGTTAGGCAAGTGGAAATGCATTAGTAAACATTGAATAATCCTCTACCAAATATGAAGTTTCATGCTGCTTCTGGATTTAATATACAAGCTGCCCTCTGCACTGTGTAAAATCATGGCTCCACAGCCACCAAGGATACACTCCTAGATTATATCAGATTTATATGTCTATATGGTTATACTATATAGGAACTGACTGGATATCCACAGGTTCTCTGCCCATTCTGAATTTTTAAAAATCAATAGTTTTTAAATTAAAAAAATAAGCAGGCTGCCATTTAAATTGTCAGACACTACGGTCATTTCTATTCATGATGATACACCTGGACTCCAAATAGACCACTTGGGTATCGGAAAATAAAAATGGTGGATGATTACATTTGATGCTTTGTTTAGGAGTGTGCCAGCTTTCCCAGAAAAAATGAAAAAGGTGAATATAAAGTGGAATGATAACAAGCATTCTATGGGAATACGTAGAGTGGCAGACAGGAATTTCAGCAGTTTGTTTTTTTGTAAATAATTTGTGATGGGTCATATTCCACCATGACTGGCATTTTGTAATAGTGCTTACAAAGTGCTTCCAAAATTCCAGTGCCTGCCTCCATCACAGCACTCCCCCACCCCAGCCCCAATTGACCAATTATATGCTATACTACTCTATCACCCAGGACATCTAGCTTCAAATCTGCCTTCACCTTAGCCATGGGAGCTCATTGAGTGATTTTCGGCCAGTCATAATATTTCAGCCAAATCTCCTGTAGAGGATCGTTACGGTGGGGAAAACTCCTGAAAAAAGAGGTGTGATATGAATCCAACTAAAAATAATCCACCACTAAGTCTTGGTCTGATTTCAAATGGGTAGCTTTCACTGTACTGTCACTGGATGAGCAGTTCCACATAAGAATTCTGCACCAATTTGAAAGTGACTTTGGACCTCTACAGTCTCGTGATAACAGCACTGGAATTCAGCCAATATATTTCTGGTTCAACTGCAGTGTGGCTGGCACCACTGGGAAGGTGGGTTTGGGGGGACAGGGGAAGTTTGTTTCGTTGGGTTTCTTGTTTTGTCTTATCTTGAGCAACCATGGCTTCCCTTCTGCATTGGAGGGGACTCTTTTTTTTAGATTTTTTATACTGCCTTTATTACTTTATAAATAACATAAGGTGGGGAACATACCTAATACTCCTCCCTCCTCTTCTTTTCCCCAGAACAACAACCCTGTGAGGTAGGTTGGGCTGAGTGAGACTGGCTTTCATGCCTAAGGCAGGACTGGAACTCTCAGTCTCCTGGTTTAAAACAAGCAGGGATGAAACTGATGACGCTTTGTCCGCTTTCCCCTTTTCTTGGACATGGGGGAGCCAGCAACCAAGCCACCAGGCTGCTATTTTTGAAAACTTCTTTTCCTTAATTCACTTTGATGTAAAGCAAAGATAAGGAGTTTATGTTGTTGCAAGGGCTATAGCTGTTCAGGCCAGGTAAGTGATTTTAGCTCCTTCTTTTCAGCCATTTCAAGTTGGCAAAAGTGAAGATAATCATGGAGCATCTGCAAACTGCATTTGATGCAGGGGTATCTGCCTGGTAAGGAGGGATCCCAAAAGTCAGGATGGTGGATGTGACTGCACAATCAAAGCCATCATCTTGACTCTTCTGACACACACACACTCCACACAGACACCCCTGTTCTGATGGTTTAGGAAGTGAAAATGGTGGCAGTGCAGAAGTGTTAGAAATGATGGGTTTATTTTGTGTCGGAAATAAAGTGGAAACCTGTTCTGAAGAAGTTGAACGTTATTGTTCTGCTATACTGCATTCCAAGTTCTGCATTTGGGAAAGAAGAACATGTGCTTGGTATGCATAACCATAATGAAGAATGAATAAAGTCTGCTAGGTAAAATGAAAGCATCCTCAGACACTTGTTGGAGTTATGGATGGGAGATGATGACTAGATGTTGGAGAAGAGAACTGTTTATGTCATGTGCCCTGTCTGCATTCTGTAAGAGAGCCTGATGCTTTCAAATGAAGTTGAGGGTGCTACTTTATCACTAGTAGTGAAGTAAGAGTCAGCTGCCAGTCCATATCTTGGGTTACCCCTGTTTTATCTATCAGCTAACAGACACACACAGTTAACAGGACCTAAAGATGGATTCTGCTCTTCACCAAAACTGCATTATTCAAGACTTTATGTATTGATGTATGTGTGTTCAAGTTGCAGTGAGGCATGGCCTACCCACATCAGGATCATCATAATGTGACAGCTTGGAAAGTGGCTGTGTGGTGACTAGTCTCTGTAGTGATGGCTATGATGCACAATGCCCTTAAGCTTGTGTATCATAGTCTTACTGCACGTGGTTTCCATTCAGTCTACTAGATTATTCTTAATGATGGCCAGGCCTGCTGATATGGGTAATCTGTGTACAATATCCAAGATTGGATCCAAATGTTAATTCAAAATGGCAGCAAATCTCACGTGTAAGTATTGCATATCATCATTATGTCATATCAAACATTTATTAAGAAACTGGCTGTTAGAGAAAACTTTATAAAGCAAGTCTTTTCAGTAATTCTCCTACATAGAATGAGACATTCCTTGCTATTGTCACAGTACCATACAGTACAATATTTGAATCATGTATGGCCTGAATCAGTCAGCCCAGAGCCTCTGATGGTTTCCATGGCAATAGCTCTTACACAGAGAAGCAGGCTAGGCTGGTAATAAGCGTTCTGATAAAAGGAAAGGAATTTAGTATACCCATGGTGAAGTCATTGTGTCACTATTGGGTAATAATAAGGTTGGAAGATGGAAATATTCTGCCTTCATCTCGTAAGACAGACAACAGTAATGGAACTTTGTGGGAAGAAACAAGAGAAAACATATTTATTTCCAGCACTTTAGAAATTGCTAATTAGTCTGACGAATTTGTGCAATGGATTACAAATGCAATAAATGTGTATATATGTATAAGGCGGTAGACAGAACTAAAACTACAGCATACTAACACAACAGTTTCTATCATCAGCAGTAATAATAGGCTCAAATTGAGTAACCATGTCATCTTTCTGAGTAAGAAAAACTTTTTGCAGACACATCGTAGCATAAAAGGGGAAGCAGATAAGCTTTCTCCCCCAAATAGGTGTTCCATTGTAAAGGGAACATCACCAAGTTCATTCCTGTTGGTGATAAAATTACTTGGATATTTTAGATAAGGGACCCTAAGGAAAGTTCCCTCAATAATCTTAAGGGTTAATGAAGAGGGGAAATAGGTTGAAGCAGTCTTTTTTTTTAATTTGTTCAATTGTGTCCAATTCTCGGAGACTGCCTGGACAAGTCCTTGCTGTTTTCTTGGCAGGTTTTTCAGAAGTGGCTTGCCCTTGCCTTCTTCTTCCTAGGGCTGAGAGCGAGGGACTGGCCCAAGGTCACCCAGCTGACTTTGTGCCTAAGGCAGGACTAGAACTCACAGTTTCCTGGTTTCTAGCCTGATGTCTTAACCACTACACCAAAGTGGCTCTCAAAGCATTCTGTAGGGTTCACCAGTCATGGGTGGTTTAGGGCAGGGTCTTGGAGCCATTACAGGTATGCAGTTTAATCTCAGAGAAGAACAGGCAAGTATTCATAAACTCAAAGAGGTTTCAAATTTAGGATAACAATCACAGAAAGTTAAGTAGTAAGCTACATTCATAAAAGGTTGCCCATTCCTGTCCCAGAACTAAACCTGTCTTAGATTCTGCCTCTAGTCTGATTGTAGTTTGCCAACACCATGCATTCTTCCTTTGTTTCTGGAAAGTCAATAGCCCTTTCCCATTCTAGTGTATGTTTCAGGCAGGATTGATTTCTAATCAGTATTCAGTGGGGCTTTCTGAAGTATAGATATAGATTTTATGTCTCTTAAATGGTCAGAGCAGGACAATCTTCTCTCCCTACCTTTTTTTTTCTTCCACCTGGATCTGATGTTCTCTCTTAGCCTCTCAAGCATCTTGAAATCTTCCAATAAGCACTGACTCACCACTGACATATCTTTAGATAGGTCCCAATAGGTGTTTAAATGAGATTCAAAGAGACAATTATTGCATGTAGGGAGAAGGCAAGGGGATCATGGAAAATATGCTAGACATATGGAATTTAAAATGGGTTTCCCTTTCATAGTGTTTTCAGTTTACCTTTACCTATCAGTTCGTATGTTCAAAGAAGGAAGAATATAAATCTTCTATTTTCCTTCTCCTTGAACCCAGGAGGAAACATTAATTTTAGCAGAATAGATCTGGAGTGCAGACTGTCCAGCCACAACATTGTTCCATTTTGCTCTAAATATTCTTCAAAGAACTTTCCATGGATTCATTTGGTATGCAGAAAACAGTTTTTAATACCAAATATATATGCTTGGAAAACCAATTATAAATGTATATATGAATATATATATAAATTGCATATTTTCCCTTCAAAATCATGCAAGAAAGCATCCCATTCTTTCTTTCCTGGTCACTCATTACAGTAATGCATCTTGAAGGGGAAGTTATATCAAATATGTTGGCATGCTTGAAAACGTATATGTGTATTTTGCAGTAAAAAAAAACCCCAAAACAAATCAAACCTGTTTCCCCCATTATTTCCCTTATCACTTTTCCATTTAGAATCAGAAAAAAACAACAACCCTGCAGTTTGTTCTAGGTTTATCAGCATTTGCAGTGTACTAAACTTAAAAGTTCCCTGATCTGGATACAACATTGTAGATTTAAACTAAGACTGAGACACTGTTTGCTGGTGCTGGTAAGGTATCTAATGATCCACTGACACAAAGCTGACTGAGAGAGGGTAAGAGGACAGAGGAGATGATACCACTTTTGATATACCTGAAAGGGTTTTTATAGAAGGGCATGACCTGCTCTGGTTTTAAGTTACAGGGAGCCAGATTCCAGCAGTTAGAAAAAACTTCCTAACTGTTGAAGAGTGGTTGGTCAATGGAGCCAACTACCCAGTGGAGGTGGTGAGTTGCCTTTCATTTAGGTATGTTCAAAGAGAGGCTCTGTTGTCATCCTGATACTTTTAGCTGGATTCCTGCACTGAAGAAGAGGTTGAATTATTGTGGACCATAGTTCAGACAATCTGGGGTGCACCTTTTGAGAAAGGGCTGCTTTACACAAATCTTCATTACATTTGGCAGGTCTGGTTTCCAATTAGGTAGAAATAAATAGGACTGAAACCCAAGCATCCTGCTTTCATGGAAACTATAGCTACTTTGATTAAATGCAGTCTAAGTAATTTTTGGTTACTTTTTCTCATTATCCTGTTGCATCCATTTTACTTTAGGCTAAGTGATCTGGCATCTTGTCATGAGAATTCAAATTCTGACCCATGTTTATACAAAATGCCAAGAGATCTGGTGCTAATGCCCAACTAGAAGTTGTTGTTAATTCTTGGCAGAGTGGATTGATAGGGAGACCAAAAACATTCCAATTTGCTTTCTAGGGTTCTCTCTTGGCTGCTTTATTAAACTGTACATTAAATTAATACAATAGTCAACTCACCCAATTTTTCTGTCTCTGTCAGTATGCAGGACTAGCTGAGAGGGGGCTCTGTCATTTATGTCTAGCTCTGAATGAGAGAACTATTATTTAAATAGGATCTGATTCCTTCTGAAACAGCATATGTTCGTAATTTATTGTCTTCTATAGCTAATGTTCCTAATTAATTACTACAGATGTAAGGCTGTGTAGGCAAAGGTACTTTCTTCAGAGAGTGCACGTCCATATGCTTTGATCCATGTTAACATCTGCATGGCAGATGTAGGTAATTGGTAGTCAAATGACCTCCCTCATAATGTAGGCAACAGGTTCCATTTCTGGTGACAGGTTAAAACAACAAATGAAATGGGGCAGATTATTCCATGCAGTTCGTCCTGAAGAGAATCTCAGAAGAGAGTACAAAGGAAAATATGGCACCCCCTTGTTCCTCTGAGTGGCATGGAATAAACTTAGATCCTTTTTCTCCTCCCCACACAAAGATGGGAATAAGCAAGATAGGAGTTTGTTGCTGGAATATCTGATACAAACACTATTCCCAGCTGCTCTTTTACACTTGTGGGGCCACAGTGCAAAATTGGAAAGACTGAATAATCTTTCTGCCAAAGTACTAATGTCAGACTGCAGTATTAGCTAGTCTTCTACTTCTTTTGGGGGTGTGTGTGTGTGTTTGTGTCTCCCTTTGATTAATGCTGCCTATTGACAGAGGGCTGCAATGAGCAATAATACCCAATCTTTGGAGCCATAAAGGCAGAGCATTTTGCCTAACTTTGTACTGGATTTTCATCTGCATACATGGGCAGGAAGTATTGTGCAAGGTATGGGCTGTTCATAATGATTTGCAAGTAGTGCAATGATTCCACAAGTGCTTAGCTCAGATTGGAGCATAAATTTTCTCTATCTTACAGACTTCTTCAGATGTCCTGGCATTATGTATTAAATGGAAAGCTAAGCTCCTGGAACTTCTGGACTAAAGCCCACTTAAGCCTATATTATGGCATACTGTGCAGTGTATCTGCTATCAAGAGCTTTGGGGACCATGAGGTAATAGGTTGGTATCCCTGCAGTCTCTTGAGCTATTTTCCCCAAGTTCTTTTCAATAAAACTCAAACTGTAGGTTAGAAATAGCTAAATGAATAGACAGAAATGAATAGAAACCTGCAGTTGGGAATTGCTTTAAGTCTATCTTTACCTGAGTCCTTAGCTTTTTCGTTAGCTTTAGATGTACAGATGATTGTATATATTGTATTTAAAGAGCCATGAGTAAGGAAGGCAGAGATTATAGAACTATATTAACATCGAAAGATGTATTATCCATCTCCAATAAAAAACTGTATTAATCCATGAGGGGGAGAAAATATAAAACGCACAGTTGAGAATTGTCTCGAATTCTTCATCAGGCTAGAAATATATATTTAAAAATGGGGAACAGGAAATATCTAATGCATTCAGATTTGTTTTTGATCTTGAATCTGAAAATAATTTCAGGCGATACTTCAGATTTACCTACAAAGAGAATTGAACCCCTTCTTATAAGTTAACATGTGATGCTTCCCATTATTTCAGGTTCCAGCTTCATTCTGCTATTGGCTGATTGACCCAGGACTCCATTCCCTACCTGAACGGATTTGAAAATATGACTTATGCCAGGTATAGTGATTAAACCCTCCCTGCCATGCATCCCCAAACAAACACTGAAACATTCTCCAGTATTATTCTGGAGAATGAAGAAGCCAAACATATGAAGTTGTCCATCAAACAGCAGCTCCAAATTTCCTCTTTTTTAATGCTCAACCCCAGGATTAAATCACAGGCTTCTTCCTCATACCTTTATGAGTCAACAGACATTGACATGTACTGTTGAAGGGCCACAAATCACGGCTTAGGACCGGAGTCCTTTAAATCTGGTATGGGTCCCAATAAACACACCAAGTGAGGAATAGGATAACCCTCTTATTTGAGCGCTCAAGTAACAAGGGGGTCTCTCCTCTGAAAAGGAGAGCCTTTCGTGTTAGTAGACAGCATCTTTTATACCATTATCCATAAGATACAGTTACAAATATAAGATGATTATTGGACCATTTCTGTCACAGGGTACATAGGCAGCCATACATTTATCTATGTTAACTATACACTACATCTACACCCATCACCATTTAGGGATTCTGCCCTCCTTCAGCTGTAAAATTCCATCTTGGCCCCTCCTTTGGGAGTGGAATGATCTAATAATGGGAGGAGAATTTAACATTACAATTACCTGTCCCGTTACTTTCAGACGAGATATCCCCCACATGCGCATGCTTGCATTCTTGTATTATCTTCTACTGGTTTCTGCTGGTTCTGGTTTGTATTTCCTTCCCTTATCTTCCATTCATGCCATCTCCCAACTTATACCTATCATGTACTTGTCAGCTTCCCTCATATTCCAACTTATTCTTAGGCATCCTTACCCCCAGGAGAGCCTTGGAGCTCTTGAGACAAGGAAGCTTATTATTTTCCTTGACAATTACAGCTTACACAGTTAGCTGAACACATACATTCCTTATAAGAAGGATGCTGGTAAAATTCTGTCTCCACGCTGTAGCTGCTCATTTACAGGCCTTGAAGGTTTATGCCATCTGCCCCTTATTTACAAAATGGCTTTCTCCATTATTAGAATCAGTGATTCCAACCCTGCTAGCTTCAACCTTTACGATGGTAGACCTCAATGCCTGGCTCAGTTCTGGATTTTTCTATTTCTCTGACCATCCTTTGCCTTTTAAGCTATCAAGCCAAGTTAGCTGTTTCTGGAGAATTCAAAAAGTCTACATACAATTGTGTTTTCCTAACTCAGTTGGATTTTGGATTTGGGCCCTGTTTTAACAGATGAATGGAAGAAGGATAGTTGATACTATTAGGAGAGGGGACATACTATGACTTAGAAAAAGAAACAAAATGTACTAAGGAAAAAACACACACAAAATACCATATCTACTTAAGAAGATATGGTGGAAGAGTTCATGGTTAGCAGCATTTGAGTGGCTGGTGAACTCTGCGCAAATGTGATTAGGTCAAGATAATTAAGATTCTACTCAGCAGTATAGCCCTCAGCCATTCACATCAGGCGGTGCTGAGTATACATAACATATCTAGCACCTTGCTGAGACTGAGAAGCACTTTGGAACACCTGCTAGTTTGTGAAGTGCTGACTTGCTGCTATTCTATTGCAGTCTTAGGGTAAAAGTGTACAAAGGTGTTTAAGAGCAGGCACACTCAGTTCTTGAGCCTGATGTTGCAACTTAGTTTACAAATTTCTATTCCAGCAAATCAAATAGTGGATCAGCTATCAATCATACACTTCCATGCATATATTAAATGGATTGCACTTTATTTTTTAATAGAAGAGGTATATTTATTCATGTATATTCCTAGCCTACATTTTGTCCACTTTCTTTTTGCATGTTAAAAAATAATGCCAGATTATTTGGGGGAATCAATAGGGAACATGATTCAATGACATTACAACTGTTAGTCACCACCACACACCTACAAAAGCTTGGTTCCACTCATTCCAAGTGAACATGCTACTGTCTGGTAAAGATGAGTTTTCAGAATTTATTCTAGCACATAAAATGTATTTGTTTTAAGTACAAGGAAGGGCAGACACCTATGAGCCACACTAATTTTGTTCTAAAAATATTATGCCTGCCTTTCCCACTTGCACAGCCCTGTTCTATGACAAGAATAGTGATAACTGAGCAAGTATTCTCTGAAAGTGCATTAATGCTTCAAAAGCAGAGGAAGGCAATGTGCTGAACGAGCTGAATTGATCAGATGCAGTTCTCTCTAGAATGGTGTTTCTCAACCATAGCCATTTAAAGATGTGTGGACTTCAACTCCCAGAATTCTCCTACCAGCCATTAGGTAGGCTCTAATAGCATCTCTAGGCTTGTATTCAATTGTGTTTGCTTCTTGTCATCCACCAGCAGCGCTCTAGGTTCTCTTCTCCCACTTCGTTTCCCTTAGCTCTTCTATAACTCAGGGGGAGTTCTGGGATCTCTGGGAGAGGAGAGGCTGCTCAGGCACAACCCAGTCCAGAGCCTCAGCTGCCCTCTCATTCCAGGCGGCTACAAGGGCTTCAGTTGGACCATGCATTCTGGAACAACCCCAATCTCCCTCTGAAATCCAGCTGGGTCTGTTAGTCACTTGGGGCAGACCAATCTAATAGGTCTAACTTTCCTGCAGTGGGGGTTGATGCCAGAGAATTGCAGAGTTACCATGGAGTGATCTGACCATGATAGGACAGAAACCACTAACTCCCCCAAATGCAGATCACCTTGCTACTGCTCCAACAGAAAAAACAGGTCAGGTGTATGACCACTGTTATGTGTTGGGTCCTGAATGACCTGGGACAGGCTCATGGCTATCATGGTTGCCATGAACTCCCAATCTACCTCTGACCCTGCACCCAGAAGAAACAGCTTAAAGGTCCCCAAGACCATAAATCTGCTGAACTCCATTGCCAGCCTGGCCAGAGTCAAGTTGCTCAGGCAGGGAGGTTGCTGTGCAGTAGGGAGGCTGGTACAATAGCAACCATCCCAAAACATGACAAAAAAAATTATCGGAATATGGTGTGCTCTGTTATAGAGTTGTGGACCATAAAAAATGCCAGGGATGGGGAGGCATTACTATTAACTCCTGGAACAATATACCAAGAATTTGCATAGCTTTTGTTCCATGTTGTGCTGCATCGCTGGTTATTTCACCTCTCCTTCATGAGCCTTAACAACTCCTTCCCTGTAGGCTTAGATTTTTGTAGCTGACCTATTTTTGGCTTGCTTGCTTGATCTATGATTTAGTGATCAGCTTGGACCGATTTCAGCTGGAGATGTATAACCAGAAGGAAGGGAGTAAACTTATCCCAGCTCTCCCAATGATCCTGGAAATATCTGGAGGGCAAATTTGTGCTTTTTATGGCAATGCTTTGCTGCTTCTATTAAATGTTCCTTGTTTAATTCCTAACTGTAATTTTTGTTAATTCAATTTCATGTATGTTATTTGAAAGAGAACCAGCTTCTATGACTCAGTTTACTGTACCTTTTTTGCCCATTTCTACTGAGTAAGCAAATAATGTTCAATCCTTCAGTCACTTCTGACACTTTGGCAGGGGGGAGCAAGCGGAGCATGCGCCCTGGGCGCTGTGCTGGGGAGGCACCAAAATGAGCGCTGGGGGGGGCACCAAAATGGGCATGGAATCCATGTTTGCCCAGGGTGACAGAGACCCTAGTTGTGGGCCTGCACTTTGGGACTGATGGACATCATTTCACCAGGACTATCTATCAGCAACTGCTTCTTTGAATGGTTATAAGTTCCTGTGTCATCAGTATCTAGCTACCTTATTTTTGGCAGCTTTTTTTTTTCAATCACCTTTCCAAACTTTTTTTTCATTATGTGTCCAAAATATCTAAGGTTAATCTTAGTTATTAGTACTTCCAATGAATCATCAGGCTTTACTTCATCTAATGATTTGTTCTTCTTGCAATTCAAGGTAGTCTCAACAATATTCTCTAACATTCAAGACCATATTTTTTTCTTTGTTCAGCCTTTCTTTTTTTATAATACCTTTATTAAATTTTAAAACAGAGATAAAATCTAATCTTTTTAATTACAAACTAATAAAAAAGAGAAAGAGAACAGAGGTGCAGAAAAAGAAGAGAACAGAAATAGAAAAAGGAATAACTCCTGACTCCTTTTACAACAGATATAAGTAAAACTTGTTTGGTATATTGTTTTCTGCTACAGATTAAGGTTACTATGGTAACTAATCATTCTGGCCGGGTGAAGAGGTTGAATTTAATTGTCTTCTTTTCAAGTGTTAATAGTTGCATAGCCTGAAGTGAGGGCAGTTTGCTTGTTAGTTTCAGTTCCTTCTCTTTAGGCTTGTAGAGAGTATGCAGCTGAGGGAGAAATCTCTCCTCTTTGAGAGCCTGTGAAAACGCAAAGCTTGTAAATATGTTTTTGTGCTTTCTGTAAATAAATTTGTTTTTATAGAAATGCCTGGTGTGTGACTTTTCTGATCTCTCCTGGGCCAAAGGCTTTCTAGCACTCTGCCAACAGGTTATGGGCCCAGTAAGCAGCCCAGTAAAACCCCAGAGAGAATAGAGAGATCAGCTCCATACCTCATGCACAATTTAAAGGCAAGTAGCAAAGACCTGTGAAGATTTTCTTTGGAGCCGCCTGGAGATTTTCCAGCAATGCCGGTCTACAGGACAAAGAAGCCAGCTGAGGTGACTTGCAAAAGAAGGGAGAAGCCATGGCTACCTCCCAGCCCTCAGCGATGCCTCTGGAGCACCTATCAGAGACCAACTATTTGAATTGGGCCCTGAAGATGGAGATGTATCTTCGCAGAGAGAATTTTTGGCTGCCAGTTGGTGAGCAAACCCCCCAAAATCCCAGTGCTGAATGGCTTAGACAGGATGAGCGGGCTAGAGCCACCATTATCCTGGGAGTTGAAGACAAATCAGCTAGTCCACGTGCGAGGCATGCAGTCTGCAAAGCAACTTTGGGACACTTTGACAGACTTGTATGTAAAGGCAACAGCAGGGAGTAAAGTTACCTTGACAAAAATGCTGTACAAAGCCTACCTTGCAGAAGGAGATAGCCTTCCTGAGCACCTGCATCATATTCAGCAGCTGTTTGTTGAGTTGCAGGAGAGAGGAATGGAATTTACACCTCTCACAAAATCCTATATCCTCCTGTCCTCACTGAATGAAACGTGGGACACATTGATTTGTACCCTGGAGGCTATGCCTGAAACAGACCTCACCCCCTTGTATGTTACACAGCGCTTACTCACTGAATGAGAGAAGAGAGAGGAAAGATTCCCCCCCCCCATCTCTTCTGGAAAGCTGCAGTACCAGAAAACAAGGGAAAAGAAGCTGAGGCCACAGCACTAGCCAACCAGCGATGCTTCACTTGTGGTTCAGCTGGACATTTGCAGAAAGACTGTGCCTTGAGACCCAAGAGTAGAAAGACAGAGAAGAAGAACACAAGGGCAACACAGAAGAAGGCTCTTCAGACAACCCAAATTGCACAGGTTGCTGAGAAGGGTAATTCTGATGTATGGGTGTTAGATTCTGGGGCCAATTGTCATTTAGGTAATTGTAAAAGCTCTTTTGTGTCACTGTCTAAAACTGAAAGACAAAGTGTATCTTTGGCTGATGGGTCTGTGACCAAAATTATGGGACAAGGTGACTTGTATTTATCCTGCTTGGGAGAAACTGTAAAAGGTGTGTTGTATGTGCCAGATTTACAATCAAACCTTTTATCTGTGGTGCAGTTGGCTGCAACAGGGTATGTCATAACATTTTAAGAAAAATGCTTGTGAGATATGTAAAAATGGAAAATTGTGTGCTACTGGTATGTTAAAAGACTCCTTGTACATTGTGCAAAATGCAAGGAAGCCAAGTTGCAAAGCTGCAGTTGGCAACACTCCATATCATGACCAATGTGTACACCTGATGCACAGAAGATTTGGTCATGCTAATTTCAAGTATCAAGTATATAAATGCCACAGCTGTGTGCTGACTAAAGATGAAACCCTGTGACAAATACTTAGACTGTGTAGTTTGCAAAGAATACAAAACACTAAAAGCTCCTGTGAGTAAGCACAGTGACAGAGTTACAACTAGACCTTTGGAAATTGTACACTCTGACATTATTGGTCCTTTTGCTCCAAGTCTTGGACAAGCAAGGTATGCAATGACCATCACTGATGATTTCTCAAGATACACATTTATCTACATCTTAAAACACAAAGATGAGGCATTTGAGAAATTTAAAAGTTTTGTGACATGGGCAAATGGAAAATTCCCTAGGCCTGTATCTGCACTCCAATGTGATAGAGGAGGAGAGTACCTTTCTCTCAAATTAAAAAGGTTCCTAGTGGAAAAGGGGATAGAACAAATTCTTTCTAACCCTTACACCCCTCAGCAAAATGGTGTTGCTGAAAGAAAGGGCAGAACCTTGCAAAATGTGATGGAATGCATGCTTAAAGATTCACATTTATCTTTTAAGTATTGGGCAGAATCAATATCTACTGCCTGTTATGTACAAAACAGATTGTATAACTGTGATTCAGGATACTCCATTCCATTTGTTTTATGGTGTGAAACCAAAGGTAAACCATCTTAGAGTGTTTGGTAGCACTGCGTGGGTTCATATTCCAAAACAACAGAGAAGGAAAGGAGGCCCCACAACAAAGAAAGCCATCTTTGTTGGCTATGAACAAAGCCAAAGGAGCTACGGGTTCATAATGGGAGAGAAATTAATAATTAGCAAAAGCACTTCTTTTACTGAACAAAACTGGGGGAGATTAAATTCTAGCTCTCCAGTTGATCTGATCACCACAAGAGAACAGCAAGGACTTGCTGATGGTGATTTTTTGCCTGATGAGGACATTAAACCAGAAAAGCAAACTGAAGATATGTCTGATGAGACAGATGCTTCTCAGGAAAGTGATAGTCAAAATTTAAGCCCTGTATTACCTCGCAGATCTCAGAGAAGTAATAAAGGCGTTCTTCCATCATGTTTTCAGGCCGAAACAGTAAAGGCTTTTCACATATTCACAGAACCTGAGTCCTTAGAACAAGTGAATGCTTTACCACCTGAGATTGCACAAAATTGGCATTCTGCCACACAACAGGAGTTAGCATCCTTGAAAGAAAATAAAACATGGAAGCTGGTAAATCTACCTCCCAATGAATGCTGCCTAGGTTGTAGGTGGGTTTTCAAACTGAAAAGGGATGCTGATGGCAAAATCCAAAAATATAAAGCAAGGTTAGTTGCAAAAGGGTTCACTCAAAGGAAAGATTTAGACTTTGACAAGACTTTTGCACCAGTTACTAAAGGTGAATCTATTAGATTACTGTTAAAAATTGCTGCACTCAAAGGAATGTCAGTTCACCACTATGACATTCAAACTGCATTCCTCTATGGTGATTTAGACCACAAATTATACATGCAGCAACCCCCTGGCTATGAAAAAGGGGAGAATCTAGTCTGTGAACTGCAGAAGTCAATTTATGGGTTAAAACAAGCTGCTAGATCCTGGAACCAAAAATTAGATGAAAAACTGCAGAATTTTGGTTTTGAAAAAGGACAAGCAGATCCATGTGTATATATGAAGAATGACAAACAAGGCTGTATGTATCTGTCCATTTATGTTGATGATTTGCTGCTGTTCACATCAACAGAAAAACAAAGGCTTGATTTTGAAGCCTGCATGAAAAGCCATTTCACATTAAAAAGCCTTGGAACAGTAACAAATTACCTAGGCTTAGAAATACACAGGGAGAAGGATGGTAGCTTTCTGTTCAGCCAACGTAGTAAAATTCAAAAGCTCCTAGAGGATTTTAATATGCAAGACTGTAAACCAGTCTCTACTCCGATGATAACAGATTTTCAGAAAGATATAGGAGAAACTCAATTAACTGAGGCAGAGAAATATAGATCTGCAATTGGAAGTTTACTGTACATTGCAAATCACTCTCACCCAGATATCTCAAATTCTGTGGCCATTTTAAGTAGACAGGTAGAGAAGCCTACATCTACTGGAAAAGCAGCATTGAAGAGGTTAATGAGGTATTTGCAAGGAACAAAGAATTATTGCCTGAAGCTAAATGCCTGTGGAACAGAGAAATTGCAGGCTTTTACTGATTCTGACTGGGGAGCAGATGTCAGTGACAGGAAATCCACTTCTGGGATTTTAATTCAATTTGCTTGGTCAAGCTTAGACTGGCATTCTAGAAAGCAAACACTTGTTGCTCTTTCCACTGCAGAAGCAGAGTTTTATTCTCTAACACAAACCTGTAATGAGATTATATTGTTTAAACATTTGTTAAAAGACATAGGCTTGGAAGTGAACCAGCCTATAACTCTTTATGAGGATAATCAAGCTTGCATTGCTATGGCAAAATCTTGAAGCCTGCAAGAAGAGGACAAAACATATCGATATTAGATATCAATATATCAAAGTTATGATAGCCAAAGGAGAAATAATGTTGAAATATTGTGAATCAAAAGACATGATTGCTGATATTTTAACCAAACCTCTTGCTCTACCAAGACACAAAGAGTTAACAAAGCAAATTGGTCTGCATCTCATTCTGTAGCATAAAAAGGGGAGTGTTTGGTATATTGTTTTCTGCTACAGATTAAGGTTACTATGGTAACTAATCATTTTGGCCGGGTGAAGAGGTTGAATTTAATTGTCCTCTTTTCAGGTGTTAATAGTTGCATAGTTCTCATTAGGCTTGCAGAGAGTATGCAGCTGAGGGAGAAATCTCTCCTCTTTGAGAGCCTGTGAAAATGCAAAGCCTGTAAATATGTTTTTGTGCTTTCTGTAAATAAATTTATTTTTATAGATTTGTGTGTGACTTTTCTGATCTCTCCTGAGCCAAATGCTTTCTAGCACTCTGCCAACAAAACTTACATTAAACTCTTACTCTAAGGTTACAACATAACATCCATTTTTTCTATTGTCAACTAATATTATTAATCACCTAATCTGTATAACATGATTTCATTCTTTTCTGTTTCATGCAAAAAGTCCAAAAGGGGCTTCCAATTCACCATAAAATTAGCCAATGTCTTTTCTAATTGAAGCTGTCAATTTCACCATCTCAGCCAACTCCATCAACTTTACCATCCATTCTTCCATTGTGGGTAATATCGAGTCTTTCCACGTTTAAGCATATAAAAGTCTCACTGCAGTTATCACATATAAATCAAAGTTCCATATGATTTTTCCAATTGTTCATCAGTCCCAAAAGAAATGTCTCTGGTTTCGATTGTATATTAATTTTTAAAATCTTCTGGATTTATATATGTATTTGAGTCCAAATTTTTTTAGCTTTTTTGCATGTCTACCAAAGATGATAAAAAGTCCCTTCTGGTTGTTCACATTTCTAACAAATATCTGAAGTCCCATTATACATTTTCAACAATCTTTCTGGTGATAAATGCCATCGATGTATCATTTTATAAAAATTCTCTTTAAGGTTAGAACATAGTGCAGATTTCAGCCCTTTCATCCACATGTTTTCCCATTGTTCCATTTGTATATTATACCCAACATTTTAGTCCACTTTGTCCTACCAACTTTAACTTGTTCATCCTCAGTTTTAAGTCTCAACAAAAGCTTACATATTTTAGCAATAAGATATTCATCATTCGTACCTAACTCAATTTCAAATTCAGTTTTATCACATTCAAAACCAAAAAACCTTTCATCAACTTTAAATCTTTATGTTAATTGTACATGTGAAAACCATTGACACATATGTCCTTCTGATGTCAAATCTTCTCTTGATTTTATTTTTAATTCTGGTTGTGAGTAACCTAATATATCACCATAAGTTAACCATTTCTGCTTATTTCCTATTTCTCTTCTGTAAAATGCTTCCTGTGGTGATAACCACAGAGGTATTTTTGGACACAATCTAAGTTTGTATTTATTCCAAATTCTCAGGATGGCATGTCTAATAAAATGATTTTTAAAACCTACATTAACCTTAACTTTATCATACCATAAATATTTGTTCAGCCTTTCTGATGGCTGAGCTTTCACAGCCATGTAACAACTGAGGAAAGCATGATCTTGAAAATAGTTACCTTTGTTGTCATTCTGTTGTCTCTGTGCTTTGATATTTGGTCTAGATTTGGCACAGTATTTCTCCCAAGTAGCAGACATCTCTTTATTTCATGGCTTCAGTCTCCATCGCTGTGAATTTTTTGAGCCTGTACACAATTTTCGTTCCTTTCTTTGAGTATTCCTTTCCAAAGATATGTTCTATAAATACATGGGGACCGTCTCATCCCCATTACATCGACCTGTCCTATCCGGTCACTCAGAGAGGGCATGTTACAGACTCCTTCTATGACAGAATGTCAACTGGGGGGTCCAGGAAGCGGGCCTTCTCTGCCCTGGCCCCCACCCTTTGGAACACTCTTTCCCCAGAGGTGAAGCAAGCCCCCTCTCTCCTGACCTTCCAGAAAAAGTTGAAGACCTGGCTCTGCCATCTTGCTTGGGGCGGGAAGAGGGGTAGTCAATTTTGGGGGTGGCTAGTGCCTTAAAGTGGTCCTCATATATGTATGAACTGAACTAGAATTTTATCTCCTATCTTGATTCCATTTTATATATATATTTATTTGATGTATCATATTTTTTTATTGTATTTTATTCTTTTAGCTTTATTGTAAACTGCCCAGACTTCCTTTGGGGAAGATGGGCAGTGATGAAATTTGATAAATAAATAAATATAAATAAATAAATATGCAGGAGCTGCTGTCTGCCCAGATGTGTTTTTTTCTCTCTCTTGGATATATGCTTATTGCTGTTATGAGTACACATACTCTAAGAAGAAATTGCCCATACAAAAATTATGAATGCTTAGTGGTGATGTGATATCATCATCAGAAATAAGGCAATTTCCAGCATTCTATAGAAATTCCACCATTTAAAGAAACAGAAGTCAAGTTATGAAAATGGAGACAGAGACTGATATAATTCTCAATGGTTGGAGCGGGCATAAAGTGATGGCCCTGAGAAGCATATGCTGTAGTCCCTATCTTACATTTGCCCATATAAGACAAAGGTGCATAATCAGAGGTCCCAGGACTGCTAGTGGCATGGGTACAGCCCTGAAGTCACTTCTGAACAGTCATATTTAAAGTCATAGAAGGGGAAGTTATTAACAACATACATGGAAAGTTAGCATATTAAGTGTAATTAATTTAATTACAAGTAAATTAAGTTCAAATTTAGTTTTGCTCTGGCCATACTGCAAAAACTTGGAGGGCGTGTCCTCCCTCATGAAAGTCTGCTAGCTGTTGCAATGGCGGCAGTGGCTGGTTCAACATTACATTGGGAGTAAAAGGGATTAATTTCAGGTTCACATGTATTCATGATGGGAGAGGAAAGGGACAACTAATTTTGCTGATATTCTCAGACAAATATGTATTCTAGAATGTTGGAAGCTTCTCCCTCACAACTTACGAATACCTCTGTACAGTCCAGCCCATTGGGGATATAATTTTTTTTAAAGCTCCCTCTATGTCACCTATGTAAGGCTGTTGAACTAAATATTTTTAAATTTTACTTTGTCTCTGGATGTCGCTAGATCTCACTGATAAGCGACCTGTGTGGTGACATCTGCAGGGGGTGTGTGGAGATGCATGTGTGTCATGATCCAAGCCCCATCCCTTTTGTAAGAATGCTACTGCATGCACACATTCAAAAAGGGTGGGGCTTGGGGTACCATTTTGCCTGTTTTGACCCCCTACAAATGCCGTTGAACGTGTACTAGACAAAAATTCTCTAACATGTGCAACCTCAAACCTCTCATAGTGTAGTTGAACACTGTTTTATGAATGTCTTTGGGATCTGTACATTTTGTGTTACAGACATGCAGAATTGGAATAATCAAGAAGAATGTGCCCAGGACAGTATTAGGGCTCCCTTTCCACTCTGCCTTGCTATTTTATGAGGAGTTAAAACCATAACAAATAAATGTTTAAAGATTTCTTCAGCAGAGCATGCTTCTCTCATAGAGAAAGCCAGCACTGACATATTTGTCCAGCTTTGGATGAAAAAATGCCGAGGGAAAGATTGGTATATTTTTTATTTGCTATTTTGCTGGGAACTCATCTCCCTCCTGTGCTGAAGTTAACATGTCCCCGTTGTATTTTAAAGGGCAGTTATTCTCTACACATCAGAACAATCCAGGTATTGATTATACAAAAAAGGATATCATGCTTTTGGGACTGGGGAAAGGATGAAAAGTAGCTAAAAGATAAAATGGACTGGAACATACTTTATTTCAGATTAATAATAATTTCATAATCATTAAAAAGTAGCTATTAATAAAAATAACAATTCCAGATTAATCAGATGGTCTTTCTGCATTGTTATAGCCTTAATTTTTTAAGGTCTAAGACAAGGGTGGGGAATGTGTGTCCCTAAATGTTATGCTGGCTGAGCAATATGGAGAATTGAAGTATATATCTGGACGGTCCCTAAGATGGAACAGGATGTTATGAATTGTACCTAAGCAATATCTGGAGGGCTATACCAGTCCAGATGTAAATGTTTGCATGATGCTCTCCATATGTATGCTTGTGAGCATTTATTTATTCTATTACATAGTTAACCACACACCATGTAACTCAAGGTGGCTAACAAAACAAACAAACAAACAAATAAGGCAAATAATGAACAAAAATTAGAACATGTCATGCAAACTGAATTCATAAATTCAAACAATTAAAACAGGCTCATACAATCTGACCCAGTGCTTGTTAGGTTATGACTTAAACCTTTCCCACCTAATTTTGTTAAAAACCACGTGGATGGAAATGCTGAAAGTTATAGTTAACATATAGAGACTACCAGGTTAAGAAAGCTTGGTTTATAGCAACATCTTCTCTTTGGACCATAAAGATGGCAACTTTCCAACTATGCCCTGGATACATTCAAGCACAGCAAAAGTTGAGATGAAGAAATTAGTCTTTCTTTTCTTCAAATCCTGATTCTTGCTATGGGAGGTCATGCTAGTCATTCTGCTCTTTTCCTAACCATCACGAATCAGTGATACATCCAAAGGATCTCATACATATTTTATCAGAGAGGCACAGGTACTAAGGAAGTAGTCACTGTCTGGCATTAGAAATCAAGCTGTATTCAGCTGTAAGTAGTAGCAAAATGAGAGCACCTAGTTTCATAGCCAACACTACCGAATAACATTTAGTAGGCCAATATTTTAGGTTTGTGACAAAAATGTCAGATTTAAAGTGTGATTTTAAAACCAATTTGCAGCTGTATTCTGAGACAACTGTCTTACTGCCAGGACTTCTGACGCAATGCAGTGATACAGTAGACAGATCCATTGATTGCTTTATTGTGCTTTGCCAACAGCTGCTGTGTATAAATCACATGATTTCCTGAGAAACGCTGAATGCCAGCTTTGATTTACACTTTGAGAATATAACGTTTTTGAGATACTCAGCTACAAATGCTAGATACAAGAAGGGAGTCAAATAGAGAACACACATAAGCAACTATTTCTTTCCAGATAATTATTCCAATGTTTTCCTTGAAGAATGGGCTTCATCTTTGTATCTTATACAGATAGCACAATTTTGCTCTTCCTGAATTTGCATCTTATTTGTTGATGCACTTATTTGTTGATGCACTCCACTTTTTTTCTACTGCCCTATTGTCTATCTTGATCTCTGAATGTTGAATGCAAACATGTATTACAATTTCAGTGGAACCCTTGGATAATGTTCTACGTAGAACAGAAAGTGGACAGAAAAGAGTTTGGCAAAGCAGCCGTGAAAGTGCACTGTAATTCCTTCATGCACCCAAGTTTTTGTTTTGTTTTGTACCACTAGAGGGGAATTAATGGGGAACACACAGAATAATTTCCTTGCTAAGTGCATAATAAATCATATGCAAGAGAAGGTGAGTATTAGCTTTCTTGCATGTACTTTGGGAATATTTATATAGCACACTGAGGATTTCAGTTCCATCACATCATGTCCCACCATGAGATTATGGGAGATGAAGTAGAATATATCTGAAGCATACCAGTCTGGGGAAGCTGTTTTAACATCTCTTTGCAGGCTGGTCTGTTGTGAGAGAAGTCACAGTGACTGCAGTCACTGTGTGTGAGTTGGGCAGCCATATACCTAAGGGACTGTCTCCTCCCCATCACATCAACCCGTCCCACCTGGTCGTGCAGAGAGGGCATGCTACGGACCCCGTCTGCAAGAGAATTCCATCTGGCAGGGTCCAGGAGGCGGGCCTTCTCTGCAATAGCCCCTACCCTTTGGAATATCCTTCCCCGGAAGTGAGATTGGCTCCCTCCCTCCTGGACTTTAGGAAACAGCTGAAGACCTGGTTCTGTAATTATGCCTGGGGCGGGAGGGAGAATAGCCATTCCTGGGGATGGTTAGTTTCTTAGAAGGACCTTGCTCTGCTTGCAAATCATAAAGAACTTCCAGCCATCAAGGTTTTTATTATATTTATTTTATTGTGTATTGTAGTATTTTACAGTTTTATATTTTTATTTATGTTTTATTGTAAACCACCCAGAGTCCTTTTTGGGAAATGGGTGGTGATAAATTTGATTGATTAATTAAATGATTTTTTAAAAATGTAGGGGCTCATCTCAAAGCATCTTGCTGCTCTATATTGGGTCTTTGAACTAATTATTTGTATAATCACCTCTGGAATCAATATAATTCCTTCCCCCATCCCCACTTCCCACTGATGCTCACTTTGAGGCATTTGTTTTGAGGATGACTTGAAGGAGATCTACAGAACAGAAATAAAGTGTACCATTAGGGAAAAAGAGGGAACACTGCCAGCTGATATGTGGAAAGCCTATGTCTTTCTCCTGAGCAAACTTCCAGGAGGAAAAGGAAAAATACCATATAGGTTCTTTCCCCCTGCAGAGAACAGAGACCAACAATGTTGAACCCCATGTGCACAGCTGTTGTCACCCTGGTCCCTACGCTGCTCACAGCAGGGCAGTCTTGCCTGGGTTTCCAGCTGCTGATTGTTTAGCTTTCTGTGGGGAGAATTCAGTAGCTGTCTTTCAAAGATAGGGAACAGTGTTCTTTCCTCCTGGGATTAAAAAAGGGGATCGTGGATTTGGGGTTTGCTTGAGCTAAATTTCTTATAACACAGATGTGCCTGGTCACAAGCATACTCAGAAGCCACGGCCTTCTTGTTCAATCCCAGAGGTAAACTCGTTCCGACCTCTGCCAGACAGAAGCTCCCCATTAAGAAGGCTTCTCGTGCTTCAGAGGAAAGATCACGGGGCTTCGTGGTGGCGGGTCCAATCCTTGCTTCCAGGAGAAAAACAGAAGTTGGGCGCGCTGTCCTTGTTTATTTATCAGTCTTGAAGTATGTCCTCTCGGCCGTCCGGAGAAGGAGGTCGCTGTTGCCTCGAGGATCCGATCGCCCCCTCGGGCGCCTCTCTCCACCTTTTGTTCCCAGACCATGCGCGTCACCGTTTTCGCGGCTGGGCGGGGATACCGGGGAGGAGGAGGAGGAGGAGGGGGCCGGCCGAGGAACTGTTGCTGCTTCTGGGGCGGCGGAGGCAAGCATCATCGCGGCGTGGCAGCGGATTAACGGCCAACCTAACGCGGTTTCGGCCCCGAGCCCAGCAAGCCTCTCTTCGCCGCGAGCCCGGTGGAAGGGCTTGAGCGGGCAGGGGACTCAGCGCGGAAACGAGGGAGGCGGCTTTTCGGCCGGATCATGAGCGATTCCAGCCCCAGACGGCTCCGGAGGGGCCAGTGAGGAACCGTCCGGGGATGGCAGCGCCGTGCGAGGAGGAACCCAGCCAGCGTCTCGCCTCGGCCCCAGCGCCGCTGCCCCTCGCGCAGCCCGAGAAGAAGAAGCTGCATCGGGCGCCGTCCCCGGCCAGACCCAAGGATGTGCCTGGTTGGTCGCTGGCCAAGAGCCGGCGCGGCAGCCACCCCGGCTCGCCCGCCTTCTTCCCCGGCAAGTCGGGAGCGGGCGGCGGGCACTCGCGGCGGGCTGGGAGCGCCAAGGATGGCCGCGGCGAGAAGAAGGGCAAGGCCACGCCGCCGATGGGGACGCGGGGCGCCGGGAAGGGCTCTGGAGGCCGAGCCGGGGCGAGAGTGAAGGGGCGGAGCCGCCTCCCCGGGGTTGGCGAGGGGGCAGCCGCCTCCGGCGGGGCCGGAAAGGTGCCGTCGGCGCGCTCCCAGCCGCCGCCTGCCTTGAGCCTGACTGACAGCAGCTCGGAGGTGTCGGACTGCAGCGCCTCGGAGGAAGCCAAGGTCCTCTCGTTGCTGGAGCTGGGCGGGCTGGGCGGCGGCGGCAGCAGCAGCGACAGCGAGTCCCCACCCAGCAGCAGCGCCCCTGCCCAGCCGGCCAGCGCCTCCGCGGATGGCGTCTCCCCGCTGCCCGAGGACCTGTCGACGGGGGCCTCGCTGGCCAGCAGCCGCCTCCCTCTCAGCACCTCGCTGGCCTTCTCCGACCTCACCGAGGAGCTGCTGGACGCGGGAGTCGCCAGGGAGTTGGAGGAGCTGCGCTCCGAGAACGACTATCTCAAGGTGAGCGGGATCCGGTTTGATGGCAGCCTGGACAGAGAGCTCGGCCGGCGAGGCCAGCCGTGACGCTGCTTTTGCACGGAAAAAATCTTCGGTTTCGTACAGCGCACATTCTGCAGCGGATTGTCTCTCCGGCCCCCCTCGGCCTCTTCGTCGCCCAGGCCTCCTGGAGCCCCCGAGCAGCAGCCGCTGGGACCCAGGAAGTCTTTGTAAAAGAGGCACACCCCTTTCCCCAAAAGATGCCCCCGGGGGAGGGGGGAATCAAGGATCTCCGGCCTCCCATAATACTGTTATATGGAACAATGACCTAACCTGTAGAGCAGCTTTCTTCAGTGTGGTGCTCTCCAGATGTGCTGACACTGCTGCTGCAGCTGTGCAAGTCTGGAGCTTTCGAAAGGGCAAGCCCGGCACATCTGGAGAGCACCACATTGGGGAGAAATGTTCTAGAGGGAAGACCTAGAAGCACTTAGCTTGTGGGTCACTGTTCCTACTCATAGAGGTCATGGCTCCTCAGTGTTGGCATAAGACATTTGCTGCTTGAAGCCATGTGTGCAACCCACCCTTCCAATCCTGGAACAAAAATGGCTGCATAGTTGGGATGGGCCTTTCTGCCTTGCAGCAGATGTTCATCAAAACCTATGGACCAGGTAAGTCATGCACTTTGGCAAGCTCTGTTGCCATGCTGAATTTTATAGCCTTTTCTTTGATGAGGAGTTTAGTTTTACTAGAACAGACACTTACAACCAAACAAGTGTTCACTTTCAGTAGAATGTTGGTTATGTAGGACACATACCGCACAACCCCAGAGACACCTGCCTGCATCCTAAAGCTCCTAATTTGCTTTCTTTTGCCTCGTGGACATATGTACTCTATGTGTAAAGATATGTATCCTTTCAAAAGACCTTTTCCCCCTAATTCTCTTTTGGTTTACTGAAACAGACGTTCTGTGGTATAAATCAGTCTCCAGATGTGTCAACAACTACAGGGCCCAGAATTTGAAGCTTTTTACAACTATGGCTGGAAATCCTGGGAGTTTTCCAAAAACATCTAGAGGGCATTGACTTTTTTATATTACTTATTAGAAATAAATTATTATATTGATAAATTGCCCTACAACCACAGTTCTCTGGGTAATATGTAGATTTATTCTGGCACAGATGTCTATTCTTAGAAACAAAAAGAAAAATGTCCCTTAATCATATGTAATGGGAGGAATCACACCTCTAACATTGCAGAGACTCCATACATTGAACAGATACCTCTTACTGACATAAGACTCCCTTCTGTGGCATCTTAGATATAATACATGTTCCTTGGTCCCATCGATCAGATACAGCGTATCCTTAAGGAAGGCATCCTTTTTTATGGAATTGGAATTAATTTCTTACATTTCATTTCAGTGTTTCAAGAATGGGAGATTCTTCAGGTCTGTTAAGCAAAGACCTCATAGTATTTATTAGAGCTTGTTAAAGGTTATTTTATTTTATTTTATTTTATTTTATTTTATTTTATTTTATTTTATTTTATTTTATCTATCTATCTATCTATCTATCTATCTATCTATCTATCTATCTATCTATCTATTTACTATCCCGCCTTTATTATTTTTATAAATAACTCAAGGTGGTGAACATACCCAATACTCCTTCCTCCTCCTCTTTTCCCCACCACAACAGCCCTGTGAGGTGAGTTGGGCTGGGAGAGAGTGACTGGCTCAGGGTCACCCAGCCGGCTTTCATGCCTAAGGCGGGACTGTTATCTCCATGGGAAGCTGCTTCTCTATGGTAGTTCCATATTGAAATTTTAACATCATGTCATCACGTTCTGATTGTTCAGAAATTTTCCACAGGACTGTTAGGTGCTCCCAGGGAGGTATGGCATTAGTGTAGAGTAGAAAGGGGATTTATATAAGAAGCAGTTCTAGTTGTACCTAAGGGCATGAAGTTGTACAGAATTGTAGTGTGTGTGCATCTTAATACATAGACTTTTTTTTCTTTTGAGTCCTGTTTGACGACTCCTAGCAACTCCATGGACAACTCCATGCAGTTTTCCAGGCAACATTTTCAGAAGTTGTTTGCCCTGGCCTTATTCCTAAGGCTGACAGAAAGTGACTGGCCGAGGTCACCCAGTTTGTTTCTGTGCTTAAGTTAGAACTAGAACTTAGGTTTCCCCCTCCTAGTCTTAACAGCTGGACCAGACTGGTTCTCTAATACATAAGCTAAGATACCTTAAATGGAAATATATATGATGTTGGCAGACATATCCCTGAAATGTGCCAAGATAATACCAGTGCCAGGAGCGAGAGGCCATTTTCAGAGGAGAAATGATAGAGATGTTCAGTCATTCTCATGTCCATTGATTCTCTCTCAATGGACACTGAAAATTTTTACTACCTCTAAAATATGTTTCCTTCATTTAATGAGGAAAAATTGTGCTCCTGACTGGGTGTGCTCACAGAGAAGAACTACACTTAATAAGTGTGTCCAGGACTTCAAAATGGATTTCCAAAAGGTGCTTGGAATGGACAAGGACCTGGAAGTAGCACTTGTCTGCAGCTTTTTAAAGCAGCAGCATCTTTTCCTGGGATTGCACAACTGCAATTTCTGTAATATTTCTGGATGCAACACAGGATGATGCATCTTCCCTGCCCTGCATTGCACATAACAAGTTGTGTTTCATATTCACAGTGGAGAAAGACATCTACATTCCTAAAAAAGTTTTTCATTGTGTGTTCCACTCTTCAGATTGAGTTAAATTAATTGTATGGAAAGCTGCTTTGCTGATGTGCCCTAGAATGGTTTGTAGACCTTGGAGTACTATTTGAATAATGTAAGAATATTGCTTGTTAGGGACTCCTGTGGTTTCTGAAAGAGAGGGAGTGGGAGAGTGATTGGGATGTTGCCAGATTCAGTTGCTTCTCTTACTGCTGCTACTACTGAGCAGTTATGATTTTATTTTTCAGGATGGGGTTGGCATGGTAACAGTAGTACATGTTTACTGAATGGCTGCATACAACTGCCAGCTAAGAGGGTCCTTTAGGTCCCTAGTAAAGGCATGGATTCTTACTGCCTCTGAGAGATTTCTGATACAGGATTACAGGAAGGGTCCTGTAAGTATAAGATAATAAAATTAATATATAATATAAATGCATGTGTATATACATATAATAATTAACCATAGCTTTTTTGCACTGTGCACTCAGATGTACAGTGGATTTTTGTGTGAAAGAACTGTAAACACTTCTGTGGTACTGAAAGAAATTCTTGATCTAAGCCATACCTTGTTCATTTTAGGGGGAATATGCTTACCACTGTTCACTGCCCACTTCTCTGGAACAGTGTTCCCCTGATATCAAACAGGCTCTGACCCTGTTAGCTTTTTGTGAAGCCGTTAAGTGTTTGAGGAAGTCATTTTAGTCTCTCCTGATAAGAATGGGGTCATGACTGTTCCTTGAGTGTCGGATGTTTTTTTATTACAAAGTTATTTTATTACATTGTTACACCATGTTGTTGATTTTAGTCCTATTACTGTTTTGGAGGTCTCTAAGGTGCTGAGAGTGTGATTGGAGTGTGATATAAGATTAGTACAATAAAAATAAACATTTTGCATCTCACTTATGGTGGTAGTTCTTAGAATTCTAGAATAAAAATATAAATTAATTGGTGAATATCTGAAGTTTCCCAACCCATGATCTATATTCATATTGTACTTAAGGCAAACAAGCAAGCTGAGGAGGACAGCAGAACTCAATACAGGTGCTCTTTCAGGTATCCATGAATGTCATTTATTTCTGCAGGGAGGAGGAAGTCCATGTCAGATGCAGCCTTCCTTAAACAAGGTTGTGATGCCAGGTTGCCTGGAGGCCTTCATGGCTGCACACACAGTGACCCCATTCTGCTAATGCGTAGATATGTACATCGGTGGTAACTCAGTGTCCCCCCTTTAACTTGCTATATTCCTGCATATTCACAATCTGTACACAAGGTTTGCAGTGTGCAAGCATTCCAGATATTATGTTAGAAAAATACTGGTTCCTGCTTTGCCTGCAAGTAATCCATGAGGTAAAGGTAAAGGTTTCCCTTGACGTAAAGTCCAGTCGTGTCCGACTCTAGGGGGCGGTGCTCATCTCCGTTTCTAAGCCTTTAGAGCCGCCATTGTCCATAGGACACTTCCGGGTCATGTGGCCAGCATGACTCACGGAACGCCGTTATCTTCCCACCAAAGTGGTACCTATTGATCTACTCACATTTGCATGTTTTCGAACTGCTAGGTGAGCAGGAGCTGGGACGAGCAACGGGAGCTCACCCCGCCGCGCGGTTTCGAACCGCCGACCTTCCGATCGACAGCTCAGCGGTTTAACCCGCAGCGCTACCGCTGTGAGACAAATACTGTCTCACATACTGTGAGACAAATACTGAATCTGTTAAAATCAAATTTATCTGCTCTGTAGAAAAACCATGTTGTTCTGGTGGTTTAAATATTATACAGGTAGTCCTTGCTTAATGACCACAATTGGGACAGAAATTTTGGTTGCTAAGTGAAGTGGTCATTAAGTGAATCTGACCTGATTTTATGACCTTTTTTGTGGTGGTGGTTAAGCAAATCACCATGGTCATTAAGCAAACCACATGGTCATTAAGCAAATCACACAGTTCCCCATTGATTTTGCTTGCCAGAAGCTGGCTGGGAAGGTCAAAAATGGCAGTCACGTGACCATGGGATGCTGCAATGGTCATAAATGTGAACCAGTTGCCAAGTGCCCAAATCATGATCATGTGACCATGGGGATGCTGTGACAGCTGTAGGTGTGAGGACCGATCTTAAGTCAGTTTTTTCAGCACTGTCTTAAGTCCAAACCGTCATTAACAAATGGTTGTTAAGCAAGGACTACCTGTAAAGCTGGCGTAGCATCCCGCACCATTTAGTATGTCTTGCTGCAAGCATTTCTGTGGCAGGAAAATACAGGGGCAGATCAACCAGAGAACTGCAATGCCACAGGAGGTGGCTATGACAGGTATCAACAGGTATCACAGATCTTTTTTGGTTTACCCCTTGTAATAGTATAATTTTCATATCATGGATGCTCACAGTTTGTTTTGAGACCAGCACAGTATTATTTCTCCCACATCTAACCCTGCTGTTCAGGATTTTGAATGCTCAGTATTCAACATGAGATTGCAGTGTTGTGGCACAAACCCATTACATATGCTGTATTGGCACAGTTTGTTCTGATTTCCCAGGATGGTGAAGTTTTTGGCTCAAGGTTGAAATCTGGTTATGGGAATCCAAATAAAGCCAAATAAAGTAGTAAATTATACCTCCCCTTCCCTTCTAACTAAAGGAAAATTGGCAGGAAGTCAAGACTTCATTTAGACTGGCCTTTCTCAATATTCTGATAGAAAACGGCTGCAGAGATTCAAAGTTGTCATGGTAGTGTAACAACATTTCATATTAATTAGAAATATACAAGGGCACTTATGTTACATTTTTTGGTCATGATCCAGCCAGAGTTAAGAGCAATTAAGAGTTAAAACTGTGTGATTAACAGCACAGTCATTTGTATGTTTATGTACAAGTAAATTCCAAGGAATTCAACAGAGCTATTTTCCAGTGGTTAAGATTGTAGTCTATATATATATATATATGTATGTATGTATATATGTATACTGTACACACATACCACACATACTTAAAAGTACGTCCCACTGAGTTCAGGATAATTTATTCCTGTGTAAGTAATAATAGCTTGCATTTTAGTCCCATAGATTTGAGAGATATTAAAATGCAAATCTTGATAAATTCCCTATTAAGCATTTTTTAATTCTCTAAGTAAATCTTAGATGGGACGCGGTGGCGCTGCGGGTTAAACCGCTGAGCTGTCGATCGGAAGGTCGGCGGTTCGAAACCGCGCGGTGGGGTGAGCTCCCGTTGCTAGTCCCAGCTCCTGCTCACCTAGCAGTTCGAAAACATGCAAATGTGAGTAGATCAATAGGTACCGCTTCGGCGGGAAGGTAACGGCGTTCCGTGAGTCATGCTGGCCACATGACCCGGAAGTGTCTATGACAACGCCGGCTCCAAGGCTTAGAAACGGAGATGAGCACCGCCCCCTAGAGTCGGATTCGACTGGACTTTACGTCAAGGGAAACCTTTACCTTTACCTAAGTAAATCTTTATTGATTCACCTTTGAATGAGAACTGCTTTTTTATCTGGAATTTGCCAATTCTGCATTTGTACTATTTGTGTATTATAATAGAAGCTGATTTAGCCTCCTACTGATGGAATCTTCCTATTTATCATCTTGCTTTTGATAATTCTTTGCTCCATAGAGATTTTTTGGTGCTGTCATTAACAACTATGAAACACAAACTTTGCAAGAGGTGCAAAGTTTACTGCATCAGAGCAGCATTTATTTGCAAAAGCTCAGTTTCTCTGGGTATTAAGTAACATTATCAAAATAAGCTTTGAAAATGTACTAGAATATAAAAATGAACAAAGGGAAAAAAACTCACTTCAGTTAGTTTTACAATATAGTTACACAAAACTTTAAAATGTTTTGCCTTCTACAGTAGTGTAGTTCAAGAAATCAGAATAAAGACTATTCAAGTTACTTCCAGCATAGAACAGGAAAGGAAGGACTTCAGATTCAAATATATTTGAGCTACTAATCTTGGTACTGAAAGCTGACTTCACTGTTGATTCTGCTTTGAATTCTGTCAAAATAGAATTGACTTATACCCATTATCTTATCCAGCATTGAATACAGGTGTTACATTGGAACACAGCATAGGAAATATATTCCTTCTCCAACTTAGCAAACTTTTGTTCACTGATGTTGCTCTCTTTATTTGGTAGAACTGGATTTCCGAATCATTTGATTCATTTTTCAAATTAATTGTTTCTTGTATGTATTGGAAACACAGTGCTCTGGGATCTCCAAAGGTTGTTTTCCAGGTTAGTGACTTAATTATACTATGCATCTTTTGGGAATGAAAATAGAATGAATGTGATCTGTAGGAAATATTCTTGACTTTTGCTTTGATAATGGATTGATGAATTCCATATTTTACTAGGCACCTTTGTACAAAGTAGAAGAGATGACACAAACTCACAGTATTGATTTAAAAATGTAGATGAAATTGGAATGGTACAGTGATTTGGCAAAAAAAGTGTAGTCCACTGGTAGAATTGTACATTTCTTTGGAATCCAGTTCATGGGGACAGTTCCTGATATTAGGAAGTGAATTCCAGTTTGGCTATAAGAAGGATAAGTAACCTAGCCAAAATGTGTCCTTTCTCAGGATTATTTTCTGTCCTTTGTTTTGTGCTTTGAAGAAACATAGTTTGAATATCTAACATATCTAAGCATGACAATCTGCTGCATCTTCCTTTTGATCTGAAACCCATAATCAACAGAAATGCATTACGTATGAATTGAAAAAAAAAAGTAAGCAAAAGGAAGAATTTTCTTTGACTGTATGAAAAAAAGAGAGAGCTCCTGGGATTTGTTTGGTAAACTGCTGTCTTCAAGATGGAGAGACTGCTAGAGGTGGATTTTCGATTTTCTTGCATTTAATGGTCATCCCCCCCAATAATGCTTTTGATAAATCACCTTGTCATAGTTGACTTATTATCTGGGGCAGTGAAATACTTTTAAAGGCAGAATACTTTATTTTTGCAAAAATGCATAATAATCCAGGTATTTTTTTTTAAAAAATGTACTGTTTAGTGTATCTCCTTGGTGATAGCATTTCTTGGTTTGCATACATGTATTGCATATTTATGTGTTGCCAGTTTGTGTAGTTGGTAAGGTGCTGGGCTAGAAACCAGGAGTCTGTGAGTTCTAGTCCCACCTTAGGCATGAAAGCCGGCTGGGTAACCTTGGGCCAGTCACTATTTCTCAACCCAACCCACCTCACAGGGTTGCTGTTGTGGGGAAAATAGGAGGAGGAAGGAGTACTAGGTATGTTCGCCACCTTGAGTTTTATATATATAAAGGTAGAATAAAAATCTAGTAATAATAATAATTTATGTTCCACCTTTTTCCATAAATAATTCTTTCCCTCCAGTGTTAGTGTTATCACAATCATGTTAGGTAAGTAGTTTATAAAATAAATGATAATTGGCTGAACATACTAAGTGAAAAGCAAAGAAACTCCTTTACGGCTTAGCATGAGGTGCAAACCAGGCCAATATCTAGTTTAGTTATTTCTTGAGTTTCATTGCTTGGTGAGGATTTGAACCTAGTTCTCCTGAGCACCAGTCCAGCACACTGAACCATATATACTTTTTAGAATAAGGAGCTGCAACTGCTGGGTTTCCCCTTGCTTCAACTCCCTTGAGTTCTCAGCTGAATAATAGGTTTCTGAGTGCACTGTGTTCACTGAATCTTGAATGTCATGCAAAGAACCACTTGCTGTATCCTGTGGAACCACTTTTAAGACATCATTCAAATGTTTTTAAGTTAACATCTTATGGGAGATAAAGTGTTCATCCAAATATTTTTTTCTTTTTTAAAAAGGGTTACCAAATGTCGTATCTTTGCTTTTTGTGAAGTTAGGACATCAGCCTAATGGCTCCAATGATGATTCTTTTTCCTGGGCTAATAGCAGATTAAGGTGGAAATAGGGAAGTTTTTATTGGGACTGCAATGAGGGAGAAAATATCATTCATTCATTCATTCATTCATTCATTCATCCATCCCTACCCAGTTTGAGGAATATGGGCAAAACAGTATTGAAGTTACTGCATTAGGCTTGATTTGCAGCTTTTATGTATCTGAGACTGCTGCTGTTAAATAATTATTACATTTCCTCTGGGAAAATGCACCAACATCAAGATCCCTCTGTGGATTTGTTTGCTTCTGTATTATTGATCCCAAGAGCACAGCATGCTTTGTGGAAGTTCTGATTGAGCTCTGCCCTTGAAATTCCTTTTGCCATCTTACTTTACCCGCTGGGGAAAAGCAAGTATCATCATTTGGTGACTGCAGTAAGTACACAACAGTGCTATGAGCACATACTGTGCTTTGCTTGCCCTTTTTGGCCTCTCTTCAGGTATCAGAGAGCTGCTGAATAAAAGCTGACAGGAGAACAGTAGTATCAGGGAGCTGTTACGCCTTTAAGAGAATAGCAGCCGATGGCAGCCTTGTCAGATGGCTGCGTTGTCATCGCAGGGTGTGGGGAACAAGAGCTCCAAGTCCCTGCTCAGCAGAATGGAAAATGTGAGATGTGATACAGCAGCAGCTGCAGAGGGATGGGAAGACAAAGAATGGGCCCTTGAGATTCCATTTGAAAAAAGGGGCGGAGACAGCTGTAAGCCAATCGTTTTTCAGAACAGCAGATATATGCATAGATGGGATTCAGCCTGGCATTTGCCCAGGGGTTGCCTGCTCATCTTCAGAGGCAGGCTGTTCCTGCTTACGGCGACCCACCCTCCCCTTCTGCCTGAACAGTGACTACAGTACGGGGCGGGGGGGTGGGTTCCTTCTCCTAGTCCTCCCTCCCCAGAGAAAAAACTAGAACTTGGGTATAAGTCTTCTTTGCTTTTCTCTTTTCCACAAGTGTGCAACAGATAATACAGCAAAAGAAATGTGCATCCGCAATTACAATAAAAATCTTTTTTTTTTTTTAATATGGAGGTACAAAAAGTCTGTGACATGCAAAATAGACCATATATACTGAGTTTTAAATTTACATTTGCAGCTTGCTCTCCCTCTTTATTTTAACAATACAGTTATGGCAACTGAGTGTAGCCTTTCTAGAAATACAGTTTCTATAACTAGCTAGTCTGGAAAGCTGTGCATTAAAAGTTTGCATTATAACCTAAGAGTTGCATGTTAAGAGAAGGCACTGCATTTCACTGTGCAGGAAAGTGGTAATGGATGATATAGTATAATTGTTAACAATGCGTCATATTTGATTCATGCAGAAAGTAATATGTGATCCATATATGTTAACGTGTATTATGCAATATGCAACGATAACATAGCTGGTATATCTTCCAGTTTTGAGTCAACATATTTGTTTTTGCATTGCTTCAGAACGCGTCATTATTTCACTGTTAATTAATAGAGGAAGTTACAAATTGCTGATGCTATTTCCCCCATTTTCCCCCTCCTGTTCATTACTTATGAATTGTTGGTGGGCGAGTGTGCAAAAGAAAGATACAAGAAAAGAGTTGTGCACTAAAGTGCTTGGTTTTTATGTTGCATTGCATTTTAGAAAATTGATAACAGATTTCTTGTATTGTATGGTTAAACTCTGGGAAAGGAGTACGGCAGGGCTGTATACTCTCACCCTACCTATTCAACTTGTACTCAGAACACATCATGCGACATGCTGGGCTTGAGGAATCCAAGGCTGGAGTTAAAATTGCTGGAAGAAACATTAACAATCTCAGATATGCAGATGATACCACTTTGATGGCTGAAAGCGAAGAGGAACTGAGGAGCCTTATGATGAAGGTGAAAGAAGAAAGTGCAAAAGCTGGCTTGCAGCTAAACCTCAAAAAAACCAAGGATTATGGCAACCAGCTTGATTGATAACTGGCAAATAGAGGGAGAAAATGTAGAGGCAGTGAAAGACTTCGTATTTCTAGGTGCAAAGATTACGGCAGATGCTGACTGCAGTCAGGAAATCAGAAGACGCTTAATCCTTGGGAGAAGAGCAATGACAAATCTCAATAAAATAGTTAAGAGCAGAGACATCACACTGACAACAAAGGTCCGCATAGTTAAAGCAATGGTGTTCCCTGTAGTAACATATGGCTGTGAGAGCTGGAGCATAAGGAAGGCTGAGAGAAGGAAGATCGATGCTTTTGAACTGTGGTGTTGGAGGAAAATTCTGAGAGTGCCTTGGACTGCAAGAAGATCAAACCAGTCCATCCTCCAGGAAATCAAGCCAGACTGCTCACTTGAGGGAATGATATTAAAGGCCAAACTGAAATACTTTGGCCACATAATGAGAAGACAGGACACCCTGGAGAAGATGCTGATGCTAGGGAGAGTGGAGGGCAAAAGGAAGAGGGGCCGACCAAGGGCAAGATGGATAGATGATATTCTAGAGGTGATGGACTCGTCCCTGGGGGAGCTGGGGGTGTTGACCGACAGGAAGCTCTGGCGTGGGCTGGTCCATGAAGTCACGAAGAGTCAGAAGCAACTGAATGAATAAACAACAACATGGTTAAACTCAGATGTTGCACTAGTGGTGTGCACTAGTTTTAACTGATACCAGAGCACGATATTATGGAATTTTCAAAGACATGGCTTAGAACTGCTTTTCTAATTCTAGCAGGTTTAGTCTCAAGATGGAGCTGCTTTTGAAAGTGGAAATGCTGCGCAGATACTGTAATCATACATTGTCAGCTCAGTCATATAACACAAAGCCATCATGGTCTCCCTTAATTGAATTTACCTGTGACATGATTTGGATATTTATATCTATATTTGTAGCTGTGTTCACATGATATGCTAACACATGTTTCATTTTTTTTTATTGTAAACCACTTCGAGAGTTTTTTTTAACTAAGAAGTGGTATATAAATATTTTAGATAAATAAATATAAGTAACCCAATTGTTGGGGTTTCCACAACACATTACACCATGATGGGCTGTGTATGCGCAACAAGTGAGGCAAAAAAGTGGTTAGTTGTGGTTCTGGATGGTGTATAAGCACAGCCTATATCTTAATGTAGTAAGCCAAGTTATTAATGAAGATTGTGTCTACTCCATCCTCACACTGCTCCTTCTGGCTACATGACAGTTTTACTTTTTCATAGTTTCTTGCCATGTCCAAAATGGGAAACTATGGTTACGGAATAAGGATTGGAGCTACACAAGCTCCTGAATCAACTTACAAGGCTGGCTTGTTTTGGTCTTGGTAGCCACAGTTTTCAGTGAATGCCCTGGTTTTGTTTTATTGTTTTTTTTCTAAATTTCTTTTAGTATTCTCATTCTTCAAGCCTCAGTTTAATGCTTAGATTCTAGGAAAGATAATTGCTCATTTAGGAATTGATTAAGTGCCCTCAAGTTGCTGTCCACCTTGCATTTTATTTCTAGTACACATTCATATATAAATACATGCACCTGAATAGTAAAGCATCATACAGTGTACTTCTTGCCAACTGGTGCTGAGCGATATTGTGAATGAACAATAGTGGTTGTGTTATTTTTAAGTAACAAGGACTGTTAACCTTCCTAACAATTATAGCAGAGGATAGAGTGTTGCAGAATCAGTGGGAGGGATCCAGATGTTAAGAACAGATTGAACTCAGTGGGCCTCAATATGCTCATTACAAAAGTAGCATGCAAAGAAAGCTCTTGGTTATGAATACTAGTTGGTAAGGGTATTGAAGTGATTTTTGATAAAAGAATACTGTAGGATATTACAACTTTATCCATTTTTCCATCTGCAAAATGTTGGAGGGTAGACATGGACTTTAGTCTTGTAAGTTCATAATTAGCTGATCTAAAAACCTGTGAGGTTTCAGCCAGCCTCTGACTCAGAAAACAAAACTCTCTCAGTCAGAAGGGGAAACAGAAACTTACCAGGCAGAAACCGGGAAAGCAAAACTCAGAAATGATTCAGCAGCACGGGAGAAGTTACAGACACTGATTGGCCAGTCTTCAGAGGAGGATTTGAATCCTCCAATCAGCGTGCGCGAAAGATGTGCAGAAAACCATGTGAAGGAGAAGGCAGCCTGATTGGCTGCAGAAGGGAATAGGCATGTAAGGGATTGGCATAAAAGGCAGACAAGCGAAGAGCAAACTGCCAGAGAGAACCTATCCTTCAAGCTTGCAGCCCCAGCAGAAGAGTCCTTACCTGTGTCGGAAACCTCGTCTGTAGCTGGAGGGGAATCGGTGCCTGCGTGTCTTACCGAAGTGGACCTGTACCCTGCAACTGCTGCCACAGAGGATCTTCTCCCTGCCGAATCCAGCAACCTCAGCCTCGTGTCCAGCTTCGGACCTCACTGCTGCCATTCTGCACATTCCAGGCATGCTTCCAGCCTTGCTTCAAGTTTCCAGCCTTGTCCAGAGTCTTCAGACCAGTGTTGTCGTACTCTAAGCCCCCAGCCTTGCCCAGAATCTCCAGATCCATTTTATCATGCTTCCAGCTCCCAGCCTTGTACAGAGTCTCCAGTCAAGTTTTGTTGTGCTTCTAGCCTCCAGTCTTGCTGAGGATCTCCAGTCCAGTCTAGCCATGTTTTGGTTGCCCAACATTGTTCAGGAACTTTAGACCTATCTTGTTGTGATCCAGGTTCTCAACCTTGTCTAGAACCTGCAGTCCAGTCGTGTTTCAAGCTCTCCACCTAGTCAAGAACCTGCAGTCCAGCCTAGTTGCTTGCCAAGCTCCCAGCCTAGCCCGGAGACTTCAGCCAAGTCCAGCCTTGTTTCGAGTTATCAACCTTGTTCTGAGTCTTCAGCCCAGTGTACCCAGTCCAGCCTGGGTCACCCAGTTCAGCCCAGTCCTGCCTCTCGAGCCAAGCCTTGCCCAGTGGTTCCAGTTCGGTCTTGCCTAGCTTCCAGGTGCCAGCCTAGTTTGGGTGTGTTCCAGATTGCGGACAATCGTCTCCAGTTCCAGTTGTGCCACATGCCCTAGTTTCTTCCAGTTCCACAGCTCCAGTCAGCAAATCCTGCCTAACTGTTTTGCCACAGTCTCCTCCTGCAACCTTGCCAGTCCTCCCATTGTTGCCCAGGTGATCTTGATTGGAACCAGCCTACTTCTTGACCACAAGGACTTATTTATTGTAACTAGTTGTTTTAATAACGAGTGGTTTTGATAATAAACCATTCTGGCCACCTCATAGTCTAGACCTGTAGGCTAGACTAGGAAGTTGAAAAAACATCCTAGAAGAAGGCAGTGGCAAAATATTTCCATATTGTTGCCAAGAAAACTATGTATTATTAGCAGTCAAGCTCAGCTTGTACTTCGCCTGTAAGTACACAAGGTAGGACAGTGCTGATCATGAAAGACCTCAACAAGGGAACAGCACCATCCAACTACTGGCCAATAACCTGCCTCCCGACGACATGGAAAGTCCTATCAGGCATCATAGCTGCCAAGCTGCAGGACCATATGGGCCAGTACGTGAGTACAGCTCAGAAGGGCATTGGGAACAACACCAGAGGCTCAAAACACCAGTTGCTTATAGACAGAGCAGTCACCCAAGATTCAAGGTCTAGACAGACCAATCTGAGCTCAGCCTGGATTGACTACAGGAAAGCCTATGACTCAATGCCACATACACAGATCTGTGAACGCCTGGCACTATACAAAGTCAACAGGACACTAAGGACCTTCCTCAAGAACTCAGTGGGACTGTGGAAGACAACACTGGAAGTCAACTCAAGACAGCTCGTGCAAGTGGCCATCAGTTGTGGCATATACCAAGGTGATGCACTGACCCTGCTGCTGTTCTGCATAGGCTTGAACCCCCTCAGCCAGATAATCACAAGGACTGGATACAGATACAGGTTCAAGAGTGGAACTACCATCAGCCACCTCCTCTACATGGATGACATCAAGCTGTCTGTATGCTAAGCGTGAATGAGACATTGACTCATTGATCCACCTGACACAGATCTACAGTGACGACACTGGAATGTCATTTGGACTAGAGAAGTGTGGCCAGATGGTAGTAAAGAGAGGGAAGGGAAGGGAAGACTGGGGAAAGGGAAGGGAAGGGAAAGAGGAAAGACTGATGGGGTGGTACCCAGGCCACATAGCAGACATACAGACCAGCTACAAGTACCTTGGTATCCCACAGTCACATGGGAACCATGATGAGGAGGCAAGGGAGACACCAACATCCAAATGCCACCAAAGGATAAGACAGGTCCTGAAGAGCCAGCTCAATGGGAAGAACAAGATCTACACCATCAACATGTATGCTGGTATAGTGAGCTGGCCAAAGAAGGACATGGAGGCTGCTGATGTGAGGACCTGGAAGCTCCTCACAATGTACAGAGGCTTCCACCCCAAGTCCAACACCCAGAGACTGTACACCAGCTGGAAAGAGGGTGGGCTGGGTCTGGTGAGTGTCAAAGCCACTGTCCTGGATGAGACCCAGAGCATCCAGGAGTACATCAGTAAGATGGCCCCTAAAGATGAGCTGCTGAGAGAATGCCTGAGGCAGCAGCAGACATGGGAGGAAGATCAAGCAAAGAAAGTGCCATGGCAAGACAAGTCCCTGCATGGTATGTACCACCAACAGATAGCTGAGGTGGCTGACCTTGGGAAATCCTACCAGTGGCTGGAAAGGGCTGGATTAAAAGACAGCACTGAGGCAGTGATAACAACAAAAGAACAGGCACTAAGCACCAGATCCATAGAAGCAGGGGTCTGCCACACTAGACAGGCCCTGAGGTGCAGACTGTGCAGAAAGGCCTTAGAAACAGTCCAACACACAGTGGCAGGGTGTAAGATGCAGGCAGGAACAGCATACACTGAACGGCACAACCAAGTAGCTGGCATTGTGTACAGGAACATCTGCACAGTGTGTGGGCTAGACCCTCCCAAGTCCAGATGGGAGATTCCACAGAAGGTTGTGGAGCATAAGAGGGTTAAGATCCTGTGGGACTTCCAGATCCAGATGGACAGGCAGGTACTGGCCAATCAACCAGACATTGTGGTAATAGACACGGACTGGAAGACAGTGGTGGTGATAGATGTAGTGGTGCCAAGTGACAGCAACATCAGGCAGAAGGAGTATGAGAAGCTGGAGAAGTACCAGGGCCTGAAGGAGGAACTAGAGAGGATGTGGAAAGTGAAGGCCAAAGTGGTCCCAGTGGTGGTAGGAGCACTGGGGGCTGTGATCCCTAAGCTGGGAGAGTGGCTCCAACAGATCCCAGGAACAACATCAGAGCTCTCTGTCCAGAAGAGTGCAGTGCTAGGAACAGCCAAGATGCTGCGCAGAACCTTCAAACTCCCAGGCCTCTGATAGGGACCTGAGGTTGAGGAAGACACATATCACCCATAGTGGTGAGAAGGGAATTTTTTTAAAAATAAATTCTTAAGAGAATAAAAACAATACAAGTTTTGAAAAAAAGGTAAAGAAAGTAAAGAAATGTAATAAGTAAGTAAAAAAGGTATACAGAAATAAAGAGAAAAGAAAGAAAAAAGAAAAAGTTATAAAGAAGCGGCTTCCAATTTTATTAACAGCAATTACAAGTGCATTTATATTTTACTCTCTCTCTCTAAGGTTAAAACATAATTTATTTCTTTCCATAATCTACACTTTCTAATCACCAACACAAGTTCATTTTTTTTCTTTTTTCAGCAAATAATAGTCAGGGATTTCTCGTCACTAGTAAATGTGGATATTGCCCTTTCCCTAATCAAACAAGTCAGGTTTGTCATTCTTTACCAGCCATTCTTCCATTGTGGGTATTTCAGACTCTTTCCAACATGTATAACGTTTCAGAGCACCAAAGGTATCCTAAAAAAGTAAATTTAAAATGCGTTCAGAAATTGTGTTAAGCCATTAAGTATTTTTAAAAAAAACCCTGTAGGTTGATTTTGCACAGTTACTACACAGATTGTTTATAAGCTACAATGGCTGGGTCCTCACAGTAAGCTAATTCAATACCAGTCAAACCACAGTTTGTTTTAGCATGTTGTGCAAACTACAAACTAGACTGTAGTTTGTAGATTTGAGTTAAGAGGCTACAATTTGTAGCAATGATCCATGCTCTTTAAGAGAAGAAGCCAGTCTATCTGGATCAGAACGTCTACACTGACTGTCAGCAGTTCTGATGGTCAGTTTCAGATGTGTGTAGTCTTTTTCAGCCCTTCCTGGAAAAAGGCAGGGTGTTAGCCCACAACTGAGCTGTTCACATGCAAAGCAGTAGCTCTACTACTTAAATACAGCCCTTACCCGTATTGCTGTCCAGTTAATTTTTAACTTGCTAATAGTCTTTTAGCTGTCTTTTAATTGTCTTTTAACTCATATTGTTTTAAATTTTGAATGACTGCCTTGCTGCTTCCTGGTTTATAGTGTTTTCATTTTTCATTTTTTAATTTTATGGTATATGTTTTGATTCAAATTGTATCTTCTAATATATATTATTTTAAACCACCCAGAAAGCTTTGGCTCTTGGGTTGTTTAAAAAATTTAATAAATAAAATAAATAAAATGGTCTATTTTGGGGGGTAACATTAATCTACTTGACCTAGAGATTCTGAGAGCTCTGCGCTCATCAAGATATCCCTGTTGTAGTTTCTTTTATAAATCTTTTCTTATTTTATTCTGGTAAATTATAGTGCTGTTCCTTCTTCTAGTCTGTGGTTTGGAGTTAATTGAAAGCTGCTGCTATGTTCCCTTTAATCTCTAGGGAAATGTTCCCTTGTCATTCCTTAATGTCATTTTCCCTGTTACAGTGAGAGATCGTAAGAATACAAGTTGAGCTATTGCTGATAAGGTCAGATTCATGTAATATTTTAGTTTCCATATTTTTCAGTTTGTAGACTCACAAGACAGTATTTTTCTGCTTTCCTTTAGTTTTGTTAAAGTATATTTCCAGTGACATAAATCTAACATAGGCAACTTGTCATTAGCAAAGTATTTTCAGGTTAAAGAGAACAATATCATTTATTTGAACTAGAGAAAGGATAGTCTGTATTATTTTCCCCCCAAATTAGTATCCTGTGACGACTATCACTTGGAACCCGTGTGGCATCTGCAGACATCTATGGGGAACTCTGCTGATAGAGTACAAGTTGGTATCTCAAGTGGCTCTGAAGTATCAACTTGTTTGGGCAATATTTGGATTCCAATTGAGTCCATACATTTGGGATTCGCCACACAATGCCTAAGCTACCATGCCTGCCGTGTTATAGTTAGATTGTTGTTGTTGTTTATTCGTTTAGTCGCTTCCGACTCTTCGTGACTTCATGGACCAGCCCACGCCAGAGCCTCCTGTCGGTCGTCAACACCCCCAGCTCCCTCAGGGACGATTCCGTCACCTCTAGAATATCATCCATCCACCTTGCCCTTGGTCGGCCCCTCTTCCTTTTGCCTTCCACTCTCCCTAGCATCAGCATCTTCTCCAGGGTGTCCTGTCTTCTCATTATGTGGCCAAAGTATTTCAGTTTGGCCTTTAATATCATTCCCTCAAGTGAGCAGTCTGGCTTTATTTCCTGGAGGATGGACTGGTTTGATCTTCTTGCAGTCCAAGGCACTCTCAGAACTTTCCTCCAACACCACAGTTCAAAAGCATCGATCTTCCTTCGCTCAGCCTTCCTTATGGTCCAGCTCTCGCAGCCATATGTTACTACGGGGAACACCATTGCTTTAACTATGCGGACCTTTGTTGTCAGTGTGATGTCTCTGCTCTTAACTATTTTATCGAGATTTTTCATTGCTCTTCTTCCAAGGATTAAGCGTCTTCTGATTTCCTGACTGCAGTCAGCATCTGCAGTAATCTTCGCACCTAGGAATACAAAGTCTTTCACTGCTTCTACATTTTCTCCCTCTATTTGCCAGTTATCAATCAAGCTGGTTGCCATAATCTTGGTTTTTTTGAGGTTTAGCTGCAAACCAGCTTTTGCACTTTCTTCTTTCACCTTCATCATAAGGCTCCTCAGTTCCTCTTCGCTTTCAGCCATCAAAGTGGTATCATCTGCATATCTGAGATTGTTAATGTTTCTTCCAGAGATTTTAACTCCAGCCTTGGATTCCTCAAGGCCAGCTTGTCGCATGATGTGTTCTGCGTACAAGTTGAATAGGTAGGGTGAGAGGATACAGCCCTGCCGTACTCCTTTCCCAATCTTAAACCAGTCTGTTGTTCCGTGGTCTGTTCTTACTGTTGCTACTTGGTCGTTATACAGATTCTTCAGGAGGCATACAAGATGACTTGGTATCCCCATACCACTAAGAACTTGCCACAATTTGTTATGGTCCACACAGTCAAAGGCTTTAGAATAGTCAATAAAACAGAAATAGATGTTTTTCTGAAACTCCCTGGCTTTTTCCATTATCCAGCGGATATTGGCAATTTGGTCTCTAGTTCCTCTGCCTTTTCTAAACCCAGCTTGTACATCTGGCAATTCTCGCTCCATGAACTGCTGAAGTCTACCTTGCAGGATCTTGAGCATTACCTTACTGGCATGTGAAATGAGTGCCACTGTTCGATAGTTTGAACATTCTTTAGTGTTTCCCTTTTTTGGTATGGGGATATAAGTTGATTTTTTCCAATCTGATGGCCATTCTTGTGTTTTCCAAATTTGCTGGCATATAGCATGCATTACCTTGACAGCATCATCTTGCAAGATTTTGAACAGTTCAGCTGGGATGCCGTCGTCTCCTGTTGCCTTGTTATTAGCAATGCTTCTTAAGGCCCATTCAACCTCACTCTTCAGGATGTCTGGCTCTAGCTCACTGACCACACCATCAAAGCTATCCCCGATATTGTTATCCTTCCTATACAGGTCTTCTGTATATTCTTGCCACCTTTTCTTGATCTCTTCTTCTTCTGTTAGGTCCTTGCCATCTTTGTTTTTGATCATACCCATTTTTGCCTGGAATTTACCTCCGATGTTTCTAATTTTCTGGAAGAGGTCTCTTGTCCTTCCTATTCTATTGTCTTCTTCCACTTCCGCGCATTGCTTGTTTAAAAATAATTCCTTATCTCTTCTGGCTAACCTCTGGAATTTTGCATTTAATTGGGCATATCTCCCCCTATCACTGTTGCCTTTTGCTTTCCTTCTTTCTTGGGCTACTTCTAGTGTCTCAGCAGACAGCCATTTTGCCTTCTTGGTTTTCTCTTTCTTTGGGATGTATTTTGTTGCTGCCTCCTGAACAATGCTGCCAACTTCTGTCCAGAGTTCTTCCGGGACCCTATCTACTAAGTCCAGTCCCTTAAATCTATTCTTCACCTCCACTGCATATTCCTTAGGAATATTAGTGAGCTCATATCTAGCTGATCTGTGGGTCTTCCCTAATCTCTTTAGTCTGATCCTAAATTGTGCAAGAAGAAGTTCGTGATCTGAACTACAGTCAGCTCCAGGCCTTGTTTTTACCGACTGTACAGATGTCCGCCACCTTTGGCTGCAAAGGATGTAATCAATCTGATTTCGGTGTTGTCCATCTGGTGAAGTCCATGTATAAAGCCGTCTCTTAGGTTGTTGGAAGAGAGTGTTTGTTATGCAGAGTGAATTGTCTTGGCAAAATTCTATCAGCCTATGTCCTGCTTCATTTTGTTCTCCCAGGCCATACTTACCTGTAATTCGAGGTGTCATTTGACTGCCCACCTTAGCATTCCAGTCTCCTGTGATGAAAATAACATCTCTTTTAGGCGTGTTGTCCAGTAGGTGCTGCAGATCCTCATAGAACTGCTCTACTTCAGCTTCTTCAGCATTTGTGGTTGGGGCGTATATTTGGATCACTGTGATGTTAGATGGCTTGCCCTGAATTCGAATTGAGATCATTCTGTCGTTTTTTGGGTTGTATCCAAGCACTGCTTTAGCCACTTTACTATTAATTATGAAGGCTACTCCATTTCTTCTGTGGTCCTCTTGTCCACAGTAGTAGATCTGGTGGTCATTTGATGTGAAGTGGCCCATTCCAGTCCATTTCAGTTCACTGACGCCCAGAATGTCTATCTTTAATCTTGACATCTCACCAATAACCACATCCAATTTGCCCTGGCTCATAGATCTTACATTCCAGGTTCCAATGGTGTGTTGATCCTTAGAACATCGGATTCGCCGTTCACCACCAGCACCGTCGGCCGCTAGCCGTCCTTTTGGCTTTGAGCTAGCTGCGTCATCACGTCTGGGGCTAGTTGAGCTCATCCTCTGTTCCTCCCCAGTAGCATTTTGACCATCTTCCGACCTGGGGGTCTCACCTTCCGATGGTATACCGACATATCTCTGGTTGTACTGATCCATTTAGTTTTCACGGCAAGAATACTGGGGTGGGTTGCCATTACCTTCCCCAGGGATCGCATTTAGTCTGACCTCTCTGTCATGACCTTCCCGTCTTGGGTGGCCCTTCACGGTTTAGCTCATGGCATCATTGAGGTGCTCAAGCTCCAGCACCACGACAAGGTAACGATCCTTTGCTGAAGTATAGTTAGATACTTATGACCAATTCCTCCCTATGGAAGTTATTGACTTCATACATTTCAAAGTTTAAATAAGATAGGAGGGAGAGATTTGAGAGAGGAATTAATTTTAGGTGTATGTTAAAGATGAATGGATAACCAATGATAGCAGCCATTTGTTGATAGTCATATCTTTATGGAGAGCCATTCTGGTGTAGTGGTTAAGGCACCAGGCTAGAAACCAGGAGCCTATGAGTTTTAGCCCTGCCTTTGGCATGAAGCTAGCTGGGTGACCTTGGGCCAGTCACTCTCTTAGCTCTAGGAAGGAGGTAAGGGCAAACCACTTCCAAAAATCTTGTCAGCAAACTGGGGGGACTAGTCCAGGCAGTTGTCAGGAATCAACACTGACTAAGGAACCAAAAAAAGTCTTTAGAGCAACTGTTTTAATTTCATATATTTGAAACTTCCTCTGAATTAGAAATGTGCCATGACTTTGGAACAATTTTTTGATCCTGCCTGTTTCTTGAATCTGTCTGTTAAGCTCCACTCTCTTGATACTTTGAAGAGATTCAGTTCTTTGTTGTGATGAAGTTGTTGGGCTGGGGGAGTCAGGTTCAAGTCCCATCTCAGTGTGGTTCTTAATGGATGACTTTGAGCCAAGCATATGTTCGCAGCCCAATTTATGAAAAATATGGGAAATATAAATACTGTAAGTAAATGCTATGTAATGTTGGTTTATTAGTGCACTGAATGTTGGGTTGCTCATGATTAGCCATTGATAGGTATCTCTTTTGGAAGCAGGTAGATTCCTTGATAATTATATTGTTGTTTCCTTTTTAATTACTCAATAGAGTTCTCAGTAGATGTAGTTACTCTAATCTTATAATGGTTTGTACAGTTTGTCCTAACTGTATCCCCAGATTCTCCTTTTTGCTTCCCCTAAGATATCAGATGCAAATGCCATTTATTATCAAATGTCCCTTTATTTATCAAAGAGCAAATGAAGCATTCATGTGTAACACAGAGATCCTTGGAGTGGAATTACAGGTGTAGGAAAATGTGGTAGACAGGCCAATGGATTTATTGTTAACATTTAGAAAACATGCTGATCCCACAGTTCTGAATTTGGCCTCCTATTGACCCTTTGGAAACACATGCCAGGACAAAGCAGCCTTGCCTAGCAAAGGAGCACAGAGATTTCTGGGTGGGTCTGTTATAAACAGCTGTTTGGAATCACAAGAACCAAATGGATACTGTCTTTGTGAGTAGTAGAATGCATCAAATAACGTATAGATGTGCACTCATAAATGAATTTTGGCATTTGCACAGCTGATCCACAACACTTGTTAAGGAAAAATTGGCATTTTTAAAAAGTGGCTATCTAGAAGCTGCTAATAGCTATCCAACAAGAGGTGGAATTCAGCAAATTGCTTCATCTTATTTGAATAAAAAGTATTGGTTGCTAAACATAACGATGAAGTTGAATTAGCCTAACAAGCTTGAGGATAAAAAACTGTGATTCTGAAATACAACTTAACACAAACTTTGAACCTGTTAAGACCCTACTCCCAGTTGTTGGCATCTCCAGCTAAAAGAATATTAAGGGATTTTGAAATATTCTAGACCAGGGTTCCTCAACCTTGGCAACTCTAAGCTGTGCGGACTTCAACTCCCAGCAAAGCTGGCTGGGGAATTCTGGGAGTTGAAGTCCGCACAGCTTAGAGTTGCCAAGGTTGAGGAACCCTGGTCTAGACAATCACATTATAATACCAGGCTAGTCCTATATTTTCCCTGGTTTGCCCCTGCCTCTATTTCTCCAAAATTTGATTTTGCATAGGCAATGCATGGGTACATGAGTAGTGCATGGGCTTGGGACCACAGGTTGCTGTCTTCATATGTGTTGATTTTATCACCTTCTAGTTAGAAGCAGTCAGCTGCTTTGGAATCTTGTTCACAGTGAGAAGTTTGGAAAAAAAGTACCTCCATCTCTCACCTTTTCTGAAGTAGAACAACAGAATTATCCTGTATCCAACTATAGGAACAAAGCATCATATTAGTTGTTATCTCCAGTATGTTTTGGTAAGAAGCAAAACACACTGGAGATTTTTAATGATAGGTGACTGGTATAAGGAGGCAGCTCTCAAGAGCAAGCTCAGTTTCCCAGTAGGTGGTTGACTTCAAAATGAGGATTACACTCTCCATTTGAAGAAGCTGCATCTCTGATAGTTTTACTTATTTATATAGCCACCCATCTACCAAAGGAACTGTGGTTGGTGAACAGAGATAAAAACAAAATAAATTCACAACAGTTAACATCCTGCCAGGGGGAATAGCCAAGTATTCATAGCTGTTTGGAAGGCCAACAGAGTAGGGGCTGTCTGTATCTCAGGGAGAATGCTATTCCACAAGACAGATGCCATGTCAGAGAAAGCATGCTTCCTAGGGCCCACCAAGTGACATTGCTTCATTGATGGGGCTGGAGCATGCTTGCTCTGCCTGATCTGGTGAGACAGGCAGAAACCATTGAAAGACAGTCCTGCAAGTAATCTGGCCCCATGCTATGTAGGCCTTTAAAGGTGATAACTCGCTCTTCAGTTGCACCTGGAAACCTACTGGAAGCCAATGCAACTCATGAAGCAGTGATGTGATATGTACCACTGCATTCTGGATCAGCTGAAACTTCCAAATGCTCTTCAAGGGCAACCCATGTAAAGCACAGAGTAGTCCAAACGGGAGGTGATTGAGGCATGAGTGAGTGGATAGTGCCTTCAGATCTATGAACAGGTACAAGTGGCACACAAGATGTAATTATGCAAGGCCGTCCTCCTAGAGCAGGAGTCATGAGTCCAAGAGGACCCCCTTGTGCACACCTTTGCTTGGGGAAGTGTAATCCCATTCAAAGTTAACAATAGCAAATGACTAGATGGGGATGGGTGGGTGCTTAAACCCACAACCACTCAGTCTTGTCAGGGTTGAGCCAAAGCTGATTTTGCCCCATCCAGAACCACACAGCCTCCAGGCACTGTAAATGCACCTCAACAGCATCACTTGGGTTGCCTGGAATAGAGATGTATACCTGAGTATCATCAGCATACTGATGGTACTTAACCCCATGCCACAGATGACCTCACCCAGAAGTTTCATGCAGATGTTACAGAGGAGTGGGGAGACAACTGAATCTTGTTCCTATAGATGGATAGGCCACAAAGCAGGGGTCTAGGGTAGACCTCTTCCCCCAGCCATCACTGACAGGAACTGGCCTCAGAGGAAGGAGGTGAACCACTGAAGAACCATGCCCCCACTCCCAACCCTCTCAGCCAGTCCAAGAGGGTAACATGTCCAATGGTATAGAAAACTCTCTTTTCTAAGATTTACTTGCTAAGAATAGTTTCTGTGTATCTTGATGTTTATGAATGCTTCCCCTCTTCTCTGTTTTTGATCAATATTTTGCAAATCTGGCAGAGCTGTAATGCCCTGTGAAAGATATCACTGTAATTGTCTTCTGTGAAGAAAAAGGTCACTCTCTGATGTCTTTCGGACAAAGCAGTCTAGCTTCTCTCTTATAAATTTAATAGTTATTTTTCGAGTCTTTGAAAAAGTTCAAGGACTGTCTGTTTACACATGAAAGCAAAGTAGATCTAGCAGGAGAGAAATGATATATGAGCACTACTTCATAGATTATAGTTTTTGTTGGAGTATGCATAAATCATTTTATATCTAAAACATGAAAACAATGACTAATGCATATTTGGAGGTTTGTAAATCAGTACTACCCAGTTTGTTGGCCTCCAGATATGTTGTCCTTCTTTTCACATCATCCCTAGCCATAATGATGACTGGAAGGATGGAATTTGTGTTATGCTGGTGCACAAGTTCAAGGCCTGGACTTAGGAGTTACTCCCTGATCTGTGTGCATGTGTCACACTTGTTGCTGTGCATAGTATGAAGCAGTCCTAGGCTAAACCAGAAACCTGGGAAAGTTCTTGGAAAATATCTAGTTTTTGCTGAAAAATTAGAAGATGAATGTGTAGACAGTACAGTACAAAAACCTGATTTGCTGCAGACTGCCAAGAATGGCAGGGAACCAGATTTCTGTGAATAAAGACATATGAAAGAGTATCAACCTATTTTGTTTGCAAATGTGTCTACCCAGTACTTTTCCACCTGTTGTTTTTTATGTAACCTAAAAGGTTTGTATTAGAGGACTGACTAATTGCTCTTCTGTTTAGCTTCTAGCCAAACAGACCATTCCAAAGCCTCCATACAGAAGTATCTTAAGGAACTATTGGACCTTTTCAGTTGTTTTGATTTATGTCATATTTTGCCTATTTTCAAGTGACTAAGAGTGATCAAGTAAGCAGTCAAACATAATGATGATGGCTGCTGCCCACTTTAATGTGTTAAGTGTTGGATCCTGTAGCTACCACAAAGATTCCAAGAAGGTGATGCCAAGATAAATAGGGCAGTGCATAGTGGAATTTGGACATTTTCTGGTAGTAAGGTCTTTATTTAATTATTTACTTAATAGCACTTCAGGTACAACTGGTTCTGGAAACTGGTACAATTTTAGGTATTTATTTCTATTTAAATGTCTTAGTGCTTAACATAAACCCTTTACAAGGGTCATCCACTAGCCTCTTTGCCCTGGATCTGAGAGGGACCATTTGCCAGACGTTGGAGACATGCCCTTCCATGGAGCCTCCATCTCGGGGCCAACTTGTTTCTGAGGCAGGCTGAAGCCAGATCAAGATGATCCAGCAGGAAACTAGTGTTTTCCAGTAGAAAATGATACTGGTGGCAGGCAAGGAGAGAAGCCTGTTCCTGCCCCTTAATTTCCTAACAGCAGCAGCAGAAACTGCTGCTCCTGCCCTGATAAGAGAGCATAATGGGAAGGAACAAAACAACATCATCCCATTTTAAAGCACTTTAGTGTAGTTGAGTGTTGCATAGTATTATTCTATGTGATGCATACTTTAATTTCAAGTAAGTAGTGAGATTGGCTAAAGAAAAAGCCCATCGTATTAAAATCCACAGTCTATGAGCTGGAGTGGCTACAAAGTCTTAACAGCTGTTCAAAAAGAAGAATCTGACATTTGCTCACTGTCATAGGTGTCTGTTCCTAACCATAATGGTAAACAATGGGCAATGCCAAAATATCACAATATAAGCTCTGCCCTTTTGAACTTGCAACACCACATCATATGCAAGTATGTGAAGGGCAGTGTTTGTGTTGTGATGTTGTGACACATGTTGAATTTCAGCAGGCCTCCATATCAAATCATATCAAATCAAAATTTCTGGCCGTATCTCTGATAGCAGTGGGCATCAACCTAAATGCCCTGGTAATACCTCTGTAAGTTCTGTGCATATATATAATAGCTAACTAATGCAAAAGATTTAAATTTGGGGATTTTGCATGTTGTAGCAATGTTTACACATGCATAAAACATGATAAATCTGGACGTTTAGTGCCATAAAGTAATAACAATTCCTTCAAAAGTCATGTTAATGACTTATAAAGAAATTGAACAATTGCTCCCATGTCACATTACTTTCTTTTTTAAAAGCCAGAAATCAATGTTCAGTTAGCATAAACAAATGCTGTGATTTGTTCATGCATTTGCATGAATTTATCCCATAAATTGTGTGAACTGCTTCTGTTTGAGAAACTTTTAAGACCTTCTGTTGTTTACATAAGAATGCAAGTTAGCAGAAAAAGTTATTAGACAAGAAATACCTTTCTGTAATTACATTTTGCAGGGATCTCCCAGAGACCTTGTCATATCCTTTGCAAGGATGCCTCATTTCATGATTAAATATGACTGGGGGGCTGGTTTGGAAAGCCCTTGATTGTGTACCCCCTTTGCCCACTTGCTCCATAGAAAGGCTTCCTAATCAATGATAGAGCATCATGATAAGCAGAGGGAAGCCAATCAGAGCATCATAAGCAGATAAACCATTGATCTGTAAAGAACTGAGGCGGGGGGGGGGGGACTGGCTGATCTCACCTTCCAAGTTCAAATGAACAAAAATGTGTACATCTCCCAGAAGGAACAAGGAATGTAGCCAGCCAATGTAGTACTAGCAACAGGCACCTGGACTGGAGACAGCACAAACAAGAAGACTTCCATATTCTCCTTTGGGTTGTGGAACCACCTGTCTTGTGAACGGATGGTTTTCTGACACCAGTACATGGAAGGTATTTTGGAATTTAATTTTAGTTTACAGTAATGGGAATGGTATGTCCAGAGCTAGGTGGCAGCACCTGTCTGATGTTGGCTGGCCCCAAAAGCTAAGCAGGGTTAGTTAATATTTTGATGGCATACCAATGGGAAATCCTAGGTCTGTGGTCTGGGAAAAGTAGAAAAAACGTCTTGAAATAAAGCAGTGACAAACCCTTCATTGCTGCTGCCAAGACTACATGGCCATTATCACTGTACTCATTAGGAGCTGAACTGGACTTGTTGTCTTCTATATAAAGATATTAAATGGCAGTGTCATGAAACATTATGATTATACCAGAAGAGTTAGTTTTCCTTTTCTACAGTACTGTACTTCCCTCTTGTATATGATAAGCAAGGGTACAATATTCTAAACCCATTGCTTGTTAAGAGAGGAATTCCAGGTGAAATGCATAGTCTTGAGTGTGATCTGTGAGATCCTGAAGGGATGACACAAGGAGGACAAAACTCCATGCAAAATACCTTCCATCTATGCTTCTGTTTTGTATCGTGGACTGCTGATGCTCAAGCAGCCACTTCAGGGCCAGGCCTGCAATTTTTTCCCAGCTTGCTGAAAGAGGCATGATACGACAAAACACATGACCCCAACCCTGTTGCTTTAGAGAAATTTTACTTATTTTATTTTGTGTTTATGTATTATGTGTTTTATGTGTTTATTCCATTTATATCCCACTGCAATCTAAGTGACCTTGGCAGTTCTTATTTGTGTAGAAGTTGGCTGCGTCAATATCTCTGTAGGTATAAGGACAGAAATAACAGTGGTGGTACAAGTAGAAGGGCAGTTTCCTTTGTGATTCAGCGAAAATCTTGACACCCCCCCCAACTGGTGCAGTGTCATTTTTTTCTTGACGTGCAGTCTTTTAACCTCATTTTGCAAGTTTTATGTAGTTTATTTCCTTCTAATCTCCTAAGGCTAATTAGTTGAATTGGCATGGATAGGCTGCTCTCTTGTGCATGCTAGCTTCAGAGGCTTCCATGTGGGATTTCTCTTCTCCACCCCATCTTTTTTCTTTCATTAATCTTGCCTGTTGCTCAAATGTTATAGGTGGAGATCTGGGGTGCGAGCAGCTTTTCTTAGTGTTTGTTTATCTACACTTTGCCTTTCTGTACAAGTGACTGGTGTTATATTGTTGGAGTTGTGGCACTCTGTGCCAGGATTGCATCAATAATTTCACTGTGTGTGCATGTGGCCATTCCCTTCCATAGAAGAGAAGCAGCTCTCTGAAGTTCTTCATCTTTGACATGAATTATTCAGAGGCAGAAACACATCAGATGGAGTTGAGAAAATCTGCTTTGATTTGATCTTTGCAAACTTCACTAATAAGGACTCACTTAGATGAACAAAAAATAGTACAAACAGTAAAGGATAAATATTACAATTTATTTTTTAAAATAATGCGACATAAGATTTTATATTACACCAGTGGAATGGCAATTATATACTTAACTCTATGCACAGTTTGTACATCCTATTTTGTCTGCAACTTTGAGTATTTGAGAGGGAAAGTTGGTACAGTTTAAATAGTTGCAGCATTTAAGAGTTCATCTCCAGGGGTGTTTAAGAGTATGCAGGACTGCAAATTTAGCACCTTAAGTTGCTGTGTCTTTCCTTACAGCAAGCTGTTATATAGACAGACTTTATATTGAAGATCGATGTATTGCATACCTCTGGTCTTCATCTTTAACATGAATTATTCTATGCCACCTCAGAATAGATTTGTGGAGGTTGTTCTCTGAATTCCTCTTCCATCAAAACTGAGATTGCGTCTACTCAGATGAGAAGGACTCTCAAAGCGGGACACCATTATTATTGTTAATGTAGCAACCTAAACCTGTTATATTCTCCTGACCCATAATCTGCATTTTTGAACTTCAGGGTAGGCTTTATAGAATAGTACTGCTATACTTGTGCTTAGAATTTTTAAAATTGTGATTTCTATGTAAGATGTCTGGAAGACTTTGTAGTGCAAAGATTCATTATAACTTGCAATCAATCAATACATGTAGATGCACTAAGTGGCCCTTTCATGCATAGGTTCCTCCCACTCCCCCAAATCCCCAGCATGCAGGCTTTGTTACTTGACTTGCCCATCCTTTGACCATTGTGTCTGTCTTTCCCAGGATGAGATTGAGGAGCTACGTGCAGAGATGTTGGAGATGAGAGATGTCTACATGGAAGAGGATGTTTATCAGCTACAGGAGCTAAGGCAACAACTGGATCAAGCTAGTAAGACTTGTCGTATCTTACAGTATCGTCTGCGTAAAGCAGAGCGACGCAGCCTTCGAGTTGCACAGACTGGCCAGGTGGATGGAGAGCTCATCCACAGCCTTGAACAAGATGTCAAGGTAAGCCTGCATTTGCAATTTTTTTCTTCATCAGAATGGGGAAGCCAACTGAATGAACTTGGGATAGAAGGAGTTGCTTTCTCTTAGACTATTGGTTCTGGAATAGAAGGAATGTATTCGTACCATTTAGACCATTGCCTGTCCAGTCTAGTTTTCTGTTGGCATTTCTTCAAGAATTTAAAAAGCTTTTTCCTTTCAAATGCCTGAAATCCTTTGATCTGATATAAGAGGAGTTCTTCTCTGTTCAAAGGATGTTGTCTGCTTCTGAGCTATAGCAACTTCAGTAAGGCATTTATAGTAGATTTAATTTTACATTTTAGAAAAAAGAGCTTCATACAGTATAGAAGTCTTGCTGAGAAATTAATCTGATGGCATACTGTCCTTGAAAAGCATTGGAGATGATTATTTGGAAAAGTGGTGGTATACTATTTTAGTCATTTCTCACAGGATACCATGAGACTTGGCTTCCTTTGAATAAACGTAGTTTACCTCATTTATGTAGAGGCAAGATAAGAGCAAGTAAAGATAAATAAACTGAGATTGGAGCCATAGTAAAATAAAGTCAAGTTACTGGAAGTTTGAAGCCCAGCTGTTTGTATATTTCACAGTTGCATGACTGCACAATGTAAGCATTGCAGTACAATAGCATTAGGTGCAGAATTCACTATATGGAGATTTTTTACTTTGTAGGAAGCATGTTTTTGGTTTCTATCACTACAGTCATGGAAAGCAAGGATTATGAATTTGGTGTTCCCCATAGCTTTGTCCCAGAAGCAGAATAAAAATACGCAGATTAAGTAAAGTTGTGTTAATGATTCTAATTTGCATGGATGTCCTAAAAATCACCTTTTCTTGCAGCAAAATTTGAATTACCTAGATGCAGAATGTTGTTGTTTTTTAAAATCAATAAATAGCTTTTGTTGATTTTACGTATTGTTGATGAGTGTGAACAGAAACTTGTTCTGCTTGAAATGCTTTTGTGGAGTGGGATGCCTTAACTTTTGGCTATTTTGTTACATAATTTTCAATTGGACAATCTATGAATTATGATGGAGGACCTGTATTTAAGCTAATTTTGCACTGCACATGATACTGGCTGATACTGAAGGCAATGACTATTTCTCTTTCTGGAGAAAAAAAAATTAGTAATGGTTTTCATACAGTCCTGAATGGGCTACTCTGGAAATGCTTCACAAGCCATTAAATTACATAGTTGCACATTAATTTGATATTGAGTTTCCCCAGTAAAATGGCATACATTCAGTTGTAAATGGGCTGTTGCTTCTCTCTCTGAATTCCTTTTTCCTGCTTGTAATCTCTTCATTGCACAGTCTCTGTGGTTCTGGAGATAGACAGGCTTGGGAGCGGTCAGTTATAAAAACATGACTCCTTGTCAACTCCATTTAGAATCATGAGAACTAAGCAGCTGACCAAAGAGACTGAGCCCCTCCTTTGAGCTGCTGGAGTGCCTTCATTCAGGATGATTGTGCAGGCCAGCTGGATGGAACATATGTTGTGTGGTGTGGCACTTTTTGTTGAAGGGCGTAAGACAGCAACACACTCCAATGGAGGAATGCTTTCTCTGTAGTTAACTAGTAGTCTTGCGCTTTTTCTGGCATCTTGTCTACAACTCATTTACCTAATGGTATAGATATTCAACAGGTGATGGAAATATAAGCTGCTATGGTAGGATAAGTTAGTGTTCAGCATGCCCATGGTGGGTGGCATGATTGAAGGAGAGAAAAGGGGATTAGATGATAGACTAATTGGAGAAGTCAAAGAGCTTGCATCTTTGGAAGCTCCTTGTTCTATGATTACAAACACAAGAGTGTTGAGCTTCAGACCTTCAGCTGGTGAAACCTTCTCCGAGGCTGCACATTCTTCCCAAACAACATAGTAGAGGCGTTTACAATTTCCAAGCTATAGATTTGTGTTTGTGAAGCTGCAGTTGCTGAAAACTGGCAATGCAACATCTCACTGTTTTGAGGTAGAAAATACATGAAAACTGTAGTGTAAATGGAAAAATATCCCATTCCCACCTATTTGCATAAAACAGCCATGCCCACTTTGTATCATTACTTCAACTACTGTAGCTTTTCTCTGCCATTCCAGGTGTTTTTGGTTGGCTCCTGGTCACGCAAAATTTTAATTGTTGGCAAATTTGTATTCTTGCCTTCCCTGTCAACAATATATCATCAACTTCGTGAAAGGGGCCATAAATGCTTCTGTGAAGGCTCTACATTATTTTCCCATATAAACTAGATTGATTTGAGGGTAGAATTAGCTTGATTTCAGGATTGTCATTTTGCTTACTTCATGTTCTGAACTCACAATAAGTGAAGGAAGGTGGGAGAATTGGTTATATGTTCCCTGAAGATTTGGCCATTTTGTGATGCTGTAAGAATAAATTCTGCCAAAGTAGTTTGAACTGAAAAGACCTTCCAGGCACAGCACATATACCATTTCTGTATTATTCAGGTTGAATGATTTTTTTGTTTTTAATCTATCATCATCATCATCATCATCATCATCATCTTAAGATAGCTTTAAAAAACTAATGTGAGAGCATGCCTTTGCTTTTTCAATTTGTGTTAAGTACTATAATTTAACCTTGGAAATTCATATTTCCAACCCCTACATCTGCCCAAGGAATACCACTCTTTACCATATGTGTCTCAAAGTTCTTTATAGTTGCCTCAGTGCTTGTGTGGGTCCTCCATAGCTGAGAGTAAATACAGTAGACTATCCAATTATTTAGGCATAAGACTCTCCTTTGGGTACAAAACTGCATTTACAGTGTTGTCAAGGGGAGGATAACAGGGCCCAAGATTGCTGCCAAGTGAAGCCCATTGCACAAAGGAGTGAATCTGCTGCCAAGTGCCCCCAGCACCAGAAAATGGCTGATCCTAGAAATGAAGCTTGTGTCAAGTGACTGATGGCAATGTTCATCCATATATTCACCATTAACTGCTCTACAGTTAAGAGGATATGCTTGCATGGTTGTTTGCAAAATAAATATAGCCACCACCTGCACTTTCTGGGAGTGTTTAAAAATGAAGTGACTTGCCCTGGAGTGAGAGAATGTTTCTGAATGAACACCACCACCCTCTTCTGCAATCTCAACCCAGAGGTACTGTGCTGCCTTGCTCCCAGCTCTTCATTAGAGCTGTTGGCATGTGAACTTAAGGGAAGAATTTCATTATCTTTTATACTATAACTTGCATTTTAATAGGTAATGCTTTTGTGTGCATGTTATATAGCAGAGCTGGACATGATCAATGAATAGGCAAAGTTTTAATATGATAATATGAATGCAATTGGGAATTTTTTAAAAAAAATGAATCCACATTAAAAATGTCACAGTTGTGATATGTTTAATATAAACTCAAATCGCCTTTATAAGTCTTCAAATGCCACATTGCCACTGAAAACTGGATTTGTCCCAGAGACAGCTTATCCCTCTTGGAGAATGACCTTTAGTATAGCAAGACCAACCCATTTGACAGGCTTTCAAAATTGGGTTATTATGCCCTACCATTATGAAGCAGTATTCCTGGAATCCCTCTGGTGTCTGTCACTTGACCTGGCCTACCTCAAAAAGCTGACATCAATCTTGAAAGTCTGTTCAGATTTCTCTGTTAAACGGACAAACTCAAGGTGGGGTTATTCTGAGCTTCTCATTCTTGCATCAACTTCTGGACTACTTAAATATTTCTGCAAGTCCCTCCTTAACAGTTCTTTCATACCAAAGTCATCTCTAAATCCTTTTACAATGGAATTGTATATGGAAGCCTAGACTGAATGTGCAAACCAGTCATCAGTCTATAGCTTCTCAAACCTTGAATAATATGGAACATAAACTAAATCTCTGGAGAGAGAAACATATTGCAGGTGTTCAGATTTGAAGCTTGCTGCTGTGAATTTACATATGAATACTAATCATGGTTTAGACCTAGGAATCAGGATCATGTTGTTCCAAATTCTGTTAAACTACAGACATGGCAGGTAGTTTTAGACAAGCCATAATCTCCCAACCTTACCTCCCATCTATAATGTAAGGTAATCTTTCTCGCTTCCTGTATCTTGTACTGAAAGAATGTACGTCAAAGTCTAACAGAACTTTTGGCACACCAGGATAAATGCAGGAAGTCTGCCTACCAGGAACTAGAGCTGGGTGCTCAATCTAAGGCTCCAGGCCACAGCTAATCCTCAAAGCCCTTGGGAACACTCTCTAAAGCCACTCCAAAATTTACCATTTTTGTCATAATGTGGTTTATTTGCTTCTGGCTTAATGTGTTGGGTCAACTCGGACACTTTGGTTGTAAACTATAGTTTATGTCCTAGGTAAAGGTAAAGGTTTCCCTTGACGTAAAGTCCAGTCGAATCCGACTCTAGGGGGCGGTGCTCATCTCCGTTTCTAAGCCTTGGAGCCGGCGTTGTCATAGACACTTCTGGGTCATGTGGCCAGCATGACGACACAGAACGCCGTTACCTTCCCGTTGAAGCGGTACCTATTGATCTACTCACATTTGCATGTTTTCGAACTGCTAGGTGAGCAGGAGCTGGGATTAACAATGGGAGCTCACCCCGCCGCGCGGTTTCGAACCGCCGACCTTCCGATCGACAGCTCAGCAGTTTAACCCGCAGCGCCACCGCGTCCCATTAGTTTATGTCCTAGCACCTAGTTTATGTTCTTTATTCATCCATAGATTAGTGCAGTATGCTATCTCATCCTGTATATGTACTTATAGGTGTTTTTCTGCAGTTTTGGTTCTTTGCAGATAGAGTGTGTATGTTCACTCTATCACCACATCCAGAACTAAGTAGTTTAACGTAGTATAGAATTCAGTTGCATATTTGCTATGTCCAGATAGCCTGTGAAGCATTGTAAGTATGAGCACCGGATTTGGTGTGATTTTTAAATGTATATTGATAAAATTAAAAATGACATTTTACTTCACAATAATTTTAAATCATGCATTATTTTAAATTAACGTGAGAGATTTAAGACTGTGAAAATTTAAAGGTATAAACATAAGAAAAAAAATGGAGTTGATGTTTGAAAGATTAAAAGTGTTAGTTTATTCTATAGCTACTAATAGTGATACAAAAGCAAATTACAATCTCATTTGTGTTATATCAAATTGAGGTTTTTGAAAAAATTAGAAATACAGAGATGTTAAAACTTTTATCAGCCACAACTAGTGATTATAGGTTTTAGTATTTACGTAAGACTGTTGGAATATCTTGCACTTGGAAACAGCATCTGGGATTTAAAATGTGCTATCTATTTTCTTCATCAAACCTTTTGTTTTGCCCATATTGGCCAACACATGGAATGTTCTCTTCTGAGCAGAAAGTGGATGGATGGCTCCCCCATGTTTGTCAGGCTGCATTTTTCTTTCCTCTCCTTTCTCTATAGCCTGTAACAGCTGCCTTCTGGTTGTCTCAGCTTTCACTATGCTCAGATGTTTTGCTTAAAGAAACAGGAAATAGGTGGAACAACCCCCATCATTTGGTATTGCTAGAGTTTCATACTAATCTGATTCTATGGAAATAGTTATGGTTTGATTTACCCCTCTGCTAGCTCAATTTTCAGTTCTCATAGTCAGAATGTGACTATGGAATTTATATAAATAACTGCAAAGGGTGAAGTACAGGGCAATTTCTTTCCCATCAGCTGCAGAGCCATTGCATGCTCTCTCTCTCTCTCTCTCCCTCTCTTTTTTCCACTGCAGGATCCTTTCTTCCTCACACCTGTTATGGTGCAGTAATCCTGCTAGGTTACTGCCCTCACTGGAAAATCTTTGCTTTTAATTGGAGGACCTTATTCAAGACATTGCAGCTTAAATACAGTGGCCTTCTCCAGCCTCTGTGCTTGTACTATAATCCCAGAAAGCAAGAACAAGAGAAGCTCCCACCACTCTAATCTGTGGAACAGATAAGGTGGTGCTTAATTGTGCATACAATTCTGTATAATTTAAACTTAGGCCTCCTCAATAAAGCTTTCCTTTAAGATAAATATTCTATGCACCATATTCCAAATAAACCATTTTCCTTTTCTTGGAAAGGTTGTGCAGAAAATAGCCCTACAACTGCACTGCAAGTCAGTGTTAAGATCAACAACAACCAGGTAATTGAAGCAGTAAAGGAGTTCAATTTCCTTGGCTGTAAAATTGATCAAAAGGATGACTGCAGCCTGGAGATCAGAAGACGTATAGCGCTTGGAAGAACAGCAGTGACCAGTATAAATAACATCTGGAAGAATAAAGATATCAGCCTCCCAACCAAATGCAGACTAGTTAATACGATCATATTTCCAATAGCTATGTATGGTTGTGAAGGAAGGCAGATAGGAGAAAGATAGATGCATTCAAATTGTGCTGGAGACAACCACTACACATCTCATGGATGGCGAAGATTACCAACAAGGATGTCCTAGACAGAGTCAAACCAAAAATATCCCTGGAAGCCAAGATAACCAAACAAAAACTCATACTTCGGTTGTGTTATGCGAGCTGACTCACTCGAAAAGACAATTATGCTGGGATTGGTCGGGGGTAAAAGAAGAAGGGGCTGCCCTAGGACTCACTGGCTTGACACCATCAGAAGGGACACTGGAATGACTTTGATAGAACTAAAGGAAGCTGTAAGAGATAGAAAGGCATGGAGAGCATTGATCCACAAAGTGACCGAGAGTCAGACACGACTGAACGGATAGACAGTCAGACAACTGCACAGAGCACTACAAGGAAGCAGATTATTTGGACCCCTGCAAATCAGGGATCAGGCAAGGCTACAGCATGGAAACTGCATGGTGATACCTGTGGATGACCGTTGGAGAAATTGGGATTGGGGAATGCAATCCTCTTGGTCCTTCTGCTGTCTAGATAGACCTCTGTTATGTGCATGTAGCTCTGCTGCTTTGGGAGCTTTATTGGTGGCCAGTTGGCTTCTGGTTGCAATGCAAGGTGCTGGTTATTACCCTTAAAGCCCTTCCTGGCAAAGAGCCTGGCTATCTGAGGGACTGCTTGTCTCCAGTTGTCTCTGCCCATCCGGTTTAGTCCAGCAGGATGGATGTGCTCTGTATCCCATCAGTTAAAGAATGTCTTGTGGGACCCAGGAAGTGTGTCTACTGAGTTGCAATTCCTGCCTTCTGGAATGATCCCCCCTGCCAGAGATTCATATGGCTTCCACCTGTATATTGTTCAGGAAATTAGTGAAGGTTTACTTGTCCTTCTAGGTCTTGGGGATCAGTTGATTGTGGAACCCCGGTTTTGTTTTGCTTTGCTTTTTGTACTTTGCTCTTCGGTCTGTTGTATTTTTTTTTCTTTTAATAAGCTAATTGTAAGATGCCCGGAATTGGGAATCCCATAAATTAAATTAATTAAATAAAATAAATAATAAATAAAAAGTACAAACAAACAAATAAATATAGAATAAAACTGACAATCAGATATATATTATTCATCATTAATATTAATCATGTAAAACAGCAGGATTGCTATAATATTTTTCATTTTTTTTTAAAAAAAATACTGTAATTGTCTTTTATATATTAAGTTTCTTACCATCTTGTTGTATACCACCCAGAGTCACTTTTTCGTGAGATGGACAACCATGTTGGTTTGACAAATAAATAAATAAATTTGTCAGTTGTAATCCTAATGGTAAGAATGCAGTATTGTTACTCCTATCAAAAAGTGATATTGAACCTTATTATTCCAGTAGTGAAAACTACTCAATTTTTCTATACATTGGCATTAAAATGAAGTAAATGTTTAATCTGATAAATGGTACTTGAAAAAGAAGAAAAATATGGGAAGTGCACCTAAAGGATGCATAGAAGGGGAAAAAAATAAAGAGGCAATCCAAATTCAGAAATAATTTTGGAGGGAGCTGGGAGGGGCAGAAGGCAGCACCCATTGCCAGGGGGAGAAAACCCATCCTCACTTCAATTGGCAGTTTGGCTGACACAATCAACATGACTTACAGGGCTCAGTGGTGTTTCCTAGGCTTCCTGTAGACTTCCTGCTTTATTGGCAACGTTCTTCATTGAGACCAGAGGCTAAGGACCTTGACCTGAAGTTTTACCATCTGTTCCTTCTGTCTCTTACTTTCAGTAAAATGATTTCTTTTGGGTGAGGTGGGGGTTAAAGTTAATTTCTGCTCAGTGAGGAGTGTATTTTCTTTCCCTGGAAAGTGAAAAAATAGCATCTATGACCTTAATTATCAGAGAGTCTGCGCTGTGACCGTGTTATTGCTGAAGAATTCAAATACCGGCTATCTGCAGTGACCAAAATACAGTGTGTGAGATTTGCCAAAAAATGTATGTGAACATAAGATTCAGCAGAGCTAACACACTCTGTGCTGCTTCTGGGTGGATGTAGAAATAATCTAATCACCCTAATCTATTATTTATTTTTATTTGTTAGATTTATATTCCACCTTTTCTCCAAGAGCTCAAGGCAGTTTCCATGGGAATGTTCTTTCATTTTAGTTCTACAATGAGAGATAGGCAACCTGGGCCAAGAGTAAGAGACTGGCCCAAAGAGACTGCCCCAGAGTTATCCAGTGAATTTTCATGGCTAAGGATGGACTTGAACTTGGGTCTCTCTCCAATCCTAATCCAGCACCTTGACTACTACACCAAGCTTCCTCAGAGATAGCCACCGAATTAAGGGGATGACCTCTATTGAAATATCCTATAATTCCTTAGAGCAAAGAGTGCAAATCTGCCATACTAAGTTTCTCACATTTGAGGGTTCGGAATGTTAGATAGCCAGTGGTTCTGTTCAGGTTGAACAGCAAATTCAGATTAGCATAGTATTTTCTCCTTTTAGGTTTGGCGCTAGGCTGACCTTTTTCCACTTAGTGTGATGTAGCAGAGTAGGAAAGAGATAGATGGGGAAGAATCTGTCATTAACATACACATCAGCCTTCCACATATTGCCCTTGGTTCCTTGGTTCCCCATACTGCCCTTGGTCACACCCCTCTTCCTGACTTCTGGGGAATTTAAGTAGTTGTTTCCACAGGCAGGTAGTTATAGTGCCCCATCCTGCTCTTGAATGGGGAGATTCTCCCACCCTCACCTGGAATCTGGATGCCATAGAAAAGGAAATCTCCTTTCCCCAGGAATTAGCTTTTAAATGAATGGCTTCAGTTTCCTCCTTTTAACCAAAGTTCCAAGGCCAAGGGATTTTAAGTGCATGGTGCTAGATTACAAACCTAACCTGGAGTAACACAAAAAAATGATTTTTATTTTAATAAAGGCAGCGCAGTAGAGATTTGAGAGAATAGTTTAGCTGCCACAAATTACACAAAGCTGAGATCTGCATTCCAAAGCTGGCACTCAGCAATCAGTAAATAGGGACACAGAGGACAGGAGTAGACACAAAACCATATACTCAAGATCCAGCAGGCAGCACTGCACAGAAATACAAACAAATCCATACTTGGCTAAATGTTCCCTGACAGATATTCCTTATTAGTTCCTTTCTTACAGGGTTTTCTAGATTTTAGGTTCAGTAACATGAAATCCCTTTTCTTCTTCAGGTCCCTGCTTCCTGCATGGGCCCCTAGTCAGAACAAAGAAACTCCTAATGTCATTTTCTCCTGAATCTCAGCTTCTCATTAGAGAAGAAAGTAACTGTGATTTGAGAATACTTTAAAAGTTCCCCAGCCAGCCGGCTGTTCACAATTAAAAGTCTACTTCAATTACATGTGGTTGTTGGATTGTATTCTGTTCATAATGCAGAACTGCGGTAGAACTAGTAGTTGGAGCATTCAGTACTAAAGCTGCTAAAATCTGTATGCTGCCCATTACTCCATTCATGTCCATGTTTGTAAGTCAGTTAGTAGCTTCTCTATGACACGGTGTAACCTTTAGTCCATGGTCTTCATGCCTTATTCTTTTTTAAAAAAAGGCTGTTCTGATATATGAGTCAAACAATCTTCAGAAAATAATGTAGCACCATCAGGTTGATTCCCATTCTACCAGTGGACTGTAAGACAAATAGAAAGAGATAAGCTTGGGAAAGCTTTAATGTACTGGCCGTAGGGATTTGCAGCTAGATTCCCTATAATTTATATTCAGAGCTGTTCATAAAACCTGCTGATGTGCGTATCTGAAACATACTGATGCAGCTGATAAACATGTTGTAAATGTGAGAGTTATTCCCTCTCCTGTAACCAGAAGAGCCACTGTTTATGCACCACTGTGGGTGGAAGGTCTGCTGTACAATAGCTGTAATTTTCTTAAGCTGTGCAGCAGGGCCTAAAAAGTCATGCACTGGATATAGAGAGGCACACTAGTTACTACAAAGGAGGAGGCACCAAGAGGTTGTGCAAATTACTCCATTTTCCCTCCATATTTCTGCTGAGACATGACAAGATGTGTAAAATTAGTGTAGGCATAGCTCATGTATTCCTCTGTTGAAAAGACACATAAATCCTTGGCACATTATTCACAGGCATGATTCACTTGTGTGCTTCCTGTTTTAGTGCTTGCTTTTTGTTAATATGTGTAAAATATCGACAGCCCCAAGTCCATATGGGTGAATACATTGTTGATTAACTTGTACCCGCGTGTTGTGCATCAGAACTGAGGACTGAGGCTTGCGCTGTTCTTGACTGTGTCTGCAGGTAGCCAAAGATGTCTCTGCACGTCTCCATAATGAACTTGAAGCAGTGGAGAAAAAACGGATTAAACTGGAGGAGGAGAATGAAGACTTGCGCCAACGGCTCATTGAGAGTGAATTGGCTAAGCAAGTGCTACAGAATGAGATGGACAAGCTAAGAGAGGTAAGTACATTCTTTGGGGGACTGTTACTTGAACATTTTTATTTACAGCTTTTCTCCCAGGAGCTTAAGATTTGTGATCCAGCATCACAGCAAGGATCATGCAGTGGTTAGGCTGAGAAGGAGTGAATTGTTCAAGGCTGCCAAGTGAGTTTGACATTTGAAAGATAATGTTAGCCTGGATTTTGTATTTCCAAGCCCAACATTTCTGGATGTCATTAAGTTGGAGAAGGTTTGGCTACATATTGAACCACCAAATAGCTCAACAGCTGTTTTTTCTGTCAAAGCATCAGTGCTGTGGTGTCCTTCAAGTTCAAGGCCCGAGGACTGCAGGAGTTTGCTGCAGACAGGAATCTATTGGGAAGCCACAGTAGATTTCTAAATGGCTCACTGTATGAGTAAAAATGTCAGAACATTGTTTTCATAGATGACAGTTTAGTAGGCCTCTTTCTTGCCAAATATGTATAGTAGTAAATAAATATACTAAATGTATATTAGTAAATACATTTCTAGGGGAGGAATCACCTATTTCTGCAAAGTTCTTGAGTACTTAATATAGTTTCTTTCAGTCTTTAAGGACTGTTGTTGCTTCTGCTATTTCTGTCTGTATTCCTAACATATGAAGAGAAATTGCTCAAACTGGCAAAAGAAGTACAATTCTGACACCTGCAAACAATGCATGAGAATCCATGATATCATGCAAGGTTGACATCCATCAGAGGTTGTTCCATCAGATTATTTTCTAGCTTGTGGCTGAGTATAATAACCTAGCTAACTTATGGTTTCTTTTTAACTTTTCCTGTAATGCAATGTGTACTTTACAGCCTTGTGTGGCACAGAGTAGTAGACAGCAGTATTGCAACTGAAATGCTCCCCATGACCCAAGTTCGATTCCAGCGGAAGCTGGATTCTTGGGTAGCCAGGTCAGGCTGACTCAGCCTTCCATCCTTCCGAGGTTGGTAAAATGAGTACCCAGCTCGCTGGGGTAGGTGATGACTGGGGAAGGCAATGGCAAACCACCCCGCTATCGTCTGCCAAGAAAACGTTGTGAAAGCGGCATCCCCCCAAAGGGTCAGACATGACTCGGTGCTTGCACAGGGGACCTTTCACCTTTCACCAGTGTGTACTTTAAGAAGCAAGTTGGGAAACATAATGCAGAATACTGCCCTTAGTTAGGATGTCAGTTCTCCCAGACTATGTTTCCAGAGCTATATATTGCATTAGCCTAAATCTGTACTTCATTGGTTGCCTCTAGAGGGAAGGGATGTAGGAATGGGCATTCCATGGACTTCAATATTCTGCCTTTGGTTAGTCTTGGTGCTCTGCCTTCTATTTTTTTTTTAAGTTTCTGCAGATGGCAGAGGACATTTTAAAGCCTTTTTAGGATTAACCAATTGAAATCTTTACTGGGAAGATGAAGTGATGCAAACAGAGAGGCATTGTCAGAGATTGGCATCACTCTGGGAAAATCCCTTCACTCTAATTAACAGAGGAAGCAACCCTTTCTTCCAACTTAATCAGAGCAGAGGCACACATACAAGAACAATTATAATGTGCTAGAATTGCCTTTCTAGAACAAAATGGAAACTTTGAGTCAAGGGTTTGGTTAAGGTCTAAGTAAAATGCTAAATACACTAAAATAAATGAGCACAGATTGCTGGGACATCTGAACTCCTGTAAAACAGGGGAAGGGAGCAGATGGATGTCAAACTAATAATAATTTAGTACCATGCTGTGTTACTGATCTGTCAGCAAAACATTCTTCTGCTATCATGATGCTATCCAGCTCTGTTGACACTGTATTTAGACACTATAAAGTCCCAAAGGAACAGAAACCAAAATTCATTTAAGCTTGATGAAGTGATGATATCAGAGCTCTTAAACAGGTATGTTAAGCAAGTCCCCAGGCTTGGAATACTGTTTTAAGGAAGAGAAATACCTCATAGCATGCAGGGCATTGCCAGAAAAATGAGGTTGTGGAATGGGACTATGTGTAAGATTGGGGCAGAAGGCCAAAAGGATATCTAGTTGCAGTCACAGCAGAAATTTAGTATCTGCAACATGGGATTACTACCCTAGTTGGAAACAGGCCAGGCAAGAGTGTGTATGTGTGCGCGCGTGTGTGTTTAAGAGTTGTTACCAGCTTCCTTTGTGAAAACAAACAGAACCTACTATCATTCTTCTTTGATTTTTTTTTTTCTGGAATAGAACTCCTTTGCCACCTGTCACTGTTTTTACCTTTAATTCTTCCAGCAAATAAATATCCAGAAAATTTTGCATGCTTTGCTAGTGGTATCACACAACTGGACCTTACTGCAATGCAGATTATCAGTTTATCTAACTGTTAGCATTGCTGGATGACCTCATTTGCCAAAAAGGAGTATGAAAAAACAACAAACCTTCAGGGCTTTCTCAAGAAAAACACCTTGAGGAGGAGGAGGATAATAAGGAAGATGAGGATGAGGACAGCTATTAGATTTAGAGATCAACTAGACAACCCATGACCTGTTGGGTCATCCTTTCAGAGACATTTCCTTACCTAAACAGAGAAACAGAATGACCACTGGTGGGCAAAAAAACAGTGTGAGCAGGAGTGACCTCTGACTTCCTGCTGGCTTCCCCATTGACTTTGTTTGTGGGAAGCTGGCAAGGAGTGTTGTAAATCACTCCTCCTCGTTGGCTGACCTGTGGAACTGCCTGCCACTTTGCTGGGGGGAGGGGGAACAAAGGGGGCCGCGGACTGCAAGGAAAACTGTACCCCCCACTGCCCACCCCGGTGTGTCCCCAAGGGCCCCCTCCCTCCAGGGAAGAAGAAGGCTTACCTTTCGACCACTGGTGCCCCCCAGCCAGCCTACCTCATTTGCCAAAAAGGAGTATGAAAAAACAACTCACTAGCAGGCATCCAAGTTGCTTCCTTATCCTTCCCTTGCCGCCCGCCACCATTAAGAGATTTCAAATTTCAGCCTGAGTTCCAAAGCAGCCAATTGCCGCTTGCCCGTTGGGCCTTGCCACCAGCTGATTAGGTGCAGGGGCCAGAGGGAGGCAGGAAAGAGGGTAGGGATACACCCCTCCCATCTTCCCTTGTGCCATGCAGTAGTACGTGTGAAAGGGATTTAGGTGTCCTTGTCATTCACAGGTTAAATATGAGCCAGCAGTGTGATGCAGCTGCTAAAAAGGCAAGTGCTATCTTGGGGTGCACTAACCGGACAACTGAGTCCATATCATGGGAAGTACTGTAACTGTTTTACTGTACTCTGCTTTGGTCAACCCCATTTGGAATACTTTGTCCAGTTCTGGGCACCACAGTTCAAAAAGGATAGTAATAGATTGGAGCAAGTTCAGAACAGGGCTCCCAAGATGGTGAAGGGTCTAGAAAGCAAGCCTTATTTGGAACAAATAAAGGATGTAAATATGTTTAGCCCACAGAAAATACAACTGAGGGGAGATATGATAGCAATCCCAAATAACTGAAGAGTTGTCACACAGAAGAGAGAGTGGATTTACTCTCTGTTTCCCCAAAGGGCACAACCAGAACCAACAGTCTACAAGAAAGAAGTTTCAGGTTAGACATCAGGGAGGACTTCCTGGGTGTATGAGCTGTCAGCCAGGAGAACATGTTGTCACATGAAACAGTGAGTTCTTTCTCACTGGAGATCTTCAAACTGAGGCTTAACAGTCATCTGTCAGAGATGCTAATGGATCCAGCACTAAGCAGGGGTGGGACTTGATGATCTTTAGTGTAACCTTGTACTCTATTATTCATTGTGTTAATAGATTAGGGAGTATCACCAGGAAGATAAGGGATGAAGAGAGTATCAGTGAAGCTCAGTCAAACAGTTACTGAGAGATTTAAAATTGCTGTGGTACAAGTAGTTACTATGGTCAGAAGACTACCTAACCTGAAACTGGTGCACTGATTTCAGCAAAATTTGGCGTATTTCATGCATCATTGATGGACAATTTTCCTGTTTGAATAAAAAAAAAATGTAGGCTCTATTAGGTATTTATATTTTTTCAGTATTAAATAATGGGGTGGGGGCTGGAGATCCATTTTTACCTGATTGTTGCTCCAGATTCAGAATTGGGAATGAGCTGGGATAGGCTACACTCTGGACCTACACAAAGTGCATTGTTCTCTTTCTGGAGCCAAGAACTTGGCTGTGAAATCGGTTGGTGGTCCTTTGGCAGCTGCAATAAAAATCCGTTTTTCTCTCTTATTCAGCTACATCAATTTTTCTCTCTGCAGTTGTACATCCCCTTGCACAGTTGTATAGGGAAATGTTAGCAGTGCAAGAGGAAACAGAGCAAATGACTCCGTGGCCAGGATAGAAGCCTCAGCTCTCTTTGTCCATGTAGGACTGGCAGTGTTTTTCTTTGGTTTTCTTTCTAGGCAGCCTGTCCTGCTTATCCACACAGCAAGCAATACGAATGGACCTGTGATTGGCTTCTGAGCAGCCTGAGGCATGAACTGAATAGTAAATGGAGAGAGGAACAGCGACTGTCAGGGAGAGATTAGGGATGGCAGGGAGGGGTGGGCTGCTCTGTGGCCAGGCTGGAGTCCCATGGTGCGTGCTTTCATGAAGTGGGCTGCAATGTTGAATACAGATTATTTTAGATGTCGTATTTATGGTATTACTCTATTTGTTTCTCTAGTATTTCTCCTGTAAGCTGATAAACCAGCTCCATTTTTTATGTTGCCATTTTTTCGCCTCTCTTCCACCTACCCCACCTCTAGAATGTATTTTTAAAAATTAGATTAGGATTCTTTTGGGGAAAAAAAAGACTATGCAGTTAAAGCTGTATATGAGTTTGCATACAAAACCCTTTTTATTTCTTAAGATGGGTTGTAATGCTGCTAGCATGGTGGCAGGGAAGAAAATACTTGAGAACCAGGACAGTGAGGATCCCTCAATCCACGGAGCTTCCGCATGACCTATGCTACCTTAGAATTAGTGAGGCCTGCTGGACTTAAACCACAATGTTGTATTTGGGTTCAGACTTTTTAGCCAAGTTTATTAAGCCTAATTAAGAAAACTTTAATCTTAGGGCTTTCTTGAACACAAGCAGATGCTTTGTATCATTTGAATCAGAGACCAGAATGCCATCCCTCCCCACTTTACTTACTCTTACCAGTTAGTATCTTTAAAGCTTGCAGACACAATGCCTTCCTGTTTTACTATTAGCTTTTTTCTGCTTCTGAACTGGAATTACATCCTGATCCATGGAATGAAGTTGTGTTCATTCTCAGATTCTGGGCAGGCAGAGATAAATCTCTGTCCTCCATCCAGATTCTGCCCCCGTCTCTCTCTCTCCTAAATCATAAGAAACTGACAGCTAGAAATAATTCTAATGCCTATCAGAAGCCACTTGCAACAGTTCTCTCTCCAAAAGATATTTGTAGTGATGAAAACATGTCTATAGAATCTTCATACTGATTGTCTATGATGGTTCAGGATAAATATTTTATACCCATAAATCCTTTTAGATCCAGGGTTAGGGTTAGGGTTAGACATAAGGTATAACAGTTTTCTGGAAGAGAAACAGATCCGTGACCATGGTATGGAAAGTCTCGGGATCCTATATATTTAACATTGGATTCAATCTTGGGGGAAAGATGGTATAAATGTACAAATAATACTATGGACATATTGTGATACATCTTTCCATGCTCAAAATGTTCCTCTGTTCTCTGTAAGGTTACAATTAGGATTGTGGCTTCTCAAAATGGAAGTTCTATAATTATATGTCTTTCAGAGATGCAATTGACTGTATAAATCTCATACAATTACCAGAATAAGTCTCCATTCTCCAAAGTCCACATATTTCCCTATATATATAGTCTGCATCAATGGAAGGACACCTAAGTCCTCACTGGTGATCGTGTGATTTCCCTTTTTAATTTCATTTATTTATGTACAGAATTTGTATGGCTACCCTATTCCCACAGTTCATGCATGAAGATATCCTGCATGGGAGTAAATTGACATACCTTTGTCTACTCAACTACTTGTCTACTTTATTTAGAGTCTTTTGTAACTTTTTAAAAATTTTATAGACATTTATTCATTTATTTTATGGAGCCCTTTAATTTAATTAGTTCTGTAACCATGCCACTTAGTGTTTGTATGGTCTGAAAAAAGCAGATAAAGAAACTTCTTCCATAAGATCAGGTGGTTGGATAGGTGTTTCCCCTTCTGTGTTTTGCATTTTTTAGAAGTGCAGGTAGAACAAATATTTGGGTGATGGCAGCCTATGAAATCCAGCTGGCATCCCTTGGGGAATTCACAACATTCAGCAAATTTATATTGCCCATCTGGTTTTTTGTTGTTTTTTGTGGGGGTATTTTTTGCTTTATGCATTTTTAAAAGTTTTATTGCATAAGCCTTGACAGATTATTTAAACAGGAATTGCACAAAAATAAAGGTACAAAAAACAATGTTGAAGATAAACAACTACTAATAAAATATATTGCCTTTCTTGACCAGGGTCTAAGCTGTGTATTGTCACAAAAGAAGCAGCAGCTAGCGAGTGTACCTACAAAGCTATTGGGTACAAACTTGGTTGAGTTGCATTTCTTAAATATTACTGTGAAGTAAAGCCCTCAAGAGATCTTTCAATTTGGGCGTATAGCTTGTTGGGCAGCTACAACTCTTTTGTTGTATGTTTGCATACTCCTTAAGCATGTTCCTGACTTTTGGCTATTTGTTAACCTATATATAGGTCAGTTCACATGAACATAGTTTTAGTTAGGTTCCAGTGAGTCAGGATTGATTCCTGTGATTTTTTTAAACAAATACATTCTGTCTTGACTTGTGTTCCAAGGGCATTCCACTAAATCTCTCTGGTCTCATCTACCTTCCTTATTTATTATCTTCTCATTAATCTGCTTCCCTCATTTACCAAGCATAATCATTTTTTTCTAGTCCATCACCTACTCAGATTTATGGTGCTAATTGCAGCTAACCTTTATTTGGTCCCGCACTGATTGAGAGGTTCTGCTTGTAGCCATTGTCACTCTTTCTCTCTAAATTTGTAATTTAAAGATGTCTGTTTTCTGTCTGTCTGTCTGTCTCAGTGTCCAAATTTGAGAGGTGGACAATGTCGATGTCCCATTGCCTAGATAAGTTGGTTCCTGCATATTTTACAGAGTTTCACCTGCCCTTATCCCCCATTATTATTCTTAGCTTCACCCCTACTGGTTCAACCTAATCAACAAGGGTAACAACACAGAAGCTCCTACTAGGTTGCTTGGAGTTACTGAGCTTTCCGCTATATCAAGATAGGAATCCCTCAGGAGGGTGTGTACATGCAGTATACACGCACTCACACAAAATGTTATTTGAAGGTTGTGAGCTAAGTAGTTGGGGAGGGCTTGCTGCTAAGGGATTATGTGTTGATTATTCTCCAGCTGGAGTAAGCATCTCTTATAATTGGACAAATGGTGAAAAGGGCAATTAATTTTCACGCTTATGGCCTCTTGCACCTGTGGCTTCATTTGTTTTGCAGCAAAAGATTCAGAAAGACTTGTCAATGCTTAAGGCAGAAAGGGATAGAGATCTTGTACGAATGCCTGGTAGTATCAGTATGATAGTGGTCAAATTCAGTCACATTTGTTAGCTTTTCCTATCAGTTAAGAACAAATTGCAGCATAAATATTTTGAAAAGATCTGGACAAAGTAGTACTATAAAAAATCCAAATCCAATCTGTTGGATGTTGATGGCTTTTGACCATGCAGTATAATTCTGGTCACATAAGTACTTTTGAAAAGACATTTCCCTTTTTGTCACCCCTGTAAATATAGAGAAAAACCCATTTTTGTTTTGCACAGCCTTAGCTTGTTCTTGTCAAATTACAAATGTTGTAATTTCTTAAAATACTGGTTATAGAACTTATTAAATTCTGGGTTGAAAATTAATGGGGACTCTGTGTCCTTCTCTAAGACAAAGTTTATTCTGCAGTGTGTTTTGCGTTTGCAGATTAACACCGGTTTGCATAGATTTACAATAAATAAATAAAGCTTCGGTAGTCCCATGGAGAAACAAAGGTGAACTTTGGAGGGCATAAACAATAACTTCCTGATTACTGGAAATCCTTTGATCTTTTTTTGCTTTCTAATCTTTCACTACACGTCACCGTACACACTATAGACAGTAAGAACAAGGGAACTGGAATTCTTGAGAGGTTGGAACCTGTGTCCAACGGTCATGATCACATCAAGATTGTGGGGAGTGGTAGTATGAGCTAAATTACTGTGAAGGCTGGAAGTGCTAAACTACTAAAAGGATGTCTTCACTGTTGCAGAAAGGACTTGTGCTGAACCAGCTAGCCTCCATCCTCTGGCTGCTAGGCAGAGTGCGCCAAGCCACTCTAAGAATGTGTGGCTTTTGAACAATAGGTTTGTCCTTAATAGGAGTGGCTTGGATCTCTATGCCTTGGCACAGGCTTCAGCTCACATTTCACAGCTGCATTCTTGGCTGTGGAGCTTTAACAACGGCTTGTGAATTTGTTTGTTTGTCTGTTTATTTATTTTCTATCCTGCCTTTATTATTTTTTTATAAATAACTCAAGGGGGTGAACGTACCCAATACTTCCTCCTTCTCCTATATTCCCCAGCACAACAAACTTGTGAGGTGAGTTGGGCTGAGAGAGAGTGACTGGCCCAAGGTCACCCAGCCGGCTTTCATGAATATCTTTGGCATGGTATACTGTATGTAGACAGAACAGAGTCCAAGGGGCATCATTCTGACCTGTGTTATGAGTTATTGAGGTGTATTTCTCTGCTCAGTTTACTAAACTCTTTCTGGAAGTGTTGGAAGGTGGAAGAAACAAGACAGCTTTTCACTGCTTCCTTATACAAGCTCTTTTATAGCGTTGGCTATATTTCAAATCACAGGGAGTGGGGGAGATGCTGCATAGGAAGAATAGAAACAGATATGTTAGGAAAGAAGAAATTACTATTGAGCATTCGCAAGCTTTTGAGTGTCAAAAGATGTATCAAGAAAAACTATCATCTTACTTAGTAACTGAATAAATACGGAGTACCAGATGCATTGCAGCATCTGGTGTGAATCTCTTATTTTAGGAGGAATGAAGAAGCTGAGCGACAGCAGTTTATTTATTTCAGTCTACTTAATCCCTGGCTGAGTTGGGCTTTAAACCTGGTCTATATATGCCAGGAAAAATGTGATCTCCCCTGGACTGCCTTGCTTGTCAGTTCTGTGGGGCAACTGTTGGCAGCAAGATAATATATGAAGCTGTTGAGGAGGAAGTTGTGTATCAAGCAAAGGAGATTTATAAATTAATTGGAAGTTGTGTATTGTCTTGTCGAAACCTTGGTGATGCATGGGTGTGGATTCGACAGGGTTATATATTTACTTGGTTACCATCCTGCTCTGGAGGCGCCATTCTTAACTATCATGGCTTATAGTCATTAATGTACTCCCTTGTCTGTCATTTATCTTGTTAGTAGCCATTATGTGAACATGTGATCATGCTGCATAACAATCTCATTACGCGGGGGCCACTATGCTAAACATTACATTCAGCATTGGAAGTTGGTGGTAATTGGCAGTTATAGCTGTAGGTGTTGGCAATTTACTTTTTAAAAGGACGTTTATATTGGTTTTTTAGTCACACTTACTTATAAATTAATGAAATATAACGGATAAGATGTTGGGCTCAGGAAGATTCGTATTCAAGAGCCGTTTGACCATGGAGTGCACTGGTGGCTTTGGGCTAGCCACTGACTGTGAGCCCAAGATATATCACACGAATTGTAAGGATAAAATGAGGGATGGCCAAATGTGTTCCACCTTGTTCAAGAGAACATGATGATGATGATGATGGTAAATTAAATAGTTACAATGAAGATGTATATTAAATTTTAAAATGGCTCTTCCAATGTATGATTTGGATTCATAACATTGAGATAAGGCATTCCAAAGGAAAAGGTAGCAGTATTGGTTTTTGTGAAATTGTCTCTATTTCATAAGTGTTGAAGTACAGTAGAGCACCTTCCCCAACCTAGATGTCCACCATCATTATAAGTGAAAGAAGTGCACATATCTGTAGAAATCCAGGAATTTGAGCATGATAGTTCAGTCAAGGGAGTTTGGGTAAGAATACAGGGAAAGGGAAACAACAGTGATGTTATTGTGTGTGTACATGCATGCTATTTTTATTTTATTTATTTTATTCAACCTGGACACCACTTGACTCCAACTCTTTGTGGCTGATAGCATAAAAATAAACAATAAATATACAAGAGCATGTAACAATAGCAATAACCAGAAGACAGTACTAATCAACAAGACAAACATGTCATATACCTAGAAGGGGCTTCAGCCTCCATGGCCCAATGCCTGGGAGAAAAGCCAGGTCTTTAAGGCCTCTGAAACACCATCAGGTGGGAGCCACCCAGATCTCATAGGGAACCTCATTCCAGAGGGCAGGCAGTGTGACAGAGAAGGCACAATTCCAGGGTCCAATAGATGGTACTGCTTGATCAAAGGAACCTAACGCATGCCAACCCTGTCAGATCAAACTGGCTGGGCTGATACTACGGGAAATAGGTAGTCTCTCAAGTAACCAGGTGCTATGCCATGTAGGGCTTTATAGGCCATAACCAGCATTTTGAATCACACTCAGAAGTAAATTGGTAACCAAGGCAGCTCACAAAACGGGTGTCACATGGGAATACCGAGGCATGATCATAACTGCCCATTCTGGACGAGGTTGAAGCTTCTGGGTGGTCTTTAAGGGCAGCCTCATGCAGAGCACATTGTAGTAGTTGAGCTGTGAGGTGACTGGGGCATTAATGACTATGTGAAAGGCCTCCCAATCTATGGAAGGGTGCAATTCGTGCACCAAATGAAGCTGTACAAAGGCCTTCCTGGCCACAGTTGCCATCTGCTCATTGAACAGGAGCTGTGAGTCTGGGAAGACCACCAGATTGTCTATTGAATGGAGAAGCACTACCCCATTGAAGGTTAAATCTGGAATATCTCCAGATCTAGGGGATATTATAAATCAGTCCATAGTTTCATATTCTTTCTCTCTTTCTCCCCCGCCCCCTCATTATTTATATTATATAATACACATTCTGTTATGTAAAGTTATAGATAAGTCAGGCAGAAGATCTGGATAATTTCCCAGACCAAATTACAGAACTTTCAGGGAGGAGAGGCAGTAATAGAGTTCAAGTACTGAAAGTATAATTACCATTCCAATGAGAAGAAAAAATGAGGGCAGCTTAGGAAGTCATTGTTGATGCCTAGAAAGCTTTTCATTGAGCTAAGACCAGGTACAGGAAATTAAAGATGGGTATAATTGGTAAGGAAACATACCAGCAAGTATCTAATACTGTAAAATGACTAAAAAGTACTGAGACTTGCAAAGGTAACTAAAAGTAATAAAAAGGGCTTTTTTGCCTATTACAATAGTAAGAGGGAGAAAAAAGAAGGGTGCGCTTGCTGCTTCGAGAAGATGTTATGATGGTAATAGGTGATGGGGAGAATCAGAGCTTTTTATCTCCTACTTATCCAATTTGTAGATGGCATAAAGATGGGGATAGCAAACACCTGAGAGAACCACATCAGGATTCAAGATGATCTTGATCTGTTGGAGCAATAGGCAGAAACCAACATAATGAATTTCAACAGAAACAAATGCAAAATCCTTTTTTTGGGTATGAAAAAGCAAAGGCATGAATTTACAGTGGGGGAATACATATTGAGCAGGAGTATATACAAAAAGGATTTGGGTGTCTTGGTGAACATTCAACAATCAACAGTGTGATACAGCTGCAAAAAAAAAAGCATATGCAATCCTAGATGGCGTCAGTAAATATCAATATCAGTAAGTTATTGTTCTTCTCTGTTTTGTATTAGTCAGACTACATGGCATCCAGTTCTGGGCACCTCATTTTTAGGAAGGATACTGACAAACTGGAGCATGTCCAGAAGAAAGTAACCAAGAGTTTGACAGAAATGTATGGGTGATGATTATGTTTGCTCTGGAGAAGAAAGACAGCAGGAAGATATGGTATCTATCCTCAAGTATCAGTATGGCCGTCATGTAGAAGACGGGGTTATACTCTGTCTCAGGAGATGGTTAACTTTCCTTTGCTAGAAGAATTGAAACAGAATCTAGATGACCATCTGTTGTGTAATAATGGATTCCTTCCTTAGGTCAAAGCAGATGATCTCCAAAGCTCCTTCTAACCCTTATATTCTAGGTTTCTGTGATTTCTGATAGGAAAGTTAGAGCAGCAGACACACTATACTGTGTGCCATAAGATACATGAAAAGACTTATTGCGTAAGACTGAGGAGCCATTTAATTTAATTCAGCAAGCTGTTTGCTAAGTAGCAAATAAGTAAATACCAGAGTGTAAGAAACAGTGATTAGTCTCTTTTGCTGCTGATCAGGCCTAGGAAATTTTTCTGTGAGGAAAGGTTATGCTAGATTAGGTAATAGTTTTGTCCCCTGGGCTATTAGACTCCTGAATTCTTAATAATCCCCTCTCATTTCATTGTGGTGCATGTTGTATGTAGGACCGTGATATTTATTAGGGATAATGATTAGGGGAGTGGAATGGTGTATGTATGTGTGTGTGTGTGTGTGTGTGTGTATGTGTGTGTATGTATATGTGTGTGTGTGTATATATATATATATATATATATATATATATATAATAGTAATTATTTTTTTGTGAGCCTGTTGCAATGGAATTTCATTTTAATGTGCACCTTGGTGTATAGTGGAATGACAATAAAAGTTTATTCCATTCCATTCCAAACTTTTTAGTTTAGAAAAAAGGCAGGTAAAGTGTGAGGGACATGAGCAAAGGCATACTTTGGAAGTGGAGAAGGGATTTTTTTCCTTCTCTCTTTTTTTCGTAATGCTACAACCTTAAGTTACCCAGTGAAGCTGAATGATAGATTCATCCATGTTTTTCATAGAGGGTAAACCATGACGTTCTTTATTATTAGGGCTATTGATAAATCCAACTTGCATTATTGTAATTAGACAACCTTGTGGAAGGTAAGATTACCAGGGGCCACTCGTCATGATGACTGTTGGCGATGTATTACCTCTAGTACCAGAGGCAGTAGCCAGTTGTTGAGGGATGTGAGTTGGGAAGGGGCTGTTGTGTTTATTTCCTGCCTGTAGCTTCTACCGCTATCTGGGTGGCTATTGTGGGAAACAATGCTGAACCAGATAGGCCTTTGAGCTGATGCAGCAGAGCTGTATGTTCTAGAGTTTTATGTTACTAGCATCCCTAACAAGAGGCCTTATAGCAGGCCTTGCTTAGCATTTATATAATTTCAATCTAATTTTAATTCAGAGGACTGTTAATTCTGAATAACAATGCAGAGAATCCTTTGCTACTTGCTTGATTTGGGGCAATACTAGCTTTCATAACTGTAATATAATATAAATGTAACTGGTTTAATTTGGTGACTTCAATGCTTAATTCTTCCCAGGATCAATTCTATACTCTGCTGGAATTTTGAAGAGATGCTTTGCAACAGCATAATTCTGCTGGAATGGCAATAACTATTCCTATTTAATCACAATTAACTAGTTAATCATAGTTAACTATTATGGATGTTGTTAACTAGACTGAATTCTCTGAACAGCCAATTCTCCTTGAGCATCATTTTACTTTAGAAGTCTTAAACTTTTTTCATTTATGAGAAGAGAAAAAATAGAAGCTGTCTTATCCAATTGTCAGTGAGGATAGGTTCTTTTTAAACATATTTCTGTGTACAGAGAAATGTGTTTAATAAGGAGTGCTGGAAGAGAAAGGAATGGCACTTTTAGGTTTATGTAACTTTAAGAGGTTTGTTTGTCTTTTATAGCTTGAATTATAACATTCTTAGAAAATGTCACTTTGGTGCACAAATGGAAAGGGAGGCCAAGCTCCTGGGGAGCCCAGTGATTTGGAATATAGAGATGTGACAATTTGCTTGTTTGAAACCTCTGTATTTGATTAAGCTTTGCAGAGATATGTCTTCAGTAAATTTGCAGCCAAAATTATTAAAATAATACTATCTTTTAGGTACTGTTCATGTTTGGGTTGTTTTTTTGCATGTAACCTGAAAGCACATCCCTTGATGAAGAAGCTACAAAGAATTCCAACCCTTTATTTTTTTATAGTTTTATATAACTCTTTAATTAATAATAAAAAAGAAAAAGAAAAAAACAAAGCACAAAAATAATATTAAGATAAATACACTATCAAGAAGAAAAAAAAAACATTAAAAAGTGCCATTACAAAACAGTGAAGAAACACAACAAAGAAAAAAAAACTTGTCATAATATATCATTATGGTTACAAATCTCTCTCTATATATCTAATGCAAATATTATTCTGATGCATATATATTTCTAATACATTTATATGACTATCATGTGTGTGCGTGCATATATCCTACTGTATTTTGTATAAGTGAGTCCCATATTTCATTATACTTGTCCATACAAAATCTACGTCTATAGGCAATCTGCTCATTAAGTAAGAAACGCAGTCAGGTCTTCAATCCATTGAATAAATGGGGCCATATATTTTTCTTTCCAATGCTGCAATAACAGTCTTTTGGCAATAGTAAGGGCATGGAGAATCATTTACGTTGTCCAGATGTCAAATTCCATGTACAAGGTATATAGTTCAAAAGAATGTTATCCTCTGAGAATTTTAGCCTTTGTTGCACTATCAATATATAGTTTACTACTTTCTCCCAAAACTTAGTAAGTATAGGAGATTGTAAAAACATATGTTTTAAAGAGGCATTGTCCTTATTATATCTCCAACAAAATGCTGTTTTTGACAATCCTTTTCTATACAAACGTTGTGGAGTCCAATAAATTCTAAATATTATTTTTTATTTTATAAGTCATAGTTTAAGGTCCATTGATACTCTTGCCATAGAAGACACTCTCTCATTATCTAGGCAATATAGAAACCTCTAATTATTTGTTCCAGTCATCCCTTAAGATCTGCGTATCAAATTGATTTATTGATAACAAATATCTATAAAAACTAATAGTTTTTTTTTTAGTTTTGAAGGATTTAACAAGTTGTTCAGGTGTCTCAGAAGCTGAAAATGCTGCCTATCCAAATAATGTTGTTAACAGATGTTGTAGCTGTAAATATTGCCATTGGGATACATCTGATAGGTGACACTTATCTCTTAACATGTTGTTTATTCGTTTAGTCGCTTCCGACTCTTCGTGACTTCATGGACCAGCCCACGCCAGAGCTTCCTGTCGGTCAACACCCCCGGCTCCCCCAGGGACAAGTCCGTCACCTCTAGAATATCATCTATCCATCTTGCCCTTGGTCAGCCCCTCTTCCTTTTGCCTTCCACTCTCCCTAGCATCAGCATCTTCTCCAGGGTGTCCTGTCTTCTCATTATGCGGCCAAAGTATTTCAGTTTTGCCTTTAATATCATTCCCTCAAGTGAGCAGTCTGGCTTTATTTCCTGGAGGATGGACTGGTTTGATCTTCTTGCAGTCCAAGGCACTCTCAGAATTTTCCTCCAACACCACAGTTCCAAAGCATCTATCTTCCTTCTCTCAGCCTTCCTTATGGTCCAGCTCTCGCAGCCATATGTTACTACGGGGAACACCATTGCTTTAACTATGCGGACCTTTGTTGTCAGTGTGATGTCTCTGCTCTTAACTATTTTATTGAGATTTGTCATTGCTCTTCTCCCAAGGATTAAGCGTCTTCTGATTTCCTGACTGCAGTCAGCATCTGCAGTAATCTTTGCACCTAGAAATACAAAGTCTTTCACTGCTTCTACATTTTCACCCTCTATTTGCCAGTTATCAATCAAGCTGGTTGCCATAATCCTTGGTTTTTTTGAGGTTTAGCTGCAAGCCAGCTTTTGCATTTTCTTCTTTCACCTTCATCATAAGGCTCCTCAGTTCCTCTTCGCTTTCAGCCATCAAAGTGGTGTCATCTGCATATCTGAGATGGTTAATGTTTCTTTCAGTGATTTTAACTCCAGCCTTGGATTCCTCAAGCCCAGCGTGTCGCATGATGTGTTCTGCGTACAAGTTGAATAGGTAGGGTGAGAGTATACAGCCCTGCTGTACTCCTTTCCCAACCTTAAACCAGTCCGTTGTTCCGTGGTCTGTTCTTACTGTTGCTACTTGGTTGTTATACAGATTCTTCAGGAGCCAGACAAGATGACCGCTAAGAACTTGCCACAATTTGTTATGGTCCACACAGTCAAAGGCTTTAGAATAGTCAATAAAACAGAAATAGATGTTCTTCTGAAACTCCCTGGCTTTTTCCATTATCCAGCAGATATTGGCAATTTGGTCCCTAGTTCCTCTGCCTTTTCTAAACCCAGCTTGTACCTCTGGCAATTCTCGCTCCATGAATTACTGAAGCCTACCTTGCAGGATCTTGAGCATTACCTTACTGGCATGTGAAATGAGTGCCACTGTTCGATAGTTTGAACATTCTTTAGTGTTTCCCTTTTTTGGTATGGGGATATAAGTTGATTTTTTCCAATCTGATGGCCATTCTTGTGTTTTCCAAATTTGCTGGCATATAGCATGCATTACCTTGACAGCATCATCTTGCAAGATTTTGAACAGTTCAGCTGGGATGCTGTCATCTCCTGCTGCCTTGTTATTAGCAATGCTTCTTAAGGCCCATTCAACCTCACTCTTCAGGATGTCTGGCTCCAGCTCACTGACCACACCGTCAAAGCTATCCCCGATATTGTTATCCTTCCTATACAGGTCTTCTGTATATTCTTGCCACCTTTTCTTGATCTCTTCTTCTTCTGTTAGGTCCTTGCCATCTTTGTTTTTGATCATACCCATTTTTGCCTGGAATTTACCTCTGACGTTTCTAATTTTCTGGAAGAGGTCTCTTGTCCTTCCTATTCTATTGTCTTCTTCCACTTCTGCGCATTGCTTGTTTAAAAATAATTCCTTATCTCTTCTGGCTAACCTCTGGAATTTTGCATTTAATTGGGCATATCTCCCCCTATCACTGTTGCTTTTGCTTTCCTTCTTTCTTGGGCTACTTCTAGTGTCTCAGCAGACAGCCATTTTGCCTTCTTGGTTTTCTCTTTCTTTGGGATGTATTTTGTTGCCGCCTCCTGAACAATGTTGCAAACTTCTGTCCATAGTTCTTCCGGGACCCTATCTACTAAGTCCAGTCCCTTAAATCTGTTCTTCACCTCCACTGCATATTCCTTAGGAATATTAGTGAGCTCATATCTAGCTGATCTGTGGGTCTTCCCTAATCTCTTTAGTCTGATCCTAAATTGTGCAAGAAGAAGTTCGTGATCTGAGCTACAGTGAGCTCCAGGTCTTGTTTTTACCGACTGTACAGATGTCCACCACCTTTGGCTGCAAAGGATGTAGTCAATCTGATTTCGGTGTTGACCATCTGGTGAAGTCCATGTATAAAGCCGTCTCTTAGGTAGTTGGAAGAGAGTGTTTGTTATGCATAGTGAGTTGTCTTGGCAAAATTATATCAGCCTATGTCCTGCTTTGTTTTGTTCTCCCAGGCCATGCTTACCTGTAATTCCAGGTGTCATCTGACTGCCCACCTTAGCATTCCAGTCTCCTGTGATGAAAATAACATCTCTTTTAGGCGTGTTGTCCAGTAGGTGCTGCAGATCCTCATAGAACTGCTCTACTTCAGCTTCTTCAGCATTTGTGGTTGGGGCGTATATTTGGATCACTGTGATGTTAGATGGCTTGCCCTGAATTCGAATTGAGATCATTCTATCGATTTTTGGATTGTATCCAAGCACTGCTTTAGCCACTTGACTATTAATTATGAAGGCTACTCCATTTCTTCTGTGGTCCTCTTGTCCACAGTAGTAGATCTGGTGGTCATTTGATGTGAAGTGGCCCATTCCAGTCCATTTCAGTTCACTGACGCCCAAAATGTCTATCTTTAATCTTGACAACTCACCAATAACCACATCCAATTTGCCCTGGCTCATAGATCTTACATTCCAGGTTCCAATGGTGTGTTGATCCTTAGAATATCGGATTCGCTGTTCACCACCAGCACCGTCGGCAGCTAGCCATCCTTTTGGCTTTGAGCTAGCTGCGTCATCACATCTGGGGCTAGTTGAACTCATCCTCTGTTCCTCCCCAGTAGCATTTTGACCATCTTCCGACCTGGGGGTCTCATCTTCCGATGGTATACCGACACATCTCTGGTTGTACTGATCCATTTAGTTTTCACGGCAAGAATACTGGGGTGGGTTGCCATTACCTTCCCCAGGGATCGCATTTAGTCTGACCTCTCTGTCATGACCTTCCCGTCTTGGGTGGCCCTTCACGGTTTAGCTCATGGCATCACTGAGGTGCTCAAGCTCCAGCACCACGACAAGGTAACGATCCTTTGCTGAAGATCTCTTAACATGGCATATATTAAAAAGTTGGTCCAAAGTCAATATCCCCATTGCCATCCAATTTTTCCATATCACCATCTTTTTCCCAATTTTTAAAATTGGGTTTCCCCATAAATTCAATTTAGCATGGGAAAAGAGGTTAAATCTTTTATTAGACATCACATTCCATAACTTCTGACACAATTGTTTCCATAGATACTAGAGTTCTAGTGTATTTTGATACTAATACTGTTCATCCAACCAAAGGTGCTGTATATGTATATTCCAAAGTTGCCCAAACGAGAAAATTAACAATTGTAGGTGTCCAGTATTTAATACTTGACAATAGATAAGCACGATGATATATCTCCAGATTTGGAAAACCGAATCCTCCCTCATTAACTGGTAATTGTATTTTCTGTAGAGATATTCTTGGAGTCGAAGAACCCCATAGAAATTTTCTAAACAAAGGATTTATTTTCTGAAAATATTTTCCAGATATATGAACTGGGATTCCTCTCAGAATATAAATTATTCCTCTGGGAATGATATTCATTTTAAGAGCATTCATCTTTCCCCAAATGGTGAGGTTTAATGATTCCCATCTATCCATACCTAAAGAAACCTCTTTACATATTTTATTTCTCTTAGTAGAATTCCAACTCTTTATAACAAAATCCTAGCTTCTAATATATCAGTGGCTTCATACTATTCCCACAATGCTTCTGTTTACTATTAATGTATATGTAGGCTGCATTTCCGTTACTCCCATTAAGTGTCAGACATGCCCCTTAGCTGTAAAGGTTCGTAAATTCTTATAGTAGGTGGTTGCTATTTTAATCCTTTCTCAAGGAAGTGAAAAACATTGCTCTGTTTTTGCCACTTTGCAGGAACTGAGCCAGCCTGGATCAGAGAGATTTCCTGGAGAATTTTTAATTACTATTGGGGAATTTCCTTTCCCTCAGTTAATATGCAGTGCTAGTGATCACAATTTTGCCTTTCCTGCGTTATGTCACTCACCCACAGCTTGTTTCCTACCTTGAATACTAAACTACATTTCCTAAAATTAGTTTTGAATTAAATCCTATTTGATATGGCTGATAATAGTTAATGAGAGGTATAGAGTCAGTGTGGCATAAGGGGTTGGACAGGCACTGAGAAGACTCGGGTTCTAGTCCGCCCTCAGCTGTGGAAATTCCCTGGGTAGCTTTAGGCCAGTCTGTCTCAGCCAACCTGCCTCATGGAATTGCATTTGTGGGGATAATATGATCCTGAGTTAAGCTGCCTTGGGTTCTTGAGGAAGGGGGAGATACAAATCTAGCTGATAAATACGTAAACAAAAAGGCATTACTGCCTCCCTATTTCTTTTCCAATTCATATTTTCTTTTTCTTATTCCTATTTCACGTTCCTAGATTACCGCTCTGGCTCCCAATAAAAGATACAAAGTCAAGAAAAACCTCAGTTTCATTCCTGCCATTTTACTTCAGTTCCCCCCCAAGTTTTAGGAATTTAGTCAGTCTCACTGGTGTATACTGTTAAGCATGAGTTCTTGTGGAAAAACATACTCTTCTGAAAACTTGGAGGAAATTAAACTCAACCCTGTGAAGCTCGCTGGAAGCTATAAGCTTTAGAGCTCAGGGCTAGGAAAAAAATGGTAAGTGATTGGTGGATGTTAGTGCCCAGCTGCCATTTTTATTAAAACATTCTCTCTTCTATTTCAGAATTCTTTAAAGAAAAGAGGATCACGTTCTCTAGGGAAGACAGACAAGAAATCATCTGTCCAGGTACAACAATTCCAACAATTTATATCCTTCTGCAGTGCAATTTGCAGTGTGTACTTAACTTCAAAGCTCTGTTGATTATCATTGGAAAAAAACCCAAGTTGCTTAATTTTTATCTGAGGATGGCATTCTGATATACGTATTTTCATCTTCGTCTTATAGTTCAATGACATAGTAACATTTTGCATGCAGAAAGGTCCCATGTTTAATCATTGGCACCTCTGGTAAATCTGAACTCTGATAAGCAGAATCAAGGAAATTTGTTGACTGAATGCAACTAATATTTGGAGCAGAAATTCCACCAAGTGCCAACTTAGCTGTTATCGCTGAAGCAAAAAGTATATGTTGTAGGACCCTGGTATAATATAGGCACAGGTGTACATTTACTAATATCCTAGTGTGACCCTCTGCTTGAACATGCAGCTGCAACATGCTCTGTAAATAATTTTCACTTGCTTACAAGTGAAAAGAATATCACCTATATGCTGTTGATACAGCTGGTACTAGGATGCAAAGGAACAAAGCTTATGTTGAAACCTTAGGGCAATAATACTTTTGTTTCATTGCCTATATAAAAACAGGCTGACCACATCTTTTAATAGATGTAGGTTTGATGCTCTTAGTGTTAATGTTTACAGGCTCGAGGCATTGACCGACTCTGAATAGCTCTGTAATATCAGGAATACATTGTCCAAATCCTCCTTAACAATTGCATCACTAGAAAGATGCAGAGATACAAAGGAAATAGCTTGGTGGCAGAGAAGAATGAGAACTAGAACAGATTCCAGTCCATTGTATTGAGTTGGGCTAATTTTTAAATTGAGTTTATGCTCTCTCCCTAAGGCCAGAATTGATGCTATATTCTGTTTGCAATCTTTTGTTTGATCAATAGCTGCAAAAACATATATAATTCTGTTGAAACCGAGGTACCTTCTTGATATGGGGCAGTTATGTAATTTTGCATTATACCCATGTCTTGATCAGAGAACCTAAGAAGACAGATGTGTACTTGTTTGTAGACTGGAACAGACTGGATAGCAATAGCTTTAGAACAACCTATATTGGACTTCAGTTACCAAGGATTATGCTAGCTGGGGATATAGGAACAGAAATCCAATGTACCTGGAGGGCACCAGATGAAGGAGGACAGTTGTATTGTCCTAACAGAATGAGTCAGAAGGTTTGGGCTCTTCAAAAAGTTTTACTGAGCTTTTTATGTTATGTAAATTGTCTAAGTCATTTTAATCATATTGTACTTTCCTGGACCATACTGATAGAATAGGCATTCCTGCATGCATCTTAAAAAGGCTGCCAGTGTCCACTATGCATGCTAAGCTATGTTTTGAACCCCAATGTAGTGAAGAAGCCACAATGGCTTGGTTTGCACATAATATTAATCCATGATGAAGAGTTCACACTTCATGTTAAATGATAAATAAATAAATAAAACCTTTAATCAATGCTTAGCATGATGTGTGAACCATGTATATTTTGCTTGATTACTTAAGAAAGCCTAAAACTAGGCAATGCATATTAAGTTATTTCCATGTAGGAATTTTGTAATATTTTAAACAGTTCTTAGAAGATCCTTCATTTGTACATTTTTAAGAAGTATTTTTCTGGACCATCTGGAAAGATGATCTGAGTCAGCATTATAATATTTCTCTCCCTATCACTTCTGTTATCAACGAAATAATTCAGCAACGTATAGAGATGATGCAGGGCCATACGAGGCAGGTTTTGCATTGTGATAGGAGTCACTCTGTTTTGCATTCCCAGTGTTCTCACTCTGTCAGTTATATTGTTTGTCTATTAGTTAATTGAGATAAAAATAACCCTTCTAGGAAATCACAAGAATCTTTGGTGAGCAAGTCCTTGATTGTCATCCGCATGATTGATAGCTCCTAGGCAATGGTTTTGAAGGTATCATCCATGGATAATACAACTAAGCCTGAGCAGTGCCCTCCTACGGCCAGAATGGTAGACTTTGCTCTTTGACTACAGAATGGAAATCTGGATAACCTGTAGAACTGAACTCAATTTAAATGCTCTGTTCAATTTGCTTAACTTCTGAAGGTGTTTACTGTAATTTTTTGTTAAAAAAAATCATAATCAGGAAAGGAATTGAAAATTTGAATACCTATAGAATGATTATGTAGATGTGTGAATATAGGAACAGGCAGATTAGGACCTAGTGAAACAGATGTAAAGTTATTCTTTATCGGGGTGCTATCCTTAACTGCTTAACTGATAGCATTCTTTTTTGTCCCCCATGTTTTCTATGGTATAGTTTTACGTTGTTTGGGATTTAAAAACAAAAAAGTTATCATGGGTTAAATGCTAATCAGGATAGCTCTGAGGGGTGGATGCTATCTAGAGAGTTCTGGGGTGGCAGCTAGAAAAAGTAGAAAAACATCCTGGAAAAGGGCAGTAGCAAACCATTTCTGTATTGCTACCAAGCAAAGTACATGAACACAGCCACAACTTGAAGGAGACTTTAAAGTTTACCATGAGCTCACTGGCCATACGATGCAGTGCCCAAATATGGCACCACTGAAATTTGACACATTCATGTAGTTTTCTTGGTAGCAATATTAAGAAAAGCAAACAGTTGCAACAAGCTCAAATGTTTCATTTCAGTATTAAAGAAGACATTGGAATTGGTGGCTAATAAATTCAAATAAATAAATAAATAAAAAGCACCAAACAGAGGACAGTGTTCATATGTCTTTTTGCTGAAGTATTCTTGATATTTGAACTTTTTAAGAGATTCTGAGCATTTGAAAAATCAGGACCCAGAAGCAATGATCTGCTCTGATATGGAGGCATCTATCAAACATAGTTTGTAGGCTATGCACATAATTCCAAGGAAACATGACTGCTTACTTGCTTGCCTCAAAGGATAAGAGGAAGAGTAGATTTTTTTGGTCTTTAGTGAATTTCTGTTCCCTTCCCCCCCACCCCCGCATGCTATGTTTGAATCTGGTGCAATAGAATTTTTATAACGATAATACAACAATGCAGCACATTTTAAGGGTTGAAGAATAGTTGCTTTTTTTCAATTGTGGCTGATGCAACATTAAGCCTGTCAGTTGTAACTGAATGCTCATACTGTATTGGACATCTGGAAAGTAGGTTTTGAGTGCTCACTGAAGACATTCTTTTCTTCTGAGGGTTTTCTTAGAGCTTTCATTCCCTGAGTTCTGTAGGCAGGAAATGGAACTAATTTTATAACGGTCTAACGGTCACTTTTTATGAGACTATATTCCTCAAGGGGAAATGAAATCAAATTCCTGTAGTACCCCAGAGAGCTAAAGCAAAGACATCTCCAACTGTATAGTGTGTTGGGTTAATTTCCCCCCACCTCTGTGGGGCAAAAGTCTGCAAGAGTAGAGCTGAGTTAAAAAAACAGAGCAAAACACAAATCTAACAGTTAGAAATGTGTAGACCAGTGTTTTAGTCACTTTGTTTTGGAATGAGCCAGAAAAAAAAACTCCCAACTATAAAAGCTGACTTCCTTCTTCTCCAACCACTATAGATCCCCAAAGGCAGGAATTTATTCATACATATGTACGCCATTTCTGTGAGAAAAATGATCACAGGTAACAATGAGCCTTGATTTCTTCCAAGGAGCTTATTTGTCATGAGTGCCGTTGAGCTAAAGTCATCAGCGCAATGGCACACATGACAATGACAAGGAAATAAGTGAAGGGGCACAAGTTAAGTAGCCATCAACCCACAACGACTAACGGCTAACAAACAATAGCTAAACGGATCACGGAGCCACCCAAGCCATCAGCGGCAATACAACGGGGATCGCCCAGCTGAAAGCAATCAGCAGAAGAATGGAAACCTGATGATGGGCGATCCTGGAAACCCTCACCCACCGGCAGGGCAACGCATGGGACAAAGGGGGGTGACGTGACCGTGAGCGAGGGGGCGCTGACCGGCGCGGGGTATTTAAACCCCGCACCGGCGCGCTCCTGTCACTCTCAGCTTTTTTCTACCAACGCTGTACCTGCCCTGCAATAAACCAGAGCCTGATTCGCAAACCAGTGTCTGAATGTTATTCAGAGGGAGGCAGCGCATGACATAAAGCTGAGAGTCATAAACTCAGCCTCGCCGAGCCCCACCGGACGACAACGAGCCGCGGGAGGAGTAGACGGCGAGAAGACCAGCAAGATGAGGCCGGAACGGCGCGGGCAAGGAGGGCGAGCCGCGCGGCAAGAGACAGAGGAGGACCGACCAAGGCCAGAGGCACCGCGGACTCCCGGAGCCATGGACGCCCACCCCACCCGACCCGAGCCTCAGCTCCAACCCCAAGGGGAGATGGCGACGGAGGTAACCCGACCGCGGGAGGGAGCAGCACGACTTCCGAAACCAGCGGAGGACCCCGCGCCCCACATCGCACCCCAGCAACGGGCGTGGAGCAACAGCCCCACGGCGCTCAACACGGAGGAGGACGACGGAGACACCCATCAGACGGCGGAGGAAGCGGACCCGCGGCAGAGGGACGATGAACCCCGCCGGCAACCCACCCCCGAGGACGCGCCAACGGAACCGGCCCCAGCGGCGGCGCGGGCTGTGGACGAGGAGGCACGAGCTGAACTCACGGCCATGCGGGCTCAGCTGACGGAACTCCGGACCATGCTCCAGGCGCTTATGCCCCCCGCGCCACCCAACGACGTCCCCGCACAAGCCCACACCCCGAGCGAAGCACCGAACTCACACGGGCCAGCGGAGGGCCAGCAGATGGCACAGGCGGCCGACACCACACCCCGAGAAGCGAGAGGCGGGGCCGCACAAAACGCCCGGGCCCCAAAGGACTTCCCCATCTTCTTCGATGGGACCCCCACAAAACTCTCGTTTTTTGTGACCAACGCTAGGGAGTTCATGGGGAGGCACGGACACTCCTATGACTCCGAGGCCGACAAGATCGCCGCCGTGGCGATCAAACTCCAAGACAGGGCGGCGGACTGGTACGTCCAACTGTACGAGGCCAGCTCCCCCGCCCTCGCCACCTTCCCTGCTTTCATCAAAGAGATGAAAAACTACTTCGAAGACCCCCTAGCCAAAGTACGGGCGAAAAGCGCACTCCAAAGACTTAAACAGGGCACCCGCACGGTCCCTGACTACGCCCTGGAGTTCAAAGCCCTCGCGGGGAAGGTCAGCGACTGGTCCGAGACCACCCTGCTGGAAATCTTCAAAAGGGGGCTCAACCGCGACGTTCTCCAATGGGCCCTCTACCGCGACGACCCAGAAACGTTACACGGGTGGATCCACCTCGCGGGGAAAGCCGAACACGCGCACCGCACCTTCCTCATGACAACCACGGAAGACACAAACGATGCCGGGAAAAAGGTACCCGCACCACACGGGGGGATGGCCGGCCCCATATACCCAAAAAAGAAGTTCAACCGGGAGCCCTGCGGGAGGTGTGGCAAATTAGGGCACAAGACGGCGGATTGCTTCGCCAACCGACCGCCGACCAGCGCGCCCAAGCCCACCCCGAAAATTAGCCCCAAACCACCCAACCCGGGGCCGCCGCCTCACCGCCGAATGACCGTGGCCACAGCGACACCGGAAGAGGGCTGGGACGCTTACTGGGGGGAAGAGGACAATACCGACCCCGACCAGCCGGCGGGAAATGCTCCCCGCCTGCTCTGAGACGCGTGGCGAGGCAGGCGGTGGGACAGCAACGCGGACCACCTCAACGAAACGACAAAAGCTCCGTAATATGGGCAGCAATTCAACTCTCTACCGGCAACGGAGCCACCACGGCCGCGGCACTAGTGGACTCGGGGTGCTCAAAAAACCTCATCCACCCCGACCTAGTCGCCAAACTCGACCTCCGCTGCTTCCCCCTCCCCACGCCGCTGGCATTCCACCAGCTGGACGGCTCTACAGCGGGAGGGAAACCAGCCACGCTACAGACCGAGCCGGTCACCCTGCAAATGGGCACTCACACCGAGCGCACATCGTTCGTAGTCACGCACATCGGACGGCCCATTGCAGTCCTGGGGATGCCATGGCTCGCGACAAACAACCCGCGGATCAACTGGGCGACCCGCACCTTCACATTCGGCGACGGCGAGTATCGAGCACCAGTTCCAGCCGGCAAAAGCAACCCCACGGTAGGACGAGCGGAGGCGACCACACAAGACAACGCCGCTACCACAGCAGACCTACCAGAACAATACGCCGACTTCTCCGAGGTCTTCGGAGAGGCAGAGGCTGACCAATTACCCCCCCACCGCAAGACGGATTGCCGGATCGACCTACTGCCCGACGTCCCCTTACCTCGACCAAAAATCTATTCGATGACCCCGAAGGAGATGGCAACCCTCCGGGAGTTCATCGATAAAAACCTAGACAGGGGATTCATAGAGCCAGCATGCTCACCGGTCGGAGCCCCCGTCTTATTCCGGGAGAAGAAAGACGGGACCCTACGGCTCTGCACCGACTACCGGGGCCTAAACGCGGCTTCCCTGTCCAACAAATACCCCTTACCCCTGGTGAAGGACATGCTCACCCACCTGTCCACGGGCAAAGTCTTTTCCAAATTGGACCTTCGCGAGGCGTACTATCGCATCCGAATCAGGGAGGGGGATGAATGGAAGACGGCCTTTAACTGCCCCCTAGGCGCTTTCCAGTACAAGGTACTGCCCTTCGGACTCGCGGGGGCCCCTGGGGTGTTCATGCAGCTCATCAATGAGGTACTGCATGAACATCTGTTTAAAGGGGTCCTGGTCTACATCGACGACATCCTTATTTACACAAAAACGCACGAGGAACATGTAACCCTAGTCAGGCAAGTCCTCGACAAGCTCAGAAGGGCGCAGCTCTATGCAAAGCCTACAAAGTGCGAGTTTCACAAAGAGCGCCTAGACTATCTGGGGTATCGAATCTCCGGGGACGGCATCGAAATGGACCCCGCAAAAGTCGAAGCGGTGCTAAACTGGGAGTGGCCCCGCAACAGACGGCAACTACAGAGCTTCCTGGGATTCGCGAATTTCTACAGGTCATTCGCCCGGGGGTTCGCTGAGATAGCCCTCCCCTTAACGGACCTCCTCAAAACCAAAGGGGTGGGGGACACCCGACGCGCCAAGAACCCAGGCACAGTGCTGAATTGGACTCCCGCGTGCCAGACCGCATTCGACAAGCTGAAAGCGCTGTTCACTACGGAGCCAATCCTCGCGCACCCGGACCCAGAACGGCCGTTCGTGGTCCAAGCCGACGCCTCAGACTTCTCCCTGGGAGCCATCCTGCTACAGAAAGACCCCACGGGACTCCTGAAACCATGCGCCTACCTGTCAAGGAAGTTCTCCGAGACAGAGAGGCGATGGCACGTCTGGGAGAAAGAAGCCTTCGCGGTGAAATCGGCACTAGAGACTTGGCGACACCTACTCGAGGGAGCCACCCAACCATTCGAGGTCTGGACGGACCACCGGAACCTCGAGGCCCTACGAACGCCTAGACGCCTTAGCCCAAAACAGGTCCGATGGGCCCAATTCTTCAGCCGCTTCGATTTCCAGCTGAAGTTCATGCCGGGCAAGAAGAACTTCCTGGCCGACGCCCTCTCCCGACTGCCCCAAGACGAAGAGCCCGCCCCAGACACCATTGGGACGGTCCTATCCGCCTCGCAACTGGGGATGGCCGTGACCACCCGAAGCGGCGCACGGAGGCAGCTCGACTCTACGGCGCAGCCGACGGCGGGACAACCGGCGACGGAAAGAAGCCAACCGCAACTACCAGGGGGAATGCGCACGGACCTCGCCGCCGCCCTCAAAACCGACCCCTGGTTCCTGGCGAACCCCAACAAGGTAACAATGGCGCAAGACCTGGCATGGGGGGAAGGCAGAATCTACGTCCCGGACTCGCAACGCCAGGCGATCTTGCATAGGTCACACGACGCCAAGCAAGCGGGACACTTTGGGTTCCTCAAGACCCTACACCTCACACGGCGTCAATTCTGGTGGCCCGCGCTCAGGCGAGACGTAAAAACCTACGTGGCGTCCTGCCCAACGTGCGCTAGGGCCAAACGGGCACCAGGCAAACCCGCGGGGCTATTGCAACGGGTGGCAGAACCCTCCCGCCCATGGGAGGAAATCTCTATGGATTTTATAGTGGACCTCCCACCCAGCCAGAAGAAAATGGCCATTTGGGTGGTGAAGGACTACTTCTCAAAGCAGGCCCACTTCATCCCCTGCACGTCGGTCCCATCCTCACAACAGCTAGCCAAACTCTTCCTCATCCACGTGTACAGGCTACACGGATGTCCCGCACGTGTGGTGACCGACAGGGGCACACAGTTCACCTCCAAATTCTGGCGGGCCTTCCTGAAGCTGACGGGGACCCAACAGGCCCTATCTACGGCTTGGCACCCTCAGACGGACGGAGCCACTGAGGTTCTTAATGCCACCTTAGAGCAATTTATACGATCTTATACCAACTACCACCAAGACGACTGGGCTGAACTGCTCCCGTTCGCCGAAGTCGCATACAACAACGCCGTCCACACGAGCACGGGGAAAACTCCGTTCGAAGTAGTCTCGGGGCGCGACTTCGTCCCCATACCGGAGCTACCTCAACCCCCGGAACCCCAGGTGGACGCTAGCGACTGGGGACGGAAGATCGCAGAAGCATGGCCAGTAATCACGGCGGCGCTGAAGGAGGCACAGGCTGCCTACAAAGAGCAGGCCGACAAGCACCGGCGCCAACAACCGACGTTCCAGGCGGGGGATATGGCCTATCTATCCACCAAGTTCCTAAAGTCAACCCAACCCTCGAAAAAACTGGGGCCTAAGTACATCGGGCCGTTCCGAGTCACGCAAATAGTGAACCCGGTAGCAATACGCCTGGACCTGCCACACAACCTCCGGAGACTCCACCCGGTGTTCCACACCAGCCTCCTAAAACCGGCAACCACCTCCCGATGGCACCCAAGCACGCCACAGCCCGCACCGCTAATGATCGACGGGCAACACCACTTCGAGATAAGGGACATTCTCGACTCCCGCAAGCAACGAGGAACTCTACACTACCTGGTCAGGTGGAAACACTTCCCCCACCCGGAATGGGTGGCGGCGCACAACGTTAACGCGCCTGACCTGACCAGAGAATTTCACCGGGCATACCCCGACAAACCGCAACCAAGGTCAGCAAAACCAAACCCCCCCCCGCAGGCCCCCCCCCGCCTCCCGTGCCCCAAGGGAAAGGGCCCCCCCCAAGCCTGCGACTTGGGTGGACCTTCCCCCCCCCGGGACTCACTCCCCCCGCCCCGGGCCCACGGGGTGGTGACAAATGATCGCCAGCACCCTCCCCCCGCCCCCCGGCCGCGGGGGAGTGGCAAGCAAGTCAACAGGGCAACCTGGGGGCAACGCCCAGGAGCCACAACAAAGGCGACGCACTCTAAATAAGAAAAGAAGGGCCCTACCTGGAGCTGAGAAGCACCCGACCAGCCACGCCTCTCGCCTCGCTGAACTGAGCCAAACAAACAGGGTGTGGCTGGAGCATGCGCACGCCAGGTCAGGACCCGAGCATGCGCACCATGGACACACCCGGGGAAGACACGTGGCAGAGGGAGGAGCAAAGGGAGGGGCGACAACTACTCCGGCGGGAACTTTGAAAAAAAAAAAAAAATGTGGCGTTTTGACAGCTCCACGGGGAAAACCCAGAAAACCGGGGGAGAACACTATTCGAAAAGGGGGCAGTATGTCATGAGTGCCGTTGAGCTAAAGTCATCAGCGCAATGGCACACATGACAATGACAAGGAAATAAGTGAAGGGGCACAAGTTAAGTAGCCATCAACCCACAACGACTAACGGCTAACAAACAATAGCTAAACGGATCACGGAGCCACCCAAGCCATCAGCGGCAATACAACGGGGATCGCCCAGCTGAAAGCAATCAGCAGAAGAATGGAAACCTGATGATGGGCGATCCTGGAAACCCTCACCCACCGGCAGGGCAACGCATGGGACAAAGGGGGGTGACGTGACCGTGAGCGAGGGGGCGCTGACCGGCGCGGGGTATTTAAACCCCGCACCGGCGCGCTCCTGTCACTCTCAGCTTTTTTCTACCAACGCTGTACCTGCCCTGCAATAAACCAGAGCCTGATTCGCAAACCAGTGTCTGAATGTTATTCAGAGGGAGGCAGCGCATGACATTATTGAAAAGTCATCAAGGTGTGATCATCAGCTGCATTTCTTTGACTTAACTGAAATTTGATCTCCTGGCACTCTTCCCCAAACTCTATTGCCAGGATCACCTTTAAACATGTAGGAGAATCATGGAACATGTAGTAAGCTTAGTAGTCATTCATATGTAGTACTTAAACCCTCTTACAGTGTAACTATGGGGAAAGCAAGGAACCTATGTGCATCTACTTGAATGCCAGCATGGCTTTTACTGCTCTGTGCATTTAAGTTCTCTTTCTTTGACCTTGTTGGTTTTCAATATCTATGTGTGGTGAAAAAAGTTTATATTTTGGGGAGTACACAGTAAGTATACCCACTGAATATGTGTTGTACATGGTAAGTCTGTAGTATAGAAAGATGTGTATTTTAGTAGAGATAAAACTGACAATCTTATCTAAGAGGAACTGATCCTGTTTAGGTTTTACCAAAACTTCCAGTTCTCAAGCAGCAATCCCAACTGTGGCACCTCAGGTAATATAAATGTGATAAACTGTTGGAAGTATGTCAGTGTTAATCTCCTTGCCATGAAAGAGCATGTCTATATAATATACAGTGGCTTGTCAAAAGTGTCATTTTCTTTTGGTAATGCTTGCACCATTTTTTTTTAATCCTAGGAAGACAATGCAGATCTCAAATGCCAATTGCATTTTGCTAAAGAAGAGTCTGCTCTAATGTGCAAAAAACTAACCAAGTTAGCCAAAGAGAATGACAGTATGAAGGATGAGCTGACAAAATACCAGTCCTTGTATGGGGACCTGGAAAGCTCTCTCTCCATAGAAGAGCTGGCTGATTCACCTCACTCCAGAGAAGCTGAACTGAAGGTCCACTTGAAACTTGTTGAAGAAGAAGCCAACATCCTGAGCCGCAGAATAGTGGAGCTTGAGGTTGAAAATCGAGGACTGAGGGCAGAGATGGATGACATGAAGGGGCAGGGAGATAAAGACCTTTTGGGACAAGATATCCAGTTGGCTTTCTCCATGACAAACAATGGAGACTCAGGGGAGAGTGTGGCAGAACTCAGGCGGCACTTGCAGTTTGTGGAGGAAGAGGCAGACCTGTTGAGGCGCTCATTGATGGAACTGGAGGAACAGAATAAGCTCCTCATGAATGAGCTCAATAAGTACAAGTCAGACCATGACCTGGATATCACTTTGTCTGAGGACAGCTGTTCAGTGATCAGCGAGACTTCTCAAGAAGAGCTGGCTACTGCCAAGGTCCAAATCAGTGAGCTCAGTGGCAAAGTTAAGAAGCTACAGTATGAGAACCGTGTGCTACTCTCCAACTTGCAACGTTGTGATCTTGCCTCTTGCCACACCACCCGGCCCATGCTGGAGACAGATGCTGAGGCTGGTGATTCTGCCCTGTGCATCCCAACCTCGCTTTGGAAAGAAATTCCCATTGGGGGAGAAAATGATGCAAAGGAGAGAGTACCTAGCAATGGCTTCAGCAAAACTCATGAAAGCAGCCCCAGCCAGCTTTTCAAATTTAAAGACTTTGAGACCCTCCTTGACATCAGAGACCAGGCTGCTCTTGTCAGCAAAGCTATTGATGTCCTGATTTCTGATGCCAATGGCTTTACCTCTAGCCTCAAACTTTGCATGGACAATGACTGTGCACAGCTAGTGCTGAGTGAGGCAATGGACAATGAGAATACTACAGACTCTAAACTGATCAATGCTATTTTGATGCGGCTTGGAGTCCTGCAACAGGAGCTAAACACCTTTATGAAGAAAGTGGACCATATTGGTGGCTGCTTGAAAGATCAGCAGGATTCCCTACCAAGTTCCAGCTCCCAGGATTCCACCAAAGAAGCTCTACGAAAAAGTCATGGTGCTGAGTTCCAGGTGAGGGTTTCTCTGAGTTGTTGACAGTGATTCCCTTACAGTTATTATTGCTTTATTTGCTGTACAGTACTGTTTTCTCTTGCCTTAACCAATCAGAACCTGACCCTGTTAATGTAACTTCCTTTTTCTACTTTCTCAGAGTGAAATGACAAACTAACAACTAGTTCACTGCATGGAACTGAGGCCACTAACAAGATAGGACTCTGGTTAACAGAGTGTGCATGGGGCAGGAGATGGATTGCCTAGAGAAATGCATAATACATTGTAACCATGACTGAAATCTAGATCAGATGTAGGGCAGAAAAGCAAAATCATAGCCCTGCCAGAAGGGGATTACATTTGATAAGGTGGGCTTATATACATGTTTTTCAGGTAATCAAGATCATGTGCAGTGACCTTTCCAAATTATTTTCACATATTGATAGAGTTGCCCTGAAATAGCATCCATTCAAGGTAATTCTCCAAAGTCAATTCGGTGAGAGAAAACATTAGCTTTCAAGGTTTTTGTCTGACATAGTAATTTTGGTGAGATTTACTGAGATGACTTTGTTTGCCATATAATAAAGGTAATTTGGGTCTTTGTCAAATGCATGCACTTTCCCTGTTTAGAATGGAGAGATGGAAGTATGCTTGAAACTGTATCTCTGCAGGCAAATTGTGTGTTGTATCTCGGCTAAGCTAGCTACCTATTTAGGAATTTTCAATCTTGCTGGCTGGACCCTGGTGTAGCAAGACAAAATGTAGGTTGCTGACCAGGAACTAGTGTGCCAAGAACGATATGAAAGACCTCTGCTCTTATGGGAAAGGGGGTTTGGGGGAATGACTGGATTGCAACCTCCTGAAGCACACTCCAAATTTTCAGAGTTCTATTTTTGTGCATGCACTGGCCCCCTCCGTTATTCCAGCTAGCCACACCCTCACCCCTGGCACTGCATGGCACCATAACTGGTGTTTGCACATTTTTTCCCTCTTTCTCTTTTTCCCCTCCCCAAACAATCCAGCCCACATGTCTGCTCATTTTGTGTCTCCTTTTATTTTCTACTTTGTCTTCTGCCACAGTAGTGAAGCTCCTCTTCCTCTTCATCCTTTTTGTTGTCTTGTAGCTCTCTTTATTGTTCCTGAGACCCATTTGTTTTGTTTCTGTTCTTTCTTTTCTTTTCTATTCTTTTGGTTTGTTCTCATTAACTTGCCCATGCATGCAGCAGTCTGACTTTAGGGAGGCCCCAGACTGGGATGTCGGGGAGAGCAGGCCCTCTGATCTATATCGCAGTAGCAGCAGCAACACTGCCAGCATCAATTCAGAAGCCAACATGGAACTTGACCGGAGCTACAAGTCATACCAACGAGAGGAGAAGGATTCTTATGTGTCTGAGGTATGTGCTCACGTTCCCAAAGGAAGAGCGGATGGCCAACTGGGGACTCTGGGAAGAGTTACTTGGCTGGGAAAATATCAGTTAATTTCATATAGGTTAAGTGGAAAAAAATGAAGGCAAGGTCCTGGTTCATCCACCTTTGCATTTTCAGCTCTGCTAAACCTTTGGGAAGAGCCAGATTGGAATCTGTAGATACCAACACTTGCAGAGATCTCAGTAATCAGCAGTGTGTTAAGCTGAATACATAAATAACAACTAACAGCTTCCCTGAACCTGGTGTCCATCAAATAGGATGGGTTGTGGCACTGTGTTGGCTACAGATCATGGAATTTGAGCCAGCCTAACACATTGGGAGAGCACCATATTGAGGAAAACTGAAGTATAAAATACAAAGGATTTAAAGGAAGACTTGCTGGCTTCTTGGGCAAAATTACACTTTGAAAGCTTTTAGCAAGATATGCAATAGACTGAGTCCTTTCTGATGTCCATAGGGCCATTGCTGACAATTTTTCCAGGATTCTTCCTTTCATGTTACTTTTTAGAGTTCTCATATGTATCAGTTGTTATATTAAAGCATATGCACAAAGCCACCTTGCTGCAAAGCACAAATCTTGGGAGATTTGTGCACAAAGACACACAAAATGATGAATATTGCTCCCTCTATATCATAAACAGGTTTTTTTGGTCTTCTCCCAAATAGCATAGAGATATTGGGGCTTGTCATGATACCTCCTCTGACTATTGGCTTTTAAACTGTCCTTGCAGATCAAAGAACTGCAGCTAGTTCTTTCTGAAGCTAATGAGAGCTTGAGGGGCCTGCAGGAACAACTTTCCCAAGAAAGGCAGTTGAGGAAAGAGGAAGCAGAGAACTTCACACAGAAAATCTGCCAGGTTAGTGATATTTGTATGGAGTCATCTTCTGGGATGCAAGAAGAGCTTGTAGAAAATATATAAGAGGGCATTGGTGCAAGCTTATTCCTTATGCTGCTTCAACCACTTCACAGTTGCGTGAAAGCACAAAATACTTTTATTCTGCCCATTCTGGCTACCGACAAAGAAGCAAATGCTTTCATTGGCATCTCTGTATGCTGGAAGTGTATCGCCCTGGATCAGTACAGAGCAAGCATACAGTGATGCTCTATCTAAACTCTGTTACTTGGAAAATACTTGATGATTCTCTGGTATTAAGCAGAATTTATGGAATGAACTCTGGACACATCCAAACAAAGGTGGAGTGCTGCCTGAAACCTTTGGTTATTTCTTTCTCCCACACCATTACTCTGAACAATGTACAGGATGGAACTTGCAGTTCCACTTTCTCTTCTCCATAAAGCAGTAGTAAAAGAAATACTACGGCATGTTAAATTCTCTTGCAGTCAGTTATTCCTTGGCTTTCCTAGCTACTCTAATGGCATCTGTAACAATACATTGCGTATGAAATATTGCAGCAATGCTTCATGGAAACATTTTGTGAAGACAAAATGTAGAGAAATACTGAGATAGCCTTGAAGAACGTATGTGGCAGCTGCAAGGACATGAACTTAGCTTGAAAAACAGGAGAGGGTGAGGAAGAAACTCAGGATTGCCCTGCCTTGATTGTCTTTGGTATAAGAGGGAGGAAGAGGGAAACCTGTCAGGCTTTCAAGTGTCTGTTCTTATACCCTCTAACAGTAGAGTCCCAATAGTTCTTGAGATGTCTGTTTACTAAGCTCACCTACCTTGAAGGTCTGTCAGTAACCAAGGCTTTTTTGTATATGCCATCCATGAACACTGTATAACCCAGTATTTAGGCATTGGGTATGAACTGCACAGTAATGATTATAAACATCTCAGAATTCTGTTTTTTTTTTTTAGTCATATGGCATAGCAGTTTGGTATTCATGCTGCTTTTTCTTGCTGGGAAATTCTTGTGAGGTCCAGCAGCCAGCTGGGTGACCACGGGCCAGTCACTTTCTCTCAGCCCAACTTGGTGCAATGTAGACTAGCCTCCTCTTGGTGCACCCCGGGCAACGTGACTTGTCACGGCTAAAGAGTCTACACATCTGGCTGCTGGACCTCAGAATTCTGTGACTTCTTGTAACAGAGAGAAATGTGAAAGCTGCGCAGTATGCAGTATCAGCGGAAGGTTTAGGTAGAGAATGTGTGAGTATCTGCATGCATGCACCCAGATGCATTATGGTTTGAGTGCATAAAGGTTGCTCAGAATATTTTTATGGGTCTTAGTTGAAATTCCTCCATATTTTGTTCCCATATGCTTTTAACCTTTTTTTTTTGGTTTTCCATACCAAGCATTTCAAAGATGTTTAAAAAACAAACACCAGTGAAAGAGAAGGAAATATTCATGCCTTCCATACATTAGATTTTTCTTGGGCACATTCTTGGTTGCTTTGGTTTAATGTGTACTGGCTTTGCTGGTACCTCCCTCTGTATAAAGTTCTCAGTTTCTTCCCATACTTCATCAGCTGAAGGATGATCACCAGAAAGCCCTCCTGAGAAGAGAATTTGAGCTGCAGAGCCTGTACCTTCAGAGGAGGCTGGAGCAGAAATTCTGGAGCCAGGAGAAGAACCTTCTGGTACAAGAATCCCAACAGTTCAAGCAAAATTTCCTGCTTCTTTTTATGAAGCTCAAGTGGTTCCTGAAGCATTGGCGGCAGGGGAAGATCTTACAAAATGAAGGCAGTGATTTCTTGGAGGTATGGCAGTCTTTGACCATGAACTTCTGCACTAAGTAATCAAAATCTTCAACTGACATTAACAAAGATAACTGTGACATTTGCCTTGAGCATACCCTGTTGTTTTAACATCTTTTATTGTCTTAAGACAAGGTTGGGTGCTATCATAGTTCAAGCTCTGTCAAACATGCAAGGAATGGACCTTATATCCATTCTTCCTTATCTTTTTCAAGTCCTTCATTCTTTGAAGGCAAAAGTTACTATCTAGCTTTTGGCATTAGATGGTTTTCTCAATAGCATATCTTGGTGAAGGTCAGCAACTGAGATGTAGGGCAATTTTACATGTGAGACTTAAATCAGCTTTGTTTAAATTCCTAATGCAAACATTAAATTCCGTATGTACGTGTCAAGTCAACTTTGGCTAGGACATACATTCTACCTCTTCTACTCTAAGAATGGGGAATTTGTAGTCTTTGAGATACTGTAAAACTGCAGTTCACAGTAGCCCATCAACAAAACCAATAGTGAGAGAAGTTACACTTCAACATTTGGATGGGTTCTTATCCCTGCTCTACTGCATGAAGAACAGTCACGAGTGACATAAAAAGCATGTGCAGACTTAAATATGCATTTTTACTTTCATTCCTTAAATTATGGTAAGGGAATTAATTTGCAGCAAGGCTTTTCCATGAATGTAGAGAAAGCATGGTGCTTTAAAAAGAGGTGTGTAGTAGCATCTCCACCCTTCTTTGCATTCTGTTAGCCTCATTCTTGCCTTCCTCCATCTTATTTTCACTACTGGGTGGAAAAGGAATTATTTTACTTGACAGATAAGGTTTTATCAAGTTGTCTTGGCTCTGAATATAAGGAGAAGCAAGGCCATGTTAGATGAACAAAATAGTTTCTCATCGTTATCAGAGTAACAGATTCATGCTAAGTGAAATAGAGTGCATGGTTTGTGTGCAGCTGAAAAATTGCAGGCCTGGCAACAACAGCCTCTTTATATGCCAGTATACTGTGAAATCCAAAAGGATGATTCTGTCCAGGCACAAATGTCTAGAAAGGTGCCTGATATGGAAACACAAGAGAGAGGGTGATACTGAACATAGTTGTGATGATGTGGCATGGAAATATTTTTGTGCGGCTGCTTATTCTAGCATCTCACCTTGGGTTATAGGCTCAGTCCATTGACAATTCTCAACCTGTCATCTCTGCTTCAAGGGTCCAGCAGGCTCTGTACTAGTAGGTTCTTTTCAGAGCACAAAGCAGCTAATAGTAGTTATGGTAGATTCCTACTCATTGTTTGCTCTTTTTAGGTGAATAGCATGAAAGAACTATATTTGCTAATTGAAGAAGAAGAACTAAGCCCACAGCAGCAAGCAGATAAGACGACGTATACTGGAGATCCTTGGTCTCAGAACACGGTAAGATGGAAAAGGAGAGCAATGGAATGAGGAATCCATTCTGTATGGAACTTGTGATCACTTACAATATATCCCTTAGAATACTTATTGTTTGGTATATCCCTGAATGACATGCGTTTGAATGTATGAACTGACCTGACTGAAAAATATGCAGTCTGAGGTGATGTAACAGTTTTGTCCATGGTGGTTGATGTGTGAACTACTGTGGGTAAAACTTTCGTATCACCACAAACTGTATTTATTTATTTATCAAATTTTATCGCTGCGCATCTCCCCCCAAAGGATGTATGCTTTTCCTAATGAGTTCACCCATTCAGATGTAATCAATATTCAGGTATCAAAGCAGCCTAGCCCATAGTATTCTCTTCCCACTTGGGATATGATGAAGAAAGTAATCTGCAGAAGCATTTGCAGAGAAGAGTTGCAGCTTAGGAGTATCAGTGAAGGCTGTAAAGAGGGCCTTCCTGACCCTTTTCATGCTACTTGTTCTTTTTTGTCCAGAGACTCAGGAATATATAAACCTGCCCTTGTTTCTAACTTTCATTGTTCTCTTTCTGAACTGAAAGCTTCATTTGCACATGCATTCAGTACCCATGTATATCTACAAACTCAAAGTTTAGCTGGACAGACTTGTTTTGAATTCCAGAAACACTGAGATACAATGTCCACTACACGTATTACCTTATGTAATGTGCCATTCCCATATTCTTCTATAACTTATAACAAGGTTTGGAAAGTTCCAGATTGTTAGTCTTCTCATACCTTTTCGTACTATCTAGTTGAGTGCCATCACCTCATCCAGTTCATGGGTTTTGGGAACCCCTTTTGTGTTTTGAAAAACATCTCTTGTACTGTCTTAGAAATCTTCACCCTGGTGTTCTTCCACAAGCCACAGAATACCACAATAAACATCTTTCTATAGCTTGCTTTGAGTGGGTCGCACGTACTCCATCTTTCATACATCTCTGTTCACACCCAAATGCATAGGAGGGAGTGTTGTATATGACTCAAACAACTGAAAATCAACATGTATAATAATTACAGAAACGTTGGTAACAATACGATGGTAGAGATAGAGCACACCTGTCACATTCTGATGGCCCAATTTTCAGTCTTGGCATCTCCAAAAAAAAAAAAAGACGGTCCAGATAATGTTGCGTGCACACATTTAGGCACTTCTGGTTACATTGGATATTTCAGTGAATCTCTAAATGAACAGGAGCTGACTTAACCTCTACATAGTACAAACACTATATCTTTTTGCAAATTTGAATGCGTATTCATTATTTAAGTGCAACTGTTTTCAGATTTATAAGAAAACAGTACAGTTTGATGATGGGTGTTGAAATGTTTGCATTAATTATTTTTGCCTGAGACTGTGGATACCTACTGCCTGTCAGAATCAACAAATTGGGTATTCATGCAGAATTCTGAATTTGCATCAGTGAGCTTCCTATGCCTACACCTAAATAATCTCCACTTTACACAGTGCATTGGAGAAGAAAAGAACTGTGCAGTTTCCTCCCTTCTAGTGATCTGTGTGTGTGAAAGAATTTGATTTGTTACTTCTGTACACTACATGTAACAACAAGGAGAGAGAATAAATTGTTCACTTCCTCCAGAGCTCAGGGAAGGAAGATGGTATCACAGTGGGTTTTTTTTTTTCTGAGTCTAAGCAAAAGGATTCCTCTCTCATTCTTTTGTAGCAGCATGCAGTGATGTGATGGTGCTTGTTTGTTTGTAATCTTGATCTGCATTGCTAATTATACTCTTATCGTCTCTCTTAACTGGGTATTTTCCTAACCATGTTGCTTTGGAGGTGGGCATTCTATTTTAACACATCTAGACATTTCTTTTTTTCTCATGATAGGTTCAAAGTATGACATCCATCTTGCCTTTTACTTTATGCATACCTTCCTTCCCACTGTCACACAACTGATTGCCAAACACCACCCACTCCAACACTGGTTTCCCCAACAAATCCTATGGGAGAAGCAATTAGGCAGTGGCTCAGAATGCTGCCAACTGCTCCATTCTTAAACCACCACCTTCTATCCTGGTCACATGACCTAGGCTGGAGCTGTTACTGCGGGATTGGAAATAATTGCATAAGACATGCTGTGCAGGCTTTCCCTACCTTATTTAAAAACTTTTTTTACATTTATAGCCCACCCTGTCTTCAAAGAATTCATAATGGTGAACAGCGTCTCCTTCCTTGAATAGTAAACTTTTGAGATAGGTTAGTTGAGAGAGAACGATTTAGCCAAAGCAAATTGGAATTTGGGGCACTTCGGCCATAGTCCAACAGTGCAGACATCCTAGCACACTGCTTTTCAACATTTCCTCTTGCATGCTGCTCCATCAAAACTCTTTTCTTTCTGAAACTGATATAGATTGCTAACCTTTTCTTTAGTCCTGAATATTGCACAATATGGCACGAGCACCATCTTTTTCCTTTTTGTATTCTTTTTAGCCCAATGAATATACCAAGACCTTGTCAGATATGAAGGTGATCTTGAAGGAACTATGCACAGAACTACGTGAAGAGAGGAGAGGCGTGAACGAACTGCAGCAACAGTTTGCCAAAGCCAAAGCCACCTGGGAGATGGAGAGAACTGAACTCAAGTGTCTTATCACTCAGGTTAGAATCCAAGAAACATGTTTAGACCCAGATACCAATTTGATCAAATAAAAAATAGTTTCTCCATTGGAATCTTTCAACAAATAGATGGTAATTGCTCTGCTTGTAACTGCTGCAAAGAAGATTGGAAGTCACTTCCTTAGATATCTTTCTTTTTCTTGCTTTTTTTGTTATTCTTCACTTTTTCTTTTACCTTTTTATAATCTTCTATTTCTTCTACATTTCTGTAGTTTTTAAAATCTTTGTAAAATCTTTTAATAAAAAAGGGAATGTAACAACAGTCTAGGCTTGTCTAGTCAAGAAAGTCATGAAGGTAGCATAATGTCAATTGGTGCAAACTCTGGCTTACAAAAGCAGACTGGAACATGTGTGCCAGAAGTTGCTATGGTTGATATTTTTGGATGGCACTATATTTTTAGTTATAATAGATATGAAGTGTCTCTTCCTCATTACAGCTAATCAAGAAAATTATAATGTAATGTCATTATAGTATGTGCCTCTTTCCTTTTTATTGCCTGAAAAAAGGAGAAAACATACAAAAAAGAAGAAATCAAATCAAAACCTTTATTACAGCCTTTAAGCCAGTGAACACTGCAATAAAAATACATATACCCATAATTATTAATAAAACTAAAAAGGAGACATAAAATACAATTATCGTTTCTCGGCCTTTTGGCTAAGATCAAGTGTAGTAAAAAGACGAAAAAATACAAAAACAAGAAAATAAACTTATTGGGGACATAAATGGAACTTTGATTTTAAATCATGGATTAAATTCTGTCCATATGAAGTTATAATGGTCAGTCTTTCCAGAAACTTGTAGAAAACCAATTCATAGGTAGAGAATGAACAAGTATCTTTAAAACCATAATTTTAAGTTAGGTGTAATAAAGTTACATTCAGTACATGATAAATCTAGAGCTATTCACAGAGTGATAATTTCTAAATATTTGGTATATTGTTCAACATCAAATTAATGTCTTTAAATGTTATTTGTCTCCCTAACACCATAACACCATAATTAAGATTATTAGACCAAATCATGACACATCCATATATCTGTGCCAATGCCTACTTACTAGTATTACATTTCCAACAAAGTGAGGTTAACATCCAGCCTTTGCTTAACACCCCCCAGGGTGTCCAATAAACATGAGAAAAATCTCATGTTGGATTAATTTCATAAGATCATAAGATACATATTTATCATTATTTTAAACAGTAACCCATTGATTTGTTAAAATAGGATATTCCAATCCTCTCTTCCAAATTTCTTGCAGATTTCCAATGTCTAATTTAATAATACTTTTCAACTATCTATAAAAATATACTATAGGTTTAAAATCACCCAGGACTCTTTCCAGTGCTAAAAGAAGTTTAGGAATTCAGGACCATAAATTGCATGGTCAAAAGATTTTTTAACTGAATATATTGCTGAATCCACAGGCACTCTGCTTCCCCCATTGTACACATAACTAAACTCAATGTCTTAAACACAAAAGGGTCTTTACCCTTTTGTCATTTGTCATGATGTCATTGCTCTCCCCTCAGCTGTCCTTGAAGGCTGATAGAGGAAGATTTCTTACACGGAGAGACAATGCCCCTGTGACTCTGGACACACAGAAACAATGGAGCATGTACTTCTCCTGTACTACAGAGACATTTGCACTAGCTCCATCTTACCATTATTAAATAAATATCCAGGGCACGCAAGACAATTTTACACCGCCCTCTTGCTTTCAGCTACCAACCCTGCTACAACATAAAATTTACCTGCAACTTCTAAAACAGGATTGTCCTAGAGTCAGTTTCTCATGAATCACTTTAGTTCAGCAAAGAAACAGAAGTCATGATACAAGCCCTCTGAGCCCAAGTACCTCAAGGGTAGCTTTATCTAGCCATGGGATGACAGTTGATGGAGTGAGAATTTGCAAATTCTTCTGTGAAGATGACACAAGAGGACCCCTTGTCTGAAGTGGAAGATTTGCAGTTCCCTCCTTCCATACAGGTAGTCCTCACTTAACGACCATTCTTTTAACAACAGTCTGAAGTTATGACGGCCTCAGAAAAAGTGCTTTACAACCTGCACTCACACTTACGACTGTTGCAAAACATTGCACCACCCCTGCAGTCATGTGATTGCAATTTGGGCAGTTGGCAGCCAGCTCACGTTTACGACCACTTGCAGCATCCTGCAGTCACGTGATTGCTATTTGCAACCTTGAAGGTTGATTTGCTTAATGACCATGGTGATTTGCTTAAGAACTATGATTCACTTAATGACCATCATAAAAATGGTCATAAAATCAGGTCCGGTCACATAGTGACTCACTTAATAACCACACTGCTTAACAACCAGTTTTCTGGTCCCTATTGTGGTTGTTAAGTGAGGACTACCTGTATAACTCTCCCTCATTTGCTCTTTTCACAACCCTTCTCCTCTCAACCCTGCCCCTACAGGGCAGTTGCACTGTAGGCAACATTCTGAAGAAATCTCAGAGCAACATAGTAAAAGTTGGACATGTTGACTACCTGTGCAGACAGATGTTCTAGCCACCTCAAGATGTTTTGCTCTGAAAACTCCTGTTCAGCAACACTTGTAGGAAAGCCAGCCAAAATAGGAAGCCACTTTGCAGTTTGAGCTGAATGAATTTGCTGCCCCAGACAAAAATCAAAGGAAAAGTAGGTTGGAGGTTGACCTACTGTCCCAATCTGCCATCTGAAATAGTTTTTTCATTGCATCTACTGTTAGGATTTTTAGTAGCCCTTTGGTTCCAGTTAAGAAAGCCAGGATGAAATACCTCCTGCTGATATGCCCACAGCTTTTCTATTGTCTTATTTGTGCATCTCCAGCTTGACCACTATAGTCAGTGCCAGATCCCATGCCAGATAATTATTTGGTTCAGTCTACAGCACTCTGATTTGTTGTTGTTTATTCGTTTAGTCGCTTCCGACTCATGACTTCATGGACCAGCACACGCCAGAGCTTCCTGTCAGTCGTCAACACCCCAGCTCCCCCAGGGACGAATCCATCACCTCTAGAACATCATCCATCCATCTTGCCCTTGGTCGGCTCCTCTTCCTTTTGCCTTCCACTCTCCCTAGCATCAGCATCTTCTCCAGGGTGTCCTGTCTTCTCATTATGTGGCCAAATTATTTCAGTTTTGCCTTTAATATCACTCCCTCAAGTGAGCAGTCTGGCTTTATTTCCTGGAGGATGGACTGGTTTGATCTTCTGGCAGTCCAAGGCACCCTCAGAATTTTCCTCCAACACCACAGTTCCAAAGCATCTATTTTCCTTCTCTCAGCCTTCCTTATGGTCCAGCTCTCACAGCCATATGTTACTACGGGGAACACCATTGCTTTAACTATGCGGACCTTTGTTGTCAGTGTGATGTCTCTGCTCTTAACTATTTTATTGAGATTTTTCATTGCTCTTCTCCCAAGGATTAAGCGTCTTCTGATTTCCTGACTGCAGTCAGCATCTGCCGTAATCTTTGCACCTAGAAATACAAAGTCTTTCACTGCCGCTACGTTTTCTCCCTCTATTTGCCAGTTATCAATCAATGTCATGCGCTGCCTCCCCCTGAATAACATTCAGACACTGTTTTGCGAATCAGGCTCTGGTTTATTGCCGGGCAGGTACAGCATTGGTAGAAAAAAGCTGAGAGTGACAGGAGCGCGCCGGTGCGGGGTTTAAATACCCCGCGCCGGTCAGCGCCCCCTCGCTCACGGTCACGTCACCCCCCTTTGTCCCATGCGTTGCCCTGCCGGTGGGTGAGGGTTTCCGGGATCGCCCATCATCAGGTTTCCATTCTTCTGCTGATTGCTTTCAGCTGGGCGATCCCCGTTGTATTGCCGCTGATGGTTTGGGTGGCTCCGTGATTCATTTGGCTATTGTTTGTTGGCCGTTAGTCGTTGTAGGTTGATGGCTACTTAACTTGTACCCCTTCACCTATTTCCTTGTCATTGTCATGAGTGCCATTGCGCTGATGACTTTAGCTCAACGGCACTCATGACATACTGCCCCCTTTCCGGATAGTGTTCTCCCCCGGGTTTCTGGGTTTTCCCCGTGGAGCTGTCAAAACGCCACATTTTTTTTTTTTTTTTCAAAGTTCCCGCCGGAGTAGTTGTCGCCCCTCCCTTTGCTCCTCCCTCTACCACGTGCCTTCCCAGGGTGTGTCCATGGTGCGCATGCTCGGGTTCTGACCTGGCGTGCGCATGCTCCAACCACACCCTGTTTGTTTGGCTCAGTTCGGCGAGGCGAGAGGCGTGGCTGGTCGGGTGCTTCTCAGCTCCAGGTAGGGCCCTTCTTTTCTTATTTAGAGTGCGTCGCCTTTGTTGTGTCTCCTGGGCGTTGCCCCCAGGTTGCCCTGTTGACTTGCTTGCCACTCCCCCGCGGCCGGGGGGCGGGGGGAGGGTGCTGGCGATCGTTTGTCACCACCCCGTGGGCCCGGGGCGGGGGGAGTGAGTCCCGGGGGGGGGGAAGGTCCACCCAAGTCGCGGGCTTGGGGGGGGCCCTTTCCCTTGGGGCACGGGAGGCGGGGGGAGGCCTGCGGGGGGGGGGTTTGGTTTTGCTGACCTTGGTTGCGGTTTGTCGGGGTATGCCCGGTGAAATGCTCTGGTCAGGTCAGGCGCGTTAACGTTGTGCGCCGCCACCCATTCCGGGTGGGGGAAGTGTTTCCACCTGACCAGATAGTGTAGAGTTCCTCGTTGCTTGCGGGAGTCGAGGATGTCCCTTATCTCGAAGTGGTGTTGCCCGTCGATCATAAGCGGTGCGGGCTGTGGCGTGCTTGGGTGCCATCGGGAGGTGGTTGCCGGTTTTAGGAGGCTGGTGTGGAACACCGGGTGGAGCCTCCGGAGGTTGTGTGGCAGGTCCAGGCGTATTGCTACCGGGTTCACTATTTGCGTGACTCGGAACGGCCCGATGTACTTAGGCCCCAGTTTTTTCGAGGGTTGGGTTGACTTTAGGAACTTGGTGGATAGATAGGCCATATCCCCCGCCTGGAACGTCGGTTGTTGGCGCCGGTGCTTGTCGGCCTGCTCTTTGTAAGCAGCCTGTGCCTCCTTCAGCGCCGCCGTGATTACTGGCCATGCTTCCGCGATCTTCCGTCCCCAGTCGCTGGCGTCCACCTGTGGTTCCGGGTGCGCGAGGATTGGCTCCGTAGTGAACAGCGCTTTCAGCTTGTCGAATGCGGTCTGGCACGCGGGAGTCCAATTCAGCACTGTGCCTGGGTTCTTGGCGCGTCGGGTGTCCCCCACCCCTTTGGTTTTGAGGAGGTCCGTTAAGGGGAGGGCTATCTCAGCGAACCCCCGGGCGAATGACCTGTAGAAATTCGCGAATCCCAGGAAGCTCTGTAGTTGCCGTCTGTTGCGGGGCCGCTCCCAGTTTAGCACCGCTTCGACTTTTGCGGGGTCCATTTCGATGCCGTCCCCGGAGATTCGATACCCCAAATAGTCTAGGCGCTCTTTGTGAAACTCGCACTTTGTAGGCTTCGCATAGAGCTGCGCCCTTCTGAGCTTGTCGAGGACTTGCCTGACTAAGGTTACGTGTTCCTCGTGTGTTTTTGTGTAAATAAGGACGTCGTCGATGTAGACCAGGACCCCTTTAAACAGATGTTCATGCAGTACCTCATTGATGAGCTGCATGAACACCCCAGGGGCCCCCGCGAGTCCGAAGGGCAGTACCTTGTACTGGAAAGCGCCTAGGGGGCAGTTAAACGCCGTCTTCCATTCGTCCCCCTCCCTGATTCGGATGCGATAGTACGCCTCGCGAAGGTCCAATTTGGAAAAGACTTTGCCCGTGGACAGGTGGGCGAGCATGTCCTTCACCAGGGGTAAGGGATATTTGTTGGACAGGGAAGCCGCGTTTAGGCCCCGGTAGTCGGTACAGAGCCGTAGGGTCCCGTCTTTCTTCTCCCGGAATAAGACGGGGGCTCCGACCGGTGAGCATGCTGGCTCTATGAATCCCCTGTCTAGGTTTTTATCGATGAACTCCCGGAGGGTTGCCATCTCCTTCGGGGTCATCGAATAGATCTTTGGTCTAGGTAAGGGGACGTCGGGCAGTAGGTCGATCCGGCAATCCGTCTTGCGGTGGGGGGGTAGTTGGTCCGCCTCTGCCTCTCCGAAGACCTCGGAGAAGTCGGCGTATTGTTCTGGTAGGTCTGCTGTGGTAGCGGCGTTGTCTTGTGTGGTCGTCTCCGCTCGTCCTACCGTGGGGTTGCTTTTGCCAGCTGGTACTGGTGCTCGATACTCGCCGTCGCCGAATGTGAAGGTGCGGGTCGCCCAGTTGATCCGCGGGTTGTTTTTCGCGAGCCATGGCATCCCCAGGACTGCAATGGGCCGTCCGATGTGCGTGACTACGAACGATGTGCGCTCGGTGTGAGTGCCCATTTGCAGGGTGACCGGCTCGGTTTGTAGCGTGGCTGGTTTTCCTCCCGCTGTAGAGCCGTCCAGCTGGTGGAATGCCAGCGGCGTGGGGAGGGGGAAGCAGCGGAGGTCGAGTTTGGCGACTAGGTCGGGGTGGATGAGGTTTTTTGAGCACCCCGAGTCCACTAGTGCCGCGGCCGTGGTGGCTCCGTTGCCGGTAGAGAGTTGAATTGCTGCCAATATTACGGAGCTTTTGTCGTTTTGTTGAGGTGGTCCGCGTTGCTGTCCCACCGCCTGCCTCGCCACGCGTCTCAGAGCAGGCGGGGAGCATTTCCCGCCGGCTGGTCGGGGTCGGTATTGTCCTCTTCCCCCCAGTAAGCGTCCCAGCTCTCTTTCGGTGTCGCTGTGGCCACGGTCATTCGGCGGTGAGGCGGCGGCCCCGGGTTGGGTGGTTTGGGGCTAATTTTCGGGGTGGGCTTGGGCGCGCTGGTCGGCGGTCGGTTGGCGAAGCAATCCGCCGTCTTGTGCCCTAATTTGCCACACCTCCCGCAGGGCTCCCGGTTGAACTTCTTTTTTGGGTATATGGGGCCGGCCATCCCCCCGTGTGGTGCGGGTACCTTTTTCCCGGCATCGTTTGTGTCTTCCGTGGTTGTCATGAGGAAGGTGCGGTGCGCGTGTTCGGCTTTCCCCGCGAGGTGGATCCACCCGTGTAACGTTTCTGGGTCGTCGCGGTAGAGGGCCCATTGGAGAACGTCGCGGTTGAGCCCCCTTTTGAAGATTTCCAGCAGGGTGGTCTCGGACCAGTCGCTGACCTTCCCCGCGAGGGCTTTGAACTCCAGGGCGTAGTCAGGGACCGTGCGGGTGCCCTGTTTAAGTCTTTGGAGTGCGCTTTTCGCCCGCACTTTGGCTAGGGGGTCTTCGAAGTAGTCTTTCATCTCTTTGATGAAAGCAGGGAAGGTGGCGAGGGCGGGGGAGCTGGACTCGTACAGTTGGACGTACCAGTCCGCCGCCCTGTCTTGGAGTTTGATCGCCACGGCGGCGATCTTGTCGGCCTCGGAGTCATAGGAGTGTCCGTGCCTCCCCATGAACTCCCTAGCGTTGGTCACAAAAAACGAGAGTTTTGTGGGGGTCCCATCGAAGAAGATGGGGAAGTCCTTTGGGGCCCGGGCGTTTTGTGCGGCCCCGCCTCTCGCTTCTCGGGGTGTGGTGTCGGCCGCCTGTGCCGTCTGCTGGCCCTCCGCTGGCCCGTGTGGGTTCGATGCTTCGCTCGGGGTGTGGGCTTGTGCGGGGACGTCGTTGGGTGGCGCGGGGGGCATAAGCGCCTGGAGCATGGTCCGGAGTTCCGTCAGCTGAGCCCGCATGGCCGCGAGTTCAGCTCGTGCCTCCTCGTCCACAGCCCGCGCCGCCGCTGGGGCCGGTTCCGTTGGCGCGTCCTCGGGGGTGGGTTGCCGGCGGGGTTCATCGTCCCTCTGCCGCGGGTCCGCTTCCTCCGCCGTCTGATGGGTGTCTCCGTCGTCCTCCTCCGTGTCGAGCGCCGTGGGGCTGTCGCTCCACGCCCGTTGCTGGGGTGCGATGTGGGGCGCGGGGTCCTCCGCTGGTTTCGGAAGTCGTGCTGCTCCCTCCCGCGGTCGGGTTGCCTCCGTCGCCATCTCCCCTTGGGGTTGGAGCTGAGGCTCGGGTCGGGTGGGGTGGGCGTCCATGGCTCCGGGAGTCCGCGGTGCCTCTGGCCTTGGTCGGTCCTCCTCTGTCTCTTGCCGCGCGGCTCGCCCTCCTTGCCCGCGCCGTTCCGGCCTCATCTTGCTGGTCTTCTCGCCGTCTACTCCTCCCGCGGCTCGTTGTCGTCCGGTGGGGCTCGGCGAGGCTGAGTTTATGACTCTCAGCTTTATGTCATGCGCTGCCTCCCCCTGAATAACATTCAGACACTGTTTTGCGAATCAGGCTCTGGTTTATTGCAGGGCAGGTACAGCATTGGTAGAAAAAAGCTGAGAGTGACAGGAGCGCGCCGGTGCGGGGTTTAAATACCCCGCGCCGGTCAGCGCCCCCTCGCTCACGGTCACGTCACCCCCCTTTGTCCCATGCGTTGCCCTGCCGGTGGGTGAGGGTTTCCGGGATCGCCCATCATCAGGTTTCCATTCTTCTGCTGATTGCTTTCAGCTGGGCGATCCCCGTTGTATTGCCGCTGATGGTTTGGGTGGCTCCGTGATTCATTTGGCTATTGTTTGTTGGCCGTTAGTCGTTGTAGGTTGATGGCTACTTAACTTGTACCCCTTCACCTATTTCCTTGTCATCGTCATGAGTGCCATTGCGCTGATGACTTTAGCTCAACGGCACTCATGACAATCAAGCTGGTTGCCATAATCTTGGTTTTTTTGAGGTTTAGCTGCAAGCCAGCTTTTGCACTTTCTTCTTTCACCTAGTTTCACTTAATTGGTGTTTATTCACTCTAGACCTAGCAATATTATATACTATGTTACTGTGCTCTGATTGTTCCTAAACTCTTGTTATCTTTTCTTCCTTGGATAAGAAAACAAAATAGGATAGGAACCCATCCAGTTTGGGATGCAATATCCTTTCACATAATAAGAATTGGAAACTATGCTTAAAGATTTCTTATTTGACATAATTTAGCACACTTTTAAAATGTGTACGCTTGCATGTGTCTGCCCAGCATTGGTGCTTTAGACTGCTTATGCAGGAGCTTCCTAAGGACCATGTGCATTGGCTTTGGGAAGGAAGGAAGAAGACAAATCTAGACTAAAATTTGATCTGCATACCATTCTGTAACTCATTGTGTAAATTCACACACTTTTGGTTTTAGATCTATATTTGCACAAGTGCTGCAGGCAAGGAGTTTGTCATGATAACAACATCATTCAGATACCTCCTCTGTAGTATATCAATGTAGCATTTTTTTCTCGCACAGTCTGAAGTGGTGGAGGGTTTGTGACAATAGAAAAACCATTTTAATTTCAGGGTTGATAGGTAACCCATGTTACTGTGAGTTTTGGAAGTTACAGTCTCAGCACATCTCGAAGGCACCAAGATCTAATTTGATCTAATTTGGAGGATCTAACTTGGAGGAAAAATGGAACTTATGAATTGAGTCAAGACAGTATGAATAATTTTGAGGGTCCTGAATATAAGAGTTCTAATAAGCCATGGTTCTCTGCCTGTCAAATCCTTGCCCAATTGTACTGCCCTTGTTCAGGAGGAACAAATCTGAATCTTCTGCTATAAAAAGGAATGCAACCAGGATTCTTTGGCAGCTGCAGAGGAGGCTTAGTGCTCCTCTTTCTTAAATAATCTTTTGGTCTTATCCTGGATGTTGAGAAAAATGGTGAGTGAAATCAGCCCTTGTGGCAAAATAAGCAAGTAAAGCCAGAGATTGAAAAGAGAAACTTGAAGTTAAAAGAGAAAACATTTAGTGTATGTATACAGAGTAGACCAGTGTTTCTCAAACTTGGCAGCTTGAAGATGTGTGGATTTCAACTCCCAGAATTCATGCTGGCTGGGGAATTCTGGGAGTTGAGGTCCACACATCTTCAAGTTGCCACGGTTGAGAAGCACTGGAGTAGGCTGTTTAGATTAACATAACAGGATATGGAAGAGAAATCTGATAGGATGACACTGTCTCCCCTTTCCTGTGGTAGTCTTGCGTAGTGGATGCTGCATAACTGTCTGTCTCAGGCTGCTGCCTTGAGGTATGCTTAACAATAACTCCCATTAAAACTATAACTCCTGTCAAACCAGAAGTTGTAACCTCTTAGATTGAAAGCACAGTCAGCATGTGGCTTACTTTTCTAGGCATTGGGAGTATATTGTCTGTCAGTTTCAAGGCCTGCAAATATATGAAACTGTGTTCTTTGCTTATTTTGAAGATACTTCGGGAAAAGAGTTTGGTTCCTACTACAAAAACAGTCATTGTGTGTACAGTGCCTCTGCAAATGCTTAGCAAAGTCAGTGTTTTAGCCATTGAACCTAGAGGTATTGACACTTACTTCAGAGGTAGCTAACCAACCAGTCTGCCTGCCCGCTTGCCTGATTAGTGCATGTTAAAAAACCATTCCATGGCATCAACTGGAATAGATTTTAAAAAATTAAAGATATAATGTCAGAGGTAAAACAGAAGCAGAATAATTGCATAAGAAAACTCCAAGGAACTATATAAATACTATAAAACAGGCTTCAAAATACCAATACAGCAGCAGACAAAACTTAGGAGAAGAACTACTTTTTATGTAATACCAAAAGCAGACTTCCCCCTGTATAGTTCCTTCCTTCCATCCATCCCAGCATGAAGCTTCCCAGATGGATAAAATATACAGTAGATACCTGTTGAGGGTTACTGAGAAGAATTTTCCAAAACCTGCACTGTCATTCATATGGGGGTTGACCAAAGTTGCTAATAAGCTATAAAGAGGTAGATAAGTTGAAAGAGGTGATTTTTTTCTCTCCTATGCTATGAATCAGTTTTAATGCATGCATAAAACCAGAAAACAACAGCTTCCACAAGCAGAGATTTCCTTCTCCTCAATCCACCCGTTCACTTAAGGTGAGCAAACACATCTTTCATTAATAAGCTTTTTAGACATTAGGTTACTCACGTCAGTTGAGAAATTATTCATAATGTGTCTCTGCAGGGTACAAACTAAAATAACAAGCATGAGCCTGCTGACACAGAAAACAGACATAAGAATGTAGCAGCTGGAGAAAAGCTGTTAGGGAGTTTTACCTTTGGCTTTTGGGAGGCTCCTCCTTTTTAATGACAGCATGCATGGGCCATATATTGAGTAGTTTAGGGGGAGGTTTTGGTGGTTGTAATATCAGGGGATCTTTTTTTAAACCCAAACTATTTAGCCTGTGCTGCCAACCTGCATTGTAGTTCAGATGGGAGTTGACCAAGGTTGCTAATGAGCTATAAAGTGGTAGACAAGCTGCAAAAGAAACAAGTTACAAGTAATTTCTACATATAGTGAGACCATAAATAACGCACCTTATGGAGCAGTCTAGAACAAATCAAAATGGCAGTAGGTAATTCAAAATGCAATGGTTAGTTGTACAGTATTCGCAATTCTTCTGCAGGTTACCTATGTACAGGGATAGCATTTTCCATTGTATTTGTATTTGATAACTTGCACTCTAGATAGAAACTTGAGTGGTAAAGAATACATAAAGTCCTTATGCTAAGTAATACCCCAAGAGAAAAAGTGTATTCAAATGTAGATATTGTTGCAGACTTAATAACCTCTTGCAACTTATTGTATTTCTGATTATACATAGAAAGAGGTGATAGACTCTTGTAAACTGATACTATTTCTGTTTCATTGCAGCCCTCTTTCAACAGCTGCATGAAGGTTATAACATTGAAGTCTCAAGAAATGGCCCACTTGTTAGTAATTTACTTTGGAGATGCCATTATTAGATTTTTCATGGATTCCCCCAGATGCCTGTTACCCAGTTACTTACCCAGAATGGCATCTGCACTAAACTGCTGTTATTTGTAAATGCAACTATCTTGTCCAATTATTATCTGAGCAGAATAATAATTTCCTCTTCAGCTGTCTGAGCTGTCAGTTTGCAAGGAAGCCTGGGGGACAAGTCTTTTAGAATTAGCTCACTCTTCTCTGGAGCTGCTGCAGGAGTGCAGAGCTGTGGTCTTTGCAGCTAGTATTTCACTCCCCTGTGTCCTTAGCATAGTCAGTCTCTGGTTGCACAAGTATACTGTGGAAAAGAGTCTTTGGATTATTCTTCATTTGGAAATTGCTCTTTAATTACTTCTCTTGGCTTGCTTAATCTCTCACAATCAGGGCAGTGGTCAGGCAAGATTCAGACTGCTCACCTCCAAGGATTCTATGTTCAAGCTAATCTTCCTAAGCAACAAGTTATTCAACAGACTTCCTTTGAGTCTGTTTAATTAGCTTCACTCCTAGCAGTTTCAACATAGGCTGCAATCTTACTTTCATCACTGAATCTTCTCTGAGTTCTGCCAGCCATATCTCAGTTCCATTATGTATATGGCTGGCAGTGAATGTTGTGAGTTGGGGAATCTGCCTGCACCAAGAGAACTGATTGCTTTAATGAGCTCATCATCCCCAAGGCTTCATCACATGCTCCATTTAGGGCCAGTTCTTGCTTTAGTAACCTCTTCCCTTTTAGCATACTTTCTTACCAGCTGTAGAGACTTGCAGTTTGATAGAAATAAGGATTTTGGATTCAGATGGATCTATTCTAGTTATTTGTTACTCACTGCTTTTCTTCCTGAGTTGGCAGTGATCCCCTGATTTTTATAGGTTTTGCTCACAATTTATTAAGAATTGGAAACTAGCTCCCTAATAAAACCTTGATTTCCATCTATCACGGGAATAATTTTTTGTGTGGTATCAGAATCTTGTCAATTATCTTACTATTCCCAGATAAAAGCATGTTTTTTTTGCTTAATTTCCAAGAAAATCAAGCCTGTCACATGATCCCTGGCAGGGCAGGTGTCAAATATTGCAGCTAAGGACTCATGAAGTTATGATTGCTAGTTACAAATGGTCACTCCATGTAGTCTTTCCACAACAGCATGAAATTGCCTACCTTACTCTCTCTTGCCTATTTTCTGGTGCACATATACTTTTTTCCCCTTGGTGAACAGCCAGGAATTATGAAGGAAAAAGGAGGAATGGAGGCATAAATGTCTGCTCTATCTCCCTAGTACCTAATCACCATTCACTTTAAACACAAGAAAAAAATTCTTGCAGTCCAGTGGAACACGGGGCCTCTGAGAGGTTATTTCCAAAATCTGGATCTTCCAAAGGGATTTACCTTATTTTGACTGACTAATCTGCCTTTTTTTTCCTGCTTTGGAGGAAGAATGTGAAATGCTCTATCTCCCTAGTACCTAATCAGTAATTTTTGCCATGAAGTCATGGAATCAATCTGTTTCTATTCCTGCCTGACTTTAAGCTGGAGTTGTCCTTCATGAAGCCATAGTCTTCCCACCGAAAATATATGAACTTTAAAAATGCAATATTGCTGTTTGAGATTGAGGACAGATTTTTATTTTATTCATTCATAAATCCCCAGGAGATCAGAAAACTTTAAAAAATGGCATAAAATCATATTGTCAAAAGGGGAAAGGTGGTAGAACAAATTAGAGGCATAAACTTGAACTCAGGAGAAATAAACAAGAGAAAAGGTGATCAAGACAATCCTAACCCTGCTGTGGCCTGGTGCTGAAAAAATGAATTACTTTAGGAAGAGATTTCAGCGGTTTTGGTGCCACCCAGCAAAGGTCTTCCTACTGTTCTCTATACTGTGTTTAGATAATGCCATCCCGATATGGTTGGACTACAGTGCTCAGAATTCACAGCTTGCATAATCTTAATAAATTAGTATTATCATTGGTGAGTAGGGGTTCTGCCTCTTGATTGCTGGTTTAGCTCTTCCCATTCTAATCCCAGGATTTCATAAGATAGCCCTCCCCAACCTGCTGCCACATCAGATATGTCAGACCATATCATTTTCATCCAGCATGACTGTGTGGAGGGCACTAGGTTGGGAAAGAACGCCTTGAAGAGGGAAATAAGCCTTTTTATCTTCTGGCAGAGTAGACCAAAGACTGTGAAATGGTCTTGCTCTTCAAAACTGTAGCTGATGCCTTGGTTTCAATTAGTTTTCCTTCTATCCTTGCAGCTAGAAACTAAGACTGGGAAAGGTCTAACAGAGCGTGCTCTTTCTGAGTGGAAAACGGCTCTGAAGAGGGAACGGGAAGAGCATCAGCATCTCCTAGCTGAATCATATAGTGCTGTTATGGACCTGACCAAGCAACTTCAAATCAGCGAGAAGAACTGGGACCAGGAAAAGCTGGAACTCTTGGACCGTTTTAAGGATGAACAGCAGCAGGCAGAGCAACAGGTGAAAGAGCTGCAGAACAAAATTAACCAGGTAGGAACCAAGAATGCATCTGAAATCTATCTTGTCCTCCTAGCTCAGTTTTTTTTTCTTCTAGCAAGTATGATTGCATACAGCCTTTTTTCCCCTCATAATTAATACAGCATACTGGATGTGAAGTCATGTGTCTTTAAGAATAAACGCAGCACAAGATGGCTTGTTGAATTCAAATAACTGTTTAGCATTGGAGTAGTAATTAGTAATTTTCGGCCCCCTACTTTTTGTCTGCCTATCCAGCTTCTCAGGATTGTTGTGAGGAGGTAAACCATATGGGCATTACTGTCCCTCTTAAAGAAAGTGCAGAATAAAAATATAAATAACAATAAACAATGGCAAGGAGCAGGAGCAGGTGTCTCTGTGCTCTTCAAAATAAAGCAAAACAAATTACCAAAATCTTGTGTGATCATACAGAAGAATGCCAAAATCATACATAAGTTGGCTATATAGACTGCTGAATGCATTTCCAGCTATTACGGCTATGTTCTCATGCCGTGGCCAACCCAGTCCGTCAATCCCCTCTTTACAGCATATGCCAGCAGTACCTATATACACCTATGATAGATGCACAGTGAAACTAGGAGTAGTCTCCCAGCTACCTCAAAGACAGCTGAGTGAATGTCACTTCCTACAGGTTTCTCTTTCGACATTACAAATAACCAAAATAAAAACCCTGTGGTTGGCCTGATTGGGGTTGGCACCTCCATGGGCAAAGTTGGGAGAGCTTTACTTTTCCTTTCTATATCTGTTCGATACGCCACCTCACCCTTCTGGTTGTGAGCTGTATGTGAAAAAGACAGCAGAGAGAGAGGCAGAGCTCCTAAATCAGTCATGATTTTCTATGCTAGCAGCAGGAGAAAAGTACTAAGTAGGTAGCTGTTAGCTGTCTCAACTCTCTGTTTTAATTTAATAACATACATGACTGAGGAAGACAAAAGTAGCCCCAAATAACTGTAAATGTTGACTGGGTTATGGTGCTCACATTACACGCTAATCCCCTGCCCCTTTGACCTAGTTGTGGGAACAGGATCTATGTAGTCTCCTTTGGGAAGTAGAATAGTATAAAAATAAATTTAAAAAATGAACAATTATGTGACAGGGCCTTATGAAAGTATTCACATATGAGCATGGAGCTTCTTGGTGCAATATGAAGTTCTTGGCCAATCAGAATGAATTATGTGGGGGAGTGGGAGTGGAGGGGTGAGGGTGGGGGAGGTATTTGCACATAAGTATGTCTATTCACATTGTCAAGAGAAACAGTGTGATTCCTGTAAAATAAGAATAGATGGTCTCCCAAGCAAAGAATTAGAGCATGAAAATCGAACTGTTGCTTTCTGGAAAGCAAAGCACATACCACAGAGCAGTCTTCCCCAACTTGCTGCCAACCAGATGTTTTGTACTACAGCTTTTCAAATTCTAGGGCATGTGAAATTGCATTGAACTACTATTTCGTGCCACCCAAGACTTTTCCCCCCTATTTGTCCATCTTTCTAAATAGATATTCCACCAAAACATTGTAGAAATAGAAGTTTCATATGCATCCAAATAAGTTACAGTTGGGATATTAATATGAAAAACTAGATGTTCCATTCTCAGTGCTGTCAGTGGTCAGTATATCCATCTGCCTCCTGGTGACACATTGAACTAATTTCTTTGCAAGTTGTTAATATTCTATTAATACAACTCTGGCCAGACTATCTGCAAAATTTATCCTAAGCTTGAGTTTCTGTATTACACATTGATTTTAGAATTGATCGGCTAGAAATATTTGAGTTCTGCCAGGGACAGCTAACATTTGCCCTACTATTGCCAAGTCAGAAGGAGGTCCCTGCAGATATTAAATTGTTGAAGTACAGTGAATAAGTATATCAAGGACAAATAAGTGCTATGAACAGGCTGAGCATTTGATAACTTTGTTTTGTAAACTATTCAGCTTCAGAAGGGAGCCAACCGATGGGCCTTAAAAGCCTCTGAAATGGAGAAGCATGGTGGTAGCTGGAAAGAGGTAAGTTGAATAAATGTCACTTTATCCTAATTACAAGATCTACAAGGAGGACCAGTGTTTGGCTTGGAAGAAATCCTGTCTCAGGAAGTTTTACTCATTTTTGTTATTTATTATTGACTCTTTTTATTATTTATAATTGACTCTTTGTGGCTTACCTTTTAAAAACAAGAAACATTAAAATGAAAGTAGAGATCATATGCATCCAGAAGAAAAAAACATACAAGACTATGTAAATAATCCTATAGGGGCTAGATAACCACTCTTACCCCCAGGCCTGGGAGAACAGCCAGTTTTCAATGACTTTCTGAACCTCGTGAGTGTGGAAGCCTTATGATTCTCTAGTGGGATGTTGTTCTAGAGGGCAGGCACCTCAGCAGAGTTGGATATAAACTATAGTCATAGGCTGGAGATAAAGGGCAGGGAATGATCACATGCCAGAGTTGTGAATGTGCTAATGGCTTTTAACCAGATCCAGGACTAAGATAGATCTTAATGTGATCCAGCAAAGCACGTAAAGTTTAAGATTCTTCCTAAGAAGCAGGTAGCATCTTGACATTCTGGATTTCCCTTCCATTAGTCATGTGGTTCACAATTATCATCAGGAACAGAGCATCCTGTGTCCCAGAACTCTTTAGGCTATTTAAAGGCAAACAAGTGAAGTTTTTAATTCACATAGGGAACTGATACTTCTCTTTATCGAGGTTCTCTAAACCTGACACAAGATCATAAAGCACAGTTGATGAAAGCTTCTTTTATGTTCTTTCAGACCCTCAATGAGAAAATCACTGACAAAGAGACTGCTTCTGAAATTGATATCAAAGGAAGTAACTTAAAAAGGTAGGATATCTGCTGACTGATGGCCAGTCTAATTTTCAGTGGACATTTACACCTCATAGTCAGAAAGAAAAACATACTCTGGACATGGTATGTAGCATTACTTTTTTCAGTGCACATAAGAAACTGTCTTATTCTGACACCATCAGTAATTTGTATATTAGCATAAAGTGCTTGAGAATATCATTTTTTTTTGGTGGTCAAAAGAAAGTGGAACGTTACCAGTTTTTTTAGATCAATGACCCAGAGCAGACTAGTTTTTATTCCATTCCCATGCTGAAAAGGCAAAACATATCATTTTGATGATGGCACTGTTTTTTAAATACAAAATTACTTATGCAAGCATGGAGTTTTCTACTCATTGGCAATATAGCATAAGGCATGAGAAATTGAACGAGGTTTGCAAATTCCATGCTTGCGCCTATCTTCTGTCCATTCTGACAATAACTCCTATTTTTGGTGCTTCCTCAGGTATGTTAAGAGATGAATTGGAAAATGATAGGGGAATTGATTGGTAGAACTGACAGGAGAAAAGTAGGTACAACTTAGGGAGGACACCTAAACTTTCTCAATCCAGAAGTTATGTTGTTACTCATTGCCTTTTCTTGCCTATTAGGACAAAGTCAGTTTCTTCCATGTCCGAATTTGAAAGTTTGCTCGACTGCTCTCCTTATCTTCCTGGCAAAAGCAGCACTGTAATTACAGACAATGCCCACAACGGGAAGGGATCTCCAACTACACAGATGTTGCCTGACCCTACTGGGATCACTCCTGAGAGCTATGCCTGTGTGAACAGTAATCAACCTACACCTGAGAGCCTGGCCTTGGAGAAGCCGGATGCTTCCCCCTGTGAATGCGTTCAGACAAATGACTTACCTATGTTGGAACAGACCCAGAAGCAAATGCAGAGGAGCTATACAGCTCCAGACAAGACTGGGATCCGCATATACTATAGCCCACCTGTAGTACGCAGGCTGGAACCGCCACTAGTGCACAACAGAGAGGAGAAGATAATGGTTGAGCCTGGTTTCCTATTCACAATGGCTAAGCCCAAGGAGGAGTCAGACAGCTCAGAAGGCATGTACAGTCGGTGGCTGTGTAACTTCTCCAAGCAGCATCGGGAATTACTCGATGGTAGTACTGTTAGTGAGAAAGCTGTAACTCCGGCATCCAAATTCCCACCATCCCTGCATGACTTTGAAATTTCTGGCAACATGAGTGATGACATGAAGGAGATCACCAATTGTGTTCGTCAAGCTATTCGTTCCAGTTCTCTGGAAAGAAAGGTCAAGAGCACCTCTAGCCAGACAATGGGATTTGCCAGTGTTGGTACCCAGACTATTCAGTCTGTCAGTATTGGTTTGCAGACAGACATACCTAGAGGAAGCATCCACAGTAGCAAGAGCTGGTCTCCACGAAGCTCCTCCCTTATGTCTGTGCGCAGCAAGCAGATTTCAACGTCTCTAGACAAAGTCCATTCCAGGATTGAACGGCCCTGTTGCTCCCCCAAATATGGTTCTCCCAAACTCCAAAGAAGATCATCATCTAAGCTGGATAATTCCAAGGACCGAAGCTTGTGGAACCTCCATCAGAGTAAGCAAAATGGCTCAGCCTGGGCTCGGTCCACCACTACTAGAGACAGTCCAGTTCTGAGCAACATTAATGATGGCCTGTCTAGCTTATTCAATGTTGTGGAGCATTCTGGGAGCACAGAGTCCATATGGAAGCCAGGATGCCAAGAAAATAAAGCCAAGTCAGAAGCACCTAAATATGGGATAGTGCAAGAGTTTTTCCGGAATGTGTGTGGTAGAACTCAAAGTCCCACTTTGGTTCCTGACAAGAAAGACCCAGTTGGAGGTGACAACAGTAACAAGAAGCCAGAACATTCCTCAGCAGTGCTCCAGCAGTCTGAAAACACCTCCAAAAAAACTACGAAGCAGAGCTGCAATGAGGAACCAAAGCTGTCCATTCTAAGCCAAGGTGGCAAGGACAGAACCTTAAAGGAAACAGATGCCATTTCTGCTACTATTGCCAATGAGGTAATATTTGTTGTAATATACGAAGTGTATGCCTTAATAGCAGAAGCAAACCAGTTTTTAGCCTTCTCCCCAACCTTGAATTAAAATATAGCAAAGGATATTTTCCATCCTCTAAAAATTTGAGAGAGCCAGTTTGGTGGAGTGGTTAAGGCATCAGGTTAGAAACTGGGAGACCGTGAGTTCTAGTCCCACCTTAGGCATAATAGCTAGTCATCCTTCTTTCATACAATATCTGTTTTAGGAATGAAGTTACAGGCAAATTTACTAATAGCCTGAAGTAAAGCATACTAGATATTAGGACATACCTAAGATAGAGGTTGGGCATATGTTACACCCTTAATTAACATTTATATATTACATTTCATTTGACCACAATAATTTAAATAGACAAATCTCTGACAAATAAATCTACCTACATACTGGATATGTGTGATTAGATAAGTATATTGTAGGAAGCCTTACCCCTTCCAGTTTTTACCTATTTTTCCTCTGGGTTTCCTTGCTATATCAATCCATTTTTCTAGCTGGGAAGCCCTACAGAATGCCTTGGTAGTTCACTAATTTCTCTCTCACTTGGTACACTGCCACCCTTTATTTTACCCTGGGGTTACCTTTAGATCCACCGTCTCCTGGGCCATCTCTGGGATTAGATACTAATTAATATCTAATTATTACTAGATACAAATGATACTAGTATCGTTTGGCTTTTATGTATATCCATAGCAACTAAGCAGTAAGAGGAATATGGTTTCTAAAAAGCAAACCAGGAAATTCGCAAACAGTAAGGTTTATTGGATTTAACACAAAACAGGACAATTTTCTAGCCTACAGTAGGTATTATATAGAGACAAAGCGGGAAAAGAACGAAAATAGGAAAAGAAGTATATGAAGCTATAAATATCAACCTCAGCACAAAGAAAAAGTAAACCTGACATGCCTTAACTTGTCACTCTTCAAGCGAAGACCTTCCTTCATGATTTATTTCATGAAAAATGAGTAGTCAGTTCTAACTGCCAACTTTTTTCATTGAGCAGTTCTTTCTTTTGCGAAGAAAAAGGAAGTAATGCCAAGAAATGGCTGAGTACAACAGGCCTCAGTATAATGTAGGTGAAAGCAACATAGGATCCTGCTTGAAGGAATTTACTGCTAAGGGTAATGTGAAGATTCCTGTTCTTAGCCACCATCTCAGGTCTTCATTTGAGCCTGTTCTTTTTCACTCAGTAATTCTTTTCTCTTTGCAGGATATTGCTTGTGATTGCAGCTCCCAGTCGCTGACTTCCTGTTTTGCTCGGTCATCACGTTCAACTGTCCGACATTCCCCTTCTAAGTGCAAATTGCATGCCTCTGATGGCAGCCGGGTGGAGGAGAAAATAGGACCCTTGAATGAGTAAGAGGACTGCCATTGATGATGGAAGAACAACTCTGCCCTGGTGCTACCAATCTCTTTGGCACTTCTAGGACTGGCTGTTCCTGAGCCAGCCACAGCTAAGGAATATTGCTCTTTGATGGCTGGAGCAATATCTCCTGTCTTCTTGTAGCTCATTGAGGAGACCTGCAATGCAGAACCTGCATGGCATAGCCAGGGACAGAATGGAAGTCTCTGGGGTGATGGGTTCTTGTCCCTGGAAACCTTTCTGTTCCTTCCTGCCCACTTGCAACAGGAATTTGAGCTGTGAGAGCTGAATGCTGCCAGAATCTAACAAATCAATCTTTTACTGTGTTCATGGCATTGGATGTGTGTGTGTGCAAGTGTGTTGCATTTCCCAATTCAAGGAGATGCCCTTTTTCATTGGGGAAAGGCATTGTGGGAAAGGGCATCAGGGAATATTGTGAGCCTGCTTGTTGTGCTGACTGGCCTACCTGCTTAGTCTGTAGGGAAGAAAGCATCAGAGAGACTAGGAGGGCACTGCTTTCAAGAATCAGATGTTTGTAGGATACACAGAGAGAGAAAGAACAGATTTAGGAGAGGAGGAGACAGTCAAGGCTTTGATTAGGAATTCCACTATAATAACACCCCTCTGGACCGGGTTTGAATAAGCAGGTGGAACACAGATCAATTTTGTTCTGTCACTATATTGGAGTGGATAGCTTTCCTCAGGTGTGACCAGCCTACAGTACTGCTGAAGCCTCACACCCAGTCTGCATTATGCTAGATACTGGCCACACAATTTCAACCTATTGTAGTGGTGCCAGCAGTCACATCAGGTCTCGCTAAAAAAAAAAGGGAGGGGGGAGTCAGTACATTTTATTGTCCACTTTTAGCAGTCTGGTGTAAGCACCAGCACCAGGGAAAACATGGCATATGTTGCTTTCCTGGCCATATGTATTAGACTTCCTATGACACCTGAAAGGTGCAAAAAGAGCTGGAGTTTTGTCTTTAGGTTGTAGATGTCTTCTCTGTAGTTTAGAACAAATATTGGCCACTGTTTCTGTGTTTGAATGGCCAGAGTATAGGTAAATCCAGGGAATTTATAAAAATGGAACGCTGAAGCCTCCATGTCTCCAGACTGCCTTGTTTCCCTAATACAGATGATGGTGCTATAGCTCTTAAGAAAAATTATTTCAGCTTTTTTCTAGTGCAAATCTCAGTATCTCTGTGACCAACAGACTCAAGGTGCGGGCAGGAAATGGCAAAGTGTAGAGCTGAATAAGCACAGGCCTGATAAAACATTCCAGATTCTGGGAAGGTTGTGTGCCGCTGTACACCTCAGGATGGGACTTCTCACAATCACCCCAGCTAGCACTCCATTCACTAAACAGCCTGTTGCTTAGTAGATCCACACGTTCCCTTTCTGCAGAGGGATTTAGGGAGAAGGGGAAATGTTGGTATTCCATCTGAATTTGTAGCACAGTCCTGTTACTGCAGGTTCTTGTAAGTCTTACTTCCTCAGGGTCTCTAAAACTAAAGGAAGTCATTTGGTGACCTCAGTACAGGTAGTCCTCAGCTAACGACTGGAATTGGACTGGAATTTCCATTGCTAAGCTATGTGTTATAAAGCGCAACATCACATGATGTGCTGCTTAGTGACAGCAGTTCTGGCAGTCCCCAGTTACCATCATTAAGCGAGGATCTCACATGTCATGACTTTCGACTTCCTGCTGGCTTCTCCATTGACTTTGCTTGTGGGAAACAGGTAGGGAAGGTCACAAATTCTGATCATGGGACCGCAGGACACTGCAATGGTCAGAAATCCAGGCTGGTTGCTGAGCACCCGGACCACAATCATGTGACTGTGGGGGTGCTGCATTGGCTGTAACTTCGAGAACCAGTCATAACTACCACTCGTTCAGTGCTGTCACAAGTTTGAACTGTCACTGAACGAGTGGTCATCAAACAAGGACTACCTGTACCACGAACAGCTTCTTTATGTGTGATCCCATCACTTTGTGCAGTAGAAACAAAAGGTAGAAGTGTCTTTTTCAATGGAGAGGGAGAAAACCAGCCCTCTGGCACTCTTGTCACTTGAGAATACAACTTGGGGGCCAGACGTTTGTCATTCTTCTGTATATTAAAGCGAGGCAGGGTAAAGACTGAAGGGCATGGCTTATGGAATCCCCTCTATCCCTTTTATAATAGTTCTGCTCTGGGTCAGGTGACTGGAGGAAGGCAGGGCCTTAGAATGGAGGAGTTGGCAACGTAAGCTGCCCCAAGTTGGGTGGGCAGCCATACAAATCTTTTAAATAAATACTTCTTAAATAAGTAAACATCTTGAGCTGCTCCCTAAGGCACCTGTCCCATCAGGAGCATTGGGGGAATTTCAGCCACCCATGGAACCAGCTCATTTTCAAACCCTTTTGCTGGCTCCCCTCCCCCCCCAAATTTGGCCCCACTCTGTTCCATTTTCAGAAAGCTATCCTGCAAATGAGTGGACAGAGTCCTGACTATCTTTGCCTAATTTCTTTCTAGTATTCCAAATAACCTGCATATAGAAAGCTATGTCAGTTGGGAGATTAGAATAAAACTCCCTCTGATGTGACAGCTATTCCAAATAATGGAACTTTTGATTTGAACCAGTTTTCTAAACATGCTGCAACCCCCAACTGCTTTCTCAATTGGAATTGTCACATGAAAAAAAGGACATACTGGCTCATTTCTCACAGAACTGCTCTTGAATAAAGATATAGTAAAACCTGACTGGTCCATATCACAAGGTTAGGCTGGATCATCAAAGTCTACAGAGAAGAAGAAAAACTTTTTTCTGGCTTCTCCCATTAGTAATTGAGACACCACTCTGGGAAATCTAAAACTACTAAGTTCCCTTTCAGATTCATAAATCATTGCAAACAACATTTTCTAATGCTCCCCTTCTAGAAGCTGTGCAATTTTGAATGATTTTCAGTACATTGCTGCATTTATATCTTGCAGTTCATATTTATAATTTCTATTTTCCACTACTGTGAGCAAATACTTTCGTCATTTGCATGACAAAATTCCGGAGTTTCTAGTCCAGTTCACTGTCAAAATAATTAGAATCGTGGGAATATAAATGAGGGGGGCACGCCTTGTGAACGTTTACAGTTGAAAAGACATATAAAAATCCACTCTAAATTCTCTGCAATCTAATCTGGATTTTACAAGGTATAAATGATGCTGAACATACTTATTTTGCTAATTTATTATTGTGTAGAAGCCCAGGGAGAGGGCTGCGCATTGGGAAGTAGAACCTCTTTCTTAGCCCTTGGAGAAGCCTGCTGAGCCCATCCTCTGCCACCTCAGAGTTCCCAGGATCACCCATTCCATTGTCCATGACTTTCAAGTACATCTTCAGTTCCCTAAAGCCATTTGCCCCCTTTTGCATTCCTCTCTCAGATGCAGTCCCCTTAATAGCTAGAATGGAGTGGTGGTGTATTTTTCTGTTACAAAGGCATTTCTGAGATTTGGAGTAATGTGAGTTATGTTCTCAGATAACACCAGGGCAATTGCCTTGGTTCTTCTGAATGTTCTGCAGTAATCAGCTCTGTCAATTTCCCCCCCAAAATATTAATTGAAAGAGATGAAGGCCCATTTCATGAAGTAGTAATTTAGGAACAGATTATTTCTCTGGGACTCCATTAGGGATCTCTAAATGAGCTTTCTTGCTTATTTTTTGCCCACTGACTGATGGGTACCTACTCTTCCTGCAGCCTACCTTCCTATTTGGACTCAAAGGTCCAGGTTGCTGTTCCTAACTAGGGAGGTGCTTTAGCAGACCTAACCTGCAGCTTCAGCTGTATATGTTTCCTCAGAAATAAGTGAATTTCATGGAGTTTACTTGTGAGCAAAAAATCACTGTATTATAGATGAAGATGAAAGATGAAAACAAAACAACTTAGGGAATTTGACAAATTCATACCACATAGCATGAATCTTGAATTAAAGCAGAAAAGTGAAATGAACTTGGTTAAAGGATTTCTCTGCTTCTAGCTAACATCTTTATTGTTGGCTTGGTCAGACTCCTTGAACTGTTTTAGAAACAAAAGCTTGGGTAATCCCTCCAGCCAATCAATTCTGTTTGATTTTTCCCCAGCCATTATCTGTCTTCAAACAGATATTTATCCTGAAGTTTATTTGAAGCCCAGTGACTGGTATTTGAAAGTATCTGTTCAGTCATGCTTTCTAACTGAACAGGCCATCTTCTGTACAGAACTACAGTTGAGGAATCCCTTATAACACTGAGTTTCTTCAAATACTAGCATACTCCAAATTTGCAGGTAGGGTTGATGAGCCAGGCAGATTAACTAAAATAAATATACCTATTTAATTATGGATTTGCAGGTACAGAACAGCTAGCAGCAACCTTGCACATCAGCGCATAAGCTCATGTTTTTCTCAAGGCAGGCAACCAACTCCTAATATGGAGATTTTTTTCAAAGGATTAGAAGGGATGGGGGTGGGATCCAAATAAAAGTAACACTGCCAAATGCCTTTTGATATCTTCAGATAAAAGTGTTATTTGCAAAGGATGCAGCAGGTTATTGCTGAATTGAACAATAGTGAGGCTCATGGACATCCATGGGGGGGTCAAGGGAGGGACAACCTAAATCATGATGCAAACACTGCAACTTATATAACTTCCTTCAGATGTTGGAATGCAAGTACGTAAGAGTGGAATTTGCATCTAGGTTTCATCATGGCTTGCTAAGACTGCTGCTGGTAAGCCTGTAACACTGCCTTGGCAAATGGAAAGGGAGAACCACCAGCATCATGTTGCTTACACTTTTGTAGAGCCAGTTCCTGTTTTGTTTTAATTACATTCACGTACAAAAGGATGTGATGTTTTCTGTATATAACTTCAGACATTAATAGCTTGGGATATTAGTGTCCTTAAAACTAAACACATTTAAAATGAGAATGAATTTTTACTGAGTACTAGAAATCAAAACCTAATGAGGGATAGTGGGCCAAAACCAAGGGAATTGCATCAGGGAAGGACTTTAAGTACATGACGCCATATTCTCAGATCATGTGAGACTCAGTATATTGGTATTCAGTCTTGAGGGCTACAGGCGCACAGCTCAACCTACTTAGCTTTAATCCCAGTGAACTGTTATTTCTCGTACCTAGGTAGCTGAGTAATTTTCTTTTGGCAGGCCAGCAAGATCCATGCAAATCTCACGTCTATGGCCTTGTTCTATATCTACGCCCAACTGAAGGTGTGTTCCAATTGCTACTAGGAATCTAGTGGCTTTTGACACCTAGGCTGCACCATCTTCACCAAGCGCCTACTGTTCCAGGGAAACAAAGATATTGTCCACCTAGCTCTTACTGTTGTCATCCACGTACAATATTGGTAGCGGCTGAGCCTGTTTTCTTATGATGTACAGCACACAAAGCAGACACTAGCAACTAACCAGTAACAACTCAGCCTGGATAGCTTTTCTAGGGCAGCCTCTTTGTCCTTGCTGCATGAGTTTGTAAATGGGGGTGGGCAAAGGATAGAATTTACAATGGTTGCTAACTCATGGTGTAAATACTTCCTTTTGGGGATGGTTTTTAGTGTTTTCATTGGGAACTCCTTCCTTTTTTACCAACTTCTACTTTGAGGACTGTTGGTTTTTCATTTTTATCTATGCCTTTTAATTATTTGTAAATTTTAAAAGTTTGTCTTATTCTGTAAATAATTGTTCTGAATATTTCTGAGTATGGAGTTAATGGAACCTGGGACATTTTTGTCATTTACAAGTAACAGCCCTGTGCCTCAGACAAGATTTGTTTAGCATCCCTTTTGCCAATAAAGTCTGAATCACCAAGACATCTGGATGTTTATTCCAGTTGTACTTTGCCTTGGCACATTAATGGAAACCTGATGACCAAGGGCATCCAGAGATGTGGGCAGTTTGTTGTTCAAACTTTTTCATGGAATGCCCTTGTCATCTTCCAATTTGGAAAAAAGAATCTCAGCAAAATCTGTACCACATTGAGCACATCTGCAGACAGTGGCCATTCTAAACTGTTCTGTCAAAATTGAACTGAGCTAATGCAGCTACTAGGCTTCTCCCCTTCCCAGCAGATTAAGTCAATCATGTCCTGTTTTTCTGTACCCCAGTCACCAAGGAAGGATGTCTATGTCTGAAGGTGTTGATATTTCTCTATTCCTTTGCATCCATCTTAGCTTTCAGTTCACAGCTTCCTTTTCTGTATCTGGATGTGCAAGAAATCCATGCCAAACTCAGCAACATGTACATACTGTTGGAAGGTTAATGTGATGACTGGAACACTCGAACTTTCACTCAATTAAGACTCATAAGCTTTTGCTTAGAAATCTATTTAATGAAATGAAGCATTCAGTACAGAGTAACAGTTGCGAATGGCATTTCCCCTGCATTTCTACATTTAAAATCACAAAGGCTTCAAATCCCCCCCACTGCCCCCTTAGGTATGTGCCCCTCCTTCCTGTGTCAGCAGATGGCTGGAACAGTTTCCCGATGACCTTGGGGCAAGGAGCATCTAGCCCAAACAAACTGATTCACACTCCAACCTGGCTCCCCCTCCCTGCTGACAACTTGCGGGTTGACACGGATTGCTGGAAGATGGATGCGAGTACAATAAGGTGTTCTGGGAACATTTATTTGGGGAGCATGACAGTTAATTCAATTCATTGAAATGTACAGTATTTGTCCATTGTCCCCTTTTCATTTTCACACCTCTAAGTATGAATACCTTCAGTTTGTGTCTGAGTGAATAAGTGCATGTATGAAGAGAAACTCAGTCATTTCAAACTGAGTGTTGTGTAGCCAAGCTTCGGGCTTGTTAAATGTTTAAAGAAGAAGGCACTTTTAAAAGGCAACTCAAGTGCTGAAGAGGTACAAGCCATTCCCTTTTCAAGCTATTTTCCTGCTCATTGTTACCACCCTGTTTTTTTTCCTGCAGAGTACTAGATGCATATGGAAACCCCTGGCATAAAAACAATTTGGGGAATGTGTTATTTAGTGGAGTGACTCAAATTGCAGACTTCTGAGGGAGAGTCCACCCAGGGCTTCATGTTTGCTCCTGACAGCAAGGGAATAGGTCAGCGGATTGTCTGACAAAGCTGTGTGGAAGGGTAATTCTCATATTTTCCTTCGAAGCTAATGAGGACTGTCCCAAACATTTTGCCTTCTCTTCCCATCCCTCCAATCCCCATACAAAGTGAGCTTATTAATACTCCCATTTGAAATGAAACCACCATATGTGACACACAGTTAACAGTAAAGGGACACTGGTTTCAGTTTAAAAAAAGAATTAGCTATTTTAAGAAAGCTAGATCTATCAGTTTAAATGGCTTCATGTCCAGAATCTCCTTCCTCAAAATAAGAACATTGAGATGGAAAGCTTTATGCTGACTTTATAGGCTTCCCAAACATGTGATTGTATCTTTTATCTTCCAAGTCCTCATTTTAGGGCAATGATGCATAAAAATACATTCCAGTGTAATTCTTAAGATATCTGTTTGTCTCCTGAGGCTGTCTAGGCAAAGAATGTATCTAGTTACCCAATTTGCCCCAGTAGAGTTTTGCCATACCTCAGAATACCTGAGCATGAATTATGTTGCCAAGAAGAACTTCACCCCATTTCATACACACGTGTGGTAAGATCAGGAAGAATATATGACAAAAAAGTGCTTTGGAGGAGGCAGGGCACAAACCTAGCACTTGTCTGCAACACTTTAAACCAAAATTTAAAATTTAAACAAATGAGAGCCAGTTTGGTCTAGTGGTTAAGGTAGCACTCTAGAAACCGGGAGACTGGCTGGCGAATTCTGGGGAATTCTGGAAGTCCTGACATCTTAAAGTTGCTAAGATTGAGAGACGCTGGTGTAAGCTGTTCCTTTTCCTGGTTTTCCATCTGTTTAGCTTTCCTCATCTGATCCAAAGAAGCCCTGATCAAATAACACCTTTGATTCAAGTTGACTGTTTAACCATTGCCTATATCTGAGTGACACCCTTTGTGCCATGCAGTCTGTGAGCAAAAAGCATTTATTGTGTGTGTCCCTTGCACAGAGAGTTGTGTTATGTTTTGCCCCACTCTGTAAATTATTCTTTGTTCATATTCTCATGTAGGAGGCAGCCAGGAATTTGTTTCTCTCTAGAAAGCCCGTCTTAAACTATCATTAGTGCTAGCAGTGGCAGCAGATGCCATACAAGGGAGTGTACTTTGAGTACAAAACATGTGCCTCATCAAGTGTGAATGGTATGCACATATACAATTTGGTATGTGTTCTGCAAAAATCGGGTGCTACAGCTCTGTTTTCAGAGATTAACTACAAAGTGGTTTATAGTGTAAGAAGAGACTCTGGATGACCTTCGTGGTTTCCTTCTGATTAACGGTGGGACAGGGGAGAAACATCTCTGCAGCCAGTACAAAAGTCCATGCCTTATGCCTTGTTAGCTTGCTTCAAATACTGAGGGAGGGTAAAGCACATGGTCTGGATGCTACTGTATGTCTAGTACTCCACCTGTACTATCAAAAAAGTTTCTTAGATTTTTGAGATCTCTAATACAGTATTTCAGATATTTATACTGCACCCTCTAGTTTAGTTCTCTGAAACCATGACAGTTGTGTGCCCAATCACTGCCTTTCCTGGTCAGGAGGACCATAAATAGCCACTTTGGGTTCGGTTTGGTCTCCCTTTTGCTGTAGCAAATAGATTTGCGAAGGGCTACCTTACACATCTTTCAGCTGAAATGTTTTGGCTAGCCAATTTCTTTTGGGTAATTTGTGGAATTTGTTCTACAGTGTCTCCGAGGAGTAACTGTTTTTCTTTTTAAAAGTTCTAATTCACAAAAATTCTCTATGAACTTGGAACTTTTACTGAATCACTTTGGTCTAGTGGTTAAGGTAACCAGGCTAGAAACCCAGAGACTGTGAGTTCTAGTCTTCCCTTAGGCAAGAAAGCCAGCTGGGTGACCTTGGGCCAGTCACTCTCTCTCAGTCCAACTCACCTCCCAGGGTGGTTGTTGTGGGGAAAAGAAGAGAAGGAAGGAGCATTAGGTATGTTCACCACCTTGAGTTATTTACAAAAATAATAAAGGTGGGATAAAAAAAATCTAAAAAATAGAAAATAGAAAATGAAGATCTAAAAATCTGTTAAAAGAGCCACTTGTCAAAAATCTCTACTCAAAACTCTCCACTTCTCTTCATGTTATCATTTCACTAAAATTGCCATTGTATTGTTTTAATCTGTGCTTTCTTCTCATGTCAGTGTCTGTGTTATATCATGCCACAAGCTGTAGTTGATTGATTAGGATGAAAATTTCTCCATTCCCCCATGCAAATATTAGGATGGAAAGCTTACTTCTAGTCTTGTTCCTCCTCCTCTTTCTTTTCCACACACAAGGGTCTGCATTTTATTTTGCATAATTGGTCACTTGGTTACAGTGAAAGGAAATGAAGCAATCACAATGTGCTTGATTTTTTAAAATTCTCTGGGCATTCAACCATCGATAGCTGAATTGATTTTTTTAAAAAGATCCAACACTGCCAGCAAACTGCTTTCTTTTATAGTTCTGTAATTTTTAACATCATTGCCTTCTTAATAACTTCAGCCATATTGCATTTTAACATAAGCGGAGATGCCTTTAGACAACTAACAATGTAAACATATATTAGGTTGGTTTCAGTTTTTGATGAAAATTATGGTATATGTTATGATTCTTTATACATCGGAGTATTCAGAATGAAGTAGAATATAGATTTGTATTCTTTTTAAAATGGGAATTATTATCTTTAGTTATGGTCTGATGTCTATAAGGCAGCAGATGAGAAGCAATTATTAAGATCGGCAGATAGGTTTTCCTTCAGGGAATTCTGCTTTCATTTATTTATTTATTCAGTTTCCTTGGATTGTAGGTGTATGACCAGTCACATTCAGATGTCAGGAGTGGGCAGTTTTTCTTCATACATATTCGAGATTTGATTCTCATTCATTTTCTCTTTATGATCAAACCATCTCAATGTATTTCTTTCATACTGCTCAGTCACTTTTGTATTCAGCAAACATTCATTTGGCACCCATTCATTCTTGGCCATATCTTTGTTTTACACCCACACATCTTTAAGTACCTCATTCCCACTGTACTCAACGTACCAAACTCTTACTTCCATATAACAAAGGAGGCAGAAGCACATTCTAATACATAGCCACTTTTGCTTTTTTTTCCCCAACCAATATTCATTTCTTGCAACAGACCACATACTACCCACTTCCTTTCAATCAGAATTTTCCCATATTTGGTAGACATTCTAGAGAACCAGTTTGTGAAGCGGTTAAGGCACCAGGCGAGAAACTGGGAGACCATGAGTTCTAGTTCTGCCTTAGGCACAAAGCCAGCTGGGCTTTGATACATTCCTTGGTCTTTGATACATTCTTTTACAGACCCATACTCTTCACAGCATCATACAATTTAATATTAATTGCAATAATTTGGATTGTCAACTGACCACATGGCATCATCTGCACAAAAAATTATACACACATTCATATCGCCCACCTCTAACATCACCATAACATCATTCATCCAACAATACGTTTCACAATTAAAGGGACATCATACTTCCTTGTCTTACCACTCGGCACTGAACCATTCTCTAAGCATTCCATTTATTCTGATGGATTGTTTACTTTCATCATATGTAGGTTGGTGCTCTTATCACCAACTTACAGCTCCAAGTCTGCACAAAATTTGCCATTATTTAAACCTATTCACTTTCACTTTCTAAATCAAGAACAACCTTTCTCATATTTATACTTTTTCAGTGACTTCTAAAGAGTTTTTCAGTGACTTCTGGGCAGTTTCAGTTCTACTCTTTAATATATCATGTTGCCATACAAATCCGTACATAAAATATTTTATGCCATACAAATCCATACATAAAATATTTTATGCCATACAAATCCATACATAAAATATTTTATGCCATACAAATCCGTACATAAAATATTCCTTTCCGCATTCCATCACTTCAGTTTTATTCCAAATCATTCCATAACTTTATTTTTAATCCCATTCGTTCTGCTAGAGGATCTTTGTTTAATCTTTTTCACCCATTTCCAAAACAATGTTTTATTTCCATCAAAAACATTCTGCATTTTCCCTGAGTGTTTTGATTACAATCATTCCTTGCTCTCTTTGACTTGCTTTCTTTGTCATTATTGTTCCTCCATTCACATTGTGCAACACCCACAGCCCCTTTTATTTCCTCATCTTACCAAGCACTGTTTCATGCCTCTCCTTAGGAGAACTCCACACCCTTTTGCAATTCTTTTCACTCCATCCTAAGGAGCTTCCACATCCTCTTTTACCATGTCCAGCTTGATTTTACTCTGCTATTCATTAACTGCCTCCTAATATTTTTTTCCATACAGCACTCGTGTTTTCTCTTTCTGTAGTCATTCTAATTTCACAAAACCATTGTGAAAAGTCAGACAACCTTTGTTCAGTTCTGTATCATTCCCCTTTCCCTTAATTTTATTTTTATTTATTTTTATTTATTTATTAATCAAATGTATCACCACCCATTTCCCCCCAGGGAGGGAATCTGAGTGGTTTACAATAAGACACAATTAAAACAATGCAATATAAAATTATAGAATACATATAATACATAATACATAATAAATATAAATATGATAGAAACAGATGGCTAAAAGTTCTCTACAAACCCGCAAGCAAAACAGGGCCATTCTAGGGAGCTAGCCATCTCCAGGAGTGACTATTCTTCCTCCTGCCCCAGGCGTGGTGACAAAACTAGGTCTTTAATTGTTTGCAGAAGTCCAGGAGTGAAGGGGTCTGTCTCGCTTCTGGCGGGGAGAGTGCTCCAACACCTTGAATTGGACCAGGAAGCAGACTGGAACCCAGCGCAGCTCACACAGCAAAGGTGTTACATGTGCCGCCCTCGGGGCACCTAAGATTGCCTGCACGGCTGCATTCTGGACCAGCTGTAGCTTCCGGATATTCTTCAAGGGTAGCCCCATGTAGAACGCATTATAGTAGTCTATATGGGAGATAACCAGGGCGTGAGTGACTGTCTGAAGGGCCTATTTTTTACAAAGACATATCTACTTTTCTTTCATTTGTTAATTCATGATCTTAACTATTTATTCCTCTTATTTTCCATATTACTTTCTCCCATATGCTATAATGGGCCCATAGATATTAACCGTCACTGTCCATCATAACTTTAGTGAATCAAGGCTTTCATATAATGGCCTTTGGTTCAATAGAGAAGATATAGATTAGATTACCAGATTTAGTCATTATCTGTGATAATGGCAAGGACAATGCCAGTCAGATCTACTCAGTATGCTGATGCTATTCTATGCAAATAAGATATGCTGCCTGCATCCCATCAGCAAGGAGACCCATGCAATATACTGCCACAGAGTGCCATTAAATAATAATAGCTGTGGGACCATCTACCATAGCAGGAAGCCAATTATACCCTATATTCTATTTTTGTACATAGAAGAATATAAAAGTAGAATCAAATACAGTAGCTCACTTTATTTATTTTTATTTATTTTTATATGTATAGATCTATTCTGAAACAGTGGGGTAAGGAGTAGTTAAATAACTAGAGTTTGCTTGGGTAGGGAAGACATTAACTTGTAGTTAGCTTAAATAGTTAGCTTGATGCTTAGCAAACCATTTAAGATACCAAAGAGCTTTGAGACCATGAAGCTCATATTCATATTGATTTGAGCTAATTTATTGCCTCCTGGCTGGAATATATGTGGGAAAGGCTTGTGCTGGACCAGGGATGATTCCTCGATTACATGAATACATGCTTTCTCTCTTCTTTTGATTTATTATGACATAAGCTGTCATGACAGCATGAGGGAGATGGGGAAGAAATGAGAGACAACATCTGGAAAAACTTCAGAGGCTGTTCCAAATCCCTTGGAGGCTGTTGTATGGCCTGCAGGTTACAACTTGTGCACCTATGATTGAGTGTCCTCTTGGTGCATGCATTCCATGTATTCTAGTCTCCAAAGGCCAATGCCAATAAGTCATGTAGCTGCAAATTGTATTTGTAGTGCTTATGGTACTATAAAAGTTTTGTTCTTAGTTGCACCTTGCTACCTTTCTAAAAAAGACATTTTTGATAATACATTCAATAATAATTACAGTAGATAATAATTATAACCCCACTAATTTTGTCAAGTAGTTAGACTGCGTTCAAAGCCAAACAAGTATTTTGACAGATCTTAGTGCAAGATGAGTGTGAAAGGCTTCCTTTGAAGCTACATCACAACCCACCAAACCTCTTGTTTTTCAGTTAAAGGAAAGCCTGTGGGCACTGCTGTTCACTGCCCTCTCCTAATTCCAGACTTGGACTGTTAGAGTGTTTGTGTCAGCACTGGGAGAATTTTCAAGAAGAATTAAACCTACTAGCTAGAGACATCCTTCAAAAGCTCTCTACTATTGAAGACATTATTGTGTCTAGATTGGCTGGGTTGCTCAGAGGCTGATCATGATGAAAAGTGGGTTAGGGTGGAAAGGGGTGTAGCATAAAATCTATGTTAGAATGAACAATAGGAAAGAGCTGGCATAAATGCACAGTAGCCAGAAGAGAAGCTGAAAATGAAGAGACATTGACTTGATTTGCTTCAAGTTTACGTTGAAACAAATGGCTAGCTGGGTGGGTTGAGAATGGAAAAAGGAGGGACTCTGGAAACCTTCCCCATAAACTATTCAAAAGTCTGTTACAAACCAATTGGATCAACAACTGCAATTTATATTTACTTCCATCTTAACGAAGGATTGATGTAAACACCTGCTGAAATATCCACCAGAAGGAAAAAGAATAAAGTATACTGATAGTTCCTCATGGACAATACATTCTACAGAGCTGGTAATTCTGGAGAAGGTGATTCTCTGGAATCTATAGGAAAAAAAAGAGCCACTTCAGTCTGTTGCTATGCTATGCTATGCTATGCTATGCTATGCTATGCTATGCTATGCTATGCTATGCTAAGCTAAGCTAAGCTAAGCTTAAGCGACTGGGAAAAAATATGTAGAAGGAAGCACGAATGCCACTTAAAACTGGATTGGTCTGGATGAACTTCTGGGCCTAGTGCAGACAAATACAAAAGGGAAGACTATGTTCCCTGGGCCTGAACTGCCAAATAATTTGCAAAGGAGGTGCTACAGAAGGGCACTGCATCCTTCAAAACTGGATTATTTTACCATGTGATTTTTTTTAAAATACTGAGCTTTACAGCAACACTTAAACTGTTTATTTAATCTACAGCTTGGGTTAGGAAATAGAGTGGCCAAATAATTTTGATTTAAATGAATTGGCCTTTAGAAACAAGGAAAGAAATTCCAGGATTCTTATGGGCTACCCTTCCCATTTTCGAAAATTAAGGATACCCTCCACCACTCCAGCATATACAATGAAAATCTTTTTAATTAAAAGCTGTAATGCCACTGCTACAAAATGAAACAATTTGGTTGATAAAAGGGATTGCTCCATAAAGTAGTTTGCATGACAGGCCTTTAGATTAAAAGAAAAAGAAAAAAATGCTTCATGACTAGACAATGGCTACAATGAGGAACTTGCTGAAACACGCTTAGGCAAACATATTCAGGAAGCAAGACACTAAGAAAAAAATTGTTCTTATGTGTCAAAAAGGGAAAAGTCATGTACAGAATATGGAATGAAAAATAGATAAAACTGTTAATTTCAGGCTATCAGGGAATGGGCAATGCATGATCTGTATGTGGCCTCTGAACCTTTTTTCCAGCTCCTGATGCAAACTTGGTGTAATTTTCTTCTGTTTTCCACTGGAAAAGTAAAGAAATCTACATATTGCAGATAATGGATTATTACCATTATTAAAATAGATCTTCTCTTTTTTCTTGCATTTCTCCGCTGCCCCACAAAACCTTTCTTGCAATAGAACAAGAGGATGTATTGAATATTGTTGGCTGTTTCTCAATCACTGTTGCACTGCAGTGGGAAATAATAATTGCTTGATATTTTTATCTATAGTTGTGTTGGTCTTGCTCAGTTAATTAGAATTCTCCTTTTCCCTTTTATATTTTCATCTGCCTTACGTATGTAACAATTGTGATTTAGGACTACCTGGACTTACGTGTCCATCAGTATCCCTGATAACCAATAACACAGCAGAGGCCAAGTTGTTCATACTTCTATGCATGGTCTTCAGACTAAATCCATTCCTTACTGGACAGTAGATGAGATTTTAGGATATCTAGTCATTCACAGAGGGAGATGTGGCATTAGCTATAGAGCATTCATATAAACAAGACCAATTTCTCTCAACGTGCCCTGTAGACAAGCTATCTATTCTTTTAATTAAACTTTCCCAACTTGTTCATCTTTGATATGTTGGACAAGAATCTGCATGATCTTTGCAGGTTGGGAATTATGGGATGCATAATTGAAAACTTGTCTAGGGCACCAAGATAGGGAAAGCAGAATTACATATCATAGAAGTCTATCACAGCTTATTCTACCTGAATGTTCATGTCTCATAAATAGTCATAAATCCCCTTCATGCCCTTAACCAGTTTCTGGATGCTGCTTGACCAGAAGTGAATACTAAATCTTTGGTGAAAACTACTTCAGTCCTGTCAGAAACTTGCCTCTGTGGTTATTAGAGGACAGAATAGTTGGGTTTGCACATCAGGCTAGGTTTTTTTTTTTTGAGTGGGGGCTTTGATTCAGTCTTGACCGCTGGTGACTACATAGACAAGTCCATGCAGTTTTCTTGGCAACATTGTCATAAGTGGTTTGCCATTGCTTCCAAGGCTGAGAGAGAATGACTGACTCAAAGTCACCCAGTAGGCTTTGTGCCTAAGGCAGGACTACAACTCATAGTTTCCCAGTTTCTAGTCTGGTAACTTTAACCACTACATAAACTGGTTCTTAAGTCATTGTTCAACCTACATTTATTGAATAAATCACAATAGGATGGGTACACACAACACCCTAAGCCATACACAAGGGTTTACAAACTACAATGCTTGGAATCACACAACATGCTACAGACAAGCCACATTAAGTTTAAATCCAGTTAAATTGTCAACTGAACTTGCATCATCTAAATACAGTATCTGGAAATAGGTTTGGAAGAAATGGACTTTCTCCTATATGATTCCCAAGGACAGAAGCAAAGAGACTGAATGAGGCACCCAACTATTCCCAGGGAAAAGGTAAAATCGCAGAGTATAGAGCAAAAATGTATTGACCTGTTGGATTTCTTCTGAATGTGAGATGTTGCTTTGAGGGTTCTGTACAGGCTCATTCAATTCTTCTATGACTAGGGATGGTACATCAGTATTTGTTCAGTCCACCAGCTTCCTCTTCAGGCTCTAGAGACAAAGGGTCATCACCCAGGTTGGGCTGGCAAAAAACACACATTTTTAAATACTTTTTCACTCCTGGCCAATAGAACATCTCCCATTATGTAGCTGGGTGTCCTGGGCTACCATTAGAAAGAATAATTTTAATAAGGCAATGATAGGTACATGGAGCTATGCAAATTAGTAAGTTTTCCAGAACAAGCAATTTTAGAAAATGAGAACATTAGTTCAGTGAACCACCCTGAGCTGTCCTTTGTTCCATTAAGTCTTTGATAGTCTCCTAAGAGGGAAAGAGGGATTGATTATGATTCATGTAATGCTTCATTAATGCATCTTTCACATAGACTTATTTCTGTGGTCATGATGTTTTCAAAGACAACTGAAAATTGGAATCACAATATGAATTCTTGAGGATTAACAGGATTTGTGGGTAATAACTATTGAATACTAATTTCCCTCCATTTATTCAATACTGAAGTGAGATTTCTGAATGTTATCAAGGTTTGTGTGCAAACGATAAACTGTTCCCATACTAAAAAGCTAGGTTAACTTCTCAGATCCATTGACTTCATCCATTGACCTCAAGTCTGCTTTTGACTCCTGGCAACTGCCTGGACTAGTCCCTGCAGTTTTCTTGGAAAGGTTTTTTAGGAAGTGGTTTGCTATTGTCTCCTTCCTAGGGCTGAGAGAGTGACTGGCCCAAGGTCACTCAATTGGCTTTGTGCCTAAGGCAGGACTAGAACTCAGTCTCCCCCTAGCCTGATGCCTTAACCATTACACCAAACTGTCTCTCTTTGTATTTTTAGTTTGAACTTTTAATTTTTAAAAAAAATTCTTTTTTCTTTCAGATTAAAGATTGTTTACTTAAAAAAATAATAAATATTATATATTTTTTAAAAATCTAGTGCAACATCCTGCTCAGTGCAGGATCTGCCAGAGCGTTTTGGGCAGATGCTATCCATCTTCTGTTTGAGGACCTCAGTGAAGGGGAACAAAGGAATGTCTTCCACCGGATAACAGCTCTTACTTTCAGGAAATTCCTCTTGAATCTACCTCCCTGCACTTTTTAACCCACTGGTTCTAGTTCTACACTCCAGGACAACAGAAAACTAATCCATTCACTCTTCTGGGGACAGTCATTCAGACATCTGAAGACTGCTATCATATATCACCTCAGATGCCTCTTCTGTAGGCTAAACATATCCAGATTCTTTAATGTTGTTTATTTATATTTATTTATTAATTAGACTTATATAGCTGCCCATCTCACTGTAGTGACTCTGGGTGGGTAAGATTGGATAAAAACTTAATACACTACAAAATAACCAACAACCAAGAGCAAATCCAATCAAGTAATAACAGCATCTCATGTTTATCATAGGGCTTGGTTTTCAGACTCTACGCCATTTTGGTAGCCGTCTTCTGAATTCTAATTTGTCACTGTGCTTTTTGAATTCTGATGCCCAAGTGAGACTGACCAAGGTAGAATAGATTGTGCTGTTGCAGGTTACCTCCTTCTACATGAGCCTTTCATTTTTCCTCTCAGGCTACAGGACTTCACACTTCTCCCTGTTAAGGTTAAAGATTGGTTAGTTTCGTCTTGTTTATAATAACGTCATCTTGTTTATTAGTTAGTTTCGTCTTGTTTATAATAATTTTATCTTGTTTATTCTTGCCTATTGCTCCAGTCTGTCTAGACCTTTTTGAAACATACTGTGTATCAATCCTTGGCATCTCACTATTTTCTTCTCCCTCTAGCACAGGGTTCAGTTTGGACAGGCTTGCAAGGAACCTTCTAAATGCATTCTTCCTGGAGGTTCAACCCACCTCTTGTTTGGAGAAAATCCATTTTGCTAAACACAATCCCATCTAGCTAATTCCCTCTGCTGTCCACCCTCTTCCATTGACTAATTTTTCAGATTCCCAACACTATCTCCAACAGTCATGCCACAGAAAGTTTAGTTTGGGGGTGCAAAACCCACATTTAGTGTTGCAAGAATTTTACTTTATGCATTAAATACAACTCTGTGACAGAAACTGGAGGAAAATATGGTAGTAACAGAAAATTTTTCAGGACAGCACCCTCCTTGGGATCATTCTTGCCTCCAAACCACCTTTTCTGCTTAACATTGCATGGTGGTGAAAGGTCCCCTGTGCAAGCACCAAGTCATGTCTGACCCTTTGGGGGAACGCTGCTTTTGTGATGTTTTTTTTGGCAGACTATAGGGGGGTGGTTTGCCATTGCCTTCCCCAGTTGTCACCTTCCCCAGCAAGCTGGGTACTCATTTTACTGACCTCGGAAGGATGGAAGGCTGAGTCGACCTGAGTGTGAGAATCCAGCCAGCCTCTGACTCAGAAAACAAAACTCTTTCTGAGTCAGAGAAGGAAATAGAAACTTACCGGGCTGAAACCAGGAAAGCGAAACCTAGAGATGAGTCAGCAGTGTGGGAAGAGTCAAAGCCACTGACTGGCCAATATTCAGAGGAGGATTTTACCAGCGTTGGAGGCAGCGTCTGTTACTGAAAAGGAATCAGCACCAGTGTCCTCCACTGAAGAGGACTTGAATCCTGCTTCTGCTGCCACCGAGGATCTTCTCCTCACTGAACCCAGCAACCTCAGTCTTGCATCCAGCCTTGGATCCCCACGGTCACCTTGTGCATGTTCCAGTTGCGCTTCTCACCCTGTTTTGAGATTCCAGCTGTGTCCAGAGTCTCCAGTCCAGCCTTGTCGTGTCTCAAGTCTGCAGCCTTGCCCCGAGCCTTCGGTGCAGCCATGCAATATTCCTAGCTCACAGCTTAGTTCCAGGTCTTCAGTACAAGTTCAGGGTGCTTCTGACCTCTGGGCTCATCGAGGCTCTCCAGTCCAGTTTAGCCGTGCTTCGGGTGCTCGACCTTGTTCAGGAGTTTCACACCTATCTAGTTGTGAACCCAAACTGCTACCTAGTCCAGGGCTTTCAGCCAAGTCCAGCCTTGCTCTGAGTACTCAGCCTTGCTCAGAGTTCCTAGTCCAGGATATCCAACCTAGTCCAGGGCTTCCAGCCGAGTCCAACCTTGCTCCGAGTTCTCAGCCTTGCTCAGTGTTCCTAGTCCAGGGTATCCAGCTTAGTTCAGGGCTTCCAGCCGAGTGCAGCCTTGCTTCGAGTTCTCAGCCTTGCTCCAAGTTTCTAGTCCAGAGTATCCAGTCTAGTGCAGGGCTTTCAGCCAAGTCCAGCCTTGCTCCAAGTTCCCAGCCTTGCTCAGTGTTCCTAGTCCAGGGTATCCAGCTTAGTTCAGGGCTTCCAGCCGAGTGCAGCCTTGCTTCGAGTTCTCAGCCTTGCTCCAAGTTTCTAGTCCAAAGTATTCAGCCTAGTGCAGGGCTTTCAGCCAAGTCCAGCCTTGCTCCAAGTCCCCAGCCTTGCTCAGTGTTCCTAGTCCAGGGTATCCAGCTTAGTTCAGGGCTTCCAGCCGAGTGCAGCCTTGCTTCGAGTTCTCAGCCTTGCTCCAAGTTTCTAGTCCAAAGTATTCAGCCTAGTGCAGGGCTTTCAGCCAAGTCCAGCCTTGCTCCAAGTCCCCAGCCTTGCTCCCAGTCTTCAGTCTCCAGTCTCCAGTCCAGCCTGAGTCATCAAGTCCAGTCCAGCCCGGTCCTTAGATCCCAGAAGTATCCAGGGGGCTCAGGTCAGCCCGCCCACTGTTCCGGTGCCAGCCTATTTTGTGTGTTGTTCCAGTTCAAGATCATTCAACTTCAGCTTTAGTAGCATCTCGCACTCCAGCTTCTCCCAGCCTTCCAGTCTCCATTAAAGAGTCCTGATCCAAAGGCTATTTTTGATATTTAATCTGCCTGACTGCCTCTATGTCTGATCAGGACACTGAGCTGGCTACCAGAGACATAACATTGCATAGTCCTAAAAAAATTCTCCAGTTCCAGTTCCTGCCTGAAATATAACTTATTACAATAGCATTTCTCTAATAACAACAACAATCACATGGCTATTAAACCTTTACGTAGAAAATGGTTCTCTGATACCTTTCATGAGCTAGTGTCCTCTAAATCTGTTGACCACAACAATTCAAGATGCCATCACACTGTTGGAATAGAACTTCCAGAAGCCATACTAGACTACATCAGACTGGGGAAAGGTAATCTACAACTTGACAGGTAGGTGCTTATTGTATGTTTTGGCTTTTAGTCAACACCTTGGCCTCTGCTAAGGTCCGTGGATGCTGGGAAGAGTAAGCCATCATTGCCCAGCTGACAATACAGTAGTGACCCCTTCTGATCTGCTAGCCACCCATACTAACCTATTTTTTCAAGAGCCCAAAAGCCGAGCAAAGAGCATGGCCACTGATGGAATACAATACAAGTGGATCTGGGAAGCAGGGCACCCCCAAGTTATATTTGCATTATCCAAGGGTTGCAAGAATGGGCAACTCTTAACTTATGGGCAACATGCTGCTCCCTCTGGATCTTTCTTTATACGTCCCCAAGGCTGTGTTATCAACATTTGGCAGCAAGCATTTAGTGTCCTAACAGTCAGAAGTCACGCTGAGACGAGGAGTAGGTCTCTAGTGTTTATTACTGCTACATTAAACAGAATCCTAACAAACTGAAGAAGCGTGGGAAAACCCAGACAGATAAACCCCAAGAGTTAAGGCGAGTCTGATCTGTGTCTCTTCGAATGGCTGCTTAATTCCTCAGTACTACGCATGCGTTTTCCCCCCTGGATAGGGGCCCCCTCCTGCTCGCCATCAGTACACATGACATTTAGTACTGGCAATGTAGTTTCCCATTGAGTCCCAGCAGGAAGTAAAACAAAAATAAAATTGGTGTGTTCAGTCTTGGATTGGCTTAAGGCAACTAGAGAAGGTATATGCAGGCAGAAACACAACCACCCAGAACCAGGAACACATTGACTCATCCCTCCATATATGTCATCATATCATGGCTGTTTCATTCCTTGCCCTCTGAAAAAATGTTAAAATTGTAATTCTCAGCCATCCAAAAGTGTCTCTCCTCAGTGTGCAATGAACATGGTAAGACTGAAAATATTCCAGAATTAAACATGAATATTTATTTTCATTTAATGTCAGTGTGAACAGTCATATCAATGTGCTAGTCATTAGTTGATTTACACTAAATACTACTCAGAGATTCCTGGGTGCCATCATTAAAGCTGATTAAAATCTCCATCTCACCTATAACCATATACTGAAAAAGAATATACATCTGCACATGCAAGAGTCTGCCTGAGTCGCTTTCTCTGCCTCTCAAGACAGAGACATGGCATGGATAAAGACTGAAGGACTGTGCTCAGCGCATTCCTCCAAACTGCAGATCCCAGGAAGCAGTCTAAGGAGGTACACTGTAAGGAAGATGGGCAGTTGGATCATGACACTAAGTCAATATTTCTAGCACTTAATGTGAGAAATAACAGGGATGCGGTGGCGCTGCGGGTTAAACCGCTGAGCTGTCGATCGGAAGGTCGGCGGTTCGAAACCGCGCGGCGGGGTGAGCTCCCGTTGCTAGTCCCAGCTCCTGCCAACCTAGCAGTTCGAAAACATGCAAATGTGAGTAGATCAATAGGTACCGCTTCGGCGGGAAGGTAACGGCGTTCCGAGTCGTCATGCTGGCCACATGACCCGGAAGTGTCTATGACAACGCCGGCTCCAAGGCTTAGAAACGGAGATGAGCACCGCCCCCTAGAGTCGGACTCGACTGGACTTTACGTCAAGGGAAACCTTTACCTTTACCTAATGTGAGAAAGATCCATTTCTGATACAGCCATGCAATATGGTGCAAGTAAATAGTGGCCAGGATGTGCACGTGCAATTGTTGTCAGACTGCAATGCCCTTACATAAACAGGTCATCTTACATTGCTTATTAGTAGTATCTGGCATCACGGCAGTTCATCAATTCATTCAGAGCCACTGTCTGCACTGTGGGTGGGAGTGATTCCGAAAGCTGTGACTCTACGGGGGTTCTTCCTCCATGCCTGTTTCCATAGGAGCCACCAAATCTGTTTCCATGGAGATTGAGATGATTGTTTTGAGTTCAACTGTAGTGAAAACAAATGAGGAGAGTGACCGAATTGAAAAGGCTTGGGAATGGGAAGCAGGTAGCTGAGGCAAAACGTTGGAAGAACCCAGGCCGGCCTGAGATAATAGTGCCAAACTGGATAGGGGTGCAAAGAAAGCCAAGGGAGCAAGGCCAATACAGAGGGCCCTGCTTCCTCTCTCTTCCTTGGTCGCTTCCATCATGCCTGAGGAAAACTGAACAGTGAATTGTGCATTTGATAAGCCTACTCTGCAGTATGATTTTAATTCGAAAAACAAACAAACCTCCAGGCAATTGGGCAAAGGGAAAAAAAGTGGTCCCAATAAGACAAAGAATACGATTTCTATAGCCCAAGAGCCAACCTGCCAAGAATCCACAAAGACAAACTAAAGGGCCATAAGCCTTGTAGAGCAGTATGATTCGGCAGTAGAGAGGGCACATCAACACAACATGGATCTTGGATGCACCTCTTTTGTTTACTTGTTTACTTCCTTGATTTACAATTCCTGCTGCTGAACTCTGGGGGTTTCAGTTGCAAGAAGACCTGGACACAGGATAAAGCTTGAAATGTGCCCTTGACATAAACCAAAGGCCACAAAAAAGATAAAGAAGAAGACTACATGCTGGAGGAGGACAGATTCTGCCCAAGTGACATTCCAGAAAAGGACAGAAAGGGGTAACAGATGCTTTGACTTGGTGGCCAGGCACATGGCTACTTCCTGGGAGCAGCTGTCTTTTTGATGTTGCTGTTGGGTTGCTGGGCATCTGGACTACTTAAATTGTGAGACAGAAAGAGAAGCTGTAATTTTGCAGCCAACTACAAATCTGTTGTCTGCATTTAGAAGTTGGTATTTTGACTTACAGCTACTATGTTGACTCTTCCTAGTAAGGACACTGCCTGACAAAGAAACAAACAGCTGCAACCAGCAGTCCTGTGCATTAGTTCGTAACATCAGCTGCAATATCCCAAGAAACCACACTCCACACTATTATCTTAACAGAAGTTGTTTTTAACTAATTTGCCAGCTAAAAAGATCATGAAAGTTTCTCCAGTAGAGAGAAATATTAGAGGTCTGACATGAGACAAGGCTTGGTTGGAAACAAACAAACAAAAATACATACAAATACTGATCAATAAAAATGCTAATTGTCTTTTCATTTTTAAGTATTTTCTTTTTAAGACATCTGTTTGAAGAAAGCTATATACAAAGCTGATCTCTAGCTCTATATTGCCCCCTGGTGCCCAGGATTGTTCTGTGTCCTGGTTTTCTGGGTTTTTGACAACACTGTGGAGGAGGTAGACAATCGTAAAGACATTGTAATGTACGTGTGACCTCATGGAAAACACCTTTATATTAATATCCACCCGTGCAATGATCAGGCACAGCTGTACCATTAAGCAAGAAAACACATTTGCTTCAATTTCAAACTAAAAATACAAAGAGAGCCAGTTTGGTGTAGCGGTTAAGGCATCAGGCTAGAAACTGGGAGACTGTGAGTTCTAGTTCCACCTTAGGCATGAAGCCAGCTGGGTGTCATGTTCCCCGTTGCAAGGCATTTGTGCATCACAACGGGGAACATGCACATTAGGTAAGAGGAAGGGATAAGCGTAATCCCTTAATCACTCACATATCCCCCAAGCACCCATATCCAGAAGGGGATCACAAACATAATAGAAAAGCCCCTAGACCGGACTCAACACCCATCAGAGGATCGGGGGAATGCCATCCCATTTCCCCAGGGCACACACCTGGTCTGGACGAAGGCAGGGAGACAAAGGAGATCGCCGGAATCGCCCATCAGCTGACGCATCACAGTCCCAAGCACCCATCTGGTCCTGGCTCAAGGGTGGAGAAGCACAACGTCTGCCAACAAAGTATAAACAGGGCACCTTGTCAACACATAAGGATTCCCGTCTTTTTCTTTGCACGCACTCCATTCTAATAAAGCCAGAAATCCTTAGACCCTCTAAGTGAGTCTGTGTTTTATTTAGAGCGTGGCTGCCCTGACACTGGGTGACCTTGGGCCAGTCACTCTCTCTCAGCCCTAGGAAGCAGGCAATGCCACTTCCAAAAAATCTTGCCTGCAGGGACTTGTCTAGGTAGTCTCCAAGAATCAAACATGATTGAACAAATTAAAAAAAAAAATGAAAAGGCTATCCTGGGGAATGGATGTGTATCATTTTGCTTTTTAAATGTCTTTTTTATGTATTTGACTATTTTTAGACTTTCCATCTCTGCTAAGAACCTTTGTTCAGGCTTGCCCGAATCCAGCCATTATTGTTGATTCAGCAAAATATGTTTAAACAATTCATACCTGATTTGTCAGAAAATATACATTGGATATGCAGAGATGTCACAATTGTTGCTATGGAGACACAATATAGGTAAGGGAGAATATTACTACAGAAGAAGTGAAGTAATTTTATTGCAGCTTTCTTCAAACTGGTGGTCCCTGGATGCACTGGAACAGGCCATGCTAAGTAGAACTTCTGGGAACAGTCATCTAGCATATCTGGAAGTGGCTGAGGAAGGCATGCTGGGGCTGTTTTCACACTTCAGACTTAAAGCAGTGCATGGTTTATTCAGGTTTATATTATGGATACATAATGTGCACTGAGCAGAATTACTCCCTTTTGCATCCTCTTTTAATTTTCAGTTATATCTAAATAGCACAGAATATGGCCCAAGTGATGTAAGCCTCATTCTGGAGAGATTCCAGGGCTCATATTCACCTAATTGCTAATTATCCATTTTTGCTGCCCCATCAGAGGGCAGCAGAACACACTTTTCTGCAGCTGAATCAGCCTGACTTCTCATAGAAACGTTATCTTTGTGCACACCTTTTGTGAACCACTCTGCATCCACAGTAGCCATTCTATGATGGGACCCACTTTTTGAAACATTTCAAAGCCCCAAAGATTCAGGACCTCTTTCTAGAGACTCCCATTGAGTTGAGATCACAAGATGTTTTCTCAAATGCTTAAGCACAAGTGAAAAAAAGGAAATCAACCAGAAGAGAGAATGGGAACACAAGACTTACATTCAGCTAACCTTGGTAGTGTCCTTTTATCGTCACTGTCCCAGTGGTAAGTTGATACCATCTGAGAGAGGCTTAGCTTGGCCTCTCAGCAGCTCATAACTGTGGAATGTGTCAAGCATTGCCAATGTCAGTCTGAATTCCTTCCTGTTCCTTGGATATTTTTTCTTTCTATTTGCTCATGCACGCTACTTTCCCTATGGTATTTGGGTTCAAAATAATGTATTTCTTCATAAAGTGCTTCAGTTTGTAGAAGTTCTCATAAGCATCACATAGGCAGGTTCAGGTCTAAGGCAGATCTTCTGCCGCTGTTAAATACTCAAGTCATCAAGTAAATAAAGTGTTTGCTATTTCAACAGCATATTAAGTGACAGTTGTGTAGTGCAGGTTTTGCTAAAGAAAAAAGGACAGTAAAACAACAAGCAGTAGCTTTCACATCAATACCACAGAGAGACTAAAGACTCTGAAGACTGTAATACACAAAAACAAGGTATTTCCATTTGAAATTTTAAAAAGACATAATTATTTAGCTATACTCCACCTAATAAGCGAAGTTGATGAGATAGCTTACCAAAAATTTAAAACATTATAAAGCAACTGAGTTGATAGAATCTGTCATAGGTCAGTGCAAAGGCATCCTCACTTTTAAAAACATTGAATGTCTTCCTCCCTAAGGTCCTTTGGTCCTTTAGTTAATTATAAGCAAATCTGCGGGGAAACCTTCCCTGTTCTGAGATCAGCAACCATCTTCAAAAAGACAGTTGTAAGTGATATGATCGACAAGGACTACAGACATCAGATTTAACTCTCTATGATCAGTATGAAGTGGATGTTCAGCCCTTTGAGGTAGACAAGGTCAGGAAACAGGAATTGCTAGGTGTATGAAATACTCTTTCATGAACTTATAGAGTATTGTAATAGAATCTTGAAAATCTGTCAAAGCCTCTCTCTACTTCAACTTATACCAAACACAATTGAGGCAGAGTTGTTCTAAGTTTCTTTCTCATGTTTTCTACTTTCCTAAGACCCAAATATCTTTTCTGCAATGGCTCAGCATTCTCCTCCCCCATTTTTGAGTCAAACAGACACTCCATCATACCAGATGATTTGGAGCCAATAAAACTCTTGGACTTGTGTCAAGAACACCTCCCGTGTCTCCAGTGCTGAGGTATGGAAGCTGGGGCATGCATTCTTGACATGCATGCAAAAACGTCTCTCTTGTTTATGTGCTGCAGCAGTGAAGTCATTGGGGGAGGGGGCAGCTGTACCATAAGGTTGTGTGCTGCAGAGTGGCTCTGCAGTGGCTCTCTGGCTTGCACCCATTCAGTAAAGCTGAGTAATCCCCCCCCCCTTTGATAGGAAAAGGGAAGCCATGGCAGTGGCTCTTCAGCTGGCTGCATATTACACAGAGAGCCACTTTTCAGCTTCCCTTCCTATGTGGTCAACATTGCTATCTCTGAAGAGTTTATTGCAGAAGTCTAACAGCTTGGGGGGGGGGGGTTAGGATGGAAAAATAAAGGTACTAGTAATTGCAGCTAGCTCCTCTGTTGAAGTTGGAGCACCAACCAGAGGTGGGCAAAGGCCCTCTTGGCCATGGCCTCCACCAACCCATCCATCAGTAGCGATGAGTCCAGGAGGATCTTAAATTTCAGACCTGCTCCCTAAAGGGCAGTGTCACCCTTCTGAGGGCAACACTGGAGCTAATAGAGAACCATGATGAATGCACAGCAATCTTGCTTTGATTCAATCTTAGCTTGTTTTGTCCATTCCAGCCCCTAACAGCCACTAGGGACTGACAGCATTTCCAGTTGGGTCTGTGATGGCAATATAAAGCTCAGTATCAGCTGCTGATGGTATCACACCTCTAACTATTAGACAAGCTCTCCTAGATGCTTCACATACATATGAAACAGTAAAGGGAAGAGGACTGACCACTGTGGCACCCCAAAAGGGAATGGCTGCTGGGGCGATAGAATCTCTGCCCAATATGATAGGAATTACAGAACAGTGCCTCTGAGTCCTCAACCCCTATGGGAAATCTAGAAGGATACCACAGTCAATTGTATCAAGAGCTGCCAAGATATCTGACAGGACCAAGAAGGGTACACTGCCCCCATTTAGGTCCCAATACAAGTCATCCACTGCACCACCTAATGCTGTCTCCATCCCATTCCCAGGCATGAACCCCCGCTGCTTGGAGACAAAATTGTTAAGAGCTTATGTTGTTTCCTGTTGCCAGAAGCTAACCAGACAGTCAGTGGAACTGCTTGTTAGAACTTTGGGAAACGCTCCACATTTATATGGATGGACTATTTGCAGGACCTCCTGCCTCCATTGTTCTTCCTGCCCCACCAGCTGTGGCAGGGAGAGCATTCTCTGGGTCTCCTCCATAAAACTATGTCATCTTGTTGGACCCCAGAATTATGTCTTCTGTGTGACTGCATCTACCCTGTGGAACAGCATCCACCTAGAGATCCAGATGGCCCCAATCCTGTTAGCCTAAGTCTCCTGGTTGTTCCTCCAGGCATTTTGGCCAGGGAGTTAGGTGAGCTCCACCAGTGATGTAGCTTCTGTTTGGGGGGTTACTGTTTAACTAGGGCATCATGGGTTTATATTGCTATAGTGGTTTTAATCTTTGTATGTCACCCAGAATCACTGCTGTGAGATGGGCACTTCCATAAATCATATACATACAGTATATACATACATACCCACCCTTTGGAAAATCTTAATTCACCAGGCACCTGGGTAGAAACTCCTAATGGGCTTGCCTTATAAAGGCCCTGGGCGGCAGTTATTCTTAACTGGATCAGGTTACAGCTAGATATAATACTTCCATGTTAGGATCACCACCCAACTGATATGATGCAAACATGAGGTCTAACGTATGACTAGCAGGATGTACTAAGCCAGAGATGTTGCCAAAGAGGCTGTGAACTCTTAAGCTTTCCCTGACTGGACTCCATAGACTCCACCACTAGCTGGAAATTGGTTGGTGTGTGGGTGGCCATATAAATTGAATACATAAATAAATAGCCCAGAGACAAAATCAGGGAGCCTGAAGAAGGATCCAACTGTGTAGCAGGGCTGCTTTTACAACCAGAAGGGTACTCAGCTTGTTCCTACAGCCCAACTTAACCCACAGATATTCATACCCTGCCACCTCAGGAGCAATCTCCCTGGTAACAAATAAATTCTTCCTTAAGATCAGCACCACTCACCTCTTCTGACCTTAAGTCTATGATTGCTCCAGGAACCCAAAACCTGGAAAGTCAGATCTCTAAGAAGGCAGTATCACTGCTCTCACCCAACCAGATCTCAGTAATACATGATACAGATCACCAGGATCCAGTATTGGGGCCACTAGGCTGGAAACAGAGATCAACACCATGTTGCTGATCAACATTCCCCTGGAATGTTCTCTCCATCCTGTGCTTAGATACAGACCAGATGGAAGGTCTTGCTATTGACATAAACAGTCATAATGTCAATAGCAAATTTTTCCATCTGCCCTTTATCCAACCCAGTGTTTTTAAACTTAAGGAATAAATCTGCTAAATAAGATCCTGAACTCAGAACTCAGATGTATGGGCTGATTTAAGCTTCACACAAGGAAGTTCATTATTGTACTTGATTACAGCAATATACTTCAAATGATGACTCATATGTATTAATGGACCATGACAGATTTCATCATTTTCTGATCACCTGATATTGTGAGACGTAATGCTTGCAAATTAAGTCTGTTCGCATATTAAGTTTTCAGATATCAAATGCTGAGCAACTGGACTTGGAAAAATCATGTGGTCTACCATATGTATGATTTAATTATGCCTGTACAATCCTAGTGAAAGCCACTTGGACAAATATTTTATAACTCCTTCTACAGTATCCCGGTATTTTTATGAGCTACCATTAACGAATTCCTTACAAATCATAGGGGTTATGACAACTATCACAATAGGTATATGGAAGAAGTTGGTGGGCAAGAAGGAATTTCCTATACATTTCTATTTAGTTTCATAATTTTGTCCTTTTAATTCCTCCTCTTTTAAAAATCCTGGTGGGTTGGGAGTCCAGAACAATTATTTATATGGTTCTTGAGAGCCCTCCAATCGAATTTTCCCCATTCCATCCCCCAATATTTATTTATTTTATTTTCTATCCTGCCTTTATTATTTTTATAAATAACTCAAGGTGGTGAACATACCTAATACTCCTTCCTCCTCCTATTTTCCCAACAACAACCCTGTGAGGTGAGTTGGGCTGAGAGAGTATGACTGGCCCAAGGTTGCCCAGCCAGCTTTCATGCCTAAGGTGGGACTAGAACTCTCAGTCTCCTGGTTTCTAGCCCAGCACCTTAACCACTAGGCCAAACTGGCTCTCTCCATCTGAAACCTTGGACAAGAGGAAATGATTGTGCATATATAGGACAAGGATGTTTCCAATTGTTGCATTCTTTCCCCATCACAATTTCTTCAGGTTGTTTTTTTTAAAATTTAGCTTGATTTACTTTTCTGATAAATGTAAGCAGAATAATATGGGGTTTAAAGGAATGTTTTTCTATATTTTTATCAGTATCTTTCACAGCTTGGCACTTATGAGCTATGCTTGTTCATTGACCTTCATCTTTCAATGTAGCATGGTGATTAAGAACTTGAACTTGGACCAGGGAGACCTAAACTCTATTTCTACCTAACTATGTATTCACTGAGTGACATTAGGCCAGTCCCCCTCTCATAGCCCAAATTACCTCCAAGGATTGTTTGGGGATAAAATCTGGGGGAGACCCCCATTAAAGCCCCTTTGTGCTTTCAGGGAAAGGCAGGATATAAATGTAATGAAGAAATATTCTATGTGATAGTTTGGTGATGGAGCAGAAAAAGGTTCACTTTACATTTTTCTATATGGTTCAACATCATAAAGAACAAGAATCCATTGTTCTCTGCCTGACTCCTTGTTAAAATTGTGCAACATTTAGATCTGTTCAGCACGAAATTGATGCCAGAATGTTCATTCTGGTATAAAATTTCAGTCCTTATCCTAGGTGGCATGATTTATAATTCCTTCCCACAAATGATCCATGCAGCTGCTGAGTCATACAGTTAGGGAAGACTGGCTGCAGGACTACATGAAAGAATGCTGGTAAGCCAACAGTGAATTCCTTGGTGCAGCTACAAGAGTATGATATGCTTTGGATATATACAACACCTAGCTATGAACTGGCTTGCTTGGTTTTGGTTTAGAATGTTGTGTGGATCCTGACATTGCAGTATATAAACCATGGTTTATAGAATGTTATGTGAACCTTGTCTTTGTGGTATGCGAACCATGTTTATAGCAGCAACTGTACCATATTCTGTACCCCATGGTTAAACAAATTATGGCTTAGCACAATGTATGAACCTATTCTTTCAAAGTTGTACACTGTTAGATTAGATTACTTATAGTTAGATCCTACTGAAACCAATGTGAAAAATGAGTTATGACTTAAATCCAATTTATTTCAATGAGAACCAAGTACAGATAACATATGGTACTTTCAGCCTCCTAACTTTTCTATTTTAACTTTAAAATGTACTGTAGGTACAACTGATTATAGGTATTTTGATTTTTTTGTGGACTTGTAACTATATGAGCAGTAGCATCTTTGCATGTATGAGAGTCTGTACCACTTGCAGAGAATTGACAACCAGGTTGTCTCTTCTCCTTTGGGTCCACTGGCTAAGCACAGAGAACTACCAGCAAAATCAGTGCTTACTTGCTGGCCAATAATAAGGTTTGCTGTGTTCTTTCAATTGCATACTGAAACACTCTTTTTTCCTTATTAAAAAATGATGTGGAGTAGGTTGCTGGCATTTTAGTACCTCCATTTTCTTCTGAGTACTTGCTGGCACAAGGACATTGACTATTCTGCGTTAAGCCTCATAGTGCACCCATGCCATCTCTCCCACACTATGGGATCCCAAGAACTGGGAAGCAGGTGAGCCAGCCACTCCCTCTAAGGAGGGAACTGGCTGCTTCTTGAAAGACATGGCCACACCTGGGGGCTGGTTCTGCAACTATAGTTGCAGTCTGAAACCAAATTTTGTCAATGGATAAAAGATCACTCACAAGAATAATTCAGGCAGTATCACAATAGTAAGGATCCATGATATGTGATCACTGGAGATCCTATATTGTCCCAATATCAGGATTATACCCCCTATCTTGAACAGCTCCCAATCAATTTTAATATTTTTTCCTAAAACATGAGTAGCTGTACTGGCTAGGGGGAAAAAGTAAGCATCTATAAATGTTATTATGCCAAATGAAGGTTTACAAAATCATTGCAAATATTTTATTAACCTCCAGTTGACCTAATAAAGGAATTACTTTAATAGACTTTGTCTCTTGTTCTCTGTCCTGTTCATTTTTTAAACACGAAATCTCTATCTGTTGAATGCCTGCTCAAATATCTTTCTGATATAAATAAGAAATCCCTTGTATTGGATAGAACAAAGGTGTTTTTTTGGTTTAACTTAACATGCAGACAACTGCTATGGTTTGAAAATCATGTTTTATGGTTTAGTTTGTGGGCAAATCCAGCCTTTAATAATTTAACAAACCTATGTTTAACTAGGTCATACTTTACTGTGCTGAATGAGTATAGCCCTTTCCGTTCAAAATTAAGACCCAAGTTCAATTTAGATAATTGTATAATTTTATTTATTTATTTATTTAGCAAATTTATATAGCTGCCCATCTCACAAATGTGACTCTGGGTGGCATGCAACAAAACAAACGGTTAAAACAAGTATAAACAATTATTAAAAACAAATATAAATAGAACTAAGACTACTGGAGAATGGACCAACATCCTAAACACAATATAACCAACTTACAGGCTCCCTGTTTCCATGGGATCCTCAAGGCTGCTGGAAAAACCATGTTTTAAGGGCTTTCTGGAAGGCTAATAAGGATGGGGCTAACCTCACCTCAGGGGGAATGATATTCCAGAGGACAGGAGCCACAGCAGAAAAGGCCCATCTCCATTGCAGTCTCAATCTATCAGTCTTTATGATGTCACAAGACTTTTGATCTTTTTAAAGCTCCTGTCAAGAACAGTTTGCACTAAAACAATGGTTGTTTGTTGTTTATTCGTTTAGTCGCTTCCGACTCTTCGTGACTTCATGGACCAGCCCACGCCAGAGCTTCCTGTCGGTCGTCAACATCCCCAGCTCCCCCAGGGACGAGTCCGTCACCTCTAGAATATCATCCATCCACCTTGCCCTTGGTCGGCCCCTCTTCCTTTTGCCTTCCACTCTCCCTAGCATCAGCATCTTCTCCAGGGTGTCCTGTCTTCTCATTATGTGGCCAAAGTATTTCAGTTTTGCCTTTAATACCATTCCCTCAAGTGAGCAGTCTGGCTTTATTTCCTGGAGGATGGACTGGTTTGATCTTCTTGCAGTCCAAGGCACTCTCAGAATTTTCCTCCAACACCACAGTTCAAAAGCATCAATCTTCCTTCTCTCAGCCTTCCTTATGGTCCAGCTCTCGCAGCCATATGTTACTACGGGGAACACCATTGCTTTAACAATGCGGACCTTTGTTGTCAGTGTGATGTTTCTGCTCTTAACTATTTTATCGAGATTTGTCATTGCTCTTCTCCCAAGGATTAAGCGTCTTCTGATTTCCTGAGTGCAGTCAGCATCTGCAGTAATCTTCGCACCTAGGAATACAAAGTCTTTCACTGCTTCTACATTTTCTCCCTCTATTTGCCAGTTATCAATCAAGCTGGTTGCCATAATCTTGGTTTTTTTGAGGTTTAGCTGCAAACCAGCTTTTGCACTTTCTTCTTTCACCTTCATCATAAGGCTCCTCAGTTCCTCTTCGCTTTCAGCCATCAAAGTGGTATCATCTGCATATCTGAGATTGTTAATGTTTCTTCCAGCGATTTTAACTCCAGCCTTGGATTCCTCAAGGCCAGCTTGTCGCATGATGTGTTCTGCATACAAGTTGAATAGGTAGGGTGAGAGTATACAGCCCTGCCGTACTCCTTTCCTAATCTTAAACCAGTCCGTTGTTCCGTGGTCTGTTCTTACTGTTGCTACTTGGTCGTTATACAGATTCTTCAGGAGGCAGACAAGATGACTTGGTATCCCCATACCACTAAGAACCTGCCACAATTTGTTATGGTCCACACAGTCAAAGGCTTTAGAATAGTCAATAAAACAATGGACACTGTATCAAATTAATGTTTCTCAACCTTGGCAACTTTAAGATGTATGGACTTCAACTCCCAGAATTCCCCATCCAGCACACTGGATATTTAATTGCTGAAGAATGTCAGATTTTTGTAAGGACAAATTCTTCCCAATTGTCCTAGTATACACATTGGAAAATAGAGCAGGCTGTTGCCAGCAGTAGCCCATTGACCCTTAACACCTCTTTACATAAAGAGGGCTAGTAAAGATTTCATTATGCCACAACGTAAAGGGTTCTGGGAGAAAAACAAAACAGAATGAAGATGGGTAAATGAGAATCTGTTGCCCCATGAATGTGAATTATGTATAAGAATATACATAATATTCATACATAATATATACATGAATTATGTATAACAATATACATAATATTCTTACTGCATGCTTCTATTACGCAGGATGCATTACTCTTATCACACTATTCTATTCTCCTAAATAGTTCAAGAGCAGGTATCTCTTTCTCGACTTTGCTTGTCCTTGCAAGGAAGCTGCAGGATAGATTTAGCTATGGGGTAAGTGGCCCAAGCTTGAACTGGATTCTCTTACCTTAGCCCGAACTGCACCGGTATTAGTTAGTCCTAGGCTTGCGGGGCTTTTTAAGATCCATTTTGCAGAACAAGACCCGTGAGTCAGTGAAAATCAAACAAGACTCTTATGCAATTTGCAGGATTGGGCTGAGGACCCAGAGTAACTAAACCTGATCGAAGTAAACTCAACTTTGACTTTTTCTTTATTTGAGAACAAGGACTTCGCGGGCATAAATCCAGGACCTCGCTCAGCAGAAAGACTAAGAGGAACACCAAATGCATCAGAGTTGAGTGAAGCAAGTGTAAAGTAACACGTATTACCACCTAAAGAGGACGGAGCCACCCTATTAAGTCCAGAGTCTAAAATTACCTAACTGCACCACCCCTGTCCGGGGAAAGGAAGCGGCGGCCGCGGAGCGCTTGAGAGCAGCCGTCAGCGGGAAGAGGCGGGCGGCCGGGCCAGTACGGATCAAGCACTCGCTCTTCCTTGTATTTCGGGCCAATTCACCCAGCAGCAGCCTCAGGCCTGGGCGGAGCTTGGCCGGGCCTCCTCCCGCCCCTGCTCCTCCCAGAAGCCGAAGCCTGGTAAAGACAGCTCCGCCGGGGTGTTTCCTAGCTCAGTGCTCGCGACTCGCTAGCTGGTCGTCCGTCGCAGCTTGGCGTTCGGCTCCTTCTTCTGGTTGGAGCCCGGAGGATGGTGCTGCCCAAGGAAGAGCGCGCCGCCAGGCTTTACCGGGCGCCGCCGGAGTTGGCGCGGGAGGCACATGTGCCTTCCTTGGAAAAATATGGGGAGCTTTACCGCCGCTCGGTGGAGGAGCCGCAGGGTGAGTGCCAGGCCGTAGTGGGCGAGGTTGGCGCGCCTTTCCTTGTCAGGTTCGGGGCAAGCTTCCAGGCCGCTTACAGTTGCCTGGCTTCCTGACCGTGGCAGGCAGGGTGGGAGCCGGGCTGTGGAGGAGCCGAGCGAGCGGGAGGAAGGGAGAGGGACGCTTGGAAGCCAGGAGCCTCTGTCTCAAGGGCGCAGGACCCGTCCAGCGTCACCTCCTCTCCTTAACTACCATGTGCTTGCATGGCTGTCCTCCTCCTGCTCCCATGGGGTCAGATTGGTGGCTGCCGGTCCTTTTGATCCGAGACACCACGGTCCTGAAGGCAGGCCAGCAGCTGCCCTGGAACCCGTCAGTCAGTCGCAGGTGGACAGTCCGGGCTGCGAAGCGGTTTGCGTCCTGCAGTGTGTGAGCAGCAAGTGTCTCGTAGCATCTCTGCTAGGATTACTTTGCTGGACTGTTTGAGGCAGCGGCGTGTAAGGGACGGTGCTTGTCCCTTCTGGCTCCAAGTTAAGTTTCTGAAGTTACAACTAGCATCATGTTAATTATTTGTCCAAATAGAAGAAAAATAATCTGTTGTTGAACTGTGAAGCCAATGCTAGGTGACCAGCCCAGAATATTAAAACCAACACCCTGTTGTTTAACTTGTTATGCTACAATAAAGAGCATTTTAACAGTTTAGAGACTTAGACATGTGTCAATGTAGGCGATGCAGTGTACTGTAATCCACAAATGTGCGACTGCCTGGACAAGTCCTTGCAGTTTTCTTGGCAAGGTTTTTGGAAGTGGTTGCCATTGCCTGCTTCCTAGGGCTGAGAAAGAGTGGCTGGCCCAAGGTCACCCAGTTGGCTTCCTGCCTAAGGCAGGACTAGAACTCAGTCTCCTGGTTCCTAGCCTGAAGCTTTAATCACTAAACCAAACTGGCTCTTGTAACAAGATACTGGTTTTAATTGGGTGCCAAACTTTTAGCAGTAGGTAAGTAGAGAAATCAAGCAGCCAGATTTTAATATCTAGATCAGTGTTTCTCAACCTTGGCAACTTTTAAGATGTGTGGACTTCAACTCCCAGAATTCCCCAGCCAGCACTAATCTAGGAAAAAAAAACTAGGTACAGTATTTTGTTACAATGTTTCCATGTTGTCTATGGAGGGTGTGTTTGCAGGTTCCTAAAGAAAAATACAGGTAGTCCTTGTTTAGTGACTTCCTCGTTTAGCAACCATTCACAGTTACATTGGTGATGAAAAAGTAACTTTGTGACCAGTCCTTGCATTTACAACCTTCACAGGTCTGTAAAGCAAAGGAAAACTAAAGTAAGATCGTAAGCACTGTCGCAGTTTCACTTAGTGACCATTTTGCTTAATAACTGAGTTGCCTGTCCCATTTGTGGTTGCTAAAATAAATTCATAAATTGGGTTTTATTGGAGATAATTTCTGTTCACAAATAAGTTAAAGGCTAATAGGTTTTATTTGGATGACTTACGTTTTTGCCTAAAACTTGCTTCACCCGCATTTATTTACTTTTAGAGTTCCATAGGGTTTGCTAGAGCAGTTGATCTGGCAATTCCTCTGGAATTTTAGAAATATTTATGTGTAAAAGGATTGCAGGATTAAAACTGAATGTTTACTCAGAATCATAGGTATAAGGTAGCATATGTTTGATACGATCCACTGAATAGATCTTTATGTACAAAGATGAGTAACATATTGTAATGGGTAAAAAAGGAATTATTTAAGCACGTTTTTGTAATATTTAAAATTGGAAAAAGGCAGATAATTGGCCATGATTATGTAATTGGTGCATTTATGAACATATACTTGAATGTAGTTTCCACTCAGTATATGGGACTTAGCTTTCTATCTTTTCAATGATAATGGTAGTGTGTAGTTAAGTAGGAAAATTGTACTTGAATGCAAAATATTAACTTTCTATCTTGTCCTACTTGTGAATTTACCCAGAAGCATCAGATTAGTTGCTATGGAAAACAGGTGATGGACTTCTGGTCTGTCTTAGCCAAGTTCTTTGAACTTGCCTCTGAATAAATAGCATGTGGATACAATTCTATTGTCATGAAAAAATATTTTTGTGGATATTTTCTGCTCAATATATAGCACAAGTGAGACCAGCTTGCTTATTCCTTAGTAAGTGTTCGTAAGATTACAGGTTAGGTCTTTTTTTCCTAATAGACTGACTCATGTTGCTTGATATTGATGTCTTAAAGTATTTACTTGTATCTTGTGCTTGAAACATTATTTTACTTTTTTTTTTTTTTTGCAGAATTTTGGGGTGATATAGCCAAAGAATTTTACTGGAGGACCCAGCACACTGGACCATTTCTGCAGTACAATTTTGATGTTACCAAAGGGAAAATCTTTATTGAATGGATGAAAGGAGCTACAACTAACATTTGCTACAATCTCTTGGACAGAAATGTTTATGAAAATAAACTTGGAGACAAGATAGCATTTTATTGGTAATGTTTTGCTTCTTAGTCTGATCTACAGAATTCCCATATAAATTTAACATTAAACTACTGTTACAGGATGAAATGTTGGAGGTGAATATTAAAAGATGGATAAGTATTGTGTCATTAGAAATCCTCTTGTAAGGCACAAGTGTTAATAGGGAAAATTGTCTTCAGATACTGTGAATTTCTCAGTTTTCATTCTATGTCTAAAATGAAATTGCAAAAAAACCACTCCTCATTTAGCAACAACATTACCTTGGTTAACAACCATTTGCAAATACAATGGTAATAAAAAAATCATTTTCCAACCAATGTGTTCCTTTATGACCAAATTTCATGTGCCTGACAACAGAGCACACTGGAGTGAGAGTAAAGCTGCTGGAGCTGTATGACACAACTTTATCTGAATGAGATAGTAGCAATCGGTGATCTTTGCAGCATCTCTCTGTCTCTCAGTCACGAGTTCACTTAGCAGCCATTTTGCTTAACAACCAAGCCATTGGAATGGAACACAGTTGCTAAACAAGGAATGGGTGTACCATCTAAAATATTTTTTAAATCTTTGTGGTGCTGTCTTTCAATACTTATTCATGATTTCTGTTTAAAAGGCTTCAGTTTCTTAAAGCGATGCTTTATGGTGCTTTCGAAATGCCAGCTTTCTTCCACCTGTAGATTGATCCTCAGACAGTCAAATGATAGAGCTTGGTAGCAACAGTAAACTATAGTTTGGCAGTATGCAGTAGCCATAATAGGTATTGTTTGCATAACAGATACCTACTGAAAGAATCTGTTGTCAGGCACATGAAATTTATTATAGTCTATTCATTAGCACAGTGTTTCACAACCTTGGCAACTTTAAGAGGTGTGGAGAGGTGTGGACTTCAACTCCCAGAATTCCCTAGCCAGCCGTGCTGGTTGGGGAATTCTGGGAGATGAAGTCCACACCTCTTAAAGTTGCCAAGGTTGAGAAACACTGCATTAGCACACATTCCTTTTTCACAGTGACCCACACATGCAGTTTTAATCTTTTGCATATTTATCTATTTAAACATATGACCACCCACTTGCTTCTGCAGCTCTGAGTGGCTAACAACTTAAAACCATAACTCTAAAAACCCAACATTTTTTAAAAATAGCCACCATATAATTGCTTCATTGTTTCTTGTGTTCAAGGATACTAATATTTTTTATTTCCTCTTTCTGACAGTTCTAGTTTCTAGTTCCCTTTTGCTTTACCGAGCAAAAGATAAGTCAGGAAATGTGGCATGAATACTATCAATGTTTAGTAGGAAGTAAGGCCAACTGATTTCACTGGGTCTGTACTCCTGAGTGTTTCTTTGCTTGCAGCTGTAATAGTATTGGTGTTTATCAGACTGACTTATTCTTAAAATTTATTTAGCCAATTACTTTAATTAAAAGTAATTAAAGTAATTGGCTAAATAACAACAATGCAAATCAATAAAACCATATAAAGGTACAGAAATTAAAACCACAAAACAACAGCAAATGAACCGTGATGATGCTATTGTTACAATAAATAACAAACCAATGCAAAGGTTATATGAATAAGTACATCTTCAGTTGAGTTAACTGTGGCAATCATAACTGAATGAAAAAGGAATTCTACAATTGCTCTGCCACCTATATCTGGAATGCCCTTTCTTCTGAGTTGCCACGTAGTGAATATCTGGCAAATATGATATAGTCGAGAGGGCGTCACTGCTTGATCCTTTGCTGGAGAAGACTGCCCATCTGATATCAAAACCCTAAACCATATAAAGCTTTGTATATCAACACAAATACTTGACTGTGACTTTTTAGTATGCTGGCAGCCATCATAATTTTTTCAGATGATGTAATCTGTTCCTAATAGTCCTTTTAGTACCCTAGCTACATCATTTTGTACTAGTTATAATTACTACATCAAAGGCAAATCCACATTATATATATTGAAATATTTATTTATTTATTTATTGGATTTATATTGCTGCCCATCTCAAACTAAGCATCCTTCAGATTTCAAGTTGTCTTACAATTTTTGCTAAGTCAGAGTTATCAGGTTATCTGAGGAAACAGTATGTGAGATACATATAAGTTACAATTCTTTTTTTTAAATATTAAATCAATAGATGGAATTTCAGAATCTGAATTTCATAGCTGTTCCAGTGTTGATTAAAGATGGTCTTGCAACCAGGCATTTCTTTGTGAGGCAATATTGCATCCTCTGGTGCTAGATATGACAGGAAACTATGGAAAGTAATATCAGTGTAATGTCTTCTGCCTTGAATATGTTTTCTTTTTCTATCCAATTTATATTGGATACATTCAAGGAAACAGATTCTTCTGGCAAAACTACAAATTAAGATCCAACCAGAAGGGTGTGTTAAAACAGGTTCACTTAATGTAAGCTGAGAGTGCTTCTGATATGCCTATGTACCATTTTGAGGCCATAGAACTACTTTTGGCTTCTAGCTGTTTCCATGTAATGCCTATCAAATATTACTGGGCTCAGAAGGTAGGAACAACTCTAGTAGAATTCCAGTCCCCTTGTCCTTTGGTCAGAAGCTATGCAGAGTTGTGCAAAATGTCTTATCAAAATGTTCTGGCTCCAAAACATCCCATCTGTTTCAAGGTCAGAACCCTTCTGGTTGAGATCAGAGTGGCCATTTTGGGGTCAGAATGGGATGTTTTGTAGTTGCCATTTCTGTTTGCAAATGTTTTGTATATCTCTTTAGCTAGTTTAGAAAGATAAAATTGGTTTACTGCTAAGAGGGTGTTGTTCCTTATTGTTTAGAGGTAAGCCAGTTTACTTTTTAAAAGTGATGTTCAGCTAGATCCTTTCTACTAGCAATTGGTTTCTACTTTTATTTGCCTCTTGGAGAAATGTAAAATTCTAGTTAAGTGGCTCAAGTTGTTTATTGAACTGAACTGAATATTACAGTTTTGTAAATGCAGAACATTCCCTTTTTCTTTATTTAAGATGTTAGTATACTTTTGTTAAATATACTAATTGATTAGCTGGAAGTTCTCTAAACCTGGAATAAAAGATGAAAAAGAGAATATACTGCAAACTAATGAAGTATGCAAGATAGTTTGAGAAAGCAAAATGTTTTGGTTTCATAATAGAAGGATGCAGTTTCCAAATTTAGTCTATTTCTGTCTAGAAATGGAGTTCAGAAAAAAAACACAGCTGATTGTTCATCAAAAGTTTCTTTCTGTTGTTGATAACATGTTTTGTAACTACAAAACCAGAACACAAAACAGTGCTGCTAAATCCCATCCAGGGGTCCTACAAGCTTAGAAGATTGTTTGCAAAGGGGAGGCTGAAGGTTCTTGGAAGCCTTCCCACAGGGCATTAAGGAAACCTCCATTCAAGCTTGCTCTTCTGCAACTTATATACAGATATACATTGTCTTTGTAGAGGGTCAATTCATTATTATGGTTAATGGTTGATGGAAGGATTCACAACTTGTCTAAGTTAATGGCAATCACCCCAGCAATGGAAATACATTTCATAAATGTATTTATTTGCTTATTTGTTATATGAATTGCGTATGACTTCCAAATGACTAGGTGGTTTACAGCTATAAAAATGTAAATTAAAACCACAGCATAATAAAACCATAAAAATAATCAGATAATGAAATAATACCACATTAAATTAGGTTTGTGTGGCCAGGTACTTTTGCTTGTGTGAAATCTGCCAGTAAATTATTTAAATGATTGTTGGTCTTATGAGATGGCTTCTTTCCGCAAACTCTCCCCACTTGCTCTGTGCCATGTGTAAATCTTATAATTTATAGCAAAAGTCCTAGGGCTTTAGCGAGGCATAAGCAAGGTGTGTCCCCAATTGGTGTTGCTAGACTGCAGCTGTTTTGATCCCTCAATCATCGGCTATTCTTGCTAAGGTTGCTGGGAATTGGTATTTGATGACATCTGGAGAAAAGATGACATAATATAATGAGGTTTGCAGAATTTATACATGGCATGAGGATAGCTGTGAGAAAGAATGATTGTCTACATAGTTGATGCAGGTTTGAAATCAGCAGCACTTGGAGAACAAAAGCTTGTCCATGTCTGATGTAAAGTATCCATTATCCTTGATATTCCTTAGGATTAGGTTTGCATATGGATTGCATCATAAGAAGGTTGCAGAGAACATTGGTAATCAGTTTCTAGTTCAAATGCAAATAAAGGATTAGACAGGTGTTCAAAGGTTTATATAAAATTTCCTCTTAGGTTCTTCAAAGTATCCTCCATTTTTTAAGACAACTTTCAGGGAGCCTAATGAAGATGTGAATGTTTCCCTGCTTTTTATTGATCTTACCTTTCTGTCCTTTTGCTGCTTGTTAAGCCATTTTTCTTTCCTTCTTGCTGTTTAAATAGTTTACTTTTGGGATTCATTTTTGTCTTAAAATTTTGCCTACCATTACAAGAAGTATCAGAGTTAGTAAAAGCCACAGGCAATAAATGTCATTAGTACTTTCAGCTATTGATAAATAAGACATGGGATGGATTTACCATGAATTTGCTATTTAGAAGTATTCAAATTACTTCTTTGTGTTGCTTGTTTCTGCTAGGATTGCAAATCAGTAGGTTGGAAATCTTAATGTTACTATAGTTATTGCTTATGAAGGTATAGAAAGTACGTGTAGCAAAGGATTAGCGTTTTCTACATGATTTTGTACACAGACAGAAACTTTGGTACTCTGAAGAATATATAAGATGTTGCTTTTTATTTTAACTTGAGGGAAATTGTCCCTGAAAAGAGATGCTATTGGAATAGAAATTAATTTTTTGTCCAGCTAAGGAAGGTATTCTATATTCCACAAAACTGAAAGTTATTCTGCTCACAACTCCTGTGTTTAGAAAGTCATTCAGCTCAGCAAAGTGACTTTATCTATTTTTCCTGATCCGGTTTTAGGGCTTGATGTTTGCTCTGCAAACATGAGAAGATACTGCATACCTTTAAAGTAGAGATTTCTAATGCTAAAGTTAGAAAATAATATGGGGGATATGTGCTGTGGTATGGATCAACCTCTCACTTTTTGGACCTTATAAATTCAAAGCTATCCTCCCTAAATTGCTTTCTGCAGGTGGGAGAAAAGATACAGTGTCCATGCAGCAGTCTTCCTGCTATGAGAAAAGCAGACTGAGAAAGGCCACTTTGATAAAGAGTGAGAAGGAAGTAATCATACTTTCTTCTCATGTTCTTCCTCTGTGAAAAGTAGGACCCTCCCTTTTGCCTGGACTGTGTTCCCATGTATCTTTTAATATGCCGTTGGAGATAGCATTGGTTGTAGTTTAAAGAGGGTTGAGGAGAGGAAAAAAAAGAACGTTTCTGAGCATTCCTAATGTAGAGTCTGTCTTTTTATAATTTTCTTCCTTCATCCTGTGATCTTTCTGCTCTATGTTGCACAATCATATTTGAAACTCTACTTTCTAAAACAGAATATGAACTCTGTGCAGGGTGGTAGCGTTATATAGTTATTCCTATTTGCAGGGACTTTTTCTTAAGTTTGTTGGCATCCCTGCATATGCTTCATCTACACGCAGGACGGTTGCATTTTGATCTATGTGTTTGCTTATAAATAAATAAATACGTTTCATTTTTGTAAGGTATAAACAGACAATAATAATAATACGATGTTGATCCAAGCTGTTAAACCAGAGGTTGGCAATGTGGTACTTTCCAGCTGTTTTGGATTGCATCTCCAGTAATACTGTACCATTGGCCAGACTGGCTGGGATTGATCAGAGGTAAAATCCAGACAGGCATCAGAATGCCACTTTCTGTCTTTACATACATACATACATACATAAATAAAAAATAGTGAATGTGTGTATATGCACACACACACGCGCCTTAAATGGTCTATATTTTAATCTTCTTTGTGGATTTGTGCAACATTTTGATTTTAGCCTGAAAAGGAAATACTGTACTGCTGTGTCATGAATTTATAACATGTAACAGATTTTTCAAACAATACTTCCTGTAAAATATGTGTATGCATCACAAGTTTATCATTTAAGCAGTCCAGGAACTCTGGCTCAGTTTAATTCCTGATTCAGCTCTCACATTTAAGCAGGCATGTTGAGAGCTCTAACAGAACTTGGATGTTTACAATAATAAAATCATAGCATGTAAGGGGTGGAAGGGACCTTACAGGTCATCTAGTCCAACACCCTGCCCAGTTCAGGAATTTACTACTACAGCATCCACAACAGATAGCAGTCCAATCTCTCTTTAAATAACTTCAGTGAAGGAGAGTTTACCACTTTAAAAGGCAATCTGCTCCATTGGTAAACAGCTCTTTATCCTGTATCTGATAATTTGGGTTGATACTCTGTACAGATGTATGAATTATGAAGGACTGCACTTATACAGGTCTGGCACCTACAGTAGTATTTGTTAATTAATTGTTAACTAGTATAACGATTGTTGCCCACATGGCAATGCAGAATGTGAGTTGCTAATAACTGTTTTTTTTTAATTGACAAGGATTTTAAAAATCCATGTTTTAATAGTCTTACAGATAGAAATAAGTAGACCTGAGTGATAACAGAGAATGAGACAGAGAGTTTGGTCTTAGACACACAGTCACACCTCACTAATGCTCATGGAGTAAAAGCAGATGTTGAACTAAACCATCATTATCCAAGCTGAGGATCATCAGATGAGTTAGGATCGAACTCCTGGGATTCCTGTCCAGTACTGGGAAACCTAAGTAAATTGCAACTCGTTCTGCCTTACCCTGTGGATAGCTTCACATATTGCACAGTGATTTGGTAGTTTGGATTTACTGTAGGGGGTAAATTCAGCTTTTGTGGTGTGTAGACCATAGTTTACGGCCTGGCACAATCTGTGAATCTCACCATTTGTGGCATTTTAGTGATTGATGGTTAAGCTAAACATGATTTAGGTAAATCATGTGATAGGTAAAGCAGATGGTTCTTATGATCTTTTAAGAGAAGAAGTAGTGTTGATATCAGCATACTGCCAAAGATCACAAAGAATGGTGAATTGAAGATTTGTGATATTTTCAAATGTTAAGTGCTAAGCTGAGGCCTTAGTCATCTGGTCTGCAGGGCAAATAATGGTTATGCTCCTTTCCTTGCCATGGGGGTATTGCAGAAGTTCATTGGCAAACCTTGGATTGACCCTTTCCTCCTCCTTCTAGTCCCTCTGCCAAATCTCTCAAAAAGTTTCACTAACATTCTGTATATAAGATAAAATTCTTTCATATAAGAATTTTTAATCATTTTTCTGTATAGAGGAGTAAGTGTGTGTGTGCACGCATGCAAATGATATAAATGGGAATACTGGACTGAATAACATGATTTTGGTCTTAAAATAACATTTCTAATATATGTGCTTATTGAGAACTTGCTGTCCCTTTCTCTTTCTACTTGGCTGTGGTTATAGTTTTGCAAGACTTCATTTCATAAATTACATTTCACCAATGGTGATATCTTGCCAGGATGGTAATTGAGTAAGAAAATCAGATAGGCAAATGCCATTAATCTCTGAAAATTGATTGCTCATATTCTAAGTACACAGGAGCTCTTGCTTAATGACCAGAAATAGTACTGGTGTTTGTAGAGACACTTGCTATTAAAGAATTTTTCTTAAAGATACATAACTTAATAATTCAATATAACAGTAACTGAAGGTTTGGCCATTTTGGTAATTCTATTAATTCTATTAAAGAGATTCTGTAGGAACGGAGCACTATTTTCTGCTGCATGCTAGGGCAGCAGGTTGCTTTGGATTCAAAGTCAGAAAAGTGCTTTGTAGAGCACAAGGATGCACACATAGCATCTGATTGCTGAAACTCCTTAAAGTAAAAGCTGCTTTAAACTCTTTAAACTAAACAGCTTCTTTAAGGAGGTCAGAAAACTCCAAGCATATTTTTCCCTGCAGAAAAAGACACAGCTTTATTGCATGCTCTCTGATTTGGTCTGTGTATATTCAAAACTGAAAATGGTGCTTAAGAATGTTACATACTTTTCAAATGTTGTTTGGGATTGTCTCTTTAAACCATGCTTAAAGAATCTGAATCTTACCTAAGAGCTGCCTAAGAGCTATTAAAAGCAGGAGCATATAGTAGGATCTTTTGGACTATTTCTAAAGATTATACAAATCCCATCTCTTTTTTGACATTTAGAAGATGAAAGAGAGCAGACTCACAGTGCTATTCTACACAAATAATTTTCAGAGGAGATAGTTTGATATAAACTTTCAAGAGCTATTTTTCACTGTTGCTTTTGCATTAATCAGCAGCAGTTCAGGACTGGGCATAGGAAAGCTTTCTTAAATGTGCAAATACACAGTTTACATGACAGCCTCTAGGATTGAAGTTCAGTTGCTCTAGATCAGGGGTGAGGAAGTGGTGGTTCTTCAGATTGTTGAGCTGCAATTCCCAATTGCCCCAGAAATGAAGTCGGTGAGAATTGCAACTCAGCAACATTCTTGCTTTTCTATATTTTTTATATTGTATGGTAGCTATATATGTTGAAATTGAATAATGTTCTTAATAAAAAAAATGTAAAAAATATTATGTCAGCCCCACAATGTAGATCAGACCAAGAAATCAACTCTACCAGAAGACTTAAAATACCTTTATTAAGATTGGCTATAGTAAAGAATCTTGCAAGTCTGACTGTGATTTATCTCCCCCTCCCTCTTATACTCCTGGGAATTAGGGATGTGGCTTTCTGAGAGGCTTTTATATACCTTCTGCATGACTTGAGCTTAGGTCATGTTTTTCACCTTGTTGCTTTGATAACAGATTCTGCCTATCTCTGTCAAGGTCATCTTTACTCTCTACACATCTGGAGGATCAGAAGTTCTTTTGCTCCTGTGGTAGAGGAACTCCTAGGAAGAATTTCCTTTTCCATGTATTGACTATCAATACAGGTAGTCCTCACTTAACGACAATTGGGACCAGAATTTCTGTTGTTAAGCAAAGCAGTCATTAAGCAAATCCAACTTGATTTTATGACCTTTTTTGTGGTGGTCATTAAGCAAATCACTGTGGGCGCTAAGCAAACCATGTGGTGGTTAAGCAAGTCACGTGGTTCCCCATTGGTTTTGCTTGCCAGAAGCTGGCCGGGAAGGTCGAAATGGTGATCACGTGATCATGGGATGCTGCGACAGTCATAAATGTGAACCGGTTGCCAAGCACCCAAATCTTGATTACATGACCACGAGGACGCTGTGATGGTCATAAGTGTGAGAACTGGTCGTAAGTTATTTTTTCAACACCATTGTAAGTCTGAACTGTCACTAAACAAATGGTTGTTAAGTGAGGACTACCTGTAATTCCACTGGCATGGTGCCATATCTGTCTGTAGTTAACAAGGAATATCATCAGGAAAATCCCTTTCTTATTTTCAGAGAACTTAATCCACAGTGTATGTTGTTTGCTTAGGCTATTTTGAAATAAATTGGGGAATTGCATAAGAATGCATTTAACCCTTGAACAACTCACATTATTTCTAAATAAATCTGCATATGAAAAATTCCCAGTGTGATAGCTTGTTGTTTATTCGTTTAGTCGCTTCCGACTCTTCGTGACTTTATGGACCAGCCCACGCCTACTAGGTAAGTATTATTACTGTTAAAAAATGCAGAACCACTGAATTTGCAAATAAAATAGGGGGTTTCTTCCTGTGCTATGCAGTAAAAATCAATAGTATGTCCATTAGATAAAGAACTTTATTTTTCATTATAGTGGTTAAGATGTTGTAAGCCTTGCTGTGGAGGGGATAGACCTGTAGTTTTTCAGATGCTGGTGGACTGCAACTCCCTACATTCTTTGCTGTTAGCCATAGTTGCTGAACTACAACCCTGATAATAGCTGAATGGCCATGGTTTCCCCACCTCAGAATTAGACAGCATGCTGTTTTTGTGAATTGTTGGTCCTTTCATCATGAAAAGTGCATTCAGAATTCCATACAGTGAACAATATTTCAAAATTGACATGTAGGTTACTTGGGGAAATTGAAGAATATGATTTTGTGGCCTGGATGAGTAGGGGATTAGAGGATGTCTGTGGTGGTATCCTAGTTTAATTTCGGAAAATACCGTATGCACACTGTCATTGATGTTTAAGACAGCATTCTGGTGATACGTGTATTTATACCTATGCTGTACTGCAGTTAGTGAGATTTTATAATGCACAAATGGAGCCTATGAATATTCCCAATTCTCCTCATGACCTTGTGTGCATTTTTGGAGAGAAACTGGAAGAAAACTAGAAAAAGCTGTTTGTTCTATGTCAGTGATTAAATGAGATTTATGTTTGAGATAGTACTTGAATTCCAAATTAATGAAAAGGGGAGGGGTGTAATTTGCTTAAAAGCTTTAGGCACCCTTTTGTGGCTGTAAGCTGTTACACCAATCCAGAACTGCTTTTAATTAAACTAACTGTGCAGGACATAATGTGATGGTCTAAATCTTGATGTAGAAAATGGATATTCATTCACACAGAGAAAGAGTGGCTGCTTGAAATTCCATTTTGTTGATGATGTATAATGTGGTAAAGTGTTGCTGAGAAATGGCAACATCACCAGGCCATTGGAAACACCCAAAAAAGGTTTATGAAGTGTGAAAATATCTACAACTACATTCTGAACTACTTATATTCTTAGTAGTTGTGTTCTGGAGTACCTTCATGGTAATTATGTTACAACATTGAGAACTTTTTGTCAGCACTAAATCGATGTTCTCTAACTTTTCCGGAGGTGCCCACTGATGATCAGGATCTTCCATGTTTGCCAAAGTTGTTTTGAAGTTATTTTTCAGCAAGGGAGAGCTTCATACTCTGTATCCATGATTTCTTGCTAAGAAGGTACAAAATGTCTTGATATTAAATAAATGAGATTTTTTATTATGGGTTAGTCCAGAACCTCTGCACATGATAAAGAGGGCTGTAATCTGTAGAACTGCCCAAGCCTACTGTGCTGCCTCATTGTGGATGTTCCTGGAAGGGATGAGCAAAGAATGTTGGTCTGCCAAGAGTATATGTTCCCAGCAGGGTCACCCAAGGCATTAAGGTCATCCCAGCTGCTCAGCTAAAGCAAGCAGGCACCTGTATTGGAAGATGCTGGAGGCAGGTGATCACTTTAGTGACAGTGGCAAAGGCATTAATGCGCACTGCACAGGAAAAGGCAATGGTAAACCACTCCTGTGTTTTTACCAAGAAAACCACATGGATAGAAAATATAAAATGATTGACAATACAGTGCTGGATTATGGGTCGCTCAAGTTGGATGGCACTCAACATGCTTCTGAGGAAGAGCTGAAGATCTTTCAGAGTACTAATGGTGTTTATGATGTGGCTGGATTAAAATCTTTGAAATGTCTAGTGTTGATGTTGCCATATAGGAAAAGAAAATCTGAAGCCGCAATATCAGAATTACAGTGGCAACATTGAATGTAAGAAACATGAACATGGGAAAGCCCACTACAGTGAAAGATAGAACAGTCCTAGGCTACAATGCAATCAACAACAACATTAATTAGATTTGTGGGCATCCAGGTTTTATGCTTCAACCACCAGTGCAGATGAAGAGGAGGTTCATGAGTTTTATGTTCCAGTTCGATCTGCAATTGATAGAACATGTACACAAGATGTAAGCAATTTTTTTGCACTGCAAAATTTTGGTCTTCATTTAATTTGATATTAAATCTTATTTATTCAAGCTCTGTTGTCTGATAATTTCCTTTTCTTAAGAATTGCAACTTTGAGGTAAGAAACAGTGTTCTGGGATTAGCAGTCAACAAGACAACTGAAGATTGGGCAATTAAACCCCCTACACTACCTTTGTTAATAAATGAACTAAACAAGAGGGCACTAGCCAGTTTACTTAGCTTTGCTGTTTTCAGGAGGAATGAAAAGGAGAGTGTTGTACTAGCCATAGAAGGGAATGGTGTATAGTGGAAAAATTCTGCTGAAAAAGATAACAGGAAAAAGAAAACCAAAAACCCCTTCCCAGTCATTTGGCTTTACATTTTTGCCACTAGCTGCCATATATATCCTTGGTGAAATGGAAGACAGATTTCGGGCTATTATCATAATGAATGCTTAGGTTCATGTGAGAGTGGGCAGTCATATAAAAAACTTGAAAAAACAGGATATAGGTTACATAGAACTAAATTTTCAAGATAGCTGTTCAATAACTTGAGCTAATTGCATAGTCTTCTATGCTTGCTACAAAATATTTTTGTCAGCAATGGATATTGGAGCTGGTGATCTTGTGCTTTCTGATCAATGTGGAATTATAGCTATGTGGATTTTACAACGTATGCCTCTAGTGTTGAAATTAAACAATTCTAGATTCAGTAGTCATGTGCTTGCAATACTAGATGATATTAAGAAGCAAGTGCATGCAATATTATTAAGTTAAATAGGTGTGTTGATATATTTGCTTAATACTCCTATTCAAGAGAGGGCATATACTAGGTGTATATCAGGCAATAAAATTTATAGCTTCCTGGAGATGAAAAACAGGTTTTTCTTCTACAATGGGGAAGAGTTTTTCTAAAGACACATTGTAAATGTTTCCTTTGTCTAATATAGAATGATCGTCTATAGCATGCTGTTGCCTTTTGAATTAAGTTAATATTTCTACTAAATATTATTGGATTCTTCATTCTAAAGAAGCATGTAGCTGTGAAAACTGAAATTATATTTATTAATATCCCACTTTTTTCATTGTGGAAATTGCAGTGGATTTCAGAACCTTAGTTTTGGCACTGAGCAAAGTAGTTTTCTGCATACCATCAGAGAATTAGTGCCATCATGTGATTTCTGGCCATGTTCTGAGACCAAGATGTTCAGCCCTTGGTAGGCCATATGCCTGGGTTTCAGATCTTCTAAATTGGTTAAAGAAATGCCAGAGGTTCAGCATCTCATTTCTAGAGCCTAAAGGGAGGGTTTATCTCCCTCTCTTCTCCAGTTCAGTCACTGTGGCAGCCAGGAATGGAATGTGGGGCTTCCATGGACGATCTGAGCTATTAATGTAACAGAGCAGTGGTCCTGCAAGGGATGGGGGGTGCGAAGGCCAGCAGTCTCTGAAGCAGGGAAGATTCCTGATGCTGTTGGCAAGTTTCACACTTCATGTTTTTAGCAGATCCCTGCCCTGCCAATGCGGCTGAAGGAAAGAAGTGGCAGAGGCTTGTAGGCACAACATGTGTTGTTAAGAACACTGGGGGTAGGTGGCAGTTTCTGCCAATGACAAGTTAAGTTTCTTAGATAAAAGTAAAATCTGCTTCAAGTTTGATTTTTGATGATTCATGGAATATCCATGCTATGTTCTTAACAGTAATTACAGAGGTGCTTTGCCATTCCCTTCTTCTGGGATATTTTTTCAACTTTCCAGCAAGCCAAGAACCTTAGGATTTCTTGGTAGTCTCCTATCCAAGTACTAGTCCTATCCAAGTTCTCTGGGTTCCATCAGTTAAACAATACTACTTATCAGGACCCTGGAAGCGTGACTTCTCTATAGCAGCGCCTGCTCCCTGGAATGAGGTTCTTCCTGAGATTCAAACAGCCCCCACCCTACTGGTATTTCAAAGGCCCCTGAAGATGTGGCTCTTTGCCCAAGCCTTTGGCAAGGGTGAAGCCCCTTTTCTTCTTTTCTGTGTTTCCATCTTGGTCTGTTTTCTCTGCCCTCTCTGTTCTTTTGTTTTGTGTTGTTTTTCTGTTTTTGTATTGTTCCTTCTTTTTAAGTGTTTTTAACAATTTGTAAACATGATGATGCTGTTGTTGTTGTTGATCAGATTTGATCCTGCCTAGTTTCTGGGAGCAGCCAGAGTTGGATAGGTGCTGCCCCCTAGCTGGGATCCTAGAGCAGCAGCTAAACCTTCAGTGACCTGCTGCAGAGCTGGCAGCAGATGCTTGCAAATGAGCTGTTGTGAGATTGGATGGGTCTGGTACAAAGACCTCATATAGAGGTGCCACAAGTTTAGCAGGCCTTATGTAACAGTATCCTGAGATAATCTGACTTCTAATTCTCACTATTTTTGAGACTGTTTTGGCAGCCTGATACCCTTACTGGTTCTTCAAGGAGAGGTTCAGCTTTCAGTTGAAAGCAAGAATCATCAGTTGTTTTTCATCAGAGTTTCACTACTATAAACAGTGGTTTACAGGCTTGAGCTTAGCACTGACTAGAGATGTTTCTTGTTTCTCATTCCTTAGTTGTGGGTTGGGCTGCAATTAACTTTGCAGGTGGGAGTGAGTCTGAGGGTCAGAATGGACAGTGCGGTGGTGCAGAGTGGGTGGTGCTGTATATGTCTGTCAGCAGGTCCACAATTTTTTAAAATGGGGTTGAGGAGGAAGTTTTAGAGGGATATTATGATCAATCTACTTTAATTTTTACATTACTATTTTGGGGTCTTTATTTTCCTCAAAAGATTGTTTTCAGCAGTTAGAGTAAACGGGTACCCCAATGTCCCACAAAAGGGTTTGAGATTGTCTGTAGCCCTAGTGCAGGGTTACCCCCTCTAATTAACTTAGTGCACAGGATAACTATTGTAGCAAGAACCTGGCATTCTGTCCATCCATCCATCCATCCATCCATCCAGCTATCTATTTTTCTTTCAGATTTCTATTACCGCCCATCTCCCCCTAAAACGGGGACTCTTTCCTTTCAATACTTAATTCTAGCTTCCAGATCAAAAATGATAGCTATTGTAGGAATTGGGATGATACTAAGGCCTAAAGGCCAAACAATTCTTTATTTGCTTGTTGATTTTAAAACTTGTTTGTCTTGGGGCCTTGGTTTTCTACTTCTTTCTTGGCCTCCTCTTTCCATTGTTATTAAATTCCATTAAACTTTTTCCTTCAAAAGGCAAAGTATAAAAATCAGCGTTGGGTTATGTAGGCCGGCAGATTTTTTTTGTTTGTTTTTAGTAAAACTCTACACTGTAGCCCCCGCTTAATTAAAAAATGATGCTGGCTATGCATTTTAAGAAAACGTGCAGTTTTTAAGATGAGCATGGAGCTCTTTGCAGAAATTTTTGAAACTCCTTTTCCAAGACTATTTACTAGCAGTAAGTGTATGCTTCAAAATGATCTGGAAGAACTGCTTTGGACATCAAGTGAACATAGCACCTCTCTGCTCTTTATTAAAGCAGACTGACTTTTTTTCCCCGGAGCTTTGCACAAGGCTGAGAAAAATCTTCAGCTGCTTCAGCAACCACATTAACTTTAATGAGTCAACTCCTTTGTGAAGTCTGCATAACCCTTGTGTTTACTGTGTAATACGCACACGATGCACTGCCTTGAACATTGGTTTTTGGAATAAGTTTTCTGTTCTGATTCACCTTCTGCTTTGTAACAGTGATGAATGAAAGAGAGCAGGTCTACAAGTTCTAATTCTGAGAATACCTGATTGCAGTACTAAAGAATACGTAACAGAGAGAAGTACAGAAAGTGACCAAACTTGTTCATGGCCTATGTTGAAAATTTCTTGCAAAAGATACTGTGAGTCAAATGTCCTTTCAACATCTCTAACGTTATTGGTGTAACTTTTTTTTACAGCAAAGATACTGCCATTCACATTTATTCATATCCAGAATTTCAGATTATTATTATTATTATTATTATTATTATTATTATTATTATTATTATTTAAATTTATTAGCCACCCAACTCCAGTGGGTACATATTTTTGTAAACCCATCCTATTAGTGTATTTTTAAGCAGACTTTATTTATATATTGACATTATAAACTGACATCTATGATATCTTGTTACTATATTTTTGTGGGAAGGAAACATTTACAGTGAATATGTTTGTGAAAGGCATAATTGCTTTTTCCTTAACTGAGCTTGCAATGGCTGCTAGTATTAGAACAGGTTTTATTTTCTTGGTCTTTAGATTACTTTGGCTGTCTGTTGAAGAATGGGTAGAATTAATTCTTCATGGTCTGTCTTGCAGTGCTGGGCTTGTCTTGTGTTTCACTATCTGTCACCCTAGTTTTAACTAAATAAATGGATACAAACTTGCTACTATTGTGTTGTGTAGTAAAACATTAGTGAAGGCAAACCGTTCTGAAATATTTCAGCTGTCTTTGTAGTTGTGATTAAGGATCTTCAGAGTTTCAAAATGCGACTTCTAATCATTATCCATTCTCCATCTTGCCAAGAGAGAATGTAGTAATCTCCAATTACTGTGTGGTAAAGAGTAAGATTTACCATATCATGTTCTGATTATTGTGCCATCACCTTTCACAACAGATGAAAGGTTGTTCATTTCTAATAAATGTTAGTTAAGTTAAATTTACAATTTACAAGTTGGCTAGCTGTCACTAAAACTAAATCAATGATTCTGTTCAGATGAAATAATACCATCAATTAGATTTGGCCATTGTTTAGAGTTTTGTTTTTTCTTGTTCAGAATTATGTTGTGAATGCTGTATTTGAAAGACTATGATTTTAATTTATGCTAACCTTAAAAGAACAGTTCGTATCATTGTAATTTTGGCATGCCCTTCAGTATCCTAGATAATTTATATTATGCGCAAAGTCTGTAGGCAAGAAAGACTGAATAATTTTTTCAGTTCATTCTTCACTGCCCATATTATGTAAATGACTTTTGTGTTTTAAAATGAAGGTAAACTTTTAAAACGTTAGACAATTAAAAGTCTCTTGAGAAGAAAATGCTGTGCGTGATCACTTTGAGCAAGTGCTAAAATTAGGTTGGAATTTGTGTTGATTTTTTAAGTATTTGTAAAATCTGTTTGTGAAGAGAGGTTTGTACAAATAGATTTAGGCATTGGAACATGAAACATGCACTGCTACTGTGTTGCTTTCTTATCTGACTGTTCCAGATAGGACAGTGCTGTCAGTCTCTACACATACATACATACAGTATACTATTTTTAGTAGTAAAATTGGTTTGGAAATTGGTAAGCTGTGGAAGGAGATTGAAATAATAGCACGGCAACATTTTATAGACTATGGTATGGCCTATTGTTGTGTGAGTAAATCATATTGATTTCATCTAGTTTAAATTTGTATAGCCAACAGTGCATTTTTCTTCTAGTTGATGGATCAAAATCTATGGTCCATCTTCAGCTTGAATCGCAAGCAAGAAAGTTTGTGTTAGTTATTTATAGTTTATTAAAGTTTGTGTTAGTTATTATAATACCAGTTATCTTTAACTGGTATTATCAAACCTTTTAAAACAACTGAATTTTCCTTCCCTATTTTTGGCTGTCCACTTCTTCCCCCAATCTTCTGTATCTTTACCATCCCACAGATGCAGCCTTGTCTGAACACAAACAAAGCCAGCTGAGTGACCTTGGGCCAGTTACTCTCTCTCAGCCTTCGGAAGGAGGCAATGGCAAATTACTTTTGAAAACCTTGCCAAGAAAACTGCAGGGCCTAGTCCAGGCAGTCTCTCAGAATTGGACATGATTGAATGGATTAAAAAAATGCAGCATTTAGTTATCATACCTTATGTAGAAGCCTGAAATCTGTGACTTTTATGTTGCCTTTTTGTTACGCTCAGTTTGGAGTATGGCATTGAATAGTACGTTTTTGTAACCACAACTGTATGGCTTCTCTGTCTTCTCCAGCTGTTTCTTGTTTCTGTTAAGAATTATAGAAACCCAAAGGCCTAATGCAGATAGGCCATAAGCAGCTGATGAAGGGGTTTGGCATGGTCAAGAGTTAATGAGTGATACCTAGGATTACAAGTAATATTCAGTAAATGGGATAGTCTTCTAATAGCCCTAAATTTATACACTAACAATCTGGCTGCATTCCCATGTTTCTATCAATTGGCATGATCTTCCCTGTAGCTGCGGAGAAGACACATATGCCAGTTTTCATTATTGACTGATTAGTGATCCCTCTCTTCAACAGTTCACTTCATAAGAATCTGCATCCTTGCCTGAGTAACTATGGATATATTTGTTATTTTAGGAGCATTTGATATTCAGACTGAGCATATAGCTGGGTAGAAAGCCAAATGCCATCTTTCATATAAATGTATAAAAGTCACAGAGATTCAGATTGCCTGTCGCTTGTGGTATGCAGGCAGTCTGGAAGAAGAAAATTATGCTTGGCTGATAAAGATTTCCTGTCTGTCAATTTAGAAAACAATGCTAATTTTCCACAGAAGAGCAGCAGAAGTTGTTTGGAAGGCCAGATCAACATCTGCTACTTTATAGGGCAGAATTATGCCTTTTCCATATGATTTAAATTGCCAGCTCCCTATTCCTGAATTAGGGGCAGATACCTTTTCACAAGATGGCATATTAATCTTTTCAGAGGTTCTTATAGGACTGTTCGTTTCCTTAAGATGTGTGCTTGCAATTCTGTGCTACTTGGAAGTGCTCCTCTTTAGTTTACATAGGACTCCATGTAAATATGTATAGGATTGCATTTATTCACATGCATATAGCTGCAGTGTTAAAAGATTCCTAGCTCTTTATTTATCTAGGCACCTACAGGTCATAGGCACCAACATATCCTTGCACAAACTTGGAACATGAAAGAAAGGGGGAAAAAGACAAAGAAAATTTTCCTAAACATTTGACTTCTGATATTTAGAAAATTGCAATGTGAAATCAGTAAACTAATATTTTGATAAATTGCAACCAATCAGAAAGCAATAGCAGATCTTACTATATCAATGGAAATGTATACTTTGGAAATTGGAAGGTATGGTTCCAAATGTACCTATTGTTTTGAGGTCTTCTATGGATAGAATTTGTTTTTTGTACTTCTTTGCTGTATTTCAAAGCTGCAGTTTTTCCAAGGTGGCATAAACTATCCACTCTCTATTTCCATATAAGGAAAACCAACCTGCCTTTAAGATACTATTATTTGCAGCTATATTTTGGTTAAAGGCAAAAAATAAGTTTAAACTTGATAAACATTTTTTTGCATGCATAAATCTTTTTTCTTTTCTTTTTATAGGGAAGGAAATGAACCAGGAGATTCCATGAAAATTACATACAGTGAATTGCTGAGCAAAGTCTGCCAGTTTGCCAATGTTCTTCGGGAACAAGGTATCTGATGCTGCAGGAATCCACACATTTGCTTGTTGTGGGAAGTTGCTCCTAACACTGACCAGAGTGATAGTCACTTCATCTCCCCAACTTTGAATTGATGGGTTTCCTCCCAAGCTATAAGGAAGGGATAGGATTTTAGTAACCCACAACTTTTAAAGAGCTATCATGATTTTTTGTTTCTATTTATATATTGTTTCCCATAAATCAAACAATTAAAATGCAATAATAAAACAATACATTAAAGCAATATTGTTTAAAAAAGTGCCAGGGGAAAGGAAAACAAATCAGGTCTGTTAATCCAACATTCTTACAGGGAAGACTTGAGAGAAGTGATAAATCTTCAGTAGAACCAAAAATATAGGCACCTCACAGGTTTTGGTGGGGAGGGAGATTTCCGGGTGCAGGTACCACCACAGATAATGCTTGCCTGTGAAAACCCACATGGTGATACACTGTCAGCTTTGGCACATACTTCTAGTCCTTTCCTGATAATCTTAGTGATTGAAGAGGTCTGTAACAGTGAAGAAAATCTGCTAGGTACCTTGAACCCAGATTGTTCAGGAATTTGTATGACTGGGAAGTGAAACAGCTATCCTAAAAGAAGTCAGTAGCAAACTGCGTTCATAATGTTGCCAAAGAAAGCTACATGGATGTGCCATGTAGTCAGCATGAGCTGAGCTCAACTCAAGGGAATTTTAATGTAAAAAGCAAAAAAAAATTAACCTAGTTAAGAAGCTAATTTGTAGCCAGGACAATTGCTTCTGCAGAAATGTAACATGGATAGTCAGGTGCCCAACTCAGAAATCTGGCCACATTTTATACCAGCTGCAAGTTCTGGGTTTGCAGATAGTCTGTACCTGTCCAGAAAAAGCTGTATAGCAACTGAAGCTGATAATAGATGCCCCTTGCCATACTTACTTGGGTCTTCAGTAACAGTGATAATTCTGGGAACATCCCCAAACTACACACATGTTTTTCTGAGGGTACAACCCAGGAACTGTTTCTTACCCAGGAACTGTTCACAGACAAGGTCTCTGTCAGGCCAGGATATAATTTCAATTTATTATCCTTTTCTACCTCATTACTATCTCCACACATTAATTTGGAACATGCTTGGTCTTTTCTGATTCAGATGTTCTGTAGCAGTAGAGCTTCAGCTTATTGATGATAACTCAACCCCAGACTTCCTGATGACTGCTGTCTGAAATTCTTATGAATGGAAAAAAAGAGTACCTTGTTTTCCCCATAACATAACTGCCTAGATGTAGAGGCATAGTTCCCAGTATTACTCTCTTAACTGCAGATAATCCATGCAATTAAGAGCAGAATCACGTAGCACAGTTCCTCCAATTATGAAGATGTTCCAGGAGAATATGATGGTCAATGGTATCAAAAGCTGCTGAGAAGTCAAGCAGGATCAGTGAAGCCATGATCACTTTGTCTCTCTCCCACAGGAGGTCATCTATCAGAGAAATCATGATTCTGTTCCCAAACAAGACCTGAATGCAGAGTGAGAAGGGTCAGGATAATTGGTGTTCTCCAAGAAAATTCTACAGATGCTCAGGCCTACACTCTCTTTTTGCCCCAAAAAGAGTGTTTGTGACTGGGCAATATTTGATTTAATCCTCTGGTTGCAGCAAAGTTTCTTTCAGAAGTGGGTGGATCACTGTATCATGTAGAGATGTGTTCAGTGCTTCCTGGATCCAGCCAGTCAACCATCTGTGGCTATTTCAAATAAGTCAGGTCAGTTAGGTGTCAAGAGAACATGTAAGCCAGACATAGTGTCTTGGCCATATTTTCAGCCCTGAAAAACAGAATTACCCCTTGAATTATATCCTCAAAGTACATCACAAAATTACCACAGCAGGTCTTTGAGGGCTTTAAGGTAAAATTTTCCAGAGCAGATGGTAGTAAGCTCTTAACTGTCTTTAAAACTTTGCTAGCTATAGCTACTTGAAGATACAACGGAGGCCACAAAGTAAGATACCTTTGTAGCTTTTGCTGCAGAATCAGCAGCTTGTGCACTAATTTGTATTGTGTCAGTACTGTGGTGGACCTTACACCATTTGCACTCTACTAATCTCCTGACCTGTTTCATCATCCAGGGCTCTCCAAAAAGCCAGGAAGAAGGCCTGATTTCACAATGGTGATTAGGAGACTTAGGTATAAACATGTCAGTGGCCTGTTCAGCTTCTTTCCATAGGTGAGCAAGAACCTTTGATTGGATCACTGGTTCTGGATTCTCCAATATATTTTTCTAGCTTATTTGAAGAACCTATCATATTCTATAAGTTTCAGGAGTGAACTATTTTTTTTAGGTCCTCCACATGTTCAAGAGAGGGATGGTGATTGAGATAAAACTTTACCAGATGATGGTTTGACCAGAATGACTCCTAGTACCTAGGCTATCCTCCTCATTTTGCAAAGCAAAAATTAAATTGAGAGTACACCCTGTCCTAAGTTTTGGTCTGTTTGTAGTTTAGGAGAGAACCATGATTGTCATGGAGGCTATGAAATCTCAGACTTGCCTTACTACAGTAGCATCAGTCTAAATGGGGGTGAGATGGGTGATGATAAAATTCAATAGGTAGATAAATAAATGATGAAGTCCCAAGACCACAGTTTTGGAGTTTTCCAATACCACATCAGAGACTACCTCAGAGCTTGATTGAGGAGAACTCCCTGATAGCAGGATGGGTGGTACATCAAACAGCATTTTCATCTGTTTTGTTAACCCAACAGCAGTAAAAGCTCTTATACGCTGCTCTAATTTGGGGAGAACCAGATTGTATCCTTATCTCCTGGGTTAATTCTGCAGTGAGAAAGCAGCAAGACAGATTAAAGTGAAATCTATGTCATCCGTCTTATCCACCATGGTCTAAGCACTGAGCAGTGGGCTAGACTGGATGACCTCTGATATCCTTTGCAACTCTATTATTCTACATGTTAGGTCAGCTCTCTCATCCACAATGAAATCTTTAAGTGCAACCTTGTTGAGCACTCACCTGAGATTAGCAGCAACATCTCCTGGGAAGAATGGTCAGAAGCCATTCCACCAGACTCCTGATGACACGAGAATGGACCAAAGGAGATTATGTCCCACAGTTGTCTATGTTGTCTGGCTCTTAAATGTTATCCCTCACCATCCATAACGGATGATTGTCGGAATTTGAACAGTAGTTAACCTATACTCTAGAAGGTGATTTTTTGGATGTACTGGAAATGTCCTATGTTTAACCACCCAGATCTTAATTTTTATAACCATGATTAGCCTTACTCTGATGGTTTTACAGCCACCCATTAAAGCTGTAATTTTTATAACCATCAGTAGCCCTTTAAGTAGTGAGAGTTGTGCTCTGCTTCTGGTATATTGTTAAGCTACAAAAAGTTTTGTACTAACTTCAACTTTGCCACATTGTTCTTTAGCAGAGGTCTCAATTCCTTTGAGTCTACTTTTGAAGCAGGATTAACACTTTTTTTAAAAATTCAGTCAGATAAGATTTTCCACATCTTTGCAAGATAGATAGATTGGAAGGAAAGGAAAGGCTATACTTTTTTTTGTTTATAAAGATGGCTGAGCACACACTATTTCAAATGCATATTTTAGTTTAGTCTTCTTCAGTCATTATTTATCCTTAAAGTCAATAAGGATATAGCAGGTCTGTGGATCTTCATAGAAAGTTCCACTCCTGAGATCATGTGCTTCCCTGCATGTTCATAATAAATTTATGCAATGAGGAACTTCTTGTATTTGTTGAGACTCTCCATTGCAGGTATTCAGCTTGAAACATTAAAGAACCAGGAGGATCTGTGTAATTTTGAGAGCAGGGCTTCAAGGGGAAATACTTAAATAGGGCTTCTTGTCCCCGTCTCTTCTAATTTTATACACCTGCATATAATAGGACGGTATGTCTGGCTGTATATAAATATAGCACCATTTTCCTCTGCATTGACTGTAATTCTTTTATAAACTAAAGTATCTTCCTGTTCTGAGATATGCTAAATATCACAGCTTACTATGAAAACATTATACATTTGATAAACTTTCCACCCTGAATGAAGCCTAAAATTTCTCACGCAGCTTAAGCCCAACCAGAGTTATACAACAGTACAACCTTGAAATAGAATAGAAATATACTGATGAGTAAAACGGTATGCATGAAAACAGTAACTGTGTTTAAAATCATTACTGTCACTTGTTCTCTGCCTGATATCTGGCACAGAGTTATTGAATATATGAAGAGGATGTTTGTAGCCAAAGTTGTTATTGGTTCTTTAAAAATGCAGGTGATTATAGGAATATTGGTGGTAGTACTGATAGTAGTACTGATATATGTAACCATTCTAAAATAAAATTCTGTAACATAAAATTTCTCTTACAAAAGACAGGTGGATGTAGATGGTATGCATATAATATCTATTCAGTACAAGTGATTGCTGAAAGAACTCTTCAATATATCTTCTAAAAGATGTATTTTTTTAAAAAGTGTCATTTTAGAAATGCCTGAATCTAAATGTTTGATTGTTATTTATTATGACATACATAATCATCCCACTATTTGGGGTAAACAAAATTATGCAAAGTACAAGAAAGGAATAAAACATAGTAAGCCAATTAAATGAAAGCAGGATGTTTGAGAAACAAAAGGAAAAAATATAGCTAAATCTAGTTTAAATTATCACTGTTTATTCTACCTCTCCATCTTTCTATCCATGTAAACCATTTTGTTTTCATGATGTCTGTATAGTATTTCATATATTACCTTTTCTTTAAATTTCTCCCTTAATCTGAGGATCTTGTCAACTTTTTCCAACCACAACTTTCTCAGTATTCCCCTTTCTCTCAGACCATTTACTCTTCCTTCATTTATTTATATTAAGATTTGATCTTCATTCATTCTCTCAATATGACCAGACTGATATTCTTCTTTTGTGCTGGTTGCTCATTGTTCTATTCAGTCCACATTCTTTCAACATCCATTGATTCTTTATGCTGCCTCCTCTTGTTTTATCCCATAAACTTCCTAATAACCCCTTATCCACTGCATCCAGCTTTGAGGTTTCTCCTGAGATACCCAGCTCTCACTTCCATGTAACGAAGTAGGCAGAAGCACACTTATCACAACCATTTTTACTTCTTTCAGCATTGATTCCTCAGAGTGGGTCATTTTACTACCCATTACTTTACTGATAGCATTTGCACATTAACGTTTCCCCATCTTCAGTAAACTTTTTGCAAAGGCACACAATCCATCAGTTTGCTCTGTTTTTTGCCGTTTATGTAAAGTGTACAATTGCTTACTCCATTTTCCTTTCCAAACACAATTACCTTGTCTTTGACACATTAATTTTCAGATTCATACTGCCTGTTGCATCATATAACCTAATATTCACTGCATACAAAAATACATGTGCATTCATTTCTTCAAGCAACACATCTCTCATGTCACCATAAGCACTTCTTACACATTTATCCGTAAACATTTTAAAGAAATGAGGACATCACACATCCTTGTCTTAAAAGTAAGATTAGGGTTAATCATTCACTAAGCATTCAATTTATTCTCACACTTGCCTATCTGCCTCATATGCAAGTTCTCCCACATTCAGTAACCAACCTTCAACTCCGTACCTGCACAAAACGTTCCATAACTCAAGCTTATTTCCTTTATCATACATTTTCTCTCAATCAATACATGTACAATAAACTTTTTCACATTCATTTATTTCTCATTGACCTGTTGAAGAGCAAAATCTAATCTACAACCCTCTTGCTTAGAATAAAGTCACATGCTCTTCCTAAGTTTCACTCATTATCACCTTTCAGACAGAATCCCACCAACATTCCCAGGCATGCTTAACAAACAAATCCTCCTGTGGATTTGCATTGACTGTTGCTACATTTCCCTTTTTATAAGGGAATAATAACAGAATTCTTTCAGTTTTCAAGTGCAGATATAGTCTTTGCACATGTTAAAGAAGTCGCCCAGCTACTTCATAAGCAAAACATATTCATATTTTAACATGTCTCCAGTTACACCAACTATTTCTGTAGCCCAGGATTTTTCAATATACTCACAGCAATTACAATTTCCATTTTACCATTTTTTCTTGGCAGTAATATTTATAGCATTAGTTTCAATACCATTGTTTGACATATTACTGTCATTTATCATACAAATCTCTAAACTTTTCCTTCCAGCATTCCATCATTTGAGTTTTATCCCAAATAATTTAATTATTTTATTTTTTAGTCTCATTGTCTTTGTTTAGCCCTTTTCATCTGCTTCCAAACATTTTTTTTTAAGTTTCCATCACAATCCTGTATTTTCTGTATTTCTTTACTCTTTAACTGTTCTGTGTTCTCTTTGACTACATTCTTTGCAAGTTGTCTTTTTCTCACTATAAGCAATATTTCTCTCTCCTTCTCAGTTTTGCTTTACCCGTTGTCTTACGTGCATTTTCATCTGCAGCCTCTTTCACTTCATCCTTGTACCAAGCCTCTTCCTTAATTTTCATTGGTATAATTCCGCATACTTCTGTGACACATTGTAAGGTAATTCTTTTTACTCTGCTGAAAGCTGCTTCCACACCCTCTTTACTAATTTCTACTTTCCATTCATTCTGTTGGAAAATTAACTTACCTTCAAATTCATTTAAGACTTGTACTTTATCTTCCTTCAGTCTATATGCTTTCACTCTAGTTTCTTTCACTTCCTTTTCTTTGATGTCAGTTTTCTCAATAATTTATATTAAACAGTGAAATTAGTTATGCTTTTTAATATATTCCTTTTTGAAGTGTGTGTGTAGACTTATATTTGTGTATATGCTTAATCCATGTATTCATAGAAAACAGAACTTTCTCTAAGTCTATATCTCCAAACATTCGCTATTCTCATTGATTCCTGGATCTCTGAAAGGCCGAGTTACTTTTTTTGTATCCTTTTATCTTTATGTACCCATCCATTTTTGTCAACTAATAGAATAATTTTTCTCTGGATTGCATTCATGCAGAATGCATAGTTTTCCCCCAAACTCATCTCATTTTGCAAACACAGTTTGTATGCATAGCATTTGCCGACAGAATTAAAGGTGAACATTTACTTCCTCTTGACTATGGCTTAAATCAAATCAAAGCCAAGATGCCTTCCTAAATGCCAAGCATTTCATACTTTTCCTTCCTTACTAACTCTAGGATCCTTGATTTTACTAATGTCTTATTTGCTTAGCAAGTTCATTTGATCTTTCAGATACTGTTATGACGTTTTGTGTGGCTGACTGGAAACGTTGTTTTAGTTGGCTGATACGAGAATTTTTTTTTCATCACAGGTGTGAAGAAAGGAGACAGAGTTTCTATCTACATGCCAATGATAATTGAGCTGGTGGTAGCTATGCTAGCTTGTGCCAGAATTGGAGCACTTCATTCCATTGTGGTAGGAACATTTATTCTGGGTGTGAATTGTATCCTTGAGTGTTATGGGTTACTAATTGAAATTAGGGCCACTGTGTGGTCTGCAGATCCAAATGAGCAGCAAGTGATACAAAAAGTTCTAAATCCTTGCTGCCAACTAATGGTTACCTGGATTCTGCAGATCAGGTACGCTAACCCTAATTGAAACGAACCATGACATAGGTAGCAGTATGAATTAAACTAGACTTTTTTCCTTGTGATCTTGAGTTACTTTCTAGAGTGGGTGAATGGATTTATGGCCTTTTTAACTAAGCAGATGCTGATTAATCACCTTGTTCTCCAAAGAGGACCTTAGGCTTAAATAATTTAATTAAAAAAAAACTCCTTAATTTTTAAGGAGACTTTTCAGGGAAACACTTTCACACTGACCTGTGTAAACCTCTGCTCATTTGGTGTAATTCTTGACTTTGCAGAAGATTCTGAAGAATATTCCGAAGTGTTTACTCAGTAAAGCGAGGGATCAGGTTTGTCCTGATTCATTGTCCCTCCCAAATATCTCCTGTGTTGCTTCTGAGGCTCCCTCTGCCATCTGGCTTCTTTAAAAAATAAATAAATAATTCAACAGAAAACTGACAAGTTGCAAAGCATCAGTCTGTAGCATTATATTTATCTGCAGTGATGCTTTGCATTAAAGGTATGCCGTAATTGGATCTGAGGTAGGCAAAGGTCTTCTGATCCAGCATGGATACCCTTGCTGTGTTTGTTGGCTTTTCCTGACCCTAACCCTCTATACTTTTTTCTTTTTGATTTTATTTTCAGTATATGTATCTTGGATTTATGTAAATCTAGTTACCTGATTTTGTTTGGTAAAACTGTTAAAAGTATTTTAAAAACTATAAATCAAGCTGGATTTCAATGGAACATTTATACAGTTGCTGATTATAATTGTATGCAATGCAGTTGCATACTGATTGTATCACTGATTGTAGCAAAGATTTTCTTCTAAGGAGTTCGACTGTATTGTGGAACAGAGTTTTCAACTGCCTTTTAACTGATTAGCTGAAAACATTTCTTCCTGATTCCTATTCAGAGTCAGAAATGCTTTTCACAATAGTTCAAGTTGAGGCATTGTTTCGGCTATTACTGTTATGTAATTATATTTGTGATTATGATTTTAGTTTGCAGGTTTTTCAGCAGAATCTCTTTGTGAGAGGATTCTAGATTCCAACTGCTCGCTTCTCATAACTGCAGGTAAAATCGCTTTTTCGTAACTTCTAGGATCTTTAGCCTGTACATCAAATAACCTAACTGGGTTTATAATTAATTATAACTTTATACTCTTCATCTTTGAGGTAGAAGAAGGAGCTATTTCCAGGTTAAAACATGCAGGAATATGTTTGATTGATCTATTGTTAATACAACGTAGTGTCCTGGTAAGGCAGAATTATAAGAATTTTAATTAATAACTTTTGTTGCTATGAACTATTCATACCCAATGTATTTTCAAAAATAAGTTCATCGGTTTTCTTAGCAGTCATACAGCAGGAAAACGCCCTAGTTAAAATGGCAGGTTTACTTTTGAAAAGCCATGGGTTGTTCAATTAATGCTTTTTATTAGACCACCCTTCCCTAATAACATAAATTGATTTCAGATTTTGTAAGACCTACCCCAACTTAGCTGCTAGAGCTATTATTTTAATTCTGTAACTGTTAAGCTATTCAAGTTAGTTTCATCATGAAATAACAAGGATGCCTTTAATAGAACTAAGATATGACAAAGGCCTGTTAGCTCATCCAGTTCTTTCTGATTGTTCCCTAATCTAATCCTAGCCCAAATCCTTTCCAATTCCCTGAATTTTGAAGAAACTGCTGCTGTTACTTTGATTGCCCTTTCCCTTAAAGCCACTGTTCTCTGGTTCTTTTACTTTAAACCATTCTGTTCCTCCTTTACGATGGATAACCTTCAAGTGCTTGGTCTGTTCTGGTGAGCAAGTTTAATGATTTACTTGCTGTTTTTAGATGCCTTTTATAGAGGTGATAAGCTGATTAATCTGAAGCAGATAGCTGATGAAGCCTTGCAGAAGTGTAAAGACAAGTAAGTAAATTCAAATACTCTTCTGAATGAAGGGAATTTGCAACATTTTTGTTTCCTTATGAATATAAAGTCATGCAATTGTAGCTTTAAAAATACCATAGCATTCTGGACAGAAGATCAAGGAAGCAAGAACTACACAAATTCAGTAAGTTAATTTTAATGTTAGTCCTTGGGTAAATACAGAATCTTGAAAACTGCTAAAGGAATATGCAACGCTCATGTATAATGAGTTCATTAAGGGAGTCTTTTGGAATGATTTGAAATGCTTCTTCCCAGATTTCTTGGAACCTGAGTTGATTTGGCATTTATAAGAAGCTGCCTCTTGATGGTTTATGTCTACTTTCCCTTCAGTTACCTTCCCAGCCTGTCCACAATCTCTTACATCATGTGTGAGCAAATATATAGATGTCTGTGTACGTAAAAAAGTATTCTCAAAGCAATTTGTTTATAAATAAACAAAAAGTCAGTCATGTTCTTCTCATGTTATGGGTTGATTTCACAGAGCTGCCCCCTGAAGACTACCTGGAAGCTGTAAGTGGTCACTGAAGGGGACTAAGACCATTTATTAAAATTTATGCATTTTGCCTTTTAATATGGGATTGTATACAAACTTCATCATGATTCAAGTATTTGGTAGTAGAACCATACTGTTCCTTTAAATATGACTACTTATGGTTATTATCCATATAAACTACCCTACTTGCTTAATTTAGCTTTGTTGACTGAACTAAACTATCAGGAATATTATTCATGGTTCCTTTCAAGTGGTTCATGGATTCACCTTTCCTCTATTTGTAGGGGGAACCCTCTGGACAGATGCATCGTGGTTAAGCATCTAGGAAGAGAAGAACTAGTTCAAGATGGGCCAAGCAGCAAGTCTCCACCTCTGAAAAGAATCTGTCAGAGTGTGCAAGTGAGTTACCCGGGTAGACATGGGGTGAATCTGTTTGGGGCTTGAGCAGGCATTTTTGTGGTGAAAAAAGAGAAAGAGAGGTGACTGCATATCCTAATTATCATGCTGGAGGGAATTTAGGTTTTTGCCCTCAAGGTTGTGCTTCCTTATAACAGGCAATTAAGGAGCAATTCAGTATTGCTGGGAGCTGGATTGGGGAGATAACCTTTCTATTGCCGGTGGGATTTCTTTGTGTGAATGAATGATGTCTATGCTGTCATTGATCATGGAAGACAATATCTGCCTTTTCAATTTTATATAATCTTTTCAAGGCAAGCTCATGTGGTCCTGTAACATACAACAAAAATGGTAAACACGAGCTAAAGCTACATTTCATTTTCTTTCTCTTCTCCTCTACTGTATAGCAGTTCTGGAACGCTTTAAAATTCTGGAACTCTTTAAAATGCATAAACAAATTAATTTACCACCATAGCATATATAGAAACCATGCTACTAGAGATCTAAAAATACGTTACATTTCTTTACTGGTTTTTGAATCGCTGAGCAGCAAGAAGTCCCAAAGGAGAACTCACCAAGTTATTTGTATGATAAACTGACGTCTGTGGATGTTCTCCCGGTGTTCTTTTGAACTAGATTGGGAGAGGGTCTGTTTTCATCAGCACATTCAGGCTTGCAGAATGCAAGCTGCCTTTACTATTCTCTGTACTTCATTCCTTTCAGGATACGCTATTTCCCTTTTTAATCAAGAAAAGTCTTAAAGGAAAAAAAAATACAGTAGTATATGAATGATAATACAGTATGTCTTCTGTTTATGTTTGCATGGATTTTCTGCTTCTAATGCAAATAAGACATACTTTATTTTTAAATCAGCATCCAAAAATTCCTTCAACCAGTATTTCCCAACCTAGTCCTATAACTCCCAAAATTGCCATGCTTGCTGGGGATTCTCGGGTTAAAATTCTACCATATCTGTTATATTGGTTAGTATAACCATTGGCACAGTAATTCTTTCTTTTGCCATTTGGATTTCTTTGAGGGCTTACCACTGCTTGTTCCCAAACATTTATCATATCAATATATTATAATCTGTGTCCTCCTACAGACTAATCAATTTATCTGTCCACTACCCTTCTTGATTTTGTGCTGCCTTATTAATAACAAATAATAACCAGCTTCTCCTGTCACATCTCCAGAGTAGTAAAAGGGATGTGTGTTTCCTAGAGAGTTTCTGTGGGTTTAAATCTACTTTCTGTGTGGGAGACATTTCTTACCCAATTAAATAGCCACAATCTTTTACAATATTTGTAAAAGCCAAGCAACCCTACTCTTGCAACTAATCTGTTATTTTAAACACGCAATTATGAATCTTTAATATTGCAATAACTGTTTATTGAGAAGTTTTGTTGCTGACTTTTGCCCAGTTCTCACTGAGCTAATAAGTATTTGGGTTGTGTTGCTTCACAGTTCAGTGGACTATATGCATTTGTATGGAGGAATGGTGGAGGGAGATCGCCTAACTGAATATTCCCAAAACCCAAATGTGGATGTGGTAAAGAGGACTGGTGTACCTTTCTCCCTAATGTATTAGTTTCATAAATGCAGGAATGGAAGGTGCCTTCCGTTATGCGAGGCCCTACCTTCAGACTGAAGTGTATTGAGTAGATATGGACGGTACCCTCTCACTGAGCTTTTGCTACTCATCAAATATAGATCCAAACGTTATCACATTGCAAATTTCATATCCATTAATAGCAGCACTGTAGCAAGTGCTTGTCCTTGGCTTTATCACAACAGGCTTCCATAACATTTAGAATACAGTAGCATTGAATGCTTTACATGGGCTTGTTGCCAGAAGAGATCAGGATTGACAGCCAGGTGGGAAGTATCCATTTGTTGACCATGCCAAACTAGTACCACATTTTTAAAGGTTGGAGCAGTAGAAACGTAAGACAGAACCCCAGAAACGGCATCCCCAAACTTTGATTGTAAATTCTGATAGGCACCATTGATAGAAATGTATCTTTGTTGACATTAGGTTTTTCAGATAAGCTGTTGGTCACAGTCCTTTGCCAATATCCTCTTCCGTGTTGGGCAGGGAGGGAAAATCTATTTGTGGTAAATAAATAAGCTGTTTCTCTGAACTCTGTTTTTAAAGATTGGTGGTGTGTTTCTTATATTAATGTACTCTGTTGATTAACAGGAAAAATAAGTGACTGACCAGTTGGTGTGGTTAAGAATTCCTAAAATAATTGATTTTCTACACAATGCTTAGTTTTTAAAATTGAGCCATCAACACATCATACAGCCTTTAATGCAGCTCTTAGTCCCCCTCCTTAATTTAATGTATTCATTTTAGGTGCACCTGACTCCGGACTCTTAAGTTACATGCATATGCCAGTATAGTGATGCTTAACTTGGTTGGTAGCTGTTAAACTGGTATCTTGCCTAATTTGATGTCTTCCAGATGAATTGGACTAAATTTCCCATAATTCTCTCATAATTATGAGAAAGGTTGTCTAGTGCATCAGGAGAGTACTGAAGAAGGCTGGGAGGCATTGTATATCCAATAGATAAAGCCTTTGCCATTCTGTAGCCATTGTAACTCTTGTAGAATATATTGTTGCATCAGTTCTGATGATAACGCAAATGAAGGATATAAAATGTGAACTAGATTGTTTGATACCTGTTTCTTCAGGTGGTTCTGGTAAGAAAGAAGCTTGGCTATAATTGCAAAATTGCTTTCCAGTTTTGATGCACATCAAAGAAAGTACATCAAGATTCTAAAGTGATTTTGATTATAAAATCCTATTGATTAGCACCACCCTTTCCTTTAGAATGGCAAACTTTCCTTATTGTGTTTATTAGAACATTGAGGTTCATCAAACTGATCACTCAGGAAATAGTGGAATATGGGTATATGCTTAAAATTAGGAGAGAGGAAGTTTTTAAGAAATGCCTAACAGGAATTCATTTTCACTTCTGACACTGAGCTCACTACTCTTTATACATGGCGATTCATAAAAAGCAATCCCTACTGCATTAGTCTGTGAAAAAATTATAATATCCAGCACTGAATAATATTTTTATTTTAAAGAAGTAAAAGTTTTCTCAAGTTTAACTCCTGCTGATGACATAAGCGTGTAGTTTTCTTAGCAAAAATATTGAAGTGGTTTGCCATTGTCTTATTCCAGGATTTCTTTTACTTCTTGGTCCAAGCCCACAGCCTGGAGATTTCTTGGTGGTCTTCTATCCAAGTGCTAGCCAGCTTAAATTCTGCTTAGGTTTTTCAAGATTAGCCCAGGTAGTATCAGCCAAAATGGCAAAAACAAGCTCTCAATCATTCTTCATCAAGAAGATGTAACAAAAAGCAGGAGATGGGGAAGAAACAAGGCACACACACCCTGCCGCCGTTAGTCATGAAGTATGTATGTCAAAGTCATACATTCCAATTTTCCAAAACTTTATTTCACGCACTTAACTAAAAAACAAAAAAAGAGGCAAGAGGGGAGAGGGGAGAGAAAGCTTTATTGTTGCTGTCAAACAATTGGGAAATCAGAAATCCTCGTAGATCTATTTCAGGACACTCAGGAATCTATCAGTCACATGGCTTGCTCCTGCTCTAGGATAACAGGTGTTTCTCTGGTTTCTCTGGATTCAGTCAAGAGCCACCAAACCGTGGCAAAGTGATTGCCTTGGCATAGCAACACATCGGTTGGCTGTTTGGGTTTCTTTGAAGAAAGGAATGGTGGGAAACTGAATAGCTTCATTGATGGAACCTATAATATATATACCTTAAATAGGAATAATAGTTCAGGGGCCATTACATTCCTTGTCACCTAGGAGTTTTGCCCTTGTGCAGGAATTGCCATTTAGAAACGGACGGGCAGGATGATTTCTTTAGCCAAAAGCACACTCTCTGGGTGAGAGGCCCAACCAGGGCTTTGCTTTCATATGGAATAGCCCAGCTTTTATATGAAGGGAAAAACATTTTCTGAAATGAAATAGGCTCAGGAGACACTGACAGATCATCCAATTCCTTGTGTGCAATTTTTCCTTTATGTTCCCTTTTTTTTTTAAAGCACTTTCTACCTTGATGTTCAGCCTTCTAATTATATGACCCCGATTTGCTATCATGGCATTTTCAGGTGGATAACTGCCCAGGTTCAGCTTGACTGCTTCTCAAACATTTTATCTTCTTTGTGAATTTTTGGCAGGAAAAAAAGACTGAGAGCTCAAAGAAAGTCCAGCCGAAGGTATTTACTGTGTGTAGCAGAAGTATTTTCATGGCGTGCCTCCGCTCTGCTTACCACGTCCAGCACACACCTCTTCTCTTGTCTGCTCTTTTGCTCTCTCACTGCAACGTGTGGCCTCTTAACCTCATTCTAGCACTGCATGGTAGTTGGGGGCATCACTGTCACACTGGGTGGAAGGGAATATGGAGCCATATTTCAATAGCCTGGAATTAAGGGGTAGGGAGAGTAACTCTCTTGTAGTGCCAACATTTTTAGCAACTCTTATTTTTTTCTTAAAGTGTAAATGAGATTGAATTCAGCGTGTTTGGAGAAGTTGACTATGGTAGTCAGAAGAGATGAGTAAGAGGCAATATGATAGTCATGTTCATTTATTTGAAGAGTTGCCATATAGATAATGGGGGGGGGGAAATCTGTAATTTGGGAAACATAAAGAGAAGCTTTGTAATGATACAAACTATGGAAAACAGACTATCTTTGTTCAGTATTTTAAAAAAAGATTAGATGTTCATCTAATGGGTTGTTGTACCCATAGATTTCCTGCATTAGGGGTTAGATGAGCCAGATCTACTTTTGAAGTCTTTTCCAGCTGTGACTAGATTCTCACATTCCATTAAGCCACAGTGTGATTCACTTGGTTTTGGCAAAGCATGTTTTGGGCATTCAGCCATTATAGTTTGTAAAATGTGATTTTAGCAATGTGTTGTGTCATTGTGGCTTGTATAACAAGCCATGGTTAGAGAATACAGTAGATGGATGAAATGTGTAAATGCAGGCTATGATTATGTTATCAAATAAGAATTAAGAAGAAGCAATGCCAGTCAGGGGTTCCAGACTTACAGAAGAGGGTGGGAATATTCATGAGGAGGGGATAATGATGGTGAATATAAAGTTTTTTCATCCTTTGGTATTAGAGTCAGCATCATTATATTGTTATAAAATTATTTGCTTTGATATTGGCAAGCTTTGTTTTCTTTAAGAATTCAGAAGCTCTGTTGGAAATATATTTCTGATCCCATCTTGAACGTCCTTGCGCAAACTGTTTTTACCTAATATAGGAAAGGGATTATTTGGTGGAATGGGATAATTCATACCAAAATGTAAATAGAGTGAAAAAAGCTACATTAGATGGATTAAGTTGCTTCTTTTCTGTCGTAGTACTTTTATGCCTTCTTTCAAGAATTACATCAGCCTTGGCTGTGAATCTTAGGCTGTGTGAAGGAGGTGAAAGAATCTTGCATAAGGATATCCGGTTTCTCGTAGTACAAACATTGTTGCTGCTTTTACAAATTTTCCATGCTAGCCCTTTTGAATGGCCAAGCTTTGTGTTTTTTCAGCTATCTGGACTACAATGTTCAAAGACCATTTTTTAAATTCAGCTGAAACTGGATGCATAACTCTGCATTTGTTTCCTTTTGACAAGATTACAGTTCACTTTAATATTTTAAATGAACTTGTTGTTGTTTATTCATTTAGTCGCTTCTGACTCTTTGTGACTTCATGGACCAGCCCACGCCAGAGCTTCCTGTCGGTCGTCAACACCCCCAGCTCCCCCAGGGACGAGTCTGTCACTTCTAGAATATCATCCATCCACCTTGCCCTTGGTCGGCCCCTCTTCCTTTTGCCCTCCACTCTCCCTAGCATCAGCATCTTCTCCAGGGTGTCCTGTCTTCTCATTATGTGGCCAAAGTATTTCAGTTTTGCCTTTAATATCATTCCCTCAAGTTAAATGAACTGGGTTGCCTTAAATAAAACCCAACTTCACAAATAAAGCTGGCTCAAATAAATCAAACAAACCAAGTTTGTTTCAGCTTTTTAAAAAAAACTTTAGACTTATGACTAATTCAAATGTAATTAGAATAGAAACTAGCAAATCTTCAACTTAAATACATCCTTATATATTCAGTTTGATTGGCGGTATCTGTTGCATTATTATCTGCTGGACTAATATATAATACATTATGTAGCAGAGGATACAATTACTACAATAAAGTAATTAGAGGCCTATACATCCAGAAAGTTTGGGTATCCAGTTGAATCTCATATGACTTGCTGCTCTATCAGCTTCTGCTACTAGCAGTTGTTTCTACTACTTCTTTGCAATGGGGGAAATTGGATTATTCAGTTTTATCCAGTTCGGGCTTCACATTGAAGGTCACTGCCAAGACTTAACTCATTCTGGTGAAGGACAAAGCCTTATCTGAGAGCCATGCAAAAACAGAATGATTCCTTTGGAAGTGTTGTTTTTTTTCTCTTACACCCCAAAATTTACTTTCTGAATCATTAGAAGGAGGGTGCCTTCATTTTGAATTTTTTAAAACAGTGTTCCTCAGCTCTGGAAAATACTGGTTTGATGCTAGTGTCAAATGATGATGTAATATGCCTTGATCATGACTAGTTGCCAAACAGTGACAGTTTGTTTAGCTCTATACTGTCTGCTGCCTCAGCATCTCCATCCAAAGCTTTGTTTGCCAGTTGATACTATCATACTAAATCGTTCTTCATTCAAAACATTATGTTTAGGATCAAAAAGCTAATGTTATTATTATTATTTTTTAATTATACATTTTTTAAAATACATGAACTTCACACAGGATGATGATGGGCATTTCTTGTGCATCCAGGGATAGCAGGTTTTTTTTTATCATATATAAATTTAAAAGGCTAACAGCTTGGGGGAGTTTTGCTAATAAAGTAAATTATTGCATCATTACCATTTTAGATGATTGTCACAAGGGGGGAGTAGATCTATCAGGGTTAGATAATTTATCTGACTATGGGGAATTATAGTGAAAGTATACAGTAGTAGAGATATCTAATTTACATGTTTGAATTGCATAGAAAAAAAACATTTGTTGATTGGTGTAATTTGCCAGAACTACTAATAAACTTGCTGCATGGATTCTCAACTTTAGGTGGCTTTTTTCTCAACCTTTGGTAGCTCAACTTTTGTTGGCTATTCTTGGAATGATTGTAACTTGAATGTTGGACCAGGACTGTGTTGCAAATTAGGAAGTGCCCTTGCCTGCTTGAGTATTGTTTTTGTCACAAATGCTGGAAGGTAGTCTTTACCCAAGATGGCTGGGCATTCTGAAAGTTGTACCCCAACATATCTGGAGGGAGCCTGACTTGCAGAGGTTTGCCTACATAAATGTAAAGTGCTCTCTTTTAGCCTCAGCAAGCTTCCCTCTCAGTAGAAAGATGGGACACTGGGACATGTTGCTTAGGTTTGTTCTGTTTGTTTCAAACATTTATATCACTTTTCCGCCACACTTGTCTCCCTAAAACAAAGCAATAATAATAGGCAATCTTTCCTAATATCTAACACTCACAAAAATATTCTGCATGCAAAGTCTTTCTGACTGTCTCTCTTCTAAATTGTGATGCCATCTGATACCTGCTCTGCTTCATAGGTGAAGCTTTCTCACCTAAAAGTGCACATTGCTAGAGAGAGGTGTTAAAATGCATGTTGTGTCAGATTTGCATGTTTTCAAAACATTCTTTTAGGCTTTCTTGACTACCATAAGGGAAATGCACTATTTGGGAATTATATGGATAAAGCAGAAAAATGCTGTAAAGTGGCGTAGAAAGCTTTGTCTGGGCAGAAGGGATTGATCAAGATCTGAGGGTTTGTTCAAGGGACCAAGACCATGTATTAAAATGAATTAATTCTGCCCTTAAAAAACGAAAAAACCGATTGTACATTTAATATGGGATTGGATACAAACTTAGCCACAATTCAAGTAGTCAGAAAGGAAAAACAAAAGGAATGAAACTTGTTACACTGATTACAGTGGGACCTCTTGTGAGCAGTGTGTATCAAAACCTTTGGATGTTCACAAGCTGGCAGGAAAGAGTACATTTCTGATGCCACCTAGTGGGCGTCTGGATTTTTGATATGGTAATCCCTGGCTATATGATTTTTCTAGTACATCTTAATTCTATTATGTTCACTAAAGCCAAATCACAGGCCTGATGAGGATTATCATTGATCCACACAGCTATGGGTTAAGATAATCCTAACAAGTTTTCACTTCTGCCACTGACCCTCTAAACAGATTTGTAAATCAGTTCTCGTTCTACATTTATACAATTTTTAGAAGTATCAGGTGGCCTCACTGGATTAGTGTGATGTTAGATACACAATGTGCCTAGGTACAGAGATTGCAAAGGACGTTTTTAGAAATAGTGGCTATTAGAGTAGCAAGTATGTCTTTTTCTTTTATCTATATTGTATGCTCTGATTCCAGGGTACATTAATAATAATATTTATTTATTTATTTAATATCCTGCCTTTATTATTTTTATAAATAACTCAAGGCGGTGAACATACCTATTACTCCTTCCTCCTCCTATTTTCCCCGCAGCAACAGCCCTGTGAGGTGAGTTGGGTTGAGAGACAGGGACTGGCCCAAGGTCACCCAGCCGGCTTTCATGCCTAAGGTGGGACTAGATCTCTCAGTCTCCTGGTTTCTAGCCTGTTGCCTTAACCACTAGACCAAGCTGGCTCTCTACAGAAGGAAAGCCTTCTCTAGATTATATAATAATATAGCTAGTAGCTTCCCTTATATTTGGAAGGATAATTACTTTCAAGAAAACATATTTAGTATTAAAACTGAGTCTCTCAGTAGCTGTAGTAAATATGTTGAGTTAATATAACTCGAGTTAGGCAATAAAATTGTCTACAGGTTTAAGCATGTGTTATGCAGCTTTGTAGCAAATAAGGAGGGTTAGAAATAGTGAAATAGAGCTTTTCTGAGACTATGGAATAATTTTTCATTCAGCTGCAAGAGTTCTATTGTCTTTTCCTGGTAAGACTGTATTATATTCCTTAGTGTGTGGTTTCTTTCAGACTCCTTGGGATCCAGAAGTTGATCTTTGGTGGCATGACGTCATGAAAAATGTGAGCAAGGAGTGTGAGCCTGTCTGGTGTGATGCAGAAGATGAATTGTTTATTCTCTACACCAGTGGATCAACAGGGAAACCTAAGGTATGTTGCATCATCCTGGGCTGGTGCTAAGTAGAGAGAGACTGCTTTTGTCAAATCATATCCTCTTACTGCTCTTGGTGCGATGCATACTCTTTTTTTCCCCCAAACTTCATTTGTTTATAGTTTTACAGTACTATTTGAGATGGAGTACTGAATCAAGGACAATTGTATCAAACATAATAGAATCAAAGGATGCCAGGTTTTCTGCCCATTTTGTTCCGAAACAGAAACAACAGCTCTGGAGCTGACACCTTCTAACACATTGCTCAAGAATGGGATATTGAAGATTGATAGCAAGTGCTGATTTTGTTTTGCTTTTTGTTATAAAACCTGCATAGGATGCTGTCATTCGAAATGTATGTGTGACTTGCCTACTATGGAATTCTAGGAAGGTGGCAAAGCACAAATAGAGGCCTGTGTGGGCAACGGGATAAATAGAAACGTGTGCTTTTTCAGAGAGAATTAATTGTGGAGTGATTGATAAAACTGAAGGCCACATTTCAGAAGATTTATTTATGTATTTGGAAAGTTTATATAGCAGCCCATCATAAACAAATAACTCTGGGCAGCTAACAGTACAAAACCAAAATAAAACCACAAAAAGTACAATTAAAAAGCAAATGTAAAAAATACAAAAGCCAAGGCATCTAACATACAGCTCAGTATTCCAAATGTACATATATAGGGCTCTGCTAATATCCCAGCCCTAACATCTGAAGGAAAAGCCAGATTTTCACAGCCTTACTTCATATTTTCCTGAAAAATCTGATCCTACTTTGTAGGAGTGCATTGGAATACAATAAATTCATCTAGTTAGAAATAATTTCCTGCTGGCTGTTGTATCTTAATGCATATTTGGCAGTGCTGCAGTGCCTGGGCAAACCAAAACTGATTTATACTTACCTTCCTTACTTCTGTCTTTTTTTTCCCCAGTGTTCCTTTGTATATGGGTATTCTGTGTTCTGTATTTCAGGGTGTTGTACATACAATAGCTGGATATATGCTTTTCACGGCTGCTACTTTTAAATATGTGTTTGATCACCATCCTGAGGATATTTACTGGTGCACAGCTGATATCGGATGGATAACTGGCCATTCTTATCTCACATATGGACCCTTGGCAAATGGGGCAACCAGCGTCTTAGTAAGTTCTGTGATAAACTCTATGGAAACATCTAGTCTCAATACCTTTGGAGAGTGAATGGTATCAGTCTGTCTTACAATATCCTCAGCATTAATGAGTGAGGAAGCAGCTAAGATTATTGAACAAGATAGCTCCCTAAATCATATTTTGCCCTGAGATCCCATGCTGATTGCAAAAAAGAGTTTTTTCCTTGTTTTGACAGGCTTAAGAGAAGGTTCCATAGGGTTTCTTCTCCACTCTGTGCTTTAGTGTTCTGGAGGTTTTCCTCTGCTAAGCAGTATTATGTGGACTATGGGAGCATTATAGGCTGTCACGTTTAGGTCCATGTGCTGAATCAGCAGCCAAAGTGGTACATTGCTAATTACTATCTCCTTTCAGTTTGAAGGGCTCCCTATTTACCCCGATGTTAGCCGCATGTGGAACATCATTGACAAGTACAAGGTGACCAAGTTCTACACAGCACCCACTGCCATTCGCCTCCTCATGAAATATGGAGATGAGCCTGTCAAGAAGTAAGCATGACTTTAGGGAAAACAATAAGGCTGATTGCCAGTAATCTCCAGGAATGTCCTTGGAAATGCATAGTTCCACTGGTTTAGAACATGAGAGTGAAGCAAACTACTCCAGCCAAATCCCTCGGCATCTGTGTTTTGGAGACATGTTTATACTTAACTTTTGTCCTGAACTACTTGAAGCCAGGGGAAAGGGGAATACACGTGGGTAGAATTTACTCTTCAGTTTGAGCTCTGGTGACTGCTGGAGAATGTCTGTCTGAATGCCATTCAAATTAATGTACTTGAAGTTGACAGCTCTTTTAAAAAAGGTAAATTGAAGTATCTTGGGAACAGTGGAAGAAAATGGGCATGGAGGGCTGCAGGCAGGGTCCCATCTTCTCTGGAAATAGGGCTAGAAAAGATCCTTACCCAGATCAGGGCATCATGATATTTTTCAGGCCAGTTGCTGTACCTGTATTCATATCAGGGCTGAACTCCAAGGGGTAGTCATGGCAGGACAGAGAACCATGTATGATCAAGAGAGAAGCTAAATTTAAATTAATGTATTTCCCTTCTTGTTGTAATAAAAATTATGGTTCAGTTTTACGGGACCTGGAGGCTACTTGTAAGGCTTTGGGAATTAGATGTAGCCTGGGGCCTCAGATTGTACACACTGCATCTAGACTAGGTTCAATGCTGTGCTAAATCATGTTTATTTTTACTAAACTTTGTTGAATGTTATAGTAGCTGTTTCATACATAAACTAAATCATGACCTACAAAACCACCATGGCTGTGTTCATTTAACTCATTAAACCAAAATTAAGCAAGCTGTATTGTGTATTGGCACAGTATATGAACTCTCTCTGCTTTTATTGTTCAACCATCTGAGATGGAATAATGTTCAGGATAGACACTAATACTGTCCCAATGTTTTGGATTTCAGTTTTTCTCAGCCTCAGGCAGCATGGCCATTAGCAAGGGATTGTAGGAATTTCTGTCCAAGACATTGGAATTAAATTGCCTATCTGAGGGATAGTTAGTGTGTTTCTGCATTACCTAAATCCACCTTTGACCATACAAAGGCATTGTGGATTTCTGAAAATGTCCTTGTTTGTTCAGTATGCATCTCCAGTGATGAATAGCTAGCTTTGAAATAGAGTTGCAAACCAAGTTTTTCTTCTGAAACAATTTCCTTTTAAAAATTTATATCCTACTTACTCAGGTACAGCAGGAAATCCCTGAAAGTGCTGGGAACAGTTGGAGAACCCATAAACCCAGAAGCTTGGTTGTGGTTTTATAGGGTAGTCGGTGAAGAACGATGCCCTATAGTGGATACCTTCTGGCAAACAGAAACTGTGAGTTCTTTATATCCAGCTTTCTTATAATCTTATATTTAGTTGGACATTTCTATGATTTCTTGTTCTCCGAGGCCTGGACTTCAAACTTACCTGCCAACACATTACAGCACATTGTAACTTAAGTGCTGTTCCTTTGCTATGTGCTTGTGCCATCTAGTCTCTCCCAGAAGCAATTACAGCTCTTCCTTATCCTAAAAGTTGCTGGTAAGGGTATTCCAAAATCCTATTAGACCTTGGCTTTTCTCTCTCTCTTTCACTACCCTGGTTCTCCTTATGCTGTGCTAGACAAGAACTATTGCCTAGAGCCTTCATGACACCTTGGGTGCTTTCTGGGTTGAAATATAATAGAAATAGACATGAATATTACAAAAATAAAAATTGAAATGAGGATGATGTCTGGAATAAACCTCTGTGTGTTTTTTTCACTGATTTAACTTAGTGTTTCCATTGCTGCTTTTGGCTTCTTCCTGCAGGGTGGTCATGTGTTGACTCCTCTCCCTTATGCCATACCAATGAAGCCAGGCTCAGCTGTAAGTATAGCTCTGGCTTATTCTCTTCTTACTCAGAGTATTTTCTTTCCTGATGAATCTGTGTTGGAACTGATTCTGGGCTTTAGAGCAGCAGTTCTAGCAACCCTCCCAGAGTTATTCAGAGAGAGACAAATGCTGTTGGTTTTATGAATGCACAGCTACTTTAAGAAGTAGATCATGGAATCTTAACCCACAGAACATTGTTGGGTTCCCAAAAAGACCCCAACTGGCGTGGGTAGTGATTAATTGAGAATAGATCTTGCAATGCTGTCATCATCTGGAGTGCTGAGGTTTATCACCCTTTTTCTAAGGCAAGAACAGTGTAGAAGATAGCCAGAGATTTGCCATCTGTAGATCTGGATGGGGTTGCACTAGAGGGAGGTTCCTTCTGGACTCATGGCTCCTGTTTGAGGAGCAATTGGCAGGCATGGCCAGGTGGGTTATTGCACAGCGCTTTGTTGTGTGCCAGTTATGTCCCTGCCTGGACCAGGAGGCCCTATGCACAGTCGATCATGCTTTGGTCACCTCTCACATGGACCATTACAATGCACTCTACATGGGGCTGCCTTGAAGAACATCCAGAAGCTTCAGTTGGCCCAGAATTCAGTGGCACAAGCTATTACAGTTGAATCTAAATATGCCCATGTTATACTTTTGCTTCGTGAGCTGCATTGGCTCCCAATAAACTTTTGGGTCAATTCAAGGTGCTGATGGTCTCCAATACAGGTAGTCCTTGACCTACGACCATTTGTTCAGTGACTGTTCAAAGTTACAACAGCGCTGAACAAATGGTGGTTACAATCAGTTCACAGAGTTCTCGCTGTCCCAGCACCCCCATGGTCGCGTGATCGTGACCTGGGTGCTTGGCAACCGGTTCATGCTTATGACTGGTTGCAGCACCCTGAGATCATGTGATCACCATTTGTGACCTTTCCTGCTGGTTTCCCCCGAAAGTTGATGGGGAAGCGGGCAGGGAAGGTCGCAAGTTGCTGGGGTAAGTGTTCCCCACCCGCGCACCCTCCCCCAGCCCCTCTGCACTTGTGCTGGCCACTCACACACCCCCATGCACCCTCCTCAAGCCTCCCTCACACCCTCGTGCACCTCTGTGCACCCTCTCTGAGCCTCACCGTGCCTCCCTTGCACCCTCCCCCACCCAGCAGTAGCCACTTACCTGTCTGCTGGCCTGCTTCCTAGCCACCTGGGACTTGCAACTTCCTGCAGGCTTCCCCATTGACTTGATTGTGGGAAGCCGGCAGGAAGTTGCCTCACCTAACAACTGTGGGATTCAATTAACAATGGCAACTGGGACTGCGGGGATTGCCATACTAAGTGATGCAGTTGTGCTTTACAACTGCATTGCTTAGCAATGGAAATTCTGGTCCCAATTGCTGTTGTAAGTTGAGGACTACCTGTAAAGTATTTCATGGTATGAGTCTGGGTGGTTTTAGGGATCATCTGTCTGCAGTTGTCTCAACCCCCACAACAGATCTGACAGGAGGGGCAAGTTCTGGGTCCCACTGATTAGAGAATGCCATCTGTTATACATTCATTTGGATTAATGTCCCTATTCTTGGACTTTATCTACATTTTTCCAGTTCTTTAAAATCTTTCTAAAAACGATTTCTTGACAGACTTTTCCTTTCTTCGGGGTGGTCCCTGCTGTGTTGGATGAGTGTGGGGAAGAGTTAGAGGGAGAAGCCGAAGGTTATCTGGTAAGAGAAAAATAAGATGATGGATAGCATGGCTTAATCACTATAAGGAGTTTCATGGCCCAAATTCCAAGTTAATACAAGTTTTGCCTGGACTATCTGTGGCTTAACTTGGTTTCCCTTCTGCATTTTGAGATCCCAGATGGATGCTGCTGAGAGAAGTCTGTGGCTGATTCTGATTTTTTTAAACAAGTGGTCATGCATTGAGGACCTTTTGTTTCAGATTGTCCCTCCTCATAGACTTGTGCATTTTCCATTCATCAGGATTAGGAGCTGTGGGAAGGGAAGATTTCAATGAGGAAGTAAGCGTAGAAGGAAAGAGACATCACCTCTTTCTCTTCCAGTGCTTGGGCACAGCTTTTATTTAAACAAACCAATCAATAAAGATCTATCCAGTTACAGGTCTTCTATACCATAGATGTTTAGGCTCTGTTTAGCATTATATGTAGTTTTGAGAGAGGGTTCAGGCAGTTCAGATTGCTTTCTAGAAGTGGGTAAGGTTTGTCTGTTTATCTTGAGTTCATTTTGTATGACTTCTTACCCATTCTTTTCATCAGGAGCAAGAGATCATGGAATATGCCTGCAAAATAGACTGCTGCCCAGTAGCTGAAAAATAATAGGGTGGGGTTGGAGGACAGAGTTGCTTGGGAGCTATCCAGCCCCTGGGTCTGATTGCCACATTTCTCTTTATCTCATGTGACACCATTCTGTCTCTGACGTTAGTTACAACTTTGACTTTAGATCAGACTGGGCCTTATTGTTTGATAACTTGTGCTAATATTTATTCATTATTACTTAAAGTTATAAAGTAATGCATTTCTAAAAATGGGGTGGGGGCAATATGAAACTTTCCAAGCCATATCACTGCTGCATTCCTGAACACTGCAATATTTGTCAGTATATTGAATTGAATTGTCTTGTTTGTTTTAATTCTGTGCTTTGACAACAAGCAGACCTTTGTCTGAGTGCTTTCGTAATATGACGACATGTAGCTGGACCTTCCTTCAGGGAACTTGGGTTATTCTGTTTTATAACCAAGTGAGACCAAAGATTTGGTATGTTGAACAAACCACAGTTGTGTGGATCATGGACAGTGCTAAAACATTAACCATGATTTACAAGCCCCAGGGTTTGGGTTCATACATAGTACTAAGTCCGAATCAGATAAATCACATTATGCTTTGTATTTTGCTGGAACTCAGCCAATGACTTCTCCAGACAGCCTTCACAGCTGAGTGCAGGTTTAAACATGGACCTCTCTGGTGCAACTGTGTCCATTACCCCATATTGATACAACTTGCATAAACTAATAGAGGAGCTCCATAGCACCAGGGTCTATTCAATCCTACATGATAGAAAAAATGATTAAAAATGGTACACAGTTACCCTACAAAATGCAAAATATTCAAAGAAATGCATGTTTTCTGCTTTCCTCACATTTCTCACCTATAATCATATTTAGGTTTTTAAACAACCCTGGCCTGGAATAATGCGCACGGTGTACAAAAACCACCAGCGCTTTGAGGCAACTTACTTCCACAAGTTCCCTGGTTATTATGTGACTGGAGATGGTAAGTCTTCTTTGAATCAAAAATATTGATCTTAGGAAGCTTACTTCCTATTTAATTTGGAAATATTTAAGCGTGTTAGAAGTCCTCATAAACATACTTTTCTATTATGGCCTCATCCATTTCCAGCAGTTACACCTGAATTCTCCTTTTAAAGTAGGACTCTTTAGCAGAGGTATAAAAGGTCTCAGCTTTTCAAGATTTTATGTGTAGCCCTGGAATGAAACTGCACTTGAACATGCATGCACAGTGACTTGACTGGCCAGCTTCTCTGGTTCCTTCAAGCAGGGTTCCCTAAGCCTTTCCTCCCCATAATCTTTACTGTTCCACCTCCCACACTCCTGGTGAGATCGTGTTTGGTAGGCTGCCATGATCCATTCCTTGATAAAGTCAATCCTTCTTTGCCTCTTTACTCAGGAGGAAGAGTGTGGAAAACTTCCTGCTTTCAGCTTTCTTGCCCTTTCTCAAGCCTATCAGAGAAGCCAAGAAATACTGAATGTGAATACTAATTCCAGAAGAAGATACATTATATACATTAAGGTTAATGAACTAGTTGAGTAGTGAATGAGAGAAAGGAAAAAGAAAAATACCATGAATCAGGCAGGCTTTACTCAGTGGCTACTCTTCTGGGCAGCAATACACATTCAATCAATATGCATACACACTGTAAGCCAAGCCAGTCAGAACATAGGATTCAAAGGCACAACTCAGCTCAACCCATGAAATAACAAAAGGAGTCTAATCTGCATCTAACTTCCTTGTGGCTATTTTCTTCTGACCCCAACCCTTCTCCAGGTTGGGGCAGTTTTCTTATGTGGCTGAAGCCAGTCTGGGAAAAGATGCCATTTCCTTTCTGGGATGAAAGGCAAAAGAACAAAGGAGTGTTCCCATCCTCTTTTTAAATCTATCTGAGAGAATTCTCCTGTTTCTGACTGTTTTTTTAGAACTTGATTTTCCCAAGCTCTGATGGACTAACTAGTATGAATGATTTAGGTTTGATTATGAAGTAAACTCTTTTGGGTCTGAACCTCTTGGGGTGGGATTTCTTCACATTCATTACAAACACAGGTGTAAGGGCTGAAAATTTGAGAAGCAAAGATTGGGAGGAACATACAGTCTACAAGCCCCATGTTTTGATTCCCCACAGTCATAAATGGGAAGCATCATAAAAGCTGTATCTCTATGGAAGTCCTTGGGATTTGTTTGGTATGTTGGAACTCAGCTCTGGAACCTGCACTATGAAACTTGGTTCATTGTACTCTTCCTTTCCCACTCATTGATATTAAATATGTGGGAGAGCCAGTGGAGTTAGGGAGCTGGGTCTCTGAATAAGATGTGGATTCAAGCAGACATCTTGCTTATTTTAAATCAGACTACTGGTTTTTCATATCTTCATTTTAAATGAAGACACTATCTGCTGTTTGGATTTTAATTTAATATTCTATTTCTTCTAATACTTCTGCTACTTTACTGTAATATGTAAGTGCCTTATCATCCCCACCTATTTTAATAGATTTCCCCAAATCCTATTCCGTTTTTTTCCCCCCTAGTGTTTCCCCCCTATTGTTTTACAATAACCAATTTGTTTGTTACTCTTCCAGGCTGCAAGAGAGATAAAGATGGTTATTACTGGATTACAGGTCGAATTGATGACATGTTGAATGTTTCCGGTAAGAGCCAAATTCTTGTGGAAGAATAAAAGTTGCCTGTACAATTCTCTTTTTGACATAGTAAGATTTTTAACATCTTCAGACCTTGGTCTTTTGGGTGATGTATTTCTTCTTCAAAAGTCTTTGGAACTATGCTTGATCTTTGCTGGAGAATACAAACAATGACACGAGAAAAATATCCAGTATAACCCTTTGTCCTACCAGAGAGGCTAAATCAGGACATGGACAAAATTAAGCAATTTCAAGTTGCTAGTTTTGATGGGACATCAGCCAGTTGTTTAGAAAATTAAAACGGCAAGAAATGAATGCTTAAGTCCTTAAAAGTTGTTTCTATGCTTTCAGCAAAGGGAACAGATAAAAGAGTACAGTAGTTTCTACCTACATACCTACAATATACATTGGTATATTGTTGACTGTAGTATTATTTTTGTATAATTTATTTTTTATATTTATATCCTTGCTTTCCCCTAAGGAGCTCAAGGGTTACCCCTTATTTATACCTCACATGCACAAATGTGAAGAAGCCTGGCATATAATAATATAATTATAAAATTAATGTTATATATTTAAAAATAAAATCGTAGGAAACCATGCCTTGCATCAAGAAGCCATGCATTCCCTCAATGGCAGAATATGAAATACTGTTGGGAGAAGCGGAAGGTTTAAGTGCCTGCTAGAATTGCTAACTTTCATTGGGTATAGCTATAATTTCTCATTCTTTATAAAGTGGGCTTTTCTAAACTCCTTTCTCTCATATTTTTGTGATGTCAAATTTTATTTTTCAACTTCTGTAGTATGATCATTTCCTAAGAATAAAGAAATAAAAGCAAAGGAATTAGTAAAATATGACCGGCTTATGCTTCACTTTTTGACCCATAGTTTAACTCAATAATATCCTGCTTGTAAATATAAAAATTGAAGAATGACAGGACAAGACCCATTTCACAAAAGCCCTGTTTTCTTTTTGCTTGCAGGGCATTTACTGAGCACAGCGGAGGTCGAATCAGCACTTGTGGAACACGTTGCCGTCTCGGAGGCAGCTGTAGTAAGTCACCCACACCCTGTGAAGGGAGAATGCCTCTACTGCTTTGTGACTCTGAAGGATGGACATGATTTCACAAACAACCTGATTGATGAACTGAAGAAACAAGGTAAGCGTGTTGGCTGAAGTCAGAGAGGCACGTTGAAGATGCTATATCAAGCCAGACAGACTTATAAACACTATTAGACTATGGGAAACAGGACAGGAGGATCCAGAGTGTAGAATGTAAGAAGCCTGAGTTAGCAACCTGTGGTCCTTCAGATCTTGCAGAACTTAATTTGTACAGGCCCAGTCAGAATGGGGTCAATAATGGGGGAGGTTGGAATTTATATTCTATGTGAAGGACCACAGTTTGCCCATCTCTGTGTTCAAGTCTGTCTGAGTGTAATCTAGTTAGATTAGCAGAGTTTCTCTTAAGCCTTTAACAGGGATCTTTCGCTTTATTGGTTAAATTTAATTGTCCCAAATCTGGCACTTCCAGATATTTCAGGGCTGCAGCTTCCCAACCAACATTGCCAGATTTTGGGATTTTCCAGAATTCTGGGGGATGCCGGGCTTGAGAAAGCTGTATCAGTTTATTAAAAGGAGATGGCAGGTATACCACATGCAACCTTTGGTATGTAAATTATACCACCTCAGTCTGATGTTCTGTGGAACCAATCATCTTCCCCATTAGTGGAGCTGATACAGCGTCAGCATGTACAGCGAAAGAGAAGTCCTGTAATGAATGTAATAGACTTCCTGGTGATCACCCATAAGCTTTGTTGTGGCTTTCCTGGGATAAAGCCATCTCTAACAAAATGCCTTGCTCCTCAGCCTGGCTGAAAGGGTGGTTTTCAAATCAAAAGGACACCTCTTGGTTCTGTCAAAACTACATTTAGTTCTTCTTGCCTTGTTGCTTCTCATATACCCTTGCTGCCAGCTGGCATCCACTTTCAGTACTTAAGAGCACACTGCATGCCCATGAACATGGTGGGAGTTCTGCAAAAATGATCTGTATATAGTAACTCTCCAACTGTCAGCAAGTAAAGAATGAATTGGCATGCTTTGTATTTGGCTGAGGTCTTTTACATAATTCTGTTATTTGTTAATATAAAAAAAAGAATTGCTAGCATTTCTTTTTCTTACAGTATTCTTTTTGGGATTAGTAATTATCCCTTTACAGTTGAAAATGAATTTTGAGAAATCCTAGTGTCCTTTGAAAGCATTTGATTGAGGAAGATCTTCCTAGAAAATGCAGTATGTCCTCTATTTAGACTTCTAACTTTGCATTTGTCGCTGCAGGAGCTTGTGAGAGTGGGAATACTTGAGGTCATTCTGTTAGTTCATACAGGAAGAGGAAGAGGCTTGGCCAGGGCTCCAAGGAAACTGTACCTGGATGTAAACCCCCACCCCCACCCCCATTTCTGTACAGCACATAGGGATTCCATAACATACATTTATATATTTGTGATGGAAGCAAATATGGGTAGCTCAAAGGTGGCATGTTGCTTTGTTGGAGTTCTCTGAACTTGGTTTTTGGGTTGCATATGTAATTATAGTACTAGACAACTTCAGTGTGGTGTTCTGGAGAAGTGAGGATTGTGATTGGTACGGACTGAATATCTTTCAGTCTTGCCTACTTTCTGAATGCTGGCATGGGATGATTCTCTAGGCATATGTTGCTTTGCAGATGTTATTTACTTGGCTGATAAGGTTCATTGCATTGGTGGCTTCCTATGTGATAGGTGGTATTGATAGCTGTGGGACAGGATGGCTGGTTGCAGGGGAGAGTGCTGGAATCAAATTCACAAAAGGAGGAAACAACAAACTACCCTTTTGTAACATCCTCATCAGCAGAAAAAGCAACAAACCCAGGTCCACTGTAAACAACCTATACAATCCAAATATTACTTATACATTTACATGCAAGGAGTTTCCTAAAGGTAGACTTCAAGAAATGCTGGGTAGAAAAAAAAACGTATTTAGACGAAATAAAACAATGACATATGCTGCTAAAAAGTGAATTGTTAATTGAAAATAGAAACTGTACATTAAGATTCTCAGTGACAAGCTTGAAGTGAAAACACTAAAGGGAGAGTTGCATTACGACTTCTAAATGCCAATTTTTACCATCCCTTCCCCATCCCTACTTGTATGTGTATAAACAGGTCTTGTGAGGAAAAGTAGCACTGTGGAGTTATTCTGTTTCGGGTTGAAGCCTGCCATACTGCAGTCTATTCTATTCCTCCATCCCCCACCATTAAGTTATGTTTCCTCCTTCAATAATTAGTGCATTTTTGTGCCCATCACCTTAAATTCTGTTTTACTTGGGTACTGTTTTCCTTACCTGTTTGGGGTTTCTCAAAAAACTTCTTAAACCTTCCTCTTGTGTGTGAATGGGATTGTTCTGGCTACTTAAGAATTACCATTCAGATTTTTTTTTTTGTCCATTCAATCATGTCCAATTCTTGGAGACTGCCTGGACAAGTCCCCACAGTTTTCTTGGCAAGGATTTTTGGATGTGGTTTGCCATTGCCTCCTTCCTAGGGCTGAGAGAGAGTGATTGGCCAAGGTCACCCAGCTGGCTTTGTGTCTTAAGGCGGGACTAGAACTCCTATCTCCCAGTTTCTGGCCTGATGCCTTTACCACCACACCAAACTGGCTCTCATCATTCAGATAGTATATGGTAATTTCATATGTTATAATTTCATATTTTGTATATAAAAACTATTCATATTTATCATCCTGCAGTGGTGGATTGTAGTTCTGATGCTGAACATACCTAAATAGATGCAAAACCCCAATTATCAACCAAGTCATAGACAAGGTTAAATAACTCTCCTGTAACATGAATTTTTTATTCAGGTTTTTTGTTCATAGGAATTAAAATGGTCATTTTCTTATTTGCAGTCAGAGAAAAGATTGGTCCTATTGCAACTCCAGATTATATTCAGAATGCTCCTGGTCTGCCCAAAACCCGCTCAGGTATGATTTGGATATCTGTTAGTGGAATGAGTAACACCATACCTTGTTTTGCAGGTTCTTGCTAGCTACTAAATACTGTATTTCTTGTTGTGCTTTAAGAATCAGAGTGTGAAAATTTTAAAGTCTTTAGGAATTACTGGGCAACTAATTTGTAAATCAGTTTACATCTTGTAGGTTAGACAAATCATAATTCTCTATCTCTCACGCACACACACAGAGACACTTACTGAACTAAATGCCTATATATATTATAAGCTGTGTGTAAATCCATTACAGAACAAGGCTGAACTTGCTTTGGCTAGAGTACATCCTTTTAAATCAGTGATTATTCTTTTGACAAACCATATTATATCTGTAGAACAGCAAGGCCAGAAAAAAATTCCAACGTTGGCATCTAAGGTTAGAATCTCATTATTTTAGGATCCAGGATCCCAGGGTATATCTGTTACATATAGATTTGATTTGTGAATGGCTCCTAATTGTCCAGGATCTTATATTTTACACAGCCAGATCTTACTGCTTTACAAATCATTTGATTCAGCTGCTTTGCATGGCAGATTTGGAGGGCCGCATTATCTGCACAGGATTAATAATGAATCATTTTTTCACTAGTTTCTTTCTCATAATCAGTCAACTTTAATACCATACTCTTTCTTTGCAGGTAAAATTATGCGGCGGGTATTAAGGAAGATTGCAAAAAATGACCAGGAACTGGGAGATACCTCAACGGTGGCAGATCCAACAGTTATAAACCATCTTTTCAGTAACAGGTGTGAGACAATCATGTAGCAGGGCTATCCTACAAAAACAGCAGAAGTGCAAGAATTTGATGAGGATATGGCCCCTAAGAGACAGTGACTTAAGATGGGAAACTGCTGTGTGCTGATCTGAATGTAAAATCCTGAAGAGAAGAAAAACTGGTGCTCCAAGATAAAGTCCTTTTGTGTGGTAAATCTAGCTTTGTGCCTCTGGAGCACTGTGTGTGTTATTTTATAGTCCAAAACTGCATATCTGAAATTTCAGCCTCATTCACACAATATTTCAATTATTTTTATTTTTACATGCTATAATTGGTGGAGCTTAGAACCTGCAGATACTGGTGTGAAGAGGCTTTGCTTCTGGAGTTGTAGTTATGAGCCTTCAAAAGGCTTGAGAATAGACTAAGTAATCCTCATGTTGAGGCAGTATTACTGAAATACATATTTTAACAATTAAGCATTTTTTTAAAAAAAAATACCCTGAATACTCCAGCTGCATGGCATAGGAAATAAGACATTTTAAAGAAAACTGTCAACTATGAAGCTGTGTAAATTTATTTTTCCAGTGTTATCTCTGATGAAATATAGGCTGGAAAGGATTATTATAATACTTTTTCATCCCCCAGAGGAGTAACAATATCTACATATTTTAATTTTCAATAATGCTTGCATGCACATGTTTGAATTTTTGCAGTATATTCCATGTTGGACGCAAATTCAGTTGTTCTAGTCATGGAAAGCTGTGCTCAGTGCCTGGATATTCCATAGAGGGAGGCTCTTTTTTTTTTGCTAGAAATATTTGGTGCAATGTCTATACCAGTTGAATCTGGGTAGGGAGGTATATCTATTATTTTCATTAATGGATGAGAAGCAGATGCTATAGATCCTAAAGGAAGTCATTGTTAGTGTGACCAATTTTTGTTCCATAATCACATAAAGGAAATAAATACATATATTCAGTCAGAGATTCTGGACTGCTGAGATGCATTTGGTTATACTGATGAAATGGCTTCCGGATATACTTAAAATGAGTCAAATTGTTCCTGCTTTCTCTATGTGATCATTGTGTAGATCATGTGTGTGACCAAAGTCAAGCTGCTGCTCTTGTGAAAGAAAAAAAAGAGTGAATGGCCACCAAATTAAGCAGAGATACCTTTTCTTCAGTTAGATGACTTTATCCATAGTTCACTAATCTTGCTTCGTCTTTAAGTTAGGGTGGTTCCCATTCAAAGAGCAAAGGCAAAATCAAATATAGTTTGAGATCTGATATGGGTACTTAGATGAAGAAAACATAAACCCTTAATCCTTACAGATTAAAAAATGTTTATGATGGGAACAGGCTTGTTTCAAATTTGCCAAGATATTTCAGCACTTATTGCTATTCACCTGAGAATGTCTCTGTATTAGAAATTGCTACTATTTACTGTCTTAAACATTTTTTTGCCTGTGATAACCATGTTGTTGCATCCCTGAGATGTCTGCATTATCCATAGAACTGCTTAAAACTGTGTCAAATTGTGTATTTGATTACTATGACCATCGCTTCATCTTTGCTCACGGCTATGTTTCTCATTCTTTAATCTGCTGGTGGTAGTCTACATGTTCTTGTGAGTGATCTGCAACATTGGTATGCATATAACTATGTTCTACAGCACTGATAGTATGCCAGTGGCTTACTAAATGCTGTTAATACAAATTCCTCTTATTTTTGATCACAGAATGACATAAATATGGCTGGGAAATGGGAAAAAATTGTTTTAATTGGAATAAATTAAAGAAATAAAACCTATAACACAGTAATAGTAGTGGATGTTTTATGTTCCTTGCCTGGTTTATGTTTTGAAAGATAAACCAGGATTCTAGCCTCTTTGGCTTACAATTTCTGGCATTGTTCCTTCTGTCTGTATTTGTCTATAAATTAGTAAACCTAACAGCTAAAGAATCCAGTAGGGATGTCCCAACATAACTGGTTCTGTAAAGTGAGAATTCTGCTAAACTCTTTACTCAAATCTGGGACTAGTTAACAGGGCTGTGCACTGCTTTGGATTCAAAGGCAAAGCAGTGATTTGCAGCATGTACCCAGCACCTGACTGCATCTTCCTAAACCAAAAGCATCTTCTCCTAGGAGTATGCTGCAGCTGCGGAGAGCAACGATACAATCCCAGGAAGAGGTGTCTGCTTTAAAGAGTCGCAGACCTATGTTGTGTAAACTTCCCTGTGCGCTCCAGAGCACCTTTTGCCTCTGGACCCAAAACAATGCATGTCCCTGTTGTAGTGTCAATTATTAGTTGGCTGCAATAAACTTCTATCAACGAAGGTAGATAAAAGCACATAATAAAATGTGATCCGTGAATTTCATTTGCGTCCAATCTAGTGAAAATGGTCTACCATCTCGCAGAAGAATCTAGCTTAAATAGCAAAGCTAAAGGGAAGTATAGAAGAAAACTCAGTAATGTTTCTTCTGCATTATGGAAGAGTTGTGCTGGTGGCTTATGAATCTGTCTACTCAAAGCTTCAGATTTGTGGTTCTCTTATCCTTTTCCGTTGTTATGATCAAATTGTGGCTATATAAATCTACAGTTTGTTTGTTTATTATTTATTTATTAATCAAATTTATCACTGCCCATCTCCCAAAAGGGACTCTGGGCAGTTTACAATAAAAGTATACTAAGTTTATACTTAGTAAGGCCATACGTGGCTATATATTCAAACCAAATTGTTATCTCACAAATACGACACTAAATGGATTCTGTTGGCTTCTTAAAAATGTAGGATTTAACATTCAGCAAATTTTACACCATAAAATATATCCAACGTTACAAATATAGTACTTTGTAATTGGTAAACATCTCACCGCATGGCTACTCCCCCCCTCAAAAAAAAACAAACTCTGGTCCTGTGCTAGAACATTAGGAGGAAAAGCTGGGGTGGGGGGGGGCATAATTGTTACCAATTATTTTACAGAATATTTTCCAACTCTCATCAAGTGTTTTATTTAGAAAATTGTTCTGATTCTTAATACTGTGTCCTCTCATAGCTCCATTAATTCTCTAGGTCTGTCCTCTAAAGGTGTTTTGAATAAGGCTGTGGTCAAGAAATCCATGCGTAAAGTGGGAGTGCCGTTGAAGGAAAAAGAAATCCATCCAAAATGTATAGATGCCATCTTTTTAAAGCAAAGTGATATGGTGTGGAAGGCTAAAAGATCAGTACACTGTCAATGATATTTCAGGAAAGGTATTCTGATTGTTTTCTGCAAAAAGACAAATTCCATTGTTTCATAGAGTTTGGAGATGTAAGAATCTGAGTTTAAAAAAAGCCATATTAACATACCTGTTTTTCACATATCAGTGCATAGTTTCTGAACTTACTACACATTTGCTATCTTTTTCAAAAAAAGTGGTGAAGCACTTTTTTGTAATCACTTATCAGTTACTGACACGAGATAGTCAGGACTGACCAGATAGTCAGAAGTGACCAGTCTTAGACCACTACTTTTAGCTCAAATCACTCCTAGTAAACTTGGCTGTTAGAGGTTTGCATGTTACCATTGTTTCTGACATCATTTCCCACCAAACTCATTGTTAGCCTTTTTCTTAGGTTGTGTTGCTTTTATAAAACACAGGTGGGTACAGGGATCACTGAAACCGAAGTGATTTCTACATTGTTTATTATGTCCTTTACCCAATGCTAGTGATTGTGCATCTTTCAAAGATGCTCCCTATAACCACCATAAAAAGCAACATATATACATGATTCTTACTTGTCCTCAGGTCATTTTCAGGCACAGAGTAAAACAGGATGTTTCCCAAAAGACTGTAATTCCGGAAGAATTTCATTCCTTCTTGCCACTCTGAGAAAAACAGAATTACATCTTGAATATGTGGAAAGTTATCAAGAATATTTTCTGCTATCAGAAATCCACATGTTCTTTTAGGAGATGTCATAGCGGTGAGTTGACCATGACAGTTAAAAGCACATTAGGTCCATGAGATGCATCTTTGACAGGGATATTTCAGAAAACGGTCAATGTAGGTCATTTAGAATCCTCTATTTTCTGACCAAGACAGCAAATTACTAAAAAGAATTACTATAAATTTGATTATGAAGTCTGCCATTTGGCAATCATGCCTTAAAAGAAAATGCCTCCCATTTCAAGCGTTGTGAGATTTTGTTCTCATATCACATAAGGTGTATCCAAGACAGCTACACCAGCTGCTACTCCACCATCTGCATGTTCTATAGCCTTTGTTCTCAAGAGATGGCCCACATGCTTATTCATCACAAGATTTTGACCATGTCTGCAAGGAAAAAAAAAAACTATATGTAAGATTGCTTAACTTTATCTGTAATCTTGCTAGAGAGTTCCATTAAGGAAAGCTGCTTGATTGTAAGCAGATAATTTGTGTATGTATGTACACTTGCTCAGCAGTTCTGCAATGGCAGGCCAAAGCACTTTACTGTTTTTATAATATTATCACTGAAAACATTTCAGTTGTAAGCAATGGAGGAATTTATTTATTTAAAAGATTTATATGGCTGCCAATATTGTGGCACACAACTGTGGGCAGCTAACAAAAGTGATAAAAACACAATGAAAAAAAAAATCAAAAGCCGGGCACAGAATGCATCATCTATGCAGTCCCTTGGCTCCAACCTTACTATCCCAACACCTCAGGGAAATGCCAGTTCTTTATGGCTTTCCAGAGGGTTAAGAGGGTGGGATTGTTTTTGTAACCCACTAGAAATCTGCTTAAGGATGAGCATAACTTAACAGGTAATACTCAAGCACAGGGTATCAAGAACTGTGCTTACTCATTTTCTTTCTATTATTATAGAAGTGGTAGGAAGAATGTTAGGAGATGGCACATAGGGTTACTTACTTCCAAAATTGATTTATTTCATATTCCCCTATTACGTGGTTTCATTAAACATAACAAGGTGGTATATTAAATTGACTAGTGGTCAGAGAACTGGACAAAACCCTATATTTACATGATAAATCTTATGTAACACCCCTAATGAATTCTAGCATCTAGTTCATTCATCTTTATAGTCAGTAAAAATTACACTGAATTGGATTGCTAGTTTATCTAGCTTGGTATTGTCTACTGACTGTCAACAACTCTTCAGAGTCCAGCATAATACCTTTTTTAGCCACAGCTTCAGCTGCGAAGAATGGAAACATGTAATTATTTGCATACAAAGTATATACTCTACCACCAAACATTTATTAAAAATGTTAAATTCAATTTCAGTTCAGTGTATATAGCTGGCTACTTGGCACATGACTCAGAGTGCCATACATCATCGATAAACAACCCACAATCCATATACAGTATGTAAAAACAACATAATGAACAAGTAATTAAAAACAAAATACAAAAACACATGGACATGGACATAAAGTGCCAGGAAAAAATTCAACCAACAGAACCATACCGCTCCCTGACCCATGCCTGGGGAAAGGGCCGGAAGTTTAATACCTTTCAAAGACAGACAATCTGGGCCAAATGAATCTCAGGGGACTGCTGTTCTAAACAGGAGAGGGGCAACTGAGAAAGCACATCTCTTAGTCCTCACCAGATGATACTGCCTAAGTGACAGGATCTGAGCATGCCAAGGGGCAGAAATAATTCAAGATAGACAATCCCACTAATAACCTGGCCCTCTGCCATGAAGGGCTTTATAGGTAAGAACTAGCACTTTGAACTGCACCTGGAAGCTCCCTAGTAAACAGCACAGCTTGTGAATGATCATCAAGGGCAACCCCATGTAATGCACATCATAGTAATCCATCTGTGAGGTGCCCAAGGTATGAGTGGTCATGAGCAGGGCCTCTTGATCCAGAAGCAGATGCAACTGGCACACAAAGTAGAACTGTGCATAGGGCCACAGAGCCATAGTTGCCAACTGCTCTTTGAGCAGGAGCTGTGAGTTAGAAGGACCCATAAATTGTGTACTGGCTCTGTTTGACAAAACATCACATGAAGGGCATCAGCATCACATGAAGGGCTTGGGGTTCAGATATGCAACTGAGTGTCATCAGCATACTGATGATAACACTGTGCTGATGGATGACCTCACCCAGCAGTCTCTTATAGAGGTAAAAGAAGTGGGGAGAGAACTGAGCCGTGAGATACTTCATGAAGTAAGGGCCTTGGGCTAGATCTCTCCCTCCATTCATTAACTGACTGAACTCCAGAGGAGGGAGGAGAACCACCTCAACCATGCCTTCCATTCCCACACACTGAGCTGGTTCAGAAGGGTATTGTGATCAACAGTATCAAAGGCCACCAAGAGATCACGAGGATGGATGCATGAACCCCCATCCTGGTTCTGCCATTGGTCATTAATAAGTATGATCAGTTTTGTCTCCATACCACATCCAGGTATGAAACCCAACGGAAAGGGATCCAGATAATCCGCCTCATCCAGAGCCCTTTGAAGCTGCAGCCTGACCACCTTCTCAACAAGGAGATAAGCCAGAAATTATCTGACAGATTTGAGTCCCGCAATGGCCTCTTGAGAAGGTGACAGACCCCCCCACCCTTCTGAAGTGCAGGTGGGGCCACCACCTCTCAAGGATGAATTCACCACTGCTTGGACCCAACCACATGCCACTTCCTGGGAGGTCTTAAACAAACCAGGAGGGGGATGGATCTAAAATACAGGTGCACGCACTTACAACTCCCAGGACCTATCTGCTTCCTCAGAGCCAACAGGAACAAACTCTTTCCAGATAACCACTATGCTTTATGCACTTAATGCACAGGTTTTATCCAATGTATTAGTAGCAAAAAACTGTGTTTTGAAAACCTGCAGACAAATAGGAATGTAAAAATATTAGCATCTCCAGTAATTGCAGCGTTTCTCACCTGATATAGACTCCAAAGATTCCCAATTCAGACACACATTCCGATATTTTCAGTGGAAAATGAGCCCTCAACAAGTAATTTAGTGTCGGGAGAGGCTTTATCTTATCCATGAGAATATAAGAAGTCCTCTCAGAACTGTCTTTAATTTTCTCCAGAACCTGCTTGAGCTCATCTCCATAGAGATTATTCCCTGACAATACAATAGATGTTAATATTAGACAAAACAAAGCTGCTAGTTTGCATGTTAGGCTTCTGATCCCATCCCAGCAATCTCAGACCTGAAGGATAAGTGGGAAGGAGAAATAAAGAGAAATAGTTTCCTGTGATTGGCAACATTTTACATGGGCAGATTTGCAATTCTCCCCAGAATTGTACAGCATAGCATGTATATCAGCAGTCTGAGAAAGGAGGCCATTCTTTGCAGGATTTGGGGAAGATAACAATAAAAAGGCATTCCGCTGTGAAGTAAACACTATACTTGCTGCAGTTAAATGGATTAACAATGTTTCCATGATACTAAGTATTTCTAGACAGACTGTAGATGAGCAGTGATTATGGAATAGCTAAAATCCTCCAACATTATAGCAGAATTCTTTTTTGGTTAAACTATCAGCAGCAATTCTCATCATTTAGAAGTTTTTAGAGTCACCAAATCAGAGGAAAGTTCTGCTTAATAATATGTAGTGACTGTTAAGCATTACAAGAAATTAAAATTTGATAGTTTTTCTACTTAGTATTAGCCCTATTCAGGAGTTTAATTAACTGTAATTAACTATATAAATAAACTGTAACTTTACTCTAAAATAAACCATATAAATAAACTGTAATTAACAGTTAACAGGCAATGCAAGCTGATACCCATACCTCTGCTGTCAGTTTGCTGGAAGAGATGTGTATACAATGAAAATCTCTGCACACAAGAGAGAACACACGTAATCTCAAACTGCACAGGCATTCCTACATGTGTAGTTGCATATGTGAAGGCCCACTTCTCTGCAGATGTTTGTATTATATGCATAGTTGACTACAGAACAGGTTCTATTGCAAGCATGGCACAGATGGAGTTCATATGTTTATGTACCTTTTAAGCGGAATGCCTAAATTGGTCTACTGTTGTGCTACAGTAGAATTTATGTGTGTGAAGATAATTCTGTTTCACACTTTTCTTACTTGCACAGAAGACATTAAAAGTTTTTGAAAATATTAGATTCTGGAGCTGAAACTCTGATTCTGAATGGTGACTACAGCACTACTGTATAACTATTAACTTAGATATCTGATGGTATTCACTAAGGCTAAGCATTTTTAGGACTGAAACATTACTTGCAAATAAAAACAGATGTGGAACCAAAATATGCTTAGGGTCCAAACTATAATGCCTCCATAACATTTTATTTATCAGATAAGTCATCTACATCCAATTCTCTTAGTAAACCTAATTAATTTTCATATGTGATACTCATTTACATGGTACTTTTATTACAACTGTCCTATTTGCCTCCAAATCCTATTAAACTGTTTCTAAAAATAAGTTTTATTCTCACACATTAATTAAAAAATAAATTATTAGAACTTCCAGTATACAAGCCCAGAGAACAATTACCTCCTCCTTCCCGTTGTGGTTTTAACACAAATTGATCTGGGTCAGCAATAGCCATGGCAACCATCTTATCACCCTCTTCGTCCTGGAAGAAGAGAAGAACGTTGCAGTGGAGCCATACCAAAGGCTTAAGCTTGGCTTCTAACAACAAAGTTTCACTATATATCAAACATATATAATATCCCTAGACAAAAAATAAGGTTTACAATTTATCAAAAGATTTTATTAAAGGTATATATTTTAAATATATTATCAACACCGTGCTCTCCGATTTTGTACTGTATTATACCACAGTATATCTTAAGTATCCATTTCTCACAACAGACTGCTACTTACCATTTCCAAGGAATAGAGACCTGCGAACGTTGCTCTTAATCGAGCCGCTGCTTCTGGGTCATTTGGCAAGAATTCTTCCAGGACTCCTGGCCGGCTCAGCTCCTGCTGCACTTTTTTGGTTCCAGCAAGCTGTGTGGCTATATCAGGACACTTAACTGCTCTGGACTTTTCCAGTAATAAGCGTGCCTCCCAGTTCTTAAAACAAACAGAATAATCTCAGCGTGGCTTCTTTTGTAACATATGATATTTTAAAAATTTATTGCACAACAGTTATATATCTTACAGTTGAAGAAACTGATACTGGCTATGATCCAAAGACTATCTTCTACTTATATATTCTTTTTCCCCCTTGCATCTGCAGCCCCTGCAATAAACTCCTAACAGAGAGAAGCTCTTCAGAGCATTACTCCATGAAGACTGCAGGAAAAAGGCAAAATTAGCATGACTCTAGAGAATCCTTTAGAATGAAACTGATAAAATTATGATAATTATGATAAAATTACGTGTACATCACTACTGTTTAATCAGATAAAAAAGAAAACATAAGACAACCCTCTGGATATTTGAATATCAGCAAAAGAAATGCATAAAAATATCTGTGTTTATCCACTGAAATTGTCAGCCTACATTTGACATGTTAGCGAAAAGCACCCTTCTATTAAACTTGCAAAGTAATTCCTCCCCGTCTTCCAACTGAAAATTGCTTCAACACTATGTCATTGTTTCCTGACTACTTTAAAAAGGCATCCATATGAGCATCTTAGCAATGTTTACTGAAGTGGTAATGAGCTATTTGAATTAGTTCAGAGAAAGGCAAGCAACTGCCACAGGAAGAACTGAGTAATTTTTAGTGAATTTATTTCACAACTTGTGGACCAAACTCTGTTTAGGATAATTTCATTTTAAATGTATACAAGATTTCTGCATTATTTCTATTTAATTATTATATGATTGACATTGTTGTAATTCACCCTGAAATATGTGATGATGGTCTAAACAGTCCTTGAAATAAATTATACCTTATGCATATCTGTTATAGATGATGACAGTAGTACTAACCTGTTCGTTATAACTCCTTGGCACATAGCCTTCCCTATAGTATACCACTGCTATTTCCTCCCCATCTCTGGAACAGACAGCAAATATGTAAGCACTTTCCTCCATTTTATTTACCCCTCCCATTTCCCAAACATTTCTCTCTCTCTCTCTCTCTCTCTCTCACACACACACACACACACACACACACACTGCAACACATTCTATTAATGTGAGTAGATATTTATTGATTTTGAATGTTTTCAATACATTTTTACCAATGTTAGAAAATGATATTGTAAAAATAAAGTCTTCAAAAACATTGCATACAATTACTGGAATACTGATCAACGTTACCAAACAGATCACTCTATTATCGTTCTGTTGATAAATAAACATAATAACTGATTTCCAACTTTTCAGTAAATTAGGATGCAACTGGATGCTAAGGACTGAAACTGCTTTAATAGTAACCAGGATTCTCAAAACAGTAAGATGAACATTCACCTTGATCCTTTATTCCCAACAATACTAATGCAGCCCTTCATTAGCTACTTATTAAGAGAGTTATTTCACATATCCAGTTGAAAACAATTTTCAATTCATATTCTGGTGGTCATGTGAACATTTCCAAATACCTGATACTAGTTTCTTTTTAATAAATGCAACACAAATACCATACACTTTGTAGTGCTTGTAGTATCAAACATCTTAAGTGGCAGATAGGTGAAAATATCCTTAAACTCACTTATCAGCTCTCCATGCCCTAAACTAAAATTTCTGTTTAACAGGGATTGCTATTCTATAATACTGTGAGAGTCACAACTGGGAGAGAGAATTGTGAAATTACCATCTGTTCCTATGAGGGATGCCATTAGACATTTTTTTCTGGCTGACAGAGTTACTGCCCTATGCCAACCACAAAGGCCATTTCCATGTTGTGCGGAAAGGCCTTTGTAATGTGAGACACTGCAAAGAAATCTGCTGGTCTTTTTGTGCTATGGAAAATGTTAGTTAAAAAGAGGCTAACATAGCTCTTCACAGTTGTGGCATGGATACTGCTTTGCTTTAACAAAACTTTTCTCAACATTATAGCTTGGATGTAGGCAAGGATGTTTTCCACTTAAGATAATTAATATCTTGTATGACTACTAATGTTTAACAGCATTCAGGGAGCAGATCTACGGATAGTACTTACATATGCAGTTTCTTTTCACTGTCCAAAGATGCTTTTTCAAACACATCTTTAAAACTTCTTCGGATCACCCTGATATTCCTTAGGATGCAAGAAAGACAAGAGGAATTGTAATTTTAAACAGAAACCAACCACCTTCAAGTAAAATGGGGGTTCCATTTTATGTGGAACTAATGCAGAAGCTTCACTTGCTCAAAATACAGCAGCCAGAGGGATGTCAAATCTTTGAGTTACATAGTTTTCATCCAGGAGTTGTTTGAGAAATCAAATGTAAAATAGTTGATCTAACAAAAATATTTAATATAGCTGAATGATCAACCTCTCTGTCAGAGGACTGGAAAGTATCTAAACTAATATCAGTCTTCAAAAAGATATGGTCCATTTAATAACATTTTATTCAATAATACTTTGCAGAAAACTATTATTAAATATAAAAATGTCAAGCATACCCAAGACAAGATTGCTGCTGAAGAATCAGAACAGTTTCTGTAAAGGTAATTCTGGTCCCATTTATCTTTTAGAATTAATGGGGAATAGGGGGAACATCAAAGAGAAGACATTTATATTATGAGGAGGGACAGAGTGTTGGCCTACTAATTATTAATACACTTCATTTGATAACACACAGATATGGCTATTATTGGGTTAAGTTTCACTTGGCCTGCACTAATGAGATAGCTCTGCATTGGCCAGTCTTCACAATCTTTTTACTTACTTAGAATGATTTACTTAGGGTCAGGATGAGCTTGGTTGGGGAGGAGACTGCCTGGCAACTCTAGCAGTGTGGGTTGACCTCAACATGTTGATCTAAACATTGAACTACAGTTGATAATGCCCTCTCTTAGCAAGAACAGCACTGATTTTTTTTACATCCTTTTCTCTTAAACATCAGATGTCTATTATTTTCTGCAATAGGCATCTGATATAAACTGGACTAATTAAAAAAAAGATGTTTTAGTTAGGCCCTGAGCCACAGCTGCTGAGGAGAATGTTCTGTGGCCATGTGGAAGCACTGATTGTCCCAAGGGCTACATTCAGCTACTATTGACTCCATTGGATTGTGGGGCTCCTGGTAGCTGAGAAGTGCCATAAAACTTCATCTCTCTTTCCTTATTAATAAAATCGACATATGCATTAGCACCAGAGAACTTTCTCTAGTTTTGAAACAGAACAAAAAATAATTTAAAAGCTTTGCATAGCAAAACCAAATGGTATAGTTAGCAGAATTCAAGCTGTGAATTCAAGCACAGTTCAAACAGCTGAAAATGCAGCTGCTGTTTGTGAAGAAGGGAGAAAAGTCTTCTGGGACAGGAAACAGCTACCATTCTGGGACTGCCTATCAACTCAGCATAGTTACTGGTGGTGCTTTGAATTCCAAAATCAAACCTGGAACAAAACAATAGCAAACCAAGTTTGTACTTTTCACAAGAAAATGTATCGACTTGGTCACAGGCCATACTTTTACTATGATTACTTTGGGCAGCAGAGAGCTGTTATGTATAAGACAGTGAAGTTACTAAAATGGTCATGCCTGAGATTTTGGAAGAGAGGGTTGTTTTCCTTTTTAATTTTTTTTTCAAGTCAGTTTCTTAGTCGCTTACTTCCCTCATTTGGTAGTGCAATTCCTGGAGCTAGACAAAAAGGGTTTAGAAGTTGCATAAGTATGTGAGTTTCCCGGCCCTATTTTAGTAGTTTAAAAGTCTGAAGGTTTACCTTAAAAATATATTTTAAGGAACCAGATATTAATGATATAAACTTTCAGGGAATTAATTTAATAGCCGAGATATGTTTCAAGTATTCAAATTTGAAACATCCCACTTCAAGTAAAAAACACTGCCACCTCAAATGTAAAACAACTGTTTCAAGTACAAAACAGGTCTGTTTGGGGCATTTAAAAAATGTACCTAGATCAAAAACAGGAATTCTGTTTCAAACTCAAACACTTTTATAGAAAAATATTTTAAAAAGTCCATTTTTCACTCATGTTGCTGTTCAAGTTCAAATTCAAGTACGATTCACCCTCAAAGTGGGGTATTTCAAATTTGAAACATTCAGTTTGAGACATTTTGCCCAGCACTACTGAATAGGATTGTCTGAAGTACCTCATCCTAATTATATGAGACTGTTACCTCATCCATAGTTCATTTTCTATACAGCGTTGGTCAAAAATATTTCTCTGAGCCTCTTCAACCAGAAACATCACTACTGCCCTGAAATAGAAATACAATATGTAGCAATTTGTGAGAATTAGTTGAAGTGTTCTAATTTTGAAATACATATTTAATATTTATTATATGTTATGTAACATCCAGAAACAGGGATTGGCAATCCGTAGGAAAACACAGATAAAATGTGCTCCTACAAATCCATTTTTTAATACTTTTAAAAAAAGAAAATATAAGAAAACAGACGTATTAAGCCTGAGCTAGACTTGATATACCAACTTTCCTTAAAAAAATCCAAATCTTCCAAAACAAATGGAAAAAATAATGGGTCCCACCCTTCCAGTAATATCAGTCCCATACTTCCTGCAGCCCTTAGATTCCTCAACTTTTTAAAAATTATTTTTGCCAACCATGAAAGGAATCTGGCAAAAATAATCTCCACTTTATACACTACTTATGTATACATAATCTCAATCTTTATGCACTATATGATCTTCTAGGGGCTTTGGGATGGTCTCCTATTTGTCTCTTTGCTTACCATATGGTTGCCTGCCCTTTACATACTATTAATACTTGCCTGGCCCCTCTCCACTTCCTGCTTATTTCCACTGAGTTTTTGCAGTTCCAGCCACAGCTTGTTATTGTTGCCAATATTCTGCTTGCTGCCTTTATATCTTCTTGCCTTCAATTATGCTTTCAAAGATGAGAAAAAGATCACTACCACTACCATTCATGGACTATTGCAATGCACTCTACACAGGGCTGCCCTTGAAGACCACTTGGAAGCTGCAGCTGGTCCAGAATATGGCAAGGGTTTCCCTTGACATTAAGTCCAGTCGTGTCCGACTCTAGGGGGCGGTGCTCATCTCCGTTTCAAAGCCGAACAGCCGGCATTTGTCCGTAGACACTTCTGTGGTCATGTGGCTGGCATGACTACACGGAATGCCGTTACCTGCCCGCCGAAGCGGTACCTATTAATCTGCTCACATTTGCATGTTTTCAAACTGCTAGGTTGGCAGGAGCTGGGACTAGCAACGGGAGCTCACCCCGTCACGCGGATTTGAACCGCCGACCTTCCGATTGGCAAGCTCAGCAGCTCAACGGTTTCACATGCAGCGCCACCGCTTCCCTTAGAATATGGCAACGGTGGCAGTAATTGGCATGCCACAATAAGCCCATGTTGACACTACTGCTCTGCAAGCTGAACTGGTTACTAGTTGGCTTCCAGATGCAATTCAAAATTACCACCCATAAAACCTTTCATGATAGGGCCAGGTTATTTGTGGAATTGCCTATCCTCCAATTGTTTCTGCCCATCCGGTGAGATCAGGCAGAGTGGGTGTGCTTTAAGTCCCTTCGATTAAACCTAGGAAGCATGCCTTCTCTGTCATAGTGCCTGCCTTCTGGAACAGCACTCCCCCTAGAGATCTGTATGACTCCCACCCTGATGATGTTCAGAAAGTCACTGAAAACCTGGCTGTTCTTCTAGGCTTTGGCAGGATGATAGTTGAGCCCTTGTAGAATATTTTATCTGTTATAGAGAGTTTGACTTTTGGAGGTATATGATCTGTCTTTAGTTTTTATTGTTCCTAATTTTTTAAGTGTAAGCCACCTAAAGTTGTTTGGAACTGGCAGCCCCTAAATTGTATCAAGTAAATAAATATAAATAATTCAGTATACTTTATAGGAATATACGGTTTTCTAAAATTTAATAAAAATATCATAGGTTGAAAAAGAAATTTAAGTTTTAAAATAGGTTTCATTCCAGTATAAATCATTTTCCAGAACTGATGAGCTTTACAACACTGCCACCATATAAATGATTGATCCATTACATTTCCCAAAATTTTTAGAAGATGAATTGTCTATTTTAGTGATTAGGACTGGGGTAATATAACAACAATAAAACAACTTATACAGTTTTCTCTAAATGTAATGTTTGGAGTAAATTTAATGTTCTTCTTCCATATAAATTATCTTTGTTGCGTATCTATCACTACATTTAAAATCTGCATCCATTTAAACAGTCTTTTTTTTCTGAATCATATTTCACCAAATTTGTAAATAAAGCCCATCAAATTTTGTGTGATAACAAGTTTTATGTTATAAGATGTTCAATTTTAGTCAAATCTCTAAGTATTCTCCCTTGTTTCTGCAGTTTGTTTAATATTATACCACTTATTTGATGATACTGGAACCAGTCAGGTAGGTAATGGCAAAGTCAGAGTCTCAGAAGATTTCATTTTTGTCTTACTAATAATCAAATCTTGTAATCTTAACAAATTATCTCATCACTGAGCAAATTTCTTTGTGCTTTCCACTTCATGAAAATAAACATTTAATAACAAAGCAAGAAAGGATAAATCTGGACTGATTTTTTTCCTGTATTTATCCCAAACTTTCAATACTCTACTTACTATTTAATGATCTTATGATACATTTTTCCAGATTCTGTACTATCCCTGAGGTGAAACAGAGAACTACTAAGAAGTCGTCGTGGGATGCTTTACTGGAAGAAATATTCCTGATGCTTATTTAGTAGCAAATAAAGATATTTTATTTTCCCAGTTCCTTTTTACTGGTACTGATTTTGATTTTATTATATAAACACTATTTATTCTGTCAATAGTTTCAACAATTAGAAAACATAAAAACTTTATGTTATAAAAACTTTAACAAATAAATTAACCTCTACCACCATCCAAGGAAGAATAAAGTGTAGGAAGAATCAAGACAACTTTCTTTTAAAAGTTCGTAAAGATGGTCAGTATTACTGGAATAATGCTAAATAAACAGAAGTAGGCTCTAAGAACTGTGAGGACATATCTGACATTTTCTTATATGCCTAGAGTATATATTTGAGAATATTTAAATAAAAACGAAATGAAAACCAGTTCCAGTATTAATGGTTCCATTTTTTTCCAAAGACTTTTCTGTTGCAATTTTTCCATCTTATAAAATGTGACCATGTGAGTTTGTTCATATGCAAGCAACACTGAAACACAAGGATACAAAAGGCAATGAGAAAAGTTAAAATTAAATGAAAGAACTGCAGTAGAGGGGAATAATATAGCTATATCCTTCAGGATTCCTAAAACTTCACATTAAACAAATTTGTGCCCAGAGCATCAGTTATTCACATAAATAACATGCATGGCTATGCAGATATTTTACAGGCCAGTGATATTACCTGTTTGAGCCATAGAGTTCCCAAGCTCTTGCAATGCCCATAGCAATCCCTTTGGATGGATTATTGGAAAGCAATTTTGAGGCTTCCTTTGATTTTCCCAAAACATTCAGCACATGCCTATCATTGGAATACATATATAGAGAAGTCATAAAATGATTGAGAATACACAACTGCCAGGACAAAACTGTTAGAGAAATAAAAGTCCTAAACACTTTCTGAAACACACACTGTAAGCATCCTTCTTGAGTAACGCACATACATACAAAACATTTTCACTTGCAAAATAAAAGCAAGCAGGGACAGATTATCATTGCCATGTATTTTGTATCAAGGCATCAATTTATTCAAGGGTGCCATTAATAAATGTCACTATAAAATATACTCTGAACTTGGCAACAGGTTTTACCAAGAAGAAAACTGCACCCCCACCATAACTGGCAGGGCAAGCTACTGTATATAAACAGAAAAGAAACCCCACACTCACTCCACTCACTTGCACTGATGAGGTTACCTAATGGGGTAATAAAATGTCTGCAAGCAAACAACCAAGTTCAGAGAGCACCAAGGACTCCACAGTTCAACCCTGAGCTCCATTTATTCCCTTGTATTAGAACACATTTTAAATAATAGTATGTGAAACTTTCTGAAAATGGTATGACAAGGATTTGCTGTCTTTTGTAACTGTACCTTACAAGTGCAGAAACAATAATTCAGGGCAGAATCCAAGTTGTGGAGTCCTTGGTGCTCTCTGAGCCTTGTTGTTTTCTTGCAGACGTTTCATTGCCAGACTAGGCAATGTGGCACTGAGGATGTTGCTTAGTCTGGCAATGAAATGTCTGCAAGAAAACAACAAGGCTCAGAGAGCACCAAGGACTCCACAGTTCAACCCTGAGCTACAAATATTTGCTTCGATTGAGAATCCAAGTTCCTAAGAAGCTCAGCTTTCTTTTTGATTTTTAATAAAAACAAGCAAACATGGAGAACCAATTTATTCATGATATTGACGGTTAGAAGGGGTCCAGAATTCTATGCTGATGCCTTTACACGTGCAGTGGGAATATACCAAGAGTAGGGACCTCTGCCATGGTGCCTAATATACTGGATGGGCAATGAGGTCACAAATAGGTTGTTCAGTGGATGAGGAGGTGGCAGCTTTGGATTCAAGTTGCTATTTTCCCTCAGATGGCCTTGATCTAGGCATTTCAACTATCCTTTTCCCATACACTTTCTGCTCTGAGCCAGCCAAAATGTTAGTGATAACTGATATTTTTAAGTAGCCTTAAAATAAGAGTTGAAAGCTTGCTGGATGGAATCACAAAGGTGAAGGGCAACTCTTCAGCATTTTGCATAGCTTTCTGTCACCCCTATTATAGCAGAATACAAACAGCCCTGAATAAATAGTAACACACTCACAAGCAAGCAAAGGGCAGAATTCTAGTCAAAATTTGCTCCATGAAAGTTGTACATAGTGAAAGAACCCAAGTTTGCTGGCAGCCTTACCGATGTACTGCAGTGGTTCGAGATGTGAGGCCTCCAAAACTTGCAGCAATGGTATTTATTTCTACTTGTTTTAGAGCTGGAGAACCATCTGCATCATAGTCAAACATGTAGTCAGAGCGATTGATTCCTAAAAACACTGACTAAGACAGACAGAAACATAGCAGAAGCTATAGTGGCAAGTATTCCAAAAGGAGAGTTACTCTGCATTACTATCCATCATATGAAGTTTATTTATTGACTGCACTCAGCACTTAACCACAAGATAATCCACATGACAGCTGTTCTGGTTCTAGGTTCATGTTTCCATAGGGACTGACTGCCAAGGGAAGTTTTAAGGGAGAACAATTCTATTGGCAATAGGGTGAAGCTAGGGTTAGGGTTAGGTTTCCATGAGGTTGGTTGATAAAAATGTTACTTTTAATGGGAGATGTAGCTTTAAGGTGAGTTTTTATTTATGTATTTGTCAAATTTATATGGCTGCTCATCTCACACGAAGTAACTTCGGGTGGCATGTAATAAAACCTACTATTAAAACATACAATAAAACCAATTAAAACAATTAAACCAGTATAAATAGATTAAAAACAAAACCACAAGAGGGAGAATATCACACATAATACAGCCAACATGCAAGTTCCCTACCACCAGGGGATCCCCAGGCCAGTTTTAAAAAAAACACACACATTTTAAGGGCTTTTCGGAAGGCAGTAAGGGTTGGGGCTAACCTCAGCTCAGGAGGGATGATGTTCTAGAGGGTGGGTGCCATGGCAGAAAAGGCTCGCCTCCTAGGTCCCGTCAGATGGAATCTTTCGCAGATGGGACCCGCAGCATGCCTCTCCTGTCAGACCTGATCCGATGTGTAGATGTAATCGGTCGGGAAGAGGCGGTCCCTGAGATAACCTGGCCCCATGCCGTGTAGGGCTTTAAAGGTCAAAACCAGCACCTTGAATAGCACCCTGAAGCAAACCCCCAACCAGTGTGGTTCACGAAGCAGAGATGTAATGTGTGTCCTCTTAGGGGCACACATAACTGCCTGTGCCACTGCATTTTGCACCAGTTGAAGCTTCTGGATATTCTTCAAGGACGGCTCCATGCAGACTGCATACAGTCCATAGAGGAGCTGACTAGCACATGAGTAACTGCGAGCAGAGCTTCACGTTCCAGGAATGGGTGCAACTGGAGCACAATACAAAGTTGTGCAAAGGCCCTCCTGGCCACGACGGCCACCTGCTCCTCGAAAAGGAGTTGTGAGTCCAGAAGGACACCCAGATTGTGAGCTGGGTCTGTCTGAGGCAGTGCCAGTATTAAAAATGGTAAAGTCCCAGATCTGGAAGGCCAAATCCAAAATCATTCAGTCTTGCCAGGGTTCAGTTGAAACCTGTTGTTCCCCATCCAGACCCCTACAGCCTCCAAGCACTGGGACAGCACATCCACAGCATCAATTTGCCAGGGTGGAAAGATATAATTGAGTACAAGGAAGGAAGGAAGGCAGATTGAAATCCCCCAGGACCAAAAGCCATTTATCATTTGTTGAAGTCTTAGATTAGTCTCTGATTCAGTATGGTGTGGGAGTTAGCTTTAGGGACAGTTTTTAGGGTAAATGGTAGTCTTGGACTTATATGGGATAACCTGCTTCAGTACAGGTAGTCCTCACTTAACAACCACAATTGGGAACAGAATTTAGGTCACTAAACAATGCAGTTGTTAGGTGGTAGATGGTAGCTGGGGACAGACAGAACTGCTGTTGCTAAGTGGCGCAGTCACGTGATGTTACGCTTTATGACTGCGTCATTTAGCACCAGAAATTCCAGTCCCAATTATTGTCGTTAAGCGAGGGCTACCTGTACTCTTGTTACGCTAGGGACTCTGTCAGGGTAACTTTTAGGGTACAATTTCTATAGGCCATGAGGTGAAGCTATGGTTAGGGTTAGGCTATTAAATGAATGTTTACCATTAGTAGTACCCTTATATTTATGTTATGATAGGAATTACTTACTAGTAAAATTTTTAGGTTAAAAATTTGTATTGGCAGGGGTGTGAGAATTTAGCATGAGGTTTAGGGATCTTTGACATCTTGGGTTCATTTTCATGTGATTAGCTTTAGGCTGATTTATGCCAAGTGGTAATGTTAGATTTATGTTTCATGAGGACTGCCAAGGTAATTGTTAGGGGAAAAAAATTGCCACTAGGGTGAGGTTAAGGTCAGGTTTCCTTGAGGTCCAAGATTATATTTAATGGGTCCTCCCTCCCTTCCTTCCTTGTATTTATGTAGCTGCCCATCTCACAAACATGACTCTGGATGGCATACAATAAACTCTGGGTGGTGTTGGGGCGAGTCTATTAGTACTTGTAAGGATTACTTGTCAGGAATATGTTAGTAGATTTAGCAGGTCTCATGAAATACCTGAGCCATTCCTTCTTTCAAAACCTGCTTGTAAATTTTAAAAAGTTGAGCTGTAAAGTCATCCACTTTAATGATACTAGGAAGAAACAGAAAAGAGAGATCATATATAGAATTCAAAATTACTGTAAAAATACAAGAATCATCTTTATCTAAAACCACTTTAAAAAAGTCACAAAATAATATTTAAAGTTTCAGTTCTCTAGAATTCTTCATGAGATAAGGTATTATAAAAAAAACAAGGGGCAGAGAAGTCCAAACATTAGACCAAACATTTTAGAGTGATGTTTCTTTCCCCATAACCTTTCCTAATATATTTGTGGAACACAGCTTCTCATTATATAAAAAATAGGTTAGCAGGCAGAGATCTTGAGTGAGCCTACATTTTTAAAGAATTTATACCACATTAGTAAAATAATATTTATTACTAGGAAAAAAAAATTTCATCAGTTTTTTTTATCGATTTACTGTGTAGCCGAGTGAATTAAAAAAAAATCCAGCTCTTCATATTTCTGATACTACTTGGACCTCCAGCAACAATTTATATGCAAAAAAGAAAAACCCAAAATGTATACATGAATTTTCAGCATACAAATCTGATAATGCATGGAAATTCACATCATGTATTTCCAACTGTCATGTAACAAGTAGAATTGTAAGACCATTCTCATGAAAAAGTATGGCAGTCTTGGAATCATGAATTAAAGTATCATATAGTATTTAAACATGACAGAACATGAAATGCAGTGCTGGTCAATACTTAGAAGTAAATAAATTACAACATGTTTCCTCAGTTTCCCAGTCATTTCCAAACAATTAGACAAATACCATTGGAATAAAGTAGGCAGAGAGAGGATCCTGATGTGAACAATTAGGAAATATGCACAAATGTTTCTTTCAAATGCCACTGTGGTGGCAACGCAGAAGACCATTGTATTTTGAGGAGTTTAAGTGACATATTTTGATTTTTCTCCTTCACACGGAGAAGCTTAGAGTTTGAGTTACACTAATGTTTAGCTGGCTTGTTTTTTATTTCTGTTTGAAATGGGGGGCAGGGGAGAGAAAAGAAACCCACAAGACTGTTTTTGTTAAGCACCAGCTTACCTGTATAGCTTCCCAGGTTCTTGGATGATAAGCAGGTGCTCCAGATCCTGGGAACTATCCAGTCAAGGTTAGATCCTGCAGTTTTAGTACCATGGAAACAGGGTCACAATGTTTTAGGGCCAGACTTTGATAAAAAACCTTAGGATTGCCTTTGAGTTTGGGAGCTTCTGCACAGACCTGAGCACTGGGTGCTGTGGAAATTGAGCTGCCCTGGGGTATCTCCGCTGTCCTTATTAAGGGGGTCCTGACAGCCTATGGGAGAATGGGTATCAACTTGCTTGATATGTTTTCTTTCTTTATGCTATACTTTTTATGCTTCTGTTTAATCTGCCTAAACTGTGTTTCTGTTTAAATTTGTTTGCTTAAGTTTATAATAAAGCTTAAAATCTCTTTATTCACTGGTGTGCTTATTGTCTCTGGATCTAAAAGAACCAACTGTCTGAGCACCTGATCACTGCTTGGACACTTGGCAGAACATCCACTAAACCAATTTTAATACAGGTTGTCCTCACTTAATGACTGTAATTAGGACTGGCAACTATGTTGCTAAGCAACACTGTCATTAAGTGAAACATCATGTGACTGTGCCCGACTTACAATGCTTTCTGCTGCGAACATTAAGTGAATCACCTGCGGTCATTAAGTGCAACATCATATGATTGTGACTTGCGACTTACTGCTGGCTTCTCCACCGACTTTGCTTGCTGGAAGCCAGCTGTGAAGCTTGCAGATGGCAATCATGTGACCATGGGACACTGCAACTGTCGTAAATGCATGCTGGTTTCAAAGCACCTGAATAGTGATCACATGACTGCAGGGACACTGCAACGGTTTTAACTTCAAGGACCAGCCATAAAGCTACTTTTTCAGCATCCTTGTAAGTTTGAACAGTCTCAAAAACAGGCCAGTTGTTAACCGAGGACTACCTGTACAAGCATAAATTGTAATTAAAATACTTTTTTCCCCTTAATATGCAATAGGCAGACATACCTGGCAAGAGTGCACTCCAGGAATTCTGTATCTTGGCTAACTTTATCCACCAGCAGGTTAAAGTCTTGTTGAACGGAATAGGCTTGCTCAAGCAGATCTTTTGGTACTGCAGATGGGAGCAGTGTAAAGGGTGCATAGTTCACTACCTGTTAATAAGAGTACAGCAATGGGTAAGCCAACTCATTCCCTTTGAACAAGTAACCAAATGAAGCTCTTTTAAATCTTTAAAGCACACTAGAAGTATGTAGGGGATTAATCAATTAATTACAGTATTATTATTAATGCTGTAATCAACAGCATTGCAGCAGAAGATCTTGGGAGTTATTGACAGTATTGTGTACTTTCAGAAGCAGAGCTTTCATGGAAACAACAGCATTCCATAAATTGTGTAGCTAAAAAGGAAAGGCAAACAGGAGCAGGCAGGCAGGCAGGCAGGCAGGCAGGCAGGCAGATAGAGCTTTCCATGTATGTTGTGTCACTTTGGCCTGTCTGCTCGCGTTGGGTCACTACATGCTGCCAGATTTGTTAATATTACCATATATGATAAAAATGATCACATGGAGACAAATTACTGCAAACTTTGCTTTACATGCAGATAATTGTCAGCCATCTTCATTGACCAGTATATGATTGCATTTCTCTACCCATTTATGTTTGCAAGTATATAATTGCACAAAGAATGATTAGCAGAAGATGAGCAGTATGTATGATTAAGAAATGTAAAACAGGATTTCTACTGAACAAACATACAAAAATCAATCCAGGAATAAAGAACATATAACTAGTAAAGTTGTACAACATTACTGAGTTTATTTACACAACTGCATATATAACAGTGTATCATATAGTTACTTGAACTGAATGATACATGCAATAAACTACCTTTCCATATAACCTGCCAGTTCACACCATTCTTTGTCTTTATGGTTCTACCCATATATACCAGCAAGCCAGAATCATAATGCATGATGCTTTATCAGTGGACAGCTTTTATTGATTGAACTGGGATGAAAGTAGGAATTAATGCCCTCTTACTCTAATATAAATTCATCTTCTTTAAAGAGAATGAACTTTTTTTTGTTTGATTTTTTTTATAGTTTCATGTTGGATGCTACAGTTGTTAGAGAGTATAAATGTAGTTAAATGACTACTGAGCAATACTACACCAGTGCCGCAATAACGTAAGTACTTGTCTCAAGACCTGTCAGCTATCTATGCATAAATATGTGGTACTGAAAAGAATTTGCAACATGAATTCTAGTTTTGAACTTACATCAGAAACAGTGGGGTCATCTTTAGTCCTCATTAGAACACCTTCAAGTAGTGCTACATCTATTGCAATTGGAGCCACATATTGAATGAGTTGGACATTCTGCAAAACATCTTTCCAAAGTGCAGTCATTGCAGAGACTGAAAAAGCAGATACAATAAAATTCTAAAAATTCTATTTTAAACACACACACACACAACCAAGATGGTGTGAAGAATAAAAATAAGATTCAATATCCATTTAAAACATCAAGTTGTAATACAACATAAAATCCAGAGTGAAGACATGTAATAACAAGTTGTATAACCCATTTAAAGCAGTTCTGGACTTTGAAAATCAACAACATAAAGAGACTTAGCAAAAGGCAGACTGGAACATATTCAGATTTTAAGGATTGGTTTAAAATTTGCACAGTATGTTGGAAGGAAATTCTAGAAGTTTAGGGTCACCACCAAGAAGTTAATCTTATTTACAGATATAAAATTTTGTAACTTAGTCTAAAAAACACCATCTGTCTGATATATACCTGGGAATACATCCCACTGAATATAGTGGGACTTAATATATTCAGTAGCATCCGAAGTCTCTTAGCGAACTTCACACTTGACCAAAGACATGAGTGTGTATTTTCTACATCTAACTCCCAAGATCTTTCTCCTACATCTAGCATTCAAGTTCACACAGAGTTAATTAAATCTAATTATTTTCATTGAAGTAAATGTAAAAAACCTGAACTACAGTATTCATGGCTAGCAAGTTGTCTTTTATTTTTCTTCCAATTACACCAACTCTGACAAATATAACTTTTTTTATAAAGAAGGGAAACATTCTTTTACAGAAATATACTGAATGATTCCCAAAATACATAGTTATAAAGCACCTCAAAATGAAATAGTATGATAGATAAAATCAGATTTTCATGATTGCTGGAGAACAGAATTAGTGGAATACAGTGAGGTATCATTATATTCTGTCCATCCCCAGAACTTTCCTCTTTCCTGGTATAGATTTCACATAGTCATCAATTTATACTGCTGTCCTTTGTAACAGCTGTCTGTGTCTATGTAACCTGCATCTGAGCTCCCAGAATACTTTTCTTTTCGTGTGTGTGTGTGTGTGTGTGTGTGTGTGTGTGAGAGAGAGAGAGAGAGAGAGAGAGACATACACAGAAATATTCTATTATTTTAACATTCATGACAGAAAAAATGCACTGATGGAAGGATCCTTTTTTATTAGAGGAATTCCCCAATTCCTGATTATTTTTAGTGTAATAACGAAGTTCATCTGGCAGTTATACCTCTGAGCAAAAGAGTGATGTATTAATGATAATTATGAAACGTATCTTCATGAGCCAAGAAGTAAAATAATAAATCCCTACGGATATGGATCTTGACAACTTATGTCAGAACAGCAATTATAATCTTTTAAAACATTCTACAGAAACCCAGGCTAATGTGAGTAGCTGGTTCAAAGGATGCTTTGCACTAAACAATGTAACCAGACACTATAATAATAATGACAAGTACTTTAGAAAGAATTTAAGCCATTTACTTGAACAAGTATAAACAACTTTGTTTTATAAGGTTCAATAAGATAACTATTGTGTCTTGCAACCTTAACCTATCACTGGAAGAAACCTGGATATTTATGCAGATTGCAAGAATCCATTTTCCTTACCTTTTGCAAACGAAGTATGAAAAAAGAATACAAGACCAATTCCATTTCTTAAAAGAATATTGTATATCTATAGCTGAAATCATCATAGCCAGAGAAAAATTTTAACTCTCTCTGGAACACACTAGTGTTGTTTTAGCACAGATTAAAATAAATGCAAGCAAAGGAGGAAAAAAACCCAAACACCTCAATTGTCATACACAAAAAGCAAATGCTGAATCATCTTTGGCCTGTTTCCAGTTAATCGGTGTTTTTAATCACTTTTTTCTCACTTTCTGTAAACAACAGCATTTTTTAGACCAGATCTCCCACATTCTCAGTCTGCAACCTGGGGACATGGAGTGTCTTCTTTTTCGTCATAAAATGATTTGACAGTTCCGTTTAGTAGCTTTTAAAAAACCGGTGGCCATGTTTCCGTCTCAGGACAGACCTCTGTGTCCCACACTGGCTAGCATTGGTCCCAGTCCACTTCTGTTTCGCCAAGCCCCTCAGCAGCGGCTTAACTTTTCAGACACCCCCCACGCCCGCCATTGTTGAGAGGACAAACGCTGCTCTGCGTCTTTCTGCCCTCAATAGTCCCACACCCCGCTTTTGGTCATCTGAGAAAGAATGAGGGTTAACGGGCACCACTGGGTCCTCCCCCTTCTGTCTTCCAATGAGGAAAGGCGCCGGCCACTACATCCTCGGCTCAAGGCAGTGATTCCCATCAACACACCGCGTCCCTTCCGCGGGTTCAAGTTTCTACGCAACCATTGAAGGAGAACGGAGGACATATACCCCACCCGCGACGCCCACCCATCCGCACGGTACCTGAAGCCACTCGGGCGGAAATCCACAGCAATGTCCGCTCAGATAACCCCTCACAGATTGGCTACTCTTTCAGCCTATCCACGAACACCAGCGTCCTTTTGCACTGATTGACAGGAGTCTCGTATAATCATATCGGAAAAGTACGAGACGTAAGGGCGAACACTGAGGAGAAAGGAGGGGCCTATGCAAATAAGGAGGCGAGCCTCGCCGTCTTCTCCTTCTGTTCTTTACCTGACGCAGGTTTCTCCATCAGAGGTTTTCCCACGTGTGTAGGAATGGGCGCCATATTTGAATGTGGATGGTAGCTGGTCCGGAGCGGGGGAGGGAGGGAGTGGAATCTGGGGCTGATGCAGAGATAACGAGATGGGGAAAATTGTTTTGCAGGTCGTCTCTACAACGTGCAAGCGATCTACCCGAAGCTGTTGCCTGTCGGTTTATTAACTGCAAGGACGCTTGGGTATCGGGAAAGGTGACCTCACCATGTAAGGGCCCGGTCACAGAGGAGTGCCGACGTCACGCGTTAGACTTGTGAACATCTTTGACGTCACGTATGCAGTCTTGGGGTCAAGTAATCCTCTGGGTGGATGAGCTGCTGTAAGACCTGCGAAGGGGACGCCTGCGGGTGAGAGGAGAAGAGCCCGTTGTGGAGCGAGATGGCCGCTGAGGAAAGGAGGGCGGGCGATCGGGTGTAATCCTTCCAAGGGGCGTTCATGTGCCTTCCACCGGGTTGAGGTGAAGTTCAAAAATCGGGATGGAGAGCCCCTTTTCTGGAACAGTATGCCTTAGAAGGACTGCATTCTATTAAGGCAACTCAGGCTCTTTCTTTTTACTGTCCAAGGAAGCGTCCATTGCCTTATATGAGTCTCTCATTTATCCGTATCACAAATGTACCTGTGTGTAAAGTGGTTCTCGCTCAAAAAATTAGTTTTTTCTCTTTCTTACTGCCCCCTCCCCGTCATCTTTTTAATACTGTTTCTGTCACTCACTGTTTACATGAAACAATTCCATAGTTCCCACCTGTTTCATTGGGCTTCCCTAGCAGTGTCCTATTCAGATAAGACTAGACCTCACCCTATCTAGCCGGGAGAAGCTCAGACTGGTATTGACACCTGCTTCTTGTCTCTTCTATGTAAAATTTGAATTACACACTCTTCGGGGCAAGAATGTTTTGTAAACAGCAAGGCATCATGCACATAGTTGCTACTTGTAAATGGTAGTAGTTAAGAGACTTGGGGTATTTCTCCATTTTCATCAAACATGCCCCGGAAGCATTTTTTTTTTAAAGTTATATCCTCATGACATTGCCTTCATCTCATACTCAGCTAAAGAATGAGGCAGCCTTAAATAGTCTTTAACTCACCAATATTAATCTTTAGGGACAGTGCTAACATGTATACAATCTTATTACTGTACCTTTGTCAACCTTTATTTGTAGGAGACTGTATAACTTCAGACTATATAAGCAGGATAGGGATCAATAATAGAAACAGTAAATTTCATGTTGGTGTATTTTTCTGCCAGTTGAAGAATAAATGGATAACACTTCAGTTCAGCAAGGTAGGGCATTCGTTTACTGCAATGTAAATAACAGAAACTAAGCTCATGGGGAATGTTAAGATCAGTGCAGTTTTAAACTGTTTTTACCTGTGAGTAAATCCCATTGGCTAACTGGAACTTATTTTCCTATAGGTATTCAAAAAGTTGAGATAACCTGGCCCATTAGCAGATAGTATTTCAAATGCAGTTTCTATTTTGGGCTTTAATGTTAGAATTGATCTAGTTGGATAAGTGCTATCAAAAATAATACTTTTTGTTAGACCAATTCAGGTTGATGCAATCTTGCATATTAGTTTATTGATTTAAATTGGTCCAATAAAATATATTTTGCCTACTTATTTTAAATATTTAATTATTTAAATAATTTATTTAATATTTAATAGTATAATCGTATACATATCTATTCAAAACTAAGCATTATTTCTTCAATAAGATTTAATCCCAGAGAAGTGTATATATAATTGCAACGTAATTGTAGGTTTACCACTTCCATTCTGGAATTGTTAAGTAAAGTAAACACTCCAGAAGGGTCAGCCGTGATGGGCAGGTTGCAGAAGAAAGATCACTGAAGAAAGAAATAGCAACCCACTCTAGTATTCTGCCAAGAAAGCCATACTCTCAGTCAGAACAAAGTTGATATGATACTGAAATTTGACACCCCCCCGCCCCCTGTTTGGAAGGCATCCAACAAGCTACTGGGGAAGAAGAGAGGAGAAGTATGAGAAACACTAGTGCTTTTAATGTGGCGGGATTAAAGCTGAAAGAACATCCAGCTGCTGTTGTAGCCAGATACAAAAGGGAACTTGGATACTGCTAATATATATGTATACTGTTGGTATGTGGAATGTCAAATCCAGGAAACAAGACAAACTTGGTGTGGTCAAGGCAGAAATATCAAGACTGAACATTAACATTCTGGGACTCCACAAACTAAAATGGAATGGAATGGATCATGTCACATCAGAAGAGCATCCATCCAGAAGACCAAGAAAATAGAGTACTCATCATTAATAACAGAAGGATGCCAAAGTCAGTGCTTGGATACAACCCCAAAACTGATAGACTGTTCTCAGTTCAAATCCAAGACTGTTACAGTTATTATCCAACCACAGAAGCAGAGGAAGCAGAAACTGGACATTCTATGGTGACTTATAAAGTGTGTTGATACAACACCAAAAATGTCACACTTCTAATAGACTGAATGCTAAATGTGGTAAGTAAAATAGCATTTGGAATAACAAGTAAGTTTGGCCTAGGTATATGAAATTAGGCAGGAGACAGGCTAATAGTTTTTGGCAAGAAAATTAAATGTTTATAGCAAATACCTTATTTCAGTAACATAAAATATCAAAGCCAACGCTAGAAGGACAACACCAAAAACAAATTGTCTATACTCTGCAAGCAAAGATGGAGAAGCTCTGGTGCTGACTGCAATTTGGACTGCAAACATCTTGCAAAATTAAGACTTAAACTGAAAAAAAACAAATACAGTCATGAAACCAATAAGATGCAACTTCAGCAGCATTCTGTATGATTGTGCAGTGAAAATAACAGATTGAATGGATTAGATTTGATAAATAGAATGCCTAAAGAACACCAGACTGAATTTTGTGACATTAAAGTTCAAACAAAAAGTTCCCAAAATGCAAAATGTGAAAGGAGGAAATGGAGGCCCACTGATACGTTGAAAATGGCTGAAGGAAGGCAGAAAGCAAAAGACAACAGAGAGGAAAATTTGCGCTGTTTGGAGATAGCAGCCAATGGGCTTGCTTTCTCTGACAGGAGGCAGAGCTTAGGCGGTAATGCGAGCAATGGGGAGCGGCTGTAAATACTCAGGCTGTAAATCGCTTGCTCGCCCACCACTCACCTCCTGTGCAGCCCGGTTCCTAACAGGCCACGGACTGGTACTGGTCCACAGCCCGGGGGTTGAGGACCCCTGAAATAAAAGATCGTCTGTTACTTAGGAGAAAGCACGAAAAATTTAGACAAAATTGGCAACAAAAATACATATGTCAAGGTGACACTTTTCCCTATTTTAACATACATCTGTAAAAGCTGGCTAGCAGGAAGGCTGAATTATGAAAAAGCTGATGGCAGAGATTTGTTGAGAAGAGAGCAAGAAAAATGTCATTCAGTACTAAGTGAAGCAAAACTAGACTGCTCATTGGAAACACTAACAAGTTAAAGCTTAGATATTTTGAACTCATAATGTGAACACAAGAGATAGTGGAGGACTTCGATGCTTGGAAAAATTGAAGGCAGTTGAAAAGTAACAGAAAACAAGGTGACTAGATGTCACTGATGACAAAAATATATTTACAAAAACTCAAGCAATAACTGATAGACAAGCCTGGCAAAATGATAGACATTGGATCACAATGAGTCAGAAGCAATTGAATGGCTGAACAACCACAAAAGGCCCCCAGATGTAAGCTGCAAAAATGGGGACAACCAATAGATGGCAGGAAATTTTTCTGTATCTCTTTGTTGCTGTATGGTGGTAGATTTTTGTAGGCCAGATCTGGTATTTAGACTATATATCATATTGTATATAACAGAGAACTAGTTTGGTCTAGTGGTTAAGGCAATGGGCTAGAAACCAGGAGACTGAGAGTTCTACTCCTGCCTTAGGCATGAAAGCTGGCTGGGTAACCTTGGGCCAGTCACACACACTCAGCCCAACTCACCTCAGGGTGGTGGTTGTGGGGAAAATAGGGGGAAGGAGTATTACGTATGTTCGCCACCTTGAGTTATTTATAAAAATAATAAAGGCGGGATAGTAAATAAATAAAATAAAATAATATATATCCGTTTTCAAGCTCTACTTACTTCATTCCATGCCATTTTTCTGCCTTGTTTGCTTATGTTCATGGCAGGCAATAGGAAGCAGAGTGACAGTGATTCCAGTATGGACTGTCCTACTTTCATTGTACTGATCTATAATGTGCCTTTCAAATATGCCATTTTGTCAACTCCTAAAGCATCCTAAGCCTCAGAAGATGGCAACACTGAGCTGACCTTATTTGGGCTTGAAAACTAAGCAGGGTTAATCCTGATTATTACTTGGATGGAAGCCTCTCATAGAATACCAGGGATAGACTAGGAAGTTGGAAAAAAAACTTCCTGGAAGATAGTGATGGCAACCACTTCTGTAGTGTTGCCATGAAAACTGCATGGAGATGGACATGAAGTCATCAGGAGTGAAGTTCACCTTGAAGTGTATCCTAAAGTGACACTGAAGTTGTCCTTGTGCAAAGTATTAGTTGTGAAAGACATGGAAATCTCAAAGCAAAGTAGATCAGCTTAGAAATATTTAAAAACAGTGTATGATATTCATGGTGGCTTCTTTTCCAGGGGATAACAAAAATTCCACTGTAGGTTTACCAATAGGCAAAGTTGCTCTGTGGATTCCAAAATTTATAATTGTTAGAAGTGAGATAAGTAGGAATAAACTTACATACTTCAGTAATGAATAAAACCTAGATACGGAGTGTCAGAAAAGTAGACAAAAGAACAAGAAAGAATTATTTAGGCAAACTTAGCTGTTTTGCTAATTTAATGCTTAGAGGGATTAATATATATAGATAATATCTCAAAACCTTCCTCCTCCTATATGGTATAAACATACAGTAGATACGGTAGCTATTTCTCTCTCAAAAATACTTTTGTTTTAATTGCTGATATATATTAGGAACATTATAAATAAATTTATATTTTGTGCCATGTATAGTAAGTGAATTAATTATATGAGCTCGTTACCCATCAGATCTATTGATTTGTATGAATAAATGGGCAAAAATATAAATGGAACCACAGATGCTAAAGTTTAATTTTTTGCAATATTAAGATATGATTTTTTTCATATGGAAATATATACCGTCAGATACATTTTAAAAATTATTGTGATATCTAATTAAGCATATTACATACTATATGTCTGTTTCAGATGGTATGTCCAGCAAGAACCTGGCAGACTGTGACACAGAAAGTGAATGTGGTTTTTATTCTGACTATTGGGAAGAAAGTGTTATATACAACAAAGGTAAACTGAATGCAAGACAATAAAGAAGTTCTTTGGTATTTTCACTGTTTCTTCTAAATTACTAAATCTATTGTCTTTAGCACAGGTAGTTTGCATTTTTGTTATAATGGTGAATTTTGTAAACATCAACACTTAGAAAGCAAAAATCTCTGCTGTTTTTTCCCTTTATTTCTCCTAGATTTGACTGACTCAAGCACTGAAAGTTATTTCTCTTTTGATTCATGCAGCTTGTTTGAAAAAGAAAAAGGGGGAAACAAATTGGATAGCATAGTGCTTAACTTGGAAAATAGTCAAGCAAACAGTACAAGTTTTTGCAAAGACCACCCTTTACTGCAAGGAGAAAAAGTAGAGTGTACTAGTAAATTGCAAGAGGAATTATCACTGGAATCTATATTGTATTTAAAGTGTAAGGACTATAATACAAATGGTCATTCACCGAAATCTTTTTCAACCAAAATAGTTCCATTCATATACAGTAACTCTTATGGAGACCATTTGTGTTTATGTAAAGCAGTCCCTCAACTGAACATTACTGAAAATTCAACCAAAGGACACATCATTTATACAGTGAAAGAAGCTTGTGCTTTTGATAAATTCCATCAGAATCAGTCATCAGATGGTAACACTCTAGCTTCAAAGCACAACAAAGCTGTGCAGGTTTCTTTTACAGAAATAAAACCTGAGGACAATATTTGCTATAAATGTTTTAAACAGTCACCAGTATCTACTGAGGTAAATAAACAACTGAAGAAACCTACAAATGTTCATAGTTTTGAAAGCCGTTTGGTAAGTAGCTATTCAGATTACTCCTCAGAATATTCTTATCAAATTGACAATCCCCAGACTGTTGAGCAAATCTCACATTCCGGTTCAGAAGAGCCTACTTTGATAGTGGAAGCAGCTTACGCATATCCAGCCGGTTCATTAGCAAGTGACACTGATCTTTCAGATGTGAGGGTGGATGAAGATTCCCAGAGGAATACCTTAGGTTTCCAATTTAAAGACCCTGAACATAACCAACCATTCAAGAAGTTACATCTTACTATTGTTCCACAGAAACAAACCACAAATTTTAAAAAGCAGGTAGGACTTTCTCAAATTCTAATTGATGAAGCCGGTTATCTTCTAGGAACTCACTCAGAATCATCAGAATCCAGTACTTCCAAAGTATATTCTGATCAAGCATCTACATCAAATCTTTGGTCCTCATATAGGCCTTTTTCACCCTCCAAATATACGTATGCAAATCAGTTGCCTCATTTTTTTGTTAGGTCATTGTTCCCAAATCCAGTTAAACCAGCTTTTCAAAAAAGTAAACCAAAAATCTCCAAGCCTGTAAAATCTGTTGTATTTACCAGGCGCAAAACATTGCAAAGAGACCAAAAATGTAAAAGTAAGCCATGTAACTTCTCCAAATTTCATTCACCCAAAACATTGGATGTTGAGCCTACAGACAAAAGAGTAGAAGAAGCAAAAATAAGTGAGCAATGCATGTCTCTAAATCAGACATCTAAGTGTCATTGCAGCCCATTGCTTGACTTAACTGTTGATCTGCATTCTGAAGATAGAAATTCTGAGAAGTTCCTAACTCTTAAGAGAAGCTCCCACAAACGAACTCGAGTTGGCAAAATCATTCATAGATTTTCCTCCTGTTATTTGCTAAGTCCTAAAAACAGTTCTGAAAGGCTTAATTATATTTCTCCAATTAGAAAAAAAAGTAATTTAAAGATGCAAAACATACTGAATTATTTTTTAGGCTGGACTGGCAGACAGAACAGAGATGAAAAATATAAAGAGGATATTTCTCCCACTTCAAAGATAAAGGCAAATGAGCCTTTTATTTCACATATGCCAGCTGACAAAAGGAGTTCAACTGTTCCACTTCAACCACATTCAGAGAATTATTCTGTTTCATTTCCTACCACATTGCCTTTTGCAGATGAGAAGAGGCGTTCACAAATTCCCTCTTTACAAACTGGGAGGAGGAGTCCTACAGCACTGTATACTTTTCCAAATGAATGTAAGCATTCGTCTGGTCCCTGTGTGGAAATGGATAGGGTTCCTTGGAGTCCTGTGAACTCTTGTGCTCATGGTAAATATAGCACCTCTCATTCTCCATGTTGTGCAAATATTAAAGTAGAACAGTTACCAAAGAAATTAAATATGTTTAATAATACAGGTGTGGAAAAACTGAATGTTGGATCTGGTCAGATAGCAGGTGGAGGTTTGGTCCTGAAGAACTTCTCAGTCTGCCCCTGTGGAACTATGTCACAAAGTGGTTTGTTTCCTAACAGAGATATTTCAGAGTCAGGTAGGAGGAAAACTATAGTAAGCCCAGATAGTAACTGGAGAGCCAGTAAGGCTGACTCAAACAGATGGAATTCACTTGCAGGAACCTTCAGCACAAAGGAAGGGTGCTGTAGTTGTCACCATGTCTCCCCAACCTGTTCTTTGCACAATTCATGTAAACATGAAGCTCCAAGAAATCAGGTTATTGAAGTGGCATCTTTATTTGAGAATGGATTTCCCATAAGGAATTTGAAGGAGGATGTAGAAAAAAGCAAAATAGTGAAAACAGGTGAAAGAAAAGTCAAGTTTCATCTAGGATCAGATGCTTTACAAGAGACTGACCCTTTAACTACACACATTTCATCACCAACTAATGAGTATCATCAAATACCAAAACATTTTGTTTATCAACCTGAATGCTCGTGCTGTCAGACTGCTGTTAAAGAACATCTCAACACATCAAAAGAAGTGTCTAATTGCCTTGTTTCAGAAAACTACATGCCAAAGAACTACCTCAACAGAGAGAGTATTTTTCTAGTGGATCCTAATCGGGGGATTAGAAGCCAATGTAAATGTTCCCATGAAATCTCTCTCTTCAACCCTGAGCAAATTGATCCATATAAAGGAAACAGATCTGAAGTTTCAGTGAGGAAGGATCCCAAACTTATTCAGGTTTGTATTTTGTCAAGTGAACACCAATATATATGTGACTTAATTTGGAATATTAATGCTGCAGTATGCATTTACTTGGGAATTAGCCCAATTTTTTTTAGTTAAGACAAATATATCAACTTTTAGAAGATAAATACTTATTTAAGTCTTGATTCTCAGAAAAAAGTACTTTTAGATGTTTTCTTTATTTATATTATTGTGTCCTTGATAAGTAAGACAATAGTCAGAATGCAGTATAATACAAATTCTCTAAATCTGAAATACCGTTATTGCCCCAAGAGATTTTGCATGTATATTGAGAAAATGCTCTCCTAAAATATGTTGCTGTTGTCCAGTATTAGGTAGATTACTATAGGATTATAGAAAAAAAAAATCCCTTCTCATCCCTATGGGTGGTATATGTCTTCTTCAACCTCAGGTCCTCTACCAGAGGCCTGGGAGTTTGAAGGTTCTGCGCAGTATCTTGGCTGTTCCTAGCATTGCAGTCTTCTGGACAGAGAGCTCTGATGTGGTTCCTGGGATCTGTTGGAGCCACTCTCCCAGCTTAGGAGTCACAAGTCCCGAGTGCACACACACTCTATATATTTGTGTAGTAAAATGCACTGTAGCCATGTTATACCTATACAGCACATCATAAAGTCACAGGAAAAATATACAGTGATTTTTTAGAGACTATTTAATAAAGTAAGCTCTAGTTTTTGATATATTCTGCTAATGCAGAATCATAAAATATCTCTGTGCAATTCACAATGAAGCAAGTAGCCTGTATCTTAAGACCATTTTTCATTACTAACATTTTTTTTATTTTTATTAGGAGTCTTCAAGGATTAATCATGGTTGGAAAACACTTGAACGCTGTAAATACTGCCAAGACAAAATTCATTACAGTTATTTGCAGTAAGAAAGCAATGATTTAAAAATAATAAAATATCTTGGTGTCTGCTTCACAGAAAACTTAGTGAAGCATCAGAAAAAACAGTTCGAAGTGTAAACAGGTATCATTTCACTGATGAAGGATATATATCCCCTTCCAAAGAATAAGAGACGGTGAGAATACAAAAGCTTCCTGGGGAGGTATGTCCCATTACACTCAGTTGAACTTATTTCTGAATAAATATATGTAGGATTAAGTTCTTAATAATGTAAAGACAAAATGATGTGTATGATAAGTTTCAGAAGCGTAGAGAACATTGGCCTCTTATAGCAAAAAAGTAAAATATATCTTGATACCTTAACTGAGTAAAGAAAGTTGAGCCTTTGTATCAAAATTGCATATTAATAGCAGCATGCCTTTTCATAGACTAGAGCCCACAAAATCAGGTATTTTGTGCTGTAAATTAGGGCAATGCACACTTTGAAATGGTGATTCATTTTAAAGCAGATTTACTCAAGTCATCACTGCACATACAGGTAGTCCTTGCTTAACCATTTGTTCAGCGACCATTTGAAATTACGACAGCGCTGAATGAATGGTAGTTACAACCAGTCCTCAAAGTTCCAGCCATTGCAGCACCCCTGCAACGTCCCATGGTCATGTTCTGCCCTGCATGAACTGCCCCTGCTTCAACTGCCCCCGCCTGCCTATCTCCTCCCAGCTCTGCCCTTTTGGCTGCCCTGCAGTCCACCACTTACCCCTGCCACGCCCACCAGACCTTCACCGTCATCTTCCCCTGGCTGCTGGCCCAGGACCCAGGTGCTGGGCAAAGGTGCAGCCCTGGAATGTGCTCAGTAAGTGCAGCAGGGTGGTGGAGCCTCATCTGCTGAAGGGAGCTGGCCGGGCCTGGCTGGAGAGGAGGCAGCAGGGCAGAGCTGGCAGAAGAGGCAGGATGGCGATGCGGGCAAAGGATCCCCATCTTTTGCCACCAGCATGAGGAGCGATAGTCCGCAGTCCATGAAGAGCACAGCAGGACAGGACAGCAAGGTGCAGCACACTCCATCAGATGGATGCTGCACCTACCTGGAGAAGAAAAAGGCAGTAAAAATAAGATTGTTTCAAAACCAGACTTTCACATAGTGCATCTGTAAATTCTGAGCACAGAGACACCTGAGATGTGATAAGTTGTCCCCTCTTACTTCCTCAAGAAGGGTCCCAAAGCTTTTCTCTCCATAATCCCGATTGTAACTATCCACACTCCTGGGAAGAGCTTATTATGTACACTGGCATCATCCTTTTTATTACATAAGGGAAAAAAAAATATTTGTGTGGGTTTACACATGGGGGGAAAGTACCAGACTTCCTCTGCCTTTTCCCTGTAACTTAGCCAAGCAGGGAAGGTATGCTAGAGTTAAAAGTCCTTTCAGAAAGGAAGTGCTGATTTAGTAAAGAAAGTTGAGCCTTTGTATCAAGGTTAGGGACTTACTGGGGGTGAAAGACATAGGGAAAAAGAAATAGAAGATCTGTATAACTAAATGAAAGAAACTTTTCTTATTGGTTGTTCCTCCAGAGAGTATTACACCCACATACCTAACAAGACAAATTTCCAACAGCTCAGATTATTTCAAAAATCCAGAATCCTAATCCAATTATTTACATTTGCTGCTTTCCTTACACAGTCAGTTATCCCAGAGACCTTGGTGAAGAATGGACAAAGCTACTTGAATCAGCCAATGCCAGCTCTGTAGGTCTTCCCAGAGTTGTATCACAAAATCTGAAGCTACTTTAACCATAACAGTATCAAGGTACTGCAGGAGAGGCAGACGGTACTGTTAGAATGTCACTGTGGAATTCCATACACCTAAGAATCCACCATCCAGTCAAGCAGTGGTAGGAAATCCATGATGACCTTGCTTGAGGAAATTGGTGCCATTGCTATTGGGACAGCTGTAGCATTTCAACTCAACTTTCAACAGTCTAAATATGGACTCAAAGGAATAGGCTGGGGTCAACCTCTATTGGGGGTTGGGTGAGGGTCTGTTTGCCTCAGACTATAGAGTGAATGGCCACAAAGCTAACAATGGCCATTCCTATAAAAATGTACTGTTTATAGGAATTCCTCCATCTTAAAATCTCAAACCAAAATATAATGAGTAATTTTCATAGTACAGTTATCCACGCAGTTCTGCTCTAGATAATTCAGAAATAAAACCATCTTGACTATATATTTTCTTTAAAGGACTAGTGAGTGAAAAACTCAATGACGCCATTAATGATATGCTGTCAGAAAAAGCCAGTATGTTTGTAGAATTCATATGCTTTCATTAATTCATGAATCCCTAAATATTGTGATAATTTTTTGTAAATTCAACTGAAGTGAATGTGTTTTTCTGTTTTAAGCAGCCACATGATGGCAGTATTTTGTGGCAAGACATTTTCTGCTACAGTATATAGTTCATGTAGAATATGTTACTAGTTAGAAGTTCATGAATCCATTCAGATTTGCTGGAATATTTATAAAAGTTTAACAATATAAGACTGAAAAAAGTGACTGCCCTTTTTATACTTTGAAGGTGACAAATAAGCTTTTCAGAAAGGAACCCTTTTCACAGTGGTCAGCTTTGGCCATTTTCTTTATTCATGTGGGGTTTTGCATCCTACATCCTAATGCATTTCTATGTTATATTGAATTTTAAAAGTTTGGATTCATGTCTATAAAATAAATTAATTTTGTTTACATGATTATGAAAGTTTAAATATATTTGGCAAATTATAAAGTAATTTTCTACGAAATTATAAAGTAGTCTTCTGCCAAGTTTATACCATAAGCCGAAATACGCTTTCTTGAGACAGTTGATTTCACTGAAAGTTCAAAATAAACATACTTAATGTTAGGGGCTGTTTAGCAGCTAGAGCTTCCACATCTACTGACCCTGTTGTGCTGATGGTTATATTTCTCTTTCTGATGATATTCATTATCTTCTAGAAAACAGCATCCATGTGGTCTATCATACTTTGAGTCATATGACATCTGGATGGTTACATTCCTTTCCAACCCTGAAGTTAGAATTTACCACTTGATGAATTTGTACTGATAAGCAGCTGAGCAAAGTGTCATTTCTCTGAAAATTGCCTATTGTCTCTGTGCTCTAAAATAGAAATGTAAACCTAGACTTTTCTTTAGTGGAACAGAGGCTGGATTGACCAGATTTTAGTATTTTGATGTATTTATAAGGATAGCTGCCTAAAGAGAGAAGTTACTGCTTTTATGGACATAGCAGCAAGGTTAATATGTCAGAACCAGAAATAATAGAGTTTGAAGTCTTCAGAAAAGCAAGTATATAGAAATTCAGACCAAAACTGTAATGCATGGATATTATGGCAGAACTGAAGCTGGGATTTGGTGTTCTAGTTCGCTACTTTGAAACTGAGAGCAAAAACTATATCTATAGTTAATTTTTTTCCTCCACTTGTTTGGAGGAAACATAGCCAGAGTTTTGAGAATGGGAAAAATGTATAAGTATAGAAGTTTTCAAACATTTAAATGTAAAGGAATTCTGCACAGGGACTTTTGTTCAGTAGTACTAGGAACTGCCCATCCAGAAGCAATCTACAACTCATAGTTTTAAAAAAACTGCTCATGATCTTTCAACCATAACAAGGGAACAATATTAAAAATGTTTGTATAAATTAGGGGGGGGCGACATTGGTAGGAATAAGTAAATGAGATGGACTGTTAGAAGACCTGCTATATTTAATCAGTTGCTTAGATCCTAAGTCATAAAATTTGTGCTCACTGATGTCCCCAACTAATTAGTAGCATATTTTAAAAAGAAAATACAAATTATTTTTAAATTAATACTGAAATTACAAACACATGGATGGCAAGAAAATTAATGGGAAAGACATTCCTTGTTTTATGTAAGGTAGCACCTGCTGTGAAGTATGCAAACCCTCAAATGCACATTTTTACAGATTACATTAATTAAATTAAATGTGCTTATTCAGCTGAAATTTCTGAGAGGCAGCACTAATTTCAGTTTGAAACTATTACCTTGGAGTGAGATAATTTTATAATTCCTGTTAAATGATACAGGTTTTCCCTCTCCTTTTGTTGTAAAGTGAGCCTATTTAAATCATTATTCTTTGCTTACAATTATATCACTTAAGTGTTTGAAGTTTGGGATTCCTGAAAACATTCTAAGTATCCCAGGACATACTAAAGCAATTACATTTATAAACATGTAAACATTTCCTGGCCTAGTGATAGAACTGCATTCACTTTGATTTAGTAGAAAGCCTGATCCATGATAGCAAAGGCATTTAAAAAAAATGAATGTGATATGACAACAGGATTTCCAGGGGATAACATGCTCATTTATTTTGCTTCACTGTTGCTTCTGTTCATCAAAGGTGTGCCAAGTTTTGAAGCCTAAAAATGAGCCAGATATAGTAAGACTTACTTATTGTAATCCTGTTGAAATCAATGGGATTTAAGTTGCCATTACTAATAAACCCATTGATTTTACTTTACATGCTTTTGGTATGACTATGTCTGGATCCAGTCCATCGTAAATACAGTTAATAATGGAATCATAAATAATCTAAAAACTTGTTCTTGTGGGCAGGAAACAGTCTGCATCTATGTCTTTAAACTTTGATTATAGCAGGTATTTAATAATTGAATTTGCTTGAAAAATGAAAATGTAAATTGGGTTTGAGTTTCAGATAAAACGCACCATTCATGGAATAAGACCTTTACTATAATAATTTCATAAAAATGATTTACTTGTTTATCAGCTCAACTGTTGAATTTGGAATCCTATTGATTTGTGAATACAGTTTTTATTTGTGGTTAATAGTGGAACTATGCTGTTCCTTTGTGGAAATAAATATCCCTAATTCATATAATTTTAATAGAAGGCTATATGTAAGTCTGGCTGTATTTTCACTAAGTCAGTATGGTGTCCTCTGATATGTTACCTAGGAGTAGAGGACCAAAAAAGATATCAAATAAATATATGGAGGTACCCTCCCTTTTTTAAAACATTGGCACGTGGTACCATGTTTCTAATTTCTAGTTCTGTTTCAAAACCCAGGAAATCAGAATATAAGAAATACTTTCCATAATACATGCCACACGAGCTATAAGATTAGTATCCATGTACCCAATGCCTTTAGGTTGGGGTGCAAGGCATTCTTTTTACAGCTACAATTTTCTGAGTCACCAGAACAGAGTTGTTCCCTGAGAAATGATGGCTCACACATCTCTGCAAGGAAAGTATTTTCACCAAATTCCAGCTACAGTAACTGGTCAGACAGAATTTAAACATTCACTACATTAATGTCAAGTTCATTTAAAACCAGCAGTTACTGTATTATTTTTTTGCTCTTTGTCATCACTGCAGTGGCTTTTAGAAGTCACTTGTTATCATATTGCCTTTCTTTTTTATATCTCTTTTTATATCTCTTGTTTTTTATTTCTCTTTCCACTCCTTTTTGTTGTTTCTTTTCAGAAATCAGCTTCTGATTTCATAAGCCTTTCATGTCCCTAGTACTTTGTTTTCTGTCTTCCTTTTCTTCCACCCAACCACTTTAGTTATACAAGGGAAACTTAAATTTCTATCAGAGGGTTTTTGACATTGAGTTGTTTTTCATTATGATGCAAAGAAGAAATGCACATTCCTGAAGGTAAGGGCCCTTGAATATTAAACATTTTTAAAATGAGTATTTTAGAACAGCAAAGTGTCAGGCTGGCAGCTGAGTCATGGCATGTAAACATTCCCACCACTGCGAGTGCTAATGTTGTGTGGCATGTAAAATTTTTAAAAAATATGTCTTTTTTTCAATCACTTGCAAAACCCCAATGACCTCTCACAGAACTCTAGGATTCTGCACAAACCCAATAGAAACGAGCTTATATACACACATCTGGCATCTGAATATCTTTTCCAAAGCCTTTAATGCTGCTCTACCAAGTGCTAGTCTATTTCTTGACTGCTGGTTCTTTTACTGTTGGTAGTTGATCCTAAAAGGCAGAAATTATCTGCCACTTCAATATATTCACTGTCAGTCCCAAGGCTGGTTGCTGTACCTGTTGTCATTAATTTGGTTTTCTTTATATTTAATCTTAGTCCCATTTTTTTTACTGTGCTCCTTGACTTTCATTACTAGATCTTGCAGATCATTTGCATGTTCAGTTATCAAAGAAGTGTCATCAGCCTAGCCAGGTTATTTATGTTTTTTTTTCTCCAGTTTTAAAATCATGCTCACCTTCTAGTCAGCTTCCCTCAATATACTTTCATATAGGTTGAATAAATGAGGGGAGAATATCCAGCCTTGTCTCACTCCTTTGCTGACCCATTTTAGTTAACTACTGCCCTGTCTCCAATCTTCCCTTTTGAGGGAAGGTTATTGGGAAAATGGTGGACTGCGCCTGCTGAGAACCCTGGAGAAAGCGGATTATCTAGACCCATTTCAGTTGCGTTTCAGGCTGGGGTTTAGTATGGAGACAACTTTGGTCACACTTGTAGATGACCTGTGGTGGAGCTGGGATACATGCATCTATCCTTATGCTTCTTGATCTCTTGGTGGTTTTTGATGCTGTTAATTACAGTATCCTGGGCCAGCTCCAGGGATTGGAAATTGGGTACACCGTTTTATGGTGATTCTTATCCTTCCTTCAGGGCCGATTCCAGTCAGGTTTGGGGGAGAGAGGTCACTCCCCAGGCTCTGCCTCAGGGCTTTACTCTCTCCTCCCATTCAGTATCTACACATTGGCCCAAAGTATTGGTACCTGTCCACTCTTTTCCAAAGAATCTCACTTTTGCCATGAAAAAAGTTGAAACTGACACAAGTAAATGGCATCCACCATTTTTCATTTCATAGTCCATCGAGCAGACACTGGACTAAAAAGAAAGATACCAATAAAAACACCGCAGGGGCTCCACAGGGACACTGTATCCAGGCCTGGGAAATTACTAAATAATGATAATCAGCTGCGGAATTCTCAGACTTGAATCCACACATCTTAAGAGTTGCCAAATTTGAAAAACACTGATTTAGATGAATGCCTTTGCTCAGTTAATTTTAAGCAACAGTTACTTACTGCCCTGTGTCATAAAAAAAGCCTTGTCCACCTTTCAATTTCCTTGAAGAGTAAGCGTTTATATAATGCTCAAATAGGGTGTGAAGGCAAAAAAGCACCTCCATTTGTTTATCCTTGGCTTCTGATATTTACAGGTATATTTCTACTGGATTCCTTTACTGTTTGTTGGTTGTTCTTCATTACACATTATCATTGTATAATGTAATGTTCTCATTATCATTTTACTATATCTTAGTTTAGATAAATGAAGTTCCAAGTGTATATGCAATTATATTACCTCTTGACAGAATAAAAAAGTGATATATCAAAATAGAAAAGTTGCTTAATATGGAACTCTTTACATTATTATAATCCCGTGAGAAGGGTTCATTAATGAATACCATTCCCATCTCTATTACACCCTGAGAGGCTTGCCACGCAGCTCAGTGAAGGTTAGATGGTTTTTAAAAATGGCAGTCATGGTAAGTATTTGGCACATATATGCTACAAGAGATGAACAAGACCAACTGTGACATTATCTTTGTTTGCCAAAAATAGCATCCTGGAAAGTCTAAAGAAAAGCGTATTATGCTTGTTAACCTCTCCTATGTCTGCTGCAGAACCATCAAAGAAAGGCTTTACGGCATTAGGATGCAGCATCCCCTTTCAAGGTCCGCCTAATGCTCAGACAATTGAAACCCAATACACAGTCAGCAACAAAAGGGAAGGAATAAATAGCTTTGACAAGGCCCTGACTGAGGTGGTATTGAAACCTGGTCCCATGCACATATACTTGCTCTGCAAAAATAAAGTACTCAGCAAAAATGAAGTATTTTTACAAGCTGCCTCCCCACCCTCTGTCTTTTAATATATGGAAGAGTCTTGAAGTAAGGAGGACATACTAAAACACTAAGTCCAGGTCACACAATACACTCAATCTGGCTACTGAACTAACCCATTTTCTGCATTTGCACAATACATTGAACCCTAAACTGACCAATAGGCTGGGTTCGTGCAGCATGCTAAGACACAAAAACCTAAGGTTAAAACTAAATTTAAATTTTAGCAAACTTAGCATATTGTGTGAATGTAGTCTTAAACGTGTAACTAATTTGGTGAGGTATGTTGTGTGAATACAGCTTAAAAATTCAGGGTATGATACCATCAGCTTTATACTGCCACTCTTAAGCCCAGCAGGAGATGCTGCCAGAGTCCAGTCCCAGTGCCTGGAGGCTGTTGGGTCTGGTTGGAATGAAACAGACTAAAGTTGAATCCAAGCAAGACCAAATTACTATTCATTCATTGCAGTTGTCTATGAGCTCCAGCAGTACTCCTGAGGGAGCAGGCCCATAACTTGGGGGTTCTTTTGGAGACTGTACACCAACCAGAAATAGGGCGGGTGGGGTCTGATGAATGTCAAAGCCACTGTCATGGACAAAAGCCAGAGCATCCAGGAGTACATCTGTAAGATGACACCCAAAGATAAGCTGCTGAGAGAATGCCTGAGGCAGCAGCAGACATGGGAGGAAATCAAGCAGAGGAGGTGCCATGGCAAGACAAGACCCTCCATAGGATGTACCATTGACAGCTGAGGTGGCTGACCTTGGGAAATCCTACCAGTGGCTGGAAAGGGATGGACTAAAAGATAGCACTGAGGCACTGATTATAGCAGCACAAGAACAGGCTCTAAGCACCAGATCCATAGAAGAAGGGGTCTAGCACACTAGACAAGACCCAAGGTGCAGACTGTGCAGAGAGGCCTCAGAGACAGTCCAACACACAGTGGCAGGGTGTAAGATGTAGGCAGGAACAGCATACACTGAACGGCACAACCATGTAGCTGGCATTGTGTACAGGAACATCTGCACAGTGTGTGGGCTAGACCCTCCCAAGTCCAGATGGGAGATTCCACAGAAGGTTGTGGAGAATAAGAGGGTTAAGATCCTGTGGGACTTCCAGATCCAGATGGGCAGGCAGGTACTGGCCAATCAACCAGACATTGTGGTAGTAGACAAGGACCAGAAGGCAGCGGTGGTGATAGATGAAGTGGTGCCAAGTGACAGCAACATCAGGCAGAAGGAGTATGAGAAGCTGGAGAAATACCAGGGCCTGAAAGAGGAACTAGAGAGGATGTGGAAATGGACAGGTGGAGGCTGTGACCAGGACAGCTTTTGCCCAACTTTGGCTGGTTCACCAACTGGAGTAAAAAGATTTGGCTGCAGTGATTCATGTCCTTCTCACTGTGCGGTTAGACTTCTGCAATGCACTCTACAGTTGGTGCAAAATACAAAGGCCTGCTTATTGATTGACACTAGTTGCTATAATCACACTACATGTATCTCTCAGATCCTGCATTGGTTACCAATAGGTGCAGTTTAAAGTGCTAGTTCTGATTAATAAGGCTGTCTGTAGCTGTATATGGCTTCGAACCAAGGTTCTTCCAGAACTACATACTCCAAGCTGTGTTGACGTATCTGAGGAGGTCTTTGTGCTGGTCATGCCCCAGTATTGTGAATGAAGGTGCCTGAGACCAGAAAGCATTTTTTGATCATGGTGCCTAGGCTATGGAATAGCTTATTATGTCCTTTATTTTTTTTATGTTATTATTGGGTTTGATTCTAACCTTTTGAAGTTGTTAGGGTTGCCAGGTTAATTTTATTTTTTACACAATGTCTGGGATTTTTTGTAATTGTTTTTCTTTAGTGTGGACATTTTATTGCACTATTTAGTAAGCTCTCAGAAGTCTGAAGAATTCAGCAGCTTTCATTTTTTGAAAAAAAATATTTTTAATAATAAAATTACTAATATTCAGAGCTTCCAGTTTTTAAATGCTCACTCATATTTAAAAGCTCCTGCAAACAGGAAACCAATAGAACAGGGAAAGTGTTGCCTTAGAATTGATACGTTTAGTTTCCTATTTATATATATATTTTTAATGTGGAGGATCATCTTTTTTTTAAAGCGGTGTGTACGTGCCATTCTCCCATATTCTGAACTAGTATGGTCCATTCTGCTACTGTAGGATTCCAGTGTCCCATTCTCTGCAGCCGGCAGTAGCAGAGAACCTACCTATATAGTAAAGCCAGCTCACAGGCTTGCCCTATTATTATGATAGATCATCTTGCCTTGGGATTTCTTTAAAGGTTAATAACAGGGTTCTTTTGACTTTACACACCTCAGTGATATGGATATCCTGGTTGCCCTGACATGCAGTAGTAATGAGGCATTAATAAAATTAGCATAAAAGAAAACAACAAAACAAAATATTGGGAAATCCACAATTGGATCATAATATTGGGATCCTAGCATCTGACTTCTAGCTCTCTCTTACTATTTTCCAAATCTGATTCACCCTTCAGAGCCACTATTTTTTGGTCCCTAGAAAATAATACACAATTCCTAGTGAGAGAGAGCAACATTTAGAGCATTTGATGACTACAGCAGAGTTAAAACAAAATGTGCATGGGACAATCGGCCATTGCAGGTAAAACAGTGCAGAATCTCACATCATCATGGTTTTCAAATGGGTCCATTCATGCATTCAGTTGAAAGTTACCAAATTTGGAACTATCAAGTGAGATACATCATGAATATATGAAATTGCACTGATATACCAGTTGTCACATAGTTTTACAACTTTGAGGTTTTAGTGAGGTAGCTGTCATGAGCACTGATGGTGAGCAGGAGGAGGCCCCTATCCAGGGGGGAAAACGCATGCATAGTAGCGAGAATTTGAGCTGTCATTCAAAGAGACACAGAACAGACCCGCCTTGACTTTTGGGGTTTATCTGTATGGGTTTTCTCACACCTCTTCAGTTTGGTAGGATTTTCTGTCTACTGTAGCAGTAATAAAACACTAGAGACCTATTCCTCATCTCCGCATGGTTCCTGCTTGTCAGGACAGTAGCCTTCTACTATTCTAAAAGGTACAATTGAGAATCAAGCAACAAAGTTGAGACAAAATTCAAGTGATGTCAGTATTGCTTTCCTATTGTCTTCAAGTTATGCTTGTTGGCTGAAACAAACTCATCCTAGCATTATGCTATGGCTAACTCCCAAGCAACCCATTAATGTTGACTGTAACCAGTGGGGATTTGTTTCAAATGCACTGAAATGGCCATATAATTTGAGATCATGATATCATGCTTAAACATAGCTAAATAAAGACAAAGCAATTGTTCTATTTTTAAGAAAGAGATTTCATATCAGCCCTACACTATAGCACTCTGGAAATTTATTTGGATTGAAATGCAAAAGAAAATGACATCTACCAGCCCTTGCATTCAAAAACTCCCTGTGGTTATCAGCTTCAAGGAGGACATAAAAAACAAACAACAAACTCCATTATCTCTAGCATTTTTTCAATAAGAAATGCTGCAGTTAAAGCCAGCAAAGCTACCCCCCCCCAATACATCCATCTATTGTTCAAAGTACAGAACAACAATTGGAGGGTGTTCTGGCATGCTAAAAATAGAAAGGCAGCTGCTGCTGTCCATTTCTGAGTAACTGAGAATAAAACAATGCTCAAGTATTGTCTGCATTACTGGAGTAGTGACATTGGAATCACTTCCAAAGGACCCAAGGGGTGGATCAGCAAGTTATTTATAAATGGAACTCATTTTTTCCCCCCAAAGTCATTGCACTTCCTTAGTCTTCTGCATCAAGTTCTTTTATCAAATTCTTTCTACGGGGGTTTGGTGGTCATGATGGCGACTGAAGGCAAAATATATAATGAATGAGGTGAGATGTAAAAAGGCAAACACTTCCAAATTCAAAATGAACTAGTGGATTTAAGAGAAGTCTCATTTGAGTCATGTTTGTCTCATGGGGAAGTCAAGGACATATTCATGTAGTTTATGGAAACGGTACAAAAGTGGTATGCCCATGCTTTCTTCCAGAATGTTTTTCAACTTCCGAGTCTAGCCTACCACCCTGGGCTTTCTTAGTAGTCTCTCTAATCCAATTGCTAACCAGATCTAACCCTGCTTAATGTTTTTTAAAGTCAGCCCCTTTCTGCTTTCTGACTTAGTTTAAAAATGCTGTCACATCCCCAGAGAATCTCAAATAAATTCCACTTTGGGAAGACTGAAAAATCAGATAAATGATATCTGGTACAACAGGGTTCAAACTGTTTGAATGATTAAAATGAGATTGTGGGTTATTTATGTATGATAGACATTACTTACCCATTTTTCAGGACAGTGATTTTCCCATGGTGGCTTAGATTATATATAATTCAGTATCAAGATTATGAGGTCATGAAATAATCAAACAAATTTTAAGAATGAGCAGGTTAAAAGGATAAAACTTTTCTATTAAAACTAAAAGAAACAAATGCTTAAGTCCTGTTTAAAAATAGCAATAGATGGAATCAACAATATATCTCATAGAAATGAACTCTATAGGGAAGGTCCATCCTGAAGACCTGATTTCTGCTGCCTGCTAACCTGCTTTGCACATTTACATGGGAGTAACTTTCATTCCATTCTATTTATTTTGGGGAGATGTATAGAATTGTCTTCTTAATACATACAGAATGAGACATCTATTAATTTAAATATTACATGAGCATGTACAATCAAAAGACTGCATGATAAAGGACAATAAGTTTAATGGCCCTTTATCCATACTCAAGATTTAGCACAGTATTGGTTAAATCAAGTAAGTAATGATAAACGATAGCACTATATGAATACTCACTGAAATCCCCATTAAACAGAAGATATGTATGCAAATAACTCTAGATTACATAGAAAGGCTTCCAGTGATGGGGACTTAAACACTGTATTTCAAGTTGAACAAACTCGAGTTATGGCCAGACTGAGATGATGATAGATATAGATATAGATATATAAAAATATACTTCTTTGGAACTAGAGTTATCCTAACTCCATAAATTCCCACATGAATTGTTCAGAAAAACAATATAATGCATTTTAGATATGAGAGAACACTTACATCTATGTTTGTATGTTTCACAGTTAAGCACTAGGTAGTATTGTAAAAATTTCTTGGAAATCCTCAATATAGTAACTAACTTTTAAGCACTAAAGCATGGAATATTACCAAAATAGGACACAAGATCCTATCCTATCAGGTATAGAGATGGTAAATACAGTTTCAAATCATTTTAAAATAATTTTACTCCTGGGTCTACCTCTAGCTCCCAATGCAAGATACAAGATGCATTTAAAGGTCAGCCTCAAATGTTCTTCATATAATGCACAAGCATAAACATGGAGTACCTCAGGGCTCTTACTCGGTTATAACTACAGCATACAACCATCCCTGACCAATCAGAAGGTGGGTGACAATCTACTTGTAATTTGCAATTTCTGATTCCCACTTGTGCAATAACAACAACAAAAACATTTGTTGGCCTGAGGTAGCTTCCAAAAATGAACAAAAACTTGGGGAGAAACCAGGAGTTCCCTTTTATGTGAAAAGATTGTGAGCTCAATTAACTCATTTTTGGTACTGAATGCAAATTCCTGAGCTCAGGATGTGCTCATTGCTCTCTTTTCTTTAATTCTTAATCATATATATGTCTTTTTTGCCTATTTTGTTCTACTAAAAAACAACTAATTCCAACAAGTTTGAAGTTGGTATATCCCTGATTACCAACTTCAGTGGTGTCAGTCCATGGAATGCTCAAGTGTCAGTCCATGTTCAAGTGTCAGTCCATGGAAATGCTCCATTATATAGGAGAGCTGTACACAGAACTGGAGATGGCAGTCTTCTAAGTCTTCTTCTAAGACTGCCATCTCCAGTTCTGTGTACAGCTCTCCTATATAATGGAGCATTTCTGTGGACTGACACTTCCAACATTTTGAAGTGGAATCCATTTGTAAGCAAACTTTCATATAATTCAGGCCCAGCTCTTACAAACTATTGATGGGGTAACTGATCTGTAATATCCATATGGCTGATGGTAGATGCTGGAGATGCTGAAACAGGCTTCCCGATCCTTTGGTTTAGAACTACCAGGATCTTTCCCAATAGCCAATACATATTACTTGTTACAAATTTATTGCCCGAAAACGGGTCTTATGGACTATCATGGGCTATTTGGGCAAATAATGTAAGATTTGAATGTGAATAATGTTCAGTAGTTCACTCTGTTTATGTTCTGTACTTGATTTGATTCTCTTAGATGCAGAGCACGGTATCAATTTCTCAGCATGGGATCTCAGGGCACAACGGTCACTTAGCTTATCTTTATACATCAAGGTATGTTCTCCCTGTTCTTATGGATTATTTCTATGTAGACAAAAGGATTTGGATCTGAATTATACTCCTGAAATTCACTCTGTTGTTTAAGGGTTTTTTCCTGTATGTGAGAGTAATCTATGAACTAAATTATAGCAAAAAGCAATTATCAGTGAAAGTGCCATATCCTGAGCCAGCAGATATATCTTTTTGCAGATTAATATTACATCTGTAGAGCATGTCCTGAAAATTCAGAGAGTGGGAGACATAAGAAACCTGGTAAGCAATGATTTTTGGGGTCAGTAATTTATTTCTATATTTTGATGCAGAAATTTGATCATCCTCTTGCTTATCCATTCAAAAAGACTAATGAGATAGTGGATAGTTGCAAATCACAACATCCAGGGTAGGTCCTGCAATAGAGGGTTAAGAAGAAGTTTCTCTGAACAAGAGATTTGGTATGGGCGGCATTGTCCATTTTCCAAGCTTATCCTAATACGTCATTTGTATTTTGAAGAAAGAGAAGCGCTTCAGTCCCTTCAAGCGCAGGGCCCTTTCCATTTCCAGAATGGCTGACAGGGAAAGCTGCTCGTTTCTTAATAAATAAAAGTGTTTATACCTTACCTCTGATGGGTCATATCCATCTGATACAAATTAACAACAAAATCCCTATCCCTGGCTAAAGTATGTACAGAAATATGCTTTTTCCTTGGTTTAACATCACGCCATGCTGATCATAACTTAATCACAAATTATTAAAAGATCTGGAAATTTAGGGATCTCTCACCGAGTTTGTATATCCCAGTCAGGATAATAGTTTCATCCTATATGTCATTCTGAAAACAAGTAAAGTCAGCTTAGAAAAAAGTCAGTCTGAGAGAGTTGTTTGGGAGTGGGTGGGTGCATGTTCAGAGCAAGTAGCTTGAAGAATGTGGTTCATTCTGCCTCTTGTTTGCCCAGAGGTTAAACTGCTCACAGCCCAGTAAGTCAAGTTCTAGCATTGCATGCATGATAATCTGCAACAACTGTATGTTTTATACGGCTGACACCCAGCTGCACGCTGGAATTTGGCACGTGCTGCTATTCAAAATAGTACTTAAGAAAAAAGACCTTAGAATAACTGCGGTTCTTCAGAACAACCAGTAGCCCTAGCTACAAGTGTCTACCAGAAAGGCCTTAATTACACTGTCCAGACAGGACTTTAAGACTCTTAGCTGCCATCTTCTTTGCAAATGAATGAAGAAGTTTAGCTGCTAAACTTTCACCGAGAATCACATTCTTAAAGTCAAATGTACCCTTGTCCCCACTGAACAGAATCCCAATGATCCCCAGCATATAGCTAAGTCAAGGTTTTCTTCTATGTCTCTATCTGAATTACTATACATTCATTGGGAAAAAGATACTATTTTATTTTATTATTTTATTTTGTTTTTGCATGCAGTACTTTTTTTGGACCAACTACGTTGACAGGATGTCAGAAAGTTAGCATGAATTATGCCACCTTTGGAGTATGCAATAGAAAAGCTGGCCAGCCAATCATAACAAGTAATAAAACTAGTAGTTATTCCAATCATCTCAGTCCCTTTGTCTTGGCAAAGCCTGCACATTTAAAGAAGGGCAAGTATTTCCTTGGCTTCCTTTTAAAAATGGGCAGAATGTAGCCAAATTAAGGCATACAGTAGATAAGGTAACGGAGACCTGTGACTGCATGATCTTCATCATTTAATTTTTTTTCTAATAATAATAATGTATTAAATTTGTATGCCGCCTCACTCTTAATGACTTTGGGCAGCTCACAACAAACCAAGACATTATAATACGGTAAAATCAATAAAAGATAAAAGATACAGAAAAAAAGATGGCCAGAGGCCTGGGTGAAGAGCCAGGTCTTCACAGCTCTTCTAAACAGCAGAGTGGGGGCCATCCAGATTGCAGGGGGAACCTCATTTCTGAGGGCTGGAAAATTCTAGGGCTGTGTATTGCTTTGTATTCATTTTCATAAAGGTGCTGTGGAGTGCAAATGGTGCAAACGTAGCACTACTTTTTAAAATAGCTGTGACTTTTCCCAGAACTTTTGGTAACTGTGGAGAGCAGCTATGGTAGTCACTTGAAAGAGTTGCAGAGAAGTGCTTCATTCATGTCCCCATGTGCCCTGAAACATATTCTGGAATCAAATATGAAGAACTGCACAGCCCTAGAAAACATAAATGTACATATGCTAATATTTGTCAAAATTTGGAATTATCTCTGTTGATATATCCATTTTGATTTCTCTTATCTTACCTGGAGAATGTTAAATATACTTCTAAGTATCCATTTTAAATCAATGAGACTTCAATGTGCTTATTTTTCTGGGCTGTACCTGATGAATTTTATAAGTAAACTACAAGGCATTTACGAACACTAAGGGTATCGCCAGAAACAGCTTCCAGTATGCAAAACCTTGCTGTAACAGCAGGAGCAAGCTGGGTCTGATAATGTACAATGTATAGTACCCAGTAATGCAATCGACTGGAGGGAGGCTTTCTGTATTGATCTGAAATTACATCCAGTAATGTTCTCAGGCTCATTTCTGCCTTTTTTCTTCCTTCCCTTTTAAAGATATATTATGAAAGGAAAACAATCAAGCAAACCAATCATGGGAAGGTTACAAATGGAAGACAATGCCAGCTGAGGATCTCCCCAGCTTCTTCCTAGAGGGTATGGATTACATGGCCTACTGGATGAGAATCCACAGACACAATAAGAGCAGAGAAGTATGAATGTTTTGCCTTTAATGGCCACAATGGGCATGCATGCAATCTTCTTCATTCACTTTCATTCTTCATTTTGCACCGCCATTGTTCTAGGTGTCTTTTTGCCCATTTAAACCAGGAGGCCCCTGGGTTGGCAGCCAGAGAGAAGACATTCCTTCTTTTGAAACATCTTGTGTTGTTTCTCATGCAAACAGGAATCCTTCTAATTACTCACTGTGAATCAAAATGAAGTAATTGCTGTCACAAGTTCTAATAAGAACAGTGTTGGAGAAATATAACATTCCCAGGAAGAACCAAATAGCTTTCTCTTTTTCTTCAGATTGCTCCTTCAGAGAATTAGTGTGACTGGGGGAATTTTATTTATTATTTGTTTATTATTAAATCAACCTTTCTGATTGTATAAGTATTCAAGAACCATTCATCTATATACAGTAGATCACTGGGTAATCTTGACCAATCACCTTTGATTAACTTATCTTTTTTGTTTGTTTACTTTGTTGAACTTACCTAGCTCACAAGTTTATTGTGAAGGTAAAAATAAGGGGCCATGTAAACAAATAATTCCTTCAGTATCTTTTGTTCTGCTTTGAGTCTAAGGAAAGAGAAGCAATAGCGGTGGTCAAAGACCCAAAGTAGAGTCACAGAGACATGCACTCTGGCACAGAGCCTGATCAGACTTCATCATTCCATCTAATTGGAATATGAGCTGGTTCCACTAATCCTGACCCCAAAGGACCATTGACACCACTATTTGGAGGCACAGTGAACTGAACACTGTAGGCATGTGAGGTTGCAAGGCCAGTCTTTGCGAGTAAATGAGCAACAGTTATGAAAAATCAGCTCTGGCTCAGTTTGGAAGGGCTTGGCAATTGCATTAGAGCATTCATTACCTTCTCCTAGAAACCATGATGCTCCTTCAAACTGGACCCTTTGATTTTTACTGGTCCTGTAACAATGCTTTTCGCACAATGCTTCTGCTATGGTTATAAACATGACTCATGACAATACCAAGGTCAACAACATGAGTGCCAGTGTGCCTTCTACCCCTTCAAGCTAGTTTCTACTGTTGTCCAAAATTAAATTAAAATCAAAGTTTTTAAAGCTTAAGTTTCATGAAATCACCAAATCTCACAAGATTTTAGTGATCTTTGTTGGCAGATGCTGGGAAAGCCTTTAGCCCAGGAGAGGTCAACAAAAGTCACACACCAAGCATTTCTATAAAAAATAATTTATTTACAGAAAGCAAAAACAAAAGCAAAACATTTAAAGGACTTAGCTCTCATTGAGAGCTACCTGGCTTGCTACATGCCGGCAGAGAGAAAAAAAAGGAAGTGAAGAACAAGTCCGGGCAGGTCCTCCCATCCCCCAGGCTATTTGCATGAAGCACGTGAGAGGAGACAATCTAATACAACCCCTTCACCTGGCCAAAATGATTTGTTACAATAGCAGTCTTAATCTATTAGTAGGAAAACCTCAACACTCCCCTTTTTACACTATAGATTAAGTTGCAAACCAATCTTCTCTGACAACTCTTTGTGTCTTGGTACCGGAAGAGGTTTGGTTAAAATATCAGCAATCATGTCTTTTGATTCACAATATTTTAACATTATTTCTCCTTTGCTTATCATATCTTTGATATATTGATATCTAATATCGATATGTTTTGTTCTACTTCTGCAGGCTTCAGATTTTGCCATAGCAATGCAAGCTTGATTATCCTCATAAACAGTTATAGGCTGGTTCACTTCCATGCCTATGTCTTTTAACAAATGTTTAAACCATGTAACCTCATTACAGGTTTGTGTTAGAGAATAAAACTCTGCTTCTGCAGTGGAAAGAGCAACAAGTGTTTGTTTTCTAGAATGCCAGCCTAAGCTAGATCCAGCAAATTGAATTAAAATCCCAGAAGTGGATTTTCTGTCACTGACATCTGCTCCCCAGTCAGAATCGGCAAAAGCCTGCAATTTCTCAGTTCCAGAGGCATTTAGCTTCAGGCAATAATTCTTTGTTCCTTGCAAATACCTCATTAACCTCTTCAGTGCTGCTTTTCCAGTAGATGTAGGCTTCTCTACCTGTCTACTTAAAATGGCCACAGAATTTGAGATATCTGGGCGAGAATGATTTGCAATGTACAGTAAACTTCCAATTGCAGATCTATAGTTCTCTGCCTCAGTTAATTGAGTTTCTCCTATATCTTTCTGAAAATCTATTATCATCGGAGTAGAGACTGGTTTACAGTCTTGCATATTAAAATCTTCTAGGAGCTTTTGAATTTTACTACGTTGGTTTAACAGGAAGCTACCATCCTTGTCTCTGTGTACTTCCAAACCTAGGTAATTGGTCACAACTCCAAGGCTTTTTAATACGAAATGGCTTTTCATGCAGGCTTCAAAATCAAGCCTTTGTTTTTCTGTTGATGTGAATAGCAGCAAATCATCAACATAAATGCACAGATACATATAGCCTTGTTTGTCCTTCTTCATATATACACAGGGATCTGCTTTTCCTTTTTCAAAACCAAAATTCTGCAGTTTTTCATCTACTTTTTGGTTCCAGGATCTAGCAGCTTGTTTTAACCCATAGATTGACTTCTGCAGTTCACAGACTAGATTCTCCCCTTTTTCATAGCCAGGGGGTTGCTGCATGTATAATCTGTGGTCTAAATCACCATAAAGAAATGCAGTTTGAATGTCATAGTGGTTAACTGACATTCCCTTGAGTGCAGCAACTTTTAACAGTAATCTAATTGATTCACCTTTAGTAACTGGTGCAAAAGTCTTGTCAAAGTCTAAATCTTTCCTTTGAGTGAACCCTTTTGCAACCAACCTTGCTTTATATTTTTGGATTTTGCCATCAGCATCCCTTTTCAGTTTGAAAACCCACCTACAACCCAGACAGCGTTCATTGGGAGGTAGATTTACCAGTTTCCATGTTTTATTTTCTTTCAAGGATGCTAATTCCTGTTGCATGGCAGAATGCCAATTTTGTGCAATCTCAGGTGGTAAAGCATTCACTTGTTCTAAAGACTCAGGTTCTGTGAATATGTGAAAAGCCTTTACTGTTTCAGCCTGAAAACGTGATGGAGGAACGCCTTTATTACTCCTCTGAGATCTGCGAGGTAATACAGGGCTTAAATTTTGACTCCTATCACTTTCCTGAGAAGCATCTGTCTCATCAGACAGATCTTCAGTTTGCTTTTCTGATTTAATGTCCTCATCAGGCAAAAGATCACCATCAGCAAGTCCTTGCTGTTCTCTTGTGGTGGTCAGTTCAACTGGAGAGCTAGAATTTAATCTCCCCCAGTTTTGTTCAGCAAAAGAAGCGCTTTTGCTAATTATTAATTTCTCTCCCATTATGAACCTGTAGCTCCTCTGGCTTTGTTCATAGCCAACAAAGATGGCTTTCTTTGTTGTGGGGCCTCCTTTCCTTCTCTGCTGTTTTGGAATGTGAACCCATGCAGTGCTACCAAACACTCTAAGATGGCTTACCTTTGGTTTCACACCATAAAACAAATGGAATGGAGTGTCCTGAATCATAGAGTTATACAACCTGTTCTGAACATAACAAGCAGTCGATAAAGCTTCTCCCCAGAACTTAAAACATAATCGTGAATCTTTTAACATGCATTCCATCGCATTTTGCAAGGTTCTGCCCTTTCTTTCAGCAACACCATTTTGCTGAGGGGTGTACGGGTTAGAAAGAATTTGTTCTATCCCCTTTTCCACTAGGAACCTTCTGAATTTGTGAGAAAGGTATTCTCCTCCTCTATCACATTGGAGTGCAGATACAGGCCTAGGGAATTTTCCATTTGCCCATGTCACAAAACTTTTAAATTTCTCAAATGCCTCATCTTTATGTTTTAAGATGTAGATAAATGTGTATCTTGAGAAATCATCAATGATGGTCATTGCATACCTTGCTTGTCCAAGACTTGGAGCAAAAGGACCAATAATATCAGAGTGTACAATTTCCAAAGGTCTAGTTGTAACTCTGTCACTGTGCTTACTCACAGGAGCTTTTAGTGTTTTGCATTCTTTGCAAACTACACAGTCTAAGTACTTATTACAGGGTTTTATCTTTAGGTCAGCACACAGCTGTGGCATTTGTGCTATATACTTGATATTAGCATGACCAAATCTCCTGTGCATCAGGTGTACACATTGGTCATGATATGGTGTGTTGCCAACTGCAGCCTTGCAGCTTGGCTTCCTTGCATTTTGCACAATGTACAAGGAGTCTTTTAACATACCAGTAGCACACAATTTCCCATTTTTTCGTATCTCACAACCATTTTTCTTAAATGTTATGATATACCCTGTTGCAGCCAATTGTGCCACAGATAAAAGGTTTGATTGTAAATTTGGCACATACAACACACCTTTTACAGTTTCTCCTAAGCAGGATAAATACAAGTCACCTTGTCCCATAATTTTGGTCACAGACCCATCAGCCAAAGATACACTTTGTCTTTCAGTTTTAGACAGTGACACAAAAGAGCTTTTACAATTACATAAATGACAACTGGCCCCAGAATCTAACACCCATACATCAGAATTACCCTTCTCAGCAACCTGTGCAATTTGGGTTGTCTGAAGAGCCTTCTTCTGTGTTGCCATTGTGTTCTTCTTCTTTGTCTTTCTACTCTTGGGTCTCATGGCACAGTCTCTTTGCAAATGTCCAGCTGAACCACAAGTGAAGCATCGCTGGCTTGCTAGTGCTGTGGCCTCAGGTTCCTTTCCCTTCTTTTCCCTCATTTTCTGGTCTTGCAGCTTTCCAGAAGAGATGGGGGGGGATCTTTCCTCTCTCTTCTCCCATTCAGCGAGTAAGCGCTGTGTAACATACGATGGGGTGAGGTCTGCTTCAGGCATAGCTTCCAGGGTACAAATCAGCGTGTCCCACGTTTCATTCAGTGAGGACAGGAGGATATAGGATTTTGTGAGAGGTGTAAATTCCATTCCTCTCTCCTGCAACTCAACATACAGCTGCTGAATAAAATGCAGGTGCTCAGGAAGGCTATCTCCTTCTGCAAGGTAGGCTCTGTACAGCTTTTTCGTCAGAGTAACTTTACTCCCTGCTGTTGCCTTTACATATAAGTCTCTCAAAGCGTCCCAAAGTTGCTTTGCAGACTGCATGCCTCGCACGTGGACTAGCTGATTGTCCTCAACTCCCAGGATAATGGTGGCTCTAGCCCGCTCATCCTGTCTCAGCCATTCAGCATTGGGATTTTGGGGGGTTTGCTCACCAATTGGCAGCCAAAGATCCTCTCTGCGAAGATACATCTCCATCTTCAGGGCCCAATTCAAATAGTTGGTCTCTGATAGGCGCTCCAGAGGCATCGCTGAGGGCTGGGAGGTAGCCATGGCTTCTTCCTCCTTTTGCAAGTCACCTCAGCTAGCTTCTAAGTCCTGCAGACCGGCAGTTGCTGGAAAATCTCCAGGTGGCTCCAAAGAAAATCTTCACAGGTCTTTGCTACCTGCCTTTAAATTGTGCATGAGGTGTGGAGCTGACCTCTCTTTTCTCTCTGGGTTTTACTGCGTTGTTTACTGGGCACATAACCTGTTGGCAGATGCTGGGAAAGCCTTTAGCCCAGGAGAGGTCAACAAAAGTCACACACCAAGCATTTCTATAAAAAATAATTTATTTACAGAAAGCAAAAACAAAAGCAAAACATTTAAAGGACTTAGCTCTCATTGAGAGCTACCTGGCTTGCTACATGCCGGCAGAGAGAAAAAAAAGGAAGTGAAGAACAAGTCCGGGCAGGTCCTCCCATCCCCCAGGCTATTTGCATGAAGCACGTGAGAGGAGACAATCTAATACAACCCCTTCACCTGGCCAAAATGATTTGTTACAATAGCAGTCTTAATCTATTAGTAGGAAAACCTCAACAATCTTGCCTGAGATCTCAAGGTATGAGATTTGGAAATCTTGTGAGTTTTTGGATAGCTATTTGGGATTAGGGATGAGCAATATCAAGTAGGGATAATGTCCATAATTTATTATTACTATTACTACTATTAATAATAATAATAGTATAAATATCCTGAATTAGATAATGTTATTAATTCTTGGGCAATATAACAGCATTGTGGGAATATTTGGTAAAGTTCATAGTACTGTTCGATGCCAATAAATTCACTGATATCACTACTTGTTTTCTCTTTTTCCTTTGCTTACACTAAACCTGACTGATAAACCTTATATAGCCCCTTCTTTCTTCCCTTCAGCGGAAGCTCTTGTCTATATTCAGATCATTTCTTACCTTTGACTATAGCAGTCTTTTCCTCTTCGGTGTTGCATTGCCTCATCTTTGTCCACTCAAATAAATCCAGCAGTTGAATGCCCCACATGACAAGAATTGTCTCCCTGTGTGCAGTTATTTCCTTTATATCTCTCCTCAGATTTTCTGGGTAGCCTTTGGATCCTCCTGAGTTCTCTATAATGTAATTAAGCCCAAGATACATGCAGTTAAATTTCCTTGTCATTGCTGAGCATTGTAATGCATCATCTACATAAATGTCACTGTTCAAATAATACTTAGGTCATTTGTAATTAGGATTTATCATTTTTTTCTTAATTAGCACACTTATATCATTTGAAAACTGAAATTGTCAAAGCTAATAACTACAGATCCCTTCCATCTCCTCTATTTGTCTCATATATTCCAAAATACCCTGCTTTTCAGTCCAAACTGGGATAATTTTATAACTGTAACATTCTTCAATTTTCTTTTCATTATAACTACGGCCAAGTAATTTTCTGTTTCTTTCCATTCTTCTTCATCTTTATCTTCATCAGCATAAAATTTAGTGAATTACTAGATCAAATCAAGATCTTTTGCTACCTGAAGCCACAGAAAATTGGCATGTCTCCCCACCATGGAAGCTGAATCTTGCTAGTGACAGGACAGCATCCTCCATATGAACAAAGAGCAGTTTAGGAAGTTCAAAAGAAGTTCATGTAGTCTACAGAAGCTGAGGGGGTTCAGGAGGAATGGTGGGTAGGACTGCACTTGCATCCCCCCATTCCCCAGAATCTGCTGCCTGAGCACAAAAATGCTACGAAGTTGAAGAAGTCATAGTTGTTCTTGGTACCAAGGGTTGGGGGTGAGGAAAGGATGAAAGGATGTGAGATCTCTGAACACTGCTGTATAAGTGTCCAGACTTCCAAAATGGAAACATGCTTGAAATAGCTTCTCCATAGATTGCCTCTATCTAATCTCTGAGTTAGCTCCCTTGCTCCAGTCACTTCTCACAGCAGCTGATAGGCAAGATCTGTTGAGTGCAGAACCTTTCAACAAATGGCCCAACAGCTTGCAGTTGTCTCACTTCCTGCCTCTAATCAGAGCTTCTTAACAGAGAAATATTTCTCTAGAGGGGTGTCTGGTAATTAGCAATAGTATAACAGCCTTCCTTGGGATTTCATACAAGCCCATGTAACCTGAGATGGAATTCTTCATCCATTAAAGACTCACAAACCTTTGTTCCCCACCTGATATGCTGCCTTCTTTAAAGGAGATTTTTACTGCTGTGTTTTTAAGATGCTATATTTAAGATATAATCTATTATTTATTGTATGCATTGCATTTATATCTAACCTTTCCTCTGATTGCTCAAGGTCATTTATAAGGATTTTTCTCTAAATTGATCCTCATTACAATAACCCTGTGAGGTATATTGGGAAATAATGACTGGTCCAAAATAACTGAGTGAGGTCCATAATGAAATGGGGACTAGAACTAGAGTCTTCAGGTTTTAAATGGAATACCTTAACCAGCACTACACATTAGGTATACATAGGTGTGTATACATGTGTTAGTCTCTCTCTCCATATATATATATATATATATATATATATATATATATACACCCACATACATACACACACACATGCATATATACATACATACACACATACAAACATACGTACATACCTGTATACACACACATATATACACATATACATATTACATACATATACATACATACATACCCAATTGTCTTATGTAAGGTTGATACCTCTGGATTTCTCAGACTAACCCACTATCTGCTGATGTTTATGCCACTGCTAAGATAGAGACAGCTGTAAAGTATAACATATAGTAAATATATAAAAGGACAATTTCCCAACAGACAATCCTCAGAAAGGATATAAAATTGGCATTATCTGAGATGAATGAGTAGTGTAGGTCTGGCAATGGTTAGTGTAATTCTGGCAAAGTTCATCATGGATCCTATATATGTTAAATACATTCATTTATTTGCTTTGCTATCAGTATATTATTTTAACTACCACTAATTTATCATATGTACTCATGTATAAGCCCATCTGCAGATAAGATGAACCTGATTTCTTAGGTGCATTTGGCAACTAAAATTCTTGGCTTATCCACAAGAATATAAAAATAAAACCTCTAAGAGAGTTAGAGAGCCCATCACCACAATCATCTAACTCAAGGAAATTAAAATGCTATATAACTCCTATTCCTATTACAAGTTTCATCCCAACTGCAATGGCTTTATCTGATTTTCAAGAGACACTATTTGTTACCGTACTTAACAATTCAACAAAGGCCATATATTTTATTTTATTAAGTGTAGAGCCAACCAACTCCTATGACTCTGGATAGACAAGGATTACATGCTTTTAGGAAGCAAAAGGCCATTTCGTTGCTTCACATCTTGTCAATCATTTTCCAGTGTCAAACAGGGAGCTATGATGGGTATGAAGCCATGGGAAAACTGTGTTTATCTGAGCGTTGTTGACTGCCACTAATTCATTTTACCATTTAAAACATAGCAGCAGTAGTATCAGATCTACTTACTGGGAAATACTTTTCTTTTGTTCAATTTCCTAAAAGGGAGAACAGTGTTATACAAAGTACAATATCTATTACTCTTAAGATTATGAATGGATGTTTGAAGGTCACCTATCAGAAATCAAAACTTACTGGGTCTTCTGCTAGACATGGCATGTTAAATACACAAAAAATCGTAATCACTAACTAGTTTATAATTCAACTACTTTGAGGAGGTAGCAGTTGTGGGCCCAGCTGTCTCCCAACTTCCAGATAGTATCCAGGAAGTTCCATTGCCACAAATACGATCCTTCTACATGTCCTTTCTGCATTTAAATTCACCACTGCGTTATTATCTTGTTGATCTTGCTGCCCAGATTGGCTCTGAGATTTCTAGCTACTAATCCTGGTTTACTCTAAACAATAATACATCATCATATTAACTCAACTGGAAATGTTTCTAGAATATATTTAGGTTTAGAGTTTTGAAGAGTTTTCAAGGGAAAAGAGTTTCAGTACTCCCATGTGTACTTGTTTATATATACTCACCAATTTTATTCACAGATATTAAGAAATTATCCAGGGTGTGCATTCCCCCTCTTTATAAAGTTGTCAATTTACTTACAGATTAGTAGACTGAATTAATGCCATTGGTTGAATGCCAATAAGCACTAGATCTTGCCATCTGCATATCCATTTCAGTTTGACACAGAACTTCCTTGGCAGCAGCTAGAGAGTTTTTAGTGAATCCCAAACCATAGTGCAAATCAAGCTTTCAACAAGCTGCAATTCCTGTTAGAACTCTGCATCATGGCAATGTCACTCTTTTATCCTATTCTCTAGATCTGCTCATCCTTTTGCCTTTTTTTTGTCATTTAGGTAACCTGAAGACATACAATTTACACATTGCTGAAATAGCAAAGAGGTTTTCCTCTGTATTAAACACTGCTCTATAAATCAGTAAGTTTATCCTTATTTAGTTTATCATGAATTCATGGAGCTTTGAGGAACACCTACATTTTTCAGAACAGAGCTTACAATCTAACTGAAGTGATGCAAACACAAAACAGGCTGGGATGCTAATTCACCAGTAGATAGATTGGAAAGGAAGCCTCTGGCCTGCATCTATTGTTCTCTCTGTCTGAACTGTCTTGTTTTATGTTTCCTTTCTCTGTTGAATTTTTTAATTCTGCTGTTGCCAATTCTGCTATCAGGACACTCTGTGTGTGTGTGTGTGTGTGTGTGTGTGTTTAAGGGGAGGTAAAATGGAATGGCATTTCTGTAAAAGAGGTGCTGGATCCAGTTCCTTCCCAGATTTTCCTTTTACCCCAAGTCAGAGTTCTTATGTATTTTAATCAGAACCTCTATAACGATACCAAGCAATATTGGAACCACAGCTACAGTATGGCTGGGTTTGGATCTGGATCTTGAGACTACCAGTGGCAGTGGATGAATTAAAATATGACTGTGGGATCCTTTTCAAGAACTACCTTCTTGGTATGTGCATAGGCCTGCTTAGAAGTTGAAAGAATGGCAAAGGAGAGATTCAATGAACAGAAGCTTCTCACTATGATCTCTTTTCTAGAATGGATTGGAACTGGGAGTCTTGTGCTGCCTCTAGAGCTCCTCTCTCCCTGCCTTTGTGATTGTCTGACAATACGGGGTAAAAATAACCAGCCTGCATCGGCAGAGAGATAAAAGTTTGCCTTTTGTGTCTCTATGGGCAGTAGGATAGCAGCACCAATGGAGCTGTGTGGATATGACACATGGGAATTTTTGACATATCTCTCCCTATCCTGACCTTGACAGGAACAATAAAAGGGGGCCTCCAGCATACACACACGGAGTCACTCAGCCCCATAGCCAAGGTTGGTAATAAAAAGCATGTCTGTGTTGCACGTTTGTCCTGTCCTTTATCCCTGCTTTCCTTAGTGCATTCTTTTTACAAAAAGGGAAGAAGAGGAACAGGAACTATTGTCCGGAAGACAAACTTAGGAGGGATAATAAGGTTAAAGTGACAGTCAAAAGAATGTACACTTATGATGTGGAAAGTCATGGGTGACAGCATGCATAAATGAAATTGTGATTGTTTCAATATGAATGTGTGGATATGGAATACAGATATTGTCTGATGCTACAGCAAGGCTTAGTTACAATAGCAGCAGTTGTGGCTTATAAAATGACTTGTGTGACAAGTGTTAATAATCTTGTTGCAGTTACCATCAACTTATCTTAATAGTTTTGGGGTGGGTGATATAATGGATACATTGATGTACTGTATGCATTCATAATATCTAGTAGAGTTACTTGCTACTGTGGTAACCTATCACACAGGATGCTAACTCAGTAAAATTCTTCCAAGATGTAAACTGCAGAGACATAAAATGAAGATAGCGTACAGCCTATTGGTGGGGTACTCATTAAATTCAAATTGACCATCTAGTAATTCTTCCTAAGATGCTGATAGTCTTTCAAATAAACCTGAAGTAGTTGGATCTTGGTCTGATCTCCTGATATCATAAGTTGGGACACACATTCATGACTATTTAGTATAGTCTAGCTGTGCATTATTGTTTTATATAGGTAATATATATAGTTTTATATAGGAGCCAGTTTGGTCTAGTGGTTAAGAAGCTGGGTTAGAAACCAGGAGTCTGTGAATTCTAGTCCCACCTTCGGCATGAAAGCCGGCTGGGTGACCTTGGGCCAGTCTCTCTCTCAGCCCAACTCACCTCATGGAGTTATTGTTGTGGGGAAAATAGGAGGAGGAAGGAGTAATAGGTATGTTCCCTGCCTTGAGTTATTTATAAAAATAATAAAGGCAGGATAATAAATAAATAAATAAATAAGCACATTGAGGGATGATAGGAATTCAAAAAAAGAAAATAAAAGGTTGTTCCATGTTTGTATTATACAATTAAATTAGCAAATAGCTAGGTTTATAAATTGGAATAAAATGTGATAGAGTGCATAAATATTAGAACACTATTTTTAATTTATTAGCACACTTAGATTTGCATGGTATGCTTTCAGATCATCCAGCAGTTAAGAGGTTGGTGATCCATTAGAGGACATATTACTGTGGTTTGGATGTACTATTGACTAAAAAGTACCTTGCTTTTGTTCTTTTGTCTTTTCAATACTCTAGAGTATTTGGCTGATCTGTTTGCTGCTGACTAGACTTTGTCCTTCTAGTAGTCAACATGAGTAGGATGGACAGGAATGAATTTGGGGAGGCTGCTGAGTACCTCCGGAAAAGTTATGAGGAGATGATGAAATATCAGAATATGCCATTTGATGGTAAGATCACCTTTACTTCTTGGAAAGAGCTTTAACCCCATGATCACTTCCTAATATTGCTTCCTTTGTGGAGGAATTCCCCATCTTTTTTTAGCCAGAAGGACATATTTGTAATGTTGAGAATTTCTTATGGCCATAGAGACTGAGGCAACTAGATTAACAGTTAAGCAGCTCTGCTTAAACAGCTTCTTCTTTAGTCATTTTGGATTTAATGGAGAGTACAAGAAAGTGATTGTAGCTCCATTTTTATGTTATATTGATGGTCTGTTTGTTGCTGTGTTATAATTATGTGAATTGTGAAGTGTCTGGTTTAGCATTTACTTGCTTTTACGCAGTGGGACAGTTATTATATTTAGGAAAACATTCATTTAAGTTGGTTTTTAAACAGGTTTATAATTGCCACTAATGAGTTCATATTTATAGTCAACCATTCAGAGATATGCATCTGTGATTTGCATCTATCACAGCAACTACAGAACAACATATTATATATATATATATATATAGATAGATAGATAGATAGAGAGAGAGAGAGAGAGAGAGAGAGAGAGCGCGCACAAAGTGTGAGATGGAATTTCTTGCTTCCTAAAAACATATTAAAAATATTCCAGGAAATTGGAATCATATAATCAAAGAGTTGGAAGGGACCATTTCAGCCTTCAAGCCTACACTCCAACTGTATGCTCAGTACATGAATCCAAAAAAGCATCCCAGACAGATAGTTGTCTAGCCTCCATATATTGCTAAAGAAGTTGCTTCTTAGACATCCACCACACAACAATTTATAGTAAGAATGGATACTAGATTTTTTACATATACCTTTCCACCCTGCCATTATCATATGGCAGGTATGATGGCACTTATCCCATTGCCATTGCCACTGCTTATAGGAGTGATTTGGTGTATATCAGAATAAATAACAAGAGTTATACATAAGGAAAGGAGGAAGATCATGCTGTTGTTCATCCCAGAATACACTTTCCACTTGACTAGGTTCTTAAAAGGAAATGTGTCATGGGCAAATTAAAAAAGGAAAAAGAAATTGATAAATGTCCCTGAATAAATTCTAGGAAAGCCTGCTATCTTTGGGCATCTCTTCAAGCTGTGATTAGAAATTGCCTGATTGGACTGTTTTAGAAATTCCACATTGCAAAATTCTCTGCAGTCACACACACAGCCTATTTAAGCTGCATTGAAGTAAATAGGACTCAAGAGCCTAAATATGCTCTAGATTGCAATCAGTGCCCATTCTCATAGATTTTTAATCACCTTATCCAAGCAAATACATGTTTGCTTTCGATCAGTTATGGAAAATGACCTTTCAGATGTTGCTGATGGATTGAGGAATGCAGAAAGAACATGCTTTTGATTGTCTTAAAATACATTTTCCTCTTGACTAGATTCCAGCATTGCTCACCATTGATTTCATTAGCTGGTACTATACAGAGCTGTGATTCAACAACATCTGGAAGGCCACACCCTGATAGAGATGAAAAAATGCTAAAAAAATTGAGGGATGTTCCTACAAAATTAAATCTTAAGATTATTGAATATTTTACTCAATCTTCATTACTTATCCAAATCTTAATTTTTTTACAACTTCATTTTTTAAAAAAAATCCAATATGATGTATATTTGAGTAGACAATGATTAAAACAAGAATATTGTGATTCAAAATTTTGCAAATAAATTTTAACTTCCAAAGTTTTCTTAAGTATCCTCAATCTATTTATTTTAGGTCTAGACCTTGATTCTTTATTTACTACAAAAACAATTCTAAGATTAATAACAGAAAAATCAATTCCACAATTAATAGGAATAAATGAAACATAAATAAATAATCAACTCAAACCATTTCCCCATCTAGTGACTGGAGAATTAAAGGAAGAAGAATAATGTTATGTAAAATATTTCCAGATGCTATAATGTATATAAAATAATTATGCATGGCATCTGCATTTCTAGCTTTCTACCACTTTTTCTTGATTGTTTTCTTTCTTCTTGTCTCTTTTGGGGATCATAAAGGAAAGAAAAGGGCCTGGATTCCAGATGATAAGGAGGCTTATATTGAAATTGAAATTAAAGAATCCTCTGGTGGCAAAGTCACAGTGGAAACCAAAGACAGAAAGGTAAAAACAAAACAAAACCCAACACACCAAATAATAGCCAAATAAGAAACTGAAAAGGAAAGGTACATCTGCTTATGATCGTGCAGAAGAGAGGCAAAAAGGAGAATGCATTTAAACATGGCATACTGTCTAACATTATGATTTTGCTGATTATGAAGTAATTATGAAACAAACACCAGAAGTGGCAGGGTTACATGTCTCCTAAGGCTTCACCTCTTTGGGAGAGATCATATGGAAAGTCAGTATTCCTTTGGCTATTGCTGCTGAAATAGACATCAGTGTCAAAGTAACTTTGATTTTTCCTTGCATGTTATCTTCAATGTTAAATATTTCATGAAAAAACTGAGATGGAAACACAGGGGACTCCTAAATGAGTCATTGGCATAATATAACATAAGATCTAGTTATTACTAGATGAAATAATAATGTTGAAGTTTTATAATGCTTTCTCCTAAGTACACGTATGTCAAATAGCCCAACAACAGAACAAATAACCTTGTAATGAAACTTACCACTCATGAGACCTACAAGTAGCTAAGATATGAGATTTTTCCTTCGGCAACAGAAGCTTCTATTGCTCTCCTCACCCTTCATTTTCCAGTGTACCCTCCACACTTTTCCGAATGGCTCCATCAACTTTCCAGAACAGATCTGGAGTGTGTAAAAAGGGTGCAGTGGGAAAAGTAGCTTGTGCTGCTTGATGCTGTTCCATCAGGAATGGACAGTTACAATTCAATAGATCAAGGTGCATTTGGCAACATATCACCTGTGCAGCACTATTCTTCAAAATATTACAGATGTATAAATTTGAAAATAATTCCTTTAAGAAAAGGTGTTAAAAGGATGAAACTGAAACTGCGACATTTAAACAACTATAGCAAGATTATAGAGGTACAATATGTTGTATTGTTCATCCAGCTGCTATAGTGAATTTGATTTATCTATCTAATCTCAAGAAAGGATAGAAAAACAACATGCTATGTTTTCTTCTCCGTTCTGTTACATTTATCAAACCATACAGAAAAAAGCTATCACCTAAACTATATTTGGTTTTGTTTTGTTAAATGATGTATTAGAATAAGCAACTATATTTTCTAAGTTTACATTTTTAGTATCAGAACACTTGTATAAAATTATGTTATATTTTGTTCTGCATAAATGCTGCTGTTACTAGAATAGGAATACTATTAATAGATTTTTTTTTCTTTTTTTTCTTTTTAAAGCAATGTTATGCCAGTTTCATTATTTCAAAATTAAATGTTTATAAGAGCTCCTCTAATGGATAAACAAGCAAGATGGTGATGATGTCTGACTACTTCTCCTCTGCTAGCAGAGCTATATAAATACAGGGTCTAAAGTTTGCCTTACAATTACCTTCTGCTCTTGCTTTGGTGCTTTAATTGCTTGAAATTAAATCTCCCCTCAAGAAGAAAGATTGAGAGTTGTGAATAATTAAGCAACATTAACCCCAGGCCTGTTACATGTGTAAGGAGGAAACATTTATAAATAGTCTGAAATTTAATTGATGAATTGGTTCATAAAGGTGTTAAACTGGTATATGAGGAAAAAAAACTAAAGTTCTGAAGTAAAACGTATATTTTATTTTTAGATGACAGGTGACATGCATTACATAGAGATGTTCTTCACAGTATGTGAGAAAATGGGGAAATGCTCTTTTAGAATGATGTTTTATCTTTAGTTTTAATAACTACCTGCCTTATATATTTCATCTGAACACAAAATGATACTCTGAAATCACTACCTGCCTTATCTATTTTTTACCGTGAAATATGAGGCATATGCAGCAGCATCTTCTCTGCTGATCTTAATGGTTGTCCATGTCTATAACAGGAAACGTCATCTAGCAGGGATCTTGGTGCCAAGATGTTTGGGGTTTACAGTATATGTCAAAAGTAAAAGCTGGATCCTCATTTAGTTTTAAGATAAACATACAAAGCTGTCTTGTCTTGACTGGTGGAAACTTTCTAGGATTTCAGAGGGTATTTTCTCAGCCCTTTCTGGAGATGCCAGGGATTTAACTGGAGACCTGCATGCAAAGCTGATAAGCTCCTAAGAAACAATGAAATGTCCTTCTAATGTGTTAGTTTCTAGTATCTTAATAAGTCATCCTGATCAAAGAACAGTGAAGGATTATCCATGTATTTAAAAGCAAGTAAATAAATATAAGATGTATAAACCTCTTTGCCTAGCTATGTGCATCTGAGTTCATAACTACTAGATATTGCTGCCTAATTAAGCTACTTCTGGCAAGGCTGTTTTCTTTTCATATGAGCAGCAACATTTCTTAAATGCAATTCATTCTAATCAGGCACAGATGTGTAATATGATAGTTACTTTAGTTCTTGGATTTATAGAATTATATACTTCAGCTGTTTATCTAAATATCATCAAACCTTCCTGTTTAAAACTCTGCAGAATATTACTTTGTTTAGGTTATATTTATCCATACAAACCCACAATGGCAGCAGCCACATTATACCATAGGAGCAACTGCAGTGTAATTCAGGAGCTATGGTAAGATATGACTCTTCAGTTCTCATGACTCTGCTCCTGAAAGTCAATGGGAGTTACTCCCATGTAAACTGAGATAGGATTGGGTTGCTAGTGGATGCCTCATCAATTACTGCAACCAACATTCTGCCTTGAAATATTTCCAGTCTAGCATTGACAGATGCAGAATTAATATAAAAGAGTTCCTTGAATGGGACTAACATCATAAAAAGTAAGCTTCCTGTAATAACAGGACTGAAATATTGACTTGGAAAAGATTCAGTGGCTAAAGCTGTTCTAATCTCTTTCATGAAACACAGCTTTCAATAGTTATTCCTCTTGGATTAATGACTAGCTACCAAATATCTTCTTGAAAAATCTAAAGAAGGAAATCCCAATGTTCCCAAGACCAAATTTCATTACCAAATTGTTGAATTACAAATAGTTATTACATTTTTGTTAACTTTTTGTCAAACATTTATTAGATGTAGCACAGGAACAGTTGGGGTCTAACTTTTTTGACACCCATAACATTGAAAAAGAAATCTTAAGAAGCTGAGCTTCAAACAAAATTACAAATGTTTAAAGTGCAATTCCTTGGAGGGGGCTCTCTTAGAGGGCCCTCCAGGCAACGCGCATTTGTCATATTGTCAGTTTCAAGGTTAGAGGGATAAAGTTCCATTTTCAGATGGAGAAACCCAGCCTGACATCATTAGAGTCTGCAGAAACATGCAGAGCCTTTCTTTCCTTGATACCAGAACTCAGCAGTACACTGGGAAAGAGGGAAATGAGAGGACCTCAGATGTAGCATGGGCAGAGTGAGAGAACCTTTAATCCATTGGATCCAAAGCACATCCATTTCCAAAACAAGCCTTAACATGGGGGAGATTTAAGCCACCACTATACAACAGAACAAGGTATTTCCCTCTCTTCTACCTCACAGCCTGGCCTAAAAAAATATCTAGTGTGGTTAGAGGCTCTGAACAAGAGGAAAGATTGTACTGCCAGGCAAATACATTTTGAAAAGTTATGACCGTGTATTTGAATTTTTTTTGCATAGTACTTTCTGAAGGAAAAAAATCCCTTTAATACATTAGGGTCACATAAAATAAAATTCAGGAACTGGGCAATATTTCCCCCCCCCCCAACCTCTTTTCCCCGATTATTCCTGTTTCCTGGCATTCATTGAAAATAAGATTATGCAAGCTTCTCTATATGCATTTCTTTCTTTCTTTTTTAATATAATTTTTATTGAAGAAATTTTTAACAAAATAAAAACAATACAAATATTAGAAAAGAAACAAAGAAAATAAGAAAGAATAGTGAATAAATAAGAAAAAAATAGAAAAAGAAAAAAGATTATAAAGAAGTGGCTTTCAATCTTTTTGACAGTGGTTATAAATGCATTTCTATTTTACCCTCTTTCTCGAAGGTAACATCATAATTTCCTTCTTTCCATAAACCACCCTTTCTAATCTTAATCCCATAAATCACAAGTTCATTTTTCTCTTTTTACAGTAAAAAGTCTATAAGGGGTTTCTAGTCACTGATGAATGTTGTTACTGCTCTTTCTCTAATCAAACAAGTTAATGTGTCCAACTCTGCTAGTTCTGTGGGTATTTCAGAGTCTTTCCATTTTTGCACATATAATAGTCTATCTGCTTTTCTTTCTAGAATTACAGTGCATCCATTTCTAAATACATAGTATATTTTCATATTATTTTGTGTGACTGTGAGTTATTCTAATACAGGCTTCAACCTATATGGATTTTGGAAAGTATATTTGTTAGTTTGTTTATGTACGCTTCACTTCAGTCCCAATTTATCTGGATATCTGGGAATCTTGGACAGTACCCAGCAGCAGCAAATATGAATCTGCCCACAGCTGTATCCACAGCTAGAACCAAGGGAGTTTAGAATGAAGTATGCAGTATCACAACAGTAACCCTGCCCTTTTTCTAGATGTGTTGTGTCAAGAGGCAGAGCTTGCACCACCGCACTATAGTGTAGAGTCTGCTGAATCTGCTCTCTGAATAAACTTCAGCTGGATTTCTGAGACCCATAAGTTCCACCACTATGTTTTTTTATTGTAATGCCTGGAGAAAGCTCAGTTTGGGTAATTTGTCCATATTTACTGGGGGCAGGAATAATGTAAATATAGTACTCGAATAGGGACGCGGTGGCGCTGCGGGTTAAACCGCTGAGCTGCCGATCGGAAGGTCGGCGGTTCGAAACCGCGCAGCGGGGTGAGCTCCCGTTGCTCGTCCCAGCTCCTGCTCACCTAGCAGTTCGAAAACATGCAAATGTGAGTAGATCAATAGGTACCGCTTCGGCGGGAAGGTAACGGCGTTCCGAGTCGTCATGCTGGCCACATGACCCGGAAGTGTCTATGACAACGCCGGCTCCATGGCTTAGAAACGGAGATGAGCACCGCCCCCTAGAGTCGGATTCGACTGGACTTTACGTCAAGGGAAACCTTTACCTTTACCTAGTACTCGAATATGATATTTTCATTGAACTCTAAAATTCCATAATAATATTTATGACAAATGTTTTATCTAATTTGCTGTTAGATTTTCTAACTAGCTTGATCTCTGCTCTTGTTTAATAACTAATATGCTTTGTTAGTTGTTAAAATTTGGATTCTTGATACTATGTAAGGATTGAGAAAGATTTATATATTACTCTTCAACTGAAAGTTTCCAGGGTAGTCCATGTACCTAATAAAAAATACAGTAGAAATAGTAAAGACAATGCTAAAAATTTATCATAGCAAGAGATAAATATGTCAAAATTTTATCATACCTTAATGACAAGTGTTGTGGGTTTGAGCCTACTTCATCAACCAATGGCATCATTCTCACGTAAGATATGTGATTTAACAGTTGCATGCTAGATCCTTTAGGATTTCCTTTGAGCTTATGGATCCGTACCTGAAATGGGATAGGTTCTTGTATTTTCATCAAATATCCCTTCAGCTGAACATTTCTGTTTGATTCCTGTAGACTCTTGTGGTTAAGGAAGATGATATTCAACCTATGAATCCTCCAAAATTTGACATGATTGAAGATATGGCTATGTTAACTCACCTCAATGAGGCTTCAGTCATGCATAACTTGAAACGGCGTTACGCCAAATGGATGATCTATGTAAGTAAGGAGGGTAAACACTGTTGATTATACTATATCATGTGTGTGAATCAAGGTTTAGACTAATTTTTTTTCTTATTCATTCTTTTTCTGTGCCAAATAGTAAGATTTTGGGTGGTAAAACTCCCAACTTCTAAGTTCCATTTCATTAGAAATATCCTCCATTTTCACTTATAAGATTTTTGAAAATAGCTGATTAATAGCTTTGAATAAAAATTGTCTTAGAAAATGCAATCAAAATGTCCATAATGTGTTTGTATGTGTGTGTGTGTGTATTGTGTATGTGTATGTATATATATATATATATATATATACACATACACACACACACATATAAAATGTATTTATATTTATATATATATAATATGTGTGTGTATGTGTGTGTGTGTGTATATATATATATACACACACACATACATACACATATACAGTATATACACACTGTATATTTGCCTGACAATACTTGATTTGGGAAAAGTGCATAAATAATAATACTATCTCTTCCCAAATAATTTAGTTGCCAGATTGAACAAGCAGAGTAATTACAGAATGTTTTATTTATTTAATAAGTGCTTGTTGTGGTTGCATCATTTTATTTATTTCTATAATTTGTTAGTTCCCCCCAACCCACCTGACCCCATTAATTAAAGCAGCCAGGCTATTGTAGATAAAAAGGTAAGTAAGATTTAGACAAAAACATAATAAAATACTAATTAAAACATCAGTTTCATGTTTATAGTAGTCAAAATTAAGATGTTCCTGAAATAAAATCCGAGGTGTATTTGAAATGTTTGAAACCGCCCAGAGTCCCCTTTTCGGGAGAGATGGGTGGTGATAGAAATTTGAAAAATGAATGAATGAATGAATGAATGAACGAACTAGAATTGAAGAGTTTCACATTTCTTGTCTTTCCTTAAATGACATCCTTATCAAGGGGCAGGAAATGATTTAATGGCTCTGAGTTTTAGAGGGCCCTTGAGCAAGTTTCTGTCTTTGGGCATTTTCCCAGAAAGGACCAACCTTTTCCTTGATGCTGTCATTGCTGTCTCTTCATTTCTCACCTTCTTTGAGCAAAGGGGGAAATAGAAAGATCCTGTAGAATTTCCTCACTCTTTTATCATTCCTTTGAAGAAATATGTGAACTGAGCAAGGAGGTGGAACAGAGAAGTCTCTGGGAGTTGGCAATGTGCCCTCTACTGGAGCGCGGGCCTTGCAATTGCTTAATGATCTGTACTATTGGTGTCAGCCTTGCTTATTTTTCTCATAGCTATGCTCTTTCTTTCCTCTCAGACCTATTCAGGCTTGTTCTGTGTCACCATAAATCCATATAAATGGCTTCCAGTCTATACAGCTCCTGTTGTAGCAGCTTATAAGGGCAAGCGGAGGTCTGAGGCCCCGCCCCACATCTACTCCATTGCGGACAATGCCTACAATGACATGCTGCGCAGTAAGTGTCTAATCCATCCTTTCCAAGAATTGAGGGAAAGGAACTGAACTCCTGATTTAGTCCTATGCTTCACACTTCCTAGTTGGAGTCATCGTGAAGGGAACTGCATTCCAATAACATAAAGAGAGCTATGAATTTTACACTGTTGCTTTACAACTTTTAATGCTTTTTAATATTGTCTGGAGTTGTCCAGCTCTTCATATTTACCTGGGAGATCTAGTTATCTTAAAATCAAAACTCAGAAAGAAGAGATAATTTTTCTTAGAGATAACACAGACCTCCATAATAATTTATCTAAAGCAAGAACATGCAGTAGACTGCAGCAATTACTTCTGTAATTTTAAAAAATCTGCATTATTTCCAACTGTGAAACTAGCTGTTGAATTTTTGGGCTCCTATTATCAGAATTTACACTACTGACAAGTTTGGAATAGGAATGGGATCAGTTATGTGCCATACCAGATTCAATTCTCTATACAAATGTTCTGAAGACCAGAGACTATATACCACTTTAGAATCTATTGAGGGCTTGGTGGATGGTGGCATGTGGAATACAATTGTAACAGAAAGATTAAACTAGAATCCTTCTCTTTGATATGCTGCAGACATATTTTTGCCTTGATTATCTATGGAGATTAAGCTTGACATATACACTCACATACAAATTTAGCTTTCTGGATCTAATATGCTGCTAGTATATCAAAAGACTCCCTTGAAACAAGCTCAACGCATGAGCACATCTATTTAGTTTTATTTTAAAAGTATGAGGTTTTACTATTGCCTTCTTCCAAGAAGTTTTTGACTTCCCTGTCTAGCCTACAGCCCTTGGATTTCCCAGAGGTCTCTCATCCAAGTCTTAACCAGGACCAACTTTTTTTTAAAATATCATTTATGTTAGCTACTAGGTAACTAGTACACTACTAGCTACCTGATTCAAATCTTCAGTGCTTCTCTCTCTCTCACTCTCTTTGGGAGTTGAAATCCTCACCTTAAATTTGATGGTGAACACAAAAAGTCTGCATAAGTCCAGTTGTTTGATGAGCCCATCTGAATGGCTATTGAAATATGACCATACAAATGAGCTATATTAGACAGGATACTGAATTTAACCCCAGATTCACAGATGCAATCAGTAAGCTAAAAAAGAAGGGCATTGGATTGACTACGAAAGGGCTGGTGTTAATGAAAGAATCTCTAAAAATAATGACTTGAACATTAATTTCTTTTTTTCTTCATCTTCCAGATCGTGAGAATCAGTCTATGCTTATCACGTAAGTGCTGTCTCTTATCTGTGCAATCATTATTTCATTTGTATGTCCTGTTTTTTCTATATCAAATCCACTCTAGGTAGATCAAATTTACCATATTACCCTGTTGAGAAAGGAAAGCTGAATTGTTTGGGCAGGCTGCATGATTTTTGAGGAACATAATTCATGCTCCTTCCTATCCTCTTTCAGTTTGTTGTCCCAGATTTTCTGGCTATTACATGTCAGTGAACAGCTGCTACTGCTGTCTCTGAGGGACACAGCCAACTGAAAGTGGGACAGCAAATAACTCTGTGTGTATGGTTGATTGTACTTCCTGTGTGCACCATTTGTTCTGTGGGCACCATGTCATTTAGGTATTCTGGGGAAGCAATTTCTGTGAGAAAGCCCAATTCAGCTAATAAATTTCCATCTATATTATTCCATTTTTCATATTCCATTTGGCCATGCTGACTGAAGCATTCTGGTTGTCTGAGACCAGTTCAACGGGAAGGTACAGTGTTGTGGAATCTGAACTAGAGCAAGCCCATGCAACTTTTGATTCATTAAACCAGACCTAGTTCAATGGTCATATCTTGCCAGTTGCGTTCATCAACTGTGATAAAATCCCTTGCACTAGTGGACTACTAGATATGCCTTGCACAATTGCATATTTGCCTTTCACACATGAACAAGAGCTTAGAAAACAAAACTCTAATGTTAGAAACCAGGTCAAACTTACAGAGGAAACAATTGAAGAGATTAGGTATCAGTGGGCATTTATGAAAGGGATTAATGAAAAAGAATTGTACAATTGGACTACATGTAGACCATGAGTGACACTGATTTGTAGGCAGGAGAATGACATTTTGCGAGAGCTGAGTATGGATACAGGTAGTATAAGGGGGAAACTGGAGAACTAACAGTGGGCAGGAATTGTGGGAAAAGGGGATTCTGGGAAAAACTAAACTAAGCCCCATTTGTAAAAAGCAAGAAAGGGAAGAAGTATTAACTGAAGCAGCCATGAAGATGCTATAAAAAGCCTAATCTGCTCTCCCCCTCCCCAAGCTTCTAGCCATGGCCATGGCCTAATTAGGTAAAGCAGGGGCTGATAGCATGAGATGTTTGGCTCTAGGCCTGCAGAGACCTCACTCCTACCCCCACCTCAGTGTAGTTCTTTGTGTGCTGGGATTACAATGGAAGGGCAGCTAACTTTAGGCATGAAATCAATGCCAGGCCAGTGCCAACGAACTTTGTTGACAGCACAGAGGACGATCCCAGACTAAGTGAAAAAAGGCTTCAATACGCTGCTGAACTTGAGTCAGAGTTCCTTTATTTTGAGGATTTAGTTCTACATGTGGGTAAACTAACTTTTCATAGTTATCTTTTGAAATATGAAGAACCTCTACGATTTTACTTTTCATCCCTGCAAGCAATTGAAGTAATTTTCTATGTGTGAAAAGTGTGAAGCTATTTTCTATAGAACACCAAGGGAAGTGAAATCTAAGAACTTTTGTACTTCCTACAAACAGAAAACAGAAAAGGAACCTTCTTACTATTCAAGACAAATTGATGCTCAAGCACCTTGTATCCTAGCTTTTACTTTCTGGAGGAATGCTAAAATCTACAGGCTGAGTCATTCTTGCCCATTTAGCCGATAGGTCCAGGGCTGGGTGGGAAAGGAAGTCTCGCATCAGTGTTGCTGCCTTGTTTCCTCTTGCTAGTACAATAGCCTCCAGTGCATCTTGAACCATGTACTGGAGAAGCACCGGAGCTGCAGTTTTTGCAGAATCTCTTAGCGCAGAATGTTAAGAGCATTTAATCTTCAAGGCTGCAGCCTTTGCAGATGTTTCAGATGCATCTAGAATGCATATGTGCGTGTGGAAACTTATGGATGCATTTAGCTTGAACTTTCTCAACCTGTACCTCCAGATATATTGAAGTGGCAACTCTCAGAATTTCCAATCAACTCAAGATCGAAATCTTTACTGTACAACAAATACTTTGATGTAATTTGAAGCAGTTTCTTTTGTTTCTACTTATTTATTTATTTCGTATGGCATAGCAGAATGCAGCCTTGTTGCATAAAAATCACAGAAACAATATATAAAAGTGTATAAAATATAGGACATTGGGACAATAAATTATTTTAAAAACACACAGTACACATGATGAAAAAACGCTGAATAAATTAAGTTATGTATGAACAGTTTCTACTGTTATGCTCAATTTGTATGAAAAAGTCAAATAATTTTATCTTAAATTGTAATTAATACTGATAGAAAAAAAAAGATTTTCCAATCAGGTGATGACCATGCTGCTTAGGAATTTGGGGAAAGGAAATTGTATTTTAACAGATTTCCCTGTGTCTCATCCTGTATAAAGCTCAGATGCAATCTTTGGATGTAAAACCATGTGTTTCCAAGCAGCACAGGCCTTTATGCATCCATGCTGCAGGCAAGGCAAATGTCAAGGCATCATACTCTCCAGTCCCATCATTTTCAGGAGCAATATAAAGACAGATATCCTCTATGCGACATTATCCTCCTTCGTCCAGGGCACTTCCTGAAATATCTCATAAACACATCTTGCATGTTGGGTACCACAAAATCCATTCATTGATAGTATTTAGGACTTAATGGGATGGGCAATATGCTAGCATTTCTTTCCCCATTCTGAACTCTATAGTATATTTCTGAGTGGTTGGGAGTTGGTTGGCTGATTGTGTAAGGATGGGAACATTTTGATAGTTGCTTCATGTTCTTCATCTGTGTATTTCTATTACTCTAAGCGGAGAATCTGGTGCTGGTAAGACTGTAAACACCAAGCGAGTCATTCAATACTTTGCCATTGTCGCAGCCCTGGGTGACTCTCCGGGCAAGAAAGGAGTAAGGCCTTCATTTGAAAAAACATTTTCCTCTTTTCTTTTGTTCATTTTTCTTTTGTTTTCTTTTGGACTTCTTTTGTGTTTGGCAGCGTGTTGGACATGGCCTTTTCTTTCATTTTGAAACAAGCAAGGCTTGAAAAAATTGCTTTTGGGGAAAAAGTTTCATGAAATGGATGTTGAAATACAGGCAGTGGTTGTTTTAAGGATTTTTTTTTTTTAAATGACCAATGTGTTTTCCTTCCTCCATTACTTTTATTTTCAAAAAGGGGGGAAAGTTCCCCAAAGCAGTCTTGCAACTCTTTCTTTTAAGCCTTGCTTTTTATGATTTCCCTCTCCCAATTATCTTTCTTGTTCCTTTTTATTCTTTTTCATTTTGTATGCTTCCTTATTCTGTTTCTTCTTCATCTTGCATTTCTTTTTCCTTTCCTTTTCCCTTTTTCCTTTTTGAAATATCTTTGCAATTGCTTATTTTCTTACTAGTAATTTTTGGACTTTGGTTAAGCAAAAAACAAAAAAAAAATCCAAAAACACCAATAGTGTTTCCCTTCTCTGGGTTTGGATTTTAACCTTCTTGCTTCTTGGTGCTGTTCTTTATATTGATCTAATATATTTAACATTTTTGATGCATTAAATGTGCTAGTTCTTGTGGAAATTTAATCATTTTTGAATATTCTTATGGACAAAATTGGAATGTTCTCATCTTTGGCTGGCGTTTTCTATGACTCTAATTTTGTATTTTTGAGATTGTAAATCTGTGTTTTCTTACATTTTTTATAGCAAGGACCTGCCACTAAAACTGGGGTAAGTTTTGAAAGGAAGAACCCATTCTAAACATAAAAATAAAAATTTTAAGTATCATAAACTTGTGTCTGAGGAGCAGGCAATGTGGTTATCAGATTTAGGACAGCTTCTAGAAAAGTGTGAAGGCTCCCTTTGGCCAGCTGATTAATATGGCAGCCAGTGTGCATAAATTTGTTTTTTGGTGGGCCAAAATTTTAATCTGAGTGTGAAAAATGTTATCCTGTGATTGCTTCATAGGGTACCCTCGAAGATCAAATCATTGAGGCTAACCCTGCCATGGAAGCTTTTGGCAATGCCAAAACCCTGAGAAATGACAACTCTTCACGGTTTGTAAGTATATTTTAAATCAAAGCAGCAATGTATAACATTTTATGGTTATTATGTATATGCTTTAGTTAGTTAGCCATATGATTTATTTATTTAATTATTTATTTAAAACTTTTATATAGCTGCCCATCTTACAACAAACTCTGGGTGGCTCCCAACCAACAATTAAAACAAGATCAATATAACATTAATACATACATATATCTATTAAAACCACAAACATTAAAACCTGGCACCAAAGTTAAACTTCCACATGCAGTCCATCACTAAATCCTGTTATCAATCTCACCCTATCCCAGTGCTTGGAGGAAAAGCCAGGTCTTAAGTGCTTTTCATAAGGCTAGGAGGGTGGGGGCCTGCCAAACTCCAAGGGGAAGGGCAGGGGTTGCCACGGAAAAGGAATGCTTCCTAGATCCCATAAGATGGCAACTCAACCATCTCAAGTTCAATCACAGTCTATAGAAGTTCTGTAGATATCTATCACAGGCTCAGCACATGTTACCTCCACTAAACAGCCAAATGTATACAAGGGAAGCCTCTATTTCAAGAGCTTTTCTTGAAATGCACATAGCTCCTTGAGGGAAGTCTTTTGTTTTTGATAACTGACAGAGTCACCCTCCTAAGTAAGGAACTAAGATTGCTTAAGTTTCCTATGGATGCCACATCCCTTGCCCCCCCAAATGCATATTGATCAAATATCAAGTTCACTTTTTGGTGTTCTTAAGTAATTATTGATCTAGAACCCAGCTAGATGCATAAGTCAACTTTAGTTAACAAGTCAAAGTTCCACAATGATGAACATTAATATCTAAGAAATAAAGAACAAAATGCAAATCAGCATTTTGCTTAAAACTGTAACATAACATGCACTTTGCATGTTGAAAATTTCTGGTTTAATCCCTGACATCACTGATGAAATGATGATGAGGAGGAGGAGGCAGTTAAATGATGTTCCACATAACTATCTAGGACTGTGAAGAGCTGCTTCTATTTAGAATATACAGTAGAATTGGGCGAATAACTGCTCATATAAGAGCTAATTAATATAATTAAATGCCTTTAGTCATTTGCTCAAGATGTGAGCCCCTTTTCTTTCTGCTTATCTTAGGGGAAGTTCATCCGCATCCATTTTGGACCATCAGGGAAACTGGCATCCGCTGACATTGAGATCTGTGAGTAGTGAATCCAGAAGTTTGGATAAATTTACTTTGGATGAAGTTATAAAAGAGATTACTGAATAGATGGTCAAGAGTTGATTTTTGATTATAATAGTGTATATGATGGTGTATAAATGTAAAAAATAGCTATCATCTCCAGATCCCTCCGGATATTGTTGCACTTATATCCTGCTTATGGGCTTTGCAGAGGAATTTGCCCTCTATTTCTACTGTGGAAACAAAATGCTGGACTGAATATGTCTTTTGGTTTCTACTTTTGTTCTTGAACAGTGATGTCCTATAAAATCCCAGATTGTCTTTCTTTTGTGTACAGTTCAATATACTAAAGTAGCCTTGCAATCTAATATTTTATCTTTTGTTTTTAGACTTGTTGGAAAAATCAAGAGTGATTTTCCAGCAGCCAGGAGAGAGGAGTTACCACATTTACTACCAAATCCTTTCTGAAAAGAAGCCAGAACTACAAGGTAATCAGCATTAAAATAATATGTAAATGAATTTGTTACTCAGCATGGAACCTCATGGAACAGAACAGCAACAGAACTGCACTCAGCAGTCTGATAGCAAGGGCTGCTGAAAATCAATAGTTGCCATCAATATCAACAAATCTACATCTACAACAAAACTATAACTTCACACCTTTCTTCCAACAAGTGAGCACATGCGGTTCATTCACATCTACATCCATCTTTTTGATCATGGTTGGCCCAAGGACATCTAATCGGTTTCATGGCTAAACAGTAACTTTTAACCCAGAATTTTCCCAATGACAGTTCATGCTTATAGTATTTCTGTTAACTGAAATTCACTCACGTTCTGCTTATAATACATCCATAGAAAACTGGCCTGATAAATATTTAATCAATAAAATGAATATGTTCAGTTTTTCATTTCAATTATAAAGTAATTAAACAATTTTCAAAGCACTAACCAGGTTAATCAATTTAGCAAATACGGTACTGCCTAATGTCATTTAGGTTAGACATTTATGATGGTACTAGCTTACATAGACAAGTTTTAAAAGTTCCTGGTCTTATTTCCACAGGGAGAGCAAATTTAAGTTCAACATACTACATGTTCCTATTTCTTTTTCCTTAGTTTCACAGTTCAGATTGAATGTATTCCTATAATATATACCAAAATATAAATGTTAATCTCTTAATTATTCCATTCCAGATATGCTTTTGCTGTCTTCCAACCCTTATGACTATCACTTCTGCTCACAAGGTGTAACAACTGTGGACAACCTGGATGATGGAGAAGAGCTCATGGCTACAGATGTAAGTTTTACTTTTTTGGCAATCAAGCAAGGCTGTGGAGGTCTCCTTATGAAGTGCATTAGTGCATCATCTAGCCATATATAGCCATATAAAGCGGTGTAAATCCAGTCATTTCAGTGAAAAGTGTACATTGTATATGCTACAAATCAATAAAAGTAATTAATTTTGTCTAGATTCTCTCCTGTATTTTCATATATAATTGCTTTAAGTGTAGTTAGTCATCATTAATGGAATAAATTTAAGCCTAAAGGCAGATCATATGAATCATATGTCTACCAAAAAGTTTTCCATTTATGTTAAAAAATGACTCTGAAAAAAAGAAAAAGTCTGAAGCTTATATGCAGATTGTGTGACTGACAATGCTCCTGCAATGCCCTCCAGAGGTGATCTGAAAGGAATATGGAGCAAAGTCCAGTACTAGAGAGAGTGATAGAAGGGCTATACGATGGATACCTATTCCCCTTAAAAACCTCTGTATAACAAATATTTATACTGCACAATTTGACTTTTTCATGATAACGTAGCAATAAGACCTGAAATACTAACAACAAAGCAAAAGTAAAGAAGCAATTAAAAGTGGAAATTCTCTTTCTTTGTGTACAATTTTTCCCCAATATTTTGAAGTCAGAATTTTGGCTATGTCTTGACCGAATGTTTGAGGGGCCCAGTAGGAGCTGAAACAAAACAAAACAAAACAAAACAATTTGCTATCCAAATCTTACTCAAAAGTTGATAGCTGACCACCTTGCTGCTTAATTACGTGCAGACAAAGCATTATTAGGAAATAATGAAAGCTGCTTCCATACACACCTTTGGGAACTTCATGTAAGTGTATAAACATGATTGTGAATTCCTAATAAGTAAATTGAGGCAGTTCCCAGATGGATGGCTCTTAGCATGGCTGAGATTTCATCTTTCATTCATCAACAAGTCTTTTTCAGTAAGAGCAAAGATGGAAGAATCAGCAGGAAACTATTGGAGGCTTACAAATGTCAGTGTCATGAATGACATAGAGAGATTATTACACAATAAGAAATAGATATCGAAACAGGATTATTTCAGAAAAATGTTTTAAGGTAAAATTGCTTTGTATCATTCATCAAATTCCCAAGCAATCCAAGCAACATCATTAGTGATAAGAAATACCTAATACAGGCAATATAATACATTTTAAATGGATTTCTTTTAAATTATAAATTAAAGTGCATTTAATTTTAGTAACCTTAAAGTGGGCTCAAGCACTTCAGTACATTTTGCAATTTGTCCTAGTGAATCCCCAGTGGATTCATTCTTCATTTTTTGCTTGTTAACCGAATGGTTTTTTTTTTCTTTCAATGTCCATGTCTTATCTGGTTCCTTTTTACAGCATGCTATGGACATCTTGGGGTTCAGCAATGAAGAGAAGTATGGCTGCTATAAAATAGTAGGCTCCATCATGCACTTTGGCAACATGAAATTCAAGCAGAAACAACGGGAGGAACAGGCAGAGGCTGAAGGCACTGAAAGTAAGCATTTGTCGCTTGTGAGATGGGCAGTGTAGAAATATGAGAAATAAATAAATACATACATACATACATACATACATTTGTGCTGCTGCTTACTAGTGATTAATTCCAGAGAAGTAGCCATATTAGTCTGTTGCATTAAAAACAATCATATGGTTGATGTTTAAAGTGGAGGCTTGGGGTGGTGTTATAGCCAAACACTGATGTATGTTCATGTATATATTTCACTTAACACCTCTCAGCAGGGATGGGGGCTAGAAAGGATGGAAAATAGCATTCTAATAAATATGTACTTTATAACAGCTATGTTCTCCACACCACACATTTTATCAAAGGACAGTCCCCATCTGTCTACAAGAGCCATTTTGTGAGAATGCCTACAAGGTAGTTCCAAAATTCCAAATAAGCTGAGGACCTCTATAAAAAATATAATACAAAATAAACTAGGTGAGCACCAAAGTATGGGAGATTCAGTGGGAAGCACTTTGCAATGATCCCCAATAATTCTGGACCCATAAAGACTAATGATCACTTGCTTTTAAATGGTTGGATGATGATGATGATGATGATGATGATTTATCAAATTTATATGGCCGCCCATCTCACAAAAAGTGACTCTGGGTGGCATACAACACTTAATTAAAACAAGAAATATAAACAAATCATGATTAAAAATATAAAACAGTCATTATTAAAAATAAAATTATATTTTGAATGATAGTTCTTATTCAAAGAGATTAAATTTTGGAAATTCTTGCTTCTTTCTTATTAATCTTGTTATGTTAAAATTTTGTTACTTGCTCCTGTGCTGCAGGTGCTGATAAAGCCTCTTACCTTATGGGGATCAGCTCAGCTGACCTCATCAAGGGGTTGCTTCACCCAAGAGTAAAAGTTGGAAATGAATATGTCACCAAAGGTCAGACTGTAGATCAGGTAAGCATTTGGGAATTGTACAACTTGGCCATGTGACTCCCATATAATCTTTTAGTTGTGGGCCTTAAAGAAAACTTGTGCAATTGTAAGAATGAAATAAACAAGTAATTCTTCTTTTTAGATATCTTAAACAATATATTATTAAGACTTTTTGAGCAGAGATTTATTAGGGATGTGCAAAGCATTCAAAGAACAAAGTATGTTAGTGTGAATGAAGGGCCCTCTTCAAAGTGTTGAAGCAACTGTGTCCTCTAGAAGGCTCAGTACACTGCTTTGAGGGCTTTCCTCATGTATGGCCACTTTGCTAGGAGTTCCATCAGAAGCGTTGTTTGTGAATGCACACTTGCATACACAATCTGAAAAAGCCCTTGATGCCAAATCTTCCAAAGGATGCAGCTACCTCAACCCTTTGAGGAGAGATGCTTCACTTGTGCTAAAATGCTTTGTGAAGCTTCTCTTGAATACCTTGCACAGCCCTGTTATAAACAAAGCTATGTACCAGATGTGAATTTTAGAGGTAAAACAATTGTTCTGATGAAGTTTTACTATGTTGCAATTGCAGGTGGTGTATGCAGTAGGAGCTTTGGCCAAAGCCACTTATGATCGTATGTTCAAGTGGCTAGTTCTTCGTATCAACAAAACCTTGGACACCAAACTAGCCAGGCAATTTTTCATTGGAGTTCTGGATATTGCTGGCTTTGAGATCTTTGAGGTAGGTTTGGAAACTGGCCAACACAAACACCTTGGTATGAAAGCAATTTTGTACAGTTCTGTATTAGGGAAAGCAACAACCAAATATTGTTAAGAATGAAATATACAAACCAACATTGTTAACTTGATTTCTTTTTTTTTTCCTATGAAGCCAATGGCTGGCAAGTTGCAAGATAGGTGAAAATCCACTTGCACTTGAAATCCAGGGCACTTCCACACACGGTCTGTGTTGTGTGGCACTTGTAAGACATGCTGTTTTTTCTGTTCATTGGCTGCATCTATTGATTTCTGGTTGAGCTGCAGCACTTTAAGCAGTTTCTCTTTTGTTATACAAAAGCTCTGGAGAGATTGTGGCTGCTCTGGTTTTCTATTGGCAGAAACTCTCCTTTCACTCTGACTCCTGGATTAGAGAATGAACAAAATGTAGTTTCTTGCCAAGAGCCTAATTTTTAGAGCTCGTTAAAATGCAACATGTGGTAGCTCATAGATGGCTTTTTAGCTCCCTTATAGCTACTGCCACAGGTGTTTCAAAAATCACTGCACAGATGCAGGCAGCATGAGATAAAAATGTGAATGGGTAACAAAGCACTGATTAAACAATTTTGTTTGTTTGCTTGTTTACTTTCTAATTGACTTATGGTGTTGTCAGAGTCATGGCAGCAGCAATGTCATTGAGGTCCATGCATTTCAAAACAGGCAACGTAGAGAGCATGGTGTCACAACCCAAGCTCTGTCCCTTTGTACACATGCACATACCAAAGGAGCGAGGCTTAGATCATTACAATAAGCTCACCATCTTGCCTGTTTTGATCCTGTCTTGTGGATTCTGCTGAACGACAGTAAAGATAATGAAAGGTGATCTTCAAATTTCTTTGGGGGAATTAGGGAATGGAAATGGGAGCCATGTGGAAGTGCTATTAGAATTAGATCTAGCATTGTCTGATTCATATTACATTAATTACTTTCACAACAAGCTACTCAAAGCCATTTATAAAGATCAGTAGTATTGTAATCAAGGGGTGGGAACATAACATCAGAATGTGGTGTAGATAAAACCTAATATCCTGAAAATATTTTTAAAGAATCACTGAAATGTTGATAGATTTCAGGAGACTTCACACAAGAATGCCACAATCTTGTGAGATCTCCGCAAGGACACTGAGATCTCATAAGATGGCTTATAACAAGATGGGCAATCTTTCAGTAGCCAGGAATACATGTGTTGTTGTTGGAAAGAGGTCAGGGCTGCGAATGTATAAGGGGCTGTTATATATTAGAGATTGGCTTTTTGAAAGGGATGCTAATAAAGACACAACTGTCTTACAATCATCCAAATTTTCACCTTGGTATCATCATTATAAAAAACACAGAAGCCTCTCCCAGTACCTGGTTAACGTAACCAGTGCTTCACTGAGAAGGGCTTTAACATCCTACAGACCATGCCCTCCACGCAGCTCAAAGGGAGGTTTTGTAAGCTCCCTGTCCAACAACGCCTCTGTCCTTGTGGTGTTGGTCACGTGGAGGATGTTATCCATTATGTCCTCCACTGTCCCATTTGCAATGAAATCAGGGCCAATTTATTAATGGCAGATGAACTCAAGGGCCCCGACCTTGAAAAATTGAACTATCTTCTTGCAGATGTATTTCCAACTGTCAGCTATCTAGTTGCTACTTTTGCTCTGTTGTCATTTAAAGCTCTTACCTGTAGCTTTGGCTTTATTTTGTTGTAATCTTTTTACATCTAATACTTCTTCTATTACTCTATTTTATAATTTCACTATTTTATTTTATTTTATTTTATTTTATTTTATTTTATTTTATTTTATTTTATTTTATTTTATTTTATTTTATTTTATTTTATTTTATTTTATGGCATTCCTATGTTATGACCTGTGATTACAACAATAAAATTATTTACTTATTTACAAGGGGCTATGTCAAATATAAGTAATTTTTAAAATATTTTTAAGGATTTAGGATGGTATTGGATGGTTTTTCTTCTGTTTTTGAAACTGTGAGAAGTTTATTTTAGAACCTATGGTATAGTTTTATTGCCTCAAAATGTCAAAATGTTGAATTTCAAAAATTGTGCCTTAAAATTTGACAGCACAGCTGGACAAAACTCTGTCTGATGCTTACAAAAATATTAAATATTCTGTTGACAAAGTTTATATTTTTAGTTCCTGCCATTCTGTTTGTTTACACACACACACACACACACACTGTATGTACTCTGTGTGTGTGTATTTATTTATTTATTTCCCAAAGATGACATAGGCAGATCAAGCACTTGTCCAAGAAAGTCAGCATAGGGTAGTGAATCATCTTACTATTATACCCACTTCCATTATTTAGTCATACAGTACTGAACACATTCACAGCCATTTGTTTTATCATCCATGTATATACGTGTGGCTAGAATCATGCCTGAAATCATATATGTACAAATCAGAAAGTTACCGTACACAAAAAGAAGAAACGCTTTGATACTTCTCTGAGGGTGCTAATAGCAAGTACATCTTAAGTAAGTGGTAGAGTCTCAAGCTCCTTCTGTTTTATTTCTTGTCTACAGTATAACAGCTTTGAGCAGTTATGCATTAACTTCACCAATGAGAAATTGCAACAATTTTTCAACCATCACATGTTTGTTTTGGAACAAGAAGAATACAAGAAAGAAGGAATTGAATGGGTCTTCATTGACTTTGGCCTGGATTTGCAGGCTTGCATTGATCTGATTGAAAAGGTAAAGTTGAGATGTCTTTATGAATGCTGTATTATAAAACAAATAGCTGGTAAGCAGATTGTGACTACAACTTGTTCTGGTATCCTCTTGCTTCCAAACAATTTTCCATATGAACAATAGTGAGTTTGTCTGGCTAACCTTTTTAAAACAGAGCAACATAATTCACTTTTGCTGGCATCCTTCTTGCTCACTGTTTTTTAATATATATTTCTTACTGAAAACTGGTTCCAATCATTCTACTGAGCATCTCTTCTTTCTTGTTTTGCTGAAAAAAAAATTACTATACTGTGAACCTACAGAACTATTTCTAGCCATTTAATTCCTGTTGGTGAATTACTTATTTAGACTTTTGAAAAATTCTCAAGGCTCTCCTTTATCTACTAAGAAGAATATGACATATAATTATTTGAAAATAATGTTTTCTATTCTACAGTGCCTTTTGAATGAGAAATTAAAGAAATGTCCTTCAAAACTCTGGGTATTTTTGCTCCAGAGTACTACATATTCACACAGCAAAAAGTAGAATTGAGGCAAAGACACAAGAACAAACAAACAAGCAAAGCAAATATGAATACAAATAATTTTGAGATGAAAAGAATAATTTTAACGCCAATTTTCTGCCATATGATAAAATAGTTTTATGAAAGTTAACTTTAGTGATTCAAATCACCTTAAAAATAGATCAGAACTATTTTTTCCTATGTAACTTGTGATCCTGCTACGTGGAGCTATTTTCACACGAATAGTATAGTTCCACTTGACAAAATATGTATGAATCCGTCATTGTCTTGAAAACTCCGATTTTATATGATCCCATTTCCTAATTCAGAATAGGCAAAATTATTAATAATGTGCTAACTTAATACGGGTGGATATCACAGTCAAAACTGAGAATTATTTGCCAAACACCAACCTGATGTTCCCCAAATGTGGTAGACTAATTCTTATAAATTCTGAGACAGAGTAACCTAGCAATACATCTGAATGACATCATCTCAGAAAAGGATGGTGTGAGCTGTCCACCTGTTGGACCAAACAAATCTAAGACCAATTAAGATTGCCACCAAAATGTTGATTAGTGTTCTTTTCTTACAGCCGCTTGGCATTCTCTCTCTTCTGGAGGAAGAATGTATGTTTCCCAAGGCTTCTGATATGACATTCAAGGCCAAGCTGTATGACAACCACATTGGGAAATCACCCAACTTCCAGAAGCCCCGGCCAGATAAGAGGCGCAAATATGAGGCCCACTTCGAGTTGGTGCATTATGCAGGAGTGGTATGTAATAGTTTCCAAATTCCTACCTTCTGGACTTTACACTGGTGTTTTCTCTGTTCTGATTCTGTTGTTTTTGGTCATTTATCAACAGGTGCCCTATAATATAATTGGCTGGCTAGATAAGAATAAGGATCCCTTGAATGAGACAGTGGTATCTGTCTTCCAAAAATCACAAAATAAGCTGTTGAACAGTTTATATGAGAGCTATGTCAGCTCTTCTTCAGGTGAGTTATATTCCCATATCCAATTATTTTATATGGCGTTGAATATGGTACATGTAGGAACATAGGAACAGTTATACTACATTAATGAAAGGTCTATTTTCAATTTCCAAGAGTCAGGACGTTCCAGGAAACAATTTCTTTTCCCTATATTATCCCCACAATTTTCTCTGTTATATCCAAAACCTAACTCGATAGACTCCCATATCACTGAAAACACTGTTGAACATAAGTGGTAGCGGTCCCTTAGGTAGTAGACAAAATCTTTGATTGGCATGACATATAGAATTTAATAAATAAATAAAATAAACAAACATATCTATGTTATGGAACTTGACCAACTGAAGTGATCAAGAAAGATAAAGTATATACCACCTCATTACTCAGGTTAGGGTAGAGAAGACATGATTAACTTTTATCTTTAAATATTTCAAAGGCAATAGCATAGACAATTTTAAACCAATAAGATACAGTTGTTAATCTATCTAGGAAAGAATATGTAATGGTAACTAGATATTGGGACTACGAGCAGAAAAGAGAATAGTGCACAATTTAAATGGTTCAGAACTATAGGTTCAATCAAGCCTTGCTGAATTTCTGTCTAGCATTAAAGCACGCACTCAATCTGCATGTCAGTACTTTTTCATATTATCACAAGAGGAATAAGCATTCCAAATCCCATCTTAAGTAATGCACATCTTAGGTATGTACTGAGAACATACCAGTTTGTGGATGCTTTATTTTGGGTTCAAGAGAGAGTGAATCAAGAGTGTGAGAGTAAGTTTTAGAATAACAGATTTGGGGAAAGCTGTTCCTTTATTCATCAGAATTGCCGAGAGACATATCGACATGAGTTATGTGCTCTATTTAGGGGTGTTCATGCTAATGTTGTAGGCTATCTTACAGATCATTGTAAATGTTTAATTATATAATGATATGCATTGCTACATTCCTTTGGTTGTTCATTTTAATTGCATTCTAATGTACTAGGGGATTTGAGGACATTCTATTCTTGGCATTCTCCCATGAAGAAACCAGCTAGGCTGAATTTGCTAAGTAGAATTAGAATATTAATTGTCTAGAAATTCAAGCACTAGTCTCCCAGGTCTTAGAAACTAAATGAGTACCCAAACTAAATTAATCTCACTAAAGCAATAAACTGACATTTCATTTGACAGATGAACCTCCCAAGGCAGGTGTCAAGGAGAAGCGTAAGAAGGCAGCTTCATTCCAAACTGTGTCTTCACTGCATAAGGTAAGCATTTGATACTTTGGAACAAGAATCACTAGTTAAGCCCTACAGAATTGTACTTGATTCAGTCAGGATGTATGCTGGACAGTTCTTCCAAGTAATATTCCAAAAGTGACCCAGTTATAAATTTGAATCCCAGGCAGACAATAAAACCCCTAAGGCTTGGTTCTTCTCCCCAAATGGTCCCACATTCTCCTTTCTTGACAAAAAGGATACGAGGGAATTCACATCAGTGATTGTCCCTGTGTTGCCAATTCTTGGTGAACATCTTCATTTCACATTCAAACTGAATTGGAAGAATACTAGAATGGAAAGAAATCTAGTTCCCTCTATGATAGGGAAATGCTTATTTTTGCTGCAGTGGTGTCTTTGTTCTGCATGGTTCCTGGCTGCTTCTCCGTTGCTGAGGGAGAGGCAGTTAAGACTTGCAGTGATGTTTAGATAATTTATTACATAAACATCACTTTAAGTCTGTGCTATTTCTCTCCTCACTGTTGACTGCAGGAAGGAAAACCTTTGGGAAGAAGGAAACAAATGTGGATTTTACAGTGCTTGGAGCAACAGCCCCCCTGACTTTTCTGCCTTGGGAGAGAATTAACTAGGCATAATTCTAATTGAACCAATGAATTGCATCCATCTCTGTGATATCCATTTGATTGAGAGCCAACATTTCAGAACTTAGAAGAGAAAGTTCTTGAGATCATGGGGTTTAAAGCACAAATACCAAAACAATAGAGTCATGCTAATAACACCTTACTGTTCTTTACTATCCAACTCCAAGGAAACAATTGATATTCTTGAATGTTGTCTAAATTCAGTAAAGAGCTGGATAAGAGAGAACAAGATAAATTTAAATAGGAAAACTGGACTCAGAGACTGGGATCCAGCTTGTTTGGGGTGAAATTGCATTTCCCCTGAAAAAGCAGGTTCACATTATGGGAATGCTTTTTGATCTTCAGCTGTCACTGGATTTGCGAGTGGTGACTGAATCAAAAAACCAATTCACACAGTTATATCTAATGCATCAGCTGTGACTTTTCCTGAGCCATTCAGGTTTGGCAACAGTTATCCATGTCTTTGTAGCTATTATGTTAATTAATCCAATAGGATCTATATGTGGCTGAGTATCTGGAAACTCCAGTTGGTGCAGAATATAACACCATGCAAAGTACATGGATCACATGATGCCTGTACTGAAAAATCTGTAGAGGTTCTTAATTACTTTAAGATGTTGGCATTATTTTTAAGGTCTCAAACAGCTTAAGACCTGACTATCTGAAAGACCACATATCCCATTATGAGTCTGCATGGGTATTAAGGTTTTCTGAAGATGCCCTCACTGTCAGAGGCTCACTGTTTTCTGATGTGGGAAGGGGCCTTCTCCTGTATTGCTTCCAGGCTATGGGGTGCACACCCTTGGAAATCTGTACTTGGCTCCCATTTTTTCTATGTAGACATGCCGTGAAGACATATTTCTTTCTCCAGTCTTTTAATCACCTTTTCTCCAGGTGATTGGTTTGATTTTGAGTTTAAGTTACATTTTTTGAATACGTTTTATAGTTTTTATTTTAATCATTATTAGCTGTCTTGTTTGAATTGAATGGTAGGATATATACAATAGTCACACTAATCATCTTGTTGTAAAAGAGAGATGTTCAGAGTACAGCTGCCATATATTATCTAGAATTATTGACAGGAAAGTAGAGGTTTATAGTTTAGATGGCCAAATAGAGGTGCTTCCACTAGGTATTCTATAGCTTTTCATCTTCTCTTCCTTATCAGAGTTTCTTCTAGTAAATAAGGGGGGGAAAGGTATGTAACGTGCTAAATGATGGAGGTGAGTTAGCAATGGGAGACATAACTGTCTGGACATTTACGTAGATCTGTGAACATGGCAGAAACACTGCACAATAAAACTTTAATTTGGTAGAATTTTCAGTGCCACCTTTGGCACATATATAGTGAGTGGAACAAGTAGGCTATTCTCCAAGACATCTGTAAACAGTATAGTAACAATCCAGACATGATCATAATAAATATTAAACCAGTGTTTCTCAACCTTGGCAACTTTAAGAGGTGTGGACTTCAACTTCCAGAGTTCCCCAGCCAGCAAGCTCATGCTACACCCATGTGCCTTTTTGTGTGTATGGTGCAGAGTGGTAGGCAGCAGTATTGTAACCAAAACTCTCCCCATGACCCAAGTTTGATCCCAGCAGAAGCTGGATTCTCAGGTAGCCAACTCAGGTCGACTCAGCCTTCCATCCTTCCGAGGTCGGTAAAATGAGTACCCAGCTCGCTGGGGTAGGTGATGACTGGGGAAGGCAATGGCAAACCACCCCGCTATAGTCTGCCAAGAAAACATCGCAAAAGTGGCATCCCCCCAAAGGGTCAGACATGACTCGGTGCTTGCACAGGGGACCTTTCACCTTTCACACATACAGAACAAAAGCTGAATTATTCCCATACTTAGCAATTATCTTTGCATCCATCTATGTCCACAGGAAACTGCAATGAAGCCAAAATGACGATATAGGCAGGATGATGTCATCATGCAAATGCTGACTTTACATACTTGTGTCCCAATATCTAGCACAAGTATATAAGCTGCAACATTTGTATGATGCCATTGCCACAAACATTTTGTCATCTGCTTCCCCCACCCCCACCACAATGCACCCTGTCCCAAGTCTCATATATAGTGTCTCTAATTAAAAGGATACCAGGAAATAGGACTGGGAAATATCTCTATCTAAGATTATGAAAAACAGCTCTTGCTTTCTCAGTAGGAGCCATGTTCACATGGTTTATTTTATTTTATTTTGTTTATGTACTACTGTAACCCACATAGACTATATGTTAACAATAAAAACAGTAAAAACACATTAAAACTGGAACAATACAATAATACAAAGTATAAATGATCTACTCATCATTCCCCAGTCACTCTCCAGAGCACCACATTTTTATTAAAGCCATCAGGTTAATGATAATTAAGGCCATCACCAATCTTACAGGGTTAGCTATTCCTTAACATGGGGGCCACAACAGAGAAACATGTCTTTGAATTATACCAGAAAATACATTGATAACTAGTACAGGGCCTGTGGTGGGACAATAATATGGCTACGGTGATTTCATTTGCCAGCAGATGGGCTGATACGCTTTGGGCCAACTGCATTTTCTAAGTAGTCTTCAAAGGAAGCTTCATATAGAATACATTGCATTAGTCCAGATGGGTGGTGATAAGGGCATGGATCACTTTGTTTTATGTTTTCTTCCCTTAATTTTCTTGTCTCCCCAAGAGGTATTTTCCTCTCATTTTCATTATCAGAACTTGGTTGAAGAGAAAAGCATCTCAGGGAGAGGACTACTGAGACATTACCTCAACTAGGAATGAATTTAGCTTCCTCTCACTCCCAACTCTAAAAAGAAGTTTCCTCTTCTTTCTTTGTACATGATTGGGACAGATCTAAAGTGGACAACTCTTTGACATTTGCTATATATATTATGCCTGTGACTTAGGGAGATAACTGCTTGAAGAGATCTAGGAGAATAGCCTACTTTGTTCCTTTCTCACAGGTTAGGATGGAATTATATGTATCTAGTTTATCAGTTAAACTCAAATGAAACTATTGAAGAGCTTCTCTCTGAAACTTCCAAAGTAGGAAAGAAAGGAGAGACAGAGAGAATGAAAGAGAGAAAGAGAGAGGGAGAGAGAGAAAGATGTTTATTCCACCTTCCAGATAGAAGCTTCTAGGAGAATGTATAGGTTACAAACAATGACCCTTAAGTGCCATTCTGTTTAAAGGTCTTCTCTGGATGTGAAATCCACAAGAGAGAACTTGATTGTCCTTTTCCCTTGGTCAAACACATGGCTCATTTCTGACAGGAGACACAGAGTGAAAGGGCTCAGTGAAGATTATAATATCGAGGCAGCTTTGTATTGGGGAGGAGGTCATCACATACCTGGGTCCCCAGATATAAGGAGTGGCGTATGTTAAAATCAGCACTTAAAATTGACTTAGAAATGGAATGAGAGCAAATGAAGCTATTAAACCTTCTACGTCTGCCTTACAGGAAAACCTGAACAAACTGATGACCAATTTGCGTGCTACCCAGCCCCATTTTGTCCGCTGCATTATCCCCAATGAAACAAAGACTCCAGGTACAGAATTTCAGAAAGATTACATGAAATATATGTGGTTAAATGGCATAGCCTAGGGGAAAGTCTGTGCATAAGACACTGTAATTTTTTTTTTTAGCAGCAGCTTCTCTGTTGTGCATAACACAAAAAGTGGCATTAAGTTTTAAAAAAATACTGAGAGTAGGCTGGCATCTGAAGTATTTTGAAACTTATGTCTAGATAACTGTGCTTTCAATCAGGGTAAAAAAGGTATTAATTTCTTTTCTCACTTTTTTATTCTTCCACTTCTTTGTATTTGGTTACTATTACTGTTTAATTTTACAGTATTTCATGTATCTATTGTTTTTTTTCTTCATTTTTCTGGCCTTACTTGGTTCAAGTTCTTTAGTTTGGGTTGATGTTGCTGAATACACCTTTTCTCTTTTTCCTGTGCAGGAGCCATGGACCCCATCCTGGTGCTGCATCAGTTGCGGTGTAACGGTGTCCTGGAGGGCATTCGGATCTGTAGGAAAGGGTTTCCAAACAGGATCCTCTATGCTGACTTCAAGCAGCGGTAACTCAGTTCTTTCCTATGTAATGGTACTGGCATTTCTCTCCTGGTAGGAACATTAAGTAGGTTATCCAGTTGTGGAACCTAGTCACTGCCAATCAACATGAGTTTCTGAAGGTATCCTACTACACATTTATATTTCTCTTATTCCAGTTTTACTACCAGGGCCCCAGAATAAATCCTAGGGTCTGTCTGTTAACAGCAAAACTGTAATTCCCAGTTTTGGAATTTTCTGGAAAGAAGGAACAATTAAGTTTGTTGAGTAAATAGCCCAGTTGTCTGAGCATTGTGGTTTGGTTTGGTTTTAATTACTGTTACATGAGCTTAGTGTCGGCTTAGAACTCCTCTCATATCTATTTTGGGAAATCACCAATACTCCTTAAATGGCACTCTTTTTTTGTTGGAGGGAGTATAGCGAAACTCGTAAGTAATACTGTTTCTGGTAGTATCATGTCCATTTAATTATTCCATTTGGTTTAAAGTTTTTGAGTTAGACAAAAATAATTTGGTGATTATTTCTAGTGCAACAAGAAATTGTTCATTTTCTGAAGACATATATAATCATGTAAAATAAGAATTCATTTATTGTTTATTGTTAACCGAAAGATTCCTAATGACAAAACACTGGAAAACTAAAGTACAGTTTTCTTTGGAACAATATCATGCATGGGAAATAGTATTGGCTGAAAGATTAATGCAATAGCAAAGAGTCTTGATTTTTTTATTTAGTTAAGGAGTTTTACTCAACATTTGACCTTCAGTTTTTAGGTATAAGATTGAAATAATTTCTTATACATTATTGCCTTCTATACAACTATATTTATGGAGGAAATATTGAATATGGACATTTAAAATTTCACATCTCTCATTAAGACTACAAACACACACACACACACTCAGACTAAGATTTTTTTTTTAGTTTTTAAAAATATTCACTCTAATGCAGTTTCTGTTTTTAATTTGTTTTTATAGTAATTGATTTTCAATGTTTTGTTAATATACTGATAGTTTAAATATTTTTTAAAAATAAGTTTATTCCATCTCAAGGATAATGGAAATTGTTGAGACATTGTGGCCTGTCCAGTTTAACTCTGTGGAATTGTTGTTTATTCGTTTAGTAGCTTCCAACTCTTCATGACTTCATGGACCAGCCCACGCCAGAGCCTCCTGTCGGTCGTCAACACCCCCGGCTCCCCCAGGGACGAGTCCGTCACCTCTAGAATATCATCCATCCACCTTGCCCTTGGTCGGCCCCTCTTCCTTTTGCCCTCCACTCTCCCTAGCATCAACATCTTCTCCAGGCTGTCCTGTCTTCTCATTATGTGGCCAAAGTATTTCAGTTTTGCCTTTAATATCGTTCCCTCAAGTGAGCAGTCTGGCTTTATTTCTTGGAGTATGGACTGGTTTGATCTTCTTGCAGTCCAAGGCACTCTCAGAATTTTCCTCCAACACCACAGTTCAAAAGCATCTATCTTCCTTCTCTCAGCCTTCCTAATGGTCCAGCTCTCGTGGCCATATGTTACTATGGGGAACACCATTGCTTTAATTATGTGGACCTTTGTTGTCAGTGTGATGTCTCTGCTCTTAACTATTTTATCGAGATTCGTCATTACTCTTCTCCCAAGGATTAAGCATCTTCTGATTTCCTGACTGCAGTCAGCATCTGCAGTAATCTTTGCACCTAGAAATACAAAGTCTTTCACTGCTTCTACTTTTTCTCCCTCTATTTGCCAGTTAACAATCAAGCTGGTTGCCATAATCTTGGTTTTTTTGAGGTTTAGCTGCAAGCCAGCTTTTGCACTTTCTTCTTTCACCTTCATCATAAGGCTCCTCAGTTCCTCTTCACTTTCAGCCATCAAAGTGGTATCATCTGCATATCTGAGATTGTTAATGTTTCTTCCAGAGATTTTAACTCCAGCCTTGGATTCCTCAAGCCCAGCATGTCGCATGATGTGTTCTGCATACAAGTTGAATAGGTAGGGTGAGAGTATACAGCCCTGCCGTACTCCTTTCCCAATCTTAAACCAGTCCGTTGTTCCGTGGTCTGTTCTTACTGTTGCTACTTGGTTGTTATACAGATTCCTCAGGAGGCATACAAGATGACTTGGTATCCCCATATCGCTAAGGACTTGCCACAATTTGTTATGGTCCACACAGTCAAAGGCTTTAGAATAGTCAATAAAACAGAAATAGATGTTTTTCTGAAACTCCCTGGCTTTTTCCATTATCCAGCGGATGTTGGGAATTTGGTCCCTAGTTCCTCTGCCTTTTCTAAAGCCAGCTTGTACATCTGGCAATTCTTGCTCCATGAATTGCTGAAGCCTACCTTGCAGGATCTTGAGCATTACCTTACTGGCATGTGAAATGAGTGCCACTGTTCGATAGTTTGAACATTCTTTAGTGTTTCCCTTTTTTGGTATGGGGATATAAGTTGATTTTTTCCAGTCTGATGGCCATTCCTGTGTTTTCCAAATTTGCTGGCATATAGCATGCATTACCTTGACAGCATCATCTCACAAGATTTTGAACAGTTCAGCTGGGATGCCATCATCTCCTGCTGCCTTGTTATTAGCAATGCTTCTTAAGGCCCATTCAACCTCACTCTTCAGGATGTCTGGCTCTAGCTCACTGACCACACTGTCAAAGCTATCCCCGATATTGTTATCCTTCCTATACAGGTCTTCTGTATATTCTTGCCACCTTTTCTTGATCTCTTCTTCTTCTGTTAGGTCCTTGCCCTCTTTGTTTTTGATCATGCCCATTTTTGCCTGGAATTTACCTCCAATGTTTCTAATTTTCTGGAAGAGGTCTCTTGTCCTTCCTATTCTATTGTCTTCTTCCACTTTCACACATTGCTTGTTTAAAAATAATTCCTTATCTCTTCTGGCTAACCTCTGGAATTTTGCATTTAATTGGGCATATCTCCCCCTATCACTGTTGCCTTTTGCTTTCCTTCTTTCTTGGGCTACTTCTAGTGTCTCAGCAGACAGCCATTGTGCCTTCTTGGTTTTCTCTTTCTTTGGGATGTATTTTGTTGCCGCCTCCTGAACAATGTTGCGAACTTCTGTCCATAGTTCTTCCGGGACCCTATCTACTAAGTCCAGTCCCTTAAATCTATTCTTCACCTCCACTGCATATTCCTTAGGAATATTAGTGAGCTCATATCTAGCTGATCTGTGGGTCTTCCCTAATCTCTTTAGTCTGATCCTACATTGTGCAATAAGAAGTTCGTGATCAGAGCTACGGTCAGCTCCAGGCCTTGTTTTTACCGACTGTATAGATGTCCGCCACCTTTGGCTGCAAAGGATGTAGTCAGTCTGATTTCAGTGTTGTCCATCTGGTGAAGTCCATGTATAAAGCCGTCTCTTAGGTTGTTGGAAGAGAGTGTTTGTTATGCAGAGTGAGTTGTCTTGGCAAAATTCTATCAGCCTATGTCCTGCTTCGTTTTGTTCTCCCAGGCCATACTTACCTGTGATTCCAGATGTCATTTGACTGCCCACCTTAGCATTCCAGTCTCCCGTGATGAAAATAACATCTCTTTTAGGGGTGTTGTCCAGTAGGTGCTGCAGATCCTCATAGAACTGCTCTACTTCAGCTTCTTCAGCATTTGTGGTTGGGGCGTATGTTTGGATCACTGTGATGTTAGATGGCTTGCCCTGAATTCGAATTGAGATCATTCTATCGTTTTTTGGATTGTATCCAAGCACTGCTTTAGCCACTTTACTATTAATTATGAAGGCTACTCCATTTCTTCTGTGGTCCTCTTGTCCACAGTAGTAGATCTGGTGGTCATTTGATGTGAAGTGGCCCATTCCAGTCCATTTCAGTTCACTGACGCCCAAAATGTCTATCTTTAATCTTGACATCTCACCAGTAACCACATCCAATTTGCCCTGGCTCATAGATCTTACATTCCAGGTTCCAATGGTGTGTTGATCCTTAGAACATCGGATTTGCCGTTCACCACCAGCACAGTTGGCCGCTAGCCATCCTTTCAGCTTTGAGCTAGCTGCGTCTTCACATCTGGGGCTAGTTGAACTCATCCTCTGTTCCTCCCCAGTAGCATTTTGATCATCTTCCGACCTTGGGGTCTCATCTTCTGATGCTATACTGACATATCTCTGGTTGTACTGATCCATTTAGTTTTCACGGCAAGAATACTGGGGTGGGTTGCTATTACCTTCCCCAGGGATCACATTTAGTCTGACCTCTCTGTCATGACCTTCCTGTCTTGGGTGGTCCTTCACGGTTTAGCTCATGGCATCACTGAGGTGCTCAAGCTCACGGCAAGGTAATGATTCTTTGCTGAAGACTCTGTGGAATACAACATCCCAAATGGATGGTTTCTAGTCTCTTCTGGAAGGTCTCCAGTGAATGGGAGCTTATTTAGCCCGCTGTGTCACTTGTGGAAAGCTTGCAGCCTTCTTATGGAGTCATATGCTCTATAGTTGTACAGAAAATATGGGTATTTTCAGAGATGTCCACGGGGTATGGTACAAAAATCAAAATGGTGACTGTGATGGTGCAATAGAAACTCTGACTTTTATGTGTGTTGCATGTGCAAAGCACATAAAAAACGTATGGAGCTTTGATTGCACCATCTTACTATCATCTTGACTTTTTTGACCACAGTCCTGCAGACATCCCTTGATATTTTTTAAAAAGGATGTTAAAATCTCTTGATCTGAAAAGATGTAGAGAAGTTTATATCTTATTACAGCAGGCATATTCAGCTTCATTAACAACCTAAACAAACATTTAAGATAATGACCTATGAACTATATATAAGGTGTAATGACCTCCATAAACATTATTTAATGTCTACCAAATTCTTTACTCCCATAAAAGCATGGCTTGCCAGTCCTTCCTTTACCAAGTGAATTGTTTTAGAATCCAAGCACTCTTGATTCTAAACATCTATTTCTTATCTCCTTTATCTCTAGTTATCGTATCCTGAACCCAGCTGCCATACCCGATGACAAATTTGTAGATAGCAGGAAGGCCACAGAAAAACTGCTGCTTTCCTTGGACATCGACCACAGCCAATATAAGTTTGGACATACCAAGGTATTTGCTGTGCAAATAGCATTTATGAATTGAATGCCTTGATTTTACCATGTCAGAAAAGCCCTGAGGATGAACACAATATGTATGCGTAAGCTAAGTTTCCTATCCTTCCATTTATAAAACACAGTTTCCTTTCTCCAGTGTTAGTCTTAAACACTTTATGTTCAGTATCTACCATAAAGAAGAAAGCTGAGATGCAAATATATAAGCACCAAATACATTAGAACACTTCATAAGCCAATAAAATATAATGATATAAAATATCTAAGTATGACATAATTCATAACAAACAAGAAAAATATACATAGTTGGGCAATGACTTAATATTTGTCATTCCAGAATTATTATATAAGGATTGCCTTTCTATAAATCTGCCTGGAGTAAATGCTGGAGAAGAGCTATAATCCTATGACCAATGTGAACAACACTGAACAAAACAGAATTTGTTTTTGAGTAGTAGGAATAGGTGGGATTATACGATATAGAATTTATCAATTCATATTCTTAGAGCTACCAGTAAAATAAGAACTGAGTGTAAATTAGTTGTAAATTGTAGGTTTACTTCTTTTTCAGGGTAGAGTAGCTTTACTGAAATTGGTAGCTCTTCCTCAATATAAGTTGTGGTTTTCAATCAGGTGTTTGCATTTTTAAAATTTTAATTTAGTGTTTGCTTCATAAAATGTTACTACATTTTCCCCCATTGGTTGTTTTAAACTTCTTTGTTTTTACTCTGTAATCTACACTGGCAATTTTTATTATATAGTAGAAACATAGAAACAAAATAAATAAATAAATGTTTTGTTTCTGAATAGAACTATTTTAGAATCTCAAAGTAACTTGTGGTGCATGAATTAAGGCTAATATATCTTCTAATGTTCTTCATTATGGCTAATTACTCAAAAATTAAATACAGACAATTAGCATAAGGGGAATATCCTTCAGAATTGTTGAAATATATAATTCAAAATCAACATGAAATCAATTCCACCTTCAGTATAATACATCTTCCTTAATTTCAGGTGTTTTTCAAAGCTGGCTTGCTAGGTCTACTGGAGGAGATGCGAGATGAACGTCTGGCTAAGATTATCACCCTCCTGCAGGCGAGGATGCGTGGGTGTCTGATGAGAATTGAGTACAAGTTAATCATCACCAGAAGGTATAACAACAAACTTACCTTGGTAGATGCTTTGGCTTCATGTTATCTATTGGGCTATTATAAAGTGACCACTTTTATTGATCAGTGAGACATGTATGTGAAGGAGGTCCCTTTCTCATTGCTGTACCTGTTAATTTCAATAACACTCCTACCAATATTTTACTTTTCAGAAAGGGAAAAAACAACATTAAAGATCTATTTAAAAAAAAAAAATCTGCATATAAGTTACAGCCCAGTATTTTGAAGTTCTCTCTCTATATTTTCCTCTCAGCATCTTCAATTTGCTTGTAATTTTAGACAAAAGCATAGATGAACTTCCTCTGATCCCACAGATTTCCATTTCCAATATGTTTTGTTAATTCCTCACAGAGATGCACTCTACACCATCCAGTGGAATATCCGTGCTTTTAATGCTGTGAAAAACTGGTCTTGGATGAAACTCTTCTTTAAGATCAAGCCTCTCCTCAAGTCAGCTCAGACTGAGAAGGAAATGAATGCCCTCAAAGAGGAATTCCAGAAACTGAAGGAAGCTCTGGAGAAGTCAGAAGCTAAACGGAAGGAATTGGAAGAGAAACAAGTCAGCATAATTCAGGAAAAGAATGATCTGTCTCTACAGCTTCAAGCAGTGAGTAACTTGTATAATTAAGCTCCAAATGAGCGTAGGCATTGCTGCATGTTCTGTGGGGAAGCTGGGATTGAATATGACCATGACCATGTACAAACAGACATTCCTTTACATAGTTAATAGATGTTCTAAGCTATATGGCCAGTTCACATTCACTTCTAGCTGGTAGAACTAGGAGTATATGTCCATAATCTCCTCTGATTCTGTGCATGTGATAAAACTATGAAGGTAACATCTGCATTTTTTAACTTCCACAAATGAATGGGCCAGATCTTTCTTCCAGGGGGATAGATGGAGGTAGTCAAATGAAGTAAGAGTCACTTTTTAAATTTCCAGAAAAAATGACAACAACCTATAAAATAGTATCATAGTTTTTAACATTCATTGTCATACATCTATGTACATTTTTGAACTTGTACTAACTATTAGTGTGGTAAAATGCTGCTTTGGATGTTCTTTGTAGGAGCAAGATAATTTGGCTGATGCAGAGGAGAGGTGTGATCTCTTGATTAAGACCAAAATTCAGCTGGAAGCCAAAGTGAAAGAAATGATGGAGCGTCTGGAGGATGAAGAGGAAATGAATGCTGAGTTGACTGCTAAGAAACGAAAGCTGGAGGATGAGTGTGCTGAACTGAAGAAAGACATTGATGACCTGGAGATCACCCTGGCCAAGGTGGAAAAGGAGAAGCATGCCACAGAAAACAAGGTGAGCAAAACTGTACTAAATAAGAACAAGTGCATAAACAGTTTTGGTTGCTCACATAGCATACAAAAAATGTATATTTACCGGTAGCAGTTGAAGGTCTGTATTGCATCTAACAATAGAGATTCATTCACAGCTCAGGTAAATCCCTGAGAAGCACTGAGCTCCTTCAGTTTTTAACAGCATTCAGAAGAAACCAAATAGCACCACCAAGAGAAAGTTCTGTTTTCTTCATTCTCATATAGCAGAAATAATGTATTTTTGGTGTAGATTATTGGGGAGGAGTGAGACATAATTACTCACATCCTCTGTTGATTAAAATAATAAAAATTACCATCTCATGGAATCTGTGATTAATAGAGTTAGCTTTATAATTTCACAAAGGAAAGTGAACTTCAAACTTTGCTTGTTTTCATTCTGCCATGTTATTAATATATCTCTTTAAGCTATCTGATTATATAATCCTAGGTGAAAAACTTGGTTGAAGAAATGACTGCTTTGGATGAGATCATTGCTAAGTTAACCAAGGAGAAAAAGGCACTGCAGGAAGCCCACCAGCAAGCTTTGGATGACCTTCAGGCTGAGGAGGACAAAGTCAATACTCTAACCAAGGCCAAAGTCAAGCTGGAGCAGCAAGTGGATGATGTGAGTTAACACATGACAATGGACCGTCATGATAAAAGAACTCATATCTAGTCTTAATATTCTATATTATGTCATGGGTGGGCAAACCTGTGGTGCTATAGCTGCATGCAACCCCATATTCCTTTTTTTGGAGCCTCTAGAGCATCTTCTAGGAGCCCCTGGAGCCTTTTTTGGTACCCACGTCAATTTTAGTGATGTGGATACCAAAAATTGGCAGTGCATTTTTTTCTACTATTTTGTGGTCTTTGTGTTTTCTAGCTGGAGAGTGCTTTAGAACAAGAAAAGAAGATACGGATGGACCTGGAAAGAGCAAAGCGCAAGCTAGAAGGTGATTTAAAGCTAACACAAGAATCTGTGATGGATCTGGAAAATGACAAGCAGCAACTGGAGGAGAAACTCAAAAAGTAAGCATGCAGCTTCTCAAAATGCTATATAGACAAATCAAATAATGTTATGCACACTCTGATATCTGTTGCATAATATTTTAATGGCAGAAGATATTATGAATCAAGCATTGCTATCTATTTTTACTGTTTGAATCACTCTTATTCCACCTTAGAACTTCTAAGCAATACTAACAGACTGGAAAGAATTATTGTTCTACTGCATTGCCTAAAGCCCTCTTGAGAAGATGGCTTCTGTATGTGAGGCATTGTTCAAGTGCACATGAAAAGAAAAAGAGAGATCCAACAGAGTATATGTGTTAGAGATGGTTGACAGGCTGATAAAGATTCAGATGATTTGGAAAACAAGCAGTTGCAGAAATGTCTGTTTCATCACTAGGAAGGTCATTAACAAGAAATGGAGTACGTCTCCACCCTAAGATATGTGCACTGTGAAAATTTTGCTTGGAGGAGTTATTTTCAGTTTGGGACATTAGCCAAAAGCTAACATTATGCTCTACTGATTTCAGAGGAACTTAAATACGTACTGTTAAGTTTTACCTAGTAGTGAGTTCCCATTTTCAGCTAAAAGTTTCATCTGGACAGGGTAGAAGAGTAGAAAAGAGATAAGATGAAGGGTTTTGTAGTGCAGCTACTTAGAATGCTAATTTTGCCTTCAAGAAAGAGGTGATCTGATCTTCCTCAGAGCCCCAGACCTCAAAGCGATGAATTAGAAGAGAATATACATAGCTCAGGGGAGCTACAGGACTCCACAGATTATCACATTAGTCAAAGAATCAAACATCATGATTATAAGATAGGAAAGTTACCTGGACGGGACACAGTCTTATGTAATATTAAAATATATATATTTTAAAAAATACCTCTTTACTTCTTCAAATCTGCAGTACAGAATTATTTCAGTCTATGCACAAGTTATGTTTGTTTATTTTTCCATAGGAAAGATTTTGAAATTAACCAATTAAATTCAAGAATTGAAGATGAACAGCTCCTTGGAATTCAGCTGCAGAAAAAAATTAAAGAACTCCAGGTAAATAAATAAATAAATAAATAGGCTTAAATGTAGGCTGCAGATGGACCATCTTGGTTGGGCTACTTCAAGCGTTGTCCATATTACCATGATTTCTAATCCCAGTCCCTCAAAAGCAGCCTGAAGATTGCTTTTGCTTTTGCTGACCTCGCAACACTGAGAACAATGAGAAAAGGACTGCTTACCTGCCTCAATCAACTGTAGGTCTTAAAGAAAAAAATAATTCCATCAACCCAACTCCATACAAAAGAGAAATAAAATAAATTGTGAGAACCTTCCTACTTCCCTACTTCATGTTTTTATGTTAAATGCATTTCTCTGGTTATATACAAATAATCTGATCAGTTCTTATGAGAGGAGCTGCAAAATCTTGAAGTCACTTTTCCCTGTGAAAGACCTACTAGGACAGCTGAACTTCAGAATCTGGGGTCATGATGAAGGCAAACAAAATATAATTTTGCTGTAGATTTGGGACACTCAGTTGATAATCAGACTCTTTATACCTTGACTTAGTTACCTTCGGCAATCCTACATGGTGTAAGAGAGTGACATCATAAGATTCATAGAACAAATGACTCTTCCTATGTTGTTCAGTTTCAGTCTGCAGCAGCCACAGCCAGCATGATTAATGGTGAGAGATTCAGAGAGCTGTAGTTCAGCAACACCTGGAGGGTGCCCTTCCCAGGCAATATTATCATGAATTGAAAGCGATATTAACTGGAGCGGGAGCAATGAGAATGGCACTACAGTAGCAACAGTTTAGGGTAACATGGCTATTCATTGGAACAAAATATTAATACAATTGAAAGAAAGGTTGAAGTAATCCCCCCTCCCCAGCATGGTGTTTATGGCGAAAGTCAGAATGGGTGAATATTCCATGTAGTTAGTGAGGATTTTTAAGTAGCCCATTGTGGTATACTGTAAATATTCTGGTCATCTGGGGTTAATGTGGTCCATATGTTGGTGAAAGCCCAAGTGGTATAAACAACTTGGCTTCTGGCAGAAACAGGATAGAGTTTACTGGAGTTTGTGCCATTTGTTATCTCCTTACAGGCTCGAATTGAGGAGCTGGAAGAAGAGCTTGAGGCAGAACGAGCTGCCAGAGCCAAAGTGGAGAAGCAGCGGGCAGAAGTAGCTCATGAGCTGGAGGAGCTGAGTGAGCGACTTGAAGAGGCAGGTGGTGCCACAGCCTGTCAAATAGAGCTGAACAAGAAACGTGAAGCAGAGTTCCTGAAGTTACGCAGGGACCTGGAAGAAGCCACATTGCAGCATGAGTCAACGGCTGCAGCCCTGCGCAAGAAGCATGCTGACTCAGTGGCTGAACTGGGGGAGCAGATTGACAACTTGCAGCGTGTCAAGCAAAAGCTAGAAAAGGAGAAGAGTGAATTAAAGATGGAAGTGGATGATCTGGCTTCCAACATTGACTACCTCACAAAGAACAAGGTGAATGGTTGAATCATGTGGAATTCTGTTAAAGCTTCTTGTTTGTGCATTAATGGATGGCAGGGGAGGGTTATTGTAGGGTGAACATCTCATGTAAGAGCTATCAACATGATGGAAGGTTTTTTCTTCCCATAGTTGCTCTTTTGGGTTGTGTGTCAGCCCCTTGCATTATGCTAGTTCTTGCTCTTCTGCTTAGACCAGTGTTTCGCAAACCTGGTAACATTAAGATGTGTGGGCTTCAACCCCCAGAATTCCCCAGCCAGCCATGACAGTTGACACAGTCCCTTTGGGACTGGCTACATGTGAAGACGTATTATTCTAAGAACACGTAGGTTCTTTGGAAATATTAAAAAGCATATATTTGGTGCAAAAGACAAAGTCTTGAGAAACTTTGTCTTCTCATCTTATCAAGTTTCTAGACTTAATGGCTGCAAAAAACCCCAGCAGACCTGGGGTAAAAAGTGTCAGAATAGATAAATAGTGTCAGACCATTGAGAATAAATTTTCGGTTCAACATAGATTTTTGCCATCTTCAGGACTAACATAAGCAGAATAAATGATACAAAGCTAGGAAGAAATTGTTTTTAAAAAATCAATTGACATTAATTATGGAGATTACAAAATTTAATTTCTCCTAATAAAGAATAGTTACTTTAAAAAAAGATGACAGTCTTCCCTCAGTTTGGAAGTACATATCAGATTTATCTAATGCAGAAATCAGACACCATATTTCAACAATTGTACTTCCCACTTTCTGGATGCCTTATCTTCACTGCACTCCTGTCGATTTCTTTTACTAACAAGGACTCTGAATGAATGATGGGAAAAAAGCAGTAGCTGACTCATCTTAGGATGCCTCACACATCCCAGTTGTGCATTCAATTGGCAAGCTAGCAAACTTGCCATATGGATATAACATCAAAGCCTGAATCTTAATCTAGACCTAATCTGTTCCTTGAGCAGATTATTTAATTTTTAGACCATTCCAGGACCTATCCAAAGCTTTTCTTCCTGTTACAGGCAAATGCTGAGAAACTCTGCCGGACATATGAGGATCAGCTTAGCGAAGCCAAATCAAAGGTGGATGAGCTCCAGCGTCAACTGGCTGAAGTGAGCACCCAGCGTGGGAGACTGCAGACTGAAAGTGGTATGTTATGCAAACCCTTTACAGACCCTGAGAAAAGACTAAGCTCTCAAATTGATCAGAGCAGTTATCCTTGAATGGAACATGTAATGGGTCTCCCCAAGATGCAATCAGTCTGGTAACATAGCATTGATCACTGATGTTAATACTTGATATAGCTTAGGCCTTATGCAGAACGAAAGCTGCTGCAGAATGTTGAGGAAAAGTGGTTTGGTACAAAATAAAATAGAGAACTTGTACAATTCCAGAAGTGTGTAGAAGACGGAATTAAATACTTTTTAAAATGATCAAAGATAGAGGAATGTTCTCCTCTCTTGAATCTATGATTAGCAGAAGTTGTGGAGAAGTCTCGGTGTATTGAATTCAAACTTATGATATAGTTTTTGAGCCATACAGTGGCTCACTGGAGGAGGTCTTTAGGGGAGAAAGTTATTGTTTCTCTATATTAAGGATGCAGAATACAATTCCCAGCCATCTTGGCCAGCATGAGCAATAATGAAAAAAACTATTGGGGAATTGTATTTCACCAACCTCTGGAGGGCCACATCAATTGCCTACATTTGCTGTAATTGTTTCATTAGAATTTTATAATGATAAATAATTAAGAAAAGGATGAAGAGTTATTAATCAATCTGATAGCGCACTCATAAAGCCCAGGATAATAACAGCAAATATGGCAGAATAACCAAGAACCTTGTACAATATAAGAACAGCTTTGATTCCATATCAACTGGTTTCACTTGCTTGAAAATATACGGCTTTTGGTTTCTATGTTGAAATCATAAAAAGTCCATTGGAAATCAGGACCAGTCCTGAAATTTGCTGTTTGCCTATTTTTGATACCAAAACAATTTGAAACTATGAGTACTGTGATGAACAAACTTTACCATGGTGTATTTTTTTTTTTTTACAAAATCAGGGGAACTTAGTCGGCTCCTTGAAGAGAAAGAATCTCTTATAAACCAGCTGAGTCGGGGCAAAACTTCCTTTACCCAGACCATTGAGGAACTCAAGAGGCAGCTAGAAGAAGAGACCAAGGTGATTGTTTAAACATCTGGAGATTAGATCTGTGGTAATGGGCAGCTGATTTTCCTGGGCTGACATGTTTTTGAAAACCAGGCCGAATCTCAAAGCATATGAATTAGCAGTAAAAAGAAGTGTCTCTGTCTAGATGTAATATACATTTTACTCCATTACTAAAACTATATACCACTTTGAAATCTAAAGAGTGGGGATTTCTGAGTAGATGGCACAATTTGCAGGAAGATTTGCAATCTTGCCCTGTCATTTTAGAAATTGTGTGGCATAGCCACATTCAGACACTATGAATTCCGAGTGCTGTCCACATATGCACTCTACTTTACTCCCTTTCCCCTGCTGATGTCATTCAAATGACACTGGTGAGTAAGCAAGAACCAGCAGTTCTTGATGAGGCAGAATGATTATATAAACATAGAGCAAATGCGTTGCCATCTCAAAGCCAAGATAAGAATAGCCAAATTTTCATTGACTTGAAAACATGGGAGGAAAAAATCTAGAGTTCAAAAATTTAATATAGTGTTGTTTTTTTTATTGTAAACCACCCAGAGTCATGTTTTTGTGAGATTGGCAGCTATATAAATATGAAAATAAATAAATAGTCATATATTTGATTTGATTTCTGTGTACTGCAGAAACCAGATCTTCTGTGTATTATATATACAGCTATATTCTTGCTTGCAATAAAATAACTAATCTCACCGTGTCTTCTGTGAGCTTCTGCAGTAAGGATTTGGAGGCTTTCTTATTTTTTAATGGAATTTTTTAAAAAAATATATTAATTGCTTTGGACTGGCTGTTTTTTTTCTCCCCCCCTCTCTCTTTCTTCCTGCCAAAGATATGCTTTTGTATCCCAGTACCCTTCTCACTCAGCAACAACACTGGTCAGGAAAGGATCTAAGAGGCTTTTTTCTGGGTTTGTTACATTAAATACTCAGGAACTATTTCTTCTCATGAGAAGCTGGACTGGACAATTTATGGAGGACTCTTGATTTCTTAAACATATTTATTAGGAAGGGAGGAAAGACAGGAAGTGCTTCCCCAAACACATTAGAAATCCATGGATGGTGAACACAACGTGGAAGAATTCCATGTTGGATTTAAGGTGTTTGGGGCATAGTTTGCATATAGAATGGATGGAGGTATGACAGAGCTCCATGCTGTATCTTAAGGAGAAGAATTATTATCGTAAATGCTATTCAGATAGCAGCAAACAATATTTTAAAGTTTAAATGTCTGTAATGGGAAAGATAGTGTCTTTTAAAGGAGGTTGACAATAATTCTGATTCTACTCCAGAGAGTGAAATTTCTGAATAATAAAAACTGGCTTTATTTCTCCTGTGATGCCAGCCTGGCCTGTCTCAGTTCTTCTCTCAACCAGGATGGCAAAATGTTTTTTGAACTTAGGCAGTTAGTGACTTGTGCATGGAATTGTTAGCACTGTTTTCATAGCTTTGAATTGTCCTGAACTCCCTGGGAGTTCACCAGCTCCCTCAGGAAGAACCCAGACATAAATTCATACACAGTCCATATTCTTCTCAAAAAATACAGCTATCCTAACAATTACCTTCATAGAGCCATTATGGGAGTGGGTAGTATATAATCCAGTGTTTGTCAGCCTTGGCAACTTGAAGATGTGTGGACTTCAACTCCCAGAATTCCCTAGCCAGCATGCTGGCTAGGGAATTCTGGGAATTGAAGTCAACACATCTTCAAGTTGCCAAGGTTGAGAAACATTGATATAATCTAATGAATAGGCAGCAGCAAGCTGATGCCTCAATGGTTAATTTGTCAAAATGTATCTGTGGGAATGTATTGGATCCCAAATTCTATTTGGCATGGAAGGAATTGGAAGTATTAACTCCTTGATAAAGAATTGATTCTATTTTAATCCCAACCATTTCAACTTTTCAGTCCAAGAATGCTTTGGCTCATGCTTTGCAAGCATCCCGTCATGACTGTGACCTTCTGCGGGAGCAGTATGAAGAGGAAGTGGAAGCCAAGGGGGAGCTGCAGCGCTCCTTGTCCAAGGCCAATGCTGAAGTGGCCCAGTGGAGGACCAAATATGAGACAGATGCCATCCAGAGGACAGAGGAATTAGAGGAAGCCAAGTGAGTTCTTGAAATAGTCATTCACACTGAATATATTCTACAGAATCAGGATTCTATGCTAGAGGGAAGCACTTTGGAATTACAGTGATGCCTATTAACATCCTTGCAGTGGAAGAAGGAGAAAACTCCATTTTAGGGCATGTTGCAGGACACTATGGGATGGAATCTGTAGTGTTTCTGAAGCTTTGTCTCCAGTGTGTGCTCCAATATCTTCCCTACCTAATCAGGTTTATTGGCAAATTGCAGGAAGAAGCTGGCCATCCGCCTACAAGAGGCAGAGGAGGCTGTGGAAGCAGCCCATGCCAAATGTTCCTCTCTGGAGAAAACAAAGCATCGTCTGCAGACTGAAATAGAGGATCTGTCCATTGACCTGGAGAGAGCTAACTCAGCTGCTGCTGCTCTGGACAAGAAACAACGTGCTTTTGACAGGGTCATTGCTGAGTGGAAGCAGAAATACGAGGAGACACAGGCAGAGCTGGAATCTTCTCAGAAAGAGTCCCGTAGCCTGAGCACAGAACTTTTCAAGCTCAAGAATGCCTATGAGGAGTCCTTGGAGAATTTAGAGACTCTCAAGCGTGAGAACAAGAACTTGCAAGGTATTAACAAGACTGTATCACCTCTAAATGACATAGTATACTTTTTAAAAAAAATTCTGATCCTTAAGGCAGAGGCAGAGATATGGAACAAGGCCAGGGAACTCAGAAGGTAGAAACAGGAGAAGGAAGTAAATCAGTTACAGTTACAGTTAATCCAACATCCTTATTTTGTGGCTTTTTGCAAAATAAGCCATATATGTTTATTCATACCTGATCCAGCTTGGCTCAGAATTTTGATAGTTATACATTCAATTCTAGGTAATGTATTACTTGCCTATATGAATTGGCTTCTATGTGAGCAGGCAGAGAAGGGCTTAGAACAAATATGGTTCTTTTTCTGATTTTGAGGTCATCTGTTTTCTGAAAAGTAATGAGAAATCTTCCATTTGCAATTTGACAGTTTGTAGTCATATTTCTGTGGTGCAATTTCAAGGGGAACTCTGCAAAGATAGGATTGGGAGAGCTTGCAAGTGGATTGCCCATTCTTAGTCATGTATTTATCCCAACTAGTTAACTGAAAAATGAATTGAAAATTGATGAGCTATTTTTTTTTACTTATTTGTAAGCCTAATATCCATATTGGTAGTTCCATAACACATAGGATAGTGTTAGACTGATGTTCTGTTCCCAGCTCACTGTGTTACCTTGGAACAATTGCCATCTCTAGATGGATATTCTTCATGGGACTATAAATAAAAGGAGGAATGTAGAATCTGCTCTGAGCTCCTTGGAGCAGGGTGTGTGTGCATGAAAATCTCTTGTTTTCAACATTCAACCAACTATGTAAGACCAATCCCACCAATAAACGCAGCTAATATTAAAAGTTTTGGAACAAGGATTTCACCCCATTTCCAACCTTGGGTGTGAGTTTTGATTGATTTCTCCTAGGCACTGGTAGTTATTAAGGAAAGAAAATACACTTAGATATATTAGTGTGGTGATTATTTAAGTGACTCTATTAACACAAAATATACAAACACAGGAAGAATAATTGGTAGCATTCTGAACACCAATGAAAGGAACATAATGTGATCAAAATCTTCTGTTATCCCTAATAATATGAGATTGCTCTGCTGGCATAACTGAGCTTAACATAACAGGCTAGGATTGAAATTTGATTTTGAATACAGTAGAGAATGCAAACATTCTGCTTGGGGGTCACCTAGGTTTCCAGACTATAAATAGGTGTATAATGTCTGTCTTGGTCTCTTCAGAGGAGATAATGGACCTAACTGATCAGATTAGCATGAGTGGAAAAACCATCCATGAACTTGAGAAACTGAAGAAAGGCTTGGAGAGTGAAAAGAATGAAATCCAAGCAGCCTTAGAGGAAGCTGAGGTAAGCCCTTGAATGATTGTGTTAAGCCTTCTTATTATTCAAACTTGATATATCAACAAGTAATACACTTTACTTGGTTTGGGTTTAGCATGTTGAATGTATTCATTGTTGTGTTCTGTAAACTGTGGATTATGGCTTAATGCAGTGCATGAACCGGCCAGTTGTGGCATAGTCAGTAAACATTTACATGTGATCTGTATACCAAGAAATATGACTAGTATCCAAATCACATCCCAATCAAAATGGAGGGTGCAAAGCATTGGGCAGTGAAAGGAATGGTGTAAGCTGAGGGGTGTGTGTACATATTTGACTGCATGTGCACATAAGTGTGAAATTATATGAGAGAATAAAAATGAAATAAGAATTGCCGGAATTCTGAAAGAGCACATTGGCTTGGTATAAACATAATGAATGCTAAGTGGCTTGCTTTTTTCTGACTTAGTATACATAAACCAGCTTGTTCAGCAAACCATGAACTAATAATACTGGGTTTTTAAAATTATGGTTCAAATACAGCAATTATCAAATTATCCAAGGACAATGGGATGGCATCGCTTTGATGCAGGAACCTATAACAACCTATATGTCTTCTTGTTCTTCCCAATCTGGCTGCTGCCTTTTGCCACTAGTCACATCTGACTCTGAGCCAGTATTTAAAACCCAGCAAATAAAACTACAGTAGAAGCAAGCCATTTACCTGGGTCTGGGGTGGCATCTAGAGATTAGAGAAATGTATTCCTAGCTTTCCCCCAAAGATTTAATGCCTGAGAAATATTGTAAAGATGTCTGCCTTATCCACAGGTAAGTAACATGGTGCCATTATTTGGACTTTAATTTTCATCATTCACAACCAGCTTTGCCAATGGCAAGTAATTGTGAGAATTGAACTCTTTAAAAAAATAGAAAAAGGAAAAAAGAGGAAGGCACCAATCAGAAATGTTGATACTCATTCACAATCAAATTAAAGCACATTGAGGGGAAGACAACTTCTGTTGAGGTTTATCACTGACTGTTTATATATCTTTGTGACTTAAGGGAGCCCTGGAACATGAGGAGAGCAAGACCCTGCGCATCCAGTTGGAGCTGTCCCAGATCAAAGCTGAAGTTGATAGGAAACTGGCAGAGAAAGATGAAGAATTTGAAAATTTGAGGTAGAAACATGACATATTGGGGAGTGTGTTGCATGCTTCATGGGCTAGATAGCAATGGTATTATCTTCTGAGGGTTTCATAGCAAGTGAGGAAATCTATCCCACAGGCACTGTTGAGAAAGCAAGGCTGTTGATGGTTCAGTTTTACTGGGCTGATTAATTAAGTGCCTCTTCCTAAGCACTTTTCTTTTTTTCTTCCAGGCGTAATCACCAGAGAGCCATGGATTCTATGCAAGCCTCATTGGATGCTGAAGCCAAGGCCAGAAATGAGGCCACCAGGTTGCGAAAGAAAATGGAGGGAGATCTCAATGAAATGGAGATCCAGCTGAGTCATGCAAATCGCCAGGCTGCTGAGTCTCAGAAACTGGTGCGACAACTCCAGTCCCAACTGAAGGTCAGTCTTACCTATTTCTTAGGTAGAAATGTGGTCTCTCTTGGCCAGCTAGAGCTCGATTTCCCAATCTTCTCAACAATTACCATCATATATTAAAGGGTGGCAATTTTATTTGGGGGAGACGTGTTATTATTTTTCTCCCTTCAAGAGCTGCAGAGAGAGCAAGGCATTGCGCAGTGATATCAACTGTGGGATAGAGCTAAAACTGTTAGCCTTTTTTTCCTATGTGGAGTTGATTTCTCCCCTCAGAATAGATGTATTAAGCTGCTTAATGCACTATTAAGAATATTAATGTCATTTCAGTCCAAGAAACTATGTGCTATTGATGGTCAGTGATATATCATGAGTCTTTGGTGGTGTGATTTTGGGACACTCTAGTGGAGTGGCCACTCTGGTCACTCTTTATGTGGCCCATGAGCTGCAGGTTGCTCATCCTCTTCCTTTGTGTTCACTATAGGGAAACATTGTATTTGATATCTTTAGTGGTTCTTTGAGTTTTGCGAAAGGTTTCAGCTGTTTTGTTTTTTCTTGTGTTAAAACTGACTCCTCCTGATGTGGCCCATAGGACTTGCAGATAGAACTGGATGACACTCTACGCTATAATGATGATCTGAAGGAGCAGGCAGGTGCCTTGGAGAGGCGTAACAACCTATTGCTGGCTGAAGTGGAAGAGCTGCGGGCAGCCTTGGAGCAGGCAGAACGTGGAAGGAAGCTGGCTGAACAGGAGCTTATAGATGCAACAGAAAGAGTCAATCTATTACACACCCAGGTGAGTTGGAGAATATTTTCAAGCAGGGATAGCAACTGTTGGAATCTGTTCAGAAGGGAAGCAAAGTGGGAGCATTTTCATGGCTTACTGTTCTCTTCTCTACCAGAACACAAGCCTCATTAACCAGAAGAAGAAGATGGAGGCAGACATTTCACAGCTGACCACTGAAATGGAAGAGGCAGTGCAGGAATGTCGAAACGCAGAAGAGAAGGCTAAAAAAGCCATCACTGATGTAAGAGGCCTGAGGAGCAGGGGTGGGAATATGCTCTGAGGGCTACACTGATTTTTCACATAGATCTTTATTGGTGTGGCAGTTTCCCTTCCCCAGTATTTCCCAGAATTCTCTTCTGTGGAGCAAATACAGAACACAAAGAAAATGGGTATTTAGGAGTAGCATCTAGCAACTTAGGTTGATGGGGAACTCAATGTTTGACAATACCTAATAACTGGCAGGCAGGATCGGGAACAATTGGCAATGTGAGCCAGCTTCTGTCAAGCTAGTGCCCTCTAGATTAGTATGTTGTAATTCTCATCATTTTCAGTCACGATAGCTAGTTTTGATGCTACAGAAATGCTTTGATTTTTTTTTCCCTATCAGGCAGCCATGATGGCAGAGGAGCTGAAGAAAGAGCAAGATACAAGTGCCCATCTGGAGCGGATGAAAAAAAATATGGAACAGACCATCAAAGACCTGCAAATGCGGCTGGATGAAGCTGAGCAGATTGCCCTTAAAGGGGGCAAGAAGCAGATTCAGAAACTGGAAGCCAGAGTTAGTATTTGGGAAAACATCTACTTTTTCTGGCAAAAACCTTGTTTTCTTGTGGATTATGTGGCCAGTGTCCCCAGTAAAGCTAGAGGGATGATGGGTTATTAAAAGTTCAGATATAGTGAGGTTTGAAACCATTTTAGGTTAAATGAAATCACATTTGCAAGGCTCTGCTATAGAGGCAAAAGTCCACCATCATGTTCTAGTCCACTAAGATCTATGTAGATTTCCAGGGCTTTGCTAAGCATGACAAACTATTAATAGAGTTGTTTGAGTTTTCTGAGCCAAGAAAGAAGGCAAAAGAACTTAACCATACTGTTTGGTTTTACTCAGGTACGAGAACTGGAAGGTGACTTGGATATAGAACAGAAGAAGAACGTAGAGAGTCAGAAGGGCATTCGCAAGTACGAGCGCAGAGTCAAAGAACTGACTTATCAGGTACCAGCTTCACCATCTTCATGTGGAATCTGCAGACAGATCTTCATTAGCAGTAAGACTGAACCAAATATAAACACAGGGGGAGCTTGATATAAAAGTGACACTTTCCTTTTTCCCTGCAGATCTCCCACCATTTCAACAGTAATTCAGGGCTCTTCAGAAGATAGCAAACACCAAGATTCTTTCATTTGGAGTGAGAGCAAGAAGTATTGTCCTCACTCTAATTTGGCTCTGTGATATTATTCCATAGCCAAAACTGATTAGCATCACATATCATGCCTTCATCACTTTGGCTACATGATTCTTTATTGATTGGATTACATGGCAAACGAGATCAATTCTCCTTTGAAGTGATTGCACCAAAACAGCTGAACTTGAGTAAAAAGTACAAGAAGCCAAGATTTAGGCTGAGATCTTTCAGAAAATTCTCTTATTGTATCCCCAAATCAAACTGTACTTGTGCCCATATCAATTTCTCTTGTACATTATTGATTAAAGGAAAGCTCTGTAATAGGAGTCAGATTTGATCACTCTGCTCACAACGTGCACCTGTGTATCTGTAAAGAAATCAGGGAGGGAGAGGACGTATTTCCAACAGATAAAAAGGCTCTTCAGAAGTTCTATGAAAAATGAGTAAAACCTCAATTAAACTGCCCATTCAGGGAGACAGCATGGCCATTAAATCGAACTACCTGTTAAATTTGTTAAATCCAAATGTACGTCCTTTGAATCAATTTATTTCATTTGTGTAATTACATAACTGATGTAAATGACATCATCTGCAATAAAATAAAACCTCAGTTTGATGGATTTTAGTTAAGAGGTGGTGGAGTCAAAATGAAAAATGCCCATTGTTTCTGAGATCTGCTAAACTGAGGTCCACTAAATCAAGTTTACTATATCCAAAAAAGAAAACTAACACACCCACTTATATGGTAATGTGGTAGTAGTAACATGGATGGGATGAACCAGATATCATCTGATTATTGCATTTCAGACTGAAGAGGACCGGAAGAACCTGGCACGAATGCAGGAACTGATTGACAAGTTGCAGAGCAAAGTCAAGAGCTACAAGCGTCAGTTTGAGGAGGCAGTAAGTATGAATCTGCATAGGTATCCAAGCACTTCGAAAGGCATCAAAATCCTAGTCCTATTCAATTCCAGTTTCCTTTGGTTCTGCAATAACCTTCAATGTTCTATTTGTGGCTGGACTGCTCCTGTGCTGTTACTGTAATTCAAAACAAAAAATTCCAAAATGACACTTTAGTAATTCAGACTTCTCCAATATATTTAGGAAGGCCAACTGCCTTGGCCCTACACAATCTCATGTCTAGATTACAAAGGCATGAGTTTCCCTACTATCCAAAATGTGCCAAACCTTTTGTGTGGCTAGCACATTGTTTGCGACAATTCTCCAGTCATTCAATGCAGAGTCAAGAATTATTACCATATCTGGTTCCACGTGCATCAAATTCTATCTTCTGTTCATAGGAGCAGCAAGCCAACTCCAACCTGGTGAAATACCGCAAAGTGCAACATGAGCTTGATGATGCTGAGGAACGAGCAGATATTGCAGAGACACAAGTGAACAAGCTGCGTGTTCGCACTAGGGAAGTTCCTCTGAAGGTGAGAACAGAACTGCTTGAGATAAAGCAATGGTAATTATCTCCCCAACAGTCCCATTCCTTCATGGACGAACTGTTGGGGAACATGTATTAGCTATTTAAATGATAAAGTTTCATTGGATCCACTAAGGGCTATTCAGCTGTAATCAACATGTAAATCAGGGAACTGATAGGAGGGAGGATGGCTGAGATCTAGGACATGAGAAAGATTAATGTGTTCTGCTTTTGCTTGCTTGGTCAGACAAAAATAATTCTTTTTCTCTGTCTACAAGCATGAAAACATAATGCATCATAGGCAGGTTTGATTCCTTACCCCAGTTATAAACATAATTATATTTTGATGGGGAAGGTCCAAGCCATAACAGCAATTGAAAACACTTTTCACCAAGGAGGAAGGTGGGGGTCTAAGAAACTATGTATCTGTGGCAATCAATTCTGAAAGTAATTTTTTATTATTATTATTAACAGCATGAAGAATAAGAAACTCCAGTGTTACATCTCTTCAACTATTATGTCTATGTATAGATGTAATGGCTGCAACAGTCATTGCTGTCTCTGTAGTGAATAAAGTCTAATGCTCACGATGGAAAGTGTCTAACTTCTTTTGAGAATACTCAACTGCAAAATTTGTCTTCCCATGAGGCTTTTTAAAATGGAACTTTTATCTTACATCTTATTTGCTGACAAACCTCAAAATCTGGAAAAAGTCTGGCAGCATCTTTTGAGACTAACATTATTTAAGGGATAAGCATTCCTTAAATAAAGCATTTCATGAGTTACATAAACAAAACTATTAATGTCAGGAGGTGTCAGCAGACTTTCAGAACGATGGCTACCACAGCTCTCTTGCTACAATGACAAACACTCAAGAGTCTCTGAGAACTGCTGCTGCTATAGGTAACTCCTGATTAGTCTGCCTTCTTACAAATAAGCCCAAACTGAAGTTCTTTGAATGATATTTCTCCAGACATGTTTTAAAATAGAATTCTTTATTCCATTTAATACATTTATGTGGTGTTAGTAAGTATTAATCTGGGCAGCATGAACATTAATTCATGTGAAATAATTAAAATTTCCAGAAACATTTGCTGGCCAGGGGAGCCCGCCTTTTTGCTACACAACAGTTCCATTCCTTTAGTGACTTCCCAATTCTTTTTCAGCCACACTTAAATGTGATTCACCAGCTATTACCCCTTGAAGCAATTTATATTTAATCCAAGTCTATTGTAGTTTCTCATCATGTACAAAGGAGTTCTACAGAAGTAGCTGTGGAAGAGGAACATGGACACTCATGTTTCCCTATAGGAACCAAAAGGCAAATAATACACCCTGAGCCAAAACTTCCAACCCAACTCTTTGGAATTGCTTACACTGATAAGCCAGAAATAAATGCACAGCTTGATAGGTAAATCAAGTAACCCTACAAGTAGCTAAGGATTTTTTTTTTATATTAGTGAGAACAGTCCTACTGAAAGCCAAACTGATTAGAAAAAGCAGCATGACCATTCAATGGAAAGACATATGTATGAAGGAAAATTAGGTATTTAGAATTCATTTTTGCAGGCTATGGCCATATTCTGTCAATGTTCCAATTCTAATCAAAGGAATCCACAGGCATTTGAGTCTTTATTCTATGTTTACTACAGTTACAGAGTCAACACAATATGACCTAGAACCGAGGGTGGGGATGTTGTAGAGGCAACTGACTCTCCCAAAATTTGTCCCCAAATTAAAATTCTTGAATGACATCCTCCAAAGGCATCAGATGTGTAATGGGAGTACAGGGACACTGGGGAAGTCAGTTTAAAGATACCCTTAGAGGTTTTTTAAAGCAAGATACATGATTAACTCCAAAGTTTCCATTTTATTTCTGACAAGTCGTAAAGGATAAGACAACAAGGGATAACCTTAATAAAGTGCTGCTTTGTTCAGCCAACAGATTCACAATCAGAGAATTACGGAGCAGTCAGGCTTTCCTGATAGGGCGCTTCTTACCATTATTACAAGTGGAAACTTTTTTTGCCCCCAGTAAATACTTCAATAATTAAGATTTGTACACAAACCAGCCACAAGAAGAGCTGTTGTTTCCATTGCTTTTGCCTAAAAATAAGGTGCAGTAGCGCGTGCAGAGCAAACGTGAATGGGAGAACAGCAGATCAATTCTACCTTGCTTTCAAGTCTTATAGATCTCACGGGGATGTCTTGCCATTACATTTCTAACTAAGGGCTGATACTAATAAAAACTTTCCTCTGAAGGGTAAATTTTAACAGAATACAACCAGCATATCTTTTTGGTATTTTAACTTGAGGCTTTTCAGGGATCTATTCTGTTTTAGGTAAAATGTTTCAAAACTGTAAATGCATATATAAGAATAGTTCAAAGCTGAGGATAAAAAGGGCTGTTTTACTGCCTCATAAAGTGCCTGAGCACAAGGTTGTAATGAAGCTTTTATTCCAAAAATGTTTCTGGAATCAACAACTGCTGTCTTCCAACTAACTTGTTTAACACTGGCAGTTACAATAGCAAATTCAGTATTTACGGAATAATTCACCCCATATGAAATACAAGTATCAGTAGTAGAATAGACAACTTCCAGTTACTATTACACATTAGGAACAATATATATATATACACATCAGAATGGATGGTGCTAATTCATTCATTTCAGCTGGTACCTCTATGTTCCCAGAGTGCAAATTAGTACACCCTTCTGTTCAAGAGTAGGTTTTATATTCAGTAAAAGCAGTACTGTGGGAGAAAACTCCATTTGCATTGTTTATTGACAAAATGGCCAGACTGCAGCATTTAGAAAAAATCAGTAAATTTTAATTTATTTGTTCTCCCCCCTTCTTTTTGTCTATTAGATTTACAGATACAATCAAATGGAACAATAAAAAGAACAAAAATGGAGATGGAAAGGAGACTTGGAAACATTGTAAAATTAACTAAAATGTTTCAAAAAGATACTGACATAAATCTACATATTAGACTAATATTTAATCTTTTTATGATGTTAAATTCACATTTCTTAGATTAGGCAGAAATTACTGTATTTTTTTTTTACTTTGATTTACAATTTGATTCATACTGGTTACAGTTGTTAATTGTTGCATAAAAAGCTAATTTTAACATTAACTTAAAACTACATTGGTATAAGAGACTGTAATATGTAGATTTATATCAATGCCGTTTTGAAATCTATTAGGTTAATTTTACAAAGCTTGTAAATCTTTCACTTTTTTTGTTCTTTTTATTTTCCCTTGTTTTTCCTCTGACTCTATCTGTAAACCCAATAAACAAACAAACAAACAAACAAAAAGCCAGGAAAAAAAGCAAACGACTTCCATCACTGCAATATATGCCTGTTCTAGACAGCACTCCAAAAATCTGTTGAAGACAAATCCACAGACCAGAGACACTTCTGAATAAAATTCAACAGGGAGCCAAAGAGGAGAATGGGACAGTTTTGTAGGACACATTTCCAAAATCATTTGCAGAGAAGAAGGACAAGCCATTATTTCTATGAATTTAAAAGTGAATTGCACACACAATCCTCTTGAAATGCAAAACAAAGAAAAAGATGTGAAAAGTTAGGAATCAACTTTTTATGATGGCTTAAGAGTGGCGGGTGTACCTTAGGTGTGCCTATAAAACCAGCTTGTTTCAATGGTATAGGAAATTACCTCTCCTTTTAACTTCTAATTTGGGTTACCAGAAGGAAAAGCCACAACTAACCCTTGCATATCTGAAAGATCCCACCTACCAAGCTCAAAGGCTTATAGCCATCATGAGCAGGAAAAAGCTGACCTTTTTGCAGACAATTCCAAACAGGATGCAGGTTTCCCTGAATATATGATATGTTTCAAGTTTGTGAAATCTTGCTCTTTAAGGAGGGTGGTGGGGGCAAGGGGAGAAAATACATTAAGATAGTAGTATTCCATAGTTCCAAGCTTGTGCACACAGCATATCCCTGAAAATCCAATGTCTGCAAGATTCCCTCTGAGGTATTGTCCACTGGAAGTGAGAACCAGTGGAATTACTCTTCGGTGAAGTCTCTATCAATATCCATGTACGCCTCATCGATGTAGCTAACTATGGCACAAGGTGATGTCTGATCCATACTAAGCAGAACAGAGACAGTCTCTTTCCAATAGGAAAAGCTAATACACGAACTCTAAAAGGAAAAGAAAGAAAAGCAAGCATCAACAAAACAAATATCTGTGGAGTATAACTTGCTAGTACTTTAACATGCCATCAATATCTCATCACTGGCATTTGAATATGCCAGCAAATACAGCAAATACTCTGAGCATAAAATGTACACAGGTGCAATTGCCCTTCCCCCTGACCCCGTCTCTAAGGGTAGTTGGTAATGTCAGAGAAAGATGCTCTGCAGAAATGTTCAGCCCCTTTTCAAAGGGAAGTCTTGAAGGGTTATTTTGAGGTACAAAAGATGTAGGAAGTGTTAAAAGGTAACCCGCCAAATTGATCTCTGCCCTCCAAAAGTCCATGAAAAACTGAACCAAAAGCCAGCAATTTGCCACCAAATTTTGGAGGCTCAATTTTCTGAGGTTGGGGTGCTACAGGTAATTCGTCAATTGTGTAACCTGCCCTTAACCTGATCTCCAAAAAAACCAGATGCTCAAATCAAAATACTTTCAAGTACAGGTTAACCTAGGAATTGGGGCCGCTGGTGTAGTTAGCAATTTCAAGGAGAACCTTGTTGACTAGGCTTGTGCAATCAAAACTTGCTTTGGGCTTTGTTCCTTCTTTTGTCTGTGCAAACCTACAGGGGGGAGCTGCACTGCTACTGTACCTACCAGATAAAATTTAATGATAAAAAATGGTATATTTCTTGCCCAAATATAATCCAATGAAATAATTTATTTTATTCATGCAGGGGTCACAAAACTTCATTTCTCATTTAAGGTGCTGCTGAATTACAAATTTTGAAAACCCTGAATCAGGAATACAATGCACGCAGTTACAGAAACTGCCAGAGAACTTGGTCCAGTACAAACAAAATAGGCTAAAAATGGTTGAGACAAATATAGGGGCACAAAAGAAAATGAAGCAAGATTGAATTGGAACCCTGAAAGCTTGCTATGCTATTCTATGTATCCGGGTGACTAAATAATACATTATTTGCCTCATGCTTAGCAGCTTTTCTGTTTCAGAATTAAGTAAAATATAATGCTAACCTAAATGCTGCTTTAAATAGCACTGACTGATCTCATGTTTATTAGTTAGGTTATGTAACATTCTGGGCCAAGGAAAGCTAATTTTGGTACATATATAAATTAACCACCGAAAGCTAAACAAATTTGCTCATTTTACAGAACATATATGGTTATGTCAAATAATCAGGAAAGCTTAATTTTCTGGCCAATGAAAATCCTAGATTCTTTTTTGGCTTCACCCAAAGTACTGTTTCAAGTACTGTTCTTTACAGTCTTGTAAAATCAGCTTCATCTGTCGCAGCAAGAAATAAGCTTTTTAGTCTGACATTCTGCATGCAGTATTGGTTTGAAAGGGAAGCACACAAAGTAAGAATATAAAACACATGAGTCTGTCTGGCTGCACTTTAGTCCAACAGCCCAATTTCCAGAATTCCCAACAAAATCATTCTGACTAGTCTAAGATGCATGAACTTTATTCTCATATGTTTTATAACTGTTTGTCATACCATAATGCGTTCTGAAATGTAGCTGTCACAACTAACCACCTTTGGTGGAAAATGTGCTAATGCTGATCACTGCATGCCACAAAGGACTTTGCTCCTTAAGGCAAAATTGGGTTGTTCCCTTGCAAAGCACAGACAGATTGTATAGATAGTTTCTAATGAAGCAGCATCTTCCTACAGCTAAAAAAGTAGAACTATTGTATTAAACACAGAATTTTATCTCTGGCAATGCAGCAATTCAGGTTTTAAAAAGTCTGCAGCAATAACAATTCTCAGAGAAGTAAACATTCACTTGGATGTAGCACTAGAATGTTCCTATAGCCATACATATCTGTTCTGGCTTATAAGCAAGAAGAAATACTACAAAAACAAACAGTATTTTACACTGCTGAAAGCTCAAACACAACATCTTAATTCCTTTTCACTTTTCTCACTGTCTGTGAAATACAGCCCACCATGCTAGGTGTTACCATTCTTCATGATTTAACACCTGTTTTATTCCAGCAAAAGCTTCTTCCTTTCCTTCACATCACAATTTTGAAACATAAACAATTGCAAGGCACTTAGGTTACAGGCTTACGTTTTCTAAACAGGTGCTGTCCTTGTCCTTATTGAGGTAATGCTGCTGCCAGAAACGAAGAAGACTATAAAAATTGTTCAGGATGAAACCAGGATATTTCTTTGTATATTCCATCTCTTGCAGTGTACGCAGATAGAATGGGAGCTTGTCTTTTCTTCGAGCTAACATTAAGATAACTAGACTTGTGTTCAGACAACTTACATTTTCCTAAAGTTAAAAAAAAACAATCAAGATAAGAAACCATGTTATCACTTATTCTTTGAGCCATTTATGGAATCCAACTGACAAAAAGGTATGTACTTAAAGGGAAATATCATTTTAGGAATCAATATATACATATGATTCCCAAAATCCAATTGCCATATATTACCTGGGTAAGTGTCTGTACATGAATAATATTAATGAGCCGGAAAAGAAAGGACATCCTCATCGACATCTGTGACATATATGATAATAGACGGCACTCAGTCAAGACTTCTGCAACTATAAGAAAGGAAGCATGTGTTAGATTTAAAGAGATGAGATTTTGTAGATCAAGGTTGAACTGTGGAGTCCTTGGTGCTCTCTGAGCTTTGTTGTTTTCTTGCAGACGTTCCATTGCCAGACTAGGCAACATCTTCAGTAGTCTGGCAAAGAAACTGAAGATGTTGCCTAGTCTGGCAATGGAAAGTCTGCAAGAAAACAACAAAGCTCAGAGAGCACCAAGGGCTCCACAGATGAGATTTTAATGAGCTATAATTCTGAAAAAAGGGAAAAAAAGCATTGTTAATATGACTTCCATTCACAACAGTTATTGGAAAGATTGGTTGTAACCGAAGTGCTTTTCAAAATGATAACTTTGTTCACTTCAAAGAAAACCTTTTGACCTTAGCCAATGTTGTATCAATTATAGGAACTTGCAATATTTAGGATGAGCAGTACTTGCTTCCTATGGCCCAACCACACAAACCCTGATTAAACAATAACTAGTGAAATTGTTGGTTATACTGGAATATTTGCTTTGAAGAAGATACTGCTAATCAGCATTTCAACAGACTAAATAAACTACATCTGTCAAGGATACAGAGCGAAGAACCATGCTGAGAAAAGAAGCTGAAGCTCCAGTGTTTATTGTTCTACTCTACTAGACAGAATCCTGCTAAACTGAAAGGCACTAGCAAACTCTGCTAGAAAAGCCACAGAAACCTGAGGCGGGTCTTTTCTGATCTTCTTGGGAGCCCTAGGGATTCAACACTGCATGTGCGCTTTTCCCCCTGGAGAGGGCCCCCCCCCTTCTTCACCAGCAATCTCCGTAACACATCCACGAATAAACTGTGTTAATGATCCAGAGTATTTCCAGCAGTGCCTAAGAACTGTACAAATAAACTGCAAAAAGTCTTACTTGCCCAGACTTTTAACATTATTCCTTGGCCTTGGATAATATAAAAAAGTGAGACCTTTTTTTGTAATCATGGAGTAAGAGGTAATTTTGTAATTGTACTTATATTTGCTGCAAAGGGAATCAGAAGCTTCTTCTACTTCCTTTTATTCTTTCTTTCTGCATTCTTTCTTTTTTCTTTCTTTCTCTGTTTCTTCTATTCTTTATTAGTTTGTGTTAGTTTTTATGTTCTTTGTAAAATGTTAAATTAATTAAATAATGTGTGTGTGTGTGTGTGTGTGTGTGTGTAAAATATTATTCCTTGGCCTCAAAACAATTACTTTACCTTTAATATCTGACTGGCTCTCAAATCGATCCAGAGACAAAGTAATACAACGAACCAACATGTTGGAATCAACTAGTGAACTGTTGATCTGATTCAAAAATATCTGAAACTAAAATATTAGAATCATTAGGCTCTGTCAAGGGTACTATGTAAATATAATATAATGCTGTCTACAAGGGATTCTAGGATTTTAGTTTACCTTTTCATCTGTATTGATGTACTTATTAAACCTCTTGAAAGCATCTATGTTGAATTTCATCAGTTCCCCCAGAAGGTCAAAATAACTTTGAAGCACATCACGTGATTTGCATTCACTGTCAACAATGCAGTAGAGAATATGCTGGCAAAATTAAAAAAAAATGTTACCATAAACTCAAGATACTATATTTTTGCACTGCAATATAAATATAATATTTATACATTACAATGTAAAATTAATAATATAGTAACATGATATTAAAACCTAACATTCAATTAGCAACAAGATGTTTTTTCTTACATATTACAAAATATGTAATATGACTTGGAAGAGGATTAAAATTGATAATATATACTTGTAGTTTCAGAGATACAAAAACAGAATGAAATTACAAACATTAATACAGATTCTATATGATAACAGTTTTCTGATAAAGTTTAAAGGCTGATTTCCTGAATACTGGTGCTAAAGCAAACATTTAAATTACCTCTAGAAGCCCTCTTTTTAGCAAGAACATCTGATCTGCATAGGAAGTAGCACCTCTCAGGAAACTTTCAACTGCCCTTGCTTGCCAAAATCTGGTAAAACAGAAGAAAATTAAGCAGATGTTCCTTCTTTTGCCATTGAACGTATAACCAGAAAAAAAATAAAAGAATGAATGAATGAATAAAATAACTTTTTTAAAATTCATGCTTAGCCAGAATATATAGCTCTTCTTTGGAGGGAGAAGAGGAAGAGGAAGAAGACCAATGAAAATAATTTTTCAATCTTGGGCCATTATGTGGAGAATAAATGTGCACATCACATAACTGGAACTTTGCCACAGCAAAATAGTATACGATTTTATTACCTAAGAATCAAACTGATATTTGTGCATCTTCTTACTAATGGAAATAATTAGAAAAAAAAAATCAGCACCACCTCTGACTACATACATGGATTTCTCTCACAAGAACATACTATTTTGGATCTAAGGCTTTGATAGCTAACATCTCTGGAGACTAAGCAACTTTTAATGCCATGGGCAAAGCTGAAACACTGCTGAGTAAAACAATGAGTTTCCTGAGCAATGTTTACTGCCATGTTCTCAATTTATTTTTTTAATAGCCGATAATGAAATATATTCTCTGCAGGCCCTTTTTTTATTTATTCGTGTCAGAAGCATCACAATTAAAATAAGGCATACTGTTAAACATAGAGTTTAAAATATAAAAGTTAAAATATATAAAAGTTAAACAGATCTTGCCCAGAAACTGGCAATATTAATTGCATTCTGTTGCACTGTCATGAGGTCCTCAAATGTGCATTGATCAGGGCACAAAGGACAAGCATACATATGAATTGTTGTCTGCAGGTCTCCAGAGTCACAGAGGCCACTGGATAGCCCCATTTGTTCAGCGTATCTCTGGATCTTGTTATACCCGTGCGCAGTCTGTTCAATGCTTTCCATACTTCCCAACTTTCGCCAGACCCAGGTGCCAGCTTCTCTGCTGGCTCCATCCAGTGTTGGTTCTTTGTAGCTTTTCAGAGGTCCACTCTACTTTTAAATTCACTGAAATCTTCCATCAATCTAAGGAAACTTTTCCTGGATTTTAATCTCTGAGGAGCTGGTTGTAGGCCATAAAGAGGGTGTTGTTTGAATATTGATGATTTAAGCCTCTATCTATATGCTGCTGCTTCTCTACGGACAGCAGGTGGGGCAATGCCAGCTAGGTGATAGATCTTCTCTACAGAGGTAGGTTTCAGACATCCGGTAATACTTCTGCTAGTTTCATTCAAAGCAACGTCTACTTTCCCAGCATGTGCTGATTTATACCAAACTGGGCAGGCGTATTCGCCTGCCGAGTAGCAAAGGGCTAATGCTGTTGTTTTAAGGACCTTTGGTTTGGCATCCCAAGTAGAGCTTGTTAATTTCCTGAGAATGTTATTTCTTCCACTGACCTTCAATTTAGTATTGATACAGTGCAGGCCCTGAAAATCAGATTTTCTTATGACAACGGGCTGTTTTACGTAACAAGAGCAGAACTCACCTGAATGATGATTCTGCTGGTTCTTTCTTCATTACTTGAAGAAGTCTGGTTAGCAAGCCTCTTTTCCCATCACAAATTAAACTTCTAAAATATAGGAAGATGTTACAGTGAGTAAACCATTGGGCTGAGGTGTGAAACTATAAAGTAACCATTCAGCATACTTGTCTTCAATACAGTACATTGCCCAGTTTTATATATACAGAAAGTCAAGATCAGCACATCAGACTTTGACTAAATAGGTTTCACATTTGGACTGTGCAGAAATTTCCAGTAATATAATGCAATCTACAATATCTGTCCTAACAGCCAGGAACCACACTGAGACAAGGAACAGGTCTCTAGTGTTTTATTGTTGCTACATAACAGGGAAATCCTAACAAACTGAAGAAGCGTGGGAAAACCCCAGACATATAAACCCCAAAGGTTAAGGCGGGCCCGATCGGTGTCTCTTGGAATGGCTACCTAATTCCTCAATGCTACGCATGCGCTTTACAGCCTGGATGGGAGCCCCCTGCTCGCCATCCTTACTCATGACAATATCTTTTCTATCTGAATTTAAAAAGATTTTTAAATTGGTGCATTTAAAAAATCAAGTCCTCTCTGCAGGCAGGGTGGCATACATTTAAGTTTAAGCTGCACTGAGTACAAGACTGACTGCTGAGTATTCATGAGGAAGACATGGTAAAATGGAACACTACACAATGATTATTTCAGAAAACAAATTATGCGGAAAAATATGTATTTACAGCTTTCTACCTGTCTGTGTTGACAACAGCCTCGACCTCAGGGATGTTGGCTTTTAGGGAGATTGCACTCAATTCATTAAGCTCTTGGCTGTTTAAAAGTAGATACTTGTTCCTAATATAAACATTAGAACAGATGAATGAACACCTCCATTAGCCTATGTAATGCATTATTTATTTGCCATTTCCAAACATATACATCATTTGCAACAGTGCCAAGGTCTAGGGTCTGACAGATACGGTCAGTTTCATAAACACAATATTATGAAGTAAACACTGGCAACTACACTGAGTAACCTCATAACCCATTCATAGTTTGGGACACTGAAGGTTCAGGGAATGGAATCAATAACAATCTATGTATGAAAAGATTGACAAGAACACAAAGAACCTGTTGAGGGTCTGTGCTTCCATATACAGTTGTAATCGAAATTATTCAACCCCCATTGCAAATCAGGTTGATTGGCAAAATGTACAGACTTTCAGTTGTTTGCAATGAACAAATCAAACAAAATTTGATTTGTTCAAATATTTCTCTGATCTTATTTCTCCGCTCTTATTGCATCCGCAGAATGCCGTCCGGCAGCCCTGTTTAGGATTACCCGATCCCTCTTGGGTATGGGGGATTCGGCGATCCACTTACAGGGCTGTGCGGAAGAGTTTCTGAGCATCTGCAGGATAAAAACGCTCAGATTCGTTCTAAGTTGGACTGTAAGCGTGAGGCACAGTCTGGGGAGATGCCGAGGGGACGTACTTACCCTCTTATCTGGGAATGGTTTGATCTTGTTGGGCCTGAGGAAGTGGACAGGATCCTCCAGACTTCAAATGCAATCACATGCCATCTTGCCCCTTGCCCCTCCTGGCTGGTAAAATTGGCCCGGGAGGTGACCTGTGGTTGGGTCCAGGTGATGGTTAATACATCCTTGAGGGAGGGGGAGTTTCCAGCTGCCTTCAAGGAGGTGCTGGTATACCCACCCCTCAAGAAGCCATCCCTGGACCCTACTATATTGGGCAATTTTCGCCCTGTCTCCCACCTTCCCTTTTTGGGAAAGGTGGTTGAGAAAGTGGTTGCATTGCAGCTCCAGAGGATTCTGGAGGAAACAGATTATCTAGACTCCTTTCAGTCAGGTTTCAGACCCGGTTATGGGATGGAAATGGCATTGGTCGCACTTATGGATGATCTTTGGTGAGAACAGGATGGAGGGAGTGCATCCATCCTGGCTCTTCTTGACCTCTCAGCAGCTTTCGATACGATCAACCATGGTATCCTTTTGGGTCGGCTCAGGGAGTTGGGGGTGGGTGGCATAGTCTTGTACTGGTTCACCTCCTTCCTCCAGGGCCAGTCCCAATCGGTGGTGATAGGAGAGGAGAGATCCGACCCTTGACCCTTCCATTGCGGGGTGATGCAGGGTTCGGTTTTCTCTACTCTCCTATTCAACATCTACATGAAACCGCTGGGTGAGATCATTTGTCACCACGGGATGAGGTATCATCAATATGCCGATGATACTCAGTTATATATCTCCATCCCGGGTGAAGTAAGGGATACAGTAACTGCCCTCTCCAGGTGCCTGGGGGCTGTGGGGGTCTGGATGGGGAACAACAGGCTTCAACTGAACCCTGGTAAGACGGAGTGGCTGTGGGTTGATGGCTCCTCTGTATCCGGGAAGTTATCATCTTTAGTTCTGGGTGGGGTTGCACTGCCCCATTCAGACCCGGTGCGTAACTTGGGGGTCCTCCTGGACTCACGACTCCTGCTCGATGAGCAGGTGGCAGTTGTGGCCAGAAGGGCCTTTACGCAACTTCAGGTTGTGCGCCAGTTACGCCCTTTCCTGGATCGAGAGGCCCTCCGAACAGTCACTCATGCCCTGGCCATCTCCCACATAGACTATTGCAATGCGCTCTACATGGGGCTACCCTTGAAGGGTATCTGGAAGCTTCAGCTGGTCCAGAATGTGGCCACGTGAGCAGTTATTGGTGCCCCAAGATCAGCACATGTGACACCACTGCTGCGCGAGCTGCACTGGGTACCAGTCTGCTTCCGGGTCCAATTCAAGGTGTTGGTTATCATCTTTAAAGCCCTACATGGCATGGGCCCAGGTTACCTGAGGGACCGCCTCATCCCCCTAACATCAACCCACCCCACCTGGTCATGCAGAGAGGGCATGCTACGAACCCCGCCGGTAAAGGAATTCCACCTGGCGGGGTCCAGGAGGTGGGCCTTCTCTGCAGTGGCACTCGCCCTCTGGAATATTCTGCCCCTGGAGGTGAGAAAGCCCCATTTGCTCCCGGACTTCCGGAAGAACCTAAAAACCTGGTTCTGCCGCCTTGCTTGGGGTGAGAGGGGCACCAGTTGATCTTGGGGGTGGCTATTATAGATCTCTCCCCAACAAACAAGATCTGCACTGCTGGATTTATATTTTATATTTATTTTATTTTTATAGAGTTATTTATATTGTAATTTATGTGTTTTAATTCTGATTGTAAACCGTCCAGAGTCCCCTTCTCAGGAGAGATGGGCGGTGATAGAAATTCGATAGATAGATAGATAGATAAAAGCAACTGAAATAGCTCAAGACAACGAATGCTTCAAGTGGTGTCCCCAAAGTCAACTGAAAATGCAACTTATAATGGCTTCTCTAGTCTTAAAATTATTCAACCCCTTCATGGCAAGCATCTTCAGTACTTAGTAGAACACCCTTTTGCTGTTATGACCTGCTGCAAATGAGATGCATAGCCAGACACCAGCTTCTGGCAGCGTTCCTGAGGAATTGTACCCCATTCTTCATGAGCAATGGCCTCCAGTTCAGTAATATTCTCGGGTTTGCGTGCTGCAACCGCCTTCCTCAAATCCCACCTGAGATTTTCTATGGGGTTCAAGTCAGGTGACTGTGATGGCCACTGTAGAATCTTCCAGGACTTCTTCTGCATCCAAGCCTTAGTGGAATTTGAGGTATGCTTGGGATCATTGTCCTGGTGGAAGGTCCAATGACGCCCAAGCTTCAGCTTCCTTACAGACGGCATGACGTTTTCTCCTAGGATTTCCTGATACTTCAGTGAATCCATCTTGCTGTCCACACGCTGCAGGTTTCCAGTGCCAGAGGATGCAAACCAGCCCCAGAGCATCACTGAGCCACCACCATGCTTAACTGTAGGCAGAATGTTCTTTTCAGTGTATGCTTCATTCTTCTTCCTCCAGACATACCGCTGATGCATCTGGCCAAAAAGTTCGTTTTGTTTCATCGCTCCACAGAACAGAATCCCAAAACTTATGTGGCTTATTTATATGATTTTGAGCACATTGGAGCCGACTTTTCTTGTGCTTTTGGGTCAGTAGTGGTGTACGTCTTGGAGTTCTGGCATGGGAACCTTCTGTGTTTAGCACGCGCCTTACTGTGCTCACTGAAACCTCAGTGCCTGTTGCCACCAAGCCTTGCTGCAGGTCTTCTGCAGTCACTTGAGGGTTTCTCTCAACCTGCCTTCTCAGAACTCTGGTTGCAGCCATTGACAGCTTCCTTTTTCTGCCCTGTCCAGGTAGTGTAACCACTGTTCCTTTAACTTTGAACGTGTGAACTATGCTTCCAACGGTGTCTCTAGGAACATTCAGTGCCTTCGCTATCTTTTTGTATCCTGTTCCTTGTTTGTGAAGGGCGATGATCTCTTCTCTTACCTTTTTGGACCATTCTTTTGACTTAGCCATACTGTATGTCTAACATGCAGTCAAACGTGACTGAGATAAACCCCCAGCCACTTCAGGTATTTCATGTGTTCCAGCTCAAGCACACCTGGTGCAACTAATGAAGTCCTGGATTAGCTGCATCAGGTGTGCTTGAGACAACACCTGTTTCGCATACTGTATGTGTGCTGTTGTGACGGATTCTATTCAGGGGGTTGAATAATTTTGAAACTGGAGAAGTCATTATAAGTTGCATTTTCAGTTGAATTTGGGGACACCACTTGAAGCATTCATTGTGCTGAGCTATTTCAATTGCTTTTGTTTGATCTGTTCATTGCAAACAGCTGAAAGTCTGTACATTTTAACAATCAATGTGATTTGCAATGGGGGTTGAATAATTTCAATTACAACTGTATATGCCTTATTCATATCTTCTGCCTGCCCAAGCATCTTCTAATAAACTCTGCATGCTATCACTTCTGTTTTTCTTTCCTTTTATTCCTACCCAAACACTTTCAACAGGATTTCCATGCTCAAACTCCTGAATTTCTGTGCAAGTAATTTTTTTATTTATGCGCAGTGTATTCCTCCTGCCTTTGGGGTCTTTTTTTTAAATGAGATGTAGCCTTCCACCTTCTGTGTACTAATCACTTCTTTCAAACATTTCTCTTCTTGCTTTACAATCTCTAGTTCTTCCTATTTTTTCTTATACTCCATGCATTGTGGTTGAAACATCTTACATTTTGAATGGCGCCACCTACTGGACTCACTATTAGTTTCCTACAAAATTCAGAGACTGGCCTCCTGGGCTAATTCTCCTTTCTTGGTGTTCTGCTTTCCTGGCCCTTGTCTTGGCTACAAACCTTTCCTAGCCCCAGTTCTTTGCCCTGCCAAACACATTCTTCCCAATCTTCAAAAGTTATAGACCATCTCTTCCCAGGAGTCATTTTTTAAGGTAGTATAGGCTACTATTGTAGAATCCAAAGCCTTCTTAGGGATACCATCTATGTTGCCTATTGTTGAATTCCAGGATCCTTTTCTCTTCTGTGACCTTCAACTGGAAGTATTGATGAAAAAACTACTTGTGCTCCAGTTCCTTCATCTTCATGTCTAAAGTCTCCTGTCTCCAGAAGTTCTTTCAATATCTCTTTTGCCCAGGTCATTCAACCTCACATGAATCAAGCACAGTTGTCAGTGGGTCTGAATAGTCTCAGTAACCTCTCTATGTCCATGTATCCAATATCCATATCTTGGATACGGATGCCCAGAAAACAGCACACTTCCTATAATATCACATGAGGTCTGCAAACAGCCACCTCAGTTCCATTCAACAGGGAATCACCCAGCTTTCTAACAATGCCTCTTCTTTCTCAAGGTGGCTCTTGGGTTGCTTTGATCTATGGGGGCCAAATGTCTTCTAGAATGTTTTGTGGCAAGGTTTGCACTAATGGCTGTGGACTGTCTTCTAGAAGAATAGCCTGTACTAGTTCTTGAGCACCACTGGCACTGATTGCCTCCCAATTCTCTTGCTTCTTTAGGTCACATGCTTTCACATATTTGCTGCTGCGAAAGGTATTGTTTTTGTTCTCTAGTGTTCCATTCACTCCTCTGCCTTCTTGGAGAGCTTCAGCTGACCTGTCCAGGAAAATCTTGCTTTCCCTAACAAACTGTAATGCTGAAACTCCACAAAACTCTTCATTTTCTTTTCTGATAAGGACATAAGCTTGCACATGCAGTAGGTATAGTTTGGGTCCTCTTTAGCCAGAAAGAAAATTGTTGCACAGATAACCCTGCTTCCCTTATTGTCTATATTGCTTGCAGCCTCAGTCATTAACTCCCTTAAGTCAAGTTCCCATGAAAAACTTCTCTGTTTGCTAAAAGAAAAAAAAAGTACTTTCTGCTTGATCTCCCCCACCAAACTCCTTTCTCAATTCCTGCTAGCATTTCCTGTTTTCTTGCTCAGTGTACATTTTGATTAACACATATAAATATTGATAAAAGGCAAGTACTGTATGGTTGGCTATATTGTTATGTTTAAGGATATTCTGACTGTGTTAAAAGTTAAATGTTCACTGTTAAGCTACATCTGCAGAGTAATCACAACATGGATGACAAACATATACTCACTCATGATGATCACTAAAACTCTGAAGTAGTCTCAAAAACTGGATCTTCAAGGTAATATCCTACAGAAGGAAGGTTAACAATTTCTTCTATAAATAAAATTACTGAACTGCAATCATCAGCATCAGCATCATCAATTTAGGCACTGCCCAAGAAAAGGGAGCAAGTGGCACATCAAATGAAGCTGTGCAAAGGCTCTCTTGGCCATAGCTGCCACCTGCTCTTTGAGCAGGAGCTGTGAGCCCATGAAGACCCCCAGATAGGGTACCACCCTTGAATGGGGAAATGCAATCCCATCAAAGGTTAAAGATGGAATCTCCCTGGATCTAGGTAGCTCTAGTAACCACAACCACTTGGTCTTGTTAGGATTGAGCTGGAGATGGTTCCTCCCCATCCAGGCCCACACAGCCTCCAGGCACTTGGACAGGACTTAGGCAGTCTCACTTAGCCGGCCTTGAGTCAACAGATATAACTGGGTATCATCAATCCACCGATGAGACTGAACCCCATACAGTGGATCACCCCATCCAGCAGTTTCATATAGATGTTGAATAGGAGGGAACAGAGAGTTTAGCCATGTGGCATGCCAAAAAGAAGGAACCTAAGGTGACATATTATTGCTCCCCACCCCTGCAACTGGAATCAGGCCCGAAAGAAGACAACCGTTGTAGAACAGTGCCCACAATTCCCAACTAGTCCAGAAGGATAGAATGGTCTATGGTATCGAAGGATGGATGTACCACCTCTATCCAGGCTTTGTCACAGGTCATCAACAATCAACAAGGTTGTCTCCATACTAAATCTTGGCCTGAAACCTAACTGAAATGGGTGTAGATAATTTTCTTCCTCTAGGATTCTCAGTAACTGCAGTCCAACCACCTGCTCAACAATCTTGCCTAGAAAGGGAAGGTTGGAGATTGGATTATAGTTGTCCAAGATTGCTGGTTCCAAGGACAAACTCTTGAGAAGGGGGCATACCATAGCTTCTTTCAAGGCTGGAGGCACCATTCTTTCCCTCAAAGAGGCCTACACCACAACATGGACCCAATAACAGGTCACCTGTCTGGCTGCTTTTACAATCTAGGGGGGATATGGGTCCAACAAATAGGTGGCAGAACTTATGGTGCAGAAAACCTTTTCTACTTCCTTAGGAGTCACCAGTTCAAACTCATGCCAGATCATACCACAAGTCTGAGCCCTGGGCATCTTGGCTACACCTGCCCAATCAGAGACAGTTTGGAGCAGAGATGAGCGACTTTATCTGTCAGCCAGAATATTTCTCACAGCAGAATGTGTCAGATGGGAAAGTAACCCATCAGACACTTTTCATGACATTAAAGTAATTATTTTTATTTATATAAATTATCTTTATTTTTTATTGATTTTATTGTAATTTCTTTGATTGTTGTAAGCTGCCCAGAGTTATGTAGCATACAAGTTCAATAAATTATTATTATATTATTATTACATTGTTATTTGAAATCAAAAGTTACAATTTGCTGATACAAAAGGTACCTCAAAGGCTACCTTTGGCATTACATATCTCAGTTTTCAAAGAAATCTGCCTTTCACCTCTAACATGTCAGGACTCTTCCAAACCTGAAAATGGATTCTAGGGATTTTAGAATTACTACCTATTGTGGATTTAAAATAAGTGGCTCCCCTAAAGAAATGTTGCTAGCTAGATAAGACCTTGGGGTGGTGATAAGGAAAATTGCCAATTTTCTGTGCCCATCCTAAATTATGAAAGCATTTCTCCCTATGTGAGACTAGGCTAAAGCTGCCATTACCTAAAGACGGAGCACACAGTAGGCAGAGAAGACAAAAGCCAGGAAACTTGTCTAAAAGATCCCTTCAGGAGGACAAAAGCCAGGAAACTTGTCTAAAAGATCCCTTCAGGGAGGTAGACAAGTTGGAAGCAAGTCATTAAGGAAACAAAGGAAAAATGTCACCTGAACCAGACAAAGGAAGTTGGCCCCCCACCCCAATCCCATCAACAGCTACCAGACTTGTAAATTAACAAGGCCAGAGTAGCTGCCAGTCTTGCGAATCAACAAAGCAAGGACTTCTGGGGATAAAAGGGGTCCCAAAGCCCACCCACTGGTTGAGTCCTTTTTGGATCCAGACTTGGTGGCTTCTGCCCCTCTAGCTAGTGCCTGGCAGCCTAGTTGGGAGGACGTGGGTGTGGATGAGCGTGCGTGTGCGCACATGCGCATGTGAGGAAGAGCAAAATGTACCTTGCAACTAGTAAAGTTTTCCTGTTACTTTAAATTCACTTGGTCTCTCTGTATTTCAAAGAACCTGTTGTGCCTCGGTGTTTGGTTGAAAGTTATTTGTGTGTGTCCCTAATTATAAGCTGAACCTTGGGAGCAGCTTGTGTTGTGTGTGTAACACCTTTTCCCACCCCCAAACTTTTCTATGACTTGGAAACCAAAGAGGACTGAGGTTGGTTTGTACTTAGATGAAAGACCTCCAAGGAATGCTAGGAATATGAGCTAGATTGGTAAATAAAATGAAACAAACAAAAAATCCCAGAAGGAAATAGCAAAACATTTTGATATGACCACGAAACTATATCGATGCAGCCATTTATCATCATGACAGAACTCAACATAAAAGGGATATTTTTATAGTTCCAACTTTCTTGATATTTTGTGACTTGTCTTACATCTAGGAGAGTCATATGGTTATGTTACCTGTGGCAAGTTCTCACCTGGGTAAACTTAATACTCACCGGGCTACAGTCACAGTTCTGATTGTGCCCAGGCAGAACAAGGGCTGATGCTGAATGTTTCCGCCAGATTAATTTATCAAACAAATTATTAAGGCCAGGGATCAATCTAAATTCAGCAATCATTTTATGAACCTAAACAAGAAGAACATTCAATTAATACACATTATTTATCACTTCAAACATTTGAAGGAAACAATCTTATATTTTTCAGATATTACTGATTGGAAACAAATTAGCTATAAGTCCTTACATGCATCTGACATCACCTTAATAAAAGGAAGATATGATAGTAAGGTATACGTTTGGCATCTTCCTTTTAAAAATATGATACTGATATCTGATTTAGGAGGTATAAACTACTATCTACCCTTTATGTTTTTCCAATGAGTAAATGCTTAATACTGAAGGGACATTCTAATTCATTTTTTGTTACTTTAACCAAAACACTTCTAGCTAGCGGTTATGCAAGACACATGAACTGACAGTGACTCACAGTATTCCTATTTTATCCCAGAGAATAAAATGTGCAGGTTTAAAATTAGTACATGGAAAAGATTAATAGCGTCCTGAGAACTAAAATAAGTTTAGATCTTAAAAGGTTGTAAGATTTTAAGGAACAGATTTGGAGAGTATATATCTCAAAAAACTGTAGCAGTCTTACCTGATTCCTTTGTCTTCCCATTAAAAGCACACAAAGAACATATAAAACCTCCAATTTATACATAATTTCATGCATAATTTTCATGGACTGAGGAAGCTGATTCCTTGTTGAAGTGTTGGCAAATCCACTCTCATCTGAAGATTCTAAGACATAAAAATGTTCAATGTGGAGGTCTTCATAAGAGATTACATTAGGAGTTAACATTCTGTGGCCTTTGAGAACCTCCTTTTATGAAGTCTCCTGGATTCCCTCCTCATTAACTGTCCAACTGCAGTCAAGTATGTTTGCTCAGCTCTACTACTCTGGAGTCTGATTCAAGTTCTTCCTTACCGCTCCTTCCCAGCTGCAGCACATGAGAAAGACTCAGAATAAGAGGTAACTGTGTGCTTTACTAGTTATGCTGTTGGACTAGGACTGGGGAGATCCAGGTTCAAGGCCATCCTTAGATATGGAAACCCATTGGGTGACTTCGAGCACTCACTCTCAGCCCAACCTACCTCACAGATCTGTTATGGTGGGAATAAAATGAAGGGAGAGCCCCATGGAAGTCAACTTGGGTACTTGGAGGAAAGGTGAGATACAAATGTAACTAATAACTAAATATAAACAACGGCAGTAGCAGTGATCTGCTATAAACCTGCTGAGCAGTTTTGGGATGTAAGAGAGGAAAGAGAACACAATGGCAATGGAAGAAACAGGAATCTTACCGAGACTTAACTGAAATGACCAAATAGCAAAAAGCTATTAAAACCATTCCATCTCACCATATGATTAGAACAATTTTAGTTAACATGTTTAAATGTGATGGTCTAGAAGTACTATTTTCAGGGCAGACCCTCCCTAAGATCTGCAGGTCAAGAAATGGCTGTTTTAGCATGGGCTGGATACCTGTGCTGCTTTGCTCTGTTTCTTCATCTGCCACACGCATTAGTGCATCAAGAACCAGTGCATTGTCTAGCCAGGTGTACCACTCCTCCAGCTCTTGAAGAAAACTGGAAGTTCCTGTTGTTTCTGATACTTTTCGGGTTGCTAGTTTACACAGTCGTTCAATGAAGCCTGGTATATTGAGAAGGGTAGCTAGGACAAGAAGCAAAGAGAACCATATTAAATATTAAATTGCTGAAAAACCTATGAATTATTTAAACTAGCTTAATTAAATCTATTTCCATCTTAAATAATAGAACATTACATAATTTGAGTAGTCAGGACATTTTTTTTTTAGCAAGCAAGAAGGTGAGCAATTTAGGCTGAATTTAAACTGGAAGTTCTGCTCTTAATTCTGTGGGGAGATATCTTCATTCCCCGCACCCCATGCTCTTAGCATCCTGATATGCCCCTTGTTCTGCCCCCGCCCCCCGCACTCTGATATCATACCACTGAAATCTGGTCCAGAAATAGTTGATTTTTCAGATTTTCTATTTCAGAAATAATGATGGGAGCAATAGTAGGAGGTACCTGGTTGGCAAAGCATTCCACTTCCACTTAAGTGTCCTTGCCCAAAATAGCATCAGCAAAATTTGACCATTCTACCACTGAATTTCTACAGCACTATTTTGAACCAGGGAGATGGGGGTGGAGAATTAAGACAAAAATGGAAGTGGCTGCCTTCCCTCTCCCACTCCTATTCCTAAAAATAAAAAGCAGCCCCACCCTTTAACTGAGTCATCACGTGACAGCCCACAACTTTCCAAAAGTTCAGATGGTTGAGTTGTGCCTGCTGACCCCTTACAGATTACTTATCTCTACAATATACATGCCTGCAAACTTGAAAAAGCATGTAATTCCTTTCCAGCATTTCTATTTTCTGAGCATTCTTGCTTAGAATACTTAATGAAAGGAAACATTTTACCTTGATTTATTTCTGCTCGAGAAGGACCTAAATTTTTTTTCTGTTGAGCATTTTTAGCAAGTAGTGTGTGTTTATCATCACTGCCTGTGTCAAGCTCTGAAATTGTAACTGCAAGGATCCTGCAGAAATTTGCTAGCTGCTGTTGGTCAAAACTGGAGACGAGATTGGCGAGATTTGGAATATCTTCTAATTGGATCATTTCCTAAGAGGAGACAATTTACATGTTAATCCCTAAAATTTCTTCCATTTCATTAATTAACCATTCTGGATAATTTAACAACATTTAAACAAATTGCTTTTAGTACATGGAATCTTTTCAGTTTCAGGTGAGGCATATTAGAAACTCAACAAAAGCTCCTTTAAAAATTATCAGATGTGCATAGTTCAAATCATGCTATTACAATCTTTGAAAATTTGGCACTGTCAGTCTCCTTCTTCCACAGCAGTCACAGCTTGAGCAGAGTCTCCATGTGTTACCAAACAATAGACATCCATGGCAACTCAGTGGTTATAGGGGAGACTCTCATCCTGTGTGGGTGCTGCAGGGTTCAACATTCTTCCCTCTGCTATTTAATGTCTACATGAAGCTGCTGGGAGAAGTCATATAGTAGTTCAGGGCAAGGCATTCTCAATGTACTGATGATACTCAACTGCCAGCCCAGGCCCAGCTGGAGGTGCTACAGAGATCTTGTCTTAGTACCCAGAGGCTCTTAGATTCTGGAAGAGAGGAAACAGGCCAGCTGCTCCCCAGAGAGACAGAGTTGCTTTTGCCCATCACAGTCATCCATCAGCCCAATGGTGTCTTTCAAAGAGATAGTACTGCTCCCAAGGAAGCAAATCTGCAATTTGGAGTTCCTCCTGGAATGACAGCTACCAATGGAAAGGAAGGTGGAAGCTAGAGCCAGAAGGTCCTTTGACCAGCTTCACCTAGTATGCCAACTGCAGCCCCACCTGGAGTGGGAGGACATTGCTTTCGAGACTCATATCCTCATCATAATTTGCTTGGGCTACTGCAATGCATTCTATATGATGCTGCCTTTGAAGACCATCAGAAAATTCAACTAGTTGAGAATGTGGCAGCCTGTATATTGACAGGTGCTCAGCCCTATAATCATGACACATAATTTTGTGGGCCCTGCACTAATTGCCAATAGGTTCTTGCAAGTACTGGCTTTAACTTATAAAGCTCTTTATGGCTTGGCACCGAGTTACCTTCAGAATCACTTCTTACAACCAGACTCAACTTGTCCAAAGGGATCTTCTCTTTGGAAAAGCTGCTGGTTATGCCCCACTGCCAGAAATTGAGGGGGACAAGACTTGGAGACACTGTTTCTCCATAATGACCCTAACGGTCTACAATGGCCTCCCCTTGGAAATAAGACTGACTCCATCCATAACAACTTTGAGATGTTAATGCGATGTTGGTAGGGTTTTGTGGTTATTTTTAATTGACTTGATTAATTTATTTATATTTTACAGTAAGTGTTTTAACAGTTATCTTATAATTATTAAGTGCCAAGTGTTTCAAGAAGTGTAAAAATTAATAAATAATAAGACAACTTTTTTTCAGGGACTCTCTACGATGTTAGCAATGTACTACTTGGCCTATGTAGCAATTGCAGACTTTTTCGTGACTATTAATTCTGATATGAAATCAATATGCAGAAATAGATCTATTTAATTATTAGTCATTTAAAGTATTAAAAATGGTATTAATCCTTTAAAAATAGATTGTTATTTTTCTTTTAATTAATATGCTATACTTGTTTATCAGTTAAACTCTTTCTAGAAAAATAACTGGCTTCTAATAATTGGCAGCTAAAACAATAATTTTGAATGAATTCTTGGAAAGAAAAATTCTTGCAATATGCTGGTTTATACAGTTTGTAGATTAAGAAACCTGAAGGACCATTTTAAGGTTTCTTAATCTACAAACTGTATAAACCAGCATATTGCAAGAATTTTTCTTTCCAAGAATTCATTCAAAATTATTTTAAGACAGCTGTTTTAAAGTTTTACAGCTGTCTAAAATTATTTTAAGACAGCTGTTGATCAATAGCTACACAAGTCTAAAAACAGTATTAGGTATTTTTCATCAGAATAAATCAGGAGATGTCTGAAAATATACATATTGCCTGAAGTATCTTATATGGAACATTTACTCATAGTTCTGCTACAAGGAATTGTCAACCATATACTAATTTTGTCCAAATGCAAATCCAGAAAAAATTAAGGTTCAAGTCAGTATTATCGTTAACAGTTTTCTCTTTCCTTTCTTCCTTCCTTGTTGATGTTAAAGACACCACACTTAAGAAAAAAAGCCCCCCAGTGAGCTCCATTAAGTGCTACATACCCATTCTGTTAAGAAAAAAAGCTTTCGTTGTTTTGTGCTAAATAAATATAAGAACATTGTAACTGAAGCCAGAAGAAAGTACCTTTATGGTCAAATTGACTAATGATTCCTTGTGTTGCATATCATGTTGCTTTTATTCCCTATTGGATACAAACCATACTGTTTACCAGCTGAATGCTAACAGATTCATTCCACAACAATGAATGAAAAGATAACCAGTTTTACAGCTACATGACAGAATCAGGAAGGGCCAAGCAACTGCATGGCCACTCTTAAATTTTACACAAGGTAAACAGGTTAGAAAGGGGAATGTGGTTGCCAGGAAGAATGATTTTCTCAATTAACGAATACATTACCACGTAGGTGAAGGATTCAAAAACTTTCCATAATTAATGGTGCTCTGCCTATTTAAACTACTGATAGTTTCAAAGGATTATTGACAAACCTTTTTCACTCCCAGAATGTCTTCAATAAGGGTGGCTGTTTGCAGGAATGTCTTTTTATTCGTCATCAGTGTAAACAAGAACAGCACAAAATCATTTCTTTCTGCCAATCGCTTAGTGACTCCTTCAGTCTACAAAAATAAGAAGGCATTGCATCCCAATTATTTATTGGCAATATCTCCAAATAAAATATCCATGGTGGTATTCCTCAACTGATATTTCTCACATGTATATTGAGGAGGAAAATAAACCTATAGTAGATGTAAATAATGAATGAATATTTCTGGATTCTAATGAAGCTGTTCTGGATGGCTGAATGGAAAAAGGGAATCATTAATAGATTTTCAGATACCCTAGATTTAATTGTTTAAACTCATCAGCACTAGGTTTAAACTGATGAGTTTCTCAGAAGGACTGATTTTAAAAACCTCAATTTCCAGATAACTGTCTCATATCTGTTTCAGAGGACTCCTTAAATCTCTGAAGCCAACCTAGTGTCTGTGTGCGCGTATGTGTAGCAGAATGACAATGTTGAATACAGCCCAATATTTGTCAAATATTAATGCAGATCATGATGATACTAAGAATAGTTAATTGATAACGTTACTGTTGTTGTTATTATTGTATCTAATATCCCATCATTCTGTATATAGGGCACCCAAGGCAGCAACACAAAAACAAAACGAATACTTAAAATCACTACAGACTAGCCCCAACTGCAAATGCCTGATTAAAGAGGACAGTCTTGATTCCTTTCCTAAAAGTGGAGAGAGTAGAGGCTACGTATATCTTCTGATGGAGTAGATTCTATAGCTTAGGAACTTAGTAGGAAAGCATCAAAAGCAACCCCAAAATAATCATGCTAATACATTTTTTAAACTTATTTGGTGGAAAATAACTTTTAATCTGGAATAAAAATATACAAAATTCCAACAAATTCCATCTTGTTAAATTCTTAAATAGTCCTACAATTAACCATGCACAAAAAATCCTCTTTAAAAGAATCTACTGAGATAAAATGTAGCTGCCAACAAGTTTACTGATATACTATATTGTGTGAAATGCTGTTTTTTTTAATCAAGTAAAGGTTTTAGGTCTAATAAAGCAAAGATTGTTATCAGTACATAGAATATGACTTACACATATGCAGGAATTGTATAATATGCTTAAGCAGTCCTTGATAAGATCATCACTTACTGCAAAAAATAAAATTCTAATTAGTGTTTTTTTGAAATACAGTACCTCAAGGTCATTCATTCTGTCTGTATTTCAGGATATAGAATTATAGTTAACATCACAAATACATGGAACACTTATGAAAACAGCAGGTACTTCAGCTGTTAAAATCCAATAAGCTTAGGGTTAATGGTATAACTTGGGGGGATTGTTAAGCAAAATGGTTAACAATCTAAGTTCAGTCTCCCATCTCAATGGCCATTCCAGGACTATTACTATGGTGCCTGCTTTGATGCATTTTACGTATCAGATAAACCCTTTAAAAAAATCAGCTATATTGCCTTATTCCTGCTTATCCCTTCATAATAATGCTTTACATAGATATCTGTAATTTTTTTAAAATGTTAGTTTAATTCTTAATAGGTAGAATAGAAATATCCTGTATAAAAATAAAAACAAATCTGATAATAGACAGTAACAATTAGAGAGATCAATTTAGATTCATGTAGCAAATATGAGGCATGTTTTAAATTATTTATGTGAATCTTTTCATAGTGAATAAACTCCAATTTATCTTGTGATATTCCTATTTTGGAAATAATGCCAAATGTATATAAAAATGAAAGCCAAGCAATTAATCGGAAATTCTGATACTAAAACACTGACTTCATTTTATGTTTTAATTTATGACTCAAATATTTAAGATTTATCAGTTTAAGAGCTATAAATTTTAGAAACTCAGAAAATGCACAGCATTAGCAAACTACTGCTACCAAACCTGCACTTGTGACTGGCAAAGAATACAAAATAATTTATGATGGAAACATGTCCTTTACTTACTCTTTTGTTTTTTCTTCTGTGTAATAAATGTTGGCCTCATAAGTATTTCTACTAGAAGCTGTGAATTAGATAAGTATTTTATTTACTTTAATAAAACAGTATAAGTTATTTGAATAGCAGCTTCAACTGATTTTAAGCAAACTGTTCTTTTTTTGTAGTGCACACAAAACATCCATTCAGCTGATGGTAGCATCTGGTTGATCTCAAAAAAATAAAAAAGGCAGGGCTGGACCTGGTTAATATTTGGATGGGAAGATACTAAGGAGTACATAAGGAGATACTAGGGCTATAGGCTAGTCTGGAAAATTGAAAACATCCTCAAAGTCAATGGCAAACCACTTCTGCATTCTTGCCAAGAAAACTATAGTTTATGTCTGTGAAATTACGAGCTTGATTTGAACAAGACTTTACCTTACTTTACAAAACATCCAATGCCCAAACTTTATCATGATCTCTTCAAAATATTTACCATGTTCCAATAGGACGTCTGTCTAATGTCTGGGCTCATACCTAATGCTTTTGGCTTTGTATTCCCTCATCAAGTACAGGAGGTATAAGAAGATAATAGAAGTTGTTGTGAGGTGACTAATGTTTCCTATTATGCTTGGGTCTGGCCAAGCTAGATTTAAGGTTCACTAAACTACAGAAATAAACCAACTTCAAGCTGTTGTCAAGAATTTTTATCCATTTCAGTAAATTGTATTGTAATTTTGTGTGGGGTAAAAAATATTTTGACAACAACCACTTGGCATTATAATCTGAGATATGTAGATATTTTATGCTGCTCTACCATTTCCTCTGTCAGAACAGGTAAATAAACAGGTAACCTTCTTTTCACATCCGAATTTGGAATTATAATTATTGGCTTCCAAACCAGTCAGCACAGGGAAGCTAATTTTAAACCATGTGACACTGTGGTTAGTTGTGGCTTTTCAGCTTGTTTCACTGCTCTTGAGCAGTGCAGAAGGCTCACACATGTTAGCTTATGTTCCAAAATTCAATCATCTGAAATGGGTTGAGATAACGTTACACTGGAGGAGAGGAGAAAGGAACACATGAGCCCTTATATTTTCCCAATGTAATATTCATTAGGATCACATATACATTTATCAAGAAATACTGTCCCATTTTAAAGACTTTTAAGCTACATGTAATACAAAATATTTGCTGATTATATACATCCTAAACATGTTGTGCTAGTTAGCTGGAAAAAAATCCCAATGCCCCCAAATCAGGCATAAAATGGAATTTGCTTTTATTATATTGTCACTCTTAAGACTAGGCTTCAAGACAAGGCTACACAAGAGCCTGGACTGGTCAGAAACACAGATTTGTTGCTTGTTGTAGCAAAGCTACTGAGAGAAATACAGGCACCTCCACCCTCATAAGACACATCCCTGCGCTTTTCAGGAATTATACTATCCTCTGTTATCAGCTTTAAATACAGCTTTACTGCTTCAGTTCAAAACAATAAAATAGTCATTGTAAATTTATACTTAATGAGATAAATATTTTGTTTCCCAAGCATTGACCTTGTACTAAATTTATAGGTGATTTTTTAGCTGAGTCTATCTGAGGCCATTACAATAATAAAACACTCTGCCATCTTCTGTTAACGTAAGTTATATTTAAGACTGAACATAAGATTACAGCAGGTACAATAAAAACTATATATCTCACAGCTAGTCAGTTGCATTCTAGATGCTAGAGATAAATTGCATGTACTTCCAGAAACGGTAACTTTTCCAGAGTTTCAATTTCTGATCTGGGTCACCCCTTAGCTTTGCAAGCACGGAAAAAAGGTTGCCCCAGAAGCCTTTTTGAAGAGCTGAGGGAGAGCTGGTTGGCAAACCACTTTAGAAATTAATGAACTGTTGGAACAAAAGTTATTGGCTTGGATAGGAAACAATGGGATTGGTGATACCAGATAGCTGGCCACGTGGATAAGACGTAAGAAGAAATGTTTAAGGCACGTTCAAGAACTCCAGGTACTTGAATGACTGTATCAGAGATACTTTGCTAAAAGTAGTTTCCTACAAAAATTATAGAACAAGATATCCTGCACAATAACATTCATCCAAACTGCATTAAGCAGAAGAAACTACAAATATCTTGTACAACTTTAAATGTCTTTGTATACTTTTACTAATGACTTTCTTCTCACATTTTATACTATATAACCTCACTGGCTTTTAGACATATGTTCTTCTTTCCAAGAGAGATTTCAGGAGAACCAGATCCATCCTATTTAACACTTTCTTATAGTTCAAAAAATGAAAAAGAGCACAGTAAAATGAGAAAATGTTCATCTTGCATTATCCCATGGCCTCCTACTCTTTTATTTGATACACTGTATGCAACCATGTCTTTTAACCCTTCTTTTTCTACGCTAAAAGATGATAGATGTTCTCCTCCAAATTAATACTTCTCAAGTGATGACTCTTCACTTCCTGCCTTGAACAAACATATTAATATCTCCTTACATTTATCAAAGTTTTGCTACTGTGGATTAGAATGGTACAGCATTTGAGAACCTATTTCTGTACTGACTGCAAACCTGATTCATACTATTACTTACATCAACACCTCCAAATAGGTCAAATGTATAAGTATTTGGAAAAGTAGATTCTTGAGCAGGTTTTCTTTCTTCTGTGACAAATGCCATGGCTTCCATTGAAAGGAGGGGAGAAATTTCCTGACAGAAACAAAAATCAAATTTCATAGTAGCTGTGATATATTAATATACTTCATTACAGAAGCTATGGAGAGAATAATACTTATGGAATTTTCAGAGCACCAGTTTATAGCATCAAAAGGCCAATATTTAAATTAATACTTTCTAATTACTCCATAAACAATGTGGACTTTGGATGGCATTGCCCAAAATAATGGGAATTCATATGGAAAACGCAGTTCCACAAAAGCAAGTGTAAAGAGTTTCACATTAGGGCAAAGAACTCCCACCCCGAGTATCTGAACTAGTGATGAGTCACCAAGAAACAGACCTTGGGGTTGTAGTAAACAGTCTGATTCAAATGTTCATCAGATTCATCAACATTGTTGTGAATTTTATCTTCAGGATAATTAGAAAAAAATTAAAAGGCTATAACAAGAGTTGAAAAAGGTGCAGAAAGTTCTAGTAGATAGAACAATTATCTTGTTAAAAAAGGGAGTAATATTTGGAAATTGCTAGAATTGAAATGCTACAACTGTACACAATTATGGTTTGAAGAAAATGGATATGATATAGTTTTCTCTCTCATAATATAGAACAAGATTTAATAAATTAAGTTTCATATATGGATATACATACAGATAAAGGGGCATGATAACAAACCATTTTAAATGTGTTAATAAACAGAAAAATTTAAGTTGCTTGTACAGCAGCCATAGCCTAGAACAGGCAGCCATCATCTCAATTATCAATAGGGTGAAACTTTTTCTCTATGAAGAAAGGCTAAATAACACTGGAGAATGTTTAGTTCATGAAAAACAACTAAATAAAATAGTATGTAGTATGACCAGAGCAGTATGTGTTAAGACATTATGCTGACATCATACATACAGAATACGTTATGAATTAAACATTTAAAACTTACACAGTAACTCTTGATGTTTAATTCACATATTTTGTATATATGAATATTATATTGCATTTTTTATAGTACAGGTAGTCCACAACTTAGAGAGCCAGTTTGGTGTAGTGGTTAAGGCATCAAGCTAGAAACCGGGAGACCATGAGTTCTAGTCCTGCCTTAGGCACAAAGCCAGCTGGGTGACCTTGGGCCAGTTACTTTTTCTCAGCCCTAGGAAGAAGGCAATGGCAAACCACTTCCGAAAAACCTTGCCAAGAAAACTGCAGGGACTTGTCCAGGCAGACTCTTGAGAACTGGACATGACTGAACAGATTAAAAAAAACCTCCTCAACTTATGACCATTCATTCAGTGACTGTTCAAAGTTAGGAAGGTGCTGAACAAAAGGACTTACAACCAGTCTAGAAGTAACGGCCATTGCAGTGCCCCCCCGTGGTCACATGATAAAAAATTTGGGCACTTACTACTGCAGGGGCACTTCAACTCCCCCAACTACCTATTTATTTATTTATTTATTAAATTTTGCCACCCCACATCTCCCCTCAAAGTGGGGGCTCTGGGTGGTTTACAACAAGGATGAAAGCATTAAAATACCATAAATAAATATAATTACAAATATAATATTGAAGATAAATACCATATAAAATCTACCCCCCCATCTATGCTCTTTAGGCCCCCTGCCACCCTAGCTGACCTTTGTTGTCTTCTTGCTCATGCTGACGAAGCATGCCTGGCCTGGCCCTTTGCGAGGCAGCTGCTGGCCATCTGACGCTTTCTTCCCAAGGTTGCATACGGCAGTTTCCTTGCGAGACCTGAGGAAGATGGCCTCATGTGGACAGCAGCTGCCTTATGAAGGGCCAGGCTGGGCATGCCTTGTTAGCAGCCAGAGCAAGAAGGCTAAGGTCAGCAAGGGTGGCAGAGTGCAGGGTGGCAGGGCCTCAGTGTGCAGGGTGGCAAGGACAACTGCAGCTGGGATTGAGCTTGGGCTTCCCCGGGTGCTTTGCACCATGCTGTTGGGCTGGGCTTCGCATGGCACAAAGGGGCTTCCTGGTGTGCTGTGGCTGCAGAAAACCCCAGAGCCGCGGCATGCCAAGAACCCCCCGAGCTGCAGCATATTCTTTCCCCAGCCTTCCTTAGCTTGCACTGCACTGCAGCACCCCCTCCTCCAACTTGTGTGTGGCCTGCGCCTCCCTCTCAGGCCTCTCCCACGGTACCCCGTGCTCCTTACCAGGAATCCCACCTCTTTCCACTTAATGACCTGTGCATCTTGGGGTTACGATGGCAACTGGGACTACCATCGCTAAGGAATGCGGTCATGTGAAATCTCACTTTATGACTGCATCACTTAGTGACAGAAATTCCAGTCCCAATTGTGGTCGTAAGTCAAGGACTACCTGTACAGTGAATTACATAGTAAGTTAAGTTACTAATACTGTTTGTGACTGGCTTGTGATTAAGAACAGATTTGACACAGTACTGTTTGATTGTCAATGAGCAACAAACTTACCTTTAAGATGCTCTGACATTGAGAAAAATCACTATTAGCATGGCTAGTCTCATAGAGCTTTTGTAAGAGCAAAGGAATTCCATTCCACTTTGCTTGTTTGTCTCTTTCTTTTAACAAAGCTCCTGTGATCTGCAAGAGAAAGATAGAGTTTCAGATTTCAACTGTTTTGCCCTTAAAGTTTATTATCATGCTTCCAGATTATTTAAACTGATCACTTCTCCAGTTTTCCAGTGCACCAGAAATTAATGCCATTTTCTCCCCTGGGTGCAATGCATTTATTTAAGTGCATATTTATGTACCAGAAACAGTATCTTAAGAGTTTATAAATTAGTTCTAACGTTGAAAGACAAAATACCACACTGAAGACACTTGCAACATACATCATTCTTTCAGTTCTTTGGCATATGGATCCTTGTTTCACATATCATCAATTTATGTAAAGTCCAAATATTATTATTTAAATTTTTCTTGGCAATAAAGTCAAGTGTATGGTTATAAAAAAGTTTCTCTCAGAAGGGCACACTCTACATTGAATAGAAAAGGATGGTGTCATGAGTAAGGATGGCGAGCAGGGGGCTCCCATCCAAACTGTTAAGCACATGCATAGCACTGAGGAATTGGGCAGCCATTCAAAGAGACACAGATCGGGACCGCCTTAACCTTTGGGGTTTATATGTCGGGGTTTTTCCCATGCTTCCTCAGTTTGTTAGGATTCCTGTTATGTACAAGCAATAAAACATTAGAGACCAGTTGTCTCAGCGTGGTTCCTGGCTGTTAGGACATCAATCCTAACAAACTGAAGAAGCGTGGGAAAACCCCCGACATATAAACCCCAAAGGTTAAGGCGGTCCCGATCTGTGTCTCTTTGAATGGCTGCCCAATTCCTCAGTGCTACGCATGCGCTTAACAGTCTGGATGGGAGCCCCCTGCTTGCCATCCTTACTCATGACAGATGGCAGTATTAGCTATAGTATTAGGATTTTCATTAAATGATAATTTGAGGAATGATTTTTCTTTCTCACAATTTGAAATCAAGAAATGTAGAGAGCTATTGAAAGCATTTTAAACAGTAAAATCAATACATCAGTAGCAGTGGATTCTTACACTATTTATTGGGTTCTATCTATTATCTGTCAACCATCAGTAATTTCCCCCTCTCAACACTTCTTTCATTAAAGTAACTGTAGTTTATAGAAGACAATGCAAGATATAGAATGCATTTAACAGTTTCCCAGGCTCCACTTTAAACAGAGCTCTTCCATCCACCTTCTAGTTATACCTTAAATATGCATGTACCATTTTTTTTCCCTTAGGAGAGGGTTTATATTTAGACATTAACATTAAGCATTCTTTCAGAAGTCTTCTTGGGCTTCAGGATTTTTCCAGTCATGTTGATTCTCACATTTGAAAGCTTGTATTTTCTATTCTTAATGATACTATTCATATCAATCTGTCTCAGCAGATTCTGAGTACATGGATACTACGTCTTAAGTATCTTTTCTATCTATCCAGAGAAGGAATAACTGCAGGGATTTTTCTTCATACCCTACCTCAGAGGACACTCAGCTCCATTCATCTGTGGCCCTGGAATTAAAAAGTATAACACTCTCATCCCACTCACCATCCTAAGGTGCAGGAGCCATTGATTGCTATTTAATGCAAGGATTCCCACCAGGAAAGTTCAGCCTTGTACAAACAGAATATAAATGCCCGTTTAACATTACTGTTAAAAAACAACAACACTTTTTTCTGGTCTCAAAGAATTCATATTTTCCTTTGTCTTTCAGCTATATTTCCTTTCTTTGCATGTTCTTTCGTTGTAGTTTGCTAGCCTAATGGCAGGACTTCTTTCTTGCTTTTGCAAAATACCTTGGGCAAAAATACTTATCTACAAAGCAGGATAAAAATAAATAGAGTAAATAAACATTTCTTTATAAACCTTCCCTCACTCCCAAGAAAAGCAGTACCTGTAAGAACTCTGGTTATCTCAAAACCATAGACTTTGCTGGTATAAAATAACTCCATGCAATACTTTGTAACACTATGCAATACTTTGCTTTAAAAACTGTTGGAAGTCCCCAACAATGAAGCTTTATCCCTGGGCTGGCAATGTGAAGTCCACTGGCTGAGGGTCTGTTCTGCATACCTTCCTGTATAGTACTTGATTTTCCTGGGGCAGACAGAATTCCACAAAATTCTCTGTGCAGAATTTTTTTTTTAAAAGGCACTTCTCCCATCTGGTGAGCAGGAAGGAATGGAAATGCCAAAGCAATACATGAAAAAAGTAATATGAGATTGGCAGGGGCTATATTTGGGTAAGGAAAAGTATTTATTCATTTATTGAGTTTATATCCTGTGCCAATTAATACCAACTTTGAGCGGCTTAAATATCTTATTTTTGTAAATAAGGTTAAAAATATACAGATCAATTATAATGTAATAATACAGATCAAAATTTAACACCAGAGATCAATAAAATAAATCAATAAAAATAAATGAACAAATAAAATAGCTTAACTTCAGACAACTCCTAGATTATGAGCGGATATACTTCGTATTATTTCTGACCAAGGCCTGCTGAAAAAGCCTAGTTTTAATGGCCTCTCTAAAACTCAGAGGGCTAGGGGTCATACAAATCCAGAGAGAATGTTGTTCCAAAGGGGGGCAGGGATTGAAAAGGCCTATCTCTGGGGCCTTCAATTAAGACAATCTCTGATTAAGACCTCCTTCTATCTGATTTTATTTGATGGATACAAACAATTGGGAGGTGGTCTGGAGCCATTAGACTCCAAGAGCCTGCAGGCACCAGGACAGAATCTGTTACATCACCTGTTCAGCCAGGGGTCTAGATGCAAAGATGGGTATCATCAGTATACTGATGACACTACATCTGTGATGACAGATGACTTCCCCCAGTGATTTCATATAGATACTAAACAGGAGTGGAGAAAATGCTGAGCCCTGTGGCACCTGATACACAATTTCTTCTTCTCCATCACCATTGATTAGAACTGCCCCCTCAAGGAGGAGAACCACTGCAATAACAACTTCCAACTCTTAGAGGCAGCTCAAGAAGATACCATGATTGCTGATATTAAAAGAATGTCCTCCTCCCTGCAGAGATTGGTAGCATTGATCAACTCACAGTAAGATCATGGATGAAGAAAGATTTATTACAGGCAGACCTGGCATTTAATAGCAGCAGCCAGGAACCAGAGGATCCAAGGATCTGGTAGTGGTTGAAGTGTTGAACTAGGCTTGGGAGAACTCGATTCTAGTCCACCCTCAACTATGAAAATTCACTGGGAGACTGTTATTTTCTCTCAGCCCAACCTACTTCACATTGTTGTTGTTGGGGGGGGGGGAATAGGAGGATGGATCAGCATTATTTATTAAATTTGTACATTGCCTGATTCCCAGCTACTCAGGGTGGTTCACAAAATGTCTATGTATATCACCTTGAGGTCCTATACAAAAGGTGGGATATAAATTTAATAAAGAAGCAAATTTAATAAACAAGCCCAGAGTCATGTATGCGAGATTGGCGGCTATATAAACTGAATGAATGAATAAATGAATAAACCAACAGAAAAGAGAAGTGCTTACAACATTCTGTGAGGGACCAGGTCCTTGGTATTCGGAACATTAACTCAAAATTCTAAATGTGTCAATGCCTCCAGAATGGATGAAGACTTACTTTACCAAACCTGAACTCAACCGCTTGAGCAATCAGAATAGGATCCCAATAAAACTTTACGTAAAATAGTATCTATAGGGTGACAAAGAGTAGACACATGCACAGTTATGCATCTTTTTAATGCCATCACTTGCAAAGTGAGCCATCAGAAGATCTGTGGTGCTTAGATGCAGCAAGCAATCCTACTGCCAAACGTGCATTCATTATTGAAATAAAAAATATTCTAGATAATATTTCAAGTTTCTCTCCTTCTCAGTTATACCACTATACATACTTATACTCTTATGCCAAAAATGCTTCCACATAAATGTAAAGCTTTCCATAACAGGCAAGATTTGAAAATGCAATTGTCATTCAAGTGCTAATTCAAATACAAAGAGGGTTCTGTATACTGAGACAGCTATACCGTGTGACCTTAATTACAATTGTCTTCAGTACCAAGCAGATGGTAATGGTTTACAGAAGAGAGCCATTGATATTTATTCAGGAAAGTGTAAGATGACACATATTTTTATTGAAATACTGAAAATTATACTATTAGTCTAGGAACCTAGTATCAGTAGTGAATTAAATGGATTTAAGAGATAATAAGTTCACTGCTGATACTAGATTACTTCCTTTTTTATTTTATTATGTGGTTTCAGCTACCTTGGGGTCCTTTATCCAAAATGTTCCTGCCCATCCTATGAGATCAGCTAGGGAGTCTCTGCTTATGGTACCATCCTAAGGAGAGGTGAGAGGAATGTAGGTCAGAAGATTGGCTTTCTTGGTGGTTGCTCTAACGTTGTGAAATAAACTGCCTCAAACTGCATTTGGTCCCTTTGCTCTTAGCATTTAGGAAGGCACTGAACACTTCTTTTAAAGCAGCCATTTGCTACTTGAATCCAATGATGAATGGGCAGCCATTGCTTGTTATGCTTTAATGTGGGGAGGGGTGTTGGAAATATGGTTTTTGTTGGGAAGGTTAGATTTAGTTACAAAGAGATGGATTTTTTTTAATTGTATACTGCCCAGAGTTTTGTTGAGAGCATGGTACAGAACATTTGTAAAATAAATAAATGCCATTGCCCTCATTCTTGCAAATACATATGTTTAATGCCAGTCACTATGTATATGCAATGTAATGATTTACAAGTTTTGTTTTGATATAAATGGCAGCAGACAGATCTTAAGACGTAATGTCTCATCGCTGCAAAAGCCCAGCAAATGTCATACTTAAAGAAAAATAGACCTCACTGCAAACACAAGTTTGCTATAAAAAGCAGCTGCAGTGGAAGTGCCAGGTACAGTTTAAATATGATTTCAGCTAAAAATATCTTGAAAAGGTATGTTTTATACAGTGATATAAATATTGCCTTTTCTGTTGCTTGTGTGGGCAAAGATTTGTTATCCATTGTACATTTCACAGTGATGTATCTCTATAAAATTCATAATCTACACTTTTCTAGAAGTGTTATTGCACAAGAAGATGGTAATATTTTTGTTCTGTAAAACTGTGGCAGGGTGAAATACCTAGCTGAAGGAAAGTGGTTCAATATTAAATATTAGAAATATTAAAAGCAGTTTAGCTGTATATATTAAAACATGGTATTAGTAGAACTGCACTAATCACTAATTTATGAACGTTAATGACATAAATTGCTGAGTCAATTTGGATAGCAGCAGGATATAAACACAATAAACAAACAACAGAGATCAAACTATACTGATGTTCAAGGGTATTATAATATACAGGAACAGAACCTTGTAACTGTTTTTCACAACAATAGCACTTACTCATCTAAAGCAACATATACTTACACAACAAACATATATGTATCATTTATTTTTTAAAACAAATTGGAGAACATCAGGGAAGCATCTGCAGAAGATGTTGACCACATTTATTAATGGAATTTAGCAGAACCATATGTTTGTATAGGATTAACCCTTTCCAGATTAATTAAATTGTCCTTTAATTTAGTTATTATATTGATCCTAAAATGTATCCTGGAAATCTCAAATTATTCTCAGTATTGATAGTTTTTGTTCCAATTTTTAATTTCTATTTCATCAACAGAAACATGTTTCAGAAGGATTAGGCAAAGCACCCTAATCCTAATCTCATAAAGGAAAAAAAAATTCTAGTCTATATATCCTGTAGCATTTTTCAACTGGCTAACGTTATAACTATATAATGAACATGCATATCTACATTTACATCATTCTGTTCATTTTTGGGATAACCACATTATGCAACATATAAAAAAAAGAGTAATAATAAGCCAAAGAAACTAAAAGCATGAAAACATAGCTAAAACTCATTTACATGAACATAATTCTTCTCTCCATGCCTTTCTATTCTTGCTAATCATCCTTGCTTCTATCACCTCATACATTCCCTTTTATTCTTTAAACTTCTCACTTCTTTTTCAAGCTCTCATTAACCCCATCCAACCACAACTTTCTCTAACTTTCCCTTCCTTTCCACCCATTCACTTTTCTTTCACATTTTTTTTGTAAATATAATAAACAATAGTAAAAATTAAGCTATATCAATTCTCACTTGCTTTCTGATTTAATATTTTATAAATTATTTCCATTTTAGAAGAGACAGAAGAGACCTTGCCTCCTAATGTTTTAGAGATGAGATTTGTTGAAAACACACAAAGATGTTTTCAAGGCAATGAGAAACACTAACATAACAAATTAAAAAGATAGATATCTAAGACAACAAATTAGAAAAACTTTTAAAATAATGCCTTATTCAAAAAGAAGACATATTACCACAAACTGTCATTATCATTAAACTGACCTATCATGAAACAAGAGTAAAATGGAAAGGCAATAATTAAAGAAGTCAAACATAAAATTCTTAATTTTTATTTATTCATAATATAACCTAATGCATCCAACACAATGTTAATGGCTATAGGAAGTCAGAATTATTTTTCGCTGACCCTATACCAGCCTAAGCAAGAAAAGCATTTTGCTCAGGTAGGCAGAGAGCTACCAGTAACAATAGCCCTGAAAAGAAATTGAAGTGAGAAGGAGCTTTTGATCCATTCCACTGGTATAATTACACATTTTTTTTAACTAAGGGGAGAATAAAAAGCCTTGCAAAGTTGCCCCTTTCCACTATTTCAGGTGAACAAGGCTTGAGATATTGTAGATCTGCAGTTCTTCTCCCTGGGTTCACATGGGATTTATCTGCCTGAATTCTATATACTGAGAATCTAATATATAATTTACCACTGAATTTGGACATACATTTTTTTCAGAAAAAAATCTAGGAGCATTTCTTGGAGAATTAAACATTGATAATTAACTTTAGAATGTGACCGTCTTACTCAGATGTAGGTAAAAGATACTCTGAAATTCTAATGCAGAATGGGCTCTAAAAAAAAACAGCCCTAGGGCTAAAAAATCATGAGAATATTCTGCTATATTAGTAGTTTCATCTTCCTTACAGAAATTTAAGACATAATCTCATTTGTAATAAATAGCAGTGTGGAAACTAAATTGGAGCCATGGGCAGAAGTCTGTGTTATGTGTGCAACAGATACATCTCCGCAGTAAGATTAAAATGACCTCTCCATCTAGAGAATTCAACTGGTAATCTGGAGATATATAATCCCCCCTATATCTTAAATATATCTTTTTTTCCTAAAAATACAGTATTCACTGAAGGATAAAAATAGAAAATAGTGTGCGTGATTGATAGAGAGTACATCATACATACAGCTAAATAAGTAGGATTTGCTAAAGCTCCATCTCTGATGTTAAACTCTCTCATTTCTCTTTGTACGTATCTTTAAGGATTCTATCCTGGTGGAATAAAATTAATGCTTTATTTTCTCCCATTTCCCCCACTTTTCTTTTCCAACCTTGTAACAAAGCAGTAGTAATAACCTCCAAGTGTGAAAGTCATCAATAGCAGCTTCATACAAGTGGTATGGTAATGGTGAATTAAAATGTGGTTAATGTAACTTTCAGCCATTTATACAATCTGAAAACTGTAGCATCAACACTTTACAGCTCTATCACCATTTGCAGAAAATAATTTAAATATGCACTATCAAAGATTATGGATGCAAAGTTCATACTGAAGAAGTTGTCAATACCTAGGCAAACTAGAATCTGATGAAGCACAAAATGGATGTGGGGAAACACATCCCCATTTTTAAAATCCATTAGAAATCTAAGACTTTAGGAAGAATTAACATCTAATGTCAGTTTTTCCATACTGTTTTAGAAATGACAACTTTTGGCAGCTAGAACTTAAATTATGCCTCAGAAATGATTGCGTATTATCACAAAAAAAGAAAGGAAACAAAACTTCATTATTAATACTATCATTTACATTTGCTATATTTGAATAATTCCTTTTGGGTATAACCAAAAACCAGGAAGATAAAGTGAAGAAATAATAACAATTCACTAGTGAAAATAATATTAAATATAGCTTATTGCTCATTGTCATTACCACTTAACATATAATTCAAGCAAATTTAGCTTAACAAAACTGGACTTCAGTATATCTATCAATTAATTTAATATCACTATTATTATTTTTTTAAATTGTATTTTGAACTTTTGCATGCTCCCAGGGTCCATATGGATTGGGGTGTCGTATAAATATTCTTAAAGAAATGAATTGATGTTATTTCAGTGACAGAATCACTCATGTTTTCACATGAACTGTCCATTGATCTATGGATCATATTCAGCTTTGGGTTAAATATAACCTGATGGCGAAGTCTGAAGGTATGAGAGCAAGACTAAATGAGAAATGTCACCCTCCAGTTCCATTCATCATGAATGTCGGTAATAAGGTGCTGAACGTCAGTAGTTACTAACATTCTACCCTTGTACAGAAAAATCAGGCACAAATCAGAAGCAAGTCACAGCAGCAATTCCTGGGAGCCAAGGAAGCTGGCTGGGTGACTTTGGGCTAGTCACTCCCTCTCAGGCCAACCCACTTCACAGTGTTGTTGTCATGAGGAAAATAGGAAGCAGGAGTATTAGGTATGTTGGCCACCTTGAGTTTTTATATATACAAGAAAAGTGAGATAGAAATTTAATAGTAATAACAATCAGGAAGGGAAGTAGCACAGAGGCACCAACTGTATGGAGGAGGATGCTACCCTCTGCTAGTAATTCTCAGAACCCAAACTATACCTATCCTTAATTTTTTTTTTTTAACTAAAATCGACAAGGGTCCCGCCTCCGCACAAAAGCCACCACCCGCCCCAGCGCCTGGAAATGGACGGAGTTCAGCCGGGGCATCTCCTTTTGTGCTCATTATTCCCCCCGAAGCAACCCGAGGGCCTAGCCCGGCACGGCGCAGCCTCTCTGGGGGGAAGGAGGAGTGGGACCGGTCGTTCCGAATCCTCCCACCCGGCTTGGCCCAGCCACCCCGTGGAGCCCGGTTGAGCCTGTAATACCTGTGACCCCCGCGTCAGGCCCCGGCCGCTGAGCTGTGCATGCCGAAGCTGGGCCAAGATGTTAATCGGCCCTCTCTTTGCTCCACGCCGGCCAAGCATGCAGGAAACAGGGTCCACTGCTGGTGATAGCGCTGGCAATGCAGCTCCTACACCTCCTATCGTGGCTGCCATAATCTCCCTTGCCCCGGCCAGACGCAAACAGGAAGCGCCTCTCCTCTCAGAGCTTTGTACGGGACGCCTTCCGGGCTGAGGCCACAGCGCCATCAGCCATCTCCTCATAGGTGGGACGGCGACAGGAAGAACGTACGCCTGTTTCCCTAAGGGACGATGGGAAATGAAGTCTTTCGGCATAACCAGCTACCTGAACAGTATTAAAGAAGGGAGTCACACTGAGCAACGTCAGCAAGAAGGAATACGCTTACGTCTTCCGCAATCAAACCTAGCCCTTCCGGTCTCATGTCATCCGAGCCGCTGGTGGGACGGAGATTGGTGCTCTCTAATCTTCGTTTTTTTTCCTGTGTCTGCTGCTGTCTAGTGGTCGTCCGGATTTTCATCGCCCAGATTGAAAGACCTAATATCCATTAGATGGCCTCGGCCCTGTTCCCCGAAAGAAGCTGCGTGTGTGAGGAACAGGGACCGGCTCTACAAGGATGCTGTTATTTAAGCTCTTCTTTTTCTTCTCATGTATTGAATTTATATGCCGCCCAACTCCCAGCGACTCGGAGTCGGGGGTGGGGTTACAACTTATTTAAAACATGAAAACAAGACATTAAAAACGACAGGAAACAAAAGGAAGAGTAGAGGTGGCAGAATAACAAACCGCGTGGAAACAACAGAAACCAACCTGGGTTGTGTAGAATCTATACTGATTTTTCTGCTGCTGCTTTCCGTATTTCTGTAGATATTCCATCAAATCCTGTAGCCTTCCAAATTGTAATGATACAAGTGCTGGTCTAACTTCATTTTCTAGTTCTAGAGGTCTTTGTAAATGGGGACATCTTTTAAGGTGTCTTGGATATTGCCATCTTTACTGTGTAGAATTTCTGTATACTTCTTCAATCTTTGATCTTGAAATCAGTTATTATTGCTAACTGGCATCCTTTAGCATACCTCTTTGAGGTTGCAACCTCCTTTGGAGATATTTTTGAAGACTTTCAATGTTTTTCTCAGTCCATCTCAATTCTCTCACGGCTGTCAATGTGTACTAGATTCATTTTATCGTTCACTGTACTGAGCTTTCCCATGTTCTTGCTTCTTTTGCTTTATGTTCCCACTGTAATTCTGCTTTTGCAGCTGCAGATTTTCCTTTCCTATATGGCAACATCAACAACTAGATATCCCAAAGACTTTAATTGCATCATAAACACTGTTAATACTCCAAAAGATCCTCAGGTCTTCCTCAGTAGCATCCAACCTGAGGGGTCCATCATCTGGCACCGTATCATCAATCATTTTGTTTTCTCTCCATGTGTGTGTGTGTGGGGGGGGGGGGATAAAAATACAGAATTGGTTTACTATTGCCTTCCTTCTCCTGTGCAGTATGAAATGATGCCTTTGCTTTTCACTAGTGACTGTCCACTTCCAGCATCTTCTTATATCCTTGCTGCCCAAGATGCTTGCTTGCTGGGATCATCTTCACGCTTTGGGTAACCCTGCTGAGAGCATATAGTCTTGCCAAAGAGCCATCTCAGTGTCCTTTGCTTATCCCTCCCAGGATCACCTCTTCATCCCCACCCCACTGCAATGAGACAACATAGCAGGATTTGAGAAAAGTCTCAAATCCTGCTGAGTGCCTGAGCGAAGACAAGCAAAGACCAAGCAAGTAAGTCAGTGAAAGCAAGGAACAGTAGGGCCAGGAGATTCTGGGTGCTGATCTTTGGCAGATGCCTGCTGAAGTCAACTTTGGGCAAGACTTCACAGAACTGTGTATCAGAAGGGCTCTTTAGGCCATCATTTCCAAACCCTTGCTCAGTGCAGGAATTCAAATCAAAGCTTTCTGACAGAAGGCTCTGAAGCCCTCACTTGAGCACATTCAGTGAAGAGGCCAGCACCTCTTTAATAATTGGTTCCACAATCACAGTACCCTTTTTCTAGCACTGACTTAAAAGTCTTGCTTCCTAAAACTTAAATCCATTATTCCATGTTCTGAGCTCTGAAACAGAATAGCCCTTGATATTGCTGTGCAATATATTTGAAGAGTGCTATTAAGTAATCACAAGGTTGAACATGCCTTCAATCTTTCCTTAAAAGCTTTAGTTTTTAGTACCTTGATCCTTTTTTCCCTTAGGTAGACCTCTGGACAGAATAAAGAAAGTAGGGTCTGGCCAATGCAGAATAAAGTGCAACTGTTCCTTTGGTTTGAAAATTATAGTTCTGTTGATGCAGCACAAAACTGCAATTGCCTTTTTTATTGGTTTGCATTGTACTGTTGAGAAGTCTCTAACAACTTCCAAGAACCTTTTTGCATTTGATTTCTATTTCCTAAGTATGTGACTTTGCATTTGTCTCTGTTAAATTTCATTGTCATTTTCCCTAACGTATTGTTACCTTCCTGAATATTATTTCTGTTGCCCAGGATATGAGCGATCCCACCCAATTTTGTGTTATCTATAAGTCTAATAAGCATTCCTCTCACCTCTTCATTCAAATTATTAATAAAAATTCTGAAGGAAGTAGGGTTCAACATCCCATTGCATGAGGATATGACTAGCATACTTTGATTACGAGCTGGCTATGTACCCACTTGTGTCACACTGTCCAGTCCTCAATTAACTACAGGTAGTTCTTGGGTTACAACAGCAATTGGGATTGGGATTGCACTGATAAGCAGTGCAATCATAGAGTGTGATGTCACATGACCACATCGCTTAGCAGGGTGGATGTCATGGGCAGGTGCTAGTGAGTGTGGGTGCTATGGGGGGTGGGTGCTAGGGAGTGGGGGCAGGGGGGTGAAAAAGTGGCAGGAGTGGGAGTGACTTGTGACCTCCTGCCAGCTTGCTTATAGGAAGCTGGCAGGGAAGGTCACAAATCATGATCACATGACTGCAGCTCACTGTGACATCATAATTGCGAGCTAGATGCTAAGTGCCCAGATCACGATCACATGACTGCAGGGATTCTATTATGGCTGGAACTCTGAGGACCTGTCATAAATCCCCCTCGTTCAGAGCCATAGTAACTCTGAAGAGTCACTGAACAAGTGGTCCTAACTCAAAGACTACCTGTAGAAGATTAGCAATCATAATGAAATATTTTGTCAATTACTTTACTGAAATCAAGATAAATTTTGACTACAGCATTTCCATAATCTATTAGATGTTACCCAGTCAGAAAATGTGTTAAGTCTAGACAAGACTTGATAAATCCATGTTGATTTCTGATAATTACTTACAAATAATTTTATAATCTTTTAGAATATTTCTAGGTATTGATGTCAGACTTACGTGATGCTATGTGCTTATTCATGCACACTCAAAATCCTATTTTGTTCTTCAGATCTGGATCTCTGTGCAACCCTACTGAGCATAGCTTGAGATCTATTGAAGTTTACGCAAATGGTTCAGGCCCATTTTGGCAGTCCTTTAATGGCATTTCATGAAGGAAGAGATCCTAGAATCTCACAGATAATCTCTCCCAAATTTTGCCAGAACATCCATTCTCAAATTCCAAGAGGTAGGTTCTTAACAATATCAGCCGTAATTGCTCCTTTATATTGATACAAGTACAAATATCAATAATATATTGGTAGAATGAAAAGGCAAACACAAATTCATTCTATGTAATTAGAATCACTCTACTCATAACATAGGAGCTTTTATGATTTTTCCAAAGGAAAATCATCCTAGGTGAATTGCCAACAAGAAACATCACATTTTGAAGTATTCCAGGGTTTCCAGCCCTTTCAGCACTCATTTATAATTTAAGCAGTAAACATTGGCCAAAAATATAAAAACCAGTCTCCAATATTGTGACAGAAGAAATATGAGGAGAGAAGTGGAAAAGACAGTGTTAGCTGAATTTTTAAATATTTTCCTGCATATGTACGAAGCAGCAGTCTTGCAATTTCTTTTCACTCTTGCAGCCCCTTGTAATTTCTCTTTCTCCTGCAGCTCTGTTTCCCTAAGGGGTGATATAAGGAGAAAGAAAACTAGTGAAGCTTGTCTCCTTAGCCCTCTTCCTTCAGTCAGATACCTCTGCTGGATTCAGTGCCACCTGTTCAAGGAAGGAATCATTCTGTTCAGAGAAATTGGATCCATAATTGACTGAGCATCACTGAAAAATCTCCCTTGTTATCATAACTCAAATGTGAATGAAATAGCCCGTGGTAAGTTTTTAAACAACACCAACACAGTGCTCATCTTGCAGCCAGATACCCATAACCCAGACAGCTTTGTCTTTTATTTTCCTTGGTTCAGAAAAAGGTTAAAAACAAGGAATGCAGGAGGAATCAGGGCCTAGTAAAACCAGAGAACACGATAACTAATTTTTCATTTTCAAATACTTTTGCTTTCCAAAATCCACGTCAACAAAATGCACCCTACTTTGAGGAACTACATTGTCCTGTAGCATGATGTTGTGTATTCCCAGGGAAAGTGACCAAAAGTGCAAATAAAATTCAACTTTACTGACTTCCACACATCTGAATTTCAGCAAAGAAATCATGCATTGTCAAAGAAGACCTGTCCCATAACAGCTAGTTTTGAGTTGAATGGCTGACTGGGGCAGCTCAGTAATGGGACCGTCCTTTTTTCTTTCTGGTCTGAGCTTGCTTGCCTTTTGTAATCTTCAGAGGAAGTATCAGTGGAATCTTTTTGTCTTTTCCCCATTTTATCTGAAGTTCTTGTGAAAGTAAACTTCTTACTTTTATTCAGAGAATAGAACTCCCTCATTAAGTTTTCGATCTCCCACTGCTCTTCCTTTTGGTTCCGGCAACAGTGCAAGGCAGCAGGATCTATAGGATGGGCTTCTGTATTGAAGATATATCCACCAGCATCAAGAATGCATTCTCCATATGGTGTCAGCAAGACGTCAAAGGATGATCCATTGTTGTGAATGAAGTTGTCAGGGTCAAACAGTAGATACAAATATTTCACTGTTTCAGCCAGGAAGAAAGACTCCATCCGGTTATCTAATCTATGATCCCTTAGGTCTTTGATCTTTAATATAAAAGCAAAGAAGAAGTGGTTATGTTGAGATGTCAAAACTTGCCATATAGTTGTTCACTAGCATCTTAGCAATTGGATTGGAGCTGGACTTAATGGCAAATGAGGAGATAACTTCTGGGCCAGTTCTTGTGATTTCTATAGTAGAATCAGAATTAAAACTGCATATGTACTATAGAAGAAACACAGAATAAGCAAGAAGATCCTCTTGCAGGTAACAAGGAAGTCTTGCAAGGAATAAACTGACCCCCAATATATCCACCCACCCCCCAAAAAAGTTTGGGAGAATCACTTAACTGTTGCAAAGCCACATTCAACTTTGCTGATTTTTTCTATTGACTCCACCACATCTCTGCCCAGCTCCAAAAGTGTTGGATCTTGTGTAGCTCGATACAGATACATTGCACTCTCTATTAGTTCTGCAAAGCCCCAAACCAAAGAAATGGAAGTTACTTTACTGAATATACAAGTACTGTATATAATGAATACAGGGTTTTTATTGTAAACCGCCCAGAGTCCTTCCTTTGGGGGGAGATGGGCAGTGGTAAAATTTGACAAACAAACAAACAAACAATGTGCAAAATACTAATTGTTTGGTCTTATAAACACAATTAAACACAAAAGTATTTATTTCTCATATTTCTACACCGCCCATCTCACAAGCGATTCAATATAGTGCTCTCTTACTATCTTAAGCTTGATACAAAGCAGCACATTTTCTCTTATACACATTCACCTGTTATTCCATATAAGTGACAGTTGTTGTTTAGCTGCCTTGGGCCAGACTAGAGAATAAACCTATCTGAGCCACTTGGGCTTTGCTCACTTGGTATTCTATAAATTTGATAGCAAAAATTCTTTGAGTCACTTAAAAGTAAAGTATAGCATCAATATTATGGGCTAAGCCAAGTCAGGTTAGTACTCTACGGGGATTTACCTGGGAATTCCAGAGCTATTGGCTAGATTGGTAAATGAAAAAAAAACATTCCGGAAGAAGTTAGTAGCAAACAACTTCTACACTGCTGCCAAAAAACCCAACATGAAAATGTTCATGTAGTCACCAAGGAGTTGAGGCTGATTTGAGGAGGACTTGACTTTTTACTTTGAGAGGGTCTACAACCAAGACACATAGCTAATGTACTTCGAATATGTTTGTATTTACCAGGTCGAAGTGGGTACCCTTCACGCTTTTCCACTGTGTAGCCCTGAGGGATATTGTAGAACTCAGGAAGCCCACCAAACTGCTTCCAAACAGTGTAATAATTGAGAAATGTTCGCATTGCACTCTCTATGTCTCCAATAAGGCTCTGGGAAAAAACAATTATGTAATATAAAAAATTTCCCCTTAGCAAATGATACAACTATACATCAAGATCTCCTAAGAAGACGAACAATGGTGTTAGAAAGCAAATTAGGATTTTTAAGAACTGTCAAAAGTCACACTTAGATATTTGGGTTCAACATTCTGTTCTATTCTGTTTGTAGAATAATTTATTTCTGTCAAAGAATATTTCCACTGGATTCTTTGTGAGAAAAGCAGGTCACACTTTGGTGGAAAGGCAACAGAAATCTGGCTTGTTAATTGTCTTGGGAAGAGACCACAGTCCAAGGGCCAGTTTCCCCAATGCAGACATCTGATTTGCTCCATTTGCTTAATGCTTATGGTTAAGATGGGATTACTCAATTTATGCTTAGGATACAATCTACAGCATTGGAAGCGTACTCTAATAAAAATTATACATATATTTTAACTATGCTAATGAACTTTAACAATTAACTATGCTAATGAACTTTAACTACATATACATATATTTTAACTATGCTAATGAACTTTAACTAAATATAGATATATTTTAACTATGCTAATGAACTTTAACAGCACTCATTACCTGTAAGCCAGGCCAGTAAGCCTCCAAAGACTGAAAAACTGGCATCGATACAGTTCCTTTGTACATTTGAACCCACAGATACCAATCATCAAATTTTGTGTAGTTTTTTATAGCTTTGTTATAATCTAGAGTGAAAGAAAAGTTAAAGCCAGTGACAAATATTGGGTGAGAAATTAAGTTTCAAAAGTGGACAGTCTTTTACATTCTCTATTCATACATATTCTAACTTCTAGCTGGAATTTCTAGTAGCATCAAATAAATAATATTTTATTGTACATCCTTTTGAGATACCTTTTGATAAAATGGAATATACCTTAAATATTTAATGTATAGCCATCCTTTTACACTTAAACAAAGGAATGGCGGCATAAAAAGGGTCAAAAAGTAGTATGAAATCTGCTCACCACAAAGGAACTTTCAAGATAGATGCTATTCCAGAAAGGAAAGGTCAAAGCATAAGGTGCCTTTAAGGCTGATAGACACAAGCAAGATTGGGTCAACTACAGTGAATGTAACTATTTGTCTCACTGTAGGTTATGTATGTAAATCTTGGCCAAGGTATCTTGCAAGAGGCTGAGGCAGATACAGGTTCACACTTACTGCAGCTACACATTAGCACTGAATGTTTAAAAGGCCTAGTTGGCTAATAATTGGAGTATTAGGGGAAAGAAGACCAGGAAGTGAAGAAAATGCCACCTGGTTCTGAGGGACTGAAGGAGAAGAGATAATGATTGAGTAAGGAATAACAAAGAATGTGTAAGGAATGTATTGTTTTTCTAGAAGTTTTGTCTTTGGTTTCTGTCTCACATTAGAAGTATTGCACAAAAAAATAAATGGAAGAAAATACGTATCACATAACCATGGGAACTTCTTACCTAGAAACATGGACATCAACTCCTCATCCTGCAGCAGAATGGCCCCTTTAACAAGGTATTCAAAGTAGGAATCTACTCCTGCTCCAATCCCAGCATCCTGGGCCACCCATTTGGCAGTTACTACATCAATGTGATTACCTACCTGAGGGGGGAAAATTCGGTTATTAGAGGTACGGGCTAAGATTAGCATGGCCTTGCATTTCTTTTTCATTCAGCAAAAGTTGTGTTTTGCTAATCAATGCAATCTTAAAAAATAATTATCTAATGTGCAAAACAAATGATTCCTTTATAGCCCTTTAAACACATCATTTTCATTGTGCCATTATAACTGTTAAGAATTAAATCTAGGTTTATAAACTTGGGTTTTGGTAAGGAACAAGATTTTAAATGTGACAGTCGTTTGCTCTTTAGCTTCATTTTATGAAAGGGCATTGTAAAAGAACATACTCAGCCTAGAAATTCTTTTGAATAAACTGATGCTTTTTTTAGTATAGATTTTATTTTCATGTTAATTTCAGTAATAACCATTTTAAATTTTGGATCATATTAATTTCCAAGGAAGGTCTGCACATCAGAAACAAATAGAATCACAACAGAAAGAATTAATTTGTAAGAAGTTAATTTGTAAGAATATAAAGAAATTATTTTTGACACTATCAGTTTTCAAAGTGCGTCTATATGCATGTATGCTATATCAGACTAGTTTCCCTTTAATGGAAGTATCCGGATGAATTAAGAGAGTATAAGTGAATATTTTTTTCAATTTCAGTAACTATTCAGTTATAATGATATACTCTAGCCAGGAAATTTAAAAAAGCTCAAACTCTTCTAGTGAACAACTACTATAAAGTTGGCTAGACTATTATTTGTTTGCTTTTGACATAGGCCAACTTTCCTCAATCTGGTCCGCCCGTATGGTCTACGATTCCATCATGTATTAGCCATGCAAATTAGACATGATGAGTGTTATAGACTATGTCCGGAAAGAACTGGTTGGGGAAGGTCTAACCATGTGATTCGGGGGCAAAGGAGATCTTTTGTTCTGTGGCAATCCCCTAACTTTGAAATAGTCACTCTTAAGAAGGTTGACTGGAACTGTCTTTTTACAGTCTTTTTAATGTAAAGTCAAAGCATTCTTATTTAATCACAAAATGCATCATTTGCATCAGTTCACATCACCATTACATAAATAATGTAAATCACAGTGATAATGTACTTTTCGTATTTGAGGAGTAACTGACTCCCTCTGCCCAGATGGTCCCTTAAAAGGAGGCTTAGTTATATATTGTACACTTATATTGTACGCTTTTACTCACCAAACCGATATCAGAACGATTTTTCCAGAGGGTCTTAAGAGCCCTTCTGGCAACATCTTCAAATATTGTGTCCCCTGTAAGATAACTTAAGGTAGCAAATTCCACTATAAATGTACCAATACCAGCAGTACAAGTAACTGGTGTCTCTCCAGGATTTACTCCATGTAGTAAATTTACTGTCCCATATGGCATGCCAGTTGGAGTCTGAAAGGCTTCAAAACAAAGGTATATATATTTACAAGGCTGGAAAAGATGTTATCAAGGCCAACTTTCTACTCTATGACAAAATTAAATGGACCATGGTATGTTTTATAAAGCCAACACATCGGCTCAAACTATAAAGGCTGCTATTACAAAGCACCATGCATTCTACATTTTCAGAGATACAAAAGTCAGTAATCTGTTTTCTGGCATAAAACTTAGTCCCTAGCTTTCACTAAAAGAAAAGTAAGGCAGGTTTTAGTTTCTGCAATAAATCAGGTGAATTAAATGTAAAACATTCACACAATGTGGTGTGTGTGTATGTGGGGACAGCTATTTTCCTCCAAATTTCATATTTATGTATTTATCCATCCCTCTGAGTGCTACTATGGTGCAGCCAAAAAGTTGTTGTCACTGGAGGAGCAAGGTACATAATTGCAGAAGGTTTTTTTTATCCCCCTTTTCGGAAAGTTCTTTAACTACAAGATAACAATACTGTTATCTTGACCCACTTTCCACTATATCAACAAAGCTATCTTAGTGATGCCTGGAGATGAATGTAGCTGATTAGTTGCCCATCCTGCTTTAGGTGATTGATATTTTTAATCACTATTATTGAGCTACTAAAATTTTGGTAGAGATGTTCTTTCAGCAGGACTGAAAGAACAGCCCTGATATACAACACTACTGTAAAAATTTTTAACTTGCTACAATATACTCATTTATAAGCATAGCATATATGTGAGTCCATACCTACCTTTAGTAACATTGTTTCCAGTATATATAAGGATCACAACTCTTGATTTTCAAGACAATGAGATGGCCATCTCTACTTCTATTTGACATCCAGTGATCTATTGGAAACTTTAGGAGTTTCTGGTGTGTATTACTTACAACTCTATTTATGGAAATCAATAAACTCGGCGTGTAGCTTACAATGCAGCAATATGGGGAGGGGGGGACACAAGAAATGATAAACTTCAGCAAGGATGCTCACCTGGCAAAAGTTTTCGAGCAGCATCCTCTGCCATCCTCAAGAGAGGGCCAGAGCATGGCCATCCTGCTTCTACTTTAACGCCAGCCTTCTTTGACAGCAAGTGAGCAGACAGGAGGCCACCAACCACTACAAACATGCAGATCAAGCTTATTTACAAGCAGTAGATTGTGCCAAGGATAAAGGATGTACATACAGCTGACTTTCAGTTTTGTCCCTATCTTGGCATATTCACATGAACTAAAGAGGCAGTGGGGCCTGCAAATGTCCCTTGCTTTTCAGTGAAGATAGATGAGCAAGGCATTCAAGTCCACTTTTCTGGGGTGATTCTATAACTGTTTTTAACCCGGCAACAATTTTTCCCTTGATCATTGCAAAGGAGATTTTTAATGAAATATTTGATTTGAGATTTCATTATGCATACTCAAAAGCCACAAATCAAGAACAAGCATTTAGAAAAATCACACAAATTTAAAAGCAGTTTACTAGATTAGACCAAATATTTCTAACAGACCTGCCTTCCCTAACTTGGTATCTTCTATATGTGCTGGAATTTTTCTCCCATAATCCAATAGCTGTGCTGGCTGAGGATTATGGAAATTGAAACTAAAATATCTGATAGTCACCAGGCTGGAGAAGGCTGTTGGATGTTTATGGCAGGAGATTAAAAGCTGTACTCTTTCCTTGCTCTTCTTAGTATGGGAAGTTCTGGAACCTTCTTTTATTACTACTACCTATATTGCAATCCAGACCTAATCCATATTATTTGGCAAGATCCTTTGTCAACTCACCTCTGATATTGGTTTCAAAGACAGAAGCATTTACATCAATATCAAAATTTATGCCCTCCTGCAACACACTAACAACTCTCTGGAATTCAGAGACATTCCCCAAAATCTGGAAAGAAAAATAATGGTTTGTAAGGTATCATCTTATTAAATGATACAGATGCTAAATGATACAGATACAGATACTTATTAAATGATACAGATCATTACAAGATACAAAACACTGCACTGCCCAATCCATCCTTTCATACTCCTGTGTCATGAACAGGGACTGAAAGTGACTTCTAACTCCCTCACACCTTCAAGATGTTCTAATACGGAAAATGCATTATTCTTCACCTCCCAAATGGAGAAATAGAAACAACAAGCATGGAGAACAAAAGCTACTCTTTGCTATCTAGGGGATACTGAAAAATGCATAGAAAATTAATGAAGAATGAAGCCATTATTAAGGGATTGATAATACTTACTAGTAGTGTATCTAGAGCATCAATCAATGTGAGAGAAAAACTGAAAAAGAAACAACGGGAAAATAAAATAATGGTGTGAGGAAAGGGGATATATCAACCATAAGTAACATGGATACATACACATTTTAATACTTAACCATGTCATAAAAAAATCCACATGTTGTTGCATGAATAAATTTTAGACAATTTGGATCTGCTCAACTTTCCAAATAAGAGTCCTTTCTCTGAGATTATGTCACAATGAAATTATTTTTTTACAAGTAACATCCATGTAAGAAATTATCAGTACATCTGAAGAAGTTGTCAGAGTAGCGTCACTGCATTACAGGTGGACTCACATTATAAAAAAATACTCTTCACTGCAAAAAAGGTTGGCATAGCTACCTTGGACACCTAGGTGTCCATGACAGGATTAAAAGGCCTTTACATAAATAACAAATGCTATTCTATATCACATTCATAGATGATCTCAGCCACCCAGGCTGCTTCTGCTTTATTAGATTTATATACCTTCTTTCTTCCAGGACTTTGAACATTCCTACAGAAAAGGCATATGTAATACTTTCTCCAATTTTTCCCCGAACTATCCTATGAGGTAGGTTAGCCTGAGAAAGAGTGATTCAATCAGTGACCTTCCATGACTGAGGGTGGACTTGAACCTGGGTCTTTCTAATCCACTACACCAGAGTAGCTTTCTACAACTGAAGCTATACAACTACTATTAATGAGATGCTCTCCTGTTTTCATTGCTGTTCCATGTGGTTCTTGGCTTAATATCAGCTTCACCTAACCTGGGTGTCTTCTAGGTGTGAGGACTTCAACTTTCAGAATTCTGCAGGCAGCATGGCTGTTGCTAAGGATTTTGGGAACTGGAATCTACACATCTGCCCAGGTTGACAAAGGCTGGTCTAAATTTTCTCAGTTAAAATGTGAACAATTTTTTTTCTCTGCCACAAGTTCCATTTTCTCTGGTATAGGCATATAGCCCGAGAGTCACATGTGGCCCCCAGAAGAAGAAAATCATTAGAAAGAGCAATGAAATTACTTAACATGTACACAATTTAAAAGCTAAATATGCCCCTTGGCTTGACAAAATTGTAGACCCCCGTTCTAGCAAGTTGGGATGTTTTGTGACAAGGTGCTACTTCAAAATTTCATAAATGACCAATGATACTGATTTCCCAGTACCTTCCCCAAGTGTCCTGCCCGTCGCATGTCAGAGGACGCAGCTCATCATACGGAAAGGCATTTACCAGATAGTTATCATAAGCATGATAAAACATGGACTTGACTCGCTCTCTAAGGAAGAAAAAAAAAGATGTCAGTAATCTTACTGAAAATGACTCATACTAAACATTTCATTTCCTCAAAATGCTAGGATAGTGTTTCCAGTGTTCCTAACCACTCCTACATACGCAAAGCCCAATTCAAATATAAAAGCTTACTACAACATAAAATCTATGTTGTATGTAAAGAACAGGGTTTCTCACATGACTATTCCTCATCAGCTGGAGTATCCTGCTTTGGTGTCACAAATTGAGGATGCTGAAGGAGAATTTTTCAGGGCTACATTTAAGCCAGATATTCAGACACAGATACATTGAAGCACAAATTGGGTTGTTGACAGGATCAGTACTGGAGGTGGAAGAGAAAGAAGCCTAAAGAGAGGTTATAAGCCCTCTTTATAGACTTATGCAAATTATCCCTTCATTTGATATATTGATATATTACAATAAGATTACAATCGCTGGGTTACTTCATATGAATGCATAATCAGGGGCGGAGAGGATGAAGTATTTCTGCTATACAACAGATCCTCTGGATGCAAAGAATTGATGTCTAGAGTTGCTATTTTAGCTTAACTGCTATCAGAAAACCTTGAATTACCCATGCTAAATGTTAATACTTTGCAGTTAAGCTTGCATTACTGTGGTTAACAATTCCATTTATCTTTTTAGCATCTTGTTACATTTAATGCACCTTAATTGCTTTTTTAGCTGTTTGCAATATTGTTTATTCAACAAATTATAACACAGACTCAGTAGTTAGCTGGCTAAATTATTAAAGAATTGACTTAAAACTGCATAGCTGATGTAATATGTACCCCTGACTAACCTTCCCCCAGAATGAATTCAGCTTTTAAAATAGTGTCTGCTGCAAGGCATATGTATAAAACAATGGTCACTTGGATGGGGCAACTCCACTCGCAGCAAGTATTAGGATAACCTAGCTCCATTCATGAGCCAGAAACCAAGAAGTTACCAACATCTACTTTCCAACCAGAAACAACTGGTTCAGTTGGAAGAGCCAGGATTACAGAGTTTGTAAGGTTTGTAATTAATTCAATGAACCTTTGTCATTGAGCTAAACATTAGCTTAATATTATGAGAGTTCTTTCTGATAGACAGGTATATAAGCTTGTTTAATAAACACAATTATTTTACATACCAATCTTTCTCCCCCAAATCCCAGCTTTATTACAGAGAATCTATTTTTTTTTAAAAAAAGTATAGCTTGACAACATAACAATTTCAATAACAAATCCCAGAAGTAGAAAAAAGATACTATGGACATTTTCAAGCAGAAAAAATCCTAGGAGCAAATTACCTCTCAAAAGCCTGCATGAACAAACATGTTTTTGTTATCTAAAATTCCACCAGGGGAACCACTATGCTTCTCTTGGGAAGAAGTCCCACAGTTAGGATTCCCTCATCACGGAGATCAGGTCTGCTCCTTGCATCATGAAATATCAGATATGGCCTGCAAAACATCCAGCCTGCTGGATGGGAGCAAGAGTTACAGTTATCTGTATCTCTTTGCTTCCATGTACTGATCGTGTGGATTTTTGAAGTTCCTATCGGGTAACCCTGTCATGAACCACTCACACTGGTGGGGTAAAAAACCCATTTTGAAGTAAAACATGCTTTTAACCGGCAAAGAAAAATCAGTTTAGCCCCAGATAGGAAAACTTTACAATATAAGATAATTTTAGCATTATTAACTCTTTTCTCCTCTTCCTATTCTTTCCTCTTCCTCCTTTAATTTTTATCCCAATTTTTAATCTGTAAACCTGAAGACTGGGTCAGTGCCTTGTCAGAGGGCAATGTATTCTGTACAATAAGTTATAGAAGACAAAATTAGACTTCAAGCAAAAAAGAAAGGTTTAACTGAATAATAGTAGTAAAATGAGCTTACTGTCATTGAATACAGTAGTAGTTACACACACTACCATGTTACAGAACTGGGATTTTTTTGGTAATCTCTGTCTGGTTGAATATCTGAAAGGGTCTTTGCATTAGAATCACCCATCTTGTCCTCTGAACTGAACTCTTTTCTAGGAATGAGAAAAGGGAAGGCAGGAGGAGAGAAGATGGGACCCAACGTTAATCTCATATGGAAAATTAGTCCCCTAAAATCCATCGCATTTCTCCAGTCTTTTAAAAGGCTTTTCTGTCGTCTCCATTCTACCAGAATTAACCAACTGCCGACCCTCTTTGCACGGTTATTTCACTCCCTTTGCAAGGAAGCTCATACACATTTCCACATTTTGCACCTTCAAAGAAACAACTGGGGAATTTGCACGGCGACCCAAAGTTCAGCAGGTCCACTCTGCCCTTCAACAAGGGGGTCAGAGAGCTTTTCGAGGTCAAATCCTGCCTGCCTTAAAGCTGACAAAAGAGGGTAACTGAGGGAGAGCTGCTGTGCGCCTCGCCTTCCTCTGGACGATCGGGAAGCAGAGCTCCAGGACCCCGGACCCTCGTCCGGCTCACCTATAGTGGGCGACGTCGACCTCTTTCCCGGCGGCAGGGGAGGGTTGCCCCGCCAAGTGCAGCACCCACAACCAGAACCAGCCCAGCGGGTGGAGTGAGCGCAGCATCTACGAAGCGTTCGCTACCGAGACTTCCGAACACCCCGCTCCACTCGCTCCGCAGCCATCCAGAGACACCGAGCCCTCATTTCCGGGGATCCGCCTCCTTGCCGGGCCGCGCCCGCTTCCCTTTCCGCGCTCCAATCAGGAGCATCGGCGCACTCGGTGCTCGCGTTAGTGATGACGTGAGATGAAAGGATTGGTTCTCCTGGTACTCTGCAATGCGGCTGCGCGAGAGGCTTTGGGCTCCAGTTGCTTACTTAGCTACACTTGTAATTAGCTCCTAGTACTGGGGTTTGGAGGGTGAGTTGTGTAGGTCTCTGGAATTTTAGTTGAATTAGAATAACTGCTCTGTCTGGACCAGTGTTTTTCAAACTTGGCAACTTTAAGATGTGTGGACTTCAACTGCCAGAATTCCCCAGCCACAACTGGGTGGGGAATTCTGGGAGTTGAAGTCCACACATCTTAAAGTTGCCAAGTTTGAAAAACACCGGTCTAGACCGACATCTGTTAGTTTAGAATGATTGTATTGTATGCCACACAGAATCACGTTTGTGAGATAGGCTATATAAATTTAATGGATAAATAAAAGTTCGTAGAATCACTGAATTTAAATTTATGTAAGAAACATTTCTTTTCCAAAGAGGCACATCTAAAATCCATAGGCTAGGTTCTGAAGGTTTACAGAATACTGGGAATTTTTTAAGTTTCTAAGAACTTTTGGAGGGGAGCCAGGTCACTCTCTAATGGGAAAAAAACGAGCTGGTCATCAGATGAAGTGAGCTGCAGCTTACAAAAGTGCATGTCTTTTAATACAATTTGTCAGTCAGAAAAGTTGCTACCAGACTCCTGATTTTTTAACTACTGGGGAATGATCCGAAGAGAATGGTGTAAAAAAGTTGGAGAACAAGGGAATCTACCAGATGATATTCTCACATGGAGCAAGGGGGTCTCCAGATACGCACATTTTATTAAGAGGAGCAGAGAATGGGGCTTGGTTGCACAAGTAAGGGCTCCTCTAAAGCTTGCTGTGAAAAAAAACCCAAAGAAATTAGTGAGCTCTGAAAGTAGAATAAGATCCATTCTTGGATTGTTTGGTACATAAACTAGCCTGCCCCATTTTTGCATGTTGGACAAACCCAAATATTATAATTAAATTAGAGTTCTTTGTTGTGTGAATCAAGAAAACTGAGTTCCTGAAAATGAACTTTGTCATGATTTTACTGCAGCAAATAAACATAGTTACCACTTTATGTATGGTGGTCCAGTGCTTTAAATCAAATGCGGACAGGTCCCTGCTTTGAGAGGTTACAATCTATAATGCAACACAGGGATATTTATATAATAAGTGGGTGCGAAGAACTACATTTTGACTATATTTGACTATAAGTTTTGCTTATTAAAGACCACAAGCATATTTATGCATCACCATAATCGCCTGAGGGTAAGTAACTGTACCCAGTCTTGATCTTGCTAGGAGTTGAAACTCAGTCCTGGAATGATAATGAATCTAAGATGCCACCATTATCTACTTCGAATTCATATCTGCTGATAAGTTACAGATCATAACTATGCAACTACTGCTCTCTAGATGTACTGGATCTATTCATACCAAAAATCCCATTCGGTTTGGTCCCTTGAAGTCCAAATTATCTGAAATATATCAAATTTGAGAAGGCTACAAATATATAATCGTTGGATGAATGATTGGTGCTTTTGACAATATCACATTCGGCAGTGTAGAGGTGCTGCATTGTATGTTTTAAACAATTAACTGGATATATTAAGAATTATGCATATTATTTCATTTTTATTGTGGGATTTGCATGTATACAATTGCTGGTAGTGATACAGTTGTCTCTCATATCAAATGTATCAAGACATAGAAAAAGTGATAAATATTTAGGATTGCAAAACACTAGCAATTCAGACATTGTTTGGTTACAACTCTCATTACCCATGGCCTTTGACAATGCCATCTGAAGGGCCTAGATCTTGCCTTAATACCTCTATCCCTACCTCTACCACATACCACATACCACAGAAGACATTATAACTGACCACTTGAGATTCTCCCCCTTATTTATATGATGTGAAACTGAATCAAAATGGTATTTACTAGGAAAACTACGGAGGAAGTAAGTTTAAGGTCATTGCAGTCCTTAAAAGAAAGACTTTCGCTCTTTCTGGTATCATTTTCAGTGAGGATAAGAAGCTGATACCAAGAACTTTTTGCTCCACCTCTTGACTGTTTCTTATTATTTTCTATATTTCCCTTGTTTTCTTCAGACCACTTTCCTATAACAGTAGGATTTAGCTCACATTCATATTGACCACAAGGAAGCACCACAAACAGTGATGAAAATACTAACTGTTCAACATGGGTTAGATCAGTGTTTTTCAAACTTGGCAACTTTAAGATGTGTGGATTTCAACTCCCAGAATTCCCCAGCCAGAAGTCCACACATCTGGAAGTTGCCAAGTTTGAAAAACAGTGGGTTAGATGAATTATACACACACTCCAATTCCTTTGCAAGCTGCCTAAGAAAGAGCTGTGGAATGTGGTAAAGTGTTCCTAGCATAGAGCTAGTGCTACATGGGAAACATCCAATATCCCTCAAGCAAAGATCTCCGATACTTTTGATTGTTGTTCAGTTGCTGTAGTTTATTGTAAGGGTGATCAAAATGTACAAGATGTGTTTTTACACCAGAAAAAGCATAAAAATTAGTTCAACATTGATTTCCCGTTCTCCTCCACCCCACCCCTTTAGTAAGACTGATGTCAGTCGCAAGCAAGGAAATAAATTGACTGTAGAGAAGTGGCCCCTTTTCCTGACCTGTAGTTGGGGGGGGCAGGCAGTTTTCTCAAGACAGCAGAAATGGAATGGAGTAAGCAAGGGGAGATGGAAATGGAACAGCATTCCCCCCAGAGATATGTATGGCACCCACTCTCTGGAGTTCCAGAAGCCCATTAGACTTGACTTTGTTCCCAGGCCTGGGGTTAGTGTGCCTGAGGAGCCCTTATTGTGTTTTTATGGGGCCTTTATTGTTTTTTATTGGTATGGTGGTTTTTGTTCGGGCTGCCTTGTCTTATGTGATTTTAATTGTTTTTTAAATTTTTTGTTGGATACTCTCAGCTGTACAGAGTCTTCTGGGGTGGGTAGCTATAATATCTTTAATAATAATAACTACTACTACTTCTGTTTTTGTTTTGAGGGCCACAATTCTTGAGGAATAATCTGGTGGAGTCTTGGCAGGTAAAGTGGGGACAGTCACTCTCTTTGGCATCCCCTGCCTTCTTTGCAGGCCCTCTTTCTTACTCCTACAAACAGCAAGCCGCAGGAAAGGACATATAAGCTTACCATGAGGTGAATTTGCTGTCTTGCAGAGGGCTTTTAAATTAGACCAAAGCAGGGGCAGATTTAGACTTGGTGAGGACCTAAGCTATAAAGTTTGGAGGCCCCTTGTTAAAAAGTTACACCAGAAGGTCTCACAAAGGTGTGTACCAAAATAGGACTTTGGAGCACCACAAAAAAATTGAAAACACATATATGCCTTTTAATTATTTAATAGCAAGGTATTTAAAATGAAAAATACAAATTATTTTCAAATGAATTTATTTACTGATTACATATCTATCATTTGGATGGCTTGATCTTGCTAATAGATTATAATCTTTCTCATAGATTGCAGTACACATAAAAAGCCACATAAAATTCTCAAAGCAATTTTAAAAAATCTGAAATTTTGTGAGTCCCTAAACTGTAGCTTGTTTAGTTTGTGCCTAAATCCAGTACTAGATCAAAGGCAGTATGAATGTAGTCTAAGGGCTCCAAGTTGCCACCTCTTTATGTATAACATTGTATGAATTAATGGTGGCATATAAATAAATGATAATAGTAATAATATTATTTTTCTACCTCCAGGAAAATTTGAGTTGAGAAAGAAAGGAAGGATCACCCTGTGCTTTCCACTGACTCTATAATATTACTATTGCTCCTCATATATGGACTTAGTCCTGCTGTTCTATTTCTGAGGGGCAACCTCATGGTATTTTATTGTTCTTTGATGCATCCGTTCTGTTGTTTAGGTGAGAGACATTTTGCCTGCAGCAACCTCGAAGCTAAAATCTATTTTCTTCTTTGGGGTGCTGTGCCCACTAGGTGTCAGTGTCGCTTTGCAGACAAAGGTAACAACACACATCATTCCTGCCAGCTGCCACTGCAACAAAAAAAGGCCGCCAAAATAATTTGGACATATTGTTCATTTGGTGCAGTTGTAATTTAGGTTTCTAGGACCATTTATCATAAAGCTGTCTGCTTGCTTATTCTGTGGCTCAAGGCTGCTTGAGTATATCTCACTGCATTCCTGGGAGAATCAGAGAATTGAAGCTGATTTCTCTAAAAGCTGTCACAGTACATTATTGGAGCACATTTTATTAAAGTTCATTTTCAAGACTTAAATTTAACGATGTTCTAGACCATTGTCATTTGCCATACAGTGGAACAGTAATTTCTCTATCAAAGTCAGTTATTGAATTCTAAAAGTTGACTAAAGTATTTTTGAAACACAAAGTATGTGACTAGAAAGCAAAATGGAAAGACCAGATACCTTCAAAGCAAAAGATTCTTAAATTTTTCAGACCACTAATACTAGCCAGAAGAGAGATTAGGGGCAGTTTTAATACACAGAAATTCTTAATCAGTCTGGGAAAAAAGTGTGAAGTAGATATTGTATTGTACTAAGTAGTCTTGCTTATTTAAATGGCCTGATTCAAACACAAAACTAAGCCATAATACGTTTGTGTATTTAACACAACATGCTAAATATGTTGTGTGAACCCACCCACTATAGCTTAGTGTAATGTATGAACCAGGCCGCTGTTGTTAAAAAAAGTCATAGGGTGCTGCGAAAAACAAACGTAATTTGTTATAATATGGAGAATATTTTGGGGCCATTAACACTAATATGGGGCTGTTGTGGACATATCTAGAGCTAGAATATATGTCATATAACCAGGTTCTGCAGTAAGTTTCTGGACCCTGTGGCATAGCAGGCAGAAAATATTACTTTGCTCACTGTAAGCAAGGGACAAAAAGCCACTCTCCAGGTATTTATGCCATGCCTAGCCAATCCAGAAACTTCATGCCACCTGTCAGGGTCAGGGAGCTAAGGCTGTATGTTATTTTAGTTTTCTGTACCTAAAAAGAGGGCTTTAATATTTGAGCCTCATATAGATCCAGTTAGACATCTTGACTGGACATGGCCTAAGCCAAGGTTTTTCAAATTTGGCAATGTTAAGTTAGCCAGTTTGGTCTAGTGGTTAAGGTGCTGGGCTAGAAACCAGGATGCTGAGAGTTCTAGTCCTGCCTTAGGCACGAAAGCCGGCTGGGTGAACTTGGGCCAGTCACTCTCTCAACCAAACTCACCTCACAGGGTTGTTGTTGTGGGGAAAATAGGAGGAGGAAGGAGTATTTGGTATGTTTGCCACTTTGAGTTATTTATAAAAACAATAAAAGCGGGATATAAAATAAAAAATAAAAATAAAAATATGTAGACTTCAACTCCCAGAATTCCCCAGCCAGCATGAAAGGGCACTCCTTTCAAACCTTCATATATTTTTATGCAAAAATGAAAATAGGGCAAGGAAAGAAGAATTTTAAGCACAATCTACTCTGATTTTTATTCTGGATTAACAATGGGGGTGAATGTGAAATGAATCTTCATAGGGACGTTCTCAGTATTTGTAGAGATTATGGTTTGTGACACCCTGGAAAAACTTTTCAGAAATATTTTTGTATAAGATATGGTGAACTCAGATGGTCATTTCGCTATGGACTAGGCTTCCCAAAGCATCACTCCATAAGTTATTGCAGGAGTTGATATTAATTTATGATATACTCAAAATTAAAATATAAATTAAAAATAATATATCTAATTGGTTTGAGAAATTAAAAATGAACCCTAAAACTGTTCAACATCATTCAAGTGACCCTGGGCAAGTTACTCTCTCCCAGCCCAACTCACCTCACAGGGTTGTTGTGGGGAAAATAGGAAGAGGAAGGACTATAGGTATGTTCGCCACTTTGAGTTATTTATAAAAATAATAAAGGCGGGATATAAAACAAAAAATAAATAAATAAAGTTGTTGAACAGTTTACTACAAATATAGGCAGGGCTTGAGCATAGACCCCTCTTCTACCCAACCATAATTTACCAGATATGTCTACACAATTTTTGGGTGTGTATGTTGCAGATGATAGGGACGCAGTGGCGCTGCGGGTTAAACCGCTGAGCTGCTGAGCTTGCCGATCGGAAGGTTGGCAGTTTGAATCCGTGTGACGGGGTGAGCTCCTGTTGCTAGTCCCAGCTCCTGCCAACCTAGCAGTTTGAAAACATGCAAATGTGAGTAGATTAATAGGTACCGCTTTGGCGGGCAGGTAACGGTGTTCCGTGTAGTCATGCCGGCCACATGACCACAGAACTGTCTACGGACAAACGCCGGCTCTTCGGCTTTGAAACGGAGATGAGCACCGTCCCCTAGAGTCAGACACGACTGGACTTAATGTCAAGGGAAACCTTTACCTTTACTATGTTGCAGACTACAGAACTTTCTTCCCCAACTAATGCATTCTCATGTTTTCCACATAGCATTTTCATTTCATTCCAATTTTGCTGGGAATTCTCCTAATCTAACACATCAGATTAGGGAAGGCTATTTAGAGGTATTGCTTTCTACATTCCATCTTCATTCCAGTATAGTTATAGTCAGAACTGGTTCTGTGAAGAGCAAGTACATATTGTATGGGTACTTGTAGATGTATAATTCTGATATATGTGATAGCAAACTGTTAAAACATCCTCACTTTTAGTTTAGTTTTCCATAAGGTTTAATCTGTCCAGTTGTTAAAAAAAGCAAACCAAACGGAACTGAGCAACCCAATCAGCCATGCAAAGTAGAAATAGCAATATGTGAGTGCCTCATTAAATATATTTTATTTATTTGTCAAATTTTGAAAGCTACTCAATTCCATAATGATGCTGTGTGGCATACAATATGATAAACAATAAAAAAACATCATAACCAACAAAAATATAGATGTCCTGGGAGAGCAATAAGAGCATAATGGTTAACTCTCCATATTCCCAAAAGGGGTCCACAACATTCCCTAAGGATGGGGGGAGTGGGGGGAAAGGCAGATGTTCGAGGCTCAGTTGAATGAGGTTTGGTAGGGGCCGTTTGAATCTCTAGGGGCGTGTGTCTGTGTGCTGTCCAAGGGGGTGGACACCACAACAGAGAATGGATTAGGAGAGGAGGCATAGCCTAACCATGAAGGATGGACATAGTTACATTTGCTACTTTTTAAAGTCAAGGGACCAAGGTTAAAAGTACTATAATATAGTATTCTTAATATAGCAGATTGATGATACATAATTTTGAATGAAAATTTAAGACACAATTTCAAATTTTAAACTAGCAGGTTTTAGCACAGCCAGTTAATCAGTCCTAAATTGGTATAAAAATAGAAAACATTATTTGAAAAGCTACATTAATAAAGGCATACATTTCTTCAAACATGCATGCATCTTAAATTAAGATCTAAATGGACATCTAAATGGACACCCATATGTTTGGTTCAGCAGGCCAAACATGTCTGGTGTCCAGTGTCCAATATACTTGGAATGAATAAATAAATTTTAAAAACTGTTGAAATACTTGACAAGCAGATGTTGTCTTGGACATGTGTCTAGCGTATCATTTGTTATGGCAATTACCGTGCATGTTCTATAACAATAGCAATTTTCCAAAGAGAAAATAAGGACACTTGCTTCCTTGAAGAAGGGGTTCTAGAGTATACTCATAAGAAATAGCAGCACATACTCATTGCACTATATATATAAAAGAGTATCACTGGATGACATGAGGATTTATACTCTTCAGTATGGCAGTGCAAATTCTTCAAAGGAGGTGCTTTGCAGTCCATGGGAGTGTATACAAAACACTTCAACACTTAGTGGGACTGTCTTCCTAGAAAATACAATCTACAGGCTGAAATAAACTTTTTATGACTGCAGCAAGGGGATCTGATACCATTGTATAATACAAGCCTGTGAGACCCAGTCTTAGGATTTTCAATTTCAACTCCCTTTTTGTTACTGCTAGCCTGGGTATTGCTAGCTGGAGGTAACTTCCAGTTGCTTTCCGGGTGCCATGTAAGGTGCTAGTTATCACCTTTAAAGACCTTCGTGGTACAGGGCCAGGTTATTTGTGGGATTGCCTCTCCTTGACGGTATTTGCCTGTCCTTCCCTCAAATGTTGTCACATAATGGGATGTACCTTCTTTGTAGCCAAACAAGGCTTTGGAATAGCCTTCCACTTGAGATTTGTGGCGGGGGTACTATTTAGTCTTCCAGAAGGCCCTGAAGACCTGGCTCTTTCCACAAGCATTGGGCTAGGATGGGGATTGAATAAGGGGGTCAGTTATATGGATTGTTATGATGCCTGGTGGGAAGGATAAGATATATTTTATGCTGTTGCTTTTATTGGTTGATGTGAGCCACCTAGGATCACTGTGTGAGATCTGCAGCTATATACATTCTTTAAATAAATAAATAAGCTCTTCCCCCAGTTTCAGCTGGGACATGCAATTATGCTCCCATAGCTTTTTCTTACCTCTGCCCCTGGAATCTTGATGGGGAAGAACAGGAGATCCCCAGAGTTAGGCTTTTAAATAAATGGCTCCCATTTCTTGTTTTAAATGGGGTGACCAGGTCCAAGCTGTTTTGGTAGGAATAAAACCAACATGGGAGTACCAGTGAATAAAGAATGTTTATATTAATGAATACAACACAGAATCCTAGAGAAACAAGATAACTAAACAAAATGATAGGAGGCCAAGATCTACCTATGAGAGCTAGCAGTTATTAATAATCAAACAGATAAAGAAATAAAAGAGAAAACGTGAGCAATGGTAAAAGTACACAGTTAAACAAGCAGCACTGAAAATAAATAAAGCATCCCTAAATGGGACTAAGTATAATGAAGAACAAACAGCTATATCAAGCAGCCTTAGAATTGACAATAAAGATACTGAAGTGGTGGATAACTTCGGCTTTCTTGGATCATCTATCAACAGTAAAAGAACCAGCAGTCAAGAAATATGCTACAGACTAGCACTTGGTAGGGTAGCAAAAATGGCCTTGGAAAAGATATTCAGATGTGATGTGTCTTACCTACAGAGATCGGAATGGTGCAGGCAATGGTTTTCCCTGTGACAACCTAAGGAAGTGACAGTTGGACTTTGAAGATGCAGGATAAAAAGTGTATTGATGCTTCTGAACTTTAGCACTGGAGAAGTCACCCAAAATACAATGGATAGCCAAGAAAATAATAAATGGATGATCAACCCAGAGTTCTCACTCAAGACACGAACAACCAGGCTCCAATTATCATACTTTGGACACATTATGCAAAGACCCAGTTCTCTGGAGAAGTCTATAATGCTGGGAAAGGTGGAAGGAAAGAGAAGAAGAGGGCAACCAATAGCAGTGATGGTTACAACGTTGGAAGATCTGAAAGACCAGATTGGGGACTGATTATCCTACAGAAAAATCTTTCTGTGTGGTCATTAAGCGTTGGCAGCGATTAGATGGCACATAATCATCAATCAGTGAAAGTGATTGAAAGTGACCTCTCATAACTGCCTTTCTGATGTCCCAAACACTTTTTATGTCAGTAGCTTTCTCCAAATTGTCTATCAGGTTAAAAAAAGACTGTGGGAGTCTTCCCGTTTAAGCTTAATTTCCTTTTCAGATGTCCTGTCCAATCATGGGAAGTTACACCATTCCAATCTCCTAGTAGGCACCAGCTTTGATATGAAAAAGATGACAATTCATTCAGAAGGTGTCTAAAAAAATCTACTTTTATCCTCATTTGGTACATATATCCCAACAACAATAGATTTAAGTCCATTAAGCTCGACTTCCACTGCTACATACCTGTCATGTTCGTCAGAAAGCAATAAACGTTGTTTCAATTGTGGTTTAACATATATTACAGATTTGATGAGAGAGGATCGAAGCAACATCATGTAACTTTTGCTATTACAATAAATGTAATCTTTATGAGGCTAAAGGATATTGCCTGAAAGTTACAGAAAATGACATTTTTATTGTGAAACGAGATGTTTCGAGTAACTGAGCAACCAGCAGCTCCACACTGTTGTTGGACCAGAATCTTCTGGAGGATTTAATATTTCTGATTGTGGGACTCTAAATCGTAGCATAATCATAACTAAATCATAGCTTGAATTAATGCTGATGGGCATACTCCAGTGAAAGTTACACATTTCTATACTGTTAATAATTTTATTGGGAGTGATTTATCATATATACTTGTTCCTATTTGAAACTAATGGGATGTGCATTTTGATCCTATGTTATTTCTCAGGACATCTAACTGTGTTCTTCATGGGCTTAGTATCAAGTGTGCATGTGTGGTCTTAAAGGAGTTTAATAATTATGCTAGTTATCCTGCTACACACATAAACACACACAAACACTTATGTACCTACATGTACACACTTTTAGCGAGAAGTCATAGGTCATAACATGATACAGGTATATACAAAACAGAACGCTGATTCGGCTATTTTTCAGAGGACACAAGACTTTGCTAAGATATTTAGGCTAACCTGTTCTAAATGCTTTCACAAACATCTCAGTATCCAGCTCAGATATTCTTCTCTTACAAATGCACTGCCTTTAAATTAATGCAAATTTCTTAGAGTAGTGGGGGTTCTGGTAAAGATAATATGTAATTATTATATAATCAGCCTTTCAGTTCATTATGCTTTAAAAGGGATGATGGTTTGTTTACTTTATGCCGTTTACCATAAGTGGTTTTGTTGCCCTGTTTGCAGTTTTGTTGCCCATTAAGATGGAAACTGTATGTAAATTGGGATCATCCATTAATATCTATAATTCATGTTGCAGTGAAAGAGATTGCTTGTTATGGAAGGAAACCATAAACAGGAGTTTTATGAACAGTAAAATCTTGCAAGGTGGTTCTCTAAAAATATTTTTCTGTAGTAGTCTAACATAAATCCTTAATTTTAGTTGCACATAGAGAAGGATGAAATTATGATTGATTTTTCTGGAAGCAGTATGGGCTGCCACAACAGAGTCTGCTATAAAGGACTAGATGTTTTCAGTTGCTTTTTATCACTGCAGAATTGATTTTATTTGCCTAGCACCTGACAAAGTAATGGGGGGAAAAAAACAAAATACCAAAGAAGACAGTCCAAAAAATGCAACTTTTTGCCCTCAGCCTAATTTCAAACACTATTTGCAAACAATTAGTTAAAATCCCTGGGGACAATGATCCATTTCTGTAGCTGGCAACTTGCTGCATGCAGCAGGACATAAAGCTAACAGAGAAGGTCAAAGTAAGAGGGAAAAGGATGTAAAAGGAGAAAGAGAATGGACAGCCCCACTCATTTTTATCTTCTGCATCAGATCCACTACTTCAGCTGGACCCAGCCTTTGATGCCACTCCTAACAGATTACATTTGCAGAAACACAGTTCTCAACAACCACAACAAAAATTATGTGTACCCTGGTATATACAGTAGTCAAAGATACTATCCAATTATTGTCCAATCACCAACAATCAGTAGAATGGATTGAAAGAGTAAAATAGAGAGAATTCACCAACCCTCAATTAAAACAAGCTTTGCTGGCAAGTTTGAAGGAGGATCTTTACTTGACTGCAAGATAGATTCAGGGTTATCCATAGGACAGAGTTCCTGAGGAAAGTATTCCATGGAGTACTCTTCAATATCTCACCATCACTGAAAAAAAAAATTCAAAGTTAAATACTTTACAGACTTTACCCAAATTGTTCACAGTACAAAGGCTTGAATGGCTATCATCACAGTATGCAAATAGGAGCAGTGAGAAGTTTTGTTTTTTAAAAGAATGAAATCTGCCACCAATTCTTACAAACCTAGCACAGGAAGGCTGCCATGAACAATATGAAGAACATTCTAGCAAATGCCACCTTCTGCATGTTTGATGTTTCAACTACTTGCATAGCAAAACTAGCCATGCATGAAAGCCATCTCCCATAATATAAAACTGTTCCTCTTAAATAAGTCTCAGCTTGTTTGAGGTTCTTTAGCTTAAAGTGGCTCATCTAAGCATTTTGTTCAGACCAGAGGCATTTGCTTTGTTAGTGATAAGGTAGATAAGCCCTTGGTGGCTTCAGAAGCTACCTAAATCCCGTTGTCAATTAATAGATTGCTAGTGAATATAGCTGTCATTTTGACTGCTTTGACACAGTTTGTACACTGCTATGTTTTTCCATGATGTGCATACTGAATCCCTTTTCTACTATCACTCATACTGTGATGATGCTAAAGATGTGTGCATATTGGGCTTTATCCTGGAAGATGTAGCAGAAGCAAAATAATTCAAGGAGGTCTCCTGAGGGAAATGGCATTTGCACCTACAATGTGTTGTACATTTAGGAAACATAACAAGAGACATTTAGGAGTCACATTAATTATATTTTACTTAGTTTGCTCAGTTTAGAACTTAATTAAACTTCATAATCTAGAAAAGAAAACTGCATTGTAATTAAATGCTAAGATACTAGTGTTGAACAACAATGATAACTGTTTGTTCTTAGTACACAGTTGAACTGAAATTTTTTGAGTTCCTCTCTTTTCATTTTTTTCAAGTCTCCTGTGCAGACAATGAATTTGTGCCTCCTGAAAACATTTGAACTCTATATTTTTTTGGCAGCTGATCCCTATTGCAGTAGGGATCACAGGGGGAGAAGGATAATAGCAGTATTTCTACACCATAAAACTACTACGAGGCCATTGTTCATTACAGTACTAGCTCTACAAATGTCAGGAAAGTAGTTGAGATAACATTGCACATAGAGAGAATGGTAGAAGTTCAAGGGCCAAGCAGTTGGGATTGTGACTATCATTACAATCGACTTGTTGTAGTCTAATGATGTTTCAAGATTCAAGGAAAGAGGTGCTATGATCAAAGAAAACAAAGTTCTCTTTTGGCTTTTCCTTAAGGCTGTATTTCAGCAATAAGATAAAAAATTCAAGCAAAGTTCAAGGGCCAAGCACAGGGAGAACAACAAGGAACCAGTGAGAGTTAGGGAAGGCCAACCGAGGACTAGTATTACCTAAAAACCTGAAATCGTGGGCTTTTAAAATTAAGTATTCAGAATCTAAAGAACACCATCAGTTATATCAGCATTCAGACATACACTATACAAACTTTGAAAGAGAGCTCTTGCTCTTAACATCATGGCTTAATAGCTGCCATGGGAGACTGGTCTTTTAGAAATGTTACTTGCCCTGTGGAATAAGTTTTAAGAACTTTTTTTTTAATGTTGGCTTTTCCCAGATGAGATTTGCTTAATATTGGTTTCTAATGCATTATTTAAATCCTGTTTATGGTATGTGCTTTTATGTTATTGTACACAGCTTTGGAATTTTTTAAATAAGAAAAAAATAATCTCTTTCAAACAGATACATCCATCAACTTTTCTTGGCAATGCTATGGAAGTAATTTGCCATTAGTTTTATCCAGGACTTTTTTTTTTTTCCATTTTCCCAGTCTAAGCCAAAGTCCTAATGTCCCCTGGAAGTTTGCCATCAAAGTACAGGCCCAGATCAGCTTAACTTCCCAGCTCAGATAAGGGCAGACAAGTGCTCTCAAGAAGCAGCTTATATTTAATAAATAAACTGCATCACATGTTCATCTGCATAGCATCAGAGATTACCTTGGATTGTTCCTACTTGTGATAAGGGTTTTGCTTATGACTGAACCATTACCTGAGTTCAGCTTGTTTGGCAATTGTGTCTTCATTGTAGGGCTACCATATCTGGATTTTTATAGCACAGATGGTAGCCTTGTTCATTGACCTTCATACCTTCTGCCACCAATATTTAATAGGCTGGGTAATGGCTTGACTGGCAGTTCAGTATCAAAGGGAGAACACCCTGCATCCTGAGGTAATCTACCTAAAAATCTCCCCTCAGGGAGTAGGAACTCCAATCGAAGTGAATATTTGTAGCTCAGGGTTGAACTGTGGAGTCCCTGGTGCTCTCTGAGCCTTGTTGTTTTCTTGCAGACACTTCATTGCCAGACTAGGCAACATCTTCAGTGCGACTCCTGTGGTTTTAAATGCTGCTTATAAAGCTGCAAAGAATTCTAACTTATTAGCATCCTCTGTGTTACCGTAGCACTGAAGATGTTGCCTAGTCTGGCAATGAAGCGTCTGCAAGAAAACAACAAGGCTCAGAGAGCACCAAGGACTCCACAGTAGGAACTCCTTACTCCATCCCAATTTCCAGAAACAAGCTGCTACTGCTATAACTAGGGGTCTATATCTTCCCCCCAACATATCTTTTCTTTGGGCCATGACATAAAGGCCACACATGTTTGTTGAATACTGTATATTAAAATTATCAGTGGAATTGTAATCGCTGGTAGCATATGTAGTTTAGGGATGACCAGGATGCACTTTCTGATTTTTTCATATTGATTTATCTCATTGCTGTAAAGAAAAAAATATCCCCACTGTTAAAGAATCTTTTATCTGGTATAATGGAGAAAGCCTTCTCCTAGCTCACTCTCACCCCTTAGGAGTTCCATTTTGGCCCCATTCTCTTCCTTTAGAAGAAAAGCCAAGACACGTCTCTTTTACCAGATTTTGAACTGTTAATTAATGTTTCTGTTGGTTTTAATATATGCTTTTGGTTTTTAAACTTTTTTTTTATTCTGTATTGATTCTTAGCTGCCTTGAATGCTGAAATTGAGTAGAAAAGCAAGCTGTAAATCAAATCAATAAGTAAGTATTGTCTAGTTAAACATGAAGAGTGTGAAGGAACAGATTTATGGGGACTATCAAGCATTCATAGTGGTAATTTCTTATTCTTCAATATTCTGATCTTATCATTATGAAACATAAGTATCCCATCCATGTGTGCACATGATCAGTTATGCCTTTAAGCATAACTGGCACTTAGAACTCCAACTGAAATCTAGGCAACAACCCAGCCTTCCCCTGGTGGTGGCCAGATGTCCATTGTACCAGATAAAGGATTCTTTGCCAGTGGGGATATTTTTGCTTTACAGCAATGAGGTAAATCCATATAATGGAATCAAAATGTGGAATCATTAAAATTTACCAGTGGAATTGATAGAGCTAGTAGCATATTTAGCCTATGAAATGCCAATCTGTGATCAGCATGCCAAAGGATTTTTGAGGTCCCCAGAGATTCCAAGGATTCCACCATCAAAATTCAATGGCAAAGTGATACTTTCTCATGGCACGACTTTGCAGGATTTTTTAAAAATGGAAATAAAGGCTAAAATAGATATATCAAGCTTCCACTAAAGAAAAACCACCTATTTTGCCTTAATGCTTAATACTGTAGAAAGTACTGAAATTATTAGCCCTGCCCCTTCCAATAATATAACTGCATCACCATCACATCCTTTGTAATTCCCAGAGGAATAGAAATTTGAAAATAAAGTGCAGCCCTGATATAGCCATATCCCAGTAAGATAAGCTACATATATCATTCAGCAGAAAAGCTAGAATGCCCAATTCATTTCTTATTTTTTAAAAATAAATTGTAGTCATCCCATTTTAGATCAGCTCAATGCTTTCAATAACATCTTTGTGTCATTGCAAATAATTCCAGAGACAGACATTTTGGTGGGGGGAAAAGACCTCTTTTTATGAATTAATGGCCAGGCTGCATTTTGGTTTCAAACTATCTCATCTATATTTGATGAGAGGAATATGAACAGCTTCTTATTTTAGCTGAAAAGCTTTCAGCTGGTTACAGATTCCAAAGAACAAGAATTCAAGGATTCCTTAGAAAGCAATGGGAGCTTGAAGAAGAGTCAGATCTAATTATTTATATATATATATAGTGTGTGTGTCTATATAAATAATTTCCCAGAAATAAAGCTAAGAACAGAATTTCCACAACCACTTTGATGCAATTTGCTTCCATCCACAATGACTATATTTTCAATAGAAGAGAGTATCTGTAACTCAGGATTGAACTGTGGAGTCCTTGGTGCTCTCTGAGCTTGGTTGTTGCAGACATCTTATTACCCAACTAGGTAACATCATCAGTGCGAGTCAACTATATTTTGCTAGGGAAAAAAAAAAAATGTGTTTATAAAGTCATCACATGCATCTGCATAACTACCCCCCTCCACTCAGCCCACTTGCCTTTTCCCCTTTACAAACCCTACATCAATTTTATCACTCCGTGCATCTGATGAAATGAGCTACAGCTCACAAAAGCTTATACCTTTAATTAAAACCATAATGGGTGCATTCATACAATATAATAAGTCCAAATCAGCCACACTATAGTTTATTGCGATGTATGAATCTAGAGACTATAGTATATATCTCCATTGCCATTGCCCAAACAGTGGAGAGAAATTGATGAGATGTACCTCCAAGTATGACCTCCCTTTCTTTCCTAGCATTCCAACTGTAAATCTGTCAGCATATTTACCGATTCACGCAAGAGTATTTGGTTATAAAGCTTAAGGCATTTATACCTTGTATTCACTTGGAAGGTAGCAGTACATCAAGAAATGCATTCATGCTGTCTAGCTTCCTAGTATATAACCCCAACATCTAATGACCTGTTATCATGCCTTGCTCAAAGGCCATTTGTGCAATTGGAGCATTTAAGTAGTGCTAATTGCTTGTTGTTTATAAGGCAATTAAATGATTATCAGTATGCATTCATCTATTCTCTTGGGCTGAGAAAAGAAATGGTAACAATTTAGTGAGCTTAGTTTAGAAAATGAGTAGCTTTGTAGGATTTCCTCAGACAATCATGGACTTAAATTGATACTGCTGAATTATAGTGCTGAGGTTCTTGACAGAGCACAGAGGGATCCATAGATATAGATCTTGCCATAGAATGAAGGCAAACACACAATTAACAGGGGATGGAGTAGAGCCTTTGTCTGGGGCGTGATTCCAGCAGCATTGAAATTTGCCTTATGGTAAAGCTCATACACATACCAGTAAAATGCATGGAGATTCACATGTCAGTCTTGCTCTTCTGTTTCAGGTGAGCTGTCTGTATCTTTATAAAAATGAAGCATCCTTCTTCTTTCTTTGTTCCTTCTTTTTTAAAGACTCAAACAGTTACCAAATGACTTTAGTGGCTGAGGGAGATATGGGCTGTTGATGAAATAGATATTAGCCCACCGATGCCTTCTGCAATTTCCTTTGGTTAGAAATATAATTAACTATTCAAGATTAGAACTCACCCTAGGAAAGGAAAAGATACAATGAATGTTGCTTTAAATTGTTGCAATTTTTTTCATCCAAATTTATCTTTTCCCCATGTGAGGTATATGCAGGGATACATCAAGCTTTAAAAGTTCGAGTTTTAGAAATCAACTTTTAGATTATGAATTATCAACAATTTGCTATAGGTCCAAAATAAATGTAGCCAGTGCCGCGGATGTAGTGTGTCAGCCCTTCGAGGTAATCCAGACTGGAAACCAAAACCATGAGTACCAATTTTGCTTTTACTGTAAGGTTATAGCCAGTTTGTTCTAGTGGTTAAGGTGCTGGGCTAGAAACCAGGAGTCTATGAGTTCTAGTCCTGCCTTAGGCATGGAAGTTGGCTGGGTGACCTTGGGCCAGTCACTCTCTCTCAGCCCAACTCACCTCATAGGGTTGTTGTGGTGGGGAAAATAGGAGGAAGGAGGAATATTGGGTATGTTTACTGCCTTGAGTTGTTTATAAAAATAATAAAGGTGGGATAAAATCAAATCAATCAATCAATCAATCAATCAATAATAATCTTGGAAGTCTGAAAGTGCTTCCCCCCTCCTCCGCCTTTACTTTCCAGAGAACTACAGAAGGTCCCTTCTGAGATGCTCACTCTACCCTCATTCCTCCTCTGGACTCAGATTTCATTTATCAGACCATTGCCTAGGCTGCAGCTCTTCGTCCTGTCTCCCACGGTTATTCTCACAGCCCATTACATAGTGTTATGAACAGAGAGCCGATGAAATCTGAAAGCATGATTTTTTTTATTTCATGACAGAATTGGTTATATGGACTGTAAGGTATTTTGATGAGTAATCCTCATCTAGGTAATTTGATTTTTATTGTTCTTATGTATGCTTTTATTTCATAACATTCTGTTATTACATATAAGGTGACTACTAAATTTTAGAAAGAACTTGTAGATGCAGTTTGTTACCCTGAGTGAATGCAAGTAAGGGATTAATTGGGTCACTTCCTTTTAAGGTAGGCAGTTATGAAAAGGAAGAGGAAGCAAGTAGGCAGATGATAGCTGGACAAGGTAAGATGGAAAAAAGGAATATGTACAGTATATATGAAAGAGACATTAATAATCTTTGTGACAGATTAGTCAGTAAGTGAGCATGGAGGAAGAGTTCTGTAGATGTACTGTTTATCCTTACCATCTGTTCAAACATCCTTATTATTAACTGGCTAATTGTTCATAATCAGCTGGTCCTCTGAGTAAATGAGAGAATATAATAAAATCCCCCCAGCCCCACATTTAATTGCTATGCTATCAGAAACAGAACCAATAAAAGAGGAGATAAATATAGAGTTCTTAAATTCCACTTACCTTATTGAAATAGTGGCAGTGAGATTTTAAAGTATATCCAAAATCAGCTTAAAATAAATTATTCGACTTCTGTCCAAACAAACCAGGTTTGCCACAGAAGCAAGCAGGTAAAAAGCCCTTTAAGCACCAAAGGAAGTTTTTCATACACTCAATGCTGAGAGTCTACAGATGAGATTCTTCCAGAATTAATCTCCAAACAAGAGGAACTGTTTTTCTGACACTCCATTCAGTATGATTTCTGTGAAATCAATGCTGGAGCAATCACAGAATAGATATCTATAGAAATAGAAACCACAGAACTTACTACTGATTAATCCTGTAAGCACTGTCTGAGAAACATCTCTCTGGTCCCAAGAATCTTTTCATTTCCTTTACTCTTTCTCACTTCCCCTTCACACTGCAGAGAAATGAGGGCAGATAATATTTCTGATTATCTCCCAAAGCAATCAGATTTCCATGAATCAGGACATGGAATGATACTGTTTTCTGCAAGTTGATTACCTTTTTTGTTAGATTTATTTCCCAGCTTTTCTCCAGGAACTCAAGATGTTTTACATGACAATATCCCTTCATTTTATCCCCCAAACAACTCTGTCATAGGCTGGCCTGAGGGTCACTCAGTGAGCTTCTGTGGCTAAAGGTAGCCTTGAATGTGCATCTCCCTACTCGTAGTCCAACACCATAATCAGTATATAATCCTGGCTCTCTGGTTTTCCTCTTCCTCTCTATTTAATGGCCATGTGTAATACAGGAGACTGTATACATAGAGAAAGTCCAGATTCAATCTCTAGCATTAATATAGGGGGAAAAACTGCTTGAAAACCTGGTGAGTTATTTACTGGCAACCAGTTTAACAAGACTGGGACAAGTGGACCATTGGTTTGATACCACAAGATAGCTTCTAAGATTCCTTCAACTCCCAGGAGCAGAATGACTTATAAAAGCCATAGTTAGCTGTTGATTGTTTTTTTGTGCAAAACTCATATTGCCCTGGCTATGGCCTTAAAACAAGAAACAGGTATTTTCTCCTACCCCTAGTGAGTTGTGATCCTGAACAAACCCATCATCATGTCCAACAACAGGATAGCTTATAAGACTGTTTCCAATTTCCATTATTTTTCTTGAAGGCAGAATCTCATCTGTGATGACAAATGTGACTGCCTCCAGCATGGACAAATGAGAAAGCATCTCCCTAACAACCAAAAACCAATGAAAGCTATCACATCATTTCCTTCTGTATATTTAGTTCCTTTTTTTTTTAAGTACTACTGTTGTCAACAGGAAAGCTGGATTCCAATTATCTAACTCAAGTGTTTCCAGTGAACTGTTATATGAAGAAGCTAACAGCAGCATAGCCTAGTTTATTCATAAGCCATTGAACAATTCCTATATAAATAGATCACTTTGCTCACCCCTTCCTGCAAGGTGGGAAGGGCAGAACTCACATTGCAGATTTTTCTTCACAGGAGAGCGAGAGATACTGTGTTTCAGTATCAGTGAAGAAGGGCCAGTTTAGTTGCCCACTTGAATCATAGAGTTGGAAGGGGCCACTACTGAGTCCTACCCCCTGTTTATTGTAAGAACCCAAATCCTGTCATCCAACAGAGGAATGCTCACTGCCTCTCTTGAGTAATTGGTGATCAAGTGTCTAGATTGGCTATGGCACCCTCATCAAAATATAATTCCATGGTTTAATCATTAGAGGTTCTTAGAATTCAATGAGCTAAAGCTTAGTGTGATTATAATACCAAGCCATTATTTCCAGCATCCAAGATTATTTGAACTGCATTTTTGGTGAGGAAATCACTCAGGAAATTCTATATATCTTATATTTAGGTTTGCCAAATATGTTGCATTTGCTAAGGCAATGTTGTCCGCTTGTGTCCACAGAGGTTTAATTATTTTGCTTCCCTAAACAGCTTCTTTGCCTTGAACACAATGAAGAAAGGGAGATATTGGTGAAAAGCTGTTGGAGGTAGGACATTACAGAGTTGGAATGGCCATTTAGATTTTTCCTGTAGAGGTTTTCTGATTAATTAGGCTCATACCACACATGACCCACACAACATATTTTAAAGCTTAAAGAGCATCTAAGTCACAGATCAAAGCCCTAACAGAACTACAAAAATAAAAAAACAAAATCAAAGACCAATTTATTTAGCTTCCATTTAATATGCCATCATAATGATCAAGCACAGTGGCTTAGAGACTGTCAGAGTTTAGCTTAATGGGTTAGGATCCTTGTTATGTTTGTGATTTGGTAAACAGGTAACTGCTCTTCATTAACAGACTTTCCAGAAATGTTCCTGGGAGGAACAAAAAATTAATACAGTTTAATTTCTTAACAGCTATGGTTTGTGCGTGTGTACATATTTATATGGTAGACGGCTATAGGCATGGGAATGGAAATCTACCGGTATTGGTCAAAGGAATATTTAATTTAAATTCATAATAATTTCTTGTTCAGATTGCCCATCCCCTTTGAAGTTGTGCTACAGAGATGTGTATGATGGTGAGGGAGAAGTATTTGTGTACACAGTATTTTTGTTTGTTTGCCCCATCAAACCTATTGGCAACTTTGAGATATATTGGGCTCCATATACTCTAATGAATGTCATTAGAAAAGATGGAATCCAGAAAAAGGACAAGATACAGATTTGCATAAAATATATATGTAATAATTAGGGACAGAGGTATGTTTAGAAAGAGTTTATTAAATTTCTCTGCCGCCCATCTCGTGCACGACGACTCTGGGAGTTATTAAAATCTAAATAGAATGTACTTCAGTTGGTACATTCTGTCTGAAGGATAAAATTAGACTTGGAAGGGGTCACTTAGGTAATTTAATCCAACCCCCAGCTAAAGCCGCTGATCCACTGCTGTCTAATTTCTACCAGAATGCAACAAATGAAAAAGAGTCTACCAACTCTTTGTGCAGTTGGTTTCATCATCAAACTCTTATAATTGTTAGAAAATTTTGCCTAAAATTCCCTTGGAATCCTGTAACTTAAATCCATTATTTTGTATCTTGCAGTGTGGAACAATGGAAAACAGGGCTTCCTTTTTAGATATTTCCTTAGATATTTGAACGGTGATATCATATACACTTGTTCTCTTTTCAAGGCTAGACATTTCCAACTCCTTCTTCATAGGATTCAGTTTCTAATTCTCTGACTGTGCTTGTTGCTCTTCTCTGAACCTGTTCTAGTCTGTCTGAATCCTTCTTGAAAGAATGGTGCCCAGAATTCTTGAGTTGGAGTTTAACTAATGTAGTGTTACTTCCTATGATATGAATACTCCTAAATGTATCCTAAATATATCCTAGGTGATACATCCTAAAATTGCATTTGTCTTTTTTGCAGCCATATCACACAACTCACTGTATGTTCAGTTGTGATTAATTAGCATTCCAAGATCTTTTCACACATACTATTAGCAACCCTGGTTTCCACTATGTAATATCTGTGCATTTGTTTTCTATTTTCTAAATGAAGAACTTTGCATTTGTCTCTGTTAAACTTTATTCTATTTTTTTTCAGCCCATTTCTCTAACCTGTCTGTGCTTGCTTAATCTGCTCCCTAGGTCCTAATTGTAGCTGGGCTTTGTGAAGGCCTCTGGTTATTTTTAAACCTTAGAGAATCCTTCAGATTAAAGATTATATTCTGCACAGTAGGACATACAGCTATCCTACCTCTTGCCCAGAGGACAAGAATTAGACCAGAAATGTGAGGTAAATTATTTGTAGCAAAGTAGGTCCCTCCCAGTGAAAAAGATACAGAACCGTGTATGTACGAAGACCATCTTTGGCTGAACAGTTCCGTACTGTTGTTCTTACAGACTATGCATCCTTCATGCCACATTGTTAATGTTGCATAGAATGCTATTGAAAATTTGTGTGATTCCAAGTGGGAATTAGAAATTGAAGGAGCTCTTTAGGTGGCATTTTTATACACTGATTTGGGAGTACGCCTCATTTATTTTCTTTTCATTAAACATATATAAGATTGCACTGTTAGACTGTGTTTCTACAATACTCTAATCCATGGTTAGTATAACTCTGGCTTACTAAGCTCAGTTGTCCTAAGCACAACAGAGTGCACTACAAACTAACCACATTGGATGGGCTTATGCCACATACCAATGATCCAATTACATTTTAGCATTACGTATCATGCAAATCCAGCTTTAAATTATCAATACAGATAAATCCTTGGTCATTTTCAGGCTATATAGACTTCTACTTTAAAAATACGTTCAACTTTTTTTGCAACTGCAGAGGAGCTCTTGTGTTTTTAACTAATGTAGGAGGTGGCATTTTCATGGAAGGTAAGTGTGGTGATATAAGAAGCTTCACATGCTGGATTTTTATTTGTCATGCAGATAGCATAAAATATAGAAGAGTCATGCCAAAAGAAAAATAAATAATTCTTTTGAGTTGGGGCAGCATAATTATGAACTCAGGAAGTTACCTTCAACATGGTTGAAGCAAACAAAATCCGAAGATTAATATTCTTAGATCTCTTGTTAAACAAAACTGTAACTGTGAATTAAGGTGGCTGTTTCTTAATGTCAATTGATCCAAGGCTGCACAGCTGGTGATCAGTCTGATGGCAACATCAGGATGACCACAAATTGTCCACTAATGCACAGATCACCATTCCCTATACTAAAGTCATGGATGGCTCTTTTGTAACCACTAGAGGTCATAACATACCTCATATAAAGAGAGCTTGAATACATTAATTAATCATTTAATGTGTCAGAAATAAACATTAATTGCAAGTACTCAGTCCTAATAGGGTAAATCACTGCCCCTTATTCATGAATTTGTACTCTATAATTATGTCCTTAATACTTACCTAAATTTCTTTTTTCAGTAATGAATAAATAAGGAAAGGCTAAATGACTTTTGCCAAACAGCACAATCCTATGCATATTTACTAAGCAATAAGTAAGTCCTACTATATTCAGTGAGGTATTCAGTATTTCTTGGTAAGTGTGCATGGATAGGGTTGCACTCTAATTAAAATTGATCAGAAGGCTGCAATTGCAATTCGGTCCATAGATCTGGAAATAACCTTCCGTGAGCTCAAGAGGAACCTAATTTAACCCAGATCTGCCAAATACAGGCTTTGAGAAAGGCTTCTTATCTTTTAGAAAGATGCCTAGAAGGGAGAATGTCAACAAGGGAAGATTATATGTCTGACAGCAAGGTCTCTCTTGAGGTACTAGTAGAGAAGATGGCAAAATGTAGGTTGGATTATACTGCCATTAGATGGGTATGAACTGGTTGAATACTGAGTGTACACTGATGGCTCTTCCATGAGGAAGGTGAAGCCATTAGTGGACAGCTAGGACCACTAAATGGAGCAGAGGTTAACCCAGTGGAGAAGCTGCACACAAAAAAAGAATGTTATCTTAAATAGCTTTAATGAGCATGTCAGAGAAACATAGGTTTGATCTTACACACTTAGCCTTCCCAAGCATAAAGAATTACACACTTAGACAAAGTAGGTTTAAGATAAGTAAAAAGAGTCTTACTGACTTTATTCTTGGTTCATTTACATCCATCTTCGGTGAAAAAATGATGTTCCTTATTTCTTCTGTTCTTTTTCTATACTAACGAACTCTCAGCCCTATAACTGTAAGAGCTGCATGGAAGAAAGGGACAACCACATGGCTTTAGGCCCAAGGTGGAGAGAGAAGCAAAACATGCTTCTTGCTAGATGGTAAAGAAGGAAGAGAGAGAGAGAAGAAGTGGGAGTGGCAACAAACAGCTTCCTCTAACAAGCATGGAGAGTTGCATCATGGGACAAACTCAATTTATATGCTAATTGAGGCATGCTGATTTGTTAACATCTCCAACAGAAGGAAAGGATAGATGGCATACTGCAAGGATTAGAAACTGAACCTAGAAGCATACTAGTAACCAATGCAGCTGATGGAGCAGAGATTTAACGTGTGCCAATCCAGCAAGGAGCACACAGAACTGCCCACACCACTGCATTCTGCACCAGCTGTAGCTTCCAGATGCTCTTCAAGGACAGCCCCATTTAAGCGCCTTGCAAGTAGCCCAATGATACATCTCTTCAAGTATCTACAGGGCTTTCCTGTAGAAGATGGGACAGAATTATCCAGAGCTGTTGCAAGAAAAAAAACAGTGGTTTAATTTACAAAGAATTGGGACTTGAGGAAAGCTTGGACCTCAAGAAAACTGCCTAACAGTAGGAACTGTGGCACAAAGGATCAGACTGCTCTGGAAGATACTCCATATTTAAGCAGGGATTCCTGTTTAAACAGGGATAGGGTGGCCATTTGTTAGAGATACTGTAGTAGCGGATTCCTGCATTGAGCAGGGGATTGGATTAGATAATTAGATGATGTCCAAAATCCCTTCCAATTTTGCATTCTGGAGTTGGGTGGTCTCTAAATCTAATCAGCCATCATCATCATCATCATCATCCCAAGGTTTCTAAGGCAGGGATTAGACACAAAATTATTCTCAGGGCTTTGCTCTGAGATTCTTGGTGCTTTGATACAGGATCTGATGAGATTTTCATGTTCCCACATGAGATTTTAAGCTTTGTGTGACTTTGGGATGTGAGTGCCCAGGCTGTTGTGAAAGGTTGAACTATGCCTGCCCCCCAGCTAAAAAATGTGGTTATTTCTACTCTAGAGCCATAATATAATGGCTGCAGTAGCATTATGTGGAGGTTTTATTGAAATGCATATTTTTTTGAAATTGCTGGATAGATTTAGGGGAGACATGATAATTGTTTTCTCTTATATAAAGGGTTGTCATGCAGAAAGACTGTTTCCATTGCTCAAGGCAGCAGGACTAGAACTAAAAATAGATATTACAAGGACATTTCTTTTACATAGACATTAGGAGAAACTTCCTAAGATCTGTTCGATAGGCTGTCTTGGAGATCTCTTGCTGGAAACTTTTAGGAAGAAAGCTCATTTGTGACATCTATCACAAATTCTGTGTTTGCAATCATGGACCCTGAGCAGGGGTTCAGACTAGATGACTGGCAAAATTCTAACATTCTCTGATTCAGTGGCTTACAAGATAAAATCTAAAAACAACACTAAAATGACAATTGAAACAACAGTGGATAAAGCTGCTGAATTAAAGCAGCAGCATGAAAACTGTTTGAACAAGAAAGTAAAAGCCTGAGTAAACAAAAAACCAGGCCTTTGGGTATTTCTCTCTTTGCTATGCTGGCATATATCCCAGATGGCCATGGCTTTCATTAGTAATTCCTGGGAAACCTCCCTTCTTACTTTGTCCCATACCAGTTTTTCTTTTGGAATAGATGCTAAAATATATTACTATGCATAACCTATGTACTAAGAGTCTTATCTGGCCCTTCAAAAGTTAAGTATCTAAGTAGGGAGCATATAGATACTGTATATCTTCTACAATAGCCTTCCCCAACCAATTGTCTTCCTTATATGTTGGAATACGGTTTCCATCTCCAGCCAGTATGCAGCTGGGAAGGCTGTCCTAATGTATTGTTCTTAAATTGGTAGGGAATTTGGGGCCCAAACATAGATTATAAGTCAAATGAAAGTGAATCCTACCTTGATCACCTCTGCCATTTAGATTTTGCACAAGTAGTAGATGGTAGATTGATGAAAGAAGACAAAAATGACAAAAATGTAAAGAAGGAGAAAAGAGAACCAGAAAGATGAATATGGAAAATGGAAAATAAAAAGTGGATTTGATATAGCAGAAGTTGGGCCCCTCTCTGAAAAAGTTGACATTTTCTAACTTCACATATATTATCATGCACAAACCACCTCCTTTCATCAAAGTAAGCACAGCGATAGAGAACACATTAGTTTCCAGTTTAGTCCCTGATATTTCCAGGTAAGGCTGGGAAAGACTCCGATTCAAATCAAGGTAAACCAGGCATGGATCACTTTTTTTTGCATTTAATGTTTTGAGGGATTGAGGGAAGAACTGTGTAGAGTAACATTCCATCCCACAGCCAGCAAATTCATGTGACTGAACCTGTTCCAGCTACAGGCACTCCATGATATAAACAACGAAGCAGATTGAGAGGTTTGCCATTTTGTTCCCAGGATCCTGAACACTTTCCTTCAAACCATCTCATGCAAAACAACTGCAGCTCCTTCTATGTGTTTTCCCACCTTTCTCCTCCCCTTACTTGCTGTGTAGGGAAATTTAACTGCTGGCTGAGATATTGCTTATCCTGAATCAAGATGCAAAGATGTAATCTGGACCTGGTCGGAGGAGATGGGTGGTGACAAATTTGATAAATAAATAAAATAAATAAATAATTTGACATCTGAGAACTAAAAAAGATCAGTATGAAGTTCTTCTCCTATGAATCTGGTTGGGCCAGCCTTCCCAATTAAGTTTCTTTATATTACAGATAGTATAGCAAAAATTATGGGGGTTGCAGTCCTTCACAACTGGAGGGCAGCAGGTTGATGAATGCCGCATGCAGGCCATGAATGAGCTATTTTTATGTTCAAAAAAATCTCTTCCAGATTGATCAATTGTATTTTATCAAATATCTCCTTAGAGTCAGATGGTAACTCCATAATATTGTTGCAGTCATCTAGCCATCTCAGTCTGGGAGCATATACAACCAAGCATAGATGGAGCACTGCAGATAGTTGCCCCCATAAAGTGTTGTAGAATTCAAAGGTGGTGTACCTTTTCTTTTTACAGAGAAACTACGGACAAATGGTTTACTATACTTTCTTTATTTTGGTGTTAGTGTAGGTCAACTCTATTAAAATAGGCATGTGTCTGAACTGGTGAATGTGATTGCTTTTAAATGTAATGTAAAAGAAAACAGGAGCATGCTGGCTTTTCTAGTTCCATCATAATGCTTGTAAGAGTGCTGTGTACTTTAAGCTACAGCAATCCTCCAGAGTTGCTGGAATATACTAAAAATATCATATGGGAGAATTTGTGCTCTGTACTGTTTTTTTTAAAAAAAGAAGCTTGTAATAAATTTCATTTCTCATTCTGAAATTGCATTTGACATCTGTTTTTTTAAAAAAATGTTACTGAGGTCATTAAAACTTAGAAATAGTACAAGACTTAAATTTACCATACTTTCAGAATGAATCAAGTTTCTGAACTTGTTTTAATCTCAGTATAATTGCCTTTCTGTATATGCTAACCTTTAGAAAATGAGTTTAATAATTAGTCATCTCAGGCTAGTTAAAAGAAATATCCTGCCCTTAGCACAGTTTTATTTTCTACAAAAAAGTAATGCTAAAGTAAATCCTTCAACATGGAGGGAAATTAGCTGCAGGCCACACATACATAATGGATACCTCACAGAATCAGCTCTATGGAATGATTTTGGACATAACTATGTGTTACATAGCAATCATGGCTATACTAGATATTTAAAAATTAAGGACGTGGGATGCTGAAGAAGAGGGTGAACTGTCTTGAGGAATACAGTCAAGATACTGATAAAATTTCCCAAACTTAGGTGACCAGGTCTAGGCTGCAAAAATTCAGACAGTGGCAAAGAGGTATAGAAAACTCAAATTCTAGCAGTCATCCCTGTGTTTGCAGCCCATATCTGGTAGCTATAGGCAATAAGCATTAGGCATTAGCTCACTGCTGCTTAGATGATATGTGGTGTGGTGGACAAATGAGTTTGGGGTGGAAGAAAAAAAATTATTCACCACTTTATCATTGTCCACAATAACGGTGACTCTGAAGTCTCTCAGAAGTTGCCAAGAAAACTTGGGAGCAAAATTCCTTTGAGTTCTTATATGGTTTGGGGATTTGTAGAGGGGCCATGAACTGTCCCCATTCACAGTTCATGGCCCATATGCAAGCTATTTATGATAGGAAATATCACAAAGCTACATAATAGTAAGTTTCCTTCTTGTATGATGTCTTAGGGCTTGCCTTCGCCTTATCTACACAAGAGGCAGGCTTCTTGCTAAGGGCTGATGGTCATTGGGCAGGAGGGAACATGCTAACTGATGGATGGTGAGGTTCTATTTTCTCTTTTGATATTGTCATGTTCCCGTTCCAATGTTTATGGTTCCTCGTAACGTTTCACATGTCATATCTGCAGTTGCGTGCCTGCCTGGCCACGCTGGTAAATTTCCTTTGTACTGACTTGTGATCTTCTGGAATGTATGTTTGGGTTATCTCTGCTGTTCAAGGTTACTTTCTCAGGCCGATTCTAACGGTTGCTAGCATCTGGGGTGGGTGGTTGCTATGCTAGCCTGAGGGGAGGGTTTGCAACGGGAGCAAGGCTTTTTAAGTTTGTAATTGGCGCGCTTTTGCTCATTCTCAGCTTTCTTCGTACTTTGCATACTATTCATTCAATAAATTAGTTTTCTCTAGTAACTACTGATGAGACTCCTTTTATTGGAATAGGCAATCATTACAGATATCTCCATTTCTTTCTCACATAAACGTTCTCTTTCTGATTCTCTCTCCCTCCCTCCCTCTTTCCTTACCCCTCTCTCCATAAAAAGGGACGTATTATCTTCCCAGATATCTGAATAAGTCACTTGCAGAGGGCTTTTGAAATTAGATTGAAGTAGAATTAAACTGAGGGATGCCTGTACCCATAGGGCCACTGGTTCACAGATTGCCCATCCCTGGTTTACTCTATAGAGAGCAAGAGGGAACTGCAGATCTCTTAGACCTGGTAGTAGACAGTTTATGAAATTACTTTTAAAAATTCTTGAGATTAATTTAATAACAGCTTTAAAGTTGAATACAATTATCACTTTCTGCCTCTTTTTATTATTTATCTATTGTTTTACTGATATGTTCTCAGTATGCTTAACAATGACCCTGTGAGTAGGTCATTATTATTAATTTAAATAGATACTGATCTTAAAAGAAATCTAAGATTATATTTAGTACATATGAGAAATGTAAAGGTGGTATTTCTCCTTATTTTTATGGATCTTTATTCTCTGAAGAAATACCTGGTAAAGTGACTCTTGCAATAGGCCCACTTAATCGGATTGGAATATCACCACTGTAAATATCCTTGATTTTTCATATAGCTAAGAGTTCAAGAGTAAATCAATAGTATTGGATAATATTAGGAATAATCTTTTAAAAAGTTTATTTCATGTACAGAACAGCACTGTTGGTTGGTGCTAAGTGTTGTCATAATTGATCACTTACCAAGGGCCTCACCTCTGCTTATCCCAGAACCCAGACCTTCTTCTTGCTGTTACTGCATATTTAACTGTCTTCCAAGCATGAAAAGGAAGGAGAAGAAACAGTGTCTTGCACCCTCCTTTTGAATTATAGTGTGGCATAGCCTGATGGAAGAGATCATGCAAGAAGTCAGTAGCTATGAATGAATTAGCTCGCTTAGGGCATCTTGACCAAGGGACTTTCAATATTTGTGCCGATAATGCTCCTAATAATTTGGTACTTTAATGTTTAAATTCTGTGATATATTTACTTGGAAGTAAATCTTATTACATTCAACAGGACTAATGTTCAGATAAGTAAGCATAAGACTGCAGACTTAGCTTACTATCCCTTATCCAGTGAATAATGATGCATTGCCAGCTAAAAACGTAAGCAGAATCTTCAAATAGCTTATTAAATATTTCATGCTAATTCTGTGCAGAATCTATATGCAGTTGGAAACTGGAACCATGCACATCCCTCAAGCATGCAAGATATGTGTACTCTGGCCAACATATTAGGTAATGAGCTCTTGTATGTCATGTTCTGATATGCAGAAGATTGTGTCTAAACAATTAACCCCACAAATGAACAGGATCCAGGTCTCTTGATTCTGAGTTGGCATGCTAGAAGATATGCCAGTCTTCCATGTGTTTCAGTATAATGCACATATCTCCTAGTTGGTGGGTTGTGGGCAACAGTATGTTAGCTTCCAAGAGATCCTAACGTGTTGTAGGAGTGATCTGTGGGGGAGGGATAAAAAGTCAAGGTGACAGCCATGACAGCATGATTGAAACCCTGTCCCCTTTTTATGTGCATGTGGTCATGACTGTCATCTTGGCTGTTTTGATGCTCCCCACACAGATTCCCCTGAAGCTGGGCTTTGATTGCAGTTGTGAAATACTGCCAAAATGTGCCAGAATGTACCAGTATTGTCCTTACTGGTAGCACAGAATGCTGCATATAGTATATCTATGCCTAAGCCTGTACCTTCTCTATTGTATCAAAAAGTATTGATTGACCAAAAACCATGCTGGATGTTGGAGATCAGTATCTATGAAATAGCATATATCAATATGTGGTTATGACCATGGAATATGGAATATTGTGATTTGAAATATAAAAAGGGTAAATGATATAAGGCATTTTAAAAATAATTTTTATTAAGAGTTTTTACATAGATAAAAGATAAACACAGAAATATATAAAGAAAAGAAAGAAAAAAGAAAAAGTACAGAAAGCAATAAAGTGAAAGAAAGAAAAGATAATTAAAGAAGACTTCTGCCCTTCTTTACAGTGGTTACAAACAAACTCATTATCCTCCTTCCCTCCTTAACATTAGAATAATCCCTTCAGCCCCTTTTTCAATCATCAAATCCAGAAATCACTATTTCCCCTTTTTTCCATTTTCAGCAAAAAGTCCATAAAATATTTCCAGTCTTTTATAAAAGTACTTATTGTTTTATCCCTAACCAATATGTGATATAAAGTATTAAGTAATGAATGAAGTGAAAGAAAGATACGTTGTGTGTATGGGAAACTAAGAGAAAGGGAGGGATGTAATAGATCTGAATGAAGGTAGAGTGATCTTATGGCGTGCAGTTGATGAATACACCCAAGGAGGTGAAGCTGTGGTTTGATTTTGAATGAAAGGGCTAAAATATGCACACATGGCAAGGAAATGAATATAAATCTAAAGGCATGATTTATTTTATTGTTTTAGATGAAAAAAATCAGCAAATTAGTGAGGGATACAAGGGTGATGAGAGGTTCTGGTGGTGAGATAGACCACTTTTCTGGCAGTGTCAATGGCTGATCTTGGGAAAAATGTATATGGAAGAAGTGAAAGAAGTTAGACTGAAAATAGAACAACTGCAGGAAGGTTAATTTCTCAACAGAATTTATTTATTTATTTGATTTCTATAGCTGCCCATCTCAACAAGTGACTCTGGGCAGCATACAATCATAAAAAAATTATACATACATACATACATACATACATGGTTGTCGAGTAAAACTATCGCCATAGATGTCAATACAGCCAAGAAATGGGGCCCTTAACACATTGGGGTCCCAGGCCCGGGCACATAAGTAGGTCTTCATGGCCTTATGAAAGGCCAGCAGGGTTGGGGTCATCCTAATCTCAGGAGGGAGAGTGTTCCACAGGGCAGAGGCTACAACAGAGAAGGCAGGCCTCCTAGTCCCTGCCAGCTGACAGTCCTTGGCTGACAGGACCCACAACATGCCCAACCTGCCAGACCGAATTGGACAGGTAGAAACAACTGGGAGAAGATGGTCCCTCAGGTAACCTGGTCCCAAGCCATGAAGGGCTTTACAGGTGACAATCAGCACCTTGAATTGCACCCAGAAACACACTGGCAGCAATGCAATTTATGCAGCAGTGGTGTTACATGTGCCAGATATCTGACACCATTTACTACCTGTGCAGAATGTAGTGAAATGAAAGTGGATGTAAGGAAAGAAGATGTGAAAGAAGCTGCTTGCAGCAGAGTAAAAAGAATTGTTACAGAGTGCCTCAGTAATGTGTGGACTTATACTAATGGGAAGTATGGCAAAAGATGCTTGTGGAATAATGAAATGAAAGAAGCTGTGGATAAGAAAAAGTGTGTATAAGAGTATGATTGCTGCAAAAACAGTGAGGTTGGGAGAAATAAATTATATATTGTATACAGAGAGAAAGATACTTACAAAGCATAAATTCCAAAGGAGAAAAAAAACCTTAGAGACAAAAAAAAAATGTAGGCAAATTTTGATGGAAATTAAAAAAAATGGGAACTGAGTGAGGGAGGCTAAAGCGGGAGCCTCCAATATTGCTGATGGAATTTAAAATAAAAATGATAAAATATTTGTATTGAAACGGAAGTAAGAGAATGTTGAAAGTAGTGTTTTAGATATATATATATGAGAATTATAATAACATATTGCAGAGTAGAAATAAAACAAGTCCTATAAATTATGAAAAATAAGGTCATAAATGCTGTGTAAGAATGATGAAAAATGGTAAGGCTGCAGTGTGGACAGTATAATTAAAGAAATTTTAAAATATGAAAGTAGTTTGTTTATCGAAGCAGTTGTGTGGCTTTTCTGATGTGCATAGGAAGTCTGCATCTCTGCCTGATCATTTGAAGAATACTATTACAGCGCGTTTCCCATATACAGAGGGAAAAATAGCAAGAGTGAATGCAAACTCTAATGGGGATAGGTTTGTTAAGCATTCCTTTGGCAGAACCTGATGAAAAGGTTACAAGAGGTGATTATGAATAAAATTTGGAAAGTTCACGGTGGCTTTATGCTATGCAGAGGGTCTGCAGAAGAGTTTTTTGCCTTTCAGCAGGTTACTGAGACTGTGAGTTAGAACTTTAATGTACATTTGTTTATTTGAAGAAAACTAATGATAAAATGAATTGACTTGAATTGTGGAATTTTTGCATGAATATGGAGCTGAAGTTTGGTTGCTGAATGTGATAAGAAAGGTAAATGAGGGAAGTCAAGCATGCATTAGAATAAATGGAATGCTTGGTGATTGTTTCAACACTGTGCAATAAGCAAGATCAGGATGTAAGATGTTTCCAGAGTTGTTTAAGATATTTATGGATAAATGTATAAGAAATACTTGTAATATTAGAGGTGAGGTTGTGTTGTGTACATATTATTTTATATGTAGATGAAACATTGTTGGCTGAAAACCTTAATTATTTGCAGTGAATGTTGTGTAATGAATGTTACATGTTGCCATAAATGTTATAGTTTGTGTGATTTTTTAAAAAAGTATACGAATCTGTAAATTAATGTATCAAAAATTAAAGTTGTTGGGTTTGATAGGGAGCATTGAGTGTCTCATTGCAAGGTATAAATAAATGGTTGAAAAATTTGGGTACTTTGGCAGAATGTTTATTAAAAATGGGAAAATGAATGAAGAAATTTTAAGATGTGCAAATGTTAGAATAATTCTGGGTAGTATGTGTCTTTTGAGAAGAATGAATATATGGAAGTGAAATATTTTGGGCATGTCAGTAAAACATTCAGATAAGTTAGATGCAATGGAAATGGGCTACTTAAGAACTGAGTGGCTAAAAATATGACATAACATAAAAATGAATGGATGCTGAATGAACAACTGAATACAAAAATGAAAGAGTAGTATGGAAGAAGTATGTTGGGATGGTTTGGTCCTATAGAGAATATGAATGAGGATTAAACTGTGCAGTAAGTACATGGAAGAAGAAGGAATGGCTTGAGAGGATAAGGAACCTTGACAAAAAAGTCAAGGCTGGATGGAGCTGACAAGATCTTCAAAAAGTGAGAGGTGACCAACAAGAGGCAGTATATGGACATGGTAGAAACAAGGGTGGTTTGCAAGGATAAAAATCTGGAGCGTGGTTGGTGGGCTAAATCAGTGTTTCTGGCTGGGGAATTCTGGGAGTTGAAGTCCACACATCTTAAAGTTGCCAAGCTTGAGAAACACTGGGATAAATGATCTCCAAGGTACCTTCCATTCTTAACTTCTGTGATTCTATGAATATGTCATGGACGTTTATAAATTAAAATACTAAGTACTTATATTTGGCAATATTTCTTAATATATGAAAAACATTTCCATGTCTACCCAGGTGGCTTTCAGTGCCAGAATTATATGACTACTGTTGATGTCTTCTTGTATGTCACCTTTTCCTGAGTTTTTAGACCAGCAAATTTTGGCCTAGAATGATAGCTGGATAAACTGTGTAATTCTAAACAAAACAAACTTTTAATAATATTGAGATGTGCTTGGATTAAGACAGCTGTTCTGAATTGTAGATGGCTTAAATTACTAATAAAACAGAAAGTATCCATGTGCTCTTAATCAAATTGAAACCTTGAATGTTACATATGGCTTTCTTTATATTTCTAGGGAAGGAAAAGGAATGGTTATACATAAAGTACTAAAATAGACTTTTAGTAATGTAAAAGAGAAAAATATATGATTCAACTACTGCATTTACCCCTTTCTGCATGCATCTCAAAGGTAGAGTACATTGTCCTAAAGAAAGCTGCACACCCTAAGCTTAAGTGCATATGTAGACAGACAGATGTGGCAATTAATTGCATATCTGATGGTAAAATATCCTGCCAAGTAGCTCATAGAAGTTTTTAATATCTAAAACCAGAGCACAGGTATGGTTTGGGTATTAGTGTGAAACAATATTAGGTATGAAGACATCACTAGGTACGGTTAGCGCAATCATCTTCATCGTTATTATCCATCATGTTTTCTTTTATTTCTCCACAAAGCAAAGCCCTGAAGGATGCTCTTTTAACTGTCTGAATCAAACCCTGAATTCGCAATAAAATTATCTTTTTTCCATTTAGCTAGGTGATCTTCTCTGATCAGGATGCAGGCTCCTCAGGTCTATCTTTGTCAAACCAATCTATATTAAAATCTCATCTCATTTATATCTGCCGGTTGCCATTTTCACTATCTATCTGTCCCTAGTTGTTGTTTATTACCTCTCTACATTCATTATGTTTGGAATTCACTCTGTGCGGGGCTTATATTGCTTGCCTGCTCTGAGCAGCAAGGAAGGGACTGGGGAGCAGAAATTGAGGCTGTGCATTCGCCTCCTTTTCCTTGCGATTTATTTAGGCATAGCAGAAGCTGCCCTGCAGGGGAAACTCTTATAATTATAATAAATAAAGCAATATAATTTTAAAAAAATGAAACATCATAAAACATAAGAACAGGAACATAAGAACTGAAACCATGTCAAGTATAAAAATAGCAATTAAAAATCAATTATTTGAGATGTAGAAATACTAGGACAAATGTCATGTAAAGCTTAGAAAACACACCAGTCAGGATGAAAATTCTGGTTGCGGTCGAGTAAAAAGGGATAGCATCAGGGCACTCCTGATGGTGTCCTAATACAGCTAAGTCTAGCACTGCTTACAAGATAATGATATGTACACAGTGTGCCAGCAAGATTTGGTCTAGTCAGATTTAGATGATGTCTACATAGTGAAAGTTTTTGTAGAGATTATAAACTTGTTTTCTCTTGAGTGTGGTAGATAAAGACTGCTGATCCATTTCTGGATTCTTTCATTCAGACGGATGAATGTGCAAAGAGGATCAGTTCACATGGACACTTCATGCAAAAATGCATTTATATTCAGAGAGTTATACTCAGAGTACCCCAGTAAATCACCAGTGGGTCTGTAGGCCCTTAGGTCTGTTATTATGTTAAAAAACATTGGTCCAGAAAAAAAACCACATTAGGTAACTCAGTTCCACCGAATCAGCCCCTTGTCTCTAAAGCTCAAAAACATCCATATCGCTTAACCAAAGTGAATGAGAATTTTGGTAGAGAATTTTGCTGTTAATTTAATATGATGGTTTTGGCAGAATCTCAGTACTTGGGTATTCAGCTATCACTTGTGCATTTTTCACATTGGCCCAATGTTGTTGGTTTCTGTTAAGCTTTCCATGCTTGGTGTCAACACACTATGAACTGTACTATAGTCTGCCATTTCCCCCCTTATTTTCAGAAACTGATGTGGAACAAGAGAATGCTACTTTCCATTTATGTAAACACATGCAGAATAAGCTTGTTTGGAAAGGAATTGTAGTCGGTGGGAGGTAAGCTTCTCTAGGAAAGGATTCTAAATATGAGGCTCCACAACCAAGAAAGCTTTATAATTGGCAATTATTTCTTGAATCTCAAATGTCATTTGGAACAAGGCAAGAAGCTCTCTTGATGCATGTAAGCTTCAGGTAAGCTTGTGTGAAAGAAGATGAACCTCCCGTAATTCAGGTCTGAAGCTGTATCATAACCACCAGTCCTTTGAACTATGGTTGGAAATGTAAGTGCGTGGGGGGTGGGGGGTAGGTAGTGGGGCTTCTTAAGAACTGAGGAGATACAGTCTTTATAGCAACATTGTTTCACAGTACACCTATTAAGAGGATTTTCTGAATGTGTGATAACAGCCAAGCTATTTAAAGCCACAAACTTACTTCCAATGTGTGCATAGGAGTATTGCTTTAGTATTGGTCAGCACTGGGAAATTTGAGGCCCTCCATTTGTTGTTGAACTAAAATACCCTTCAGTCCCATCCAGAATGACCCACAAGGAGAAATGCTTGGAGTTTAGTTCAGCAAATTTGGAAGGCCTGTGGCTCTATACCCATAGCACAGGTAAAGAAAAAAGTATTTTCTTTGTTTTGCTAATATTGAATGACTGTGGTCCATCATTTCTGTTCATTTTTGTGCTGTTCCATGTATAATTTTCTATCAATTTAATGAGAATTGAATGTATTTACATTTATTTCCCCTGTTAAAAAAAAACAAAAATAGAAGTGGCTTAGTCAGGGGATGGAGACACCCAAAGGCATGTACAGTATAAGAAGCCCTTGAATAACATATAGCCTTTGACATTATTAGTGCTTCAGATTCTTTTGATTGCTTTTTCAGTTTTTGAGTAACAAAGAAAAATAATTACAAAATAATAGGATAAATTCATAAATATGATGAAAAATAAATGGTGCTGCATAGAGCATGCTAGTTTTAGTTTTTTTTTTTAAATATGAAGATAAAATAACTCCACAATAAACTATAAAATAAAAAGTTGCTTTGATACTCCAACTTGCAAAAAGGGGGCATTTCTTCTATGTTAATCTAAAGCCTGAAAGTCTAATTAAGTGTAACTTTGTAGTTTATTCTAGAACCTAAGATAGCTCCAATGCTTTTAAGGATGGCACCCTCCATACATGTTGGTTTATAACTCCTATCATTCCTTGCTCACATGCCAATAGGATCATGGGTCTTATAGTCCAATATTTCTAGATGATAAACAGGGGAAGGCTAGTGTAATCATTTACGCAAATTATTTTCCAACTGGTGCATTTTAATTAATAAACTGAGAAGGATCACATGAACATTTGTTTTAATTGGTTTTTATATTCACTTTTAATGGTTGGTTTTGTTGTATGCTGCCCAGAGTCACCTTGTGTGAGATGGGCAGTCATATAAATTTGATTAAATAAATAAATAAATAAAAAAATAAAAAAAATAAACATTGTCATTTGTTCAGTTGGTTAGTTTCTTTGTAGAAATAATTGCTGGAATATACAGCTCCAGAGGCTCCTGCAGTGGTAATGCTGGGGGCATCCCTTAAATTGTGCAGGATTTTCAGTACTGGCAATGATACACCAACCCAGTAGGGCAATTTAAATATCTCTTGCAATGTTATAAATGACATGTAGTTCTAGTTGAGCATTGCCTCCATCATTAGCTAATCAGGCAATTCCAGAAAGGAGCCACTAAATCTCTAAAGAATGTGGAATATTTCTATGCTGACTAGAAGCATTCTGTGGCATTTCAGGCATTCTGCCCTGGCTCAACCATCTTCAGATTTTTGAAAGTCTTCTCATAAAAACTAATCTACCCTTTCTCCCTTGCCACCAGTTATTCATGAAGTAAGATTTTACAACACCTGCTTTATGTCACCTCTCTTACTTCCTTCAAATACTTTCTCAGACTCACTTCCAAACTCCCAAGTTTTTTGGGGACTTAGCTTGACACCAAACCTATGTGTGTGCAACTGAAACTGTCACATTTCCCCCCTACTCATTTGCTTTGACTGTGATGATTGTCTATTTCTGGGATGCTCTGCAAAACGCTATACACAACCATACCAGGAGGAGGAAAGGAAAAGGAAAGGAGTAGAAACAAGGAACAGAATGGAGGAAGATCTTTCTGTATTACTCCTTCACAAGAAGGAAAAAAAAACATGCCCAGGAGAGTCAAGTCAAAAGTGGCTTCTATGCCTGGAAAATGGATAATTATTGATATAAAACAGAAGTCACTTTCTTTTGCCTGTGCCATGACATTAATCATGAACACTTCCATTACTTAGAGTAATAGAGGAAGAGCAGACCTTGCTACAAGGAACGAATTCCCTTTCCCTAATGTTAGCTATTTGCTTAGTCTAGGAGTCCTAGAATGTGTGTTGCAGTTATACTTCTGCTATTGAGAAAACTGCTAATGTGCCATAAATTAAAAAAAAATTTTTTTCCCCCACTTATTGCTATTCCACTATAAGATAATATAGAATTGCTGCAAATCTCCACATTTCACTGCATTTAGGGGTTGTTTTTTTTTTAAAGATTCAAAACTTGCTGTGTTTCATTCACATTATTGAATTTAAGTAAAGCAAGATGTGAGGAAGAGAGAGAATTCATGTGATTGTGCCATTGTAACAGCATGATGATTTTTAACTGCCATAAAACAAACAAACAAACAAACAAACAAAATGAAACACTTTTTCATTTAAGGGACATTGAATGGCCCTTGATTATTGACATTTATTGACATTTTTGGCAACATACATGCCTATGCTACTAAGATGACAGGCTAGAATAATAATTATGATAGAGTTAAATTAATACAGATTAAGTCCAGGCAGGATCAGATCAAGCTCGTAAAGCTACAGTGGTTAAAACAGTCCTCTTACAAGAGGGACAAAAATAGAACCTTGGACAGCTCCAAAATGAGCTCAAAATGAACAGACTTTCTCATTCCTACTGTACAACTAGGCCACTTGGATTTGGTTTTTCAACTGTCATAAAAGCATGAACAGTAAACAAAGAAATAAATAAAGTTCAATGAGAAAAAAGGAACAGAATAAACTGATTAAGCATCTAGTGCAGGGTTTTTCAACCAGGGTTCTGTGGAACCCTAGGGGTTTCCTGGGAGATCATGATTTATTTAAAAAATTATTTCAAATTTGGGCAATTTCACATTAAAGAGGTCAGTTTCATTCTTTATTTTTAGTTTAAGAACACAGTGCGTATATACAGGCCTACACATGAAATAGATATAATAATTTTGTAACTTTTGTCCTATATTTGAGCTTGAATGTGCAGGCTCCAAGGCCTGAAAAATATTTCAAGGGTTCCCCTAGGGTCAAAAGGCTGAGAAAGGCTGATACAGTGTGAGGTGCAAAGCTCCAACCCTGAGATTAACTAATGAGGTGTTTCTCAACCTTGGCAAGTTTAAGATGTGTGGACTTCAGATCCCAGAATTCTGGGAGTTGAAGTCCACACATCTTAAACTTGCCAAGATTGAGAAACACTGAACTAAAGTATCAAAAGGCATGCCTAATTTTTCAATTCTGAGAAGATAGACGTTTGGCTGGGAAAAATGTCTGAGTTGAGCTCTCTGACCTGGAAAGCCTTAATTTAAGCACTGCCCTGAGAAAGTGCTCTGAGTCTCCTTTCCATGAGAATCACCTGCCATTCACTCTAAGATCTGAAATGACAGCCATATCCTAATTAGCTTCTTTTGGGGACAAGTAATTTGACTACTTTGCTGCCCTGCTATTCAATTTGTTTTTTCATACCAATCAGTGCTCACTCTCCAACTGATCAGCAGGGGGAACAAAAAATAATCCAATCAGAGTCTGCAGTTCCTGGACCCACAAAAATCCTTTCACCCCACTCCACCCAAAAAGGAAATTAAATAAACTGCTAGCATCCTCCACTTACATTTTCAGGAAATATTGTCTGTATTTGTCTTATTTTTACAATATATATCTGGGTGGTTGCTATAAAGGGGAGCTTCTGGCTGCAGAAATGTCTTCTTGCATTTAAAAGATTCTTGTAAGCTGTGAAGGTAAAATAATAGCATGTCAGAATTTTTCCAATCAGACATTTTTCCCAATAGTCTAACAATGATTGCATGCTGCAGGAGTGGGGGAAGGTGGGAGAGATATATTCTTTAAAAATGTCTATATATAAGCTCCAGAAAGAGGATGCCAAAGCTATATGGGGGGGAGGAGAGAATAATGGCTACCTTGAAACAGGAGGCAGAATGAAGCAAAATGTTGCTAATGGACGAATTCTTATATACAACTTTTGCTGAATTTCAAAGGGGACCAAAAAAAAAATCCACCCAAGTTTTCTAGTTTCAAATAAGTGGGTACAAAGCTAGAAATAGGTTGACTTATTTCCACAAGATGTTAGCTTGGCCAGTGTAATGGTAGGTTTGTGGTTACCTGAAAACAATGTTGACCTAATAGCCAGGAAGACATCTGTGGGCAGCTGAAGTTATCAAAATTTCATATATTGCCACAGGCTGAATCTTAATTTGATTAAGATAGAGAATATGAAGTATACATTTCAATTACAAAGGAAAAGGCAGGGAGTGTGATAGAATACAGCCAGAATTCCTTTGCTCATAGGTATTATGAGTTCCTCTCTCAGAACAAAATACGTATTAGATTTATTCAAGAAGATGCTAGATTGCTATGAATGCAAATACCAGCCACACATCCATACTAGCTAATGTTGGATTTCCCTATTAAAAATCTCATTTTAAACCAGGAAGTTTGCCTCCATTTGGAAAATGCTGGCCTATTTTACACACTTGTTTAACAGAAGAGAAGAGGCACAATCTGATAGTGAATTGGTTGCATAACTAGAACTTAGTTTGTTCACATTACAATGAATGAGTCAGTTTGGTCTAGTGGTTAAGGTGCTGGACTAGAAACCAGGAGTCTGTGTCCCGCCTTAGACAGCCAGCTGGGTGACCTTGGGCCAGTCACTCTCTCTCAGCCCAACCCACCTCACAGGGTTGTTTTTGTGGGGAAAATAGGAGGAGGAAGGAGTATTAGGTATGTTTGCCACCTTGAGTTATTTATAAAAATAATAAAGGTGGGATAAAAAATTAAATAAATAAATAAATAAAACATTATGGCTCCTGGCTCAAAGTGACACATGAAGAAGTCACAGCCTTTAGCTCATGTTAGTAAATTGTAAATTAACTAAAAGGAGTCAGGTAGTTTCTGATCTAATCAATTTTATTCTAAAGCAATTTTTTGTGAGAAAAATATTCCTGTGAGGTGGGGAGACATAGCCTTATGAAGAAAACACTTAAAATAAGCAGGGGTAACTCACCAGATTTTTTTAAAAATAAAAACATTAAAATCTGTGAATGTGAATTCTGATTGAGTAACTGAATAGAGGATGATATATACACACATGCAGATGTGAATTGAATCAATTTAAATAAAACATTTAAACATTTTTATGCACATAAAGATGAATGTATGTGTTTATGTTGTTTGCTTTTTCGAGATGCAGATCTGACAAAATAAGTAGCCTTAACTTTCCAGTGGGATATTCCAGCACATTTCTTCCATTATTAAAATATTGTGATGGGAAAATATATCTACCAAAATTATCTTCTTTGTGCAATTCTTACAGCCTATCACATGCATCATCCTATGGATTTCAATGAGAGTTACTTCCAAATTATTCCTAGCCTTAAATTGGTATGTCTCTGGACCTGACCCAAACACCTTCAACTTATTTAGAAAGAACATTCCATCAAAATTGGAGAGGCTTCTACAAACGTATTGAGGTCTGAAATGGAAGGCTTTTAAAACAACTAATAAAAGTATGCATATAAAATCAGCTATATGTTTTGTGATAGATTTAAAATGCATTAACTGTAGTACAATTAATTCAAGTATCTTGAAAAGGAGAGGATGTATTAAGGATTCTTAATATTTCAGGGGATGAAAACAATAAGATACTGTACAATAGCAAGCTAAACCTCACTATCTCTAAAACTACCCATGATTCCAGTGAACGACTACTACAAGAAAGAAAGAAAGAAAGAAAGAAAGAAAGAAAGAAAGAAAGAAAAGGTAGACAATGTATTTACAGAAAAGTATCTATTTTTCTGCAAAATAAGGTAAGAATAATAAGTGCACATTTCCCTTTGATGTGTGGGGCACATGCTCTTTTAAGGACAAATTCTGTATTTCAGAGATAGTGTGCATATCGGGAAATGAAATGGTTGTTATGGCAACAACTCTCAAAAGCAACTACTTAACTGCGAAATATGTTCTATACAACCATAGAAAAATGAAAACATGAAAACAGAGACAGGGAGAATGGCCAAACAGAAGCAGTCAGAGATGGTGAGAGCGTTGCTGATTTACAGGCACATAGAAATACAGAAGAAAGCTATTCATTTTCATTCCATCTGAAGTGAAAGTTTAAAGCTGCATCTGTTCATGGTAGTTTAATAAGTTTTTCTTTTTTGAAAAAGGATGCTTTCCCTTCAGTGATTAAAAAATACTAAGAGCAATAATGCCACATCACATATGTAAAATCATTTTTAATGCTACAATACGTCAAGATGAAAGAAATAGTCTTCTCCTTTGGTCCTTGTTATTATATCATGCCCCAAGGGCAAAGATAATAAATGTGGCCCATAGCAGAACCAGGTGTCCAGCGCCTCATTCCCTCCCCAAAATACTTGCTTTAAAATGATAGGATTTTGTCCAACAACCTCTTCTGCTCACAGGTCCCAGAATCCTCAGAAAATGGAGGCCTCTCATGAATAGTGTGAACTGTGGAATTGGGAAGCTAGCAGAAGTGGGGGAGAAGGTCTCTGAATTCTGGCTGGCAGAGTGTTCCATGATTAGAATAATTCATCTGCAAGCACCACTGACTATCAGCCATCCATGGTTTTCAATGTGGCATAGCATTATGGTTTGAATAATACCAGGATGATCCAGGTGGCATAATGTTATGGCTTGAACCTGGGCTATGATGATCCAGGTTCAAGTCTTAACATGGCCATTACCTGTCCCTTACTTAATATGTAGCCAAATGCAAAAGAACATTGTGGCCCATTGCATGAGGAACTGTGGCTGCTGAAACCCTGTAATGATGGTATAGTCACAGGCAAGTTCATCGATTGATTGAGGTCTCATACATTTGACATGCTCACTATATTTTTAAAAAATAAGTTTTTCTCATGGAGAATAAAACTAGCCTCCATACCTCCTGTTTGCTCTATAGCAAGGAGAGAAGGCCATATGGAGTGAACTACCTACAGATCCATGGCCAATGTGCCTTACCCTAAGCTGTGGATATAACCCCCCATAATACCTCTAAAAGGTGTAACAAATTGTACTATTTATATGACAGGAGGATACAATTATTAAACACATTGCTAAAAATTAAGTCCATTGGATTTCATGCAGTTTCTTGGCAATGGTTTGCCACTGCCTCTTTCTGGGATGTTTTGTCAGTTTCCCAGTCTGCCTGATAACTGTGGAATTTCCTGGAGGCTTCCCATCCAAGTACTACCCACGTGTTATCTTGCTTAGCTTTTAAAAAAAAAAAAAACGACTGTGACCATATAGTTGAATTTTAATTAATTCTAAATCTGTTTTAGTTTTGTCCTCTCCCCCATATTTGGCAGGGGGGAGGAGCTGCGTGCTGTGTGTGGCCCTCAGACTTTGTGCATCACAAGTCTAGCTGCTTAGAAAACACAAACAAATAAACAAACTCAACAGCTCTGCAGTCACCATGCTTGTTTAAGGTAAGAATAGTGCTCTCTTGTCATAATGATTTGTGTGAATTAACAATGTTGGGGATCAGCAAAACCAATGCCCTTTTTTTATTCTAAATTTTTTACTTCTCCAAGGGTCATTTCCTAGGTTCACCGAAAAAGGGGTGGATGGATGGGTGGATGGATGGGTGGTTAGATAGATAGAGAAAAGCAACTGGCACAAATTAACTATTCTTGCCTGTAGTTTGTTAGCTGCCATTTTGAAATGTATGCACTGTTTATCACTTTGACTATCCCAAAGTATTGTGTGGTGTTCATTTAATGTACAAGTTCATTCCTTGTTGTTGGAAGGCTGATATGGGAGAATAATCAGAGTTTTAAGGCCTGCCCTTGTAATTGGGGGAATACTGAGACAATGTCACATTTGTTTTATCCTAAATTTGCCAGACCCTAAAATAAAATTGAATAATGTGATCCTAATATTATTCAAAAACTTACAATGTTTGGCTGACTACTTAATTTTACATGCTTGTGATTCCTTTCTATGCACCGTTACAATTGTTTTGAATGTGTGTGTATATGTGTGTATGAGGAGGGTTGTTATAACAGATTTGTGGAAAGAATTTTAATTAAATATAAGAATAGTAATAAATTTGTAGCATATTTATGTTGCTTTAATATGTTGAGATTTTTAAAAAAATCACCTTGTTGGGTATTATGATGACAGATGGTCTTTTAATCACAGTGCCTACATGCATGTGGACATGTGTGCACACACAGAATATTAGATACCATCTTGGGACTTTAGATATCAAATTGCAGACTGGACAATTTTTTTTAAAGCATGTAATGCTTCAGTGCTCATTTGAACCTATTGATAACTGTCTATCTTTGCACTCTGCTGTTCTGTATGGGAGCCTTTTTGCTTGTATTCAAATGATTCAGTTGACACCACCATCCTACCACATTCCTGTTTGGAGGTAAGCCCGTTCCTCTTGGAAAGCAAGAACTTAAACCTTGGCTTAAAGGGCAAGTGTCCAGGATTTGCATGCTTACAATTTGCCTCCAGGGCCAAAGAGACAATTGCTGTCTTGCAGGATACTATAGGTTCAAAAGAAGCATATGGCTTTCTGTTTTTGAGCCTGCTTATTTTGGTGCTCTGGGCAAACAAGCACTTTCATCTAAATTATGTACAGCTGCATTGGGTTGGTTATACTGAGATAGGTGAACAGGAAGATGAAAGGAAGCCCTAAGGCTCTGGTAGCAGCTGCTATAGCCCCTCATTTGAATAGGAAGCACCAATTTTAAGAAGTCTTATGTCCTGGGTCCCAGGTTTGAATTAATCTATCCAAGGCCAATTGCCACTTCTGCTGCCCTTCTAGTTCAAGACAGGAATAAAAGGTCAAGTAGATGGGCTACAAGCTTAGTTCTCCAATGCCCACAATGAAATCTGGAGATAAGATCTGTATGTACAAACATTACTTCCCCATTTTGCCCCAAAGCTTTCATTGGGCTCGAAGGATGACTATTGTAAGACATGTTCATCCCTTAAAATCCAAATTTTCATATCTCAAAATTTGTTTCCCCTCTTCCTGGACCGCTAGAGCCATAATGGATGAAAACTGGGCTCACTTCTTTTCACCCCACTGTCAGGTCCAATAAAGTATGATCATTTATTTAGTTTATTAATATTAGGAGGCAGCATTCAATTAGAGCAGAATGCTAGGTCACGCTCTTGATCAAGCCCAGTTTTGGTTACCATTGCACCTGGGGAAGGAGATCTAGAAGCAATGCCCCCAGCAATACCAAATTTTCTTTCATGTTTTTCCCTGAAACATTTTTGGCCCCCAGTGCATGAAAGTTCAGAATACCTATTTTACTGACAGGGAGAGTAATGATACAATTTTCTATTAATGTTATAGATAAAAGTCTTAGACTTTTCATCAGTTGGAATAATTTTCATCTGCTCTTCACTGCAGGCTTTCCAGAGATTACTGGTATTCTGAAAAAAGATGAGTGAGCTCTTCAAGGTTTTCTTCTAAAGGATTTTTTGGTGGTTTCTTGAAAAGAAGTGGCAAAACCTGGGAACATTTGCAGAGCCACTCCAAGTGCTTAGAAATAAGTCTTTTCCCACTGCCATCTTGTTCCATATCCCCAGTCGACCTCTGCTACCCTATCTACAGAAGCTTCCAAGACTCTTCTTGCTCCTATAATTTGTTGTAAAGACAGTACTGTAGTGATGAGCAAAGAAAAGAAAATAGGAACTCTTCTTTGGCTTGGACCAGTATCTAAGAAAAAGGAGAATGGGGTGGGGAGTTTAAAATTCACCTTGGCCTTAAGGTGGACTTTAAGAAGCCCACAACATTTGTTTTCAAGATTGTCTTAGGGGAATTTTAGTGGCATCTCTGAATGAATATCTGGCCTACACCGATGACATTGATTTTGGCAAGCATTGATGTGAGTACAGTGTTGACACTGAATTATACCAGGTCAATGATTCATTGTTCCCTGGAAGCAAAATCAGATTGTATAGGAATATGTGCCTACCCATTTCTTATTTAGGGATCTGTGCGCTGATCTAAACCAAAGCTGGGGGAAATCCAAATAAACATAATACTACACTCTAGTCCCACTTATATAAATCAATGGAAGCTACTGTAAATGCTTAAATCTATTTTCAGTGGGGTTGAAATGCAGTTCATTTCTTCTATATTGCATCTATTCTGCAAATACATTTTACTTCTTAATCAAAAGAAAATTAACTATTAAGAGGCTATACTTAGAAGCATGCACTAGAAGAAGATTTTTGCATTCATTCAACAATATTTTCTCAAAGCTATATCATGTAGGAATGTTATGTAGCAAAAGGATCTTTGGAAGGCCAGATATTTTTCATAGATTTAATTAGAACTCACTATACTTCATTTTTTCTTAGCAAGCATAGATCGATCATGGCTCACACTAGCATATATTAATGTTCAGCAGCTAACTATGGCCATGAATGTTTGAAGCTTTAGATCTAACTCACATGGGTAGGAAATCTGCTGATTGTTGAGAGCCTCACCAAATACCAGAAGCCATCATGTCTGGGATGATGTGAAATGGAAGGAGCTATGATTTCCTAATATTTTTCTTAGGTTTTGAGATAGGGGAAGTTGGCTTATAAAAAACTAAATGATATGAATCCCATTTTAGTTCTGTGTGTGTGTTTCTCACCCCATAATGACAGGAAATCATTACATCAGTTTCTGGGCATTGTAGTTAAAGATGGTTTGATGGGCTACAAGGAAGTTATCTGAGGACAGCCTGTTGCCTTGCAATGCAACATCCAGCCCATTATTTCTGAAACTCTCCACAAAATTGCAGGAACAGCAGGAATCACTGAATAGATTGCAGAAAAGAGTAAACTGTGCATTCTTGTTGGGAGAATGAGTTGTCTTTGTTGGGGAAAAGATAAGGAAGGGCATGGCAGAGAAAACTAAAACACTTGAATATGCAGGTTTCTAGCAAGACACAACTAATATACCATGTTTGAGAGACTTCTAAACATTCTTAAGCCTTGCCTGAAGAAATAGAGGGAAGTGGAGTGTGAATAAACTGTATACCCAGAAAGAATTATGAAGTTAACATTCTCTTTCTTTTTCTGCAACATCACACTAGTCCAAGCTTCCAGGCAAAAACAGACAGCAGATAACTAGATCTCAATTTAGACTGGTAGGTATGACAGCTGAAGAGAGAAATTTATCACTTTCACCTGAATAGTCTGGAATCCTCTTTTATGCATGTCATTTATGTATATGTCCCCAAAGGCAGAGTACACATTTATAAATTAAAACTTTCCTGAATACATCTTTTGTGGGGCTTAAGAAACTCTTGAATAGATTTGTAACATTAGATGAAGATCTATATATTTGCCACAGATTGAAAATGGATTTAAAAACCCATCCTTTGACTTGTGAAAAAATCCAGGTTTTAGAAATCAAATAGCTAAATCCACCTAAAACTAAAGTACTTGATTCTTGAAGGTTTACTGGCAGCCTGATACACTGAAATTAAGAAATAATGTAGGGAACTCTGGTGTATTAAAAATATCACCCAAGAGCTTAACTTCTCTCTGCACGTATGACAACTGTGCCTCAAATGTTTGCCTAAATTGTAAAATTAGAGAGGGAAGGTGAACAGAGATACCATTTCTGATTTTATCTGGTGGAAGGTAAATAAATATTTTAGTAGGGAAGGAGAATATTCTGATGCACAATTTAAGGCTAGTTCTTTCATCCCCCTGAGATTAAATTTAACCACCAGAAAGCATTATAGAACGTAAATTTTGCAAGTATGCAAAAGTACATTAATTAAACCCTGGGAGGACATGGAGGGGGGGGGGAAGGAGGAATAAGTGACAAAACATGTTACAATGTCACCATGTAAGCTGTACCCCTTAGTACAGGTAGTCCTTGCTTAGCAATCACTCGTTCAGCAACTTTTCGAAATTATGACAGCTCTGAATGAGGGGGACTTACAACCGGTCCTCAAAGTTGCGGCCATTACAGAGTCCCCATGGTCACGTGCTCGCAATTTGGGTGCTTGGCAGCCAGCTCACAATTACGACAGTTGCAGTATCCCGTGGTCAAGTAATTGCCATTTGTGACCTTCCCTGCTGGCTTCCCACAAGCAAAGTCAATGGGGAAGCTGGCAGGAGGTTGCAAGTTGCTCCTGCTCCTTTTTCTCCTGAGGAGCCCCAGGTGACATTGGGATCTCATACTCAGTAGCACCTGCCTGTAGCTCTGGCCTGCCAGCTTGCTCACCTGGTGTAAGCAAGCACTTCTGGATTCCTGCCTCTTCCCACCTCTCAGTCATGTGAGGTTCTCCCTTAACGACCCACACAGTCCTTGCTTAATGATGGCAATGGAGACTGCTGGGATTGCTGTTGCTAAGCAATGCAGTCACGTGATAACCCGAGAACTACCTGTATTTGCATATGATGTTATAACCCAGATACAAAAGGCCAGAGTTTGCATTATGATGGCACAACACATATTTTGGTATTTGGCTTTATCATAACTAACTGCAGACCCCTGTGGGAGGTCATAGACTCTGTGTGGCTTTAATCTCTTCTGGAGGCCCCCCAAATCACATCACTCAAAGCCACTACTAAATAATGGGAACATGACTTTTGGCTTAAAGAGTAAAATAAAATTATGGTATTACACACCTGAGATTATAGTCCATAGCTGCAAAATGGTCCCCCTAAATTAAAAAATTAAATCCATATTAAAAATGCTAATCCAACCTTACCCCAACCTGTAATGCTCCTAATGTGTTGAAACCTCCATCCAACATTCCATCTAGAGATTCCACATTTTGTTTTCTCCTCTTAATGTTCCTTGCTTTATTGGGATTTTTATATTTTGGTTTGTTTGATTTGCATTCACATTTAAAAAAAAATCTTTGGTATTTGTAAGAAAAGCTTTTTTAAAATGTTTTAATTTTAAAAAAGAGATAACATTGGTGGCAGGAGCTGACTCCATTTTTGTATGGGTTTCATTGGTATGCGGAGTGAATTCCAAATTTTCACCCATCATATAACTAATTGCAGTAAATGCCTTATTTAACTCCAAACCCCTGCTAGAAATTGGTGTGAACATTTTGGCTCTACCCACTCTGTAGCCCTCAGGGCAAACATTTTTTTTTTACAGTGTACTCTTTGGTACATGAAAATTTCCCACTCTAATATAACTGAAAGAGATAACAAGAAAGCTAATGTCTATGTAGAGATAATGAAATCAAGGCTAATGTCCATCCAGAGAGGATGAAATAGGACTCCCACTAATTAAAGTTGATGCCCTTTAATTATTAACTGTGTGTGGTTTTCTTTCTTGGCATCCTGATCTTTGTGGTGTTTGCATGCATTAAGAAAACATAATTAAAAAAACAACACTAAAACACTCTGTATTAGAGCTGTACAAACTGAGACCCAGGATTAGCAGCCCCCACACAACCTTCAAAAGATATAACTACGTTGTAACATTTGACTGTGACAGAAGAAGAAACATTACAGATCAGATTGGAGATTAATCATATGTACTACATTTAAAGTTACCAGATGTCAATGTCAACAAAATTAAGCTAATTTAGTTTTTTTCTGGCTCCACCTTTGGACATTCAGCCAAATGCAAGCCTCAGCCCAGATTTAGCCTCTGCTGTATATTAATCTTCCTTAAAATCTTTGCCCCAAATAGGGAAAGAAGATCAGAGTTCAATCTAAGAAAGTGGATTATGGTTTAGGTGCTGTACTGGAACAGAGGAAACTGAGGTTCAAGACCCCTCTTGAACATGGAGTATCTTTCAGACATTCTCCCTCAGCACAATCTACTTCATGGGATTGTTATTTTAACCCTACAAGGTAGATACCCCAGGAAACTTCCACAGGAAGACTAGAACTATACTTCATTAAGACAGGCTATAGTAACAGAATTTTGCAAGTCTGCCTATGTTTTCCCTTCCCTCCCTCTTATACCTCATGCAGTCAGGGGGAACCAGTCTCTTTCTAATACTTTCTTACCTCCTGTGTTTAACACATACTTCTTCTGCACCTGTTGTGGTCCTAATGGCTTTTGGATGTGTTCTTCAAAGTCATTTTCATGGCTCCATATAGGGACAAAAATCAGAGGACAGCCTCTCACATGCCACCTTAAGCTCCTGGGTGATGCTTGGAAATGGCCCTTTGGAAAGATGTAAGTACAGAATCTCTTTAAGGCAACTGTATCTTTTTTAACCCCTTAAAGCTGCTACAAGAAGGGAAGTGGATCAATGGCTGTAGCACTGTGGGAGGGGTTCTCATGCCTTTCCAATAGGGATGACCCCAATCTTTTCTTCCCTGAAGGACCAACAGCACCCAGGAAAAAATATCTGTTTTCTGCTCCCTCAGTATCACTACCTTGTCATCAGAGTCCACAGCAGTTGCTTCTAATATTAAAATGTTACTATCTTCTATATAACACCTGCCTTGGCTCTTGGCAGAGTAGGGATGCACCATAATTTTACATGTATAGGCAAGCAGTGTGTATGTTATAATTTATGGAGTACTTAAAAAGGCCCAACTTTATTTTGCTGCCAGAATAAAGTGATGATATTTGTTTCTTTGTAGAAATGATGCAAATACATAACTCGTTATAAACAGCTTCCCAGAAAAGCCTTGCGTGAAACATTTTTCTAAGAAGATGCAATCTCAAACTCTCTGACTACCTAGACTATTACAACAAACTAAATCTTTCTGGAGTCTTCAGCTTAAAATTTTTGTTTTGTATTATATGCATACATAGTTCAGGTATTCCACAGACCCAATTAATTTGAATGATACTCGATGCTAAGAAATGCTGTATGTGGAGATATAATAGTTTCATTTCATGGACTGCAACCATTGTTTGTTTCTGGAATGATTGATTAACCTGAGATCTCTCAACTATGTCAATTTAATTGAATTAGAATAATCTGTTGCAGCCTTCTTTGTTCTACAGAGATATGAGTGCATCACGGACTTCACAAATCAGAAAATAAAAAAATGAGAGTTTATACATTGTTTTAAGAATCCAAAACTTGCTACTACCCTGGCAAATTTACCTTTCAAAATCATGTCAGGAAGGTTCATATTATTGCCATTTTACAGATTCATCTGTGTCAGCAGGTATTTTTCCATGTGAGGCAAAATTGCATTATAGGATCAAATTGTAATTTTTGCAAGTAATGCTATATCCTGGTTGTTTATATTTTTGTGTTCCTTAGGTATTTTTGATCTCAAGACTCACCAAGACACTTCCTGTGACAGCAAAAACATGACCATTATAAATTTGGTTGTGCAGATCACTGAACGCATCAGGGCTCTATAGCCCTTTGCCGAGCTGTGTTGTCTTCAACAGTGGATATGATTTGAAAGCTGGCATTTTGCTGGGACAGTTTCTGCAGCAACCATGTGAGCCTTAAAAAGGACAAAGAAATTGTGTTCATGCTAAAATAAAATGCAAAACACCTCTTTTGAAGGATTTGCATAGCCCTATTTGGCACTTTTTGGCAATATCAGGTATTTACAGTATACATTTTGTTGTTTATTCGTTTAGTCGCTTCCAACTCTTCGTAACTTCATGGACCAGCCCACGCCAGAACTTCCTGTCGGTCGTCAACACCCCCAGCTCCCCCAGGGACGAGTCCATCACCTCTAGAATATCATCCATCCATCTTGCCCTTGGTCGGCCCCTCTTCCTTTTGCCTTCCACTCACCCTAGCATCAGCATCTTCTTCAGGGTGTCCTGTCTTCTCATTATGTGGCCAAAGTATTTCAGTTTTGCCTTTAATATCGTTCCCTCAAGTGAGCAGTCTGGCTTTATTTCCTGGAGTATGGACTGGTTTGATCTTCTTGCAGTCCAAGGCACTCAGAATTTTCCTCCAACACCACAGTTCAAAAGCATCTATCTTCCTTCTCTCAGCCTTCCTTATGGTCCAGCTCTCGCAGCCATATGTTACTACGGGGACCACCACTGCTTTAACTATGTGGACCTTGTTGTCAGTGTGATGTCTCTGCTCTTAACTATTTTATTGAGATTTGTCATTGCTCTTCTCCCAAGGATTAAGCATCTTCTGATTTCCTGACTGCAGTCAGCATCTGCAGTAATCTTCGCACCTAGAAATACAAAGTCTGTCACTGCCTCTACATTTTCTCCTTCTATTTGCCAGTTATCAATCAAGCTGGGTGCCATAATCTTAGTTTTTTTGAGGTTTAGCTGCAAGCCAGCTTTTGCACTTTCTTCTTTCACCTTCATCATAAGGCTCCTCAGTTCCTCTTCGCTTTCAGCCATCCAAGTGGTATCATCTGCATATCTGAGATTGTTAATGTTTCTTCCAGAGATTTTAACCCCAGCCTTGGATTCCTCAAGCCCAGCATGTCGCATGATGTGTTCTGCATACAAGTTGAATAGGTAGGGTGAGAGTATACAGCCCTGCCATACTCCTTTCCCAATCTTAAACCAGTCCGTTGTTCCGTGGTCTGTTCTTACTGTTGCTACTTGGTCGTTATACAGATTCTTCAGGAGGCAGACAAGATGACTTGGTATCCCCATACCACTAAGAACTTGCCACAATTAGTTATGGTCCACACAGTCAAAGGCTTTAGAATAGTCAATAAAACAGAAATAGATGTTTTTCTGAAACTCCCTGGCTTTTTCCATTATCCAGAGGATATTGGCAATTTGGTTCCTAGTTCCTCTGCCTTTCCTAAACTCAGCTTGTGCATCTGGCAATTCTCGCTCCATGAATTGCTGAAGTCTACCTTGCAGGATCTTGAGCATTACCTTACTGGCATGTGAAATGAGTGCCACTGTTTGATAGTTTGAACATTCTTTATTGTTTCCTTTTTTTGGTATGGGGATATAAATTGATTTTTTCCAATCTGATGGCCATTCCTGTGTTTTCCAAATTTGCTGGCATATAGCATGCATTACCTTGACAGCAGCATCTTGCAAGATATCAGGTGTTAATATACAACATTAACAATTTTAGGATTTGTCAGGAAAAGGGTCACTCACATTCTGGTATATAAGAAGCTGCCATCTAGTTTATTTTATTTTATTTTATTTTATTTTATTTTATTTATTTCATTTTATTTTATTTATATTTCAAATTTCCATCGCCCATCTCCCCCAAAAAGGGGACTCAAAGTACTAACCGTTTTGGCAGCTCTCCATAGTTTTAGACTGGAGTCTCTACCACTCCTACTAGAAGAGACTAAGTTTTTATTCTGAGCCTTTTTATGTGGTCATAGGAGCTAGAGCCCTTGTTGTTTCATCTCATATTCATTGCTGAGGATTTTTTAAATAAGAGCAGCAGTAGAATTAGTGGGGTGTGTCTATGTGCAATGAAATGGGCGAAATGGATATACTATAGCTGTTAAGTAACATGGAGACCCTTGATTGATTATGATTGTGTGCCATGAACCCTTAGTGACCACCAGTGATAGGTCTTCTCCAGGATGATCTCTTTCTAATCTGGTCCTTCAAGTCTTCCAATGAGGCACCCACTCCCATTGCCATAATACTGTACTATCATTCTGCTATGCTTCCCTATAGCAACTCCAACTTGATTAGTTACTCTGGCTAATAACTCTGGACTTAATCTGCAGTATTGTCATACAGCAAGTACTATTCTCTCAGTATTTCAGATTTATTTATTTATGCCTTTTGGCAATATCTGTGCAATAGTTTTGGACATAATATGTATTGAAAGAATAATTTTGAAACATTTGTATATGGTGATGTATCATCTGAATTTACATTCAGCGAAGCCTTGCTTTTCTTTGAGAGAAGGTATATTACTGCCCAATTACAGTTTCACCAACCTCTGAATTTTGGAATTGCTCTTTATGGTGCAATAATCACTTCCCATTCTGAAACTTTTGGTTAAAAATGTCTTCCTTTCTGTGAAAAATGAATCAGGAATACCTTATCTAGCAGTGTATATGTCTGTCACTGATGGGAGTGTCCATTCATGGCTAGAAACAGTGAAAATCTAGAAACATTTTCTCTTAGAAAATATACTCCTAGACGGATTAATGACTTGCTCTGTTGTAAAGATGGAGATGTAAGGCTGAAATACGAGACAGTAGCTTGCTCAAGATCTTTCACTTGAGGGCCAATAGATCTGCTGGAAACTGAATTATTCAACCTTACCTATTGCAGGTACAGAGACCAGTCTGGATTGCGAACATGAAGGGCCCAAAACTTTGTCCCACAAGTATCTGCTTGTAGTAAAGATAGTATGAAGTAGTCCTATTCACCATTCCAGCAACCTGCTATGCCTTTTTCCAGGATACAAGATTTCAATTCTGGGCTGGTTTTCTATCAACCCATCCAGGAAATGTTTGTTATAGTGTGGCCATTCAAACTGATCCTTCTTTATTAGCTTCCATTTGGATGAAGCTTTTTCACTCTAGAGGTCTATGCTACTTTTGCAAATTGTGGGTTTCCCTGATAATGCTGATTTCCCCCTTTCTCCTATATATATCTCCCTCCCTCCCTCATTTTCTCTCTCTCTCATCTTCTATATTGGAATGATGCTTCTAATAGTCCAATAGCTTTTGCTTTCAGTGCAGTCTAAATTTAGGACTAGTCTTTCAGGGTTTTTTCCCCTAAGATGGCTTCTGCAATGTTTTCTGTTGCTGGACAATGTTTATATATATATAAGAAGCCCATGTAGTAGTAACTTTTCTATGGACTTTTATTTGGTAGTATTTAAATAAAAGTCTTTGTTGTGTCATTTAGTTGATTGACTGTTGTCTGCTTTCTGAATTACTGAAACTTGATCTTCTGTGAAAGGAATTGTTTATAGGGGATGGAAGTGACCAGGGAATGGAAAACAGATTGAATTAAATGTTGTATAGTGAGTGCCAAGTTACATTTGATAGGGCTTTTAGTTTAATTACTTTTATTTAATTAAGATATGTATTCATCAAGAAAGTTCATATTAGAAAGATCTTGGACAGAACCTTTTTTGCTTATGATTTCTAGGTACATTTGTGATATTCCAAAAATACAGAGCACTCTCTTTAATTTAAAATGCATAATTTATTTGCTAAATGCTCAGAAATCATTACATGATGGACCACAAGTAATGACGTTCTTCCTATCATAAACAAATACTAATGTTATATTGCTGGCACATTTGGCATGCTGTTAAACTGGAGTGCTCATGAAAGAAGATTTTATCGAAAATCTGTTAACCTGTATTGTTCAGTATTCTATTACCATATTCTAACTAGCAAGATGAGTATATATGTTGATTGGGATAATATACGTATCAGGTGAACTTCTAATCTCTTCCATCAAGCTCCTTCAAAATAAGCTACCTTTTAATTCTCTGAAGCAGACTCCTTCAGTCTGATGGCCTGCAGAAGAAGACGCTGGCTGGAAATTTGGGGATTTGATGTCCAATATATTTAGAAAGTGTCAATATGGTGAAAGCTACTCAAGGATCATCCTATTGCACTGAACAGAATCAGTTTTTTTTGTGAAGTTCTACTCAGCTTCTTTGCAATGTTTTATTTATTCATCTCTCTTATCTTCTGCAATTAACTTTTTCAGTACTTCCTAGAAAACCAGCCACTGGTTATACACCAGTGTATAGAACATACATTCTTCTTCCACTAATGCCCATTTTTCCTTAAAATTGAAGATAAACTCTTTCAAATCATGTTTTCACACACATAGAGAAACAATATATACATACAGAACAGAAACTTTATTAAGGTCAAAGACCAATATAAAACAATACAAGATAAAAAAGGATATAGAAATAGAAGACTATGGTATGAAAGGCTGATACAGTGTGGTTTCTCTTCATGTAAATCTTTTGCTTTTTATACATACAAATATACACAGGGGCATCCATGGGGGACAGCTAAAAAGTCAACATGGTGGCCCTTTTTTGTGTGCATCAATACAAACATGACCACAAAACCGTATTTTATGATGAGCTGTATAAGAAATATAAAAGGTAGACTCCTACATTTGAAAATATATTTGAAATAAGGATCAGACAGAGAAGCCACATCAAATTCTCTGCAAGGAAGCATGTAGCTCATGGGGCATTTCAGTGAGGGCTATCACACCAGACCCTTCATCCATGTGGATGAACGTTACTTTAGAATCAGCTTAGAATTCAGGAACAGCACAATATGTAGGGTTGACAGAAGGCACAAGTCTTGTTAAATATGCATGACCAATATCTGTTTAATGTCCCCTCTCTTAACTGGAGTAAAGAGACTGCCAAATCTCCCACTTCTACAGTAGCTAGGAATTGTGGAGAAATGAAATTGACATTTGAATATAAACTTATCTTTGCATTTTTGAATGAAAACATGAACTGAAACCTAGTTGTTCTTCAAAATGCTCTTATTTTCTGAATTTTGCAACACAGTTGGGTAATGAAAATGTACATTTGGGGAAAGTATATACTAAAAATCTTATATTTATTAATATAAAAAATTTGTTGTTGTTTATTCATTCAGTCGCTTCTGACTCTTTGTGACTTCATGGACCAGCCCACGCCAGAGCTTCCTGTCGGTCATCAACACCTCCAGCTCCCCCAGGGACGAGTCCGTCACCTCTAGAATATCATCTATCCACCTTGCCCTTGGTTGGCCCCTCTTCCTTTTACCGACATATCTCTGGTTGTACTGATCCATTTAGTTTTCATGGCAAGAATACTGGGGTGGGTTGCCATTACCTTCCCCAGGGATTGCATTTAGTCTGACCTCTCTGTCATGACCTTCCCATCTTGGGTGGCCCTTCACAGTTTAGCTCATGGCATCATTGAGGTGCTCAAGCTCCAGCACTACGACAAGGTAACGATCCTTTGCTGAAGATATATAAAAAATATAAAATAAATTATAATAAAACACTTGTTTGCAACAGCTATATATTAGGCATAATTGCAAACAAAATGCTTATCTGGAAAAATACACATCCCAATACATAATAAATTTTAGTGCACTTTTTTTAATATCTAAAGTTCAGCAAGAAGCTGACAGAAGCTAAATTTAACATATCCATCTATCCCTACCCCCAGCTGTGAAGTTTCTAAGAACACCTGGCCATCCTCTCCTGTTTTTTCTTTTTACAGAAACATTTTAGATCTATCTCTTATCCAAAGTCATTTTCCATCTCTTAACAACCCATGTGCATGTGTATGTATACACACACTCACACACAAACATAGACACACAGACACATTCATGTACATATACATATGCATATAGTCTTCTTCAAGTCAAGTTTGACTCTAGTGTCTTCATGAATATCTTCTTGCAGTTTCTTTATCAGAAATATGGAAGGGGGTTGCCACTGCTGTCTTCTGAGATGTTTGTTCAACACCTCAGACCACCCTACAGCCCTGGAATTTCCTGGTGGCTTTTCTTGCAGGCCAAACCCTGCTTAACTTCCCGGCCCACAAATTCCATCTCTGAGGCTACACGCACCCACATAAAATGCTTAGGCATTAACACATAAATTCAGAATCCACTACAGAATCTCCACCAAGCTATAAAATAAATTAAATTAGGCCAGCAGGAGGGGCATCAGTGCTAAAGTAATAATTACTTCCCAACTTCACCTTATTCCATCACTGCCCTTAACAAAGGGGAATTAAAAATGGAGGCAACTAAAAACTTCAGTCTGCTCAGTACTAACTCTCATTTGTCTCCTTCGGCTTCAACTTCATCCAGGTATCTGGACTTCACCATCTTTCAAAAATACAATTAGTGAAGAATTTCCAGAGCAATGGTGCTCATCACACAGTTGAGGTGTGCATACCAGATATTAAGGTTCTTATTTCCAAGCCAGGAAATATAAATCAGTAATTTTCACATATGTATCATACATTATCAAAAGCCTTACTCATACTTGGTTGGAACAAAAAAAAAATAAATCTGATAATGGAGAGTCCCTCCTTGAGGGGCAGATGGGCAGTGATAAATTTGATAGATAGATAGATAGATAGATAGATAGATAGATAGATAGATAGATAGATAGATAGAGCAAAAGACAGAACATCAGAAATGCTTTTGTAATGTGTGTGACCATTCTGGCCAATGCATGTTTCACATTTTCTTTAAAGAGTGATTGAAGTATCTTTACATGCACACACTCACACATACACACATGAGAGGAGAAAATCACCTTTCCTGCTCTGACATATCAATTGTTTTTTGCACTGCTTTCCACTGTTTTCTTCAGTGCCCCCCCCCCAACTTAATTTGAAAGCTCTCACAGAAATAAAATTAACATAAATATTTATTCATCCAATATACCTTTAGATATCAAATATAGTTTACAAATAGTCTTTTTGTCTCCAACCCCCCCCATTACAATGAAAAACAACTGCACTGAAAAATATAATGCTGTTCTCTGAAATTCATTGATACCATGATTTAATGACTTCAATTCACTTTCTGCAAATGCAGAAAAGATAGAGGAAAATACAATTTATTCCAAATACTGATTTTTGCCCTGGTTGTACAATGTTCAGGTCATTAAATCTGCATGCCTAAACAGAGTCTGTAGAAGGCATGGACAAAATGACCAACAATCATGACCAACTTTCAAATGGAGATTCCCACCACTCTTGGTGTGTGTGTTTTAAATGTCAACCAATCAATACTGAGTATTCACAAAGTGAACTCTTCCTGACCAACTTTTGAAGTTTACTTCTTAACCTTCTAGCTTACTAAAGACATTTCCTTGACAGGTCAATGCCTAGTACTGTCACATTTCCCTGTACCTCTGCCATTACTCACTTCTATGATTATAATTTTCTGTGTATTGGGACATTAGTAGTGTAAGAGAAGGAGGCAAACTGGGCATATTGGATTTTCTTTTAAAGTTGGGGTTGTTAAGACGGCAAGTGGTGGTTAAAAGCAGCTACTTCAGGAGCGCAAAGGCTGAGTGCAGCAATTGCCTTGCACCCTTGCCTTATATGATGTCTGCCACTTCCATGCATAAAACAGTAGAGTGGATTGCATAGCTGCAGTGCTAGATTAGTAGTTCTGGGATGAAACATGTCTGGATTTGCTTCCATATAGGAGCCACTCAGTGCCAGCAAAGCATTGATTTCTTTTGGTCCTCTCAAAGCAGAATTAAACTACTGCTATAACACAGGATTTACCATATTATAGAGTTCTGTTTTTCTTTCCAAAAGTACATATGGCTGCTTCCATGGATTCCATGCATAGTTAAAAAGCATAGGAGGTAAGATGGAGTTTGAATCTGCTTCCGTAAGAAGATTTAGCAAATTGATGTTTTCTACTTATAACATTTATCCCTAATTGCTTCCTATGCAATAATGAGTATATTGCCCTGAGTCAATTAGTGTATTTCTTAATAAGTTTATTTTCTTTATTTTTCTAAAACAACTATAACAACAAAAATTCCAGTATGGTTTAATTATGGAACAAATTTGTTAATAATGCAATAGCTTTCTAAACAGGAAATAATTAGAAAATGACATTGTAAATAGGAAGTTCCAATTAATGATACAGTTATAGTGAAAAGCCTCAACAGAGTCTGCTGGTCTGCATTGGATAAGTCAGCTGCAGTTGCCTTTTGCATGGGAGTCATGGGGAGGAACTCTCCATATTCAAACTGATAAGAGCAGAATAACAAAGACAATGGAATGCAGTGCGTCTTCTTAAAAAGTGAATGCATGAAGAGTGGTCACAATTCTAAATTAAACATACAGTGTAAAACAGAGAGCTCTGCCTGGTGCATACTACTCTGTATCCTTAGACCTTCCTTCTAGCCAGTCTTGAGCATTCCACCCAGTTTGGCCTATTTTACACTTTGAAAAACTAATGATATACAGCCGTAAGGCTGAAATCCACTTGTAGCTAAACAGGCTTGGGACATACCCAACGTATTTTCACCATTTTCCATGAAAGCTGAAAAGAGGAATAGAAATCTTTTTTTGGGATGAGGGGGGAGTAAGCACTACTGAATTTAATGGAAATTACTCCCAGTTTCAAGTAGCAGACTCGGGCATGTGATATATTGGCAAATTACACATTTTGGACTAAGTATTTGTGGCTAGTTGTCCCAACTGAATAAAAACATGTAGTCCAAGAATCAGCAATATTTTTTTCTGCTGGGTACCATGACACAGTCTTGTGCAAAGGCACAAAACTCCCAAATCTTAAAAATTAAAAAGGTCCAAATCTTACAGATTTACTACAATATCTCACCTAAGATCTCATGAGTTCTCACCTGCAGACTTGTGGCATCCAATGCAAGAACATAACATTCTCTTGAAAATTGCCTTCTTTTGTTTTTTAAAATAAAATCTTAATGGGAAGGGAGCAAGGAAAGCAATTAGGGCTATGCTTGGCACCTTGAAGTTCACAGGCACTGCCCTGCTAACACCTGATGTGTTTATTCTTGCTATTTTATTTAATATTTAGATTTAGATCCTGTCTTTTGCCCAGGAGCTGAAGATTGCATATACAGGTCAATCCTCACAACAACTTTATTAGATTGAGTTAAGAGGAATGCCTGGCTCAAAGTCACCCAGGTTTCGTGGTTAAGGGTAAACTTGAACCTGGCTCTCCCCAATTCTAGTCCAGTACTTTAACCACTACACCATACTGGCCCCATAGACAATGTTTCTCAGGGAGTGGAGCATCAGAATCCATTCATTTGCATAGCCGTTAGAACTGACATACAAGCATAACTTGATGAGCCTTTTATCTGTCTTCATTAATACATAGGAGTCCCATGGTATAAGAACAACCCATTCAATTACATCTCAACAATCAGTGTAGGGCATTGTTTATATGTTTCTGAATCAAGCCCTCTTGCATCCCATTTAACTTTCAGATGTGTGCTGATCAAGGAATGATTTCTTAGGAATGGTCTAATGAAAGAACATTACAATTATTATCATCTGGCATTAGCATTTAATCCTTGCTCTAAATACACTCTCTGCAATTACACTGCGTTGCTTCAGAGTCCCGTCTCTCATGCTATGCCAGCTACATTTTAGATTTTGTCTATACAAAACTGAACTTGTTGTGCTGACAGGTGCAGCTTCTGTTTAATCTTTTGATCATAGAACAAAACATTCATCCTGATGTCTTTTGATCTAAGCAGTTTGCATAAAATCCAAGGCTGTAGATTCATATTTCCTTGCCTTCTTCATTCCCCACTTCCGGGGTTTAAATAGTATTCACAGTTTGCAGATAAATGATTCTAAATTGTCTCTTTTTACTGAAGGAACAATAATGGAAAGTGCTCATCCTTAATAGTCTCTTGGAATTTCTGTCTGAAAACTTCAAATAGTAGAATTTCTTACTAATTGGTAATAAAGAATTTTGCATATAGAATCTACAGTAGATGCAATATTGATTGCTGGTTGTAGCCTCCCTTTCTCTCCCCAAACCATAGGTCCTGCCAGGTTCAAAGGATGTGTAATAGTTTGCAAAAAAAAAGAAAACCCAGAAAAAAATGGCTTTGTGTCTACCCCTAAATTAAGTGTGAGGCTGTAGCAGCATGGCACAGAATCTGCTTTGCCTGTAGAAAGTACTAATGTAATTTCCTGTATCTCCAAGTAGAGCTGGAAAAGATTCCATATAGAGGTAACTGTTTCAGAGATTTTTCAGAGAAATTGTTTGGATAAATCAATTTCAGATTCAGATTGAGAAACTATTATGGATATATGGGAGAAAATGTAGGAAACCGGTGTTAAATTTATATTGTGTCATAATTTAAGAGAACTTTTATAAAATAATATATTGTTGGTATATGACACTGGTGAAGCTGTCAAAAATATACGAAGGAATATCAAATCAGTATTGGAAATGTGAAAAAGAAGAGGGGATTTGTGAAAAAGCAAAGAAATTTTGGGTGCAAATTCATACAATGATACAAAAGATACTGTAGATTAATATTACAATGAAACTGAAGTTATTTTTATTGGGTTTTATGGATGATGAACTAGAAAAGAAATATGGAAAAATAATATTGTATATGGTGTCTGCGGCAAGATTATTGTATGCACAAAGATGGAAGAATAATGAAATACCCACAGTAGAAGATTGGATTATAAAATTTTTGGAGCTTGCGGAAGTGGCAAAGCTGACCAGTCTGGTCAGGGAAAAAATTATAAACATTTTTTTAAAAGACTGGAAGCCTTATATGGACTTTTTATTGAAAGGAGAAAAGACTGAACTGGTGAATCATGGATTTGAGGACTAAAAAGGGCCAAGGAGGAAGGGGAAAGAATAAGAGGGCAATTACTCGATAGAAAGAAGGATGGAAATCATAATTTGATATTTTCTTTCTTTCTTTCTTTCTTTCTTTCTTTCTTTCTTTCTTTCTTTCATTTCTTTTTTCTATACTCTTTTTTTCTTATTCTTCTTTTAATTCTTTATATTTTTATTGTGTTGAAAAATTCTAAGAAAAAATACTAAGAAAAAAATAAACTATTTTTCACAGGGATGTCCACAGGAATGTGAATGTGAATTGCTTACAGAAATCAGTAGTAAAATTTTAGGTTTCAATATAGTCAGAACTGGGCACATGTTCATATTTCTCCTAAGCTAAGCAATAGTAGCAATAAACAAACACAAGTAAAATCTCAAAATGAAGAAAAAAATATGCTATTCAGGAACTCTGAAGAGAGCATTCCACAGCTCAAATTTTTGTTCTAGGCTTCCATAAGGCTTTCCATTTTCAGAAGATGATGCTGGGAGGCTACCACTGGCTCACTGTTCTTCCAAACTCCATCTTGTCTCCTATGCTTTTTAACTATGCATGGAATCTATGGAAGCAGCTATCTGTAGTTTTGGAATCAATGCTATGTGTTCAGTTTACTAGAAATTTTGTGAAATACAGTGATTTGATGAAACACCAACACCTGTCAAAAGAATTCACAGCAACACATTTCATTTCTATGGTTTACACCTGATGGTCCTGAATAAAAGAATGATTTTTTTTCTCCTATAGATTCAGCAGTCTGAGACAATCTACATCTGAGATTATTCCTTATTTCAGACAATTTTGACTAGAGAGACTTTATGTCAACTTCTAAATAATTGAACAAATAGTGGTAAATAATATTTTGTTTTGTATTTAACAATATTGTAGGCATTGGCTGTTGAAAAGCCTACATTTGCTTAAATAATCAATGTGGAGTGAACAGTCTAAAATATGTATCTTCCTAGATGACACTAGAACTGAGCAAAATATAGGCTGAATTTAGAAACATGGCAAACTTGATGGGAAAATTATGCTTCAGAATTACTGTATCTGTCATTGCTAACACCAAGAGAAGGGAAGGTACCATTTCTATGAGTAGCACAATGACAGATAGACTGGGTTTGTGTCCTGTTCCAGGCCAAACATGCACAAAACACACAAAGGAGGTGGTTGCAAACTTTGCTGTTAATTTTGTCAGATGATGTAATGGGCTGTGAGAACAATCTTGAGGAAGGGGAGGAAGAACTGCAACCAAGACAATGGTCAGATAAAAGAAACCTGAGTCCAAAGCAGAAAGGTAATTTGAGGAAATGTCTCAGGCTTGACCCTCCCTAGTGGTCTTGTAGATAAAGGCAGGGTAGAGGAAGGCACATTCAGATTTGCAAGTTCCTGTTACTGTAACCATATAATAAAAGTAGGATTAGCATTTGTAACTTTGTTTTCCCAGTCTGATCTACCTCAAAGGGTCAACAGACTAGTGGCCAAGCAGCAGGGAGAGTATGAACACAAAGACACATGCACAGACAAGAAATAAGTCCCCAAAATCAAACAAGCTTGCCTTTGCAAAAGTTCCAAATCCAAAACAGCGGGCACAAGATTAGTCAAAGCGAAGTCCGAGGGTCAAGTGTCACAGAAGTTTTGTCAGCTGACCCAAAGCCAAAGTCACAGGATCCAAAGTCACGATTCAAGACACACAGAGTCTGTGTTAATGGACAATTGTTGCCAATGGAGAGGCTTGAATTTGCTGCTCTACTTAAGTAGAGGCAGTGCCAGTATTACTCATTAGGAAGGGCATGGCTCCTTTCTTGCAATTATTATATAATAGTAGTTTCCTATGCAATAATTATATCAATCAATCAATCAATCAATCTACAATTAGATGCAAAGTATAAGACTGGTAAAGGCTTAATAATTCAAATCCTGACCAAGGACCTAAGAAAGATTAAGGCAGCATCTGAGAATATAGGCAGTTCCAAGCAGGTTTTTTTTTTTAAAAAAAAATTAGGGTGTTCAATCCAATAAATTCAGAATTTCCAAATATCGAGGGAGTCCTTTAGGTATTGCTCCAAGGGCTCCAATCACAATTGGTATAACAACAGATTTCTTTTTCCATAAGTGTTCAACTTTGATCTGCAAGTCTGGTATTTTGTAATTTTTTTCCAATTGCTTTTCCTCAATCTTCCTCTTCTTCTTCCTCCTCCCACCCCCCTTTTGGTCAACTCAAGGAAGCAAATGTATCTATAACTCCTGCCTCCTATTTTCTTGATACTGAACCATATTGCTGCATGTGTTTCATTATTGACTCTAAAGAGTTCTTTGTATAAGTAACTATAAGATCTTCTTCTTCTTCTTCTTCTTCTTCTTCTTCTTCTTCTTCTTCTTCTTCTTCTTCTTCTTCTTCTTCTTCTTCTTCTTCTTCTTCTTCTTCTTCTAAAGGATATTTGTGTCTCCAAGAGTGTGAAAGAGAAAGAAACAGCATATTAGTCTAGAACATTTTTGAAGTTTACCAGAATTCCTTAATAAACCAGATTAATCAAGATTTTTTTGGTGGGGGGATATAAAATCAGGATGATTTAGGAATGATTCAGGATGAAGTAGGGAGACTGTTATTATTATGATTTTAAACAGCACAAGGACAAATTACTATCTCTTCAGTTTATATTCCACAAAACTACAAAATAAAATGTTATGATTTTTTTTTCCCAATCACTTCTTGAAATTTCAGAAAGAGATCTTTGATTCTTGGAGATATGCAAGAATCATTTCCTGCAATTCAAGTGATTACTTCTTAGTATATGTTTCCTGTCTAGTAATTAAGAATTAACTCTTGTACTCTAAACAGGACTTTATCCCTAAATCCATTAAGTGAATTTCAATTGAACTGAAGCCAAATATGCTAGTTTCTGTAAACAGAACATTCCATTTTACTACATCGCATTGAAAATGGTCTTAGAGAAGTCCTTTTAGGAGCATATAAATACATTTGGTGCTCAGTTTACAAAAGGCTTAGTTAAGATGGTACTCCTAGGCAAGGCATTGATCTTGGATGAACATTTGTCCCTTTTTAACTAGTGTGCCATTTGTGACAGATCTTGGAGAAGGCAGATTTGTCTGTGGAAATCTGTGGTTTGCTCTTTAAATTACTGCAGTGTGCTTTACGTAGAACTCCCTTGCAACTAATGCAGAATGCTGCAAACAAATTATTTTCTGGTGTTGCTTCAGTTACCATGTTACACTACTCTTACATCAGCTACATTAGCGGCCAATTTAATTCTGGGCATAATTCATGGATCCTGGATCTCGGTTATAAAAATTTAAATGATAGGGGAAATATATGTGGAAGATTAGCTTTCCTGTATGTCTTGCCACCAAAATTATCAGATGATTGGTGCTGGCAATGGATCAGCCTAAACTGTAAACTGCAAATTAATTTTTTGGTAGAGTCTTTAAATAAGTATTACAGGGACCACCCACACCACAGGCCTAATTAGCTGATCTTTGTGCATGTTGCCTAGCAACCAAGTGCAACAAAGAAAGATTGCTTTTCAACCTTTTCTGTGTATGAGAGTGTTCTTTGTATGGTGTATATATATATTGCACAGCTCTCAAGCCTGTCCTGATCTGCTCTGAATCGTTTGAGCTGTATTCAGTCCACTTATTGAGACACCTTTGCTAATTAATTGTTAAGACGTGTCCCAACTGCAGGATTTTGACCCTGAGGAAATTAGATTGGCCCCGTCTTTCTTTACAGCAAAAGGCAAAACTCTTTTTTTCACTCGGGAGAAAAATGTATTAGCTCAGCACTCAGTTTTAAATACTGCTGCTTCTTCTGCTCTTAATGTTGCTATGTGTTATGCTTTTGTCTATGAAATGCATTTAATGTTTTACAAGTTGCCTTGGGGTAATATCTACCTTGAAAGGCAATTCAGAAGTAAGATTATATATGAAAGAAGATAAATAACTTCCAAGCTTGGATTTGGTCTTATTTTTTCATAGTTGGTAGAAAAATGTGTGTGTGGGGGTGGTTGCCAATTGTCCCCTTCTGGTCATGGCGTTTTCTTTCCCAACCAAACTTTTTGAACATGCTACAGTCAAAAGTGAACACAGTCCACAGTCCTCCAATGGTTTCCAGTTTCCAATTAAAAGGTTCAAACTGCAAGAAATATAAAAGACTCCTTTGCCTGAAAATCTTAAGAACTGCTGTTTAGTAAATGCCATTCTGGCCTGATGTACAACAGCTTTACATTTTTTTGTAAACAGGTTCACAAAAGTTACTAGCCAATTGCTTGCATTTTCTTACTTAAGTCATTTTTCAGGCACTGAAGGCCTGGGTAAAAAACTTTTTTTTTTTTGGTTAGGATGTCAGATTTCTTCTGCTTGATCGCTGCAAGGCAAGATTTACTCATGAAAAGCAGTCTAGTCAGTGGCATTATACAAGGCTGATCTTAGCTTATGGATGCCAATTTTTAGTATCATTATTCCTTTTTCTTTCTTGTCATATAAAATCCCATTAAAGAAGTTGTCAAGTAAACACGTTCAGTAACTGGCATATTGTGATACAGTCTTCTTTATCTTCTAGCAGTCTTTCGTGACCTTTTTGTTCTAGTTAACCTCATCTGTTTATGCATCTATTTACACTAAATAGGAACTATGTTGAAACTGCCATGCAGGGGACAAAAGCATTCCATATGGGGACAAATCTGCATTTGAAATTGTATTATTTCAGTTCTTAGTTAAATTAAAATTTATTTTATGCCAGGTCTCATTCACTAATGAAACAGCTGTCAGTGAGGAATTACTACTGGGCAGTTAGTAGAATTTAATTTCCAGCTAGACATGCATGACTAGGAACCTGCTGAAAGTCTTTCAAGGATAGGTAGAATTTAAATTTACTCATCTTGAGAATATTGATGCAGCAGTAAGCCAACAACCAAAAACCAACATTATAGTTAAATAATTGATTCAGAATCATTCCTACTCTTATAAAATGTATATGTTTGTGTTTAGGGAAGGAAAGAAATTTATTTAGTTTACATTTAGATAGTTTTGAATTTTCAGACCTCTCTCTCTCTCTATAGTCCCTTTGAGTCAGTGTTCACTCCTGGTGACTGCTTGGACATCTCCCTGCAGTTTTTTTGGCATACTTTAATGACATAAAACAAAATAATTCAGAATTTGGAGTTTTCCTAATTTTCAAATTCAGCTTACCAATAATAATTTAAAAGTATTTTAGAGGAAACTGTAAAGAAATTGATATATTCTTGAAAATAATATACAAAAATGAATTACATAAGGGGAAATTATTTCCAAAACTCTGCATATTAAAACAATGCTTATGGTTTGAAAAATGTACACCAAAAGAAATAAAAATGATAGTGTAAACAAATCTCAAGTTTTACATAATTCAGTTAACCTATTTGCAAAACTGAGAAACTATAATTGATAGATTTGCTCATCATTAAACTTGGTGATGACATGATTTCAACTAACCAATAAATTTTATATATACAGACTGCTGGGCTTTGATAGAGTGGAATGTCAAAAGAAATGAGTTACAAAAATTTGAAGAACATTGTGTTTATGTGTTTAATTTATAAGCTAAGTACATCTTATCTTTTTTAATCTGTTCAATTGTGCCAATTCTCAGAAACTGCCTGGACAAGTCTGTGCAGTTTTCTTGGCAAGATTTTTCAGAAGTAGTTTGCCATTGCCTCCTTTCTAGGGCTGAAAGAGAGGGACTGGCCCAAGGTCACCCAGCTGGCTTTGTGCCTAATGCGGGACTAGAACTCACAGTCTTCCGGTTTCTAGCCTGATGCCTTAACCACTACACCAAACTGGCTCTCCCTAAGTGCATCTTAAGATACCTCAATATTTATTTTTTCTTCTTACTGACTCCACAGGCTTAAAAAGAGTGTGTCACAGAATTTCTCTGAAGAATGTATAGGAAATATGTTTTTTCTTCTCCTCTGTGTTGATTGATGGGTAAAACAGGGAGAGAATCTTTGTTCAAACATTCCATAGTAGTTAAGCATATATTTTCTCTGCTTATTTGTATATCTGTGTGATTGGTTCTGGAGGGGAAGCTTATGCTCCCACCTCAAAATGACATATGATGGAAACTTTCAGAAAGATTCTTCTGTGGATTAAAGTTTCCATGTTTTATTTGTTTTAGGATTTATGATCTCTGACTACAACATAAAGGCCCTTTTGCTACTTCAGTTTCCTAGGGCTTGGATAATTCATGGAGAGACAGTAAGATCAGGTACTTGATGCTGGTGATAGCTGTGTTCTTTATCCTCCTTTAGAATGGCAAGTCATCACTTATGCATCATTGCTCTGATATTCAGCATCTCCTAATTGCCTCTTGCTACACTATACAGTTGCCAAGTGAGAATTCAGTATCATTAACTAGCTTCATTTCTAAGCAGGTGACTTCAAGGTTTTATTTTATGTGTAATCACAGTCGTAGGTACAATAGTACCTGGATTCATAGACTTGCAGTAACAATATAATAGGAAAGGACATATTTCAATTCTTAAATTTGTATGACTGATCTGAGTGACACTTTATAAATAAATTACTTGTAAGAATTTTCAACTCTTATTATTCTTCCTATGATGGTTGACATTATTACTGTTATACCTTACATATGACTGTTGGTTTACAGAGTAAGAGTTGATCAACTTCACTGATAAATTAATTAAATTGCCCTAAATGTCTGTTATGTTGGTCTGAAGGTGTAACTCCAAACACAATTATTGTAGTGTAAGTCCACTTAACACAAAGGGTTATGTATTCTGGGAATTTATTTATCACTGAATTTTTACCCCACCTTCCTGTTTATTCAATACTCAAGGCATGATGCATATATTAGGTTTATCTTTAAAGATTGTACAGAAAGTGGCATTTCTTCAGGTCAGCTGGTAAAGATGTAGAACCTCCTACCCTTGTTGTCATTCAACCAGGAAAGAATTCTAAACACTGTATCAGTGTTTCTCAAACTTGACAACTTTAAGATGTGTGGACTTCAGCTGCTGACTGGGGAATTCTGGGAGCTGAAGTCCACATATCTTAAAGTTGTCGAGTTTAAGAAACACTGATTTATACCATGCAGTGCACTGAAGCCATACTGTACTTGTCAAGCCTCATTTAATGAAAAGCTATTATCTTATAGAGGAAGGGCAGGGAGCAAAAGGTATAGTATGACTTTTAGAGGTGGAGGGAATATATCCCTATGCATAACCATTTTTCTTGTTTGTTTTTGTGGCAGAACACAGTAGTTTGTTGAAACAGTGAATATTCAGAATAGTTGTATTAGTATGTCACTATCGGCAGTCAGTTGCTCCTGATAAGAGCATTTTATTGTTAAAGTAACAATAAAGTAACGATATTACAGGTATTCAAAGAACTTGACTTAAAAAGTAATTATTCTGCTGTCTTGTGAGTCTTCTTTCTGTCAGACTCATTATGCTATCAGTATATTCTTAACCACAATCAACTATGAGCCACTGGTGAGGGACATCCTACCCCTGACATATTCATTACCTTATGAAACTATTTTCCTCTTAAACTAGATCAGAATTATGTAATTTGATACTATGCAGATGTGTTGATATTATAACTTCCAGAATTCTCAGATGGAAAAGGTTGGCCTTTGACTCTATGGAAGTCAAATTTCTTCTGCAGGTTGATGAATTTCAAACTTTTTTTCTTTTTTCCTAAGAAAAATATTACAAGTTCCTTTATTATGACCTGTTTCCTCAAATAAGAAGCAACATATCATGATTTCTACCTGAAAAGTAATATACATCTGTGGAAAGATCTCTGTTAGTTCATAAAGGATGCAGATGTGTTTGAAAAATCTTTCCTGTATTAGAAATGTCTAATTCATTTTTATTATGTCTAATTCATTTTTTATAATTATTCCAGTTAATTGTGATGCTTCTATTTATTTATTTAATTAATTTATATTTCATATATCATCACCGCCCATCTCACTGAGAGCAACTCTGGGTGGTTTACAATAATATTAAAATAACTACAGATTAAAATACAGTAAAACAAAACTCTTAGTAAAAATATACATGTAAATATAAAGTATAAAATCCAAGATGGCAAATCAAAAGATCTTAATTTCAATACATATAATTCCCGGGACCTCTTCAAGGCACTAACCACCCCCTTGACTGATTACCCCCCACCTCCCACCCCAAGTGAGGTGGCAGAGCCAGATCTTCACTCCCTTTCAGAAGGCAGGGAGAGTGGGGGCCTGCCTCACCTCTGGGGGCAACATATTTTAATTTAATTTTAAAGAATTCTGTGCATTGTAGTTTAGTAAAGATATTAAGAAATGCATTAGAGATTCTTCTCTAATGCCCTTCCTCCCTCCCTCCCTCCCTCCCTCCCTCCTTCCTTCCCTCTCAGGATGATAGTTACCACAATTCTTCTGGAGAAAAAGGAATAACTGTTAGATAATTTGAATTTGTGGTGTAAATCAAAGATATCTTAACTTGGTCCTTTCAGGTGGTGCTGGACTACAATTCCCATCAGCCCCAGTTGTTATAGCCACCTAGTGGAACCACCTGCCAAGGAAAGAGTAGAATCAGAACAGTGCTTCCAATTCTGAATCCTCACAGATAGTTCAGAAAACTATGGTCAATTGTACTCAAGACCACTGGAAAGTTGAATAGGACCAGGAGGGGCATGTTCCCCCTTTCACTAGAGTGACCAATGCTGACTCCATCCCATGCTTAGGCAAAAATTCTGACTGAAAGCAGTCAGATAAACTAGGGCATTCCATAGTTGACCCACTACTATTGTCTTCGCAATCTTTCTCCCAAAGGAAATATGGTGATGGCAGTATTGTTGTCCCAGACAGCTAGATCTAGGGATGGCCTCTTAGAAGGGGATAAAACACGGCCTTTTAAAGAGTTCTGGCATCACTCTCCCAAAGTAAGGCACTGACAACCTCCCAGGTCCTAGTGGAATCCTAGTAGAATCAGGAAGGATATGGATCAAATCCATCAGCAGCAGAGCTCATTATAGAAAGAACCTTATCCACTTGATCAGAGTCCACAGGCCAAAAGGAATTCCAGATAACATGGCCAAGTCATCACATCTGACACTACTCAGGAAAAGTCAAGTCTCTGGCAATATGAATTACTTTATTGCCAATATGCTGTACAAAACTGGTCATAGTGGCAAGGGAGGTGATTAACCTTTAGGCCCTTGCCCACCAGGGGGTTTGCCCCCCTAAACAAGGCAGCTGGACTCTATCCTGCAGTCACCATAAGCAAGGAGAAGTAAAGACTTCTCATAATCATGCTCAGTCATCACTTTTCATGTTTCCTCAGGTGTCACTTCCACTGCTTCATCTGCTGGTCCTCCTCAGTAAACCAAGAAATCTTCCAGGATCAGCCAGTTTTGAAAGGCCACAACATACAATCAAGTGTGTAGAAAGCCTCCTGTTGTTAGCAGCCTGGACAGAATTGCCTGCCTGCCAGAGACTCGTCATGTGGATACTGAAAACTGTCTGAATCTATTAGATGCCTGGGATATAACACCTGAATGCGTCTATTCACCCAATAGAGACCCCAGTTGGCAGTCAATCTCATTTGGACAAGGAAGTGATATGCTCATGGCAAAGGGCTGTGGATAATGATCTCAATATCCAGATCACATGATCAATGGCTCCAACAATGGCACAGATGACATCTAACGTATGTCCACCTGCATACATTATGTGTTGGAATACTATGGAAACCATGAATTCATTGACTGTTCTGGACTCAGCCCCCTGAGCATGAAGATTAAAGTCCCCTAACACAAATAGGTGAGGTGACTCCAACACCAGCTGAGATACCAAGCCCAGAAGTCCAATTAGGGATTCTGCTAGGCAGCAAGCTGGCTGATATACTGGCGGGATCATCAGCTTATCCCCATAGTCTGACATAACACATTCACACTCTACTGCCTCAGAAGCAGAATCCCTGATCACAGGTTAGGTTATCATTCTCTCTCTCACACATACACACACATGCACACGCTTTCTTAGATGCAGACCTAGTGGATGTATACACATACCAGATAAGCATGCATACATACATACATATACACAAACACAGTCACTCCAGTTCTTCAAATTCCAGGGATGCAGTGATTTGTCCTTTTTGTAAAAAAAGTCACTAAAAGTTTAGTGACATTTTGTAACATTTATTTTAATTTGCAAATATACAGGCAAAACATATAGATTACAATTTAAACATGCCAACAGAGACTGCAGAAACTTCTTGTACATTAAACCTCCAGGAAATTTGATCCCTGTTGGAATCCTAAAATGCCCAGAGGTCTGGGGAAAAAAAAAAATCAGATCTCTATTTCAGTCTGCCTCAATCTGCAGGCTATTGTTCACTCCCAGACATTGGATTAGAACATCCTCAGTAGGGAGGGGAAAAGAAACATATCCTCCTTTCAGATACTTGGCAGCTTTTGAGGAACAACTATTTGGTTTCTATGGAAACATATCACCAGCTAGGCCAGACAAACCACTTTGACCATTGTGGCAGTTTCTCACTTGTCCAATCCAGTCTTAGAATAATAGAATCACCAAATTGGAAAGGTCTCTGAGCTCCCCAAGTATGTAGTTCTGTACACTATTTGTTTGGCTTTGTTAATTACATGAACCACTTTATTTCCTGCAATCTGCTTTTGCCTGGGTACTCAAGGCATAAGCTTGAGCCAGATTACTTCTGTGTAACTGGAATTAAGTTCAGGTGGATCTGCAAGCAAACATAATCAGGAATGTATTGCTGCTAATATATATTGAATCCTACTCTCCTTTTCGTCATCACTTTAAGCTGCTTCTCTTTCACTCTTTCCAGATGCCATTGTAAAATATGTTCATTCTGCATTTTCTATGGGAGAACACAGATGGTGACAGCTAAGTGTAACTGCAGCTATTAAAATTTGCTGTGATTGTTCCTCACAATGGGCTCTGGATCCTTTATATATTCTAGAGAAGATTCTTGTAGAAATGTGATAAAATGGATTGGGGGAGTGGTCATAAAAAATTGCTTCTCTGATTTAAAGAAGGTAATCAAGAAAAGAGACCTGTAGTTGCCTTGCTAGCTGAAGGCTTGGTGTAACAGCCATGATTTCTGAATACCTGAAATAGTACAAATGGGTTAACATTCTCCAAAACTATTTGGAATTGAAGATAGGTATGATCAAGTTCACCCTTAAGACAAAGAATATGACCATTTAGGAATAAGCACTTGGTGTGGCTTGCTTTGTAATTGCCTTATATGAATGGACTGCAGTGTGGAAAGATTTGAAAAACAGTTAACGAGGGCTGGATTGTTCTAATTTGGCATTGTCTTAAAACTGGGCTGGCCTGAGGCAAAGAGAAGTTTATCTACAGGAACTGACAGGGTTGCCAACTGAATCTTAGTTCGGTATTGGGAATAAGGTAGCCTCCTTCCTGGTGGAAGGGTCCACAGGCAGGGTCAGGAAGGTTAAGAGGGAGGCCCCAACTGCATGATCAAAGCTCCAACTCTTTCTAATGTGTGTCACACAGGCAATACATGTAGAAAGGGGTTTGGGGGCTTCAATCACAGAGTTGCAGCCATTGTCTTGACTTTTTTGATCCCCCCTGCAGACACCCCTGCTCCTTTACCATATTTGTGAGCAACAGGCCAATTTAGAAAATCAGGCTGAACATCACAACTTTAATTAAGAACCAAACATCTGGGAATCTGTGGTTTTCCCCTTACTTGCCTCATACTAACTTAAGAGAACCCTGATTAGGAAATGCATGATATTTACTCTGTGTGCTGTCTGTCTATACATAATTTTTATCAATATTCACCCTCATTAGTCTTCATTGGTTGTGGTGCTCCTTAGCATGTATACAGACAATCCTTCAAAAGCCTTAATATATGCTACGAGGGACATATACAATGGCCACTGTCATAGAAACAGGCGTTCCTTCACTGAGCTCCTCTTCCAAGCTGTTTTGTGCAGTGTTACAGATGGCGTGGCTCAATTAATCTGATGTGTAATTGCTCTACTGGAGAAGAATTCTGATCTGCAGACTCCTGCCTGATTTGAAAACAAAATCACAAACACAGATGCCCTTGCTCACTCAGGTAATGACCTTCTAATTAAACAGTTTGGAGGATACTGTTCAGAACCAGCTTGCTTAAATACTTAGATTTCAGCTTCGGCTACTTCCAACTCTAGTAAATCCATTAATTACACATCATGCAGTATTTACCATCAGAAGCAGGATTTCATTAGCTTTGCCTGCTTGCTAACACACAGTTGGATCTCAGGCAAACTCCCCTGAGTCTTTTGTGCTGCTAAAGTAGCACTGCTGGGTCTCAGTTACACACACAGTTCACCTGAGGAAAGGATTTAACCAACGATCTTTCCTCTCATCCCAGCAACTCAATGCCAGGGTCTTGGCTGCCGTTGAAGGAGAAGTGGCACCAGAGACTGCAAAAACGGGCAGCCTTCTTCTTACCACAGCAATAACCAAGCCAACCTACTAGAAGGTGGAGGAGGAGAAACATTACGCTTTATTGAATACCAACCAATGATAAAAGGGACACATCAGCTGTAAAGGCTCCATGGCAGCTAACAAGGGCTTTCTTCAGCTATTAACCTTCTAGCTCATACATTTGTAAGAGCCCAGTGGATGGGAAAATGATTCTTCAAGTAACATGTCATTATTTTTACAGAACCCAATTCTGATTCCCTTTCAGGGGTAGTGGATTTCTATATTTGCTGTAAAGCCAGTCTTGTGATTTAACATGCTCTTTATGAATTTCCATTTCCATTGATTAAGAATGCTTCTGCAAACATGAGAATTATTGCCATGCTTCCATAAAGGGGTAGATGCATCACACCAAGTCATGAGATGTGTTGTCGTACCAGGATGGGCAAAAGAATAAAGGCAAAATAGAGTTTCCCATTCTCTTGTCTGCCCAATTGAGAAAGGGAAACTTTCCTGCTCCTGTCTGTTGTTCAGGATTTGAGTTGTCTTTGCTCATCTTTGCCCACTATCTAGATTGACAGATTTTATTAACTCTTTCATATCCACCTGGAAATAGGAAGATGCTTTTCTGATGGTACGCTTGAAAAAACATGACTCTCCTTTGATGACACCATGCAAATATTAAGAGGAAGCTACACAATTTAGGCGATACAGTTTCACTGCACCTTTTTACCCATGTTTCTGTTCCCTTCATGAAAAAGATTCTATTTTATAATAAAACAGCAGAAAAAAATAGAAGCAGGATACATTCTGGATAGCAACCTTCATTCCAGATATTAAACTTAACTAAAGATTATCTGTAGTGATGGCAAGTCCTTTCCCACAACTGAATTCATAGCTGACCAGTCTAAATGACAGACAGCATCTGAATCTCAGTCAGTACTGACTCTGAGATGACCTGCACCATGTCATGTACAGAGGCAAATCCCTAGTATGACCCTTCCCAGGGGAGGATTTTTCTATTTTGGCAAGATGGGAGGCTGATCTCCTATGGAAAAGAAAGAAGCAAGAAGTATGTGCTCAGGTATAGTGAAGGGGAAAGCTGAGATAAGTCTCTTTCACCTACAGATTAGAATTAAGAAAAAGGAGGTCCAAAGAAAATTGGATTAAGAAGTAACTTCTGATTCAAAGAACGGTTATTCTGGTAGACATAGGTACATGTCTAGTCAGCGTTTTGCCAAGTTTACTCTATATTTTCAGTATGCTAGTTAAGATTTTTATGGTCCCTGATGTGTATTATATCTCTGAAAGCTGAGCTATTGTATGCTTGATGCTTCTTGGGATCTTTCAGCAGCAGATCCATCCAACCTTGTGATCTGCTGTAAGCGCATATTTTCCTTTAAGGCACTGTATGATTTTAGGAACCCTGTTATTTTTAATCCCCCCACCAATGTTTTAACATACAACTACCTAAAGATAAACACTTTGCATTCTCTTTTTCTTGTTTTCTTAATAAACTCTGATTCTAATGCTATCTTGCGAAATTGATCTGCCACGTGTGAGTATGTCTGTGTGATTTCCCTATCACATGCCTCAAAGCTATATGGGCTAGGAAGTGATGCTAGAGAATTTATTTCATTCTTATCATTTCCCCCCTTCTATCAGTCAGTCAGGCACCTGAGCTGTGAGATCCCTATCTGCCTCACAAACCAGGGTTGGTGGAGGATGTCAGGTAAAAGCATCCTCTGGAAGATAGGTTGTTGCAGTAGAAACTACCAAGCAGTTACACTATGGTGGACCAGGGTGTATAAACTCAGAGGGCTTCTGGGAGAGGTGGTTTGAGATCTCTAAGTTTCACACTTTTACCTATATATGAACAGATACTTCCACTGTAATTTGAAAATATAGAATGAGGGTTATTATAATTTTGTATTGCTGTCTGTCAGGTTTAGGAGGTGCCAAATGTTAGTTTGTGTCAAGCTGGAAGGTTACACATACAAAAAGAATCATACGTAATACAAAAGTGTTAAAATGTCCCCTATTTCTTACCATTTCTTTAAAGTACTTCCTTATTCATGAAACTACAGGCAACATTTTCCTCTGTCACATCTCAATTTTTACTTGATCCCAGATAAAATTGCTTCAGGAGCCAAATCTGTTTCATCTACTTCAGTGGTGGCTGTTCCATTAACTTTAAGTTAGTACAAGAAAGTCCACTTGAATTCATTTCCTCTTCTCCCATGTGACACTTTCTGCCCTAGGCTCACATCAGCAAATGCTACTGGGGCCATTTCAAACAATTATTCTTGCATGATGTAATGTGAGTTAATGTGCTCATAATGTGCATGTGCAATGAAGCGGTAATAGACTTGCTTCACAGTAAATACAGGTCACGGATTACGTGCATTCACACTGAATCTGTAGATGATGACTATGTTAGTACAAAGTTCATAGTTACTACAAGTATAGTGATCTACATCAAAACTTGCCAGGCTGGCCATGGTAATTGGCCTTGACATTCAAAGGCCAAAGTATGGGGTCATATAATGGTAAGTCATGTTTGCATAGCAGACGATTAGGAACATGTAAGGCTGAAAATATAGGGTATACAGGTGGAAGAATCTGGACTGCAAATACAATGGATCCAACCAGCCTCCCACTGATCCTTAAACAGATGTTGATGTTGCTATTCCTGATAGATTTCAGAAACTTAACTAAATGATCATTGTTTAAATAAATGCATAGAAAATGCAATTACATCTTAGGATATTAATGTTTTAATAATAACATATAACAGCAAAAAGATCAGTTTGTAGAAGCTGCCTGAAGTACCTAAATTAAGCACATGATTAAAGATCTAGTTACTCTTAATAGCCAGAAACCAGAAAATTACAACACCATGATTTTCTGCCTTTTTAAACAAAAAGCAAAGTGGTCATGATAAATCTCCAGTACCATGAATAATTCTGTTTCCTTCCTTCCTTCCTTCCTTTCTGCAACAAAGCTGCAAAACAGAAAAAAAAGGAACAAGAGATCAACATTTTAGGGCTTTTCTCCTTCTCTTAACATTAATCACTTCACTTTTGCATCCCTTGTGGAATTTGATCAAAAGAATGGCTTAAAAAATCTTGCTGCCCTTCCCCTGGCTGCAGAAAGCATAATGCTCTACTCCTTCCACAGTATTTCCAAAATGTGTAAACTTTTGAGTGACTTCCTTCTCTTGGGCTCTTTATGCATTCAGCTGAGCACATCTTGAATTGAAGCATCTTCAATATCCTTAATTAAACCTACTAGTTTCGCTATGCAAAGAAGAGTTGAAGAATAATGAAATTTATTGCACTTGAGATGTCTATTTCTAGAGAGTTAGAGTCATTGTAACTTGAGAAACTTCAGTCAAATATTTGCATCTGACTATGCCCACAGTATGGAATCTAACATTACTCTAGATGAAAATAATTTATTCCTCTAAAATGTCTTCCTTGGGACAAAATGTATTTGCATTGCTTTCTCCGTTATTACAGCCCAGAATGTCTTAATGATGGAGTCTCTTTCTACCTTCTGGAAACCATGAGTAAAAATGACTGGTTTATGATCCAGAATATCTTTCCTACTCTATAAGATCTTAAATATTTTCTCACTATTGTGCTATGATATTGTATTGATGAGAATGTATTTCATGTTGTTTTTCTTGCACTATCATTTTTATTCTATTTTCGTCTTATTTTTTTCCTTGTTTAATAATATTTAGCCATTTGTTTTAAAGATTCATTATGCTTAATTCTTTGCTACTTACATAATATATATTTTAGGAATGCAGGCAGTTTGACTGGAAAGCATCCATATAGATGGTTGAACTATACAAAGTATAGTTTTGTGCTTGTTTCTGTTAATCAGGAACCTTTCCTCAATTTGGACATAATTACGTACTGAAATACTTGTAGCTATCTGTTGGCTGGGTTCATATAACCTGCTAGACTAAAATGTGGTGGACTAACTTGTAGCATGTATTGTCCAAACTCAACCAATATGGATAGTTTATAGTTCACTGTATTGTGCAAAGTTAGGCAACTGGACTAATTCGATAAGACATGGCTAAATTAACCATGGGTTCATGTGTTGTGTGCATTCAGACATCATGAAGCTCCAGTGTGAAACCTATGTTTGCTGTGGTATCTTAACTCAGGATTTAGCCTAAATATTAGAAATAGATGTGCCCAAATAGTTAGTCTTAGGGTGCATAAAATGGTCTTTTACCAGTTTTCTGAAGCAAGCCAAGGCCCAATTATGCCCCCTTAGCTAAAACTTTTGCTTTAGGTTTTGGCAAGGTGATACCTTAGCATTTTAAGCATCTAAAATTTTTTTCCTCTCTTTCCATCATACTTCAAAGTTAGTGAAACAAAAAGAGAACATTTAGAACATTAGTGTCAGTTGTATTATATGTTTAACCTGCCTAGGCATTTCCTTCTAGTGGAGCAGTCATGAAGTGATTATTTAGATATCTGCTAAGCAGCAGATGCCTTTGGGCACCAAATCCAACCATTTGTAATTTATTCAGCAAAAGATAGCTCAGTAAACCATGGCTCATCACAATGTAAAACAGATCAGTATATCTTTATTTGATCTGATCTAGCCAGAGAGTCGTGCATTCTTCCAGGATACTATATGTTAAGATGATAATATTCAGATTTCCCAACTGGCTTGGCTAGCAGATGAACTGCTATAAGCTTTATGGCATCCTAGCTGGCCAATTAATTCTTCTCATTCTTCTAATCTTTCCCAAGTGACATTTAACATTGGGTGGTTGTCTGCAAGTCCCTGAATATGATCGGTTTTCAGTGAACTTCCTTTTCTCTATCCTATAAGCATATTGTTTCTTCTCTCTTGTTTCTCAGCGGATCTGTTTTACTTCCTAACCAGTCAGCACAGGCACACTGTGTTCAGTATTGAAGAGAGTGACATAACTCATATGGAAGAGGGAAGTGATCAAAGAAGGAGATAAGCTGCAAGCTATTCTGGTTGCAGAGGAATCCCATGATGGGTTTTTCACTCATCATTGAAAACAAATCAATGGGATACCTCTTCAAGTTGCCATTTCTATAATACTGCTATTGTTTGTCTTTAAAAAAGGAAGAGAATCTAGTTTTATTATACATTTGAAATGTCATTGTCCGCTGCAAAGTCCAGCTTTAAAAATTTTCTGCTTGCCTGGAGATTTGTATACAGTGATCCTTTATTATTATCCATTGCCACAGGGTGACTCTGCTGCTCCACTGGAACTATGCTGGAAATGTTTGTGTCAGGGAGCAAGTGTCAATGTTCCATTATCCTAAGTTGTTTTATAGAGTCCAACTTGAGATAATATTGGAAAGACTCCCAACACTAAGAAATCTGTGGAGAACAGGTTGCAGTGCAACATCTGTTGACGTCGCAGAATTCATGTATAATAAAGAGAGGTGTAATATTGAATGGAGATGCAAAATTACTGAGGTCCTGGGGAATGACCATGGTATGTGCCTGTCAACTGACATATTTTTATAAGAAAGAAATGGAATGAAAAAGATGGGATAATTATCAATATAGGTTTGCTGGCTCCACTTTTATTTCTATGATAGTTTTGAATTCTTGCTCTCTATGTGGCTCCCTTTCTGTCCTTCATATTTCTCTGACTTTTGGACTCAATTTCACATTTGCAGTTGTCCCTGATTTTGGATATTGATCATCTCACCTGTATGTAATGATTGGCTGCCTTCTTCCATGAGTTAAATGTTCAGCCAGTTTTTTTGTAATGGACTGTAACAGCTTCAGTTCTCTCTCGATATTGGCTTATTACTGCCTTGTTTAGATCAACCTTCTCCAATCTCATGCCCCTCAAATTTATTTTTATTGACGAAATATTATTTTCTTTTATTCTTCCTAGCATTTTGCCCTGTTTAGTTGCATGATCCATTTTGTTTGTGTTGCACTTAATTGACACAGCATACTTATCAGTGCATGGTGTGACAAGGGGTTTGTTTTTCAGCCTGACTCTGTTTTTGTGCTAAAAGAGTGTGATGGGACCAGGGTCACCAGCTGATTCCATGCTTACGAGAACTAGGCTCTCCCCACTCTTAGTTTAGCATTACATGACATAATAATAATAATAATAATAATAATAATAATAACAGTAGTAGTAGTAGTTGTTGTTTATTCATTAAGTCACTTCCAACTCTTCGTGACTTCATGGACCAGCCCACACCAGAGCTTCCTGTCGGTCATCAACACCCCAGCTCCCCCAGGGATGAGTCCGTCACCTCTAGAATATCATCCATCCATCTTGCCCTTGGTCGGCCCCTCTTCCTTTTGCCTTCCATTCTCCCTAGCATCAGCATCTTCTCCAGGGTGTCCTGTCTTCTCATTATGTGGCCAAAGTATTTCAGTTTTGCCTTTAATATCGTTCCCTCAAGTGACCAGTCTGGCTTTATTTCCTGGAGTATGGACTGGTTTGATCTTCTTGCAGTCCAAGGCACTCTCAGAATTTTCCTCCAACACCACAGTTCAAAAGCATCGATCTTCCTTCTCTCAGCCTTCCTTATGGTCCAGCTCTCGCAGCCATATGTTACTACGGGGAACACCATTGCTTTAACTATGCGGACCTTTGTTGTCAGTGTGATGTCTCTGCGCTTAACTATTTTACTGAGATTTGTCATTGCTCTTCTCCCAAGGATTAAATGTCTTCTGATTTCCTGACTGCAGTCAGCATCTGCAGTAATCTTTGCACCTAGGAATACAAAGTCTTTCACTGCCTCTACATTTTCTCCCTCTATTCTCCCTCTGGTTGCCATAATCTTGGTTTTTTTGAGGTTTAGCTGCAAGCCAGCTTTTGCACTTTCTTCTTTCACCTTCATCATAAGGCTCCTCAGTTAACCTTCACTTTCAGCCATCAAAGTGGTATCATCTGCATATCTGAGATTGTTAATGTTTCTTCCAGTGATTTTAACTCCAGCCTTGGATTCCTCAAGCCCAGCATGTCGCATGATGTGTTCTGCATACAAGTTGAATAGGTAGGGTGAGAGTATACAGCCCTGCCATACTCCTTTCCCAATCTTAAACCAGTCCGTTGTTCCGTGGTCTGTTCTTACTGTTGCTACTTGGTCGTTATACAGATTCTTCAGGAGGCAGACAAGATGACTTGGTATCCCCATACCGCTAAGAACTTGCCACAATTAGTTATGGTCCACACAGTCAAAGGCTTTAGAATAGTCAATAAAACAGAAATAGATGTATTTCTGAAGCTCCCTGGCTTTTTCCATTATCCAGCAGATATTGGCAATTTGGTCCCTAGTTCCTCTGCCTTTTCTAAACCCAGCTTGTGCATCTGGCAATTCTCGCTCCATGAATTGCTGAAGTCTAGCTTGCAGGATCTTGAGCATGTGAAATGAGTGCCACTGTTTGATAGTTTGAACATTCTTTAGTGTTTCTCTTTTTTGGTATGGGGATATAAATTGATTTTTTCCAATCTGATGGCTATTCTTGTGTTTTCCAAATTTGCTGGCATATAGCATGCATTACCTTGACAGCATCATCTCGCAAGATTTTGAACAGTTCAGCTGGGATGCCATCGTCTCCTGCTGCCTTGTTATTAGCAATGCTTCTTAAGGCCCATTCAACCTCACTCTTCAGGATGTCTGGCTCTAGCTCACTGACCACACCGTCAAAGCTATCTCCGATATTGTTATCCTTCCTATACAGGTCTTCTGTATATTCTTGCCACCTTTTCTTGATCTCCTCTTCTGTTAGGTCCTTGACATCTTTGTTTTTGATCATACCATTTTTTCCTGGAATTTACCTCCAATGTTTCTAATTTTCTGGAAGAGGTCTCCTGTCCTTCCTATTCTATTGTCTTCTTCCACTTCCGCGCATCGCTTGTTTAAAAATAATTCCTTATCTCTTCTGGCTAACCTCTGGAATTTTGCATTTAATTGGGCATATCTCCCCCTATCACTGTTGCCTTTTGCTTTCCTTCTTTCTTGGGCTACTTCTAGTGCCTCAGCAGACAGCCATTTTGCCTTCTTGGTTTGGGATGTATTTTGTTGCCGCCTCCTGAACAATGTTGCAAACTTCTGTCCATAGTTCTTCCGGGACCCCATCTACTAAGTCCAGTCCCTTAAATCTATTCTTCACCTCTACTGCATATTCCTTAGGAATATTAGTGAGCTCATATCTAGCTGATCTGTGGGTCTTCCCTAATCTCTTTAGTCTGATCCTAAATTGTGCAAGAAGAAGTTCGTGATCGGAACTACAGTCAGCTCCAGGTCTTGTTTTTACCGACTGTATAGATGTCCGCCACCTTTGGCTGCAAAGGATGTAGTCAATCTGATTTCGGTGTTGACCATCTGGTGAAGTCCATGTATAAAGCCGTCTCTTAGGTTGTTGGAAGAGAGTGTTTGTTATGCAGAATGAGTTGTCTTGGCAAAATTCTATTAGCCTATGTCCTGCTTCATTTTGTTCTCCCAGGCCATGCTTACCTGTAATTCCAGGTATCATTTGACTGCCCAACTTAGCATTCCAGTCTCCTGTGATGAAAATAATGTCTCTTTTAGGTGTGTTGTCCAGTAGGTGCTGCAGATCCTCATAGAACTGCTCTACTTCAGCTTCTTCAGCATCTGTGGTTGGGGCGTATATTTGGATCACTGTGATGTTAGATGGCTTGCCCTGAATTTGAATTGAGATCATTCTATTGTTTTTTGGATTGTATCCAAGCACTGCTTTAGCCACTTTACTATTAATTATGAAGGCTACTCCATTTCTTCTGTGGTCCTCTTGTCCACAGTAGTAGATCTGGTGGTCATTTGATTTGAAGTGGCCCATTCCAGTCCATTTCAGTTCACTGACACCCAAAATGTCTATCTTTAGTCTTGACATCTCACCAATAACCACATCCAATTTGCCCTGGCTCATAGATCTTACATTCCAGGTTCCAATGGTGTGTTGATCCTTAGAACATCGGATTCGCCATTCACCACCAGCACTGTCAGCCGCTAGCCGTCCTTTCAGCTTTGAGCTAGCTGTGTCATCACATCTGGGGCTAGTTGAACTCATCCTCTGTTCCTCCCCAGTAGCATTTTGACCATCTTCCGACCTGGGAGTCTCATCTTCCGATGGTATACCAACATATCTCTGGTTGCACTGATCCATTTAGTTTTCATGGCAAGAATACTGGGATGGGTTGCCATTACCTTCCCCAGGGATCACATTTAGTCTGACCTCTCTGTCATGACCTTCCTGTCTTGGCTGGCCCTACACGGTTTAGCTCATGGCATCATTGAGGTGCTCAAGCTCCAGCACCACAACAAGGTAACGATCCTTTGCTGAAGAGTAGGAGTAGTAGTAAATACCACCCAAGCTAGTTAGCACTTCTCCCTTCCCCAGGCTGTAAAATTGAAGCAATTAAATACATTCAAAGAACTGCCCTAACAATGTTTACCCTTTCATGGCCCCCTGACAAGGCCATCTTAGCTTGCCGAAACAATAGTTCTGGGTAGACTTGAGAGCCACTGAGTCCTTTAATGGCTGATTAACCATGGCATAACGCTTTTCTGGGCAAATTTTCCCCAATATTGTTCGCTCCAGCTAGCCAGCCAGCCAGCCAGCCTGGAGAAAGCAGTATATTGAAGCTAATCCAAATCAGTTTGGGAAAAAAACAACTCAGGGGTTTCAATAGGAAGAGGGTCAAAAACATCAAAATGGTGACCACAACTATGTGATCAAAATCTTGCCCTTTTTATCTGTGTCAAAATGCTTCAAATGCATGGTTGTGGCCACCTTCTTGACTTTTTTGACCCCTTCTCTGCAGATGCCTCTGAAACAACTAGTTTATTATTCTAACATATGAATTATGTAGCCAGATACTCTATATATTCATTTAGGAGAAAAAATAGTAATGGTGATGATATGGAGGGTTTTACAAGAAAAGTAAATGATATAAATGGCAAAGAAACCAACTTTTTTCTGGATCTTTTGGCCCCAAATGTGGTCACTTAACAGGCTGGTAAAACTCTTCCCATAATCTTACTTCTCAGGTAGACAATCTGGTCTGTACCCTACAAAAGCCAAAGCCACAGATAGACTTGAGGCTTCCCCCTTCCTTTTTGTTGTTTTATAATTGCAAGGTGTGAATTTGTGAGCTCTGAGATATATTTTGGAGACAAAAACAAGGGTTTTTTTGTTTTTGTTTTTATAGCGATTCCAGGAAGGCTTTTCCAAAGAAAATTCTTCTGGCTGATGATGTGAAACCAAACTGTATGGGAAGATCTAGAACTTATAATACTGAGTATTTTCAACCTTGTTTCTACTTAATTTGTTTATGGGTATCTGTGGGGGTGGGAGGTATACTTCTGCAAGGTGTAGATGTGACATTATGGAAGAAGCCCTTCCCCTTTTGTTGTACTTGCCTTAACACAAGTACACAAAAGGAGGCACTTCAATTGCAAAGCTGTGAGATATTGCAGATTTTTATCCCTGCCTTCAGATACCCCTGAATCTAGTCTCAAGCTGGGGAGAAATGAAGTTTGGATCTTTTGTGACAGTTCAAGACAAAATGGTTTTCTTAAAAGGCCTTTCCCATAAGATTTTTCTAAATGATTTATCTATGTTTTTCAGGGGCATCTGAAGGGATTGTGGGGAGGTGTCAGTGTCATCAAAATGGTGGATGTGACCATGGAATGTGGGTGATGCAAAAGAGGTAGGGCTTCAATCAATTCAATTGATAAGTTGCACCTGCTATTTTGATTCTGTTGAAGATGACCCTGGCTACTTCAGCACATCTATCTGGCAATATATTTCAATAAAATAAGATTCTGCTTTCCCCATAATATTTTTATAGCCTTAGTCTACTTTGGAATAAAACATCTTTGAATTCTTTTTCTGGACATTATAAATAATATTAAATGAGAGAAAAAAATCCAGTTTTTTTTTTTGAAAGGGTGTCTTAATGATTCAGGTTTTGCAAATTTAAATTTTTAACAAGTCAATTTTTCTTACTATCCTTTTTGGAGAGGTATTAATAGTACGTATTTTTTAAAAATAAATTTTTAGAGGAATGACCAAAGACTCTGTAGAAATGTATGTATTTTCTATAGCTGCTGTTTAGAAGTATAGTAATAGTATTTGCAAGGCATGCTTAACTATAGTCTATTCAACTAGCCCAATTATCTAGATGTGCATAACATGTATTGTTAAAATGTAGTGGATGGTTTACAGTTCAGTGCCATGAGAACTTTTCTTCAAAGATTTCCTCATCCTTGAACCATAAAAAAAAAGCAAATTTCAAGGTATATGAAACGGCTAAGATATGGTCCTTATTGATTAAGCACAGTTCTACAAAATATACCCATTAGTGTCATCAGTTTTTTCCAGATCTTTGAACTATAACAACCCCACTCTACTACACAATTTTTAAAAAATATTGGATATGCAGGGATTTGAACCTGGGATCCTCTGGCTATAGAGCATATACTTTATCAATGAGCTCTGATTTTTAGTCAAGCTTTTTTTTTTTTAGCAGGTTCATATCTGGAGAGTTGTCAGTTCAGAAATGAGTCCTGCTCTCCCCCATAGCTGTATGTTTGGGCAGGCCCGCAACTAGGGTCTGTGTCACCCAGGGCAAACATGGATTCCGTGCCCATTTTGGCACCCCCCCAGTGCTCATTTTGGCATCCCCCCAGCGTGGCACCTGGGGCACATGCCCCAGTTGCCCCCTCCCAGTTGCGGCCCTGTGTTTGGGGACTATTTATCACCAGCCAAATCTGTCCACATTTATACCATAGGATCCCCATCCACATGGTGTTCTGTGTCCGAAAACTGAAGCCTGTGCACACATTTCCTTTGCTGGACTGGGGTAAACAGATGACTTGTCCAGCATTCAAACTTTGTGACTCATTCCTAAAGAACCAAGGGACACTCACTGTTAGTATTTATTTTTCCTTCCTCCTCTTCCTGAATTATTAAATGCTGTTTGACATTTTAGCCTCTTCTCAGTGTCCTTCTGTATCCCTAATTGCCATAATGGTTGTAGCGATAAAATAGCTTCTAATCTGCCAGACAGTGTCAGGACCAGAAGGCCTACTATAACAGAACTGCATAGAAGTTCAAAATTTCCCCGTGTTTATAGGAAGTGAAAGCAAAAGAATAAAATCAATGAAATATTCAAAGATTTTATGTACTAGGCTATAGAAGAACTTTTCACCAAATATTTACTATTAAAAAGCTTGAGCTTGCATGGTTGGGAGTGAGGGGGGAGAGGCTAGAACGCTGTCACTTTAATTGCAATGGCATAAATATTTGATATTCAGTAAATTAGATCTGTAGCTATTGAAACATTCTTGGAAATGGATTTTTACCTGTAGCACAGTGCCATTAGCGGGGAAAAAGTCAGTGCATCCTCGGGGCCTGTAATTAACTCAACCCAAGCAGAACTAAACATTTTTGACAGTTTTTCTGGTCTGGAATTAACTGTCATAGGAGAGAATAAAATAAACTGCATTGTCACATTATATTTACGTAAGGTCTATGGAAAGCTGTGTTTTGTGTTTTTGTTTTGTTAAGTTGGGTTTCCTGTCTATTTATTTGTTTATTTATTCTGTTATTAAAGATGAGCTTTAACTAACGGTGTAGGTTGTACTCTCAAACTAGAATGGAAGCTTTTGAAATCCTAAAAGAATTGGCAATAACTGTACTGTAGTGTGTAAGTGTGTGTGCAATTTGTTGTTCTATAATAAAGCCGGATATGTTGCACACTGATTTAAATCATAATGCACTTGACATTTGAAGACATTAAAAACTAGGTATTTTCCTGTCTGGATCACAATTCTAACATAATAAGCAGTTCAGCTAACCAGTGTCTGTCTATTTTTTTTTAATGGATTGTGTAGGTTTCTCCTCCCCCTTTCTGTTTATGAAAATAACTGTCACTCTACTGGAATGCAAACCCTGGAGGGCAAATCTGCTTAATGCTTCTCTGAAAGCTACTTATTATCCAGTAGCTAAGAGGAAATCAGAACAATAGTAATTGAAGAGATGTACTAAGCTTCACTTCCTGGCATTTTGTCCAAGGGATGGATTTACATTGAGGAGTGTGTTTGTGTGTGTGCTTGTTTGGGGGTGGGTGGGTCTCTTCCCACCCCACCTTAGTTAGGGCAAGGGTGTTAATAAGTTATCATTTCCACAACAAAAATAATTTGCAAATGCTTTAAGGCTGTTTTCCACAAAATAAAATATCTTTACAAGCCAAACTAAAAATATTATACACAAATCACAAGGGGAACTGCATGAAAAACAATTCATTCTCCAAGTAGTTTTAAAACACCAGTAGTTACTACAACAAATCAAAGTATTTTGACTGCTCCATCCTCCAACCACGAGAAAAGGGGAGTAAAATGAATGAAGAGAGGGAGTTTCTAAAACTCTATCTCTGTGTTGGCAGAGATGCAGGAAGAAAAGGCTAAACTCCTTTTTACCCCTTTCTCCTTCTTTGAATGATACAGCTAACTGGGTGAGATTAATTTAGTCCCGAACAGTTGGTAGTGGTGGTAAGTTTAAATTAAGCCACTCTAACCTCAGTCCTGCCTAAGTTACAGCATTCACACAATGTCCTAACAGTCAGGAATCACGCTGAGACGAGGAGTAAGTCTCTAGTATTTATTACTGCTACATAAGACAGAAAATCCTAACAAACTGAAGAAGCGTGGGAAAACCCAGACAGATAAACCCCAAAAGTTAAGGCGGGTCTGATCTGTGTCTCTTTGAATGGCTGCTTAATTCCTCAGTACTACACATGCGTTTTCCCCCCTGGATAGAGGCCCCTTCCTGCTCGCCATCAGTACTCATGACATACGATGCCTAACCCCACCCATGACCCACTTCAGCATGTCATGCCACTGAGAAACTATTTCTGGTGATTGAGGGATTCTCTGAAAGAGGAATGTATATAATACAGGGAGCTGTAATATGTAGACATGTGTGTGACTGAATTCTACTTGCAAGCATGACATCGCCGTCTAGTAATAATATTTAGCTTTTGAATTAATACTAGATGGAGACATCCTCAACTAAATTGCAAGGGGACTGAACTCCTCCCACTGGGCTTTTTGGTAGTGTGCTACCTCCACTTCTAAAAGGATGTCTTTCCCTGGATAAATTGTTGGAGAATGTCTCCTTGACCTGAAAGAATTCAGAAGATTTGGCCCACCCAATTTCTCTGCCCACAGATTTGGGGAAAATTTCACAAGGGCATCTCTGATTTAAACAACACATTTCAAGTGTTCAGACTCACCATAAATAATATTAAAGGTAAGCTAAGATTGTGACATCTTCCAGTTATCCAACTGTTCTGTCTCTAAATCATTTTCAGTACAAATCTAAAACTCAGCCAGTGTGCTTTGAATATTTGCAGATCTATTCATGCACAAAGATGCTATGACTGTTGTTTTGCACACTACCTATAGTCTTTAGAATGAGGCACTTTATAAATCAGATCAATCAGTAGACAAATACCTACATTTTGGGGAATCCAGAGATTGCAGAGAACTGCTAGCCAGTGACTACTTGCCTTTCCTGACTGCTAGCTGAGCATGGAGAACTCTCTGCAAGTCAGTGCTCTCTTGCTATCATTTCTTGTTGATCAGTGACCGAGTGACTCTTCCTGACCTCTCAGATTCCACTGGGTCCTTGAGTAAACAAGCATCTTTTCCACAACTTCACAAAAAGAAAATATAATTGCCCCACCTCCACGCAGCTGCATATATTTATGTACATGTATTTATGGATGTTCTCTATTGTTCTGCAAAACAAACAAACAAACAAAAAACCCAGAGGCATTTTAAGGGGAAGCCATATAATGGGGAGATCAACTGTTATACAAGATAAGGAAATGTCCTGTTTCCCAGCTTAGGCGGAGGTTAGCTCCCCAAGTCCTGTAAAGTTGGAAGTTGGCATACCAGCAATTCTGCATTCATCCAGCTTTCCCAAACATACCAGTGCATTGTTTCAATGAGAGCTCAGAAGGTGGGTGAGGCAAGAATCCTTAGCAATGGGAGCACAGATTAACCCTTAAAGCACAAGGAAGCATGTGCTGCTGATTCTGAAGCAGCATTCACTGAGCTGAAACAGCATTTCTCCATTCAAGAGTAAAATAGCACTGGCACAAGATAGATTACATTCACAATCTCCCCATGACGATATTGTATGATAAGCAGTGGGTGGTTTTTCTCATCACTCCCAGTGCAGAGATTGCATTATCATTTAGAAGACACCAATCATCCTATATATTATACTGGTGGGGATTTAACACAACAGTTAAATCAACAGGGATTTCATGTTGCTGCTGTTCAGTTGTTCACTCATTTCTGACTCTTTGTGATCCAATGGACATCATTTCACGGGTTTGTTTATCAATAACAGCTTCTTCTTGTAAGCTTATGTTTATGTCATCAGATATAGTATCTAGCCACCTGGTCTTCTGTTAGTCGCTTTTTCAATTGTCTTCAATTTTCCAAGCATTAGCATCTTCCCTAGTTGCCTTTGCATTATGTGTCAAACTTATCTAAACTTTACCTTAATTATTAGTGCTTCCAGTGAACAGTTTGGTTTTTCATTATCTAGTATTGATTTATTTGGTCTGCTTGCAATTGGTTTTTGGTTCTGACATTCCAGGTACAAAAGGGATACATATCACTGCAACACTGAAAATTCTTCTTGCCTTTGAGCACATCAGCAGTTGGAAATCTCACCTTTAATCCAGCTACATCGTAAGCACCAGTGCTACTCATACCTGCCCTCTGCTCTTCCCTACTAGGTGGTTAGATATCTTCCAAACTGGGGAACTCATCTTCTGGTGTCATATTGACATTGCCTTACTCATGAATGTCTGCTTGGTTTTCTTGGCAGAATACTGGACTGGGTTGCCATTTCCTTCTCCAGTGGATTGCATTTAGTTTGATACCTCATCCATTAGCTGCTTTTCATAGGTGAGTCTTCTGGGACTGTACACTCTCAACATTATCGTTCAGAGCATAATTGGAATGTGCAGTCCTCTTCACCTCCACAAGGTAATGATCCATTAAGACATTCTATAGCTCAACATACATATGTTTACTCAGATTAAAGTCCCACATCAGTGATGTGTATTTAGGATTGCAGCCTAAGCCAATGTATTTATACAAAGGATTTAGGCAGCTTCTTTCATGCAAATCCTTTATTTCCATTTTATTTCTGCAGAAAGTGTTTTTGATGAAAGGTATTAGGCTGGAAAGGGGAAAATCTTCAAGAATATATAAATATATATTATTCTGAAGAGTGATATCACAATAAATTATTTCATGAGTGGCTTCTAGGCAGAAAAAAGTAAAATTGCTTTGTTCAGCAAAAGGCCTCAATAGGGGGCAGCCCCTAGCTGACCTTGGCTGAACTACAGAGCTAAGCAGGGTGGGGCATTCAGCATGGTAAGAACATGATCAGGAAGTCCAGGTGGTCAGCTTGATGATGGCTAAGAATTTAAATGCTTTTGACGGTCCATTTCACATTTCAAATACTTCTTTTAGGATAGAAACTGTAGCCTTTGAACTAATCTCTCTTCCCCACCTCCACCTTATTTTAAAAATTTATTATGTTGCATAGTGAATGCCCAGAATGGCATGGATTGAAAGTGGTATTTGAAGAGTAATACAAAGCATGATCATGCTGGGAAAGAATGTATGAGAAATATCCTCCCAATATATCATCCTTCCCATCCCAGCTCATTTTTCATCCAAATCATTGGGCAGGATGAGAGTAAAGCTTCTTTCCTATTGATTGATTTACTTCCATGCTAGGCTTAGATGCCACTTTGGTGAGAATGATACTGATTCATCGGTGATTTTGATTAAGTTTGCTGTTTCCTCACAGCATGTCTTCACTACTGGCAGTTGCTTCCTGCTTTCTACCATAGGTGTCATGAGGCAATTATCTAATGATGTGGTCCCCTACCTGAAGTCCATCATATACATTAAAAGAATTAGGTCCCATCCTACAATTAATGGTAAAAAGCAAGCCAATGAGTTTTCTCCTTTCTATGGCCATTGCAAGTTATACTGTGGCACGGGAGGCAATTTTCACTGCGATTGTGGCTGGGGAGGAAGGGGTTAAACCTAGGATTAAGAGACAAAGAGTCTGTTGTGGCTGCAAGAAATATTATTAATGTGACTTGTAGTTAAACTGTGGAATTTAAAGAATACCTCCCAGTTGGATAGACTATACTTGGCTAAGTAAACCAATAATTGAACTTTGTTTAGGACAGCTTGATAAATAATGGCAAGTATTTCATTTTAATTGGTTGCATTTGGCAGATTCTTTCATCTTTCATCTTGGAATTAGTATTAGCTGTTATGTAACTCATAACATACCTTGATAGACAATATGCGCTGTTACTCAGAGTGCAGTCAAGTAGGGTAGACACGTAAATTAGGCCTGCTGTGCTCCCCGCCACAACCTCTCCTGCTAGAAAACAATTTCCTGAGCATTGAGGTGTGCCCAGAGTGCAAAATTGCTTGTTATGGCTCTGCTTGTAAAGGAGATGCCCCTGCTTTAGTACACTGGGAATTTGATGCCTGAATAAATATATGAGGTCAAGCATTAAAGGTTGAAGAAAGAAGTTTCATCACGGGCAAGAGCCAAGGAACACAAATAGGTCATTATGTGGTTGCTGCTTTCAGTCTGTCACAAATCCAACTGCACTGATTTACATAGGGAGACACAATTTATGTGGCACACTCCATGTGGTTTGTGGCCAGAGTGCAGATTTGGTGACCTCTCTTAAAGAGGTCCAGCTATTAGGTTTGCAAACCTTAGCTTTCTTATATACTAATAAATTTGATCTCAATAAAAAGGGGCTACAATCTTTTTTCAATATCTTAATCAAATAAAGCTTTTGTTGATTAATGTGGACTAGTTTTAATCAAGCAAATTTTAATCAGTATGTTTGCAAATAATGGGAAGACTTGTTTATTCTGCAGTAACATGGCATGAGAAAAGTCCTGAAGATAATTTTTCTTTTTAATAGTGAATGGCAGCTCTTGTTTATTGAATCACAAAAATTGATCAATTTATTCAGCTGATTATCTCCTTTAAACTAATTAATCAACTTTAATCTTCAATCAGTTTGATAGTCCTAAAATTAGTCTCTTCATGCATCTAGGACTGGCATATCCATTTTGTTCTCCTGATCATTTTATCCTAAGAACTGTGTCCTAAATTCCTGTTGTGATGGCCAATAATTCACTGTCTTGCTCCAATGATGAATTTTCAGGGAGAGAAACATTACATAAAAGTTAGAAACAATCCAAAAATTATAGATAGTAATCTTCACTGATATGTGAAATCAGAATCCACAAACAGAGTTGATAGAGCAGATTAAGGTTTTGATGCCAGGATTTCAACGGAATACATACAATGACCAAGAGATTAATAAGGAACAGTCTGATGTTCCCAAATCCCAGAAGCTGGAATTTCAGGAGCCAAGTTAACAAAGATTGGATTTGTTCACCATGCTAAGCCATAATGTTGTTTGCTTTTTATTCTTAGTGTATGGTCTGAACTCAGCTTACTGTGGTTTATTCAATAGACCATTATTAAATATTAGAATTTTGTGTAGCTACAATATTAGCTACAACAAAAATAAGTCATTATTCTTAGCACCAACTGGATTTGTGCAGGTGGTTTATTTTTATTTATTTATTCATTCATTCATTCATTCATTCATTCATTCATTCATTCATTCATTCAATTTGTCCTCACCCATCTTCTCCCATTCAGGGGACTCTTTATAATTCCAGAGCATTTGTCTTAAAGATTGATACAGCACTGTATATTTAAGAGTGAGGTTCTGACTCTTGAATAGGCTTTTGCTTCTAATCTGTTCTGAAATTGGAGACTGCAGTGTTGAGCCTACATCAATAATTATCTGTATTTCCAGGGTAGAGGTTCTCCATCTTTTTCAGGCTCAAGAGAAGTTGTAAATAGAGGTCAAACTGGTGCTCCTATTTCTTCACAGTAAGAAAATTTCTGTAGGTCTTCCAGCTGATGAGGAATGGTCTAGAGGATTTAGGACATTAGCTAATTTAAGGTTATACTCTGGGCTGAGGTAATGGAAGTGCTGTACAGGAAAATTTATGAACCAGTTGTCAAGGTAGAATACAGATATGGACTAAGCCCATGAGTATTTGCTTGAGGGTGGTTGACACAGTCCACTTTACTGGAGGTTATAGTAGAGCCATACAGAATAGTTCTGGTGTCTGCATACAATCTCTATACCCCCTACAGAGAGCTCTGACATGGAAAAAAAGAATCCTGATTAGGCAGAGATGCATATCACATATCTAAGCTTTCTACACAGAGAACTCTTTCCAACAAATGTCAAATAGACATTTCTCAAGGGTATGTCCCGTTGGACAGCAGTGGGAAGAACTAACTAACACAATACTGCAGCTCCAATTTTCTGTTCATTCAGTGCATGGCAGGATTGGAGAATATTTTCCATTTAAAATGCTACTTTAAATTCACTTCCTCCTAGATAAGTGGATAAAGGATTACAGCTAGGGGGTATAGTCCTATACACATTTATTTGGAATCAATTGGACTTACTACATGTATAGGATTGTGCTGTCAATAGAATTAAATTTATTATACCAAGAAAGGAGTAATCCAATGAACTACAGTCATTAAGTCTTTTTTTATTCTTTAGATATTTACAACATTTTGTTGTTAAAACAACAAAAAAATCTTATGGCACCTTAAATATTAACACATTTATTATCTGTAAGTGATTCATGGATCCAGCCAGCCATCTGGTAACTGTTGTATTTGTTGATGCTGTTGCTGTATTTTTACTCCATATTTTAGTCAAAAGGCCCCCAGAGTAAATAACAAATAAAAACAATGGAAGAAATACCAGAGCAGTAAGATAAAGTAGGAATGACCTGAGTCATGTTAAGTTATAATCACACATCTAAAATAGAAAATCTAAAACCCCAGCTAAATGAAAAGCTTTTCGCATGGTACAAAGAGAAATTAGGGCTGACACCAAGCAGGAGCATAAATACAGCTCTCTGGTCTCAAGGCAAACCATGAAGATTGGCACCCATCCCAAAATTATAAAGTAAGAAAACAGTTAATTTGCAGAAAAACTGAATTCCTTGGGAAACAAAGAGAGGTGCACTATCATGGTTGTCCAGGGCCTGTGAATGTTAACTCTTGTCACAGATCTGCAGTTCCACTGAGATGGTGGAAACCAACAGATGAAATGAAATCAACCAGTGGAATATAAACAGTCAAGACAGAAGGAGAGCACTTTTCTCATTATGAAACAAACATGGCAACATGTTCATTTCTACAACTGCATCCACAAAACCATTCAGCTATCTCATTTTCAACTCTCAATATGGCAAGCCCAGAGCTGTTCTTGAGATACTTTGATATCAAATAAGGTTTGATCAGTTTCTATTTTGAAAAATCATTACTGAATTTGCTACTGTCACCAGAATAGTTAAAAACATGCACACTTCCGGGAAAGTAGAAGGCAGGGCATTGTTTTCTTCTAACAGGAGGTATGCCGAGCCTTTCATAGTGAGTGGCATAAGATTCTCCTCATGAAGTACAGAGTGGAAGCTAAGTATTTGCCCAGGAAAAGCTGGAATTAGGTCTTTCTGGTATCTTTGCTGCAGATTTGTTGCAGTTTTCAAGTTCTCAGAGCAATGTAAGCTGAAGTATGGGAAACTGTTGAATAACTGTATTCATTAAACTAAACCTGCAAGACAACTGATTTCAATAATATTCAAACACCTGTAAAATGTATGTGCATTTATTATATTACCAAATTCATTCAACTAGTCAATGGAGTAAAATGCCTGGTCTATGTGGAAAAACAGTAGTGACAACAGTAATAACATAGACCAGGCATAGCTAACATGTCAAGGTAAAAAAGAGGAACACAGTAAATGACCCTCCCTTTCTTGTGGCCATGATTATGAAATAAGTGAATCCACCCTCAGTGCTCAGTGTCTGTGCAGAGAGGTGCTTGGTATGGGTCAAGAAATGAGTCTGCACAAAGTAAAGCTGGCTCTTGGCCAAGCTGGCAAAGAAAAGGTCTCAAGGAGAGAAGGGGCATTGTTGGTTGCACACAGAGGCAACTATTGTGGCCAGCAGCCACCATTAGTATTATTTTTTTGCATAATTCACTTTTTCCCAGATTTAAATGAAGCAAATCAACTAAATGGACAAGGTTTCCTAAGTAGGTGAATTTCTTATAGAAATGCAGTGTCTTCCAGTTCTTTGGACTATAATTTCTACAATAGCTAAAGGAAATGAAATTTCAAAATATGTCTAGGATACCAATCGAAGTGAATATTCATAGCTCAGGGTTGAACTGTGGAGTCCTCGCTGCTCTCTGAGCCTTGTTGTTTTCTTGTAGACATTTCACTGCCCAACTAGGCAACATCTTCAGTGCAAAAAGGAAGTGGGCCTTGCTGTCTGTTTATATACTGTAGTTTGTCCAGCTTGGGCAAGCAGGGCAAGCCACTGTATATAAACAGAGAGCAAGGCCCACTCCCTCTTCATGCTGAAGATATTACCTAGTTGGGCAGTGAAACGTCTGCAAGAAAACAAGGCTTAGAGAGCAGCAAAGACTCCATAAGTCTAGGATACCAGACTGCATATTTTATTATTAACTCACATGCAGATGAAGATGTTGATGATTTGTCAGATTCATATCCCACCTTTCCTCCAGAAGTGCTAGGTAACATATTCCACACTACCTTCTCCAATTTTATCCTTGCAACAACCCTGTGAAGTCCATTGGCCTGAAAGATCAGGCTAGTCATTAAATCACACAGTGAGTTTCCGTAACTGAGGGTGGATGTGAACTGGATCTTGCTGTTCTTAACAGCACTACACTTGGTATAGCATGAACTTAAAAAACAAAACAAAAACCAAGACAAATTCTGTACAGTTTAAAAAAACCTAGAATTTTGAAACAAAAGCACTTATATTTAAATGTTGAATTTTGAAATAAATAGTCTTATCTTAAAACCACAACTTAAAATATAACGATTTAATGACTGAGATCTGTCATACTCCAGCCTTTAACAGATTAATCGAGTTAGAAATTGTAACTCCACATGCCTGCTCCCCACTTGACACATTTTTCTGGAATGGCAAAGATGCTCAAATCTGGTGGTGAACATGACATGTGAAGTTCTGGTTTCCAAAAGTTGACAATGGGAGAAAAATATTTTATGGGTACTCACATGGGGAGACACCTTCAGCAAAGGAGTTGTCCAAGTTTTTGTAGCTCTTTATGTCCATTTTCTTTCTGTTATTTTAGGATTACACAAGGGAAAGAGAAGCCCAAGTTGAGGCCTTTGTCTGCAGGCCCCAAGAAAGCTAACTCTCCTGCCAGGCTCTTTTTGGTGAATCCCACAGTACCAAACATCATATAACATATGTTGAATTATGTCAATCTTGACCTGAGTTGTAGTTTACGTTGTTGCCAGTGTACAATCGGGAATATGAAAAAAAATCATACAGATAATTTAAATGTTGATGTCATGCATTTCTAAGGCTTTATATGTTCATCAGTTTGGACTGACTGGTGGGTGCATATTATCTGTGTAAGAGAGATTTATATTGTAATAGCCCCACTGGCTATAAACATTAAAGCAGTTGTAGCATACAAGAGGATAGTTACTGGCAAGTTTTTACTGTCCCAAAGATTTTAACGTAAGTCCTTTAAAAGTATCCATATTCTGTGTTCACTTCTTGCTTCCTGTAGGAATTGGAGAATGAGATCTGACAGAATGTATCACAACATAATATAACGTCTCTCAACCTGCAAATATCACGAACCTTTCTGCCATTTAAGAAGTAAGAAATCCTAGTGTTATAATTTTTGCTAAAGCTGAATTAAAAGAAAAAAAGCAATCTCACTCTCCTTTCAAGTTGAAAAATAATATAAAATACTGGAAAGCAAAATGAGACAAGACAACCCTAACTAACCAATATCTAATTTAACAACAACAAAACCCTCAAAATCTGCTTCACATTCTTCTATACTGAATTTCCCTGGGTGGCTGAAGCTAAAATTTAGGCTTTCAGATTTGATAACCTGAGGTTTAACAATCTAAACAAGGGTGGAATTTTGACATTAAAGGAGACATGTTGTTATTTTAGTTTCATACTAAAGAAGGAAGCTACAAAGGAAATGCAAACAGACAGTATCAAATGATGAGAATTAGGATTATTAAGATGGTATACTGTGATAATACTGTTTTATGTATTTTTAAATGCCTCAATATTTAATGGGAAAAAATAGACCTATCAAATTTTCAAAAGCTTAGCTGCAGTGTAATTCATTATAACACATTTATACAGTATGTGTGTACTTCATATATGGCAACACATATGCATATCTAATTAATCTGGAAATAATACATCTTTAACATACATTTCTCTCTAATGTCATGAATTTTTCCAGTCAGCTGCAGAGACAATCAATCAATCAATCAATCAATCAATCAGCCCATCAATAAAACATCTGATAAAATAGCTAAATCACAGGGATTATGTTGTGGTCATGAAACATATTTTGTCACTTGCCCCTGATGTTCCTGCAGACACCAATGAGATGGAACACTCTAAATTATGTCAGTTTTACAAACATGGGTTTGTAACTTGATCTGCCCAAAATCACCAACATGTGAATATTTTTAATATGTAAATTCATATGTTAATTATGCTAAATAAAGTTGATATATCCTTCTTTTATGGTACTCAATGCTGCCAACAAAAACCAAAACAGTGCAATTAAAATTACAATTGAAAACATACTGAGTTGTCTGTGTTGTATCCTAAAAGAGTAGATTTTGTGCTTTTCACTTTTGAGTTGAGAACTGCATGTCCAAATTTGGAGAAATGCATTATTCAAAAGAGAACTGCATTCTGATCCACATATTAAACTGGGAAGTGCAAATGGGGTGAGTTTGTTTCAAAATCTGAAGTGAACGAAATCTTTGACCATCCCAGCCTCCAGTCAAAGCCTGTCACAACATATACAGCTCTTAGGCAAGATGGGAGCTATAATCTGTTCCTTCTGTGCAATGCAGCACTCTTGGGTTCATGGTTCTCTGCCTGCAGCACTATGTTGAGTCATGTCATACACAATTGGGCTCGAAGGTATAATGCATACAACAAGGAGACACGTACAGATGATAGGTCTACTCAACACTCAGTCAGGAAAGCATTTATTTTTATTGCTTTATTTTGGGATCCAATTAAAGCTGTCCTAGGTATTGAGTTATAATGACAATGTTCCTGAATATTAAAGATAGCAGTAGAATGAGGAGCTCATGCTTCAGGACTTGGCCTCTTCCATTATTTATTAATTAAATAAACCACAAATAACTGGGTTTGCAAAACACTTTAAATCACAAGTCAATACTGTAGTCAGATTCACGCAGCACATTAAGCCTAAGCCAAACAAATCACCACAATAGGTTAGAATGTTGTATGAACATAGCCTCTCCATCCCCATCATTTTACCATCAAGTATTTTAGCTGTCAAGCCAATTCAGTCCAGCTCCTTTCTTCACAGGAAATCTTTGTTCTCAAGACATAGCTAGCAAGGGATTGTAGTTAGTTGCCTAACTGGCTTGGGAGGGGAACAGAGGAGCTCATCTTCTTCAGTCAGGTCTTTCCTCTTTCTGCCATCCTCAGTCTGTCTTTGCTTTGCCCTCTTGCAGAGCGTAAGGGAATCTATGAAAAGGTTGCAGCCTTTTCCCCTATCTGTTCTACACAGGACTGACAATGGTAGTATTGACTTTAGAATAGCAAAAAAGCCATCTGCCCAAGGTGAGGGCTGGCTCTTCTTCTAGCCTGAGGCAGTTATTTATTTATCACATTTCTTCACTGCCCATCGGACTCTGGGTGGTTTACAAACAAATTAAAAGAATAAAAGATTAAAATATCGTTAAAACAGTTTCATTATAAAAATATAAATATACATAAATATAAAAATGTAAAATATAAAATATAAAATCCAAGATGGAGAAGCAACAGTCTCAGTAAAATTTCCCAGGGCCACATCAAGGTGCCAAACACCCCCCATGACTGACTATTCCCCCTCCTGCCCCAAGGAAGTGGCACAACCAAGTCTTGTCTCCCTTTCAGAAGGCTGGGAGAGTGGGGGCCTGCCTCACCTCTGGGGTAACTTATTCCAGAGGGTGGGGACCATGGCAGAGAAGGCCCTCCTCCCGGACCCTGCCAATCGACAATCTCTCATGGACACGGTCCGTAGCATGCCCTCTCTGCCTGACCAGGTGGGATGGGTCATTATGGGGGTGAGGTGGTCCCTCAGGTAACCTGGACCCATGCCATGTAGGGCTTTAAAGGTGATAACCAAAACCTTGAATTGGACCTGGAAGCAAACTGGCACCCAATGCAGCTCGCGCAGCAATGGTGTTATATGTGCCATCTTTGGGGCTCCTAGAACAGCTCATGCAGCTGCATTCTGAACCAGTTGTAGCTTCCGGATACTCTTCAAGGGTAGCCCCATGTAGATCGTGTCGCAATAGTCTATGCGGGAGATGACTGGGGCATGAGTGACTGACTGGAGGGCCTTCCAATCCCGGAAGGGGCATAGCTGGTGCACAACATGAAGTTGGGCGAAGGCTTCCCTGGCCACGGCTGCCACCTGCTTTTTGATCAGGAGTCATGAGTCCAGGAGAAATCCCTGGTTCTGCACTGGATCTGTCTGGGGCAGTGCAACCCCATCCAGAACCAAAGATGGTAAGTTCCTGGATGCCAAGGAGTCCCCAACCCATAGCCACTGCATCTTACCAGGGTTCAGCTGAAGTCTGTTTTTCCCCATCCAGACCCCTACAGCCTCCAGGCACCGAGAGGGTGGTCACAGCATCACTTAAGTCATCCAGGATGGAGATGTACTGTATAATTGAGTATCATCAGCATATTGATGATACTTCATCCCATGGCAATGGATGATCACACCCAGCGGTTTCATGTAGATGTTAAAAAGGAGTGGAGAGAGTACTGAACCCTGTGGCACCCCACAAAGAAGGGGCTGTGGGCTGGATCTCTCGCTCCCTATCAACACCGATTGGGACCGGCCCTGGAGGAAGGAGGTGAACCAGGGCAAAACTGCACCACTACCCCCAACTCCCTGAGCTGCCCCAAAAGGATACCATGGTCTATGGTATCAAAAGCTGCTGAAAGGTCAAGAAAAGCAAGGATGGCTGAACTGCCCCCATCCCTCTCCTGCCAGAGGTCATCCAAAAGTGTGACCAAAGCTTTTTCTGTCCCATATCTGGGCCTGAAACCCAACTGAAAAGTGTCCAGATAATCCATTTCATCCAGGATCCTGTGGAGCTGCAATGCCACCACTTTTTTAACCACATTCCCTAAAAAGCAGAGGTGGGAAACTGGACAAAAAATGTCCAGCACGGTGGGATCCAGTGACAGTTTCTTGAGGAGGGGGTACACCGGCGCCTCTTTAAAGGCAGCCAGACACACTCCCTCCCCCAAGGATGAATTCGCCATCACCTGGACCCATCCACACATCACTTCCCAAGCTGCCTTCACCAGCCATGAGGGACAAGGATCTAATTGACAGTTAGTGGCCTTTACAGTCCAGAGAACCCTTTCCACTTCCTTGGGCCCAGCAGGGTCAAACCGTTCCCAGATAACTGGGTGAGTACACTCCCGAGGCATCTCCACAGGCCATGCCTCATGCTTGGCATCCAACTGGAATGGATCTAAGTGATTTTATACTCCAGATGCCCAGAAAACTCCTCTGCACGGCCCTGTAGGTGAGTTACAAGACCCACCTTCCCCAGAAGGGGTCAAGTGATCTTAAACAGGGCCGTTGGATGGCATTCTGCAGATGCAATAAGAGTGGAGAAATATTGATGTTTCACCACTCTTACTGTCACAAGGTAAGCCTTAATAGTGGTTCTAGCTTGTGTTCAGTCGGGTTCAGTCCTTGTCTTTCTCCAGTGGTGCTCTAGATAGCACCTAATCCTCTTCAGAACCCTCAACTCCTCCATAAACTATGGTGAGTGTCAGGTTCAATGGGACAAGAGAGCTCGCACAGGTGTGATCCTGTCCAAGGCCCTTGGCCATCTCCCTATTCCAGGCAGCAGCCAGGGCCTCCACTGGACTGTGCAGCAGATCCTCCAGTATAACCCCCAACTCCCTCTGAAACCCCTTTGAGACCATCAGTCACCAGGGGTGAACCAATCAAATGGGTCCTGCCTCCCTGAAGACGGGGATGGCATAGGAGAATCTCAAGGTCACCAGGGCATGATCTGACCATGACAAGGGGGACAGATGTAGGTCTCCCCTCATATCACATTGCCACTGCTCTGACAAGAAGACCAAGTCTGGTGTGACGCCACTGTCTTGAGTTGGGTCCCGAATAATCTGGGACAGGCCCATGGCTGCCATGGTGGCCATGAACTCCTGAGCCACCTCTGAGGCATGCCCCAGGGATGGCAGGTTGAAGTCCCCCAGAAACATAAGTCTGGGAAACTTCACAACCAACCCCAAGACAGCCTCCAGCTGTGAGCTTTGAGCCTGCTTCTGACTCTGAAAACAAAACTTATTTGGAGTCAGAAGGGGAAAACAAAACCTATCAGGAAGGACTTGGAGAACCAAAACTGGGAAGTGACTCAGCAGAGCAGGAGAAATCACAGGCGCTGATTGGACAAACTCTGGAGGGAGATTTGAAGCCTCCAATCAGTTGCAGCTGGTTTGCAGCTAAAAAAAGCTGGTTTGCAGCTAAACCTCAAAAAAACCAAGATTATGGCAACCAGCTTGATTGATAACTGGCAAATAGAGGGAGAAAATGTAGAAGCAGTGAAAGACTTTGTATTCCTAGGTGCAAAGATTACTGCAGATGCTGACTGCAGTCAGGAAATCAGAAGACGCTTAATCCTTGGAAGAAGAGCAATGACAAATCTCGATAAAATAGTTAAGAGCAGAGACATCACACTGACAACAAAGGCCCGCATAGTTAAAGCAATGGTGTTCCCTGTAGTAACATATGGCTGCGAGAGCTGGACCATAAGGAAGGCTGAGCGAAGGAAGATCGATGCTTTTGAACTGTGGTGTTGGAGGAAAATTCTGAGAGTGCCTTGGACTGCAAGAAGATCCAACCAGTCCATCCTCCAGGAAATAAAGCCAGACTGCTCACTTGAGGGAATGATATTAAAGGCAAAACTGAAATACTTTGGCCACACAATGAGAAGACAGGACACCCTGGAGAAGATGCTGATGCTGGGGAGAGCGGAGGGCAAAAGGAAGAGGGGCCGACCAAGGGCAAGATGGATGGATGATATTCTAGAGGTGACGGACTCGTCCCTGGGGGAGCTGGGGGTGTTGACGACCGACAGGAAGCTCTGGCGTGGGCTGGTCCATGAAGTCACGAAGAGTCGGAAGCGACTAAACGAATAAACAACAATCAGTGCTCAAGAGAGGAGAGCAGAGAAGCGCATGAAAGAAAAATTAGCCTGATTGGCTGCTAATGGGAAATGGTGCGAAAAGGAGTGAATAAAAAGGCAGGTGTGCCACGAGCAAGCTGCTGGAGACAACCGATCCTTTGAGCTCACAGCACCTGTGAAAGAATCCTTACCAGTGTCAGAAGCCTTGCCTGTAGCCAGCTTGGAACCAGTGCCAGTGCCTTCTGCCCTTGCAGAACTGCCTTCTGCACAAGTCGCTCCAGTAGAGCCTCTCCCCATCGTCCCTGCTGAGCACAGCCTCGCATCAGCTCCAAGCCTCATTGCATTGCTCCAGCATGATCCGGGTATGCCTCCAGATCTCAGCCTTCCCTAAACACTCCAGTCCAATCCAGCCTTGCCTCCAGATTCAAGGCTTGCCTCAATGCTCCAGGCAATTCCAGCCTTGTCTCCAAATCTGAGCCTTGCCTAGACACTCCAGACCAGTCCATTCTTGCCTTCAGAACCAAGCCCTGCCTAGATACTCCAGCCAGGCCTTGTCTAGCCTCTGCGTGCCAGCCTGATCCAGCCTGCATGCCAGGATACCAACCTGAGTGTTCAGCCTCTCCTTTGCCATGCACTCTAGCTCCTTCTAGTCTTGCAGCTTCAATCAGAGGATTGGCCAAGTTCTGCCTTGCTGTCTTGCCACAGTGACCCTTCAATGTTGCCTGCGTGTCCTTTGCCACTTGTTTGGACTTGATTTGAACTACATATTCTAATCTATTGCAGAACTTTTACTATTGTAAATAGTTTATTCAATAAAGAATTTTATTAGTTCTCTGCCTGGCCATCTCATAGTATGAACAGGACACCAGCAGGTCAGGCAGGGAGGTTGCTTCATGGCAGGGAGGCTGGTACAGCAGCAACAATCCCAACTGTTCTCAGGAGCCCAACTTCAAAAACAGGGACTCACAACCGGCCACTTGTGGAGCAGCGTCCCTGAAGGCCACTAGAGATTCCTGGATGACAACAGCCACCCCTCTTCCCCTGCCCTGGGGTCTCAGCTGGTGCCATAACGTAAACCTGGCTGGGCACATTTCCAGGTTATGCTCAGCTTCTTGAGGTCTTTTATGCTTAACTTTTCTCTCTCACTCTCTCTTTGCTTGTCCATAAACCCTATATATTGCTTGTACTGCTATACATCTGGAACACTAGAGAGAAATGCAGAGTATATGAATCACAAAAAAATAGTCTCCTTAGTGACAATAACCACATTATCCTGCCATCATTTAATCTGACTGGGAACTTTTACATTTTATGTTTAGGGTGACAAGTAGCTTTTACATGTGGACTGAAGTTCTTTGTACCTTTACTTGGAAGTAAAGTCCAAAGAAGGGCATATTGATCCAGTGGTGATGAGCTCTCAAACCTGCATAGCCCCACAACAATTCTATAGGTTTAGAGCATTTAAAATAACCCACAAAGACTTCTTTTTCCTTTGAAACATGTTAGATGAGCACCACTGAATTCTAACCAATGCTTTTGTGATGGTGCTGTTATTACTGCTGTGTTCTTTTGCAAAGACAAAAAGGAGTCTTTGTTGATAGCAATAGTAGCTGATGCACTGGTTGGCTTCAGTCATGGAATTATTTGATCACTCCAATATTATCTCTGTGTGTATTTCAGAGAGTTTCTATGAATGTGTTTACATTTCTTATGCCAATTTGCTATAACAACTGAACTGACAAATGGGAACTTGTATATTTCATTTTTCTATTATGGACAAAATATTAAACCTTTTAGTGGAAGAGGATTTCCACTAAAATATAGTTTTGTACTGTTGTTGTATAGAAGCTAGATTTCTTTGAGGGCAGTGATGCATGTGTGTGTGTGTGTGTGCATAGTGTTGGAGGTAAGTAGGGGGCTTACTATAATCCACTATCCCTGCAATGGGCACTATGATATCCATGGATACCAATATACCTAAGGATACTTCTGCTGCAACCACAAGGTTCTTTGCTCCACCTAATTTATTTTTTTTAACAATTATGCTGTCAGGGGATCATAGTTAAAAGAGAATTCATCAACCATTTTGTTATTGCATCAGCCACTCTTGAAGGCTATCTTTCTTGGAAAGCAAGGCCAGCACCTAAGCAGCAGATGAGCCTGTGCAGCAAACAAACACTTGTGGGATCCTCTGAACAAGAGTAGATCCCTAGTTTCAACACAGAGCCCTGCTGGGGGTTTCTTAAAGGAGCTTGATAGGGAGCTCTCCCAGCCTTTGAAACTGTTCTGGGCAGGCACCCCGAAATAAGTAGTTTTCATTGTTAGAAAACTACATTGTACAGACCTGACCAGAAGTTGGGGTAGCCAACTCTCAGTAAAACACAAGAAGAATATGCCTGTGCATATGTGTATATGTGTCTGTGCATAAGCATTCAGGCACACATACACACAAACCCAAAGAAGGCTTCTCCACTCTACTGCTATGCTCTAAATTAGGTAAGACTATGCATATATTGGTGTGCGATTAGACTGAAACTTAAGGCTTAGAATTTAGAAATCGGTATGTAATATCAAAGGTAGCTCTTTGCTATATTATGCATTATTACTTTATTTTCCTTTCTCAGAGTAGTAAAGTAGTAAATATTATTTGTGCTCTCAGATGAGTTTTCCTCAGTATGGACATGAACTACTCCATGTGCTAAAGCAAGTAGAAACAAAGTCCATTCAGGTCCTACAGTAAAACTTCTAATTCAGTGTTTTTCAAACTTGGCAACTTTAAGATGTATGGACTTCAGCTCCCAGAATTCCCCAGCCAGCATGCGGTTCTAAATGAAGTAAATGGTCTGCCATGGATTATCCTGCATCTCAGCATCTCTTCGTGGGGACTAGGAAGAGGTGTATATTGTTAGATCTATTAACCTGTCAGTGTTGGGAAGAGGATTAAAAAACAGTCTAGCATGCTGCAATGGCAGGTTCTAGCTTCCAGTACATATTTCTTTCCAAGAATGCCTCCCACATGGATTCTGCTTGCATTTATAAAAAGTAGAAAAATAGGGGTGGCTGTGGCTGAGTCCTCTGGTTGTACCCACCAACCCAGGAAAAATGAAAAAAATAAAAATAAAAATAAATAAACGGAGGTGTCAAGAGAACTTGGGGGGGCATGGCAAGGAGTTAGAGGCCCAGTGGGGAGCAGTGTCAATAGTTTGCCTTCTGAAAAATAAGGGTGCGGTGATTAGCCATTTTGTTCAAAGTAAAAAAGGAAGAAGAACAGTAAAGGAATCATGAAAAGAAAAACAGCAGAACAAAAAGAACAACAACAAAAAAGAAAGGAAAAAGAAAAAGCATTAAAATTGTGGAAAAAATCAGTACTTTTCTGCAATATCAAAGTGATATTATGTTTATAAAAACTATTTCAAATCAGTTCTGTTAGGTATATAACTTGCTTAACAATAGGTTAAATGAACTGTATTAGTTTTGTCTTTATCTGTTCTACTACTTGCTTCATTAATTGTATTGGTTAAAACATTCAATAAAAATTAAAGAAATCATTGCCATTTTGCGAGAGTGCTGATTAAAGGCTCTCAAAATTGCTGGTAACTCAAATCTATTGCCTACTATTTTGCTAGCCCCACTTGGCTTTGGTGTGTGTCTACTCTTCTGATGCCTTTAGCGGTGTTTCAGGTTCCTGTTCTTTTTGTGTTTATGAAAAAAGAATGGGTACCTAGATGGATAAATCAGCACTTCAGATACAAATGGCTTCCATTCAGGGCTATCCTTTTCAAGGAAGGACACATCATATCTACCTTATGTTACCCCTACCAAAATATCCCTACCAAACTCCTCAGCCAGGTGGTTACTTTTCAACTAAGTTTAAGCAAAGAAGTAAAATAGAATTTTAAAACACAGTAATTATATAATAGCTTGGTTTTATGTGTGATTATTAAGAATTAAGACATAGTGACATCTACTCCCAAGTAAGTGAGTTAAGGCTGCAACCCAAACGTGAATGTGCTTACTCAGTTTCCAGCATATGTGTACATAGCATGGAGCTTTATATTGCATACAGTAGTACGACCGACAGGAAGCTCTGGCGTGGGCTGGTCCATGAAGTCACGAAGAGTCGGAAGCGACTAAATGAATAAACAAGTACCTGATAGTAAGAGCCATGAACTAATTGGCTAGGATGTATTGAACAATATAGGACTGACCTGTTACAGGAAATCCTACACATCTCTACTGAGAAGTAAGCTCCATCAAGATCAATTGAGTTCACTTACAGAAATGTGTGCATAGGATTTCACTTAGACTTGCATTTGTTAATGAAGAATAAAAGAGTTAATTTCTTCTAGGACATTGTCTTTGGTGATCTTAATTTCATTTCACATATTACTTAAGTGATTCTTACCAAATGTTAAATTTATTGGATATAACTTCTTCAGCAGAAGGTGTATCTAGTGGTTAAGGCAATGGGCTAGAAACCAGGAGACTGAGAGTTCTAGTCCTGCCTTAGGCATGAAAGCCAGCTGGGTGACCTTGGGCCAGTCACTCTCTCTCAGCCCAGCTCACCTCACAGGGTTGTTGTTGTGGGGAAAATAGGAGGAGGAAGGAGTGTTAGGTATGTTCGCCACCTTGAGTTATCTATAAAAATAATAAAGGCGGGATAGAATATAAATAAATAAAATAAAATATCAGTGTTGAAGTAACATTAGATGAATTGTTGGAAAGAAACCTCTGTGTGTCATACAAGGCTGTAGGACAAATTTGGTTTGCATTTGCCTAAATTGTCCAATCTGAACCAATACATAATTCAAAATGCAGTTGCATTTTGAAATTCACAGATTTCCAAATTTTGCCATGCAGCTGGGCATTGGGTTTTCATCTCTGGGGTCTTGCCAGTGCAACAAGATTTTTTGGACTCTAGTATGTTCTTGGCTTATTCCTCAGCTCAGAGAGAAAACTCCAGAAAGCTTTCTTTTCCTGGGAAAACCTCGTTTTAGAGTGCCTTAGAATTTCTTTTGATGGTGTTCTAGAATTCATTTTATTGTACTTTATTGTATCAAGTTTGGGGAGAGTATTCTTAAAGAGTTTTTCCCTGTTATATACTGTATAGCTTATTATTTTCCAGCCTCTCTGGCTGCTCCTGTTTTTTGATCTGGGAAAGCTCCATGAGAGGACTTCCCCTTTTTGTGCCTTTCCTTGAGATTTAAGCAGCAACAGTGGTGTCTGCAGGGGTTTCCATCAGAACACTCTGCCTGCCATCTTGCTGATTTTGCCCTCCCCCTTGCTGACACCACAAGCTGGCAAGGTTGCAACCAATGAACTAATCATTGTACAATACAAGATAGCACATTCATGCACAACTTGGCTACCTAGTAATTACACTATCCCCTAGTTTGGGAATTTCATTGAATTGTTCTCCTGCGAAAAAACAACTGGAAAGCAAGTTATGGGCACTGCCCTGAATGGAAATGTTTGAAATGAATGAAAGGCAGAATAAATGACTAACACAAAAATAAAAATGCAGAATAAAGTTTGGGCATAGCACTGAGCACAAAGGTCAAGTTAGTCTGTCTCTGGTAGTGCATTACCCATGAAGACTGAGGCCTGAGGATACATGCAGTACTTCCTGGGAGCTCACTGTGATAAACTGCAAGCTCAGCCAACATGACTTCTGATTTGAGATTTGGAATAGCAAACTCTCAGATGAGAGCTTGGAATAGCAAACTCTGGCATCAGTGTGGATTTACCATCAATCATCAAGAGTAAGGGACAGAAAGAAGGACCTTGGAAGACAAAAGAGTCCTCTTCTTTATTAAAAACCAGTCTCCTAATTACTGAAAAGTGGAACTGTTCTAATAGGCAAATGCTAAGAGAATGCAAACTTACCATGAATTTATATATTTAACTCACCCAAGCAAAATAATTATTCTTTTTAATCAAGTCTATTCAAACCTCATATTACTTTATTCTTCCATTTCAATAGCAAAATGATTAAGATTGAATCTTAAAGGAATTCTTCACAACAATAATTCCTCTTATCACAGGAGGCAGTCTTTGCTTCGTCTTGCAAATTCTCAGTCTTTAAATATTCAGTGTATCAGAAAAGCTCCAGTCCTCTTTCAGAAAAAATGAGAGAGAGTGCACACTAGAGAAAATTGAGAAAAAGGAAAAAAAGGCTCATTATTATCTGCAAACAAATTCATAGGGGGAAAACCCCCAGCATTTGTAACTCCACGTAAATTTAGCTACTGCTACAGAAAGTCAGTCTTCTGGCAGTAACAGTCCAGAGGGAAATAAAGAAAAAATATATATTTTGGAAAATACATGCATTTCTATCTAGGTTCAAGCTTAAAAGAAATATATTTAAAATATGTTGCTTTTTTGTGGTTCAGCTCCAGTATATAGTGGGAAGAATAAAATAGTATATATTGTATATGTTATCCAAAGTGCATTCGTAAAATTTTTCAGCAACATAACAGAATAATAAACAGGTATGGGAAGGATTGTTTCCATCCCTTAATAATAGCTATGCTTTAGGTCACATGACCTGGAGAGAACTTAGAATGAAGGTGTCAGCAACATTCCTAGCTGCTGCCCATCTGCCTCCCCCGTGTGAATTTTTTCTGGATGTTTTTTCTCCATAGCCCCTGGCCAGATCCAGTCTATTTTCACTAACACTTTTTCTTATCCTGGCTTCTTCCCCAACACCAAATTTGGTCCAGTTCTATTTTCAGAGAGTTATCCTGCTGAGGGATAGACAGATAGACAAATAATAGTCCTGTGCTCCATTACATTGTTTCTTTCTAACAATCAATAAAAAGTAGAAGTTCTGAATAAAGTTGAAACATCCTTAAAGGCAGGATGTCAATGAAGATTCTCAGTCATCCAGGTGGAATTATCTGTAGGCTGAGTCATGGCAACTGGATTTCTTTCTTTTTGGTTGAAACATTTCGCTGCTTGTCCAAGCGGCTTCTTCAGTCTGGGCAAAGGCTGGTAAGGGGACCCCATATATGTCTTCCAGGGTGGCTGCATTGTCCCTACACCTGAATGGCTTGTTAATTGTGCAGTTGGCAAGCTAGATTGGTTAATTGGTTAATTAATAAACCGCCCAGAGTCCCCTTTTTTGGGGAAGATGGGCGGTAATAGAGTCTGAAAAATAAATAAATAAATAAATAAATAATTGTGCAATTGGCAAGCTAGAAATAGAGATTTACAGGAAACCCATACACACAGAACAATACCTGATCTTTGACTCCCACCATCCACTGCAGCACAAACTAGGAGTCATCAGGACATTACTTCACAGCGCAGAAACCATCCCCACCTCCATGGATGCCAAAAAGAAAGAAAACCAGCACCTGATGACAGCTCTGAAGGCCTGTGGGTATCCAAATTGGGCCTTTGTTAAATCTAAGTCTACCCCCAGACCCAAAACAACAGCAGACAGGGCTGAGATCCAGAGTCAACAGAAGAACCTGGTCGTTCCTTACATGGCCAGCATATCGGAAAAGACAAAATGGATATTTGGAAAACACCACATACCTGTATTTTTCAAACCCACTAACACACTGAGAGAGAGGCTTGTATACTCTAAAGATCCAACACCAAAACATAAGAGGAGCAATGTGGTATATGCAATCCAGTGCAGTGAGGAGTGTTCTGAGCTCTACATTGGAGAAACCAAACAGCCTTTACACAAGAGGATGGCCCAACACAGGAGGAGCAACTCCACAGGACCAGAACCAGCAGTTTACCTTCATCTAAAAGAAAAAAGACACTCATTTGAGGACAACAATCTTCACATTTTGGACGGAGAAGATAGGTGGTTTGAGAGAGGGGTTAAGGAATCCATTCATGCCAAAGTGGAAAATCCTTCCCTCAATAGAGGCAGAGGCCTCAAACACAACTTGTCCCCCATTTTTCATGCTGCTCTTTCATTAGTCCCCAGGAAGATTAAGACCACTTCCACTTGGGGATGAGTGAGGGATTTAGGAGTAAGACGTCCCAAAGACAATCCACACCTCCATTGCACAATTAACAAGCCATTCAGGTGAAGGGACAATGCAGCCACCCTGGAAGACATATTTGGGGTCCCCTTACCAACCTTTGCCCAGACTGAAGAAGCTGCTTGGACAAGCAGTGAAAAGTTTCAACCAGAAGAAAGAAATCCAGTTGCCTTGACTCAACCTACAGTTAAAAGCAGGATATTTGCTTTGCCTGATATAAGGGAAGTATAAAGAAGTAAGTCTGAATGCAGGAAATGGTATGCATGTATGTGTGCGTGTACAGGGTTTTTATAAAATCCTTGCAAAGTTTTGATTTTTAATAACTTTACTTCTATATAAGATATAAACAAACTGTAAAATGCAACAGGGAGGGAATTTATTTAAGATTTAGTATATTTATTTGTAGGAGTGGTAAATTTGGACATATCCATTATAACCGCCCAGAGTCCCCCATGAGGGGGAGATGGGAGGTGAATAAATTTATAAATAAATAAATAAAATAAAATTTTGAATACAAAGCACAGCACAATTCTGAAGTTCTCCAAACAAGTTCTGCAATTGTGTTTGACTTACAGCATTGATCACATTTGTTATTCTAGCTCTTTATCCAGCAACCAGTTTATTTAAATCTTGAATAAAGTCCCTCTCTGTTGCACTTTACAGATTGTTTATATCATATATAGAAATGAATTTATTAAAAATGAAAACTGCACAAAGATTTTATAGAATGGTATTCTTCATTAAGCAGGGCCTTGTGACATTTCCTCTCTCAAGAGAGGCCACAAGGCCTTTTCTATGTTGTCCTCTTACAAAACAATTCAAAGCATTTGCATTCCACTAATTTTTGAGGATGGGTTTGAAAGCTATGGTGTGTTTACTATCTGCTATCTTTATTTTTGTTGTTGACTGATATTTTGGCTGCTTTTATTGTCAGTTCCACAAGACTGTTTGCTAATCAGTGACAATCTTTTACAGAAATTGTAGGTTTGGGTTTTATATTCAGAGTTGCTCTTTGACCTAAATGGCAGACATGCATTTGTTTAGTAAGGTTTTTTTTTCCAAAAGGGAGGAGGTAGAACAAAAAGTAATGGATGAAGGCCAGAACATTTAAAATACTGAAATAGTATTACATTATTTAAATATAGGCATCCTGAGTGTCAATCAGTACAATGCATGTTTCTCCAAGTTGATAGGGTACATGCAACAATATGTTGGTTTGCAAGGTAATCTCTAGATTAGAGATCCTAGCTTGTATAGAATAGTACAAACATATGTGGGATAAAATTGGGTTGTAGTTGCACTTGTGTCATACTGGCCAAATTGTGCCAAAACTACTAGAACGGTCTTTACCAATCGCATGGAGTGCTACATGTGGCACAGGTATGACTAAAGCCTGTTAATCTAATCTGTATTTTCTGTATGATACAAAAAGCATTATGTGAAGCCATGATAGGCAGCAGAACCAATATCAATCACCCATCTACTCATGACTATGGCCTAAATTATGATTGTGACTTGGAATCTAAGAGGAATAAATGATAAAAAGCACTGAGTAAACAAATAAAATGAAAGAACATTAGATAGAGCTGTTGTGTGTCTGTAAAACAGAGAGCAAGGATGTGACAAATCTGAATGAAGTTCATCTGATCTTGTGGAGCAGAGTTGATGAATACATGTAGAAAGGTAAAAGTGTGGGCTTCATTATGAATAAGAGGGCTAAAGAGTATGTAAGAAAGTATTCTTTAAAAATTTATTTTATGATGGAAAGAGTCAATCCCAGATTTACAATCTGATATGTTTGCTCTCTCTATATATGTGAGCTGTCATGATCACCATTGCGATGCTTGTGACATCGCAACGGCTTGCATGACAATACAGGGAAATGGGTCCCTGGCGGATTAAGGCAAAGACAACTATGAAACACAAAGGAAAGCAACAGGTGCAGGAAACTAAGTAACAACCGAGACCGGCGGCATGGAAGACAGCGATACAAAGTTGCCAACAAGCAATTGACTAACAACAAGACAGCCCGAGCTGTCAAAAGATTAAGAGCCTGATCGCCCGGCAATGGATCATTACCGTTCAGGAAGGCTATCGAGGCGACGCCCGGGGCGCAGGGGGGCTGAACGACCTCTCACCTGACAGGGGCGAAACCGGTGGGACTCGTGGGATGCACCTGGAATAAGGTGGGGTGGAGCGCTGACCGGCGCGGGCTATTTAAATCCCGTTCCGGCGCGCTCCACTCACTCTCAGCTTTTTAAAGGCATGCACTCTGTTCCTCAATAAAACCAGAACCTAAGCCTATGCTAGCGTCTGTGTCTTTACTGGAACACAGGCAGAGCTTGACATGAGCTGGCTTTCTATTGACAGAGTTAACCAGTAATATTTCCCATGATCAAGGTTTAATCTTGTGTTTAAAAAATGAGATAATCTCTATAAATATTATAATGCCTTTGTGCTTTTTCATTCCTTTTTCTTTTCCCCCCTTTTTTCTGTTTGCTTTTGTTTTTCTTTTTTGTATATCATTTTTTCTTTAAATGCACATTTTGAAATAAAAAATAAAAAAGGAAGTATGAATTACAGTCATCTAGGTTGCTATGGGTGCAAATGAAAGCAGAAATCAGTAGTTTAATGACAGCTGTGTATATGCTCCAGTGAATGATGATAATGAAAGAATCAGAGATAAGTTTTGGAGGAAAATCTGCAATATGCTGAATGAAGGCAATCCAGGGGAAAGAATTATTCTGTTAAGTGACATGAATGGATGGGTAGAGATAAGAGACTCCAAAAAAGTGATTGAACCATTCAGAGACTCAAGAATAGTAAGTATCAACTTAAAAAGTCTGTTCTGAATAAGTGGTTTCATTCTAACTCTAGTCATTCATCCTCATGGAAAAGGAGTGAATATAAATCTAAAACATGACTAATTTGATTGTTTAGGATGAAATATTAAAGGAATTGGTGAAGGATACTATGGTGATGTTTGTTCTGAATGTGAGACAAATCAGGTTTTGGTGGTGTTCACAATATACACAATAAAAATGAACATGAAATAAAAGAAGTAAGCAAAGTGAAAGAGTAACAGTAGAATAACTGCAGGAAGAGCAATTGCAAGTCCTGAATGAATAAGTATTACAATATAGATTAATCTCCCAATAGAGAGAGAATGGACATGAGGAAAGAGGATGGAAAACAGCAGAGTAGAAAAAAAATGATACAGAGAGTCTCAGAAATGTATGGAGTAGCACTAATGAGAAGAATGAAAAAGGATGCTTGGTGGAATGATGAAGTGAAAGGAGCTGTGAGTGAGAAAAAGGTGTGTGAGAGAATGATTGCTACAAAAATATGAAAATGAGAGGAAAATGTTGCCTAATGTGCTGAGAAAGAAACAGTTGTAAAGAATGTTGCCAAATGGAGCACAGAATTGTTAAAACAGGCAGAGAAATTGCTGGATCATTCTGATGGGTAAAGAAGACTAAACTGGAGCTCCAGTAGATTGAATGGAATTTAAAATAAAAGTGAAAAGATGAAATGATTTGGGATGATACTGAAGGGAGGGAAACCTAGAAGGGCTGTTTAAAACAGTTGTATGGGAATGGTAGTTACCTGTCAAAGAATAGAATTGAAATGAATGATACAAATCTTAGTATCCCAAAAAAACATTGAAAAAAAAGGAAGGCATAAATGCTGTGAAAATTTTGAAATTTTTTAGGATTGTAGGTGTGGATGGTGTAACTGGAGAAAGGTTAAAATATGAATGTGGTTTGCTTATGTAGTGGTATTATGTTTTGTATCTCTGTGTGTGTCTGATGATGGGAAGATTGCCATCTTTGTTCCTGTATGCACAGGAAAAGTAGCAAAAATGAATGAGAAAGCTACCAGGAGATTAGTTTGTTAAGTGTGCCTGAGAAGGTGCTTTGCAGAATTCTGACTGAAAAGAGTACAAGAGATGACAATGAGCACAATTTATGAAGTACAATGTGATTTTATGCCAAAACAGAGGGTGTGCGGGCCAGATTTTTGCTCAGCTGGTCACCGAGAAAGATATGAATGTGAGAAAGTTTGCTGTGCATTTGTTGATTCAGAAAAAAATATATGCTAAAATGAAAGGGCTGAATTATTGGATGTGTTGCGCCAATATAAAATTGGAGGTTGGTTGCTGACTGCAATAATGTCTCCATTGCAAGAAATGAATATTTGTCAAAAGAAGTGAAAATGGATGTTTATAAGTGAGTTGGACCACTTGTTATATGGACTTGAGAATTGGGTATGTCAGGAGAAACATGACAGTAAGCTGATTATGGTAGGAATTCGGTACTTAAAAGAGTGTGGATGAAATAAAAAGAGATAGGATTAAGAATGCATGGATGCTGAATGAATGTGGGTTGAATATAAAAGTGAGTGACCAGTATTGAAGAAGTGCATGAAGGTAGTTTAGTCATATAGAGAGACTGAATGAGATTGAATCGCAGAACAAATATATAAAGACTGAAATACAGGTAGTCCTCACTTAGTGACCACTTGTTTGGCAACCATTTGAAGTTACAACGGTGCTTAACAAGGAGCTTTACAGCCAGTCCTTGAACTTATAGCCATTGCGGCATCCCCACGGTCATGCGATTGCAATTTAGGTGCTTGGTAGCCAGTGCACAATTACAACTGCTGCAGTATTCCCTGGTCACGTAATTGCCATTTGCAACCTTCACTGCCAGGTTCCTTGTTGACTTTGCTTGTCAGAAGCCGGCAGGAAGTTGCAAGCCACAATCATGTGATATCATACCTAAAGATTGCACATGATTCTCTTAACATCTGCAACGGGAACTGCTGGAACTGCCATTGTAAGTCAGCACGGTCATGTGATTTTTCACTTTACAGAGCTTAGCGATGAAGTTCCCGGTCCCAATTATGGTCATTAACTGAGGACTACCTGTAAGTTTAGAGGAGAGGGAAAGCCAAGGAAGAAATTATGGGATGAAGGCTATGAAATCTTCCAAAGGAAGAAGAAATCGATAAAACAAAATGTGAGCAGCAATGTGTAGATGCAGTAGAATCAAGGATGGTTTGTTCAGGATAGAAAAGTATGGAGAGATACAACAAATGGTTTTTATATAAACTACATTTAGCTTTGTTTCCTTTCCTTTCCTTTTCCTTATTTCATTTCTTTAATTTCTTTGGCTGATTATTTCTTACTCCCTGAGATTTGCATAACATGGCTTAGCCCAAAAAGGAATAGCAGAATTTTTTATTTTTTATTTATTTATTTATTTATTTATTATTTTTTATTCAATACATGTATAGATACCAGAATGGTATCTATACATGTATTAAATACAGTTCAATATGATCATTCCCCATCCTCATAAGGGTTCACACTCACATCTTTGTCACATTAAAATTACACTCTGGCAGCAATTTTTTGAGAGTTCTGGAGGCACCACCTAACTGTAGGCACTTGTGGGGCTGTAGATTATGAAAGACTTTAACAAAAGCATATATTTTGAAGAGTTAACTCTCCTGATTCTGGTATTGACCAATAGCTTCTGTAGTTGTTATTATATGTATGTATGTATGTATGTATGTATGTATGTATGTATGTATATTTTATGCTGCCTTTCTTTTTAAAATAATCCAGTGATTTTTATACAAACCACTAAAAGTACTTTAGCACTGAACAATAGCATCACTAAAAAATAATTACTACACACAAGAAAAACATATGCCCACAAATGGATTAACAACAGGCATTTATGTAAAATCATGTTTTTGTCTTGGGGCAGTATTACCTCACCATCTCCTAAGTGAACAGACTTGTTTTTCTATTTTCTAAATGTTGACACTATGAAGGCCAACTGCATTTCCCTCAGGAAAGAATCTTATAATCAGAGCAACTTTCCAACTCCTAGCTGGGCATCATGCTCCCAAAGTAGGATTCATTTGTCTCCTTTCTTCCTAATGCTTTTTTTTACAAAGATACTTGAAGTACATGTATTCTCCCACTACTCACTAGTTACCAGGTCAGACACACCGATTTTGTATCTTTGTACTAATCCCAGGCAAGAATTTTGTACGAGTTGGCAAACCAGTTATTAAAATTCTTAAAGAACATTTAGAATGTTTCTCATAATCTTACACTAAAGTTAATTCAGCAAAAGATTTCTTAAAGCTTATTGGATACCCCATAAAATGTTCCAGAAATTTTGGTTGTCAATTTCTTTTATGCCAGAAGGGTAAAACGATGGAGGGGATGCTTACACACATGACTTGGGTTTGCCCTATTTTGATCCTGGTTTGGTTGAATAGTCATAGATTTGTTAATACAGTTTTGGAAAAAGAAAGTATAAAGATGTGAATGTGATTTTGAAATTACACACACACACACACACACACACAGAGTATATGTCTGTGTAGAACTAAAATGTTTAAATCTTTTTTTAAATATAATTTTATTAAAGATTTTAAAACAACAGATAAAAACTAATACAAACTTATATAAAGTAGGAAAAAAGAAAAAGAAATAAAAGAGAAGGCTGGCAGTGCAAGAAAGGAGAAAAAGAAAAAGAAAAATAGGAAAGAAAGAAAAAAAATACAAAGAAGTATTTTCCAATTTTCTTTACAGCAGTTATAAGTACAATTATAAGTTTGCCTCTTACTTGATGGTTATAAAATAGCTCTGTTCTTTCTATAATCCATTCTATCTAATCATCAAAACCATAAATCAAAAGCTCATTTTTTTCTGTTTCACACAAAAATTCTATAAGGGGTTTCCAGTCAGCAATAAATGTAGATATTGTCTTTTCTCTGATCAAAGAAGTCAATTTAGCTATCAGAACTATGAATTTTTTGATCATGGAGCATAGCGAAAGAGTTCATTTTGTTGTGATTAAAACTCTACCTCACCTAAGGGTTTTATAGAATGCAATTTCCAACAGCAACAACATTACCTGTCAATGCATTAGGCAGAATATTAAAACTGAGATATTCCTGATACCATTTAAAAGGCACCCAAAATGTCCCATCCAATTCCACTAAAACAATTTCTATTGTTCTCTGGTGAGCAAGAGGTTTTTGCAGTCTTCAACATGGCCTCATTTTAGAAACCCAGGAAGCTACCTCAGTAGACCATGGTTTACCTGGTGAGGTGCTATCAGTTTTTCTCAGTCCTACCTGAGATGCAAGGGATTCTGGAACCTCTGGCAAAATAAGTATGCAGACTCCCATTAAGATACCTCACTTTTCCTTGTCTCATGACTTCTCTTCAAAATATTATGTTGCATGAAATAGCTAAAAACAAAACAATCTCAGAACTGAGTTTGACTTGATGAGGAGTTCAAGAGATGCTTTTCTATTCTAGTAAGAAAGTTTCCTATGTAACTGCATGCAATCAAAAAGGGAACCAAGAATGCAAGGCAGAAAACTCTATTTCCCACCCAGGCTAATTTCTTTGTGAGAATTGTGTTCTCACTGTAGTTGTAAGATAGTTGGCAGGCTCCAGTGACTGCAGCTGCAATCAGGGTTATACAAAATGTTCCAAGGAACAGAATGAATGAATGAATGAATATATATATATATATATATATATATATATATACACAAACACACACACACACACACACACTCACTCACTCACTCACTATGATAGAACACGTGAACATTCATCACACACAGATGGCCCATGCAAGACACAAGAGCCCAAATGCAAACTCAATATACTGTGTCCCAGATGTTGCTGACTGGATTTAGTCTCCCAACATCTGCTTGCCTGCATGTTAAAGGTTTATATCATGGTACATAGTGTATGGAGAGAGTGGCTCAGAATAAGGATCAGAATTAATCCATTGGGTAATTATGTTTTAATAGACCCTCTCCATGAGAACAATCACCTACAGTTTAGTTTATTGGGTGTGTTCTCTGCAGAGTTCAGGGACATAGCTAAGGGGCTTCATACTTCCATGCAGACCAAGAAGAGAAGTGCTGCATCAGTCCAGGACATGGAAGCATCTCCTCCTCTTTGCCCAGTTACTGCTTTCCCTCCTTAGTAGGAAAACCTTGGGGAGTTATGAGTTCCCCATGAGAACCTGCTCTACGCAAATCTACACATTGGGAAGGAATGAAATCAGTCACTGCCTTTGTGAGTAATATGGTAGAAGCTCTAGAGAACCTGGCAATCTTATACATACCTATTCAGATTTAAGCCCCAGTGATATTAATGTCATTTACTCTCAAGAAAGATTGATTCTCAGTATAAGAATGCCACTCCAAAAATAAGGAGCTGAGTGCAAAAAAAGTATATATATATAGGGTTGCATATGCCTCCATATCACATTAAAATTTGTAATCAGCGCATCAGTCTGAGAACAAGACAAAGCCTCTATTGGCATCTAACTTTTGCATGGTTAGAGATTGCTCCAAGTGTGAGGAGCTCTTTCAGTATGATTTTGGACCAGAGAACTTTGCCCAAGGATCTAATTAAAATATTACCTAAATATAAATCTTGCACAGAAGTAATAGTTAAAGCAAATGTTATTTATTTGTGTATATATAAACCATGCATAGCATTTACAGAATAATAAAAAGAAGACTGTTCTAATGTTTGTAATCAAAGCAATGGAAGAGATGGAAGAAGACGGAGATGAGAGTAAACAGAAGAAGAACCTATCTTCAGTTCTGTTACACATATATCAGCATGCAGCACGAAGCAATGAGTATTACCTGGAAGAAAGTCCCAGTAGTTGGGTTCAATCAACATTAACCCTTGGTTTGCATAATCATAGTTTATTGAATGATCTTCAGTTGCCTTGGTTCATTTGAAGTGCTAAACGACAAGCGTGTTAGAAAACCATAATGACTTGTTTTGTACAGCATGCTAAGCCAAAACCAAACAAATCACAGTATGAGTATGAACCTATTCACTGTGTCTGATGCACACTTCAACTGCAGTCCAAAGCATGCACTAGATTGTAGCCTTCATTTAAGTGTAGATGGAGGGGGGTTTGCAAAGCATAAAGCACTTCATTCCTGGTTTCAATCTCAACTTCAGAAAACCTACTTTAGAGATAAAAGAGTGGCTCTTATTAATAAAAAAGGATTGGTGTTGATATTTCTGCCTCAGTGAAACTGTCTAGTGGTATGCTTTCCTGAATTATCTGAACTTAAGGATCCTGTTGTACATGTGCAATATTCCAAACTAACCATGCCAGAGTTCATATATTGCAGAAGAAATGACAAATCTAGAGTTTTGCGGCTGGAGTACTACAAGGCTCTACGTTATACCAACATGGGCAATTCATGCTGGTAATACAGCACCCTTCCCAAATGCTTATGCATTTTGCCCCTTAAAAACTGCCCTTAAAGAGGTGTCAGTGCACTTTGATGGAACAAGTCAGATGGAAAGTCCGAAAAAGAAAAGGTAGGTGGACACATAAGGCAGGAGTTAACTCCACATTAAAAACCACAATTATTATTTTTCTTTCTGTTACACAGTTCCCTTCCAAAAGTATTCCAGACCATTTCACAGGTTTAATTACCTGCCATAGCAAACTGTACATAGTTTGTTAATGATACATACCCACTGAGGCACATCAACACTCAACAGCTGCACAAAGCAGCAAGTGAAGTTTCTTTTTTTTCTTTTGCAAATCTGCAAATGCTCTCACAGAAGGTGGGATACAGTCATTACTGTCAGTTCAGACATTTTAGTTAACAATCCTAGACTTGGACATTGCAATTAATACATTCTTATCACTATAAGAACTTTTTAAGTAGCTCCATGTGCAACATTTCCTTACTGATTATTCCACACAGTCAATGGCTAACAGCGTTTGCTCCCTCATCCTTCAGCATTCTTTCCTTCATTTGTGAACTCCATGCCCTCACCAACAGAACTGGAGCTAGAATAGGGATGAAAGAGGAACTTTGAAGATGGCAGAGGTCAAACAGAAAATAAATATATCAAAAATTACCTAAAGCAGATTTTCTCTTCATCTTCTGGTTATGGGTACATATTAAATTACTTTGGAATGATGCACTCTTTAATATTCAATACATGACAGACTACTAATTGCCAGATAACTTTAAAGAGAACCTATTAATATATTCAGGGGAAATGGTCTCATGTTGTCTTTTCTGTGCTCTGTCTTGCTGGGGGAACAGAAAAATGTGGCTCAAATATTGCTTTTCAGCTGTTCTACAATAGCACTTCTGCTTTGTCTCTTCTGATTCTGACCTGTTCTTCAGCCCATCAGCTACTGTGGGCCCCAGCCACCACTGACTTATGCCTTCTTAGCTATCTCAGCTTCTATTGAAGCACACATGAACAGAAGCTATCAAGTACCCTTTGTCAGACCTTAAGAGGCATTGGGTTAAGATTTACAAAATTGGAACGGATCCTGTGTAGCCATGTTGACTAATCCCCCAACCCATAACAATTGTGTGCAATATTGCTAAAGAATAAAAGTCCATATGGTTAGCATGACCTGCTCTTGCTAAAAACTGCATTTTATTCAAGTAAGGAATCCAGAATAGGAAATGACACACAAGCAATTTAGTTTTTAATAATGAGTCTGGGTTTGGTCCTCTAGAAGATGGAAAACTAAAATATGAAGCTGGGATTAAGAATATTACTTGATATTTATGAATCTGGGATTAAGAACAGTCTTATATTGAGTTTCAGGAATATATCTCTATTTCAACTGTCCCTTAAAAAAATAAAATTGTCTTTAAACTCTGGGAAATATAACAGAGTGTGTAAGGGATTTTGTATTACCAAAAAAAAAAAAGTACCATGGCTCTGTATGCAAAGATCACTGCATTCTCTTGAATCTATAGTGGACTCAAACTTCTGTTTGGCCTGTCCTTGGATTTCTTTCTTGGTAATTCTGGGGTGTCCCAGGATGTTGGAAATTGACTTTAATATAGATACTTTAAAATGATGGAAGGTCTAGGAATAGACACAATAGTGTCCTCAGTCATTAAATCTCAAAAAAGCATAAATCCTGGAGATCTGGAAACCAGCAATACACTAACAGCTCTGTTTTCATACTTGGCTGCTTTTTAATGCATTCTTCAGTGCGGGGGTAATAAAAGGGCACCATATGCAAAAAGGCTGCAGTTAGTGATTGCATTAAAGAAGGGAGGTAGTTATACATTTCTGGGGAGGGTTGGAGGAGAGGAAAAGATAAAGAGAGAAAAGCAGGAGCAGTAAGGATGAAATTGGGGTGAAAAGCAGTGCTGAACCTAAATTGGAAGACTGAGGTTAGGGTGTATGAAATGGACAGGTTTCTGCCATAGCATGATACAAATTAATTGGATGTTGTCAGTAGACAGAAGAAGAGAGTTGAGAAACTCAGTTATGAATGCTATCATAAGGGAATGGTGGAGGTTTTTAGATGGTGCTACAGTATATGGAAGTGTTTTAACTCAGGAAGGAATGAATCTTATTTGATTGCAAATTATACTCTGTAGAAAGGACTGACCACTTAGATTTATATTTGAAAAACAAAAAATACTGCAGCAGCCAGCAGAAACTTTCTTATTTTTTACAGGGTAAGAATCAGCTCATTACCAGTAAGACTGCACTCTTCATATCAAAGGCAATCTTAAAGAGGACAGATTACTTAGACCAGATTGGAGTTGACTGTAGGGGTGACTGTTTGATATGAACTTGTATTACAGTTTTACTTGTATCTACTTGTTTTTACATGTATGTTATTTTATTTTCTTTCATACTTGATATGGTCAAAAGACTAAATCAATAAATTTGTTTACTTATTTATAATCATTTCTATGCCTCTTATTCTCACAACTCTACATGTCTTACAGTAAATAAAATTTAAAAATCTAGAAAATACTCATAAAAACAATAAGCAATTAAAACCATTAAATACTGTTAATGCAATCTAATAAAATACGATTTCCCCATTTGAATGCCCTCTGAAAGAGGATTATCTTTACCATTTTATGAAAACACATCAAGGGGGCAAACTGGTCCAGAGGGAGAGGGCTGCTGCTCTCATTTTCAGGCTCATAATCCTGCTGGCCTCTTTCAGGGTGGGTAGCTGGAGCATCCTCTCCCTGCTAAACCACATACTGCAGGCAGATTCTACCTGAAGAAGATGATCCTGAAGGTTGAAGCTGCAATGGCAATCAATGCAGCTCTGGCAAAGCAAGTGTTATTCTGCTAATCTGACTAATGCTGCTCATCAGGCAGGCCACCACGTTCTGTGCCAGATGCAGATTCCAAATAATTTGCAAGAGCAATCCCACATAAAGTTAAACCCCACTAAAGTAGCTGAAATATGACAAGAATAAGAGTCACTTCTCCAGTGCCTTTGGTTCAGGACAATGAACAACTGGCAGACCCATTAAAGATGGCCAAAGGCTCTCTTCAGCGGGTCTGCCAAATGATCCTGGCTACAGCTTTCACCTGCTCTTTCAGAAGTAGTCATGATTCTAGGAGAACCCCCAGATTGTGCACCAGCAACTTCAAGGCATGTGCTACCTCATCAAGAGCTATATAGGGAATATCCATGGTACCAGAAGGTTTCTGAGCCAGCAGTAGCATTTGGGATTCAGCCATGATCTGTTTCACCTGTCCAGTCTCTCACAGCTTCCAGGCACCAGATCAGAATTTTCACTACATTCCTGTTCGGCCTGGATTGAACTGTAAAGCTAGCTATCATCAGCATATCAATGATACCTGACCCCAAACTGACAAATGATCTCTCCCAGTGGTTTCATGTAAATGTTGAATAAAATGGATGACAGTGCTAAACTCAAGGCTGAACCTCTCAATCTCTCCTTCCTCAGCGACACCAAGAACATAGTTGATCTGCTGTCCCAGAACCCAAAAGGGAGCAGGTTGTTCTAAAAAGATCTGCTGGTCTGCATTCCACAGTGAATGCAGAGCAGAGAAGTATGGATGCTTCACTGTCCTTACTGACATGGTGTAGACCTGAAGATGGCCATGTGCTCATCTCTGGTCATTGTTGCGCCTCAGCTTCTGCCAGCATCATTCCAGACAGACAAGTTTAATAGGTCCATCCCCCTTACAAAGTTTGATGGTAGGTATAGTCTAAAAACGATAATGATCTTACCATGTCAAGAGACTGATGTCCTCCACCTTCAGGTCACAAATCAGTTGTTTTGAGAGAAAAAAAACCCAGACCCAGCATATGCCCTCACTCAGCCAGTGATGTTTGTAAGCCACTTAGAATTGGCCATATTAAAGCAGTGTAAAAGTAACTCTTAACAGTAAGAAAAGGAAATTTTTGACACTGTGAAGGCCAATACTATTAAACTCTGTCGCACCTTCCCTATTATTGTTTCCCAGTATCATTGCTCTCTTATTATATAACCATCTGATATATGTCCCATAGCCATCTCTCTACTAAATTGTTCTTTTTTTCTTTCTGTTTTTTCACCAGTACCATAAAAAGTATTGGGTAATGTTGGCTGATCTAGTAGAGTGCAACAAGAACATATAACTTTCATTCTTATTTTAAGCATGCAAGTGTTAATAAGAGTAATATAATAGAACTATTCTGCAGCAGTATAATTAGAGTTAATGCTGGTACATTATAATTATATGTATTCCAATTATAGTATTGGCATGCTGTATACCCTGTGTCCTGAAATGTGTAGTGATGATGTCTCTGAAGTGATCTGTTCAAAATGGATCAGTGACAGGGATGCTAAACTGTGGATATCTGAAGTCAGAAGACAATTACTGTTATCTAAGCTTTGACCCCCCTCTATCCCATCTGAATGAGTACAACTTGTGATGCAATTAAACCTGGAACATTTTTATCAATATTAGCATCTCCTTTTTTCATAATGTATCATGCTATGTAATTATTTTTTTTAAAATGTAGTGCATAAAATGGAGAGATATGAAATAAATCCTACCTCTTGAGTTATCATAAAGTGAATGGAGAAGATAATGAGGTAGATTTACAAAATGATGCCAGTACTAATGACTGCAGAATAAATTCACTCTCTTTAACAGTAAATGAGCTTCTATCTGCACCATTAACCCTAACCTTTCCCTGAAGATGAAATTATTGAATTTTAGGGATTAACACTCTTTAAAAATACAATGCATTAAAGTTATACAGTTGTAAGAAAAAATACTGTAAAAACAGTAGTCCAGACAGAGTTGTGTTTCTTTTACAGCCTGGGAGACAGAGAATCCCCTTCATCATGGAAAAGAGAAAGTCAGCTCCAAATTTAAAACTGTCCTGATAGATTAAAGAAGTAGTCTGAAAAGAGCAGAATGAAATTTTACAGAAACAAATGCAAAATTCTATATTTAGGTAGGAAACAGAAATGAAATACACAAGTATAGAATGGAGTGTCACAGTGTGAGTGGGTACTTTTAGAACTGGAGGTGTACTTAGGTTTCCAAGGATAGTAATTGGCACAGAGAAACCAAGACAGTGGAGGCTCTTACACTTCTTTACTATATACAGTGGAACTATTTACATTAGGTATTTACAACAAGATCCTGGCCTCTACCCGGTGTTGGGTTTCTTCTTAAATGTCTGACCCAGAGACTATTCCCCTCTAACTCCTCTCCTAAATGCTTAACTGATCCTTAAAGAGGATCCTTAAAGAGGATCAGTCATACATCCATTTTTTCAGCACTGCTATAACTTAAATGGTCACTGAATGAATGGATATAAGCCAAGGATTACCTGTAAAGGGGAGGAATATGCTGGATTAACGAATGAGTGTGCTCAGTGCTGCTTGTCTCCTTTCCTTGGATCCACTCAGCTGATCCTCATCTGGATTTCCTCCACTGGGGGAAGAACCTCTCTTGGGAGTCTTCTGCCCAGTCCTTCCCCAGAGACCAGGGCTTTGCCAACGACTACAACCCTCTATCTATAGCCAGCGGTCTCCCTTCTTCTTGGCTTGGGCCTTGGGTGAAGAAGTCTCTCTGGGACTTTACTTCTCTTCCTCCAGGGAAGCCACCCATTGACTTTTCTTCTCCCTCTCCAACCTGGAATCAGCAACTGCTCCATATACTCACACAACTTTACTCTTCACCTTTTCTCTCCAGTCACTGTCTTCTACAACAGTAATTGTAGCTCTTGTTTTCTCTCCTCATTTCTCCCCGTTTTTTCTCCTCCCCCCCCTCTCCAATTTTGGGTTAGGCTGACAGCATGTCCCCCAGCAACTGTGTAGGTGGGGGTGTCCCCCCCCCCCAGGGCTCTAGTCCCCAACACCATATACCAGGTTGGGCCAATGGGAATGCTGTCTACATCTCCCTACAACTATCCTGGCTAGCAGCCAGGTCAGCTCATCAGCCCTCATGACAAGTACACCTGCTCTTCAAGGCTAGAACTGAGCTTTCTCTCCTCCTTTTCCCTCTCCTTTTGCTGACTCACACCAGCCCAACAGCATCCATACTAAACCACTAAAAACCATATGCCACAGGGGGATAGTATGAAATGGCTTGGAAATAATACATGTAGAAAAGATCTTAGAATTGTGTTTGATTAAATTGCAGTTTTAGACTACACCAGCCAAAGCCTACATTTCTATTCATGGGAACTAACAGTTCCTCGCTATTCTGCATTGGTCAAAGGAAACTGATTATTGGGTCCCAAATTCTTACTCTAAGAAGAATTTGGAGAAACTGGAACAGGTTCAGCAATAAGCAAAGAGGAAGACTGTAAATTCTATGAAGAAAGATCAGAGGAATTGGGAATATTTATGTTAGGGCTCTTCTGATACCTGAAAGGATGAAACACAAAAGAAAATCAAGATCTATTCTCTGTCATCCTAGAGTAGAGGATACTGAACAAAAGGCTTAAGTTGAATGTTAGAAAAATCTTTCTGAGAGTAAGAGCACTCTGACAGTAGAACCAATTACTAAGTAGAACTAAGGGAGGTGTGGTTGGATTCAGTGCCTTAAGTGTCTCCTTTAAGTTCTCCAATTCTAAGCTATCTGGTTGATAAATGCAAAAAAATAAAAAAAAAGTACTTTCTGGTCCTACTTATGCAAATTGTGGCTATTGCAGTTTCTCACAAAGAATCCTGGGAACTATAGTTTAGTGTGGGAACTGCTAAAGCTCTTTTAGCAAAATGAGTGAACTAGATACAGATAAATCCTCAGTATATGCTCTAACACTTGCACTGTATATTTAAACAATGTACAGATTGCACGCTATTTCAAACTAACAACAAGCCAGTTTAGATAATACTTCTTACAGTTTCCAGGTAGATTTTGTAGGCCTGTTGGAAATGTGATTGATGTGCATATGAACCTCAACCATGATAGGAGTTTCAGTGGATTTGTCCTTCTTTTGAACTGCTCTTATTTAGGCAAATATTACATTATTACATTTGCAACATTATATAATGCCAGCTACATGTCTTATTCGGTAATCTCCTATCTCCACCTCCACCTTCTCCAAATCCTGATTTTTTTCCCTTTTTTTATTTCTGATCTTCATTTGGGACATTATGTCATATCAGCCTCCGCATGTAGATTAAAAGTTTTAGCATGGAAATGAGTTAAAAACCACATTCTGCCCAACTCTGCTTGGATGCAGTTGAGTGAGAGATGGCACAACAAAGCCCTCTTGTTTCTTTTCACCTCCTATAATTGTTTCGCTCAAAATATTATGTCAATAATATGCAAATTGGAATAATCATAATCATAATCACAATAACTTTTCCTCTCTTTGTCATTCTCCTACATCTTCTGACTACCAGAGGTTCATCATAGAAGTCAATGCTGTTACTCAAGCAGGAATCAGGGTAGATTGGTAGATTCTTGGTGACAGTCATGCAGGGCCCTGAATCTGATAAGTTTCTGAGCTGAATAGTGGATTTCATTCGAGGCATCTGTCCACTGCAATTTGAAAAACTGTGATACCCCCTCCCCACCTTCTGATTATTGTACTTAGCTGCTACAAGTATAGTCCTGGAGGAATCAGGTCATACAATAGTTCCCGAGCAATCCCATATAATCCTGTAAACATTTCTTTAAGGATTGCTGAGAGTTTCAACATGGGGACATGGGAAGATTTTGTGTTCAAAGAATGTGGGGCTCCAAAGCACTCTAGGATGAAGATCAAAGTGTTACAGGTATTGTTTTTGTTTTCAACATCTCTGATAACTTTTATGACCAATTTGCATAATTTAGATTGCATTGTTCCTATTTGGGATTACACTGGGGGGAATGTGTTTTTGCAATAAAGTGAAGACGAAGATGATGATACAAAAGACTTGTTTTGAAAACTTAAATGCCTTTCCAATAATTATATAAAGAGCAAAATCGGAGCCATTTTGCATTATTGTAATTAATTTCCAGCGATGCTTGATGTATGGTAAGTGCAATAGCAAGTAAATTGGACAGAAGCCTCCGTTATGGGAGAGAAAGGAGGTTGTGAAAGGCTGCTGACTAATACAGCACTGACCTGAAAGCAAATCCTTACATTCATGCTGGACTGGCTGTTGCCATGGCAACCATTGTTATTAGTAACTGAAAATGTATTGCTGTTAAGAGTGGCAGCATTTTTCCCCCTCTCTCTCAATTTAAATTGAGCTGTTGGATACTCTACTCATGAAGATCAAGTACTCAGATCACAGCTATGCAAATACTGTACACCTGCATTTTTCAGAAAGAAATCTTAGGGCTTACCCAGAAAATTAGTGAATACTTATCCCAAGACATTTATTTTTGAAGAGCAAATCCCAGAAGCCCCCGTTTCAATATGATGCCACAAGCTCCAGTCCAAAGTGGAAGAGGGGGAGGAAGTACAGGGGATAACCAGTAACTAGACTTCAAGAGATCCTTTTATATAATATGGACTCAAATAAAACATGCCCCATCCCTCTCCTGAGAGGGAAAGTACAAATAAATCCAACAGTTTTGATTCTGGACTCTTAGAAATTTGGATGACTTAATATCCTTGCCAAATGTTGCTGGGTGAACTGTAATTTTCTCACCATACTTTAAAATCCAGACTCTTCACAGAGAAATTATTTTCAGCTGACAAATCTTGTTTCTCTTTCTCCGTTGGAATCTTCCTTCAGGACCTTTTAATTTGGGTGCCCCTCCTTCAGGTCTCTTTCTCAACAGTGGTTTGCTAGCTTCCCCACTCTCCACTCCCCAGTCCCCATTCCTTAATTGTAAAAAGCTAATACCATATGGTGAAGAATGAGGAAGGAAGTGAGGCAATGGCTGCCTCTGAGTTTTTGTACTCTCCCCTTATTTGGATGGCAGGACCAAGGAGGCGAATTATTCCTGGAAGCCATGCATGATCCTTAGACGTAGGAGTCAGAAGTCAGGCAAGCCAGGACTTGTAGAAGAGGTCCAAGTAATATTGAATGTTTAGTAACCAAGAGTTTCATTCTGAGGCCAAAGACAAACCTATGACCAGGGATTAGCCATGTTTCACCTAGAGCTGCTAGAATGGGTCACTGAAGAATCAGTCCAAAGACAAAAAGGAAAGCCACCAGCCATGAGTTCAACACACTATAGCACTCTATACTGGCTTCCCAGACCAAACATGTTATAATTTGACATGATAAACTTTCTCCTTTATTTGTTTTATTGAACATATTCTACATTGTAAGTGGCTGGAGAGAAATCAAGGCCAAAATCAGCTAGAATAGATTAGAATTAAGTTGCTTGCTGCCTTTGCATTATAAAGAACATTGTGGTCGACATGATTTGAAAACATGAGAGAGTAAAATAATCACTGGGTTGGCTAGATCACAAGAGTTGTGAGGATTATCATAGTAAAAGGAAATTCATGAAACATGGTTTGGCATGAGGGAGCTGCCATCTACGTGAGCTTTCTTGAATGGCTTCTCTGGAGCCTACAATCCTCAGTGAATTATGAAGATCACTTTCTAGTCCTCTCACTGTCTTTTTGACTTTGCTGGGAAAGTACTAAGAAAGCAGCAGCATCCTTCACAAAGGTATGTAGAGGCTCAGAGGACAAAGAAGGAGCTCCTTGCTTCAAATATTGCAATAAGATATTTGATGTTACAGATATTCTCGGGCACTTGGGGGCTTGTTTTCTCTTCTATCCCTTGGCCTCCATGTAAATATTTCTTCCAGGAAAAATGGTGAAAGCTGAACAAATGTTACTGGGTCCAGTCTGGTTTTTATTTTATATTTTTATTTAATGCTATCTCTCATTTCCTGGATCATGGATAGTTTGTTGTGTATATATGAATGTTTTAATCTTCTTTTTTATAATTTTATCTTAAAAAAACATTTTATTGCACGTAATGATAATGTGTCCTATAGACAGTGGTCTCAGGAGCAAACTACATGTCCTTAAAAATGGTTCTTATATCATATCCAGCTAGAATATTTGCTATTGTAAGCTTTATGGTACACATACAAAGACCTAAAACATAGATTACTCCAGCTATGCATTGGACATTCCAGTTCCCAGTCAATTTCAAGGTGGAAAGACTACAATTACTGTTTGTCACTCAATATACATTTGAATACTTTACAGTACAGTGAAAAAATGTAATAGATTATTTTTCAGATTATGTTATTTGAAATAAGAGGGAGAAATGTGATTTCTCAAACACTGATAATCAGAAAGTAGTTTTAATATGGCAGGCCTGTTTTTATTACGTTAAAAAAAGTCAATATAGAGCACACTGTAAATGATACATAATACTTGGATGACTACTTATAATGTTTACAGCAATGACTTCCAGTTATTGGAAAAGAAATCTATGAAATGCTGCTTGTACAATGATTATGAAATTGGTGGTCATGTTTTAGAAGTAATTAATCATACTGTGAGCTGTCAACTGGATAAAGATTAGGTGGTGGTTTAATGGGCGGCCTAAAATATACTTTAAGTCCAGAAGAAAATTAAACTTATTAATATTCATTCATAGTAAATTAATACTAGTGAGCTTTGGAAATGAATACAGTATCTTAATCATGAAAGTAATAGCTGGAAAGCAAAGGATGTAACACTTCTAATCCATTCAAAATATCCAAATATTAATTCAAGCTTTATAATTTTAAATAAAAACTGACTTAAACATATTGCATTCAGCAAAATATACTGCTATGCTAGCCAGATAAACCTGACAAGGTACCTTTTCAACTGAGAATGGTGATCATTCCAAAACAATCACATAAATGGGTACAGAGAAGTCCAACTTCATTCATGCAGTCCACATCTCACCACCCTAAAACAATTTTGTATCTTTTTTATTTTGGATATTGTGGGTTGTTCTGAATGCAATTTCTTTCAGAAAAAGTATTATATACAATAACAGCTAACCATTCTCTTTATTTGCAATTTTTAGCAATGAATCTCAAAACAGCACTGCCAAAGAGGAAGGTAAACACATTTAAAAGCGATCTCAATGCTTTTGAAAATTCCATGCAGTTTTCATGGCAACAGTGAGTTGCCGCTACCATCTTCCCAGATGTTTTTCAACTTCCCAGTCTAGCCTACAACCCTGGAATTCACTGGTAGTCTCCATTCAAGAACTGACCAAGCCTGATGTTGCTTAGTTTCTGAGACCATACAAGATCAGCTAGGCTTACTATCTGAACAGGATATTTTCTAAGTGTTTTGATATCAGTCCAGACAGCAGGTGTTTATTGGCCATGAAATGTTGATAGGTGGATAGAAACAAGGTTAGCAAATTAGGGAGAAGAACTGAATGGAATAGCTGGAATTGAGTGCAGAAGTCTACTGTAAACTACATTTTATTGCAGATCCACTTGTGTAATGTTTTATGCTAGACACTATAAGCTATACTCTTCACCCATATTCTCAAGACATATCAATCTGAATTTATGAATTGGCCTTTTAACTGGTGGTTTCTTGGTAAACGCAAAAAATTGCACTACACACTGGAGAAGTTAAACAAATACTAACATATACAAGAGCCCAGCCCAGCTTTACAGTAGTTGATAGAACCTTAAGATGATCTTTCCACTGTATTTACAGACTTCCATAATGCAGTTGCATATTCAGATAGCAAATAAGTTAAATCAGCATTTAGATTCTGAAATTACATCCTTAACACCTCACATTTAATATCTATTTGGAAAAAGACCTTTGGGTGCTTAATTGACACTTTCTGAAATAATTATAACTTACTGGCTAGCTAGTTACCAATTCATATACTTATTTAATATCAATTAGCACATTCCGTAATTTGAAACCTAATTAGCCTGCTATAGCTATTTTATCAAATGGCAATTAAATGCTTGAAATTTCTTACAAATTGCTGAATGAAGTTAATTAATTATCCATTTGCTTAAGTAATTTTTTACTTAATTACATCACAAAGTAATTTTGGCTACACATATTAGACCTTTCAATAAATGGCGCTTTATCAATCAATTGGCATCTAATGAACCATTATTCATTTTCTGTCTCTGAATGAGCTATCCCATTGCTATTTCTCCTTAGTTTCTCATTACAATTGAACTGTGGAGTTGACATTGTTCCCATGCATGGCCTGAAGTCTATTCATATCTTAAACATTTCTCTGGACTTTGTTACTTTGGTATTGCTTTTATTTCCTTCCTTTCAATAGGAATACTTGGATAAATGGCTGTTGTTTGTTGAACTTAATTGAATCAATTGGTATGACAAAGAGTGTATATTTTCACTGCAATACCTAATCTCTATTTTTCCAAAAGATACAGCAGTACAGCACTGAATGCAGTGTTGAAGTCATCTAGTCTGACTTCGGTCTCCATTCAGGCTCTGCCGTGCAATATTTATCTACAGCATCCCTGATATATGGGTCCCCAACTTCTGCATAAAAACCCAATGGTAAGGCAGCACAGGGTCAGGAATGCCTTGGACAAGTACTCAGTCAAGCGTTGCTTCAAGGCACTCCATTCCTTTCCTGCTCTTGTGCCTCAAGGGTTGATGGGTCTGAAAGTCTCCTTCAGACTTGCCAGCTGAATGTGCAGAAGCTGGGGAGAGCAACAAGCAGCAAAGCAAGGGGGTGAGGAAGGAGTGGGCCAAGCCAGTGTGTTTGACTCCAACCTCTCCATGTGGACTGAGAATACCTGCAGAAAAAATTGACCCCAGCATCTTTGTCTGTAAATATGTTGCTTACATGTCTCCACTTCTGGTCTGCACCTCGGCAAACTTGCCAGAGCAAGAAGGAACATTCTTTATTTCCCCAGACATCTGTGGGGCCTGGCTGCTGCTTTGCTTACTGAGGAAGGTCCAGGTCACTGCATGGGGCTTGACAACTGCATTTTTTACACAGAATGAAGCAAGAAACCTGAACAAATGCCATTGTGCTGACAGAATGAAAGGGCTGCTCACTCTGTTTTCAATTTTGACAGAATGAAGAAAAGCTTTTGACAAAATCCATTCTACCTTGGGAATGAAGTTATTTATTTGACTAAATACATTGTCTCACTCAGGATTTTTTGTTTGTTTGTTTTAAATCAGGCTCACTTGCCAGTGCTGGTGTCATGTTCACCGATTCAATGTAGTTTATACATCGTAACGTTTCACATGCCATGGCGCTGACACGTGTTTCTGTTTGGGAGGGAGCTGCTATGAGACCTTGTACCAAGCTCTGTATGTGAAATCAGTACAATGGAATGTGTTTGGGTTATTTTCTCTGCTCAAGGACTTTTCCCGCAGACCTTCAGAAACCGTTAGGAGCACCTGGGATTGTGAACTTGAGAAGATTCTACAGGGGGAGAGATTTCATTTGCACTGAGGGTTTTTAGTTTGAATCTGGTGCACTTTCATCATTCTCAGCTTTCTCTGTGATCCTGCTTACTATTCTTTAATAAATCAGATATCTTTGAATTCCTACTCATGAGTCTGATGGTATTTTAGAATAGGCAACCATTACAGCTGGGTAACCAGACTTAGGGTTCTTACTCCAACTGGATGCTGATATCAGCCTTGCATATTCTGCTTAGGCTCTGAAAGTAGTAGCTTTTACCCCACCTGCTCAGTGATGTTCAGGAAGTGTTTGAACTGGTCAAGGTCTTGTGTGAGGCAGGGTGTTCAAAGCCATGAGATATTGACTTATCAATCAAATGCATCAGATGCATTTGATTGATAAATAAATAAATGCATAATCAGAAAGAACAAAAACTGAAACATAAAGTCAAAGGAGAAGCTGTGTCAGGTGACTTATGTCCCTGTTTACAGATGGTAACTGTTGGTGGGCTATACCATGGCCCCTGTTCCTCTTTAAACAAGACTCATGCCAGACAGTCCTTCAAATAGATAGGACATAGAATAAATAGCTTTACAAACATTGTTGAATTACAACTCCCAACATGCCTTACTGTTAGTGTCTGGAAGCTGTAGTTCAGCAGCAAATGAGAACTCAGAGTGGCATCTACAACAAGTGATGACATTTCATAATGATGTGACATGTCATGTACACAGGTACATGACATCACCCCCCCTCGCCCTTTAAACCCTGTATTATGTATGCAGGTGGGGTTAACAAAATTCTCTTGGAGGTTTGATGAATGGTTTCTGTTCATTTTAAAATGTGTTAAGTCCTATTTTAGGGTTTATACTGAAGTTTTCAGATGCTGCTGAAATGGGATTTGTGGAGCCCATGTATTATGGTAATAATTTCTAGTCTTTTAAGTTCAATAGAATTATAAAGCAGACTGAGAGTGGAGAAAGTTCATTTAGAGCAAAGCATGAGACCGTATCTCCGATTTCTTTAAAAAGATAATCTTTTCTTATAATATGAATCATATATCAGGTGTTTAGATGGTCTTAAGAGGAAATAGGTATGTAGCCTGATCATCTGTGACCTCTTGAAGTCTCTGTGACAATTAACCTAGAAACTCTGTATCCATAGCAATTTTTGATCCTGATATATTCAATATCATATATTCTGTTGAATGAAAATTCATGTGCTGCCAACTTCTCCACTTTTGTGCAGATATATATTTCTTTGATTTTCTTTATACGTGAGCAACATATACATTTAAGGGGTGAATGTTGTGGTCTAACCTGTTACTAAGTGAAGTTTATATTGGTCTACATTATAATACTCAGTCCTCTTCCCACACACCTTATGTGGACACCATATTACTAAGCTCTGACTCACTTCCTGTATTGTCTGAAAATTGAATACAAAGATTTGCAGAAAAATGACTGCTAGACCAAATCTGGCAGGCATAAAAAGTTTCAACAGCATATCTTTCTTTTGAAGTACATAGGAGAAAGTGAAACTATAATAGTTATTTCAAGAGAGATTAAGTTAAAAGAGATATTTCAGGAGAGATTAAGAAATCTCTTAAGTGTAATTTCAGTTCATTAAAAATTGGGGTAAAACAGATTAATTGGATCCCCCTTCTCTAAATATAATATAAATCTATTAAAATGATCATTAAAATATTTCAAATTACTGTTAAAAGTATAAATTAATGCATTTATAACAATGTAGCTTTGATGAGGCTTTTATGTATCAACTGCATATTTATTTAAAACTGGAACAGAAAGCTTAAAAAACATGGAAACCAAACCCATGAAAAAAAGGAATGACAAAGTACAGGAAAGTACAGATGGAATCCATGACCTAGCTGGTTTTATTTTTTATTTTTAAATCACACACACAAATGTAAACACTCTGCCATGCAGTTTTATAGGAATTTAATGTCATCACTTATTTCTAAACTGCCCCCTCTCCCTGTGTTTTTCTACTGTATTTTCTATCCTCTTTCTTTCTGCAGAAAATATGAAAAAATATGGCATACTGTATGTCTATAATATCCTTTGATTGACAGGATTATTGACAGCATTTATTTGTGTTATTTAATTTTTTGATATTCAGAAGATAGTGAAGAGACAGGGTATCACATCTGACTCTGTCCTTGATCTCTAGTGTTCATGAAGATCTGCAGGGGAAATGTAATGACTCAAGGGTTTGTATCACTATCACTCCTGCATAATCAGAGCCTCTTGTTTACATTCCCTATTGGTAAAAGGAAATTCGGGCCTGACCGGGTATGACAGTGCATATATCTACATCCCCTTTCCATGCTTTAAATATCTAACCAGAGGAATGCTTCCAAATTTACTTGGCAGGGAGGTAACTCTGAACTTAAAGAACCTCCCAAAAGGGGATGGGGAGGATAGACAAAATTCCTGGGGAATGAACAATTTCCACATCTTATCAACCTAGAACTGCCAACCAGTCTGGTGTTTTTTCACTCTCTAATAAAGGTGGGCATGAGATATAGATGTATGTATGTACTGTATGTATATTTGTTGTTTATTCGTTTAGTCACTTCCGACTCTTTGTGACTTCATGGACCAGCCCACGCCAGAGCTTCCTGTCGGTCGTCAACACCCCCAGCTCCCCCAGGGACCAGTCCGTCACCTCTAGAATATCATCCATCCACCTTGCCCTTGGTTGGCCCCTCTTCCTTTTGCCCTCCACTCTCCCTAGCATCAGCATCTTCTCCAGGGTGTCCTGTCTTCTCATTATGTGGCAAAGTATTTCAGTTTGGCCTTTAATATCATTCCCTCAAGTGAGCAGTCCGGCTTTATTTCCTGGAGGATGGACTGGTTTGATCTTCTTGCAGTCCAAGGCACTCTCAGAATTTTCCTCCAACACCACAGTTCAAAAGCATCGATCTTCCTTCGCTCAGCCTTCCTTATGGTCCAGCTCTCGCAGCCATATGTTACTACGGGGAACACCATTGCTTTAACTATGCGGACCTTTGTTGTCAGTGTGATGTCTCTGCTCTTCACTATTTTATTGAGATTGGTCATTGCTCTTCTCCCAAGGATTAAGCGTCTTCTGATTTTCTGACTGCAGTCAGCATCTGCAGTCATCTTTGCACCTAGAAATACAAAGTCTTTCACTGCTTCTACATTTTCTCCCTCTATTTGCCAGTTATCAATCAAGCTGGTTGCCATAATCTTGGCTTTTTTTAGGTTTAGCTACAAGCCAGCTTTTGCACTTTCTTCTTTCACCTTCATCATAAGGCTCCTCAGTTCCTCTTCGCTTTCAGCCATCAAAGTGGTATCATCTGCATATCTGAGATTGTTAATGTTTCTTCCAGCAATTTTAACTCCAGCCTTGGATTCCTCAAGCCCAGCTTGTCACATGATGTGTTCTGCGTAAGAGTTGAATGGGTAGGGTGAGAGTATACAACCCTGCCGTACTCCTTTCCCAATCTTAAACCAGTCCGTTGTTCCGTGGTCTGTTCTTACTGTTGCTACTTGGTCGTTATACAGATTCTTCAGGAGGCATACAAGATGACTTGGTATCCCCATACCGCTAAGAACTTGCCACAATTAGTTATGGTCCACACAGTCAAAGGCGTTAGAATAGTCAATAAAAGAGAAATAGATGTTTTTCTGAAACTCCCTGGCTTTTTCCATTACCCAGCGGATATTGGCAATTTGGTCCGTAGTTCCTCTGCCTTTTCTAAACCCAGCTTGTACATCTGGCAATTCTCGCTCCATGAATTGCTGAAGTCTACCTTGCAGGATCTTGAGCATTACCTTACTGGCATGTGAAATGAGTGCCACTGTTTGATAGTTTGAACATTCTTTAGTGTTCCCCTTTTTTGGTATGGGGATATAAGTTGATTTTTTCCAGTCTGATGGCCATTCTTGTGTTTTCCAAATTTGCTGGCATATAGCATGCATTACCTTGACAGCATCATCTTGCAAGATTTTGAACAGTTCAGCTGGGATGCCGTCATCTCCTGCTGCCTTGTTATTAGCAATGCTTCTTAAGCCCCATTCAACCTCACTCTTCAGGATGTCTGGCTCTAGCTCACTGACCACACCGTCAAAGCTATCTCCGATATTGTTATCCTTCCTATACAGGTCTTCTGTATATTCTTGCCACCTTTTCTTGATCTCCTCTTCTGTTAGGTCCTTGACATCTTTGTTTTTGATCATACCATTTTTTCCTGGAATTTACCTCCAATGTTTCTAATTTTCTGGAAGGGGTCTCCTGTCCTTCCTATTCTATTGTCTTCTTCCACTTCCGCGCATCGCTTGTTTAAAAATAATTCCTTATCTCTTCTGGCTAACCTCTGGAATTTTGCATTTAATTGGGCATATCTCCCCCTATCACTGTTACCTTTTGCTTTCCTTCTTTCTTGGGCTACTTCTAGTGTCTCAGCAGACAGCCATTTTGCCTTCTTGGTTTTCTCTTTCTTTGGGATGTATTTTGTTGCTGCCTCCTGAACAATGTTGTGAACTTCTGTCCGAAGTTCTTCTGGGACCCTATCTACTAAGTCCAGTCCCTTAAATCGATTCTTCACCTCCACTGCATATTCCTTAGGGATATTAGTGAGCTCATATCTAGCTGATCTGTGGGTCTTCCCTAATCTCTTTAGTCTGATCCTGAATTGTGCAAGAAGAAGTTCGTGATCGGAACTACCGTCCGCTCCAGGTCTTGTTTTTACCGACTGTATAGATGTCCGCCACCTTTGGCTGCAAAGGATGTAGTCAATCTGATTTCGGTGTTGTCCAACTGGTGAAGTCCATGTATAAAGCTGTCTCTTAGGTTGTTGGAAGAGAGTGTTTGTTATGCAGAGTGAATTGTCTTGGCAAAATTCTATCAGCCTATGTCCTGCTTTGTTTTATTCTCCCAGGCCATGCTTACCTGTAATTCCAGGTGTCATTTGACTGCCCACCTTAGCATTCCAGTCTCCTGTGATGAAAATAACATCTCTTTTAAGCGTGTTGTCCAGTAGGTGCTGCAGATCCTCATAGAACTGCTCTACTTCAGCTTCTTCAGCATCTGTGGTTGGGGCGTATATTTGGATCACTGTGATTTTAGATGGCTTGCCCTGAATTTGAATTGAGATCATTCTATCATTTTTTGGATCGTATCCAAGCACTGCTTTAGCCACTTTACTATTAATTATGAAGGCTACTCCATTTCTTCTGTGGTCCTCTTGTCCACGGTAGTAGATCTGGTGGTCATTTGATGTGAAGTGGCCCATTCCAGTCCATTTCAGTTCATTGATGCCCAAAATGTCTATCTTTAATCTTGACATCTCACCAATAACCACATCCAATTTGCCCTGGCTCATAGATCTTACATTCCAGGTTCCAATGGTGTGCTGATCCTTAGAACATCGGATTCGCCGTTCACCACCAGCACCGTTGGCCGCTAGCCATCCTTTTGGCTTTGAGCTAGCTGTGTCATCACGTCTGGGACTAGTTCAACTCATCCTCTGTTCCTCCCCAGTAGCATTTTGATCATCTTCCGACCTGGGGGTCTCGTCTTCTGATGGTATACCGACGTCTCTGGTTGTACTGATCCATTTAGTTTTCATGGCAAGAATACTGGGGTGGGTTGCCATTACCTTCCCCAGGGATCGCATTTAGTCTGACCTCTCTGTCATGACCTTCCCGTCTTGGGTGGCCCTTCACGGTTTAGCTCATGGCATCATTGAGATGCTCAAGCTCCAGCACCATGACAAGGTAACAATCCTTTGCTGAAGACTGTATGTATATAAGCAGGGTGTATTCTATGTCTCTACCACAATCCAAGAAAAGATGAATGTCACCCCTGTGAGGTAGTCAGACAGGAAACACGCCCAGATGAACTAGTTCTACTTTATTGTAAGGTTACAGTGACACAATCTTCCAAGTCTGAAAGTACTTCTCTCCCCAGTTGCCTTTACAACCCAAGAAGCCAGGGAGGGTCCCTTCTGAGACATTCGCAACGCCCACATTCCTTCTGCGGACTCAGCTCCCTCCTATCTGACCGTTTCCCTGGCCGTGGCTCTTCCTTGTTCTTTCCTGTCTCCCAAGGTCATTCCCACAAACCATTACATATAAGGAAAGGCTCCCCTCCCCGTCATTACATCCCCCAACTGTTTACATTAATTGCTTATAAAAGAAGACACCCCATTTATAAATTTAATTGATCTCCGATCTTGGTATGGAACCATTCTATCACACACACTGAAACAAAAAGTATGCCTGCAAACCCACACATACTCCTCTCCCTCCTAGCAAAAACACATGAGAGGGGGAAAAGAAAAGGGACAGAGATGGCATGAGGGGAAGGGGTAGCTGCGTAGGGAAGGGAAGAGAAACAACTCTACTTAAGCATTAAAAAAAAAAAAGTTAAGATTCTCCAGGCAAGCAACGGCAAATGTTCAGGCTAACCTTCAAAGCACCTGCTCTTTTCAGCAATGGTGACCACAGCCCTTTGTCTTCAACATCTTCTATCTGCATCAGGGAATAGAAGGAGATCCATCAGTACTGCATTTGTGGACACTGGATTTGTATTAAGTTCATCCAAGTCACTTTTGTTAGCTATCAGTGTTCTCTTAAATATAGTAACCGAAAATATACATATACATATACATATTATTTAAATAGAAAACTGTGTTAAATTTTTAATATTAAACTAGTTTATGTGAAAAACTATTAAAAATGAACTTATAACTTTAAAAATACATATGTGATCCTGGAAAGGATGGGAAGAAATAATGCAGTTTACCTGTTTCCTTCTCTAGGCCCCTGCAGTCCCTGAAAATCAGTTTCTCAGGGTTGGGAAACTCTTGGGAATGGTTGGATGTTTATATCCACAGATTGCACAGGATGCTGTAGATCTTGATGATCTGGCAGAACAGTTTCCTTCTGCTTTATCTGAATAATAGAACAGTTTGTAGTGTAAAGTACACACATCTAAACTTACAATAATACTGTTGCTGGCAATATATTTTTTTATATATCACAACTCATGCAAGAATCCCAAATGAATATGGCCACACTATTACATATTACAGATGAATTCACTGATTGAGTTTGTAGTGAAGTTCTTCAACAAGGTCTTTTTTTAAAAAAAAGCTGACACTTTACGCTCAGTACCCCTCAATTACTAGATAGATGTTTGAAAAGAAGTGGAAATATTCAACCCAAAGCCATGTTTGCATGGTTAAAATACTTAAAAATGAAGGAATATACATCCTGCAAATAGTTAACATAAGGGGATGTTTTACTGACACAGAAGGAAATTGTATTTATCCTGTTTTCCTTATGGAGTTGCTGAGATGGTTGCCTCTTCCTCTTCTAAAAACATTATTTGTTATAACCTGTTGTTAATTTCTTGTTATATCAAGAATTAAAAGCACCAGATCTGAGAAAAAATTACTAATAGAAACCAAGGCCCAGGCTATTGGAAACACAGTTTTGCCTTGTATTACTAATACTTTCCTAATAGAAACCTGCTATATAGTTATGTAGTTATGTGCCATATTAATAATACACCATACTGCTTAATCATCCTGTAATACGACTAATTTCAGGCTTTCAGTTTTTGCCTAAAAATGGAAATTATATTTTGTTGTTTATTCGTTCAGTCGCTTCTGACTCTTTGTGACTTCATGGACCAGCCCACGCCAGAGCTTCCTGTGGGTCGTCAACACCCCCAGCTCCCCCAGGGACGAGTCCGTCACCTCTAGAATATCATCCATCCACCTTGCCCTTGGTCGGCCCCTCTTCCTTTTGCCTTCCACTCTCCCTAGCATCAGCATCTTCTCCAGGGTGTCCTGTCTTCTCATTATGTGGCCAAAGTATTTCAGTCTTGCCTTTAATATCACTCCCTCAAGTGAGCAGTCTGGCTTTATTTCCTGGAGGATGGACTGGTTTGATCTTCTTGCAATCCAAGGCACTCTCAGAATTTTCCTCCAAAACCACAGTTCAAAAGCATCGATCTTCCTTCTCTCAGCCTTCCTTATGGTCCAGCTCTCGCAGCCATATGTTACTACGGGGAACACCATTGCTTTAACTATGCGGACCTTTGTTGTCAGTGTGATGTCTCTGCTCTTAACTTTTTTATTGAGATTTGTCATTGCTCTTCTCCCAAGGATTAAACGTCTTCTGATTTCCTGACTGCAGTCAGCATCTGCAGTAATCTTTGCACCTAGAAATACAAAGTCTGTCACTGCCTCTACATTTTCTCCCTCTATTTGCCAGTTATCAATCAAGCTGGGTGCCATAATCTTGGTTTTTTTGAGGTTTAGCTGCAAGCCAGCTTTTGCACTTTCTTCTTTCACCTTCATCATAAGGCTCCTCAGTTCCTCTTCGCTTTCAGCCATCAAAGTGGTATCATCTGCATATCTGAGATTGTTAATGTTTCTTCCAGCGATTTTAACTCCAGCCTTGGATTCCTCAAGCTCAGCATGCCGCATGATGTGTTCTGCATACATGTTGAATAGGTAGGGTGAGAGTATACAGCCTATTATATAGATTTAAATAATTTGTGAAATGGAATATTTCTGCTGTACTGGTAACAGAGCTCTTTATTATGTACTGAAACTTATTAAACCTCTTTAAAATCTGGCAATATGCACATTTATTTGGAAATATGGATCAGGAGAAATGTGTTCACTTTATAGCTACCTGATTCACAGTTCATTAATACACAGAATAAGTCACAGTTATTCTTTGGTGTCCCCAGGATGCTGAATGTTTCAGCAAATATACCAAAATGTGTATATTATGACAAAGAATATTCACAATACTGCACAAATGAGGGAAATTGCTTCTAAAAAGGTTGAAACAGCAATGACAGAGAATCATGCTAAAATCATGGTTTATTTGTTGTTATATTTGTTACCCAAGCTGCAGAGTTAATCAGAATTCTGAACAGATATCACTAGGAACTAGATGGAACCAAGGAAGCTTACTGGGCTGCTTGTATGAACTATATGCCATATATATCATATAGTGGTAAAACGTCATAGATGAAAGTGCTGACCTGATAGGTATTACAGAGACCTAACTGACAAGGGGGTGGGGGTTAATTAATCTTTGCCAAGTTATTCCATGATGCAGCAGGCTGCAGCTAGTATGTGGGGGAGCTGTGGCCATAGTCTATAGCAGTTTCTTAAAGTATGGTCCTAGAACCTCTAGGGGTCCCCCAGGACCTTCTCAGGTGTCTGCAAAATCAACATTATTTGCCAGCCTATGTTGAAAAATAACACTATATTAAAATCCCATCAAAAATTTGTGAGAAGTAGTAGTGGCAGCAAATGTGTTAATTTTAATTTTTAATATGATAAATTTCAATAAATATAACCCATACAAACAAAAGCTCTTTTGGGGTCCTCCAGAATTTTTAAAAGTGGGAAGGGGTCCTGGGAGAAAATAGTTTAAGACACACTGATCTATAGGGATTCCATCTTACTGATCAGAAGCTCCATTCAGCATTTTGCCACGTTTGAGCATTTGCTGCGATGTCCAGGCAACTGGGACAGTGTTGGGATACAATTAGTCTGCTGATTAGAGTTGGTATTAGTACCCAGCTCTACAACCGTCTCTCTTCTTGAGCTAGCCAAGATTACGTTTGTGTTGTGATCGACTACCATAGACAGACTTCTTGACCTATAAAACTTCAGTATCTATGTGGTGATTACCTAGTCAGGAGATTATCTAGGCTCAAAATTTCATATTTGCCATGATGACAGGTTTTATTTGCCCCACACATGTAGCAGGGCACATGCTGGACTTGCTAGTCTGGGGGAGCTCTGATATGGACAGATTCCCCTCTTGTCAGACTTATGGCTGATATAAACTACTATGGGAAGGATGCCTAGGTGATAAGATACACCTGGATCTTATCATCTATTTTTGAATGCATGTGGGTAATTTCCACCCTGTTTTTGGCAATACTGTTGAAGACTTGGCCAGCCTAGGGAACCAGAGATGGCTTAGGGAGCTGACATTATCACTCCTAAGCACTCTCTTTCTCCTAACAAATCTAAATTGGCCCCTTGGTTTACCAGGCAGCTCATAGCAATTTAATGGATAAGTAATGAGCTAGAGCACAAATGGAGAAACTCTCAGGATAGCTTGGGTTGAGCACAGAGGTGTGTGCATGGGTCTTTTAAAGGCTTATCTGAAATTCTATTCTGAGGCAGTAGATACAGTAAACAAGACTTACTTCCCTGACTCTATTGCATCTGCACAGAACAGGCAAACAATGCTTTTCTGAGCTATGTGGTATCTCTTCTTTAGTTGTTGGAGGAGAGAAAACAGAATAATAAGAGGTTCACTATGAGCAACTTTCATTGTTCTTTGCAAAGAAAGTCAATTAGATGTGTCTCAACCTGGATGCCACTGTTGGAGCATGTCATAAAGAGGTAACATTGGAAACTGCCTGTGCTGTTTACATGGATTCTTTTTGGCTGTAGATCTCAAGGATGTGGAGTGGGTATGTGAAGAGACAACCATTACCACATGCATACTTGACCCTTCCTTGTTGATTAAATTGGTTAAGTTAGGACTGGCCCCATTGTTAAAGGAGGTAGTCAGTTCCTCCTTGACTTCTATTGAAAAAGCCCACTCTGGACCCAACATATCTCATTAATTATAGGCTAGTCTCAAATATTTTATTCCTGAATAAAGCAATATTGAAGATGGTAGCTTTACACCTCCAGATATATTGGGGTGAAAGTGAATATCTGGATCTAATTCAATAGAGTTTTCATCCAGGATGTAGTACTGATACTGATTTGGTCACCTCTCAGTAGCTTTTGCTTCCATTGACCATGGAATCCTTTTGGACCATTTGGTGAAGCTGGGCCTGGGAGGCACTATTTTGAACTACTGCACCTCTCTGGTTATTTAGCTCAGCAAGAAAGGCCCTTTTGAAGACGTACCTGCTGCCACAAATTTGGCTCTATAGTATGCAGGAAGGGGTCTTCCCCTATGTTGAATGCTTTCCCCAGGGAGGTGTGTTTGATCCCTACTCCTGCTATTTAGGAAAATCACAAAAACACATCTCTTTCACCAAGCTTTTACTTATTAATTAATTGATTTTAATTATCTGGGTTTTACTCCTATGCTTTCCATTTGCTTTATTGTTGTAAGTCATCCTGTGTGCTTTTATAAGCAGAAAGATGAAGTATACATTTAAATAAAGAAGTAAAAAAAATACTTTAGGCATAGGTAACTTGCAGTCTTCAGTGCCCAGCAACCCTGCCAACAGGGCAAAATGTAAGGAATGCTGAGAGCTATAGTTCAACAACATCTGAAGGGCCATATGTTCCCTGTCCCTGGTGTGCTACTTGTTACTCTTAATCCTGGCCTCATTTGCTCTCTTGGCATTCCAGAGGATTTTGGTTAAAAAAATGCATTACTTTGGTTCTGCTGAGTAACTGTTTTACTTTAGAAATCAAATAAAGTTGGTCTGACAACCTCGAGTTATTCTGCTTATTTAGGTACTCAGGTCAGTCTGCTTATTCAGACACTCTGCTATAACAAAATAGCATATAATGGAAGAAAAGTGTCAAATGAGTTTATTCTTATGGGGTTACATATATATTAAAGCGATAGTGGAAATGGGCAGAAGTGAACAAATAATTGGAAGCAGGAAAAAGATAAACCCAAACTGACAGATTTGTCAGTTTTCTCAGAACTTTTGAGTTACTCATTTTTGATGTTTTAAAGGCATTCTTTTGAATTTTAAACATTTTATCTATTTTATCTTGAAATTCTCATGCATAGTAATGCAAATGATTGGGTAAGGATTGTGTTTGTACAAATGTAGCAATAATATTATTATGGAGTATTGCATACGTAGGTGCTAATACCAAAAAATAGTACTATTTTGCTAGTTTATAAAGGAGTGCACAAAAGTTTCATTTATCATTCAAGATGAATTAGTCTCTTTTAAACGGAATTACCCATTATATGAAATATGTGACAATTTTGTGACCTTGTTTTTTTTCTCCTGTAACTAGAAGGAATTTTAATCCATTTCATGAAAGAAGACCATATTTCTTCTTTTTTTTTTTAAAAAAAAATCTTATTGATGAAATATGACAACCAGAAGATATGATGAAGTACAGCCAAATATATAAGAGTGCTAATAAAATCACAAGAGAATATACAGAATAGTGATTAAATGAGTGACACTGAAGAAACTAAAAATATATCCATAAAGTGTTAATATAGAACTAGCTCAGTCCTTTAACATGTTGTTAAATCTAGCCATATAGACCATCTATTGCTCAGTCTTCTCAGTTTTGATACAATATATCATTTCAGTAAAATGATATTTATATAATATACTTAGATTCTTAATATTCAATTATTTAGGTGGCTTAGAATATTGAATATTGATAAGAAAAAGAAAAAGTGGATAGTCTATCAATATTAATTACAGTTTTGGATATTAATGTTACATGTTTTTATGATTATTTGACTTTTTCCTCAAAATTAAATATAATTGGAAATAAAATGAAAAAAATGAAGAAAGAGAATACATTAAGGTATTTGTTTCATAATACAGGTTGTGGCCTTAAGGTAAATTACTTGATATTAAAATCTCCATTGTGCTTTTACTTGGTGTGTGTGTGATTGTGTGTATATGTGTGCATGTGCATATATATACATATATACACACAAACATAGGGATGCGGTGGCGCTGTGGGTTAAACCACTGAGCTGCTGAGCTTGCCAATCGGAAGGTCGGCGGTTCGAATCCGTGTGATGGGGTGAGCTCCCATTGCTAGTCCCAGCTCCTGTGAACCTAGCAGTTCAAAAACATGCCAATGTGAGTGGATTAATAGGTACCGCTTTGGCAGGCAGGTAATGGCATTCCGTTTAGTCATGCCGGCCACATGACCACGGAAGTGTCTACGGACAAATGCCGGCTCTTTGGCTTTGAAATGGAGATGAGCACCACCCCCTAGAATCAGACACGACTGGACTTAATGTCAAGGGAAACCTTTACCTTTACTATACACACACATACTGTATATTGTATATATGTGTGTTTGTGTGTGTGTGTGTATGAGTATGGATGTATGTGTTTTCATACATGTTAATAAAGGAAAAATAAGTGAACAAAACAAGTTTAGCAAATCTGAGATACTAAAAAAGTAAAATAAAAATGCAAAAAAGAGAATAAAAGATCTAAAAGAAAAAAGAAGCTGTTGAGTTTCTGACTTATCCCTCTTACACATCTGCTACTTTGCAATATTAGTAAGCACTTAGACCCCCTTAAAAGCCAAGCTATAGATGATTATATTTGCAGAAGACCACATTTCTTGATGTTACACAACTCTTAGAAATCATAACAAGTGAGAAGGTTCTAGCCCTTTCAAGGAAGTTATATGAGCCCTCTGTAAAATATGTGTTTTGCATGGGTTGCCCTCATGGCCTTGCCCACTGTTTTTTGCAGCCTCCATGTATTCAGCTCTGAGAGCTGAAGAGAAGCCAATCATGCAGGTTCTTGAATCACACATGCACATATATCCTTCAAACCTCCCAGCTGAACCTGTGAAGGCCAAATATAATATAGGGTGGGGGCAATATGAATCTTATTTGTTCAGGTAATACCTTGCAATAACTTCTGAATGTTGCATTAAATAGAGAACTATGATTCTCTTTCCATGGTTGGACACAAATTAAACTGTATATCAAACCATGATGTTGGAGAATATTAACATAAAGCTTCTGTTAGATTTTGGCAAAATTGCACTATTGACACTTGTTAAATCAGTCACAACTGATAAACACAGCAGCTTTCTCTAATGATACTACAAAGGGCAATCTTGTCAGGCTAGAAATAAGTTTTAAAAGAATAGCTCTACAATACCTAAGGACCTGAACCTACTTCATTAAAAACCATTGTGAATTATGCTATTGGCAGGCCTGCACCTCAAATAGCCAAACTTCAATTGCTCTGGGTTTCTTGAAGGATAAGTGCACAAAACATTTAACATTTCTGTATCACGTTGTGACGAGGAAATTATTGGGTTTTGTCTCAGGTTTCATTTCTGAGCAGGGCACTTTGCCTGACCAGGAAATGAAATCGAGAAATTATATTTCCATATAACTCCAGCCCACTCATATGGGCTTTGCTTTTTTCATAGTGAGGCATGCAATCCCCTTCCCAGATAGATATGAATCAGCCTTTCTGAAAACTTGGTATAGTACTGATCAATATTTTCCCCACCAACGCGACTTCCACTCTCCGCTCACAGCAGATAGCTTTCTTTTAAGCTCCCATTCTCATTGGGAAAACATATCTCTAACATGGAACTTAGAATGCAGCAAGATCCACAGAGAATGTGATCTTATTGAACCAAAAGTTACCAGCCCTTCCTTGAGCACATTGCTATCTAAGATATCTTAAAAGAAGTTGGCATGATTGATGTCCGTTGAAGTAGAATTAAGAGCTAATATATTCCTTATAGACCTCACATAACAGCTACAGTCCTAACATGTTACATTTAATTCCATAAGTGTTATTTGAACATAATCCTTACGAATAGAAGAATAGGCAGGTCCACTGATCTCTGCAATATGTTTCATCTCTTCAATTAATCTACTATTGGTAAATAGGGAAGTCTCTGTCTCTCAGCTTTACTCTTCCCTCATGTGTGGGGATGCTGTGCCCTGCTCTGGTATACTTCAAATGTGTCAGGACTACTATACTTCTTCCATGTTGGCTGGGAACTGCAACCCCATCATACCTGGAAGGCAGAGCTTTCTCAGCATTCTGGATTATTTCCAGAACCAGTCAAGAGCCTGGCTAGGTTATATGAAACTTTCCCATACCAGGTTTTTATTATTTTTCTATTTCTGGAAAGTCAAGTATAAGTTTGTTGTTGTTTTTTCATTCAGTCGCTTCTGACTCTTTGTGACTTCATGGATCAGCCCACGCCAGAGCTTCCTGTCGGTCATCAACACCCCCAGCTCCCCCAGGGACGAGTCGTCACCTCTAGAATATCATCCATCCATCTTGCCCTTGGTCGGCCCCTCTTCCTTTTGCCTTCCACTCTCCCTAGCATCAGCATCTTCTCCAGGGTGTCCTGTCTTCTCATTATGTGGCCAAAGTATTTCAGTTTTGCCTTTAATATCATTCCCTCAAGTGAGCAGTCTGGCTTTATTTTCTGTAGCATGGATTGGTATAAGTACGAACTGCTAAATCTAGAGAAAATACTGTAGAGTAGGACCTCATCTAATTAGTTGTGAATTGGGGAAATCTTTGCTGATAACAATAGAAGATGATATTGTAAACAAGGAAATGGGCAAGACACTGCTACTGCAAAGCTTGGGTGCCTATGAAGATCAACCTGCACAGTAAATTAGCTGTTGCCTTGAAACAGTTGATTAATTGCTGGAGTTAACACCTTTTCTGCAATGCATAAACAGGGCTTCTCTATTTTCTTCTTTTCTTCCCTGGCCAGTTGACCTCTTCCTCTCATCTCATCTCCTTCCAAAGGTAGCTTCTAGCAGGTACATACACATAAATACATATATACATGCAAATATATAAATGAGTCACAAGCACATATTCATTGGATGGGAGGTGAGGAGGGGAGGAATTTGCAGGATTGGTTTCCATTTGGAGTTAGTAATCCTAAACTGACAAGGTAGGGAAGATGGGCGTAGCACATTACAGACAAGTTCTGTCTATCCTTCTTTGGGTCATTTGTTTTAAGGTCAAGATTTATTTATTTATTTATATTATAATCAAGTTTGTAAGGCTGCCCATCTATCTGATGAAATTTTGGGTGTTGAACATACAACATAAAACATCAGCAATAAAACAATAAACAACAAAAATCTGGGTTGAGGCCCTCTCATTAAAGACACAAAACCCTGCAACATACATCTACACTGGAGCTCCCAGACTAACAGCCTGGCCCCAATGCCAGGCTCTAGAGCCAGATCTTCACAGTCTTCTGAAAGGCCAGTAAGGTTAGGGTTACAGAATCCATATCTCTGGGAGGAGACTGTTCCACAGATGCCGTGATAGAGAATGCCAACTTCCTAGGCCCCACCAGCTGACACTGCCTCCCTGAGGGTCCTGGAGCATGTGCTCTGTCATATCTGGTGGGACAGGCAGAAACCATTGGAGAGAGGCAGTCCCACAAGTAACCTGGTCCCATGCTACGTAGGACTTTAAAGGTGACAACCAGCATCTTTTCCTTCCTTTAACCAAACTTTTAACCTTGCTTTTAAAAATAGAGTGTCCCATTGAAACAAAAAGAGATATTGGTGCTTACGTCCTAACCTCCAAGAAATATAGATTCTGTGTGACCCAGACCTTAATTGTTTTGTATTCATGCACCAGAGCCTCACCAAGAAAACTTTGAGTGGAGGCACTGATTGTGCTTGGTCACGTTTTGCAAAGGTCAGTGCTTCTTGCTACTTTTAATAGTACATTTTGGTTGGGTAGCTCACTCTAAGCTTCCGTCCAATGCTTACAGTATCAGCAAAGGAGAGGGGCTTCACATTTTCATAGATGGAAACCCTTGTAAATAACATGGTCTGTAATTACCTACATCACCTTCTTGCACATTATTTCTCACTTTATTGGAAACTGCTAATACATTTCATTTTGCTTAACACTAACTCAGAAGTGCAACTTGCTCACAAATCACTTTTTTAATTAAAACTCTTATAATCCGTTTAAAGCGAATTCCTTATTGAAAAATAAAACCATGGAGTTGTTTTTTAAAAAGAGGTTACAGTTTTCAAAGAAAGCCCAGTTTTTTGGTAACAGGAATATTACCTCTGTCATAAGATAGATAGCATGGGGATATATATTCTGTTAAAGTTTTAGGAAAATGGCTTCCAAAAATGCTGAAGTTTGACTTGTACTGTGTAATGAGCAGAGGAAGGGCCAGATATGGAACTGTTGGAGTAAGTTTACCTAAAGTTAAATATGGTGGGATAGGTAGTTGAGGGGGCAGTAAGAAAGGTGAGATTGCTGTAAATTCCCCAGCCTAGCATGAGAAGATAGGCACAATCATCTTCTTTAGGCCATGGAGATAATGAAATTGTGCTTTCCTTCATAGGCCATAAAGGTAATGGTGCTTCTCTCTCAGTGTTGACCCAACTGTCTTTGCCTGCCTGCCTGCCTGACTGCCTGCCTGCATCAATAAACTATGGGTCTCAGCATTTTCCTGATCATGCCATGCCCTGATGCCAAACTTGAGCCGTCTGTTGATCTATTCATTTATTTTACTAGGTTTATATGCCACTTCAATTATATCTGATTCTCAGTGGCTTATAGACCACCCAAACAGTAAAAAGATTAAAAAAAAACTAACACAACAGTGGAACAGTGGAACTTACCCAGTGCTGAAGAACAGCCATAGACCATATGTACAATCATCCTTCAAAAGAGATGAAAACAACTTGGATTCCAAATGCCTGCTGAAATAGCCAGACCTTGATGAGTTTATGAAAAGCTAGCAGACTCATGGCCTGTCTGATATCAGGGGTAAAGCAGTCCCAGAAGAAGGGGTGAAGCAACAACTGAGAAGCCATGACCTCAGGAATCCTGCAAATGACATTTCCTAAGGCTAAGGAACAATAGGGAATTTTGTCTCTTAGATCTCAAACAATGAGGAAGGACCACTGGGAGAAGGTTTGCTCTGAGGACACAATAAGAGCCAAGAAATATTATTTCACTGCTTTTATTGCCATAGTATAGGCTTGAACCTGAGTTTTCACCTGTTCGCTCTTTGTCTTTTACCAGCAGTCTTCCAGGAGTCTTCTCGCTTGCTTCATCTCCTGGAGCTCCTTGGTAATCCAAGGTTCTCCCTTTGGATCAATGAACAGGGGAAATCTGTTAAACTGTAGTCTTGTCCAAGGCCACTACCACCTCTATATGAGTATATGAGTATAGACTCAGCAGGAGGCCATCGTGGTGTCAGCCCTTTGAGATAGGCCATGTCAGGAAACAGACATCAGAAGAAGTAATGGGACTCTATTGATATAAATTATAATAACAGAATCTTAAAAGCTTAACAGCATTTCTTTTTTCTTATACTAATCAACCCAGGACAGATTTTAGTTTCTTATCACACTTTCTTGTTTTGCTGGGCTAAGCTTATGTTTTGCTAACAGTCACTGACTACCTTCTCCAAGGTCATCTGCATGCTCCTGTATTCCTTGGTCCAAGTAGCCTCTGGAAATCAAAAGATTAATTAGGCATCTGGGGTGGATTGTTGTAATTGACCCATCATCCCTGCGGAGGTTAGTAGCACCAGTGAACTCTATGGCAATCAGAAAGTGATCTGACCATGACAAAGAACATATGCTATTATCTCCCTCCTAGTGACCACATCACATCTGCTCCAGGATATAGAGAATTAGATCTTGAATTTCTTTATAATGCCTTTGGCCAATGTATGAAGTACATTCTCAAAAACTGTAAACAATAGATTTGGATGGGAAAATTTTGGCATATGAAACACTGTTAGACTACAGCTTCTTTGTTCCTGAATGGCTACGCTAACTGGTGATGCTGAAATTTTGAGTTCAAGACTTGGGCTGGGCCACATATTCTCAACCTTTTCAATAGGCCAATGCAATTGTAAAAAGCCTACAGGAGGAGATTGTGTTTGAAACGTATGGACCTCAGGTTGCTTATGCAACTTTAATAAGGTGCTTAAGACCAGGGGAAGAACAGAATGGTTGCCAATATTGTTTTTAGTTATTTAGCAAAGCTCCTGTGCCTTGATAGTTGACAGAAGACAACAGTTAAATATGTTACACTTTTCTATCACTTTGTCACCATGACAAGATAAGCTGAACTGGTTCTGTGCTGGGGGAAAATTAGTCACCCAAGCGGTAGAAGACAGTGTGAGTAATAATTCAGATGGTGCATTGTTTTGTCACAATGGCATTTTGGACTCTATGTGAAGAATAAGCCAATGCAATGGTAGTCCCATTCTTTTAGACAGATGGATAAGAGAAAAGTTAAATGATATCAGAAGAAATCTTGTACTAGCAGGGTAACTTTGGAACTGTGGTTTATATCTGACCTGATGTATTAAATCTGATTCTTTTGGTTCAGCTGCTGCTCCATGATTAGGGGCTAAAAGCCTTATACTTAACTGCATGACCAAATATAGTAGACTGCTTCTCAGAAAAATATCTCTCACCATTTAATTTGTCTCACTTATCCCTCCACTCTGTCACTTTTAAAGTAACTACTATGATCATAGCAATGCCATTTCCCCTTCTATTTGGAAGCAAATAATGGTTCCACAGAAATATATCAGGCACTTAATATATAAGTGTCTTGCAAACAGATCACTCCTTGAAGTATGTTCTAAGCTGTAGATGTGGAGGTGTGGGAAAGTAAGCCTTTAGATGACTTAAATCTGGGGACTAGTTTAACTCCATGAAAAAAACAGGGATGGATTGCAGTAAATGGAATAATAACAAAAGACCTCTGCTAAGTTCTATATTACAGACACTGACACAGTTTGATGAAAAAAAACCTCTTTCCATTTTAGTTAGTTATAGGCAGGTATGAAATTTATATGAAATGGCCAGTAGTTCACCAAATCCAGTATGGAAAATCCATGCAAGGAAGCAAATTTCAATGTGTGGGTTCCATAACTGGATTAGACATATGCAAATAGACACGTGTCCTGTGTGGCACATCAGGCATGATGTCAAGTGTGATCATCTTAGCTGAACTTCCAGAGGACCATATTTCATGATATCATGAAGGCCAGTCTAGCCCAAATCTTTGTTTCCTATCAGATGCTTATAAGCACAACATATGGGTAATAGTTACTGTACTATTCATCCGATCTTACAGCTCCAAATATATACATCTTCAGTAGGAATCATAAAAATCTCTTGCTTCTATTGTGTGCTTTGGCAGTGCAGTTTTCCAAAGAAAACATTTCCAAAGCAATCCAAAGAAAAAATGTCTAGACTAACTGGGGAAGATGAAGATTGCCATTATTTTTAAATATGAGGTGGCTAAAGGATAATTCTGGCTTTCTTTAACCTTTAAAAAGCCAAGTATGTTTATGGCAGAGCCAGGTTCTTTCCATTCCCAGCGCAACTTGGAATCATCATGAGACCACATAGTGTTGCATGATCACCTGATCGTTCCAGGATGTGCAAGCCTTTGGACAAAGAACCCAGCCTATTCTAAAGGTTAACCAAAGCTGAAAGAAACCCCTTGGCTATTATGCATGTTTTAATAAATAAGTGCAACCATCCAGCTCTTCGTAAAATTATTTTGAACTACTACCTGAACCTTATTTGTTGCTGCCATTTTTCCAGCCATGGATTCCTGCGGGGTCAAAATCTTTAAATCTGCAACAGAATTCCTTTACATCCTTCCTTACACATTAAGTCCAAATGAGATGTATTTTAAATCCATTTTTGTATGTTGGATGTTAAGAATACAAAAAGCATCAGTGGAGAAGACAAATGATAATTTTAAGATGGGAGAAGGTATGGGAGGGAACGTAATCTTTATTTCGCTGCAACAGTCCCCAAGGAATATTCCTCCACTGAAGCTGATATATGCATAGGAGTATTTTCCCTCAGTGTAAATTCTGGTTTCAAAGGAATGATTTCTCTTAGAACCGATACAAAGAAGAAAAGGTAGAAATCACCTCTCTGTGCTTTCTCCCATTATGATTATTATCACAACTTCTCCAACTTACATTATTTGCATAATTTGAAGGTCTGGATGTTAATTGCAAATAGACATTAATTTCATATTTTGTTTGGCCTTCAGAGTTTCAATCATACTGTATGTGATTCAACAGTATGTATAACCTGAGTCTAAGAACTGACACCATTAGTCCCAATAATGACCTGACTCATGCACAGTTGAAATATGAAGAATTCAGATTTATTGGAAACAAGTGTACAGAACAGAAGAAAAGCTGAGATTGAAAGCTTCCCGCCTAAACTACCTAATTAAAACTTTCCAGTACCCTGCTCCCCCCCTCCTCTTTCCCACCTAATTTTAACGGTCAGCCATAACATGCACAGATGTCTCTGGCAGTATGTCCTTGGCTTAGCCCCCCTTCCAGCCCAAACAGAAAAGATTCACACTCCTTGCAATTCCCCCCTCCCATCTTGTTCTTGACACACATTGACTCATCATGGCAGATGAATTCAGCAATCACTTGATTGTGGAGTTTGACACTGAGTCTAGTTTTCCCAGAACTTGGGTCAGCATTGAAAAATGTGAATAGGTAACAGAGTATCTATTAACTAAATCTCTAGTAACTAAATAGAGAGGAAATCAAATTAGGGAATTAGTCATCCTGGCTTCTTCCAATCACTGCAAATGTAAAATAACAACCAAATTTGAACTGTTTTCTTCTGCAAAGCCCTTGTACACAATATTCTTTCTTGGCTAATAAAATGTTGAATCTCATCACATAAGCTGCAATATATGAGAGTGCATGAGGCAATAAATACAAATTGTAATTGATTCTAGTTCTAATTAAATTTAAATTTAATCAAAGTTAGTTTTTCCTCTGGCGCTGCAATTATTTTTGGAGTGCAGCTCCTGATTTACCATTTCAAGGATAAGTGCGGCCCTTGGACTGAAAAACTTTGTATGTCCCAAATGAATGGATACCTGACTTCAAATGCAGAACTACCCTTTGACAGTCCTTTTGTAATGTAGAATTTATTGAACTTGATAGGTTTCTTTAGATTTTGCCTTGAAATGCTGCTAGCTTCACTTTCAGTAAGGGAACACATAGTTTCCTAAACAAACAAACAAACAAAAATATATATGGAGAATTGTAAGATGGTATAAAGAAGGGAGGTTGGAACTATATATTTTACTACATGCTACATCAATCTTATCAAATAGATGATGATGATGATGACGATGACGATGACGATGACACTTTTTCAGCCACAGACGTGAGTACATTGCCTGGAAAAGAGATTACATTTCTTGACAATAAAATACTATTAGCTGAATCCTGGAAAAAATATGATGGGCCTTCAATATATGTAAGCAAAAACATTCAGATTTTACATCAGCAGTTTAACATTTTTGTGCTGTAATTTGATTAGGTGGAAAGGACCACATAGTAAGTAATGTGATCCTTACTCTCTGTTGATGAGTATATTTAACTTTTCAGGTTTTACAGAGTTCTACCAAGGGGAAAACCTCAGTGAAGGTCAAATATCTGTATACTCTGACAGTAAGATATGAGTTTTATAAATATATCACTTGTACTATTTATGTCTCATTCTGTGTAGACCAGAGCAAAAGTATTACTCCATAATCAACCTTATTTATAGTTTTAAGACACCAAGGAAAATTTAACATTAACATCTATAAAATCTGCAGTAAACTAATCCTCTGATATGGAAAGTACATCACAAGTGATATATTTTTATGGTAGCTAGAAACAAGATATATCAAATCCTGAATTTAAAAAAAAAAGGATATATCAAATCCCGAATCAGCTCCAAATTTTCTTTTAGCAATATCACCACAATTGGAAAAAATAAATTCTAGGAAAATATTCCCCCAATATATACATTTTTTATTTATTTTCTATCCCACCTTTATTATTTTTTATAAATAACTCAAGGTGGTGAACATACCAAATACTCCTTCCTCCTCCTATTTTCCCCACAACAACAACCCTATGAGGTGGGTTGGGCTGAGAGAGAGTGACTGGCCCAAGGTCACCCAGCCGGCTTTCACGCCCAAGGTGGGACTAGAACTCTCAGTCTCCTGGTTTCTAGCCTGTTGCCTTAAGCATTAGACCAAACTGGCTCTTATATGGTGCCCTCCAGGAGTGTTTGACGTTTAATTCTGAGAATTTCTACTTGTAATAGTTTTAATTCCAAGAATTGGAATCCAAGACATCAAAAAGGTGCCAGGTTAGAGGGGCTGCTTTGCAATTCCAGCCATTTTGTGGAGTCACCTTTTGCATTTTTTAAAAAATGGGACTAGATCCAATTCCTCTAACCTTTCAAACACCAACTCCATTTTTTTAAAAAAAATGTCAGGCATCATTTTCAGAATTTTAATAACATTTGAAATAATCAGAGATAAATTTCTATTTTCTGATTTTCTTTGGTAACTTACTTCACCTTGAGAGTCTGGAAGAGAAATGGTTCTCAAGCTATAGTGGTGTATCTGAAAGCTTTCTCTGAAAATCCAATTTACAACTAAGTGAATTCTGTAAGTGTAATACAAACATCTATAGATTGCACATAGATGGAAATCTAGTCCATGATATCCACAAAACCACAGAAGACTTCAGGCAGTTGAGATTGCTATAGATCAGAAAAAGGGAACAGTAACAAAATGAGGCATCTGGAAGGTTACAGAATGTGGATTATGAAAAAGGAAAAGTTGTATGTGCGAGGATCAAAAGCTAGTTTTAAAAAGCTGATTATAGACCAAAACCCAGCACCCATTTAAGCAGTACTTTCCATATTTGCCATAGAAAAGTCCTCCCAGTGCAAATGACCTTTGTGGTAGTGATGGGATGGTTATTTTTCATAGGTTCGTAGTAGTTATATTTCTTTTCTCAATGAGTAGAGAGATTTCAGTCTACTTTGTCCTCTCCTTCTAATGAGAAGCTGAGATCCATCACCTGAAGATAACTGCAAAAACATGCAATTAGAAGCAAACAGGCTAGGATTCATGTTGAAAAATAAATATCCTGGACCAAAATCGATGTCTGGTTATCCTAAACTTTCTGTTGCTATTGGCAATTCATTGAGAGGTAGAAGTCCTTTATATGCTGGGATTACAGCAACGGTACCATTGAGTTGGCATTGCTTGGCATGGAGTTTAGTGGGCATTAGAGTCCAGTGATAGTTAAGTTTGTTTTTAACATTGCATCAAGCAAGAGGCAAATGTACATTCCAAGCAGAATTATGAACAATCTGATTATTGTCCCCCATCGTATGTGTCTGCTGCTTGTAATGTGTGCTCTGTGTGCAAACCAAAAATACATAATTCTATCCATGGAGCCACTGTTGTTAATAAATAGTACCATTCTGATCAGAGGAACCTTTTGCACTCTTGTATCAGAATGATTGATGACTGAGATAACCCACTTGGAGCCTTATTTGGTCATAAGCAAGTATAAAAGCTTAACAAATCTGACTACCTAAAGAAATCGTAAATAGAGAAACTACTTTCCTTTTCTTCCTCCCGTCCTTCCAACAGACCCTTTCTTCCATTAATGGATATTTCAAATCTGGAAAGAATTCAAGAAACTCTAGGATGGTAACGAAAACATCCAGATGTATCAGTAGTAATTATGCTCTGCTTTGGGAGTTGAAGGCCCTTGAAAAACAAGCGTATTTCCATGGATGGCTACAAGATTATAAACATAAAATTTATAAGTGGAATGGGAACATTTGGTTTATTTTCTCTCCTTTTTACAATCACTGCTGCTTAAATTGAAAACAGTGAAGGGTAGCAGATCCAAGCAACAACCTGAAGATTGTAAACATAATAATTCATGTCTTACTGATGGGATATGGTCATATAATCAGTAAATTCATTTAGCTTACTCTGGTTTCACCATTAACTTTCTATTTTCTTATTTCATTGGCATCTCCCTGCCCAGTTTCTGTCTTTCCTCAGTACATACTGTGCTATAAAGCAGAAGCAAATATCTTGAAGGGTAAATAAAGAGGTAATGAGTCTACAAAAATGTTATTGAGGTACATTAACTCCTGCTTGCTGCCCTTTAAACCTTTCCCTCATCCAGGATTCATTTTTATGATTTAAGCAGGTTCTGGTATTAAATTCTACCCAGCAGTTTTGACTTTTAGCTGGAATCTCTACTATAAAATCTTTACAATGGCAAGGAGATCCACTGTGAGCTATCAAACAAAAGGACATAGAGGTTTTTTTTGCCACATTTATTCAGAATGAAAGTGATTTTAAACAATTCCCTAAAAGGCTTGTCGTTGCACAATATTCTCTTTTTTCTGTGGGCTACTTGAAATATTCACTGTTTTGTTTGGGGCTATTATTTCAATGACCTGCTACTAGTCCAATGACTCTTTCCTACTTATTGTTACTGTCGGGATTATTCATCTGAGTAATCCCATTTGATGAAGGTTTACAACAAATATGATGACATCACAATGCTATTTAATAAACTGAATGAGAGCAACAAAGTCCATTGGGATTGAAAGCCCAAGTGGGTAATGTAACTATTAAGGGATTAATATTTTTCCATAATAAGTGCTGGACACACTGAAATTTCCAAATATGTTTGGAAACTGTGAGAGGTTCCAGCTCTGTCCTAACAGGAAGACATCGAGGTTATAGTTGATGCAAGGGGAATTGGAAATTATACAAGGCTGGGAGAGGTTTGCTTATGACTTTCATTGGATAGAAATGCATTTCTGAATTACTACTCTTCCAGCACTACATAGATAAAAGAGTACCATAGTGAAATGAATGCTGTTAAAAAGAAATATTTTGAGACTCAACCAGTCAAAATCCTGATGAAATCACATCAATTTTAAAATGTAGCCATGAGAAGAAAATGGTGGCAAAGCTGGTACTGGCAGTAACAAAAGCTTCATTCAGGTGATACAAACCAGTACAGAAGTTACTAAATGTTGAGTAGCCCTTCCGTGGTGGGTTCCATGATGTTGCAATTTGCAATGAGAAAGCCTGTGCATGTACATACAAAGGTTGTTATATAAGCTTGAAACATGGTTTGGGATTGTTCGGAAGCCTTCAAACATAACGCTTTTCGTGGAGAGGCTTCATCATTGCAGAGCCACAGTGTACTCATAGAAAACCAACATCATAGTACAGGATAGAAAAGGAAGAGGTTCATCAGTAGATTAGGTGAATTCTACATTAGTTTGTATGGCCTGGATAGACTATAAAGGCAGTAGCAAGTGGTGATCTATGTATGAAGTTAAAATTTGAAGAAGCATGACAACTTCATTCTCAAATAAACATTAGTTTGCAAAGTGTAGATCATGTCCATCTGCTTCAAAATAGAACTCAAATAAATCTTTTAGCATTCCTAATATAGCTAGTTCTGTAATTTAAGTATGCATTGCATAAAAAATGGGCTTTCTTTATCCTAAATCCTGAATCAGTGACTCTAAATTGTAGCATTATGAATGGGGTGGGGCCAGGGTTTCAGACTCCTCAACCAAATATCAATCTAACATCTGATTGCACTCACTGCCATTTTGAAGATATCCAGAAAGCCATGTCAGCAGACTGTGGGTCACCAGCAGGGAGGGGGAATGAGATTGGAGTGTGAAATATATTGTTTGGGTTAGATGGCCCTTGCCAAGTTCAGCGGGCAATAACCGTTCAAGCCATCTGCTGGTACCAGGGAGGGGTGAATACCTAGGCAGGGAGTGGGGTGGGAAAGTAGAGGTTTGTGATTTTAAACTGCAGAATGTGTGAGAAAAGGGCATTCACAACTTTTTCCTTGTATCAGAATGCTTCACTTCATTAAACAGTTAATTGAGCACAAATCTCTAGACTGTCATTGAGTGAATGCTCGAGCAGGCTGGTCATTACACAGGGCATCCTCTTTATTTGTTCTTACCATTATATTCCTCCTGTCTTAGGTCCAACTGGGAGATATACTCTGCACCTCCAAAATGGCACTGTATTTCATGCTGATGACAGTATATATTGTTAAGGCATTTAAGTCGTAACACATTTGGAACCCTTAGTCAACATTTGCCATTTAAAATTTGCAATTGGAATTTATATCCTAAAATAGATCTTTTACCCTCCCATTTCCACCTATCTGGATATCTATAATACTCCCACAACCACAGTCTAACCAGAACAACATAACTGTAGTAGAAATGCTAATTGTCTCCATAGCAAAATATGGCACTTGAATTATGGAGCAATGTTATTTCTTAGCAACAGAAGTTCTTTCCTTGGAAAAAGACAAGTAGATTCCTGAGGAATGGATTTATCCTTTATATAAAAATAATCCAGAAGGGGCCTCTAGAAATCTGGGATTTTCAAGGATGAAGTACATTCAATGAGAATGTTGTCAAAAACAATTTCCGTGTAATGGATGATCTCTGTTCAGGCTATATCATGGTATTATTACAGGGATTGTCACCATTACATAATGAGCTTCATGGCCCCAATATCTGTAGGCATGAATATGTACATCAGCATGGACATGATCAGTGTGATTGCGGCCTGGCTGGAAATTACTTCTCAAGGAGACTTCCCTGCCGCATAATAAGCTCTGCTACTCCGAAGATTCCATCAATACATGGTAGACAAATTTTAAAAGCATGAAGTCACAAAACATGGCAATTAATGTATAAAATGTACATATCCATCAGCCACAGGCTGAGATGTGTACGTGTATGTGTATGTGTGTTTAGCCAACTGCAGCTGTATGTACATTAAAACATGCCCATCAGCAGCTACTTTCTTCTTTATTTTATGATTATGTTTCTATGGTGTCCCTCAGTGTCAAACAAATGATCATACTCCTGGGTTAGCCAGGATGTAATTATTTTATTTTGCATTGGGCCAAAATACTCACCGGTAATAAAGCCAATGAAACTTTGAGCATACTTCATTGTGTGCCCTATGCAAAATGAAATGTTGTGTATCATTTTTAACAGTAAGAATACTTTAACTATTCAACATATAAACAACCATCTGGGCTGATCTGATCAGTGCCACTTGCCAGGCTGCATTGGAGATGGTGCTATATATAGAGTTCCTGGAGTTTTATTTAATAGGATGGTACATTTGATCCTAATGCACCATCTCAAAAGTAATGAAGCAGAAAAGATCTTTATCTTGTGTGAAAGTTGCAGTTATTGGCAACCATTCAGTAAAAAATGAAAGTAATTGCACATTCTTTGGAAGATACTGTATTGCTAACTGATTTCAGTGCAAGGCTTGGATGATTTTCATTCGGAGTTAATCAGGCAATGGAGCATGTATGTTCCAAATACATCATTTCTAGCTGCTCTCCAATATATTGACAAATACAATTGCTAGAGGTGCTAGTCTAATTTCTTGACTTTATTTTTTTCTTGTGGTTGAGCTTTATACTGTAAGATAAAAACTATAAAACTAAAATATGCTGAAAGCATCTTGCCTCTGTTTAATAATACGCAAAATTGTGGACCATTTTTCTCAGCATATTGAATTTAGGAAAACAATTTTTCCTCCTGAAACTATTTTCCCATAACCTTTAATTTCCAATATCTTTAATATTTTCATTTCTTTCAATAAGCATTCATTCCTTACAGCAGACCACATACTACCAGTTATCTTTCTACCAGCTAAGCATGTTTTAAAATTCCTCCACCTATTTTCCCAATTTGAGTAAATATTCAGCAAGTTATACATGCATAACTTGCAGTCAATCACTCCATTTTCCATATCAAAACAACTCTCTTGGTTTGTGATACCTTAATTTTCAAATGCGTACCTCTCATTGGTTCATACAATCTACCCAACATTTGCCACAAATCATTCAATTTTTCAGCAAACAACACAGCATCACCTTCATACAAAAGTACATATGTTCATGTCCTCATACTAGTCTTTGCCGGAAATAAACTTTGTCTGACTATGTTCATGTCCATAATCAATGTACTTCTAATGTCACTAGACACATTCTGTACATACTTATCTATAAATACTTTAAACAACCAAGGAGACATCACATATCTTTGCCTTACTCCCTGCTTAATGTTGAACCATTCACTAAATATTCCATTTATTCTCATACTGTTTTCCTTCCATCATATACCACTCAGTGCATTCAGAAACCAACCTTCAATTCCAGATTCATGTAAAACATTTCATAATTCAAGCATATTCATTTTACCAGATACATTCTCAACAAATGTAGAATAAACTGTGTCCCAATGACTTGCTGAAGGCCTGTCTCTTTCCCATGGTCTTCCCTTTATAAATATGGATGCGTAATTTTCCTTTGTTGGTCTGCATATGTATTTATATTGTTACTAATATATTCTCTTTTTTACTGTATTCTAACAATTTTGTTCTAACAATTTTAGAGACACCATTACTGTATAAAGTAGTATAGAAATACATTAAACAAACAGATTGAGAACAAGAGTTTACTTCACTACAACTTCATTGCTTTTTCTGCAATCAGCTAAATTGTCCCCACTGGAAACTCTCATTCCTTGTTCCTATCGAAAGAAGATACTTGTTACTCTGTGAATGTGTGAAACTATATTTAATGAAGTTAAGTTCTAAGAGTTTTTTTTTTCAAGGAGACTAATTTTGTGTTCTTCAGCAAAGGATCGTTACCTTGTCGTGGTGCTGGAGCTTGAGCACCTCAATGATGCCATGAGCTAAACCGTGAAGGGCCATCCAAGACGGGAAGGTCATGACAGAGAGGTCAGACTAAATGCGATCCCTGGGGAAGGTAATGGCAACCCACCCCAGTATTCTTGCCGTGAAAACTAAATGGATCAGTACAACCAGAGATATGTCGGTATACCATCGGAAGGTGAGACCCCCAGGTCGGAAGATGGTCAAAATGCTACTGGGGAGGAACAGAGGATGAGCTCAACTAGCCCCAGACGTGATGACGCAGCTAGCTCAAAGCCGAAAGGACGGCTAGCGGCCGACGGTGCTGGTGGTGAACGGCGAATCCGATGTTCTAAGGATCAACACACCATCGGAACCTGGAATGTAAGATCTATGAGCCAGGGCAAATTGGATGTGGTTATTGGTGAGATGTCAAGATTAAAGATAGACATTCTGGGCGTCAGTGAACTGAAATGGACTGGAATGGGCCACTTCACATCAAATGACCACCAGATCTACTACTGTGGACAAGAGGACCACAGAAGAAATGGAGTAGCCTTCATAATTAATAGTAAAGTGGCTAAAGCAGTGCTTGGATATGCAGATGATACCACTTTGATGGCTGAAAGTGAAGAGGAACTGAGGAGCCTTATGATGAAGGTGAAAGAAGAAAGTGCAAAAGCTGGTTTGCAGCTAAACCTCAAAAAAACCAAGATTATGGAACCAGCTTGATTGATAACTGGCAAATAGAGGGAGAAAATGTAGAAGCAGTGAAAGACTTTGTATTCCTAGGTGCGAAGATTACTGCAGATGCTGACTGCAGTCAGGAAATCAGAAGACGCTTAATCCTTGGAAGAAGAGCAATGACAAATCTCGATAAAATAGTTAAGAGCAGAGACATCACACTGACAACAAAGGTCCGCATAGTTAAAGCAATGGTGTTCCCCGTAGTAACATATGGCTGCGAGAGCTGGACCATAAGGAAGGCTGAGCGAAGGAAGATCGATGCTTTTGAACTGTGGTGTTGGAGGAAAATTCTGAGAGTGCCTTGGACTGCAAGAAGATCAAACCAGTCCATCCTCCAGGAAATCAAGCCAGACTGCTCACTTGAGGGAATGATATTAAAGGCCAAACTGAAATACTTTGGCCACATAATGAGAAGACAGGACACCCTGGAGAAGATGCTGATGCTAGGGAGAGTGGAAGGCAAAAGGAAGAGGGGCCGACCAAGGGCAAGGTGGATGGATGATATTCTAGAGGTGACGGACTTGTCCCTGAGGGAGCTGGGGGTGTTGACGACCGACAGGAAGCTCTGGCGTGGGCTGGTCCATGAAGTCACGAAGAGTCGGAAGCGACTAAACGAATAAACAACAACAACAATTTTGTGTTCATATAATTGTAAAAGTAGCCAGTAGACCATGTTCAAGGAAGGGAAATGCAGATGATGTACAAGGAGAGATCATAATTCAGTGCCAGCACATACGTTTTGCACACAAAAGTTCAAAACCACAATAATGTAATAGTTGCTTTTTAAAAAAAATTAAAGAAGTGATCAGATTGTAGGATTGAGAGCTTGGAGAGTTCTAATCTGGGCAGATGTGGTTAATGGACCAATGGACTGGCTCAGCCACCATCACACACCTGAAAGAGTTGGGGCTTCAGTCACATGATTGCAGTTGCCATCATGTAATGGTTGTGGGAGTGACCTTTGGAGACAGGGCAAAGAGTCACAGCCAAGGAAATGGTCAGATAAAAGGCAACTTAGCTCACAGCAGGAATGTGGACAGGGCAAGTGGCTCAGAAGAGACCCTCCCTAGTTTCTTGGGCTGTAAAGGGGATGGGGGAGAGATATACTTTCAGACTTGCAAGATTCTGTTAATGTCATGTTACAATAAAGTAGAATTAGCTCATCTAGCCATGTTCCTGTCTGGTTACCTCACAAAGCTGACACAACTTGACTTTTTTTTTATCCCCCTGCAGATGCCCCTGGACTCAGCATTGAGTGGGTTTCTGTGTTCAGAAGCAACCCTGCAAGGGCTAATGCAAGTTCTGTTTTCACTCAGGAAAAAAAAAAAACACCAGTTTGAATCAGACTACCATTTTTCCTTTTGTCCAAATGCCTCACTGAAAAGTCAGGTCTGAAAATGCAAATGAGAGCACATATATTTCCTTTGTGCTCTGACTCTTCTAGCTTCAGTTCCTTTGCTTCCTCTGTTGTTCATGCTTGTTGACCTTTTGTATAACAGGGGATTCCACAGAAGACCCTGCATGCAATCTGGTAAGAGGCCATGTTATCATTACAAAAGCCGCAGCAACGTTACTGTATTTCAAAAACAAAACAGATAAAAGTTAATAAGCCTGAGGCAGCAGGCTGGTTTTGCTTCAGAAAGGCACTTTGCATCAGTGATTCTCCTCCATGAGGTGCTTGTGTTACCTCAGAGTCTCATTTCGAAGTTCCCTTAGCTGGAGGAAGATTTTTTGTGTGTAAAAGGTAGCTGACTGGAAGCCTCTTCTACCTATTGCAACTGCTGAAAGAAGCCTTGAAGCAAAGCAATGCCACTGCTTCACTTTCCAGTTAGAAGTGGGGCCCTGAGTGTGGTACTTTCTGTGGGGACTTCGAAAGGATGCTTTACTGAAACTGCCCCTGAAACAAATCACCCATTCAAAGTTTTGTACAGCTCTAAAAGATAATGCTTCTTTCAAGTTGACCAACTAGGGCAGCGATGCGCAAGTATTGTAAGAAGTTTTTGCCTTGTGCTTCTGTGGTACACAGTATGATGTAGTGGTAACATCAGGAAATAGTAACTTTACTTGAGCTTCTACATCTGGAAAAAACGATGTTGATACATTCTGGAGAAAATGGCTGTGAGTTTGAATTGCTAGACTCTGCATGACATTTCTCAGATGACTATGTCTGTCTGATACAGTGGATTAGTACTGGAAAACCTTGTATTGAAAATAACCATTAGAAAAATATCCATACAACTAATTAAAATGGTTCTTCCAATCTCTTTGTCATGAATCTGGGTTGTGCATAAGAAAGAACCTATGATTCTGTAGATGAAATAATAGTGGTTAAACTTCCTTGGATTCAAGGTTTCTTGAGTGGGGTAGAAAGCAAAAGTGAGCATGGAAGAATGGAAAAATTAATCTAGCTCTTTTTCTTGCAGAAGTCCTGCAGGATCAGGGTTAATTGTCCTGTTTGATGGACTGACACAAAGATTACCAACTAAATATTTATAGCAAGAAAGGTATACAATGGCTCAATTGGGGCAGCTAGGATGGAACAAGAGTGGATTGCTAGTCCTTTAATGGTGGAGGGAAATTCAGGCACTTGGCGAGGAACTTAGGTTCAGGATGGCAAGGAGTCACAGGAGACAGGCTCAGCGGTGGAACAGGAGCAAAGGCAGGAACAGCAAGGTGACAAGGCAAGGGCTTTCCAAGGTTTGGCACAGTAAGATCAAGAGTGAAATCGGGAAGTTTCACAGCAGCAAGACAGAAATCCTCAGGAGGCAGCAGTGAGGCAGCAAGGCAAGAGGTGGGGTCCCAGAGCAGCATGGCAGCAAGGCAAGAATCCACGGATGACGGCAGCGTGGCGGCAGGAACCAGGACAGCAGCAAGAGTCTGTCAGTCTGTGGATCTCGTGTGCTGATTGGAGGTGGTGAAGCCAACTCACGTCCTTGGCCATTCAGCTGCTCTGCTTCTTCCCATGTGAGGCTCCTTTTGATTTTCATGCCTTCCCCATTGTTTCTCATGGTTTGGTTCAATGGTCATAATGGCCTGTCCTCTTCGTCCTCTGATTCCTCCATCCTAACATTAATATAGCATGCTTAGAGATAAGAATAGCTTTATTCAAGACAGCAATTCAAGAAAATGTTGTAACAGAAAAAGCTCTTTGTTCCTTATCATCCTCTTTCCAGCTCAGAAAACTTTGGTAGCTGAGGACAAGATGGTGCCTGCTCAACTCTATGTACAGAAGTTAACTGGACTGTCAGCTGAGTGTCCCTTCAGTACTGAAACAGCATCTTCCACTGCACCTGAGGACAGAAGGATAACTTAAGCAAATATAAGTTAATTCATATGGATACAGCTTTTGCCAATTACACAGTGGTTTCTAATCTTAGCCATTTCAAGACTCCCAGATAACTGGCAAATAGAGGGAGAAAATGTAGATGCAGTGACAGACTTTGTATTTCTAGAGGCAAAGATTACTGCAGACGCTGACTGCAGCCAGGAAATCAGAAGACGCTTAATCCTTGGGAGAAGAGCAATGACCAATCTCAATAAAATAGTTAAGAGCAGAGACATCACACTGACAACAAAGGTCCGCATAGTTAAAGCAATGGTGTTCCCCGTAGTAACATATGGCTGCGAGAGCTGGACCATAAGGAAGGCTGAGCGAAGGAAGATCGATGCTTTTGAACTGTGGTGTTGGAGGAAAATTCTGAGAGTGCCTTGGACTGCAAGAAGATCCAACCAGTCCATCCTCCAGGAAATAAAGCCAGACTGCTCACTTGAGGGAATGATATTAAAGGCAAAACTGAAATACTTTGGTCACATAATGAGAAGACAGGACACCCTGGAGAAGATGCTGATGCTAGGGAGAGTGGAAGGCAAAAGGAAGAGGGGCCGACCAAGGACACGATGGATGGATGACGTTCTAGAGGTGACAGATTCAACCTTGGGGGAGCTGGGGGTGGTGACAACCAACGGAAAGCTCTGACGTGGTCTGACCCATGAAGTCACGAAGAATGGAAGCGACTGCACGAATAAACAGCAAAAGAATTCTCTAGATTTCTGGAAGTTGCCAAATTTGGGAAACTTGCTCTAATGCCTTGCTACCACTATACAATTTTCCTCCACCATCCCTCATGTGAGTCTTGGACTTTCACTGGCCAAACCAGAGAATGATATTTGTTGTCAAACAACTCCACAAAAGATAAAATGTCCTGAAAGACCAGGTCCCTCTTTAAATCAGGTAGCAGATATAAATAATAAAACTTGCTCTGTTGCCTCTTTGCCAGGAAAGAGAAGCCTGTTTCCTGGAACCTCCTGGTTCTTGATCCTTCAACCACATTTTTACATCCCCTTACTTTATTTTCATTTGATGTGGTGAATTGGGCAGTGTTGTTTCCTTTTATTTTAATGACACTGGATTTCTTACAGTTTCTCAGTTCAGCTTGTTCCTGTGCTTTATTGTCAGCTTAGGCCATAAACATGACTTCCCTGCAAGTGAGTCCATTTTTGCTAAGCTCTTTTCTCCAACAAGTAAGAGGGATTTTCTTATAGTGATAATTACTGCTATTTTGGTTATTACAATTTATATGCCATTCAATGCATATAAAGCTCTAAGTGGCTTACAATTTAGCACATACATTAAAATAAGAACAATAATAAAACAAATGTATTTATTGGTTTAACAAATGTATATGAGTTGTGATGGCAATTTTATTATACACATACAACTAAGCACGTTACAAGATACACAGTACAAATGACAATATAGCATATGCAAAGTAAAATGCAATATACAGGTTAAGTTATTCTTCAGTGAAATGCCTTCTGGTCAATGCTGTCTGAGACAACAGATACGTCCTGACAGTTTGTTATTCCTGCTCTCTTCAGAGCAGATCTGAAGTTAAACCTGGCAACAGACGTCACAATCTTATTCACTGCCTGGGTTCAATGGAGTGAAATGACCACAACTAATTGCTGACCACCATGTAAATTATAGTTGATAAACTTCCTCCCTGTCTCAATTATTTGGACTGTTTAGACATTTCTATTATGTTTATAATAATGCTGAACAAATATGTTACATTGTGCCAGGACGTTGACATTCTCCAAGTCTACTTTGTGATTTGGTTCTTATGGTTAATGGAATACTTACTGCTCCACGTTTTTAAGTTTGATGTTCCTTATATGTTCTTTAATTCTACAGTCTATGGACTGTACAGGCTGTTTAATATAGCAGATATGAAAATCTCTATTTTAAATCTAAAACATTCCTCTTTACGACCATGTAACAAGCCTAGTTCCATAACCTAAAATCTAATAGATTCAATGCACTCAACTTGATACCATATAATATCTATGCAAATAAAAACCAACAACCCAATATACATATTTGAAAGTATTTCATGTTATTCAGCCTCCACTAGTTTCTACAAAAGAATAACATGCAACACAGCAATAACGTGAGGTCACTACAAGATAATGACAGGGTGTGATTTCAATCTGAATAATTTGAAGAATGCTTGGAAATTTTATCTGCATTCTGATATGCAGGTATCAGGTCTTGTCTTTACTTTGCCTTCTGCTGGTTGCATGTCAGAATGTATCAATTTGGGGCATGAAGAAAATTATCCATTTGCTTTTGGATATTATCTGACATCATATTTCTTTTTCTTGATTCTAATACTTGTTTAATCAAATTTCTGAAGGCCTTCTGTAGTCACTCTGGGAGATCATCTTCAAATGGACTATGACTAATGTACTCATCAAAGCATGAAATATCCCCAGGGGTTCCCAGAGTTTTGAAGAAGCTCCTGGGAAATCCTTGATGCATCAGAAGTTTCAAACTGAAGCTGCTTGTGTGATATCTATCTATCTATCTATCTATCTATCTATCTATCTATCTATCTATCTATCATATCCATTCATCCATCCATCCTATTGTGATACACTGCTGATAAGATTAGCCTGATCACATTTGGTAAAAATGTTATTTTGTTCAAAATTTGCGTTATCCATCCCCCTATATAATACACAGAAGAATCAGCTTTCAAAAAGCCCATATCTTCCTTCTCATTAGGTGGTGGGGATGCTGCTTTGGGTCAGTAGCAGAGCATAAATTTTGCAAGCAATAAGATACAGGATCTACCTTCAATATCTCCAGGTAGGATTGGGAAACTGTAAATACACCGTGAGATAGAGCAACTGTCTGGGAGTGTAAGCTAGCTTCCTATGATGCTTCTAAATAAGTATGCTTATTTAGAATAGTAGTTTCAAGAAGCAGGGTGCACAGAAAAAGAAATAATTCGTTTTTTGAAATTATCCATTAAGTTTCCATGCATTTTTGTCCCTCACTTTTAAAATCAAAAGTAATATATATTGTTAAAACAACTATTTCCTTTTTTTAAATATTGTTTTCCATTATCCTGACATGACTGTCAGCCTGGTAGAACCACTCTTTAGAGCAGTGTTTCTCAACCTTGGGAACTTCAAGATGTGTGGACTTCAACTCCCAGAATTCCCTAGCCAGCCAGGTTGGCTGGGGAATTCTGGGAGTTGAAGTCCACACATCTTGACGTTCCCAAGGTTGAGAAGCACTGCTTTAGAGGGAACTGATCCGAGCAACCAGAACTAGATATCAGTAAAAGCTGCTCCCAAAGCAAAGGTCTTTTAGGTGTGTGACTCAAACATACCCACTCCTGCAAAATCCCATTTCTGATGGCATTGCAACCTTTTCCCATTTTTTATCCAATTCTCTTCCTCTCTCTCTGAGAAGTCTTCCTGTCTGTCACACATAGCTGGTTCTTATTTAAGACTGACAGGCGGCCAACTGCAGCAGGGGAGAAAGACTAAAGTAGTCAGGGCCCTTAGCTGATAATAATTGCTCTGTCGATGTTTTACAAAGCATAACTCATAGAAATAAAAACCTCTTGGAGATGCTCCTGCTACCTAAGAACATATAAATAAAATATAAATGATGAAGACAAGACATGTTAATTACATATAGTGGAACAGACTCATCTGAAAAAGCTTGGTTGTCAGGTCTAATCTGAGGCTTGCTAATGATTTACAGCTTTTTACAGTTTATGGAAACAAGCTGGAAAGGCCTGATACTAGTGACAAGGGAAAGGTCAACGTGCTTTAGGAAACTGGCCAGGGGTGTTATCAAAAGGCAGGCCCATCATAAATGCTCAGATAAGCAGGCAATGTGATGTAGCTATTAGCATTTTCAATTACAAGGACAAGAGGCACCAGTGAAGCTCATTGGGTATGCTCAGGCAAGTTCCCCTTTCTCAGCCCAGCCTAATTCAGAGGTTTGCTGTGAGGACAGAATGAATGGTGAGGTACACCATCCTGAGCTCTCTGGAGTATGAGTGGAATATATATTAAATCAGTTAAATAAGGAGGAGTGATACTTACAGTATTAGTGGCTGAAACCAAAATGCTCTGGCAAACTTGTTAAGTTCAAAAGGGGCCATTTTCTAGCAGGAGAGAAGATCTGCTTATCTTTATCTGAGCTCCTACTGCTTGGTAACATTTCCCCTTTTCTTTTTGCCCTTCAGATTGTCCTCACTCTGAACTGGCTTAAAATGCTATCAGGGAACCAAAGTTCAGAGAAAGACGTGAGACAGGACATGTCTCTGAAGTGTCTGTCAGAATTCAGGGTTGGAAAGCTCATACCACTCCATATTCAGAATTATCATGGTGTGAAGCAGAAGGATTAGCAACAGTTTAAAGACATGAAATGACCATGATATGTAGGATATTGTGGGACACAGTAGCAAATTGAGCTGCTGTGATATATTGGCTTTGGGCACTATTGGGGAGCTTTTGGAAACTAACTGCACTTATTTACTACATTAACAATAATTTATTTATTTATTTATTACTCAAATTTAGCCACCGGCCATCTCCCCCAGAAGAGGGATTGTGGGCAGTTTACAATAAAATCCCACATAAGACATAAACATTAAAATCACATAAAACAATTATGATAAAACACAATAAATAAATAAAATCCAAGAGAGATGTAAAATCCAGGCTGGTGGGACTCTAGGATGCGAGCCATCCCCAAGAATGGTTATTCACTTTCCCGCCCCAGGCGAGACGACAGAACCAGGTCTTCAGGGCCTTCTGGAAGGTCAGGAGTGAAGGGGCCTGCATCACCTCCGGGGGCAAGATATTCCAGAGAGCGGGGGCCACCACCGAGAAGGCCCGCTTCCTGGACCCCGCCAGATGAAATTCTCTTATGGACAGGGTCTGTAACATGCCCTCTCTGGATGATTGGGTGGGGCGGGCCGATGTAATGGGGATGAGACGGTCCCTCAGGTAACCTGGCCCCATGCCATGTAAGGCTTTAAAGGTAATAACCAACACCTTGAATTGGACCCGGAAGCAAACTGGCACCCAGTGCAGCTCACGCAGCAACGGTGTTATATGTGCCCACTGTTGTAGAAATAATCAAAATCTAAAGACAATGTAACACTTTGTGGTCTTGTTATCATGACCAAGGCTTCTGTTCAAGCAAGGTGCAAAGGCTCCTTCACACAAGATACTATTTGACTATCTTATTGACAATTTATGTAGAAACCATTTCACAGACATGATTTTTTCCCTGTTTCATCTTTTCCCAAGCTCTTGAGAAGGAAACTGAGTCACTTCCTAGGGACTGTGTGAGCCAGGGTTGAACAGCTTTCGGGGAGCTGAAGGCCACACGTGCATTTCAATGATGTTCTATCAGCTGCATTCCAAAAAGTCGGTGGGCCAGGGCAGAGAAATGGGTGGGGTCCAGATAAAACCTTAATTTGATTTTAGCGTAATGATAATTCAATATAGTTAATTAAATACCGTTAGCATGATTACCGCTAATATGTTTTTTAAAAAAAGTCCTTTCCAACATATTAGAAATGACAATTCAGTAGCAACTTTTTGAGGGATGTTGAGACCCACAACTATGGCTTTTCAGAATTATATGTTATTGCATAGCCTCACCTTGTGCACCTCTAGCCTAGAACATTTTCTTTCTCAAGCTGTGTGTGATCCTTATAGTTACATTCCAGTATCCACCAACGAATTTCAGGGGCTCATTGTTGGTTTACTTGTTGTGCCCATATCCTGCCTAGAGTTGTGCTTTTTTATTCTCACAACAATATTGTGAGGTAAGCTAGGAGAGGAGATAATGATTTGCCTAAAGTCATTCAGTGAACTTCCATGGTGAGAGGTTTGACTTGGATTTCCTAGTATTAGCACAATAATGGCTCTAGCAACTTGCCTCATGGTTAACATTTACCCCAGGAGAGAAAGCAATGGCTATATACACATGCATGGGTGTGTATACACACACACACACACACACATATTTATTCTGGGACTTATCCTACTATTTTCTTATCCTTTCATTCACCCTTAACAGAAGCAAGGATTCTATCACAGATTAATTCACTTTTATCAAGAGAAGGGTTTTCATTTGCAAGCTTTTAACCAATGAGTTTGACAGCAGCAAGAACTTGTCTGAACAAGCTTCTTTCAGAATGTTAGCAATGTGGTGAAGGGGAAGTTGATGTAAAGGAAGCAAGTCTCCTTTAATTTTTACTTTAACAAAAGCACCACTGGTTTGTTTTGTGGGTGCTTCCTGACTTCCCTTTAAATGTGTTGTGGTTTGTGAGAGGGGGTTGCCTGTGGCATAAAGATAAGCAGTGGGAAAGTTTTGCCTTTTTCATTTGACATGGCAAGTTGCTGCTAAAGGGTAGAGCAAGCGGAGCCAGTAAAAAAGTGGTAAGCCTGTTGGTTAGATGTAACAATATTAAAGGACACTATTTTGTACATGAGAGCAGTAAGTAAAAGAGATGCACGGGAAAGAACTGGGGCAGTGAAAAAATTATTTGCATGCTTATTTTTCATCTTGAGTCATGCTCTGAACTTATAACTTGCCAGGCGTAGCCACAAATGTTAAAGAAAATAGCTAATAAAGAAGAACTAATTTAATTAGACTGCACGGAGAACAGCAATACACAACCCTCAAACTGTAACTATTTTGTCTTAGTCTATTATCACTCATTACAGAATGCTTGGTTATGGAATATAAGGCTGATATGCTGCCAAAATAGACCCAATATTTCACAGAATTCTGTAGCTTGGTGGTTGAGCACATGCTTTGTAGGCTAAATTTTCCCAATTCAGTATTTGGCATCTCTGAAATTTTGGAATGAAGATGTTGGAAAGGCTGACAATCACACCTCCAGAGGTTTCTAATTACAATTCCTTTCTCCCTGACCAGTAACCGTGATGCCTAGAACCTATGGAATTGTGATCCTGGGCCCATTGGGATGAACTGAGATATACAGTACTAAAAACAGAAGCAAATATATAAAGTGTGGTATAGCTGTTAAGGTGCAGATCTAGGAGAAGGTAGCCTGAGTTTCTAGTCTACCCTCAACCATGGAAGCTCACTGGGCAACTATGGGCCAGTTGCTTACTCTTAGCCCAACCTACCTTACAGGATGGCTGTTGTGGGGACAAATAGGAAAAGGGAGCACTATGTATCTGCCTTGAGCTCCTGTACAAAAGGTGGGATATAAATCTAATGAATAAACAAGAGCAATGTTAGGTCAACAGAGAAGATGGGGGGAAAGTGGTTGTCATTTTCTATTTATAAGGGGATTTTGCTTTTTTTACAAGTGGACAAACAATATGGGGGCAGGGAAACCAACTTGGAGTGATATTTTGAATAAAAAATGAAGAGATGCAGGAGAAACAAGAATGAATGCATAGGAAAATTAGGCTACTTGCATGTGCTCCTGATGTGTATACTGTGCTGTCATTTCTCTTAGTAATGATCAGTATCTCTTAGATATTTATGGGCGTGACTTTTCATATTTTAGCCAGATTGAAAGGTAGGTATCAGGCCATTTGGCTACAGTATGTAGTCTGAAGGGCTGACTCAGGATTTGACCAGCTTTCTTGCTTTGGTTGCTTGTGTTTTGGCAAACTCAAATATTTCTCAAAGGGGAGACTGTGCTCACACAGAGATGCTGAGATGAAGTGGACTTATCCTTTCAGAATATATCTATAACATGATGACATTCCTACATTACCATACGCTGAGAGGTGCTTTCCATGCATGGTTAATATGGGAGTTTGGGGAAATAATTTCATGGTGGGAGAAATGCTGTTGCCAGGCTCTCATTTCTTGCAACAATTGCAGATTTTGATGCTGCTCTTGGGGGATCTTATGTTGCCAGTTGGTGGTACCCGTGTCAACTCTAGGTTAATGTTGGTCATTTTAGGATTTGCCTTGGCTATCCAGGTGGGCACAAGAAATTGTGGATCATTTGCTCCTGAAAAGTATGACCCATTCAGAATGTCAGCCAAATTAAAGCTGATTTATGTTGTTAATCAGTGGAGCTTGTGACAATAGAAAATACAGCTTGTTTACTCCCCACGCAAACTTCCTATGAATGGATTGGTTTTAAACAGTAGCAACCAGGAGGTATAAGTATGTATGCAGAAAAAATAATGTGATTAAACAAACATTTTATGCATATTGATTTCAGCCTGCAGCTCTAGAATTTAATATTGTCTGTGCACATTCACAACAGCTTATCTATCTTAAGTTTGATGAGGCTGATAATACCATGTAGTATTATTTGAAATACTGAACTTTTTCAGATAACTTTTGGGTTTTCTATTTTTGAAAAGAGGTTACAGGACCACAATTACCACTAACTTTTTCCAGTTAGTAGTAAATCCTAAGAATGTCAAAACTGCTTCTGTTAAGATACGATGCTAATTAGGTCTTACTACAAGGACCCAACTCTTCTCTTGTAAATATATTTTTGCTTATTTATTATAATATTAAATACTACATTAGCAATAACCACTAGGGTGACTATCTCAGCCCAGCAGTATACTGCTAATATAGTGATAAATTTTCCATAAACATGAGAATGCTGTGGAATACAACAAGGCTTTTAATATTCTAAATATTTGTCTTTATAATTTGCCTGTCTTGGCTTTACATAGTAAGATCCACTCACCAGGGTTGTCCACAGAGGACAATAAAAAAAGTCAAGATGCGTCACACATTTTAAAAAGGTGAAGTTTTGATAGCACCTTCATGGCCATCATCTTGACTTTTTTGACCATACCCTGGGATACCTCTGTCAATCACCAAGGGAAAAAAATGCGAATTAAACAGTGTCCCAATCAACTGCCAATTTTAAGGGAAATAACTCAGAATATGCTCCATTATTAGATTCTAGAAATGTATTAACAGTTTGCATTCAACTTACAAAATTAAAAGGTAAGCTATATTTTGGAAAGAAGAGCAAACCAAACAATACATTTTCTGTAGGAGTGTTGCTGTTTTGCATTTAGCATTAAATGGAATCTTATTCCTTTTTATTTTGGGTTATAATAGTTTAATCATCATCTCTGGTGAATCCAGTTTGAAAATCATGAACAATCATTCTTTGTAATCTTTTAACATTGTCTAGAAGGACTAAACTTACTCCCTGTTGTGTTTCAACATTAATACAACACTCTTATTCACATCTACGTGGAAATGGGACCCAATGAGTTTCAGGAGACTTACTCTCAGACCAGTGCATAGAATTGCAGCGTACATAGAATTGCTGTCTTAAAATATACAGTCTGAATAAAAGGCTTTAAAAACCAGTTTCCTTGGTTGTATATGTTTATTGGTTTTGTCTCTGTATATAACTAGACTATTTCTCAAGTTGTACAGGTTGTATCCAGTTTGGTGTAGTGGTTAAGGCATCAGGCTAGAAACTGGGAGGTTGTGAGTTCTAGTCCTGCCTTGGGCACAAAGCCAGCTGGGTGACCTTGGGCCAGTCACTTTCTCTCAGACCTAAGAAGGAGGCAATGGCAAACCACTTCTGAAAGACCTTGCCAAGAAAACTTCAGGGACTTGGCCAGGCAGTCTCCAAGAATTGGACACGATTGAACAGATTAAAAAAAAAAGGTTGTATCTACTTGGTAGAATACTACATATATTTTCAGGAAAGAAAACCAACTAAAGTAATCTCCCCAATCTGGTTTCCTCCCAGGATTCCCAAGCAAAGTGTAGCTTACTAGGAAAGATGGAACATATCTGAAGGATGACAAGGAGAGAAAGGTCAAGATAAGGCATGCTCCATGTGAATAGGTCCAGTCAGTCTTCCCCAGCCTGATGCCTTCTAGATATGTTGAAACTACAACCCCTACAATTCCTGGTAAATTTTACCTTTGGTTGAACATTAAGCCTGGGTAAGAGGGAGGCTGTTTTATAGGAATTAGAATCTTCATAGCCAAGTTAGGCTATGCAAGCCTTTTAGTAGCAATCACCTGCATGTTCTGCAGGCATTTTTTTTCTGATGTGGTAATACAAGAAAGGAAAGCACAGTCAGCTAAGTATCTAAGGTTATGCTGCTATTAAATGTACATGACATAAATAATGTACATTCAATAATGTACACCAAAAGCATTCCTACACTTTAAAGACTTTATAGAGCAAATCCTTAAAAACAGGGCTGCCAGATCCAGACAGCAGCAAAGAGATGCAGAAAACTCCTCTCTGCTGTCAAGTAGTGGTCCAGAGGATTTTTGCAAGCCGTATCTTGTAGCTCTTCTTAAAACAGCATTAAAGGTAGAAGGGAAGCTTTGTGGGTCTTAACCAGAATGAGATGACTTGGAATAGGGTTTTAGTAACAAGACCTTAATTATATAATTACCTTTCTCTGGGTAGTTGTAACTGGCCCCCAGGTTCTCCAGTTTTAGATGGTAGCTTGAGACACACATACTGCCTTGGGATTTGATGGATTTTTTAAAAAATGCTCATACGGCCTATACTTCCATTGAACTACTAGAGCACTGTTCTCAACCTTGGCCACTTTAAGATGTGTGGACTTCAACTCTCAGCCAGCTTTGCTGGGAGTTGAAGTTGAATTCTGGCAGTTGGAGTTCACACATCTGAAAGCTGCCAACACTGAGCAACACTGCACTGTAGAGCCAGATATGGGGCCAGCTGCACTGATCGATCTGCATTAAAAATTTTGTAAGAGAACAAGCAGCTAGAGAGTGTTCTTTTTTTTCTTGAGGAATCCAAGAAGAGGTTCTACCACCAACTGCCAGAGATTCTTTAAAAATACAAAGTCATGTTTAGGGGTAAACAATGTACCCCATCACACACCTTCCATTTTTATTCCTAAAACAGAAACCAACCCAGGCTATACACTGACTACTCTTACTTTTAGAAATGAAAAGCTATCCAGCCAACAATTTAGACAGCCCCACTTTGAGTTGTCTGCTGTCATCTATTATTACAGGGAGCCTTTGAAATGCCATGGTGCTTGGACATTGCAGCTGAAAAGGCTGTAATGATATTTAACTCAAAAGAGTGAATGCTGTATTGTTTTTCTTCCACTATGACTGCTGAGAATAGTGGGAGCTGATGGGACCATGTTAGTTATTCAATGGACTCATTAATACAAGAACTTTATGTACTACTGATGTGGCTGGACACCAATTCCCATCATCCATGTTATCATAGTAAGCAGGAATGATGAACCCCAGTTCTCTAATCTGCACAAGTATTAATAGTTAAAGCAATCTGTATAGCTCATAAAAATGCAACTTTTTTTGTAAATTACATATCATTATATCAAGAAAATAAAGGAAACCTTGTCTTCAGGATATTAAAATACAAGAATAATATTAAATGATTATGAAAATGATTGTCTTTGTCCTTGCAACTGCTGTTATCATGCATGAAATGTGTAGACTAATGGTACCCATATCCCTGTGCATTTTAGTCTGTTCAGACTTTTAATCTACCCACTGATGACAATTTCCTGATGGCAAGATCCCCAAAGCAACTTCCAATGCCTTGACTCTATCTTCCTCCACTGGCTGGACAAGTAATTCCTGAAGCAGGGAGTCTGTTTTAGTTATGTAGGGTTCCCATGTGTTTAGAACTTGGAATGGCTAGGAGTTGACCATCCTTTCTACTGAAGATATTTCTCGTTATGGCAATGTGGATGCAGTTCCAAAAATGACCCATCTCTGAAGTGCATCATGTATTCCAGAATGCAGATTAAGGGGAAACTATAAAAGAAGGAGCAGCAGAGAATGTCAGTGAAGACATTCTAAAATTCAGAAGAGTTCCCTTTCTGCAGGAAAAACACCTTGCCTGTGAGCTTTTTGGCTTTCCATGTAACTTAAATGAGGTTAAAAACTTGATGTTAGCAAAGAACAAATTATGCACTTCTTTCCCAAATTTGTCCTGTACATATGATGGCACAGATGTAACTCCTGCAACCAGCCTTCAATTAGCCTTTGTTTAATCTTCTACCCATCTTTTCAAGTGCCTCATTCTTCCTTCCCTTTTCTGCTTGCTTCCTACTAAACCTGAAACTATCTTTCTGCAAATATAGCTGGTGGGTGGCACTGGTTTCTTCATATTTATTTAATGAAGTGACTTACAGTGGAAGTGGGAGTAAAGAATGGTACATCAAAAGTTAGGGCCAAATGCAGGTTAAATCTGGAACAGATTTGGTAGGTTCTTTCTGCAATGTTATATCTACTCTTTTTTCAGTTCACTGCTATGTGCAGGTTTCCATCGAACAATATGCCCTTCCAAGACCAAATATAACCACTCATAATTATCTAGCACTATTGCTGTTCTTGTAAACAATCTCCATTTAGATGTGTAGTCCTCCAGCGATAATGGAGGTAATTCCTGCCAGAAAATGGTGCCTCTCTCTTTGAGATATTGGGCATTCCATAACTTTTGCCTACATAGATAAATAAAGCATGATAATTTTTTTTCTTGAGTTGTAAACATGACACTGGCAACACAGAGAGAAATTACTAAATGTGCCATCACTTTTTTGTTCCATGTAACATTTTTTGATAAAGCAATCTTGTCAGAGATGACTAAAAGCTAACAGCTTATTTAACTGAATGAAGTATTTACCTACAAAATATATTTTCCTGGCTGTCTCATAAACAGAAGGCTTATTTCTTTCTTTTTCAGCCATGATACTTCAAAAGATTTCCCCTTCCTGCACAATACTGAGTATGATAGTAGCAAGTTTTGCACAGCATAGTTTTTGCTTCCCAATAGAAGAATGAAGGTTAATGTGTTATCTGATCACTCGAAGACTATTTCATGTGTTCACTGTAGATATGTGGAACGCACAGGGATTGGGAAGAAAAGGGAGTCCAACAGAAAACCCCTTGGACCTTCAACTTTCCATTCAAGATTTGAAATATTCTTAGGTCAATAGATTTATACACAAAGTTGGGAATCCTGCAAAAGGCAAGGTCCCTGACTGCACACACAGAGCCTACGTGTGTTGAGTTTTCATTCATTGAGATATGTGCAGAGACAGGGCTGGCCTAAGCTACTTCTCTGCCAGAGAAAAAATGGCAGTGCTATCACCACCATTGCTTCACCAAAAATGACAAAAAATTCCATCAAGTATCCTGCTGGAAGCAAATTTGGTTTTTTTACTCCCAGTAGATCTGTGGAAGGTGAATCCTAATAGAAATGAAGTCTGGTTAATGTTTATCTTTCCCTAAAAATTAAAGCCTCTCCCCTCTAGTCACTGGACACTGCCCTCCATGACCATTTTGGCTTGTGCTACTTCCAGATGTTGCAGGCCATAATGTCAGAACTGTACTCCTTGGTAACTTACTGCTAGTACTGCCACTGTTTCCTTGTAGTCCAAAGAGTAAACATAGAAGTTCACATGCACATTCAATTACACATACACATTCCTGTCATTGCAAATCAGTACTGAATTCCACCTGCATATGTCTGCTTCAGTACAAGATAAGAGACCAATCTTCCAGCCTAACCAATTTTCAAGAGCACTAGACCCATGTTTAAAAAACTTGTCTAGCACTATTACAGAAGGGTGCTAGACCCGTATTCAGAAATAGACTCACTGATAGATATGGAGGTTGTGAGGAGAGAAGAGGAAGGAAATACAGTGCTCTTAATGGTGCCCAAAACCCTTCCTTTTGCTTCACTCTACTTCCTCCTCTGTGCCTCCAGCAGTCTATCAGCAGCAGACTCATATTCAGAAATGACCTTACTGTGAGGTCACAAATGTAGGTGGGTGCTTCCACCCCAAATACCCACCTACATTTGCCCCACCATACATTAAAGAGAGCAATTGATTGCTGTCTTTCTCACCAACAGGGAATGGAAGGGAAATGAAGCCAGGGAAATCTACCAATCACTTTTCATTAACTTGGCCTAGAGGATAGCAGTCACTGGCCTAGTTTCTGTGTTAATCAAGGCAGTGTTTTTCTTATGGCTGAAGGATTGGAGGATAGCACATTATACAGCTATGAGGAAAAGCCATAGATAGTCCAGGAATGCTGCAAAGAAGAAACACCAAAAATGTGAAGCCAAATGTGAAACAACTACCAAAGCAGCCATAGCAGGAGGAGAGACATGTTAGTCTACAGTGGCAAAAAATCAGGAGTCTGGTAGCACTTTTTCTGACAAATTTTATTAAAAGGCATGTGCTCTCATGAGCTGATTCACAGCAGGAATAGTAGCCCAAGAAAAGTCTATTCAAAAAAAGGTGTTTTCTGTTCATTCCTGCTTGGTCTGAAGCATGTCTTTCAAAGGAATCACACAGCCCTTGGAAAATGAGTCACTCATTCTTATCACACCACAAATTATTCAAATTTATCATAGGAGGTTCTTTTCTGTAATGGCCTCAGATCTACTGACTGTGTTACCTCAGGAAATCTGTGTGCATGATTCCTGAGTCTCTTTCTGGAGACAACTGAGACATTTGTGTGAGATTAGAGAGACAGAGACAAAGAGAGAGTCAGAGAGGTATTGAGAGACACAGAGAGAGAGAGAGAGAAAGGACAGATCTTCATATAGAATAGAGAAGTATGAAAGTTTATGGCTATCAGATCTGAGCTGCAAAAACCCAAATGACCACGAGATGGCAGCAAAGAGGTAGAGAAAACATTTGCTGCTATCTAGTGAACTGTTACTCAACCTCTGCAACTTTAAGCTGTGTGGAGTTTGTTGTTGTTGTTTATTCGTTTAGTCGCTTCTGACTCTTCGTGACTTCATGGACCAGCCCACGCCAGAGCTTCCTGTCGGTCGTCAACACCCCCAGCTCCCCCAGGGACGAGTCCGTCACCTCTAGAATATCATCCATCCATCTTGCCCTTGGTCGGCCCCTCTTCCTTTTGCCTTCCACTCTCCCTAGCATCAGCATCTTCTCCAGGGTGTCCTGTCTTCTCATTATGTGGCCAAAGTATTTCAGTTTTGCCTTTAATATCATTCCCTCAAGTGAGCAGTCTGGCTTTATTTCCTGGAGGATGGACTGGTTGGATCTTCTTGCAGTCCAAGGCACTCTCAGAATTTTCCTCCAACACCACAGTTCAAAAGCATCGATCTTCCTTCTCTCAGCCTTCCTTATGGTCCAGCTCTCGCAGCCATATGTTACTACAGGGAACACCATTGCTTTAACTATGCGGGCCTTTGTTGTCAGTGTGATGTCTCTGCTCTTCACTATTTTATCGAGATTTGTCATTGCTCTTCTTCCAAGGATTAAGCGTCTTCTGATTTCCTGACTGCAGTCAGCATCTGCAGTAATCTTTGCACCTAGGAATACAAAGTCTTTCACTGCTTCTACATTTTCTCCCTCTATTTGCCAGTTATCAATCAAGCTGGTTGCCATAATCTTGGTTTTTTTGAGGTTTAGCTGCAAACCAGCTTTTGCACTTTCTTCTTTCACCTTCATCATAAGGCTCCTCAGTTCCTCTTCGCTTTCAGCCATCAAAGTGGTATCATCTGCATATCTGAGATTGTTAATGTTTCTTCCAGAGATTTTAACTCCAACCTTGGATTCCTCAAGCCCAGCTTGTCGCATGATGTGTTCTGCATACAAGTTGAATAGGTAGGGTGAGAGTATACAGCCCTGCCGTACTCCTTTCCCAATCTTAAACCAGTCTGTTGTTCCGTGGTCTGTTCTTACTGTTGCTACTTGGTCGTTATACAGATTCTTCAGGAGGCATACAAGATGACTTGGTATCCCCATACCACTAAGAACTTGCCACAATTTGTTATGGTCCACACAGTCAAAGGCTTTAGAATAGTCAATAAAACAGAAATAGATGTTTTTCTGAAACTCCCTGGCTTTTTCCATTATCCAGCGGATATTGGCAATTTGGTCTCTGGTTCCTCTGCCTTTTCTAAACCCAGCCTGTACGTCTGGCAATTCTCGCTCCATGAACTGCTGAAGTCTACCTTGCAGGATCTTGAGCATTACCTTACTGGCATGTGAAATGAGTGCCACTGTTCGATAGTTTGAACATTCTTTAGTGTTTCCCTTTTTTGGTATGGGGATATAAGTTGATTTTTTCCAGTCTGATGGCCATTCTTGTGTTTTCCAAATTTGCTGGCATATAGCATGCATTACCTTGACAGCATCATCTTGCAAGATTTTGAACAGTTCAGCTGGGATGCCGTCGTCTCCTGTTGCCTTGTTATTAGCAATGCTTCTTAAGGCCCACTCAACCTCACTCTTCAGGATGTCTGGCTCTAGCTCACCGACCACACCGTCAAAGCTATCCCCGATATTGTTATCCTTCCTATACAGGTTTTCTGTATATTCTTGCCACCTTTTCTTGATCTCTTCTTCTTCTGTTAGGTCCTTGCCATCTTTGTTTTTGATCATACCCATTTTTGCCTGGAATTTACCTCCAATGTTTCTAATTTTCTGGAAGAGGTCTCTTGTCCTTCCTATTCTATTGTCTTCTTCCACTTCCGCGCATTGCTTGTTTAAAAATAATTCCTTATCTCTTCTGGCTAACCTCTGGAATTTTGCATTTAATTGGGCATATCTCCCCCTATCACTGTTGCCTTTTGCTTTCCTTCTTTCTTGGGCTACTTCTAGTGTCTCAGCAGACAGCCATTTTGCCTTCTTGGTTTTCTCTTTCTTTGGGATGTATTTTGTTGCCGCCTCCTGAACAATGCTGCCAACTTCTGTCCAGAGTTCTTCCGGGACCCTATCTATTAAGTCCAGTCCCTTAAATCTATTCTTCACCTCCACTGCATATTCCTGAGGAATATTCGTGAGCTCATATATAGCTGATCTGTGGGTCTTCCCTAATCTCTTTAGTCTGATCCTAAATTGTGCAAGAAGAAGTTCGTGATCTGAACTACAGTCAGCTCCAGGCCTTGTTTTTACCGACTGTACAGATGTCCGCTACCTTTGGCTGCAAAGGATGTAATCAATCTGATTTCGGTGTTGTCCATCTGGTGAAGTCCATGTATAAAGCCGTCTCTTAGGTTGTTGGAAGAGAGTGTTTGTTATGCAGAGTGAATTGTCTTGGCAAAATTCTATCAGCCTGTGTCCTGCTTCGTTTTGTTCTCCCAGGCCATACTTACCTGTAATTCGAGGTGTCATTTGACTGCCCACCTTAGCATTCCAGTCTCCTGTGATGAAAATAACATCTCTTTTAGGCGTGTTGTCCAGTAGGTGCTGCAGATCCTCATAGAACTGCTCTACTTCAGCTTCTTCAGCATTTGTGATTGGGGCGTATATTTGGATCACTGTGATGTTAGATGGCTTGCCCTGAATTCGAATTGAGATCATTCTATCATTTTTTGGGTTGTATCCAAGCACTGCTTTAGCCACTTTACTATTAATTATGAAGGCTACTCCATTTCTTCTGTGGTCCTCTTGTCCACAGTAGTAGATCTGGTGGTCATTTGATGTGAAGTGGCCCATTCCAGTCCATTTCAGTTCACTGACGCCCAGAATGTCTATCTTTAATCTTGACATCTCACCAATAACTACATCCAATTTGCCCTGGCTCATAGATCTTACATTCCAGGTTCCGATGGTGTGTTGATCCTTAGAACATCGGATTCGCCGTTCACCACCAGCACCGTCGGCCGCTAGCCGTCCTTTCGGCTTTGAGCTAGCTGCGTCATCACGTCTGGGGCTAGTTGAGCTCATCCTCTGTTCCTCCCCAGTAGCATTTTGACCATCTTCCGACCTGGGGGTCTCACCTTCCGATGGTATACCGACATATCTCTGGTTGTACTGATCCATTTAGTTTTCACGGCAAGAATACTGAGGTGGGTTGCCATTACCTTCCCCAGGGATCGCATTTAGTCTGACCTCTCTGTCATGACCTTCCCGTCTTGGGTGGCCCTTCACGGTTTAGCTCATGGCATCATTGAGGTGCTCAAGCTCCAGCACCACGACAAGGTAACGATCCTTTGCTGAAGGTGTGGACTTTAACTCCAAGAATTGCCTAGCCAGTATGCTGGCTGGGGAATTCTGGGAGTTGAAGTCCCCACATCTTGAAGTTCTCAAGGTTGAGAAACTCTGATCTAGTGGATAACTGAATTTTTGCAGTCTAAGTCTGTTAACCCTACGTAAAATTAAGCAGGTTATATGTTTGGTCAATTGCCTTGATTTAGAAGAAAGATTGTAATAAATGTACTGAATAAATGCATATTATTTATTCAATAATCGTACTTTGGTTGGGGACAGGGGAATCACCAGTGAATAGAATTGAATGGTTGCCTTGTGATACTGAAACTAACTTAAGAATAAAACATCTGTTTGTAAAGAATGCTTCAATGTCGTCTAAAAGTAGAATATATTTTGCTCTATAATTGTCCTAACAGCCAGGAACCACGCTGAGACAAGGAACTGGTCTCTAATGTTTTATTGCTTGTACATAACAGGAATCCTAACAAACTGAAGAAGCATGGGAAAAACCCAGACATATAAACCCCAAAGGTTAAGGCGGTCCCGATCTGTGTCTCTTTGAATGGCTGCCCAATTCCTCAGTGCTACGCATGCGCTTAACAGTCTGGATGGGAGCCCCCTGCTCGCCATCCTTACTCATGACAATAATTCTGGAAAAACAGCATAATTTTTTTCTTTTAATCAGTGTTGCACCATCTTGCTTTGAAGAACAAAAGTTTTGTTTTACTAATGTATGTGATATCAATACATGAAGATGGAATTACAAGCTAGATTTGATTTGGCACTATTTCTTTCTGTTATTTTTGCATGATACTCAGATTACACAAAACTAAAAGATCAGCAGTGCTATACTGATTTTTTTTCTTTAGAATTTCTTTATTTTTATCCAGTGTAACATAAGTGGGCAACTTCTTTTGTGACAAGAGCTGCATTTTACTATGGAGTGGGATCAGGATAGAAAATAGGGTGGGGCCAGGAAAAAATTGATGCACTGAGGAAAATAAATCACTACAAAATTGAAAATAAATCCCTCTACTGCACAAGAAAAAAGCAATATGCTTAATCATACACAACAAACAAACCCACATTATAGCCCTTTAATATAGCAGTCTGATGCTGAATCCTAATTACAAAGTTTGTTACCAAAGTCTGATGATAGGACGAAGAAGGGAAATTCCAGAGATTGCAAAAGGGCATTGTAGGGGCTGTAGCTAACCCATATGTTGCCTACTCCTGCTAGATGATATGGCAGTACCTTGCCTCAAATCCTGTTAAACTGATCAGCATGTACAAGCATCTGTATTTTCAGAAACAACTAGTCAGGTGTGAAATAACTTTTTAAAGCAAAATTCAATTGGATTAAGGCACATATCTATCTGTTTTCTTCTCTACTCAGTGTTTCTCTGTGACTCTTCCTTGTAGTCACAGGTAATACTTAAATAGATCACACCTCAAGACAATAAGACAGCATTGATGCAATTCTATACTTCCAACGGATGTTAACAACTGTCTCGCACTACTGGAGTATTCTGACTTGTCACTGGAAATGGACTGTGAACAAGCTCAGTTGTTTCTCACAAATCACATTAACTTGCATTAAAATAAAAGAAAGGAAAGACAAACCATTTACTTTAAGCAATATTATAAAAATGAACCAACATTGCATCATGGCAGTAGGGGGTAACAATTTGTTCCATAGCTTTTTGTAAAAAAGAAAGCAAGAAAGCAAAGAGTGAGCACTCCTAAGAGTTTCTATATCAGCAGCAAGACATGCTTTTGGTAAGACAGTGCAAATGAGGAATCTCTGGAGGAGTTTCAGGGACATTGTACTGGAACTGTAAAGAGATCTGGAGTTGCAAAGAAATTAAATGTTTAAGAATGCAGTGAAAAGCAAAAGCCTGCCTGCCCGCCTGCCTGCCTTCCCCAACTTTAATTATAACTTAGCATGTACCAAGTTGGATTAAAACTATCAACCAACAAAATGGCATCTTAGATCATAAAGTCATAACATTACAACATCCTAAAACCAAGAGCAACAAGAACAAGAGACAACATAAGACATCGCAGCACAGATTCAATTAAAAGCCTGGGTGAACAGATACATTTTCAGCAAATTCCTGGAAAGTGCAGCAAATTACAGGGCATCCTCATTCAGTGTTAATGACTGGCTGGCAATATAAAGGAGAAGCTAACATAGCTGATTTGAGGTCTTATGCCTTCCAGGACTTTATTTCACATCCTCCCATTAAGATCATGGTGGCTGTAGAAGGGGTTCAAAGCTAAGACAGGAAGTAAAAATGGGAGGAGGAATCAAGACAATTCAATTTCTTGAGACATCCAGTATTTCTTTTATGTATGTACAAGTGGGTCTTGCAACAAAACATTACAAAGAAACTTTACTGGTTAATAGGAGTACCCCCTTGACCAGCTAGTCATCCCCTTCTCCCATGGGCCATTTCACTGATCCACACAGGTACAGCTTTTCTGTTTAAAATGATTAAATGATTCTCAGGCATCATAATCGGAGTAATTAGCAGGGGGAGTTGTAAAATGCAGCCTTTTGTGTACGTACTTAGAAACTCAGGGATTTCCCAAGCATGCTGAAATGTCCCGCAATGTTCCTCAGTGGAAGTGCATTGGCCACAATCCTAGTAGCATGAGCCACCTAAGTTCACTATTAGCAGGAGCACTGTATGAATGGAGACATGGGGGAACCAGATAAAACTGCAGCATGAAAACAAGATAAAAGGTTCAACTGCCACAAATAAACATGACAGTGAAACCCCTCTGTTAGTAGGTGTAGATGCACAACACTGCATGCCAGTAACTCTGATCTTTAGGACTTCTGCCATTCATTCACTGGTTTATAAAATGCTGCTGCTATGTGCACATTTCCTGCATTAATGTTTTCTATGACAGTCCAGAGCTGTACGGGAGGTGTTCTTTTAGCTCTTTTCTTGTGCTGGCTATGAGGGCTTTGTGAGACACAGGGAAATGTTTCATTGGGGTATATTCATCCCTATTATATTCAGCCATGAGCTACAATCTCTCCTGCACACCTGCCACTTTCCACTATCACATGAGTGCAGTTGTCTACTGTACTGATTTTGCAAGTTGATGGGTTGTTGAAATGCATTTGGTTAAGCCAGTTCTTAGCCTTCTATAAGGTTCAGCCCTGTAGCCTTGTGGTAGGAAATTTGAATCTTCTCATGAAGATCTGTGGTGAGAAAAATTGTTAATACTTCATATGCTTCAGGTAGTATTTTTAACTATATTTAAAATTATCTAACTATCTGTTAATTATCTATCCATATTTTTATTTATTTGCAAACAATAAAAGTATGGAGTTTTAGATAAAGCTTCGAGTAGTTTCATACAATTTATTTATTTATTTTTCAAATTTTGCCACCACCCATCTCCCCCCCACAAGAGGGACTCTGGGCGGTTTACAATAAATTCTTAGGTCAAAACTCACTTTAAATAAAATTCCTTTGCAGCATATAATCAGCCCCCAAAATCTCTTTGATTTTTCTCCACAGCATCAATGGAAGGAGCAAAGAATAAGTCTGGAGCAGATCAAGTAGGCCCCATGTCACCATCCAGAGTGATCAACGGTTCTGGAGAAGTCCTACTTCAGTGTGTGGATTGACATGGAGATACTAGAGGCCACTAAAATTGCCACTGCTGCCTATGACATCTTCTTTTCTTCTCACATATAAAATATTTAACTGTGATTTGGGTGTGTATATGCAATGTCAGAAACTTGTTTGATTTTTTAAAAGAATAGATATAATTAATACTAATTTTAAAAGTTTAAATAGATTAAATATATTATAGTTTTCCATAATGTAATGGTTTTATTGTATGGTAATTTAAAATCTATTCTTTGAATGAGACCATTAACTTTAGAGTCTAAAATTATTTATACCTGCACTGATTGAAGGTGCCTTTTCAGTCTAGTCAGGAAGGAAATAGAAGTTGGGATCCTCTTAAAATCAACCTGCCAGAGTTCGTTGCTAAAGTGTCTTTTCCCATTATAAAGCTTTTTCAAAGTCTTTTGGCTCTTTCTTTAAATAAATATCTTGATAATTCTGCCAGAAGACATCCATGTATTTGCAAAATTAGTCTGTCATAACAAATTCATATCCTTGTCCTACAGTAAAGCTGTATTATCTCAGTCATTACCAGCTCAGTTGTGTGTGTGGCCTTTCTCGCCCTCAAAACAATGGCCTTTCAACATGCCTGTAACAGCAAAGCCATGCTCATAGCCACCTTTGGATGAAATTACATCCTCTTTTGAACAAACCACAAAGCTCTGCACCAGTTTCTCCCTTTGCATGTTGTTCTAAAATTCCCTCTGCCAGGCATGAGGATCTTCTGGTTCATGGTCAGGATATAGTCCCATTTCAACTCCTGCCTTGGCCCACAGTACCTGAGTAACACTCAAAAAGAACTCTTCTCTAGAAACATGTGCTAACTGGGAAAACAAATGCACTACTTAATGCTCAAAAAGTCTTCCTTCCAAAATTTGGAGCAAGGGAAGTTTCTCCAGCCTGGTAAGGCATCTCCATGTCCTTTATGGCACTCTATGGGGAGGCTTTTGCCTTTTCACTTGAAGTGCCACAACAGAGATGAAAATCCTTCCCATATGCTGAAGAAAGGGAAAGCTGTGAATAGTATTAGTGGCATGCGATGGAGTGGGATGGCCATCCCATTCCGGGCTCTTGCCATGCTCAATGCTTGCACACGGCTTCCAGGAAGCTGCTCTAAAGAAAGCCCATTCCCCACCTGATCAGTGTTATGTTAGGTACGAAGGAAAGTGCTTCTTGCTCAGGCAAAAGGAAGAAGGAGCTTGGTTATGTCAGTAAGGGAGACTCAGACTTACCTTATATATTTATCAGTAAATTCAAAGAAAAGAGACTTCAGATCTCTTGGATTCCTAGAGCTACACCTGATATTAGATACCCCTGTTCACCTACTGAATTTTAAAACTATTGAAACCTGGTTTTCCATTGCATCTGATAATTATATTGATCGAGGGAATTGGAATGATTTACACGTGGCCTGTTATAATGTTTACTGTTTAAAATGTTCAGGAATTGATCGGGGTACAATATTTCAGTAAATAAGTAGCACCTGAAAAAATGTAAACAGTTAAACATGCCTAAAAGAAAATCCAAAACAACCTTTTTTAAAAACCTGCAGAATAAAACAATGACAACAACAATATGCAAACTGTTGTATAACAAGGGAGGGGGAAGAGTTAATTGGAAAAAAAGGATATTTTGTTTTTTTAAAGAAGTTTTAGTTTGAGGCCTAAAAATCATTAAATTGGGTGACAGACAGACAGCCCCTGGGAGGGCTGAGTGGGGAGGTAGGAAATGTGTGGGCAACACATAATTATGTAGGACAGTCAAGTAGCAACGATTATTCTCAACTTCAGTTAGTCCTATGAAAGAACAAAAGGGCTGCATAATGGTGAAGAAATTCACTGCTGATAAGTGCAAGATAATGCACATGGCAAGGGACAATTTGGACTCTCATGCACATTACTAGCTTCTAAATTGACTGTAACTGTTCAGGAAAAAGCCAGATGTCATTGTGGGAAAGAGTGATATAAACATCTGCTCAGTGTGCAGCAGCCATTAAAAGTATGAAAAGATGGTAGTGTGCTCTGCACTGCATTGAGACAGAATAAAATCAGAAATATTAAAATACCCTTCAATGTTGTGTTCAGAACAAAATCTTCTCATCCTGGCAGTGCAAGTGGCTCTGAGAAGAAGCGGGGGGGGGGGGGGGGGAGGATACACACACAGAGAGGGTATTTGTGCCAAGACTAACCTGTTTCCCACTTTTTCATATCACACACAACTTTTTGCTCTGAAGATGCCTGACTTGGTCAAGAGTAGCTGCAGAATGGGGAATACATCAGCTTGTACCAGGTTAAACTATCTGTATATGGAGTATCAAATCCATTTGCCCATTGTTGGTGTTGATACATTTTCTTACTGGCCTGTTTGGAGTTATGGAAATTGTATTATACTCTTTTCCACGCCATTATAAACTTATGTGCATACTCCGCAGTGCAGTATATGATGCCCTAGTCACCTCCCGTTTGGACTATTGCAATGTGCTCTACATGGGGCTGCCCTTGAAAAGTATCTGGAAGCTCAATTGGTTCAAAGTGCAGTGGCCTGCATATTTTTGTGCAAGCCTAGACTTGCCCACCTCTTTTGCGGGAGCTGCATTGGTTGCCGATTTGCTTCTGGGTCCAATTCAAGGTGCTGGTTGTCACCTTTAAAGCCCTACAGGGGTTGGGGCCAGGTATTTGCAGGACTGCCTTTCCCAAGTCACATCTACTCAGCCCACCAGAGTGGGGAAACAGGACATGTTGTGGGTCCCTTCAGTTAGGGAGGTACATCTAGTGGGACCAAGGAAAAGGGCCTTCTCTGTAGTGGCTCCCTCCCTTTGGAACAACATTCCCCCAGATATAAGATTGGCCCCCTCCTTGCTCCTGTTCCAGAAGGCCCTGAAGATGTGGTTCTGTCAGTGGGCCTGGGGACCCCAAGCTGCTTAGGAGCAAGATGAAGTGGCTGATATGAATGTGCTTGATGCCACTGGGGAGCAACTATTGTGTTTTTATGGTTTTTAATTCTGTAAACCGCCCGGAGTCACCGTGTGTGAATTGGGCAGCCTTATAAATCTGTTTAATAAATTAAATAATAAATAATACATTTTGATTTATCCCTTGCTTTATATGGACTTTATTTGTACATTGTGCCTTTCTTTGTATTATCTCCATTATAGTAAAATAAAATAATCTTTAAAAATTCTTCCTCATTTCTGGATTGTGATTGATGCAGGTTTTGAAAGGGAGCTTTGCTTCCGATGAAGCTTCTTGAAGGCATCCCTTTGAAGCCACATTGTGCAGAGCAGCCTGTTTCTAAAGGTCAGAGTGGAGCAATCTTGTCATTTCACTTCATGCCAAGAAAGGTCACAGTCCAATCAGCTGTGCCTTGATGCTTTGTGGAGGTGGAGCTGGTTGTCTCAATGAGACAAAGCCCTGGCTGAAGTGGGCCATCACCACAAGGTGAGGCGTCCTATGAGGAGGGTGAGATATGAACTTACAGGTCTCATTTGGAAAGTGTTTTTGACTATAACTTTGAGCCAAAAGAAAAAGTATCCACAGATTACCATTGCCATTTGCAAGTATTAAAAAAAGTTATCTTAACATCTATTATAATTCTATTTTTAAAAAATGCAGGCCAAATTACTGTAATCTGGCTCCTTGGGGTAGCTTTCTAGTAGTTGTCTCCCACTAAATGACTCAAGTCTAACATTCTGACAATAAACATGCCAGGGATGATCCTACTGATAGATGGGAAGAGCTCAGTGTGATGTGGTAAGATGTTAGACTTCACTGGGGGAAAGCCAGGTTCAAGTTCACCCCCAACCATGGAAGCTCATTGGGCGACTTTGGCTAGTCATTCTCTCTCCCTCTCCCTCTCTTCCTCTCTCAGCCAACATATCTCACAAGATTGCTCTTGTAGATAAAGTGAATGGAGATCCCCATATAAGCTGCCTTGAATTCTTGGAGAAAAGATGGGATAGAATTCTAACAAATAATAATTAAATAATAAATGTTTGGACCAGTTCCATTTGAGTGCGACATGTGCTGTTCCATCAAATTGCAAAATGGATTAAAAAAAAAATCCTATCACTATCCCCAGATCAGCAGCTGGAACACATCTGGAACATACCTTTCTGCAAATAATGTAATTTCTATGTTTCTGATGCAACTAGGCTTATAGTCATTTTTGTATGCAAGTAGAATACTGATTCCAGAGAACCTGATTTATTTATTTTATTGCTGCCAATGTCTCAATCAAATACACTTGTGTATGTACCGTTCTATATTTTGCAGCCCTAAGGCTGGTCATGTTTCAGATATACTGTGTTTTCCCCAATTATCTTTTACAAGCTTTGTACTGCTCATGAGGCAATAGTCCATTGCAATGGATACTGGGGAATGAGGATAGGCTATTAGACATGTTGCTTGCCTTGCCCTCAGTAAACTTACCATTCAGTGGCAGTCCAATTGATTTATGTGGTAGAGCTAAGACAATACTTTGGGTTATGATGTGGTTTGTTCAGTTTAGTAGGCTTGGTCAAATTCATGAATGGTTCATGACTTGGTTGTTATAGAAACTCAGCCAATTGTGGTTTGTTCCACAAATTAGGATTTAAAATCTGGCTTCATATGGTGTAAACCCAGTTTGCATGGGGAACACCATGTTTGCCTTAGGCCTATATAGCTGTTCACCTCCATCTCCAAACAACTGTGTTGGTAGTTATGATTAATGGTTATAAGCCTGTGATCATTTGCCTCTTTCAAAAGCCAGGGTGATGCTAGCCACCTTCTCAGTGTCCTCTTGTGGACCTTGCTTATCCCTTCATTCAGCTAATGTTTAAAATCCTCATGCCTGTTATTAACTGTTCCATTTCTCTCTTTTCTGTTTTAGTATTCAAAGATGTTATTCCCCAAGGTCTGCTAGTTTGTCATCTTCTAATGCATCTAATTGCCTAATTATGTGATCAAGCTCCACCACAAAACATTGTAACATTTCATTCCCCTGTCTTCCTCCTCCCCAAACTCAGTTTAATGAGATTATTTTCCCAGTCCTACTGATTCTAAGCTATGGGCCCCAAACAAGCAACAGGAGCAGTTCAGACATGGATTGCCATCCTACAGCAGAAGAGGTATGGATGGCAGCAGATGATTTGGAAGTTATGGAAAAGAGACGGAAGGCTAAGGAACCTGGCATAGATCAAATTTGCCTGAACTGTTGTCTTCTGGCTCTGTTTGCTGGTGATGAAGGAATCTGTAATCTAACACATCTAGAAATTGCCACACCTACAGACTTGTCTGCTTGTATTGCTGTTTCATACAACTGGTGCCTCCTCAGCTCACCAGGGTAACAGGATCCATAACAATAAGCGTTTACCACACGCAACCATTCTAAAGCGGATGTGAGCTTCTCTTTGGGGCTTTTGTTCCTATTTGAAGATACTTGCAATTGTTTCTTCTTGTTTATATAATCAGCATTGGCCCCAAATTTTGGAGCAAATGTCCCCAGTACCCCATCCTACCTGCCCCATCTCCTATTTGCCATTGTCACTGCTATCCATTTGCTTGTCTTATACCAACCCAATTTGCACTTGAGGCCATGTCAAATGGAAGCTCCTTTTTACTATTCTTTTTACTGTTCACTCATAGGCAGTGACTACGAAGCCAGAATTCTAAGGGATAAAACTAAAGTCTAACTTTGGACAGTAAGTCCCTGTTATACAGCAAGCCTCAGCAAGTGCATGGTGATACAGATCCCTATTGCCTGTGGCTCTGTGGTAGAGCATAGGCATCTACAAACAGAAGGGAAGAACAAACAGAAGTGGAAGAACTAGTCAGTGCTAGCAATTTTGTGCCATGTGGGCTGCTAAACAATGCCATCCATCAGAACCCCTGAAGTCTTCTTTGCCAAAGAACCTGCCCCTTGGAATGAGGCTCCCCCTGAGATCTGGATGCTCCCCCCATCATGCTGGTATTGTGGAGAGCCTTGAAGACCTGTCTCTTTGCCCACACCTTTGGTGAGGGTGATTGAAGTCTCCTTCTGGTTAATGTGGGTTTGCTTGATTGTTGCCTAGTTTGTCCCAACATTTGTTCTTTGTCTTTATTATATTATTATTTAATAATAAATACTATATTATTTTATTGTTCTGTGGGTTTTTATCTGTGAACTGCCCAGAGTCACTGGGAGTTGGGCCATGTAAAAATGTAAACAAACAACATGGTGGTTGACTCAATTCAAAGTAGAACTCTGTGTGAGAACTTATATGCTAATCTTGCATGCCACAGTTCAGGTTTACTTGGCCCTTACATTATTACATTTTGTCATTATCAGTCACCACTTCTGTCACATGATTGAAAGAGTGCTTGCACATCCTCAGTACAGAGGGTTTATAGGAGTAGCACAGGAATCTACAGGCTGCTTTTAACATTTAAATTTAACACAAGAATAGCAGGACTGCAACTTGCACACACTTTATTTCTAGTATATTCAAATCAGCTTAACTGGTAATATGGACAAAAACAACTTTTCCACAAAACCTGGATTTAGAGAGTTTGCTAAATATGTAGGAATATTTTCTGAACTTCCAATTGCAAGTAACTGTCTATAGAGCTTCTCAGACTTCTATTATTCTGTGGAAGGATCTAGACAAATCAGGATTGTGCCACAACACTAACCACCCACCAATGATACAACTGGGTATATAGTATGCCTACATTCACGTGTGATCTTTGTATTTTCTCTCTTTCAGTTTTCTACTCTTTTCTCTCTCAGCATTTTTTCCAGTGAGATATCTTCCTTACCCACTTCTTTGGCTTCTCTACCATGTACACTGATCTCCCCATCCTTTATGGCTTTTTTATTACCTCCACTGATCTCTCCATCCTGTCACGGTTCCTGCTTCAACTATGCCACCATTTTATTGTGGCCAAGTGTTACCTAGCACAGCCTACCTAGGAGCATGGAACTCTTTGGAAGATAAAGATGGCAGCTGAAGTCCATATCTTCACTTAAAATAATTTCAGCTGCCTTGGAGAATTAAAAAAATGAATTGAGTACTTGAATAGGTGCTGACTGAGGTATGCATGGCACACTTATGCCCAAAATCATTAGATTAGAGGGTTTACACTGTCCCCATTCAATCCGTGAATGTGGCAAGATTTCCACCCATTATTGCTGGATTCTCTTTCCTCTCCCCAGGCAAACATTCATTTTCTATTTATAAGATGAAAGTCCTCTTTAATGCCTTAGCCTGGATGTGTGAGGTAAAGGATGAGGATTTGTGTGCTGCTTCTAGCCTTCCTATGCTCTTGGAACTCCACATATCACTGGGGGTGAGAAGGAAGGGGGGTGTTCATATTTGCTTGAATGTGAATATAGCAGTCTGTACAGTGTGGACCCCTAATACACCTGGCTCCAGGATTGCTCAAAAAGTTCTTTTTGCATGTAAGTGAAAGCAGCAGAAATATCATTCAGCTCTTTTGGCTGAATGTACATCAAGTATGGAGAGTAGGCAGCGAGGTCTGTTCATCACGCTATTGTCTCAGCACTTTAAAGGCTTCATGTCTAATGAATGTGTGGAATTAGCCACAAAGTCCTGGGTATTTCTCTGTGTGTTCACTGAATGTGCAGAGAAACGCTCCTTATAATTCTATAGGAAGGCCTAAATATGGAGCCTTAATCTCATGTATTAGAATAGATGGGCATGCCTGGGGATTCTTGAATATCTCCTATTTAATGCTTAGAAACCTCTCAACATGTTCCAAATAATGCATTTGTTTCCTTTTGTAAAGCCAATGCCCCAATGTTAAAAATTATCTACAGCCCTTTCCCTTTATCTGATTACATGTGGTAATCATATCTCATATAGCTCAGCACTTCATACTCAACAGGAAGGTCCCTTGTGCAATCCATGCCAGTTAAATAGCAACCCTATGGCTATTCTATCAACAAGCCTCAAGTCAACATATTTTCTTAATTAGATGCATGGAAACCTAAAAATTGTTCATTATTGTCACTCATCTCTTTCTACATATGATATTCTTTGCTTAAATCATCTTGCAATTTAGGCTTCATAAATCATTCAGCAAATAATGTTTTCTTGTAACTTTTCAAGCATTCTGTTAAACAAAAGGGAAGCACAGCAGTGTTTCAAACAAAACTTATACTTGGGAAATGAAATAGGCTCATCTTTTTAGATTCAGGTTCTGTTTTTCTTGATATGCAAAAAAAGTCCATGAATGTCTCAAGAGCAAGAATGCTTACATACACATGTGTATTTTGACAATCAAGCAGGTACAGAATTGGGAAGCTACAGTATATCTTTGTTTTTGTTTTTGACTTTATTTTTTATTTTATTGCTTTAATACAATAAAGAAGAAAAGAAAAAACAAGAAATATAAAGAGAAGAGAGACAAGTGTAAAAACAATAACAAAACAATATGACAGACAATTATCTATGTTTCAAAAAATAATACAGCTCATTTTTTTAAACAACAAATTAAACCTGCTCACATGGAAACCTATTGCATGGTCTTCTTGTTGTGTCAATAAAGAGATAATTCAAAAGCTATTTTGTTTTTCAGGTGTACACATTTTTCCCCAAGAATGCATAACAGTCTTTTTTGCATCCATCCTGGCTTGGTAGAGCCAAGGTTTTTCATATAAAATTCCAAAATGTTGGAGTACAAGTTCACAATATATTAATATCTTTAAATGTTAAGTCTCTACACCAAATCTTTTTCATAACTTTAAGAATATTCAACCAATACTGAACAACTGGAGCACAGGACCAAAACATGTTTGTTAATGAATGTTTAAAATTATTGCATCTACAACTCATAAAAGTAGATAGCCAACTCATTTAAGCATTCACTAAGGAGTTCAGTAGGCAACATTTTTTTAATGAATTAATCTCCTTTTAAAAAGAAAATCCTGACCGCATTGACTTGTTTGAATTGAAAACTCCAATTCTCTGTTCCAAATTTCTTGTAAGTTATCAAGATCGTTGTTGTTTATTCGTTTAGTCGCTTCCGACTCTTCGTGACTTCATGGACCAGCCCACGCCAGAGCTTCCTATCGGTCGTCAACACCCCCAGCTCCCCCAGGGACGAGTCCGTCACCTCTAGAATATCATCCATCCATCTTGCCCTTGGTCGGCCCCTCTTCCTTTTGCCTTCCACTCTCCCTAGCATCAGCATCTTCTCCAGGGTGTCCTGTCTTCTCATTATGTGGCCAAAGTATTTCAGTTTTGCCTTTAATATCATTCCCTCAAGTGAGCAGTCTGGCTTTATTTCCTGGAGGATGGACTGGTTGGATCTTCTTGCAGTCCAAGGCACTCTCAGAATTTTCCTCCAACACCACAGTTCCAAAGCATCGATCTTCCTTCTCTCAGCCTTCCTTATGGTCCAGCTCTCGCAGCCATATGTTACTACAGGGAACACCATTGCTTTAACTATGCGGGCCTTTGTTGTCAGTGTGATGTCTCTGCTCTTAACTATTTTATCGAGATTTGTCATTGCTCTTCTCCCCAGGATTAAGCGTCTTCTGATTTCCTGACTGCAGTCAGCATCTGCAGTAATCTTTGCACCTAGGAATACAAAGTCTTTCACTGCTTCTACATTTTCTCCCTCTATTTGCCAGTTATCAATCAAGCTGGTTGCCATAATCTTGGTTTTTTTGAGGTTTAGCTGCAAGCCAGCTTTTGCACTTTCTTCTTTCACCTTCATCATAAGGCTCCTCAGTTCCTCTTCACTTTCAGCCATCAAAGTGGTATCATCTGCATATCTGAGATTGTTAATGTTTCTTCCAGAGATTTTAACTCCAGCCTTGGATTCCTCAAGGCCAGCTTGTCGCATGATGTGTTCTGCATACAAGTTGAATAGGTAGGGTGAGAGTATACAGCCCTGCCGTACTCCTTTCCCAATCTTAAACCAGTCTGTTGTTCCGTGGTCTGTTCTTACTGTTGCTACTTGGTCGTTATACAGATTCTTCAGGAGGCATACAAGATGACTTGGTATCCCCATACCACTAAGAACTTGCCACAATTTGTTATGGTCCACACAGTCAAAGGCTTTAGAATAGTCAATAAAACAGAAATAGATGTTTTTCTGAAACTCCCTGGCTTTTTCCATTATCCAGCGGATATTGGCAATTTGGTCTCTAGTTCCTCTGCCTTTTCTAAACCCAGCTTGTACATCTGGCAATTCTCGCTCCATGAACTGCTGAATTCTACCTTGCAGGATTTTGAGCATTACCTTACTGGCATGTGAAATGAGTGCCACTGTTCGATAGTTTGAACATTCTTTAGTGTTTCCCTTTTTTGGTATGGGGATATAAGTTGATTTTTTCCAGTCTGATGGCCATTCTTGTGTTTTCCAAATTTGCTGGCATATAGCATGCATTACCTTGACAGCATCATCTTGCAAGATTTTGAACAGTTCAGCTGGGATGCCGTCGTCTCCTGTTGCCTTGTTATTAGCAATGCTTCTTAAGGCCCACTCAACCTCACTCTTCAGGATGTCTGGCTCTAGCTCACCGACCACACTGTCAAAGCTATCCCCAATATTGTTATCCTTCCTATACCGGTTTTCTGTATATTCTTGCCACCTTTTCTTGATCTCTTCTTCTTCTGTTAGGTCCTTGCCATCTTTGTTTTTGATCATACCCATTTTTGCCTGGAATTTACCTCCAATGTTTCTAATTTTCTGGAAGAGGTCTCTTGTCCTTCCTATTCTATTGTCTTCTTCCACTTCCGCGCATTGCTTGTTTAAAAATAATTCTTTATCTCTTCTGGCTAACCTCTGGAATTTTGCATTTAATTGGGCATATCTCCCCCTATCACTGTTGCCTTTTGCTTTCCTTCTTTCTTGGGCTACTTCTAGTGTCTCAGCAGACAGCCATTTTGCCTTCTTGGTTTTCTCTTTCTTTGGGATGTATTTTGTTGCCGCCTCCTGAACAATGCTGCCAACTTCTGTCCAGAGTTCTTCCGGGACCCTATCTACTAAGTCCAGTCCCTTAAATCTATTCTTCACCTCCACTGCATATTCCTTAGGAATATTAGTGAGCTCATATCTAGCTGATCTGTGGGTCTTCCCTAATCTCTTTAGTCTGATCCTAAATTGTGCAAGAAGAAGTTCGTGATCTGAACTACAGTCAGCTCCAGGCCTTGTTTTTACTGACTGTACAGATGTCCACCACCTTTGGCTGCAAAGGATGTAATCAATCTGGTTTCGGTGTTGTCCATCTGGGGAAGTCCATGTATAAAGCCGTTATCAAGATTAGTTTCTGTAAAATTCCTTAATAGTTGATAAAACAGAATAATTGATTCTGCTTCTTAAAAAAACTTAATATATTCAAAACCACTGGAGTTTCCAAGGCCATCAATGTACTTGGTCCAAACTGAAAAGAAGCTTTCATTGTATATATTGACATTTAGCGGATTTAAGAATTTTATTTTATTTTATTATCGCTCAGAAGCCTTAAAGTCACATTAGCAATAAACTGGTTTCAGTTCAACCTAAAAAAAACAAGGCTTCTTTTTTAGATTATTTTAAGGGTCTCTCTCTCTCATGGGAACAAGAATCAGACTGTAATTTTTTTCCTAATAACATCAGAATATATCTGTCTGCCTTTAATTTGGAAATACAATAACATTTCAACTGTAATTAGAATTAAATGCTTGCCAAGATTTCAAGGTTCTAAATAATGATTCTCTAGCTGTGCCAGAGGCTTTTTACTCCTGCCCTTTCATGTCATTGGATATTTGGCCATTCTTTTGATGGACTTGGGAGGCACCTGATCTGTGCTGACATAATGGTTCTTCCTAGCTTGGGAATTGCTGGTTCCTGTCTTAATTCTTGATCTTTCCTTTTCTTTTAAATATGGTAACTTTGTCATTACATCTGAACAGCTGAAACTGACTTGTGTATGATTAGAAATGATTTGTTATTCCTTCATTCCCAAATTGTTGTCTCTTAGGAATACAAGAGGAATAAAACTATATCACTAAATACATTTTCCTGTGGCAACACCGATGCCTAGTATGGATTTGATGGAGACTCCTTGGCAGAGCTAAATGTTACAAGGAGCAGAGTCTTATCTAATTATTTCATATGCCTGACCCTGCAACTCTATTTTTGCTGAGTCAGGGAACCTTCTCTGTTCAGTATACCTTGTTCACATGTAAATGCACCCCAAGATGGCAGCCATAATATTGCAACCTAAGCATCTGTGGGAGACTATTAGACTGAACTTGTTAAAAGGCAAACAAGAGGAAGCACAAAATCAAGTTCATTTTGCTAAGCCTCCCAATTCATGGATTCTGGAATGTTTTGGAAAGGAAGAAAAGTGGAGCTTAAAGGCAAGGTTTTTAAAATATTTTATTTATTTTATTATATTATATTTTTATTTTATGTTATTGTTTCATTTGATTTGATTTGATTTGATTTCATTGTTTTATTATTTATTTGACTTTTATTCCACCTCTTAGCCAGAACAGCTCTTGCAGAGCTAATAAAAATCATTTAGAAAATCTATTTAGAAATTGTTTAAAAGCCAACTCTTTAACTGCTATATAGCCAACCTCCTGTGGTCTAGCTTTTTGTTTTGCAGCTGCTGGATCCATGCAAGTCTTTTTGTCCAGCTCTGAAATGAATTTTGCAACCAGTAGCTAGTCTTGCAACTACAAAGCCAACATTCCAAGAACTGACTTTTTAACTGATATATGAAGCCAAATTGCCCATTCAAAATTCTGATGGAAGCATCAATATCAATTTTTCTTGATGAATTCTGACATCCAATCTGTCACCTCAGCCACCTGAAATTGATAGTGTCATTCAATCCAGAAAATAATGATTTACTTAGAGTTAATGTAATGTTACCAGAACCTCACATTTTCATGTCAAAATCTGGCATAAAATGTATTATTGGAGCTAATAGATTAGAACATGGGAAGATGATTTTATTTCATACCTATCCTTTCTGATGTTTATTTTGTTTTATAGTATAAATAACAAACTGGGGTTAGTTGTATAAACAGTTAGTTGGTAATCTTATATTTAGTACATATATCCCCATCATTTGACCATACATTTCCTCAAGGTGGTTTGAAATAATTTATGAAAAGTAATAAACAAGAAGCTAAATTTAGAGTCAAAGTGTATTATTTATTAAATGAGCACTAATTACGTAAAGTTATTCCTTGATCGTCCCCCAAATAGAATGTCATCAATAGTAATTTGTTGTAATGTTCTTTCTCAGTCTCAAAAGTTATGATGTTCTGTAATATTTGAGTTTATTCACAAATGAACTTCAGTGGAGAAGACCTTTTCTCCACATTCCAACTGTGGCAGAGACACATTTAATGGGGGCAAGAGAAAGGGTCTTCTCAATGGTTACACCTCAACATAAGCAATGATCTAGAAAGTCAATTGCAAGTTTATAAAAAGGCCCACAGTCAGAGACAAACCCTTGATAAGGGTGTTTGGTCGGAGAGAAATGTGATGGAACTGTATTCCAAACCAGCAGGCTACTGCTCACATTGCTAGTATGGTGTTAACCTCAGTTCATGTACTATTGTTGATCAGCAGCTGAAATGCCAGGGGTCTTGATGGTTCTCTTGGCAAGAAGGATAGAAGGGCCTGTTGATATATGCTGGAGCATGGAGACATACAACTTGTCCATTACCAGTTGCGTTTTTACCATCCTCAACACAGCAAAGTCAATAATAACTGAAAGAGTAGCCCAGATTGCCCACCCCTCAAATAAAGAATAAAGCTAGTAGGATAATAGCCCCATGAAACCCATTCTTGTCAGGACTGGTGAAAAATGTTAATATACTCAGCTGTTACATATTGCTTCCTCAGTTTAAATCAACTTGAGTCTTTTTTTTAACATACACACACACACACACACACATACACACAGGTTTATTGGTCCTCAGAAATATTGCTATGGTCACATTTAAAACAATTCTACAGGTCTTCCAGAAGACCAGTACAGCCATTTTTTATATAAGCAGTCTATAGTGCATAAAAAGTACATTCTTTGTTTTTGAGGTTAGCCCTTTGTCTCTTTTTATGTTGTATTTCAAACCGCCATCTTTGCTTCTTTCATATATGCAGATCTTGCTTATTTCCTCTTTAGCTGAAAGCAAGGAGGGGGGAAAATTCTTTTCTTTTTTTGCAAAATGCTGTCATCTTCCAGAAGTGTGTCCAGCTGTTTCCTTGCTTCTGTTATCCGTTTACCTATAATTTCCATAACAAAAGCCATGCCCCTGCTTATTAAGGAATTTGAAGTAATCCTTCTGGCCTCATTAGTTTCTGTTTCTGAAAAACCTGATCTTCCCAAATAGTGTTATTCATTATGCTCTCATGGGGACAATGGCTGAATTGGTGATAGGGATGGGAGAGTGTTTGCAAATATTCTCAATCAACAAGGAATTAATGATTCTCAAAAATACTTTTACCAGCCAGCATGATTGCAGTGAGATTGTTGCAAGCAAAACCGCTAGGATGTACTGTATGGCTGAATATAATCTACGTAATAAATAGGAAACATTCCAGCAGGAACAAAATGTTGCAGTATGAAATACTGCAGTTAACTGTTTCAATTAATTATTCTCTGCTTCATTTCCTCTTCCAATCAAGGGAAATGGGTTCCGGTCCTCTCCCACCCACCATACAAACATCCAGTTAATATTCTATGGTCTCTGCCTTTCCCTTAGGATTTTTTTTTTCCTAAAAAGCCAAAACAACAATCAAAAAAGAAAAAGAGTATATTTCTGTGATACTTGGGAATTCCCAGGTCTACCTCTTTTTTATGCTGCTGAGTAGTGCCATTTAGGCATCAGGAGTATTGACATTCTTGTATAAATGCTGCAAATTGAGGGGAGAATTTCTACATGGATGGAAAGTGTATTTAGAAGCCTATAGATAATGCTTGCTCATGCACCCAGATCCAGTTATTTTTTAAAACACAAATGCAACAAGTTGGATTAAGAAATTCCTGTCTTTGGAATATTTGATATTCCAGGTATTTACCCATAGAATGGAATCCTATCAAATGTATGCTTAAAATATTTACCAGCTGCTTCTGTGTCTGAAGAAACTTAAGGTGATATACAATGCTGGGTGGCTGGGGTGGAACAGTGGCACTTAAAAAATAATTGGCAGGTAAGTATAGTAAACAGTTTGAAAACAACAACAGTGGCTTTTATAGTCAAGGAAAATTGAAATGCATCTTCAGTGCTATTTCAGTGGTGTCTTGTCAGTATCTTCTTCTTTAGTCCTTGAAAGCACTTTTCATCAAGAGAATGCCCTGTACAGCGTTAACAGCTCATTGCATGTTTTGGGGATGAATTACAAGGAGAATTTGTGAACAGCTTTTTATATTAAATGTGAGTGACTGAAGTACAGCATCATCAACTTTAACATGCTTGGCCATTTATTCTTTGTGTTTGTATGTGTGTAGTTTCCTTTATCTCTTAGAATACTTTTCATCCCATGGTCAAGAACAAATACTCTATATAGGAATAAATACTGCTTTTCCGCTTATATATCCTAATCAATTTTTTTTACATAGGCTTAGTTAGCATCCCAGAAATGAAAAAGCTTCTAATGGATTCTACAGACTGCTTCTCCTGCCTCTTCCACCAACCCCCACCCTACCAACCCCTGTTCTCCAACTTTAACTCATGTTTTGCTGTACCAAAAATACTAGACAGACAAAATGTTATTTAAAATAATAGATTAATTTCATTTCTCATTAATTTTATCTATAGTATGCTTTAAGATGGTCTGGTTTGCACACAGTATCAGAATATAACAATAACAAATATTTTATAGTCTACCTTTTTTTTTTTTTTTTTTTTTAAAGAACTTTTCTAAGGTTTTTTTCTTATTCCTCTAGGAAAAGATGACCATTGTAAAGACTGATCTCAAAATACTCTCCATGATTTTGGTGTTGGCATAGATGCCAAGATGCCAAGTGATTGCTAGATTGCAAGCACAGCTGCTGCTGTTGCTATTTTCAGTTTTTCCAAAAAGCAGTTGTGCAATTGCTGCTACTAACAGTGAGTTCTTGAGAAACTGCTGGAGAATTTCCCTTCCGTAAAGGGAGAAAAAAGATGAAATGGTTACAACTCCCCACACCCCACCCCTGCAGCCATCCCTGAGTCCTCCCAACTTCTCTGGTCACAGAGAGAGTAGAAAGATCATTTACACCCAACTATATTTGCAGTGGTGAATCAGGCAGGTGAGGCAGGGCATTTACACACTTAAATTTGTATTTATTTATTTGTTTGTTTGTTTGTTTTAAAACATTTAAAGAGCACATTAAAGAAAAAAGAAGAAAGTGAAAAAGGACATAATGGATGAAAAATAAAATGTCAGTAAATAAACAGAATTTGCAACTGTCATAACACTTAAAATTCATTATTTCATCAATTTTAAATAATTGAGTATATCAAACTCAACACATTGTAGCATTGAGAAATGTGCACTCTTACCTTTCCCATTTGTTCTCTTTTATCGGCTTATTAATTTTACAAATGCTCTTTTAAATTCTTCTAAAATGTCTATTTAAAACCTGAGACCAGGACAAGAAGAGCTGAAAATATTTTGAATGGCATTAGCTGAAGTGCAAACATACAGGGAAAGAGATTGCTGGAAAGCTGCTGTTTGAAATTGGGCTCAGCTTGTGGATAATTCAATAAAGGGAAGCTTCCATACATGTCCAGTATTTTCTGATGAAAAAGACATGGAAACAGGATTGTTCCCGGAACCTCTTGCCACTGGAGATATACTGTAACTCCGTAGATCTTCCCTTTTGCAGGAGTGGGGACTGGAGAGCATTCACAGTTCAGAGAAGAAAGAATGCCCCTGGACAAAGATACTTTAAGAAAAATAAAACTGGGCAACTGAAAAGAGAGGGGAAGAAACACTACAGAGGAGTTATAGCCTGACATGCTGTTTTATAGTACCACTAAGAAAGGACAAATTAAAACTGAAACAGCATTGTCTGAATAGTGATTCATGCCTCATTCAAGGATGCATATACAGGTGAACTACCAGTCTAACAAAGAGCCCTCTTAGACTGTTCTTTGAATTCATCTTTCTCTGGCACAGCTGCTTTTACCTCTCAAGCAAGAAGCACAGCATTTGTAGTCAGAATTCATACCTGATGAGTAACCCATCCAATCTTGACCCATTCTATCAACCTGCCATTTTAAACAGCCATTCAGAACCAATAATGAGTACCTATGAAAGGCTGGGAATTTGTGTTCAGATCAATGGTGGGCTGATTAATTACCTAAGATGCTATTCAGATAACAGGGTTGAGAGCAAAGGAAAAGAAAGAGCTTTCAGAAGAGCTCAGCGCAGTAAACCACATCAGCTCTGAATGTGTTTTAAGAAGTGCAGAAACAGCCCAAGCAACTGCTGCATCAAAGAAAAAAGACACCGAAAAGCCAGTCGCACAATCAGTGAAATAGGCAGGAGGAAGAAAAGAAATTGCTGAAGCCTATTAAAAATCAGGGAGCCTATTAAAGCAGGATAAAAAAGGGACAAGTAAAACAAATCAAGAGACATGGAGTGGCATTTACAAAAGACATCTTTTAACGATATAGAAAGATTATTTTATGTCCCAACAAAATTCAGAAGGGAACTCTGCCCATGATAGAATCGTCCTCCTGGGTGGGTCTGCTTCCCACAGGTCTGCTTAAGGTTCATCCCTTCCTGGTTGGAAGTGAGATGAGTGGGGACAGAGAAAGGGAATGTACAAATATGATGAGAAAGAGAATGCCTTTGTGTGTGGAATAAGTGCAGTACCACCTAAATATTCAAAAGGCAGTGAGAAGGGCCTGATCTCAGCAACTGCAGGTAGTTTCCTGGAGATTAGGTCCACCCCATACAGATTTTAATCCATTTTTTTCCATATTACTAGGCACTATAGATTACCCTTTCATCAAAGGATCATTACCTTGTCGTGGTGCTGGAGCTTGAGCACCTCAGTGATGCCATGAGCTAAACCATGAAGGGCCACCCAAGACAGGAAGGTCATGACAGAGAGGTCAGACTAAATGTGATCCCTGGGGAAGGTAATGGCAACCCACCCCAGTATTCTTGCCGTGAAAACTAAATGGATCAGTACAACCAGAGATATGTTGGTATACCATCGGAAGATGAGACCCCCAGGTCGGAAGATGGTCAAAATGCTACTGGGGAGGAACAGAGGATGAGTTCAACTAGCCCCAGACGTGATGACGCAGCTACCTCAAAGCCAAAAGGATGGCTAGCGGCCGACAGTGCTGGTGGTGAACGGCGAATCCAATGTTCTAAGGATCAGCACACCATTGGAACCTGGAATGTAAGATCTATGAGCCAGGGCAAATTGGATGTGGTTATTGGTGAGATGTCAAGATTAAAGATAGACATTTTGGGCGTCAGTGAACTGAAATGGACTGGAATGGGCCACTTCACATCAAATGACCACCAGATCTACTACTGTGGGCAAGAGGACCACAGAAGAAATGGAGTAGCCTTCATAAGTAATAGTAAAGTGGCTAAAGCAGTGCTTGGATACAATCCAAAAAACGATAGAATGATCTCAATTTGAATTCAGGGCAAGCCATCTAACATCACAGTGATCCAAATATATGCCCCAACCACAGATGCTGAAGAAGCTGAAGTAGAGCAGTTCTATGAGGATCTGCAGCACCTACTGGACAACACGCCTAAAAGCGATGTTATTTTCATCACGGGAGACTGGATTGCTAAAGTGGGCAGTCAAATGACACCTGGAATTACAGGTAAGCATGGCTTGGGAGAATAAAACAAAGCAGGACATAGGCTGATAGAATTTTGCCAAGACAATTCACTCTGCATAACAAACACTCTCTTCCAACAACCTAAGAGACAGCTCTATACATGTTCTTCACCAGATGGACAACACCGAAATCAGATTGACTACATCCTTTGCAGCCAAAGGTGGCGGACATCTATACAGTCGGTAAAAACAAGACCTGGAGCTGACTGTAGTTCCGATCACGAACTTCTTATTGAACAATTTAGGATCAGACTAAAGAGATTAGGGAAGACCCACAGATCAGCTAGATATGAGCTCACTAATATCCCTAAGGAATATGCAGTGGAGGTGAAGAATAGATTTAAGGGACTGGACTTAGTAGATAGGGTCCCAGAAGAACTATGGACAGAAGTTTGCAACATTGTTCAGGAGGCGGCAACAAAATACATCCCAAAGAAAGAGAAAACCAAGAAGGCAAAATGGCTGTCTGCTGAGACACTAGAAGTAGCCCAAGAAAGAAGGAAAGCAAAAGGCAACAGTGATAGGGGAGATATGCCCAATTAAATGCAAAATTCCAGAGGTTAGCCAGAAGAGATAAGGAACTATTTTTAAACAAGCAATGCACGGAAGTGGAAGAAGACAATAGAATAAGAAGGACAAGAGACCTCTTCTAGAAAATTAGAAACATTGGAGGTAAATTCCAGGCAAAAATGGGTATGATCAAAAACAAAGATGGCAAGGACCTAACAGAAGAAGAAGAGATCAAGAAGAGGTGGCAAGAATATACAGAAGACCTGTATAGGAAGGATAACAATATCGGGGATAGCTTTGACGGTGTGGTCGGTGAGCTAGAGCCAGACATCCTGAAGAGTGAGGTTGAGTGGGCCTTAAGAAGCATTGCTAATAACAAGGCAACAGGAGACGACGGCATCCCAGCTGAACTGTTCAAAATCTTGCAAGATGATGCTGTCAAGGTAATGCATGCTATATGCCAGCAAATTTGGAAACACAAGAATGGCCATCAGATTGGAAAAAATCAACTTAAATCCCCATACCAAAAAAGGGGAACACTAAAGAATGTTCAAACTATCGAACAGTGGCACTCATTTCACATGCCAGTAAGGTAATGCTCAAGATCCTGCAAGGTAGACTTCAGCAATTCATGGAGCGAGAATTGCCAGATGTACAAGCTGGGTTTAGAAAAGGCAGAGGAACTAGGGACCAAATTGCCAATATCCGCTGGATAATGGAAAAAGCCAGGGAGTTTCAGAAAAACATCTATTTCTGTTTTATTGACTATTCTAAAGCCTTTGACTGTGTGGACCATAACAAATTGTGGCAAGTTCTTAGTGGTATGGGGATACCAAGTCATCTTGTCTGCCTCCTGAAGAATCTGTATAACGACCAAGTAGCAACAGTAAGAACAGACCACGGAACAACGGACTGGTTTAAGATTGGGAAAGGAGTACGGCAGGGCTGTATACTCTCACCCTACCTATTCAACTTGTATGCAGAACACATCATGCGACAAGCTGGGCTTGAGGAATCCAAGGCTGGAGTTAAAATCGCTGGAAGAAACATTAACAATCTCAGATATGCAGATGATACCACTTTGATGGCTGAAAGCGAAGAGGAACTGAGGAGCCTTATGATGAAGGTGAAAGAAGAAAGTGCAAAAGCTGGCTTGCAGCTAAACCTCAAAAAAACCAAGATTATGGCACCCAGCTTGATTGATAACTGGCAAATAGAGGGAGAAAATGTAGAAGCAGTGAAAGACTTTGTATTTCTAGGTGCAAAGATTACTGCAGATGCTGACTACACTCAGGAAATCAGAAGACGCTTAATCCTTGGGAGAAGAGCAATGACAAATCTCGATAAAATAGTTAACAGCAGAGACATCACACTGACAACAAAGGTCCGCATAGTTAAAGCAATGGTGTTCCCCGTAGTAACATATGGCTGCGAGAGCTGGACCATAAGGAAGGCTGAGAGAAGGAAGATCGATGCTTTTGAACTGTGGTGTTGGAGGAAAATTCTGAGAGCGCCTTGGACTGCAAGAAGATCCAACCAGTCCATCCTCCAGGAAATAAAGCCAGACTGCTCACTTGAGGGAACGATATTAAAGGCAAAACTGAAATACTTTGCCACATAATGAGAAGACAGGACACCCTGGAGAAGGTGCTGATGCTAGGGAGAGTGGAAGGCAAAAGGAAGAGGGGCTGACCAAGGGCAAGATGGATAGATGATATCCTAGAGGTGACGGACTCGTCCCTGGGGGAGCTGGGGGTGTTGACGACCGACAGGAAGCTCTGGCATGGGCTGGTCCATGAAGTCACGAAGAGTCGGAAGCGACTAAACGAATAAAGAACAACATAGATTACCCTCTTGCCCTAGTTTGTGTTTCTTGGCAGTAAATTACTGAAAAGACCCATGGTATATAACACTGTAATTTCCTCATATGGTTATAAAAAAATCAGTTTCAACTATATAAGACTGGCATGGGTAAATGAACTTTGCATCAATGTACAGGTGAGCATTATTTTTTCTTTAAATTTTGGCACACTGATTCACTCATAAATGTTTTAATGCAACCTCTCTATAAAAGATGTCCTCGAGGTGCACTGAACCACATCTCATTGGGTGTCTGGAGAGCAATTGGTTGTGGAAAGCTACTTTAATGTGTGTGTAGTTTTCAACTAATCACATTTTCAAAGGTGGATCAGGGTATTTTTTTCTCACCCTGACGTGTACTAAAACATTACTTAAGATGCAGAGATTTCCTGGAAATGTTACCTTCTTCAACAAAAACAATGTTATCAATCAGTTGAAATCTAGATAATGATATTGTCATAAGTCTCAATGTCTTTTGGATAACTAAGCTTACCTGGGAGAGAAGCTTTCAACTGATGTTTCTAATGGAAAAATTGTCCTGCATTCTAGTCCTGTGGAGCAGATGTTTCCTGATAGGACATATGAACTGGGTAGCTTTAGAAAAGATAAGAGGCATCGTATAACAGAAGTCCATACTAGAAACTTCCTTCCCTTGTATGTTCTAGGTTCACTACCTGGCATTTCAAAGAAAGAATGAGATATCATGTGATGGGAAGAATCTTTCCTAAAGGCCTTCACAAGCCATTTCTAGGAGAATAGACAATACTGGAATCAAATTGGCAAATAATGTGATTGGAATTAGCCAGTTCCCTATGTTTCCATACTCTGGCTATTCTTTGCTATCATTTTCACAAGGTTGAAGAAGTAATGTGTTTATTTTTAAATAAATAAATAAATACATTTCAAAATGTTACAGTGTCCAGAATTCTAGTCTTGGACAAACTTTTCTTCTTTTTAGAATGACTTTCTTTCCCATCTTTTTACATACAGGGATGATCTACTGCTCTTCCAAAAGGCCATGTCTTTTCAGAAGGAGTAGTGGAAGGTCTCCAGCAACCCAATAACTGCATATACATTTTTTTCTGCATTTAACTGCTGAACCTGCTATCTGTATTACCATATTCAGCAATAGTTTCTTGCTTTGGAGTTTTTAGGATAAAATATACCTTAATTAGAGCAAGCAGTAATTTTGTTTTGATCTTGTGCTATTCTAGGAAAGGCTGGGATGACACATCCTACATTCTTCACTCCATCATTTTCACCTTCTTTTTTTTTATGCAGGTGCTTACATTGGACCATTCCCAATGCAGGCATTGCCCAAAGAGGTGCAGGCTGGTGGGGGAAGGGGAGAGAAAACATGTCCAAGATTTATTTTCATCCTTAATTTAGTTTTCTTACCCTAACATCTAAGCTTAGAAGAATTAATAATAATTCAAATGTATATAATAAGTTAAAATGCATAAACTGTTCAGCTAAAACACTTATAAAACATTCCATTACAATAATATTAGTATTATCTATGACCGTGAAATGTTTTATACAATTAAAAAATATGTTGCTGCTGCCAGGCAACTCTCAGACTTGGTAAAGAGTTGAGAGTAGATTGAAATCTTATCCTTCTCCTCATGGCCACCTTTACTTTTCTGTTTATAGCATACCAAGTTAAGCGATCCAAAAGGAGATTATTTTCTTTGCATGGATGCAGTAAGAGTGTCCATTCTGACATCAGCAAATTTACATAATTTAGGAGAGTTTTTTTGAAAATGTTTAAGATTTGCTATTATTTCTAATATTAAATTTGTTTTGTTTTGTTTGTAATTTAATGTTAATGATACTAAAAAAAAAAACTACTACAGCTGTACAATGGGCTTTGAAGGTCCAAGAACCTCCCCTGGGAGTTCAGACATTTTCTCATCCATCTTTCCTCTTCATGGAAGACGATTGGAAAGGAAAAGAATACTGCAAGTAAATCACTGGGTATGTACTTGCTGTTGACAGGAGATACTAGATTTCTGAGGCAGCAGCCTCAATTATCTATATGATGTTGAGTTGACATGGGATTGTTTGCACCTCACAGGAATAGTAAAAGTGTTTGGCCAAAGCATGGTAACTTTGATTAGGAAGGCTTTAAACTGAATTCTGTGGGAGTTGCAGAGGAAAGCCCTGGAATTAAGGGAAAACACTTACAGTATGTCCTCCAGAAGGAAATGGGAATGGAAGAAGTAAAAGCAATACTGTTGCTCTTGTCAATTATAATTTCCCCTTACAAAGAGAAGATGTGTATAATGCTTCCAATGACAAACTGCAGTTCTTTCAAAGAGGTGTGGGGCAGAAGTGATAATGAACTTTAATTACTCTGATGTTACCTTGGAGAAAAATTATCATCCTTCCAGGAAGTTCTTGATTTGTCTTGCTGACAAATTTCTTCATCAGAGGATAGAGGTAGGTCCTGGCAACTTCCTTCATCAGAGGCAGAGGAAGTACAAGAGAATCAATATCTTGGCTTGATATTAATCAATAGGGAAGACCTAGTTGAGGAAATGGAAGTAGCAGAAATATTGGGGAAAAATAACTCTGTTAGTTCTGGAGTTCTTGATATTAAGAGAAACCAGATCTGTGCATTGTCAAATGTCTATCTTGGACTTCAAAAAAAAAGTAGATTTTAATATTCTCAAAACAATGATAAGTAGGTTCCTATGGCAGTAAAAATTAATGGGAAAAGGAGCTCAAAGGAGCTCAAGAAAGGTGGGGGTTCCTTAAGAAGGGGAAATTAAAACACAATTGCAAATAATTCCAATAAAGAAAAAAGTGGAGGGCATCAGAAGAATCTTATGTGGCTACATGTGAAAACCTTAAAACAAAACTGGATGTACAAAAGAGATGAAACAGGTCAGCAAGGAGTATCTACAGGTAGGCAGAATTGTAGCAGTTGTGTCAGGAAAACAAAACACAGAATAAACTGAGATTAGTGTTAGGGATTCGGCAATAAGAACAACAAAAATTCCCTATTTGGATTTGTTCAAAATAAAAGAACCAAAATAGAATAATTATTTTGGTTGTTTTTTTTCCTAACAAGACATATGTATTCCACTAGAAAGTTATACAGAGCAGGATAAATGGTCAAGATAGAAGCTAAAGGCTGAGAGAAAGATAGTCAGGGAGCACTTACTTACCCTTAATAGTTTAAATCTCCAAGGCCATATGAAATGCCTCTAGGGAATTGAAGAAACTTGCTGGTGCTCTGGAAAATCTTCTATATATTACCTCAGAGAAATCCTAAAACATCAGATAACTGGAGGAGGGCAATTGTTGCCCCTAAATTAAACAGGAGAAAAGAAGGACCTTGGGAACTACTTCTAGTACCTCACATATTTTTTTCTAAATCGACTAACTTTCTTAGTAGATTGTGGGAAAGCTGCAGATGTAATATATTTTGGTTTCATCAAAGCATTTGATAAAGTACCCTATGATACTCTAATTAATAACCTTCTTGATGTGAGATGGATGACATGAGAATTAGGTAGATATATAGATGTCTTGAAAAACACAGTCAGAAAACACTAACCAGAATTTTCTCACAAAATTGGAATGAAGTCTTGGGCAGGATATCACAATGTTGAGCTTGTTGTTTATTTGTTCAGTCACTTCCGACTCTTCGTGACTTCATGGACCAGCCCACGCCAGAGCTTCCTGTCGGTCGTCAACACCCCCAGCTCCCCCAGGGACGAGTCCGTCACCTCTAGAATATCATCCATCCATCTTGCCCTTGGTCGGCCCCTCTTCCTTTTGCCCTCCACTCTCCCTAGCATCAGCATCTTCTCCAGGGTGTCCTGTCTTCTCATTATGTGGCCAGAGTATTTCAGTTTTGCCTCTAATATCATTCCCTCAAGTGAGCAGTCTGGCTTTATTTCCTGGAGGATGGACTGGTTTGATCTTCTTGCAGTCCAAGGCACTCTCAGAATTTTCCTCCAACACCACAGTTCCAAAGCATCGATCTTCCTTCTCTCAGCCTTCCTTATGGTCCAGCTCTCGCAGCCATATGTTACTACGGGGAACACCATTGCTTTAACTATGTGGACCTTTGTTGTCAGTGTGATGTCTCTGCTCTTAACTATTTTATTGAGATTTGTCATTGCTCTTCTCCCAAGGATTAAACGTCTTCTGATTTCCTGACTGCAGTCAGCATCTACAGTAATCTTACAATGTTGAGGGCATTTTTATTAATTATTTTGATGAGTAAAGCGAATGCTTAACAAATTTGCAGATAATACAAAATTAGGTGGAACAGCCAATTTATTTATTTATTTATTTATCATATTCTTATCACCACCCATCTCCCCCAGACAGGGGACCCTGGGCAGTTCACAATAAAAACAATTTAAAATTCCATAAAATCATAAATAATACCAATAACTAATAAATAATTAATAAATAATCCCTGGAAGAGAGAAATACAATTCATAGGTGACAATAGTAGTTGACTGCAGACAGAATATGGGTCAGCAGTGTGAGGTGGCTGCAAAGAACACAAATGCAATTTTAGGCTGCATCAACCAAAGCATCATTTCCAAAGCATGGAAGTAATGCTTGTAGTTTATTCTGTATTAGTCAGAAAAAGGTAAGCAGTGTGTAGCTCTGGACAGCATATTGCTGGGAATATTTAACTTTAAGTAGAGAAGACTGAAGGGAAACTATGGCATTTTCAAATTCCTGAAAGGATGTCACACAGAAGAAGGTCAAGACCTTTCTCATTCCAGAATGCAGGATGCAGAATAATGGACCCATGTTATTGAAAAGCAGATTCTGACAGAATGTTAGGGGGGAAAAAACTTCCTAGCAAATTAGCAGAGCCAATTTCCCTGGAAAATGGTGGTCTCTTATTTACTGAATGGGTGTTCAAGCAGAGGCAGAACAGCCAGCCATCTGTTGGGGATGCTTTAAGGTTTTCTGCAATGAGCAGGGAACTGGACCTGAATTATTGAGAGTAGTTTAAAAATAAGGGTAGGAAAGACTATTAAAAATGATTTCTGAAAACTGAAAATGGCCATCAAAATGGCTAATGAGTGTCAATATATGTTAATGCGATTTAAGGTGCTAGTGACTATCTAGGAAAGGGATCTTACAGAAGTTATGATTTAGACTATTCCCATCAATCCCATTTATATCAGTATAATCTTCTTAAATCTGCTCAGTTTTGGCTGGATTGCAACCAAACCTGTCTATTTACTATAACTCTGAGAGACAGGAATGGATTCCATCTGGCTGAAAAAGTGGTAAGCAGGACATTTTGTGCTTCTTTATAGTTTGTGGTCCCTGACAGATATGGCTTCATATAGTATTGTATGAACAGATTTCTACTTTGCTCATCTCTCCTCTGAGCACATTCATTTTCCCAAATCTGCTTTGGAGGGTTGTATTGGTGAACAGATGTCATTAGATACAAACCATAATTGTATATTTTCAATAAAATGATACAACTTGGCAGATTATGACAGTTAGCAAAATTATTCTCAGAATTCATCCCAGGGAAGATGCTTTTAAAGGAAGGATATAAATCTCTGTTTCCCTCCCTCTCTCTTGAAACTAAGTATTCAGCTGTAATGGGGAAACAAAGTGCACTTGATTATTTTTAAATTAAATTGGCCAGACTACATAATGTTCTATTTTATGTTCTGATTTTACAGGCATTTTAGAATCAACTCTTTATTAATCAAATTCAATCAAACTTTTAAAAAATGAACATGCAACAGAAGTCTCTTTGTCAGAGCCTCGAGAAGAAGCAAAGTAGTATTTTGTAGAAATTATTCACATCCTCTGCCCTCCCCCAGGATTATCTTAAGCTTGATTTCATCAGCCTGTTTTTCACTTATTAAAATCATTGATACAGCATTCAGAAAGCTAACCTTAAATAGGGGATAACTGAAGAATGCTTTGATTACTAGATCAATTCAGTCCAGGGCCATCAAAGATATTTTATAAGCTGTTTAGAAATCTCTGGTCAACTTCAGTCTTCTATGGCAGCAGCAGTCTATGTACTAAGATTTTTCTTGCTTGCACAGTTTTTTAAAAAGTTTCTAAGTTCACCAAGATGCTAATTTGCAGCTTGTATAAATAATACATAACACTGGGGAGTTAGGATGTATCTAAATGGGATAAATGCACTTAGCCTGCATCATACTACTCAAGGGAATAGATGGTGCTTCTCTCAAATAACTTAGCCAACACAAAAAAAGTTGTTGCTGTGTGAACAAACCTTTGACTATCCAATGCTGTAGGATGTCCCAACTAACGAGTTTCCAGTATTCAGACACTGAGATCCTATTCATATTTTTGCTTTCTAAGACATCTAGTAGTGCCATAATGCTCAAGAGGAGAAGAGGAGGTGGCCAGCTAGTCTACCAAACAAAAGCAAAATATGCTATAGGAATGACAAGATGCAGAGTGACAAGGATCCTTGATTGGTGTCTAAGCAGAACTAGTTAAGTTGTAATTAGTCATCTAGACCAGGGTTCCTCAACCTAAGCTTTGCGGACTTCAACTCCCAGAATTCTGGGAGTTGAAGACCGCAAATTGCTGAATTGTTGAATTCAGCAAAGCTGGCTGGGGAATTCTGGGAGTTGAAGTCCGCACAGCTTAGAGTTGCCAAAGTTGAGGAACCCTGATCTAGACAAATGTTTCCCAGGCATCTTTAAAATGTCACTTATATTCCAGAAACATTTTTAGCCACACACTGATCAGGAACAAAACATTTCCCATCCAGTGAGTGTAACATGTAACTACTCCTTGAGGACTTTGCTGTTGACAAACTAAATAGGGCTCTATCTACACTACAAGCTTATCTTGATGTTAAGGACCTTGATTATACCTGAAGAATCCTGGGAATTATGGTTTGAACAAAGGGCTGAGCATTCTCGATGAACGCCATACAAATGACAATTCCCAGGGTCCCTCTGCCTCCCCCCCGCCATGAAGTAATGGATGTTAACAGGTTTAATGGGGCAGTCGCTCATTGTTTGGTAAAATGAAATGTTGTTTAAACTGAGAGGCAACTTCCATTTTTCTGTACATAACATAATTAGCTCACACACATTTCATATCAGGCATATGAAATCTGGGCCATGAACACCATATTGCTTACTGGCACCTCTGGTGGTGTCTTCCAGGTTCTCTGCCCATCTGACTTTAATATTTTAAATATTTACTTTTTAAAAAAAGAATCAGATGGTGTTCTGCTAAGTGTCCAAGCAGTGATCAGGTGCTCAGACAGCTGGTTCTTTTAGATCCAGAGACAATAAACACACTAGTAGATAAAAAAAAATAAGATTTATTATTAACTTAAGCAAACAGACTTAAACAGAAACACAGTTTAGACAGATTAAACAGGAGCATAAAAAACATAGCATTTGCTGTTTATTCGTTTAGTCGCTTCCGACTCTTTGTGACTTCATGGACCAGCCCACGCCAGAGCTTCCTGTCGGTCGTCAACATCCCCAGCTCCCCCAGGGACGAGACAGTCACCTCTAGAATATCATCCATCCATCTTGCCCTTGGTCGGCCCCTCTTCCTTTTGCCTTCCACTCTCTCTAGCATCAGCATCTTCTCCAGGGTGTCCTGTCTTCTCATTATGTGGCCAAAGTATTTCAGTTTTGCCTTTAATATCATTCCCTCAAGTGAGCAGTCTGGCTTTATTTCCTGGAGGATGGACTGGTTGGATCTTCTTGCAGTCCAAGGCACTCTCAGAATTTTCCTCCAACACCACAGTTCAAAAGCATCAATCTTCCTTCTCTCAGCCTTCCTTATGGTCCAGCTCTCGCAGCCATATGTTACTACAGGGAACACCATTGCTTTAAATATGCGGGCCTTTGTTGTCAGTGTGATGTCTCTGCTCTTAACTATTTTATCGAGATTTGTCATTGCTCTTCTCCCAAGGATTAAGCGTCTTCTGATTTCCTGACTGCAGTCAGCATCTGCAGTAATCTTTGCACCTAGGAATACAAAGTCTTTCACTGCTTCTACATTTTCTCCCTCTATTTGCCAGTTATCAATCAAGCTGGTTGCCATAAAAACATAGCATAAAGAAAGAAAAAACATAACATACCAAGCAAATTGAAACCCAGTCTCCCATAGGCTGTCAGGAGCCCCTTAATAAGGACAGTGGAGATACCCCAGGGTGGCTCAATTTCCACAGCGCCCAGTGCTCAGGTCTGTGCAGAAGCTCCCAAACTCAAAAGGCAATCTTAAGGTTTTTATCAAAGTCTGGCCCTAAAGCCTCGTGACCCTGTTTCCATGGTACTGAGACTGCAGGATCTGACCTTGACTGGATAGTTCCCAGGATCTGGAGCACCTGTTTATGACATAATCCTGGGAAGCTATACAGATAAACTAGTGTTAACATAAACAATCTTGGGGTTTTCTCTTCTCCCCCACATTTCAAACAGAAATAAAAAACAAACCAGCTAAACATTAGTATAACTCAAAATAAACTCTAAGCTTCTTAGTATGAAGGAGAAAAATCAAAATATGTCAATTAAACTCCTTGAAATACAATGGTCTTCCGCGTTGCCACTACAGTTGGGAAATCATCATTTTACAAAGCCCAATATTAGCCTCTAGGGACGCGGTGGCGCTGCGGGTTAAACCACTGAGCTGCTGAGCTTGCCAATCGGAAGGTTGGTGGTTTGAATCCGCGTAATGGGGTGAGCTCCTGTTGCTAGTCCAAGCTCCTGCCAACCTAGCAGTTCGAAAACATGCAAATGTGAGTAGATTAATAGGTACTGCTTCGGCAGGCAGGTAACGGTGTTCCGTTTAGTCATGCCAGCCACACAACCACGGAAGTGTCTATGGACAAACGCCGGCTCTTCGGCTTTGAAACAGAGATGAGCACCGCCCCCTAGAGTCGGACACGACTGGACTTAATGTCAAGGGAAACCTTTACCTTTACCTAATATTAGCCTCTTTGTTGTTGTTTATTCGTTTAGTCGCTTCCGACTCTTCGTGACTTCATGGACCAGCCCACGCCAGAGCTTCCTGTCAGTCGTCAACACCCCCAGCTCCCCCAGGGACGAGTCCGTCACCTCTAGAATATCATCCATCCACCTTGCCCTTGGTCGGCCCCTCTTCCTTTTGCCTTCCACTCTCCCTAGCATCAGCATCTTCTCCAGGGTGTCCTGTCTTCTCATTATGTGGCCAAAGTATTTCAGTTTTGCCTTTAATATCATTCCCTCAAGTGAGCAGTCTGGCTTTATTTCCTGGAGGATGGACTGGTTGGATCTTCTTGCAGTCCAAGGCACTCTCAGAATTTTCCTCCAACACCACAGTTCAAAAGCATCGATCTTCCTTCGCTCAGCCTTCCTTATGGTCCAGCTCCACTAGGTTACAGAGGCCTAATTAGAAAATAAAAATCATGGATAAACTGCTTTTTAGAAAAACAGAACAGAGACAAACTGGGGTACCAGGGAGCACTCTGGGGGCTAGAGAGGATAGGGAAGAGCAACTTATCTTTAAGTTAACTTTATCTTCTATGGGGTGTTTGCAAGAGGGTTCAAAAAAGTCAAGACAGTAGATGTGACTGCATGACCAAAGCCCAGTCTTTTTGTACTATATGTACACATATACCATGCACATTAAAAAGGTGTAGTCCTTTGATAGCATGGTTGCACCTGCCATCTTGACTTTTTTTTAACCACTCTTGTGGATGTCCCAATACTTTCTGCTAAATGGCAGGGGGGGAGGGTTCCTAACAGACAATGCCCATCACAGCAGCCTTTTCTGAATATGCATGAGCCCCTATACCTCAGCAGAATTTTTGTGTGAATGCCTACGACATGTTTTCCAAATTCCAAATACACCCATCAGTCCAAAAAACTCACATATTCTTTTATTTTTTAAATTTGTCCTAAAGTTATTCCTGTCCTAGAAATTCCATTCTAATGTGGTATGTATAATATCGGCAGATTCCAGAAGCTAATAGACTCTGGGAAGAAACCACTGTTTCTTTGTCTTAGCATCTTTCAGCTGCTAGTCTGCAAACAAAGCCCATGGGAGAATCCAATCTGAAACTCCCCCTTTGACATCTGGTTTGGATTTCAGTTTTAGCATTCCTTCTTCATCAATTGAGCAGTATTCTTTTTATAAAAAAAGAACCCTGTGGTTTAGTTTTGTAATTACCGGTCAATTTGTATCTGGATAATACTTTATTTCATTCTGTCTGGGGGGATAAATTTATCTGAGGGAATTAAACCAGATCTATATCCAAATATAAAAGAAACACACAGTTTCTTGATTCTGTCTAAGATGGGTATAAGATGTGGGGAGACAAATTAGTGAGAGAAACACAGCAAGACTGAAAATTATATCAATCTTCTTCAGTGACTACAATCGGATCCTTTACTTCTTCTATGTGCCACTCTTCCTAACTGGCACTCAGGGCTTCTCCTATAATTTACTTGATGACCTCTAACTTTGAACTGTTTCCCAGAATTGCAATACCGTAGGCACAAATATATTACCATCCCATTACAGGTTTAACAGCCCAATATTTTATATATCCAATCATAATCTGTTGTTAGGCTAACTGAAAAAACAACAACAACCTCCTAGTTGTCATAAGTATGTGAAGCCTCCTGGAAGTTGAGCCTGACTTCATGGCTACTGCATGGAGTATCTTCGTGGACATTTCTGTGTTGTTTTCTTGAAAGAAATACAGAAGTAGGTTGCCAATTGTCTTCATCCAGAATTTTTTTTCCTAATTACCCCAGTCTAGCCTATATCCCTCTAAGCCTGACCCTGATTAGCTTTTTGAGATCAGCCAAGGTTGGCTAGGAAAGAAAGGTTGAATTGTGGATCTATCTCAAGGTCTTTTTTTCCCCCCACAAAGCATTTTCATGATTCTGCTGAAACCTAGCTCTTCACATTCTGTTCTCTTTTTATATCGAATTAGCTTTTTTGTTCATATTTGTATTTATTTATTACATTTATAGGGCTGCCCAACCCAAAGAGCATGGCTCTGGGCAACATACAATTTAAAAAGTCCACAGAAAATGCAACATATGGAAAATAACACAATATATTAAAATCAACTAAAATAGTAAAATGGCAAACAAACTAAAACATATTGCAACTCATCCAACTGGGGCTCCTCTCAACCTGTCCCAAAGCCTAGGGAAAGAAATATCGATAAGAAACATATCATTCCCTCAGAAATTTTCCTTAAAATAAAATCTTCCTGTCAGATGCTTCATATTGTAATTGACAACTCCAAGTTTTAAGGACAGAAGCCCGCAGCAGGGTCACTCCATGAATGGCCTTAATGTCTTTTTTGTTGCTACAACATGTCATTTACCCACTTAGCAAGCTGTGCTTGTCTACAACTCTAATCATCTCCAATCACCATGGCCACCAAGTGTGCTGGCTAGGCATGTGATGGGAAATGTCGCCCAAGGCATCTCAAGGGCACCACAGTAGGGAGGCTGTCCTTTGGACGTATTGGATTATAACTCACAACATCTCCATCTTGCATAGTATCTCACTGCCCAGAGCAAGGGAGGAAGAGACTGTTGCTCCTTCATATTTTAGTTAGTGCTCATCTGTTCAGAGAGAGCGCAAAAAAGGCAGATGAACAGCAAGAACATCTGGGTCACCCACATTACTAAAGTGTGGGATTTGCATATTTTTATGTATCAATCTAGTAAGTCATAAGTGATTACAAAGTGAACAGTAAAGTTCCAATTTGCTTTAGCTGATGTTGTGCCAGATGTGCTTCAATGACCTGCCCATTTGCCAGAGAACTTTGTTATGGCACATTTGTAACCTATGCTAAGCTACAGAAGTAGGTGTAGAAGTAGGAAGCAGTTGCTGCTAATAAGCTGTGACTCAGAAAGACTAACTGGTGAGCTTTGTATAAAAGTATCAGGGACAGCAGCAAGGACATGATGGGGCATATTTTTCTGATTTGCCAACAGCTTTCTGTGCAAACTCATCCTTGGCATACTTACAGTACATGGTATTGCCTCCTGCCTCCCATGTTGCAGGAGGGCAACAAACAGCCTCCCCCTTAGTTGCCATGCAGCAACAGCATGCTCTCATTAGCCATGGCTACCTCTCACTTTCAGACAGCAATAGCTTGCTGAAGCACCAATCACCTAAAGTGCTTCATTGCTGTAGCATCTGAACTCAGTTCACTCACTGGAGAGACAGAGAGAAATTATTCGCTCACAGAAATTCGCTATTGCTGTTTAAGACCAGAGGTGTATGTGAATCTTCATTTTAGAGTTTTATGTTCTCTCCCTCTTTCTCTTTTTGCATCTTTAAAACACATTCAAATGAATAGAAGTTAGCAATCAGTGGGTTAAGGATTATTCAGTAAGGTTGCCTTGCTTCTGGAGTAAGGGGGAAAAAAAACACCTGATACTATTTTTTCAGTAGGGAGGAAGATTTCTGCTCAGAAAAGTCAAGGGAGTCTTTCATGGGCTTTTGACCCTGACTCTGATAATTTTCTGATGGATGGACACACCTAAGAAGGGCAAGAACCATGTCTGCCAACACTTCAGAATCAGAAATAGGGGCTTGATTATCTCACTGTTTTAGGCATAACACAATCTGCAAAATACACATTCTGTCTCTCGAGCCCTAAAGGAGGGCAGGATTAAGGCCAACTGATGCCCCAAGTGCAGCCAAACGATGGTGCCCCTCGACAGAAGTGGAACTCTCATGCCAAGAAATAGAAACAAATGTGATATATGACAACATCTTCAAACCAGACTTATACTTTAGCCATTCACCATGCCAAAGAAAATTTTTTAATAATAATAATTTATTAAATGTATATGCTGCCCAACTCCCAGCAACTTTTTAACAATACAGATTAAAGTCTAACACGGTAGATAAGGACAATTACAAGAAATTAAACTAAAGTCCAGTGTGGCAGAGAAGAATTAAGGGCATGATAGCTGGAGAAAAAAGCTCTGTGGTGCCCCCCTTCCCTTGGTGCCCTGAACGTGTGCTTATTTTGTTTGATTAATCCAGGGCTGCTGGAAACACAGGAAGTCAGTGTTTCTCAACCTCAGGAACTTTAAGCTATGTGGACTTCAATTCCCAGAATTTCCCAGCCAGCATGTCCACACAGCTTAAAGTTGCTGAGGTTGGGAAACACTGCAGTAAAGAATACACAACCTAGTACACACGAGAATAAAACGCTAAAAACTCTTCATACTATTAAATACTACTTCAGCTACTTCAGAAGTATTTTAATGAGAATTTGAGATTTGATTTCCTAATTTCCTAATTTCTTGCCACTGTGTATAATCTGTCACACAGAACTACCCAGTGAGCACATGAAACCATCCAAAATGAATCATCCCTTGGAATACAAGTATCCAGAATGCACAAGTAAGCCCATAGAGTTTTATTCATAAATAAATAAGAAAAAAAAGAATTATCATTTACTAAAAAAAAATGAAAGAATTATCATTTACTAAAAAAGAATGAACAGTACACTTTCTATGTGTACTTCCAATGAAAAATTTAACTTAGCTTCATATAGAGTTTCCAAACTAACAGGTGATATAGTTCATCCATGTACTGTGGGCAAAAAGTTAGAATTTCCTGTGCTGTGTCAGAGTGCTGGAAAGCGTTTGGCCCGAGAGATCAGAAAAATCACACACGAGGCATTTCTATAAAAATAAATGTATTTACAGAAAGCACAAAAACATATTTTTAAGCTGTGCATTCACACGCACTCAGAAAGGACTGGGAAGAGAGGCTGTGTGTAGAAAGGAAACAGAAACTAACAAGCCCAGGCAAGCTGCCCTCCAGGCAATTTCCTTATTTGGTCATGCCTTTTCACACCAAAATGAGGACAATTAAGTTTGACCTCTTCACCCTGCTGATACTTAAGAAAGTACTCAATTACCATGGTAACTTAGTGGCTTGGTCCATGCAAAAAACAAAGAAATGCCAACACTCCCCTTTGTTTTGCTAAGGAGTAAGACACAAAACAATTTTCTTTGTCAGCTCTGTATGTTAAAATGTATTATTTATTTATTTATTTATCCAATTTGTCCCCGCCCATCTCCTCCCATCGGTGGACTCTGGGCAGTTTACAACAATCAATCAAAATAACAATCATAAAACATACAATATAAAATTACAATAATAAATAATATAAATAAAAGTAAAGATAAAAAGTCCAAGTGGTAAAAGAATCTAAAAACAGTCCAAGTGTGGGAGGAGTGGTCTATAGCAGCCATCTCCATGTAGATCTATTCCTCTCTCCACCCCAAGCGAGGTGGCAGAACCAGGTCTTCAGACTCCTCCAAAAGGCCAGGAGCGATGGGGCCAATCTCACTTCTGAGGGCAGCATGTTCCACAGGGTGGGAGCTACTGCAGAGGAGGCCCGCTTCCTGGACCCCGCCAAATGAAATTGTCTTAAAGACGGGGTCCGCAGCATGCCCTCTCTGCACAATCGGGTGGGACGGGTTGATGTAATGGGGAAGAGGCGGTCCCTTGGGTAACCTGGCCCCATGCCGTGTAGGGCTTTAAAGGTAATAACCAACACCTTGAATTGGACCCAGAAGCAAACTGGTACCCAATTCATCTTGCGCAGCAACAGTGTTACATTTGCCCTTCTGGGGCCACCAAAAACAGCTTGCGCGGCTGCATTCTGGACCAGCTGAAGCTTCCGGATACTTTTCAAGGGTAGTCCCATGTAGAGTGCATTGCAACAGTCTATATGAGAGATAACAAGGGTATGAGTGACTGTTCGAAGGGCCTCCTGATCCAGGAAGGGGCGTAACTGGTGCACAGCACTTAGCTGCACAAAGGCTCTCCTGGCCACAGCTGCCACCTGCCCTTCAAGCAGGAGCCGTGAGTCCAGGAGGACCCCCAAGTTACGCACCAGGTCTGTCTGGGACAGTGCAACCCCATCCAGAACCAGAGATGCTAATGTCCCAGATATGGAAGAACCATTAACCCACAGCCACTTGGTCTTACCAAGGTTCAGTTGAAGCCTGTTGTTCCCCATCCAGGCCCCCACAGCCCCCAGACACTCGGAGAGGATAGTCACGGCATCACTTACTTCACCCGGGATGGAGATATACAATTGAGTATCATCAGCATACTGATGATACCTCATCCCATGGTGATGGATGATCTCGCCCAGCGGTTTCATGTAGATGTTAAAAAGGAGAGTGTCCTGATTACCAGGAAACACACTGAGACAATGACTTGGTCTCTAATATTTATTAGTAGTACTTAACAAGAATCCTAACAAACTGAGGAAGCGTGGGAAAACCCAGCCATATAAACCCCAAAGGTTAAGGCGGTCCCGATCTGTGTCTCTTTGAATGGCTGAACAGTTCCTCAGTGCTACGCATGCGCTTGACAGTCTGGGTGGGAGCCCCCTGCTCGCCATCCTTACTCATGACATCACCCTCCCCTCCAGATTGATATTCCATTTCAGCCCCCTCCCCTCCAGAGTCTTGATAAGATATGTTGTCTGCTTGTAAGGTCCCATGAGAACTTGGCAAAGAAGGCAATTCTTCAAAGGACAACTCCTCCACGGACGAAGCGGTGCTGCCCTCCCAATCCGATAACGCCTCCGAGCCAGGTGGCTGCTGCTGAAAAACATCTAGAGAGTTAGCAGAGTCAGCCCCCCTCCCCCCTGGGAAATGCAAGCCCGAGGTTGAGGGCTGTGGTTTACCCGGCTCCGCTGTAACTGGAGTCAAGGCTTCAGGCGAGGGCGGGGGGAAATACACACTCACAAACTCCTCAGCTTGGGCTTCTTCGGCCTGGTCAGGCGAAAGAGGAATCTCGGGTAAAATGCGAGGCTTGGGTCTGTGAGGGAAAAGCTGATGGAATCGATGAACCAGTGCTGGAGCATGTACATCTCTGGCATTCTCCCACGTGCGCTCCTCCTCAGGGTACCCTTTCCAGTGTATGAAATATTGGATGCCCCTTCCCCTCCTCCTAGAGTCCAGAATCTCTTCCACTTCGTACTCCTCCTCTCCCTCCACAATTACTGGAGGTGGGGGGGGGGGGTAGTTGCGATCGCAAGCTACTTGGGGGAGGGTCTTTGGCTAGCAAGGCTCTGTGAAACACTGGATGGATCTTCATGGATGGTGGGAGCTGTAAACGATAAGCTACTGGATTTATCTGCTGCACCACAGTGAAAGGGCCGACAAACTTAGAGTCCAATTTCTTGGAGGGTCTGGTAGAGATCAAGAACTTGGTAGAGAGCCACACTTTGTCTCCTACTGCAATCGCTGGCCCCTCCTGCCTGTGAGCGTCTGCCGCCCTTTTGTAAGCACTCTTTGCCCTGTTCAGCTGCTCCTTTAACAACTCCTGTGCGGCTTCTTGCTCTTTAAGAAAATCAGCTGCGGCTGGAACAGCTCCCTGCTGGGAGGAGGTGGGCAACACCTGAGGGTTAACCCCGTAGAGCGCTTGGAACGGAGACATCTGGGTAGATGACTGCACAGAGTTGTTATAAGTGAATTCTGCCATGGGCAACAGGGCTGGCCAATTGTCTTGCCGATATGTGGTGTAACACCTGAGATACTGCTGTAACCACTGGTTAATTTTTTTGGCCTGCCCATTACTGGCAGGGTGATGCGCTGATGACAGGTGGATCTGGACCCCTAATGACTGGAAAAGGGCCCTCCAGAACCTGGAAGTGAACTGTGGGCCTCTGTCACTCACCAAGTGATTCACCATGCCTCTATACCTAAAAACGTGGTCTATGAACAACTGCGCTGTGGCTGGTGCAGATGGGAGGCCCTTGCAAGGAATAAAATGTGCCATCTTGGTGAATAGGTCCACCACCACCAGTATGGAAGTCAGGCCCTGGACCGGGGGTAAATCAGTGATGAAATCCATGGAGATAGTATCCCAAGGCCTACTGGGGGTGGGTAGGGGTTGCAAGAGTCCTGTGGGCTTCCCTGGGAGAGGCTTGGCTCGTCTGCAGGTGTGACAAGAAGCAACGTAACCCTTTATGTCTGCAACCATCTTAGGCCACCAGTAGTCTCTCAGAGCTCTATGGAGAGTTTTGAAAACGCCTCCGTGGCCTGCCATTTGGTGGTCATGACAGAGTCTCAGTACTTCTTCCCTCAATGAAGGGGGAATATACAATCGCCCACTATGCCAGAGGATTCCTGCCTCCACATTGAATGGGGAGGCAGTGTCTTGCGGGGCCCTCTGGAGGTCATCCATCCTGGCCCTGGCATACGGGTCCTGTTGCTGCTGAGCTCTGGCTCTTGCAAATAGGTCCTCTGCTTGGCTGCCTGCTGCTAAACTCTCCGCTTGGCTCTCCCTCATCAGCTGATCAAAGTTGTGAGGTTGTAATATAGCAGCCTGTACTTCCTGGTGAGTGGGGGGTTCTGCCTGAAAGGATCGAGACAGGGCGTCTGCCAAGCAGTTTTGCGCCCTGGGCACATAAGAAATGACAAAATTGAAACGGGAGAAAAACTGGCTCCATCTGATCTGGCGTGGGGTGAGGGATCTGGTGTTCTGTAGAAGCTGTAAATTCTTGTGATCGGTGCAAACTTTCACAGGAAAGGTCGCCCCTTCTAGCCAGTGCCTCCACTCTTGGAATGCTGCTTTAATTGCCAGCAACTCTCTGTTAAAAACATCATAGTTTCTCTCTGCTGGTGAGAGTAGGCGTGAAAAAAAGGCACAAGGAAGCAATGTATTCTCTGCCCTGTTTGTATATTGCAATAACACTGCCCCAATGGCAACATCTGAAGCATCTGAGTACATTATGAATGGCTTCGTGGGGTCAGGGTGCCTTAAGAGCGGTTGGGAAGCAAAAAGCTGCTTCAACTCCTGGAACGCTGCTTGCTCCCTCTCCCCCCATACGAATTTTGAGCCTTTCTTCAAGAGCTGTGTGAATGGTCTGGTCCGATCACCATAGGCCGGGACAAAACGACGATAGAAATTACAGAATCCTAGCCATTTTTGTATATCTTTAACATTTCGGGGGGGTGGCCAAGAGAGAATTGCCTGGACCTTAGCAGGATCCATGGATATGCCTTCTGTGGATACTATATAGCCCAGGAAATGTACTTCAGTTAAATCAAAGGCACACTTCTCTAGCTTGGCGAACAGCCTGTTCTCTCTCAGTCTTTGCAAAACGTTACGTACATGGGTTACGTGAGTTGTGGCATCCTCAGAGAAAATTAATATGTCATCTAGATAAATGACCATGTACTTGTCTAGTAATCAGCAAAAACGTGATTCATAAATCTGGAAAATATGGCTCCTGCATTAGACAAGCCAAAGGGCATAACAAGGTACTCAAATTTGCCAAACCTGGTGTCGAAGGCAGTCAGGTATTCGTGCCCCTCTTTCACCTGGATCAGATTGTACGCACTCCTGAGATCCAACCTGGTAAACATGCGTGCCTTCTGCAAGCGATCTAGCAGCTCCGAGATTAAGGGCAGAGGATAGGATTCTCTCTTTGTTTATTTAAGAAACTGAAGTCGTGGACCACTCTCATGGGTGTCTCCTGGGTTGCAGGTGCCAACGGGTCGGGCTTCTTTGGTACGAAGAAGGTAGGAGCAGACGCTGGGGATGTAGATGGTCGGATGAAGCCCTTTTGGAGATTGGAGTCCAAGTAATCCTTTAAGGTGGCTAACTCCTTGGGGGACATGGGATATTGTTTCCTTGCTGGAATCTTGGCTCCTGGTAACAACTCAATGGTGCAGTCACAGTCCCTATGGGGGGGTAGTGCTGTGGCCTCTTGCTCGCTGAAAACGTCTGCAAAATCTGCATACTTGGCTGGCAAGTGGACCCCCCCTGCTACTGTGACTGCGTTGGTTGCTGGAGAGTGTGGAGTGGCTTGACTCTTGTGGTGCTGGCATTCCTTAGCTGGGAAGGAGATTGCTCCTGTAGTCCAGTTCATCAATGGGTTGTGGATCCTCAGCCAAGGCGTGCCTAGGATTACCGGCACATTTAGCGCTGCAGTAACATAAAGCTGGATCCACTCAGTGTGGTCTCCCACTGTCAGCTGCACCGGTTCTGTGAGCCTCCTAATCGGCCCTGCCTTGAGGGGCTGGCCGTCAATGGTCTCTACTTCTATGGGGCATGGCAATTCTCTGGTCGGTATGTTGCAGTCTTGTACGGTCTGCGCATCAATAAAATTAGTTGAAGCTCCAGAATCCACGAGGGCCTCTAGCTTGACCTGGTGCTCTGGGTTGACTTGGACTTTTACGGGTAAGTAGTAAAAGTCTTGCCTGGAATCTTCGGAATGAGCTCTCCTTAATTGATTTACGGTCTTCCTGCTGAGCTCTTGGGAGGGAGACCAATGGAGTTTCCCTGATTGGAAACAGAGGCGGGGATGGGTCCTGTTTCAGCTGCTTGCCCTGGGGGTCTTACTGGAGCTGTTTGGCCTCTCGCTGGGCAAGTTCTCACCATGTGCCCCTGGGCTCCGCAGTAGAAACACAGGGCTCTCTCTCTCCTTCTCTGCCTCTCAGTCTCGGAAATCAGTCTCCTGCTTGCCCCAATCTGCATTGGCTCCTCTCGTGCTGAGTGAGAGGCTGCTACAAGGGGAGTTGGGAATCCTGAAAACGCTCGGAGGGTATTGCTTCTCCCCGGCTGCATCTGCCTAAGCTCCTCTAGCCTGGCATCTATGACCACCGATAGCTGATATAGGGCTTCTAACGTGGCTGGTGTTCCCTGGCGCACCAATTCATTCTTAATCTCCTCATCCAGCCCCTGTTTGAATTGGTCTTTTAATGCACTCTCATTCCAGTCCAGATCTCCTGCTAACAACTTGAAATCAGCAATGTAGAGTCCCACCCTCTTGTTACCTTGCTTGAGCCTCCGAATCTCCCGGCTGGCGGTGGCCTCTCTGATGGGGTCGTCAAAATGTGCTCGGAAGCCTGCCAAAAAGTTCTGGTAGTCGTTGAGAATCGGATCGTTGTTCTCCACCATGGGAATAGCCCATTTGGCAGCTGGTCCCTTCAGCAGGCCTAGGATGAAGGTGACTCTGGTTCTGTCTGTGGGAAACTCTGCGGGTCTGCTGTCGAAGAACATAGTACACTATGTGAGAAAGATTCTCAGCTGTCCTGCTTCTCCTCCAAATTTCTCTGGTAGACTGCCCTGTGATCTCAACATTACCGGTGGGGCTGCTGCTGCTGCTGCTGCCAGTGCCGGTTGTGGGTTGATCGGAGCTGGTTGTTGCAACTGCTGTAGCATGGCAGCTTGTAATGTGTTGATCTGGAGATCTACTTGTTGCTGGTGTTGCTGTAGGGCTGCTGCCAATTGCTGGATGGCGAGCCGCATTTCTTGGTTTTCTGAAGACATTTCTAAACGTATCTGCTTAATTGCTTGTTCCTCCCTCTTTCGATGGGAGTAAGAGTTTGTTAGGATTGATGTCCTGATTACCAGGAAACACACTGAGACAATGACTTGGTCTCTAATATTTATTAGTAGTACTTAACAAGAATCCTAACAAACTGAGGAAGCGTGGGAAAACCCAGCCATATAAACCCCAAAGGTTAAGGCGGTCCCGATCTGTGTCTCTTTGAATGGCTGAACAGTTCCTCAGTGCTACGCATGCGCTTGACAGTCTGGGTGGGAGCCCCCTGCTCGCCATCCTTACTCATGACAGAGAGGGGAGAGTACTAATCCCTGTGACACCCCACAAAAAAGGGGCCGTGGGGCTGATCTCTCCTCCCCTATCACCACCAATTGGGACTGGCCCTGGAGGAAGGAGGTGAACCAGCACAAAACTACGCCACCCACCCCCAACTCCCTGAGCTGACCCAAAAGGATACCATGGTCGATGGTATCGAAAGCCACTGAGAGATCAAGAAGAGCAAGGATGGATGCACTGCCACCACCCCGCTCCCACCAGAGATCATCCATAAGTGCGACCAATGCCATTTCTGTCCCATAACCGGGCCTGAAACCTGACTGAAAGGGGTCTAGATAATCCGTTTTCTCCAGGACCCTCTGGAGCTGCAAAGCCACCACTGAAACCTGACTGAAAGGGGTCTAAATAATCCGTTTTCTCCAGGACCCTCTGGAGCTGCAAAGCCACCACTTTCTCAGCCACCTTCCCCAAAAAGGGGAGGTGGGAGACGGACGAAAATTGTCCAGAACAGTAGGGTCCAGCAATGGCTTCTTGAGGAGGGGGTGCACCAACGCCTCTTTAAAGGTAGCCAGGAACACCCCCTCTCCCAAGGATGTATTAACCATCGCATGGACAGAACCACATGTCACCTCCTGCACTGCTTTTACTAGCCAGGAGGGGCATGGGTCTAGATGGCAGGTGGTGGCATTTACTGTCCGTAGGATCCTGTCCACTTCCTCAGGTCCAACAGGATCAAACTACTTCCAGATAACTGGGTAAGCCCATTCCCCTGGTATCTCTCCAGACCAAGCCTCACGCCTGGAGTCTAACTTGGAGCAGATCCGAGTGATTTTGTCCTGCAGATGCTCAGCAAATTCCTCTGCATGGCCCTGTAGGTGAGTCACTGAGCCCATCTTCCCCAAAAGGGATCGACTGATCTTAAAGAGGGTCATTGGGTGGCATTCTGCGGATGCAATAAGAGCGGAGAGGTATTGATGTTTCGCTGCTTTTATCACCACAAGGTAGGCCTTAATAGCGGCTCTTACCTGTGTTCGGTCGAATTCAGTCTTTGTCTTCCTCCAGCGGCGCTCTAGGCATCTCTTAATCCTCTTCAGAACCCTCAACACCTCCGTAAACCACAGGGAGTGCCGGGTTCAATGTGACAAGAGAGGCTGCACAGGCATGATCCTGTCCAAGGCCCCAGCCACCTCTCTATTCCAGGCTGTGGCTAAGGCCTCCGCTGGGCCATGCAGCAGATCACCAGGTATAACCCCCAGTTTCCTCTGAAACCCTACCGGGTCCATCAGTTGCCAGGGGTGGACCAATCGAATGGGTCCTGCCTCCCTGTGGAGGGGGGTGGCATAAGAGAATCTAAGGGCCACCAGGGCGTGGTCTGACCATGACAAAAGGGACAGCTGTAACTCTCCCCTCAGATCACACTGCCACTGCTCCAACAAGAAAACCAAGTCTGGGGTGAGGGCACTGTCTTGAGTCGGGTCCTGAATTATCTGGGACAGGCCCATGGCTGCCATGGTAGCCATGAACTCCCAAGCCGCCTCCGAGGCATGCCCCATGGCAGGTTGAAGTCCCCCAGAACCATGAGCATGGGGAACTCCACTGCCAGCCCCGAGACGGCCTTGAGCAGCTCAGGCAGGGAAGTTGCCATGCAGCAGGGAGGCTGGTACAGCAGCAACCCTCCCAACTGTTCTTGGGAACCCAACTTGAACCCAACATGCTCATGGTTCTGGGGGACTTCACAACCAGCCATTTGTGGAGCAGTGCCCCTGAAGGCCACAAGAGACTCTCAGATGACAACAGCCACCCCTCCTCCCTTGCCCTGGAATCTCAGCTGGTGCCATACCGTAAACCCAGCTGGGCACATTTCCGAAAGGGGCACCCCCCCTTCAGGGCCCAGCCAGGTCTTGGTAATACATGCCAGGTCTGCCCCCTCCTCAGTGATCAAGTCACATATGAGGGGGGCCTTGTTATTAACTGACCTGGCATTAAAAAGCAGCAGCTGGGGACCAGGGCCCCTATGGATCTGCTGACCAGGGCCTGGGTCTGAGCACAGAGGGCCGGAACATGCCACCGGTAGCAGACACCGGAGGTGTCTTCCCTGATGATGGCCTGCCCTCTGGCTCCCGCCATAACATCCCCTACCCGTCACCACCTCAGTGATGTGCCCCGCCCTACAGCCCCCAGTGACTCCTGATCCATTAGTCCCCACTCCTGGACCTTGGGAGTCTCTGGCTCTAAGTAGGGCTCCCTCCTTCCTTTCATATATCCTTACTCACAGTCAATCTCCCACAGGGTGATGGTTGGTCCTCCAGCACACCAGCTTCCGTTCTCGGTGCTGTCAGAGCCCAACCATCACCCCCCCCCCATTTGCTATGCCCCTGCTTGAACTTTCTCACTGCTCAATAGGGGGCACTTATTCATTCTTCACCCACCCCTTGTCTCTCAAGGGCTGAGTGCTCTTTTACACAAACACACTCCCAGACTCCCCCTCTTGTCTCTCACCCTGGGGAAGAGTCTCTCATTCACTCTGGAGGGGTCCTCACAGCTTCCAGCCATCTCAGGGGTGGTTGGGGGGGATGGGCAAGTTCTTATTCCTAAACCCCCCACTCCTCGCCAGCAAGGTCTGCCACACCAAGGCCAACAACCGGTCCACTTTCTTCTCTGGCGCAGCCCAAAGCCCCTCTGACTTGCTGTGGCTTGCTGCAGCTTGCCAAGGCCTGTGCCACCAGGGTTCACATTGTTGGCCAAAAAGGGGTCAAAAGATAGTCCCAGAAAGCCCCAGGCCCACAAACTGATGCTACCCCAGGTCTCTCCGCCAAGGCTCCCCGTGCAGCTGAGGTCCTCCAGCGTCCGCTGCACTGCCACCCAGTCTGCTGCCACGCTGCTGGCCACATCCACTGCTGCACCGCCGGCCTAGTTTGCTGCCGGCCCAGTCCGCTGCCGCATCGCCAACCCAGTCTGCGGCCGCGTCGCCAGCCCAGTCTGCTGCCATGCTGCCCACCGCGCTGGCCCCATCTGGTGCGCACCACTGACTGCTCCGCCAGCCCAGTCTGCTGCCACACCACTGGCCCAGCCCGCCACACTGTGCAATTTGGGTTGTCCGAAGAGCCTTCTTCTGTGTTGCCCTTTTGTTCTTCTTTGTCTTTCTACTCTTGGGTCTCAAGGCACAGTCTTTCTGCAAATGTCCAGCTGAACCACAGCTGAAGCATTGCTGGCTGGCTAGTGCTGTTGCCTCAGCTTCTTTTCTCTTCCTTTCTCTTGTTTTCTGCTGCTGCAGCTTTCCAGAAGAGATGGGGGGGGGGGGATCTTTCCTCTCTCTTCTCCCATTCAGCGAGTAGGTGCTGTGTTACATACAATGGGGTGAGGTCTGCTTCAGGCATAGCCTCCAGGGTACAAATCAGCATGTCCCACCTTTCATTTAATGAGGACAGCAGGATATAGGATTTTGTGAGAGGTGTAAATTCCATACCTCTCTCCTGCAACTCAACAAACAGCTGCTGAATATGATGCAGGTGCTCAGGAAGGCTATCTCCTTCTGCAAGGTAGGCTTTGTACAGCTTTTTTGTCAGGGTAACGTTACTCCCTGCTGTTGCCTTTACATACAAGTCTCTCAAAGTGTCCCAAAATTGCTTTGCAGACTGCATGCCTCGCACGTGGACTAGCTGATTGTCCTCAACTCCCAGGATAATGGTAGCTCTAGCCCACTCATCCTGTCTAAGCCATTCAGCACTGGGATTTTGGGGGGTTTGCTCACCAATTGGCAGCCAAAGATTCTCTCTGTGAAGATACATTTCCATCTTCAGGGCCCAATTCAAGTAGTTGGTCTCTGATAGGCGCTCAAGAGGCATCGCTGAGGGCTGGGAGGCAGCCATGGCTTCTTCCTTCTTTTGCAAGTCACCTCAGCTGGCTTCTTTTTCCTGCAGGCCAGCAGTGGCTGGAAAATCTCCAGGCGGCTCCAAAGAAAATCTTCACAGGTCTTTTCTACCTGCCTTTAAATGTGCATGAGGTATGGAGTTGATCCCTCTGCTCTCTCTGGACTGGGCCCATAACCTGTCAGAGTGCTGGAAAGCATTTGGCCCGAGAGATCAGAAAAATCACACACCAGGCATTTCTATAAAAATAAATGTATTTACAGAAAGCACAAAAACATATTTTCAAGCTGTGCATTCACACGCACTCAGAAAGGACTGGGAAGAGAGGCTGTGTGTAGAAAGGAAACAGAAACTAACAAGCCCAGGCAAGCTGCCCTCCAGGCAATTTCCTTATTTGGTCATGCCTTTTCACACCAAAATGAGGACAATTAAGTTTGACCTCTTCACCCTGCCGATACTTAAGAAAGTACTCAATTACCATGGTAACCTAGTGGCTTGGTCCATGCAAAAAACAAAGAAATGCCAACATGCTGAACATTATTACATCTTGCATTTATGGAAGAAAAGAAGCAAAAAGAAGTGGGGATTGTTCTCTTTATTCAACATTTCAATGAAATGTAGAATTGAAGATAAGGCCAAAAACTTTAAGAAAACGGTTATACATCTAATAGAGAAAAGTCAGTGTCTTGCATTACAAGTAGATTAAAGCACTGTTATAGCAGACACTGGCAATTTGATATTTTCTTTAGATACGGTTACAAAATCTCTATCCCCAAAGACCCTTTGCTTAGCAATCCACTTCCAACAAGAACAGTGGCTGGCAGTTTTTTAAAGCTAATCAATAATGTTATTATTCAGAGTGATACTGACTGGAAAACATGCAGTGATGGGGGCAGGCTCCGATGTGGGGCTCTCCTACCAGTTCAAGTGTAGCACCAGGCTGTCCATGGCTGTATTGAAGCATTCACAAGTATAGCACTGGCTGTGTTCACTATGCCCTCACTTTGGAATTCCACTCTTCAAGAACGTGTGAAGTGTATAAATTATATAAAATGTCCTTTAAATACCAGAATTGCCACCACTTTGGGCAAAGAATTAGGAACTGAACTGTTCTTATTACATTGTGGGCTTTGATGACTATCAAAAGGAAACATTTTGCAGCAACTCTTGAGGATGAAAGTTGAAGTTTTATTGCTCTTGAAACAACATCCTCCATTGGCAAAAGTTGTTACATTTGAACTTAAAAACAGGTTTCATGAACTTAATTGGTTAAAAATGGTGGGTTATTTATGTAACATATTTCATCTTTAAAATGAGAACAATGAAAAGTTACAAGGTAGTAAAATCAATATTTTTAAGTTTCACAAAAAATTTGAAGTAACAATTTTAAAAAGTTTATGGAGAAAGCAAGTTAAGAAGGCAGAATTTAAATTTTGCATTTAACTGAATTATAAGAGAAATATGATGAACTAATAACAATTTTAGCAGCAATCAAATAACATCTTTTGGGACTAATATCAAGCTTAAATGAACTGACACCAGTAAAATGTGAATTAAGAACTCATTTTCTCTTAACACAAAAAATGAAGAATATTACAACTGAATGCATCAGAAATAGATTCATTAATTGACCCGCCAGTGATTTTGCCTTATAAAAAGCATTTTGATAAACTCTCTTTGATTGATTTATTGAATTGTAAAAATGAAAATATCTTTTTATACAAGTGTGAAACTGGTTTCTTATATCTGGTGTTTGTAAAAAACTAAATATAGAAATAAATCAAAAGTTGAACAGGATTTGAGGATTTAATCCTGTTTTTCTGTTCTTGACATAAAGTTGCAAAACCATGCACCTTTCCCATTACTTCTCTTCTTAATTATTCAAAAGCTACAAGGTAGACACATAAGAAATGTAACTTATGATTGTAAATAAAGAATGAAAAATATATTGTTTTTCTTAGTTTAAAGGGTTTCTCAAAAATACCATGCGTACACCTGTCCCAAGAGTAGCACAGAGATATAGAAAATAAGAATTCTTTGCTCCTATCTAGTGGTCATTCAGATTTTTGCAGCCCAGATCTAATAGCCCTAGAGAACTATTTATACCATCTTAAACTCCTGAAGAAAAAGCAGGATATGCATCTAATAAATAAATAGATAAAGCAAGCACTATTTATTCTAAGAAGAACATTCTACTTTTAGTTCTTATCTCTTTTTAATCTTTTGTATGAACAGTTTTTTTAATCTTTTGTATGAACAGTACAGGAATTAAAGAGTATTAAAAGTTCACTTCCTAAGCTGATGTAAGTGTTCAAGAAATAAAATATGCCAACACTATTCATTGTCCATGCAAAAAACTGCTGCAGGCTGAAAATTGAGAATGTAGGAAGTGCATAAAATAAATTAAATTTAGTGCCACAACAAATGCATGAGCTGTTGTACTGATTACATTATTCATCTTCATAATTAATTCAATAAACCTTTTTAATTTATGTATCTGAAAATGCCACCAAGCTTCCAGAGATCTCCTAGAATACCAGAAAAGCCTGAATTAGTGCTTAAGGGAGATTAAACTCAACCAGGTCTGCAAGTTGCATTGCTGCAGGTCAGTACTCAACATGTTGGTTTCCAGGACATGATTAACAAGGCTTTGAGGTCATCTTTCCTTGGAAGAGAGGCACAATTTCTTTCTATTCCAGTTGTTATGCTCATGAATAAAATGAATGACTATGGAATGCATATTCCCAATTATTCCAACAAAAATGCCTAGAAAATAGGATACATCTGGTTTTCCCAAACTTTCATCTGGGTATGTTAGGTTTGAACTCTCAGAATTCAGCCTCAGAAATAGGACAGTATCATAGTATTGGGCTACACCACAGAGACCCAGGTCCTCTCAGAAGCATAGAGGCCTACCCATTAACCCACAGCCATGGATCTACCCATTGCCATGGATGCTTACTGGGTGACTTTGGGCTAGGCATGCTTTCTCAGCCCACCTACCTCACAGGATTGCCTTGTGGGTATAAAATGAAGGAGATCGTCATGTAAGCCAAATTTTGCTCCTGGATCATATCTAACAAATCAATAAATACCATTGATTGTAGAGGTTATCCAAAGGATAAGGCTCTAATTTTCATAAGCTTCCACTCAGTTCAGACTGTGTCCATTTTTCCTTAGGTTGTACAATTTATACCTTGTATCTTCAGAACACGATACTCATAAGGAGTTAACAAAATTTGTAAAAACTTGGGGCTGGACCAAGATCTGATATTTTTCCCCCTCCCCCATCCTCAGTTCCAATCTACCTGCTAGAGATCCCGGTTGATACCACACTACTCCTTGCAACTCTGGATCTCCTCAATAAAAAACAACAACAACAGTGAAAGGCAATATCAATTAAGCATGTATGTAATATAGCTCAGTACTTAGATATACATTAATATGTCTGTGCATACAAGCCTGTTTCACGTAACATATTATAGCCAATGAAAATCAATATTCACAGAAGGTGTCTTAAATCCTGATGGAGGGAACAGTTGTCCATTGTTCTAGTATCTGAATTAGAATCTGCCAATAGTAACCCTCTCTACCAGTACTTAGAAGTTCAAGAGCTCAGTTCTCTCCACAAAATGCCACATAAGTTATCATAATTAATCTCTACTTCTAGAAAAACATGAAGATACACTTGTTTAAATGTTTAGGCTTTAAATGGGAAAAGGAGGAAAGTACAAAAGTTTTTTTTTCCCTGAACTCCCCCCCCCTTTTAAAAAAAAAAAAATCTCTTGGCAGTGCTTTCTGCAATTAAATAGCTCCACAGGGATGCCATATGTTGCCAATAGTTTTACACTTCTCAGTAGTGGGAGGCTGAAACTCTTTCCAATAGACACGAAAGGATCCCATTACAAAATTCTTCTCTAACAGAAACAGCTAAATGTTCTATCAAGGAACTAAATTAAAAATAGACCTGCTGGAATGGTTATCTCCCTGAAAGAATGCACTTGGCATGCTGAGTAACATGGTACATCTGGTGGCACATCACTTGAATTTGTCTCTTGCATTAGCTCAAGAATGAAACAAAGCATCAAAAACAAGGCGACTCTACAGGCTGGAGTTTTGTTTCAGCTCTGTTTCCCCACTGCCTGTGGTTCTGCCTTTTTATTAAAATTAAACACTTGTTATTGCTGCTAATAAACACAAATAATAGCTTTAGGAGTCAGGTGGGAGTTTTGCAGATGACAGTATTTTGTTTAATAATATTTTCCTTCAATTACAGAAAGCAGATGCAACACAGTGTCTTTGAGAAAATAACTGCTGGTTATTGCCCTTGGTGCAGTTCTACCAACGCTGGATCCAACTAATCAGAGTAATCAATAAAAAGATCAATAAAATGACAACCATGTTTCCGCACTTATGTATGTACAGGGGACAAGTTTATGCATTTATTTAAATGTCTAGCCCATTATTATGTCTCTCACATTGTGCCACCAGATGCCTCTGCATTTTATAAATAGAACTTAATAGCCATTTTTGATGGTCACTAGCACATATGATAATATTGTGAGCATGTCAAGGTATATTATAATACCATTACTGAAGAAATTGTCATTAAACACTTACTCCTGATAACCATAATCCATCCCATCCCCCCCCCAGTAAGACTTCAGAAAAACACCTGACATTTTCTTGGAGAGAAGCTAATTATTTTGATCAGTCTGAATTCAGGCCCAATATTGCTGCCAAAACATCAACAACTGCCTTTTTAAATGATCTATGGCACTGTTTCTCAATCTTGGCAGTTTTAAGATGTGTGGACTTCAACTCCCAGAATTCTCCAGCCAGCCATGCTGGCTGGAGAATTTTGGGAGTTGAAGTCCACACATCTTATTTATTTATTTATTATTCAAATTTCTATTACCACCTATCTCCCCCCAAATCTTAAAATTGCCATGGTTGAGAAACATTGATCTATGGCAAAAGTTGGTAACCCGCTACATGTAGATTGCTTGCAAGCTCCAAACCATTTATCTGTGGCCCCTGGAGATCCATCTGACTGTACCTCTGAAAATCAGCAACATATTATCAAGATTTGGCAATGTCATGTTTTACTGTTTTTACATTTATTTTGATGTCTTACAATAGGATTTAAACTTCACAATAATCTTCAAATAGTTTCATCCTCAAAAGGAAAAGAAAAGAAAAGGAAAGAAAAGCCTTCTCCTAACAACTTGGGATTCTATGGGTGCAGCATTTCTCTTCTGGGGGCCAGGTGGTTGCCATGGCCAGGACTTTGTTTCCTCAGCTGTGGCCATAGTAATCCATGTCACAGTCAACTACTGTACAGATTAAGGGCTTCAGAAATGGCAAAATAGTCGCTTTTTGGTGTCTAATTTGTAGATCATAGACCACAAAGCACCATTCTTCTGCTAGGTTTCAGTTTGTTTTTGGCTCCAATTCTAATTATTTTAAAATCCTAGGTCAGATTACTTGAATGACCACCTCTTCAGAAATACTGTTACAGTGACATTATTAAGTGAGGTTAGATTCACAGAGACATGAGCAGGGATTTTTCCGTGACAACATCCTAGCTACAAAACTTGCTTCTTAAATAATTTGGCACTTGTTTCATCTGTGCCTAGGTTTAGGCAGGCTGCAAATATAATTTCATTTAGCCTAGATTTTGATGAATTCTAAATTTTTCTTCTGTTTTCTTTCACTTGGTTTCTTTTCATTTAATTTTGCTTTTTTGCTTTAAAGGTGTTTATCACTTTCGATATCTTTTGTATAGAAATACTTTTTATATATATGTTTAAAGGTAGACCCCTCAAATTGAGCTTGACTTCTGGAGATGGTAAGGATGTGGTCATGTAGGTTTCTGGGCAGCAATAAAAATATTGCTAATGCTTTCTTCCTGGATGTTTTTTCAGCTTTCTAAGCTAGCCTACAACCATCTGCTAAAACATAAATGGTAATTAAATAAATACATTTGAATACTGTGCTGAATCATATCCATGGAAATAAGCTTTATGTTTACCCAATCAATAAGGCCAGTTGGAGGAAACATGATGTTGCATTATACACATATACATTTGTATATATGTTTGTGCAAAAACACATAGTTTCACATAGCTAGCCCTAATTTTCAGTTTTCATTTACAGTTTGTTCAGCATCTTCTTATTACCAGCTTTATGCATGCCATAGTGGCATTCTTATAAAAAAACTGTTTTAAGTTTTTAGATGATATTAAAATTTATTTTTCTATTATACTACGATATAAATACATTTTATTTGTGCCAGAGCTATGAATGCTTAATATAAACTTAAACCTAAGTTTAAAAGTTTGGAATAAATCTAGAGACCTTCGGTCTTCTCTAAGGCATCAATAATATATTATATCTAGAATCTAGACTCTACTTGTTAACTCCTTGGATGAGGCACATTAGTAACTTCATCCAATGAGGAATCACACTGTGAAAGGTATGACATCGTAGAGTTCATTTACCAGTCAAAAGAGGATGTTTTAAAATGGGAGCAAGATAAGGCAATGTAAAAGAGTAGGTTAATATTTCTGCAAAGGAATGCTAAAAATTCATTTAGAAAGGGTTTGAGTTTTTGACTCTGAGTTTTTAGAAAAATCAGCAAACTGGGAACAGTTCAGTACTTGGGAATTTCCTCAGAGAGATGTTGTGGCAGTTCAAAATCAGCTCCAGACCTGCCAAAATCTCATGACCTCAGCTGCAGGCAAGAGCTGAGTTGATGGATTCCTGGCTTTCCTGTGGTGTAAGTGAAATGGCAGAGTAGCTAATCTTTTCTCTTCAAAAACTTTACAAAGTTTGTCGGCAATCCATTCCCCTGTTAGCGGGAACTCTAAACTCATCCCATTTTCTACCTTCTTCCACCCTCATTCACCAAATTTTTGTCCTGTATATTTTGAAGTCAGCAGAAGATAAGATGATAAAGAGTTGACTACAAAGTGCTTCTGAAGGACTGGTGAATGGAAATTGTGGTCACAGGGAAGTGTCTTGAGTCTGCTTTAAGGATACAGCATATACTGTATTATCCATCTCTTGTTTAAACAATAGGAAGAGGCAAAAACAGTTTTCAAAGCTCAGTGTGGTTTTGGGGATAGGAGTGTTGAAAGAATATGGGTTTTTCCAATACATACTGATGCATGTTTCATATTTCATATCATTTATTTTTAATAAAAACTGTTTCAGCTATGTTTAATGTCCTTGATAGTGTCAAAAGGTTGAGAAAGGCTGCATTAGACTGGCTCCCCCATTTTTATTTTTACTAGAATAATTCTATGAGGTAGGTTAGGCTAGGTAGTGACTCAAAGTCATCCAGTGACATTCTTCAGCTGTGTGGACTCAGCAAAGCTGAGGCAGACTGAAGCTGGGCAAAGGTGTTCGAGCATGAAAGTAGTGTTTTCCATGCTACTACAGCAGAAAATCTCCCAAGTGGGCATTCTAGGGTACATAGAGAAGCTTTCAGAATTAGCAATCAGTTGGCCTCCAGTTGGCCTGGCAGATCTGCTGCAGGGCCACTCTTCCCACTGATCACTGGCCTCTTTGCTTCCAAGGATATTTTGGATGTGGCTGCAAGAGAGACTGGGTACCTCTCTTCCACAGTCTATTTTGGAAATGAGAATATCAGTCTCATATAAGACTGAGTGCAGGTCTACCTGGAGATTGATATTCCCATTGGTAAGCACACACACACAAAATAACATTATACAGCACTTTCTTTTGAATACAAAGTACAGGCTGCAGTTGCCATTTGATAAAGTATGACATTGAAGAAAAGGATGTTAGATTTTCCTGAATATGCTAATTGTATTAATTTAACCTGAGACGGTTCAGAATGGGAGACATTTGGTAGGTGTTGATGGAATTCTGATCAGAAAATGTTACCAGCTCTTTCAGCAATCCTGGAGTGTCTGTTAAAAGAGCCTTTTGGATCTCATTAATAAGGAGCTTTCCCTGGTTTCTTGATAGCCATTTTCGGAGCCAGAAGCATACTGCTAGTGACGTGGCTCAATAAACCCACTGAATAGTGTTCTCATTTCACCACTTGATAAACAGAAACCATTTTTCAGTGAAGTGAAGATGCAGAAAGGAGTTAATCCCAGAAACCTATGGAGACCACCAGCCTGCTAAACCTGTCCAGTTGTCCCTCTCATGTACAGAAGAAGGAATGTGGTGACATAGTTTGGGAAGGGAAATGACAGCTAGGAACCTACCAGTTGCTGCCCTGAAATTATCCTGAATTATATTCTTTGAGAGCAGTAGCACTGACTGGCCTCATTGATGAAGTGAAGCAAAGGTAAACTGCAGAGGCAGCACTTTTTAGATTGATATAAAAGGACAGAAGGAAAGCATATTACCATTGCTGTGTAGATGCGCTGTATGAAGCAAAGAATTAGCTGTACATATAATATTTTCTTCTTCTTTTCTTTTTTAGTAATGAAATTTTAAAAATTAATAACCATAAAAACATAAAAGCTCTCAAAGCCTCCTATATGTCATAATCATTCTTCTAACAGCCTATTAAAATATAGGTCACAGCCCTTTAATTTTTAGATAGGAGAGGATATTTCATTGGCCTTCATTTTAAGACGCATGGACCTGTACAATCACCATCACAATGTTACTACCAATGGCTTTGTCCCTACTAGCCAATCATTGAGCTTAGAAATGTTCTGCTATTTACATATCTGGCAGTATATAAATTCATAAGTTGGGTGGAGCTGCAGACACTTATAGTCAAGAAGGCACACAAAGGAGAAACAGACTGAAACAATGTCTTCTGCATACAGAAGGAAGAGAAGGCTTCCAATTCCAGGAAGACAGAATCTGAAGAATAGAAGTAGAAAGACTCAGCCTATGAAGAAAAAGCGTTATTTCAAGCGTGGGGGGCAGGCAAAGCAGAAACCAGTCACAAAACATGGAAAGAGCAATAATAGGAAACCAAACTCCCCCACTCTTAATGATTCCAAGACCTTACAACAGCTGCGAAGGGACAACATGTACATGACAACCAAGGCCAAAGGGATCATGATTTCCTTTGTAAAGAACCTTTACAAATGGGTGTCCGTTGAAGCTGAACGCTTGCGGAGAGAAAGGAAACGCTCCAGCATTGGCTTCTTAGAAATGCAGACAGCTCTGAAGAGTGTTATGCCAGGAAAATGTAGTAAATGCATGGCAAACACCTCTAAGGGCGGGGGTTCTCGCTGTATGAAGGTGTCCTAAAGAAAAAGTTCTCCCCTTCACCCTGGGGTGAGAAGGAAAGAACAAGAAAGGGAGAAGGGAGATGAGTATACCAGAAACACCCCATAACCCAATTTATATTGCCAAGAAACATGTATTCTAACCCTCAAAATATGGCAATTCTTCTACATGGATGGAGTTAAAAACAGAACCAAATGAAATAGTCAAGCTTGGGTTCAGCTGCATCATCACAGCAAATAGCACAACTCCAGCCAAATATTTAGATCACTTGAAGTTCAGAAGTGGGTAAAGAAAAACAAGCCAACTATAAGTAAGAGAGACATTGTGAATCAAAGATCCTAACATGCAGAACATATAACCAGCCTGCTAATGCATTCTTTTGTATTAGAGATATGAAAGATTTCCCATCCTTTACAATCGAAGAATTGTATTATGAATCGTTATTCTGAGGGCCTTATAATAAATGCAATTTTTTTTGAATATTGGAGATCTTTGTGTTTTTCCAATATGTTGTACAAATAAACTTAGCTGAGGTTTTAAGAAAGTTGCTATTCTCAGGGGAACTGAATGTATAAATTTTGGGGAAAAAACTGTCTCATTTATGTAATCAAAGATAGGAAGTTAATGCTAGTCCTCCTATAAATGCTAGCTCTAAAAGGCAAAATGTACCCCTGCCCTGACATACCCAGTGTAGTTGTTATGATTACACCTTAATCTTTTAATTCAGAGGTCACTAATGATCAGCTTCCCGATCATTCTAAAACATACCTCTCAGCATCCCTCATTAACCATGCTAGCTGGGCCTACTGGAAATTACGGTTCAGCTCTATATGTTCCCTATAGCTGTTCAAATGGCTGCATCTCCCTCAATATGAGGGATCTTCTTTTTGGTTTATTTATCGCCCTTCTACTTTTTTAATGAATAGGTTTAATGAGAATTCCGTGTTTCCACTACCATTCAGTATAACAGTGCTTGCAACCACATTTAATATAGTGTGTACAGTGCAGGATGAATGTCCACAAGTGTTAAATACTTTCCTTAAAATTTTATTTTGATAATTGGTTAATAATGCAGTGCTATCAAATGTCTTCCCAGACATTTAATTCAATGTGGCTTATTCCCAGTTTACTGAGCAAACAATTGCAGCTTTAGCAGGTACAGGAAAAAAAAAAATCACATTGTCAAGTTGCATGTTTTGAAAATGAAATGTCACTGCATTTGAAATTTAATTAGTTTTACCTGAAAATTAAATTTTACTAGTTCTAACATAAATTGTAATTGGATTTATAAAATCGTCTTGTATATCACCATCTTCATTCTCAGTTTTTATACTTACTTGTGTTACTACTTTTTCTTCTTGTACTTGTTAGTAGCTGCCTTGGATTCTTTTTTTTTAAAGGATGGATTTAAAAAGGTTAAAAGTAGTAATAAAACATTGCACACATAAACAGAGGGCTCTCAAAATGTGAAATGGAGTTTTCAAATATGATGACTTACAAAGTACATTTGCTGAAGCATGGGTCTTGCCCATGCTTAGATGCGAGATCGCTTAAGAGTCTGCTGTTACTTAAAAGAATGAGGTAGACTGGCAGTGCCAAACTTCAAACTCTTCTATCAATCCAGCTGTCTAACCTAGATCCCAGACTGGATTATATCACCTTATGGCTGGGCTACTTCTACTGAGGGAGCAGAGCTTTGCATCTTTAGCTTGATAACAAATAGAAATACACAAGCTATAAACAATTATTCAATCTTAGCAGTATATAAAGTATGGTATAAAGTATAAAGAGCCAGTTTGGTCTAGTGGTTAAGGCAACGGGCTAGAAACCAGGAGACTAAGAGTTCTAATCCTGCCTTAGGCATGAAGGCCAGCTGAGTGACCTTGGGCCAGTCACTCTCTCTCAGCCCAACTCACCTCACAGGGTTGTTGTGGTGGCGAAAATAGGAGGAGGAAGGAGTATTGGGTGTGTTCACTGCCTTGAGTTATTTATAAAAATAATGAAGGCGGGATAGAAAATAAATATCAAAAAAGATCAGTCCAGACTTACCAACCCTTTGCCTCAATATTAAATTTTTATTTCCATGAAGACTGGTGTATGAAAAAATTTATCAAGGTAATTAATATAAACGGCAAGTCCTAATACTTAATAAAATAAAAATGAAATATTTCAAAATTCTTTCTTTAGAATGTCCAGAATCATCTTATTGGTTCTAGTATCTTCAAATAAGCAGTATAGTTAAAAAAAGACTTACAAAAACCTTGTGAAATACTTAAAGATCTGACTGAATTTGAAAAACTTGCAGTACAAAAGAACAATTATTCAATATTGTTATTGAAGTATGACTCATAAACCAAAACAAGGTAAACAATGTATGATTAAATAGATGCAGAATTTAAATTGGGCAAGTGATATATAAGAATGGGAATATCAGTAGAAGACAAATACTAAATTCACTGTAAATATTATTTAGATAAAACTGATACAAGATGTTTTATTGTTGGTATATTACTTCAGTGCTAATTGGCAAAATACTTAATTCATTTACAAAAACAGTTGAAAATGCAATAATCAGGTCGGATCATTCTTTTATATTTGGTGGCAGTGCACAACAATTCTGGAAGATGATTTATCATAGAATAAAACACATTTTAAAGGTTGAATTCTCTTTCCTACTAGTTATTTTTCTGTCAAACTTTACTAAATATTACTCAGCCATCCTCCTGCAAGATAGAGAGATGGACTATGAAAAGATCTTTGTCCCAGCTGAAAGACCATAACAAAAGACTGAATATAAGTATCTGTTGAGCCATCACTTTAGATTCAGTGCTATCCAGATGATAAACTTTATAACCCTACAAAGTGTACCAAATAAGCTTTCTATATAATAACAGCTGCCAGGATATGCTAGGCTTTTTATTGGAAATTCCAGGTTACCTCTTTAGAAGAATGGCAAATTAACCTGTGGGATCAATGTATCAGTATCAAAAATAACTTCGTATCTGAAAAACAAGTTTGACATAGATTTTAATTCAACTTGGAAACATGTATGTATTATAACTCTACATATCTGAAGTTTGTGTTTCTCTCAACATGGGGCTTATATATATTATCTTCCACCTGAATTGTTCAATAAGGCTAGAATTTTTAGACTTGATACAAACTTCTCTTAATTAATATTTATGAATGTTAGTAGTTAATTGTTAATAGTTACCTATAATTATGATTATTATAGTAGCTATTTATGTAATTACTGATTTATTCCCAATAATGGTTTTGAAATATCAAATTAATACAAGAAACTTTAATATCCAGCACTGACCTAATGTTACATTGAATGTTTAATTTAATTTTATACAACTTGTAAATTTCTCTCTTGTATTTCCTCTTGGTAGTGTTTTTAAATATTCTTTTCTTTTCTTTTCTTATTCAGCTTTGGCTCTGCCCAACTCCAGAATGGCTATGGGCAGCTCACAAAATAAAACAGCAGATACAGTAATGTAAATTTTAAAAAACACAATAAGAGAAACAACGCAATGGCAGTCTAGACCACATCAACACAAAAACAAGAAGTATCAATCACCTGTAACAAGCGTGCACCCTGACCCAAGGCCTGGGAGAACAGCCAGGTCTTTAAGGCCCTCTAGAAAGCAGTCAGAGTGGGAGCTGTCTGGATCTCAGAAGGAACTCATTCCAGAGGGCAGGTATCACAACAGAGCAGGTATGCTTTGTGGGACCTGACAGATAACACTGTTTGATCACTACTAAAATAAATAAATATAATATTTAAAGAAGACCCTGCTGTCTGCTATCCTAAAGATAAAAGTGGGACAAACATCTAGGAAATATTGTGTACTTATTCAGTTCAAACTTATTCAGATCAATGACACAGAAGTATGCACATTCAATAGAACAAGCAGGATCTGAAATAAGATCCTACAATGTAAATAGTTCCTGTGAGCAATTTTTTTCTTATTTTCATTTATTTGCCTGTTTAAAGTATTGTATCTTGCATTTTTATATTTATGTATTTATATTTATATTGTATTTATTTTAATGATATTTTAGTCTTTTATTTTTAACTGCTCGTAAATTGCCCAGAGTCATCGTAATACGAGATGGGTGGGGAAGATATATGATAAATAAACGAATAAAATAAATTGTTTTTTTTTAATCTGCAAGCCTTGTAATTTCCCAGTCTTTCTGCCTTCTGGTTGGGGAATCACCAATGGTCCCTAGATCCAAAGCCAATATTCTAACCAAGCAGTCACGGTACAATTTACAGAAAGGGAAGGCAAATTTATTCCAAACGACTTTTTATGAATATCAACGAGTGTGATGGTGGTGGTGGTGATGATGATGGTGATAGCAGAGCCCCTTCACCCATACAGAAAGAAAGCTTATTTCTCTTTCAGCAACACTGCCTTGGCTTAAAAGATCTGATGCTTGATATTACAAATAAAGGGAAATTGAGAATTTCATTAGGTATTATGTTTTCAATCCTGGATTTTACAGAAACTCATCTAAAAGTAATCAGGTTATGGAACAACATGGATTATAATACTAATTAGATAAAATAAGCAATGAGTGAAGAGTGGCAACTCTTTCACTGTTTGGTGAAAGTAAGATCTTTTGTTACACCCCCATTGGTATTAAACTCCATTATATTTGCATTAACATTTCAGAACATTAATGCTCAGGTTGCATATTAGTGCCTTGTAGAAAAAAAGTCCTTTTTTTAAAGTTCTTTTTTTAATTTGATGCAAAAGAATTTGCTTTGGAAATTTATTTATTATTCAAATTTTGTTACCGCCCATCTCCCCCAAAAGAGAAACTCTGGGTGGTTAAATTTAATTCAGAGAATAAAAGAACTCTATGAAATTCTTATCTCTGTGGTGTGGTGTGCTTGTTCTTATTTAGTTAAAAAGGATTGGTCAACTAGGCAAATGTCTTATCTATTGTACCAACTTTCCAGTGGTCTGCAGTCTCCCTTCCATGGAGATTTTCCAACAATGGTGCTGCCATCCTTGCTAAGGGAGAATCTTGCACATGAGAAATTCTTAGAGCATTATTCCTTACCTGGATAAGTTTAAAGAAATCATTCACCCAATTTCTCTGTGCACAAATGAAGGTCTTTTGTGTCCAGCTTTAGTTTTGTCTGATTCTATAATTCATGGGAACTGGAATCCAGATTCCTTCAGTCTAAAGCCAATTCTCCTCTGCAAGACTCTCTTTTTTCTTTTCATTATTTTTTTTTAAATTATAATATTATTATTAAAGAAGGAAAAGAAGAAGAAGAAAATGGACAACTGAAAAGAAAAAGAAAAAATAGTTGATGCAGAGATAAAATATCAGTAAGTGGTCAAAGAAGTTACTGAAGTTGTACTGTTAGTGCTAAGTGTATCACTGATGAAAAATTAACCATAAAGACAAAACACATTGTTATTTCTGACCATAAGGAAAAGAATTTTAAAGATCTTTTTGAATCTCTGAGCTGACTGCCAAAGTCTCCACTATTTTGTTATTTAAAGATACAAGAAAAAAAAAGGAGGAGGAGGAGGAGGAGGAGGAGGAGGAGGAAAACTATTAAAAACGTATTTCCCTCTTTCTTTTTTGAGCTCCCCTAGAGCCAGACTTGGGAGTCACATCTCAACCTTTATAAAATTGGCCTGAGATGTTTAAAATAACTACTAAATATATGAATTGCTTTTAGTTTGCTTTTTCTAGTATAGAAAATCTAGCTCCTACACTAACTCCTGTTCTTCTTGAGTTCTTCCCCAGGACTTCGAAGTACTGGCCCTTCCTTCTCCTACCTGCTTTTTAGGAGCATTTCACTGTAACAAATGATTCACAGGTTCTTTAGTAATAAGGGCCTTTCTCGGATATGTTAGACAAGATAGAAGAGAAGATCTTAAAAGAATAAGCTTCTGAGTGTGCCAATATCTCTGAATGCTAAAAATCTAAGCTCTCCCAGCCTCAAGTAATCTGAAATGGAGGTTCAACCGTAATAAATTCACACAAACTGTTTGGGGAGGAAGGAAGGAAGGAAGGAAGGAAGGAAGGAAGGAAGGAAGGAAGGAAGGAAGGAAGGTTGTTTCAAAAGAAGGAGAAATCTCAGCTAGAATAATGTCTCTGGCAGTCAAAGACTTAAACTACTTTCCATATGAGAAATTCATCAGAATGTTGCCTTCAAAGGTACCAAATATGCAGTCACAAGTTTTAAGCCTTAGAAGGGCAAAAGGGGTGGGGGGAGGGGGGAGGAATTCTTTCTGACCAACCCAAGATAAAATTAATTTCTGTAATTCAACAGGTCACTCCTGCAGCTACTATTTCTGCATGGAAACATACACATTCCATACAGCAACATAAAGAGGTGAAGTGATTTCTCTTGTTTTTGTATAGGCAGGCTGGTGTTGCAGAAGGTGCACACAAGAGAAAGAAGGCATTCATCTTGCAAAAAGGGAGGAAAAGAGAGAAAAAAGGGGGAAGTAACAACAAGAAAACACTACAACCAGGCAACAAGGACCAAAAGGCCAGATGAATCCCTCTGCTCCAAATAGTTTTTACTCTTTTGTATCTGACACAAAAGTAGTAGTTGAGCACTTGTAGTCATTAACCACAAAGGGAAGTCTACATTGTACTCCACTTGGAAGGGGACATAATTTCTTCTATTTAAGGGAGTTAGACTTCACTATGGTAACATCTCCTTTTGCTGAAATGGAAAAAAAAATCTGATAGTGAGGGCAGTGATGAGGGCATTGCTGTTATTCAGCTGAATCAAAGGATGATTGTTTATTTCATGAGTGCCCCCCCAAACCCCCCACCACCACCACAGCCTGTATATCAGTGATATCTGTGTTTACTCAATTGCTAGAAAGACCATTGATGGAGCAAAAACCCATATCACTGATATAAAAAGGAAGTTCACAACAAGAACGGATACATTTTTGCAAGTTTCACATATTCCCATTGACAGATTGAAACAGTGTAGATCAGCTATTCCCTTCCTAGTGCTCACCAGAGGTGGTGGACTTCAACTTCCACAATTCTCTGCTTGCATAGCTTTTGGTTGCTGGCAAAAGCTTGAGATCCATCTAGAATGTGATATCTGTCTTCCACTCTGGGTTCATCCACACAGTCTGCTTACCATAGTACAAAGATGCCTCAGTTAAATTTGCTGAAGGTATATCCTCAAAACAAAGTCTCCATCTTGTAGGCAGCCCACTGCTGAGGCAGGCTGAAGCCAGTCCAAGGTGTTCTGGTAGGAAAGTAGTCAGAAGAAGTTCTCCCATCTGGACAATCCATGGCACATGGAAGTGGAGATTGAGATGACACAGTCAGGGTTGGTGATCTGTTCAGTTACAATTGGCCTGCAGGTCTTCAGCCACTTTCTTTTTAAAAAAAGGTTGGTCAGCCATTTTCAGAGTGTAAATGTCATGAGTACTGATGGTGAGCAGGAGGGGGCCCCTATTCAGGAGGGAAAACGCATGCGTAGTACTGAGGAATTAAGCAGCCATTCAAAGAGACACAGATCAGACCCGCCTTAACTCTTGGGGTTTATCTGTCTGGGTTTTTCCCACGCTTCTTCAGTTTGTTAGGATTTTCTGTCTAATGTAGCAGTAATAAAACACTAGAGACCTATTCCTTGTCTCAGCGTGGTTCCTGGCTGTTAGGACAGTAAAACTCTGAAATGGACTAACCTTTCCCCAACTTAACACATGTAACTGAAAGTGCAATCAAAAGAAATTGTCTCTTATGCTTCTTTAGTTTGTGCATTGGCATCTGCTCTCAAGGAAACCATGATTTTTCCCTTCCTCCCCTTATGGAATGTTCTTTTAATAAATCCATTCCATTATAGAATGGAACCTGATACTTATAGCCAATGTTTTCCATTCTTCTACCTTTTAGATGAATGTTGTTGTATGTATGCCTGCTGTGATCTGACACAAAAATCAAGAAAAATTATTTCTCAACCTCCAGCTTTTCAGCAATACATCCAGTGGTGGCATTTCACCTGCATAAATCTGAGTGACCACTAGATAGCAACCAAGAGAGAAAATAATAATTTTGAGAAATTATGTGGAGGTACCCAAGAGCACCCCACAATGGATCACCTCAGCACATCAAAACCCCGTTCTTGAATACTGACTGCAAAGCTTATGTAATGTCTGGGCTGCACAAATCTAAGAGAACACCTTGTTGCACTTAAGAGAGGGGAACTCTTTGCTGTCATCTCTTTGCTGTCATCTTTGCTAAGTCAATTGACTGAAAGGTTGACAGTCCTTCAAGACAATTTTTTAAAAAAAAATTGCATGGAGTGCCTGGACCTTACAAGCACCACTTCCCTGGCACGCATTTTGTATGGTGATTGGTGGCAGATTTTCTTGGATTTGGTGATGCTCAAATTTCAGCCAAGAAAAAACACAAGTCACTGTCCAGCAAACCAGCTGTGTGGATGAGCTCAGTAGATCTACCTTGCAGTACAATCCACATTTACATCACAGCAGACAGATTAGTTGTGAGCCAAGTGGTGAAGAAGGAAGTAAAGAATTAGAATTACTTTCAGGAGATGCTGATTTTGTAGGGCAACTTGACCTGGACCATTACCAGCCATACCTGTTCAGGGATAATTTCTGACTGGTTCACTGTATTGAACTCCATTGCAGTGCTGTTGGTTGACCTGTGAGATGTTCTTTTGTACTTGAGTCAGGCCTTGCTTGTCACTTCAGGCTGTCTGCTAAGGCATGTCACATGATGAAGAACATGCCCATTTTCCTCTTTTGACAAAATACAAAAACACACAAGTATACGTATTTTAATTTCACTACTACCACCAGGGTGTCATGCTATTGTTCAATACTATATAAATGTAGTACAATTCAATTATAAGTGCAACAGTATAAAAATAAAGAACGTAACTAATACAATTATCAGAAAATTAGGAAGGGAAGGTTACAGAAGGAGAGAACATGATAGAGGCCTCAGACTGTGCAGTCAAAAAGAAAAGGTTTGAAATGGTATTCTATGGAATAGTCTTCCAGAGGCTAGGTTGGCTCCCATTCTAACAGGTTTCTGGAAACTGGTTAAAACTGAACTTTTCTGGAGAACTTTTGGAGGATGCTTGGCTTTGACACCATCTATGATTATCTTTGGTTTATTGTTTTACTGTTTACGTTTTATGAGTTTTATATATTTATGTTACATATTTTTATACTTTTTATTATGTTAACCAAGAGTCTGTTATTGATTATGGTGGTAAAGAAAATTAATGAATAAATAAGACCACATCAGTTAAGTATAAGGGAAATGGATGCTTACATCATTTCTGAATAAAGGGACTAACCAGATGCCCATGGCTAGCAGAGTGCAATACACAAGCATGCTCACACTGCACCAAAAACTCACAGAGTAACCAGGGCAGGATAACCTCAAGATCCTAAATGCTAAGAGCAGTTTGAACTGTTCTCTATCCTAACCAGTAGCCAATGAAAGGCTCTACTATGGGTTCACAAGAAGACTGGGGAAGGTTACTCAGTTCTCAAATGCACAAAATTATCTGTCTTTGTAGTAGAGATTAAAAACAGGACCTCACCCAAGGGACGGGACCAATGACAATAGCTGAGGCTGAAGTCCTGTTAAAAGGCATTGCCCAAAACATCATCATAACAGTATTTTCCATATGTATTAAATAAATTACCAGGCCAGGTCAAATGACCAAGAACTTGGCTAAGGAAAAAGAAGAAAAATGTCTACAAAGAAGGATAGGAGGCAGAAGCTTCATTTAAAACTTGATTTGGATTTTTTGTACCCATGAATGTCTCCAGCTTACTTGCTATACACACCTACATAATTTTCATGTTCTCCCTATAAGCACCTCATTAACCTTTAGTAGTAAATGCTGTGGGCAGTCAATGACTAATTCATTCATTCTTATTTGCCTGCTTTTTCCACCACCTTTTGGCTGTACATTGTGAATTTTTCTGGAGTAACTAAAAAAATGGTTAGGTTGGATAAATTGCTGAAAATGATTTCTATCTTGTCAAAGTGATAGTATAGTTATATGCACACACAGGTATGTACACACACACAAGCACTGCTGAGACTTTTATATAAATCAGTTCTTAATCAAATCCAAAACAAGTTCAGGGTTGAGGTATTTGCACATCATTTGTCTGTTCAATGGCCCATGAAAGTTTCATCCTATCCTATTCAGTTTGATCTTTATAGGATTCATTATTGCTGTGCATCATCATATATGTATGAACATGCCAAGAGACTACAGATTACAGTCCTTATTAAAATCATCTACAGGCACTAATCTGGATTCTCCTGAGCACTCAAAACCCAGTCTATACATGCAGTATAAAATAAGACAAGGTGTGACAAACGAATATGCTACTTGATATTTTATTAACCTAGTATAACCAGAAATTCAGGTCATTAATATGCTGCACTGTATGTTGAACATTCTTTGCTTCCCTATTATTTCCTTTGATCACTCTGGGGCAAGATTGGGTATCTAATGCCACTGGGCTATCTTCACTTTTACCTGCTGTTTTGAACAGGCCTGGTATTTTCAATATGTTTATGACAAATTTTAGGAAGGAAAATAAAGGAGCCAAACATACACTCCAAAGATCTGAAAGATGAACAATGCTTGTCTGGAAGCCTTAATATCAGGCAAAATATCCTTTCCGTGGCTCAGGACCATTCTGGGAGGAGTGAGGGCTACAATTTTGGTACAACCATATTACCTATGTAGGTGGGGCTTTTTTCATGGAGTCTGGGGGTTCTGTTCTTTGAATGGCAAAGTGCTGGCAACTGTGGTTAATATAAGTCTGATAAATCAAATACATACATTTTAGGCTATGTTATAGTTTTAGTCTGTTTCCTATTTCAAAATGGCAGCAATTTTACCTATCAGTTTTGATTGCCTAGTTGTACCCACTATTTTGACACCATAGACCCCCCCACACACAGATGTCCTTCTCTCCAAGAGCTGTAAAAAGGGACACAAGGGCCATATGTGACCCTGAGGACACAGGTTACCCACTGCTATGCTGGGATAAATGGCTTAATGGGTTATTGATCTTACACATTTAGCCCACCCAAGCATAAAGAATTACACACAAAGTAGGTTCGAAAGTAAGCAAAAGGAAAAGTCTTCCTCAAAATAAATATCTATCATATAATTAAAGCTATTCCACATACTAAGGGAATAAATAGAGTACTAGCTTTCTAGAACAGAAGTTGGGTGCAGCAATTCCTTGGTAGCTTCCTGTTGGCTGCACCCAATGTACTGACAATAACATCATGTTGTTATCATGTTTGTAAACCTGCCACTGTGGCATGATCAACAAATTGTGATTTGTTGATACAAAATTATGGCTTAGTAATATGTGAACCTTGAGAATCAGTTTGGTGTAGTAGTTAAGGTACCAGGCTAGAAACCAGGAGACCGTGAGTTCTAGACCTGCCTTAGGCACGAAGACAGCTGGGTGACCTTGGGCCAGTCACATTCTCTCAGCCCTAGGAAAGAGGCAATGGCAAACCACTTCTGAAAAACCTACCAAGAAAACTGCAGGGACTTATCCAGGCAGTCTCTGACAATTGGACACAATTGAATGGATTAAAAAAATGTGTGAACCTAATTATTGGCTCTGGGCTTGAAGCTTAATACAGTAGATCATAGCATCCTAACATGAAATGGCATGAACAGCCATCAGTTATTGCTGCAGGGACACAGATGCATAGACAATTCACTGATTTTCTATCTCTGTTTAATTGAGTTCATCTGAGGAGAGGGAAGAAAGGGAAGAAGGAGAGGAGGGGGAGGGGGAGGGGGAGACTGCTGAATGCTCCTGGCTTTTTCCTGAATGCTGCTGATTAACTATTGTACTGTTGATCACTCTAACTGTCCATTGTGCACGGACATTGCTTCCTGTTGACCTGCTTCCTGTTGACCAAGTAGAGGCAGTTTCAGAGAACATATAAGGAAGCCAACTCCTCAGACAGCAAACTTAATGAGTAAGCAAGGGAAATATATAAGGGAGACCCCAAACAACCTGGATGGTGAAGGAAGTTTTGTGGTCATCTGCAAGGTATGTGCAATGTTTGTCCTCCTGTCAGAAAGGAAACCAAACTACATCTGTTGGAAATGCAAGCTTGTATCATTATTGGAGGAGAAGATAATAAGGAAAGAGTTTCTACAATACAACATAGCAGGGAAGATGAGAAGTTCCTGCATAGAATAGGTGAAGCTTCTCCAGAGGGGCAGAGAGACAAGAGAAAGCAGGGAAAGGAGGGGCAGAGAAAGGGGGCAGAGAAAGGTGAGTGAATGCCAGAAAAGCAAGTGACAGTATGTTTGACACTGAAGCAAGAGGATTGGGTGGCACTCAACCCGTTTCAAGCTCTTGCTTCAGAAGATAATCCACGGCTACTGGTATAAGCCTCACCAACTCCAGCTTCACATAACAGGGTGGATTATATTTGGGCCACTATGGATCAAAGGGCATTTTGAGGAAAAAGAGGTGTGTTGCGGTGATGGGCGGTTCCCTGCTGAGTGGAACTGAGGATGCATAGGGAAGACTTTGTATTATGCCACAGGGGATGTATTGTCTTTGAATATATTCATAACTATCCCTTCCTACTGTTAGGAATACAGAAGAGTCAGACTTATCTAGTGGCATTCACAAGAGCAGAGTTTGATGAATTCACATGGAAGGTATGTTAGAACCAATGGCTTGAAATTCTGAAGGAGAAAAGTTTCAGGATAATTCTTAAAAAAAAAGAAACTAAGAGTACAATTGCAAACAGTTCCTACAAGAAAGAAAAATGAGAACTACTAAAGAAATCAGTGTGGATAGACATAGACCTTTCTAAAAGAAAGGAAAAGGGAACATAAACAGGCAATAAAAAGAGATGCATCAATAGAAAGAGATGTAGTCACTAGAAATATTAAGGTTTGTGTCTGATACGTTAAAGCTCAGAATGAGCTGAGGCCTGTGAGAAATGTTCCAAAAATAATAATAATAAAGGCTTCTTTGGTTATATCAGAAACAGAAAGAAAGACAAGATGCTACGGGTCAGTTGTGAGCAGAAAGGGGTGAATCGGTAACAGGTGATAGTGAGAAAATAGAACATCTTAACTCATAGTTTATGTCTGCCTTTTCTTAGAATTGAAATAAAGCCTGGTTGGCTACCACTGTGCTGCTAGTGGAAAGTGGAAGCTGCAGCTCAGATTAGTCAAAGAGAGAGTAAAAGCACGTTTAGTCAATCTAAATGGGTTCAAGAATTCAAATCTCCAGATCGGATGAAATACATCCTAGCAGGAACTAATGTAGGTGATTTGCAGAAATACTAACTGGAATCTTTGAGAACTCCTGGAAAACTGGTGAGGTCCCAGAAGACTGGAGGAGAGCATGAGTTTCCCCTATCTTCAAAAAAGGGAAGCAGGACTCCAAAAATTACAGAACTCTCAGCTTGACATCTCTACTGGGTAAAGTTGTCAGGCAGTTTATTAAACAGCATATTTGTGAGCACTTGAATAGGAATACAGTAATTAACAAGAGCTTACCATGGGTCTGACTCAAGCAAGTCATGCAAGACTAAATTTATCTCTTTTTCTGACAGAGCTACTAGCTTAATTAAGTAAGGGAACAGTGTGGACACAGTTTACCTTGGCTTCAGCAAAACATCTGACAAAGTCTCCCATAATATAGTCACTAATAAAATGGTAAAATATGGCTAAATAATAGAACCGTTAGATGGATTCATAATGGCTGAATGACCATGCTAAAAGAATACTCACTAATGGCTCCTCACTTGACTGGAGAATAGTATCAAATGGAATGCTACAGGACTCTGTGCTGTTCAACATTTTTATTAATTACTAGAATTAAGGGGTTCAGGGAATGTTCTAGTAGATTACAAACTGAACACAAGCCAACAGTGTGATGCATCTGCATAAAAGACAAATGTGATTTTGAGATGTATTACAGGAGCCTAGAGTCCAGCCCATGGGAAGTAATTGTCACATTCTACTTTGCCTTGGTTTAAAAAGGACATTGACAAACTGGAGTGAGGGCTATCAAGATGGTGAGGCCATGGGAAACAAAGTCCTATAAGAAACAAATAGTTAAGAAATAGGGTATATTTAGCTTGCAGAAAAGAAGACTGCAGTGAGATAGGATAGCAATCTTGAGATATCTAAAGGGCTATCATATATAGGAAGGAGTCAACCAATGGGCTGAAAGTACAGGGAAGAAAATTCAGGTTAGATACTGAGAGGAATTTCCTGATGGTCAGCAGTTAACCAGTGGAATAGATTGCTTCATGAAGCGGTATGCATCTCTTCACCTGAAGTTTTCAGAGAGAGACTGGATAGCCATCTGTGTAAAAAGTTTGGCATATCTTGCATTGAGCATGGGCGTGGACTAGATGACCTCTGAGATCAGTGCTGATTCTGTTGCTCTATGATTAGACAACAGCGCTGCTTGCAAGGGTTGTGTGATTTCCAAGCTGACTCTCCGTGGAGCAAAAGACATTAAGAGCAATCTATCTGAGCAGTGAGAATATGGAATGTAACCAGCAATACTCTTGAAAGTACAGTTGGCAACTCTTGAATATCTAAGTTGCTAAGTCTGAATAGAAGTGGTAAGCATTGTCTGAAGCATTAAAAATAGTAATGATAGAACTGATATAAACACAGAAATATTTAGGAAGCCGAAAATGGGCCAGGTTTCCCATGAGTGAATGATCCAGTCAGCAGCTTTGATCCAAGGCAGTCCTTCCCCTTCTCTTTCATATTACACTAACAAGAATATCAAACCCACCCCAGGCATTCATTGAGTCTGCTTTTTCCCAGTCTTATGCAATACCAAACTGGGCCGATCACACACATGCATACAACACTCAGGGCCACTGGGGAGTTAAGACAATCAAGCCATGCAGCTGCCTGTTGCTCAAGAAAAACCAAACCTTTTGCTAAAAATAAACAATGACACTGTTACTTTAAAAGGAGTGCAGTGGTGCATCCCACAGATTAAGAATCTTACAATGAAAGTAAAAATGGGACACTTAGTCTGGAAATCTGTAGCATAAAAAGTGAAATCAGACCATCAATATGGCTCACACCAGAAGTGAATGGCAAAGCATACCAATACAATTGGACACTGATTCTGCAGTATCAGTTATATCACTGCATAAACGTGGGCAGCATTTCAGAGATGCTAAACTAAAGACATCAGAAGTACAACGGACACACACATACACACATACACACACAAATACATACATACACATTTATACTTGAGAAAAGATCACTTAAATTGGAATTATACCTTGGCTACAAAATACAATAACCAGCGAAGCACATTTGTCTTATACGCTGTGCAAACTGGTGGAGCCACAGTTTGGAGCTCTGACTGGCTAAGGAACTACTGCTGAATTGGAGTTCCATCAGCAACCCATGTGCTGTACTTCCTATCACATAGACTACTGAGAGTAAGCTAAAGTTATTGGCTGATGCTGCACTTGTGTTCAAACATGATACTGGCACACTCACGCACATCAAAGGAAAAATAGTATTATAGGAGAATGCTATACCTTAGTTTCACAAAGCATATTTGGTTCTTTATGCCTAAAGTTATGTGATATCACAACACAGTTTCTACAGCAACAAATCAAATGCCAGTGTGGTCTAACTGTATATTCAAGATTGGACCTTCTCAATTCTAACGTGAGAACAAATATTCAGGACAAACAACTGAAACAACATGAGCAATGTTACTACACGGAAGTGTGATGCTGCTCCATTGCATAAACAGTACAAACAAGAGTCTACAGAAAGGAGTGTAAGTGATTAACCAAGATCAAAGGTAGACTTGGATTCCTTTCTTATACTGTAAAGGTGGTTCCTGATAACCTTTTGAGATGACCCGTTGGCCAGCTGAAGAAAACAGAGATACAGAAAGAAGTTGCAAATGATGTGGTTGGAGATTCAACTGTAATTCCTCAATATCCAATAGTACCTACCCCCAAAGTAAGTTCACAGACAATAATTGCCCCATGGTTGCCAATATCATTGAACACACCAAGCATTCTTGTCTGTGGTGACGGATCTTATGCCATTCATATATGTAATCCACAACAGTGTAGCAATAACCTTGAGGAACATGAGAAAGAGGTGCAACCAAGACAAGAGACAGGCAAAAGAAATTTGAGTCTGAGGCAGAAATTTAATTTGAGAAAGCATCTCAGACTTGACCCTTCCTAGTCCTCTTGAAGATAAAGGGAGGGAGGGAGGAAACATATTCAGACTTGAAAGATTCTATTATTGTAACCTTATAATAAAACTAGTATTAGCTTTCATAACTATGGTTTCCTAGTCTGGTCTTCCTCAAAGGGCTGATATACACTATCTAGATTTGTAAACATAATATGATCTTTATCTTGGTGGGAAAGGAATGTTATTATTCATTATGAATTTTTATTGTTGTTCAGTTATCAGCTATACCTGTGATTCTTGCCAATGCACTGGAGTTAGTTCTTCTAGAAGTGTCAATAAAGCAAGCATCAAAAAACCCTACTCTTTACTCTAGCATCTTGTCTGATCAGTAGAAAAGACACAACACTTTTAATGTGCTTAACTTCACTGAGCTGTGTAGCTGTGTCCACTGCACCAGGTACATATACAATAAATTAATACCGCAGGGAAAAAAAACCTTATTTTTTTCAATAGAATAAATTAAAAGAAAAATCCATCCAGCTTCTCTTGTCTATGTGGATCGGTGGCTGCTCAGAGGAGACTTGACCTTACAGGGCCAATGATTCAGTAAAATAGCAGTTAAACAGTTACTAATAGATCACCAGCTGACTTTCCTACAGGGCTTTCAGAAGCTGTGCACACTGTATCTGTGTCTGTTTCAAAAACAGAAAATTTCAGAGAGTATGCTTGATGTCAGCTGCAAAAATCGTATTGAAACATAAGGCCAGTGTGTCAGATAGCAGTGGCACTGCATGAGAAGAAATTATTATTGTTTCACAGAATTTTTATTTGTACAAGCAATTCCACATTAGTTCTGCAGTTAGGCTATGCCTCAATATTATGCATTAATAGGCTCACTTTTTCAGCAGCTGATGACTGTAGTTCTAGGAAATTTATTGTTGCTATAAAACGAGTCTCTTTCTCTCTCACTCTCTCTCCTGCTAATTGACAAAGAGGCCCAGTAATTAAAGTACAATAAAAGTTTTCCAGTAATTAGTTTCTGTAGTTTTGTTACAGGCCATCAATTGTTCTTTAATAATACTGATTGTTAACATTCAGTAGTCAGTAGACTCTCAAAGCATTCTGGGGCACAGCCACTTCCAAACACTACACATTCCATTCCCATGAGGGCATTTGCATTCAGAGGAAAGTTAACCCTCTCCTTGGGTACTGTGCCTGTAAGATGGTTTTATGGATTTGGCTAAAACAGCTGAAATAACTAATTGCTGCAGGCAGGTTTAGTAGTTCTATGCTAGAGGGCATGGCTTCAGCTTGGATTACTTTGCCCCTGTTGAAAAACAGATGATGAAGAGGATGAGGATGAGGACCTAAATGCATTTCTCAAAATATTTGTTCATTCCTTTAGCTCCAAATGGCATTGCTCTGGAAGTTCTTCTTAGTTCCATTTTGCCAAGAAGGTAGAAAAAATGTTATCCTTTGGTGGCATTTTAGCTGTACATTTCAAAAATATTTCTTTCTAGCATCCAAACAGGCAGATAATGTGTGTAGGTACTCTAATAGCCAATAGTCATAAGACATGTGGGATTATATCAGTACTCACTGAAGCAAGTGTCTTGCAACCATCAATGTACATTATTGGACTGTCCAACTACTAAGCCCAACTCCATCTAAAATCATGTCTAGTATCCCAAACAGAATGCTTATTATTATATCCAGGCATCATGACTTAGCCACAAACTGGGAATATTGATGAGATTAGTTTAGTTGCCTAGCCCTAATTTTAAGGAATTTTTTTCCAATGGTGACTTCTCCAGGTGTGTTAGGTAGGAATTCTAAAAGTTGAAATCCGGCACATCTGGAGAGCAGGGGCATCCACAGGCTGTCTGTGTGTGTCTGTGCATGGCAGAATCAAAATAGCAGGCATGACCAGGGTGAGAGAAACGCCACTCCTTTTTACATGTATGCAATATGTGCAACATATGTGCATAACATTTGTTTATGTTAAAAGGTGTGGGAATTTATGTGCCCAATCATACACACCATTTTGTGTTGTTTCCCTTCCTTGAGGATGCCCCTGTCAGGAAGCATCACATAGAAGACTGTTTTTATTATTTTGTTGCTCTGACCTATCTCCTATGTTGTCTTCATTTCTGCTCCACACTGATCCACTTTTTTAACCAGATTAACATGATAATAAAGTATGAGATGGTACTAGTTCATGTGATATATTGGAGTGCCATTTAAGGGGCAGTAAATTCTGCAGTTCATTTTCAGTGCATCAGTTCTGCAATGCATTTTAACATAACACTTCTTTGAAAGTAAAGGATTGTAAAACATTTGTCTTGGCTGAAATTATTTTACAGTAGCTGGAACTTTTGTTCTAGCTACCAGATGTCCATGAAATGTATAGATGAACTTCAATTTACACAGATGAGTTCTGTGATGACCACATGAATAAGTGTGGGTAATCAAAAATGCTATTTCTGAAGAATGAGTTTTAGGGGAAGTAAGCATTATTTAAATTTAGTTAAATTGCCTAATGCTATTTCCCCCTCATATCTAAAACATAGATTGGCCTAGAAACTTCAGATTTGTTTAATGCAAGAGCCCGTGAAATAATCTAGGGAAGAGAGTGATGCACTGCTCAGGAATTATTCACATCAGAGTTAGAAATACAGTACAAGAGTGCTAAAGCAAGAACCATTATTTCTGGGGAGTGTGTAGAACATTCTGCTCCAGATAGTTGCAGGGAAAACAAATCCTCCTAATGTGAAAACTGTGCCATTTTCATCTATGCCCAACTGGAGATAATCATATTAAAGTATACTTGTGGCACAAATTATTATTGTTACTATTGTTATTATTATCTACACATAGTCTACCAAATAGTTCTGACTGGATTTGGTACTTTTGCCTATTAAATCCTTCCCAAGGATCTAGGATAGTTAAAGATATTGTTATAATATGCACTGTTCCAAATAAAGCAATTTTTTGTAACTGATGAGTTGAGATTGTGTCCATTCCTAATGTGGCTAAGTGCTTTTCCAGATCTATTGGTATATCATTATTGTTGTTTTTATTCAGTATATATTTTATTAATCTGATTATAAAAGGCACAGCTATAGACAAGACAAGACAAGACAAGACAAAAGCAAACTTTTTTTTTTAATTTCCAGGTTAATCTTGGGTAAAGTATTTTGGAATTGTTGTAGCTTAGTGATGAAGCAAGGAAGTTCTTCTCAGGCTCAATCACTAGCATCTTCAACAACAACAACAAAAGAATCTCAGCTAGTGGTTTTGGGATAAACACCATTTCAGATTTCACAGAGCACTATCAGACTATTTTAACTCAAGAAAAGACAACTTGATATAGTACCTTTTGCTTTCCTTGGTCATGAGAAGCAGGTAGATTTGAATGACTGCCTTTTCAGAAGCTAGTCTGAACCCCTACTCTTTGAGCTAGCTAATTTATTTATAAAGCTGTATTGTTCTACTTCTGCTGTATTCCTTTCTTCTGTGATTGACCAAGACCTTTTCTTTCCCTTTTATAATGATTAGAATAGTCATGGCAGTGGATCACACCAAGGAGCAAACCAAGATTTTTTTTTCCTTTGTCATTTAAAAATATACTTGCAGAGGTCATCTAATATGCAGGTATCTTGAGGAGCCTGCATTGCCAAGCAACTGGGTGATTTAAGTAAAAGTTTAGTGTGTTCTTTTCTGTATGTACCATGTGACTGTGTGCTACTCTGCTCCAGAGACTTTTTTTTAAAACAAAGTTCCATTGCTCTGGATTTTTTTTAGCCTGTTTATTTTAGTAAAATTAAGTTTTTAAAAAAAATATCTCTGGATTCAGTGCTAACTTTTAATGTGTTCACCTTCAGGATTTTTTTAACCAACCCAATTATCTAGATTCATATGACATACTGAAGCACAGATTGTTAACCACTGGCTGGGTGTGTACAATGTGTTAGACTAGAATATGATTGGCTTACTTGTGACTTAGTGTCTTGGACAAATTCAGCTAAAACTTCCTTTGTTTCACAATCCTGTAAATTTTGTCTTGGTTCTTCTTCTGTGTTTCTAACTTACCCAACGTATGGATCCGGTATGTAGATGACACTTTTGTCATAATACAAAAGAAACAACTGGAAGAAACCCACAAAACCATCAATAACATCTTTAATGGAATAAAATTGACAAGGGAGGAAGAAAACAACAACTCACTACCATTCCTGGACATCCTCATCAGTAGAGGAAATGATGGTAAGTTAGAAACACAAGTCTACAGGAAAGCTACCCACACCAACCAAGTGCTCCATTACCACAGTAACAATCCAACCTCCCACAAGAGAAGCTGTGTAAGAACATTATTCAGATGAGCACTTACACACTGCAGCAACCCAAAACACCAGAAAAAATAAAAAGATCATCTATACAGCATCTTCCAACAAAATGGATACCCACTCAACTTTATCAAAAAGTGCCTCACCACCCAACCCACCACAACTCAACCAATGGAAACTATGAAAAGAATAACACTGCCATACATCAGAAACATCTCAGAAACCACCAACAGACTGTTACAACCACATGGCATCACCATAGCACATAAACCGACTAAAGCTCTTCAAAACATATTAAGCAACCCAAAAGACCCAATAGTCCAAGAAGAAAAAACAGGAGTTATTTACAACATACAATGCAAAGACTGTAACAGCCACTATGTAGGACAGACAGGCAGAAGACTAGCAGAATGCATCCACGAACACCAACTAGCAGTTAGAAGACATGATGAGAACTCCTTAATCTCACAACACATGGACAGACTCAACTATAGTTTCAACTGGGAAACTGTGAGCTTCCTAAGGTAAAGGTAAAGGTTTCCCTTGACGTAAAGTCCAGTCGTGTCCGACTCTAGGGGGCGGTGCTCATCTCCGTTTCAAAGCCTTGGAGCCGGCGTTGTCCATAGGACACTTCCGGGTCATGTGGCCAGTATGACTCACGGAACGCCGTTACCTTCCCGCCGTAGCGGTACCAATTAATCTACTCACATTTGCATGTTTTCGAACTGCTTGGTGTGCAGAAGCTGGGACGAGCAACGGGAGCTCACCCCGCCGCGCGGTTTCGAACCGCCGACCTTCCGATCGACAGCTCAGCGGTTTAACCCGCAGCGCCACCGCTTCCTAAACCAAGCCAAATCCAAAAATGCCAGAGAATTCCTGGAAGCCTGGCACTCAGACAAAGCAGCCATCAACAGACACATAGAGGTAAACAACATTTACATACCATTCAAAAGAGGCAATAGAAAAGCCAAAAGACCAGTACACTCCCTTGCCAGCAATCAACACCCAGATATGCAAAAATCAACACTAGGATTAACACCAGATGAACCATCAGACAGCACAATACACCTGAATCAAGGAACTATTAACTCAGGCAATCGACCAAGCAGCAAACAACAGCCCAATCAAAGAACTCCCAAGGAGAGAACAACACCCCCACCAACACAAGCAGGGCAAGCCACGGTATATAAACTGCGAGCAAGGCCCACTCTCTCTTTGCACTGAAGATGTTGCCTAGTCTGGCAATGAAACGTCTGCAAGAAAACAACAAGGCTCAGAGAGCACCAAGGACTCCACAGTTCAACCCTGAGCTACAAATATTTGCTTTGATTGATATTTTATTGTCTTTTAATTTTTTTTTAGGATAATGGTGTCCAGTCTATGTATAAGAAAGTATTATTAAAGAAGATAGTTGGCAGATTGACACACATCAGTTTTGCTTTGGATTTCTGATTTCCTTTCACCCATTCCTCCATATTTTTTAATGAAATGTCCTCTGCATCTGACTTATCTCTGGTGAACTTGGTTAATAATGCTACAGCTATGAACTTTGTTTTATCATTTTATATGATTTTATATTGTTTTTACTGTTTTTATTTGTTGTATTGGCTTGCTATTTTTAAATAGTTTTGCAATTGTTTGTGAGCTGCCCAGAGTCTTGTATGGAGCTGGGTGGCTATATAAATTTGATAAATAAATAAATAAATAAATACAGTTCATTGTATAGTTTTACAAGTGATATTAGTTGGTAGCCAATCTGCTGAAGAGTTCCATAGGGACCTGAAGATTCTATCTATCTATCTATCTATCTATCTATCTATCTATCTATCTATCTATCTATCTATCTATCTATCTATCTATCTAATAAACATCTTAAAAATGTCACCACGGCAGATTTTACACTGACTGGCAACAGCTCAAAATCCAGGAATGATTGCTTGTGTGGGTTAACGCTGGGCTCTGAAAGTGAAAATAACCTTTCATAAATGATGAATGCCAAGTATCAAGGTGAACAGTAGTTGGCCAAGACTTGAAGGTAATCTTTAAATCCTTGACATCAAGTACATTCAAATATGAGAAATCACTCTTGCCAGATTTATGTGGGCTAAGAGCAAAAACCAGACAACCTCTCAAACCTGAGGAAATAATGTGGTTCAACGTCTTTTATCTTTTCCACAAAGGACAAGTGAAATGTCTGATAAAGCTTTGTAGACTTTTCAGGATGAAAATTATGCTGACCTGTGAGGACCCTGAAAGCAGCCTTTCTAAGTTCTCATACACATTGGCCATGATCCAGTATAACTTCTAAGATGGGTTTTCTGCATCCCATCCTGCATTCAAACTGCAAAAGAACCTTTTAAGCCAACTTTTCCTAGATACCTTCTTCATGTATTGAAATATAATTCCCATCATCCCAAACTAGTGTGTCTCTTTTTGAACACAGAACAATATGGAGTTGCCAGGGTGAGTTGCTGTGAAAAAGACAACCAACCTCTTCAGTATATCTATATCTCATTTGTGTATCTTTAGATTATGTCTTTCTTTGTTCATCTGCCAGGTACTATAATAGTTCATCTTAGAATCACTGGTTTACTTAAAAGAGTTGTCCTCGATCCTAGAGCAACATGCAGAATATTCCACAGCTTATTGTTTGCTCAGGAGAAGAAAACCAAATGCATTCTATTAACTCCACATGGCCAGTGGTGAGGGACTGTGGAAATCCTTGTCCTCCACAATTGGAGGAACCTGACTGCTAGCACTGACTATGCAGTCTACCAAGTGAATCTATTTTTTTTAGCACGAGTGGCATCCAGGATGCTACAATGATTATTTTTCAGAAAAAGAAAGAAACAAGGAAAAATATAGCTATAGCCCTATGTAAGTAAATTAAACATTACATTATAGAAAGGATTAAGAAATTAAAGTTAGGTTTACATTGCAAGTTAGTGTAAAAATCAATTTCAACATAAGAAAAAATTCCAGAAGAATTGTACTGGATCATACCAAAAGGCTAAGTCAATCATCAAGATTTGATATCACATCTACCTCTATTATCTGAAGACAATTTTAGTGGCCTGCTAGAACCACTAAAATGGAGCAGAGCTTATAACACAGCAGAGAAGCTGCACAAAAAAAGCATATTATCTAAAAATAGCTTCAGTGAGCATGTCAGAGAAACACAGGTTATTAATCTTACACATTCAGCCCTCCCAAGTATAAAGAATCACACACTTAGGCATATTAGGTTAAGAAGTAAAAAGAATCTTACTGATTTTATTATTGCTTCTGTAACATCCATCTTGGTTGAAAAGATGAAGTTCCTTTGTTCTTTTTTCCTTTCTAAATACTTAGTTTTGCCCTAAACTCTCAGCCCTACAGCTGCCAAGAGCTGTGTGGAAGAAAGGGGCAGAATTCTTCATCAAGGCCCGAGCACATGACCCTGATGAATGGAGAGCAGAGCAGCATGCTTGCTTCTCCCTGGGTGGAAGAAGGGGAAAGAGAGTAAGAGGAAGTGGGAGTGGCAACAAACAGCTTCCTCAGAGTTGCATTGTGGGACAACTTAATTTACATGCTAATTCACATGCAAATGAGGCATGCTGATTTGCCAAGACTTCCAACATTATCAATATCTATATTATCTACCTGTCTAGAACTATGGGATACAGAACAGCTAACCATCTAAAATAAAATCAGGTGTGACATCTTGTAAGATTTTGATAATTTGACAATTATTTTATTTCATTGTAGCATCTTCTATACTATAGTATTTGTCCTAACAGTGAGACACACACTGAGACGAGGAGTAGTTCTCTACTGTTTATTACTGCTACATAAGACAGAATCCTAACAAACTGAATAAGCGTGGGAAAAACCCAGACATATAAACCCCAAAAGCTAAGGCGGGCCTGATCTGTGTCTCTTTGAATGGCTGCTTAATTCCTCAGTACTACGCATGCGTTTTCCACCCTGGATGGGAGCCCCTTCCTGCTCGCCATCATTACTCATGACAGTATTGCAGCATCTTCTATATCTCCTGAGGGTCTGGTGGACATTCTGGTACCCAAGGGCATATTGCTAACACTTGCTGTAGCTACTATATCTGCATCACAATTATGACTATATTATGTGATGAAAGTGAAAGGTCCCCTGCGCAAGCACCGAGTCATGTCTGACCCTTTGGGGGGACATGGCTTTTGCAGAGTTTTCTTGGCAGACTATAGCGGGGTGGTTTGCAATTGCCTTCTCCAGTTGACACCTTCCCCAGCAAGCCGGGTGCTCATTTTACTGACCTCGGAAGGACGGAAGGCTGAGTCGACCTGAGCCAGCTAACCAAGAATCTAGCTTCCGCTGGGATCGAACTCATGTCTATATTATTGGCCACTTCTATTTGTAACTTACTATTTACTATAGACAATAAACCAAATGTAAATGTAAAACTATTTTGGGGGGGATTGGGTTTTGCTGTACATGAAATTATTGTGCATGTGTCTGTGCCATATTGTTTGAGAGTGTGTTTGAACAAGAGAGAAAAAATGTTATCTGTAATATTTATCACTTCAAATGTATGCAGTTGCGTCATTTTCTCTAATGAACTGCACCAGGTTGATTTATGCATCAGTACATTAGATTCTTGCTGATGACCTTTTCATGTGTTCCGAAAATTTAGTCAGCTCTAGCACATTATGTAAACTTTCTTTTTTCTTTTTGTAACACAGTGTTGAAAAATTACCTGTTTTGAGCATTTGTGTGACAGAAGGGCTTGGATGGTGTCAGCTGGAAGGAAGGTTGCCTATGAGAATAGTAGACTTTGTACTATATAGTGGTATAAATTTAGGAGTTTTCATCATCTTGTTTGCAACACTGCCACAGAGCCAAAAAGAAAGATTGAGAGTAGCTACAGTGACAATAGTTGGGGACCCATGTGGTTTGATGGAGGATGTGGGGGGTGGTCCACAGCAAAGGTTCCTGCCCTCCATCTCACAAGAGTTAACTTCAAGGGCCCTGGGGAAAATGCTGGCAGATGCCAGCTGAGATACTGTGAATGCCAGGAAAGGGGTTTAGGAATTGGGTGGGAGGCTTTATGGTATGGAGTATGGGCAGTGGAGGCTCGATTTGTGAAGGCCTCTGACTGTCATATGCTTAGCTGGGCACCTCTGGTGATGCTAGTCCATCACATTAACCACCACACCAAACAGTCATCACTTCTTGGTGTATGTGTGTGAGTGGGGACAATACCTGCAATCCTGAAATAAGCTGTGGTGTACCTCCTCATGAAAAAATCCTCCTTGGATCTAGCCATATTTGGTAACTAATCATCCAGTTTTCAGCCTTCCCTTTCTAGGGAAAGTTATTGAACTAAGGATGCAGTTACTAAGCATCCTACCAACAATCCAATTATCTGGATTGTTTTCAGTCAGGGTACAGCTTGGGCATGGGCAGAAATGGCACTGGTTGCAGTAGTGGGTGACCTTTGTTGGGACTTGGACACAGGCAGTGCTTCTATTCTTTTTGGCCTTCAGTGGCCTTCAATATCACCAGCTATGGCATCCTTCCTGACTATGTATGAGAAATGGAGGCACTGTTCTGCTTTGGTCTATTCCTTCCTTAATGGGCAGTTTCAGTTAATCTATGTTAAAGGTCCTGCATTAGTTGCCAACAGGCTTCTGAGTAGTATTCAAACTGCTGGTTTCAATCTATAAAGCCCTATATGGCTTGGTACCAAGGTAACTTCAGGACCAACATTTCCAACCAGTCTGGGTGGTTGTTGTACCTCAGCAGAACTGCTAGGCTAATTGAAACTGAGCAGGCCCATCGGTCCTGGAGGTCTTAGAACAGGATAAGAGATGAAGGTGAGGTGAGAACATATCTCCTACAAATGGTTAGTTGGGTGTCTTTATGCTTGGATAAGTAGGATGAGTGGATGAGTCTTCTGTACGGCATCCTACCTTCCTTTTTTATAATGTGCAATCAGTGATTGGCAGTGCGTAGTTCTTTCATTTTTGTTACACTGTCAGAATGTTGAAAGGTTATGTTTGTTTGCTTGCTTTAATCTCTACAGCTGCCCATCTCATCATAGTGACTCTGGGCGGCTAACAACAGTTACAGCCCAACATAATGTACACCGCAGCAATAAATACTTAATTGGCATCTGAAATAAAATTACAAATTACCCATCAACATAACCATCTCACAGACTGCCAAATTATATACCTTTGTTGAGGTTTTCATGGGGAAATTGGGCTACCCTGATAAGCAACTGAGACACCGTCTGTTTCTTGAGGAAGAGGAAGGGCTGATTCTCTGGGCCTCTAGGGCAGTGTTTCTCAACCTCAGCAACTTTAAGATGTGTGGACTTTAACTCCCAGAATTCCCCAGCCAGCATGGGAGTTGAAGTCCACCCATAGAAGTTGTTGAGGCTGAGAAACACTGATGTAGATAATAATGACTAACCAGCAGGAATAGTCTGGATCTGTTAAGAGCTCCCTCTGCCTGACTTTATGTCAAGTAGTAGAGGAAAGATCAGATTTCTGGTTGGCTAGTCTGAGGCTTAGAGCCAGCCTTGAAGTGCCGGAAGAGAAACAGGTAAAGTGCTTCTCTGGCAAAAGAGAAGCCTGCAGTTGCTATTCTCTTGCCGTTCCTAGTAAAGAGTGATCCTTTCCCCTTTACATTTACTCCCCCCCGCCCCGCTTTATTGTGTTTATGTGGGTTGGGTTGTTAGATGGCCAGCTGCAGTGCACAGGCATATGTATCATTAAATACAATCAAGGTTCTTTTGGTAGGGGGGGGTGTCTCTATTTGCATGAGAAATTTCACATGTAGAGGCTATAATTTGTAGAATGCCCAACCACATGGGTGAAATCTACAAGCTGCCATCCCAACACATCTGGGAGACCAAGTTGAGTAACTTTATTTCAAAATTACATTTTAAATGTTACATATTTTAAAAAAGAACAAGACAGAGAAACATAAAGAATGCATTATATTTCTGTTCTTCAACATGGTCAAATGCATCATGTATTTAGTTTAAAAGCCTTTATTATTATACTATTATGGTCATTGTAATGTTTTCATGGCTTTGTTATCTCAGCTCAGTGTTTGCTTTAAAAGAACTCTCTGACTATCAGCCTTGGAATCTGTTTGCCTTATGCTCTGGAGAATTTATTTCAGATCCTTTTAAAATGGGATTGTAAAAAAATGTGGAATTAATGAAGACTTACAAGATGTTTTTAAAATAAAATCACAAACTTCAGGAGGTATTAAAACATACTTCATGTAAATGTCAGGACTATTTTCATTTTATATAAGAAATTATTCACACCATTATTTATGGTAGGAAAAGAATCTGCAGAAGGGTTTGGAATATGCAACTTCTTTCATTGCACTAAAAGGATTTAAAGTTATATATTCTAGCACTTTTCTTTCAGAGCTCTGATACTGAAGCATGCTTACTTATTTTCTATATATTATTTTGCTTACTGCTTCCTGTTAAAGTAATTTTTCTCTTCTATTGGATTTGTTTAGATGCATCTGAAAGATAAAGCTTGGATCAGCTTCCTCATATTCTTTTTTTACTTTAATTCACAATACAATCTTATACTTGTCTACTCAGAAGTTAGTAAGCATTACATTGTGTAAAAACTCATAATAATTTTCATATATTACACTACAGATGTTTTTTCTGATATGCAGATTAATCAAATATAAAGGAAAATACAGTGTGAAATAATTCTAAACTCTGTTGAACATTAAATCCCTAATAGTAAAAGTAAAGTAGTAGTAATGTAAGTTTAATACACCATTTAATGGACATCTCTAGTTTGGATATTTCATACCTTAGAAAGCTATTAAATAATAAATAAACAGAATAAAACAATATACAGTACATTTCAAAATGAAAAGATATCAAGAACTCATGAATATTAAATATCAAGAACTCATGAATATTAAAATGTATTATTTGTACAGATCATCTAATACTTTGAAAGGAATTTTTTAAAAAATTACCTTTCATAGAAAAGTCAGTAATTCATGAAAATATTGTATAAAAGTGCATTATCTCTAGAGAAATTGTTTGAAAAAAAACCCTGTATATTAGGCAAAATTACAAGTAAAATACATGCTTTGGGAGAAATTTCCATAAAAATACATATAGATGTTAGTATGAACTTAAAGAAAAAAAAGATAAACTACTAATTGGACAAACTAAACTTAAAAATGGAAAAATGAGAAACTGAGAAAATCAGAATGGTTAGCTCAGCCCATCCTTCTTCCTGAACAATTGTCAAAAGTAGATGCACATGTAATAAAAGTTTGGATGATCATACCTTGGCTATTTAAGCCAGAATATGAAAGATCCCTTTGTATGTACACATAACTCCTTTATTCCTTTGAGGTAAGTCATAATTAAACAACTTGTTTCCCGTTAAGGATTGTTGGTTATCTGTTCGAACTGAAAAAACACTGATTACCAGCATCAGAATAAATAAGGATATTTTTAAAAGGTTCAAAATGCAGCTTCATATCCAAAAATTGATAATAATAACTTTTCAATTTTGATAAAATAGAAAACATTGATTAGGTTTCCCTGTTTGTTCAAGTGTATCACAAAGGAATTGGGGGTGGGGGTTGAGTAAGTAAAAGGCATTTCCAGTTTCTTAAATCAAGATATGATTGTATAAGCATGACCACTGCAGTACAGTATTCTTCTTAGAGGTTGCCATGCTTAATTAAACTTAGTTCTGAGTAAATGTGAATAGGATTGTATTTTTGTTTACGCTACCCATCTGGTTTACTAATAATGACAGCCACTGAGTCTATATCCAAGGATTTCACAGATGTTAAACACCTTTTCTAAAGATAAAGATAAGTAGTGCTTGATACTAGTTTAATCAGGAACTTGGTCTGAGATTCAGTCAGTTGAGATTTAAGACATTATAATATGAATTTGAATGCTCACTTATTTTGTTTTTGAAAGTCACAATGAGAAAAATCCAGCAGAAATCCAGCCTGTAAGAATTAAAAGAGCTGAGTTGCTATGAAGACATTGTCACTAAAATAGGTTTATAAATATTGGCAGAAAAGCCATAAATACATGCACTATTTCACATATATCAGTGATTGTATGGAGTTGCTTACTTTTAATCTTTAAAAAGTAAAATAAAAGGGATTGCCATTACAAAAACATTTCCCAAGTAACAATTAGAAATTCTTACTGTTGTTATTTGCAAATATCAATAAGAATTTTAAAATGACTTTTTAATTTATGGGACTGATATGAGATAGGTTACTAGGGAAAGAATAATTATGATCACAGAGTAAGACACATGGCTGTTTTAAGAATGGGGAAAGCAAACTTAAATTAGATATTTAAATCTATCACAGTGCCTATAAACAAAAAATTCTACACTGAGGTATATCACTTATTACAGATATGAAAGGTAAATTATAAGATTTTATAATAGCTGGCAAAGATAGATAAATAGGGGCAATTTGGAACAGATTTTCCCAGGAAGAGCAAATGTCTCTGAACCCATCTGATTCTTATTCAGAGCTTCCACGTTCATGGTGTATTTTCCCAGAGCAATGAAATACTGCAAAAGGTAATGCCATATCAGCTAAAAAGAGGAGTAAACATTTGGCTGCACCTGACCAACCTTGTTTGGCCTCAGATGCTAAGCAGAGAATCTGGCCTGGTTAGTATTTCGATACAAAACTAACAAGGAATCCAAGGCAGCAGGTTAGATGGGAAAGTTATAAAAATAAAAATAAACATCCCAGAAGTTGATAACAACCTGCTGCTTCATATAACCGCTAAAACATTTATATAGATGTGTTCACGAAGTCACCATGAGTCAAGCTTGACTTACAGTTGAAGCCAAATATCATGGGGGAAGATAAATAAATATTTAGAATATTAGGTAAATATTTTGTTTGTGGAGGGGCTGGCCTAAAATGAGAATGATCCCTGTGATCATGCAGTTGGTCACTCTAATCACAGTACCTTGAGGATGGAGAGATCATTAGTCTTATCATTCACTGTATTTCATTGTTCCCATTCTCTTGTTTTGAGCAGTTGGGTGAATGTTTCATAAGCTGCATTAGTTATCTAATATAGATCATGGATTTATAACATGAAAAACAAGAAATTTCATCCCTTATCCTTCCACTTGAGTCCCTAATAATCCATTCCACCACATTCTGAAATTGTGACATCATTCCTCATGAACATATGAATATCTCCCCCCCCCCATTTTTTTTTGGCAATCAATCTATTCGATATTTGTCAAAAGTAATTCTTGCCTTTCTGCAAATTTCATCACATTTTGTCTCAAAATCACAAAGTTATAGATACTTTTTAGAACATTAGATTTTTAAAAGGCTTCATTTAAAAAGCTTTGCAGTGATTTTTATGAAGCTTGCCTATAAATTTTATCCCTTTATAGCATATGTTTTGAAAACACAAAAAAAGTTACACACATTGGTGTTTTCCCCTTATTGTGCCACAGGAATCTCGCTTCCAAAATTTTTATTGAGTCAGATCTGCCTGTTCTTGACTTCTTTACCAGAAAACAGAGATATTTACACTGTTATCTACTAATTAAATGTACATATAACATGAAGTTGGATATATTATTAATAATCATTTGCAGATAAAATATATTTATTTTTATTCTTTCCAACCCAGCAGAATATTGTGAAAAAATTATGTGAAGTGGCTCAGGACTCTGTGTCTCCATCTGTCTCTTTGTCAGCAAGACAGCTCTCTGAAAAGTGAATAGAATGGGACCAAATTTGGAATGGTAGGGGAAGCCAGAAAAATTGAATTTGAAAATGGGTTAAATCCTCTTTGGGCCTCAAGGAAAAATATTCTGGGAAAAATTTCCCTAATTCATCTCTACGGGAGAAGCGGTTGGGCAGCCAATCAGAATGGTGCCAATTGCTCCATTCTAACCCCCCTTCTTGTCTCCCTCCTGGTCACATGACCCAGAGTGGGAATATATAGTCCATTCTGTGCTCTCTAGTGCACATATACACACAAACACAGAGAGGTACAACACAAGAGGAGAGTAGAAACACACACTACAAACTGACATGTTATTTTATTACATAGAAGAAAATAAATATGTATCCTATGGCCACTTCTAGTAAAGGGCTGGAAAGAATTCCAGAAGCCATGATCTGCCTTTTTTCCCCCTTAACTTGATTGCAATCCAACAAAATGTGGGAAATAAATTATGTAAGGGGTTCTGAAATCTGTCTGCCCATTAGCTGCCCATCTCTGAAAACAGAACAGAACAGGACCAACTTTGGTGTGTAGGGATAAGCTGGGAAAAGAAACACTGAGTTTGAAAATGGGCCAGATGTGGCTGGGGGCTAGAGAGGAAACCCCCCCCCCCAAACCAATGAATCTTTATGGGAAAGACAGTTGGACTTGGAATGCTGCCAACCTCTCCATTCTACACCCCTCTTCTCTTAGTCATGTGATCCAGAATGCAGACATTATAAGGACTGGAAAGAATTTTAGAAGCCATGGCCTCCATCCTTAATTTTATTATGAGTTACCCTTGTTATGGCTAAAACGAAGAAACATGGGCCAAGTCTTTTTGATTGGCTGAAATCAATTTGTTTAAATGTTAATTATAATCTGGGAAGCAGAAATATTCCACATTGCTTCTTAAACATAATAAATAGTAATTGACCCTGTGGTAGGCCCAAGAAACAGTGGATGGATCGCATTAAGGAGCACATGGAATGCGTGCATGTCACCCCTCAAGATGCCTTGGATCGAGTCAAATGGAGACGGATATGCCGACATGTGGACCCTGCCATAGCGCGGGAATAATGCTAGGAAGAAGCAGCATGAAAACAGGAACTCATCATTTGCTTGTGCCAACTACACAGTATTTCTGTAAGGACAATGAAACATATTAGAAAGTATATGCCCTCTAATATTATATGATTCCTTTGCAAAAACCTACAGTGAACTCCATTTCTTAAATCTGCATCAGGACAGTGTCTACTGAATAGTGGTCCCAGCTTTGTTAACAAACTCTTGTACAAACTTACATGGTTTTACTTCCAGCCACTGGAAGAACTGACAACCCATCAACCCTATCTTATGACACCTGTTAATTCATTACAATATTAGAACAAAGTGACCGGAAAGGCATAATCTCACATGGGTACTCAACATTTAGTGCTGTCCAACATGAAGAAAGTTGAAGGCTGTTGCCATGGCACAAAAGCAGAAGTGCTACCAGTGGTGGTATAATAATGCATCTATACTTTGTAACCACTGCCAAACAATGCACACACATACGCAAATCTTTAAGCATTGGAGCAACTATGGTTTTCCACAGAGTCATATCTATCAATCCATTTCTGTAGAAGGAAAGCAGAAATTGCCTATTTTGCAGATTAAGGTCTATTCAAGGAGGGTATGAGGGGAGGGAATAGAAGATGGAGAGAGTGATGACAATTGAGAAGAAAAGAATAAATCAGTCTTGCCACAATTCATGACTTATTCATGAGACATGTGAATTTTGCATTTAAATTTGACATTCTCATGATCTCAATATTGTATATGCAAATCTAAAGATTTCTGCATCCCTTTACATTCTTGATTCAAGTGTGCTCTCAGTTTTCCCAGTCGTCCTGTGAATACAAAACTAGCTCATAGAGATATTGCTTTATGCAGAATTCAGTCTTTTCCACAAATCCAAATGATGCATTTGGTACAATGTATTAATTTCCCAGAAAGCTTAAATGCTAATTTTAATATTGAACATTTAAAAAAAATTACCCTCATCATGTTGGTTTATATGCAAATTGCTTTTGCCTCCTCCAATGTTTTATCATGGTCAAACGGAGATCTCTGTGCATCTATCTGTCAATATATGTAGAAATACTGTAATTCAGAACAGCGTAAGAGAATTAGAAAGGATGGTCAGTGCCATACAGCCAGAAACAAATATCCTCTACAGTTTGCTATAGCTCTCTGAATATTTTCAAATACATACTGTATATTTAAAGCATTGGCTGAATAAATAATGAGAAATACTTTTCTTATTTGGCTGTCAGTTTTGAAATTACAGTGTTACTGTAGAAATAATAACTTGTCAGTTATTAACAAGCAAGCTACTGCATTCCCTAAACTGAATAAACTAAGGTCACCAAAGTGGCTGTACGAAGTTTATAGACAGAAGTAGTGGGTAATATTACCATGATACTTAATATTTTTATTTTTAATTACTAAGCATTATAAGTATTCTATTTCATGTAAGTTTAAATGGGAATGGGTTTTTTCTTATCTGCTAAAGGCTTTAGAAAACAATAGGATAGAGAAACAACTAAGGAAGGAATAATACAAACCTACAACAAATCAGGAATGTATTTAAAGAGAAATCTGGTAAATATATTGCAGTACTATTACAGAATCTAAGACTGAAACCATCTAACAGATCAGCCTTGCTGATATATTTTTCATACTAATTTTTTCTATTAAAAATTGAAGAGTCTTGCTCACATCAATGCTCTATTTCATCTAGCAATATCATTTATTTGATTCTTAGTCATGTGTGAATCCCTCTTCTTTGGCAATAAATAAATGGTCACGATAGTTTGGATGTGAGTCTAACTCTCTTAGAATGCATGAGATAAAGGCCCTTTCTCTTTCCCCTAATTAAATGCTCCTTCTTCAATTCTGTGTCCATGGCATTCCAAGATATTATTAATGAGTTCCTGTTTCTTGACTATTGCAGAAGTATTTCTTTTTTTTCTGTACCCCAAGAAATATAAACAAACAAACAAAATACGTTGCAGGTGCATTCGTGAAAAGGTAAAGACTCATTCAAGTCAAACTCAGCTTTGGATGATTGCATGAATACAATCATGCAGTCTCTTCATAACAGTACATAACAATAATTTTAAAAATGACTAATATGAAGTTTTAGTATATTTTTTAAAAAGAACTTTATGAGTTTTCAGAATATAATTAAAATACAAAACATAGAATACAGGACAAATAGACTACAGGACTAAAGAAAAAAGAAAAACTGTAAAAGTTCAGAACAGAGAGAAAACAGAAAGTGACTTCTGACCTTCTCCATTACAGATGAGTACATTTACAAATATAATCTCTTACCATTAGTTGAACCTTAGTAACATTATTTCTATCAAATCAAACCATTCTATCAAATCAAACCATTCTCTTTTAAGTTATAATTCGAAGTAAATTTCAAAACTTTGTTCCACATATTCTCCCACTGAGCCAACATAATATTGTATCAAAAATTCTTAGCCCATTTAATCATACGTTCTTTAATTTGTTCATCTTCTAAATTCATCTGTAACATTTTATACATCTTTGTAATAACATGTTCATCATTTATACAGAGTTCCATTTCAAACTGAGTTGTTTCATTAACAAATCTAAAATTCTTTTTATCCACTTTAAAACATTCTAACAATTGTAGATATGTAAACCGATGACATATAAAACCTTCCAACTCTAACACTTCCATTGTGTTAAGCTTTGATTCATGCTCTTCAAAATTTAACAAATTTTTATAATTTAACCAGCTTGTTCCCCCCACATTTCTCTTCTAACAAAAGCTTTATGAGGTGACAACCACAATGGCACATTAGGAGACAATCTTACTTTATATTTGTTTCAAACCCTCATTATGGCACTCCTAACAAAATGGTTTTTTAAATCTTTATTAATTTTAATTTTCTCATACCATGAATAGGCGTGCCACCCAAATCTCAATTCATGTCCTTCAAGTTGCAGTAACTTCCTGTTCTTCAAAGTTATCCATTCCTTCATCCAAAGTAAACAATAGGCATCAAAATACAATTTTAAGTCAGGTAAACCCAAACCTCCTTGTTCTTTGGCATCTTATAACAATTTATATTTAATTCTTGGTTTTTTGCCTTGCCAAATAAACTTAGAGATATCCTTCTGCCATTGTTTAAATGGTAAATCTGTCAACAGAATTGGTATAGTCTGAAAAAGAAACAACATCCTAGGCAAAACATTCATCTTAATCACAGATATTCTCCCCAGAAGAGACAATTGTAATTTTTCCCAACTTAACAGATCTTTTTTCCACATCATTCCAAATTTTAACATAATTATTCTGAAACAACATACTATTCTTGGTTGATAAAATCACCCCCAAATATCTAACCTTTTTTTGAATCTTAAAACCAGTCTTCCCCATCAACAGTTCTTGATTGATTGAAGTCATATTTTAGATCAGCATCTTGTTTTTTGTCTATTTACTTTAAGTCCTGCCAATGACCCAAATTCTCTCAATTTCTTCATCAGATGCTCCACGGTATCCAGAGGGTCTTGTCGTACCAAAACTAAATCATCAGCAAAAGCCCTCTATTTAAAGACCTATTTTTTAATCTTTAATCCCTTTATTTGTTCATCTCTTCTAATATCTCTGTTAAAAACTTCCAACACCAAAATAAAGAGCAAAGACAACAAAGGACATCCTTGTCTTGCCCCTTTTTGTATAAGACGGTTCAGTTAACTCATCATTCACAATGATGCTTGCCTTTTGAGGTTTATAGATTGACTTAATTCCCTGAATAAAATACTCTCCAAAGTCCATATTTTCCAAGACTTTAAATGTAAAACTCCAGTTCAAATTGTTGAAAGCTTTCTCTGTGTCTAGGAAAATAAGAACCACTTGACATTCATTATGATATTGTAAGTATTCTATAACGTCCAAAACAATTTTTACATTATCTTTTAGCATTCTTTTGGGTAAGAATACGCATTGATCGTGGTGAATAAATTCCTGTAGAATTTTCTTCATTCTTTCAGCCAGTATTGAAGCAAATATTTTATAGTCATTGTTCAGCAATGAAATTGGTCTGTAATTCTTAATTAAAGAGGGGTCTTGACCTTCCTTTGGTAAAAACGCAGTATTAGCTTCTTTCCATGAATCTGGCATTGTGGAGCCTAACAAAATAGAGTTCATCAATCTTTTAAAAGGTTGGGGAATCTGATCTTCAAAACATGTATAATATAATGCAGGCAAACCATCAGGACCTGGTGCTTTTCCCAATTTAGTTCTTTTTATGGCTTCCACTATTTCAAAAGTAGATACGGGATTATTCCAAGTTGCTTATTGTGATTGTGAAAGTTTTGGTAAATCTTGCTTATTCAAATACTCATCTACAGTATCTTCTCCAAGGAGACTTCTTGTTTTTTATACAAGAAAAAAAAACTATGAAATGCTTTCTTAATCTTCTCATTGTCTGATAATTCCACATTTCCTTCTTGAATCTTTAATATCATTTTGTTCTCTCTATCTTTCCTCAATTTATATACTAGCCATCTTCCTGGTTTATTAGCAAATTCAAAATGTCTCTGTTTAGCATATTTCAACTTTGTTTCTATTTCTTTCAGTCAACATTGACAATTGCTGATGTAGTAACTTAAGTTGATACACAATATTGTTATCTGTCATTTTTTTCCTGTAGCTCAGTTTCTTTCAGCTTAATCTGATCCAAAACCGTCTGTAACTTTTGTTGAGATTTCTTCTTAAGACTATGGTTATGATAGATAAAATGCCCCCTCAGAACCACTTTACTAGTATCCCAAACAGTTTTTAGATCTATTTCATTATCCAAGTTAATATTTAAAAAATCATTTAATTTCCTCTTACAATCCTCCACAACCTTTTCTTTTTGTAAAATTCAGTCTCCATCTATATGCCCTAAATGTTTTCTTTATTGTCATACTTACACGGTTATGATCAGAGAAAGTCTTTGGTAAAATATCCACTTTAGAAACTTTATTCACCAAGTCCATATCATATCAGTTCTTGAAAAAGATTTATGTCTCTCAGTATAATCCTTTGCCAGTCCATTTTTGTATCTCCAAGAGTCCACCAATGCCAAATTATCCATCAGACAAAAAAAGGATTTTGGTAATTTCCCTTGTTTAATTTTAATTTGTTTCTCAGATGTTCTGTCAATCAATGGGGAAATAACTCCATTCCAGTCCCCCATTAAACACCAAATTTGATATGAAAAAGATGACAATTCATTCGAAAGTTGCGTAAAAAAATTGCTTTTATCTTCAGTTGGTACATATATTCCCACAATAATAGATTTCAGTCCATAAAGTTCCACTTCAACTGCAAATATCTTCCATGCTCATCAGCTAATAATAAACATGGTTTCTAATGTGTTTTAACATATAATACAAGGCCATTAATTTTCTTCAAACCTGCTGAAATAATTTCTTGTCCCAAATTTTTATTTATCAAATATTTTGTATCTTTTTTCCCTGTATGAGTTTCTTGTAGGCATATCACATCATGTTTCAATTTTTTCAAATAATGAAACATTTTTCTTTCTTTTTGAGGGGGATTTGCCCCATTACATTCCATGTAAGACAGTTCAAGGCCATTTTTATGCAAACAATCCACCAAAGTCTTTGGATGTTAGCACCCATCTCTTCATCTTTCATTGTGGAATCCATTTGTTTAGTTCCAGATGCAACCTTTTCAGTTACATTCTGCTCCAACTTAGTTCCATGTTTGACAAGGAAATCTTTGGCTTTAGGGATTGAAGTTAGTCTAAACCTTTGTTGTTGGTGAGTAAAACTTACCCCTTCCAATTTTTCCCAACAAAAAGGAAACCCATTCTTTTTCAGAACATTGTTAAGAAAGTGTATTCCTTTCTCTTTCTTAAAATTCTCACAGGAATTTCTTTCAGTACAATTATATCCACTTTGTTAATATTAGGTTTAGAGTCAGTGACCTTGTAGGACCAATTCTTTGGTTTTCCTCCTAGCAAATTGGACCAATCTCTCGGCTTGTTATTTATAGTTGCATACCTCGAGTTAATGCGAAAGACTTTTTCTATTTCTTCCATCATTTTGTCATCCTCCCATTCAATTAAAGCTGCCAGAGCTTGTGAAATCTTATCTTTAAGACTCTCCTCCTTGGCCTCAGGAATCCCCCTGAGCCTTAAGCAAAATTGTTTTAGTATGATCTTTGCGCCAACTGTATGTACTTAATTGATATGCCATCTGGACCACACTTAGGTTAGTAATCAGAATGTCATAAAGTGTTTTGTAACTTGATTGTGCTAACGTCAAGGTATATTATGTCCATAGCAAGTCTACAATCCATTAAAGAAGTTACTGATCAAACTATGAAATAAGGTTAATCTGCAAGATTTGTTCTTGTTAATATCACACTGTACATAAATTATACCGTTGTACATATTCAGTAGTGGCTCAAGAGTAAATGGCACCCCTAGGCCATATTAACTGATGGTGCTACTTCCTCCCAAGGTGATGTATATTTTAAAATGATTTGGAAGGAAGGGCTATTTTAGGGCCCCCAAAGCTATGGTATCCTAGGCCAGTGCCTACTTAGCTTTAGCTTAAAGCCAGTATCCCCAATAATGGCTGTCTAGTTTTTGTTTGAAGACCTCTTCCGACACAGAAGTGATAATATTTTTAGGGAATTAGTTCCAATGTTGAACTGTTCATAACATTTAAATGTTTCTTCTAATATCAGTTGGACCTATACAGAGATGAAAAAGATCTAAGACAAATTTGTTCTACCTTCTGCCTTCCAAATAAATTGGACTATAACTTCCAGAGGTTATTCTGACTGGAAATTATGGGAATTGCTGTTCAGTACTTCTAAAGTGCACCCAGAATTGATCAGACTGTAATTCTATCAGTTAAATTCTTGACAAGGAACACATGAAATTCAAAGATGTATTCTGAAGAGAACAGAAAATAGAGAACAGAAAAAGAGAAAAAAATTATATGTTGAATCTCTGATACTTATAAGTATTACAGTTAAAAAGGAAGATTATCAGTGGGAAGATCATGCCATGCATTTAGAATGTAAAAAAAAAAAATTGCATAATTGGATTGTTGCCTGATTGGTTGGTTAATTGATTACTTGCATGACCTTATTTATTTATTTATTTATTAGATTTATATGGCTGCCCAATTGACATGTAGCTCTCAGTGGCTAACAATCCATAAAACTACCACAATAACAATTAAAAACAAATTAAAAGAGCATAGTGATAACATCATTAATGTTAGGTTGCTTAGATATTATGCATCTATTTGCTGCAAAAGGGTATAACAATTTTCTCCAACCTTAGTAGATATTCTAAGAAGAATATCCCCAACATCTGTCAGGCCAGATTATATTATTTTAAGTATGTGTATGTGCTTGGATGCTTCCTCAGAGTAATTTAGTCAATAATCTTAGAATATTTTTTATGAATTGACTTTCTATCAGTAGAGATTGCATAAGGCTTAGCTGGTCAGAGCTCAGATTGGCTAGTAGTTCTGGCAAAGTGTCCTTTTATTTTGAATATTGGATTGACAACATTCCATTACTGCCTTTTGGGTGAGGAGGAAATAGCCACAGACTATTTTGAAAGGAAAATTTACACAAAACTCAATTATCTAAGTGCAAGTGTTTACCCAGGAGACATTTGTTTTGTTTGAACATCGCACCTTGTAAGCCACCTTAGAAATTAAAGTAGTAAAATGAATATGACTACCGTAACTCAATCAGTCTATTACTGCCCCCGCCCCAAGTCCTGCTATCTCATCTTGGTGGGGGGATATTCCTGGGAGGGATAAGTGAAGAATGTCAGGAGGAAAGGCCACAAATATATACTGTACTCCCAGCAAGGTCAATCAATGTGTGAAGGTCATCTTACCTGCCCAGCTAAAGCAAGCAGGCCCTATACTGGGTAGAAGTGATATAAGAAGATGCTGGAGGGGGATGATCACTTTAGTGACAATGGAAAGGCATTGCTTCATACTGTGTGGGAGAAGATGATAGATTGATTCCCCCTCCCCCTCCTTCTCCTCCTTCTTCATCCTACAGTTTTCCCGCAGGTGCAGGGTCTGCTTTGCGGATCAACAAAAGCCATTTCACGTGATCCAACAAAGCAGCTGGGTCCAACTTCAGTCTTTCACACAGGTATTTGCCATCAATGTTAAAGTGTAGGCAGTGCAGTCAATGATGTGGGATGCTGCTCATAGAACATGGCCATATTACTGTAGGCATTTTTTCTGCATTTTCTCTGTTATTGGTGCAAAGCCCATCTGCTGCCAGACTGTATCATTGCTGACATGGTCAAAAAGGGAAACACCTAATGACTATGTGCATCTCCATGGCATGTAAAGGGTGCTCAGCACTTTTGATGGTTGGCCAGCACTCAGTGCCATACAGTGCTACTGGGTGGACCAACATCTTATACACTTTCAATTTTAGATGAATTGGCATACGCCTATCGCAGAGTACTCCAGTGATTTCCTTCCAACGCAGCCATGTTGAATTCACCCTTGTGCATCACTGCTGTCACTTTGCAGATGGGATCTTAAGTAATGGAAGGAGTTTGTCTTCACTAGATCTTCGCTGCTGACCTGGATGGTGGAGGTGTTCAGGCTAGTCTCTAGATACTCAGTCTTCTTGATACTGAGGTGCAAATTGAATTGGCTAAGAATGATTGTTCCATGTCTGGACACAGTGTTGCAGTTCTTTCCTGGTGGTAGCTGTGAGCAGGACATATCAACATAGAGCAAGGCCGAGGGGGCACTGTGGTGCAGGTCTTGCATGGTGGTATCCATGACAAGAATGAACAGCAATAGCAATAATGCCAAGCCTTGGTGCACACCAACTTTCAGAGGAAAGCTGTCACAAAGGCCAGCAGCACATAATACTTGGCTGCTGGTATTAACATAAAGCATCTGGACCCATTTTATGAGTTGCTCGGGCACACCACGGTCATGTAGCATGTACCGTATCAGCTGATGTGGAACATGGTCAAAAGCTTTTTCTAGGTTGAGGAAAGCCAGGTATAATGACTTCTTTTCTCTATGCTCCTCCATGAGCATGCGAGTCACAAAAATGGCATCAGTGGTATTCAACCCTTTGAGAAAACCACACTGGTTGATACTGATTTCAACTACTGTATGTCACAGAACTTCAGCAAAGGATCATTATCTTGTGGTGCTGGAGCTTGAGCACCTCAATGATGCCATGAGCTAAACCGTGAAGGGCCACCCAAGACGGCAAGGTCATGACAGAGAGGTCAGACTAAATGCGATCCCTGGGGAAGGTAATGGCAACCCACCCCAGTATTCTTGCTGTGAAAACTAAATGGATCAGTACAACCAGAGATATGTCGGTATACCATCAGAAGATGAGACCCCCAGGTCGGAAGATGGTCAAAATGCTACTGGGGAGGAACAGAGGATGAGCTCAACTAGCCCCAGACGTGATGACGCAGCTAGCTCAAAGCTGAAAGGATGGCTAGCGGCCAACGGTGCTGGTGGTGAAGGGCGAATCCGATGTTCTAAGGATCAGCACACCATGGGAACCTGGAATGTAAGATCTATGAGCCAGGGCAAATTGGATGTGGTTATTGGTGAGATGTCAAGATTAAAGATAGACATTTTGGGCGTCAGTGAACTGAAATGGACTGGAATGGGCCACTTCACATCAAATGACCACCAGATCTACTACCATGGACAAGAGGACCACAGAAGAAATGGAGTAGCCTTCATAATTAATAGTAAAGTGGCTAAAGCAGTGCTTGGATACAATCCAAAAAACGATAGAATGATCTCAATTCAAATTCAGGGCAAGCCATCTAACATCACAGTGATCCAAATATACGCCCCAACCACAGATGCTGACGAAGCTGAGGTAGAGCAGTTCTATGAGGATATGCAGCACCTACTGGACAACACGCCTAAAAGAGATGTTATTTTCATCATGGGAGACTGGAATGCTAAGGTGGGCAGTCAAATGACACCTGGAATCACAGGTAAGCATGGCCTGGGAGAACAAAACAAAGCAGGACATAGGCTGATAGAATTTTGCCAAGACAACTCACTCTGCATAACAAACACTCTCTTCCAACAACCTAAGAGACGGCTTTATACATGGACTTCACCAGATGGACAACACTGAAATCAGATTGACAACATCCTTTGCAGCCAAAGGTGGCGGATATCTATACAGTCGGTAAAAACAAGACCTGGAGCTGACTGTAGTTCAGATCACGAACTTCTTCTTGCACAATTTAGGATCAGACTAAAGAGATTAGGGAAGACCCACAGATCAGCTAGATATGAGCTCACTAATATCACTAAGAAATATGCAGTGGAGGTGAAGAATAGATTTAAGGGACTGGACTTAGTAGATAGGGTCCCAGAAGAACTCTGGACAGAAGTTGGCAGCATTGTTCAGGAGGCAGCAACAAAATACATCCCAAAGAAAGAGAAAACCAAGAAGGCAAAATGGCTGTCTGCTGAGACACTAGAAGTAGCCCAAGAAAGAAGGAAAGCAAAAGGCAACAGTGATAGGGGGAGATATGCCCAAGTAAATGCAAAATTCCAGAGGCTAGCCAGAAGAGATAAGGAATTATTTTTAAACAAGCAATGCATGGAAGTGGAAGTGGAAGAAGACAATAGAATAGGAAGGACAACAGGCCTCTTCCAGAAAATTAGAAACATTGGAGGTAAATTCCAGGCAAAACTGGGTATGATCAAAAACAAAGATGGCAAGGACCTAACAGAAGAAGAGATCAAGAAAAGGTGGCAAGAATATACGGAAGACCTGTATAGGAAGGATAACAATATTGGGGATAGCTTTGACGGTGTGGTCAGTGAGCTAGAGCCAGACATCCTGAAGAGTGAGGTTGAGTGGGCCTTAAGAAGCATTGCTAATAACAAGGCAGCAGGAGACGACGGCATCCCAGCTGAACTGTTCAAAATCTTGCAAGATGATGCTGTCAAGGTAATGCATGCTATATGCCAGCAAATTTGGAAAACACAAGAATGGCCATCAGACTGGAAAAAATCAACTTATATCCCACAGAACACATCATGCGACATGCTGGGCTTGAGGAATCCAAGGCTGGAGTTAAAATCGCTGGAAGAAACATTAACAATCTCAGATATGCAGATGATACCACTTGGATGGCTGAAAGCGAAGAGGAACTGAGGAGCCTTATGATGAAGGTGAAAGAAGAAAGTGCAAAAGCTGGCTAAGAGACTAAACGAATAAACAACAATGTCACAGAAGCACTGGTTGAGGATCCACTCAAAAATGTTCATTGTGTGCAACAGAAGGCAGATTGGTAGGTAGCTGGAGCAGTCTGCTGGGTCGCCTTTGTTCTTGAAGAGGGGAACAGTGATACTCATGGCCCAGTCAGCAGGTGTGTGGCAAAAATCCACAATGGCATTGAAGAAGTTGGTCAGCCAGTCAGCTGTTGTGCCACAAAGTTCTTTCAACTTCCAGACGTCTGCTGGTAGATTGTCTGGGCCAGGTGCTTTCGAATTCTTCATGCTGCTGATAGCTTTGGTAATCTCTTCAGGTGTAATGCACAGGACTGGGCCAGCATTAGCCAAGCCATCAGGAATTGGTGGATGTGGAAATTCAACATCAGAGATTTCATCAGTGCTGTTGCCAGTGTTTCAGGATTTTGAGCTTATCCTGCAGTTGCCGTCCATTTTTGTCCTTAACACATATGTAGTGTTCAATGTCTTTTGATGCTTTGGTGCCCATTTTCACTAACTGATAGATGTTTTGCTCACCTTCCTTTGTGTTTAGTTGTTCATATAAGTCCCAGTAGCTTAGATTGGCTTTGGCCTCTGTGACAGCTTCCTTTGCTGTTCTTCTTCCAGTGGTGTACTTTTGCCAGTTTTTGTTGGTCTTCTGCACATACCAGTTCTTGTAACCCACCTTCTTTTCCTATACTTTCTGCCACACTTGCTCCATCCAGAGCCACACCTGCTTGTCAATTCAATGACGACCTGGTCTTATAGTACCTAGGGTTATTCTCACAGCAGTGGTAATGAATTCACAGACAGCAGTCCATGTGGCTTCAATTGAGCCTGTGGAGACTGGAGGAAATGTGATACTTTATTTATTTATTTATTTATTTATTTATATTTCAAATTTCTGTCACCGCCCATCTCCCCCAAAGGGAGATACAGTTAATGATGGCTGCCTTGTGGTCTCGTAGCTGCTACCACTTGATTTTCTATGGACCCATCATGCTGCTGCCACTCTTTGCATGCTTGCTGATCTTCATATCGGCAATGAGCATCTTATATTGCAGGATGAGGCAATCAGATGGAATAACCTTTATGTCCTTTATAGTGGGGAAGTCACATCGTCACACAAGGACAAAGTCAATCTGGCTGTTGTGGTCACTGCTGGCATAGGTGACCAAGTGGCTGACATGCTTTTTGAAAAACGTGTTGGCAATGACCAGGTCATTTGCTTTGGAATAGTCCAGGACTCCCTGTTCATCACCATTTCGCATACCATATCCATTACCACCATGACAATTGTAGCCTATTAATGGAAGACAGTGGATCATGACTTTGATTAAATATAAAGAAGATCAAATTGGCATAGGCACTAGCCTTAGAAATGACAAAAAGCTTCTGCCTTTTAGGATCAACTATCAACAGTAAAAAGACCAGTCAAGAAATACATGACAGACCAGCACTTAGTAGAGTGGCAGTGCAGGCCTTGGAAAATGTATTCTGATGCCATGACATCTCTATACCTATAAATATCAGAATCATGCAGGCACTGGTTTTCCTTGTGGAAGTGAAAGCTGGACTTTAAAGAAGCTGGATAGAAAGAGAATTGATGCTTTATGTTGGAGGAGATTCCTGGGATTAATATGGATAGTGAAGAACAGAAACGAATGGATCATTGAAGAAATCAATCCCAAGTACTCACTTGAGGCACAAATGACAAGCCCATACTGTCACATTTTAGACACATTATGCAAAGACCCAGCTCTCTTGTGAACTCAGTAATGCTGGGAAAGGTGGAAGGAAAGAGAAGAGGATGACCAGCAGCAATGGTTACACCTATGAGACACCCGAAGACCCAGGTTGAGGACAGATAGTTCTAGGGAAAGATCTATGTATATGGTTGCTAAGAGTTGACACCAACTTGATAGCATATAACTAATCAAATCTATCACTTTAAATAAAAAGCTAAGATTCACTGAAAAAGCATGATAGGCATGTAGAAAAATTTTAGCTCAAAAGTTATATATAATCAGTAACAGCAGAAACAGTATGCCTCTCAATTCCTGTTATAGGGAGTGGGCCAAGTGAGTGCTATTGCATTCCGCCCTGATTGTGGTTTTCCATGTGGCATTTGGTTGTCTAGATCAGTGTTTCTGAACCTCAGCAACTTTAAGGTGTGTAGATTTCAGTTCCCAGAATTCCTTAACCAGCAAGTCCATACATCTTTAGGTTGCTGAGGTTGAGAAACACTGGTTTAGATGAGGCTACATTGATCTTTTGTTGGGAAATATTTAATACTAATAAATATTTCCCAACAAAAAACCAATGTAGCCTCATCAGGTTACAGATCTATTTCCTTTATCCTTAAATAATTTATGCTGATAAGGACACAGGTTTAATATATTGAGGATTTGTTCTTTTTTGAGGAATATCTTGTATGCATATGCATGTGTATACAAATATACAAACATGGTTTGAAATTAATGTAAATTTCCTCTCTGCCTCTCTAGATACATAATATCTAGATGTTAATTTCTAGATAGATAATATCTAGATGTTCCAAATTGCTGAAAAAGAAAGGGCAATAACACTTGAAAAATAAAATGACAATTCCTCTAAAACAACAACGAAAGGAAGAAATCAGAAATATCTAGAGCCATTGTGCTACAACATAAATTAATTTTGACATTTAATCCTAGATCAATTGATGAATCTCACAACAGATGGTTTTTCTTGTCACTGTAGCAAATGATAAACAAATCTGCTAAAAAAGAAGAATCAGTTTCCAAAGTTCAGCCAGCAACATTTTTTGTAACTGAAATTAAAAACAAGAGATTTTGGATACCTCCTCAATGCTGAATAAGTTTTGAAAGACGTATAATGCTTCTTGGCTCTGGATTTTTAAAAAAGTAGTATTTGCTGCACTGAAGAATCTGAGAGAATTTCATAAAGATTTCATTTTGTTTCAGATGGAAAATAAGAGTATTGCCAGCTGTCATGTATTTTGGCATCAATCATACACTTATTCATCTGGGAGCAAGTCTGATTTAACTCAGTGGGGCTTCATGTTGGCCATATATAAAGGTTTTTTCAAACCTTTCATATCTTTTAAAAAAGGTCAGATAAACAATCAGATAAATAATAATAATGATGATGATGATGATGATGATGATGAAAAAAAAAACTTTGCCTGAAACCTTCGAGAGTTATTGAAAGTCTGAATTTGTTGTTTATTCATTTAGTCGCTTCTGACTCTTTGTGACTTCATGGACCAGCCCACGCCAGAGCTTCCTGTCGGTCGTCAACACCCCCAGCTCCCCCAGGGACGAGTCCGTCACCACTAGAATATCATCCATCCACCTTGCCCTTGGTCGGCCCCTCTTCCTTTTGCCCTCCACTCTCCCTAGCATCAGCATCTTCTCCAGGGTGTCCTGTCTTCTCATTATGTGGCCAAAGTATTTCAGTTTTGCCTTTAATATCATTCCCTCAAGTGAGCAGTCCGGCTTTATTTCCTGGAGGATGGACTGGTTTGACCTTCTTGCAGTCCAAGGCGCTCTCACAATTTTCCTCCAACACCACAGTTCCAAAGCATCGATCTTTCTTCTCTCAGCCTTCCTTATGGTCCAGCTCTCGCAGCCATATGTTACTACGGGGAACACCATTGCTTTGACTATACAGACCTTTGTTGTCAGTGTGATGTCTCTGCTCTTAACTATTTTATCGAGATTTGTCATTGCTCTTCTCCCAAGGATTAAGCGTCTTCTGATTTCCTGACTGCAGTCAGCATCTGCAGTAATCTTTGCCCCTAGAAATACAAAGTCTTTCACTGCTTCTACATTTTCTCCCTCTATTTGCCAGTTATCAATCAAGCTGGTTGTCATAATCTTGGTTTTTCTGAGGTTTAGCTGCAAGCCAGCTTTTGCACTTTCTTCTTTCACCTTCATCATAAGGCTCCTCAGTTCCTCTTCGCTTTCAGCCATCAAAGTGGTATCATCTGCATATCTGAGATTGTTAATGTTTCTTCCAGCGATTTTAACCCCAGCCTTGGATTCCTCAAGCCCAGCATGTCGCATGATGTGTTCTGCATACAAGTTGAATAGGTAGGGTGAGAGTATACAGCCCTGCCGTACTCCTTTCCCAATCTGAAACCAGTCCGTTGTTCCTTGGTCTGTTCTTACTGTTGCTACTTGGTCGTTACACAGATTCCTCAGGAGGCATACAAGATGACTTGGTATCCCCATACCACTAAGAACTTGCCACAGTTTGTTATGGTCCACATAGTCAAAGGCTTTAGAATAGTGAATAAAACAGAAATAGATGTTTTTCTGAAACTCCCTGGCTTTTTCCATTATCCAGCGGATATTGGCAATTCAGTCCCTAGTTCCTCTGCCTTTTCTAAACCCAGCTTGTACATCTGGCAATTCTCACTCCATGAATTGCTGAAGTCTACCTTGCAGGATCTTGAGCATTACCTTACTGGCATGTGAAATGAGTGCCACTGTTTGATAGTTTGAACATTCTTTAGTGTTTCCCTTTTTTGGTATGGGGATATAAGTTGATTTTTTTCCAGTCTGATGGCCATTCTTGTGTTTTCCAAATTTCCTGGCATATAGCATGCATTACCTTGACAGCATCATCTTGCAAGAGGAAGTCTGAATACCCTGTACCAGATTTGATGGACTATAGTCTAACATACCTTATTAATTTTATTAAATTCCATTTAACTTGGAGATTTTCTTTATTGATACAGGAAGCACTACATAAATTAATTGATTGGATGGATGGATGGCTCGATCAATAGATAGAAATGTATTAAGAATGAATTGTGCCCTTTGTGCCTATTATTCATTGATAAACATTAAATGATGGTTAGTTATTGTCTGAATTACAATGAAATGGTTTTTTGCTGTGACTTTCCAATGCTTCATAAGTGTAAAATACTATGGGGAATTCATGCTTCATTTGCAAATAGTGCTGTGCAAAACTTCAAAGAGAGATTTGACCTGATTGAATTGCCTATTCAAATCAAATCTTTGAAGACTCTGAATTTTTTATTGATTTGAATTGAATTGAATCAAGCCCTTTCACATCACTATGGAGACATCTGAACACAATTTGAGATTTGGAGAACTACTTGGCTTGGCAGAATCTCCAATATTGCTTCAGCTTTCCTTCCATATATGAACAAACATGTGTGGAGCCTGGAGGGGGGTTAAGTAATGTTATGGGTTCTTAGTCCCCCCTTTCATTCTTTCATTATCCTTATTTCTCTCCATAAATATCCACATGCACACACAAACACACACAGTTTTTCTAATGCTACTTGCCTATCTTATTGCAAAGTCAGGCCTCGTTAGCATTCAGTGGAAGACCACCAGGGATTGCCAGGGCTGTAGACTAGAAATGTGAGATGGGTGGCTATACAAATTGAATTGAAATAAATAAATAAAAGTTTTTAAAAATCCTGAAAAAAGGCAAACTGTTTCCTTATGATTGCCAAGAAAAGTGCATGGTTATGTTCATGTAATCACCAGGGTTCAAGCTTGGCATATATGTATATCAAGAAAATGTTAACAATGATTTTTACTGTGGTCATACCGATTTATAATTATAGCACAACAAAACTGGCTGCTTATTAGTATATGATAACTGAATCAGAGCTGAAAAGGAGTTGTAGGAAAATTGCCTCCTAACACAGTAATAGGGTAGTAGTTGTAGTTGTAATTGTATTATTATTACTATTACTATTATTAAATTAACATCTTAGTGCTTGCTGAGAGAATTTCCATATCAGAAATATAAGGTGAAATGTTAAATGCCAAATAAATGGTTAAATTATCTATGGCCTCTCTTACTCACAAACTAGAATCTGAGCTTCACAGATCTAGGCATTAATATTCACTAAAACTGAATATAAAACTCATGCAAATATTTACATTGATTGTACATGCATGTGCATTTGTTCTAGCAGCAGAAGAAATAACCATGTGACTTACCCAACCAATTTACATGATGCTTCCTGAATTTTGATTATCAAATCAGGTTCCCAGAAAAAGTCATTTGTGATCAAACTATAATGTAGTATTTTCAAAACTATCCATTGCATTTAAATAACAAATCAAAGAGAGAACTTTTCTTGCAGCTGCTAGATATTTAAAAACAAATTTAAAGGGCCTTACAGAACAGACGTTTCTGAAATTGTGCATGGTGGTGGTGATATTTGAAAGTGATTAGATACAACTGTTTTTATATCCACAAATAGGTATGTGTACACATACACATACGGAGATATGTATCTGCCTGCATGCTGATCAAAATTCAGTTTTTTGCTGAGTTACTCGGTTGCCGTCTTGAAAAATAATTACAGGTTTTCACAATATAGGTGTTCCTGTGTAAAGTCTGAGAAATGAATCATTTTTCCCCAGGTGGACAGGCAAGAGCCATAATATTCAGCGTAGACCCCAATTATGTAAACTGCCCATTTTTTCCTCATGATTTCCATATTCTTTGTGCTGCCTCCAGACTATCATTAGAAATCAACAGAGTGCTATACCTTTCATTTTTTATGTTTGGCTGAATTGGATAACATTTGCCATTACAGTAAGTACTTAAGAGAAGGTGAAACTGTCATATTTTAGGCAGATAGGTTCAGGGCTTTGTACTAGTCATCTTTACACTGTGATTTTTCTTTTTTAAGAAATGGGAACTAACTGCCAGTAACCTTTCAAAGATGGCCAGAACTGGATGAAATTATTATGTAGTATTTATATCAGCCTTTAGAGGTGTGATACCCTCCAGAAACTGGCTCTGAATTTTGAGGGTTGTATTCCATCCCATCTGGAGGCAGTTGGGGAAGACTGATATTGCATATAGTTGCTGAACAACAATAGGAGCATGTATTGTGCTAAAACTTGGTTTCTTAACTACAAAGTGGTAGATTTATGAATAAAAAACAATTGGCTTAACTTTCACAGCCCAGTAAATCATACAACAATGTTTACAAAATCATTAGTACATTATGGGAACATCGCTTAAATGAAATCAGTGAGAAAGAAATGGAACAGGGAATTGGAGTAATATCTTTACAAACACCCCTAGTGTATTCTCTTGTGTCTATGATTGGATTCACACACCATGGTTCATGCAACCATGGTTTATTGAATAAACCACAGTTGGCTAAGCACACACAACTTGCTAAGCCAAACAAACCAAACAGTGAAGCAGACTCAGATGTCTTGTTTCATTTAATCAGAAATCAAGGCTAATTTAACATAAATTATAAAGCCTACTTGATGCTATATTATCTCTCCCTCTTCCTCCCTCTCATAAACAGTAAGAATGTCTAGACTGCTACCGTGATTTTAATTTTGTGCCACTATCACATATGATGTGGTCATGTTCTGTAGTGAATCCCTTTCAGGTGAAGACTGTCTGCATATTCTGATATCCTTGAACTACATCCTTATCCTTCAGTGATTGTCAGCGTGGTCTACAAAATGTTTTTGGATGTTTTCATGATTGAAAAAGTATTCACCTTTCCAAATTGGAAGGACAAATCCCTACTTACAATCACTCAACAGACAGAAAAAGGTTTTCCAATTTTGCACATGTACCTTATTGTTGGCAACAGATTCCAACAACCTATTTCAAGGGCCAACAACCATGACTTGTAGATCCCATGTGGCCCTGCAGTCCTGTTTCTTTGGCCCATGAAACTTCTCAAAAACATACCACCAACATTTGGCAGCGTATTTTCTTTAATTGCATGAAAAATAAGCGTGCTAACTGTCTACTAGCTTCATGTGCCTGCTTTGCTTTAAAACAAAACAGACTTCTCCTTCCCAAAAATGAACCAAAAAATTTTGTCTCACCTCCTCTGATGGTATCACATTGCCACTACACCAGTAAGCCCTCAGAAGCCAAATACTCTCTCACTTCCTCTTTCTTTTTTGTTATGTTGTTGTTTATTCGTTTAGTCGCTTCCGACTCTTCGTGACTTCATGGACCAGCCCACGCCAGAGCTTCCTGTCGGTCGTCAACACCCCCAGCTCCCCCAGGGACGAGTCCGTCACCTCTAGAATATCATCCATCCATCTTGCCCTTGGTCGGCCCCTCTTCCTTTTGCCTTCCACTCTCCCTAGCATCAGCATCTTCTCCAGGGTGTCCTGTCTTCTCATTATGTGGCCAAAGTATTTCAGTTTTGCCTTTAATATCATTCCCTCAAGTGAGCAGTCTGGCTTTATTTCCTGGAGGATGGACTGGTTTGATCTTCTTGCAGTCCAAGGCACTCTCAGAATTTTCCTCCAACACCACAGTTCAAAAGCATCGATCTTCCTTCGCTCAGCCTTCCTTATGGTCCAGCTCTCGCAGCCATATGTTACTACAGGGAACACCATTGCTTTAACTATGCGGGCCTTTGTTGTCAGTGTGATGTCTCTGCTCTTCACTATTTTATCGAGATTTGTCATTGCTCTTCTTCCAAGGATTAAGCGTCTTCTGATTTCCTGACTGCAGTCAGCATCTGCAGTAATCTTTGCACCTAGGAATACAAAGTCTTTCACTGCTTCTACATTTTTTCCCTCTATTTGCCAGTTATCAATCAAGCTGGTTGCCATAATCTTGGTTTTTTTGAGGTTTAGCTGCAAACCAGCTTTTGCACTTTCTTCTTTCACCTTCATCATAAGGCTCCTCAGTTCCTCTTCACTTTCAGCCATCAAAGTGGTATCATCTGCATATCTGAGATTGTTAATGTTTCTTCCAGAGATTTTAACTCCAGCCTTGGATTCCTCAAGGCCAGCTTGTCGCATGATGTGTTCTGCATACAAGTTGAATAGGTAGGGTGAGAGTATACAGCCCTGCCGTACTCCTTTCCCAATCTTAAACCAGTCCGTTGTTCCGTGGTCTGTTCTTACTGTTGCTACTTGGTCGTTATACAGATTCTTCAGGAGGCATACAAGATGACTTGGTATCCCCATACCACTAAGAACTTGCCACAATTTGTTATGGTCCACACAGTCAAAGGCTTTAGAATAGTCAATAAAACAGAAATAGATGTTTTTCTGAAACTCCCTGGCTTTTTCCATTATCCAGCGGATATTGGCAATTTGGTCTCTAGTTCCTCTGCCTTTTCTAAACCCAGCTTGTACATCTGGCAATTCTCGCTCCATGAATTGCTGAAGTCTACCTTGCAGGATCTTGAGCATTACCTTACTGGCATGTGAAATGAGTGCCACTGTTCGATAGTTTGAACATTCTTTAGTGTTTCCCTTTTTTGGTATGGGGATATAAGTTGATTTTTTCCAGTCTGATGGCCATTCTTGTGTTTTCCAAATTTGCTGGCATATAGCATGCATTACCTTGACAGCATCATCTTGCAAGATTTTGAACAGTTCAGCTGGGATGCCGTCGTCTCCTGTTGCCTTGTTATTAGCAATGCTTCTTAAGGCCCACTCAACCTCACTCTTCAGGATGTCTGGCTCTAGCTCACCGACCACACCGTCAAAGCTATCCCCGATATTTTTGTTATAGTTTGCACAATATGTTAAGTCTCCTTTCCTTGGTATTGGTACGTAGATTGACTTCACCCTCCTCTTATCATTCTGAGTTATAATCTAGTACACACCATGGTCATCAACAAATAGATCTATAAATATTAATCTTCATTGCCTATCAAAAAAGCCGTTCACAGAATGTCTTTTAATAAAATAGAGAAAGAATAGACCTTAGTTATACCGATGCCATGCAACATTCCACACTAACAGTAAAAACACTGTATGGGTCAATTTTGGCATATTTTATTCTATGCCACAAGCACAAAGGAAGTCTGGTTTTACCTGAAGCATCTTCACAATATTCTATGCAAGCTAAAACCAATAATCTAAAGCAGTTTTTCTTAAACTTTTTTTCTCTCAGGACCCTTTCCCACTTTTAAAAATTATTGGTTGATTAAGAGCCATCAAGTCATTTTCGACTCCTAGTGACCACAGAGGTAGATTTTCTCCATGACTATCTATGTCTAACCTGTTCTTTCAGGTCTCCCAATGGTGCACTCATAGCCACTGTAACTGAGTCCATCCACCTTGCTGCTGATCGTGCTCTTCCTCCCTTTCTCTTTATTTAATTTAAATTGAAATTTAGATTTAAAAATTATGGAGGACCCCAAAAGAGCTTTTGTTTGTATGGGTTATATTTAACAGTATTTACTGTATTAAAAATTAAAACTGACACATTTACTGCCTCTACCACTTCTCATGATTGTTTGATGGGATTTTAATATTGTATTATTTTTCATCATAGTTGGGGAAATAATTTTGATTTTGTGGACACCTGAGAGGTGTTTAAGAAACACTGATCTAAAGAATAGCTTTCAAGTTGATACACTGTTGCTGCATGCCACCAACTAGGAAGTTTGTTCAGTGTCTGACACTCTGGTTATAAGACACACGTCCTTCTATGCATATATGGCTATTCTAATCAATAATTTATTTGCTTAACGATATGAAAGCTGCTTGAATTCCTATTCCAAGTATGAGATTTCACTGTTTATACTAAAATATTTCAGTGAGAATAGAATTACTAGCTCTTTTTCCTTATTAGCTCAGCTCCTGTGTCTTTCAAAGCAGAATTATACACAAACATTTAGTAGGTGAAGTTTTTCCTATCTTTCATTTTCTTATCAGAAAAATCTTGCTTAAGTCTTCTTTAAAGTCATGAGCGTAGATATTAAAATAAACAAGATAATTCTAAATCACAAGCAAAATCATATGCTAGAGGAACCATTGAACTGACCTAGTAAATCTATTCTTGTATTTTCATATCCTTTTATACCAAGTTAAAATCAAATATAAAACTGCATAGTGCTGCAAAACAGATTGCATCAGTCCTTTCTTTTCAAATCAAGTTTTTTGATGCCTGTTCAAAAAAGGAAAACATCTTCATGAAATCACTGTAAATGCCAGCTATTTAACCACCTGTCACTTTGCCATTGATGCCTACTCAATATTTGACAGGAAAAACATTATTTTGTCTACATATTACCTCACAACACAAGAAATCTAACACATACACGATGACGCTTACCTATTGTGTAAAAATCTGTTTAAACAAAGAAAGGAAATTTCTACTGCAAAACCAAAAGCAAGGCAATTGCTGGCAATTACCAAGGCTGGTATATTAAACAGTCAAAACACCCAAGTAAAATAAGCACCTAGCTCCTAGAAAATCTCTTAACAGCCTTTAAAAAAATTAATGTGTTGTATATTTCTAAAAACAGAATGTATTTTTGGTGGGAAGACCTTAGTCACAAAAAGTTGTGAAGATTAAACCTCTTAAAATTAGCATTCCTGGGCTGTACCCAAACTTTTGATTTCCTATATAGAGATAGGTCTAATGTTTGGTTAATTGATAAATAATATAAACTCATCTTATTGGTTACGTTTTAATAGTGATTTGGATTCTGTAGGTTCCAGATGCAGTGAATTATCATATACTGCCAAAACACTGGTCCATCTAATCCAGTGTTTTTCAAACTTGACAATGATAAAATGTGTGGACTTCAGCTCCCAGAATTCCCCAGCCAACATGCTGTCTAGGGAATTCTGGGAGTTAAAATCCACACATCTTAAAGTTGCCAAGTTTGAAAAACATTGATCTACTCTGAGTTGCTGTAGTTCTCCAGTATTCACAGAGAGCCTTTTAGTTCCCTGTATTCTTAGGACCTGACAGAGAACTGGTGCTCTACCACTGCCATTCCCTGTACTGTGTATACTATTTTAAAGAGATGTGACAGTATACTTTCAACTGGGAAACTCTGAGCATCCTAAACCAAGCCAAATCCAAAAAAGCTAGAGAATTCCTGGAAGCTGTCCCCCGAGTGGGGGAGATGGGCAGTAATAAAGATATGATTAAATAAATAAATAAAAGCTTCACACTCAGACAAAGCAGCCATCAACAGACACATAGAGGTAAACAACATTTACATATCATTCAAAAGAGGCAATAGAAAAGCCTCTTTTGAACGAGAACTGCTTAATCTCACAACACATGGACAGACTCAACTATAGTTTCAACTGGGAAACTGTGAGCTTCCTAAACCAAGCCAAATCCAAAAACGCCAGAGAATTCCTGGAAGCCTGGCACTCAGACAAAGCAGCCATCAACAGACACATAGAGGTAAACAACATTTACATACCATTCAAAAGAGGCAATAGAAAAGCCAAAAGACCAGTACACTCCCTTGCCAGCAATCAACACCCAGATATGCAAAAATCAACACTAGGATTAACACCAGATGAACCATCAGACAGCACAATACACCTGGATCAAGGAACTATTAACTCAGGCAATCGACCAAGCAGCAAACAACAGCCCAATCAAAGAACTCCCAAGGAGAGAACAACACCCCCACCAACACAAGCAGGGCAAGCCACGGTATATAAACTGCGAGCAAGGCCCACTCTCTCTTTGCACTGAAGATGTTGCCTAGTCTGGCAATGAAACGTCTGCAAGAAAACAACAAGGCTCAGAGAGCAACAAGGACTCCACAGTTCAACCCTGAGCTACAAATATTTGCTTCAATTGATATAAGCCTGTATATATACTGTATACCCATCATATTATTTCCTTATAGAGTAAGCAACATGAATATAGTAAGCAAAAGAAAAGCAGGCATGAGATAAGAAAAATGGGGGAGGTCATCCAATGTCATGGGGTGCAGTATAATCAGTATGCTGATGATACCCAGCTATACATCTCCACCCCTTGCCGGGCAGGTGATGCTGCTGCAGTGCTGAGTGCCTGGAGGCGGTAAGGGTCTGGAAGGGGACAAATTGGCTTCAGCTCAACCCTGACAAGATGGAGTGGCTCTGGGTCTTTGGCTCCCCAGGCCCAGGTGATATGTCAACTTTGAGTCTGGATGGGTTGGCATTCTCCCAGACTGAGCTGGTGCTCAATTTGGGGGTCCTCCAGACTCGAGGAGCAGGTGTCAGCCATGGCTAGGGGGCCTTTGCACAGATTTGTCTTGTGTGCTAACTGCACCCTTTCCTGGACTGGGAGGACTTGCTTGTGGTCACTCATGCCTTAATCACTTCCTGTTTGGATTACTACAATGCACTTTACATGGGGCTGCCCTTGAAGAACACTCAGAAGTTACAACTAATCTAGAATGTGGTGGCATGCACAGTGATGGATGCCCCTAGGTTCACCCACATTATACCCCTGTTGCCCGAGTGGTACTGGCTCCCAGTTTCCTTTCAGGTGCAATTCAAGGTGCTGGTTATTACCTTTAAGGCATGGGACCAGATTATTTGTGGGACCACCTCTCCCTAAGGTCATCTGCCTGTCCCACCAGATCAGATAGGGTGGGCATGCTCCTAGTCCCTTCCCTTAAATGTTGCCATATTATAGGACCTAGGAAGCATGTCTTTTCTGTGGCACCGCTTGCCCTATGGAACACCCTTCCCCCGAAGTTCAGCAGGCCCCCATCATTTTAACCTTCCAAAAAGCACTAAAGACCTGGTGTTTCCCTCAAAAGCTAGGATAGGGTGAGCTAAGTTTAGTTATGGTGCCAGATTTTTTTGATTTTAATATTTTCTGGTTTTAATATTTTTGGTTTTAATATTATTATTGTACATAGAAGTGGTTTTATCTTTTGGTTGTGAGCTGCCCAGAGTTTGGTACAAGATGGGTGGCTATATAAATGTTTTAATAAATAAATAAAAGTGAAGAAAATACAGCTAAACGTAGTTTACACCAAAACATTCACTATTTATTATTAATAATTATTTATTAATCAAATTTATATAGCTGCCCATCTCACAAGAAGTAACTCTGGGCAGCGTACAAAAATCAAGAAGAAAACAACACATATATAAAACCAGCATTTAAAAATATAAAAAATCAACATTAAAAATTAAAAGTTATTAAAAGTACACAAACCCTAGGCAGAGAGACCTCTATCTCTGCCTCTCCATATCTTCCTACCCTTGCAAACCATCCTTGCTTTCACTTCATCCATATACCACTTCATTAATTGCCTTTCGCTCTTTTCACCTCTCTCTTCCTAAGGATTTCAACAACTCAGTTTAGTCTTTGTCAGTATTCCTCTTCCTCTCAACCCTTTCCTTCTTTCTTCATATATTTGTTTTGCACTTCACTCCTCTATGGCCAGAACCACTTCACTTATGTGTTAAATTCACATTCATTCAGCATGCATTTGTTCTCGACCCTATCTCTTTTCATTTTACCATACACACTGTAGAGTAGCCCATTTCTACTGCATTTAACTTAACAGGTAGTCCTCGTTTAGTGACTGCCTCGTTTGGTGATCGTTCAGTTATGATGGTGATGAAAAAAGAACTTTATGACCAATCCTCACATTTATGACTTTCACAGGTCTGTAAAGCAAAGGAAAACTGAAATAAAATCATAAGCACAGTCGCAGCTACACTTAGCAACCACTTCGCTTAACAACTGAGTTGCCAGTCCCATTTGTGGTCGCTAAACAGGGACTACCTGTATTTTTATCTTTCTCCTCATTAAGGCAAATTTCACTTCCACATATCAAAGTGGCAGAAGCACACTTTTATATTACACACAGCCATTTTCTCTTTTTTCAACAAAAGTTCATTGTACTGATTGTATTTTTTTCAATGAACATTCTAGTATACACAGATCTAGCATGTACCTCTGTGTTAGTGGGATGCAGGCAGCAGTACGTTGGCTTGCAAGTTATTCTCTAGATTAGACATCCTCACTTGCATAGGATAATATAAACATGCTTGGGATAAAAATAGACTATTGCACTTATGTGATACTGGCCAAAATATGACAAAAACTGACTGATGCTATTTTTACCATTACTGTGTTTGTGAGGGAGCTTTGGCTATTGAGCAGTTTAAAAAAATATAATAAATAAATACATGTACCATTAACATGTAATGCTGCATGTGGCACAGGTACAGCTAAAGTTGGTAACCTATTCTATACCTTGTCTATCTTATTAAAAAGCATTAGCGTTGATTTGCAAACACAGTCAGATAATTTTGGAAAGGCTTCTAAGAAATTGTAATCCTAAATAAGAGAAATATTAATTTTAGAACTAATATTTTAGATTTTAGAAAAGTCAATAGCCAAATGAGAACAATTCCTTGTCCCTTAGCATCTCAGGAACAAGACAGATGAGATCGTTGATTTTAAAAATAAACAAATAGTTGGTGGGTGTGGAGTGGGAGAGCTAAATCAGGACTGTGGAATGGAGCATATTTAATTATTTGTTCCACCATAGAATTATTTTCCACCTGCTGTTCACAATGGGAGGAGGGTTACTGTTGGTGCCATACTTTTGCAAATAGTGTGTGTGTGTGTGTGTGTGTGTGTGTACACACATACATACATACACATACATACATACGTACACACATACATACATACGTACATACAGTATACATGTGTGAGTCCATGGAGTTTTGAGCAGCAGATTCCAATTGGGACATTAGTCATAATAAAGAGTAAAGTCCACCCCCTGCCCATTTGAGTTCCACTGTCTCCATCACAAACTCTTCATAGCATGTGCTGACAATAAGTAAGTAAAGCCCTACCCAAAGACATCTACCTTTGATTTAATACAAAATTAAGAATAGGATCCAGCTAACACTAACATTCCATTAATTTCACTTAGAGAGAATTGAGCAGCCTTGAATTCTTTCATTAAACCTAGAAGGATTCAAATTACTTTTACTTTGGGTGATTTGTGCCCTATTTTTCTTTTTCTTTTATCATTATATAAATTTGAATAGCTCTAATGAACAGATTTAAATGGGCAATGCAGGATACCATGTATCTGGAAAGAAGGAAGGAATGAATAAACATTTCTACATAGTTAAAGAAAGACCCAGCCAAAAACCTGGTTAACATTTAAGACAGCTGTAAAAATTATGCTTTTCCATAGGCCTTTGATATGGGGAACCCCAATTAAGTGGACAGCACTGATGGGTTTTTATTGTGACTTTAATTATGTTTTATTATTGTAAAATACCTATAGCCTTTTGAATAGGCAGAATACAAATAATTGCGTAAGTAGATAAATAAACGTACTGAATGTTTATAAAAGCCATTTTTATCAACTGAGGAAATGCTCTATTTATTGTGATAAAATGTGCTCCCTTTTCTTTTATAGAGAGATTAAATTCTGTTTCATATAGAAAATGCCTATTCTTAACTTTTGAGCTCCTCGCAGTCTTATATATTTACTATAATCATTATATTTATTGTATTTAATTGATACAGTAATATTGCACTATCATGCAAATGACTGATAGGCTCAACACTAATTAATTAAAGTTACATTAAAAATACAGAATAAATCAGAAAAAAAATTACTTTGTTTAATTATGTTAATTAGACGTGTTAAGTTTTAATTATTTAATTATTTAATTATCATGCATTAGTCAAAGACTTTAAATTGGTGTTAAACTAAAATGAGTAGTATTGTGCCAGTTATACTGACTAATACCACTTGGTGAATAGGTAATAAAATATCTATATAGATAAATAAAATGTAGTGCCAAACAAATAAAACAAAACAATGAAATGAAATGAAATGAAATGAAATGAAATGAAATGAAATGAAAGATCAGAGTACCAAAAAATTGTAACTCAAGTTGCACAGCTCTTATTCAATTAAATCAAAGAGAAAGTTTGAGAAATTATTTCAAAGGAGAGAAGCATTTCAGATATATTCTTGGGAGTCACTTTAAGTCAGGCGGCATATACATTTAATAATAGTAATAATAATAATAATAATTTGTTGTTGTTGTTATTCCTATGGACAGAATCTGTATTTTGCACTTATTGAGGTGGCCAATATCCTGCCATTCATTGTACAACCCTCTCACCAGACTCCCTGAGTTTCCAAGTTTCAACTAAATTTCCTAAGAAGAAATCAGGAGGGAATTCCTCCTTTGGGACTTTTTCAGAGTGAAAGTTTGAGCAGCTAACATTTGCAAAAGAAAATAACATCAATACTAACACCCTCTTCACTTCCAACTCTAAAGCAAACTGACTCTACCAGAAGAAATTTAGCACGAAGTTTAAAACTGGTTGTTTATCTTTTACAATTAAGCTGAGAACCACCTAACATTGGCTTTAATGGGAGGAGAGTAAATATATATATATGTATATAATCTGTTCAATTGTGTCCGATTCTTGGAGACTGCCTGGACTAGTCCCTGCAGTTTTCTTGACAAGGTTTTTTGAAAGTGGTTTGCCATTGCCTGCTTCCTAGGGCTGAGAGAGAGTGACTGGCCCAAGGTCACCCAGCTGGCTTAAGACGGGACTAGAACTCACAGTCTCCTAGTTTCTAGCCTGATGCCTTAACCACTACACCAAACTGGCTGTCTATTTTAAATATGGAAATATATTAATTTGTACCAGTGTATTGTTAGAGTACATTAATTTGTGTCAGTTTATCATTATAGCATTGTCATACACTACTACAGATCCAGCAGAATCACCAAGTGGGATCACATTATTCACTTGAGATCTCACTCTACTTTGGGTGACGCTTAGATGGTTGAATTGTTTTTAGTTTTCAGATATAAGATGAAAGTTCATTTCTTTCCCTGGCTTTTGCTAGTTTCATTTGGTTGCTCATGCACTCAATCAATCAATCAATCAATCATCCTTCTGACTGATACACACATATTTTTTAAAAAAATCACGATGCTTAATTTTGAGTTTTACCTTTAAGCCTATTTTAAATGACTTCTGAGCACTGTGAATGTTTTAAAGCAGGAAAGTAGATTTTTTAGTATATTTAGTTGCAGCCAGAAGCATACAATGACATCTATTACTTAATACAAATAGGACTAAATGACTAAACCAAATGACTAAAGATGTTGTGATTCATTGTTTGAGATTGGTTTCTTCAATCTCGATGTATGTCACAGTCCTGCCATAGTAAAAAAAAAAAAGTTACTATCAAATACAAATAAAGTTGATCTGGGGTTAATTTCCTACAGCCAATCTCAGTCTTCCTTGTGTACATGTTTCCTACAACTGATATGGTCAGTACCAAGGATTAGCTAAACAGCTGTTATGCTTCATGGCATAAACTTTTTCTTTTTCCTTAGATAGACATCCACTTCATCTGTGCTCTTTCCCTAATATCTTTCCTAATCTATTTCAGAGGTTTTATTGATAGACTTACAGCTATATCTTCTCTTACTTTTAAAAAAAATAATATTGTAGTCTCTTTTCCCATGATTTATATACCAATTCCTATCCCTCCCCCAAAGTCTTTTCCGTATTGCCTACTTTTTTTTTAGCAGTTTTTCCTCACTGAACTTACTTTCTCCTGGCTGTCTAGGAAGATCAAAGTTATGATATAATGCATTAAATATATGAACACCATATTTGTGGCAAGAAAGTAAAATCTTTTCCATTATAATGAAAATGCAAGCATGAGTTCATTCATTCATTTTTTATGTTGATTTTGTCTCAAACTAAATTTATACAGTATTTTTTGAGAGGAACTAAAGACTGGGCTACAGAACTAAACTATTTCCTGTACAAAACAATTGTAAAGTTGGTTATTCAACTGCAGAATGCGCCTCTTATTTCAGTATGACTTTTTACTTCCTGTACTTCCTATAGCAATCAATTTCTAGCTGATGACTTCCCAGTATGACTACAATTTTCTGAGACTGTAAACTGAATGGTTTCTGTGCCAAAATGTTTAAATCCACCTTTAACGTGCAGTTACAGTATTTCATCCAAGCACCCTCTCTCATCTTATTGTCATTGCCCTGTTATTAATTCAGATCATACAGTATTTGTTAACTACTATCCGTTTGATCTGGGAATCCTGAGGTTCTTTCTCTCCTTTCATTGTTATTAAGCAGTAACTATTTTATAAACATGTATCAAGGACAGCAATGGAAAACAATACGAACTCCATTCAGTTGGCTCCTTCTCTACCTGAAATGTCTCCATCTGATCATGTAAGAATTCTGTAACTTTTAAGAAGTGGTACCTGAGTTTACTGTTTTCCTCCTCCCTCTCTATTTCTATTTCTTTTTTATCACTTCTTTTGGATTGGAAACCTCTTTTTTTTTAATTTGTAAGATGCTCAGAGAATGTTTTGGGCAAAAGAATGAGGTAAAAATACTTCAAATAACTGTTCCTCTGTTGATGGTTATGCCCAACATGATCCTGCTCTTTGGAATTTTTATGTTATATTCCAAAGAATATAATAATATAACAATCTGGGAATTGTGATTGGCTTTGTTAGGTCCTCAGTTAGTATTGTTGTTGTTTACTCATTCAGTTGCTTCCGACTCTTCGTGACTTCATGGACCAGCCCACGCCACAGCTTCCTGTCGGTTGTCACCACCCCCAGCTCCCCCAAGGTTGCATCCACCACCTCTAGAATGTCATCCATCCATCTTGTCCTTGGTCTTCTTTTTGCCTTCCACTTTCCCAAGCATCAGCATCTTCTCCTGGGTATCCTGTCTTCTCATTAAGTGGCCAAAGTACTTCAGTTCAGTTAGTATTACAGTACACAATTTCTGTATTTATATATGAAGAACAGATTTCTTCATTAGTACCAGAAATTATAAAAATTCCTCCTCTACAAAATCATTATTTTTGAACTATGGGTATTGTGCATATAGCATGCATTACCTTGACAGCATCATCTTGCAAGATTTTGAACAGTTCAGCTGGGATGCCGTCGTCTCCTGCTGCCTTGTTATTAGCAATGCTTCTTAAGGCCCACTCAACCTCACTCTTCAGGATGTCTGGCTCTAGCTCACTGACCACACCGTCAAAGCTATCCCCGATATTGTTATCCTTCCTATACAGGTCTTCTGTATATTCTTGCCACCTTTTCTTGATCTCTTCTTCTGTTAGTTCCTTGCCATCTTTGTTTTTGATCATACCCATTTTGGCCTGGAATTTACCTCCAATGTTTCTAATTTTCTGGAAGAGGTCTCTTGTCCTTCCTATTGTCTTCTTCCACTTCCACTTCCACTTCCACGCATTGCTTGTTTAAAAATAATTCCTTATCTCTTCTGGCTAGCCTCTGGAATTTTGCATTTAATTGGGCATATCTCCCCCTATCACTGTTGCCTTTTGCTTTCCTTCTTTCTTGGGCTACTTCTAGTGTCTCAGCAGACAGCCATTTTGCCTTCTTGGTTTTCTTTCTTTGGGATGTATTTTGTTGCTGCCTCCTGAACAATGCTGCCAACTTCTGTCCATAGTTCTTCCGGGACCCCATCTACTAAGTCCAGTCCCTTAAATTGATTCTTCACCTCCACTGCATATTCCTTAGGAATATTAGTGAGCTCATATCTAGCTGATCTGTGGGTCTTCCCTAATCTCTTTAGTCTGATCCTGAATTGTGCAATAAGAAGTTCGTGATCTGAACTACAGTCAGCTCCAGGTGTTGTTTTTACCGACTGTACAGATGTCCGCCACCTTTGGCTGCAAAGGATGTAGTCAATCTGATTTCGGTGTTGTCCATCTGGTGAAGTCCATGTATAACGCCATCTCTTAGGTTGTTGGAAATAGCATTATTATATCTCTTTAATGTGGGATTACGCTGGGGTACAGGCCCAGTTTTAATATTATACCGCTATGTTGTGAAAAAGCTCATAATTAAGAGATGACCAGTTTTACTGTCTCTGCATTGGCACATAATGACCAGCTTTGTATACTTTTTTTGCCTTTTCTGGCAAGCTTATACATGGAAGATGCATCACTTCTGTCTTCAGTTTCCATGACAGTTTGTTGCAACAAAAATATCAAAGAGAGCCAGTTTGGCCTAGTGGTTAAGGTTCTGGGCTAGAAACCCAGAGACTGAGAGTTCTAGTCCCACCTTAGGCATGAAAACCAGCTGGGCGACCTTGGGCCAGTCACTCTCTCTCAGCCCAACCCACCTCACAGGGTTGTTATTGTGGGGAAAAGAGGAGGAGGAAGGAGTATTAGGTATGTTCACTGCCTTATTTATAAAAATAATAAAGGCGGAATAATAAATAAATAGTCTTGTGACTCTTAAAAAGCCAATACATTTCCTGCAGCATAATTCTCACAATCCGATTTGTTAGAATTGCATTTGTTAAAATGCAACAATATTCTTTTTGGCATGTCTGGATAGAGTGCCTGAAAAATATTGATTTACTCAATGGATTATTAAATCCAGTCCAGTCAGTCATGTTGGATTAGGATTGGGGAGAGCCAGGTTCAAATCTCTACTAAACCATTAAGATTTTGGGTGTCCTTGGGCCAGCTGCTGTTGTTCAGCATAACCTATCTCATAGGCCTATTGTGAAGAGGGCGGGTGAGTAGGTGAGTGCATGGCAAAAATCCTTTGCATGCCACTTAGAATTCCTTGGAAGAAAAGTAGAATGTATACTAAATAAACCTCTAGGAATCCTGCTTTGTAGGAAAATCTAATTGGAAAACAGGCTGTTCTATTCAAATCCCACTTCCTAGTGGATTGGTAGGGAACTCCTAGCTTGACAAGGCTGAAGTAGGTCGCACATCTTTCTGAAACGTTGACAAGGGACCCTAAGCTTAGTCCAACCCCTTTATCGCCTACGGTTGAGATGTGAAACAAGATTCTGCTCCCTGATATAGGGATATATGGGGGAAGAAAGAGGAGAGGGGGCATGTGGAAAAGTTGAATCCCAGTTTCTCTGAGATACGGGACTGCCAGTTACTTTCTTGGGAAAAGGCCTGAGCCCTAACTTGGAATTCAGCCGAAACCCTTGCGGGTGGATGAAGGCAGATTACGAGGGCCACGTTCCGACGACCAGCTTTGCTTTCCTCCTTCCTTGGAAGGTTTGCTCCGGACAGGTCCGCACAAAGTGAAAGCCTGACCACCAATCCGTCCTCCCATGTTGAGTTAGGAACAGCCCGGTTCAAATCCCCAACAAGAGGCGTTCCGCCCCTTTTCTTGTGGGACCACAAAGTCCCATTCTTTTCTCCACCGAGGGACAGTTCTCGTTCGCTCGCGGAACGGAGAGCGAGCCCTGAACGCGAGACGGTTTTTCGAGCCCTTCCTTTCAGGCAGGGGAAAGGAAAAACAGTCACTTTCTTCTTTCCAGCTCACTCTTTCCTATGGACCTGCCCTACGCGCCGGGCCCTCTCCTGCTCGCTTGCCAGCCCTGGCGCGTCCGGGGCAGGGCAAGTCCCAAGCGCGGCGCGGGTATTCGGGACTGCCCTATGGCGGTCCCAGCGCCGGCCCGAGAGGCTGCGGGGAGAGGCTAACCCAGCCCAGCCCAGCCCAGCCAGAGCAGGTCCCAGGCGCTTTCCCCTCCCCCTCCCTCCTCCCCCACCCCCTGCCTCGGTGCCTGGAACAATAGAGTGCGAGAGGAGCTGGCTCTGGGCTGCGCGCCCTCCCCTTCTCCCTCTCCCCGCCTCTCCTCCCCTTTCCTCCCGCCCGCCCTGAGCCAGAGGCAGAGCAGCCGCCGCCGGAGGAGCCGGTTCCATGCCCCCTGGAGCCTCCTCTTGCCGCTGCCGCCACCTCTTTCTCCTTCTCAGCGCGCAGTCCCGGCATGGACGTTAGGTTTTACCCTTCCGCCCCCACCGCCGTTGGTTCTTTGCCCGGGGCCGACCCCCCTTGCTTGGGCCCCCTGGACTATTACCACTGCAACAAGGTAACGAGGGGCGGAGGGAGAGAGGGACGGGGTCAAGCGCCTGGGCAGGGGTGGAGGATGCGAGCGCCTGAGGATGGTACTGTCTGTACGAAGTCTCGCCCCGCTCCCCCCGTCACCACACCCCCCTTCCGCGAGTCTCTTTCGGGACTGCTGTCCCTTTGCCCCGCGCTGGCGGAGGGGGCGAGGGGTTTGCACTTCGTCGCTTTTGCACTGCCCGGGACTTGTCGCGCCCTCCCAGTCTCGGCAGGGCAAGGAGTTGATTTAATGGCACCCCTGAGCCCGACCTTCCCCGAGCCCTTTGCCCCGCTTGAGACAGGCGGCTTCTCTATATTGGGAAAAGGCGCAGCCTTTGGCAAGCAGGAGCAGGTTCCCGAAATCCTGTGCCCAGGTCGCTTGGTTGCTGGAGGGCCAAACGTAAAGGGGAAGAGAAAGCCAGTTCTCTCAAACCCAGCCCAACCCAACCCAACATTAACGGCGCTGAAAACTTCTTTTCCTCTGGGAGGCTAAGTGTGGAAGGTGGCAAGCGAGCGGCTGCATCCTGCAGGAGGGAATTTCAAAACTGCTTTACTTAACAGCACCAAGACTGCCTGCTTAGGGCTGAAAGGCAGTGGTCTTGCCTTTCCCATCTTGGCAGCAAAAGCGGGGTGTTCAGGGTGGATGCGTGCGGGGGTGGGGGGAGGAGGAGAGGAGGAGGAGGAGGAGGAGGAGGGAGGCAGTTGGTTGTTAGTTGTGCTGTCACTTCAGACCTCGGATCACATCTCTTAGTTTTGGTAAACACTCTTATAGGTGGGAAGGAAAATAAACAACAGCTAAAATCCCAATGGAGAATTTTTAGAAGAAATATGTTGGGGGGAGGTGTAGATTGCCTGGTTTTAAGTGTCTTTCTTCCATGCCTGGCTATGATTCTTGGTGGAAAATATGTAGGCTAAGGGGGAAATACTTTAGGGTGAGTATGTTGTTTTTGTTTTTTCTGAACACATTTCTGTCTTTCTCAAAGCAGTCAGAATATTGGCAAGACTGCAAACCTGGATTTGGTTTTGCATGTTCTGGTTAGAATTTAAAGCATTTGTATGCTCATGTTTAACATTTCCCTAAGTCAGGATTCAGATTCTTGGCTCCTGGTTGTCAGCCTCCTGTGCTGTCTTTTTCCTATCCCCACAACACAATTATTCCTGTTAAATATAACTGAGAGGACAGGTTCATGTATATTTCATAAAATCTACAATACAGCACAAAAACCTTGCTAACCTAGATTTGCCTGTGTGCTACCACAAGCCTTTCACTCTTTTAGTGTGTGTGAGAGAGCAGGAGAAAAAAAAATAACATTCGCCCAGGGATATTTGAGCGTGTAGAGTGCTCTAGGCAATAACCCTTGAGAGGAGAAAGAAGTGAACATAATCAGAGCGTCAATATTTCATATGAGTATCCATTATTTCAGGGTGAGAATTACAGTATTGCAACATTTTAATAAAATAATTCATCTGAAACTCTGGATTATTTAGTTAAACATTAATGTGTTGCTGTTGCTGATAATCAGGTGGTTTCATAAAAGTAATGAAAGTTGTAGAGCTTCAGTACAGGGTTTGTTTTGTTTCTGTGGTATAATGAGTTCTTCAAAATAACATAGGTTTTAGATGCTGATGTCTCCTATCCCCATGAAAATATCTAATTATCCTGAAATGTAAGCTGTACCAACTATGTATCATATATATTAAACAGTTATTTCTGAAACACAAGTATCATATTCTTACTAAAAATGTTAAAAAATTGTTTAACAAAGGATCACTTGCTGACAGAAAGAACAGACTGAACATCTGGGAATTCATGCAATATCAATCTCTGCAGAAAAAGAAATGCCTTGTGAAATTCTTTCTGTATTTTAGGAGTGCAAACACTGTTGATTCCAGATATAATGCCATGACATTTGTGCACCTGATAAGCTGTACTGTAATACAAACCTCTACAATTGTAATTGCTAATAGAAAGAAGAGACAGAATGTGACGCACTGCACAAGAAACTTTGACAATATATAGGCCCCAAGGAAAATGATTCTGGGGGGGAACTAAAATCCCCTCCCACATGTTGGAAATACACTTGTTGCAATTAGCATAAAGGCATTTCCCTTTAATCCACCTTTTAAAGATCACCATTTCCTGTAGTGCTGAAGAGACATACTTCGTGCTGTAAAAGTCTTTGTCAGTTTTTCAGATAAAGCTAAGTTCAAATTTGATTGAAAGGACTCTGGATGAGGTGATGCAAAAAATCATATACAAAATACTGACCGCTGCCACGAGGTGCTGCTGTTGCCACTGTTACCAAGATCTTAAAACAAGAGAGGAAAAAAAATACCAACGAGTAGCTAACAACTACACACACACACACACACACACACACACACACTGCATTATACCATTATTCCACTTCTTTCAAATTTTATTTACATAATGAGAACATGCTAAAAAGTTCTACCACAGCAAACTCCAGTGGACAAAGAAAAAAGAGCTGCAGCTGAAGTAGTAGTCTAAAATCTTTTTTCTTCCTCAGCCTTGCCCTGTGTGCTACAAAGATGTTATCACAGCCTATAAAACAGAGGAAGAGAGCTTCATTCTGAGGGGCTTCATTCCCCCCAGCATAATCTAAGAGATGCTGTTATTGCTGACGGTGGGTGGGCTGGAGCCAAAAATAGATGAATTACCCATTTTCTTTCTGCTACTCTTTTCTCTTCCTCTTCATCTGCAAGACTGCCAAGGGAAAGATGGATGGCTTTTTCATGAGTTCTGAACTGATGACTTGCAGGGGGCTTTCCTCTTGCTTCCACATACTTTGGTTGCTCTATTTTGATTCCCTTGTCCATTTTTTTCTTTTGGCCTTTTCTTCCTACCTGCATGAAATCGAAGGCCACAGGTTGCCTACCTATATTCCTTCAAGATCAGTAGATTGTTCCATGCCAAAGGTCTTGCAATTTGAGAAATCCAGAGAATACAGAAGTGCAGTTTGTTAGGAAAGGAGAGGTGTCCTTGAATAGGAAAATCTGAAGGAATGTTTAGTTGAATGTTAAGAAAAATAAAATAAATTTCAATGGGATCTGAATGAAAAGGGAAAAATGGCTTGTGTTTGTAGTTCCTGACTCTGCCCTTCCTTACGTTGCATTTTAGAATGAATAGGGGCTGTCTTGACTTGCTATAATTAAATGAGAATGCTGGCTTGGAGGAGATGGAGATAGATGAGGCAGGCCTAACAATTCCTTTTTCTTCATATTGCCAGGAGTTCAAACATGAAAAAGACTTAAAACATATATTTTCATGCTCAAAAATTGAAATGATTTTTTTCCTTAAAATGTAAGGCCTCCTTCAAATCAGGCTTGACTCCTAGTGATTTCATATAGTTTTCATGTGATTTTATATAGTTCCAACCATGCTTAGCGTTTGAGCTCAGACAAGGTCAGACACATGGGTTTTTTTTTTCCTTCTAGAAAGTGATTTTTCTTCTTTTGTGGGTGGGTAGAGAGAAATTCTACAGGAGGAAATGTGTGTGGAACACAAGGTATATAAATAGCTGAAGCGGAGGGTATAAGCAGAAATTCTCATTTGTTATACTTAGACTAATTAATACTTCTGATACAATGAGTGAACCAGCTTGTTTTGGAAACTGTGTGTTTCAAGCATCCTAACATTTTAATATAACTGTTTTGCACCCTTATGGAATGTGATATTCTTAACATGAAAATTCTCATTTCGTTTGTGTACCACAACAAGCCATATTTCGTATCAATCCTATAAACTCAGTAGATCATTTTTGACAAGAATTTATTTTTGCTCTCTGAGCACCCAGTATGTAATACTATGGAGTTTAACATTTCTGACCTATGTTACAAGACTCTTATGATGATTACTGGGTTAAGCTGGATAAACGTTGTTCTTGTTACACTGTGAATGTAGACATGCAAATAAGTTCACATGTGAATAGTCTGCAAAAAGGTTTACAAACCTGCTTGTATATATTGATATCTGAAAGAAGAGCTGAACACCCACATGATTTTTTCTAAAGCTTTCTAATGTTACTACACAGAAGTGGTAGTTACTAGTTATAAAACTGTAGGCAAGTTGCTATGTGCCAATACCATTCTTCTACCATTCTATAAATTGTATATACATTTACACGTCCAGAAAGTGGGCAGAAAATTAGAATTTTCTTATTAAAAAATCCCACAATTCTTTATGATGGTAGTAAGAAATTATGCATTAGCTACTCTCAGTGAGTCTCTTTATAGAGCAGAAGGGACCAGTTCTTAGGCCCATCAGATACAGGCTGCAAAAATCTAGACAACCATAGATAGCATCAGAGATATACAGCATACCCTTTATCTGCTGGTCATCTGGATTTTTGTAATCTGCATCTCTCCTCCCTCCCCGCACCTGCAAAAGTTGTCACTGCAAAAAAGCACTCTACTATACAAGATGTTTGTGTGGTAAGGATGTGTAGGCCCAGGAATGATGGTTAATGTCATATCCCTTGTATTTTATTCTTTAATTATTTATTAAGAAAACTTGTAAAAGTAGATTAAAGTCTCTGTTTTTGACTGGATGTAAAATCTGGCTACTTTTCATTATACATGTAGAATGAGGATGTTAATTCTTTATTTTCAAAGGTCACATTATCTAATAAATACGATAATGTGGAAAAAAAACTATATTGAATGGTGTGTAGTAAATGTGTTATTAGTTTAGCTGATATGTTACACACAGGCATACCACAGTATACCACAGTACTAGTCAGGTGTACTATGAAAGTGTGCAGAGCTAGAAGCTTGCATGAGTTTTACTTTATGGGCTACTTGGGTAGACCTTAGTGCCCCAGGACATGTTTTGAGATGTTGGGGGTAGAGTGAAAGAAGGTTTTGGCAGTATATTCCTTTGTGCTGGAAGTTTATACACTGCGGGTAAGAAATATTTTGGATAATTCAATATATTGAAAATAATTGTAATAAAAAAGTATTGCTTTTTTAATTCAATTAATTTGTGCCAATGGAGTACTAAGTAGAGGTGGATAGATTTCCCTGTCCTATCTTGTAAGAGAATTGGCTGTGATTAGTGCTCTGTCCTAGTTGTATTCCAACTGTTATCATAAAGTTTTCTCTAATTTTGAAATGGGTATATACATAGCTTCCTCTTGCTACTGCATTCCGTGTTTCTCAATCTGAGTGTGTTGTCTCTTCATATGCATGAGTGATTTGGTACATTAAAACACAGGAAAAAAATGGCATGGCATTCTGTGCGTAACTTAATTAGCATTTTTGGTAACTTTCATTTTACTCTCTCTTTCAGTTAATCGACAAGTTCTTCATTTAAAGCCTTCTTGGTCTGTTAGCTTTCATCACAAATTCCCAACAATATTACCATGCCTTTGTAGAGGCATTGTACTTTTTCTTTCGTGTACATGCAATAATATGCGTCTGATAATAGTGATAGAGAACTGGCTGAATATTGGGAAATTATTCATTTGGAAGACTGGGTAAAAGGAATGTTGATGTGATTATTTGTATAGCTACAAACAGCAAGATGAAAACATTATTTTAATGCACATATGGAAGAAACAGAAAACTGTGGCTAGAGCAAATTGTGTGTTTCTACTTTCAGAAATCCATGCTGAAAGAATGTTAGAAAACAAAATAATAAATGCCACTAATCAGTGAATTCAGAGGGGGTGATTTTTCATTGCATCTGTGTTATCAACTTCCTAAAAAGGGAAATCCTAAGGGCTCAAAACTTGTAATGTGCTCCTTATATTGTAAAACATGTACTGTAGGTATACACAGTTTATATATAAAGGGACTTTATCAAACCAATCTTTTAAATAATTGTTACTGAAAGCTTCTAATAATTGTTTTTCCTTGCTTTTCTTAATATCAGTTCTAAAATTAACATTTTCCTGTTATCAAAAAGGATTTACTCACTGTTGTTCAAGTAGATGGTAAATGTTATCAACACTTGTTGTACATTTGGTTTTTTTTTAATCAGAACTCACCAGAAAATTAGTTTTGCCCTATCTGTGTAAAGTAGGGTCAATGTAATGAATAATTTTTTTATGGAATGTTTTCTTTGGAGTTTTACTTGCACCGTAAATTGCAGTGTTAAACACTTGCCACCTCCAGACAATATTTTATCACTTGGGCATGCTGGGAAACAAAATGCTTCTTTTTCTTCTTTTCTTTTCTTTTTTTAAAAAATCACCCCTTCTTTAGCTAGCTCTGTTTTAACTTAATTTTTTTTCCTCACCAATATTTCAGGGAAAATAGTATAGAATTGTAAAGTTTTAATTTGAGGTCCTCATTTGGGGTGTAATTTTTAGTATTGTTAAGTGGGATAAAAACTTGTCATTAAAATTCTTTACATTCTAGAATGGCCTGAGTCACTTGATGCACCATTTCTGTTTCCAGCAGCATAAGCTTTGATGATGTGTTCATTCCATCTGCATAATAGAAAGTGTTTGAAGCTCTCTTTTGCCAAAGGCTTTATTAAATCAGGGATTCAGAACTAAATAATGAATACTTATTCATTCATAGAAAATGTTGTTCTAGCTTTATGTGTGGAAGAGTCTTTATTCTAGTTACTTTTAGAATTAAAAAAAAAAGATGTTTTGAACACTATGGTAGACATGGCTGCCATGGCACGTTCTCATTAATTCTGTTAAAAGGATGATGCATTTAAAGTTGCTCATACATTTAAATGAATCGGAAGAAAGGATGGGAAAATTTACATTTATATAAATAGCATAAAACATGTGTGCTATTTAAACAAAGTACGTGTACGGCTCTATTACATGTTCTGTTACTTTTAGTGCAGGGATAAAAACAATTTATTTAGCTTTGTGGGCCTATAATGCATTTGAAAGCTAAGATTAATCTGGGTATTTTGGATTTATGTAAGCAACATAACCTACATATTTTTGTCTCGATTTTAGTGGATGATGAAATTTGTGGACATGTTCCACTTGCACAGTCCTGCTTATAGAATATAGTAATGCAATTTTATTATTCTCAAATATAAAAATCTATATTGGCTTTTGAAGAATCTTGATAATGGGGCTAAAAAAATGAAAACATAAATAATAAAATTAGTATATTCACTAAATATTTATTTCTGGTACTATTTCTGTAGTCATGAGGTCTAAACATATTTAAACATAACTTCATTCTTCCAAGTGCTTTTGGGCTAGATATCTGCAACTCAGAAGCCACAAACGTTCAATTCTTGATGTTGTTTAAAGCTGAAACCTCTACACTGCTGTTGGAGATATTAATCCTTATTTCAGCTTATGTTGCGTACATCAAAACACCTCTTTTTCCTTTTGAGAAGCACTGCTGAGGAACAAAACCTTTTGCTCTTCATGTATAAAAAGTATGACACTGAGTTGGTTATAAAACTCAAGAGCATACACATGGTTTCTTTTCATTTAGGGGAATGTTACAGAAGTATGGAAGACTCTTTTGACCCATACTGCCTTCTTTTTTGCACTATTTATTTTTATTAACCTTCATGTATTTTTACAGACTCATCTATGTAGGATCTAGATCTCATGCTTATTCAACCAGTGCTTTTATTATGTGCTTGTATTAATCTGCATAAAATGTGTGCAGAAACCATTTTGAATTCAGGTTATTCTAACAGTAGCATTTTATTGTGAACTCACTGGGAGGGCTAATGTGCATTCAATGAGTTTTTCTTGCCATTTGCCTTTTGTATTCATCTTCCAACAAATAAAGCTCCAAATGTTTGTTTTTACTAGAATTTGGATTATGTTGTACAGCATAAATGAAGCATTTAATTGTATTTTTCTAAGCATTCTGCATTAAAGATTTTTCTGCTAATGTTGTTTTTCTAGAATGTTTTTCAATGATGAATAGTTTGTTTCCAGTTTTTTTCCCCCAAGGCTTTTGCTATATTTATTTATTTGTCTATGCAGTTTCAATTCCTAAAGAGTGTCAAAAGTGATATGAGCTCTGGGTATTGTATCATGTCATAGGCTACCTAGAGATTTAATTTTCAGTTTGATAGCAGAATACAACTTTTAATGCAACAAACTGAGGCCAGATTTGTTTCTTTTGAAGAACGTACTCCAAGTTATAAAGGGCCTCTATTTTCCATCATCTCTGAACTCTCTCAAATTTCCACATGGTAATAGCCCCTCTCACTATGTAAATCAATGGTGTTATAAATAATTATCTAGAGGAACATCAACTTCCAAGCAATTAACTAGAGGTAAAATCTCCTTCCAGTTGAGCTTGATTCCTAGTGGTTTCATGGACAGTTTTTGTATTTTTCTTGGCAAAAACATGGAAGTGGTTTGCCATTGCCTTTTTCAGTGTCAGGCTTTATTCATGCACCACACATATGTAGTACATTAAATGTTTAAATATGGCTAAGCCATTGGCTTATCTTGATGTCATATGGCCAGGCTACCTCTATTCTGATGCTCTGAACTTGGAAAAGGATCTCATGCACATGAGGAAATACTTATGCATAGAATGCCTTTTCATTATGTTCTTCATGTTTATAATACAGAGCTAACCCCATTCTCATTTCAGAGTAATACACAAATAAGGCCTAATTTGTAATGAAATGGTGTGTTTTTTTCGAGCCACTACTGATAGATATTATCATCAAGATATTCAACATTCTCCAGCTATGCTGATTTTGCAAGAATTTGGAAAAAATTATCACAGAATTCTAAATCCAAAAGATCAGCTCTTGTCCAAATGTAAGATGGACAGAATGTGAAAAATCTGATTTTATTTATTTGATTTCTATGCCCCCCCCAACAGCAATTCTGGGTGGCTGACATGTGGTTAGAGTCATAAAAAACGAAGGGATCAAAAAGAAAGGACAGCAAATACCAAAAGAAAGTAAATGAGACCAACCACAGCAAATGAATCCTTTCATTTCCCAGACAGGTTCATCCCATGCTCTAGCCCAGTGTTTGGAGGTAAAGCCAACTTTTCAGGGCCTTATGGAAGGCCAGTAGGGTCAGGGCCATCCGAATCTCTGGGGAAATGTTGCTCCATAGGGCAGGCACTGTGACAGAGAAGGCATTCATTTCTTTTTTTTTTTCTTTGTTGATTATCTTACTTAATAGTGTTTCCGTGTAGATTTTTAACAAAGAATCTTTACAGTCTGCATGGTTTAACAGTCTTTTCATGGTGTTCAAACATTAATGATTTACAGACTGCTCTAAGGATTGTATATTATATTATTATCATTACTACTACTGCTTCTGCTGTTGAAGCAACTAGTAAATGCAGCACTTGCCATGCATGAAAGACTAGCCAATATGTCAATATGTGTTGTCCTTTCTGGATAATTGCACAGAAAAAGATGGCTACCCCATATACTGATGAGAACATCTGTTTTCCCATAAAATGTATGGGGTAGATTTCTATTGACAATAGAAAAATAAAGGGGTATGGGAAACATGTACTATCCTTTGAGTATTTTGCTTAGCACTATCATGCTGCTTAGTAGACTATTTTCATATATTTATAAGTATCCAAGACGTCTGACCGCCTGCTGTTTACATTTGTAGTACAGTTTGTGTGAAATTTGAATACTGTACTATTATTGGGGCACATTAAGCAATAGGTAGGTTTGTAGCACCAGTAATCATCAAGAAATATCTGTAACAACTGCTAGTTTCTGAGATAGCAAGTGAGAAGAAAAATTGGTTCTCTGCATAATTTGCATAACATTTTTCTTCATCATTCTTTCCTTCTCTGTTAGAAGAAACAGACAGTTGTGCAAATGTATTCCTATGTTACTAAGTCATGTTCTTTCCATCATCTTAGAATCAAGTAGCCTTTAAAATGAAACCTTCAGGTGGAAGAAATGATCAATGGAAAGGATTGTAAGAAAAGAGCAGAAGGACTGACTTGGCTAACTTAACTAAATTGTGGCTGAAATGGGAGATGGACTGGATGACCTATAAATGTCCCTTTCAACTTTCACATTCTGTAGTTTTCATCACATTATACCATTGCCTGAGAAATATTTTTCTTCAAAGGGAAGACCAGTTCTACTCTGTGATTCTGTTTCAGTTATCAATAAAAATATAAAGATGCTCTCAAGATCTTGACTCCTGGTTGTTTGCCATTGTATTTTCCAGGATGTTTTTAAGCTATCCAGTTCACCTTCTGCCTTGGAAGTCCCTGGTAGGAACTTGGAACTCAGGTGGCTTCTTGACTTCTAATTATAGCATGATCACAAGAACTTGGGACCATAAAAGTGCTGTATATGAAACAAAATCTTTTTTATGCTCCTCAAAAATAGTTTTTTTCTTTTTAAAGATGTTTTTTAATTATAAAGTGGATCATGCCTTTTCCCCAGAAAACCACATTGCATAGTCCTTCACCCACCTTTCTGTCTGCTCCCACTCTATTCCCTCTGAGCATGCTCACTTCTCACTGAGCTGTATTAAGTGATCTTTCCTCTCCCTACCACATTTTTTCCTAAACAGTGACTAGATGTAGAAAAAAGGGCTACTCTTTTCATTTCCTCTGAATAAATACTGTGTATGGCAAATCCAGTACTGTATTTTTTTACCTCAAGGTGCCAAACTGTACTTGCCCAAATTAATTATTTTGCATTGCTGTTCAAGATGCTGGAAGTCCTGTCCTAATTTGAACCTGATATTTCTTCTTGGCCATAGGTTTTTTCATTTTAAAGGGGGAGATAGACAGACAGAATAAAAAAATGCATTTGAAAAGAAAAGTGATGTCAGGAAAGATACAGAAAAACAGAAAAAGAACCTGTGTAATGTCATAGTTAAGGTGTTGGTCTCATCCTGAGAAGTCCCAGGTTCAAGTCTACCATTAGCCATTGAAGCCCCCTGGGTAAGTTAGGGCCAGACATACAGTCAGGCCCAACCTACCTCATAGGGTAATTGTTGGGTGGAAATGTGAGGAAGGAGCACTATGTATGCTGCCTTAAGCTCCCAAAGGAAAATTGGGATATAAATCTAACAAACAAATCTATACGTCTTGCTTTAGGTCCCTCTTGAGATTGAATAATGAATTCAACAAAGTGTGTTTCAAAACTTTGTTTGTGTTTTCTGCCATCTGATCAAAATCAGGCATGCCTCAAGACTATATGCTGTAGAATAGTTGCCCAAGTAAGTGAGCTTTTAGGTAGGTAGGTAGGTAGGTAGGTAGGTAGGTAGGTAGGAAAATAAGTACATGCAAAAAGGTTCTCTTTAGCAGCTGCTATCTTTTCAAGTACTGTATATAAGAAGGCAAGATTACTCTGCCAGGATGAAAGTATACTGGTTTTAATCTAATAGTGCTATAGAAATTTGTTTTCTTGTTTATCTGTTTGTAACACTCATGTGTAATTTTGGTAAAATGTTGTTTTTGAGAAACTGTCATGATTATTCTGCCAGAATATGTGTGTCTGTGTGTGTGTGTGTGTGCTTCTATGTGAACTGCTGAGAGTAATTTTTTTATTGTGATGACATAGAAATATATTTAATAAATAAATAAAACATTTTCCCTGGGTGAAATAATACGATAATGAAGATAGTGTAAAGTTTTTAACATGGTCAGTGACTTTTTCATTTTTACTCTGGAATTGAGTGATCTCATATGGTATAGATTTCCTTCAGTATCCAGGAGATCTTCATTTGTAGCCCTGTTATTTACATGGTAAGGTACCTAAAACGAGAGATGTGGGCTAAATTTTCCATTTCAGGCAGGTTTGGTAATATATACTGTTTAAACCTTGTAAAATAGGCAAGATGTAATGTTTTTCACACAAAATAATGTAGACCAAATACTTGCACAGGTTATAGGTATTGAAATGACAGTGCTAATTAGAATCATACTTATTTCCATAGGAACATTTTCAGATTCCCAATTTTCTGGAAATCCCACATCTCTTCTAGAAAAAGTAGAAATGATTATAATCAATATCTTCGATGGCTATTTGTTCAGAGAAAGAAGAAAGCTCAGCTGGTTATCTTTGCTGGTTTAAACATTTGGGAAAATGAAGGCTTTTTAAAAATAGATATCTATCTATTTACCTGCCTACCTACTTACTGAGCAGGTTATGGATACTGGAAAGATTCAAAAAAGCTTCCAGCTGCCATTTGAAGAGGGAAGAAAAAAAGTACTATTATTCTGCCATCTATACAGTATATTAATTAGGAGAAGAATGAAAAAAGTAAACTTCGAGCAATGGCAATGCATGATAATACGTCATTTTTGTTTAAAGGATCAAATCATATCAGTGCATACACAAATACATTGTCAAAATAAATCAGTTTTGTTACTAGTCAGTGAAACAGTCATGTTGCCATTGAATCCTAACCTAATCTTGCTCTGGCAGTGCATAACAGTGATACTTGCTTTTGAATCTGACATTCTTTGAAACAAAGGCAAGATAGACTGGGTGCCAGTGAAGCTGAAGCTGCAGTTTCACTAGATGGTACAAGTTTTTATGGTAGGGAGGAGAAAATCTTCAGTTTACTTTAAGACAGCAGCATCTAACACTGCATTTTCTATTAATTTAATTGACATCCTGTGTTCTTACTTCAAGGTGGCAAATTAATTGTGGGAGACCATCTGTTTGAAAATTGGGTATGTATACCATTGCTTGGCAATGTATCATGTACTGGCTTTGCGCTATCCAATTTAAATCAGATGGTAATGTTGGCCTTCTGAGAATTATTATCAATCAATATTTCATTTTAGTAATGGGCTCTTAGGAGGAAAAGAAGTATAATCTTCACAGCTGCTTCAAGCCTACAACTTTAAAAAAATCTTTGTCATCTTAATGTCTGGATTTGGCTTCCTTTCAGAGAAGACGGTCAGTAGGTTCATGAATAACACTAAGACTCTTTTCTAAATATTTGTCTTTATTTGAAAGCAAGGGCTCTGTTGCTTACTGATTTGATTAACTGTGGCTGCTGCATGCTTAGAAGAACTCTGTACTGGCCAGTACTTCGTCCACTGATAAGTGGTTATTTCTGATTTTCTTCTAACTCGAACTTTGGACATAGACTCAGTCATGTTGACCCATTGATTTCACTTGCTCTATTCTAAAGAGTGATGTTTTCCCTGGATTTATCTTTGAACATACAATTTGGGTTCCTTTCAATATTTCTGTTCAGTAGGAAGAGCTGTTAATTTGAAAGAGAGAGAGAAAGGGAGATGGGCTGTCAGATATTGCTGTATTGTAGCTTTCATCATCTTTCTCCATTGGTCTTGCTGGCTAAGACTGATGAGAGATAGAACCTTCCCTAGTCTCCAATTCTCTAAGGCCTTTGCCATATTGGCTATGAATTCTGGGAACTGTAGTCTTTATATATCTGGAGGGAAACTAATTTGGGAATCCTGATATATGGCATCTGAAAGTACATTTAAATGGATATGTGAAACCAATGTAAAAAGATGGGATTAAGCCTAGTGGAAAATGTGGTAGTCTTCATTCTGAGGTAAAGTAATTGCATAACTTATGAGATAGTGTTTGCTCTGGGATCTCACTTTTGAGTGAGTTCTCAAACATTTCATTTGAAGACGCTCTTTTATACACAAATCAGAGAAATAACATTTGACCAACGAAACAAAAGCCATAAGTCATATATGGTATACCAATTTGTTTTGGTTATGATTAATCTTGTGTTTCCAGTTTCTTTCAGGAACTGCTGTTAGCTATTAATTGAAATACAAACTTTGGAAAGGCATAGCTGGTTCAACTGCTATTCAGGATGAAAAAGTGTTTTAAGGATTCAGATCTGTATTTGGGATTTGGGCTCACTGTTCTCAACACAATCTGTCTCACGGGGCTGTTGTGATGAAAATGGAGTGGGAAGAAAGAAATACAGTTTCTTTTCAGAGTTCCTCAGAGGAAGAATGGAAAGAAAATGTAATAGATATTAAAGAAACATTTTTTGTGGATGTCACATTTGTGAAGAAAGAACTCAAGGCCTTTGGTGCCATTTGACATGGTAGCCAGCTCTATTTTAAAGGCTCACTTTTCTTTCTTAAAAGCTGACTGAAAGAATGTGATTTTTTTTTTCAAAATTACATATTCTTACAGTACAGGGAACTGTTTTGCATGGGGATTTTGTAATTTTTAATATGACCTTGTTTTGAAGAAAATAAGAAACTATGTTGGAATGATTTGTCAGTGACCCAGGCTGCCCAAGGCCTTGGATACAAGGGGAAGGAGTTGAATTTCACTGCTTGTTCCTTTGTCAGTTACTTTATACTGATGCAGATCTAAATCTAGATCTTCTCTTCAACCAAAGTTCTCCTTTGCACTTATTCTCTTAATTTCTCACTTTCCTTGAAAGGAAGTCGTACATAAGAGACAATTGTATGGGCTTCTTTTGTATTACTTCTGAAGCTTCGGAAGAGACTAAAAACATTAAAATTATATTCACTGTAATCAGGTACAACCTGCTGTATATACCTTGTCCTTATATCTCCCAGTCGTCCCATAATCAGTCTAGTAGTATCCTAAATTTCCATTAGTATTTTTATTTTATAAGATAAAATTTAGCTTAAAAATCTTATATTATTTTATAACATAAACTTTGATTTTTACAAAGCTCCATAGTTTAAAACTGACAGGCTGGTGTAGGCTTTTAATATGCTGCTGTTCTATACTCTTTGGGGCTATACATCTGTTAATTTGATTGGAAGTTGGTTTTGCTGGACTAAGTCTAGTTATATTTTCTTTTCTGCAATTTGTAATATGTCTAGTTATCTGAAAATTGTGTGAAATTACAAGTGCTGAAATCTGGAATTAAAGTTGATTGCATCAACTTTTGTGGAACTTACTCCTTCCTCTTCTTATCTTTCCCACAACAACAATCCTATGAGGTGAGTTGGGCTGAGAGAGAGTGATTGGTCCAAAGTCATCCAGGCAGTGACTATATTTATAACTAATATAACAATTATATACATTTATTGATTACTGGTATTATTTATGATTTTATTGAATTTTAAATTGTTTTTATTGTGAACTGCCCAGGGTCTCCCTGTGGGGGAGATGGGTGGTGATAAAATATGATAAATAAATAAATAAATTATACCTTCCTTGCTAATATTAATAATATTAGACAAAAAAATGAATTTCTGCACTAGGGAATCTGCTTTTAATGCACTTGGGCAGGGGAGGAGTCTTCTTATTTGAGTGGATAACTAGTTATTTACTGAAAATGTAAAACTTCATCAGATTAAATTCCTGGAATGGATAGTTTAATGTTAGGATTACCATCAAGGTGTTCCTCTAGAGTAAAGTGGAAAATGTTGTCCTCTCTTTTTATTTTTCTTATTCCTTCCCATCTCTCTTAGTAACAGGAGGTAGTACATTATATTACCTCAATGGCTTGGTTGATGTATTTTTATGCGTACCTAAAATTATCCAGGTATGTCTGAAAGGAAATAAGCAGTTTTCCTGGATATCATGCTACCTACCTTCTTGTATGTGCAGCCCTCTCAGTCACTTCAACAGTAGATAAAACTTTGGCAATGGGCTTTATAATTTTAACCATGGAGAGTCAAGGCTTTTTAGGACAAAATTGTTCTTGCATTTCTGTGTGTATTACATTTTTGTCTCTTCCTATTACTGTTTAAGGAGTTTTTGGAAAATACTGTGAAACATCAATTTAATGGACCAGTTTGGGGGAAGAAGGTCTGCTACTTCCAAATCTCTGTTAAATTGCAAATTATGTCATTCATAGTTATTTACGTTGCTACTAGGCTGCAGTTTCCTTTCAAACGTGTGTATTGAGTTACTGAGTGAGATGGGGAAGAAACAAGAACAAGAAAAATAAAAAGAGGGCACATTTTCCACTTGATCATAAAGATCAGTCTTGGTGCTAATCCTAAGAAGCAAACTACATCATTCACATCAAATTATATCATTTGCAATTGGCTGTAAGTTATGTAAAATTAAAGCTAATTTATCTACCTTGTCTGATTGCACTGGACATGTCTGTTATTTCAGGAGGGTATTCTGATGAAAATTTGGTTTATTGCATCAAAAAGTCTGTTAAATGCAGGTCTGTTAAACTGAAGTTTCATTGTATTTTAAATTGTGAAATGACCTTGCTGTCCTAAAATAGGATTAAAAACATCTTATTTCAGGCTGGTTTCATAGGCAAATGAAAAGCAAACAAAATCCACAGTAGGATTTGGCCCATTTATTTGGCGCAATAACCTAAAAATATTATTGAATCATCTCATGGTAGCAAATAGTTAAGGGTCAAGTTAAACATTATTCGGTGCTTTCAGTTCCATGCATGGGGTAGCCCATATCCTCCCTCCCTCCCTCCCAAACAAAGCTATGGATGACTGTGCTGTGGAATTTTGATCCTTTAATTAGAAGGAAAGCAACTATCTTCAGGTTATCTTAAAATAGTTAGAAAGCAGAAATGAATCATGAAACAACCATGTAAATGCATTTTGATCTTGATTTTTAAAGATGACAATATGTTGGCTTTCCTGTTAGAATCCTGTGTGGTTGGTGCTGGACCAGTACTTTCCCCAGCAGATTATTTACTGCCTTTATCAATAATCTTTCAATTAGAATTGCCCAGAGTGACATACAAAATATAGGATTAGAGTTTTTTAAATTCAAATGTTTAAAATCATACATCAGTTTAGTAAAATGTAGAGATGAAATTAGTTCTTAATATAATAAAAATAGATTTATTAAGTGGAGAAAGAGCCTACATTTGAATTTCTATATTATTTATATCAATTTTTTAAAAAATGTTCAGCAAAGTGGGAAGCTGAAGTTACACACACACACACACACACCCCCCAACCCACAGAACTATTTTGGCCTGATTTCCATTTGTACAGTGTAAGCTATCATCAGAATGTAAACAACTGCAATGCATAATCTAATAAACCTGAACTGTAGCATTGCTGCCTGGAGATTGTTTTGCATCTACAGAGTTGTTCAAAACATTGATATCACTGAACAGGCTAACAAGCAGAAAATAAAAACAAAACAGATAATTCATGATGTTACAGTTATATTGCAGAAAGTGGCACACTAAAATTATCTTCCCCAACCCAGTGTCCTCCAGATAGAATTCTGGAATTCCCATCCACCAGAAGCTGGGAATTGTGGGAGCTGAAATCTCAACAAGTCTGGTTTTCATCAGGGTGGGGAAGGCTGGACCAGTAGGTTCAAATCTAATTTTCACAAACTCTAATCTAATCTTTGCAGATCTGTCTTTGCAAAAGACAGGCTTGTATTATATTTCTCTTTTGTCCCCATAATTTTATCTGTCATCTTGTCTCCTCTCATCCAACAGTTGATGGGTAGAAGCAAATTTCATTTCCCCACAGCATAACTCCTTTGTTTGTAAAAGGAGAGAGAAAACTCAGAGTTCTAGTTGGATGGCCCTAAAAACCATTCTACTCAGGAAAGAGGCTCTGTTTTTGATGGATAGAGTGGACTGGATACAGTAAGTCTCAAAATGTGTATCAGTTGCTTACCTATTTTCAAGCCTCTGGGCTATATGCAAATGATGCATGTGATATGCAAAAGAATCCTTTATATTCTTTTCTGCATATAATATAAAACAGTCTTAAAATCTTAGAGGCAGATAAACCATTTTTTAAAAATCTGTGGAAAATTTCAAATAATTTACTTTTTGTGTATGCTGGTCTATGACCGAAATAAAATTGATTGATTGATTTACTTTTTGCTGAATTTTATAACCCTAGTACAAGAACATGTATTTGAATACTTGCTTTTGTGTCATGATGCATATATGTGAATGTATTGTGCCACTCTTAAGAAGATCAGTTGTTTACAACATTTCAGTGTTAAATTAAAAAATTTGAAGTATCGTGTCTACAGGCAAAGCAACTTGAAACCCTAAATACCTTTTCAATCATATCTCTTATTTCTTGAAGTATTTAGTTCACAGATGACTCATCACTTGCAGAACTCTGACACTGGGTATCATAATATTGTGATATTAAGCTGCAGAAACCCACTGCATTATCAACATACCTCTGTAGAATGGAGGAGGCAGCAGCTGGGCATAAAAAAACCCAAGGCTTCAGTATGACAGAACTAAAATTGGAGTTGGCAATTACCACATGCATGATTCACAGTATTGTGAAGTGAAGCTACTATATAAATCAGCCACAGTAATCATAGGGTTTAAAATTAGTCTGTTACTATTAACTCTGCTAGCGTTGGCATATGCTGAAGCCACTATAAAAAGTGAATGGTGTAGAATGTTTGAAATACAGGTTTAAAATAAATTACTTAAGCAACCCCCAGCAGGAGGTCTTAGGTTCTCACAGGGGGAGAGTTTTGAGGGTGCTTACAAAGGTTTCTGTAACGGCAAATGCATTTTATTGTGCCATGAAGCCTAATAATAGCTCAGTGACAGAACATGTGATTTGCATGTATGAGGCTTCACATTGAGTCCCTGGCAACTCCACTTACAGGGTTTCAGGTACCAGAGATGAAGATCCTTTGTTTGAGATGTCCTGGACTTCTGTTCCAAGATAGGCTAGAGCAGAGGTAGGCAGTGAAAATGCCTAGAAATTTTTGGGCATATCATGGGTGTTACAAAATGTCTGTCTCAAACATCCATTGAGTACAAGGATGCTCCCTGTCATGCCTTTGTAACACCTAGGATGCTCTCTCCCCTCCCCACCTCTTTTACCCCCCATCTCACCCCCCCAGGAAAGCAGACACACTTCTCCAGAAAGTGCTAAGCTATAGCAAAGTACCATTTTCATTTTCTAAGAATGTCTTGAAATGTATGATCTCCAGAGACATTTTGGAAAAGAAATATGGAGACATGCTCTGCTTTGCAGAAATGACAGCTTGCTGTTCATTTGGAATTAAAAGAGTTTACGAAACCGGAGTCAATTGAAGAAGAGAGCCTGGAAAGTGCCTGTGGGCAGGCTGGTGCCCATGAACTCCACATTGCCTAGTCCTGGAGTAGAGAGAACTGGGCTAGGAGGATAATGGTCAAAAAGCTGCACAAAAGTGGTTCCTTATATTGAATGCTTGATAATTCTGATGCATCCCAATTTCCTTCTTTTTTCAAGGTTCTGTTGAGAAGGAAAATGCTTGATAATAGGCAGGTACTAGGTCTCATGCAGCTAAATCCATTCATATGTCTGTTCCCAAACACAATGACTCCATCCACACTTACTGCTAAGACAGAATTTGTTTTAACCATGGTTAGAACCAGAAAAGCAAAGTAATTGTGGCTTTTCAGTCAGTTCCTGGTTTGTTTTTTTCCCATATACCTAATATCTGTGAGCAATGAAGAGTTGTTTTGCTCATTTTGTTTATTGGACTGTATATGTATGCTTTTATTCTGAGATACATGTATTTATCATCTTTGTGTTTGTTACAGCTTTGGAGAGAGAGATATTACAGTTTTGTTTTGCTTTGCTTTGCTTTTGCCTCTCCATTGTTAATTTCTTTGGCTCGCATACTTTTGGTTACTACCTGTTGTGGATTACGGGACTGTATATGTATGCTTTTATTCTGAGATACATGTATTTATCATCTTTGTGTTTGTTACAGCTTTGGAGAGAGAGATATTACAGTTTTGTTTTGCTTTGCTTTGCTTTTGCCTCTCCATTGTTAATTTCTTTGGCTCGCATACTTTTGGTTACTACCTGTTGTGGATTACGTGTTCGTATCATAAGTTGGTGTAATGTTTGCAGAGAATTAGGCCACCATTAGGGGAAAATGTGGCCTCTTTAAATTTTTATTATTGGCAACTAGCAAAGGTGAAGTACTTTTCCAACTTTGTATTTCAGAGTTCCATTTTTCTCAAAACAATGCAACGTATAGAAGAATCTGTTCTTTGGCTTCTAATTTGTTCTCTCTTGAGGCCTGTAAATAACATTTGTCGGTTTCTTTTTATGGAAAGTATAGGGCTACAGTCATCAACATCTAAACCAGGACTTACTGTACCTAGGCTACAAAATACAGGACCACCACTGGATGGCAGCAAAGAGGTACAGAAAACCCTAACTCTCATCTGGATTTTTGAAGCTCCAATTTGGTAGTCCTAGTTGTTACCCCCCTCAGAGATTACAGGGCTACGTTGATCATCTAACCAGTTTGTGAAATGAAATGAGATCAAGATGATTCTAATACCACTTTTGATGAATACCAAAGCTTTAGTATAAAATGTTAGTGATCATATTGTTGGATTGTAGGTCATGAATTTTGCATGTTTTCTGTGCCTGAAGCAAGCTTTTGTACAGTATTTCATTTGCTAGGGGCTTTTTATTTTGAAAGTGTGCTCATTGTTTGCCACTAAGTAAAATGGCACAGGTTTTATCTGGAAAAGATAAGGATGTGGCTTTTGCAAAAGAGTAAGGGTTCTGATTTCCATTGTTTGCAACTGTTTAGTTTCACCCTTCTTACTACTTAAATAGTATGTATTATAGTTAAAAGGCTAACCAGTGGTTTGAACAACATGTATAGAAGATGGTGCAAATGAGAGCAACATGAGAAATCACAGTTCAAGAAGCAGGAAGTGTGCCTTTAACCAGGAAAAAGCTGTCACTGGCATTGTAAAAGAAGTGGTATAAATAGGGCATTGGATAGAAAGCAGGAAACCTGGGTATTGTGTATTCTGCTTTTCTGGTGGCCTAAGATAAGACTATTAACCCTTTCTCTCTTGTACTCTTGTATTGCTGTTGGCCATTCAAGAAAGTCAGCTTTTTAAAAATAGAATCCTTCACAGGTACTGTACTGGAAATAATGTTACTTGGTGATGTCAGTAAAAGCTTGCCTCTGAGAGGGATGCTTTGTGTTCTGTTACTGAGACATCTCCCAGTGGACTTGATTTTGTGATGTTTCCCATTTCCTAGAGGTGACACCAGCATTGCTCTGTCAACCTGCCAGTGGCAGTGCAGAGAAAGTGAGACATCTGGCATCATGCCCATAACACATCATCTCTGTAATGTCCTAGCTTGCCTGGGGCTTAAGGTTTTTGCTAGTTTCCAGCAAGGCTTTCCCATGAGGGAGCTTGAAGTATTGTCATAGTGCCAGCTGCCTAGATAAATTGAACTTTTGAGTGACAGCTCAACTTCATATTTATTACCTAACAAAGTGATTAAACATTGATGTCTTTGTAGATTAGGGTTATTTTCTCCATTGCCCTCCCCCTTCCTTTTTTTTTTTTGCAATTGTTCGGGCTTTTAAAAAATACTCTATATTTAACTTTTTAAATTATACAGTACTAAATTGCAAAAGATCAATTCTGTTTTCATATGAACAAGGTCCAGGGCTAAGCAAAAGGTGGGAAGATGTATTGTCCCACTAGACAGATTGAGTCCTGTCTAGGCTTTCCTTGAAATAAATTCTAATGAATGCAGCAACATTGCTTAGGTACAGGTTTATACTTGATAAGGTTGTTAAGGCCATAACCTTCAATAGCTTCAATTGTTGTCTGAGTTCTGCTGTTGCAGTTCTTAGCATGCTTGAGATTGTGGCTGTAAAAGTTTGTTCTGAATAAAATGTGTGTTTGGGATTTGATTGCATGTTCCAGCCTCCCTCAACCTGGTACTTTGTGGATAAGTTCTGAAAGTAACTCCCAGAGTTTCTTGATAGTATGGACATCCCATGCAATTCCAATATACGTGGAGAGTGTCAGGTTGGGAAAGGTTAATTCTGACCATGTCCTCATGGTTTGAAGGACCATACATCCTTCCTTATGTCAGCACAAAACGTTGCCGTCATAATATTTATCCACATCACCAACCCATATCCTGTATAGCATCTGTTATAATGAAATGGTGGATACATTGTCCATATTTTCCATTGTAGCATTTGCTTTGGGAATGGTGATTGTTTCCCACTTCTGAATTTTGTTTTCCCTTGTTCATTGTCATATTGTAATGTAAGACATGGGAAAACACCATGTTACCTGAGCTATAATTCATGGATGGCAGATGTGATTAGGCATCATAATGCATTTACAAAAAACTGGAACTTCTTTCTGCCATTCTCCTGAAACAGGATTGGTAGGTGGATCATATAAATAGAAATTATTTATGAAGATGGACAGTAGTAAGTGACAGCATAATAAATTAATTTCTTCGAATCTGTCCCCACTTGGGAGCACATAACAGAGGGGGGGGGGAGCCACAGAAATCCTCCTGAGATAATTTGCAAGCAAGCTATGTTTTCTGGTGGTATTAAAGAATGGTAATTTCCAGTACTTCAAAAACAAATTCTGCTTTGTTTTTTTTTTGTATGCTTGGCATTTGTTTAAATGCCAAGCATACAAAAAAAAAAGTAGAATTTATTTTTGAAGTACTGGAAATTACCATTCTTTAATACCACCAGAAAACATAGCTTGCTTGCAAATTATCTCAGGTGTTTAAGTGTAGGACATTTTCAGTATTCTGAAAAGATGTGGTGGAGGAGAAATGGCAGATTGATAACTATGGAAGAAGCGGCATATCTAGACCACTCCAAATGCCCAAGTCCTGTCTCTGGTCATACTTACAATCTCTGTACCACAATAATGGGAAGTAAAATGTTATAAATATAATGCAGTTTGAAGCTGTGGCAGGAAAGTGTTGGTTAAGGAGGGGAAGGGAAATTGCTTTTATTCCAACACAGAAAGTGGTGATACAAGGCTGTTTAAATCACAGGCTAGAGAGCCAGTTTGATGTAGTGGTTAAGGCATCAGGCTAGAAAACTGGGAGACTGTAAGTTCTAGTCTTGCCTTATGCACCAAGTCAGCTGGGTGACCTTGGGCCAGTCACTCTCTCAGCCCTGGGAAGGAGACAGTGGCAAACCACTTCTGAAAAAACCTTGCCAATAAAACTGCAGGGACTTGTCCAGGCAGTCCCCAAGAATTAGACAGGATTGAATGGATAAAAAAAAAAAAATCACAGGCTGGGGGCTAATGAGAGCAGGATTCTGTGATCAAGGGGGAAGATTTGAGTTGTCAGGATATTATAGTTTGATTGCAAACTACAAGTGGGGACAAAGCCTAGGTTTAATTAATATGGTACCCTAAGAACCTCAGTACTTGACTGGTGTTTGCTACAATACATGCATAAAGTAAGTGTGGAAATAAGATCCTGGCACTTGGACATGCAGTAAAAATGGGTTATGCACTTGTCATTGTCTGTGGCTTCGTAGTGCATATCGAAAATGATGTACCTGAAGTGCTGTGTTAAGTGTGATTTTCAGAAGAGTATCATATGGTACTGTTTAATTTCACATCTGGCATGATTATTGCAAGTTCTTGAGAGAGAACTGCTTAGTGAACCCATGGTTAATTATCTGGGATAGCAACCTTTAATTTTATTTCATCCTCTGGGGTTGAATTGCACATGAATAAAAAAATTCAGTGACTACCAGTATGACTGAAGTTTGGGTGTTCATCCTCTCACTGCTAGTGGGTTCTTCCTTGACTTCAACCCTGAAGTATACTATAATAGAGAGCATTTGACAATAAGGATCTGAAAATTGTATGTTTGGCTGACCTGACATTATACAGATCACACCATTTTATTTGGGGGTGTGCATGTGTGTGTTGTGGATGGAGTTTTATTGCATTTGACTAATCCTTAGTGTTTATGAACCAAACCTTCTGTTTAGATCAGCTTTTGTAATTGCATACTGTTAGGAAAAAGCCCCATACCATTTCTGTCTGGAAGAATATGCAAGAAGCTGTGCTGATTTATTGTACTCAATTTAACTGGTTGCATTTACTTTTATTTGACTTAACCCACCATTGCTGATTGCTTGACAACAATAAAAGGACAGTTCCTGAAATCAAGAGATGCCTGAGGTCTTGGAAGAAGTAACATTGTTCACAATGGAACAGTAAATGAAAGGAAAGAACAGTATTTCATGTTGTAAAATGGCATGTTATTCACAGGTATGTATTCCTGCATTTGAAAGATCACATTAATGCTGGCAAGATGTGAAACACATTAAAAATTTAAAATTCCTCATAAATTGAAAGTGTAAAAATGTTGTTGGAAGAATTTTTGAAGTTGAAATCCAAACATCTTAAAGTTGCTGAGGTTGAGAAACACTGCATTAATGTATTTAAGAAGACCAGAAATATGTAAAAGTAATGATAGCAATGAGCTTCTTGTTCTGTAGTCATTAAAGGTCTGAATATATGAGTTGTGCACATACAAACTCTGTATTTAGGAATATGTACCCTTAATCTTGTGCATAGTTGATATTCATAAGTGCCTATCTATCCTCCACTCCCCTACCTTTCTCTCAGGAAAACTAGGAACACCATTTCAGGTACGTGAGTGTTTCTTGCAGTGCACATACTATTATTTACATTGCACCTCACTGATTTTTAACAGTAGTTAACTTGACTTTAGTAATTAGCTTAAATTTGTCTTTTGGTTGCAGTTCAGCAAAATTGATGCTGTAAATATTTGTTTATTCGGTTGGTGACTGGTATCTTGATAAAGTATTTTTGACTGATCAAATTATCAACTCTGTTCTTTTCATTCTCAAGACAGGTGTGCATAAATTTAAATTACATGCTTTGTCAATATGTTTCTGTGTATATAAAAGAAGTGACTTACTATTGTTTAAAAATGCTAATTTTTTAAATTAAAAAATTGAAAATAAATAAATGTTTATTGCTGTTCCCCTGGTAATTTCTCTGTACAAATGGATATATATTTATCTTAAAATGCAAGCTCGGTTCTTCAGCTAACTTGGCTAATAGCCATTCATAGACTCAATCCCTATCAAATGATCTCAGCTTTTTTGAAAAAAGTCTCAGTTAGTGAATTATTTGGCAAAGTTATGGCAAAAAAGTTCCCAAAGCCACTGCATGAAGAAATAAGCTTTGTCTATCCTAAATGTTTTAAAAAACATTTTGGAAAAGTCAGATGTTTGTAGCCCTGTCACATTGATGGAAGACTCTTTTCCATATGATTGAACAGGTTTGTGGCCACAACTATGAGGTGTCTTTGCTATCCATTAGTTTGGAGATGGCTTACAAAAGGAACAAAAAGACAGAGGACAGAATGAATATTCAGTTTACTTTCTCAGTCCTGAGTCCAAATACCTTATTCCTTTTTCTGCAAACCTTAGCAAAAGTTAATCAGTAAGTTATACTGTGAGTAATAAGCAAGGCTCTAAAAGAGCTTACTCACTGCCTCCTAGTCATTTTCTTTATGTGGACCACAATATAATTATGACATAAGCCAGGGATCCATAAAAAACAACATTAAAAAGGCTAAAATCTCATGAGATTGCCAAATCTCATGAGATTTTGACGTTCTTATTTGAAACATTGCAATATTTGAGGTGACTGTGCCAAAATCTTACGAGATTTATTGATCTTATGATATGTCTGCCATTTTGAAAAAAAATGCAGACATCACAGACCATTTGCAGCATCCTCATACATCATGCATTGGGAACCATTGAGTGTTTTCTGCTTCAGATTTCTTTAATTATAATTCAGTTTTTTTATCTGGGACATATGTTGTTGTGAACCAATAAAATTACTTTTCTTTATGGCAACATTAAAATTGTCTTATTATTCTTTATTAGATTTATTACAGCATATATTGATTGCATTTTAGGTGGATGTGATGATTAAGTCTTGAGATGGATGATACACAGCTGAAACACAGGATGGAAGATATTGCAGTCCAATTGTTAGCACTGAAGTAAAATGTTCTTTTCTTTTATACAGAGAACCACCTTGTGTTTTGGCTGAAAGAAAATGGTGTTATGCTACAATAATGGTCATCAGACTTGTTTCAGTATCAATGTCATCACTGTGTGTTGGTTACCAATTTCTCCCCATCAGCTGGATTATATGCTGTTTTCTGCTAGAATGCTGCAAGACATTATGTAGATTTGTTTTGAAGATGGCTGAGGAATTCATTTTTTATTATTCAGCATGAAGAATGGAGAGAATTCACGTGGTTAAGGCATCAGGCTAAAAACTGGGAGACCGTGAGTTCTAGTCCAGGCTTAGGCACAGAGTCCGCTAGGTGACCTCGGGCCAGTCACACACTCTCAGCCCTAAGAAGGAGGCAATAGCAAACCACTTCTGAAACCTTGCCAAGAAAACTGCAGGGACTTGTCCAGGCAGTTGCCAGGAGCCAACAGTGACTGGAAGGCAGAGAAGGAAAGGAAAGGAAAAATAATGAAATACCATTAAACAGTTTCTAATATACTACCTAAAGGCTTCAGGTTGGCTTCTGTAAGAGAACTTCTGGTTGGAGTTTATTCTGTGGAAGCAAGATTAGAATTTGAGTTTTTGCTATGTATCCAAAGAAGCTGTTACAAAAGTTGAAACTAATTTAAAGATGCTTTAGATGTGCTCCATGAATGCTTACGGATACTTTCACAGTGTTTTGAAGACAGTTGTTTGAAGAGATCAGGTCTGATAACTATCTTTTAATAAACTGAGATTAAATTAATTGTCAATTATAATGAGTTGGGTTGGTAGTTGTTTTCCTGAGGGATTTCTGCCTATTTTCTTGACATTATTATTTTGGCTAATGAATAACTAGGAAGAAATAATAGCTGTGCTTTTTCTTTTTTTGTGCTGCAGCTCACCTGAGAAACTATTTCTGTTTCTGCTTTAGCATGTACATATTTCCTATATGGATATAATTTCCATATATACAATTGTTTGTAGCCCATGTGTCTCTTATTATATACATATAAATATATCTATTTAAATATACTCACATATGGTTAGAAACTTCCATGATATTGTAGGAGATGTTCATATGAGGAAATGGATGTGTATGTGCTTATCACCTGTCTACAACTGTTCTGTATTATAGGATTGTTTATATGGCAGTATTGTCCCAGGAGAAAATTTACCTTGTCCTAAGCAAGCCTCCCCCAACCTGGTACCCTTCAGTTGTTTTGAACTGCCTTGGAATTATGTATCGTAATGGCAGACCAAAACATCTGGAAAATGCTAGATTGGGGGAGGCTGGCAAGCTCCTTAGGACCTTTCTTCATAAGAATGTATTCAGGTTAGCTTTTCCCTAGTAGCTTTTAGAAGTATCTCCTCCCAGCGATTCAGGAAAGTGCCCAACAAATTCATAGGGAAGCTCCCCTCAGAACATTCAGGTTGGGCTGGACATGTCTTTAGAAAGCTTAAAAGGACATTTGGGTCCTGATGATTATAATAAGCCATACCTCATATACTGAATCTCATCAAAATTTAGTGGGTGTCATATTTAGATCATTTGCTGCTTTTAAGTTGGACTTGTTTTATTTTCCATGCTGTTGCTTTTCTGTTTTTTCCCCTATGTTGTGAGTCTATACAGCAAAGAAAGTTTTTTCATGGAAAGTTGCTTTTTTCACTTTGGCTAAGGTTTTATTTTATTTTTTCAGTATATCTGTTGTTAATGGCGTTTAATTATGTGTGTGCTGTGTGCATTCGTTTAAAACTTGAAGCAAGTTATAATGAGTGGAATGTATAGTACATTAAAAGAGAAGTGTTCTTGTGTTAGGCAACTTGGTGCGTTTTAACTATTTTGGACTACAGTTTCCACAGTACCTTGCTTACCATACCAATGAGGACTGATGAGAGTTGAAATATAAAACATTCAAAGAACAAACACCAAGTTGCCATTTCCAGTGATCACTGGTAAAATATTTATGCAAGTGAATCTACTTCCCTTGGACACTCAGTTTTTAGTGTGCAACTAAGGAAGCACACTAAGGAAACTATGTTTGGGCTGTTGGACAGTTTGACCTGAAGGTAGCAGAACGGGTGTTGGTATCTCCCTTTTGTTTCTCAGTGGATTCACCTTGGTTTCATTTTTGTCAGCACTTACTATTTGAGGGAATGATTATAATATTGAGGAATGATTACAATGTAATTTGGCCTTTTTTGGCTAGACGTTTGTCATCATGGCTTCCTTCTAATAGATCTTTCTCTCTCGCTCCCCCATCTGCAGTTCTTACAATATCTTATGATTAGAATGTATTAAAATCTTCTAGATCTGACTGCTTTTCCCAGGGGAAGATACAACATCTGTGTGCATGATTCACTGAAGGATCATTTTTTTTCCTCCAAGCTAACTCAGAAACTCTATGTACAGGGTAATTTTTGGTGTCATTAATCATGAGTGCTAGACAGCTTGATATTGCCCTCTGTGCATTGTAAAACTCATTGACTGACCTATTAGAATTTCCAGTTAATTTTGGTGACATTTATAGCATTGAGATCTACAGCACTGACCTGTTGTGAGGACACATTGTAGTTTGACATCTGTTTTAGGAAAAGGGATTGTGCTTTTGGGTGGGGGAGGGGTGGAAAAAACCCCTAAGTCAGCCCATGTTGTGATGAACAAAAATGGTCAATTGAAGCTGCTGACAATTGATTTCTACCATCATGGAAACAAAACAACTGATGATGGAAAATGCATCCATAATTAATTGTTGAAATATACCAGGGGATAAAATTAAGGATATTCTTATAATTAGTAGGCAGCTCCAGCATTCTGCATGGCATTGAGATATCTGGAATCAGTTTTGTGGTGGTGGTTGTTTTTAATGAAAGTATAGCTGAAGTGATATACAGTAGAAAGTTTCCAATCTTGTGAAAATGTTAAATATGTATACTGTACAAACTGAAGGTAGATTTAGAATAACAGCCCTGGGAATATTTCTGCCTGTATTCTGTGCCTCAGATGGGATGCAGTATTCATGTGACTACCATATGAACATCTGTAAGAGGTATCACAAGAGATAGTTTCAATTTTGTTGCTGTTGTAAGACATTCTAATTAAAATTAACATTTAGGCTTGGAAACTGAAAACATTGGCATTTTAAAAGCTAAAGTGTATTTTTAGATTCACAGACTGGGGAATAATATTTATTGTTGCACTATATTTTAAAACTTTTTAACATGTCATTTTCCTGAAAATTTGGTCCCTCTCTTGGAAAGATTGCACTGATTCTTTTGTTTTGAAGCCATGAACATAGCACCTGTCTGCAAATCCTTTAAATAAATGTGTCTTTTCTTCCTCCAATGTAGCCTCATGATTAAAAAAAAAAAAAGGATACAACATTTAAGTGGGGCTTAAGGGGGTTACAGATAACTGCTGCATTCATACACATGCATGCTTTGAAGCACTTTTTGCTTTCTCATCCAAAGTCCTGCACAGCTATAGCATTTGATGTGATGCCGCATCTGGCAACATGGGGACAATTTGATTCACTAGAATAAGCAGGGATATTTGACTTAATTATAAATCTTAGAACATTTCTGTCGAAGTTTATCTAATGTCCCATTGAGTTCAGTACAGTTTACTCTCAAATACTTAAGTAGCTTAAGTTAGATCTTAGGGTGTACTTCTGACCCATAATTAAGCTTAAGTTATTAATTGAGACCCATGCAACTTTTGGGCCAAAGACTAGATTTGGCCAGAGGCTACATTCTGAAAAATATTGTGTGGGACTAAGACAAAAACTAAATTTGACTTGATTTCATTTATATTTAAATTAAGTTATTTTAAAATATAATCAGGATTACTAGTCTCCAGCTATGCATTTATTGTCTTTAAAAATGAGATTCTGATGACAATTGTGGGAGGTTTGGGGGGCTTGTTGTGTATATTTGTCTTGTTATCCAGACTTTCAAGGACTTTCAAGTAGTCGCAAGTGGTCCTCATTGTTTTAAAATAAGGTAAAATATATAAGAGCTTTTCTTTGAATTTTATCTATCCCCATGCAAAATAGATTTTCTATATTCTGCAGCTGCAATGGTAACCCCTGTGTACTGTTTGTTTGCAGTGGTGCTACTCATCTCTCTCTATGCATTAGTGAATCATTTCAGTAAACCTCACCTACAGCAGAAGGGCAGCTGATCCTCTTCTTGGAATAGTTTCTCCAGATTGCAAATACTCAAGGGCTTAGTACTCTCTAGTGAAGTGCTGTACTCTGTTATGGCTGTACTTGCTAAACATCTGAGAACCTTAATCCTGGGAAGTAGGCTTATATGACAGCTCATGGTAAATCTTCTGGGAAATAATACATAAAAAGAAGTGAGCATGAATTTCTAATTAACCAAATTTGCAACTGATACATATGAGTTAAAGGGCACCTGATTTATCACTTGTCAATAAAAATGTTGGTTACAGTTGCTGTTGCTGTCAGTATGGCAGTGTATGCAGCTGTGACACCCAAGATAAAGGGCATCTGATTTATCACCTGACAGGAACTGTGTTCATTAAGCTATCTTGCCCTGGGGATGCAGCAGAGAATGCGTTGTCTCTTACTTGTTTGAACGTTGCACATTCTGGAATGTGTGCAATTCTTGAAGCAAACACATTTATATATTGAAAAATTGGGGTAGGTGCAATTGATCCCCCCGTTTCTTCTATGAAATACTATATGCATTGTATTGGAGGTACAAGCAAGTATCTAGAAAGTGACTGTAAATTGTGCATTAACCCTGTAATGTGCAAATAGCCAACTGTATCTGTGCATCCTTTTTAAAAAAGAATTGTGACATTTCAGAAAGTTTTCTGAGATTGTCTTAAGGGCTAGTTTACACTTTGGGTTTCCTCCCACTACAAGCATCTTTTTCATTCTGTATCTTTTTGCCCACTATAATATTTGTTGCGACTTTTCATGTACATTATGTGGTTATCCAGAATTCAAACCATAACAGGATATGGTAACTAAAGTTGCCACATGAAAGTAGCTTGCTATAGGGATTAAGTAATATTTAGACCCACATTCATAGGATAATGGGTTTGTACTCATTATAAACTGATAGTGTCAGCAGTAGGAAAAAACCTATCTGTTGTCATTGAGTTCACAGGGACATAAAATAATCTTGTATTATATTAACACAATTAATAAAAACAAGCAGCTTTGATGTATTAAATGTAAAGGTTTTGTAATGATGTGCATCTTTGGTTCATTTTGTAGTAATTTAAATGCATGCACTCTAAGATAATGAATGGCAGGAGGAGAGGAAGGCTGTGAGCCAGGAGTCAGGGACCTATTAGGTATTATTGTAAATCATGGGCAGGCAACCTGTGGCACTGCAGCTGTTTTCCAAACTGCAACCCCCATCATCTCTCTCTCTCATCTTGTCTTGGCCATGGTTTCTAGGGATGCCGAACATTGTAGTTCAGTAGCATTTGGAATGCTCATGGCTGCTTACCCTGGCAAATAATTAGCAACCATTTCCTCTGTGTTATTTAAAAATAATGGGGAAGCAGATACAAATGACAATGGATTTCCCTCCTGAGGCTAATAACATTTGAGGGAGGGCAACATTTCTTGAGGATTGCAGTAGTAAAGAAAAGGTAAATCCCTTCTTCTCATGTGCTGTGATTTCAACAAGCAATCACATTTCCCTGTTGTTGAACATAGACATATATATTCATGGTGTTTCAGTGTCATATCTAGCTACTGAAAGCAAGAACTGTAAAATGTAAGTTGCAAAATTTGTGCATGGAGCTTCTGGTTGTTACTGTTCCTTGCCCCAGAATTTTCATTCAGATGTAGTTTCTTGTTATTGATAATGCAATGATATTCTTAATTATATGAGGGAAGGAACTAAAGGATACCTTAAGCAGAGCATGAACACAAAATGATACCCCCTAAGCAGCCTAAATGTAACTCTGATAACCACTCCTCCAGAGTTTGTGAAGATAGAACTAATTTCCACCAATCAGGGAGCAGCATACGTGATGCCCAAATGTTAGCCATACACAGTGTGAGCCAATTAGCTATGGTGGTACAGCAGCCAGAGGATGGCTGTGCTAGGGGTCCATACTGCTAATGCCTGAAACCTATCCCAAAAACAACCAAGGTGATTTACACTGACAGAACTGGAAAACCGCCAAAGCTTTCATTGGAAACATGGTACAGGGAATTCTGACAGGTTGCTAACCTTATTGAAGTAGGGCTGCTGTTTATTTCAAAGGCACATGGAGAGATAGCAGAGGAACTCAAGAATTCCCATGTAACACTTAACAAAATTCTTCTCATTCAGTTTGCCAAGGTTATAGGGAGAAGCTAGAATAAAAGGGTGGGATGTAATACAGAAAACAGCTGAAACCATGCTAGTCACTGCTGGTGATCTTGCAATTAGCTTTAGGGATTTTTTGCAAAGAGAAGTTATTTTAAAATATTTTTTATTAAAATAGCAGAAGGAGGTTGGGAGGGGGGAGTTGCTCTCTTCCACGTGAAGAAAGAGACTCCTTCCTGCATGTAGAAGTGAGAGAGTGCTCCTCTTCTGCTCTGCATGAAAAAGGACCTTGGGGGGGATAATGGCTTAGCGGTGGTGGGTTTCAAGAAAGGAGAAGGGAATTTTTCCCAATGCCCCTCTCCCTAATATCCAGCTTCCCTTAAGCCAGGTTACGTTCCTTACCCCTGACACAGATGAAAAAAAGGTAGGATAACATCTATAAGGACTATTCATTGTTTACTGAGAGAGAGGAAAGAACCCAAGCTGCCTGTTTTTATTGGTCATAAAGACCGCAGAAATTTAGTTTGATTGAATTGCTTTCTTGAATTGCAGTTGGACAGTAGATTTTTGAAAGCAATTGGAAGGAGGAGAATATCTCAGTAGTATTTGGAAGTGAGTTCTAAGAAAAACCTTTGAAAGTATAGAAAGGAGTACTGGACTCCCTTAACTCAGTCCTTCTCTGGGGGGAGATGGGTGGTAGTATAAATTTAATAAATAAATAAATAAATAAACTCATATGCACATCTGTCTTACACCTAGATATCAAGCAAAAATGTAACTTAAGGAAATTATGAACCATTGATCTTAAACATTTTTTGATTATCCAGTGTAGCTGGGAAAAAATAGTCTCTGTATTGATAGCTTCTTTCTAAACAACAATCAGTTCATCTTGGTATCTTGAGAGTTATGGATAAATAATAAATTTATTCCAGATGCTGATAGCAAACTAGTAATACAAGAAATGGATGTAGTAACCCATAGGATGAGTTAGATACATTGCAGTTAATGATCAAATCTATTGATCTGCATGGGAGACTATTAAATATTGAGGGAAGAAGAATTATTTAACCAAATATGCAGTCCCCAGTTATTACACTGGGAAAAAGGAAATGTGAGGTACAGTGAAATTTTAAGTGGTACTTTAAGTGATGAGATGTGAGGAACATTCTCATGATGTTTCTCAATTTGAGAAATGAAGCTCGGAATCTTGTGTAATGTGTGAAGATCTTTAGTGAGAAAATAAATATTTCTTTTTTGCTTGTAGATATTTGACCTTTTTATTGAATTTTAAAAAACATTGCAATTAAATCTTCTTAAAAGACCTTATAAATAACAGGAACAGCTATATATATAATCTAAAATAAACTGTAATGGAACAAATCATAGCAAACTGCTTTGTTTTTATTCTGAATTCAGTGCTTCTTTAGGCATAGTTCCTATCACTGAATGCTTTTAAATGCCAAAGATATAAAGCAAGAGTAATAATAATTTCATTATCTGAAATATGAGTTCCTTGGGAGGAGTTTGTATGGTACTGTGGATGAGCTACAACTGGCTATAGAGTTAGTCAAAATTCTGTTTTTCTAAGATGATTGGGAGGAGATGTATGATATTTTAATCTGTCTTGAATTCAGTGGAAGTGTTTTAATTTAGACTGCTGAAGGGTTTATATCTATGCTGCTGTTTAGAGTACAACTGTAGTCTGAGGAAGCTTATGATACCAGTTAATTTCTGTTTCTCTTGGGACACATAAGCAGGATCTGCTCATTTTTTATCTGCAATAGCAAGGTAATCTCTAAAGAATATGTCTCAAAAGTATACCAGTGCAGGGAACTTGGTAAGAATCCTAAACGTGAATGAAACTGTATACTAATTGTTCAGTTCCTAGCATACATGTCTTGAAATAAGTATCTTGAACTTCATGAATTAATGCATATGATTGGGCTGCCAGGCTCCATTATATTTGTTGGTTAAACAAATTTATTTCCTTTTTTCATAAGTGCAAAGAGGGTATCCAGAATACCCTCCCATTTTTCTTATAACAGTCCTATGTGGTAGGTAGGGAAGAGAGATAGTAATTAACTCAAAGGCAGTGACTGCTTAAGAGTTTTAGATAGGAGACTTCCTCAGCAGTAACTGAAACAGCCAATAACTCAACCCAGGACCTTGTTCATGCAAGGCAACTGCAAGCTACATCTACCAAAATCCTCTTTTCTGCAAAACCTTTGTAGGAGCTTCTCCCTACCAGCTTTTTTGCAATTAGCTATCTTAATTCTAAACTTGGCTCACAAACGTGTTTATTTAAAAAAGCAACAGTTTAATTAAACTATGTCATTCTGATTGAATATTGTCAGATTTTCCCCTTCATTGTGGAATGCTGCTCAGTCATGGTTGTGATCATTGTTGGTTATTCATTTATCTTATAAGAATTATCCTAAAGACCCCACCTGTGATAAACAGGTTCATTTAGCAACACACCTCTTGCTTTCCTGTGGGAGGATTTCCACACATTAAAGAAGCACATCTGCTACCTAGGGTTTTCAGCACAAATCTACACTGTAGCAGTTGTGCATTCAGTGTGAGGAATGTAATCTAAGGTGGTCTGGATCTTATCTTGAATGAAACCACCAATGCAGAATAGTAAGAAAATAAGAATATATTCTGTTGAAAATAAGTTGCTACTCTGTTGAATATAAGTTGCTACTCTGCTTCATCAATTCCATCCCCTCCCACTCCAATCTAATTCCTGTAACTTTTGTTTAAGTAGGAGGAAAACTTTGCTAGCTGCTTCTTTAATTAGAATGGGAAAGCTATATTCATTATTTGGTAGTAAATCCCATTGAAGTATTTGGCTGACTATACGTAGGCTTGAGATACAGCGTTTTCAGGTGCTTCTATGAAAGATGTTATGGGCTCATCAAAAATTGCAAGTGCTTTTTTTATTCTTATTATTTACATATTGTGCTCCAATTTAATTTGGAACTCTCTTTGTAATGGTTGCCACTCTTCTACTACTAGCTATCTGCCCTGGGAAAGGTTCAAATCAGGGTTAAGCAATATGCAGCTGCATGGGCTATCTAGAAGGGCACATGTAATACCTTTGCTGTGTGAGCTGCATTGGGTACTAGTTTGCTTCCAGGTCCAATTCAAGGTGTTGGTTATCACCTTTAAAGCCCTACATGGCAAGGGGCCAGGTTACCTGAGGGACCGTCTCATCCCCATGACATCAACCTGTCCCACCTGATCATGCAGAGAGGGCATGCTGCGGATCCTGTTGGTAAGAGAATTCTGTCTGGCGGGGTCCAGGAGGTGGGCCTTCTCTGCAGTAGCTCCCGCCCTCTGGAACACGCTGCCTGGAGGTTTGGTTAGTCCAGAGGAATTTGAAGACCTGGCTCTGCCACCTGGCTTGGGGCGGGGAGGGGAGTCATCATGTTTGGGGATGGCTAGTGCCCTAGAGCACTCGTCGCATACAAGGACTGAGTTATTGTCTGCCATTTGGGATTCTGTTTTTATCTATGATTGTTGTTTACTTGTAATTACATTTTTAGATATTATATTTTTATATATTGCAATTTTATTGTATATTGATTGTTTTATTGATTATTGTTGTAAACCACCCAGAGTCCTCTCGTGGGAGGAGATGGGCGGTGACAAATTTGATAAATAAATAAAATAAAAATAAATATCTGGGTTGCAGGCAGCCCCCAGAGCAACCCAGACTGGGCCATCATAACTTGTCAACAAAGTAGCTGATTTTTTATTTTTGCTGGTCTGACCTTTTTCCTGGGTTTTGTTATAAAATTTATAAGATCTAAAATTTATATGTTGTCTCTATAAGGCCTAAGGTACCGATTTCATCGCCCACCCCCCAGCCCCATCATCCAGATAGAAGTCAGCAGCTTAATCTCTGGCCATTCTGATGACATCAACATATGCAAACCTTGGAGCATTAAAAAAAACCCTAATAATGCACATGTGTGCCTTTGGGTCCTGTTGACTCCTGGCAACTACCTGGACTAGTCCCTGCAGTTTTCTTGGCAAGATTTCAGAAGTGGTTTGCTATTGCCTGCTTCCTAGGGCTGAGAGAGTGTGACTGGCCCAAGGTCATCCAGCTGGCTTCATGCTTAAGGCAGGACTAGAACTCACAGTCTTCCAGTTTCTAGCCTGGTGCCTTAACTGCTGCACCAGACTGGCTTTCCAATGGGAAAATCAATGGCATTTGGACACTGGGAGACTGTTGTATTTTATTATTTGATGTTGCTGTAGAATCCATAGTGGCACTTTCCCAGGTTTTGGAGGAAGGGTATGACACTACCCTGAGCATATTTACCAAAATATACTCACTTTCAATTTTTATTCAATCAATCAATCAATCAATCAATCAATCAGGCTGTCTCTTTCCATTGTGGCTCTGGGCAGCATACAATATTAAAACAATTTTAAAAACAATACAAAGAACAAGTATTTGGAGAAAAATAAATGATCTCTGACAAATCATCACAAGGGGGTTCATACACACATCTGGGAGGAATGTTATTCCAGAAGGCAGGTGCTGTGACAGAGAAGACACACTTCCTAGCTCCCATCAGGTGACACTGTTTAAATCAGTGGCCTCAAACTCCAACGAATATGGGGAACACATTAAATAAAATGTGCTAATTGATGGAGTGCATTTATACACATGCCAAACTGTGACAAATATTCAATATTAAAAATAAATTAAAACTGCATTTTTTATTTTGAACATACTAGGTAACATTACTCAGTGTGCTCAGCATCATGTTCCTGTTCCTGCAGCCAGCTGTGTTTCCTTTTCAATGGTAACTTTATAATTTGTTATCCCGATTGGGATACTTCTGAGAATGATAGACGGTGCTAAAATAATTAAGTAATAAAATAAAATCTATATATCTGTATCTGTATCTGTATATCTATAGATCTGCATTTCACACTGACAACACATTTCTATTCTATTCTGGTTCTTTGTGTCATCTGCAGGCAAACAAACTAGCTGGCTCAGGGGAAGTAGAAGCAGAAGGTGTGCAAGCCAATGCTGAGGGGGAGAAGTGAGGGCAGCACCGGGCACCCTTCTCCCACTATTTCCTCCCTTATGAGGTCCCAGGGCAGCCACCACCTTCTTCCCCACATCATAGCTTGTGTGGAACAGGCTTTGCTTCTCCCTCATAGTGCTGCCTTCTGCAACATTGGCTTCTCTTGTGTAGCAGTGCTGTGCAAGCCGATCCTGTGGATAAGAAGTGAAGCCGGTGTTGCACGCATTATGAGAGAGAAGCTCACCCTGAGGGGGAAAAGGCAGCTGGAAAAGTGTTCCCAGGGCTTGATATCTGGCACAAATGGTAAACCAGGACATATGGTCACCATACTGAGACATTGTCTGTTAGGCATAGCCAGTTGTGCATAGTGGGGATGGACAGAGAGGCTGAAATGGTAGCGCCTGATGGGTGAGCCATTGTGGGCTGTACAAAAGCACCCAAAGCGCTACATACAGCCTGTGGGCCTCATGTAGGACCCCTGCTTTAAATGATGGGACACTTAAGCTCATTTCAGAGTAAGCTGCTAAATTTCCCATAGTTTCATTCAGCGGTATTTGTTGCTATTAACCCGTTCTCTGTTCACTCAGAACCTTCCTAAGTCTTATGAACTTGATTGCCATTTGTGCAGAAAACTGCATTATGAAATCAAAATCCAGCACATTTCTCTGCTGGTGACCTAATTCTAAAGTTCTAATTTTTTTCTGGGATACTTTCAGTTCCTCTTTTGGAAGAATTGCCCACCTTTCTTTACAAATGGGATGAAATAGCAAGCCAACCATGCCAGTTTTATGATGCCAGCTGCACACACAGTCAGCTTCTGATAATGAACTCAGGCAGTCATAAATCTTTCACTAAAGTAACATGAAGCTCGCTGCAAACTCAAAGCTTTCTGAGACATGAGAGCTTACTTTTGCAAGAGGCTAGTGAGACAAATCTCAAATTCAGGAAGGCCCAAGAACAGTTGGTTTTCGTCTAAGGTTACAATAATCTAACATGCAGGCAGAGTCCTGGACAGGAGATCAGATTGTTTGCCACAGATAGCCAGTCACAAGAGCTTTCTTTTTTATATAGTCTTTACTACCAACTTGGCTAATTGGTTGAGCCATGCTTTTTTTCAAATAAACAGCTTGACTTTCTTTTGTAATTTGTAGCGTGTTGCTGGGCTTGGGACCTTGCCTAAGTCAGGGTCTCTGCCAAGTGACTCAGTCTATACCTGTGTCTCCTGTACCTCTTCTACCAGTGCACTGACTTCAAATAATTCCCGTGGTTCAGGCTGAGATGCAGTCTGGTCAAGCTTTCAGCCTCCAGACTGATCTCAAACAGGTAGTGTTTCCAAAAGGACCTATATCTTCTCAAAAGACTTCTTAGGGTAGGGCTACTAATCACTTGCATTTTGTTGCAACTCTTAATAATACCTAAAACATGAAAACTTGAATAGACTAGATGCAAACAAAGGTCATGTCAACTGGTATGAGAATGCTGTTGATTTTTCAGTAACTTTTGGTTTCTGTCTCATTTCTTCATGTTGCCATTTGGAAAACGTATGCTTTGGAAGATAGAAATGAGCAGTAAAATAGATGTACCATATATGTAACATTTTTAATTAATGCAGTTACATTAAATATTGGAAGAAGCTACCTGTAGCAAATAATCTGTCTTACCCAATTATTTACCAGTCTTCCATCTCTGGAAGTAATGATGGGGACAAGGACAGAAAGAAACAATATTTTCACACATGCAGAGATTCAGATTTGGTTTCATATTTCATAAATTACTATTTTGTTACATAATTTGTACAGGAAGGAAAATCTTAATCACAGGTACTGCTGAGTACAGTGTCTCTGTGCTTGATTGATTCTAAACAACTTGGGCATGCTCAATTTTTATTTTAGAGAATTTTAGAACATAAAGGTTGGAAAAGATATTGCAGATTATGTAGTCCAACTCCCTGCCTAGTGCAGGAATCCATTACTACAGCATTCCTGACAGATGGCCAACCAGTCTCTGATTAAATTACTCCAGTGAATGGTTGGACATCCCCTTCTGAGGCAGTCTGTTTCCTTGTTCAATAGCTCTTGCCATTAGAATTTTTTTTCCTGATAATCCAACCTAATTCTACTTCCTTACAGTACAAACCTACTGTTTTTTGTCCTGTCCTCTAGAACAACTCTGAACAATTTTGTCCCACCTTCAGCATGATAGACTTTTAGATGCTTGAAGACAACTATCATGTCTCCTCACAGTCTGCTCACATCCAGGCTAAACATACACAGTTCTTCCATCCATTTTTTCCTTCTAGGCCCCTTGTCATCTTGATTGTTCTGCTCTGAACATTCTTTTGTGATTTGTCAATCCCCTTCTAAAAGCACAGTACTTGGAACTGGACACAGTATTTTAGATACTACAGTTGTAATCAAAATTATTCAACCCCCATTGCAAATCAGGTTGATTGTCAAAATGTTCAGAGGGGTTGAATAATTTTGAGACTGGAGAAGTCATTATAGTTGCATTTTCAGTTGAATTTGGGCACACCACTTGAAGCATTCGTTGTGTTTTGCTATTTCAGTTGCTTATGTTTGATTTGTTCATTGCAAACAGCTGAAAGTCTGTACATTTTGACAATCAACCTGATTTGCAATGGGGGTTGAATAATTTCAATTACAACTGTATGTGGCCAATGCGGAATAGAGAGGAATGACAACTTCTCTTAATGATGACACTATACTTCTGTTAATCCTGGCTCCTGCCAAACAATTCATTCTTCTCTACATGTTCACAAAGCAACGGGTTTATTCCACAGTTTTGCCTGGTATTAGCATCAAGCTGACTGGGCTGTAGTTATCAAGTCTGTTTTTTCTTCCATTTTGAAGATAGGATTTGCCATCCTCCAGCCCTCTGACACTATGCCTGGCTTCTATAATTTCTCCAAGATCACAAAAAGGAGTCTGACACCTTGTATGTAACTGGTCTCGCCCTGGTGACTAAAATTTACTCATTGTATCCAGGTGCTTCCTAACCATTCCTTTACTTACCTTGGGTTGCCACTCCTTCCTTTTGTCAATTGTTCTGCATAATTCCATTGAAATACATATTCCCTTTGGGGAGAAAACTAAAGGAAAGAAAGAGCTGAGGAGCTCTGCTTTCTTTCTGTTACTTGTTTCTTTACCATTTTCTTTTCCCATTCCCTTTTCTTCCCTTTTACCACTGATAATAGTCAAAAAGCCCATTTTGTTGTTTTTAGTTTCCCTTTTGAGCCTATGTTCTTTTTTTCACTTTAGCTATTCTAATTTTACTTCTACAAATTTTAGCTACTTGTTGGGATATTTCCTTAGTGATTACACCCATCTTTCATTTCCTATACATGACCCTTTTAACTCTTAGCTCAACTGAAAGTTCCCTATGCATCCACAATGATTTCCTAAGTTGCTCTCCTGTGTTCTCTTTAACCTGGTGATTTCTGTCCATGGAATTTTGCTTAGCACTTCTCTAAGTTGGTTGATACTGGTTGTCTCAAAATACAGTGTGCATGTAGTACTATGCTCCAATTTCTCTTTTTGTACTACTTGGAAAACCAAGTTCATGTGGTCACCTCTTCTGGAAGTTCCAACTGCGTTTACCTTTTCAGCCAGCTCTTAGCTATTGGTTAGGATCAAATCTAAGAGAGCTGATCCACTTGTCTCTTCTTCAGCCTTCTGGAAAGTGAAGTGGTCAGCAAGTCTACTGAGTAACTTTTGGGACCTTGCACTCTTAACTGACTTAGTTCTCCAAGAACATGTTAGTTGTCCTCTCAATGGGCAGATAGTTGAAGTCTCTCATTATTACTATGTTTTTCCTCCCTGAAAATTCTGTAATCTGGTCCAGAAGTGCATTGTTTACAATTTCTGCCTGGCCTAGTAGGGTATGGCACAATCCTACCATAATGTCTTTGTTGATTCCCCTTCTTATACTGCTCCCCAAATGCTCTCAAGTAGATCCTCGCACTCAGGTTCCTAGATATCTGTACATGTGTGTACTTCCTTCACGTATAATACCACCGCTCCCCTTTTGTGTAGGCTATTCTTTTTGAATAAGCTTTACCTTTCAACCCTTGCATTTTATTCAGGAATTTCATCCCACCAGGTTTCAGTAGGTAAAGGTAAAGGTAAAGGTTTCCCTTGACGTAAAGTCCAGTCGTGTCCGACTCTAGGGGGCGGTGCTCATCTCCGTTTCTAAGCCATGGAGCCGGCGTTGTCATAGACACTTCCGGGTCATGTGGCCAGCATGACGACTCGGAACGCCGTTACCTTCCCGCCGAAGCGGTACCTATTGATCTACTCACATTTGCATGTTTTCGAACTGCTAGGTGAGCAGGAGCTGGGACGAGCAACGGGAGCTCACCCCGCCGCGCGGTTTCGAACCGCCGACCTTCCGATCGACAGCTCAGCGGTTTAACCCGCAGCGCCACCGCGTCCCTCCAGGTTTCAGTAATGCCTCCTAAATCATTAAGTGTATTGAGAATTCCTTTTTGTTTCCCATACTCTTTCTGTTTGTATTGAGCCACTGGAATCCTTGGTGTGCACAGATTGGTTTAAAGCCCTCCAGATCAGGTTTGCAAGACACTTTTTAAATACATTCTTCCTAGTTATTGTCAGGTATAGTCCATCTCTTGCCAGGAGTGTACCATCTTGGAAACACATCCCATTAACAGAGAATCCAAAGTGTTCCCACAGCCATCTGTGTAGCCAGTTGTTCACTTCCAATATTATTCTTTTGGGCTATGACTTTCAGCAGAATATAGCCCCTTTCTGCATCCCTAGCCCCTTTAACTTTCTGCCCAGAACTTGATAGTCCCTTGTAATATTTTCAAGAATATGTTTGGCTGTGTCATTTGTCTCCACATGGAGAGTAGAATGGTTATTTGTCAGTGGGCTTAAAGAGTCTTGGAAGTCTTCCAGTCTCAAGTGTGTCAGCATTCAGAAGGCAGCATGCATCTCTTGAAAACTACCAGGACATCAGATTGCTGCTTCACAGTCCCTCTTAGTAGGGAGTTTCTGATTAAACCTGGCACTTCCTCTTCTTCAGTTCAGCAGCAGGGAAACCTTGTACTGTCCTTTTCCTCACCCTCTGAGGCTTATGACAGCTGTTCTTCATCCAGGGATTCATAAACATAATCAGTGGTTGGGCCCTGAAATATATTCTGGAGCTCCAGAGTGTAAGACCTCTTCTTGTCGGCTTGGGTATTTATGTCACGTTCCTCCATCCCTCTGTCCCTCTGTTTGGCATTCTTCTGTTTCTGGTGGTGGGGCTTCTTGGTGGCATTGTCTTTTCGTGCTTCCTGTCTCCCACTCAGGAATACCTGATCTTCCCCGGTAAGCTGGGTAGGGTGTGTGGATGGTTTTGCCTCTAGCTCCTCATCTTCTTTTCCAAGAAAACAATCAGACTGTATTTTAGCATGTCTAGTTCTTATCATTTTCAGGAAGAAAAGCAAACATGGTACATCCCTACAGGATACCAGGGCAGTTTTCTCCATACACTGTACATGTTCCTGTGTTGAACAAAAATGAAGTGCCTATCCCTTGACTTTCCCCACCAAACTCGTGTTTATTTTCCTTGTTCACTCACTCAGTGACTTTGTGAGAGCTGGCTTCATTGAGCAAGCAATGAGCCAGTCACACACTGTGGGCCATAGACAGCAATCAGGTACCAATCAGTTTTATTACCTCCTTGGATCATTCATGCATGCATGCATGCATGTATGTTTTGAGGGACTTCTGGAAGGATATCAAGGGTTAGTGTTAGGGCCAATCTCACTTTGGGGGGGGGGATGATGTTCCACAGGGTGGGTGCCACAGCAGAGAAGGCCTGTTTCCTGGGTCCCGCCAGATGAAACTTTTTTGCAGAGGGACTTGCAGCATACCTCTCCTATCAGACCTGATGGGATGGGCAGATGTAATTGGGTGGAGGTGGTCCCTCAAATAACCTGGCCCCATGCCATGAACGGCTTTAAAGGTCAAAAACAGCACCTTGAATTGGACCCAGAAGCAAACTGGAAACCAGTGCAGCTCAGGGAGCAGAGGTGTAACGTGTGCTGTTCTAGGGCCACCCATAACTGCCTGCATCTTTGTATTTTGCACCAGCTGAAGCTTTTGGATACTCTTCAAGGGCAGTCCCACGTAGAATCCATTACAGTAGCCCACCCGGGAGGTGACCAGGGCATGAGTTTCCTTTTCCTTTTTTCTTCCTTTGCTCTTCTCCCTCTGCCCTCTCCTCAGTTGAATTCCACTGCCAAACTCCTGTTTGATTTCCCTGTTCACTAGCTCACTTACATTCCTTTTAATATTTCTTACGATGCTTTAGGATTGTTGAAGTGATCCCTATATATATAGGGTGTGTGTGTGTGTGTTTATAATTTATGACTGATACACATATGCATAACCAATAGCACATGTAAAGTACATGTGAACATTGATTAGGAGGAACCCATCAGACAGGGGTTTGTTCGTTTGTTTTTGCAAAACAAATAGAAAATAGATGAAAGGTAAAATTGTGCTTAACCCATCACTGTTACAGTAATGAACCCAATAAATTTCAGTTATTAAGTGACAAAAGTGCTGTATTCAAACAAATATATCAAAATGACAGTTCTATTAGAATATACAAATATAATGGCTATTTAAGATTACATTAATATCCCAAATTCATTGCTCAGAGTAAAGAATCCAAACTCTTTCCTACCATGATGAAGCTGCTGCTGCTGCTGCTGATTGTTGTTGTTGTTGTTTAAACTTTTATGCTGCCCAACTCTCAAAAACTCTGGGTGGCTCACAACAATCAAATCATAACAAAACATAAAAATAAAGACAAAAAGATGGCAAGCATGATGAAGCGAGGGGTCTCACTCTCCCTCACCAAAGGCCTGGGTGAAGGACCAGGCCTTCACGACTGTTCTGAACAAGAACAGAGGGGGCCATTTGGATCTCGGGGAGGAACCTTGTTTCAGAGGCCAGGCACTGCTACAGAGAAGGCTCACTTCTGTTATAACTATACTCTGATATTCTGATGAAATTGTTCTGTGTGATATAAAGAAGAATACATACTTCGCATGGCCAAATTTGCTAGTATTTTCCAGTAAAGGACCTAAAATATTTGAATTGGTATAATTATATCTGAGCTACTGCAGCATAGGTTTTGCTGTATAAATAAATTCCAGGATGTTTCCAGTTTTCCCCATTAATAGTTACATTTCTATCATAGCCCTCTGGGGTTTTAGAATGGAAATAAAATGTAGTCTGTCATTAGAGTAGTGTTTTTGAACTTTTCACTCCAATCTAATTTACAATATTTATTTATCTGCCTTTATGACCTTGAAAAAACCATTAGAGTTATGGAGTTTGAATAGTTGCATTCTGTTTCCACTAATCAGGACTTGTAAGGAAGGATTTTAAAAAATATTGTTATTACTAGGCACTAAACTATTACTAATTTGGGGTGGAGTTAGAGTATGCACTCTGTTAAGTAAAAAGAGAACAGTTAACAACCATTCATTCAGTGATGGTTCGGACTTAGAACAGTGCTGAAAAAAACTGAATTATGACTGGTCCTCACATCTACAACTGTTGCAGCTTCCCCACAGTCACATGATCACGATTTGGGTGCTTGGCAACCGGTTTGCATTTATGACCTTCACAGCATCCCATGGTCACATGATCACCATTTTTTACCTTCTAGCAGCAAAATCAATGGGGAACTGCATGATTTGCTTAATGAACATGTGGTTTGCTTAATGCCCTCAGTGATTCACTTAACAACCAGTGCAAAAAAGGTCATAAAATAGGGTCAGATTTGCTTAATGACTGCTTTGCTTAGCAACTGAAAATCTGGTCCCAATTGTGGTCATTAAGCAAGGACTACCTGTACCTTGTGATCAGCAAGGGCATGCATGCATTGTTTCTGCAAAACAATTATATATAGAAAACAAAATTATGTTGGGTTTATCATGGTGTAATTGCATGGAAGTGTGTGTGTATGTGGGGGAGAGTGGTATTTTTGACGAGGTCCTGGTTAAATTTTAGATTTTTTAAAGGGTGTGTTATGCATGCAAATGTATAAAACTCTGGGCCATAGCTTGTAGAGTCCACCAACTAATTCTTCAGGAATTGGTTTAGTGATGAGCTAATTAGGTCCACAGCTTTCTTTTGTTTGCACTACTACCTTTTTATAATAATGTTGCTTTTGTTTTGTCATGTTCTTACTGTGGGCTGGTCAGTGATTGCAATAAAGATTATTATTGTTATGAAGATGTCAAGTTTTGGACAGAAGGATTTCCCAATTAGTGCCCCTTCCATATGTGTAGATTACAACTCCCAGAATTCTCCAACCAATACAGCCATTGATAAGAATTATGGGAATTGAAGTCCACACAGTGGAAGGCTCCCAATTTGGAGAAATTTAGGTTAAATACAAGGAAGTTATGTTAAAGATGAACGGACCAGGGTAGTTCAGAAACACTTATCTAGCCACACTGCAGGGAGATTTCTAACTCAACAGTTTTTGTGATCTGCCAGACTAGGTAGAAGTGGACTGTTACATTTACTTTATAATATATGTAACAGTATGGACTCTTTACAGACAGACTTTTACTAAGCACTTTTTGAAATGGCAATGTGATCACATGACATGTAAGAAGTGCTGAAGAATAGTCCCCCAATGCTCCCCCCCTTTCCAAATAGCGAGTTGCAACCATGAGTGCATTGGGCTTTTTAAAAGTGGAAGGGATTCCTTGATCACATTGTGTCTTTTACAGTAAAGTAAGTATAGATCCATCCATGGATTACTTTGAGTGAAGGACAAGTGAAGGACTTGCATCTGCTCCTAACAGAATCAATGTTCCATTTACTACATACTTTTGAGTAAGATAAAAGAGACATATTCAGACTTTCTTAGGCTATAAAATTATAAGCAGTTTTTGTATAAATATGCTAGAAAGTGTTGCAAGTCAATATTATTTCTCTTATGATATTGCAACCTAGATTATGTATTTTTAATTCAGTAATCAAGTTATGTTTGTTTCAAATGATAATATATGGTAACAAATAAGTTGCTTTTAGAATGCCTGATACTGTGATTTTGTGGTTTTGCACACACATTTTTTTCTGGTTCTTTTTAAAAAAAATAACTAGCTAGGGCTCTAACTCCATTGACATTTTCATGGGAGTTCATTTGGACTTCTAAGTCTTAGTTAATTGAGACTTGCTTTTAAGTAGATCTGCACAGGATTGCACTAAAAGCAGTTAAAATCTTTCAATGTAACATGCAATATATTCTAGAATTTTTTCTTGAGTAATTTGATGAGAGAAAGGAATTTATTTGCTTACTCCCCCCTGTAGCTTGCTATATTTATAGACCTGATGTCCCAGTGACAAATGTTCTACGTGGCTGGTGATATCTTGGGGGGGGGGATGTTTTGGAACTTGTGAGAATGCATATGATCTGTGCTTTTTCAAATAATTAAAGCAGCCAGGTCTTTCTGCAGACTAGCGTGTCTGCTTTAGGGGCTGGGAGCAGCTTCCAAAGTCACAACAACTGTAGAAAAAAATATGTCTACTGTAACTATTTATTTATTTATTTTCTATCCTGCCTTCATTATTTTTATAAATAATTCAAGGTGGGGAACATACCTAATACTCCTTCCTCCTCCTATTTTCCCCACAACAACCCTGTGAGGTGAGTTGGGCTGAGAGGGAAGGACTGGCCCAAGGTCACCCAGCCGGCTTTCAAAGCATATGCTTCCTAAGGCTTCCACATGTTCCAAAGAACTTCTTTTGAAGGATTTGCACAGCAATAATGACCTGCTTTGTCAGTTTTCCTGCATTATTTGATTAAGGGGCAAAGCTTGGTCTTTTAAACATAGTCAGCTGGTGAGATCCTGCTGGTGCATTAGGATCGCTCTGGCAAACGGAAAATAGCGCTTTTACAAAGAACTGCCGTGAAGAACCCTGGCATAAGAGAGCCAATCATATAGCACCCCCTCTGGAACAATAAAACAAAATAGTCATTAACCTTAAAACGATTAATTCAGAAATGGAGCTTCTTTTTTATATATATATGGAGCAAAATAAATTAAATCATGCCGTGTGTTTATATAGGAAGTCAGGTTGCATAATTTTCAGTCATGAAGTCTGAATCCAAAGGTCAGAGGTATCCAACTACTTCTGCTCTTAGTATTACTGGTTTACTGAACTTGAGGGGATTTACCTTTCCGAGTATGTGTGTAAGAGAAAGAAAGAAAAACTGCAGATTGTATTAAGATAATTGATTATGTGAGAGAGGAAACAACACTTTTTTTTCCACTGCTTTTATCAGATATTGTGGTCACTTGAGGCAATACAAAGCAACTCAGAATGCTGTTACATTTATTTTTGCTACAATCATTCCATCTCTGTTTACCATATTCAGTTAAATTTGCTTGTTTGCTACATCCTGCCAAAATAACCTCATTTACTCTTGAAAGGCTTCTTTCAGTGCTGCTGTAGCATTGTTGCTTCGCAAATATATACTTGGTCATACAGCTGAAGCTCAGGATATATTGTTGAGACCCCTGATGCAGATGATAGCTTGATATATTCATTCACTTTTAAATAACCTATGAATAAAAAGTATTTTTGGAAAATATACATTTGGCAAATTCTTTAATCTCTTGCAAGTTTGGATGATCTGTTAACTTGGCATTCCTTCATTTTGAATTCATTCAATTCAAATCCAAGTAGAACAGCCCTTTCCAAATGTTTCTAATAAAATTTTTGCACAAAGTGGGCTGTGAATTCAGTGGCAGATCTAAGCACTGGCAGAATTAAGAAAAAAACTCAATAATATGCCATAAATGTTAGTAAATATTGTAGGCTCAGTGTTCCTTGTCATTTAAGTATTCAAGTCCATTATTTTCCAGCCTTTTTGTTTTTATTATTTTCCCTCCCAAGCTGTCAGTATTGGGAAACTTGCATTTTTAATTTGGATGTTTCTGATTTGGCCAGTGATTGTACAGTAATGGTTGCTGAATGCATCTGAAAAAATGGAAGGTGAGTGACAACACTTCTTTCATTAACATTCCCTCCCTCCCTCCCTCACCCACTCATCACTAACTAATATTAACCAGTTTTTAGATGAGATAGTATAGAAAGTCTGGCTGTGCAGAAATACAATTTGGAGTGCAGGTGTCGCACCTGTTCAGAAAATCTCCCTCTGCAGCTGACATGTGATCCCAGGAAAATCCTCATTTGGTTTAAGACTAGCCAAAGTCTAAAGGCTCCCCACTTTAAACTCCTGTTGTTAATAAATAAAGTGGAAAAACTAGGCAGCATGGCACCTTGAGTCCCACAAAATAAAGCATGGTTTTTGCATTAAGAAGGAAGGTTTTGATTTGGCACCAAATTCTGTAACACAATAGATTATATTAGTCTACATAGGAGAAAAAAGGGGCCAAAATTGCTTTTTAAAAACATATAATATTTGTAAGAAGTTTGATTCATCTTAGATTTCAGATCTCTAGATATTCTGGAGGATTTTCTGGGTGTTTATTAAGGCATGTATGGATAAATCACCACTGATGTGCCGAATAGGCTCTGGGCTCGGTGTTCAGTTGATCTGTTCTATGATTAATATAAATCTACTCTTGGTAATTTTAGAACTAAATTTAGGAATGAAAAACTACTGCATTCCAGCTCTCACCTACTCAAGATGGGAGCTAGTAGAGCCAGAGCCAGTGATCAAGTACAATGACATTTGCAGCCAAAGTTATCTGAAGGTCTCTGGGTTTAGGGTTCCTTAAATAGTTTTGTTTAATATGATACCTGAATGCACCTTCTATAATGCACACTATTTTCTTGGTGATTTTTGAAACTGCAGTGATGACAAGTTAGAGGCTTTATCTTTTTGTTGAAAAGGAGATATTTAATAATGGAACAATAATGGTAGAAGTAGAAATCTATATTCTCAGAAGAAACATTGTGGATGCTAAAGACATTAAGTGAATAACATGAATGTGGCCCTATCATTTTTTTAAAAAAAAATTGTCCTTGGATTGTGCAAGATTACACCTGAGAAATATGGTGGGAAATTGCCAATTTTGGGTGATACCATTTGCCCTATTGTTGTCATTAAAATGAGGACTAAGTAGTTGTGTCAACTCTCTATTAAGATTTCTTTACTTATTTTTCCTTTTACACCTTCCCAAGCCCCAAATGCAGACAACCAAAGAGGTTGAAAATTTTAGGTGTACCTCCCCTTGTAACTTCACTGCCATGTTTGTATGGCCCTTGGAATTGGAAAAAAAAAATGTGGAACAGCAGCAAACAATACTAAAAAAGCATAAAGTTGTGGACAACGCTAAGATTAAATAAAAACGTAAATGCAATTTTCTATTTAGAAAAGTTTAATATATTCAGTGAAGCTTGATTCTATAACTAACTTTTCCACTGTAGGGCCCTTGAAAACAATACATTTGTTCAATATAAATAAAGGTGGTAAACTCCACTCTCATTTTTGGGATAGTAGGATTTCTTCAGAAATCTGGGAGGTTTTGGTGAAGTTAGTACAATGATAAATAACCCTCTGTGTGTTTTGGGTAAACAAATGTCTGTGCGGGAAAAATGTGAAGATTTCAGCTCAGTTATACGGAGCTGCTTTAAAATTTTTCTTTGTCAGCATGAGTCAGTGTGGAGTAAGCAAATATGTCTCCTTCAAAAATGAAGCTTAATAAGATCTTATTTATGAATATATGAATAGTTTTGTAAATATTGCATCTGAAATTTATGAATGATCTGACACTGACAGGATAAAATGAGCTATGCAATTTTATTGTATTAGATTTAATAGGTCAGAGAGAGGAATGCAAAGTAGAAGTGACCTAGAAAATATTTCTAAGTCAAAATATAGTAAAGTAAGTTGTTGCCTTCTTTCTTTCTCATCTCCTTATACCCCCAAGGATAAAGTCACACAATTTTATGCTTACCCCAACATTTTCTTTACTTCAAGAATGTAGCACACTGTCTGAAAGATATGATTGAGGGCTTATTTCATAACCTTAGAGGAAAATAAAAATATTCACTTCTTAGTATAATAGTTACTCCCTCGCCTGCCTTTCTTTTGTGTGGCCTCATGTAAATTAAGGGAGCTGTGTACTGAATACAATTGTTAGGCTGTAAATAGGTAAGTTAATGCTAGGTAAACCCTGCTGATTGAAACCCTGAGACACATTCTTTCAATGAAAAATATATTTATTTAAGTAAACAGTTAGGATAACTTGTTTTTTGAGACATGTTCAGCAATACAGATACCCCCAGGTAATTTGCAAAAACATGATAAATGCAATAAAAATAAATGAATTAGTACATTAAAATACATTAAAAAGCTTGGAGAAACTATAAAAGTCTTGTGCTTCAAAATGAAGGAAGGAAGGAAGGACTATTGGTGGCAGGCATGTTTTTCTAGAGAGCGAATTGCATAAGAGCATGACCACACAGGATGTAAGCACTTTGTTCTACTGTACCAAGCATTCATCTAGCCTAAGTCTTCAGTGGCCTGATAGGTATTTTTGAGAAAAAGAGCAAGTTGGAGAAACCCCTCCCAGCTATTTGTTTCATATGTATAGAAGTGACATCTCTTCTCCCTTAATACCGATATTTGATTCATAGTTTTATTTGTAACATTATTTGCCAGTTGCTGATAAGGATCCTCAAAGACAGAAAGATTAAAATATAGAAAATGGTATAATTATAAAGATCATGCTGAGAAGATTAAACAAGAGAATAAAAAAAATCAATTCAGAATTATATCAGTACAGGAAAAACAAAAGTGTTTTAATGATTAGATGTTTTAGTTACCATAACAAATAATATAAAAATATATAGAACATAAGATATCCATGTTTAAAATAAATAACAAATAGCTAATAGCTATTGCTAGATCTACCTTTTACAAATACAGTTAAGTCATGTCTATCAAAGCATGTTTTGGAAGCTAATTATGTATTTCATAAATGATGCATGAACTTGAACTCTGGTTTTCCTTGCCACTTGTAGACATTACATGTCTTTGCCCTTTTCTTCCACAGGTAGAAGAGGAAAGAAATAACTCTTCTTACAGAGGGTTTTTTTTTTTTCAGTTTGTGCTGTTTAAATTCTAATATGGAACATGCCTTGCAAATTGATAAAGTCAAGCTAGAACATACATATCTATGCACCATTATTCTATGCAGTTCTGTTTAGTATTCTGTAGCTCTCAGCTCCCCACAGCTGGGAAGTAAGATGGGCTCAAAATTCTACACAAGTGCTGTTTGATTTCTGCACCTGAGCAGGATGCAGGATTATAACTATTGAATCCATATTCAGACGTAGTACTTCTTTTACCAGGTGTTTGGACAAACAGTCAGGGGAAAGCCATTACTTTACAAGTTTCAGGGCAATTTATTGTTTCCTGTTGCAACATATCTATGTTCTACTTCATTTCATTCTATGTATGATGTGAGTTACTGTTTCCCCCCCATATTCTTAAGGGTTAGATATATAAGTAAGGTGAAGGTGGGGTGTTATAATAATTATGGGTCCCTCAGGGCTTGACACTCTTTTCCTTCTGTTTAACATCAACATGAGGCTGCTTGGTGAGGTCATCCATTGATTTGGGGTCAGGTATCATCAGTATGTCAATAATATAAGCATACTGATGATAATATGCTGATAACATAACCCTGGTTTCTGACCGCTGCTCTTAAATGCCAGGTCGGTTTGTAACATGGCCTCCCTCATCTGCAATTGATTGTGGATGAGAGGGCCAACCTGGCATGTATTACTGAGACCTGGCTGGGTCTGGAAAGGGTGTGCCCCTCTTGGAGATGTCTCTGGCTGGGTTTCGAATGTGGTACCAGCCGAGAACCTGGGGCAGGGGTGGTGGTGTGGTGATTGTCATCCGAGAATTGCTTATGGCTTTCAGGGGTGCTGCAGGCCACCGGACACTGGATATAAGACCCTGTTCATTAAGTTGGGCTCTAGGAATCAGTTGGGACTGTTGCTGTTGTACCAGCCTCCCTGCTGCATAGCAACCTCTCCACCTGAGCTCCTTGATTCCATCTCTTGGTTGGCAGTGGAGTTCCCCAGACTCATGGTCTCGGTGGACTTTACTCTGCCTTTCCTGGGAGTGGAGTCTGAGGTGGCTGAGGAGTTCTTGGCCACCATGACGGCCATGGGCCTATCCAGGTCATCCAGAGCCCAGCATGGGACATTGGTCACACATCAAATCTGGTGTTCCTGTCGGAGGAGTGGCTATTAGATTGGTCCGCCCCCAGTGACTGATGGACCTGGAGGGGGTTCCAGAGGGAGATGCGGATTGTTCTTGGTGGTCTGATGCATGGTCCATCTGAAGCCCTGGTCGCTGCCTGTTACAAAGGGGCAGCTGAGGCTTTGGATTGGGTTGTGCCTATGTGACCTCTCCCTTCTTCGGGATTCCATCACTCCCCATGGTTTATAGAGGGGCTGAGGGAGATGAAACGAGAGAAGAGAATCTAGAGCACAACTAGGGATGCACTCGACTGAACTCAGAGCCACTATTAAGGCCTATCTTGTGGTGATAAGGGTGGAGAAGCACCAATACGCCGCCCTTATTGCATTCACAGATTGTGCACCAGTTGCATTTGTTCCTAGATCAGGGGGACCTACTCATAGTCACTCATGCCCTGGTCACCTCCCAGTTAGACTATTGTAATGCACTCTACATGGGGCTGCCCTTGAAGAGTATCCAGAAACTTCAGCTGGTGCAAAATGCAAAGTTTCTGGTAGAATACACGTTACACCTCTGCTTCACGAGCTTCGTTGCTTACCAGTTTGTTTCTGGGTCCAATTCAAGGTGCTGGTGTTGATCTTTAAAACCCTGCATTACATGGGACTGGGTTATTTGAGGACTGCCTCTCCCTGATTTCATCTGCCTGTCCTACCAGATCCAGCAGAGAGGGTATGTCCACCTAGGGAGCTACATTTGGCAGGCCCTAGGTAGTGGGCATTTTCTGCTGTGGCCCCCACGCTGTGGAATCTTCTCCCTGAGGTGAGGTTGGCCTTGTTGTTGTTGAGCTTCTGGAGATCCTTCAAGACCTGGTTATGCTAGCAGGCCTGGGGACCAGGGGACAGGTGAACTAGTGAGGTGGCTCCCTTATTTTTAACATCACTTTGTCTATTATTCTTTATTTTAGTTTGGTTTTTTTATATCTTTTAATGTATTTATTATTTTTAGCTGTTTTGTATGTCACCCCGAGTCAGTTATTTGTGAGATGGGCAGCTATATAAATTTTAAATAAATAAATAAATAAATATTCATGTGTACATCTTGATCCCTGGCTTACCCCGATTGTGTGGTTGTGGGTATTTAGATCTGAAGATGTTCCATCTTTAGTCCTGAATGGGGTTACATTTCCCCCTTCAGGAGTGATGCACAGTTTGGACTGGTGCACAGTTCAGGATTGGTGCACAGTACGATCTGACAAAGCATATGTGATCCGAGTTCCATCAATTAAACAGTGTCATCTGATGAGAGCCATGAAGCCTTCTGTTTTGCAACACCAGTCTCTGGAATGATATCCCCCTAGAGATATGGATGCCACCTCCACCTTAATCAGATGAGTCCTTAAGACCAGGCTGTTCCCCCAAATCTTGGCCTAGAGTAGGTGGCAGACACTTAGTGGCAACAATTTTGTTATTTTTCCAGATGTCTGCTTTTTTAATCGTTTGTATTTTATTGTTTGGGCTGCCTATTGCATGCAGGCATGCATAAATACGAACAAGACCATGGATTTCAAACTACATATTCTAAAGCACTAAACTATTTCAGTGTAACTACTTGTGTTACTCTTGACAGAAAGAGAGCTATAACTTATAGTAACACTGTTTTCTTAGAGTGCCAAATAAGGTGAGAAGCCCCATGTATGTAAGAGGAACACATATTGTAGCTTTTCCTTAATTCATAAGTCAGGAATGGGAAGAAGTTACAGCATAGTCTTCCCCTCCATGGGGCTTGTTGCTTTGCCCTGGTAGTGCAGCAAGGAGCAAAGCTGTTGTGGCTCCTGTGTTACCTACATTTAAAACAAACAAACCAATATAAAAATTGAAGCAGCTTCTGACATCCCAGCAGAGCATTAAATTCTGAGGCTGTGGTGCCTTCTGAACAATTACAGCTCACAGCAGTCCAAATGAAAATGTTTGTTGAAAACAACATGTGCATAATTAAGGCTTAATGAGCCCTTGTCTGTTTGGAATCTGCAATTAGATTTATAATAGAAAATACTAGCAAATGCCAAATCATTTTAAAAGAAACTGCAATGAAAGGTAATTTTGTTGTAAATCTTTAGTAATACTGTAATTGAATGAGCTGGATGTATTGCAGAAAAGGCTGGTGAAAGCTTTGGGCAGGTGTGTATTGTGGAGGTTTATCTTATCTGTGTTTTCCTATCTTTGAAGCTGTCAGTTCCATTTTTAACTGCTGAGCAAAACTACACAACTTCTCTGAAATGAGCACAGATTCAATCTGTTTTTCCCCCTCTAAGCCATTAATTAGTTGGACAAAGCTGCTTTTACATTGTTTCACCAACATGTTTTAAATGTATTGTTGGTTGTAATGATAATAATGTACTGTCTGAAATTTCTCATTGTTCCAAGCAAGGTTTATGGAGTATCAAATAGAGAAGCACAAAAAGTTTTAATGATACAAATATTTTAAAGTTTCGCAAGCTGTTGAAACTGCTGAATGTTAACATTTCCATATTCTGTCACTGCATGACTCATAAAGCCAGATAATATCTTTAAATATATGTTTCCCTCTACCGATCTGGGTAGCTTTTGCCAAAGGTATTTATTCATTTCCTGCATTTATACCCTGCCTTTCTTCCAAATGTCCTTATAAAATGTAAAATGAAAATGCATACAATTAAATAAGCAGCAATATGAAATAGTTGAGACAATTGATAAAAAATGCTAAAATTAAATATTTTTTAATTTTAGAGCCAGTTTGGTGTAGTGGTTAGAGCACCAGGCTAGAAACCAGGAGTTCTAGTCCTACCTTAGGCACAAAGCCAGCTGGGTGACCTTGAGCCAGTCACTGCCTCAGCCCTAGGAAAGAGGCAATGGCAAACCACTTCTGAAAAACCTTGCCAAGAAAACTGTAGGGACTTTTCCAAGCAGTTGACAGGAATCAATGCTGACTCAAAGGCAAAATAAAAAGGCTCACTAATAAAAAAAATAATAAAAGCTTTTGAAAGTATGAGAAGATAGGAGAATAAACTTGATGCGTAAATAGGAGAAAGATACTAAGATAGAAGCAGTCTTTAAGGCCCAAATGGTTTTGGAGCAAGTTATCTGAAAGATCATCAGCATCCATATTGTACAAGTTTAAAGTCATTTAACATTAGCAATGAGACTGATTAGTACCACATACAGGGACCTCAACAAATGTGTACATGTGACATATTTGCATGCAAAGAATTCTGGGAGATGAAGTCAACCATCTGGAAGGTGTCTAAGTAGGGGAAAGCTGATGTATACTGAATTTGAAAAACCACTTTGTGAGGGGTTTTCCTCTTGAACAGCTCTAAATCTGTTGCACATTTAAATAAGAAGGGGATATTAGTCTACAAGGTAGCTCCCCAGTTTATTCAGCCCCACACAGAAGGCCTTTTAAGCAGGCCTGCGAAAGCGAGAGCCTTTGAGTCAGTGTTGACTCCTGGTGACTGCCTAGACAAGGCCCTGCAGTTTTCTTGGCAAGATTTTCAGAAGTGTTTTGCCATTGTCTTCTGTCTAAGGCTGAGAGAGAGTGACTGGCCCAAAGTCACCCAGCTGGCTTCATGCTTAAGGCAGGATTAGAACTCAGGGACTCCCAGTTTCTATCCTGGTACCTTAACCACTATACCAAACTGGGTCTCCTTTCAACAATTACTCCCTGCTAAACCTATAGAATGCAGAGGATCCCAAAGAAGGTGCCTATTCATTGTGAATGAGAGAAGATGATGATTTCCTGTTGCTTCTGTTTTCTGTACTACAACTCTTTGCCACTTCTCTAAAAGGAAGAGCTAGCTGTGTCTTTAGGAAATAAGTAAAACACCTGCTTTAGGCTGTAGATGCTGGTAGTAGCAAGATGTTTGAGAAGGCAGCTGTAGTGTTTATTTATTTTATTTTATTCTATTTATCAAATCTCTAAGGTTGCCCATCTCACAAAATGTAACTCTGGGCAGCGTACAATAATAAAGATCGCAGGTGTTGATCAGATCACCTGGCAGAATCTCAATAAGGCGGATTATTTAGGTGCAGTAGACAATACTGTTCCATTATCAGTGCTGGTAACAATTTCAAGCAGTTACATTTTCTGTAATGATTGTGTGGGAGGCACCGACTTGCTTTGTTCCTCAGGCAACAAAATTCTGTTGGCCAAGTCTGCAGTTGGGCCATTTAGATTGTTTGTATATAATCACTTATCTATTCATCTGTTACTTAAGACAGGCAGGAATGACTGTACACTCATTATGTCTTTAAAACTGTGCCACAAATATTTTTTTTATTTACAATTTTTGTAACCTATCCCAATCCACAGACTCCGCTTCCCCCCAAAATCATGAGATTATCATATTGGATTAAAAGATTATTGTAAGCCACCCAGAATCATTTAGGAGTTGAGTGGCCTATAAAAGGAAGGAAGGAAGGAATAGAGCAGAGCTTTTTAATGGCTGTACAAAATTCCAGGCAAGAGAGACGAGCTGCACAGACCTCTGAAGGTCACACTCCGCTAACATCACACAGAGTGGGGTTGCTTAGTAGTCTTCTTGAAGTGTTTTTATGACTGATTAAATTGTAGCAAGACAGTACCTGATGCAACCAATATTCTGCCATTTAGGGCTTTGCAGGTGATGTGGGCACTTTGAATTAGGCCGAGAAGCCTACTGGTAGCAGCTAACTTTACAATGGTATTGTCCTGCAATGGTGGGGTTGTGTGATCAGCATTCTAACTGCTGTGTTCTGGATCAGCTGCAGCTTCCAGATCATTTCCAAAGGCTACCCCACAGAGAGCATGTTACAGCAATCTAGCTAAGCGGTGATCAAAGCATGAATTACCATTGCAAAGCATCCTAGTCCAGGTAGGGCTATAACAGGTACATCAGTTGAAGATGGACAAAGTCCTTCTCAGCCATGGCTTCTGTCTGCTGTTTAAACAGTAGCTTCAAGTCCAAAAGGACCCCCAGATTATGAATCAACTCCTTTGGGGAATAGAACCCCAATCAGGCCAATTACCAGGGCTGGTGTTCTTGGAGGATTATTGATATAACTCAGCATATCTTGGAGGTATTCAATCTGAGTTTAATTTGCTCCATTCAGAGTCTGACAGCCTCCAGACATTGGCATCCTCAGCTCAGTCTAGTGTGACAGTATATAGCTGAGTATCATCAAGGTATATGCTGACTTTTCCCAGTCACTTTATATAGATGTTAAATAATAAGGGAGAGCACTGAGCCCTTGTCACTTCACACTGGAATACTAGAACCACCCACTTAGGACTGGAGTACCAAAGTACAGTGTCCCCAGCCCCTAACACTTGTACATGGTGCGGCAAGTACCATAGTTGATAATATCGAATGCTGCTGAGATTCAAATGTTTCCATATAACTCTGAACAGGACTGCTGGGTAGAAGCCTGTGGATACAATAAGCAGAGAAAGATTAACACTTCATCACTCTTACTGTCACTGTGTAGACTCAGAAGTGAGCTCAGATGTATCACTTTTGGTTTTCTGCCATTGTTCCTCCAAGTATCTTTTCAATCGTTTTGTTTCCCTTAGCTCTTCAGTAAGCCAAGAAACTGTATGGAATTTGTGATTGGGTAGAGACTTCACAGGAATGATCTCATTCAGTATTCAGGCCATGTCCATATTTCAGAGATTGACCTGCCATGAGATGAAACTGCCCATCAGATTGTCAGGAAACCCTCCAAGTGTCTTCTAAAGTCCATTTGGATCCATCCTATACAGAGTTGGTGGGTCAAAACTGAGTGGAGGAGACAGTCCTGGAAATACCTTGGTGACAAGCTATGTAGGGTTTTACAAGTCAAAAACAGCTCTTTGAATTGCACACACAAGCTAATAGGAAGCCAGTGCAGAGCCTGAAGCACAGGTGCAATGTGCTTATGGTAGCAACTATCCATTAACAACCAGACTGTGGCAATCTGAACTAACCAAAGCTTCCATGTGATCTTCAAAACCAGCTCCATGTAGAGCACATTATAATAGCCTACCTGAGAGGTGATAAGGGCATAAGTCCTAAATGCAAGATTCTCCCATCCCAGAAAAGGCTGTAACTGATGCACTAGCCAAAGTTGGGCAAAGGCCCCCTCGCCAAGGCCTCCACCTGCCCATCCAGCAGTAGCTTTGAGTCTAGGAAGGACCTCAAGGTGCAGCCTTTTGGGGATAGTGCCACTCCATCAACAGGCTTATCTGGAGGCATGTGGGACCCTTCTCCTGCAGTGGCATACCAGTGCCCCTTGCTGTAGTTCTGCCCATCACAGTCTAGTATCCCTGGAAAATCTCTTCTTCATCCCATCATGCTCTCATACAACATACATACCACCAATGTTATCTAGCCTGGCACAGACACCCATCAATCATAAAACTAACACAGCACTCAACCTCTTGCTAATTATTATCTTTCTTTGACTACACTAACCTCTCCAAACCACCATTTGTGGGAGCTCTCACATTGCCAGAATTTCCACTAATCAAAAATCTCCCAATCCCAACCCCCATTCTTTTCTTTCTTTCTTTTTTTTATGACAGGAGAGGAACAGGAGCCCTCATCAGCAGCCCTTAGCTGCCATCCAGGATGTGCAATAAAAAAAATCCTCTATTAATCCAGTTTACGATTCCCAGGACCATTTGATCTTTGCTTCTAGCCTAACTTCTCCTGGGGGACTGTCCATACATTCTAAAATGGTGACTCAGTGATCATCCTGATTTACCTTCTTTGACCCATTAGTCCTGCTGTGGTTCAGTATCCTTTTGAGTCAGATAGTCAGCATATGGGAGCCAAGATCTTGCCCCTTGTTTCTGCTTCAGTTGCTCTTCTCCTTGAGGCTACTCTGTTGATAGCCACAGTAGCAGCAAGCTTCCCTTGTTGACTTCCAGTTTGTTCCTGGTCACAATGCTCATCTTTAACCACTAGGATGATCTGTCTTGGGGAATGCTGTTCTCTTTGTAGTGGTGCACTGTGGGGGACAGCAGCAGCCATCAGGGACTACTTCTTTGCACACCTTTCCAGCTTTACCATCATTTTCATACCTTCCTTTTTCATTATCTTTCAGTTACCAGCAGTCTGGCTGCTATTGTTTGTCATCTGCCTCCTGTCAACACACTATGTGAGCAGGTGATCTGTAGCTTTTACAGGCTTATTTGCAGGGCTTTCTTAGGATGTCATTAACAAATCACAATGTTATTAACAAATCTGCACTGTATGTACAGTATGTGAAATCACTCCTGCAAACCTACCCTTTTACATGGCAAATCTGCGCTGCTCAGAAGCTTGGACTGAATGCACATGTAATGTTCTGGGGCAGAACATTGACAGTACAACCCTACTTGTGTCTGTTTAGAAATAAAACTCATGAGTTAAAGTGGACCTATTCCTAGTAAGTATATCTAGGGTTGCAGACTATCATTCTAGCTCTGAATCTTATCTTCTGTTGTCAGTAGAGCACAACATAAACCTAAATCATTATTATTTCTGTTCCCAGGTTTCTCATATTTCCAAGTCATGTTGCTTTTTTCTATTACATTTTTTTAAATACTGTCCTTCCTTTCTACCATTTCAACAAAAATTCTAGTTCACATTCTGATTACTCCTCACCTTGATCATTGTAATCTGCTCTTCTTTGGCCTCATCTTGGTTCCCTCTCTTCTTTCCACCATTATTCTTTCAAAACCATTCATTTGCTTAATTTGTGTGACATCCCAGTGTCCTGTCAGTGTCTATATCAAGCAGAATGTTAATTCTTACTTCCCAAACTTTAAATGAATCTGGAATTGTCTCTGACCAGTGACAAATAGCACATATCCTAGAATAACTTTCAGATCCTTTCACAATATCTACTAATACCACAACATTTTGTTAACAACTGTTCTTTACCCTGATGTAATTAAGCTGATTGTGCAAGACTATTTCTTCATCCTTCATATTGTTTTGCTTCCTTTGTTTCACCTGTGTTGACGTTTCCATTTAACATCCTTGTCTTCTGGTTCTCTGTAAGGCAGCTGTCAGCACTTTTGGGATAGACCAGGTGCACACTTTTGTAAAGATAGGGCTACCATGAAGTTTCTCCTTATTGCCATCTAGTAGTCACCTTGATTTTTGCAGCTCAGGTACTAAAATGGTTTTTTTCGGTGGTCAGGCCATAGCTCGCAGAATAGTGATATAATGCATTTCCAAAGGGAACAGGTTAATTTTAAGAAAGTGTTTTCTAGGTATGCTAAGCCTACCTGAAGCTCAGGTTCTATTTTTCTTCCATTTACAGCTGAAAGTCGGTTGAAAATTATACCACTGTTGTTTGATATTTTCAACCAAACTTGGCTGCCTGCACATCACAACTTACTGCTTTCTCCCTGTGATGAAACACCATGATTTTTATGGCACGGTGTTTATGATTACGATGAAACAATTTAAGCTGGAATTCTTATTAAATTAAATTAGATTTGGCTGCAGTGTACACTTGCTTAAAGAAAGCAAATATATCGCACTTAATTCCAGGTAATGTGCATAAGAATGCACCACAAATACCATCAACTTCAGGAGAATTTAACTTGTTTTTGTGCAAGTATTTTGGGTGAAAAGTTTGCAAGACAAACAGTACAAGAGTTTTTACTGAAAGGCTTCACCTTTCTCTAGGCAGGTCAGTCTGATCTGTACTTAGGAACATCGTTCTAATGAAAGCATTGTTCTAATAAGCATCAGCATTGAGTTGTGCTTCTAATTATCACTGTTTTGTTTAAGTCAGGTAACTATGTTCTTCCCTTCCAGATAAGACAAATACAATGCATTATTTAAATCCATTGCCCTGTTTTAAAGTTTAAGACTTGTTGATTGGGCTAAGGAAGGTTGTAGCATTGTCCTCCCCCTCCCCTTTTGCATAAGCATTGAATGTATCAACAGAAACATGAAAACAAAATTGGTTACAGAGGTAAACTTTCAGAAGAAATTAGCCATTTGTGGACAGATCCATAAGATAGCTTACTTGAACAAAATAAAGGGGAAAAAAATACAGGACTTCCATGCAGACCAGTAGCAACCTTAAAATTTCAGGAAGAACCACCTCTTAAAAGGTACTTAGTTGTGTTTTTGAAGATAGTTTAAATATTAGGGATGATATTTGCAATGGAGCTCCTGTAGACGCGCTATGTTTCTGAATTCACATGTGACAGTAAGCACAAATCAAATTTCATAAGCCAGTTTCAAGCTAGTATTTCAGACTGAGTTTAATCAAGCTAAAAAAATCTCCGGTAGTCTTATAAACAAACCACAGCTGAGGTAAAGAAACCACACTTTTCGTGTTATGCCTCACCCTAACCTTAACCCTAACTCTAACTCTCATTTAAGTTTGTGCAGTTCTGTTGTGGATAGTCTATATAGGCTAATAAGGTAATGAAATGTCAGTATAGGCATCTGGACCTCTAAGTTGAATTGCAGAACAGGAGTAAAAACATGCCAAAAATGGTGGGACCCTAACAGACTGTAGGAAAAGTTTTGTTAGTGAGAGATACTGAATGAAGCAAGTTCCTGTATGTGGAGGTTCGAACTATAATGAATTAGTTCATGTTTGAAGTGCTGCAGAACCTATCTTTAGTTTATGATAATCATATGGACTATTACTAATTGGTTTTAAGCTTCAGCTGTTTTCTCGCAGGACCTATTGAAGAATCTCAGTATTTTATCTGCATTTTGTTTATCAGAGTCTTTCTGTTTCCTGTCATTTGTGATGGACACTATAGGCATTACGCCCAACTTCTAAATTCTAAAGTCAGTATTTAATCTGTGCTTTTGCTGACAGCTTTTTTTCCCCTCAGATCAAGCTTTCTGTCCATGAAGATATACATGCTACTGCATATGGAACACAACTTCAGGGCATAGGGACAAGGTCTGATAAACAATAACAACTGTGTATTTGATTATAGAAAGTTTTGCTTATAATGATTAAAGGGAAATTATAGTTTTGGCTTATTGGACATCACATCTTAATTTTAATGGCAGTTGAATTGTACAGTTAGGTGTGAATAATGGTCACATTTCATTTTCCAGTTTCACACCTTTTCATAACAAAATAAGTTCTGGGCATTTATTTTTTATTTTTTTGACATTGAATCACCAACACACTGGAGAACACTTCAAACAATTTACTGGTTGAATTGGCATTTTTACTAGTTCTACTAGTTCTACACAGAGTGCTTAATGATTTTGACAGTAATCCTAAATTTCAGGCTGAGATTTAGTCCTGAGAGCTTTGGTCATACTTGTTGATCTGTGGCAATGCTGGGATGTGGGTGGTGCATCCATTCTTGTGCTCCTTGATTTCTTGGTGGCTTTTGATACCGTTGACCATGGTATCTTTCTGAGCTGGCTCCGTGGGTTGGGGATTGAAGGTACCATTTTACAGTGTTCTGTTCCTTTCTCTAAGGCTGGTTCCAGTTGGTGTTGGTTGGCAGGGAGAGATGGCTCCCTAGGCCCCTCCTTTGAGGGATGTGACAGGGTTCTATTCTCTCCCCTCCTTTTCAACATGTACATGAAACTGCTTGGTGAGGACATCCACCAATTTCAGGTTTGGTATCATCAGTATGTTGATGATACCCAATTAAACCTTTTGACTCTGGGGCAGCCAAGTGAGGCTGTTGAGGTTCTGTCCCAGTGTCTAGAAGCTGTGCAGGTTTGTATGGGGAGGAGCTGTCTCCGACTCAATCCTACCAATAACAAATGGCTGTGGGTGTTTGGACTACCCAGGTCTTTGGATATTCCAACTTTGACCTTGGATGGAGTGGCACTTCCCCATTCAAGGGTGGTATGCAATTTGGGCGTCTTCCTGGATTCACAGCTCCTGCTTGATGAGCAGGTGGCAGCTGTGGCCAGGAAGGTATATCCTCAGCTTCATCTGGTACACCAGTTGCACCCTTTCCTAGATTGCGGGCCCTGTAGTCATGCCTTGTTCATTTCACATCTTGACTACTGTAATTTGCTCTACATGGGGCTGCCCTTGAAGACCATCCAGAAAGTTCAGCTAGTCCAGAATGCATTGGCACAGTCAGTGATGGGGCCCTTCCTAGCATCTTGGACTGTAAAGGGGATGGGGGAGAGATGTACTTACAGACTTGCAAAATTCTGTAATGTAACCTTAAAAAAAGATAGAGCTAGTACTTCTGGATGTGCTTCTTGTCTGTACTACCTTGCAAGGCTGATAGACTGCCTCTCTCCCATAGTATCTACTCGGCCAATTCGATCTGGCAGGGTTGGCAAGCTCTGAGTTCCATCGATTAAACAATGTTACCTATCGGGACCTTGGAAGGAGCCTTCTTTGTAGCAGCACCTTCCCTCTGGAATGATGTTCTCCCTGAGATTTGAATGGCCCCCACCCTATTGGTATTTTGAAGAGCCTCAAAGGCATATCTCTTCATCCAGGCCTTTTCTTCTTTTTCCTTGTTCCCATCCAGTTTTTTTTTCTCTGCCATCTCTGTTCCTTTGTTTTGTGTTGGTTTTGTGTTTTTTGTATTGTTCCTTGTTTTTAAATGTTTTTAACAATTTGTAAACTTCCCAGAGTCACTTGGGCAGCAAATAACTTTAATAAATTTTTAGTATTAGTATGAATTCTGTTATTCTCATATTCTCAGTGGAGACCACTGGAATTGCCTAGGAATTCTCTGGATCCTGTTTAACTGCATCTTTCTGGGGTTACCTGGGCAAGGTACAGTTACAGGTGTCTATGGAGTGGAGTAGGGGAGCAAAACACCTATATACCCTTTATGAATATGTGACATTGATCCATGTACAAAGGGGCAAGGTCAGGCCTGTCATCTTGGCCTTTTGGGCCCTCCTCTGCAGATGCCTCTGGGAACAGCTAAAGTCCACAGTACACTTCTTCACTGGGCTGACCCTCTGTTTGTGTGGGCCTTTGAATGTATCTCCTGCTGTGTCTTTGGGGCCCAGATCTTTCTCCTCCTCCTCCCCTGCTGCCATATAGAGGTCACTATCTCAAGACAAGTAGATGGGCAGTTGTCCTTACAAAGCAGGAAGGAAGAGGAGAAGGATAGTGTGTTACATAGTTGATGTGTATTATAGAATCCCCAAATGTAGTGATACAATAAAGGGGAACCAGAAGTGGTTGCATGATAGAAGAAGACGAGACACAACTGTGTGCCAGAACATCTTGCCAGTACATCTTGGCACTTGGTACGTCTGGGCCTAGTGTTTTGCCTGCAACCAAGAGGAATCAAAGTATACTTTTTAAAAGAAATATACAACTCCAGCATCTTTTTCACTGATACTCATCACTAAAAGATAATATGATATATTCAAATGCTGACAGTCAGTTTCTGTTTGCATAATCTTAAATTTTAGTGCTTTATTTTCAGAGGAAAAAAAAACTTTCTGGATGATTTCAGTTAATATTGTTAACTATTGGCAATCTTTGTGGAGTTTTTTTTCTATTCATCTTTTCTCTATGTGTATATGTACCCTCAATTTCCTGTGATTTACAGATGTTGCACAGATAGGATATGAAATCATTACCATTATCACTTAAGCTTCTTTGTTCTGAATTTTGTGCATATGTTCATGTGTTCAAAAGATGCAAAAATATTTTATTGAAAAAAGTAAAGGAGGTAGTTTGTGATCTGCACAATGTGTTACTTACTAAACCAAAATCCAAGTAATTTATTGTGACTTGCCAGGAGCTCAGCAACTTTTGTTTTGCTGTAGTAGCAAACTGTATAAAGGAATGAGCTATTAATGATCATTTGTTTACAATGCATGGTTGGTGAGATGCATTTTGCTTGTCAGGTCACAGGTTAGACATGAAAAGGAGTGCAAGGCAAATAAAGATGGAGTAAAGGTAATATATTTGACCCAATGCACTGCCAGTCATAAGATTCTTCTTCAGGGATGTCTAATTTATTCCAGTGATAACCAAGGCAATTTAACATCATCATCATTAACAATAACAAACGGATGTGGATATAATGCTCCTGATCTGAAAATTGTTGTTCTTCTATAGAACATCAAAGGAATGTGTGAATTAGTTGAACTGTAGAGGTGTGCATATTCATCCAACTCTGGAAACCCAGTAAGACTGATTTGGAAAGTGTCCAAATCAAATTGTCTCAGAAAGATGGTTGGCTTCTACTCTCAGTGAATGGATTTATCAGAGATCTGAAGTTGCAGTGCTTGGGAGAAGTATGTTCAAATAATATTTGGTAGGACTCCCCAAGCACTCAGTACTTTTTGCTTTTTGTTTTTTCTTCCAAAAGCAATAATATCAAAAGAATGTTGATGGAGTTTGAGAGGCTTAGGAAGAGCTAATATTTGGTGCTTTCTTGGGAAAAACCTTGATTTTTTTCTTTCTATTTCTGCCATGCCAGTCATTATGGTTCCAGTCATTCTGCTGATGGCACATATTCCTGTTCTATTGAAACTAATAAGAAGGTTTCATTTTATATTCATTTTGGCTTAATAAAAGATATTGTCTTCTTGCCTGATTATAGGCATATATCTATTTCACAATACTCAGATGGTTGTGTTATATTATCAGCTTCAACTGCTCTTCATGAACATTGTAATTATTTTGCACATATTTATGCTTTAACTGAATTGTTGGAAATAATACTTTCTGAATTGTTTAACACTTCAGACCCATTCTTCCATTTTCTTTCTTTCTGCCTTTGTACATATACTGTATATAATGGAATGGATTCTAATCTGCCCAAGCGTAGATGTCACAATAGTGTTGTTATTTTTAAGGTGCTTTACTGTCATAACTGTATGCTGTTTGCATACCATTTCGGAGTGGGACAGACAAGGTAGAGCAGGTGCTATAAAGACTTTGAGAAGCCACAAGCCCTTCCTCTACTTCCTCCCCCCTATATCCTTTGTAGGTATTATTTTTTCTTGTGTTTTGTTCATTGAAGTTAACCTACTAGTAAACAGCAGTGTAGAGGAAAAAATACTGAAATGACTTTTGAGATAATATTTTAACTCAATGGTTTTGCTGCATAGAATGAAAAGCATAGGTTGATCTGATCATTTCAGATACTGAACTGTTCTTTGAATGGCTGTCCTCACTCTACATGTGGCACCCAAAGCAGTTGCCCCTGGGTAGAAGACCTGTCCATCAGTTGAACATTAGTATTTTACTATGAATTTCTAAAAGTCCGTATTTTCTTATTTTGTAAGGAAAAACTTTAATCTCAAAAGTTCTTTATCATGCAACAATATTCTCACAGTGAAAATGACCCCAGAATATGATAAAGTTTGTTCTCTGGGTACAAACCTTTCTCACGAGCATTTGGCACATTAAAAATGGATGTGGTATTGATAAATTAAACCTTTTTGATTAAACATGCAAACAAATTATGCTTTTTTTGGTGGGGGGGAAATTAAGCTATATTGAAATGTATGGGATTTGTATCCAAGCAGATCTTACAGGATTGCACTGTAAATCTTATCATTGAATCATAGAACCACAGAACTTATGGGAAAGAGAATCAAAGAACTATAGAACTGAAAGGACTCAAACAAGCTAGCAACTCCAAATCCTTTCTCAGTGCAAGAAACATTTTAAAACATCCATGACAAATGTTTAAACAGCCTATTCTTGAAGATATCAGTGTTGTATACTCTCCTCTAATTTACTGGTTCTACCATTGAACTGTTGTTTTCCTAACATTCATTCAGAATCTGTTTCCTGCAACTTAAACCTGTTATTCCCTTTTAGGAAAATAGAGAACATGCCATGGTTTTCTTTTTTCTGATGCCATTTAAAGTATTTTAAAAGTGTTATTATACAACTACTCAATCTTCTCTACCTAAGGCTGAACATATAGTTTCTTCAGTCTTATTTTCTGATCATCTTCATTGTCATTATTTGCACCTGTTCTAGTTCATCTGAATCCTCCTTAAAACGTGGAGCCCAGAATTTGATCCTACTTGAGCTGAATTCTGCCGTGCAAGTGAATGACTGACAATATAGGAGAATATGGGTTGGGGACCAAGGTCTGAGTTAAACAAATTGTGTACTGCTGGCATGAGATAGGTTGTATCTCACACAGACTTGTAAAGAATGTGTGGCCAAACCAGGCAAGTTTGATCAGGAGGATTTTAAAGGGAATCCTGTAGAGTTGGAGACAGAATCCTTGAGTAAGGATCTCTGATAAAAACTTGTGTACTTTGGAAGTGAGAGGTACTGAAAAAGTAGAAAGAATCTTGTCTCACAACATGTATGACCTTAATAGTCTATACATGATTGCTCACAGTATGGGAAATAAACAAGATGAGCTTCAAGACTTAGTATAGGAAGGCAAATATGTCTTAAAAGGTGTAATGGAGACCTGCTGGGAAGAAACCCATGATTCGAATATAATAACTGGAATATAATATTGGAATAATTGGAATAAAATACAAAGTATATAAGTTGCTCAGAAGAAACCAAAGCAATAGGAGATGACAGAAGGAAAAGGAAGGATGACATGCACTGTATGTTAAAATATTCACTCTTGTTCAGGAATCCAAGCCAGTGCAATTAATGATGCTCAAGAGAGCACGTGGCATAAAGTAAATGAGGAATGAATAGAAGCAATACTGTTGTTGATAATATTGAATGTTAGGGGGAAAAAAACTGCACAGAGCAGTTGAACAGTGGAATCATGTCCCCCAAGAGATGGTGAGCAAGCCTTATTTAATGCATTTAAGCAACGGCTAGAAGGCAATTTGATGGGGATGCTTTAATTTGGAATCCTGAAATTAGCAAAGGGTTGGACTTTATTCTATTACTTTTCCTTAGCCGCCTTCTCTTCCTTTTCCTTCCTCCTGTTTTTGAACATACTGTATCCTTCAGTCATATTCAGATTGTGATTATGACTCTAAGGTCCTTTTCACATGCAGTATTGCCAGACCAGGTGTCCCTCATTCTATATCTGTGCATTTGATTTCTTTCTCCCAAGGAAATTTGTTTTTGTTACATTTTATTGCTATTTTCAGTCTATTTCTATACTCTGTCAAGAACATTTTGGAAGTCTTTCTGTCTTCTAGAATACTAGCTGTCCTGCTTAATTTTATGTCATTTGCAAATTTGGTCTATTGGTTAAAACAATGAGCTAGAAACCAGGAGACTGTGAGTTCTAGTCCTGCATTAGGCACGAAAGCCAGCTGGGTGACCTTGGGCCAGTCAGTCTCTCTCTGCCCAACTCACCTCACAGGGTTGTTGTTGTGGGGAAAACAGGAGGAGGAAGGCATAATAGGTATGTTCCCCGCCTTGAGTTATTTATAAAAATAATAAAGGCGGGATAGAAAATAAAATAAATAAATAAATTGCATACATATTTCTTCCACTTCTTCGTCCAAGTCAATAATAGAAAGATTGAAGACTACCATATCCAAGACTGAATCTTGTAGCACCCCACTCAATATCTCATTCTGTTTTAATGAGAAAACATTGAAGACAGCTCTGAATACCGCTGTCTAGCTGCGACACACCTAATAACATTTCCATTCAGCCTAACTGGTTTGATAATCAGTATGTCACAAGATATATTGTCAAATTATGTAGTCAAAAATATAAAAACCAGGAGGGAACATCGAAGGGCTTTTTTTGCATTTTTGCTTTGCTTGTGATTAAAATAAAAACATTATTTTGATGGTGGCCAATAGGATACCACAAATGTATTTCACAGCTGTTTATATCTGTTATAACTGGCATTTATCACACTAGTAAAAATATTTAAAACTTCAAAAGAAGTGTTATATACTGTATGTTGAAGAAATGTTGATTGTCTCCTGGAGGAGTTAGAACATAGATTTTAACATAGTTGTAGTAATACTGCTTGAGAGGGCTACCTGTCTGAGTGAAAAGTAAGCCATACTTTTTTCTTTGCTATCCTGAATCTTTGCCAACGTGCTTTGAAACAATATATTCTGCTTGCTATTTAAATATATCTGCGTCCGTGCATAACATTTATGTCTCCCTTATTATCTTTTGGATATCATTCAGTAATACTGAAATGTTTAATTTTGCTTCCTTCTTGGAGAATTCATTTCTCTGCAGTATGACTTTCCTCTTTTAACTTTGAGAAATCCTAGTAAATCCAATGAAATAATCCTTTGATTTGATAAATTAGGTCAAGAATATTGTCTAGTTTATATGGAGAAGTTCTGTCCTCCATGGTGGTGAAGTTTGTAATTTATTTATTTGTAAGATTCCTAAACCAGCTCATTTAGTTACAATGGTGCATCAGGTTGACCATGAGCTCTTCCAAAATAACTGGTTCTACTTTTCCAAAGAGGTGCATCTAAAGTCAGGGAGAAGAAAACTAGTTTCGCAAATGAAGAATACCATTTCTTTAGGATTACTTTAGAATTAATGTTGCTTTTGTACTTACTTTCTATCTTCTCTGTGTATTTTTACATAAAATAATAAACATATATTAGGAATACATTTCAACTCAAACCCTAAAAAAAAGATTCTGTAAAGCTGGTCTAGGCTTATTTATGAACCATTTTTTTTTCATAGAACTCAAGGTTAGATTATTTAGGACTTAATTGCCAGGTAGTCTTTCATTGTGCACTAACCAATTGTTTCTGTAAGATTTGCCTTGCTGCTTTGTGGAGGAAGTAAGGAGTGTGGAATTTTTAGGTTCTGAGGACTTTTGGAAATTGGTCAACAACTATGACGACAATAACAGAGGCTTGAAATGATAATGCACACACATGGTAACAGGTACTACAGTTTGAAGGAGGATAATTTCTTCTACTAATGAACCTATTCTTCCAATGAATTAATAATGGCTGCCACAATATGCTAAATCTTAGTGGAATACCTTAGTCAGATCAGCTGGGAAATTGTGTCTTTCTGCTAAAACCTGTCTCTTCTGCCTAGCTCTAGGATCGATTTGCTCAGAGTTCAGGAAACACAGAGGCTAACAAAATCTTGTGAAACATCCTAGGAACACAAGGGATCACTTTGCAAAAGTACACTCCTGCCTGAGGGAACTTTTTTGTGAGAAGTTTCCTTTTAAGGCAGTGTAGTAAATTGTCCAATATAATGATGTATTTGGGAAAAGGAAAATATAGAATTAACAGGTGACAGCATCAATTGCATTCACCTAGAATTTGAAATGAAAGCAATAAAATAAACCTAAGTAAGGTAATTATGTTACATAAATGAGGACATATAGTGGAATTTCTTGCAGAAAGGGAGGGTCTGAGAGAAATTGTAATCGTCCACCTAACTTGTTACTGTTAGAGAAACTTAGATTTGGACTGAGTCTCCTTTTATAGGGGTTTGAGATAAGTTATCAGCCTCTTAGTAGAGCTGGATCCATCTTATATTTATATTATAAATGAGCTAGCTAGCTAGTTTCAACCTAACCAACAATTCTGTGGAAAAGAAAGCTTAAATTGATGGTATATATTTTCAGATAAAGCTAGACTAAATAATAGTTTTTCTGGCAGAGTTTCAGAGTCAAAGCATTCTAGTGGGCCGTACTGAGTTGTACCAGAATATAGTTTTAATTAAAAAGTTGAACATCTTGGTCTTTCTGTTATTTTCACATTCCTCTTCTAAATTCTATGACAAATTCTGTGATTTTATACAGAAATTTGAAGATTATAAAGGGAAAATGAGATGGAGGTGCACTGCTTGTTGTGAGAGCAAGAAAAAAGTTGTGCTTAGCATAGAAACTAGATTAAAATTCAGGACATTTTAATTTCAATCTCCAAGTTATTTTCATGGTATTACAGGTAGTCTTAATGATGGCAGTTGGGCCGGAATTGCTGTTGCTAAGCAACACAATTGTAAAGCGCGATGTCACATGACCGCACTGCTTAGCTTAGTGATAGCAAATCTGGCAGTCCCAGTTGCTGTTGTTAAGCAAGGACCATGCAGGTTGTTAAGCGAGGACATCATTTGGTTGCCATTTGTGACCTTCTGCTGGCTTCCCCACTGACTTTGCTTGTCAGAAGCTGGCAAAGAAGGTCACAAATGGCAACCATGTGACTGTGGGGATGCTGTGACAGCCGGAACTCTGAGGACCAGTGGTAAGTACCACTCTTTCAGCACCATCGCAAGTTTGAGTGGTTGCTGAATGAGTGGTCATTAAACGAGGACCACTTGTACATATAGCACTGTTGTTTTAAGATATATTTGAAGAAATATGATGTGATGGTTGTCTTATTCCCAAAGTAACACAGACTCACTAGTTAGGGCTAAGGATTTCTGGTTTATTGGGAATAGAATGCATACACGGAAAAAGATGGGAATGAGCACATGGCGTGCGAGGTATCTGGTAAATACCCGCGGTGCGGACCTGATCCTTCCCCACCCCCTATTGTCCCAAAGTCCTGATCCGGAGTCTTGATGGGCGATCAGGGTGCGATTCTGGAGTCTCGATGGGCGATCGGGGGGGATTAGCGCTGATTGCCTCTGTCCTCTTCCTGTGTCCGGAGCAGGTGTGTCCCCCGTGGTAATGCAGAGATGTCAGGGAGATAGGGTGATGGCTTTTCAGGTCAGGACAAAGGTATGGCTCCTTTGTCCTTTATTTGTATTTGTTTTTAAGTGTTTGTGAGATTATCACTGATTCCTTCCTCCTTCCTCTCCTTCCCCGGGAAGGCATGTTCCCCGTTGTGATGTATGTATACATCGCAACGGGGGACATGACATATGAAGCCTTCTGAGGATGCTATATAAATTATTGTATCAACTATTCATAATAAAAGAGTAACAATAATAATGATTGTATATAGCAGTATATCTAAATTCTTTGTTATTTTTGACAACGGACAGTGCAGGATCATCTCAAGTAATTGTTTTACAATTATTATCCCACCATTTCAGATAACAAAGATATCATCTTTTCATCTTTACTCTGTCTTTACATAGGGTAAGATGTTAAAGTTGGCTTCTTTCATTGAATATTCATTGTGATAAATACAAAAGCAGCATTGGGCTTTAAGGAGAAAATACAAGATACGTTTCCTTGGTTTTTAAGTTTATGTCCCTTGGTAGCATTTGAGCCTTTAGGTTTGGTCAATTGTTTTGTGCAGGAGTATGTAGCATAACATAATTGAGCTCCTTTAACATGCCTATGATAGTGCTATATTTAAAATTTCATTAGAGGCAGCAAAAAGTAGCTTTGCATCCTGGGATTTAGTAATTAAATTTATAATATTATATAATATAGACATTGTACTGCTTACAGACCACCTCAATAAGTCTGTAGCTGTATGCAACGCAACTCTCAAAGCAATAACAAAATACAAATTTCAAGACTAAGATTAAAACATATAGCAACATTTTAAATTAAACCAAAATGTTGGTAGGTTCTTGTTCCTTTTTTGCTTGCCATAACTGCTTTATGAACTCTTGAACGGACAGATTCAGATTTTTCTGGAACGCAGTTTGGAGTACGATAAAAACAACTCCCTGACTTGTACAGGGGGATATAGAAAATTGGACTTAACATCACACAGAAAACAAATAAAGCCTAAGTGCAATATTTCTGGCTAGACGGTTTATCTATTGCTACAGAAATAGAAAACTTCCTGAAGCAAAATGATCCTCTGCTTCAAGATTCCTAGATTGGTACCACTTCTTAAGGGTTTCAGGATCCCAAACCTTCTCCAGAATTTTGATTCTGTTTTTAAAACAATCAAGCTTTTTTTTTTTTGGTAGACTCTGAACATGACCAAGAACCATACTTGTTAGTCAGGATGTGGGTTAAATGTCTGAGTCTGCAGCCTGGTGTGCAGTCGACATTCACAATGTGGACATATTGACACATTTTTGACATTTCAACCATTCACCTGATTTACCTTGCTTATCCTATTTTGCAATGCTGTCAGACAAACCAGATTCTATTTCACTGTAGTCTTTTTTAAAAATTTCATAAATTTCTTGTCTTCACATGTTTTCCCAAAATAAATGTTTCTTCTTTATCTGTATCCCCCTGTACAAGTCAGGGATTTGTTTTTATCATACTTCAAACTGCGTTCCAGAAAAATCTGAATCTGACCATTCAAGAATTCATACAGCAGTTATGGCAAGCAAAAAAGGAACAAGAACCCACCAACATTTTGGTATAATTTAAATCAATCTTCTCCAATTTGGCTGAGGATGATTGGAAATATAGTTCAATATATTTGGAGGGCACCAAATTGGAAAACTCTGCTGGCACCTTCATGTCCTTGCTTCTTTCTTGTGAAATCTCATATTTTCAGTTTGTTTGCCCACCTGTCTCACACCTTTTTTATTTGTACACCTTTTACTTGGAATGCTTTGTCTTGCTCCTGGTCTTGAAAAGTCATTAAAGATTTTTCCTTATTTGTATTTATACTGAATTCTATTTTGTTACTATCATTTATACCAGAACAATCTTACCCTCATTCTTCTTTCCATTTGCATGAATTTTTCATCTTCACTGAGGTAATGACTATAAGTAGTGTCCTGCTTGCCTTTAGTTTTTACTGTATAGTACCTGATACTACACTTACTGTAGGCATTTATTAACCAACAAATAGGAACAACAGTAGAACACCATAGTGGCAAAATAAAAATCAGGAAGAAAAGCACTCGTACGTCTAGATATTGGAGCATGTTTTCAATAGGAGTTCAGATAGAAAAGACCCATGTATTATTACATTTGAAGTTTAGGAAATGGGTATCAAAAATAGTTCAATGCAAAACATTATTTCCAGATACGTTTTGATACTGAATATTTATTTATTTGTTTGTTTGTTTGTTTGTCAAATGTACATGGCTCACACGAAGTGACTCTGGGCGATGTACAATAAACCTGGCAATAATCTTCCTTATGCGATACTCATTTTTAAACTCAAGTCTTCAACAGGGTTGACTGTTCATATTCTTAGCATTTGCCCCACATGTGCAGTGTCCACTTGTTTTTGTACTGTGCTGCCTAATGTGATGCTTATCAGTGCATGGTGTGAAGAGGGAGGGTTGTTTATCAGCCAGCTTGTAGGAGAGCTTGATGTTGATGCTACTCCAAAGTCACCCTCCTGGTTTCCATGCATAAGAGAAAACTAGAACCCAGGTCTCCCCATTCTTAGTCCAGCACCTTAGTCAGCACATGCTGACTCTCTTCAACAGGTTTGACAATTTCCCTGTTTAAAAAAAAATATTGATTATTAATTTATTTTTTAAAATATTTATATAATTTATCCATATGAGAATAAGCATTATCAAAACCAACAAGATTTATTTTTAAGTGGATTGGTAAAGGCACTGCAGTATGAAATATTATTTAGTTCCTAGGCGAAGTCTATTTTGATACTAACTTACTGACTTTCTCTTGACTGTGTACATACAAATTAATAGGTAATTAAACAAGAATATTAGATTACGCAGCTGTTCTGTGATTAGGTATCACCATACTTTTTATGTTCCCAAAGGCAAAAAAACAAAGTGAAAATATACTTTAATAATCAGTGGTATGGGGAAAAAGATAATTAGCATAATAGTTCTGAATTATTTTCCCCCCAAATTAACAGAACAGTTTTTATTATGTACCATTCTTAGGTGATTAAAGATAAATTGGATCAATTTTTATTGGAAATAGAGTATGATAAATGTATTATCCTTATATCCTGAAATTGATTAGCATCTTTACATACATGAGAATGGAACAAACGGAAAATACTAAAATGTTTTGTTTCTGCCGTAAATCAGAGTGGAGTTATAAAGCTTATCATCTCCAGCTGCTTTCTGCAGCACAGTGATAATACATCATACGTCTACTATATCTGGCTATAGCATAAATAGCAAATATTTAATTGAAAAAAATATCCTAGCAGCAAATTTTTTAATAATAATTTTCTGTTCTTATTACCTTCAAGGGTTAAAAAAATCTAATCTGCAGGGAGGAAGTTCTGAAGTTTTCATTGAATTTTGAGAGTTGATTTTCAGCCTCACTGCTTGGCAATCAGAAGAAAAGTAATTTCCAAGACAGGCTTCATTATGGTTACTGGGTAGGGGAAAGAATAGTATATAAAGTAATAAAATAGGTATGTATTACCAAATTGGAATTATGAAAAGGGAGAGTTTGAATTGGCTTTCAAGCAAATAGCACAGTTAAGAAAGGCATACACACATCTGCTGAAGTCTAGAATAATAGTGATGGAATTAGACTGCCTCCTGAAGATGGAAAATAACAGATAAATGAACATGCATGATTTTAAAAATATAGACCAATACTTTCTCTGCTCAGAAGTATAGTAGCTGAAGTAACATAAGTTCAGTGTTTGGTGCAGTCCTCTAGTTTGATTTCTAGATTTTGCTCATCAGTTGCAGGAAGCAATTGAGGTGGCTTAGAATCTGTAGTGTTTACATGTCCATGTCCATATAGTTAGGAAATACCGTATGCACTCAGAAAGATGACAGTTTAAGATAGCCCTCCCCACTTCCCAAAGGAAGATGAATTAATCTGTCACCATACCATTTTCTTGGTAAATCTAAGATAATTTTTTCATTTAAAACTAAATTGTTTGGGGGAAACTACTGTAGAAAATACAGTATTTGAGAGTCTGAAAAGATGAAAAGTAGTGCAAGGGTAATGTAAGAATACTAGAAATAATCTAATAATGTGCTAATGGAAGCAGCACCTGTTAATGGAATGAAACTTGTAATTTCCCCTTCCTCTTATTATCCTCAAACATTTCACAGAAATAAAAGCTTGTATGAGAGGTATGTGGATGTGTGTATATGCATGTATGTATAAATCATAATAGTAACTTCAATATAGCTCTTGAGTTATATCTATAAAGCCGAAATGGGGCTATTCTAAAGTAGGAAAAAAGAATTTTTGGGAAGAAAAGTTTTGCATTTATACCCCCTCCCCAAGAATATTTAGGGAAAATAAAAGGAAATTCCTAACCCCAAAAGTCAATTAAGAATCCAGATGTTGATTTACCCACTCATTCCATATGAATGATTCTGTAGACCAGTTTTCCCCCCCTTCTGTTCTGCAGAGCCCTATGGTTTCGCGAAAGACTATGGACCAAAAAAAAAAAAAATCACAGCCAATTCTCTATCACTAGAGCTTTGCTTCTTGATCAGGGTTTCTGGGATTTTTTTTTTTTAATTAACATGTTCTGTGGCTTGAAAATGTTGGAAACCACCTGCTGTAGACAGTCTTTCTTTTAAGGACTTTAGTTACATTATTTCCACTGGATTGCACTGTTGTAAATTATTTTAATGACTAAATCATTGTGCAAACTTTTGTTAGAGGTTTGCTACACATTTTCCTTTCTTGATTTGATATTGAATTCTATCTAATATTCAATATTTGATGCCGGTAATAAAGGTAGATGCTTGCCAACCAATGGTATTTAAATATTTAATGTGAAATACATAAAATAATCAGAATATTTGTTATGTCATAATAGCAAAAGTTACAATGCAGCTGAAATGTTCAGACTCTTAACTGGTCAAAGATTTATGAATGAGGAGTCCAAATAACATGTAGGGCTTACAAACCTGGAGAAAACATGCTATATTATCAAATAAAAGTTTTGTATGATAACTAAGTTACTGTAAAGTTATAATTTTATAAAACATAGTTCAAAACTCTCCATTGATTAATTAGTAACAAACTGTTTTAGTCCTGTATACATCAGAACTAATTTATTGATTGGTTTATTAGTTTATTGGTTTATTGATCTTTTGATTTGATTTGATTTGATTTGATTTGATGCTGCCCAACTCCAGATGACTCTGGGTGGCTCACAGTACACCAGACAATATTAAAAATAATATAATAAGAAACAACAAATAACAAAACCAATTAGAACACCCTTTCCCCATAGCAAGTCAGTTTACTAAAGTGTTCTTCTTTCTTCTTTCTCTGATAGACATAAGATAGAACACTGCTGATTCTGGAGAAATTCTAATGAAAATAAATGCACTTTTAGTTCCTTGAAAGGATTCTCCAGACTAGAGTTTGCAATCCAACCTTTATTTGTTATGACCAAGCTCATTGCCAGTAAGAAAGGACAGAAGACAATAGATTTGCTATTTACCTTCCTTTCTTCTCTGCCCAATAATCAGAGTTCTGTAGTGACCTGGCAAATCTGTTACAGAAAGGAAGTAGAAATAATAAAACAATGATATTTTGCAGTAAAGATATATAATAAAATCACAGTAAATGAAGCAGCAAAACAGTAAAGGAGGTTAAAGCAGCAGTAAAGTTATGCTTTAAAGACCTGGAAGAATGAAAAGGTCATCACCTGGGGCCAAAAGATTTTCGGTGATTTATCTCTGGGAAAGAATTCTGCAAACAGGATCTCACTTCTAAAAAAAAACAAAAAACCCTTTCCTCATGTAGCATCTGCCTCACTCCAAGATCACCTGAAGAAGAATCTCAGAGATATTTTGGGCCCCAGAAGAAATGAGATACATATCTGAGAATAGATGATTCTTCAGATAATCTGATCCCAAACTATTTAGTTTCAGTTCTTTGGTTTTCTGCTCTGAAAGTGATTTAGATCTATCTATTATTTATAAAACTGTGCTGGTGTGGCACAGAGTGGTAGTTGGCGGTATTGCAACAGAAACTCTCCCCATGGCCTGAGTATGATCCCAGTGGAAGCTGGATTCTTGGGTAGCCGGCTCAGGTCGACTCAGCCTTCCATCCTTCCAAGGTCAGTAAAATGAGCACCCGGCTTGCTGGGGAAGGCAAACCACCCCGCTATAGTCTGCCAAGAAAACGTCGCAAAAGTGGCCTCTCCCCAAAGGGTCAGACATGACTCAGTGCTTCCACAGGGGACCTTTCACCATCACCATTATTTATAAAAGTTCTTTCCTAGTGCATAATGGGGCTTTGCCTTAATAATGACTAGTAGGGAGAACAACCTATTGTATACTATTAGATTATTTCCTTCATTCAAGTAGCTATGTGTGATTTGAGATTTTGTGTCTTAGACCTGGTTCTTTAATTAATCTTAAACTTACTATTTTTTAAAAAAAAATTCTAATCACCCACCTTATAGACTCCTTTTTCCATATGGTTTCCATAAACAACCCATTCTTTAGAGGTTATGAAATTTAATTCCCTGCTTTTTATAAAGGTACATGCACTGATGCATGCAGCCTTATAAACCTTCCACCATACTGATTTTCCATTGCACTCAGTGGTGATAGACCTTTTTAAGATAACTACAGACCAGTTTACATGAAACTTCTGTTAAGATCCATGCTGTGATTTCGCCGAATTTCTGTAAGATTTAGGAATTTTTTTTAGCAGTAATAAATGCAGTTAGAACCGCTGTTTATAGCAACTTAGCAATTTCCTGAAGGCTCTAGCATATTTGCATTTTGATTATTTTTTTCCTGTCATTCCAGTTTGACGGAGAGAACATGTATATGGGAATGAATGACAATAACCAGGAGTTCCTCTCAGCAAATCAGGTAAAACTAATTGTCTTTCAAGGATGTAGCTGTGCAGGATATCCTCATAATTTGCTTGTGCAATATTGAAGACAGAATCTAGTCTAGAGTTCTAAAGTGAAGGTGGGGTAGCAGTACACACAGATTATCAGATCCACAAGATTAGTCTGCTGAGCATAAGAAGATAAGTAGTCCTCTGAGCAGAAAAAAATGTTTCAGATTCACTGACCCACCTGTACAGCCATGGCAGAAGCTCTTATCCGAGGTGGCTTCAGGTATGCCCCTTGCCCAGATAGCTACCTCTGTTAAATGAACAAGTAAGTGACAGATATTTGCAAATCTCTTTCATCAGTTCTGTAGTAGATTTTGGTTGTTCCACTGGAAGATGATTGTTGTTGTTTATTCATTTAGTCGCTTTCGACTCTTCGTGACTTCATGGACCAGCCCACGCCAGAGCTTCCTGTCGGTCGTCAACACCCCCAGCTCCCCCAGGGACGAGTCCGTCACCTCTAGAATCTTGCCCTTGGTCGGCCTCTCTTCCTTTTGCCTTCCACTCTCCCTAGCATCAGCATCTTCTCCAGGGTGTCCTGTCTTCTCATTATGTGGCCAAAGTATTTCAGTTTTGCCTTTAATATCATTCCCTCAAGTGAGCAGCCTGGCTTTATTTCCTGGAGGATGGACTGGTTGGATCTTCTTGCAGTCCAAGGCACTCTCAGAATTTTCCTCCACCACCACAGTTCAAAAGCATCGATCTTCCTTCGCTCAGCCTTCCTTATGGTCCAGCTCTCGCAGCCATATGTTACTACAGGGAACACCATTGCTTTAACTATGCGGACCTTTGCTGTCAGTGTGATGTCTCTGCTCTTAACTATTTTATCGAGATTTGTCATTGCTCTTCTCCCAAGGATTAAGCGTCTTCTGATTTCCTGACTGCAGTCAGCATCTGCAGTAATCTTTGCACCTAGGAATACAAAGTCTTTCACTGCTTCTACATTTTCTCCCTCTATTTGCCAGTTATCAATGAAGCTGGTTGCCATAATCTTGGTTTTTTTGAGGTTTAGCTGCAAGCCAGCTTTTGCACTTTCTTCTTTCACCTTCATCATAAGGCTCCTCAGTTCCTCTTCGCTTTCAGCCATCAAAGTGGTATCATCTGCATATCTGAGATTGTTAATGTTTCTTCCAGTGATTTTAACTCCAGCCTTGGATTCCTCAAGGCCAGCTTGTCGCATGATGTGTTCTGCGTACAAGTTGAATAGGTAGGGTGAGAGTATACAGCCCTGCCGTACTCCTTTCCCAATCTTAAACCAGTCCGTTGTTCCGTGGTCTGTTCTTACTGTTGCTACTTGGTCGTTATACAGATTCTTCAGGAGGCATACAAGATGACTTGGTATCCCCATACCGCTAAGAACTTGCCACAATTTGTTATGGTCCACACAGTCAAAGGCTTTAGAATAGTCAATAAAACAGAAATAGATGTTTTTCTGAAACTCCCTGGCTTTTTCCATTATCCAGCGGATATTGGCAATTTGGTCTCTAGTTCCTCTGCCTTTTCTAAACCCAGCTTGTACATCTGGCAATTCTCGCTCCATGAACTGCTGAAGTCTACCTTGCAGGATCTTGAGCATTACCTTACTGGCATGTAAAATGAGTGCCACTGTTCGATAGTTTGAACATTCTTTAGTGTTTCCCTTTTTTGGTATGGGGATATAAATTGATTTTTTCCAATCTGATGGCTATTCTTGTGTTTTCCAAATTTGCTGGCATATAGCATGCATTACCTTGACAGCATCATCTTGCAAGATTTTGAACAGTTCAGCTGGGATGCCGTCGTCTCCTGCTGCCTTGTTATTAGCAATGCTTCTTAAGGCCCACTCAACCTCACTCTTCAGGATGTCTGGCTCTAGCTCACTGACCACACCGTCAAAGCTATCCCCGATATTGTTATCCTTTCTATACAGGTCTTCTGTATATTCTTGCCACCTTTTCTTGATCTCTTCTTCTTCTGTTAGGTCCTTGCCATCTTTGTTTTTGATCATACCCATTTTTGCCTGGAATTTACCTCCAATGTTTCTAATTTTCTGGAAGAGGTCTCTTGTCCTTCCTATTCTATTGTCTTCTTCCACTTCCGCGCATTGCTTGTTTAAAAATAATTCCTTATCTCTTCTGGCTAACCTCTGGAATTTTGCATTTAATTGAGCATATCTCCCCCTATCACTGTTGCCTTTTGCTTTCCTTCTTTCTTGGGCTACTTCTAGTGTCTCAGCAGACAGCCATTTTGCCTTCTTGGTTTTCTCTTTCTTTGGGATGTATTTTGTTGCCGCCTCCTGAACAATGCTGCCAACTTCTGTCCATAGTTCTTCCGGGACCCTATCTACTAAGTCCAGTCCCTTAAATCTATTCTTCACCTCCACTGCATATTCCTTAGGAATATTAGTGAGCTCATATATAGCTGATCTGTGGGTCTTCCCTAATCTCTTTAGTCTGATCCTAAATTGTGCAAGAAGAAGTTCATGATCTGAATTACAGTCAGCTCCAGGCCTTGTTTTTACCGACTGTACAGATGTCCGCCACCTTTGGCTGCAAAGGATGTAATCAATCTGATTTCGGTGTTGTCCATCTGGTGAAGTCCATGTATAAAGCCGTCTCTTAGGTTGTTGGAAGAGAGTGTTCGTGATGCAGAGTGAATTGTCTTGGCAAAATTCTATCAGCCTATGTCCTGCTTCATTTTGTTCTCCCAGGCCATACTTACCTGTAATTCGAGGTGTCATTTGACTGCCCACCTTAGCATTCCAGTCTCCTGTGATGAAAATAACATCTCTTTTAGGCGTGTTGTCCAGTAGGTGCTGCAGATCCTCATAGGACTGCTCTACTTCAGCTTCTTCAGCATTTGTGGTTGGGGCATATATTTGGATCACTGTGATGTTAGATGGCTTGCCCTGAATTCGAATTGAGATCATTCTGTCATTTTTTGGGTTGTATCCAAGCACTGCTTTAGCCACTTTACTATTAATTATGAAGGCTACTCCATTTCTTCTGTGGTCCTCTTGTCCACAGTAGTAGATCTGGTGGTCATTTGATGTGAAGTGGCCCATTCCAGTCAATTTCAGTCACTGACGCCCAGAATGTCTATCTTTAATCTTGACATCTCACCAATAACCACATCCAATTTGCCCTGGGTCATAGATCTTACATTCCAGGTTCCAATGGTGCGTTGATCCTTAGAACATTGGATTCGCCGTTCACCACCAGCACCGTCGGCCGCTAGCCGTCCTTTCGGCTTTGAGCTAGCTGCGTCATCACGTCTGGGGCTAGTTGAGCTCATCCTCTGTTCCTCTCCAGTAGCATTTTGACCATCTTCCAACCTGGGGGTCTCATCTTCCGATGGTATACCGACATATCTCTGTTTGTACTGATCCATTTAGTTTTCACGGCAAGAATACTGGGGTGGGTTGCCATTACCTTCCCCAGGGATCGCATTTAGTCTGACCTCTCTGTCATGACCTTCCCGTCTTGGGTGGCCCTTCACGGTTTAGCTCATGGCATCATTGAGGTGCTCAAGCTCCAGCACCACGACAAGGTAACGATCCTTTGCTGAAGGGAAGATGATGGAAGACTGAAATACACATTTTATATATAATGTGGTGCTTGATGTATATTGTAAATTTTCTATCTGTTATGGAATTACTAAGCACTAAAAAAAAAAAAGTAGATTGTAATTGTGCAGGAATGTATTTGGGTGTGTGTATGTGTATGTGTGTCCATCCATCCATCCATCCATCCTCCCCGTCTTCCTCCCCCCCTCCCCTTGGAGACTTCACTTACATGTTTCTAGGGCAGTGTTCCTATACAGTATGTTGTCACTTGCTAACCTCCTCAGCAATTGTGATGGACTACAGTAACACAGCTTGTTGTCAGGGAGCACATTCCAAGGAAGTGGGCAGGACACGAGACAACATAGCTCAGAGATATAACATGGGAAGTCAAGGAGACTCAGAATAGCCCCGCCCTTGAGCCTCCCAGGTTATTTCCCTTAGATTAGAGTAGAGTAGAATTAGTCTGGCAAGATTCTGCCTATACAGTGTGGTCAAATAAAGAACTGAAGATTAGCTGGACTGATTCCTTGTGGTTCTTGAGCTAGGCCTGACAGCAATCCACAAACTAAATAATACAAAAGAAGAAGGAAGGCATTGGAGGGAAAGCTTGCAGTTTATTTATCTACAGTATATACTGTAGCTTAGAGATCACCTGACCCCAAATGATTTTGGGCAGCTTACACTTTAAAAGCAAGAATAAAAAATTAAGAAACCATTCATGGACATCCAGAAAAGTAAAACCAAACATAACTACAAAAAACCTGATTGTTTAAGCAGCCATCCTACTCCAAGGCTTAGAGAACAGCCAGGTTTTCAAAGACTTTCAGAACATCACTAGGGTAGGAGCTTTATGGATCTCTGCGGGGGATACCAAACCAGAGGACAGGCACTGCAATAAAGAAGTCATGCTACCTACATCCCAATAGATGGCATTGCGTAATAGAGAGGACTTGGAGTATATCCACTCTGCCTGATCTTACCAGCCAGGCAGAAATGATGGAAGATAGGTGGGTCCTCAAATAATCCTAGCTAGCTAGACTGAAGTTTAAATCAAATCACTGGAAATCACTTCTCTGTGCTTCCAAGAAAATTAATGGATGTGTTGAGTTCAACTGGGGTAAAGTCTATGTAATTTGTGCAGCTTATATGTCTATTTGTGTATATAGATCTCCTCCCTTGGTGATGTGTGTGTGTGCATGTGCGCCTTCAAGTCAATCTTGACTCCTGGCAGTTGCTTGGACTAGGTCCTATAGTTTTCTTGGCAAGTTTTTCAGAAGTGTTTTGCCATTGCCTCCTTTCCAGGGCTGAGAGAGAACGACTGGCCAAAGGTCACCCAGCTGGTCTCACGCCTAAGGCAGAACTAAAACTGTTTCCTGGTTTCTAGCCCAGTGCCTTAAGTAATACCTTGTTGACATGTCCCGAGTAAATGCTATTAACTGGGTGGTTTTTCCTCATTTTCTTCAAACACTTGTGCAGAATTTCCCTATATTCAGAAACATTTTTCTTCATATTTCACAACGGGGTTGGAGTAGCTGGATACAATGCAAAAGCATGCACTGGTGAGATTCTAACCTACTAAAGTTCTAATCAAGGCAAATACATCCACACAAGCAAACTTCTGAAATTTTGCTTGCTTTGGGGAAAATAAATATATAAAAGTTGAGTTTTTTTTATTTTTTTAAAGGTGCTTGCAGCAGTTGCCATATATTCTCTAAATGGACAATTTGTTCTTTTCCTTAAACTCACACCTACTCTGACAAGTCTGCATACGTTGACAAAGAATGTAAATACTGAACTCCATTCTCTTCACCGTGAAAAAGTTGTGCAGGATTTGTTGATCCTGTATGTTTTTATCCATGATGACTCTACTTATTTATATATTATTTTATTTGGTGGTCTGTATTTTTAAATACTACTTCTCTTCATACATTTCTAAAATGGCTTATATTGGAAAACTGAAATATTCATATAATAAAATTTCATAACATGAAATGTAAGGAATATATAACCAAAACAAGATCAAGAAAACAACTGGCAGCAGAGCAGACAAAAACGTATTTGCTGTATCAGCCATTGGAAATGGAAAGAGAAAAAGAAACTTTAAATATCCTTGTGGAAAGATAACAAAGATGGTGCCTCAGAGGTTTCCCAAGAGAAGAATTGCAAATAATGGAAGAATATGAACAGAGAAATCTGTGAGCTGTGTTATTCTTTAGACATGGCTACAATACCCCCCCCCTTTTTTTTGGTCTGGTTGTATAATGTTGTAGATGACAGAATAGTCTTTTTAAAGATGTTTATTATACAGCAGAACAGAGTTTCTCAACCTTAGCAACTTTAAGATGGGTGAACTTCAACTCCTAGAATTCCCCAGCCAGCATGGGGAATACATGCTGGCTGGGGAATTCTGGGAGTTGAAGTTCACCCATCTTAAAGTTGCCAAGGTTGAGAAACACTGCAGTAGAGAAGCTCCTTGATAGTGGGATTAAGGCTAAGTGCAAGGATGGAAAATAAAATTACAAAAGTGTTATTCTTCAAAATCAATGCCCATTTTGATGTAGTTTTTAGACGAATTCTAATTATTTCCATGAAAAGCTCTGATTTAGCAAAATACTAAATGCATCCATCCTTTTATCTAATACCTCATACTCATTTGCCCCTTTCATATCTAATGCAGTATATCTGGTACAGTGTCATTTAGGTGTTACGTGCATCCATGAACTCCATTCTTACAAGAGTTTCAGGCTAGTCAATCATGGAAGTCATTGCTGTTTTTTTCACATTGCAGTGAAAAGTTCCAAGTTACCTTAAGAAAGGTTCATGTTTGTGGTTAAGCCAGGGAAATTATTTGGCAAGTTTATTAATGATTACTTTACATATTGCAGTAAACACTTAGAAATAATGTATTTCTTTTCTCATGTTTTGCCTGTTGTGTCATGATAAATAATCTCATATGGGGAATAGCATTATCTTCTCCATGGTCACATCTTTTTAAATATATAAAAATGGGCTGTAAGGGATAGTCATATGTGGCTGTACTCTAGGCATTCATTCTAGAAAGATGAGTGGGACACTCTTATGCTTTCTATAGGAAAATTAAAATGTTTCTTTGATGAGCTTTGGCTTTACAATACTACTATTAGAATAGTCTCTCCTAGATTATTCATTTTTTACTATTTTATCTTGGGTGCTATTTCATTTAAGTTATTTTATACTGTTTTTGTTGTTACTGATACTTTAATAGCTTTACTCCAGCATTTAGTGAAACTGTAGTTTTAGATCCTAGCTTGTTCTTGTCTGTCCCCTAAGCTTTTAAGCAAACCACCAATTGCCTGTTTGAACATTATGTAGAAGCATGGTTAGATTAACATAAAAACAATTAAAAATCATTGCTAGCATGTAAAAAAGAAGGGGAAGTGAAGCACAACAGCCCCAGATCTATGCAGTTATTTATCTAAAGGTAGTTCACGGTTAGTAGCCTTGATCATGGTTCTAATCTCTCTCTCTCTGTGTGTGTGTGTGTGTGTGTGTGTATCTGTTTATATGTGTGTATATATATGAGACAGGTTACCGTGGAAAGTTTAGGGGACATACCCATGAAGAAGCTTGAATCATATCTTCTCTTAAACAGGAACAGAACCATAATAAATTCCTTTCTACATTCAGACAAATAAAGCTCATTGTCACCAAGTTATAACTATATACTAGCAGTATTCCTTGGTAGACGGGCATGGTACTTTATGATACAGTCAAAGAGACTTCTTCACACAAGTCCTCTATGCAAAAAAAGAAAAGTAAGTTGTTAAGGCAATGGTTAGTTAGATGCTTTCTGGAATGATAATTTCACAGAAGTGAAAAAGGCATATTTTTATGTTTAATAAATTGCAGTTTGTAGAATTAAATATTCTACAAGGTGATTTGCTGTCCAGAAAATAAATTTGCTTGGTCAAAGATGAAAGGAAAGGGATAGTTAATAGGTGTGTGCGGCATTTTAAAAATCCTTAACTGCTGATATAATTTGTTGCTTCTAAAACTACTACAATTAGGAATAATTCTAATATAAAAATCTAGCCTATTCCTGACTATTTTCCCCCTTATAAGTCAAGAAACAGTCAAACTATTTTCTGTCTTCTTTAACACTTGATTAAGATGTTAATTTTGCCAGCACAGTAGTATATCATAATTTGGTTAGCCATTCTGCCTGAGATAGGCACTTCTGAGATTCATACTGCACTTATTTTATTTAGCAGTATATGTCTTAATGTAAGTAAATTAAAGGGTCTAATAGTAATTTATTTATTTATTTATAGATTTATTCATTGCCCATCTCCGCCTCATGGGGGACTCTGGGCAGTTTACAATAAAATATATGTAATATATGTCCTGCTGTGCCTGTTTGGCTTTCTGCAGTTGTTAAAAAAAAGTGCTTTGAACATACCTAGCTCATGTGTTGGGGATGACAGAATAAATCTTGCCTCACCTGACCAACACTTTTTTTGCATTCATTTTAAGCCATTTTCCCACCTAGCAGGTAACAGACTAATTCTTGGGGGGTTTTTTCCATGTCAGAAGCACCTACCAAGGCACTTCTGTGTTGAAAGGATTTGCTGGTGACATCATCATTGCCCGGGGGACGCCCAAGGGGGGTCCTTTCCTGTTCCTGTTGTTTTCCCACTGAACTGGTACCTATTCATCTACTTGCATTTGCATGCTTTCGAACTGCTAGGTTAGAAGGAGCTGGGACAAATTGACAGCAGCTCACTCTGTCACGTGGCTTGCGTGCTCGGGTTTCGAATTGCCGACCGACCTTAATGGTCCTCTGACTCAGCATCTTAACCACTGGGCCACCGCGGCCTCTCTATTCTTGGTTGAACTAGCATGTATTTTCAAAGATATATGAAAATTCCTGAGCCATTTTAAAAATAAAATCAAGATTGAAACAAGTATAGTCAGTTGAAATTAAACGTTTTGCATTATGATAAAAAAGCACAAGGGTGCTGACCTAGACTATGAAGAGTTCCAAGGAGCTGTATTTGGATGTTCATCTGGCTTTCCCCTTCTACTCGACCTTGGTTCTTAACAGCTTTACTATCTGTGGTGGCATTCAGACTATATGCTTGTCATGATTTAAGGTTAGTCAGGAATGTACCAGATGACAAAAGCAAGCTGATGTGGTGGATCTCGGCACTTGTGAGAATCCAGCCTGCCTCTGACTCAGAAATTGAAACTCCTTCTGAGTCAGAGGAGAAACAGAAACTTACCAGGCTGAAACCGGGAAAGTGAAACCTGGGGATGAGTCAGCAGCGCGGGAAGAGTCCAAGGCACTGATTGGCCAAGACCCGGAGGAGGATTTGAATCCTCCAATCAGCACACGCCAACAACGGGCAGAAAAGCGTGCAAAGGAGAAGGCAGCTTGATTGGCTGCAGAAAGGTCCAGGCGCATGAAGGATTGGCATAAAAGGCAAATGCACGAAAAGCAAGCTGCTGGAGGCGACTGATCCTACAAGCCTGCAGCGTCCACAGAAGAGTCCTTACCAGCATCGGAGACAGTGTCTGTTATTGAAGAGGAATCAGCGCCAGCATTCTCCATGGAAGAGGACTTGAATCCTGCTTCTGCTGCTACCTCGGACCTTCTCCTCGCCAAACCCAGCAACCTCAGTCTTGCATCCAGCTTCAGATCTTCACCTTCACCTTGTACGTGTTCCAGGCGTGCTCCTTGCCCCGTTTTGAGATTTCAGCCATGTTCAGAGTCTCCAGTCCAGCCTTGTCATTGCCAGCTTGCAATCTTGCCCCAAGCCTTCAGTGCAGCCTTGTAATGTTTCTAGGCCGCTGTTTAGCTCCAAGTCTCCTGTGCAGCTTCAGTGTGCTTTCAACCTCCAGTCTCGCAGTGAATCTTCGGTCCAGTCCAACCTTGTTCCGAGTTTCCAGTCATGCTCCAAGTTCCTAGTCCAGAGTATTCAGCCTAGTCCAGAGCCTCCAGTCAAGTCCAGCCTTGCTCCAAGCTCTCAGCCTTGCTCTGAGTTCCTAGTTCCGAGTATCTAGTCTAGTCCTGAGTCTTCAGCCAAGTCTAGCCTTGCTCTGAGTTCTCAGCCTTGCTCTGAATTCCTAGACCAGAGTATCCAGCCTAGTCCAGGGCTTCCAACCAAGTCCAGCCTTGCTCTGAGTTCTCAGCCTTGCTCCAAGTCTGCAGTCCCCAGTGTCCAGCCCAGCCCGGTCCTTAGAACCCAGAGGTGCCCAGGAGGCTCCGGCCAGCCCCGCTCAGTGTTCCTGTGCCAGCCTGTTTCAAGTGGTGTTCCAGTTCGAGATCAGTTGACTTCAACTTCAGTGGCATCTCGCACTCCAGTTTCTTCCAGCCTTCCAGTCTCTGTTAGAGAGTCCTGCTCTCTGCCTTGCTGTCGTCTCCTCCTGCAATCTTGCCTGTTTCCTTGTTGCTGCCCAGCTGGTTTTGATTGAACCAGTTCTTTTCTTGATTCTAAGGACTTATTTACTGTAAACAGTTATTTAATAAAGAGTATTTTTGATATTTAATCTGTCTGGCTGCCTCTAAGTCTGAACAGGATAGCATTGTTGCTAATTCTCAGGAAGGAGAGAGTGCATTCCAGGGAGATAAGAGAACTCTCAGTAGTCTGGGGGCTGGTGGTAGGAAAGCAAAGAGACTTAAGGTGGCCCCACCCTAGAGTCTCTCGGGTTATTTGTGCTTGAGTTAGTGAGAGTTGCTTTAGTCTAGCAAGATTCTGTCTATATGGTGAGAACAATAAAGAACTAGAGTTGGAAGACACTGACTCAGCATGGTTCTTGGCCTGGTTCTGACAGCTGCTATCTTCATATTTTGTCTAAACTGAGGATATTATGTAAAAGGTGAATCTGCTTGGGTTAGGCAAGGTACTTTGGAGTTGTTGGCAGTGCAAAGATAGAACCTGTCTGCTACTCTTTAAAGCAGCCGAGTCTTTTTCTGGAATTATACAGAAGTTCCAAAGGGCAGGCATATGATTTTGGGAAAAGACAGCTATTTTAAAATTTTGCAGACAGGTGTACTCTGGTACTCGAAAGCAGCTTTTTGAAATAGAATCTTAAGTGCTGCATGGTGGTTTACAGCCACATTACCCCATGAGCATGTTCTGCTTTCTTAATGATTGAGAATCAGCCCATTGTGTCAATAGTAGGTTTTCACAGGATTTCCTGGGCATCCAAATTAGCTACCTGTTAATTCATTTAGAAATAAATTTTCTAAGCTGATTTATTGTTATTTATGTTAAGAAACTTGGTGACTGCTTTGCTTTAAGTTCTCCGTATAATAGCTTGGACACTGAAAAGTCGTATCTCAAGGAGAGGTGTGCCCTTTTAAAAACTGTAGAGGTTCACCAGAAGGTGGCGGGTGGGGTGGGGGTGGGGACAACTACAGTTAGCTATTCTTATAGCTTGCTTGCTTTTTGATTGATTGATTCATTCAATCTATATAGCCACCCATCTCGCATGCGTGACTCTGAGTCAGCTTGCTAACTGTTGCTGAGGTTGTGGCTTGTTTTACTCTCTTCTGTAATTGGATTCTCTTTCCTCTTTCCTGCTAAATAGACACATATTGTTCCTTGATGTTTTGTAGTAAATACAAAGAATTAGAAATGCAAAAATGCTCTGTCAAAAAAATAAAATTAATTTAAAGATACTGTAATATAATTTGTGAATGTGAAAGAATATTTTTAAGGTAATACAAACAGAATTTGCAAAGAGAAAAAAATAACTGGTGGAGGAAAAATATAAGATATGGATATCAGGAATAAAAGTTTAATGAAGTTAACAGTAACATAGTTACAGTAATATGATTATTTTGCACAGTAAAGATGTTTGATTTTCCCATCACTCTTATTTTCAGCCTCTAAATGCCTAAGGGGATTTTAATGTTTTACTCAGTTTGTAATGTTTGTGCTATTAGAATATGATGATGTACTTTACATGGAAAAGCTGTACAAAAAGCATAATGTATATAAATTTTACATTAATGGATGTATCTAATAATATCAACCTTTCCTGTTTTTAAAACATTTCTTCTTTTAAGAAAAATAGAAAGAAAGCACACACACAAATACATACATTTAAACTTCTCCTCCTGTTCTGGTGTCACTGCTCAGAGAATTTTAGAGTTTTGGGCTCATTTTAGATACCTAGAATTTGCCTAGAATACCTGGGCCAACTGATATTAATTTTAACTATGCTTGTAGAAATACACCAGTTTCAAATAATAGTCTTGTATGATGGCTTGTTTCTGCTGGCTATAATTACTAAACATAGTTCCAGATTTAGAAAACACATTGAACTACAATTAAAGCAAGCAGAAATTTTTAGTTTCTTCTGCTGTCTGGGGAACCTGTAAATTAGGATGTATTGGAACAGTGCCAGCTCAAGGTCATATGGCACCTCTAGGCCAGATTGACTGATGGTGCCACCTCCTGCCAATGTGAAAATTTGCATTTTTAGAAGGATTGAGAAGGGGGAGCAGCATTGGTGCCCCCTAAGCTTTTGCACCCTAGGCCAGTGCTATTCAAGCTTAGCCAAAAGCCAGCCCTGTGTTGGAGTATTTGAGGGTCTAGGCATGGAGCAAAAGACACCCTTTACTATGGCTTTGAGATCTCAGTGCGCCTTACTGCAATCTTGTTCCATTAATGCTTAGTCAACAAATTGGTTTAAATAGTGAATTAGCGTGATGTTTAAACCAGACTGTATGTTGTTAACTCAGGCCTAGAAAACCCAACATAAGCACATTCTTTTTTACAGAACATAGCTCTTGTGCTGTGGGGTTGGAACAATATAAATTCTTAAATGACCTGATGTTACCAGGTCAAAAACTTTATGCAGAAAGGTATCCAAAACAAAATGCCATTATAACCAATGGCATTTCGCTTAGGAATGAACATGTACATGTAAATTTCTGCTGGTCAAAGATCAGACAGATCTTTCAGAGAATTTTCCATGTGAAATTTGAACCAAAAATCATGAAATATAAACATGTAATAATTTAGTTGGTAGCAGTCAGTTTAACCATTGATTCAATGCAGGAATTCAGCTTAAATAACTGTCTACCTTCTACTTTAATATTACCAGTGAAGGAGAACCCATCACCTTCCTTAGTAATTAAATCCATTGTCAAACTGCTCTTAGGTGCACAAAGTTTTCCATGAATGGAATAGCCAATTGTGGGTGATTTGTGTCCAGATCAAAACACATGCATTTTGCCTGGGCATGGACCTAAAACATGCATGTTCTGAGCAGAGGTGTTTCAGAGTGGAGGGTGCATGAAAAAGGCAAGGTCATCAGTGGTGGCAAAGTATTGTGATTGCTAAGAGGAAGTAGGGAAGGAAAAGTTAGGCAGGTTGATGCATAGGCCATGCAAAAGAAGAGGTGAGAAAGGGGTGAGGTGCCCCCCAGCCTTGCCCTACTTGCACCATAAGATCCTCCAGATTTTGTAAAGATGAAACCCAAAACAACCAAAATGGTCTGGGTTTCAATTGGACCAAAGAGTGAAAGAGTGAAAAAGAGCCCAGAAGCATTCAACTGAACAGAAGTTTCAGTATGTTTTGGGTTTGGAATAAGACACATTTTCTATTTCATGCACTCGCCTATCTCTTATTGTCAGGACTTTTTTTCTAACATTTGGTTGAAATCTGCTTCCCCATAACTTAAATCAATTATTATGAGACCTGCAATCTGGAATGGAAAAAACAAAAACCAGGTCTTAACCTTTTGTATGATATCTTTTGAGGTATTTGAAGAGTGTTATCATGCGCCTCCTCAACTGCCTGTTCTCAAGGCTAAACATATCCAGTTATTTCTAATCCCTTGATTATCCTTGTTTCCTTTCTTTGAACTTGTTTTCAGTTTCTCTGAACCCTTCTTAAAGTATGGTGCCCAGAACTGGACATTGTTTTTGAAGTGGGGTTTGACCAAAGCAGAATAAAGAGGAATTATTACTTCTAGTGGCTCAGAAATTATATTTTGGTTGATGATATTAAATTATATTTGCTTTTTTGCAGCTGAGTCATCTCCTGGCTCATATTTTGTTTGCAATCAACTACTGTTCCAAGAGCTTTTCACAAGTATTATTACCAAGTCAAGTATGCCCCATCCTATACCCAAACATGTAATTTTTGTTTCTTGAGTGAAGCAGCTTTTGCTTCTGTTACATTTCTTTTTCTTGGATGAACTTGGAAAGAAAAATCCCTTTTAGGGATATGGGGGAAAAGGTAATAATTACTTATTAAATGAAATTAATAAAAATAATGTCCTGCCGAGTGGGGCTTCATTGGGTTTTGCACATTGGTAGCAGAAAAACGTATAAGAAATTTCATCAAGCTAGCAGTCATAGAATACTACAGATTGTTTAATGAAGAATATTTTTTTTGTTTATTGATTTAAAGGCAAGAGTATTTGAGGAGATAACTCATTCTGCAATGGGGCATTAAAGATTTAAAATAAATTAGCCTGTTTATGAAATGTTTGAAGCTATATCGGCTCATTTTAATAGAAAAAACAAATCAAAACACAAAAAGAAAAAAAAACAACACAGCTAGCCAGCTTTATAAATCTCTTATTGAGGCTATATTAAACAAAACAGCAAATTGAGAAGAGGCATGTTTGGGGCATGGCAAGAATAATAACAGTATTATTTTGCTGTGAATTCAAAAATACTTGAACTGTAAGTTCAGTATTAAAATAGAAAACTATTTTGATCTTGCATGCATGAATGGGATGGATTATGATCTGCATGTGGGAAGGGGATATTTCAGACATACACACACAAAATGACATTGGAATATTAGGTTAGTTATGTATTCTGCTCTCTCCGTTTTGCTTCAGAGTAGATTTGGATGGGGTAGATGACAAGACCAATGAAAGTTTTGTAGATTTTAATTCATACATCCACTTCATTGCGGAAAGTAATAGTGCAGCAAAATCTCCAGTTTATAAGCTGGCAACCATTCTGCTGATCTAACACATGAATTAATTATTCTAAAAACTTACCTTTCTTTCTTACCTTGCTTTATAATGTTATATTTTTTCCTGTAATAAAAAAGCTACTGTATATAAATGGGGAGCAAACCCCACACTCACTCGCACTGATGATGTTACCTAGTCGGGTAATGAAATGTCTGCAAGCAAACAACCAAGCTCAGAGAGCACCAAGGACTCCACAGTTCAACCCTGAGCTACAAATATTCCCTTCTGTTAAAATTGTGAATTAATTTTTAAACTGCAGTTGTTTACATACCGTACCATTTTTCTCCACACACACAAAAGAAACCTTCCTTTAACTGTACTAGTAATATCATATAAAAATTCTTTGGGCTTCCATTCTCCTCACCCACTTTAGTTTGTAATCTTGATATAATTTACTTAGACTTTGCTGTTTATTTACCGAAGATATTTCATTGGTTTCAACTTCACTGATAATGATACAAATGTTATAGTAAAATGAGCACTCTAGGTATCATTTATTTGCTAAGCCTTGCCTAAGCTGTGTAAGTCCATTAAAATGTCAGAAACATATTTTCAGAATTTCATTCTGAAAGGAAATAATTGTGACAGATACACGTAAGACTACAGCACACTAGAATATTTTCCAGTCAGATTCTAAAATGTGTTAACTGTGACGCAATAGTTAACCTGGTAGCATTCTGCCCGCTAGCAATCCAACTAAAATATGTTAGAGAGCTTATGTCCTTGGATGTTGAATAATGAGTGAGAAAAAGGGGTTTCAGATAAAGTTCAATGAGCAAGTTGATTTTCTTATACCAATCATAGTTGGGATTTTTCTATAAATTATGTTTCTTCCTGATTGTATGTACTTTGCAAATTCTGCTTTATTTCAAGTAGAATTTGCAAAGTACATACAATCAGGAAGAAATATAATTTATTTATAATTTATTCTATTCTATTTTTCAGCACTCTCCTTCATCCTATGACACTGAATATAGCAAGGAATGTTTTAGTAGGCAGCATAGGATTGTAAGAAGTTCCCTACTGCTAAATCAAACCTGAATTAGAATCATAGATGATAGAAAACATTACTTGGAAAAAATATATATTTAAGAACTATAATATTGTAAGGATACTTCCTTGAAAAGAAGTACAGTTTAAATTGATTTATTGAAGGCAAGGTTGAAAGACAGCAAAACTTTCATTCTCACTAGAATTGTTTTAAAATAGGTGGCTTATACATTTCTAGTTTCATTGTCAAAAGTAGTCAGCATATAGTATAATAACAATGTTGAAAACTCTTAAGTCACCATGTGCTGCATGAGAATAATTTCTCTTGTTCAATCAAATCAGAGGGGTATTTGACCCTTGGAATAAGTCAAATGCAAAACGTAATGCAATCCCCAACAGGGGCCTAGGTATTAATGGAACTTGACATGTGATCAAACAGCGATGGCCATTTGACCCCAGAGATGAGCAAAGAATCTATTGTGTCTAATAAAAAAGGCAAGTTTTCATTCTTCACCCTAATCAATTTTCTTTCACACATACTGTCTGTCTGTCTGTCTGTCTCTTTCTCTCCTTTAAAGGGGTGGTGGTATTAGGATCTAAACAACATAGCTTTATTACCAGTGGTCCTTCATTCTGTGTTTGTTAAAATTTATCAGTGTGGTAGAATGCTTGGGGAGAAATGATTTGATGCACTGTAACAGCAGTAATCTCTCCCCAAGCAAGAAATGAAGAGAAAGGAAAAAAAATTCTGACAACATAATACTAGTTTAAAAAGCCTGGTAAGCAAGATTTGGCTAGGAATGAATCTTAATTTAATTTAATTTAATTTAATTTAATGAATATTTACACCAGGCTTCTCTAAATTGGTGTCTACAAGATATATCAGGGCATAGCTCTCAGAATTCCCAGCCAGCAAGAGGACATTAAATTGGGAAAGGCTAGCTTATACATTAAGTTTATTTTAATGCTGGAAGCTGGTGACTTGTTCTCTGATAGGAAGTTTTTGTGCAGCTAGTTTAAGATGTTGGGATCAAATCAGCTTAGCCATAGAAGTATGCCATGTGTTGAGTATCCATTAGAGGTAGGTGGATGAGCTAGCTAAATCAAGCCTTATTATCTAATCACCAGTTGTCAGAGCAGTGAGTGAGAATTTAGCCACAGATCAAGAGTCAAACAAAACAGTCTTGAAAGATCCATTAACCAAAGGCACAAATAAAGAGCTAGGCAAATACTAAGTAACTGAGACCAGGAAATCTGTCCATAGGTACAAAGCAGAGGTCTTATGAGACATGAAGTACAGACATCTTTTCTAGTCCTGGGTAACTTTATTTAATGGCATGGTTAGATCTCCACAGGGAGTAGAATAATGCTCTGTTCCAGAGACTGCACGTTTGATCTGTCCATTTAGATTATCATGTAGTGTACTCACATTCAGGGGAAATTGCCGTAGTGAACAAATATTTTCCTGCATTAGAACTATTGAAGCAAATGGCTATTGTGATATTCTTATGATAGCATCCAGTATTATAAACAAAGGCCACAGTTTTTCTCTATGAGAACATCAGCAGTGAATTAATTTGAAATCAAGGAAATACTAACTTTGAAACTTGTATGTATATGTGTATGAGTATTTGAGATGTTTTAGACCAACTTAAATAGTTACTTTTGAACAGCTGCAGTCAAGCAATTTGTATTGGACTGAAAATTCCACATAAATGTTTTTCAAGTTACTGTAAATGGAAATAAATAACTAAATGTTTTGTGACTGTTTTAACTAAGCTTTTTTATAATGTATAGTAGCAATTTTAAGTTTAAACCCTTTTTTAAAAAAAGAATTGCTTGAATCTTCTTCTTACGTCCCAGACCATGTATTTCACTTGATGCTGATGTTCTATTTATTTCAGCCTAGTTGTGGAACAACTGATAGAAGTGAAGCATTGGCGTTGTCAGTATAGATTGAGTGTGAACACATATATAGTTTATATGTCCCAATAAAGTTTTACAAAAGGACAGATTTAAAAACAAACAGATAAAAACTGGAAATCAGCCCCAATTCATTTTGCTGCTTGAAACATAGGACAAGATTACAGCCTGCTTCTTCTTTTGAGAAAATAGGGTTATAATCTGAGGCCCCAAGATCAATATTAAATAGATTCAGAAAAATACTTGGTTGATCAATTGTGCCATCAAGTCGTTGTTGGCTCTTAGCGACCACATAGATAGATTTTCTCCACGATGAACCTTGCCCATCAGGCCTTCCAATGGTGCATTCATTGCCACTGTAACTGAGTTCATCCAGCTTGTGCTGATCATCCTCTTCTTCCCTTTCCTTCCACCTTTCCCAGCATTAAAGCCTTCTCCAGAGAACTAGGTCTTTGCCTCACTGTGGTGGTGGTGATGGTGGTAGGAGTTGTGTGTGTTCCTGGGAGGATGAGTGAAGAATGCTGGGACTATATGCCAAGAGTATATATTCCCAGCAGGATCACCCAAGGTGTGAAGGTAATTCCTGCTGTCCAGCTAAAGTAAGTAGGCACCTATATTGGGCAGCAGTGATATAGGAAGATGCTGGAGGCAAATGGTCACTTTAGTGACTATGGCAAAGGCATCAATTCATAGTGCGTGAAAGAAGGCAATGTTAAACCACTCCGGTATTTTGACACTTGAAAATCACATGGATAGAAAATATTTAACAGACTCTGTGCCAATGTTGGGGAAAAGCAGTCTGTACTTAAAACAAGTCGGTCAAGATTGGTAGCCCAGATTTACTTTGATCAGCAAGGATCTTGTGTATGACTTTGAAGCAACTACCAGTGCAGAATGGTTTCAAGGCATCAGAGAAATAGAATGTACAGTTTCGTTACCATAGATAAAGGCATCGTCAAGAGGTAGACCATTTGGAACAGCCTTGAAAGAGAATTAAACAATTCTCCTTTTAATAAATTAAAGTACATACAGTATTTCTATGCTGATTGCTTACACATACAAATAAGCATGGATATCCCAGAATCCCGAGTTTCATCTTCTTTGCAATTTGGTCTGCAGGAAGTTGCTAGACAAACCATGCTTTGGGAGCAAAAGATGAGGTCAAATGGTCAGGTTGCTTGATCAGATGTCAGGATGCATTACGACCGTGTCCTCTGTTGGGTGCTGAATTACAACTCTTATTTACTCATTTCTAGGGTCAATATGTCCCTCTCATTTGATCAGATGGCAGAAATTGTATAATTTGTATATATCCCTGAGCCATATGGGCTCTGAGTGGTGCTTAATGTGTTTTATAAAGGCACAGCTGTCTGAGTGACTTATTTAAAATGGGATTTTCAAGTAGCATTTTTGCTACTAAATGTCTTCATTCAGGGTTACACAAGGTTTATCTGTTAATAAATAGCATTTGCGGTGCTTGCTTTATAATCACAATAGTTTTGCTATTTATGAAGCATTGCCCATTGCAGAAGAAGTGGGTTGGTAAGCAACCTATAACATAAAAATAAATAATAGCATAATAAGGACTTAATGAGAATCCTGAAAATGTTGGTATATTTGTTGCAAGTCAGACAAAGGGTTTTTTTCCCTCTTATACTGCAGGTTATAAGATGTGATATAAACATTCTAAATAAGCATGCTCCTTCTCTGTAAAAATCCATCTAATATATATTGCAATAAGATAGCAGGAGAAGTTTTTAATGTAAAATAAAACTGGTCTCCTGGCAGAAGAATACACTATAATTAAAATCAGTTGCCCAATACATTAAGAACTGAACATCAGTTCTAATTATGATTGGGTTAGATTTTAAAAAAAAAAACTGAAATTTTCAACATTATAGTTATGTACTATACATGTTTGTTAATTTCAGAGTCCAACTGAATTCACTGGAGCTTGTTCCTAAGAAATTGCTGATGGCATTCTTAATTAATTTACTTTTTAGTTTTTATCCTATGAGGATAACTTAAAATGGCATACATAGCATATAGTCCTCCAATTTTATCCCTGCAGTAATAACCTTTCAGAGTCATTTAGTAAATTCTCATGGCTGAGTATGAACCTGATCCTGGGTCTTCTTGGCTGTAGTCTACCAACATTAACCACTACACTAAGTTGTTGATGTTCCAAATTTTAGTTGTTTTCAAATAAATGCAATGTGGCTTGCTATAATTCATGAGGAGGAAACACCACACTTTCTTATATGATTTACATTTAAGAAAGGAATGAGTTAGAATTAAATATACTAGAATAGAACCAGCAGTATGCTCCTACATTAGTTTGTGGAAGTTAAAAAATGGTTATTCAGCTGAACAACAGTTTATGTGAATAAATTGCTTAGGTTTTTCTGTTGAGTCATATCTGGTAAATAAAAAAAGGCTTAGCAAAAGTTACTGTGTACAGAAAGGGGAAAATATGGGTAATAGCAGTTACTGTAATTCAGTGGGGGACAACATAGGAGAAGGCCCATTGTTGTAAAGACAGAAAAACTGAAGAGTAATTACTTCCTCGCTTTCTCCTGCCCTTTCTTATTCTAAAACAAATCACTTTTGGTAGATGAATCAGGCTAATAGAAGGCAGCTAGAATTTCCAAGTCTTCTGATTAAAGTCTCTATGTGACATCTCTGTTTATTTCTCCTATACTTTTCATATAACATGTTTGGCTACTGTTAAGGTTTGCCCACACTGGTTCATCCTAATCTGGATCTGTATATGATATCTGCAGCTTGCATCTCACCTGCCTTTTCTTCATCATAAACCTCTGATCTACATGCTGCATGCAAATAACATATGGGAATTGGTTGTAGTGGCATACACTATCCTAAAGCTATGCACAGTTTTTAATTGTATTGGATATTTTGTTGTATAAAGTCACTTAAAAGCCAGTTAATAATGACTGAACAACATCAGCACAGAATTAGGGTTTGTTCAGATAAATCCTCAAATGCCAACTCTTACTCCATTAATTAACATAACCAGTCATATGGAGAAGAAACACAAGCAGCTCCTGAGGGCTGATTTTGAAGGGCAATGAATCCAATTTCCCTGGGTTACAGAATCAGCTGAGGATGCCTAATTTTAAAGGAAAATGTATCTTATTTCTCAGGGAATTATAGAAAGACTAACTGCAAGAATCCAGCAGTTGGAGATACTACCAAGGAAAAGAGAATCAATAAATTTACAAAAAAGTAAGTTAGCTTTCTCTAAAGAAGATTATAAAATAGGGCAGTGAATGAGAAAAGTGTATTTTAGACAGTGAATATATGATGTCTTTGTCTTAAAAGATCTATGTGTCTAGAAACTGCTGATAAAAATTTGCATGGACTGACCCAGAGCAGTGGTGCAGTTCATTGGACGTGCATGGACTATGGATGCTGTTTCTCCTGACTGGAAAAATAACAGTATCATCAACAACACAATGATCTGGCCCAGAACTTCAGGGCAGATGGAAATGCAATCTATTTTGCATCATGTAATCTCATTGGATGATTTTGAGCCAGTTTTTAACTTTCAGCCCAGTATACTTTATATGGTTGCTGTTGTGGGCAGTAATTAAGGGGGAATAGTATATATTTGCCTTGAGCTTTTGGGGGAAAAGATGAGAAATAGAACTACTGTAATGAATAAATAAGTTTGAATCGTGTTAGAAATTATGGTGATCATCTGCAAAACTGTCTAACCTCATTTAATTTTTTAGATTATGGCATGGACACAAAATCACATTTTAAGTGCTTTCCATTAATATTCATATTTACACAAAATTATACTTACTGCAAAATGAAGCCTAAATCTGGAAGTGCAAAGGGGAAGGATGAGAGAGCAGTCCTACCTTCTTTCTGTTGTACATATATATGAAGATATTCACTTGTCAAAGTTTTTCTTAAATAACTTGTGTGTATGTGTGTGTGTAGGTTGACAGACAGACAGACAGATAGAATATGTAACATTGAAAGACTAAATACAATGAAGTACTGGTATCAATGGACTATAAGGCATGTAGTGATTAATATTAAACACCTTTCTCAGCATGATGCATGGCAGTACTCTCATGTGCCATTTTGAAATAATCACTATAATGTTATATTCAGTGTAATGGAATACAAAGCCACCATATATCATTTTCCCCTCAAACAAGAGTAATATTGAGCTGAATGTGAGTGCAAGGGAACATCTAGGCGCCTGAATTTTGTATGAGCTCTTATCTGACAAAGGATTTTTTAAAGCACTGAGCCAAGAAGGCATTACTATAATTTAGCTTGAAAGTAATGAAAATCCTAGTAGTAAAAGCATGCATATCTCAGGTACTAGTCTTTGTTTTACCATGATGGTTGATGGAGCCTAAATGAATAGGTCTGTGTCTCTTGTGTTTACCACAATGCAGCAAGATAGCATGTTACACAGTTTGGGATGAGTTTAAAAGCAGAAAGATGATGCTCAAAGTCATTTCTGGATATAGATGGTTTCAGAATTTTGTACAGGTAGTCCTTGTGTAGCGACTGCCTTGTTTAGCAATAATTCGCAGTTACAACTGTGATGAAAAAGTAACTTTATGACCAATCCTCACATTTATGACCTTTGCAGGTCTGTAAAGCAAAGGAAAGCTGAAGCAAGATCTAAGCACAGTTACAGTTTTACTTAGCAACCGCTTCCATTAATGACCGAGTTGCCGGTCCCAATTGTGGTTACTAAACAAGGACTACCTGTTTTTGAATGCCATAAGCAATAATTGAAAAATCATCCTGGCTTAGATGGGAAGTCACATGTGAGTAATAAATGGGATTTTTGTGTGTGTTTGGGGTGGGTGGGAAACAGTCTATAATTGAGAGAGGTTAAAGCAAGGCAGAACTTCCTGTTGGAACCAAATCATAGTGATTCGTATTATATTTGATGGTCTTGATTCCAAATTCTTCAAACACTGAAAGGACTTGTTTAAATTAAATGTCAGGGTCCCCAAATATTGATTGGCTTTGGTCAACCAAAATCTATAATCTCAGAAATCTGGCTGAGCTTAGAGGCTCTCAGAACTAGGAAAAACTGAACATGTTGAAAGGGTGAAGATTCCTATTTATAGTTACACTGAACTTAATGGTTAATTTAAAGCAGTGAAATTATTCACTGCTCTTGCTTATTCTGAAATCCTCTGTCAGGTGGCTACATAGGTTGAAAAAAAAATCCTTTTCAAACACCAGCCTAAGTAAATAACAGCTTAATAAATTGAGAAGCACAAACCCTGCCCACAAACCCAATATTTGGCCTCATATTGGGTTTTTCCTTCTTTATCTGTCAAGCCATTAATAAACTATTGTTTCTTTTTATGTCTGAGGTTGACTTATGCTTCTGGTTTATCCCATTCCAAACCTGGTAACCATAGTTTGGAAGTAACAAGAAACATTGTTAGCTGAAGACTTCCCTTAATTAGGGTATGTTAAGAAGGAAGGATATAAAAAGCAATACAGATGAACAGATGGTTAATATAGGAGTACCAAATCTGGGCTGCAAAAATCTAGAAAACCAATAAAGAGATACAGAATACAGGTCAAAGCAAAGATTTTTTTCACAATCACATTTCCAAAAAAATTATACAGCAAAAATGAAAAGCTGATTGGCAGCAAATTCAGGGTAAAGTATTTGGGGGGAAATCGTGCTACAGTTTAGTGGGGAATTTGAAGGAAACTAACATGAGTTTCATTTAATAGAAATGTAGTTGTCTAGGGGAAAAAGATACTAATCTGATGAAAATGAGTTTCAACAATATCTCATAGAATGAGGCAGCATTTGGAACAGTTTTTCTCAAGGTTTTTTTTAAATAATCGAAGTCTTTACATGTGGATTTCTAAGCTTCTGTTCTTTCTATCATCTTTATGATCAGCTTTGTGACTTTATTTTTTCTTAGGTCTTTTAGTTCTATTCATGTGTGTGTGTGTGTGTCGGTATTGTACGTGAATGGATACAGCATCATCAAGAAGTTATGCAGCAGCCATGACAATCTCCAAACTACCACTTAAGACAGAGATAGATTATCAGAGGCCCCAAGGTTTTTGCACTCCAGCTTTCCCTTTGACTGCTATGGCTGAAAGTGGATCATTTTCAGGCAGAACATACAAAAACTGTAAGGTCACACTTAAAATAGGCTTCATACATAGCTAATTATTTTTCTCTCCTTAAGGTTTCTACCAGTTGGTGTTCGTTTTTTTTTTACTTCTAGTTTTCAAAGATACTTGTTGTTGTGTAGACTATTTTGGCAAGAGATTGTCATGAAAAAGATACATGATGAGATTTCTGAGTTAATTCTGATAAATGGTTGGGTTAATCATTGCTGTTGTTCCGGTGTTGGCACCTCAGTTTAGAAGTGTATGTTGTTCTCCTTTTTAGCATTTGTCCTCCTTAGTTGCAGTGTCCACTTGCACACCTAGTTCTTATAATAAAGCTTATTAAAACATGATGAACAATGGACTGGTTTAAGATTGGGAAAGGAGTACGGCAGGGCTGTATACTCTCACCCTACCTATTCAACTTGTACGCAGAACACATCATGTGATGTGCTGGGCTTGAGGAATCCAAGGCTGGAGTTAAAATCACTGGAAGAAACATTAACAATCTCAGATATGCAGATGATACCACTTTGATGGCTGAAAGCGAAGAGGAACTGAGGAGCCTTATGATGAAAGTGAAAGAAGAAAGTGCAAAAGCTGGCTTGCAGCTAAACCTCAAAAAAACCAAGATTATGGCAACCAGCTTCATTGATAACTGGCAAATAGAGGGAGAAAATGTAGAAGCAGTGAAAGACTTCGTATTTCTAGGTGCAAAGATTACTGCAGATGCTGACTGCAGTCAGGAAATCAGAAGACGCTTAATCCTTGGGAGAAGAGCAATGACAAATTTCGATAAAATAGTTAAGAGCAGAGACATCACACTGACAACAAAGGTCCGCATAGTTAAAGCAATGGTGTTCCCCATAGTAACATATGGCTGCGAGAGCTGGACCATAAGGAAGGCTGAGAGAAGGAAGATCGATGCTTTTGAACTGTGGTGTTGGAGGAAAATTCTGAGAGTGCCTTGGACTGCAAGAAGATCAAACCAGTCCATCCTCCAGGAAATAAAGCCAGATTGCTCACTTGAGGGAATGATATTAAAGGCAAAACTGAAATACTTTGGCCACATAATGAGAAGACAGGACACCCTGGAGAAGATGCTGATGGGGGAAGGCAAAAGGAAGAGGGGCCGACCAAGGGCAAGGTGGATGGATGATATTCTAGAGGTGACGGACTCGTCCCTGGGGGAGCTGGGGGTGTTGACGACCGACAGGAAGCTCTGGTGTGGGCTGGTCCATGAAGTCACGAAGAGTTGGAAGCGACTAAACGAATAAATAACAACAAAACATGATGCAGTGAGGGGTTTTGGTTTTAAGCTGGCTTATTGCAAATGCTGATTTGGGTTGAGAGGGAGTGACTGGCCCAAGAACATCCTGCTGGCTTCCATGCCTCAGGGAGGACAAGACCTGTGTCTCCCCACTCTTAGTCCGTCACTTTAACAACCATACTACGCTGGCTCTGATCAGGTTTAAAAGTGTATATTTGGGATTATATAACAGTGTTCTGTAAGCTTCTCTGTAGGCTGCTTTATGCTAGATATCCCATTAAGCACCTTCAGAATATACCAAGTAATATAAGCAGTCAGTTTATTACTTTAGAGCTCTTGTTACATTAGATATGCTCATCATTCTCCTCTTTTTTTTTAACTTGTGTTTTTTAACTTTACTTTGTAATAAAATGCCATAAAAATATATATTTGAATATTATTTAACACTACATTCTCAGTAGTTTCCTCATTGCTTTTAAGACCTGCCTCACTAAAATGCAACCATAAGTAAATTTATGCTTATACCTTCTTCACAACAGGATGCTTAGCCTGTAAGAGGTTACTTGGGAGCTGTTTACTTCAAACAGGAAAGCCTTATTGTCCACTTTAGTGTTTGGATGGAGGCCTGTGCAAACAGGAAGAAGACTTAGCAAAGAAAATTGACTAAGAGAATGCAGTTCTAATATGCTTTTAGAACTGTTCCCCATCCCCCAGAAAAATATCTTTGTGAGCTTTAATTATGAGTGGAAAACTAGTGGCTTTGAGAGAAGTAAGCTCCCTAAAGTTTTCTTCCTGGCCTTTTATCTTTTCAGATGTTTGGAAGAAATACTGTGGGTTCCATATTAAGGACTGATTCAGTACAGAGGGGAGGCCTGTAAGAGAAATTTTCTGTTCACACAGTGGTCAATCTTGATCCCATCCAGGATTAAAAGTAACAGGAGAACATGGCCTCTTCTGCCACATCACCACCACTACCTGCAAAGATGAAATTAAGAATTGGAAAAAAGATCCTAGAACTACAAGCACCAAGTATTTACCCTTCATTTCATGAGGGTTTTTCATTTTTTAGATTTTCTGGGACCACCATTCATTTCGAAGGACATTTCAACAGATCATTTAAGATGATACAACAGTATAAGAATTTCTTGTGCCCCTTAATCTGGGTTTATTCATTGGTACCAAGATTGGAGTCTTTGGCCATTGTGTAGACCTGTACCTCTCTGCCAACTACTTGTTGGATTTGTATCTGTGTATTCCTTATAACTTGTCCACACAGGAAACACATAGGAAAAAACTGTCAATAGAAGAGGATATCTGTATGAACTATCTCGTATCCATGTAAAACTATTGATAATTTTGCTGCCAGCTTCAGTGCCTGTGCATTTTTTTGCAGAAGAACAAGCCCTACCCTTTCCATTCTACTTTAGAAAAATTTTGCTATGGATGCCCTCTGCATTTGAATGAGCATTCTTCTCCCTCCTTCCCTCCCTTAGTCTCTTGTAGAACCCCATCACGTTCTTACCTAACCTTGGGGTTCCATGGAACAGTTTGAAAAATACTGCTGTAGAATTGTTAGCAATGTTGCTGTCTCTATGTTTTTTAAAAAGTTCAAACAGTTGGATTTACCCTCTAACCTTTCACCAGTCATCAAAAAACTTTGTATTGTTGATAGAAAAGAGAAAATATAGTTTAGGTTCTTCTTACATGAATTAAAATCTGAGCAAAGAGAATGAAGTTCATATTACATTGTCTTTTTCTGCTTCCCTTGTTAGGGAACCAATGAATCTGATTACTATGAAGATTACAGAGTATCAGTATGAAAAAGGACTTTCTGGGAGCATTTTGTATTAAACTTTCAAACATAACAGTTTAAAAATAATGATAGTAGTATTACTTGGAACTGATTCCTGAATTTTGAATTAAATATAATATCCATGAAATTAAAAAGGATCAGAGGCTGTAGTATTCATTCTAGCCTGATGAAAGTTAGCTTCCATTTTGTAGCAGTAGAATAACTGGGGGAAAAAGGTACTCGGACAGTATTGCATTTGCCAGACTAAACTAATGAGGAATTTTTTGTCATTGACTTTAAGCATGTACTCAAGCAAATGGAAGAGCCATTTTAATTTCCAGCAAAGAAAGCTGCCAGAGGAAAAAGAGTGGTGGCAGTGGTGGAACAGTTGTAATTGATTGTTAAAATATAACTATCTGTATATGTATGGAGAGCTCTTGGATCTGTTCTGCAATATGTTTGAATTGATGTTAATAGCCCTGTAAGAAAAAGAAGCTTACATTCTTTTTAAAAAAGAGAAAGAATAAAGGAAGAACTTGAACTGGAAATTTTATTAGAATTCCCATTGGGCTATAATAAAGATTCGTTTTACACAATACACAGACTGTTTACAGTGGATAATTTAGTTTCCTTCCAACAATTATGAGTGAAATTGAATCTCAGGAAATGTTACTTTTCTCCAAAATTAGAAATAACAATAAAGATATCCCTGAAAGTTTATAGAGTGGGTGAAGTTGGGGAGGGAAAGGGGGGAGGGAGAGAACTATTAGTCTTTATTTAAAGAATTTCAGATGGCTTATAAACAAAAGCATAGCTTTGTGCAGTGATTAAAGATTGAACATTTTCCCTGCAGCTCTGCCTGTGTAGCATGGAGATAGGATTATGCTCTGTGTGCAGGGATAATGCTGACAAGATTCCAAAGAGCACTTTCTGTGGGAGAGCAATGTGGGCTGATCTTGATTTTGTAAATGGTAATTAAATTTATCATGAGGTGTTTCTTTGTGAATAATGTAAAGCTTTCGGCTAGCCATTTGGGAGGCACAGCTGTGCTATGTTTACTTTTGCTCCTATAGCAATGATAAATCCTGTCCCTCATTATACAAAAGGAGGGTGATACTTATCTGACAGGGCTTGCTAAAAGAAGGAAGCGTGTATTTATTCTTTTTTCTTTTTTGTTTGTTCCTTTTTTGAGAGCAAACGAAAGTGAGCCAGAAAGAGCTAAACAGTTAAAACTAATGACAGTCAAACAAATTCATTTCTGTTCTAATTCTGTCATCCATCCATAGTAGTAAGTTTAATAATTCACACATGAAAGACTTAAGTTAGCACAGACTTTCTCTGTGTTTTATTATTTTGGATCAGAAAGGGAAAGTGTGGGAGAGAGAAGTATTTCATTCTGAGAAAAGCTGCAGCTGCTACTTTGGGCCTGTCTAAAAGAAACTACATAGATCTAAACTCTCATATAAAATATATATCTCTTACAACAAATGTTATGTATTGGGGAACCAGACATAGCCTTCCACGCATGCATGGGGGTAGGAATAGCATTCACTCACCCTTATATTCTACAGCCTTCTGTACTTCCCATATAGTCATCTCAAAAATTTGGGACAGTCTCAAGTTAATGAGCGGGATGGGAAAATTGGCAGCTCTTCCCTTTTATCCACATACAGGAGTAATTTACACATGTACAAAAGCCTTTTTCAATTCTGACCAAGATACAGCAGCTCCCACCCTTTGGGAATTTGGGAAGATAATTAAGATTTGGTTGTTCCAGGTCTGAAGTGGATATGGCTCTCCTGCAGTTTGTGATTGTCTGTATTTTTCTTGGTGCAATAGGATTAATGATGATTAAGTATTGTTAATGCATTGTTCTAACCCTTGTTATGAATGGAGTGTTATCTCACTTGGAGATTGTGGCAATTGAAGTGGTTTTTAAGTAGTAAATAAACCAATAAATAAACCAATAAATAAATAAATAAGCAGTCACATACACTGGGGCTCATATAATTTCTTCAATAGGTTATTAATAGCTACTCTAGTTCCTTACTTCAGTTATTTTGATGTTGCCTTAAATCTCTTGGACATGTTACCATCCAGTGTCGGAGGTATGACTTTAAGGAACACAAGAAGCAGAAGAGCTATATCCTTGGCAGCAGGAGTATTCTTGAGAGGTGAAAGCATGCTTATTTTGCCAAAATATTTGGTATATTTGGTTTATCAGAACACTGAGTGCCAATTTTAATGCATATTTTAGTACATGTGAGGATATACTTTTCTGCATAAATACATGGCCTTGTAAGTATGTTATGCAAAGTCCAATAATAAATGCATGTTTTTGCACCTGAGTAGGTGGGAAAATACCAACTGAGCAATTAAATAACATCTCTGGAAAAACAATAAGCCAATAGAAAAATGTATAATTAGACTCCTGAAATAGAGTGATAAGCAATGTATCAAAGAAGAAAATATATATTGTGGCAATTAATCAAATTTGCCTTAAAATACCATGGCTCAGAAGAAGAGTAATTGTGTAGAATTCAAAAAGCTCTTAAGGTATATAATTTTGTGGGCTTGATACTAAATCTGATTAGTGCTCATGCTTACCGTATATGTGTATGTGTATGTGTATGTATGTATACAGATGGCAGCAATTCCCAACTTTTAATGCCAGGAGTGTTGTTTTGGTAGTCTGTGTGATATTGCAGATAGTCTTTGGTGTAGGTGCAAAAATAGCATACAAGTGGGGGGAGGCTATTTTATTATTTTTTAATTATCCTGTAGATGCCATCTGACTTAAGTGGTGATTTTCCAAAGCTTTTAAGGAAAATGTTGTATAAAGGAAAAGGTTGATTGAGTGGGGAATCACTACTCTATTAATATTTTCTCAATGTAATATATACAGCCAAGAAACTGGTCTATATTACTCAAAATCCATCTTGTTCAATTTCTTCCATAATCCTGTTTTCAGCATGCATCTCAGCGGACATTTCTCTAACAGACATATTAACAGGAAAGTTTATTCAAGTTAGATTTACTTAGATTTAATACATCCTGAAAGTGGTTATGAAATTTAAAAGTTCCTGTGTGTTGCTAGTAGCTTAAATATATAATGCACTGTATATTATCCTGGTTGCTATATTTCTATTTTTTTTTAATCTGTTCAATCATGTCTGATTCTTGGAGACTGCCTGGACAAGTCCCTGCAGTTTTCTTGGCAAGGTTTTTCAGAAGTGGGTTGCCATTGTCTCCTTCCGAAGGCTGAGAGAGAGTGACTGGCCCAAGGTCACCCATCTGGGCTTTGTGCCTAAGGCAGAACTCACAGTCTCCTGGTTTCTAGCCTGATACCTTAACTACTACACCAAACTGGCTCTCATATTTCTGTTATTTTATTAATGTTATTAATAATTCTATTAATAATTGCATAATTTGATGGCTGAATAAATATACTACCTTCAGCATAATAAGCATAGAGTGTACAAGTAAATAGCATGCAAATATTTACAAGTAAAGAAAATGCCCTTCATAAGGTCTGAGGTGCATTTTTGATTTCAGTTTTAGGTTGGTCAAAACATTTTTAGGTTGGTCAACCTTGCTTTCCTCAGTTTTGGCATTTGACCTTTCTCTGGCATATATTTGGGACATTAGGCTGTACAATCACCTTCTCCAACCTGATATCCTACAAAGGCATCAGTACTCCAGCTCCTAGTATTCCCACTGGTATAGTTTGCCATTTCTATTGGGAATTGGGAATCGTTCTATAGTATTCTCCCATTCATCGAGAAATCATTGTGTAAGAGCAGAGAGTACCTTTAGTTGTTTTCAACTTTGAGATCCATTTGGTAGAAGTTTAGAGTCATTTATTCAAACTCTTCCTTACTTTTCTGCTAAGATCTGCAGTAATGCTTGCTAATGTTGTTAAAGCTCTGAAAAGTGAAAGAAAGATTCCAATACAGTATTTATTTTTGAAAGTGAAGAAAGTGTGGCAAGGAACAATCTGATATTAACACTATTTTCAGTATGTTGCCTTGCATCTTTTGGCAACGATGCTACTAATTTGTGTTTGTCTGCATCCTACGATGTGAGTCTCTGGAGAAGTGGAGTCATATACTAATTGAGAATACAGTTTTGGGTTGTCAGAAGGCCTTACCAAGTGCTGTCTTCTGAACGGTTGTAATGCTTTTCTATTAGAGCTCAGCTACTGTTGGTAAATATATTGCACAATACAGTTTTTTCCTTTGTACCCAAAACACATAGAGCATACCTTGAAAGAGGAAAAGCACATTCTTTCCCTCTGATTGCTAAGTGTATACTACAATTTCATAAAATAGAAGAAAGGAGGGGAAATAAAACAATAGTAAAAAGAAAAGGAATAAAAACAATGCAACAAAAAGTACATATATGTATATATATATAGGCATGTATATGTTTGTATGTATGTGTATTCTTGAGATCAAGGGTAGCTGAGATTCTGATGGAAAAAACAGTCAAAATAAATGCTGAGCAATTAAAATGATATGGCTAAGACAGCCCAGGGACAGAGTGGTGGTCACTGATACATTCTAATATATTCATGGCACTGATGCAAACACCAACCACATGGAAATACATGCAGTGATAATTGTATTTCCCTGTATAAAGGGTCATGATTATCTGTTTTCTTTTTTTTATAAGAATTTTATTAAGTTTGAAACAAAGATAAAAGCTACAAAAAAGCAAAAAACTACAAAAAGAAGAAAAACGAAAAAGTATGAAACACAAGAAAAAAGAATTTTGAAGATTACATAAAGAGGTGACTTCTGACTTTCAACAACAACAATATACAGCAAACTCCATAATCAATCCCTTATTCTATATCAGACCATGATCACATTACTTCTACAAATTATTCCATTAGCACATTATAAAAATCACCAAACACAATTGTTCCTTCCCCTTGTTGTTGTTTATTCGTTTAGTCGCTTCCGACTCTTCGTGACTTCATGGACCAGCCCACGCCAGAGCTTCCTGTCGGTCGTCAACACCCCCAGCTTCCTCAGGGACGAGTCCGTCACCTCTAGAATATCATCCATCCACCTTGCCCTTGGTCGGCCCCTCTTCCTTTTGCCTTCCACTCTCCCTAGCATCAGCATCTTCTCCAGGGTGTCCTGTCTTCTCATTATGTGGCCAAAGTATTTCAGTTTGGCCTTTAATATCATTCCCTCAAGTGAGCAGTCTGGCTTTATTTCCTGGAGGATGGACTGGTTTGATCTTCTTGCAGTCCAAGGCACTCTCAGAATTTTCCTCCAACACCACAGTTCAAAAGCATCGATCTTCCTTCGCTCAGCCTTCCTTATGGTCCAGCTCTCGCAACCATATGTTACTACGGGGAACACCATTGCTTTAACTATGCGGACCTTTGTTGTCAGTGTGAACCTTCCCCTTATATTAAAAGAAAAAGAAAAATATATGTAAACCTCCAAATCAACTTCCCAAAAACATTTATTCAATTATTTCCGTCCTATCCCTATTCTACACATTTCTGTCTACTATAATAGAAATAAAACTATAAAAACATTTAAATTGTTTATGTTTATAATTAATAATACTATAACAAATAATACTGTGACAATCTTAACCTATTAAACCTAAAACCAATCAATTATTATTATATCTTATACATCTTAAAAATCAAACAAACCTTAAAAGTAATCCAGTAAATCTTAATCCAAATCATTAAAGAAAAATGAAATCATACAAGCCTTAGTATCAATTCAAATAAGCATTCTTAATTCTCTACCCACCTCAAAATAAACCAAAGCATTTACATATTACACATGAGCCATTTTTTATACAGAAATCAAACAGAGCCTCTTCTTTCCCATAACATTCCATCAAAAAAAAAACAACTACATTTGTGATGTGCAATTCGGTCTGTTCTATGAACTCCTTAAGCACCAAGATCTGGTCATCTGGCATAACAAGAGCTTCAGTTTTTCTGCCAATAGAAACATCTCCAAACATCAACATCTCCTAGAATCAACTTCTAATAGAGGCTCCTCAGCCTGATGAAGCATTTTAAAGCTAATAATTTCTGCAGTGTCCCAAATATCTTGCAGAATAGCTTGACAGGTGTCATAAAAGATTTGTTTAAACTCACAGCGAAGCTCACCATGGAACTTTGAAAGAGTCTCCTTGGAATCCTCCATGCTTCAGGCAGTAGATTATGGTGCCCCCTAGATACTTGACTGGCAATTTTAGGTGTTAATGAGTTAATAGAAGATCTCTGAAAGTTGTTGACATAAGGGGAAGTATGCTAACAAGCAGCTACAGGGAAAGTGAACAGAAAACTGGAGATTCAAAACAGCAGATTCAACGTGTAGGAAAATGTTAAATCCTTCAAATTCAATACAAAAATAATAGGGAGACAACTATTTATTCTCAATCCTCCTCAATATCCAAAGGGGAAAACCAGCCAAAGCTTAAAAAAAAAATTAATCTCAAAAATAACAACAAGCACCAAGAGAGATCGTTTCTCCTTGCTGTAGAAAATCTCTCTTAGGGTACATAACTTAATATGCACACACGCACACACACACACACACAGGGTGATTTAGAAATGGGGTGGCTCGACCTAGTGTCCCTTAAGGCTACAGCGTGGCTTGGAAATGATGGCATCCCTGCCTCCCAGTGGCTCTTACCCAATCGGCGTGAACGCTGTTTGCAATTCTTGGGTTGCAAGTCACCATTCCAGAAGGCAGATGGGATATTCTGTGAAATTGCTCTTGGGCTTCAGGAAAAAGCCTGCCGGAGCACCCCCCCAAAAAACCTGTCTCTGTCTGTGGAGCTCACAGACACAGCTGTTCAGTCGGCCATGTCACCCACCAGAAGTCCTGTTCGAAGGAAGGAAGGAAGGAAGGAAGGAAGGAAGGAAGGAAGGAAGGAAGGAAGGAAGGAAGGAAACAGTTGTTTTTGTTCATAAAAAGCCTGAACACTCTTTTGTGTCGTTTTGGTTGGTCCCAGTAATATTGTTACACAATTTTGAGTTTTGAATTTGTTTCTTTCTAGTATACTGAATGAAATTGCGGAGATTATCATATATCCATAGCAGGGACGTAACTGAAATGGATGAAGGAGTGCTGGGTACGTGAACTGCCCATGAGAAAGTGAATGTCTGGAAAAGATCAAAAGATGTTGCATTTCGCTTCATTTAGTGCTGGGATCTTATTTTATTTCCCTGTTTCTTGATACTGTTATCCCCACTTTCTGCCTAACATTCTGAGGTTGAGTCCCACAGGTGCTGCTGTGGATATCCTTTTTATAAGGTTTCAGAATTGTCCTAAATTTTTTACAGCATTTTTAAAAATAAGTGATCCTTAATGGCAGCCAATGTATTTCCTTTCCTTTTTTTTTCTTTCTGACTAGAGGCATTAACTTGCAAGTTCAAACCATAAAGATACAGGCTCTATGGAATATTACACCCACACGGGTTATTAGCAACAACTCTGTGTTGAGCGTCCTGGTCTGTTTGAAGGACTCTCTATTATATCAGTGCTGCTTCAGTGAGTTTTGCCCCCAGAAGGTAATGTAAGTGAATTCGGTATGGGATGTGAACATGGAGTTAGACTTCATTTTATAAGTGCACTTCCTTTCTTGTATCGATTGACACGAATGTGTTGGTGTTGTTCTACAGTAAGTGCCATGGATTTATTTACTGACTGTGGGACTCTGCTAAATCATCTGTTCTCTGTGGGTCTCTGTGTGCACGCTACTCCTGTCCAGCACAGTCCCTCTGCAGTAAAAGCCACCTTGTGGCAATACAGGGAAATGTATGTAAACAAACACCCAATCTGTGTTGGTTTGTAAATTCGGTTTCTTAAATTACAGGATAAGAAGAGCAGCAGAGACACAATCCATTAAGAAATAACTAGGTGGGTGATTCACTACCATTTGTGTAAATGGCATTAACTCTGAGCTGCCTGCACAATTTATTAATACTTCATGGGAGGAAAAAATTATTTTAATCTCATAATGGATGATGAGCTGTGAAATTGCTTCTGCAGCAGCTGGGCACCCTGGGGGAGGTGCTAGATTCTGCCACATTATGCAGGCTTCCTCTGAGATCTGCTACACTGTGCTAAACAGGCACCATCAAATGCTGAAGGGGGAGCAGTACTGTTCATTGGAAGTGGGGAGCAGAAAAGATGCAATTGTCTTCTCTGCTTCTGGAGAGGCAAAAAGGATCTTGCTTTGCAGATGGTATAAATGCTGGGACACTGGGGTGAATTCAGCTGTACGTGTCATGATGACTTATTGAAAAGGCTATTATTTCTCTGGAATAATACCTTCCAGTATTATAAATTGGCCATGGGATTAATGTATCTGATCTGTTTGGGACAAAAAAATTAAGTTGGTATTGAAGAGGATTGAGTTTGCTAGCATATGAGAAGCCATAGTCTTGACTTAGTGTTTGTCACTGAGAATGATACTGATTTATATGTGGAAGTTTAAAAAATGGCAGACCGCTGCCTGGTAGAATTTAGATTTTCTTGGACTCATATCCTGCAGGAAGGAGGTTAGAGGAACTGCTACTGAAAATGTTCAACCTTAGAGGCTACTGTATCTAAAAGGATTTCTATGCCCTGTGGACTTGTTGAATTTCAACTGAAGGAGTTAAATTCAACTTCAGCTTCCGTATGTTAAAGATATAATAGATATTAACCCCAGAAGGTGAAATACAACATATTTGAAGAGAGTCAAGTAGGGACAGGAACAGGTGTTCTTGGGGATATTTCTGAATATCAGAGCTCATGTAACTTTCACATTGTTGAGTGCTATTCTGAAGAAAATGGTGGCCAGAAAACTCCAGGCTTTTGTTGTTTTTTGGGGGGGGGAACTTGTGAATAGATTTTTGTGAGTAGAAATGGACCTTGTTGGAGAATCTGTAATAGGAATTGAATAAAGGGAATATGTTCCTGATGGTTCTTTTAGTGGATGGATCTCAGTGATGTTCAATGCAATTCATCATGTTGTTCTTCTTTGGATTTGGAAAACAGCTCTGTAGTAGTTCTAATTGTATTTTGTTGATTATTCCCAGAGGTTGGTCCTTACAGCTCACACAGCCTTGCCATTGATTTATGGAGTGGCTCAGGCCTTATTTTTATCCCTTTTGCTGTCTTTAGGGATCATTAGAAAATTTGGAGCTGATCTCATAATAATGTGGGCATACAGGTAGTCCTTGACTTATGGCCATTTGTTTAGTGACCATTCAAAGTTACAACAGTGCTGGAAAAAGTGGCTTGCGACTGGTCCTCACACTGATGACTGCCACAGTATCCCTGCAGTCACATGATCAAAATTCAGGAGCTTGGCAACCGGCATGTATTTACAACAGTTGCAGCATCCAGGGGTCACGTGATCACCATTTGTGATTTTCTCAGCTGGCTTCCAACAAGCAGAATCAATGGGGGACAGCATGATTCATTTAAAGACTGCATGGCTCACTTACTGGCCATGTGATTTGTTTAACGACTGCCGCAAAAAATGTCATTAAATCGGGTGCAGTCATATAATGCCTCACTTAACAACCACACAACTTAATGATGAATTTTCTGGTCCCTATTGTGGTCGTAAGTCAAGAACTACCTGTAATTGTACTCAGAACTCTCTGCCTTTTTAAAACAAATATCAAGGATACTGTAGAAATCTTGAACCAATGATTAGGCATAGTTTGGGGTTTATGTGAGTTGTCTAGTGGAAGTTCAATCCAGACAAAACTTATATAAATAATCTGACTTGGATCTGTTCTATATGGATTTCCTTCCCTCCAAAAGTGCGGGTTGTAATTTTGGATCCAGAGGAGCTCCTAGAAGCTGTGATGATGACAGTAGCTAGGAGTGCACCACTACTGATTGACGAAGATTTGCCCTTATTTATTTATTTATTTTCTAACCTGCCTTTATTATTTTTATAAATAACCCAAGGCAGCGAACATACCAAATAGTCCTTCCTCCTCCTCCTTTCCCCACAACAACAACCCTGTGAGGTGGTTTGGGCTGAGAGAGAGTGACTGGCCCAAGTCACCCAGCCAGCTTTCATGCCTAAGGCGGGATAAGAACTCTCAGTCTCCTGGTTTCTAGCCCGTTGCCTTAACCACTAGACCAAACTGGCTCTCTACTGGTTGACAAAGATTTGCCCATATCTTTGTCACCTGCTAATTAGACTATTGCAATGCATTCTGGACAGGGCTACTGATAATGTTTAGAAACTACAGCTGCAGCACAGTTGACAACCATGTGTTACTTGGAATATATTACATTGGTCTTTGAATATGGTCATTGTTTTCTTTGATAGAAAGCACTGCTTCTTACCCATAAGGCTATAAGTGACTTAGGATCAGAATATTTCCCTTGCTTGCCTATATTTGACATTTTTCATCCACACATCTGCTCTGGGTTCCATCACTGAATGAGATTAGATTGGTGAAAATAATGGAGAGGGCTTTCTTTGCAATGCCCCCCCTTTAGAATGCTTTTTGCAAAAGTATGAATTAGCTTCTTGACTACTCATCTTTAAGCTTGCTGTGGAGGCATTTCAGTTTCTTTAGATCGTTAATGATTGCACAGATTTAAGTATTGCTCATCTTCTGTATTCATTATTTTTGAAGGTTTTTGTTTTGTTTTTTGTTTTATAAATCTTTTTCAAAAAGACTTCAACTTATGATCCACAGACTGCTAGTGATTGGTAAGGGTATTGGTGGGGAGGGAGGAAATGATAATCACCATCACCATCATCATCTAGCATACCTCTCCTATTATTTTTAGTGTAATTTGCTTCACAAATATCTTTGTATAATGTAATAGTTTCTGAATTTGAATAGTAACACTTTTGTGTAACGTCAATGTGAACTAACCCTTTGCACATTCAGCATTTGTACCATGGAAGCATGGATCAGCGGCTTTTGTCCGTCGTGCTCAAGAGAGAATGCATTCAAAATAGCTGGCTTAGATGGTGATTTGCAAAAGCTTTGAGTAGCAAGACAGTTGTCCACATAAAAGAAAAAGTCGGGAACCCCTGATTTAAAATACTTACCATTGTATGCTGCTTTGAAAATCTGTTGATTAAAGGGCAATGCATAAATAGTTAAATAAATGCCTTAAATCAGCATTAGTCACTAACATGGGTGACATCAGACATCACCTGGCAACATCAGACCTCACCTTCAGATGAAGATGGTTTTCCCTATAGGACTGAAAGTATGGGAGAAAATACGGAACATCTTGTTCGTCCAAATACTGCATTTCTGATTTGCTACAATTATCTTGTTTCTTTATTCATAAACAAAAACAAAAAGCAAACTCTCCACATTTTGGAAATAACACACTAGCAAATGTTTCCCACAGCATCAACACAGTATTACAGAGTTTTGTAAAAAGTAGTTTTAAGTAAACAGAAGCCTACTTCGTTCACACAAGATATATATGAGAACAAGCAGCTGTTTGATGGGGAAAATACCCTCTTCTTTGCATTTAAATGTATCTTAGTTGCAGGAGACTATATTATTCATGTAAAATGGAATATGAAAAGAAGAGTCAATCCATTTATGTGCTGCAATCCCGACATCTATTTGGCTAACTCTGTATGTATCTATCCCGCCCTCCACAACAGCATGTATTATTTCATGCAATTTGAGAGAGCTTCAGAAACAGGCTGCAAGGCATTTCTGGAGCTGCTATTGTCAGGTAGGGAGCATTAAGGCTTCACTGGGCATATCCAAGTGCTCTGGCATTTCAAGCAAGACTAGACCAATTCATAGAAGATAGGGTTTTCGTCAGTAATAAGCAGGCAACAAAACAGGTCACTGGATCTCAGTGAATGACAGAATTAATATACAGTATTTTCCTAATATATAACTAATATATTTTCCAGCATAATTTTCCAGCATCATAAGCACATCACTGCCCGATGCATCATCTACTAGTAAGAGTTAATCTTATTTTTTTTTTAAAAACTCCTCTCTATTTTTAAATTTACTCAGATATTTATATTCTATAATACATGATCATCAACATGCAATATATTCATACATCTAATTGCCTATGATTCTTACTCTCTGCTCACAGCTTAACTAAGCTACTGTGATATCATGGAATGTAATGATGAGCTTTTTAAATTCTGCACGGTCCCAGAGTTTTAAAAACATTCGAGCTCTTTGTTTACATTCCATGGAGCTCCCAGGAATGCTATCCTTTTTTATGGGTAAGGGGGGATCTAATTCCCGGTTTTATTCAGTAACAACCTACTTCACTTGAAACAGAGTAATTGGTGGGCTTTTTTTCGCATATATTTCTACCCTTTCCTTAAGATCATTCTCAGAAGCTCTGGTTTGGATGCCTACTAAATAGGGATATGGTAGGTAAGCTATCTGAGAGTGGGCCTTTTCAGTAATGGCCCCTACCTCTGGAATGCTTTTGTTAGAAAATCTCACATGTCCCCTTTACTGACTTTTTTATGCCAGGCAATAATATTTCACTTTATCCAGACTTAGTTTTTTTTTTCTTTTAATTGTGTTAAATTTTATTTTTGTAGCCTACTAGCTGTTTTATGGTTTGAATTGCGTTCATTGGCAACTTAATATATTGTAAACTAATATATAGATATTTTATTTATTTATTTATTTAATTTTACTTGTCCCCGCCCATCTCCTCCCATTGGGGGACTCTGGGCGGTTTACAATAATTGGTTAAAACCATGACCATACAATAAAAATAGAATATACAAATATAAAATTACTCTAATAAATAAATATAAATAACAGTACAAAAGTTTAAAAAATCCAAGTGGCAGGAGAATCTAAAACAGTCCATATATGGGAGGAGTGGTCTAGAGCAGCCATCCCCATGTAGATCTATTCCCCTCTCCGCCCCAAGCGAGGCAGTGGAGCGAGGTCTTCCGACTCCGCCGAAGGGCCAGGAGCGATGGGGCCAGTCTCACCTCTGGGGGCAGCATGTTCCACAGGGTTGGAGCTACTGCGGAGAAGGCCCGCTTCCTGGACCCCGCCAGATGGAATTCTCTTACAGACGGGGTCCGCAGCATGCCCTCTCTGCTACTGTTTCGCTTGATTTTTAGGTACATATTTTTTTAAAAAATTGAAACTGTAGAGTTGTTTTTGAACTTGTATTTTGAACAGTGGCATATATGGTTTTAAATGAATAACATAATGCCAGTAAGTTACTTATCTCATCTGCAATAAAAGTGATTCATAACTAATACTTGGAAATAGCTTATTTCATCTTGGTGTATTTAGTTGGGCTCTAAGCAATGAGACTATTTCCAGGACAAACGTAGCTTCAACTTTGTTTTTCTCAAAATATCATGGGAAACTTCTGCAGAAATTCTTATACATTCTTACGTGTTTCACAAGATGGCAAAAATCAGCTCTTTCACTGGGCCTCCATAGTGTATAATCTTAATTTAAATCAATGGGCTGATTCAAAAATAGTGTATACTACTTTCAGTCCTTTGATATTGGTTGTTTAAACCATTAGTTCCCATTAGTTCCAAAATGGTGAACTCTGGCTGCAGTTTACTTTACTAAACAATATTAATGGTATGATACTGGTTTAAGATTTTAAATTGACATTTTCCCAGGATTTTGTTTTATATTATATGTAATTTTGATTTAAACAAATCGGGATCGTGGCATTACAGGTGGCATACAGTATGGAATGGGGAGGATATGTAGGCTTCACTCTTGTTTTTGATTTGTTCAACCAAAGAGACCAATAACGTTATGTCTAAAAAGGGCCAAGGAGCTCTGAGATAAGTATGAAATTTAAATATACTGTAGGTGATGGTTTATAGTGATTCTATTCCACTGGGCCTTCCTTTGCTCTTACGGTGTTTATATTTGTGAGACACACAAATGGAAAACTCTGGTTGAGAATTACAGCAGGATTCTTGATTCTTTCATCACCAGAATTCAGCAGCATAACTGCTGTTATACATAGGATACAGTAAATATGGTACATTTGTTGTGGTGGTAATTGTAAGCTGGAACTCAAGGGCTTCCTGTGGTCTCTCTTGAGAATTTTGTGGGATTTTTCTGGATACTTATTTGTAAATGCATGTTGCAGTTTGTGTTACGGTATCCCATAACTATTAAATAAAGTTGGTATGTGCTATGCCTTTGCTACAATTGCATGTTATATTGTATTTTATCTCTTGCCTGCAAATAATAGTCTCTAAAAACATTAAATCTTAGATCCAGCCTAACTATAGTTTAGTTTTTTATTTTGGATTATATACAGTGTGACTTTTGGAGGGACATTTTTATTCTAGGAAAATGACAAGCCAACAAGAAGCTATAATTGCCCTGATTTTTAGAAGTGGTGCAATACTACAGATCTGATGTACTGCAAGACATGAATCAGAAAAATTCTATTAAAAAATCTCTTGAATGGCTGACACGGGAGTATTATCTGCAGTGATTAATTTGACTTGGTCATTATGAACACAGACAAGTCTGACAAAATTGCATTTCATTCCCCACTGAATTCATAAAATTGCTGTACACATAATAAGAAGTTATAGTCCTGTGCTATCCACTATATTTGACAGGATTTCAGCTCTGGGAAAAATGGGGATGGGGGAAAGACCAGGAGAGGGAATTGGGAAGCAGTTTAAAAGCCTACAATTTACTGTTGTTTGCTATAGCTTGCATATCCCAGATATGCAATTCAAATTTCCCATGAAAGTTCCTCTGAAAGTCACTTTGACTGATTCTGGAAATAGCTGCTTTATCACTCTCAGGATTGAAAGGCAAGAGTTTCTATTTCTGTGAGGCTGTGCAACCAGTTTGTGAAGGAAAACACATGGCCATATCATATTGGGTTGAGAAAAATTGATTTTGCCAAAATTGCCTCTTTTGCACTTATTGAAACAATAAGAGCCTGCAGTCCTTTGCAGCAAATGAGAATACTCACTTCCCAGCTGAATTCTCTTACTGGAAAAACAATAGTATGCTACTCTGACTGTTCTCATGCCTCAGCGACTTCACATGAACCAGCTGCCACAGAATTCATGGGGAACCTCAAAAAAGACATGCATTTGAACCAATGTAATCTTCTGTATGCAGTTTCCAAAATAGAAAATTAGACTCCTCAAAATAGGGAACCTGAGAAGTTAGACAAGATATTACACAGTATAGTGTAATTGTATTTAGAATAAAGATTCCAAATACTGGAATCAATAATACAAATTATGTCAAGTGGTGGCTGATTAGTTGAAGGAATGTTTGGATGTGGATAGTGTAACACCAAAAGATACATGGATTTGGCAAAGTAAAGTCAGAGAAGTGCTATGTGGATTGCTGCACTGAACTAGAGGATGTATTCTATGGCTCTTGTGATCCTTTCCAACTCTGTGGGGGAAAGGACAGAGTTCAACTATGTGTCTTTATACAAATGATACCAGATTCAATACCTGTGATCTTAAGCTAGGGCTGAAAAATTGCTGCCTTAAACTGCAAAGAATCACTAGCAGTCTATGACTTGGAATCCATATTTCATTAAGCCATGATTGGTTTAATTAGGGTTTCTTGAATGTCTCACAATTGGCTGGGTGTTCCCAATATGTTAAACAATATATCAAGCATGCTAAGCCAAAACTAAACAAAACATTAAATTTTGCAATATATGAACTTGGCCAATGTCAGCTGTCACTGTACTGGATATATTAATGGTATGACCCATAGAAAATACCATTTCTGAAAGGATGACTGCAGTGTCATGTAGCGAAAGTTGTGTGGCCAGTAACTACCTCCAGGAAAAGACAGAATCGGATGTTAAATCCATCCTGTTCCATTTTGCATTGACAGATGAATTTATATTACTTGGTCTGTTTTCCTTGCAGTTCACCAGAAACAATTTCTCTGCTGCTTTCTCTCTTAAACTTATATTTGTTCTGAATGTTATTTGACAGGGCAAATATTTACTTCCAATAATGATGAAAATCTCCATCCTTCTAACTGTGAATAACATTCTTTGAATCAATGTTCGTTTGAAGCTTCCAGGATCCCAGCAGATAATCACAGTGAACATGACATGACAGAGAATTGGGGTCACTTGATATTTGTCAGGTTCCTTAGGAGAGCATTTTTCTTGAATTCCTGACTGGCCAAGTAATGTTCTTTGTGATTAACAATTGCACACAACGTCTGTCTTGATGGAACTGCTCATCTATAGAACTGAAAGGATTTTTCATTTACTACCCATTTTACACGTGTGGGGTACTGAGGCATAAAAAAGGATTTGTTTTTATTGTTACTGAGCAAGAGATGACATGAATAGCCAGATTTGTACAAGATTACATTAACTTGGAATTAGAGTATTCAGATGCAAAAGAGGACAGGGGTCGCATAGCTTTAAAATGGCATAGAAGGGGTAATTGTGCAATTTCCACATGCTGCTCTGGAATGCAGATTGCCTATCTTTGGTCTAGAGCAGTGTTTCTGAACCTTGGCAACTTTAAGCTGTGTGGACTTCAACTCCCAGAATTCCCCAGCCAGCATGAAGCCCACACTGGTCCAGGGATTTTAAATGTGGATGGTATTGTTCTGGATGGCTGTCCCATCCATTTGCTCTGCTTCCTTTCACAGGAAGTACATAAGAGCACTGTTAGATAAGACTGGAGGTTTGCTAGAAGCCTCTCTGGGAAGCTGTCAGGCAGGACGCTAGTATAGTAGCATCTTGTCATTCAGTTACTGGCCCTCAGAGTCATTCAGTTTCCATTACTGGAAGTAATACAGAGTTAGCATAACTGGTAGACTTTGATAGGGTTATTCTCCATGAATTCGTCTAGCCCCCTCTTCAAACTCATTTGTGCTTAACTCTGTATCTTATTATTGTGACTTACGCAGTTTTGTTGATGTGTTGTATGAAGAAGCATTTGTTTTTTTATGTCCTAAATCCCACCCCATCCTTGAGCTTCCTAGAGGAATCCCAAGTATTAGTATTATGAGAATCAGAAAAACATGTACCTATCCACTTTCTTCACTTCACATATGACATTTGTCATGTGTCCTTTTCTGCATCTTCAAGGGAATATTAAGTGTGGTTTCTCCCTTGTGGTTTGCCTACTACTGGAATCTCTGATATGCATCCACTTTCCTTTTTTAAAATTTTCTATGATGATTTGGAGGCTAAAGTTTCTTTCTTGTTGTTGTTCAGCTGTTAAGTCGTGTCCGTCCCTTCGTGACCCCATGGACCATAGCACGCCAGGCCTTCCTGTCCTCCTCTGTCTTCCAGAGTTTACTCAAATTCATGTTCATTGCATCAGTGATGCTATCTAACCATCTCCTCCTCTGCCGTCCCCTTTTCCTTTTGCCTTCAGTCTTTCCCTGCATCAGGGTCTTTTCCAGTGAGTCCTCTCTTCACATTAGGTGGCCAAAGTATTTGAGCTTCAGCTTCAATATCTGTTTCTCTCTACCACAAATCAATATATTTAGAGATGGAAATTTATTTATTTGTTTGTTGTATGGCAGCACATCATACATATTACAAAAATATTAAAAAAATTAGAAATATAAAAAGGTATATAGAAAATATACTTTGGTCATAGGGTAATTATAACTAAAAACAAACATTAAGATTACGAATACAGTCTTTTGCAGCATCAGTTGCCATCAGGAAATCAGCAAAGTTCCTGTCGTAGGCTCTAGTCTTACATTCTTGAACTATGTGTTTAACAGTTTGCCTGTCAGCCCCGCAGTCACACCCTGGAAATGGTATCTTACCCCATTTATATAGGAAATCTGCACACCTGCCATGATTAGTGCGCACTCTGTTGATAGCTGACCATATTCTGCAAATTAATAGACCGCCTCCACATGGTGTCCCCTGGGCCTCCTAAGACTTTTGGGAGTGGCTAAATGGTCTATCATATACAAGGCAGCCAGATAATCCTATGGATCTCCTGACTAGAGCACATCCATTTTTGTCATCTTCACTATGTTACAAGAGATGGAAAAATAATTACGTGGTACAAGGATCCTGATTGGTGCTAAGCAGGTGCCAGTGATATATTGCTACTCATGGAAGCCACATTGGGAATTGCAGTTCTAGAATCTGTTAAGTAAAGTTTGTTAGGTCTGCATTCCTGGATCAGGTTCTAATAGTTTGTCTTTATTCCTGATTGTTTTTGCATCCTGAAATGTGCAGTATGCAGAAAGGCTTTTGAAGCTGGTATAACAAGAGAGATTTGAACAAAATAAGGCTTAGAGTAAAGGTTCATGCAGCCATGTAGAGAGGATTAAAAGCAATATTTTCAGAAAGGCTTTTACAGATGAACTTCTAACAAGGTTTTGAAGTGGAACTGTTGCATCTGTGGTTTGTTATTATGGCTTTATGCTAGTGGTAGAATCTGTGTTACATTTTTATGTTTTATGTTTTTTATGATTGTTTTAAAGCTGGCTTTAACAGGAGTGGTGGCATGGAAAATTATATCTGTTTATTTAAGAAAGTATGTGCCGCCTTTCAGAATGGAAGATTCCAAGGTGTCTTAAAATTAAAATGATAAAATGTTTGTATTTATTCATTCATCTATCTATACAAAAAGCCAGGAAATGAACAATTTCAATCAGACAACTAAAAAACATACTACCATTAGAAGTAAAAAAATATACTTCATTAAATTATCAACTAATTGCATCAGTAAAAAGCAGATTGAAGTAAATCATTAAAATCCTGAAGAGAATTCAGTGTACCTCCTTTAGAAGTCCAATGAAAAGGATCTGCAGATAATTATACCTCCTAACTAACCTTAAAGGCAAATCTATAGGTCAGAGCTTTGCAGGTGAACTTAATGTGTATGAAGGGTCATATTAGCAAATGTGGACTTGATGTTAATTAAGCAAATTAATATATGTATAATGAGCTTCCACAGTTACTTGTATAGAATGACTGGTGTTAAAAGAAACCTTGTGTTATCCCTATAAGTGACATTGATACTATTTTTGGGTTTTTGAAACCTTTTGGGTCCCAGCAGGTAGAAAAGGCCACACAACATACATGTACATCCAATAATACATCCACTACACCCATTTTTTTTCTCTTTTTATATATACACATACAAGCAGGTGTATATATAAAAAGAGGAAAAAATGGGAACTTTGAAAGGGACGATAGAGATTATACCTCTTTCTCCTCGGCCATTAGGAGGAAGTTTGCTGTTTCTCTACTATGTTGGCAGGGAAATGATGATCCTGCAAAAAAAATGCTGGGAGGGAGGAGAAGAAAAATGTCCTCCCCTCAGTAATCATTACGAAGATTGTTGTTTCTGAATTATTAGCAGTGGGGAAACAGCAGATACGATTTTCACCACCCAGCAGACGGCTGATCAGTTGGGTGGTGGAAAAAAGTAGGCAGGGCTCCACACACTCTGGCAGGTGGCCAGAGAGTGGCAGAGGGCCTCCTGTATCCTGTGGTTACCCATATGGAATCTGAGTGGTGACATCATGTATGCAAAACTTTCTGCGCACTAGATTTTGTATGGGTGGTATTAGCATGCTTCTCTCATCACCATTACTTCAGTCAGTCAGTGCTTTATTATACTCAGTGGCCAGTATTCCATTTAGAAAAGCATAAAGGTTAAAAATTACCAGATTTTTTTTTAAAACCCAAAATGTTATAAAATATAATTTCATAAAACTAAGATAATAAAATAAACAGCTATGTTAAAATGATTGATGTAATTGATGGTGACAAATTTTATAGACAATAAAATAAAATTTGGACACATTCAAAGAAATTGAATCATCAATTGGTCAGTTAATAACAATTGTACATAAAATAAATCTCTGCGACCTGGAAATTTAGTTAATGAAGGAATTACCATTACTTTCCACATTATGCACCATCTTTGGGGGCTGCCCAAAATGCTCCTGGAGGATACACGTATAGCTAGATGTCCATTTTACAGAATGGAAGGGGAGATGATACCAAGGTAACTCTTCCTTGCCTCAGTCTGTGTAGTGGCCTTGTGCAGCACAGTGGTAACACCAGAACAGAGAGAGAATTGTTTTATTGGAGCCCATTGCAAGTGACAGGCAGAACTGTATTCTTTTCTCAAAGATATCTTACACAGGATAGATCTTTACATTGAAAAAACTTAATCTGGCTTGAAACTTGCCCATTACTGGCTTTCAGTATTTTAAGTAAAAATTCATTGCCCTCTATATTTATGACTATATCTCCTTCAGAATCCATTTTGGTTTATTTGAATTTGTATCTTAACTATTAAATATTTTTTGTATGTAAATTAGATGGCTTTATATTCATGTGGCACTTGATTGAACTGTGGACAATGTGGTGGAAGCCAAATTAATGGCAATTATCTTTAACATTATAATATCTTGGAATATCAGTACTTTTCAAAAATAATTTAAATTCTTTCCCATTCAGCTACTTACCTCCTATTCTCTAGCTTGCATTTTCCCCATCCATACTCCAAGCAAGGATGGACAGCCTTCTTTACATCATAGATTGTATTCACACATGAATAATATGACAGAGGCTGGAGAAAACATTGGAGAGACACAGTGGGTATAGTCATGCACATTCTTGATGCTCCCTTTTTTCCCACCCACCTTGCTGCTGGTTATCCTCTTCTTCTATTTCCTTCCACCTTCCCCAGCAGTGTAGACTTTTCCAGAGAGCTATATCTTTCATAATGTGTCCAAAATATGATAATTTGAGCCTGGCCATTTGTGCCTCAAGTGAGAACTCTGGGTTGATTTGTTTGATGAATCATTTGTTTGTTTTCTTGGCAATCCATGGTATTCTCAGTAGTCTTCTCCAACACAAGAAAACATAGATTAGAGTAAATACTAATAAATAAAAACCCACAGTACAAAAACTAATAACATTACCAAGAGGGGCAATCTAGGTTCAAGTGGGTTGAGTTGGAAAAACAGTGCTTTCTGGCCTCAGCCCCTCTCCCTTCACAGAAGTGGGGCACCACTAGGAGCTTTACCTGGGTGGATCTCTTCAGACAGGTTGACTCAGGATGGAATAGGCTATCTGAGTGTCTTGGCACCAAGCCACAGAGGGCTTCATCACACAAGACTAGCATTTTGAATTATATCCTGAAACTTATTGGCAAGGCTCACAAGATAGGTGTAATACGCACATACTGTAGCAGCAAGCGTCAGTCAATAAGCAGGCTGCTGCCTTTTGGACCAACAGTGATTTCCAGGCAGTCTTTAAAGGCAGCAGTTAAAACCTGGGAAAGCTTCTAGAGGTGATTTCATCCCTCCAGAATTACTAAAGGAAAATAAAGATTGGTGGCCCCCAGTGCTGGCTGCCCTATTTACTTATATTAACAGCACAGCACATTTTCTGACTGGAATGAGGCCATAGTCATCCCTTTCTATAAGAATAAAGGAAATAACGCTGGCAATTTCAAGCTTATTAACTTGCTTCATACTATAAGCAAGCTATATGCAAAATACATTTATTTAAAATTATTGGATCGGGTCTAAAGTGGAAATATCTTGCTGAGGAACAGGTGGGATTTAGAGGGCATCATTCAACATTGGATGACTATGTGGTCCTACTCCATTTAGCTGAAAAATACATAGCCCAAAGGATCCCTTTTTGCACCCTTTGTGGGTTTCAAATCAGCTTTTGATTTGATTCCCAGGGAGAGGCTATGGGAAAAATTATAGGATCCTCAGTGGATAAAAGATTGTTCCTTCTTATCCAGACACTTTATTCTAACACCTCATTGGGAGTCAGGTATTTCCCCTAAGGGTATTTTTCTGGAGCTGTTTCCATCCAAATAGGGGTAAGGCAAGGGTACATTCTAGCCCTGAATCTGTAGATAATTCAATAATTAAGGCTCTGACATCTTTTTTATTTATTTATTTTATTTATTTATCAAATTTGTCACTGCTCATCTCCTCTGGATGGAGGGACTTTGGGCGGTTTACAGCATAAAACAATAACTATACAGTAAAAATCCAATATAAAATATAGACTAAAAACAATTTTAAAAACTACCAAGTATAATAAAATCCCGATGGCTATGGTCTCATTCAGTCCTTGAGTAGGAGGGGCACTTCAAGGCACTAGCCAACCCCAAATATGATTATTCTCCTCCCTGCCCCAAGCCCGATGGCAATGGCAGGCCCTCCGGCACACCATTTCACGCTCTCGGTGCCGTCCGGGCCCAGCTATCACCCACCCATTCACTCTTCAGTCATTCACTCTTCAGTCACAATGCTCCCTGTTCGGCCTCTCTCACTGGTCGGCCAGGGGCATCTCATTCACTCCCCCTCACCTCCTGCCTCTCACTCAGGAGGTGAGTCCTCAACTCTTGATCATCACTCTCCAACGTTAGCAGTGTGTGTAATTCCAGCTTTGTTATATGCAGACAACATAGTAATTTTGTCTGTCTCCCAAATGGAAAGGAGAAAGGTATTGAAGTAATTGGCTTCCTTTTGCCTAAAACAGCAACTTGTAATAAATTATCAAAAAACTAAAATGCTATTTTTTGCACCACACAGTTATAGGATGCATAAATAGCAAATTAATGGGACCCCAATAGATCAAGTGCATACTTATAAATATATTGAGATGCAATTTCAGGCTTCCTTATCTTGGAGCACACATTTTTCTTATTAGGCCCAACATTGGTCCTCAACTGTCTGGAGAGTCTTTCATTCAAAGGGGGCACGTTTTATTCCTTCAGCCTGCAAGGTCTTTCTTGCTAAGGTTATTTCTCAGCTTCTTTATGGTGTTCATATTTGCTCTTCTGATATTCTTGAAGCTGTCTAAGATGCATCAAGAATGCTGCCTTAACAGTTAGAAATGGGTTGAGTTTCCATGGTTGCCAGAGCCTGGTACTATCTCATTAAGTTCTGGTTAACATTATAATTTTTTCCTTGTAGGTCGAATTTTCCCTGGCTCCACTGGTTTTCAGAGACCATTTTAATTCAACATGGCTAATAGAGCTAACCACAAACTCTAGTCTTTAGGTCTCTTTCTGGAGAGCCTCTGCCCATTAGGGTTTGAAAATGCGAGGAATCATCTTAAGCAACTCATATGGGATATTGATTTCCAAACTAGTCTAAGCCTAGTATCCAGCCCCACAGTTTGTGGATTGTTCTCAAATTGGCATGTTCCGTCATCATATCTCTCCTCCATTCTAACTCTGAAATTTTGTTGGGCCTTCACCTTGGCCAGGTTGGATGGACTACTCCCCACAGTCCTGTGGGGGCATTAAAAACATCCCTCTTCAACAGCATTTATGCCCAGCATTTATGGGGGCGATTCTGTGGAATCCATAAGCCACATGCTCCTTTGTTGCTCTCTTTACAGGGAATCTTGGAAGACTTTCATCTATCCCAGTTTAAAGAACTATCTTGGTAGAGAGCATGATGCTTATCTATCACTTCTTCTATCTAGTCAGGACTCTGATGTATCTTTCCAGGTTGTCTGATTTTGTGCCTCTATTTGTTCTATTTCCACCTTGAATGAAGATTAGTTATAATCTTGGTGATTGCTACTGTTACTTTGTATTATTGTTATATTAATTTTATTTTTATGTAATTTTATTGTATTTTATGCCTACTTTTTAGTCTTAGCAAGAATTTTAGGTGTATGTGTTTCTGTTGAGTATTATCTGGCCTAAATACCTTAATAGATGTTCGTTGTTGTTAAAGGCAGCCCTGTGTGCCTTGTACATTTAAGTCCAACCAAGCAGTGATACCTTTGAATTTATTCCTGTTCCCACTAGAAGTATTTTGATTAGCTTGTCTAGATTCCTTATGTCATTTTGCTGTGGTGATAGTAGTGCTCAATGATCTGTGCTTCTCCTTACTATATATGTGCCATACAATTATGATAGCAGGCAATAGGATCAGAACAAGGAAGTGATAGCAATACTCACAAATGTTTCGCTGTTTTCATTTGATAGTTTTCAAGAGCTGACTAGTATATTATAGATTGGTAGATACCAGTTAAAAAATAAATGCATGTATCTATCAGACATATTTCATGTAGTTTTACTCATTCTAGTGGATTAAGAAAATTAACTACCAACTATCTTAAATCAAAGATATTAAGCACCAGGCCTGTGAGAAATGGCATGATTCAATTTGAGATTTTAAGGCAGACTGATTGAATTTAAACTGCTTTGAGATTTGATTTGTAAAGAAGATGAATCCTACAGGGGGAAAGCATCAGCATTCAGTTACTTTTTTTCCCCCCAAAATGGGATGAAAATAACACGGATGATAGACCATTTTGAGAACAGAGCTAGCAAGTTTCAACCTGAAAATTACTGACTTTACATAAAGCTCCAGTACTAGTGCAGATTCATAAACCAATGCATTGATCCAACTCACTGGATGTTTCCTCACTGACTTCAGGGGGAATGAACTGACTTTTTAATGTGCATCATCAGTACGTGTGAAAATGTCACTTTTGGTGAGATGCTAGTAAAGAGAGATTTAGGATATTTCAGGAAGGTAGAAATTGGAATTGTTAGATATAACTTGTGCTGTTCCCCTCATGTCTCTCTGCTACTCTGTTCTGTTTATAAACTGACTATTGAATAATAGCTCATTTCTGAAAACAAAGAACATTAGATTAGTTAGTGTTTTATACAAAGAGGAACTTTGATTCATTATTCCAGAAAAAAGATTGAGAATTCTGTCAAGGAACTTTCTCTTAATAAATTGTGATGTTTTTCATTTATATTCTCTGGAATCATAGCTAATAAAAATATTTGTGGTTTTAATTCAAATGTTGTTTTCAGAATTTTCTGAATGTCTTGGTGTATTTCTTTCCAATATCGTTGAGTCTTTTTACATAACCACCACATACGATAAAATGTTCCTTCTTTGTGTGACCTTATCACTATTTATTGTTGCATGATTTATCCATCATGGCAAGCACTGACAGAGTTATGTGTAGATCTTCTTAAACTAGTTATTTTACTAAGATGTTTGGTTGCTCTTTATCAGTATTCTATATATCTGATGACAATTCTATCAATGAATGATCTGAATTCTTTGAATACATTATAAACAGTATTAATTTCTATTGCTTTCAATTCCTGCTACACAAATTCTATCACTCTTAATCTCAAAAGAATCTGGAACAACTGTCCTTGTTACTATTATTATTTTATTATTTATAGATAGTACACTATATGTCCCCATTCTTCATTCACATTTAATAGTGGAAATAGTTCTGTCATAATAAATTTTCTTCTATTGAACAAGGGGAGTAATATCCAAAAAGACAGAATATTACAAAGTTATCTATTGAAAAGCAGTATGCAGAAGAACAACATAAAGGTGCAGGTTTATAAATTAATTTTGTTTGTTTCTTTAGCTTTCTCCCACATACGTTTATTAACCTTTACATCATTATTCTATATATATAAAATAATTATATATATAATTTTTATTAAAGATTTTTAAAAAGGAAGATAAAAACTAATACAAACTAATATAAAGGAAAAAGGAAAAAGGAAAAAAAGAAATCAAAGAGAAAGCTAGAAGTACAAGAAAGGGGGGGAAAGTGAAAGAAAAATAGAAAAGAAAGAAAAAATTTACAAAGAAGTAGTTTCCGATCTTCTTTACAGCATTATAAGTACAATCTTAAATTTATCTCTTACTCTATGGTTACAACATAACTCTCCTCTTTCTATAATCCTGCCTAATAATTAAAACCATAAATCATAAATTACTTTTTTCTGTTTTATGCAAAAAGTCCATAAGGGGTTTCCAGTCAGCTCATGAGTCTGATAGTGTTTTAGAATAGGCAACCATTACATAAAGCTGAGAATGATAAAAGCGCGCCAAATGCAAACTAAAAACCCTCGGTGTAAATGAGATCCCTCCCCCCGTAGAATCTCCCAAGTTCACAATCCCAGGTGCTCCTAATGGTTTCTGATGGTCTGTGGGAAAAGTCCTTGAACAGAGAACATAACCCAAACACATTCCATTGACATGAACCTAGATACAGAGCTTGGCACAAGGTTTCACAGCAGCTCCCTCCCAAACAGAAACACGCATCAGCGCCATGGCATGTGAAACGTTACGATGTATACTATACATTGAAACAGTGAACATGACATAAACATAGATACTGTCTTTTCTTTGATCAAAGAAGTCAGTTTAGCCCTCTCAGCAAATTCCATCATCTTCACCAACCATTTCTCCGTTGTGGGTAGTGCCATATGTTTCCATCTTTATGCATACAATAATCTTGCTGCAGTGATTATGTACAAAAACAAAGTTCCATGATGTTTTTCCAACTGTTTGTTCATCAATCCCAAAAGAAACACCTCTGGTCTCAATTGCATATTAATCTTGAAAATCCCCTGAATCAGTGTGTGTACTTCAATCCAGAATTTTCTAGCTTTTTTACACATTCACCAAACATGATAAAATGTCCCTTCTTGTTGCTCACATTTCCAATATAAATTTGAAGTGCCTTTATATATTCTAGACAATTTCTCTGGTGACATTTACCAATAGTACATCATTTTTAAAAAAATCTCTTTAAGATTGTAACATAGTCCATATATATATTAGAACCAACTTTTTAGCCCATTTTATCATACATTCTTTTACTTTTTCTGTTTCAAATTTTAATAAAAGTTTATAAATTTTAGCAATTACATGTTCATCATTTGTACACAATTCTACTTCACACTCAGTCTTACAACGTTCAAAACTATAAATTCTTTTGTCTACTTTAAATCTTTCTAATAATTATAAATAAGAGAACCATTGACAACCATATCCCTCTGCCACCAATTCTTCTCTTGATTTTTATTTTATATTCCTCTTAACAAAATTCTAGCATCTCATGATAAGTTAGCCATTTGTATTTGCCTATTATTTCTCGTCTATAAAATGGTTCTTGTGCTGAAAGCCTCAAAGGTGTTTTCGGGCACAACCTGGGTTTGTATCTATTCCATATTCTCAATATGGCATGTCTAACATAATGATTTTTAAAATCCACATTAACCTTAACTTTATCGTATCACAAATATCCATGCCACCCAAATCTCAGGTCATGTTCTTCTAACTCCAAAAGTCTTCTATTTCTCTGCAGCACCCACTCTTTCATCCAAACCAAACAGCAAGCTGCAAAATACAATTTCAAATCAGGTAGACCCAATCCTCCTCTTTCCTTTGCATCTTGTAACACCTTATATTTAACTCATGGTTTTTTTCCCCTGCCACACAAATTTAGATATATCTTTTTGCCACTGTTTAAATGGTGTGTCAGTTGTGAAAACAGGTATTGTCTGAAACAAAAACATCATTCTAGGCCAGACATTCATTTTTATCACAGAAATTCTCCCCAGCAATGACAGTTGTAGTTTCTCCCATCTTAAGTGGTCTTTTTAAACTTCATTCTATGTCTTAACATAGTTATTTTGAAATAACACACAGTTCATATTTGTCATAGTGATACCCAGATATTTTAACTTCTTCTCAGTCGTGAAACCTGTTTTTTTCATCATTTCTGTTTGATCTTTTTGGTTAACATCTTTGTCTTTAATAAACAGAAGATGAAGATTAATAATCTTGAAACCTGCTAATGCACCAAATTCTTTTAATTTGCCCATTAATATTTAAAGTATCTTCCAGAACCAACTTCAAGTCATCTGCAAAAGCCCTTAACTTATAAGTTTCTTTTTTAATCTTTACTTCCACAATCTTCTCATCTTGTCTTATATCTCTATTCAGTATTTCAAGAACCAAAATAAACAAGAGAAGAGACAGTGGCCATCCCTGTCCTGTTCCTTTTTGTATCTCACAGTGTTTTATTAGATCTCCATTAACAATCATTTGTGCTTTATTTGAGGTGTAATTCGATCTTGGTGTGAAAGTTGAAAGGTCCCCTGTGCAAGCACCAAGTCATGTCTGACCCTTTGGAGGGACACCGCTTTCATGACATTTCCTTGGCAGACTATAGCGGGGTGGTTTGCCATTGCCTTCCCCAGTCGTCACCTTCCCACCAAGCTGGGTACTCATTTTACTGACCTCGGAAGGATGGAAGGCTGAGTTGACCTGAGCCAGCTACCCGAGAATCCAGCTTCTGCTGGGATCAAACTCGGGTCGTGGGGAGTGTTTCGGTTGCAATATTGCTGCCTACCACTCTGCACCACATGAGGCTCTAATTTGATCTTATCCTATGTTATAAAGTTCTCTCCAGAATTAATATCTTCCAAAATATTTTTAAAAGTCCAACACATTTCTAACATTTTCCTTTAACTGTCTTTTAGGTAAAAACCTATGAATAAATTCTTGCAAATTATTTTCAGTCTATCAGCTGGAATCATTGTGAACAACTTGTAGTCATTATTCAATGATGATATCAGCCTATAGGTTCTTGTTAAAGTCAAATCTTGACCCTCTTTATGTATTAGTGCTATATTGGCCTCTTTCCAACTCTCTGGTATCTTTCCTTCATGTAGGATAGAGTTCATTGTATTTTGTAAAGGTTGTAGAAGTTCATCTTCAAGACATTTATAATAAGAACCTGATAATCCATCTGATCCAGACACCTTTCCTAGTTTAATCTTTTTTTATAGCTTCAGAAACGTCCCTTATTGTAATAGGTCCGTTTGTAATCAGTCTTTGTTCCTCTGTAATCCTTGGTAAATTCTGTTTCTTTAGAATTCATCTATTTTCTCTAGAGAGATGCTATATTGATGAAATGCTTTTTGTATGTCCTCGTCCATTAATACAGTATCTCCCTCTTGTAATTTCAACATCATTTTCTTTTCTTTTTCTTTTTGTAATTTATATCCCAGCCACTTCCCTGGTTTATCTGCAAACTTAATTTTTTTTCTTTACATAATTCATTTTTATTTCCATTTCTCTTACTGTTAACATAGATAATTGTTGTTGTAAAAGCTTAATTTGTTGAGAAATACTTCTCTGAAATTTCTTTAATTCTTCTTTTTTCTTTATCTAATACAAAATAGATAAAGGACGCGGTGGCGCTGCGGGTTAAACCGCTGAGCTGTCGATCGGAAGGTCGGCGGTTCGAAACCGCGCGGCGGGGTGAGCTCCCGTTGCTCGTCCCAGCTCCTGCTCACCTAGCAGTTCGAAAACATGCAAATGTGAGTAGATCAATAGGTACCGCTTCGGCGGGAAGGTAACAGTGTTCCGAGTCGTCATGCTGGCCACATGACCCGGAAGTGTCTATGACAACGCCGGCTCCAAGGCTTAGAAACGGAGATGAGCACCGCCCCCTAGAGTCGGATTCGACTGGACTTTACGTCAAGGGAAACCTTTACCTTTAATACAAAATAGCTTGTGTTTTCTCTTGACTCTTCTTGTTGAGTTCACTATTATGTTGTATAAAATAACCTCTAATAAAAGCTTTACTTGCATCCCAAACCGTTCTTAAATCAGTGCCTTTACCAAATTATTTTCAAAAAATTATTTTAATTTCTTTTTGCAATCCTGCACTATTACTTTGTTCTGTAGCAACATTTTGTTTAGTCTCCATATAAAAGAACTAGATTTTTTTTTGTAAACCAAACTCACAGGGCTATGATCTGAAAAAAGATTTGGTAAGATCTCTACTTTAGAAACCCTAGTGGCCAAGTTCATTGAAATCCAAATCATGTCCTCATTTGGGACATAAAGTCCCAGTATTAAAGTCTTAGTCCCATGTAAATTAACTTCCACCCCAACTAACCTACCATGCTCATCAGTTAGTACAAGTTCTGGTTTTAGTTGGGGATTTATATGCAAAATAATTGCTTCTCTTCTCTTCTCTTCTCTTCTCTTCTCTTCTCTTCTCTTCTCTTCTCTTCTCTTCTCTTCTCTTCTCTTCTTCCCTGCTGAAATAAATCTTCACCCAAATTTTTATAATTCAAATACTTTATGTCCTTTTTTCTAATATGACTCTTGTAGGCAGATTATATCTTGTTTTGTTTTTTTCAAATAATGATTTTTTTAATCTTTTGGGGAGCATTTGCTCCATTTATATTCCATGTTAAGCATTTGTAATCCATAATAAGGCCAAAAATATAGAAAAATGAATACCTGTAGCATCCAGTTCAGTATCATCCCTTTCTGTTTTGTGTTGCACCTGTTGGAGTTTTTGTGTAGTCTCCTCTGACATCTCCATTTGAATCTCCTCCAATTCCTCTTTAAATTTTTCTAGAAATTCCGTCACCTTCTGGACAGAATTCAGTCAAAATCTCTGCTGTTTAAAAGTAAAAACCACACGTTCCAATTTGTCCCATCGAAATGGAATCTTTTTCTGCTTTAATCTCTGAGTCAAAAAAGAATACTCTTTTCTCCTATGCAAAATTCTAATAGGATTTTTTTTAAGAACAACTACATCTGTATTATCAATCTTCAGTCTTACATTAAAATGCTGCTGCAAAACTTGATCCCTTGTCTTCTTCCTGACACAATGCACCAAAACATCCCTTGGAACCTTTCTTATTCTTTCAAATCTTGTGTTTATTCTATATACTTTATTGATTTCTGCCTCTGTATCCTCCTCATCCCAATCCAAAACATTTGCTAAAGCTTTAGTAATCTTTTCTCTAATACCTTCACCAGAATCCTCTGGGATTGTTCTAAATCTCAAACAAAATTCCTTCTCTCTCAATTTCAGTAGACCCCGATTATCTAGTTCTGTTTCCAACTCTCTGTCTATAACTTGTGTCTTGGTCTCCAAAATTTCCACTTTGTCACATCTCCAGACACTTGTTTTAGAGAGATTTCCATCTTCTTCTTCTTTTATCTCTTCTTTCATCTTTACAAGTCTTTTATCCATTCTTTTTTCAAAAGCTGTCAATTTAGTATCAAGTGATTCAGCTAACCTACTGGCCAATTGCTCAAACTTCTGAAGCCAATTTGGTATAATTCCTCCCTCTGCAGGTTTCCCTAGTGGTCCTCCCCTCCCCTCCCCTCCATTTTTGTCTCTTTTCTAGTGGTTGCTATTATACCTGGTGGATCTAGGTTCTGCTGTTGCATGGGATCCTACTCACCTCCAATTGTTAGTCAATATCTTTTATCCTCTGTCTACATGTCTGGCCTTATCGTAATCCATAAAAAGGAGGTACTCATCTGAAAACGTAAGAAGCTAGTTTGGATTCTATAAGACCACTCAACTTGAATTACATAACTCAGAATTAACTCTTTCTTCAGCAAACAGCTCAAAAGTATTCTGCTGGTTCAGAGCATCAAGAACTGCCACATTCAGATGAAAAAACCGTAACATTTTCTGAAGTATGACACAACTCATTGGTTACCACAAGGATTTGGAATTCTTGCTCAAACCTTTTCCAGACCTCAGCAGTTTTATGTGACAGAGTCAAAGAACAGGGAGCCTTAAAATACACCATTACTTAAAGTTAAACATTCTGCATCACCAGTCATATATTTCACTCCTCATAAAGAGGAGTATTATGGTTTAAATTATGATATTATTATTTAGTAAACAAATTATTATATTAAATTGTTACAATAGATACATTATTGTGTATCATAATTTATATTTTAAGGACCAGTAACAGTCAACAGCACATTTTAACTCACTCATATAATATAGTTCCTTACATTATTATAGATGTATCTCAAATATGCAGTCATTGCATTGAAGGAACTGAAATTCTGCAATATTCAAGACAGTATTTAATGGAAAAAATATTCGCTTTGACTGGAAAAAATTAAGTAGATTTTGTCCAGTGCTAAATAGCTTTTGCAGAAACAAGTATAAGGTTTTTTTAAAAAATGTGAGAAATTGTCAAACTAACTTTTGTTATATTTTTATTTTAGACATACAATGGTCAGAATGAGAATAATGAAGATTATGAAATCCCTCCTATTACTCCTCCTAATCTCCCAGATCCATCCCTCCTTCACTTGGTGGACCATGAAACTGGATATCATTCACTGTGCCACAGTCTCCCTCCAAATAGCCTGATACCAGCATATTCCTACCAGAATATGGATCTTCCTGCTATCATGGTGTCTAATATGTTGAGCCAAGATGGGCACCTCCTGTCTAGTCAGCTACCTACCGTGAGTAATTTTTTTTTGTGCCTTACTTTGTATACCTCTAGCATTCCATATGATGATCCCAGATATAATAGAATATAATTTAGCTGAGATGAGATAAATGTCTACTTATTTCTAAGATAAAAATCTGCTTTGGGTTTTATAGTTTTTAAAATTCAAGATATTCTTTACTATGACAAATGGAGGTTTTTAATTCTGTGCAGAGCTCATGGCTTATTTTAAGCACCAGTGTTGAGTAACTGGGTATTTCTGTCTTGCTGACTCAGAGATTTTTATTAATCTGTGATCTTGCATATTGTTTTGCTAACAAAACCTATCAGCAACATACATACAAATAAAACTTTTTATTATTTTGAATGTTCATAATGAAGGTATGAAAATTATGTCGCATATTTATAGAATCATAAGGTTAGAAGGAACCTTGGGGTTCTTTTAGTCCAACCCAGAGCAGGAATTCTCATACTTTCCCAGATGAATGTCTGTCCAACCTTTGGTTGACAGCCTCCAGTGACAGTCAGGAAATTCCTCTTTATTTTGAGTAAATCATAACTGAGCATGTTTTATGGTAATTGAAGGTGAATCATAAAAAAATAATAATTTGAGGGGTCTAATTGACTTTTCTGAAGCCATTTGCACAATCATACATAACAGTCTTTTCCATGTAATTTTGTGCCTTTAAACACCAAAACAAAAGTCTTGCTAAAAGCCAAGATGCCTTCGTGTGGTTTGTTTTGTTCTTTTTGTATATAATGCCATAAATATTGATTTTTGGTGGGAGCTCATATTTTTCTTGGCTGCTTTGGTTTAACTGGCAGAAAGAGAGATCTTTCCCAGTTTGCTTCTTTGAAGTTACATTTAATGGGGATGATGATGATGATTCAATCCACTCCTAGCTGAAGGCCCCTCTATTGAAGGTTATGGACTGAACTCTATCATGTTAGTCCAGTGCTAATTGGTAGGTAGATTTTTTCAGTTTCAGTCTAGGGCTGAAAAAGAGTGACTGGCCCAAAATCACTCAGCCAGCTTCCATATCTAAGGCAGGACTAGAACTTGGGTCTCCTTGTTCCTTAATCACTGCACTATACTGGCTATTATATATATTTATACCATCACATTAATCTAAGTTACTTTATGATTATGAAAGTGAACTTCCTCTGTAGCTTAAAGGATATGCTCTATGTTGGATAATTAACCTGATATTTGGAAAATGCCATACAAATAATTTTAATTTAGAGAACTTTTAATTTATTTTTTTCTCTTTCCTATTCTTATAAGGTATTATAAGGTCACTTTCTATCAGTGAAGTAGCTCAGCAGAATAGCCTAGAAATAGTAAAAAGAAGAACATTGAGAAAACAGAAAGAAATCAGGCCATAAGAACAGATTAGGATCTGTTCATCCCCACCCCCAGTCCCTTCACTGTACCAACTTCCATCAAGTTTTTTTCTGCTGGGGAATGCAAAATAGAATCAGGGTAAATTGGCAGTAATTGAAATGCTGAAGAAGCAAACTCAATATCCCAATCTGCTGGCCTATTGTATATTCAAAGTAGCCTAAAATAAAATGTTTGGATTACTGTAAAATAACACCTTTGGATTAGATGTTACTCTTTTGCATAAAATAGCAGCACAGGAATAATTTGTTAAATAAATAAATAAAAAGATATGGAACAGAACTGTTTAAAGAGCTTGTCCAGAGCTAAGATGAGAAAAAATACATGCTATATCAACTTTAGTCATGGCTTTATAAGCAATATGAAAATTATAGTTTGAGAAAAGTGAATGATTATTGGCTTCTGAGAATCTGACTAACTTGAATGCATCATTTGTTTATTTTAAACATTTATATTCCACTTCCTTATTATTTGGTAACTAATAATAAAGAAAGAAAGCTAATTATTTATAATAAAATAATATTATAGAAATGGGGAGAAATACAGTAGCAAAATAGCCCCGCATAAAATAATTCTAAACTGTCTTATAGTTAAATGATAAATAAAACTAGCACCTAAAAAAATAACATATGCTGATCAAAATAGTATAATAGTTGTATATTAGTCATGGTATGGGAAACTTTGGCTTTACTGGCTGGTATTGGGAAATCTTATCTCTCAGCCTAACCTACCTTTTAGAATTGTTCAACTGTTCAGGTTTATAGTAAACCATAGTATGTAAAGCTGAAATATAGATGGTTGTAGTAACCAAATTCACCATATCAGAAACTACCATTCAGAAACTGCCCAGAGACCCCCGAAGGGAGGAGATGGGTGGGGAAAAATTGGACAAATAAATAAATAAATAAATAAATGAGTAGCAGAATCCAACATTTGACTTGTTGAAATCAAAAAGGCAAATTATTTAAATTTTTTACTATCTATCTATCTCATCTTTACAGACCATATTTTGGAAAAATGCTTCACCTATTATAGGCTATTGTTGAGAGGGGGAAGTGTTCAGGGGGTTCCTGGAAAGAGAAATAGGAAGAGGCAAATTGCTTGAAAAAATAGCAATAAATAATAATGTATGAACTGGGAGAATCCTACCCCTTCACTAAAATCCCCTACATTTTCAGAGGCTCAATTTATTTGTGTTTAATTGAAGGAATTCAGCCAATACTTGCTCTGTTATGGCCATCTCCAACTCAACCGATACCTTTGTATGAAATCAAACATTACTTTAGTCTCCTCTTCAGCTGAGTTGATTAAACCATTCATTTCTGAGACAAAAGAGTCAATTTCGTATGAAAGATATTTTCCTCTCGGTTTAATTTAAAGTGCAGACCCAATGCCTGACCCCTATTTTCATAACGTGATAATTTTATCCTATGTTGATTGTCTCATTTTTGAGAAAAGATATTGCACTTATAAATCAGTTTCTAAAATATCCAAAGAAATGAGGAGAATGGGATTTATTAAGCATCTTCCACACATATGAAATACTTTATTTTGGAATAGTCCTTGGGAAATGTTCTGTATTTTATGGTTCTGTTTTACAAATGCAGCATCATGACAATAAATCAGAATTGAGCTGCAAGAAGATAAGAAGAGGGCTTAGTGTGCTGTAAGCGTAGAATAGGGATATTAAGATTTGTTTCCCCCTTGTAATGAAAATGAAAATCGAAAAGAAATCTGGGGAACTCCAAGTTTCCCAGCTGATTGTCAGTGGAGAGTGTTTTATTTTAAATGGTGCATCTGGAATGTTGATATATCCCTAAGGTTTTCAGCTGCAAAGTGGGTGTTAGGGAAGAAAATTGTCTTTCTATTTTAAGGCCAAAATAATTTTTCTCTCTTTCTGTCAAATATCTTTTTCCAAACCATTAACATTTCAATTTCTGATTAAATGTCGTGTCATAGTAAATCAGCCATTCACTCCTAGTATTTGCACCATATGTAGGCTAGGTAACATCTCTCCCAGTAATGTACCTGGAAATTCTCCAAGTGGCATTAATGTGATATATATTTTATCTGTTATTACATTTATACCCTCTCTTTCTATTTGTTTTACTCAAGACAGCTTACAACAATTAAAAACTGAAGTATAAAAAAATCAATACATGATTAAAATCAAAATTAAACTCAATCATTAAAATGATTAATAATTAAAAGGTCGGTGAAAGATTTAGCATCTTCTTCAATACAGGGAGAGTGCTAAACACATTTTTGCACATTCTGTGGTCTGGGAGCCATTTGGGAGAAGACTTATTCCTGCATACCTGGTACTTGAGCATCTGGTAGTAGAAACATATTCAGAAGGGTCACCATTACTGATCTAAATAACCAAGCAGATTTATAATGGAAGAGGCATTGCCGCAGAGAATCAGACTCTAAACCAGGTGTCCTAAAAGGTTAACACCAGCACCTTAAACAATTGTGTGATACACAATTGGAAAATTGGCATATCTTTTAAGTAGGGGCATCACCTACCTTTTAGAATTGTACCCTGTACCATGAACTGGTCAACAGTTGTCAGCCTTTCAGAGTAGGCAAGGTCAGGAAACAGGAGTCATTAAGAGTCTTGGAATGTACTTTAAAGTGGTTAGGGCAGTGTTTCTCAAACTTGGCAACTTTAAGATGTGTGGACTTCAACTCCCAGAATTCTCCAGCCAGCATGAAGTCCTCATTGGTCTAGAGGTTGCTGGCTTGGGAATTCTGGGAGCTGAAGTCCACACATCTTAAAGTTGCCAGAGTTGAGAAACACTGGGTTAGGGCATTGTAACAGAACCTTAGAAGACTATATAAGGCTATCTCTACTTCAAATTATGCCTACCACAGTCAAGGCAGACCTGTTTTGAGTTTCTTTCTCACACTTTCTACTTCCCCAGGAATGAGATACATTTTTCATAACAGCCGAACAATCTGGCTTCTACATTTTGCATCAATTGCAGTTTCCAGGCACTTTTGAAGAGCAGCCATACTTCATTATATAATATCACCATACATTTGCCTTGTTTTATTATCACAGTCTTTTCCTCCAAAAATGTTTAAATGCTTAATATGTTGAAACGTATTTCCTAAGCAAGGTAGCATCATGCCATCCAAAGAGAGTGTCTTACCTTTTACCAATAAATGTACACTGCACAGTCCAAAATATAGATAGATCTGTTAATGTTTGTATACCTGTATATTTGTGTGTGCAGTAGGTTGTATGATATAAAATGAAGCATTTCCTCTTAGAGCTTATTCTATTTCAAAAATTTGTGTTTGAAATAAATATATCTGCTAAGCATAACATAACAATTTTCAGCTGGCTGAAATCTTAGGGTACTTCCTTTCATAGGATTTCATAGGTTTGATAGATTTTAACAGTTCTGGAGCTGTGAGGAACAATATAGCCAAGGCTTCTGCCTATTGCTACACCCCTCCTGCTTTCCTACTAAAACTAGGAAGAGTTTTGGTTTGGCATAGGTAACCAATGGATAGTTGATGAACATTGTAGTACAAGAGGTGGACTGCATCCTCTTTTGGGATTATAAGGAGGTGCTGCTAGGTATGCTACCAACCTGGTACCTCCAAATCTTCAGAATTTTATTCTGAAAATTCCTCGGTACCATAGTTATCGTGTCTGCTGACTTGGAATTCTAGAAGTTGTAAAGCGAGCTATAGTAGGAGGCAGAGGATGGGCTGCACACAGGGAGTGTAGGAGTGATGTCCTATGCTCCACCCCTCTGCCTACATCCCTGATTACTAGTTATTGAACCTTAGGTGGCTCTGGACTCCACCTGGTGCTGTTTAATGTCAGGTTGGCCTCTAATAAAGCTTACCTCATCCAGGATTTGATCCTGGTGGAGAGGGCCACCCTGGTGTGTATTACTGAGACATGGTTGGGTAAAGAGTGGGGAGTGCCTCTTGCTAAAATGTGCCCAGAGGGGTTTGGGGTGTGACACCAGCTGTGATTCCAGGGGTGGGGTGGGGTTACTATTGTCTCTTAGAAGATGATAAAGGTTGTCAGGTGCACCGCCCCGCAAGTAGCTGAATGTAAGACCTGACTTGTGAGGCTGGGCCTGAAGGATCAGTGGGGAGTTCTGCTATTGTACCAGCCTTCCTGCTACATAGCAGCCTCCCTGCCTGCTCAGCTCAAAGCCGTCTTGGGCTGGTGATAGAGTTTCCCAGAATTATGGTCCTGGGGGATTTCAATCTGCCATTCTTGGGGTTGGGCTTGGAGGCAGTTTGGGAGTTCATAGCCTCCATGACAACCATGGACCTTACCAGCTTATTGTGGGGCTGATCCACAGGGACAGGGGGCACACATTGGATCTGGCTTTTATTTCAGGGTGGTGGCTATGTGATCTGGAATTGGGGGATGTTGCCATCTGTCCCTTATCACAAACAGATCACTACCTGGTATCTCTGGAGTTTACCATAGCATCCTCCCCACTCCTATTTGAGGCAGGGCCTATTTGATCAGCCCACCTAAAGCACTTAATGGAACCCATTGGGTTTCAGAGAGAGTTTGGGGTTTTTCCTGAGGTTTTGATACATGGTTTGACTGAGACATTGGTCGCCACCTGGAATGAGGTAGCAGCAGCAGCCTTAGATCAGATTGTGCCTATGCAGACTCTCTCTGGGAACAGATCTCTAGTTTTCAGAGAGCCTTAGGAGGATGAAGCAACAAAAGAGATGCCCAGACTGCCACTGGAAAACTAGAAGCAAATCAGACCAGACATAGGTGAGAACCTATTTTAGAGCCTACCTTATGACAATAAGGGTGGCAAGAAAAGCTTATTTCTGTGCCCTTACTGTGTCCTGTATTGGCTAGCAGCCCTGTTCAGGGCGATCCAGTATCTTCTGGAGGGATTGGTGGAGCATCTTTGGGGTCGCTTTGAGGATTATTCTTGACATCTGGTAGATAAAATTGCTCAGATTTTCTCTGAGTTGGATTCCAGCTGGCAGGTCCTATGGAGGTGACTGAGGCACAGTTTTGTGATGTTATCTGGGAAGAGTCTGAGCCTTTTAGTCCAAAGGAAGTGGACAGGATCCTCGGAGCTGTAGATGCAACCACCTGTGTATTAGATCCATGCCCTGCCTGGTTGGTCAAGGCTGCCAGGGAGGGAACATATGGGTGGATCCATGTGGTGGCAAATGCATCTTTGAGAGAGGCTCCTGGCTCTGAAAGAGGCAGTGGTGCACCCCCTCCTCAAGAGGCCATCCTTGGATCCAGCTGATCTGGACATTTTCATCCAGTCTCCAACCTTCCCTTCTAAAGGAAGGTTTGAGAAGGTGGTCAGCCTCCACCTTCAGAGGGCCCTGGAGAAAGCGGATTATCTTTCCAGTCAGGATTCAGACTGGGGTATAGTATGGAGACAACTTTGGTTGATGACCTGTGGCAAGCTCAGGGTGGGGATGGTGCATCCATCCTGGTTGTCCTTGATCTCTTGGTGGCATTCAGTACCATTAACTATGGTATCCTTCTGGATCAGCTGAGAACGTTGTGGGGGGGGGGTGTACCATTCTGCAGTGGTTCTTCTCTGAAGCTGTTTCCAGTTGGTGTTGGTGGGAGGAGAGCAGCTGAGTCCTGGGCCCCTGCTTTGTGGGGGTGTCTCAGGACCTTACCCCCTCCTACCTTCTTTTCCATATCCACATGAAACTGCTGGGGGAGATCATTTGTCAGGCGAGGTATCATCAATATGCTGATGATGCCCAACTAAACCTTTCTGCCCCTGGCCAGCCAAGTGAAATAGTCAAGATTCTTTCCCAGTGCCTGGAGGCTGTAAAGGTCTGGATGGGGAAGAATAGGTTGTGGCTCGACCCTGCCAAGACTGAATGGTTGTAGGTTTTCAGACCCCCAGATCCAGGAGTTGGAGGCTTTCCATCTTTGGGTGTAGATGGAGTGACACTACCCTTTTCAGACTTGGTGTGAAATTGGGATTCTCCTGGACTCACAGTTCCTGCTAGAAAAGCAGGTGGCAGCTATAAGGTCTCTGCACAACTGTGCCTTGTGTACTAGTGCCCATTCCTGGAGTAGAAGACCCTGCTCATGGTCACTCATGCCTTAGTTACTTGCCTATTGGACCATCCAACATGCTCTACATGAGATGCTAGGAGTCGGGGGGGGGCATATAAATAAATAAATTAAATTAATAATAAGGTGGTCCTTGAAGATCATCTGGAAGCTTCAGGTGGTCCATCTCATTATGCCCATGTAACACTGCTATTCTGTGAGCTTCACTGGCTCCCAATAGGCTTCCTGGTGCAATTCAAAGTGTTGGTTATCACCTTTAAAGCCCTACATAGCATAGGACCAGGTCACTTGAGGGACTGCCTTCTCCCAAGAACATCTCCCTGCCCTGCATGTTCCCACAGGGAGGGAATGCTCCAGGTTCACTCTTTTAAATTTTGCCACCTTATGGGACCTAGGAAGCATGCCTTTTCTGTGGCTGCCCCTGTTCTCTGGAACAGTCTCCTCCCTGATACAAAACAGGCCCCAACTCTTCTCACCTTTAGGAAGGCTGTTAAGATCTGGCTTTTCCCCCAGACATTACGGGACAGTTGAACGTTGTGTTAAGGTACTTGGTCACCATTGGTATATTTTGTATTTTATATGTATATATTCTATATGTTGGTTTATTGTTTGTTTTTTGTTGTTGTATACTGCCCAGGGTCACATTGTTTGAGTCTGATAAACAAACAAATAAATAAATAATCCCAAAATATCTGAAAGGCACCTGGTAGGGAAAGCTGTCCTAGAGTGTTGGCACTTCCTTATAGTTAAATTACTTTGCATATTTGTGCCTCTTATCCGATGAATCTTCAGAACATTACACACTAATGAATACATAATTCTCACAATAACTCTTATATAAGAAGAGAGAATAACTGTCCCTCTTTTATGGAAAGAAACATACGGAAATACACTAGCTGACCTAAACGTAGAAAGGCTTAGGAACAAATAAATGCATGAATAACCAATGCACTGGTAAAACTTGGAATAGATCAATTGATTCCTCTAACTACCAGCTGTGTTGCTTAAGGCATTATTCTGCCTTAAACTGAAGTTCACTGAACTGCACAGAAGTAACTGTTTGCTGGATATGGTAAGTGTTTTCAGAAAGAAGTCTTTAACTACATGCATATGTGCAGTTGTTTACGTTAACATACCTACATGTAGAGAATTGATCTTAACCTCTGTTTTGTTTGTCAATTTTTTTCATGATGTTGGAGTTTATTACTTTTATACTACTATAAGTAGTATATTCCTGAGCTTTTCAAATAGTTTCATTGGGAATAGAAACTGAAAGCAATTAGAAATACATGAAAATAGGACTAAATTCTTACAGTATAATGGTGTTATTAAAATCCATTGAAACAGTGGCTAATTTTCCAAATAATGAGAACACAGAAATAAATCTCAACAAAATACTAGTAGTCCGTAACAGAATAAGTTAAAATTACTTGCTGACTTAAAATGAAGCTGCACATAAGGAAAGATAGGAAATGTAGAGTAAGATAATGCATGTTTAAGTTAAATTTATGTTAAGGAAGCTTATCTGTGGTTTGGTGTGAATTGAGAAAATGTGCTTTATGATGACAATCTAGAAGTGGAAACTGTAAACTAATGTTGCTTCATTCACTGTTTTTTCTGAATTTAATGATGGCTCTGATCACTCAGAGCCATCACTAAATTTCTAGAACTTGCTGCAACACACGTAGAAATAGATTTAAATAACAAGTCAATCATTTTCATTTTCTGCCCTTTTAGCAGAGAAGTAGATCTAAACCAGTTTTCTTTCATTAAGTGTTAAAACATGGCATGCAATTTTAAAATATGAAGTCTTAATCAACATGGCCATTAGTGGTGAATACTTAAATAACTTAGCAGACCACCAGTTGCTGACTTCTGTGCTGATTCGTAATGTGTTTTGTTTGGTTTTGCTTAGCATGATGTGATTCATGGTTTGTGGCATAGTGTGTTCCTTTTTTAAAACATTTTATTTAGCATGTCATTCAGCTCAGCCAATGATTTATTCAAGAAATGCAAAATGTAGACCCAGTTAGTGTCTTTGGAACTGATCAAAATTAATCCAAGTGTGAGAAGTTAGGCACTCAGAGGATTGTGATATAAGCTTCTGGAGGGTCATGAATTAAGGTGAAAATCATATGCAACATGGGAAAAAATTATACTATATGGAAAAGGAATTATGCATGAATGAACACATGTCAGATTTTGTTCAAAATATCCAATTTGTTCAAGCTATCAGACATTATTTTTGCAATTCCTATTCCTATGACTTAGTCTTGTGTAAACCCAGGTAAGTGAATGGAGGATGTGCAGCAAGAGTGTTAAATGGAATTGAATGTCTTGTTAATTTCTGAAACTTTCAAAATTTTCCAGAAAACTAAAAATTTATATCCTACCTTTTAGCTACTGCTCTACACCTGTGAAACCTTTCATCCCCAGTGACTGTGAGATGTGAAGAAAGTTAATGTTCTTTTCGTTAAAGTAAAGGGAGTGCAGCCAATCCTTTGACCACATCCTGCTGTATTGGTTAAAAAAGCAACTTTCATTCTATAAATACTCTGCATATACCAAGTTCTCATTATGAAGGAACAAAGTGAGGAGGAAGTTCACCAGTTGAGGTGTAGCCACAGATGATAATGTATTTCTTTCTCTTCTTGAGGCCTTGCTGATACTGAAAGCTATTACAACAGATAAATTATTCTGGGCCCACTCAAGTTTATTTTTAAGACCATAACATTAGCCTTCCTGGCCCTGATACACAAGATGTTCTACTAGATGGCATTTATAATATCTGTGCTTCTTTGTTGGAAGCAGATATGGGCAACATGCTGAATTTCACTGTTATTTAGTACACTGGAGCTGGGAACTGTTAGGGACTCTGCAAACAGAAGGGGTTTTTTTGCTAAGTTGGAAAAATGTTCATTTGACTTTCCTAAATTGGATTATTTGGGTTACTGGATATATACAGAGAACATACAAATGGATCCTGCAGAAGTACAACAAATATAAAAGTACAACATCATACAAAATGTGAATGAAAAGGTTGTCCAGCATTCTCTGAGCTTTGCAAATTTTTACTCAAAGTTCATCTCTAACTTTGCAGAGCATACAAGACCACTTTTTCAGCTTCTAAAAAGGGATGTAAGTTCAAAAGCCCTACTCAAGAGCAAACAGTATTGCAGGACTTGAAAATCCTTTTTTCTTCTCAGCTGCTGCTCAGACATCCTGACACCTCTCCTCCCTTTATTTTACAGACATGTCAGACACAGTGTTAGGAGACATTCTCCTCCAGGCTCTGGAGGTAGGGGTGGGGTGGGATCCCTGTCATTTGCTTTTTCTTCTGGATTGCTTCTTCCAGATGAAAGGAGTGGTGGCATTTTCAATAGAATTGGTTGCAGGGTCCTAACAGTGGAGAGCTTTCCTACAGGGAGCAATCAGTGTGAATCTGAGTATTTATTTATTATTATTTATTATTCAAATATAATTACCGCATGAGTATGATCTTCCACACTCATCCCTACCTACTACAATTCTAAAACCAAGCAACCTTACCTCCTCCCCAGAGATTAGACCTTCCAGAAAGGTTGGGAGCAGGGAGACAGGCAGTAGATTTGCTAGATCAAATTAGGTTACAACAACAGATGGCATATGTCAGGTCTCAGATGGATGTTCTCCAGAGAGTTCCACAGAGTGATTCTTTGCATTTCTTTATGCATGATGGATAGTTGTTTCATAATGATCATGTATATGCTCCCTTTCCTTGAAGGAAATAAGCATTGCAATAAAATTGTTGGACCATGGGGGAATGTTTAAAATTTTGCACTGAGTACTCAGAGAGTTCTAGTGGCCAAGAGTGACAGCAGAAGTCAATGATTATGTTTCATCTTATATTTGTCACTGGGCCAAGACTGTTTCTGGAAGGCCAGATGGTTTACTTTGGACCCTTCTTTCACCATGGGACTGTGGGATTCTGTTTCAATTGATTTCATTTCTGAACTTCCCCCTCAACAGGGTTATGTGATCATTTGTGTGGTAGTCAATTTGTTTACCAAGACAGCTCATTTTATTATTAGGACAGTACTTGAGGTGTCTGTACTCTTGTTTCTTGCAGAATTTGCATATAACAACTCAATACGTTCATCCATAGGCACGTCTCCTTTTCAAGTAGTCTGTGGCTACCACCCCACATCTTGCCCTCCAGAACTCCGGCATCTGCTGTTCCTTATGCTTTCTGCATGAGAGATAATCTGCTCAACAATTTCAAAGGAACAGCTAGATTTGGCAAAGGTTGTATACAAGTTGGCCACAGGCACACACAGGCAAGAGGGAACTAAGATTACAGTGGGCTTTGGTGTGGCTTTCCACCAAGTTTTTACCTTCTACCTGTCTGCCTGAAAAACTGGAGTCAAACTTCCCAGTTGCCCAGCAAATTAACCCAGTGGTTTTTTATTTGCGATTAACTGCTTCTATGAAGATTCATTCAGTCTTCCATTAGGCACTGCTGATTCATGAGGAGCCCTCATGGCCCTTGCATTCTAAAAATGCTTTTCCCTCCCCCTCTTGTACTGGTGGACAGGAAAGATGATTATGAAGTGGAGTATACCTGATTTGAGATGCAGGAGAAAATGACTGGAACATCTGATTCACTGGAAAGGCTACCCTGAATCTGAGAGGTTCCGTCTGAATTCATAGGATAGGAATCCTTCCTCTGGATTATTTTCCACAATTGTGTGAATGTGCTTTTAACTTTGGTCTATGCTTTCTAATGAATGATTAAAGGTGCCCAAAGCTTCAACTTAGAAACAGAACCATGGCTAAGTTTTGTACAACATATTACGGTAGGATGACTAATATTTAGATGATCCAGACTATTAAACCATAACATGATTTATCTGTTTCTGCTTGACATGTTACATGAACAAACAAGATTGTATTTCTTTTACTGACATTTAGCATCTTGTATGAGTAGTCCTGGCCATGGTTATTCATGGTCATTCATACCAGCCAACCCAGGGCTTTCAAAGTAGGCAAGGTCAAGAAAGAGGCATGGCAGGAATTCTAGGAATGCTGTAAAGTAGAATAACAGAATCGTGAAAGCCTGTCTACTCCATCTTATACCAAACAGAATCAAGGCAGGGACTGAGAAGTATTTTCTGAAAAACTCCCCTTAATGATGCACCCATTCCTCATCAAGGTGAGGTCCACATTCCTTCACAAAGGCTAAGAGAGATCCAGTGATAAGGAATATATGATTACATGGCATGTTACCACATTTGTTTGCTTGTTTGTTTGTTTATTCCTCTAGCTCCAGCTCTCATTTTTTTTTACCATTAAGAAAAAGAGAGAGTTTAGTTTACTGTGGAGGCCCACCAGTAAGCCGTTCAGTGGCAGTGCATTGAAGCACTATCGTATTTTACACCATGTATGTGCAACAGATAGCATCAACTTCAGCACTGCGTTAGAAATCTTTATTTATTGATTGATTGATCAAATTTAGCCACCACCCATCTCCTTCAAAAGAGGGACTCTGGGCGGTTATCTTGTCTTTTGGACAATTGTAGTGGTGCACAGTTCATGCAAACTGTATAATAATCGTTGCTTGGTAGAACATGTACTGACACAGTCACTATGGTGAGGTGTAAAACTGCTTCTTCATGCAACTTCTTGGTGTAAACTAGTATTTTAATATTATCCAGTGTCGTTGAGTAATATCTGTTCTCCTCTTGTTTTAATGATTTTTTTTTTAAAAAAACTGTGAGCCGGCAGTAATTTTTTCCCCGTTTTTATACAGCAGTTAATACATATAGTTGCTTTAAAAAAATAATAAATAGTGAAAACAATGATTGTATTCATTTTAGTTTTATGTGGTACCTCCTGGGATTTAGCTTATGGCATTATTTTATTACTGGGTTTTGTTTTTTGTTTTTAAAATCTGGTTCAGAAAGAACATCCAGGCAGTATAGACAAAAGCTCCCATCTTCCTGCAGAAACTGAAATGTTGCTTCCCTGAGTTACAGTGTTTAAAAACAACTATAAAGTGCAATGAGAAAAAATTACCATGGAAATATAGCAATACAGTTCCCGGGCCTATTGCTGGTGACGGTTGCAATAAAGCAGAACGCAGAGCTACTCAAATCAAGCTGCAAAACAAATTGAATTCCAAATTAGTAGCCTTACGAAAATAAACAGAGGTAAATGTTGAGCACTGAGTATATGAAATGTAACAGCAGACACTGTTGACAATGGGAACAAGTGAATAATGTTAAGTGTGCTGAGCTTTCTCTGTAATTCTGTGAATTGGACCTTCTCCATTTCAGCAGGATTTTTACCTTTTTTGGTTATAAGGTATTTGAAATTCTGCTCATTAATATTTCTCTGTTTAAAAACTAAATATAAGTCAGTAGTAAGGAATACTCATAATGCAATCAGATTTGAAGCTGCTTTTCTTCGTATTAATCGGAGGCCAGTCGGCAATCCTCTGCTAGTGTTTTTCTCAGAGGCAATAAATGAAAGAAATATGTCTTTTTAAATTTTATAAAACTCAAAGAAATGGTTTTAAACAGCTTTTCTTCACCTCCTATAATTATTTATTTTCAAACAGTCCTTCAGGGTAATGTTCCGTTTTCTTATTTCACACTCCTTTTTCTCATAAATGAACCATCACTTCAATAAATCATTATGAAAACAGAGACTAACACAAACCCTGAAAGGTTGAAAGATTTATGTAACACATTTATGTTTTCCATTTTCTCATTCTGGTACTCTGCTGCTAAAGCTAAGCTAATAAAAGCTGCTATTAATATTTCCTGTTGCCTAGCAACCACAGAGAGGGAGTAATAGCTATAGCTAGAAAAATAGATGACCGATAAGGAAAAATTCAATTCTTTTATTATCTCAAGGGAAAATGGGCTTTTACTGGAACATTATGATGTACGAGTACAAAGTTGAATACAAAGGATTTTTCTCATTTTTAAAAAATGAACATTATTTTACCTTTGCTAACTCTCTTTAAGTTGTCCTCCCTCTTTCCCAGTTTAACTGAACAGCCCCCACTAATATTCTCATTGTAATTAATTTGGCATGTTCATTTGGAAACTTTTCTTTCTCTCTCGCTCTCTTTCCCTTCTTCCCCCCTCTTTCTGTTCTTTTTCTTTTTTCTTTTTAACCTAGGGGTGTGCAATTACTTGCTTGTTATATTTTTCTCCAAGCTGAAATTTGCAACATGACATCTAGTTGTTTTTATGTGTTAAAAATATATCATTCTCAACAGCAGAAATAAATGGTTGAGTGAAACTACTTTTTCTTTGTTATGCATTCAGGGTGAATGTGTTTGTGTCTTCTACGACAGGTTTTACTTGACCTAAGTCACTTCTGTAAACTGTGAAAGATACTTTTGTGATATTTGAAATCCATCTACAGTATAGTGGGGAATGATAAAGGACTGTATTCAAAATATTTATTATCCCTTACTGGCTCAAGAGAAATGCTGGCTTTCAAACTCCACAGAATTCTTATGTCGATGAAGATTCTCAGTCATCCAGGTGGAATTGTCTGTAGGCTGAGTCATGGCAACTGGATTTCTTTCTTTTTGGTAGAAACGTTTCGCTGCTTGTCCAAGCAGCTTCTTCAGTCTGGGCCAAGGTTGGTAAGGGGACCCCATATATGTCTTCCAGGGTGGCTGCATTGTCCCTACACCTGAATGGCTGTTAATTGTGCCATGGAGGTGTGGATTGTCTTTGTGATGTCTTACTCCTAGAGCCTTTGTTCATCCCCAAGTGGATCGTTAAGAGTGGCCTTCCTGGTGGTCTTAATCTTCCTGGGGACTGATGAAAGGGCAGCATGAAAAATGGGGGACAAGTTGTGTCTGAGGCCTCTGCCTCTATTGAGGGAAGGATTTTCCACTTTGGCATGAATAGATTCATTAACCGCTCTCTCAAACCACCTATCTTCTCCGTCCAAAATGTGAACATTGTTGTCCTCAAATGAGTGTCCTTTTTCTTTTAGATGAAGGTAAACTGCTGATTCTGGTCCTGTGGTGTTGCTCCTCCTGTGTTGGGCCATCCTCTTGTGTAAAGAATTCTTCCACAGAATTCTTATTTAAACCTCTGTGTACATGTAGTTTAATCGACAATTATCACTGGAGGTAAATGAGAAGCAACTTTTTTCTATCCATAGTCACTCCATGTACTGTAGGGTTTTCTAGGCCATAAGGATGTTCTTAGGAATGTGCTGAAGTCTCCTTGGTTTGTTGTGTCAGGAGACTTCAGTGTCAATGAAGCTGCCCAGGAGCAGCTAAGGACATTGTGGTCTCCATATCAGTTAATGTCTGGCTTCACTCATTTAGCAGGGCATACTCTGGATCTGTTTTTCTCTGTTGCTGACAGTGATCTGGGAATGAAGGACATTTCAGTAGTTCATTTGCTAATGAGATTTAGCCTTATTGGGATTTGGAGTCTCTGCAGGGTGGCAGACTAGTAAAGACAATCGGATCTAGATGGCCAGTAGATAGGAATAGTTTCCTGAAATCTCTTGGATATCTGAATTCTGTTGTACTGGATATTCTCCACCATATTCTATTCTTGTCCAAGATTTAGCTCAAGTTGTTTCTTGAAGAGGCTTCAGGTCTGATCCCAGGGTAGGGATTGTTGTGTTCCATTGATAAAATAGATGAATTGGTTACTGGCCTGTTGTCAGGCACAATAAGACCATATTTTGAAAGAAAGCTCCTGGATTTTAAGTTCTGTAGAAGATAACCTTTTTTTGGTGCCACAACAATCAGAGGTAGTCTTGACAGAAACCTGGGAGAAGATGTCTCTTTGATAAATGCTCTCCTGCTCTAACGTTTTCCTTAGGAAAATGCATCATTTTTCAGTTAAGATGTTTATTGCAAGTTATGAAATGGTAGTGGAAGCAAATAACAATACAGCATTTCTATAATCTCCTCTTGTCCCGACTAACCAAAACCTTAGAGGTTTTAGCTTTTGAGATGCGTTCTGTGTAAAGGCTTTTAATGAAAACACAATGCAAATATTTCATTTTAATACCTTATCAAATAGCTTGATAAAATGATGTCTTCCCACCATTGGTTGTGCATATTACTGAGTCCTTCTGTCCAGTTTATCTTTATCATTCAAAGCTTTCTTGGCAAGTTCTTGGAAACTGATGAGGCACAGAAGGTACTTCCAAATTCCAGGCTTCCTGCTCCAACTGATTTTTAAAAATATTTTTAAAGCCTTATTTAAAAAAAAAAAATGAGAAGCTGACATATTGGAAAGTACTAGATTCCAGAAACATATTTATTTCCAGTAATTCCTGAGGCCCCAAATGGGCCATATAGGCTTTCTTATAAAATAAAAATGATGAGCAACTTTAGTACAATAATTTGTTTAAAAATGTTTCCAGCTTTTCAGAAAAAGAACAAAAATAAACAAGTAGTAGGGGAAGTTCTCTGGGTGGTGGACTACAGGATTTGGGAATGGAAATTGGGAGTCCTTTATATGAAACATATCAGTCCTACATATAACAGGGGAAACCTCTGGAGAGCCACTGCTAGTCGAGCTAATGCTAAACTAGATGCACTATTGATGTTACAATAATGGCTGGTTAGCTGCAAAGTCATTAACAATTGTACTAAAACGTGGCCCATAATTTGCCAGCATCAACTAATTAAAGGCTAGGTATATACTTAGTATTTATTTATCTATTTAATTTATATATATATATATAAATATACATAAAGCTTGACGCAGAGAAAGATCTTATGATATACAATGATATGGAATTGTCATATATTGTAGTTCTAACACAAAAAATCTGGCCTGAAGCAAGTACAGCAGTGATCAAGATTATCTTGGAATAAGATTTTATCAGGATTTTATCAAAATTTTCAATTGTTTTTATTGTGAACCGCCCAGGGTCCCCTGTGTGGGGGAGATGGGTGGTGATAAAAATCTGATAGATAGATAGATAGATAGATAGATAGATAGATAGATAGATAGATAGATAGATAGATAGATAGATAGATAAAGATAGCTATTTGTTAAGATGCTCATTGAGCCCATAGATAGCTGGATATATGCACTTCAGCATGGAAAGATACATTTGTGTAACATGAGTTGTGTCTGTGGCTCATTCTGTATATTATTGTTATTGTTGTATGTTTGCATAGCCATTCATTCCATTGTATATACCAGTCTTCTCAAATTGATGCCTTCCAAACATGTTACAACTAGAATTTCTAAAGGCCATAAAACAAATCTGAAGGCTATTGGGTTGGGGGTCTGATATACATCTGCCACTGCAAAAGGAAAAAGAGGAAAAGAGAAGATAGGGAATATTTTTATAGGGTATTGGGAAAAGGTTCAATAAAAATACTTTGTTACTTTCTCTCAACATTAGTTTGACCGTATAAGAATAGTAAAAATTAATATTCTTCGTAATTTGCCCTTTCTTATTTGGTTATAAACTTTTGCAATACTAAGGAGTGCTTTACAACTGGCAAGGCAAGTTCTTCAGTTCAACAGTGTTCATGGATGCCAGTTATTGTTTGCCGTAATCATTGCCTTTTAGTCTGCTATCAAAATGTGATTCTCATACATATTTTGTGAATCATATTCACAAAATATGATTCACACACATGTTCAAGATAATGAAGCCTGCTGCCTCTTCTACCCGGCACACATCAGGTGGAATAAATATTGTATTTTGCAGTCTATGGCATCTCCTACCATTAGGCATTTGCAAAATGGCATTCATTCACTCTTGTTCTATATGTATGTGCATTTATCTATTTGTAGTAGTTTAAAATATTAGTGATTATAAATGCAAAATATATCCAGAGCAATTATCAGAGCCATAAATAAGTTGTTTGTCTAACACCAATGAGGTGGTTCATTGGGAACAGAGGCATGTACATATTAGCAGTGTAATTAAAATATCAATTACACTGTGTTGACAGTTTGCCAAATAGCTGGCTTTTGTGCACAGTAAACTTAATCATTCCTAAATCTGTTCAGAAGTCATGATGCAATCCTGGAAAACTGAACTGGTACAAGATAATAAAATTTGTTAAGGCACATTTCCAGTGTACCTCCCTGTAATGGCTCTGTGTTCCAACTGTATGCTGGGTATTGTGTACTGAAAATTATTTTTTTTAATCTACACATCGTACTGTTGAAAAAAAACAATTTAATCTTGGCAGAAAGAGACTGAAGATTTATTTTATGCATACTTCTTTTGTTTCCTACATCAGGATGATAACAATTCTGGTTTATATAAGCTGGTTTTATGTTCAGTTTTGGTATTCAGTAGAAGGATGCGGTATAAATAAAAGATGATATAAATTAGGAATACTGTAGCAAATAAAAATCTGTGAATTGCTAAAGTAGAAGAAATAAATCCAGTATGAGGAAGCTTTAGAAGAATAGCATAAAATAGATGGAAAACAATTATATAGAAAGTAGTTTGATTAATAAAATAAAGCATGTATATGTATATAATACAAGTTATATAATATAGAGAAATCTACAGTACATGTGGAATATAAATCAAAATACATAGATAAGAACAGTGGATCTCTCAAATCCTAAGTATGCATGCATGCATGCATGCATAAATAAATAAATGAATGTGAGGAAATGTATGCATAACTAAGTTGCATGTGCAACATTTGTTATAATTTGGTCTACATTTATTCTAAAATTCTAACATGTTAATTGTAATGTTCTAATATGTTTTTGAAAGAATAATGGATCAAGTTTGTTTGTTTTTAATTCTAGTGGTACAAAACAGAAAGCTGTTATATGTAATAGGGAAATACATGCAGCCCTTATGTTTTGTCAAAGGGTAGGGACATAGGGAAAGCAATTGTGTATACAGGTTCCTCCAACTGTGCCAAAGAGATGCTTAGTGGTATATGAAATCAACATTACCCTATTTTTTGGACAGCTAGGTGCTTGTGAGGGCATTCATATGGCTACACATAAATAACCCAGAACTTTTATGCTTTTCTAAAGAAACATAGCAGTTTGCAATTTAATATTTTGAGGTTTGAATGCAATATATCTTCTTCTTTTCACCTCACTGCATAATTTCATTGCCAAAAGAAACACACATATTTTGTTTTTATTGGAATTATTCTCCATTTCTGCAGTAATATTTAGCTGCTAATAATTACCAGTGCCTGTGGTTTTCAAGAACACTGTGCCCTGCTTTCTCTTGATAATTTATTATAACTTTTAGTGAACCCGATACCAATATGGCTGTTCCACGGAGGTGGGATTTGTTGCCCGACTCCTCAAATTGTAGGAATCAAAATAGGAGCTACGCTTCCATATTTTTCCTTCTGGAGATCTGCAATCTGATGCTAGTTTTGCACCGGTGAGATTTGTTTATCGACTGAGGGCAAATGGTGATGTGCTTTTAGCAACACAAAATAGTAAAATGTTGAAATCTTAAAGAATCTAAGAACTGAAAACTGGATGCTAAAGGAATCAGAGGGTTATTGTAATGGGAAAGATGGAGGAGTGTCACAGTTACGGCTCGCTGAATGGTCCAGATATGCTGTTGCTGAAGCTATGGAGAAGATGAAAATCAGTGAGTATTTTATAATTTGTAAGTTTTGCAAGTGGGTTTTCCTTCAGCAGCATGTCATAGGCTCAGGAGAGATTGAATTTTGTTTTATAATTTGTAAGGATAGGTGACCTTTGAATAATGAGATGAAAGTATTCATTTCTGGAGTCATTTTTTCCCCCCCTGTAAACATGTTGTGGTTGGTATTTAATTGTTTCGGCTGAAGATTATTTATGCCTTTGTTTGACATTGCCAACTCTTAGCACCTCTTCAACTTAGATATAGCAATAATAAATAATACATAATTCTAGTTTTCAGCTCAGAAGCTCTGCTTCAACATCTTCTAAACTTGTTTTAATGGAAATTTATGCAGAAATAACATTGCTTTTTGAAAACATTTTGCATAAGCATCTTCACTGTTTAAAAGTGGAACACTGCATTTCTATATATATAGTACAGAATGGAAAGACAGTCTGAGTGCTATTGCTGTAAAAATGCACATTGGATAAGAGAACTCAAAGGAATGGAATTTTCTTTGCTCTTTGTTCAGGCATAGAGATTGGTTTACCCTCCCAAGTAAACCAAACAGGAAACACGACCAGATGAGCTACCTCTACTTTATTGCTAGGCTACATAAACAAAATCTTGCAAGTCTGAAAGTACGAATCTCCTGCCATCCCTATTTACTGCCTAACCAGTTAGAGTGGGTCCTTTCTCTGCCCATTATTCAGTTGCAGACTCCTCCCTCTTTTATCAAATCATTTCCTAGGCAGCATCTCTTCCCCACATCTTCCAAGGTCATTCTCACATTCCATTACAGATTGTGATGACTACATGGAGATGCAGGTGTACATGCACCTAGGAGTATTTTTTTTTAATTTAAATTTAAACATTTTAGAAGCAAATAATAGTGCTTAAAATAAAGGAAAATATTTCTTTATAGAGTACATATTTCAAAGCATTCTGAAAACAACTATATACATTCTCTCTTCAGTCAATTCTAGAAGAAAGGGTTTCCAATTTGATACTCTTCTCCCCACCCCTCCAAAAAAGTGTCCCGTATCTGTTACTCACTTTGAATTTATCTTGTGGATAAATGTATACCATTTTTGCAATTGGCAATTATATGGATTATTCTTCCACAGTACATTCCAGGACTAGGCAGACAATCCATGTTAAGACTCTGGTTTGTTGGATTAGAGGGGCTGAATTTTTTGCGTCTGACTACGGTCTCATTCAGACCAGACTCCCATCACATTTGCATTGGGAGTGGGGAGACAATTGAAACTAAATGAAAATGGGGCATATAAGGAGCCCTAGTTCTGATCAGGACTACTACTCAGAGGAAGGTTAAAGGTACCCACCCATCCAAGCATATACACACACGCATATAAGAAGCCCCTCTGCCAGCATGTTGTTTTGGGCTGCCTCTACTTAAATCTTAGGGACGCAGTGGCGCTGCTGGTTAAACCGCTGAGCTTGCTGATTGGAAGGTTGGCAGTTCAAATCCGCATGACGGGGTGAGTTCCCGTTGCTAGTCCCAGCTCCTGCCAACCTAGCAGTTCAAAAACATGCAAATGTGAGTAGATTAATAGGTACCACTTTGATGGGCAGGTAATGGCATTCCATTTAGTCATGCTGGCCACATGACCATGGAAGTGTCTACGGACAAACGCCAGCACTTCAGCTTTGAAATGGAGATGAGCACCGCCCCCTAGAGTCGGACACGACTGGACTTAATGTCAAGGGAAACCTTTACCTTTACCTACTTAAATCTTACTTTTTAAAATGTCATTCATGCAGTTGCTGATTGCATGGATGATACAGTACCATTTGTGATTAGGCCATCAATGGGGGCTGATAATAATTATGTTAGTTAGGAAGACAATAATATTATTGTCAACACATTATTTTGATTAATTCCCTTGCTATTGATGTATATTTTGTATGTGGGAAAGTTTGAAATCGCTTTCTTTATTTTTCTTTAATACAAGTCACACTACAGTTTGAGTGCCTCTTTTTTGCACTGCTTTATGTACCTTGTGGAACTTAAGTTGTACATTTCATAGAAAATAGAAGAATAATGAAACTGCTCTCTGAAGTATGTATATCTAAGTCAAGTCCTATCTTGAATAATGAGAGTTGGCTGTCCAGGCAAAACAACTATGATACTAGAGAAAAGTAGGAAAGTTTGAGATAAAGAAATGATGTTCCACATGCAACACATACAATAGTCAGTCATGAAATGCATCCAAACGTTTTTCTCTAGCCTTTCTGCTTATAAAGGTCAATGTTGTGCCCTATTTTGCGGCTCACTTATACAGAATCCTATTACTAAGCTTCCTTTTACACCTTGGACATTGTTTGGCTTGTCATCAAGAAAGGAGGAATTGTATTGCTACAATTCTTCAACATGCATAAAAAAGGCCAGTGTCATACTTCTCACTTATCTCTTAGCGCAGTGGGCATTTTCATTATAGATGGAGACTGGTCTGCAACCTGCTCAAGCCAGCTGTCATACACTTTTGGTGCCCTTAGAGATAAGCAGTCCCCAGTAACAACACCCCTTCCCTGCATCTGCATGCTACGTGCAAACCAGCCTTTTGTGGAGATGATCAAAGAGGAAGCATACAGTTAAATCCTTTTACTTTCACACAGTATAATGTATTGTGCAGTCGAATTGCAATCTAAGATAATGGGTTGTCTCTTTTTAAAATGTGAACGTTTATGGTATTTGTGGAATATGAACTTTTGCCATAACAGCTTCATATCATATTGATATTATACAATTTTCTCTGAACTTAAGAACGTTACTCATTCTTGCGAACATATCTCAACTATGTTTCTCTTTAATTCTATGTTACGGGATTTTCTTTTTCTTTTGCATACATGAATGCAAGATCATATGTTTGCTTATTTAGGAGTCATTGGCCTGACTCTGAATGATTTTCTGTCTCCAAACATAACAAATGCAGTATCTGCCTGATTACCTGTATAGGAAAATTATGTCACATTTTTTATATCAGGTTTGAGTAACTAATCTAGGAAGAATTGCACCACTTAGATTGCACTGGAGATAGGATTAGAAATTGGTGATTAGTAAGGCTGAACAGCACTTGGAAATAATTTGGGAAAGGTGCTTCAGGGTGCATGGGCATGTGACCATTGTACCTGTCTCCAACTCTTTAAAGTAGTGACATCTTTTTCTGAGATCATATGGCTACCCTTTGCAGTTGCCATCTGATCCCAGAAAAAGAAGTGGTTGATTTTAAGAGTTGCAGATAGGTGGTATGTTTGCAACCCCACACCCTGAAGCACATTTTTGGAATCAAAACTGAAGTATTGCACTGCCCATGTAATTAAATTAAGGATAGGCAACTGATGATACAGGCTGGGTTGGCAGAGGCTAGACTAAAATAGGCTGGGAAAGTCTGCGGTTCTGCATGTTGTAGGAACCTGGCCATTGTCTCATCGTGTTTTGTGGAACCAAACCCACATGTTACATAGTAAAATACTGTGTTTTAGTGGCACAACAAGTTATATGAACACAGCATACAGAAAGTTATAATCTGGGATAATGGTTTAGCATGTTGTATAAACCCAGCCATAGATTCAGTGAAATTCCCATCTGCCACTAGCACAACCTCCTTCATTTTGGACAAATTCCAGCACTGCTTGAGAAGCTTACCATTTGTTTAAGGCAGTGGGTTGTAACCACCAGGGGACTGAGAGCAACTTGGGGGCAGGGCATCACAATTTTTTTTTTTCAAAGCTGCTAACTCATGTGCAGGCAAAGCACATGAAACATTGTGACAACTCACAGCCATGTTGCCTAGGCAGGCTTGCACAGGTAAAGCGGAAATAAAGCCTGAACACATTTGAAAGCACTACCACTTTGCTTGCATAAACCATCTGTTGTATTCATCAGGCAGGACCCACAGATGTATGTTTGGTTTCTGGGATTCATAGTATTGAAAATTTGAGATCTTCTGATTCTGTAAGACTTTTTTTTTTAATTGAGGGATGGGAAAGTCTCCTGGATTGATTTTATCTAGAGTGGGCAGCCTTAGATGGGCATTGCATGGATTTGTACCTATTATTTTTTCCCTAACTATTGTTTCAGGAGAGAGATACTGTCTTAAATTCAGAGTTGTTTCCTTTCAGTAACTGCATAATGTGTTTTGATTTGGAAGACCCTGTAAAAGTGGGGAAAAACTCTTCAGGCCACTAAGAAGCATACACTCTCTGAGCTTCCTCTCTTACATGTGCACACAGAATTTTTTTTTTAACACAATAGTTTGTTTCCTTTGTGATGGAAACAGAGGTGACTGCCTTTACCAATCAGAATATCAATTTAGATCCCTTTTGAAGATTTGGACTTCGTTGTCTGCAATGGTTGACAGGAATGGAATTTTTTCGAGTAACAGTTTTCCTCATTCACTTCTGTTTTACTTTTTCAGTGAAGTAGAAAAGTCACAGAATAGAAGGCATTTACTCAGTCATCAAGAGCTCAGCTCTGCTACTTTATCCTGAACATTTGGATGTATGCTTGATGCTGCACAGTGAAAACTAAATGTTCATGTTGATTTTTCTTCTCCTCTGTGAATGATAAGATTTTTGTTTGTTTTTTTTGGGTATTTCAGTCAGGCATTGCTTTATCATACTCTGGAAGCATGACAGAATGATTTTGCATTTTGCAGGCAGTGTGCATATCAAGAAAGGAGGAAGCGAATTCTGGTCAGGATCATTTTGTGATCTATATTTTAATGAGGAAGTCTGCCCTTCATATTTGTTTTCGTAATTTTCATTAAAGATTTTAATTATAGTAATAAAAGTGAATACAAACTAAATTCAGAAAAAGAAAAAAGAAAGGAAAAAGGTGCAAAGAAAGAAAAAAAGAAAAAGAAAAAAGATTTAAAAAGAAAATATGTAAAGAAGTAACTTCCAATCTTCATCACAAGAAGTAAAAAAAAAAATTTGATAACTTTTCACCCCATATAAGGTTACAAACATAATATCTCTTCTTCCCATAACCCATGCCTTAACTATATGCAAATCCATAAATCATCAACTTTTCACTCCTGGTGTCAGCAGAAAGTCTGAAAGGGTTACCAGAGCTTTACAAAACACATGTCTTATTTTAACCTTAATCAAATAGACCAACTCTATATTCCTTCCTTTTACTTCTAACAATCTTGATCTTTAATTCATTCAGATGTTGTCGTAGGATTTGGTCTGTCTTCAATTTTTTTTTCCGCATCATAGAGGCTTATTCGAGGCTTTAACACCTTGAGGCTTTAACACCTCTTTTTAAATCCAGTAAAAAGTCATCATCCAGGTCATTGTATTGGTTTGTCATTTGTATTTCCACTTTGATTTTCAAAGGTTTAACCAGCTTCTTTTGTAAATCCAGTAAAAAGTCCTTATCAGGGTCATTCTCTTGGCTTGTCATTTGTAATTCCACTTTATCTGCCTTGTCTATCTTGTAATCCACACTTTTTAAATTATCCAGCATTTCTAGTTCGAGTATTTCTGCATCAAATTTAATATCTCTTGAGCTTAGTCTATCCATAGAAGCAGACATCATTGCTGACATTTCTGATATTGTAGCTACTAATGTCTGGCCCCATTCTTTGAACATCTGCTGAAGTATTTCAAATGTTATAGCGTTTTGTATCATTTTGTAAATCCTCACACTAACCGAAAACTAAAGGCATTTACACTTCTTTCACCCCCCCTTTCTGCCTGGAATCTTTAGTCCTCTCTATGTCTAATTTCTGAAATCATAAAATCTCCAATTTCTGTTTTGACTTAAAATAGACAAAACATTCTGGTTCCCACAAAATGTTTATTTTATTTAATTATTTCCACAATCTTATAGTAAGTTTCAATGTTCCAAAGTTGTCTGGACCCTTAATTCATTTATAACTTTCTTAGATCAAAATCTTATTTAGCTTTTTGCCATTTGTTTCCAATTCTTCAAATTCTTAAATTTATAGTTAATTTTTCTTTTGTTCAAGAAGAAAGGTAAACTCATCAGGCGGCTTTTTAATCTTGTCATTCCAAAGAGCTCTAATAGTCTTAGAATAGTAAATAAGCAATTTCTAAAAGTGATTAGAAAGTGAGGTTTGCAAACTCAGTGTTCTTTGAAAGGCTCTGCCATGGCTGTGAGCATGATGGCTGATCCCTTCGTTTCCTGGCTCTCAGACCCATGGGAGACCACTGTCCTGCAGTCTCCTCTACTGGAGCAGCCATCCAGAGCACATGTGGGTGATTTCCCATCCTCTTCTTATCCAGAGAGGTTCTGAAGGACTGATCTACTCACCAGTTTTTTGGTCTTTGCCGCAGTCATCATCTCCATCTCTGTGAGACTTATTTAGTTTGCCATGCCTCCACTGGAAGTCCCTGTTCAAATTTGGGAATGGCTCAAATGTCATATCCCTATTTTTGTTCATTACAAACAGATGGCTTTATCTGTGAGAAGCATATTGGCTTGGATCCATATTTAAGGATAGATTTATTGAAATCAAGGCACTTAAGTTAGCCATGACTGAACCTCATTGATTTCAGTAGATCTGCTCTAAGATGTGACTAACTCTGCACCCAACGTATAATCTTTATACAAGTGCAATTTCATGACACCTTAAATAATGTTAACACAGAAAATAACCTACAAATATGAGTATTCTTTTTATAGCACTACATTCATCGTGACTCACATGCTGCCCATCGTATCTCCAGAGGATCCCCTACATCCTCCAAGTCTTCTCCCTTCTTGAGCAGATTTGGGGGATGTACCTGAAAGAGGATAGGGATAATCTGTTGCATTGGCAGATACAGTTTTGTTAATGGCATTTAAAAATAAACACTTATTTTATAATGTAGTATACTTGAAAATTCTGAGAGTGCCTTGGACTGCAAGAAGATCAAACCAGTCCATCCTCCAGGAAATCAAGCCAGACTGCTCACTTGAGGGAATGATATTAAAGGCCAAACTGAAATACTTTGGCCACATAATGAGAAGACAGGACACCCTGGAGAAGATGCTGATGCTAGGGAGAGTGGAGGGCAAAAGGAAGAGGGGCCGACCAAGGGCAAGGTGGATGGATGATATTCTAGAGGTGACGGACTCGTCCCTGAGGGAGCTGGGGGTGTTGACGACCGACAGGAAGCTCTGGCGTGGGCTGGTCCATGAAGTCACGAAGAGTCGGAAGCGACTAAACGAATAAACAACAACATACTTGATTAATAATCCAGAACACACACACACACACACACACACACACAGGTTGGTTACTGGTTATCAGATGCCAGGCAGTTGATAATGAGAACAATGCTTCTAAAATTAGCTACTCAAGGATTATGTTATAAATATAATGACAGTATAACACTGCATGGGCAAATAGATATGTTTCTTCCTATATTTGAATAAAGAAAGACAACTAAGATTCAGAGCAATGATTCCTGAATAAGCAAACAGATTTAGGGAAAGAAAATTAATATGGAATTTTCAATTTATATATTTTCAAAATATAGTATGTTCATCACAGCCTAAAAATGAATAGAAATTAGATCTTTTCACAATAGTAATAGATGCTATTTGTTCATCAGCATAGTAGGAGAAAATAGTCTATAAATTTTGCTACATAGTAGCATATTTCCATTTTCTGCCTTTCTGATGTATTGCCTTTCATCTGAAAGCAGAAAGGATTTTAAAAAGGTGCACAAACTTTATCATGAGTCTTAGTCTCAAGAATTTGAATCTATGTTTAGGCAAAATTTTATTTATTTTACAAGGTTGAAGGACATAGTGCTTGAGGATTTAATGTGAAAGAGAAGACCTTGTATGCGTTATGGCATATTCTCAAAATTGTCCAGAAAGCAGATCCAAGAAACTGAAGGCTCCATGCAACAAAGGGAGTTACTGTTAAACTTCAGCATCACAGAACTGGAAAGACATAAGTGGCATGATCTGAGGCATGAAAGAGAGAATGATATGGAATAATAAACCAAAATGAACAAAAAATTGCCTGTGTTTCCATTAGAACTATGCCTTCTGAATATTTTCTAGACTCTCATCTTTTACCTTAATGGATTTTGTAGCTGAAGTAATTAATAATAATGTATTAAATTTATATGCTGTCTGACCTCCCAGCGACGCTAGTCAATCCAAGAGCCTGCAGAATAATTGGGGATTTTTAAGTGAATGTCCTAGTGGCTGATTGGAGGCTTTAAAGTATTCTTTAAACACACCTCCTGTTCTCTTCCTGTGAAAGGCAAGGTGGTGGGTGGTGTTATTTGTTGGGAAAATTAGGAGTTTCCTTGTTCTCAAAGAGTCTTGGACAGAGATCCTTAGGAGAAGCAGAGATGTTGAGAAACAGTTTTTATGCAGATGGTGTATTCCCATGTTGGGTTCAACATCCCAAAAGATAGGGAAAACTGGAACCAGTAAAGCAGTTGCCTTTATTAAAATAAACTTTTTTTTCTAACTCCTTTGTTGGATGTTGTCCTGCACCATGCATTCCAGAACTGCTTGGATCTGGTTAAAAGGAGAAAATTGGAGGCAGTTATTTAAAAGTTTATTCCTTGGGAACAGCTTTTCTGAATCATCCAGATTCCAAATGAGGGAGAGCATCTCTGCATTCAGGAATAGTAGTAGCCATGTAACAACCTGCCCAGGTGGAACTCACTCACCTGGTGGAATAGACAGATTTCCAGAACTCATAAAGAAGGTATTCCACAACTGAGGTGAGGGTGGAAATTCCAGAAAGGGTTTGTAAGTCAGGCTGGTTTGCCACTCTCTTTGCTACTGATTTATAGAAATCTTGATCTAGAGACTTGTTGTTCATGGCCCATGTCAAAAACCATATTCCTCTGGTTTCTCCTATAGCAAAAGTCCAACTTGATAATTTTATTAATAAAGGTGCTCTAAGAACTAAGGTAAAGGTAAAGGTTTCCCTTGACGTAAAGTCCAGTCGTGTCCGACTCTAGGGGGCGGTGCTCATCTCCGTTTCTAAGCCTTGGAGCCGGCGTTGTCATAGACACTTCCGGGTCATGTGGCCAGCATGACGACTCGGAACGCCGTTACCTTCCCGCCGAAGCGGTACCTATTGATCTACTCACATTTGCATGTTTTCAAACTGCTAGGTGAGCAGGAGCTGGGATTAACAACGGGAGCTCACCCCGCCGCGCGGTTTCGAACCGCCGACCTTCCGATCGACAGCTCAGCGGTTTAACCCGCAGCGCCACCCTGGTGCTCTAAGAACTAGGAATTGACAAATTTGTCAAGCTTGGTTCAAAACTTAGTTTCCCTGGTTTTGTACATTTCAAGAAAGGTGTATGAAAATTTCCATGCATTTATGTGTGAATTTCTGGTAATGTAGATTTTTTTTGTACAAAACTCTTAATATGCACAATTTTCCAATGAACTTTGTGTAATACAATGAAACTTTTATTTGAATGTTTACTCAAAATGCACATTTATACACTCTCTTATATGCATAGATATATATGCTCTGTTTCTGCTGTTAGTTCAAGTAGTATAAACACAATACATTTATAAAATTTGAGTGGATGGAATTTCTCAAATATTGTTACCTGAAAAACTGCAGGGATTATCACAGCCTCTCCATGATAACTGGATATTAGAGTAATGCTATGTACACCTACAAAGCATTTCAAGAGAAATTGTTATTGAAAATATTTTGGTAATGGGAAGCTATAGTGCCTTTTTGTACATTGTGAGTCACTGTTTACCAAAATACTGTATTTAGAATGTTCTGTGTTTTATATTGCTGTTATAACTACTAGAAACAATGAACATTACCTAAGAGCCAAGACCAGAAGTAATAAAATATGGCAGCAGGTATCTAGAAATCAACATTCTTGTGGGTTGCATTTGCTGCTTGTTAACTTTGGGTGGAAAAGGACAAAGGTCTCTGAATAAGCGTTAACCTCAAGAGGTTAACAGGAGCATTAAAGAGGATATATTAGTACTTGATGAAATGGAACAAAATCTTTAGTGAAGTGACAGGAGGAAATTCAGAAGATGCCAGAAATTTTATTTTCATTGTACACTTTGGCAGAGTAAGCTTTAGAATTATTGTTGACATGTGTTTTGCTCCATTAAAAAAAAAACTATCAGCACACTGTCCTTGGTGCTGGATAGGCCAGCATACCCAAGAGGCATACTCTGTAGTGTCTCTCAATTAGTATTTTTATTAAGTGCTCTTATTTAGAACTATGTGTCAAATCACTTATAGGTCTGTTGGGATTTAAATTTAACATACAGCAATATCTCAAGGAGACAAATAAATATTATATACTGATTACTGAATATTTGTGGCTTGCTTATATCCAGCCATGTATCTCAAACAACTCATTCATAATAGCTTTATTTCCATGTTACATTTTTAGAACTTGGAATTACTGCATAGTACATCTATCAAGAGGTTTACAAAGTAACTGACAAAATAAAGTTCCTAGATTCAAACTAAGTCTTTTTAGGCTAAAATCTTGATTCAGTTAGATATGGGTTCATAGAATCGTAGAATATATGAGGTGGAAGGGTCCTTGTAGATCCTGCTCAGTGCGGAATTCACTAAACCATTGCCAACTTCTGGCCATCCAGCTCCTATTTTAAAATCTCCACCGGAAGGGCATCCACCACTGTTCTGGGAGACTGCCCATTGCTTAAGAACTCTTATACCCAGGAAATTCTTCCTTTCTGAATCTTCTTTTTAAAAAAAAATATCCATTTGTTCTTGCGCTGCTGTCAGGTTCAACACTTCTTGCACATGGCAGCCTTTTAGATATTTACAGAGCAATGACATAGCTCCTTTTAGTCTTCTGTTTTAAAAACTAAACATGACAAGCTCCTTTAACTATTCCTCATATGATTTGGTTTTCAGACCCTTTATTGTTTTAGTAACTCTCTTCTGAACCCACTTTAGTTTTCCATCTCCCTTTTAAGACATACACGTAGTCTTCACTTAACAACCATTCATTCAGCGACTGTTCGAAATTATGACGGTGCTGAAAAAATGGATTTGTGACCTGTGTCCGAAATTATGACCGTTGCAGCGCCCCCGCAGTCACATGATCAAAATTAGGGTGCTTGGCAGCCTGCCCACACTTACGACTGCAGGGGTGCTTCAACTCCCCCACCTGCCTTTCTCCCCGCCATCTCTGCCCTTTTGGAGGCCCTGCACCCTGCCTTGCAGGGCAGCAGACAGACCCAGAACTGTGTGGTTCTGGGGCTGCAGCCAGCTCCAGCCTCCCTAGCCCAGCTACATGAAGATCCAGCCTAGCTCATCCCAGCCCCCATAGCAAGCTCTAGCTTCCCCAGCCCACATTCGTTCATCCAGCTGCCTCGTCTCCCAGTTCCCCGCACTGACCTTTTGCCTTTTTCACTCAGCCCCCATGGGAGAAGCAGAACCGCCTCACTGTCTTTGCAGAGTCCTTTTCGGACCCAGCTTCTCTGGCAAATGTTTCCTCCACAGGGCTCGCTTCCGGATGCTATCTTCTGAAAAAAGACAAAAGAGCTCTTCAAAGGCTCTGAGAAGATGGCATAAGCTATCTACTGCTTCAATATCACTTCAATATCTTCATTATCAATTCTAAGGCTGGTTGTCCTACCTGTTGTCATTAACTTGGTGGTCTTTATATTTAATTTTAGTGCCACTTTTTCACTATGCTGCTTGACTTTTATTTGTAGACCCTGCAGATACTTTGCATTTTCAGCTACAATATTAGAGACATGTCATTAGCATAGTGCAGATTATTGATATTTCTTCCTCCAATTTTTAAACAATGCTTATCTTCTTCCAATACAGCTGCCCTTAATGTGTATTCAGCATATAAATTGAATAAATAAGGGGAGAGTATACAGCCTTGCCTCACTCCTTTGCCAACCTGTAGCCAGTCTGTTTCATCGTGTTTTATCCATACTGTGTGTTCCTGACCTGTATATAGGTTTTTTTATAAGGGCAATGAGATGTTCTAGGATTCCCATTTTCTAAGCATGTTCCACAGCCTGACATGATCAACTCAATCAAAGGCCTTTCTATATACAATTAAACACATACTGACTTCTTTTTGTCATTCTTTGGCTTTCTCAATTATCCAGCATGCATCAGAAATAATGTGTCACATTCCTCAGCCTTTTCTAAACCCAGCTTGAACATTTGGAATGTCAACTGCGAATTTGAAAAGTATCTCTTCTATTCCATATTCTTGGTCATTTGTAAAGATGCTGTACAGAACTTGGGTCCTGATTACCACTTTTCTACAGAACCATTTTTGAGCACCTTTGAATACAGTGGTTCAGCTAGTTGTAGATCCACCAGACTGCAGTAACTTTTAGCCCATATTTATCCATCTTCTCCACAAGAATATAATGAGAGATCTTTACTTAGGTCAGTGCACAACATTCACAGAATTTCCTTGGGGTACCAATCTGATCACTTCATCTTAGTCAGGTTAGTGTAATACTGCTTGTTCTTGATGGACCCATTATTTTCTAAATGCTCACTGACTTGCTGTTTGAGAATTTGAATACCTTGCTCAACCTAAATGTTAAACTAATTTCTAGCTTACTGGGTCTTTCCTCTTCCTCTTTTGAATATTGAGATTATGTTTGCTTATTCATGGGTAAGTTCCATTTATTTTGTTTGGTCTGTTTTAATTATGATTTAGTCTGGATCTGAAATATTGAATGTGTACCCTCACTGTAGATTGAAAAGACAAATTTCAGTGGAAATAAAAGTTTATAGATACCATTGTTAATACTGTTACTATTCTTCAAAAAATTATGACTGAAACAACATATAATGTTAGAAATGCAGTAGTACTGAAAACAGCTTGCCTTTATTTTTGTATTTGCACATACAGTTGGTGGGCCAGAAGCAAAGTGTCCATGAGTAGATGAATGCATTGAGTGATGATGTGTAAGTGAGTCATCCCATGGGAAAAGTTGATGGAGAACAATTCAGTCAGTAATCTTACTATAAGAAGGGAATGGACATCCTCATTCCTCATCAGGAATTCAACCTCATCAGTTCTAGTTTTCAATCTTTAAATTTCCTAGTTTCCTGCTTTCACATTCTCATTGCGCAAATAAATCTCAATTGATTTTAGGTGATGTGAAGTATAATGATAGCCTTCTGGGACAGTAAAAAGGAAAATACAAGAATCAACCAGGATGCTGGAAAGAAATATGAAAAAGACATTGACATAATGTTATAAGTGAAATGTTTCAAAACTAGAAAGATGGATAGAAAGAATAAAATACCCATTGCTGGAAGACCAAATATGTAATTTTATTGAAAGAACTGTGATCAATAGCATTGATCACAAGGTCACAACAAACTGCTGGAGCATCTTTCTAGATTTGTATGCATTTTAATTCTTTCATATCAAAATATTTAAGCAGTGAAGAAAGTAAATGATGTCATTTCATCTATTTAGCTATCAAAATAATCCCACCTACCAACTACTAAGGAGCAATTTGACAAAAATATGGGTGCGAATTACAGTAGACTGGTTTTGTTAATGCAAACACATACACACACATACACACATTTTTAAAGATAATATTTAGGATTGTTTTTCTAATTTCCAGAATATGTTGATTCATGAAAAGGGATATTTAAATAGCCTGTTTAAAATCAATCTCTGGGATCTTTTTAAAAAGAGTGCATTGTGTGTTATAACTTGGATTAACTGAAAATTGGTGGGCATGATTGAATTAGAGGTAATAAATAAAATACATAAATATTTTAGGTTGGAAATGGTGAGGGAAAATTTGCCTAATAACTTTTGTGTTCCAACTTCAAGAATGAAGCTACAATAAAAATTAAACTTTAGTTTTTGCTAATGAGAATGGTTAGAATCAACTTGAATGGGTGCTCAGCTAAATGGATACTTGGGATGAAATGGTGAAGTGTCAGGTTGTCTTCAGAAATGGTAATGGAAAGCTGATTGATGCATATGGTTCACATGCTTCTGAACCCCAACAACCAGCCACCACAGGGGGCAATGATGATGGGAACTATTGGTTAGCCACATAAATAAGCTATAGTTTAGCAACATCTGGAAGGCCATATATTTATTATCATTGTCACATCCATGTTCTTTGAGAATAAGTTTCATTGAACTCATTAGGATTTACTGCTGAATGAACAAACCTGGAATTGCATAGTTAGGTGTTGTCTAGCTCTGGTAGGTAATCCCTCTGGGCAGAGAAAGTAGACAGAGGACAAGGCTCCTGCATCTTTCAGAGCTATGTGATATAGAGAATTTTGGCAGGTGTTGCTTCTACCAGTGAGACACTTTTTCTGCTTTAAGATACTAATTGGGAATAAGCAGGCTGATTATATTCTAATTAACCATGCAGACTGTTATTTATTAACCATACTATTAAAGTTTTTTTTTAATATACAGGTATATGAGAAGAGCAGGCAGCTACATGTTTTATATTTACCTTTACCACCTTGCAATTTACATTTTCAAAGTGAGAACAACAGAGAGTAATAGGTATTCTATATTAGTGGCTCCCATATCAAAGGGAATATCATACTTAAGGAAATATCTCTGTGATGCAAATACCTCTGTAGGATGTGTAGGTATTTCTGGATTGCATCTGAGGACTAATAATGAAACAGCATGATTAATCCAAATCTACTTCAGTGAAATTAGTAGAACACTTAAAGGCTTTTTTATTCCCTCCTGCCCCCACCAAAAAAAGAACCAGACCCTTCCCTTGAGTCCCTGCAGTGTTGAAAATTCCTCCCTCAATTTCAGTTGAGAAGACATACATGCTTGAACATCAGATATGAAGGCAATATATGCAAACTTGGCAAGGAGGTGCCTGAATTGGTTTGCATTTTTGAAAGTCAAGTAATTGAGTAAAAGTATTTAAATGGAAAGAGAGGCTACCATTTGTATTGTTCCCATTGTTGCCATCCAGATATTTAGCAGTGGCTATTTGAATTTTTTAGACTGTTATGTTTCTTACATTGCACAGGAAATATTAGAAAATATATAGAAAAGATGTGCAACTCCAGAAAATATATAGAAAAGATGTGCAACTGCAGTATGAAGTAAACATCCTTTTCCAAGGGATATACAAACCCATTTTCCTTTTCTCTCTCCTCCCCTTCCTTATCAACACTCAATATTTTTATGGGCATCAAGAATTGTCATTAGACTTTGTCCCTTTCATAGTCCTTTAGGTTTTATTTTTCTCTGTCTTTCTCTTTTGGTACCTAGATGAATTTGCAGAAATGTCCTTGTGTGTTGATAGTGCCATTTAGGCAATGTAATAATCTATCCTCAGATAATGCATTTTTATTAATTTATAGGAAGTGGTTCTGTGAGTTATTGTGTGATTTCAAAAATGGCAATATATCTGCTTACCAGCCATCTGTGGATCCTTTTGTTATTGTTATCTTAAAGTAAATATTTGAGATCAAATATTGCTTTTGGGTGTATGAAACAAAGCAATTTAGATACTATATGCAGGTATAATGGATACAGTGTGTGCTGCTAGATTGCCTGGTAACTATTTGAAAGAAGTAAGTGGCCTGCATTCTTCTGGCCTGTTAGTCAGACCAAGGTTGCACAAGTGACGAGATGCAATATCATATAGTTGAAATACAAAGATGGTCATTTATATCATCATGCAATAAACATAATAAAACTACACTGAACTGATGAATGGTTTGATGCCTTTTAAATTCTGAATGTTGCCACATAGACCTGCCTTAATATCAGTATCATTTACCAGCTGAGTATCTTTTCATTAAAAAGATTCTCAGAATGGGGAGGGAATAATTATATCTTGCCTCAGAAGAGAGGTGTGTGTGTGTGTGTGTGTTTGTGTTCACCTAATTGTGTGCAGAGTAAGCTGTATGGAGTCAGACCCAGAGTAATTATGGATTCCAATTTGAATTGAACTGTGTGGATAAGTTTTTCCAAGAGGCTTGGAATTTCGTTCAGCTAAAGGCAGGTAGATTTGTTATTTTCAATCTGTCATTTGTCAGGAAGAATTGTGCAAAATTCATTTTTTTTATTTTTTTAATAGTAGTTTTATTAAAAATTACAATGGCAAAGATAAAAGCTAATATAAACTGAAAAGAATAAAAGTATGAAAAGAAAAAATAGAAGGTGCAGAAAAAAAATAGAAAAATAGAAAAGAAAAAAATAATGTAGTAAAGAAAAAAAAGAAATATATAAAGAATTTTTTTATTTATTTATTTATCAAACTTTATCACCACCCATCTCCCCCACACAGGGGGACTCTGGGCAGTTACATGGGGGTACTCTGGTTGGTTGACTTCCCCCTTCATCATAAGCAGCCTTTTTCAACCTTTCGACCCTGAAGGAACCCTTGAAATATTTTTCAGACCTCGGGGAACCCCTGCACATTCAGGTTCAAATATAGGCCAGAAGTTACAAAATTATTATATTCGTTTCATGTGTAGGCCTGTATATATGCATTGACAGTGTTCTTAAACTAAAAATAAAGAATGAAACTTACCTCTTTAATGTGAAGTTGCCCAAATTTGAAATAATTTTTAAATAAATCGTGATCTCCCAGGGAACCCCTAGTGACCTCTTGCAGAACCCTAGGGTTCCATGGAACCCTGGCTGAGAAACCCTGATCACAAGTATAAACTTAGCACCTTCTCTTAAAATACAAGTGATCTCTTCTTCCCATATCCCATCTCTTATCTATAAACATATCCTTAAAGCCTCATTGTTTCAGTCCTGATGTCAGCAAATGTCCTTTAAGGTTACCAGAGATAACAACATATCTTTTTTAACCTTAACCAAATAAACCAACTTTATATTCCTTCCTTTTACTTTTGACAGTCTTGATCTTTAATCCCTTCAAATAATGTCCTAGAACTTTTCATTCTTTTCATTTTTTCTTTGTCCCTTCTCACAAAATCCTTCAAAGCTTTAACAAGCCTCTTTTGTAAATCCAATATAGGAAAATTATCCAGGTTATACTCTTGCTTTGTTATTTGTATATCCCTTTTAATTATTAAGACATCAGCCAGTTTCTTTTATATGTCCAGTGCAGCATCTTTTTCCATATCATTCTTGTAGCCTGTCATTTGTAAATCCACTTTAAGATCAGTCTCAATATTATCAGGTAAAACTTGTTCCTCTTCCACAACGTCTTTTAAACACAGTCTACCTATAGAGGTAGACACCCTTAAAATTAACGTCTGGGTCCATTGTTCAAAAATATCCTTCTATATGTCCAATGTTAAGATATTTTGCTTCATTTTGTATTAGTGAATCAAATTTAAGTGTTCTTCTTCTTTAATTGTAATCTTTAGTTCCTTCTGGTTCCCTCTAGGGTCCCTTCAAAGTTTCCCATCATCCTACTATGGTTTTTTTTTTTAAAGAATTCAAAACAAAAGCATTTTCCCATGGGTAGCATTCTTATAATTAATTCCAAAATCTTATTTCAAATACATCTGGACCCCTAGCCCATTAGTAACTTTCCCAGATCAAAGTTCTAATCACCTTTTTGCTGTTTATTCCAATATATATTGGAATAATATATATTATTTTCCAAAGCAATTCCCAAAAGTTATTAGAAAAGCAATTTCCAAAAGTGATTAGAAAAGGAAGTATGCCAGTCCAGTGTCCTTAAAGGCGCCGACCATGGTTGGAGCAAGATGTCTATTTCCTCATCTCCCAGAGCTCTAAGCCCATCGGAGATCGTGAGGAGCAACTGTCTGGAGCACTTGTGGGCTATCTCAAATCTTCTTGTCTGGAGAGGAATTAGAAAGAGCCAGTTCACTTGCTGGCTATTCATTCAGCCACGATCGTCGGCTCTGCCTTTAGTGGAGCCATCTTCAGTTCACCATTTCTTCCCTGGAAGTCAGAATTGTACAAAATTTCTAAAAAAATGAAGTGTTAGCCTAAAACTAGTATGGACTCAGGTACTGGTTCCTATTAAACTGTTAGACTGTTATTCTTCTGGTGTCTTTATATGAATTAGGATGGACTTTTCCATCTATTTATCGCTGTCAAAATAGTTCTTCCTTCATTGCCTCAGGACACAGAGCAAAGATTTAAATATTGAGTATATTTAATACCTCTTTTTTCTTATTACAGATCTTTGGTTCCAGATCGATATAATAGTTTGAATTGAGTTTTCCTAGGAGATAGCCAGATGAGATGACAGAACATTTCTCACTAGACTTTGTTCAATTCAGACTCTGTTTTAAACTTTTTTTTTTAAACCCTCCATATCGCCTTTAGTTGGTATAGTCTAGGAACTCCAACTACAGTCTATTAAGTCACTTTGTTACTAACTGGAATGGAGTCATCCACTTTTTTAAAAGCCGCATTGATGCAAAGCAGTTGAAATTCGTGATGCATGCTAATTTATTAACTCTGCTTCCTGCCTTAGACTTGAACTGTATATTTTCTTCCTATAAAGGTACAATTAAGCTGCTTTCCATGTAAAGGTAACCTTGCACCAGATTCCGTATGAAACAATTTAAGAGGTAATGTCTTTGGGTCCAATAATAGGAATTTTTTTGCATAATCAGTGATAACTAAACATATGGTTTCCTTTTTCAGCATGCTATCTTATCATTGTGCATTGTATATCAAATGTTTCTATCTTGGTCGTTTTACTTCTCTCACCAAGAGTTAACAATTCAGGAAATTATTCATAATTTTTATTTAACTATAGCTAAATAGCTTGATCTAATTATAGCTACCTAGAACCTATGACGAATATAGAACAAGCCAGCATTTCAGATAATTGCAAATTCATTTACCATAGTGCAAACATATAATAATCCAATATAGAGTCTGGTGCCTTCTCTTTCATCTTCCTTCAGGATAATCATGGTTTGTGTGATCTATGAAAAAGACAAAGTATGGTTTATATAAAAACAGCAAGTAACCTGTATGATGCTATTCTACAAGGCCTTTCAGTTTCGAGAGGGACAGGGGGAAAATATGAGTTTATTGTAAATTAACACTTTCTTCAATTGTAGAAGATTGGCAGATTTCATCCTGCATACTTGGGAAATTTGTAACGATGGAGCTGCACTGTGTGTAAACCTTCCTCAGTTTGAAATTATGCCAAGCCACATGCTCAAAGCAAAGAGTACAAGAGTAATATCAGCTCTATATTAATTATGACTTCTGAAGCTTTGCCTAATTACATTCCCTCTCTTAAGATGACACAAATATTTATGAGTAGGACATTTTATTCTCACTGTAATCGGTGACATAAATAGGTAACACCTTTATAAAGAGTTAATAAAAATATGTAAACACCGGATAGAGTGCAAAATATTGAGCAGTGAGCAGTAAAACATTCCAATGTTTATTGTATTAATTGAATATTCATGAGATGCCAATTTAAATTACAGTTCACAACTGTTGCTGTGTCTAATGAATAATTTAAACAAGTGTGGCCAAAGAGATTTCAACGCTGCATTAGCAAACTGCAACGGATTAGCAACAGAGAATTTATAATTAGCTTTGTATATCCTATAATAAATTCATTGGAAAGATGGTTTTAATTATCCCACATGTTAATTTGGAATTGAGTGCATTAATTTTAAACTAAAAAATAACCCTTTCCTGCCAGGTGATTTTTTTTTTTTTCCCTTTGCTGAATTTGCTTTGCGCTTCCTAGGTTTTTAGCTGTAACTTGGCACTGAAGAATGATCCTCGAGTTTGGAGACAACAAACTTTTATGCAATTTGCTAGCTATGTTGATTTTTGCTATCAGCTACTCTAATTCACAATTCTTGGCTGTCAGTCATTACACACACACACACACACACACAAACAGTATACTGTATATATAATTGGTCAGTCCTTCCTCCTCATTTTTCTTCTTTTCCAATATTTTCTCTTGTAATATTTTAATCTTTAGCTGCTTCTTTTTAGGTTTTTTGCTCTCTGTCTGTTATTATGTTTAAATGTTTCATTGACATTACTTCTTTCACCCCTTTTTTTCTTCCCCATATCTTCCTTTACCCTATTTCTCCAAGCTGATTTTCTGTTTTTGTCTTGTGTTTAACTGGAAGCCTGTGGGCAGAACTTTATTCTTTCCCTTATTATCATATCAAAAGCAAAAGGTTCATTAAGTGAGCATGTACTACTAGTTTTGGATCAGAGCTACTTACTGTTTACAGCAGCTCTAAAGGAGAAATGCCCTTCAGACATTTTTACCAATACACAGACTTCAAGATACAAGATCAGGATCTGTTGGAATGTTCTTCTTTATCCAGTGGTGCCTTTCACTGCACCCCTGGGAGAGTATAGAATACGGGGAGGGGAAGGACAGAACAGGTGCCTGCCCTTACCCCAATCAAATTCCATTGAGCCCAGGACATTCTACTGCTTCCTTTCTTAGCCAGATACACATGCGCACACACCTCCAAGGCTGCTCAATATTGATTTGAAATTAGGCTTCACTCATTAGCAAATATGTAATGAACCATCCAGCAACAATGAACAAAATTTGCTTTAGAACACTACTTTTTCCTAATCCTAATATCTGTCACGAGCACTGATGGTGAGCAGGAGGGGGCCCCTATCCAAGGGGGAAAACGCATGCGTAGTAGAGAGAATTTGAGCTGTCATTCAAAGAGAACCAGAACAGACCCGCCTTGACTTTTGGGGTTTATCTGTATGGGTTTTCTCATGCTTCTTCAGTTTGTTAGGATTTTCTGTCTACTGTAGCAGTAATAAAACACTAGAGACTTATTCCTCGTCTCGGCATGGTTCCTGCTTGTCAGGACATCAATCCTACCAAACTCCTACTCCCATTAAAAGAGGGAGGAAAGAAAAGAAAAAAAAATTGGGGGGGAAAATGTCTTCGGAAAACCAGGAACTTCGACGAGCCATTCAACAACTGGCAGCAGCCTTGCAACAACACCAGCAGCAAGTAGATCTCCAGGTCAACACATTACAAGCTGCCATGCTACAGCAGTTACAACAACCAGCTCCGATCATCCCACAACCAGTGCTAGCAGCAGCAGCAGCAGCTCCATCAGTAGTCTTGAGATCCCAGGCAGTTTACCAGAGACGTTTGGAGGAGAAGCAGCACAGTTGAGAACCTTTCTCACACAGTGCACCATGTTTTTCGACAGCAGACCGGCAGAGTTCCCAACAGACCGAACCAGAGTCACTTTTATTTTAAGTCTGCTAAAGGGTCCAGCAGCCAAATGGGCTATTCCCATGGTGGAGAACAATGACCCAATTCTCAATAACTACCAGAATTTTCTGGCAGGGTTCCGAGCACACTTTGACGACCCGATCAGAGAGGTCACTGCCAGCCGGGAAATTCAGAAGCTCAAGCAAGGCAACAAGAGGGTGGGAATTTACATTGCTGATTTCAAGCTGTTAGCAGGAGATCTGGACTGGAATGAGAGTGCCTTGAAAGACCAATTCAAACGGGCTGGATGAGGAAAAAAAAATGAATTGGTGCGCCAGGGAACACCAGCTACTTTAGAAGATTTATATCAGCTGTCTGTGGTCATAGACGCCAGGCTAGAAGAGCTCAGACAGATGCAGCTGGGGAGAAACAGGGGTCTCAGAGTGCTTCCAGGATTTCCAGCTCTCTCCGCAGCATCTCCTTACTCAGGACCAGAGGAGCCGATGCAGATCGGGGCGAGCAGGAGGCTTATTTCCGAGGCTGAGAGACAGAGAAGGAGAGAGAGAGCCCTCTGTTTCTACTGTGGAGTCCAGGGGCACATGGTGAGAGCTTGCCCAGCGAGAAACCAAGCAAATTCTGTAAGAGCCCCAGGGCAAGCAGCAGAACCAAGAGCCACCTCTGCCTCTACTTCCAACCAGGGAAACTCCGTCGGTCTCCCTCCACGGAGCTCAGCAGGGAGACCATCAATCAATTAAGAAGGGCTCATTCCAAGGATTCCAGGCAATCCTTTTTCTACTTACCAGTCATAATGCACGTAAACCCAGAGCACCAGGTCAAGTTAGAGGCTCTCGTGGATTCCGGAGCTTCCACCAATTTTATTGATGTACAGACAGTACAAGACCTGAACATCCCAACCATGGAATTGCCACATCCCATAGAAGTTGAGACCATTGATGGCCATCCCCTCAAGGCAGGGCCGATTTGAAGATCCACAGAACCTTTGCAACTAACAACGGGAGACCACACTGAGTGGATCCAACTTTATGTTACTGCATCACTTAATGTACCTATAATCCTGGGCACACCTTGGCTGAAGCTCCACAACCCATTGTTGGACTGGGCTAAGGGAGCAGTCTCCTTCCCAGCTAAGGAATGCCAGCACCACAAGATTCAAGCTGCCCTTCTCTCTCCAGCAACCAATGCAGTCATCAAAGCAGGGGGGGTGCAGTTGTCAGCCAAGTATGCAGATTTCACAGATGTTTTCAGTGAACAAGAGGCCACAGCACCACCCCCCACCCCCAATAGGGACTGTGATTGCACCATTGAGTTGATTCAGGGGCCAAGATTCCAGCAAGGAAACAATATCCCATGTCGCCCAAGGAACTAGCCACCTTGAAAGATTACTTGGATACTAATCTCCAAAAGGGTTTCATCCGACCTACTTCCCCAGCATCTGTTCCAACATTCTTCATACCAAAGAAGCCTGACACATTGGCACCGGCAGCTCAGGAGGCACCCTTGAGAGTTGTTCATGATTTCAGCTCCCTCAATAAAGTCACGGTCAGGGAAAAAACCCTCTTCCCTTAATAGCTGACCTGCTGGATCATTTACAGAAAGCACACATTTTTATTAGGTCGGACCTCAGGAATGCATACAATCTGATCCGGATGAAAGAGGGGCATGAATATCTGACTGCCTTCGATACCAGGTATGGAAAAATTGAGTACCTTGTGGTCCCTTTTGGGTTAGCTAATGCTGCCGCCATATTTTCCCAATTTATGAATCAAATTTTCTCTGATTTACTAGGTAAGTATCTGGTCATTTATCTAGATGACTTATTAATATTCTCTGAGGATGCTACAACTCATGTAACCCATGTACGTAATGTCTTACAAAGACTGAGAGAACAAGTTGTTTGCCAAGCTAGAGAAGTGTACCTTTGATTTAATGGAATTACATTTCCTGGGCTATAGAATATCAACAGAAGGCATATCCATGGATCCTTCAAAGGTCCAGGCAATTCTCTCTTGGCACCCCCCCCCCCCCCGCAATGTGTAAGACGTAAAAAAATTCTTAGGATTCGCCAATTTCTATAGAAGATTTATACATAAATTTAGTGACAGGGCCAAGCCCATCACACAGCTTTTGAAGAAAGGATCCAGATTCCTTTGGGGGGAGAGGGAGGAAGTAGCCTTCCAAGAATTTAAGCAACTCTTTGCATCCCAGCCACTTTTAAAGCATCCTGATACCACAAAGCAATTCATAATACATTCAGATGCTTCAGATTTTGCTATTGCTGCTGTTTTATTGCAATATACTGACAAAGTAGGGAAGACATTGCTTCCTTGTGCCTTTTTCTCTCGCACACTCTCGCCTGCAGAGAGAAACTATGATGTTTTTAACAAGGAGTTGCTGGCAATTAAAGCAGCATTTCAAGAGTGGAGGCATTGGCTAGAAGGTGCAACCTTTCCTGTGAAGGTTTGCACTGATCACAAAAATTTACAGCTTCTACAAAACACCAGATTGCTCACCCCATGCCAAATCAGATGGAGCCAGTTTTTCTCCCATTTCAATTTTGTTATTTCTTATGTTCCCGGGGTGCAGAACTGTTTGGTAGATGTCTTGTCTCGATCCATTCAGGCAACCCCCGCTACACACCAGGAGGTCCAGACTACTATATTACAACTTCACAACTTTGATCAGTCTACGGGGGGGAACCAGACAGAGATTTTAGCAGCAGGCAGACAAGCAGAGGACCTCTTTGCAAGGGTCAAAGCTCAGCAGCAACAGGACCTGTATGCCAGGGCCAGGATGGATGACCTCCAGAGGGGTCTACAAGACACTGCTTCCCCATTTAGTGTGAAAGCAGGAATCCTCTGGCATAGTGGGCGATTATACATTCCCCCCTCATTGGGGGAAGAAGTACTGAGACTTTGCCATGACCATCAAACGGCCGGGCATGGAGGTGTTTTCAAAACTCTCCATAGAACTCTGAGAGACTACTGGTGGCCTAAGATGACTGCAGACATAAAGGATTACGTAGCTTCTTGTCATGCCTGTAGACGAGCCAAGCCTCTCCCAGGGAAACCCGCAGGACTCTTGCAACCCCTACCCACCGCCAGTGGGCCTTGGGATACAGTTTCCATAGATTTCATCACTGATTTACCCCTGGTCCAGGGGCTGACTTCCATACTAGTGGTGGTGGACCTTTTCACTAAAATGGCGCATTTTATTCCTTGCAAGGGCCTCCCATCTGCGCAAGCCACAGTGCAATTGTTTATAGACCATGTTTTTAGGTATAGAGGCATGATAAATCACTTGGTGAGTGACAGTGGCCCTCAGTTCACTTCCAGGCTCTGGAGGGCCCTTTTCCAGTCATTAGGGGTCCCGATCCACCTATCATCATTGCATCATCCTTCTAGCAATGGACAAGCTGAGAAAATTAACCAATGGTTACAACAGTATCTCAGGTGTTACACCACTTATCGGCAAGACAATTGGCCAGCCCTGCTCCCCATGGCAGAATTTACTTATAACAACTCTGTGCGGTCCTCTACCAAGATGTCTCCTTTCCAAGCACTCTACGGGGTTAGCCCTCGGGTGTTGCCCACCTCCTCCCAGCAGGGAACTGTTCCAGCGGTGGCTGATTTTCTTAAAGAGCAACAAGCCGCACAGGAGTTGTTAAAGGAACAGCTGAACAGGGCAAAAAATGCTTACAAGAGAGCTGCAGATGCTCACAGACAAGAGGGGCCAGCGATTGCTGTAGGAGACAGAGTGTGGCTCTCTACCAAGTTTTTGACTTCTACCAGGCCTTCCAAGAAGTTGGACTCTTAAGTTTGTGGGCCCTTTCACTGTGGTGCAGCAGATAAATCCAGCGGCTTATCGTTTACAGGTGCCAGCATCCATGAAAGTCCATCCTGTGTTTCACAGATCCTTGCTAGCCAAAGACCCTCCCCCAAGTGCCTTGCGATCGCAGATGCCCCCCCACCTCCAGTAATTGTGGAGGGGGAGGAGGAATATGAAGTCGAGGAAATTCTGGACTCTAGGAGGAGGCGAAGGGGCATCCAATATTTAATACACTGGAAAGGGTACCCTGAGTAAGAGCGCACATGGGAAAATGCCAGAGATGTGCATGCACCAGCACTGGTTCAACAATTCCATCAACTTTTCCCTCACAAACCCAAGCCTCACACTCTCCCAGAGATTCCTCACTTGGCTGAGCAAGCAGAGGAATCCCAAGCAGAGGAGTTCATAAGTTGGCAACCTCCACCCCCGCCAGAGGCTCTGAGGCCAGAGCAAGGGGGAGGGGGAGCCACAGCCCTCCACCTCGGGCTTGCATTTCCCAAGGGGGAGGGGGGAAGAATCTTCTATTTATCTAGCTATTTTTCAGAAGCAGCCACCTGGGCCAGAAGCATTATCAGAACTGGAGAGCAGCAGTGATTCGTCCTTGGAGGAGTTTTCCTTTGAAAAATTTCCATCATTGCCCAGTTCCCATGGGAGCTTGGAGGGGGAGATGGACTCTCATGAGACTTTGGAGGGAGGAGGGAACTCTGGAGAGGAGGGGGCTGAAATGGAATGTGAATCTGGAGGGGAGGGTGATGTCATGAGTACTGATGGTGAGCAGGAGGGGTCCCCTATCCAGGGGGGAAAACGCATGTGTAGTAGAGAGAATTTGAGCTGTCATTCAAAGAGACACAGAACAGACCTGCCTTGACTTTTAGGGTTTATCTGTATGGGTTTTCTCATGCTTCTTCAGTTTGGTAGGATTTTCTGTCTACTGTAGCAGTAATCAAACACTAGAGAGTTATTCCTCATCTCAGCGTGGTTCCTGCTTGTCAGGACAATATCCTTTTTTTTTTTTTTTTTTTGACATCAACATGCAAACAGGCTCTTTGATTTGCTCTTCTGCCAAATTAGGATGTTTGACAGCATTCAAAACCATTTATCCTGAGTGTGTCAGTATACTACATATACCTCCTAGTTGATAGGATATGGGGAACAGTATATAATTTACAAGAAATTCTTTAGATTAGAGACTGTAGCTTGCATAAAATAGCATGAGCACATTTGGGATAAAACTATGCTTTGGTTGTGCTTATGGCATATTAGCCAAAATGTGCTCAAACTGACCATATAATTAACGGGAACCATTGCATATAGCATGGATAGGTCTACAACTGATATTTTAGTCTTCTTAAAAAAAATCTTATTAATTTCTTAAGCAAATCTGTATGCTACTGCAATCCCAAGACTCTTGGCAGCTAACGAAATACAAAAATATAATGAAGTATTTAAAACATCAGAATAAAATAAATAAGAGACAAACAGAATATATATCAAAACCCAAAGTCTTCCTGAAAAGCTCCATCTTTAGATTTTTCTGGAAGGCAGACAATCTTAGAGACAGACAAATCTCCAATTGGAAGTCTTATTGCAAAGTGCGATATAAAAGTTGCAGTGAACCAAAGCCATGGTGGCTGATGGATGTCAATATTCATGATCCATTTATTGACAAGCATGTTGTGCTTATTACTTTAAATGTAAGAGGAGTTTATGGTAAAGAGCATAAATAAATGATGTGACATGAAGTGAAGTGACATGACGTGATGTGATGTGACAGGAAGGAAGGTCATGTGTTTATGGATAGATCAGAATAAAAGTTGTCTGATCTTCTGGAGTGGAGTTGATGTACACATGGAAGTGAAGGTGTACGTTTAATAAATCAAAGGACTAAATGCTTATTAGAAAGTAGGAAATGTTATTGTCTTGATTGCTATGAGTATATGGTAATGTATATTACTGATAGCTGAATGTTGTGTTTAATAACCAATAAAATATGATGAAAAGGAAGTCATGAATGTTGCAAGAATGTTGAAAAAAGCTAAGTCTGCATGTGTAGATGACAAACTGATGAAATGTTAAAGTATAGGTGCAGCTTGCTTGCAGAATGTTGAATGATTTCTTTAATGCCTCTATAAAGACTGTATCTTTATACCTGAGTAATGGAAGCATGCTGTTATTGTTCCCTTGTGCAACAAATGTCAAAACAAAAACTGCACAGGAATTAGTTTGTTCAGTATGCTTGGAAGGTATTTGGTAATGAGCAAAACATGGGAAGCACAGGGTGTTTTTTTTTTTTACTGACCAGTTTGTCTACCAGATTTTTGGTCTCCAGCAGGTCATTTGGAAATGCATGAATGTGAGAAAATTTACTGTTTGTTCGTTTTTTTTTAGCTTTATTTATTACAATAGAACACAGAGAAAAGGAATGAAGCAATAACAAAAAAAGGGAGAAAGAAAAAAGCAATGCAACAACAGCAACAAAATTATTGGACTTTATAGATATAAAGGTTTTAAATAACAATTTCAATAACAGATGACCCTCTTTTACTGTACTGTAATAAATAATTTATGTCTTATAAGTTGCAAGTAGCTTCAGTCCTTAAATTCACTAATTGGAGCCATAAATGTGTTTTTCCAATGTTGAAGTATTAGTCTCTTATCAATAATAAGGGGACAGAGAATCCATTTCCATTGTCCAGTTCACAGTTTCCATGTAACAGGTATGTAGTACAAAAAATATGTGCATCCGAAAATATTAAACTTTGTCTCAGAGTCAAATTAATATATATAATTACTTCTTTTCAGAACATAACTACTTTAGGACATTGAAAAACATTTCTTAATGAAATGTGGTTTTTGTGGCATCTCCAACAAACATGATGATTTACTCATTCCTTTCTTATATAAATGTGGTGTGGTCTAGTACATCCAAAATATTTTTGCTATTTAATAAGTTGTAATCTAAGATCTATCTAGATTTTTGGTATTCAAGTTAAAATGTTTCTCATTATTAAGACAAAATGGGAATCTCCAATACTTGTTCCATTCAGTCTTTAAAATTTGATTATCAAATTAACATATTGATAAAGACTGTGGGCTTTTTTTGTCTTGTAGAATTTAGTAATCCCTTCAAAGAATATAGGTGTCTCTGAAGCTGGAAATGTTGCTGGTCCCGATTGAGATGTCAGTACTGTTTGATTACTTAAAGTATATGCTATAGGCTTGAATTAGAAATATTTGTTTCTGCTACTATGGACCTGAGGGTTGATTGATGAATGCGACGAGTGGTATATAATAGGAGTAAAGCATGCTTGAAAATAAATGAAATACTTTCTGAATGTTTCAACACTGAGTAGGGAGTAAGCCAAGGATCTATAATATTCCTTTGGTTGTTTAATGGAAGAAGGAATGTTTCTGATAACATTAGAAATGTTTGTTAGGAACTTGAATGTATGTGTATTTTAGTATGCAGACAATGCCACCTTGTTGGGTGACAACCTGAATGGTTTTCAGTGAACCTTAAATATATTGTATGATGCAATGAGGAGTATGGATGTCAAAATAAATGAACCACAAGCCAAATAGTTATGTTTGATAGTGAAAATGTGCTAAATGATTGAGTTATACATAAATGGTGAAAAACTAGAATACATGAATATGTACTTTGGTAGAATGTTTACTAAAGATGGGGAAATGGACAGAGAAAATTTATATTATCCAAATACTGGTAAAATGCTAGTAGGTAGTATGTGTTGTTGCAAGAAATTAGTGTTTGTTGAAGGGAGTCAAAATGGCTGTGTATTTTGAAGAGTATGCTTCTGCCCACCTTGTTAAATGGGAATCGAGTATGTCAGGAGAAACATAAAAGTGAGTTGCATGCAATTAGAAAGAGGTAAAGAAGTGGGTGGTAAAACAAGAAGAGAGAAGCCAAGAATGAATTGGGATGAATGAATGTAGCTTGAATACAAAAGTGAGAAAAAAGTATGTTGAGGTGGTTTGGTCATCTAGAGACAATAAATAAGGATCAAATTATAAAACAAATATATGAAGAAGTGAATAGGTTGAGAGGAAACTCATGGTTGGATGGATTGGTGAGATCCTCAGAAAAAAAAAGTTATGAGAAGTTTAAAGGACAAAAGGCAATACATGAATCAGTTTATGAACGAGTAAGAGATAGGAAAGTATGGAGAGATGTAGTGAATGGTGTTGGCATAAACAAGAGGTAAGAAAGAAAGAAAATAATGCCTTTCCTTTCTTTTGCTTACCACTTTTTACTGTTTCTGCACCAAACAACTGCCTGTTTGGAAAGAGAAGAGGGTGATGAGTATGCATGCAAGTATTATGTATATCTCCATGTACAAAGCTGTATTTCAGCTGTGGTTATCTTAGAGCTTCCTGCCCTCACTCTGACACCACTGAAGGATGAAAAAAAATGGACTGAAAAAAAAAATGCCCAAGCAGTTTAGAAAAGACGACTAAGAGCAGTTTTTATAAAACTTGCCATTTGCAAAAGCCACACTTTTGTGGCCACACTTTTATGTTCAAAATACATTCAAGTTACATTTTAAAACAAGGCTCAGTCCTAATTGCCTTCCTTAGGATGTGCAGTAATACTTGTTAAATATTGGGAAGTTTGAAAAATCATTCAACATTTGTATATTTTTATATGGGTAGTAGAACATCTGTCCTAGACATATAGATTCTGAAAGAGCTTCTCAGATTCTAGTGAATATGGGAGCGCTCCTTCCAGGTGGTATTGCTTGATTTCAGGTCGTTAGGTTAATCGGATCTTGCTGATGTTTGATTTTATTCTATAATATAAACATTGACTTGGCACATGTCCTTAAGATCTGATTGGATAAAAATGCAAATATTGAATTGAAAGTAGTGTTCCTTCTGGAATATTTTGGTGTCACAGACACCGAGACAAAGAGAGGCAGCTTTTGAAGAAACTTAATTGAAATATGTGCTCTTTTCTTTGAGATTCATCTGGTATATTAAAATAGGCAGCTGGCTATAAAATATAAAGTGGAGAGAGAGAGAGAGAGAAAGTGCTTTTTTTTTTGGCCTCAATGCAGTGCCAAAGGAATAAATATTCTTTTGCTTTGCCATGTTTTAGTGCATTTTAATTAGTATGTCTCATTAGTACCTATTCAATAATACAGCCAAATATTGATGTGATATACAACATTAGAAGTATAATAAATTTCCGTTATTGTGCTGGGGTTTCTGACGTTCAAGGAAGTGGAAAATAAAGATGGTTGTATAATAAATGCTTAACTTTTTTGTAAAAAGAATTGTGTGTTTGGCACATGAGACTGAGACCCAGGTGGAGCAATATTCACCTCGATTAATCAGATGTTTGTTGTTGTTAATTTTTCATAAGACCTCCACAGCAAATTGTAACAGCTTCAAAGTATTTCAGATGTGAAACGTTGTTTGCTTTATGTTATCAGACAACCTAAAGAAGTAATGGAAAGTCAGTAATACATTTTTCTAATATCCAGCTATTTTAGGAAATCAAGACAATATGATACAATACAGAAACAGAACAAACAAAAACCTGTATGACAAAATGAATGGAAAATGTTAAAGAAATAATCATAACACAACAGTGGGAAGAATTATCTATAAGACTCACACCAAGCTATAACATAAAAGAAAATTCATACAAAACGTTTTACAGATGATATACAGCTCCGTCAATAATATCTAAGATAGAAAAATCATACTTACGTTAATTATTTGTTTTAATTGGTTTTTATGTTCCATTTTAATGGTTGGTTTTGTTGTATTCTGCCCAGAGTCACACTGTGTGAGATGGGCAGCCGTATAAATTTGACTAAATAAATAAATAAATACAGTAATAAAGTTGCCACAAAACAGAAGGAATGCTTTACCACATGTGGTGGAATCAAAAGTACTGGAATGTGCTGGAAGAACTGGAAACTCAAAAGTACTGGAAAGATATACGTGGTACAGTGCAGAACATTTTGGAATTTAAATTTGAAATGAAACCACTTTTCTTAGTAGGCATAATTTCAGAAAAAATCAACAAGAATCATCACAATTTAATGAGATACATGCTCATAGTGAGAATCAATTTTGCCCAATACTGGAATAAAGATGTAATACTGACAATATCTAATTGGGAGCTTAGACTTGGCAAAGATGCAGCAATGGCAAAATTAACAGTGTATATTCACAATAGGACTTTAACCAAATTTAAGCAAGAATGGTTCCCATGCATACAATATATCATGCAGCATGGCAAATATAATCACTTACAGTCTGGCTTCTAAGAGGGCCTAAATGTTTATAAACATTGTAAATTGACAGATACCCAAAAAAGGGGAAAGTTAGAAACTCAGTAGTCAAGTCAAGTCTAGTCTAGTCTAGTCTAGTCTAGTCTTGTCTCTCTTTCTTTTTTGGTATTTAATTGTTGTCAGATTTGCTCTGTGTATCTTCCTTTTCCCTTTATTAACATGTATAAAAAACAATATATTTAATTTTGGATGAAAATGCGAAATAATCTTATGCTCATTAACATTGACATCCTAAATTGTAATTAATATTAATATTTCTTTCTTCTTTTTATCCTCAACAATCTAAGTTATCTAAATATTAGGGTATTAACAACCTTCAGTCAATACTGTACAAATATTGTATCAAAGCAACATAATATACTAAGATTTACAACATAATAATAATAATCTAAAACTAAGATTAAAAAAGACAATATGGTCAAATGTTAGATGGTCAGTATTTAGTTCTTGGGAGACCAAAGTGATCTATGATCATGGAATGAATTATATACCTGTCCAGAAACACAAATGAGACACCTGTATGATTGGCTGACAGTGACCTAATATCATCGTATGCATGATATATTTGCAAGCCTAATGATAACAAATTAAATGTAGCTTGAGGCACTTCTTGCCTTCTTTTGCTTTTAAGATCTTTACCAGAGTCACTATCTATGTTAAGGCAAAATAGGGAGGATTTAGCTAACATTTTCCTCCTCCCTTCTCACTATTGTTCAGAAGGTTGTACAATTCCAGAAAGAAATCAGTTTTTAGCGTGGTGTCCTGGAGAGAATTGAAACTCTCCAATCACCCTGTTTTTAGAGAAGCAGCTCTATTTCTTTTTTCTTTCTTTCTTTCTTTCTCCACTATTTAAAGTTGAACCTCAGGAAAAAAGCATCTCAAAGTGCATGAAAACTTCTGTATTTTTTATAACCTCTAGGATGAAGCCAAAACTGTTGTGGCTGATTACATAACTATAGGTTTCCACTGAGGCAAGCAAAGACACTAGCAAGAAATGTATTTTTAAAATGCAATTGCCTTGCATTTTTTCTTTTCTCCTTAAAGTGTCAGTGATAAAGAAAATGAGGCATTGTTTCTATTGACTAGGTATTCTAGCAACCTACCTGGGAGAAAGCCAGCTGGAATTGTAGTGAAAAATGTTGTGGTAGATCACCATGAGGAGCAGGAGGAAATTTGGGCAAGTGGTTGATTTGGGCTTCTTAGCTGTTCATTTCTCTTTTACATTTTAAGGCACTTAAGCAAAGGTCAGTATTCTTCAAAAAATGAAAAACAGTGCATTCCACTATGCTTGTACGAAGTAATTATTACCTTAGGTGAGCTGTTCCAAACTGTAAATCCCTTTTGGTATTGTTTTATCAATAAAAAGTGGCTTAGAAATTATATAAATTTATTTATTTGTTTACTACAACATTTCTACTCTGCCAAATCAAGAGACTCTAGGTGGCTTATAATTTTCTAAAAATGACAGTAATAACAGTGACATTGTTAAAATGATTAGAATTAAAAGAAGGCAATAAAAATGTTAAATCCTAAAGACCCAATGGAAAAGTATAGTCTTTATCCCTTTTCTAACGCTAGGAGGGAGGAAATCATCTGAACCTGCAATGGCAAGCTATTCTACAAGACCAAGGCAGCCATGGAAAAGGCCTGCTTCTTGACTCCCATCCTTCTAACTTCCCAAAGGGAGAAACTGAGTTAATTCCTTAATGATCTGAACATAGAGATGGGCAGATTCTACTGAGAGCAGACAGTCCTGAAGGCAGGGCTGGCTCTGGGCTTAGGCTGAGTAGGCACCGGCTTAGGGGCGCCAGACTTTAGGGGGCATCAAAATTGAAAAGATTTCTGAAAAACACAATGAAAAAGTGAAAAGCAGTAATGGTGCACTCCGTGAGCCAGCATGGCCGCTCGAATGTTAAATATGATTCTGCAGAATTGTTTCCATATGACAACAATGGTGCTGATATAATTAACATTACTTACTGTGTAAATAGGCTGAAAATGTCCAAGAAGAAGAAAAAATTGCCCAGGGCTGAATATCATAGGTGTAAAGCTCAAAAACTCAAAGAAAAGAAGAAAAAAGAAACAAGAGGGCACTTTTCTGAAATTCCTAACAAAATCAGAAGATGAGCCAAACCATAGGGGGCACCAGAATTTGACTCTCGAGGGTGCCAAAATGAGCTGGTGCTGCCTGAAGGTAACCTAAACCCAAGTTATAGAGGGTGTTACAGGTCATAACCAGCACTGAATTGGACCTGGAAACAAATAGGCAGCCAATGCAGTGACTGAAATACTGGTGCAATTCTGCTGAAACAGCTCTCACCTGTCAGCATTCATGCTGCTGTGTTTGTACTAGCTAATTTCCAAGTTATCTTGAAAGACAGTACATTGAGTTGCAATAATCCAGTTTAAAGATAAAGGCATGAGTTTTTTGTTTTTTTTACCAAGATCCTCTGCTCCAAAAACCATCGTAACAGCTGCCCCAGACAAAGCTGAGCGAAGTCTGCCTTGCCATGGGATGCTGCTGCTGAGCAAGCAAAAGCCATGAATTCAGAGAGAAGAAATAAGAAATTGACTTTTTTGCATAGATGGAACATTTTTTTTCTGTTAATGAGGAAAGACATTTTAAGTTCCCTGCGCTCTGCAGGAAAATACGTTTTCTGATAAGGAAGGATCTACAAGAAAATCACCGCCTTCCAAACTAAGCCTCCTTTTAGCTGGGTAAAGTTGGAGTAGGGGGTGGTTAATCCAGTTAGGTCAGAGGGGTGACCGAAGCAGGGTAAGGAACTGTTTCAAGTTGGAATCCACTCAAAAGGCTCTTGATCTTCCCTGCTTTACAGAGGGCAATCTGTTCTTTGATGGTTTCTCCAAGCCCAATTTAAAAAGGATTGTAAGAGAACAGGGCCTTGAAGCTCCATTCAAATAACTAGCAAATGGCCAGTAAACTGAATAAGCAGACAGTAGACTGATTACAGTCTTATAGTTGGTTGTGCCCTGTCTCCTCTTTTTTAGCAACCCATTTCCTCCTTTTTTGACAGATAGTTGTCCTACTCAAAATGAAGTCAGGTTTTTTTTTTCCATCCAACAAATTAAGGTAATGTTTTAAACTCTTCCCAATATTATTGAAGATAGTCTTGTACTATCTCCAATAATATGTGCCTGTCGCTCTTTCATTCAAGGAGATTTCTAGTAGCAAAGTTGCATCTGATCAAGTACCTTGTATGAAATTTATGATAGACCAAATATGATGGGTCCTTTCTGCCTCTTCTTTGAGATGGGTTTCTTCAGGAAAATCTTCGTACAATCTAGCTTGGCATTTCAGCTATAAAGTAGAAGAGCAAAACCGAATCCTTCAAATCGAAGAATGATGTCTAGGGGAGATGGGCGGTGATCAAAATTTCATAAATAAATAAATAAATTGATGTGCTTGGCCATACCATATCCTACCAATTCTTCCATCTCCAAGTGCAGAGGAGTAGAGAAACCATTGTGGCCTCATTAGTAAGATCCAGTGCTGACAAACATTCAGTTCTTGGGAGAGAATTGCCAATTGCAGTCTAGTTTGCTCTGTTAAAATATCAGAAAAATACCAGAAAAATCTCTTCCCTCACCCTCTTGTGTCTGTATCTCTCTCTCTCCACTCACATACACACACAGTCATACACACAAACATATTCCTGTGTTTTAATATTTATTTAGATTTTTGCTGTATGGCCAGTCAATGATGAGTTTAATTGCGTTTGAAATACTAGATCAAGTTTTGTGGCCAGAATTCATGCTTTTAAATCTAATTTGCAGAGCTCTTCCCTAGATGCTGATTTTTTTTCCTAGATGGTTTTCTAGTTTTTCCTCTTCTGTTCTAAAATCATTATATTTTATATTCCCTGCAATAAAATACAGTGGTCTGCCATTATTTGTGGGCCTTTAGTTTACCGGAACACAGTATCTAAAATAACTAGCAAAGCCATAAGAGACATGAAACAAGGAAGATAGGACTGGTCAAAAAAAGCCCAATAAAATGTGGGGAAGCATTTTTGCATTCTAGATATGTACTATGAGCATGATCACATTGCTGCATAGCACAGAGGGGAAATAATATCAGAAAAAGATTCTTAAATAGAGCAGGCATAAAATCAAAAGGCAATGGGCGAGTCAAATGTCATAAACATTCCTGAATAACATATTGTTTGAGAAAAAGATTGTCTCTAAAGCCCACTGAATCTGCTGCTTAATTATTACAAAATTCTATCATCTGAGTTCAGTCTTCTATTGTCTTCATGTTTTGCTTCAGAGAGAAAAATAAAAGAACAAAAATGAGATTATCCACAAGAATCAAGACACAAAGTTTGAACCTTAGTTAAGCTTTGATTTTTTATATACACTCAGTGTTGTTCAGAAGAAAGAAAGGCAATAGTTCAGAATTTTGTTATGACACTGGCAAAACACATGATAAAACAATGGTAAAATACCACATTTAATTAATGATTCAGCAGAAAGAACAAATGGAAACAGTCTCTGACCTAGATGGTTAGCACTCGGTAGAAAAAAGGTAAAAGTTCAGAAGAACTAAAAGAGAATTTCATTGGACCATGATTTGATGCAAGTAGTTTTCTTGTATTTTTCCTCTCTCTACCAGCTATCCAAATCCATAAAGCTCCAGCCAGTAACATCTCAGGTTGCACCAAAAAGTTAGTAGACCATCCTGTACAGGTCTAATGAAAAATAATCGTGCTGGTTAGATTCACACATTGCAGTAAGGTAAAGTCTGGCTTATTTGGCTTTGACTATTTTGTGTGAACCCAAGCACAGTCTCTTGTAAATGGTGGTTTATGGCTTAGAGTATTGTGTGAACTGATCTGCTTGTGAGTTGTTCAACAGAGCAGGGTTAAGCAGGCTTAAGCAAATTTGAACCTGATAATTTAATATCTGAGGTGGTAGATAAATTGCTAAAATAAATAAAATTAGTTCAATGCAAGCTATTCCTAGGTAAGTCTCTACCTCTAAGGACCCACATCTGGTGAGGCAGAAACCAGTACGTGCTCAGGCCAGACAGAACTATTGTGAAAACTGGTAAAATCTGGTGCCTCCAAATCTCAGTGAACAGCCCCAAATCAATTAACCCTAAAGAGCATGAGGAAGAGGTTTAAGATTTAAATTCTGGGGTTGGTGAATTTGTATCTATGTATAGGTAGGTAGGTAGGTAGGTAGGTAGGTAGGTAGGTAGGTAGATAGATAGATAGATAGATAGATAGATAGATAGATAGATAGATAGATAGATAGATAATGTGTTTGTGTATGTGTATGTGTATGAAAGAGAAAGATATTTCTATGTTCTGCAGTATGCAGATTGTATAAGCACGCATACATACATACATACACACACATATATATATGTGACTACTGTCTTATTTGCAATAAATTAACTTACCTAGCAGTGTCACATTTGTGATGCTACTGCTGTTACTTTGTTTCTGAATGTTGGATTAAGTTTTTGGAAAGAAAAGATTTATAGCATGCCTGGGTTCACAGTGCCTCCCTCAATTTAGCACTTTTGAAATGGTTTGGATTGTATCTCATAGAATTGTAAGTCAACGTGGACTTTGGCTGAGATTTCTGATAGTTGTAATCCAATGCATCAGGTTGGGAAATGTTCAGATCTCTTGGTGACTTTTGTTTTGTTGGATTTTTAAAGAAAACCATGTATTAATAGAACAAAAAGAGAAAACAGATTTAGAAACTCCTACATCAGATACTAGGAAATAATTAGATTCTGTTCAGAATCTGGGCAACAAATATCCTGAATAGTATTCCCACTTACAAATATCCACAATGAAAACATACTGCAGTCTACTTTTTAACTCTGTGGCTCCAGAATGTGGGTGAAGCCTGATATATTAAACACAATCCCAGTTTGTTAAACATCATTTTAATTCTGTTTCTAACAGCTTTTTTAACATGGAAGCTGTGGAGATTCATCTTCATAAAGAAGTGTTAATTGTGTTTGGGTGACTCTTTCCTCAGTAATATCATGCCATAATACTGGATCATAGCTGGTCAAAACACTGCATTCCAATTTCTGTACAAGAAGTCCTCCTCCTCCTCCTCGAAATGTGGGAATGAAGTAGATAAGGAAAGTGGCAAGGGCATCCAAAGGTTTTTGGAGAGGAATCTAACTATTAAAATATTCAGTGTGTTAATGGTAAGTAATTTAAATAAGGCAAGTGTCTAACATAAAGTAGCATCACCTTGTTTACAAGTGAGAATTAGACTTAATTGTCAGGGTTGGGATGCCATGCAACATTTCTTTGTAGAAAATTATAGGACATGAAGTAGAAATGTGCTGGAGATTTCAGAGGGAGGGCTCCTAACCAAAATATGATCTTCCATTATTTCTTCCCTCCTGAGCTAATGTTCTGTGGATAGAAATTTTAAAAGCAAACACAGAAGGTTTATAAGTAGTAGGCAATATCATCTGGGGAAAGCTGTATGATTTCACAATTAAAACATTACATGGAGACATCCTATGAGAGGATTGTGAGGGAAAATCAAATTGTGATAACCACTACATTAATTAAAGTAGGAATTTATTATTAGCTGCCTTGCCTCTTGCTCAGCATTCAGTGCCATGCAGGGAACAGACTTTGATTTGAGAGTACCACATTGCATTTCAGTACTGTGGTCTAGTTGGGCTTGTGTCTGAACCAGTGATTGAGAGCTATAACAGTAAGAAGCTTCTACTGTGTGATAAATGCACCCCTACAGAAATAAATTGCTCCCTCTTTAGGTCCTTCCCTGCTGCTTCACTCATATTCATAACAGGATGAGTGGCTGAACCAAAAAAGTGGCTGTTACTTTAAAGAATAAATTAGTTTGACTCTTAACTCAATAATTAAAATGGTTATGGCTATGAGCCTGCAGGGATAATGTACTATTATTATAGTCATTTGTTTCAATTAAATGCTTACTGATTTTACAATAGCAGCTGGGCACCTGTGTGAGACAGCTATTACTCTGAACAAGACATCTCAAACTCCACCAGAATTTGCCCCCTCTCCAATGCATTCTACATATACTGTGACAGTTTCTTAGAAACAGGAACAAACTGAATGGCAGCTAGAACTGTGTGTGTATGTATATACTATATCTTTTCTGTCCTATGTAAAATAAGGAATTTGTTTATGGTGATACATTACTGTTTAAGATAAATTGATTAAACACATACATACCTATGATGTTAGGAGAATCTTCACTTTGAAATTGTTTTGAGATATTTTCCCTTCTGATAGCAATTAAAATAGTTTTTTAGGGGAAGTCTTTGTATATACTGTGCTATAATCCCAGGAGGCATATTGCAGAATTTCTTCCTAATTTGTTAACACTGAGGTTTTTGCTCCTATGAGTTGCTGATCTGAGTTGGCAGTAGCTCTTGATTTACTAAGGAAGCAGAAATATAAAATGGTTGATCAAGCTTGACAGATCAGAATGGTTTCTTCAAAGAGAGGGACTGTGTTGAGGAGACATTAGTGATTGCCTTAGAAAATCTGTGCCATCTTTTATGCTGTTTTGTTACTTCTGCACAAGTTGAGGAAATAAATCATTCTGAGATGTTCTGGCAATATTGTGGTTCTTTTGGTTTAAATTTCCTGCTATTCCAAAGTACTGTAACATCTTTAGTTTTGATAGTTGGAAGATTTTTCACAAAAATTCCAGTGGTGGGAAATAACATTTTTAAAAATCCTTGAAAGGATGCTTGCCACTGGAAGTCTGTTATAATATGCAGATGAGTTTTAAGGTATGACTCTAGGGCATTGTCCTGGGTTGAGGTTAGGAAGATGCAAAAGTATTGTTATGTGACTCCAAAAGATCTTACTTTTGGCCGGTCATGGACATTGAGGAGTAGTTGGTACATCAGTCCAGAAGTCAAAGCCAAAGCAGTCCAATTTCTATTTGCAGTTTCAGAAGATGAAAGCAAAAGTCAGGGTCCAGGCAATAATACAGCATAGAGGTCAGTCAAGACTCAAGGCACCATATTAGCAAGCCTCATGAATGGGAAATTATTGCTTCCAATAATGAGCAGCTCCTAAATGTAGAACTTTATACTGGAGGTTCGAATTGCCCTCCTTCTTTCTCAGCTGATACTTCACGAATCTTTTTTCTGGCTGCAAGGCCATGTAAATTATTATGTGCACCCCCAAGTATATCTTTATTCTCCTTTGTAACTGAGCATTTTGGAGCCTCTCCTCCTTGGACCCAGCAGTAGCACTATCCAAATGGACCAAGTTACTGTACTGGTGAGTGTAGATCAAAGTCCTGGGCAGAGTGCCCTTGGCTAAAGAAAGCTAATTCTGGCCTGTGCTGGGCCTGGCTTATCTGATGCACTGAATTTAGTGGGCTCACCAGACCCATTTTTCTCCTCTGTGGAATCCACAGAAGGTCATGACTGCTGCGTTTAACTGGAAATATCTGTTAATGAAGCAGGAATGATAAAAGCTACAGGCAGCATTACCATTCATTTCATTGCTTCCAACTTCTTTGATACAGAGAGCTCATTTGGGTCTATCTAGAACAGTGGTTCTCCAAGTATGGTCTGGGGACCTCTGGGGGTACCCAAGAACTTTTCATGAGGTCCCTGAGACCTTTTCATGGAGTCCATGAAGATAAATAAATAAATATTTTTAAAATTCACAGTTTTAATTTCTAATACAGTAAATATTGCTAGATATAACCCACATAAACCAAAGCTCTTTGGGGTCCTCAATCATTTTTAAGAATGTAAAAGGGTCCTGAGACCAAAATGTTTAAGAACCACTGATCTAGAAGAAAGGGCCCTTACCATTTTAATGCTGATTTATCTTGTAAACATGTGTTTGTATGTGTGTGTGTGTATGCAGTTTCCACTTAATTATTAACTATACTTTGTCATCTGTAGCACATGATGGTGGTAGCTTAATCATAGTCTGATGCTGAAGTATAATAAAAAGGTGTAGTGATAACAATGCCTATCTATTATTTTGGATAAAGCATATTGGGGGCCCAATCCAAGCCCAGTGTGGTTAGCTGGAATCTTTCTACTGATATTAATGGGGGTTAGATGGACTTCATACTCAATTCTGCAAATTTTCATAATAAATTTTCTGCACAGGTCTCATATCCATAATTACATTCCTGGACTAGTTCTGCTCTGCTGGATAAATAATATGCACTTTAAAGAAAAAAAATATGATTACATATTTAATGGATAAATGGAGGCGTTGTGGTCTACTGGCTCCATAATAAGAATTTTTAAATATTTTAATATAGTATTTTCCCAAGTGACTAATGTAACTGTAGATGGAAATGATCTTTTAGATTTGTTTAAAACTCAACAACTTACATTATTATATCTTTCAACAATTATAAAATATGAATGTAAAATAAGGAGAATGCATTATTTTCCTTACTAGCTGGCCAGTCATCTTTAACATTTAACATCTTTATGAAACAGATGCAGTCTGAAGAGCTCTGGGAAATTTATAGTTCCACCTGGTATTAGAACAAGGTGTGCTAGCCCATTAAAGTAACCTTCCTTACCAGAGAAAGTAGACAGTGTAATATCAGCTTCTTTTTTTTTAAGGATTCCATTGGATGCCAGAAAACTAGATATGGTCATTTTCCTTTTGCTTCTTGTACAGCGGTATAAACCATTTTAAAACATAGAGAAAAAAGAAACAATCAGCATGTCTTCTGCAAAGGAAGCTTTGGCTTTGCTGACCTTTGAGAATATGGTCAAGCATCTAGATGGAGATATGAACCTACAGCAACATCTCTTGTATTTCTTTGAAACTTTTGAACTTGTCCTTTTTCAAATGTTCCTTCTGTCCTTTTCCTCTTTTTTTAAGACTAGAAACTTAACATCTGTTATCAACAGCCAAGCACAGGGTGACAGAGACAGAGCCAAAGCAAAACTGTAGCTTTGAGGGAAGATACTTTTCTGAAGCACTTTATGAATAGGGATAACTGACTACATATAAAAATAGAAATCTCTATCTGAATTACTGCATTACATGAAATCTTAGCATGAAACCAGAAGAAGTATGCAAAAGCAACCAAATAATATCCATTAATACTCTGGAACAAGTTATAACAAGGCAGGATATGGGTGAAAAACAAGGATGATGTGGGGAGGGGAGGAGGAGGAGAAGGAACTGTTAATTATCCAGGGGCTTAAGCAGTTTCTGCTGAATTTATTAAATCAGAAACAAATGCTTATCCCTTCAAGTAATCCAGAAAACTTCCCTTGTTTCCTGATCTTTCTTGCCAGAGCTGCATGAGAGGCTCCAGATACAAACAGCTGATTGTGTGGAATTGGGCATGTATCATATAAGTATGTATAATTCTCTGTTGGGACCTTAATCTAGAAACTAGTTTAGCAACAAGCATTGTTTCTGAAGTAATTTGAGTTGGTATTAAAGTTCTCTGTAGTTGTTCATTCACACATTAAAGTCATCAACTCATGTTGCCATCATTAAGTCATGTGAATGGATTCGTGTGAACAAGTCTTTTAAAACAAGCCTGCTTGTCGTTCAACTACAGAATGCTATATTCGGCTCCTTGGAGGACAAATAGAAATGGATAGGAAATATGACACACTTTAAAAAGTAAATTGAATTCTCTTATTTATTTAACAGAACTGACAAGAGCAGCTCTTACAAAATCATGCCAGCTCCCCACTCTTAAGCTCCCCCCAAGTGTCTTTTGAACATCTGAGCCCTACATGCTGTCTAATGTTGTAGAAAAGCTCTTGATTCCCGACCTGTAGCAGTAAATCTGCTTCTGCATTTGGATTTATTTCTGCTGAAGCCTACAGAGCCCTTCCAGCTCTTCCCTACATTTCTTACTTTATGAGCTGCTAATGGAGTTGGCAGGAGTCCCCTGCTAATGAGAGATTGCACCTCAGTGGGCTTATTGGAAACGAAAATTGTTAATAAATAAAGCCATGAGTCTTTAAACTCATGTTAACATTAATCAGATTAATATAAAAAGTGGGAGGGGAGGATCTGGAAAAAGCTTAAGACAGTGTTTGATTTCTCTCCTGCTGATTTCTGCTGTGTCTCAATTGACAGTACCTAAGTATCTGGATTAATTTTATTTCCAAAACAAGTGAAGGAGCAGTTGTATCTCAGTGCTCTTGCCTTTTTATTAACAAGTCTTTCTTTTCCATTCTTTTTAATGTTAGCAGTTATAGGCAGAATGAAAGTGACAAGCCACTACTCCTGAGCACTTTGTCTCCTATGAAGAAAAACTAACATTGCGGGCCTTGTTGGGGGCCACATTTTGTTTTTTGGACATCTCAGAAATAACTCACTCTGCTTACCGAATACACTATTATAGATTTGCATTAACTTTAGTTAAAACTGTGATATGGTTTTGTATTCTTCCAGAGGAGAAAGATACTTATGACTCCTTTCAATTGGCTATTTCATTTAAACTTGTCCAAAGATCCCTCACTTTTTGCTGGGTCTTTCAATATCTCTCCTAGTCCATAGTTATCAACAAGACTGAGAATGCCACATTTTCATTTATTGATTGATTGATTGATTTAAAAAAATTACATAGCTGTCCATCTTATATAGTATAACCCTGGTCAGCTTAATATAAAAACCAGCATAAAAATTCCTGGCACTCCCAAAAGTAACACACCCTCACATTCAACAACTACCTTTACTGGGCTCCAGCCACATACCACCCCAATGCTTGTGAGAAAAGCTAGGTCTCCAAGACTTTTAGGAAGGCTAGGAGGGCTGAATCTCAGGGGAAAGGGTACTCCTTATATAAAATATAAGAAGAAGAATTATTATCCAATTTAGGTCTGATATTCTACTAACTCAGCACTGAGAGTGGATGACTAAATGGCCCCAATGAAAAGATAGTGACAATTTGAATATCTGGACCCTTCTACAAAGCCACACTGGACTCCCCCCTCAAAACCTCTGCAGCCATTTTGCACCACTGTGCTACTGCCCTTTCTTTTATGTCCCATCCTCCCCTTTAGCCAGAAGTGATATTTTCACTAGCCAGTAAGACTGCATAAGAATGGCTCATGGATAATGCCCTGCCCTTGTTCTTCCTTTGACACATTTGCTTTTTACCATGAGGAAAAACAGATGCAAAAAATAGCAGTCAGCCTTGGGAACAACCAGGAAGGATGGGTGGCTCCACAGCATCTTGACTAAAGGAGCAGGAAGGCAGGAAGAGGCTGGACACCACCTGAGCTCCAGAGAAAGAGCTCTAGAGAAATCTCTGCAACACTGTCTTTATAGTGCTTCATTTGGTCAGAAATCAAACCAATAATTAACTGGCTCAGCTTCCTGAGATCTACACATCTATCCTTTCTGTTGAAAGGATCTTGGTCTATCCCTTGTATCTGGCCTTTAAGAGTAAATTGTCTCTGAATGTGAAGATTCTATCCATATCTGGAATAATGCTGCATACGTAAATTTAACCCATGTAGCAGACATATAGATATAGATACAGGTGAAGAGTAGCCTTGTGAAAAGTTTATGATACAACAAAGTTCTAGGTTCCTATCTCAAAAGAGTACAATAAAATTAAATATTTTCCTTCAGTTTTCCAATTCTGTTTCAGTTCTTAGAATATTAGAAAGTTCAGAGGAAGCCAAAGTAAGTTTGCTATGAGGAACAGTAAAGCATAATGATAAGCATAGTAAAATATGATGGAAAAAGAAACCTGATAGTAATAATGCACACAATATGACCTTGGTTATAATTGCTTTGACTATGGACTTGAAGTGCAATAGTGAATGAAAACAAACAGAATTGAAGGTTTTTTGGATGGCAGCTCCATACATAAGGGTTCAGAACAAAAAACGAGAGAGTGTTAAGGTACTAAAGATATCATAAGGGATATATAAGAGCAGAAAATTATAGGAGTTTCTTGGTGGACTTCAGAGGTAAGTTTATGCTGAATCTGGAAAACAGGGAGAATGATCAATGATTTTGCGTAGGAAGATAGTCAAGATGCTACCTTAAAAGTCCAGAGAGCAATTGGTTGCAGTAATTAGAGGGAAATAATAAAGACTAAATAAAAATAAAGTGCAAAGTGGCAGAGCAAAAGAGGGAGAATGTCATATGTATAGCTAAGTATCCATGAAGATTGAAATGGATGGATGGCAATACTGTTCACCAGTGGAGATGGGGATTTGTGAAGAAAGGTGATAAATTTGGTTGTGGACATGTTGCATTTTTCAGTAATGATCAGATGTGAGAAATATCAGGTAATGGAAAGAAAGACTGGTCAGAAGCAACTGTTCTGGAGAAAATTGCTAGAATCCAAAGACTTCAGTACTCTTCTTCAAATGTACTCTTTCCTTAGTATCTTATCAGTGTCTTTTTAATATTTTAATACTGAAAGCCATGGGATTTGGTGAACACATCCAAGATCAATCCATTTAGAAAAGATTCCTCAGTGACCTTCCAACAGAAAAAGGAAAAGCAGACGAAGAAGTTTCCTCTGTAGAAATTTTAAATGAGGGGTTAAATTAACAGTAAGAAAACCTACTAAAACAAAATCATAGAAACTTGGGAAAGAAGGGAGTCAAATAAAAGATTTGTCAGCGATTTCAGTCAAAACAGAATGATCAAAGATGACAAGGACAGAGATTTTTGAACTTGGCAATGAGTCAGCTATCAATGATTTGAGAACAGTATGAACCAAGAAAACTGATGTCATATTTCAGAGATCCCAGAGAGAACCTTGAGATTGAAAACTATAAACAGCAACAAAAAGCATCATGTCAAAATATAAAAGGAAAATGGTTAGTAAGTGGAGAAACGAGTAGTTTGAGAGGGTTTTTTTTTTAAAAAAAAAAAAAGCAAAGGGAAAACAATGATTGTTAGAATGCAGGAAAGATAAAGTGACCTTTTCCAGCCTGGCCACCCTTCAGATCTGCTGGTACTGCTATTACCAAAATTCCAAGCTTTTGTCCATACTCACCTGGAATTCTGGAAATTACAGTCCCAATACACCTGGAGGGAGCTGGGATGGAGAATATTGAGTTATAAGAAAGTGATAAATTGCTTGCATGACAGTAAGGAGATACAATGAAGGAGAAGGCAGTCACCAGGAATTGAATGCATGTGGAGAGATTAGATTAGGACAGCAGAGTTTACTACAAAAATCCAGGGAAACCAGCAATACAGTACTCTGAATATAGAGCAGACACATTCCCAAATCAGCCAGCTTCAGACTGCCTGAAGCATAATGGTAGATCTAACTTTATTTTTCTCCTATCTGATACAAACTCTACCAGTTGTTTTTTTTAAGTACTAACTTCAAACCTTTTGGCCTCCAGCAATTTGAAAACTAGTGAGCTTGATGGTCTTTGTCACCAGCATTCCATTAAAGGAAGTATGTTCCAGTTTAAATATTAAATATTAAATATTGCAGTTGTATTTGCATCAATTGATATTTTCTCCATGTAAGCTCAACATTCCAAATTTGGAAAAGAACATGATTTTTTTTTAAAAGTTCTTCAATGCAGATTCGAATACTTCATTTCACTAATAAATATGTGTATGAAGTTAATCTGGTTTTTTTAAATTGGTATTAGTGGATTTTATCTTCCATTAAAAAAATACTTTAAATATTTTAATCAAGAATTGTATAAGAAATCCCGTTCTGTAAAGAGAATCTTTTATTTTCTTCTATCTGCTCTTTCCAACCTCTGCTCATTTTTTGTTTTCAGGTTTCCAGCTAGTTTCACATATGAAAAACTATTATTTTTCAAATTTTAGCAACATTATTTTAGGAACACTGAATTGAAAAAAAAATCTTTGTTCTACTGTGTCAACTTTTATAACTATTAATATAGAATTTTTAGATTCCTTTGGACCCAGATTTGTAGTTTCCGTCTCTTCATATTTGGCTAATTATTCAAGAATTGATCTCTGCATTGTTGTTTCCATCATATGATAACATGTTATGACTTTCTTTGTTAATCATGAAAATGTGGCTATCTTACTGAAAAATACAATACAATAAGCAAAAAATCTGTGTGACTCTATTTTAAAAAGAAAAGCCCAACTGGTAAGTCCGTTGCATTTTGCAGCCATGCCTCCCCACTTCCAAACTCTGATATCTGGGAGTCAGAATACTGCATGACCCAATTCAAAAAAACTGCTAATACTGCTGACTAATGTCAGATTAGATAGGATTATAGTGTTAGCCCATTATAACAGCTCTGCTGTTTGAATCCAAGGGATACCTTAGTTTGCCAAGGATTACCTGTAGGGGAGTGTTACCACATGAGAAAATCCTCACCAATATATTAATATTAAAAATATAGTACAATTTTATCTAAAAATACACTGCTGAATGTTCCGCAAACTAAAAATAAAGCTAACATAGAAGTGTTGATGAAGATTCTTAGTCATCCAGGTGGAATTGTCTGTAGGCTGAGTCATGGCAACTGGATTTCTTTCTTTTTGGTAGAAACGTTTTGCTGCTTGTCCAAGCAGCTTCTTCAGTCTTCAGCGAAATGTTTCTACCAAAAAGAAAAAAATCCAGTTGCCATGACTCAACCTACAGACTAACGTAGAAGTGTTTCATATGATGAAAACAGTTGCATAACAAATTAGGGGTACGTTTTTCCCAGCATTGAACTTTAGCTTTTTTCCAAGGGTGATTGATACCCTGATAACAACCATGCCCAGCCTGCATCATCATATACTTTTGATAAGATAATAAATACAAATTAATTAAAAAGTAATATTCTCCTAACTCAGATCCAGGAGATGGTCCACTCAGACGCTACGTCCTATGAGTCCAACCATCAAGTTCCCCTGATCAATCGACCAGGGATGTTAACCGGTCACATGAGTGCCCTCAGCCAGTCACAACTGATTTCTCAGATGGGTTTGAGGAGCGGTGTTACCCATGGTTCCCCATCACCCCCTGGAAGCAAATCTGCTACACCATCTCCCTCCAGTTCTACTCAGGAAGAGGAGACAGAATCACATTATAAGGTACGTGCAGCCATGCCTGTTTTGACAGACATACAGTTTGACAGTGGCAGGCAACCTACAATGGCAGAAATAATGAACAGCACCTAGAGCAAAGCAATTTGGTTTTTTCAAGAGGGAGAGACACACCAAGAGAGAGAGAAACTTTTTTTTTTGACCCAGACCATCTGAAAAGAACATTTCTTAGCAAAAGAATTGGAAGGCTTACAAATTATATCAAGCATAGAAGTGCTATACTGATGCATATAATGAATAGAACAATTAGGGCAGCAAATTCTGAAAGAGTTTTTTCTTCCTAAATATTTTCTATCTTGTGGAAAGTGCTAAGTATATTATTTTGTACTGTCCTTCCAGGTTAAGATTGTGACAGTAAAAATATGGTTTACTGCACACACAGATTCAATTCTACCAGTTGAAAATGTTTTCTGTAGAGGCCAAATTCTCATATTTGGAGAGTGAAAATAGGAAAGCATGGATATTCAGCTGGGATTTTAATTGAATCACTTGCCACAACATCATCAGAATGAAATAACAGAAAACGTTTTCACTATACTTAAACTGAGATAGGAAGGATTTTTAAAACATAATAAATTATAAGTTAGTAAAACAGATGACTTGTTAAGCTTCACAAGGAGAATTTTATTATTTTGCTTTGTTAATGATAAATAGATGCTGAATATGTTGCTGTACTGAGCAGATCTAAGGAATGTGTGTACGTTAACATAGCAGCAATTTGTATGAAGAAATGCGTTGTCATATTGGATGATTCTGAAAGAAGTCTTGCTAAATAAATATACATATTCCCTATCCTTTTTGTAAAAATGCAAGTCTTAGTAGAGTGGCTACAGCATATTTTAAAGGATAAAGAATCTGTGGAAGAGAGGCAGCCATTTCATGTTTCATCAGTTGGAGAATCTCCTCATGCAGCTCATGCCAGATGACAGCCAGATGGCCATGAGAACTTGACTGACAGACCTCCTGCTTCCAAGGAAGGGGAACATGAGAGAGGGAGGTGAATCTTCCTTCTTCAAATGATCAGTTATTTTCCTGTCTCAGCCAGAAAATAATCGTGGGCCAACTGTGTTGAGACCTGCATCCTGATGGAGATAATAGACTGAGGGCTGGTGGCAGGCAGGGCCATTCCTTTCTTTCTGCTATCCCTCTTTTAACAAGATTTCTGCCACCCCTTCTCTTTCTCCTCTCTCTTCAGTGTCTGAGTCAAACTGATTGTTTGGTAACATATTTTGAAATTAAGCTATATAGGAAGTGGTGTCCTGAATGTATATTTGTATGCTATATATACTTCCTGGTTGGTGGGTTATGACAATGGTATCTTGGCTTGAAATGGTCTCTCTATGAATGATCATAGCATGCCAAGTGTGAGCATAGTTGAGTAAAACTGGGCTTTGGTTGTGTTTGTTGCATACTAACCAAAATATGCCAGTATTATCTTTACCATTAGAAGAGAAAGCTGTATGTTTCATGATACGATTAAGACTGTTAACTTAGTCTACCTTATCTTTGCCTTATTAAACATGATGGGCAGTGCTGGTTAATATCTGTGGGCTCATCTGATGATGATCATGGTGTGTGGAAAATTGCAGCCTAGAATGTTACCAGTGGTGAGTGGTAAAGAGCATAATGAAATGAAATAGAAAGAAAATAACCATGTTACGTGTCAGAAAATAAGACAAAGGGGAAAACTGTAATAGATTGAATGATGTTGGTCTGATGTTGTGGAGGAAAACTAATGAATAAGAGAAGGGAAGGTTTAGGTTTTACTTGAAAAGCTAAACTGTAAGTCAGACAACATGAACTGGTGTTCTGTAGACTGTTGTGGATGTATATGAAAATAGGAATTCATAGGTTTGTGATGGTTGCATGTTATACAACCAATTAATGAGGAAAATGGAAGAAGCAGGGATCAATTTTAGGAAAAATTACGCAACATCCTGAATGAATGTGTTTCAGGGGAAAAATGTGCTTTGTTAGGTGACGTGAATAGGTGGTTGGGAATGAGGCAAAAGAATACAGAAAAATAATTGGCCATTCAGAAACCCAGGAATAAATGAGAATTGTGACTATTTGGTGTGTATTTGCTTAGAATTTTTTTTAAAAAAATATGCATGGTTTAAGCATCTCTCTGTTCATATGTACACATGAAAAAGGGAAATATAAATCTAAAAGTATGTTTGATTTGATTGTTTATGATAAACACTTGAAGGACTAATTAAAGAAACAAGTGTGATGAGAAGCTCTGTGGAAGAGATTTTTGTTAATATAATGTCAAGAGTGGGTCTTGGTAAAACAGGGGATAGGGAAGAAAAGGAAGGAAGTGAAAGAAAGTAGAGTGGCTGCAGGAAGAGAAAATCTGAGACCTGCTTTAAAAAGTATTGGAAAATAGATTAATTTCATAAGAGAATGAATGGACAATGGACATAAGGAAAGAGAATTTGGAAGCTGCCTGGGACAGAATGAAAATAATTACGCTAAAAATTGTCACAGAAGTGTGTGGACATGTAAAATGAACAGTGTTTGTGTAAACTAGATTTACGTATATTTGCTTTTTTTTTCCTTCTTTGTTTCTTTGGTTTACTTATTTTTTACTCCTTTTCTACATTTTGGATAATGTTACTTATCATAAAGGAAATAGTGGAAGGGTATTTATGTGTATATACTTTGTTCTAAAAGCAGAAGTTGCCAAATTCTGACTTGCATAATATGTTACATCAGCCTCAACATTCCCTTTAATTTCAGTTGTAATTTATGGAATGTAACTGCATAACTTTAATTAGATCATATCCATTAGTATTACGTAGTTATTCATTGAAAAGAGCAGCTGATACTAACCACATATAGTTCTGATTACTCAAATACTATAGCTTGAGCATCTTCAGAGCAAAGATTTCAGTGGCTAACATTAACCTTCCATTTATGAGTAGGTGAAGGGACTGCAGGAATTGCTAGTTTTGCTTTATCTCCTTGAAAATAACCATATGCCAGCAGTACTCCAAATCCAGCATAGAGTCTGTTTAAATGTAAATGAGGATGAGATCTATCTATCTATCTATCTATCTACCTATCTATCATATTTTTATCACCACCCATCTCACCCACATGGGGGTCCCTGGGCGGTTCACAATAAAACAATTTAAAATTCAATAAAAGCATAAATAATATCAAATAATTTATGATATGACTATGGCCTCAAGAATATATAAAGACAGCACGCTACAATAGTAAAGAGGATATTCCAAGGGAGAAAAGTAGTAACATATCTTACATAAGATAATGAAGGATAAGGATATTTCTATGACAACAAAAAATCAAATAGTGAAAGTAATGTTTTTTTCCATGATAATGTATGGCTGTGAACATTGATCATTGAGAAAGAATAAGAGAAAAAAGATAGACCTGTTTGAATTATGGATTTGGAGATGGTTACTAAGAGTACCCTGGACTTCAGGAAGAATCAATCACTCCTGAACTGCTTCCTTAAGGTAATAAACAGCAGTTAGAAACTCACATACTTTGGGCATGTGGTATAAGTGGATGATAGATTAGAAAGGAAAAAAACCCCAACAACTGTGTTTGAGAAGGTTGAGAGGAGAAGACAACAGATAAGGTGGGTGGACAGGTTCACAGAACTTGAACAGAACTGTTGTTACTAGGTCAGGTCAGGTCAACATGGCAAGTATTTGTCCATGTGATTATGAGGAGTTATGTTTAATGGGAGTCACACCCAACTCAGTGGCCCTTAGGGAAATAACTATGGGATTGATCCTTAATTGGCCAGAGTCCCTAACCCACATTGGAAAGCTTTCATATAAAGCTGATTATATGTGTCACCTAGACGAGGTAGATCAGACAAGGAAGTCAGCTTCACAGGAAGGCTACAAAAAATTGAGATTGGCTATAATAATAGAATCTTGCAAATCTGATTGTGCTGTACCTCCTCCTCTTCCTCCTTATCGTTCAATGAATTAGGGAGCATCTGCCTGAGCCACTTCTGAGTGTTTTCTCATTCTTTACTTCAAAAATGCTTCAGCCCCTTTTGCCTAGATAATGGTTCCTGCATATCTCCATCAAGGTCATCCTCCTTACTCTCAGTGTATGTCAGTTAGAAGTACTTCCAGTGTGCAGGAAATCATCAAAAGGGTAGAATTAATCTTATTCATTCTCACAGCCCTTTCATATAATCAAAACTAAAAATCTGACAAGGACTCTTGAGTTGAAAAAAATTGCAAAAAGGCACTTAAGAGTTGACACCTGCCCTACATTGCAGGAATACTAACCTGTTTCTCTAGAAATAATATAAATTCCTTTTGATCTTTAGATTTGTTATTATTATGAGTTATATATTCATATATAGTCTATTTATCCCACTCTTCTGGTGAAAAGATAGCCAGAACAATTTATGTAAGATCAATAAAAACAAGAAAATTCCTGTCCATAGACCTGTACTTTAAAGGGCATAGTAAAAAAGAAAAATGGGATGAGGATGGAAGAGGAAGAAACATGATTTGTTCCAGCTAGTCACAATAAGAGCTATTATTATCATGATGAGCTGGAATAGAAAAAAATTCAAGTAGAAAAACAGCCCCAAGTTCTCTCAACATAGCTGGTAAACTTTGGTTTATCTCTTCTTTTGCTACAGCCAATTGGTACTGGCTAATTGTGTATATAGTGGAGTTCACTGGCAGAATTCATATGTAACACTAAGTCAGGTTTTATTAACTATGCTTTGTTGACACAAGCTATCGTATCCTTATTTGCTCATAACCCTAAGTTGTGGGTGTGTTCGCATATCACAGAAAGCACAGACAGACCACATCACTTTTGTGTAAGCCAAGCCACTGTCTGCAGAATCTACCTTATAAAGCTCTGCTTTGTCTTACTAGTTTGATTCTGACATTTTGCATACATTGCTTAAATTACCCTTTCGTATCTAAAGGCAATGTGCTCTATACAACTGAAAGCCACTATAGTACAGTGGCTGAGTTGGTGGACTAGGACTGACAGTCAAGTCTACTTTCAGCCATGAAAGCCCACTGGTTGATGGGCCAGTCAATCCTTGTCAGCCCAAAATACCCTACCAGTTTCTTGTGGGGGGAAATTGAAGGAGGTGGTGTTTTGTGTACCACCTTGATTTTGGGGATGAAATGAGGGATATAAACCTAACTAATAAGTAAATATTCCAGGATAAATACTACGAAGTCAGAGATCCATATGTGAATAGAACTCTTTCCTTTCCTGTGAATGATAATCAGAGAACCAAAGTGCACAAATAATAGCTTTGCTGATTCATAGCCACCTGTGGCAATATGGGCAAGGAAGCATTAAAAAAAACAAGGGGACTTTGCATGAAGTCTTGTAATCATTAAGATGAATACATGTTCCTAGATAATTTTTTATTTCTTTCACATTTCCAGTACAGTGCAGCTATCTCTAAGTCACAAAACCAAAATTTTATATTCTTGTGCATCTGGTCACTGTAATGAAGGGCTACCACCTGCTTTTTCTGATAATAGCAGTGAAAGTGACCACTATAACTACTGTAGGTTCCCTCTTCCCTTTGATTAGGGTCTTGACTGTAAATGGTGTTCTCACAGAGCCAGATACAATGGGTTTCATAATTTTGTGGCATCACTGTGCTTTATATGTTCCATAATTAGCTATGAACTCTGCAGGAAGATGTTCCAAGAAAGAGATTGGCACTGTGGAAGCAATGAAATTCCAAGTCCTCCTGCCTTTATTAATTTATTTGTTAGGTAAAACATGAACCAGAACATCATCCTTTTACATGAGATTAACTCTGCAGCTTTCTGAATGCTATCAGTGGTTAATAAAAAGCTTAAGTATGTAGACACTATGGTCATTTAAATTGAGAGGAAAGCAGGGTTTCCAAAGAGGCTGTTGAAGATGAAAATTCTTTGTTTGCAGCAGTACATATAATGATTAAAAAAGTACTCTCAAATCCAGTAGCGATTATGGTTGCCATACACAGTCTGTTCACTCAGTACTTGGGAAACAGTAGTGACTGGCAGCAGGCGTGCCCTGGCATTGAGCCTGGAATAGGGGTTAATTTGTGTTTGGGGATTTTGCAAATCCTTCCCTTCAGCAGTTATCTCAAGGAGGTGAAATGAGGAAGAACCCTCATTTTCCCCTGGAATGAGTGTGGTGGGAAAAAGAAAGAATTTTGAGAGTACAATGGAAGGGAAAGAGAGATTTGACCTCCCTTCCTTCCCTCCAGTGCAGCATTTCTAAAAGTTGGCAACTTTAAGGCATGTGGACTTCAACTCCCAGAATTGTATGCTGGCTGGGGAATTCTGGGAGTTAAAGTCCACATGTCTTAAAGTTGCCAACTTTGAGAAACAGTGCTCCAGCTTCAAATCCAAACTTGTAGAACTTTCCTGACCACAATAGTAAGCCAATTTGTTGGTTAAAAATAAATACAAATTAATATATAGCAATTGTAGTTTAATTAGACATCCCAAATGATGTCATCAGTTTTATCTGAATTCGATTCCCTCTTCTGAGACTCCTTGTTTAGCTTCTCCCCCACTTCTAAAACCACTTTTTATTTCCATCAAAATCACTTTGCATTTTTCTGCCTCTTTTAACTTCCTTGTTCTTTTTGACTGCATTTTTGCAACTATATTTTTCTCTCAATATATCTTTGACAGTATTGTTTTTAATCCTTGGGTTTTTTTACAGCAATTATTGTCTTATGTACATTTTTTCTCATCCAAGTATCCCTTTAATACATCCCATAAGGATATCTTCACACAGTTCTGAAACATTGTGTAACATAATTATTTAAAGCCTGTTCTAAGTAGTTTCCATATCCTCTTTCCTTACGTCATTTTCCGTTCATTCTGTTGGAAGATTAATCTATCTTCTATTACTTTTTCATACACGACTCATACATTCTGTTCTACTTGTTCTGTTTTCTTTTACTTCTTTCCTTTTCTTCTATGTCCATTCTTCACAAGATACCCTCTTGACAAAAAATGGACCAACATTCAGAACCTCTCATCATCCTTGTATCCATCGCCAGTTCTCTGTCTTTCATCTTAACAATCAAATCAGTCAAGCTTTTCAATTCAAATTAATGTTCATTCCTTTTCCATGTGTACATATGAATAAATGTACAGGTAGTCCTTGATCAACAACCATTTATTCAGTGACCATTTGAAGTTACAGCAGCACTGAATGAATGGTACTTACGCCCAGTTCCCAAAGTTATGGCTGTTGCAGTGCCCCTGCGGTCACACAATCAAAATTCAGGCAGTTGGCAGCCTGCCCACACTTACAGCTGCAGAGGTGCTTCAGATACTCCCACCCACCTATCTCCCCCCATCTCTGCCCTCTTGGCCTTCTCGGTGGCAGCAGTGGCGCTGGGACTGAAGTAGAGGTCCAAGGCCTTCAGTCTCAGCCAGCCACCACCATCCCTGGGCCTCTACTTCAGCCCTAGTGCTGCTGCCGCCACTGCCAAGGAGTGCTGCCTCAAGTTCTGCACTGTGTCCAGTCACCCCAGCACCCCAGAGGAAAGCCCCAGCCACCCCCACCACCCTGTGCTCTACAGGCCGTGCCGCATCCATCTGACCTTCTGTAATGAATACCTATTCTAAAACACTATCAGACTCATGAGCAGGAATTCAAAGATATCTGATTTATTAAAGAATAGTATGCAGGATCACAGAGAAAGCTGAGAATGACAAAAGCGCGCCAAATGCAAACTAAAAACCCTCGGTGTAAATGAGATCCCTCCCCCCGTAGAATCTTCCCAAGTTCACAATCCCAGGTGCTCCTAATGGCTTCTGATGGTCTGCGGGAAAAGTCCTTGAACAGAGAACATAACCCAAACACATTCCATTGTAATGAACACAAATACAGAGCTTGGTACAAGGTTTCACAGCAGCTTCCTCCCAAACGGAAACGCGCGTCAGCGCCATGGCATATGAAACGTTACGATGTATACTGTACATTGAAACAGTGAACTTGACACCTCCACCATCTTCCTCCCGCTGGTGACAAGGCATGCCTGGCCTGGCCCTAGGCAAGGGAGCGGCTGGCCGTGCCAGGCCTTCTTCCCAAGGCCGCTTGTGCTGTTCTCCAAATAGCACAAGCCATTCTCCAAATATCATGTGCCGTTCTCTCAATACTTTGGAAGGGCTCACCACGTGCCACTGCTGTACCAGCTGGGGTCTTCTTTCACACCACCTTCTTTTGTGCTGGTGCAGCCAGCACTTCTCTTACATCCAGCCCAGGGCCTCTGTTCATACGCCAGCCAGGGCCTGTCTTTGTGCCTTGCCCAGGATCTTCTTTTGCAAAAGAGGACCAGCACATGAAAGAAGGCCCTGGCTGCACTGGCGCAAAAGGACCCTTCTAGCTGGGTCCTTCTGCACCAGTGCAGCCGAGGCCATCTTTTGCGCACCAACAAAAGAAGCCCAGCGTGTGAAAGAAGGCCCCAGATGCACTGGCTCAAAAGAAGGACCCTCCTAGCTGGGGCTCTTTCACACACCAGCGAAAGAAGCCCAGCCAGCAGGCAGTGGGTAGGTGGGCGGCCAAAAGGGGAGAGATGCGGGAGATAGGTGGGGAAGTTCAAGGGGAGACAGTCCCTTACCTTACTGAGGTTCAGGATTGGGAGGGACCAAACTGGAATGGCTTGGATCAGGGTGGGTCCTCGCCTAATGACCGGTGGGATTCAGTTAACAACGCGGTGGGGACTGTTGGGATTGCTGTTGCTATGTGATACAGTCACATGACATCACACTTTATGACCTCATTGCTTAGTGATGGAAATTCTGGTCCCAATTACTATCATTAACCAAGGACTACGTATATGTCATATACTCAAGGGCAGGTCTTCAGATATCTCAATGGTCAATAATGAAAAATCAAGTAATCTGCATGTGTGTGAATGAGGTATCTTAAGGTAGCATCAAAAGTGTGTGGCGTGCATAATTGTTTTAGTGTAATTACATAGATAAAGACCAGTTCTGGGACAATATGTTATCAAAAGTCAAGGCTGTTGAAGAGAACATCTGTAAAAGAAATTGTATATTTGTATTGTATTTCTTTAGGAACAAAATTCTTAACTTTAGAGAAGGCTACCTGAGGTGCATGCCCTTAAATTTCTCTTAGTTATTGTGTGGGTTTTCTCCTCAGTTTAAAATCAACTAAAATGTTTCTTCTAGAATAAGAGTAACTGAAGGGGAAAAAAATAATATATTTTTCTTGACTTTTGATAGGCAACTGGAGAGAAGAGACCTTTGACAGATCTGGGCAAGAAACCCAAAAACCAGAAGAAGAAGAAAAAGAAGGATCCTAATGAACCCCAGAAGCCAGTGTCTGCCTATGCCCTCTTCTTCAGAGACACACAAGCAGCTATTAAAGGACAAAACCCCAACGCTACCTTTGGGGATGTATCAAAAATCGTTGCATCAATGTGGGATAGTTTAGGAGAAGAACAAAAGCAGGTGAATGTTTTTTTCCATCCAGTTACTGCTTTTTTCCCCCTTGATAATGCCAGATATTATCTCCATTTATCTGATACATTATATGCCCACACTATTTCTTAAGATGATAATGATAGTTGTTTTACTGTGAGTAGTGTAAGCCATTTTCTGCAGCAGTAAAATTATTAATTTCATTTTCTTCCACATACCTCCATCTCATGTTAAAGCTAGGGTTTTCAGCCTTATGGGTTTTGAGCAGCCTGTAAGCTTTAGTAAAACCACCCCCATTCCTGAGTGCTCTTTTTCACTGAGTACATCATTTCTTGTCTTCTGGGTGGTGATGTTTGCTGTTGTTGCCACTACAGTATTTTGTTCTTTTTGTTACCAAAGCTACCTTTGTAGTTTTTTTGTATAAGTTGGTTTGTGCACGCTATAGAAGCCTGCTTCAGATTCAAAACCAGTGTATATGTTACACTGTAGCAAAAACACAGTGTTTTCCAGGACAATTTTTAAGCAGGTTATGGGAACCATGTAGTATTGTATGGGGCAGAAATTTGTGAATCCCGTAGTTGTTGTTGTTGTTGCTGTTGTTGTTGTTAGCTAAATGATGCAGTGTGTCAAGATTTAGCTATCTGTTATTTTTGTTAAATGCTCACAAATTGAGATGATGCCACTGAGCTTCCTTAAAGGCTGTGTCTTTTAAAGGTGGACTTTAAAATAACAATTTCCAAAAATTGATTTCTCAAGTAGAAGTTATAAAACGTATACATAACATTAGACCAGGAAAATGTTTTGTGAAGATTGGGAGACCTCATTGATGGAAAGATGCATATCATGCTCTCTTAAAGAATCCCTGTTGCATAGTTAAGCTGTCTTAGAGCATCATAGAATCAGAGCTGAAGCGGGGTGGACCTTCAGGGACAGGCCATCAAGTCTAACTCCCTGCTCAATGCCGAAGTCCAAATTATAGCATCCCCAGCAAATGTCTGTCCAGGCATGGCTTGAACATATCCTGTGAAGAGAACCCCACCTTCTCCCTCTGTAATTTGTTCTACTGTCAATGTTGGCTTGTCATTAGGAAGTTTCTTTAGCTTGTAGCTGGAATCTGCCTTCCTGCAGATTGACCTTTAGTCCATGTCTGCAATCTGGGATGATAGATAATAGTTTTTACTTATATTTGAAGAATCTATAAAATGGTGATTGATTTTAATTCCTATTGCTTCATTAAATCACAGAGGTCATTTTCACTAATTTTGCCACATAGTAGCTGAATTGAGGTTTTAAGAAGCCTTGAAAACTTATATTTAAAATAAGATTATCCAGGAAATCTTATAGTTTACTCATCTAGATACAGGTAGTAGCATCTCTAGGCATTTTATTGGCATTAAACATGGAAATCTTGTATTGGTAAATTCAAAGCCTTAATTTTCAGAAATCAACTATGGGTAGAATGCAATGTTTGTTTTGTTTATTTGTTTGTTTCAATTTAGATGCCACCCAACTTTAAACTGACTCTGGGCAGCTCACAATATAATATGCAATACAAATGCAATACAAAATAAAACAAGATGGGTATCTGGTTGTTTGATACAAAAACCCATCCAGCAAGGGGCTGTATCCACCCTAACGTAAGGCCTGGGAGAACTTGCATGGTGGTGGAATGCAAAAAAGGAGGGAGCCACATGGATGTTCAGCTAGGACAGCAGAACTTCTCCTTCATTTCTTCCTGCAACTCCCTAGACCTCTTGAAGTCTGTTTTAAAGTATCCCTTAAGCCTCTGAAAACTTTTAAGACTGTGCAAAGAATTGGAGGAGAGAGTTCTGCTGGAAGAAGTAGTACCATCAATGGAAAGTACTCTGTCCTTAAGAGCTACCTTATCTTCTCTGCTGGTTGCAATGCAATTAAGCTTGGTGATATTTTTTTTAGAAAGATACACACATTTCCTGACAGTTTAGATCCTCCCATTGGAAGGGTTCCAAGAAACAACATTTAGGAGAAGAGAAGCAGGTGGAGAAACCATTGGAAATTTAAAATGTGCTTGAAAATGGCTGTGCATTTTATGTTGTCTTGTGTTGGTGACAAATACCATGAATGTATGTAATTTAATGAGCTACCCCCCCTTTTTTTAAGATAGATAGATAGATAGATAGATAGATAGATAGATAGATAGATAGATAGATAGATAGATAGATAGATATAGATAGTGCAGTTTTCAAATTTTCTTCACTTTTGTGACTCACTGGCAAGGAGTACTGATGATTCTCTATCATTCTTTGGCCATGTATAGATAATTTTTGTAGAATTACTTGATTCCTTGCTGCCAATTTGGCTCTGGTTGCTTCTCCTACCCACCCCACATCCTGATCTAACAGTAGAAGCTTGATAGCTTTACAACTACAAGAGAGATGTGGGAGCTCCCTTGCTACTGGGATTTTTTTTTCCTTAATGTCCAATTGCAGTTCCTTCCATCTAATAAATTTGACAGAGCTACTTTCTGTTGTGGCCAGAAAGGGGTTTCTGCTCAGACTGTCATTTGTCCTGATTTGGCAAAGCTAAAAAGTATATTTTGAATTCTGAGATCAGTGGGAAGTCTAAACTATGCCAGAGGACTGTTTCCCGTGTATTCTTCAAAACACTTCATGGCAGGGTAGGAGACCTCAGGGGAACATGTAGCATCAAAATAAGGGGAAAAGCTAGATGTGTATTTATTAATATATGCATATTATTTAAATAATACATTTTAAAATATGACTGAAATCTAAATTTCACTGAAAATATGCCAATTAATTTTGTCTTTGATAACTTCCCCATTAATTCTTAATTTTTTTCCGCCGTTGTTCCCAGATTATCCATATTGCTTCTGTTATTTAATTTGCCCAGGCTTCAGTTTCAGAGTCAGTGCCCCTAAATTGGATTAATAGTTACTGTCTTCTAAACTGATCAAAATCTGGCAGGAATGGGAGACATATTCTTATTATAAGATGAGTACATGGCAGCCATTTCTTTTCCCATAGACTTATTCTGAAAAGGAATGGGAAAAGATAGGCAGGCAGGCAGGCAGGCAGACAATTTATAGTCTGCCCAACTCCCAACAACTCTGGGTGGCTTACAATTAAAAAAAAAAAAAAAAAAACTTCCAAAGACAAAAGAAATAAGTGTCCCCCAAAACAACATAAAACAAAAAAACCCATCCAGGGGGCTCAAGCTTCACTCTGCCCCAAGCCTGGGAGAATAGTCAGGACTTCAGTCGCTTTCTCAATGTCATCAGTTCTATGTTCATCTGAAGTTTCCATTTGTGCATCACTGCTGAACTAATGAATAGGTACATCAGCTCCCAAAAGAGGGAGAGAATAAAATTGTTGTCATCATCATTATCATCATCATTATCTTACAGCAGAACTCAGAAAGTTAACCTTCATACTTTTGGGGGATATGCTTCGATTATTTGTTGAAACAGCAAGGAACTATTGGATTTTTTTCCCTGAAATTACTCTTTCAGGATTGTAAAATTCATAAGGCTTTTGTTTGATCTTTTCATGCTGAAAATAAGAATAGCCTCTGCCAGCAAAGTTGATAGAGTTTGATTTGATTTAGAGCTAATTCAAACAACCACATTCATCATATAGCAATATGAAATAACTACTTCAGTTCAGGTAAGGGATATTGTCCTATTCAGACTATGCAGTGGCCAGACAGGGTTATTATCAAAACCACTCTTTATTAATACAACTATTTACAATAATAAATCCTTGTGATCAATGAGGTAGGCTGGTTCTGATCAAGACCACCCAGGCAACAACAGGAGAACCGGCAAGGTTGCAGGAGGAGACTGGCAAAACAGCTAGGCAGGATTCGCTGACTGGAGCTGGGAAACTGGAAGAGGCTAGGGCACATAGCAAAACTGGAACTGGAGGCGAGTGTCCACGATCTGGAACACCACCCGAACTAGGCTGGTACCTGGAAGCCAGGAGAGACCGAACTGGAACCACCGGGCAAGGCTTGGCTCTGTAGACAGGATTGGACTGAACTGGACAATCCAGGCTGGACTGGGTACATTGGGCTGAAGACTCAGGACAAGGCTGATAACTTGAAACATAGCTAAAGAGCTTACAAAGAAACTCAGACACCTTACAGAGGAGAGTGAACATTCTATCAATTCCCCACTACCGTGCCTCCAGAACATCAAGAACATAAAAATAGAAGATGAGATCATGGTATCATTCGATGTTACAGCTCTCTTCACATCCATAGACACGGCACTAGCGAAACAATCCATGGCTGCAGTTCTGCGCAACACACCGGACCTAGCGAAATACACCAAAATGGAAATACCCAGGATAATGGATCTCATCAACCTCTGCCTTACAACCTACTTTCAGTTTGATGGAGAAATATACCAACAGATCAAAGGTACACCCATGGGATCACCGATTTCAGGACTTATAGCAGAGATTGTGATGCATCATCTGGAAAGGATAGCACTCCCACACATACAACCCAAAGTATGGATCCGCTATGTAGATGACACTTTTGTCATAATACAAAAGGAACAACTGGAAGAAACCCACAAAACCATCAGTAACATCTTTAATGGAATAAAATTCACAAGGGAGGAAGAAAACAACAACACGCTACCATTCCTGGACATCCTCATCAGTAGAGGAAATGATGGTAAGTTAGAAACACAAGTCTACAGGAAAGCTACCCACACCAACCAAGTGCTCCATTACCACAGTAACAATCCAACCTCCCACAAGAGAAGCTGTGTAAAAACATTATTCAGACAAGCACTTATACACTGCAGCAACTCAGAACACCAGAAAAAGGAAAAAGATCATCTGCACAGCATCTTCCAACAAAATGAATACCCGCTCAACTTTATCAAAAAGTGCCTCACCACCCAACCCACTACAACCCAACCAATAGAAACTATGAAAAGGATAACATTGCCATACATCAGAAACATCTCAGAAACCACCAACAGACTGTTACAACCACATGGCATCACCGTAGCACATAAACCGACTAAAGCTCTTCAAAACATATTAAGCAACCCAAAAGACCCAATAGCCCAAGAAGAAAAAACAGGAGTTATTTACAACATACAGTGCAAAGACTGTAACAGCCACTATGTAGGACAGACAGGCAGAAAACTAGCAGAGAACATCCACGAACACCAACCAGCAGTCAGAAGACACGATGAGAATTCCTTAATCTCACAACATGTGGACAGACTCAACCATAGTTTCCATTGGGAAACTGAGCATCCTAAGCCAAGCCAAATTCAAGAATGCCAGAGAATTCCTGGAAGCCTGGCACTCAGACAAAGCAGCCATCAACAGACACATAGAGGTAAACAACATTTACATACCATTCAAAAGAGACAATAGGAAAGCCAGAAGACCAGTACACTCCCTTGCCAGCAATCAACACCCAGATATGCAAAAATCAACACTAGGATTAACACCAGATGAACCATCAAACAGCACAATACACCCGAATCAAGGAACTATTAACTCAGGCAATCAACCAAGCAGCAAACAACAGCCCAGTCAAAGAACTCCCAAGGAGAGATCAACGCCCCTACCAACACAAGCAGGGCAAGCCACGGTATATAAACTGAGAGCAAGGCCCACTCCCTCTTTGCACTGAAGATGTTGCCTAGTCTGGCAATGAAACGTCTGCAAAAAAACAACAAGGCTCAGAGAGCACCAAGGAATCCAACTTGAAACAAGGCTGGACTTGGCTGGAGATTCCAAGCTAGGCTGAGAGCTTAGCACATGACTAGGCTGAACTGGAGGCTCTTGACTAGGCTGGGAGCTTGTAACACGACTGGACTGGACTGCAGATCCTGGACAAGGTTGAGAACCCGGAGCACAACAAGATTGGCCTGAAGTTCCTGAACAAGGCTGGGTTATTGAAGCACGACTAGACTGGACTGAAGATCCTGGGCAAGGCTGGAAGCTGGAAGCACAAGAAAACTGGACTGGAGATTCTGGGTGAAGCTGGAAGCACAATGAAACTGGACTGGAGATCCTGGGCATGGCTGAGAGCTAGGAACAAGGCTGGGAATGCACTTGGAATGTGCAGAATGGCAGCAGCGAGGTCCGAAACTCGACGCTAGGCTGAGGTTGCTGGATTCTGCAGGGAGAAGATCTTCTGTGGCAGCGTGTACAGGAAACAGGTCCTCTATGATAGGAAACACAGGCGCTGATTCCCCTCCGGCTACAGATGAGGTTTCCGACACAGGTAAGGACTCTTCTGCTGGGGCTGTGAGCTCAAAGGATCAGTTGTCTCCGGCAGCTTGCTCTTCGCGTGTCTGCCTTTTATGCCGATCCCTTCCGCACCTATTCCCCTCTGCAGCCTTCTCCTTCACACACTTTTCTGCATGCCTTTCCCTCATGCTGATTGGAGGATTCAAATCCTCCTCCAGAGACTGGCCAATCAACATCTGTATATTCTCCCACACTGCTGAGTCACTTCTGCATTTTGCTTTCTCAGTTTCTGCCTGGTAAATTTCTGTTTCCCCTTCTGACTCAGAAAGAGTTTTGTTTTCTGAGTCAGAAGCCGGCTGAAACCTCACAGATAATGATCTTAAGTCAAAAGACAGTATTGTACTTTGCATACAGAAGATCCCAAATTTCACATAGCATCACCAGATCGAAAAAAACAGAGCCAGAGTGTTGATCCTTAGATGAACCCTTTGATCTCACTCCAGGGAATTCCAGATGACTGTTATTTATCCTATCCTGGAGAACATGACTTTTATTTAGCATTTCTCAGATTATCTTTCTCAATTGCTCTGTTCTATGCCTCAATATGTATTATCTGCCTCTCCTCAAATCTGAAAATGTGTACCTATTTCTTTCTTTTTAACATTATATATTTTCATTTTTACCATTCTAATTTTTTCTTGACTGCTGGCCTTATGGCCATAATAAAAGTTTTAGTTGATTTGAACCTTTGGTTTGTATTCACATCTTACTTCATGCCATAAAATATACTGTGTGATCTCGTACTATGTATTTTAGTCTAGCCATAGGATTTCTGTGAAAATAAAAAGAGACATGCATATATTTCTTGAGGGAAGGTGGGATGGCAAATGCAACAACATAGTAATGAGAACCAGTAGATAATGCCTGCCTGAACAAGGGCTGTAACTTGGGATAGAGCTTTCTTTTCATAGGAGCACAGTGCTTTATCGAGGAATCAGATGGACTGGCTTTCCTTGTTCTTCAAGTTTCCCTTGCTTTAAGTAGTTTTAGTATTAATCACTTTAAGAAATGATTGATGATAGGCATTAATGTCTGAGGTTGGCTTAAAATTCTAAACACATTTGTACTTTTAACAAATGTTTTAAAATTCTCACATTGAAGATTAATTTCTTGAGCCAACTGTGAGCATTTATACACTTAGTAGAGTTTGCTGGCTGTAAGCATTTGTATGAAACCTGCTAAGTTTCTCTGAGAGCCAGTTCGGTCTAATGGTTAAGGTTCTGGGCTAGAAACCAGGAGTCTGTGAGTTCTAGTCCCGCCTTAGGCATGAAAGCCGGCTGGGTGACCTTGGGCCAGTCACTCTCTCTCAGCCCAACTCTGTGCAATGTAGACTAGCCTTCTCATGGTGCACCCCAGGCAACCTGACTTGTCACAGCAAAATAGTCGACACATATGGCTGCTGGACCTCACAAGGATTTCCCAGCAAGAAAAAGCAGCATGAACACCAAACTGCTATGCCATACAATTAAAAAAAAAAAAGTTTCTCTGATGTTCTTCCTGCATTCATATTTCAAGAGACCACCATATAAAGATTTAAGAATGGACGACTGATAAGGAACCCAGGGCCTGGAGCCACTGTGTTCTTGAATTCAAAATACAGCATATATAAAATCAGCTGATAATTATTACTGTTTTTATCAATACATTTCCTTTTGGCATAGCAACCTTTTAAGTAGTTATCCCCAAGTTCACTCTGCAATGAACCATTATTCACACAGAACAGAGCCCAAGGAAAAATCCGTAAGTTCTCTTCCCCCTTGCAGCAGCAGCTAGTAGAAAAATTATCCAAACAATGGGATAAAAATGGCAACCCTCAAGGCAGATCTGTAATATCTTCCTATAACCAGCTGGGTGGCAGATTAGTATTAATTTGATGGACACTAAATGTGGCATGGTTACTAACTGAAATGAGCTACCATCTATCTGGTAGGTATCTTGTTTATCACACAGAGGGTTAAGCCACTGGTTGTGTACACCTGAAGTATCAAAGCTGGCAATGTTTATCTGCTGTTGAACAGGTGCTGCTACTCCCACAAAGCAAATTTACAGTACTTTCTTTCCATTGATAAAGTAAGCAAAGTAAAGATTGCATTTTCCACGTTGCGATTTTATTGTTTTATACATTTTCTCCTCACTGGAAGGCAAAAAGAGAGAGGAAGGAATTATTATGTTACTAATGCAAAGAGAAAATAATGCAGAGCTATGTTTAATGCAGTTGTTGCTATTGCTGTCATTTGTTTGAATTTTTGTAAAAAAAAAAGAATATAATATTTTTGTTTGTCAGTTGGGCCTTCTATCATATTGTTCCTTTCTCCTCTTCTCATCCCTAGCTTTTTACAATGAATCTTCATTTTCTCGCTGACACACTTATATCTAAATTCCTCATTTCCTGCCTTTTTTTATTTATATCTGTTGCTTGGTGATTTGATCATGCTGTGGAATACAGGATTAGCAATCTCTCTGTCCTTGGGTTTTCATCAAGGACACCTGTTCTGCAAGTTGCACAATTTCTTCCACGCCTTAACCCCTTCAAGTATAGCTCTTGTGCAGAAATGTGCACAATTTCCTTCCTTGCCTTAACTCTTTCAAGCATCAAAGTTGTGCAGAAATGTGTGCATATGCATATGTGTGTGTGTGCATGCAAGGGCACATGGAGGGGAAAACTCCCAACGTAAATGTTTTCACCACTGTACTTTGCCAGCTGACAGGCTTTTCTAAGAGGCTTACAGAAGAATCTAAAGAATATGTGAGTGCATGTGTGTAATACACATATATAAACACACATTCTTTCGTCCTTGCAAAAAATGTAGCAGCTGTTCCTGTGCAGATAGTTCTTATCTCACTAAAACATAACATGTAAATGATTGTTATCAGCCAAGGAAGTATCTCTAATAATCTACCTTCAGCAACTTTTAAGTCTCACAAAATGCATTCCCACCATAAAAATAGATCTGCCCCTCAATTTACAACATAGCAGATTTTAACTCCAGATTGAAATAAAGGTCTCTAACTGGGAAAAGGAAATTCTGCCCTGCTATGGGAAGAGAGTTGGATTTTTTTTTAATGCCAAGTGTCTAAGCAGAATCAAGAGCATTAAATTTTGTTAACATTAGCACCATCTAGAGGAACAGGGGTTACTCAGAGGTATACCAAGATGGTAATTTTCTGCACCAGCATGGCCCATACCAACAACCACAGTTCTACTCACAATAACAAATGGATACATTCCATAGAAATGCAATGCTTTATGGCATGTGCATGTAATATGAAGCTTGTAGTGTACCAAATCTAAACATTTCCTTCATTTCCCTTGTTGTGCACACTTTACAGCTAGTTAATTTCCTCTGCTTTTTAGATGTCCTTTAAAACTCCATAGGCTCTTAAGAACAATTTCCTAACACAAGACTGCAGATCCTTAATGAGCATATCATTTGTTTGCTTTAGGTCCCAGTACCCAGCCTCTCCTGCTAGAAAGACATAAGCACAGCTAAAACAGACCTTGGCCTGAAACCTGAGAGAAGTACCAATCGCTGCAAACAGAACTGGAATATACAGTTAAATAATCCAACAATCTTAGGACAGCTTTTGGGGTCCATTTTTTTCCCAGACTGGCATATTGATCTTATCCAAGTTCTGTTTTGTTTTCTCTTTCGTGTTTTTTCTTTCTTCTGTAGCAAGATAAGAAAGGAGTTTGTAACTAGTGTTCATTTGAATGCCAGTGGTACATTCCTTGGCATTGTGAACCTTGATAAAACAACTCCCATCAGCCTCAGCTAGAACAGTAAAACATCCGGAAGAATTTAATTTAATTTAATTGATTTAGACACTCCCTGACTCCAACAGACTCTAGACAGTATATAATAAAACCAACAGAATAATAACAGAATACAATAAGTATAAAAGAATAAATGGAATGCAATAATTATAAAAGAATAAACAACAAGAATGGACTGCGGATCTGACTAACCATATACACACACAATCCAACAGCCCCCGCCCCCACCCCGCCTAGCCCAAGGCCTGAGAAAACAGCCAGGTTTTTAAGGCTTTCCAGAATGCCAGAAGGGTGGAAGGATATCACATGGATATCAAGTGGAATCTCATTCCATATCCTAATTGATATTCAAGACTTAAAGCTTATTTAAATGAATGCAGGTGTGGAAAACAGAAACACCTATAGCAGATACATCTTCCTCACCCAGCGTAGCCATATTGGGAATTATTGGAATTACAGTCTAAAGCTACCAAAGGGCACCAGCTTAAGAAGGGCTATTTTAAGTAGTGATGAAACTGGCATTTTTCTCTGAAGTATTTGGTATAAAAAATGACTGTAGAACCAAAAGGAATACTGCATATGTATTGGTTTTCAAGGAACCATAGTGTTTCCATCTGTGTACAATTGATTGAAAAGCTTTGCCAGTGAGCTATGACAATATCTGTCCATTCATTTTCCAGAATAATTTCTGCAAGGCTGTAGAAATGTGCAGCACTCTGAATTTATCCTGAAGATATATTAAAGCCATAGATATGGTACTCCTATCTATAAAGTATAGCAGTCAGTATTATTTAAATTATAATTTATTGATTGATAATACTTGTTTTTACATTTGCAGGCTTTAGATTTATTATGACTAGTTCAGGGGGATTCCAAAATACTGTAGCCCAAAGCATTACAATGCCATTTATTTATGGGAATATTATTTGAAGTGGCTTTTTCCTGCAAAAGTTATGGCAATTGCAACTTTGAGACCTAGCTACAATCCTCCTTTTTCACTTTGAACAAATTAAGGCTCTGAACGCTCAAGTTCCATCCCATACACAGAAATGATTAATAGAAGAAATCTCTTTTTCTTTAATTCTTGCCACTTTTCTACCCAATGGCACATGTCGTGCTTGGCCATGCAGGAGTCAAGTTGGAAAGTATTTGGCAGAAGTAGCAATTACCCCAAAACTCTTCTGAGAATATCAAATTAGGGCCTCTATATTGGGCCATGGCAGCCATGCATGTTAATAGGAATAAGACAGAGGCATTTATGGTACTATATTATTGAGAGGAAGCTGATCATCTCACATTTTATCCAAAGGATAGTAATATGGCAGGTGGATTATCATATGAGAAACTCAGGTAGTTTGTTATCCTTTAGTTACCTTTAACATTTACCAATAAGAACCATGGGTGTCATTTGTTTAACACAGAGTGATTTTGTGTGCATCAGCAGGATTTGGAATAACCGTCTTGTCTCATTTATTGTTCGTGAAAACTGAGCATTTCATTATGGCACAATTACCAGTTTCTTTGCTAAGATGCAGAAGCATTAGGACTGAAACTCTGGATTATGCTTCTATCAGCTCCAGTCCCCTCCCCCATAATCAGTCACATGTTTGCTCTCCTTCCCAACACCCACCTAGTCCCTTAATGATTAATGAATGCTTCTGCCAATGAATAGGAAAAATAAACCCACAGGCATGGTAGATTATCTGGAAAAAAAATGTAGAATATTTTTTTAAATCTTTAGCTCTGATAAATGGCTGAAGTTAATGCTCTGGGGAAATAGAAAGAAGGCCAATTCTGCCAGTATTTAAATGGATCTCACAGCAAAGCCCTTTTTACACAAATAGCTTTTAGGAAACCCTGCTAGGAATTGCTGTCCACATTTCACCCCAGATTTTCAAAGTGTCAAGTAGGCTTTAGTTACACATTTTCTCTTTTTAGTGAAAAAGGCCAAGTGGGTGCTACAGTATGTAATGGTTTCTAAACAGGATCACAGGTAAACTGTATTAACATGTAGAAAGCTAAATCGGTGCACCAGTGAATGGAAGCCTTGTCTCTGTGTCAATTAGGACAATTATTAAACAGACACTCTGCTTTCCTCTTGATTTTTTTTTCTTCGTAGAAACCCCCTACCATTTATAGCTATGAATCATGACAATATTTACTAGTTTTTGGAGCTATCCTATCGAACAAAAAGTCAGAAAAAGAACAATAATAACATATCAGTAATTGCTAGGGTTTGTTATTCTTATTAGAGAGGAAGGCAATACTTGAAACTACCCTGAGCCTAATAAGAAATATAACTTTTTTTTCCCATGACATGAAATAAAATGTATGCAAACAGTATCATGCAACGTATAACCAAGAAGAAAGTATGGAAAGTTAATTCTTGTACCCCAGAACAGGATATTTATAATTGGACTCTCAGGGGTGGGGGTGGGAATGGGGATGAGGGTGATGGTTAAGCCTCTAAATAGGGCAGCACAGAAACCACCATCTTTATTCTCCGGAAGGAGGGATACAACTCACAGACAGGCCTACCCAGCTGGCCTTCTATCCTCCAGCTTTCATTCATGGACACTATTTTTCAATCCTCAGAGCCCTCCCCCCCCCCAAATATGCTGCCAATATATGATAGAAACAAGTTAAAATTAAACATCTGATGTGTTTAATGCAAAGATAAAATAAAAACCCATCCCTCAAACAAGATTTTTATTCCTAAAATCTTGGGAACAACAGCCACAAATTTCTGACCTTTCCTTGTCACTTTTTTTTCTCAATACACCTTTCAGTATATTAAAAGGTTGCTTGCTTCATTAAGAGTCATGTGATAGACTTGTCATTTATTCATTCTAAATATTACGTGCTCCTTGGACAACATCAACCTTTTTTTCACGGCAATTCCACATAAAATGAAATTTAGTATTACAAAGATATTTGATGAACTTTGTATTGCAGAGACTGATCTGGCAATTCAGTTTGAACTCTCTGGCTTTTTATCAATGAATTTAATGCAAAACCCTAATGAGATAAGAGGGTAATTAAGTTAGCATCCACTGTCAAAAATATTAATATTTAATAATAATTGTCTGTTTGAAATATGCTATGTCCTCTTTCACACTATTGTCAATCTGCATATGGACAAGAAGAGGAGAAATTGGAATGTCTCTACCAATATATTAAAACCCTGCTCTAATAGAAAAATAATGAGGGATCCTAGCTGGTGTCTTCACATCATGTGCCAAATCCTGCTATTGAAAATCTGGATTTGGCTAAATATCTTCAGTTGATGGCTGATTAACCTTGAGATAATCATTGGAAGAAAAAGAGGGAAAGGTACTCTCTAGTAATCTTGTATGCGCTTCTATATTATGCTTCAATTTTTTATAAATGCTACACATCTTGCTTTCACTCTGAGTAAGGTATTGAGTGGAAAGATTTTCAGCAGCCTTCCAAAAGTCACAGGGTACAGAGTTTTATGTTTATTCTTAGGCTTCATGCAACCACCTTCCATATATAGTTTATAGGTCACATTAGGATTCAGACCCTAAAACCAATTTAAATGCTTTTGATAAGCAGAACAGTAGCTAAACCTATTTTACCTTGCATAGCAGGTTTATGGCCTGCAGTGGTGTTTTTACACTACAGATAGACACAAAAACAGGTGCAAGGCCTGCTTGCAGCCAGCTGACAAAAGGTAACTAGTAGCTCTCAGGAGCAGGACTGACCCTGCTGATCTTCATGACCTGCCAGTTTCCAGATCAAGCACAAGGAAAACCCCACACAGAGTGTATTACCATAATATATGCAGGATGTTACCAGTTCTTATCCAGGAAAAGGTACATGTCATATGCCAGCCAGAAGTAGGCATGCCTGATGCCAGATCAACTTGCACAGGCTACCAATTAGCTACTGAGCCAGGTTTAAGAATTTGGTTATGATAACTAAGAAACCAGAATACCTGTCAGATCACCGTTGCTATTTGAGATCTGGTAGGTCACTGAGATCAACAGGTAACCCGCTACTGAAGGTTATCTGTTCTTCCAATGACAATGATGATTCCAGAACCTGTTCTTCCTAAGGAAGTGCAACCCAATCTACAGCAAGTAAATTCCCTAATTCCAGAACCTCTACCCGCAAGGCCTCCATCTTGTCAGGATTCAGTTTCAGTTCATTGGTCCTTAACCATCCTATCACTGCAACTAGGCACTGGTTCAGAACATGCATACTTTCTGCTGATTCAGATATTACAGAGAAGTAGGGCTCAGTATCATTGGCATATTGGTAACACCCAGCTCCAAAACCCCTTTTAATTGTCCCCAGAAGATAATATTGAACACCTAATTACAATAGTCAGCAAATCAGTTGCAGATGTTTCTTGTGAAGCCAATATATATGATTAGGAGTGAAACAAATATTACATGATAAATACAGTATATTCCTTATATCACAGATTCAGATGTTACTGGCTTTATCCTGTTACATCTACACTACAGGTTCCCATGGAAGAATGTCAAGGAACTCAGCCAGCTATTGGTATTTTGGGATTTACCCTAGAAAATAATAATAAAATAAAAATAGCATGAAAGCCAGCTGGGTGACTTTGGGCCAGTTACTCTCTCTCAGCCCAATTCACCTCACAGGGTTGTTGTTGTGGGGAAAATAGGAGGAGGAAGAAGTATTAGATATGTTCCCCACCTTGAGTTGTTTATAAAAATAATAAAGGCGGGATAAAAAATCTAAAAAAAATAAATAAATTCACCTTCCAAAGTGCACTCGAGTTTCACTTTCCAGAAGTGTACTAGATATTTGTACATTTGATATGAAAGCCAGGGGCATTTAGAGAGGCCATGATGAAACATTTATTTTTCATTCTTACCCAGAAAGTTTTTTAAAGACTATGGAAAGGAATGTTTCAGTATGGGGGGAGTGGGGATTCATATCCACATCAGTGCTTATGTAGGAAGGCTGTCTCCTAATGTGAAATCAGCTAACAATCACTTTGTGATTGGCTGAAATCGAATTCATACTTCCTTTCATCTTTGGGTTATGGGCATGTGATGCTGGGAATTCTGTAGTTTTAATACATCTGGATGGTAGTAGGCTGGGGAAGGCTGTTGTTGTAGAAGGAGGTGTAGGCAAGGGAAGAGAAGGGGAAAACATTAACAATGAGATCGTGTTCTCCTTACTAAATATCCTGGATTTTGTTGGTTTTATTAATATTTCACTGTACGTGAATGTCAGTTCACTTTGAATTTAAGATAATCAGCTGTTGGTTAAACTGTTACTTCTAACATTTTACCTTGAGAAAGAAAATAATTATCTACAAAATTTAGCTTTCTAGAACTAAATTTTTCTGAGTGTAACTAAAACTTAAAAAGAAATAGAAGTAGACATTTATTCACTGAGAAACCTAATCTCTTGGGAGTCTTGTTCAGAAATTGAGATGGGTTTTTTGAATCTCATATTGGTCTCACTTATTAACCACAAGGCAGTTTTTCCTGTTAAGCTTGAAAACTTCAATTTCAGCCACATATAAGTGGCCCAGATCTATTTTTTATCTCATGTAATTTTATGCAAATGAAAGTGTCCCAGTTGCTGGGATGTCTAATAAAATCAAAGTAGCTGGATAAGGTTTTTCTTTATTTTTTTTTAAGTCTGGTTTCTTGGATTGAATAATAACTTTGGTTAGCCACCCAGTGTTAATATTCAGAGTTTTATTTGTGATCTTCTTAGTTATGCAATAAAGAACTTGATGTCATATGTTTCTACCATTGGATTAGGCAGCTGCCACTTGTAAAGGTCAGAAATGACAATCGTCCTTCCATGGAGAACAATGCCTCCCCTTTTCCTAACTCAAAATAGCAACCTTTACAGTAGTAGTAGTTGTTGTCTTTTGCCTTTTTTAGTACTTTTCCTTGTGGAATTGTAATGTCTCTGCAAATAGAGTTATAATTATATATTATAAGTCAGTGTTTCTCAGCCTTGGCAACTTTAAGATACGTGGACTTCAACTCCCAGAATTCCCCAGCCAGCTTGCACTGGGGAAACACTGCTGTAAGTGAAATTGCAAAGTAGCGGTTTTGGAACTGGTCTAAGGACACAAAGCCATTGCCTTGGCATATTGTTCTTTTCATTTTTTATAACAAAATTCTCAAAAAAAAATGAAAAAAAACTTCCCTATATTATTTTCTGAGCATAAAATATGCTGTTGATTTAATACAATGATATTTTCTGCCCATACATATGTGGAGCATCTTCAGTCCCTCAAAAACCATCTCATAAATGCCCTCAGAATTTGACTTGGGAAATGAAGGCTACCATCAGAAAAAGTGATGTGAAGCCTCCTCGGTTGAATGAAAGCCAACTTCTGCTACTTTGGAACGAAGCTTTTGGTTGGACAGACATTAAACATCTGTTTGGCTGCCCTTTTAGGTAACACATTATGTTTTTAGCCTAATGTATAACCTAAGACTTGTGGGAATTAAAAATCATCATCATCATCATCTAAATTTTTGCCCATCCCAAGGCAGAAGGCTGGGGTTAATAATACTATATAGATTTTTTTTTTACTGTGCCAGATTGTATATTAATCACCTCCTTTAAAAAAAAACTGCTCAACTCTTTTACACTTTAATGAATCTTTACTCCTAGAGCCAAATGTATATTACTAAGCAAGTAAATGCCATTATGACATGTATGCATATGTAGGCTGAATAAATGCTGAATGGCTCAGCAACCATGCTCTATTTCAATAATACTTTGTTGTGCGCAAAAATAAGATTACAGATTAAAACATTCAAACTGGGAAGGGTGTAATACTCTAGTATATGTCAATGGAAGAGTTTGGGATGGTGCATTGATGTTCAAATGCTTTAATGGAGGGAGTATCTGTTCTGATAAAGTGCATAAATGCTTATAAAAATTATCCCACTTGTTATAGTGGGCAGATTGCTCTGAAATGTGGTTTCCAAAGGCAGGATTGGGCAGAGATAACTTTCCATCCATAGTTCTTCCTCTCTTCCTGGTGGGCCTAATCTGGACCAGCCATAGTTGGAACTAGCATAGTTAGTTTCATAAGTACCAACACAATAAATATATGGATGCCTTAAGCTCACATTATTATTATGTATACACAACAATGCGAAATCACAGCTGCCAGTTCTTTAGCTGGTATTGGCCTTCATTCACATCAAGTTCTTCCCCAAAACCTAGGATATCGTAATGTGTCAGCGTAGTATATGTGTGGATCCAAGCAGTGTGGCCTTTTGTAATTAACACATGGAAATTTTGTCAATGCACAGATTTTCTAAGTGCCGTCCAAGGTTTTTTGGTATGGCACCTGGTGTGCCGATAACCACTAGGATGACCACTGCCAGTTTGTTTGTTTGTTTGTTTATTCTTTTTGTTTGGTTTAAGGAAACATTTTAAAATCTCAATTCTGCACAATAGATTCAATAAAAGATAACCATATCATTATCATTGATATATAATCCACGTCTGCAAGCAACTTATTCCTAAATCACAAGTAATATCAGGTCTTCAGTCCAGAGTTGGGGCCATAAATTTATCTTTCCAATGATGAAGGACATATTTCTTCCTGATAAGGGTGTGGACACCTTCTGTTCTCTACCCATCAGTTTCTATGTAATGATTATGTAGTTCAAAAGAATACGGACATCCAAAAATATAGAACCCTGTCTCAAAATCAAATTGCTATGACTTCTTTGCAGGATATAATAATTTTAGGACATCACAAAGATATGTTTTAGTGAAGTGTTATTCTCACTGCATCTCCAGCAACATGATTATTTATTAATTCCTTTTCTGTACATACACAATGAGGTCCAATAAGTCTGAAATAGTTTTTGTTGAATAAATTGTAGTCCACAATCTATTGAAATGTTTGATACAGACATTAAGATAATTTTCCATTGTTTAGATAAAATGGGGATTTTCAGTTCCTTGTTCCATTCAGTCTTTAAAATTTTGCATATCAAATTTATGTAGTGATAGCAAGTATTTATAGAATCTAATTGTGCGCTTCTTTGTCTCACAAGGTTAGTGGTCATTTTTAGTGATTTAGGTGTCTCTGAAGCTGAAAATGCTACTGTTCTAAATCAAGATGTTAGTAGAAGTTATAGCTATAAATATTGCCAACAAGAGGCAAAAGGCAAATAATTTTTATGCTTTAACACAGGAAATGATAAAAACTCATTATCTTTCAATATTTGATCTAAAGTAAAAACTCCAACATCCATTCAAATCTTCCACACTGAAGGGTTTTTAAAATCCATTTTAAGGTCTGGAGTACTCCATATCATCAATTTAGCATGAGAAAAAGATTCAAAGTTCAATTTTCCAGAAGTAGTATAGCACAATTTTTGAATCAATTTAATAGCAACAGGAAATGTATCTACAGTAATCTGTTTTGAACTCGCCTTCTGGTAGGAATGGCGGACTGAATGGCTGTGCCTGCTGGTTCAGCAGACAGAGCTGACAATGCGGTAATTTTCAGGCTCAGGCAGGTTTTCCTGAAGGCCAGAAACTTTCTCCAGATCAAGGAGAATACCTGGAATCATCCCATCTGTCCTCCAGATGGCTGCTTGCAGCCAGAAGATCGCAAACAGCATTTTGCTTTTGACTGGTAAGAGCCAGCTGGGAGGTGGGGATTTCATCACTTTCCAAGCCACACTGTAGCCTTAAAGGGACACTAAGACTGGCCACCCCATTTCTAAATCACCAATTTGTATATTTTTTAAGTATATGTACTTTCTATAGCGAGGCTTTAGAAAGGCTGTCTACAGCGAGGAGAAGCTGGTTCTCTTGGTGTTTAATGTTATTTTGGGACTTTTTAAAAAAAAAATCTTTTAAGTTTTGGATTTTGTTTTCCTTCCAAAGGAAATTCCAAAGATTGAGAGTAAACAATTGTCTTCCTGTTACTATTTTTGTTCTAAATTTGAAGATATTAGCATTTTCCTACATGTTGAATCAGCTGTTTTGAACTTTCAGTTTTCTGCTTCTACTTTCCTTGGGGAACTGTCTGCATATCTCACACTTATATAAACACATTCCAGAATCCTTTCATATCTTCCATTTCGCTGGTTAAGCTCCTAGGGGGCACCATAATCTACTGCTTGAGACATGGAGGATTTCAAACAGATTCTTTCTGACTTTTACCAGGATTTTAAACAGATTTCTTCTGACTTCTATCAAACTTTTATGCAAAATATTCAGGACATTGTGGAAAATATGAGATCTAAAATGTGCCGTCAGGTTGGGGATGTGGTGGATGAAATTGAGGAATTTAAGAACAATAGAAAGGGTTTTTTTTAAGACTGAGATTGGGATTTTTATCGAGATGCTGAATGAAGATTGGATAATCGAGTTGGAGAAATCTAAGGGAGAGAGTGATCTGCAAGCCATAAGTAAAATCGATCTCCTAATGGAATGCCATGAAAAGAACCTGGAATCTTTGAGGGGGCCAGTTGGGCTGCTTGATTCTTTCAGGAGGAAAGCTCTGTGCACATTGTGGGGATATGTAACTGCTTTGGTTTATTTTGAAGTGGGATAAGGGTTGAAGAATGTTCATCTGGTTTGCTTTAAGGATTTGATTGATGCTATTTGCCTTTAAAGATTTGGATTTACTATTTTGAATTGGCTTTTGGGGGGGTTATTAAGATGAAAATTATTAAAACTGTTGCATTAGGGTTAAAGAATGTTTATCTGGTTTGCTTTTAAGGATTTGATTGATGTTATTCCCTTTTAAAGAATTGAGATTACTGTTTTGAATTGTCTTTGTTTTTTGGGTTTATTAAGATTGAGATTATTAAAACTGTTGTACTATTAAGTATAATAGCAGACAACTTATGTGCTTTTTAATTTGATTCTTATTAGACAGAAATGTATAGAATAGTGATAGGAAGGGAATAATTAAATATTTTTATCTTTTGGAGGGAGAAAGATGTTTAGGAGATTTATATGAACTTTTTTTCTTTATTTTAATATAAGATGGAGGAGCAACTGTACTTAGTGATTTTTATTATGTGTTAAAGTGGAATGACTTACAGAAATAATGTGGTGTTTTGATTTAATATAGAGTAAGAGATTGATTATGGAAATGTTTGTATATCCTTGCTGTTAAGTCATAAGCCACATCTTTTTGTAAATTTGAAAAAAAAATTCTCTTGTGTTTCCACACTTTTTAAAGTTTTTTCTTCCTTTGTAGTTTTTTTTTTGTAGTTTTTATTCTTCTCTTGAAACCTAATAAAATTTACTATAAAAAAAGTAATCTATCTTGAACTCAAAACAGTCCAATTAACAAAAAGTACTGTGTGTGAATATTCCAAAAGGACCTAGGAAAGAGAAGTATATACTAAGTGAAAGTATCCAAGATTTGGTACCAGTGAAAAGGTATACATAATGGTATAACTCAAGATGCAGGAAACTAAAGCCCCCACCTTTATCAAAGTACTGCAACTTTTTCAAAGATACCTCCAGAACTGAGGAACCCCACAGAAATTGACAAATAGTATATTGAGCTTTTGAAAATGTTTTTTCAGATACGTATATGGAAATTCCATGTACAATATAAAGTATCCTGAGAATTACAGTACATTCATTTTGAGAATGCTTACCTAATCCAATTTTTTTGAATATCTTATTTATATTTAATGTAATTACTTGAGGAATATCACATGGAATACAAATACCTAAAAGTTAATAAATCCAGTACAGATACAAAAATGGTAATTGCTTATTGATACCAGCTCCATCTTTGATCACTTAACAGAGCATTGCTTAATTTGCCCCAACTTATTAATCAAATACCTCAGAGCCAGAATCAAAGTATGATCGGAAACAAACAATAAAATATCTCTAGCATATAATACCAATTTATATGCTAATGAATTGTGCAAAAAAGCTCCTGATATTATTAGCTTGTCTAATAGAAAAAACAGAGTTCCAAACAAAAATCAAAATGGACATCCTTATCTAGTATTTCTATAGAGTGAAAAAGGATAGATAAAGGCTTAAAAACTAGCTAATGATTTAGACTTAAGGCTGCATACAGAAACTTAAGACTGCATACAGAAACTGGACCCATTTTATAAATCCTATGGGAAATACATAGCTAAGGTAATTTAGCTATGGTAACATGCCTCGTGTGGTGCAGAGTGGTAGGCGGCAGTATTGCAGCCGAAACTCTCCCCATGGCCCGAGTTCGATCCCAGAAGAAGCTGGATTCTCAGGTAGCCGGCTCAGGTCGACTCAGCCTTCCATCCTTCAGGGGTCAGTAAAATGAGTATCCAGCTTGCTGGGGAAGGTGACAACTGGGGAAGGCAATGGCAAACCACCCCTAGTCTGCCAAGAAAACGTCATGAAATCAGCATCCCCCCAAAGGGTCAGACATGACTCGGTGCTTGCACAGGGGACCTTTCACATCACAACATGCATATGCTACCTACAGATTTTATTGAAAGCTTTTTCTGCATCAAGTAATAGGATTGAGGCTTTGTCTTTTCCATCTTTACTCAAATCAATAACATTAACAATTAACAGCCAAATATTATCTGATCCATGTCGGGTTTGATTATTCTTGACCATTGAAGCAATCACTTGCTGATGTCTGTTGACTAAAACAAGTTAAAGACTTTAATATCTGCATTAATCAGTTAAATAGGATGTTAGCACCTAATATATGATCTTTACCAGATATAACTTGCTATATGCTTCATTAACTGAAAAGGATAAGATGCCACTTTAAAAAATCTGGTTGCATATAATTGATAGAGTTTGGATAAAATATATCAACAAATACTTTATACCACTCCACAAGAAATCCATCAAGTCCTGGTGCCTTGCCATTACTTATAATCAAAAGTAAAAATTACTTTTTTGATCCCATCCACAAAGGAGCAACTAATAATTTGTTGCTAGAGCTCTAAATAGACCTTCTCTGAATTTGATACCTCCATGCCACTTCTAAAATAGCATTTTAACTGGTGCAAACAATCTTAATCATATCAGAATGGCTAGATAAATGTTCTAATATGATGGAAAAACAGATAGGAAACATCCATGATAAGCCCAGCTATCATTTTTAACCTCTGTTTGTTTTTTGGTAGATTTGATTGGGCCTGCATTTCTGTTTTTGGAAAAAGCATATAAAATGGACTTTCATATCACGCGTATACAAAGACTGGATTTATAACAAACTTATCACAGATCCCTTGAGCAATATGCAAGACGTAAGCAACTGTGCAATCAGAGCAGTATCATCCTGTTCCTTTTGTTTAATTAATATTCTCTTCTTGGGCTTTTCAGGCATATAAAAGGAAAACTGAAGCAGCAAAGAAGGAATATCTGAAAGCTCTGGCAGCCTACCGGGCCAGCTTGGTTTCCAAGGTAACAGACTATGCTTCATATGTGAATCTCGATGGTTGTAGCAATGATAAATTAGTTGCAACTCATGGACATCTCTGGAGAGGAGCAAGTTTGTAAGAAACAGACTATAACCAAGCTATCAAAACTACTTTAAGTATTAGCTATGTTCTGTGAGAGCTAAGCAAAATATTCCAGCATGCCTCAAGGATACATAGTAAGGATCCTAATTTATTTGGTTTCATGAAAATAACATTGAATGTTCTGGGATATCTTTGCAATCTTTGGAGACAAGGCTTGTGGGCTCATTCTATGTTGCAATTAGATCCATTATTTTGATTTGGAAGTCTGTCTAAATACTTGTTTTACAACATAATTAAGGGAAATTGAAACATCTCTGCATGTATTCGAAGCTCCTTAAAATATAACTTCTATTAACTCAACCTTCCCCAGTCTATATCGTGATCCAAAAGCTTTAGCAAAGGCATTCATGTCCAGGGTAAGAATTAATACAGTGGTCTTAGAAGAATCAATAGGCATATGTTAGTCCCAGTCTATTCAGGGATTGAGATGCACAAAGATTTGAACAGTGGTCAGGGTTCATTAACAGATCAGAATTTTTTGTCAGGCAAAGAGGCAAAAATTTTAATGAAGACCGACATGTCTTAGCAGTACACACGATCAATTTATTACACAAATTTGTTCCTGTACCAGATTGTTCTTAAATAGAGGTTTTTTTTACTAGACATTTTCAGCCTCCCCCCAAAGACAGCCAGCAGCTGTCAGCTTTGAATGAAAGAGTTGGCCTACTCAAAGTTATAAGTTTCTCCTAAGTAAAGCATCCTTCCCAAGTTGTTGTTGCATATAACCTGGTTCTTTGCTGTCTTTATACCCTTTGGCATATGATCTGATGTTTTCACAAACCAGGAAGTTGAGATTGACATCAAAGCCTACAAGTGCAGAGTCAGAGCAGGGAGTGATTCAAGTTCAGTTCATCCAGTGTAGGTATGCCTGATGCCTTGATATTTTTTAACTCTTTTTTATTCTTCCACTAAGATTCATTTAGCAGGAGCTGACATGGCAATGTGTTGCCATCCAGCTGTATTGGACTACAACTCCCATCTTCTCAGCCAATGGGTGTGGGTGATGGGAATTTAAGTTGAGAAGGCTGAATTAGATGGTATTATCATCATGAAGTCATATTCATGTTCTGTATTTTTTTGTACCTCTCAGTTGTAAACAAGATTTGAAGAGTTTCTTGAAGTATGTACACAGTTGGTGGTTTACTGCCTGAGAAATAGGTACAGCACCAGAGATCTGCCTATTAGGTCCTGAAATTTTGTATGAAATAATTCTAATCAGTTTTCTAGGACTACCATATCAGGGTTGCAAAACTTGGATGATTACAGAGTTAAAGTTTTCTATATCTCTCTGCTGCTATCTAGCAATTAACAAGAGTTTTGTAGTCTTCATATAGTGGCCCTACTGTTTTCATCAGCTTCGCGGTAGCTATAGGCCTTGTTTTACTATATAGACCTGAGGTTTTCTAAAGGCAGTAGCTATTACAATTGATGATGTGAAAATAATGAGTAAACTTTTTCAGGCTGAGGGCTACAGTTGGGCTTTGAATGGCATGTAATTTAACTGTTACTATAAAATCAATTTACCATTAATATAATTGTTCCCTGTATTCAATAATTTTACTTATTAATTAATTTTATTTGATTGATTTGTATCCCATCTTTTCTTCAGAAGAACTAGGTAATGTATGTAGTGCTTCCATTTTTCCTCACAACAGCAGTCCTGTGTGATATGTTAGGCTAAAAGAGAGTAACTAGGCAGAATCATCCACTGAGCTTCTGTCTTTGAGAGTAGACATGAAGCTTTCAAGACCTTAACTATTACCCCAGACTGGCTGTCTAAATTACTTTAAAAATTACATTTTTTTAAAATGTTTATTTATCAAATTTTTCACCGCCAATCTCCTCCCACCAGAGACTCTGGGAGGTTTACAATAAAAATTTTTAGAAGGATTTTGAAGAGCCCAGCATTTTTAGAAGGACTTTGAAGAGCCCAGCCAAGGCTTTGTGGAGGAACACAAAATTCTAGCATTGCACTTCTGGGTTTAAAGCATGACAGATTTGCAATATGGAGGCATTAGAAAGTAAGGGGGTGGGTGTATGAAGAACCATGTTACAGGGAAAGAGATGGCATTTTTGATCATTTGAGAGATAAATGTCAAAACAGAATACTACATTATGTTTTTAACTAAAGGAAAGAGGTATTTTAAAGACATATTTTATTAAAATAAATTGGTCAGGTTCTCTTATTTAAGAAAGCAAAACTAACAAGAATGCCAATTATAACATAACAGTCATCCATGGTCAATTTACATAAGTGTTGTATAACTGCAGTATTATATCACAGTTAATCACTGAGGTACTTTGAAACTGGCAAGCATGGATTTCCCGCATCACCTTAAACAATGGATTGACTATGAATGATGAACAAATTGGCCATTTCTTTCTGCCATATGCTTCATATTTTCGTATTTTACTCATAGAACATAAATTCTTAACACTTAAGATACAGAATCATTAGACTGCGGTTTTCAATTTTCATAGGATTAGAGGTCAAGAATGCATGTCACTTGTGAGCTACCTCTGCTACAAATGTGAACTTAGAACAAAACACTCTCTGTTCAAGTTCCATGCAGCATTTGCAATTGTCTGAAGATTTTATGGCTGGGTATATGGAAGAAAACTTGGGGAATGGTCCTCCAGTAGTAGAAGGGGACAAAAAGAAAACAGCTATAATTTTTAATATATGATCAGTCAGAGTAGAATTGTTTGGAATTTGATAGAAGTGTAGAATGTATACATGAATGCATTGAAAAGTGAACACCGCCCAGTGAGAATGTAAACAAAAAAGGTAAGTTGAGAAAGAAAAAAAGAGAGAAAAAATAAGAGTAAGATTATCAGATTTAGATTTACTAAATTAATTCTGTTTCAGGATTAATTTAATAGGTGACTGGGGCAGCATACCCTGTTTTTACATTTACATTTTTTAATAGATGCAGTATGACCCATTGGGCACTTGAGAATCAGTTATGAGCAAAGAGTAATGCAGTTGTTATTTTCCCTGTATACAGTATAATAATGGCAGCATGTCTATGCTGAAGGAGTAGTTTGTGGGGAACTTATGGCAACTATTACTGGATGATATCATAGAGATGCATTGTAGACAATAAGAATATAAACCTCAGATGGTTTAGTCACTCTGATGGTATTAAGTGGCTGTGGAAGCAAGAAAATAAATGGAACATTTCATGAAGCAAACGAGACATTGGACTGTAATAATATTTTAAAGCCTATCCATCTTGCTAATCCATAGGAATTCTTAAATGGGTTTGGAACTGCCATCTTTGATCAAGCTGTTACGTGTAAGGGAATTATACGTTACAGCTAACATTGGCCTTTTCCTTTTCTTCTTAATTAGTAGTGCGTTTTGAATGCTTGTTTGCTTTGCTTTCAACATTATTTCAAAATAATGAAATAATATTAAAAGGGGGGCAGAAATATCTCACAGAGAGGATCAAAGAAGAGGGTCTTGATTTACTGATCACGCTTTGCCTATCAGCTCACAGAGAGTCACTTGGCATTTTCTTTAATGATACACCTGTTTGCTTTCTCATTTGCTATTGGAATGTGATTTCACTAAGCAGGCTGTGGACGGAGGGTGGTCCGGAGGAAAAAGTACAGTGGAGGGAGAAGGTGGGACAGTGTTCTTTGTATTGTAGACACAGAGCCCTATCTCCCTCAGTCTTTATTTATTTATTTATTTATTTATTTGATTTATATTACATAATTCCTTACATAAGTCAACCATGCAGTGGCCAGGCAGAGACTGTGCTTTTAATGTTAATATTATAAGGAAATAAATTTACTTTTTAAAACCCTACATCATTTTAATTTTAGTATAATTAAAATCAAGTAATCATACACTTCACGCTGTGCAGTGAGCACTAAGGAACTTTGCCTGGAGAGTTAACTGAGCCATGCTTGAAGGTTAAGAGCTGTGGCAAAAAGGTCAAAAAGGAAATAATCTGAGTCCCTTTCATTGGTTTAAGTGTTTCAAAAAATTCAAAACTGTACTGAATGAGTTTAAGGTTGAATATTCTGATATTGGTATTCCATTCATGCTGCATATAATTCATTGGCACACTATCTTACAGCATTTAGCAAAGCAATAATGGTAACTGTTGTGGAATTCTTTTTTCAAAAAGACAATTTTAAAATATGACTTTCATATTTAAATGTATCTGGGATAGAAGATTTTGGAGAGAAAAACCCTATCTTTCCCATTTATCCTTGCTAGCAAATACCTTAAGAACCTGTCTGTTGCCTTAGAGAGATAAATAAATAAAATTCTGTTAGAAATTGTCTACATTTGAAGCAATCCACAAAATGTAAGCAGGTGGCACAGCAGATAATATATGCAATTTTGTCAAAACTATGAGAATAAAGAAGGATCCTGATGGATAAGGACAGAGGTTAGCAACATGGTGCTCATGGGCACCTGCTAGGCTCCCATCTCAGGCTCTGTTTTTAATTTTAAAATAATAAATAAATGGGAAACTGCCTGATTGTAAAGCGAAGTGTTAGCTTGAAGATCAATTTATTTCTGAGAATGTCTGAGGTTCTCATGTAGGCTACATAGGCATTCTTGGAAAATAAATGTGATTAGAGCTATAGCCCAATCGTTTTCCCTGTGAATTTGCCCATTGGTCAGAAAATAAACAAGGATGCTAGCAAAGAATGTAACTGTAGGGGCAGTAGGGTTAGTGAAGATCAACATCACCATCTTATCTTTTGGTTAGATGGGAGATCGCCAAGAAATCCCAAATTTGTAAGCTAGATTGCAAGATGGCATGCCAGAAGAACAAAATAGCAGGTTATTTCCTTATTTTTGTAAAGAAAACTACACAGTTGTGTCCACAGAGTCACCAGGAATCAAGCTCAGTTTGAAGGAAACTTTATCGCTACACCCACCATGGCAGGCATTTGTGAAAGCACTTACAGCATGCTGTCAAAATTCCAGTTTGAGCTCAGGAGCCCCAAAAGTCTGCCAACCTCTGGTTTAAGCATTGAACAAGTAAGAAGTGCAGCTAAATGAAATAATGATCATAATAAACCGCCTTTCATTTAGACTTATATTGGCCACTTTGATTAGCAATGGCTCTTCAGGTGTTTGAAAAAATTACCTGTCATTTGATCCTTTAACGAGAGATTCTGAAGGTTAATCCTAGGAGGTGCTAGGTACAAAGCATTATTTTGTGTTTAAGCTGTGGCCTTAAGTTAATTAAGCCTAAGTCCATTTGTGTTGCTGGTACTACTTACAGTGTTATGTGCAAAATGTTTTCTGTAGTTGATTCAACCTAGCTCTGGGAAACTCAGCAAGTTTGATCTTCATTTAAAAATCATTGATCTTCATCTAAAATAGTCATCCAAAACTGTAGGCCTTTACTTAATTGTACACAATTTATACTAGAACACTGTGATTCAGGTCCACAATTAAAGCAGAAGATGTAGTGGCCTTCAGGGGAATAAAACACTTTCATTGGATGCATGTATTACGGTCTTCACAGCTGGGAGGGGAAAAGAACCCCCAAGACTAAATCCTTAAAAAAGGAAGAGAAAGTAAAGGGCTTTTGGAACTGATCTCTGTTACCTGGATCTCTGTGAACTAAGCTGTTCATCCAATATGAATAGAACAGAACAGAATAGAATAGAGTAGGACAGAATAGGACTTTTATTGTCATTCCACTACACACCAAGGTGCACATTAAAATGAAATTCCATTGCAATTGGCTCACAAAAAAATAATTACTATAATATATATATATATATGTATGTATGTATGTATGTATTTACCATTCCACTCCCCTAATCATTATCCCTAATAAATATCACGGTCCTACATACAACATGTGCCACAATGAAATGAGAGGGGATTATTAAGAGTTCAGGAGTCTAATAGCCCAGGGGACAAAACTATTACCTAATCTAGCTGTTCTGCATCAAATGCAGCGGAACCTTTTCCCAGAGGGTAACAAGGAGAACAAGCCACAATGAGGGTGGGAGGGGTCACTGACAATATTTTGGGCTCTAGACAAACATCTATGCGCTATATCCTGAATGGGAGGAAGTGAAACCCCAATTACCCTCTCTGCTGCCCTCACCACCCTCTGCACAGACTTCTTATCCGAGGCACTACAGCCTCCAAACCAAACAGAAATACAGTTGGTCAGTACACTCTCTCTAGTGCCTCTATAGAAAGTAAGGAGGATGGGAAGTGGAAGATGTGCTTTGCTCATCCAGTGCAGAAAATGCAAACGCTGCTGTGCCCATTTTACCAAGGATGCAGTATATGTTATCAAGCATGGCACAGCAAGCCTCCCGTATCTAACAAAACAAAAGGCTCAGCCCTAAGATGTCTAGAGATTATGATTGTACATCTTAGTTATGAAATCCAATATTTCATCGAGCTGTTGGTTTTTCTAAAATAGTCACTCCACATTACTTAAGGGGATTGTGAAATCTCTAGCAGAGTTTATACAGATCAGAGAGAAAAGAAGATAGCATTAGCCACAGATGTCATAGAACTATATAGAATATGAGGCATTAATACTAACTTAGTTGCCTGCTTGCTTCAGTGATCTTAAGTTACAAGAAGTGAAGAAAAGCTACTATGAACACGTCTCCATGTCATACTGGTTTGCACTGTATTTTTTTAATCTGCATATGAGATTCATATGTTGGAAAGGAATATTCAGTCATGTATTTTAAACTTGTTCTTAGACTTCTCTACTTATCAAAACTGGAAGCAAAGACAAAGATTTTGTAGAGAGGCAAACAATGCTGTTCATTAATCCGTATGTCCAAGTTGTACTTAGCTCATTTTCACTTGCAACTTGTTCTCTCCGTGTGTTTGTATTTGTGTTTCTCTCACAGAGTTCAGCTGACCAAGGCGAGACAAAAAATGTTCAAAGCAGCCAGCCTTCAAAAATGATCCCACCCAAACAGCCCTTGTATACAATGCCACCGCAAGCCTCATCACCTTATCCTGGCTTGGGCTCCTTCTTGTCCCCATCGGATCTGCAGAGTTACCGCGGTCACCCTCACCCCAGCCTCTCCAGGACCCTCAATTCCAAACCCATGTTGCCCAGTATCAGTGCCTCACCACCTCCTTCTTTCCAAATTAGCCCCCCTCTCCATCAGCAACTGTCTTTGCATCACCCGCAGAGCTCCATCCTCAACCAGCCCCTCAGCATGCAGCAGGTCCCACAGCAACCCATTTTGTCTCCTTCTATGGCACTACAGGTACAGCCCCCCATGAATTCTTCACCACCAGGCCAGCAGGTGAGTGGCTGAGTTCTGAAGCGACAGTTTGTAAACAGGCCATGCACGTTTACAGCTTGATTAAATGTGATACTGTGATCTTGGAGTCTCTTATGGCATGTTGTTGGGGTTCCCTAATTTTAGCAGTCCTGCTACTCCGCTGAAAATTATAGGAAAAGGGGTTCTAGAAGAGCATGGACTGGGGCCACACTGTGTGTCCAGCCAAAAAGAAGCCTGTTGGCTTAGTATACCATGTGAACCCAGCCAGTTGTGGTGTAATTAATAAACCATGGTTAACCAGATCTCAATATAAGGAGGTGCTTGCAGGCATGGCTTTCATCATCCATGAAATTTTACAAGCACTTTGAACAATACCATTTCACATTTCCCATTTGTAGAAATGTATTTGTAGATTTGTAGAAATGTATTTTCTCTGGAGTCCTTGGTGCTCTCTGAGCTTTGTTGTTTTCTTGCAGATGTTTCATTGCCAGACTAGGCAACATCTTCAGTATATATTCTCACATTGCCTCCATATAACTCCCTGTACTGCTTTTATAGTTTCCAGAGCATCTTCATTTTACATTCCTAAAATTTGATAACAATTATTTTAGTGATCTTAGTTTAGTTTTGTTTTTTTGCTTAAGTAAGAGATACAGGGGCTTAAGAAAGTTCCTTTTAAAACCCCTCTACCTCCCTCCCCGAAACATGTGAAAAACTCGATCTCGCCAGCTTTTACAATGTTGGTGTTCCAGTCTTCCTATGCGTCTTGGATCCTATGGAGGAAAAGACTGTTTTTAAATGGGATTATAATTCCACCTTCCAGCCAAACAAAAATTGCCTGCCCCATACTAAAATATGGATTTGTTATCAGTACGTAGTGGTAAGAGAATGGATAGTATACAGAATCAATTATAATTACTGTTGCCTGCAAACATGATCCATGTTTTTGATAGCCCCTAACTTACCTTTTGTAACTAGGTGAGGATTGGTATGCAAAAACATATATAAAAATATTTGATATCTGTTATTTATTTATTTTGTATACCTATTTCCATTATTTATTTATTATTGTGGGAAATTGTCATGTAGTAATTTAAATCAAAACGAGTTGTGGACTATTCACTGGGAAGTTGAATTCCGAATAAGTCAAATCAGGAATAAGTCAAATAAGGATGTTTTCCATCATTGGCTCTATCAAGCTAAATTTGTGTAGAACATCTTTTCTAAATCTTATGATTGCCCTGTTTTAAGGTTTCCTTGATTGTTGTATATTGACCATTTTTGAAAATCTTTATTTCCTCCAGGAGTATAGCTGGGATGTAAATTTAGTTGTTGTTATTCTGTCAGCCTTCCCCAGACTGATGCTTCCAGATATACTGGGACCACTATTCCCAGAGTGCCAAGTCACCAGCAGTCATAGCCCATCTGGAGGGTACAGATTTCAGAAGGCTTGATTCGGGCAATAACTGCAACAATATTTCACTTGGGCTGACTCTCAAGTTTTTGGGAACCACCAGTTAAAAACACAATGCTTGTAGAGATTTTCCTTGCCGTGTCCTCTTATAATCAGCTATTTTAATATATTGCAGCCATGAGAGATGCATTTCATGTGGGAAAAAAGGCTATGACTGCAAAGAAAAAAATGATAAAGGCAAAAATATTCATTCTTATGCATATAATGGACAATAAACATGGGATGATTTTTTTTTCAGAACATCAGTTTGTAAAGCTAGAATAAGGGGAAAAGGAGCAGATTGCTTTACAGAATAAATAATCTGAAATAAAGGTTCTTGAGCACTTTCACAGTTGTTCACATATCAGCGTATTTAAATACTTGGCTCATCTGGGATTTTCCCGTTTTGAATGTTTCCTTGAAATGGTTATATATAAAACCAAATTGTTCTGCCAATATCTAGGTCTCTAACTTTTCTATCTTCTGTTCTTGTCTTCCATACTTAGGATTTTTCACATATTTCATCCGAGTTTCAGAACAGTGTTGGACCACGATCACCTGGTGCATCGAACCCTCCAGGAAATACTGACTGGGACAACGATTACTCCAGCAGAGAGTGTGGGATTAACCATTGCAGGCCAGTAAACAAAATAAGAAACTACAACTTGTTTAGAGGGCCTCTAAACTGCATTTATTTGTACAATTGGAAACACAGTCATTTGTCATTTAAGGTCAAGAAGAGAGAATAATGAAGTAATCAAAGCAATATGTTCCAAAAACATTCATGTTTCCTTTGAACATGAGTGCTTTTATTTATATTTTGCATTTCTAAGAAAGAAACCTACCTTGTTCCCAAAACAATTGCATGGATTTTCAGAGTAAAATGACCCAGATTTAATTTAACAGAAACCTCAGACTTTAGTTTTAACTTTCTTTCTTATATGCTACTAATAATTTATCTGTTGTACATAGTCATGCATCTTAGGCAGGAAGATGGTCTGATGAAGTCTGAGTGACAGGGCTGAATAACAACAGGGGACAGATAGAAGATGGGTTAATTTATAAAGGAAACTCTACCCCTTCTTTACTTTCAACTGGCTTCAGCCTCTCACTCGTCCTGCATAAAGCTTCCCTCTTCATATGTACTGTTATATAAGCCAAAATGGTTAATCAGAAGCATTAACTTACCCCCATTTATGATATCATGACAATAATTCTACAGTGCAGGTAAGATGCTGTTGGCCAGTATCTCTCATGTAATTCACATAGTATGGTTGTATCCGCGATCTATGTACTAACTAATAGTCAAAATTGTATATTTAGATCAGCCTTTCTCAGCCTTTTGACCCTGGAGGAACCCTTGAAATATTTTTCAGTCCTCAGGTAACCCCTGCACATTCAGGGTCAAATTTAGGCCAGAAGTTACAAAATTATTATATTTGTTTCGTGTATAGGCCTGTATATATGCATTAACAGTGTTCTTAAACTAAAGATAAAGAATGAAACTTACCTCTGTAATGTGAAGTTGCCCGAATTTGAAATAATTTTTAAAATCGTGATCTCCCAGGGAACCCCTAGTCACCTCTCACGGAACCCTGGTTGAGAAACCCTGATTTAGATACACAGTACATTTCTAGGGAACCATATTACACAATCAGTTTCTAGGGAAACAATGTGAGTTTGCTAGCTTGAGACTCTGAGAAGAGAATAAGAAGAAATAAGTATTTCTACTGAAGCTCATCTAAGGAACAGAAGTAACTATTAACAGAAATGACTCTGTATTTGTGTCAGAAACTCTTGTGGCATATTTGTTTTCCCACCTAAAAGCAACCTGGCATATACTTGCAGCAAGTATAAACTTAAAGTAGTGCTTGAAGAAGAAGATTAAGGATTGGATTTGTGAGTGGCCATACTTCAGGGAGTATACATCCTAAGGGAGGATGAAGATTTCTTTGATCAAGCGAAGAAAGCAGTACAACAGAAACTGACAGAGAAAGCAACTGTCCATAATGTAGAGGATCAAATGAAAGAGAAAGCTCAGTGAATGAGAGTGACAACCTGAAACAAGAGATGTAGAAGGTGCCCTGGAACTCAGAAACATCTTTAAGCTCAAAAGAGAGGCAAAAGGCCCCCAATCTTCAAAAGGGAAAAAAAAGTAGGTAGCAGGATGGATCCCTGGGAGATGCATCTGCACCCAGCAAATTTGAGTTAAGAAGCTGTTCAGGAAGTGGCACTGAGTTAAAGAGGTGGCCACAGGGCATAACCATCTGTCACTGCTCTCTTACCATCCTATCGCAGCTTTCTTAATTCAAACGTGTATTTTCCTGAGCCCACACAGCTGCCAGGCAAACCCTGAAAAGTTGCAGTTTCAGCTACCTTGGGAGTACTGCTGTCTGTTTTGAAATTATTTATTTCTTTGCTGGCTGTGGTTTCAGACAACTTGGAACTACATGGAAACCAGATTTCTCTGAAGTTACAGTAGCTAGTATTTAGACTATTTAGACGGAGACTGTTGAATTAGAAAGATGCTGAGTACCCATTCTCAAATGTTGAACATTTAAAAATAATCAAATGAGTGCTTCCTTTTTAAAATAAATGAATCAAACTTGGCAAATGTTACCTTATAGAAAGGAATTTGTAAACTTTGGGTAGATTTGTGATGTTTTGACATTTGTTTAAAATCTAGCACATTGATTTTCAGGTTTAATCTCTTCTCCCTATCACTTCACCACATTTTTTAATATTAAATCTTCATATGTAAGATTAAGGTTCCAAGTTAATCTATGAAGTTCCCAAATTCTTAGGTTACGTTACTGGAAAGAACTCTTGCTTAGAGCTGATGCTGGTGATAACATACCTGCCATGTTTATGTCAGACATGCAACCTTTCCCAGGTTGCTCCTGTTCCATTATAGTACCTGCATTTTCTTTTCTTGTGCATTATTAAATGTGTGTGCTTTCCTGTCTCCAGCATTAGAACATATATGGACTATTATGCTGGTGTGGTAGGAAAGTGTTTGTTTATTTCCAAGAGAAAAGTAGGAAATTGTGATCTTATTTACTGCAGTAAGACAACCTATGCCCAACACATTAGAGACCAAGCATCTTTCAATGTTCCCACTAAGAAGCCCCCCCCCCAAAAAAAGACCTCTGGCAAATTGAAATAATATGGCAAATTCAGGGGTCCAGATTAAATGTGTTGCAAACCCAGTATTTAAGACTTGCTGAAGTTCTGTTGCCATGGCTTTGTGCTAATCTAGATCCTTCCTGCAACATTTACCTATGTGGAACTGACTGTAGAATAAATAATATTTTGACAGTCAGAAGTTCTTCTCTTTTTTTAAATAAAGAACAAGTAAAGAATTTCAAGTAATATATTAGTGACTGTTGCCATTTCCATTGTATGTAATCTCATTTTCTTATCTGTATTTTGGTCTGCAGTAAAACAGGCTGATTTAAAACTGTTGCATAATAGGCTCACAAATATGTCTCCAAAATGCAGGTTTGGAAAGTAAATCACCTGGACTGGAGATTATGTCATCAGAATCCTTGCTTCAGCATAGTTTCACTATGTAATTTAATATAAAAAGAATAAAAACTTTAAATTGGATTATTTAAACTTTGAATACTAAAGAGTGTTGGAATATGCCAGTGAAATACAAATGCAATAGGCAATAGAAGTGTAAGGAAATAAAGTAGACATTCCTAACCTGTTGCACTGTAATTCCCATAATTTCCAGCCACTGCGGCTATTCACTGGTTTTGGGAAGGCTCGACCAAAGTCAGATTTCTAGCAGTCAAGCAACCAGTTAGTTTGTTTGCAGAGTGGCTCTTGCCATTCATGATCAAAAGTCTCACATTTCATGTCTTTGGCACAGAGAAAATGTTAGATACCTTGATTGTATCTTATATTTCAAGATAATAATATTTAAATCATGCAGATTATGCAGAGAATGACAGGAGATCAATATATTAAATTATAGTAGCTCTTGTAGTAATCAAAAAAAAAAATCCAGCAAGAGTCTTATGGTAGGTTGCATAATTTTTACCATGATTCCATCTCTGGTTGCCTGCATCAGAAGTGCCCAATCTGAAAAACCAGGGATGAATGCCATCCCCGAAATCTTGGCATAGCCTCTAGAAACCTCCAGAAATTCTTACCATATTGTAAGTTTTTATAGTAATGGAAGGGAAAGTTACTAAATACTTCATATAAATTTTATTTTTATTGTAATTTAAATAGTAATGCAATGAAATCAAATTTATTTTTTGCCAGGGTCCCACCTGCTCATTTTTGGCATGCATTATTTAGTTCGTAATTCAAGTGCAACCCAAAACCCAGAAATAGTTATGCATCCTTGGTCTGTATCACATGTTTTCCCTGGACACATCCTTTGTTTGTTTGAATTTATTGCTTGTTGAACTCATCACATACAGACAGAAGCGTTAGACCTTAGTTATCAAGATACATGGAAATAGAATATTTTGGGTGGGAATTCTAGGAGAATTATTGCCTTTGTACAATGTAGTTTAATTCAATAATTGGAGATAATATATTGCTGCTCAAGAAATAATTGTTACCAATGGCAGCTTGACTCTCATTTCCTATTTTCCTCATACAGGAAGGTTACACCATGTTGCTAAAGTTACTAAATCCAGTCTGCTTCCAAAATAAGTCTGTTTGTGTTTTGGTGCATAGCAGTATATATTTACTTAGTTTGCAAGGATAGATGCTTGAAGTAACACTACACATTCATTTTTTTTAATACACAGATCTAAAGAGTGAATCAGCACTTATAAATATAACAATTGAATGTGACCAACACATGTTTGCCAACCTGTATTTCACATGGGTAAATTTGGAGCCAGAATTCTCAGCAGCAGTTCACTGGCAGTCCTGGATTGGCTACTCCATTGTGTATGAAATGAAGTGATCAATACAATTTAAAGGGCTTACTGTATGCTTACCTGCTGTTGGTTTCTGTGAAAATTAGAGGTAAACTTTACACTGTAGTTGCCACAGGGTATTTATACACACATAGCATTCACATACATACAAACAATATACTGCCCCTCCTACCCATTTTGTTCCTTTATTTAATATATCTTTATATTGCTTCCTATGTACTCAGTTAAGAGTAACGTAATTTCTTTGTTTGATTGTTATGAGCTGCCCAGAGTTGTTGTGGGTCAGGCAGCCTACAAGTTTAATAAATTATTAATGAGTTATTATTAAGAGAGTATGATGCAATGACAAAAATGCAATAAATAAAAACAATATAAAACAACTTCATTAAGAGAATAATAATTCATCCATTATATCCAGGGAACACCCAGATAAAGAGACAATCTTCAATAAATTCATAAAGTATATTTTTAGTATGAACCTGATGAATTTGGGGGGAGAACCTTCTAGAGCGGATGTACCTTTTCAAAGAAAGCCCATCCATAAGTAAATCTACTAAGTTCATGGACAAAGATAGCCCTTGACAATACTTCCGCAAAGGCAATCTGTCAGGTCTCTTCATACCCAGTTGTTTTGGGCATTATATGCCAAAAGGGAAACTTTGTTCAGCAGCTGATCACAGTTTCTTTTACAGGATAACATGTTGCAGGCAAGGTGATCCATTCAGCAACATGAATGGATTCTATAAGCTGAGTCCCTGTGGTTTCAGGCAGTAGAAAACCTGTCAAGGAAGGAAGGAAGATGGAAATTGGTTTAATTTTCCCACCACTGATCAGCATAATTGCCATTTGCAAACAGAGTGGGGAAATGTATGACAATGGCACCATCATGTGTGGCCAAATGTGGGGAAATTAATAATAATAATATAATAATAATAAATGATTTACATATGATCTGGGTTGATTATAAAAAGGGCGTTTCATTCATTACCACACAGTTGGATCATTAAATGTTTGGAAACAATTGGTGTCAGCAAAAACGTTAGAACCTTTATCAAAAAAATAAGCTGTGGAAGACGGAATTGGTTGGAAATGAAAAATATGGGCTTATCAACATTAGGAGAGGCATCTTCCAGAGTGACTCATTATCACCCTTATTATGTGTCATTACTATGATCTACATTACTAGTGATTTTGAAAAAAATAAAACTTGGCTACAAAAAGCAAAAAATGTTAATGAAACATTTGTTTAATATGGATGATCTGAAGCTTTATGGAAAATTAGAAATCAAAATCCAGTCATTGACAAATACTGTAAGAATTTTTAGCACAGATATAGCAGTGGAATTTGACCTAGAGAAATGTGCTATGGCAGCAATAAATCAGGGTAAAATCACAAACAGTAACGGAATTGAAATGCTGAATGGCCAAACCATCAGTCGCCATCAGGATGAAGCCTACAAATATCTGGGCATTTTACAGTTGGTTAACATTAAGCACAGAAAAGTTAAAAATGTGACCAGTAAAGAATACATTGAAAGAGTGAGAAAACTGTTAAAGACAAAACTGAATGGTGGAAACACCAACAAAGCCATCAATATCTGGGCCATAGCTGTTATACCTGTTATATAATTATTAACTGGACAGAAGCTGAACTGGACAGTTTGGACCAAAAAACAAAAAAATTCATGATTATTCACTATGCATCACATCCCCATAGTAATATTAATAGATTATACCTGCCCCGCAGAAATGGAGGCAGAGGTTTACTTCAAGTCAAACAAACTGTTGAAGAGGAAAAGCATGCATTGGCTGATTATGTAAAAGATAGTCAAGAACAAGCACTGGTGCAAGTTAAGAACTCAGTGTACAGGAAACAAAATGTGAATATCAAAATAATGTAATAAAAACATGAACAGAATGCTGGCAAGGAAAAGTACTATATGGTCAATTTCTACAAAAGATCGAGGGTAACGTGGATGCAGATAAAACCTGACAATGGCTTACAACTGGAACATTAAAATAAAGAAACTGAAGGCTTGATTTTGGTTGCTCAGGAGCAAGGTATTCAAACTAATGCAATCAAGGCCAGAACTGAAAAATCATCAAATGATTCAAAGTGCAGACTGTGCAAAGAAGCAGAAGAAACAATGGATCGTATACTAAGCTTGTGCAAGAAGATTGCACAAACTTACTATAAACAAGGACATAATGCAGTCACCAAAATGATTCACTAGAACAACTATAAAAATTATCATCCACCAGAAATGAAAAATTGGTGGGAACATATAGTTGAAAATGTAGAAAATGAGCAGGTAAAAATAGTGTGGGATTTCCAAATACAAACTGATAAAGTTCTGGCACATAACTCACCAGATTTAACTAGTTGAAAAGAAAGTGTAGATAATTGATATTACAATACCAGGGGATAGTAGAATAGAAGACAAAGAATTGGAGATTATAAGTATCAAGATCTGAAACCAAAGCTGAAAGATTATGGCATAAACCAGCAGTGGTGGTCCCAGTGGTTATCAACACACTGGGTGCCATACCAAAAAACCTTGGACAGTACTTAGAAAATCTGCACATTGACAAAATTTCCATCTGTCAGTTTCAAAAGGCCACACTGCTTGGATCCACACAAATACTACGCCAATATATTACGACTTCCTAAGTTATTGGGAAGAACTTGATGCAAATGAAGTCCAACACCAGCTAAAGAACTGGCAGCTGTGATTTCATGTTGTTATACAGTAATATCTAAATGTGCTCTTGTGCATATCTTTGCAATGTCTGTTTTAAATCATTCAGACATTCCACTGTAGCCTCCATAATTTTCAATGTTCTTTTTACTTACTATGAAATTTTGGAAAAGAAGGATTTTCTAAACTAAGCAAAATGCAACGCACTACTTAATAAAGCAAAATTAGGCTACTCTGATCCACCTGATCAAGGGCTTCTGCATAGGGAGGACAAAAAATAAAGATGATGACAGCAACTCTGTAGTCAAAGCCCTGCCTCATTTTATGTGTGCTGCCCCTGCCCCTGACGTAAAAAGAGGAGGGGCTTCGATGGTGTGGTTGCAGCCATCATCTTAACTTTTCACATACAAACACAAATGTGGACAACTGTGTACCTGTTGGAAACTGAGGCACCCCAGGCCTATGAAACTGTCTGGATGTTGCCAGCCAAACAAGGACCACATTAGCTGTGAAAGGTGGGGCAAACTTTTGCTTTGCAGAATCTTCTGAATGCATGGGCAGAGATGATGCTTGATGTCATTCTGTGCAACACAATGTAGCTTCCCTTTGCTATCTTGTTCCTTGCCAGAATTCCAGCAGCCTCAGGCCCTTGGGCAAATCTGAATTGGAGAACACCATGAATTGTTATTTTGCTAAAATGATGCTCACTGGAATAATACTTGTGATTGCTTTTCTCTATTTAAAGCTATTGCTATTGCTGTTTTCAATGTTATTCATCATTGGTTTAAAAGATATTAGGCTTATTGCCAATATTAAAGATCCACTGGCTGGATATTTTAATACAACTTTGCAACTTAGGCTATATTTGTTAAACCCTTTATGTAAAGAAATATAGACCTGGCCTTGGGAATGGGGAAGGAAAGAGTGAACCATTAAAGGGTAATTTTTAAAAAAGATTACAGTCCTGGCAAAGAGGAATGTGTGAAATAGAAACTCAAAATAATCCCACCTTGATTCTTTTTCATATAACATGGGGTAGAAGAAACTGTGACAGTCTCTCTCAAGATTCTATTATTCTACCCTACAACAATAAAAAGCATTTCTGGAATGACTGTCTGTTTTTTGACCAGGCCTACTTTGAAGGGCTGACATTTGAGTGCAGAGCAGCCATGAGAGAACTCTGGAATAAATAGCCTGAACTGTGTGTTAAGGCTGTGAAGCAAGCCACACATATTTGCTGACTTGCATAAAGCCAGTTTGTCCAAACAAAAACAGACCATACTCATTCACGTGGGAGATTAGAAGGTGCATTCCAAATTATATAATCTTCCAAATCGCTTGAGTAAGTGAAGAAATACCTTGGGGGGGGGGGAAGCAAATATAAAACATGGGAAAATGCACTTAGTTGAGATTAAATTATTTATAACAATATCCATAATGCGTTGGGAAAGTAGTTTATAAAATTAATGTTTTAGTACTAGAGGACTTTGCTATTCATGTACATATTAAATCTTTGCTAAGGGTAGGAAGATAGAACATGCTAAGTGCAGATTATAAAAAGGACAGATAAATGAATTATGAGACAGAGAGTGATGGATGCCATAGATTGCTGATACCATTGACAAACAGGTGTATCAATGAAATGCTCTAATATACTATCTTCATTCCACAACAGAGGGCAGAAATTCGTATTGGTCATTGATCTCTTCATTTAAATATGGACCAGCTACAGGCACATAAAAAGAAGTAGAGCTGCTCAGTTTTTAATGGGAAAAGGATATACAGATGAGGCAACCTCTTTCATCTCTTACCTTTCTGTAGTCACTTTTCTCCCTATAGTCTACTTTTACCATAAAAATTTAGTTCTGGAGAAAAGCATTTGGGGCTGGGAGAGTCCAGCGAAATAAGTTGGTGGCAAAATGTTTAGTATCCCCACACATACTGTATATACTTTCCCCCCCTCTAAAACGCAAGACTCTAGCCTGCTCTGTTTGTGATTAAGGCATATCTGTCATGACACTGAACAAAAGTTGCTTCAACCCAGATTCCCACTTGGATCAGTCCTTCCTAGATCCCAATGAGGCAAAATTATTCATTTGTTTATGAAATACAATGATGGCAACTTTTCATCTGAAAAATTGTGAATGGGTTTGTGGGATTTTTTTTTAAATTTAAAAAAAATGACATGGAATCTGCATAGTTTTATTAGCGGTAATGGTGGAGCCATTCATCACCTCTTTTATAAAAGAATAATCAGAATTAGTCTGTACTAGTCAAACTTAAGATGTCTAAGATGGCAGACCAGGCTTTTTGTTGCTAGAACTTGTGGAAGCTGAAAGGAGAGAGAAAATGGTTGTTATTAAGAACAGGCAAGCTGAGACAACACTGCTAAGTGTACCAAACTTAGGGGGGTGGGGGAAGAGGGGCAGAGTTCATTTGATCATTCACTGTAACTTTCTCATAACTGTCACTAAGAGGAACAACACAATGGCTGCAAAAAGGAAGCCAATTTTTGTCTGAACTAATACAACTATGGGAGCCAGTGTGGTGTAGTGGTTAAGGCACCAGGCTAGAAACCGGGAGACAATGAGTTCTAGTCCCGCCTTGGGCACAAAGCCAGCTGGGTGACTTTGGCCGGTCATTTTCTCTCAGCTCTAGGAAGGAGGCAATGGGAAACTACTTCCAAAAAACCTTGCCAAGAAAACCCCAGAGAGATGTCCAGGCAGTCTATGAGAATTGGACACAATTGAACAGATTAAAAAAAAATACAACTATGCTTCCCAGACACTCTGTTCTACATTGGTCAGATTCTACCTTGAGTACTGCCATCCAGCGCTGAGCACCATGCTTTAAAAAGGATTTGAACTGAATCAGAGCAAAGAATAGGCAGGATGATCTGGAGAGTGGAACCTGAATCCTACAAAAAGAGACAGAGGGAACTGTGCATAGGTAGCCTTGAAGAACTATTGAGGGAGGCTATGATAACTTGTGCCAGGTGCAGTGTAAAGCAAAAGCACTTAAGATCTGTTCTTACTGTCCCAGGATGCAGAAACAGAATAATGGTTTCAAGTTAAGGCAGATTTCAGCTGAGTATTAGGAATGGAAGAGCAATCTGAAAGTGGAACAGAATACCAAGGGTGGTGATCATTTTCACTGGATGTGTTGAAGCAAAGGTTGGGGTGCTTTAACATGCATTTCCACACTGAGCAGGGAGCTAGATGCAATGGCCTAAATGGGCCCTTACAACTCTGATACTAAGGTTTGTCTATCATTTTAACACATGACTAGGAGGTATAGCAGCCCATCAGAGGCCAGAGTTTGGAATGGATTTAGAGGTATAATCACTATATTATTTTTTTTCTCTTAAAGTTGCAGCCCAATGCTAGTCTCAGTTAAGTATAACAACAGTGAATTATTTAGACAGATTATACAACAGAGCACAATATAATAGCTAAAAGTGCACGTCCACAGTTTGCATATGAAGATTTAGCTGGGCCAGGGATGTCAACTATAAGAATAGGTACTGCCAAACTCTAGACAATGGAAACAATGTTTTGTTATTGATGAAATGTAAGACTTGCACATTTCAAGTCGCTTCATTTAGCTCAGTATTGACTACCTGATTGACAGCAGCTCCCAAGTTTTCAGAGATCCCCCCTCCCCCCGGTAAATGCCAGGAATTCAGCCTGGAACTTTATGCATGTAAACTATGTCCCCTATCACTGATCTGCTATCTTCGGGCTGTAATTTTTGAGGATTAACACCCAAAGAATGATGCACCACCTAGAATTGTGTTTCCAGTCAGATGGTGTGTAAAGGCCAGTTTGTGAAACAAATCAAAAATAACAAAGCCTGGTTAACAGTTTAATACAGGGATGGCAATTCACCAGGAATGCCAGTTGTGTGCTCTGGCTGGTCCAACAGGCTGCTAAAAGCAACAGCTGCAAACGCCTTGATATCTGGGGTGCCATTTGGGCATTGGAACAGAAGCAATATCCACCACTGTCCACTGCTGCTCAAAAAGGTGAAGGCTGGCTGATACTTGGCCGGCCAGTCACTCTATTCATTCCCAGTCATAGCCCATGCCCAGCTATGATTAAGATTGGCAATGAAATTATAATTGATCTTATCTCTGTGGTAATAGGCAGTATCAGTGGTATAATGTCTGAATAGCACCCAGGGCTTTGGTGCTTTTCAATTGCAGTGCTCCCAGCTGAGTCAGCTGCCTCCAGATAGGCTAAGGAGCTAATCATACCTGTAAGCAGTTGTTGTGCTTGTTCCTTATGAGGCTGTTCCCATAGTGCCATTGCCTAATATTCCGGAGCAGTATGATAAGCCATGCAGAGCCACAGGCTTGCTCGCTATCAGTGTGTCTGCTTTATTATATGTATATGTGTGGGGGGGTTATAATTTGGGGTGTTCAGATAAGGATGAATTTCAAGCAGAGAAAGGCAAGTTGTTTTAACTTCCCTACTGATCTCTTTACAGTCTGGGCCTCGCAATGTGCAGGTACAACAAACACATGGATGCCTGCTAGCCTGATGGTTGCTATGATGTTTTTTTAGCGTCCTGCCACACTCTCACATCCTCTTTTTTTTTCTTCCTCTTACAGCATGCTGCCAAGGGACAAGTCACTCTACCTCACTTAAGCCCTGACATCTCCATTCTGCAAAGGTGAAAAGGAAGGACCCTTAAGTGAGTCTGTGATACAGGCTACCCAGGTGGGCATCAAGCAAGTCACATGGAAAAGAGAGCATGGCTTCATATCTTGATTCTGAGAGCAGCCTGTCCCTTTCTTTTTTTCTGTCTTCTTCCTCCTCCTTTCCTTCCTCTTTTTTCTCAGAAGTCTACTGTATGTGGAAGCCAACCATGCATAGATCATAAAAGAGCAAAATTTACAAAGGATCACCCCATCCCGCACGCAACTTTCTCGCTTGCTACCAGCTTAGCTAAGGACCATTTTCCTAGCGAACTGCTTTTTAGATTCAGCACAGACTATGGCACAGCACTCAGAGGCATTAGGCTTGGCTCAGCAGGAGGAGACGCTCTTTTGATGACTTGCTAAATGGCACTAAACTTTGTGCAAGACAAATGTGAAGTCTGTGTGAATATTGTACATGCAAAAGGCCTTGAATGTCTGGCAAAGAATTAAAATTCAAAATGAAAACAAACCTATTGTTTGGAGGATGGGTGGACAGAGTAGCTGGGAAGCAGAAGTGCAAATATGAGAAGGAAACAATGTGAAAGAAAAGACCATGAAAAATATAATTTGTTGGATAGTTGTAAGTAGCTTACTTAAATGTTTTAGAACTGTGCTAAAGACATCTTTAAGATTCTTTTGTGGAAAAAATAGTAGTTTACTTTATAGTAAAAGCATTTTATATTAATTGTAGCACATTTTTTTAGTTATACATAGAATGGAGATGTGTATAAAAAGACAAATGAAAAAAAAAACCCTGCCAAACTCGTTTCTATTATTTGTACAGCAAGAAATGGACAATTTATATCCATGTTATATGGCATTATTATATTTTTTTCAGCCATATGTCCATCTATTTAAAATTGCTGACAAGGATTTTTGTCTATTTATGAAAAAATTAGAAAGCAGAATTACAGTTTATGAAAAGTGCGTTTTCCATGGTTGTTTTTTTTTTTAATTATTTTTTATTTTCTTTGTGGTGCTGTTTACAGTACCTGCACATTTTGACTCACAATGCTTATCTTACCTTTCTTTATAATAAAACATAAGAAAAGCAGAATCAAAGGTGTCACATTCTTTTGTGGGACACACAAAGGGATCACTCTGTGCAGCCCTTTCTCACCAGTGGAAGTCTTGTGACATGTGCCTCCAGCAGAAGGACCTGTATTATTTGCAGCAGTTCAATGGTTCTGGGAGGGTCTGTGCACACATGGAGTGTCTTTGCTCATAAAGCACATGCTGTCCTCTTTAATGGAGGATTTAGGATGCACAGAGGGGATGCATTTACAGAGCTGCTCTTTGTTTCAAAATACACGGGGGAACCTGCTTCAGCACAAACACAGAATTGCCCAGAACATCTTAAATGCTAATATATTTACTCCAGCATAAGTTTTAATGGACTAGAATCTGTCCACTGAGATGTATCTGCTTAATCAGGAATTCTTGTGTGTGTCATGCGTAGGGCTCTGGACAATAACTATAGGCTTTAATGAAGAGTTAAGCACCCTTTAATGCATAAATTTTGGCTAAGTTAGGATTGCTATTTTAATTACCTGATGATACATACACTCATGGACTCATGATACACTTCTGCAAGAATACTATCCACCACTGAAGCTCTTAGCTTTCCTGAAGGAGATGATGGAATTGAGGAACCTGGTGTTTTATATATTGTTGTTGTTTATTCGTTTAGTCGCTTCCAACTCTTCATGGACCAGCCCAGCCAGAGCTTCCTGTTGGTTGTCAACACCCCCAGCTCCCCCAGGAACGAGTCCGTCACCTCTAGAATATCATCCATCCACCTTGCCCTTGGTGGGCCCCTCTTCCTTTTGCCCTCCACTCTCCCTAGCATCAGCATCTTCTCCAGGGTGTCCTGTCTTCTCATTATGTGGCCAAAGTACTTCAGTTTTGCCTTTAATATCATTCCCTCAAGTGAGCAGTCTGGCTTTATTTCCTGGAGGATGGACTGGTTTGATCTTGCAGTCCAAGGCACTCTCAGAATTTTCCTCCAACACCAGTTTTATATATACTGTATATAAATATAAATATGTATTTATATTTATATTTTATTTATGTAAACATATATGTAACTTTTATTAAGAATTTTTACATAAATAAAAAGGAACTAAAGAAAAAATATGAAGAAAAATTAGAAGGAAATAAAGAGAAAGAAGAAAGTGCAAAAAGCAAAGCAGAATAAAAAAAATGATTAAAGAAAAAAAAGGGGAGCTTCTGACCTTCTTTTCAACAGTTATAAACAAATGCATTATCCTTCCTCCCTCTTGGTATTACAAAAATCTCTTCAGCCCCGTATTTAGTCGTTTTTCAAGCATCAAAACCATAAATCATTCCTTCACTTTTTTCCATTTTCAGCAAAAAGTCCATAAAAGTTTTCTAGTCTTTTATAAAAGTACTTGTTGTTTTATCCCTGACCAAACAGGCCAGTTTTGCCATTTCTGCCAATTCTGATATCTTTACAATCCATTCCTCCATTGTGGGAATTTCACTGTTCCTCCATTGTGCATACAATAATCTTGCCTGGGAATCTGGAGTTTTTGCATATGGGCAGGTCCATGGAGAAACTAACTTCTAGGTAAGGGAATCCAAAATGCAACACATCATGCTTTTTACAATGGGTTGATCTTTAATCTCAAGTTTGGGACTGATGGTGCAGACTTCAAGAATAAGAAAGAAAGGATCTCTCTGTTGCAGTTCTATTATCTCTCCATAGACATATTTATCTGCATCTGCGTGAAAACTGCTTTTGATAGTCATGTCGTAGGTACAGACTGACACACAGAAGCAAATTCCATCAACTTTGTTGGACTTACTTCCAGGTAAGCAAATATACAAGTGTAGCCTTAGATATGACACTAAGTTGGAGCTATTTTTGTTCATTAATGGCTCAGACTGTGTCCTCATCCTGACATAAAATCAATGTTTCTCTTCTCAAGCTTTTGACATGAGAATAATATTTCTGCATTTTCCTTTTTAAGAAAACAAAATAACAATATCAGGAGGTGGGGAGGGGGGTTGCTGTTAGGGAACTGGATAAGTACTACTTTCCACAGTTTTTTAAAAAGTTTGATTTGCTCGTTAATGTCTTTCAACTTCAACTGAACTTCATTCAGCATGGCAGGCATGGCTGGCTCTAGACATTTTGGCTCCCTAGGCAGTCATATTCTGGCATCCCCAATGGTTTGGCTCATCTGATTTTGTTAGGAAATTCAAAAAGGCATCCTCTTGTTTCTTTTCTTCTTTTGAGTTTTTGAGCTTTACACTTAAGATTTTCTGCCCCAGACATTTTTTTTTCTAGGACATTTTCACCCTCTTTACACTGAAATTATATTTAACCCTCAAGTGGATGCACTATTTCACAGAGTGCACCATTACTGCTTTTCACTTTTTTATTGTGTTTTTCAGAAGCCTTTTTTATTTTGGCGCCCCCTAAAATTTGGCACCCCTTAGACCAGTGCCTACTCAGTTAGCCTAGAGCCAGCCCTGATGGCAGGGATATGAGCCTAGTCCTCTGTTTTTTAAAATATGAATATGCAGATTTGTCAATAAAGTTTTGTCCCCAAACATGACCAAACCAGACCACTTAACTGATGACTGATCTTGACATTTCCTAGATTCGTATGCTTGAGTAGTACTTACACACCACTGTTTCTGTTACATACCTAAAGTAATATGCAATGTCTTTTCTACATGTGGAGGATTGGATGAACAATCCTGCTTAGTCGCAATTATTACTTTTTATAAAAAAAGAAATGGATGGTCTGTGATCTGCTTGTCAAAATGGCCTCAGTGAAGGGTTAAAGAAAAGGCAGTGAGTAAAATAGTAAAATAAAAGATAGTCTGGCTGTGGCATGAGGTCAGCAAAAGCAGCCAATTAACTATTAAAGGGGAAAAAAAGACAGTATCCCACCAGACTTCTAAAAAAATTGTATAAAAGCTCAGGTTCCAGGAGAGCCAGTTTGATGGAGTTAAGGCATCAGGCTAGAAACTGGGAGACTGTGAGTTCTAGTCCTGCCTTAGGCATAAAGCCAGCTGGGTGGCCTTGGGCCAGTCACTCCCTCTCAGCCCTAGGAAGGAGGCAATGGCAAACCGCTTTTGAAAAACCTTGCCAAGAAAACTGCAGGGGCTTGTCCAGGCAGTCTCCAAGAATCAGACACAATCAAACGGATTTAAAAAAGCCATCTGGAAGCCTTTACTTTAAAGAAGTTCCACAAAACTGATGCCACTAGTAAAAAGACCCTGCTCCTTGTCCATGCCTACCATACATCAGCTAACCAACTAAAGCTAGTAAAAATCCTTAAAGCCAGTCACTAATGCCACTTGGACATCTGAAAACCATGTCCAATATCTTTTGTCTTCAAGTCATGAAGTTGACCTTTAAGTACAGTGCAAATACTTCCAATACAGCCTGTGTATAATCAGAATTATCAGTCCCTTAGACAAGAGGTTCCGATTTTATCTCTAACATTTCATGGCTTTTTTTCCTCTCATATTTTCAAACAAGAGCCATCATTTTGGTGTCCCTCAGATTTGATGAAATTGAGAGATAAAACTGGGCAATATGTCAGGCCCACATTTTTAAAATCTTTACCAATCAGTTTCAAACATGCTAGAATAGTAGAGATCAGATCTTGTGGCATTTATAAGCCATGGGAAAGTTCACCACGGTCTCAGCATAACTTTTTGACACTTCCCTCCAGAAATGACTGCAACAAATTTAACATTTCCCAATTAATAGGATACCATGGCACCAAATGTTGATGAGTAATCCAGGAGATTAAGCTGAATTTCCTGTATACATTTCTCCATTTCCACTTAAGAGACAGAAAGCATTATTATTTGCTGTTTTGTAATGGAAAAAAATAATATTTGATCCTCCTGAGATGTGAGACCTCTTCTCCATAGAAAATAATGTTTTGGATAAGAATATCAACATGGTTATACATTATAGACACAATGTGTGTTGTTAAACTGTTGTCATGCAAACAGATCAATGGAAATGGTTTTAAGAGTTTCTTGCAAAGGAAACGTTCATGGTTCATCTTGAGATATAAATAAGAATTGAATGTCTCTGTCTTCAAATAGATTGACTTGGTTCAGTTCTTTTCCTGGAAACTAGTAGGTATATTCTAAGAATATCTTGGGAGCAACTAGCAACCTATATTCTCACAGATTCATCTTGATATCTGAATTCAGTGCTACAAGATTCATATAGAACACATTGGGTCACAAGCATGTTTTGAAATTTTCTCTCATTAAGTAACTTCTACATTAGATGCAGTTTCTTCCCTTTTTGGGGGTGGAAGGAGGGATCCTATGGATCAGTATTGTTTGTTATTATTAAATTTCACCATAAAACCATTTGAAGTACTTTACTTTTCTATACACCAGATTATTAGTAGCTGAACATGTGTGAATACTTTACCTCCAGATCAACTGTTTTATTAAGAAAAGCTATTATTTCCCATTTACATGGCTAGATTATTGCATTTCACATAATCTTCTTTCAAAAAATGATTATTAACCTGTTATATGCCAAGTAATTAGGAGGTGTATTGGGAGAAGGCTTAAAACAGCCTTGGACAACTTGAGGTCATCCAGATGTACTGACAATTCTTGGAGCTATAGTTCCAATCCAGCACATCTGGAAGGTATCAAGTTGAGAAAGGCTAGTTTGCAACATGACTAATTTCATGTGACCCACAAGTAACATATTTTGTTACTCCCCACTGAAAATTGCTGAAATTGCTGCTTGATTTGCTATTTTGCCATCTGTGATTGGGTAAAAGAATGTTGGGAGTCTTTTAGATCAGCTTCTAAGTGCACATACAGAAAGATGTTCTTACCATATGCAGAACCTTCTATTTAGAGGTTTTTCTTCAGTGAAGGTACACACAATACCATAATCAAAGTTTCCAACCACAAGCCATTTTGGTACATCCTTGTGTTAATGGCCTTGCATCTATGAACAAGGAAATGCCATTTCTAGCAGTGAATGCCACTTCAAAAACAGCAATATATCACTCGCTGGTGCTTGAACAGGTGGCCTGTGCAGTCATAGTGGAAATTCTTGGTACACCCTGCCTCCTACCTCTTGAGAACCTGTCATAAGAGTACACCAGTGTGATTATGAAAAGGTTCCAAAATGCAGAATTATCAATATACTAGCATTAGGAATTTTGAAGGCAATGGAGATTTGCTACATGACATACACAGAAACACAAACACTAGCATTGTGTTATTTATTGAATTTGTGCAGAGGGGGAAGGAATGTGAATTTAGGCATCAACCTAAGGGACAAGGTTCTCAGTTACTGGCCAGCAAGTGAGCCCTGATTAGCTAACAGAGTGTTTTATTTTGTTGTTGTTTTTTTGCAAACATGTAAATATGCCCAAGCTGATCTGATAACAGTCAAACAGCATGGATCTTGGGTACAGTTGGAACTAGATTATTCAGACGGGTTGAGAGAGAGAAAGGACTGGTCACCTGGAAACGCCCTTAGGGCATTTACCCACTAGCATCTAACAGCAGAACAAAAAATGTTTGCAGTTGCTTCTAATCATAGCACAAACATGCCCTGGCAACATTTTTTTGCCATTTCCCCATTACATTGTGTTCATCTCATTCCCAGCCCACAGGCTGAATGAGACAGACTTAAATAGGCCTTAGCTGTTCTGTTGTTGAAGTAGTATTCTCCCCCTTACTTTGGTATCATCCAAAGACAGCCTCAAATTGAATAAAATCTGTTAGGCTTTGTCACCCATTAACCTGGAGACCAGCCATGTGGCTAGTAATAACTGGGAACAGAGACCATAGAGGAAGCGTTGGGAATGGAAAAGGGGACAGTAAATTTATAGTTTTCTGCTACCTCAAGGACTGGTGGATAGCACTATACTTTGGTAGTGGAACAGCCTTGACTCAGAAAGACTCCCTTTGACATTGGTAGGCTTAGAAGAGGGCTCCATATACAAAATAAATATCCAAGCAAGGTTATACTATGGGTTTCCACCTAACATGAAACTGTGCTAAAAAGCAGTACTTATAATCATTTGGCTAGTAGCACAGAGGACAATTAAGAGCCTCAGTTAGAGATCTTGCTAATTGTGTTTGGATTATGGAGAGTTAATTAATTATATTGTGGAATTAAGATAAATGCCTGACAGGATTTAGAAACTCCTGTTGCTGGCTCTACTGCAATAACTATTCACATCACTATACACTGAATTGCTGGGTTTCTCATTACTCATCATATTGCTGCTGCCGAGCAAAAAAGAACAACCTTATAGGAAACTGGTGCTCTCTTTCTAAGCAATCCTGCTTTTAATTGGCAAGAATGAAGAAAAGGATAACTTCATATCTGGTGAGAAAGGATGGCTCTACATATAAACAAGAATAACCACCACTGGGGTAATGGAATCAAAAGTTAATATCAGCATCCTTGAAATCGGGTGCCTGGGGTAATTACAGCACTGGTTAAGGTACAAAACCCATAGGATTGTCACATGCAGAACTGCACTGATAGGATGGTTCATAACAGACTATAGATCCTTTTCTTTACAGGGCACAAAGGGGGCAATTGTCCTGGACCCCATACATGGAGGAGATCCCATTCAAAAACAGTTCAATATTTGAAGCTATTAGATGGATTGATAAAAATCCAAATGTTACTTCAATTATTCTGGATTTCTGCACACATTCCTATTAATGTATAAAGTTTTTCACTTCAATGGACCAAAAAAATGGAGGAAAAAAAACAGATTAACATAAAATGCTATGAAAGAAAGTTTGGGGGGAGCAGCTCAAATAAACATTCCAACTTTGAGCATCTCAGAATTTTTAAAGAGCCCAGGGAACACAAGGCCCATTCTATCATTATTTGTTAGATCACATATGACGGTTCATGTGTGTAACTATTTGCTTCCTAGCAGGGGATGTTTATATGCTTTCTGCCATTGCACTCAAGATACCTTACTATTCAACAATGTTTATAGTTTACAATGTTTTAACTAACAATTTAATGGATGCAATAGAAGAGGGGAAAGGAAACAGATTTTTCCCCCCCAAAAAGCAACTTTTATAATGATAACCAATTGGGACAGCTCTTGGAGGAGAGCCACATGTGATGAAGTCCTAGCCAGTCGTATAATGGAATGAAGGAAATACACCATTGTGTCACTTCTGGTCCTGATGCCAGCCAGTGGAATCGCTGCTGGTAATGGCAGTTCTGTGAACATCTGCATTGCTAATTGGACTTGCTCATTTCTGCACCCTGAATTATTACTTGCTAAGCTACTTTTCTTCAACCTGGGACCATTCAGATCTATTGATCCGATGAAGCTTACTTATTAATATTAACAGCATCAGAAGCATCTCAGGCACTTGATCTCTAGGATAACAGCATCATTTTTACATCTCCCTTGGTACCTCAAAAATGATCTAGAACAGTGGTTCTTAAACTGTTTGACCCTTTTCCCAGTCCTGAATAATGTCATTACCCCCACAAAAAAACACAAACAGATTATGTTGATTTACACAAGCATCTCAACAGCAGCTGTCCCAAACTGGATTCTCAACTCACAAAGAAGCAATTACAAATTACCCCCAACATATGCCCAGTTTAAGAACCACTGATTTACAAGAATAAAATAATAGAATAGGAAGGGTCAATTAAGTCCAACAATGCCAATCCTACTCCATCTCTGCTTATTGCAGTAATTCAAAATAAAGCATTCCTGCTTGATGACTTTCCAGCGTCTGTCCAGAGAAGGGGTGCCCACCACTTTTCTGTTCTCCAGATAAGTGGGACTACAGTAAAACAGCCTTTAGTGTTGGCAGTAGAGCTGGATTCATTGGATTCAGGTAACAGTCATATGGAAACTGATGATCCTGATCTGTACTTTTAGGTGTATCTGCAGTGTAATCTTGCTTTAAAAATTGTTATATTTAACTAAGTCTGGCTTTAGGCTGGAAGTATAGGAAAGAATTTAATTCCAGAAAAGAATTAAAATGGTGGTTGTATCTCTAAATCATTCCACACTAGTGGGCCCTGATGAACCACTACTGCTTTTCCTTTTCCTGAGTATTTCATATATTTTTTTCTTTAAATAAGAATTTCCCTTTTGTCAGTATTAATCTATTATTTTTGTCTCATTTTTATTACCTATCAAGATCATTTTAATTTTGTTTCTTCTGGAATATTAGTTATTATACCCAATGTTGTGTCTATTACAGTTTTGGTAAGTATTCCCTTTACACCTTTATCCAAATCACTAATGAAAATGTTGAAGAATACTGAACACAGTTCCAAACCCTGTAGCACACTACTTGATATCTCATTCCAGTTAAATAAACATCTGTTGATGAGTGCTTCTGGAGTGTAGTTTTCAAGCCGCATGTATCAAGTCATCCATAATAGATATGAAATCAAGATTTATTATGTCCACAGCATTTCCACATCAACTAAGAGAGTTACCAATCAAAATGGAAATAAATACAGCCTGACAAGATTTTTTTCTTGACCAAATCCATACTGACTTCTAATCATCAATGCATTGTTTTCAAGATGCTTTCAAATAATTCATGACCTGCTCTAGATCTTCCCAGGTGTTAACGTCAGACTGATTGTTGTTCCTTGGGTCCTCCTTTCTCCCTTTCTGAAATTAGGGTTTAATCTAAGTCTCATTTAAAAAAAATACTCATAAAATAATGAAAACTGTTTTCAAAAATGCTAAGAGGGCATTGATTTCATCATCCCCAACTAGTACCCTCCAGGCTACTTTCCTATAATGCATGAACATTGACTATATTGGCTGGCTGTTGGACAAAGGTAGTACCATGTTTCAGGAAACTGGTCTATTCCATAATTCTTTTGTGTCCGCTTTTTCTTTATAGCCTGTTTCCACAAACATTACTGACCCTTTTCTTTCTCTTTAATTCTTATACTATTCAGAATTCACTTCTATGCTTTTACCCTTATTACAGAGCCTGATTGGAACTTGCAACCAGATAATCTCTCCTGATAGCAGAGTATTTAGTATTTGTTATCCTTATGTTATTATTCTGACAGTGATGGAATGGAATTGAAAATTATCTTGACAAGCCATAGTAAAAATACTATGTGCAGACAGAACTAAAAACAAGGAGCTTCATATAACAAATTCTGTATATCTGGAAGTTGGCTATCACAAAAGGCTCCAAGGAATGATTTGGAAGAAAATATGTTAATCCATACAACCATTTTCAGGTGGAAGTATTTCTGTGTGATAAGACTAACATGAAAGGACAAATCATTCACAATGACTATCAGTATAGTTGGAAGTTGCAGATTTGATCTGTACAATTACAGGGAATGGGTGCAATAAATTTGGCATCCAACTTCTTAGATAGTTGTGTGCAGGTACAAAATCTAGTAGAAAGCCAGATGTGATCTCTAACAGAGATGTGGGGAGGAACCTTCTTGTTGATGCTGATCAGTGGAACTCTAGCAGGAGGACTTCGCATAATCTAGCTAACCCTTAGGGAAGTGCTAAATTGTTCAAAGTTCCTGGGAAAAAAAACCTACCAAAGAAGCCAGATTCAGAGAGTTTAATCTTGAATCCTTGCAAAATGTTCCCATTCCATACAAGTAGAACAACTGATGATTTGGAAGAGATAGTGGTGGTCTTAGCAGAGTACTCACATGTGAAATAGCCACGTTCTCCATAATATACACATAAGCCTTGTGTGTGTTAGTGCAACTTTCTTTAGTAGATAGTCGAGTTTTGCATCTTCTAGCTGCAGGGGTTCAACTGCCATATGATAAACTACTATGGTTGTCCTTTAATACCCAACTTCAAGAAGACTCAGAGAAATCTGTCAGTCTGGGGTTTTATCTATTTCCCAGGTAACTAATTTTGAGTTTGTTCCATTTGTTTTCTGCATGATATCTTTTTTAAACTCAGAAATATCCAGATGCATTTGGGCATCCACTTTTTTTCTAATAGGCATAATTTGTGCATTGCTTAATATATACAGTTTTGCAAACAAATTTTGCAATATAATAGAACCTTGTATGACTTTCTAGTGTATATTTTGGGTTCTTTTTTTGAACCACCAATAACCAGATTGACCTAGACTCAATAGACACAAAGCACTAGAAACTTGGACAATTGGTTGGATTTTTGTATCTCCCTTCAGTGGCTGGGGACATTTTTATTTTTTAAAAAGGAAAGCTTACAAATAAAAAAACCCCAGAAGAATGTAAATTAAGAAATGTCTTCAGTTAGTTCAGAAATGAATGTTAATAATAGGACTATTTTCTATTTTAACTATTTTCTACAAGCTCTTTATCTACACAATTTTCTTTAAAGTCCAGTTTCACTATATGTTGATATCTTTCTGTTCTGTATCTCTAATACATTTATTGCTGACCTCTCCATTTCTGTTGTCTTGATCCCTGTATATCACTATTGAGCCATACTCCCTTTTCTACAGAGTTCAATCTGACTTTTATCTTTTTTGGTTTCTGTTTTTTACTTCTATTCTATCTTTATTTTTTCTTCATGTTTTCTGCTTATTTGTTCTAGGCTGGCCTTCTTCACTCTTCTCCTCTTCTGAATCTTGGCTCCATCTGAGGGAACCAGGTGTAGTGGCAATGCGGAAGACCATTGTTATCTCAAGGACTTAATGACATATGTTGATTTTCTCCCTCACACAAATAAGATTAGAGTTTATTTTGAGTTATGTTTTTTGTTGTTTATTCGTTTAGTCGCTTCCGACTCTTCGTGACTTCATGGACCAGCCCACGCCAGAGCTTCCTGTCGGTCGTCAACACCCCCAGCTCCCCCAGGGACGAGTCCGTCACCTCTAGAATATCATCCATCCATCTTGCCCTTGGTCGGCCCCTCTTCCTTTTGCCTTCCACTCTCCCTAGCATCAGCATCTTCTCCAGGGTGTCCTGTCTTCTCATTATGTGGCCAAAGTATTTCAGTTTTGCCTTTAATATCATTCCCTCAAGTGAGCAGTCTGGCTTTATTTCCTGGAGGATGGACTGGTTGGATCTTGCAGTCCAAGGCACTCTCAGAATTTTCCTCCAACACCACAGTTCAAAAGCATCGATCTTCCTTCGCTCAGCCTTCCTTATGGTCCAGCTCTCGCAGCCATATGTTACTACGGGGAACACCATTGCTTTAACTATGCGGGCCTTTGTTGTCAGTGTGATGTCTCTGCTCTTAACTATTTTATCGAGATTTGTCATTGCTCTTCTTCCAAGGATTAAGCGTCTTCTGATTTCCTGACTGCAGTCAGCATCTGCACTAATCTTCGCACCTAGGAATACAAAGTCTTTCACTGCTTCTACATTTTCTCCCTCTATTTGCCAGTTATCAATCAAGCTGGTTGCCATAATCTTGGTTTTTTTGAGGTTTAGCTGCAAACCAGCTTTTGCACTTTCTTCTTTCACCTTCATCATAAGGCTCCTCAGTTCCTCTTCGCTTTCAGCCATCAAAGTGGTATCATCTGCATATCTGAGATTGTTAATGTTTCTTCCAGAGATTTTAACTCCAGCCTTGGATTCCTCAAGCCCAGCATGTTGCATGATGTGTTCTGCATACAAGTTGAATAGGTAGGGTGAGAGGATACAGCCCTGCCGTACTCCTTTCCCAATCGTAAACCAGTCTGTTGTTCCGTGATCTGTTCTTACTGTTGCTACTTGGTCGTTATACAGATTCTTCAGGAGGCAGACAAGATGACTTGGTATCCCCATACCACTAAGAACTTGCCACAATTTGTTATGGTCCACACAGTCAAAGGCTTTAGAATAGTCAATAAAACAGAAATAGATGTTTTTCTGAAACTCCCTGGCTTTTTCCATTATCCAGCGGATATTGGCAATTTGGTCTCTAGTTCCTCTGCCTTTTCTAAAGCCAGCTTGTACATCTGGCAATTCTCGCTCCATGAACTGCTGAAGTCTACCTTGCAGGATCTTGAGCATTACCTTACTGGCATGTGAAATGAGTGCCACTGTTCGATAGTTTGAACATTCTTTAGTGTTTCCCTTTTTTGGTATGGGGATATAAGTTGATTTTTTCCAGTCTGATGGCCATTCTTGTGTTTTCCAAATTTGCTGGCATATAGCATGCATTACCTTGACAGCATCATCTTGCAAGATTTTGAACAGTTCAGCTGGGATGCCGTCGTCTCCTGTTGCCTTGTTATTAGCAATGCTTCTTAAGGCCCACTCAACCTCACTCTTCAGGATGTCTGGCTCTAGCTCACTGACCACACCGTCAAAGCTATCCCCGATATTGTTATCCTTCCTATACAGGTCTTCTGTATATTCTTGCCACCTTTTCTTGATCTCTTCTTCTTCTGTTAGGTCCTTGCCATCTTTGTTTTTGATCATACCCATTTTTGCTTGGAATTTACCTCCAATGTTTCTAATTTTTTGGAAGAGGTCTCTTGTCCTTCCTATTCTATTGTCTTCTTCCACTTCCGCGCATTGCTTGTTTAAAAATAATTCCTTATCTCTTCTGGCTAACCTCTGGAATTTTGCATTTAATTGGGCATATCTCCCCCTATCACTGTTGCCTTTTGCTTTCCTTCTTTCTTGGGCTACTTCTAGTGTCTCAGCAGACAGCCATTTTGCCTTCTTGGTTTTCTCTTTCTTTGGGATGTATTTTGTTGCTGCCTCCTGAACAATGCTGCCAACGTCTGTCCAGAGTTCTTCCGGGACCCTATCTACTAAGTCCAGTCCCTTAAATCGATTCTTCACCTCCACTGCATATTCCTTAGGAATATTAGTGAGCTCATATCTAGCTGATCTGTGGGTCTTCCCTAATCTCTTTAGTCTGATCCTAAATTGTGCAAGAAGAAGTTCATGATCTGAACTACAGTCAGCTCCAGGCCTTGTTTTTACCGACTGTACAGATGTCCGCCACCTTTGGCTGCAAAGGATGTAATCAATCTGATTTCGGTGTTGTCCATCTGGTGAAGTCCATGTATAAAGCCGTCTCTTAGGTTGTTGGAAGAGAGTGTTTGTTATGCAGAGTGAATTGTCTTGGCAAAATTCTATCAGCCTATGTCCTGCTTCATTTTGTTCTCCCAGGCCATACTTACCTGTAATTCGAGGTGTCATTTGACTGCCCACCTTAGCATTCCAGTCTCCTGTGATGAAAATAACATCTCTTTTAGGCGTGTTGTCCAGTAGGTGCTGCAGATCCTCATAGAACTGCTCTACTTCAGCTTCTTCAGCATTTGTGGTTGAGGCGTATATTTGGATCACTGTGATGTTAGATGGCTTGCCCTGAATTCGAATTGAGATCATTCTGTCGTTTTTTGGGTTGTATCCAAGCACTGCTTTAGCCACTTTACTATTAATTATGAAGGCTACTCCATTTCTTCTGTGGTCCTCTTCTCCACAGTAGTAGATCTGGTGGTCATTTGATGTGAAGTGGCCCATTCCAGTCCATTTCAGTTCACTGACGCCCAGAATGTCTATCTTTAATCTTGACATCTCACCAATAACCACATCCAATTTGCCCTGGCTCATAGATCTTACATTCCAGGTTCCAATGGTGTGTTGATCCTTAGAACATCGGATTCGCCGTTCACCACCAGCACCGTCGGCCGCTAGCCGTCCTTTCGGCTTTGAGCTAGCTGCGTCATCACGTCTGGGGCTAGTTGAGCTCATCCTCTGTTCCTCCCCAGTAGCATTTTGACCATCTTCCGACCTGGGGGTCTCGCCTTCCGATGGTATACCGACATATCTCTGGTTGTACTGATCCATTTAGTTTTCACGGCAAGAATACTGGGGTGGGTTGCCATTACCTTCCCCAGGGATCGCATTTGGTCTGACCTCTCTGTCATGACCTTCCCGTCTTGGGTGGCCCTTCACGGTTTAGCTCATGGCATCATTGAGGTGCTCAAGCTCCAGCACCACGACAAGGTAACGATCCTTTGCTGAAGATTTTGAGTTATGCTGATGTTTAATTGTCTTTTTTTTATTTATTTTTATTTATTATTTAAATTTATATCACCGGCCATCTCCCCCAATGGGGGACTCTGGGTGGTTTACAATAAAAGTAATAATAAAAACATATAAACCTAAGTTACAATCTAAAAACATAGGTAAGATAATGAATATAAAATCCAAGAGGAGTTGGAATCACAATCAATAGGGGGTACTATGGTGCCAACCACCCCCAGGTGGAGCTGTTACCCTCCCCATCCCAAGCAAGGTGGCAGAACCAGGCCTTCAATTTCTTCCGGAAGGCCAGGAGCGAGGAAACCCGTCTCAACTCCAGGGGCAAGATATTCCAAAGGGCAGGCGCCACTGCCGAGAAGGCCCGCCTCCTGGTCCCCGCTAGATGGAATTCCCTTACTGATGGGATCCGTAGCATGCCCTCTCTGCCTGACCAGGTGGGGCGCATCAATGTTATGGGGATGAGACAGTCCCTCAGGTAGCCTAGTCCTATGCCATGTAGGGCTTTAAAAGTGATAACCAACACCTTGAATTGGACCCAGAAGCAAACTGGCACCCAAAGCAGCTCAGGTAACAGTGGAGTCACATGTGTCAATTTTACAGGACCAATAACTGTCCACGCAGCCGCATTCTGGACCAGCTGAAGCTTCCAGTTACTCTTCAAGGGTAGCCCCATGTAGAGCGCATTGCAATAGTCTATGTGGGAGATGGCCAGGGCATGAGTGACTGTTTGGAGGGCCTCTCGATCCAGGAAAGGGCATAACTGGCGCACAACCTGAAGTTGCGTAAAGGCCCTTCTGGCCACAGCTGCCACCTGCTCATCGAGCAGGAGTCATGAGTCCAGGAGGACCCCCAAGTTACGCACCGGGTCTGAATGGGGCAGTGCAACCCCATCCAGAACTAAAGATGATAACTTCCCGGATACAGAGGAGCCATCAACCCACAGCCACTCCGTCTTACCAGGGTTCAGTTGAAGCCTGTTGTTCCCCATCCAGACCCCCACAGCCCCCAGGCACTTGGAGAGGGTGGAGACCGCATCATATTTCTGTTTGGCACGCGGAGGGGAGAGAGAAAACCCAAAGATTGTTAGTTTAAGCACAAGCCCACTACTCCAACAGCCGTCCTGAAAGTGTGGAGTGGGAGGGGAGAGATGAGAGAAACACCCCCCCCCAATTGTTTTTGTAAAGCACTAGCTTATCTGTAAGACTTCCCAGGCTTTTGGGTGAGGTCATAAACAGGTGCTCTAGACCCCAGTCAAGGTCAGGCCATACAGCCTCGGTACCATGGAAACTTGGTCACAAGGTTTAAGAGCCAGACTTTGAAAAAAACTCCTGGAATTTTTTTGAATTTTGGGAGCTTCTGCACAGATCCTGCACGTGGGATACTGTGGAATACTGCCACCCTGGGGGGGTCCCTGTTGCCTTGGTCAGGAGGCTCCTGGCAACATAAAAAGGATGGGGTATCAACTTGCTTAGGTATGTTATGATTTCTTCCTTTATGCTATGCTTTTAATGCTTTTGTATAATCTGCCTAAACTGTGTTTCTGTTTAACTTTGTTTGCTTAAGTTTAGAATAAAGCTTAAAGTTTCTTTATCCACTGGCATGCTTATTGTCTCTGGATCTAAAAGAACCAATTATTTGAGCACCTGATCACTGCTTGGACACCTGTAGAACACCAGGTAGAAGAACTTTTACCTCAGGCCAACCTGAGGGAAGGAAATAAACACCTTTGTCCCCTCAGTTTTCTCAGCTGCTGCCACCTTTCCTGTTGACTTTCCTCATCAGGTCTGTCTTTTAGCTTGCCTCTTTATTTGATTCCTGGGCTTTGGCTCTGTTTATTCAGCCTCTACCTCATGAGGCCTGTGGTAGGAAAGCTCCCAGGCAGCCATCTTGTCTTCCTCCTCCTTGCCTCCTCCCCAACACTTGTTTGATTGGCAGCTGGGTCATCCTGATGATGGGGGCGGGCCAAGAGGGAGGGTGAAGAAGGAGCACAGGGCTTATAATCAGCTCAGGCACCCAGTCCATATATAGTATATACATGCATTTTTCACAGTCATTTTCATGATAATTATTTTCTATGTGTCCATGTTATATGTAATTTTGTGCATGTTTTATGTTTCTTGGGTAATTTTTGTAATTTTTTTTTGTATAGCTTTGTATGTATTTACACATTTTTATGTACATTCTCTCCTAATGTACACATTTTATACTTTTTTTGTTCTAAGGAATGCATCACAGTATATAGTAATTTGTGCTAAAAAAAAAAGGATAACTATCTTTCTGCAGACTGATTTGGAAAATGTGAATTTTCTACATTCCTATGAGAAATGAAGTTCTCCACTAAAATTCTGTGGATAGAATTGTTGCTAAGAGTGCCTTGAAAAATAGTGCAGTGATTACTAGAATTTTTCAAGAGGAACCTGAAAGCCTCCTTTTGTCCCTCTCCTTGTTTCATTTCTGATTGGGTAATTTCTGTAGTAAATTAAAGGCAATAGATACAGTAATAATTTGATTCTATTCTGTGCTGGTCAGGCCATACCTTGAATACTGTACTATGTAAAATTGTGGACACCACTTATCGTGGGCTCTCCTTTCCTGGATATGTCCATTCATTGGTGGCACCTGCACAGGCATCTGCAGCTAGCCACAATGACACCAAAATGACAAAGTGTGCATTGGACTTCACAACATACGCTCTGCCCTTTCATGCATTGCTGTGATACATGTTTCATCACTTGCCACTCCGCTTGCCTAGCTTCTGCAGATGTTCATGGATACCTGAGTTGGACTCAGTAACCTTAATAGTCCCTTCAATTCCTATGATTCTATGAATCTTGCCTCCAACATCTGAAAATGTTTATAATCTATGAAAGCTGTAGAGGGTAACACCATGAATTGCCTAGGAAAACCTGTCAATAAATCCTTTGTGACAGAGAATAAGGAGAAACACTTCCTCAGATTTCAGCAGGCTGAAAAGATATTTGTTCTACTTGCAGCATGAGGTCGATATTAGGGTTGTGGATCTTCAAAGAGGTGCTTCAGTTCACTGGAGATCCATATGAAGCTCCTCTTCAAAGAGAATTGGCATAAGAGAAACACATCCTAGCCCAATACTCTTTGTCAGAGCAGAATGCTGCTTTGCTTTACCAGATAATAGAAGCTTCTGCTCATGTGCAGAGCCATATGTATAAGACAAAATGGTTGGTCAAAGCAGATCAACTGTGATTTTTTTTATTTCACAGAGATAGAACAACTTCTGTGCAAAACATTTCACTTCATCAAGGTAGGGCTAAGGGCCCACATGGCAGAAGCACCTTATAGAGACCAATTCACCAGCAACTGCACAGATTTAACCAATACTACTTGATATTAAATGTTCATTTTATGGTTTATTGTTCATCACACTTGATGTTCAAAATTTGTTTTAAAGATGTTTCCTCTTTTTGTATATCAGCTTTGGCTTTTCCCTATTTGGGAAAAAAAAATTATACATATTTTTAATAAACAAGAGACCAGCCGGAGGAGACCAACCAACCTTCTATACTAGAGGTTGATCGCTAGATTCTGAGATGCTCACAAAGATTATGAAAAATGGTGATGCTCCATTACTTTCAGGGGCTTCTATTTAGTCATCATAACATAAAGAGATTGCTGTTGCTTCTACTTAGGAAATGGTTAGAATATGCACAGTACACTCCTGAACCTGGTGCCTTCCAGATGTCGATGAAGATTCTCAGTCATCCAGGTGGAATTGTCTGTAGGTTGAGTCATGGCAACTGGATTTCTTCCTTTTTGGTTGAAACGTTTCGCTGCTTATCCAAGCAGCTTCTTCAGTCTAGGCAAAGGTTGGTAAGGGGACCCCATATATGTCTTCCAGGGTGGCTGCATTGTCCCTACACCTGAATGGCTTGTTAATTGTGCCATGGAGGTGTGGATTGTCTTTGGGATGTCTTACTCCTAAATCCCTCACTCATCCCCAAGTGGGTCGTTAAGAGTGGCCTTCCTGGTAATCTTGTGAAGTGGTCTTAATCTTCCTGGGGACTAATGAAAGAGCAGCATGAAAAATGGGGAACAAGTTGTGTCTGAGGCCTCTGCCTCTATTGAGGGAAGGATTTTCCACTTTGGCATGGATGGATTCCTTAACCCCTCTCTCAAACCACCTATCTTCTCTGTCCAAAATGTGAAGATTGTTGTCCTCAAATGAGTGTCCTTTTTCTTTTAGATGAAGGTAAACTGCTGGTTCTGGTCCTGTGGTGTTGTTCCTCCTGTGTTGGGCCATCCTCTTGTGTAAAGGCTGTTTGGTTTCTCCAATGTAGAGCTCAGAACACTTCTCACTGCACTGGATTGCATATACTACATTGCTCCTCTTATGTTTTGGTGTTGGATCTTTAGAGTATACAAGCCTCTCTCTCAGTGTGTTAGTGGGTTTGAAAAATACAGGTATGTGATGTTTTCCAAATATCCGTTTTATCCTTTCCGACACGCTGGCCATGTAAGGAATGACCAGGTTCTTCCATTGACTCTGGATCTCAGCCCTGTCTGCTGTTGTTTTGGGTCTGGGGGTAGACTTAGATTTAATGAAGGCCCAATTAGAATACCCACAGGCCTTCAGAGCTATCCTCAGGTGCTGGTTTTCTTTCTTTTTGGCATCCATGGAGATGGGGATGATTTCTGCCCTGTGAAGTAATGTCCTGATGACTCCTAGTTTGTGCTGCAGTGGATGGTGGGAGTCAAAGATCAGGTATTGGTCTGTGTGTGTGGGTTTCCTGTAAATATCTATTTCTAGCTTGCCACCGGTCCCAATAAGAACCTCACAGTCTAGGAATGCCAGCCTGCTGTCCTTGGTGAACCTAATATTTGTGTCTATGGTGTTTATGTGGTCTGTGAAAGCCTGTACCTCCTGAGCCTTGATTTTTACCCAGGTGTCATCCACATACCTGAACCACTGGGTGGGCGCCATTCCCTGGAACGTGCTGAATGCTTTCTTTTCCACTTCTTCCATGTATAGGTTGGCAACAATGGGTGACACGGGGGAACCCATGGCACAGCCATGTTTCTGTCTGTAGAAGTCACCTCTGTAAGAGAATTAAGTGGTGTTGAGACACAGGTCCAGAAGACGGCAGATCTGGTTCGGGTTGAGATTGTTTCTCCTGTCGAGGGTGCTGTCCTCTTCTAGTCTCTTCCTAACCACACTTAGGGCATCAGTGGTGGGGATGCTGGTGAAAAGAGAGGAAACATTGAGGGAGACCATGGTTTCATCTGTATTCAGTTTCAGGACCCTTGTTGCTAAAGCTAGGGTAACAAGCAAGGGAAGGCTAATTTTGGGTTATGGTCCAGCAGTTGCAGAGAGCTTAGGTTTTCTAAGTTGATAGAAGACTGTGCTGACAGCAAAATATTACCAAAGAGCCAAGAAACAGTCATTAGCCCTTTACAATTAACATATTTTTACATGCTGAGCTTCTTGAGTGAGAGGCAACACTTTTACTGCTTTGAAGTTATAATTCATGCACATTTCATTGCTTTACAGATTAATTAAAAATGATAGGAAAAAAGTAACCATTCAAAATAAAAAGGGCTATAAGTCATTGAATTATAGGAGCTTCTACCATACTGAGTGTATTGTCTTTATTTCCCTTGATGCATCTATCAGCAATAACTCACAAAAAGACAAGGCCATCCTTTGAATACATTGTTCCAGTTATTGACTAATCATACATTCTAACTAATAATCTTCCCACAGTCATGATAATTACAAAGACCATAGGCATAACAGCAGCATTGTTTTAATGATCTGAATGCATGTAGTCATGATGGCACACTAAAAAATGAGCAATCTTTCACTTCAAATTCTAAATATTATACAGAGGCAGTACTCATCACCTCATTTCAATCTGTATATATTTTATTGTCATAGTACTGTATATGCAGGGGTATAGTTGTAGCCTTGTATATGTGCTGAATTACAATTCCCAGCATTCCTCCCTATCAACCATGCTGACTGAGGCTGCTGGAAGTTGAGGTTCAGAATATATGGAGGATCATAAGTTGTTCACCCTGGCAATTGGATAATTTATGGTGCAGTTTTGCAGTCTTAAGGTAGCAGAGAAAACAATAGAGAGTAGAAAAGTACATAGAGAGGGGTTGGGGTTTTTTTTAATATCTCTCCATATATTGGTCACAAACTTTTATAGAATTAATTTAATGCTGCTTTCCCCAGCCCTGTGTCTTGTAGACCCCATGTCTTCCAGATCTGTTGGGCTACAATTTTAATAATGTCTAGGCAGCATGACTGTTGGACGCTGTGGTCCAACACAACTGCAGTATGTATAATCCTATACATTCAGTGGAGCTTATTCTCCTGTAAATCTGTTTATTGTATTATTGCAATTTGTGCGCTAAATGTGTTTTAAACTATACCCTACTAAATTGAATCACAAACAGCTGCCATTCAAATATTCCATTAAAATAACCTCATATAACTGCATTCCTGTTGCACATAGACAGATTACAGAGTGGCTATTGTTAGCCTATTTTCCTTAAAGGGTACAATTCCCTTGTTTCATCAGAACGTCCACTTCATAGCTTCCAGGTAATACCAACAGTTGGGAAAGTCTGATTCTCAGATTCTATTAATGAAAGAATGATTTTGGAACAAATAATTATCAATATTTTGTGTAGCTGTCCCCAACTTCTTGACCTCCAAATATTTTGGGTCAACAGCTTTCAGAAGCTAGTGAATCCTTGACATTGTGGTCTCAATACATCTGGAGGAAGACTGGTTTATGGGATGACTATTTTGAGATGAGTTAGAAACATACAACTTATAAAGTCCCTGTCTCCATACCTCTGTAGCAGCCAAAAAACAAGTATCACATCTGGATATCCCTGATGCTACACATATCCTTCTGTCCCTCTCCTTTCCCTTCCCTCCCTCCCTCCCTCCCTCCCTTCCTTCCTTCTCTCTCATTGTTTGAGCAATAGCAAATAAGTGATTAATAAAATCTTGTGATTATATCAATATATGTTCATATCATAATAAAAAATCAAATATTTAAATGATCCATGCCTCCTTCCATGTGCTGGGAACAAAACTCCCAGTATTCCAGCAACCATAGCCCTAGGAATTTTGGGAACTGCTTTGTCAACATATCTCAAAGGTAGCAGATTGGAGAAGAGATGAATTAGGTTATTATATGGATGGGAGCTCTCTAGAGAATATCACAGCTTTAAGTTAGAGGGGAAATTAAAAAAACATCCCCAAAGAATGTAACTCAAACCACTTCTGTATCACTGCTAAGAAAACTAAATAGACGTATCTGTGAAGTCATTAGGAGTTGAACCTAACTCAGAGGAGACTTTACCTTTTTATATTCTATCTTGAATTCCAGCCTGGATTGGTCCCCTTGTAAATACATACATCTGAATAATTAAAAAATCATGTTATCTGGGTTACAGTTTTTTTTAACTTACATATTTATGTAATTTATGTACTTGTTGCTAAAAACAACCCCAGATTAGAATGTTAAGAAAAGCTTGCAATTCCTAAGCTGGGAATAAAGCTGATGTTGTCTTCCTGTGTTTTCTGACTAAGAAATGTAAAGAGTCATAAAGAAATGAAAGACACTTAATTGGGATATTTCTGCTTAAGGATAGGAGCTGATTCTTTTCACCTACATGCCCCTTAGGCTGCTGCATCATAATATTTCTGGGTATGGATTGCAATTATTTTAAACCCATGTGAGTCTATAGTATTTATATGCTAAGAGCTATGATCTGCAGAGCCACTAGATCAGGGTTTCTCAACCAGGTCACAAGGGGTTCCCTCAGAGATTATGATTTATTTTAAAAATTATTTCAAATTCAGGCAACTTCACATTAAAGAGGTAGGTTTCATTCTTTATTTTTAGTTTAAGAACACTGTTAATGCATATATACAGGCCTACACATAAAACAAATATAATAATTTTGTAACTTGTGGTCTATATTTGAGCCTGAATGTGCAGGGGGTTCCCCAAGGCCTGAAAAAATATTTCAAGGGTTCCTCCAGGGTCAAAAGGTTGAAAAAGACTGCACTAGATTATGCCAGACAAGCCTGAGATTTGCATCTATCCAATGAATTAATGTATTTTCTGTTAGGTGAAACCCCAGAGACATCACAGATATCATGACATAATTGGGCAAATGATGCAAATTATGTAATTTGCCCACATCATGTAATCATGACATGTCCCAATCTCCTATGGCCACAATGAAACTGAAACTGGTGTATAAACACTTTTTTATGATCATGTAATTGTATATGAAAATGTTTAAAAGTTTTTTGTTAGGTCCAAATGTAGGACATGATGTTCTTTCTTAGATCCTACTGAAAGATTACACCTCTCCTGCAAATGTAATGTTAAACCATAGTTTAGCATTCTGAGAGCCACAATAAATCTTATCTTCTGACACAGCTGTTATACAGACATGTGTCTGCTTAAGCATAGCTTGCTGCATCATCTAAATTCAGCCAAAGTATCTTAGCTATTGTTAGTTGCAAGAACCTATTTCCAAACCACTTATGATTGAAATGATACCCAAACCATATACTTTAGGATGGAGTAAGGAATTTGTGCCCCTTTAGGTATTGCTGAACTATAGTACGGGATGCTGGAGTTGTCCTTCAACAACTTCTGGAGGCTAGCAATTTGGGACAATACACCAAACTGTTCTTTAACTAGGCTGACCATACATCCCGTTTTGAATGGGACAGTCCCATTTTTTTAACATTTCCAGACAGTCCCGTTGTTTTAATATAAATGTCCATTTTGTCCCATTTTCTTAAAAACCTTACTTAAAAATGTGAAAGTTCCCGCAAACCTGTCAGAATGCAGTCTGACTTTGAGTGGAAGGAGGGGGAGCAGCAGAAACAGCGGGAAAAAAGCCGCAGAGCTCAACCCGCTGTGAAACCTAAAAAGAAAAAAACAGGATCAGCTGATAGGCGGTGATGAAAGGGCGAGCCGATTCGCTCCTGCCTTGAAATGGCAGGAAGAAAAGAACGTAAAAGCACAGCCAGAGGAGAAACGGCTTGTTACTAGACTCTCCAGCCCAGCCTTGCCTCTCGCAAATGAAGGAATCCGAAGATTCCCAGCCCAAGAAAACCAGAGAAGTTCCTGCCTGCCAATCCAGCCCGTCACCCAGCCCTGCTCTGTCTTGCCATCCCAATGTCCCGTTTTTAACCCCATCCCATTTTGCCATCCCAATGTCCTGTTTTTGTCTCAAGGAAATATGGTCAGCCTATGTTTAACTGAAAGCAGAATTAATCAGAAGCTTTTAATCTGCTTGTGATCTCATTAGAAGAAGGAGTGAATAAATGCACCAAATTTAGGTTAGCTGAGATATGAACTTCTTATGCTAAATTCTGGCTTGCATTATATACCAGCATTGATATTTAAAAGGGAACAGCTTACCTCCTGCCTCACCCCATTAAAACAACAACAACAACACGTTTTCTATGATTACCAATTTAATGTGTGGTTTTGTTTGTTTGGAAATCGTTTGAAAGCACTTTGGTTTTGTTATATATGAATATAATAACGTGTTACAACAAGCATGTCATCTGTTACCCCAGTATGCTAACAGTACAGTACAAATAACCAATCCATTATTTGCCATGTTACTACTTCCTCCAACTACTTAGTTAGTTTATTTACTGGATCTATAGGCCACTGCAATCACTGATGATTCTGAATATTGTTTTACGTGTCATTAATGTGATATACAAAAATCCATAAAATCTCATTATACCATTATGACAAATCCCAGATCATGAGCATGATCAATTCTATAAATTTTCTGAAATAGTAAAGAAACATTTGGGAGAAAATACATAATGACCATATCATTCCACTATAGATTTCATGGAAGATACATCATCAGAAACTACTGTATTAAAAATACATATTAAAGGCACCAGAAACAAATAGCACCAGAGGTAATCTGAATTTTCAAAATTCCTTGTAATCCTTGTAAATTGGGTTTGTCCGTGGCTATATCATGTGAAGGCAGCTTTGGATGTTAAAAAACTTTGTATGGCATGGAAGGTTTTTTTTTTTTTAGTATGTGTAAGCACCATAGTGGTCATTATGTATTTTCTCCCAAATGTTTCTTTACTATTTCAGAATTTTTCACAAGCACCACAGTAAATGAATTAGGGGAGGATGTCCTGAGTATAAGAAATTTTAAATTTTAAAAGTTATTGGCATAAGGATAGAGATCAGCTGTTTTCTAATCATTTTTAGTTTAAGTAAACTGCTGTTAGAGCATAGTGTACAGAGAGGAGAAAGAGAGAGAGAGAGAGAGAGAGAGAGAGAGAGAGAGAGAAAGGAGATTCTTCTCCTTACAGTAATCAACAGTGTAAAGCTTATGAAGAATTTGAGCAAGTTGAAAAGCACCGGGCTGCTTGCCTGTGACTGCTGCAGGAGAGGGCCAAAATAACTCTGAAATGGTTTTAATGGTTTTAAGAAGTCCCTGTTGATGTAATATATCTTTTCTTAGATGCTGGGAAGGACTGTGATTACATTACAGGAAGACCACAGGCTTCCGGTGATACATTAATGAGGAAAGAGTTTAGAGGAGGTACAGAGGCTAATCTAACCACATCAGGACTTTTGGCTACAAAAATTGTCTGCATTTGAAAAAAGGAGTAGTCGTGGTTTACTGTTCACATAACTGAATTAAGCAGAGGTTTTGAAGGAACACAGGAAGACAGTAGGTGCTGCAGAGGTTAAAAAAACTGAACCGAATTCTTAAAGGGATGTTTAGAAAACACATTCCTCTTGTAGAGAGTTGGAAGAACAACCTGAGTAAGACAGAACTTCAAGGTCCTTGAATATAGATGGGGGACCCAAACCCATCCATCTATTCATTCATTCACTCCTGTTTGTTTGTTTGTTTGTTGGCAAGCAAACTTCAGTTTGTTCAAACTTCAGTTTGTTGTTTCAGGCAAACGTCCACTTCAGTAAATTTTATTCCACTTCAGTTAATGCAAGCTTACAAGTAGGTAGTTATAAATTGTAGCTAGGGCTACCAGATTCAGGGCTGCAAAAATCAAGATAGCCACTAGATGGTAGCAAATGGTTAGTGTCCTGAATCTCTTTGCTGCCATTCAGTGGTCACTCAGATTGTTGAAACCCTGACCTAATACCCATATTATAACTCAGCCTCTCTAACTATTGACCATGCTGGCTTTCCATCCTGACCTAGGAAACTGTGCAAGCTACAGGACTGGTGACAACCAAGATCGTATTTTAAATATTGAAATTAGACAGCGTCAGGAAGGACTAGATTTACACATGTGGTGCATATAAATATACAAAAATCTACATCAACATCCATGCAGTTGTTTGTTCCAGGCTTTCCAGACCCATATACATTAGTAAAGATGTAAATACACTTAAACATATGCCCACATGTTCCTATTTCCTGAAGGAAACATTGTTGTGATACTGCTGTTTCCTCCAGCAATCATAGGAAAGTTCTATCCCCCAGCAATTTTAGGAAAGTTCTATCCAGTGGTCTGTCTACTGAGACATCCTTCCTGTAAAGTAAATACTTGATATTTCCAAGTGGTCAAATTCTCTGTAATGACTTAAAACAAATGTACAATTTCATATATGGAAAAAACACCTTTCATTTATTTCCATATTTTTATACTCAGGGTATATTATTTACATTTCTTCCTCTTCTTTCCCCTTCTTCCTCTCCTCGTTCCTCCTACTTCAATTCACTTTAGCATCACGATCAACTCTTCCGTCTTACCAGAATTAGAACTATCCATGAAAATTCTCAATTTTCATGTGGGAAAGCTACTTTTCCCCTGGTCACCAGGGTTTTATCTATCTATCTATCTATCTATCTATCTATCTATCTATCTATCTATCTATCTATCTATCTATCTTGCCCTTTAATGAACTTTTTTTTTTTTTTGCAGAAACCAGGTAATGGGAACCAAGTGAAACTAGGTAAAGGTAAAGGTTTCCCTTGACGTAAAGTCCAGTCGAATCCGACTCTAGGGGGCGGTGCTCATCTCCGTTTCTAAGCCTTGGAGCCGGCGTTGTCATAGACACTTCCGGGTCATGTGGCCAGCATGACGACTCGGAACGCCGTTACCTTCCCGCCGAAGCGGTACCTATTGATCTACTCACATTTGCATGTTTTCGAACTGCTAGGTGAGCAGGAGCTGGGACGAGCAACGGGAGCTCACCCCGCCGCGCGGTTTCGAACCGCCGACCTTCCGATCGACAGCTCAGCGGTTTAACCCGCAGCTTGCCAAAAAAAGAATCTATTAAGGATATATGTTTCACTAATTGGACATGCTGTGAATAGTTATTTTGTTGACTACATTGTTGTTTCAGAGTGCAGCATCCTTGGATTCTTCAGACAATATTGGTTAAAGATTTAGTTGGGGGAGAGGACTCTCTTATGTTCAAAGCTCTTATGTTCAAGTTAAGAAAGTTTAATTCATACATTTTGAATTGCAAACTATAGAAGCTCAAGAATACAGAACAAAATACACAAAATACAGATTTTGTGTATATTGTAGTATGTATGAATTTATAGTAACATTTATATGTGTATAAATTCAAATATAAATTGTACCATTTAGAGATGCATGAATTCCAAAATTAATTTGTTTGAATGATTAACTTGAAATTAATGCTGACTAATTGAATTAAGTCCCCAATGGCTTTGAATGTGTTTATTTTGTGCCAAATTCAGACAAACATGCTGGGTTACCAACTTATTTAAATCTGAAATCAGTTTTCTAGAAAACGCTATTTTACCAACTTTTGCCATTTCTAGTAATCCAGTGTGATTAATTCATATTATTCCTGTTATGATGTTTTACTTTCCACATGATGTATAAGTACATTAAAAATATAGCAGTGTTACTATGAATTATCTAACACTATGAGATCATTGGTATTTGTCTCCCTCTTGTGGTTCATCTAAAATCTTTATGTGTTTGTCAAGTTAATTCATGTGAAAAGCAGGTATAGGGTTTTTTTTTAAGAAAATTGAGAAAAGCGGCATAAAACACAACAGTTTATATATAAGTCATAAACTAGAACTAAAATGCAAAATCAACCAGTAGGAATGTTGTTGTTTATTCGTTTAGTCGCTTCCGACTCTTCGTGACTTCATGGACCAGCCCACGCCAGAGCTTCCTGTCGGTCGTCAACACCCCCAGCTCCCCCAGGGACGAGTCCGTCACCTCTAGAATATCATCCATCCATCTTGCCCTTGGTCGGCCCCTCTTCCTTTTGCCTTCCACTCTCCCTAGCATCAGCATCTTCTCCAGGGTGTCCTGTCTTCTCATTATGTGGCCAAAGTATTTCAGTTTTGCCTTTAATATCATTCCCTCAAGTGAGCAGTCTGGCTTTATTTCCTGGAGGATGGACTGGTTGGATCTTCTTGCAGTCCAAGGCACTCTCAGAATTTTCCTCCAGCACCACAGTTCAAAAGCACTGATCTTCCTTCGCTCAGCCTTCCTTATGGTCCAGCTCTCGCATCCATATGTTACTACAGGGAACACCATTGCTTTAACTATGCGGGCCTTTGTTGTCAGTGTGATGTCTCTGCTCTTAGCTATTTTATCGAGATTTGTCATTGCTCTTCTCCCAAGGATTAAGCATCTTCTGATTTCCTGACTGCAGTCAGCATCTGCAGTAATCTTTGCACCTAGGAATACAAAGTCTTTCACTGCTTCTACATTTTCTCCCTCTATTTGCCAGTTATCAATCAAGCTGGTTGCCATAATCTTGGTTTTTTTGAGGTTTAGCTGCAAACCAGCTTTTGCACTTTCTTCTTTCACCTTCATCATAAGGCTCCTCAGTTCCTCTTCACTTTCAGCCATCAAAGTGGTATCATCTGCATATCTGAGATTGTTAATGTTTCTTCCAGAGATTTTAACTCCAGCCTTGGATTCCTCAAGCCCAGCTTGTCGCATGATGTGTTCTGCATACAAGTTGAATAGGTAGGGTGAGAGTATACAGCCCTGCCGTACTCCTTTCCCAATCTTAAACCAGTCTGTTGTTCCGTGGTCTGTTCTTACTGTTGCTACTTGGTCGTTATACAGATTCTTCAGGAGGCAGACAAGATGACTTGGTATCCCCATACCACTAAGAACTTGCCACAATTTGTTATGGTCCACACAGTCAAAGGCTTTAGAATAGTCAATAAAACAGAAATAGATGTTTTTCTGAAACTCCCTGGCTTTTTCCATTATCCAGCGGATATTGGCAATTTGGTCTCTAGTTCCTCTGCCTTTTCTAAAGCCAGCTTGTACATCTGGCAATTCTCGCTCCATGAACTGCTGAAGTCTACCTTGCAGGATCTTGAGCATTACCTTACTGGCATGTGAAATGAGTGCCACTGTTCGATAGTTTGAACATTCTTTAGTGTTTCCCTTTTTTGGTATGGGGATATAAGTTGATTTTTTCCAGTCTGATGGCCATTCTTGTGTTTTCCAAATTTGCTGGCATATAGCATGCATTACCTTGACAGCATCATCTTGCAAGATTTTGAACAGTTCAGCTGGGATGCCGTCGTCTCCTGTTGCCTTGTTATTAGCAATGCTTCTTAAGGCCCACTCAACCTCACTGTTCAGGATGTCTGGCTCTAGTTCACCGACCACACTGTCAAAGCTATCCCCGATATTGTTATCCTTCCTATACAGGTCTTCTGTATATTCTTGCCACCTTTTCTTGATCTCTTCTTCTTCTGTTAGGTCCTTGCCATCTTTGTTTTTGATCATACCCATTTTTGCCTGGAATTTACCTCCAATGTTTCTAATTTTCTGGAAGAGGTCTCTTGTCCTTCCTATTCTATTGTCTTCTTCCACTTCCGCGCATTGCTTGTTTAAAAATAATTCCTTATCTCTTCTGGCTAACCTCTGGAATTTTGCATTTAATTGGGCATATCTCCCCCTATCACTGTTGCCTTTTGCTTTCCTTCTTTCTTGGGCTACTTCTAGTGTCTCAGCAGACAGCCATTTTGCCTTCTTGGTTTTCTCTTTCTTTGGGATGTATTTTGTTGCCGCCTCCTGAACAATGCTGCCAACTTCTGTCCAGAGTTCTTCCGGGACCCTATCTACTAAGTCCAGTCCCTTAAATCTATTCTTCACCTCCACTGCATATTCCTTAGGAATATTAGTGAGCTCATATCTAGCTGATCTGTGGGTCTTCCCTGATCTCTTTAGTCTGATCCTAAATTGTGCAAGAAGAAGTTCGTGATCTGAACTACAGTCAGCTCCAGGCCTTGTTTTTACCGACTGTACAGATGTCCGCCACCTTTGGCTGCAAAGGATGTAATCAATCTGATTTCGGTGTTGTCCATCTGGTGAAGTCCATGTATAAAGCCGTCTCTTAGGTTGTTGGAAGAGAGTGTTTGTTATGCAGAGTGAATTGTCTTGGCAAAATTCTATCAGCCTGTGTCCTGCTTCGTTTTGTTCTCCCAGGCCATATTTACCTGTAATTCGAGGTGTCATTTGACTGCCCACCTTAGCATTCCAGTCTCCTGTGATGAAAATAACATCTCTTTTAGGCGTGTTGTCCAGTAGGTGCTGCAGATCCTCATAGAACTGCTCTACTTCAGCTTCTTCAGCATTTGTGGTTGGGGCGTATATTTGGATCACTGTGATGTTAGATGGCTTGCCCTGAATTCGAATTGAGATCATTCTGTCGTTTTTTGGGTTGTATCCAAGCACTGCTTTCGCCACTTTACTATTAATTATGAAGGCTACTCCATTTCTTCTGTGGTCCTCTTGTCCGCAGTAGTAGATCTGGTGGTCATTTGATGTGAAGTGGCCCATTCCAGTCCATTTCAGTTCACTGACGCCCAGAATGTCTATCTTTAATCTTGATATCTCACCAATAACCACATCCAATTTGCCCTGGCCCATAGATCTTACATTCCAGGTTCCGATGGTGTGTTGATCCTTAGAACATCGGATTCGCCGTTCACCACCAGCACCGTCGGCCGCTAGCCGTCCTTTCGGCTTTGAGCTAGCTGCGTCATCACGTCTGGGGCTAGTTGAGCTCATCCTCTGTTCCTCCCCAGTAGCATTTTGACCATCTTCCGACCTGGGGGTCTCATCTTCCGATGGTATACCGACATATCTCTGGTTGTACTGATCCATTTAGTTTTCACGGCAAGAATACTGAGGTGGGTTGCCTTTACCTTCCCCAGGGATCGCATTTAGTCTGACCTCTCTGTCATGACCTTCCCGTCTTGGGTGGCCCTTCACGGTTTAGCTCATGGCATCATTGAGGTGCTCAAGCTCCAGCACCACGACAAGGTAACGATCCTTTGCTGAAGACCAGTAGGAATACAACGGTCATAATCCAATATAGAGTTAGTTATGCTTAACCTTATTAATTTTAAGAGGCTGAAATGCACTTTACTCTTTTTTGGATTGTAGCCAATGAAGTCACAACATCATGGCCCTAAACATGAAATATACTTCACTGTAGAGTTAATCATGATGAAAGAATATCCATATTCAAAAAATTCTGTCACTTTTAATTCATAATTAATACTGTGGTAATCATGCTGGATCTGTAAGAATGGCCTCCAACAAGCTGTATGATTCTAATAACATCAAAGAATGATTTTAGCAGAATTAACAAGCATCTGCTCAGTTATTTTTATGGCCTTATCCTATATGGTAATTAAACTCCCACTGTGTTCAAACAGAGTTCACTCTCATGTCAGAATATTTTAGACTGTTTAAGAACTTGGTTATCTTACCTCAAAATGGAGAACCTTGTTTTTTTATCAAGCCCTACATCTTCTGGGCAAAACCTGTTGTGGTTTGTGTTCCAGGAATGGGCATGGCTAGAGCTAAAAGTAGATGTGATTCTTAGGTTCGCTGGCTCTTCAGTTAGGGTGACCACTAGATGGCAGTAAAGAGAAAGAAAAATTAACTACTGTCTAGTGGTTATCCAGACTTCTGCAGCCCAGATGTGGTAGCTCTAGTCTTCAATAATAAAAATTGACTAAAAGCTATTTGCATCCATATCTTCTCCTTCCTCCACTGATGCAATATATTGCCTTAATAATGCAGAGAGCATGGCAGTATGCAGTAAACAATATTAATTATACTGGAGCAGGGTATATGGCCCAGGGAAAATTCATTGGTTCACACTGATAGATTGGAGGTCTATACTCGGCTCACTCTGTTGATGAGAAAACTATTCCCAAACTGCACTATCACTTTGTTTTGCAAGGACAGATTTGATGAACATCTGTAAAATAAGATAGATTTAGGGCAAGCTTTATCTATATATTTACCTACTGTATTACTGTAGGGTTTGGATCAGGCCTAAGAGGGCATGAATTTCTCCCATAGGTTCTCTACATCTACCTTCAATCATTGCTTTTCTTCTATGATGTATGAAAGTTCTCCTGAGTAGTCTTTGCTGACTATAATCATAACCAGCCTCTAATACACAAATATATTTGCATGACATCTATGTCCATTGCCAGACATGTCTTTAAAAAATAATCATATTTTTTTCAGTTTATTTTACACTTAACTGCTTAAGTTGATAAGTGGTAAAGATTTGGGTTTTTTTCAATATCCAGGGAGCTAAAAATTATGAAATACATATAGTATTAAATAAAAATTGTTAAGAGAACTGTGCACTCTACTTACAATTAGAAAATTAAGAATAGATTTAACTATAACCATCAAATAGTCCTTTGTTTTCTTTAATTGGTATATATTTTCTGTACCACTTCCTAGTCCCTGTCCTGTTCACACTATGAGACAGCCAGGCAGAATTATCAAAGGAAGATCTTCATTAACAACCAACTATTTACAACAGAAAAGACTCCTTATTAATAAGCAATATAATTCAATCAATTCCACCCAGGCAATGGAGGAACACAAGGCAAGGCTGCCAGATCAAGAGTAGCAGGAGATTGTGGCAGCACAGCAAGACAGAACTCGGCTAACTGTCTCAATGAATCAGCAAGACCAGGCATGGCTAGAGTGTGTGGCAAGGAGGTAGCTTGAGGTTTGATTGCAGGATGCCGCATGGAGGCAGTGCTAGGCAGACTCTGCTGGAGCGACAAGACAAGGTTCAGATCTGGAGACAACAGTGGACCTGGCTGGTTCTGTAAGACAAGGATTGGAACTGGGCTGGATCTGCAAGACGAGACTCGGAACTGGAGGCAAGGCTGGATGTGGCTGGAGTGATAAGGCGAGGCTTGAGACTGGAAGCAAGACTGGGCTTGGCTGGAACAATGAAATGAGGCTTGGAACTAGAGGCAAGACTGGGTTTGGTTGGAACAACAAAACAAGGCTCAGTACCGGAGGCAAGACTGGACTCGACTGGAGCGGCAAGATGAGACATGGAACTGGATGCAAGGCTGGACTTGGCTGGATCCCGACGCAAAGAAGGTAGGTCCGCATCAGTAGAGGGAGCCTGCACTGATTCCGTGTCGGCTACAGGCAAGGCTCCGGTTCCTGGTGAGGATTCTCCTGTTGACGCTGTAAGCACGGTAGAACGGTTGTCTCTGGCAGTTTGCTCCTGGTGCTGGTGCCTTTTTATGCAATCCTTTTCGCGCTGTTTCTCCTCTGTAGCCAATTGGGCTGCCTTTTGCTTCGTGCGCTTCTCCATTCTCCTCTCTTGCACACTAATTGGAGGATTCAAACCTCCCTCCAGATTCTGCCCAATCAGTGTCTCCGAATCCTCCTGCTCTGCTGAGTTATTACTAGTTTCTATTTCCCCAGCTCTTTCCCAATAAGTTTCATTTTCCCCTTTTGGCTCAAAATAAATTTCGTTTTCAGAGTCAAGGTCAGACTCAAACCTCACAGTCCCAGATGTTGATGAGTCCTTTGAACATTTGCAGAGTATTATCATTTAGTTACCACAGCCATCTTAATCTAAGGATCAAAAGAACTATTAAGTCAGAAGTTACCTAGTTATTCTGAGCCATGGCACTTCCTTGCTTAAAAAAAAGAAAGCAAAAGAAATCAGTGGTTCACCCAGCATCACTAATCCTAACCATGAAGATAAAACTTAATGGAGTAGCTACATGCTTTGTGTAGTTTGGACTCCAGATTTTACGATTTCTAAACCAAAGGTGGACAGCTTTTTGACAACGAGGGTTGCCCCTCCTTTTCTCCTCCCCCTCCTCTTTTTCCCAGCACTGGATCCAGTAAGGAATGAGCTGACATTTGAGAGAGGGTGGGTTTTCAGGGTCTTTCTTGAATGTTTTAGAATGTAGGGATTCTGTAAGCTCATTGCAGCTGTGTATGTGTTGGTATGTGTGTGTGAGTCCTACCTCCATGATTGGGGTAGGCAGGAGGACCAAAAAGAGGTGCAGATGCTACATGGAATCTATAGCTTCTCTAAAGGAATCTGATAGCAGGTGCCATAAAGATTCCTGCCCTGAACCTTGGAGAGTTGCTGCCAATCAGAGTACATAGTCTCAATGTACCACCATTCTGTGGTGGCTTCTCTGTTCTCAGGCTTCTCTGTTGGATGTAAAGATGTTGTTATCTGTTAGCTTTATATCCCATTTTCCATCAACAGCTCTAGGCAGAGTACACAGTCTTCTTTCCTGCAAACTTGTCTTCATACCAGCATCCCTGGGAGGCAAGGTGGGCTGAGAGAGGGTGGCCAGATCAAAGTCATCCAATGAGCCTTTATGGCTGACGATGGAATTGATCCTGCTCTCCATAGTCCAGGTCCTATGTCTTAATCACTGCACCACATATTCTCCATATTTATGTAAACCATAAATGTACTCATGCTTGATTCAAACCAAGAGAAGGTAGAGCATAGTTAACTGGGATAAAACAGTAAGAGACAAAGAGGGAAGAAGCCATCTTGTCTGTGTAGCCATAATATCTGTGCACATCTTTCCATCTCTTTCTCCAATGCAATATACTCTGTGCTTCTTTCAGGAGATACCCCAGTGATTCTGTTTAATTACTGCTGACATTTCATCTGTCATACAATGACTTTTATGAAAGGACAGATATAAATTAGCTTGCTTCTGGAAAGAGCAAGTGTAAACTCAATAAACAAAAGCACATTATAAAATGAATACATCACAGACATACAAGGAGGTTCTTTCCCCCTCCTCACTGTCACCCTTTCAAGATTCATTTATACTACCAGCATTGTGTGCTAACATCCCATACCTCCTAGAAGGCAGTTACAGAAGAAGCTGCAAATTGACTTCACTGAAATGCCAGACTATCAGTAGGTTGGGATGCCATCATCCTGATAGATAATGGGAATATCTAAAGGGTTCCTGATGAGGACTGCCAAATATTAGCAGGTACCTGTAGAGATAGGTGCTCCTTCAGGTACCTCATTACCAAGCTGTAAAGGTTTCTAAAGGCCAAGACCAGTGCTATGAACTGGCTTTGGAAACAGAGTGAGATCCAGCTGAGTTCCAAAGCATAGGCCTAATGAGTTCATATGCCTGGTCTAGGTTAGCTATTTAGCTTCCATATCCTTAATAAACTGCAATTTCCAAGCCACCTCAGAAGCAGCTTCAGATATAACACATTACAGTGTGACCTGGATGTTTTTTTAAAGCAGGTTGATGCCAGACTGCCTTTATCCAGATGTGGGAACCAGCCTAAACTCCCGCTATATAAGTAGTAGTAGTTCTAGACCCAAGGATGATTAAAGGAACTTTACACAGCTGAGTTCTTTCTAACTTTCCAACTTTAGGAAGAGACAGGAAGGAATAAAATAAGAGCACTGTTCCATCTTAGCATGATTATACTGTATTACAAGTAGAGACTATAATCTCAAATCAAGAATATGCCTGCTATGAGATAAGGTCCTCCTGGCAAGAAAACTGAGGAGGAGGAGTTGAAGGGAAGAATTAACTTTGAATGGAATTGACCTAGGTATGTGAAAGGCAGAGAACTATCCTGATGGTGAAACTTTACAATGTGACCTCTTATACATGTACCATTGGATTTGACTAGCTTTGGCAGAGATCACTGAATAGGTACACTACCTATTTCCATTTTGTTAAAAGATCACAACCATCCTACACTGTTGTGCAAGATGTCTGGAGGAAAAACAAGCCAATTTCAAGGAGAGATGTGGCGCTGTTCTTTCTTTAATGAATGTAAATGTTTGTTGAATGAATAATACTCTCCCAGAGGTATGTACCTAATGCATCTCAAGGAGCGCTGAGCTCTTAGCTGCTGATTTACAAAAAGCTCTGTTGTTCAACAACCAGAAGAACAAGCGTAGGAAATTAATAAAGGCATATTTCCGTAAGACAACAATTAATGACTTAATATGGTATCCTGGCTACGAGGTGCATTAATTTAGATTGACAGCACTCAAGGCCTTAAGAGCTGGCACAGCAGTAGATGGACAGGATGGAAACAAGAGGCAGAATAAACAGAGACATTTCTAAGTGCTGGTGACATTTGTTCAATCAGCTTAAAAGGAGTAATATAAAGCTGGGGTCACTTATAACAGAGGAAGCAAAATAGAAATGTGGTGACTACCATTAAACAGAGCCTTAAAAAAGCTGCTTAGACCCCAGGCCAGAAAAAAGTATGTGTGATGATGGGGTGGGTGGGGAGGGGGTGCAAGATTGTTCTTTTCTTCTGGATTGTTCAAATAATAGAGGAGAATATTCTGACTTGTCAGCATAGGAGATAATGGCAGCTGTTCCGCAGGCTTAGGAAGTGCGTGACATACTCTGGAGCATATTTTTCCTTCTGCAGTTTTGCTAATTACAACATCATTTAGGTGAGAAACCAAGAAACACAAGAAAATTCTAATCCTTCTCTAAAGGATTGTTCATGTAACAATGTAACATGTAACAATGATTTCATTCGTTCATGTAACATTCATTACATGAAACAATGATATATTGAGATGTATATAGTGTGCACTTGAAAGAGCCCAAAACAGATCAATGGCAAGCAGTGTAATGCAGTGTTTAGAGGCCTAGGACTCAGAGAGACTCATGTTCAAGCCTGGCCACAGCCATGGCAGCTCATTGGGTTATTTAGTCATTTACTATATCTCAGTCCAACCTATGTCACAGGTTATGTGACCATAAAATTTCAGTAGAAAATTTAATATATGCTGGTTTGGACCTGTAGAGAAAAGGTAGAATATAAATCTACCATGAATAAGCATCCATGTGCAAGTGTCTTTTCCATGGGCCTTTACAGAACCAAATGCTTCTGTTCTGTCACAGTCTAGCACAGTTTACAGCAATTGTGCATTCTCTACAAATAGGAAGGACAGCCATGAACATCTAATATGGGTCTGCCAGAATCGTTCCAGGTGTTGGAGGTCCTGGCAAATCCAGCATGCCACATTAGCATGTGCATTAGCACGTAAATTGAGTTTGTCCCATGATGCTTGCTAGAGGAAGCTGTTCGTTGCCACTCCCACTTCTTCTCTCTCTCTCTCTCTCTTCCTCCTTCTTCCACTGACCGAACAGGCAGCATGCATGCTGCTCTCTTCATCAGGGCCATGTACTCGGGCCTTGATGAAGAATTCTGCCCCTATCTTCCACAAAGCTCTTAGCAGCTGTAGGGCTAAGAGATCACCAAGTATAGGTAAAGAACAGAAGAAACAAGGAACTTCATTTTCCACCAAACATGAATGTAACCAGACCAAAGAATAAAGTCAGCAAGAAATCTTTTTACCTTTACTTTGAACCTACTCTGTCTAAGTGTGTGATTCTTTATGCTTGGGAGGGCTAAGTGTGTAAGATCAATAACCTATATTTCTCTGACATGCTCATTGAAGCTATTTAAAATAATATTATTTTTCTGTGTGCAGCTTCTCAGCTGTGTTAAGCTCTGCTCCATTTCAGTGGTTCTAGCAGGCCACTAAATTGGCTTCACCAGGGATTCCATCTCCCCTGCCCTCTACTCAAATTCAGGAATATCTGGTGCATGTTACAGTGCTTAAATCAGTGCAGGTCAGTTGCCCTTTCTTTCTATGCCTAAGAGCAATGCCTGGACAGTAGCATGATGAGAAATGGAAATGGAAGATACTTAATGCTGTTTGGAGCATTCTTCCTACTTCTCTCATTGGATAAAGACTGTAGAGATATCTTGAGACACAAGGCTGAAACCAGACAGCATTTTATTGAGAAGAAATCCTGAAATTTTCCTGTTTCCATATTCAACAGGCTATTAAAATACCATGTTTGATTATATTGCATTCTCCAGAGTGAAGGTAATGTCTTTAAAATTAATCTCTTTTTCTACATTTGTAACAATAAAAAGTGGAGATGGTAACACTCTAGACACAGAAAGTTGTTTTAGATTTTTTTCCCAACTTCAAGGAGATATTTATTTACAGGTCGCATTTACATGCTACCTTTCTGCCAATGCATTTAGCTCAGGTTTTAAGGTCATGGCATACAAGTTCAGAGCAAACAAGAAAAAGTGAGAAGGGGAAGCTAGTTCCAGTACTGTGGTGAGTAAATTAGATAACTTTGGAAGTAGGGACTCAGAGGTCTGTAGGATTTAATTCTGATAATGTCTCTCCATAATTGCAGTTGGTGATGGGCTTCCTATAACCATCCAACAGATCTCTATGGAACTAAATCCTGGCTTAGAGGGGCTGTTAGTCTGATCCAATAGGATTGCTCTTGTGTTCTTAAAATCTAGTCAGATCACTGGGGAGGGGTCTTCCCTGTCACACAGTTTTCTTGAGGCAGCCAGGCAGGAAACTACTAATCCATTCAAGCATGGAAATTTAAAAGAGTTGTTTATACTGGAAAGGAACATGGGAAAGCATGAAAAAAACCTCATTCCATTCATAACTCATTTTCTCCTTCTTTGCCCCCCATCTCCCTCAGACCATTCCCATGGATATGATCAAACAGCATCAAAAATATTATCCCAGTTGTCTTCCCCCACCTAGAAGGAAATCTCTCTTTACCTTGATGTCTCTCACAGAGCTTTCTCTATACAAGCAGGGCCATATTTTTTCCAAACTCAGGAAAAAATTCAGCTGGTAAAAAAAAAAAACCCTAAAAGGAGTAAAACTATACTAAGGAAGTGAAAACATTTCTACTTTCACTCAAGAAATGCACAAATATATATATATCTTTAGCATTTCGAATTGTGATTTTTATGAGTATATATGCTGCATTTGATACAAGCAAGGTGGCAGTTTCAAAAATGTTTTAAGCTTAGAAGAGTGAACATGGTAAAAAAAAAACTTAAAAAGCAAAAATTGTGGACCAATACTGGTTTTAATACTGATTAAAAGATCACAATTAGCCTGAGTCAACTTCAGAATTTGAAATAAATCCTTTTCCAGTTAACTGCCATCATAAGGCTCACTAAGGGTCTAGGGGGAAAGGAGGCGGAGGAGAAAGGGAAGAGGAACAAGGAAACATTTATATTCATATACATATACGTATAGATACACATACACATACACACACACACACACACACATATATATATATATATATATATATATATATATATATATTTCAAAGTTCCATCACCGCCCATCTCCCCCGAAAAGGGGACTCTTCATAGAAAGACATTCTCATAGACACTCCTCATAGAAAACATTCCTATGAAGTGTGGAAGGAGATAAATCACTAGCGGTGCCATTAGTCAAAAATGTAAGTAACACTTTGCCCTCCTCTTTGGTTCCTTGTCATTTTTCATCTAATGAAAACTTGCCTACGCAGAGGTGGCAGGGAGGCTGTGGTGAGCTTCCCTCTGCTTGTTCCATTCTGAAGAGGTTCTACTAGTGCATAAAGAGATGCAGGGGCTTCATCACCACCAAAATACAGATGAAGCTATTTGATAGGGCATGACTATAGGCAGAATATTGGGCTAGATGGGCCATTGGCCAATCCAGTATGGTAATTTGCATGTCCATCAAGTGCTTAGCTTGGGTCCTAAGGAAAAGTTTTGATCTCTATAGGTCAATACTGAATGCGTGCCTCTGGCAGAAATGAAGCATGGTGGCAATCATATTTTTAAAACCTGCACTGTTCTGCAGAGATAAAAATTGTACAGGATTATATGGAGCCTCTAAATGTTGGTTGCTTGGTAACATCATGGGTCATCTTCCTGTGTATCATCAGTTAGCTGTAAAATTAATGGCTATCCTGGAACTTGATGGGGGAGAGGAGATCTCCTGTTAAAATTGCTTTTTTCCCCCTGCTGGGGCTTCAGCCTGCTGGCTTTGTTCCAAGTGGTGTGAAGTGGTTAAAGTCATTAACTTCCCGCAGTTCTAATCTGGCTGTGAATGAGAATGAGCAGTAGGACACCACATGTTTAACTGCATGATCTCCTTGTGTTTATTATTCACACAATCTTTGCAAGCAAGGGAATCCTCTTCTGGGCCTTGGAGACGTCAGAGAATTGGTAAAGCTCTGTAGCAGGTGCCTCCAGACAGAACACACCAACACCTTAAAGTGTGCTCCCAGAACTCCTGTGTGGGTTTGTGTGTGTTTGCATGCATGCATAGACACATGCAGTAGAAACACTTGTATTGCTCAGGCATACTATCGCTGAAACATTTTAACCACAAGATTTCATTGCTAAAAAGATTTCACTGAATAACTCAAAGGTTGTTTTTCCCAATCTGGAGCTTTCCAGATGTGTTAGATGATGCCTTCCTGAATCCCCAGGGCCTAGGGCATACTAGCTGGAGAGTTTAGGAATTGGAGCACTCTATCTAGTGGGCTGGGGAAGACTCCTCCAAGAGACATCTAAAAGAGTGGCAGTTTTGTTTGGGATGAATTTCTGCACCTTTAAGAATTGTAGCAGGTGTTATCCAGGGAACAGGGGGAGCTAGGTTTGTAGCAAAACAAACAAATTTACAGCATAATCAAATTGTTGGTCCAGCTTGTTCAACTTATCTATTCATTCACTGGAAAACTGACTGACAAACTCTAGTATATGTCTGTGAATCTAACAGGCACCTCCACACAAGAGCTTTAGGACAGTCTGAAATGCTTGGGCCTATGGAACGGCAGATTGCCAACTAATTGTGAGAGCTGAATTGTCTGGGGTAGAGGGGTGTACTTTTCTCCCTGGCTCTGTCGCCTCTGTTGAAATTCTAACAAAGCTGGTGTTTTCTTTGCAACCCTGCTGACCTTCAGAGGTTGTGGGAGAGCTGTTTTTCTATTGGTAGGAATTCCAGACTCATCCCACTTTCTGGCTAACAGAATTTCTTCCCTTGAGCCAAATGCTATCATTTCTTATTAGAGGTTTTTTTAGACTGCAGAGGAATAGTCCCAAGATAATTTGGACATTTACAAATTATCTTTTGTACACGAAGGAAGGGGGCACTGCTAGCAATTAATTTCATGTCTCCTTTGTGTGAAGCACCTGTGGGGTCTCAGGTTGCAGTTACTGGTTGAATAAAGTTCTTGCAATTGCCTGTTGGTAGCTGATGGGAGCATTGATTAGCTCAGGGTCTCATAATGTCCTCAGTGCTCAGCATGTCCTCAGTGATGTGAAGCTCACAGTAGATCCCATGGATTTCAGATTCCTTTGGTTGGAGATGGTGGTCCCAAAATGTCTGCTGCTACTTTTTGATGTTTGGGGATTATTATAGGCTGAAAATATCCATAGGCTGAACATATCAATTGATGACAATTCAGCTGAAATAGGGTAAGAAAAGGCTGCATGAAAACCCTATTCTGACACATTTTAAGAGCAAAAGTGAGATCTCTGCAGTATTAACTCATCTATTGCCTGCTATAACATTGCTGCCCTCAGAATGGCCTAAAATGGAACTCTGCTACATTGTGGTATTGCTCTAGTTCTGCTGAGGGAATATAAGCAAATGCAGAATTCCCCATGTGAGCAGCAGTGAGCAGACCACTCTAAGTCACTTGAAAGTATAGTATGATATTCTGAGGTGATAAAATCTTCTTGTCTATGGCTCTAGACATAAGGGTTTCTATGTAGTCTCGGTGCCTGCACAGTCAGGATTTGAGCTCCGATGGAAGACTTTGCACCTGATTCCTTGCTGCAAAAAGTTGTGCCGTTCACATGGACAATCAGCTCTCCACTGATGTTACAAGTGACGTAGAGGGAAGGGACTGCTTATGGCTGCCTTTCTGGTAAATTTTACATTGTTTGTGTCACCTCAATCCAGCTACAGAAGTATCACATTTGCATAATTTCAAAGGGATATCCTGAGCATAAGTATGAGCCACAGTGGTGCCATATGTATCATGATGTCATCACACAAATGATGCAGATAACATAATTGGTGCTATTTGCACAATGACATCACTTGCCTCCACACAAACCTTCTCACGCAAGGTTGTTCATTATCCTAAGGAGAAAAAAATTCACTGGCAGTTACAATTTCTTTCTCAAATCCTTTTGCAAATACATTATGTAGCATTATTTTGGAGCATGCTGGTTAAATGCAGCTAGGCAGACTCCAGAGTAGCAATGAGTTTAATACCCCTTACTTTGGACATTTGCGCCATCTGTTAAAATAATTGAATACCCGATTGTTGTCTTGAATGGAATTGTGGAATGATGTTTTTCACTCAAATGTAGTTGGACGGTTAAAAAAATCATCTGGGAAACAGGGGTCAGACCACTGTAACCAAGAGAATCTCTCTCTCTCTCTCTCTCTCTCTCTCTCTCTCTCTCTCTCTCTCTATCAATCATCTATCTCTCTCTCTCTCTATCATCTAATTTTTAGATTGCTGCAATTTTGTGACTCCCAGGGGTATACAAAAATAATTACAGACATAAATATAAAACATCTACAATATAATAGTGACAATACAAAAATTAAAAACAATAACCTAGTCAGAGCAGTGTAAAGATAAACATTCATATGGAATTAATTCAACTAATTAAAAAACTCATCCAGAAGAACTTTATTTTTAGTTGCTTCCAGAAGCTAACAACATTATGGCTAATTCTGCTTCCCAAGGGAAGGCTGTTCCATAACATAGAGGCCATTAAGCAGAAACACCTCCTCCTGGCCTCAGCCCTGCTAATTTCATGGCAGTGGGGATTACAACTACATAGCTGGATTAGGCCACTTTGCAGTTTTTAAGAGGGATTTTTAAAAATTAATATTCTGATACAATTTTTTCATCAGAAATAATTAAGGCAGGGTACAACAAACAATATCCAACCATCTTCCACACTGTAGACACCACAGTATGAAAAAAGCTTCCTGCTACTGGCACAACAAAAGGGAAAGGGCCCAAGTTACTCAGGGCTTTAAAGAACCAGCACAAAAAACTAAGTTTAGGGTCTAGATTGAGTAGAATTGAGTAAAGTTCTAGATGAGAGAGAGAGGATAAATAGATGATAGATAATAGAGATACTGTATATACTTCAAATATAATTGTGCCAGAAAACAAGTAAACATACATAACAGTTGACAGGCTTAGAAAAGTCATTTCACACTTTTCAAGTACAGTTTGCCTCTGATTTGAGAATGATCAGACCAGAAGAGGATGGATCAGGGAAAACACACTCTGACTATTACTAGTCTATTGAATAAGTATAAACCAAGTTAGCTGAAATCTGTCTTTACTGTCATGTCATCTGATGTGATCAAGCAAGTCATTTTGGTTCAAGTAAACCAAATGTATTTTTAAGGACACCATAAGGATTGTGTTACCATACTCCAGCCTGAAAGGTTACAGTACATGATTGCATGAAGGATGATGGTATCAAGGACTTCAGGACTGTCTCAAGCACTCTTGTGAATGCTAGATCTAGAAGCACCTCAAAGCTTCAGTCCTGCCCATTCGTAATAGGATGTAAATATGTTGGGAGAAAAAAAAATCATTTCCCTCTACTTTTAATACTCGGCTTCTAAAATACAAGGTCTTTTCTTTGAGCTACCAAAAGCACAAAAAAACCCCTTAAGTATGAGGTTCACATATAAACCAGTATTTATCTGGATAAAATAGTGACTTTCAAAGAAATCAAAGCTAGGCTTATCAACTTTTAAAGTTTTATTCTATGCTTATCTATAAACATTAGCAGGTGATAATTACTACCATGCCATTAACTACTCCAATTTTTAGGTTAAATTCATACCAGCCTTCTTGGACCTGGTACAACTCCAATGCTATCTTGGGATATAGAGAATTGGGCTTCAAAAACATGGAGAGCACTAAATTAAATATGGGCATAGAGAAATTAGGCTGCTGTGAAAGGCACCAAAATAGTTAGCAATTCCATGTGTACTCACACATATATTGCACAATTAAGCATCCTTCTGAGACTGATGCTTAAACTGATGGGCAAATGGTAGCTAAGTTTTTTTTTTAACAGCTCTCAGGTGTTGTGACTTGAATCCATGTTAATCAGCCTGGTAGCCACTGTACTAACAAGCATCACTTCAGCATGTACTCTAGCTGAAGAATTACCAGGCTTATATTCCTGACTTCTCAGCATCATTCCTCTTTTCTGCCCCATTTTTCATCACACTCCTCAACAAAATGCATATTTCTCTTTTGAGAGCTCTCAAAAGAATAATATATTTTTATTGTGACAGTGAGGCTGTTGGTTGCCATAGTTACATCCCATGGCTGGGATAGGAGATCTGTGGATGTTTTAAATTCTGCTATTTTCAACCATCCTCCCCTCCCCCCATCTTTTCATTCTGCACGCACACACATGCACACACCCTATTGCCTTTATTGACATATTTATATCATCATCATCCTATGCAACAGTCCAACATTTATGCAAAGAAGTGCTGAAGCTAGAAGTGCACACATGTAGTATTTCATGTATGCATGCACACTCAGACTGCAACCATGTAAATAAATAAGTGAGAGTCTCCAAAAGGTCTCATCTGTCTTTATTTATTCTCTCTATTATATACTGAATCCCATCCCTAGTCTTCAAGACATTTGAATTAGTGTTGTAAAATGAATTTCAATTTGTGTTGCTTTCATAGTCTCCTTGCTATAGAATCAGCTTATATCTTCCACTTGTCATCTTGGCCTCCACTAGTCTCATAGCCTGTTTAAACCTTAATCTGTTTTGAAGTACACTGAAAGTTGGGTGGATATATTTGCTTTTTATTTATTTTCCTTATGATTTACCAATTGGGCCTCTCAGCAGCCAGCCAGCTGACTCTCTGCAGTGTGTGTGTGAGAGAGAGACATTAAAGAACCAAGGAGCTATTTTAAAAAAATAGATTAGTATTAATTGGAATTCTTTGAGAGCAGGGCTCCATTGTGTGAACAACATAACAAAAGAAACTATGCTGTCTAAAAACAGAGAGGACATTGTAAAAATCTGAACAGAGGGTCTCTACAAGATGTTATGCTATCAGAGGTGGACAAATCTGTATTTTGGTTTGCCAACTATTTCCTGGCAGAACAACTTTGCGGGTTAAGTAGGAAAAATGCAACTGAAGCTTTTCTATCAACTGCAGTAAAAGGAAAAGTTAGCTCAGAAAAATCTCTTGCATACAATTTTTAAAGGCAGTGGAGCCCTGCTGTGAGATGAAATTGGCATCCCTAAACTTGTATGAGTTTATTTATTTATTTAGCCTATGGCATACAGTGCCAGGGAGTCTACAATGTTTTTACACACAGTAGATGTTCTGGTGCCAACAGTTGCTAGTTCTTTGTTGCACCGGTGCACACAAGAGGGCGAGCTAGCTTCGCACCAGCTGGCCAGCAGCGTTCCTGGGGAAGTCGGCTCATCCGGGGCTTTTTCTCCACCGATCCTCCACCGATCACGTCCAGGCAGATCCAGCGCCAGTTCCTGCTCCCATGGAGAGCACCACCAGCATTTCCCCCCACCAAGGTGGGGGTACCTATTTATCTACTCACAGATGGTATGCTTTTGAACTGCTAGGTGGGCAGGAGATAGGGACGAAATGACAGGGGCTCACTTCCCTCATGCAGAGCTGGGCTCCAACCACTGGAGTGTCGACCATTTCTGGTCGGCAGATTCCAGCATCATTAAGCTGCTGTGCCACTGCGTCCCCATTTTATCTTGCATAAAATAATTAGGCTATTTAAGATGATTTAGTAAGTAAATTACTTTACTATAATCTTTTGTGTGTGTTTGTTTTCAAGTCAGTGTTGACACCTGGTGACTGCCTGGACGAGCCCTTGCAGGTTTCTTGGCAAGATTTCGGAAGTGGTTTGCCATTGCCTGCTTCCTAGGGTTGGGAAAGAGGGACTGGCCCAAGGTCACCCAGCTGGCTTTGTGCCTAAGGCAGGACTAGAACTCACCGTCTCCTGGTTTCTAGCCTAGTGCCTTAACCACTACACCAAATTGGCTCTCACATTATAATCTTAGACAAGTGTATTTATTTTATTTTATTTTATTTTTATCCTGTTTTATTATTTTTAAAAATCACTCAAGGCGGCGAACATACCTAATACTCCTTCCTCCTCCTACTTTCCCCACAACAGCAACCCTGTGAGGTGGGTTGGGCTGAGAGAGAGTGACTGGACCAAGGTCACCCAGCCAGCTTTCATGACTAAGGCAGGACTAGAACTCACAGTTTCCTGGTTTCTAGTCTGTTGCCTTAACCAATGCCCATGAATTAAGAATGGACTCCCACAAAGTGGCAGTTACATGTGAATAGCTGCTCCCCAAACTGGGGCCTTATTCTCTCAGTTCTGTTCAAAGATAGCTATCTCTGTGCAGATGTTCACACTAAATGCATGAATGGTAAAGGCAGAGCTGGTATAGTAAACCCAGCTCACATGTATAGTGTGTGAAGGAGGCTTATGTAAAACATAAGACCAGATATATTGTAAGGGTATGTATGAAGTCAACTTTAAACTCCTACTCTCAATGAACATTCATGTTGACTACAGAAAATGATATGGCCAGACCACTCCACCAAGCAGCCTTTGTTTGGTAAACAACTTCTCTATTGGAATTCAGTTGTTTCCTGCCAATATTGCATGGATTGATTATTATCCTCCCCTCCCAGATCCCCTCTAACCCTATGATTCTATGAATATAGATGCTGGGAAACCTTGTATATCAATCTAGTCTGAAATCCAAATTATTCTATCAATACTAGGTCATAGTACACTGAGGTCACGTTAGTTCATTTTGTTGCACTAACCTTCTCCAACGTGGTGGCTCCAGATGTCAACTGCAGGTTCAGTAACTGTTGGAAACCCAATGCTCAAAGTGCAACATGTTTCATCTCATGTACTCACATACCAGAGTGGCTTGCTTCTGGACAGAAGTTATTTCATACGTTAATGATCTGAAAGATTCATTGGGTTTTTTAATAGTAACTTTGCAAAATTATATATAGTTTGGAAATGATATGATTAAATTTAATAAATAGTGTAGGTGCTATATTTAATATAATACCAAAATTTAAAAAATCAAGGAAAAGGAGGATAAAACCCATAATAATGTAGTCACATACTGCTTAAAACCAGAACCATCTTGTGATCTAGCTCAGCTGCCATGATGAAATTTGGCATGCTTAAGACTAGGCATAGTTCATTATCTTTCCCTGTGCAAATTAATTCCTGGCCACCATCAAACATACACATGCAGATGAAGAAATATGTCCAAGAATACACCCAAACTGCAAGTGCAAATTTGGGAAACAGAAGACCTTTCAATAAGGTTGAATTCCTATTTTCTCATTTGCCTTTCCTAAGCAAGTCAAAGAAATTCAGCAAAACAAATAGTTTATTTCCCCATGCATCAATCCTTAACTAAGGAAAGTGTATTTTCTCTCCATGTTATTTGACCTTCTTTGTAGTCACTGACTTTCCTTATATAGGATCTGCTCAGAAGTAATCAAAGCACTCCAATCTGATGAAGCAGTCAGTGTCCAAGATTTGAAGGAGAGTCTCTGGAGTGAGTGGTATAAAATTGTTGAAGAATAAATAAATGAATTAGGAGTTTGAAAAAAGAAGCCAAGATCATAAAACTGCCCAGCTGCATAATTCTTTGCAATTTGTTTTTGACAATTTTTTAATATGTCTACCTAAGAAAAAGAACAAACGAGAAACTGCAATTTGAAGAATGAGAGAGACAGATACAGAAAGACCTAAAGTGCAACTTTTAAAGGCATTTCATTATTTTATTTATTAGTTATTTCAATCTGAATGGCTGCCCACTCACCATGCAACTCTAGGATATACTGTAGATACCTCTCTCTGGGGTTCCAGTGGGGTAATTGAAGAGCTAAACTCTGCCCTAACCTATACTAATAATATGCATGTAAATAAACCTCCAAACTGCGTAAGTACCTTAGTTCTTGTCATCTCTCTTTCCAAAAACAACCCAAAATAAGTTCAGCAAAAATTTAAGCATTATGTGCATTATATAAGTATCCCTAATGTTGTTGAGTTTTTAGGTTTGGGGGCTGCATAAATGCAAAAATGGTGCTACTTCATTGAGTTTTGCCATTTGCAGGCTGGTTATTTCACTGTTGTTCACATTATTTGCTACTAAACCTTTAAATATATCTACACATTTAAAAAATATTCCCATGGTCAATTTTTCTGTAAGTTGGGGGTAGGTAATCCTTAGTAATGATTACTATTCCATATACGTTGAAGGCTTTCACACAGAACAAGAGAGCAAGGGACTTGTTTTGAGTTCCATTGTTCCATATGGAAGAAAACTTAAACTGTTTGGATTTTTGTTCTAGTAGAAAACAACCAACTGGAATGCTTAGATGGAATATTTCAAGAGGGAATATTTAATTCCAACACTTTTTCCCTACTGTGTCATGCATACTTTGATTTGATTTTGGTTTAGTATGTTGTGTTAACTCAGCCATTCTATTTTATACCCCATGGTTTATATGTTTTAGAACACTGTGCACACCCAGCTAATAACCCACAGTCAACTAATTATAGACCTAGTATGGTTGGTCTGCAAAGCCAGCCTGTAGCTCGGTTTTGGACCTACTAAACTGACCTTGTTCCATGGGTGATGTATAAAAGAGTCTGCAGATACTTTAGCTGCTGTGCTGGTTCAACACATGGAGAGCTAATATTCTTATTTTTAAAAAAAAAAAATCTGTGGAGAAAACTGTGCATCCAGAAAACAGACAGCAAAGACAAACTAAGTGACAAGGAAATTGGTCATAAGCAATCATCAAGGGAGTGGGGGTGGGGAAGAAAACCAGTATCTAGTATTAGTTTCTTACCAGTAGATAATACTTCCATCAATTTGAAAGTGCACTTCAAGTGACACCCGCTGTTCAGTCATGTGATTTCTCCAGTATTTTTGGCATTATTGTCAGAATGAGACATAGTCCCATCACACACCCAGTATCTGTTTTAGAATCTCTTTAGCAATGTCACCCATTTAAAGTGCATTTCATCAAAATGTGATTTACCTTTAATACCAATGGAGAGGGAGTTCAGAGAACGGGAGGGGAGAGAGAAAGGACAAAAAGCGTATTCATGACTCATTTCTTGGTCTATCCATTCAATTTCACATCACAAGCTGTTGCCATGGAAATGTCACACATGTAAGACGGGAGTTGGAAGTCTAATGCAAGTGCTGATTGGTACAGTGAGGGGTAAGGAAAAAGAGAAAACATTTTTTTTTTCATAAACAAAGAAAGGAAACTGAAAATAGAGGCAAGTGACAACCACGCAGAGGCTGTGCCCTTAAAACTGGAACTATTATTTGGGAGCTAGCTAATATATCTCAGGAAAGAGTGACATTTCTTCCTGCGGATTAGGGTAACAACTATCCTTTTCTTGCATCCATCACAGGATTCCAGTGAGAAGGCAAACACTCAGCAATTGTAATTTTGTTTTTCTCTATCAGCAGTTTTTAGCAATCCACAGGCATGGATGCATGCATGATCATGTGCTAGTTCTGCAGAGAAAGTGCAGTTGAAGGCATAATCACAGCTGATTGAGAAGTTGGCACCCCAGCAATCCTCATATGGTATAATTTACATTTGCTAGCATGCAATCTGCTCTGCAGCTACAAATCAAATGCTCCAGCTCTTTTTAGCCTTAGCCTCTCAGAGTTTTTGATAGTTTTCTGCTGATCTTTCAAGTACATTCACAATTCATACATGTAATAGCTGGGTTCACACATCACACTGAGCCAGGATTTTTTATTCATGAACATTGGCCATGGTTTATAAATTGCGTGGCTGGGTTTATATAAAGTGCTAAGTTGGAAGCAAACAATTATCGCTCTGACTGGTGTAATGTATGAATCCAGACAATGATAAACATAGGGCCTGATTTGCATATTGCACTAAGCAGTGAAGTGGCCTGTGAATCCAGCCATTATGGTTTGCAAACCATGGTTTATGGTTTACTATTAGATCTAAATCTAGCCATTCAACAAACCAGAGTTAAAATGAAGCATGGTTTGGCACAGTGTATGATATACTAGAAAGGCGGTTTTGCTTGCAGGTAGCAGCAGGAGACGATGGTATCCCAGCTGAATTTTTCAAAATCTTACGAGATGATGCTGTCAAGGTAATGCATGCTATATGCCAGCAAATTTGGAAAACACAAGAATGGCCATCACATTGGAAAAAATCAACTTATATCCCCATACCAAAAAAGGGAAACACTAAAGAATGTTCAAACTATCAAACAGTGGCACTCATTTCACATGCCAGTAAGGTAATGCTCAAGATCCTGCAAGTAGACTTCAGCAATTCATGGAGCGAGAATTGCCAGATGTACAAGCTGGGTTTAGAAAAGGCAGAGGAACTAGAGACCAAATTGCCAATATCCGCTGGATAATGGAAAAAGCCAGGGAGTTTCAGAAAAAGATCTATTTCTGTTTTATTGCCTTTGACTGTGTGGACCATAACAAATTGTGGCAAGTTCTTAGTGGTACGTGGATACCAAGTCATCTTGTCTACCTCCTGAGGAATCTGTATAATGACCAAGTAGCAACAGTAAGGACAGACCACGGAACAACGGACTGGTTTAAGATTGGGAAAGGAGTACGGCAGGGCTGTATACTCTCACCCTACCTATTCAACTTATACGCAGAACACATCATGCGACATGCTGGGCTTGAGGAATCCAAGGCTGGAGTTAAAATCGCTGGAAGAAACATTAACAATCTCAGATATGCAGATGATACCACTTTGATGGCTGAAAGCGAAGAGGAACTGAGGAGCCTTATGATGAAGGTGAAAGAAGAAAGTGCAACAGCTGGCTTGCAGCTAAACCTGAAAAAAACCAAGATTATGGCACCCAGCTTGATCGATAACTGGCAAATAGAGGGAGAAAATGTAGAGGCAGTGACAGACTTAGTATTTCTAGGTGCGAAGATTACTGCAGATGCTGACTGCAGTCAGGAAATCAGAAGACCCTTAATCCTTGGGAGAAGAGCAATGACAAATCTCAATAAAATAGTTAAGGGCAGAGACATCACACTGACAACAAAGGTCCGCATAGTTAAAGCAATGGTGTTCCCCGTAGTAACATATGGCTGTGCGAGCTGGACCATAAGGAAGGCTGAGAGAAGGAAAATAGATGCTTTTGAACTGTGGTGTTGGAGGAAAATTCTGAGAGTGCCTTGGACTGCCAGAAGATCAAACCAGTCCATCCTCCAGGAAATAAAGCCAGACTGCTCACTTGAGGGAATGATATTCAAGGCAAAACTGAAATACTTTGGCCACACAATGAGAAGACAGGACACCCTGGAAAAGATGCTGATGCTAGGGAGAGTGGAAGGCAAAAGGAAGAGGGGCCAACCAAGGGCAAGGTGGATGGATGATATTCTAGAGGTGGAGGTGTTGACAACCGACAGGAAGCTCTGGCATGGGCTGGTCCATGAAGTCACGAAGAGTCGGAAGAGACTGAACAAATAAACAACAACAGGAGATCACCATTTAAAATGATAGGCTACAGTGCTTATTCATAAGTAGATCCATTGTTCCACGTTCTAGTGTAACATGTATCATCTGTGCTTCACAAGCTGCACTGGTTGTCAGCTTGCTTCTGGGTGCTGGTCACTACCTATAAAACCCTATATGGCATAGGGCATGGTTACTTGAGGGACCACCAGTCTCCCATAGCATCTTACATTGGTAAGGTCTAGTGGCAGAAATTGACTGATTATGTGCCATCGAATCTTGTCGACTCTTAGCAACCACATAGATAGATTTTCTCTATGACAATCTGTCCCTAACCTGGTCTTTCAGTGGTGCATTCATCACTTCTGTAACTGAATCAATCTACCTTGTTGCTGGTTGTCCTCATCTTCTCTTTCCTTCTACCTTTCCCAGCTTTAGAGCCTTCTCCAGAAAGCTAGGTCTTCACATAATGTGTCCAAAGCAGGATAATTTAAGCCTGGTTATTTGTGCCTTGAGAACTCTAGGTTGATTTGTTCAATGATCCATTTGTTTGTTTTTTGGACTGTCCATGGTATTCTCAGGAATCTTCTCCAATCAAAGTTCAAAAGCATCAATACTCTTCCTATCCTGCTTCTTCAAAGTCCAACTTTCACTTCCATTGAGTGTCACAGGGAATACCATAGCTTGCACAATTCTGATTTTTGTAGGTATAGTCAAATCATGGCATTTCAGTGTTCGTGTTGCTTTTTCTTGCTGGGAAATCCTTGTGAGGTCCAGCAGCCAGATGTGTAGACTATTTAGCTGTGACAAGTCATGTTGCCCAGGGTGCACCATGAGGAGGCTAATGTACATTGCACTGAGTTGGGCTGAGAGAGGGTGACTGGCCCAAGGTTACCCAGCTGGCTTTCATGCCTAAGGTGGGACTAGAACTCACAGACTCCTGGTTTCTAGCCCAGAACCTTAACCACTAGACCAAACTGGCTCTCTTCCAAGGCCTTTATGGCTGCTTTATCAAGTGCTAGTCCATGGCATATTTCTTGGCCGCTTGTTCCTTTTCTGTTGAACACAGAAGCTATCCACCACTTCAATACCTTCATTGTTAATTCTAAGGCTGGTTGTTTTATCTTTTCTACATGTTTTGTCTTCTTTATATTTTATTTTAGTCCCATTTTTTCACTGTGATTCCTTGACTTTTATTACTAGAGCTTGCAGATACTTTGCATTTTCAGCTATCAGGGTACTGTGATCAGCATAGCATAGGTTATTGATGTTTCTTCCTCCAATTTCAAAACCACACTCATCTTTTTCCAATCCAGCTTCCCTTAATATACATTCAGCATATAGGTTGAATAAATAAAGAGAAAGTATACAGCCTTGCCTCACTCCTTTGCCAACCTGTAGCCAGTCTGTTTTGCCATATTTTGTCTTTATCATGGCTTCCTGACCTGTACATAGGTTTCTCATGAGGACGATGAGATGTTTTGGGATTCCCATTTTTCTGAGCACATTCCACAGCTTGATGTAATCAACGCAATCAAAGGTCTTTCTGTAATCTATGAAACACATAGTGACTTTTTTTTTTTTTTTTTGCTATTCTTTGGCTTTCTCAATTATCAGCAATAATGTCTTGTGTTCCTCAACCTTTTCTAAAGCCAGCTTGAACATCTGGCATCCCTTTTTCCATGTCGGGCTCTAATCTGCATTGGATGATCGTAAGCATTGTTTTGCTAGCAGTGGCAGAAAACACACCTCCTAAATACAAATTGGCTGTAGCAGCCAAGCCCTGCCTTCTGCTGTCAACCTACCTGATAGGAAAGGGACTAGTGCCATCACGTAGCCTTGCCAGGACCTCCTGACACAAGAGCTTATGGCATACCAGATACTTTCTAGGAACACTTTAAAGGAATACTTTAAAATTCTAGTGAATTTTAAAACTGGTGACTTTTAATTGAGTAAGTGCACTTATGTCCTGCCAAGAACTACTGGTCAAGAAATGTAATTGGGTTAACATCTGATTGGGTTCATTTTATGGTGGGAATCAGGCTGCTACTGCTTAATACAAGGAGTGAATCCCAGTTATAGCTGCCTGATGAGCACCATATTTTTTATCCTGATTAGCAGTAATTTTTAAGGAGCTGAAGCAGACCCTTCTCATATACCTTATTGCTCACCCCTTTTAACTGTTGATACCAGAAGTTCTGCACACCAAACATAAACTATAATATTTATTTATTCATTCATTCATTCATGCATGCATGCATATTCATTCAATCTCTATAGCCACTCATCTCACTTTTACATGACTCTAGGCAGCTTACAATAAAATAAATACATAAAATACACAATGTAATAAATAAAAATAAAACATATAGCAGCCAGGCATTACCCAATCATCAGTTGGATAGTTTTCCCCTTGATGTCTCCCAGACTGCCTGCCCAGCTATTGCAAAGCTATACAAAAAGACAGTGATATGACTGAAGCATTGCACCAAGCTACAATATAGTTCATTTGTTTGGGGCTCAGCTGTTTGTGTTATTTCAGCCAATGTGGTTTATAACCTATGCTTTTTAGCTCAGAATGGACTATGAACCCAGCCAACCATGATATATTCAGTAAATCATGGTTGAATATATTATGGTTCCATACAATGTGTGAACTCAGCCAACATCTTCTTAAGGAGTTCTTAGCCAACCAACAAATCTGCCAAAGGGATCTCAGCAGGGATCATCTGGCCTGAGATGAGGCTGAACCAGCTCTTTTAAGGTAATGCTGATGAGAACCAACTAGTATGCATGTATATTGTACAGCCACTGTTTCTGTGAGGAGAAAGCTATGTATTCTCAGCCTGCAAATGATAGATTTTTAATTAGAAGTTCTGCCTTCTCACTTCAGTTCCAAAGAAAAAATGTCTCTGGCTATGCTTCTTATTACTGCAATCACACCCATGAACCTCCAAGGATGCTCTTAAATGTCCCCAAACTAAAAGAAAACTCCAGGCAAACTCAGCGTTACCTTATGTCAAATAGTAGCTAGATTCACCTAACATTCTAAGCCATAATGTGATTTGTTTGGTTTAAGCTTAAGGTATTGTGTGAGTCCAGCTTTCAAATCCTAGTATATGGCTTAGTTCAAGAGTTTGCAACTTTTCCTGGGCTGAGGACCAGGTTCTTTGAGTGACATGATAGAGGCCAAACTGCAAAAAGGAAATGGGCAATGCCGGCTCAGAAACTAAAATGGACTTCTTTTCATGTATATTTATAGTAAATTAAAATTTGGGTACCTTCAATAGGTTTCTTTAAAGTCAAGAACTTAATAATTTCCCCTTCTATTACATATGTTAAAAAAATTAATTTGATAATAACTTTGGAAGCCTTTAGGGTCCTCATCCAGGGCCTTCACGGGCAGTTTGTGCCACCAGGACCTTAAGTTCTGGTTTAGTGGACTTGGCACAGTATAGACCATGGTTAAGGGCACTGCATGAATCTAGACTGAGAATGCATTATATGGGCCAAGGCAGGAACCTCCGGAGAGGGCTGCCTAAAACCCAGAGATGCCTTGCATGGCCTTGCGTGGCAGTTTCATACCTTCCCTTGGAGGAGGGCCCTAGGGTTGGTGCTTAATCTTATGTATGGCTGTGAGGATATGCAACTTTTGCCTTTAAACAGTGTGTCAGTTGTACGGCCTCATCAACAGATGTTAACATTGGATGGGAATTACTGTATTACTTGCAATTATTGATAAATACCTCCTGTACACTCTTATTGTGATCTTAATTGATTTCCCATTTAAATTAGATTGGGGAGTCATAAAAAACAACCCTCATACTTGTCCACATAAATCTCCTATGCAGGAGACACAGGTGCATCCAGAAAAAGGCATTATTAGGGAGGTGTGTTGCTGGTGGGCAGTAAAACGAGGGGGAAGGTTGGGGGGGGGCGTTGCATCCAAAATTCTGTGCCTTGCTGCGGAAAGCTATAAATTAGCTTGCCAAAATCTAACTCTTTGGGGAAAAGAAACTCTTGCTCACTAATAGGAATGAAATGAAAGAAGCAATGATGTCAGGGAAATAGCTATTTCTGTTTCTATCGTGAAGCATCATTTCATAGCATCAGAGAAAACAAAGCCTTTGCTTTTCTAGGTTCCAGAAATTGAAGCAAAAAATTTGCCCTGCCAAATGATATCCTGCTATTCCCTCCCCCAAATATTAGTTGTACTTCATGCTAATCAGATGCAATCTCCTCTCCTCAGCCTGGGAAATAGATGTGGTATCTTGGATACCTCTGAGCACTAGTAATTCCAGATGAATATTGACTATTTAATGACAACCACTCCAGTACAAATATCAAGTGATATTATTCAGTCAGATACAGATGATTGAATAGGGATGACATATATGTTACTCAGCAAATGAATTATTGGATTCGCCCATGCCCTCAATGTGCTTGTCTGCTAGGAAATTTTCATTTGGCCTCCTAACTTGAGAACCAATTGTAAATGTCAGACCTAAATGCTCAGATTTAAGTGTTAGGTTGTCTTGTTTGATTACAGAAGTAAAAGGTCACAAATGACTAATGAAAAGTACAAGTGATATTGCCAGGGTAATGCTGTAAGGCTGCGAGAAGCAAACAGCGTGGGGGTCAACCTTATCTGAGATTGCACTGTCTTTTTCTTTGAGACGCTCCAACAGACATTATGCTGCCCTCTTGTGGTCTCTAGAGCTATTCCCCTCCAATCCAGGAATCTCCTCCTGGGCTTTATATACACCTGAGAGATGTCTGGGGCTCCATCCTGTTCCTGTTTGGGCCGCCACTAGGACAGGAGCACATTCTCTCCCACCTTTCCAAACTCTTGCTATCCTTCCTCTCACTTGCTATAATTAGTTTACAAAAAGGCAGAAACTGGAGCTTGCCTAGGTCACTATATAGCAGGAATATCTGCTTTCTCTTGCAAATATGTATTGTTACAATCTTATTAGCTATCTCGTGGGTTTGTTGTGCTGAAAAAGGCAAGGTGTACATCTTATATGAGAGAGAGAGAGAGAGAGATGGAAAAAAGTGCTCTTTTTAATTTTTAAATAGTTTATGAGGAGGGAGAACATGAATGAGCATGGTTGTCTTCTCCCTCAGGACAAAGTTCTGAAGGGGGAGGGCTCTTCAGTCCATGGCAGCTTGCCTTCCAGTTCAGAAGTGTGATTGCTCAGGATCATATATTGTACAGAGAGCCTAGGAGATTCCTGCTTCAGGGTTCCCCCAGAAAATGAGGGACATCACAGGGGGAGAGAAAATGGGCTCACTTTGCACTTCTTCCTCACATCATTCTGTAAATCAGAATTAGAAGACTTGAAGAGAGCAGTGGTCTTCACAGGCAGACCACCTTTACATCGCCTCAGATTAATGGGCCATCTTCTAAGCCCTTATAGTCTATTCTAATGGGCAGCTGGTTTCCAAAATCTAAGGCAGAGGTAATTTCTTGTCCCTAATACAACGTGAACTTTAAAACAATCACAAATGCATCAATACTCTGTGTCCCCATGTTCTCTTCCTCTGCAAAAGAGGCTTTCATTTTTCTGGCTCATTTTTCAAAGCACTTTAGAGTTTTGTTTGATGGTGTGCTTTGAAGCATATCATATGGTGAAGAGACAAAGAGTGCTGTTGGTGTATGTGTCTGCAGGTTCCTGATCAGAAAAAGCCCAGAGGGTGAAGTTCTTTCCAATGTTTATCCTTGAGATTGCACTGAAGCCATGGAGGCTATAGGTCATTACAGAAACGAGGATGCTGTGAAAGATTGGACATTCGCAGAACCCTGCACACTCAGGAAAATTTCACTGAAGTTTTCTTTTTGTTTTTTCAAGAAACAAAAGTCAAAGGTAATTTCTTTTCATTCACATTGAATATGTTGGCCAATCCCAACCCTCACCCCCAACATGCTGAAGGAGTGTTCAGAACAGCACAAAAATATTCCCAGACAGAGAATGACTAACATAAAACATATCAAGCTTTGTGAGGTACTCTGTTGGCTTTGAGTACCTCAGTAAGTGCAATCCTGTTCCTGTTTACTTATTGATTGGTTTGTTTTGGTTTTATTTGATTTGATGCCATCTGACAACAAAGTGAATCTGAAAAGCTCACAATACACTAAACTTAAAACAAAATAAGAACAGACATACAAGAAAAACCAAACTAGAAAAGAAGAAAAAAACAAGATGGTGAACCCAAAGCATCCCACCAGCATCCAGTTTCCAGTGGGAGTCTCCAGCACCCTAGCCCAAGGTCTGGGAAGACAGCCAGATCTAATAGCCCTTCAGAAAGCCCTTCAGGACCCATCCAGATCCTCATTTCAGGTTACGCTGAAGAAAGCTGTGTAGGCTTGCAGGCATACTTAGCAGAACTACTGTACCTACGGACAGAACTGAGAAGCAGCCAGGTGGGCACCAAGTGATGAGAGCAGAGAAAGTCACCAGAGAAATTGTCTAGGATGTATAAAGGCACTTCAAATTTCTGTTGGAAATGTAAACAACAAACAAACAAAATGTAAACAAACAAACACAAACATTATCATGTTTGGTGGATGTGTAAAAAAAGCTAGAAAATTTTGGATTGAAATACACACACTGATTCATAGGATTTTAAGGATTAATATGCAATTGAGATGAGAGGTTTTTCTTTTGGGATTGATGGACAAACCGTTGGAAAAAAGTCCTAGGACTTTGTTTTTGTATATAATAACTGCAGTGAGATTATTATCTGCAGAAAGATAGAAAGGTTCGGCATTACTCACAATGGAGGAATGGTTGGTGAAGATGATGGAACTTGCTGAGATGGCTGAATTGACTTCTTTGATCAAAGAAAAGACTATCTATTTATTGCTGACTGGAAACCCCTTATTTTTTGCGTAAAACAGAAAAAAATGAACTTATGATTTATGGTTTTGATGATTAGGATAAATTATAGAAAGAAGAGAGTCATGTTGTAAACACAGAGTAAGAGGTAAATTTATAATTGTACTTATAACTGCTGTAAAGAAGCTCGGAAGCCATTTCTTTGTATCTTTTTTCTTTCTTTTCTATTTTTCTTTTACTTTTTTCTCCTTTCTTGCACTTTTAGATTTCTCTTTGATTTCTTTCTCTTTTTTTCTTTTTCTTACTTTGTATTAGTTTGTGTTAGTTTGCATTAGTTTTTATTTTCCTTTTTAATTTTTTAAAATAAAATTATATTTTAAAAAGAGAGAGCAGAGAAGGGGACGAATAGGGATAAATCTGGGTGAGAGAAAAAACAGTTGTGTACTTCTGTTATTCAGAATGACTACATGAATGCTGAGGAAAATAAGTGTCTCCTATAAGAGGATGCTTCTCAATGGTGAAGAGTGGCTTCATTCTGGATGTTTGTCAGTAATTCCTGACCTTTGACAACTGCAGAGAACTGCCAACCTAAATGTGCAACTCTGAGGTACCATAATGTTAGCCATTTGAGGCAGAGAAGGCAAGAACCAAAGGTAGCAGGGATTCCAGTAACAGAGTTTATTGTTGTAGAATAAAATAACAGAATCTTGAAAGCCTGTCAGAGCTTGCCTCATCTTAACCAAACAAAATCAAGGCAGGATTACTTTGAGTTTCTTTCTAATGCTTTTCCCTTTCTCAGGACTGAGTTGCTGTTTCTCCTTCTTTAATGCTTCATTGCTTCCATTGCCTATCCCAAGGCCAAATCTATGTTCTTTCACACATAAATATCAAAAAATCAAAGGCACAGAAAATCAAGGCTTTCAAAGCTTTGACTGGAATAGGTTTAACTCTCTTAGCATCATGAAGTTGTAAAGGGAGCTAAGACCTTGTAACATATCAGCAGAAGATTCTCTTAGCATATGTAGGAAATGCAGTTTGTATTTTTGTTTTTAACATTTGAAAATTAAAAATACGAAGACAGAGTCACTTGTTTTCTTTTACACTGATATTAATAATAGAAGTTTGAAGAATAAATAAATAAATAAATATTATTTTAACAAATAATAGAAAGGTTTCTTTTCTAGCTGAATTCTTATAGCTAATTATATGTCTGTGATATTCCATAAATTATTACCATGTTGGATTTCTGTTAATATCAGTATAATATTATAAAACAGAAGCAAATATTTATGAAGTTTAAGAATTTGCCGTTCAGAAAAAGATATCCTTAAATACTGAGCAATTACATTTAGAAGTAAGCAATGCTAGACAACAAGGAGGTGGGAGTGGTAAACAATCAAGATGGCTGTCATGGCTGTACAAAGCCCCGCCCCTTTTAAAAGAAGTGTTGGGTGCTGCAATTTGTGGTCACAGCTGCTGTAGGAGAAATTTCTCCCATAAATCACCCCAAGAATTCATTTAAACTGGATACCAGTATTGAAGCATTGATAGTTTAGTACTGTACCAGAGGCAGAAAAAGCAAACCTAAAAGGGGGCAGGGAACCCCTTTGTACAGAATTATACAAATTAGAATATACATATAATTGACCAGTATGATGGGTTAAGTATACGTGTGATTCAGTAAAGTCAGATATGGGGTGGATTCCAAGAGGAAAGGGGATGGAACTGCAAAAATAAGATGTGTGGACTTCAATGCCCAGAATTCCCCAGCCAGCATGGGAGCTGAAGTCCACACTTCTTCAAGATGCCAAGGCTGAGAAACACTGTCTAAAGCATAGCTATTTCTAGGGAGTTACCTTTATAGGGTTATATTATACTGGCCTTGCTTCTCAGGGCCTTTGCTTGTTTAGTGTCTTCTCCCAGCTTCATCAACTTTGCTTGGCCTTTTAAGATTTTATGGCTGAGCTGACAGGGTTGTTTTCCAAGCCCCTAGGAGGGTGTCATGTTCACTGTTTCAATGTGCACTGTACATCGTAACGTTTCACATGCCATGGTGCTGACGCGCGTTTCTGTTGGGAGGGAGCTGCTGTGAAACCTTGTGCCAAGCTCTGTATCTATGTTCATTTCAATGGAATGTGTTTGGGTTATGTGCTCTGCTCAAGGACGTTTCCTGCAGACCATCAGAAGCCGTTAGGAGCACCTGGGATTGTGAGCCTGGGAAGATTCTATGGGGGGAGGGATTTCATTTGCACCGAGGGTTTTTAGTTTGCATTTGGCGCGCTTTTTCCATTCTCAGCTTTCTTTGTGATCCTGCATACTATTCTTTAATAAATCAGATATCTCTGTGATCCTGCTTATGAGTCTGATGGTGTTTTAGAATAGGCAATCCTTACATAAAGCTGAGAATCACCAACGTTGTACCGTTAGCTCCTACCAAGATTAGTTTCTTGTGAGGGAAAACAGTAAACGATGGCCGAATCCAAGCTCACGACTGAGAGACTTGAGGAGCCGACTAGCTTGATGCCCGAGTCAATGGTCAGGAGTGGAGAACTGAGCCTCACCCCAGAACCTTCAGGTTTCCGGCAGGATTCAAGTTCCAGCCCTGAGGTAGAGGAATCCGACGATGGGAGAGCATCAGAGCAACCGGCACCCAGCGAATCGTCCGCAGAGTTGATCACCTGGGACGAAATGGGAGAACCCCAGCCAGGGATGTCCCAGGCGTACTGGAAGTATCGGTTCCCGCTGACCCCAAACATAGAATCTACCACGGTATCAGCAGGGAGACAGCCTAACACATGAGGGAGGGAGGAATCTCAAACCCCTGAAAGGCTAAGAGTTGTAGGGGCCAAATTAGAATCGATGGAGTACATGCTAAAAAACCTGTCTCTGTCATGGGGGTGGGGGCAGCCGAGGTGCAAAGGAGAGTCCAGCTCCACACAATCATCCTCCATCCCCTCACCTGGACCACTGGCGGGGCGGGGCCGGCGCCAGGATGAATCTCCACCCCGCAGAGTTCGACCATCAGTGTCCCCACCCTGAGGAGGAAGAACTGCTGAAACCTGGGGCCCAACCACTCAAGCAGCCGCTAATTCAGCTCCAACAGGAGCAGGGGTGAAAGACTTTTCTGTCAAGCTTGATGGGGATCCAACTAAGTTGTCTTTCTTTCTCACTAATGCTAAAAGTTATATGAAGCAGTTTGGACCATACTTCCCTTCCAAAGAGGCTAAAATAACTGCCATTGCCACCAAGCTGAAGGGACGAGCGGCTGACTGGTATGTTCAATTAAGTGAGGCTGACTCCCCTGAGCTTGAGGAATTCATGTGGGCATTAAAGCTGCATTTTGAGGATCCTCTAGCCAAGGCAAGGGCTAAAAAGGCACTGAAGGATCTTACCCAAGGCCAACTGTCTGTAGCTGATTACGCCCTGGAGTTTAAGGCTTTAGCTGGGAAAATCCCGAACTGGTCTCAGTCAACCTTAATAGAATGGTTTAAAGAGGGACTCAACAGGGACATCCTGCGGTGGGCGTTGTGTAGAGACGACCCAGAGACATTGTATGAATGGATCTGTCTGGCCGGCAAAGCTGAGCACACCCAGCATACCTACATGCAAACCAAACGACCTGAAAAACAACCAGCAACCATGAGGGGACCCCGAAGTGCCGCAACTGCTACCCGGCCAGGCTATAGAGCCTGGGAAGAGGAGAGAGATTGGCGCTTTGTGAGGGGTCAGTGTCTCCAATGCGGAAAGGAAGGGCATCGAGCAGTTGATTGCCCAAAAGCCAAGGCTGGAGACCGAGCAGGCAAGCTGCTGGCCAAATCGCCGCCCCCCTCGTGGTGGATGACAGCAGCCAAGGGGGCAGCCGATGCTGAAGAAGTACTCTACTTCTCAGGAGAGGCTGAAGACGACTCGAAGGAGCCGGCGGGAAATGCCAGCCACCTGCCATGAAGAGCGCCTGCAGGCAGGTGGAGGAGGATGGGCGCGAGGATGCTATGGTGAGTGCTGACTGTCCCACTCTAGCAGTGAAAGTGAAATTGGGCTCCCGCACAAAGACTACAGAGGCCTGGGCTTTAGTTGACTCTGGGTGTTCCAGGTGTCTGATTCACCCTGATCTGGTTGCTGCTTTGGACCTGCCTAGCTTTCCCCTCCAGCAGCCATTGATCTTCACACAGTTGGATGGTTCAACAGCGGGGTGGGGTGGGGGCGGCGACCCATTTCACTGGAACTGTCGCAATGCAAATGGGCAGCCACCGTGAGACTTTAAAATTTATAGTAGCACCTGTTGGCAACCCCTTGGTAATTCTGGGGATTCCCTGGTTGACCTATCGAAGCCCACTTATAAATTGGGAACACAGAACTCTGACTTTTAAGGATGGGTTTTACCAAGCCCCTACCACGGAGAGGGCTTCAAGCGCAGGGGTTGGAAGGGCTGCAATTGCCATGCTGCACCCTAGTTTGGCACGTTTAGAAGGCTTGCCCGATCGATACCAAGATTTTGCAGACGTCTTTGGAGAAATGGAAGCAGATCAGCTACCTCCCCATCGGAAAACCGATTGTGCCATAGAGTTGATTCCTGATGCTCAATTGCCCAAGCCAAAAATTTATCCAATGACTCAGAAGGAGCTTGGGGCATTACAGGACTTTATCGACAAAAATCTGTCAAGGGGGTTTATTGAACCTGCAAATTCCCCAGTTGGGGCCCCTGTGCTATTCTGGGATAAGAAAGATGGCACGCTTAGACTCTGTACAGACTATCGGGGGTTAAATTCCATCTCAATCTGCAACAAATACCCTCTCCCACTCATGAAGGACATGTTAGCTCATTTGTCAAAGGGGAAGATTTTTTCCAAGCTCGATCTTCGTGAAGCCTATTTTCGCATCCGCATACGAGCTGGAGACAAGTGGAAAACTGCTTTTAATTGTCCACTGGGTTCATTTCAGTACAAAGTCCTCCCTTTTGGGTTAGCAGGGGCGCCCGGAGTCTTCATGCAATTGATTAATGAAGTATTACATGATCATTTGTTTAAAGGGGTCCTGGTTTATTTGGACAATGTGCTCATTTACACTGAAACCAAGGAGGAACATGAACGCCTTCTCAAACAGGTGTTAAGTAAGCTTAGAGATGCCAAGATTTACGCCAAGCTTTCCAAATGTGAGTTTCACAAAACCCAACTTGACTATCTAGGCTATAGGGTATCTGACAAGGGCATTGAAATGGACCCTGAAAAAATTCAGGCGATTTTAAGTTGGGAACGTCCCCGCACCCGGAGGCAATTGCAAAGTTTCCTAGGGTTCAGTAATTATTATCGGCAATTTATCCAGGGGTTTGCTGAGATTGCTTTGCCCCTTACTGACTTGCTACATACCAAGGGTTTGGGGGAGACACACAAGGTAAAACACCCTGGGGCAGTGCTGAATTGGACGCCTGAATGCCAGTCAGCATTCGAGAAGTCAAAAACCCTCTTCACTGCTGAGCCTATTTTGCAGCACCCCGATCCTGAACGCCCCTTTGTGGTCCAAGTTGATGCTTCTGGCTCCTCAGTGGGGGCTATATTGTTACAGAGAGATTCTGAAAATCACTTGAAACCCTGTGCTTATTTGTCCAGAAAATGTTCTGAAACTGAGCGCCGGTGGCATGTTTGGGAAAAAGAGGCTTTTGCTGTGAAAGCCGCTTTGGAAGCCTGGCGTCACCTCCTGGAAGGCGCTAAATGCCCTTTTGAGGTTTGGACTGATCACAGGAACTTGGAAGCCCTCCACACACCCCGGCGTCTCAGTCCTAAACAAATTCGCTGGGCTCAATTTTTCAGTCACTTTAACTTCCAGTTAAAATTTATTCCGGGAAAGAAAAACTTTCTGGCCGATCCTTTGTCACGTTTACCTCAGGACTCTGACCACTTGGCTTACCCTTAGGTGGGGTTTTTTTTTTTTTTGTCCCTTCAAATCAGTGTTGACTCCTGATGACTGCCTGGACAAATCCCTGCAGTTTTCTTGGCAAGATTTTGTAAGTGGCTTGCCATTGCCTTCTTCCTAGGGCAGAGAGATAGGGACTGGCCAAAGGTCACCCAGCTGGCTCTGAGCCTAATGTGGAACCAGCACTCACAGTCTCCCAGTTTCTAGCCTGGTGCCTTAACCACTACACCAAACTGGCTCTCTGAAGCCAATTCAGTGGCCTGCTACAACCACTGAAATGGAGCAGAGCTTAACACAGCTTAGAAGCTGGTACAGAAAAAAGAAAATTATCTTAGATAGCTTCAATGAGCATGCCAGAGAAACACAGGTTATTGATCTTACACATTCAGCCCTCTCAAGCATAAAGAATCACAAGCTTAGACACATTAGGTTAAGAAGTAAAAAGAAGCTTACTGACTTTATTCATTGTTGCTTCTGCTACATCCATCTTGGTGGAAAAGATGAAGTTCCTTTGTTCTTCTTTTCTTTCTAATTACATAGTTTGCCCTAAACTCTCAGCCTTACAGCTGCCAAGAGCTGTGTGGAAGAAGGGGGCAGAATCCCTCATCAAGGCCCAAGCACATGGCCCTGATGAAGAGAGCAGCATCCATGCTGCCTCTCTCTGGGTGGAGAAGAGGAAGAGGAAGAGGAAGTGGGAGTGGGAGTGGCAACAAACAGCTTCCTCAGAGTTGCATTGTGGGCAACTTAATTTACATGTTAATGAGGCATGCTGGATTTGCCAAAACTTCCAACACACTCTCTGTTGTGGATCCCACAAGCATCCTTACAAAATAAAAATGGTGGGTGGCTGCTTTCCAAGAACAAAGCCAAAAATCAGGTAGAGTAATGGAAGGATTCTCAGGGGAATAGGTGAGTGGTACTCCATGCATCTGATGAAGTGAGCTGCAGCCCACCAAAATGTCTATACCTTATGATAAAATGTGCTACCTCAAACTAACGCGCTCTTGTCCTAGAAGGAATCTGAGAATAATGTATGTTCCGTTGTGTTTACTTTTTCAGTTTCCAAGTTCTGCAAATGGAACTGAACCAGAAAGAGTTTAATGCACAAGTAGGGTATCTGCATGAAAACTTTTGTGTTTCCTACAAAAAAGAATTGCTCAGTCTGCATTAAATTTCTATGGTATATATATTGTCTTAATTTTTAATCTTCTCTCCACACTTGACTGCAGTTTGGAAAGAAGTGGGAGTTAGCTTGTGTGAACATAAAAGTTACAACTACCACTGTAGTTTTGCTTAAGTGCAAAGAAAAAAGCATGAAAATGGACTGTTTTTGGTGTGGCTTTTCTGTTTTGGTTGGTTGGTTGGTTGCTTTTTTCTTGCACAGAATGTGCAATCATCCAAACAGGCAAGGCTGAACCATGAATATGAAGGACTGATGTCTGTCTTGAAACTTTGAGCATAAATATGGCAACTTTCAGGTCCATGTACCTGATTCTGCAGTCTGTATAAATCAGTCTTCTACAACTTGTGCTCTCCAGCTCTGTTAGGCTACATCTTTCAGAATTCCCAGTGACCAGGGCCTCTGAACCTGCTGGCTGATTCCAATCCATGTGGAGGGTACCAGATTGGGGAAGGCGGATGGAAATGATTAAGTGTCTGTATGTACACATTTGGTGTCATTTATAGCTAAACATTGAGAGAAATGGAAAAGTAGCTGGGTCACCGAAAGTTTCCCAAAAGGAGGTTTGTGATAATAATTGATAGGTACCCACCTTAAGTATATGTAGTTGGAAGATTGACAGCCAGGAATATTTCCTTTCATAGCCTATAGTTTTTACGGGGGGCTAGTTTTGTTTTGTTTTGTTTTTTTGCTAAATGGGTGAGAAACCAACCTAGTTAGTGAGTGTATGTTCCCCCCATCATATTTGTGTAATCCTCAAAGTTCCAAATATCATGCTGCTGAAATTCAACAGCAAAATAACAAATTTCTGTAGTATTTTTTTTCTTTTAACAAAAAGTCCTCCCAAAAGGTATGTGAAGCCTCTCTTGATATTGCTACCATGTTCTTAAGAAATAAAACAAAGGAAAGCCCAGCATCATAGAGGCAGTACCACAATCTTCCAGACCATAGACACAAAGCTTTCCCTACATTGTGGCCAAAAGTACAGAGGAGAATCGGGGGGTCAAAAAAAGGATTGTTTACCCTTCTAAAATGGACTCATCAACCTCTGAAGAGATCATTCCTCTCTGCAAGTTTTCCAAAGTCCCTTTTTGTAGGAAATGTGGGGTCAGTCATGGAAACAGCTGGATCCCCTGGTACCAGCTAAGAGGCAGATTAAGACAATAACTATGATTTTGAAAGCTCACAGTAGGCCTGCTCTTAGCACCACACACCTGAGACGAAGCCTTTTTGTCCTTCACAGCTGCAGGATCTGTGTATCTTTCCCACAGTTTATATATTTCTTTCTCTTGCTCATTGATATACACATAGTGGATGTCTTCATAAGTCATTTCTATTATCCCATCAGCTGAAGTTATTGTTGTAAGTGCAATATAATCTAATCATTGTTTGTTTAGCAACAACAATCTATTTCTTGCACTGTTATTTTGTGCTCTGGTGAATACTAATGGCATACAGACAGTGATATAGTTGGAGATTTATGTACATAAAGTCATCCAATTCCATAGTACAAAGTTTGTGCCTATAAAACCCCAGACACCATTCTTGCTTCTCCCTTTATAAACCTCTCTCAAGACCAAATGGCATGCTATTTTTGTTTGTTCATTACAGCATCACTATAGTCCTGGGAAGGAGAGATATTCACCCCTTTGTCTCCTGCATATATTGATAATAGTGAGGAAATGGCTACAGTTGTGCATGTTCATGAAACTGAAAGAGAAAAGTCAAACAAGGCTTTTTCTGGGATTGAAGGGGCTAACATGTAGTTCCATCTGCCCTTTTTTTTAAAAAAGAAAAAGCATTAGGTGCAATGTGATTGGGTTGGTTGGGTCTATTTTTAATCTCTGAGGGAACAATTTACCCAATCATCTGGATTCTGGAATGCTATCCAAGGACCACTGTAATGACAAATTAAAATTGCAAGATACGTAGTTAACATTTAAAATGTTTCTCTATGTTAGTGTACAGTCATGCTGTGTTTAGAATATATATACTGTGTGCGCGTGTGTGTGTATACATACACATATATCTCAATATATCAATTACAGTTCCCCCCAACAAATCTTATTTGACTAATATATAAATTAAAACATACTAGAAGAGCAAAATGTGAAAAGTTGTGTAGGCAGTTTCAATATAGTTAAAATTATTGAACAACAGGACCCTGATTAGGCTGATAATAACCATGGCAGCAGTTGGCAGCTAGAAAGCCACTCCAATTAAAATTAAATTGAGATGAGAAAGCCACTGTTGTGTCAAAAATGGGTAAATTTCAAGCTCAATGAGTAATTCCAAATATTACTTTCAAGATAAATTGGAAAAGGTTTGCTTTAGTCATCTTCAGCAATCTAGATTTATTTTGACAAAAATGAAAACAAATTTCATGCATGATTTTAGCTCATAAAAGGAATTGTTTCCCCTGTCAAAAGCACCTTGAGTTATATTTGACTAATAAAAACTATGGGGCTAAGATTAAGCAAAACTAAAGTTATTTTCCTGCTGTTTCCTTAAAAAAAGGCTTCTCTAGCTATCTCCAAATTTTAGATAAATAAAAAAGTAAGTTTTAGACAGTTAACTTGTGTCTGCTGCATGTAAAAGAAATGGCTTTATTATATGTTAAATCTTATGCACTTTGACTGAATTTTTAGTTCAACCCAATGCATATTCACTTAAAAGTAAATCCTTCTGGGTTCAATTGATTAATCCCAGATAGGCCAGTACAGCATAGTAGCTTGGGTCTAAAATAGTGTTGAAACTCTAAGAGTAAAAGCCACCAAGACAGCAACTGAGCTATATATAAATATAAAACCTTGATACAAACAGATTTGATATATATATTTATGTATATATAAAATATCATCTTCAAGGCACTAATGTGACGTCTAAACTGGATCGGTATGACATCTTCACAGAATCATATCTTCCAAGCTTCTGGTGTTGGAGATTGGGTGAGGATGTCATATGCTATCCTTTTGTATCAGTTGTCAAGTCTTAGGAAGGAGATTCCTGGACAGTCATCCATCCATTTGCTTCCATCAGTTGTCCTGGAAATTTAACAGTTTCTTTTGGCTGTGGATGCTTTGCACCATGTTGTTCTTGCTTCAGTCTGACATTTTAACCCTTTATTTTCACCATGAAGGTAGAACTGTACTGCATAGATTGCATGAAGTCTTGCTTCTCTCCAGAGTTTGCTCTACATCCCTATGCCAACAACCCGAGCCTGGTCACTTTGGCAGAGAGGAATGAGTGGATGATGAAGACAATAGTTTTGGGACAGGAATGAAGATCTAGTTGCTGCAGAGAAGGGAAACATGGTTAGTTAGTTAGTTAGTTAGTTAGTTATTTCTCATATTTAGCCACCGCCCATCTCCCCCAGAAGAGGGACTCTGGGCGGTTTACAATAAAATCCCACATAAAACATAAACATTAAAATCACATAAAACAATTATAATAAAACACAATAAATAAAATCCAAGAGAAATGTAAAATCCAGGCTGGTGGGAGGGACTCTAGGGTGCAAGCCATCCCCAAGAATGGCTATTCACTTTCCCGCCCCAGGCGAGACGGCAGAACCAGGTCTTCAGGGCCTTCTGGAAGGTCAGGAGAGAAGGGGCCTGCCTCACCTCCAGGGGCAAGATATTCCAGAGAGCGGGGGCCACCACAGAGAAGGCCTGCTTCCTGGACCCTGCCAGATGAAATTCTCTTATGGACGGGGTCCGTAACATGCCCTCTCTGGATGATCGGGTGGGGTGGGCCAATGTAATGGGGATGAGACGGTCCCGCGGGTAACCTGGTCCTGTGCCATGTAGGGCTTTGTAGGATATTGATGAGTGAGCTATACAAAGCATTTCACCTCCCTGCATTTCCTAGGAAACTGGTCTATTCCAGGTAGCTGGGTAATAGCTAGCAGCTAGCAGAAATAGAAGTGTCCTGAATATCTCCAGAAAAAAGTAGCTGAACCCAGTGTGACAGGTGATAGTCAGTTCTAATGTATTCATTGGTATATGAGAAGCTCACAACATGAACATATTACAGGCCCATTTTCCATTGAGTCTTGTAGGTAACAATAATTATAGACCAAAAACATAAGAGCACAATCCTTGGCCAATTTGATTTACTCCAGGCATTATTTACAGTGCGCTGCGATAAACAAACAAACAAAACACTGCCCCTATCTACATTTTTAAATCTCTACATGAATGTGAAAGTATTTGTATCCCTCTCCTATGCATAATCCATTTTGCTATCATACTTTATGTTTATTCTTAAAAAATAGTGGATGGCCAGAAGGAAGGAAAAGTCCTGATGATTGGGGTGGGGCCAGAGCAGCTGAGGAGAGCATCCCTAAAGGTGTTTGAGGAGCTATCCAAGGTGCTGAATATTATTCATTGATTAATAATTTGGTTGCTATTTCTCCTTATCATTATAAGAACTGAGAAAGACATTTTCTAATTCATCACATAAAACCTCTAATTGCACAATAACTAAAAATTATGCATAGGCACAATGCACAGAGCCAGACTTACCCTTGACAGGTTTTTTTTTGGGAAAGCATGCTTCTACATGTATTATTGCATTGCTTATCTGAATATAAAATTCTGGTTTGGAATTCAGAATCACGCATGGCCTTTCTGGACCTATAGTAGCATTCCCTAATGTTTGCTTCCTCAAGATGTATGAAATTCAACTCCCAAAATTCTCAACAATGGCCAATGATTTCAGGAACTGAAGTCCACATATCTGAAGGCCTCCTGGGTTGGAGAAGGTTGGCCTATTCATTACTTTCACCACATCCCTGTTTGCTCTTACAAAGCAGCAAGCCCATGAGGAGTTTTGGTCAGATATTTGCAGTCCTAAGTAAAAGGGATTATATCAGATTCCCTTAGAAAAGCCTTCTCCCTTTGAAGCACAGTTTAGGAAACTATACAAAACAGTTTTTCAGTGCACCTCCTATTACTTTCTTTTGTGACTGCAAATGTTGCAGCTGGGAGACCATGACAAAGAAGGTAAGAAATGTCTCTCAAATTCCTAGGCAAGGTTAAGAGTCTTGCCTGCCTTCCTGCCTCTGCCATAGTTCCAGGTACTGAGAAGCTTCTCCCAAGGGCTGCAACAACTTTGACACATCATCCTGTAGTCAGCTTGATGTCCTCCAATTTCCACAATCTCTTGTCATTGGCTATGCAAATAGTTGGAATCCAAAACATCCAGTCACCTACTACAACAATAAAGATTATGGGGTACTTTGCTTTAAGAAAGCTGTTTCATGAAGTAACATTGTACACTTGTTTCTAAAAGCAAAGTAGCCACATTATATCACTTCATCTTGCTTTTGAGGCCTCTTCCAGCTATTGGGACAGCTGGAGGAAGATTTGAGACAACATAAAGAACATGGCCAAGGAGAATCATGTTGCTCCCTTGCATAGGTCTAATAAAGATACAGGAACTCTATATCACTTCCCTGCAAACATATTGAATGAACAGAAGAAGGAAGTAAATCCTAGCTGGTGGTTGTTAAACTGTTGGTTTTGGAACAGACAGACTAAAGTTCATCCACACTTGAATACAGAGCTCATGAGATGGTTTTAGGGGAGTCACTCTCTCAGCTCAACCTGCCCCAAAGAATGCTTACAGTGGAGATAAAATTAGAGACAACTTTCACTTAAACTATCTTGAGTTCTCAGCGTAAAGGATACATGTATATATATACATACATACATGCATGCACACACACGCGCATACACATACACACACACAATAAATAAAGCAAAAAAGGGAACCCACAATCTCTCCTTCTGAGCTGCCAAAATCCAAGTGAAGCATCTTGGCCCCATCATCTGAGGACATCTGTAGCCTCTCAAAGGGCTGCTGTAGTAGGACAACATTGGTGAGGCCCGGCTCCAGGGTGGAGATGGTGAAACCCTTGTCAATGTGGATGGACAGGGTGCAGTCCCTCCCGTTCCAGGTGCAGGCTTGGGAAAAACCAGGAAAAAATATAAACCTACTTGTTAGGGCAGGAGGCAGTAATATTTTCAAGCTGAGAGGAATGTTAATTGAGTTTAAATGTAATTCAAATTATAAATCAAATTACCATGAATATAATTACTTCCCCATGTACCAAGTTATTTTCTACTTCAATAATATAAACACTGAAGGGACCAAAAAAAAGGACTTCAATCTAAAGTATTATTACTCACTATTTGGGAGTCATAGATGATACAGAAAGTATTGGCAGCAACCAATCTACAGCATGTTTCATGATGGACTGAGTTAGCTAACTCTGTTGCCAGGACTAGCTTCTCTCGTAATGAGTTGCTCTGTCATGCTTGAAGTACCGAATTAGGAAATGTAATAAAGTTCTTGCCTAAAAACGCCTAATTCTATATTGGTGTTACAATGCAGAATTGACAAGCAGAAAAGAAATGTGTTCCAAGCAGGCAGACCCTTGCTGTCATCCCAGGTCATTAAAGTTTCTATGGCAAGCCCCAAGCATGAAGCTCATCTGCTTCCTCACCTGTTGACACTTCCTGGACACACTCAGCTGCATTGTGGCAACCATCCACCAGCATTCTTGTCCATGTGGCTAGGTCCCGGTGTGACTCCACACTAAACAGATGCGTTTCCACACCTTTCTTGGTTCCAGTCCGCAAAGCAAATGAGAGTTCTGAGTCGTACAGTAAAGAACCTTTTGATGGTCCAGAGTGCACAAGCCTAGATGGATCGGGGTGGGGGGGAAGAGTTTTAGATATAAAGTCCATCAACTGGGACTGTATATGGCTTTTTATTAAGTACAACAACAGGCTTATTGTTAGGTAAAGTGTGTAGCAACCTCCAGGAAAAAAAAAAAATTAAATCGTTTTTGAGTTTCTATTATTGACCAATCATGTGTGATAATGGCCTCTAGAGGTCACTCTTTTGCCATTATTGTAGCTCCATCAGCTCCCTCTCTTGCACTTGTACAAGAGAAATAATAATATTAGTAGTGTTAATTAGATCTCTTTTTCCTTTTCTGGCTCTCTTTTTCTTTTTCATTCATGCAGAAACACAGAGTGGCAATTAATTAATTAACTGGACTCTGATATGAAGTGCTTTGAAGTTACAAATCCAGTCTTACCCTAGCAATAAAAGACTGGCTCTTGGAAGTTATTAAAATAACTCTAGACAATTCCTTCTTTTAAAAAAAGGAAGAGACTTGATCACATTTAGAATGAGATTAACGGACTGGGAAGGACCAAACGTATGAACTAGGCCCTGAAGTGCTTGCTGAAACACTTGGAATATTTCTGGTTCTTGTGACTAGTCCTTTCTATTAGTCCTTTGCTCCTTGGATTTTGCATAATGCCCTGTTCCTACATCTTGAAGACAGAGACCCTGGCCTTTTGTTCACTGCATTTCTCTTGCTGGAAGCAATTTCACCGAGCACTTAAGGGCCTAGTTCATATGCATGGTCCTTCCCAGTCCACTAATCTCATTTCTAAATGTGATCAAGTCTCTTCCTTTTTTTAAAAAAAGGAATTGCCTAGAGTCATTTTAATAACTTCCAAGAGCCAGTCTTTTATTGCTAGATTTATTTATTTATTATTTATTATTATTTATTGCTGGATCTGCAACTTCAGAGCACTTCATATTATTCTCAGCTCCCTTCAAATAAAATTTTTACTGAAATCTCAAGATAATGAAATCTCACTTATGTACAGGATGATTGAATAGGTGGTTTTTCTTACACATTAGGGCTCGGGAGATGGGTCATTTATTTAGCTTCCTATTTAGGTTGACAAGTTACGTTCCTCTTCTGTTTTATTCAGTTTCTTGGCACAAGGTGGCAGTAAAACCTTAGAAAAGCCTCAAGGCAGCAGGACACACATACCATAGTTCTTCTAATGGAGATCTTTGCATATTTCTGATACAAGCTTCTCAGTAACAAGCTTTCCCCACCTATCCTTGATATTTACTTACCTAGGTCTGCAACTATTTAGTTACTGGTCATTGTATACATTGACACATTAAAATGGCTTATTGCTTTGAATAATTTACAAACATGAAGCATAGGAACATTGACTAACACTGACTATCCTTTGGGGCCTCTAGCTGGTGGTGACTGTCAAGGGCAGAAGGTCTTCTAGCTTTACCTGAAGATTCCAGAGATAAATCTTGGCAGAATGAATGTTCAAAATAGATAAACTGAACAGGTGAGTGCAAATAATTTTTGGGAGCTTTGCTTGTTGCAGCTCCCCACTAAGTGCATATTTGGGCTGATGGACACATATGAAATTTTGCTCACATGTTGGGAGCAGTTTCACAAAATAGTTGTTGGGTGGAGCAAACAGTGATGCTCTTCCCTGCCATTCACTATAGCTCTCCAGCTTATATTTGTCTCTCTTTTTTATTGTTCCAAATGCCTGGACATGTTTCCAAACAAAACACTGGACTGTAGCTACCCACCATTTAAAATTTTCAAAGATTATCTAAGATATTTAATAATGCCTGTATGGCCAAAAGGCATTTTGGAAGCATTTTAGCTTCCTTTTTTCAGTCAAAAGAATCTAAAATGATGGAATGGAATGGAATGGAACGGAACGGAACGGAACGGAACGGAACGGAACGGAACGGAACGGAACGGAACGGAACGGAACGGAACGGAACGGAACGGAACGGAACGGAACGGAACGGAACGGAACTGTATTGTATTGTATTGTATTGTATTGTATTGTATTGTATTGTATTGTATTGTATTGTATTGTATTGTATTGTATTGTATTGTATTGTATTGTATTGTATTGTATTGTATTGTATTGTATTGTATTGTATTGTATTGTATTGTATTGTATTGTATTGTATTGTATTGTATTGTATTGTATTGTATTGTATTGTATTGTATTGTATTGTATTGTATTGTATTGTATTGTATTGTATTGATAAAATAAGAGGCAGGGAAGCTGGTAAGTGCCAAAGGAGGTGTTCGTGGAGGCAGTTATGCCCATAAGTACCATGTTGCTCATCCCGGTCTGTTATGCACTGTGAATGTTCCCCCTGTATTGGAACATCCCAGTCCTACAGAATGAATGGTTTGCAACAGCATAGGAAGGAAAGTAACCTTTGCACTGATTGCCACCACAGAGACCAAGGATAGCACTCATATGGAGCGGTCTCCAAAAGCTTGTTTATAGTAGATAGAGACAGAGGTTAGCCAGAATGCTTTTACATGAAGTTGCAGTAGATCAACCTTTTATGATTTTCTGACCCCAATCGTATTTTAACAGAAAACATTTCGCTACACAACCTCCCTCTTTCACTGTGCTCCGCCTCTAAGGCAGTTGCAATGTGAGGATCAGAAAGGCTGGGTAGTATCTCATTAAAGAGGGAATATTCCCTGGAGCAGAGATGCTGTAACCCAGCCCTACTCAAAAAGTAACTTTTCCAAAATACCTTTCCCAGGTGGAAAAAGAGCAGCATCCCTAAGCCAAACTGCTGTCATTTGTACTTACCTGGTAGCTATAAGAGGGAATCTGTGGGTTGGCTTGTTCAGAGCATCTCTGTTTTGGGGGAGACTGCTGTAGAAAAGAAGCTCCTTCTCTGTGAGAATGGCAAGGATGTTCTTCGTTCCATCACCTGGGAGCTGCAAATAAGAATGTAAAATGTGCAGCTGTCAGGATGGCAGCCAAGTTGACATATGCCCCTGGAAAATGCACACTAGGAATGGAGGCGATGTTCTTGCTGGCATCTTGTACAATGTGTATTTGAATATAGCATGGTATATAGGTATGTTGGAGGGACAAGTACCCGAACTGCCTGACAACACGGTCAAAGGAATTCACTGAGTGGCATGGAATCCTCCTGTTTCTATTCTTCTTCTACCCAGATGGTTACATTTTGGTTATGAGATCTTTCTAGACACACAGAAAGCTACTGAGTCAGACCATCTGGCCTAATAACAGCTATAGAAAATGATAAATGCTTTCTTGAGCTTCATACAAAGGCCTTTCTCAGCTATACCTCAGATGCTAGGAAGTGAACATGAAACTCAGAGGCATGCAAAATATATACTATGATAATGAGACACACTCCAGCAAAAAGAACCCTGGCTTATCATCACTAACAAATGTCCATATGTTCCCACCTTCAAATGAACAGAAACTGCACTATCAGTAATTGGGGTTGGAGAGGGTCTAGAAGCTACAAAAAGGAGATTTGCAGGCAAGCTTCATGTTGCTAACCCCTGCCTTGGGATGCTTTCGTCTTCCCTGAACAGTGAATAATTGTAAATATCTTTTTCTCATGAGAATCAGTGCAAATCAAACTAGGAAGCCTACTCCTACCTGTTCTGTGATGTGAGCCATCCAATGTGCTTGATGTCTCTGTTTCCTGCAATGCCAATTCCTGATTGTAAGGCCTTCAGCTCCTCTTTGACTCTTGGCAACAGAATGCTTATATTGCTGTGAATAGCGTTGAACCAAGCCTGGGCAGATGCTTCCTCTTTTGCTCGAAGGAACAAGGGGATCCGTCCATCTGCTGAGCACACTTCTAGGTACCTGCAAGATGAATTTTCGTTAATACAAGACTGAAATGTGGGGAGCCAAAATGCAAGCTGTTGTCATAACAAATACCCTGTACTTTTTCTGCATTTCCAGTTGCAGAACCTTTGTGTAGATAGTTCATGTTCACACAGGCTCATAATTTTTGGTATATCAATGATCTCACCCACATACCCCCCTACTTCTTCAGGAAGCAGAGGATCAGATCATCTTTATATAGCATTATACAGCTGCAGAGCTTTTGCTTTCTAAAGTCTGTGGTTTGGATGCAATACATCTATAGCTGTTTTAGGCTCAATCCCAGCAAGATGGAAGGTTATGGGTTTGGAAGCCATCTGATTCCAGAAAAATACCATCTTTAGTTCTGGACAGGGTCACACTCCCCTATATGGAACTGGCACATAATTGGGGGGCCTCAGAGACTCACAGTTCCTGCTCACTGAGCATATTACACTCCTTGTTGTGTGCCAGCTATGACCCTGCCTAGAATGGAAAGGATCTTTACAGTCAGTCATTCCTTGGTCATTGCTCAACTGGACTATTTACAATGCACTCTTCATACAGCTGCCCTTGAAGAGTATTCAGAAGAGTGGATCAGAATGTAGCACTTTGAATGGTCATGGGTACTTCCTGATTTGTCTATGTAACACCACTACTTTGGCATTCTCAGCAATTACCCCACATTCATGGAACAGCATTCCTCCAGATAGCCAGATGGCTCCTGCTTGGTTGTGGGGTTCAGAAAGACCATTAAATGTGGTTATTCCAGCAGGTCTTGGCTGTCAGAATGTTGTGATGTTGTTCTCTCTAACAGTGAAATTTCTTGGGTTAACTGATTAATATTCCTGGTGCTTTTGTATTTTATTGTATATTTGCAAATGTCTGGATGTACACTGTTCAGAGTTTTTTGGGACTAGAGTGGCCTATAAGCACAGTAAAATAAGTAAATAAAATAGATCTATGTAGAGAATAAGGAAGTTGACCTTTTTGAAAATATGCAAGTACTGTTGTCTTGGCAAAAGAGGCTGAAAAGTCCTGAGAGACAAGATAAAATTAAGAAGTGACTGAGGCAGATGCCTCCCTGATTCACTGGGAGGTATAAGAAGGAGGGGAGGTATAGCACAATCAGACTTGCAAGGTTCTGTTGTTATAGCCAATCTTAATAAAAGTAGTTCTAGTCTTCCTGTGGAGTTGATTTCCTGGTCTGGTCTACCTAGTGGGGCTGACAATCTATCTATGGCCCCTCTGACAATCCCAGTATTCTTTTAGGACCCATATTTAGCCCAGTTGTGTTTGTACTGTGGAGGGTATCCATACCACTATATTAATGTTATCCACTTAGGACATCTCATTTTCTTCTCCAAATGAGAAGGAATGACAGCTCATGTTGACTGCTCAAAGCACTTTAATAGTAGCCTTTTAACCTCTTTAAATCATGCCACTATCTTTTGAGGGAGATGGGTGGTGATGAACTTTGAAATATAAATAATAAAATAAATAATCATCCCCATATTGTTGAGGCTGAAAGAAGGATGACTAGTGACTTCTGAATTATGAATGTCTGTAATTACATTGTTCACCTTTTCACCAGAGATGCTTAGTGGCGGTTGCCTGATGTCTTAGTATTAGGATAATACCATGATCGTAGTTTACTCAGAAGGACACTTTTTAATACAAATATATAATCTGTCTAGTGCATTCTGGGTTGTGTGAATATGCAAATCCACACACCCTTGCATGCATGCATTCAATTGTTGATGTATGCTTTATCACTAATTTATAGGATAGTGAGAAATGTCAGTTGTAATCAAGATATTGTGCTATATGAGGTTTACATATAGAAAGAGACATCCAAGAATACTGTATAATTACATGTCAGACTCAGATCCCATCATTTCTGATCATGAATTATGCTGGCTGGGATTGATGGGAGTTTGAGTCCCCACTATCCTTGTAATACCATTCCCATACTTTCCCCAACAGATAGCTCCTTCAAGAATAATGCCCTGACTGATCATTGGGTTACCTGTTTTCTAGATCATTTGGAAGACACTTCCTTGATATATAGCACATTTTTAAGGGGACATTCTTCCCTTCCTTGAGGTCTTGTAGGGAAAGAGTTGGAGAAGCTTGCTTCTGAAAGCCTGGTGAAGAATCCCAACTTACAGTTGCACCAGTTGAGGAATTCTTAAAATAAGGAGAGATTTCCTTCATGTATTTGACTGGAATAGGGAAAAACAACATGAAACATTCAGTAAGCGATTCAATAAGTCCCAGTCCTACTTGAAGATCAGTGAGCCATAAACAGGGAACTGTTCTGTAACATTTAATACCTGGATAGCAGATTATACGCAGGAAGCTTACCTGGTCATAATCTTCCCCATTATGGTGAGATGAACTGCATTTTATGTATCAGTTCTATGCTTTTTATAAATCAGTATAAAATTATACAAAGGTCTTCTATTTGCAAGATTATTTTTGCTTTTTCATGGAACATTAGTGATCACCCTATCTGATGCTCTACACATAAATTAAAGCAGCCACTAACAAAAGCTGAGTTCACAGGCAGTGGGAAAAACAAACAATGTGATCACCATAGACAAGGCAAGCCGCAGTGAAAGATTCATCACCACCTTTTCTTGAGATACCTCCTTGGGTTATTCAGTTCCCAGACAGCATGAGCCTTTAAATAACCAATGTCTCTCTCCATTTCCAAATGTACGAACTATGGTCACTTGTGTTTTTTGGTGAGATAGATATAACAAGCACCACCAATGGCTGTAGTTTGAAATACATTTGAAACTGCATGTAAATATGTTCTAGACATACATATACAGAGCCAGTTTGGTGTAGTGGTTAAGGCATAGGCTAGAAACCAGGAAACTGTGAGTTCTAGTCTCGCCTTAGGCATGAAGCCAGCTGGGTGACCTTGGGCCAGTCACTTCTCTCAGCCCTAGGAAGAAGACAGTGGCAAACCACTTCAAAAAAACCTTGCCAAGAAAACTTCAGAAACCAGTCCAAGCCGTCACCAGGACTCAAGACTGTAACAAAACAAAACAAAAAAGGAAAAAAAAGTCATATGTATATAAACCGCTTTTAGTCTTAGACAATGAAATAAAAATAGTAAGAAAAATAAGAAAAGAAATACAGAAATAGGTATAGCCTAAGCACATGTAGACAAGAACAGCAATTTTTAAAAATGATAAACTTTTGTGATGTACTGTAAATCAGATTCCAAAATCTAACATTCAAGGTTTTCCTTCTAATAATGATATAATTCTCCTAAAATAGTAAAAGCAGGTTAACGTGGGTTTTTTAAAATGATATTTTATTGGATAAACAGGGGGCCCGAACACATGATAATTCAAACGTCAAAACAGTCAAGAAATACTTGGGACACATACTTTTTGAAGATTTGTATAGGAAACATACACACACACCCTTTTTACTAGTAGAAACCACAAACATTTCTTGATGGCTACTAAAAGCTCAGGCAGAAGGTTGCCAGCCATCTAACTTCCCTGTTAGTTCCCTGGTTGCCAGCCATCTAAATTCCAAAGGCTGATGATCTCAGCTGATGGGGAATCTCATGGAGGAACAACCAGTACCAAGAATGTGGTACCCAAGAGTAGTGGTGGTAGTAGTAGTAGTAGTAGTATTACACTTATGTGCTGCCTGACTTCCAGTGATTCTGGACGGTTGAAAGAGTAAGCTTTCAAGGATATATTGGATTGTCCAAATAGCAAACTGGCAATTGGTGGAGAGCTTTAAGAAATTCAGAGTCTTGTCTCTCTTGTTGAGACACAGTTCTTGGCAGCCACACACTGGACTAATTGAAGTTTCTGAATTCCTTCTGAAGATAGATCCAAATATAACACACAGAAAAGTAAAGAATCCAAAGTGGGTGTGGGACGACTGCTGCTTGAACCGACACAGTAGGTATAGATGCCATTCTTCCCAGGTTTAACTCAAGCATTAACAAATAAGCCTGCACTTAGCAACGAACTTTTTGCAGCCCTATGGTGGCCTGATTATTGCAGAGTGACTTTTCTAGTAGCAGCATGCTCAGTGAATCAATCACACCATGACTTTATCACATGCCAAAAAACTCTCAGCACAGATCTACTCAAACCCACATTCTCAAAATGCCAATATCATTATGCAAATACACCAGATGGTAACTAACCCCAAGCCTTTCTCTTTCACTTTAGGCCAAATCCAATATTGATACAAAAAATAAAATAAAATAAATTTGTGTCCCAAGTTGCTGCTTCTACTGGGAATGCTTCATTAAACGTATTCAGCCCAGTTTCTTCCCCTTTTTTACTTGGTGACATCCTCTTCAGAATAGTCACCCTTCTTATCAGATATTCTTCTGATGTGTTTTAAAATGGAGTTTGTTTTCCTTAAATTGCCTATGTGCTTATGGACCAGGAATATACATTTCTGGTATGTGTATGTGCGATACACTCTTCATTTCACAAGGTTTCAATACACCCTTTTGTATTAGCATGTTCTTTGAACTAAGTGGATATCTGGCATGTTTTGCAGGTGTTATTTTTGTGACAGGAGGGATGGAAACTTGTTGTTTCAATGAAAACTATTTCAAAGTAGGCTTAGCGTTCCAGATCTTGTGTGAGGTTGGACCCTGAAGCTCATCCTCATCCTCATCCTCAACATACTATTTTTGTGATTGGTGCACCCTCCAGCAGCCACTTAAAGTGATTGAGTGTAGCAGAGAAACTGGCCAAAATTTGACAGTATGCTAACCAGATCACATTTTTTACACATGTTCCCAGCATGATGGATAAAAATGCCCACCTATACAAGCTGTTTTCTGACTGCCAGCCAGCAGGCAGTGGAAAGACACTGGGATGCCAGCCAACATCACACTGAGTGCAGCCTTATGGGAACCTCTGTCATTGCAATGGGCAGCTGAACAGTTGATATAAAGGAATGAAAAATAGTTTATGTATGCAAAGCTACATACTTCTGTACTTATTATTCAGCAGAAATGGGATATTCAGAGAAAACTATCCATCACACATTTGCAGGAATGAAACTTGTTGTATACTGGCTAAGAGATTAGGTGACAGACAAGAAATCAAAGAACAGTGACAATATCTGGACTCAAAGACTTTCAAGGAGCAATGGAGGGAATTACCCTTGAGAAAAGAAGACTGGGTGAAGCACTTGCAAAGGGATATTATGCAAAGAATGCTGCACCATTTCTCTGTTGTTCTAGAATAAGGACCTTAGGTTATAGGAAAGCAGATTTTTTTCAATTTCTGAACTTTGATGGAGTTGGATTCAATGAACTAATAGGCCCCTTCCAGCTCTGTGGTTCTGTAATAATCCCACTGATGGAAACTGCTCTAGAAGAAATGAGTTAGCTATAGAGAAGCTACATTCTCCTGGTATCTTCTGCACCAAGGGCAAAAATACTCATACAGCTAGTAAAAATGTCAAGGAGAAAACATACAATGTGATTTGAACATTATAAAATGCTGGATAAACGCTATGATTATAATTATTACTGTTATTTGCAGTTCCTCAGGGACAGATTTAAAGTTATGATTACAAGACATACAGCATATGGAAATACGAGAAGACAAATCAATGTGTGTGTTTCAGGTAGGGCTTAAGTGACAGAGCATCCATATATTGAAAACTGATACTCCACCAGCTGCCTTAACTGAGTTCCCAAGAATTTTTTCAGAAGCTTCTCCAAAGGCTGAAGAGGCAAGCTGAGCTTTAAGCCAAGGTGAGAATTCTGGCTTGCCTTTTCAGCAGTGAACGTCAAAAAACAAAAAACAGGATTGGCTGCATCCGTGTTTCTTTCCTACAGATGCACATTTATAGCTGTTCTAAATTACAGTGAAAAAGTTACAGGCAAAGGTATGAGGCACAGACAACTCATTGTCCATCAGCAAGGCAAATGACATGTAGTTTATTTCATGAATTGAAATTATTTCATTGCAGCAGATACTAAATAATTAAACCCAAAGTATGCAATAAATTATGAACATTTTATTCAGGCTTGTTTTTTCTCAAAGAGAAGAATCTGCATTCAAGTCCCAACACAGAAAACTTCAAAAAATGTAATCTGTTTGCTCAATAATCATAAAATATGTGAAAATTGGAAAAGATGTTATAGTTTATATTAGTTTTGGATCCTAAGACTGGTATTCATTTTGTAAATTATTTTGTGACCTGTATTCCTTTTCAAGATTACAGAAGAACTGATTCATTGTTGCTGTTTTCTGTATTTTCATGCCTGTTTCCCAAATCATATGGCCCTGCACTCTGTACTTCATGGAGTCTTTTTGTTATTAATGAAAATATTCTTTAACAAAATAATAATAGCCAAAATGAAATGCAAACAAACAAAAATGCCACCAGACGCCCAAAATCTGTAAACTTAAGAGTGGAAACAATGGTCCATCTGAAGTAGAGCCAGCCTTCCTGGAGGTCTGAAGTTTCTAGTGGCAAACAATGTCACAGCATCTCTCTGTGGGGAAGGGGGACTGGGCCTGCTTTAACTAAGTAATAATATCCATTTCTGAAGTGGTCAGTCTTTGGCCAGTGACTCAGGCTTTCCTCAAATTAACTCAAATGCTTCCATGTGTAGGCATTTCCTTTAGAGATGCAAAGCTTCTCTAATGCCAATAGTCTCTCCCCCTTGCCCCCAAATCCAATCTGCTTGGAGTTCAGGCTGCAGGGTTTTTTGTCGTCTTCTTTTTTTTTTTTTGTACACAAAAAGGGGCATTAAGCACACAGCAAACATGGGTGTCAACATTTTCAGCCCCATCCCTTCCAGGGACATCTCTTCATCTCTGTTACATCCCTGGCCCTTGGATAAACTAAAGGAAAAAATAACAGTGATTAAAATAATGCAGCTCCCGGTGAAAACCAAAAGTTTGCCATCCCTGCAATTGGCAAACTGGGGCAAATAGGCAGTTCGTTTATTTGTTTGTTTATTTATTTAATCAATTCATATAGCTGCCCATCTCAGTACATGACTCTGGGCAGCTCACAATATTAAAACAAATACAAATACTGTACATACAAATACAAAATAAAAAGAGAAATAAAACATACAGCAGCTGGAAAAATCAGTAAAAGCCCTCAACATAGCCAGGAAATGGGCTCCATCACATACTCAGGGCCCCTGGCTCGAGCACAGAACCAGGTCTTCAAGGCCCTGCAGAAGGTCAGCAGTGTGGGGGCCAACCTAATCTCTGGAGGGATGATGTTCCAGAGGGTGAGTGCCACAGCAGAAAAGGCTCTCTTTCTGGGCCCTGCCAGCTGACACTCCGTGGCTGATGGTATCTGCAGCATGCTCCTCCTCGGATTGGATAGGATGGGTAGAAACAACTGGGAAGAGATGGTCCTGTAGGTTACCTGGCCCAAATCCTGTAGGGCTTTAAAGGTGACAACCAGCACCTTGAATTGCACCCAGAAGCAAACTGGTAACCAATGCAGCTCACGAAGTAGTAGTGTCACATGCAGAAAATAACTAGTGCCACTATCTGCCCACGCTGCCACATTTTGCACCAGCTGAAGCTTCTAAATGCTCTTCAAGGCAGCCCAATGTGAAGCATGTTGCAGTAGTCCAATGAAGAGGTCACAGGGGCATGAGTGACTGTAAGCGGGGCCTCCCATTCCAGGAACAGGCACAACTGATGCACAACACAATTGCTCTGAAAGTTGCTCTGAAAGGATAACAAGCTATTAGTTACTTAATTGTAAATGCTTTATTTTACTGTCTGAGAGGGAAAGAGGCACTTAAGACCTGTTGGCTTTTACAGAGGGTGGCAAAATAACTTGATCCATCTTCATATTATCTGTCTTTTACTTTGGGATATGGTGGGAGACGGTATGTTATTTGTGCTCTGCTTCATGTAGCAAAATGACTGGGTCTCTCTTGAACTCAGGTTACTCTGTGCCCTGAGAAAGAATACATACGGAAACCATGCCGCTGACAATGATCTAATGCCAGATTAGAAGAAAAAAAAATTATTAACAGCTAATATTGTTATATTGCACACATAATGTTGCAACCTTGTGTGTTACTCATGTCCATTCAAATGTTTAACAGAAAACAAATACACATGGAAATGTATGATCTTTTTAAAACAAACAAACAAACAGAGTTTGGATTCTACTGGCCTTGGAGTCAGAACCCTTTGGGATCTGTTATACAGGACTTGTCCTTGGTTAATGCCCATCATTTGGAATTGCTTCTGTTCAGAGATGTCTATGAAGTTCCTACTGCATGCATGAATAAGACTGTGGCAACTGATCATCAATCTTTCAGTTCTTGAAATATGAACTTAATTACAGCCAAGATACACCAGTGATGTCAGAAATATCCCAAAAAACAGATGCCCCAAGGCTGTGGGGGATCTTTGGGAAAAGTATCAACTTCTCTATTAGTTGGAGGACTAATTTGATCTCACTTTTTTAAAGTGTACAAACTTATTCTGGATGGAAACATACACACACCATTTTGTGTTCCCAGCAGAACATTCTACTTTGGCATATTGCTCTCATGTTCAGAAGCAACTTGCCAATAATAATTTTATTCCTTCCCCCTCAAGCCATGTCTCTCATACATACTGGAGAATTGTTCACTAGAACTTGGCAAAAGTTACTTGTAATTCCTTTTCAAAACCTGCTGAGCAGCATCACTTTGCTGGAATATCAATATACCACTCCCCAAACAGGTTTGTAAGGCCCACTATTACTCACTTCTTTAAAAACTCTTGTGCATATAGAATTATTGTTTTCAACGACATGCAGAGTTTTGTTAAAACAGACAAAAAATCATGGAGTTGAGAGAGGCCATCGGGTCACTATCTCCCTCTGTGCTGGAATCCAAACCAAACATGGCTGTCCAACCACTGCTTGAAGACATCCAGTTAAGCTGAGCTTACCATCTCTGTGTATAATTGAGCCCACTGTCAAATTACTCATACTCTTATTATTTTTTTCTTAATAGTCAATCAAAATCTGCCTTGCTATGTCTTTAGAAATTTATTCTTGACCTACATTCATTTGTTGAGTCATCTATTGAGATGGGTGGCTGCAGAAATCAAATTAATCAATTAATTAATTCTAGCATGATAGAGATGCATATGAAAATAATGGATAATTAAAGTTGATAGCCATATTAGAAGGACCCATTATCTTTCCTTAAGAAAACTTAAAATCTCCCCAAATTGGGCCAATTTATCCCATTGGTGAAATTAAGGTTAAAATTGAATGTTTCAAGCTTTTGCAAGACTTAAGGCATATATTACATCCCTTAACTCACCCTCCCCAAACCAAAATATCTTGGTCATGCCCACTTCAGTGGCACGATGTTATCACCATTTCCTATGACCTTTAAAGAAGGAAAAAAGGCAGCCATTTTACTACAAAAGGAGGAATGAGAACAGGAGGAGGAGAAGGAAGGTCACAGTGATACGGCTTCCTTTCAGTTGCTGTTAGCTGACTTATCCTCTCTTGAAAGAATCAGCCTGTGGGGAGGTGTGAAAGAATACCTGTCTGTGGGATATAATTGAAGCATGAACAGCAAGTAAGGCTGTGGACCACGAGAGAGATGACTGCACAATCAAATACATAACACAAAACACACCGCTTTTCTTCCTGATAACTAAAGTTAAGCAGATCAGTCCAGCATTTCCCCAATGATGCCTTCATTGAAATGGTCGTCTCTGTTGAGAAGTGAAGTGAATTTCTTTTCCATCCAGCTGAGTGAGAGGTTTTAAACAGGCAGAAGGAAGTCTGAAGAACAGCAGCCTTTGCCTAGCTATTTTTTTCTTTTTGAGTGGTCATGGGGATTGGATTAAATCAATGGAGATGAATAATGGCATCCTTAAAGTTGGGACTGCTAAGGCAGCTCACTGCAAGGTCAGAGAACATTTGGCTTAGTGAAAGATAGCAATGAAGCCAACCCATACCACCTAGTGAACACTGTAACTGCAAACCATTTGGAAGATATACTTCTGCCTATAAAACTATAGATATATAGATATATCTGTTCCCAATGAGTGCTCATTTCAAGTTTGTATCAACATATGTCTCCACTTCAAAGTTGAAGATGCTCTGTGGGGAATTTGCATTAACAAGCAACTTGCTCATTTGATGTGCAATGTGAAACTCTGTTAAGCGTAGCCCTTGCATTCCTTAGCTGTACCACACTGTTTCATCTTTTGGCACTCTTAGGCATGAAAAGCAATTATTGGCTTATCCTGAGGCAACAATTAATTAAATGCCACTCATCCCAATCCTGTTCTTACTGTCCTGTATTTCACCTTTGCCTCCTTCAAGTTTGATTTATATTACTCAATCGCCTTCATCCTGTCTTCAGAAATTCCTTGAAGAGGTTTCGTTAAACATGGGATTCACAACCTACTGCCTATGAGGGGAAACCAGGGTATAAATACAGTTGCACACTGATTCAGGGATCCTTTCTGTTGTGCATTCAACAAGAGTGTGATCAACAGGCCTTAACAGTTGGAAACACTTCTCTCCCTCCCCAGAAAAGCTTTACCTACTAATTTCGGAAGATCAAGCTGTCCCTAGAGTTCTTGGCATTCTAACTCTAAAACCAACTGAGGCTTTTCTGTTCTCTAGCACAGTCTTAGACTGAACATCTTGCTCATCAATGGAAAGACTTGGTAGAAAAGAGGAAGGTCACTCTGTCCCTCTTCTACCGGCTTCCTAGTCTCATAGACAGGTATTATATTTGTAATCATATGTTAACTTTTTGCGCTTATTTATAAAGCTGTGCTTGTGATTTTACTGACAGTTACCTGGGACTGGAAAGACAAAGAATGGCACAGTCTTTTCTCATGCAACAGGCAGAGGATCAAGAGCTGTGGGGAGACTGAATCCACTTCCTCCAAGGGATATGATCAAGGGGAAGCCACTCTGACCCATTACATTGGGCAAAGAATGGAAGAATGGGGAAGCCCCGGGCCTGGAAAGAGCAAGAACAATGCAATCTGGTCTCATCCTTCAGTAACATGACCAAGGACCTTCAACTGCCATTCAAGGAAAGATTAGTTTGGTCCAAAATGGATATAAAAGTTGGTTTACCTCTTGCCAATACATTCTGGCATTCAAGTTCAGTCCCTCTGGTTCATTCCTCTCCTCTTCTCTACCTTAGCTTTTTAGTTTGTGTAAGCCTGAGGGCAGAGCCTGTCTCTCTTTGACTTATGCAGGCCCCTCTAAGAAGACAACAATCAGAAAGACAGGATAAAACACCACAAATCAATAAGCAGGAATCACGAAGAATTTATTTCCTTCATTTATGGGTTTCTTTCAGGCAGAACCTTTCTGCCTGGGATTCTAGAGAGGCTTTGGGGCTCCACCTTTGGAAAGGAGAATGGCAGACTAACTTCATGCACTTAACCAGAGAATGTAACCTTCTATAAAAGGATAATGCCACTGCTTGCAGAAAGCTGCGGCTGCTGCTGTATTGAGTTTCACAACTGAAGCCTCTGGTCCCAGAGCCTGGGTGGGACCAGAGCCTGGGAGAGGAAAAACCATGGGTAGGTGAGGGAGGGAGCCTCACGTCCTGTGCCATTAGCTATAAATAGCACCCTCCCTCTTTCAGACATTTGATCTTCCCTCTGATTTCTTCCCAAGTCATTAATCCAAGCAGACAGGGCTTGTCAATGATGATTATAGTACTCAGAAAGTAACTGGATTTTTTAAAAAAATGATTAATAGGAAAAATTATAGAACAGGGTTAGAATCATAAACTAACATTTTACATCTTTTCAAATAAATTGTTCAAGAAGAAGAAAATGATCTAGCTGAATACCTCATAAATCAGAGTCTAACAACAATATACTAGCAAAATCAGGTAAGTTGTGTAACAAGATTCAATTTTTCATGCAAAAGTCTATTAAGGGAGAAAACAGGAGAGGCAGAACACAATATTCCAACAAAACTATACTGTTAGGACAGTGAATGCAAATGTCACAATGGCTTCCCTGAACTTTTGCCTACATATCTTACCTACCTAAATCAGGGGATCTAGAGAAATCACTGGACAGAGAGGACTGAAACTAGAATGAGAACTTAAGAAGTATTGATGGATCCCCCAGCAGTTTCTTCGTAGCTGTAACCAATCAAATCCACTGAAAATCACTAGCAAGCAAGGAAGGTGATGAATGTCTTCCAATGCTTAGAGGCCCAATATTTTTGAAAGCAGAGACACTGTGTCATTAATCACTTTGTCCAGAAAGTCTGAGAGTTTCTACTACATTTTTTCTCAAATACTGCTGCACATCATGGATCAGCAACTTCTTTAGTTCTCATGATTTGCTTTGGATACTCCATCCCTACCCTACTACCAATAAGCACTTGAAATCTCATGTCAGTCTCAGAAGATCTTATGTGTAAACCCCCAAACCTCATGAGTTCTCACCTAATCACTAAATTCTCAGCAGATTAGTCAGCCTTGGCAAATTTTAGCCATTTTAATATTTTAAAATTATTTTTATTTAAAGTTGTGCTGTCATGACTGCTTCCAAGAACACACACACATGGTATTCAGCAGCATCCCAATAATTATTCTAAGCTAGAATGGTAGGCTCCAGGTCATAAATCATCTCAGTCCATCTGGATATTCCACTGTTAATATGAATAGGAAACTGGGCCCACTCCTGATTTACTGAATAACAGCATCAAACCTTTGGACTATCCATGATCAACATTTAAAAATAAGGCTGTAAGAGAAACCCAACACTGAAATTCAGAATGTGGCCTGATGTCTTATAAACTAAACTGAATTGCAATGCAAATATGAATGTCTGCCTTCCCATTCATTAATATTTTATCTGAAAACTCAAAAGCATTTCTCAGAAGCTTTTTCAAAAGTAAGCTAAAATTGACATCTCTGTTCACTTCTTCATCTAGCCTTTTCTCAATCTGTCATCCTCCTTAAGCATTGGGAATAGCAGTCCCTAATAAAGCTAAAGAGGGACCTTAATCATTCAGTGACTGGTCTGCAATGAGCTTTATCACTAGCAGAGAGCTCAGCAACATTCATTGACATTATTAAACAAAAAGTGTGGGCTTCCTTAACACCAGATGCCAAAGATTTAAAATAGGCTATAAAAACATACTTTTTAAAGCAACTGAATGGAAGCCCTATTGTCAATGTTATGGATTTACTTCTCCACCCACATAAAAATATGCTGCAAAGCCTATGATGATATATATTCATTTTCATTTTGTGAAAATGGCCAATCATAGCATTTTTTAAAGTTCCACTGGAAAACACAGATATAAATTGATTCAGAGTTTTCCCCCAAGATTGTCTTTAATCATTCTTCTTCTCATTGGCTTGCAATGGGAAGACCTGGCAAATGCGTAACAGTAGACTCTGTAAGAGGAGATAAACAGGCAGTGAAAAGAAAGACCAGTACTCAGTACCTTTAATATACAGAAGTGCTTGTTTGCCAAAGGATGTCCAGAATTCCAGGGGTTGGCTGCTTTAGGGCTAGAACTGAAAATCCATCACTGCCAAGGTTAATGAGGTCATCATGCAAATGCCAAATTTAAGTACTTGCATCATATGTTTTGATTCAAGCATGTAACTGCAGCATTGTATGATGAATCATAAGATTTGTTACAGACTAATTTGAAAATCCTCATTTAATTATATTTATAATGTGCTTCCCTGTTTATCTATAATATATATATTATATATATATATATATATACATATACATATATATATTCCCATTTAAAAGTACAAAATTATGATATTAATGGACACTAGGAAATCCAGATCAAAATATTAGAAGGATTGTATTGGCCATGCTGTAGTTTTGACACTGGAAAATTTTGCAGTACAGAAAGAGATAATCACAGAAAGAGAGATGTATACAGACAAGAATTTATTTGAACCTGAAGAAAGGGTAGTGATGCATGGACACATTTTTCCTGTCTTGCTTTGATAAAAGAGAGACAATTTTAAAGGACCAATAAGCCATTACATCATTATAATATGACCAAGTTTTAACTGCGATAGCAGTCTCAGTATTTCGGTCATAGTATTTCATATGTCCTTCCTATTCTATTACAGCTAGAACATGCTTCTATATTTAGAGCAGAAATGAGCAACCGGTGGCTCTCCAGATATTTAGAGCTCAGCTGCCATAAGCCTTAGCAGGAGTCAATGGACAAGAATCCTAGGAGCTGCAATCCAGAACATACAGAATGTACCAAGTGGCTACTCCTGTTTGAAGTAGCAAGATGTACTACATGTCCTGTATTTCTGCTGTATTTCTTTCTACTTTTATGAAGCATATCTTATGAAATTGAAACTCGAATGCCAGTGTGTGTGTGTGTGAGTGTGCACGTGCATATGTAGGGAGGAGAGTCATACAATGTAAGATTTTGAGAGACACAAAATACACGGCTTTCCTTTATCATAAAAACACTACAGTGGCTCCAACACACCATTTAACTATTTCATCTGATAACCAAATTATCGGATGAAAAGCTCTCAGAACTCAAAAGCTTGCAGCAAGTTTTTGTAACATTGTTCAGCCTAATATATAACCTCTATGAAGAAGTACCTTCTTTTTCTTAATGGTCGGGGTCACAATTGCTTTTCTTGAGTTTGAGAGTCTCTGGTGAGATATGCCATCTGTACCATTCCCACTAACAGTGACAAAGCTCTACTCTGGATAAGAAGCATGAAATATCAACAAGGCCCTGCCTGTTGTTTCTTCTGTCATCCATATCTAATGGCATGTGCATTTTACATGTGAACACAGTAAGAAATCAGAACTTTGACTTTAGTTGCTTTGTGAGAAAGCTAGCCCAATGCCTATCAACTATACAGGAAGTCCTTGCTTAACGACCTTAATTAGGACTGGCAACTCCATCACTAAGTGAAGCAGTTGTTAAGTGAAACATCATGTAACCACCCTGCTTAGTGATGGCAGTTCGGCAGTCCTGGCTGTGGTTGCTAAGTGAATCATGGTTGTTAAGAGAGACGTCACATGACCACAACTTGCAACTTCCTACCAGCTTCCCCATTGACTTTGCTTGTGGGAAGCCAGCTGGGAAGCTTACTAATGGCAATCACGTGACTGTGGGACACTGCGACCATTGTAAGTGCAAAATGGTTGCCAAGTGCCCAGATTGTGATCACGTGACAGCAGGTATGTTGCAACAGCTGTAAGTGCAAGGACTGGTCATAAGTAACTTTTTTCAGCACTGTTGTAACTTCAAACAGTTGCTAAATGAATAGTCGTATTACCCATAATAGATTTTGGTGTGTGTGTTTTTTTTGACAGCCAAACTTTGGCAAAATAACGAGGTGGGGATGGAAGGCACTGAAAAACAGTTTAGGAGTACAGATGCAGCAGGTAAGCTAAGGTTTTTCAGAGCCTCAGATGCAAAAATCTCTGTTCTTCCTCCCATTCGGCACCCTAGACAAACAATGAAAAGTCCTCCTGGATCTTCTGTTGCTCTTATCAAACTTGCTGGCTTTGCATAGATGGATTCCAAGGAGGCCCAGCATCCGCCCCTGGAACATACCTACAGGCCAGGAAGTCAGTGAAGTTGCCCTCTGGCTGCCTTTAGCCAAATAAATTCTGAGGGAATTAAGAGATTAATGGACAAGAGTTGATGGCAGACTGCAGCATAATTGGATTTCAGCAAAGCATTCAAATCAATGCTTCACGAAATCTTAATTGAAAAACTAATTGAGATTGGCCTGGATAAAAAAATTGCTATGTGAGCAGTGCAGAGAGTAAGTATGATAACTCTATACTGTAGGTAGCAAGCTACCCACTGAAGACATGAGGGCCACTCAGGTATTCTTAAGACCATATCCATGTGGCATTGGAATAAACAGTGGGGAAGACAGCTTTCATTCAATGGCAGGATTTACTGAAGCACAAAAAGAATCTCACAAAAAAACAAGAAGAATTAATAGAAGGCAATGAAAATTGACATACATAAATAGTGAGTTGGTTTGGCACTGTAAAGGAATGAGAGACAGGACTTATGTGGAAAGCAACAGCAAAGGGATTATCTGGCAAATGAAACTGGAATTTATTAGAAATAGCATGAGGAAGAAGGAAGAAGTGGGGGGGAGGGAGAAAAAGAGAAAGAGATCAGAGTCACTGATAAGTAGAAACAATGTTCTGGCATTGAAAGTAATGACGTAAAACAACTTAAGAGTGTTAAGTGAAAACTATCATTTTTAACATTTCAAGACAGATAAACCAAAAGATTCTATAAGCATACAACTTGCCATATATGGAGAACTGATGGAGATGAAATCATTCATTATTTGTGCTTTAACTATGGAAAGTGAGTGGTAAACTTGGACAAACTCTCCATTCTCATTAAAATTGATTTTGTTTCATCCACATTCCTATGTTCCAGGAGAATGGTCTCTTTTCCAGTAATAACACAGGGACAACTGCTTAAAATAAGGGTGAGGACCAGTGGCCTTCTAGGTGGTGCTAACTAAATTCTTAGCAGCACCCAAAAGCAACATCTTTGCTGAAGAATGCTGTGAGTTGGAACTGAACAGCATCTGGACAGTTAGTTTCCCACCCTTACTATAAAGTCATCCCCTGGAGTGAAGAAAGTTTGCTGTTCTGGGGGGTAGCTCTTCTGGGGCTCCTTGGGTCTTGATTCTCATCAGAGGCCCAAGTGACTACTGTGGCCAGAAGTGCCCATTGCCAACTGTGGTTGGTATACCTACTATGCCTTTTCTTGACAAGAGGCAGCTCTGTATAGGGCTAGAGATTACAGCTGGTGAAAAATGGGGGTACCCAGGTTGCTGGGTGGAGCACCTGGTCATCAACACATCACACTTCTGCTTAAGACAGAGGTCAAGCCAGTTTCAAAGTTTCGCTTATGACAGATAATCATCTTGAACAATTTGGTCTGTCCGTTGACTTCGTTGTTACACACTGGTTGATCACCAAGCTTATTAGGGAAGGTCCTGCTGCTCAGGTCAAGACTGGCAGGTTATTGTCTTGCTGTTACTCATGGGCAGGCCCTCTCTATGGAAGTGGAATGCTCCACTCTGAAATTCATGAGGCAGCTACTGTAACATCTTTGGGCACCTATGAAAACATTTTTCTTCACCCAGACCTTCCCTGCAAGAATATTCAATGAATGGTTCTAGTTTCTTTTTAGTTACTTCTTCTTTTAATAAATATGTTTTTATATAATATTAATGCATTCTTTTTATTGTTGCACTTGCCTCCACTTTCACCTACATATGGCAGTCCTGGGAATCTATAGGACTCTGTTAAGTCAGAAATGGGGAATAGTGATCTACTGTCTGGTTAACAGTTTGAACATGGCTTAAGCAGCCCAGTCAGTAAGATAACATTTAACCACAATTTCCCATTTTGGAAAAAGTGCTTTTAAAGTTAACATATAACAGATTCAGCAGACAAAGGCAGAAGACAGATAGAAGTTGCCCCAATGCTAACTCTCATCTTACTGGACAAGATGGGATGCTATGCCACCCTTAATCTGAGTGCAGCACCCTTAATCTGGAACTTTAATGGGTGACAGACTCTGTGAATTGGAATCCATAGAAATCCAATATAAATGTCTGAAAAAGACATTGATCCAATAAAGACAACTACCAAAATCCAGGTGGGATGCAGGCTTCTACATGAATTATCCTTCAGATGGAGAATTGCTTTTATAAATCAGCATTAATTACTGATCTGGATGTACAATTAGATTTACGTACTTCGCCATGCTCAGGGTCAGATACACAGAATATGCAGCCTTCTCATTGCAGATTATGGATTAAAAGGCACAGTCACAACTTGTTATACCTGGCTGTGAATGGAATAGAGCCATCAATTTGTAAAGTCAAACGTCTTGTGCCAGAATCATCTGCTCAGATGGTCAAAAGACTAGATTTTCTTTTTGATGAATCAAAATGGAAGGCATTAGATCTCTGGTTTGAGGCACATTTATTTAAGCCTTGCTAATTATTCTTGCAGTGAAATTGCATGCTATTTGAACAGACGTATTAATACACACACATTAAAATACTCAAGTACACTACACCCTCACTGCTGCTGATTATCATTAAATCTAGAAAGTGGATTTGATTTAATTAGCATTCAGAGAGAATTCATACTGTGAATATTGAGGCTAAACAATGAATAATCAGAAAAACCAGAATAAATTCTCTACCTCCAATGCTTTTTAGGCCACATCTATTGCCCTGAGCTCTATAGTCTAGATGTCATAACTAGGTTCACATACTGCAATAAATATGTTCGATTATTTATCTATTACATTTATATGGCAACTTTCCTCCAGGAGCTAAGGCAGTGTACATGGCACACCCTCCCTCAATTTTTCCACAAAACAACCCTATGTAGCAGGCTGAGAGAAGGTATTTGGTGCAAAGTTATTCAATGAATTTCCATAGTTGAGGTTAACTAAACCCTGTGTCATTCTAGTCCAATGCCTTATCCACTACATCATGGTTTATGGCTTAGCCATAAATACCCATCAAATAGCCATTGTTACGTGAACTCAACTGAGTGTGTCTTAATTAAGAAATTAGAGTCGAGCAAACCATGGCTCAGTATTTGAATGCAGCCAATGTTGACCATTCTCTTTCATATATTCTAAGGGAATGTTTGTGATTAATGTTAAGGTTCCACAGAAGCCACCACCTTAGTGGACTAAATATTTTTCTCTGATAAAATTTACTCGTTGAAATGAGAGAAAATAAGTCATTATGTCATGATAGAAACATAGTAATCAGGTTTCCTCCATGGAAATGCAGAGAAAAATTAAATCAACATATTTCCCAAAGTGATGATCTCCATTTCCCATTTTCTTAGACATTTTGCTGGTGAACACTAATATCTAAACATTTAAAAATAAACACTTTAATCTGTATGAAAAATATTCTCAAACTATTTTATTTATCCTTTGATGGTTGAAAATAAATCCTTTCTTCAAGTGAAAATGTATCAAATTTAATTACTTAGCTATATATTTAGAACACACTGCATTTGTTAAAGTGCTTTATATTTTACAAAATATAAACAACCAAAAAAAAAAAAAGACTCCCAGTCCAATCAATCACATCTGGAGAACAGCTGGAAGTCTATATAGACTGCAATGAGAGTGTCAATACAAGATAAGGGATTTGGGTTTTATTAATCTCTCTGTAGCATTGAGGTGTCATTTTCCAGGGCATTCCAGAATATGAAACCATCCAGCATTAAAATTCATGGTCCATGATGCTTGAACTGCAAGTTACTATTTCATTAAGGATTTTGCTACAACTGAGGTGAATGTTTAAATTCAGCTTTGTACACAAACAACAAAATGGGTCATTATCAAGATTTCAGGGATGGGTTTGTGTTCATTCATTCCTCCTCCCGCTTCTTTTATTTGGGGCTTTAAGACTAGGAAAAAAATATGTTGGATATCATGTAATAGTCTCTTAAATCCAAAGCTAGCATAATCTTCAGCTCTAAACAAGCATTTGGAACATTCAGACATAAAATGTTTTCTCTGATTTTCTGATGGTGATGAGTAAAATAAATTTTATCTCAAAGATTAAGGGGTTGTGGTGGCCATATGATGAAGTTCCAATAGAAGAGAGTATCTGTAGCTCAGGGTTGAACTGTGGAGTCCTTGGTGCTCTCTGAGCTTGGTTGTTTGCTTGTTGTTTGATTAGCATTTCATTACCTAACTAGGTAACATCATCATTGCTGGTGAGTGTAGGATTTGCGCCCTATTTATTTACGGTAGCTTGCCCTGCCAGAGTTGGTGGAGGTGTGGTTTTCTCCTTGGTAGGTGTTTTTGTTTCCTTCTTAGCTTTTTGATTGTCTCTTTTAAATGGTGTGTACATGTGGTTTACGTTCACAGTTTCCCAGTTCAAACGATGGTTGAATCTGTCCATGTGTTGTGAGATTAAGGAGTTTTCATTGTGCATCCATGAATACCAACTAGCAGTCAGAAGACATAATGAAAACTCCTTAATCCCACAACACATGGACAGACTCAACCATACTTTCAACTGGGAAAATGTGAGCATCTTAAAGCAAGCTAATTCCAAAAATGCTAGGGAATTCCTGGAAGGTTGGCATTCAGACAAATCAGCCATCAATAGACACATAGAGATAAACCACATTTATACACCATTCAAAAGAGACAATAAAAAGGCTAAGAAGGAAACAAAAAGACCAGAACACATCCTTTCCAGCAGCTAAAACCCAGATAAGCAGGGATTAACACCAGGCAAACAATCAAGCAGAAAAAAAAACTCTAATCAAGGAAATACCAAGGAGAAAACCACAACCCCACCAACACTGGCAGGGCAAGCTACTGTATATAAACAGGGAGCAAACCCCACACTCACCAGCACTGATGATGTTACCTAGTTGGGTAATGAAATGTCTGCAAGCAAACAACCAAGCTCAGAGACCACCAAAGACTCCATATCATAAAGTTGCCACATAACTTTTTCTTTGGATCTCATGCTTTTATTCAATTGTTAGACTTCCAACATGGAAAAAAGATGACTGAAAGCTGTGGTTCTATATCACAGGATTAAAACACTAATCCAAACCCAAGATTGGGAGGAAACCTGGATTAGCATTTTATGCCCTATTCTTAATATGTCTAATCGGAACTATACAACTATACAAGCATTCTGTGGGATCAGCCAAAGGTCTAGCATTCTCTTTCCCATGCCTGCAGCAAGCCCCTGAGGAGGACATGAGCACAGCAGCATGGTTTCACTCATATCTCTTGGTAACTAGTATTAAGAAGCGTGTGAATGCTACAACTGTATATGATAAATAACCACCATTAAAGCGGTTGAAGTTGGCAGCCATTATGACATCTTGGTATGTGTCTAGTATGTTCCTCAAGCAAGAGATGTTTCTGTTGACCCTATACTTAACCTGCAGTCTGGAGGTATGGTCCATTGAGCTCAGGGGGATGTATGTGAATCTGAATAAGCATCACTGGATTGCACTGCCAGATTAATTCATCTGAAATAACATGTTCAACTAAAAAGATGATGAGATTTAAATTAGAAGTATTTTGATATAAGCACTTTTAATGGCTGCAAGGAACAAGCATCAGCTTAGAAGAGGCTTTTTCTCTGTTCTTTTTCAGGAAAAGGAGGCTGTGTCAAAGGTGCCTGAAATGACACGTTCATCATCCATAAATAAAAATAATCTGGTCTTCTTTTCTGTAGAACTATTTTTCCACAGGCAAAGATCAATTAACTGATGGATTTAAAAACTTAACTCAGGCATATCAACAAGGATTTGTTTAACTGAACAACTGCACTAGAGGTAATCAAACCTGAATAATGTAAAAACTGCAGGGTTCAAAGGAAATTGTGGTTGAGGGTACCTTCAGTCACTACAACAGTAGTAGAAGCTTTTGGTGAGCAATTTTGTGACTTTCCCTTGCTTGCTTGGTACATTCTACTCATGATGATGCAGATCCATATATCTCTGGGATGGATAAAGGCATACTTTTGCATGTATTCACCAAATACTATTGTGAAAATAAGGCAGAATGACCTCTGCATTTGTTTAAAGATTCACATTAAATTTTGCTTTTGAGAATCTCAGATGTTTCATGGAAATAACTGGAAAAAAAATCCCTTGGGGAGTTTGGAACCAAAATCCATGGAGAGAATGAGTTTTTAAGTGAAAAGGCACTCAGTAGTCTACAAATGTTTCCTTCACTTCCCTTGTGCAAGTGAATTTTCAGCACAAACTACAACCAAGACCAAATATTGAAACAAGATGAATGTTACTCTGGTGTCTGAAAATTGAAGTTCTAGCTGTATTGAGACAAGCTTTCATATATTCATTTACTTGCTAAACTGATACAAATGCTTCCAAACCAGGAGCAGAAGCTTTCACAGTGTTAACCATTTTCTGCCTCATATAGTACAAAAATATAAGGAAATATTTCATATTATCCCCCCCCCAAATGTCTGGAAAACAACAAAGCAAAAATGATGCTGGGGGTGGGGGATGCCTTTTAAAATATAGCTGCTCCAGGACTTTCCATCTCTTTGCAGGATGATGAGTTCAATGCTGCTTGTACTTTTCCATTTAGATTTCTGCAAGACATGTAATACAAAACAGAAAAGAAATGCTCCAAAGTCAGAAATGCTGGTGTATCTCTAAGGCAGTGTTTCTCAACCTTGGCAACTTTAAGACGTGTGGACTTCAACTCCCAGAATTCCCCAGCCAGCCATGCTGGCTGGGGAATTCTGGGAGTTGAAGTCCACACATCTTAAAAGTTGCCAAGGTTGAGAATCACTGCTCTAAGGAGACCATTCCTTCAACTGTGCAATGTCTAATTGGGCATCTCTTCATGCCTGTTGCTATTATTTCCCTTTAACAACCTGGAAAATGAAACATGGCCCTGGAAATCTTACTATCTGTTGCTAGTACTATATGCAAATCTTTATCAATATAACATTTTCTGTTGCAAAGTAATGGAAAATCGGATCCCCCTCTTCTTGTTCTGCAGACAACTGAAAGTGCTATGATCTGTTTTTTTTCCTCACAGCTGTTTCTGCTTAACCTAATATATGTGGTACTTCAGGGAACTTTGAAATTCAGCAAGGAGGCAATGCCTGTTCAAATGGGCATTATGCCATGCAAACACCTTCACAGTCCAGCACGTTTAAGAGCTTTCAGTGACCTCAAAGCCTTCAGAACACCTCATCATCCATAAATCACAGGCTAGGAGAGGGAAGCTGAATTAATGGAGTCACGCATCCTAGACCAAAATGCATTCAGATGCACAACTGGGATCACGTCCATCTGTCCTGACAAAGTAACATCCTTGCATTTTTGCTAAAATGAGTAAATACTATAGATCAGTGTTTCTCAACCTGGGCAACTTTAAGATGTGTGGACTTCAACTCCCAGAATTTCTACTTCCTGACTAAGTTCAGATCTTCTTAGTTTTAAGAAGATAGCTTTAGACGTGACCAAACATATTTCTGAAAATCAGCAGATACTTATACTTCATTTTAATGGGTTGCATTTGCTAATCATCTGAAGTTTTCTAGAGAATAGTACTTAGACTTAACTACTATTTAATACTCAGTGCCCATATAAAGCTCTTATATGGTTAAAAAGGAGATGGAGAAGTCTATCCCCAATCATTGTTGGGAGACTGACAATGTTCCATCTGAACCACACCTAAATAAAACTTTCCAAAAAGCAGAAAAAGTAAAGTATCTGGTTTTTTAAATTTAACTTCATTAAGCATTAAAAACATCACAATGAATATTTCTTCAAAAAAATTAAATTATTAATATGTAATATTATCTATAGCCTAAGTAACTATATTACTATTGTATTAAATACCATAACGCTTCTAAGAATAGATAACTATTTGGTGAAAAAAAAGGGGAGAAAAGAAAAAAAAAACGATGCCCAACTTCCTAAGAGAGAAAAAGAAAAGAAAAACAGCAATCCTAGATAACAAAAAAAATAAAAATAAACTAAATGAAACAAAAAAAGACAAAGTATCTTCATGAGCGTCTCTGTGTGAAATGAAATAAGACAATTATAGGATTCAGTGAAATCTTTGAGTGCCCTGCTTATTCAGCAGTTACAATCTTGCCAGTAAAGCCAAGCGGTTCATGGATTCCCAGGATGTGCTCTTATCTACAACAGCACGTCGGTAATGGAATATTCATTCGACTGACACTGAAAGGACTTATATATTCACAAGTAATTAGTCAAGAATAGGCGGAGAAATAGCCCGTTGACTGTGATCTTAGGTTACTGAAAATGGTGTCTGGTTTGTTCTAAAAATAACAGTATCCAATAAGGATTAGGCCTGACAATTGATTGAGGAAAGGAAGCAGCATATTAAGCACATTTAATATAGGAAATTAAAATTGGAATAACTTCAGAGGGCTGAGCAACAGATGTTATTTTAAACTGCTTACTACCAAATTTGAGATACAGCTTCCAAGAATATCAGAAAGAACCTTGCACAGTAGAGCAATTTTTCAGATCATTCAATTAAAATGAGTAGAATAGTCTTACAGGACAGGAGCTAAGGTAGGATGCACTGAGCTTCATTAATTATTTTCCATTCTATTTTAGGGTCAGCTCCTTCTCTCTCAGTGCCAAAGCTCAGAATATCCCATTTCCAAATGGCAGTATATCTTGCCAAGGGGAGAATACCCATATATATGCTCTCTACAACCAAGTTCACAAAGGCAGGTGAAACAGATGGATCTATAACTGCTCAACAAACCAGGTATTATTTTTATGTTCACCTTGACTTAAGGCACTATCTATAATCCAGGAAACTTTTTTGCTAAGTAAACAGCGGTTACAGACACGGCCAAGAAGGCTCGGCATGACAAGGAATGGAGACAGAGAGAATCCTCTGCCACAGCTTTGACAAAAATCCCAAGGCCCTATGGACATACTGGTAGTGGTTTCCACTGATGCCAAGAAAAATTTTCCTTAGCATGCAAGATAGCTTCTATGTCAAGCAGAGTGAAGGTTAACATTCTCTTTCTGCCCTTCTGTGCACAACCAGAGGCTCTACAAGGTCTTGTGATGTCATTTCCATAACAAGTAAAACAGCATAAATCACAAGAGAACTGTGTGCACGCACACATTTGTACATGTATAAATGAAAAAATGAGAAAGGAACTGATGAAGGAAGGTATTTCTGCTTCATCTTCTATTTCATCACTATTTTTTTTTATTTGTGGACCACCTCTCTCCAATTGTTTCTACCAGACACATGAGATCCAACAGTAGAGGCATGCTAGGGGTCCCCTCGATCAAAGGCTGTCACCTAGTGGGACTCAGAAAGTGGACCTTCTTGGGTGTAGTGCCAACTCTTTGGGACATCATATTCCCTGAGATGCAACTTGCTCTGACCATCCCAGCTTTTCAGAAAGCCTTAAAGACTTGGTTGTGTTTCCAGGTGTGGGGCTCAGAGGTTAGTTTCTGTCCATGACATGTTGTAACTTTCGTTGTTGTGGGTATTGCTGTTGATGGCCATTTAGATATACATGTTAAGGATCTAGGGTTGCACATATTGTTGCCTATATTTATTTTTGAAGTTTTTGCACAGCCATACAAATGGACTCCATAAATAAATAGTGTTCACCTAGGTTGTAACTGTGCAGTTATGAGAAACATACTTTCTAGCATCTTTAGATTCTGCCAACAATCTGGGAAAATACACTTTTACCTATTAATCTGAACTATCACTCCATTTGAATGTATCTTTACTAAATTTCATCTTAAGATCCTGGAACATCAAGAACTAGTTTGTAGATTACAGCTGCCAGCATTTTATTAGCAGGCTGCACATGGATTCACTTAAACTGGACTCCGTGCAGCAAAGTTTTTAGAAATTCCCCCAAATAGCTGGAATATAGATCAGTTTCAGTTATGCAACCAAGAAAACCAAAATGAAGGAGCCGCAATGCTTCTCATTTTTTAAAATATTGGTTTTGTTATGTGATATCCTATAACCACAACAGCTTCCCTCAATGACAAAGTTCTTATTTCATGCCAGTGGCACTACACTAAAACTAATCAAGTGGATGGGAGGGAGGAAAGGAGAGGAAGCTTGCCCAAGGAAACTTACATCTTGCCTATCCAAATTCATTTACATACAACAAATGCTCTTCAGAAGACTTCCATCTTAAGTAGCTTCCAGAATGTTAGAAGGGATTTTTTAAAAGCCTCAATTCTAATGGGAGGCTTTTCCTGAAAAACATCTCCTGGCCTCCTTTTCTTACTTCACCAAAGGCTTCTCTAGGAAGAAATGACAGACAATGGCTATTGAGAACTCAAGCTAGAAGTGTGACATTCCCATTCTAACATTGCTCTGAATTAATTGTAGGGTTGCATTGTAACTCAAACATCACCCCGATGTGTTATTGAAAGCCTTCTCTTCATGATTTATCTCAGTCCGTAGTTTTCAACCTGGCTGGACCAGGGTATGCTTGTTTCTAGTTTCATCATAATAAGGATGACTATGGCTACAGACATTTTTAAAAGCATCAGTGGGATGATAGGATCTAATGGCGTATGTGGGCTTGTGAGTAACTGATGCTAGAGTTGATTAGGTAATAGTGGGTAGCATTTGTGACAGGCAAAGATATAGATTTTAGAGGTCAGCCAACATGGTGTGTGGCTGGCATAACATTGCAAAGAGGGCTGACTCAGCACCCTCTTTCTTGGTAAATTTCATTCTGGGCATGCTGAGGTCTCTGATGCATCTGGAAAACTTTTGAGCTAATTGAAAAAATATGCAGTTGGCACAGAAGCCTGCTTGTAGCAAAGTTTAAGGAGCTATATCTGAGTAACATGGAACTATAAATCACAGCACAGAATGTGTTATATGAATATGAACTTTTTAAAATTAATGCATGTCCAAATAAGGATAGGCAAAATGTTTAGTCCAGTGGATATATGTGGAGTTTCAGGAGCTTGTAGACTTTCTCACAAAATGGCTATTGTGGAGGGAACCTGGAATGACTGAGCGCATCCTAGCGAACCCCTAGGGTACAACCTAAGCAATTTTCTTCCCAATAAATGGTTGTTTGTTGACTACCCACCGACAAACCTCTTTAACCAGTGGCAACTGTAGTGCAAGAGACGAGTGTAAACACCATGGAAGTGAAGCTTTTCTTTGCTACCCTCAGCTTCCTTACAATATGAAATCTCTCTTCATTCAGTGCAATACTAATTTTATGCTGTATGTGCAAATGACACAATGAATCTGTAGTAACTTGTTACTATGCAAAGGAAATTTCATTCTAAATACTGAGAACATTAATCTATATCTGTCCACTATCAATCATCAACTGAAAATGGTTTCTTCCAGGATTCATAAATATAAAGTAGTTCAAAAGAGAAGCATTTTAATGAGCAGATGGGCTAGTTTTTGAATGCGGAATTATCTTTTCCTAACCTTTCCCATTTTGCATTTCAAAAGCTTCTTAAAAACTACAACTTGGATTTTCCAAGGAACATTAATATAACTTTTTCAAGGGGCTTTATAGATTTTTAAATATTAAAATGAACATGAAGAAAACAAATAATTTAAAAAGAAAAATCAAAAGGAAACAAAAAAGAAATGAGAGGCAGAGAAGAATAATTTTAAGAGAAGTAAAAACAGTATAAAGATCCATAAGATCACATTGCTAATTCCTATGGATGATGGAAAGGCAAGAGCTTCAAAAATGTTTGTTTGTGGTTACTTATTATACAGTTATACAATTTGTGCAGACAGCAACAAGTTGTGGATAGTCCTTAAAGTATGGGTGTCCTGGACCACCTCATCTGCCTATTTCAGAATTTATATGATAACCATTAGAATAGAATATGGAGAAAACAAATGGTTCAGAATTGTGAACTGCAAAATATGCTATTGAAACAGCTTTGAGGGCTCTAAGTGAGGGAGAGTTCTAAGACAGCCAGCCTCCTGTCCATTCTAGGGTGCAGTCCTGTATACTTTACCTTGAATAAACCCCATTTCACTCAGAAAGGGTTACCCTGGAGGTAACCTGAGCAGACCAATTGAATCACTCCCACAGATATCAACTTAAAAAATAAATAAAAACAAGACATTTAAAATGCTTCATTTAAAAAGCATGAAGAAGGACAGACCGAATAAGTTGATTTATTTTTTACATTCAAATCATTTTAACCTAGTCAGGTCACAACTTCCTTGAGCCAATTCCAAGGGAGAACCCAAATCCTGGACCTGCATCTGTCTCAATTTTTTTAGAACAAGGAACTACACTCTTTATTCTCACATGGAACCTGAAACCAGCTTCTACCCAATAGATCTGGACTGGGAATATCAATAGATGGCAGGTTTTTGCAGGCAATCACGGTCACTGTCACCATGTGTTGCAGGCAATCATGGTCACATGCCTTGACATGAATACAGATTAGTGCCAAATAACATTACCCACTGATTTTGCGACTGTGGTTTTATCTATGAGTGGAGGGTGTGTGTGTAAGAATCCTTATTTTTAATGAAAAATCAGGCTAGAGAATTACCTGAGATTCTCCCTACAGCAGATGCCCTATAGTACTAAATCTAACAATGATATTATTCCTGCAACTTTGCCCAAATGAAACAGCTGAGCATACATGTTCAAGTTACTATATAATGTAAGAGTAGATAGCTTGTAGCCAAGAAATCTTAAAAGAACTCAAAAGCTGATCTTCTAACAAAGATAAAAATAGGTCTATGGAAACCTTTAGAAGGAAGAACTCTGCAGTGTGCAGGAGAGTGTGCAAAGCACCTCGGTGCTAGGGAAAGTAAATGAAAATAAAACTGTTGTTATCACTGCATATTTATAGAAAGCATGGTGTGACCATGCTCGGAGCGTAGCATAGTTCTGATCAGGACACGTCAAAAAAGGAAACTGGAAAGCTGGAAAGGATACAAAGAACGGCAGTCAAGCTGCATGGGAACGTGAGATGGAGGGCGCTATGGCAGCCAGATCCTACTTGTGAAATTCTCATAGGCAGCTGCTATTGTAAAAACAAAATCTGGACTGGATCAGATCAGATCAGATCAAATCAGATCAAAATCTTATTCTATTTCATTTTGATTTTTGAATCCAGCATTATTTGCAAGTCCCTTGAGATTAGTCACAAATTAAATAGAGGAACATACTCATTATGCCAGTGCTATGCTTGGGCTGAAAAACAGCAATTATACATGTCTTGCTAAACTTGCCACTCAAAAGAACAAAAAATGCAGAGTTCTTTTTGTTTACAGAGTGAGTATTGCCAGAAAAAGAAAAAATGTCAGCATTAACTACCCCAGTAATTAAAAGATAGTTGTCATGAAGTCTAACTTGGCAAAATCTAATTTAGGTCTTTAGCATACAGATAAATCCCATTTGATTTACAAGGTTCTTCTAGCTCAGCAGTAAGCAATTTGTGATCCTACAGAGCTTGTCAAATTTTAATTCTCAACAGCCCCAGCCTGCTTACCCAATGGTGAGAGAGATGCTAACTATAGAGAGCCAACCCCAGTTCCAGAGTATACCATTTTCCATACTCCATCAGTTGAAATACAGGAGGTCAACTGAGGGGCTTGTCCTAGATAAATTAGTGCTGGGGAGAACTTCCTCCTGCCATGGTTTACCTCTTGTAGTAGCTTCCCCTTCTAAGCAGGATATTCATTTAGAATTTCAAAAAATTTGAAGGGAATGCTCACAAAAGCATTGATCATTTCTGAGATGAATATGGGAATGTTCACAAAGTTTGGCCTTAGGTTATCATAACCCTTCAAAAAGGCTCTGTGTTGTGGTACATTCTAGCTTCTTCTAAACACATTAACTTCACTGCATCTCTTGTCTAGTTCTTCCTCTCCCCAGCTGGCTTCAACACTCCCTTTTTGAGACCCTGCTTAATCCAATCCAATTGCAGCTGTGTTCAGCCACTTCAGTTTAACTAGGTCCTCTCCCATCCTCTCTTTTCCCTCTTTCTTTTGCTTCCCCAAAAGTCTGGAGAACCATATAACACTGTGCAGAATGTACAGCTTTGCCCTCTTGGTCATGTTCAATTTCATAACCAAAAAGGGAAAACAACCCCTCTTTCTCTTCAGTCCTGTGATCATTGCTTCTTCAGACTGATAGCTGAATACAACACTTTGTTTGTTTCTTAGTAGGAAAAAAAAAAGGATTTGAGTCTAATTTTTTTTAAAAAGTGAGTTTCTGGTCCAAAAACAAAGCTGAAATGATTTCAACATTTTCAGCACTGGAGGGTAGCCATCTGAAAATAAAGTTGGCTTGTGTAAAGCAGCCCAAGAAATATTCTTGGAAATGAAGAGTATATAGTAGATGCTAGCATTATGCATTAAGTTTCCTTTCTAAATTAAATAATAATAATAATGGGACATGGTGGTGTAAGAGCTGGAGCTGACAAGGCAAGAAATATTAAGTCTTTGGCCAAAGTAATTACTTAAAGAAGGAAGAAATGTGTGCAGTTCTCAAGGGTGGGGAAAGAAAGCTTGGACTGAGTTCCTGGAAAGTCAACATTTACTGCTATGTCTGGTGTGAAATCTGACAGATGGATGCATTAAAGGAATGTCAATGGACATCCTGCTTCCACTGACTATGCCCCCTACTTTTTCATTATACTGTTTTTCACTTCTACCCAATTATATGTAAAAAAAGCATCAAATTCTCCATATAAGCTATCCCAAATTATCTAGGATTCTTCCTTGCTTTTTCATTCTCCTGCCAATTAGAGTTAAGATGCTAGTAAAAAATAGTTCTACAGTCTGGTATAGTTCAGAAAGGCCCTGTTCCCAGGAATTTGGGACATGTACAGCAATAACTACTAATAGTGTATAGTAACATCTGGTAATATCAATGCTTCACTAGGTTGCTTGGCTGCTACTTAGCCTCTGGAGGTTGCTGTATGTGAAGATGGGAATACATTTATGAATTTAAGAAACTAGATAAAGTGAGCAGAAAAATCAAATTAGGGGAGATACATTAATCCATAGTCTGTCTCTTGCATGCTCAGAAACTGAAATAGCAATTTCTGTCTTAAACTGTGAAATCTGAACTGCGGTGATCTAACTGGATAGAGACATCTGGTCTACATACTGTATTTCTATTATGTGCCTCTGTTTCTCAGATTACCTTCCTGAAAATATTATTCAGGCACAAAACTTCTGCAATAAAAAGGGAAAAGAAATAATTACCTAGAATCTTGCTTACCTCCTTTAACAAAAGATAAATATGCCCTTGAGCCAAATTTGATTTGCAATGACTATATGGATACAACCATACAGTTTTATTGGCACATTATGTAAATGGTTTGCCATTGCTTTCTCCCAAGATGTTTTCAACTTCTCAGCTTATCTCACCACTCTAATAATCCTTGGTGGTCTCCCATCCAGATAGTAACTAGGCCCAACCCTTCTTAGCTTCCAAGGTTAATCTCTAGACAAGGTTAGTCAGATGCTGCTACTGCAGTTTTACTCCTTGGTCATCTAGTAGGCAAACAACACTTATATAGCGAGATGGGTGGTGTATAAATTTGATTAATAAACATTCAATGTGCATATGTAGTACACATACACACCAACATGGGGCTATGTACTATCTTAAGCAAATATACTGTTGAAGTGAATTGCACATTTAACCAATCAAGTGAAGCTTAAATCAACTAAGTTTGCTTTAAGTGTATGGCAGTTTTACTAATTAGACTTCCAGGTTGCAATGATGTGTCTGAAAGGCTCTATTTGGAGAACAGCTGTAATAATACCAATGAAAGCAACATGCCAATCATCTGTAATTAAAAGAATGGCCACTACTGTGAAAGTGACATGCATTTTGCAAATTCTTTAATTACATGCAGCAGCTCATGATATATTCAGTGGTACTGAATAATTCTCCGCAAAGGATCGTTACCTTGTCGTGGTGCTGGAGCTTGAGCACCTCAATGATGCCATGAGCTAAACCGTGAAGGGCCACCCAAGACGGGAAGGTCATGACAGAGAGGTCAGACTAAATGCGATCCCTGGGGAAGGTAATGGCAACCCACCCCAGTATTCTTGCCGTGAAAACTAAATGGATCAGTACAACCAGAGATATGTCGGTATACCATCGGAAGATGAGACCCCCAGGTCGGAAGATGGTCAAAATGCTACTGGGGAGGAACAGAGGATGAGCTCAACTAGCCCCAGTCGTGATGACGCAGCTAGCTCAAAGCCGAAAGGACGGTTAGCGGCCGACGGTGCTGGTGGTGAACGGCGAATCCGATGTTCTAAGGATCAACACACCATTGGAACCTGGAATGTAAGATCTATGAGCCAGGGCAAATTGGATGTAGTTATTGGTGAGATGTCAAGATTAAAGATAGACATTCTGGGCGTCAGTGAACTGAAATGGACTAGAATGGGCCACTTCACATCAAATGACCACCAGATCTACTACTGTGGACAAGAGGACCACAGAAGAAATGGAGTAGCCTTCATAATTAATAGTAAAGTGGCTAAAGCAGTGCTTGGATACAACCCCAAAAACGACAGAATGATCTCAATTCGAATTCAGGGCAAGCCATCTAACATCACAGTGATCCAAATATACGCCCCAACCACAAATGCTGAAGAAGCTGAAGTAGAGCAGTTCTATGAGGATCTGCAGCACCTACTGGACAACACGCCTAAAAGAGATGTTATTTTCATCACAGGAGACTGGAATGCTAAGGTGGGCAGTCAAATGACACCTCGAATTACAGGTAAGTATGGCCTGGGAGAACAAAACGAAGCAGGACATAGGCTGATAGAATTTTGCCAAGACAATTCACTCTGCATAACAAACACTCTCTTCCAACAACCTAAGAGACGGCTTTACACATGGACTTCACCAGATGGACAACACCGAAATCAGATTGATTACATCCTTTGCAGCCAAAGGTGGAGGACATCTGTACAGTCGGTAAAAACTAGGCCTGGAGCTGACTGTAGTTCAGACCATGAACTTCTTCTTGCACAATTTAGGATCAGACTAAAGAGATTAGGGAAGACCCACAGATCAGCTAGATATGAGCTCACTAATATTCCTCAGGAATATGCAGTGGAGGTGAAGAATAGATTTAAGGGACTGGACTTAGTAGCTAGGGTCCCGGAAGAACTCTGGACAGAAGTTGGCAGCATTGTTCAGGAGGCGGCAACAAAATACATCCCAAAGAAAGAGAAAACCAAGAAGGCAAAATGGCTGTCTGCTGAGACACTAGAAGTAGCCCAAGAAAGAAGGAAAGCAAAAGGCAACAGCGATAGGGGGAGATATGCCCAATTAAATGCAAAATTCCAGAGGTTAGCCAGAAGAGATAAGGAATTATTTTTAAACAAGCAATGCGTGGAAGTGGAAGAAGACAATAGAATAGGAAGGACAAGAGACCTCTTCCAGAAAATTAGAAACATTGGAGGTAAATTCCAGGCAAAAATGGGTATGATCAAAAACAAAGATGGCAAGGACCTAACAGAAGAAGAAGAGATCAAGAAAAGGTGGCAAGAATATACAGAAGACCTGTATAGGAAGGATAACAATATCGGGGATAGCTTTGACGGTGTGGTCAGTGAGCTAGAGCCAGACATCCTGAAGAGTGAGGTTGAGTGGGCCTTAAGAAGCATTGCTAATAACAAGGCAGCAGGAGAAGACGGCATCCCAGCTGAACTGTTCAAAATCTTGCAAGATGATGCTGTCAAGGTAATGCATGCTATATGCCAGCAAATTTGGAAAACACAAGAATGGCCATCAGATTGGAAAAAATCAACTTATATCCCCATACCAAAAAAGGGAAACACTAAAGAATGTTCAAACTATCGAACAGTGGCACTCATTTCACATGCCAGTAAGGTAATGCTCAAGATCCTGCAAGGTAGACTTCAGCAGTTCATGGAGCGAGAATTGCCAGATGTACAGGCTGGGTTTAGAAAAGGCAGAGGAACTAGAGACCAAATTGCCAATATCCGCTGGATAATGGAAAAAGCCAGGGAGTTTCAGAAAAACATCTATTTCTGTTTTATTGACTATTCTAAAGCCTTTGACTGTGTGGACCATAACAAATTGTGGCAAGTTCTTAGTGGTATGGGGATACCAAGTCATCTTGTATGCCTCCTGAAGAATCTGTATAACGACCAAGTAGCAACAGTAAGAACAGACCACGGAACAACGGACTGGTTTAAGATTGGGAAAGGAGTACGGCAGGGCTGTATACTCTCACCCTACCTATTCAACTTGTATGCAGAACACATCATGTGACAAGCTGGTCTTGAGGAATCCAAGGCTGGAGTTAAAATCTCTGGAAGAAACATTAACAATCTCAGATATGCAGATGATACCACTTTGATGGCTGAAAGTGAAGAGGAACTGAGGAGCCTTATGATGAAGGTGAAAGAAGAAAGTGCAAAAGCTGGCTTGCAGCTAAACCTCAAAAAAACCAAGATTATGGCAACCAGCTTGATTGATAACTGGCAAATAGAGGGAGAAAATGTAGAAGCAGTGAAAGACTTTGTATTCCTAGGTGCAAAGATTACTGCAGATGCTGACTGCAGTCAGGAAATCAGAAGACGCTTAATCCTTGGGAGAAGAGCAATGACAAATCTCGATAAAATAGTTAAGAGCAGAGACATCACACTGACAACAAAGGCCCGCATAGTTAAAGCAATGGTGTTCCCTGTAGTAACATATGGCTGCGAGAGCTGGACCATAAGGAAGGCTGAGCGAAGGAAGATCGATGCTTTTGAACTGTGGTGTTGGAGGAAAATTCTGAGAGTGCCTTGGACTGCAAGAAGATCAAACCAGTCCATCCTCCAGGAAATAAAGCCAGACTGCTCACTTGAGGGAATGATATTAAAGGCAAAACTGAAATACTTTGGCCACATAATGAGAAGACAGGACACCCTGGAGAAGATGCTGATGCTAGGGAGAGTGGAAGGCAAAAGGAAGAGGGGCCGACCAAGGGCAAGATGGATGGATGATATTCTAGAGGTGACGGACTCGTCCCTGGGGGAGCTGGGGATGTTGACGACCGACAGGAAGCTCTGGCGTGGGCTGGTCCATGAAGTCACGAAGAGTCGGAAGCGACTAAACGAATAAACAACAAAAACTGAATAATTCCTTACCATCAATGCAACATTGTTAATAGGCATTCTCTTTCTCCAGCTTTAAGTCATCCAAGGGTAGTACAGGTTCCTCTCTCTGCCTGCTCAAAAGTCAACCCAACATCTACAGTGAGGTACACATTCGGTTCCTGCTGAATGCAGGAGAACTGGAAGTTGTTTTATCCCAGAGTTTATTCATTCATCTCTAGCCCACATCAAGATGTATATGCTATTCTAGTAAAACAAAGATAACTTGAATAGAATCACACAGAGGCATCCATGGGGCAGTCAAGGAGGCAAATGATGAAAGCAGCAGTGCCATCACAATCCAAAATTTTAATATTGGTAGATTGCTCTGTTTATAAATTGTCAGTAAAATTAATAAGGTAGTTATTTTCCCCGTTTTTGTTTTTATTGTTCCCTGACTACAGATTAATGTCCAAAAGGTATTGGGAATAAGCATACTATTTATAAAAAAACTAGCAGCTGCTGTGTCACAAGAAGTGACTTGTGTTTATTTGTGTGTGTGTGTGTATGCAGATGCTGGACTTGGCAAACCATCGCTCTGATCCAACAAAGTTTAAGTTTTAAGTTAAAAACTTTCCAAGCCATCTCATCATTTTTTCCAGCAGATCAATTCTAACTGAAGCCACAGAAGGATCAACTTCCTTCACAGAGATCAAGAATTCAACTCTGACATTTGAAGAAAAAATCTTTGAGTTGTTATAAAAGAACAATTTCTATTAATTTTTTATAAGGTCTCAGCAAGTGACAAGAGATCTGAACTCCACAGAAAGAACTTGCCAAGACAGTAAGAATGGATTAACTGAATCAACTCCAGTTCTGAATATGAAATTGGTTTTGCTTAATAAAATTCCTTTTCTCAATTTTTTTGTATGAAGCACTAAACATGTAGAAAGAGCCTATAGTTCTCTTGGTGGTTGATAGATGCTCCATGCTATCATGGACTTTTGTGATTGGATTGTTTATGAACATAAACTTCCTTAGGCATAGGCTTTCCATTTCATACAGTTATTGGGAGCCACTGATTGACCAATTAAATGCCGCCAAGTAAGTGTCGACTCTTAGAGACTACATAGATAGATTTGATTGGAAGCAAAGCATTGTAAGAAATGGGGCCAGAGATATGGCCCTGCAGCAACTTTCTACAAGTATTGCATACTGCATAATACAATGAGTTAACATATAATGTGAACTAGAAAATTGGAAAATCTCACGTCTTGCAAAAACTGTATCTTCCATCTACCTCCTTCAATGTAAGTGGGGTTCCTTGTTCAGTAAGTGATCTAGAGAAAAGTTCAGTAGAATTTTCTAAACCTGCATAGTGCTTTATTAATTTAGTGTCCCTGTTTTAATCCCCTCCCCCAAATAAGCTAAAACCCAGGTATCTACAACTTCAGCTGAGTATAACATGATTCTTGAAAACTGACATGATTATAAATGTGATAATCTTTTAAAATGCACAAAACTTTTTGTTGTTCAGATTCTTTATTCTTCCCCTGGCTCTAAATTCAGATAGCAAAATTGCCTCAAAATTATTTCTCTAGAATTCTCTTCCAAACTTTACAGTCAATTACATTTCAAATATTTGAGAGAGATTCAGTTCAGTCAAGGAGTATTTCTGACATTTCATTCTAATTCATGGACAACCACCAATTGCCTGCTCACAATAACCAAAATGGCTAAACTCACCACAGTACAATGAAGTTCAGGATCTCTCCCTGATGATTTCAGGTAGCAGAAACAGATTGCTTTATCTGTCTTTCCCATGTGGGGTGGGAATGACAATTCCCATCAATCCCCAATCAAAGGTTAATGTCTAGGAATAAAAGGAGATGCAGTCCAAAGCACCTGAAAAGTCACAGGTTCTCCATCATGCTTTAATAGTACAAATTTCTAAAGGTTTTATTGATGGTGATGGAATGAGCAAAATTTGTTTTATTGTTATTCCACCTATACTCTCCAAAGGCTTTATTTCACCTAGGATAAAACATTTCTATATTGAGATTTTAAGCTAGGGATGTTGTAAGGATGTTGATTCCTTGCAAGAAGGTTCACATCAAAAACACTCTACTAGATTCAGACCTCAGGAACTTGCCACCATCTTCTCCTTCCCCGTTACTCATTTTAAGGCACATGGAGTAATTTAAGCCAACAAGCTATGGCACTGGAATCTGTCTGCAATCTCAGGAGGAGCATCCATTCTTCCTAAAGCTGAAATTATAAATCCCAGGATCTCCGCTGAAAAAATAATACTGTTCATGTTAGGTTCTGCAAGAAATGTTGATACTTGTAGACCCAGACCCAACTCCATAAGGAAAGGAAGTTCCACTGCCTTTTGGAAATAACAGCCACTTTTTTTCCAATTTCTTGGAGGTTAGGAGAAAGAGAGGCACTGAAAATTACTTCTATCAAGATTTTTGGGATTAATCAAAGCAAATATTTGTAGCTCAGGGTTGAACTGTGGAGTCCTTGCTGCTCTCTGAGCCTTGTTGTTTTCTTGCAGATGTTTCATTGCCAGAATAGGCAACATCTTCAGTGCAAAGAGGGAGTGGGCCTTGCTCTCAGTTTATATAGTGTGGTTTGCCCTGCTTGTGTTGGTAGGAGTGTTGTTCTCTCCTTGGGAGTTCTTTGATTGGGCTGTTGTTTGCTGCTTGGTTGATTGCCTGAGTTAACAGTTCCCTGATTCGGGTGTATTGTGCTGTTTGATGGTTCATCTGGTGTTAATCCTAGTGTTGATTTTTGCATATCTGGGTGTTGATTGCTGGCAAGGGAGAGTACTGGTCTTTTGGCTTTTCTATTCTCTTTTGAATGGTATGTAAATGTTGTTTACCTCTATGTGTCCGTTGATGGCTGCTTTGTCTGAGTGCCAGGCTTCCAGGAATTCTCTGGCATTTTTGGATTTGGCTTGGTTTAGGATGCTCACAGTTTCACAGTTGAAACTATGGTTGAGTCTGTCCATGTGTTGTGAGATTAAGGAGTTCTCATCGTGTCTTCTGACTGCTAGTTGGTGTTCGTGGATGCGCTCTGCTAGTCTTCTGCCTGTCTGTCCTACATAGTGGCTGTTACAGTCTTTGCATTGTATGTTGTAAATAACTCCTGTTTTTTCTTCTTGGGCTATTGGGTCTTTTGGATTGCTTAATATGTTTTGAAGAGTTTTAGTTGGTTTATGTGCTACGGTGATGCCGTGTGGTTGTTAACAGTCTGTTGGTGGTTTCTGAGATGTTTCTGATGTATGGCAGTGTTATCCTTTTCATAGTTTCCATTGGTTGGGTTGTAGTGGGTTGGGTGGTGAGGCACTTTTTGATAAAGTTGAGCGGGTATCCATTTTGTTGGAAGATGCTGTACAGATGATCTTTTTCTTTTTTCTGGTGTTCTGGGTTGATGCAGTGTGTAAGTGCTTGTCTGAATAATGTTCTTGCACAGCTTCTCTTATGGGAGGTTGGATTGTTACTTTGGTAGTGGAGCACTCGGTTGGTGTGGGTAGCTTTCCTGTAGACTTGTGTTTCTAACTTACCATCATTTCCTCTACTGATGAGGATGTACAGGAATGGTAGTGAGTTGTTGTTTTCTTCCTCCCTTCACAAGTTAGAAACACAAGTAGACTATTCTAGAACTGATGAGCATGTGAGTTAATGTGGTCAACGGAACCAACTTACAAATCCAAAGGCAGACAAGATTCATCCCTCAAGGGCTGTACAGCACTTTGGATTCAAAGGAATAAAGTGCTTTGGGTTGTGCAGGGGCATTCATGTAGCATCTGTGCAACTCCTTAAATCAAATACATCTTTTCCCAGGATTGTGCTGTACCTACACCATCTTCTGTAATCCAGTAAAAGGATGTATCTGCTTTAAGACACTGCAGATAGGTGCTATCTGAGCTTATTCCCCCCACCCAATATTCTGCAGACCTTTTCCAAAGGTTCTTCAAATCCAAAACACTGCACAGCTCTAATTCTTGAGGCTGCTAGCAACTGCCCATACAGACTATTTGTTGAAAAAGCTGGGTTCTTCTAATTGCATTTGTGTTACAACTGAACTGATACATAAAACTGTGTAAAATACACAGCAACAATCAGACAGGCAGTCACAATATAGGACCTTACAGTTTTGATTGGACAGATGGGATTTGACTAGAATATCTGGCATATTTTAAGCTGCAGAGATCTTATTTCTGTAATTATCTTGCTTTAAATACTATTCCTCATGCATCTTTATCAATAATTAAAGGATGAGAGGACCTTTGCTTCTTCCAGCTTGCAGAAAGGGAAGCTAGGAATAATATTAGCATTAGAACTGGGCACAAATGACCTTATGGAGTTCTCTATCAAATTGGTAAGCAGAGAAACTGAGTGGATGGGTTTTTGGATATTTTTTAGGGGTCAGGAGAAGTAATTCTGCAACAATTTCTTTCCATTTTTGGTGACATTAGAATTATTACTGAGGAAAAAAAAGAAATGTTCCTGCATGTTCCTCCTCTGAGATTTAACTGACACGTAAGAAACCAGGGAGGCTGCAGGGAGAACATGTGCCCACCTGAAGAGAGGAGTGTACAGGTAGGACAGTCAGAGACAACTTCATGACTCAACCACCTTGTAACTAAGTAAGTGTACAACACCATACTTTGTGCGAACTTTAGTGAAACTCTTTTTTTTCCCCTTTGAAAGATTTTCTAAAGCATTCTCCAACTGTATGAGAACTGTAGGGAAAAAAAAAAGAATCTCCGCCCAATCCTAATTCATACATACTCTGCACAGAAATAATAAAATGTGGAAATCCTGTTGGTGATACAGGCAGTCCTCACTTAATGATCATTCGTTTAGCGATGGTTCAGGCTTATGACAGTGCTGAAAAAAACAACTTACAACCGGTGCTCACACTTATGACTGTCACAGCATCCCTGCGTTCACATGATCATGATTTGGGCACTTGGCAACCAGTTTGCATTTACGATTGTCGCAGCATCCTGTGCTCATATGATCAACATTTTCAACTTTCCCAGCTGGCTTTTGCCAAGCAAAATTAATGGGGAACCACATGATTTGCTTAACGACCACAAGGTTCACTTAACGACTGTGGTGATTTGCTTAATGACTGCTGCAAAACAGGTCATAAAATTGGGTCAGATTCTCTTAATGACCGCTTTGCTTAGCAACTGAAATTCCGGTCTTAACTGTGGTCATTAAGTGTGGACTGCATGTACTAAGTCAAAGTGACCAGAGCATAATACTGGGTGATGTCACAAATGGAAGGGGACAGTTCCTTAGCATCTCTCAGCCCCTAAAAACAGCCTGCTTACCTTCCAGTACCACTTCCTTGCCAGTCTTCTTCAGAGCTTGCACTGCCTCATCATGTGATGCATCAGAGAGGTCAACACCATTGACAGAAAGGATGGCGTCCCCTACAAACAACGCTTCCGTCTGGTCTGCAGCCAGCCCCTTAAAAATCTTGGATATGAGGATGGGCATTTTATTTTCCCGACCACCTGGAAATAAAACCCAAATAAAAGCCACTAGAGAGGATGCTTGTACAAACATATAAAAGAAAGCAGTATACAACTTAACAGAAGACTCATGCTATGCAACCCTTCCCTGACTTTTTGTACCTTTTTTGTTTTTGTTTTTTTGCAATGGTACTAATTAAGGATAGACTCAGTTACATTTCTGGAGTCCTCACAGAGAGTTGTTACAGGGAAAAAAAAGATATGATCTGAGTAAGTGCGGTTTTTATAAAATGGCCCAGCTGTGAAAATAGAGATAAGTGCAAAGCAACATTTTTTTCTGATGAAGTAATGATACAAAATAGATGTTGACCCGAGTAATGCATAAAAATACATATCCACATTCCAGATACAATACTATAGATGAGATTTATTTGACATGCTTTGCTTGAAAAATATTATATATGAACATATGAAAGATACATTATTATATTTTGATTGATTGACCTTGACGCTACAATGTATACCACATGTATATGTTGTGGGATTAGACATAACCTGTACTGGCTTTTGTTTTATTTTTTATTTGTTGTTAGTTTGTCATTTTTTATTTTTTATTTTTTATTGTTGAAAAAAGATTCTTTATTTACATCTCTTTATTTACATTCCTTCCAGGGCTTTGACACTCAACTGTGTCTTTCTAGAATCCAACATTCAGAAATACACTTAGTTTAAAACACAGAAGTTTTGTGCCATAGGTATAACACACAAAACATCTTATAAATACAATTTAAGCCTAAGTATAAGAAGTTTAAGACTCAGCTCTCTGGAAAAGGCTCTGATGCTGGGAAAGGTGGAAGGAAAGAGAAGAAGAGGATGACCAGCATCAAGGTGGATGGACTCGGTTACTCGGTTATAGTGGTGATGAATGCACCATTGGAAGACTTAAAGGACCAGGTTAGGAATAGAGCGTCATGGAGAAAATCTATCTGTGTGGTTGCTATGAGTCAGAAACAACTTGATGGCACATCATCAATAATCAATAATGAGTTTAAATAAGCTGCCCATCCTGACTTCTGTAGTGGCTGAACATATAGACAAATCCAGTGATCCAGAATATATTCCCTTGTTTGTTTGTTTTAAAAGCAAAAACAAAACTTTTCACACAAAGATAACTCTAAACCCAAGTGGGTTTTTCAAGGACAAGATTGATCTAAAAATATTAGGTAACAGCATATCTGGAATTTGATGTAAATGCATTAATTTTAGCTCTTTCCTGAAAGTATCTGCATAATTAAGAACGTATGTCTGCATACTTTCTTAATTATGTTAATTATATGTATGTTTAATTTAAGTAGAAAGCCCAAATTATTTGATTTCATTAATTGCACAGTCTTTAAATCCTGGAATGTCACTAGTAAGATTACTTGAGGAAGAAGCAAGATCAGATGCTTCCCCCCATCCCCATCCTTGTAGCACCTTTAGGACTAGCAAATTTATTGCAATGCAAGTATTTATGGACTAAAGCCAGCTTCCCCAGATGTACAAGATGGAAAAAGGCTGACTCCTTCACTTTTCATTCATACTTACAGACCAAACTGAGTATTATTTATAGACATGGTAATAACTTTTTCTACAATTCCCATGATGCTTGCATGTAAATGAAGACCCCTTTTCTCTACAAGGTGAGCTGTCTTTTCTCAATCTGAAGGTCAAAGACAACATGGCATCAGAATGCTTTAAAAAGCACAAGTTCTGATTCTTCACAGTTATTCTACTATAGATCACCTGTTACGCATAGACAAGGCCATCTCTCTTTTATATCTGTGCAGTTCTCATGGAGAAATGTAGTGTCTCTTGCCTTTCTGTCACTTCCCATTCAAATGAAAGGAACATTCATTGGATATCTGATCTTACCCTCTTCTGATTTCTAGACCAGGGCTGCAACTGGGGGGGGGGGCAAGTGGGGCATGTGCCCTGGGCACCGCGCTGGAGGGGGCGCCAAAATGAGCTCTGCGGGGCACCAAAATGGGCACGGAATCCATGTTTGCCCCTGGTGACACAGACCCTAGTTGCGGGCCTGTTCTAGACCACAGGATCAGTCACAAGAGATAAGAAGATAAGAGCCATGCTGGGACCTAATGAAGTGTGGCCTTCTCTTCTCCCAAGATGGCAAAAAGGTCTTTCAAGCAATGGTTTTGAGAAGTGGTATGTAAAGCATTAGGCCAGTCTCCCCTAATCTGGCTGCTCTCCAAATGAATTGGTCTATTACTGTCATAATTCCCAGCTAGCATGAACCAAAGCTGTGTAGTACCTATGATAATTTCAGAGGTTTTTGCATTTCCAATTTTAAAGATATCATATGTATACAAAAATAGTCTCGGGGCTTTTTTGAGATCCTCTTTCATCCTTCCAGCAATGCAAATCTATATGACTAACCAGGAGCCAGTCCTACTGAATTTAAAGGGATTTATTTCCAGGCAAGTGTGTATAAATTTGTAATTTAAGTCTTGATTAAGGCCACTTAACATTTTCCTTCATTTCCATATTTCACCTGCAATTAATTAAACAATTTGCATTTGTTTCTTTGCTGTGCAAAAAAAAAGAACTGTTCTTAGGAGTTTTAATATGTAGCCCTGTATACTCTTACCAGGTTATAGGCAGGTATAGGATTTGCATTGTTAATACTGTTCCACCCTAAAAAGTTCTTCCTATACTTAAAAAGCTCCTGCATAGCACGGTTGGACTGAGCTTTGAACTTGATATCAGAGGAAGTGCTGCAAATGGGGCAAGGCCACGCAGAAAGATTTTAAAAGTGGGGAGGATGCAAATGAAATTAAATATTATTACATGTAACTAGCTTAATTAGTAAACTGTTAAATTTTACTGCACAGACATGCAGCACATTTGTTGTGCTCCCCATCCCTTCACATCCACACTGATTTCCATGTTCAGAAGTCTGTGAGCAAGGCCCCTCCCCAGCCACCTTCTAACACACCGCCCCCCCCAGAGGAGTTATTTAGTCATAAGAGAGAGGCACTGGCAGCAGCATAAGCAGTTGCAGCAGATGAACCCAGAATGTGGGGAAATATAGGTGGCCATACCTGACCACCTGTAAACAGCAGGCAGCCCTGGGCTTTCACCTGTGCAGCACTGAAGCAGAACCTCTGTTCATGCATTGTGCTAAACATGGTATGTCTAGCTCTTGCTTGTTGAATAAAACATAATATGCTGGATTCACACAGCATATAAAGCCAAAACCAAACGAACTAATATCTGGTTTGCCACAATGCACAAATCCTGCCAGAAAATTCAGTCTGAAAGCCCTCATCTTATTAATCATTATGTTAAAAAGAAAAAAAAGGAAACTAAACATCATGTCCTCCAGAACAAAATCTATATAATGTCCAAGGATTATAATTATACTTTTAAAAAACTCAGGACAAAGCACCATTAAGATGAGATAGCTTTATTCGTCCAGAGGAAAAACGAGAGCAAGCACCCGCCAGAGCGCGGGCGTGTCAGTTACTACCATCATCTTCCAGGGGATTGTTGAATACTTCCACAGATTGGATTCTAAGTCTGCAAACACACTTCACAGATGCCTAGGCTCAAGCTAAGAGAAGAATGCAGCATTCCTTCCAAGTTGCTACTTTCAAACTTTAACATGGTTCCAGTTCTTTAGGGGTGGATGAGCTGTGACTGCAATTAAGAAATTCCTTAATTTCGTGTCAACTTCAGTTGGAACTTTCCTCCCCTCCTTTCCACAGTCCTCTGGAGCTTTTTTGTTTTTAAGGGGGAATGAAACTGATTTCAAAGGTCATTATCGCAAGAGACCGAGGGGAGAAAGCGGCTAATAAAAAGTGGTAGCTGAAAGGTTATCATTCCCGCTGCAGGGCAAGCAGCGCTAGATCTCGGCTGCCCAAAAATAGCCAATACCCAAGTCTGGGGGCGAAGTAGACAGCTCTGCTACGGAGGGAATAAAGTAGGCTTGGCCCGAAGCTGCTTCTAGTGTCAAGAGGCGGCAGGTTGAAAGAAGCGTCGCGGGTGGGGTCGGCGGAAGAAAAGCAAAAGTGTGATAAAAGTTGCCAGGGAGAACAATGGGGGCGAATGGACAGCGGTCCCGATCCGTCTCGGCCGCCTGCTTACCTTTGATGCTGATGCCGAGCCCCCCCACGTCCTGCTTCACGATCCGCACGGTGCGCTTGATGTTGGTCAAAGAGTCCGGGACGAGGGCGCACGCCTCGGCACCGTTCAGCTGCACCGGGCTGGGCGGCGGCTGCAGCGGTTCCTCCGAGCCCTTGGTGCTGGGGATAACGCTCAAGAAGTCCTCCGAAAGAGTCACCAAGACGCGCAGCCACTGCTCGCCCGGCGCTCGGAGCTCCAGCAAGCCGCTCTTGGGCGTTCTCCGGCCGGCCGCCATCTTCAGCGCATTCCTCGGATAGCCGCTGCCGCCGCCGCTCAAACGCCTCCTTCTGCTTGCTTGCAATCGGGACGTGCGTGCAGCGAGGAAGTACCGAATCGACCGGACGGCCAGCCGAGCGCCGAGTAGCCAGCCGTCCCCGGCGGCGCTTCCCCGCCCAGGGAGCCGCCCCTGAACCCTCCTCTCCAACCCCGGGAGGGGGCTCGCCGGCACGGGGGCGCTCAGGAGCCGTGCGTGACGCCACGTCTGGCGAAATACCCCGGGCCCATTTTCTCCTAGGCCAAGTGACCGCCGGAGCGTTGCTGCTTCCATGGTCGGGCAGAAGGGCAGCGCGAGCGGTGGGCCTTGCGCTCATCTCTTCATAGATCGTCAGCAAGACCTTGCCAGGCATTAGGTCGTCGTCGTCGTCTTCAGCTGCCATTGCCAGCCGTACCTCCACGTCTTGTCTCAGGAAACCTGGATGCCACATTTTTTTTAGTGGCAGGGCTCCACTATTAGGGCAGGCCAAAGTTTAACAGGTGAAGTTTCCACACCCATGACTTTCCACAGTAGTGGGGCAGCGTCTACAGTGTGTTTCTTTCATTTTTATGCTTTCCGTTCTTTAGCAGTCAGTGGCAAAACCAGAGCGGTACCTCTTCATTTAACTTACAGAAGAGCTTGAACAGAGTCCCAAAAGAAAACACAGTTGAGCCTGGCATTTTGATGTAGCAGAGTGCCTCTGGACCTCGTATCTGTGTATGTGTGTCTGGATGGCATGTTATCCAAGGCTCCCCTTCACCCTAGCACCAATACTGCTTTTTCAAATTGGGAAAGGATTAGCCTGCAGCATAAATTTCCTTGCTGTAATATTGTGAAAATCCTGTAACCCACGGTTTGAAAACTGGTTGTGGTATTCCACAATGCTTGTGATCAGTACTGCCTTTCACTCTGTGTCTAGGCACAATTCAGGTTGAATTCCAGCAGTATTAATATTTAAAATGTAAATAACATGGGGACAGGTAATCTAATGCATCACAGTTCCAATGTATACGTGATTGAACTCTGAAAAAAAGCTTTAGCACTCTAGCTCAGGGTTCCTCAACCTTGGCAACTCTAAGCTGTGTGGGCAAGACCGATGATCGTTCGGGGAAGCCGACGGGGAAATCTCCCTCCCTACCCAGAAAAATGAAGGCAGCCATGGCTGAAACTGAAGTGGAGGTGGTTCCTTACTTCGGGGGCGAGGGGGAGCCCAATCTACACCAGCCGGCAGGAAATGCCAGCCACCTGCTCTAAGGAGTGCCTGTGGGCAGGTGGTGGAGGATGGGTGCAAACATGTTTTGGTGAGTGCCAACTATCCCACACTGAACGTGAAAGTGAAGTTAGGCTCCTGCACAAGAACCGTTGAAGTTTGGGCATTGATTGATTCGGGGTGTTCGCGTTGCTTGATGCACCCTGACGTGGTGGCTGCTTTGGAGTTACCCAGCTTTCCACTACAACGTCCCATGATTTTCCCCCAGCTGGATGGTTGTACGGCGGGGGGGAAACCGGTCACCCATTACACGGGCATGGTGGCGTTGCAAATGGGCAGCCACTGTGAGGGGCTGCTGTTTGTGGTGGCACCTGTGGGGCATCCCTTAGTCATTCTGGGGATTCCTTGGTTGGTCCAACAAAACCCCTATATAAATTGGGTACACAGGACTTTGACTTTTGGGGATGGTTTCTATCAAGCCCCTGGGGAGGACAACACTCCGGAGGCTGCAGTGGGGAGGGCGGTGGCAGCAACCCCGCATTTCGCTGTCACACCACTGGAGGGCTTGCTGGAGCAATACCAAGGCTTTGCGGATGTGTTTGGTGAGAAAGAAGCGGACCAACTCCCACCCCATCGAAAAACTGACTGTGCGATAGAGTTGGTCCCCGATGCTCAACTGCCCAAACCAAAAATTTATGCCATGACTCAAAAGGAACTGGCAGCGTTGAGGGAGTTTGTGGACAAAAACTTGGCCAGGGGTTTTATTGAACCAGCAAATTCACCAGTGGGCGCCCCTGTCTTGTTTCGAGCGAAGAAGGATGGGACATTGAGACTTTGTACAGATTACTGCGGATTAAATGCGGTCTCGATATTAAACAAATATCCTCTGCCGTTAGTAAAAGACATGTTAGCACATCTGGCTAAGGGGAAAATCTTCTCTAAGCTGGATTTGCAGGAAGCCTATTTCTGCATCCGCATATGGGAGGGGGATGAATGGAAGACTGCTTTCAATTGTCCACTGGGTTCTTTTCAGTATAAAGTTTTGCCTTTTGGGTTGGCGGTAGCACCAGGGGTGTTCATGCAATTGATCAATGAAGTGTTACATGAACATTTGTTCAAGGGTGTACTGGTCTATTTGGATGATGTTTTGATTTATACTGAAACGGAAGAGGAACATGAGCGCTTGGTGAAACAGGTGCTTAGCAAACTGAGAAAGGCTGAGTTCTATGCTAAGCTTTCTAAGTGTGAATTTCATCAGACTCAGCTTGACTACCTGGGGTACAGGATCTCTGACAAAGGCATTGAGATGGATCCTGCGAAGATTCAAGCCATTTTGGGGTGGGAGCGCCCGCACACCCGCAGGCAGCTCCAAAGTTTTCTTGGCTTTTCCAACTATTACCGCCAATTCATCCAGGGGTTCGCAGAAATTGCGTTGCCTCTCACTGATTTGTTATGTACAAAGGGGTTGGGGGACACACGCAAGGTAAAGAACCCGGGGGCATTGCTCAATTGGACACCTGACTGCCAGTTGGCTTTCGACAAACTCAAAAGTCTGTTCACTGCTGAACCCATTCTTCAACACCCTGATCCCACTAAACCTTTTGTGGTTCAAGTGGATGCTTCCGATTTCTCAATTGGAGTGCTCTTGCTGCAAGTGGATGCTGACAATCACCTGAAGCCATGTGCGTATCTATCCCGGAAATTTTCCGAGACAGGCAGTGGCATGTTTGGGAGAAAGAAGCTTTTGCAGTCAAGGCTGCTTTGGAGGCATGGCGCCACCTCTTAGAGGGGGCTAAATGTCCTTTTGAGGTTTGGACTGACCATAAAAATTTGGAAGCACTCAGCATGCCCCGTAAGCTCAGTCCTAAGCAGTTCCGCTGGGGTCAATTTTTCAGTCGCTTTGACTTTAAGTTGAAATTCATTCCAGGCAAGAAAAACTTCCTAGCTGATGCGCTTTCCCACCTGCCCCAGGATTCGGTCCAGGCACCTGACATTGTGGGTACAGTGTGGACAGAACCTCAATTGGGTTTGCAAGCTGTCACACGCAGTCAAACTCGTGCGCAGTTTCAGTTTCACCGGCTGGGGGAAGGACGCCAATTCCCTCGCAATTGCAACAACAGTTTCTGCTAGAGGTGAAATCTGATACTTGGTTGCAAGCAAATAGAGACAATGTTACATTTGACAGAGGCTTAGCTTGGAAGCAAAACCGCCTCTATGTCCCTGACAGTTTGCGAAGGGAAATTTTGATTAGGTCTCATGATGATAAAGTGGCTGGTCATTTTGGGTTTGTCAAAACCTTGCATCTGGTACGCCGCCAATTTTGGTGGCCCACATTAAGATGTGATGTAAAATGTTATGTTGCTTCTTGTCCTGTCTGTGCCATGTCTAAACGGAAGGGGGGTAAACCGCAGGGGCTGCTGCAGCCAGTAGCCAGCCCCTCCCATCCTTGGGAGGAGGTTTCTATGGACTTCATTGTGGATTTGCCTCCTAGTCAGAGAAAGACTGTGATTTGGGTGGTAAAGGACTACTTTTCCAAGCAAGCCCATTTCATTCCATGTGCTTCTATTCTGTCTGCTCAGCAATTGGCCCGCCTTTTTCTAATCCACATCTACTGGATTCATGGTAGCCCCTCCCGCTTGGTCACGGACCGCAGGACACAGTTCACATCCCAATTTTGGAAGGCATTTTTGAAGCTGGTGGGCACCAAGCAGGCGTTGTCCACTGCATCGCATCTGGAGACTGACGGATCTACGGAGGTTCTTAATTCGACCCTGGAGCAATTTTTGAGGGCATTTGTCAACTATCAGCAGGATAATTGGATTGATCTGCTACCTTTTGCTGAGGTGGCTTATAACAACGCCGTCCATCAGAGCACAGGACACACCCCTTTCCATATTGTTTTTGGACGGGATTTTGTTCCCATTCCTGAGTTGCACCCCCCGCGCAGCCCTGCTCTGCTTCTGATTGGGCTGCTCAACTGGCAGATTCCTGGCCAGTGATCCAGCAGGCGTTGGTTGATGCCCAATCTGCCTATAAACTGCACGCTGATAAGCAGCGAGCCCTTCAACCTGCTTTTAAAGTTGGTGATAAGGTCTACCTTTCCACCAAATTCATTAAGTCCCCTCAGCCTTCGAAGAAGTTGGCTCCTAAGTTTGTTGGTCCTTTTCCCATTGTGGGGGTTGTGAACCCTGTTACGTTTAAACTGGATTTGCCACACAATCTGAAACGTTTACATTCTGTTTTCCATTGCAGCTTGCTCAAGCCTGTCAACCACTCCGATCATTGGCATCCGCAACCCCCACCTCCTGCTCCGCTCATGATTGACGGACAGCAACCTTTTGAGGTGAAGGAGGTCCTTGATTCTCGCCGACTCCGTGGCACCCTGCAGTACCTCATTCGGTGGAAACACTTTCCCCACCCTGAGTGGGTGTCTGCCCATGATGTTCAATCTCTTGTTTTAGTTAGATGCTTTCGCTTATCCTCTCAAACCTGCTCCTTAGTGTTTTTTGGGGGGCGGTATGTCATGTTCACCGTTCCAATGTTACTGTTACATCGTAACATTTTGCATGTCATTTCGCTGATGCGTGTTTCATCTGGGAGAGGAGGAGGATTCCATCTCGTGGGATTGTTGTATGTTAGCAGCTGGATTGGAATGTGTTTGGGTTATCTTGTGTGTTCAAGGTTCCTTTCCCAGGACATCAGCAGAAACGGTTACCAGCACCTGGGGGGGGGGGGGAGTTTGCAACGGCCGGGCGAGGGGAGGGATTACGTTTGAGCCGAGGGTTTTTAGTTTGTATTTGGCACGCTTTTGCTCATTCTCAGCTTTCTCTGTATTTGCATACTATTCTTTAATAAATCAGATATCATTAAGTTCCTGCTTGTGAGTCTGAGTCTGTTAGGGTAGGCAATCCTTACACCATGCCAATGCAAAGGCAGAAGTCCAAAGAAGAACTAGAGAACTTAAGAACGCATGGTGGATTAAAAAACGCCCAAGAAATCCAACAATTTGCAGATGTTCATGATGCATGGGGTTTTTTTTAATGCCACAAAGGCCATCTATGGACCAACAAATTATGGTACAAACCCCTTAAGTTCAACAGATGGTATCAAACTTCTAAAGGATAAAAAGTCTATTGCACTGTGCTGGAAAGAGCATTACTACAATCTCCTAAACCATCACCCTACCATGGCTTCTTGCAAATCCCGCAAAAACAAGTAAGAGACAAGCTTGCAGTACCCTCTAGTTTGGAGGAAGTTAGAAAAGCCACTAATCAAATGAAAAATAGTGAAGCTAGGGGACCTGATGGGATTCCTGCTGAGGTTTTTAAAGAAAGCAGGCTTGAACTTACACAACAGCTTCACAAGTTCATTGATAAAATTGGATGAGGGAGGAGATTCCAGCAGATTTTAAGGATGCCATAATTATCACTCTTTTTAAAAGGGGTGATAGGACAGACTGTAGAAACTATTGAGGCATCTCCCTTCTAGCTACGGCGGGTAAAATCCTTGCAAGGATTCTTGCAAATCATCTCCTATCTATATCAGAAGACATCCTCCCTGAAACTCAAAATGGCTTCCACCCTTCCAGGGGGACAGTGGATATGATTTTCACTGCGCAACAGCTCCTAGAAAAGTGCAAGGAACAAAACTGCCCTGTGTACATGGCATTTATTGATCTGACTAAGGCTTTTGATACTATAAATCATACCGCTCTGTGGACCATCCTTTCAAAAATCGGATGTCCTAATAAATTTTTGAAAATCTTGCGGCTACTCCATGATGATATGATGGCAACAATCCTGAATAATGATGGCTCTCAAAGCGATCCATTTAAAGTGGGATCTGGCGTTAAACAGGGATGTGTTATTGCTCCAACCTTATTCGCTATCCATTGCTATGATTCTACACCTTGTTGAAGGGAAACTTCCTACCGGTGTAGAAATTATATATCGAACAGATGGAAAGCTTTTTAATCTTAGTAGGCTGAAGGGAAAAAATAAGGTAACTACAACCTCCGTTATAGAACTCCAATATGCTGATGATAATGTAGTCTGCACGCATGCAGAAGAAGATCTTCAAACTATCCTAAACATCTTTGCAGAAATGTACAATAAGCTCGGCCTCTCGCTTAACATTAAAAAAACCAAAGTGCTTTACCAGCAAGTTTGAACTAATCCCGCTGCAGCACCATCAATTCAGCGTGAAGGTGTGTCACTGGAAAACGTCAACCACTTTCCTTATCTTGGCAGCCATCTATCTATAAAAGCCAATATTGACGCTGAAGTTCAGCATCATCTAAGCTCTGCAAGTGTCGCTTTCTCCCAAATGAAGCTTAGAGTGTTTGAGGATCAGGAGACCAAAATCCTTGTTTACAAAGCCATTGTACTACCGACCCTATTGTATGCCTGTGAAACTTGGACTTTCTACAAACGCCACCTCCAACTTCTCAAAAGATTCCATCAAAGCTGCCTCCATAAAATTCTGCAAATTACTTGGGAAGATAGGTGGACTAATGTTAGCATATTGGAAGAAGCAAAGACCACCTGCGTTGAGACAATGATCATCCAACATCAACTTCGCTGGACCAGCCATGTTGTTCGAATGCCTGATCATCGTCTTCCAAAGCAGCTACTTTACTCCCAACTTAAGAATGGAAAACGGAATATTGGTGGACAGCAAAAGACGTTCTCAAAGCTCATTTTAAAAAGTTTAATGTCAGCACTGAGAACTGGGAAGTCCTAACTCATGAGTGTTTAAATTGGAGATCAGCCCTTATTAAAGGCACTACAGACTTTGAAGAAGCATGAGTACAGGGCGAAAGGGAGAAGCGAGCCAAGAGGATGGCACATCAAGGAAATCCTCATCGTGACCATCTTCCACCTGGAACTTTATGCCCTCGTTGTGGGGGGCTATGCGGATCCAGAATTGGCCTTTACAGCCACTTACGGATCCACCGTTAAGATTTTAATCCTGGAAGACGATCTTACTCAGCTAAGAGTGATCGCCAGTGAACACTAGGTTTCAGATATGTGATAGCAGAGTTGATCAGCACAGTAGTGGAGGAAGAAAGCTGGTGTTTGGTGAATTTGGAAACTATGGTTTTATGCGGTTTTTTCCACTGCAATGTCCTCCAGAAATGTCAGGTTGTAATTTCATCCCCATACTGTTCTGGTTAGAGGTGATGGGAATTACAGTCCAACACATCCAGCAAATACCAGGAAGAAAAGGCTTCTCTGCAGTAAGATATAAATTAATGATACAACAGGTTCTATGGCACTGTCAGAAAGAAACACTGAGCAGCACTTTTTTAAAGGATGGGGAAAGAAGCCTCAAAATAGCACACAATGCATATGAATTAATTAAAATGTAAATTTCCCAATCTATTTCTGTGGTAAAAAACATTATTATGTTGCAACGATTTAGCAAAACAACAGAGCTCACACCTACCTTTCCCACTTCAGAATTCCTGATGCAATATGGATTGTGACAGAGTTGTCTTGGAAGACTCCATTGCAGGAGCATGCAGTAAATCATTTGGGAAACTCATGCAGTTTCATTAACAGAAACCCAGCTAAGTTTTGTGCCCTGGAGGTCATGCCAGTTATCACTAAGATCCATCATCTAAAATTTGGGTTTCTCTTACCATAAAGTCTTCAATTGCTCAAACAGAAATAACTGCAAGTCTTAGTCTCATTTTATGTTTTGTATTGTGCTGACTATTGCTGTTGATATTTATATATTAATTGGATTTTAACAATGATTTGTATTTTTTAATAAAATTTTATTGAAGATTTTTACATGAGTAAAATATAAGCATGAAAACGTATATAAAGGAAAGTTAGGAATAAGATAAAAAGTATGGAAGACAATACAGATAAAGAAAAAGAAAATTAAAGAAGTGACTTCTGATCTTCTTTCCAGCAGTTACAAACAAACCTGTCCCTCCTCTCTACGATTACATTACACAGGTCCCCTCTATCCCATGTTCAACACTTTTAGTCAGCAAATCCAGAAATCACCATTTCATTTTTTTTCCATTTTCAGCAAAAAGTCCATAAAAAGTTCCCAGTCTTTTGTAAAAGTACTTATTGTTTTATTCCTGATCAAACAGGTCAATGTTGCCATTTTTGCAAATTCTGCCATTTCACAATCTATTCCTCCATTGTGGGTTTTTCAGTATTTTTCAAGTGTGGTGCATATAATAGTCTTGCTATAGTAATGATTTGTATTTTTTAAAATGGCAATAGTATATTCAGTTACTTCAAACTAGTCAGTGAAATATTGAAGCGTCCTTTTAGCGATGTTTGACAGAGTAATGAAAGAAATATTGCCACAGCAGAATGTCAGCTATAGAGCTATTTGCTGTTATTGTGCAGTGCAGTCATTTTAGACTCTAGATTAAATGGCTTTGGGGGCATTCTGGCATGTATGGATAGCAGTCTGGATCAGAAGCATGCCAAGTTAGCCACCACCACCCCTGCTCCCAACACATGTACACTCATATACATATACACATACACTCATCACTTCACTCCAATAGTGGAGTCATACATGTCCAGAGTTGCTATTTAGCAAATAGATGCAACTGTGGGATGAATGGGGCTTTTTGCATGTGGCCCTTAATTCCAGAAAGCTGCAGAGAATGTAGTAATGCAGTGATATCACTAGGAGCCAGGACTGAAAATGTCCCTCCCTTTTCCTGTGCTTTCTCTGGCTGGGGAATATTAAAAGTTGAAACAGGTTATTAAATCTAGAAGATGATGCAAAATGGGAGGGGGTGCGGGATTACTAACACCTCAGAAGACAGGCTCAAGGTTCAGGTGGATGTTGATAGACTTGAACATTGGGCTCTATCCATCAAAATGCTGTTCAGTGGCAAGAAATGTAAGATTCTGCAGGTAGGAGGAAAACACACATGCACAGGTACAAGATAGATGGTACCTGGCTCAGCAGTAAGGTTTGTGAGAAGGTTCTGGGTGTCCTGGTGGACCACAGTTTAAGCTGTCTGTTACCTTTCATATTCAGATTGCTAAAAAGACTTCCCTTGTTCATGAATGCAAAAAGCATACACTCCTCACTCAGTTTTCCACGGTCTAAATGCCATCACAGATTTAAGTAACTGTATCTCCAAAATAGGAATCAAAAAGTTTTGTTTTGCACTTCAAATGAGGTTCTGTTTCTCAGCTTCTTTCTTTTGATCCAATAGTGTAGAAATTGTCAATGTGCTTTTAGGTGTCACTTTTAAATATTTTCTTTTCTGGAAGACTCAGGCATGGAGGCAGCTGGTGCAGAGTGCAACAATGGAATATATAAAAAACTCTTTTGAAATCCTGCCTTCAGTGAGGATCTTGAAAGTCTAAGCAACAATCTCCTTTGCAAATCTAATCCTGCAACCCTTCTCTTCTTCGCCTAGTTGTCAGCAAAAAATGGTTTAGAGGACCTAGAGAACTGCAAAGGTTTATTACTGTGGTGATTTTAAACATATTCTTCATACATTAAAGATCTAATTCTTTTTGAAAAATGTAGGGCTGTCAGAAAACATTAATATACTGGTGCTTACATTAAGATAGGGCCTGAGAAATAGCTGACAAATGGAATAAATAAATGTGATTATTGATGCTGTTAGCCCTAGACTTTGGCCAAAAGGTATCTGCTGTCCACAGTAGCCTTCCCCAATATGGTGCTGTCCAGATTTATTGGAGTTCACCTTCCATGTTTCCCAATCTCCCCAGTGGTTGGAAAAATCTGGGACTTTACATTCAATTCATCTGACGGCATAAACTGGGGAAGGTTGACCCAGAGGGTTCCCATGTGAGCCCCAGTGAGAGTTTTCCTTTGGAAAAAAAATTACACATTTACTGGGGGCAGGTACAGGGCACAGAGAAGATTCTTCAGTAAGCACCAACTGCTGTCATCTCTGCTTCCCAGAGGCACTCTGGACACCCAGAGTTATGATGGCCACATGTGGCTGCAGCCAGAAGTACTTTCCTAAGTAGTCTGCCTGTTGCCCAAATCATTGCTGCAAATTTTTAACATTAGTCTGCCTTTGAAGACTAGCTTGAAGATTATCTGCTACTTGGGGCAGAATTGATTTCCTGGTGATTTTAACCCTTTTGTAATGCCTAAACAGGGTTTCTCTATTTTATATCTTCCCCTGTCTGATTACTACTTGGTCTTGCTTCATCTTCACCATTTTATTTCCCTTCCCAGCTACTCCTTCCATCTCCATTTTGCTGTCTTTCTTCCTCTTTTTATTGTTTCTGCTGCAAAGAGGAAAGGAAGTGTGTGCATTTTTAAGAGAATGGTTTTTGTTCAAGTGTGAGAGAACAATTAATTTGGTGAATGGGGTACTATAACAGATCCCTAGGTTTTTATGGCAAAGAGTCTGATGAATTAACCCCATGCTGAAAGGTCTGAATAGATGGAATTCAGTTTGCTTGCTTATCTATTTATCTATCAAATTTATATGGCTGCCCATCTGTCCAGTGAAACTCTGGGCAGTGAATAAAAACATAACCAATCCATTCAAACCACAAAAAAGAATACATATAAAAACTATAAAAACCTCAGCTTTCCCATATCACACACAGGCATGCCAGAGCTCCAGTAACTAACATCGCGGCCCCAGTGCCTGGGAGAGGACCAATGTTCTCATGGCTCTTTGAAAGGCCAGTAAAGCCAGGGCCATCAGCATCTTAGGGGGAGGCTGTTCTATAAAGCAGGTGCCATGAGAAAGGAGGCATGATTCCTACAACCAGAGAGAGGATACTGCTTCACTAATGACCTGGAGCATGCCCATTCTGCCAGATCTGATAGGATGGGTGGAAACTATCAGGGATAGGTGGCCCTACCAGTAACCTGGTCCCATACTATGTACGACCTTAAAGGTGACAACCAGCACCTTTGAATTGCTCCCGGAAGATTTCTGAAAGCCAGTGCAGTTCACATAGCAGAGGTGTTACATGGGCATATTTTGGTGCATCAAAAACTGCATGTCCCGCTGCACTCTGGACCACCTGAAGCTCCTGCACATTCTTGAAGGGCAGCCCCATGTAGAGTGCATTGTAGTAGTCCAAATTCCCAAAAGACCCTCTCCCTTTAATCAAAAGTGCATTTTTATCATTCCGCCAAGAGTTGTTAGGAAAGAAGGTTTAGCCCTAGATAATGTCTGATTTACTGGCTAGAGCCAGGACATCATAGATGGAGTCCTTCGTTAGTCCTTCATTAGGCAAAGCAAAAAATTAAAGAGGCTGGCTTCATTTATCTCCTCCACCCAGCACACATACATTCCATAAAACTGAGAATATTCTCCAGAGAATGTTTAAAACAGGCAATATTAGCTTTATTATGTTGAGGGGTAAAATAGATGAGGAAACATTCATATGAAATGGGCTGTGAATGTTCCAGTTTGGTTATAACCATCAGTGTGATTATAAAGTGAAAAGCAAAATGACTGAAACCAGGCTAGTCTGTTACCAATACAGGAGACAGGTGAAAACCATGCCTCCCAGCCAAGAATGGCTTCAAGCCTGTTATACCATGTGAAGTGAGAGAAAAAGGTGCTAGAATCTGAACCATTCTTTTAAAATAAAAATGCTTGAACCTGATAAATAGCAGTGACTGAAATTCTTTTATAACAGTTTAATCAGCTCTTTTTAAAAAAAAAACAAATCTACTTAGCAGAACTTTGTATCCTTGAATGCCTTATTGTGCCTTCCTTTTGTCTAGCTTGTTAAGAGATGTCAGACAATGATTGTTAAAAATGGTGATACAAAGTTCATTACATTTTAAAGTTGTGAATATACTTCTGAGTTATATTCCAAACATTTGGAACTTATCATTATATAAAGAATTATAGATTGATCAAGCTTGGGATAGCAAAAATCTCACTGTTCAGTGTCGGAAAGATAGAGCCATCCCAGCTACACAATCTTGGATTACAGATATGTGCTCACTTTCTGTTTATGAGTGGGCTTTTTATAACAGAAGGATTGATAATATTATTTTGTGTGGTCAAGGGTTAATGATTTGTTTAAAAATAAGGCTTGAACTGTATATAATATAAAAATGTTTTTGCTTTCTTCTTTTTGTATTTGTTCTTTTTTTCCTCTCTCTTCCTTTCTTCTTTGTTAAGTAAGCAAAAAACAAAACCCCACACCAGAGGAGAAGTGTTTAGGAGAGAGGGATTGTGAGGTTTGAGCCCGCTTCTGACTCCAAAAATGAAACTTATACAGAGTCAGAAGGGGAAAACAAACTCACCAGGAGAGATTTGGAGAAGCTGAACTTGGAAGTGACTCAGCAGAGCGGGAGAATTTGCAAATGCAGATTCGACAAACTCCGGAGGGGGATTTGAATTCTCCAATCAGCGCTTGAGACAGGAGAGCTGAGAAGTGCACAAATCAGAAGGCAGCTTGATTGGCTGCAGGAGAGAAAAGGCATGGAAAGGATTGCTTTAAAAGGCAGGCTTGCAAGGAGCAAGCTGCTGGAGACAACCAATCCTTCGAGCTCACAGAGTTTGCGGAAGAGTCCTTACCAGCATCAGAAGCCTTGTCCGTAGCCAGAGTGGAACCAGTGCCAGAGTCTTCTACCACCGCGGAACCATCTTCTGCCCAAGCCACTCCAGTTGAGACTTTCCTTGCCATCCCTGCTGAGCACAGCCTCACATCCAGCTCCAAGCCTCATCACTTCGCTCCAGTGCAATTCAGGTGTGCTCCCAGCTTCAAGCCTTGCCTAAACTCTCCAGTCCAGTCCAGTCTTGATCCCAGCTCTTAGCCTTGCCTAGACTCTCCAGCCCAGCCCAGTCCAGTCTTGTTCCCAGCTCTCAGCCTTGCCTAGACCCTCCAGCCCAGTTCAGTCTTGCTTCCAGTCTGCAACCTTGCCTAGACTCTCCTATCCAGTCCAGTCTTGCTTCCAGACCTCAGTCTTGCCTACACTCTCCAGTCCAGTCCAGCCTGGTTTCCAGTCCTCAATCTTGCATAGACTCTCCAGTCCAGTTCAGCCTTGCTTCTAGACCCAAGCCTTGCCCAGAGGTTCCAGTCCAGTCTTGCCTAGCCTCCATGTGTCAGCCCGGTCCTATCTGTGTCCAAGCTCACAGAACCTTGCCTCCAGTTTCTGCCTTGCCATGCACCCTAGCTTCACCGAGCCTGACAGCTTCAATCAGAGAGTTAGCTGAATTCTGTCTTGCTGTTCTGCCACAGTCTGATCCTGCAACCTTGCCTGTCCATCCATCATTGCCTGGGTGGTCTTGATTGAAATTGCTTGTCTTAATTATTCACCAGGACTTTACTGTTGTAAATAGTTGTTTTAAATAAATAAAGTTTTGATGATAATTCTGTCTGGCCACCTCATAGCCTGAACAGGACAAGGAGAAAGAAAGGGGAAGACAAAAGAGCATGGAGGGCCTGCCTACACACATCTAAGCAGGAGGCCTGATCGATTATCCTGACATCTGCTGGAAATCTAACTCTGCTAAGAGACAGAGGTCCAACAAATTCTTGTTCTCTCTTGCTTATAGCTTCATTTATCAGAAGTGGAAGGAAGAATAAGAGAGTCTGCTATCCTGGACCTATTCCTCACAAAAAGGGAGGAATTGGTTGAAGAAATGAAGATGACCAGCACTTTGTTGGAAAGTGGTCAGCTTGTATCCAAAGGAGGAGCAATTGAGTTTGACCTGCATGCTGGAGTTCAGGTCTTGAAACCTATATCTGTCATGTTCACTGTTTCAATGTGCACTGTACATCATAACGTTTCACATGCCATGGTGCTGACGTGCGTTTCTGTTGGGAGGGAGCTGCTGTGAAACCTTGTGCCAAGCTCTGTATCTATGTTCATTTCAATGGAATGTGTTTGGGTTATGTGCTCTGCTCAAGGACGTTTCCTGCAGACCATCAAAAGCCATTAGGAGCACCTGGGATTGTGAGCCTGGGAAGATTCTACGGGGGGAGGGATTTCATTTGCACCGAGGGTTTTTAGTTTGCATTTGGCGCGCTTTTTCCATTCTCAGCTTTCTTTGTGATCCTGCATACTATTCTTTAATAAATCAGATATCTTTGAATTCCTGCTCATGAGTCTGATGGTGTTTTAGAATAGGCAATCCTTACATAAAGCTGAGAATCACCAAAGTTGTACCGTTAGCTCCTACCAAGATTAGTTTCTTGTGAGGGAAAACAGTTAACGATGGCCGAATCCAAGCTCACAACTGAGAGACTTGAGGAGCCGACTAGCTTGATGCCCGAGTCAACGGTCAGGAGTGGAGAACTGAGCCTCACCCCAGAACCTTCAGGTTTCCGGCAGGATTCGAGTTCCAGCCCTGAGGTAGAGGAATCCGACAATGGGAGAGCACCAGAGGAACCGGCACCCAGCAAATCGCCTGCAGAGTTGATCACCTGGGACGAAATGGGAGAACCCCAGCCAGGGGCGTCCCAGGTGTCCTGGAAGTATCGGTTCCTGCTGACCCCAAATGTAGAATCTACCATGGTATCAACAGGGAGACAGCCTAACATGCAAGGGAGGGAGGAATCTCAAGCCCCTGAAAGGCTAAGAGTGGTAGAGGCCAAATTAGAATCAATGGAGTACATGCTAAAAAACCTGTCTCTGTCGTGGGCGGGGGGGGGGGCAGCCGAGGCACGAAGGAGAGTCCAGCTCCACGCAATCATCCTCCATCCCCTCACCCAGACCGCCGGCGGAGCGGGGCCAGAGACGGCGCCGGGATGAATCTCCACCCCGCAGAGTTTGACCATCAGTGTCCCCACCCCGGGGAGGAAGAACTACTGTAACCTGGGGCCCAACCACTCAAGCAGCCGCTAATTCAGCTCCAACAGGAGCGGGGGTGAAAGACTTTTCTGTCAAGCTTGATGGGGATCCAACTAGTCTTTCTTTCTCACTAATGCTAAAAGTTATATGAGGCAGTTTGGACCATACTTCCCTTCTGAAGAGGCTAAAATTACTGCCATTGCCACCAAGCTGAAGGGACGAGCAGCTGACTGGTATGTTCAATTAAGTGAGGCTGACTCCCCTGAGCTTGAGGATTTTGAGGAATTCATGTGGGCGTTAAAGCTGCATTTTGAGGATCCTCTAGCCAAGGCAAGGGCTAAAAAGGCACTGAAGGATCTTACCCAGGGCCAACTGTCTGTAGCTGATTACGCCCTGGAGTTTAAGGCTTTAGCTGGGAAAATCCCCAAGTGGTCTCAGTCAACCTTAATAGAACGGTTTAAAGAGGGACTCAACAGGGATGTCCTGTGGTGGGCATTGTGTAGAGATGACCCAGAGACATTGTACGAATGGATCTGTCTGGCCGGCATTGTTGTAGGCAACTTCAGCAAATGGTAGGAGGTCAACCCAATCATCTTGCTGATAATTGACAAAAGCACGCAAATATTGTTCAAGTGTAGAATTGACCGCCTCCATATTTCCGTCAGTCTCATGGGTGCGACGCAGTTGACAATGCCTGGTTTTGTTGTTTATTCGTTTAGTCGCTTCCGACTCTTCGTGACTTCATGGACCAGCCCACGCCAGAGCTTCCTGTCAGTCGTCAACACCCCCAGCTCCCCCAGGGACGAGTCCGTCACCTCTAGAATATCATCCATCCATCTTGCCCTTGGTCGGCCCCTCTTCCTTTTGCCTTCCACTCTCCCTAGCATCAGCATCTTCTCCAGGGTGTCCTGTCTTCTCATTATGTGGCCAAAGTATTTCAGTTTTGCCTTTAATATCATTCCCTCAAGTGAGCAGTCTGGCTTTATTTCCTGGAGGATGGACTGGTTGGATCTTCTTGCAGTCCAAGGCACTCTCAGAATTTTCCTCCAACACCACAGTTCAAAAGCATCGATCTTCCTTCTCTCAGCCTTCCTTATGGTCCAGCTCTCGCAGCCATATGTTACTACAGGGAACACCATTGCTTTAACTATGCGGGCCTTTGTTGTCAGTGTGATGTCTCTGCTCTTAACTATTTTATCGAGATTTGTCATTGCTCTTCTTCCAAGGATTAAGCGTCTTCTGATTTCCTGACTGCAGTCAGCATCTGCAGTAATCTTTGCACCTAGGAATACAAAGTCTTTCACTGCTTCTACATTTTCTCCCTCTATTTGCCAGTTATCAATCAAGCTGGTTGCCATAATCTTGGTTTTTTTGAGGTTTAGCTGCAAACCAGCTTTTGCACTTTCTTCTTTCACCTTCATCATAAGGCTCCTCAGTTCCTCTTCGCTTTCAGCCATCAAAGTGGTATCATCTGCATATCTGAGATTGTTAATGTTTCTTCCAGAGATTTTAACTCCAGCCTTGGATTCCTCAAGCCCAGCTTGTCGCATGATGTGTTCTGCATACAAGTTGAATAGGTAGGGTGAGAGTATACAGCCCTGCCGTACTCCTTTCCCAATCTTAAACCAGTCTGTTGTTCCGTGGTCTGTTCTTACTGTTGCTACTTGGTCGTTATACAGATTCTTCAGGAGGCATACAAGATGACTTGGTATCCCCATACCACTAAGAACGTGCCACAATTTGTTATGGTCCACACAGTCAAAGGCTTTAGAATAGTCAATAAAACAGAAATAGATGTTTTTCTGAAACTCCCTGGCTTTTTCCATTATCCAGCGGATATCGGCAATTTGGTCTCTAGTTCCTCTGCCTTTTCTAAACCCAGCTTGTACATCTGGCAATTCTCGCTCCATGAACTGCTGAAGTCTACCTTGCAGGATCTTGAGCATTACCTTACTGGCATGTGAAATGAGTGCCACTGTTCGATAGTTTGAACATTCTTTAGTGTTTCCCTTTTTTGGTATGGGGATATAAGTTGATTTTTTCCAGTCTGATGGCCATTCTTGTGTTTTCCAAATTTGCTGGCATATAGCATGCATTACCTTGACAGCATCATCTTGCAAGATTTTGAACAGTTCAGCTGGGATGCCGTCGTCTCCTGTTGCCTTGTTATTAGCAATGCTTCTTAAGGCCCACTCAACCTCACTCTTCAGGATGTCTGGCTCTAGCTCACCGACCACACTGTCAAAGCTATCCCCGATATTGTTATCCTTCCTATACAGGTTTTCTGTATATTCTTGCCACCTTTTCTTGATCTCTTCTTCTTCTGTTAGGTCCTTGCCATCTTTGTTTTTGATCATACCCATTTTGGCCTGGAATTTACCTCCAATGTTTCTAATTTTCTGGAAGAGGTCTCTTGTCCTTCCTATTCTATTGTCTTCTTCCACTTCCACGCATTGCTTGTTTAAAAATAATTCCTTATCTCTTCTGGCTAACCTCTGGAATTTTGCATTTAATTGGGCATATCTCCCCCTATCACTGTTGCCTTTTGCTTTCCTTCTTTCTTGGGCTACTTCTAGTGTCTCAGCAGACAGCCATTTTGCCTTCTTGGTTTTCTCTTTCTTTGGGATGTATTTTGTTGCCGCCTCCTGAACAATGCTGCCAACTTCTGTCCAGAGGTCTTCCGGGACCCTATCTACTAAGTCCAGTCCCTTAAATCTATTCTTCACCTCCACTGCATATTCCTTAGAAATATTAGTGAGCTCATATCTAGCTGATCTGTGGGTCTTCCCTAATCTCTTTAGTCTGATCCTAAATTGTGCAAGAAGAAGTTCGTGATCTGAACTACAGTCAGCTCCAGGCCTTGTTTTTACCGACTGTACAGATGTCCGCCACCTTTGGCTGCAAAGGATGTAATCAATCTGATTTCGGTGTTGTCCATCTGGTGAAGTCCATGTATAAAGCCGTCTCTTAGGTTGTTGGAAGAGAGTGTTTGTTATGCAGAGTGAATTGTCTTGGCAAAATTCTATCAGCCTGTGTCCTGCTTCGTTTTGTTCTCCCAGGCCATACTTACCTGTAATTCGAGGTGTCATTTGACTGCCCACCTTAGCATTCCAGTCTCCCATGATGAAAATAACATCTCTTTTAGGCGTGTTGTCCAGTAGGTGCTGCAGATCCTCATAGAACTGCTCTACTTCAGCTTCTTCAGCATTTGTGGTTGGGGCGTATATTTGGATCACTGTGATGTTAGATGGCTTGCCCTGAATTCGAATTGAGATCATTCTGTCGTTTTTTGGGTTGTATCCAAGCACTGCTTTAGCCACTTTACTATTAATTATGAAGGCTACTCCATTTCTTCTGTGGTCCTCTTGTCCACAGTAGTAGATCTGGTGGTCATTTGATGTGAAGTGGCCCATTCCAGTCCATTTCAGTTCACTGACGCCCAAAATGTCTATCTTTAATCTTGACATCTCACCAATAACCACATCCAATTTGCCCTGGCTCATAGATCTTACATTCCAGGTTCCAATGGTGTGTTGATCCTTAGAACATCGGATTCGCCGTTCACCACCAGCACCGTTGGCCGCTAGCCGTCCTTTCGGCTTTGAGCTAGCTGCGTCATCACGTCTGGGGCTAGTTGAGCTCATCCTCTGTTCCTCCCCAGTAGCATTTTGACCATCTTCCGACCTGGGGGTCTCATCTTCCGATGGTATAACGACATATCTCTGGTTGTACTGATCCATTTAGTTTTCACGGCAAGAATACTGGGGTGGGTTGCCATTACCTTCCCCAGGGATCACATTTAGTCTGACCTCTCTGTCATGACCTTCCCGTCTTGGGTGGCCCTTCACGGTTTAGCTCATGGCATCATTGAGGTGCTCAAGCTCCAGCACCACGACAAGGTAACGATCCTTTGCTGAAGAATGCCTGGTTAGTACCCAGTAATTTCATAAATTCCCACCAAAACTTGGACGTGAATTGTGTGCCCCTGTCCGTCACCAAGCGGGTGGGGCATCCGTGAATTTTGTACACGTGTACAATGAAGAGGCGGGCCAGCTGTTGTGCAGATGGGATGGAGGTACATGGGATGAAATGGGCTTGTTTAGAGAAAAAAATCTTTTACCACCCAAATGACAGTTTTCCTCTGGCTAGGAGGTAAATCAACAATGAAGTCCATAGAGATCCCCTCCCAGGGGCGGGAAGGATTAGCCACCGGTTGTAACAAGCCCTGGGGCTTTCCCACTTTTCGTTTAGAAGCAGCACATACTGCGCAGGAACTGACGTATTCTTTGATGTCGCGCCTGAGCGTTGGCCACCAGAACTGGCACCTAACCAGATGAAGGGTCTTCCCAAACCCAAAATGCCCAGCCACTCTGTCATCATGGGATCGTGACAGAATGGTTTTGCGCAACGCCTCAGGCACATAGAGACGATCATGCTTCCATGCAAAAGCCTGTTTAAAAGTGACCTCGTTGAGGTTTGCTTGCAACCAAGTGTCAGTTTTCAGCTCGGAAAGAAACTGTTGTTGCAAGTCTGAGGGAACAGGCAAGCGAGGTGAAACTGAAGCGTCTGTTCGCTGCGCTCGAGTTTGGCTGCGAGTCACAGCTGCCAGACTCATTTGGGGCTCTGTCCAGAGAGTTCCCACTACATCTGGCACCGTACTGGCATCCTGAGGCTGGCGTGAAAGTGCGTCAGCCAGGAAGTTGGTTTTCCCAGGTATAAATTTCAGTTTAAAGTCAAAACGACTAAAGAATTGAGCCCACCTAATTTGTTTTGGGCTCAGTTTACGCGACGCAGTCAGTGCCTCCAGGTTTTTATGATCAGTCCAAACCTCGAAAGGGTGGGTAGCCCCCTCCAATAAGTGACGCCAGCTTTCCAAAGCAGCTTTAACAGCAAAAGCCTCTTTCTCCCAAACGTGCCATCTCCTTTCTGTCTCTGAAAATTTACGGGAGAGGTAGGCACATGGCTTTAACTGTCCGAGTTTGTCCTTTTGCATTAACAGAGCTCCAATTGAGAAATCAGAAGCGTCCACCTGTACCACAAATGGTTTGTCAGGATCAGGATGCTGCAGAATGGGTTCGGACGTAAACAGTTGTTTAAGGGTCTCAAAAGCCCTCTGGCATGCGGGTGTCCATTTTAGCAGTGCTCCCGGATTTTTCACCCTCCGTGTATCTTCCAAACCTTTAGTTTTGAGTAACTCAGTGAGGGGTAGCGCTATTTCCATGAACCCCTGGATGAAGGGCCGATAGAAATTCGCGAATCCAAGGAGACTTTGTAGCTGCCTACGTGTGCGTGGCGGCTCCCATGCCAAAATGGCTTCAATTTTAGCGGGATCCATTTCAATTCCTTATCGGAAATTCTATAGCCCAGATAATCAATTTGCGATTTATGAAATGCACATTTAGACAGTTTAGCATACAATTCTGCCTTTCTCAGTTTGCTCAGTACTTGTCTGACTAGATATACATGTTCTTCCATCATTTCAGTATATATTAAAACATCATCTAAATACACCAACACCCCTTTAAATAGGTGGTCATGCAAGACCTCATTGATCAGTTGCATAAAAACTCCTGGCGCTCCCGCCAATCCAAATGGTAGAACTTTATATTGAAAAGCACCCAAAGGACAATTAAACACAGTTTTCCATTCATCCCCCTCCCGTATGCGAATACGGAAATACGCCTCCCTCAAGTCCAGCTTAGAGAATATTTTCCCCTTTGCCAGATGTGTTAGCATATCTTTTATCAGGGGCAAAGGATATTTATTTAATATCAATACTGCATTGAGCCCACGGAAATCTGTACACGGTCTCAAAGTGCCATCCTTCTTTGGTTGAAACAGTACAGGTGCGCCTACTGGAGAGCTGGCTGGTTCAATGAAATCCCTAGCTAGATTTTTGTCAATGAACTCTCGTAGTGTTGCCAGCTCCTTCTGGGTCATAGAATAAATTTTAGGACTAGGCAATTTCACATTAGGAACAAATTCTATGGCACAGTCAGCTTTGCGATGAGGCGGCAGCCGGTCCGCCTCTTTTTCACCAAACATATCTGCAAAGTCCTGGTATTGCTCCGGCAGCCCGGATGACCCAGAGACATTGTACGAATGGATCTGTCTGGCCGGCAAAGCTGAGCACGCCCAGCATACCTACATACAAACCAAACGACCTGAAAAACAACCAGCCACCATGAGGGGACCCTGAAGTGCCACAACTGCTACCCGGCCAGGCTATAGAGCCTGGGAAGAGGAGAGAGATCGGCGCTATGCGAGGTGTCAGTGTCTCTGATGCAGAAAGCAAGGGCATCGAGCAGTTGATTGCCCAAAAGCCAAGGTTGGAGACCAAGTGGACAAGCTGCTGGCCAAATCGCCGCCCCCCTCGTGGTGGATGACAGCAGCCAAGGGGGCAGCCGACACTGAAGAAGTACTCTACTTCTTCAGAGAGGCTGAAGACGTCTCGGAGCCAGCAGGAAATGCCAGCCACCTGCCATGAAGAGCACCTGTGGGCAGGTGGAGGAGGATGGGCACGAGGATGCTATGGTGAGTACTGACTGTCCCACTCTAGCAGTGAAAGTGAAATTGGGCTCCCGCACAAAGACTACAGAGGCCTGGGCTTTAGTTGACTCTGGGTGTTCCAGGTGTCTGATTCACCCTGATCTGGTTGCTGCTTTGGACCTGCCTAGCTTTCCCCTCCAGCAGCCTTTGATCTTCACACAGTTGGATGGTTCAACGGTGGGGTGGGGTGGGGGCAGCGACCCATTTCATTGGAACTGTCGCAATGCAAATGGGCAGCCACTGTGAGACTTTAAAATTTATAGTAGCACCTGTTGGCAACCCCTTGGTAATTCTGGGGATTCCCTGGTTGACCTATCAAAGCCCACTTATAAATTGGGAACACAGAACTCTGACTTTTAAGGATGGGTTTTCCCAAGCCCCTACTGCGGAGAGGGCTTCAAGCGCAGGGGTTGGAAGGGCTGCAATTGCCACACCATGCCCTAGTTTGGCAAGTTTAGAAGGCTCGCCTAATCGATACCAAGATTTTGAAGATGTCTTTGGAGATATGGAAGCAGATCAGCTACCCCCCCATCGGAAAACTGATTGTGCCATAGTGTTGATTCCTGATGCTCAATTGCCCAAGCCAAAAATTTATCCAATGACTCAGAAGGAGCTTGGGGCATTACAGGACTTTATCGACAAAAATCTGTCAAGGGGGTTTATTGAACCTGCAAATTCCCCAGTTGGGGCCCCTGTGCTATTCCGGGAAAAGAAAGATGGCACACTTAGACTCTGTACAGACTATTGGGGGTTAAATTCCATCTCAATCTGCAACAAATTCCCTCTCCCACTCATGAAGGACATGTTAGCTCATTTGTCAAAGGGGAAGATTTTTTCCAAGCTTGATCTTCGTGAAGCCTATTTTCGCATCCGCATACGAGCTGGAGACAAGTGGAAAACCGCTTTTAATTGTCCACTGGGTTCATTTCAGTACAAAGTCCTCCCTTTTGGGTTAGCAGGGGTGCCCGGAATCTTCATGCAATTGATTAATGAAGTATTACATGATCATTTGTTTAAAGGGATCCTGGTTTATTTGGACGATGTGCTCATTTACACTGGATCCGAGGAGGAACACGAACGCCTTCTCAAACAGGTGTTAAGTAAGCTTAGAGATGCCAAGCTTTATGCCAAGCTTTCCAAATGTGAGTTTCACAAAACCCAACTTGACTATCTAGGCTATAGGGTATCTGACAAGGGCATTGAAACCCTGAAAAAATTCAGGCGATTTTAAGTTGGGAATGTCCCCGCACCCGGAGGCAATTGCAAAGTTTCCTAGGGTTCAGTAATTATTATCGGCAATTTATCCAGGGGTTTGCTGAGATTGCTTTGCCCCTTACTGACTTGCTACGTACCAAGGGTTTGGGGGAGACACGCAAGGTAAAACACCCTGGGGCAGTGCTGAATTGGATGCCTGAATGCCAGTCAGCATTCGAGAAGTCAAAAACCCTCTTCACTGCTGAGCCTATTTTGCAGCACCCCGATCCTGAACGCCCCTTTGTGGTCCAAGTTGATGCTTCTGACTCCTCAGTGGGGGCTATATTGTTACAGAGAGATTCTGAAAATCACTTGAAACCCTGTGCTTATTTGTCCAGAAAATGTTCTGAAACTGAGCGCCGGTGGCATATTTGGGAAAAAGAGGCTTTTGCTGTGAAAGCCACTTTGGAAGCCTGGCATCACCTCCTGGAAGGTGCTAAATGCCCTTTCGAGGTTTGGACTGATCACAGGAATTGGAAGCCCTCCGCACCTCCCGGCGTCTCAGTCCTGAACAAATTCGCTGGGCTCAATTTTTCAGTCACTTTAACTTCCAGTTAAAATTTATTCCGGGAAAGAAAAACTTTCTGGCTGATGCTTTGTCATGTTTACCTCAGGACTCTGACCACATGGCAGATATAGTTGGGACTGTTCTCACTGAACCACAACTGGACTTCGTTGCCGTCACTCGGAACCAGACCCATACGCAGGCAACCCCGTCCCCAGCCCCATCTGGGAAGCGGAAGATGCACGCTCCTTGTCAGTTACAGAAGGACTTTCTCCAGGCACTGAAATCTGACACTTGGTTGCTAGCTAATAGAGACAATGTTTCTTTTGAAAACGGTCTGGCGTGGGTGGAACACCGCCTTTATGTGTCTGAAACTTTAAGAGCTGATGTTTTGCAGCATTCCCATGATGACAAACTTGCTGGACACTTTGGTTTTGTCAAAACCTTGCATTTGGTTCGCCGTCAGTTTTGGTGGCCAACCTTAAGGCGTGATGTAAAAGACGATGTTGCTTCCTGTCCTGTTTGTGCCATGTCAAAGCATAAAGGAGGTAAACCACAGGGGCTTCTACAGCCAGTGGCCAGCCCATCCCGTCCCTGGGATGAGATTTCTATGGATTTTATTGTGGACTTACCCCCCAGTCAGAAGAAAACTGTCATTTGGGTTGTAAAAGATTTTTTCTTCAAACAAGCCCATTTCATTCCATGTGTGTCCATCCCGTCGACCCCGCAATTGGCCCGCCTATTTCTCATCCACATCTACCGTCTCCACGGTAGTCCCTCCCATTTGGTCAGTGACCGCGGGACACAGTTCACTTCCCAATTTTGGAAATCATTTTTAAAATTGATTGGCACCAAACAGGCGCTGTCCACATCGTCGCATCCTGAGACTGACAGATCTACTGAGGTTTTGAACTCTGCCCTTGAACAATTCCTTAGAGCATACATAAATTACCATCAGGACAATTGGGTGGACTTGCTGCCTTTTGCTGAAGTGGCTTACAACAATGCTGTCCATCAAAGCACCGGGCAAACCCCTTTTCATGTGGTTTCTGGTCACGACTTTGTTCCCATCCCTGAGCTGCCACAAACCTCACCCCAATCCTGTTCTGCCTCTGACTGGGCTGTTAGTCTGGCTGATTCCTGGCAGGTGATTCAACAGGCTTTGGCTGATGCCCAGGCTGCTTACAAGTTTCAAGCCGATAAATGTTCTTTGCAACACGATTTCAGAATTGGGGATCAAGTATATCTTTCTACCAAATTCATCAAGTCCCCACAGCCCTCTAAAAAACTTGCTCCCAAGTTCATTGGTCCTTTCCCTATTGTTGGTCTTATCAATCCAGTTACTGTTAAGTTGGACCTGCCTCACAATTTGAAATGCTTGCACTCTGTTTTCCATTGCAGCCTGCTCAAGCCTGTCCACCACTCTTCCCGCTGGCATCCCCAACCTCCTCCTCCTGCTCCAATCATGATTGATGGCCAACAGCACTTTGAAGTCAAGGAGGTCGTTGATTCTCACAAGCTTCGAGGCACCCTCCAGTACCTGATCCACTGGAAACACTTTCCTCATCCTGAATGGGTGCCTGCTTGTCACGTTAATGCTCCTGATTTAGTTAACCGTTTCCACTTGGCTTACCCTTTAAAACCTGCCGCTTAATGTTTTCTTTCTTTTGGGGGGCAGTATGTCATGTTCACTGTTTCAATGTGCACTGTACATCATAACGTTTCACATGCCATGGTGCTGATGTGCGTTTCTGTTGGGAGGGAGCTGCTGTGAAACCTTGTGCCAAGCTCTGTATCTATGTTCATTTCAATGGAATGTGTTTGGGTTATGTGCTCTGCTCAAGGACGTTTCCCGCGGACCATCAGAAGCCGTTAGGAGCACCTGGGATTGTGAGCCTGGGAAGATTCTATGGGGGGAGGGATCTCGTTTGTACTGAGGGTTTTTTAGTTTGCATTTGGCGTGCTTTTTCCATTCTCAGCTTTCTTTGTGATCCTGCATACTATTCTTTAATAAATCAGATATCTTTGTGATCCTGCTTATGAGTCTGATGGTGTTTTAGAATAGGCATATTACAATATCAGGCATATTCCAGGCATAAGTATTTTAGTTTTTTAACAACAACAACAACAACAACAACAACAACAACAGAGTACTGCCATCTTGTGGTCTACTCAGAACATTACATTGTCACTTTAATCTTTTTTGGCCTTCTTTTTTGTTACCTGCTTCTTTCAATATTAAAAATTTGTGTTTTGGTTATTTAAAGTTTAAAGGTTAAATATGTTTCATCTTTTTAAAAGAAAAATTTTGATTTTGTTTAGCAGCTAGAGATTGGTCTAGCTACAAAAAGAGGAGAAAGAGATGAAACCAGTAGTTCCACAAACATGTGCTACAAAGCAAAGGGAATCTATTGTAATAACGATATTTATTTGTTTGTTTGTTTTTCGAATTTCGTCACTGCCCATCTCGCACAAAGTGGTTCTTTATTCATTTCAGGGAGGCAATACCGGTGGTAAGAACGCTATTTCACTCACACATTGGGGTTAGGGGGAGGATGCCAGGTGATGTGCTCACTGGAAGATGGTGATGGCAGTCAGAACTACCAAGCCAAAGCAAAGCAAGGAAGCAGGGCCTGGGTGTGTAGACTCAGGGAGTTCAGCCATGCCTCTACATTTGCCTTTCCTTGTTTTAGTTACTATTTCCTTTATCCCAATAAGTGTTTTACACAGTGATTTGACCTCATTGAAAGGAATTATTTATTAAGATCTTTCCCATATGCCAGGCGCCCCTGGCTATATCTTGTGTTTCAGAACTGGGGCAAGGTGTGTTAAATTCTGTAATTCTGGCCCTTGGTGGGAAGATCCAGTACCTCTTCCTTTCTACAGTAGTTTCCTTAAAGCTGGCCTGAAGGGAGAAGTTCTAGGCAGAAGGACTAAGAACTTCTCAGCAGAACAGACTAACGGGTGTCAAAAGGTTTAGCTCAGCTGGGAGCAGCCCATTATAAGTAATCTTTATTGAAGAAATCTTGGAATAAAGGATCTTTCAGGAGGTCTTAAAGTATACTCCCTCCCAGTTTTCAACAGATGTTTTATTTCACAGGGAAATAATTTTAATTAATGGTGGTTAATTCACTTAAAATATAATTTTATTGTCCTAATCCTGCCTTTTTTAGTGTGGCTTTAAAAGTGTGTGTGTTCATGACTTCCGGTTGGAATATGGCAGACTGAACAGCTGTGCCCGCGAGCTCTGTGGGCAGAACTGGCATCGTGGCAGTTTTTTCGGGCTCAGGCTGGTTCCTCCTGAAAACACTCAGAATTGACCCATTTGTCCTCTAGACAGTGAGTTGCAGCCAGGAGATTGTAAACAGTGTTCACAATCAACAGGTAAGACTTTGCCAGGAGGCTGGGACATCATCACTTCCAAGCCATGCTGCAGCCTTAAAGAGACATTAAGTCCAGCCACCCCATTTCTAAAGCATCCAATTTATTTTTTAAAGTATTTTTATCCTAAGACAGGCTTTCTACATTAAGGAGAAACAATTTCTCTTGCTGCTTATCGTTATTTTTGTGATTAATTAAAAAAAAATTAAAGCTTTGGACTTTGCTTTCCATCCAATACTAAGGAGGTTTGAGAGTATGTTATTGTGTCCCTATTATTATTTTTGTGCTAATTTTGAAGATTTTAGCTTTTTTCCTACGTGTTGAATCTGCCATTCTGAACTTTTACTTTCCTGCCGCTACTTTCTCTGGGAACTGTCTGTTACAATATCTTAACTCAATCTGGAAATTTTCCATTACCTTTCACTTCTGCTTTATACCCTCTACTCCCCCAGCTGTAATACCTTGGGCTGCCAGAGGAGACGAATGGAGGTGGACAGAGTCCCTGGGATGGAGCAGTTGAGGCGCACTGTGCTTTTGGTTCTTGGTGGATCCTGGTGGGTCCGGCAGGCCCGGGGATAGACCCTGAGGATTTTGGGGGGGTGGGGCTGGGCGGAACCAGACGACGTGATGCGCAGTGGCCTGGGCAGTATGGAGGAGCAGCCTAGCATTTCCCTGACCCCTGGCAGCTCAGCGGACCCCAGCGAAAGGCACAGCAGAGTCGGCTCAGCAACGCGGTGGCCTTGCAGTGAGGAGCAGCGGACTTGGCATCTTTTCTGAGCCCCGGCATCTTCCCTGGCATTTTCTCTGGGCCCCAGCAGTGAGCCCTTGGTGGAGTGGCTGACGATAGGGGCGATGAGTGTTGGGACTTTAGGCCCCGGTGCCAGAACCCTCTGGATGAAGATCTTGGTAGTGGGGGCAGGTGAGCCTTTATGGTTTCTGGTCCCTTACTGAAGCCCTCAAGATGGGGAAAGGGGGATTGAGTAGGGCTGGGTCAATGGCTTCCAACCGCAGAAGAGATATAGTAACGGCGATGGTCATTGGTGTGTAGGCCTCCACAGTGTGGAGTGGAGAGTTAGTCCAGAGCATGGGTCATTCCCCTAACTGCCCAGGTAGTTAATAGGGTCCCTCCAGTGTGCGTGTGGTATAGTATGTGTGTGGTTCTCCCTACCGAGTGTGAGAGACTTGGGGGGAGTCCAGAACTGTGTGATTGTGTGTAAGGGTGCTCACCCCTGTGTGAGAGACAGGAGGTGGGCAGGAACAGATGAGGTGTCTTCTCGTTGACCAGTGAGAGAGGCTGGGGGGGGCACAGGGAGAGTCTGGGGGCATTGGTTAGGCTCCCGCAGCGCTGAGAGTGTGAGCTCCCACTGCCCTGGGATTGAATGAGTATTGGAGATGTGTGAGTGGAGGAGGAGACCCTTATTTCCACCCAGGGTTCCTGAAGGTCTAGGATTGGAGGTGTCATGAGTGAGGATGGTGAGCAGGGGGCTCCCATCCAGGCTGTAAAGTGCATACGTAGTACTGAGGAATTAGGTGGCCATTCAAAGAGACACAGATTGGGCCCGCCTTAGTCTTTGGGGTTTATATGTCTGGGTTTTCCCACGCTTCTTCAGTTTGTTAGGATTCTCTGTTATGTAGCAGTAATAAAACACTAGAGACCTATTCCTTGTCTCAGCGTGGTTCCTGGCTGTTAGGACATCAATCCTAACAAACTCCTACTCCCATCGAAAGAGGGAGGAACAAAGAATTTAAAGGGGAGACATTTGGAAATGTCTTCAGAAAACCAAGAAATTCGGCTCGCCATCCAACAATTGGCAGCAGCCCTGCAGCACCACCAACAACAGGTAGATCTACAGGTCAACACATTACAAGCTGCCATGCTACAGCAGTTACAACAACCAGCTCCGATTAACCCACAACCGGTGCCAGCAGCAGCAGCAGCAGCTCCGCCAGTAGTCTTGAGATCCCAGGGCAGTCTACCAGAGAAGTTTGGAGGAGAAGCAGGACAGTTGAGAACCTTCCTCACACAGTGCACTATGCTTTTCGACAGCAGACCGGCAGAGTTTCCCACAGACAGAACCAGAGTCACCTTCATCCTAAGTCTGCTAAAGGGACCAGCAGCCAAATGGGCTATTCCCACGGTGGAGAACAACAACCCGATTCTCAACGACTACCAGAACCTTTTGGCAAGTTTCCGAGCACACTTTGACGACCCGATCAGAGAGGTCACTGCCAGCCAGGAAATTTGGAAGCTCAAGCAAGGTAACAAGAGGGTGGGAATCTACATTGCTGATTTCAAGTTGTTAGCAGGAGATCTGGACTGGAATGAGAGTGCATTAAAAGACCAATTCAAACAGGGGCTGGATGAAGAAATTAAGAATGAATTAGTGCGCCAGGGAACACCAGCTAACCTAGAAGCCTTATATCAGGCTAGAAGAGCTCAGACAGATGCAGCCGGGGAGAAACAGGGCCCTCAGAGCACTTCCAGGATTTCCAGCTCTCTCCGTGGCATCCACTCACTCAGGACCAGAGGAGCCGATGCAGATCGGGGCGAGCAGGAGGCTTATTTCCGAGGCTGAGAGGCAGACAAGGAGAGAGAGAGCCCTCTGTTTTTACTGTGGAGCCCAGGGGCACATGGTGAGAGCTTGCCCAGTGAGAAGCCAAGCAACTTCAGTAAGACCCCCAGGGCAAGCAGCTGAAACAAGAGCCATCTCCACCTCTGCTTCCAACCAGGGAAACTCCGTCGGTCTCCCTCCACAGAGCTCAGCAGGGAGACCATCAATCAATTAAGGAGGGCTCATTCCGAGGATTCCAGGCAATCCTTTTACTACTTACCAGTAATAATGCATGTCAACCCAGAGCACCAGGTCAAGCTAGAGGCCCTCGTGGATTCCGGAGCTTCAACCAATTTTATTGATGTGCAGACCGTACAAGACTTCAACATCCTGACCATAGAATTGCCATGTCCCATAGAAGTGGAGACCATTGACGGCCAGCCCCTCAAGGCAGGGCCGATTAGAAGGTGCAACTGACAATGGGAGACCACACTGAGTGGATCCAGCTTTATGTTACTGCATCGCTTAATGTGCCTGTAATCCTAGGCACGCCTTGGCTGAGGATCCACAACCCATTGCTAAACTGGGCTATGGGAGCAATCTCCTTCCCAGCTAAGGAATGCCAGCACCACAAGATTCAAGCCGCTCTCCGCTCTCCAGCAGCCAACGCAGTCATGGAAGCAGGGGGGGTCCAGTTGCCAGCCAAGTATGCAGATTTTGCAGATGTTTTCAGTGAACAAGAGGCCACAGCACTACCCCCCCCCCCCATAGGGACTGTGATAGCACCATTGAGTTGATACCAGGAGCCAGGATTCCAGCAAGGAAACAATATCCCATGTCTCCCAAAGAACTAGCCACCTTAAAGGATTACTTGGATTCTAATCTCCAAAAGGGGTTCATCCGACCATCTACTTCCCCAGCGTCTGCTCCTACCTTCTTCGTACCAAAGAAGCCTGACCCGTTGGCACCTGCAACCCAGGAGACACCCATGAGAGTGGTCCACGATTTCAGTTTTTTAAATAAACTAACAAAAAAAGAAGCTTATCCGCTGCCTTTAATCTCTGATCTGCTGGCTCGTTTACAGAAAGCACGCATTTTTACTCGGTTGGATCTCAGGAATGCGTACAATCTGATCTGGACGAAAGAGGGGCACGAATATCTAACTGCCTTCGACACCAGGTTTGGTAAATTTGAGTACCTTGTTTTGCCCTTTGGCTTGTCTAATGCAGGAGCCACATTTTCCAGATTTATGAATCAAATTTTCTCTGATTTACTAGATAAGTATCTGGTCATTTATCTAGATGACATATTAATTTTCTCTGAGGATGCTACAACTCATGTAACCCATGCACGTAATGTCTTGCAAGGACTGAGAGAGAACAGGCTGTTCGCCAAGCTAGAGAAGTGTGCCTTTGATTTAACTGAATTACATTTCCTGGGCTATAAAGTATCAACAGAAGGCATATCCATGGATCCTTCTAAGGTCCAGGCAATTCTCTCTTGGCCACCTCCCCGAAATGTTAAAGAAGTACAAAGATATCTAGGATTTTGCAATTTCTACAGGCGGTTCATAAAAAACTTTAGTGACAGGGCTAGACCCCTCACACAGCTTTTGAAGAAAGGATCAAAATTCATTTGGGGGGAGAGAGAGCAAGCAACCTTCCAAGAATTTAAGCAACGCTTTGCATCCCAGCCGCTGTTAAGACACCCTGATCCCACGAAGCAATTCATAATGCATTCAGATGCTTCCGATATTACCATTGGGGCAGTGTTATTGCAATATACAAACAAAATCGAGAATACATTGCTTCCGTGTGCCTTTTTTTCACACATGCTCTCACCAGCAGAGAGAAACTATGATGTTTTTAACAAGGAGTTGCTGGCAATTAAAGCAGCATTCCAAGAGTGGAGGCACTGGCTAGAAGGTGCAGCCTTTCCTGTGAAAGTTTGCACCGATCACAAGAATTTACAGCTTCTACAAAACACCAGATCCCTCACCCCACGCCAAATCAGATGGAGCCAGTTTTTCTCCCGTTTCAATTTTGTTATTTCTTATGTGCCCAGGGCGCAAAACTGCTTGGCAGACGCCCTGTCTCGATCCTTTCAGGCAACCCCTGCCACTCACCAGGAGGTACAGGCTACTATATTACAACCTCACAACTTTGATCAGTCTATGAGGGGGAACCAAACAGAGATTTTAGCAGCAGGCAGACAAGCAGAGGACCTATTTACAAGAGTCAGAGCTCAGCAGCAACAGGACCCGTATGCCAGGGCCAGGATGGATGACCTCCAGAGGGGCCCACAAGACACTGCCCCCCCCATTCAATGTGGAGGCAGGAATCCTCTGGCATAGTGGGCGATTATATATTCCCCCTTCATTGAGGGAAGAAGTACTGAGACTTTGCCATGACCATCAAATGGCAGACCACGGAGGTGTTTTCAAAACTCTCCATAGAGCTCTGAGAGACTACTGGTGGCCTAAGATGACTGCAGACATAAAGGGTTACGTTGCTTCTTGTCACACCTGCAGACGAGCCAAGCCTCTCCCAGGGAAGCCCACAGGACTCTTGCAACCCCTACCCACCCCCAGTAGGCCTTGGGATACAATCTCCATGGATTTCATCACTGATTTACCCCCGGTCCAGGGGCTGACTTCCATACTAGTGGTGGTGGACCTTTTCACAAAAATGGTGCATTTTATTCCTTGCAAGGGCCTCCCATCTGCACCAGCCACAGCGCAGTTGTTCATGGACCATGTTTTTAGGTATAGAGGCATGGTGAATCACTTGGTGAGTGACAGAGGCCCACAGTTCACTTCCAGGTTCTGGAGGGCCCTTCTCCAGTCATTAGGGGTCCAGATCCACTTGTCATCATCGCATCATCCTGCTAGTAACGGGCAAGCTGAGAAAATTAACCAATGGTTACAGCAGTATCTCAGGTGTTACACCACTTATCAGTAAGACAATTGGCCAGCCCTGCTCCCCATGGCAGAATTTACTTATAACAACTCTGTGCAATCCTCCACCAAGATGTCCCCTTTCCAGGCACTCTACGGGGTTAACCCTCGGGTGTTGCCCACCTCCTCCCAGCAGGGAACTGTTCCAGCCGCGGCTGATTTTCTTAAAGAGCAACAAGCCGCACAGGAGTTGTTAAAGGAGCAGCTGAACAGGGCAAAGAGTGCTTACAAGAGAGCTGCAGATGCTCACAGACAAGAGGGGCCAGTGATTGCAGTAGGAGACAGAGTGTGGCTCTCTACCAAGTTTTTGAACTCTACCAGACCCTCCAAGAAATAGGACTCTAAGTTTGTGGGCCCTTTCACTGTGGTACAGCAGATAAATCCAGTGGCTTATCGTTTACAGCTACCAGCATCCATGAAAGTCCATCCAGTGTTTCACAGATCATTGCTAGCCAAAGACCCTCCCCCAAGTGCCTTACGATCGCAACTGCCCCCCCCCCCACCTCCAGTAATTGTGGAGGGGGAGGAGGAATACGAAGTTGAGGAAATTCTGGACTCTAGGAGGAGGGGAAGGGGCATCCAATATTTCATACACTGGAAAGGTACCCTGAGGAAGAACGCACGTGGGAGAATGCCAGAGATGTACATGCTCCAGCACTGGTTCATCGATTCCATCAGCTTTTCCCTCACGAACCCAAGCCTCACACTCTACCAGAGATTCCTCACTTGGATGAGCAGGCAGAGGAATTCGTAAGTTTGTACCTTCCACCCCCGCCTGAAGCCTTGACTCCAGTTCCAGAGGAGGGGGGGGGCCCACAGCCCTCCACCTCAGGCGTGCATTTCCCAGGGGGGAGGGGGGATGACTCTTCTAATTATCTAGCTATTTTCCAGCAGCGGCCACCTGGGCCAGATGCGTTATCAGACCTGGAGAGCAGCACTGATTCGTCCTTGGAGGAGTTTTCCTTTGAAGACTTTCCATCATTGCCCAGTTCCCATGGGAGCTTGGAGGGGGAGATGGACTCTCATGAGACTCTGGAGGGAGGAAGGAACTCTGGAAGGGAGGGGGCTGAAATGGAATGTAAATCTGGAGGGGAGGGTGATGTCATGAGTGAGAATGCCAAGCAGGGGGCTCCCATCCAGGCTGTAAAGCGCATACGTAGTACTGAGGAATTAGATGGCCATTCAAAGAGACACAGATTGGCCCGCCTTAGTCTTTGGGGTTTATATGTCTGGGTTTTCCCACGCTTCTTCAGTTTGTTAGGATTCTCTGTTATGTAGCAGTAATAAAACACTAGAGACCTATTCCTTGTCTCAGCGTGGTTCCTGGCTGTTAGGACAGGAGGCAACTGGGCCTGGAAACCCTGGGGGCTATATGGCGGTGTGTACTATTGGGGTGGTGACGGGTCGGGGATGTTATGATGGGAACCAGAGGGCGGGCCATCTTCGGGGAAGAAGCCCCTGGTGTTTGTTACCGGTGGCATGTTCCAGCCCTCCGGGTTCAGACCCAGGCCTTGGTCAGTGGATTCTTGAGGGCCCTGGTCTCTGGCTGCTGCTTTTGAATGCCAGGTCAGTCAACAACAAAGCCCCCCTTATAAGTGACTTGATCACAGAGGAGGGAGCAGACCTGGCGTGCATCATTGAGGCCTGGCTGGGTCAGGAAGGTGGGGGTAGCACTTTCAGAAATGTGCCCGGCTGGGTTTCAGGTGTGGCACCAACCGTGACACCGGGGCAGGGGAGGTTGGGTGGCAGTTGTCATCCGTGAATCTCTAGTGGCCTTCAGGGGCCCTGCTCCACAGGTGGCCGGTTGTGAGACCCTGTTTTTCAAGTTGGGTTCCTGAGAACAGTTGGGAGTGTTGCTGCTGTACCAGCCTCCCTGCTGCGTGGCAACCTCCCTGCCTGAGTTGCTTGAGGCTGTCTCGGGCCTGGCGATGGAGTTCCCCAGGCTTATGGTCTTGGGGGACTTCAACCTGCCTTCCCTGGGGCGTGCCCCAGATGCTGCTCAGGAGTTCATGGCTACCATGGCAGCCATGGGCCTGTTCCAGATTATTCAGGACCCAACTCGAGACAGTGGCCTCACTCTGGACTTGGTTTTCTTGTCGGAGCAGTGGCAATGTGATCTGAGGGGAGAGGTAGATGTGTCCCCATTGTCATGGTCAGATCACGCCCTGGTGACCCTGAGATTCTCCTATGCTGTCCCCCTCCGCAGGGAGGCAGGACCTATTCGGCTGGTCCGCCCCTGGCGACTGATGGACCCAGTGAGGTTTCAGAGGGAGCTGGGGGTTATACCTGAGGATCTGCTGCACGGTCCAGCGGAGGCCCTGGCCGCTACCTGGAATAGGGAGGTGGCCGGGGCCTTGGACAGGATCGCGCCTATGTGACCTCTCTTGCCTCATCCAACACAACATTCCCCGTGGTTTACGGAGGAGTTGAGGGTCTTGAAGAGGCTTAAGAGATGTCTAGAGCACCGCTGGAGGAAGACAAAGACCGAATCCAACCGAACACAGGTTAGAGCTGCCGTTAAGGCCTATCTTGTGGCGGTAAGAGTGGCGAAACGCCAATATTTCTCCGCTCTTATTGCATCCGCAGAATGCCACCCCACGTCCCTGTTTAAGATCACATGTACCCTTTTGGGGAAGATGGGCCCAGTTGCCCACCTACAGGGCCATGCGGAAGAGTTTTCTGAGCATCTGCAGGATAAAATAGCTCAGATTCGCTCCAAGTTGGACTCCAAGTGTGAAGCAGTGTCGGTGGAGATGCCAAGGGAATGTTCTTGCCCAGTTATCTGGGAACAGTTTGATCCTGTTGGACCCGAGGAAGTGGACAGGATCCTCCGAATTGTGAATGCCACCACCTGTCATTTAGATCCATGTCCCTCCTGGCTGGTGAAGGCAGCCCAGGAGGTGACATGTGGTTGGGTCCATGCAATGGTTAATACATCCTTGGGAGAGGGGATGTTTCCGGCTGCCTTTAAGGAGGCACTGGTGCACCCCTTCCTCAAGAAGCCATCACTGGACCCAACTGTGCTGGACAATTTTCGTCCAGTCTCCCACCTCCCCTTTTTAGGGAAGGTGGTTGAGAAGGTGGTGGCATTGCAACTCCAGAGGTTTCTGGATGAAACAGATTATCTGGATCCCTCTCAGCCAGGTTTCAGGCCAGGATATGGGATAGAAATGGCATTGGTCGCACTTATGGATGATCTCTGGTGGGAGCTGGATGGAGGTAATGCATCCATCCTGGCTCTTCTTGATCTCTCAGCAGCTTTTGATACCATTGACCATGGTATCCTTCTGGGACGGCTCAGGGAGTTGGGGGTGGGTGGCGTGGTTTTGCGCTGGTTCACCTCCGTCCTCCAGGGCTGTTCCCAATCAGTGGTGATTAGGAGCAAGAGATCTGACCCTCGGCCCCTCCATTGTGGGGTGCCGCAGGGTTCAGTTCTCTCTCCTCTCTTATTTAACATCTACATGAAACCACTGGGTGAGATCATCCGTCACCATGGGATGAGATATAATCAGTATGCTGATGATACTCAGACATCTCCATCCTGGGTGAGGTAAGTGATGCGGTGACTGCCCTGTCTCAGTGCCTGGGGGCTGTGGGGGCCTGGATGGGGAACAATAGGCTTCAGCTGAACCCTGGTAACATGGAGTGGCTGTGGGTTGATGGCTCCTTGGTTTCTGGGAAATTGTCATCTTTAGTTCTGGATGGGGTGGCACTGCCCCAGACAGACCTGGTGCATAATTGGGGTTCTCCTGGACTCACGACTCCTGCTTGCAGAGCAGGTGGCATTTGTGGCCAGGAGGGCCTTTGCTCACCTTTGGGTTGTGCACCAGTTATGCCCGTTCCTGGAGCAAGAGGCCCTCCGAACAGTCACTCATGCCCTTGTCATCTCTCATATTGACTACTGCAATGTGCTCTACATGGGGCTACCCTTGAAGAGTATCCGGAAGCTTCTGCTGGTCCAGAATGCAGCCACGTGGGTAATTTTTGGTGCCCCTAGATCAGCACATATAACACCTTTACTGCGCAAGCTGCACTGGATGCCAGTTTGCTTCTGGGTCCAATTCAAGGTGTTGGTTATGACCTTTAAAGCCCCACATGGCATGGGGCCAGGTTACCTGAGGGACCGTCTCATCCCCATAACATCGACCAGTCCCACCCAGTCAGGCAGAGAGGGCATGTTGTGGACTCTGTCGATAAGAGAATTCCATTTGGCGGGGTCCAGGAAATGGGCCTTCTCTGCAGTTGCCGCCGCCCAACATCTTGCCCTCAGAAGAGAGGCAGGCGCCTTCACTTCCGACCTTTAGGAGGGCCCTGAAAACCTGGTTCTGCCATCTTGTATGGGGCAGGCAGGTGAGCAACCATCCATGGGGTTGGCTTGCTCCTTAGAACCCCTCCCATCTGATCAGAATTTTTAACCTCTTGGATTTTGTACTTATTTATTGCATTTTATATCTGTAATTGTTTTTATAGATGTTAAATGTTATTATTATAGTCTTGATTTTATTGTAAACCGCCCAGAGTCCTCCTTTTGGGGGAGATGGGTGGTAGCAAAATTTGAATAATAGATAGATAGATATAGATAGATAGATAGATAAAGATAGATAAATAAATAAATAAATAAATGTTATTTGGGGGGGGAGTTGATTAGGTGATTTATACTTTTTCTTTTCTTTTAATATAAGGGGAGGGAGCAATGGTATTTAGTGATTTTTATAATGTACTAAGGGGTTGACTTGTAGAAATAATGTGATTTTGGTTTAATACAGAGTAAGGGATTGATTATGGGAAATTGCTGTATATTCTTGATGTTTAAAGTTGGAAGTCACTTCTCTTTGTAATCTATTTAAAATTTTTCTCTTGTGTTTTCACACTTTTTAGTTTTTCTGTATCTTTTACCTTTTTCTGAAATTTAACAAAATTCTTTTACAAAAAAAAGTGTGTGTATTCACACACACAAAAAACATGTGAATATACAGTGTATGTACATAGATACATATGCATACACAAGTAAATGCATATCACAAGCACATTTATTGTATGTCTGTGTTGGGGGGAAATCTCTAAGATTATTTTCAGATGAAATTGATAATCAAGGCTGACATGATGGGAAAAGTGAGCACTGTACAAGATTTTGTTTGTATATATGTATCCCCTACCTCCCAGTCCTGCTGTGCATTCTCATTGGGGGCATGGGGAGGGACATTTCTTGAGAGAGATGAGCAAAAAATGCCAGGAGTATAGGGCAAGAGGATATTATCCCAGCAGGGTCACCCAAGCTGTGAAGATCATCCCAGCTGCCCAGCTAAAGCAAGCAGGGACCTGTATTGGGCAATGGTGATGTAGGAAGATGCTGGAGGCAGAAGATCACTTTAGTGACAAGGTCAAAGGGATGATTTCATTCTGGAAGAAAGAAGGTAATGGTAAACTACTCCTGTAGTTGATCAAGAAAGCCACATGGATAGAAAATCAAATGACAAAATAGTGCTGGATGATAATCCCCTCAGATCAAATGGCACTCAACAAGTTACTGAGGAAAAGCTGAGGACTGGTCAGAGTACTAGTAGTGTTTATGACATGGCTGGATTAAAACTTTGGGATGTCTAGTTCTGAAGCTGCCATACAGGAAAATCCAAAGCTGCCAAGCCAGAATTACAGTGGAATTAAGTGGTATAGCAAGGACAGTACTTGGCTACAATGAAGTCAATGACTGAATAACATAAATTAGACTTTGTGGACAACCCTTTAATATGACAATTATCTATGTTTACGCTCCAACCACTGATGCAGAAGAAGAGGTTGATGGGTTTTATGATCAAGTTCAATCTGAAATTGATAGAACATGCAGGCAAAATGTGCTGCTTGTTGTCGGAGACTGGAATGCCAACACTGGAAATATTAAGGAGGAAAATATAGTTGGACTGTATGGCCTAAGAAACTGAAATGAATCAGGAAAATGATGTATCGATTTCTGCCAGTCTAATAATGTCTTCATTGCTAACAGAGTCTTCAGACAATGACTATATACATGGACATCATGAGATGGAGTACACAGAAATAAAAAAACTGTATTATTGGTTCAAGGAGGTGAAAGATCTCAGTTACAACAGCAAAAATTAGTGCCATGGGCTGATTTTGGAACAGATCACAACTTGTTCATGTGCAAATTCCAAGTCAAGCTAAAGCAGAAGAAGAAAACCAAACTTTCCATAATATGATCTTGAACATATACCCACCATTTTCAAGGAGAACATCAGGAATCGTTTTGAAGAATTGTATATAGGCATTATATAGATTGAACATAAAATATGTTCATCTCTTCTTCTGCATCTGTGGTTGGAGATAACTTACATAATTGTTATATTAGAGGATTGTCCACAAAGTCCAAATGACTGGCTGTCAAAATTCCAAACATGGCCAGTAGATCCTAAACATTGGAGATCCCCTATTCTAAGTCATATTGACAAATTATACCAACACATAACCAGATTCAGATGATATCCATCGAAGAGATTTTAGAATTCAAATTGAAATTCCCGGTCTTATAATTAAAGTAGAAAAATATTAGTCCCATGCCAGAGGAATGGTAAGTTATCAGCAGAACCATAATTTGGAATTGGGAGGAAAGGAAGATCCAGAAATATTAAGCATATAATAAGCTTTATATTTGTTCCAAATACATCAGTCGAAAGTATTATTATACTTAAATGATCAAGCACACCTTGCTAACAGACAACATGGGTTCTGCCTCACTACTCTTTTAAGTTTTTTTTTTTTAAGAATGCCAGCTTATCAAATATTTGGATGGGTATAATCTGTTAGAGATGGTTTACTTGGATTAACAAAAGACTTTTGTTAAAATCCCTCATCAAAGATTCCTGATCAAATGTAGATAAGACAACCTCACCAATCTGGTAATCTCTATAGGTGTTGGAATTTCAGCTCCCAGAATCACAGAATTCACCATAGTGATGTCTAGGAACTCAGGGAGCTGAAGTCCAGAACATCTGAAGAACACCAGGTAGGGAAGATCCTCTTATGAATGGATGTCTTGTTAAAGAGCAGAAGGCAAACAGTATAAACAGCAGAAGCAGTATACCAATGTTTTGCAACCTAATCCTTTGGAATGGGAGTGGCTGAATTTGAAGAAGATGCCAACCTAATTAGAAGGAAAAGAAGTCAAACCCCAAGATTCGTAAGTTACAGTAGGTCAACTGGAATTTTATAATGATTGCAAGTGCAAGCATTCAAGTTTATTAAAACTTCTCATTGGGCTTTTATTTTATTTTTTTAAAAAACTTGCTGATATTAATACTATTTTCATACTGAATGTTAGTTGTCAAGGTATATGAATGAGTATGTTTTCACAAACATCTCTTTGACCCCTATGGAACAGAATGCTAGAACTTCCCCTATCTAGCAAGGCTTTTCATGCCATAACAATCTTTCTCTTCTCTTTAGGTCATGGACAGTCCTCAAGACTTATACAATGCACCTACCCATTCCAATACAATTGGAATGGGTAGGTGCATTGTATAAGTCCAATACAATTTGATTCCTCTTCTGTATAAGGAATTTTAAGGTAAACTCACTTTATGTGAAATCTTGTTAGAATATGCAATACACAGAGACACAGTATCTTGTACTGACTTCACAATACCAGTTTGGTATCAAAATGATCACTCAATTTTGGGGGTGGGCATTTTCTACATCTACAATTTTTATTTGAAAGAAAGGCAGGGTGGCATTAATAAATGAAAGGAGGATGGAATGGGCAAGAAAAAAAATCACAATGATTAAATGAAGTGACTTATCATAATATAAAAAGAAAATTGGGCTACTCAGTGTTTGTTTAATAACTACCCATTATGTGAATTTCTTTGCACCACTTTACCAATACTAAAACTTGTTAAATAATTATTTACATGTAAAATTTATTTATCGAGGGGATGTCTGGGAGGTCCAGGCATCATTCTAGAAAACAAAACTTTAGTCTTGAGTTAAGGTTTGAATATTTTTCTACGTAAAGTTTCAGTGTAGCCTGTTGGCTCCCTCTACTGGCCTGAAGTACGATGTTCAGAGTACGACTTGAAAATAATTAGCAGTCATAGCTGATTCTCATGGAAGACCATAATTAAGTAAATGCTATATTGCATAATAAGTTACTTTCATAAGTTTTCCAAATGTATGCATAAGTGATCATTTGATTCATACCATTTTTCATCCAGCATTTTTAATCAGTGGATCTGAATGTTGGAACTAACTGAATGTGACCAGCCTATCTGCAAGTCTCATTCCACATGAAACTTACTGTTGTACCTCTAGTCTACTTTATAGGATTGCTGTGATCATAAAAGGGGATGATCCTAGCTATATCTCCCTGGTGGAAGACTGATTTCACTAAATAACTGGTGAGATTCATTATATTCCTGTTTCATTCAACATGTTCTCAGTTATGCCCATTTTACAAATTATAAATTATTTAACATCATTCAGGATTTCGTGAGTAGAGGTAAAGCTTGACTTTAGCTTTCCCTGACTGGACCTGCATTGAAAAGTCTGCATTAAATTGTCATTTTGAAAAGTGTAGTAGATATTTATGCCATAACCAATCCAGTGATGTGAGCAATTTCTCTTCCAATTAATGTACACAGTTAATCACACATGTGTAAGTTGTGCCCTCTATTTTGAGATGGCTGTTGGGCATAATTACCCTTTTGAGTTGCCATTCAGAATGCAAGAGATGTCATAGGATTAATTGGACATTCTCTAGCTTATTAAGTTGGAAGATCATTTCCCCCATACAGGCTGAGTGTGATTCCTTTATTGATATTCAGGATCAGAATCAGATCATCTATTTGGGGATCTTGGGGTAGGAAAAGTCAAGCTGTATCCTTATGTGGGGGAAGGAACCAATTAAACCAGGAAATACATTTACAATTACATTTTTTTCAAGCATGAAATTTAAAATGAGTCATCTGGGATCTCCTATGCATGTCCTGACCAATGCTAGACCTGCTTAACTTCAGCAGTATGTCTTCAGATGGGAGGTTAGGACTGCTGAGTTATACTGAGAAAATAGTTTAAATGTTGGAAAATGTTTCATTTAAATTTCATATAAAATTGATTGTGAAAAGTATTGTTCCCTTAGTTTTGCTGTTTAATAATATTAAATATATTAATTATATGCATAATTTTTGAGAGAATTTGTTATCCAAGTATTGCTAAAATTAAAAGCTGCATTTTTTATGAAACAGAGAAATAATAAAATAGGATGGTCATACAATATGTTGGCAATAATAATTAGCAGTTCAGTAGAAAGGCAAAAATACATAGAAGACAAGGGCCAACAATCCTATTAAAACAAAAGTGGGCAATAATCCATGACCAGCAAACTGGTCAAGTGTCTCTGCAAACTATCCAAGCCTCTTGCGAAACTAATCTTGCTGGGATAGAGACCGTTTTTAAAAATATCTTCTTCTCACACCAGCAGCACTTATCCCAAACCAGTTGTACCTATAAAAACCACTATCTTCTGGTTCCTAAAATAATTAAATAGGTACTTTCACTGTATATAGTTAAGGTCTATGCTAGCCTCAGGCATAAAATTTAATTAACATAAACATTAACATATATAAAATGAAATTAACATGGCAGCCACAGCACCTTTTGCTTAAACAGGATATGGCTACTGTATCTCTAAATGAGCTGAATTTTGGAAAGCCAAAATTAAAAATGCATAAATTACATAATATATACCAATATTTTTTTAGAGAAAGGCTTGTAGATCAGATTAATTCCACACCAGGGCAAAAATATTATTAGGAGAAATTATTCTCAATTTTTTCACTTCAGTTTTGTGTACAATAATTTGAACTTAGAGTATTCTAAGAATTCTTCAAATTCAGATTACTGAATTAAAATGCTGGGATTTCTTAAATGGTAAAAATAAATTTTAAAATAAAGTATTTTAAATTTACTTTGAACTTTTTATTTCATTTCCAGTTATAGTTCAAGCTTCATTTGTCACATTTGATTCTTATGAAGTGCTAAATTAGATCTTGGAACCACTTGATATACAACCTTGCTTTATATCAAATTTCATAAAAGTCCTAAATAGTACAAGCAGAATCAAAAAGACCCGACTGGTAATATAAAGCTTTGCATTCCTGCTGGCCACCTCTCCCATCATGCACAACTGTTTTTCTCCTTCTCTGTTCCCTTCCCACAGGTCATGTATTGTGTGTATGCAATAGAGTAGAACTATCTTGTATTGTGCCTTGCTAAGTGTCAGTGACCTTGGGTGATCATAGAAAATTAAGGATGGTTGGACCTGATTGGTACTTGGATGGGAGACCACTAGGAAATACCAGAACTGTAGGCCAGATTAGAACGTTTTTTAAGAAGTCCCAAAAGAAGGCAGTGGCAAACACTTCAATATCTTTGTCAAGAAAACCACATGGATGGGTTCATGAAGTTATCCAGAATTTAATTTCAAAACATTACCTTTTATCTTGAACAGCATTTCTTTTTGGGGGGAATGGGAAGAAACACACAGCAAATGCACAATAAGGCTACCAGTAGGGGCCAGCCAAGAGCTATGCTGTGAGCAAATGAAAGGTAGAGCCCATTCCTCGGGAAGTGAATTCAGGCTCATAGAGTAATGTAAACCTGGGATTTCTTCTTCAAATGTCCTGTAGAAAATCACATGGATAGGCTTGTAAATAGTTCCTTTAACCTATAACACAGGAGCAAACTCTCAAAGAAATTATGGATTTAAATTTTCCAGAAAAATTGCCTTGTAAGCCGGTTGCAGCAAACATGACTCTAACCTTACTGCTAAACTTGTTCAAGGATTGGCGTAGGATATGGACAACTGAAGGCACTTCTTCGGCAGACCGCCTGGGACTTAAGAAGGTTCATGACAGATGCCTGGCAAGGAAAATAAAATGAGGGTTCAGGCGGTGAGCAAGAGACTGATGTAAATGACATAATGACACCTATATTTAGCCATCCAATGGATTTCAGGGTGAGAAGATGCCCCACGCACCAAGATGCCCTACACTTAATTGCATGGAGCTAGAGGCAGGCACTGTAGCCAGATTTTGCTTACTTTATATAGCAGTGCCTTCTATTTTAAGAACTGTCCTGTCCAAGTTCATCTCAGAAGTTGCCTATTAACAGTTTACCCCAGTGTTTCTCAAACTTGGCAACTTTAAGATGTGTGGACATCAGCCCCCAGAATTCCCCAACCAGGTTACACCTTACAGCAGGCATGCCTGTAACCTGGGCACTGTTTGTTCTTGCTATGATGAGATTCGGTATTTCTTTTTAACTTTCTAGCACATCCACTTTTCTTTTTCACCTTGTTACCATTTCTTCTTTTGGGAGCCACACACAGGTGGCTGCTCTAAATAAGAAACCTATTGGTGCTGTTTGGTTCTTGCCAGAAAAAACAGTATTGTTCTTGCTTAACCTTCTGAGTTCTTGTGTGCAATAAGCTAGATTCCCATATTACACTCTAATATGGCCGCGTCTGTGAACACAGCCAATGTGGTTTGTAAACCATGGTTTAATAGCCAAGTACATTGGTCAGAAGCAGCAATGGTGGATCACTCAACAACTTTGGTTAACCAAGCCATAGCTTTGTGTGACATGCAAGCCAGGTTTCAGTTGCTTATAGTACATCCTGCAGCATCTTATGGTTTGGGGCTGGGGCAACCATATTCAGAAGTGCAGCGCATAATGTAATAGCTCCCAAGGTGTAATTCATCTTCCCTCAGAATATGCCATTCTGTGCAGATAAAACAACAGAGAGATTGAATGCGTGAGGTGTTTTTTTTTGAAGGAAGAGTGGGAGGGGGAGAAAAAAGGGGAAAAAATCCCTCTTAAAATATCCTTTTATTCCTTTGAAAACAGATGTTTTCATTTGCTGCTCACTAGATTTCATCCAAAGCAATTCCCTAGTAATTTCTTCAAATCACAGTAATTACCTCATTACTTTGATATTAATAGAATTCATATGGCACCAAGCAGCTAATTGAAATTAGCTCGCTGCTGTCTTTGCTAAAGAGAGATTTACAGGCTCTGAAAGTCAAGGCCTAGTCCAGATAATGAGACTGTCTGCAAACATGCAGTCAGCTCCCATTTACGCATCCCAGCCTTGGAAAGATGATGCCTTGGATTGAGAAGGTGACCTGTCTCTATTTCCTGAAGAAGATCAAATTAAGATTGCTTTTTTAGAGCAGGGGGGAAAGCCTGTATTTCTGCTTTTATGCCAAAGTAAAGGAACAGTCTTGGCATAAGGGATTTGCAATACATGAGAGATGCTTTTCCAAAAATAATGAGGCTGCCTTAAAAAATAATGCATGTGAAGAGGAAATATCCTTGTTTTAAAGTGTACTTTTGATTCTCTTTTTCAATTTATAATGGTACTAAAGGGTCTGTTCAGGATTAGAAAGTGTAAAAGCAGAAAAGCTGCAATGTGCACAGCTGTATTAAATCTGAGCTTGTTTAAAGTTTGACTTAGGGCATTTGGTTATTCATACAGCTATGTCTCCTTTAAATTCCAACTATCATATATAGAAATATGTAACTCCCACTAAGCTGTAGTTACGTTAATTATGATCTATTGATTGCATAGCATAATTGGCTAGGATCACAGATAACACAGTAAACTTTAAACCATACACTGCTTGGCTTCTCACAACACTTTTACCCATGGTTAGCTAAACCATGATTTTCTCAAGTTCAGCAGTTTAGGCAACATGACATGTTGAACCGTAATATAATCACAGAGTCTGGATTTGCACAAGAGACTAGACTATGACATAGTTGGCTAGTTGGTGGCTCAGTATATAGTAACCACTCTGGCTGGGTGTATATCTTATGGTTAGCATGTTATGTGAACCTAGCTAATTGGATTAATTCTGTAACTATGGGTTATTGTATTGTGTGAACACAAAGGTTGTAAAATTTGGGATATTCCTAGGATGGACTTGAGTAAAGGCTGCAGCCTCTTCTGCAAGCTGTTTCTTGTGCAACATCAAGCCATCGCAACTTGAAAACTGTTTGTCATTGTTTCAAAGTCTCTTCCAATAATAATGAGTCGGAGGTTCATTTATACTAAATGTCTTTATTAGCTAACAACTCCCATAGACAGCCTCCTATTCTAACTGCTTGTTGAATAAAACAAACTACTTCCAGGGCCAAAGGCCGTACTTCCCAGCAGAGGGTGTGCCTTCTCAATCTCAGTCCTTCCTCTGTATTACCAACTTTGTCCTCCTGACTCTACCACTTAGTTCCACCTATTGATACATCTTTCCTCTTTTTTTTTAAACAAACAAACAACAGACAAACCTGCTCCTTCTCGCCCCCACAGTTTAAACATAGTTTTGTAAGTGTTTTGGTTTTTGTACGAGGCAACCTGCCCGAGTTCTGACTTCATTTGTTGTGGTGGTCATAGTTTCTCCTGGGTGTGATGACAAATCGCTTGGTCCCTCAGTCCTGTTTGTATCCGATTCCAAATTGTCTCTCCCCTGGGACCCAGACGGTGGAGTGGCCACTTCTTCCGTCAGCTGCTGTTGGTCCTGTACCTCTGCCTGTTGGTTGCTTCTGTGCAGGTGTTGTCAATTTCTCCTGAGTACCTGACCTTCAGGGGTCACCACCTCAAAGGAACGCGTGTTCACCTGTTTCTGGACCTCAGCCTTCTAAAACATCTCTATACTCCTTTAGTATAGTTTCCATAGTCTAGGCTCTCAGCCGGTTTTCGTCTCTGGTTTCCACCGCCTGCAGGATATTGTCATGGCACACCTGAATCAGTTGCATGGCCTGAACTGCTTTACTTCCCAGCAGTGGTCTGTGGCCTTCTCCCCAGATAATGATGAATTCCAGGCGATACGGTTTATTGTTCTTTGGACTGTGGATCTTTCCCCACAGGCTTCAGGGTACTCTTGTTATACATAATGAGTGATTGGCCGCATGGTTCAATGTCCGTCTCACTATCCACCATGGCTAGTGGCAACACATTGCAGGTGGCTCCACAGTCTGGTTGGAAATGAACAGGGTGTTTGCCTACCAGCATCGTGGCAAACAAGGCAGTGGGGTATGTTTCTTTTGTCCCAATATTCCCCACCATGTGGACATCATGTTCCATGGGTCTAAACTGAGGGTTAGGACATCTTCATAGTCCTCTGCATCAACCCCATCATCCTGTATTGTTCTCACCGCCAGTCTATATGGTCTCTTCATCCCCTGGCACTGGCTTTGGAAATGATTACATTTGCCACATCCCTTGCATTTCTGTCCATATGCTGGGCATCGTTCTTTTTTCTTTTCATGGCATTTTCCACAGTATATGCATTGGATCCTTGGTAATTGGCCGCAATGTTGACTGTCCTGCTTCTTGTAGGGGCCAGACTGGTGGTGGACCACATGCACTTGCACCTCCTGTGTGCCTTCTAGTGTCCTGAGCCTGTCCTTTGCTGCTTCTGCTGCTCTCCCCAGTTCCAAATACCAAGCCAATGTCAGATCAGGCTCCCATAACAGCCTTTCCTGGAGATGTGAATCCGTAGTCCCACAGACAATTCTGTCGCTGATTGCCCCAAAATTACAGGTTGCCGCCAGAGTCCTTAGCACAGTAATGCAGGCATCTAGTCTTTCCTCAGTACTCTGCTGTCTCATAAAGAACTGGTAGCATTCCATTGTTTCATTTTGTTTGGGTACGCAGAAGTCTTCCACATCCTGTAAGAGCTGCTGCAATGTGCTAGTAGGACCAAACCCGAGCGAGCTGCAGATTTCCCGCCCTTTTAACATAGGAGTTTTACCTCCCTCTTGTCTTCGTCTGTAAAGGCAAGGTCTCGGTATAGTGCAAACTCCTCTTTCCAATGCTGCCACACCTGAAATCCAGTGGCACAGGGGGCTGCAGGTCATGCTCCATGCTTCCTGAAGTTGTTTCTTTGTTTGGTGCTTGCCGCTGTGCTAATCCTCCGAAGTGGGTTCAGTTGTTAACTTATGACACCATGTTTCAAAGTCTCTTCCAATAATAATGAGTCAGAGGTTCATTTCTACCACTTAGTTCCACCTATTGATACAGTCATGTACGGTCTTGCAGCTGGAGGTTACAACAATTGCTACCCAATCTTATGTATTTGATCTTCACGCCAGTTTTTTAAAAAAAAATTTGTGGTGTGGGAGGCTTTTGTTCATGCAGCAGCTATAGAATTTTGTTTGCTTTATTTTCTCTGCCAAGTAAAGTAAATAAGGACAAGAATCAGATATTTTTGAGTAAACCTCATGACTGAACTTCTGTTCTTGGTATCTGTTGCCTTTGGCTGTGCTGGCTGAGATTTCTCGGACTTGTAGTTTGGCAACATCTAAAGAGCCACAGATTCCATACACTTGCTGTAAAAATCCAATACCTGGTAGAGATCAAGATTTGCTTCCATACCCAGCCACTTAGTAATTTGCAACTAGGTTAGGGTTACCATAACTGGGCTACAAAAACCCAGACAACCACTGGATGGCAGTGGTTTTGTATGGCATTGGGCTTTAACCCTAACCCTAATAGCCCTAATCTGGATGTCATGTTTCCAATTAGTGTAAAGGATCCACTATGGGTTATTCATAGTGGAACATTACTAGGGTCCAATCCCAGAGAACCTGACAGTCTAGGTGAGTGCAGATAGCTGTAGCTGGAAAGAATTGTCTAACCATGTCTGAATTACACAATCACTTGTGAATTAGGCTGGTATATATCACCACGTTTCCCCAAGATCAATGGCAAATGATACAAAATGGCTCTCATTAGTCTTCACTGGTATAGATTTATTTGCTGATTTTTTAAAAAAAGAAACCTTTTCAAATTGCAGTCAAAGACCTATTGTATTTGTTGAAGGCCCCCTTTTTGAAAAATTCATGGTCAGTTTGAATAGTCCTGGTGTCTGGTTGGACTAAATGGCGTCCTTCTTCTCCATGCTCCTTTGGGGGAGTTGAGAAAGAGAGCTTTGGGAAAGATGTGTCTTGTGGTTATTGATTTTAATGGATGTGCTCCCCACCCCCCTGCTGCTCACTTGGACTGAGTACCCTTGGCCATTGTGGTCTGGAAAAAAACACTGTCATTTGGAGTTCACATAAGTGGAAAGATTCTACTTTTTAACCCAAATGTATTAATTATCTACCCAGAGAACAAAGGTGGTGCATTTGCAGAACATGATTGTCCAGACATCCTCATCACCCCTGAGACTATCTTCTCCCCCACATCTTTTATTTTCACAGTTTTGATTGAATCTTGTCTGTCCCATATCTCTGCTGGTTGTGGCAGCTTCTCGTATCTTATGGAGCTATTGAGAGGATCATCCAGGGAACAGCTTTCCCCCCACCTGCTCCTCTAGTCAGATGGCAAATGACCCCAGAGACAAAGGGCCTGATCACCCTCTCACCTTTTTTCCTGTGTGCCTTGCCCCAACACATGTCTCTTTAACCTCTTTCTTGGGGCCAGCTGTTCAGAAGGCACCCTCCTTTGTCATGATTAATAGGGGCCTGGATCACATGATTCCGCAGACATATCACCCCATCTGGTCAATGGCCCCTTGTTTGTTTGAGACCTGGTGCCCTCTATGAAAATGATATTAAGTCTAGCAGCATAATGCAAACTACACCCTTCCCTCAATCTGCCCTGCTGCTGAAGGCAACTGCTGGGGACGGGAGACTCAAAGAGCCCCAGTTGTGGTATTGACTCTGCAAAGGTACCCAGAAAACATCACCCATCACTCCACAAAGACAGAGATTTATCAGTGACACTTGATGTGCTTTGCATTCCCTTAGCTAGACTGGACTGTTCACATGGGCTTGCTGCTAGTTTCATCTGCCTTCCTGTAATTCAGCTGCACGCCATCCTTTGTGGGGAGGACACTTTGGGATGGCAGAGTGGCAAGAGGTTATGGCTGAAGCTTGGGTTCAGATCCAAGCCCCCTCCTCCAAGAAGCTGGGTGGTTTTTCACCAATCATAATTTCTCAGTGTAGTCTACCTCACAGGTAGCTGGGGAAGTTTATGTAAGGGAGGATGGCCCATGTATAGGCTTTTGAAGGAGAGGCAGGATATTTATGTCATAAAGTTGTCTGTTTCATTATAGTAACTCTATTGTACAACCCTGATGCCATGCATGTACATTCTTCTGTAATGACCTGGGCAGGTATTAATAGCTCAAGTTGTCCACTTGTGCAGCTTGCCAGAGATCTGAATGCCAGCATACCCTTATAGAACTTCTACAGTGCCCCCCAGGCTCACTAACACTCCAGGCTTGCCTTGGTAGTTGGTGTATAAGAATACTGATCCTTCTCCTTGCTCAGCAGGTCCAGCATAAGGTTTACTTTCATTTCATGAATGGAATTGCAAGATGCACTATACCTTTCCATGGAGGCTTGCCAGTCCTACCATTGTAATGTGTACTTCCTTGCATCACCCCTGTTCCTCCAACATGATGGGAGACATTGTGCTGAATTATACTTAAAAACAATCCATTTTTTCTCCAGCCAATTAAATGTTTTATGTAATTTTCTCTGAAAACATAGTCAAGAAACTACACCTGGTTCTTAATGAATTGGAAACATAAAAGTTTAATTATGCTATGTATTAAATTCCCCACCCCACAAATGCCACTTTCATCAGAAGGTCACTCTCCCACAAATACTGAATAATGTGTTTCTCCCAACAGGAAGGAGATACGCTTGATCAGGTCAGGAAAGGTTGCAACTAACTAGGGAACCATATGGCTGCCTTTGCTAACATGTTACTCTTGTACCTCTTCAGACACTGAATTTGAATTTCACAGGTCCTGAACACATGTGAACATTATAAATAAAATCAAGGAAATTTGGAGGCAGTGTTGAAAAGCAGAGCTGTCCTGAACCATGTATGCACTTCCATCTGTATTTATATTACTATAGGAAAGATTCCTTCAAATGTAGCTCAGCTGCTGGAGACTACATTTCCATGTTGTTTTCTTGGCAGCAGTACAGAAGTGCTTTGCCATTGCCTTTTTCAGGATCAGCCAAGGTAAGGCTCTATTTAATCACAGAGGCAACCTTTTGAAGTAGAGTGGCTCTTGGGAATATGGGTCCCTATTGTCCAGATACCATACCTGGTTACTTTATTACGCCTAAATCAAGGGATGTTTCCTTCAAGTAAAACTGTTCCATCAAGTCCCTAGTATCAATCAGGGACTTTGAGGGTACATGAGGGGTTTTTTTGGGGGGGTGTACAGCAAACAGAAGACAAGGGTTTTCTGTTCTTGCTCCACCACTTTGGAATAGTGGAAATTCCCCTGGAGACATGGATGGCACCTTCCCTGCTGGTATTCTGAAAGGTGGAAGCTCCTCTACAGCACTTTTAATTTGTAAAGATTGTGGATATTAAATTCAGCTGGTGGCTTTTTCACTTTTGTTTTCATGTACAGGTGGTCCTCAGTTAATGACCACTTGTTCAGTAACCATTCAAACTTAGGATGGCACTGAATGAGTGGTACTTACTATTGGTCCTTGAAGTTGCAGCCATTGCAGCATCCCCTGTGGTCACATGATTGTGATCCAGGTACTTGGCAACTGGCCCACATTTCTGACCTTGCAGTATCCCGTGATCACATGATCATGATTTGCAACTTTCCCTGCCAGCTTCCCACAAGCAAAGTCAATGGGGAAGCCAGCAGGAAGTCCAAAGCTGTGGTCATGTGAGGTCTTTGCTTAATGACAGTAACCAGGAACTGCCATTGCTAAGTGGTGCAGTCACATGGTGTTGTGCTTTATGACTGCATCACTTAGTGGTGGAAATTCTGGTCCCAGTTACCGTTCTTAAGCAAGGACTACCTGTATTTTTAATGATACTGAATATTGTAAATCACTGTGAATCATTATCAGTAGACTAGGTTCAAATAACACCCAAGCTCCAATGTGATTAACTACTTTGTGTTTCAATATTAGCCAGTGTAGTGTTTCAGTATATTGTGGGAGCCCCAGTAATTTAGTTAACTCAGTAAAATATAATTTGGATACCATGCAGAACAAACACACTCACTTTCTTCCCCTGCCTACCTGCCTCCATTTCCACCTTATTTTCTCTTTCCTTTCTGTTTCTCAACTGTAATCCTCTCAGTGCAGAGATCCGTCTTCTTAATTCTTTATGAAATGTCTAGTGTATATTGCTCTCATGATTACTATTCATGCCACTACATTTTAATGATTTGGGTAACTATGTTGTGCATGAAAGCTAAGCTAAAGTTATCCTCCACTGGTTGACAGAATCATCCAACTTTGAGTTGCCAAAACAGTCAGATGGAAGGAGTATCAGCATTCTATTGTCAGGGTGCAGAAGTCAGCTTGTCACTGAGGGCTGCTTTGTTCAATTCTTGTGTGACAGCTTAGCAAGAAAGACGGGGGAAGTAGTGATAGGATGGAGTGCAAATAGTAGTGAAGAACAGAGGGATGAAGGGGACAATGACTGCCTTCTTCCCAACCTGGCTCTTGAAAAGATGGTTGGGTTTTACACATGATTTAACAATTGTTTTTTTGAAAAAAACAACAGTTGGCTGAAACTTTCCAGCACTCTGCACCAAAACTAAACAAACTGCATAATGGCTTAGCATGCTGGGTGAACCCAGCAATATGAGCAAGATTGCGGCTCTTCCAAAAGAAAAAAACATGACATGCACTTACAGATTTACCCATGATGAACTAGTTAGAGGCAATATTCTTTTTATCCATCTTGTAAAATGTATATATTTATTGTGGATTCTATGATGCTTAGCTCCCAAAGGCTCTGAGCAGATTACATCTAGCAATAACAAAAGGTTAAAATAATAATAATAATAATAATATAATGATAGACATCCACCAGCTGTACCACCCAATGGGGTAGTTTAATTGTCCCCAAATGTTTTTCTGAAGAGTAGGAAGTTTTCAAAACTCTTTGGAAGCCAAAAAGAGAAGAAGTGGCTGGCTATCCAAAGGCAACCTGTTTAACAGAAGTGTTGACTATGGGGGTCCCAGGAAATGGTGTTCCTTCAGTGGATGGGCCCTTAACAGGTCTTCTTTCCCAGCTCTTACTAGATGGGTAGACTCAACCTAGAAAACGTAGTCTTCAAAGTATCTAAGTCCTGAATCCTGATGGGCTTTAAAGGTGACAATAGCACCTTGAATTGCATCCAGAAGCTTACTGGCAGCCAATGCAGCTCTCATAGTAATGATATTACATTGGTGAAACTTGTATACCCATAACTACATACTGTACCAGCTGAAGCTTCTGGATAGTCTTCAAGGGCAGCCCCTTGTAGAGTAATTTGCAGTAGTCCAAGCACAAGGTAACAAGGGTATGAGTGACCGTGCATAATACCTCCTGATCTAGGAATGGTAGCATAATATGTAATTGTGCAAAGGCCCTTCTAACCACAATATTTGCTACAGTTCAAGCAGGAGCTGTTGAGGCCAGGAAGACCCCAAACTTGCAAGCCAATTCTGTTCATGGGAGTGTGAACCTATCCAGAGCTGAAGATGACTATCCTCAGAGTCACTTGGTCTTCAAATACACAGCTGCTCTATCTTGCTAGGGTTCAGCCCAAGCCTGTTCTTCCCCATCCAAATCCTAAAAGCCTCCTGATGCTAGTCTCACCAAAGATAATATGCCTGGGCAACCAGTGCAGTTTCCATCTTGTACCCAGGCCTGAATCTTTACTAATAAGGTTCCTGATAATTCAGTTCATGCAGGCTGTTCTGTAGCTGTGAACCAACCACCTTCTCAAAACTTTCCCAGAAAGGGAACATTGGAGACTGATTGACAGTTAATTAACCTAACTGGGTAAAACAATAGAAGGGGATATACCACTGCCTCTTTCAGAGTGAAGGATATATTTACCACCACCAGAACCCTGGGTTCTACTATCATATCCCTGGCAATTTTCCCTAGGTAGGTAAGGCAGGGATCTAATCCACAGGTGGCTGGATTGACAGCACAGAGAAATCCTGTCTACTTTCTCAGGATCCACATGTTCAAAGTGAACCCAGATAGTCACACAAGATTAGGCTTCTGTCATCTTAGCTGGCCTTGCCCAGCTGGTGTCTACTTTTAAGAGAATGTGTATGGTTTTATTTTCCAGCCCAGCAGATCTTCTGGCCTGGAATTCCCTAGCACAGGCTGGGTAACAAGGCTGCTGGGAAGCTGTCGGCAGATGTAATAAGAGTAGACAAGTAGGCTTACTTTGGTGCTCTTAGTGCCACAGTGTAGGATTGAATTTTAGCTTTTACCCAAGTTTGATTGAATTCATTCTTCATCTTACATCAGTGTCACTTTTCTTTCCTGTTGTTTCATCTCCTGGAGCTCCTCAGCACATAATACCTTCCTTGCGTTGGCAGGAGAGGCCACTCTGCAGCAATCCTGTGAAGCATCCCTATCAACTGCTTACTATATTCCAGTAGTTCACCAAGCACTGCTCAGAACTGTCTGCCTCTCAGAACTTTGGGAAATTCAGGACAACTGTTAGACCCTTCCTCCCTTGGAATGCTGTGGCATTAGAAAACTCCAATAAGTCCTATTTGGAGAATATTTAGAGAATGCAAATATTCATGGTTTTATTATATATGTAAATATGTTTTTCTGGCTGAAATATTGTAAGTAAGGTTTCCATTGATGAAAGCTTTTCCATTGTAGCTAAGATAAAACTTCAAAATAAGTGCTAACTACTTTTGGAACGTAAATACAGAGGATCTCGTTATTTGTGGTAGTTACGTTCTATAAAGTCACCACAAACTCTGAATTAACAAATACTGGAACCTCAGCTGGGAATGTGTGCATCGGGCAACTCAAAGTTTTTGCTGCTCTGTATGTTTACGAATGACCGCAGAAGCATTGTGAGTATTGGTTTTGTGGTTACAAATAAATTTTAGCAAGTAGGCACATTCGCAAATACAGAATCCACAAATAACAAGAATTGACAGTAATTATGGGTTTAATTGGGCCTCAAACAAATCATTCTTAAAATTGCCTACATGCTAACTTTGGGCAACGCATTCCCTCAGCACCTGAATTGGAATGCAAAGTCTGAAGTCATACTACCAACTAGCTGAATTCCTACACTATGCTATCCTGTTATTAATGGATTATTTACTGATTTGACTCAGTTTTCTGAGTTTGCACAACACAGTGAACCATAAACTAAACAGTCTGGCCTAGTATGTTATGCAAATCCAAACTGTGGTTAGTTTATGATTCAATACTTGTGTGAAAACTGAGTTAACTGAGATAACCATGAATAAGCCTGCTGTGGAAACACATTGAGCCAAAACCTAGTCAACCATATTTTAACCCAGGGTATTGTGTGAACCCAGCTCATGAGATTAGCTGTGGCTTATTGTGTTGCATAACCCTTTCCCAGATTGGGTTAATTTAGTTAGCATCAGTTCAGACAGCCACAGGTAAGCACCCTGAAACCTAAATATTTAATTACTTTGCTTAGGTTGAAGCCATTTTCTTTGCCATAGTTGTTCCTCATGAGTCACATTTTTAACGTTTACTTTTAACACATCTAATACAGTGGTTATAGACAAGAGACTCCTGTATCCTTAATAACTTTAATAACTTATGGATAAAGAAATGTAGGTATGATGACTGAGAACAGTTGCATTTACTAACAATTTCTTTTCTGTGCAGCTCTTATAGAGAAGCCATGTCTGCTTTGGCTTCTAGCCACATTTGCTTTATATATTATGAACCTATATTTTATCAGATGAATCTGTAAGATACATCATGTCCAAATGAGAGTTTTACTTTTGCAGGGGTATGTGATCATGTTCTCAGATTTGATTACAAGCCTAAATAAATAACCCATCAATCTTGTGCAAAAATTGCTGTTGCCAACAGAGATGCACCAACCACCTTCACAAGCAGCCCAACATAATAAGCTAACTTCCTCCTGTTTGGTTAGTGTCCTGTTCAGACTATGAGATGGCCAGGCAGAGCTACGAATAAAATTCTTTATTGAACAAACTATTTACAATCAAAAAGTTCTTGCAATAGATTAGAGCATGTAATTCAATCAAGTCCACCCAGGTGGCAAAGAACACCCAGGCAACACGGCAGAGTCAGATGGAAGCAAGGCAGAACTTGGACAATCCTTGGCTCAAAGCTGCAAGATTGGAAGGAGCTGAGACACATGACAAAGAGATGGGACACTCAAATAGATGCCCTGGCACACAGGCTAGATCAGGCTGGCACACAAGGCTAGACAATGCTTGGCTGAAGTATCTAGGCAGAGCTTGGTTCTGGAAGCAAGACTGGACTGGACTGGAGAGTTCAGGCTAGGCTGTGATTTAGAGGCAAGGCTGGACTGGACTGAAATGTTCAGGCAAGGCTGCGAACTGGAGGCAAGGCGGGACTGGACTGGAGCGTTCTGGCAAGGCTGAGGTCTGGAGGCATGCTCGGATTGTGCTGGAGTGAAGCAACGAGGCTTGGAGCTAGACGTGAGGCTGTGCTCAGCAGGGATGGCAGAGAGAGGCTCTACTGGAGTGACCCATGCAGACAGAGGTTCCATGAAGGCAGAAAGCGCTGGCGCTGGTTCCACGCTGGCTACAGGCGAGGCTTCTGACGCTGGTAAGGATTCTTCCACTGGTGCTGTGAGCTCAAAGGAGCAGTTGTCTCTGGCTACTTGCTCTTGGCATGCCTGCCTTTTTATTTGCTCCTTTTCTCACCATTTTCCCTTACTGGCCAATCACCTTCTTTTTCTTTCATGCACTTCTCTGCTCTCCTCTCTCGAGCACTGATTGGAGGCTTCAAATCTCCCTCTGGAGTTTGTCCAATCCCCTCCTGCAATTTCTCCTGCTCTGCTGAGTCACTTCCTGGATTAGATTCCTCAAGTCCTTGCTGGTAAGTTGCGTTTTCCCCTTCTGACTCCGAATAAGTTTTGTTTTTGGAGTCAGAAGCAGGCTGAAACCTCACAGTTAGCTCCATTGACCTTGTCCCATTAACTATGGGTTATGATTTCCAATCCACATGGAAACAGGCAGTGGCAACTAAAATCTCATCCTTGGGCTTTTCTCCAGGTTTTCTACTCAATATGGGGTATCATCAGACCAAAACATTCATTAAACAGCATGTAGCAGACACAGAGCATCAATTGGATCTAGCCAGGACCCTTTATTGCCAGTGAATCCAACAGGCACTCTGCCTCCCCCATGGTATACCTAATTTACCACAAAGTACCTAAACAAAGAAGGGCCTTTACTCTGGCATGATGTCATGCTCTCCCCTTGGCTGTCCTTGAAGGCCAATACAGGAAGGTTCCACATACTAACCTTTTATGTTCCCCCACTCCCATCTAATGTTCTTACCCTTTCTTTTAGATTCTTACTTTTTATATATACTTTTAGATTTTAATTGATATACTTTTTATGCATTCTAGCTTTTAATAATTTTTTAGACACTTGATGTATTCTTTATGATTTTTTTTAACAACTGTACCCCACCCTTCTTAAGCTGGTCTATGACCATAATAAAGATTGGATTTGGTTACCTTATCATGTTGGGCTGCTTGTGAACTTTGTTGGTAGAGAGACCATTCAGAGTTAATATTGCTATCTTGCAGTCCTCCAGAAATGTGTTTGAATCTGCCTTGTCATCTCTGTGAGGTGAAAGCCCTTCATCCCTGGGAATCACCCTGCTGAAATTCATGGTTCAATTTTAATTTTTTTTTATATGTAATAAGAAACAATCAACACTTAGGCAGTGGAGACCAAATTTCTCCTCTACAGGCTGAAATTTGAGCCTAGAACCTGACAGGGATTTTTTTTTTTTACTTGTGCAGTAGTACTGAGATCTTGTAACATGAAGGAGGCATAAAGAATGGAAGAGTAATTAAGGAGTGAGAAGGCTGGATCTCACATATTGATCTGAGGTATTGCTTTATTAGAGGTTGTATCCTGTGGCAGTCATTCACCATCAGAAAGAAAATTGCTGGTGGAATAGATCTTCCCCTCCTATTTGCAGCTACTACACTTTATACTTCTCCAGGGAGTTGGAGGTCTATCAAGAGCAGATTGGAGGGAGGGGCAGTGTAATGAGGAAGAAAGCAAGGGAAAATGTGGTTATGTGCTATTGGATGTAGCTTTACATTTATGCAGCCTGCTTTTCCTCCAAAGAGCTTCAGGCAATGTAATTCTCCCTCCTTATTTATTCCCCCAACAGTCTTCTAGAAGGTTGTTTAGCCTGGTTTAATCACATACTTGTTTGGCTTAGATTCTAGCTATTTAGTATTCCTTTTTCTTCATACAACCCCAGCTGATAGAGAGCAACAGTGGAAAAGGGCAATGACTTTCCTATACATGTATGTGAACTTCCTCAAATGCATCTGGTTAGCCACTGCCTGACACAGAATGCTGGATTAGGGGGACCTTGGCCTGATCCACCAGGGCCTTATGTTCTTATGTTTAATTCATAATTTTACAGAGCCTGTATTTTAAAATGTATCTTCTAAACTTCTATGTGCTTCCTCATAAAAATGATGTTCAGTTTCTCAGATAATTCAAGTTATTATTTTATGTAGTGGTAAAAAGATAACACTGCTCTTGACGTCTGGTACTACATGGAGACATCTGTGCAGTTTTCTTGGCAAAATCATGGAGGTATTTCACCTGCCACTGCCATTCTGCTGCACCTTTTCAGAAATGTAATTCTGCATGACTTGCTTGGAATACTTGAGGTTTCTGACACTGTTCCCAGGATTAATTAGGGTCCAAATGGATCTGCAGTCTACATATGCTTGTGGATGATGCACATCTTGAGACAAGCTAATAACAACAGCATTTCTCTTTTACTGTGGGAAGAAATAGAAATCTTGAATGCCTGAAAGAAAAGAGTTAACAAACACAGCCAAGCATTCTAGAATGTTTGGGGATCATCACATCTCACAAGATATTTGAAAGAGTGTAAATTTCTATAAGGGTTTTTTTTTTGTTTCCTTTATTTATACTTACCAGAGATCTTGACATGGTATCATAGGGTCTGTTTCTGAATAGTTATCTGCTGTCTGTTTTACCCCAGTAACTAATCCTTTTTCTGTGATAACTTAGTGAGGTCTATAGCAATGAACTATGATGTCACAGGTAAGGGATTATGACTTCAGAAATAAAAATAGATAAATGCCTGGGAAATAGTCTGCTTTTCCTACAAATGTCCTTGTATATAGTGAATGTAGGAAATGGGAATGTAGAAGCTGCCAGATAAGGAAACAATCTGAATTCAATATGCAGAAAGTTGTAACAAACCTCACACTGTGCAATGCCATCTACCATACCACTGCTGTTAAAAATAATTTATACATGGGCTGGGAACAGTACACTCAAATGGTATTTTTAATAATACCAAAAGGTATTTTAAACTGCTGTTAAAAATTCAAGAAACTTTAGTATCAGAATAAATTTACTCTAAACAGTGAATATGTTTGAAAGAAATCACCAGGCAGCACACAGATGTACTCTGGCATGGGAATGTAGAAGCTGTAGAAGCCACCTGCCAGGCTGGCCCATCTCATCTGCTGGTCCTCAAAGGGTTTTCCCCAAAAGTCAACCCCACATTCTCCAGCTGGAGTCCCTACAAGAATGAGTTCATCTCAGCTCTGCTAAGCCTTCCCCAAAGAAACAAGATCCTGGATGGCTGAAGGATCACTTTCAGGCACACCCATTGGAATGCCTGCAAGGGCAACTCCCTCTTGGACAACTTGCACTCCTCTGAAGAGGAACAATGTGACATAGCTCAGGTTGGCCTCAGGTGCCTGGAATCAAATAGAGCTGCCCTTGCAAAGGGCAGAAGGCGTGGGGTAGCTGTTAATGCATGCAGAGCAAAGAAGAGAGTATCTGGCTGCCCACTTCATCCTTTGAGCTTGGTCCTGAACACAGGCCTCTTTTCCTTGCAGAAGAAGATTGCCCTCTTCTTTCTGTCATCATCTGCAAAGAAAAGTGGATGATGTCAAGGGTCTAAGCTTTTGCTGAAGGGAAAGCATCTCCATCCCATATGTTCTGCCTCTTTGTGCCATCCAGCTATACAGACAGATTGAATTCTCCACCCCTGCTCTAACACTTAAATTTAATTAGCTTGTACATTATCTCTCCACTTTATAATCTTCAGATTTATTTGCCATAACTTTAGAAATAGTCTTCTCTTGCACTAGAATCATTAAAGGCATTATTTTAAGCATTGTTTTGTTTCCTCTCGCATTGTTTTTGATATTGTTTCAAGCAACATATCCATGTTTTCCTTTTCTTAGCAGCCTCAAATGATTCCAAAACTGGAAATTAAAAATAGAATAAATTTTCAGATCCAACATTTTGCTTTGATGTAATTGACTCCCTCTTCATTGATTGTCAATGCTATACACAAAATACAGTCAGGCTTTGGTCTGATCCTGTGATTCTCATTTCATGTTTTCATTTTGATCCACTGTTCCTGATTTGTTTTGGGTCATCACCCTTCCCTTTTAATTCCAAAAGTTTGGCAAAAAAGACAAATGTGGCATCTTGGTTCCATAGAATAATCTTCAATTAAAGGTATATCCAGACCAACTTTGGTTGAGCAGATCCCTTCAAGCCATCCATCAACAGTTAGCATGCAGACCATAGACTGACAGACAAATAACCTGGTCATAGCCTATCCTGCTATTGGGAAAAGTATGGAGAGCTAATATAGTATAGTGGTTAAGACTTAAAACCTTTATTACTGCTTTCAGGGCAGAGAACTCTACATAGAAACACACAGACCTAAAATTATAGATATAAAGTAGGCATAAACTAACCTAAAAATAATATTTATATAATAAAAGCAATACACATAATCATGGTAATCTCCAAGATTAGCACTAATCTTCAGATATAAATGGGACTAATAGAACAAACAGAGGTACAGAATCAGGCAACTTGAGAAGATACATCAGAATCCTGGTTGGAAAATTCTGGATTCAAATACACACCCTGATTCAGAGGATTTTAAGAATTAATATGCAATTGAGACCAGAGGTTTTTCTTTTGGGATTGATGGACAAACCGTTGGAAAAACATCATGGAACTTTGTTTTCGTACATGGTAACTGCAGCAAGATTATTATTATGCACAAAGATGAAAAGATTTGGCACTACCCACAATGGAGGAATGGTTGGTGAAGATGATGGAACTTGCTGAGATGGCTGAATTGACTTCTTTGATCAGAGAAAAGACAACATCTACATTTAGTGCTGACTGGAAATCCCTTTGGACTTTTTGTGTAAAACAGAAAAAAATGAAAAAAATGAACTTTTATGGTTTTGATAATTAGGATAGATTATAAGAGGTATGTTGCAACCATAGAGTAAGAAGTAAATTTATAATTGTACTTATAACACTGTAAAGAATATCAGAAGCTACTTCTGTGTATCTTTTTTCTTTCTTTTCTATTTTTCTTTTTCTTTCTTTCTTGCACTTTTAGCTTTCTCTTTTGATTTTTCTTTTTCTTATCTTTTTCTTACTTTATATTAGTTTGTATTAGTTTTTATCTTCTTTTTAAAAAATATTTAATAAAAATTTTATAAACTGGGACTGGACAGGTTCCAGGGTATTAAACTTTGTAAAAGTGCAAATGTGAACACCATAAAGAAGATGAGAAATAACCTTAGCAAGAAAGACTGTGACTTTGAGTAAGTTGTGTTCTTCAGCCCAAATTAGTTCATAAACTTAGGAAAGAACACCATGTTTACCACCGTGAGCAAAAATAGTTATGGTGTACTCCTGTTTAAATTATAATTATTTTTAATACTCATTTGTACATGTGTACTTGCATACGCAAATCTGCATTTTCTATTTTTGTGATGCATGTATTCATATAGATAAGCCTCTAGGAGGACATTTCTTTTATCTAATTCCTAGTCTGATATGTCCTTGTTTCCAATGCCACATGGTACAATAACTCACCTAGAAGGTTGCCCAGTCAATGCTATAGATAACCCAGCCATTTCAGACATTTAACCAAAGTCTCCACAAAGTGTTCTTAATTTGCGTGGGGAAAAATAGCACAGCCTGCACTGCAACTGCTTTTCTGATTATTTTTATCGTATTATTTCAAAGTGAGAAGGAATAACTTCTTACGACAAGAACAATTTGTGCATCAATAAATAGATTCTACTTGAAGGCACATTCTGAAGACTGCTGTGCCTGCAGCTGGCATTTCTTCAACATCTCTCTCTTTCTGAAAGCTGTGCACCTGCCTTGTCTCTTGACCTTCAGGAGATGTAGCTAATTAGCACCTGTTAAATGTGGACCACTTTTGTTATTCAGATGACTTCCCTGTTGTATTCCTAATTCTCCAGAATAGGCAGCACAATTTTTTTAAAACTCAGCCTGTATTTTTTGTGGCTGCAAATTTATTGCAGTTGCTTTCTGAACAGGAATCCACCATCCACTCTCAAGCTTCAAATCCATACTCATTTCCTCTCCTGCATACTGGGTCCAATTCCACATTGTTTCTATCCCAGTCCTTAGGCATTGTATTTATTTATTTATCAAATTTTGCCACTGCCCATCTCCCCCCAAAGGGAAAACTAAGGAAAAGGTATCAGTCTGGCAAATGGGCAATTAAATAAGATGGGCAAGCTCACAGACATGCTAAGGCAAATTAGGGCTTAGACCCATAGGAAAAACATGGGCTTTGCTACAGAAGATTCCTGGTTAACTGCTAGCATCCCCAGATAAAAATATGATAGTAACAAGCAGTGGAAAGATCTTGACTTGGGTACCAACCAAAAAGAAGTGGATTAGATGGATAAATAACCTGACTGCATCTCTTGTCACAGCATAAATTCCAAAGTATAGGCAATTGAAGGGATAATGACCAAACAGAGTGAGCAGGGAATCCAAAAGTTCTCCATTTAAATCTTGCCTTTGCCACTCATTCATTTAGGTGGCCTTTTGCCAGACTTTTTCTCCCTTAGGCTTTTACCTGAAGTATTTGATTTATCATACAATGTTGTAAGGATTACAGTTTGATCCATTTGGAATTTAAATGTGTATTATTATTAAATCTCTTATTCCTTTGACTACAAGATAACTTGCATTACTTTGTAATTCTTTGTAGTCCTTCAAATACTAGACTCCTTAAAACAGATTATCTTATGCCTTCAAATAAAGTAGTGTCAGAAGGATCAAACACCTTCTTTTCCTGTGGTTTGTGCCCAAGCCAGGAATCCAATAAAACATACCACATGATCAGCGAAGGTCAAAAAAAAATATATTTATTCACCCCAAGGTTGTCAAGTAACATTTGGTGGTGGCCATAATGGGCTGCTCCTCTGTCTCCCTTCTTATAGGTTTTTAGTTTAAAGATTTAGCCAATCATTATCAATAGAATGGAATGTGTTAGCTTATTACAATAGTTCCTGCTCTATCAGTATGAACATCTTCCTCCTGTGCGATCCTTCCTTCCTTTCATATTCTGTTAAAACAGATATTTCCTTATCTATGGTTACTCATAATGTCTGTATAAATGGGCATATTATCTTCTCTATACATATGTCTTCCTTTACATAGGTTTTGCTATGTGATGTGCTCATTTATCTATAATATCAGGAGCCAGCCTTTTCCTTTTATAAAATGGCATTACTACTGCCTATACAATCTTACCTCAATCCTTAATTTAAATTTATTGTAAACATATAAGGAAACTATTCCAACAGTAGGACAGGATAGGTTAGCAGATAAGACATTTCATTAGGTTCCAAATTTCAAGCCAAGTATGGCTTTAAAAGGAATTGAATTTGGTCTGCCCAGTGGAACAACTTAAAGCACTGAGTTCTCTTTATTCTGGCTGGTCCCAATTACTGGCATAGCAGCTAGTATTTGCATTTGCAGCTCTGCATTTCCAGGCCCTCTTCAAAGGCCTCTTAGATAGAGATCCTGCTGTTAAAATATGTTGGGCATTGGTTGAGAGCTGTGTTGGGTGATTTTACAGCATTCACTCATCAAGTTGGGCACTGGGACCAGATGGAGGGACAGAAGATTGGACTTTTTAAAAGCTCTTCCAACTTCATACATACTGCATTCCACCACAGGGATACCAGCTGTGCATCTCAAGGAAAAGGCAAAAAAAGATGTGCTAGCAGCTGTATTCCACATGGAGCAATCTAAGGAATGGGGTAAACAGGATGCATTTAACTTCTTCCAACCCTCTCTCTAGTATTCAAATGACATGAACTGAACTGAAGGCCATCTGTATACAGTATGAGTATATCAGAAAGCACCCTCCATATCTTTGAGCTTTCAGACAGGAATGCATTGCCTTCTCATATCTTAAAGGAGTCTATATCTGAGCTTCCAAAATCAAGTATTGTTGCCAGACAAAATCTAATGATCAGTGCAATGCTTCAGTAACAAAATGATTCAAGCAGAAATGTATCAACTACTAAATAATCCAATACTTTCACCTTCATAAGGGATTCACTGTTTTGGAAGCACCCCATGGCTCAGAAGTAAAGCATGTCCTTACAGGCAGAAAGTCCCATACCCAATTTTTGGCATCTCCAGTTAAAAAAGCCTCTGCATTAAAGCTGGCAGGATGACTTTCAGCTAGTCACTCTCTCTCAGTCCAACCCACCTCACAGGGTTATTGTTCTGGGGAAAATAGGAGGCAGGAGTATTAGGTATATTCGCTGCCTTGAGTTGAGACACACACACAAACATATGTAAAAATAAGAAGGCAGGATAAAAATATAAAATAATAAATCGGGGTAATAATAATAGGTTAGATGGATGATGTCTGTCTCAGTATGGTTATATGCAATCTTTGACTTTTTGACTTTTTCTTTTTGATACTACTTAAACTCTCAAAAACTATTCACGTGGATGGAAATTATTATCTTGGAATTCCCTTCCTGAAGAATGATATCTAGAGGTGGTTGTCTGTTGCAGCAAGAACAAAGATGCTTTTAAAGGCAGATCTCTCTCTCTCTCTCTCTCTCTTTCTCTAGCATTAGAAAACCTCCCCCAGGAGTTCCATGAAGATATAAAATAACATGAATGACAACCTAGAACCCTGTAAGCTTTTTGAACTGTGGGTTTTGTCTTAGCCTGCACATAACATGCAGGTACATTCATTCAATACATGTATAGATTGATCAAATCACACTGAGCTACCTTTCATAAACCTGGTGCTCCCTAGAGTGTTCAGCTTCACCATCTATCAGGGTAAGAATTTTAACATATCTGCAGTGCACCAGGTTGTGGAAAGAGGAATTAAACCATAATGTGGTTTGTTTCAATTTGGTTAAGCACAGCGTTTTCAGACTGTGGCTTGTGACCTCCTTGGAGGATCATAAGCAGATCTGAAGGGGGTTGCACTTGTTCCTGCTCTTCATGGTTATAGATAACCTTTTGCTGGCTCTGGACTTTGCCATATGTGTAATCCAAGTGCCAAGGTTCATTTTCAATAGATTTTGTACTCCATGCAACTGTCTCAGTTAATTCCTGAGTGCTGCCCAAGGCAACCTGGCTAGGATCAAAGCACTTTTGCCAAATCCCAACTTCCCCTTCTCCTAGAACAACCCTTCCTGGCCTTTATCCTGGAGGGTATTACTTAGTCCCAGCACTGAACCTACGTTGTGCCTTTCCGACTTCATGTAGGGAGCAATACCTTGCAATACGCAAGGCACATTGAGGCTACCTGGAGAAGAGAGGCAAGTTCAGTGCCAGTGCCCAGTGTGATACCTTTCAAGGAAGAAGCCTAGGAAGAGTCACCACTGGAAGATGGGGAAAGTGAGACTAGGCAAGAATGCCTTGATCCTGGTTAGGCTACTGTGGGTGGCCCTTAGGATCAAGTTGGGACTGTTGCAGGAACTATTGGTGCAAAGATCCCCAGCCCTGAGAATGAATTCTGTCACTAATCCAGTTTTGGGTGTGCAAGCCTGACTGGTACATGCATATCTGGGTCACTGTCAGACTGCACACCCACTCTACTTGGAAAAGCCAAAAGCCAAGTTGTGTAGAGACAATGGGAGCTCTGTCTGAATGCAGTCTGATTATTTTATTCCTATGGGAATAGTCACACAAATGCATTAATTATTTTAGGAGATCACAGCATCACAAAGTTCGAGAACCACTGACTTAGCATGAAATATGAACCAAGCGATTGCAGTTTATAAATTATGTTTTGATTATTGTATTTCTAATCTACCCAATAACCAAAGGCTACTGTTCTAAATGTAATTAATTGTATTTCATTTTTTTCTTTTTAATTTGTTTTAGAAAATTGTTCTATTTTCTAAAACAAATTAAAAAGAAAAAAAATGAAATACAATTAATAAATAGCACAGAAAAATATAAATGATATAAGGTTCACAGTTCTAAAATGGAATGGCCCTTTAAAATCAGACTGATTACAAATTATTGACATTACTTAATGTTATGTGTAAATCAAGCTACCATGGTTTGATCTACAAACAACAGTTAAAATAAAACATGGCTTAGTTCAGTTTGTGAACTATTTATCCACATGAATATCTCCACCCTTATTGAAATAATTAGACTTGAAGAAAGCTTCCCACTAGACTAATGAGAGATTTTCTTCTAGCTTAACTGGAATACAAGGAGAGGATTTTTGGCACGAAGACTGCAGCACACAGAGAAGAAAGGGTTAATAATCTCCTACCAGCTGTAATCACAAAAATCACTCCAGCAGAGTAAATGATAGTAATGGAAACAACTACTGCAGTGGGGGAAGCTCTTTTGCTCAACTGAAGAAGTTTTATGGACTGCATCTGACCTGTAGTCTGAAATTTGCCATTTTGTGTGGCCAGAACAGTGCAGAAATAGTGTTCATGTTCTATCCACCCCACCACACAACAGTCTCTTTTCCTGACCTAGCCAGGGTGATGGACTACCTTACACTTCTTGTTCTGTGTGATTTCAGTGTCCGTGCCAAGGTTGCCCAGTTAGGAATGGCTCAGGATTTCACTATGGCAACTATGGGCCTGTCCCTATTGGTATCTAGTCCCATGCATGCAACAGGACATACATTGGATGGTATTCAGTCCAATTGGAGCTAGTGAACTGAAAGTGGAGGAGCTGGTTGTAAGTGTCATCTTGGATGGACCAGTTTATAGTCAGTTTTAGGCTGGTGGCTGCTATAAACCTCAGCAGAGGTAAACTAAAGTGGCTGATCCAGGTACCTGGACAGTTTCTTGAATGCATAGGAGGTAGTTCCTGCCTTATTTGTCAGCAATATTATTTAAGCTTTGGCTCAGAGTTATCTGAGTTGATACTATTGCTCTTAAGCAATCTTCTTCTTGCAGATCTCATTTGGCAAATTTGTTTGTCAGGGAACTGAGAGGAATTAAATAGATAGGTTCAGAGCTGGAATATAAATGGAAAACTCTCACGATGAATTGGAGTGAATATGGAGTCGGACTTCAGCAAAGGATCGTTACCTTGTCGTGGTGCTGGAGCTTGAGTACCTCAATGATGCCATGAACTCAACCGTGAAGGGCCACCCAAGATGGGAAGGTCATGAGAGAGGTCAGACTAAATGCGATCCCTGGGGAAGGTAATGGCAACCCACCCCAGTATTCTTGCCATGAAAACTAAATGGATCAGTACAACCAGAGATATGTCAGTATACCATCAGAAGATGAGACTCCCAGGTCGGAAGATGGTCAAAATGCTACTGGGGAGGAACAGAGGATGAGTTCAACTAGCCCCAGATGTGATGGCACAGCTAGTTCAAAGCTGAAAGGATGGCTAGCTGCCGACGGTGCTGGTGGTGAATGGCGAATCCAATGTTCTAAGGATCAGCACACCATTGGAACCTGGAATGTAAGGTCTATGAGCCAGGGCAAATTGGATGTGGTTATTGGTGAGATGTCAAGATTAAAGATAGACATTTTGGGCGTCAGTGAACTGAAATGGACTGGAATGGGCCACTTCACATCAGATGACCACCAGATCTACTACTGTGGACAAGAGGACCACAGAAGAAATGGAGTAGCCTTCATAATTAATAGTAAAGTGGCTAAAGCAGTGCTTGGATATGATCCAAAAAATGACAGAATGATCTCAATTCGAATTCAGGGCAAGCCATCTAACATCAAGTGATCCAAATATACACCCCAACCACAAATGCTGAAGAAGCTGAAGTAGAGCAGTTCTATGAGGATCTGCAGCACCTACTGGACAATACGCCTAAAAGAGACTTTGTTCTCATCACAGGAGACTGGAATGCTAAGGTGGGCAGTCAGATGACACCTGAAATTATGGGTAAGCATGGCCTGGGAGAACAAAACGAAGCAGGACGTAGGCTGATAGAATTTTGCCAAGACAACTCACTCTGCATAACAAACACTGTCTTCCAACAACCTAAGAGATGGCTTTATACATGGACTTCACCAGATGGACAACACCACAATCAGATTGACTGCATCCTTTGCAGCCAAAGGTGGCGGTCATCTATACAGTTGGTAAAAACAAGACCCGGAGCTGGCCGTAGTTCAGATCACGAACTTCTTCTTGCACAATTTAGGATCAGACTAAAGAGATTAGGGAAGACCCACAGATCAGCTATATATGAGCTCACTAATATCCCTAAGGAATATGCAGTGGAGGTGAAGAATAGATTTAAGGGACTGGACTTAGTAGATAGGGTCCTGGAAGAACTATGGACAGAAGTTTGCAACATTGTTCAGGAGGCGGCAACAAAATACATCCCAAAGAAAGAGAAAACCAAGAAGGCAAAGTGGCTGTCTGCTGAGACACTAGAAGTAGCCCAAGAAAGAAGGAAAGCAAAAGGCAACAGTGATAGGGGGAGATATGCCCAATTAAATGCAAAATTCCAGAGGTTAGCCAGAAGAGATAAGGAATTATTTTTAAACAAGCAATGCATGGAAGTGGAAGTGGAAGAAGACAATAGAATAGGAAGGACAAGAGACCTCTTCCAGAAAATTAGAAACATCAGAGGTAAATTCCAGGCCAAAATGGGTATGATCAGAAACAAAGATGGCAAGGACCTAACAGAAGAAGAAGAGATCAAGAAAAGGTGGCAAGAATATACGGAAGACCTGTATAGGAAGGATAACAATATCGGGGATAGCTTTGACGGTGTGGTCAGTGAGCTAGAGCCAGACATCCTGAAGAGTGAGGTTGAATGGGCCTTAAGAAGCATTGCTAACAACAAGGCAGCAGGAGACGATGGCATCCCAGCTGAACTGTTCAAAATCTTGCAAGGTGATGCTGTCAAGGTAATGCATGCTATACGCCAGCAAATTTGGAAAACACAAGAATGGCCATCAGACTGGAAAAAATCAACTTACATCCCCATACCAAAAAAGGGAAACACTAAAGAATGTTCAAACTATCGAACAGTGGCACTCATTTCACATGCCAGTAAGGTAATGCTCAAGATCCTGCAAGGTAGACTTCAGCAATTCATGGAGCGAGAATTGCCAAATGTACAAGCTGGGTTTAGAAAAGGCAGAGGAACTAGAGACCAAATTGCCAATATCTGCTGGATAATGGAAAAAGCCAGGGAGTTTCAGAAAAACATCTATTTCTGTTTTATTGACTATTCTAAAGCCTTTGACTGTGTGGACCATAACAAATTGTGGCAAGTCCTTAATGGTATGGGGATACCAATGCATCTTGTCTGCCTCCTGAGGAATCTGTATAATGACCAAATAGCAATGGTAAGAACAGACCATGGAACAACGGACTGGTTTAAGATTGGGAAAGGAGTACGGCAGGGTTGTATACTCTCACCCTACCTATTCAACTTGTACGCAGAACACATCATGCAACGTGCTGGGCTTGAGGAATCCAAGGCCGATCAAGGGCCAGACGGATAGATGATATTCTAGAGGTGACGTACTTGTCCCTAGGGGAGCCGGGGGTGTTGACGACCGACAGGAAGCTCTGGCGTGGGCTGGTCCATGAAGTCATGAAGAGTTGGAAGCGACTGAATGAATAAACAACAAAAATGGAGTTGGATCCTCTTTTAGGGCCATTTGAAATGCCTTTCCATGGCAGTGGATACAGCATAGAGGACTTACTTCTCTGCCTCATTTTTACTACACAGAACAGGGGCATAATGCTCAGCATTTCCTCCATCAAGATGTTGAGGAAGGGGAGATGGAGAAGGCAAGTAGAGCTTCACATCCAATTGTTGAAACAGAGCATTCAAAAATGTGTGGTGAACTGAGGGCCTCTATCAGAAATTAGATACTGTGATTGGATTAGATACAGAAATTAGATACTTTGGGTACAGAAAACCTGAATAAACAGGCAGGTTGTGTTAGGAGTAGAATGAGGCCACAACAAGAAATGTAAGGAACCTTCTCAAAGAAAAGATCCATTATACAAGAATGGCATAGACACCTGATAGTTCAGTAAGGAAAACCAAGGCAATTGTGTCCTGAGGACCCTGTGTGGGGAGTGGATTGAATGCAACAATCCAGCTAGCTTGTTGATGGAAGGTTTGATATGATGACAAACATAGGCCTTGATATCTGGTCTAATTCAAGGCCACACAAAGTCACAGCAAAGGACAGTCATTTAATATACGTCAAAATGTCCTGCTGTCATGGCAAAACTGCAAGACTTCTTTTCTCCAGGACGAAGGAAGCCAGATATTGTGGTCCAATTCTCTCCATTTAGGTGCAGAATGGACTTGTCATAATAAAAATAATTGGGAGTTAAACATTCATGTCCTTTTTTCATGTCAATTTGAGGGTAGGTTTTCTTTGAGATACAACTTGATGACATATGTGAGTCTGTAGATGTTTGAAGAGTTCAGAAATTATGGGAAGAGGATAGTAATTCCTAAAAGTTACAGAGTTCAGATGTTGGTAATCATGTAGTATAATTATGGAGCAATCCTTCTTAACAAAAAAAGATAGTACATGTAAGGGAGAAGGATGGGCAGATAAAGCCTTTCTCTAGGTTCTCCTTGATAAATCCTTTTAGGCAAGCCAACTCTGTCTTTAACATTGGGTAGTGGTGTTTTGTGGGAATCTGAATTCTAGGAATGAGACTGAGAATAGAGTCACAAAACTAACATGCAGCAGAGATTGTACTTCCCTGTTTCCAAACATATAAACAAAGCCTTCATTTTTGGTAGGCGAGACAGAAAGGATTTCCTAATGTGGGGTGTTGGGGGAACTCAAGGCCTGGGGGCTATGAGCTGTACAGGCCAGATAATCAAAGGCTAAGCCCTCCTGGTTGCATGAATATGTGGATTATAGGTCTGAAGCCAGACCACCGGAAACTGTAACTAGAGAAGCTAAATAAAGTTCAGAGACTCCTGATGATTATTGATAGTGAGAAAGAAAAGATCGGCGCGCTCAAATCTAAGAACAGCATAAACGCTAGCCGTTAATATTATAGCTCCAACAAGGGTACTGACAGGCTAAGTAGGGAGTGCATACATATGTCAGAGCTGTGGAAGATTCAGTGAGTCTGCTACAGACTGCAGTTCTATTTCAAAGCCTGCTTGGGTCTATAAGATAACAGGAATGACTAAATGGTGATGCATCACACAGCATGTCTGGGATCCAGTTAATTTCTGGGTGACGTGGTACCTGATCCCTTGGGAGCTGAGATTCCCTTATTTCCAAAAAGACCAGTTCTAGAGCATTTTAGATACCTTCCCTTCACTACCAGCATTGCACTTGGTTGATGCTTCAGAAGTAGGGGGAGAGGGCAGTCATGTACAAAATGGCCAGATTCTCCATTCTCCACTGAATAAACAGAAAGACAGGATATAAATTTAATAAATGTAAGACTTAATTATTTGTTGCAATATTTCATTCAATTCTAGATGGTTTTCTTTAAAATTATACTATTTATATTGTACAGAGCCATCCCATGCATGTTTATTTGAATGTTAATCTCTTTGCAGCCAGTAAAATTTACTCCCTGAAAACTGTATATATAGAACTGCAGGCTTAATGTGTTTTAGTGTGGTCTCACTATCTCTGGTTCTATCTTTTTAAAAATCTCATTGTTTCTTGAATGCCATTTTGAAGATGGTCGATGTACAATAATAGATCAACCATCAAATCAAATTTTCAACTTAGGGAGGGGGAAGCAGCCTATAAATGACATATTGCAAAACCTCCAGAAGGAAGTGGATTCAGAAACGTATAAAGATGAGTGACAACTGAGTAGGAAACTCTTGGACCATATGGCAGCCTTGAATGGTTATTGCAATGTTGAGAGAGAGCTGACCAGCTGGGGAGCTAGTAGTTGTTTGCAATGGTAATAATGGGTATCAGATGGTTGGTATGGAGTAGTTTATGGAAGAGAATAGACAATAAGCCACACTGTTTGTCAGGAAGTAATTTCTGACTTTTTTGATGCTGAATTTTTAAAAAGATATTCTCCCATCTTTATTTATCCCCTGTTACTATATTTCATACAGTAGGAAGCATGCTGTAATAATCAGAACTTTTCTGTAAATTTAGTAAAATGGTGTCATGCATCAGCCATTAAAGGTCACTGTGTTATAAAATAATATCCAGCCACTCTCAAAGCTAACATAAACAGGACCGCATCCTAAACATGAGGCTAATTACCCCAAAAGGATCTGTGAGTGGTATAGGATTAAGAATGTAACCAATCTGGGCAAGAATTCAAGGAGAGGAAAAAGAAAGGCAGAGCTCTTATTATATCCAGATATTCACTGGCTTCTTGCTGAAGGAAGGATGTTTAACTGCTTCTTAGAATAGCAAGTAAATGCCAGATGCTTTTCTGAGCCATAAGCTTCTGCTGAGAGCCTGAGGAGTTTCAGCGTGCCAAATTTTCAAAGTGCAAGGAATATGGCAATTGGGAGACAGATTGGACTGAAAAGAACATACAAAATTAGGATCCTACTGGAAATAACTGCATCTTTAACACCCAATGAGACCATCTATGACCACAGTCTCAAGCAGGGTTCTGGGTCTTGTACCTAAATCTACAAGCTTCGTTTTTGGAAAAAAGGAAAGAAATGATTTTATTAGGGCCTCTATTATTTTTGTTCTGCATAGTACTTTATGTGCAAATATAACGTTACAGATCCTGGCTGTAGAACTCCAGACCACTACTAGACCACTAGTAGCAAAGAGTTAAGAGTTTTCTGCTACTCTTTGCTACCATCTGGTGTTCCTCTGGATTTTTGCAGCCCAAATCTGGCAATCCTAGCAAAATGTTCCAACAGTAATATGCATCAAAGTCATAAACACTTTATTTCAGATTGCTTTCAAACAGGTTCTTTATTTCAGAATGCTCCAATCTAAATGTTCTAAAGTAGCAGACTCCAAGCAGTCAGTATTACAGATTTACAATTTATATATTTACTTTATTTTTAAAATTTGGATGCTGCCCTCTCCTGGGGTAGCTTATATATTGATTTACAAAGTTTATTTATTTATTTGCTTTTTTTTTATGCCAGCCAACTCCAAAGCTAATTAATGAAGAGGGTTTTAAGACTCTTAGTATAGGATCAGGTAACTGATGTATTAAATTAACACAGAGATTTGTAGGAAAAAGGTGCAATTTAATAGCCCCACCCCCAAGGATCCAGCCACAGAGGAGACTTGAATAAAGCACCTTCCTTGGGTTTAGTTCTTTTCTAGCATTCTACCTGCTTTATAGATAGAAATGGGGCAGGAGATGAGCATGCTATTTTTGTCCTTTCTCTGTTGCTATTGCTCCATTTATAGCATCTTTCTGTAGCAAACAGCCTCTTCCAGGGTAAACAATCTGGTGCCTTTGGGCACCCTTGTTCCCCTAGATTCCTCCTTTGGTGTCCCCAGGTTCACTGGTTCTGTTTTAGAAAGTTTATTTTAATTTTTAAAAAAAGAATAAGCTGGGATTCTGCAAAGGACAAACTGCAGCATCAGATATAAGAATGTGTTGGCTCATACAGCTGTTCCTTTGGCATGGTAAAGAAGATGGATGGGCTAGCTAAACTTCTGGTAAATACATGTTTTGTGTCTTGTGAAATTGTGAAATTCATCATAGCAGCCATCTTGTGAACAGGCAATTCTCCCATGACCTTGAGTAGTGCATTCATCATATGCTCTCAATATTTCAAAAGTACCCCTATGTACTCTCCCCCAAATGTTTCCTACCTCTCATCTCTTCCATCCATGGAAAGTCTATGCATGATTTAGAACTCTAGAATATCCAAATCAAACTGAGCATCCATGAACAGAGAATGCTGTACCCTACATATAGCTAACTCCTACATATGGATGGTAATTAGGGGTTATATGTCCTTCAAATGCCTGAAGATCCTGCTAAACCCCACACAGCTGGGTGAAATCAAGGAAGTAAGAACTACACAGACTTCCGTAAGGTTTCTTTAATGATAGTCTTGAGGAAAATAGAGAATCTTGGAAACTACAAGAGGAATTTTCAAGCCTCATTTATAGTAAATTCATTAAGGCACAGTCTCTTGAATGATTTGAAAAGCTTATTCTTAGTCTTTTTTTTGCCACCTGGCTCAATTGCCATTTATAAGATAAGCTGCCAATAGATTACCTTCTATCTATTGTTTATGTCAACTTTCCCTTCCATTACTTTCCCAGTGTCCACATAATTTCTCACCTCAACTTTTGAGTGTCCTGCAAAATGAGGAAAAACATCAAATGTATGGGTTAATTTATCACTGTAGTTTTGGCAGAGGGTAATGTGTGAAGCTAGGCACTGTGGTCTGTATGTATTGTCTATCCTGTGTGGCAGTTTCTCTCCAAAGTCTGTCACCTTGCTCAGCAATTCTCCCTCAGGTCCTTTCCAACTAGAGAACTGAGCTTTTTTTTTTGCTTATTGCTTCAAGCAAGATCTGCAGCATTACCACTACTGAACAGCTTGTCATAGGAGATCATCAGTCTCAGTCTCAAAGCCTACTTTTTAATTTGCAATGAATGAACCTGAGTGTTCTGCCATTTGAGTTTTTATTGCCCTACTTTCCTCTACAGCTACAGAATGGGGCATTCTTCAATTTTGTTTGGTTGTGGTTTGTATGTTTTCCAAACTGCTCTAATTCAGACTGTCATGCAGAGGGTGTCATCAGCATGAGAGCCAATGGAATCTGCTGTCAGCCTGTCAGAAGCCAGATGGTATCTGAAGTAGCCATTTGTCTAGTTTGCATGACTCCAACCTGAATGAAGTGCAGTTTGGGAAACAGTTGCCTCAGCAGTGAAATCAGGGCTGTTTTTATTTTTTGGTACACACAGGTATCCAGAATGAAAACTTCCCCTTCTTACTCTCTTTTCCCCATTTTTAAATGCCAGACATTATAGATGTTCTGTTGTACTAAAAAAGATGTCATGGAATCATCTGAATGATAGGTTAGAAGGTCTTCATTCAGCTTCAATTTCACTGACTGACACTGGACCTACTGCACTGAGTAATGTATTACAGACCAATACTGCAGGTAGGAGCAATACTGACCATGTTAATCCTCAGAATCCTTCAGATAGGCTAGGGGAGATAGCTATTCATTTCAGAGAAAAAACTGATTGCAAACACTGTTTGGATTCAGGAAGAATACTTTAGAATTCAAATGACAAACATATTTACCCTTCAAAACTGTTTTGAAGAGTTTCCATTCAAGCACCATTCCATGTGTTTACCTAAGCACATGGACAGTGATGGGACTGTACTGAGTACCCCTATTTCCAGTACTGTGCAGATGATGTGCCCATTCCCTAAACATTCACATGTGCCAGGGGAGTTTTGGGTATGCAGTGGTACAAATTTCCATGAAAACAGGAACTTTAGTGACATAGTTGCCTGCTCATATGAAAGCCTCCACAGATGCAACTTGATATGCCGATGTAGGGAGATGTACGTCAGATCTGCAATGTCAGGGGCAAGTCTGCTTGACATAGCTCTGTTTCTGCTTCCATGCTTACATAATAAAGCTAATTCCTAAGGGGCAAACTAAGCATGATCTCTGTCTGTCTTTCTGAGATCCATATTGGATCAGGATTGGAATACTGGGGAAACAAGTGGTCTATTTTTTTTCTCTGTGCCACTTTCACATTATCAATTTTCTCCTTATGAAGCTACGGGCTGAGGAGCATGAAGCTTTGATGCCACCCAATATGCTAATTATTATATGTTGAGTTACCCTAATAATACAGTATCTTCTCCTTGCCACCAGTATAGTACTGATGGAGAGATCTGAGCCTTGGTAACTCACAAATGAGGGAAATTTCAGTGACTCACCTATCACATATAGGTTACAATCCTTCCTTTTCTTTCAAATACATACACAAGTTATGGGATTCAATTCTCTGAAGGCTTTCAGGGAGAGAACATGTCATTATGGTGGGAGCATGTTTTACAGATGCCTTCCTGGATGTTAGAATTGGCTAGCAGGATATTTGTCTATAGGGCTGCCCTCTGCACATGTAATTTAGTTGATTCTGGATCCATTCCAACATATAGTTCTCACCTGTGGCTCCTTGAAATACTATTTGTGTATAGATGTCACACCCCAGCACATACACTAGCCAGCTGTCTTGTCTTATTTGGTAGTGACGTTTTTTCCTGTGATAAAAGAAGGTCTTCTCGAGAGCTGTGTACACAAGTTAAAGGGTAAGAATGGCACTGAGAGATCCAGAAAAAGCCAAGTGCAGAAATAACAATAGATATAATTGTAGGTAATTCCTTTTTTTCAGAATTGTTTCATGTTATTTGAAATCCTCTTGACCAAAATAATGTGCTCAACCCCTGTTTATTTGATCTCAAAGTGCATGGAAGTGCAAATGTAGCCTCTATCTGCAGTACTCTGAAGCAGCTGTATCTTTTCCCAAATCCATACAGGCAATAAAGAACAGCGAATAAATAATGAAGATAAAAACACAAAATTGGTTGTTTCATAGTTGTTTCTATTTTTAATATTTCCTCATTTTCTGTTTCCAGGATAGGCAGCATCCTGTCTATGTTTGAGGCAAGAAGGCACATAATAATACTATCTAGCCTGCATGCATTTCTCACTTTAAATGCTAACTAAAAGGGCAGGGTGACTGAAACTATGACCCCACTCGTACTGGTCCAGATCCAAAGAATCTCTGCAGATTGACAGAATGTCTGCTTCTGTAGGTTGGCATCTTTACCATCAGCCAGCCATCTGCAACTCCTTCTGCCTACTCCCGTATGAGGAACGAACCTGGACCGTATCATCCACTGCCAGAAGCAGAAATGCTACAAATTGACAGAAGGGCTGCTGCTATGGGGTTGGCATAATAATCACCAGCACCCTGACCCTGAGTCCACCATCTGCAGCTCCTCCTGCCCCTCCCTCTGGAGGGGAGAACCTGGAACATGTACTCTGACAACTGCCAGGAATCAGGAGAGAACACAGATTAGCTGAATGGTTGCCTTGTTGTCTGGCGTCTTCACCACCACCCAGTCCCTGTGTCCACCATGGCTGAAGTTCTTTCTGCTTCCTGTTTCTGGAGAGAAAAGCTGGAACTTAGTCTGTAGCAGTTGTGATTTCCCACTGAATTTAGTGATTTAACAAACAATGCTCTGGAAACCCTGCGGTTTCTTGGATTCTTATCAAAGGCTACTCTGTGAAAAGATCAATAATAATGAAGAAATTTTCCTTACCCTGCCAATATTCTGCACAATGCACTGTTCTATTGATTATGTTCTCTGGTGGTATATTCTCAAAACATGCCGAACAATGATAAGGCTGATAGGCTTGGCATGAATTGATTTGCAGCACTGTTCACCTGTGGTATTCAATCTTCTCCCTCCCCTCATTGCCTTCATCCTGCACTGTATACTGCCTTTCTGGCTCTCTTCTTGCTTTATCTCTCTGCTGTTTCCTTTCCCCCATGGCTGTCTAAAGTCCAGCCTGCCTCTGCGTGTGACTGTCCACAGCTATGGCTTCCCCACCTCCTTGGCACAACCAGCCTTTGCTGTGTTGGTTGGTTGGGCATGCTGAATTATGTCTTTACCTGCACCTATCTGTCATCTTTTCTTGGCAGCGTCTGCATGGGTCTATACAGAGACATCTAAATGGTGGCTGGAGGACACAGTTTTGCTCTGGAAGGTTTCCAGTCAAGTTGGGGGATTTTTCAAAACTTTAAATGAGAAGAAACACATCTTTGTGAATGCTGAGAGGTGCACAAAGGCTGGCTTTAGGCATGGAGGAATAATTTCTGAAGAGAGCTATATACAGATGGCACTTCTGAATGAAATGAACTGGGGATGGCAAATAAAAATTATGGAGCAGCTGGGTTAACTGTTTTCGCTGAATATAGCTTGGGTTAGTTGAACAATGTAAAATCATCATGAAGCTTACTGTGCACAGCAGCATATCTGGCAAATTTTTCTAATCCAATGCATTTCTGAAGAATTTCTCAGCTGTGTGTGTGCACAAGGTTTATGTAATCTGAAGTTGGGGGTCAGCCCTTAGAATTTATCAGTAAATTAGAGAATGAGAGATTCCTTGGAAAACTAAAATCTTGCGTGGAAAGGATGGATACCTAATAAAAGCATTTATATTGTGGAAATTCTAGAGAGGAGCTACCAAAACACAGCAACTAACCCTTTCAATCTTATTAGTTTTCAGGTACCTGGATTATGAAGGAGCTGTTGATTATCACAGCATTAAAAATTATTTTGACTCATGGGCAGATGATGCTTCTCAAAACAGCAGGATGGACAAAACTCTCTAATCGTTAAAAAGTGTTGTCTTCATTGCCTGCATGTTCTACCATTTTTGTGCTGATGCCTATGACCCCAGTTGATGCATGCTGTGCATTTTCAAGTGTGATTCATAACATCTCTGAATGGCCATCATGCCTTCTTATTGACTTGGGCAGTCCAGTTTTTTTTTTTTTTAATCGTATGGCATAGCAGTTCAGTGTTCATGCTGCTTTTTCTTGCTGGGAAATCCTTGTGAGGTCCAGCAGCCAGATGTGTAGACTATTTAGCCATGACAAGTCACATTGCCCGGGGTGCACCACGAGGAGGCTAGTCTACATTGCACTGAGTTGGGCTGACAGGGAGCGACTGGCCCAAGGTCACCCAGCCAGCTTTCATGCCTAAGGCAGGACTAGAACTCACAGACTCCTGGTTTCTAGCCCAGTGCCTTAACCACTAGACCAAACTGGCTCTCGTTTTGGCAGTCCAGGTTACCTGCAGCAATTAGTGAGGGGATGTCACCTTTTTATCTCCCAGAGCCATGCATCTAAACGGATCTCCAAGGACCATTGAGTGACATGCTGAAATCTTCAGTCCATTTTTCATTTGTTTTATTAGGGTGGGTTTTAGGGGGTAGGTGGGGGTGGGCAGGGCAATTTTTTAAACAAAAAATAGGTGTGCTAAGCCTCCTGAAGGCTAATATATTTATGTCTTAACACAAATTGTTTAAAAACAAACCAAAACAGGATCATTTTCCTGTTAATTTTGGTGACAGAAAATTAATGTGGGTCATTCTGGAAACAAGGGTTCCTCAACCTTGGCAACTCCAAGCTGTGCGGACTTCAACTCTCAGAATTCCCCAGCCTGCGGGCTGGGGAATTCTGGGAGTTGAAGTCCACACAGCTTGGAGTTGCCAAGGTTGAGGAACCCTACTGGAAACCATAAAAATGAGGCTTTGGAGAGCTGAGATTTCTCTTCCCCACTTCAGCCCAATGGAATTCACTAAGAGTGGAACTTGGCACAAAAACTATTCTTTATCATTTTGTAAAGTTAAAAAAATTATAAGGGCTGAGGAAGGAAGAAAAAAAAATGCTCCGGTCTTTTGCAATTGGTCTCATAGTTAGAAAAGTGGCGAGCCAAGCTCTTTTTTGATTTGGGTCGCTTGCCTGCAGAAAATCTCTTGATGGCAACTATTTTTGCCCCCTGAATGGGCTGGGATGGACTGCCTGCATTTTGCCATGCATTTCCTTTTCCTTCTCTCTCCTCAGAACCAAGCTACAGCCTTCCTCTTCTGCCTTATGGAGGCAGGAAATTCCACACTATTTCCCCACTGCCTTCTTTCCTTGTGGGTCCTACCAACTTCCCTTTGCCATACTGAGTTATAGTGGGAGGGAGCAGCTACCAAAATTGCCCGCTTCTTGTTGACTTGTCTTTCCCCTCAGCTTCCCAGCCCATGTACCCACTCCTAGGTTAATCGATTTACTTTATCATGCCTAGAAGGTAACGGTCTTGGCAAGTGGGTGCTAATTTGTTATTCTAAACCAGCAGCTGTGTGGTGGGTTTGAAAGAGCAGGTGGCAGCCCAGCAGTCACTGGGGAGAAGTGGGAGGGGGCAGCCTAGGAGAAGAGAAGGTTACTCAGGAGTTCACCATGTCCTGTATTGATGGATTAAGCATCATGTGACATCAGACTCTGGATTCATGCCAAGTTTATTTCTGTTTCATATGCATATTCACCCCCTCACCCCAACAAGATCTACTATTAACCGATCTTTACCCACAAACAAGTTCTTTGATGCTTCAGCTGTTACCAACTTTTACTGCTCTAATTTCCTGATCTGTTGTTTCTCACTCTTTCTTTAAAAAGAAAGACTTTTGGGAATATAATAATGAGTTGAAAATTGCAAATTATATGCTGGAATCCCCTTCTGTAAATGTTAGAGACATATTTAGGAGTGAAAATTGAAACTCATACTGGAAGGCTTTAATTGGACAAGGAAAGAAAGTGTTTCAATTTTCACTCCTAAAGAAATAGCAGAAGAATGACATTTATTTATTTATTTAGTCCTTGCCCATCTCCTTCCATCCAGAGACTCTGGGAGAAATACTGTATATGTAGATAATCAGTTAAATTATTGATCTGCAGATGAAATAAACTACCCAAATTCTTCTGTTGATAATTCAAGTTTTGACTTTTTATTTTGTTTTCAGTTAATTAAAAAAAGTTACGATTTCAGGCAATCTTTTTCTCTTAAAATTTCCCATTTTTTGTGCTCATTACTGCTCAACTGCCAAATACGATAGTTTTCCAGAAACATTTAGATTAAAACTACATCTACAACAAATCTTCTTAGAACAGGGTTCTAATGATTTGGCAGGCCTTAGGCCACATACTAATTCCTAAAATACAAATAATTTTTAAAAGGAAAAATAAAGCCAAGAATGCCAAGTTGATGATTTCAGTATTAACATATTGATATTGGCCTAGGGATTCTTAGGCTATATATGGCATGCACGCCAGTTGAAAACACAAGATTATTACAAATAATCTATTTTACAACACAAAATCTAGCCACAAAAGGAAAATGGCATGATATGGATTGGTTGTTTTTGATTGCAGTCCTATATCTGATAGTAAGCCCATTGATCTTAATAAAATTTATAAATGACTGAGCATGCTTATTGTAACGTTATTCTGTTTTAATAGTTACTTTGAATATCTCCATCTAGAAGAGAAAAGTCAGATATACCTCTGAATCTAAAAAGGAATTTGCTTATTTAACCCTTTGTGATGCAGTCAAAAGTAACTGGAAAGACTCTTTGCAAAGAAGACTAATCCCTCTGAAACATCATGGCAAGAACCAGTACTAGTATATCAGGATGGGGTGGGATTCAAAATATTACATGACACAGGAATAAGTCATAAAGGAGCAAGAGAAAGTGATAATCCAGTTATGCACCAATGCATATAGAATATCAGTGAAAAAGTCCATAACTGATAGATAGTAATAACCTGTAATGGACTTGATATATTTGAAGATACAGATCGAAACAAGATATGTAATGTCATTTATGAATATCTTTAGGAATGTAGTCTCAAACTGCTTATGGTAAAAAATATAACTGGTCTACTTACTAATCAATATGATCACATAATTTCATAAACACCAGCATAACTGACTGGTTTAGCATTCTCCACTGGTTTAGCATTCTCCAGCTTTACTTCAGAAACACATTTTGATAGAATTAAAGAAATAAATACTCCTAGATTATTATACTGCATTTATAGAATTGATTTGCCAAATTTATTTTGACCTTAAATTACACATTTTAAACATTGGTAAGGAGCTATTTTCTTCACTGATTTGCTGACATTATGCCTTGTGTACTGGGCTAATTTTTTAGCCACACTCCCTGGTTGCTCTTGGAAAGTATTAGCCAGCAAGCAAAGATGTTAAGAATATATAAACTGATCACCTGATTAATGAAACAAGTTGTCTATGGACCCCAATCTGGAGCACAGTGGGACTTCAGTTCCCCCAGGGTCATCAAGCAAATTTCCCCTCAGGAAAGAGCTGTTGTTCCTAGCATCTGCTAGGCAGAATGCGCCTAATGTCTATTTACTTTTCAAAAAGCAAATACTAATTTCAGGATGCTGTTTATGTAACAAAGGGCATATAGCTTTAAGCCATTGCCTTTTTCTAGGTGTCACATGGCATTGCTGTGTATTTAACATTTTACTGTATGTTGTTTTGCTAATGGCAGATGGCAGGCAGTCTGCTAGGCTAGGCACTGAGATAGGTTACTGCCATTCTGCAAGTGAGAAAGTGAGAGGCTTGTAAAATACAGGACAGAAAGGCTTTTGAACAACATATCTATAAATGTGAGGAAGGGTACCTGAGAATTGCTGATTGGGACACTGCAAGAGAAGTTAAAGGCAAGTTGTGTCCTGAGACTGATTTCCAAATCTTGGCTGTAAGCAAAATCGTCACCTATACCAGCCTTTGGGATTCAACTTTACATGACCACAGTCTCACTCTGTGTGTCTGTGTGTGTGTGTACACACACACATTCTTTTTGCCATACCTTTCTTGGAAGGTATTGTCTTAATTTGTTTGGGAGGATAAAAATCAAGATGATCTATGTGCATATTTTATTATTTCATATCAATTCTACCTATGTTTTCACAATCCAACTTTGGGAAAACATGCATTTTAGGCCAGCCAGGGCAGTATATTAGTGATACTAGAAACAAAAACTCAGTTAGGTCAGAGACTTTGCCTACTTTGTTTTACTGTATATGTCTGTTCAAGGTATACTATAATGTCATGTTCCAACCTGACAAAAATATAAGCTTCTCTAGCTATTCTGTTGTCCTTCTTGAATTCAGGGGGAATTTTAATATGCTCACCCAGATCCTTCAGGTGAAACCTTCTAGAAGTGTCCAAATCATCTTAAGGTCATCTAGACAGTTACCACTATTTCTTCTTTCTGGCACTTGGTCTATGAAACTCTTTCCTCAAGAAAACTCCTCAAGTAAGCTGTTTTAAAAATCACAATAAATTCATTTTTATATATTTGAAAGTGGTTAAAAATATTACTGGTTGTTCATTATGGTGTAACAATAATTATTATTTTGACTTAGTCAATTATTTTTATTGTTTTGTTTTGATTGCTTTAAAAAATACCAGTCTACCAATCTCTCTACTGTATTTCCTTTTTGGGCAAGCAACATTATGCAAGAGTACAGGAAAGGAATATGCTTTAAATATTTTTTAAATACTGTATACGTACATATAAATATACAGATATATAGAATAGACACAGAAACATGTCTAGAATTAAAGTTACTGAAGTAGTCTATATATGGATAGCAAAATGCTGTCCTAATATTAGCTATTGCAATAGAGGGAAATAAGCCAACTTATTTTGGAAAATATTGTCCTTTGAAGTTTTGCTTGATGTTCTTGAAAAAAAGTTCCCCTTTGTGCTACATGCACCAAGATGCAGTGCTGTTTCTACAACCACATCAGCTTGATCCCGGCTGGAGGGTCTCTGAAGTCATCTAGCCTGACACCTTACTCCCACACAGGAAGTCTGAAAGCCAGGGCTGGCAACACAAACATCATGGGTGCCAAGATCTTCCTCCAGGGTGTACTTAAAATGTAAAATTAACAAAACATTTTTAAAAGGGTAAAATATTGTAAAAATAGCTAAAATGACATGAACTTTCATGTCTCCCATAAGATCTCCCAAATTTCCTGGGGAAATTGTTGACACACGCTGATTGGAGGATTCAAATCCTCCTCTAAAGATTAGCCAATCAGTGCCTGTGATTCTTCCTGTGCTATTGACTCATCTGTGGGTTTTGTTTTCTGGGTTTCAGCCCAGTAAGTTTCTATTTCCTCCTCTGACTCAGAAATAATTTTGTTTTCTGAGTCAGAGGCTGGCTGGATTCTCACACTATTCCCCCCCCCCCCCGGATCCCCCTCCCTCACAGTTTTGGAAGCTGGTTTCATAGGGTAATGTGAATGAAACTGAGTGACTTTCCTTGGAGTGTGTATGTCAGAAGCCAACTCCCAAGAATTCTCTTCTGGTCCATACCACTTCCATTCAACGAGGTACTGGAGCTTCCCATGCCTCTCTCAATAATCTAGAATCCGAGAGACTTCATACTCTGGTTCCCCATTAATGTATACAGGTGGTGGAACAGGCTTGGATGTTCTCAATGGACTCAGGGGTGTGGCAGGAACCAACAATGACCAATGAAACACCAGGTGTATTTTCATGTGTCTGGGTAAAGTAAGATGAAAAGCCACAGGACTGATGATTGCTTCAATGGGAAATGGCCCCACAAACCGGTGGCCTAATTTCTTTGAAGGGCGCACTGAAGGTAGATTTCGAGTTGATAACCAAACGTTATCGACTCGACTCCTACTGCCAATCTGCTGCCCTCTTTCCAATGGCAATCAGCGAATCTTTTATAATTATCCTTGGCTTGATCCCGCTGATTCCACAATACCTGATGACAAGCCTGGAGCTCTTCTATGAATTGGTCAGAGGCAAGGACCAATGACTGTGGTGGTTCTAGGGGAAATAAGCAAGGATGGAAACCATAAGTGGCCATAAATGGTGTAGTCTTAGTAGAGGAATGTACTGAATTATTATAACCGAATTTGGTGAGGGCCAAAAGCTCGAACCAGTTGTCCTGCTGAAAGGTAATGTAACACCTTAAATACTGTTCTAAGGTAGCATTAACATGTTCAGTCTCTCCATCTGATTGGATGTGCTGAGAAGAGGAAAGATTTCCTTGGATCTTTATGTTTTGAAGAAGCGCCTTCCAGAATTTTGCTGTAAATTGTCCATCTGTCCAGTTCATGTAGGTGAAAAATGTTTTGTATATTCAATTGTGCAGTCTCTTGGGCTGTAGGTAGTCCTGGGCAGGCGATAAAATGCACCATCTTGGTTAAAGTATCAATGACAACAAGGATAGCTGTGGCTCCATGGGATCTTGGAAGATCAGTTATAAATCCATTGATACCACCTCCCAAGGTTTCTCTGGTGTTGGGAGCGGCATGAGAAGTCCTGAAGGCTTACCTGTCTGATTCTTCACCCTCTGACATTCTGGACAGGAAAGGACATACTGTTTTACATCATGTAACATGCAAGGCCACCAAAATTCCTGAGACAAGAGATTCAAAGACTTGAAGAAACCAAAATGGCCCGCAGCTGGGTTATCATGGCACCAGCGAAGTATTCTTTCACAAAGTTCCCCAGGGGGAACATAGTATCGACCTCGGAAACATAGCAATTCATGGTTCCAATTCCATAATACTGCTTCTTCAGTTGGGAGTTGAAGTATCTCTTTTCTTTGTTTCTTTACGAAGGGGTCACTCTGCTGCTCTTTCTGGAGTTGTTGGAGCAAATCTCCACCCTCTTGAGTTGCTGAAAATTTCTCTATGGGAATTACAGGATGAGGAAGCAGAGGGAGAGCATCCCTCTCATATTCAGGTTTTCTAGATAAAGCATCAGCTCTTTGATTTTGCCCATGAGGAATGTACATGACTCGAAAGTTAAATTACGAAAAGAACAACGACCAATGAATTTGGCACTGATTCAAGTTCCGTGCTGTCTTTAAATGCTCTAAGTTTCGGTGATCAGTTCTCACCTCTATGACATGTCGAGCTCCCTCTAGGTGTTGCTGCGAAACTTCAAACGGCCAACAGCTCCTTCTCCCATATGGTATAGGCCCCTTCCACCTGCGATAATTTTCATGAGTAGTATGCATAGGGGCACAGGGTGCTGGTCTTGGCATCTTTTTGCAAGAGAATGGCTCCAATCGCCACCTCAGAAGCATCCGTTTCTACGAAGAAGGGTTGGTTCAGATCAGGATGTCTGAGAATAGGCTGGGTCAGGAAGGCGGCCTTGAGTCATTGAAAGGCTTGTTCCTCAACTTCACCCCAATGAAATTGGGATCTCTTTTTGAGCAGGTCTGGGAGCGGAGCTGTAAGCTTTGCAAACTGAGGGATAAAAGTTATATAATAGTTCACAAACCCCAACAACCTCTGAACGTCCTTAGCCCTACAAGGATATTGCCAGGATTGCAAGGCCTCAACTTTTTCTGGTTCCTTTGCCAGTCCAGCATGAGAGATTCAGTGTCCTAAGAAAACTATGGTGTCTTTGGCAAATTGACATTTCTCCAACTTTGCATACAGGTGATTTGCTCGAAGGTGTTGCAGTACTGCACATACATGCTGATAATGTTCTGACAGGGATGAAGAGAAGATCAAGATGTTGTCTAGGCAGATGATTAGATTTCGATCTAGCCAATCTTGAAACACATCGTTCATGAAGTGCATAAACACACCAGGAGCGTTCGACAATCTGAAGGGCATGACTGTATATTCATAATGTCCATACTGGGTGTGAAATGTGGTCTTCCACTCATCGCCTTTCTTTATTCAAATGAGGTTGTATGCCCCACGCAGGTCCAACTTGGTGAAGACCCGGGCCCCCTTTATTCTTTCCAATAGTTCCATTATTAAGGGCAGCAGATACCGCTTCTTGACAGTGATTTCATTTAAAGAATAGTCACAGCAAAGACGCAGCTTCCCAGATTTTTTCTTGAAGAATAGAACTGGGACGGCTAGAGGTGAGGTGGAGGGTCAAATGAACCCCTTTTTCAGATTTGTATCTAAGAATTCTCTCAAGGCTGCTCTTTCTGGTTCTGACAACAAGTAAATCCTTTCCATAGGAACCTTGGCACCTTCAATCAGGTCAATGGCAATCATACAGGTGATGAGGTGGCAACTGATCTGCCTCCTCATCAAAAACATCTGCAAAATCTTGCAGCTGGGGCAGAATCAAGGAATTCAAAAGTTATGTTTGACTGGACACCAAGGTACTAGAGAGATGAGAGGAGCATTGTGGACTTGGAAATGAAATTGCAGTCCTTGCCCACTCATTGTGGGGCTTGTTAGCTTTCAACCACTCCATTCCCAACACTATAGGGAACTGAGCAGTGGCAGCAAGGAGAAGTTCAATTTCTTCTGCGTGATTTCCAATGCGCATGACTAAACTGGTGGCTGCATTGGAAACAGGGCTGGAACTCAACAGATGACCATCTATGGTCTCTAAGAGCAGAGGAGGATGAATAGGCTTCTGGGGAATTCCCCATTGTCTAGCAAATTCAAGGTCCATGAAATTCATGGTGGCTCCCCAATCGATCATGGCATGAACTTGGATATCTGAATCTTTAGGTAGGTGCAAGGACACTTCCACAACAAGATGCCTGGAAGAGGGGAGCCAGGGCAGCTGGATTTTGTTTGAAGCAGATTTAGCTCAACTTAACTGCCCCTCTAAGTTGGGCAAGACCCGTTTCCCAACAGCAGCTTTACCTTCTGCTTTGCTGGGCAATTCCTGGCCAGAGGACCAGGTCCACCACAGTATAAACACAGCCCTTCATGCCTCTGCCAATCTTTCTCTGAGGCCATCAGTTTTGACCTCGCTCCCCCTAGCTGCATTGGCTCTTCGGATGTGGTAGAACAGGCCTGTCGAGAGACTGTAGGTAGGCCTACTCCAGCACAACAAAAGGCTTTCCTCTGTTGGAGGTGCCCATCAATTTTTAGGCATAACTGCATAAGGGCAGGTAACAAAGAAGGGTAGTCTGTATGAATAAGTTCATCTAAGATTTCCGCCGACAGACCTTGTTGGAATTGATCCAATTGATCATCGTTCGAAATAAGGTCCTGGGCAATTATGCAAAACTCACTGATGTATTCAGGCACAGGTCACCTTCCCTGCCTTAGTTCGCACAGCTGTCTACTGGCAGTTTGAATCTTGACTGGATCTTCAAACATCATCTGTAGCTGCTGACAGAAACTGTCAAAATTATCAAGCAAAGGACTTGGTTGTGTAATAAGAGGGGAAGACATTTGGCTGCTGATCCTGAAAGGAGACTGATGATGAACCTGACCTTGTGACGATCTGTTGGAAAATTCTCCACTCAAAGTCTCAAATATAACTGACATTGTACGATAAAAGTTGGGAAGTCTTTTAATGTCTCATCAAACTTCTCCGGTGTGGCAACTGGACACTTATATCAAGGAGCCATGGCCGTGGCGGTAGCAGGTTGTTGGTTCTGCAGTTGATTTACTTGGGCAGTCAGCAGGGTGACTTGTTGCACCAATTGCGCGTTGTCCGTGCTGGCTGCTGCTTCTGGCCAGAGACAATCTGTCCTGATCAGACTTAGAGGTGGCCAGGCAGAATAAATATCAAAAATACTCTTTATTAAATAACTATTTACAATAAATAAATCCTTAGAATCAAGAAGGAACTGGTTTCAATTAGGACCAACTAGGCAGCAACAAGGAAACCATCACAATTGCAGGAGAAGTTGACAGCAAGGCAGCAGAACAGGATTGTCTGGTGGAGGCTGGAAGGCTGAGAGAAGCTGGAGCATGTGGCGCTACTGGTACTGGAATCAGTTGACCTTGAACTGGAACAACATTTTAGCAGATTGCTAAGAAAGCCTTTGGCCCAGGAGAGATCAGAAAAGTCACACACCAGGCATTTCTATAAAAATAATTTTATTTACAGAAAGCAAACATATTTAAAAGCGTCTGCATTCTTATAGGCTCTCAGTGAGAGCTGCTTAACTCTCTACATGCTTACACAGAAGGGAAACTGAAACTAAAACAAGTCCAGGCAAGTTCTTCTCCCCAGGTGCAAAAATTAACATCCGAAAAGAAGACAATTAAATTCAACCTCTTCACCCAGCCAAAATGATTAGTTACCATAGTAACCTTAATCTGTAGTAGAAAACATATTAACACTCCCCTTTTTATACTACAGAATGAGATGCAAACTAATTTTCTTTGACAACTCTGTATGTCTTTCCATTCACAATATTTTAACATTATCTCCTCTTTGGTTTAACAGAAAGCTACCATCCTTCTTCCTGTGTATTTCCAAACCTAGGTAATTTGTTACAGTTCCAAGGCTTTTTAATGTGAAGTGGCTTTTCATGCAGGCTTCAAAATCAAGCCTTTGTTTTTCTGTTGATGTGAACAGCAGCAAATCATCAACATAAATGCATAGATACATACAGACTTGTTTGTCTTTCTTCATATATACACATGGATCTGCTTTTCCTTTTTCAAAACCAAAATTCTGCAGTTTTTCATCTAATTTTTGGTTCCAGGATCTAACAGCTTGTTTTAACCCATAGATTGATTTCTGTAGTTCACAGACTAGATTCTCCCCTTTTTCATAGCCAGGGGGTTGCTGCATGTATAATTTGTGGTCTAAATCACCATAGAGGAATGCAGTTTGAATGTCATAGTGGTGAACTGACATTCCTTTGAGTGCAGCAATTTTTAACAATAATCTAATTGATTCACCTTTAGTAACTGGTGCAAAAGTCTTGTCAAAGTCTAAATCTTTCCTTTGAGTGAACCCTTTTGCAACCAACCTTGCTTTATATTTTTGGATTTTGCCATCAGCATCCCTTTTCAGTTTGAAAACCCACCTACAACCTAGACAGCGTTCATTGGGAAGTAGATTTACCAGTTTCCATGTTTTATTTTCTTTCAAGGATGCTAACTCCTGTTGTATGGCAGAATGCCAATTTTGTGCAATCTCAGGTGGTAAAGCATTCACTTGTTCTAAAGACTCAGGTTCTGTGAATATGTGAAATGCCTTTACTGTTTCAGCCTGAAAACGTGATGGAGGAATGCCTTTATTACTTCTCTGAGATCTGCGAGGAAATACAGGGCTTAAATTTTGACTCCTATCACTTTCCTGAGAAGCATCTATCTCATCAGACAGATCTTCAGTTTGCTTTTCTGGTTTAATTTCCTCATCAGGCAAAAGATCACTATCAGCAAGTCCTTGCTGTTCTCTTGTGGTGGTCAGATCAACTGGAGAGCTAGAATTTAATCTCCCCCAGCTTTGTTCAGCAAAAGAAGCACTTTTGCTAATTATTAATTTCTCTCCCATTATGAACCCGTAGCTCCTTTGGCTTTGTTCATAGCCAACAAAAATGGCTTTCTTTGTTGTGGGGCCTCCTTTCCTTCTCTGTTGTTTTGGAATATGAACCCAAGGAGTGCTACCAAACACTCTAAGATGGTTTACCTTTGGTTTCACACCATAAAACAAATGGAATGGAGTGTCCTGAATCACAGAGTTATACAATCTGTTTTGTACATAACAGGCAGTAGATATTGCCTCTCCCCAATACTTAAAAGATAAATGTGAATCTTTAAGCATGTATTCCATCACATTTTGCAAGGTTCTGCCCTTTCTTTCAGCAACACCATTTTGCTGAGGGGTGTAAGGGTTAGAAATAATTTGTTCTATCCCCTTTTCTGCTAGGAACCTTCTGAATTTATGAGAAAGGTACTCTCCTCCTCTATCACGCTGGAGTGCAGATACAGGCCTAGGGAATTTTCCATTTGCCCATGTCACAAAACTTTTAAATTTCTCAAATGCCTCATCTTTGTGTTTTAAGATGTAGATAAATGTGTATCTTGAGAAATCATCAGTGATGGTCATTGCATACCTTGCTTGTCCAAGACTTGGAGCAAAAGGACCAATAATGTCAGAGTGTACAATTTCCAAAGGTCTAGTTGTAACTCTGTCACTGTGCTTACTCGCAGGAGCTTTTAGTGTTTTGCATTCTTTGCAAACTACACAGTCTAAGTATTTGTCACAGGGTTTTATCTTTAGGTCAGCACACAGCTGTGGCATTTGTGCTATATACTTGAAATTAGCATGACCAAATCTTCTGTGCATCAGGTGTACACACTGGTCATGATATGGCGTGTTGCCAACTGCAGCCTTGCAGCTTGGCTTTCTTGCATTTTGCACAATGTACAAGGAGTCTTTTAATATACCAGTAGCACACAATTTTCCATTTTTACGTATCTCACAACCATTTTTCTTAAATGTTATGACATACCCTGTTGCAGCCAATTGTGCCACAGATAAAAGGTTTGATTGGAAATTTGGCACATACAACACACCTTTTACAGTTTCTCCCAAGCAGGATAAATACAAGTCACCTTGTCCCATAATTTTGGTCACAGACCCATCAGCCAAAGATACACTTTGCCTTTCAGTTTTAGACAGTGACACAAAAGAGCTTTTACAATTACATAAATGACAATTGGCCCCAGAATCTAACACCCATACATCAGAATTACCCTTCTCAGCAACCTCTGCAATTTGGGTTGTCTGAAGAGCCTTCTTCTGTGTTGCCCTTGTGTTCTTCTTCTCTGTCTTTCTACTCTTGGGTCTCAAGGCACAGTCTTTCTGCAAATGTCCAGCTGAACCACAAGTGAAGCATCGCTGGCTGGCTAGCGCTGTGGCCTCAGCTTCTTTTCCCTTCCTTTCCCTTGTTTTCTGGTACTGCAGCTTTCCAGAAGAGATTGGGGGGGGGGGGTCTTTCCTCTCTCTTCTCCCATTCAGCGAGTAAGCGCTGTGTAACATACGATGGGGTGAGGTCTGCTTCAGGCATAGCCTCCAGGGTACAAATCAGCATGTCCCACGTTTCATTCAGTGAGGACAGGAGGATATAGGATTTTGTGAGAGGTGTAAATTCCATTCCTCTCTCCTGCAACTGAACAGCTGCTGAATATGATGCAGGTGCTCAGGAAGACTATCTCCTTCTGCAAGGTAGGCTTTGTACAGCTTTTTTGTCAGGGTAACTTTACTCCCTGCTGTTGCCTTTACATACAAGTCTCTCAAAGCGTCCCAAAGTTGCTTTGCAGACTGCATGTCTTGCACGTGGACTAGCTGATTGTCCTCAACTCCCAGGATAATGGTGGCTCTAACCTGCTCATCCTGTCTCAGCCATTCAGCACTGGGATTTTGGGGGGGTTGCTCACCAATTGGCAGCCAAAGATTATCTCTGCGAAGATACATCTCCATCTTCAGGGCCCAATTCAAATAGTTGGTCTCTGATAGGCACTCCAGAGGCATCGCTGAGGGCTGGGAGGTAGCCATGGCTTCTTCCTTCTTTTGTAAGTCACCTCAGCTGGCTTCTTTGTCCTGTAGACCGGCAGTTGCTGGAAAATCTCCAGGTGGCTCCAAAGAAAATCTTCACAGGTCTTTGCTACCTGCCTTTAAATTGTGCATGAGGTGTGGAGCTGATCTATTCTCTCTGGGTTTTACTGGGCTTACTGGGTTTACTGGGCTGCTTACTGGGCCCATAACCTGTTAGCAGATTGCTAAGAAAGCCTCTGGCCCAGGAGAGATCAGAAAAGTCACACACCAGGCATTTCTATAAAAATAATTTTATTTACAGAAAGCAAACATATTTAAAAGCATCTGCATTCTTACAGGCTCTCAGTGAGAGCTGCTTAACTCTCTACATGCCTACACAGAAGGGAAACTGAAACTAAAACAAGTCCAGGCAAGTTCTTCTCCCCAGGTGCAAAAATTAACATCCGAAAAGAAGACAATTAAATTCAACCTCTTCACCCAGCCAAAATGATTAGTTACCATAGTAACCTTAATCTGTAGTAGAAAACATATTAACACAACACTCGAACTAAGCTGGCACTGGAACGCTGGGCGAGGTGGGGTGGAACCCCCGGACACATCTGGGTTCTAGTGACCGAACTGGACTGGACTCGATGACTCGGACTGAACTGGATGCTTGGAACTGGAGACTCAGAACAAGGCTGAAAACTCAAGGCAAGGCTAAGCTCGGCTGGAGGCACTGCACTAGGCTGAATACTCTGGACTAAGAACAGAGCAAGGCTGAGAGCTTGGAGCAAGATTGGACTCAGCTGTGGGCTCTGGACTAGGCAAGAAACTCAAGGCACGGCAGGACTGGACCACAGATTCCAGACAAGGGTGCGAATCTGATGCACAACAAGGTAGTTGTGAAACTCCTGAACAATGTCGAGCACCCAAAGCGCGGCTGAACTGGACTGGAGATTCATGGAGAGACTGGAGGTCAAGGGCGCACTGAATCCATACTGGAGACCTGGAACTAAGGTACAAGCTAGAAATGTTGCAAGGCTGCACCAAAGGCTTGGGGCAGACTGCGGACTGGAGGCATGACAAGGCTGAACTGGAGACTCTGGATGTGGCTGGAATCTCAAAATGAGGTGAGAAGTGCACCTGGAATGCACACAAGGTGACTGCGGAGATCCGAGGCTGGACACGAGACTGAGGTTGCTGGGTTCGGTGAGGAGAAGATCCTTGGTGGCAGCAGAAGCAGGATTTAAGTCCCCTTCGGTGGAGAACGCAGGCGCTGATTCCTCTTCGGTAACAGATGCTGTCTCCAATGCTGGTAAGGACTCTTCTGCAAACGCTGCAGGCTTGTAGGATCAGTTGTCTCCTGCAGCTTCCTCTTTGCACATCTGCCTTTTATGCCAATCCTTTGCACGCCTGTTCCCTTCTGCAGCCAATTGGGCTGCCTTCTCATTCGCGCACTTTTCTGCCCATTGTTGACACACGCTGATTGGAGGATTCAAATCCTCCTCCGAAGATTGGCCAAGCAGCGCCTGTGATTCTTCCCATGCTGCTGATTCATCTCTGGGTTTCATTTTCCCAGTTTCAGACCGGTAAGTTTCTATTTCCTCCTCTGACTCAGAAAGAGTTTTGTTTTCTGAGTCAGATGCTGGCTGGATTCTCACGCATGGGAAGACCAGAACATATCAGGGACCCTATCATCTTGTTGAATGAGAATTCCCCCCCCCCCCAGTTGTATCTTCCCAGATCTGACACGTTCTTCCAGATTTGGGTTATCTGGCATTAGCCAGACAGAAGTTTTTAAACTATGTTTATTCCCACTATTGCTACTATTCTGTATTACCTTTCATACTGCTGAAGTTTTGAAAAATTGTGACACCTAAACTTCTTTACAAACAGGGACTTGCCTGATTTTTTTTTAAAGTTCTGCAGCCAGAATGAAATGTGAAAATTAAGATCTTGTTTATAAATAGGTTTCATATTCGTGATTGGCATTGGGATGGTGTTCTTTTGCAAAACAAAGAAAATTGAGAGAATGCTGCCAGAGATGCACTAATTTTAGGCTTTTGGATTTGTCTTATGCATCACTCCCTGCACATACACACAGACACACTTATGTGTATTGTTTCATGTACTTCAAAATGTTGCAAACTAGCCTTGCATTTGAGCATCCTCCTGCTCATTTGGCTAAGCAGGGTTTTGACCTGCCAATAATACCAACCCTAGCACAGCTCAGGGAACATGGCTCATACTTGTAATTTCTTCAGAAGGTGAACAATATGGAACACACCAAGAAGTGTTCCAGAAGTCCAGGAACTAGAGCAGGGTAAGGCAAGCTGTAGATCTCAGCCTAATTAAAAAATCCCTCTGCAGAAGAAAGAGAGAGAGAAGATGGGTAACCCTGTCCATTTTTGCTGGTGTAGTGGGAGCTCCAAAAGGCTTATCCCTCAGGGAATGCAAGAAAATATTGCCTCCTGACAGTCTAAAGTATATGTCACATAACAGCCCTTTAGGCACAATTACAGATGTAGATGATTTGGAAGAATATATTGAAAAAGTTCTCCCATTCATCCAAAAGACCAGAAATCCCTCCCTCCCTCCCTCCTTCCCTTCCTGGATAGTATAACATCAAGAGAATCTGAAATCTATGTTAAAGAATGTTCAGTATTATATTCTGATAGCAGCCTATCATGTATTCTTCTCTTTTTCTTTACTTATATTTATGCAATTATACAACCCTTGGGATTTTTCCAAGGCAGCTAATAGTCCCTTTTTGTGCATCAATGATCAGTGTTGGCAACCTGCACTCAACCTGTAACTTTTGAAGCAAGGATGCTTTGGGTTCAACCTGTCCAGAACCCCATGATCTCACCACATGGGAAAAGGACAATTAAGGAAACATATCTGAACATGATCTAGAGATGTAAATTCTTTTTCATTCCTTCATGCTCACTTTTCAGCACTATGCCTTCTGTTATTAAAACAGCAGTAAATTTTCATTTAGGAAAGAATAGGAAATTAATCAGGCAGAATGAAAATCTTACTAATCCTCAGGTCCATTCCAATTTACCTCATCATGTAATTATGACCCTAAACATTTCTAAAGTGTTTTTAAAAGCTATCTCTCTGGGTTAGGTCAGTATCCTTATCTCTAGTGAAGATCAGGAAGCTCAAATTGACCATTGATGGCTTTTCAAGCTACCTTCTAAGTTTCAGGCCCATGTTCTATTTGAACAGTCTTTCTGTGTTGAGTATTAAGGCTTTTGAACTTTGGTGTTGGAGAAGACTTCTGAGAACACTGTGGACAGCCAAGAAAACAAATGGATCAAACAAATCAACCCAGAGTTCTTACTTGAGGCACAAATTAACAGGCTCAGATTATCCTATTTCAGACACATTATGTGAAATCTTAGCTTTCTAGAGTAGGCTCTAATGCTGGAAAAGGTGGAAGAGGATGACTAACAGCAAGGTGGATAGACTCAGTTACAGTGGGGATGAGTATACTGTTAGAAGACCTGAAAGAGCAGATCAGGGACAGATCATCATGGAGAAAATCTATTTATGTGGTAGCTAGGAGTTGACACTGACTTGATGGCACATAATCAAATCTGTGTTGATAGCTCATGGAGAAGCTTACTCTTTAAAAACATACGCCTTAAAATTTTTGTTTAAGGTGCCACAAAACTCGTTCCTGTTTAAACCCCTTGAATTTTATCCAGGAGAATGTAAACCATATGTTGACTGAAGAATGTGTTAAGAATGTCAAGCTATTTCTGAAGGCAAATCCCAGTCAGACAATTCTTGAGTAGCTAGGCCTAGTGTTTCTTCCATTATGATTAAGGATAAGTGAAAAGGAATTTGTTATAAAGAGTGGGTGGGTGGTGTTTGCCAATCTATCAGTGTTTCCTTGGAATTCCATTGTAAGTGCTCAAAAGATACCATGCAAATTACAGGCTAGTCTTCCTAGCTTCTAAACCAAATTCTTTGTGCATTAGAATACAGTATTTCTTTTAAAGCTGATAAGAAAATAAGCATGCTTCAAGATTATATATACCAACATGCTTCAGCATTTTTAAATTTAAAGAGACAGACGTCATATCATTTAATAAAGCATGAATTGTTTTAACACAGTAAGATATCAACATCATATAGATTTCCCTGGAAGTAAGTTTTGCTGAAGGCAGTGGGACTTTTCCTAAGTAAAAATACATAGCATTTCTCTGTAATTCTTTATGTACCCACATATGAATATCAATTCTATACCCAATAAGTATTTATCCTTGTCATATTTTTAAAACTATGTCATACTGCATCCTGTAAGTAGCCATAATAAAGCAGACTTCTATTATTATTAGGAAGACTCGTGAATTTCAAAGAAGGATTGAATTTCCATAATTTCCCACTACTGGGAATTAAGAGGAAGAAAATCTTTTCCACATAACAGCAGCTGCTTATATATTCCTTTCCCAGGACTCTATTCCAGGCATCTCATGGCCTGTCATCTGCAAAAGCTTATGTGATAACAAACATGTTAACCTTTATGACAAAGTCCTGTGATATAGCTTCAAGATAAACCTATCTTTCTAGATTTTTCTTTGTAATAATGAAAAACCAATGAAATGGTAGATCAGTAGGGGAACAGAGGCAGAAATAATATAAAAGTAAGTAACGGGGGTAGCCTTCTTTGACTCAAGCTTGATTCCTGCTGACTTTATGGACCTGTCCTTGGTGTTTTATTGCCTTCATCCAGTTGTTCCCCTCTTTTCCAGTTTAGCCCACAGCCCTGATATTTCCTTGTGGTCTCCTGTCCAAGTACTAATGTCCCAACCTGTTGTATTTATTTATTTATTTGGCAAATTTATATAACCACCCATCTCACAAATGTGAGGCAAGTTAAAAATAACAGTACAATAAATAATCAAAAAACGTAACAACAAAAAGCATTAAAAACATTAAACATTTAGCTTTTCAAGATGTCCCAAGGTCGTGTAGGTGGTGCCGCCTAGCTGAGCGTTTACTCAGCAATACGTTTCATTAGGACTTAATTTCCTCTAAAATGCCTGAAGTTCGTGCTACAGCGCTGTAATCCTGCTTGGGCGAAAAGTTCCGCTGAACTCAGCGAGGCAAACTCTTTAAAACAAAATGCGGGTCCAGGGACGTGAATTCCTCCCCCCCACGCCTCCCCCAGCCCTAAAACTGCCACAGCCGAACCCCAACCGCTCCCCCACAAGACAGACCGAGGTGGGAGGAGCTGCTGACGTCTCGGGACGGGGCGGGGTCTAGGCAAAGGCCTAACGCGGGGCCCGGAGCGTCGCTGCTTGCTTGCTGGCGCTCGCGCCCGTCGGCTCAGCTGCAGAGGACGAAACAAAGGGAAGGCGTCCGTGCCGGATCGGCGATGGTGGGCATTCCGGGAGCTTCCCAGTGTAAGATCCTCTTCCGCGCCGATACCGAGGCTGCCTCCCTTCTAGACCCTTCCCTTCCACCTCCCCTGGTTTCCACTCATGTAGCGCTTCCCACGCCCTTAGGACCGCAAGCCCGACCGACGCCGAACTCTGTGGAGGCTTTGAAGGCTGCCTCCCCAGAAAGGGGCTTAATTCTCCGTAGACGTGGCTGCGGCAGGCTGGGATGCTCCTCTCCCTCGGACATTCCCCGGCGACGTGCGCACGCCTTCGCTTCTCTACTCCGCTTCTACCCCGCCGTGGATGCCACTGTTTTCCCCACTCTCTTCCTCTGCTCCTTTTCTACCTCTGTCTGATCGGAATAGCGTTGCGGGTCCTTTCTTACTCCTGGACCTTCTTTTCGCCGTCCTCCGTTCTCTTATGACTTCTTCCCTCCCCTCCCTTCCGAATAGTTCCCATATCCATTTCTGCCAGCCTTTCCCAGCTTGATGGCCCATGGAGGTGTGCGCTATACTTCCCTTCATCCTCATTTGGCAGCTCTGAGGATGATGGGCCTTGTAGTCCAACACATCTGGCGGCTACTTAGTTAGGGAAGTCTGGTCTGTAGGACCCAGTTCGTATCAGGTAAGCTCTTTCCCCTTGGGTAGTTTCTTATTTTTTGCAAACCCATTTAGCCTACTGCTTTATTGGTGCTCCTCATCTGAGGGCCTTTTCCTCCTTCATTCTTCCAGCAAGAACAATTTTTGTAGAAGTCCTTTAGGTTTTTTTCCTCGTTTGTCTATTAATTGGGCTAATGTTTTGGGTTGTGCTGGTTCATGTATCTGTGACAGCACGGGGAAATCAGGAAGAAACTAAGTCATTAGAAATTATTTGCTAAAATATAAACTTGGTATTTGACTCTACATTTTTCACTCTGACCCAGTTAAATAACTGTACAATTGTTTCTCCTCAATAATACTTAAATACTAAAGGATGCCTGTTTTGTAGGATAATCAGCTTTATTAAATAAATATGTAATGTAAGAAGCATCTGTATTAGCGTTATAGTCCTGAATTACTTTGGAACAGATCACTATTAGAAATGTGTTGAAAAATTAGAAATTCTCCATCCCCACTAGAGGAATCTTGCTGTTGGGTCGAATGTTACTGGTTTTGAACAGCTCAGGTGAATGTGATCTTAAATATGCTCATCTTGTTTTTGAGAATGATACAAAATTGAAGCTTCAAACAATATTGCCTGTTCTCAGATTTAGATTTACACGTTTCTTCTTTAATAGTGGAATTGTGTGGCATATATATTTCAAGTTCATCTTTTTCCATGATACTTTCTTAGTGGAAGGAAGTTACTGAATTTTTATGCCTTCTTTTAAGTATGGAAAACAGATCATGAGAAAATGACCATATTTTAAGTTGGGCTGTATATAAATCCAACAGAAGTCAAGTTATTAACAATTCTTTATTAGTATCCTTGATTAGAATCAGCATGTTACTGCAGTGAAACCATAGTAGAAAGAAAATGCATTTTTGGAGGGAGGAGAGTGTGTGTACTATTGTACTCTTCCATCAACCCAGGTGACTTTGACATAGTTATTTTAAAACAAACTGTTTAAACATCTGATCGTTTTATATTCAGTAATTATGCTCAAATGATTGTGAAATATATACATTAGTTATCATTGTTCCATAATGTGGTTTATTCCAGCATTACAACCTGGAATCATTCAGAGTTCAGCGCTTTTCATCTCCAGACAATAATGCCAACTAGCTGAGGATGATGGGTTTTGTAGCCTAGGATTGCTGAAGGATGCCTGACTGGAAAAAATGATTTATACCAAAGCTTTGATCTTCCAAATGTGTATAGTGTCATAATTAATTGTTAATTGTTAGTGGTGCTCTGAGACAGCAGTTTTTGTTTATGCAAATTAGTGAGTCAAGATAGGGCCATTTTGCTAATTTTATTTATACATTTCAGATATTTGTATGCTGCGTTTTAAGACAAAACTCTTAGGCAGCTTCAAACTGTGTCAGAAGAATAGCCCCATGTGTATTCTTCAAATATGAGGGATATTGGCTTTCTTTCTCTCTTGTGTGCCTACTGATCTAATCATCTTGATAGAAAGATTGCCTCAAGAACTGAAGAGCTTGGGTATAACAAGTCCTCTCATTACTTGGCCCTGTAATGTATAGAAAGTCAATTCCAGAAATTTTAATTTGGCCTGGAAAGACATGCATAAATGCATATCAGTACAGTTGGCATGCTATAGCTGGGTTCACACTATTGCTTGCATTGAAAGTTTTAAAAGACAGAAATACCTATACTGCAGCACAATAATCTAGACGTAAACCAGGGTATATGTCATCCAGGCAACATTAGAGAAGCCTTTCTAGGTCAAACCTAAAGCCTGTCCAGTTCAGCGTTCTGTTTACACAGTGGCAACGACATGTTTTTGAGTAACACATGAATAAAATATGGGAGGAGTAGCATTCTAGTAGCTACATTGTACAGTACAGTGCTTTCAGTAATGTAAATGATATAAAGCTATTATTATTAGTGGCAATTGCTAACATATGTTTCATAGATTTAATCTTTTAAAGGTGTCAGAATGGTTGACCATTGTTATGTTCCATATTTTAATTATGTGCTTAATATTTCTTAATATTTGCTTTACTTTAACATGAAGCATCCAGCATGTTTAGCAGTTCTATTACATACTTTTTGATGTGACCAGAATTGTAATGGTATCCCAGTCCTGTTAATTGAATTTAAATAAAAGCATGATGATGCTGGTGGTTTTTAAAAATTATAATTTCCTATTGAAGTCCCGTATATGTCTGCCAGTTTGGAATAGACAAATGCTGGGGATACATGTTCAGTACCCTGCCCATTGTATCCTAGAATCCCTTTCCTTGTCAATTTCTGTCAGCCAAGATTCCATTAACATATGTGTGAAAGATTGTTCTCCCTTTATGCATGCCATTTTACATGGGTATATATTGAACCTTGCTTCCTGCAGTGATGCTCCTTTCCCTGGTTGCTGAATTTGTGGAGATTTTTTGTTATTCCTTTCTTTTTACCACTCTGAAGCATTGCTTTGCTCAGACCTAATTCCTGTTCCAGTTTGATCAGAAATCCTGCTCTCTGCTTCCTGTAATTTATACCTACACTGTGATGATAGACCAATTACTGATCCATCAAACCTCCTAGTTATTTCCCAGAGTTGCTAAATTTGCTTAGGATATGGGAGCTTTTTTCAAAATTCTTTAAAAGTCCAAGTCGTTTGGATGACCCCAAACGTGTATTGTACTTGATAACACTCTAAAAGGTTAATCAAATGAGACATGCATTTGCAAAACCATGTTTCTTTCTACATTACATTCTTCAGCAAAGATCTTTGTGGGTGCTCATAATATTCTCTTTCCCTAGTTTTCCCAGAATACATGTTAATCTAATCTGTTTATATGTATTTAACCTAGTTTTAAAAACTAATGTTGCATTAGCTGCTTTTCCTAGTTGTTTAGTATGGAAGGCAAATTGATCTTTTATTAGATAACCAAGGATTTTACATTTTAATTCTAGAAAAGCTCTCAGATAAATGCTGTCCTATAACCATTCTAATTATCATTGTGTTATCACCATTTACCTTGATTCACTTTCTGAACACAGCAGTTCTGGCAGAGTTAACTTCTCTGTATGTTCTGTAGGAGCCACATCTTAAGTATGAGTGATTTGGGGTTTTTTTTTTTTAGTTTTTCCTTAACTTGCAAGGCAGTTGTAGTAGTAGTCTTCTTTTAGTGCATACAGTTTTTCAATTGATTCTTCAGTACAACGGTCACTTAAGTCGTGATTATATGAACACTTGTGCTGAAGAACAGCTCACCCCTCCATTGTAGTAGGCTCCCATCTGTTCTAAAAACTATTAGAGTACAGAGACATTGTAGTACTCTGGAGAACTTAATGGGTGGGCATGTGCAAAATCCTTTGAATTTGCTGTCCTGGCCATTCTGGCAGTATTTCAAAAACAGCTTGGTTTTGAGTTTGAAACACTTCCAGAAAGGTCCAAACAACCTATTTTGAAGTTGAGGCAACTGTTCTGAATATGAAATTGAATGTTTTCTGCTTAAAACTTTTTAAATTTGATCCTTTTACACACACTACTGAGGGGTGGACATTCTGTGAGTTTTTCTTAGCTATGGCTGAAACTGTAAAGGATTAAGAGTTTCATCAAGATTTGAAACTACTTAATATGCCATTAATAGGATTCAGTATCAGTTATATTTCTCTTCTTTTTGATATGAAATTGCTGAACTAGAATTTATTAGCAAGTGTGATTCCGTTCATTTAGATGTCCTTTGAGACTCTCTTTGCCCACTGCAGATGTTAAGTATAGAAAAAAATAAGATTGTGTTGTTTGTCTATTACTGCTGTTTTGAATGAGCACTGTGCTTGCCTTTTTGTACATTTAAGTGTTACATAGTATTGTTAAAAGCAATTCTATGCATTTTAGGGAAAATTGGCTATTGTTTAATTCTCCCCCTCCCTACCCACATCATTCATGCATATCTGATTTATCTCAATCTGCCAATTGCTTGTAACACATCATGCGTCTCATAAAGTCGGCTTTGTTCCATGAATGCCTCAACAAATCTGTTTGCATTTGGGATGCACTAAATTCCTTGTTTGATGCAGTAAACTAATACAGCTCTCCCTCTGGAAATTCTTGTATACATTCCTGAAAGTTCAAAACACAACATCTTGGCTTTCTGTATTGTATTTTCTTTTAAATAAAGCCACATCTGTTTCTCACTCCCTTTTCTTAGGCTCTCCCAACATCCTAGAAATGTTCCCATTCCTGCTGTTGCTTGTGTCATTGTAGGAGTGTTCCTTCTTTGTCCAATATTCCAATCCCCACCCACCCAAAGAGGATTCCAAAGTAATCTTCCAACTATTTCTGTATAGTTTTCCTGTTACAGCTATATTTTCCACAGTAGCTTTATTTTCTATTTAAAACTGTTCTTTCCCTTTTTCATAATTCAGTGATGTGAAGTCTAGGAAAGGTTGGATTAAACAATATTTCTGGGGTCAGTAATTTGACTTCTGAAGGAGTGTTCGTTTCTTTTGGCAATAAGATAGTGGACTTTTAAACACTTTCCATTTCCTAGATGTTAGTTCCACCTCTGTTATGGTAACTGCAGAAGTGCTTTTTGGATAGGTAGCATTAAAAGAGGCAAGTCATTTGAAGCTTGTCTAACTCCCTAGTCCTGATCAGACAACTGACTATTGTGAAGTGATTTTGCTAATTATGATCAGCACTAGTATGATGCTATAAATCCTTCATAAATTGCATGTGCTCACATGGAGGATGGGATAGTGGATTTTATTAAATTTTAATGAAAAAGTTATTTGTATTATAATCTTCCTTTGAAAATCCTAGATTCACAGTTGACCTCAACTGTAGTCAATTGAGGAAAAAAAATGACAGACACAAAGTCACCAAATGGGTTTCTGGTCTGTGCAGTAAATTAAAGCTGGATTGATCAAGTTTAGATCCAACATTCTGTTCTCTGCACCACTTTGGCTGCTTTAGGAACTTATTTCCGATAACCATAACTATACAAAGAAAGGTCCTCTTTAACAATGACAATAAGGAAAGGTTCAAGAGCATTTAAGTAGTTTTCCTTTAGGAGATCTTTTTAAAACTTGAATATTCATTATAGTGGATACTCATGTAGTGCAGTTGGCACCTAAAAAGATATTGCCTCTGGCCTTCTACCCTTCATAAAAGACCCAATGAGAGTAAATAAAAAAGTGTTTCTCTTTGTGATGGTTGTGCAAAGTCTGTTTGTCTGCAAATTGAATAAGAATTTAGTTTAGATTCTTGTGCTTTGCTAAGTTCTGTGTTCCCTTGTTGAAGGCTAATACTGTAGGATTCTTTTACTCAGTTGTTTGAGCATAAAAACAAACAAAAAGAACACTTGCATATTTTTAATATTCGCATGCTATACTTATCCTTTTTCTGTGCCTGTGAATATCTCAGGTTGGGAAACTGTAATGGTGATTGCTGAACTAGTGCAGGGAAATACACAGAGAAAAGCTGAGTATCTTTATTTCATTACCATCCTGGGGGCATAAAGATTCATAGTGATGTATCCCAGTGGTACCTTCCTGTACCTGGAAATGACGCTTTGTTAGTATTAGTTCTGACATAATTATCCATTTGTGAGTGCTGCCAGACAGCTCTTAACAACACATAATTTGCTTTGCTGGATCAGACCAAAGTCCATTTAACCCTGCTTTTTGTTTCCAACAGCAGCCAGCCAAATGCCTCTGGATATTCACAGTAGGTAATAAATAGTAAATCTCCTTTGAGCTGAACCCGACTGCTGATGACTTCATGGACATGTCCAAGTTGTTTTTTTTTTGGCAACTCCATGGAAGAGATTTGACACAGCTGTGGGAATCTTCCCTCAACAGATGTTTACATATAATATCCCAATCCCAGGACTCTACTCCATGCATCTGATCTGTGAAAGCTTATGTGAAAATAAGTATATTAGTCTTTAAGATACCACAGCTATTAAAAACAGATAAGCATCAGATAATATACATTACTGATAGATATTTTGGATACAGCTCAAGATAGATTGTATTTTGCTGTTTTAATACCTTTGGATGCTAAAAAAGCTTTTAACATAGCTCAGATTAACTTTCTAAAGCAAGTCACATGTAGGTATGATTTTGCCTACTTTTATTAAAAGAATTGCAATTTACTATTTGCAACCAACAGCAAGAATAATGACAAATTGGTTAATTTATGGGTGAACTGAGTTCTAGTGTGAAACCAATCAGGGTTCTCCACTTTCTCAGTTACTGTTTGATTAAATACGCAAGCCATTAGCAAATAGGTCATCTCATGATACTACTGGTGTTACACTGAAGGAGTATGCACTATTTTTATATGCTTCTAATATGTAGGCAATATTGGATAATTATTCTACTTCATTGCCTAACTTGATATTGGTGGTTCAGCAATTTGGTAAATATTCAGATTGTAAGATTAAATGGGGATACCTCAGGACCCTGTTGTTCTGAACTTTTCAGGTTATTATTTGTAATAAAAAATGAGCAACATAGTAACTTAGTAAAGAAACAGGTGGAAATGAAATTAAAGTGGATGTTAGGGAAAGCTGTGGATTTATGATGTAAGTTCAAATCTTCTAGGCAAGTTTGATTCTTTATGATTGCATGGATACACCCATGTAATTTTCTTGGCAGCAGTATAGAAGGGGTTTGTCACTGCTTTCTTCTGGAATGTGTTTTGATTTCCTAGTTTAGGCTTACACCCCTGGCTTTACACATAGGTTCTAAGTTGGCTTGACCCTACTTAGCTCCCAAATGCAGCCAAGATCATCAAGGGGCTTCCACCTACTAAGACCACATGAGATAATAGCCTCCACCAATTAATTTGCAATACCTTTTGTTGAAGAAGTGCTGTACTGATATATCTGTCCTCTATAAACTTTGGTCAATATTATTTTGAAAGTTGACTAAGATGACTATAGCCATATGTTGGCATAATAAATTCTGTAAATTAGAGATATAATCTGTGATGTAAGAGCAGAGATACATACAGAAAGGCATCCTTGCTAGATAAAGACAGGTTTAATCCAGCATTCAGTTCTTCCAGACAATGGGGACCGATGTTCATTGGAGCTCTAGCATGGGTGCATGTGTCTTACAGTTTGTGATTTTACAGAGCCTTGATGCAGTTTTAATTGTTTGGGGTTTTTTAAATGTAATCCTTCACACCCAGAGCTTCATGGATAGATGGGTGACCATATAAATTGGATGGATGGATGGATGGACCTATGAGAAAACCATATCAAAATATGGAAGCAATAGCATCCTCCTCTTTAGATTTCCTGCTAGATTGCCCCTCAGAAGTAATACTTAGTGATTATGACTAGTAGCCATCAAGCGTCTTTTTCTCCACTGATTTGTTTATTTGTCTTTCTTTAATCAAGTCCTAGTTTGCTTCTTGAAGTGTGGAATGTAAACTTACTTTTTGAACTGAATATGAAAATTGTTGTATTCTACGAGTGCTAAAATGAGTCTGAAAAAATACATGACTGCTTTAGTCAGCCACATTTTAGGCAAGCTGTTTTAATGACTTCTCCCAAATAACATTCAAACCATGCACAACCTTAGCCAACACCTAGTGTGAGAAGGGAACCATAGCACCCAGGAATAAAAGCATTAAAATTTTCATATAGTGAACCATCATTAAATGTACTGTTTATTTATTTTAAATAAATAATAATAATCTGAATGCTCAAAATACTATCTACTGTGTTCAGTTATAAATAGCTAAGGGGAATTTAGAATATGAAACCCCTTGTGGAAATATCAAATGATGATGATGTAACTTTGGTAATTTGTAATTCATATTTTCTGTACAGTTGAATTAGAAAACCCAAACTAAGGTGGTTGTGTGCCCTCTATATCCTTTGAACATGGATCCCTTTCCTAAATGGTACACTTTCAGCGGTGATTTATTTTATTTTATGGGTTAACTTATGTACCTGCTTACCTTACAATATTGGGATCTAATCTGAAGGGGTGCCTTCTCCCATACTCTTTGCCTGTGCATTTAGAACATTACCTGACACACTTCTTCAGGTACCACCTCAATTAGAAATGAGATTCACATCTACAAAGGAGTAGGCAGTGATTCTTACAACTTGTCACCGATGTAACTAACTTCGGTTGTGAGGCAAAAGATTAGTCATCCAAGCATTTGAAAACATTTTACTATCTTTAATATTTTACATTCTTTGACTCTCATTAATATAATTTAAAACATTGGCTATCTGGTCTTTAATTTTATGTACCCATTATTTATGTAGATATATAAGTTGTCCTATCTGTGAGAACAATTTTTTGTTCATTGTTATGAACCTGGTAAGTCGTATGATTTCCTTGGAAATTGCAGTCTGCACTTGCAGAGTTAAGTTTATTTCTTCTAAAATACCTTATTCAGTACAAAAAAATAAATGATATCGGAGATGGAATGAGAAAGGAGTGAGACATGGATCTAATCTTCCAATTCCTAGTACTACCTGGGAAACAGATTTGTGCATTTTTGTGTAGTTTGGCTGTGGATTTTTGCTCACACTCTCATGGAGGGTAAGGCTATTAGTGCACACAAGTCATAATGTCTATATGCCACATCCAGGATCAGAGATAGATTTAATTCCAAAACCAAGTCTTGAGAATCATCAGCAGAAGAAAGTTACTGCCTTGTATCCTGCCTGTGGACTAGAGGCATCTTAACTGGCCACTGAGAAACTGGATACCATATTGGATGAGCTGTTGATTTTATCTAGAAAAGTTGCTATTATGTTCTTGTTTCCCTAGCATGCTGGCTGGGAGAATTCTGGGAGTTGAAGTCCACATGTCTTAAAGTGGCCAAGGTTGAGAAACACTGCTCTAGGGAGAGCAACTAGTTTTAGGTGTCATCTGAAACCTGTTTTGCTTATAGATAATATAATGTCAAAATAGTCCTTGCATCTGTAGTTGAGTTTCTTTCTCTCAGTTAACAGTCCTGCTCATCTTGTTTCTTTTTGATAATTTAACTATTTTTGTAGATATTTCTGCCATTGAACTCTGCTATTTGAATTCAGAAAATTCCTAATCCAGGACTGAAGAATGCTGTTGATCTTTCCTTGAGCATGGTTTACCCGCTGCTCCCACCCCCATTATAAAGCTGTGGCTAGAGCTGAACTTTCAGAAAGGGCTTGATGAGGAAGACTTGCTCTGTTTTTGAAATTAGTGATTGCCATCATAAGATTATCTCACAGGATGTCAGACCTAAAATCCAACAAGTGGTTTAGAATTTTAATATTTTCCATTGCTCTGCTGATTCCTTCAGAAGTAGCTAACTAAAGTAAATATTTAGTGTCCTTTACTTTATACTTAAATCTTTCATTCATTTGAAATAACATTGCAGAAGAATCATGTTAGTAGTTTAAATGTCAGTTATGATCTCAGCAGAATCATTTAAAGTTTGGACTTCATTTAAGCTACATGCATGTGCTGATACATTTATAAATCATTAAATGTTTCTTTTTGCTCTTCCCTTCTGCTCATGCTCTTAAGAGCAAGCCCTTTTCTGATTTGTAGCTGATGTACCTCACAAGATGTTTTTGTTGTAGTTATTTCTGGTACATTGGGTAAAGTTGGACTTCTCACTAAATATGGTTTAACCATGGTTTGTTGTATCAGCTGCTATTGGCTACGTTCAAACAACATGCTAAGTCATAAACCATGGTTTACAACCTGTAACTATTCTGAAATTAAATAACTACATTGTGACAAGCTGTGATATTTGAACTAAGTTTTGAGTCATCACCGTCTCCATATGTGGAGATGTATGCATTGATAGTCACATTTTCCCATTGTTGATCAACAGTGAATTGATATGACATAGTTTGTTTTTCTTGCTATTATTGTCTGAGTTTGGGGACTGCTTATTAAACTTCACTAAAAAAACTCCCGGTGATTAAAAGAGTTACAGTCATGTAGCTGTCCTGTACTTCTTCCATCAGTCTCCACATAGCTGACCGCTTATGAAACTAAGGAAACTGAGCAAAACTGATACTCAAGTCACTGAATTTAGTTATTTAAACTTAGTTTTACGACAACTAAGCTTGCCTCCTTTATGAGAGAAACATGATTGATCTATTTGGTATGGAATATCCTAGATAATTCTTTTTTCTAAGCCATTGACTTCAGTCTTTATTATGTACAGATCTTTAAGTATCCAAGCAAACAGTCTTTCAATACAATAATATAACATCATTGAAGCTAAATTAGGCCTTATTAGCTCTTGGATAGAAATGATTGTGCCCTCTCATCCAAATTGAATTATGCTTTTGTTTTTTAAAAAAGGAAGAGCAAGCAATAGTATTAGTTTTTCCTCTATCCTTTCATTTCTTCATCACTCTTAGAGAAATTACATTAATATTTTCTTTTGGCTGTCATTTTCTCAGAATAACTTTTCTGTGTTTCCTGCACTTTGAGTCCTTAGAGTCTTGTCCCCCTCTTCAGTTGTTAACACAGAGCATAAGGCATATAAAACTTTCCAGGGTTGGAAACTAAATTTATCTGATGACATCACTGGCTTTTCTGGCATTTCAGAAACAGAAACAGTAACTTGCACTAAGCTTGCTTTATCTCTGGCCATGTTTTTTTGATTAAAGTAAAGCTCTGTAAATATTTTTTAAATGATTGAATGTCGAAGCTATAGAAAACACATGGCAGGAGTCAGACACACTGAACACCATGTGTGTTCAGCTGTAGCCTCATCTTTGAGCTTAGAAGTGTGAATGCAGATCTGAGAACTGTGGGTGATAGGTTTATCTGGGATGATTGGCAAGGATTTATAAAGCAAAAGGGGATTTACTTACAGACCCCCCTCCCCTTTCCTTTCCTCCATTTCTTTTTTTCTCAGAAAAAGGAAATTGGGATCACATTAAAGCCGTAATTGGTTTGGCTCCAGGACTAGCTCAGTGGCTGCCAAACAGTTAATTTATTGTGTGAGTGTGGCCATGTGCTGAACAGCAAATTTGTCCTAAGCAAAAAATGAGCTTTGTTCACCAGACTCCTTAAAGACAAAGTGAATTGTGCATGGCCTAGGCCATGAAGGAAATGTAAATGACGAGTCCTGTTTTATGAAGCAGTCAGACTCTGATAAAGTGAGTTTCATAAACTGAAGGGTCACTTGCTGGAGGAACAGCCTACCTCCCTGGGTTCCTTGGAGAGATACCTTTGTCAGTCCAGCTCTTTGACTTGCCAGAAGACTATCTTAGAGAAAGATTAAATTACACAGTTCAAAGTTAGACACTTTTGATGCTATGATTAATTTCATCTGAACGGTTGGTAAGAGTTCACTAGGGAAAATAAAGCGTCTTTGCTGAAAATAACTGCAAGCTCCAGCCGGATACTTAATGGCACAACCATGTTTTTATTTTGGGGGGGGCAAGGAGGGGAGCTTCCTAGGGCTCCCCCTCCCCCAGCAAATTAGAAAGGGTAAATTGGAATGTACCATTATCTGGCAAGGCACCTGCAGATCTTTCTTCTTTACACTCTGTACATCATAGTTTATGTTGGAGCATTGTATAATTTTTTAATATTGGATTTGCTAGCATGAGTTGTTTTATATTCTTGGATCTAGAGTCTTATGCCATAGAGTTTGAGTGTGGAGGGATTGGTGTGGGGATGGTTGGCTTGGAAAATGTCAAAATTGCTCTAATCCTAAACATAGTTAATTTGAATTATCTTCAGTAGGTAAAATACTAATTTAAGCTTAGGTCACAAGATTAAAAGTATGCTACCAGTTGAAAACGTATTTATTTCTGATGGGGCTATGTGTTCTGTGTTTGGAATATTTCTTAAATCTTAACTAATGTCTGAAATTTATTTTATTATAAGTATTTTTATTGGTAAATCCTCCAATATTAGAGGGATGGCAAAATAGAAACTATGTAATATGTCCTGCTGGCTGCTTACCAGTGAAATCTACCTGCCATTGAAATAACACTTTTAAAGATCAGTGTTCGTGAGTTGTCAACATTATGAGTTTTTAAAAGGCTTATAATAGATACTTGTGAAAACTTGAGTTTAGAACCTGCAAGATTTTCATGTCGACTACTGTATAGGAGGCTGTTCCTTAAGCTGTATTTGGACGGCTGTATACTATGGCATTCCTAACATGAGCATAAGATGCAAGTGTCTCATGTAGGGTATGTTGAGTTTGGTATTTCAAAAATTCTAGAGCTATTTGATAGATGTAGTTCTGCCCACTTTTAGAAGAAACTGCCCTGCTATATTGTGTGACATGATGCTGTAGGCTACACTCCACAGCTATATATCCCAAAAATGTTTAGTCATCATATATGTGGTTCCACATATCTCTGATCTAAAGCCAGGTTTACATAGCTTCATCACATGCCTTTACAGTAGTATTCTGTAACTCAGTATAGAGCCACTTGGACTTCGATTCAGATGAAAAGTTCGTCTTACTGTTTCCACCTCTATGATATGGGATGCAAAACTCCAGACAACCACTAGGTGGCGAGAAAGAGACACAAAAAACTCTAACCCTTTGTTGCTATGTACAGGTAGTCCTCACTTAATAACCATTTGTTTAGTGATAGTTCAGACTTACAACGGTGCTGAAAAAACTGACTTACAGCCGGTGCTCACACTTACAACTGTCACAACGTCCCCACAGTCATGTGATCATGATTTGAGCGCTTGGCAACCGGTTCACATTTATGACCGCTGCGGCATCCCGTGGTCACATGATCACCATTTTTGACCTTTCTGGCTGGCTTCTGACAAGTAAAATCAATGGGGAACTGCATGATTCGCTTAATGACCATGCGGTTCACTTAATGGCTGCAGTGATTCACTTAATGACCACTGCAGAAAGGTTGTAAAATTGGATTGGATTCACTTAATAACTGCTTTGCTTAGCAACCAAAATTCTAGTCTCAATTGTGGTCGTTAAGTGAGGACTACCTGTAGTGGTTCATCTGGATTTTTTGCAGCACAAATATGATATCCCTAATTCTGATGCAAATTACAGGCCTCACTGCTGCATCTTGTTCTGCTTTTGGAATGAGATTGGGGCTATTCTCACAGATTTAATGCAGGACTAATGAATGGTGGATTCTCCTGGCATCTAGTGGATGCCTGGAGTTTTACAGACCAGGTATGCAGTTTTTGATACAGAGAAATATAATTCTCTACATTGTAGGGATCAATTACTAGGCTGAAAGAAAAAAACAAAGAAATGCCTTTTTTAGTCCTCATATTTGGGGTTATAGTCATGTTATCAGATATGTGGTTACGCTAATACTCTTTAAGACAATATGTAACAAAGCCTTACTATCTTTGTTTAAGTCTGCTATATCTGAAAGCCCCAGGGCCTTTATGGAAGGGTAAAAAAGCTCCTCCTGTACTCAGTTTCCTCTGGAGGTACAAAAACATCAGCATTAATATAGCTAAATGCTAACCATCTTTGGTTGGGAACTGTAGGGAGGAAGATGAGATCAAGCTGTTGGACTTCTTTGTAGGCAGTCGGCTTTTTCCTCAGGCCGCCTGGAGCTGCCACATGTTCTCCTGACATACTGCCTAACACACTCAGCATGTGTCAGTTTTTAAGTTTTTAACAAGGCCATGCAGAAGTCACTGCTTTTATCCAGAAAGTCTGGAAGTGTACTGAGCCAGGCAAACAATGAGAATCAGCAGCATTCACACATGATGGTCTGCCCTCCTCCACTTTTGATTCTACTGCCAAGTTAAATTCAGCAAGTTACAATTAATGAAAAGTTTGATTGTTAGTGGCTTCAAGGAAAGGAATTGAATACACTGATAGAAAGTAGGCTGTATTTGGGTGTACCTTTTCTTGGGGAGCAAGTTTGCTTCTTAAAATAGTGTTAAATAATGGTGAGTCATATTGAGAAAGGTGCATAGCTGCATAGATTCAGGCCTTCTTCCCTTTTTAGATGTTCCTTTTGTAAAGATAGTGCTATATTGGAAGACACTCTTGTATTTGCAGGGGGAGGCAAGGGAATGGGGGGGGGGTTTCTTTGAGATAAGTAATATAAAAAAGTAAATGTGTTTGTTAGAGGAAAAAGATTATGGAAGCCTCTCTCACTTAGCCAGCTGGGTTTTTTGACCCAGATTTTTAGCATACCAATTTATTAACTGTATAGTGAAAATAGAAGTGATGAATCAAGCATGTTAATGGCAATTCCAGCAGCATAGCTCTCTTTTCTTCCCCATTTCTTTCTGTGCACTGCTGTAGAACTGGCTCCCTCTGGGTGCAATGCTTTTTAATTAGGGCAATGCTACTCTTCTATAGCAATGAATCAGTAAGTCGCTACTTGTTTTTCACTGTATTTAAATTCTAATTTTGTGAAAAAAATAGGAAGAGCTCAGCTAATTTTTTGCAAAAACTAAACAGCTTATCACGGATTAGAAATGGCATATGGAGTCTTTTGTTTGCAGGTCAACAGATCAGCTGCATCCCACATTGGCACTGAAGTTATCATCATCTGTCAGCTGTTCGTTGGTCTGTATTAAATGAATGCTGGTTTTAGTCCATTTCCTATTGGACAAATGTTCTACCATAGTTGATTCTTCTATGTAGCCATATCAGGATTTTTAACATGCCTACTCCTAAAGTTTGTAGAGGTACAGCTCTTTCTCAACTGTAGCACCGTCTCTGTCTAAGATTCTAGATGTCTAAGAAGCAGTAAAGATCTTATAAATTATTCCAAAGGTTTGTGCGCACTCTCACTTAGATCTGACCTAAAAAAATAAAGATGAATTTTTCTATAGTTTGTCATCTGCTTCCTTGGCTGAACTAACTATTCTTGTCTGGTGACTAACCCGAGTGTCTTGCGTGCAAGCACTTTGTCCTCTCGGAAAGATGGTTTTGAAATCCTATTAGACGAGATGCTTCTTAAGGGCATTATGTGGAAAAATATAACCTATATCTAGTTCTATTTTTCTTTTATGCAGGATTGAATTTACATACAATTTTACAATTTAAATGGGACATGTTGCTTATGTTACTGTTTTGTTTAGAGAGTACGTGTAGGAGAAAACTAGCTAGATATTAGATATGCTACTAAAACTGTGATGGGTGATACTACAGAGCTGAGTTTCTATTGAGCATAGATTTCTAGGGGGGAGGGGAAGGGAGGGCAATCAATGAAACTTGTGATGCACCATTGCAGCAATCAATGAAACTTGTGATGCACCATTGCAGCAATCAATGAAACTTGTGATGCACCATTGCAGCAATCAATGAAACTTGTGATGCACCATTGCAGCAATCAATGAAACTTGTGATGCACCATTGCAGCAATCAATGAAACTTGTGATGCACCATTGCAACTCAAACCATTTACTTGCAACTGACACCAGGGGGCAACTATAAAAGGCTAGGATTTGCATTCTGATGTTGTGCCTGTTTTGTAATTTTTCATCATTATGGCTTGTATCAGATGCCTATACTATTAACAATTCCATAACCTTTAATAGTAAAGATAGGAATTCTAACTCTTAATAGAAAAGAAGCTATTAAAGAAAATATGTGATGTTTGAATATGTCTAGATAATCTTAAGTTGAGCTGAGTAGATGTTTCACTTTTCTAGGTGCAAAAGAATACAAACAGTAATGATTCTTTTCTGAAATGTTTTGGTGTGGAGAGGAGTCATTCAACATATTAAACCAGACTTGTTTAACATGTCTTATAAAATAAGCTGAAATTGGTTGACTTTAACACCATCTAAGCCAGTAATCATGGTTTACCTTATTGCAGTAGCTGGGCTTATACAACATATTAATTAAAAACCAAACAAACCACATTATCATAGAATAATTGAATTGGCACATACCTCAGACATCATCTGGTCCAATCCTCTGGCCAGTATAGGGAATTATTACTATGGCTTAGCATGATGTGTGAACCTATTATGGTAATCCTTAACATGAGCTTTGAGAAGTAGGTTAGTATCATCCCCATATTATAAACAGAGGGCAGAAGCTGCAAGTTAGTAATAGTCCTAAGTCTACTTACGGAGTCATATGTTTGGAAAAGATACCCATTATGTTCAATGGGGTGCGCTCCCAGTTAAATGAATGTAGGGTAGCAGCCTCGTGAATTGAATTGAAAGTAAAGTACAAAGTGTAGAGTTCCTAATTCTCATTGTAGTCTTGTTGTTTTCACCCTTTATTTGCTTGTTTTAATATCTGCATGCTTATTTTAAGCATGTTGCCCAGAAAACTACATGGACATGTAGTTCACTAAGAGTTAAGTTCAAGGAAAATTGAACTTTTTACCTTATTTTTTAAATTTAAAATGCTCCCCACCTTATCCAGTTGATCTCATGGGGGTTAAGAAAGCAAGATAAGATAACAAAAACAAGGAATAGGTAATATATTAAAACTAAATAATATTCCTAGGAACATTGATTGACAGTTAAGGAACAAAAAGCAGGGTTAGGTTGTAGATGCTAGTTCCAATGTAGGGATGAAAAGCCAGGTCTTCTTTCACCTGGTGCCAGAAACCAAATAATATCAGTGTGTTCCCAGCCTCCAGAGAAGGACATTCCAAAAGTGGAGTACCACAAGAGAGAAGGCCTATGCCTGCATTTCTAGGTAATGCACCTCTCCAAGTCAGGGGATGCCAAGGAGTCCCCATACCCCAGATTGACATGTTCAGACAAATACCAATTGGGAGAAGTGCTCCCTCAGCCTTCTTCATTCTACCATTTTCCCGCAGGTGCAGAGTCCACTTTTCAGATCAACGAATGCCATTTCACGCGGTTGAATGCAGCAGCCAGGTCCGACTGGATGATTCTCATGTCAACGTTAATTGTGTCCTTTGCTTTGGTCTTTGGCGTGGGTGTTTGCCATCGGTGTGAAAGTGGTAGGCGGTGCATGCGACGGTGTGGGGTGCTGCTTGTAGAACATGGCCATACCATTGTAGGCATGTTTCCCACATTTTTTCTGTTGGAGCAATGCCCATCTGCCTCCTGACTGTATCATTGCTGATGTGGTTGCGAAGGGAGATGCCTAATGACCAACAAACCATGTGCATCTCCATGGCATGTAAAGGGCGCTCAGCACTTTTGGTGGTTGGCCAGCACTCAGCACCGTACAGTACTACTGGGCAGACCAGCATTCTATACACTTTTGATTTTAGGTGAATTGGCATGCACCTATCACAGAGCACTCCAGTGATCTCCTTACACCACAGCTATGTTGCATTCATCCTCACACGCACTTCCTCAATGCTGCCGTCACTTTGCAGATGGGATTCTAAATAACAGAAGGAGTTTGTCTTCACTAAATCGTTGCCACTGACCTGGATGGTGGAGGTGTTTGTGCTAGTCTCTAGATACTCAATCGTCTTGATATTGAGGCGCAAACCGAATTGGCTAAGAGGGTTGTTCCATGTCTGAACATAGCACTGCAGTTTTTCCCTGGTGGTAGCTGCAAGCAGGACATCGTTGGCATAGAGCAAGGCCCGGGGGCACTGTGATGCAGGTCTCATGTGATGGTATCGATGATGAGAATGAACAGCAATGGCGACACTGCCAAGCCTTGGTGCATGCCAACTTTCATAGGAAAGCTGGATGGTAAGTGCTCCCTCAGTATGTAGCCCAAAACTGTTAAAGGCCTTAAATGTCATAAAATAGTGGAATTCAACTGGGAATATATTGGTATCCAATATGGTTCTTTTCAGATCAATGTTTCATAGGATCTTGAAACAGTATTCCAGGTTTCAGGATTGAATTCTGCTTTAGCTGCTGCTTCTAAATCATCTTCATTAACCAACATAGAGTGTGTTGCAGATTACTAGAGTTTGGACAGTGGTGATCCAGGGAGGTTATTAGTTCCTGAATCAGGCACAATTGTCCACCAGAATGGTTTACAGATCACATGGAATTTGCTGTCGTGGTTATACTGCAAAAGTTATTATGCAATATAACAAAAAAGTGAGGAGGAAAACTCACTTAGTCCCCAATTTTTACAGTTGTTGTGATCAACAGGGATGGAAATGTCTGAGTGATAGTTACAGAGAGCCAAAGGTAACTAATCTTCAACATAAAAAAAAAGATAGTGGAATAACCTTTCTTCTTTCTGCTCTGCAGCCTATGAAATGACTGTTGGCTAGGGAACAGTTGGGGTGAGCCAAAGGCAGTAGTCTCACTCTCTAGAGATCATGCCCTGTATGGGTTTTTTTCCTTCTGTTATGTAGCCTATTTGTTCTTTGTTTTGTATATTTGGGAAGCCATTGCCAATAAATAGAGAGGTTGCAATAGCATGGTTTATTGGGAAATAATTACCACTTGCTTTCAGAAAGAAGGCAATCAGATGTTGATAATGAACTGCCCCATCCTAGTGTTAAGGCTCTTTGCTTTAAATACTCTATAAGGAGCAGAAACACAATGGCTGTTGTTTTTGTTTTGGAGCCATGCTGAAAGAAGCTGAACTTTTGGATTGCTGCCTAATAAGTCAGTATAAAAGTGTGGAATTTATGGGGGAAGGGAGGAGGGAAACAAGCAACTTTAATCCTATCTGAATGGTCACATATGTATGTATATGTATGAGAGTCTCAGGCCTGAGTGTATAAAGAACACAGATGGTTCCTTGTACCAAGCCAGGCCCTTATTTTGTTTACAGTGCCTGCCTGCGGTTTTTCAAATTTTAACATTGGAATTTTTCTCAGGACTACCTTGAAATGCCAAGGATTAAACCTGGGATCTTTTGAATGCAAAGCCACTCCTAGCCTTTAACTGCTTTTCTGTGTTTATGATTGAAATGATTGAAGAATGGTTTACTAGAAGATTCTTCTACTCTTTTGAGTATGTGCTTACTTAAAATAATTCATTTACTCAGTAATGTGGGTTGGTTTGTTTTAGCTTAGTGTGATGCTGGATCTTTCCATAATGATGCTAAAATATGATGATTTGAGCCTGGTCATTTGTGCCTCAAGTGAGAACTCTGGGTTGATTTGTTCAATGATTCATTTGTTTGTTTCAGTGACTCAGCTAAAGTTAGGATCACCATGGGGCTTCATGATCATTAATTTCTCTTTATTTAGGACATTCACATATCATCTCTCTTCAGTTTTGGAATTGCTAATAGGTTGTGTAACAGTTCATTGAAACTACCAAGAACATGGTTGACATCAGAGATGATACAAATCAATGAAGTAGGAATAGTCTTTGTGTTGGTGTCATTTTTTCCTTAAAGAAACTCTGCAGTGCCAGAATTAAATAATAACTAAATGTTAAAGCAGAGCATATCTTCTACTTTCTGATCAGTTGTTACCTACGGCAAAGCTGTCTGGATTTTTGCTAACTCTTCATCCCTTTTAAATCCTCATTGTGCAAATGGGAAAGGCCAGGTGTTTGCCTAGAACTGTAGCAGCTGTAGAGCAGATGGAGACATTTAACATAGCAAGCAGAATTCACCTGGTCATAGTTAAGGAAAATCAACAAGTGAGTTCTCATCAAGATGGAAATAAACTAATCTAAAATACATCTTTGAATATTGAAAATCCCAGAATCTTCAAAGTTAGTCTTGGCCTCTCAATCCATTTTTCAATCCTGCCTGTTCAGGTTGGATATGTAAATTTATTTATTTATTTACCAAATTTGTCACTGCCCATCTCACATCAGAGGGACTCTGGGCAGTTTATAACAAGATAGTCAATTAAAACAGCAATAAAATACAAATACAATATGTAATATGTAAAATATAACTAGCATTAATAAATAGATATAAAAAGGATAGAAATAAAATCCAAGTGGCAGAAGATCTAATTCAGTCCATGTGTATGAGGAGCGATCTAAGGTACCAGACATCACTCCCTTCTCCGCCCCAAGCAAGACAGCAGAGCCAAGTCTTTAGATTCCTCTGGAAGGCCAGGAGTGATGGGTCTAACCTCACCTCTGGGGGCAGCGTGTTCCACAGGACGGGAGCTACTGCAGAGAAGGCCCACTTTCTGGACCCCGCCAAGCTAAATTCTCTTGTAGACAGGATCTGCAACATGCTCTCTCTGCATGATCGGGTGGGACAGGTTGATGTAATGGGGAAGAGGCGGTCTCTCAGGTAACCTGGCCCCATGCCCTGCAGGACTTTAAAGATGATAACCAATACCTTGAATTGGATCCGGAAGCAGACTGGTACCCAGTGCAGCTTGTGCGGTAGAGGTGTTATATGCACTGATCTTGGGGCACCAAAAATAACCTGTGCGGCTGCATTCTGGACCAGCTGTAGCTTCCGGGTACTCTTCAAGGGTAGCCCCATGTAGAGTGCATTGCAATAGTCTACATGGGAGATAAGGGCATGAGTGACTGTTTGAAGGGCCTCCCGATCCAGGAAAGGGTGTAACTGGTGCATAACACAAAGCTATGCAAAGGCCCTCCTGGCCACGGCTGTCACCTGCTCTTTGAGCAGGAGCCGTGAGTGCAGGAGGACCCCCAGATCACACACCGGGTCTTTCTGGGGCAGTGCAACACTATCCAGGACCAAAGATGACAAAGTCCCAGGTACGGAACAGCCCTTAACCCACAGCCATTCCATCTTACCAGGGTTCAGCTGAAGCCTGTTGTTCCCCATCCAGACCCCTACAGACCCCAGGCACTGAGAGAGGGCAGTCACGGCATCACTTGCCTCACCCAGGATGGAGACATATAGTTGAGTATCATCAGCATATTGACATCTCTCTCTCTCTCTCTCTAATCTATGTACAGTATGTATATACACACACACACACACACACGCACACACATATATATATGGTGGGGGGGGAACTGTTTTTCAACAATTTATCTTTTTCATGACCATGCTGCAAGCAAGCCCCTAACACTTTATACGGATTGTCTGTCTGTAGGTCCTGTATTTGTAAGCACAGACATACTCTGTGACCTGCAGAGAAGCAATTCCCACTGAGTTAATTGGCCTGCAATTTTGAAATAAGTGTTTATAGAAGTACAGCCAAATGATGCAGTCCTACATAGTTATTTGGGTTTTAAAAAGGTAGTCTCCCTCAAATCAATCTTGGCTTCTGTTGCCTAGATGGACAAAATGATACAGTTTTCTTGGCAACAATAAGTAAGTGTTTTGCTATTGTTTTCCCAGATGATTTTTTAACTTCCTAGTGTAGCATATACTTCTGGTATTCTCTGATGGTCTTCCATTGAAATCTAACCAGGACTACCCCTGTTTAAGTTCTGATTTTTTACAGGATTAGTGAGGTTTTACCTCTTGGGATATATTAACACCACAAATATGATAGGAAATTTGGGGACCTCTAAATGTTGTTGAGCAAATTCTCAGCTCAGCCGTCTTAGCTAACATGACCAATCTTGAAGGATCCTGGGAATCATAATTCAGCAACATTTAGAGAGTAATTAATTCCCCATCCTTGGATTAAATCATTGTGGCTTTGCCAATTGAGCACTGGACATTGTCGTTCACAAAAATGCAAACAATTCCTTTATAGGCAGTATAATAGAAGTGTTTACAATTTATTTTGATTAGTTAAGAGATATATTTAAAATCTATATTTTCAGTACTTTCAGAAGAGAAAGAGCAGGAAAAAGCATAATAATCTTAGTGCAATTTAAACACACTATTCCATTTTTTCTATTAAGGCAGACACCTAAATGCCATGCCTCGTCATGGATCTTTTTTGAAGGATGCTGCTCTGGCTCAGTATATAGTAACTCTAATTGCTATTCTGTGATATAACTGAGTTTTGAGTACAGTTGATACTGTACAATACTTATATTCTGCTTCTGTGTTTAAAATACAGTAGTCTAGGCAGTTAGTTCTGCAGATGACTGCATGATCTGTTCTCTCTGTCAGCGGATACCCATTCATGCCACTATCTAATTAAATGGCATTCTACCAACCACAGGTCTCTTGGTGGTTTCTACCCAATGTTGTGTTGTTTGTTTACGGAACAGGGTTTTTCCTTCCCCTGAAGCTCATCCCCTCAGAGTTGCCTTGGAGAATCACCTAACCTTCCAGGGTAGAACTGGAGTGACATGGGAGATAGTAAAGGAAGGGAAATCCATTTCTCAGGGGATAGAGTTCTTTTGGTGGACAGTTTCACATACATTCCACTCAGAATTTGTTTAAAGTTCTAAAAATAAAACAGGAAGAGAAGAATCATGGAGATACTTTGAAATGCATTTCACAGTGCCTATTTTATGTGAGGAAGGGAACAAGAGGATAGAAAAACAGGAATAGAAGAAAAGCGGGAGAAGAGAAGTGGAATGAAAGCAGGAAGGGAAGGATGAAATGCAAAGAACACATTAGTGCCCATTGAATAGGCTAATGTATAGTAATGTACCAAAACTGTCCAATAAATGGTACATTAATTAATATTTCCTGGGCCAGTCTGGAAGAGATCTTGCAGTTCTTCTGACTTCTGCTCTCTTCTCTCCTGACTCTTCTCTTTTTTTATTGGTTTCCTGTCTTAAGTGAAAACCACAACCTTTTGGGTTTCTCTAGCTCAGAATGAAAGGCACATGGTGATGGTGTAAGAGGAGACCCTCTCCGTCCGTCTGTGCTTGGGTGGGCGTGCTGGTCTTTTCATAAACTAATCGCTTCCAGCACTGCCGCTGAATCAGACTTTGTGGAGCCAGGAGCAGGGAGCTTGGAATGTTAGGGCAGGCACAAAAGGTCTGTCTTTTTTCTGGTCCTGGCTGGGTTTTTTCCTCCACACTAATAATCCAGTCGATGATATGAGCAAATGTTAATACTGTTGAGAAAACACACATACCTGTGCATATGCATCCATCTTTTGGACTTTATATAAACGATATACTTTGAAGGGTTAGGGGGAAGAAAGGGGGGGAAATAAATAGTGCTGTGGTATCTGCAGCCGGGCGCAGTGCTGACTACAAGAGGAATATTTGAGGGAGCCATCTAAACTTATTACAGTATATGTTTGTGTGTGTGTGTGTGTGTATACCTCCTTTTCAGGCACACAAATACTACGGAAAGATTGGGCTTTTCTTACCGGGAGTGAAGATTTGGCTAAACTTAAAAATGTGTTGTTTTAGACCAAGACTATTGCTAATGACCAAACAAGTCCATCTGCCTTGCATAGGCAGGCATGAAATTTACAAGTTTATTATTTAACATAAATGAAATCCCTACCTCATGCCGGCAACTACTTAAAGAGCTTCTGTTGCGGGTTATTTTGCAATGTAAAGAAAGAGTGAAAATAGTATTGTCATGCATTGCAAATTACTATATTGGAGTCATTGTCTGTGGAGCCTCTCACTCATTACTAATATCCCCACCCTGATTGAAAGGTTAAAGCCGTCAAAAATCTTCTGTTATGCTATCCAGGAGATAAAAGAAGTGGAGGGTCAGAGTGGGATACCTGAGTATGCAGAGAATAAAATGAAAATTGCTCTGCAGTGGAAGGATATAAGCTTCCTTCAGGAATCCATTAGGTTTGAGATGGTTCAAATGGCTCTGTTCTTTTTCAGAACTTTTGTTTCCTCTTTGGGGACATAAGCACAGTCATTTGCATCTCCAATGCCTCTTGATGTGTTTGGGAATGCTGAGAGCCAAAAGTGGAACTTAGGTGTGTGTTGGGGGTGGGTGGCTGAATTTGAGCACAGTTTTGTCCTTTGACTTCATTTGAAGCCTTCACTGTGTTATGTGTTGCTTGCTTACCTAATACTATATATTCTACTGCCTCTGATCCAAAAGATAGTCAGTGACGTAGGAATATTTGCATAAAAGTACATGTTCTCCAAATCTCCAGCCTGCTTTCTTGGGTCATCAAAAGAGGAACTGTTATGCATCCTTCTGGAATCTGAAGTTAGGATTCTTTTTATATACTCTGCCAATGCCCTGAAATGTACCCCCAGGAAGCTCTCTGGTTTTCTCTTGTGCTTGACACTGGACATTATGTAAAAGCACTGCCATTTTGAAAAATGTCTGGTGCTAGTCATGATTGTATATTTCTCCTTAATGTTTATGGGCCAGCCGTGTTTTGTTTTGATTGGTCTGCTGCTTTTTTACTTTGTTAAATCTTACATATTTGGTGATGGATCTTTGTTGGGTGAAAAGACAGACTGCACCCTTCCTTTTAAAAAAAAGTATTGGCTGGTACTTTTATTTCCAAACTTATTTTTCTTCTCATTATAATATTAAATTTGCTGCTGTGAAAGCACTCCCCACTTTATTGGGAGCAGGATGAATAGTCAGATGTATTGAACGTCTATGCAAGTTCGTTTCATTTCAGGCCCCAAATCTCTGATTGAAAGAATACAAGAGAATAAGCATGAAAATTAGGTATGCAGCTTGCTCACTCCATTTGCTTTGGAAAACTCATGCTGCAAAACCCTAATCTCAGTGGTTTTACAGAGTTACTGTTTTCATGATTTTGAACACATTAGATGACCCCACATCTTTTTTGTTGATTATAAACGTGGACAAAAAATTTCCAGAAATACTAAGGTTTGTAAGCATCAACTTTTTTTCTTTTGCAGTGTCAAGTGTAAATTGTGATCCTGTCTAAATTACTTATATACGAACTGTAGCCTTTTGAAATACCACCGCATGATCATAAATGTGGCAAAAAGTTCTTGTTCCCTTTGGAAGTGCGCAGGGGAGCCACATTCAGCTGGGATTAGGTTTAGAGAAGTGTGCACTTCTGGTTTCCTAAAAGCTTCACCAAGGCATGCCAAACCTATGGTTGCCTTAAATAATCAGAATAGTTTTTTGGGTGGAGGAGGGGAATCTGTGAAAATAAACCTAATGGTGTCACATCATGAACATTAATACAAATCAGTACAAGTTCAGCTTTGTCATAGTTCAAGAAATGGACAATCATAGGTGCAGAAATTCTGGCTCAAAACTTGATGTACAGTATTTTTCCAGATTTGCTTGTTTTTCCTTGTAAGCCTCATTAAAGTACAGGTATGAAGAGCTTTCTGTCCTCAAATATTGGTTTCCTAGTAAGCTGCTTGGAAAGTGTGTGAAAAAAGTGAAAACCAGTTTCAAGTGATTTTCCTACTCATTTGAGGCAGTACTGTTTATTTCCCTAGAATTTTTACTGTCTGGATTACAAAATTGCTGGCAGTGGCTGATGGACCAACTGAGCTGGTTTGCTTTTATTTATTTATTTATGCCCAAAATGTATTGCATTATGCTATTTTTGGCACAAACCTTTTATTATCTTTATTTTCTGTATGAGTTTGTGGATAGTTGCATAGGACAAGCCTGAATAGGCAACAATTGGTCAGATCATTTCTTTCCCCCTTTTAATTGGTAGTGACAAGTCAAATAACTGAAGGGGAGAGATGGAAGATTGGAAGGCAGGGAGCTACTCACAATTATTTCATACTCGGGAAGCTAAATAATAGAATGTGCCGTGAGAGTGAAAATGCACTATGACTTATTTAAGACAACTGTCTCTGAACTGCATAAATCTGGACGAGTACTAGGTGGCAGCAAAGAGACATGGAAAACACTAGCTCTTTGCTGCCATCAATGCATGCCATCAGATATGGTAGCCTTAGCTTATTACAGATCAGGGATTTTACAGTCAGATTCCATAGAAGACAAGCAAAAATTATTACCATTTTAGAGACTAGAAGCACTGAGACTAAGGCTACCAAATTGTCATAGACAGTGATATTCCTGAAAAGAGCGAGGTAATTGAATTCATGCAAATATTTAAAATCAGTGTTAGCTAGCCTCCTGACTGCAAGTTGTTTATCACATTACTCAGTTTGCAGTCAGATAGCTTGGCACTTGGTTATCCCAGGCTAATGAAGAAGATGCCCTGAAGGCTGGATGTCCACCTATCTGGCGTGTTTAGTGTTGGTTCTTGTGCTGAGCAGGTAGTTGGACTAGATAATATAAATGTCTCCTTTCATTTCTGTGACTTTGTACGTGGGTTTGTAGTTGCATGTGAGAATTCAGAATTCATCCACTAATCAGAAATAGTGTGCATGTACTTTTGAAAAGCTACATTTGAAGCCGTCCTAAAAGGTGTCTGAGGTGGAGAGGACAATCATACGCTTGCTATCATGGCAGTTGTCATTTCCTTCTGTTAGACCTCAAGAGCCTTTTGACAGCTGCATGACAAGCAGACATGCAGCAGATCAAAGTGCTTTATTGCTGGGGGAAAGTGACGTCTCTTGGATTTCTACACACAGTCTTTGTTGGAAAGAAGATAACCCATACCTCCTACCCTGGAATGTATGGGCTATGCTCAACAGCTTACATAACATGTCTTTTCTAAGAATATGTTCCAGAGGGTTCCCTAGCACTCCAGAGCAATTTGAGAGTTATTGGGGGGGCGGGAGTGGAGGGGGGAGAAATAACTGCCCTTCAGTCCTTAAATGGACAAAATGGAATTTGCCATGCAGTCAAGAAACCAAAAACATGCAGTGTTCCTGATGATTGCATGAGAGAAAATATAACCTCCAAATACTGCAAGGGTAGGGAACTTGTGATTCTCAATATATTAATGAACTTGAGCCCCCACCTCTCCTTATTACTGGCCTGGCAGGCTGAGGCTGCAACAGAGTCTATTTTCTGCATACCAGATTTGTTATTTTATGGCAACTAATAAAATAATTAAGCATATACACTGCAGCTTGTGGTGTTTCCAGCACCTTGTTCAGGTGTTGTAAAAATCCTTTGTTTAGATCTTGTGAACTGAAAATTACATTATACAGATTTAGGCGTGAAGACCAATCAAAGAAAATAATGCTATTTTCAGGAGATGTGTGCTGAAAAATACTAGTCCTCAGTGTAGAAGGCATCGATTGGAAGAGCTGTGCTGTTGCAGATGGAGCTTGCCTTGCTGGCTGAGGCTCGGTAGATGACAAATTAAACCTTTAGGAAAGAATGAATTTAGCCCTAGTTTCTGAAAGATTTTTGTAATTCTTCTAATCTTGTATTTTTCTTGCACTGTGATAAGATGTGATTTCTCAAGTACTAGTAAACATTGCATTAGTATTAGTGGGATTTCCTACTTTCTGAGAGAATATAAGCTGTGTATAAGCTGTGCAGTATTCTGTGTGCTTTGTTAATTTTTCTGTTATTCACTGGGAGAATAATATGCCATAGGATATCCTTAGCAGCTTGTAAAATACACGACTATTCCAGGAAAGTTTGTGATAGGAAAACATTACACTGGGTTCTAGGCTGCTGCAATGAAACTACATTCAAGAGAAAATGGTTACTTGTGAAGGAAGTGGCTGAGCAGCATGGGGGAGTTGATTTTACTGGTTCTGTGGCCTAATCCTCCTGTTTATTGGCTGGAATCACACAATAGACTAAACTATAATGTGGTTTATTTGGTTTTGGATTACTGTGTGTAAACCATGGTATGCTGTCTAAATCCTTCATTAAATTGTGATTAAACAAACCATGATTTTTATTGTCATTATCATTATATTTATCCCACTTTTTTATATGTTTTGGTAAGGTGGTGAGCATATTTAATACTCCTGCCTTCTATTTTCCCCACAACAACCACCCTGTGAGGTGGGTTGGACTGAGAGAGAGTGACTGGCCCTAAGTCACCCAGCCGGCTTTCACGCCTAAGGCGGGACTAGAACTCAGAGGCTCCTGGTTCTGAGGCCAATGAGTTAATTTTAACAATGTAAGATTGACAAAAAAAAATGTTGTGTTATGCTAAGCTATAAACTGGTTTCTAGGCCAAACCAAGTAAACCATTCTATTGCCCAGCCTCTGTGTTTTATTTGAAACTTCTATTCCTTCTGTCAGGAAATGAGTGCACTTCCCATTCCTGGAACAATTTTCCTACAGGTTTTTTTTTTTTTTTTAATTCACATGAAAACCACTATAGCAAAAATGATTTAATGGCTATGCCACTTAGAATATATTGTTCTGAATAGACTGGATTTAAATGGTGTTAGTTATTAGTGGGATATTCTCATCAGATAAAAATTGGAACATGATTTCTCTCCTTTGTACTTATGTGTATGTCCCACTGATTTAAACACCCAGAGTTTCAGTCTCTAGATATATAATCTTTCTAGACATGGAATCTAAAAAGTTCAGGAATGTTGAGATACCCATTACCTTGCTGAACTCTGAATTGTGTTGCCTTCATTATTGTTAAGCACAGAGTTTTTAAGAAGTTTATTGGAACTTTCTTGGGAGCACAATGGTGTGATTTTGACTCCAGGGATTTTAAAAGCCTGCTTTAATCATTGGCACCCATCTTTAGATGTATAATTAATGGGAGCCAAGCCTTCTTAATTTATGCTATGTTCACTGTGATGGCTCAAAAATCCCAGAAGTACTAAGCCTGCTTAGTACAATACGCTGCTATGGTCTGAAGCATATTTCCTTAACTCAAACCACTGGGACTTCCTATCAGGGAGGGGGGTCTTCTGTAAGAATGCAATTCCTGTGTTTAGTATTTCTCCCCCAACATCAAAAGCCTATCATTCCTTCCCCTTCCCCACACCCTGCTTGCTAATTGCTTACATATGTCACATTTGAATTGTTGCAGATCTTGTGGCCAAGATAGGAGAGGCAATTTTTCAGGAAAGATGTACATGCTCTTGGACGTCTTCCGAAAACGAATGTGCTAACTTACAAAACTGTTCCACCAGATCTGGTGACAGTTTCAGAGAGCTTCCATATTGGTCTACTGCTATAAGCAGGGGTATTTATTTTCTGTTTTACTATAGTCCATGCAAGCTAAAAATCTTTGGTTTGAATTATTTCATAAATCATCGTAATAAAAATAAACTCAATAACAACAAAAAATAGCTCTCAGCTTCCCCTTCCTCTCAGTAGTAACTGTGGCCTGAGCCACCCAAAAGTTGCCCACCTCTATATTTTAGTGTTGGGATTATTACAAGTGGACCCTGCTTTTAAAAGAGTATTTGATGGAGGTAATTGGAGCTGATAATCCTAATGAATTGCACATGGGACAGCACCTTCACTCACAAGTGGCCTCTTGAGACTCCAACTTGAAAATGTAGGATATAAGAGCACATTAATATGCTTTTACTACTGAAGATTTGCAAGGGAAGTTTCTGGACACTTTCAAGGATAGGGTGTTATGGGAATCAAGCATGGAAGTGATTTCAGCATAAATTATGGCGACAAGTTTTGATTTACACAGCTGGCAAATCAAATGGAGAAAGAAAGCTTTAAAACTCTGGAATTTGGATTCCATGGTATAGAGTGTGGAAGTATATTACAAAAGCATTTTCCCCTTTTAGTGATGTGTACATAGTACTCACATTGCTGTGCCCATTTATGGCTTCTAGCTGGGAGTGAGCTATGCCACTCCGACGGAATGAGCTCTGGAATCATTTGATGGGCTCTTTCTGTTGTCTCTTGCATCCCTTGAACATCACTTTGCTAAAAGCACCACAGCTGTAAGAAGTTGGCAGTCAGATTGGCACCAGGGAGACCCAGATTCAAGTCTTCCATCTGCCTTGAAGGCTCACTGGACAACTTTGATCCAATCACTCTCTCTCAACCTGACCTATTTAACAGGATGGTTGTTGTGGGAAAAGTGCAAGGAGGGAGCGCTCCAAAACAAAAGGGAGGCTGGAATAAAGAAACAAATCTGACATACATGCATCATCTATATTTGCCCATTAATGACACACACACACGCGCGTGCACACACATGCAAAGTAGGGTGAGGCCCATGGTGGGTTATGATATGAAACATATCTTGTGTTTGTCAGGTTGCCAATGCTCTTTGTGGGTCTTTTGGTTAAGAGGGTTTTATGAAAGTTACTTTTTATTTACAAGACTCTCAGAATATGTCCGCCCCCCCCCCAGCAAACAAAAAACGGGGGTTTTGGAAAGGGGCAGTCCATTGTCCACGAGATGCTGTCCTGGTCGTTGAAGCTCTTGCTCACTTGGGATGCTGAATAGTTCTAGCACAATATCATTTGTACTGTTGGCCATAAACAAATTACGTGTCTTTAACACATTAATGTCAGACTAACTGAAAGCTGCTGGTAGGTTGAATTTAGTGACATCAGCTGGCAAAGAGCCCTGGTAACAGAGAGAGCAAGCAGCAGGGAAGCAAAAGAGAGCTAGATAGAAAGGGTGTGTGTGTGTGTTTGTGTATGTGTTTGTGTGTATGTATATGTCTATACATAGATACACATATCTAGAGATTCTGGCAAGGTAAAGAGTTGGTCTGTTTGGCAAGACCTTCCCATCTGGGATCCATCTGTGTTTCTCTGTAATCGGACAGGCAGCTCTAGCCAGTGAAAAATCGCAGATGTGAGGGAGCTGACACATGTCCAGCTAATGAAAAGAGAAGGAAGGCTGGTTGCAGACTCAGCTTGAAGATTAAGAGCCACAAAAGAGGGACCATTTTTGTTCATATTTTAAAGAAGCCTGTTCCAACAGCAGCCTGCTTTTTTTTTTTTTTAGTATTTGGGTATATATGGTAAGCAAACGCCTCTGGATATTTATCTAAAGGTTGTAGATGTCAGGATTGCTGGATGTGTGTATGTGTGTGTGTGTGCTTAAATGTTTTGTGGCTAAATGGCCCCAGAAGCCTAATTTTCTTGATGTGATGTGATTGTGTGACTGTGTGCCTGTGTAGGCAAAAGGGAAAATGTTAACAGATGATGCCCTTTGGTACTACTTCCTCTTCTCTTTTTAACCACCCTCAGTTTGACTGCAATGCTGCTTGGTGTGTCAAAACTTCATTAGAAGAGCTGATTGCTTATATGGAATTTTTGCCGCTCCAAAAATAGCTAACAGCAGGAAAAGTCCATCTTTCTTTTACTGTAGTTGGAGGGATGTTAGCTTTCTAAACTCTAATTGCATTTGAAAGGGCTCAATCATTTTATGATGTCACATACAGTATATATTTCACAATAAGAAATGATCATTTTCATATATGTATAATGATGTCTCACATGCTGTAATAACCCTGAAATCCAGCATGAGTTGTCTTTTATTAAAAACAATTGTAACTTAGTGTTTTCACTGTACAGGTTGTTCTGCTTATGTTATGTCTGTCTTGGTGCATATTGGACTATAAAAAGCGTCTGATAGAGCTGCCCATGGTATTGATGGTGCATCAATGTATATACCTCTGAGTCTTAATTGTTGAGGAATATCCTTTCCCCAAGCTGAGTCTCTAAAGAGCCTTAGGGTCTGCTTTGAACTTCCAGCGAGTATATGCTTTTAATCTCCCCAAATTATGGAATCTAAAAAAATAGTTCAGGATTACACTCCTGAGGAACTCCTTTTGTTTTTCATTTTTTTGTTCTCGCAAAATGGATAGGCATTTCTTGGAACTCCTAGGCCAAGACAAGTTTATTCTCTGTTTTATTTTTCTCAGTGTTTTGTTCTAGCAAAATGATGAGGCTTCCCTTAGGTGAAAAATGATAAATTGCAGGCTCTGTGTTTTTTTAGCTGTTTATGGTTAAGTTTCTCAATCTGAGACATGTTATTATAGTAACATAATGTTTTCATTAACAACCTAGATAGCATTTGCTTTCCTGAGCCTAAAACATTAGGATTCTGCAAGTGTTACTCTCATCTTAGTTACAGTTATTCAAAGATGACTCCACCTGTGTGTATATCCTCTGTCCCTTATCCTTTTTTTTTTAGCTGGGGGAGTGTCTTTTTCACTCTGTAGTAGCATGCTGATGAGAAATAATTGCAACAACTAGGTATTATTATTTCTCCTAAGTGGTCCAGACAGAAGCAGTTATTTTCCCCCTCAAGTTGTCAGTTTTTATCCCATAATTCATATTCTAGCGTATGCCCCTTCTTGAGCATTCCAAGAATCTCTACTCAGTTTTTGAATTCTGTATAATGCAGTGGCTAACAATGTAATTAAGCTTGTTTATTTTGCTTTTTTAATTGAAACAAAGAAAACATCAAAGATGAAAGCAAATAAACAATGACAGACTTGGGATCAGCCATATATAATCATGTACATTATATGTTTTAAAAAATTAGGATTTCAAAGTTTGAGATACTGCAAAGAAGTAGTTGCTAGGTAAGACAGGATAAGGAGAACAGGAAGAAGTAGAAACAGATGAGGACAGAAGGGAAAAAAAATCTGAGAAGGGGGAACTATCACTAATTTGATCTCACAAGATTGATAACTGTAGAATGTTGAGAGGATGTGAGGCCTTCACATATCCTTGTACAGAACACAAGAAAAGTTTGATTTCCAAGAAGCACCAAAAAAGCAACAACAAATTACAATATCTGCTGAATTTTGAAAGGGGGATATGAGCATGAATTGCTATGATGCATGATAAAGGTAGCCTTGAAGAGAGTGATAGGCTGGGCGTAGGGAGTGGGGGTTGTTATCTAATTGTGGTATTGGTCAGCAGTGGTCCCTGGCTGAAGTCACAGCAAAACGTTTGTGTATGTGTGTGTATTTTCAGCTTCAGTGTTTCCAGAGTGATGGGTTGTGTGAATTTGAAAAAACAAGTTAACACATACACAGAATGATCAAGCATGATAAAAGAAAATGACCACTGTATAATTATGTCTCCATGAATATACCAAACTATTCGGAATATTATTACTGTATTCTATGTAGATGGAAAGGAGCAGGCTTATTAGACAAGCAATGCTTATTTTCTAGTATATTACAAGATACACTGCAAAATAGTAAATAAAAGTCAAGTCTCAAAACAAGACCTCAGCTAGCAGTCCTTCTAAGAGTGCAAAGTGTGTCCCATTGCATTCGGGGAACAAATATCTCTCCCAAGATATGCAGACAGGTAGGATGAAAAAGGATTTATAAAAAATTCAGAAAATTTGGGGAATAACCAAATGATTAATTTTTTTAGCTGATATTTATTATACATTATTAAAAACAATTCAGTTACTCAAAAGTTGGGATGAAAAAGTTTCTTTTTTTACTTTCTCTTCCATCTTATTCATAGAGGACAGTGACATTTAAGCAGTTCCAATGATTCTTATAGGTTGTCTTCTATAGGGTATGGGCAGAAAAAGCAGCTATTCTGGATACCATTTTAAGAATCAAGTATTCAATTTGAGAGTTTTCCTCATCTTTGGGAAACATATTGTTAGTCAAAGTGTTCTTTACCAGTTTAGGGCCATGGGTAGCATAGCAGCCTATCTGGAGGGGGTAAATAAAACAAGCTCTTTTTAAAAAAAATAGTTTTTATTAAAAGATTTAAGAATATATAGTAAATATGAAAGAAAAAAAGAAAAGAAAGGAGAAAAAGACAAAGAAAAAAGGAGATAGAAAAAAAGAAAGAGAAAATAAAAGAACAGAAAACATTAAAAGAAATATAAAGAAATGGCTTCCGATCTTCCTCTGCAGTTATACATACAATTCTAATCAAACCTCCCTCTCTTAAGATTACATCATAATCCCCTTCTTTCTATAACCTATTCTTTCTAATCATCAAAACCATTAAATCAATAAATCATTTTCTTTTTTATGCAAAAAGGGGTTTCTAGTCATTGATGAACATCAATAACAACCTTTCTGTAATCAAAGAAGTCAGTTTGGCCATCTCAGCAAGTTCTGTCAATTTCACCAACCATTCCTCCATGGTGGGTAGCACCGAAGCTTTCCATGGAGACTGACCTTTTTTTCATGTGCCCATAGAATCGTGGAATTCAAAACCAGTTAGCGTACACTAGGTCCTATAATTTCAGATCTTCAGAAGTGCTCTTCAAATGCACTTGTTTTCTTTCACCTTTCTTTTATGAGTGGCAATATTTTTTTAAAATGCTATTCAAACACGTACACTGTGTGCACAATTATTAGGCAAGTGAGTATTTTGACCATATCATCATTTTTATGCATATTTTCCACCTCCAAGCTGTATAAACCTGAATGCTTATTGGATAGAAGCATATCAGGTGATGTGTGTTTGTGTAATGAGGGAGGGTGTGGCCTAAGGAGATCAACACCCTATATCAAGGTGTGCATAATTATTAGGCAGCTTCTTTTCCTCAGGCAATATGGGCCAAAAAAGAGATTTAACTGACTCTGAAAAGTCAAAAATGGTAAAAAGTTGTTCAGAGGGATGCAGCACTCTTGAAATTGCTAAGATATTGGGGTGTGACCACAGAACCATCAAACATTGCAAATAGTCAACAGGGTCGCAAGAAACGTGTTGAGAAAAAAAGATGCAAATTAACTGCCAAAGATTTGAGAAGAATCAAACGTGAAGTTACCAGGAACCCATTATCCTCCAGTGCTGTCATATTCCAGAACTGCAACCTACATGAAGTGCCCAGAAGTACAAGGTGTTCAGTGCTCAGAGACATGGCCAAGGTAAGGAAGGCTGAAACTTGACCACCACTGAACAAGATGCATAAGTTGAAACGGCAAGACTGGGCCAAGAAATATCTGAAGACAGATTTGTCAAAGGTTTTATGGACTGATGAGAGTGACTCTTGACGGACCAGATGAATGGGCCCGTGGCTGGATCAGTAACAGGCACAGAGCTCCACTTCGACTCAGACGCCAGCAAGGTGGAGGTGGGGTACTGGTATGGGCTGGTATTATTAAAGATGAGCTAGTTGGACCTTTTCGGATTGAAGATGGACTCAAAATCAACTCCCAAACCTACTGCCAGTTTTTAGAAGACACTTTCTTCAAGCAGTGGTACAGGAAAAAGTCTGCATCTTTCAAGAAGACCGCGATGTTTATGCAGGACAATGCTCCATCGCATGCATCAAAGTACTCCACTGCGTGGCTAGCCAGTAAAGGCCTCAAAGATGAAACAATAATGAGATGGCCCCCTTCCTCACCTCACCTAAACCCTATTGAGAACTTGTGGGCCCTTCTCAAATGGGAGATTTACAGTGAAGGAAAACAGTACACCTCTCTGAACAGTGTCTGGGAGGCTGTGGTTGCTGCTGCACAAAAAGTTGATCGTTAACAGATCAAGAAACTGACAGACTCCATGACTGGAAGGCTTATGACTGTTATTGCAAAGAAGGGTGGCTATATTGGTCACTGATTTTTTGTTTGAAATGTCAGAAATGTTTATTTGTAAATTTTGAGTTTTTTGTTTATTATTCTCACTTTAACAGATGAAAATAAACAAGTGAGATGGAATTTTCCTTTTTCATTTAATTGCATAATAATTCTTCACACTAATAGTTGCCCAATAATTGTGCACACATAGATATGCTCCTAAGAAAGCCAAAACCTCACTTTTACTTTCTTAAATATTCAGGTTTGAGGTTTATTAACATTTTGGATTGACTGAGAGCACTGTAGTTGTTCAATAATGAAATTCATCCTCAAAAATACAACTTGCCTAATAATTGTGCACACAGTGTATATATGTGTGTATTTGCTAGGACTATACAGAAATAATCTGGAAAAAAATGTTTTGGCTAGTATTTTACTGAGCAGTATGTGGAGTAAAGCAGAAATGTTATCTAAAAGAATTTCTTGCATCTGATGTAGTAGATCACTGGATATTTTATTTATCATAAGAGCTGCACAGTTTGCATCTTTAATTTCAGCTTCATTTCATTAACATGGATAAAAAAATAAAAGATCCTCTTCATTTTTACTTAAAATACAGAGTAAACAGTCTAATTTAGATTGATATGACCTTCATTTTGCAAAAGGCAGGTCTAGTGCAAAACGTAGCTATTATCAGTGTCCTTTTTGAATAATAGTCTGATGGGAAGTAGGATCCAAGAATTTTACATGCAATATCAGACACATTAAGAGAGGAGCAATAAATTCTTAAAGGAGAATTCCTATATTGAGAATATTGTAAAAATGCATAAAACAACTAGGTCCAATTCCCCTGCACCACATGGGCACAGTGACTTTGAGCATGACCTTCAGTGGAATCAAGCAAGGCTATTCAGGTGGGCCCTAATGAAAGCTTCCTTTTGATTAGAGACAATGAGGTGGCCATAGTGAAACCCTTCATTTGTTAGGGACTGTGAGATTTGAAAGGTAATTTGCTGGATTGTGCCTGTTAGTGAAGCCTTAGAAGTGTAATAATTAGACATCTTTCACCTTTTTTTGAAAAGTGATGTCCCAGATTTGTCTAACCACTCCCTTAGGTTTGTGGTATCTCCTTAGAGTCACCTTTCTTGGGCAAACCCCATAGGCTACAAAGCTACTCTTCAAAGTCCTCTTCCAAGAGCACTGAAAATTATCCTGTAGAATTATGGGTAGTAATTCCATAGAAGTAGTAATAGTTTTTAACCAGAATTTAAAAGTGAACCATCTAGGTTAAGCCTCAGTTGATACTTAATCCACCTCCATGTGTAGCACTGCATTTGAGAGACTCTAGGTTTGCTAATAAAGTTCTTAGCAAACTAATCTGGACCTTTTCTAACGAGTTGTAATCTCCGTGTATAGTTGAATGGCATAGAGGAGTTTAATTGTGACTTACATGGAACACCTTGTTGACCACCAGAGATCCTATAAAATCTCAAGATTATGGTAAATCTATTCTGATCATTTTCAGCTACGTATTTAGAATATCCTTCCGTGACCCGGATGCTTTCAGAATCTGTTTAGTGACTCCAAAGGCCACTTATAATAAATATTCATTATATTTAATGTAATTATCTCTTATAAAGTTAGCATCTAAAAAGCAAAAGGTATATTCTGATCATAGTCATGTTTAACCAACCAATTGCTTATTAACATTTTCATTGGTGTGAATCTATTTTAAATTCAAGGCGTTTCATGCATCAGTTTGCAGAATGTTCTGCACCATTTGGGGAAATGAGAGGATAAACATGTAGTAATAGGTTGAATTCTGTTTTGATATTGTTATCATAGCTGCCAAAGTAAGAAATTTTGAAACCGTACAGCCGTAGACTTGGAAAACTTCCAGTTCCCCAATGCACTGGCGCTTAGAATTTTGATGCTGCTACTCACAAATTCATTTTTTCCTCTCAGTGCTCATACAGTTCCTAGAAGTATAACCAAATTAAGAGTTTCTTTTGGGAAATCTCATCACTTTTTATGATATGCTACTGGCTGTATATGCCAGATGGGTGCAGGTGTCAGCCTTAGGTATTTTGGTATCAGAATCCAAAGTCAGAGAAACCCTTTGCTCTGAATTGCATTTAATTTCCTAAATAAGATATTGACAAATATGGGGTGAAATAAAATATTATTTATTTATAAGTTTGTAAAACTGCTTCACTCAAAAGAGCTTTAAATGGTGTCCAAAATAGGAGCAACAGTACAGTGCAATAATAACGTAAGAAATAAAGCCATGATATAACAACTTATTCATATTTGGATTCCAAAAGCCTGCAGAAGAGCCAAGTTATAACTTATCTCTGGAAGTGAGACACTCTTGCTTTAGAAGGTAAGTAGTTCTACAGGAGGGCAGCTGCCACAAAGAATGCTTGCTTCTGTGTCCCATTTCATCCTATTTCTTGGTAAGAGGGGACCTTTTCTAAAATCTGCTGCTTGAAGTACATCATTTCGTCTTGTTTCATGGTAAGATTGATTTATGGATAAGGAAGACGATGCCTTTTGGTTGAATCAACATTATGTTATATTCTAAGACTCTGTTCTGATAGGATCCAGTAGCTATGTCTCACTTGGGTGACAGCACCATTTTGGTGCAGGGAGAGAGGAAGATAGAACCTGCACAGTACTAAAATGCCCATCTGTCCCGAATATCAGTAGCATCTGCATTTGCAGATTCTGGGGCCCTTTTATTAACTGACCTTCATAGTTTCACCGGGATGTTTTCCTGTTCTATGAGGCTGATTGTAACAGCTTCAGCTCCTTCTAGGGAGCTGGAGCAGGCTACAGGATCTTTGAAAGAACTCAAACTTGTTGCTGAACAGCACAAGCTGTGAATGTTTAAAGATCTTGTATAGCTGGTGGGGAAGGAAAGGGGGATGGGCAACTTTGAGAGGGTAACAGATGTGCCCTATGCTGTTGACGCGTGCCAGCTCTGTTCCTCTGCTCCTAACACCAGGTGCAGCCATTGTTCTGGTAGGTCTCTATTCATCCCGTCTCGTCTGTTTCTCTGCTCTTCCTGGTGCATTGTTTTGGAGGGGAAATTAGCATTAAAAACCAATCCTAAACCTCCATGTCCCTCAACTGCAGGTGACTGTTATTGGCCCCAGCTGCTACTCTTGCGCTTGATTACTTCCATATGGGCTTGTAGTATCCCCTTACCAGTTACTCCAACCTGCAACACATACATTTTTCTATCTGCAAAGAACAATATCCTGAAATCAATTAGACTACCCCATAGGCTTCCTATCAGTCCATATTATAACTATAGTGAATCCTTTACAAGTGAAGCTAATTATACCCTATTCTTGCCTTCTTTTTTCTTCTTCTTCTTCCCAAATGGGCAGTAAAATTGGCTAGTGAGTGAATGCTCTGAAATAATGTTCTGTGAGGATTCTTGCTGGCTTGAAAGAGTCTGCCAGCACTTCAGTGATCTCTGGTGGAAAATATTTAGTCAATGAAGTCTTAATCCAGTTGAACCACTCCTATAAATGAGATGAACAGAATGATGCCACAAGAGAAAAGTGGTAACATGTTGCACATTAGTTTGCTAAAACTGGTTGAATAAAGGCAGAATTTATTGGAAGGAAGAATAAAAGTTTTTCTTTTAGACTTAGAAACTCTGACCAAATGTTCTCCTGTACAAGTACGGTTTAAATGAAAGGTAGCATAGTATTACTCCTCTGTAGTTTTTGCAGAAAAGTTTGACGACTATGATTTAATTGCTTTCAGTAGATGTTACTAAAGCATAAACAGAAATAAGGGGTATTTGTATATTTCTATATAAACATTTTTAAGCTGGTGGAAATACATACTGTTTTGAATAACTAAGAGGACATTTTATTTTAAAAAGGCTACAAGACAGGCAATATAATCTGAACAAGATAATGCTGTAGATTTAGGATGGGGTAGGCAAACTTTTATGGCCAAAACTGTTCTTAAAATAATGGTGGCTTGAGGCCATATGAGATGGAGTAATGTAATGAAGTAATCAGATACAAAGCAGGATTTGGACCCAATTTCTTTCTCTTATATGTGAAGACTTTTACCCCAAATCTGTAGAAAATTATGCCATTGTTACTTACCAGATTGCTGTTGAATTTAAGGAGCATAACCTTGATGGCCCTCAAGGTCCATAAAAAGGTTCTGTGGGCTGCATGCATCCCACAGGTTGCCTACCCTTTCATTAGGCTTTACTAGCACTAGTGAAATTGTTTTGTTGTGTTTAATAATTAACTTGTTTTTCAGGGCAGTACATTGTAAATTATATAACTTGCTATGTATTTGGTCCATGTATAGAAGTTGATTTCCCTATAAATATAAATAAACCAGTTGTCCTGTTCCACAAGCTTGGGACAAATAAAATGCTCTGTGTTCCCCCACTAAATAAGATAAATAAAGTATCATTTCACCTACATATTTTTACAGACTTAACTATTCGTAGAAAACTGGATCAATGGATCCATCTTAGCATTTTCTAAACTTCCTGGTAAAGTTTAGATTCTTACATGTCCTAGAAATACGGGATTGAACTTGATGCTTTGTGCACTCTAAGTAAATGCAACAGTGCTACCCTTAAAAGATAAACTTGAAGAAACGAGTTTTGTAACAAACAAACAAACTTTTGCAAGGCTTCTGAAAGATGCTTCACCAAAGATACAAGTGTGTCTTCAGAAGTGAGACACAACTACCATATATATCTCTGTGCATTTCCTTAAAGCTATCTAACATTAGGCAGAGGAGAAGGTAGAATCCTTGATGTGCTTTTTAGGAATAAATGTGTAAGGTCATGTTTTTAAATGGTTCTCCTTTTTTTAGTTTTTCAAGGAAACAAAGGTATAAGTTTCTGGTACCCTAAATTTATTCGGCACAAGTAACATTTCAGGCCAAGGGCACTTTGAAATACATTCCTGAGAATATTAATTTAACTCAAGATTGCTGAAGTCCTGCATAGCATAATTTAAATTGCCATGAAAGATGGATTTTAAATAAAGTTTCTCAGTTAAAATAATTCACACTGTGAATTCTGAAATATATATGCATATTAATAGATTGCTATAACAATGTAATTATCCTGGATTTTGCAAAAATAGAGCCATTATTTTAATATTTCAAAATGTGTGATTGCATGCTTACTGTATATTAATGAGCTTAATTGGCGCATGTAGGATAGGGGCTCCCAGATTTTATCGCATTTTGACCCTGTCCAGTCTCAGGTCTGCTTCGCATTATCAAAGTTGCTACATTATGTTTAGTTCAGACCTTTTAAGACTTTTTTCTGCAATAGAAATGTATATATGCTGTGAGATTAATGGGTAGCTATCTATGTATGTGCTAGCAGAGTGTTTCTCAACCTTGGCAACTTTAAGATGTGTGGACTTCAACTCCCAGAATTCCCCAGGCAGCAGAACTAGATTTAAATAGCCAGAACTAGATGATTTAAATAGCCAGAACTCTCTGAAAGGAAAAGCTTACCATGTTAGCTTCTGGACAGAATATTTTTTCCCATTGATTTTTATCTATCTCTTTGCTTAATATGTCATAAATACACATAATTTGAGAGATGAATATAATGCAGAACATAAAAATCATATGAAAATAATGTAAAATGAGCAGAGCTCAGGGGGACCTTTTGGGTGATGTGGTGAGATAGAAGATTGTTTCATGGAATTCAGTTTTGTTTCTGGATCCATTAGGAGACTGGCATTTAATAAATGTAGAACATTAAGTGTTGTCAGTTGTGACCTAAAGTCATGTAAGTTTTCTAGGGTTGGGCAAAGCATTTGAAGAGGTAGGTGTGTGAAGTGCACTGGTGTGAGCAAAGCACTCCCCAGAGTGATGAGGCAGCTGCATCCTCTGGAAACCTCAGCCCAGCTGGTGGGGGGGGGGGGTTTCCCAAGGTTAGTGCATGTGCACAGACATGCATAGACAGTGCTGTTACTGGAACTGCCAGAAAAGTTAATAGTCATGCTTGCACTTGCATTTGCACTTACACATGAAAACTTGTGAAAGTCCTTGAAGCAGCTCTGTCAACCCTTCCAGAAGGCATACTGTCTTCAAGTAGAGGTTCTTCTTGCAGTATCCCTTCAAAATGCTTTGCCATACTGGTAATTTTAGCACAAAATCTGTCCTTGACCCAAAAGTTGGTTTTAAGCATTCCATTCTCAACCCTGCCTTTCTCTTTTTGACCCAGTTTATTCCTCTGATTCACTTATTTCCATGTTTTGAGCAAACCTTTGCTAGCAGTTGGCAAAATATGGCTTACACAAACAAGAAAGGAGAAAATGAGACTCTAGTAACTAATGGAGTGAAGGTAGGGAGAGTGACAGCTTGTAGCACCTCCCTAATCTTCCAAATGGAAAATACTGTCCTACATAAGTGAATGGTCCATTTGACATATATATGAATGTGGTGGCTCCTGGTATGTGTATTTTCATTCCATTCTTTAAAAACTGACTGGAGTTGATGAATGGAAATATTGCTATCTGCCTTTATGGTCTGTTCCTGTTTGTGAGTTGCCCTGAAGCGATATAAATTATATACATGTAATGTGTCTTTGCTGCTTATCTCAAAATAATAGGCAAGTTCAACATGCTTTTCACTCAGAAGGAAAATTTTTGATGCCCACCAATTCAGAGTGGTTGAAGCTGAGTCATATATTACCACATCTCTGTGTTTAATTATTTGTTGAACCAGCCAGGACTTCTAAGTAGTTACATATCTCTTCAGCACCATGTTTCCATCTTAAGAGATGCTGTGATTGCTGGGCCATACACCACAAAATGCCATGAACTCATGAGTAAAATCCCTCTTTTATTCTTATAATATTCCTATAGTACTGTATTAAATCATGGAAGCATTCTTGCTTTAATACTGTGCTGTCATTTTGATGGCAACTGTGCAATTTTTTGCAATGATACCTGCATTGCAATTTTCTCTAAACCAAAATCTAATAAATTCTAAGAGATAGATTTATTTTATTATGCAAGGATTTTTTCTGCAGTGGAGACAAGAAGAATATTTAAGCCCACATAAGAGTAGCCATACTGGGTTAGCTATTTCTCAATTGGATTCAGTGGTTTGGGAATCTGGCAATAGGAATACGCTCACAATGTGACCCCAGTGGGCCAAAAGGTTTCTACTCAAATTGTCTCCATGCAGAAGGAAAAACATGAAGCTGCTTTTATGACAGCTAGTGTTTTGCAGTTACTCACATGGAACCCCATAATGGTGTCGCAAATGAATGAAAATGGATGAGTATTCCTTTCTACTGTAGAAAGTTCATCCTCATAAAGAGAATGAGAACTGCTTCAATATTGTATCACATTGTTTTTAGGGAATTCGTGGGAGTATATTTGATTTGGTCAATGGTATTGTAATGCAGATGTTCTTTTCTATGTGTGTGTGCATGTGTGTGTATATATACATATACACATACATACAAAACATACATACATACAAAAGCAAATATATATTTATTGATTCATATCCTATTTTTTTTAATAAAAGGAGACTATCAGATTACAAAATACGTAGAATTTCTAAAGAAGATGAAACAATATGAATGTCGCCTGACAATAAATAAGTTGAAATCAGCTTTCACTTCAGTGCTTTACGAAGTACCCAATGTAGCTAACAATATATTACTTACAATAATCTGTTAAAAGAGATGATAATATACAATCCATATTTTAGCAAAAAGACCCAGTGCTCTACTAGATAGATAGCTATTTTGGCTGTGGGTAATGGAAGTAGTAATTTGGGACATCTGATGGACACCAGGGTGGGAAAGCTACAATATGCAGATGTACTAATAAATGAGATGAAGTCCAGAACCAGTTGTACATTGCAAATTAATACAGTAACAGTATATAAAAAACGATTATACTATGAACTACTTTGCCAGACTGGCTCTACTACCATGGGTTAACTTGGAGAATTAAAAATGGAGTCACCATTCTTACCCTAAACAGACTTGATGTAGTTGTGATTTTGTAGCTCAGCCAGCAAACCTCTAGAATGTTGGGATCAAAATTCTCAGAATTTTTAGCCAGCATGACTTACTTTTTCCAAATTAACCTAATCATTTAGGGTCAAGATTCTGGGAAAGCCTGCCAAGAATCAGCTGGGTCTTTAGGTGTAATAAGATGGCAAAGATAGGGTTTGAGGACCTTCCTAATTTTTAACTTTGCCCCTCTACTATCACAGTTCATTTTGGTGGCTATGTTCCTGAATGGGTATGTAGAGCATGTACCAGTTAAAAAAAGTATATACTATTACTACTTCTACCTATCTTTACACAAATACATTGTGATCTTGGTAAAATGCTGACCTCAGTGGTAAGCATCTCAAGCAAGGGCTTGCTAGATTGATGAAGGAAGAAAAAGCCAAGTCAAGCCAAGAACTAAAATAGATTACTTTGGAAATGACCACCAAAGGAAAGAAGCGACTGAGAAATACCCCAGACAGTATTCAACAGTGCAAAAAAAAAAAAAAAGCTGAGGAAACAACAAATGAATTGTTCCTTAAAGTCTTATAGGGAAGTGGGCAATAATTACTGAAAAATTTAAATGCTTGTGTGGGGGGCACTAACAGTAGATGGAAGAGGCAAGCAGATTACAGTCATGTAGAACAGTGTTTTTCAACCTCAGCAACTTTAAAAGTTGGATTTCAACTCTCAGAATTCTCCAGCCAGTGTTGAGAAACATTGATATAGAACTGTCCTGTTTAGACTATGAGGTGGCCAGACAGGGTTGTTATCAAAACCACTCTTTATTAATACAACTATTTACAATAATAAGTCCTTGTGATCAATGAGGTAGGCTGGTTCCGATCAAGACCACCTGGGCAACAATGGGAGAACTGGCAAGGTTGCAGGGGGAGACTGTGGCAAAACAGCTAGGCAGGATTTGTTGACTGGAGCTGGGAAACTGGAAGAGGCTAGGGCACGTGGCAAAACTGGAACTAGAGGCAAGTGTCCGCGATCTGAAACACCACCTGAACTAGGCTGGTACTTGGAAGCCAGGAGAGACCGAACTGGAACCACCAGGCAAGGCTTGGCTCTGGAGGTCGGACTGGACTGAACTGGACAATTCAGGCTGGACTGGGTACACTGGACTGAAGACTCAGGACAAGGCTGATAACTTGAAACAAGGCTGGACTTGGCTGGAGATTCTGGGCTAGGCTGGGAGCTTGGTACACAACTAGGCTGGACTGGAGGCTCTTGACTAGGCTGGGAGCTTGGAACACAACTAGACTGGACTGCAGATCCTGGACAAGGTTGAGAACCCAGAGCACAACAAGATGGGTCTGAAGTTCCTGAACAAGGCTGGACAATAGAAGCATGACTAGACTGGACTGGAGATCCTGTGCAAGGCTGGAAGCTGGAAGCACGATAAAACTGGACTGGAGATCCTGAGCAAAGCTGGGAGCTTGGAGCACGACAAAACTGGACTGGAGATCCTGGGCAAAGCTGGAAGCTTGGAGCGCAGTGAAACTGGACTGGAGATCCTGGGCTCGACTGACAGCTAGGAACAAAGCTGGGAACATGCCTGGAATGCGCAGAATGGCAGACGCAAGGTCTGAAGCTGGACACGAGTCTGAGGTTGCTGGATTTGGCAGGGAGAAGATCCTCTGTGGCAGCGTGTGCAGGATACAGGTCCTCTACGATAGGAAATGCAGGGACTGATTCCCCTCCGGCTACAGACAAGGTTTCCAATGCAGGTAAGAACTCTTCCGCTGGGGCTGCGAGCTCGAAGGATCGGTTGTCTCTGGCAGCTTGCTCTTCGTGCATCTGCCTTTTGTGCCGATCCCTTGCAGCCAGTTGGGCTGCCTTCTCCTTAGTGTGCTTTTCTGCATGCCTTTTTCGTGTGCTGATTGGAGGATTCAAATCCTCCTCTGAAGACTGTCCAATCAGCATCTGTAACTTATCCCGCGCTGCTGAGTCACTTCTGGGTTTTGCTTTCCTGGTTTCTGCCTGGTAAGTTTCTGTTTCCCCTTCTGACTCAGAGAGTTTTGTTTTCTGAGTCAGAAGCTGGCTGAAACCTCACAAGAACACAGTCATATCATTCAACTGTAATGCTCATCAAAAATCAAACTTACAGATTCTGTTTTCTCACATACTATAGTGCTTAGCAACCTATTTCTTGCTATTATATGGAACGTATTATATGGTATAGTAGCCTCTTAGAGAAAGTAGGTGGCTTTTGTGCTTTGGACACATAGCAGCATTGGTCTAGTGCTTAAGGCAACGGGCTAGAAACCAGGAGACTGTGAGTTCTAGTCCCGCCTTAGGCATGAAAGCTGGCTGGGTGACCTTGGGCCAGTCACACACACTCAGCCCAACTCACCTCACAGGGTTGTTGTTGTGGGGAAAAGAGGAGAAGGAGTGTTAGGTATGTTCACCACCTTGAGTTATTTTTAAAAATAATAAAGGCGGAATAGAAAATAAATAAATAAATATTAATGTGATATTGTTGCCTGCTGCTTAACCTGGCTGTGAGATAAAATGTAGGCGTTATATTGCCACAGAATAGCATTCATTTATGTATAAGTTTCCTATAATTACTCGGTTTGCCCAACTTGTCAAGCACTGTTATTTTATACCGCCAGCTTATAGAGGTTTAGGCAATTAATACTTTGGTTTCCCACCAGTTTCTAACAGATCACATTCTAAGTTTATCTTTCCTATAACCTTACCTGAATTAGAGCTAAAGAGAGTGTTTGGATCCCCCAAGACCTTGGAATTCAACTAGTGCAGTTAATCACATTAGGTCTACTGTTCAACATTTCCAAACACTGAATCCTCCAGTGCTTTTGGTTTTCTGTTTGTTTGTTTTTTCATTTTCCTATCAGGAGAAAAATAGCATTTGCCAGTGACTTTACCTTTGTCTTCTGTTCTGCTTCTGTAACATTAAGCAAAAGGTTGAGGTCAACATATGTCTAGGACACGAGAGTAGTAACTGCAGAAGAAATGCTCAATTTTCTCCTTGTCATGTTCACAGAAAGTACAAATCTCTTGTGTGTTATGTCATGCTGTAATTGTAATATCTGAATTTTTCCAGTACATGGGTGCTCGTGATATCTTCTGTCAAGTCTGTTTTTTCCCCGATGTTGGTATGAGAAATATGGTTTTGTATTTGTATTTCAGCTGATAATATATGGAATGCTAAACTTCTTTTTCATCATAGTTATTTCTAACTCCTTGAAGCTTCAGTTACAAATATAGACACTTCTTAAGAGAGAGTGGCCTTGTAAAGCAAGGAAGTAAATAAACCTTTATTTCTACCTAAAATGATTTCAAACCAATGGTGATTGCTAGAAATGTACATTTTTTAGAAATTTTAGAAATAATGGTAAAGAAAAAAATATATAAAACCCATTTCTCCATAAAGGGAAGAAGGTTGGAAAAAATGGAACTCTAGAGAAAAACTGAAATACAGTATATGCAGTTGTTACTTTTACACTGTTTACAACATGAAGTCACTTTGCTTTATAGTTGTGGCATGAAATATATTCTGCATAATTTTATTTGTCTATAAAAATGTTCTGATATGCAACTTAATAGTTTATTGAGACAAATATTTATTGATAGAATTTACTTTAAAATATTTTAATTAGTTGGAAATACAGTGACAAGCTTCTGAATGCTAAGGAATGTAGCATTCTTTTGATGCTGCCCATCTAAGAGAAGGGGTGGGGAGCAAAAGTTAACACTGAAAACAAAAGAAATCCAGTAAAAGGTAGTAAAAGGTATGTATTCTATTTAAAATAAAATATTTTAAAAATGTAACACTTTTTCCACTTTCTCATCCCACTCCACCTGCAAAAATATATTTTAAAAAATCAGGGGAAAAATGGGGGGGATTTTTAATCTAGGGCTTCAAAACTCTAGTGATTAATGGGGAGAAATGTGAAGGCGATTTTGCAGAAATTAGGAACATGCAAAACATTCTGAACTCAGACTGAGTATTCTAAGCTTGTAACAAAACACCTGTATTCTGAGAATTTTGAGTGATTTTTTCTGAATCATGATCAGCTTAATTTTTTAGAACTTCCAGCCTTAGTCAGTGTAAAGAATGAAGCTGCCAAAGTAGGAGCCAGCAGTCCACAGGCTAGAGAGAACAGTTATACTAACATAGGTCAAGTGCCTTCCAAGGCCATGAAAAGAATGGCCAAATACCTATTGACTCAGAAAACGTAGAGCAAAAGGAAGAGACAGATGCATCTGCATATCACTACCCAGAGTCTATAATTAGGTCAGTTAATAAATGAGATAAATGAGTTGTGTGTACTGCGGTGGGCAAATCGTCTGTGAATATTCGGCTTTGTTCTTGCCTAGCCAATGAGAGTCTTCTGCCAAGTAAGCCAATTCAAGAATAAGGGGATAAGTTCTGGAGAGCTGAGTTTTCTAAGTAATCATGGTGTGAATCCTGACAGACAGTAAAATGTGGGCACTGGCTTAACTCTCACTGCTCTTGGCTGAAGAGGAGTGGAATAAGGAAGAAGACCTACTTGGTCATAAGAAGAAGCCTGCGCTCGGCTTTCTAAGTAGTTCTACCAAACTTACGTCACCTTCTAACTTCTGTAATTGTGGGAAAGTTCAGAGTAGAGTTCAGTTCATGGGTAATGCCCTAAAGTGTTTCTGTCCACTTCTGGTGTTTTGCTGTGCTTTCTTTTTAGGAAGTATTTGAAACAAAACCCCAAACAAAACAAACTGGTTTGTACATACCCCTACTAGAAATATATTTACATTTCTGTTTTGAAGAATAAAAACATAACATTTGTATTTCTATTTTATAAATCTTATATAATTTTTATAAAATCGGATAGCTAAGTGCAAATCAGGAGACTGCCATTCTCCCTTGTTAAATTGACAGTTACAGAGGAATTACAGAAACTTGGCTAAGTAGCCTTCGAAAGTGTGAGTGGATGCAGGGTTTAAATGTTATTCCTGTACCTTGATGCATATGTTTGCCATGCAGTAGTGTTGTCTGGGGCTGTGTTAGCATTGTCCTGCACCAAATCTCATGTTGTGCCTGTTGCCTGTCTAGTGTCCCATATGATGACATCGCCTTAGGACTGGGCAAATCCTTTACTCCATTGCCACAGGTGATACACTGCTCAAACTGCTTCGATGGCTGCTCCACCTGAAAGCTTGATGTGGCTGCATTCAGGGCTTCCCAAATCAGCTATGTGTACTATGGTTCCACCAAGATTAACAGCGAAGTATAAGGAAGGAATGCTGTGATCATGATGCCCCTCTGAAGGATTTGCCTTGGCTTAATAGTTTGCTTGCATTCAAGCTTTCATGCTCACTTAACACCTTAGTACTATACAGGTCTGGACAATAAATCTTACGTGTCACCACATAACATCACCACCACAATTCTCTTCTTATTTATGAATTTCTCCTTTTAAATAGTCATAAATCAATTGCAGATTTCACTACGTTCACATATTTCATTTTGTCAACATTTTCTTTTAATTTTATATCAAGTGTTCTATACTTGATTTGCGTTAAGTGTGAAGTTTGTTACACCATAAAGCATAGGATACTGGGTAAATTAATGGTTTAGCAGAAGATTAAACTTGTTGCTTGGGCAGTTTGCCCCATAGTAACTGACATGAAGAGAGTCCAGCTTTGAGCAGGAAAATAATTTCCAGCATGTGCTTGCATAATTCATGGACATATTGTGTCTATTTTTCTTAAGGCCTCTCTCTTCTGCTGCTTACCTTCCCCTGTGCAAACCCAATTTGCTTAATGGCCTTGTGAATGTAATTGAAAGACTTTCTGTCCTAAGTAATTGTGTGAAAGCTCACCTGTGCCCAAGCTCTAATATGGCTCCATCTGCTTTGTTATCGGAAATTTACCAGCCCCATGTTCCTGTCTGTCTGTTTGAAAAACGAGGAACGTTTATTGCTTTATGTCTGGCACTTGTGGCTGCGGCTTTTAAGAGCTATTAGCCATAGGAGTATGTTGTATTTATTTTTGTGGTTTTATTAAAATGTTAATAAAATCATTACCGATATAAGAAATATGCAATCAAAATTGCTTATTCTCAAATATTAATTAGGCATGTAAACATGAAAAATAAGTTGATGTGCATGAGTCATAATCTGTTATGCTGTAAACCGATTTTTTTTTAGTAAGCTCATCAATTTGTCTATTTTCATTTTTCAAGTACAGTACAAGCTTTAAAAACCCAATCTTACCTTTCATCCCATTTTCCATTCTCTTGTCCCAAATGCTGCATTTCATGGATGCCAAATAGGTTCTATCCTTGCTGGAATATATTTTTGGTGGCTAGCTGAATTCTCCCTAGGATTTTAAAAAACTGCAATGACAACTAGCATATCTGCAAATCTTAGGGTCCCCTGGCCATATAGATACCTCCTTTGGGTTTCTGAGTAGCCTGTATTCATTCAACTTGAATTCGTTATTAATGGGACCCCTGAGCTACATTCTTTTTGCCTTTATGTTTCCTTATGTGTTTTTCATAGTGAAGTTCTCTGTGGCTCAGCCAGTATCTTAGAAACAGGACTCTGGTTTGCATCTGAGATTTTCAAAGGGCTAATTTCCCTTTATGCTTAGTGACTTTCTATTGGCCCTTGTAAAACAAAAAACTGACTTGCAATGCAGCTTCATTTTGATACCAGTGGTTGTGCCAGTCACTTTGTCTGCAGTGTGTTCTCTGGTTAATTAAGCCTGGCTTATTCAACAGTGAGCAGTTTACCATTTTGTTGTGCTTTTTGTCTAACTTTTAAATGTGCACATCTTTTCTTTGCATTACTTCACAGCTCCCAATAGCCAGATGATGATATCTAGATCTTGTTGTATGGCTTGGCCATTTTGAGAGAAGGGATAAACAGTAAACTTAAAGGTTTTTGGTGTGTGAGCTGGATTGGGTGAGGTATTGATGCAAAGTGAAAATAATAGAATAAAGCACATGGGCAGTGCCAAGATGAGTTTTCGGTTCCTGAAGGCTAGCTGCTTTTCTTTGTTTGAAAGTTATGCTGAGTTTATGTTAGGCACAAGGCACCGTTTTTCTGTATTTTCCTCCTCAGATAGATGGAAACCAAAATTCAGTGGTGTAGCTGGAACATGAGCTTTGGAAGGCAGAAAAAGTACTTTCAGGGTCGCAGACTGCTCACCTTGATGAAAATGATTCCCCCCCCCTTCCTAAAAATAAAAGTTTACCAGTCATTAATCTCAAAGGTTGGATCTTGATTTCTTCAGATTCAAATGGAGAGTTTTATCTGTAATGGTTTCATTCCTCACTAATACGTGTATGGTAAATAAGCAAATACCTCTTTACAGTAGTTGCTGGAGTGGATAGGACCTTGGTCTTAGGTCTTCAGAATTCCTGTATGAGGAGAATTCACTTGTTGGACATAATGAAAGGTTAATCTTGCATACATTGCTTTCTTATTTACCTCTTTTTCTGTTTGCAAACCTGTTTAAATATTCCAGAACTTGAATATTTTTCATGTGATTGCGAGTCTTCCAATCCCTACTTTTTGGAGTGTTATGAAATACTATAATACTACCTTTAGTAATTGTCATACTTTATTTATTTTCTTTAATGGGCTATATAATCTGGACCTGTAGCATTTAGTTGACTTCTTTTATAGGATAGTCTTATATAACTGCTGTGCAGTTTTCCAGAGATGTTCAGAAATTTAACCTGTTGCATAGATTTGTCAAATCTTCAACTGATGCTTGGGTATGTGGTTAACAACTTGATGGCATTTCACTAAAGCCTCTTGTCTGTATATCACTGAGAAATCTCAGGAAAAGTAAGAATTTTTGAGTGAAAGGAGTGGACATTGTTGTTCTAAGTCATCCATAAAGACGTTGGCATATTGTTTAAGGGGTGAACAGTAGTTGTTAAAAGCGTTACTGCTGCAGTATCAGCTGCTTCAGGATGGTATGAGATGGATGCAACTGTGAGCAAGAAAAGTCCATAGCAGCACTGATTTTCATGGAATCATAGAATCGGAAGAGGTCTTGGTAGACCAATCTGGTGCCTTGCACAGAAGTCGTCAGACCATCCTAGGCAAATGGCTAACCAACTTTTGTTTAAAAATCTTGAGTGATGGAGGGCCCATGACTCCACGAGACAGGCTATTCCAATGCTTAATAAGCTACCCCAGTTAGGTATTTCCTCTTTATTTTGAGTTTGGTTCTATCTCTAAAATGCCCACCCATCAGTTCTTGTCCTATCCTCAGGCACTACAGTAAATACATTCACACCCTCTTCCCTGTGATAGCCCTTAAAATATTGGAAGATTGATATCATGTCTCCCTGTAGCATTCTCTTCTTTAGGCTAAACATACCCAGTTCTTTTAACTGTTCTTCATAGATTAAAAGGCTCCAAGTCCCTCACCATCTTTGTTGGTCTTCTCTGTACTCTTTCCTGTTCCTCAGTATCCTTCTTATATTGTACAGACCCAAACTGGACACAGTATTCCATATTACTGCTCTATGCTGCATTGATCAGACCATACCTGGAATACTGTGCCTAATTCTAGTTGCCACAATACAAAAAGGATGCTGAGGAATGGAAAGAATGCAGAGAAGGGAACAAAGATGGGGTGGGACTTGGAGGCTAAATCCTGTGAACAGCAGCTAAAGAAAGTTGATAGGTGTAGCTTAAAGAATAAAAGGCTAGGGGAGACATGATAGCAGTCTTCCAATACAAAGCTATGTCACAGGGAAGGAGTAGATTTATTATCCCTAGCACCTGAAGGTAAGACAAGAACCACTGGGCGGAAGCTTTACTGTACAGTGAGAGATCCAAACTTGAATTAAGGAGGAATTTCCTGAGTCTGAGTGTGAGAACAGCCTGCCTCCTGAAGTTGTGAGTGTGCCATCACTGGAGGTTTTCAAGAGAAGACTAGACAGCCATTTGTCCAGAATGGTGTGAGGATCCTTGCACTGGGCACCAACCCTATGGTGCTATGATTCTATGCTGTACTTTCAAAATGTTTTAAACATTTTTAAAACATACATGTCACAAATTACAAAAAATCATGGGGAGGAATACATCTTTATTTGTAGCTTTGGATTTTAATTACAATATTCCTTTCCTATTTTTATGCATGTATTCTCTTCTCTGAATTGGTTTCCTGTTGGGAAAGACATTCAAGATCTGGACCCTAATTTGACTAAATGAATCCATGCTATCCAAGGATGCTGGGTATTAACAAATTCAGAATGGTCCAGGATGAACACAGTAATGTCAGGAGATTGAGATTTTAATACTGTACACTGTGTAATCTAGAGACATATGCTTTATGAAATGGAAGTCTGGGAGCTTTACATTCCTTTCAACAGAAGTAGCCAATCTGTGTGGCCATTTCTTTTCATACTTGGCTCTCAGTGAAGTGATTCCCTGAGTATTAGAGATTCTGCAAATGGAAAGGATTGTTGGACTGAGGTGACTGTGACTAAAGATACTTGCCTAGGGGGAGGACCACCTACATATCTGGGAAAAGGTTATAAAGTTCTTTTATAAGTATGCTTTAATTAAGCCTCTTGGGCAAGCTTGCCACTTACGTGTGGGAAAGGAGCCTTATTAAACTCTGTTGATGAGGAAGTCATTTTGACCCTTCCCATGTCTGTGTTAAGAGAAAATTAGAGAAACATGATACCACAACCTATATTTGTATGAAGCTGGATTTAAACACCATAGTCCCTCCTAACCATTCATTTTCTGTAGGGATTGATCCTGGCTGAGAATGGCAGGCAGCTCTTAAAAGGGAATTTCTGATCTTAAATAAAACTAAAACAGTATCTAAATTTAGAAATAAGAAGATATAAAGTAATGCTTTAAGCAGAAGACAGGAAGGGTTGTATTTAAAATCATAGCTTCACTTCAAACTCAGAAACGTAGAGAAATTGTTGTGTTTTAGTTTATTTACATACCACCCCTTCTGTCAGCCCGGTCTATAAAAGAGAAACAATAATGACATTGCATACTCTAAAACTATATCATAATTACACTTTTTTCCTAATCCTCTTTCAAATAGCCCAATTCCTTCTTTCTAGTTTTATTTTCTTAAGAACGTTAGTATGGCCCAAGATTTTATTCTATATTTTTTATTTGTTTATGTATTGTCTTATCAACTGATAATGGAATTGGGTAGAACTAGGGGCCATTAAGCCATTTTTGCAGCTTATTTTGATAGAAAATCATACACCCCCATCCAATTTATTGAACATCAAGTAGTTCAATAATCCATTATCTAAAATGATCACATCAGGATGAATTGATTTAAATCAAATTTAAATCAATAGTGAGGAAGATTTGAATGATTTAAATCACAATTTATTCAGTAGTCAGAAAGATCCTATCATCATTACTAACAAAAGTTCCTTTTTCCTGAATGTATATTCTTCGGTACTCAGAGGCAGGTGCAGGTTTTATTTTTAGAAGGTGGATTCCATATAAAACAATAATTGTTTATTTTTCTTCAAAAAACAGGAATGATTATCTGAGAACCAAGCAAGTAGATACTTATCATTCAGAGGAAAACCCTCTACAGTTCAATTAATTACCTGGAAAATAGTTTTACCATTAGGTGCTTGCAGAACAACCATCAGCATCATATAAGTTTTACTATTCCATCACCTCAGATTGCTCTGCTTGTTTGCCTTCTTTATCTTGGCTTTTTCAGAGAGAGGTCAGTTATCAGGTCTCTTATCTCTTCTGCATATTAGCAAGTAGAATAAGAAATAGAAATTACATTTGTGATCATAAGAAGTCTTAACATCTGATTTAAATTTTAAAATACTTTTGTTATACAAAGATACCATCCAATCCAGAAATAATGACATTTCTCTTGTTGCAGGGAAGGGAGTAGAGTTGTAATTCTGAAAGCTGGCTGTTTTAATTGACATTTTTGATTGATTATACAGTACTAAGCAGGAGGTGAGCTAATGATAGAAACCAAAGTACGGAAAAGCTTTGGCCCCCAGTAAACAATCCTTTGTGTTAATTAGTTACACCAGGAAGTCTCTAACTATAATTTTCCATTTCGTCCATTTAGGAAATTGGCTGAGTTTATACAGTATGTGTTCAGTTTTCAGAAGGGCTAAAACTCTTTACCAAATGATCTTTTAAGCCAGGGGTCCCCAAACCCCGGGCCATGGCCCGGTACCAGTCCGTGGCCTGTTAGGAACCGGGCCACACAGCAGGAGGTGAGCAGTGGGCGAGCGAGCGAATTTACAGCCTGAGTATTTACAGCCGCTCCCCATCGTTCACATTACCGCCTGAGCTCCGCTTCCTGTCAGAGAAAGCGAGCCGATTGGCTGCTATCTCCAAACGGCGCGAAGAAAAAAAGAATAAAAGGTCGGGAAAAAGAGGAAGTGCTTGAATCATCCCAAAACCATCCCCTCCACCCCAGTCCATGGAAAAAGTGTCTTCCATGAAACCGGTCCCTGGTGCCAAAAAGGTTGGGAACCGCCATTTTAAGCAACTTAAAAAAGGAAGATCCTTATATATTAGTTCATCTTTGCTGTCTATATCAGCCTGAGGTCAGCACTGGAAGCTGACTCAATGCCTGAGAGATGAATGGATTCCTTCTGATAATACAGTTGTATTTTTCCCCATATCCCCATTTTTTCCTTTCTTTTCATTCATGCCTTCTCCTGAGATGGCATCAGAGGCAGGAGAATGGCATTGTATATTACCAGCATCTGCTGGAGAAAAGAAATATGAAATCAACTTTTCTCAAACTACTTTTATCTGCTTTAATTATTTTCCTTGTAGTAATCTCTGTAATATATTCTAGAGGTGACGGACTCGTCCCTGGGGGAGCTGGGGGTGTTGACGACCGACAGGAAGCTCTGGCGTGGGCTGGTCCATGAAGTCACGAAGAGTCAGAAGTGACTAAACGAATCAACAACAACAACAATCTCTGTAATCTCTGAAACATTATAAAACTCTTGATTCCTGTTATTACCCAAGCACTTTCTTAGTCTTGACTCCAAGTCACAAATCGCTTATTCTACTCCTTATTGGTCTTCTACCACATACTTTATCAAACTTTTTTTTCCTGCAGGTTCCTTTTAAATGGCTAGCAATGCTTTTCTGCTTAATATTTTAAATAATTAATATTGCCCAAATGGAAAGACCACATTGGCTTCAATTCCATTTTGTCTTCCCCTTTTGTTAGTTGTAAATAGTTCTACCTCTAAGACATTTAATAACATCTTCACTTTATATCCCAGTTCATTTTTCATAACTTCTGTTTCCTTCCAGTCCCCCTGCTGGCAGTGGAAAATAATACTTTTAACAAGCCTTTGATCCTAGCCAAATAAAATAAAAATAAAAAATGATCCACTCCATGTCTTAAAATTGAGTTAAAAATAATCACGAAAATGGTTTTACCACTGTCCTTGGATAAATTGAATTAAATTAAAAGAGTAAATATAAAAGATCTCACACAAAAAAGTGTCTACATATCACCATTTTGGAAGGCTTGCTAGTCACAAAATGAAAAGTTATAAGAAGCAATAAAATACCCTCAATTTGAAGTAAGTTAGTTGAACTTATTTCCATTGAAATTGGTAGTAGTTACAATTGGTCTTTGCATAAAATTGGCCCATGAATTTTAGTAGGCTATAAAAACAACTAATCTTTTTTTTATTGAAAGCAGCAAAATTTAAGATAATATAAACCATTGATTTTAAATAATGGCTCAAATCATCAAAGATGAAAAAGGATTGATTTACATTATTTTATCCTATTTTGTATCTTACATTTGCTGAACTTTTCCTGAATTTCACCATACTTTAGAAAGGATATAGTGGAGCTAGAGAAGGTTCAGAGGAGGGCAACTAAGATGATCAAGGGGCTGGAGCACCTTACTTATGAGGAAAGGTTGTGACCGTTGGGGTGCTTTAGTCTAGAAGGAGGTGAACGAATAGGGACATGATTGAGGTATACAAAATTATGCATTGTGTGGATAAAGCAGATAAGGAGAAGCTATTTTTCCCTTCCCAAAATACTAGAATCAGAGGTCACCCAATGAAATTCAATCCTGAGTGAATCAGGACAGACAAAAGGAAATATTTTTTTACACAACATATAATTAAACTTTGGAATTCACTACCATGAGATGTGGTGCTGGCTACCAGCTTAGTTGGCTTCAAAAAAGGAAGGGACCAATTCATAAAAGTCATGGCTATTAGCCTTGATGGTAGTATGACTGCCTCTGTGGTCCATATGCTGGGAGACTAGTGGGTTTCCTTGTGCAGTTGGTTGGCCACTGTGAGAATGGATTGCTGGACTAGACAGGCCAGGGATCTGATCCAGCAGGGCACTGTTTAAGTTCTTATGTTCTAACAAGTGTGAATACTGATTGGAAGATCTAATAATAAAATGTACTGATTGGCAAGTGGAGCCTTGATTCTACAAGCATGGGATTACCGTATATCATTTGAAGAAGAAAAGATGGACTGGTAATGAAAACAATTGTGAAGTTAATGGAATTCTTTTTGGCCCTCCTGAGCATGTATAAGAACATTAAGCGCTGGAAGAGCGACAACTTTCCAATATTGGGTTGAAGGTATAATGACCTGTGAGACGATCAATAGTTAACATACACATACAATGTGCTTGAACTTGCAAGGGTGGCTGAAAGAAATTGGCTGACTGCTTCCCTTGGCAGGAACAAGGTGGAGCTTGGCTACAAAATCAAGATTCTTGAGCAATGGGAGGGAAAAGCTAGCTTAGCTTTTTGAGTCTGTTTGATCAGTCATGTGAAAGCCCTTAATTCAATTAATTTGAAACCATCACACTTTGATAACTCTTCAACTAAATGGAAAAATAAAAAGATAGTTCTTTCTGGAATGTATATGAAAATATGTGATGTGTAAAAATGTATGCTTGGAATTGAAATTATCAGTATGTGCTGCAATTTGCAATATATTTCTAGGAGAAGACTTTATTTTTATCTTTGCATTTGTTAGAATCACACTTCCTCTCCCTCTCCTTAATAATTTGGATTGTTGGATTTGTGGCATTTTTTGAATTAAGCAGATGAGGCTTCCCACACATTGGATTAAACTAGCATGTACTTTAGAAATAATTTTACATTTAACTACAGCTTGTTGAACACACCATAGTTGCCAGATTCACACATAACAGTAAGGCATAAACCATGGTTTACAAATCACAGTGGCTGGGTTCACACATTGAAGTCATAACCAAACATCACAGGATGTAGCATGGTGATTGAACCCATCTTTGTTGTCCTAGTGAAATTTAGTCTAGGTGATAGGAGATCAAGGCCACTAGGACTGGACTAATTCTTTGAAATGGTGCTTTGAGATGTGTGGGAGCCTGTACAAACCCAGGCTTCTTTTGACCAACCAGGCAAGAAGCTGGCATGAATAGAGATTTATTGTTATATCTGCAGCTCTCAAATTGTTCTAAGCCAAGCCAATAACAGAACTTCTTTATAGTGCCCAGATGGGCCCATTCTCCAACTTTGTACCATTAGAACTCATACAGTCCAAATTTTTAAGATCAGCCCTTCAAGTCCCTAGTTGTGTCTCTAATGCCACCCTGCAACTAGAGACAAGATTCATGAAAGTGGAGGCTAGAATGTGGGTGACCATACTCAACTGTTGGCTCAGAATCTTTTTTTTCCCCTTGGCCTTGCCCCATTAACTATGAGTGATGATTTTCAATCCAGATGGAAACAGGCAGTGGCAACTAAAATCTCATCCTTGGGCTTCTCTCCAGGTCTTCTACTCAGCATGGGATATGTTCAGGTCAAAGCACTCATTAAAAAGCAGACACGGAGGACCAATTGGATCTGGCCAGGACCCCAAACTTTGCTGCCAATGAATCTCACTTGTACTTTGCCTCCCCCATGGTATATCTAACTAAACTCAAGTAGATAAACAGAAGGCCCTTTACTCTGGCATGATGTCATGCCCTCCCCTCAGCTGTCCTTGAAAGCCGACATAGGAAGATTCCTTACCTGAAGAGACAATGCCCCTGTGACTCTGGACACACAGAGACATCAGAACATGTGCTGCTCTAGTACCTGCACTACAGAGACACCTGTACTAGCCTCATCTCACCATTACTGCATAAATACCCAGGGCGTACAGGACAATTTTACACCAACCTGCTGCTTTCAGATACCAACCTTGCTACAACATACAATGTTGCCAGGTTCTGTGCAGCAGCACTCAAAATTCATTGGTTGCTGACCCGTGCTATAAACAAGGTTTAATGAGCACCTGGTTTGCCATATTAGAGTGCTTTGTAACTTGATAGATATAGTCTTCCACAGGCTAACATTTTGTGCTCCCCTATACCCATCTCCTCCTCCTCCTCCCCTATACCCATGCTCCTATGCCTTCTTTTAGATTCTTGCTTTTTATATATACTGTTAGTTTTTAATTCATATATGTTTTATATCTTCTAGCTTTTCATAATTTTTTAGATTTTTATTTTTATGTATGCTTCTTTAATAACTGTACCCCACGTTCCTTATGCTGGTCTATGACTGTAATAGAGATTTGATTTAGAGATTTATAGAGATTTATTGTCGAAAAGCTGTGTAGTCATTTCAAAAGAATTCCAGCTAGTGCAAATGCAAGCACTATTTCTGGTGAAATCAGAGTTCAGATTCTTGTCCTCTTTTTCCTGCCTGCATACTATAACAGTCTTGAAGTCACTCTGTTTTGGGCAGAGAAATTGTTTCCACCTGTCTCTTGTTTGGGTAACAGACTAACCTAGTTCCAGACTTGTGACCTTGTGAGATCTGGCTCTTGCCCACATCTGTTTCCAGGCTCAGATCATTTGGAAGCTGCTCCCAGATTGCATGCAGAGCTACTTTGCATATTTCTGAGCATCTCCCATGCATATAATAAAGCGACTCAATACAGAACAACACAGAAAACATAAAAACAACACAAGACAAAGGGGCAACAGTGGCAGAGGGCAACAGAAAGGAAGAAAGGGGCATCAGTCATCCTCTCCAATGGACTGGTGAGGAGCCAGATCTTTAAGGCCTTTTGAAATCTCAGTAGGGTGGGAGCTGTTGAAATTTTGGGGGCAAACCTCATTCCAGAGGGCAGGCACTGCTACAGAGGAGGCATGCTTTTGGGGTCCCAATAGGAAGTATTGTTTAATCGATGGAACCCGGAGTGCACCAACCCTGCCAGATCGAACTGGTCAGGCAGATATTATGAGAGACAGGCAGTCTTGGTATATTATTTTGGCCATCCTTCATTTCTCTTTTTATTCCAATTACAGGTAGTCCTCACTTAAGTATGATGTCACGTGACCACACCGACATACGATGGCAGCTCTGGCAATCCTAGTTGTCCTTGTTAGGCAAATCCCATATGGTCACAGTGTCCAGAAGTCACATGGACACCATTTGTAACCTTCTGCCAGTTTCCCCATTGACTTTGCTTGTCAGAAGCCAGCAGAGCAATCACATGACTGTGGGATGCTGCGATGTTGTAATTGTAAGCTGGTTGCCAAGTGCCCGAATCGTGATTGTGTGACTATGGGGACGCTGTGACAAACCACAACTATGAAGACTGGTTGTAAGTCCCCCTTGTTCTGTGCCATTGTAACTTGGAACGGTTGCTGAATGAGTGGTTGTTAACCTTGGGATTTGGTTAACAATGGCAATTGGGACTGGAATTTCTGTCACTAAGCGATGCGGTTGTAAAGCACGACTGCTTTGCTTAGCGATGGCAATCCTTGCAGTCCCGGTTGCCATCATTAATTGAATCTCACAGTCATTAGGCAAGGCAACTTCCTGCTGGCTTCCCACAACCAAAGTCAGCGGGGAAGCTAGCAGGAAGTTGCAAGTCCCAGGCCATTAAGCAGGTAAATAGCTGCTGCTGGGTGGCGCTAAGCATGGGGGTGTGCGAGACACGCAGCTAGGGTTGGAGAGGGTGCACGAGGGTGCAGTGTGGGTCAGGGAGGGTGCACGGAGCTGCATGAGTAGTCAGCATGGTGCAAGCAGAGAGGGGCTGCGGGGGAGTGTGCAGGCGAGAGAGATTTCCCTAATGACTTAAGACCTTCCCTGCTAGCTTTCCTATTGACTTTCTGGGTAAGCTGGCAGGGAAGGTTGCAAATGGCAATCACGTGATAACAGGGCACTGCAACTGGTCATGAGTGCAAACTAATTGCCAAGTGCCCCGATAGTGGTCATGGGCTGTGGTGGTGCTGGGACGGCCGGAACTCCAAGGACTGGTCGTAACCATTCATTCAGCACTGATGTAACTTCAAATGGCCGCTGAAGGAATGGTCGTAGGTCAAGGATTACCTATATATGTATTTTTTTTTTCATGCTGATCATATGCATTATTTGCTGCCCAGGTGAAACAGTACATGGGCTCAGTTGCCTGGGTGTACGAATTCATAATACAATAAGGTGAGTATTTTCTGTCGCAGAGTTGGTGAACCCGTTTTCTCTTCAGGACTGCATTCCTCAGTTATCCACCAGCCACACAGAACAGCTGAAGCCTTCAGTGGGCATAGATCATGAACTAGGCAGATCCTTGATTTTTCTGCTATTCTCCTCTCTACTTCCTCAAAACAAAGCAGATCAGATCACTCTAGCCGGAAATCTGAACTGGCCGCTTGCTGAGGACTATTGACTATGGAAATTTAGGTTGAGTGTGCAGGTTGCCTGTCTCTCGATTTATTCTCACTGGCCTTGGTGCTCCAGGGCTCCAACTAAGGGCTTTCCTAGGCCTCCTACCTTTAATTAGGGATTGAACCCGAGACCTCGTGCTAAGCATGCACTGTGTCAGTGAACCGTGAAGCAGCATAGCACGACGTTTTGTGCCAAGCACTGAGCTGAGCACTGAGCTAGGACCAAATGCCACTGCTCTCAAAAAACACTCAGAATTGCTGTATCGTTTCAGTAGATCACCGCCTATTTCTCATGCACACTGTTTGGTGGCCCTGTCAATGGGAGTGGGTGCATTTCTCCGCAACCCATATTCTGTGGCTTTTCAAGGATGCAACAGGGAATAGTGTGATCTTGTACTCATCTCAGGCTGCAAGAAGAATTTCTTTTAAAAATCCTTTAAAATTTCGTTGTCAGGCATATGGTTCCACTTCAGTTGCTACAGTGCAAAGGTTTTCCTTTACATATGGTGATGGATTTTAAAATACAGTCAACCTTCAACAGTGTGGTACTCCTCAGCAGAGTGGCTGTGAATCCTGGGAGGTTTAATCCAACACATTAGGAGAGGCCCAGAGTAGGGAAAGCCGGCACATACTTGCCCAGAAGCTGAGCATGCCCTCTGCAAACTTTCCTAGTTGTCACTGAGAGGCAACCCACACCTCACTCCTCAAGTGTGAACTCTTACAGCCCAACATATGTTCCTATTCACAGTTTGGCTTCTGGGCTGGAGAAAATGCTTATGAGGTAAATATCATGTCCTTAGTTTTGAGTGATAGTTGTGAAATGCTACAAAAATCTGAAAATGAGGCAATATGGGGCTGTGTACCAAACTTCCACTTCAGATGATTCTAATAATCACAGAGGGTTTACTTTTGTTTGCCAAATCTTTTGATTTCTGGGTGGCCTGGAAATACCCTTGCAATTCTTATAGATCCTGAGTTCTAAAAAATACGTGTGAAGAATTTTGCTCCTCATCCTATGTTTTAAAGTCGGCAAAATTAGATTTCACTTCAAAATACGGGTAAATATGTATTTCATGTTGGTAGGTCAGAAGATAGTCTTCAGCTGGAATTTAAGAGAGACTCAGACTCTTTGCTGCAACTACCACTCCAGAGTATTCTTAAGTTTTCCTTGTTATGACTGACCAGCTCTGTGCTTGGAGTCATTAATCTTTCTCATGTTTTCTTGGCTGAAGCGTATGAGAAACAGATATTCACATCTGGAAAGTTTGTGCTGGGCTTCACTGTTGAAGTAAAATAGTATAAAATGTAGCAGAGAATGCTGGAGGAAAAAACAAGCCTTGGACTGTGTTTTGCTCAATACAAAAAACTTATCTACCACATTATTAAACTTTTGTCATGTTCAGCTTTAGTCCATATTTAAAGTACAGGGATGGAGATTAATGTACTTTTTATTAGATTTGTAGAAATTTTTGAAATACTACTAACAGTCCTGTATACTGCAATAAGCTCTTCTGAATTTTAGCAGCCATTTGGACTGCTGGGTTAGAGCAGCTTATTGCAGATTTCTGTTCTATACCATTGGATTATATGTGTTTTCTACAAAATGTATGTATAAGTAACTGTACTAAGAATCAGTTATTAGATAAGTATTGTGATTATGAGACTTAGCTGTGAGTGAGTGAGTCCTTGGTATACTCTGCCACAATCATGAACTCATGTAGCTTTTTAACAAGGCTGTGATTCTCTTAACTTGGCTTTTACCACAGCCTTTAATTTTGGGATAGTAGTGGCTTCTCTTTCAGGGTTTCTGTAAGAGAGTGAGGTTTCTCGTAATGTATGTACTTGTGACCAAGCAATAACTTATTATGAAATAGGCAAATAATGTTGTTACCTTGAAAAACTCTGGCTCACTTCTTGGTCATCTCTTTCCTACAGACTTCTTTGGCATTCTTTTATGTCACTTTGCTCCCTTCATATCAATCCAGCACTCTGCTACCATAATAATATATCCCTCTGGGATCATGTGAAATCCCTACACTGGCATCATGTCTATTTCCTGATCCTCTGCAAACTCACTGTGTGTTTGATTTTATAACTCAGTGTACGGCTGCCTATGATCTTTCTTCTACCATTTTCAGTTGCCCAAAGTTTTGCTGTGCTCATTTGAAAACAAACAAAAATTACTTTTATTTTTGCTTCCCTGTATACTTCCAGAACACTTTACAGTATTACTTTTCTGACTTCATTCAAATCCCTCAATATCTCTTTCCCTATAGCCTTTGGCATAACATGTTAACTCACATTCCCTATCCTAACTTAACCAATCAACAAAGATTAAGCAGCATATACAACTGAAACATACCATTGTGTTATCTTACTTTCCCTCTTTTCTCTCCCTCATGTTCAGTCTCAGCTTGCATGATACTTGGAGGGAGCTGGGACAGGATTAGGCTCTATTTTAGGTTATATAGATTGGTTACTCAGGAGGTAATAGATCAATGGATTACATGCTTAGAAGAAAGTTGATGAGACCACAATTTTGGTGGGATTGTATCAGACTTGCAGATAACCCTATTATCAGTGCAGAACTTTGCTGAAAGATGCTTTTGTTGCAGGAGTCTTAAATCTCAGAAATTTTCCACCACTCTTTGTTGCATAAATCCTTGTGTAATGACAAGTAGATTGCTTTGCTTGTTGATTGCTTCTGTATCTGAACATTTTGTTGTTCTTATGGAAAAGATGGGATAACGAGGCATTCTAAAAATAGAATTTATTGACATATAACATTTCTCCAGTATTATTGGAAGATAATTAACATCTTTATAGCTCCAGAGACCCCTCTTTGTTCTATTGTGTATCTATAAGTTTCGAATTAAGTGTACCAACCATTCTCCTTTCTTGTATTTTTACAATTTATCAACACATTATATTTGTTGTGGTATCCTGGCAGCAGGAAAAGTTTCTCTGTGTGTGAGTTAGCAACTGTCTTCCAGTTCTCAAAAACTTATCTGCCTTGTGTGTTTTGCCACAGACTACCTAACAAATTGGCATTTATATGTGTACAGTAGAACTTTTTCAAAGTCGCTATTCAATTTAAACAATTAACTAGAATTCCAGAAAATTGTAGATTATGGTATGCTATTAGTTTCCAGTTCCTGGTTGCCTGAAACTACAAGCCAGGAGCCATAGTTGGACTGCAGAGAGGGATTGAGAGTCTCTGTCCCATCTCATGGTAATTCTTGTTTTTCTAATGTGTCACAAAGCAAAGCACTAGATTGTGGCTTCATCTTTATTTCCAAGAATACATCTGGGGCCTATGTAAATCAACAAGCTTTTTCTTAGAAGATAAAAATCATGAGTGGCTGCAGCTTGTTTGTTTAGAAACGTGCCTATGTGGCCTAAAAAGAGTCAAATAGAAACTGGGACAATAAAGATTACTTGGAACATTTTAAATGGTGGCAGGCACAGTCTCACTAATTTGCTTCCTCATAGTGTAAATGGATTTTTGTGGTTGAATATGTCCATAATGGTGACCAAGTAGATGCAGCGTACCTACTCTCAGAATTAAACATGTGACCACTGACTTAAAACAACTGCCTGCTCCTGCACTAAATACCTGCTTCCAAGTTGCTGAACCTGAGTTTAGCATTGTTTTGAAACTAGTTATTCTGTAGGAGAAAACTACCAGAATTTGAAGCTGTATTTTCTGAATTAAATACATGACAAGAATGATAGATGGGAAAATAACATATATTTCAAGTTGTGGGTCTGATTACATAATTACAGATATATGTAATACTGACTTTAAATCAACTTCTACAACAGTTACACATTCTGCTTTGCAGTATGGAAAAGCTAGGTATTTTTCCCCTTTATAATATTACATCTAATTTGTTTTTAAATAGTGGAATACTCTGTTCTATCAACCCTTTGCACTTATTTTTATTGCTGAATTGAATATAAAATGAAGCAGCTGTGTGTGGGAGAGTTGTGTATTTATTTTCAAATTATCTAGTATCTCGTCCATGCTTCAAGGGTTGAATGTACAAGCTGCTGAGAGCTCACAAGAGGTGTTAAATCCCTTTCCCTCCCACTACATCCTGCGAAATTTGAATGCCAAGGGACAGGTTTCTATCAGTGCTCTGACATCCACTTCTCTAAACATTATGATCATTTATGGCTTTCTGCGAGGAGCATGGAAGAAAACAGCAGTAAGATTATTTGATAAGAAAATAATATTATAGATATTAAGATTGTTTCAGTAAAGAGGCCTGTTTTCAAAATGCTGCATGTACTTTTTCCAAGTAAAATAAAAATACCTATCAACAGATTTTAAATCTAAATCTGTCTTCTGCCCATCCCAGGTGAGAGGTACCAGTCCAACTCACTTTACAGCTGTGAGCAGCATATTGTCTCACTGGTGTATTGTATCTCTGTATAAAACCAGATCAGCCCAATTTTAAGGGCATGGATTAGGCAAACCATCCAACTGCTTTGTCTCACTGCTTAGATTTGAGAACAGTGAGGGATATTTTCTTCATGCTGCAGTTCGTTTTTGTCATTTCCTCCTCCTCAGCAAGACTTTCATGAGGCTAAATTGCAAAGGGATATAGAGGTTGGTGAACTGTCTATATTGCAAATACTTATATTCAATAAGTCTTCATTGAAAGATGTAAAAGGAGATTATGGAAATCAATAATATAAAAGGGATGATTTGTATGACCTTGGATTTTGAAAAATCTAGATGTTTCCTGTCACCATTTCTTTCAGGCTTTCTGAAACCATTTTTAGTTAAATGGTCTACTTTGGTGCTTCCCAGTTATTTTTGAGAATGGGGACCCCTTTTTAATGTCAAAGATGTGGATTTCTTCCTGATAGTAGCTATTTCTGTTGTCTGAAATAAAATTCAGTGACAAAAAAGTGCTATCTATACACATCCCATGAGTAAATAAATGTGTATTTATTGATCAAAACAGCATCTACATACATTATTTTCATTATTTTCCTGTAGGGGTGAGGGAGCCCTCTGAAACCCCAATAAAATGACCTTATAGGGTGGCGATGGACTCTCCTCCTTCCCATTCACTTCTCACACAAAGTTGTTCAAAAAATAATAAAAAAATAAAAAGTTAAAAACCAGAACGTTTTTTTTAATGTATTCTTCCCCCCTCCCCCCATATGTAATTATTTTCTGTTCAGGTGAGGAAGCCCACTGCGTATGGTTAAAGAAACAACTCTACCCACACTGTTTTGTTACCAGAATGACAGGCCACATCAGGCAAGTGGTGTGGGGTCACCCAATCAAAGACTTGGCAGTAAATTACAGAGCTCCTGACTTTCCACAGCTGAATTCTAGGACTTAGCAGAAGTTTCATTTGCCCAGCTTGGATAAATAAAAATCATTATTGCAGGCAAGAAGGAAGCCACAGAAACATTTGATTGTGTAAGTACCTCTTATACCTGTGGTGGCTCAAACCCATAGCTTTTTCTTCCCGCTAATTAACACACGGTTTAACATTTGATGGCCTTAAACTCAGCTGTTTTCAAGTATGTATATGACTGCCAGCATTAGCCTGAGTACCACTGGCCTTTGGCTTCTCACAGGTGGGTGTAAGCAAGGCTGGGGCTCCCAAGGTCCTTTGTGTTTGCTTCTCAGGTGGGTGTGTTTATGATGTGGCCACTGGGCAGGCAATAAAACCTTCACCTGTGGAGATGCTGTTGGTGGGGCTGCAGGGGATTTTTGCAGCAGAGGTGCCACTGGCTAGTGAAGAAGGGTGCTCAGGAAGCTGTTGGCACAGTCCTCAGGAGCTAAATGAGAGGCAAAAAGGGGGTTCCAGGAGGCTTGAAGCCTTGGGGGGAAGGCTTGATAGAGTAGCTGGATAGCTCTGGGACCCCTGAAGAGCAGAGAAGGGCCACACAGAAGAGTAGAGAAGGGCCAAACAGAAGAGTAGCGTTGCTTCTTATGAGGCTGGTTATGGGGTAAGAGTGGCTGGTACTGTTCCTCTCCATTTCCTTCCTAAGGTAGCCCTGTATTGCTTACCTTCTGACATCACCCCAGGCAGTGAGCTACCTTTCTTGGTCAGCTGTGTGAGGGGATTGTTTGGTTAGGTTTTCCATGTGCATCAGAGACATCTTGCAGTAACTGGTTCTCCAGGGATCCATGCCCGTCAATGTGGGCATTGCTATTTTACTTAAATCAGAAACTTACTGGCAAATACCCATTTTCTTTCAGAGAAAGAACTGGGTTAAAGAACTAATCTATATGCATTATTTCTCTTGCAAGATAATTCTTCCCCTTTCCAATGTGGAAAAAAAATAGCATGATGGAAACTGAAAACAGATGGCGAGCAGCTGAAGTAGATAAGTGTGTTGTTCAAAATAAGCATTTAGGCTGGGGAGGTGACAAGCCATATTTACTTTTTTATCCACTCACAGGAATACTTCTTTTAGCTGTTCTAAAATACTTAACACACCAACTACCTGGGAAACACAACAGATTGATATTGTGGTATGAAGGGCTCCTTATAATGTTGAGCAAAATGCAGCCCAAATGTCTAGTCTTTTTCAGGATTTAAGTGAATCTTTTTTGTTCTCTTAAATTGCCCTTCTGGAGTATCTTGCCATAAAATGTAGTTTATTGTATTAGGGTAGATGCATGCTTTTATTTTATTTTTTTAAAAACTTCTTTGTAAAGAATGGAACTGGTGACAGGTTAGGAAGAAAATTTATCTTTGGAGTTAAAGGTAAAGTCTACGTCAGATAGGTTGCTTTAAATTTCAGCGTTGCGATACTTGTGATTTTTTAAATTTTCTATCCTGCCTTTATTATTTTTATAAATAACTCAAGGCGGGGAACATACTGTACCTATTACTCCTTCCTCCTCCTATTTTCCCCACAACCACCACCCTGTGAGGTGGGTTGGTCTGAGAGACAGTGACTGGCCCAAGGTCACCTAGATGGCTTTCCTGCTTAAGGTGGGACTAGAGCTCACAGCCTCCTGATTTCTAGCCGGTTGCCTTGACCACTAGACCGAAGAAGCACAGTCCCTCTGACCACCACCATAAGAAAACCTGTGGTGTCCCTGTGTTCTGTCTTATTAGAAGTGATGTGAGTAAAGCAGTGCAATTAGAAGTGTGAGAACATGGAATATGCCTAATAGGGACCAGTAGAACTGCATAAAAATGTTCTGTGAAATCACTGAGTAGGTTTGTTTTTATGGGGTCAGTTTCAGTTTCAAATGAATACATTTAAGTATTCTCCCTTAGAATACAGATTTAGAAATTGTTTTTCCAGAGTGTGTTTCACTATTATATATCTATTAGTAAACAAAGGGCGACAAACATACTTAAAACTGTTTTAGTGCTTTATTTACTCTTGATTAGCATAAGAAAGTTACTGAGCTTTTCATTGTGGTTTGATAACAGAGTAGGTGTTAATCAGCTCACTAATGCAAGAGTGGCGTGTTATCTTCCAACAATTATTTTGTGAATGGCCAGTATTAACAAGCTAATTATTCATCCTGCAGTTCATTTCCCTCTGACTTAATTTATAAATCTCCATTCCCTGATCCCACCCATTCATTTAAGGGGATAGATTATTGTTGGCAAAAGCGTAAACCAGGAGATTTTAGGCTTGTAGAGATTTACTAGCCCTTTGAAAATCCTAGGGGAATCAAGTTTTTCTTCAAAAACTTGCTGCTGTTCTCAGTATCTTTGTTGTTGTTCAGTTGTTAAGTCGTGTCCAACCCTTCATGACCCCATGGACTGTAGCACACCAGGCCTTCCTGACCTCCACTGTCTCCCAGAGTTTACTCAGATTCATGTTCATTGCATCGGTGATGCTATCTGGCTCATCCTCTGCCATCCCCTTCTCCTTTTGCCTTCAGTCTTTCCCAGCATCAGGGTCTTTCCAGTGAGTCCTCTCTTTGCATTAGATGGCCAAAGTATTTGAGTTTCAGTATCTGTCCTTCCAATGAGCAGTCAGGGTTGATTTCCTTTAGGATTGACTGATTTGACCTCCTTGCAGTCCAGGGGACTCTCAAGAGTCTTCTCTAGCACCACTCAGTATCTTTAGTTAGGGTAAACCAAAGATACATTATGAATAGAAGTTCATTTTCCATTTGTTGAGGTAACAACACTGAGAAATGCAGCTTCCATGGCTATCCAGTGACAACATAAAAACAAATCTTGGGGACAAAAGGGGTGGGGGAAGAAGCAGCAGATGCTAGATTTCCTGGGTGAGGCATGACATTTCAAGTTTCAAAAGAGTTTGCACATTTGTAATAAAGACTTATGATGGCAGTTACACATCAGGCAGGCAACAGGAAGTAAGCTGGAGTAAGCAATGGAGCATCAGATTTCTAGGTTGAGCCTAGGTGGTAGGATATCCTTCCCATTGGTTTCAGTCATCAATGTAATCTATCAACCTCAAAGGAATAAAGGCCTGGAAGCAGTGGATGACAGGTTTCTATAACAGATTGGTAAACTAATCAACCTTAATTTGTCTCCTGCCCCTAGACAAAATAGGCTTCCCTTGCTTGCACTGTAGTAAGAGAAGGATCTATTGTTTTCCTGCTCTACTTTACATACTAGTAAGAATGATCTATATTTCTTTCCCAAGTACTTGAAATAAAGAAGTCCTGAAGTTGAGCTCAACTTCTGAGGTCTAAGATAGTCCTCACTAACCAACCGCAGTTGGGATCAGCAACTCTGTTAAGTGGCATGGTCATAAAGTGAAATGTCATGTGACCGCACCAGCTTACAACATCAGTTCTGGCTGTGGTGGTTAAGTGCGACATTACAAGGTCACAAGTTGCAAGTTCCTGCCGCCTTCCCCATTGACCTTGCTTGTCAGAAGCCAGGTATGAAAGTCGCAAATGGCAATCTTGACCACAAAACGCTATGATTGTTATAAATGAGTGCCTGATTGCCAAGCACCTGAATCGTGATCACATGGCTGGGGATTCAGTGATGGCTTCAACTTTGAGGACCGGTCATAAATCTCCTTTTTCAACACTGTCGTAACTTCAATCTTTGAACAAGTGGTCAGTAAGCAAAGACTACCTGTACTTGAACACATCCACTCAGCTTTCTTGGCAGTGGTATGGATGGGTTTCACCATTGTTGCTTCTGGATTTGATTTGACTTTCCACTCCAGGCTACAATCCTGGAATTCACTGGTGGTTTCCCAGCTAAATGCTGACAAAGTCTGGTTGTGTTTAGTTTTTGTATCCAGGTAAAGAAGGTCTGCCAGGTGCTACATTTTGCATTGAAATCATTTAAATGCATGGAATTGTATGTTAGAATTCAGTTTCACAGCTGTATATGTACCTGCAGAATATAAATCTCACCCAGATGATAGCAGTAGCAGCAACAAAAACCATGGAACCACTAATTATATTAAGGCTTGGACTGAGATGGTGACAGGGGTACATGCATGTGGTGCACAATATCCTGAAAAGATTAATCCCACAGCCTGGATTACTAGCACACTACATGTTCAGCCAAATTGTTTAGGTTACCCAAAGAAAATTAGAGCCCTGTATGGAAAGAGAATTGCCAGATTTCAGTGGAAATTGGAACAGGCCAGGGAACAAAAGACATTGCCAATCTACTTTTTTAGTAGTGATTTATTGAGGAATGTTGTGTCACATTTGTGGAAGGATTTCAGTTTCTGATAGTGATGCCTTCCCTTCTGACTTTTGAAATATTTTGAATGATGCCTTCCACTCTGACTTTTGAAATATTTTGAATGAGCACCTTCAGATGTTTAAGATGCAGAGAGAACAGAACATCAAAACATTCTTCCATTTGGCACTTTCTAAATTCTCTGACTACAGTAGAAGTTTCTAATCTGACAGGTTCAAATATGCATGCACTGCAAAGGGTCATACATAGTTACCCTTTGAATATCTCAAACAAGTACACAACACTGGTTCTACTCCCTCTGTCATGTACATATGAAGCTGTTTTAAATATAGCAACATTGCATTCAAAATTCGAATTTCCTGGAAGCATAAAACAGTCTGCTCCTTACTTTGTGATATTCCCTTTTTAAATGTGTGTGTTGTAGTTAGGGACTCTGCTTTTCTAAATAAATGTTCATAGGGCTTCACTAGTAGATGATGTCATATGTACAATTAGTGGTTGTCTAGGTAAACAAGATGAGTTGTGGCACATAGAATACTAATAAATTTCCTACTGCGTTAAATTTTGAGTTACAGCCCACAAAAATGACTTTCCATGAATAATATGGTTTTTAGCGTTAAAGGTAACCCCAGACTGTTTATTTTATTTCAAGAGACTAACTGACATGATTATCACTATGGAAAATAAATATAAATATGCTGCATTGTCCCCCCAAGATTTACACATTCATCTGACAATATAGTAAGCATGGAAAACTAATACCATGCTAAACTTTTTTGAGATATTACTGGACATGATACTGTGAAAGGTGAAAGGTCCCCTGTGCAAGCACCGAGTCAAGTCTGACCCTTTGGGGGGATGCCACTTTCGTGATACTATTCAATCCAATAATAATAATTTCACACTGGACTGGAAAAACAGGCAATTAACAGGTTTCATTTTTGCTTGTTGTGATTTTTTAAAACTCTTTAAAGTGCCCTGCAGTTGTGGTTAAATAGCTTCTTTTAAAATTATGAGAAAAGACAATACTTAGTTTAAAAAGTAAGGAACAGAAGCAGTTACAAGGTCACCCAGAGTGCAGCAATGGGATTTAGAGGGTCAATATTTTCTTTTCAGTATACATTCTTGAGTCCATTATGTCACAAGCACCTTTTTTTAAGGAGCCACATAGTAGCTCTTGAAGGTAGGTTCATCATTAATAAAATGAATTTTTCTGTCTTGCACGGAATGATGGGAGTTGTACTCCCAATGCATATGATGGGTGCTCGCTTTGGAAAGGCTGGTCCTGGTCACTGTTTCCTGAAATTCAAGTTCTTCATGAATAGATCATAATGCTAGGCAGAAAATGTAGCAGCTAACAGCAAGCAGTTCTAATACAGGGGACGGCAAATTTTTCTGGGTTGCAGGCCACAACTCATCAGTTGGTGGGCTGCAGAAGGTCTTCTAGTGGCATCACTGGAAAGGATGGGGTTAAAAAAATTGGCCCATTTGTTCATGATTTAGAGGATTTTACAAATGGAAATAAACACATTTTTCTATTCCTACTCCCACTCTTATTTTAACCCCTTTTTAAACTTGAACATCCCACTGTTAAAATTCAGTTATTTTGCAGAATTTCAACACCCTGGTATTGCTTCGAGGGCTGTAATAAAGCAATGGGGGATTGCCTGTGGCCCACAGTCAACTGGTTGAGCGTCTCTCCTAGTAGGTTGTAATACAGGCCCTTTCCACTGTGGTTTTGTAAATAACAGGTTGCTTCATATCTTTTGTCTGTTATATGACAAAACTTTTAATGAGGAACTGCTGTCATGAATATTATTGGAGAGAACCCAAACCATTTTTTTCCTTGCCTTGCTGTCTGTTTTGGTTTGGGATTTTTTCTACCCAGAAATAGGGTCTGCCAACTCTGGCAGAATGTGTGACTTAAACAGGTGTTTTGAATTTCCATAGGGTTTTTAGGTGAAGGAGAGTAAAAGTGAGCACTGTATACAGAAGAGCTCTTGTGCTAGTTAAGCTCTTCACCTATTTTCACACTCTGGCACTTCTTCCTGCTTCCCCAAATCCAAATGAACAGATTGCCAACGGAAGTTGTAACATAGCACCTTTTTAATTTGCTTTTTGGTCATACACTGAAATCCTGAGATTCCATTTTACTTGACTTTGAGTCTTTCTTTTCCCCAGCTCACCAGTTCTTATTTCCTCTGGAGAAATTTTCCTGGTATAGCAACTAAAATATCTCAGGTTGCTGGAAATGCCATCTTTAATCTTAGCAGAAAGCACAGTGCTTTTACTGCATTGTCCATTCTTAAAATTATATTAGTTCATGATTCTGGAATGACTTCATGTTCTAGATAAAATTGTCCATTAAACTTGAATTAATAATACAAGGGCAAAGAACATCTCCATATCAACATTTTTCCCTGACTGGACCATTTGTACAGGAGCTTCTAGAAAAGCCACAAAACATTGGGGTTATCGATTGACGGCTGACATTTACCTCCACAAATGTTTTGTTTGTATACTGTGATCACATTGCGCTAATCAGTTACCTCTGTGACAGGCAAAAACTTTTCAGATAGGAGATTTCAACACTAGTGGTGGGCAAAAAAGGAACAAGAGCCCATTGATTTGTTGAATAATTGATTTAAACTCTGTCACTGAATAATCTGTTCTGGACTTTTGTGTGGATCTAATGATTCTTTTTGTTGTGATTTTTTGTAATACTGTATTAAAGAGCTCAAACAGGCTAGGATGTGGTTTTTAAAACAAATCCATCAGTCAGCAATCCTGCACAAACATTGGATCAGTTGGCAGTGATGTCGAAAGCTGTAAAAACCAAGATGTTGCCTACTACATGAAAACATTTCTTTACCTTACTATAATTTGCATCAGCTAGAATTTCTATCAGCACCAATAGTGTGTGTGTGCATGGCCATGGGAGAAACTTCCCAAGATCATGAGTAGACTGGAAATGAAATTCTTTCTAATACTCATGGATCATAGTTAAAGTAATAGAACAAGCCTAAAATTCTATCCATGTGCAAAAAAGTTATATTGAATGTAGTAGTCATGGTAAACATACATGCAAAAGATGGAGTCATAAATCATAATGTAAGTTTTACTGCAGAAGAGTTATGGCCTACAAGTGTATCTTATTTTAATTAAATTAGAATTAGTAGCAAAGTCTAGTGTTCTAGGAAGAAATGTCTTTTTCTGTATAATTACTGAATTTGTAAACAACTTATTTGTATACCAATAAAGATTGCAGGTTCCACTCATGAGTAACCTCCCTCTTTGTGTCTAATTTCTTTTGGAAGTCTCTTCTTCTTAGTTTTTCCGCAGGTGGTTGTGTAGAAAACTAATTCACTTTCTGTTGAAGCTTGAGTGACAGTTACTATTGACAAGATATAGAACCTGGAACTTTATGTCTAAACTTCTGAGTGGGCATTTCAGCCTGCCTGCTAGTGAGAGTTCCTGAATTCCAAGGTGGTGCCAAGTGTTGAAGGTTGGTTGCAACGTGACTAACTGCAAAGATTTCCTCTGGGCCTTTTCACACCCATTGCTGAAAAAGCAGGTGGTTTGAAGTGAGGGCTCCCTCTGGGGCTTCACACTCTATGTACAACATGCAGAAGTGAAAGACAACCAGCAGTTCCATCCATCCCTAGCTCCCCACTTAGCAATGGGAGAACAGGCAGGGGCAGAGAAGATTGAACACAGATGGGTATGTTGGAAACCTGTCAATATATTTATGAAGGAAATGCTGCAGCAGAGTCCCAGATTGCCTGGGAAGTAATTAAATGAGACAGACAACCATTTATTTATTGAACAAATAAGTGGTGGGTGTGTTGTTCAAGCAGATAAAGAGCATGCATTTTGATAGGCAACATTATAAGAAAATTTCTTGCAACAGGTTGGTTAGCACAATGGATTTGGCATGCTGAAGATAGCAATAGATGTTAAGTCCTTTTGTCATTTCAGTTTAATGTTTCAGTTGGACTCTTCACAGCTTCAAATGTAATTGTAGATTCCTTTATTTTATTGTGAGTATAAAAATACCAGTATTCTCTTCTGTGTTTTCTAAAGGAAGTTTTATAGATAAATGCTCTTTTGCCAGCATGTTATGGCTCTTCATATCCATCTGCAAGTAGCTCCCTCCTTTTCTCTGCCTCAGTATTTCTAATACAATATTGGTGTGGGAATATTCCAGGTCAACATTATTGTTGGTAGCCTGGATCCATGGAAATATTGCTGATTGCTAATACCTTTGTTAGTAATTTGTTCCCTGAAACAACATTTATGACATTTTTCTATTTGGTTAATAGATGGAAATAGATTACTGTTTTTTTTTTAATTGTCTTTTGAACTCATTGGAGTGTGTGTTTTTTTTAGCAGACTTGCTTATGATTATGTTGTTAAAATCATTGCACATAGACATAGATATGCTAGAGGTGATGGATTTGTTGGATGCTGTTGAAATATGCCTAATTGTAGACTTATTTCCGACATTCATTTCCATCAGGTGAATTCTACTAATCTTCATCAAGTTGATCTGTCTATATATTTCACTAGCTAAGAGAGGTCCATGGCTAGGGGATCCTGCACTGAGCTAGGGAGTGGGCTAAATGAGCTTCAATGTCCCTTCCAGTCTTATGTTCTATACTGTGTTTGACCTGAACTTGCTAGTTGAACTTAGTCTCCCTCCCCGCACCCACCCTCTCTTTTACAGATAGATACACTGGCATGGAGATAAGATTCCTCAAAGAGCTGTTGTGTAAGGATTACTGAGATATAATGTATATCAGTGTTTTAAATACTCTGAAACACTGTGTAAAAGATAAATATTATCCAGGCTTGCTTTTTTCTCTCTGCCCTACTTTTGTATTTTTTGCGGAGACTCACCAGAATATCCATTCCAGGAAGAGCTTTTTACCGTGTTCTTTTTTTTTTTTTTCACATTCCATTTTAGTTGCTGGTGAGAAGAGAGTATCAGTAATGCCAGGATCCCCTGTGGAAGTCAAGATACAGTCAAGATCTTCTCCATCCAGTATGCCACCGTTACCACCTGTCAACCCCAGTGGCCCCCGGCCTGTTTCGTTTACCCCAGCAGCATGTAAGAAAGTCATACGTTTGGATTTGAGCCTATTATTGAGATAGCCATTTCATTTTTTTCCTGAATGTCTTTTTTTTGTTTTTCTATGAGAAAATTAAACATTTTAAGATACTTACTGCAGACCTTTTCATTTTAATGTCAACAGCTGTCAAATGACAGAAACTGCAAGATAATGGATGTGGTGTTGCAATCCATGCCCCACCCCTTTGTACACAGCTGCAGTTCTTGCAGATGTTGACCTCCCTCACCACAAATGCTGCTGGCCAGAAGTTGGAAGGAGCTTTCTGAAATATAGTTGTCTTTTTATTTTTAACTTCTGCGTAGAAGCATTTTTCTCCAGTGGAATAGTAGTGGATCCATAGTGGTGTTAATGTTGTGTTCTTAGCCATTAGTACCAGTCTTCCAGTGTGTACATGCAGCAATACACCTATGATGACACTGTTGTGGAGGGGCTTAAAGTTCTCCCAGTGATCATTGGTGAAGTCATAGTTACTCATGAGTTCTTCATAACTGTGTTCTACTTAATCGTTTAGGGTAAGTGACATAATGACATTAGTGTGCTAGAGAAACACAAACTCTTGGAAAGATCCCTCACTGTCTGTGCAAATTCCTTTGAATAATATAATGGGGTAAATTTTAAGGTATTTTTTTCCATTCAATCTAGTTGTTTGGGGAAAGGTTTTGTCTTATGTGGTTTTGTCGTAGCTGTTCCTTGGAGAAAGGGACAGTGAGAAGATCAATGCTTTTCCATCAAATGGATGACATCCAGATGTGAGATACTTTATCAGAGTTATTTTTGGAGGACTGAACTCAAAATTACCAGTGACATTAAGAGTCTAATAGTAAAAATCCAACACTGGCGTGCAGTAAAGTAACTTTTTATGTGTTTGACTTCCTTATATTAAATTTATATATTTAAACTGAATTGAGCATTGGTTCATGTAGTCTGGCATTAATTCTGAGTACTTGGCGTTCTCCAGGGTCTTGGAAAAAATTTTCCTCACCATTGGGTTAATTCATAATTAAAGATCCTAGCAGTAAATCCTGGATTTGCACGTCCTCCTACTATTATTGAGCTAAGCTATCCCATCTAAAAGGTCTCTTTTAAAATCTTAAATGTGATCCCCAGATTGGGTTCCTAACAATACAGTACTCTCTGAGATGCTTTTTGCAGCTCATTGGTGAATATAGCTTATCGTCTTCATTGTGCGTCTTCATTTTCCCACTGTAGTACCTAATGGGATGAATCATTCTCCCCCTACTTTGAATGGAGCCCCCTCACCCCCTCAGAGGTTCAGCAATGGTCCTGCATCATCTTCCTCATCTTCACTGACTAATCAACAGCTCCCAGCTACCTGTGGGGCTCGTCAGCTAAGCAAACTGAAACGCTTTCTTACCACCCTTCAGCAGTTTGGCAATGATATTTCACCGGAAATTGGAGAAAAGGTCCGGACTCTCGTTTTGGCGTTAGTGGTAAGTATTAAAACACCAAAGTCAGCCAAAACTGGAGGAGCAGAGGATTTTAAATTTAGTTATGCCAGTTTTTGTTAACCTCAGGTACTTTAAGATGTTTGGACTTTAACTCCCAGAATTCCCCAGCCAGCAGGCTAGCTGGGGAATTCTGAGAGTTGAAGTCCACACATCTTAAAAGTAGCTGAGGTTGACAAACACTGGGTTATGGCATTATGGTTGGTAGGAGACTATTGTTGCTTATTTATATTACCAAGTTTGCTCTATTATTTGTCTTTGCAGTTTTGAGATGTTCAGCTTCCAATATCTGCTCTTATTGTTATCGTTTGGAGCATGGTGAAATCTGGGTTTGCAGCAGTGTAGCGTCAGCAGTGGGATCTGACTGCTAAAAAGTGCTAATGCACTCTTGGCCTGCATTCATAGAATCCTAATGCCAGAACTGTACTGTGCTGGGCAGGGTCATGCATCTGGATCCCAGTGATTCAGATCACCGTAACGAATCTTAGTTCAGGTTGTCATGTTTAAGATAGACACTAACAAACTGGAGTATGTCTAGAAAATGATAACCAAGATTGAGAGTAAACTGGAAAACAAGACCTATGAGAATGGTAGAAAGAGCTAGGTATATTCAGCCTGGAAGAGAAAGATTAAGGAGAAATTTGGTAGCAGTTAAAACTATCCAAAGGACAAAAAATGGAACAGACTTGTTTTGTTCTCTGACACTCCAGAGGGCAGGCTTAGAAATGGCAAGGAAGCAGATTTTAGTTAAACATTAGAGGGTTTTTTTAATGGTAAAAGCTGTTTATTAGGGAATAGACTGGCTTGCAGAGTAGCAAGCTTCCCTTTGTGGGAAGTATTAAAAGCAGAGTTCAGACTGATCCATTTGTCAAGGAATACTATGGTTGTATCCTCTATTGAGAAATGAGTTGGTCTAGAGGACCCTCATAAAGTACTCCCCAGCTCTATGATTCTATCTTTACTTTCCACTTTCGTTTCCAAAGTCAATTGATTTGAAAAAATCCTGGCTTGTTAATAATTCCAAGTGTAAGTATGATTTGTGTTTTCAGACAAAGTTGATTTGTTACTGGATCATCTTCAGTATGAAGATGATTTGTTCCTTTATCACATGGGTGATAAAGATTATTAGTTCTTCCATGGAATATGTAAAGCCAGCTTCTGATACAAATTCAGGTTCAGGAAAATAAATTTAAAAATGGAGGGACTACAGGTAGACTTTGCTTAACAACTGCCCTGTTTAGCGACTGTTTGAAGTTATGATGGCACTGAAAAAGTAACCAGTCCTTGCATTTGTGACTGTTGCAGCAACCCTGTGATCACATGATCAAGATTAGGGTGCTTTGCAACTGGCGGGCACTTAGAATCATCACAGCATCCCGTGGTCATGTGATCACCATTTGCGTGCTTCACATCCCGCTTCCAACAAGCAGAGTCAATGGGGAAGCTGGCAGTAAAATTGCAAGTCGCAGTCTCGTGATGTCTTGCTTAATGACTACAGCAGGAGTGAGGTTGTAAGTCCATCACAGTCACGTGCTGTTTTGTTTAACAACCATGTCGCTTAACAGCAGAGTTGCCGGTCGCAGTTATGGTCATTAAGCAAGGACTACTTGTTGTAAAAACAACAATTATATGGAAGCAAAATCCTGATTAATTTCCTTTCTTTTTGCAGAATTCAACAGTGACAATAGAGGAATTTCATTGCAAGCTTCAGGAGGCAACTAATTTTCCTTTGCGTCCATTTGTAATTCCATTCTTAAAGGTGATTATTGCACTCTGCTGATAAGATAGTTTTATTTCTTTGAGTAATAAGGAGAAAAAGACTTCGTACCACATTAGAATGGTTTTATAATATCTCCCAAAAGATATTAATGTATAGTAGTATCTTGCGCTGTGCTTGTGGGTCTTCCTTCTCTTATCCCTTCCCCCTTCAGAAGATGGGAATTGAGATAATATACACACAATATCTTACTGTCATGGACAAAATCTGTTTTAACAAGAAAAACAGAAAATGTTTGTGAAAACTAATTTGTTTGTAGCAAATCAAAACATAAGCTAAATAATTTATATTGTAATACCTTATATATGTTGCTATGGCTGAATTTAGTGTTCCCCTAAGCTTTGTTGTTGCTTGACTTGAGAAGATTTGAAATTGCAGAGATAATAAAAAGAATTCTTTTTCTCTTTGCCTTAATTTTATACAATGAAAACCAAAACAAAATATGTCCTCTGGATATCCATTGATGCTAAAATGATAGAAGAGTGCTTTTTGCTCTGAGCCTGATTTTGTTTAGCTTAGTCAAAATCATTGGATGATTATAGGAGAAGTGTAAGCTAAATGTGTTAGACTGCTATAAATCATAATCCTCATTTGTTCTAATGCGTCATAAAAACTAGTGTTACAGAACAAGCACATGCAGAGATTGGATGGAGGTTAATTTTTTTAAAAAAACTGATAATTAAAGAAGTGAGAACTCCCCAGAAAGACTGATTAGAAAATATAACCTGGAAGTCAGTTTCTCTAGACCAATAATACGAGGACCAAATAATTGATTTAATTAAATCATTGAGGTTTGTAAGTAAACGAGAGAAACATATGCAATAGCAACTGGTAGTTGTGGATGATTGTCAGAGTTTGGCTTGAGTTTCATTTGACCTATGTTTTAAAGCAGCTGTAAGAAGAGTTTTGACTGTATGAACACAAGAATTCAGGAACCCATTTTTTAATCTTCCCCATTAATGCCAAGTAATAGATTGTGCCCAGACCAGAAAGCAGATTATGTATCTACTTCTTACCTGCAATATCTCACCTGGTGTCACTTCCTTATCTTGGTTAAGGAGTGGCCACTGCAAATGTTTTCCTTCTTTTTCCAAAGTACAGATGCTTCCTCTGAGGACTGTCAGAGTGTGACTTGAGTTTGCCTCCTGTAATCTGAGTATTACTGCATGCTCAGTACCCATTTGGGGCCTGGTTCCTTACTTGTTCCCACATTGTTCCCACTTCTTTAATAGGATCATGGCTGATCCTATCATTTTTCTGGCACATTTCTCTTTATTGAAGGGAAGCAGAAAAGGAAATCAAGCTGAAATTCTGCCTTTTCTTGTATCTGACAAGGTTGCTCATTGGAGCTGTTCTGTCGTCTGTCTCCTCTCTCAGAGGGACTGAACATCTTGTTTATTTTTCTATAGAACCTCTTTAGCCTCTTTCTCCAAAATGGTGATGTCTGGAGCAGGACGACTGCTAGTTTCCACTCAGTTGATGACAAGTGTATCTGTGCTAGTGGAGGCCACATTATTTAGTCATATTAGTCCTTAGGAAGGGTCATACCATTTGCAGTTGAATGGTATTTGTATGGCGAGAACCTCTGTTTCAAACACATGGCCTGCTACTTTAATAAAGAGTAACATCAACTCCTCCACAGCTTCTGAACCTAAACGGGTAACTGTAACACTGTTTTGCAGGCCAACCTTCCACTTCTTCAGAGGGAATTGCTGCACTGTGCTCGAGCAGCCAAGCAAACCCCTTCCCAGTACTTGGCCCAACATGAGCATATTCTGCTAAATACAAACACGGCATCCCCAGCTGACTCTTCGGAATTGCTAATGGAAGTAAATGGAAATGGAAAGAGGCATAGTCCAGACAGGTAAGAAGGTTCAAATAGCTCAGCAATCTGCCATTTGAGATACAGAGGTTCTCTGTGACATCGTCCTTATGCCTTCTTTGGGAAATTTGCTCCATGGCCTGTCTTAAAGCTTGTGGCAGTATGTTTAGAAATCCAGTACTTGCCCAGGAGGGACTCAAACCAGCTATCCTCCACCCCTTTCTGTTACATTTTCCAGGCAATATGACAGAGTAAGGAAGGAAAAATAGTGGAAAGAAAAAAAAATGCTTAAAGTTTAGTAAGAGTTGGGAATGAAGAACTGAGTTAATGTCCCAATGAGAGAACAGGATTTATAAGATGGGAAAGGTGGAACTGAGTGTGTATTCAGAAGTTATGAACTAAAGCCTATAGAGCAAAAAAAGAGAGATAGAGAGAAATCCAAGTGCCAGAGGAAAATTTTTGTTTATCTGGCCCAATGTGTTTTAGATAGGTATCTTTTTTTAGCTAGATTAACACAGGCCCATACAGTCATGTGAAAAAGAAAGCGCACTATCTTTGAGTTCTATGGTTTTACGTATCAGGACATAATAAAAACCATCTGGTCCTTAGCAGGTCTTAAAATTAGGTAAATACAACCTCAGATGAACCACAACACATGACATATTACACCGTGTCATTATGTAAGGAAGTTCATAAAAATGAAGTAATTGGGCTTTGCATTGGCTTTACACACCTTAAGAATGATTGAAAATGCTGAACACCCTTGACTCTTATTTATTTTATTTTATTTATTTTATATCCCACCTTTATTATTTTTATAAATAACTCAAGGCAACGAACATATTTAATACTCCTTCCTCTTCCTATTTTCCCCACAACAACCCTATGAGGTGAGTTGGGCTGAGAGAGAATGATTGGCCCAAGGTCATCCAGCCAGCTTTCATGCCTAAGGCAGGACTGGAACTCACAGTCTCCTGGTTTCTAGCCCAGCTCCTTAACCACTAGACCAAACTGGCTTTGTCTGTATGCTATCATGATATTACTAGTGCAGTGTTTTTCAAACTTGGCCACTTTAAGATGTGGGGACTTCAACTCCCAGAATTCCCCAACCAGCATGCTACCTGGGGAATTCTGGGAGTTGAAGTCCCCACATCTTAAAGTGGCTAAGTTTGAAAAACACTGCACTAGGACACCCAATAAATAAAGCTGTATTTGTAGCAGGATTTTTCATGTACGTCATCAATATGTGGGAACCTGTTTTCTTTTTTACTGAGCTCATGCCTTGTTTCTAGTTTTCTTGCTTGTGTCACAGGCAATATATGAACCTCTCCAAATGGATAGAATAATATAATCATAACGTGAATGCTAATGGACATCTTTCTTGCTTGCTTCGCTTACAGAAGGGAAGAAAATAACTTTGACCGAGAGCCGATCCCATCAGAGCCTCCTGCCAAAAGGGTTTGCACCATTAGCCCAGCACCTCGGCACAGTCCATCCCTGATGTTGCCTGTCATAAACCCAGCTGGGCAATTTCACCCTACACCTCCCCCACTCCAGCATTACACTCTAGAAGACATTGCAACCTCCCATTTATACAGAGATCCAAGCAAGATGTTGGAACACAGGGATTTGCGAGAAAGACATAGCATAGGTAATGAGGTGATGTCCTATGAGACAGATGAGCCTATTTTTCATTTGCTTTTATTGATCTTATAGATGCCTGAAGCTTTGTAAATCCAATATGTATTTATGTATTCTAAATATCAATATGTGCTGATAGAAATAATTGCTTCCACCCCTTCCTCCCTTATTTGCATCACACTGTCAGGCTTCTATACTATACAATATTCAGATTATGGTATTTTCTTACTTTTCGTAGCAGGATTAAATGGAGGCTACCAGGATGAACTAGTGGATCATCGCCTAACAGAGAGGGAATGGGCTGATGAATGGAAGCATCTTGATCACGTAAGAGCCTGGGGTGAAAAAAGCAGTGTAAAAATATGGCTTTCCTGCTCCTCGTCTAAGCATGGGCTTCATAATATATTCTATTAAATCAAAATTATGTACATAGGAAGCAATCTTATAATAACTCCAAACTGGAGACCCAGTTCGGTCTGGTGGTTAAGGCAAGGGGCTAGAAACCAGGAGACTGTGAGTTCTAGTCCCGCCTTAGGCATGAAAGCCGACTGGGTGACCTTGGGCCAGTCACTCTCTCTCAGCCCAGCTCACCTCACAGGGTTGTTGTGGGGAAAATAGGAGGAAGACGGAGTATTTGATATGTTCGCCACCTTGAGTCATTTATAAAAATAATAAAGGCGGGATAAAAATTAAATAAACTAACTCAGGGTGTTTGTCCAGGTAGACTGATAATTTCTGGCAGCAGTTCTTCAGCATTTTGGGCAGAGGTCCACCTTATCACTTTCTACTTGACCCTTTCATTTGGAGAATCCAGGAGTTAAATCTGGACTTTTGGCATACAAAGCATTTGTTGTACCATTGAGTTGTGGCTCTATGTGTATGCACACAGCCAAATGCATGTCTGTATGATTAGGTGATTGTTCAGTCTAGAGAGGATTTAACTTAGTAGTAGAACACGTGCCGTGCATAAACATGGTTCCAAATTTGACTCCTCCAATGCTGAGTAGCTATGCAGGGGGAAAACACATTCACATGCCTTCCTGAAACCTTGAGAGGGCCACTGCCAGTTAAGTAGATAGCAGTGGATTCAATGAATAATTTGTTTGACTTGGTTATAAAGATGCTTCAAATGTGTGATTTTCTTTGCAAAGTTTGTTTACTGTTTTCTACAGGGCATTTTTTTTAGATTCTTTTTATCCTGCCTTTATTATTTTTATAAATAACTCAAGGCGGGGAACATACCTAATACTCCTTCCTCCTCCTCTTTTCCCCACAACAACAACCCTGTGAGGTGGGTTGGGCTGAGAGTGTGTGACTGGCCCAAGGTCACCCAGCCAGCTTTTGTGCCTAAGGCGGGACTAGAACTCACGGTCTCCGGGTTTCTAGCCCGTTGCCTTAACCACCAGACCAAATTAGAATGGTGTTACATAGAGGAAAACAATCTCAGACATGTTGCTTTTCAAAGATGTGGTTGGAGCTGAAACCCTTCAGTAAGGCACAACATTTTCTTCTCAACAAGAGACTTGATTTCACCGTTGCATTTGGGAAAAGTTGCAAGGGAAATGAGCTTAAGAGATAAAATAGACAATATTTTGCCCAGTAAACCGTTTTTAAAATTGCTTTCTTTAATCAGTTATTTTATATTGAGTAAAAATTGTAAGCTGAGACTAAACTGCCCTAGTGTTACCTGATAATTTGTAGAAGCCTGGAGAATTTAGTGTTTATCTGTGCAGCAGGAACATGCAGTGTCCCTACTATTCAGCACATGTAGCCTTCATGCAAAAACAGCGCTAAAACAATATACATCTAATCAGTATCCATGTGAAACTTGCAGCTGCTTCCATAGATTTTGAGTTCAAAGGCTGCACACTAGAATTCCTAGATCAGTGTTTCTTAAAGTGTGGTTCTAGGAGCCCTTGGGGTCCCCCAAGACCCTCTCAGGGGTCTGTGAAATCAAAATTATTTGCCAGTTTATGTTGAAAAATAATACAATATTAAAATCCCATCAAACAATCATAAGAAGCGGTAGTGGCAGCAACTTTTAATTTTTAATACAGTAAATATCCATAAATATAACCCATACAAACAAAAGCTCTTTTGAGGTCCTCCACAGTGTTTAAGGAGTGGGAAGGAGTTCTGAGAGAAAAAAGTATCCTAGGTATTACCTTGCTTATATTCTGAATCTGTACCTATCTTATAGATGAGATCCTCGTTTTTAGCACCATTTACTTTTATACAAATTGTAAACTGATACTGGGAAATAGCTCATCAGGTATTCCAGAATCTGTTTCTACAGGATAGATCGGTTACAGAAAAGTGTAAGAAAAAGTCTTACGTAGGCAGCCGTGCAGGAAAACTGCACCTACTGTCCTTTGAGAAGCCTGTGTGTTTCAAAATGTGCTATACTTTTCCCTCTTGAAGGCACTGAACTGCATTATGGAGATGGTAGAAAAGACCAGGCGTTCCATGGCTGTCCTCCGCCGTTGTCAAGAGGCTGATAGGGAAGAGCTCAATTACTGGAAAAGGCGATGCAGTGAGCCCACCGAGCCACGGAAAGGAGGGAGCGATATAACTGTGCGGCAGCATAGTCCTGGGAGCTCAGACTCCATCAGCAGTGGTATGCTCTGGGGCCCTGTATTTAAGGTGGCTTTGTGTTAGTATACTCCAGGTCAGTGTTTCTCAACCATGGCAACTTTAGGATGTGTGGATTTCAACTCCCAGAATTCCCCAGCCAGTTGCTGAAGTTGAGAAACACTGTTCTAATCAAACATGGCAGGACTAACCTTGGGCACTTTTCTGAAACTTTTAAAGCCACAACAACATCTGTGGCCACCTTTTAAAATTACCTACATCAGTGTTTCTCAACCTTGGCAACTTTAAGATGAGTGGACTTCAACTCCCAGAATTCCCCAGCCAGCATGGGAGGGTGAGAAACATTGATCTAGATTTTTGCCTGAAAATGGAATTTTGGACAAAAAGAATGAAGAAAAAAATAATTTTCATTGCTTTACACTGCTCCATCTGTAAACTGAAACACACTTAAGGAGGTTAAAGAGTGCACTGTTATCTTACCAATAAAACAATAACATAAAGTATCTTTGGGCCCCCTGTCTGGAGATTAAAGAGCAGAATTCAAGCTAATGTTGACACGAGTTCATGCAAAAATAATCAGTTTTTCTAAATTCCTTCAGCATTTTGAAGTAGAGTGAAATGTTCTGCACTTTCTTTCCCCTGCTAGGTCAGTAGCATTTTTAGCCTAACAGTGCTTTGTAATCTTTCCCACTGATTTGCTCCACCTTGCTATGAATTAAATCATTAATGTTCTCATGATATTGATGCAAGGTTTGGCTTCAGTCTGACTTTCCCAAATGCAAATGGAAATTAGCCCAGGGGATTGAATCCAGAACTGACATCTACAAAAGTCTTTTGATAGTTTAAACCTTCAGAATCATAAAGCAGATAAAGTTGGAAAGTTTAGGATATCACTTGATATTTTGTGATGGACACAATACCTAATTTATTTGTAACATTTGCATTTGATTCTTCATCTGAAAGGATTTTTAAAGTGACTTGCACACACTCAGTGCCAGAGCTTACAATCTAAAAGACAAGATGCAGCAGGGGAGGGAAACAGTTAGCCTCAGAGGAAGTTGTGATAGGAAGCAGCTCTCATCCATCAGCCTCATTGGGAGACCAGCTTTATTGAATTCTTTCTCTCGCTGAATTGTTTCCAGCTGGTCATTTCTTTGGGTTGAGTATTTAGTTTATGTATTGGTGCCTGAACTTGCATGTTGCAGCCAGATTGGGGAAAAAATGTGTTTCATATTCCAAGCCACTTCTTGGCCTTAGATTCAGAGTAAATTTTCCAATGATAGAAATGAAAATTCTGTTTTTTTTCTTGCCTGTTTAAAATAACACTTAATTCTGTTAGCTGCCTTGAATATTCCCCAGAGCAGAAAGATAGGATATACATTGAATAAATAAATAGTCAACCAAGTTGGGCTTGCAATATAATGTTTTGCATTGGGCTTCTAGGTTTCTCAATAATTAGCTATAACCATTTTCAAGATGCTCCATTCCATTTCCCCTGTGTTTCTGTCCCTCCACCCTGCCAGTACTTGGTCATAATTTTGCTAGCATTGAATTTGGCTGGTGCAAACTTGGGGGTTTCTCTGAGAATTTAAACATTTTGGCTGTGTAAAAATCCACACTCAGAAAATGAGTTTGCTATTAGCATACATATTGAATGCATTCTATATTTGATGAATGGTAATCTGGAGGCCAGAATTTCTCTCAATAGCATCTGTACAGTCCTTGAACAGAATGCATAGGTTTAATTGAACTTTTAAAATGCTTCGCTAAACTAAAAATCCATTCCATTCTTTCTACAGCACTGACCAGCCAAATGCCCCTTTTGATTTTCCTCATAGCATTTAGTAATGTATGTTGTTTCTGAATAAGTACCATTTCTCCTACTTTGGCTAATAAGGATTGATAGGCCTTGAATTCTAATATTTACACAAAAACATCTCCCCAGCACCCTCTTTACTTCACACTATTTCTGAAGCTGGGACTTCTAAACTTGTATTCTACCTTGTTGTAGTGTAAGGAATCCCAGTGACAAGAAACATGGGAGATAAATTAATAGGTGAAGTATGCCTACATCTGGGTTAAACAAAAGCACTATTTTCAGCTTAAAATTATGCAAATCGCACATCTAACTACCATGTTATTTTGGAGTGAGAATATAATCTGTATGAAGCATTGTGAATCTTTCATTTTTCCACTGACTTTAAAATATTAGCTGTCTGAAATTCTTGGAAATACAAGGCACCATTAGCAGGGGTTAATATGTAGCCTGTGATGCTGCAGAATTTAAAGATGGAAATGGATTATACTATGCAATAAATTATGCAGGTCACTAAATTAAAACTGGTCATTTATCATTCTGACATTGTTGAACACTCTTTAACTGCAGTTATCTCTTGGTTTGGTTTAGCAATTAACCCATCCTGCTCTCTTGCTACACAGATGCTGCATATAATTTTTTTTAGCTTGGCAGGGCTACATTTCCATGTTTAATATTGTTGCCATCATTCTTCCTCATGCAGAATCTCAGCGGGAGTTCAGTAGCAGGCCAGGAACAGCTGGTTATGTCACGGAGGAGATATGGAAAAAGGCTGGTAAGTAAGGAAGCCTGTTTCAATAGATTGCTATGGGATGTTATGGGAGATACTTCTGTTCAGAAACATCTGGAGGGTCACAGATTCCTATCACTAACCTAAAGAGAAAATACCTGGAGAGCCAAAGAAAATAAAAAACTCCAAATAAATGGCTGAGGTAGAACTGAATTAGAACAGGTAAGCAGCTGCTCTGAGAAGCTGGCCCGAGATGAGGTCCAATATCCACCCTAGCATATTCAAACTGGAGACTAGCTCAGTAGAAGTGAAGGTGCACAGACCACAAGTACAAGTAATTATCCTAGGCAGTAGGAGGTAATCCTGGTACCTCCTGGTAAATCAACTGTAAACTGTAACATAGATAATTTAGTTATGAATCCTGTAACTGAAGGAGAACCAGGATATTGATTTCTGCTGTGTAGCTTGCAAGCAATAGTAGAAGCATAGAAAAAGCTTGCATTTCGATTTCTGCAAAGATTTTTGGATAGCTTTGGACAATTCAGCATTTTTCAGACAGGATTACTTTCCAGACCTTTTGTAAGCATAGGATGAAGTTTTATGCATTAGTTAATTTATTTGTAACTACCTTCCCTCTCTGATAAGTGAACTGACTCCTCTCCTCGTTCATGTTTGAGGCATTTGTTCTAACTAGTTTGGGCTTAAAACTAATGTATTTATGCTGTGTAGCTTGCAAATTTTGCAGCTCTGGGAAGATGCTGGCTAAGAGCTTACCTGCATTGCCTGTTTGTCTTGTCATCAGAACAGGCTGGCAACTGCTCTTGCAGGATGATGTTGCCCTCTATTCATCCCCACTCTCAATCAAAATGATCTGAGGGTGTCTTTTTCTGCTCCACTTCCAAAGTACACTTCCATGCCACCTTGGGTGCTCTGTTCATTTGGGATAGCATGCTTCCATTTGTTGGAGGTAAACCCAGCAGTTCATCAGCTACTTTGCAGAAGAAAGAATGAATTTGCCTTCAACTGAGTCAGTGCTTACCATTTTTAAAGCTGCCTTTTTACCATAAGTACTATAAAACCACAATAATTCTATGATTATGTGGCTTGCAAACAGAAGGTTGCTGGTTCTATCCTCAGCAGAACTTCTTAATTATTATTTTTCTTTCTCTGAGCTTCCTACCTGCTTTTTAAAAAAAAAAACACTCCTGTTTTACTCATCTTCCAGTAAATGATTGGAAGTGTCTTCTTCACAGTTATACTGTACTTTCTATCATGAAGCTGTTTGATACAATCTTCGTTTTCTTTCAGAAGAAGCTGTGAATGAAGTGAAACGTCAGGCCATGTCTGAAGTCCAAAAAGCAGTAGCAGAGGCTGAGCAGAAGGCATTTGAAATGATTGCAACAGAAAGGGCTAGAATGGAGCAGACCATTGCTGATGCAAAACGCCAGGCTACTGAAGATGCTTTCTTAGTTATTAATGAGCAAGAAGAGTCTACAGAGGTGAGGAGCTAAGCTGAAATATCTGGTGTTTGGGGAGGATGTAGGTAAACTCCTGGGTATCATCTTAAAGATGAGTCCTATTGTGTTGGTTTTTGGGGGGTTGATTGGTTTTTTTTTAATTTCATCATTCCTTTTTTGTTGTTATAGATTAAACTCAGTTGTTTATTACCCTCTATAGTCAAAGCAATGTTTTTGAAGTCTTCTCACCAAGCGATTAATTCAGGTTAACTACTGTTGGTTGGAGGAAGTAGGGAGCAACTTATAGTCCCTGACCCTTCCTCCTCTCACCCACTTTTGGGGGTGGGTATGGTGACATTATTTCCTTCTATTTTAGAGCAGAAAACACTGGGGAAAATGTAATGTTAAGAATTTGAAAAGAACCTGAAAGCTCCTCTCAATATATTTAGGGGAAAACTTAAGCATCAACTATGTGCATGATGTGGCCCACTGATTGCAAAGCTCCCCCCTTTTAAATGTGGCTGCCAGAGATCAAAAGGTTGTGCATTCTTCATCTAACTGATAGCAGTACATCAACCTTCTATCTTGCTGATCTTCATTGCATGGGATAAATTGCACAGGAATCTATGTCAGCAGTAACCTTAGAGAGATTCCCAGTTCTACCAGGCATTGCCTAAAGATCCTCACAACAGAATGTTGGTGGCTGATGAAATGCAGATGAATGAAAATAAGATCTAGGGTGGAATGATGTGGCTCTGATGGATCAGTTCCAGGAAGCAGTTGTAGATGGAGTCCTGGATGAGATAGCCTGAGTAGTGTCCTTTCTCCCTGCAAAACCTGATCTATCTATGCCTGTGTATCGATGGACACCTTGGAAAACTGTTGAGGCTCATTCCATCGAGCCCCAGCTTGAGTACAACCTCCCTTGATATCCCAAATGCAGAGACTTACAGTCCCATTTCTTCAGTCTGCAGATTCCATGCAAATAGGTGGAACCAGAATTCATTCACCTCCAGAAGAAAAGGCTAAATGCAGGAACCCTGGGGCATGTTTCTACTGTGGGAGCCAAGGATTGTAGCATGCTCAGCCAAGAAATTGCAAACACCCCAAGCTGGCCATACCCAATCTAAAAGGGCTCTGCGATTTACTCATGAGTAAAACAACCATTCAGCTAGCCTTAGTACCCACTACAGTAGCTAGCCAGCACTTGATCTGGCCTGTAAAAATCCATTTCTTTGGTCATCTAGCTCTACAGTCACAGTCTGTGATTGATTCTGGTCCCAGTCTGCAGAGGCTGACAAGATTCCCAGATGTTCTATCAGCCTTGTGTGCCTCTAGAAACAATTGATGGAAGACCGGCTATCTGGACATGTAGTCTAGACTGCTGATTCAATGGAGTTAGAAAGGCATGCGGAGCAACTAAAATTCTACCTGGCCTTTGCCCCTCATTTCCCAGTAATTCTGAGTGTTTCATGGCTCCATCACCATGACCCTCAAATCATTTGGTCAAAAGGAATTGTATGTTTTAATATGCCCAAGTGTGAGAAGCATTTCCCATCTAATCATTTTTGAAGATCTAGCAACCAAAGTAGGCAATGAGAATGTGATCATCCTTTCAGATAAGTATGCAGATGTTTTCATTGAACAGGATCAGATACCATCACATCATCCCTGTAACTCTGTAATCTCATTTATGGAAACATAAATGGGTGCTGGTTGATAATCCTAACTGTGATTGTGGGAACATCCCGCAAACTTGACATCACATCGTGATGGAATGTTCCCTGGCTCCTGCAAGAACTACATCATCTCGAGGGTACTCCTGTCCAATGGCTAAACGATCTAGATATCCGGCCATAGGCTTAGTTACTTTAGTAACTGCTCATACATAACTTAAATTTATTCATAATTTTATTCATCATTTGTACTGCATGTTTTTAAAATAATTTATTGTCCCAATGTCCTATATGTTATACACTTTTATATATTGTTTTTGTGATTTTTATGCAGCAATGCTGCATTCTGCTATGCCATATGAAATAAATAAATAAATCTCTGTAACTATCCTATTGACCTGGTCCTTGGAGCCAAAGTCCCAGTGGGGCACATCCACTCACTTTCAGAACCTAACTTTGCAGGTTCTGCAAGAGGGATGCATTCATCCTTCCATTTCATCCATAGCCATTCCTGTATTTTTGTCAAGGTTTTACCACGACTACCAGGTCTCAAGCAGACCTCTATCTGAAATCAGTACCCTCTGCTCTTGACCTCAGAACTCTTGGAATGTCTGAGGAAGATCTGAATTATTACAGACTCAGTCTCAGAGGAGCCTACAACTTGGACAGATCCAAGAGGACAGTGAATGGAAAACTTTTTTTTTTGCGCCTGGGACAGCCATTTTGAATATATACTGTAATGCCATTTGGGTTGCAATGCCTCATAGTATTGCAGGACAGGGGTAATGACATAACCCAATTTGTCATACTTAGATAACATCCTGATTTATTCATCTTGCACCATATTAGGGTAGTTCTGCAATATCTCAGAGTACATTTTCCAGGGGAGAAAACGTTACTTTGATGCCAGATCTACTATTGCAAGAAATACTGTTAGTTATCAGAAGCTGGCTATGAAACTGGCATCACAGAACAGCAACAGTTGGAGATGCTTTGTCACAACAGCCTTCCCTCCCCACACTCACATGCCTTATATTAGTTTTCTGTCATGTACGCAAAGATATAGCAGACTAACCTTCTTGCTTTGTATCTGTGCCCAGTTATTCCTGGAGTATTCTGGGCAGCCTTTTGCTGTCTGTAGCCATACATAACAAAACCTGTTGTGCATTGGGGAGATTGCATTCTCAAAGTCAATTTAAATAAATACAATTCCAGCAGTTATTTCTTTGCACCCTGAATGATTCCATTCATTTACCATTGTTGAAGTCCACCTGATAAAGGAAAATTTGCTCTTCAAAAACATGCTATTTGAGCCTGTTACATGGCACACTCTTTGAGAGCTGCTAGTTAAGTTGTCGCTCTTATATTTGTGCCAAGGGAAGCCTTGTATGGATTGCAATGAATACCTTCATAGAAATGTAAATTCATAAACCTATGAACGTATCCTATTATGATAGTTACAGCTGATGTCATTATAGCTAGGCTGCGTAGAATTTGGCAAACTGTTCCATGTTACTGTGGATAGCATTTGAATTTAATTAGAAAAGGAGTTTTCTTATGAGCAGTATTGAAGCACTATCTCAATAGCACCTCCCTAAAGGCCTTTTTTCCTTCTTGAAATAATAAACCAATTTCAAACTGTTTATTGGGTAGTATATTTCAAAGAGAAGTTTGTTCTTTGTTTTTTCAGAGCTGCTGGAATTGTGGCCGCAAAGCCAGCGAGACATGCAGTGGATGTAACATTGCTCGTTATTGTGGCTCCTTCTGCCAGCACAAAGATTGGGAGAGACACCATCGAATCTGTGGGCAAGGCCTGCACAGTCAAGTTAAGCCAGTGTCCTTATCAGCCAGTCGGTCTTCGGCAGCCACCCTCAATGTAGTTGATGGAATAGCAAGTCCAGCTCTAGAAAAAACATCCGCAACCACTTCTCGATCCTCCACTCCAGCCTCTGTAACAGCAGTAGATACAAATGCACTCTAAAAGGGAATGCTGCATTCAATACGTTTTTGTTTGTTTCTTTTTACATTGGAAAAGAAAAATCTCAATATCAATTTATCAAAAATTTGTATTCCGGCATTTTGGCATTTGTTGGGGAGAGGAGTATTTTCCACATCATTAAAATGGCATTTTTAGAAACCTATTTTAGCCGTTCATGTTGAGATCTCAGAATGGACTTACTGGTTTCCTGGAATACAGAGGACCTTGTTTTAACTGAACTTTCTCAAAAGATACACTATATTGTTATCAGTTTAAGCTTCTAACGCGGTATCCCCCCAAAGGGTCAGACATGACCCAGTGCTTGCACAGGGGACCTTTCACCATTTTCCCCCTCCAACTAGGAGATTGTTCTCTCTATCATAAAGCAGAGCTGCTTGGAAAGCCTTTTCTCTCAGTTTAATATTCCCATTCTTCCTCTGTACAATCTGAACAATTGGGTTTCCACCACCACCCCCTTTGCTCTTTGAGTACCTCTAGGCTTTTTACATATTGTGACAGAGGAAGTAGACCATTTTTAGAATCATTCTCAGGCAAAATTATGTAAATAAAATATAATACAGGCAGTAGTCTAGTTGTTACTTTCACCCTTCCTCCTATAGCATCTAAGCCTTTTTTGTTCTCGTTTTCATGTTTTCCATCATTCCTGAAATGGACACATGAAGGTGGGACAGAAGGATGCTGTTTCATGTGTTGTAAAAGGGACTAAAATGTCTTCATATAATGACTCATTGGCCTTTTCGCTTGACCAGTTTTGGTATCTTATGGATACAGAGCAGACCGTATGAATTGGTCTGTGGGCCTAAATAGATTGAAATGTTCTGTCCAAAGATTTTTGCATAACATCTTATTGGCTCTTTTCTCAAATAAGATTGGTTTATTTTGTTGTTCCAACTCTGTCACACACTCTCATCTTCTCTGAATAAATGTTGTTGGCTTTATATATTTTGTTTTTAAAATGCATTAGTGAATAAATTAACTGGCACACGCCGTGTATGATTCAAACGTATCAGATATAGCTTAGTCCAGGCTTTCATGATCTGGTATCCTCCAGGTACATTGGTTTTCAGTACTCATAATTCCCCAGACTAGATAGCCAGTGACTTAACTGTCTGTGGGATTTATGGGACTTGAGGTCCAAAGCCTGTGGAGGGTGTTGTGTTGGAGAAGATACGGCTATTATCTCAGAACATGTTGGTTAAATTAAAGAAGGTTCAGGTCATGTGTAATAACTTTCATGAACAGACAAGGCTAATGAAATTCATTCTCTCTTTCTGTAAGCAATGTATAGTTTTAAAATTGTTGACTCTAACTAAGGATGTCATGCATTAAAATACTGTGGCATCTTTCCAAAACATTTCACTAAGTCTATAGGTTCCAAGATCTACCCACTGTGTTTTTACAATGTATCTAGTTCTTTTGCTGCATTTAAGAAGGATTTTTGCGATTTCCATCTTAAACGTACCAGATTGATCTTCATTGGTCATAAAGACCAGATCAAGGTTAGGCAGTAGGCAACTGTAACCACAGACAGAAACTGAGCTTTGGTAGCTTTAAGATTCAAGTTCCTAGAGGGCTGGAGTTGATGAAATGTGGAGATAGTTGAACCAAGTTACCTTCTTGCAATCCAAATCATTACCCCTAATATACACGGCTGCTTTTTGCTAACACTAACAGCAAAAATCATTGGGAGATACATTTACGCATCTAGTTCAAATCTCAGAGGAGTGGCTTTACTTTTGAAAGGTTATCAGAGTTTATTCAGGTTCGTGTTGTAAGAACAAATCTAGTTCTCTGATTCTAATCCTGCCTGTGGTTTACCACAAACATCTGTTTTGCCTTATTCAGATATGGCAGTGTGTCTTGCTGTTAAATTGAGAGAGTTAATAGAAAGTTCAGAAAGTTCAGAGGAAGAAGGCGTCCGTATGTAAGTAAAGGCTTTATTCATATGATGCCAAAATCCCATGGTTTGGTGTTACGTCTGAACTAACTCATTGTAGCAAAATAGTTTTCAGGGTGTGTTAGATATTCTAAAGTATTACTTGGTGCTGCTTTGATTTTTGCAGATTCCTGCGTTGCATATTTCCATTAATTCATGCACATAGCTTGGAGAAAAACACTTGATTTACACCTGGGACTCATCCTTCAGTGATGATTTACCAAAGAGGGACATTTTAAATTCACACTGTTTAATAAGAATGAAAATCCAAGGTCATGATTTTACATGTGTGCATAAATACATTTTTAGTGTTCATTTTAAGAAAAGGTTTGTAGTGCTCCAAGGAACTATCAAGTTTGATCTCTGAACTGTTCCGAAGGTTTTGCAGCAAATGTGAAGATACAAATTAAAGCTGTGGTGCTAACATTACTTACCTGTTCCTAAACTGAATTGCCACCTGATTCTCTCCATAGAACAGAATGAGACAAGATCAGCTCCAAAGAAAAGTATGAACATTGTGTGTGTGTGTGTGTGTGTGTCAGAGAGAGACTATATGTGTGAGAGAGGAAACATACATTGGCATTCTAAGATTATATGTAAATAGACAGTCTTCCATAATTTAACATGCAACTACAATGGCTTGCTGTGTATTAAGTGAAAAATACATTAATGTACATAAGTTACATATTACCAGTCATAATTTTAAAATGATTTTTGAAAATGGAAATGAAAGATGTGAAATGCTACTATGGGAATACTTCGTGGATTCTGTTTTCTATATATTTTTGTCATTTGATTCTATATTAGGAATTTTTGTTACCAATTTCATGTGCATAACTTATTTAATGTACTGTATAAAAGAACCCAAACTGTTACAGATGTATTTAGTTTGTTCTACTCACAGTAGTCAATAAAGACTATATTCACCTAATAATACCTTGTCTTACCTTGTTTTGTAGAATATAATTTCAGCTAAAGGCTGGATTGACACATCATTATTATTATATTATATCCCACTTTTTCTTTAGGAGGTCAAGGTAAGTTACATGAGGATCTTCTTTTGTTTCATCCCCATAAACACCCTGTAAGGTAGATTGAGCAGAGAATGGTCTAAAATCTCTCAATTTCCATTGTTGAAGCTGGATTTGAACTTGAGTCTCTCTGATATTATTTCACACCTTCACCACTATGACCCAGTGGCACTTCTTAAGCAGTAGATATGGCTTGGTTTTATATCAGCATGTTGTGTGAATCCAGTCATTGTGGTTTGTAAACCATGCTTAGGGCTTAGCAAATTGTGTGAACTAAGCCACAATGGATTCAACAAACCAGGATTTTAAAAAATTCAGTACGATCTGAACCCAACCCGTAACAACTAGTTATGTGATTCTGTGTGCAAAAAATGTAGTGTATGACTGTAATGCAGACAGAAGTCAGTCTGACATGATTAATGTCTGAAAGCAAGCTTAATTGCTGTTATGCTTTCCGAGCCATGTTTGAAAGGATACCGTATGATGTCTTGGTAAATCAGGAAGAACAAGAGTGGAAATATCCAGTAACAGAATTTAAACACTGTGTAGCAAACCTTCAGTAAAATGTGAAAAGTAGCAGAATAAGATATTTGAAAGAGAGATGGAAATGTATTTAATGTGTTGCTTTAAAATTGAAATATAACCGTAGTTAAAACATCCCCTGATTTATGTCTATAACTGATTGCAGACATTTTGAATAGACTCATAATTAAGAAATTAGCATTGGAACAACTTTAGATAAGTGTAATACTGATTCTAAAATAATACATATGTAAATCAAGACTTCAAGCAAAACAGTACTTGCATATATTTGAGTAGACATTTTATACATCCTTTGTAGAAAACAGATTAATTGAATGACATTATGGCTTCATCATGGATAGACTATATGATTTAATTGCCTGAGTATAGTGTTATGGTATGCCTTCAATATCAATAAAATGTTTTGTTGCACATGTTATTTGACAATTTTTCAGGAATCTTTAAGTGAGCATGGATATGAAAGAAAGCATGTAAATTGCCTGATTTAACATCAATTTGCATAATTCAGTAGTCCAAGATTATTTAAAAAGTCTTGAAGTAATCTGTTAAAAGCTCAGAATTAGGCAACTTTTTTTTTTGATCCAGTGGCACATTTGAAATTTGGAAAGTTATCATGGGTGCTTTTACAAAATAACTATTGTGCATGTGTTCAGCGAGAGAACCCTTGTTAATGGAAGACAAACTGAAATTAGCAACCCCTTCTAACTTCTACCATCTCAGGTTACGTTGTTCTTTTCTGGATAGGTGGTCAAGCAAAACTTGAGAGAGCATTTGCAACATGCAGCTCCCATGTAATTTTTGTTTCAATAAATTTTTGTTTTAATAACTTGAGCAGGGAATGGATCACAGTGCCAAGGGAAGTAACTATGGGCATATTAGTGCCCTGGAAACCACATGCGTATTCCTGTCCTAGACTGTGAAGGGTAGGAAGGCCCAGAATCCCTTTAGTCTTGAGCAATAATCAGTGGCATTGATAAAAAATGTTATATGCTGCCAGCTGTGGGAACCTTCCAGAGGTGTTGGAGATTTACCTTTCAAAGTTACCAGACAGCAGTGCAATTCCCAGAATTCATTACTACTTGTATTACCTCCTGTGAATTCTGGGAATTGAAGTCCCAGCACTTTTGCATGGCACCAAACTCCAGAAGGCAGGGAAGATCTCACTGGCAATCTCCAATATTCCATGATTAATGTTTGAGATCAGTAGAAGAAAGACTGGAAATAAAATTAGCTGCGTATACCATACTGTATATAGTCCAGAGTATGCCATTCCATAAAGTACATTAAAGTGCTCAGAAAAGAGCACATACACTGAAGGAGTTCAGTGTCTTCAGTCCATTCAGTCCAAACAATTGTAGCTTTCATCTTAAGTGAAAAAGAAAGGGCACAATGGAGAAGTAACGTTTGTAAATGCATAGATGGCAAAGAAGTCTTACAGAAATCAGAATGTTCTATAGATGCATAGATAAACCGTTTCACATACACAAAAATAGACAGACATCACCGCTGTTGTCATCAGCTGAAAATGTTTTGGCAAACCTGCTTTTTTGGGGGGGGCTAAGATAGCTTAGCCAAAAGCATATTCATGGCCATTTCTCGTAGAACGTGCTTATCAGCTGGTTTTAACCATAAATGGAAGTTTTGTGTTTCAGTGATGCCTGCTTTCACATATAAGATGTGGCAGGAAAAGAATCCCATAATGAATTAAGGCCAAAGGCATCTGCACAAGGGGCAAGTAAAGTATGCTGTGATACAACAACCCCGTCCCCCCACCCGCAACCTGTAACTGATGTAACACAAATACAAAAAGGTTAAGCTTGAGTAATGACATCACAACACACATTTCATCATGTTGGCATCATTGCGGTTAGGATCAGATGACTATGATTAAGGCCACTGTTACCTGTATACTGTCTGATTTTTAGAAGCATCTGAATCACCCCAGTCAGAATCAGATGTCAGAACAGCTTAATCCTTGGTCTGATCCAAAAAGCTCTTTCCCATCATTATTGAAAGAGAGAACCCTCTACGCTGAACAAAATGCGTGATACTATAACAATACTTAGGTTCTCAGCATCATCTGAAAACACTTTGCATTTGTAATATGCCAAAATCCAGACAGACTCTGGCTTTCCACCTGAGCCCCTCTTCTGTCTGTCTAGCTAGTGGATTTATTTTTGGTCCATGAAGATAAGGTACCTAAGAAACTTTTGAACAAAAACCTTTGTCCACCTCTAAGTCATAATCAGGACCATATCCCATTTATACCACGGTGTGGCGTTGGAAGTCCATCTTGGAGGAACCCTCAGGGCGTTTCTTTGTTAGATAATTATTTCTCTTTCGCCCTGAGTGTGTGCTTAATTCCCATACATCTTGATAGCTCAGACAAAAGCCAAAATGACATCTCCTGACTAAAAGAATTGTTTTCAGCATCTCAAACTTGCATTGTGAAATGTAGAACTTCACATGCAGCAGACTATGTATTTAGAATCTGATTGGAAAAAGTTAAAATGTTTAGAAGTTGAAATATTACTAATTTAATAATCTCTATATTGGTATATATATATAACTCAGAAAGATTTTTACAGCAGGAAGAAACCAATGGATTTTTAAAAATTCCAATAGCATGAAAAAGTTCCCTTAAATATAAAGCAGGGAGCCTAATTAAACACTAAGCAGGACATCATCTTTGAAGTATGCATTCTCATTTCATTTTTAAAAGCTTTTGTTGCCATCTGAGATTTTTCAGAAAACTTGCCTGGTAAAAACTATAGAGATTCAATAAACTGCTGGCTTCATTTCCTCAATAATCTGCAGCCCCCTTAAGCATGCATTTGTTAATGACTATTCATTAATTTGCTGATTGCTAAATATTTGTTATTACTGTTAATTAGTAGAATTTCAGTAGAGCCTGGAGACCACTCAAAGAGATCCAAGCTTTCCATAGTTTTAAACTGCAGATGAAGAAAGATAGTTAGCAAATTATGATTAAACCTTTTGTTCTAGTGATCGCATATTATGAACTTCAACACAGCAAAGTTAAAAAAGAAGAGCAATTATGGAATACTCTGTTCTCTGCTCTTTTCTCTTATTAAATACCTTAAAAGCTTGAGAAATTTAGGAATTATTGTTATTGTGACACATTTAAATAATGAAGGTTAAAACTTGTCAGGCCCAACCAATAAATTTTAGAAACCTCACTGACAAACTGATATTGCATATCCCATTAATCTATGGTTTGCTTAACCATGACTTGTAGACTAAGCCATACCTGGTTAACATAATTCACTAAGCCAAAATCATGGCTTCTAATGCACAGTAAGTAGGTTCGCATGACACAAGACAACCCAATCGAACCCCAGCATAGCTTAGTGCAATATGCTAATCCAGTGCTGAAAGCAAAATGATTGATTACAATTGATTACATGCCATCAACTCTTAGTGACCACACTGATAGATTTTCTCCATGATGATCTGTCCCTAACCTGGTCCTTCAGCTCTTCCAACAGCACCCCCATTGCCACTGTAACTGAGTTTATCCACCTTGCTGCTGGTCATTCTCTTCTCTTTCCTCCCATCTTTCCCAGCATTACAGTCTTCTCAAGGGAGCTGGGTCTTTGCATAATGTGTCCAAAGTAAGATAATTTGAGCCTGGTCATTTGGTCCTAGTGTAAGAACTCTGGGTTGATTTGTTCGATGACCAATTAGTTTGTTTTCTTGACTGTCCACAGTATTCTCAGGTGTCTTCTCCAACCCCAAAGTTCAAAAACATCAATATTCTTCCCATCTTGCTTCCTACATGAAATAACATAGATAAGAGGACTGCCCCCTTTGGGAAGTTATAGTTATATAAAATACAAGTGATAATAGAGGAAGAAAATAATAATTTGGCTTCAAAACTTTTTTTTCAGAATAGGAATAATGAGCATTAGAGCAATTCTAGGATGGCACTGAATAGTGGGCCACTTCCTTGTAAGACATTTTATTGAGGAGTGTTTTAGAAATGCTGAATTTAGTTGGTTGCAGAAAGCTATGTTGAGTGGTAGTAAAGGGAGGGGGATTACCTTAAGATTTTTTTGAGGTTTATGTATTATTTATTTATTTACCACATTTAACTGTATGTTGGTAGAATGTGGATTTTGGAGAATCTAGTTGAGAGAACTGAACTAACAAATGAAAGTGTAGAACAAGTTGGAAGAGAGGATTAGCATTGGTTTGTCAGTCGATAGTCAAGGAGTTCCATCTGCCCCAGATGGAGTGAGTCTGACTTCAGTCTGAAGAGTGCTAGGAACTGCTTGGCCAGGAGATTTGACCCAGTGGCAGCAGAGCAGTGACAGCTGAGAACTTCGTGAATAATATGGTGGTTGCCATTTTCTGTAGATCAGTGGAGTATTTGGCAGAATGGCCAGTGGAGAACTGAATCAGGAGTTGCTGGTTGGTGGAAATCTTTGGAGGATATTAGCCTCAGATAATGACTTTCACAATTTGATTGCCAGTCTCACAGCCTTTGAGAAGAGTTTGGTACAAGGAAGAGGTTTGTGAAACAGTGACTCTGGTGGAAATGCTGCCTGGGCCACAGATGGAAGGACTTTATATCTGCTATACACATGGCAGAGTTGGGTCCTCCTGGCCCTGACAGAGGGTAATTTGGGAGAAGGGGGCAAAAGTCACCAGGATCCCCTTACCCAGCCGGTCATATGGGGCATTTGGCTGTATGTTTGGCTGTATTGGTTGGGGTGAATGGCACACACACAAAAACTTTACTTTAGGCCAGGGTGTCCAGTACAGAGTTGGGAGTTGGGCAAGTAGCCTGGGTTTCAAAGGTTCAGTTTGAATTGAGGGCCCTTGTTGATGAAAGAGCTTTAGTTGGTTGGTTGGTTTGTTATTTCAATTTATATGGATGCCCATCTCAAATACATGACTCTGGATGGCTAACAGCAATTAAAAACAATATAAAAAACAGAATACAATATAAAAAGCATATAAAAACCATACAACACTGTCTGCAGCTGAGGTATAAAAAACTGCAAACAACAAACAACATAACCACTGTACAGGTGCTACAGTGTCCAAATTACCTCAGTTCCCAATAGATTGGGGCAGTTCAGAATACTTCAGCGAGAGTGCTTAGTTGCAGCCAGCTGCTTCAGGTAGGAGGTGAGGTAGCTGGTAAATGGGCCCTAGTGAGAGAATGAGATGAGGCTTGGACTTCTGGGCATTAATGAGAGGGAATCCAATGGCTGTGTGGGCTCCAGTGTAATTTGAATGGGATTGTTGTGTTGAGGGGAGCTTATGGAGTGCTAAGGTGGTTGTAAGTCAGCTGGAGTGTTTGGAGGGAAGATTGTGAGGTAGTAGCCTTGAATGGAGTGTTTCTTGGTAGTGGATTTGACTCAAGGGCAGAAGAAATGACAAAAAATGGCTTTGTGTGTTCTTTCAAAAGATGCTGAAGGTGAAGCTCTTCAAAGGAGCTTTTGTGGATTGAAGGGCTGCTGGCTTTTGTACTGTTGCTGGGTTTGGTGGGGGGGGATGTTATTTATTGATACATTCTTTATATTTACCACAGACATGCTATGTTACACATATTTGTTAACCACCAGGAGTTTTAGCAAACTACAGCAGATTATAAGCTGAATAAATAAATTGATGGTTCTTCCTTGTTCTGATAAATTATGAGATGCTAATGAGGCTTGTGTCTTTTACTGGCATTTCAAACTGTCAGACTTGAGCTGCAAAACTACAGATGACCACTGGAGCAATGTTCCTCCCATGTTAGTGGAGTGAGTAGGAACAGCAATGCCTTCTGTCTCTCTGTGGTGCCATCTAATTATTGTCCTGTTTTTTGCTTTCTGGATCTAGAAGCCCTAACAGAGAAATAAGATGGATCCTTATTTTCTTTGGGATAACACTGTTTTGTTTTTTCCCCGCAATGTCGTTTACATTCCTAACTAAAAGCATTTTACCCAGCTGATTTTTGTTGGTTTTGTTGTTTTGAAGATCACAAGAGACTAATTCATGGTTAATTGAAATTAAGCCAGTTGCCTGGATTCACACAACCCACTGAACCATAAACTAACCACACTGGCTGGATTCACATAACACACAGCCACAACCAGCCAAATGTTAGCCTAGCAGATCATTCTTTGACTCATTTGATAATAAATAATGCTACCAAATCCAGGCTGCAAAAATCTGGACAATCAATAGATGGAAGCAAGGAGATAAAGCAAATTCTAAATCTCTGCTGCCATCTAATGGTCATCTAGATGTTTGCTGCCCATATTTAGCAGCCCTAATATAAATATTTATTTATTTATCATATTTTATCACTGCCCACCTTCCCCCATAAGGAGGGACTCTGGGCGGTTTACAATAAAAGCAAAGTATAAAATTCAATATAATTATAAATAACATAAATATAAATATAAATAGACAATAAAAATATAAAATGTAATAAAATCCAGATGGCTACAGATTCCATATCAATCCGTGAGTAAAGGGCCATTTTTTAATAATTAAATAAGGATATAAAAATATACCTTCTTGATTTATGGTAGCTGGCAATGTGATTGTAAATTATCCTTGGAGCTATGGAGTATGTCCTAATGAGCTACTGATTATCAGAATTTATTACACCTCTCTGAAAAATATATGTTGTCACCTGCCTGACTCAGATTTAAGGAATAAATAACATGTCTTTTGATTGCATAAAGATTACATTTTGGTAAAGCATATTTGTACATTCTTTAATGACTAGATATCTCAGAGGAAGTCCCGCTTTTTCCAAGAAGTCCTCCTCAAATTTTGTTGGGTAGTCAGAACTCCACAGAAAACAGGACTTTGACATGCTTATTACTTATATAAATTTAGCAGGCTGAAGAACTTGTGCCAGGTGCAGCTTCCTTTGAAAAGTGCTAAATTCATCAGGAGTCAAAATGGTGTTTTCTGACATTCTTTCATGAAATGCAGTTATAAAAGTCATAGGAGCTCAAGTACTTCAAAAATTGCCCCTCTTAATATCTGGGCAGTATGAACTGGGAGAAGCCTTTTAAAACATTTTTCCTCAATTTGGTATCCTCCAAATGTATCAGGATTCCAACACCCAGAATTTCTTAGATACTATACAGGCTACAGATTTTGAGAATTGCAGTCCCAAAACCTGTGGCACCAGATTGAAGAAGCTGCTTGAGAATATTCCTTTACTTTTGGAAACACAACTCTTTGTCAGGCCTATGGGACAATGCTTTTTCATGTGTTCCACCCAGACTAGGGAATGTTCTCCCTCAAAGGCTGTGTTTGGTCCTGCTTTTCTGCCTTTGCAAAAACATACCTAATACTCACCACTTCAGGCAGTCCATTAAATAAGGGTGTTTTTAGCATTTGAGATTCTGTGTTTACCTTTAATTTTATACAATATTTTAACAATATAATTACCTGTTTTCAGCATTCAGAGAAATGGAAAGGCCTTAGGCTATTATGGAATGAATGAATGAATTCTTCCAAAGCACTTTTCTGACATAGTACCTCTAATTACTTGCATTGGCAGGGCATCCTCCCTTAATATTGTGTTTACTGCTGTGCCACATTTTCAGGTGTGCTGAAACAGGTTGTCTACCCAGGAGTGTTTGAACAGCTTCTTCAAGGCCGGTTTGTTTCACTTAATTAGCCAATTCAAAATTCCATGGGAACCACTTCATCATAATGCAGTCCATTCTTCCAGCCAAGAGTTTGACTCACTGCAAAGGAGTGTCTTGCATTAACTTTTACTACACTGCAGGTCAAATATTCCAAACTGAAGTTGGCTGCTTATCCCCTGAGCTCTTAGGAAAATGTTTTGATCAATGAATTCAAGGGCTTTGAGGAGACCTCCTAGCTGTATGAATGTCAGCTCCCAGAGGGAGATGTGTGTGTGTGTGTGAGAGAGAGAGAATTAAATACTGTTTTTCCTCTCCAAAAGATGAGATTTAAAGTAGCTATCAAAGTATAGAAATCAACACGTTTTTATTTTTATTTATTTATTTATCATATTTCTTCACCATCCATCTCATATTGCAACGACTCTGTTAAAGCTGTTAGTACTCTTGTTATAAAAACAAAAATAATTTAAAATCAGTTATTTGTCCAGATTCTAGGCTAGAGTTACCAGAACTGAGCTGAAAAGCCTAGATTACAATCAGATGGCAACAAAAAGTTAAATCGATTGGTCATCTGCATTTATGCAGCCCAGATATGGTACCCAAGCAATCTAGGCATGCTTAAACCAGCTGAAATGAATAGAGCTAATTCCACCTAATAATAATTTATTAAATTTATATGCTGCCTGACTCCCAGCAACTCTAGCAGTTTATTATTAAATTTATTTGGTTGTGTGAGTAGATGAAATAGGGGTGTGCAACCTGAGCCCTCAAAGACTTTTGTCGCTGCCAGACCTACATCAAAACTGTTGAAAACAGGAACCTGATATCCCAGTAACTCAGGTTTAAGTCCTAAATAAGTTTAACATTGTTAGGAAAAGGGGTGGGGTGGGGAATTGCAACACTTCCATAACATAAAATCCTAGGCATTAAAGATAAATATTGGACCTGTTTGTGACCTGATCTAGCTTATTCTGCATCATAATCCTACTATGTCCTTGATCATCCCCCAGAATGATACATGTGCCCCCACAGCTGCCAAAAGGTTGTTTTCAATACCTTGAACTCATTTCTTCTAACTGTTCCAAGAATGGTTCTGTATCAATAGCAGTAGCATGAACTGTAATGGTTAAAGCAAATATATGCTGATGCTATGACAGCTGCTTAAGATGCCTACATGCCTTGTTTGTCAGAGAACTAGCAAATATACAACTGACACATTATACACCTAATGCCAATCTAAGCTCTAACGTGGATTGTTTAGTTTTAGCTTAAGGTGATGTGTGAACCCAACAATTGTGATGTATAAACCATGATTTATGTCTTAGCATTACCTATGAGCCAGGTCACTATGGCTTGTTCAACAAACTGTGCTAAAGCAAGCTATAGTGTAGGGTGGAGTAAATCTAGGCCATAGACAGCTCTGAGTAGAATATGGAAAAAAGGAATCAAAAGATGAAAGATCAGAGCCAAGAGTCAATGCCAGTAAAGATGTTCGTTATCAGGAAGAATATCTGCCTATGCTCCATTCTTAGTAGTCATTCAAGGAACTACCAAGGAGAAAACTGCACCCCCATCAAAACTGGCAGGGCAAGCTACTATACATAAATAGGGAGCAAACTCCACACTTAGTAGCACTGATGGTATTACCTAGTCAGGTAATGAAATGTCTGCAAGCAAACAACCAAGCTCAGAGAGTACCAAGGACTCCACAGTTCAGCCCTGAGCTACATATATTCTCTTCTGTTGGATTCTTAGTATTTCTCATAGGACAGATATACATTGCAAGTGTGAGATGAAATCCATTAGAATTCTTCAGGTTTAAAGAAATACATGGCTTGGCTGTTGTTTTTTTGACAGACTCCCCACCCTCAGCCACTCTCCAGAGGCTCATAGATTTCCCACACAGCGCTGCATTGGTTGATAGGTCAGCCTGTACTCTGCACTGAGGCTTCATCTATTTGTTTCAAATGTTTGCTGAGGACCCTTTGAGATTATGATGAAAAATAGCTTGTGATCATCCTTAGCACAGTTGAGTAAGAGTTCTGTTAAAAACTAAAAAAATGGCAGGCTAAATGTCAAGGAGCTGTTTGCTGAATCTCCTCACTGCTTAGAAATAGAGAGGAAAAAAAAGATTGAATATTGAGTGAAATCGTATCAGTGTCTGACAGGAGTGTCATAAAATTATACATCTTGATCGATCTTCCCAGCATCTGTTTTCCCTTTTTGACATTTCCTGTGAGTTCTGTTTCTCTCTGAATTAAAAAAGAGTCATGACTGCAGCCCTCACAGAGATGTCAAAAATAGTTCAGCAAAATAGCAGGGAATACCTGAGCTTGTGCCAGAAATCCAGTTTAAAGTTTGGGGGTCTTGCTCTTCATGTGAGAGCATTAAGAGACAAACACAGATGTACAGAAGGTATATTCACAGACATCTGGGAGAGAGAAGTTTTCTTTACTGGAAAAGCCACACTGGAAGAAGGCCTTGGGCTGCCCCTTCCTTGATGCCACAATCCAAACGAGGATCACCCCCTGCTATGGGTAATTGTCATTACAAATGAAACTCTGGTTTGTCTGGTTTTGGCTTAATATGTGTGAATCCAGGTGATCATGGTTTAGTCAAAAGGCATGTTTAAACAAGCTATTTGCTTAGTAGGAACCTACCCATTTTCTATTTTGCCTGTGGGATGAATTTAGTGTTTCTGAAACCTTACTGAAATATTTAGGGAACTGTTTGATCTTCAGCTGGTAGCTTGATAAAGATGACATTATTTTCTAAGTGGCCCCATTATAATTTTTCTGCTTTTCTTACAGAGAAGTTGTTTTTTTTAAAGGAGGGCAATGTAAAAAAATATTTGTGTATTTCCTCCCTATAATAAAAACTGTGTCACATGGTCTAGGCTGGGGTCTAGGTCTGAAAATGATCTCTTTTATGGCTCTATGGGCTAATTTCAGAATCCTGATAATGCCAACAAATAGGGTGCATTTCCACAAACTGGTCGTATGCCAGACAAAGAAAAGCATGTAAAACCAGCAGGAGATTTGCAGTTCACAGGAACTCATTTTTGTGCTGTTAATTGTATCCTTGGGCAAAATATATCTAACTTTCCCCACATCCCTCCCTGGATTCCTGGTATTTTGCAGCAACACAACCACTGGCAGTTATAGAATGCAAAAGGCTGATATTGATTTATTTATGGGTGGATGAAAACAATGTCTTGAATCACGTCTTGAACAGGTGGGCCCTTGTAGTTTCCTGCTTGGGCTAAGATTCGGAGAATAATTCTGCTAATGCAGGATAGAGAAGGAGCTTTTTATTGCGTTCCTGCTCCCTGCAGCTGTGGGGCAGATGGCTCCCAAATCTTGCAGAGATTTTGGGGGGAGCAAAAGACTCCAGGGAGAAGTTGGTTAAAGTTGTTCTCCCCACACCCCATTCCAATTCTTCTGGCAGAAGCAAATTTAGGATCTCAGCTAGTATTTTTCAGAATTATTATTAAGGTGTTTTCCTCTCTCAACTCTAGCACAGAAAGCAGATGGCTCAAAAACAATGCATATTATTAGTGAGTCTTGATGATTCTGTGAAACACAGCATGACGTAGCCTTTCCCCAACCTAGCGCCTTCCTAATGTGCTGGAGGCTAACTGCTAGAATATGTAGGCTGGAGATGGGAGGAGGAGTTGAAGTCCAACACATCTAACTGGCTTACATTGAAGGACTGGGTTCAAACAGCATGTCAGGCTAAAAGGTAAGTAGCTAGTTTATGGGTCAGTATGTTGTGGCACTGGTTAATTCAGTAAGCACTGGTTCATTTAATCATGGGTTAGTATGTGGACGGAATTTATTTCCATTGTGTTAGTGATAAGACATTTCTGCCAATGTACTGCCATATCTAATGTCCTCTTAATATCTTAAAAATAACCCTCAAACAACCAGTTTTCTGAGTCAGATAAAAGAAGCAAGAGAAGGGTTGCTGAAAATCAGTGGTGCGATTGCTAGTTAAAAAATAATTTGCAAGTTAAAAGGAAATGCAATCAAAGATAATTCCCTAAGGGTTTATTAAATTCATGAAGGATCTCCAAATAAAAGTACAGTATGTATGTATGTATGTATGTATGTATGTATGTATGTATGTATGTATTTCTGAACCAACTTTAAGGTAGATTCCCCCACTGTAATTCACAACAGTGGATGGATTGGCTCCCACATCATGGTCTGTTGACTGAGCTGGGATCATGTAACACACAAAGCTGTAAGTCAGGATTTACAGACCATTATGGCTATTTTTGGCTCAGCCAAAAACAGTCAAACAATATTGAGCCTTAGGGCATACAATCAGTATATGAATTATTAGCATTGAAGATAAATAAAGGAACATCACCCACCCACACCACCCGAGATTAGATTAGCTCCAACCCTGCTGGCTTTTCGCAGGCCTTAAAAACATAAACCAGGCTTGGGGCCTGGACATGTGGCAGAGCCTGTGCAGTGGTTGTGTTAATTTGTTGGCCTTGGTACTTTTTACTTTAGCTGCTTACTGTATTTGTGTTGTTTTTAATATTGTTCTCTGTTTTTGTTGTTAGCCAGCCAGTCATGGATTTGAGCTGGGCAGCCACATAAATTAAATAAATAAATAAATAAATAAATTTTAAAAATTGGGAAATCCACAAACGGATTTTGGAAAAGAAAGTGGTGCTTTCTCAGCCTCTTCATATTGTTTAAGTTTGCATATGCTGACACATAAATTCCCACAGTAGAGGAATGGATGGTGAAATTAATGGAATTGGCAGAGATGGCAAAACTAACACCATTGATAAGAGAAAACAATTTGGCTGGATTTGTTTCTATGTTGAAACCGTTTCTGGACTTTCTGCTTCTAACTGAAAAAAAATGGAGTTTTGATTTTGGGGTTTGATGATTAAGTTGTTACGGCTTATAGAAATAATGTTTACTAAGGTTTGATTTAGAGTAAGAGATTTATATTCTGTATTGTATTTGTATCTGTGCTGGCGAAGGTCAGAAGTCACTCTTTCTGTATTCCTTTCTTACAATTTCTGCACTTTTTAGTTTGTCTTTTTTCTTTAAGTCTTTTCCTTAAGTAAAGGTAAAGGTTTCCCTTGACGTAAAGTCCAGTCGAATCCAACTCTAGGGGGCGGTGCTCATCTCCGTTTCTAAGCCTTGGAGCCGGCGTTGTCCATAGGACACTTCCGGGTCATGTGGCCAGCATGATGACTCGGAACGCCGTTACCTTCCTGCCGAAGCGGTACCTATTGATCTACTCACATTTGCATGTTTTCGAACTGCTAGGTGAGCAGGAGCTGGGATTAACAACGGGAGCTCACCCCGCCGCGCGGTTTCGAACCGCCGACCTTCCGATCGACAGCTCAGCGGTTTAACCCGCAGCGCCACCGTGTCCCCTGTAAGTCTTTTCCTTAATCTTTTCTTTATTTTGTATTTTATCTGTATTTTGCAACTTTAATAAAGTTTTGTATTAAAAAAGTTTGCATATGCTAAAAATGTGTAAGATGTAAGTAATCCTCATCCACTCTGAACACATACAGCAAATTAGTTATTCTTAACTCTGTCAGACAAGTCACCCATGCACATCAACAGTGCTCACCGGACATATTAATAAGGTATCTTGAGATCTGGCTGGGGACACTCAGGCTGGATTCATACATTGTGCTAAGTCATGATAGGAATTGTTTAGTTTTGGCTTACATTAAAATGCAGGAAACATAGTTTATTACTTTCTGTTTGGGAGTCACATAAGCTAACCCATAGTTTGGCTGAACTGGCACAACATACTAAGTCAAGAGTAGGATCATTGTCCCCATGGGTCCAAGGTGTCCTCAGGCCCTTTCCTTGGTGTTTACCAGGCTCTCTGTCCCTTCATTTTTTTAAAAGAATATTTTAAAAATAAAAAGTTATGGAATTGGCATGCCATAGAGCAAAGAACCAGACTTTGGCATCAGATTTGTTTGCAGCAATTTGCAGAGACAGCCTTTTAGTAAATGGACATTTTGTGACTAGAAACCATTTTATGAGAAGATAGTCTTCCATGGAAGCCGTTGTGTGAATATGCTCCCCAGCTCCAAAACATTGCCTAACCTTAATCTAAGTCATCAAGCACGGTTTGCAAACCATAATGTAATAACTGGGTTCACTCAACATTTGTCTAAGGCTTAGTGCAATGTTTGAATTCAGTTATTGTGTAGGAAGGCAGCTCATTATGATTTTTCCAATAACCCTAAGTCAAATAATAATTTATTGTGAATTATGAACCCAGCCTTAACATGCCTTAGACTTCTTCAGAAAACCAAGTTCTGCCTGGGTCTTATGAAATGGCATCCGGAAAAAGTGAATATTAGAGATGTGTGTGGTCTGCATTCATTCTTCCTGTTCTTTTTAATACCTGTTCTTTGGCTTATCGGCACCGGTATCCAAAGGAATCCAGGAAGCAAGTAAAGCTGCAGTCAAAATATTGTGTTTTCTGCAATTATTTACCTTGGAAGGTTTGTAGGAACATAGATTTGCTTACCCACAATTATCTGAGTATGCAACCCCTTCATTAAAATACAATATGATTCATTAAATATACAACAGTAAGAAGAGATGATAAAGGGAGCTTGAGACCCATTGCTGAGAACTTGCCTCCAGGTAAGAGCTACCTATCATGCAGTTATTGAGGACAGGGCATTCAAGAACAGATTTCTTAAGAATGTGAGGTCTGCTGAATCACAATATGATCCCAGTCCTTTCTTCTCTATACTATTCATAATCCTTAATTTGCCATACTATTGCTTCACTACGTTTAACTCATCTGTGAAAACTGTGCATAGAAGGAATGACCAAGGGCTGAATTTGTATTCAAGAACGATATGGAGTTGGGTATGTTGCTACTTTGTGCAAGAACAGTACCATCAAATTCTAAGGCAGAAAAGGAAAGCAAGCCAGGAGGGCACTGATAAGAGAATTAAGCCACATAATAGAGGTTAAGGACAATAATGGGTTGTGAAAAGGCAAGCAGTGAAGAGGCCTTTGGGGAGAATCTTCAAGTGAACCACCAGTGCAAGGAAACTCCTCTGCAGAGCAGAGCAAGCCATTTCTGATAAAGATAAACTTTCCTTCTTCTAGTCAAGCTCGACTCCTGGCGACTTCATGGATACCTCCATATAGTTTTCTTGATAACAATATAAAAATGTTTACTGATGTCTCCTTCCAGGATTTTTTTTTTTTTTAATTCTTGGTCTAGCTCTCAACTCCAGTATTCCCTGGAGATCTCCGATCCAAGTATTAACAAATCTTAGCTTTCAAGATGAGTCAAAATCAGTAAGATACTGCAACCTAGCTGGGCAACCATCAAGACTGGAGCTCAGGAGGACATTTTTTTAAAATGTAGAATTCATTTATATACTTTCTTAGCTTGTTGAATTTTGAAACTTCCTTATGGCTTTCCCAGATTTTCATTTTTCTTTTCATTATAGTCTTATCTGGATTTACAAAGTAAAAACTTTGGTTTAGACATCACACAAAACCAGAACCAAATGAACCATCTTATGTTCTTGGATGATGTGGGAACCAAGCAAAGAGATAAAATAAAATAAATGATAAGATGATAAGATAAGATAAGATAATCCAATGGTTGGTTCTGTATGAACATTTGCCCTCCCAGAAAGCTGGACAACTATGGGGATACAGATGTTAAATCTCACTTATCAAACAGCATTAAACTTATATTGTTCCAAAATTTTCTTAACGCCCAGGATAGGTTTCACCGGTCAAAAGAGACAGACAAGAAGTATTTTGATTCACCCAAGGGTAGAAATGCAAATCTTCTCAGTTTACAGATGCAGGTCGCTTCAGATGAGAAGTCTAACAAAGATGCTAAAATGGCAATAAATGAAGTTGTAGTGTAGCTGATGCAGGCAGATGTTGATTCCTGGTAGTTACATCTCTCTTTTTTAAATTAATTTTTATTAAGGATTTTTTTTACAGAATAAAAGCATTTGAAAGAAAAAGAAAATAAAGTAAAAGAAAAGTGGTGAGCAAAGAATGAAGAAATTAATGAGCAAGGAGAGAAATAGAAAAAAAGCTGCTATTTATTTATTTATTTAATTAAATTTCTCTGCCACCCATCTGGGCGGCTTACAAAGAATAAAAATAATATAAAATATATAAATACAATATAAATATAAAATATATAATTCAAAACGGGCAATAAGCTCACTATTATAAGTTATATCTCAATAATTAGACAATGTCAGTATGGCTAGTCCATCCAGAGCCCCTGGGATCTGCTAGGATTGAGGGGCTCCCAGGCTTGCAAATGACCAGAAGGTTTTAGAATTTTAGTGGCAGAGAAGCGAGTTGTTTACAGGCATTAACACAAACAAGGCAATCTGCATTAGGCTGATAGGTTGGAGGGTCTGAGGTGACATGTAGACTAAAGGGCACATGGGGGCACAACTCCTCTTGGGGAAGAACCTGAAGGCTGCATTTGGCCTGTTAGCAGCATGACAGGTAATGCCTTCCAAGAAGTGAACACAGCACAAAACAGAGTTCAGTATTTTATGTCCCCTTTCTTTTTCTAGACATCATTATAGAGCCACTTTCTTGCTCTCTCTGTCTGCCATTTTGATAAAAGATGGCTAACAAGTGCTGCAATTTCACAGTGAATTGGTAAAGAAAGGAATGGTTTCATATTTAAATGACATCTTTGCAGCATCTGAAAATGACATTTGAAAGTGCCTCTTGACACTGTATTGATTTTTCTTGAGTTTTCAAGATATTGAAAGCATCTTTGGATTTCATCATTCTTCATTTTGATTCTCTCTTTGTAAAGGTCCTTTTTTCTCTCTTCAGAGCTAAGGATGCCAAGGCTCTGGTATCTAGTCCTGATCTTCTTTTTCTGCAAAAGCAGAGGCAGGAGAATGGATTCAATCAGCAGGACAGAGCAAGAAGCCAGTCTGTTTGGAAATAGAGCTCATGTACTGGAGAGTCAAAGGGTGAGGCCCATCAGAGCTGCAGAGAGCCAAGGTGATTCATCTTCAAGTGGAGCATTTTGTGCCTCCGTCACTGTTGGCATCAGTGACACCACATTAAATGCTTGTAAGTAAACAGCACAACATACAGACTTCACACTGTACAGAGTAATTACGAGGAACAGTTCTATCAGAAAGCCTCTTTTGGAGGGAGGGAGGGAGGGAAGGAAGGAAGGAAGAAAGGAGGGAGGATGGCAAGCCTTTCTTGGGAAATCTTTTTTCTCAGACATTTCTTTATTACAGAAGTTTTTTTTTTCTTCAGAAAACTAAAGTTCTGTTTTGCATAAGGTGAGCATGTATAAATATGAGAATGTGAATTGCCTTGATGGAGCAAGTCAGTGTTCACTTAGTCCTACTTTCTGACAGGTTTATATGGCTGTAAAAAGGCATGTGAGTGAAATACTTTTGTTTCTACTGTTTTCTTATAGTTCTAGGGTTCAAGGTAAACTGTTATCTCATAGAAAAAGGTTTCAGTTAACAGCCATTGATGGATTTTATTCAATCCATTATTACAATGCCACATTCAGTAAGTGATTGTGGTAAGCACTTATCTGTGATCGCTGCTTATCCAGCTGATTATGTAACTGTAGCTCCATAAGCTTAACCCCTTAGGACGAGCTGTGCTGGATAGGGTAAAACGTCCAGATAACTCAGCATTCCCTTCATACAGTGGTCAATAATAACTAATATGACAGTGCCTATTGCCTCCAAAACTGGAAGTAATATTTAATCACAATAGCCTATATGTTTGTTTTATTGGCTTGTTCCTATTTTCAGAATCAGCTGGAGCAAGGTCCCATTTGTTGATTTCCCATGCAAGACAAGTGGACCAAATCAGGATGACCTCTTTTTTGGTGTGAATAAAATACATTTTTTACCTAATCCCTAATGCCCACCCTAGTAGAGATAGTATTTTCCTTGAGTTTTTCTTCTGCTACAGATGAGACATTTTAGAGCCCAAGAATTATTGTTGAGAGACTGGGAGGGTAAGGTCAAGAAAGCTGCCTTCCCAATCAATGGTTACCATTTCTGGAAGAGTTTATAGGTATCTCAAAACACACCAGGGAGATTTCACTTAAGCCCATTTTACTGATAGATTAGTATGCTGAGAGGTCCTAATAAACAACAACTATCTCCATGGGATGCTACTTCCCCTTGTCTCCCCACCCCTGTCCCTAACATTTAGATACCATGCAGGGTGTTTGCAGTTTTTGGAAACTGCAGCTGAGACACTTGGAAGAAAGATTCCAAGCTTAGGATTTCTTTGAAGCTGGGTATGTGCAGTTCCATCTTTCTCCCGCAAATCTGATGGGAAAGAAATGTCTGCTAGAGTGGAAAAAGCTGTGAAACTTTGTCTTTGCTTACTCGCTAGCCTTCCCATTTACATTGCTGTGCTAATAGACAGTTATAATGACACAGTTGAGCTGTCTTGATTCCCCTCTGGATTCTGGACAACAGTGGGATAAGACTGAATAAATCACAACCTGGGGATGAGACAAGACTGTCTCATGGGGACAAGAAATAAAATTGGGGTTACCAAGCTATCCCAAGACTTCTGTAAACTAATGAAGACACATTTTTAGTGTCTTTCCCCACTTGCACCTAACTACACCACAAATATGCTCTGACTACCTTTTTTTTATCAGCCATGTCTTCATAATGTTGCCTTCCTTTCATTCCCAGCCCATATCTGAAGCAGCTTAAAGTCATCCTTAACTGTTCTCATTTTCTCTTTAAGCAGGCAACAAGCTACCAGTACAATCTGAAATGCTTGACTAATCATTCAGCTAGGAGCTGGATCAGCCTAGTACCATTAACCCCAGTATGGGCATGGCCCTCTTAGAATCATAGAGTTGGAAGGGATTTAAGAGGTCATCAAGTCCAACTTCCCATATACTGCAGGATCCTTTCTGCCTCTGAGCACTGTCTTCCAGAGCCATTCTGGTTTGAGCAGAATGGGGAGACTGGTTCTTCCAAACCCCCCAGGTCTCATAACTGTTCTCTGGCAATTCTCCCACACATATCAACAGTTGTTTGGGTTGCTTGGAACATAGAGTTAGGAGTTTGCTGGAATAGTGTTAAACTATGTCCAAAAGGTCCAGACAAAAATGGGTATGAAATGGATATGATCAAAAACAAAGATGGCAAGGACCTAACAGAAGAAGAAGAGATCAAGAAAAGGTGGCAAGAATATACAGAAGACCTGTATAGGAAGGATAACAATATCGGGGATAGTTTTGACGGTGTGGTCAGTGAGCTAGAGCCAGACATCCTGAAGAGTGAGGTTGAATGGGCCTTAAGAAGCATTGCTAATAACAAGGCAGCAGACGACAACGGCATCCCAGCTGAACTGTTCAAAATGGTGCAAGATAATGCTGTCAAGGTAATGCATGCTATATGCCAGCAAATTTGGAAAACACAAGAATGGCCATCAGACTGGAAACAATCAACTTATATCCCCATACCAAAAAAGGGAAACACTAAAGAATGTTCAAACTATTGAACAGTGGTACTCATTTCACATGCCAGTAAGGTAATGCTCAAGATCCTGCAAGGTAGACTTCAGCAGTTCATGGAGCGAGAATTGCCAGATGTACAAGCTGGGTTTAGAAAAGGCAGAGGAACTTGGGACCAAATTGCCAATATCCGCTGGATAATGGAAAAAGCCAGGGAGTTTCAGAAAAACATCTATTTCTGTTTGATTGACTATTCTAAAGCCTTTGACTGTGTGGACCATAACAAATTGTGGCAAGTTCTTAGTGGTATGGGGATACCAAGTCATCTTGTATGCCTCCTGAAGAATCTGTATAACGACCAAGTAGCAACAGTAAGAACAGACCACGGAACAACGGACTGGTTTAAGATTGGGAAAGGAGTACGGCAGGGCTGTATACTCCCACCCTACCTATTCAACTTGTACACAGAACACATCATGCAACATGCTGGGCTTGAGGAATCCAAGGCTGGACTTAAAATCGCTGGAAGGAACTTTAACAATCTGAGATATGCAGATGATACCACTTTGATGGCTGAAAGCAAAGAGGAACTGAGGAGCCTTATGATCAAGGTGAAAGAAGAAAGTGCAAAAGCTGGCTTGCAGCTAAACCTCAACAAAACCAAGATTATGGCAACCAGCTTGATTGATAACTGGCAAATAGAGGGAGAAAATGTAGAAGCAGTGAAAGACTTTGTATTCCTAGGTGCGAAGATTACTGCAGATGCTGACTGCAGTCAGGAAATCAGAAGACGCTTAATCCTTGGAAGAAGAGCAATGACAAATCTCGATAAAATAGTTAAGAGCAGAGACATCACACTGACAACAAAGGTCCACATAGTTAAAGCAATGGTGTTCCCCATAGTAACATATGGCTGCGAGAGCTGGACCATAAGGAAGGCTGAGAGAAGGAAGATCGATGCTTTTGAACTGTGGTGTTGGAGGAAAATTCTGAGAGTGCCTTGGACTGCAAGAAGATCAAACCAGTCCATCCTCCAGGAAATAAAGCCAGACTGCTCACTTGAGGGAATGATTTTAAAGGCAAAACTGAAATACTTTGGCCACATAATGAGAAGACAGGACACCCTGGAGAAGATGCTGATGCTAGGGAGAGTGGAGGGCAAAAGGAAGAGGGGCCGACCAAGGGCAAGGTGGATGGATGATATTCTAGAGGTGACGGACTCATCTCTGGGGGAGCTGGGGGTGTTGATGACCGACAGGAAGCTCTGGCATGGGCTGGTCCATGAAGTCACGAAGAGTCAGAAGCGACTAAATGAATAAACAACAACAACAACATGTCCAAAAGGAGAGCTGAAAGAGAAAGTGGGCCATGTCATCAGGTGTGGTTCTTGTTTGGCACAAATGTTTTGTATGGATATGTTCAAAGGGGATCCAATAATCAAGTGATTATTGGATCCCCTTTGAACATATCCATATAAAACATTTGTGATCAGCTGATCACCAGGTTTATTTTGGACATCAGTTTAGAACTGTTCCAGAAAAAGTAGTGCCAAATCAGCAAGTTCTGACAGCAGGGTATACCTGCCAGTCAAGTCATCTATCAAAACTCATCTCCTTCTCCAGCCCTACTTTCATTTCACATTAAAGGACCATGATTGGTGGATGTTCTCCTGTTGGCTGATGAGCTTTCATGAAATAGGAGAGAAGTAAAGCCAGGAGAATCCACTAGACCATTTTTTTCCATGCTTGTACACTGTAAAAAAGGACACCACCATTTAATAACGTCGTAACTTTAGTGTGATAGTGATTGCCAATGGAAGAAACATTTTTTACATTGATATAATTTTCTGCCCATTCAAAGACTGGTGGATACCACTTCAACTCAGTTGTGAAGAAAAGCCCTTCCACTCAGTCCATATTACTGTAATTCCCTCTTTCCAAGTGTTATCATTTTAACAAAAAATGCAGAAAAGAATACCCTTGTTTTACATACTAATTATTTCCACTACCATAGATTTCGGATCCAGAATCTTTTGCCAAAAGACTGAGCAGGTATCTGTCCTCTATTCCAACAGCTTTTTGAAAATAATGGGGCAGGAGAAAACATGAAGTACAAAAGCTGCTCATCTCCTGCTTTATCCATACCACTTTTTTTGCAAAGAGACTTTGTTTAACAAAAGTAACAGATGCCTCGAATCACATTCAGCTGTTTCTTTGGAAATGTGTCAGGTTATTAACTTTGATGAATCATAGCGCTGAGTCTTTGAAACTGACAGTGCAGGTCTTGAGCATGTTGTCTGATTTCTTTACTTTTAATACATCACCCATTTTTAGATATCCAAGACTTACTGTCAGAGGTAATCAAGCAGCTGTTGCCACTGGACTTAATGAATTCTCTACCTAAGACAATCAAAGACGTAAACAAGCTTTTAAAAGGCAGAGAAGATCCAAATATAAACGGACACTTGAAAAACAAGGTTGACAAAAATGATATGCTCAAACTGATAAAAAGTATGACACAGTAAGTATATTCATGCAAGGCCTGGAAGAGCATAGTATGATTTTAATTAAAGTTAAAATTCATGGTTAATACGGCAGTTGTTACTGAATTAACTAGGTCTTCAACTGACCAAGTTAAGTATGTTGCATGATCCCAGCCTTTCAAAGTATTTTTGCTGTATTCTTGCATTTCTGAAATAGCTGTCCCCAACTTTGCACCTTCTAGTTGTGCTGGACTACAACATTCATCATCCCATGATTATGGTAGAAAGTTTTGTAAGCACTTACAGGAATGCTAATAACAGATGAAACCAACTGGTAGGTATAACAATGGACAATAGGTTGCATTTCAGATTGTAAAGAACTGACTGACACTTGAATTTACCTTTTTTTCTGATGATAGGAGAACCCAGCAGAGGTTTTTGTTGTAAGGAATCTACATGCCTCCCTTTTTCACCATCTCTCTCACTTTTTTCTCCCAGTTTCACCATTGCAAAAATTATATTTCTTCCAACATTGATGACATTTTCACCTGATGACATAGTCCACCTTTCTCTCCCAGTTGAAATTGGCATAGAAGGAAGGTAAGTATCCAAAATAATGGATAGACAAAGAGAAAGGCACAGATTACACTAGGCTACCATCAAAGGCATTTTCACATTCACTTTGAATAGTCTGTTTGGACAATATTGTTCTGTCAGCAGCAGGATTTAGTCCTGTAGTATGAGTACATTGTGTCTAATCTCTCTAGATGAAGCTTTCCTTTGGGTAATGCAGAGACAGCTCTTCCGTGTATATCTTGACTCTATTGGGTTAAGGAATTCAGTGCAACAAATTTCCAGTACCTCACTTCTATCCGCAAAGGGCATTTCTATTTTTTACTAACAACAAATGTGTCTAAACAATTATGAGATGTGCATGTTTCCAGGGTAAGGATCAGTCCAAGATAACTATTTTGATTTCCACTAAAATTAAGGTTTGATTAAATGTTCTATTGCCGCTTAGGCTTTTTATTAATACAAGCTTTTCTACTTTTATTTAGGAGTTAGGTCCAGTGAACTCAATGGGACTTTATTTTTGGAAAATGAACATAGTATTGTAGTCCAAAAGTGGCCACATCTCATAAAATGATTAGTTATTTGTTTAGTTCATCATCCAAAAAATATTTGCCATTTTCTGGCTGTCTTACATATTTTTTTTCAAAAGTAACCCAGTTCCCAGAAATAAATATCCATAAGCATACAGTAATTTTTGTTAACATGTATAATTTGAGACATGCATTTTGATTAATGTAATACTTCAAGACAAAGCACACCTTCAAGTATGTATGTAAAATGGCAAATAAATATAGATATGGAACAGAGTAGAATTATGGATTGAAGAATTTGAAAATGACTTGGACCAGACATACACAGATTTTTCCATTACTAATGGTCTGCAGACTTGGCTGTAATTCAGATCTAATTATACTGAAATGAAAACCCAAGGAAAAATAATGTTATTAATGTCAGGAGAGGGCTGTGATCAGCTTTGCAATGAATGTAGGTGCATTCAAGTGACAAGTTCATTTTCTGCCAAAATCCACAATCCCTGTACCTAATATGTGTTTCCTTTTCCTCTCTTTTTGGAGTTTAGCACTGAGAATGGTTTATTTGCAGCATCAGTGAAAGTCAAGGTAGATATAATAGCTAAGCTTCTCTGGGATCCTTCCAAAGATCAAATATTCATCATTGAAGTTTCTAAAATTTCCATCAATGGAATCCAAGTTGAACAGCAAAGGTGAGTGGTGACTATCATTCAAAGATGCTTGACAAGGATGTACTGTATGTCCAAAAATTTCTGCTTCCAGGTAAGGTATTAACATTAATGAAAGTAATGATGGAAATATAGGAGGTGTATAAGTGGCCCAATCATGGCTCTCGTCTGCACTTGTAGGGAGTAAGGAAGATAACCTTGACAGAAATATGCGAGCTCCATTACTAAAGTGACAAGGGGAAAATGTACCTTAAATCTACAACGGGCAGTTAGCATTTGTAGCAGCTCAGACACTTCCCTAATTCACAAGAGTAAGAAAAGGAAGGAAGTTCAGCACAATCAGACTTGCAAGATTCTGTTGTTACAGCCAATCTCAGTCAAAGTAGTTTTTGCTTTGGGGTCCAAGTTCTTTTCACTAGGATAGATTATTCATAGTTAGCAGAACTTTCCATCAAGCCAATGACACTGCCAAAGGGATAAAAGAGATGATAACATCTAGACAATTCTAGTCTCATCCTAATCCTACTTAGCCAATTTAGGTTTAAGCCTCAGATTCAGATATAAGGACTGAATATTTATTTTAACATTTAAGGTCTTAGATGCACATGAACACAATCACAATAATGGCAAAAATAATTTATCTTGCTCAGTGTGGCTGATCCAGCTAAGAAGAACATGCAGTTTATGCTCTGGACAATTTTGATTGATGTGGTAAGTTGGCCAATGTATCACCAGAAAAGGACACAAAAAGGTTAAAGTTTTTACTTTAATTAAAATGATCAGCAGTGCCTTAGCATAGGTTTGAAAGCTGGGCAATAGGTACTGAATAGAGAATATATATTATTTTGCTGTAAAGCAGCAACTTTTGGGTTGTCTCCAATCTGGTGTGCTTCAGAGGTGCTATACCCCTGTCGTGCTGGTTAGCAATTCCGGGAGTAGTGTTCCCAAAACATCTGGATGATACCCCACTTAGAGAAGGCCAATTTATGTTAAACTAAAAGGGTAAGTTTTAATTAATAGATATCTATGTAGAATACTTGAATGAGGCTTAATAACTCCAAAATTGAAAAGCAATACAAGGAAGGAGGTTAGTAATGTCTTGCAATACTGTTTTTGCCATTTAGAATCACAATGTTTTTTTCCCTTGCTTTTGATTTGCAAGTGCAGAGTAGTTACAGAGGTTTCAGTATAGCAAACACCTCTCCTTAACTGTCAGGTATATTCTCAATATAATTCAGCTTAATTTTATTTATTTTATTTTTATCTTGTCTTTCCCTTTCTTTAAGATCAATCAGTGCACTCAACTGGTGGCTGATCTTCTTAATGTGTCATTTCTGAGTACGCTCACTTGTAAGTTGCAGATAATATATACTTAACCATAGTCATCATTATACTTCTGATGAGGAAAAGCTTTCTGGGGAGCAGCACAGTGGGGCTAAGAGATAAACGTGTCCAGGAAGGGAGATCAGTTGATTATCCAAGTGCTCTATGCCCCAAGTAGCACAGTTAGTAGTACTCAGTTTCACAGGGTTTTACTAAAGATAACTCAAAATAGTATTTGTTCTGTAACGTCCACTGCTCTAGGAATTGCTTCTTCTTAAATCCTTGAGCAGCACAGCTTTCAATAACAAATAGCAATTGCCTTATTGCATTAAAAAAAGATGGCTCAGATTTCATTATCTACATACAAAGTATATAGGTATCCCACTTCAAGGAGGGCATTTTTTTGTCTGAAGGCATCCCGAATTTGAAGGGGTTGTTCTAGTCTAAATCTTGCTTAAAAATAAAGAGCCATAAGGAAGGAGAGCACAGCTCATGAATTCATTTGACATCAATTAACCTCTGATCAGCAGATGCTGTAAGAATATACAGTAGCTGATTACAATGTCCTGCTCCAGGGTGGAATGCAATGTATTAATTATAGCTCTTTCTAAAACACTTTATATAAAAATTAATATAGACAGTTTTTGCACAAATTTGTGTCACCTTTTGTGCTAGTTTTTTGGAAATGCATAAGTGGCCATTCTGCCATGAATTGACAAGACTGTAGATGCTCATACTTACAGTATATCAATGATTTTTCTTAATGTCTCTGCAGCTGCAGCTCCAATTGGAACATTTGGGGCCATCCAGTATGATCTAACAGGTTCCCCCACTGTAACTGAAAAACATTTCCTGATCCCTTATCAGGCAGGTATTTTGGCTTTTGGTTCAGAATCTGATAAGAACAGGCTGTGTTATCAAATTGCTGCTAATCCTCAGGTCTTGAATTTCTATAAGCTTCTTTTCTGCCTTTATTATTAAGAAAGTCTGCTGTTTAAAGATAATTCTGATATCCCTTTTTGTTTCCTTTCCTGCATATACGTATATCAAAAGGGCTGGATTTATGTTTAAAGTGCAGGCTGCAAAAAGTCCAGGAAGAAGAGATTTAAAATGTTCTGCCTTAATAAACTCATTCATAAGCTAGGGCTAGAGATTGCTATAGCTGTCTCTATAGATTCTATACTTCTAATTCTTGCATTAAAACTACTTGTTGATTCTTACTTCCTTGATCACATCCTATAGTAGAGGGCTTGACAGTCCCAAAAGATTATCCCTAATGTCATACTTGAAATCACAAAGGTTGTCCATCCGTATATTGAGGGATAGAAGTTGCTAGGCAAACTTGAATCTAACTGATCTGGCGTGATCATCCTTGCCACTGATCTACTGATACATTGATTTAATTAATTGTAGAAGTCAGATATAGTCCAGTAATGTCCCTGTTCTCCTGATCTTGTTACCTCTGTGAGAGTGATCTTACACAGTTGGCTATAATGTCTTTGTCCATTCAGCACGACTAGACTATAGATAAATTCATTCTGGATGGTATGCACCAGTCAGAGCCTAAATTTTAGATTAGATCCCACACAATATGCTTATATATAAATAAATATTCAAATAAGGAATACCTGGCCTTCCATGCTTCCCTTTATCTTTTTTGTCCTAAATAAGGCCCTTTCTCTATAGCACTTTCCCCTTTGTCCTTTTCCCCAGGAGCCACCATCTCAAAAGTGCTCCAACTCCTCTAAGGTGCATGTCTCAGAGCTTTGCTGCACTCCCACCTTTTCCCATCAAAGCAAAGTTGGATCAGCAGAGACCTGCAAGGGAGAGGCTTTCTCCCTATCCTCCAGGTGTATTTGGGCTGAATATGAACAGTTTCAACACACTGAAATGTAAGCCCACATGTATGGCTAAAATCATGCCCTAATGTCTACAAGCTTACTGATGTCAAAGAAACCAAAAAGAACAGAGTTGAGTTGAGTGTTTCAGTGTTAAAAGCCAAAAGATGGGAAGGAAAGGTCTGAAAATTATCAAAGTAGTGAACAGGCTTAATTAAAATCATTGGGAGAGGGTAGCATCACTGATCCTGCCTTTACACTTTAATGAATACTCCTGTATTTTCCCATGTAATTCTCATCAGGCAACATTCAAGGTTTCTCTACCAGGAAGACCACCCACTACTATACCATTCCATGTAATGCCACATCCTGGAACTAAACTGCACTTGGTCTTGAGCAAGGATTTTATCAGCAATGGGATTGCTGCTATGACTGGTGGAAGCAGCGCCACACTTAAAAAAGAAGCAGGGGTAAGGTCATGATTACAGCTGGTATTTGAGCTTCCATGTTGTTCAAAGACACAAGGCTGATGATTCACTTGATCTTGCAATTCCATGTTTCAGGACCAGTAAATTTCTTAGCACCAAGTGTTAGGAAGCAGCAATAGGAAAATAATTTAATGTATTGCTTGCGATTTTCCTAAGGTCATTTGACTGGCCACTCTAGGAAAAAAGGATGATAGATCCCATGGATTTTGCATCTGGTTGTGCTGAATACTACTCCTACTTCTCTTCTGGGTCCATTGATCCCACTTGCTTGGGAGGCTTCTGACATTGGAAAAGACTTCTAACTATCTTTCATAGAGACATCTTAGGTTTCTTCCCCCCTTAATGTATATAGGATGTTTACTGCAGACAATCAAGATATACTGTAGGTGCCACAAGGGCAGTTCTGATCTCTTCAGCCAAGACAGTTAAAATCAACAGCAGTTAAAAGAGAAACTGAATATAGGCAAATCAGTGAAGGCATTTCAGAAATTAATCAAGTGACAAACGTTCAAAGTTAATTCAGTTAATATTCTTTGACAGGAGAAACAGCTCATGACAACTCAGTTGACAAGTGCAATTCCGAAGGTCAGTGAATTTCCTTTTTATGCTATTCTATTATGCAGTTTAAATCAACTGCTTTATTGTCACTATGGAATAGTGCATTTTTACATACAGTAGTTAAATTCCCTTCAGCAAAGGATCGTTACCTTGTCGTGGTGCTGGAGCTTGAGCACCTCAATGATGCCATGAGCTAAACCGTGAAGGGCCACCCAAGACGGGAAGGTCATGACAGAGAGGTCAGACTAAATGCGATCCCTGGGGAAGGTAATGGCAACCCACCCCAGTATTCTTGCCGTGAAAACTAAATGGATCAGTACAACCAGAGATATGTCGGTATACCATCGGAAGGTGAGACCCCCAGGTCGGAAGATGGTCAAAATGCTACTGGGGAGGAACAGAGGATGAGCTCAACTAGCCCCAGACGTGATGATGCAGCTAGCTCAAAGCCGAAAGGACGGCTAGCGGCCGACGGTGCTGGTGGTGAACGGCGAATCCGATGTTCTAAGGATCAACACACCATTGGAACCTGGAATGTAAGATCTATGAGCCAGGGCAAATTGGATGTGGTTATTGGTGAGATGTCAAGATTAAAGATAGACATTCTGGGCGTCAGTGAACTGAAATGGACTGGAATGGGCCACTTCACATCAAATGACCACCAGATCTACTACTGTGGACAAGAGGACCACAGAAGAAATGGAGTAGCCTTCATAATTAATAGTAAAGTGGCTAAAGCAGTGCTTGGATACAACCCAAAAAACGACAGAATGATCTCAATTCGAATTCAGGGCAAGCCATCTAACATCACAGTGATCCAAATATACGCCCCAACCACAAATGCTGAAGAAGCTGAAGTAGAGCAGTTCTATGAGGATCTGCAGCACCTACTGGACAACACGCCTAAAAGAGATGTTATTTTCATCACCGGAGACTGGAATGCTAAGGTGGGCAGTCAAATGACACCTCGAATTACAGGTAAGTATGGCCTGGGAGAACAAAATGAAGCAGGACATAGGCTGATAGAATTTTGCCAAGACAATTCACTCTGCATAACAAACACTCTCTTCCAACAACCTAAGAGACGGCTTTATACATGGACTTCACCAGATGGACAACACCGAAATCAGATTGATTACATCCTTTGCAGCCAAAGGTGGCGGACATCTGTACAGTCGGTAAAAACAAGGCCTGGAGCTGACTGTAGTTCAGATCACGAACTTCTTCTTGCACAATTTAGGATCAGACTAAAGAGATTAGGGAAGACCCACAGATCAGCTAGATATGAGCTCACTAATATTCCTAAGGAATATGCAGTGGAGGTGAAGAATAGATTTAAGGGACTGGACTTAGTAGATAGGGTCCCGGAAGAACTCTGGACAGAAGTTGGCAGCATTGTTCAGGAGGCAGCAACAAAATACATCCCAAAGAAAGAGAAAACCAAGAAGGCAAAATGGCTGTCTGCTGAGACACTAGAAGTAGCCCAAGAAAGAAGGAAAGCAAAAGGCAACAGTGATAGGGGGAGATATGCCCAATTAAATGCAAAATTCCAGAGGTTAGCCAGAAGAGATAAGGAATTATTTTTAAACAAGCAATGCGCGGAAGTGGAAGAAGACAATAGAATAGGAAGGACAAGAGACCTCTTCCAGAAAATTAGAAACATTGGAGGTAAATTCCAGGCAAAAATGGGTATGATCAAAAACAAAGATGGCAAGGACCTAACAGAAGAAGAAGAGATCAAGAAAAGGTGGCAAGAATATACAGAAGACCTGTATAGGAAGGATAACAATATCGGGGATAGCTTTGACGGTGTGGTCAGTGAGCTAGAGCCAGTCATCCTGAAGAGTGAGGTTGAGTGGGCCTTAAGAAGCATTGCTAATAACAAGGCAACAGGAGACGACGGCATCCCAGCTGAACTGTTCAAAATCTTGCAAGATGATGCTGTCAAGGTAATGCATGCTATATGCCAGCAAATTTGGAAAACACAAGAATGGCCATCAGACTGGAAAAAATCAACTTATATCCCCATACCAAAAAAGGGAAACACTAAAGAATGTTCAAACTATCGAACAGTGGCACTCATTTCACATGCCAGTAAGGTAATGCTCAAGATCCTGCAAGGTAGACTTCAGCAGTTCATGGAGCGAGAATTGCCAGATGTACAAGCTGGGTTTAGAAAAGGCAGAGGAACTAGAGACCAAATTGCCAATATCCGCTGGATAATGGAAAAAGCCAGGGAGTTTCAGAAAAACATCTATTTCTGTTTTATTGACTATTCTAAAGCCTTTGACTGTGTGGACCATAACAAATTGTGGCAAGTTCTTAGTGGTATGGGGATACCAAGTCATCTTGTATGCCTCCTGAAGAATCTGTATAACGACCAAGTAGCAACAGTAAGAACAGACCACGGAACAACAGACTGGTTTAAGATTGGGAAAGGAGTACGGCAGGGCTGTATCCTCTCACCCTACCTATTCAACTTGTATGCAGAACACATCATGCGACAAGCTGGCCTTGAGGAATCCAAGGCTGGAGTTAAAATCTCTGGAAGAAACATTAACAATCTCAGATATGCAGATGATACCACTTTGATGGCTGAAAGTGAAGAGGAACTGAGGAGCCTTATGATGAAGGTGAAAGAAGAAAGTGCAAAAGCTGGTTTGCAGCTAAACCTCAAAAAAACCAAGATTATGGCAACCAGCTTGATTGATAACTGGCAAATAGAGGGAGAAAATGTAGAAGCAGTGAAAGACTTTGTATTCCTAGGTGCGAAGATTACTGCAGATGCTGACTGCAGTCAGGAAATCAGAAGACGCTTAATCCTTGGAAGAAGAGCAATGACAAATCTCGATAAAATAGTTAAGAGCAGAGACATCACACTGACAACAAAGGTCCGCATAGTTAAAGCAATGGTGTTCCCCATAGTAACATATGGCTGCGAGAGCTGGACCATAAGGAAGGCTGAGCGAAGGAAGATCGATGCTTTTGAACTGTGGTGTTGGAGGAAAATTCTGAGAGTGCCTTGGACTGCAAGAAGATCAAACCAGTCCATCCTCCAGGAAATAAAGCCAGACTGCTCACTTGAGGGAATGATATTAAAGGCCAAACTGAAATACTTTGGCCACATAATGAGAAGACAGGACACCCTGGAGAAGATGCTGATGCTAGGGAGAGTGGAAGGCAAAAGGAAGAGGGGCCGACCAAGGGCAAGGTGGATGGATGATATTCTAGAGGTGACGGACTCGTCCCTGAGGGAGCTGGGGGTGTTGACGACCGACAGGAAGCTCTGGCGTGGGCTGGTCCATGAAGTCACGAAGAGTCGGAAGCGACTAAACGAATAAACAACAAAAAAGTTAAATTCCACTGAATTTGATGGGGCTTATACTGTGTAGACATACCGAAGATTGGAAAGTTGAACTCCTTTGGGTCCAACATCTCTAAATGGAGTTTTGTTTGCTTAGAAGAAAATAAAACTGATACAAATTTGCATGAATAAAGTCAGTATCCAGAGGCTGTTGCTACTTATTAGTTTTAAATAATTAGCTGCTTGTATGCATGGACATATTTGGACTTGCATTAACATGTTGTGTGCCTGGAAATTCACTTGTCAGATTTGAATACTGTTGAATATAGATTATTCATAAGCACAGCTCTTTTGTCAGCACCAGCAACTACTGAGCCCGCACTCCAAACCTCATCCCGTGAGAATACTTTTAGGTTAATAGTTCTGGAAATATGATCCCTTTCCTACAGGTAAGAAGAAATATAATTCAATAATTTGCTTAATTGTAGGGAAGTGGAATGACAAAATTACTCTCAAGGACAAATTAATACAGCCACTACAAAACCATCAGAAGAATGACATGGTGTAGTTATGATAATGCAACCAATTCACCATTGACAAAATAAGATTGGTGCACCATAGGCAATGTGAATATGTAATCTGATTCTAAGTCCATTGCAATTCTTTCTTAATGTATCCATGAGGAAGTCCTGATGTAATGTCTTTTTTATATAATCTATATAACAATTATAGAATCTATAGAATACAAAGTAGGAGGTCCAGAATTTATTTGTTATTTATATCACATAAATTCTTATGTTATGAGAAGGACACTAGATGCACAAAATAAAAGCTGTATCTCATTTTTTGCAAGAGAATCAAATACCATAAATTTATTATATTATCCTGGTAAAGTGCAAACCCTTTATATAAGTGGACTCATGTTTTGTTTGCAGCTGTCTGAGCATTTTCCAGCTCCACAGCCTCTGGTAATACAGACTAGAGGCTCAACATTTCCACTTGTTTCTATGGATAGTCAGAACGTTAAAGTGAAACAAGGTCTTTTCACTGATGTGCTTGTCCATGGTCAGCCTGTTCTACACTTGGAAGTTGTAAGTACATCAGATGTTGATCTCTACCAGTCATGATCTCTGCCAATGACCCAATTACTTGTGAAGCCATCACCACATTACTTTGACCCATCATGTTCTTTCCTGGCTCCACTGCAGTAATTTAGTACCAAGGTTTATTATTTTTCTGGAGATTTTTAGTTTGAATGAGCCTGCTTCAAACAATATTAGCCACTAGGCTGCTATGGTCACTTCACACCATGTTTAAAATTGGCATGGCATTCATGTACCTATGTTAGTGTTGACTTTTGCATGAATTTAGATGCCTACCTTGATTAACTTTCAAACACACATCTCAGATACATGCATGTACTTATATGTATACATACTTATATTTTGGGTTGTATCCAACAGATATCTGTCTACTGATCCAAAGCTGTTTAATCCAGTAGAATTTCAGTTAATGAAATAAGAACGAGAAAGTTAAACCAGTAGCTATACTATGGAGTTTGCTCCCATCAGATATGGTAATGGTGAGCATTTTTAAAGGGAACTGGACAATTATGGAAAACTAGGTAATATGTGGCTACTAATCTTGATGTATGTTTAATACTTCATTCATAGGCAGCATATCTTACATACCAGCTCCTGGGGAGCAGCAGTGGGAGAGGAATACAGAATCTCCCTACTATCCATGGTAGTGGCGTGCTTCCCAAATGCAATTGATTGGCCACTGTGTGACACAGAACGGACTAGATAGGCTCTTGACCAGGTGGCTTCTGTTCTTATCAAGACAGTGTTTGGCAATTCTTCTTCCTTACAGCCCCCTGTGCTACCTTTCCCTGTTAATTTGAAAAATCCTTCAAACCTCTAGAGTGGGGGAGCTGCAGGAGGATTTTTTCTTGTTCTGCTAATGAAAACTTTTGCTGAATGCAAGAGTTTCATGGCAGCAGAAAACATTAATCTGATACAGCCCATTGAATTTCTTATTAAGATTATTGCCTATAATCCACTGGCTAATTGTTCTTGACTAGAATAGAAATATCTCAGTTAAAAAGGACTGGCTCTATGTATTATTTGATTCCATGTGCCTAGACACTGATTTTTTCTAAAACATAGACTAATCCATGCCACTATGGTGGCAGCAGATTCTAGATTTTCTTTCATGGTACTATCTTACTATAAGATGCACCACAAAGCCAATGGCATCATTAAGAACACAGCATTTCAATCCTTGAAATGATGTTCCCTTTTTTATTGTAGAGCATCATCTTCCAAGCAAGGCTTTCAGCTTCTAATGGCAAACTATTCATCTCTTTGTCACAAAACAGGTATTGGTATTTCTCCTAGTTTTGTCTTCTATTAATATCAGAGAAATCTATCTTGGAGCAATAAAATATTGTAAACAGCTAGCAGTTGTAAATAAATAAATAAATAACTAGAAAACATGGCTTGCTATTTAGAATAAATGGGAGTTAATTCAAGCGTTCATTAATGTTACTTTGGAATATAAAGGAGATTTCCTGTTTCAGCTCTCCTTCATCCCTGCTGAGAGCAGCATGAATTAATCTACATCAGATTACGAAGTTGAGGAGAACTTGGAGATGCACAACCTCCTCTTCCTCAGTGTACCACCAACATTGTATGATGCTAATGCAGTATCTCTGATAGAAAGCTGCTCAGCTTCTGCTTAAATACTCCTGGTAAAGCAGAGCCCATTATCTCCCAAATCAGTTTTTCTCCTAATATTGCCAGCATGTTTCTGACTGCAATTTCCAGCCATGAATCTAGTCTTGCTTTCTGTAATCGTATTCATTATACCAGAGAATATGTGACTCTGGACTGAGGTGGTACCCACTGCAAGACATGTTATGAATTGTTTAGAAGGCACCATAGTGCCAATAACTTTAATGTACATGTGCGGTCAGAAAGAACTTCTTTAAAAAAAAAAAAAAGGGAATTGAAGTTGAAAGAGAAAGTCGAGAGAACCAAATCTCTTCAGAACTTTTTAGGTTGCCCAAAATCAGGATCAGCAACATTATTAACAATGTCAGGGGAGCTGTTAGAATAGAGCTGCAGGTAGACAATTAATTCATCGGAAGTAGAAAACTACATGGGTAAGCAGTTGTACAGACTGCTGATGTGAGAGTTAATAAAAGTCTAAAATAGGGAAGCTGCTTTGAAGTTGAATTAATTCTTTGTGTCTAATAGGAGTTGATCCAAAACATAAGGGAACCATATTGCTTTCATCTTTTTCTAGACCTTTAGAAACAGACTAAAACATTTGTGAAAGATACAGCTTTCAGGTTTATAATTTAATTTATTAAATTTGTTATGGCTGTCCATTCCATTAGATTCTGGGAGGCTTACAAAATCCAAATATTACAAATATATTACATATATTACCACCAATTTCTGCAGTAATTTATCTCTTAACAGCAATTGCTGGGAAAAGTGAATGGAAGGGTGCAGACTTCCACTCGAGTCTGCATGGATGGATCACTTGATTAGTCACTGTGGACAGTATTCCTGGACTAGACAGGATTTGAATCTGATTATCATGGCTTTTCTTATGATCTTCCACACTGGAGTTGGAAAGGAAGGTTAGAGTACCATTTCCAGTTAAGAAGATGGTACAAGACCACAATATTGTCACACATAAATATTGCAAATTTGGCTGGGATGGAGTTCTTTTTGTCCCCTCTCCCTGTTTATTTTTTAAAACATATAAAAGTGTACATGAAATACAGTCAGGAAGCAGACTAGAAAAAACAGTCTGGAAACTTCACTTAGTGGCTCTACTGCTCACTAGCAGGTTCAAACATATCATGTCACTTCTTCACCATCTACACTAGCTGCTGGTCCATTTTTGGACCCAGTTCAGAGTTCTGGTTTTGACCTTTAAAGGCCTAAATGGTTTAGGACCAGGTGACCTGAAGTAGCACTTTCTCCAACTGGACTTTAAGATCATTTAATGAGGCTCTCTGGCAGAAAGGTTCACCTGGCACCAACACTAGCACCATTCTGGCACCATGTGAAGACTTTTCTATTTTCCCAGGATTTCTAACTGGCTTTTAATTGTATTTTAATTGCATTTTAATTCATATTTTAGTTTTTGAATGACTGCTTTGCAGCTGCCACGTTTTATATGGTGGCTTTATTTTGCATTTTAGGTATGTATGTTCTTATTAAAATTGTATGTTTTAGTGTGTTCTATTAGAACTGCCCAGGGGGCTTCAGCTATCAGGCAGTTTAAATAAGAAAAAAAGAAAGAAAGAAAAACAGACAGACAGACAGACAGACTTCAAATATTGAAGCTGTAACTAGATAGGAGGAAAAATGCACTCTTTTACTGTATATTAGCTTTTAAGGAAGTAATAGAAAACTGGTTGTCCTCCAGGGGTTGCTGAATTGTAACTTCTGGCTTCCCTTGATTTATAAATGTCATCATGTTTGGGGATGGCTAGTGCCCTAGAGTGTTCATTGCATACAAAGACTGAGTTATTTATGCCATTTGGATTTTATTTTTATCTATATTGTTTACTTGTAACTGTTTTTTAAATATTGTATTTTTATATATGGTAATTTAATTGTATATTTATTGTTTTACTGATTATTGTTGTAAACCGCCCAGAATCCCTCTGGTGGGAGGAGATGGGCAGTGACAAATTTGATAAATAAATTAAATTAAATTAAGCTGCTGAGAACTGTATTTCAGAAAATCTGGAGAACAATGCCCATATTTTTAGCAGATGGGATCAAAATAAAAGAATTGTCAACATCATGTTTGAAGTAGCTTGGCAGATCTGGGAATTAGTGCAGCTACCAAGCTATTTCTCTTCTCCACTTTCAGTCAATTCATAGCATGCTTCTTCCCCTAATTGGATGCAACTGATTTTTCCCCTACAGCTTTGACATTGTTCAAGCATCTTCATCTGTTGGCTCTACCAATGTAAGTCTCTCCTTGACTTATGTCATATGCAAATCAAATTGTTTTACATGAAACTTTATTCATGATATAATGTATCCTGCATAGCATGCTAACATAACACATAGATCATGGAAAATGAGAATCTGGTCAAAAGGACTTGGGTACACTGACTGCAACTTTTACACTCAGCTACTAAAAATCTCTTCCCCACCTTGATGCCACTGAGTTATTTTGGGGCTGCCAATATCATGCTCTTCAGCAAAGGATCGTTACCTTGTCGTGGTGCTGGAGCTTGAGCACCTCAATGATGCCATGAGCTAAACCGTGAAGGGCCACCCAAGACGGGAAGGTCATGACAGAGAGGTCAGACTAAATGCGATCCCTGGGGAAGGTAATGGCAACCCACCCCAGTATTCTTGCCGTGAAAACTAAATGGATCAGTACAACCAGAGATATGTCGGTATACCATCGGAAGATGAGACCCCCAGGTCGGAAGATGGTCAAAATGCTACTGGGGAGGAACAGAGGATGAGCTCAACTAGCCCCAGACGTGATGACGCAGCTAGCTCAAAGCCGAAAGGACGGCTAGCGGCCGACGGTGCTGGTGGTGAACGGCGAATCCGATGTTCTAAGGATCAACACACCATCGGAACCTGGAATGTAAGATCTATGAGCCAGGGCAAATTGGATGTGGTTATTGGTGAGATGTCAAGATTAAAGATAGACATTCTGGGCGTCAGTGAACTGAAATGGACTGGAATGGGCCACTTCACATCAAATGACCACCAGATCTACTACTGCGGACAAGAGGACCACAGAAGAAATGGAGTAGCCTTCATAATTAATAGTAAAGTGGCTAAAGCAGTGCTTGGATACAACCCAAAAAATGATAGAATGATCTCAATTCGAATTCAGGGCAAGCCATCTAACATCACAGTGATCCAAATATACGCCCCAACCACAAATGCTGAAGAAGCTGAAGTAGAGCAGTTCTATGAGGATCTGCAGCACCTACTGGACAACACGCCTAAAAGAGATGTTATTTTCATCACAGGAGACTGGAATGCTAAGGTGGGCAGTCAAATGACACCTCGAATTACAGGTAAGTATGGCCTGGGAGAACAAAACGAAGCAGGACACAGGCTGATAGAATTTTGCCAAGACAATTCACTCTGCATAACAAACACTCTCTTCCAACAACCTAAGAGACGGCTTTATACATGGACTTCACCAGATGGACAACACCGAAATCAGATTGATTACATCCTTTGCAGCCAAAGGTGGCGGACATCTGTACAGTCGGTAAAAACAAGGCCTGGAGCTGACTGTAGTTCAGATCACGAACTTCTTCTTGCACAATTTAGGATCAGACTCAAGAGATTAGGGAAGACCCACAGATCAGCTAGATATGAGCTCACTAATATTCCTAAGGAATATGCAGTGGAGGTGAAGAACAGATTTAAGGGACTGGACTTAGTAGATAGGGTCCCAGAAGAACTCTGGACAGAAGTTGGCAGCATTGTTCAGGAGGCGGCAACAAAATACATCCCAAAGAAAGAGAAAACCAAGAAGGCAAAATGGCTGTCTGCTGAGACACTAGAAGTAGCCCAAGAAAGAAGGAAAGCAAAAGGCAACAGTGATAGGGGGAGATATGCCCAATTAAATGCAAAATTCCAGAGGTTAGCCAGAAGAGATAAGGAATTATTTTTAAACAAGCAATGCGCGGAAGTGGAAGAAGACAATAGAATAGGAAGGACAAGAGACCTCTTCCAGAAAATTAGAAACATTGGAGGTAAATTCCAGGCCAAAATGGGTATGATCAAAAACAAAGATGGCAAGGACCTAATAGAAGAAGAAGAGATCAAGAAAAGGTGGCAAGAATATACAGAAGACCTGTATAGGAAGGATAACAATATCGGGGATAGCTTTGACAGTGTGGTCGGTGAGCTAGAGCCAGACATCCTGAAGAGTGAGGTTGAGTGGGCCTTAAGAAGCATTGCTAATAACAAGGCAACAGGAGACGACGGCATCCCAGCTGAACTGTTCAAAATCTTGCAAGATGATGCTGTCAAGGTAATGCATGCTATATGCCAGCAAATTTGGAAAACACAAGAATGGCCATCAGACTGGAAAAAATCAACTTATATCCCCATACCAAAAAAGGGAAACACTAAAGAATGTTCAAACTATCGAACAGTGGCACTCATTTCACATGCCAGTAAGGTAATGCTCAAGATCCTGCAAGGTAGACTTCAGCAGTTCATGGAGCGAGAATTGCCAGACGTACAACCTGGGTTTAGAAAAGGCAGAGGAACTAGAGACCAAATTGCCAATATCCGCTGGATAATGGAAAAAGCCAGGGAGTTTCAGAAAAACATCTATTTCTGTTTTATTGACTATTCTAAAGCCTTTGACTGTGTGGACCATAACAAATTGTGGCAAGTTCTTAGTGTTATGGGGATACCAAGTCATCTTGTATGCCTCCTGAAGAATCTGTATAACGACCAAGTAGCAACAGTAAGAACAGACCACGGAACAACAGACTGGTTTAAGATTGGGAAAGGAGTACGGCAGGGCTGTATCCTCTCACCCTACCTATTCAACTTGTATGCAGAACACATCATGCGACAAGCTGGCCTTGAGGAATCCAAGGCTGGAGTTAAAATCTCTGGAAGAAACATTAACAATCTCAGATATGCAGATGATACCACTTTGATGGCTGAAAGTGAAGAGGAACTGAGGAGCCTTATGATGAAGGTGAAAGAAGAAAGTGCAAAAGCTGGTTTGCAGCTAAACCTCAAAAAAACCAAGATTATGGCAACCAGCTTGATTGATAACTGGCAAATAGAGGGAGAAAATGTAGAAGCAGTGAAAGACTTTGTATTCCTAGGTGCAAAGATTACTGCAGATGCTGACTGCAGTCAGGAAATCAGAAGACGCTTAATCCTTGGAAGAAGAGCAATGACAAATCTCGATAAAATAGTTAAGAGCAGAGACATCACACTGACAACAAAGGCCCGCATAGTTAAAGCAATGGTGTTCCCTGTAGTAACATATGGCTGCGAGAGCTGGACCATAAGGAAGGCTGAGCGAAGGAAGATCGATGCTTTTGAACTGTGGTGTTGGAGGAAAATTCTGAGAGTGCCTTGGACTGCAAGAAGATCCAACCAGTCCATCCTCCAGGAAATAAAGCCAGACTGCTCACTTGAGGGAATGATATTAAAGGCAAAACTGAAATACTTTGGCCACATAATGAGAAGACAGGACACCCTGGAGAAGATGCTGATGCTAGGGAGAGTGGAAGGCAAAAGGAAGAGGGGCCGACCAAGGGCAAGATGGATGGATGATATTCTAGAGGTGACAGACTCGTCCCTGGGGGAGCTGGGGGTGTTGACGACCGACAGGAAGCTCTGGCGTGGGCTGGTCCATGAAGTCACGAAGAGTCGGAAGCGACTAAACGAATAAACAACAAAAATATCATGCTGACTGAAACTTCTGAAAATTATGGTTCCAACACAACTGAAGGGCACTAGGGTGGGGAAGAATGCTCTAGATCAGTGTTTCTCAACCTTGACAACTTTAAGATATGAGTACTTCAAATCCCAGAATTCCCCAGCATCCTGGCTGGGGAATTCTGGGAGTTGAAGTCCACACATCTTAAAGTTGCCAAGGTTGAGAAATACTACTCTAGATGAAGAGCTTTTCATCTCTATTTCATCCTTCAACTTTCTTTAAATGCCTTCTTGTTTCCATCATTGTGTACATGCTTATTTCTATCTAGTTCAGAAGCAGCATCATGGTTTTAGATGCAAGAACTAAAACTGAATGCATTTAGCCATTATGTAAATTAGTAATCAATGTCTGAATTGACTTCTGGTCACCACAGGAATATTGTTTTCTGGGCAGTAGTATGGAAATGGCTTGCCACCTCCTTTTTCTGTCTCAGTATAGTCTACAACCCTGGGATTTCCTACTTGTCGACCATCCAAGTATTAACCAGGTCCAAACTGTTAGCTTTTTTTGATCAGCCAAGGATAGATGCTACCACCTAGCTCCTGTATACTTTTCTTAAATATGGGATTCCTCTCTATTTCTGATTCTAATTAGAAACTATTGTACATTCTAGGCCCAGAAGCTCTATGAGTACATCAATGGCCTTCACACAAACAGCCTTCTACCAGCTATAAATGGTAAGGACAGTCTACAGAAAAAGGTGACTTCATTAGAGAGAGCTCTCATTCATGTTTATATTACAGAGAAAATACATCCAGAGAAAAGCCCACCGCTGTTGCTAATTAGATTAACACATAATCACATTTCTGAGACTGTCTCCCTGAGAAGGATGTTTCTTCAGCCAGTTTCATTATCCTGTCTCAGGTTCTTAGGATGGTGATCAGGTTTTCTATAAGGCTGTGAAGAATGCCAAAGGAGAGCTTTCCAGGCAGGTCCCCTCAAAACAGCACTTCTTGTCAAAGGACCAGTTGGAGCAGCCACCCTGCTTCAGTCCAAATGATAAAAGGGTCTTTTGCACATGTGGCTCTTTGCCCATGGAGCAAAGTACCCTACCGAATCAGGTGTGGTATAGTGTTTAAGTGATGGACTAGCACCAGGGAGAGGCAGGCTTAAGACTCCCCTCAGCCACTGAAGCTTATTGGGTGACTTTGGGCCACAGTCTCTCAGGGTTGTTGTTGGGAAGTGAGAGAAGAGAGCACTATGTATGCCATCGTGAAGTCCTGAGGGAAAGGTGGGATATAGCTCTCAGAAATATATAAATCAATTCACTTTTCCACTTTTATTCAAGGTAATTCAGATGGAGGAATTCCATTTTCTGAGCCAAGTCATTGCTTCCAATGAGATTGTCATGACAGTGTGGATCAAGGCACCATCCTGAGATGATGTACAGCCCCATTTTATATTCATACCATTTATACATACCATTTACTTTACAGAGTAAATTCAGTGTATTTTAACTTAAATAAGGAAATATATACAGGAGGACAAACATAATAAAAATATAGCTTGTGGCTGAGTCTTAGGTTGGACTTAAGGCAATGAGTCCTTCCTCTAATAGCAGGAATTTCATTTCTTTAACTGGTCAGAGGCAATATTGGGTATATTTCAATATATTTAATACACTGTAGAAAATGAACTAAATGGAAATCAATTTATTTCATAGATCAAGGGACAGATTTATCTTCCACCTCATACCCACTTTCCCCATGTGCCTCCTGACATGTTCCACAAGATCAAGTGTGAGCATCCAATCATTTCATACTGTAAGACTTCCCAAGGACATAAATGAAACTGGTAAATTTGCATAAGTCTCAATTTAAGAAATTACATACAGGTTTTCCTAATTTTGTTTAACCTCCACAAAAATCTCAAGGATTTCAATATAATTTTTAGCATATTTAGAGGCTGCTTAGCTAAGTAAAACTCTATTCATACTGAAAATCTATTATTTTGTCTTTTAGGCATGCTTTGCAAAGGAATTGCATTGCCTTCTGTTCTAAATATCACATGGACAAAACTCAACATTGCCCTTTCTGAGGTAAGCACGGATGTAGACACTCATAGCTGTCATCCTCCGTTGACGGAGAAGTAGTCATCTTGGTATTGCAGGCATAACACATTTCTAAGAGAAGGGAGTGATTGTTCTTGACATACATTATGCATGTCATACTTCTTTCTGTTAATCAATTTCCATGTATGTCATTGGGGTGAAACATGGTACGCCAGAAGATTACACAATATATCTATGACTTTTTTTTTTGTAGGGTGGCCTGGTGATTTCAATGTGATCAATCCAATGAAGCTGCATCATCAACAGCATCCAGTAATCAGAGAACATTAAAAGAGATCATAATTCATGATATTAATTAGATTATAACTTTTAATATATTGTCATTTTTCAGCTTCTAATCTTTAGAAAGTTAAGGCTCTTAATGCAGACTGTTGTCACTGCATTTTTTGTATACCTTGATACATTGCTCACATGATTCCCAAACATGGAAAAACTGAGAACTTCACCTCTTGGTGGGAGAGACATCTTTAAAGTGACTAGTTATTTGCATGAAATGATTATCTTGTCATTGAGGTTTTGCATAGAGAGAAAACAATTCAAGTAGACAATGTACAAAAGTTCACACCAGACTGAATACTGAAAGTTACCCAGTCAAATTTAAATTAGTGGTCTGAATGTTGCTGGAGTGGATCTATCTATGGGTGGCTGTGATTTGGCCATATTAGCTGGTTTGTGGCAACATGAAACCTTTAGGTTGAAAAACTCCAAATGATTGTCAGATGCAACATGAGTTCACTCAGTCTCTTTGTTCCTGTTTGATCATGGAAGCTTTCATATTCATACATTACCCCTCTTTCTATACAGTATGTGCATCTATATGTATAAATTTGCATATGAAATGCTATCTTCATTTTGAACTTTGGTGATGATGATTATTGATAATGATCCAGTAGCCCCTTTAATTATAAGTCTAAAAGCCAAATCTATTGTTGTTATTATTAGATTTTTATCCCACTTTATCCCTCTTTTTTATGTAAATTTTATTAAAAGTTTTAAAGACAACATAAAAACTAACACAGAGTAATACAGAATAAAGAAAGAAAAAAGGAGGAAGAAAAGAAAAAAAGACAAAAGTGCAGAAAGAAAAGATAAAAAGAAATAGAAAGAAGAAGCTTCCAATTTCCTTTGCAGCAAATATAAGTAAATTACAAAGTTCTCTCTTCCTCTATGATTACAAAAAAGCTCTTTTTTCTATTATCCATTTTTTTTCCCTAACCATCTGAACCACAAGTCATAACTGCATTTTCTTCTGTTTCATGTAAAAATTCTATAAGGGGTTTCCAGTCAGCCATAAATGTAGGTATTGTTTTTTCTTTAATCAAAGAAGTCAATTTAGCCATCTCTGCAAGTTCCTATCATCCATCCATCCATCCATCCATCCATCCATCCATCCATCCACCCACCATCTATCTATCTATCTACCTACCTATCTATCTATCTATCTCTCATCATCTACCATCTATCTCAAGGTGGTGAACATACCTAATACTCCTGCCTCTGGTTTCCCCCCAACAGCCCTGTGAGGTGGGTTGCGCTGGGTGAGAGTGACTGGCCCAAAGTCACCCAGCTGTCTTTCATGCCTAAGGGAGGCCTAGAATTCACAGCCTCCTGGTTTCTAGGCTAGCACCTCAACCACTACACCAAACTGGCTCTCAAATCTGTTGCCACTATAATATCACCAGCTCCTTCTGTGTTGGTTATGGGAGTTCTAGACTCTGTTCATGCAATGGCTGGATTACTGCCAGGGCTCAAGAGCATTTCAGTACCCAGTTCCCAGTGTTGTTTGACTTTACCATTTATCCAGTAGCCCAGTTTGGTAAGCACAGTGACATGTACTGCTTATTAAACATGCCAGACATTTTCCCCATCATCTCTGAATTGACATCTTGCCCTAATGTTATACTGAGGGGAAGAAGAAAGCAGCTCCCTATCACTCTCAAGTGGAAGGCTTGGTTTATTCATTATTCAAAGGACATAACAAGATTGTTGGGTGGAGAGATGAGTGTCAAGCTCACAGCACAGAGAAACAGTAGGACTTTCTTTAATTTGGTTTCCTCAGTCTCCCTGCTGAATCAATCTCCCTGCAGAGAGTGTCTGTGCAGAGTGCACTAACTTTGTGTAGTTGTAGGGTCAGAAACCAGGGGATTTAAAGAAAGAGAAGTGTAAATTTATGCAAACATGGTGCCAGTAAAGGCCCAAAGGAGGAGTCTTCTCAGAGTTGGAAAAGAATTATCTAAATCACCAGATAAGCTAGCAGACTGACATATGAAACCCATGACCTACTGAAATGATAATGCCAAGTACTGTTGATGGTCTAGTTATACAATAAGAGGAAAATCTCTTCTATAGGAAGGATGCTTATCTATGGGTAACCCTAACTAACTAATTATCTGAATTGCCTGGGTTTGCACATGACATTGAACTATAAAACCACATGGGATGGGTTCACACAACAGGCTAAAATCTGGTTGCCTAGTTTGTAACTCAATGTATAATGGAAGCAGAGTTGCTATGCTCAAAGAAAGGGACCATTAAATGGAGTGCTGAGTAAGTTTATCAAAAGTCTTTGTGGTGAGAAAGTAATAGTACTTGGCACTCTTCTCTGTAAATCACTTCATTGACTGTTACTAATTTTCTTTCTCTAAAAGATTGATGCTTTATAAGGTGTAGTCTAAAGTCACAAGAAGCAATAGTGAGACTTCACTAGCTTATTCAGAACTACTACAGGAATTGGGAATTTGACCCAGAACCCTTCCCAGAACCCTTGACAATCAGTGGGGTGGGGTGCGGGAGGTTCTGTGGGTGGGTAGGTGGGGGGTCTTCCTTGGCAGTCATACTCATATGAAAATTTCTCTGATGTCATAGCTTATAATATACTCTGGAAAATAGAAATAAGTGGAAGATTCCAGACCAATTCTAATACGATGATTTAGTTACTGGATTCTTTTAGATAGGTGTTGGAGCTAGCTATGAGGTGCCTGAATAAAAGTGGGGATGCAAACCTATATTATGAGTTAGTATATAATGAATGAAAATAGTAAAGTTAAAAAAACCCACAGACAACTACTAATTCTTATTAGTCAGTCCAGTTGTAGCAACTATCTAATTGAGTCCAACAGAATAACTGCATTTAGAAAGTGTGAGGACACTTGCTAGTCTTGCCCTTCCACCTGAAGGAAGGCTGAGTGACTGTAGTGATAAGCAGCCTCTATCCCTGAGGGCTTTCCATGTGAATGCAGGCACTGGAAAATCAGGATCCTCAACTGTATGGAGAACTTTCATAGACAAAGAAAGTTCTTCATCTTGGTTTCTGAGATTCATATACATGGATTATGCAGCTGCACAGAGCTCTGTTTGGAACTTTCTGGAGCTTACAGGATTGCTTTGTGAAGGACCCCATCTCCCCACCCCCCTGCTTACCAAGGCACAATCTTGCTAAGTCCTTTCAATTTGTTTTGGAACAGTATAGCATTAGCACATTTGTCCTTGAGGTGATTGTCTTTTTGCTTTATCAAAACGCTTTATATTATTTTCTTATTTTCTTTAGTCTTCCCTCCTCTTCTTTGAAAGGACACAATTTTTGCTTGTCACAGGTATCCAGCCTTCAAACTTAAAGTCTTAATTTCATCAGTGCCATTGCTGCAGGGACAAACTCCCCCCTTAGGTATAAACAGTGGGGGTTTGGGTGAAGGACCGGTAGTTAACACTTGTAAGTAAGTATTGGTGCTTACTGAAGAGGCTTGTTGCAATTACTCTTCCCATTTGTAAACCAATCTCTGGGCGTAAGCTTTTTGTGTAGGAGACTCTGAAGTTTATGTAAAACCTATTTACACCCATAGGTGTAAATAAGAAACCACAAGAAAGAACTGGGTCCTTCCAACTGTAGCTGTAATTTTTTTTAGTGCTTATCTGTGAATTCACTTTCCTACTATGCTAGGTCTCACATGACTTCAATGCACCTTCAGATACTCCGTGTTAGTCTTAAGATCTGAAGGTGTTCTACAGGAGCTGCACCTAGTCACATGGTATGCTGGGGGGACAGGTTTGCCAACAACTAATTCTACAAGTTCTAGAATATTCTCAATGGGACAATAATAACCCATGTTGAATTCACAGATGACTGCCTGAAGAACTGCTATTCCAGGTAGGTAACTAGTTCTTCATCACAATAGCTTCTCACCTTTCAGAAGTTTTGGGACTGTAATTCCCAGCTATTCCAATTTTATGTGCTGGTAATGGGAGTGAAATTCCAACATACCTGGAGAGAGTTAGGCTGGGAAGTCTGCTGCATAAGCACTTTCTATTGCCAGTCTGGCATCGAGTAATACATTGGAGTCATTGAGCTGGAAAGTTTCTTCCACCTGGGATTCTCTGAGTTTAGAAACACTCAGAAACCGAGCTTTCACATGTGCTATTAGACCGCTGTCAGTTTATCAACACAAATACATTTTCTTGCAGCAATTTTGCAAATAGATGTGGGTTGATATTTATTTATTTATTTATTAAATTTATACACCACCCATCCCACTATATAAGTGACTCCAGCAGCTTTTCTTTTTCAAAAGAAAAAAGATCCCTTTTCTACAGTTGGCACATGAGTTCTAGAAAAACATAGGGATGTGTTGATACTGGATAACCTGTCTCTGACTCTGTGTATAGCACCTGAGAGCTTAAGAATGAGGCATTGTTTGACTGCCTTATCTCATGAAGAATGACTGGAGGCTGATCACAGAGGACAGATGATGGATGTTAATTTAATAGCCATTGATTTTTCTGCCTGTCTTGGAACTAGGACACAGAACAGACAGTGCATCTTCTGACAAGATAAGACTCAGGTGACATTTAATTGCAAACATTAGTGCTACTAAGATGTAGAACAACTGATTCACTATGGCTGAAAAGAAGAATCATTTGTCAGTGAGGGAATGTTACAGTGCCAAAGAAGGGGATAGGCTTTTGTAAGTTCCCTAGTAAATTTTGCATCATGTATGAATGGTGTGTTGAAATCTGCTTTGTAAAAAAAAAAATTGTAAGAGGCTTCAGTTCTTCTATCTAATCCCAGGATGTTTGAGAACATCTTTTGAGTTACCCTTGGTGGAGTTTTTAAACGTATTATTGTTGGAGCTGTTGGAGAGTGCTGCGGTTGTTCCCTAATGGGAGAAAACCTGTCATAATCACTTCCCTATCACTTCCCTTGGATTTAACTGGTGTGTGGGAAATCAAAGAGGTAAAGACAGTTGGAAGGATGTTTGCCCACAGAAACATAAAGATCTATTAGCAAAACAGACAGCACCTACTCAACTCATCAACAAACTATCTTAAATATTGAAGGTTGGCTGGCATGAAAACGTTTAGTGCAGGTCTTAGACACCAAATGTTTGCCCACCTCTCTTCTTGCCCCATATTTAGATAAGCAACGTGTTTTCAAGAGAAGCAGTTTACAAAAATAAAATTAAACAAAAAACAACCCTCAAGCACATCAGCATTTATTACAGAATACAAAATAGCATTTTTTGGAAGAAATTTCATCAGGAAAATTTGACTTTCTCTAGCCGCTATTATTCACATGAAGAAATTTAGGAAGATTAATCAGAAGGAACAGACTAAAATTTAACCAGTCTAAAGCAGGAATACAGAATTGTTTATTAAGAGACAAGGAAAGTGGAGGTACAACCATGTTTTGACTACTGATTATATATACACAAAAAGAACGTTAAATAATCAGGCATTTGTAAAATTAATAATGTTGTTTTATGTCCTTGGACTGTAACTTTCTCATTTTGTTTTGAAAATGAACAATTTCCCCAGTCTTATAGGGGAAGCACTCATAAAATATAAAACCATATACAAATGGCACAGCATCCAAGTACCATTTCAGAGAAATCAATCAATCAATTTTTCAGATAGCATGCACATTTCTAATTTTTAGCTCCATTTTATTTATAATAGTACAGGTGGTGCTTGATTGCACTTTGCCAAAGATCAGTCAGCTACTGTAGAGACTGCCTGGAAATATGAGATCATGGCCATCTCCACAAAATTAACCTGTCTTTTCCCAACATTTCCTGGGAATTAAAATTTAAAGAAGGTGCTGGATATTCTGTTGGAGACTCATAACTTTCCTATCAAAAAGTTACAGTTCTTAGGAAAGAGAATTAATTGAACCAGTTTTAAGATATGCTAGGCTGCTTGTTTGTGAAATTCTTACCCCCATCTGTTTACTCCTTCAAATTTATATTCCAAGTTATATTTCTTTAAATTTCCAATTTTGTATTTCTGGGCTAATATTTGGAATACTTATGAAGGCAAAAAAAGGTGTAATGTCATACCATTCTGCTTAATATGCTCAGGCAGGCTGTTCATCAGTGGTAAAATGAAAACTTTCCTACTTTATTTTTGTTCATTATAATTGCTTTTGCTTTTAAAGGTAAAATGATACAATGGAAATGATTTCAAATAATGGACTAGAATTCACATCTGGACTACAAAACTTCCAAACCAACACTGCACCAGGAAATCTACTTTCAAACATCATTACTGAAAATCATCATGTGCATTGCTTCTGAATTCATATACATTACCAAATTCAAATTTGAGTTACGAATTTTGGAGCTTGTACAAACCCAACCATAGCATTTAGTATACAAATCTGGTAAGAAGGAATCTGGAAAAATGCAAGTTCTAGACAAGATTGTCTAGGCACTATATTAATTGATGACTCCATTTCAAATGAAATTCAGTGATGTGGGAAGTAGCTCCTGCTATATCTTCTTGTGGAGCCAAAAAACACATACTGATGTATGCCCTGAAGAAGACTTCCTCCTTCAACTTTTACAATTACTGTGCCCAAATATTCTAATTTTGTTCCCTTTGTGAACCAGTACGTATGGCCAATCAATTGTTGCATCACTGTCCACCTTGCTTCAGGGATAGCCTCTTCTTATAGCCAGAAAGGCTAGCAAGGCTATTATACAGTTTGGAATGAAAATTGTACATCAGAATTAAAGAATGGAATAAGTCATGTTCAGGAAAGATGGTAAGGCCCATCTTGTTTGCATGGCTGCAGAAGAAAGGAAGCATTCCACGTTAATATAGAAAAGGAAAACAACATTGCAGAGAATAGGATGAGAATGGGCACCTCTGGAAGGAAGGCTGTATTGGAAAGATGGTGCTTGATCCATCACATGCTGGTTGCATTGAGATAGTATTATGGGGAGATCAGTTGTTGTTCATAATCCACCAGGAAGCTAAAGAAAGAAATGAACACATTTTCAGACATTAAAGAGGCAAACCAGATTGCACTGTATTATAAAACATGACTCTTGACCTCATAATCCACAGGTTTTAGACTTAAAATAAGCTATTCCACATACTGTAGATACAATGTGCTAAGCCATATAACATGTCTTATTTGATTAAGGCTTACAGTCATGCTGTGTAGTAGCACAGTCCCTAAATCCTTAGTGGAATAGGGGCAATGTAGGAGCTTTTTTATTTCTTCCAAGTGGAATATATATGTCTAAGTTGCTCTATCCCTGATTCAAAATCTTCCATAAAGTTCTGCCTATGCAGTTTGGGAGCTCAACATGCTGCACAGAGAAGTCAGTATACACCATTAAAAGTATGACATTTTTAGAATATTGTATGTTGACACCTCCTACTGTTCTAAAACGCCTTGGTGGGGATGAGAGAGGGGATAATATTGGATTCAGTGACTGACTGATAGGCCAGTCCTTAAAAGTGATTTTAAAGCAAAATCACTTTTGCAACCAGTCTACCATTAGCAAGTTCAGTCATAATGTCTTAGGAGTGGGAAGGAAGGAATTTAATAGAGAATCCTTGTTTAACCATTTGCTCCCCTCATACTTTCCCATTTCCCTTATTTTAATGACGTTAGAGGTTTCATACACATTTTACTTCCCTGACTAGCTTAAGGACTGTATTTTCTGATATAGAAAAGATGAACATTTTAATCTCTTGTACATTTCCCCACTCTCTATTCCCAATGATTACTTTCTATCAGTTTACGAAGTGACATTATTATTTCTTGCTACATCCCTTTCTCTCTGCATATACACACATAAAAAGCCTTTAATCAACTGGTTTGGAATTTGCCACCAGTATTGCTTATGATGAGATTCATCTGGTAGAATTGTCATTACTTTCACTTTAAAACCACAAAGTTACATACACTAAAAAAAAAAAGATTTTAAAGAAGAGTAAGAAGAGCCATTGCATTGATTAAATATACTTACTACACCTTTAATATTTTAAATTTGCTACAAATTTTATTTTTGTCTGATTAAAAACAAAAATGTTATAGCCATTTATACTGATTTTTTTCCATTCTAAGCCAAGACTCCTTTTTTCTAATTACTACTCTGAAATTCAGATGAGTTAGGATGAGCTATCCCCAGGGTAAAACAAGGTGGATTAAACTACTTTTCTGTAGAGGTGTATAGAGATAGTCTTGAAGAAGGTATGCAGCAGCCATTAAAAATACATCAGCTTATCCCAGAAAGACATGGGATGAGAAAGAAACTCAGGATTGCTTTATTTTGACTCTTTGGTATGAGAGGGAGGGAGGGAGAAACTCTGTCAGGCTCTCAAGATTCTGTTATTATAACTCTATTGTTGGAGTTACATAGAGTTCTTATAGAGTCTGTTTCCTGACCTGGCCTATATTGAAAGGCTGACATTTCCAGGCTGAGGGTCTAGCTCTGATATTAGTTAAGCAGTCCTTGTACAACCATCGCTTAGGGACGCCCTCCACTGTGGTTTAATATTATGTACATATCAACCCTGTATAGGTTTTTCAACATATCACGGCAAAAAAGTCTGGCTTGAAGGTTTTTGGTTTTTTTGGGAGCAGGGGTTGATACCTGCCCCACTGTATAAAATTCCAGTTTTGACCATAACCCGAAAATGTTGCTAATTCTTAAGATATGTCTATCAAACTGAGAATTGTCACAATGTCAAAACTTGTCTTTTGCTCACCAGAAGAAGCAGAAAATCAACTGTCTACTAAGCATTTCATGGAGAAAATCTATCTATGTGGTTGCTAAGAGTCGACATGGACTTGATGGTACATAATCACTAAGCATTACCTTACCTGGGAACAACATAGTGGTCAAGAGCTCTGGAGCATCCAAAAGATCAGTGATGGCATGATGGAATTTCTTACTGTTATCTGACTGTAGATGGCTAAAAAAAAAAGGGGGGGGGAGAAAAAAATTAGAACAGAGTATTCATGTGACTTGGGCACTCTGTATATCTAAGGGCAGCAAGCAGCAGGTTCTAAATAGTAGAATGTCTAGATTTAACCTAATAGGAATCTTTCACATGCACATGCCTGTTTTTGCTCATCAAAAATGATTATGTAAATTGGCTTTGCGGAATTTTACTTAGCCTTGATATAAATTGTAGATAATTTTAAGGAATCACCTTCTCCAAGAAACTACATCTTGCCAGAATTCGTAAAGGATGAAGCAGGCATCATTCACCAGTTTGTGGGCAGACACACTGCAGGCAAAAAAGGGAAGACAGGAGGAAAAAATATTACTACTATATGTCAGAAACTATGCTGTGTAAACAGATGGGATGCCACTGTCCACAACCAGCCTGACTCTTCCATTGTAACTCCTCCTCTTCAGTGATTCATGGATGGATATCTTTTAGTGTTCTCAAAGAAGATAACTATTTTCATTATTTTTTATTATTCATTATTTTAATTATACTCAATTATCATTTTCATTATTCCTTTTAAAAGGAACATTTAGAATGTTATGGTAGCCATGTTAATTACCCAGTTTAAGTACAATGGAGGTCCCTTCCACACCACCACTGTTTCACTCCAAACCCTGAGAATCAAATCCACGCCAGCCCATGTTTGTCCTCACTGCAGCTGACCTCAGAACACAGAGCTCCAATTATTCTGCCTGAAAACTCTCACTGGAGCGGTTTCTCTTTTGCCATAACTGAGCTAGAACTAAATCAGTGTGGGATGGGATGGCATCACAGGGGCATGAAACTGCAAATGTTGTGTGTGGAGGTATAACAGAATCTGAGGTTTTTACCTGATAGCCTGCACTTCACTTGGACCTTAAGAAAATGAATAGACATAATAGCATTCTTCATTCACAGGAATCTATTATCCTGAAACTTAACTTAGCATGACCCCTTAAACAAGCATGACAGAGTAGTTATACTTGTCACAAGACTATTGCTAAAAATGTTAACCTTCAAGTTGCCCCCCATCTCCTAATAATGTTTAGTCCAGTGTTTCTCAACCTTGGCAACTTTAAGATGTGTGGACTTCAATTCCTAGAATTCCCCAGCCAGCCTGGGGTTGAGAAACACTGGTTTAGTCATTTGTCTTATTGTTTCCTGGAGAGTGGCAGCCAGTGATTTGGAGAAACATAGTTTGATGATCCAGGAGACTGGTAAATGTGGCTAAACATGGGAAAGGGTTGAGGAACAAAACTTGATGCTGAGCTGGTGTTTTGGGTGGTAGTTTGATGTTGATATTGAGTATAGATGTAATTTTGCTATAGAGGTTATACATTTTATTTATTCAGTTTGGACACTGCCTGACTCCCACTCTGGGCAGCTCACAACATACCCAAAAGTAACCAAAACAAGTACAAAAATAACTACAAAATAATCACAAGATAGCAATCCAACAACAAAGCAAACATAGCATAATGTCATTTCATTCAGTATGCAGATCCCTGGTTAAGTTATCAATGATGATACATAAATAAACTTGGGATCTCACCATTTTCATACAGTATGCCAGAATTCAGCATTTAATTTAGTTCCTTCAGAATGTGTAGAGACTCTGAATTCAGACTCTGAGCACTTTTAGTGAATACCAGATTGGAAAGAACTGCCTTAATTTATCTAGCTTTCCATTTTTACACATTCCAATAAACTATAAAGATGAGTTAATATTCCAGCTTGAAATCAATTTCATTTCCTCCCTTTCAAAGTGTGCGTGTGTTTTAAATGGTACTACATGAAGCATTACTTAATGTTGATTCTTTCTCGCTCTTCTGTAAGGACACTCTATTTCAATAATGTGCAGCTTCATTTCAGGCAGTTACGAGCATATTTCAATGACCAAGAATACGTTCGGACAGCTGCTTTAAAGATAGCACCAGGAAGAGCAGGATGGGGCTGAAGTCAAAGCCACCTGAGCACACCATTATGAACTGTTATATTTGTTATCTGGGTTTCTGTTTCATCTGTACAGAAAAAGAAGAAAGAGTATTTCTTTGTAAAGAGTCTGCCTCTTGTATTTCAGTATCTATCCACTTTATGGAGCTGTTTGTTGGAAAGTGAAGTTCATGGTTAGGGTATAAAACTTCCTCTTTCGTATCCAGATCAAATCTTAAGCTGCCAATATGATGCCACCTTCTTGGCTTTGTCATTGGCCAAAAACAAGTCAATTTCAGTGCGCACTATTGGTAATAATTGGCAGGTCAGCAGGTGGGCTGAATTCTGTATCTCTCCATGTTCACACGGCCTGTTATTATCCGTCAGCAATCCCCATTTGAACATATTAGTCTTGGGCACTCCAACCCGCAGCCTATTCAGAGTCTTCCAACAGCACTGCATAAACCTTTTCTGCTGTAAATAGCTTCTTTCTGAGAAAAGTAAGGTTCTCTAATGCTAGGGAGAGAGAGAGTTCAACACAAGCCTCGCTTCCTTTTCTTAAACACACAACTCATCCAGACAACCTATAAAAATCAATGTCTTGGAGACTCACTGTAGGCAGCTGCTCTGTCCAGCTGTGATTTCTGTGTAGATCTGGAGAATTTGGCAGAATGCCAGTAATCCACTTTCTGCCACTGAGATCTGTCTCTGTGCCACCAAGATGTGCTGCAAAAATGGGAAAGAGATAGCAAAAGGTGAGAAAGCTTTAACTTCTATTACTATAGACTTAGGAATGTTATGCAAGTCAGAGATAACACTAAAGGCACTTCTACACACCCACCAAAAGTAAGTGTTCTTTATCCCTACCCAGCCTCACAATCATATTTTACTAGTATCATCTCTAGCTGCCAAATTGGCCAGCTGTTCCCCCCTCTCCTCAGATTCCAATGAAAGACTCCCAAAATTGGAGTCCACCTAGAACCCCCTTGCCCAGTCTATTGCACTGGTTCAATTGGGAGGGGGGGGCATAGTTATCCACTTTGGAAATAACAGAAGTGCTACTAGAACAGATCAGGAAAGATTTTTGTGGGTGCGGGGAGAGCACTAAGACACCTAGAGCTTTTATTTCTGAACAGAGGGAAGAAATTGCAGGAGCAGGACATAGGACAAGGTAGGAACTCCAGCCTATTGGCGACCATTTGCCCTGCAATTCCAAGGAAAATGCTGCGGAAAAGGCATCAGGATCAGGACTCTTGTACAAAGTGGCTACAGCAGTGTTTCTCAACCTTGGCAACTTTAAGGTGGGTAAACTTCAACCCCCAGAATTCCCCAGCCACTCTGGGAACTGAAGTCCACACATCTTCAAGCTGTCAAGGTTGAGAAACACTGGGCTAGAGTTTTGAAAGCTGGAACAGAATGCATACATATTTTCCCATCTTTGCCAAACTGTTATATAACAAGCTTCAGCTTCTAAAATTCCTGCTCTATGATGAGCTAATCTATAATAGCCTTGTCTTTTATTCCCTAAGGTTGCTGAATCTTTTTCATAGCCACTAATATATGAATTATTTCTCATATTACATCTGGAATTGGCTTGTTTCTAGAACCACCTCAGTGTACAACCAAATAACAAAAAGCAGGGTCCAGAAACTTACGGAATCTGTTCCTTTGCAGACTGTATTATATTTCAAAGGTTCCAGCCGTGGACTCTGAGTGGACAGAAATGCAGATTACCAAGGAAAATAAGTTAAAGAGCAGTTAAGGTATATAATTGATTTTACACAACTATCCTCTCCACTAGGCATTCACAATCATTTCAGAGCAGCCCTCCTCATCTTGGTGCCCTTCCAATAGACTGGCCATGCTGGCTAGCCCAGTGTTTCTCAACCTTGGCAATTTGAAGTTGTGTGGACTTCAGCTCCCAGAATTCCCCAGCCAGCATTGTTTTTACATTACTAGAGACATATAGCTGCATAAATAATGCTGTACACTGCAAGACTTAATCATTTCTTCACCCATGGACAATCCTGGGAATTGCAGACAAAACCATTTTGATATAACCTGATTTAATATTTCAGTCCCAGTTCTCTTTAAAATAGACAGCACTTCACCTGTCAGGTGGGCATTCTTTATGCATATCTCTTGCATTGCTCAGAGATTATGTCTGAACATATTGGCCATCCATAGATGTTTGAAACTTGCCTGGTAAATTTTGGTTGCCTTTGAGCCTATCACCTATCTTAAAAACTGGCTTCATGAACATTTCTTTGTAACCTAGCCTTGGTATTTTATTACAGGCATTTCCCAGGATTTCTTGATTGAAGATGGTAATTCTTAAAAGTTGATCCAAATATGACTTTAAATTCTAGTTAAGAATAGAAACTAAGTATAAAAATTAATCAACCTTTCAAACTCCTCTGAGGAGTTTTTAGGTTCCAGTAGTAAGAAAATTTGTGACATGAAGCTAGGTGAGGGTCACCAGAGGCAAACTAATTATTACATTTGATGCTTAAAGGCCCCTTTGGGTATATCAAGACAAAACCAGGACTGGAAAAAGGAGTGAAGTACATGTAAACTGTGTTTTGAGTTGCTGAGCTGTGTTTTGACCTGATTCCAAATACTTTAAACAATAATCAGCATCGTGGGAAAATGCTTCAAGATGAAGTTCTCCATTTTATCAATTTTTCAGTTTCATTTGCTAGCCCACCTTACATTCCAGTTTCCCAATGAGCTGCTGTAGTTGGGTTATTTCAGAAGGCCACTGGCTGTCAGTTTCCACACAAACACCTGAATGTAATGCAGAAAGAAGACTCAGCTGAAATCACAGACAAGTAGCCTACTGCAGCCAAGTGGCATACAGAAAATACATTTCAGTGGGATTGAGAGCCAGGCATCAGACATGACAAACCTCCATACTTTCTTTTTGCCACAGATGTATCTTTATTCCTCTTCAATTCCCTGTCCACTCCACCCCACAAGAGAACATGATGCTCCATTTTCTTATATTTTCTTTAAAAAAACAAATATTAAATAATTTCCTCCTTTCCATAACAGAGACCAAAACTTAGACTGGAAATTGCTAAATTATTATAGAGATCATATTATCATTAGTAAGCATCCTTCCCCATGCCACTCTTGTGATGAAAATTGTATCATGGGAAAGTCTTGGCATGTTGCCTATTCACAAATCAGATGCTGCTCTTTCAAGCTGTTCTCAAGATCACAGTTATAATTAAGCCTGAGTGTCTAGTTAGATGTGATGGGGAACAAGTGGTTAATCAACTGACAGATCTCCCTCAGTGTATCTCCTTGATAAGAGACATCACATTTATTTATTTAAAAAACATCCCACCCGCCTTTAAGAGCAAAAGCCTAAGGGGCCTTACATAATTACAACTGTCCAGAGCTTCAAGAGAACGTTTCCATCAATAAAGCTTCAGTGAAAGGGATCCCTTGAAGTACCTTGTTGAAGTGGGGCAGTCCTTCACCGCAAAGGGTAAGATTGTGTCTATTTAACCAGCTTTATCAGTGACTCAATGTGATGAAAATACTTTATGGAAGTGAATCATATCCAATTTACATACCACAATACATAACAAAATCCCATACAGCAAAATAACAATAAAATCAAGCCACACTAGTCAACAGTCAAAAATATCTAGCTCAAACATTTGATAGCTGAAAACTTAGCCCAAGCAGTCACCAGGAGTTAAGACTGACTTGAAGGTATGCATGCATAAATAAATAAATAAATAAATAAATGAAGTATATATGAGAAGGAGGAAAATAAATAGGCACCTCATAAATATCAGGGGGAACATTCCAGCATTCAGGTGAACTACAGAGAAGGCCTGGCCATTATTAACCACAAGATGGCACTCAGGAAATCTTGATACATGCAGCAGGACCTTCCCTGATGATCTTAATGATCAGGTGGTGAGGATAATCTGTCAGATATCCTCATCCTAGGTTGCTTAGAGCATTCTATGTCATAAGCAAAACCTTTCAGCTGGTGGCAGCCAGTACAATTGCTTCAACAATGGTGCAACATGGCTATGGACAGGTACCCCACTCTGTTACTAACTCCAGTTTCCAGATTAAGCACAAGGGCAGCACCACACAGAGCACATTTCGAAAGTCTAAATATGACATTACCAATGCATAAATAACAGCAGCTGGGCTGGCCCTTTCCAGGAAATAATATAATTGGTATACCAATCACAACTAATACAAGGTGTTCCTGGTTACAGAGCTCACTTAGGCCTCCAGTGACAGTGAAGTTCCTAGGAGTCCCCCAAAACTATATATTTATTGTTCATGTACAACCCTATTCAGAGCAGGCAGAATTCCCAGTTTCTCTGTCTAGGAACCACCACCCATAAGGTTCTAGCCTTTTCAGGATTTAATCTCAATTATTGCCTTCCCCCCAATATTTATCACCATTTAAAATATGTTACCCTCCACTGACTCAGATATTAGGGAGAAATAGCATTGAATATCATCTGCATATTGATACCTGGCCTCAACTTCCTCACAGCTGTGAGGTTGCAAAGGAGCAGTGAGCCAATACTGCTGTATTAGACAATTCCCACATGTAGGAGAGAAACCACTGTAACACAATGGCCCCAATCTTATGCTCATAGAGACAGTCAAGAGAATACTATGACTGATGACATCAAAAGCACTAAGAGATCTAGCAGGATCAAAAGTCTATAGGGGGTCTATCAGAGTGATAATGGTAGATTCTGTTTCCAACTCAGGTCTGAACCTGGACTGAAAAGTATTAAGATAATTGGCATTCTCCAGAAGATCTGCATCTGCACAGACATCATTTTCTTCAGCACAATCCAAAAAAGAGGTATTTGAGACTGGGTGGTAGCTGGAATTATCCTTTGAATTTAAGAAATTCTTTTTCAGGAGTAGATGGATTATTACTTCCTTCAAGGCTGGCAGCAACAATCTGTCTTGCAAAAATGCATTCACCAATTCCTGGATCTGTCCAATCAATCCTCTTCAGTTAGCTCTAATAAGCCAAGACATCTCAGCTCAAGAGAGATTGTAATAGGCTGGATAGTACAATAATTGTGTCCATGTCACCAGTCCTCAAAAACTGAAGGAGATCCCATACAATTAAGCCAGGTGGTGCCCTGTACACCTCAATCTGAACTGTATTAAAAGCTGCAGTCAAGTCTAGATGAAGACAAGGTATTTTATCTTTAAAATATCTTGCAAAATTGCTACAGAACTTTGGAGTGTCAATATTGGATTTTCTGGGGTAGATGCATCTTTAAACATTCTTTTAAAAGTTCTGTTAGATGGCTATTTGAATATCAATGGTCTGGAAACTTCTTTGCAATCTTCACTGCCATACAGTGGACATGACCGTGCATACAAATGTGTGGCAAGTCCTACACCACTCGTGCTTTAGCTGTTTTCTGGCTTGTCTCAGCACATGCAGGCCAGCAGAAAACTAGGGAGAAGCCTGAGCTCCACAGTATTATATAAAACATTTAGGGGCAATTCTGCCAATGACCTGTTCAGGTTTCCCAAGGGCACCAACAATGTCAGGCTCTGATGGTTTCTTGCCTCTTCCAATTTCTCCAGAGCATTCAAAAATTCATCCAATTTCATCAGTTTCTTGAGGCAGACCATTTTAATGAATCCTCGACCTCTGTAGGACAGTGATGCCATGAGACCAAACTTCACCAGATAGTGGTCTGAACATAACAACCTAGTTCCAGGCTACCTCCACATGTACTAAGGCAAAAACCTAAATCAAATATATGCCCTACCCTATATGCTGGTTCAATAACAATTTGAAATAAACCAAGGGCTGTTATGGAGGTCATGAAATCCTGGGATGGCCCTATTAAGGCAATGTCATCATGAAGTCCTCTAGGATTATCTTGGAGCTCTCCAATACCACAGTAGAGACTCCCTCCTCCAGCTTGGTCAGAGAGACAGGTACACCATCTGTATCCCCCACATATCTCAATTACTCAATACTAGATAAAGATGGGACGCGGTGGCGCTGCGGGTTAAACCGCTGAGCTGTCGATCGGAAGGTCGGCGGTTCGAAACCGCGCGGCGGGGTGAGCTCCCGTTGCTCGTCCCAGCTTCTGCACACCAAGCAGTTCGAAAACATGCAAATGTGAGTAGATTAATTGGTACCGCTTCGGCGGGAAGGTAACGGCGTTCCGTGAGTCATACTGGCCACATGACCCGGAAGTGTCTATGACAACGCCGGCTCCAAGGCTTTGAAACGGAGATGAGCACCGCCCACTAGAGTCGGACACGACTGGACTTTACGTCAAGATAAAGATATTCATAAGTTATTCCAGTTCGGAAATTTTTATGGGGAGTAAAATGCTATTCCTATGGAGCATGGCAACTTCTCACCCATAATTCCCAGCCCAGATTGGTGCTGCATTGCAAAATGGGCCAAATCTAATGACATTACTGCATGGAGGGGACATAGATTGGAGGCAGCCATAAGTTTCGATGATAATATCTAGTTAGGAATTAATTGCAGCAATTCATTTGAAAGAAAGGAGGTTGAAATTAAGTCTCAGACCCAGAACTTCCACATAACTTTAAAACTTTAAAACAGCTTTTAAAAAGTCAGTTCACACTGAGTTACCAACTTTCAGTAACTACGTGAGACATCAACAATGAGTAACCATTTTTATTGCTCCCTGTCTTCCAACTATACTGCCAAATTGCAGTTTTCTGCTATTTTGAAGCATGATGCATATGAAAACAGTGGCCATATATTTGAAATAGCCTAACATAATTTAAAAGAAATAATAAAATGACCCTACTCCACCAAAGAAACTTGGGAGAAAAACACAGAACATCCTATGAAATATGCATGATATAGCCCTTCTCATTTTTGCATCATCTCCCCACCCACCACAGCCTTCACTTCCCAACCATTAAAAGGACCTTTTAGCCTTCAAAAGGATGGCTGAGTTGTGATGCATATGTGAACTAGCCCATGATATTGATTAAATAATTTGTGTAAATCATTAGGTTACTGTTTTCTCTATTCAAACATCGCTGTGTCTGTTTTTTTTTACAGATAATTCTCTGCAGCAAAGCACTCTCATACTAATGCAAATCCAGGCAATAGGAATGGCGAAACCTGTCAATACCTGTGGTCAGCATCCCAGAATAAGGATCTGTAGGGGAAAAGCAGATGTTCTTCTGAATTCTTCGACCACATCTTTTTGTAGTGCGTTGGCCAATCAAAGCTTCTGATTTGTTCATATTATTCCTAAAAAGCAGAACATCAGCACAGTACATATCCTAGGAATAATCACTAGCTTGCTTTTGAGATTCTTCTTACAAAATTCCTAATTTTTCGTGATAAGACTACAAAGTGAGAAATAAAACACACATATGAGCTGAAATATGTGGGCTTTGATTTATTTTGCTTTGTTTTTAACTATTTAATTCGCTAGTAATGGAAAACTTCACTACAGAATTATTGCCAACTGAGGCTCTCTTTCATTGGTCAGAGATACTAAGGTCCAGTACTAATGATATTCTACTCACCAGTTTCTCACCAGCTACAATTAACAAGTTGAACAATTAACAAGGCAGGATTCCTACTGGTGACTCACAGCATCTTCTAGTGTAATCCAACCATTGTTGAGTCAATATAACTATAATGAGGACAGGCTTTATATCTTCAACAGTGGTTGAATGATACACAAAAATGCTATAAGTCAGTAGTGAGGAAATGGCCTGAGAATTGCACCACACATACAAGTGGAAACACAGGAACCATGTATATATTTCTCTTAGCGAAACCTCTGTGCTAAAAGGAGGAAGCTGGATGCAGATTGCATAGACCACATCATGCTTGCCTATTTTGTGAGTAGATAAGGAGCCACACACACATAAGCAAACCAACAGAAAAGAAAAAAACCCCCAAAGCTGTAGATACGGTAGAACCAATCTTTATAGATTAGATTAGGAGATTTACAAAAGGATAAAAACTGCATTCAACCCCACCCTTAAATTTCTGGCTTCTTTTTTGCCTGTTAAGTAGCCCAGGTGGTGGTTGTACCTTTCTCGGCCAGCCTGTTCTTCAATAGTGTCTGCAGCACACTCCAGGGAGACTTGCAGAGACTGCAGCTGGTTCATTGTCTCCCGCAGAAGGAAGCGGGTCACAAACTGTTCCATCTTGGAGGAGCTCTCATATACCTGAAGGAGTTAAAGAGGCAGCTGAGTACTGATAGATAATTTCTCCCAGAATTGCTAGAGTAGGGAAAGAGACTATTTTTAGGCTAGTGGGAACAATTCAGCTTTTTAATACATATAGCTGGCACAGTCACAAAATGTCTACCATGCTGGGGGAGAGGGGTGTTGAATAATCACAAGACAGCTATCTGCCAAAATGATTGTAGCCACTCACAAAACACTCAATCTCCAGAAAGCAAATAGGTGATATTGCATCCTGCCAACTCCTCTAGGCTTCCAATGTGCACACTAGACCAACACCAGCTTGTTTTCTGGGCAGATAGGCATACTTCCAAACAAAGGATTGGGCTGCAGCCACCACCATTTTTATTTTCTAGTATTTGGAGAACCCACAGACATTCTTGGAAATAAAGATGATGCTGGAACTTTGTGTTCTGTAGCATGTTTCTTCTCTTTTTCATATATATATAGCCTTTTAAAAGCACCCAAAAAACAGGCAAGTAGAACAGGGCACTTTGGTGGTTTGCACAGAAATATCTGTAGATGTGTTGGCACCCACAGGCACTATGTTGAATATCTCTGTACAGGGCCTCTGACTTTGCTTCAAAATTCTAGCCTTTTTTTTAAAAGTAAGACACACAGGGAAACTATCCTTGTACTGGCATATATTAAAATATTTGTTATCTATTTTTTTCCAAACAAAGCAATAATGCTTTTTTCCTTATCTTGGAAAATTCTACAGCTTTCTGTAGTATATAACTATCATTATCCAAAATAAGAAATAACTGTCTATATTACATTAATAACAAACGAAGTTTGAAAATGGTAGCCAGCCAACTGTTTGCAGCTGTTACACGATCCTGGGAAAAGATGTGTCTGCTTTAAAGAGTTGCAGACATGTTCATACCCTTGCATGCTCAGAAGTACTTATTGCATCTGAATCATTGCACAGTCCTTGGGTAAATATGCTGCATTAAGGATGCAGTCCTATATACATCCACTTGGGAATAAGAGGAATATACTCGACACTTTTATAGGGTCTACGCTTTGTATAATTTACTCTAGATCCAATTTAAAGAAATTTCCTTTTTTTTAAATGCCTTTATATATTTAGCTAGCACAATACACACACACACACACACACACATATATAAACTTAAAATAGAGGGTTTTTGCTTTTAAAAAATAATTAGATTTGATCTTGATTTATTTATGTATAGTTAACTTATAAAAACATGAATAATATAAGTTCCACTTTTTTTTTAACCTATTCTAAATAGGGCCATTTTATTCCACTAGACCAGTGTTTTTCAACTTTGGCCATTTTAAGCATGCTGGCTGGGGAATTCTGTTCATACATCTTAAAATGGCCAAGGTTGAGAAACGCTGCACTACATAAAGGACCAACAGTTACTCTTAAAGTACTACAACTTTTTGTTGGCTCTGTTGCAAAAGACTAACATACTCCACCTTTGAAATCTTTTGAAATAAACTTATATGGAGATTTTGCATACTATAAATTGGGCCCATATTGTAAAGCAGTTAAATATCATTTGGCAGTTTGTTATATTGACTTTCATCTGAAGTTTTATATTGCATTGAAAAGGAACACATAAAAGTATTTTAGCACTGAGCTTTGCTATAAGCAGAGAGCCTTTACATTCATGAAGATTGAAACAAAAGATCTTTACTCCTCATGCAACACAACCCAGGCAATAATGTACAGTAACAGTGGGAAGCTTTCCTCCTGCCCTGCTTTCCTCTATAATGAATCAGCGACAAGGATGATCCTTATAAAACAGCTACTTCAGTTTTTATCCATCCAGATAAATTACTGTCATGATCCTATACGTCTTAGACTTGACCTCATTATGTAACTATGGATTCACTTCTCTAGCATTACTGTTTCTGTCCTGAAACCATCCATATAATCTAGCTAATAAATTGTAACAATATAATCCTTGGAATCCTTGGTGCTCTCTGAGCCTTGTTGTTTTCTTGCAGACATTTCATTGCCAGGCTAGGCAACATCTTCAGTCCGAAGAGGGAGAGGGCCTTGCTCTCAGTTTATATACTGTGGCTTGCCCTGCTTGTGTTGGTAGGGGTGTTGTTCTCTCCTTGGGAGTTCTTTGATTGAGCTGTTGTTTGCTGCTTAGCAGCAAGGTACCATTAGGAGTAGCAATCCCCACTAATCCACAAGAAATCCTCTATTATCCACACAAACACTTTGGTCCAGCTCAAACTCTTCCTCATTTTGGCTTGATAATTAGATATAAGAGCAAGGCTTTTGGTTTTGATACTGCATAATTCTTTCTGTCTTTGCAGTACAAACAATTCAAAAAGGACATTTCTCTTTTAATTCTGGTTTGTTTTTCATCTATACAAAGAAAACAGGGTTATCTGCTTCAGAACAACTCACAATGTTAACCAAAGTTTAAAATATGGTTATATATCCTCACTTGGTCCAAAGCCTGGGGGTAAATACAGGTTTCTCAGTTTGGATAAAATGAGAAGCTGTCTTATTAGAGGTTTGTGTAGCTGTAATGGAAAGGCTGCAGACTTTATGTACAGGCAAAAACCTCATTTGTTTCCCAATTTAATAAGATTTTCTGAACTATAGTGGTAAAATTATCACTAAAGTTTACTACTTCTATTTGGTGATAATCACATGTTCTAAAAGCATCTACTGTATGTTGGCCTGCCTACAATTTGCATTCCTACTCCCAAGACAGATAAAATACTATTTAATAATAGCTGTCAGTTACTAAAAACTAAATTATTTTTTTCAGCTACTGAAGGACTTGCAGGTTTGTTCAAAGTTCAGTAAACAAAAGCTAACACTCATTATTTATTTATTTATTCATTCATAAAAAAATTTATCACCACCCATCTCCCCTTCAAGGAGGGAATCTGGGCGGTTTACAATAAAAACAGAGTTAAAATTCAAACAATTATAAATACAATAAATACCTAAAAGTAAAAATGAGATAAAATCCAGATGGCTAAATTTTTTAGAAGGAAAAACTATCTGGAACATTTATAATGGTGTTTCCAATCCCAAGAATCTCCAGATGTGTTGGAATCCTATCTGTTCGTCTATTTATCTATCTGCAACTCTGAGCAGCTACATTCAGGTTGAAACTTTCCAAAACAGCCAAAACAAAAAAACAAAAACCCCATAACAAGGCCAATCTCATTCAAAACCAGTCAAAATCTCATTCAGAACTTCCATGATTCCCAGTCAGGTTGGATAATGCTAATTACAGGAACTAACTAAAACCAAAGATAATATCCAGAAATAAACAGATGTGTTCTTAATTTACTCTTGGAATTGGTTTGTTAATTAAAATGTATCACATTAGTTGATTAATCTACAGATAGTTTATATTTCTAATTTAGGAATCTAATTCAGCAATAAATCTTTTGACATTTTGTCTTATCACTCCTAATTCATGAACATTTTAATTAATAACAAATAAAGGTAGCAACATACCCAACTGTATTTTTTTGCTATATAGTTAAACCTTTTGTTTGTCATTTTTTATTCATGACGATATAATATGAATTTTAATTTCTAATTAAATAGGAACAGCAATTATTTTCATTTATTAAATGGAATACATATTAATAGAAATTTGCCATATGCTCTGAATTTTAAAGAGTTATATTATGTAAGACACAGAACATGGCAAGAAACCATAAATCACAGGAAGCACTCTTAACAAATAAATAAATTCATCTACAGAAGACCACAATGCATTAATCTCTAAAACTGATATTAACAACTGTGTTCTGGAAAAAGATACTGAGATAATGATGAGTTATGAGTCAGTTGAGAAAGAATGAGACTGCCATCCAGGAGACTTAGCCTTCAGTTTTATCTCTGCCATACCGTATATTTTGTCTTGGGTTAGTCATGAACTATGAGGCATATTCTACACTTGTAATTTGGTCTGATCCATGGAGATATATCTGCTTAGTTTCTAATACAAAATTGTAGAATGGCTGTTGCTTGCACTTAAGAACAAGTCAAGCTACACAATAATTAATAATAATAATAAATAAATAAAAATGGTAATAGAAAAGAAGAAATGATCTAATATTGCATCTTTACAGAGGATATTATTAATATTAATACTACTAATTTTCATCACTGTAGAGAAGGAGGAGAAGGAGGAAGAGAAAGTCCAGTCAATGCACAGCATATTAACTGAAATTATAAGAAACAAGAAAATTAATGACCATGAATCATGCTTTCCACCCAAGAAGTGATGTTGACAGGCTCTACTTTGCCAGAAGAAAGGGCGGGGAGGGGAGGGATTACTTTCAGTAAAACAAAATGTAGAAGAAGAGAAACATAGCTTGAATTATTATATCAGGCACAGTAAGGAACCACTACTGGTGGAAGTTTGCAAAGAAAAAGGACAGAAGAATCAAAAGATTACAAAAAGAAAGCAACTGAAAGCTGAATTCATGTCAGAAAATCAGACCAAAAGTACCCAAGGAAAAGTGCCTATAACCCTGCTAGGGGCCTGACTTGGGATGGTTGGTATTATCTAGGTGAGAGATGGTATTCTACATCCTGGACAAAAGCTGACAGGGTTTGGAGGAGAGTATTTTGGAAGGGGAGAGCAAGAGTGTGTAGTGGCATTGTGGTTGTGGCGGGCAGACTGAGATATGATGGGAGAGAGGGAGCAGGCCACTCACAGTTAAGGTGTTCTCAGAGTCTTGTACTGATTCCACTTTCTGGTCCCCTGTTCCCAACCCTAAGGCTTGGTCATTGGATTCATGGTGGCCCTGTCTCAGGCTGCTGCTTCTCAGTGCCAGATTGGCTTGCAGTCAGGCTCTCCTCATACAAACTCTCATTTGCAAAAGAGGCTGGTCTGGCTTGTATTACTGAAACCTAGGTGGGAACAGAAGGGGGGCTTCCCCTTTTGGAAATGTGTCCTCCTGGGTTTCAGGTGTGGCACTAGCCACAATCTCAGGGCAGGGATGGGGAAGTGGCTATTATTATCTGGGAGACCCTTGTGGCTTTTATTGGTGCTGGCCCCTGATAACTGGATGTGAGTCCCTATTTGTGAGGTTGGGCTCTAGAGAACAGATGGAATTGATGCTTCTGTACCAGCCTCCCTGCCTGGGCTACTTGACTCAACGTCTGGGCTGGAGATGGAATTTCCTGGCTTATTCTGTCATTTATGGGCAGAATCTGGAATGGCTTGGTAGTTCATGGCCACCATGGTAACTATGGACCCAACCTAAGTCGTTGAGGGCTTGACATACAGTGGGGTTCACACACTTGATCTGTTTTATTGTCTCAAAACAGTGGGATGTTTCTTTTTGTTCCTTGATATGGACAGATCATGCTTTGGAGTTCTCTCTACTTGCTGTCTATGCTGGCAGGTAAGACCCATTCATCTGGTTTGATGGACCCAGCTGGTTTCAGAGGGCATTTGTAGAATTCCCAAAGATCTGATGCCAAGACTGTAGTTACTGCTTGGAATGAGAGGTTGGCAATGGGTTTGTTCTTAGTAAGCTTCAGCTGGTCTAGAATGCAGAAGCACAGGTAGTTATGGGCGACCTAGGTATACCCATATAACTTTTTTACTTTGTGAATTGCACTGGTTATTAGTTTGCTTTCAATGGAATTCAAGTTGGTGGTTCTTACCAATAAAATCCTTCACAGTCAGGGCTAGACTACTTGTAGGACAATTTATCTCCAATTAGTTGTCCCCATCCAGTAAGATCTGACAGGGTCAGCACTGTCCAGGTGCCATTGCTTGGGCAATGTCATATGGCGGGATCTAAAAGACATGCCGCTGCTCCTGCCCTTTGGAAGAAAATTTCCCCCAAGATTCAGCTGGTCCTGATTCTGCCTGCTTTTTAAGAACTTGGGACAATAGGCAATAAACCAGGTTATTCTTAGTCTGTGCAAATGGAGCCATTTTATTGTATGCAAGAACTGCGCTTTTCCGAGGTGGACATGATGTGGGAAACAGACAGTTAAGGAGCAGTGGAACATTGATAGGATTAGGCGCATGACCTTAATTGACTAGAATGTTTGCAGTTTTGCCTTGTTAAATTGTTGCCTTTTCCCCTAATGAAGCTTGCCTCAGGCAATTGCATGCGCCAAGCTCTGCTGCTTTTGTCAGTTTCATCCCACTAGTGTTGGGGTGAGTAATATTTCTTTTCAGCTCAAAAGGATTAAGGGGACTTTATTTAAGGGCAGGAATAGTTCCTTTGGGTCTATCAGGATTATGTAAAGTGGGGGACTCAACCTGGTCCCTGTCATATTTACAAAGTCAGGGGAAATGTCTTAAGAACCAATCTTCAATTTGTTTTGCCACAACATAATCAAAGGCAAAATTTAACATATTTCAAATAATGCTGTATTGTCAAGCAGAGCTGACTATGTAAGATCAAAGCTGAAACTGTCAATCAACTCATTAGTGGCTTAGCAAAATTGTCCAAACTGTGTATAAGCAATGCCGTGGCATAACTGCAAAAATCATGCATTGGAATTTATTTTAAAATTTGGCTTTACTGTTAAGAAAAACTATTGGGATCACACACCTGAAAAAGTTTTAGAAAATGTGGAATTGTACAGATTGAGCAATACCTGACACACAACTCATCAGATATTACTATTACTGAAGAGAAAAAAAGTGTGATTCTTCATAGCAATATCAAGAGATAGTCAAATTGATGAAAAACAAATGCAAAAAGTAATAAAATATCAGGATTTGCAAAATGAAGTTGAAAGACTTTGGAAGAAAGAGTTTACTATAATACCAATAATAATTGGAGCTCTTGGAGCCATACCAAAGGGATTCACCAAATATTTGGAAGTTATAAACTTAATGGACTTGTCACTACTGACTGTAAAAAATCATCTTGCTTGTACCTTTAACATACTACAATGATACTCCCATGATTCCTAGGCTTTTGGTCAGAGCCCAAATCACTGGAAAATACCCAATCTAAAGGCCATAGTACTTGTTCAATGAATAGACAATAGTAATAGAGGAAATGGTCCAACTCTACATCTTTTCAGAAGATATTATCAATATAATTGTTACTAACTGCTATCATTATTGGAGGAGGAGGAAGAAGAAAACGTCCAGTCATCGCACAGCATGTTTGCTGAGATAATAAAATTAGCTGTGCACTTTAAAATCTTTCAAAAATTACAGAATACATTTCAGTATTATGATCCCCATATTCCCAAATTGGTGGCGGGGTGGCTTGAGACTGAGAACAGCTTGCTTAAAGCCACTACCCATTTGATTCATTGACAAATGTGAAATAATCAGGGATTTCTTAAGTTCTCATCAAGACTTTTAGCCACTATACTGTATCAGCTCTCAGTGGCAGACTGAGGCTGAAATATATTGATCATGCCATCAGCCTACACAAATGTCTAGAGTCAAAGCAGTTGGCTATGCAAACTGGCTCCCTCCTAATTTCTTGGCTGCCACTCATGACTGATGGCCAGGAACTTTAGAAAATACCACTGTTGAGGATGATAATGATTAAATGGAAATAACAGCTGAACCTAATAGAAACAAAGAAAGTTCCAGATGCAAGTTTTTCCAGTCATAACTGCCAGTGAGGAAAACCAAATCTACATGCAGAATAGGGATTCTACCACTGATCTGTTTTCCTCTACCACAATAGCCATTCTTAATTATTTACGATTCTATAAACCAAGAGCACTGTATTAAGTTTAAAATAGTGGCAAGGCAGCAACAATTAATGTAACATGAACAATGTACTATAGTTAGAATTAAGCATTCCATTCAGTCACCTAGTCAAAGTTTTAGAATACAGGTTTGCAATGGTTAATTGATTAACTATAAGCAAGCCCAAGATCTGAAACCAAAACTAAAAAAAAATGTTTTATTCTATGTACTGAAAATAAAGAAAAGTTGTTTACAGGAATCATCAGGAAGTCCAAATATAGGAAGTAACATATCTGCACAGGTAAATTACTAAAGAAGAAAAGGACCATATGAATTATGAGATACCAAAATGTATCCTGAGTTAAGGAATAGAGAAAATGCCAAGGCACCCACAATGAATTTCTAGAAGAAACAAGGGAGGCATTTCCCCAAAGAAGTTTTGCCAAATGTAGTTTTCTTTGAAGAATTTCATCAATCATTAGCATTCACCTGTTAATTGTTCTAAGCCCCTCCATATTCAAAGGGAAAATAAGAAATAGAGGAGGAAGATGTCTTTTTATTTATTTAAAGCCAATGCGCTGCCACATAGCAAAAGGCTAGCTCCAGCATACATCAACTGTGACCACAGGAGCCTTCCGTCCTGCTATTTTTAGCCTTATAAATATGCTAATTGATTCTTTCTTCCACATTCTCCCTGCTTTCAGAATTTTGTTTCTTGGAAATATGATAAACATACTTTCCAACAGTGGATACATAGCAATCTTAACTCACAGAAGCTGCTTATTTATGAAGTTGCTGCTTATTTTTCTCATTACTGGTGATAAAGAAATAAAAAAGAGAAGGCCAGAGAAGCTAATGAAAAATCAAGCAACACAGGAAATGTTATGTTAATACATATGATAGAATATAGGTGTCTGGAAAAGTGGTATTTTACTTGAATACTTAATATTCATTAAGCAGTACACTTGCTATTTTACAGGTAGTCCTCAGGTTATGACAGCAATTGGGACCCAAATGTCCATTGCTAAGCAATGCAGTTATAACGTGTGACATCATGAGATCGCATCACTTAGTGATGTCAATTCCAAAGTCCCAGTTGCCATCATAACCCCAGGACCATGCGGGTTGTTAAGTGGGAAGAGGCGGGAGTCCCAGGCAAGCAGGCTGCGTGGGTGGGAGCTGCAGGTGAAAGCTATGGGCAGGTGGAAGGGGTTGCTGCATGCAGGTGCTCCGGAGTGTGGGTGTTGTGTGGGGCATGGGATGCAGCAGGCAGGTGCTCCAGAACACAAATGGGTGCTTGGGTGCTGTGGCAGGGCAGGGGTGCTGCAGGCAGGCACTATGGAGTGCAGGCAGGCAAAAAAGCAGCAGGAGTGGGAGCAATTTCCAACTTCCTGCTGGCTCCCCCCCCCCCCACAACTTTGCTTGTGGGAAGCCGGCAAGGAATGTTGGAAATCGTGATCACATGATTGCAGCTCACTGCAACGTCATAATCATGAGCTAGGCATCAAGCTCCCAGATAACAATCACGTGGCCATGGGGATGCTGCAAAGGCTGGAACTCTGAAGCTCGATTGTAAGTCCCTCTTGTTCAGCTCCATCATAACTTTGAACAGTTGATGAATGAGTGGTCATAACCCAAGGACTACCTGCACTATATATCTAGGTAGGTATTGTATAGTACCCTAAATCAACTTTTCAGATTCCATCATACAATTTTACATGATATATGAGTACCACCGAAAAATACAAATTTTTAACAAATCATTACAAATGTCTAAAATTTCACTTTTAAATATTTGACAGGCCACCAGCCCTGTGGGGATGTCACAGTGCCACATTACCAAACTATTTATACTGCCGATCTGCAAGATATGAATACTTTGTGTGTTTTACTATATGCTGCAGTCCCAAGCATTTTTTAACATTGGTCAGGTTGACTGGAATGGCTAAGTACTGATGTGTGGCAATATCTTGAAGTTTATAGCTTGCCCATTTCTAGTATACGTGATCCATACCATCAAGCCAAAAGCAGTCTGTCTGTCTGTCTCTCTCTTTCTCTCTCTCAAGTGGACTTAATGGAAGTGGACCTGTCATTGTTCATACGTGTGCTGTTCTAAGCCCTAACATAGCATCTGTACCTATTCACTAAAAAAGAACTCGTTTTCTGGTGTCAATCAGTTATAATTAGCAATATTTCTTGTTTGGCATGTTTCTGGTACAACTGATAAGACTTTCCATTCAGGTTCAGCTTTAAGGGCTATCATATCCGGCCTGCAAAAATCCAGATGACTACTAGATAGATTGCTTTATTTATGAATTTATCCTACCTCAATTTAGATTGACTCTCAGTGGTTTACTGATTTTAAAAAACTTAGTAAAAACCACAAGGATAGTAATAAATTATAATAAAAACAGTTACATATTCCATTTATGCATTAGATTTATTAACACATTGATAAGTTGCCTTATCCTTGTAAGTTCTCCAGAAAAGCCAGTTTTTTTACCAGCTTCCTGGGGAGGAGCTCCTACAGAGAAGACCTATTGCCAAGCCCCTTCCTGATTCACATCCTAGTAGGTGGGAACCCTCAACAAGTATTACATGCCTGTTTGGGTTAAGTGGGTAAAAAGTGTCTGGGAAAGTCAGACTCTTTAGATACCCTGGTCTAAGCCATAAAGCTCACTTTCTCAAGTTCCTCAGATTCAAAAACCATCCAGATAACATTGCAAGACATTACTTGCAGCAAAGAGAGACAAAAGCCCTGATTCTTTGCTGTTACCTAGTGGTTGTCCAGATTTTTGCAGCTCAGATATAGCTAATCTTATTGAATTATTAGAGTGACAAAAAGAGGCTAAAAATTCAACATTGTTTTTATGAAGCAATGGGGACTGTCATGATTAGAATAAAATTGGGGAGTCGGGGTCTGGGGCTTTGTGTAACTCCCTTAGCTTTATTTCAGTGAAAGAAAAATGAAATATCTCCTCCCCAGGATTTCCAAAGATCTAAGAATATGAATGCTAATGCATTGTAATGCATAATGTTATTATTCAATTTATATTCCACACAACTAACAGTAAAACAAACAAAAGCACCCTCATATATAAAAACAGTTAACATTCAATAAAAACATTTAAATCATCTTAACTAATTAACTATGCACAGCGTGATGTTTTCTACACACCAGCAGCTAATGCACTGTATATTTCAGATTTAAACATTCTGATAGGGATAGTTTTTCCCAACCCTAAGCTTAACAATAAATTAAATGTCATTGTATTTGCCTTTTAAATTAGTGGAGACCAGGCTATTGCACAATTAAAAACATCATATGGGAACAGAGCTTTCAGCTGCTGGGAAGTTGAAGCTTAGAAGTGAACCTTGGAATGAAACACTGTTCCCTATTTTAATTTGTAAAATGTGGAGGGCTGGCTTGATGTTGTTTTTCTAAATTATTAACCAGGTTTCCTGGTTGCTGTTGTTCAACAAAAAGGAACCTTCCCCAGCCTCCAGATATTTTGGGACCCAGTCAAGAGCATCATGTTGGGAAGACCACGTAGTGCTGTTTAGCTACAGTTAGGCCTTAAAGGGTTTAGTGGCATATACCTCAACCATTGTAAGATCATCTAGTGAAGTTGGATGACATCACAATTGTTCCTGGTGTTAGGGTACCAGCTTCAGGTACAGCTTGTACCAACATTGTTACAACTGCTTCCCAAGGAGGAAAGGCCACTAGTTTGGTGGCATGATGGGAAATAACACCTCCCACAGAAATATTAAAAAAATTAAGTCTGAAAAGATCATAGACCAAGAAAAAAACAAAGAAAAAGGGGGACTTGCCATCCTCCTGAAAAAAGACCAGGCCACTGTAAGTACTAGCTGACCTACTTACTCAGTGTTCCTCAGACTTATTATTTCTATAGTTTTCCACAGCCAAATACCACACATCTTCTCTCCTCACAAGGGAGGATTTACCAGTATGTCCTACATTGCAGATACGTGGATTTCAATTCCCAGAATTTACCAACATGTCTGTACTAAGAGTTCTGAAAGGTGAAGTCTTCATTTCTGGAGTCATGTACATTGGGAAAGCATTATAACATTGGCCTAGACAGAGCAGAGAATTATCATCGCTGTTGGTGGTGATGTGGGTGTTTGTCATGGATGAGGACTTCTTAATGATGACTAAAACTCTCCATCAGACATATACTTTGTTGCACAGAGAAATACATTTTTCCAAGTTATTTAGACTATGCTACAAGATTTGGGCTGCATAAATCCCTATGACCAATTGATGCAACAGAAATACAGAAAACTCTGTGCTGCCATCTAGCTGTTGTCCAGAACTTTGCAGCCCATATCTAGTGGCTCTAGTTTTGATTGAATTTTAACCTTTTTGATTGTTTTCACTTGGCTTGTAAGATTTTGTTGCCTTTTGCATTTCATGACTCCTATCTATATTTAATTTTTTGAGATTAATTTTCCTTTGGAAATTTCAGTTGAAGAATAGGATGTGTAAAATAAATAATAAAGAAGATGTTTATTTCTGCTGTTCAGAGAATGAGATAGGCCCAGATCATTTTCAGCCCAACAAAGCGTCTACACTGTAACTTCTGTAAGACAACTCATATTTGTCTTGATCAAGGCACTTTGTGACATGGAGGCAATGTAATTCACCCTTGCTAAGGCAAGGAGGCAACAAGATTCTCCTGTGATGGAAAAAAGAAGCAATATGGCGCTTATGTTATCTTAACACCATGTCTGACATTTCCAGTAACTGACTGGAAGCAACAGAGGACTCTCCTCTGCTTGTGTAGAGAGGAGAAGTCTCTTTTGGCTACTGCAACTGCTAGAGGAAGCTTCCAAATGAAGCAATGTGGTCACTTTGCTGTTAGGCAGAGAAGTACATTGCTTGTGAAGCATCTTCAAAAAGGAGGTTTTGCATGAACAATGTAGCATACTCCACAATGCAAGCCTTCCCAGAATGCAGCAGGTCTATTCCTTTAATATAAGCCCAAAAAGAAGCACTGAAATACCACAGAAGCTTCTTTCAACTTTTAGCATTCTCTCTTGCCTATGTCTCTTCCAACATGTCAAAAATGACAATATATTTCAATTTTTCAATATCATTTTAACTATATTACTTAACATTTCATACTCTGCTCACAAAACATAAAACAAAACTTCTATAAACCAATACTAGAAAGAACAAACTTTGAAACAACATCACTAGTGTATCATGTAGCAAATGAATAAGTACCAATTTGAGTATTTAAAACCTAAGAAACACAATCTAGACGAGATCAAGAAGGAAGAATACTGAAGATGGAAAAATATTGATTATTGGAAGACAAGATAGAAAGAGGAAGCCATATTTATTCAGAAGGTTTATAGAAAAATGGTATTCTGGAAGGGATTTAAAAGGTGAATTGGCTTGAAAAAGTATGCAAGGGTGTTTCTGGTTTGAAGACCAGTCTTGCAGAAAATGCAATATTGCAATTCATGTGGCAGGACTTACCTGTCTTTTTCACTGTCACACAGTCTGTTTTCACGGAGAGTGAATAGATCAAATGATCTTACAAATAAGCTGAAAAGATTCTGGCAGGATCAGAATAATGTGTGTGAAAGGCTGTATAATTTTCTAAAACAGTGGGTGCTCAGGAAACACAGGGCAGATGGTATAGAAGAACATAAATGTGTCTGTAACATGAACTCAAGCTGTACATCTCATATGTATGGACAAAACTGAAGATGCTTGAAAGGCCTCATGGTTTGGTAATCAAATAGTGGTGAAACTGCAGTCATCTGTTGCTACTCCTCAGATGTTTATTTTCTTCTGCACAAATTCAAATCATTCCTTAATTTGTCTGATTTTAGTTGTTTTCTTTTTTAAAAAAGACACTGTCTCTTCCAGTTCACCAATGAGGTGGAGAAAGTTGAGCTCAGGTGCTCCACTCTTCCATTAACCTTTCATGCTTTGCCTGCTTTTGTCAATTTCCTATGCAAATGAATATCCTTAATATAAAACTCTCCAGTTTGATTTAACATGCATCTTTCCATAGAAGTTTCCCAAATGTATAACTGATAGACTTACCGCTTGGAAATGTCTTTGCTCAGAAGCACCCCAAAGCCACTCCCCAAGCCATAATAAAAGCAGTAAAGGAGAAAAAACAGAGGTTTAATAGAAAATAATGCCTGAAGGATGACTACAGCATGAGTTTTGTTCTGTGGGTGCAACTCTTTGATATAATGTGTCCCCCTTTGGGGGAGATAGGCAGTGACAGAAATGTGAAATATAAATAAATAAATAAATAAATAATGTTTATTTAGATCTGTTCTATAAGTTCATCTATAGGAACAGTTAAGTGACATTTATTACTTTGTACTCATGCTATGCAGACCTGAAAGAACAGGTTACGGGTAGGTCATCTACCTACCTACCTACCTAGTCACTATGAATCAAAAACAACTTGATGGCACATAATCAAACTCATGCTATACAAATCACATTTTTTACCAATGTCTTAAACCTTTTTTTTTTGCCTGGATTATATTCCTACATCCTAGTCATTACAATGACTAGTTCATCCAGGTTTGTATTACAAGTATGTCATCCTATATCTTCACTGCTTTATCCTTCCTATACATTATTTCACTCTTCCTTTATAGAGCTAATCACTTTCCATACATTCCTCTCCTCACAGCTCCCTAATTTCCTCTGAATCACAGCAGGTGGCAGCACTTAGCATACCTTGGCTAATCCCCCAAAAGTTAAATAGGGTTGGACCTTGGTTAGAGAGATCACGAGGAAATCCCATGACTGCAAACTAATTGGGAAGTTTAAAAAAAATCCAAGAAGAAAGCAATGATAAATCACTTCCATAAATCTACCAAGGAAACTGTCTGGATAAAACACCAAGTCGCTAAGAGTTAAGCTCAATTTAAGGCAATCTTCATCTTTTCACTCTATGCATGATTGAACCTAGATCCCAGTTACTGGTAAAAATATGCTAGATGAGATATAAAAACACCTCTATTCTAGCCCCAATTTCCAGGATCAGATTATAGTGTAAAAATAGTGGCTTTAGGAAGGAATTAAATATTGTATGGAATCTTGTGCAGCAGAAACTATTTCTTACTTCACCAAGTTATCTTCTGAGATGAGCCATGTATATGCATAAATCCACATCTGTGATACTGCAGATTATAGAAAACACCTTTTTTTAAAAAAATCTGATGCATGTATAAATAAAGGAGGTCTTTTGGTAAAACAACCAGAATTCAAATCTAACAGTAGATTCTAATCTACATTCTGCCTACCTCTGTCCTAGATCTTCTAACAATGTCTGCCAGATATTAATCACAGCAAGGGAAGCCAACAATGTGAAAACATCTGTTAGAAAAAAACAGATCTGACTCTATGTAGTTCAAAAGATTGCTCAGTCTAAAGCTGTAGAACAGGATCAGAGAGAGGCTGATGATGTCTGAGAAAAGAAGGGTGCCATTTATTAGGAAGATTCTGTTTTGCTTACAGGTCAAGGTAGTGCTGCTGCCTCCTCTTGGAAAACTTTCTCATGGCTCAAAAGTCCTCCCCCTGTTCACCTTTCCCCTGGGAAACAGGATAAATATTTACAGCCGACCAGAGTTGAAGGGCTGCCGTGGAGACAAAACCAGCCCCTCATTGCCATTTCCTTCAGCAGCACGGCGAGGCGGTGGAGATGGTGAAATGCGGAAGATGCGTAGAATACTCACTTTGTTTTTCTTGGTTGAGGCGGAGAAGTCAACCGCAGATGGAGACTCAGCATTTGCCAAGAATAAAATCAACCATTGGTACACCATACATCCAATAGGCATGAGGGGACAACCTGGCCTGTGAACAGCTGATGTTGCCAAAACAATGGCTGGAAATGAAATCCTCCAGAACATGGGAAGACAATAAACCAACTTGAGCATCTCAAAGTCTTGTCACTTTTTGTGTGCTCTTAAAGGGGTAGGAGGGAATATATGGGTTTCTTCTCACATGCATAAACTCCTGTGTTTTGTTGACAGTAAGAGTAAGGTGACATAAAATTGACTGTGGTCACTGAGTACACTGCAACATAACAAACAAAAGTTGAAAGACAAAATTAAATCTCTTATTGCAGCTACGTAGTCATGTATTGGAAGTATTACAAAGGCCTTTAAGATTAAATGGATAGAGTGCCAATAAAGATTATGGTTCAAGGGGGTACATTTTGTATGTTCCTCCTTGTTGGCAGCCAAGAAGCAGACCCCTCTAGGAAAGATCAATACAATATCTCAAAAATCCAAAAGAGAATAGGTGAAGTACATTCCGGTTTTATCAGCAAACGCTGCCTAGATGCTGCAGTTCTAATACGTGTTGTAGTCTCACATAATGGTGACTGGAGATTGATGTCAGTTCAGTTAACACTCTTAGATATAAACAGTAGGTGGCAAAAGCTTGAAGACTTTTGAGGATTTTACTTCCTTTGGGTCCCTTCATACTGGGTTTTATATTGTTTCATGGGACAATCAGGTGTTAGTGATCTCAAAGCCAGGACTTAGAGGATCAACAAATAGAGATCTACTCTGTGGCATTTGGAGAAAGTGGCTGCACAAAACCTTGAGTGTTTCAGAATGTGTAGGTGTGTTTATGAAATCTCTTTTTGAATTGTTAAGATAGCTATGACTTTTTCCAGTCTCATATGTTTGGGGAAATAGAGAGAGAAAAGGCTGCACATACACAAGCAAGCATAAAGATAGCTGCAGGACTGCCTACTCCAAATAGGACTGGTCTGACCAATTAGGTCAAACAGAGCAAAACTATTACTGATTTTTGGGAAATCTTGGGGCGGGGGGTTGAAACAAGGAGGTACTGCTTTTCCATGGCAACACTGATGCAGTAGAACAGCCTCCCATCTGAAATCAGACTAGCCTCGTGGATATTCCAGAAGGTTTTAAAGACAGAGTTGTTCCAGAGAGCTTTCTCCTGATTTTATTATGCCATCTACTTTGTCTATTTTTGCTTGTAATTTTCTGTTTAGGTGATAGTGTTTTATTGTTTATACATAGACTGACCATATGTACCGTTTTGAAAGGGACAGTCCTGTTTTTTTAACATTTCCCGACCGTCCCATCATTTCAATATAAATGTCAATTTTGTCCCGTTTTTTTAAAAAGTTGGAGCCGTTATTGGGAAAAGCGGGAAAAAATTGAAACTGAAATTGAAAAGGAGGCTGACTTACCCATTGGCAATAGTTCTCAATCAGGTGGGAAACCTAGAGCAGGAACCACAGGAACAGCTGATTGGCAGTGAGCAAGAGGAAGAGTCGCTGCTGCCAATTAGTGCAGTGCAAGACAGTTGGAAAAGCGTGCCCAGCAGAAAAGAGGCTGATTGGCTCTCAGGCCAAAGCGGGAGGAAGAAAATAAAATAAAAGGGCGCACCAGAGAGGAACAGGTTGTCGGGGACAACTGTTCATTAGATTCCTTCGTTCCTGTTCTTCTGCCCAGCTTGCTGCCGCCTTCAGCCCTCCTGCACTTCTCCAGCCTGCTGCTGCCTCCGTTCCTGTCCTCCTGTCCCAGCTCGCCACCGCCTTCAACTCTCCTGCACTTCTCCAGCCTGCTGCTGCCTCCGTTCCTGTCCTCCCGTCCCAGCTCGCTGCTGCCTTCAACTCTCCTGCTCTTCTCCAGCCTGCTGCCGCCTCCGTTCCTGTCCTCCCGTCCCAGCTCGCTGCTGCCTTCAACTCTCCTGCTCTTCTCCAACCTGCTGCCGCCTCCGTTCCTGTCCTCCCGTCTCAGCTCGCTGCTGCCTTCAACTCTCCTGCACTTCTCCAGCCTGCTGCTGCCTCCGTTCCTGTCCTCCCGTCTCAGCTCGCTGCTGCCTTCAACTCTCCTGCACTTCTCCAGCCTGCTGCTGCCTCCGTTCCTGTCCTCCCGTCCCAGCTCGCTGCTGCCTTCAACTCTCCTGCACTTCTCTAGCCTGCTGTCCCAGCTCGCCACCGCCCTCAGCCCTCCTGCAACCTCTCCGCCCAATGCCACCCCTGCACCAGCCTCTCTGGACCCAACCACTGCTGCACCTCCCCTTCCTGCAACTTCCCAACAAGGACCAGCAAATGGATCTTAAAAACTCTTTAAAACTTTTTTTATCATCTTACTTTTTCATGAATATGGAATATTAGATAATATTACATAAGTTTAACCCTGTCCTGTTTTGCCATCCCAATGTCCCGTTTTTGTCTCAAGGAAATATGGTCAGCCTATTTATACAGTTATATTATGTATGCTTTATTTGGTTTTATACTTCATGCAAGCTGCTGAAAGCCTCTGGATTGCAGCAGGATAGAAAGGTGGAGCAGCTTCTGAGTCAATTACATGAGCCTAGAAAAAGATGCAGTTGCTTCAATAATGCAAAGAGTGAGGCCCTTCATCTGTACCTCAATATGTTTTGAAACACCTCTTTTGAAGGATTCGTACAGGCCTACTGAGGAGACACTATAGGGCCAGCTGCAGATTCCATATAGGAATCCTGTATGGAGTACCATAGTTTCCTCGTGAGTCTTTATCCTCCAAGAATTTCAGTGAGGACAGCTTCCTAGTTCTAGCAGACACTTAAATTATCTCTCCCATATCCCCAGAATGACTAGACTATTACAGCATTTACTGAAAAACAAATCTTCTGGTTAGAAACTGAATTATCCTAATACAGACATCTAGCATTTCAGTACACATCTAAACTAGCTAACACACAAATTCACATTTCAACACACTTTGTGATTGGAAAATCCTTACATTTATTCCAGTTTTTGCCAGAACAGCTAGACAATGGAAATTGGCTGGTAAATTTATATATTCTGGATCTGTCATTCACTGGCTGTTAGGGACAAAACAACAGGTGATGGTTAAGAGACTGAGCCTTACTTGAAATCTTGGAATCCAAAGCATTTTATACCAGCTGGGTTAATCTGTCTCAGGGATATCAAGTCTCAAGCACAATTCTTTCACATTAGCTCTTACATAATGCTCTTAATTTCATACACTAGGAACTGAATCTGAAGATGCCAGCATATGTTTAATGATCACTGAGATATGGTCCTTTTTTATAAAGCCCATGGGCAAAACAATAGCCAATAGGTTCCATCCAACTCACAGGGGTCTTTTCTGTGGCCAAAGCTCAACCGAGACATTTTGCTGCCTGAGGCACAGCGGAAAATGGTGTCTTATACTCATCCAGGTTAAGATGCTCATGAGTCCAAATTAGGCACACATGGGGACCCTCCCCACAAAATATCAGTTTCCATTTCTACCAGTAAAAACCCAAGGCTAAAAAAGTATTGTAGATAACAATTTGCTGCCCTTCCATGATACTCAATATTTGCCACCTGAGGCAACTGCCTCACTCTGCCTAATAGTAAAACCAGGCCTGCTTGAGGCCTGCTGAACACCTGAGCTTCCCAATTCATTTGTAACTGGTTTGCATCTAATGCCAATTTTACAAACACCATGCTTTTTTCTAGAAACCTCCTCACATCTATGGTGAAAGGACTGATCAAACAGAACATGGTTGTGAGGAAACCATTCTACAGAAACTCCGCTGCAAAGAGAGAATGATGGAAAAACTGTGTATATGCAAGTATGTACTTATCTATGTGCTTTTTTGCAGGAAAAGGGAAAGATGCGTATGTGCTGAGGGAAAAAGATCTCAGTGTCTCTGCCAGAAGAGAAGAATATATATTTCAGAACAGAAATGCATGCATGCATGCATGCATGCATACACACACACACACACTGTATAAAGGGTAAACATAACTGACCCAACGTACTGCTGAACCTATTTGTGCCTTCTTTTGTTCCTATTCACTTTACTAGCTAGCCATCAGCAGGGCTCCTCAGCCAAAAAATATGCCTACCTCTGCCATAAAATTCTCAAGACATATGGCTGCAGATGCAATATACCTTGATCTCACCTGGCAGTTGGCAAGGACTGGCACAGGGAGGCTGGGCATTTGACAAGGTCTCTGATGATATTTTTGTGTGGATGGAATATGCTAAAGAGTATTGTGGTCCACAAGACTTGCAAATGTTTGAATAATTGTGCTTGTTAATGGTGCTGCATTACCCTGGGGAGAAATATCAGCTGAAGTCCTGCAGGGCTCCATTGTCAGCCTGTGCTAATCAACATCTTTATAAATTATAAAGAGGAATGGAATGGAATGTTATTATATTTGCAGTTGACATTAAAGTAAGGTGATCAGCTAGCAATTTAGAGGGCAAATGATTCTGGCAGGCTTGAATGCTGGACCAAATCCAACAGGATGATGTTCAATGGTGACAATGTAATGCAATGTCTTGTTTTGGATATGATTGAGGAGACCTGTCTTGCTGGCAGTGCATATTAGAAAGCTGTAAGGGGACTTAGTCAACCATCAGTTTAACATGAGCTAGGCATAGGAGGTAACAGTTTAAATGTCCAATATATTCTTGGACTTCATTATGAAGCACTGCGTTTGGATCACATGAGCTAATAGTTCCATTGTACTTTGCACTGGTCAAACCTCATGTGGAGCACAATGTATAAAAGGATATGGACACGCTGCAATGGGTTCAAAAGAAAGCACTAAAAACAAGGAATCTGGCAAAGAAGTCTTGAAGAATGGTTAAAGGAGCGTTGGACATGTTTCATTTGCAAACTAAGAGAAGACCTGATTTGTTGTTGTTTATTCATTCAGTCGCTTTTGACTCTTGGTGACTTCATGGACGCCAGAGCTTCCTGTCGGTCGTCAACACCCTCAGCTCCCCCAGGGACCAGTCTGTCACCTCTAGAATATCATCTATCCATCTTGCCCTTGGTCGGCCCCTCTTCCTTTTGCCTTCCACTCTCCCTAGCATCAGCATCTTCTCCAGGGTGTCCTGTCTTCTCATTATGTGGCCAAAGTATTTCAGTCTTTCACTGCCTCTACGTTATCTCCCTCTATTTGCCAGTTATCAATCAAGCTGGCTGCCATAATCTTGGTTTTTTTGAGGTTTAGCTGCAAGCCAGCTTTTGCACTTTCTTCTTTCACCTTCATCATAAGGCTCCTCAGTTCCTCTTCGCTTTCAGCCATCAAAGTGGTATCATCTGCATATCTGAGGTTGTTAATGTTTCTTCCAGCAATTTTAACTCCAGCCTTGGATTCCTCAAGCCCAGCATGTCGCATGATGTGTTCTGCGTACAAGTTGAATAGGTAGGGTGAGAGTATACAACCCTGCCGTACTCCTTTCCCAATCTTAAACCAGTCCGTTGTTCCGTGGTCTGTTCTTACTGTTGCTACTTGGTCGTTATACAGATTCTTCAGGAGGCAAACAAGATGACTTGGTATCCCCATACCGCTAAGAACTTGCCACAATTTGTTATGGTCCACACAGTCAAAGGCTTTAGAATAGTCAATCAAACAGAAATAGATGTTTTTCTGAAACTCCCTGGCTTTTTCCATTATCCAGCGGATATTGGCAATTTGGTCTCTAGTTCCTCTGCCTTTTCTAAACCCAGCTTGTACATCTGGCAATTCTCGCTCCATGAATTGCTGAAGTCTACCTTCTAATTATGAAGGCTACTCCATTTCTTCTGTGGTCCTCTTGTCCGCAGTAGTAGATCTGGTGGTCATTTGATGTGAAGTGGCCCATTCCAGTCCATTTCAGTTCACTGACGCCCAAAATGTCTATCTTTAATCTTGACATCTCACCAATAACCACATCCAATTTGCCCTGGCTCATAGATCTCACATTCCAGGTTCCAATGGTGTGTTGATCCTTAGAACATCGGATTCGCCGTTCACCACCAGCACCGTTGGCTGCTAGCCGTCCTTTCGGCTTTGAGCTAGCTGTATCATCACATCTGGGGCTAGTTGAACTCATTCTCTGTTCCTCCCCAGTAGCATTTTGACCATCTTCTGACCTGGGGGTCTCATCTTCCGGTGGTATACCGACATATCTCTGGTTGTACTGATCCATTTAGTTTTCACAGCAAGAATACTGGGATGGGTTGCCATTACCTTCCCCAGGGATTGCATTTAGTCTGACCTCTCTGTCATGACCTTCCCGTCTTGGGTGGCCCTTCATGGTTTAGCTCATGGCATCATTGAGGTGCTTAAGCTCCAGTACCATGACAAGGTAACGATACTTTGCTGAAGGGAGACCTGATACTTATCTACAAATACATAAAGGCTGTTATGTGCAAATGGGGTTGGACCTATTCTCTGTTGAAACCAAAAGCAGGACAAAGAACAAGTTAAAAATAACAAAAAGGATATTCTGTCTGATGATTAAGTGAAATTTCCTCACAATAAGACATGTTAAGCAATGGAAAAAGGTAGAAGATTCTTCCTTGCTGGAGGTTTTCAAGCAAGAATTAAAGAACGATATTAGGAATGACTGAATGAATTTTTTGCATTAAGAGGTTGGACTAGAAGACCTATAAGATCCCTTCCAACTCATATGTTAATCTCTCTCTCTCTCTCTCTTTCAAAATAAAACACAATTTTCAAGTTGTTTCTTCTGACTGAAGTTCACTGCACTATGGGCTGTCCTTATACAATTTATAAGTTGGTGGAGTAAATAAGAAAGATTTCTCAGTAGTGGAGACCATAGCTGGAATGTCAGCTATGATATCCTTTTAGTAACACATGGAGGCCTTTTCTCTTTACTTGCTGAGGCACTTCATTATTTTATAACTGGTTTTCATCTTATTATCTAGATCATATTGATATTGTAGCTGCTGTTTCTAATCACAGTGTGACTGAATAATTATATTATACATGGCTTTTTTAAAATTAAAAAAAAATCTGAACACTCATTATGAAATGTTAAGATTGGAACTAAAATATTGGATATTTATTTATTTGATTCAGGAGCTCAAACTGGCATAGATATCAGACCTCTTCTGCATTTTTTCCCAGCAACAAGAACCCTGTGGAACAAGTTGGACTGAGACAGAGGGACTGGCCAAAAGTCACACTGTGAACTCTGTGACTGAGGATGAACTTGAACCTAGGACTCCCCTGTCCTAGTTTAGCTACTATATCACTCTGGTTCTTGCTAGCTTCTGAATAGGAGTCTACCTGGAAATCCTATGAAAATTGTTCTGAGCTCTGTGGAAAAAATATGGGGAGCAAACCAGCTGGATAAAAATAATAAACTTGTTGAGTCAGACATCAAACAGCATTAATACTTTTGAAATATGTCTGAGAGTAGGGGAAAGAAGGCATGATAGAATCTGATGATATCATAAAAGAAGTGAATTCAGTGGAATCTAAGAATTCCCAGCAAGCTTGAATGCCTTCTTTCATCAACTACTGATTCTCAGTTTGGTGAGCATCTCTCCCAAGGTTTTTTCCTTTAGAGGTTTCCTGAAGGTGTTGTTAAAGATTAATAAGGAGGAACAAGGGAAAGAACAGATTCCATTTCTTATCAATCACTACATTACTAATGCTGTGAAAAGTTGCTGGGAACCTGAGCAGCCCAACAAAATTAAGAGAGTGAGAGTAATTAAGTTGGCTGAGAGTGTGAGTATATAAATCTGTTCAAACAAGGATGCTATAAAAAGATACAATAAAATTCTGTTCATGTGTCAAAAGCAGCAATACAACAGATGCAAGCAAGTTTTGAGGAATCTCTGCAAGAAGTTAACGCTGAGATTTCTGGAGATAAGGTAGGATGGTAATCACAAACATTGTTTCCAGCAATCTTAGTAGCCTGTTATGTCTACTTGTACATTCCAGTCGTTGACTCTCTCCCAAACTCAGCTGTTGCTTATCAGCCCTTCCTGGCTTGAGGAGCCTATCACTTCCAAGCAGCCTGGCCTCATAATCTAGCATTCCTGATCTGTTCAGCTTGTTCCTCCTCTACATGGTGGCAGTAACATCTGTGAGGATTCAGCAACTGAGGTGGGATTGTTCAAGCCCTATGCTAAAGCCAGAACATAAGTAAAAGAGGCCTCATAGTCTCCACTTTCTCAGACTCTGAGGTGATTGTGACAGAACTGCGCCATTAGGATGGCATGCTGTGGCACTACCACAGGACACTTTGCCTTTCCACAGAGAGGCCTTCCAAAAACAACACAAGGGTTCTTTTAAGTCTCACTAAAATACCTGGATGGGAATAACAGGATGCAAGGCTCATAGGCAGGATGGAAACTGCATTTGTGCAGATCTTCTGGGTGTGTGGGAAGTAGCATGCAGGACCCTTGTCAAGGGTTTCCTGACATATTCTCTGCAAACTGTAACACTCTCTAAGAGCCTTAGGGATTATGCCATGGATTTTAGTGACATTATCTCATGAATGCAAAGTGAAAACACATTTCTCTGGATTCCTTGCAGCATTACAAAGGCTTCTGTGACATGTCCCTCACTCATATAGCATTACGTGTTATATTGGTAACTTATAAAAATAATGGTATTACTGCTGTAATTTTACTCTGAAGGTAAATTCATTCAGGAATTAGAAATATGAAATATATTTTCAAGCAGCGATTTGAGTATCCTTTTTTATTCATTCCAATTTGTATTTTAATCTTGGGTTTTATATATGTATAGTATATGTAAATATATGTATGTATGAATAATTCCCCACCCCCACCCCCAGTATTCATCATCAGTGAAAGCCAGTCTGGTGTAGTGGTTAAGGTATCAGGCTAGAAACTGGGAGACTGTGAGTTCTAGTCCCACCTTAAGCACAAAGCCAGCTGGGTGACCTTGGGCCAGCCACTCTCTCTCAGCCCTAGGAAGCAGGCAATGGTAAACCACTTTCAAAAAACCTTGCCAAGAAAACTGCAGGGACTAGTCCAGGCAATCACCAGGAGTCAAAAAACTGACTTGAAGGCAGAAAAAAAAAATCATCTTTGTCAACCAAACAGTGATTAAAAGCATAGCATTTATCAGTCCCCAAGATGATAAATAACTTTTTAAAAGGTTTCTTTTCCACTTCTTTTATTTCCCAGATATTTCATCATCCTTAAAATCAAAGAGGTAATAGTGCAACATTATGGAGAAAGTTGCAGTTGTAGTAGACAATGGCAGCAGCTTCTGTCGATCAGGCTTTGCAGGAGAAGAAAGGCCAAGAATTGTCATGAAAACAACATATCTTCCTCCTATCTATCATCCCCTCTGTTCTCTCAGTGGTGAAAAATTGCAAACTCAGCCACTTAAGCATGGCATTATAATAGATTGGCAAGCCATGGAGAATTTATGGAGCCATCTCTTCTACTGTGGGTTGCGAGTTTCCACTGAGGACCATCCCATACTGACAACTGACTCCCCTTCCTGTCCCACCACAAATAGAGAGAAAATGGCAGAAGTATTTTTTGAAGGCTTTAGTGTCCCAGCTTTGTATGTGGCCAATACAGGGTTCCTCTCACTCTGCTGCTGTGGTAGAATCAGTGGCCTGGCTATAGAAACTGGGGCAGGCATCTCCCATGTCACTCCAATATACTCTGGACAAACCTATATGGAAGGCATCCATCGACTGGATGTGGCTGGAAAGGGTCTCTGCAAATACATGCAAAACTTGTTGCTGATGAACAGCTCTAACAGTTTATATCATCTTAGGACCTTGAACAAAAAGATGGTAACACAGCTCAAGAAAAAATACTGCTATGTGTCCATGGACTACAAAAGGGATCTTCAAGAGAAAACTTGCCAGAAACCTGTGAGCATTGAGACCCCTGATGGGCACTTGTTAACTATAGACAAAGAACGCTTTTGCTGCCCGGAGCCACTGTTCAAACCACATCTGCTCAACAAGAGCTCTCCGGGGCTTCATCATTTGGTTTTCCAAAGTCTGCAGAAGGTTCCACATGAGTTCAAAGGAGAAGTCATTAATAATGTGATGTTATCAGGAGGTTCCTCATTGTTTCCTGGTTTTCCAGAGAGGATGTGTTTGGAACTGAATTCTTTATTCTGTGGTAGAGAGTACTTTATTAAAATTCTGGCTTCCCCCAAAAGAAGTATAGCAGTTTGGCTTGGGGGTTCCTTGACAGCCTCACTCAGCTCTTTCCAAAGCTTGTGGATGAAAAAACAAGACTATCAAGAGCTTGGAGCAGCATATGTGCATGAGAAATTTAAGTAGGTAAAGATGTGTTTCCATGACAAATAAACTAGCATCCCATCCATTAAAATGGAGCTAAGGCAAGACGTTAATGGGGAAGAGAAAAACAGCACAGTTTGCTTTCTACTTGTGACTATTTTTTCTATCCAACCAAAATTCTATTGATTTCAGTTCTAACTCTCTTTACAGGTAGAAATTAAAATGCTTCACTGGTGCTTGATTATGCTTAATCTCTTCAACAATCCCAAAGGTAAATATGAGAAGAGAAAAACCTATGGACAAAAGTAAATTCTATGCTGTGAATATTCAGAGAAGTATAATTCATTGCAACATTACTGTGTTAATATACTCTATAGCCAAGTTAGATTATTACACTATATTTTCCTAATAGTTTTCTGAAAGCTGAAAAAGAAGTATCCTGCAAGCAAAAAACTATTAACACAAATGCTACCTGAATATCATAATAGCAGGGAAGGCCTATATTCCTTGTAAGAGAAAACCTTGAACCAGATTCATACTTGAATAGAGGCTGCTCAGATATAAAACAGTGTAAATACAAAATATCAAATTCATAAACATATAGCATATTTTTATTTCAACAAGAAAAAAAAATCAATACACCCCATAAAAAGCACTAATCCGTTATATGCATAATATATGGATTGCTTCCAATACCACACGTGGCCGTACTGTACATTTCAGTAAACTATAAAAGTATTCCAAGTCTCAAAAAAATCTATATGGTTAATCCTGACCCAAATAAATGTTGGAGCTTATGTATATGAAATGTAATAATATTTATTTATTTATTCATTCATTCCAAAATTTCTATTACCGCCCATCTCTCCCAAAAGGGGGACTCTGGGAGGTTAATCTGCAGTTACTGTGCTTATAAGTACTTTTTTTATCAGAGCGGGACATTTTCAGGAAAATTATGAAGAACAAGTTTTGCTGAAGCAAAATCAACATAAATTCCATGAAGAGAAATCCTGCCTCACCAAATTTGTGGAATTTTTTTAGAGTGTTAAAACATAGTGACCCTGTTGATACTCTATACTTGGATTTTCAGAATATGTTTGGCTAAGTTCCCCATCACGATTCTTGAGTAAATCTAATGGTCATGGGATAAGCGAACCTGTCTTTTCATGGCTAACTGGTTAAAAAACAAAAAGCAAACAGTAGGAATAGATGAGCAATAGTCTCAGTGAAGAGAAGTGAGAAATGAAGCCCCTTAAGGACCTGTATTGACATTAGTGTTATCAAACTTATTTATAATTTAACTCAACCTAGCAGTAACCAGTGAACTGGCCAAGTTTGTAGATGATACTAAACTATTCAGGATGTTGGAAACAAAAAGTGATAGTGAGAAGTTCTAGAAGGATCACTTTAAACTGGGTAAATGGCAAAAGAAAAGCCAAATACAATAAGTGTAAAGTGATGCATGTTGGGGCAACACCCTCCCCCAATTTCTCATACACATTGAGTCAGTCTGATTCATATGTAACTATCCAGGAAAAAAAATCTTGGAGTTATAACAGTTAGCTCAAGTAAGAGCTGCATCTGGTTGCCACAACTGAAAAAGGGTATAATAGAATTGGAAAAAGTACAAAAAAGGGCAATCAATATGATCAGGGGTCTTGGACACCTGTGCAGTGAAAAAGGACTAGAATGTTAGCTTAGAAAAAAAGTGACTGAAGGGGGATATTGATTATGTACTTCAAGTTGGTGTTGACTCTTAGTGACCACATAGATAGATTTTGTCATTTGTGTTTTGAGTGAGAACGCTGGCTTGATTTGTTCAAAGATCCATTTGTTTGTTTTCTTGGATGTCCATGGTATTCTCAGAAGTCTTTTCTAACACCAAAGTTCAAAAGTGTCGATACTCTTCTTATCCTTCTTCTTCAAAGTCCAACAATGACACAGGGAATACCATTGCCTGCACTATTCTGTTTTGTGTAGGTATAGACACATCACAGCAGTTGAATATATTTTCCAAGGCCTTCATGGCTACTCTAGCAAGTGGTAGTCTGCAGCATATTTCTTGGTTGATCCTAAAATGCAGAAGCTATCTACCACTACAACATCTTCACTGTCAGTTTTAAAGATAGTTGTAGTTGTTGTACCTGTTGTCAATAGGTCAATCTTCTTTATATTTAATCTTAGTCCCATTTGTGCTCCTTAACTTTATTACTAGAACTTGCAGATCCTTTGCATTTTCAGATATCAGAGTAGTGTCATCAGATAGTGAAGGTTTTTGATATTTCTTCCTCCAATTTAAAACCATGCTTATCTTCTTCCAGTCCACCTTCTCTTAATATATATTCAGCATATAGGTTGAATAAATAAGGGGAGAATACACAGCCTTCTTTCATTCCTTTGGCAACCTGGGACCAGTCTGTTTTGACATGTTCTATCCATACTGTGGTTTCCTGACCTGTATATAGGTTTTGCACAAGGAAAATGAGATGTTCTAGAATTTCCATTTTTCTAAGCACATTCCATTGTTTGATGTGATTGACACAAAGGCATTTCTAAAACCAATGAAGCACATAGGGACTTCTTTGGGGCATTCTTTAGCTTTCTCAATTATCCAGCATACATCAGCAATAATGTCTCATGTTCTTTGGCCTTTTCCAGATTTGCTGGTATAGTTTGGTTAGAATCTTTACTGATTCTTCTATGGCTTGCCATATTTCTGTGGGTATTCCATCAGTTCCTGTAGCCTTCCAACTTGGCAATGATCAAAGTGCTGAACTTTATGCCTTAGGTGACCCTACTGGAAGTATATATTCTTGGCATACACTCCCAAGGATCTTTGCTCATCCCTCCCAGGGACACCCCCATCCTGCCATAATGAGGCAGCACAATAGGACCTGAGGGGATGGAGAAGGTAATGGGAAAAGTTTTTCTTCCTCTCTAAAATTACTAGGACCAGGAATCCTCCAGTGAAGCTGATTGGAAGATTTAAAACACAAAAAAAGGACTTCTTTACATAGCACATAATTAGCTTGTGGAATTCATTTCCACAAAAGAGAGTGATGGCTGCTAAATTAAATGGATTTTAAAGAAGATTTGGTAATGGCTAAGGTGTGGGACTAAGAGCAGAAAGACAAAGGTTCTTGTCCACTCTCAACCACAGAAACTCCCTGGGTGACTTTGGGCTAGTCCCTCTCTCTCAGCCTAACCTACCTCCCAGGGCTGGTGTTATCAGGAAAAATAGGAGGCAGCACTATGAACACCACCTTGAGCTCCTATTTAAAAAAAGACACTATATAAATGTAATAAAGAAATCTACTATCAAATAAATGGCTGGATGTATGGATAATAGGTCTATGATAGGTTATTAGTCTTGAGATTCAGTGTTACCTCTGGCAACATTACTCCATGTGCCATTTGCAGAGCAATAGCAGTGAGGGAGGGAGGATGTAATATAAATCCCGAAATACACAAGTGTGGAGAATACTTTTGTTGAAATACACTAAGTCGAAAGCTCTGACATAGGTTTTAGATTTAGCTTCATTTAAATATTTCTTATTATTATATGGTAGTTTAGCCTCCAGAGCAGCAATATTCAACCACTGCAATCCAGATATGTTGGAGTTACAATTCCCATAATATCTAGTTATTATTTAGGCCACTATATAGCAGTGTTCGGGAAACACTGTTTTAGAGCCATCTGTGTCTTTCTGATTCATTCTATTTACAAGTCTATCCAAAAGTTTGTTTTTCAGAAAAACAGAATGCCAGTCTCATACATATGCACCTTAATAAAGTCAAATAAATGGTTATCCCACTCAAATAGGAAGGTCCTTACTCAGATATGACTTTTGTGTCATGCCTGTTTTATAGAGGAAATTAATCACAAGACTTATCAAGAATCTGTTATAATTCTTTCCCTTCCAATATATTTTGAGACTATCTGAAACAGTATTATTAAGTTTAGAAGTGTTTCATCTTCCTTTGGAGTTGATCTGTGTAATAATACTGTTTCAGTATTATTAAGTTTAGAAGTGTTTCATCTTCCTTTGGAGTTGATCTGTGATCCAGAGAACAGAAGGAATGTTAAACATTTCAAGTAATCAGGATTAATCTTCCACATGACCAAAGTTTGGATATCTCACTGTCATTTTTGGAGTGGAAAGCAAATGCTATTTTAATTGGTCCTTTAAGGCAGACCCACCAACACTCTTTTTCAATCCCCAGAAGCTACTCTGGTAGATGGCTTTTGAACTTGTGTTATTTTTGGTTTTTTTGGGGAGTACAGGTGGTATTGGTTTAAGGAGCAAAACAGGTACTTTAAATCTTGCCATTTGACCTCTTAAGATACCTTGAAAAAAGAAACCTAGGAAATTGAGATCTTGGTCCCATCTGCTTTGGGAACACAACCCTCAGCATGCTGTGCAAAGCCTGGTAGGGTCCATTACCAACAGATGTTACATACCCTGATATAAATTATGAACATTTTTCCTACTCCATTTACCAAATAACCCTCTACAACTCAGCATTCTGAAAGCCATTCTCTCCTCTTCTGCTGTCCAATGAAAATTCCACTAAGCAATCTGAAGTTGAAACCAACTTTGCCTATTGATATGTTTGTTTAAAAACCATTTATACTGGAAGACCTGCACCTGTTGAATATCTGTCTATTATCCTTCTCTTAAAGAACCTATTTGAGAAGAAATCAGCAGCCTTAATTTGAATTGTTTAATTATATTGATGACTTAAATGCTTTTCATAGAGAGTAGAATCACAAGAAAAAAATTTTTGTCTAACTTTCCTTCTTGATTTATTGTTGTTTGATTTCTGCACCCTTAGTACTCAATTCTAAGAAAAATCTGACGCTGATTTTATCTTTGACATACAAAGTAAAACATTCCTGTTTGTCCAAGTCTTTAAACTTTACATTTTCTTTCGATTAGTAATTTCTTTGCTGTTTTGTTATTTATAAGAGGTGCATACACATTCAGAGTAAGGACAGTGAGGAATTGCTCTAAATTAGCTTCAAATCTGATTGGCTACATAAGAACCTGGTGTCATCCTTCACTGACTGGTGACATGCTCAGTGAAAATGACTCCTACCTAAATTAGCATTTGAAGCTGTTTTGGATGAGACAAGCATTGGTAGCTCAGGCAGGGACTATGTATATATTGAACTGAATGAAGAAAGTATTTCAGTCATTAAATAACAAAATCTTCAGCAAAGGATCGTTACCTTGTCGTGGTGCTGGAGCTTGAGCACCTCAATGATGCCATGAGCTAAACCGTGAAGGGCCACCCAAGACGGGAAGGTCATGACAGAGAGGTCAGACTAAATGCGATCCCTGGGGAAGGTAATGGCAACCCACCCCAGTATTCTTGCCGTGAAAACTAAATGGATCAGTACAACCAGAGATATGTCGGTATACCATCGGAAGGTGAGACCCCCAGGTCGGAAGATGGTCAAAATGCTACTGGGGAGGAACAGAGGATGAGCTCAACTAGCCCCAGACGTGATGATGCAGCTAGCTCAAAGCCGAAAGGACGGCTAGCGGCCGACGGTGCTGGTGGTGAACGGCGAATCCGATGTTCTAAGGATCAACACACCATCGGAACCTGGAATGTAAGATCTATGAGCCAGGGCAAATTGGATGTGGTTATTGGTGAGATGTCAAGATTAAAGATAGACATTCTGGGTGTCAGTGAACTGAAATGGACTGGAATGGGCCACTTCACATCAAATGACCACCAGATCTACTACTGTGGACAAGAGGACCACAGAAGAAATGGAGTAGCCTTCATAATTAATAGTAAAGTGGCTAAAGCAGTGCTTGGATACAACCCAAAAAACGACAGAATGATCTCAATTCGAATTCAGGGCAAGCCATCTAACATCACAGTGATCCAAATATACGCCCCAACCACAAATGCTGAAGAAGCTGAAGTAGAGCAGTTCTATGAGGATCTGCAGCACCTTCTGGACAACACGCCTCAAAGAGATGTTATTTTCATCACAGGAGACTGGAATGCTAAGGTGGGCAGTCAAATGACACCTCGAATTACAGGTAAGTATGGCCTGGGAGAACAAAATGAAGCAGGACATAGGCTGATAGAATTTTGCCAAGACAATTCACTCTGCATAACAAACACTCTCTTCCAGCAACCTAAGAGACGGCTTTATACATGGACTTCACCAGATGGACAACACCGAAATCAGATTGATTACATCCTTTGCAGCCAAAGGTGGCGGACATCTGTACAGTCGGTAAAAACAAGGCCTGGAGCTGACTGTAGTTCAGATCACGAACTTCTTCTTGCACAATTTAGGATCAGACTAAAGAGATTAGGGAAGACCCACAGATCAGCTAGATATGAGCTCACTAATATTCCTAAGGAATATGCAGTGGAGGTGAAGAATAGATTTAAGGGACTGGACTTAGTAGATAGGGTCCCGGAAGAACTCTGGACAGAAATTGGCAGCATTGTTCAGGAGGCAGCAACAAAATACATCCCAAAGAAAGAGAAAACCAAGAAGGCAAAATGGCTGTCTGCTGAGACACTAGAAGTAGCCCAAGAAAGAAGGAAAGCAAAAGGCAACAGTGATAGGGGGAGATATGCCCAATTAAATGCAAAATTCCAGAGGTTAGCCAGAAGAGATAAGGAATTATTTTTAAACAAGCAATGCGCGGAAGTGGAAGAAGACAATAGAATAGGAAGGACAAGAGACCTCTTCCAGAAAATTAGAAACATCAGAGGTAAATTCCAGGCAAAAATGGGTATGATCAAAAACAAAGATGGCAAGGACCTAACAGAAGAAAAAGAGATCAAGAAAAGGTGGCAAGAATATACAGAAGACCTGTATAGGAAGGATAACAATATCGGGGATAGCTTTGATGGTGTGGTCAGTGAGCTAGAGCCAGACATCCTGAAGAGTGAGGTTGAATGGGCCTTAAGAAGCATTGCTAATAACAAGGCAACAGGAGACGACGGCATCCCAGCTGAACTGTTCAAAATCTTGCAAGATGATGCTGTCAAGGTAATGCATGCTATATGCCAGCAAATTTGGAAAACACAAGAATGGCCATCAGACTGGAAAAAATCAACTTACATCCCGATACCAAAAAAGGGAAACACTAAAGAATGTTCAAACTATCGAACAGTGGCACTCATTTCACATGCCAGTAAGGTAATGCTCAAGATCCTGCAAGGTAGACTTCAGCAGTTCATGGAGCGAGAATTGCCAGATGTACAAGCTGGGTTTAGAAAAGGCAGAGGAACTAGAGACCAAATTGCCAATATCCGCTGGATAATGGAAAAAGCCAGGGAGTTTCAGAAAAACATATATTTCTGTTTTATTGACTATTCTAAAGCCTTTGACTGTGTGGACCATAACAAATTGTGGCAAGTTCTTAGTGGTATGGGGATACCAAGTCATCTTGTCTGCCTCCTGAAGAATCTGTATAACGACCAAGTAGCAACAGTAAGAACAGACCACGGAACAACAGACTGGTTTAAGATTGGGAAAGGAGTACGGCAGGGCTGTATCCTCTCACCCTACCTATTCAACTTGTACGCAGAACACATCATGCGACAAGCTGGCCTTGAGGAATCCAAGGCTGGAGTTAAAATCTCTGGAAGAAACATTAACAATCTCAGATATGCAGATGATACCACTTTGATGGCTGAAAGCGAAGAGGAACTGAGGAGCCTTATGATGAAGGTGAAAGAAGAAAGTGCAAAAGCTGGTTTGCAGCTAAACCTCAAAAAAACCAAGATTATGGCAACCAGCTTGATTGATAACTGGCAAATAGAGGGAGAAAATGTAGAAGCAGTGAAAGACTTTGTATTCCTAGGTGCGAAGATTACTGCAGATGCTGACTGCAGTCAGGAAATCAGAAGACGCTTAATCCTTGGAAGAAGAGCAATGAAAAATCTCGATAAAATAGTTAAGAGCAGAGACATCACACTGACAACAAAGGTCCGCATAGTTAAAGCAATGGTGTTCCCCGTAGTAACATATGGCTGCGAGAGCTGGACCATAAGGAAGGCTGAGCGAAGGAAGATAGATGCTTTTGAACTGTGGTGTTGGAGGAAAATTCTGAGAGTGCCTTGGACTGCAAGAAGATCAAACCAGTCCATCCTCCAGGAAATAAAGCCAGACTGCTCACTTGAGGGAATGATATTAAAGGCCAAACTGAAATACTTTGGCCACATAATGAGAAGACAGGACACCCTGGAGAAGATGCTGATGCTAGGGAGAGTGGAAGGCAAAAGGAAGAGGGGCCGACCAAGGGCAAGGTGGATGGATGATATTCTAGAGGTGACGGAATCGTCCCTGAGGGAGCTGGGGGTGTTGACGACCGACAGGAAGCTCTGGCGTGGGCTGGTCCATGAAGTCACGAAGAGTCGGAAGCGACTAAACGAATAAACAACAAAATAACAAAATAACATTTTTTCCTCTGATAATTAAAATTAAATAAATGAAAAAGAAATGGGCAAATGTTTGGCGCAATCCTAGTTCATAAATAATGGGATATTATTCTGATAAAATAGATATTAATCTATTTTATAAAATAGATTATAAATTTATAAATAATGGGATATTATTCTGATAAAAGAGATATTAATCTATTTTAATTTTATAAGATTCTAAATTAAAATAGATTTTTATTAGTATAAGCATAATTTATACTATAATTTTATTTTATGATTTAGATTGTACTGACCATGATTTTTGATATCTATGCTTTGTCTGCAACTTAATAGAGATTTTCAAGTTCTTAAAATGATATAATATTTACTTATTTACAATCAATTAATGATACACTGGAAAATTATAATCTCTATTACAGTTGTAGATTTCTTCCTCGTTTATTTGTATCCAACTGTTTTATCCCTTTCTTTTGTTATTTTGCTTCCCTGTTTATATATTTTCTCTAATATGTCTAAAAAATATTTTTTATAAAGTTACATTGCTTTATTCATGATAGTCTTTTTCCTAGAAGGTTTCTCATTAATTATTCACTTAGGTTTCATCATAGATTCAACAATAATAGTAGGCTTCACTAGTTAGACAGAATCAAAAGTTCAAAATACTGTTTGTTCATATAAATGACTAAACTTTTAAAGTATTGCCAGTGGTGCTATAAACAAAACTAGTAATTTCTGTTTCTTGGCAAGTTCCAAGCTCTGTTGGAGATAATGCAACCCTAATTTCAGCTGCCTTGTTCCTCCATTGGTCTCCTTTCTCTCATTCCTACAAAACTAACAAGAGATGATAATGATGGAGGAACAGGGAAGGAGAATTTGTGGTGGATCTTTCATGGTATGATTCAATTCGTGTTCTCTGAAATAAGCCTATATCTTAGCAGATGTATTTAGGACTGCAGAAAGAAACCTGGACCTTATCTGTGTGAGAGCAATTAAATATAGAAAACTGACTCATTTCATATACTCATAAAACTTTGGATATTGTAAATGACCCAACGGTGGTTAGCTAATTGCCTCTGTGAAGCCCTGCCCCAGTTAGGAACGTATTAAACTAATGATTCCTTTAACTGATCTCTGAAGTGCACACTCCTTTCCCATGAGTACCATAGAGGCTTGGAATGTACCATAGCTGGATGTCCATTCCACTGCATCAGGTATACCCAAAAGTAGGTAAACTATGGCAATGTAGGTTAATTAAAGCCATCCATAAAAAACAATATTGGAAATGAACTCACACTTACCAGTTTGGTTTTATCCATAGCTGACAGGACAGCGGTGTTGAGTTGCTCCAGAGCAGACAAAACATGTCTGTATTCTCCAAGATGTTCTGAGAAATAATCTGCGGCAGAAAGGAGGAAAATGCTTTTATTATTGTACTCTGCCACATGACCACCTGTCCATTTGCAAACCCTTCTCAAAGTATTTTAAATACAACCTGCAATTTTACTACTTCTCCCATCTCAGGAAAATTTGGAGCTTTCAGGGAGGACCTTCAGGCATGCTCAAGTTAGCCAATAGGTGAGCTCTGAGAAATGGCAGCCAACCAGTGCTCATTTGGCTTCAGGCTTGCCACTTGCTGAGTTTACTTCCCCCTTGTGAGATTTTCCAAGGCTCCGTGAATTAACAAACAACCCATCTCTCATCATGAAAAAAGAAACATTTGGTTCACCATAGCACAAATTTAGCACACTCTATGAAGTGTGTTTGCCCAACAAATCCTGATAGTACTACAGATGTGTTCAAGGACTTTTCCTTAAGCTGGGCTGAGTGAAACACAGCTGGGAGGCAGACAGTCTGTTGTCTTTTCAGTGAGAAAGCAGAAGCTGACAAACAGGATGACCTGGTTGGAATAAAAATTCATCAGGAATTAAAGCACAGAGGGGGAAAAAAACCCTCTGGTTTTCACAGCATAGTGAGCAGGCAGAGTGTTTCAGATTTTACAGTGTGCTACCACTGGTTGGCTGTCAACAGTGTACAACCAGCAGAGTACATATAATAAAACTGTCATGCAGAAGGGCTCATTAATGCGAAAGCAGCATGCCATTTTATCCTCATGTGGTTTTAAAGCAATTCTTAAACAGAAATGTAGCCTCTGTTATCATATAATCTGTACTTCATCATCACAATCAATTGCCTGTGGCATTCCAGAATTGTACAGGGCAGGTTCCTCAGCACGGGATTTTTTGGCCAAGCTGCTGGGAATTTTGGCAGTCACGGTCCAAACACATCTCTAGGGCACTATACTAAAGGAAAGAAAAAGCTTTTGTCCAGTGTGGTATCCTGGGAGGAAAAATAGATCACATCTAAGAAGGGGCGAAAAACCAAATATATCAGGGAAAGTTAGGAAGTATACACCCCTTAGCAAGGGAAATTATTGAGCTACTTACCACACAACTTCTCGGTCTCCAAATTGCTGTAGAAGACACATAGAGAGAAGAGGAAAAAATATTTGTATGAGATGATGAATCGGAACTTGAGGGAAACAGTTGCTGGAAGAAGCAAAGTGGCAACCGTCAATTAAGGTTGCTGACTAGATCTTCATTTCAAATAATACACAAACCAGCATTCTTTGAGGTATTTCAAAATATGTCATATGGTAGGCCTAAATACTGGTCTATTTAAATCCATAAAGTCCTGCAGTATATAATTTTAAACACTGGACTTCAAGGCCTTCTGAGGGTGCTATTCAGATAATATATCTTCCAATTACCATACTGTACTACAAAATATGGTAGGTCTGAATGGTCTGCATGGGCCCTGGGGGAAGCCCTGTTGTCATGGCACCTCTGACTCAACATTGTCTCTGCCAATCAGAGCTGTTCTCCAGAGTTCTGAGAGGGGAGGGGACAGAGGAAAACAGGGGCAGAGGTCCTGCCTCTTTAACAGAAGGGAGATATCCACAGGTGCTGCTTGGCACACAGCCTTCATGCCACCTTGCCCTAATGTTAATAATTTTTGTTGCTTCCAGCACTGATCCTGCCCCATTTCTGTATAAATAAGATGGGATCAGTAGATAGAGGGGAGATAGGGAGGAAACAGAACAAATGAGAATGTCATGTTGAAATTCCCACTTCTAAACAAATAGGAAAGGTTTTTCTCAGCCTTGCCATGATAGGGAAACTTTCCTGTAAAACACATGCTCTGTTAAAGTACTTCTCATATGAGTGTTGGGGAAATATTTACTCAAAAGAAAGTCCATTGAGTTGTGTGAGGTTTTTCGCTAGGTAAGTAAACAGAGGATTCCATGCTCTCTTTTTCTGACTTGGCATACCATTGCAGAGCAATCGTATGCGAGACAACACTTTTCTAAGTTTCCAGTGACCATACTGTAAGTTTCCCACAGTGCAGTTTTTGGCTTTCTGTCTCAGTAATAATAGTGTGCCATCTGTCTTGGTGAAAATAGATGCTTCTCTTACACCAACAATTTTTAAAAAGGAAAATGGTGAAAAAGAACCTTAGAGAAGAATTATATTTTGATGCCTGTAGCAAAAACAACCACAGTTGTGCCCTCGTATACAGCCTTTACACGATACACACTGAAAATAGACTAACCACAGGCCATGGCTGCAATCTGACGCACAATTACCTGAGAGTGAGCTCCTTCGAACATGGAGGTTATTGCTAAGGAGGATCAATTCAATTGTGCTGTTCTGCTTAGGACATGGAAAGCCACTATAATTAAGGAAATCAGCTGCTTTAAAGCAGGTAGTAGTAAAGAGACTGAAGTGGGATCTGCTAATTAATAAGTTTCTGGATGGTTTTTCACATATTGCAATCTTTGCTTCCTGAATACACTATTGGTTATTTTTTAACCTTAGATGCTAAGCTTTCAGGATTTATTACGGCATTTTAGTAAAAGCATTTAAGGTATTTGATGGCTTCTTTACAGCTAATGAATGACCACACTGCATAAGAACACACTGCTTCCTGCTTCCGTAAGGAAGCCAACTGCATTTCATACTTACTGAGCCCTTTTTATCTTCTGAATTTGTAACAAACACTAACCAATTAATAATTAAAATGCTGAATAATTTATTGCTGAGGCAAACCTCAAGAAAAACCATGCTGCTAAGATGCTGTAAAATGGAATGCTGACTGCCTAGATTGTAGAACAGAAATATTATGCTTTAATTGTTCTCTGAGTAATAAATTACAACTAGACAACCTGTGACCCATTGGGTCACCCTTTCAGAGATATTTCCTTACCTAAACAGATAAAGAGAATGACCATGGGCAGGCAAAAAAGCGGTGGGAGCGCAAGCAACTTCCAACTTCCTGCCGGTTTCCCCATTGACTTTGCTTGTAAGAAGCTGTCAGGGAGCATCAGAAATCATTCTTCCTGCCATTTTGCTGGGGGGAGGGGCAACAAAGGAAGCTGCGGACTGAAAGGAAAACTGCTTCCCTGCTTCCCTGCTCCCCATCCCAGCATATCTCCAAGGGCCCCCTCCCTCCAGGAGGAAGAGGGTTCAGCTATTGATTGCCGGTAGCCCAGCCAGCCCTACCTCACCAGCAAGCATCTGAGTTGCCCCCTCGCCCTTCCTTCACCACCCACTGCTGTTAAGAGATTTCAAATTTCAGCCTTGGTTCCAAAACAGCCAATCACCACTCACCCATTGGGCCTTGCCACCAGCCTATTGGGTGCATGGGCCAGAGGGAGGCAGGAAAGAGGGTGGGGATACACCCCTCCCATTTTCCCTTGCACCATGCAACCTACAGGTTTCTGGGAAGTACAGTCAAAAGGTTCAGTGGTGCTGAAGCAGCCACAACTTTGTCAAATTTCAATCTCACAGGAGTAGTGGGTCCCGGATTTTGGATGCATTCTTTAAGTTAGCCCATTTGAGGCACCTTGCTTCAAAAATTGTTGCCTTATGATGCACCATTTTGCCTAATTGAAGGTTACCAACAGACAAACAGACACAAGAGTTTTAGTAGTATATGGATAGTATATTCCTTGTACAAAGTGCTTTATGGTGTACTAATTCTCTTCAGCCAAATTTTCCTTGGGCAGCTCTAGGAACAAGCACCAAACGAATGTATCACGGCACCAGTCATTTTCAAGTTGTTTTGCCAACATCAAATTATGCTTCCTTTAACCTCTTGAAGGCATGGCAATATAAAGTAGGATAATGGTAGTAATCATCATTATGATTCTGGTGATAATTTAGCATTTATACTGTATATTGCTGAAAACTCTTCAAGAAAATTTTAGTGTATTCTTTACAAAACTTAATAAAGAAGTTCCTCACTTTTATTTGTGTTTTACAGATTGAAGGTTGTAAGACTGGAAGACATTGATTGCATAAGATCACTGGGAGCCGGGGTGAGATGTGAATCACAGACCTCCTGATCTGTAGGCTTAGCAGCAGTATATATTCCCTCTGCCATCTGCTCCTATAGGGCACCTACATCAAGGGTCCTGGAAGGATCCCAGAAGAGAGACAGTGAGGCAGGCAAAAGTAACACCAACACATCTCTCCACAAGAGAGGGTCCCCACATGGCTTCCATATTATATAGCTTCTTTCTCCTGTTTTGTTTTTATAAGAAAACTGCCAGTTCAGGCACAAAAGAATGGGATAATTTCCCATGAAGGTAAATGGTCTCAGTCTCTTGAGTTGAGGTTTGAAGAAATACTTTTTAGTGGTAAGTGTAATTTGGAACATTTTCCAAAGAAAATTAAAAAGTAATTTCATTACATGTTTCAATATATGTACAGTATTTATCTCTAGAGAGATAATCAGAACAAGAGAGTACCATTCGTAAATTCAATTAGTTTATTTTGTGATTTGTACATCAAATTAGTAACATGAATCTTTGTTGTATTGTTTTCATTTATTTCCCATGCTTCCTCCAAGGAACTGAAGGAGGTATGATTGTCTGTCCCTGCAGCTTATCTTCTCAATAAGCATATGATAATGTGAATGTATACTGTAAATTATCTCAGAAAATAGTTGCCACAGGATAGGACCTTCTTGTTCATGAATTGATTACCTTGGTCTGCGGTTAACTACAAAACATATATTTACCAGCAAACTGCCCTAAAGACAGAGATCTAATTGCTGGGCAAGTTGACACACTTCTAAAAGAAAACATTGTTTATACAAATGTCTATAAAGCATAAGTGAGCCCAAGAGATTCTGATTAATAAGGGTGATGCTAGAAGCTGGTATTTTGCATTGCAGGATGCCATCTTCTTATATATTTAATTTTAATTAAAATAATTTTAAAAAAATTAAGTCAGAGGTGGAGAAAACCTGGTGCATATTAATGATGGAGCCAATGGGCTTTCAGAGAGAGCTTGGGTTTTTTCCTGAGGATCTGATGGGCACTTCAGCTGAGGTCCTCGTCACTGCCTAGAATGGGCAGGTGGCTGGGGCCTTGAACTGTATCACCCCTATGTAGCCTCTCCCTGTGCACTGATCCCAGGTTGTACCTGGTTTACTGAGAAGCTCCAGGCAGTGAAGTAATAGAAGAGATGCCTGGAATGCTGTTGAAGGAAGACTTGAAGCGAGTCAGACTGGGCATGGTAAGAGCCCATACCAGGGATTATCTTGTGACAATAAGGGCAGTGAAATATCAGTATTTCTCTTTCCTTATTGCATCCTCTGATAGCCATCTAGTGGCTTTGTTCAAGGTGACCCAGTCTCTATTGGATAGGAACGGGCACTTGAACCATCTGTTGGGCTGCTGTGAGGATTATTTAGGCTATCTGGCAGATAAAGTTGCTCAGATCTGGTCTGACTTGGACTCTGACTGGGCAGTGCAAGGCCAAGGTGCCAGGGGCATGGTCTGGTGGTATGATCTGGGATGAGTTTGAGCTGGTAACTCCTGAGGACAAGACTGAGAGTTTTCTGTGCTGTCAGCTCAGCCACCTGTTTACAGGATCTGGACCCTTACTGGGTCATAAAAGCAACTAGAGAGGTGACCCATGATTGGGCCTGTGCTATGGTGTTCGCCTCCTTGATGGAGGGGGTAAAACCTCCTGCATTGAAAAAGGAGATGGTGTGACCCCTCCTCAAGAGGCCATCCTTGGACCCTGTGGTCTTTGACAACTATTGACTAGTCTCCAACGTTCCCTTTTTGGGGAAGATTGTTGAGAAGGTGATCCGTCTGCAGTTGATGAGAACCCTGGAAGAAACAGATCATCTAGTATGGTTTCAGGAAGGAATTTAGTACTGAGACAGCTTTGTTCATCCTCGTTATGACCTATGGCAGAGCTGGAATAGAGGTAGTGCATCTTTCCTTGTGCTCCTTGATCTCTCAGTATCAGCTTTTGATACTATCAACCATGGTATCCTTCTGAGCCGGTTCTGTGGGCTGAGGATTGGGGGCACCATTTTATGGTGGTTACCTTCCTTTCTACAGGGTTGGATTCAGTTGGGTGTTGGTTGGGGGAGAGAGGTAGCTCCCTAGGCCACTCCTCTGTGGGGTGCTGCACGGTTCTACTCTCTCTCCCCTCATTTTCAACATCTACGTGAAATCACTGGGTGAGGTCACCTGCTGGTTTGGGGTTTGGTATCATCAGTATGCTGATGATATCCAATTATATGTTTCTAACCGGGGCTGCTTCAGCAAAGGATCATTAACTTGTCATGGTGCCGGAGCTTGAGCACCTCAATGATGCCATGAGCTAAACCGTGAAGGGCCACCCAAGACGGGAAGGTCATGACAGAGAGGTCAGACTAAATGCGATCCCTGGGGAAGGTAATGGCAACCCACCCCAGTATTCTTGCCGTGAAAACTAAATGGATCAGTACAACCAGAGATATGTCGGTATACCATCGGAAGATGAGACCCCCAGGTGGAAGGTGGTCAAAATGCTACTGGGGAGGAACAGAGGATGAGTTCAACTAGCCCCAGACGAGATGACGCAGCTAGCTCAAAGCCGAAAGGATGGCTAGCAGCCGACGGTGCTGGTGGTGAACGGCGAATCCGATGTTCTAAGGATCAGCACACCATTGGAACCTGGAATGTAAGATCTATGAGCCAGGGCAAATTGGATGTGGTTATTGGTGAGATGTCAAGATTAAAGATAGACATTTTGGGCGTCAGTGAACTGAAATGGACTGGAATGGGCCACTTCACATCAAATGACCACCAGATCTACTACTGTGGACAAGAGGACCACAGAAGAAATGGAGTAGCCTTCATAATTAATAGTAAAGTGGCTAAAGCAGTGCTTGGATACAACCCAAAAAACGATAGAATGATCTCAATTCGAATTCAGGGCAAGCCATCTAACATCACAGTGATCCAAATATACGCCCCAACCACAGATGCTGAAGAAGCTGAAGTAGAGCAGTTCTATGAGGATCTGCAGCACCTACTGGACAACACGCCTAAAAGAGATGTTATTTTCATCATGGGAGACTGGAATGCTAAGGTGGGCAGTCAATTGACACCTGGAATTACAGGTAAGCATGGCCTGGGAGAACAAAACGAAGCAGGACATAGGCTGATAGAATTTTGCCAAGACAACTGACTCTGCATAACAAACGCTCTCTTCCAACAACGTAAGAGATGGCTTTATACATGGACTTCACCAGATGGACAACACCAAAATCAGATTGACTACATCCTTTGCAGCCAAAGGTGGTGGACATCTATACAGTCGGTAAAAACAAGACCTGGAGCTGACTGTAGTTCAGATCATGCAAGGTAGACTTCAGCAATTCATGGAGCGAGAATTGCCAGATGTACAAGCTGGGTTTAGAAAAGGCAGAGGAACTCGGGACCAAATTGCCAATATCTGCTGGATAATGGAAAAAGCCAGGGAATTTCAGAAAAACCTCTATTTCTGTTTTATTGACTATTCTAAAGCCTTTGACTGTGTGGACCATAACAAATTGTGGCAAGTTCTTAGTGGTATGGGGATATCAAGTCATCTTGTATGCCTCCTGAGGAATCTGTATAACGACCAAGTAGCAACAGTAAGAACAGACCACGGAACAACGGACTGGTTTAAGATTGGGAAAGGAGTACGGCAGGGCTGTATACTCTCACCCTACCTATTCAACTTGTACGCAGAACACATCATGCGACATGCTGGGCTTCAGGAATCCAAGGCTGGAGTTAAAATCGCTGGAAGGAACATTAACAATCTCAGATATGCAGATGATACCACTTGGATGGCTGAAAGCGAAGAGGAACTGAGGAGCCTTATGATGAAGGTGAAAGAAGAAAGTGCAAAAGCTGGCTTGCAGCTAAACCTGAAAAAAACCAAGATTATGGCAACCAGCTTGATTGATAACTGGCAAATAGAGGGAGGAAATGTAGAAGCAGTGAAAGACTTTGTATTCCTAGGTGCGAAGATTACTGCAGATGCTGACTGCAGTCAGGAAATCAGAAGATGCTTAATCCTTGGGAGAAGAGCAATGACAAATCTTGATAAAATAGTTAAGAGCAGAGACATCACACTGACAACAAAGGTCCGCATGGTTAAAGCAATGGTGTTCCCCGTAGTAACATATGGCTGCGAGAGCTGGACCATAAGGAAGGCTGAGCGAAGGAAGATCGATGCTTTTGAACTGTGGTGTTGGAGGAAAATTCTGAGAGTGCCTTGGACTGCAAGAAGATCAAACCAGTCCATCCTCCAGGAAATAAAGCCAGACTGCTCACTTGAGGGAATGATATTAAAGGCAAAACTGAAATACTTTGGCCACATAATGAGAAGACAGGACACCCTGGAGAAGATGTTGATGCTAGGGAGAGTGGAGGGCAAAAGGAAGAGGGGCCGACCAAGGGCAAGGTGGATGGATGATATTCTAGAGGTGACGGACTCGTCCCTGGGGGAGCTGGGGGTGTTGACAACCAACAGAAGCTCTGGCGTGGGCTGGTCCATGAAGTCACGAAGAGTCAGAAGTGACTAAACGAATAAACAACAACAAACCTGGGCTGACCAAGTTAGGCTATCAGTCCTGTCCCAGTGCTTGGAGGCTGCGTGGGTTTGGATGGGGAGGAACCATCTCTGGCTTAATCCTCCCAAAACCGATTGGCTGTGGGTGGGCCACCCAGATCTGGGGATATTGCATCTTTGACCTTGAATGGGGTCACACTTCCATATTCAAGGATGGTTTGCACTCTAGGAGTCTTCCTAGATTTGCAGCTCCTACTTGGTGAAGCTGAAAGCTGTGGCAAACAAGATTTTGCACAACTTCATCTGGTATACCAGTTGCTCCCTCTCCTAGATTGAGGGGCCCTTCAGACAGTCAGTCATGCCCTGGTCTCATGGCTTGACTACTGCAATGTGTTCTACATAGGGAAGCCTTTGAAAACCACCCAGAACTTTTAACTGGTCCAGAATGAAGTGGCTCAAGCAGTTATGGGCATGCTTCAGTATACCCATGTAACACCTTTGCTTTTCGAGCTGCACTGTAGCCAGTTTGCTTCTGGGTGTGATTCAAGGTGCTGTAGGTTACCTATAAAGCCCTACATGGCATAGGGCTAGGTTAGTTGAGAGATCCCCTGTCTTCTGTAGTATCTGCCTGGGTGATTTGATCCTGCAGAGTTAGCACACTCTGGATCCCTTTGATTAAATGATGTTATTTATCAGAACCCTGGAAGCATGCCTTCTCTGTAGCAGCCCCTGCTCTCTGGAATGCTGTTCCCCCTGAGGTTCAGATGGTCTCCATCTGCTGTTTAGAATGGCCTTGAAGACCTGGATCTTCACCCAGGCCTTTGGCAAGGAGAGGGAAGACCCTTTGCTTTCTCCTTTTCTGGTCTGTTGTTCTTGCCATCTATTCTTCTTCTTGTTGTTGTTATTTAAAGCTGGTTATTACTGTATTTTCCTTGTTTCAGTTGTTGTGAGCTATCCAGACTCAGTGGGATTTCGTCAGCATACAGATTTGATAAATAATAAGTAAATATTAAGGAAACGGTACCTACACACATCGGTGGCCCTGGTATCATGTTGCCAGAGCTTCAAGATTGATAATAAGTATGTCTCTTCAGCTCTAGTCTGATGCAATGACCGCTAAAGCACTTAAATTCTAAGGTGCTCAAGGGCATGCTTTATAGGACATGCTTTAACAATCAAATAGAATCAGGAGTGAATTCTGGGAGCAGTTTCAGAATATAAACTGGGATATTTTTCTACTAGATAAAATCTATTAGAATATTTAGTCAGCAATCATCACTGTGGGATTAAAGCAAAGATGGAAAGTGTGTGTCTCCGCGGGGGCATGAATGGAAGGAAATATTATGAATAGGCAGTCTAAAATATTTATCTTCCCAGATGCCAGCCCTTTTCCCAAAGGATTGAAAACACACTGGAAAGTATGAGCCTCAGCCTTTCCATAATAATCTCTGTGTCACAATTACTCTTTGCATTCCATTGTTTAGCCAAGGTTCTTGCTATGTCTCAAAACAAATCAGCAGTTGGTATTTCTTGAAAGCCAATCTCCTAGAGAAAATGAAATCAGCATGCTCTTTTCTTATTTTTCATTCATACTACATAAATCATAGTAATGAAAATCTCTTTGCATTAAAACTATGAATTAATACTAAAATTAGAATGGCCATGTATTCTACTTTGTAGACTTTGCTTTTAAAGTTAAGAATGTATTTTCTTAATATGAGAAATGAGATATAAATTACATACATACTGATCACTCTATTCCTTTTCAGGGTAAGCAACATGATGTAGAATGCAAAAGAGGAGTGAGAAACAATAAGCAAAGAAATGGAAGCCATAAACATCTCCAAATTCTCACTTCTCTTTTTCAGGATTTCATCAATTCCATTCAGTCATGACTTCCTCAGTTTTACCCTTCCTCTCAGCCCATTCACCCTTCCTTCATATATTTCCTTTGAATTTGATTGTAATCCATTCTCTTTATTTGACCAAATTATTTCAATTAATTTCTTTTATACTCAGCACATTCTTTTGTGTTCAGCCCACATTCATTCAGGACCCCTTCATTATTGATCCTGTCTCTTCTTGTTTTACCAAACACACTTCTTAAGTATCTATTTCCCACTTTCAACGTTTATGTTTCTCCCGATGTATCTAACTCTCATTTCCACATTACAAGGTAGGCAAAGCACACTTTTATACATAGCCATTTTTGTTTCTTTTGATAGACATTCATTCCTCACAACTTTTGTACCAGGATTTGTACATCTTAAAATATCTCAATTTTTCCATACTTAGTAAACATTCTGTCAAGGTACACAAGTCATCTACTTTTCTTGTTTTTTGCCATTTATGTATAACTTCCAATTATTTATTCTATTTTCACTATCAATCACAACTACCTGGGTCTTCAGTTCCAAATTCCTCATTGCATCATACAATCTAATACTCATTGGGAATTATTCAGGTTCTTAATCAACTACACAGAATCATTTGCATAGAAAAGTATATATACTTTCATGTCCCAACCAATGTCACCACAAGCATTTCTATATATTTATCCACAAATATTTTAAACAATCAAGTAGACATTATACATCCATGGCTTATACAATGCTTAGTGTTGAGCCGTTTGCCATGCTTTCCACTTATACTCACGCATGCTTTACATCCATCATGAACTGCTGCTATCGCATTTAGCAATTAAACTTCAAGTCTATATTCATGCAAAATCTTCCATAATTCAAGCCTATTCATTTTATCATACGCATTCTCTAAATCAAGAATTATACAGTAAACTTTCTCACTTTCATACATTTTCTGTGTCTAGCAAAAAAGCAAAAATTTGGTCTGTACATCCCTGCCCAGCATAAAGCTGCCATGTACTTCCCAAACTTTAATAATTTTCACCTCTTTCAATTAGAATTCTACCAGCCTCTGCCTGGGCATGCTTAAACTAATCCCCTATACTTTTTTGTATTTACTGCTGCTAACTCTCACTTTGTATTTGGAACAATAACAGCAACTTGGTGGTAGACACATAAAAAAATCATACAGCCACTCTGTATTTCTCAAGTTATACCATCTACAATAGCACCTATACCATTTTTCAATATTCTTATAGTGTTTAGAACTTTCTTTTTATCAAGGGCCTTGGACTGGTGTGTGTGTGTGTGTTTTACACTAACATTTATAGCTCACATTTCAATTCCACCTTTCAACTTACCACTATCACTCCCACACAAATCTCTATTTCCTTCCAGAATTCTCCTATTCCAGTTTAATTCCAAATCATTTTATTACATTCATTTTAAATTCCATCCACTCTGCTGGAAGCTTCTTGTTTAATCCTTTTCACCCACCTCCAAACCAAGTGTTTATTTCTGTCAGAATCACTCTGTTTTTTCTTTGCCTCTTTTAATCTTAACCATTCCTTGCTTTCCTTGACTACATTCTTTTCTGTCTATATACCTTATACAGTATCTTTCTCTAATCTTCATTTCTGACCCTCTTTCACTACGTCATTCTGCCAAGCATCCTTTATCAGAGTAGTTTCCATCAACATAACATAGTAATCTCTATAATGTAATTCTCTTCACTCAGTTTCAAGCAGCTCTCCCATGCTCTTTTTTATGTCCACTTTCTGTTCATTTGACTGGAAAATTAATCTACTAATACTTTTTCATTCAAGACTCATACTTTCTCTTCTAGTGGGTCTACTCTCAGTTGCATTTCTTTCTTTTTCCTTTTCCTTCATGTCCATTTTTCCCTATAATCCACTCTTGATGCTAGCCAAAACTGATCTGTCCTTCATTCAACCTCTCATCACCCTTCAATTCTTCCCTAATTCTCTCAATCTTTCATCGTGAACAATTCATGCTTTTAAACTTAAATTAATTCCTTTGACTTTTGTACATATGGTAGACTTATGGATCAACCACATATTCAAAACAGTTCTTTTTCTAAGCAGATACTCAACAATCACCATTCTCATTCATTCTTAGATTTCTGAATGGTCCAATTATTTTTTCTGTACTATGTTTCCCCATTCCCACTCATCTGCTCATGGCATCCGATATAGTAGTTTTTCCTCTGGATTATATTAATTCAGAATATTGCACAATTTCCCCCCAAATTAATCCCAGGTTCTTCCATTATCATCATTCACTGGAGCGTAACATGTAACTACCACCAACGTATAGATTCCTACTTTCATATACTTACTGACATACATTGCAGCCCTTTCATTCATAATTAAACATATGCCTTCACTTTCTGGCATGTATTTAGCTCCACAATATTAGACTACCTCCATTCATATTTATTTCATTCTTTCTCTGAATTTTACAGACATGAAATATATCCATTTTCCTTTCTTTTCATTCATTAATTCATATATATATATATATATATATTTGTTTATTCATTTAGTCGCTTCCGACTCTTCGTGACTTCATGGACCAGCCCACGCCAGAGCTTCCTGTCCATCGTCAACACCCCCAGCTCCCCCAGAGATGAGTCCGTCACCTCTAGAATATCATCCATCCATCTTGCCCTTGGTCGGCCCCTCTTCCTTTTGCCCTCCACTCTCCCTAGCATCAGCACCTTCTCCAGGGTGTCCTGTCTTCTCATTATGTGGCCAAAGTAAATATTGACCATCACCCTCCCATCATGGCTTGGTCAATGAAGGTGATCACCTAATACTCTTTAGTAAGATAGAGAAAAGATAAATAAGGTTCCCAGCCTTAGTTGTGCCCATGGGACATGCTGATAATGAAAAGCACTGAATCATTCAGTTTTCACACGGTCTGGCCAGTCTGTCACACATGCAAACAGAGCCCAGCGTGCTCATGATATTCTGTGGAACCTGCAATCTCTAATCTAAAGGCTACTTTTCAAACTAACACACTGTTGCATGCATTCCACCCTAGGAGGTATTTGCAGCACACTTACACACTCTAGTATGCATAGCATATAAACAGATTTAAAAACTAGTGGAAGTCAAAACTGGGGCCACTCTAATTTACTTCAGTTCTATATTTGAAAGTGAACGAATACCACCTAAATCTTGCATTTCTACTCACTGGCTAAAGCTGCATTGAATCTTGCAATCACTTGGAGAATTAAGAGGATCTTGAAACAATAGGTCTGAATGCTCAGGAATTGCATACATGTGCATATGTGGAGAGAGAGAGAGAGAGAGAGAGAGAGAGAGAGAGAGAGAAGAGAGAGAGAGAGAGAGAGAGAGAGAGAGAGAGAGAGAGAGAGAGAGAGAGAGAGAGAGCACCAGTTTGGTGTAGTGGTTAAGGCATCAGTCTAGAAACTGGGAGACTGTGAGTTCTAGTCCTGCCTTAGGCACAAAGCCAGCTGGGTGACTTTGGGCCAGTCACTTTCCCTCAGCCCTAGGAAGGAGGCAATGGCAAACCACTTCTGAAAAACCTTGTCAAGAAAACTGCAGGGACTTGTCCAAGCAGTCTCCAAGAATCAAAAACGATTGAACAGGATGTATACAGTGTGTTTGTGTGTGTGTGTGTTCGTTCATTCATTCATTCATTCCAAGGTGAGAAGGTGAGATAATAGTCCCCAATTCTAGACTTGGTTTTGGAGATTGCAATTTCTGAGAATTACATATAAGTGTGTTGCACTATAAGCATCTTTGTCTTTACTTTCCTGGAGAAATTAACATCAGAAGAATGTTGATGATCAATATTCTAGACACAGGAGATGAATTCCATTAGACTTAACTAAACTAATTCCGTAGTCTATTTGGTCATGACAGTGACCACTTTCACCTGCCCCAGCATCAGACAGATCACTCATAAGAGACACTTTTCATTGTGTTGAAATGTGCTCCCCACAGGCAACAATAGTAAAGTCACTCAAACAGTCACTCAGTAGCTTTCTTTTCTAGTGAAACCAGCAGCCTGCCAGCTCCAGTCACTCATTGGGAATGATCTTTATTATACTAATTGTAACCTGTTGGCAGAGTGCTAGAAAGCATTTGGCCCAGGAGAGATCAGAAAAGTCACACACCAGGCATTTCTAAAAAAATAAATTTATTTACAGAAAGCACAAAAACATATTTACAGGCTTTGTACATTCGCACACTCTCAAAGAGGAGAGATTTCTCTCAGCTGCATACTCTCTGCAAGCCTAAAGAGAAGGAACTAAGTAACAAGCAAACTGCCCTCGCTTCAGGCTATGCAACTATTAACACCTAAAAAGAGGACAATTAAATTCAACCTCTTCACCTGGCCAAAATGATTAGTTACCATAGTAACCTTAATCTGTAGCAGAAAACAATATACCAATATAACCCTCCTTGGATTGCCTTTAGCAACTCCATCCGGGAGTAGGTATGTACCTTTATTTGTTTTTCAGAAGACCACCACTTGTTGCTACAGATTAATTGAGGTTAATTTAATTGCTTTTGTAAAAATTGTTCCAGGCCAAGGTTAAGGAATCATTAAGGGGAAGCTATGCCATTGCTCTCTGGAGTGTGATGTTTCAGAAGATAAAGCACATTATATTGGTGTTGATACCATTGACAAAAAAATCCAGCTCTCAGGTAGACATGGAACATAATGTGCTGTTTCAAAACATCCCCATCTTCATGAGCTGTTAAATAGATGATGAACCTTTAGAGACATCTATTTCCTTTTTCTATTCACCTGCAAAAATACATTCCTCCGAGGCACTGTTATGCCAGCTAAATTAAGATCTGATTTGTGACAGGCAGGTATAATTCTGTCCCATCATTCAGCTTCTCTCCAGTTCTTCTATCACACTTTTTCTCCACATCTTTTGCTTTCTGAGTTCAGGATATTCTAGGGAGGGAGGTGCAGATGTATCATCTTTGACCTATAATCCTCTTGAGTTTTTTTCTTCTTTCTTCTTCTTATCACATATACATTCACCCAAAAAGCCACCAAAAAGAGAAAGATGCAACAGCTGTACAATTTTTTTCTGACTATAGCACTATACGTTGTCTCTCTATTAAACAGAGATGATGGCTGCGCATAATATGTGCTTCGGAAGGAGAGTGCAGTGGGTGGGAGATGACAGAAGCTGAGGATCAGATATTTTAAAAAACCCTGGATTTTGCATGTGTGTGTCTGTGCGTGTTATTTAACCAAGTTAAGCTTATTTTGGAGTTTACTATAGAATTTGTAACTTTCCCAATTCAAAGTGGCAGGAAACTATGTTATCAAATTTTGGAAATCATGTGGATAAAATTTAGTGGTCCAATTGGTGGAGGTTCTGGGGCCACAAAAAGGATTGGGGAGCTGCATTTAACTAGGGATTACAAGTTGCTCCTCCCTGGTCTAAAAACATTAGCTTTTAGGAGCTGTAAATGAGGTCATCAACAACATGTTATAGTATGGAGTGTTCCTGTTCAGTATTTCACAAAAAAACCATGCTGTCTTCCAAGGTACTCCATTTCCTTTTTCTCCTGTCTACTTTTCTATTCCACTTCCCATCAGTAGATTGGCACTTCTGGTAGCCATTTAGCATTAACACTGGGCTGTTTATGGATCCCCTCTTTTTTTTAGTGCATCTTAAAGCTTTCAAGTTCTTGCATACCTGTTGATATCTCCATCTCGTGCATGGATAATGCTGTATATTCCTTCTATGCTCAGATAATAGCATTTCCTATTCCTGGAAGGTACCAGGACTACATCTTTTCACATCTCCTCATCTTGTTTCATGCCACTCTGTCAGTTTTCAGTATTAATTTCATAAGCTATGAGTAACTCAAATCACACCTCTTATAATTTCTTTCACATTACATAGATTCCTTAAACGTTCATTCTCAGCAGGAACTTCATTAAAATCTAGGGTTTTTTTTTTCTTTTAAATTACACGAATCATAAAAGATGGAAACAATGAAACACTGAAAAGATACAAAACAGATGATGCTGTAGAGCAACAATATCTAAAAATAATGTAGTTTATACCTGATACATAGGAAAGTAACTTTTCCTTCTAATGACTATCCTGCTAATTACTGCATGATCAAACTAGAGAATGAATATTTGCTAAATGCTTCATTTCAAATTGAGACTTGCCAGGGCCTGCCTGTTTGTTATCAGAGGAGATGGTTTGAAATCCCTTGATAGCAGCCTCCCTTGTGTTGCTGACTGGGGATGATAGACTTCCATAGCACAAGATTGCTTGAGTCCTTAATTCAGACTGAATCCAGACACATCCATGGTTCATTTCTGAGATAACAGAACAATGCTTTTCAAATAGCAATTATTACTTATAGAGCTTCCATATCTTATCAAAATTCTGAAAGATTAAAAAAAGTGCCTGTAATTCATTGGTCAGCTGATTTTAAGGCATTTGAATAGCTTTTAATTATTTATTTTCCACATGTTATATGCTTCAGTATCTAAACATCGCTCACCAAAACATGAGCAGTTTATAAAACTATATATGGTATAACCTCCTCCTAACATTTCATTTTCTTTAAAAATAACTACAGGAGAAGCAAGCAATAATGCATCAAGCATCACTATAAGTTGTTTTTAGTACAGTTGTTTAAATATACTGCAGGTGGCCAATACCATCTTAAAAGAGGCATTCCTTTATGTGAGAAACTAAGAATGCATCTTTTATCATATTCTCTGCCACATATCAACAAATATATTTAATTTTTTGTTTTGGAACAACTATTCTTTCTTATATACAAGTGTTTTCCTGCAGTTGATTGATGAATCAACTAATTGAAATTCTATTACATTACAACTATACAATTAGCCTATGAACATTTTACTGAGGAAGAGTGCTGCTATGTTTACTTCAAATATTCTAGAACTGACCGCTTGATAGGCTACCAGAACTAGACTGCTCTAATTGTGTTCATCTGGAGTTTTGCAGCTCACATCTATTAGCCCTACCCCTTGGTAATGATGAAGGTCACTGCAACTTAGAGACAGAGTTCCAGCCTTAATGTTACAATTTGAAATAAGCTTCCTAAACCCAGGAGGGCTGCTGCCAGCCAGTGCAGACAATTGGTCTTTCAATGCCTACTAGTATTGGTCTTTCAATGTCTATTAGTCATAATGGCTTAATATGACCTCTGGTATGAGAGGAACATTGCTTGGGATCATATGTAGGAAATTTGTGAGCATCTGGCTGGCCATGCAGTGCAGGACTGTATTGGCCTGATTCAAGATGGTTCTCCTTATTTGATGTTCTGGCCTGGCTTGGAATGGGCAGTGTTTACTGATTCTTATTTCCAAGCTGAGTTATAGTATGATTCAGTGAAAAGGGATAAATAAATTTTCTGGTGTGTATTGAATAAAGGCAACTCAGAAAGGCTTCTGTTCTGTGAGCTGAAAGCAAAGTTTTCCCTCCCAGGCTTAAACTGCAAGCATTTATGTTCGTAGGCATTAGTTAATGTCATATATGATCGTTCAGCAAAACAACTGCTCTCTCCAGAACTACTAGCAATTTCTGCTCCCAAGGCAGTAACAGCTAACAGGCTGATTCCTAATAATGTTTGCAATGTAAACCAGAGTTAAAAGAGTCAATACTGCGGATGGGATGGGCTTTCCACAAGAACGGATACCCAAGAGACAAAACTGCTTGTTATTACATTATATCAGCCAGTAAGGTTCACATCAAAGAGACAGATGGCTGATTTCACAATGAATCTGAGCACTTCCCTGTCACCTAGTTGGAGATCTATGTGGAGATAGCAGTATATCTATATACTACTCAAACTCTCCTGTTTGTTTCAATTGGGTGAAACAGTGCATCACAGGGCAACAATTTTTGAATCAACATACCTCAAATGGGCTAACTTAAAGAATGCATCCAAAATCTGGGATCCATTAATCCTGTGGGAGTGACATTTGGAAAAGTTGTTGCCACTTCAGCACTGCCATGGTCAGGCCGGAGTCACACGATCGTAATTTCCAACACTCCCTGCCAGCTTCCCACAAGTCAATGGAGAAGCCAGAAGGAAGTGTGAACTCTTCTGAGGTGATGACTGCACTGTACACCTCAGGGACTGAAATTTGGCAAAGTAAGCCTGCAGGAAGTCTGAACTCTTCTGAGGTGATGATGGCACCATACAGCATTATGGTAAATAAAAATTAAAAATTAAAAAATCGTCAGCATAATTATGCCTCATGGAAAAAGAGGGGGGATGTCATGGTCAACAGATGACACCAATATCGGGAAGCGGCAAGGAGGAGGAGAGAACAAGAATTGGATGAGGCCAGGGCCACAGGACTCCAGGATCAAACAGTCAGGACAAATAAACATGAGAGAAGGAGAGACAGAGGAGGAGAGGCATGCATGTCTTCAGACTGACAACAAGTGGCACAGAAGGAGAAGAGAGGAAGAGACAAAGGAGCAGAGAAATGCACATCTCCAGGATCAGAGAAAGAACAAATAGCAAAAGATATGAACAAACAGAGGATGAAAGGGCTGCACTTCTCCAGAACGACAATGAAAGCCACAGAATGAGGACACAAGAAAAGACGGAGAAGGAAAGGGAAGATCAACTCAAGAATATGTGGCAAACAGTAATTCCTCAAAATGACAATAACCGCCTTCAGTGATAAGATCTCAATGAGAAAGAGCAAGGGAAAATGCACAACTCGCACAGGGTAATATTTCTACTGATGTTGGTCTGATGGCCAAAGTCTGCCCTGTCGTGCCTTCCTATTCCTTGGAGAAACTGCCAATTTCTGGTGTATAAAGGGAAAGGTCAGGATAGCCTATTTGCAACCTCTACCTAATGAACTCCTCAATTTATACAGCAGTGATGAACCTTTTGCAAACGAGTTCAGGAAGAACAGCAAACAATACAACTGCTTCTTCCAAATGACGTTCTTTGGTGCCAAAGAAGTCCTTCCAATGAGGAACTAATGGAATCCTTCTGTGATTATTCAAAGGAAAATCCATCATTACATCATACATTTAATGCCAGGCCCCAACCAGCAAGCCAAATTCCTTCAAATTTACTTCATGGATCCTCAAAACAGTGTAGAATTGAGAATGGGTATACTTCACAATGATGGAATTCAATGTGAGATTGTCGAATTATTGGAGAACCTACTACGACAACTAAACCTGTACATTGCATCCCTTCAACTTGCAAAAGAACCAATTTGAGACATGCCAGAAGCATCCACTGTTGTTGATCCTGACCGGAACATGAGAGAAGATTTAATGCACAAATAGCCAACAAAGCCATTGTCATTATACCAAGCAACACTGGACCTGAAGCTAGATCACGGCGCATTATGTTGAAAGAACTAGGAGGTGGTTTGGAAATAATTTCAGAGCCCTATCACTCCCTATGGGACGCGGTGGCGCTGCGGGTTAAACCGCTGAGCTGTCGATTGGAAGGTCGGCAGTTCGAAACCGCGCGGCGGGGTGAGCTCTCGTTGCTCGTCCCAGCTCCTGCACACCAAGCAGTTCGAAAACATGCAAATGTGAGTAGATTAATTGGTACCGCTTCGGCGGGAAGGTAACGGCGTTCTGTGAGTCATGCTGGCCACATGACCCGGAAGTGTCCTATGGACAATGCCGGCTCCAAGGCTTTGAAACGGAGATGAGCACCGCCCCCTAGAGTCAGACACGACTGGACTTTACGTCAAGGGAAACCTTTACCTTTACTCTTATCACTCCTATGATAGCTTTCAATACATACTTTTCTTTCCACTTGGAGACACTGGCTGGTATCATCAGCTCCAAATGATGAACATCAAGAAACTAATGGCAGTTAGTTTGGGAATTATTAAACTGATGCTTTCTTCTTTCATTTTCAAACCAAACCAATAACAATCTGTCTGTAGACATTCTGTTTCTCTGTTTAGGTAAGGAAATATTCCTGAAATGGTGACCCAAAGGGTCATGTGTTGTCTAGTCCTTTCCTAAAGGCCAGCTTTATAGTAGCTCTGCAAAATTTAGTTATTGGGGTTTCCCCCAACAAATGATATTTCAGAGAAGCTGCTTGATAAGTGATAAAATAAAAAATGTCTTTTAGAAGTCATGCAGTTAAAACCAATGAATAAATAAATGTGGGAGGGGAAGGGGGGAATTGCTGTAGCACCAAAATCTTTAGATATTAAAACAGTCTTTTGTATTCTAGTCAGGCTGTAATTTTTCAGATCTTTGAAGCTGAAACATCTCTGCTTTTGGTAATTATACTCATCCATTTTTTTTCTTTGCAGAAAGAAGCCTTTGAAGGCTTTTTAAAAAATCTACAACCTACTGGATCAGAGACAACAAAAGTGTGCAGCAACAGCTTGAGAATGTTTGTAAGAAATAATGGAGGAAAGTCTTTAAGGTCACCCTAAACCAAGCTATGCTCTCCAGCTTTGTTGAACTGCAATCCCATTATTCCCAACAATGTTATAATAGGCCGTGGGGAGGCATGGGAGTAGAGCAAGTGCCTCTCTCACACGTGCAGAAAAGAGTAAGAGGATGTGGCTTTTCACTTTGTTCCAATACTAGCAAATGGGAAGACTGCCATATCATTAAACTAATGTATAATCTGGCCGTGAACTGCTACACTAGCATGAGATGTAAATTTGGTACGGCAACTGCTCTCATTTTGAAATGACGATGGCCTGGCAATATATCCAGTCATAAATGACCCAAAAAAACAGCAGGAAAAAATTAAGGAAAACGGAAGAGCATGCAAGACAAGGCAATTCCCTTGCTGAGAGTTTGACTGTTTCTGTATTAACCACTTACTTAAAAGTAAATGTACATTTCATGTTGAAAAGGTGTTGTTGTTTTTCCTCCAAAAGTGGCTACTGCTTCGCTGCCTTAGGCAGCCTACTTCTTTTTTGTGCCCACATTGATGACTGCCTGCTTTTCATTTATGCAGTAAAGGGTGTCCTGTGCCTCTCCCAGCATGACTTGCAAACACGGACAAGCGGCCTCTGAATGGCTCTACAGTATACAGTTGTGTACCTGTTGTAGAGGTACAGATTACTGGAATCAGTGATTTACCTGAGCACTTTTTACTTGCCACCTTGCAGGCATGTGCAGGCGTTACACTGACATAAATACACCAGAGCTTCTGTTGTCCCTCTACTGCCTGCTCACTTGATTATTTATTTATTTATATATTTATTTTGTCAAATTTATATAGCTACCCATCTCACAAACAAGTGACTCTGAGCAGTGTACAACAAGGCTAAAAACAATTAATTAATAAATACCAAACAATTGTGTGATGAGTGAAAGGTCCCCTGTGCAAGCACCGAGTCATGTCTGACCATTTGGAGGGATGCCACTTTTGCAGCGTTTTCTTGGCAGACTATAGCGGGGTGGTTTGCCATTGCCTTCCCCAGTTGTCACCTTCTCCAGCAAGCTGGGTACTCATTTTACCAACCTCGGAGGGATGGAAGGCTGAGTTGACCTGAGCCAGCTGCCTGAGAATCCAGCTTCTGCTGGGATCAAACTTGGGTCGTGGGGAGAGTTTCGGTTGCAATACTGCTGCCTACCACTCTACGCCACACAAGGCTCCTTTACCAAACAATTAGTATTAGTATTAAAAAACATTTAAAATTGTAAAAAAAACAAGCTAAAAGAAAAGAAATGTTAAAGAAGAGAAGTTAATAATGGGGTAGCCACCTCAATAATTCACCAGTTCCCTGGGGTCCTCAGGCCTGTTGGCACAACCAGGTTTTGAGGGAGCTGTGGAAGGTCAGAAGTGATGAAGCCAGCCTCACTTCAGAAGGGAGGATATTCCATAACGCAGGCACCATAGCAGAAAAGGCCTGCCACCTAGGACCTGCCAAATGTAGCTCCCGAGCTTATGGGACCCACAGCATGCCCTCTCTCCTGGCTCTGGTGGGACGGGCAGATGTAATTGGGGAGAGGCAGTCCCTCAAACAATTATGGCTCAGAAACCAGAGGCTGTTCCTTCTGGTGGTGGCCTATGTGCAATGCTTCAGTAAATGTATTTTAAACTCTCTTAAACATTGGTTGAAACAAATCCTGGCTTGTTTTATATTACTATTCCATGCTAGAATTACTTGCTCAAGCAGTGCTATTTTCTTAGTAAACATCTTATTTATATGGGCTTGAAAGTGGGTACTTTTGTTAAGGATAACCTGAGAGAAGTAGAGAAGTTCACATGAACTAGGTGACCTAGCAGACAGTGAAACTGATTCCTTGTCTAAGTTATAAAATGGACAGAAGAAGACAGTGTAGTGGGCATTAGTAGAGATTAGACTACACTAGAGATTTTTAAGCAGAGAACTCATAGTCACTTATCAGGAATGTTGTATCAAAGCTGTACTCATTGAGTTATTATTATTATTAATAATAATAATAGGATTGGAATAGATGACCTTGTAGGTCTTCTAGTTATATGATTCTTCATTAAATACAACAGGTTGTGATCATTTACAACACAGTCCTATGACTCATCTCTTTTCATTTGTGGTACCTTCATGTTAATGTTTTCTACTACAGATTAAGGTTACTATGGTAACTAATCATTTTGGCCGGGTGAAGAGGTTGAATTCAACTGTCCCCTTTTCGAATGTTAATTTTTGCACCTGGGGGGAACAACTTGCCTGGACTTGTTTTAGTTTCTGTTTCCCTTCTGTGTAGGCATGTAGCAGCTCTCACTGAGAGCCTGTAATGAATGCAGAAGCCTTTAAAGATGTTTTGCTTTCTGTAAATAAAATTACTTTTATAGAAATGCCTGGTGTGTGACTTTTCTGATCTCTCCTGGGCTAAAGGCTTTCCTAGCAATCTGCCAACACTTCAGTCTTCATTTATTCAGTAATACATACATGATTGGCTTCTGGCATCTAAACGCATCTGCAGCTCTTTTAGCATCAGGTGCCAAAACCTGAGATCTTGGGTGGAGATCAGTCTAAATACATCTGTTACAGTAGTTATAAGATTCAATGGGCCTTTAGCATGTCATCTAGACTAACACCTTATTCCTAATTTGCAGGGAGACTGCCATGTGTGATAACTGCATGGATATGTATTCCATTCTGTGGATGCAGAAGTTGCATGGCAGCTGCAGTTGGCTTTGGATCCTTAGGATATGTGCACTGTAGTCCCCTATAAGTGACTGAACATGGCATATATTCAAAAGGGAGAAGAGCATTGCAGAAGACCACCACCACCTAATTTCACACCTCAGTCAATGTTTGTGCAAAGAGGCTTTACTCATACAAACAATGTACCTACACAATGTACATAGACTCTGTCTACATGCCCTCAGCCCGTAAAAAGTACAGATCATGCAAAAGACCCTCTGCATGTAAATAATTTACATATCGTAATATACAAGCTACAGTACTTTTCCCCAACTTGCTTTCCTCCAGGCGACACAAGTTAGTACTGTAACTCCCAGAATTCCCATCCCCATGCTTGTTGGGAATTCTGATAGCAAGATAAAATTAAACTATAGTCTGTCTGTAGGGTTTGGGAGTCAGGGATGAGGCCCTGCTCCTACTTCCCCTCATGTCCATTTAGCACTTAAACAGGACTTTTATTTACCCAGCTAAATAACTACATTGCTAGTTGTTGCAAGTAATAATCAACCAATGGAAGCTACATATTATTTTCTGTATGGCCTTACAGACATCAGATGTTGCCTAATGCAGGTCTTTGATCTGTGTAGCTGAGTATTGTTGATGACTTTATGCTGACTGACAATAGCTTTCCTAGATTTCAGGCTGGAGTCTTATTCTGATATACTGGTCACAAGAATCTTCTTGGTGCACTTAGCAACATCCAACTTTAAGAGATGAAAATAAGAATACATTGCCAAAATCAACATGAGATTGAAAACCAGAAAAATTGCCAAGGAATAAAGAGACTAGATATTGTTCATAGATGGAGAAACAAGGAATAATAATAATAATAAAAAAAAAAAACAGTCACCATTGGGAAGGGATTCAAACACCATGAAAAAGCCCAACTCTAAGGAGCAGTTAATTTGCCTTTAATCTCCTGATCTGCCAGAGAAATTTGTTTAAATTGCTTAATTACTGTCTACAATAAAAGTGAATACAATAATATATATTGTTGGAAAGTTGATATAGCCTAGTGGGTAGGTAATTGAGCTGTGAATCAGAAAGATCTTAATTCAGTTCTTACTTCTGCCATGAACCCAGTAGATATTATAGGCAATCCACCCTGTCTTAGGAGCCTCATGTGCAATATGAGACATACTGAAGCTGACTAGATCATTTGTTATGCTGTAGATGTGATAGATAGAATTACATTGCTTGCATATCCCATAGATAATTTGCATATTATTTTAATATGCTCTTGGACAAAAATAGCAAATCAGATTTTGATTCATGGAATTCAGGCATACTGCTGTGAAGTTAACACACACTTTTAATTATGATCAGCCTGGACTATTCTTAAAACAGCATTAATTTCTAGGTCTACCTTCCTCAAAATCTGTGTGCTTCTGTTTTCACATAAAGCAGCTATATACATCCTTTAGACAAAATGTATTACAGTTTTACTGAATTATTAAATCATATCATTATAAATCTGGATGGAAACAGAAGGTCACTGAGCATAAAACTTGTGGCCAAACCTAAAGCAACTTCTTCAGCATATTTCAGTGAATATATACTGTATTTCAGAATTGAAAAAGGCAAGATGGAATAAGATTATACAAACTATAACACAATGAAAATGTTGTGTGAAACATGAGATGCAAAACCATCCAGCTCATTATAAGATGCTTGTATTTCTGTTAACTGCATACTATTTTTTGCTAAAGGGTTCTGCTAGCAACTAAAAGCAAATCAGGGAAAAATTCTACCCACAAAATGCACATCCTCTTTCCTTTTCATGAATAGCAGCCACTATTTAGAATTTCAGGTAGGTATCTTTGCAATCCTATCTAGAAATGCAAATGATTAAGCCAAGAACCTTTTGCATGAAAAATCTGTGATCTGCTATTAAGTTATGGCTGTTTCCAGGAAGGGATTTGGTTAAGAACACATGTCATTTTTTTAGCTTCTAGATTATCCATCCAATTACTTACCCTGAATGACGTCTGTCAATGTCATTGAACAGTTCCCACAGTTCCTCAGAGCTGAGGATGCCATCAGCACAACAGTTCTTAAACTCTTCAAATGACAGCTTCCCATCATCTACATTTAAATAAAGACGTGGAATAATTATATTTTTCTAAAGAGAGAACAGGATGACACATATACTTGGTATGCTATATATGGTTTAGTTCAACATATTCTGTACTAGGAGAACATTATGGAACACCAGGTGAGTCAATAATTGATAAGCCTCTGTTGAGCAACAATGATCCATCTGGAAATGTCAATGATTCATGGAATATCCATAAGTCCATAGCTTCCACATCAAAATAAATTAATAAACAAACAAACAAACAAACAAATAAATGATTTCTATAGCCGTCCATCTCAGCAAGTGACTCTGGGCGGCTTACAACAATAAAACTATAAAACAAAACAATTAGAATTAAAAGTTAAAATATAAAATAAATACAAAATAAATATACATGGCTGCCAAGTGAGCAACGTATGGATGTTAATACAGCCAAGAGACAGGACCATCCACACACTCAAGGCCCCAGGCCCAGGCACAAAGCCAGGTCTTAACAGCCTTACGAAAGGCCAACAGGGTTGGGGACATCCTAATTTCCGGAGGGAGGATGTTCCAGAGGGCAGGCGCTATGGAATAGAAGGCATGCCTTCTAGTTCCCGCCAACCGACACTCCCTGGCTGACAGGACCCGCAGCATACCCAACCGACTAGATCGAATTGGACAGGCAGAAACAACTAGGAGAAGGCGGTCCCTCAGGTAACCTGGCCCCAAGCCATGAAGGACTTTGAAGGTGACAACCAGCACCTTGAATTGCACCCGGAAGCACACTGGCAACCAATGCAGCTCACGTAGCAGTGGTGCTACATGTGTCGAGTACACACCTTTATATATAAGTAGATATATATATATTTACTTAATATATAAGTATATATCCCACCTTTATTATTTTTATTAATGCAGGGGATTGAAGGCCAAAAGGAAGAGCAAAATGTTTATTGATTAGATTACTGTTCTGGATCACAACTTTGGCAAGAGTGTTGAATTGGGAGAGAAATTTATTTGGTTTGCACTTTCAGACTACTCCATGAACTTGAACATGGTTGTGGTTTTCTTTCAATGTTTACATTTCTGAAAAATTTGATGCATTTCTTACAAGAAATGCAGATAAAATATAAGTGTATGCTATTTATCTACTTTTAAAAGATATGTACTGTAGTTCAGAACAAAAAAATTCTGAACTTACAAGACTGCATGAAGGAAAATAATTTGCATACTTGAAGTATTTATATTAGGAGAAATGCTTATAAAAATGAAGCACTATTTTTGTACAAACTTATTCAGAAATAGTAAGAAACATAAATATTTATTTATAATGCTGTGACTATGGGTGGTTTACAGAGTTAAAAACAAAACAAAACAAAAAGACAACCACAAAACCCTGAAAAAGTCATTAAAAACATTAAAAACAATAAAACTAATAACCCTAAAAAACAAAACATTTAAAATAAATATTATCAATAAACTACAGTGTGTTAAACTATATTTGCAGGAATATCAACATTAGATCCATATCATTGTTCAGTTTTAAAGTTCAAGGCAGGTAACTTTGGGTAAAATGTGAGAATCAAAAAATAATCATTAATAATAACATAAAATCAGTGTAAACACTATTTTTTAAAAATACATCTTGGTAACAGAGTAAATTAGAGTGCAGCCAGAGGTGTCTATAGGGAAGCAACTAGGGGCAAATGTTTATATGTGTATCATGATATCATCATACCAATGATGTCACTTATGTACTTGCATCAGACATCATGTCACATGTACTAAGCTGTGTCATTTGCATTATGATGTCATGATGTGTTGTCAATTTGAGGCCCTCATGGCTTGTTACTGATTTTCTTGAATGTGGTCCTCTGCTTTCTCCTTAAGATGGAACTTCCTGTAAATAAATAAATATGTCCAAAGTGTAGGACTATGAAACTTGAGTTAATACCCACTCCTAGACATGTTAAATCAGGGTGGTCTCAGTTCCATTTACAAATTGAGGATAACATGACAAGTGCTATGTGAAAAGAAAAAAAAAAGCCTTGCAAAATATTGTTAAAATGAAGCAAAAATGAAACGTCAGATGGATTTGACCAAAACCAAGTTTGCATAAAACAACAAATAAATCATAAAGTTTTGAGCAATTTCTTGGAGTGACAGGTTCGAATATAGGGGATCTAAAGGCTACAGCAGAACACCAAATGGGAGTGAAAGATGAACATAATGAGTGGATTTCTGAAGTAGAAAGAATGATTGACAGGCAAGATAATATATTCTTATGAATAAGGGATATGATAGAAGCAAGTGTTGTAGTGATAAGCAGCAGTGGAGAAAGGCATGAAAAACCATCTAGGAAAATCAATCATGGGTTACAAAGTAGGCTGCTGAGGCTATGGGTATGCTACGTCATCCCATACACAGACTGGAGTTTGTTTGTCTGGTAAAGAATTTAGGAACCTGTGAATCTTAGTTTACATATATGACAAAGTTTCTAGCCCTTAAGACTGTAAAGAAAACCTGGGAGACTGTGAGGGTCAGTATAGAATGTAAGCCTAGGTTCTAAAAAAAGCAGATTCAGATCCCCATAAAACTATTATGTTTTCTGGATCATTTTCAGCTACTTACAGCCTCTCGGCCTAATCTTGTGATGAGAGAAAATTGGGGTATGAGGGAGAATTGTATCTGTCATCTTGAGTTTCTTAGAGGAGAGTTGAAATAGAAATGTGATTTTGTTTTCCTATTCTGTTTTTAAAAGGGTGCTTTAGAGTATCCACTATTCTGTTGGATGACTTGATTGCCCATCCCTAGCCTTTGAAATAGGAAAGGCTGTATAATCAAGTGGCATTGCTTAAAAAACAGTCACATACTCATTCACTCACCATTCTTGTCAGCTCTTCGAAAAATCTGAAAAGAAAAACATGTTTTCAAAACAAGTTTTAAGGGTAATCCTTCTTTTGTGTATGTATATCACTGTTCACATGTATATGAATCAACCCCACCCAAATACAAAATACAATAGCATCTACAGAGCAAACCAGTTCAATCAAAGTACGCAGCCCATATAAAGTCAGGGGTATGTCTAGGAGGCCATGTGTCCTATTTAAAGAGGAGAGCCCCCTATTTAAAACTGCTTTCTAGATTAAGGACTGTCTAGTCCAAATCCAGTTTAGAGGTAAGGCCTTGAAGCTGCCCATCAATGCTTAGCACCAAGAGAGCCAATTGAACACACACATCATCTCATCACAGTCTTTCCTGTTCCTTTGGTCAGTTTGACCACCTAAATATTTCCAGATTTTTTTTTTTAATCCATTCAATCATGTCCAATTCTCGGAGACTGCCTGGGCAAGTCCTTGCAGTTCTCTTGGCAAGGTTTTTCAGAAGTGGTTTGCCATTGCTTCCTTCCTAGGGCTGAGAGAAAGTGACCGGCCCAAGGTCACCCAGCCGGCTTTTTGCCTAAGGTGACTAGAACTCACAGTCTCCTGTTTCTAGCCTGATGCCTTTAAGCACTACACCAAACTGGCTCTAGGTAGCTCCTAATTTTTTACTGTAGCAAATGAGGGAAGTATTCCTGGAAGAGACGAATTGTCCTTTGTACTGTATATATTTGTGCACATAACTGCACAATGCATATAGCCTCTGGAATTTAACTTCAATAATCCATACAGACAGATGGATGGACCTTCATGAATGGAAGTACTTTATCATACATTAAAATCTGCTAATAAAAATGTGTGAATGTGTTCTAATGCTGAATCTGTCTAAGCACAAATATGGGAATTCATTGCACATTGGTGCCATAACACCATATGGAAGAATTAATTTCAAGGGAAGTGGATAATTCTGAATCTGATACCTCCATAAAAACAAATGGAGCAGTATTTGTTGGCTCACAATTCCAGATGTATATCAAAGGTCTCATATTTTTATTAAATTTCATTTAATATGTAACACTTTTACATTTGCACTGAAAATCCCAAAGAAATCTAAAATGAAAATGAAAATGAAGACAAATAAATAGAAATTTTAAAAATCAGAATGATAGCTGTACAGCCATTAACAGTAGCTGGTAGTCAAAGAAATGCCTGAACATACAAAAATGCCTTTGTCATCTTCTGTTTGGATGACTGCAATTCATTCTACGTAGGGCAGTCCTTGATACCATTTGGAAGCTACCGTTGGTCCAGAATACAGCAGCTTGACTAGTAACATATTCAGCTTGGTTTGCCTGTGTGACACCAATACTTTGGTAATTGCATTAGCCACCAGCAAATGTCTAGGTGCAAATCAAGGTGGTGATTGCCACCTTAATAGTTTTTCATGGCTTAAGACCTGGGTATCTCCAAGACCATCTTCTCCAAGTAGAACCTGCTTGTCTGGTTAGGTCTAGTAGGGAAGACTTGTTATGCATCCTAAATCCTTTGGAAAACTGCTACCAGGCACCCCAAGGGTGAGCTTTTCCTGGGGCAGCCCCTTCCTTTGGAATAGCATATACCCTGAGATAAGGGCAGCCCATTCTTGCTTGTGTTCCAGATGGTGATTAAGATCTTGAAGTTCTGGAGGGCCTTTCAGTATGGTGGGAATTATTGAATCACTCTTGAAAAGGTGGCATGAGGCGATTGTGTTTATGATAAGGAATGTTTTTTTCCCTTGGTCATATTATTATTTTTTGATTATTATTGTATTTTAATCCTATTACTGTAATGTGGAGTATAAGGCACTCAGAATCCATTTCAACTGGAGTGGCATATAAATCCTACTAAATAAATGAACAAGTTGTTGGAGGAAATGCACCACATTTGGAACCTATCTGATTTCAGTGGATAGATCATTCTACGAAGTAGGAGCTACAACAGAGAATACCAAGTTATGCTGTAGTACAGTTACGCGTTCACAACATCAACCTGTGGTTTATATACTATATTAGATCAGGATTTCCTATATTGCATTGTTTAGTTTTGTGCTGATCTTCCTCACGGCCAAGATAAATGTGCTATTCACAAGTCCGGAAGCTGGCAAAACCTATTCTGGTATAAAATTTGCTGCTCCCTACTGGCAATCCCTATCATGCTAAGACACAATAACAGTAAATGGAACTGTCCTTACTTATTCACATTAAGGTGGATTCCCATGATTTTGTTTCCCTCCCATCCCACTAAATGTCAACAGCTGGTAGAAAATATCCACCAATCACTTTCCTTAACATGGGATTGGGCTGGGGCTGAGGTGGAGGTGAGTTTTGTCATATAGCTAGACTGGTGGGTTTAGCCATCTATCCAAACTCACTCTGGTTTTAGACAAGTGCTTTACTTATATAGCTACTTTGGGACACTGATTTAGCACAATTCCAGAAGAGTGCTGGACCAGCCTGAATAGCAGCTGACAGGGACAGGGAGAGCTGCACTATGAAGCAGCAAAGAGAGAGGGGGCTCTCTCTCTTCCACCCTCATGCAGCCCCAGGCTTCTACCCAGGTTCAGCTGCTGTTTAGGCTGTTCCTGGTCTCTGAAGTTGAGATCAGCTTGCAAACCTGGCATGTACTGGAGGAGAAACCTGGAAGATAATGCCCAAAAGCTAGAGGCAAAGGTATATGCCTACACAACACTGAAGTGTCCAATAAGCGCTGGGCTGATCCCATCCCCTGAGATCATCTGACTACAACACCAATCAAATACTTTGTGAAGTACATCAGATTATTCCAGGAAGGCTACTGCTGCCTGCTGTCTACTAAAAGGGGAAAACACTATTTTAACAGCAGAATAGCTAAGGACAACTTTAAGCTGCCTCAGGTATGCATTGCATATGAAAGGAAGGCAATATCACGAGGACATGGCAGAAGAAAGCGGTTGCTCATGCCATGGTACGACACGTGGAGAAAGTTGTGTTTTTACATAGTAGTCTGTAATGGCACAATTCATCTACAAAAGATGCCTGGGAAGAGTTGGAAGGAATTTTCATCAGCTAACTAGGCAATTGTTTCTAAATTTAACCCACAAGGCCCCCATAAGGATTTGTCTACAGTACATTTCAGCAACCTGCAGAACATTCAGGAGCGTCCTTTCACTGTTTTACACATTCTAGGTATATTTGAAAGCTTCTTAAAGGAAAACAACAACACCAAGTGCATCTTCATGCATTATTGCATTATTTCCATAACTTCAAATTCTCATTAGCTTTAAGCAAAGAAGATTTTGTTTCAAATATACCATAATAAAAGTTAAGCTTCACTAACAGCTGTATTTTGTTATCAAATGGAAAAAAAAATCCCTGAATTTGTCAGTAGAAATGGAATTTCACTCCTACATAAATTTCTTGACCAGAATGAAATCAGGAAGACCATCTTACCTATTTTGAAGATCAGCAATTCCATGGTGGCATAATTTTGCAGAGGCATCTGCAGGAATGTGTCAAAAAAAGTCAAGATGGCAGCTTCAATTATACAGTTGTGGCCACCATCATGACTTTTTCTGACACCTCCCATGGAAATGCCTATAGTTTTCTTTCCCAGATGAAAAAAGAAGCAGGCTTCTAAAACCCAAATTTTCATAGTGGAGATTCAATGTTAAAGCCCCCAGCAACATTGCTGAAGGCCTTACTCCATTGTTATCATCGTTTTCTCTGCAGTTGCCTGTTCTCTCTTACCGAGAACCAAATTCTTTTGACTAAAGATATTACACACTTGAAATACTGTATATCCTGTACTGGCCATGCAATTAGTTACAGAGTTAATCTCACCAGCATGCAAAATGACCAACTGTATGCTATGTGGCATCTTAGTGTTCATGAATGTGTTTAAATGCATGGATGTTAGCAGTGCCTTCATCTCAGTAGAGAATTGTCTTCTGAAGATAAGGGAAGCTGAATGCTGATAACAACTCAGGCATCAAATGCCTGCATAGCCATCATACGTACCCTTTCTGCACAAACAGTGGCATGTAAAGTGCAGGGAAGGAATAAGAAATAGTAAGATAAAGGCACGAAATGCACGATATAAGAAAAGACAAGGAAATATTGGTAAGTCTAGTTCATACCAACTCCATTCACAATGCCTTTCCATGCATTTCTACCCCTGCAAACCATCCTTGCGAATATCCATATACCACTTCTCACTTCCTCCTTTTGGAGGATATTTTAGCTGTCTTGTGTAGCCTTCTTCATCCACTTCCAAACAATGTTTTATTTCAGTCAAAAATCACTCTGCATTTTCTTTGCCTCTTTTAACTCTTCCTTGCTCTCTTTGCAACGATTTTTTTCTCTGTATAAGCACCACACAAAACCTTTCTCTCTTTTTCACTTTCAGAGCAGTCATTTTCTTACATGTATTTTCTCATCCAGAGCCTTTTTAATTTTATTGTTCTGCAAAAAGCAGATTTCATACTTCCCATGAGTGCAGCTCTGTACACTCCTGTGGCACCTTGCAACATAATTCTTTTCAGTCAGGTGCAAGTAGTTTCCCTAACCTCTTTCCATACATCCACTTTTCATTAACTCTGTTCAGTGATTAATCTATTTTATATGCTTTTCTATATAAAACTACTATTTAATGTTCCTGCAGTTGTTATACTTTACTCCTATTTCTTTCACTTTTTTCCTTTTCTTCCAGGTCCATTGTTGCCAAAATCCACTCTTGCTACCACTCAGACGTGATTTGCCCTACATTCAAGGCTCCTTGTATCCTGCACTTACACTCCTAATCTTTTGCATAAACAATCAAATCAATCATGCTTTTAGATTTATATTCATTTCTTTAACGTATGTACATATGAATAGATTAATACTTAAACCATATATTTGCAACAAACAGTCCTTTTTCTAAGCAAATGCTCACCAAACAATTCCCACTCTCATTCAGTCTTGGGCCTCCAAATACTTTTTCAGTACTCTCTCATCTTCACCCGTCCATACCATCTAACAGAATATTCTTCCTCCCACTCTGGACCTGGTTCTTCTATTATTGCTATTCATTGGAATGTAACATGCAGCTGTCATTAACTTCTGGATCCTACTTTCATATACACTCACAATAAACTAGAGGACATCAGCCCAGAGGTACATGCAGTGTATAGGCACAGCGTTCTACAGGAATATAATATTTGCATTCATTATGATCATTTTTAAAATGGAAGTAACAGCTGCTACTGAATTATATATGAATATTGTAATCTTAACAGGTAGAGGGAGGCAAATAATCCTTTCTTCTCCTGCTTATCCTTATAGACCCCAGGATGGGAAAAAAGTTTTTCCCATTCCTGTCTACCAAAATAAGATTATTTTGTTTGTTTGTTTTATTCAGTATGCATGCTGCCTGACTCCAACCAGCTCTAGAGGGTTCACAATGATAAATGACATAAAAATAGCAGAATACAAAAAATTAACCAAAACCATACAAAAATAACTACAAAATAATCACAAGATGGCAATGCAGTAACAAAGCAGACATAAAATATCACAAACTGGGGAGTACCATCTACCCTACCCAAGGCCTGGGTAAATAGCCAAGTCTTTAAGGAACATCTTTAGAGTGGGAGCCATATGGATCTTGGGGGCGACTCATTCCAGAAGGCAGGCACCACTACAGAAAAAGCATGCTTCCTGGATCCCGAAAGTTGACACTGTTTAATCAAGAGGATCCAGAGCACACCCATTCTGCTGGTTTGTATTGGAAAGGCAAAAACCACAGAAGACATGCAGCCCTGCAAATTGCCAGGCCTTAGGCCATATAGGGCTTTATAGATGATAACCAGCACCGTGGATCACACCTGGAAGCACACTGGCAACTAGTGCAGCTTGTGGATCAGAGATGTCACATGGGTGTGCTGAGGCAAGCCCATCACTGCTTGCAGTGCCACATTCTGGACCAGTTGAAGCTTCTGAGTGGTCTTCAAGGGCAGCCCCACATACAATACATTGCAATAGTCAAGCCGTGAGGTGACAAGGATGTCAGTGACTATCTAGAGGGCCGGCTGATTCAGGAAAGGGTACAACTGGCACACCAGATGGAGCTGGACTCAAGCAGGGGCTGTGAGTCCAAGAGAACCCCCAAGTTGCACACTACTCCTGACTGGGGAAGGAAGTGAAACCCAATCCAGGAGAAAAGTTGGAAGATCTCTGAGTTGGGTGGTTCCAACAGCCATAGCCACTGAATCTTGGACGGACTGAGTCAGAGATGGTTTCTCCCCATCCAGGCCTGCACAGCCTCCAGGCTCTGGGACAGAATTTTGAAAGCCTTACATGGCCAGCCTGAGGACAAAAGAGTATCATTAGCATACTGATGATACTGGGCCCCAAACCAGCCAATGACCTCACCCAGCAGTTTCATGTAGATGTTAAAAAGGAGGGGAGAGAGTACAGAACCCTGAGGCATCCTACAAAGGAGAGGCATAGGGAATTATCTCTCTCCCCCCAAGACTGACTGGAACCAACCATGAAGGAAGGAAGAGAACCAGCATAAAATGGAGCCCCCATTTCCCAACTCCCACAGTTGGTCTGGAAGGATACCGTGGGCAATGGTATCAAAACCACTGAGAGATCAAGGACCACAAGGATGGAAACATCACTCCATCCCAACTCTGCCACAGGTCATCAACAAGAGTCCCGAAGTCTGTATCTATACTAAGCCTGAACCCTGACTGAAACAGATCTAGATAATCTGCTTCCTTCAAGGTCCTCTGTAACTGCAGCCCAACCACCTTCTCAACAACCTTCCCTTTTTAGGGAAAAGGGAAGACAGAACAGAAGTTGTCTGAAATAGTTGGGTTCAGGGATGGTCACACCACTACCTCCTTAAGGCTGCCAGCACCACACTTTCTCTCAAAGAGGCAGACACCACTGCATGGACCCAATTACAAATAACCTCTCTAGGTACCTTAACAAGGCTGGGTCCAACAGATGGCTTACTGCACAGAGAAACCTGTCCACTTCTTTGAGAGTCACTGACTCAAACTCATCCCAGACCACACCACCAGACTGTGCCCCAGGCACCTCAGCTGGACTTGGCCAGAGCAGATCTGAGCAACGTTATCCACCAAATAACCAGCATATTCTTCACAGTGACCCTACAGATAATCTGGTGGCCCATCCCTACTCAACAGGGACCAAGGACCAGTTTACCCTAAACAAGGTTACTGGGTAGCTATCGGCAGATGCAATAAGTTTGGAGAAATATAAATGCTTTGCTGTCCTTATTGCTACAAGGTTAGTCCCTAATATGGGCTGTTACCCATGTTCAGTCAGACTCGCTCCAGGTCTTCCTCCAACAGTGCTTCAGGTGTCTCTTCTGGCCCTTCATCTCCTGGAGCTCCTCAGTAAACCAAGGTGTATCCCAGGAGTGGTGCACATTGTGGTCCAAGGCCTTGGCCACTTGGTCATTCCAGGCAGCAACCAAGGCCTCAATCAAACCACCCATCAGATCCTCGGGGAAAGCCATAAGTTCCATCTGGAATCCAATAGGATCCATTAGTCACTTGGGATAAGCTAAGTGAATAGGCCTTATCTCCGCATGGGGTAAGGGGCACCAGCAAGCCAAAAGGTAATCAAAGACTTATCTGTCCATGGCAATGAACTGATGTTAATGTTCTCCTATACCAGATCACATCACAACTGCCCTGAGACAAAACCCAGATCTAATGTGTGGCCACTGGTATGCATTGGCCAATGGATGACTTGGGACCAGTCCAGGGTTGCCATGGAGGCCATGAACTCCTGAGTGGCCCTGGATTCAACATCACCAGGTGACAAACTGAAATCCCCAAGCACCAGAAAACAGCTCAGGAAGGGATGCCACTGGGCAGCAGGTAGGACAGTACACCAAGGAGCAATCCTAGATACTAAACAATCCCACCATCATTGTGAATTGTACTATTTACAAAAAAAATGCAAAGATACATATGTAGTTTTAGGTTGGGAGGGGAAATCAAAGTGTTCCCAAGATTCAACCTCCCCCTCCCCCAATTCTATGACATAATGACCATTTCTGATACAGAGGAAAAATAGAAACACATGAAACTGCCTTGGCTTCCTTAAGATTTATTTGTTTGTTTATTTGTTTGGTATCCATTGTCATAATGAATACACATGAAAAATGCTTGTCATTAAATATTTCCTGTTTTGGCATCTTTGACTTACAAAGTACATGGGCAATTACAGATTTTCCCACCAAAACAAAACACCTCTGTGTAATCTCTGGTGTTGCTGTAAGATATTAATCTGGTTGTCTTACTAATGTGAGGTTATGGGTACCTGTGGGAGCAGACTTTGAATCATGCAGCAGTGTTGTCTTAGTATTAAAATATAATTGTGCATTTTTGAAATGTCAATTAGCAAGAGTTCAGAAAGTTCTACATTTAAATAAAGAATCATCAATTGAGAATTTTTTGAGGTTAAGTCAAAAGCTCCCACCACAGAAAAAACTTCCTAATGTTTCTCCCCGCTTCCCATGTTTTTTTTTTCAGAATACTTTCTTCTTGAGAAATGTTGTGGTACACACTCACAAGAACACAATACTTCCTTGTTACCTGACCTCACATCATCACTGTCTTTGATTTGTCCCATCCTCATGTTTACCATTGCTTCTTCAGTTGTGATTCCTGCTGGAGTTGGATGAGTGGGTAATCACACACATACAGAGGCACAAAAAATCTATTAAAAAGGGAAAATAGAATCACTGCACGGTCTTTCAACTGACAGCACCAAAGGCTGTCATTTGATACCAGGAATGAAGGCACCTTTTTCTTCATAAAACGGTGGCACTGGTGGTGAGTTTCAGCCCAGCCCTCACTGGAAATGACTAAAAGATGCAGATAAGATGCTAGGACTACAACTCACAGCATGGACATCAATGTGCTGACTAAGATACTGGGGAATGCATGCAAGGTAAGGAAAGGATTGCATCGCACACATGGAACATCATGCTGTCATGGCCTTCCAGAGAATCATAAATCAGTTGGTGTAAAAGTTTGCGTTCACCAAAAGAGGAACTACCTGTAACTCTGTTGAGTGTTACCCACCTGATAAATTATTGCCTAGCCTTCTCCCCCATGCTATATAAGATACATTTCTTGGGTTTGGGGTTAGGAAGAAGCAGGATGTGTCTTCCTTTGGACTGGAATGTATGTACTATAAACGCTCTTGTCAGAAATAGGAGATTGCAGGACAGCAGTTTTTCTTTAGCATATTTTTACCAAAATAGCAAACTATAATCCTCGAAAAAGAGAGCAGGGCAATCTTCTGCTGCAAAGCTAGCCCAAGTTAGATTACTGACTGAGAAAAAGCACAAGCTGGCACATGCTTTCAGTCTGTACACAACACTTTCTCTAACTAACTGTAAGGAGAATCTTCAACACTGGTGAGGCAACCAGGCTTGTTGCCAGCCTAAATGTTCAGGGGGAGGACCAGAAACAGTAGGGGGATGCACATCAGGTCTTTTTTGAGACAAATTAAAACTTACGGTGAAGTAGAGGGCATGGAAATGATCTTGAAAGACAGAAGGAAGAGCTGCTACCAAGGCAACAGTCAGATAAGAGGGGCCAAGAAAACGTCTCAGACAAGCTCTCCCCTAGTTCACATGAAGATAAATTGAGGGAGTGGGGAAGCACGTTCAGACTTGCAAGATTTTGTTACTACACTGTTCCAATAAAAGTAGTCCTGACCTTTATGGCACTGGCTTCTCATTTTGGTCTACCTTGTTGGGCTGACAGGTACCCAGCCAGTTACAGGCCAAGAGAACATTCATATAGTTTGGGCTTGCCTTCTACTGTCATAATTCGGTCTGGAATTTACAAGATTATCAACATGACTTTTGGGCAATTACTGCTTGTCAAAAATTAATATGCTTTTCTTGCTTCTATCCTCAGCATCTGGAATTTATCAAGGCATCAAGAGTTCTGCATGCTTTGAGCATGAGACGCAACCAAAAGAATTATTGTAGAATATTGGAAGGATATTTTGACATGTGCTTTTTGTCAATCTTTGAATTAGTCCATTTTTGGCAGAAGAGCAAGGGGACTTTTGAGCAATGTGATCAGATCTCCTTTTCTATTTATGAAACAACTTTCCAGGCATTTTGCTTCTTTTGTTTTGCTTCTCTTTCCTTTTTCTTACATCATATTTCATATTGGTCATGATAAGGTTCTTCTGACAGTTCAAACATAAAGTGCAGTGTTAAAACATGATAGATAGACAGACAGACAAATATTGTAGATATGACTATGTTGCTATTAGCAAAAAGAAGCAAAACAAAATCTGGTGATAGAATAAGTTTCTTCAACCATAGCATAGAGATTTTAAAAAGGCAACAGCTGAGGTATTTATTTTATTTTTCCCTCCCTCCCTTCCTTCCTTCCTTCCTTCCATTTATATGGCTGCCCATCTCACAACAGCAACTCTGAGTGGCTCACAATATTTAAAAACAATACAAAACATAACATAGCAACACATGCAGCAGCCGTGTTAGGAGAAGGAGCCAAGGGATTCACTGCTTAAGACAATTGGTTCTCTCCATCCAATGGTAAGACAATGAGCCCTGTACTTCTGAGTAAATTGAAAGAGCATAAAAACATCAGAAGAACATAAGACGCCTGTTAGATCAGACTAATGGCCTATCTAGTCCATCATTCCAAGCTGCAATATCTAGGAAGTTCACAAGCAGTACCTGAGGGCAATAAACATATTCCACTGCTGCTTCCTAGCAAATGGCATTCGAGATAAGCTGCTTGTGATTCAGAAATAGAATATGGCCATCGAGACTAGATAGTTAGTCCTCCATGGAAATGCTTAGTCTTTTTTTAAACCCTTAAAACCAGAGTCTACAAACAGTGCATAAATTAGAGCTTTCGGTAATGTTTATTTTATAGTGCTTGAATCTTATTCCTTGATGTAAGAATAGAAGTGTTTTATAGTTCTATTTCTATTTATGATGGAGCATTTCAGTAGTAGATTTCCATTCCATTACAGAGAAATGTGTGAATGCGTGTTTTAATGTCCATTCAGAATGGCTATGCCCCAGTTCTTCAGATTTATTATTATGATGGTACACAGCATGACTCTCAAGGCGATCAAACCTTTTTTGCATTGTTAATTAATCTTGATAAACACCATGTCCAAACAGCAGCTCTACACATGTGCTAGTAACAAACGGATAGCGCAAGATATCATCTTCTCTTCTTTCCTCATTCCTTGCAATCAACCCAACAATATAGCTCTCTCCATCCCTGTGCTTCTTCTCCAGGTTCGCATCTCCTCTGCTGATCTTCTGACATCTGCAAGATTGGTTTCTTGCCAACTATTATTACTTAGCACACACCAGCACCTAGCAATGCATTTGGTAGCCATTTTAATGCTAGGTTCAAACAATACTCAACGGTTCATGGAATTGCTGATAGGTAACTTGTTCATTACTGTGAGCAAATGAATTGTAGTGGATTTTTTCCCCTCTCTGCTGTTGAGATAGAGATAAATGGAAACAGCTCCAATGTTAAAAAAGGTGGTTGTGCAAAGCAGGGGTAAGAGAATAACATGGACACAGCACACATTCTTCTCACTGACTTTGAGCTTTTCAAAACATTCCTCCCTTTTGTGAAAAGCTGTGTAAAGGACTCAGCTGTGCCTTGCCATCTCAGATGTGCCTGGTGTGTTGGGTGAGTGGGTAGATAATAAATATGTCTGCTATGCCATGGCTTTTAAGGATTATTGTTTGGCTGGGAATTCCTAAGTAACAGTTTTCTCCCTACCAACTGAAAATGTTAATGTCAACTAACATTTTCCCCTGCTTTCATGTTCCTTACAGCTTTATACTCTTTTACATACACACATTCATTTAAATATTTGTTCTTCTAAAATTGCCCATTGGATAGCACCTTTTCTGATCTATTAACAAATTCCTGCTTGGTTCCTACTGGCTTAAAACTCAATTTATATAGCCAAATATTTGTGTGTTTACAGTATGTGTATAACAAATTCCAGGGGAAGTATGATGGCTTCTGTATTAGTCATTTGTAGCAAATATACAAACTAGCTCATAAGCTCTTGATGTTGGATTGATTATAAATGTATAGAATTGTTAAAGCATCTCTGCAGTACAGAATTCAACCATTTTAATTTTAAAATAATTTTAAACCCAGAATATATGGCTTGCAAACAGATGGGAAGAGTTCTCTAGAAGAGAAACCTCAGTATTTCTTCGAAGTGTAATTCCCTGAAAATAGAAAAGATTCTCTTGGCACCTTAGGAACAAGCTACTTTATTTTCCCATTAGCCTTTATGGATCACTCCTACTTAAGCAGACATGATCCACAAACCTTCATGTGATACTAGTCCCTAAGGTAGAGAGGTAAACTAGTAAGAGACTAGTATCCTGGTTTCTAAGGTTCTGCAAGAATCTTCTCTGATATTTTCTGCAAAGGACTAACATGGAAACATGGTAATCGACCCTTGGGAATGCTTACAATCTTAGCAAATACTACTGTAAGTTAATTTCAGACTCTGACCTTAGTGGTCTTACAATAAGCTCTTCTTTCAATCCTAGTATGATTTCATTGATTTCAGGTGTAACCTCCTCCTATATATTATGCTAAGTGGGTATTCTGGAATTCTATCCCAAACCTTGCGGTGAATGTGCCACTTTCCCCATTTGCTGGAAACAAACTAAAAGCACTGATACATGTTTATCGTATAGACAGACCATATGGATGCTTACTCAGAGGTAAGTCCCTACAGGCTACAGTGGGACCTAAACCTACCTTGGGATGTATATACAGAACTGCAGTCTTAGAATTCAGCCCAAAGCCTTTTTAATAAGCTCTTATACTATTGGGTATTCATTGACCATGCTTTCCCTTTGTTGCTACATTTCTACAAGGCCAGAAGTTGAAGTGACCAAAAACTTCAAGGTCATATAATTGAAGGGCTATTTAGAAAGACATCTCCAAGCACAGAAACTAAGTGACTCAGTACAATATCGATGTGACTTCCATACCGGCAGCAAAAAAATATAATAGGGTTCCCTGTGACAGATGAAATGCAACAAAGCGGGGGGGTGGGGGCCGGGGGGCAGCGGCAAGAAGAGAACGATAATCATTCCTGGCAAAATGTTTCAGGTTTTGCATTTTTGTTCTCTTCCTGTGCACAATTGCTGCTCATCTGTTTTTTTTTCTCCCCTGCAAGAGCAGCTGTTGGTAGGTCTATAATAGCATCTCACAGTGTGCTGGCATTTTGAAACCCCTCTGTGGGTACAGGTAGGGTGCAAACTGCAGGTGGGATATATTTATCCCTCATTTGCTAATAAAAACTTCACTATTGTACATTGTCTTGTCTAGCTGCAATGATTAAAAACAGGGCTGCTACACAAAATGGATGCATTGCAGTTGTCTGGGCCAGAGAGACTGTTTTCCTAACAAACTTACATGAGTCCTTACAGAGACATTATTTTATCATATTTTATTAAATATAAATTGGCTTGGCAGTGGTTCTTTCTTTTGATCCACAGACCTTGAAACAGTGAGGCTGTAAGTTGTATTTGTAATCAGCATCTGGGTATCTCATGCCAAGAAGCTCTTGACTTTGCTACTTCTTGAAAAAGCAGTGCCTCTCCAACTACAGGGATTATAATTCTTCCAGAAAGAGACCATACAGAAAATGATTCTGATATTCATTCATAGGTTGCACAGAGCTAGGAAAAGGAAATGAGGAAGTGACTAAAAGCTCCTCTCTTCCTATTTCATACATGTCACTAAGCATAACGTGATTTCCTCAATTTCAGCTTAGTGTGATATGTGAATCCACCTGCTGTGGTTTGTAAACCATGATTTATGACTTAATGCATATAAACCAAGCCAACTTGATTTGTTCAGAGTAAGTTTAAAAGAGGGATGTGTAACTGTATTGTGTTCGTTTCACTTTCATTTAAATTTAAATAACGTAAGTAGTCTCAACCCATTTATTCTACATGCTCTTTTTTTCTCACATTAACTTTTCAGTTTGGTAAAAACTTGTGGAGAGCTTTGATGATCATATCCAAGTCTAATGGGGATGGGGGCAGCGGGAGGAACACACAAGGTCAAGGGGCCAGAAAAGAAACTACAGCCTAGCACATAAGTGGGCAGCCTTTTTGCTGCCAGGATTTCACTCTGAGTCAGAGATCTAGCTCTGTAGGAGAAAGGGGGGTGTCATGAGTGCCGTTGAGCTGAAGACATCAGCGCAATGGCACACATGACAATAACAAGGAAACAGGGGAAGGGGCTCAAGATAAGTAGCCATCAACTTACAAAGAGAAAAGAACAAGATACAATGGCTAAGCGGATCGCGAGGCACACCCAAGCTGTTAGCGCTAGCGCAACGGAGATCGCCCAGCTGACAGCAATCACCAGAGGAATAGGGAAACCGATGATGGGCGATCCCGGAGCGCCAGCGGGGCCTCGCAACCCCTCACCTACCGGCAAGACAGCATGTTGGACAAAGGGGGGGTGACGTAACCGCGAGTGAGGGGGCACTGACCGGCGCGGGGTATTTAAACCCCGCACCGGCGCGCTCCTGTCACTCTCAGCTTTTTTCTACCACTGTATCTACACTACGAATAAACCAGAGCCTGTTTCAACGGAATCAGTGTCTGTGTGTTACTTGGAGGTAGGCAGCGCATGACAGGGGGGAACTCTGGGAATCAGAGGCATTTCAGGCCCGCTATGGAAAACAGGCAGGCTGTGACCTGAAGAGCCAGCCCAAATTTCCTGATTTTTTTTTCCTGGAAGGAGGGTAGTGTGGCATCTAAGCATGTTGCTTAGATGGGTGGCCCAGCTGTACCTAAAGGATAGGAAGGTAAAATTGCTGTTGTTGCTTTTGTTGTTGTTATCTTTCCTGGACTGTGCTGAAGAGCCAGAATTTTAGCAAGTTTTTTTAGCATGCCACTGTATTTTATTATTGCTACTGTAGAAAAGCCCGAGATGAGTTCAGCAGAAGTGGAGCATAATCCTTCTAGATCCTAAGAATCACCGGAACCACAAATACTTAGTGGATGCATATTACGGCCTGCTGAGCTTCATTAGTCCACAAGCAATGAGATGTGTGGGACTCTTTCCTTGCACTTTCCTTCTGACTGATTTTCAGTTGTGCTAGATAACAGACTGGATGTCACAAGGAGGTAGAACAATCAACAAGAAGGAAGCTGTCACTGCATTACTTAACGGAGACATAAATTCTGACTGGAAAATTATAACCTGCCATCCCCATCTCAACTACCTTCCTTAGAACAAAGCGTACTTAATAACAGTTATCTCAATTAGTCCCATCTTGATGAGTAAGAATGGGTCACTAAATTACAGCTGAAATCCTCCCTTCAGGAACCAGTATTAGCCCCTCAGCTAAACAGTTAAGCATTTGCAGAGAGTGGCAATATTGGTTTTTATGTGCTAAGAATCAAGTTTTCAGAGAACATTTTTAATTTTTTCCCAATGCATGAAGTTGCAAATGTTTTTCATAAAAATTAAGTTACTCATTTTGGGGACTTTTTTGTTTTCCATATTAAATTTAAATATGAATGATATGGAGAAAAGGAAAAAAAAAGTAATCACCAATGTTCACAATTATATGAAAGCCTTCATATTCATCTCCAGGAATATCAGCTTTCCAGATCAATCTTTCCACATTTAAAGGAGAAGGAGAAAGTTGGTATGGAAAGTTTTTCTTAAACACTAAAGCAATATAAATAAAAACTATATGGATATTTTTAGACTTCTTGAAATACCTATTTGTGGAAGTAGCCAATCATAGGATAGCATCATTACATTGGCACCTCAGTGCTCACAAAGAACCAGCTCAGCTGTCTCCCATCCTTGTTACTGTACAGCACAGCTAAGCAAGGAAAAAACGCAGTTGGAGTGAAGTCAGACTCATCTCTGATTTCTTTGTTATACTGCATCTTGTGGGATTTTTTGAGATAAATATAGATGGGAGAGGGAGAAGGAGAGAGAGATCACCTTCACACACTACTAGCTAGCAAGCACCAACCATAATATCTACTGGTAAGAATGGAAATGAGAGTTTCCCAACTGTGTACAAGAGTTTTGTAATTTAATTTGTGCAGTGCAGCTAAAGTTCATTCATAGGAAGTCTGGTCATCTTTGGCCGAAGTATTTTCTGAGTTTCTGTGGTGGTAAGGTTGAATCATAGGGTGAAAGGTAAAGGTTGGAGGTCTCAAGCATCCTATCCCAGAAGTCTAGGTCTTCCTGATTCTTACAGTGTTCTAATCTTTAATTAGAGGCTCAGAAACAATATCACTTTATCTCCTTTTCTGGCCCCGGTCTCCAGTTTCTGGCGTGGATTTTAAAAGGCAAAAAATGGTCTCCATAAGGAGAAGGGCTGGAGCTCCTGTCATGAGTAAGGATGGCGAGCAGGGGGCTCCCACCCAGACTGTCAAGCGCATGCGTAGCACTGAGGAACTGTTCAGCCATTCAAAGAGACACAGATCGGGACCGCCTTAACCCTTGGGGGTTATATGGCTGGGTTTTTCCCACGCTTCTTCAGTTTGTTAGGATTCTTGTTAAGTACTAGTAATAAATATTAGAGACCAGTTCATTGTCTCAGTGTGTTTCCTGGTTGTTAGGACAGGCTGGAGCTCCTTTGGCTACATCATTAATCCATACCTTAATCAAAAAGTTCCTGCTTGAGACAGGAGGTCATTGATTCCATGTCTAGGAAATAGCTGTCAGTCTTGTATTTGCTGGAGGGCGTCGCAACAGCTTTATTAATAGATTTGGGACTTATACAGATTCCTCTCCTCACTGCAGCACTGAAAGAATTTCTTCCTTTATTAGCACATAGTTGTAAATATGATGAGCTGAAGGCAGTATATACAAAAGTAAATGGAAAACTTACATGTTGAAGGCTAAAATTTACAGTATATATGGGATGAAATGGGGGAATGACCAGCATTCAGCATGGAATGCATGCTTTGCCTACCAAGGATTCAACCTTGAATCTCCAGAGAGATTGGAAGTATTCTTGCCCGAAACATTGGAAAGGTCATATCAAAATGTATACATGCAGGGCTAAATCAGGGGTAGCCCACCTTTTGGTGACCCCTTAATTTGGGGGGAGTAAGTGGAAGGAGCAATAAGACAAAATGATTGAGCTTTTATCATGAACATGAGCAGGGCCAGGTTCTTCTAATTTTTCTGGGGTTTGGGGAAAATAGATTCCAGTAGCAGTGTGGTTTTCTTTTCTTTTTTTTTAATGGTAAGCCTATTATAATTTTGGTGGTTTTTTCCATACCCAAATGGTAAGAAACTGTTCTGTCAATGTTCAGTGATTGTGCCACTGAATTTTAGCAGCATAGCCAGGCAGGGGTCTAGGAGATGCAAGAGCGTGAGTCACGGATCTTAGGTTGATCACCCCTGGATTAGATGGACCAGTGTCCATGACTCTAAGAGCCTGGACATATGGACTATAGGAAGTGGTGCCAATAATGATGGCTCCAGCAAATTAAATTAAATGTTTATCAAATGGACTCACTAGTGTTGGTCCCATTTTAATTTTCCTGTAATGTGTTACATAGGTGGATGAGACACTTCCCAATTCTTCCTGTAGTTACTTCTGTTCATTAGTAGTAAGAGCCCATCAGTCTTAATAAAGAAGAAAAGGGTTGCTTTGCCAGATGATAGGCATTTGCTTCATCACATCAAAATGACCTTCCCTTCTAAAATAATTCAGGATAAAATATTTATTCTTATTCTTCAGCAGTCAATTAAATTTACTGATTGCCTCTTCATTTATCTTGAGGTAGTTAACAAACAAAATATTAATATGAAACAATTTGAATCAGCAATTAAAAAATCTTTGTTTCAGCTAGGAAATAGGAAGGAAGGAAGGAAGGAAGGAAATCTAAGCCAAGTCATAATTAGTCCCATTAATTTAAAATGTGGCTCATCTTCTTCATGACTACGACAGATATCCTAGGCATGCTCAAGTCCCAGTGACCTCAGTGAAGATCTCAGTGAAGTTGAACTCTGGAAGAATCCGATATTTACACACCATAGGCGTTTATGGAGGAGGTGTGTGATTGAAGCCCTGTCCTCTTTTTACATGTGTTGCAGCCGCAGACCTCACCTGCAGAAGCCTCTGCAAAATGGATGTCCTCAAAGTCATAGGAACAGAGTTCAGGCAGGAGCTTTTCCAGCCCTATTGAGAGTAACAGGGATTAAATCTGCAACCTTCTGCATGCTGAAGGCTCTACCACTGGATTCCCCAGCTTTCTTTTTCAAAAACAGTGTATTTGAGGAGAGAAGTGGCAAAGAGAAGGACTGCCAAGTTGTTTTCCCTGCTGGATATTTTCTGCAACATTTTCTGCAATCTGTTTTGACCCATCAGGACTTTAGATTCTCATTGTGGGATTGCTTAAAGACATACACGGAACTGCAGGAAGAAGGGAACAATTGATGTGAGCAATTTGAAGGAACAAAAGCAGACAAGCAGAAGGGAAGGACTTAAGCACTTCTTCCCCTGCTGCTTCTGCATATAAAAAGTGTTGTTGTTGATGTTGCCATTGCCAAAGCATTAGTAGATGTTTTAGCATGTGATATGTATTTTAGTTTGTTCCTAAATCTTAGTATGCTTGTGTTATCCCAGGGCTAATCTTTTGCTCAAGGGTTAAGGAAGACTGCTTGACATGCCTGCAAAAGTTATTCTCCTTTAGCCTTCTCTTGGCCTCCACCCATTCTCTCCTTCCCCATGGAGCCAACACATTTCTGTAATGATGAGCAGGATTTTATTCAGGAACTTTCGTCACCACTATAGTGGGTCAAAAGGCAGAATTATTGTTTCAGGTAATAGTGGGTGAGTCAGCAGCAACCCAGCATGACTCCCCGTTCCTAGGCTGAGCTTGCCAGCAAGACAAAATCTTTACACTGCATCCTGAGGCAATGCGTTATCGCCACAGAGATGGGGAACAAAATCTTAGGAACATGAGGTACAGTGTGGCATAGGCTTGAGACACTGAGGAAAAGAAGGACAGTGTTCCTCAGAAAGAAGTTCCTCAGAAACCCTTTCCCCCAAAAACTAAGCAAAGAAGCAGAATGTTACTTGCAGTGGTGCTAACCCTAAGACATTTTCTTCCCCCACCCTTTTTAAAAAGAATAAAGATACAATCCCTAAATATTGGACAGAAAACTATAGCAACAAAGTACAAAAACACAGTGCTGGTGGTAAAACAGAAAATCTGTGTATTTTATCTGTAGATCTATGTCTGTGCATGTCTTTGGGTGTATGTACTGTATATGTGTGAGAAAGAGAGACAGAATGCTCCAGTTTGGTGTTGTCGTTAAAGGCTAAAAACTGAGCTAAAAAATTGAGACTTGTGAGTTCTAGTTCTACTTTAGTGACTTGGTCCAGTCAATTTCTCTCAGCCCTAAGAAGAAGGCAATGGCAAACCACTTCCAAAAATGTTGCCAAGAAAACTGCAGGGACAAGACTGACCCAAAAGCATACCTATCTATCTATCTATCTATCTATCTATCTATCTATCTATCTATCTATCTATCTATCTATCTATCTATCTATCTATCATCTATGAAGCCAGTTTAGTGGCCTGCTAGAACCACTGAAATGGAGCAGAGCTTATAACAAAGCTGAGAAGCTGGCACAGAAATTTTTTTTATCTTAGATAGCTTCAATGAGCACATCAGAGAAACACAGATTATTGAACTTACACACTCAGCCCTCCCAAGCATAAAGAATCACATGCTTAGACAGATTACGTTAAGATAAGTAAAAGAATTTCTTACTGACTTTATTGTTGCTCCTGTTACATCTATCTTGTGGAAAAGATGAAGTTCCTTTGTTCTTCTTTTCTTTCTAAATACATAGTTTGCCCTAAACTCTCAGCCCTACAGCTGCCAAGAGCTGTGTGGAAGAAAGGGGCAGAATCCTTCATTCAAGGCCCGAGCACAGGGCCCTGATGAATGGAAAGCAGAGCAGCATGCTTGCTTCTCCCTGGGTGGAAGAAGGGGAAAGAGAGAGAGAGGAAGTGGGAGTGGCAACAAACAGCTTCCTCAGAGTTGCATTGTGGGACAACTCAATTTACATGCTAATTCACATGCAAATGAGGCATGCTGAATTTGCTAGAACTTCCAACAATCAATCACTCTATCTATCTATCTATCTATCTATCTATCTATCTATCTATCTATCTATCTATCTATTTATATGACATCATCTATCAATCCCTCCCTATCTCCTTAGTTGAACGATGTGATTGATTTCTAGAAAGATATATGTAAGATGTAAGATGATACTACAACACCCTAAGACAATAACTAAAATATGTTTTTATTTTAGGAAAGCTCTACTAACTTGTAGTGATAGGCTATACAAAGGGCAGTGTTACTTTTACAGTATCACCACCAATTAAAAAAAAATTGTCTCAGCTAAATAGCTGAAACTGTTCATGAGGCGCCACTGAGATGGGTCCTGTCACCAGTTTCATGGATGTCCTCTCTCTCCACAGAACTTTTAACTCCTCACCAAAGTTCTGATGCACCAAGGCCCCTAAGAACCATTCTTCATACCTTAAATATTCATTCACATTTGTAGAAATCAAGGTGAAGACATGGAAAAATAAATGAGAAAGGTAGCTTGCAAAAGGCATAATTCTACCTAGAAATGTCCGAGAACAGTGTGCATGAAATAAACTGCCCATCTAATTTGTTGGTCTCCAAGCAAGAAAAAAATATAGTGTATATATTTATATAAATACCTCTTTTTTCCCGTAAGGTTTGTGCATGTTGGATGAAAATTACATGAATATTATCAGACAGCTTCTCTGACACACAGATTTATTAATTCTTATCCTCATTAATTTTATTAAATCTGTCCATTCAAGACAGATAAATCTGGATGGGGGATGAAGACAACAAACACATTGGGCATACATTTTGAAGCTCTATTTCAGTTCACCTTCACAGTCCCCAAGGTCCTGCCCTTAACTGTCAAACCCATTTTTCTTTAATGCAATTTTCAGGAAGCCAAATTCTTTGTATCAGTTTCACAATGCCAATTTTTCTGCTTGCCCAACTCAACTGCAGAATGCACACAAAGTGACTCTATACAATATTTTCTCCAGTCACTTTTTCACTCTACCAAGTTCTATAGGGCAGCTCCGTTCTCTGTTGCTGCAAGGAATTTATTTGCATTATTATTATTAATTAAAGCTCTGCCTTCACAGTTCAAAACACTTCAGAAAAATTTAAAAGCATTCAAAGAAAATGGCAGTGTATTCATTCGGATGGGAACTTTCATATTTTTTTGATAAAGATCCAAGATGCTCAGAATTTCAAAGCAAAGTCCAAGGCTATCTAAAGGCTGACCTTACAATGTAGCAGTGATCAGAACACCTATTCCATACAAATTCTTGCACCCAAACTTTTGTTCCTCTTGTCTCTGTCAAGAACAGCTCCACAAGATGTACCAACCCAGCTAGAGTTAGGCACCTGGCCCCATTCTGGTTGCCCTGAAGTGGACATGACTAAGACTTCTCTCAGAGCATTAAGGTGGTTAATCTTCTATAACTATTTTAGATATGCAGAAAAACTTAGATGTTTAGTATTACCAATCAAAAGACATTGTGTAGCTGGTCTGCCTTTTCTTCCAAAACTGCTTTTTTGTAGAAAAGGGGGGAGAAAAAATCAGATTCAGTAAGGAACTTTGGAAGTTACCAAAGTAATAATTTGGAAATTACAAAAAGTAATACTATATTTTATCTGGATTTGCAATAATAATCCCGCAAATAAGGCATGGCAATTGCAGTGTAACTGTGTTGTCAGCAAGTACCCTAGATTTCAGTAGCATTATGCTAAATTTTTAGCACACAAGACTCAACACAAATTCAAACAACAGGCCAATTCATTATCAAGTCAGGATGCTAAAATGTTGCATAATTTCATTTCATTCTTGGCTGAAATTGCACAATATCTCCTGTGTGAATACTGAATTCTCATGTAATGTGGCAATCTCTTATTTTAGCCTTTTAGTATTTTTTAAATTGAAAATACACTTTATATTTGAGGATCCATGGCAATCATCTTGTGTCATAGATGTGCTAAAGTTCATTGGCACCACGACAGTGATCCCTGCCCTACAGCCTGGACTTCTATGACCTTCTCCATATTCTGGTTCCCATAAAAGCCCAGGTTTTCTCCCATTCCCAGTAAGTTTCCATTTCCTGAGCTGTCTATATATGCTGTCTCTCACTTTTTATATCCTTCAGCAGCAAAACCTCTGAACTCTATATAATCTAATTGCTAAATAGAATGCATCCATTCTATAACAGTATCCAGTTTTTTTACTAAAACGTCAGTGTCAAACTATCAGATTAGATAACTATGTTTCACTGTTCTGAAGAACAGGAAGTTCTGCCATCTGATATTCCCTGATATTGCATTTTAAGAGGAGGAGGTGAAATTTTTAAAAACCAAACCAAACCAAAGAAAGTAGCTCCACCATAGAACAGTCCCATGTAACATCTGATTTACCTGTCCCCAGCCTGCTCCCATTCATCACATAAACAACAAGATACAGTTTATGGTCTGGTAAGAATAGCAATACAAACATCAGCTAAACAGATTTAAATAATATAGGCCTCTCTGCCAATTCCTTTATCCCCTGGCAACCCTGTACCTCCTCTAAAACTTCCCGCTGCTTAGCAATAACACCTGCTGCCTGCTATAAGGCTGTTTTCGTTTGCAGTGTTTGTAGTTCTCTGTAAAGAAACAAAATACATCCAGAGATAACAAACAGATCCTTCTGGGCACAATAAGCATCATGTTCACAGTTACGGGAAAGCACAGAAGACGTTGCCATGGAGGAGGCCAGGTCACATAGGTTCAGGTAGGGAGCAGCTGCAAAGGAAGAAGGGAAGACTGGCACATTTGACCACTTTAGAGATGGAAAGTTCTGTGTGTGTGCCAGAGTGTGTGTGCGGGTTTCTCCTCACAGAAATCTTTGTTCTCTGCAGATCTTAAAAATAGGGAAGACTTTCCCCGGTCCATCTCTTGCCTGCCAAGTTATGTAGTTCACTAGTAGAGTACATGTTCTGGGTGTAGAAGTTCCAGGTTCAATCCCTGGAATCTCCAGGTGCAGTTGGAAAAATTCAGCTGAAAGCTTTGATAGTCATCACCAGTCATTTGACAAGACCAGGATAGGGGGATCAGAGTTTGACTTGGTATATAGAAACTTCCTATGTCTCTCTTCTAAAAAGTCTCTTAAAGGTGCTAAAGTCTAGCAATTATTTGAATGTGTATCTAGTATTAAGCAGCATTTGTGAGGCAGACAAGAAAAGGAAAGAGGGCTATGGTTGTACTGATAAAATTATGTATTAATTTAGATGATATTTTAGGCAAAAAAGGTCAATAGAGGCCAATCTGGAAGGTGCTTCTGAAGATCTTGTTCTTCTAAAAGTAGATTCTGAATTTCCAATCTGCTTAGATTTTTACTGTTCAAAAAAAAATGTTGTCCATACTCCATAACCACAATTAGATATCTTAAATGCAGACACAATTCAAAATCAAGTCACTTAAAACTCATCTTCCAGTATCTAATGGAATGAGAGTAGTGCTGCATCTGGAAGCTCTTGAAAATCTCAGATGGTTTTATTTGAGTATGGCAGCCCAATTTCTTACCAGGACATGATGTCCTAATCACATTAAATATATGCTATAAGAGCTTAATTATTTCTTGGTAAGGCTTTCTGAACCTTTAATAGAGTGAGGTAACTGCCTCAGGTAACTGATTTGGGTGCCTTCAGAAGACAAGTAATTACTCATTGTTGGGATTTCTGCTGGGAGATTTTCTGCCCAATACCATCAATAAATCGGCTGACTTTAGCCAGAGGGCACCCTGTCATAGATTGGTGAGAAGTTCCTTTTGCTTTTCTACCTCACCTAAGAAAATGTCTTGCTCTGGCCCTGGTTCCCAGGGTCCTTCTGGAAAAAAAAGTGTGGTGCTTTCGACTTTTAAATAGCTTGGCAATACAATACATGTGGGAATACTTTTCTTATGTGAATCTTTCAGGCTAACAGCACACGTCTGCAATGTTTTTGAGCTGGTGGGCAAAGTTGGAATTTTAAGAATATGTTACAGGTACTTGCACAAAATGACTGCCATGGCAAATATTGCCATTCCCTCCCCCCGCCCCTGCCCCAGTGTATATCAGGAGACAAACCTGAATATGTTCAATGCCCCACCATCCTTTAGTTGTTTTCTACAATGCAGCTTAATTTTGTCTTTTTTTTTTGGCGGGGGGGGGGGCAGGTGGGCACATTTCTAAATATACTACAAGGCTGCTGTTTGGATTAAAATATTGTACACCTCTTATTGTTGTATATTGATTTTATTATCTAAAAATGGTTTTGTGGTTCCTAAGAACATGTCTGCATTACTGTTTCACAAGGTATGTTTGCAGGAGAAGAATGGGAATGATTCATTAAGCTGGAATGCAGAAAACGTATGATTTATCCTTCTGTGCAAATATTATTTTTAAGGTAAGTACCATGTACCTAAATAGAGCTATATGAATTAATAACTGACACAGTAATAATGACATTGTTTTTCTTCTCTAGCCAAAAGAGAAGAAAAGTCTGGCTTTGCAGACTTTTGAAGCAATACAAAAAGACCACCTCAAGCAGCTATGTCCCTTTCAAATCAGACTCAGCTATATAAAAATTACTTGTGTCCTGCCATTTCAGTATATCATAAATGGGCTGCATCATTAGCATAGATAAAGCCAAATGTAAATTTGCTGTCTATCATCTATCATCTCTCTATCATTACCATAGATAGAATCAAATGTAAATATAGTAACATTTTTATGCAAAAACTAGGAAGTTTTATTTTTATGTTAGTCCCCTGATTGTGCTACTAAAGTCTTCTGAAGTTGCAGGTCTGATTTACTGTCCCATGTTAAGAATTTCATGAATACATTAGTAGGAAAATGCCTTCCATTCATTCCAGGACCGTGTACAGAGCTCTCTGGTTTTGATATTTGGCAGAAGTACTCTTGTAAATGAACTATATTTTAACATCTTTTTTTCCAATTATAAAGCACTTCACACAGCAAAGTCTTATTGTTAACAATTATTAGATGTGTGTGAGTGCGTGTATATGCAATAGGTGGGGGTGTGACCTTCCCCCATCTTCATTTAGTCTAAAAGGCAGCGTTTACACTCCTAGAATCTATCTCCTTAAGAAGCAAATATAATTTGCATTATAGCAGGGATGTTAGCCAAAATTGAAGATGTTCAGCGCTAATTAGCAAGATAATTATGTAGACTGATTAATTGCAACAAAGTAATGTGCTTGCATTGAACAAGCTTCATTAACCAGGCCTGAGTCAAGCTGATGCACGCTGGTGCAAATGGATAGCACAGGCATTCATTCTTCCTGTCAACTCTTCTATCCTTCCCCCTCCTACTGCATCTAGGCTGGCCATGCCAATGCACCATTGTATCATGTACTGCAATATGGGCAAACAGGCTGTCTCTTAAAGCTGGCGTTTACCTGATGCTCACCTGCCCTCTTTTCTTTTACCTCCTGTATATGATTATTCTTAACGGGTAAAAGCCCTATGGAGAGCTGAGAGTAGAGGCTACAGTAGAGTTATGTTGGGCTGACTTGGATGAGAGTGCACAGAAACATCATTTTTATAGCTCCTTTCTCCTACAAACCCCATAGGATTGTCCCTTTGCCAGGTTCAGCTCTACTCACCCTCAGCCATTTCCCCTACTCACAGGTATGAAGTTAGATATTAGCTCTAGCCTGAGGACCATGCTACTTGTTAGGATAAAAAGAGCATTAAGAGGGGAGATGATATGGGCTACAACCTCACAATAATTTCTTTTCAAGATCTGCTGTCATGACGTCCTCTTTGCCCAAATCTGCTGTTTCCGATAAACATTTGAGTGTCTTTCTGTAGGAGACAGGTTCCCAGATAAAATTATATTCTTGATTTGTACTTTGTAGCTGCTTTTTTATATAAAAAATTAGAATTGTGAGTTTGAACACACTTTAAAAGAAAAGGAGATGCATTTATCATAGCATGAAGATAACCATAAGACCAGTATGTTTAAAAGAAAACAGTCCCAAACTTGCCACCTGTCACAGAGTACCCAATTTATGAAGGTTACATTATACTGTATATATGCATGTAAAATTATTGGACTTAGGTTTTAAAAATAATCCTACCCTCATCCTGAGTCTGGAAAAGGAAAGTAAAAATACGTACAGGTGACTATCTGAATTCTAAAAGACAAAGCTGTGCATTGCGTAAAGACTCTTACCCTCTAATCTTGATTTCAGAAGATATTTTAAAATATTCTTTCAGCAATAGTTTCTCTGGGCTGAATATCTCTGTGTGACAAATATATTTCTAGGGAAGGACATGGTCCTGAGCCCTACCAGATCATCTTTCTCAATATAACTGGGGATGTGTTAATATGATCAAAAGTGGAATACCTAGTTAATGGGTCAATCAAGTTCCTCTAACTAATATTGTTTTCCTTGACACTGACATCATTATTCTAGTGTATTATTCTGCTGGACTGAAGCCAATCTGTGTGAGTTCTATAACTGCAATCACTCAAGTCCAGCAATTTGGACACTCATTTCACTGACTCTCTTTGGGCAAATCCATCTTCCTAGACAAGCAGATCAAGCTTGTCCCAGGGATCAAAGCTCTGTTTTCCATTTTCTTCCAGCTTCCCAGAGAAAGCCTAGAGGAAGAAGCCACAAAAATGCCCTTTTGTGGAAGCATTAGTAGTTTCAGAGACTACACAGAGCTAGACAGTACTCCAAAAAGCTGGTTGAACAGAACCCTTAAGAAAACTAATCTATTGAACCCTCTCTTTTGTCTCTAGAAGAATTTCTGTCTCTGAACTGAAGTTTCCCTATACATTCACACCAGTTTCCTTGCCAAATATGAGTGTGTGCATATTTTGACTCTTTTCCCCCAATTGTTGTATAACAGCAGGAGATAAATCTCCACAGTCTTCAAGAATCCCTTTTGGAGCTTTTTCTCTACCCTAATTCAAAACACCTTCTGTGTCCCCCCAATTTTGCACAGACCCAGTCTTTCTATAGCAAACTCTTCTCTCCACTCATGATAGCCAGGCAAAACAGAATTAAAAAAAACAAACCTGAAAAACATAAGGAGCATTTAAGCTCCTCACCCTAGCCAAGGCTTAAATGCTTTCTTCTGTTTGTGTCTGCACTGCTAATTTCTGTGGTTTGTTTAATTTGCATTTTACCTGTTATTCTGAAATGGTTTATTGAACTTTTCAATTTAAAAAATTAGAAATTGTTTCCCAAAGAAGTTACTTGAATATATGTATTTAATGTGCTAAAATCCATAAAATAACTTAATTATAAGAGATATGAGGTTTGTGTATCAACTGGTTTAGTTCACCAAGACACACTTTCAACTATTCTTAAATAGCTAAGAGGGCTTAGTGAAGATGTATTAGGAGAGGATGTCATCTTTGAAGCATGTTCCCAGCTAGTTTGTAGCACCTAACCAATCTCAGCTGATCTCAAAACTTACGTGTGCTTGGCCTTGTTTTGTATTTAGATAGGGTCTAAGAAATTTCAGAGCTCTGGACTAGACTTGGAAATCAAGAAGACATTTTGGAAGGAAGCACTAGCAAACCATATCTGCCTTATTGCCAAGAAAACATCATGGAGATGGACACGAAATCAACAACCTTTGAGTTTTCCTTGTGGTAACATACAGTAACTGCTGAGGTAGCTTCTGGACCTTTTCAGAAACAAATTGTCCACAAAATGACATTTTCCCATTCCAAAAAAAAATTCACAACTAGTGTTATTTCCCTCCTATATAACCTCTGTGTAGAAGACTCAATTTGGAAGCACAACCCTTGTAAGCCCTAACATCTTCTTAGACTTTCTGTTATTCGATTAAGTTTCATCCCTTTCATACTTTTGCCTACAGGAAGGGGCTGTATATAACCTCATTATGATTAATTATCCTGATATCTGACAAACATCTGCATTGAGAGAATGAATTAATTAGTCCTAATCCAAGAGACAATAACCCTCTGATAGCCATTACTATCTCTTCAGTTCTAGATACTAAACCAGCCTAACCTACTGTTGATATATTGGACTGAAACTCCAAAAAGACCCAGATAGAATTTATAGTATTTTTATACATTGTATTAAGCCATGCTTTTCTAAATAAGACACAATTGGCTTGGTTCATGTAACATGCTAAGCCAACTCCAAATAAATCTCCTTATGGCTTGGTACAGTGTGTTCTCACAGTCACTATGGCAATGAAAGTTAAAGGGTTGGTTAACCTATCTTCCTTGCCCTTCCCCACCCCCACCCCCACCCTCACCTCACCTTAATTTAAATCCTTCATCAGTTTAGCCACTCTATGTATCTGATGAAGTGAATTATGGCTCATGAAAGCTTATGGAAGGAAGGAAGGAAGGAAGGAAGGAAGGAAGGAAGGAGTATTCTTTTTAATAACATTTGTTGGTCAGAAATGGTGCAAATAACCTGCTTCTATTTTTTTATCACCATGGACTAACAAGGCTGTCCTCCTATTATGCCAATAAAGTTAATTCTTTCTCATAGATAATTTAAAGAGCTTTCTACTATTTGAAAATGTCTTTCATTTAAAAAGAAACCCTCAGTTCTTTCCATTGGACTTGCATACCTTTGTTCTTTACTGATATTTTAATATGTTTGTTACTTTTATTTATTAATTATTTGTTATTATTTTGATTTTTATAAGAGCTTTCTGTTAGTTTAGTTTATATTATGGTTCTTGCTAGATCTTTATCTTCCTTAGAGAATATAAATTTGAGATACTGAAATTTCATATTTGAAATGATAGTAAAATATCATTAACTAATTTATTCTTTAAATGCCGTATATCTTAAATTTCTTTAAATGCCTTGTATCTCTAACTATTATAACTACTGCTACTAATAACCACCACTGTACTACTGCTTCTAGCCAAGTAAGGAAATTTAATATATTTCACAGGAATATGCATACATATTCAGATGACTTATTTCCAGATAAGTTTACATAGAATTACAAGTTGGTTTTCCAGCCCTGAAATTCTAGATTTTGAAACGTCTGAGTAGGGACCATCTGTTATACCTCTAAACACATCTTTAACTTGGATTTTGTTGTAATTGAATGCTACTTGGTTATTAATTTTTACCTGCTTTCTTAAAATTATTTTCTTTTTAAAATTCAGCCATTTCTTGAGTTATTTCCAATAGATAATGCCCAAGGTTTATTGTCCTAAGTAAAATTAATAATTGTAGCAACCTTTAAATCATTTCTGTGATAGAAGAAATTCTATGCACTTTCCAGGAGAAATCTGTATTTAATTTTCCCAAATACAAAACCTGATAAACTTGCTTCAGCAGGTAGCATCATTTTTGCAGCTGATACTTCCTGACTGTAGAGTTAAACCAGTTTCTAAAAGAGAGAAATTCTAAAATAAAACTAGTAATTCTTCACTGCATTGACACAACTAGGGTAAAATGTATGACTTCTCAAAATTGTATGAGCTTTGCATTTGTGCATTTGTTAGCCCCAAGGTTGTAAGCTAGTATCTGTGCTCATAGAATCAAACACAAAAGATTGATTCTTCCTTGTACTCACAAATGGGGGGGAAGATACTAACAGAAGTTTGGAGCTATCTGAATCACTGCATTCTTATAATTCTTAAAAATGTAATACTAGATCTATCCTTGGAAGCAATTCCTACTGTATACAGAAGACTAATTCCAAGGTAAATATGCACCAAATTTCAACCTTACATTTATTATATAGAATTATATAGAATTATTTTCATTTCTTAATGAAAATGGATTATTAGAATGAATAATGACTTATTATAATGACTTATTATATAGAATTACTTTCATTTCTTAATGAAAATGAATTATTAGAATGAATAATGACTTATTATAATGACTTATTATATAGAATTACTTTCATTTCTTAATGAAAATGGATTATTAGAATGAATAATGACTTATTATAATGAATTATTATATAGAATTACTTTCATTTCTTAATGAAAATGGATTATTAGAATGAATAATGACTTATTATAATGAATTATTATATAGAATTACTTTCATTTCTTAATGAAAATGGATTATTAGAATGAATAATGACTTATTATAATGACTTATTATATAGAATTATTTTCATTTCTTAATGAAAATGGATTATTAGAATGAATAATGACTTATTATAATGAATTATTATATAGAATTACTTTCATTTCTTAATGAAAATGGATTATTAGAATGAATAATGACTTATTATAATGAATTATTATATAGAATTATTTTCATTTCTTAATGAAAATGGATTATTAGAATGAATAATGACTTATTATAATGACTTATTATATAGAATTACTTTCATTTCTTAATGAAAATGGATTATTAGAATGAATAATGACTTATTATAATGACTTATTATATAGAATTACTTTCATTTCTTAATGAAAATGGATTATTAGAATGAATAATGACTTATTATAATGACTTATTATATAGAATTACTTTCATTTCTTAATGAAAATGGATTATTAGAATGAATAATGACTTATTATAATGACTTATTATATAGAATTACTTTCATTTCTTAATGAAAATGGATTATTAGAATGAATAATGACTTATTATAATGACATTATATAGAATTACTTTCATTTCTTAATGAAAATGGATTATTAGAATGAATAATGACTTATTATAATGAATTATTATATAGAATTACTTTCATTTCTTAATGAAAATGGATTATTAGAATGAATAATGACTTATTATAATGAATTATTATATAGAATTACTTTCATTTCTTAATGAAAATGGATTATTAGAATGAATAATGACTTATTATAATGACTTATTATATAGAATTATTTTCATTTCTTAATGAAAATGGATTATTAGAATGAATAATGACTTATTATAATGAATTATTATATAGAATTATTTTCATTTCTTAATGAAAATGGATTATTAGAATGAATAATGACTTATTATAATGAATTATTATATAGAATTACTTTCATTTCTTAATGAAAATGGATTATTAGAATGAATAATGACTTATTATAATGAATTATTATATAGAATTATTTTCATTTCTTAATGAAAATGGATTATTAGAATGAATAATGACTTATTATAATGAATTATTATATAGAATTACTTTCATTTCTTAATGAAAATGGATTATTAGAATGAATAATGACTTATTATAATGAATTATTATATAGAATTATTTTCATTTCTTAATGAAAATGGATTATTAGAATGAATAATGACTTATTATAATGACTTATTATATAGAATTACTTTCATTTCTTAATGAAAATGGATTATTAGAATGAATAATGACTTATTATAATGACTTATTATATAGAATTACTTTCATTTCTTAATGAAAATGGATTATTAGAATGAATAATGACTTATTATAATGAATTATTATATAGAATTACTTTCATTTCTTAATGAAAATGGATTATTAGAATGAATAATGACTTATTATAATGAATTATTATATAGAATTACTTTCATTTCTTAATGAAAATGGATTATTAGAATGAATAATGACTTATTATAATGACTTATTATATAGAATTACTTTCATTTCTTAATGAAAATGGATTATTAGAATGAATAATGACTTATTATAATGACTTATTATATAGAATTACTTTCATTTCTTAATGAAAATGGATTATTAGAATGAATAATGACTTATTATAATGACTTATTATATAGAATTACTTTCATTTCTTAATGAAAATGGATTATTAGAATGAATAATGACTTATTATAATGACTTATTATATAGAATTATTTTCATTTCTTAATGAAAATGGATTATTAGAATGAATAATGACTTATTATAATGAATTATTATATAGAATTATTTTCATTTCTTAATGAAAATGGATTATTAGAATGAATAATGACTTATTATAATGAATTATTATGTAGAATTACTTTCATTTCTTAATGAAAATGGATTATTAGAATGAATAATGACTTATTATAATGAATTATTATATAGAATTATTTTCATTTCTTAATGAAAATGGATTATTAGAATGAATAATGACTTATTATAATGACTTATTATATAGAATTATTTTCATTTCTTAATGAAAATGGATTATTAGAATGAATAATGACTTATTATAATGACTTATTATATAGAATTACTTTCATTTCATTATGAAACATAATGATTTAACTAGTGTATATATGGAAATCAGTCATAAATTGAACAACCTAGATGCAAATGTATTTGTCAAATGTTCTCCATGTAGTTATTTTAAATATAATTGCAGGAGAATTTTAAAGCTTACATGTTTTATCTTATTTTATTAGGAGCTTAAAGTTGAACACCTAGCAAAAAACATTTTTTTCATCCCAGGCAGAGCTCACCATGAATCCAATTAATATTTATCACTGACTGATGAAGGAAATGAGCTCTTATTTTAACACGTTAACTCCCACCCAAAGTCACATTTTGGCATGCTAAAGGAAGAGAAAATAGAGGGTGCCATGATATTCTTCCCACTGATCTTCCAAATGATCCATTTGTGATACTTTCCCATTAAAGTGCTGCAGTGAAGTTCTTACCAGGATTGACCGACATCCAAACAATTATGGATTTCTGATTCTGGGTGAAATTGTAAATGAATTCAGGCAAATTTAAGTTGATTTTTTCAGAAATTTCTACTCAATCATGAAATGTCAGGGATAGGACAGGCTAGCAGAAAAGTTTGGGAAAATATGTATAGACTCCTCTATATTTTATTGGATGGGCTAGGAAAAGAAGCCATTCTTACACTGTTATGGAGCAAATTTATCAACTTCATAAAATTCTTTTATATCACTATTCATTTTATTGTACATGACAAGTATTATTTCTGTATTTATTCTATAGTTTTATAATTTGTAGACTCTGGGCAGCAAACCAACATAGAAAATAAAAATAATGATGATGATGATGATGATATAAAGAGCACATAACTAAAACACTTTACATTATTTTCCCAAATAATACATCAGAGTTGAAAACATCATGCAGAACTACATCATTACTTCATAATTTTTCATTATTTAGTTTTTATGTTTATCGGAATGTACATTTTTATTCTTTCCAAACCATTGGAATGTTGGAAAGAAATTATGGAAAAGAGCTTGGGACTTTGTCCATCTGTCTGCCCATCATCAGGATAACTCTTCAAAAAGCTGGAACTAAATTTTAGAGGGAGGTAAGCCAGCAAAAGAAAGATAGTCTCTGAAAATGGGCAGGATCAGGCTGGCAGTTGTGGAGAAAAAACGTTCTCCATGAATCCCATAGAAGTGGGGCAGCAGCTCGGATTGCAGCTGCTATCTCCCCTCTCCTCTTAGTCACATGATCTAGAGTGAAGTGTAGACAGCCTGTCCTGCCCTTGCCTTCCCAGTGCACATTTACACACAACATGCATAGGCACAATATGAGGGTAGAGCAAAAACACAAACTGTCACAAATTCCAACACCTCCTGTGGCCACTGCAGGTAGATGTTGAAAAGTATTTCAGAAGCCATACTCCGCAGGCTTTCCCTAGCTTGATATTATAAACCTCCACTGGCATTTTTTTAACCAAAATGTGGTTTACAAATACTATGAATAAAGCAGGTCCATTATTTATTTCAAATAAAGTACTTTGAACATTTTCCAAGCTTTACAAAGTCCTTATTGCCTTTGCTGTGCCAGCAGTTCTAGGGTTGGAAGAGCTCACAGAAATGATCAATGAGTGGGAAAAAAACTGGGCAGCATCTGAGATGGAACCTCAAGGCGGCCCAGACTTGTGTGCCAGTAACTTCCAGAAAGAAAGGAATGTTAATGTATTAATTACCTGCAGTGGTTGAGGTAGTTTTAGTCTTGGAAATCATGGTCCTTCAGGCTTCCCTCTCTCTTAAATGGCTATGTATATTATTCTTAAATGAAGATAGGAAGCCACGTGAAGTGGCATCTTAGACTTCTGCTCTAAACATCCTGCCTTGCTTACGTCTGATGCAGTCTGAATCCTAACAGTCTCTTTCCTCATCCTTCTTTCTTTCATATAACGTATGATTTAGTCTTTGGGTGCATTCAGTGGCCCCCCAACACACAAACACAACTTGCTACTGATAATTGCATAACTTTGTAGTAATTGGTGCTTCTTCTTCCTGTTTTTCTCCTGAAAAAAAGTGTCGCTTATTTAGGTAATAGAAACTACTAGGTTAAAAAAAATCTCAATCCGTAGCAGTTTATATTAGGTATATAACAAGTATACCTTTATAGTATTTGTTCATGGTAAATGCATTATTCTTCAAAGTGCTTTAAGATTCTTTGCTGGAACATGGCTATGCCTATAGGAAGAGACCATGCTATGATTTCTTTGGATAGATATCTCATATAATGCAGATACCTGGTGGAACCTGATGTCCTTGATAGATTTTGGACTTCAACTCGTTGGCCCCAGCCAACATGACCAATGCAAGAAGATGTTGGGAGTTCTCCAAAACATCTGGATAGCACCAGATTTTCTAGATCTTATATAAACATATATAATGCTTTACTTACTTGCATATTTTGGTCATTGTGATTGCAATCTCACTAGTCAAAATGAAACCTGAATACTTCATGACTTTCTGTCAAGGTCCACCCATTTTCTCTTATTAGTCACATTTATTAATACAAGGTCTAGTTTTCATAAGTGAAAATGCATAAATTTGATTTTATTTAGAATTTCTGTTTTAAAAGTAGGATGAGAAAGAAATATAAATTAGTTGCAAGGCTATGAGGGCAAAAATGAATGGAGCTTAAATATTACAGGAGGACAGATCTAGAAGATGTAGTGCACTCGCATTCCCATTTTAGAGATAGGAACCCTACTATCAACCACACTACCACTTACTCAAAATCATAGACTGTATTTATAGGAAGGAAGTGAACTAAGCTCTTTTACCATCCTTTCTAATACAGTATTTCATTTCTGACCTTCCTGGCTTGAAATCTCTGTACTGTTTATACAGATACACATTTCTCTGCAAAACTATAGAATGGAGGGTTTCTAGGCAGAAACATATGGAGTTTTCCTTCCTTCCTTCCTTCCTTCCTTCCTTCCTTCCTTCCTTCCTTCCTTCCTTCCTTCCTTCCTTCCTTCCTTCCTTCCTTCCTAGTAAGTTAAAAAAAAAGAAACAGACTTCTATGCATACAGCATTTCAGAAAGCTTGAATGGCAGTTACTGGGGAGAAGAATTGCAGGTCAGATATACATACATACATATACTGTTGACAGTCCAGACTACCCCACACCTCTTGAAACCACTCTATTAACAAAATATGGAAAGCATGCACTATGCAGCTACTTACATCTTGGAAGATTGCTAATCCCTTGCCATAGTGCTGTGGGGTCTCTGTGGATTTCATGCGGTAAGCGTGCTTGGCAGAGAGCAAGCACATTGTCAGCATCTCTGTACATGCCATCATCTTTGTGCTAGAGATTTATCAACTGTTTCACACTGACACTGGCCTTTCTGATTTCCCTCCCACTCCAAAAAGTTGCCTGCCCCACTGGCTGCCCTGGATTCAGTGATGGTGAGCTGCTGAGGCTGCTGCGCTAGAGCTGGAAACAGCAACTAACTGAACACGAAGGGATGCTCTTGCCAGCCTCCAGGCAACTTTCAGTGTGTGCTTAAATCCCCTCCCCTAGACTCTGCCGATTGGTCAGGATTTTTGATGGACAAGTTTCCTCTTAGAATCTCATCATCGCTCTAGAGCAGCAGACTCAGCAAGAGATTCCTCCCTAGAGAGAGGAGGATTTAGTTTAAGGATTTACAGGCTGTGCTTTGTTTGCTGCATTTACACCACTCAGCAGGAAGAATATTGAAGAACAGATTAAGAGAAGAACAATTTGTATGGCAGGTACAAGTAAGTGAGATAAAAGAGGAAAGACTGAATGATCTGGGCATGAAGAAAATTAAGGGTGCTGTACCATCAGCATCATAGATACGAAAGGACAACAAAAGAAAGAAGTGGGGAGGGGAAAATAGCAGGTGTGCAACCAGTTGTGTTGATGACACTAATTGCTTTTTTGTGAATTGAAATTTCCTGTATGTCTGACAAGGCTAGTTGTGCAAAGGTCAACTTATGCAGCTGGATAATTGCTGGAGCAAGGTAGCACTGGCTGGGCCCACTCAGCGTATTATGGCCTTTATACATGTGTATCAAGCTTTCTACATACTACTATAGGAAATTGCTCTGGATTTCATTAATAAAAGACTCCTTGCTCAGACTCCCAGGCATAAATGCAGCTCAATAAGCTTTTTTTACACCCAGTATCCTGCATAAAATGTTATTAAGTGTGAACAAGCTGTTAGTTCACTAGCCAGTGTTTTGTACTACAAGAAAAAGAAACATTTCAAACAGAAATGAACAATGGCCATAGAGAAGTTAGGTCAGCCATCCTTAACTCGTTGACCTCCAGATATGGTGAATTGAAACTCCCATGATTCCTAGACAGCATTGTTACTAGGAGTTATGTGAGTTTAAATCTAACACATATTGAAAGCACCAGATTGAAGACTATTTAAGTCCTAGGTTAGGGATGATAATTGGGAGTTGTGGGGCCGCTTACAGCCTCCAAAGCCTGGGGCATCTCCTACAGAGATTCCCAAAACTGCCACCAAATTGCTCTTTTTAATATAAAAGAAGGGGGGAAATATGGAATTCATCACATTATATTGGCTTAATTTTCAATTTAGTTTAGCCTTTTTGTTCTGGTTCCACCCACTTCTTCTTTTGGCCCACTCACCTGCTGTATTATGTCCCCCCAGTCCCAGCACATCTCTCCATGGCCAAATGCAGGTGACTATCCCTGTCCCAGATATGTTCTCAAGGCAATCTCATTGCTTATATATTAGCCCTATCCTGAGAGTGTGTCATCTTTTGCTGAAATGTAGGAAACACTCTATTGGCTTGAAGAGTGGTATTGAGATCCTAACTTGTATAGGATAGCATGAGCATACTTTGAACTTTGATTGCACTTGTGTCCTACTGGCCAAAATGTGCCAAACCTGATACAGGGAATGCCACATGGGGCATATGTAGGACTAAGGCGGGTAACCTAAGCTACCCCTTTTCTATCTTAAAAGCATCATGCAAACCGTTCAATTGACCAGCCCATGAGGAGCAGTGGTGTGTGTGTGTGTTCAATATTTATATCCATCTGGTGATGCTTTTCTTTTTCTTTTCTCCTATCTCATGTGTTGAATCTAGTTGGTTTATTACATCTTTTGGTCTTTTTTACAGTTTGCATATTGTTTTTTACCCTGAATAAAACGAACAGTGTAATGAATACATATGTGTGTATACACACACACACACACACACACACATCCTATTTTAATCACAAAAATAGTAAGAAGGGGATCTCTTACTAGAGGAGAACCCACAAATGGTTAAACTGTCTTGGAAGATTCCCAAGATCAGTACTATAGGTAAGATAACAACGGTCTTTCAAATGTACTTAGATATGGGAAATCCTGTTACTCTGTGTTATATACCCCTCCTGGGATAACTGTATCTAACATGGAAAGAAATGAAGTTAAAATGCTTTGCTCTGTGGACAAACTGTTTTCTGTGCAGCAGAGAATCATCATAAGCACTTCACATTTTTTACAGCTCTTCCAGCATGCTTTTGTAACAACAACAAGCATATGGACTAGGTTCAGACAATCATGGGGATTGTTTCCCTAATGTGTGCCTGTTTTATCTTGCACCCAGAATAAAGCCCTTGTTTTTGTTATGACAATAGCCCCAAGTCTAACCAGTCATGTACTCAGTGCTGTTCTCACTGGATGACTGAATCTTTGAAGGGTTAGAGAATATCAATCAACACAGAACTTGGCAAATTTCATTTTCTTTTGCTGAGATAAGGCCATTTCCAGCAATAATGCCAGAAGAAAAACAGCGTAAAAATTATAGCTTGTGAAGATGCAAAAACCTTAGGGAGTATAAGCCTTTGTGTCTGCCAAGAAGCTGCCCTTATAAGCAAACATTTGCTTCTGGGTGAGCGTTGAAGTTCATGCTTGGAGACAACTCCTGAAATAGAGTCAAAGTCCTTTTGGTCATCTAAGGTATCAGATAATTGTGCTGTTGTTGTCTTTATTGCTGAGACTCCCAGTAATATACCATGCCAACATATGACATAGCATTTCTGAGCGAGCACAGTTTTGTTCTTCCTCCAGATTCATAGCTGAGAAGAAATACTTTTATTATATAAAATTGGGATAGAAGCCAGCAGTGACCAGGAATGCAGATTTTATTTCAATGAACTGTAAATGCAGTTCCACAGTTGAGCCAGGTCCCTAGTGAGATGGTGGGCTGTCCTCTGGAAAGTGAAGGCTTAATAGCCCTGATTCAGGACTGTTTTATTTTGATTCCTGCATGGAAACATGGGTTGGACTCAGTGACTTCTATGACCTTTTCCAGCTCTTTGATTCTGTGATGCTATGGTTACCTTCAAGAAATCCCTATCTTCTAAGCAAATCAATAGTTCCCCCTTAAGTGTATGCAATATCCTGAGTGTGCTTGAACCCCACAACAGACAGGTATTCCTCAATGTACATTCCTCAATGTATGTTCATTTCTCTCTCCCCCTCTTTCTCTTTTTACAATGCCTCAATTAGTCAAATCTAGGCAGTTTTCTCATGATGTACTGTAAGTCAAAGTCATGAAGGCGATTTAAACAACTTTAAGTATATTTCTGACTGAACAACTAATGCATGGGCACCAGAGACTGTGATTATTTCACTACTGGAGAAAATAACAGTCTTTCTCCACCAGGGGGCCTATTGTTACTTGTTTCAAATTCCAATAAAAACAGAATATTCAATATTTTGTATTTCTGGAAGCATCTAACCAGACTTAAGTTAGGTCTCCACAAACTTAAGTTCTTTGAAAACCAAACATTTAAAAAACTAAGCTAGCTAGCTAAACATTAAAAAACTAAGCTGGCTACATTAGCCTGACAATACTGATATTTAGTTGTAAACATGCATTCTGTTGCCTTATTCTTTTAAAATGTTTTCAAAGGCAAGGATTAACTTCACATGTTATAAAAATAATAACTCCGAAATTTCTCACTAAAATTTGCATTTATGCTGCATTATATATTGCATCTTAAGATATTTCATAAAGTTTTGTAAAGTTCTGTGTCCTGCAGGCTTAAGGAAAGTTAAGCCAATGCACTTTTCTACCTACTATTTCTAGGGCTGGGTGGAACTAAGAAGTCTTTGCAGAAGGCTGCAGAAGCTCCCCAAAAAGCTAGATGTTAAGGAAATTTTCTCCCTCACCCTTTTAATAGTATCCATATACAAGTTCAGTCAGCCTCTTCCCCAGACTGGAAATTCTGGAAATTGTCAAAACTGCCTGAAAGGAACAAGTGATTTCCAGGATTTCCCCTTCCATCATTCGTTTGAAAGGATAACAGCAGGGCTAAAAGCATGCCAAGAAGATTTTTGAAAATACTAATAATTTGACCTTGGGCATTGTGACATCACCGGTTTCCTATTAAAAATTACCCCCTTTCAAATCAATTTGTTATTCCTCCATTGTGTCCTCATCATCTGTAGACTGCATTTGAAAACTTGGGTGAAGCACAAGTTGGCAGACAGCAGATAGTCCCTCCAATGGAACTAAATGCTCACAAACATAAGTTGAACTCACTAACATAAGAGTGTCATCCACCACCAAAGTAGGGGTGGGGATAAGAAGCAGAATTTTAGAAGCCTGCAGTGGATTGACTTTTGTTAGTAATCAGTGTCATACAGTCAGCAGGTGCATGTACATTATCAGAGGTACAACTGAATCATCGTGTGGTAGGTTGTGTGTTTTTTTCTTTAATGGTTGACCATTAGCAAAACAGCACCACTGACTTCAACCTGTCTTAATTCAATTTCAAGTTTAAATGGTAGAAGTGGGCAAATAGTGGCAGTGCATCTCTCTCTGAAACATTGCTCAAGGCTGCAGAGATCACAGCAGCAGTTTTTATTTGTTGCTCATATATTTAATGATTATGCTGAATTTAATAATAATAATAATTTATTAAATTTATAGGCCGCCAAACTCCCAGCAACTCCCAGGATGAATTTAAAAGAGCTAAAGACTGAAAATAGCATCTTCTGGTTAATTGACCAGAAATAAAGAATTCTGCAATCTAAAGCAAATCTCTGCTATTACCACTAACATTTCGGTGTCTGTGTGATCCATGTACTGTTTTCACATACATTTTCTAGCAAGCTGGCCAAAAAGTCTGCTGTAATGTTAAGCACAGTAAATAGATGAGATCAGTGATTGCATGTATGCATTGCATTAAACCATGGTTTGTGTAGCCATTACGTGTTGAAAAAAGTACTGGTTTCTAGGCCTGCACAGCACAAAGCCATAAAGCATAGTTGACCAACCAGAATGGCTAAGTTCACCCAAAATGCTAAGCCAAAACCAAACAAAATACATTACAGCATTGTAATGATTGCCTATCCCAATAGACTCAGACTCACAAGCAGGCACTTAATGATATCTGATTTATTAGAAGAATAGTATGCAAATACAGAGGAAGCTGAGAATGAGTAAAAGCGCGCCAAATACAAACTAAAAACCCTCGGCTCAAAACGTAATCCCTCCCCTCGCCCTGCCATTGCAAACTCCACCCCCCCAGGTGCTGGTAACCATTTCTACTGATGTCCTGGGAAAGTAACCTTGAACACATGAGATAACCCAAACACATTCCAAACCAGCAGCCAACAGATAACAACCCCATGAGATGGAATCCTCCTCCCTTCCCAGATGAAACACGTATCAGCGAAATGACATGCGAAACGTTACGATGTACCAGCAACATTGGAACAGCGAACATGACAAGCATAGTGAACCAAATTAGTGTATTCTAGCAAGAAAGATACTAGACTTAGACTGATGACCTGGTTGCTGCCATATGAAGAGGGAATAGTTCATTGAGGGCCCCAAGAGATGGAAAAGAGAGTCTGCTACAGAATAGCAACTGACTGGGTCCCTTCAGTGCTAAGGCTAAAGGACAAGACCATATCTATACCATCAGCAGTCCCTATTCTCTGTTAATAATAGTGGAACACTTCCATAACATAGTATTTTCTCTCTCCAAGCCTTCATGAATCAGTTTGTTCTCTAATCATCTTGACTACAACTACCTTTAAAACACTGAGAAAATGTACATAAGTAATCAACGTATCCACCAGCTGACTAACAGAAGGGTGCCAAATATGGTGTCCAGCTGGCATCCCATCCTCTGAGCAACTGCAGGTCCCCGAGTAACAAAAATTCCCTCAACAGCACTCCATGCAAACTGACTAGAGCATCAGTTGCTACTTTGTGATCCATCCATACAACTGTGATAGAAGCTATCAGAAGGAAGGAGGGAAGGAAAGACAATCAAAGCTACCTTGATACCATTCTCCTGCTATCTCAAAAAGCCTGTCAAGGTGAAATACTGTATCATCGGAGTGGGAGAAAGTCCAGGAGCTAGGAAAGGGTGAGTTATGGTTTCCCATTAATGAGAAACAGACTTCCCACAAGCTCAATAGAAAGGCAACACTTCTGGGGGGGTGGGGGTGGGAATTGATTTGCTCTGATTTCAAACAAATTGCAAATCAGCTGACAAGTCTGAAGTTCTTTCTAAACAAGTTTCCCCAGTTTTTAATACTGTCCAGAATGAATAATTGTCCTTATGTGACCTGCATTGTGCTCTTTGGGCATGTCATGCTGTGTTAATCTATTCAGACAGACTTGGTACCCTCCAGATGTTTTGAATTTCAACCATCTTAATTCCTTGGAATTAGGCATAGGCTGGGGAAGGCTACAGTAAAGTTTTTACTACTGAGGGATCAGCTATCCCTCCAAAATCTCTCTGTTAATTCTCCGTCACTTTATGTGTGCTGTGCTAGCAGAGGAGGGTCATAATATGCAGGGATACCCAGGTTCAAGTCCACCCTCAGCCATAGAAGCTCACTAGGTGACCCTGGGTCTGTCATTTTCAGTTCAATGTACCCTACAGGTTTGCTGTGTGGGAAAAAAAGGGGCAGAGGGAACGCTATGTATACTTCCAGGAATTAATTCCTGGAAGAAAGGCAGGATATAAGCCTGAGTAAATCAGATACTTTTTTCATTAGGGGTTTACAGGACACCAAAGTGACTTGGTAACCTCAATTCTCCCCATGATGCTTGCCTTATCTCATCTCTAGGGTGTGACTGAAACACCCTTATTTTGCTCTTTGCTGCATTGCAAAACTCAAGAGGAGGGTGAAGAGAGTCAGGACGATTCATCATTACGCTAGCAGCTCCTTCTGTTGCAAAAGGAAGAGCAGGTTCTGCTAAGGACCATCAGTGAAGAAAGGCTGTCTGCACCAAAGTAGACATTATGTGGTAAATTGCTACAAAGCCCCTGGGAGCTGCTGAAATAGATTTTGACCAGGTGGCAGCCTATTTTAGGACAGTAATGTGTTTTCTACTGCATCTTTAACATTAAGGAACAGATTATGGATTGCAGTTGATTAAAAGAACAGTTAGGAATGAAATTCAGGGCAAAGCAGTTAGTGCTTTGCCATTTTTAATAGTGGACTCATGTTCATTATGAAAATTGGATGTGCAAAACATATTCCCATTTTCTTATCTGCACAACAAGGGGAGAGGGCTTTGATTGTGCAGTTATGGCTGCCACCTTGGGGTTTTTGACCCCCATGCAGACACTCCTTGGCTCTGTGGAAGGTGAAAGGTCCCCTGTGCAAGCACCGAGTCACGTCTGACCCTTTGGGGGGACGCCACCTTTGCGATGTTTTCTTGGCAGACTATAGAGCGGGGTGGTTTGCCATTGCCTTCCCCAGTCATCCCCTTCCCCAGCAAGCTGGGTCCTCATTTTACCAACCTCAGAAGGATGGAAGGCTGAGTCGACCTGAGCCGGCTACCTGAGAATCCAGCTTCCACTGAGATCGAACCCAGGTCATGGGGAGAGTTTTTCGGTTGCAATACTGCCACTATCCACTCTGCACCACATCTTGGCTCTAGCTTAAGTGATATGCGGGTGGCTCCTGTACGCACCAACCTGATTGGCTGACCTGTGAACTATCTCCACCCAAGTCCTGTGATTTATTCTAAATGTCCTGGAAACAATTCACTGGAAAAGCCATGCTTCCTTATGTATAACACTGCTAAAAATATCTGGGGCACAAGAAATGTCTACATCCTCTTCATCTAAAGTTGCAGTCTCGCCAGGAGAGCTGAGCTGACCCATTTTTCCCACAGTCACTTATCCAAGAAAACAACTGGCCCTGAGGAGCTGTCCCTACTGCCATAACTTTTTAATAAAACACCAACTGGTAACCATCAGTGATTACTTCCAGAAGAATCAAAGCTTATTGCTGACAAGAACTCTCTTTGGGAGAGCAATCGGAGTCCACAACATCCAGATTATTTGGGCAAAGTCTGCCAGGCAGCTTCAGGAGCAGATTGCTCAACGCTCACTGAGAATGCCTAATCTACTTTCCATTTTGCTGCAATGCATTTTCTTAGCACAACTTTTTAGAAATATATCTTTGAATTGTTAGAAATATCTTTTTTATATGTTGTATTTGTATTGTATTTACTGTTTTAATTGACTATCTTGTTGTAAACCGCCCAGAGTCCCTTTGGTGGGAGGAGATGGGTGGTGACAAATTTGATAAAGAAATAAAATAAAATAAAATAAACATCTTTGGTTGATTCTCTTTGTATCATTCCCAGAGATATAACAGCTCATCATGCAAACAGTATAATAGCAAGAGCGATTGCTCCTTTAGACTCACCTTCACTGCCCCTTCTGGGAATTGCATGCACAGGAAAAAGTCTTCCAGGCAAACTGGAAGTACCTATGTCCATCCAGCTAACTGCTATCTACTCAGATAGCTGGAGAAACCAGATGCTTTGCCACTGACCTACTTTTTAATTAACCCATATTAATTTTATCCCAAGATGGGTCAAATGATAGCAAACATCTACTGTATACAGTATTTTCTGTATGCACCAAGTTTTTATCACTTTTTTGCAAGTCTCTGTTCACCTACGTTCCTTGCTGATGTGAAGAATGTAGAATAACAAGCTGGAACTCACAGGAATGTAAAAGATCTTCCATGAAGACTACATGAGGAGAAATGCACACATAAAATACCCCTTGGCCACAGTCCCAGAGGTTGAGCTACTAACATTACAAAGATATTTATTATTTTCATTTACATATTCCCCATGAATAGTTATATTCCATGGGTCTGTATACCAAACAATAATAAAATGTGATAGCCTAAAACAATAATTCCCAACAGTTGAAAACTTGCTTCACGCATATGAGCCATTTGTAGGAGTTGTTCCACACACAAGCCAGAGTGAGAAAATGTATAAATAAATGGCTCCTGGTTAATATTCACAATCTCCATCAGTAGAAATAGTACGTCGCAAAGTAATTTTAAAAACTGTCGCCCCAAAGAGCATACAATCATATTGATGTTATAGTGAAATAGTTCTAGTCATTCCCCTGTCCTTCCACTGCTGCAGCTCATATAAGTCAATGAGGAAAATATATTATGTAAATGAGACTTCGGTGCAGTTAGTTGATTGTACAACTTCATAAATGAAATCCTTTCATTTAATGGTCTGTCCAGTATCCCCCTTCAGCAAAGGATCGTTACCTTGTCGTGGTGCTGGAGCTTGAGCACCTCAATGATGCCATGAGCTAAACCGTGAAGGGCCACCCAAGACGGGAAGGTCATGACAGAGAGGTCAGACTAAATGCGATCCCTGGGGAAGGTAATGGCAACCCACCCCAGTATTCTTGCCGTGAAAACTAAATGGATCAGTACAACCAGAGATATGTCGGTATACCATCGGAAGATGAGACCCCCAGGTCGGAAGATGGTCAAAATGCTACTGGGGAGGAACAGAGGATGAGTTCAACTAGCCCCAGACATGATGACGTAGCTAGCTCAAAGCCGAAAGGATGGCTAGCGGCCGACGGTGCTGGTGGTGAATGGCGAATCCAATGTTCTAAGGATCAACACACCATTGGAACCTGGAATGTAAGATCTATGAGCCAGGGCAATTTGGATGTGGTTATTGGTGAGATGTCAAGATTAAAGATAGACATGTTGGGCGTCAGTGAACTGAAACGGACTGGAATGGGCCACTTCACATCAGATGACCACCAGATCTACTACTGTGGACAAGAGGACCACAGAAGAAATGGACTAGCCTTCATAATTAATAGTAAAGGGGCTAAAGCAGTGCTTGGATATGATCCAAAACATGACAGAATGATCTCAATTCGAATTCAGGGCAAGCCATCTAACATCACAGTGATCCAAATATATGCCCCAACCACAGATGCTGAAGAAGCTGAAGTAGAGCAGTTCTATGAGGATCTGCAGCACCTACTGGACAACACGCCTAAAAGAGATGTTATTTTCATCACAGGAGACTGGAATGCTAAGGTGGGCAGTCAAATGACACCTGGAATTACAGGTAAACATGGCCTGGGAGAACAAAAGAAAGCAGGACATAGGCTGATAGAATTTTGCCAAGACAACTCACTCTGCATAACAAACACTCTCTTCCAACTACCTAAGAGACGGCTTTATAAACGTGCTTCACCAGATGGACAACACCAAAATCAGATTGACTACATCCTTTGCAGCCAAAGGTGGTAGACATCTATACAGTCAGTAAAAACAAGACCTGGAGCTGACTGTAGTTCAGATGACGAACTTCTTCTTGCACAATTTAGGATCAGACTAAAGAGATTAGGGAAGACCCACAGATCAGCTAGATATGAGCTCACTAATATTCCTAAGGAATATGCAGTGGAGGTGAAGAATAGATTTAAGGGACTGGACTTAGTAGATAGGGTCCTGGAAGAACTATGGACAGATGTTCGCAACATTGTTCAGGAGGCGGCAACAAAATACATCCCAAAGAAAGAGAAAACCAAGAAGGCAAAGTGGCTGTCTGCTGAGACACTAGAAGTAGCCCAAGAAAGAAGGAAAGCAAAAAGCAACAGTGATAGGGGGAGATATGCCCAATTAAATGCAAAATTCCAGAGGTTAGCCAGAAGAGATAAGGAATTATTTTTAAACAAGCAATGCACGGAAATGGAAGAAGACAATAGAATAGGAAGGACAAGAGACCTCTTCCAGAAAATTAGAAACATTGGAGGTAAATTGCAGGCCAAAATGGGTATGATCAAAAACAAAGATGGCAAGGACCTAACAGAAGAAGAAGAGATCAAGAAAAGGTGGCAAGAATATACAGAAGACCTGTATAGGAAGGATAACAATACTGGGGATAGCTTTGACGGTGTGGTCAGTGAGCTAGAGCCAGACATCCTGAAGAGTGAGGTTGAATGGGCCTTAAGAAGCATTGCTACTAACAAGGCAGCAGGAGACGACGGCATCCCAGCTGAACTGTTCAAAATCTTGCAAGATGATGCTGTCAAGGTAATGCATGCTATATGCCAGCAAATTTGGAAAACACAAGAATGGCCATCAGATTGGAAAAAATCAACTTATATCCCCATACCAAAAAAGGGGAACACTAAAGAATGTTCAAACTATCGAACAGTGGCACTCATTTCAAATGCCAGTAAGGTAATGCTCAAGATCCTGCAAGGTAGACTTCAGCAATTCATGGAGCAAGAATTGCCAGATGTACAAGGTGGGTTTAGAAAAGGCAGAGGAACTCGGGACCAAATTGCCAATATCCAATGGATAATGGAAAAAGCCAGGGAGTTTCAGAAAAACATCTATTTCTGTTTGATTGACTATTCTAAAGCCTTTGACTATGTGGACCATAACAAATTGTGGCAAGTTCTTAGTGGTATGGGGATACCAAGTCATCTTCTCTGCCTCCTGAAGAATCTGTATAATGACCAAGTAGCAACAGTAAGAACAGACCACGGAACAACGGACTGGTTTTAGATTGGGAAAGGAGTGCGGCAGGGCTGTATACTCTCACCCTACCTATTCAACTTGTACGCAGAACACATCATGTGACATGCTGGGCTTGAGGAATCCAAGGCTGGAGTTAAAATCGCTGGAAGAAACATTAACTATCTCAGATATGCAGATGATACCACTTTGATGGCTGAAAGCGAAGAGGAACTGAGGAGCCTTATGATGAAGGTGAAAGAAGAAAGTGCAAAAGCTGGCTTGCAGCTAAGCCTCAAAAAAACCAAGATTATGGCAACCAGCTTGATTGATAACTGGCAAATAGAGGGAGGAAATGTAGAAGCAGTGAAAGACTTTGTATTTCTAGGTGCGAAGATTACTGCGGATGCTGACTGCAGTCAGGAAATCAGAAGACGCTTAATCCTTGGGAGAAGAGCAATGACAAATCTCGATAAAATAGTTAAGAGCAGAGACATCACACTGACAACAAAGGTCTGCATAGTTAAAGCAATGGTGTTCCCCGTAGTAACATATGGCTGCGAGAGCTGGACCATAAGGAAGGCTGAGCGAAGGAAGATCGATGCTTTTGAACTGTGGTGTTGGAGGAAAATTCTGAGAGTGCCTTGGACTGCAAGAAGATCAAACCAGTCCATCCTCCAGGAAATAAAGCCAGACTGCTCACTTGAGGGAATGATATTAGAGGCAAAACTGAAATACTCTGGCCACATAATGAGAAGACAGGACACCCTGGAGAAGATGCTGATGCTAGGGAGAGTGGAGGGCAAAAGGAAGAGGGGCCGACCAAGGGCAAGGTGGATGGATGATATTCTAGAGGTGACGGACTCGTCCCTGGGGGAGCTGGGGGTGTTGACGACCGACAGGAAGCTCTGGCGTGGGCTGGTCCATGAAGTCACGAAGAGTCAGAAGCGACTAAACGAATAAACAACAACAACCAGTATCCCCAGAAGTAATGTCATTGAGCATAGATGCTCAGTTTTTACCGCAGCACAGTTTTGCAGCTAAGAAAAATGTTAATATATTTGATTTGTGATCCAAAGGAATCTGGAAGGAAGATCCACGATACAGAGAAGGGAAAAAAACCACTTCATTACTTTTTGTCCCTTATATTTCTTAAGGGATTAAGACCTCCCACTCTTTAAAAATAGCTGCAGCTCAGGGAGATACTGGGATGGGATCACAATATTGGAGAAAGAGGATTTATTCTCTTATTTACCAATTTTCCTCAGTGACCTCCACCCAACGTCTATGTTCCCCATGGGTGATAACAAAATGGATAGTTTTAAATAAGACAGAAGGCCTGCTGGACCCTTTCCTCACCTTTGTAGTGAAGTGTTGCAGTCTGGTTGTTCCAACAGCAAAGTTCTGAGGACAAGATGATTTTATGCAACAGAAGGTAAAGTGAAATGGCAGCTAAAAGTGGAAGGATAAAAAACAAGTGATGAAAGAACAAGAGAACAGAAACGCTATTTTAAGGAAGGTGGTGTGTGTATTTCAACCCATCACCGAGTACTGTGCTGTGTGACACTGCTCTACTATTCAGTGAAATCCAATCACCCACTTTGATTGCTATGACTAACAGCATTTGCTGTGGCATTAGGCAAAATATATTTCTATGGGAGGAATGTATCTCGGGGCTTTCAAATTTGATGCATTTGCAGCGCAAACTCATTTGCAAGAGGTATTATGGCTGCACGTTCTGAAACCGCATAAATTCTTGTTCTCTTGGAGAGATTTCCCAGAATGGATCCGGAAAAAAATAAAAAAATGCTTCTTGTCACGAAAGGACATTACCGTAGATTTGTTTCAACATTCAGACACCTTTATGTTATGCAGCTGTTCACAAAAACATAATCAGCCTGGCATATTTATTGCTTTTGTAAAGTTCTGATGCTGCCTTGTTAGAGCTGGAGTGGACAATAATGTCCATTTCTAACCTGCATAACTGATGGGTGGATTTGCGGTGAGTAAGATCACAATATGGAAGGAGGATTAAAAGATAAATTCCCATACAATATAGTTTTTCAGAAGCTGGGAGGGAAACTGGGGATTCATCCTCCCCACATCACATGCTGTGGCTCTCCTCCCACCCCCACAATCAAGCACCCAATCATATTTGTGGGATAAGGTATTTATAAAAAGCTTCCATTGGGCCAATAACAACTTTTTAATAACCTTTATTATTGCATGGGGGGGGGAGGAGTGGGCTGACATGGGAAAGCACCCAGAGAAAAGAATGAATGAGCGAGGTTAAGATAAAAGAAGCAGTATGTCCATGAAGATTCTCAGTCATCCAGGTGGAATTGTCTGTAGGTGGAGTCATGGCAACTGGATTTCTTTCTTTTGGGTTGAAACGTTTTGCTGCTTGTCCAAGCAGTTTCTTCAGTCTGGGCAAAGGTTGGTAAGGGGACCCCATATATGTCTTGGACAATTGTCCTGCTTGGACAATGCAGCCACCCTAGAAGACATATATAAGGTCCCCTTACCAACCTTTGCCCAGACTGAAGAAGCTGCTTGGACAAGCAGTGAAACGTTTCAGCCCAAAAGAAAGAAATCCAGTTGCCATGACTCCACCTACAGACATAGAAGGAGGAGAAAGAAAAGAAGCAGTGGGAGAAAGCCTAATTGAATTACGGTTTTATGAGATAGGAACAGCTGGACATATTTTGTTTTGCCCTTACCCACCATGGGCATGTAGACCCTAAATCAGTTCAGGCCTCAGGAAACCCCTGCATATTCAGAAGTTACAAAATTATGATATTTGTTTCATGTGTAGGCCTGTATATATGCTTTAACAGTGTTCTTAAACTAAAAATAAAGAATGAAACTTACCTCTTTAATGTGGAGTTGCCTGAATTTGAAATAATTTTTAAAATAAATTGTGATCTCCCAGGGAACCCCTAGTGACCTCTTGCAGAACCCTAGATTTCCATGGAACCCTGGCTGGGAAACCTTGCTCTAAATACTTCTGTATGGAGTGGCCCATCATACAAAGATGAATCTAAGTGTTGCCTATAAAATATATTATGCTAAATAGAAATAATAAAAATGCTAGACATTTTCAGTTCTCTCTCCTAAGGAAAACAAGAAGTTATAGCACTTTTGCTGGGACTTCCCAGTATAGGGGCATGGGGAGCTGTGTGTGTAAAACAGTACATCTAAAAAGACATGTCAACAGAAGAATTGCAAGCTAATCTTGCTTCAGTTCAGCTTCCTCCCCCACTTGACTGAGCATCCCCAGTTTATTTGTTTATGATTTCAATTTATATGCCGACATCTCAAATTCACGACTCTGGGTGGCTAAGAGTTAGCATCAAATATAAACAAAATTGTGAAATGTAGCAATTTCAGGGAGAAGAAGGGTGGGAATATTCAAGCGGCATCTCATGGAGCTTTAAAGTGGTGCAGGAAGGGGAGGGGAGAATTTTTACATGCATGTTCTCTTTAAATGAGATAATATTAGCTTAGAAAGTTAATGCAGAAAAAGACAGTGAAAAACCCCATCACCAATTGATGCTTAGCTTTGAAGAGTCAAGCCAGTGTGGTTGTGAGAACGTCAGACTTGGATGTAAAAGATCCAGGTTCATTCCCAACTCAGCCATGAAACCGACTGGCTGACTTTGGGCCAATCACTCCCTCTCAGCTTTGACCTGCCTAACAGGACAATAACAAGGATAAAAATCCAGGCGGAGTAGTATGTGTGCTGTCTACGGGGTATCAACAGACCCTTAGCAGAATCGGCTGTTGCTCTGCAGTTGGAAATCCAATTAATATTTTCAATGCACCTTCTTATCTTTTTAGTGATCTTTCCCCAAGCACTAGCGTGCGGTTTCTTTGGCCTATTTAAATGCCTTACCCTTTGCAATTCTGCTAGGTAGATCTGCTGATGTCCCCCATGATAAACTCCGAGGTCTGCGCCCTTCTGGCTACGCTGAGTCAGTGGCACATGTATTATTATACTGTGGGTTTTTTTACGAGGATTCCTGACTCTGACTTATAACACCTCTTCTAAGCAAATACCCAGGTAGTCCAGATATCTTTTATGTTAACCTCCTGCCATCAGATCCAAGCCCAGGCAGTACCTATAAGGTTGCAAAATCTGTCTCTGAGGCTGAGGCTATTAGGGGACAAGTGGTATCACAGGTATCACAGGTGCTATACAGGTGTAGTTGTATGCTCAGATTTTACTTTGTCACATATTTGGTTAAATAAACTGAATCTATGCTTTAATGTAAACTTCTAGTTTATTATACCTTATAGTTTAGATTAGAGCCTCATGTGGTGCAGAGTGGTAGGTGGCAGTATTGCAACTGAAATTCTCCCCACGACCTGAGTTCAATCCCAGCGGAAGCTGGATTCTTGGGTAGCCGGCTCAGGTCAACTCAGCCTTCCATCCTTCCGAGGTCAGTAAAATGGGTACCCAGCTCGCTGGGGAAGGTGACGACTGGGAAAGGCAATGGCAAACCACCCCGCTATAGTCTGCCAAGGAAACGTCGTGAAAGCAGCCTCCCCACAAAGGGTCAGACATGACTCGGTGCTTGCACAGGGGACCTTTCACATAGTTTAGATTGTTTGATCTACAAAATGTAAGCCTTTGTTTTTCTTCATTTCTGCTACTGCTTTATCCTCTATGTAGTATAGCCATATCACAACCTTTATAGTTTTAATATTAGTAGTACGTACTACTATTTTTATAGTTTGATTTTAGGGCTAAAGTTTCACAGTTGTGTTTTAGTGATATCTTTAATATTGATTTTAGTTTAGTTTTTAAAAAATATTGAATTTCATTTGTATAGTAATTTTATTAAAGATTATAATTACAATAATAATTTTTCTTCTCTTTTTGTAATTAAAAATTAATTAAATAAATAAATAAGATTATAACTACAATAGTAAAAACAAATACCAAAAGAAAGATAGAAGAATAGAAAGAAAGAGTAGAAGCTGTAGAAAAGAAAAAAGGGAAAAAATTGAAAAAGAAATAAAAAGAAAAGTAAGAATATAGTAAAGAAAAAAAAAGAAATATAGTAACTTCCAACCTTCATCACAACAAGTATAAACCATTTAATAACTTATCACCTCCTATTAAAATACAACAAATAATCTCTTCATCCCATCTCTTATCTATAAACAAAGCCATAAAGCATTGTCATCTCAGTCCTGGTGTCAGCAAAAGTCCCTTAAGGGTTACCAGAAATAACAACATATCTATGTTAACCTTGATCAAATAAACCAACTCTCTTTTACTTCTAACAAACTTAATCTTTAGTCCATTTAGCCATTCAAATAATGTCACAGAACTTGATTTCTTTTCTTTTTCTTTGTCCCTTCTCACAAGACTCTTCAAAACTTTAACAAGCCACTTTTGTAAATCCAATATAGGAAAATTATCCAGGTTACTCTCTTGGTTTATTGTTTGTATATCCCTTTTAATTATTAAGACATCATCTGGCTTCTTTTGTATGTCCAGGGTAACAACTTTTTTCATATCATTCTTGGAGCCCGTCATTTGTAAATCCATTTTCAGATCAGTTTCACTCTTGTCAGGTAAAACTTGTTCCTCTTCCATAACGTCTTTTGGACACAGTCTCTCCAAAGAGGCAGATGTCTCTGTTGCCACTATTAATATTAACTTTTGAGTCCATTTTTCAAAAATACCCTTCAATATGTAAAATGTTAGAATATTTCGCTACATTCTGTAATTGCAAGTTGAGTGTGTTCTTCTTTAATTGTAATCTTTAGTTCCCCCAAGTGTCCAGTTTTTAAAATCTTATCTTACTATGTTGTTTTTTAAATTCAAAACAAAAGAATTTTCCCACAGGAAGGATTCTTTATAATTAATTCCAAATCTTATTTCAAATTTATCTGGACCCTTAGTCCATTTGAAACTTTCTAAAATCAAATTTTCAGTCAACCTTTTGCGTTTTATTCTAGAAAAAAAATTAAGTCCTGAAACTTATATTTAAAACTTATTTTGCTAAAAATGGAAGGAAATTCACCTGGTGCTGTCAGACCTGTCAATACAAAGATTCCTAATAGCTGAAAAGCAGTTAACAAGCCATTTCCAAAAGTGATCAGAAAAGGAAGTATGTGAACTTAGTGTCCTTTCAAAGGCGCTGACTGTGGTTTGAGCAAGATGGCTCTTCCCCCGTCTCCCAGAGCTCTAACCCCCCCAGAGACCACTATCTTGCAGTCTCCTCATGAGGAGCAGCTGTCTGGAGCACCTGTAGGTGATCTCAATTCCTCTCCTTGTCCAGAGATGTTCAGAGAGCCAGCCTTCTCACAGGATCTTCATTCGTTGCCGCAGTCGCTGGCTCCACTTTCCATGAAGCCGTCTTCAGTCTGCCATGTCTTCCTCTGGAAGTTAAATAAACAAACAAACAAATTTCAGAGGGACTACTATGCTGCCTGTACATAAAAAAACCCAGCCAAGTTTCACTTGCACCATTGTGGCTGCCATCTTGACTTTTTTTTTTTTACCATACCCTGTGGACACCCCTGAAGGAAGGTGAAATATATGTGACAAAAAGCACAAGAATTGTAACCTCAGAGCAGATAACAATGGTGTTTTATATTAGCCTTTCTCAGTTGGAGCCCAGTAAGTCTGGGGAATTCTTGGAGTTTTAGTTCAGCTCACCTTAAACCATTGTTTCTCAACCTTGGTGAGTTTAAGGTGGATGGACTTCAGAGCTGGCTGGGGAATTCTGGGAGATGAGGTCCACCCATCTTAAACTTGCCAAGGTTGAGAAACACTGCCTTAAGCACACATGGTTGTAGATAGACAGACAGCCATGCTTGTGCATTGTGCCATGCAGTGAGTAGATTCTTATTCTTTAACATGAAGGCAAATACAGGCTGTATATAGACTTCCAAGATACGGTAATTCTTCCTCTATGGCAGAATGTGGAATGTCTTTCACTGAAGGTTTTCAGAGGAAATTACGTATTAATATAAAGGCAGGGGTGTAGAAAGCATCTCTAGAGTGAAATTGGCAGATTAGTGGGTGAGAAGGTTTCTTTTCCACCTCTCTCGCAAATGTGTCTCTGGGCAACTTTTCTCTGTGGCTTCCTCTAGACATTTTAAAGAATGTGGCCTTGCAAATTCTTCTGCATTTGTTTGATAATTACAAAGCAAACTTAAGGTCAGTTTCTCTATGACACTAGTTCCATGTGCAGAGCAAATCTGTGCCTCTCAGAAGGGAGACACAGGAGCTGTGCCAATTGAGATTATCCTCACTTTGTATGCCCAGAGATTGTAGGGCTTTTGTGGGGCTTAAAAAGCAGAGTTAATCATTTTGCCACATTTCCTTAGGAGCTGCAGTCACAGACCAAGTGTTTTCTCGTCAGTGAGAACCCCCACCTCCCGCATCCTGGGATTGCCCCCCTCCCTCCAAGAGGCAAGATGCCATCATGATTTGCCTCCATCTGCTATAGTCACACCAAAGGGTTTTGGAGATGTTAACAAATCAGCATGCCTCATTAGCATATAGATGAGTTGATCCCATGATGCAATTCTCTATGTGTGAGGGAGCTGTTTGTTGCCACTCTCACTTCCTCTTTCTCTCTTCCTCCTTCTTCACCACCTGGAGAAGGGAGGCAGCAAGCATGCTGCTCTCTCTCCCTCCATTACAGCAACATGCTTGGGCCTTGAAGAAGGATTTTTCCCATTTTCTCCATGCAGCTCTTAGCAGCTATGAGGGCTAAGAGTGCATTCAGTTTAGGGAACAGAAGAAACAAAGAATCTTCATTCTTCCACCGAAGATGGTTGTAACTGAACCAAGAATAAAATCAGTAAAACTGTTTTTACTTTTAAACCTACTTTGTCTAAGTGTGTGATTCTTTATGCTTGGGAGGGCTGAGTGTGTAAGATTAATAACCTGTATTTCTCTAACATGCTCATTAAAGCTATTTAAGATAATATTCTTTTTCTGTGCACAGCTTCTCCACTGTGTTAAGCTCTGCTCCATTCAGTGGTCCTAGCTGTCCATTAATGGCTTCAAGGGTGGCCTGGCCACACCCCTTACACAATGGCTGGGCATATTTTACTTTTTTTTTTTTTTTCTTGCCACAGAAGGAAACCATGATTAGGAAAAGATCAGGCTGGCTGCCATTTTTTGCATGCTCCCATTAGCCATCTGGGGGAACAATACCCGACAACATAGGAAGGGAAGAACTCAGTGAAGATCGTTGTCTCCAATGCTGTGAAGCTGCTGCAAAGATAAGAAAGGTGAGGCTGATACCTATGTGGAAGTATCCAAAGAAAGAGTGACTGGTGTTGTATATCATCCTAAACCATGGCTTGCTTAAGCACAATTGGCTGGTTGGTTTTGCCTAGCTTGCTAAGCTGCAAAGCACATCGATGGGACAGATGATGTATGAGATGCTTCTTTGTGTTTGCTATCATAACAAGCCAGTGTAACATAATCATTAAATTACTGGATGGGATCAGAAAAACTTCTTTGACATTGCCCCCTGCCCCAAGTGATTTTTGAAGCATTAACTATCACTCCTCCAAACTTGCATGAGGATAAAAGAAGGGGCTACTCCATGTATTCCATCTTGAGCTTCCAAAAGAAAGGCAGGATATAAATAAAACACTGAATCCTCAGGTCATATATTTTCATGCTGTAAGAAATAATTGGATTCCAAATTCTATATTGTTGTGGTGTTGCCCAATTGTATCCAAAAATTCCACCCCAGATGTAGTCAACAGATTAAACAGATTAATAGGACAGGATGAAACCTATTGAAATGCTAAGCATCAAGTGGTGATTAGGAAATGGAACTGCTGCTATCTATGATTTGCATTCAAGCATTTTGCACAGTTCATGATAAATAATTTTATCTACAAATAGAATGTCATTACCTCAATTTGAATATCCTTGGTAGTTTTGAGAATATCAGCAGGGAAGAGAGGTAAGCAGATTTCAATCTTTTTCATAGTCTCCGTCAATTCTGGACCCATTCATTAGTTTGTTTTGTCCATCTTTCATCAATCTGGGAGCTTAAAAAAAAAGCCCAAATATTCAAATTATTTTAAAATCACATTTTAGCCCCAAATGGATAATTTTATACACATTGTGATGCTGAGAGATACAGTATATTGCAAAAGTCAGAGAAAGGTACAGAACAAATTCTATGTTCTATTTCACATATTAGTCTGGAGCAGTGTTTCTCAACCTTGGCCACTTTAAAATGTGTGGACTTCAACTCCCAGAATTCCCCAGCCAGCCATGTCGACACATCTTGAAGTGGCCAAGGTTGAGAAACACTGGTCTGGAGAGTGAAAATCACTTTGGTTTGCTGTTCCAGATGGACTGATTTACATGCTAAAAGCATCCCTAGCAAGAAATCTCTAGAAGTTAAAAGTACAGACACTTTTCCTGCCTTGACCTTTTATTTATTTGTTTTATTTTATTTTATATCACTGCCCATCTCCCCCCAACAAGGACCTGAGATCTCAGACTCACCTGGACATTTAGAGACAGAACCACTTCCTTCTACCTTTCTGGTACTTGCACTCCATCCCCCACCCCATTTCTAAAAATATTCCACAAACCCCAAGCCCATGAGAACAGCACTGCTGGAACAGTGCAGAAATGCAAGACCTAGGCTGGGTTCCTGGGGAGAACAGGTTTTTGAGACAGATTTTTTTCTAAGCAGACCATGCTCCTGAAAAGTTCACAAACATGGGTTAAGCTTGGATAGAATCAGCAGCAGCCTCTCCATAAAACTGTGAGACTGAAGGATGCCAGATAGTGGAGACAACACCAGCTAGTTCAGGAATACCGAACTTGGAGGAAGAGACAATGAAGAAATTCCAAAGCTTACATTCTTCTAAGCTACCCTTTCTATGAACAAGCCAGACACAAAGGGAAACTCCACTTACTAAAAGGTTTAAAAGGTAGTCCACAGAATTTTACCTTCATCTATTGCTGAAGGATATAAGCCCAAGTATTTCAGCATATGTTGAGAGATTTTCCTCTGAAGCTATACAAAAGCATAAGGTCTTATGGGCAAGAAAAAATCAGTAGGCTTACGGCAAAATTCTACATTTCATCCCACTTTAATATTGTATGCCATAAAATTATTTACTTCCTCTACTTCATTTTCTCTCACTTATTCTTATGTGCACCCAACCAAGGATTGTAAAGTAGCAGATAAAATACACAAGTTTTACAGAGAATAGTTTTATAGGCTTAGTTAACCAGGTCAGCTTAACCGATGTACAAGTTTTATGCCTATAATTTTTATGCTGTCTTAAATGTACCTACTTTTCATTTATGCATGCCTAGATAGATATTTTGCTGTATTTTCTCTCTTTTTCTTTTGTGCTGGTGACCGACTGTAATGAAGTTTGTTCTGGTCTGAAATTCCAAGGGGGGCATGAAAATGTGCATGTTTCAGAAAATTCATCAGCTTTAAAAATTTACTAATTTTCAAACAAAGATCTCTTGTACTGAGAAGATAGATGGGTGGATAGCTTAATGAAGGGAAGGAGGGAAATGGAAAGTTGAGTGGAAAGTTCATGGGCAGGGGTGTTGCAGGGCAACTCACATTAAAAAGAGGCAGAGCTCTTGACTTTTTGACTCCTCCATGGATTCCCTTGTTCAAGGGTATACAACAGGAAAATCAGGGCTGATAGGAAAATAGGCAGTAGATGAGGATTGAAGGCCCAGTGTGTCTTTTTACACATATGCCAAATGGCAGGCAGTTTAAATAGACATTGGGTGGGGAGTCATGCAAGTTTCAAGGAATATGGGAACCTCTGAGTAGTGTTTTTCTTAGCACCCAGACTCTGATCTGTCTTGTTCATCTGGACCTCAGACTGCCCTTGGACAGCCCTCTGTGTCTGCTCCTCTGACTGTACAGGACAGTCGCTGCTATTTCTGATGTTCAGTCTGGAACCTGACTATTCTCATTGCTTTTCCTCTGTTCTGGGTTGGCCTTATTTTCCTGATCCATTGGTAGACACCTTCCCCTGCTTTTCACCCCACGTTGAATAGGACAGTCTACTGCAGACAACTGACTACAAAGCTTTCTTAACAAAAACTTATGGAATTAATGGAAGATGATTCTTGCTATGGCTGAAGATGGGATGCAATAAACTAAGGTCTAGGGGAAAATGGGAGTATTATATGGTAATATGGTAAGACTGACTGAAATGAGAACTAAGCACAATGCAACTGGGCAACACCAGATTAGGGAAGGAACTTCCTCTGGGCAACAAATGCATGCCTAGAACTCCGTATTATTATGTGTTTCTCAACCTTGTCAGCTTTAAGAAGTGTGGACTTCAATTCCCAGAATTCCCCAGTCAGCATGGCTGGTTGGGGAATTCTGGGAGTTGAAGCCCACACATCTTAAAGTTGCCAAGGTTGAGAAACACTGTATTATTAGGTTTCTTGTGAGGGTGGTTTTCTTGCAGAGTTGTTTTTCCTAGACAAATAACAGAAACCATAATCTGCACTCTCAGGTTTAAGAGGGATAAATAGTATAATAAATACTTGCTGTAAATCCAGTAATGTTATAAACGCAATTCTTTGATGAGATATCATGGTAAGGCAGAAGAGCTCTTTCCACCTAGCACAATGCAAAGAAGCAGCCTAATGTCAATTTCATTATATCTAGCCAGGCATTTACCAAGTGTTTAAGCTGAATTTGATTTTATCTATGTAAAAGAAATCATTTTGCTTTTGGAAAGAAGGCCTGCGTACTATCTCCAAAACCCTGCCTATGCTGATAAGCTGAAAAGGAACTAAATATTTCTGTCCTGGGTAACTAAGCTATCTGCCAAATCTATAACATGTAAAGGATCATTCATACTTCCTTCTCATTGCTTAGTAGGTGTAGGACGGTAATATGCTGCGGAACATATCCATAGTATTTTATAACAGATCCGGTCTGTTATCAACCGCAAAGCTCTGCCTATGTTGCCCTTGGCACAACAAATTGAAGTAGAAGAGTGAAATACTGGGAAACAGTATGAGAATGTTGTTTCAGGCTTAATGCAACGGAAGTAGCTGAGATTATAGGAATTAAAAAGATGGTGCAGCATGACACTGTCTTCAGTTCTTGAGTTTATATTGTCAAATCATTCCACCTGCTGAAGAATAAACACAGCTACCCAGGGTCAGTTAATACTATAGATCACATTTCTATCCCTCCCTTTCTTGAAGTAGTTCAGAACAGCGCATTTGTCCTTAAAACAACCCTGTGGAGCAGATATGGCTAGAAAGGAAGATCAGTTAGTTCTGTGGCTGATAATGGATTTCAGCTTCCTTGCTCCTAGTTAATTTTAGCAATCTGTCCATTGTTTGACTCATGTTTTCTCTTAGGCTGGTCCAGAGGCATATGGTGTAGAGCAAGTGGACCAGAGGGAGGTTAGTTACTCTAATGCAGTTTAGTTTGAACTAAGCTATACAGCCTAAACAGCCTCGTGTGGCGCAGAGTGGTAGGTGGCAGTATTGCAACCGAAACTCTCCCTACTACCCGAGTTCAATCCCAGCAGAAGCTGGATTCCCAGGTAGCTGGCTCAGGTCGACTCAGCCTTCCATCCTTCCGAAGTCGGTAAAATGAGTACCCAGCTGGCTGGGGAAGGTGACGGCTGGGGAAGGCAATGGCAAACCACCCCGCTATAGTCTGCTAAGAAAACGTTGCGAAAGCAGCCTCCCCACAAAGGTTAGACATGACTCGGTGATTGCACAGGGGACCTTTCACCTTTCATACAGCCTAAAGAAGAGGTACGTTCTCTCTTACTAGAGATCTTCAAAGCAGAGATTGGGCCATACCTGTTGGGGATGAGCTAGCTCAGTATTGCACATATGTTAGACCTGATGGCCTCCAAAAACCTCAGAGAATGTTAAAATCTTGTTTGCATTTACTCAGGAATAAACCCTGTGTAACTAGGATGGGAGCCTCTTTCTGTCTCAGTATGCATGCCTGGGTTTATGCATATTTGCAGGAGAATTTGAAGAATAAATTGGATACGCATTTCAATGAATGTATGTTTTACCTTTGCATTAAACTCTGATCTAAAATAAACCTTTGTTAATTCTCACACAAAGGCTTGAAGGGAAGCCCAGAATTATTCATGGAGGAATGAATTATCCTGCTCTGAAAAAAGGGAGGAGTCTTACCCTCCCTTTTTTTTTTCAAAGCACGATAATCTATTCTTTCATGAATAATTTGGAGCATCCCTTCAAGCCTTCGTGTATTCTTGAGGTGTATTCTTAAGTACACTAAATGAGTGGTAATTAACAGTTGTTGATCAGTGGTCTCTAGTATTTTTAGTAGTTTTTTGTCTGAGAGTAAAGGATAGGTGACTAAAATAGTATGGTGAATAAACTAGCTTTATACTTTGGTAGAACACACACTGTCCAAAAGATATCCACAACAATACATTTGGAACCTGAAACTAAAGCACCTTCTGTCTGAATTCTACTTTTGTCAAAGTACAACATGTGTACAAGGATGCAATGTTCCATTGTATGAAAGCTAATACCTGTGATAAATTAGTCACTGATGGAACATATGCCTTGCCATATGTTCCTAGTAGCAGGCCATTTTCACATAATAGTTATAGTGGAATAGAACTACCAGCAAGAACTGCCTGCAAGAAATCCAGATGACCACTGGATGGAAGTAAAAAATACAGAAAACGACCACTCTTTCCTGTCATCTAGTGGTCATCCAGATTTTCACAGCCCTTGCCTGATAGCCCTATTCTGAAATAATGTTTTATATTGCATAACAATGGAAAACAGATGCTTACTAATGTGACATATTGATTACAGATTCTGAAAAATTGCATGTACTTAAGTTTACCACCTATAAAACCAATTAGAGACATATATTGTGACATATATTAATCGATACACCTATCGAATAATAGGTATCTCGCCTTTTTTCCATTTTGGACTTCTTATCTGGGCATTGACTGTACCCAAGCCTATTGACTTGAGCAGTATGTCTGCAGTGACATCTGGAACTTTTTGTGATTCTTTTTGAGCATAACGTGACTCAATTTGACAATCAGCGCACTAGGCAAAAAACCCAGTAAAGATCATCCATGATTTCATTGTGGTTGAGTGGGCTGAAATCTGGTTGGGCATGGGGGCAGATTCTCCCCTCTCTGAAATGTACCCTTCTGAGTTTGGGGAGTCTTTGGTAGCCTTTAGGGCCACTGCCCCAGACATAACCAGATTACAGACTCTCCTTATGAGGTTGGCCCTGTTTAGGGTGACCAGATCCCTTCTGGGATGGAGGGGCCTGGGGAGCCTGGGGGCCCCTTGTTGGAACACTGTAAGGAATATTCTAGGCATCTGTCAGATAAAGTCACCTGACTTTACTCAGAGTTGGACCCAGCTGAGCAGGACCTATGGAAATGACAGGGCTCTGTTATCTGGGAAGAGTTTGAGCTAGTTACAATACTTCTGAGGAAGTGGACAGGGTCCTTGGGATTGTGCCTTCTGCTATATGTGAACTGCACTTATGCCCTTCCTGATTGGTTAGGTGGCATGAGGTTGGGTCCAGGTTAATGCCTCATTGCAGGAAGAGGTGGTGGTGCCTGTCTTAAAGGAGGCAGTGGTACATCCCCTTCTCAAGGGCCAATCATTGGACCCAACCATATTAGACAATTTTCTTGTGGTCTTCAACGTCCCCTTTTTAGAGAAGGTTCTTGAGCAGGTGGTAGGCACTCAGCTTCAGAGAATTATCTAGACCCATTTTAGTCAGGGTTCAATCAGGGTGCTGGGTTACAGCACTGAGTGTTGATTGTGCTTGTGGATGACCTGTGGAGGGCTCAGGACAGGAGTAGTGCATCCGTCCTGGCCCTCTTGGATGTCTCAGTGGCATTTGATACCATTGACCAAGGTATCCTTCTGGACTGGCTCCAGTGGTTGGGAGTGGAGGGCACTGTTTTAGAGTGGATCTCCTGCTTTCTCTGCTTCAGGTTCCAATTACAGTTAGCGGGGAGGGAGAGGTCTAGCCCTAGCCTGTGCAAGTGGGGTGTCTCAGGGCTTGGGTCTTTCACCCCTCCTCTTCAACATCTACACAAGGTTGCTGGGAGAGGTCATCTGATGGCATGGAGTGTGGTATCATCAGTATGCTGCTGATACCCAGTTATACATCTCCATCCCTGGCTGACTGACATTATCCCAGTGTTGGCCCAGTGCCTGGAGGCTGTAAGGCTGTGGATGGGGAAGGATCGGCTTTGACTCAATCCATAGTGGTTCTGGGGTTTGGTCTCCTTGGGTATGGTGAGGTATCATCTCTGGCTCTTGCTGGGGTTGCATTCCCCTAGACAGAGGAGCAGGTGGTAGCCAAGCCTAGGGGGACCTTTGCACAGATTCATCTTGTGCACCAATTGTACTCATTCCTGGACCAGGAAGCCTTGCTTATGGTCACTCACACCCCAGTCACTTTCTGTTGGATTACTACAATGTTCTACATGGGGCTGCCCTTGAAAACTATCTGGAAATTACAGCTGGTCTAAAATACAGCCGCACATGCGGTTTTGGGTGCCCTATGGTTTGCCCATGTTACACTGCTGCTGCCCAAGTTGCACTGACTTCCAGTTTCTTTCCAGGTGCAATTCAAGGTGCTAGTTATCATCTGCAAAGTCCGGAATGGGATGGGGCCAGGTGATTTGCAGGACCGCATCTCTCTGACATTATCTGCCCACTCCACCAGGTCCGATTGGATGGGGGCACTCCAGGTCTCTTCCCTCAAACGTTGCCATCCAGCGGGACCTAGGCAGCATGTCTTTTTGATGACGACCCCTGCCTTTTGGAACACCCTTCCACACGCAAGTACAGAAAGTCCTGGGGGTGGATGGTGCAGCTCAGTGCAAGTGCAGGAAGGCTGGAAGGGTGGACAGCACAGCACGGCATGAGTGCAGGAAGGGGGGGTATGGAAGCTGTTCCATATATTTTTATATAAAGTCATCTAGAAATTTAGCATTCTGGGGAGGTTCTAGCTGATATTTCTCTTTCTCTCTCAATCAATCAAATGGAAAATTCAGCTCTTCAGGTGGAGGGAGATAGAAACAATCTATGCAATTCTTGATGAAGGACATCAGTAACTTCCAATACTGCTGTGGCTCAAGGATGGTTGCAATGGATGTTACATCCAAAAAATAAAACTTTCCAATAGGCATACATCTGTTTTCTTTGCAATTTTTCTGCACAATGGAAGAGGAATGGCTCAGCTTTAAAACATGTTCAATTCCAGTTACAGTTAAGCATCATCTTCAGTGGAGAAACCTCAAATCATAGCACTGGAAGTGACCTCTAAGATCATCCAGTCCAAACTGCTGCTTGGTGCATAGCCTACTAACAATACTCTTCATAACATGATTATTATAGAAAAGTGAAGATTGACTTCATTCTGCAGGACTCTCTCTCATGCAGCAATGCGAAATTCAATTGTACATGTCTCTAGTAGAGCGTAGGAGATACACATTCAACAAAACTTACCTTGACAGTTTAAATATTTGATTTATAGTGGATGTTCGCGGGGAATAACATTATTTCAGAATGTTTCTGCTTATAATGATGTAGGTTTCTTTGCTTATTTTTTAAAAATGAAATGCTTCATTGCAGACCCAATTCCTTTCTGTGATATCATGAGCCACTGAAACAATAAAGGCACAGCATTGCTCTCCCTACTTAGTTTACCATCAATAGTTAACCCCCTCCTCCCTGAAACTCAAAATTTCAGATGCAAAACAGACTTATAAAACTATGTATTTATTTTAAAAGAGTTTATCCTATTTATTCCAGTGTTTCTCAACCTTGGCAACTTTAAGATGTGTGGACTTCAACTCCTAGAATTTCCCAGCCAGCATGAAATCCACACATCTTAAAGTTGCCAAGGTTGAGAAACACTGATTTATTTGATTTAAAATGGCTCTTGAGACAAAATTTACAATATAATAAAAAGATAGTTAAATTAAAATGATGTACAGTATATACTCGCATATAAATCCATCCTCCTATAAGTTAACCCTAGATTTTTAAACCAAAATACCATGAAAAATGTGCCACCTGCAGATAAGCTGACCCACATTTTTCATGGTACTTTGGTTAAAAATTTGAGGGTCTGCTTATCTGTGGATGGGCTTATATACAAGCATATATGGGAAATACGAGTACCTTAAAAAAGTATTGCCATATATACTCGCATATAAGCCCATCCGCAGATAAGCCAAACCCAATTTTCAGGGTGCATTTTAGCACCTAAAATTCTTGGCTTATCCACAGATATATATGGTAGTATCAATTAAATCAGAAATACTAATGACAACTAAATACAACTGAAACATCTAAACTTGGCAAGTTTCAGACAACCAGTTGCTTGTACCGCAAGAGGAGGTCAGATTAACGTAGTGTCACAGCATCACAATGCAAGCTTTTCAGGTGTGTTACATACACACCTAAAGGGACAGAACTTGCATCACAATGCTGCAATGCTGCTTTTATCATTGTGACTGAAATGGCAAAATCCTGCAGACACTGTTGTAAACATCCTTGGCTTTCTTAGACAAGATGTTTGAAAAGAAAGGCACCAGACCTGAGAAGTTCCTTTCCCAGTTGGGTTATCTAAAATAGGCAACAACTATTTTACAACATCTTCCAGTGACAACTCATCCATCTGCTCCCATTCCCTACCCTACTCCATGCCAGAAAGACCAGTTACAGTGTTTATTCCACCACTCCCCCTTTCCACACTTAAGTATAAGGTGACGGGATACTCTTTTGCAACCCAGTAAAAATGAGATTACTTCAAGCTGCACCACACACAGGCCTCCCATCACAAGATCCCTCTGCAGGAAATAGTACAGGTGGAGGGCATACAGTGTTCAGGCTGCCTGGAGCAGGTATGCAGAGTCAGCGCCAAGACCCAGGGTGACCTCCCTCAGAAAGGAGCCCAGGAAGAACTGAAAACAACAACAGCAGCAGCAGCAACAACGGATTTGCACAAACTGGGCCAAACTGGCCAGATATTACCCTTCTCCTGGTCAGTGTAATCACCAGCTCATTCTCAGAAACCAGAAGTAGGTGCAGTTGAGCTTCTTCTGACTCAAAGGAGGAGCATGTAGGAAGAGGGAAAGAGCATTTCTTCAAATGTGCCATGTATTTTCCATGCAACAGCAATTATTTACACTCAGGTTTATTTGCTTGATTGCTTGCTTGCTTAGCCAATGACCAAACATCCATAACTTGCCCTAAAAATCTGAGTAATTTATTTTCCTTTTTGCATGGAACGGGAAGTGAGGGGACTTTTATTTTTCCTTGACCTACTGTAGCTTGGGGTTGGTCACTGAGAAGATGGCATTGCACTCTTATATTACTAAGATGAAGGGAGAGCATTCTTTGGCTCAGGGCGCTTCCTGCCTGTTGCTTGGATTCCAAGGTCTCTAGGAGCACAGCTGATCACATATCACATGGGCTTCAAAATAGCTTGGAGAGGTTGGAGATGGAAACCGTAATGTCCGGAAATGCCTTTAAATATTTACCTGTGTTAACTCTACCTCAGAGCTTAGGATTAGGGTGCTTTCCACTTCAAAATGATATTTAAGGACTGTTCTTTTTTCTTCGTTTCATTTTGTTTTAGTGTATCTTGGTGATATGCTTACATTTTGTATTTTTCTAAAATAAAGATTAATTAAATAGAAAAAAATGATGCAAAACCACCCTGCTAAGTTTTGTGAATTGTGGAAACTGCACTAGAGAGGTTCTGGAGTCTCTGTGACAAATCTAACTGGTTTCACATGATGGAGAAGGAAGGAAGCCCTTCCATATAACCAGCACTAAAAGCCCAGAGTAAAATTCAGTATCGTCTGCTTGTGGTGAAAGGCTGCCCTTCTGCTGCTTACTCATAATTCGGAGCAAATGATCAACCCTCTATTTAATGCATATTTTCATTAGATGGTAAGCCTCAACCGAACAGACCAGATTCTGTCAACTGTGCCAACATGCTGGAAAAATTGAGACACATTGTGGTAACTGAAGTTAAATGAATTGAGCACCAGTGAAAAGTATCATGCTACAGGCTTTGTAGTTTAGCGACAGAGAATGATAAGCACAAAAAGAAGGCAGACATCCTTCAGGGCAAGGGGAGCGTGGGCAGCAGCTCCCCTCTTCTGATCAAAGGCATTTGCAGCTTGGAGCATTTTACACATTGCATTGCTAACTGTCCACAGTATCACTGCCCATGTCAAGCCTTTTCTCTCTCCTCACTATGAATAACAATTCCCACCCTTCTGGATGTGAACATGAAAGAGAGTGAAGGATAGTTTCTTGCTCTATGCTATTCAGCTACTCTGATTATCTCTCCCTGGGAAAGGCAAAAAGGAATTGTTCCTGACTTATTCCTGATTTTCTGAGAACCATCCATTCTGCTTTGGCTACTAAGAAAGCCAAAATGTATGGATACTGGAACATTATATAGGTAGTCCTTGCTTAATGACCATTCGTTTAGTGATGGTTTGGACTTACGATGGTACTAAAAAACGACTTACGACCAGTCCTCACACTTACTACTGTTGCAGCATCCCCACGGTCACATGATCACGATTTGGGCACTTGACAACCAGTTCGCATTTATGACCATCGCAGCATCCCATGGTCACATGATCCCCATTTTCAACCTTCCCGGGAAGCTTCTGGCAAGCAAAATCAATGGGAAACAGCATGATTTGTTTAACAACCACATGGTTTGCTTAACGTCCATGGTGATCCACTTAACAACCGCTGCAAAAAAGGTCATAAAATTGGGTCAGATTTGCTTAATGACCACTTTGCTTAGCAAGTGAAATTCCAGTCCCAGTCGTGGTCCTTAAGCGAGGACTACCTGTATAGCAACAGATGCATAACTGTATAACCCAGGCATTTTCAAATACCTATTTGTTTCCTGTCACATTTTACCTGTGGGCTTGGATCTTCGTGTTGTTCACCAAGATCAATGGGCAACTAATAATACCAAAATCATTCCCAGGATTAACTTTGAACTGATTAATTTTACAGCCTGGAAAGAAAAAGGTCGTATCATTTCTGGTCAATGACCACAGGAAAGTTTAAAGGAATCAATCCATTGGATCACTTCAAAAGCTGGACTGTGCCTTCCTCCTTGCCATGCACACAAAAAAAAGCCCTGCGTGTATAAAACATTATATGAATACGTGGCATCTGAGGTAAGGGCGGCAGATCCATGCTTATGTCTGCTTTCCATCAGCATGAAAACTTTTATTCTAGCCATAGAGACTTCTGCTTGCCAAGGTTTGCTGCTTCTTATTTGTCTGGTGGAATTAGATGGCAGAAGGAACTCAGCTGCTTGTGAGGAAGCTCTAAATTTTTCAGTATTCCAAAACACAGGTTGAATGAAGCACATCCATACAAACAATGAATGTGATGATCTTCTTCTGTACCTAACCCAGACAAATTTCCCATGCTGATGGCTGCAGAGCAAGCTAACATCTTCATGTGGCATGCAAAGGGATCCTCTCCAAAAACTAGGTGGATCAGGACAAAAGTTAAATTTAATTCATTGTAAGTCTCCTTGAGTGCCCTCTGGGTAGGGTGGCGGTACACAAACCCAACAATAATAGGCAGGCCAAACCCTGTCCTCTACTTTTTTATGCAATTCTTCATTGCCTAGCAAAGAGGCATTATCTTTTACAGGCTGGAAGAACAGCAAATCTAGCTGAACTTTCCTTGAAGTTCTTCCCTCCCTGGAAAAAGAGTAAAAAATTATATATTTTATACAGCTACAGAATGTATCAGTCAGGAATCAGCCAGTTTGGCGAGGCTATAATAGCAAAACTGATCACTTAGTATATGGCTGTGAAATCAGGGCAGAAATTGATTTAGACTGAGTCTAATACTATAAGATGTACGAAAGGGCCAATGGACCTCAGTATCTGGAGCTTTCAGTCTGCTCCTAACTAGCCTGTTCTCACAGTGTTGGAAGAATCTCAGAGCTGAGTCAATTTGTTAGTAGCCCTGCTGCAATTATGTAAAATTGCAGTAAAGCTAGTCATTTTTTTAAAGTACTGAAATCTGCAGAACGTCTGGGCAATCCATGCCCTCTATGGTAGGAACTCTTACCCATTTTCCAGTGTTTGTCTACATTTTTTATAGTTTGTGTGGAATCAGTGGTGGTACGCAAGTGTCCTTTCTCTGCAAGTGAGGACATTTTTACCCCAGTTCCGCCACTCTAGCAACTTGCCTAAAACATTTCTTAGCCTTTAGCTAAAACATGAGTCAAGAGTTTCTGTCTTAAAATTATTTTACTGGCTACTACAAAGCTTGAGTTTCTCCTAGAGAGGAAAATAATCTTTATTCAGCAATCCTTCTTCAGTCAAATGCATGTCAGGAAAGGAAGAATGTGGGTTAATTTGTCAAGTGGAGATGCTTGATTTTTAGCTGCTACCGGGCACAGTTTGAGTTAACACATCATATTAAGCCATACTGTATATTGGTGGTTTTTGCATGGTATAAAGCTAGCTTTTATGGTTTGTAACCTTGAGTTTATGACCTAGTATTACATATGAACCAGATCACTACAGCATACTCAATAAACCATGGCTTAGTGCAATGTATGAACCCAACCAGTTTGTGAGTGTGCCCACAGAAATCATAGAAGTCTTCCATTCTAAATTATACATCTAGTAAAATGAGCCCATCCCTATGCAAAGTTAAATATTTCCAGATCCTTTGAAACTATTTACCTGTTCACAATAGAGAACTCTTTCCCCCTCCCCCCAAATTCTGCATATCAGAGAGAGCAGTGAAGCAAAGAATGTACATCACAAAGTACTTGTGGTTTATTCATCATCTCAGCTGTCTCTTAGCGTTCATTATTTATGATTGCATTTCACAGTGCATCTTTTGAACATACCACAGGATCTTTTTGTAAAAATCATTGCACAAAGCATAGGAAGCTACTTCCCCACAGGCCTTGGTTTGCTGAGGAAGAGAAAGGGAAATGTAAAGTTAGAGTTAACCTTAGAGGAGATTACCACTGTAAGAATTAATTGGTGCAAGCAGAAATGTAAATAACTGATTTCCTTCTGATTATGTGACAAAAGGCGTATCTTGGCACAGAATTTCATGGGCAATAAATAAACCAGAACATAAAAGTGGCACTACAACAAGTCAACTCCATCTGAAACTTAATAGTTTATAGTTCTAAGAATCACAAAATTATAATTACAAAATTATATTAAACAATTTTAATATGAGAGAAGGAAAGTAGTCTTAAATACACGAGAAGCGCATAATTGTGCTTAGGTAATTTGACTGAATTAGTGGCAAAACACATTTCATTATTCTGGCCACATTCTCTTATTTGTATTTGCCAATCAAAGACTAAATGTGGCTCTTAGCTCCAAAAAATGATGTACTCCAAAATAGGGTGTTTTGACTCCAAAAATTATGTGGACCGTTGTAACACTAAACTACCAGATCTGGGCTGCAAAAAGGTGGAGGCCCACTAGATGGCAGCAATGAGATACAAGATCATCTAGACAATAGGAGGGCATACTAGTGGTCATATGATTTTTGCAGCATAGTCTTATGCTCACCTAGCATAAAATTAATCCCCCCAAAATTAATCATCCGGTCTGAAATTCAATTGATCCTGCACATATACATTCCTCATGCTGTTTTCTTGGGGATAAGTAGCTTTACATGAAGAACATTACTGTAATGAAGTAACAAAAATAAGCCAAAGAAACTAAAGGCGTGGGTTAAGAAGAGGAAATATAACTGAACCTGCTTTACACCAGCACCATTCACTATGCTCTCCATGCTTTTCCATCTTTGCAAACCATCCACCACATCCATATATCACTTCATACATTACTTCTCACTTTTTTCTTTGAGGATCCCATCATCACCATCCAAGGACATCTTTCTTGGTTTTTTCCTCTTGACCCACTCTTCCTTCACACATTTGTTTTGCGATTTGATCTTTATTCATTCACTCTACATGACCAAACCATCACAAACTACTTTTTTGTATTGATTGCTCACTTTCTGATTGCTCATTTTTGTATTCAATCCATATCCATTCAGCACCTATTCATTCTTGAACTTATTTTATTCATTTTTATTTTACCATGTATACATCTAAGTATCCCAATCCTACTCTATTCAACTTTCTTTGATATTTCGTCTGACATACCCAACTCTCCATATAACAGTGTAGACAGAAGTATGCAGTTATTTTTGCTTCTTTCAAAACCATTTTTCCTCACAACATATTGTGTCCTACTTTCTACCTTTCTCCAGCATTTGTGTATCTTAAAATTTCTCCATCCCTTCTGTCATCTTTAGTAAACAGCATCTAGATCAATTTTTGTTCCATGATTGTATGCCAGAAGATAGCAAGAAAACTGATTTGCCAAATAACCCAATAACAATAATGAGCCATTGGATTGATAGCTACAGAATAAGTAAAGCTGTATTCATCTCTTCATCTCCATACTAAGCAGTATTTCAAAAAATGATTTTTTTCCTTTTTTAGTGGTTTCCAAAAAGTAGGGAAGAATTAATTGAGAAGGCTATAGTTTGATAACTAGATGTGTTATTACGTGGTTCCATGACTGCACATTAGTAAATGGTTGCATGACTGCAAATGAAGGCAAGGAAGAACTATAGCCCGGTGGTAAAATGTAAGTTTTGCAGTTGTTTCAATCTCTGGCATGTCTAGTTCAAAGGACTCAGGGGCAATATTATGATCAACTAAAACTACACAAAAGAGCTTGTGAATCTTTGAATTCTTTAGAATATATCATCAGGCAAGATTTTAGAAATGTCAGGAAGTGGGAAAGAAAACAATACAAAAATGAATTTGGTGTTGTAGCTATTTGCTCTCTGGCTCAGATTCGTTCTAAAGTTGGTGTTGACAAACTGAATGCATTTGCTGGCATTAGATGCAATTGTTCTCAGGATTCACCTACTGTGGGGCCAGGGAAATGATGATTTCCCCTAGCTTTGAAGACATAAAACCTAGCAGCTTCCAATTTTTTTCTTACCAGTAGCTAAGCTCACCAGCTTTTGACTTGGCAGAGGGTAGAAAGAGGGAAATGTTAACAGTCCTTGCAGTCACAGAGCTAAAGAGTAATTCTGGCATGCAGGCTCTTCTCTTGGCAGAGATTCAACAACAACAACAACAACAACAATAAACTTTATTGCTTAGTCATCTGACAATATCAATCTCTCTCTCTCTCTCTCTCTCTCTCTCTAATACAGAGAAAACAGTAGGAAATATTCATGATAAATTGTCACCCCTACAATTAACCCAAATCTTTTCTAGGTGGTCTCTTCTCTTCGAAATGGCCTTTAATATAAAAATTGCAGTCTTGCTAGTGATATGCAGGTTCATTCCCTGCAGAGATTCAACAGAGACAAATTAGGTTGTGATTTTAATAGTGGAGGACACTGAACCCTCAAAACACACAGTTGCTATTTCAATCACAGAAAATTCTCTCCTTCTGTAGGCAGACTCCCCATCCTGAACTGTTGATGCATTTTCTAGTGCACATGAAAAATATTGGATCAGTGTTTTTCAATCTTGGCAACCTCAAGATGTCTGGACTTCAACTCCCAGAAATCCCCAGCCAGCATAAAGTCCACACATCTTAAAGTTGCCAAGATTGAAAAATACCTCACTATTGTACATACTGCTTTTTATGTGCTTAGATCAAGGAATCAATTGGCTGGAGAGAGGGAAGATTTCTCTAAGTCAGCGGCCTGGATAGCCACTGCTAGAGTAAATAATAAAACAGAGCTAAGTAAGTGATCTGATTTACATTTCAAGATTAACACAGGGAGCTTGCATTAGGGGATCAAGTTAAAAGTACTGAAACATTAAAGCAGCGCTTTGAATCCACCTTGCAAGTGTTGGGTTTAGGGTTAGGATCACTCTGTTCTCATTCTTGAGAAACTTTTCCTTGCTTCCTTCTTCTGCCACCTGCTGGAATGACACCTATCCTGCACTTCCTTTTCTTTAAAACAGAGTTTCTCAACCTTGGCAACTTCAAGATGTGCGGACTTCAACTCTCAGAATTCCCCAGCCAGCCATCCTGGCTGGGGAATTCTGGGAGTTGAAGTCACACGTCTTCAAGCTGCCATAGTTGAGAAACACTGCTTTAAATAAATGAATCCCTGTACTTTACTGAGCAGAAAAAAAAAATCTGTTGTTGATCCTTCTGAAAAAAGAAAAAAACATGGACATCAGGTTAGAGCTGATACCCTTTAGCATTTGGGCATTATAATGCACGTATGCTTTTATCAGAAAAAGTGGGGAAGGGGGAAGAGACACACCAAGCAAATAGTTACGGTAGTCAACATCATGACTATTTGCTTGGTGTGTCTCTTCCCCTTTCCCCACTTTTTCTGATAAAAGCATACGTGCATTATAATGCCCAAATGCTAAAGGGTATCAGCTCTAACCTTTAGTTCCATGACAAATGGAACTGCTTTTTTCAATTTTCCCCAAATGATGGCCTCATAAACCAGTTAAGTTCATTACTCCAGAAGACAGTGTTCTCTGGCTTCTGTTTGATTAATATCAGACTCCTGTTTCTCCCCTCTAAAACCATTGGGCTGCTAGAGGGGAGAAGCTGATTCTGCAAAATGGTATGTGAAAGCCTCCATTGCTATAATCTGGTGTTCAATAACCATTTACTTCAGCTCCACCACTCTCACCAAAATAAAACTGCTGTTCAAGTTATTGAATGCATCTGCTTTCCTATATTGCAAAACTAGGCAATCTGACAATGACGCCCCTGTCAGAGGTGACTTCACTTTTTTGATCCTCTCCACCCTGTCAGATACTCATGCCTCCCACAATCCTTAAAGACTGACCATAATATCTGGGGTTTAGGAAAACTATGGTTCAACCCAACTCAAGGATACCAGATTAGCCCTCCTGTACTGCCACCATGAGAGCCAGTTTGGTGTAGTGTTTAAGGCATCAGGCTAGGAACCAGGAGACCATGAGTTCTAGCTCTACCTCAGGCATGAAAGCCTGCTGGGTGACTTTGGGCCAGCCACTCTCTCTCAGGCCTAGGATGGAGGCAATGGCAAACCACTTCTGAAAAAACCTTGCCAAGAAAACTGCAGGGACTTGTCCAGGCAGTCTCTGAGAATCGGACATGTTTCAATGGATTTTTTTTAAAAAAAACCCTGCCACAATAGCATTAGACCTTATCACCTTCACCGACTCCTACAGTTGGTGATTAGCAGAATGACTTTTTTTCATTTAAGAAGAGCCTGACTGGTCTTCAGTCATATATTTCAGGAATTATGGAAAAAGCTCTGTGTCCTCCAACACGTTTAATTACACCTGATGTATTTTTGTAATACTTTCATTTTATTATATAACATCACCTATCTTTGAGTTACTTTACGCTTTTTTGAATTATTTGTATTTATACATATCCATATTTTTGTTTCTAATTTGCATGGTAAGCCTCCCTAAATTATAGCTCATGAAGCAGTGCCTATAAATGTTCTGCACAAAATTAATACAAAAACTCTAGACAGTCTCAACCTTCTCTTGCTCTTGGTCTGGATTAAGCAGATGGCGCTGCGGGTTAAACCGCTGAGCTGTCGATCGGAAGGTCGGCGGTTCGAAACCGCGCGGCGGGGTGAGCTCCCGTTGTTAATCCCAGCTCCTGCACACCAAGCAGTTCGAAAACATGCAAATGTGAGTAGATTAATTGGTACCGCTTCGGCGGGAAGGTAACGGCGTTCCGTGAGTCATGCTGGCCACATGACCCGGAAGTGTCCTATGGACAACGCCGGCTCCAAGGCTTAGAAACGGAGATGAGCACCGCCCCCTAGAGTCGGACACGACTGGACTTTACGTCAAGGGAAACCTTTACCTTTACCTTTACATATACTTAATATGAGATTGATTTAGGAGACAACCGCTAATTCCTTGGCTACTTCTAGATGATCCTCAAAACCAGAATGGAAAGATGTGTTGAGATTTGAGCTTGCACTATTTGCTCACTGCACAAAGACAGACTTTTTTCTTATAAAGGGAGAAGCAGACCTGCCTCCAACGATCTTCTCTCTTTACAGCCAGGTTGCACCCTTAGAAGCAACAGAACTTTGAACTCTCCATCCAGGAAGCAATTTGACTACATACCTACCCCTTTATGAAAGGGGTTATTAAAAATATTTATTTTGATTAATTAAATTTCCTTTCAATTAACAGGCACTTTGATAGAGACATAATACTGGGGATGCAATTTTCTCTCTTCTCACCAGGACTGTGATCAGAAAAATGCCTTGATCTGTTTGGGAAAACTATTAAGACTAAGTCTTCTTCAAGTCAAGATCGTCTGCTCGATTCAGAGACCTATCCACAAAGTTTTCTTGCTTTCTTCAGGGATGTTTGTTTGACTTGCTAGCCTAGCCTACGGCTCTGTGACTTCCTGATGGTGTTCAGTCCAAATATTGAACAGGTCCAGTCCTGCTTTGCTTTTCAAGGTCAGCCAGTCAGCAAGTGCTTTCAGAAAGGCTCTAGTTTATAAGTTCAGCTTATGCATGCTGATGCCTTTACCACTGGTCTATCATAAATGGGTATAATAATTACTGTATATTTCCCCTGAAAAAATAGTTCATGCAATAAAATCCCAACACATTAATAATAAAGGTGTGTTCTTTGCAGTACCCTAAAGATTATTCAGTCCCACTTCCTGCTCACTTCTGCAGTATTTCCTGCAAGCAAATGTCCACCTAACTCCAGTGAGTCTACTTCCAATTGTCTTGATCTTCTTAATCTGTAGCCAAATTCTGCTATTCTCTGCTCCATTGCTAAAACAGGGAATTCTCCTCCACCTTCGCCATAACAGCTTTTCAGATATTTGAGTATGTTTCCTCCTTTCCAATATATTTCACTTCTCTAAGTTAAACATGCTTAGTTCTTTTGTGGCTCCTCATACAGCAGCACTCAATTTCCAGTCACCCCGCCACACTGATTATTTTGTACAGCCATAATTGCTCTGTCTGGTATAGCACAGGGTATGAATACATTCATAGGGGTTTCTAAGCCATTATGGCTTAGTCAAGAAACCAGTTTCCAAATTGTGGCTTTGTGCAATGTGTTAATCCAGGAATTGTCATTCTTAATATTTGGAACCCTGAGCTGAACAGTAAACTTCAAATCTAGCCTGAGGCATAATATAGCAAAACCTCCTATTATTTCAGTGACCTATGATTTGTATTTGTCAATGCAGGCAAGTCTGTATTATTATTTTAAGAACCAGCCATATCACACTGTGGTTCATATGTGGCTGTGCTCCACTGGACCACCATCCTTTCAAGCCAGACACCCTCCCCCCACTTTTTTTCTTTTGGCTTGGTTGGTTGGCCTCCTTTTTTAAATGCAAAATTCTCTATTTCCTCTTTTGAATTTCGTGTTGTTTCGCCTTGTCCAGACCCTGAATCTTGATTCAATCATCTATTATGTCAATTACCCCTTCCAGCTTTGTGACATTTGTAAATTTGATTAAAATTTCCTGTGCACCCTCACCCAGTTTATTAAAATGTTAAACATATTGGGAATTCCCTTTAAGCTACTGTTAATTTAGAAGTAATAAATATGGCTGCTTAAGCAGCTGTTGGACCACTAAGTTATAATTTTCAGCCCTCATTTAACCATCTTGAGGGACCACCTTAGCTCCTTTCAGACAATCACTTGGACCCATGAGGGCTCAAACGTGAGACAGATCCCCCTCCCATTTCCGTCTACAAGTAGAACTCTGTGCAATTGAGTCCACATAGTAAAATTATGTTGCAGGCCTTATTTGTAATTCAGAATATTAACTCATCCAGGAAAGTCCTTTGCAGACAGTTCGTTCAGATAATTAGCGCCTAAATAGCCCAGTCTTCCATTATCTGTTTTGGGGAGTATACTATCCAATTCAAAAACATTTTGTTTGGTACTTCATCCCAGCGCCCCCCCCCCCCCCACACACACACACACACAAGACATGCAGAACCTCTATCAGTTGTATTGGCTTTGCATCTTTGACAGAAAATTTTGCCCTTTTGCAAATGTAATCAGAAATCTTTTTCAACAAAGGACAGCTAGAGAGTAGAAAAGATAGGTAACTGGATGGTTTGGGATTGGGATGCAGTAATGCCTATTGAAAAAGCATAGAAATGTCTTTCTATGGAGCTTTGGTGTTTTCCCAACCATCCCCACTGTATCTCGGTACAGCAAGCTTATTGTAAGAAAAGAGTTCGTCTGAGTTGGAGGCTACTGCTTAATCTCAAGGCCTGCTATTGGATTGTATAACTCTTCCTGGTGACACTAAAAGGCAGGACCAACAGTTGTTGACCCATGTTTTCCTATTTTGGAGAATTTAATCCTGAAATTGGCAGGATTTTGCCTGGTGCATGGAGGCACAGTGCAGGGGAGGGGCTAAAATGGTAGATCCTTAAAACTGCCCATCTCCCCCGCAAAAATTACACTGCCCAAAAATCACTAAATTTTGGCAGCATGGTCTTGAGTGCTTTGGAGGCCACGTATAGCCTCCGGGATGTCCAATCATGTTTCATTAGTTTTGACTCCACATCTGATGAAACTTGTCCTGAAAGGATAATTATGCAAATCATATTTGCATCTGTCATTCCACCCCTTATAGCAGATTCTACAGAGAACCATGCTGCGTGTGGGTTTCCTAGAAGTCAATTTGAAAAACATTGATGGATAGTGTACATTTTTGGTCAACTCCAGCAGAACACTTGCCGTATCTTTGATTTACGTTAGATAACTGCTTGCTCTCTTTGTTGTTGCTGTTATTATTCATTTGACGTGTAAGCTACCTGATTGCCAGGCAACCAATAGTCAAAAAGTCATCCGCACAGAGGTGAATGCAGAACATTCATCTCAGGACATGCTTATTAAATACCAACCAGTCCAAAGTGCTTACCCCCTATTTAAATACTGTAAGGAATATTTAAAAGTCAAGAGGAAATTAATTAGAAATGTTTATTAAAACTAAAGGCACAAATCATGAACAAGGCTTGTTAAAAAAAAAAAGGCACAGACACAAACGTGCACTTCCCCCAATGTTCAGGCACCTGGAAAGTGCTGCAGGTTTTGCAACACATTTGGCCGCTCAGTTGCCAAAGGATCCTGGGTGTCTGTCCTGGAAACTTACCAAAGAAGGTGCAATCCTTAAGAACTATCACAAAATCTCAGCAACCTTTAGCCACCTCAACAGGATCCCACTTTTTCCAATAATGCTTTGATTCCACATCACTCACATAGGGCACTTTAGTTCTCTTGCTGGGGTACAGGTACAGTGTGTTCTCCTCTGCTGTGCTTTCAATTTTAATAAAAGAACTTGCCCGACTGGACTTCTCATGCTCCTCACCAGAAGAAGCCTGCTGGAAGATGAATCACATGCACTCTCGATTTATTTCTTTGATCCAATAGATTTTAAGGCTTTGAAAAACTATTTGCATTATGAGCTATATTAAGTGCTTCCCATTAGGATTAAGATACCAGAGTGTTCTGGTTCCAATCCTCCCTGGTTCTTAGATTGATAGCAGCAAAATTTTCTGCAGGTGCATATGGTCACCCATGCTCAGAGTCAAGATACTAGTTATAACAGAAAAAAAGGGGGGAGGCAGGGAGGATGGGTTTTCTTATAAAAAGCTTCTGGTGCAACAGGCATTCTTGTTCATACATTTACCTGATTCTCCAAGTAATTTTAATCACAACAGCAAGTGACCTTAGATCTTCTCTCTCAAGTGCTTGAAAATTCTTGCTAAACATCTGCAGGTCACCATTCCAATCAAAGAGCCATTACAGAATGTTCAATTCTGCTGGGCAAGGCCAATTTGCACAACTCACTCTTCTCATAGCTGCCTGTAACATGCCATGCCATGCCATTCCATTCCATTCCATCCTTAACTCAAAACTTGTCTTCAAAAAAATTTTCTACAATTGCTTTTCTGAAAATATTGAAACTTTGACCATTGGCCATTTTCTCAGCTATCAATGGTGCTGATCAATTTATCTGACAACTGGGATCTTCCAATCCACTGCTGTTTGGAGTGCTTTAAATAGAACAGCTGGAGTTCCTCAGATAGAATGAAGGTCTTCCTTCTTTCAAAGAAAATCCTGATAACTCAGCTATGAGGGTTACGCACACAGGCAGGGTAAGAAGGCATGAGATGTGAAGTATGTGACTTGAAAAATTATTGGTTAGTTTTCTGCTGCAGGTGATGCTGAAATTTAAGGCTTGAAAACATTAAACAAAATTTTAATACAGAAGTGAAAATTGAAATGCTCAGGGAAGATAGTGGCCATCTTGTCTGTTGAACTTGGGGGGAAGAACAGCTTCCTGTTTTCCACAAGGAACTTGAGAGGCCCATAGGAAGTTCTCATGCAGACATGCACACTTTTTTTCCCAATCCCAAGCAGGCAGCAGAACAGGATTGAAATCCTACCTTGTTATTTATTAAAATGTGGTTCAGCTTATTGAACCATATTGACTACTGCATTTTGCTGAAGCCTCTTCAGGGACTTTTACAGGACAAAACTTTTAGTAACAATTATGAGGTGTTTGCCATTTTACCACAGATAACTATGCAGTACTCTTTACATTCTAGGTTAACTATCAAAAAGGAAATCCATTCAAGAATTATCTAAAATATAAAGAATACAGCATGGTTTATTGCTCTGACATATCCAGGAAATGGGGTCCTGGCATCATAGCATTATTATTTTTGTTCCCAACCAATGAGGGTGGAACATCAAATAAGGACAGTATTGGAACACTCCACTAGGCAGATACCAACACAATCTTTTACGGAATCTTTCTGTTTCCTTTTTTCCTAGCAACCAGACTTTTTTTTTTCTGAAGGGGGACTAATTAACTAAGTAGCCTGCACTACATAAGCTAAAGAGACAAAATATTGGCACACCACAGCGACTTTTGTATGAGCTGCATCAGAAAGAGGTTGGCCAGAGCAGCACTTGTCTCTCCCTTGGAAAAGCAAGATGTGCACAGAATGGATATACCAAGATAAATAAATCTGTCAATGAGTCCTTTGGGACAGCTTGTCACTCTCTTTGCTGCCCCAGAACTAACATCTACTCCCAGGGAGGTATCTACATTACAAAAATATAAACCTGTAAGAAAGGGGAGATGACCCATCTACAGAAATGCAATCCAGATTTGCAACCCTGGTGCTCTCCAGATGAGTTGGATTACAACTCCCATCAGCCCCAGGCAGCCTGGCTAACCCTTGAGATTATAGGAAATCCAGAAGGTACCCAGGTAAGATAAGGCTCACCTAGAGGTCAGTAATTAATGTGAACATGATCAAATTGTTCCCCTGTTTGTATCTGAAATAGGAAACAAGGTATACCTAGGACAGAGAGGCAGAGAACATATTTTTGCCAGCTATTATTCTGAAGTAGCGCAGACTAAATGAGCACAGCATTAACAGTTTCTTTAGGGCAGTCTAGTTGCAAATGTCCAGCCTGCAATATGCAATGTGTGGGGAGAGTTAACTGTTTCTCCTTCTGCAGAGCCTCCTTCAACAGGGAGATAATTTTTAACTTGATTCAGCGTTAGGGTCTGGCAACCTGAGAAATAGATGAAAGGTGAGGAAAGAGGATGGGAATCACGTTACATACCTACATATTTCTACTACCACCTGCTGCCTGATGACGTTTGACCTGAGGAGCCATGTTGTATGTGTTGGCCGATGAAGACCCACTTAGAGATGCTTTCACTCATTCTTGTCCAAAAGAAGCTCCAGTGCAGTTTAAAGTATTTGGGACTAGGTGCCACAATGCATTACATGAGTAGTAGTTCTCTCATTTGTACACTACTAAACAACCCCTACCCATAATTCCCCTCCAAAGCCACACAGAGCCATGGTTACCTTTTCATAAAGCAAAAGACGCTCCTAACATGCAGGAGCACACTTTGGTGAGTTCCAGTAACTGAAAAAATACTTAAAGGACTAAGAAGGCACCTCAGGGACAGCACCAATTACTGCTTTGTGATGCACTTGGGAAAACTCCTAGTCAAGCTGATGGCATCTATACCTTCTGGTAAAGCCCCATTCCTTCAACTAAAGCTACTTCTCAAAATGGATAAACCTGGAATAAAACCATTCCTTCCCCAGACTCATATCCTAGCACAGTGTGTGTTTCCCTCCCCCACCCTCCCTTTCAACATACCAAAATATTTCTCTACAACAGTGTTTCTCAACCTCAGCAACTTTAAGGTATGTAGACTTCAACTCTGAGAATTCCCCAGAGGCTGACGAACACTGCTCTACAAGATGAACCTGCTGTCCATCCTCTATGAATAAATAGCATTTCAGTCCACTAGTCTTGATCAGTCATACTCTCTCAACGTATTGACGAGACATTCAATCTCTTCGCTATTCAGGGCTGACTACAACCTACTTGTGGTGACTATCAGGTTCTCTGCTGCCCCTTGCTAGGTCAGCAATTCTAACAAGATACCATAAGGGCCTTTTTTCCACACACCTGGACATGTTGAGTTCTACTTCATGCACCCATATTCCTCAGATACTATCCTTTATCTTCCAGGAACACTGGATGGAGCCACATAAATAATAAATAAATAATATGAATTCATGATTTCTGGACACACACTATGCTTAGCATGGGGGCTGGGGATAATGAGGAGACAGAGTCAGTGTTTTTCCCTTCACTTTACAGGAAAGGGTCAAACAAAGGCATTGGTTGCTTGCTGTCTCACAATGCTGTGTAGGGTTAGCCTCCTTTACTGTCATGGAGAATAGCGAGCAACCTCCATTCCTCCTGAAGCAAAACATTCCAGTAACTTCATTTCCTACTGCAAGCAGTGTCCCCTCTGCCTTGTTGGCTGTCTGTTCTATAACTAAAGACAGCTGAGCAGGCTGACCACCTCACTCACTATTAAAAAAATAATCCATCATAATAAAAACCCATCCCATCCCCAGATAAATATATATATACATTCTACCAGGGAATGGGCTTTCCACAAAACAATATCCATGGTGGGAGGTGAGGAACACCCAAAATAAATAAATAATCTGTACAGGACCCTCCTTAAAGCTTTATAATGAGGCTCACAGGGGAAAAGAAAAAGAAAAATTATGCCAGTATTAGCATCCAGAAACAATTCACCCCACCATCCTTGGTGCCTCATATTTGAAAGCCATTTTCTTCTTTTCAACCAGAACTTTTTTTAAAAAAAAAAGGGGGGGGGGAAGCCCATCCACTTTTCTGACACATCCAGTTACCCATTATGTTTCACTAGTTTGAGCAGCTTGTTTAACAAAAGGCTCCCATCATATCACCCATCCTATCCATCCAGTTGGCTTTCTCTCCTCCCCATGGCCATTCTTTGACCACTGGGTTAGATATCCCTTGTGTACAATCTGCCAGCAAAAAGATTTTCCCAGCCCTGGATCACAAGTTAAAAATGCCAGCCAACCAGAAAGAGATGGATTGTAGGAAGATAGGGGATTGCTGACTGTTCTGAGAAGTACCATTCTGGTCACCTTCTCCTACAGCTGTCTGGCAGAAAGCTGTCCCTCACAATAATGTGCATAGCGCTTCTGCCACACAACCCAAACAGTTTGCTGAGAAAGGAATGGAATGGCCTCCATTCTAAGGATAGCTTCTGACCACCTTGTTTTTCTAAGGCAAGGTGAGAAATTGCTCAAAACATAGAAAAATAAGCACCTGATAAAAAAGGGGCCTGCCCACAGCTAAGTGTGATCTAAAGTGAAATTCAGGGAAAGGAGTGGTTCAACAAGAATAACTAGGCTGCTGCAACAGCATCACTAGCACTATCCCTACAGATTCCAAACATGGCTCCAGAGAATCAAGGTGACACTACTCACCCATTCCTAAGTATTACTACTACTCTGGGCCTGGGCACAGCAGGCTTGAGGTGATGCCTGCTGACTCTCAATCAGGTCACAAAAACAGGCTTGCAACATTCACAGCAGCAATTAGCTTCACAGCCATCTCCCTCAATTACAGGGAGATGGCCAGCATTAAGGCAGCCCTTCCAGGAGCTGAGTGCTCTCACTGTTACCGATGCCCCATTGCAGCTGCCGTTTTCCTTCCCTGGCATCTGATTTACAGCACACTGGTCCTGAAGGCCACAGCTAGCCTTGGAATTATATTCAGATGTCAGCTGCAAAAAGATCTCCCATGGTGGGGTAGAGTTGGCCAGGTGGCACTCCCCTCTCCCCCAACCCAAGGATACTCAGAAATCCAAGGAAGCGAAATCTCCAAAGTCGCAGTCAAAGAGCTCACTGATGCCTTCACCCTCCTCGAGCCCAAAATGATAGTCCTGAGTCTGGGGTGGTGAAAGTGCAATGAATTCAGAGGGCAGAAAACTTGAGAAGTCATCCTTGCCCTGCAGAAGCAAGGCATCCACAGAAGCCAGTGGTGAGAGGTTTACATCATCCCCGGGACACTTCAGAGGCAGTGTAGTCTCTCCAGATAACAAAGGTTCTGCCAAGAGAAAAAGGGGAGACTTAGCAATCACCATAATAGATATACCCATGCCTGTAATCCAAGTGAATATCCTAAATTAAGCCTTCTCTGATTAAGGACAGAGTCTTGTGTGTCTCCAGATATTTCTGCTGTCAACCTTGGGCCACTTGTGGATCAATGCATTTATCCAAGGAACTATGAATTTCATAGCTACTTTACCTGACATTTATTATGATCATTTTCCTTTGCGAGAGGAAATCAAATGTTGTTGGATTCCACTTCCCATCAAGCCCAAGCCAGCACGACCAAAAGTTGGGAATTAAAAGAAATATAGTAAAGGTAAAGGTTTCCCTTGACATTAAGTCCAGTCGTGTCCGACTCTAAGGGGCGGCGCTCATCTCCGTTTCAAAGCCGAAGAGCCAGCATTGTCCGTAGACCCTTCCGTGGTCATGTGGCCGGCATGACTAAACGGAACGCCGTTACCTGCGCGCCGAAGCGGTGCCTATTAATCTACTCACATTTGCATGTTTTCGAACTGCTAGGTTGGCAGGAGCTGGGACTAGCAACGGGAGCTCACCCCGTCACGCGGATTCGAACCGCTGACCTTCCAATCAGCAAGCTCAGCAGTTTAACCCGCAGCGCCACCGCGTCCCTTAAAAGAAATATACTGTAGTCCAAAAAGTCATTAACATAGCCATAGATTTTTCATTCCTAGCTTAGAACAAAGTCACAGAACAGTGTGGCTTCCATGGTTATCTTTTAAAACTAATAGCAAAAGTCAACCTCAAGGACATGAAAAAATCTTGAGCTGTATACAATGATTTTTCCATTAGGAAAAGTATAAACAATTTACATAGCTCAGTTGCAACTATGAAAAATATCTGAATTGGTCCTTATCACAAGTTAGGAATAAATTACACGTATTTTGAAACAAAATTTTTTCTTTGAAAAAGAGAGAGAGCTTCACTTGGTACAGAAAAATTTGCATGCGTTGCCTTTCTTTCTTGAATCTTACTTGTGTTTCCCAACCGTTATATGAAAGTTTTTTCCATCAAGCCTTTCTAATGTAGAATCCTTGTAGAAGTATCTTAGCAAAAACACAGCTTGTGTCACCTTTCCCACTGTTGCTCTGTCCCACTAGATTGGTATTACAATTTTTTTTTGGTCAGAGTGGAACTAACAGTATTTCTTATGGCTTAAAAACCAGAATGAGCCTGAACGATACTTCAAGCATTTAAGTCTTCCCTCTCATTGTTTCCTATCTGGTTTTCCAAGTCTCAGTTTATATATGATCTCCCCTGGTGCCATCTGTTTCTATGCCTCCTCTCTTCATCCCATACCATTATCAAAAAGATTCAGAATCATGATCTCCACAGAAATGCAGAACCATCAATGCAGGACTAACAATAATTCACATACATATTGCAATAACAATGTATTTGCTTCAGAGCCAAGATATCTGAAAATCTGGCTTGCTCTTGCTCATAGTTGCTGTGGAAGTCTTTCTGTATATTCCATATTCTGTATATTGGAAATGCTATGAAATAAAAACACAGGACAGAACATCCTCCTCTGTGGCATCTTGATACCAGAATTCCTTTCCCTTAAGAGAAAAATGGGCATCCTTCTTCAGCCTGGAGTCATAATTCACCCTCTACAATTGCTACTGAGCAAAATTCTTTGTTTTGGAAGTTGGACAGATTTAAAGGCTGAATTTGTTTTGCCTAACAGAGGCTTAGAACACTCATTTCCAGCTCAATTTTGGCAGTGTAATCTAAGCCTGAGCCAAACTATGCCAGCAAATCTGAAGAATGACAGAGTAACAACAGATTGAAAGAGGTCAGTCTACTGTACAAACCAGCACCAAAGAAATGAGACTTAGCAGAGTACACAAACTATTGGACAATATCTTTAATTTCACATCCTAGCAAATAACGCTTAGGATCATCCAATACATATTAGAACCCTGTATGGAAAGGGAGACACCAGCCATTAAAACTGGTTTTAGGAAAGACTGAGATATTATTGCAGATGCGTGCTGAATAATTGAGAAAGCTAAAGACTACCAAAAAGAAGTCAATATGTGCTTCATTGATTATAGAAAGGCCTTTGATTATGTCAGCCATGCCAATCTGTGGAATATCTTTAGGAAAATGGGAATCCTAGTACATTTCAGTATCTTTCTGAGAAACCTACACTCAGGACAGAAAGCCACAGCCTGGATGCAGCATAGTGAAACAAACTATTCTCTATTTATTTATTCAATCCATATTCTGAATATATATTGAGAGAAGCTGGTTGGAAAAAGATGAGCATGGTTTTAAAATTGGAGGAAGAAACATCAATAACCTACACGCTGCTACTTAGACAGCTAAAATCCAAATGATCTAGAAGCTGTAGTAATGAAAGTTAAGGAGCTCAGTGAAAAAAATAGGACTAAGATTAAATATAAAGAAGACAAAACTAATGACAACCGGTACAGCAACCAGCCTTAAAACTGACAATGATGATACTGAATTGATGGATATTTTCTGCCTTTTAGGATGGACTATCAACGGTAAAGGAATCGGCAATCAAGAGATATGCTGCAAACTTGCACTTGGTAATGTAGCAATGAAGGCCTTGGAAAAGATATTCAGATGTCATTATGCATTATATCAACAAAGTCAAAATTGTGCAGATAAAACAACTATGAGTATGCTTCTGTGTTCTTCCCCACTATATATACATTCTCTGCTGAAAGGCCACACATAAAGAAATGTATAGCTATTATAGTCAAAACACAAGCCTGACACAGTATTATCTGGCTGGGAAGGCTTGCTGGCTAATGCTATTCTTGGATGCTAATTCTTAACAAAACTATTCACATACCTTGGTCTCCACTCAGCAATGGCAAATTCGTATCCTGGGAAGGGTAGATAAGCACAGAGGTTGCTGTTTGTGAAGATTCTGGAGAAGGTTCCTCAGTAGCCACTTTCAATGGACTCTTGGTTGGACTGCAAACACCAGAGCTCTCTTCAGGGCATAGGAACACATCAACAGGGCCCTGAGTACTTTTCACAGCAATCTGGAAAGCCTAACAGAGATAGAGAGAAGAACTTTTGAGGAGATACAGGTACACAGAAGACTGCATAAACTTTTGTTGTGGAGGTAGTAGTGGTAATCCTCCATAGTCTTTTTCTGTGAAGAACATTTTGGGAACATCAGTTTTATAAAACTTTGCAATCTTCAGAGGAACTATATGACAAAAAAAACCCTGTGACAACCTCTGCCTCTTTTGGCTTGTTTCACTGCTTGGGACACCTATTGCTCATAACAGTAGACAGTTCTTGGATTCTGCAAGGAAATCTTTGAGAAGTCAATGGGTGAAAAGATTTCAATTTTTTAATGATCTTCTCTCACAGTTTTAATGCTCTGTAGAGAAGATGCATTAATTCAAACTAGAGTAAAATGAGAAAAGAAGAGTTCTATTTGGAGCATTTAATCCATTTTGTTATAGATGGCTTTAACATGTCTATTGATGAGTTAGCAAGGCATTGCATTTATCTAGAAGTTAAAGGCTTAGGTGACAAAGTGTTGCAAATGCCTCTATTCTATGGATCATCCTTGGCTCTAAGTAGGCAATAACCTACTCTATTAGACTAACCCGATGGGTAGCCGCAATTTCACATGCACCAGGCTTTCCTCCCTATGTCAATGGATCTCTTCCCTTAGCTCACCAAATACATTTGGTAGATGAGGAACAAAACATTGGCTTGGGTGGCTTATCCTAGAAAAGGACATACATTTTCTTAAAGGACAGCTAAGTAAGTGGATGGTATATAATTCTTAGCCATCATTTAACTTATCCAGGATATAAAACTTTGTAGCAGCTGACTACTGTAAAATGTTGCACAGGGTATGCAGCCCAATATACAGCTAAGCTGTATGCAATGAGATCAATACACAGCAATCACATATATAGAATCGTGCATTAAAAAGCCAAACTCCTCTGATTCTATCATATTGGTGGCAAGATTTCTCAGTCACAACATTGTTTCAAGGTGGACTACACTTGAACTGACTTGCATAATCCTTTCCTATCTAATGAGAAGTGGGCAGGGTCAACATAGTTTTCAGAATCCAAATCCTGTTTGCTAAGTGTGTAAGTATTCCATGAATGGCCCTGAATGGCCATTGGAAATAAGAAAGGTTACCTCTGCAGGGTCAGACACTTGCATCTGTGTCTCTGGGGGGGCTTTGATCACCATCACCAGCTGCTCTGAGGGGTCTGCAATGCTGCGAAGATCTTGGCAAGTCACATAAGCTGAAGTGTGGTCAGTCAAGTTTTGTCAGAAGTTATCACAGAGTATGTGTCAAGACACAAAACTACAATAGCAATATATAACTGTCAGGCCCAAATCACTACCTGTTGGGAAACAGACTTACTGATCTCCAACATTGCTCATCCAAGAGCAGCATATACTTATCCCCACATGGGACATACAACTTTAACCCATAGCAAGAACTTGTAATATTGGGAAGAAGAGGACAATTGCCTGAATATAGACTAAGTATAGAACTTAGCACTTAACTCTCTCAAATTCCATTCTGTTAATTTCTACGACTTATCAAAATTGTTTTGAATTTTATTCCTGCCTTCTAGGGTTTTACCTATCCCACTCAATCTGCTGTCATCTACAGATCTGATAAACAATTGTTCCACCTTTTTATCAAGTTGTTAATAAAAATATTGAAGAGTAAAGACCAAGATATGAACCTTGTGGCATCCACTTAATATAGCTCCCCAAATTGATGTATGATTTTCAAGCCAGCTAGGTATCCATTTGTGATTCCATGAAGCCCACATTTAACTAGCTTGCTAAGCAGCAATGCCATGAGGTGTTTTCTCAAATGCTTTGCTGAAGTCAAGATATATTATGCCTATAGCATTCCCACAATATATTAAGGAAGTTATCCAATCAAAAAATGAGGTAAGATTAGTCTAGCAAGATGTGCTCTTGACAAATCTGTGGTGATTTCTGGTAATTACTTGTATAGAGTAAGGAAGATGATCTTGATGGAGATATGCAAGGTGACAAGGGTCAAAACATGTTTTGAGTCCAGAATGTGCAGATAATATTTGGAAATGGTTCAGACAGATAGCTCCCTAATTCACTGAACTATAAGAAGGGAAGGAGGTACAACACAATTAGACTTGCAAGATTCTGTTATTATAGCCAATCTCAATAAAAATAGGAGAGCCAGTTTGGTGTAGTGGTTAAGGCCTCATGTTAGAAACAGGGAGACTGTGAGTCCTAGTCCCACCTTAGTCACAAAGCCAACTAGGTGGCTTTGGGCTAGTCACTCTCTCTCAGGCCTAGGAAGGAGGCAACGGCAAACCACTTTTGAAAAACCTTAAGAAAGCTGCAGGGACTAGTTCAGGCAGTCACCAGGAGTCAAAAACTGACTCAAATGCACACATCCCCCCCACCAATAAAATAAATTAGCCTTCCTATGGAGTTGATTTCTTAGTCTTGTCTGTCTAGTGGGGCTGACACTACTGCATTATTTTCAAGATGCTTACAGATCAATCTCCTTATGATTTGCTCTAGAATCTAACCCAGTATCCATGTCAAATTAACTGATCTGTAGTTCACTGGATCTTCCATTTTCTCTTTCCAAATATAGATATAACATTTCCTCTTTTCCAGCCACCTGGCTTTCACCGTTCTCTATGATTTCTCAAAGATAACAACTAAAGCTTCAGGCAGACCAGCTGCTTCCTTCAGTACTTTAGGATGCAATTAATCTGGCCATGAAGATTTAATCTCATTCAAAATAACCATTTTGTTTGCTTGTTTCCATTTCTTTCTTTTTAGTATCTATGCCAGTGTACTTCAAAACAGCTCAAATTTTAATCATTCCCATCCACAATTCCTATATAATAAATAATCTCATCATGACACATACTTTTAGTTGGAAAACAGTTCCTTATTAACTGTTACTCCCACTCTTCTGGCTTGCAATTCTGAGATCTGTGGAATTCTCCACAAATTTGGAAAGTGTCAGAAAATTGATTTGAATTATTCAAAATTATAGGCACACTCATTAGTTTAATCCTGGGGAAGTAAGTGTTGAAGAGATTACTCTAACCAATTTCATTAAGTACACTTAAGACATTACCCCACATATCTCACATGTGATACGTAGCTTGCAAACCTATTTTACTGGAACACTACTACAAAGGAAAAAAAATGAAACAAAATATGTTAGCTGAAGTTTTCTCTCACATGCGCAAGTAGGGCTGTTCATCTGCCAGAAAGGGTGGATTGTAGATTTCATTATCAGGAACAGGTTCAGCTACAGAGCTTCCAGGCAAAAATCAACAAGAAACATCTGACTGATTCACCACCACTTCTTTTTCTTTCTTTCTAAGATATATATGCATACATACTGTATATACCTCCACCTCACTGACAATTCAGAGCCTTAGCCAACAACCAGTTAGGGATTTTCCATTAGCTCACAGGGTGTGGAAGTACAAATTAAAGTACCAACACCCAATCCAGGAATGTCAGGAGTGCAACTGCCTCTTGGTATATGGTACTTCACTGCTACTGGCTACTGCAGAAGATTTGCTGCTATGACCCTGTTTTATACGCTTTGATTGGATAAAGCCACCCAGTCCCCTTCCATCTTGAAGAGAAGGATATTCCTTGTTTTCAGGCTCCTCAGTGAGGATCTTGAATTGAGTAGTACACATCTGGATGAGGCTGTCCAGGTGCTGTTCTGCTGCCTGAAGATCCTGGAGTTCCTTCATTAACTCTTGGCTCTTGCTGGTGCCCCCCACAGTAGACCGGCTCCCCCTAGGAAACAGAGCAAGGCAAGATGGCATACCCTATGACCAGTAACTTAGTGAGTCTTAGCATTAAGGTAGACATGTAAAAGAAGCAAGTTATATTTTGTGTGTTTCCACATTTTCAGAACACAGGAGTGATTAATGCTCAGTTAGGTAAATTAGAGCTTCAACAAATTACATTGTATGTATCTTCTTGCCCCATAGTATTCTAATCCTATGCCTGCTATAAGATTCCATGTTGCCATCTTTCATCTTTAATATCTATGTAAAGTCATTGGGAGAAATCAATTCTGAGATTTAGAGCAAGGTATCATCAATAGTCAGATGAGACTATGCAGGGACTATTCTAGTAATCTGCTGGATGAGGACCAATAAAACTGGCTGAATCCTAACAAGACAGAGGTGTTGTAGATGGGGAGTTCCTGCCTAAGAATTACGAAGACAGGCAGGTCTAGATAATACTGAACTCCCTCAAAGAAGCAGATGGATTAAGAAATAACTCCAAGCAATGCATTTTGTTTGTGTTTTTTGTTTTGTATGAATTTTAAAGTTTTAAAGGGAGCATAAAAACTAACACAAACTAGTACAGAATAAAGAAAATGAAGAGAAAGAGAAAAGAAGAAAGACAAAAGATAAAAAGAAATAGAAAGAAGCTTCCAATTTCCCCTGCAGAAAATACAGATATGATTACAAAGTTATCTCTTACTCTATGATTAGAAAAAAGAAAGCTCACTTTTTTCTATTATCCAATTTTAAGCAATGCATTTTTTAACTGAAGGCCCAAGTGCCACATTTGCTTCCAAGCCTATTTCAGTGCTGACTTACTGGAGTGCCCCTCAAATATATCAGACTGACCTTTGTAGTGAACCCTGCTTAGGGACCTTTCTGTAAGAAATGCCTGGGAAGCAGTGACTTGAGCAACAGCCATATTGCCTAATGAATCTTGAGTTTTTATAGTATTTGAGGCATGGCTTTTATATTCTTAGTTCCTATCTGTAAAATGTTCTGGAATTGGTAGTGTACAATACCACTAGCAAGCTTTTATTCAGGATTTTGCCCAAATTCATCCCTTCCCCATCTTCATTATTTCATTCCATTCCCCTCTCATCCACATTCGGTGGTCACCAAGCATGCTCACTTCTCATTTATTAGAGTTATGTTCTGTCTTTCTTCCAGGATCTCATGATGGCACTCCACTCCTTCCTCCAACTTTCCTTCATAGCAAAGCTGTTAGATATATTGGGGTAAGAGATAATGTCTGATCAAAGTAATTCAGTGAGCTTCCATGGCTTATAAGAATATTCTCTAGTCCTAATCCAATATTTGTACATATTGTACATCTGCAAACTCTGAAGTTCCCTGAGTCTGCCAATACCTCTCTCATGTATAAGCAGTAGTATCAACAGTATGAACACTGGAGAAACAATGATAATTCTTCCCCCAGAGGTGAGGCAGGCCCCCACTCTCCTGGCCTTCTGGAAAGGGGTGAAGACCTGGCTCCGCCATCTTGTGTGGGGCATGAGGAGGCGTAATGAACCCTAGGGATGGTCAGCACACTGAAGATGCTCCCGTAAATTAAGAAATTTTTAACATCTATGTCTTGGCTATATTTTTATTTAAGAATATTGTTTTATTGTATTTTAATGATTATTTATTCTTGTTTTATGGTAAACTGCTCAGAGTCGCTTTTTGAGTGAGATGGATGGTGACTAAATTTGAACTATAAATCAAATAAATAAATAATGCTGTCATTTTGCAACAATGCTGGAGTATTGCCATAATAGAGCAGTCCACCAACCCATAAAGCTTCAATTTTTCATAAATTAACAGTATTTATTTTTATCTGATAATAAGCAGTAAAATGTACTAAATTCCTAGAACGTAAGTTCACAATAAGCAGCAATTATATGTTAATGGAAAAAAACTGATGGGTTAAAATTATTTACTCAACTGATCAAATTTCTATATACAATGATTTTCTCACTTTTAACTAAATTGAGCACTTGGCAAATGTAATTCTTTATCCAATCCTGTTTACTGAATTTTTATTCATGATATTCTTGCTGGCCTAATGTTATGATATGTCTTCCCTGCAGGAAATTTCTTCCCTGCAGTATTGTTTTAAAGTAAATTAAAAGACAAAGGATAAATATTCTTTTGAGTAAGTTTTGGCCCATTTTGGGGCTGGACCACATCTGGAATACCACATATTTGGTGTTTTACATTTACTCCAGAAAATTCACAAGTGCACGGAAGTATCCACTAAGGTTATTACAGAGTAATCTTATGCACACATGCAATTCTATGTAATTTTGACTTGGGAGAATTCAGATTATCATGTTCTAGTTCTCTTGACTGAAAGCACATAGAGGCACAGACATACAGAGCTATAACCCTACTCATAAAATCACATGTAAACCAATACCTGTAAATTGAAACTATAACAACATAATTTGTAGTAAGTCTATTATAGTTTGCATCCTCAGTCTCTAGTTGGCTTTTGCCAGTAATTTCTGTATTATGAATTCATTCAGTCCAGTGCAGAAAGTCCACACCAACCTCCTTTTCATACAATAGGAGAAAGACAAAGGTTTCTGAGACATACCTCAAAGGATAGCCAAACAAGTTCTGCAGCTAACACATACAACTTAGTTATCTGTCTAAAGCTGAGAACAATTTAAAAAACAGGACAATCTAATGGGGCCAAACAAACATGTATCATTAGAAGAAGAACTAAAAGCTTGGAGATAGACAGGTGACATTCTACTTACAGCCACTGAATATGATTCTTGGATTTCTTGGTGATGAGCTGGATGCCCTCCAGGACATTTGTGATATCATAGATACGCCTCTTCTGCACCTTCAGCACTTCAGCAGCCCAGTTGAGATCCACAACACCATCAGGAGATTGACTCAATAGCTCTAAGAAGCGCTTGGTGGTCAGGTTGAGAGAAGTTTCGTAGCGGGATTTCTCTCCAGGAGACTTTAACCCTGGAGATGAATCAGGGCTCAATTACAACCAGCAAAGCAGCTACAATTCTTAACTAAATTCCAAACTCAGAATATCAACTTGCTCAGCTTGCACTATTCATTTGATAAGAAAGCAAGCAATGTTGTCGGGGATAGGTATCTTCTGCCTCAGAATTTAAGCTGAGTTTCTATCATTCTCTCTGTCTCATTTATTTTGAAAGTTGCAATGACTACCCTAGAAATAGAAAAGGAGGAAGAAACATCACTCACCTTTCCCACACTGACCAAGTGTGTTGCTAAGACACATTGTGGGGATATGCAAAATGGATTGTAGTACCAAAGCTATTGAATCCAGTTAGATATTTTGGATGGAGATGGGGGAGAAAAATAGCATCATTTGCCAAACCCAACTGTGAACTGAGATGAGACTTTCACCTGCTATAAGTTACAGCCATAAATTTAAACAAATGCCTCTGTTTCAGGGAAATGAACCTTTTTTTTAAATGAAAGTTCAGATTTTTAGAGCGCTAAATTCTGAAACCCAAAAAAGCAACTTTATACAATATATGTCATTTTAAACAGCCACAAAAGCCATTTCCCTCATGGATTCAAAAGCAAAGAGAGCCTGAAGAAACATCAACACCCCCCTGTTCCAGCAGTAGCAGTCATCTCTGACATTTTCCTGCTTCAGGTTCAGATTATCTCAACAGCTGTACTGAGAATCTGGCATTATTTAGCCAGTAGACAAGGATTCTTGAAATAACAGCATAAATTAAAGTGCCCATCTACAGTACATACTAGTACCTTTTATAGGGTGTTTGGCTTTTCCTCGGGCCACCTGAGCATTTTCTGCAATGTACTGATGGTCAGTCTCCAAGTTCAGTTTCCGTTTTACCTGGAAAAGAAGTGAGATTTATAAAGAACTGCACTATTTAAACTCTAGTGAAACAAGAAGCAATCCTGTAAAACTAGGAGGGTATCTACTGCAGGAATGAACAACTTTTATTGAGTAAGGGCTGCACCAGCCTTTAAATGGCATGATGAGTGCCACACTGCAAAAAATATGGGATTAGGTAAAATATTAAAAAATGGGTGTGGGGGAAAATTAATATTATTACATTTAAATTGTTGGATTAACTGTTACATTTTTGACAAACACATTTAAAATAATCCTCATTTCCTCAATTTTAAAATACGTAAACGCAAAAAACAGCAACACTTTGGTTTGCCAGTCTCCAACTACAAGGAGCACATCTTGCTTGCATGTTCTGTCAATTTCAGATTGAATTTGACCATAAAACTCTGACCTTAACCCTTCTTCTTCTGCATCAATAGTTGGAGCATAAACTTGGGGAACTGCCATATTAAAGGGTTGTCTGTGAAGTTTAACTGATATTATTCATTCACTTTAATAACCTCCAGAAGGCCAAGAGAGTGGGGGCCATTCCAGTGGCATATTTAGCAAATTTGACACGCAGAGCAACTGCCTGCACTTGCCGAATTGCACCATGAGGCCCTGGAAGCGCTGCTGACTCCATCTCTTCTCCCTGCGCCACACCACTGACTGCCAAACAGCTGACAAGCACACTGGCAGTAGTGACCCAACTCTATACCAGCTGCCAATCCTCTGGATAACCTTCACTCTTAGCATCCCCTTATTGTCTCATGTAGGGCAGATCATTCCCATCACCCCACCCTAGTATGCCACTGGGTCATTCTCATCTTAGGGGGAAGGATTTTCCATAGGAGAGGAGCTGCCACCAAGAACATCTACCATCAAGCCACCTCCCACAACACATTCTGGAAAATGGGCACCCTTGGTAGGCAATCTCTAGCCAGATCAGATAGGCAGATCTATATAGGAAAGGCGGTATCTTAAATGAGGAGGATGGAAGGCATTTGAACTTCACTTGGAAACCAACCAACAATGAGTACTGAAGGACCGTGACTGGCCAGGAAACAAGAGGGCCACTGCATTCTGGGGAGGTTGAAGTTTCTAGGTGGTCTTGAAATGCAGCCCTATGTAGAGCAAATTAAAGTAATCTAATCTGGAAATGATATGGGCATGACTGTCCTTAGAACATTCTGTCCAAGTTAAGATTGCAATTGGCATACCAGCTGAAGCTGGGCAAAGGCTCTCCTGGTCAGAATTTCTATCTGCTTCTTGAGCAGGAGCCAGGACTCCAGGCGGACTCCCAGATTGTGAACCTGCTCTTTTTGGGGGAAACACAACTGCATCAAGAGTTGAAGATGTTTCAGTCCTGAAATTGGAAGACTTGGGTGAATTAACAGCTACTCTTTCTTGCTTGAATTGAATCTGAGCCTGTTTTTCCCCACCTAGACCCCGTCAGCCTCCAGGCACTGGGTTAGAACTTCTACCTCATCTCCCATGGGGTCTGGGTGGAGGTATTTAGCATATTATTATGGCACTCCAACCTAAGAGATGACCTCTCACAGCAGTTTCGTATAGATATTAAACAGGATGGGGAAAGGACTGAGGGCCTAAACCACTCCTCCACTACCAACTGAAACAGTGCAGGTGTCATGAGCACCATTGCACTGATTGAGTCAGCACAACGACACTCACAACAATGCAGGGAAATGGGGCAAAGGACACGTAAATGACGCAAAAGTCGAGGCAGTTCTGAACTGGGAATGCCCATGCAACAGGCGCCAGTTACAAAGCTTCCTCGGCTTCGCGAACTTTTACAGGTCGTTCGCCAGGGGGTTCGCGGAGACAGCCCTACCCCTAACAGACCTACTCAAAACAAAAGGGGTCGGAGAAACAAGGCGGGTCAAGAACCCAGGGGCGCTACTAAATTGGACGCCCGCCTGTCAGGCAGCGTTTGACAAGCTGAAAGCGCTGTTCACAATGGAGCCAATCCTTGCACACCCGGACCCAGAACGGCCGTTCGTGGTCCAAGCCGACGCCTCTGACTTCTCCCTGGGGGCCATACTGCTGCAAAAAGACCCCACAGGAATACTAAAGCCATGCGCCTACCTGTCAAAAAAATTCTCAGAGACAGAAAGGCGCTGGCACGTATGGGAGGAGGAGGCGTTCGCAGTGAAAACAGCACTGGAAACGTGGAGGCACCTACTGGAGGGGGCCACCCACCCGTTCGAGGTCTGGACGGACCACCGGAACCTAGAGGCCCTGCGAACGCCCAGACGCCTCAGCCCTAAACAGGTGAGATGGGCTCAGTTCTTCAGCCGGTTTAAATTCCAATTGAAGTTCATACCGGGCAGGAAGAACTTCCTGGCTGACGCCCTCTCCAGACTGCCCCAAGACGAGGACCCCGTCCCAGACATGGTAGGGATGGTACTATCCGCCTCCCAGCTGGGAATGGCAGCAACCACCAGGAGCAGCGCACGGAGACAGACCACCCCCACGACGCAACCGACGACAAACCAACCAGCCAACAGACGGCGTCGGCCGCAGCTACCAGGGGGGATATGCGCAGACCTCACCACCGCTCTCAAATCCGACCCCTGGCTCCTGGCCAACCCCGACAAGGTAACAATGGAGCACAACTTAGCATGGGGGGAAGGCAGACTATACGTCCCGGAAGCACAGCACCGGGAGATCCTCAAAAGATCTCACAACAGCAAGCAGACGGGACACTTCAGATTTCTAAAGATGCTACATCTAACATGTAGACAGTTCTGGTGGCCCTCCCTGAGACGGGACGTCAAGGCATATGTGGCATCCTGCCCGGTGTGCGCGATGGCCAAACGGACACCGGGAAAACCACCGGGACTGCTACAAGCGGTGGCGGAGCCCTCCCGGCCATGGGAGGAGATCTCCATGGATTTTATAGTCGATCTACCACCCAGCCAAAAGAAAACAGCCATTTGGGTGGTGAAAGACTACTTTTCAAAACAGGCGCACTTCATTCCCTGCGCAGCGATCCCGTCTGCCCAGCAGCTGGCCAAACTCTTCCTAGTACATGTGTACAGGTTACACGGATGTCCTGTACGCGTGGTGACTGACAGAGGGACACAATTCACCTCAAAGTTCTGGCGGGCCTTTTTAAAACTCATTGGGACCCGACAAGCCCTATCCACGGCCTGGCATCCCCAGACGGACGGCGCCATGGAGGTCCTAAATGCCACGCTCGAACAATTCCTCCACTCGTACATAAATTACCACCAGGACGACTGGGTGGATCTCCTCCCGTTCGCAGAAGTCGCTTACAATAACGCCATTCACACGAGCACGGGGAAAACCCCATTCGAGGTGGTATCGGGCCGCGAATTCATCCCAATCCCGGAGCTACCGCAGCCCCCGGCCCCCCCGAGCGCAGGTGACTGGGGACAGAAGATAGCTGAATCGTGGCCAGTAATCATAGCGGTGCTGAAAGACGCACAATCAGCCTACAAAGAACAGGCAGACAAGCACCGGCGGCAGCAACCAACATTCCAGGTAGGAGATATGGTCTATCTCTCTACAAAATTCATAAAATCACCCCAACCCTCGAAGAAATTGGGCCCCAAGTACATTGGGCCGTTCCGGGTAACACAAATAGTTAACCCGGTCACAATACGCCTAGACCTGCCGCACAACTTAAAGAGACTTCACCCGGTTTTTCACTGTAGCCTTCTAAAACCGGCAAGCCCCTCCCGATGGCGTCCAAGCACGCCCCCCCCCTCCGTGATGATAGACAGGCAACAACACTTTGAGATAAAAGAGGTACTCGATTCACGTCAGAGGAAGGGCACCCTACACTACCTGGTGAAGTGGAAACACTTTCCCCACCCGGAATGGGTTGCCGCCCGACACGTCCAGGCCCCGGACCTGATTCGTGCATTTCACATGGCTTACCCCAACAAACCCACGGGTTAACCATGCGAAAGGGGGGCGGCATGTCATGAGCACCGTTGCACTGATTGCGTCAGCACAACGACACTCACAACAATGCAGGGAAATGGGGCAAAGGACACGTAAATGACTAACAAAAGAAAAGCATAAAAACTCCAGCAACGACATAACGACTTTAAGTAAAGATCCCATCAAACGATACCTGGTAACAAAGGCTGACACCGGCAACGCCCGATCCAAAGCACACACGGGACTCTCCAAAGAATCGTCGAAGATTATCACCCAGCGATAAGCCATCACCGGCCGGAGGAGGAAGATTACACAGATGCCCGGAGCACCGGCAGAAGCCTCACGACCCCTCACCCACCAGCGAGTGAGACATCCGGGGTTTGGGGATTGCATAACCAATGAGGAAGGGGCGCTGACCGGCGCGGGCTATTTAAACCCCGCACCGGCGCGCTCCCTCCACTCTCAGCTTTAACTAGGCATGCACTATACTATTAATAAACCCAGAACCTGATTTCTTTAAATTAGCGTCTGTGTCTTATTTAGTAGCAGGCAGAGCCTGACAGCAGGTAGGAGTGGAATCCACACAGCACTGTGCTCCCAACTCCCACTCCTAATAGGTGCTTCAGAAAGTTACTGTGGTCAGTAGTATCGAAAGCTGCTGAGAAGTCAAGGAGGACAAGGATGGTCACACTCCTTCCCTCCACAGGTCATCCATGAGAGCAACTGATACAGTTTCTGTTCTATATCCAGATCGGAAGCCAAACTGCTATGGGTCCAAATAAACCTTTTTCTTCCAATCCCTCTGGAACTGCAGCCCTACTACCTTCTTCATGATGTTGCTCGAGAAGGAAAGGTTGGAGATTGGATGGCAGTTATTCATATCAGTTGGATACAGGCCTGATTTCTTGAGAAGTGGGCAGACCAGTACCTGTTTCAAGGCTGTTGGACCCTTCACTTTTTGTTTAGCTCAGGAATCCCACTTGGGTTGTTTTAATGAGGTAAGAAGGGTGGCTCTATGCTGCTGAAGGAGGACTGAAGATCCAAGATAAAATGAAGTGACAAAACTAATACACTGGCATCACATTAAGCCATAATGTGGTTTGATTTGGCTTAGTGTATTGTATGAATCCAGCCACTGTGGTTTATAAAACAGTTTCTGACTTATTGCAATGCATTAGTTCAACTAACTGAAGTTTATTCAATGAAAATAACAGCTTATGATACAGTCACTTTATTCTTTCCTGTTAACTCTTCAGAAATTTAGTTTCCATAATTACAATATTGTTGCAAGACACTTATCTTTTCTTAAGATAATTATAAGAAATTACTAGTTAACATAATTAGAAATTGTTAATCTTTAATAGATATGTACCATAATGGAAAACAAAAAAGAAATCTTTGATCCAGGTAGTAGAATAGGTAGAAGGCAGACCCAAGACTAGGACAATTCAGAAAAGTAGCAAATTGTTGATAAACTGGTATATTAGAAATGAAAGTTTGATGCTTTAAGGCACAAATTATCTCTCCATACTTCCAAACTATCTTGTGCTTATCTTGTTTATATAATTTCCCACTCTGGTCTCTTCAAATAGGCTTTCTTCTGAACCACTGAACTATGTCAGTACATTGTAAGCCAGTATTTGCAATAACCAGAACACATGGCCAACAAAGCAATCACTAGCTGGAGATACTTTGAAGATATCTTTGCTTCTATAGGAAGGCAAATCTCTGTCTCTCTCTCACTGTATAAAATGGGTGTGGAGATTTAACAAGCCCACCAGACAATAAGATGCTCTAAAAGATAACATGATCATGACTGAAATGCAATACAGATAGATTCTGTTATGGAAATTTTGTATTTCTATGTACATTTTATTACATGTTATTCTTGCTTCTGTAACTTTAAGAAGAAAAGTCCCTTTTCATTTTCCCTTGTTTTACTCATGGTTTTAGAAAAGAACAACTAATTCCATATTTTTCTTCCTTTTTGTTCTTTTGCCCTTGAATTTCCCTCCCTGCTTTTCAATAGTTATTCCAGTGCATCTTCAACTTCACTGGATCTTTTCCTGCCAGTTAAGACACACTGAAGAGATTAAGTCTCTCAGATGGAGCTCAGCTAAGATTGACCTCCACTTGATCACAAGCATGCATTGTTTGAATTTCTTCCTAGTTACAGTTCTCAAGGCTTGTTAAGTGCCTATGACACTTAACAGTGAGTAAGCACTGCGAGTAAGCACTATTCTTTATTACTACTGACTTACAGTCATCTCTTGACCAATGAAGCCCATCAAAATGTTTACTCTGCTATTGTTCGTATAATTTCTTCTCCTTTCTTTGCATTGTCCTAATGTCTTAGGGATATAGCAAAGTAAAGGGAAAGGTGTCTTCTCACAATTCCAGAATTTTAAATAAAGTGCCATTGCCTTTTGCCCTGTCTGTATATACTGCTAACTTTGTAAACAGTTCCAACCATCCATTTTTTTTCTTTTTTTAAACATCATATTCTCAAAACATTTGCTAAGAGAGAAAGATGTAATTGTTTCCCTGAATGTAATCTCATTGGTATTGCTGGGATTGAACTCAGTTTCTACAATTTTGGATTGTAAAACTGGCTCCATTTTATAATCTCAGGTATTACAGAAGTCTCTTAACAAAAGAGGCAAGTAATGAAAACAAGTGTCACCCACTCTGCCTGTGAGGAGAGTCTTCAGTCCTTGTGTATTTATAACATACTTATTTTCTCTGTAGCACACCTGGAATCCTAGCAAGTCAGAAGTTTCAGGCAGCTAAAATAAGAGAAAATAGCCGATAAACTGGGAAAATTGGGTTGACTTAAAATTAATTAATAAAATGCATTCTTACACAGCAGTCTGGTAGATATTCTTCAGAATGTATTATAATTATTGCAGAAGATCTCAAAGCATGTCAAAAATACTTCAGGGAGTAATCATACGAATGTCTGAATGAAACCTTAGAAAACAGGCAGTTCCCACAATAAAAGGAATCGTGAACCCAGCATAAATTAAAAACACTTCACATCATCATAAAACCAGAATTTCTAGAGGCCCTGGGTGAAAAGCTGCAGTAATTAAACCAGTTTGGATCTGCAGAATAGATACGGATACTTCAAAACTGGTGCCAAGAATGCCTTTTGAATGGGGGTGAGGCTTGAAACTAGTGAATATGGTTAATGAACTATATAATGGATAAGACAATAATTTTTAATTCAGCCATGAGAAATATTGCTATTTAATGTGAACAATCTGTTTTGTCTCTAAGTGTGTTTTCCTGTTCCTGTCACATTTATGTCATAAAATGTTGCATCCAGCCTCTTTCTTTCTAGCTTGCAGGAGGCATGACATTTCTACCAGCACATAAAAGTAGTAGATCTGTGTGAAAAATATAAGCACTGCATCATCACTGCAAAGAAATGAGAAATATAAACAACATATATATATCTTCATTTTGCAGGAGTTACAGTGGCCAAAAATGCATGGGCTCATGAACTTCATGCAAGAATAGGAGAACAATCTCATGTACAATTACATGGTGGCCAGCCCTGCTGAAGTGGACTTTTTTCACCTAATGAATATCCATTCAGCAAGTCAGGTGTCTTTAATCCCAGGGGAGACGTAGAACTATGGCTCTATTTATCCCTCCACAAGGAAAGAGCTGCTGACTGGGTGCTTCTAGCTGAATGTCTCCTAGTTCTATCAAAAGACGTGTACTGATACTATTTTTAAACATAGAAGTCAGTGTCTGAACCTCAAAAGATTATGTGAATGAGTGATTACACATTACTAAATTGATTGAAAGCATCAAGGGTCATCTGAATAATAAAGATTCAGGTAGAATCTGGACTTGAGAGGGTTCAGTGTGCATTTGGCTATGCCCATTACACATCCTGGCAACTCCCGCTCTTGAGCCATGCTGAGCACATGGGGAAAAAAGGTAGCAAAAAACTATGTTAAACCATATTGAACTCTATTATAAGCTCACTGTTAAAGAGAAACATGAATATTGGAGAGATTTTACTATGTTTCTATAAATGTAAAGAAGGTATCCAAGAACAGGAACATGTTTTATCTAAAAAGGCGATGCTAACTTTCCAAAACTTAAAGCCAATACTTTAGAATGAGAATTTCTTCCACGTTTAATCCAGAAATACCTTTTTTTTAAAAGAAATTTTCCTTCTTTATTCTCCATATGACTCCTTGTCAGCCAGAGAGCCAAGTAAATAATGTTCTAGGACACTGACATCCTCCATTCCTTATAGGTCAAGCCCTCAAGCCCAATACTCAATGACTTACATGATGGGTAAATCAGATATTTTCAATCCTTCTCTGAATAACAGGCACCCCATGAGACAACACAGAGTGAAAGTTCATTACAGATTCTTGACCCAAACAGCAGACCCCACAGTTAAAACAAAGAATCAACTGTAAAGCTGCCATCTACTATAGGCTCCTTGACAGAATGGGCCTCTGTGGGAGGAGGATGTCAAGCTAGCAAAAAAGCATTGTGAGCATCACCTCCCTTGTTCTGCCTGCTGAGAAAGAGCAACAATGTTTGCTACACTGGTCCATCAAACCTCTTGCATCAGGAAACTCCAACAGCTTGAATTCTCCAGCAGTGGGCCATTAGGAGGAAAATCCCAAGCAGTACAGCAAATAATAGTTCTCACACAACAAAGACCGCAAGTCAAATCCCATTTATGTGATGCTAAATAAAATAGCTTGATTGAGAAAGCAGGGAAAGGGACTATACAAGAATGGACATTTTCTTCTTCAGAAAAAATGTCATTTTAACATCTTCGTAATAGGCAGAAGTTCAACAGGAGCAGCATTTCTTAATAGAGACTGTCATGAGTACTGATGGTGAGCAGGAGGGGGCCTCTATCCAGGGGGGAAAACGCATGCGTAGTAGAGAGAGTTTGAGCTGTCATTCAAAGAGAACCAGAACAGACCCGCCTTGACTTTTGGGATTTATCTGTCTGGGTTTTTCCCACGCTTCTTCAGTTTGGTAGGATTTTCTGTCTAATGTAGCAGTAATAAAGCACTAGAGACCTATTCCTTGTCTCAGCGTGGTTCCTGGCTGTTAGGACAGAGACATAGACACAGAAGCAATACTACTTAAACGGAATGTCTACAATGTAGCATTTGGAAACTGTGACATTCTTTTAGGAAAATGGGGAAATAACACTTGCATAGTTAACAGAGGAATGATAGTTCAACACTTTTTGTAGGAAGCAAACTGATTTCCTGAAATGAGCTTGTTTTGTATAAAATAACTTTTTAAAAGTTCATCTGAAGCCTCTTCAGTCATTTTCCATTTGACTACCAACCCATAGAAGAGGGAGACAACATTCTGCCAGTCTCACCCTGCACACTTATTTATATATTCAAGGTATATCCCATCTTTCTGCTGAACAGAAGCTCAAAGCGGCTAGCAGGAATAAAACACAGAATACAAAATTTTCTAAAAAGTCTAAAATTGATCCTAAAATTAAAACGCTGGTAAAAAATGATGTGCCTTAGTTTCTGTTCTAAAGACAGAGACAGTAGGGGTCAAACATAATTCTCAAGGGACTACATTCCACATTCAGCAAACAGTAGTATCTGTGAAAGGTGCATACATATATCACTATGTTTTGCTGCCATGTTATCAGAAGTCCTAATCTCATACCTGACATTACACATTTAGTGTCATGTTTGCACCTGTCTAGAGCTGACTCCCCCATTGTAAACATCATACTAAACATGTGGGTGCTAAAGACAGAATTAGTGCATACAATCCCATGCTCCATCACTATAATATGTGAAAGAATATGACTGAAATGAACTAGTTTGCCTGATAACATTTTGAAAATGAGTGTAGACAACTTCAAGGCCAAGCACAATTTTTTTTTTCACATCATTTGCTCATTTCAGTTACAAACAAGACCTCTCATCCTCACCAGCATCTTTGACTATGCTTACAATGTAGTCCTAATCATTTCAACGAAGGGGTCACAGAAATCCCACCAGTAGCATAGGCGGTCAATATCATGTAGGAACAAAGAAGTTCCCTTATGCCAAGTCAAATTATTGGCTCTTTCAGGAAGATTCCAAGCCACAGTTTTTTCCTTCCTCTCCTAAACTTTGATCCCTTCTGCACGCAAACAAGCCACTCTACCATTGGGCCACAGCCGACGCATATTACAGACAAAACTACAGAAGAGTGTTCTTAGCTTTAAATAGAGCAAGTGCTGGTCCGGTAAAACAGAAATGTTTAGTCTAACTTCTCAGAAACTGTATCCTAAGGATCCACACATTTAAATTTAGACATTCTGTGGTACAGAAGTCTAAAATCCAGATGGCACTTACTCCTGTGTTATGATTATATCTATAAAAAAAACTTTCTCCCTCCAGGACCCTTGAAAGACCTGCTTATCTTTTTGTACACATATTATGTGTATAATATTATGCACCAATATTCTTAAATCTCATGTTTTTCAGGGTTTTTGTTTCTATTTCTTCCAAAGCATTTTAAAGAAAAACATGCACAGCAACATTAGTCACTAATAAAGCCATTAGACAAAAGTTAATGTTAACAGTATTTCTATGCATATTCGTGTTTATATAAATATATGGCTTGTATGTGAATAATACTGGAACATCATTAGATTTTTTACTTTAAAAAAAAAAGACTTTAACCCCCAGACAGAAGTGAGAGTTGCATTGCTGAAGCCACTTACTTCCTCCACATGTCATGGCAAGCTTATTGCTTTTGGATTTCCCTTCTCTTTTGTATAACATCAGGCAGTATGTTGCTCTACAGAATGCAACATATAGCACAACCAAAGCCAAACATTTGCTTTTGTTACTGCAAGAACAAATTGCACAGAACTCGGCCCTTAACATCCTGTAACAGGAAGTGAAGCTGCCTCATTAACAACATTTGCAGGCTATTGCTCTGTAAAGAAAGAAGAGGCCAACTGCAATCCAGCAAGCTTGCAAAGCATTATAAATAAGAAGAAATTGAACTATCAGACTAAAAAACATATTAACTATGTAGGTTAGAGAGGAAAATCTCGCAGGATTCAGTTCTACAGTTAAACGTTTTGAGGCCTGGGCCTTTTAGTTAATCATTTCTTTGCATGTTTTCATGAGCACTCTGCCCTTCCTGCAAGTTTGCTACATATGCCACGTTTAAGCAGCACTATTTCAGTCACACGTTTGAAAACTCTTCTTACATTCCTCCTATAATTATAGCCATCGAGAAAGTCTTGACAAAGCCATATGGGTTTTTAAAAACAATTCTATCAGCTCAGGATACAACTGCTAGCATGTCCTGCTGTTCTCTAACTTTGAAAGCCAGAAAGAGATCTAACATAATGGCCCTTGTTCCCTCATTGCTCAAATTCACATAGAATTAACAAGCTGAATTTTATACACAGCAAAAGAGGAGAGGGATTATGACCACTTGATTCTCAACGAATGACTTAAAAATAATCATAATCCTCACGTTTATTAAGACTGAACGTCCATTATCCCTAGTCCAACAGTTTTACTTTCCTGATTCAGTAATTTATATATCTCTGCACCCAGCACCATTGCCCTCCTGCAGCTTGCTCAAGAAAGGCTCCAGGATCAGATACCACCCAGCGCTAAACAAATGGCCTATAGATTATTTGACTCGCATGAAAAGAAGCCCCCTCTATGGCATCACAGCACACATTCATAAACACGCTAATATATTAGTGCCACAAGCGTGACACACTTTGGACATTAAGCAGCACGTTTCGCCGCTGGCAAAGCGCCTGGTTTCCTGGAAGCCAGCTACAGGAAAAAGCGGTGGCATTACCGGTGGCCGTTCTAGAGCAGGCCTCTGCGTTACGGTCTCCAATCGGGCGGGCTGTGGAGTGGCAAAGAGCAGCAGCTCGGTGTCGTTCTCTCCTTCGGGCGCGGGGAGTTGGTCTGGAGTGGAAATGATCACAATCTGCTGTTCCAAAACATGGATGGCCTCTGCTCCCCTCAGCAAGGCTTCCAGGTCTGCCACATTCTGAGTTACTTCCAGCCCCTCCAGAGACATGGCACAAAGCGCTGGGACTCACATGCCCGAGAACTTGGAGGAAGGGTGGGTGGGGGTGGGGGGAGCCTGGGTTTGGCCCCCTCCACACACCGCAGGAAATCAAAACTCTGTCCCCCGTCTTGAGCCCCCCACCCAGGAATCAAAGTCGCATCAGCGGACTACTGCCATCGTCCCGGCCGCTGCGGTGGAGGAAGACACCGGATGGCAGAGGCTGGTAGGATGGAACACGCCCCATCCTCTTTAAGAGCAGAGGCCCGGGAAATTGTGTCCAGCGCCAGCCAGGGCCGTAAGTTGAAAGGCGAGAGCGAGGAGGGAGGGCACCAGGGCGGCTGTGCAGGACATCGGCGAGTCGTCTCTGGGCGCCTCTCGGAAAAGCAACGGAAGGGAAAGGAAGGGTGGGGGTTACAGACAGCAGCACATCGCAGGGCACTCTTCCACCCACGCTCTCCGAGCCAGTGCCGACTTCCTTGCTGCCCAGCCTTGCTCCGCTCAGGTCTCTCCGAGATTACCCCCCCCCCCCCCAAAATCCGGCTGCAGCTTTTTCCCGCGCGTCTTTCCACCAGCGAGTTCAGCCGAGCCCCTCAGATCCGCTTGCACTGAACTCAGGCACTGTTATTGTTCCCAGCTGGTCCCGGCCTCGCACACGTTTGCGCGCCAAATCCTTTTTGCCGCGAAAGCAGCACGAGCAGGGTATCGTCGCTCCCATTGGCTGAGTCAGCCACATCAACATTCGGCTTCGGAGGAGAGTCGCCGCTTCATTGGCCGCCGCTCCAAGATTGATACCTTGCGCCGCCGTTTCGTTGGTTACAGTCGGGCGGCCGCCGGAGCGCCGCGGTGACGGCTCAAACGTTCTGACAGCCTTCCAATGACAACGGCCCGGGTTGCGGAAGAGAGGAAGGAGGTTGACCAATCGGAGGAAAGACGCGGAGAGGCGCCGCAGAGAGCATGTGGGAAAGGAGGCGCTATTGTGGCGTGGGGGATTTCTCAAGCGCGCGTTTTTGTGTTTCTCGTGGTGTGCAAGTGGTGATTTGCTTATTGGCTAGATGATCTTTTTACCGCGTATAATGCAGCCCGAACCCAGGGTACGTGTAAGCAAAAGTAATCCTCCCACCCGGGTTCAGTAAGATTTACTCTTAAGCGGAGACGCAAAACTTCGTAGTGTAGAAATAGGTCCTATTTTGTTTAGTGGGTTTTTAAGTGTAGGTGGGGGGTTATGCCCACGCCTCATTTCGTGTTATTTCTGCTTTTTCAATTGCTTGTGTTACTGAAACAGTGTCCATGCCATTTAATCCTTTTTAAAGGCAGGTATTTTCATTGCAAAGAATTCTATTGTATAACGCCCTCGCTGGTGGATCGTGAATAGATACATTTGGGCTTAGATATTTCTGCATTTTTATTCCACTCACCTCTGTTCTCCCTCTCTCCCATTCACTCCTGTATACCTCGTGTAGTCCAGGTAGGTGGCAGCACCTAGCCAACCTTGCCTGAGCTCTGAAAACTAAGGAAGATCGGACCAGGTCAATGTTTAGAAAGGATATCCCCAGGATCATAGGCTAGACCGGGAAATAAATAATTAAAAAGAACCAACTCTTTATTGTTGTCAGGAAAACTACATAAGCATATGCTGAAGTCATTAGATCAACTCAAACTTCAATCAGCATGGTAGATGTGAGCATGCACACCAGTAAGTTTGGTGATTAGCTCTATTGGGCCTCTGTTTTGGGGGATTTTTATTTCCTGTTGAAGCTAAGTCTCTATTGCTACTTCATTGAAATATATGCCTTCTATGGGAAATGCAGATTGCCCATTACAGATCAATCTTTCTGGTTTCCACAGTAAGTTTGAATGTAATATTTTTCAGTAGGTTTAATTCATACATTCAAGAGACTATTACAAACCACAGTGTGAATAAATATCCAGTAATGTATATGAGTTATATATAGGCAGCAACCTTGTTATTGGCCATATTTTACAATTTACACTGACGAGCAACAGGGTTCAAACAGTTTTGCAACCTTACATTGAGATGCCAGATTGAGGACCTTTGGACTTTTTACTAATCAAACATACACTCTGTCAGAGAAATATGCCCTCTCTAATTCAGACACACAGGGATACACACACGTGTTAGAATTTACACATTATATATTCCTTATTGTTCTCTTTGTCACTGCCCTGTAGCATTATGCAGTTGCAATAATGTTTCTTATTGGTGCATGGATTAATTTCCATTAATGTCCTTTTGGCATCTCATTCCTGTGATCAAAACTATTGAACATTCAGTAAGATGATGGGAAAAATAGATTCTTATCATCATGCTTTTATTTCAAGAAATAATCCCTATGGCTGGAATCTCAAACTTGTTAATTTGAGATGAAATCCCACTGGATATAGTGGCTCTTAGTAAAAACTAAGTTCCTGATGCACATGACAAAAGAAAAAGCAAGCTAAAGTTTAAGAGACAGAAAAAGAAAAGATAACAGCATACTCCTATCTGGAAATAAGCATTTGGCTTCAAAAATACACCCAGAAAATATGGTCAAGATTATGAAGTTACTTCATGTGCCTTCTAATGTGTGTTAGGTTGATAACCTATATTAGACTCAACACATTTTTAAAAAATCTCCAGGATTCTAAATGGTGAAGTGGCATTTTGACAGAATCCTAAAGCAATTTCCTGTTGAGAGAGTTTGGTAGATATTTTGGTTTTGCTTTTATGCAGGGGATCTATTTGACATATCTGAAGTTGGGAAAGACTTCCTCCAGGTTACATTGGCTAATGCCTCTGAAAATAAAAAGGTCGTCATTGAACCTGCAGTGTACTACACTTTGTTCTATGTTTTTTCTTCTAGTGGTACACTAATCTGGTGAATAAGATGAAAATATATTCAGGTTAACATCCTGCTTTGCTGAAGCGAATTAGGTAGTTCACTTGCATCTATTGTAGAACAGCCCTTCCTTCTGTGAACTTGCATACAAACTTGCCACTATAAACCATATCTAAAATGCTGTACATTTTGAACATAGCGAATGTGAGCAAAAAGATGTATCAACTGAGATACTTGTGTATTTAATAACTATTTGATGGACTGAAATGTCAAATTTCTCTGGAATGAAGTCAGACCAAATGGAAATGCTTTATCTGTTGGATTTCTTATTTGCACAGACCAAACAACCTGCTAAAAAAGTTAGAATTCAAGTAAGTACTAACAATTCCCTTTGTTAGTATTACTCAGAAGAATCAAAACTGGAAAAAAATACTTCAGCTATTTTCCTAGTATGCCTAGTATCCATTCTTGAAAATATCCATTCTTGAAAAGCCACTTGTTTTCTAATACTTCAGTCTTCAGTAGACAGATCACATTATATGATACTTTTAATTGCTGTCCATCCTCTGAAAGCAGTTGCAAGTATTAGTCTTACGTTCGTATTTGAAAAGTAGATATTTATCCATAAAATTATTCCTAATCATGTTTTAATATTGCAGTGGGATTGTTGTGCTGCTGATAAACATGCAAACCAAACTGAAGCTTATTAAAAGTTTTCTATGGTTCAATTTTATAAATTTCACCAACAATATCATATAGCAGGGTTCTATTGTTTGAAAAAGTCTAATAGCTGAACTGACAGCTTTAAAAACGACAAAATCTCTGATTAGATTTAATGAACCAGTATTTCTCATTTACTCGTGGAGCTCAATGTGTGTCATACAAAAACTGGAAGGCTAGACCTGTATTGGCATTCTATCAGAAGAAGCCAATTTAGAACCTGTCATTTTCTACTATAGACAGAAAATGGAAGATGAATAAGAAATCATGTTATATTGTAACTCAGAATTGGAGAACACTCATCCCTCCAAACTAGAGCTGTCTTCTCTGGACTGTAAAAATCCAGATGAGCACTAGATGGCAGCAAAGAGATACAGAAAACTTAAACTCTGCTCATATCTTGTGATTGCCCAGCATTTTGCAGCTCAGATGTGGTAGCCAACCCACTTCAGCATATGAAATGAACCAGAAGATAGACTCTGTTACACCAAGGAAAGGAAACTCTCTAGACGCTATAGCACTTAATGGACAAACACTATTAATTGCATAGAATGTGCCCTGAATAGCGCTCTTGCTCTCTGCAACCTAAAAGAATACTCTACAAAAGGACATCATTGCATGGATAAATTAAAAATTTATCAAAAATTAAATGGGCAATATACCTGGCAAGGAAAGATGAAGAAGCTCTGTTCATTCAGCAAAGCAAAACCTGGGGCTGACTATGGCTCAGATCTTGAACCTTTCCTGTAAAATTACAACTTAAACTAATGCAAGCAAAACCATCAGACCAAAAAGTAATGACTTCAACAGTATTCCATATGACTAAACAATGAAGTTGAAGAACCGACTTAATAGATTAATTACAGTGCTTGAGGCACCCTGGATTGAAATTTGTGACATCATCAAAGATGAAGCTGACAAAAATAATCCAAAATGCAAAAATCAAATGAAGGCAAAATGTCTGTCTCTTGATACATTCAAAATAGCTGAAGAATGGCAGAAAACAAAAGGCAACGGAAACAGAAAACTTTGTCCAACTACTGGCTGAATTCCAGAGAAAAGCAAGAAGAGAACATTTAAATAACCAATGCAATCAAACTGAACGGTTAAGAGATTTATTTGAGAAAGATGCAGAAATCAAGGGACACTTTGTGCAAAGATGCTCACAGTAAAAGATAAAAAGACCAAAGATCTGCTGGAGAATGGAGATGGAAGGGGATGATGCAAACACAGTGTATAGGCTGGTATAGCAAGCAAAGGAGTGGCCAAGGGTCTGGCAAATATCAGTTTACATATTTCAGTACCAAAAAAGGGTGATGCTGAAGAATGCTTAAACTATCAAACCATTATCCTTATCTCACAGGCCAGTAAAATAATGCTAAAGGTTTGGCAGTGCAGATTTCAATAGTACCTGGGAAAAAACTGATATACAAACTGAATTTGGAAGAGGTAGGGGCAACTGAGACTACACCACTAACATACAATAGATAATAAAAAAAGGCAAGGGAGTTCAAAACGATGTCTATTTTTGCTTTATTGATTATACAAAGGCTTTTGAATGTGTAGATCAGAAGAAATTGTGGGTGGCCTTTAAAAATATGGGTATACTAGGCTACCTCATCTGCCTATTTGTATGATGACCCGAAAGCAACAGACTAGAAGATGAACTAAGTAGTTCAAAACTGGGAAAGGAATGTGCCAAGATTGTATACTTCTGCCTTATTTAATTTATGTATAGACCACATCAAGAGAAATGCTGGATTAGAAGAAATAGAAATTGGAATTTAAATTGCAGGGAGAAATATCACTGGCCCTAGATATGCTGATGGAAGGAAGGAAGACATAAGAAATCTTGTTGAAGTTGAGTGCAAAACTGGTCTGCTGCTCATCGTTAAAAAATAAACAGTCAACATAATGCAAATAGGTAGAGAAGAAGTTGAAGTAGTTACAGACTTTTATCTTCTTTGGCTCAAAAATTCACAGAGATGGTGAATTGGGAGAACGACTATGATAAATCTAAACAAAATATTAAAGTACAGAGACAACACACTGACAATTGTGAAGGCCATAGTTTTCCCAGCTAAAACATATGGCTGTGAAAGCTGGATCATTAGAAATTCTAAATGAAAAAAAAAAGGATGCTTTTGAATTCTATTGCTGGAAAAAATGCTGAGAGTGTCTTGGACTGCAAGAAGAATAAATATTAGATGAAGTGAAACTAGACTGCTGACTAGACGCACTAATAATGAAGCTAAAGCTCATTTTCAGAAGCTTTTGAGAAGATCTTGATGTTTGGAATTGAGAGAGAAGCTGGCAAAGAATAAGATGACTAGGACATGAGCCTAAGAACTCAAAGAAGCAGATACTGCCAGACAGTCCTTGTAAAATGATGTCCATCAATTCATGAGAATGATGCAACTGAACAACAGCCCAAGCCCATTTCTCCCTTTCCTTGGAGCCTCCTCTCATTATTACTGCTGAAAAATTGTGACAAAATTTCCTACCCTTCTGAGGAAAGACACATAAACATAAAAAGTCATGCAAGCTCTAAAATAAAATTAGTGTAGTTTTAAAAAATAAAAACCACAGACTGCCTTCAAAAATTCAGGAAAAATACAAGACCTCAGTTCTCCTTATGAATATGGCATGGTCCTGCCCACTTTGTAACACTGCCCTATACAGGACCTTTGTCCCATTGTCTATTGGCAAATTCAGCCCTTGGATACCAAACAGTTGACCATTCCTACCCTAAATATTCTAGGCCCGTAGTTATAGAAAGAAACTCAGATAAAAAGTATGATGGATAATTTCAAACTATTTGAACAACTGTTATGAGGATATGCAAAATAATGAGTAATTTGCTAAATAGCCTTTTGTTTTTCAATAAATATGCTTTAAAATGTTGTGATCAAGTAGAGGGAACATAATAATAGTCCTTGAAGTAATATTAAGAGAGACGGTTTGGTGGTTGAGGACAAGGAACAGGGAGACCTAAATTCTAGTCCTGCATTAGGAAAAGTCAACTGGGTGACTTTCAGCCATTAACTTTTTCTTAGCCCTAGAAGACAATGGCAAACCACTTCTGAAAATGTTGCCAAGCAAACTGCATGGACTTGTCCACTGGGAATCAAAACTGACTTGAAGACACACACACACAAAGTAATAATAATAGTATTATAATCTTTGTAAGAAGTACCATAGTAAGATGGAAGCAGTTATGCAAAGTGTTAACCATGGTTGTAAAAGGAAGCATAGACCTCTACTGAAAGACCTGTGCTAGTTGCTGGTTTTCCAGGGTTAGGTCCTGATTTTAAATGTCCTAAGAGGTGTAGCCCATGTTTATTTAAGGGATATCTTTACTCCTATGAAAACCAATTTGGAGTAGTGGTTAGAGCACCAGGCTAGAAACCGGGAGATCATGAATTCTAGTCCCACCTTAGGCACAAAGCCAACTGGGTGATCTTGGGACAGTCACTCTCACTCAGTTCTAGAAGTGAGGCAATGGCAATCCACCTCTGAAAAACCTTGCCAAGAAAACTGCAGGAACTTGTCCAGACAGTTGCCAGGAATCAAAACTGACTCAAAGACATTTAAAAAAAATCAAAACCTCTACTATCAGAGAAACCTACCTGGTCATTAAGATCAGCAGGCAACACCCTTTTTATGATGCTCTCACTGTCTGGTGTCCTTTTGTTGGATACAAGACAAGTCTTCTCCAGTGTTGCTCCCAAACTCTGAAATGTTTTCTCTTTGAAGTTGTTCTAACCCTCCACCCGAAATGATGCTGAAAAATTGCTCTTCAGCCAAGGCTTTTCTGTTTGATTTGGTTTAAGAGCAACTTTATTTCTTTTATAAGATTTTTAATTGTTACTTTAAAAAACGCAGGATATAATTTGTCAAAATAAATGGAATTTAACTCTCTCTCTGGCCTTGGGAAAGGAACCTGTAATTACAGCTTGCTTACTATTTCATGACAAACGTTTTATGCCTTTCAGACTTCAGTTTATTGTGGTTCTTTCCTTCCCATCATTGGATAAAAGGGCCAGTTTCAAAAGGATGTTAAAAACTTAAGTAGAAGAGTGGTATTTCTAGGACTTTCCTCTATCTTTGTTGGCAACTTTCTCCAAAGAATGACTTTGGGACAATTCCCTGGTGTCTATAAGAATTGGATAATTACTTTACATAATGACTCCCAAACAATCCCCCTTTAGCAAGAAGCAAATAATGTACAATTGTTAGTTGAACATAGGAAAGGTACTTACCTATCTATGCCATAACAGACAACCCAACAAACTGTAGCCATCCATGGTTACTGGTCAGCCTCAGTGCTGGATGGTATCTGAGCCATCTTTGTGATAGCTTTCAATCTGCATTTATTTTCTTTAAAAAATTATATAATAGTCCAATCTAGGGGAGAGCTGCTATGGTTAGAATGGGGAGAAGTTGAGCCTCCCCATCAACTTACTTGTGTCCCCATTTCAGCTTTGTATAATATACAGGTGGTGAACATAGCAATGGGAACAGTAGGGAGAACTACAAGTAGAGTGGTTCACATCTTGAGTCTCTTGACTCTCTTCTAGTAGTTGGAAGATGGAGTTTACTATAAATTACTCCTTTCTCTGGCTTTTGATGTTGCATAGAGCCATGGTTCAGATAAGAAACACTACAGTTCAGATGTAGATGTCACGTTAGATGCAACCATGTTACGGCTCAGTGTAGCATGGAAGCCTGCTCTTAGTTTTTATATTGAGGGATTATTTAATCATTTACCATTTCAGCACTTACTTTTTCAAGTGCTGTTGATTTCAAGTGTTGTGCTGTTTTGAGTCTGTTTCTCCTCTATAGTTAATATGAGAGCCAGTTTGATGTAGTGGTTAAGGCATCAGACTAGAAACCAGAAGACTGTGAGTTGTTCTAGTCCCACATCAGGCATGAAACCAACTGGGTGACCTCGGGCCAGTCACTCTCTCTCAGCCCTAGGAAGCAGGCACTGGCAAACCACTTTCAAAATCTTGCCAGGAAAACTGCAGGGACTTGTGCTGGCAGTCACCAGGAGTCAAGACTGACTCAAAGGCACTAAAATAAATAAATAATTGTAGTATGTTTGGCCCTCTTCATGCTGAGCTGCATCTTCGTAGCATGATCCCATAACTATATATGGGATCCCTCCCCCTCCCCCACACCTTGATTAAACTACACAGATTCATGCTATTAGGAGGCAGTTGCCCTTACAGGGAGTTACACTTCAAAGGGCCTCAGTCTTGCTAACTCTAGACTAAGAGATCATGTGACTACTGAATTCTTTCTCTAAGTAACAGAGAAAGAAAGCTTGGCTGGTTTTATGTTTATAGCAAAGGATATTTCGAGACGAGCATTGGGTTTCATTTTAGTAGGTCACTTGGGCAATGTATACAAATGCTGTCTCAGAGGCTAACTATTGCTGGTACAGTATTGCAAAATGAAGAGCAGTTTGACCAGATGGATGCAGTCTATACCTCGGGTTTTTCTTCCCATCTGTGAGAAATTTCAGCAGTTTTGTGATAGTTCTTCCCTTTCCCCATCTCTGCAAGTCTCTTACTATGCAGTTTTTAGACACAGCTGCTGCACCAGCTGTTCCTCCTACTGTCACAAAAGCTGTCATTTGGGGGGAGTGGAAGGCAGCCCCCGCTGGCAAGTTGCTCAGAAACCCCAAATTGAATTAAAAAGTTTTAATTACAGATTCACAGAGTACATTTATTCAGGATTAATGAATCTGCTTAACTATGTCCAGGATAGGCAGACAGGGAGGCCTGTGCCATTTCTTCTAGAAAAGCAGGAGGTGAAGTCTTTTTTCAGTGAATATTTCATCATTCTGTCAATTTCAAAGGTGGTGGTTTGAGAAAACCCAGAGCTGTACTGGGAAGACTTGGAAAGATTCATCCAAAGCAGAATTTGGGTTCTTTTAAATTCCAAGTCCTTCCAAAGCTTCATAAATGATTCTGAGGCAAAAGAAAGGCAAATAGTGTGTTCCCGATGATTATATTTCTTTTCAGAAATCTATAAAAGGAAAATGCCAGAGTGGGGGGAAGGGGGTGAGGATATCTAGTTTGGTGATTGACAAATCTAGCTTCCAATCCCATAGTATTTTTTAATTAGCATATGGGAGGGAAGGAGGGCGTGATGTAGAAATGTATCAGCTTGCTTCCGATCTGTTTTATGCTCTTCCAAGCAGGAACAGGGAAAGTGTTTTTGCATGTATTTCTTTTTTTGCCACTACCCAGACCAATTTCTTTCCTTATTGTTACCACACTTTTCTAATTCCTTTCCATTTTTTTCTTCTTTTTCTAACCAAAAGTCTCTATTTCCTAAACATCCCTTAATAACTTCTACATTTATTCACCATATTATCTTATGTTACTGTTATGTATTGGATTTTTCATCTAGCCAATTTTTGCTACATAGCAGTGTTATATACATATTGATACTTATTTTTACATCACATTCACCCCTCCCCACCAAAATTTGGCCTAATTGTATAGACAGAATGTGTTTCAAATTTAGCATTACTTGTTATGCTGTGTGTTTCACTAGACCCTGCCCCATAATACAGAGAATACTGATCTGTGTTTTGAGGGTATTGAGTTTCTGTTTCCTTCATTTGTAAAAAAACTAAGAACTTTATGGTCGTGTAGTAGATTGTATACACAAGCAAGGTTTAGAATCCACAAACAACCTATTAATAAAGTCATAAAATGACTTTGATGCCAGAAAGCCAAAAATAATAATTTAAAAGGCTGAAGTTGGTTTTCATTCATTCTAACTTCCATATCCTGTTTTTTCCCAAGCTCCTTGTCAAATCATTGCCCTTGAAATAACTAAAAGAGTCAATGTCTTTCGTCTCAAATGTACAGAATTTTAATTAAGTAATCCTTATTTTGAAGCTTTGTATATTTGAAGAATATTAAAAGAATGTATTTGTGAATGTGTACATTATGTGCATAATACAAGAATGTTTTATAAAGGAGAGCAACTTTAATTGACAAATAGCCTTGGGGAGTTACAATCTTAAGCAAGCAGTGGCAGAGTTGCTTAAGTTTTTCCTCTAGTTGCTGTTTTATTTAAAATCTCACAAACTTCCCCTTTTCTTCCACATGAACAAGAAAATATTTCTTGCCATGGGGATAAAGTCAGGGAAATTATTTTAAATAGACATATACAACTGTTCAAATATTACCACCACAAAATAATGCCTTCCTCAAATGAACAAACAAAACAAAACATGTTATAGGCATCTCTATGTAACTGCTCAATTTAGCCTTTACATTTAAGAAATTCTGTAGAGATCAATGGCTGTCCCTTTGATGGCAGATGGATGTACTCTACACAGCTCTAATATGCAAAGCATACATATTTTGCTTTACATTTTCTACATACAGTGTTGAAACATGAGGGAGAAGGCATTCATGATTTTCCTTTTAAAAAAATTTCTACATGCCATGAAAAAAATCTTTAATATTTGTATTTATAAAGTCTTTTAAGGGTTTGTCAGGAGACAATATAGCCAAAGAATAGCAAGCAGCAAGATATTTGCATTGCCTTTGTGCTTACACTACTGCTTGTAGTGTCTTGTTTTGTGTTGTAAAATAAGCTATTATTTTGTATGATTTATCTTTTCCCTCCTGTTAGGAATGTGTATGTAATTAAAGATCGGTTTAATTCAATTTTGTAATTTTTTTTTAAGATGGCACCCAAGGAAGTGCACTATTAGAATGAGGGTGGGGGGCTTTGGGGATTTTATCTTTAGTTGGAGCAAGAAGGTGTTAGGAAGGTCAGGAAGGGAAATGTTTGATAATGTGGTGGAAGGTAAAGCACTTAGGAAGATTAAGGCAGGAGTATTGGAAAGCTTTCAGATATGCAGATGATACCACTTTGATGGCTGAAAGCGAAGAGGAACTGAGGAGCCTTATGATGAAGGTGAAAGAAGAAAGTGCAAAAGCCGGCTTGCAGCTAAGCCTCAAAAAAACCAAGATTATGGCAGCCAGCTTGATTGATAACTGGCAAATAGAGGGAGAAAATGTAGAAGCAGTGAAAGACTTTGTATTTCGAGGTGCGAAGATTACTGCGGATGCTGACTGCAGTCAAATCTTGATAAAATAGTTAAGAGCAGAGACATCACACTGACAACAAAGGTCTGCATAGCTAAAGCAATGGTGTTCCCCGTAGTAACATATGGCTGCGAGAGCTGGACCATAAGGAAGGCTGAGAGAAGGAAGATAGATGCTTTTGAACTGTGGTGTTGGAGGAAAATTCTGAGAGTGCCTTGGACTGCAAGAAGATCAAACCAGTCCATCCTCCAGGAAATAAAGCCAGACTGCTCACTTGAGGGAATGATATTAAAGGCAAAACTGAAATACTTTGGCCACATAATGAGAAGACAGGACACCCTGGAGAAGATGCTGATGCTAGGGAGAGTGGAGGGCAAAAGGAAGAGGGGCCGACCAAGGGCAAGATGGATAGATGATATTCCAGAGGTGACGGACTCATCTCTGGGGGAGCTGGGGGTGTTGACGACCGACAGGAAGCTCTGGCGTGGGCTGGTCCATGAAGTCACGAAGAGTCGGAAGCGACTGAACAAATAAACAACAACCAGTATCCCCAGAAGTAATGTCATTGAGCATAGATGCTCAGTTTTTACTGCAGCACAATTTTGCAGCTAAGAAAAATGTTAATATATTTGATTTGTGATCCAAAGGAATCTGGAAGGAAGATCCACGATACAGAGAAGGGGAAAAAACCACTTCATTACTTTTGTCCCTTATATTTCTTAAGGGATTAAGACCTCCCACTCTTTAAAAATAGCTGCAACTCAGGGAGATACTGGGATGGGATCACAATATTGGAGAAAGAGGATTTATTCTCTTATTGGAAAGCTTATTGAACAAGGGAGACTGAGACAGAGAAGGTGGGAAAGATCATAATTGGAAAAGCTGGCCTGGCAACAAATGCAAATGAGCAAGGAGCCAGTGAGCGGTAAAGGCAGCAAGTGAAGAATGGCAGTTGAAAGTGAGGATTCCAGGGCTGCTGCAGTTGCAAGCAATGGAGGTGGCTCTGTGATGTAGTGGCCATCATTAGAAAGCTGCTCAGAAGAAAATTGGCTAAACAAGGGTGGCCTCAACAGAGACACAAGTTGTTGGAGGACCCTGTGGATCCAGCCAAAGTGGTGAGTTAGCTGGTTTGGCAGCTACTGTGGACTGTTTGTCATCTTATCTGGAGGCACTTGAAAATAGCAATGGCTATCAGGGGGTAGTTGGATGTGAATGTATGTTTAGGGACAGGCTAGGGCTGCTTCTTGTCTACCAACTACACCACTACCCCACAACACCCCAAGCTCCTGCATCTCAGTGCAGGGCTGATAGTAGAATCTACTAGGATTTGAGCACTGGGGGGCTTAAACCTCCATGCCCCAAGGATGAGATCTGGGTGGTCTTGGGAATTCATGGTCCCCAAGGTGACCTTGGTCTTATCCCAAGAGAACTTAGGCCTAACACATATAGGTAGCCACATGCTGGACTGGCATTAATCTAGAAGCAGATGCAATATTATCTTAAGATGAAGGACATTATCAGATCACTTTTTGTGTCACATGCAGTTTGTTGGAACACAACAGCTGTGCCAGAGAGGAGATGGTCTGTTTCAGGCACCTGATGGACTCATTCAGTTTTTCTGAGGGCATTTGGGGAATTTCACAACAATTACATTGACATCTTGCAGATCTTTGAATGCAGCAAAAATATTGGACAAGATTGTCCCAAGTAGCTTCTTCCCCCTTGCAGATCCCAGCAGGTTCCCTAGTTTACTGAGATGCTGTTGGAAATGAAGCAGATAAAGAGATTCTAGGGTGATGGTGAAGGAAAACAGAGTGAAATGTGACCAAACATGGCTGAGTATCCATGTCTGGGAGTATACCATGGCAGTAAAAATATGACATTTGTACACTTCTCTGTGTTTATTGCATCTGCAGACTTGCACCCAACAACTCTTTTCAAGATTACTTGCTCTTTTGGAGAGGGATGAAAATAAAGATCCTCCTGCAGACTGCTGTGCCATGTTTGTAAAGAACTTTGCAGATAAAATTGCTCACAGTTGCTTCAACTTGGATACCACTTGGGCAGGATCTAGAGAGATGACTCAGGCAATGTCTCAAGAGACTATCTGGGGCTCTTTTGAGATTGTGAAGACCAAGGTTGTGGATAATGTCCTCTATGGCATAAGCTGTGCCCCCTGTAAGCTAGATTCATGTCAAGCAGCTAGACATTATATGTAGCTGGATTTGAAGGAGGGTTGGTACCTTCTGTCTTAAAGGTGGTGGTGGACTCACTTATAAAAAGGCTGTGACTAAATCTAGTTACCTTAGATGACTACAGATCAATTTGTAACTCTTTTTGGAGAGGGTGATGATAGTTGGGGTGAGGTATCATCAGTACATCACTATGTTGAGGCTGGATTTGGGATGTTATGGAAGTCATGACTTCATTCTTGGAACTTGGATGGGTTAAAACCAGCTCAGATTGAATCTCTGCAAAGACAAGAGTTACTGTTTATTTGGTGATAGATCTGACTCAATCCCTGTTCCAGTCTTGGGCCTGGATGTGGACCATGCTTTCTCTAAAGAAGGTCTATGATTTGGATGCCCTATTAGACTTACAGTCTTACTAGAATGGCAGGTAGAGGCCACGGATGGGGGTTTCACCCAACTTTGACCAGCATATCCATTTAGGGACTTTTCAGAACAGCTGCCCATGCCCTTATACCTCCAAAATATACTGCAGCACTCTCTACATAGGGCTGCCTTTTGGGACAACTTGGATATTTGGAAACCACATTTTATTCCTGAGTAACTACAGGATCATCTGTTCTGACAAAACTAGACACACACCCCCGCATTATTTTAGGGAGTGAATGTCAAGGGTCCCTAACCCAATCGAATGAAGGAGGTGGGGGTTCACAACATGTCTTTATGCACTAATGGTGACGGGACTGCCTTTAGCTAATCAGCAGGTTTTCTTTGTATTTTTATTATTTCATATTTTCATTCTGGACATTATGTTATTGTGTTATGGTTGTAAACTGCCTTGAATAGTAGGAGATAAACAGTGTATAAAATTGTATATTACAGCAAATATAATTGACAGATTCAGTCATTTATAATAGAGGTAGATAATATGGTCAGTGTGGGAGGCCGTATTGCATAGTTGTAGGCAGGACAGCTGCTTCTAATGTGGACATTTAACTGCTCTTTATATCATTTTAATGAAGGCAGCAGATGCTAAATTACAACTGACATTCACATTACAAAATTACACAATAAGGATTTTGTTCAAGTATCTTTAATGTAAAAAGTTTAAGGTATTGTGGAATTTTCCTATGCCACCAAAAACTTCATTTTAAAAAATGAATCTAGTTTTTGAAAGCTCATTTTCTGCTCAACTCTTTTCAGTTTTCTACATTTGCAAACTCCTATAACATAATGTGGTGCAGAAATATTGTTTTCAAACTTCTTACATGAATCTGTAAACTGCAGGTTCTACATCCTATAAAATAACAGTTAAAACATAAAAATAAACATGGATTGTACAGAAAAAAAACTTAAAGCAAGTAAGTTATATTTAATTAATATACAGTAAAGGTAAAGGTAAAAGTTTCCCTTGACGTAAAGTCCAGTCGTGTCCGACTCTAGGGGGCGGTGCTCATCTCCGTTTCAAAGCCTTGGAGCCGGCGTTGTCCATAGGACACTTCCGGGTCATGTGGCCAGCATGACTCACGGAACGCCGTTACCTTCCCGCCGAAGCGGTACCAATTAATCTACTCACATTTGCATGTTTTCGAACTGCTTGGTGTGCAGAAGCTGGGACGAGCAACAGGAGCTCACCCCGCCGCGCGGTTTCGAACCGCCGACCTTCCGATCAACAGCTCAGCGGTTTAACCCGCAGCGCCACCGCGTCCCTTAATATACAGTAGACTCTCAGTTAATTGGAACTCAAGCAACCAGCACTCTCAAGCAACCAGCACTCTCAAGCAACCGGCACAAAAATTGAACCAGAAGAAAACCAGCACTCTCAAGCAACCAGCAAAAAAATCTGTCTCTCTCTGCTGCTATCTAGTGGGTATTAGGGTTTAATAGGAACTTTCAAGCAACCAGAAACTACATTTATCCAGCATCTACCAATCCCCATGGGTGCTGGTTAACTGAGAGTCTACTGTACACCACTCTGATATCAAACAAAGGTACCTATTTAATTACTTATTGTTCTATTACATTGGTTAAAAGTACATTAAGTCTTTCTTCTTAAGTAAACTGAGCAAGTCACTAGCTGGTTTACACACTGCATTAGATCATGGGTGTCCAACCTTTTGGCTTCCCTGGGCCACATTAAGAGGAATTGTCTTGGGCCACACATAAAATATATAATATAGTTAATGTATATACGTAATAAAACTTCATTTATTTTTAAATATTTTTATTATAACATTTTTAAAAAGAGGGCAAGATAAAACTAATGGAACATTTGACCTTGTTTTTGAGAAACTAATGCATCAATGTATGGTTCAATGAAAGTGGTTGCAATTCTCAGTGAGTTCTCAAGGTGCTTGTCAGAAATTTTAATTCTAATTTTACTCTTCATGTGCTTTTTTGGGGCCGCGGGTTGGACACACCTGCATTAGACCATGTGCCATGTTTATAAACCACAGTGGCCATGTTCACACATTGCCCTAAACCAAAACTAAACAAACCTCATTTTATATAGTATGATGTACGAATCTGCCATAGTTGCTAATTCTATTACCTTCTGGAAATTTCTGTTTCTCCAAATATTCATTGTATTTTATGTAAAAGCCCAAACATTTCCAAATAATAGGGTTTCAATTAACTATCAAAATGAGCTTGACTGCATGAACTCAGCAAGCCAAATGAATGCTGTTACATTCCCATACTGGTGTGTAGTGCCCATGGCATTACTGTTTCAGGATGAATCATTTAGATAATCGCTACAGCTTTAAAAGGGTTTGGCTTGAGAGAGAAGAGTTCAATCAGGACTCATAATCAGTGAATTTCTTATTACAGCCAAGGATTTTTTTAAAAAATGCAATTGCGCATAAAATTTGATCAGTCTGTTTTACTACAAAGTAGGCAGAGAATAACTATGTAATACCATGGATATCCCACACACTTCAAGAAGATAATCTTTTCTGCAAACCGTTTAAGGATAGGCAGTTACTGTATAGCCATTAATATTTCTAATACACAAAAATGTAGTTTGTTTACAACAGCCTAAAAAAAACCCCTGCATTGGAAATTAAATCTTAAAAGTAACTTTGCATATGATAGCTTACCAATATGAAGCCAGAGGGCAAAAATAGAAGAGAGGTTTCCAGTGAATGTGGGAAAAACCTATGATCGTAAAAAGCACATGGATATTTTCCAAGATTTCTCTAAATTCAGGAATACATGTAAAGTGACCATTTGCTGTTGCCAATAATGAAGGGTTTGAAAAAGAACTATAAGGAAAAAGTTCGCCCACACAAAAGGTCCTATATTAACAAAAAGCACTCATACGCTTTGTACTGTTAAATGAATGATTTGTTCCATTAGTTAATGCTATTTGAGACATTGTAGCTACCCATCAATCAAGATCCACAAACATGTTAGGAAGCTTATGTTAAGTAGTGCTTATAAATAATTAAGTGTAAAAATTGATAGGGGAAAACCTTATTGGGGACTACCTTTGTACAAGTCATTGTATTTTCCTATTCAAATTGGGACAGTGGCTTATTTCAATATTCCTAATTTCCTACCTTATTTTTTTAAAAGTTGCCTCTACAGCTTTTCTAGCTTTATTTATTTCATTCAGTTTATATGGCATAGATAATTTATTCAATTTATATAGTAAGATATAGTATAGATACTTTTTGTATTATTTTACTATTTTTCAGAAACATTTTTCAAGCCCAATAAAGTCGTGGCATATTAAGTAAGGATGATTATTGTTTTCAGATCAGGAATCAAGATCTGTTAAAAAATTCTCAGTGTAAAGCCTCTGCTGAGTTGGTTTTAACACAATCCACATATACATCTGTTTTGATCTTCAGGGCTGAGATAGTTGGTAGTTGGTTAATTTTGATGGGACAGGCTGCCTGGGGGCTGGATTTTCAAACGGTCGCCTTATTCTTTTTGTGTTTCTTTCTTATTAGCATGAAAACCAAACAGAATACTTAGCTTGCTAAACAATACAATCTGAAAGAGTGAGGAATGGAACTTATGTATCCAAGAGTCTTTGGACCGACCCATTACTTCTAGTTCACTTCCCTAGCACACACCAGCATTGTTCAGTCACATTAGTGGCAGAAGGGATTTGACCTCATCTGTAAGCTATAGGAACAGTATGGAGTGATCACATATGATTTGTTCTACAGTCCTGTGCTTTGCGAGTTTAGACAGGGTCTCAGAAACTATGCTAAAAAAAAAAAGCTTAATATTATTGTTTGTTGACTGGAGCCCAAAAGAAATGCAGAAAAACCCAAAATATACAGTATTTGCAGTACTAGTTAAAAGTATGCTGATTCTTCAACTTTTAGAAGAAATACTGCCTACTGCTTAGGGAGAAGGCAGCAGGAGGTGTCATTGCATGAAAGCAATCATATGAGAAAAGAACCAATCAAAGCTTAGGACAGACGTTGCCTAAAATATCAGTAATGTTCTGAAACAGATTGTTATTTATCTCTTCAAACAGATAACGTGATGTGACAGTGACTTTGGTATGGTGGCCATGGTGGCTTTCAAACATTTGTATAGGAGGAATTCAGAAAGAAGAAAATAAAAAAGATTTCCACAGATAATATGATGAGAACAGATTATCTTATACCATCAGCATATATATCAAACAAGCAAACTAAAGACAGATGTGATAAAAGAATTACCAAGCCACAGCAATGTTATAGTCCTATAAATTAAATACAAAACTTCACTGTCTCCCAAATATATGTAATATACAGTATATCACCATAAGCAAGTTTACAATGATAAATTAATACTCAGTGACAACAGCCTAACCAATAAATTAAAATCTTAAGTCCTTTATGATCAGTCTTCGTTTTGTTTTTTAACCAGAATTTTTCTATTAACCATCTTGTTTCAAATAACACTCCAGCACATACGAAAGTACATTTGAGCTGCTTCAAGTGTTTGTGTTTAGATACAGATTCTTCACTATAGGCTCATTGTATTAAAAAAAGACTATTCTAAAATGAGACTAGGACAGCAGTCAGACATTTTATTTCATACACCATCTCTCTTTAGTAGTAGTAGTAGTGTGTGTGTGTGTGTATGCATTAGGTCACCCAGTGTAGTATTCATACTGATACAGAGAGATGAAATTACAAAAATAAAGTAACATTTTAGGAAGATCTATGCTTTTTATGCAAATGAATTTTGCAAGACCCTCTATTTCATCTATAAGTCTCATTTCTTGTTCTTCTAACGTAAGAAATCTACATTGCTTTTCTGTGCATTTGTACAAGACTAGACCAAGGAAGACCTGCTTTAGCCAATCCACATGATTGGATTATAAATATTTCAAAAAATGCAATCCACAGTTATCTGCATTCATTAATAAAACAATGGGATAAAATCTAATGGTCCATTTGGAAGTTTTGGTAGATTGCTAAACAAAAGTTTACCTGTTGCTGTATGATCAGACCATGACAACTGCAACAATAGTTCTAGCTATGTATGGTTGCATTGTTTTCCATCTGGAAGAGTTTCAATCAAGGAAAAGTTTTGTTTTTTGTTTTTTGGTATTTGCCCCTCTCTTCCCCGCACCATAATGCAGGATATCACAACAAGAATAATCTATTTGACACCACTCCTATGTTCACCCTACTTCCTACTCTCTTTTGTTTTATGAACCCAAGAAACAGGACCTCGCTTTCAACTATTTGTAAAAGTTACTGAATCTTCAGTGTTTTGTAAGATGGTGCACTTTAAAAAAAAGAAAACCAGTCCCTGTGTCATATTTATGTAATTGGATTAAAAAAGACCCTATTAATTTTTTTAAAAAAACACCTTTAAAATTGGTTTGATGTTGTTATCTGCCCTTATAATCTAGGAAAGAGGCATGGATAAACAAAACAGAAGCAGTAACACTTCCAAGTAGCATATCTGCAGACCAAGATCATTATCAAATGTTATCCACCATGCAAAGAATTTAGTTCTTCCTTTTGTTGCTGAGGAAATTGTAGATGACTTTGTGCATATAAGTTGCAAAAAAGTTACTCATATCATCTGATACTTCAGCTTTATATAGTCAATGTATTTTTTCTTGATTTTAAAGCAATGCACACGTCATATATTTTCCTCAGCAGTTAGCATAGAAAGGGAAACCGGGTCCCTTGCAGAAAAGAACAACAAAACATTTTGCTTATAAAATGCCCCCTTTTTAAGTTCTAAGTAGTAGAAATCAGCAATCTACACTGAACATTGTGGACAGACTTCAAGTAGACATTCACATCCAGTGTTAATACAAGTAAATTCAGTAAAGGATGTTTAGATAGATACATCTTTTTAACTGCCATTGGAATGTGTCATTATCCAAATAGTTGACAGGATTATTTGGTGGTAGATCTTCTGTTATATACAAGGAAGTCAGAAATATCATGCCAAACATTACTGTCATCGTATAGGTAGGTCATGGATGATTGTAGCGATGGCTGTAGGGTGTGCCGGTGATACTCAAAGAGCCAAAGAACAATCCCCCAAATCACAGCAGCAAAAAGTGGGAAGGGATCTTGTTTGGGCTGTGGGATATAACCTTTCTCCACTGCCAGGCGAGACAAGCCAAACAGGATACGAGATAATAGATACATATTTATCTGTATAGGGAAAAAAAATCTGAATTAAAATTAGGCAACCAACATATCAAGAAAATGAGATTACTTGAAACAATTCTCGGTTTAGGAAATCATCAAGTTCTTTCATACCGAAATCAACCAGCTTGCTCATATTTTAATATGGTTGAGCAACAATTTACATCTATTCCTAAATCTAATGCTAGAAAAATCAGCTATAAATGCAACCCTTTCCCAGTTACATAAAGACTGATTTCAAAAGAGATGCATCTGCATGCAAAGTACATCTCCTAAAGACCATCCAAATTATACCTGAATGTCCTAATTTTTTTTCATTCTACAGTGAAAAATTAATATGAATAGGCATTCTTCTGCCACAATTATCTACCACTGTGAAACATCAGTTGTCCTGCCCTCTGGAACAAGGTTCTCTCTGAGATCTGGATGGCCCCCACTCTGCTGTTGTTTAGAAGAGCTGTGAAGACCTGGCTCTTCACCAAGGCTTTTGGCAAGGGAGAATGAGACCCCTCCCTTCATCCCACTTGCCATCTTTTATCTTTTCTGTTTTATGTAATTTGATTGTTGTGAGCTGCCCAGAATAGCTGAGAATTGGGCAGCTTACAAGTTTATTATTATTATTATTATTATTATTATTATTATTATTATTCCCTTTCTTATAGTTTGCTAGAGTGAAAGAAAGATGCAGAAGAATTGTGTTGCAGTTAAATTTACTGCCCCATCTGTTGTACCTGGGGCGCATATAAAGAAATTAATAATGGAACAATGTGATGGAACAGTTTGGTTCCCTAATTTACATAACTTTCATTTTTCATTAAATCAACAGAACCATGAATTGTGGAGTCCTTGGTGCACTCTGAGCCTTGTTGCTTTCTTGCAGACGTTTCATTGCCAGACTAGGCAACATCTTCAGTGCAAAGAGGGAGTGGGCCTTGCTCAGTTTATATACTGTGGCTTGCCCTGCTTGTGTTGGTAGGGGTGTTGTTCTCTCCTTGAGCTGAAGATGTTGCCTAGTCTGGCAATGAAACATCTGCAAGAAAACAAGGCTCAGAGAGCACCAAGGACTCCACAGTTCAACCCTGAGCTACAAATATTTGCTTCTATTAGAACCTTGAATCTAACACAAAACAACACAGTTGCTTACCTGGCTGTTAATGTTATTATTTTCCCCAAACACTAACCAGCCCCCAATGCAGGCTGCGAGGAAAGACTGAAATGGAACCTTCTTTCCCTGCATTCGTGACTGCACAGCCATCAAACCTTTGTAAGTGAATACAAAATAGGCCAGGTTTCTGGAATGAGTGTAGGTAGCTTGAACAATTGCTTTCAGTTTCTCCTTTAGGCTGAAGAGAAGAAACAATGAACCATTATTGCACATAACATTATTTCCCTTAAAGTATTATACTTCAGAAATAATATTTTATTGGTCATTGCTTCTGATGTGCTTTAGAAAGTAACAGTGATCTTCATTTCACTTTCAGAAAATATCAGAAGACTAAAGCCATACAACCCAATCTGTTTCTAATGAATATGTTTTCTAGTCAATGTAGAGATGCAGTCAAATTTTCATAAATTCTGTAGTTTGTGGCACTTTTAAAAACATTTATACAGTAATTGTGGAGTGGGGAATTAAAATGCAAAGAATAGCAGTTATGTTAAATCTTACATGAGTGCTAAGTTGTTAAAATTATTCACAAAGCACTGTTGGGAATAATAAAACACCCTGGCAATGGTAAGCTATATAACCACTGTTGTTGTTGTTACTATTATGTTTTTATCCCACTTTTTTTTTTAACATAAATATATTTTGGTCAACTCAAGGTGGCAAACATACTTAATACTCCTGCCTCCTATTTTCCCTATATCAACCACCCTGTGAGGTTGGTTGGGCTGAGAGTGAGTGACTGGCTCAAAGACAGCCAGCCATCTTTCATGCCTACGGGAGGCCCCAGAACTCACAGTCTCCCAGTTTCTAGACAAGCACCTAACCCACTACACTAAACTGGCTCAGTTCAGGCCACAGCTAAAAGAACTATGTTTATTTTTAGGTTGTACATCAGTGATTTCATTCTGAAACTCCTTTTAAAGTTTCTTCTTTTGAGAGATGGCCATTTTAAATGTGACTTAAGAAATTAAAGGGTACTCTTGTTGGTTTCTGAATACTGCCCTGTTGTCCATTTATTTTGCAGTATTTTGCTTGATCTATGCATTTCTTTATCAACATTTTCATCCTGCTTTTTCATAATTAAAAATCCCAAAGAAGGTATTCTACTGATATCTACTAGCTCAATCCTATGTATATTTAATCAGGAGAACACCTCTAAATTAATGGGTCTTCAACTACACAGCCACATTAACAATGGATAGGATTGCGTTGTTACTTCTATGTTAAGAGTGGATAGGATGGTAGCCTAAACCGCATTGGACATAGTGGGACTTGCTTGCGAATACATATGCAGAATTGCATTGTTAGATTGCTATCATAAACCCAACTTAAGTTCCTTGAAAATTTTGTTTCGACGGGTAAATATCCACAGGACAGTATTAAACATATTACTGGCAGTCTTATTTAAGTAAAAAAGTAATATGATTATTATTGATCTAATAGAAGACAACCTCCTCTTCAAGACATGCTTTCCTTCTATTCTAATACATTTAATTCTGTGAAAAACTTAAATATAGAAATAGTAAGGATGTAGAGAAGAAATCACATGTGTTCAAAAGACTTTTTTAGAAAAACCATACAAACAAAAAGGTAGACTTCTTGAACTCCTATGGCTTTATTTTATAAGTGACAAAGAGAGATATTCTGAGAAATGTACCTTCCACTTTTGAAGAGAAATGTCATTACCAAAGCATGCGGGGCACGGACTTTCGCTCCATAACTGCCAAAAATAAAGAAAGAATAAAGTGCATACAAATGTCTGTAAAATAACGTTTTAATATGACTTTGAATGCAATTACTGATTTATGTAAGTTGAAAGCAGCAGAATATGGTGATACAGTTCTTGGATGAAAAATCAGTATCTTCCTCAACTCCTCTGCCATGTACATAGGAATAAGGGATAAGTTGCACAAACCAGTTGGGTTTGTTCTACACTGAGAGGATTATCATGCTTGCCTAACGTGGCACCTAAATCTGAACACTCAACTTCAAAGTATCACTATAACAACATTCTTGGTGTTCTGAAACCTTTTGCTCACTTTTCACAACTCTGAATACTGTACTCATTTATTATTATCATTGGGGAAATTAAATCTAACTAATGCTTTGCAAATATAAGAATGGCAAGAAGAGGGAGACCACCTTGTTCATAAGAGAACTAGAGTAATACTAGTTTATTTAGAAGTACCTAGTAGTAGAAAAGAAAACTATTGTAACACCAGAGATTATTTTAAAATATCTACCCAAAATGCCCCAGGAGCTGAGATGGGTAACTACTAAACAATGTTAGAATAACAATGGCTTTATTAGATGGATAGCTGAATGAATGGATTTTGGAGATATCTACAAGGGAAAAACAGAAAAGGATTTAGCAGTAAGCATCAAGTCTGAATGATTAAAAATTTATTTATTTATTTATTTATCTAATTTATCCCTGCCCATCTCCTCCCGTCGGAGGCCTCTGGGCGGTTTACAACAAATGATTAAAACCATCAGAATAATAAAATACAATAAAAATACTATAAATAGAAATAAAAATAAAGAATAAAAATCCAAGCGATGAAACATCTAAAACAGTCCAAGTGTGGGAGGAGTGGTCTATAGCAGCCATCTCCATGTAGATCTATTCCTCTCTCCAACCCAAGCGAGGCAGCAGGACCAGGTCTTCAGACTCCTCCAAAAGGCCAGGAGCGATGGGGCCAATCTCACTTCTGGGGGCAGCATGTTCCACAGGGTGGGAGCTACTGCAGAGAAGGCCCGCTTCCTGGACCCCACCAGATGAAATTGTCTTAAAGACGGGGTCCGCAGCATGCCCTCTCTGCACGATCGGGTGAGACGGGTTGATGTAATGGGGAAGAGGCGGTCCCTCGGGTAACCTGGCCCCATGCCATGTAAGGCTTTAAAGGTAATAACCAACACCTTGAATTGGACCCAGAAGCAAACTGGTACCCAATGCAGCTCGCGCAGCAGTGATGTTACATGTGCCCTTCTGGGGGCACCAAAAACAGCTCGCGCAGCTGCATTCTGGACAAGCTGAAGCTTCCAGATACTTTTCAAGGGTAGCCCCATGTAGAGCGCATTGCAATAGTCTATCTGAGAGATAACAAGGGCATGAGTGACTGTTCGAAGGGCCTCCTGGTCCAGGAAGGGGTGTAACTGGTGCACAGCACGTAGCTGCGCAAAGGCTCTCCTGGCTTCAGATGTACCCAGATATTAGAAGGCATTAGCTAAGCCCACCACTGTTCTGTAGGCTTATGTATGGTTTTACATAAGATGTTTTAGCATTATACAGTATATGCCAAAACAAATACTGTCCTGTGTTGATATTCTAAAAAGAAAGGGAACTCGATCTAGTAGCAGACATATTATTATTTCTTCAGTAATACTTCTTAGAGGACAACCATAATAATTTTGCTATCACCTCAAATGAAATGCACATAAAACATAAGAAGCAAACTTACTGATACCTAAATAGGGCTTAATAATCAGAACCAGCAAGTCTGATCTGCCATTCAACTTAGCTGCATCTATAATTTGAAACCCTGCTATTTCCAGAAGAGAGGGAGAACTTGCCATTAGACTGAGACCTTATGACTGCACACTCAAAACGTCACTTACACCAATGAAACAAAGCTAACCAGCAGAAAGGGTCCAGCTACTATTATTCTCTCACCAAGCAGACACCTCGAGGCAATCTATTGCAGCATCCCCCAAAGCGTGAGCTGTAAAGAAACCTCCCGCGCTGAGAACAAAAGCAAAGTTAGAGACAGCCAGGCCGAGATCGGTCAAGCGCAAATCTGCTTCCTCCCACCAAATACCTAGTGAAATGCACGCTCAGCTTCAGCATAAACGCTCACCCGCGATCGCCAAGACCACCCTTCGGCGCTAGTTTCGGGGCAGGAATGCGGAAGAAACAGGGCCCCCAGCCCAAACTTACACCGCTCCGTTGCGGAAGCCCTTGAGCACCGCCAGCGCGGTCTGGTATTTCCGCTGCTGCAAGAGGGAATTGATGGTATAGAGCAAAGTCTTGAGTATCGTCTCATCACCCATGGCCTCAAAAATTGACAGTCGCGATCCCAGCAGCCGCTCAACCCGAGGAAACGATTTGCCTGGAACACAAAAGACAAGGAAACAGAGCTTCAGGAAATAATGTCCAGGTGGAAAGCCAACCCGTGAATTTTGGTTCCGCTCTAGTTTGATAAGCGCGCGAGAAGATTTAGGTGATAGAGAAAGAAAAAAGTACCGTAATTATAACTGTTTCCTCTCCTGGCTATTCAAGCCGAAGCAGCTTCTCACTGTGTGTCTGAATCTTTAAAATAATGTGTGAAGTTGGTCGTTCATGACCCAGACCAAATTGCAACAACGGTATCACTACAGCATTCTCGGAAGCCACCCTATCACGACTGTCATTCTGAATATTACGGGAAACTAATCTACTTTACAGAGATAATACGCTGCTCTGTCTTAAATTCCCAATTTTACAACATGAGAGTAATATGGCCTATATTCTCAACGTGACTAATTTAAAAAAGATAAACAGGATTGGATCTGATTAGAATGGAAGACTACCAGGAGATCCCAGGGGTTCAAATTAGATTGGAAAGTTAAAACACTCTCTCTGCCCAAAGAAGGTAATGGCAAACCACCTTTTCTTTGCCAAGAAAACTACATGGAAGTGTCTTACGGGTTTTAATAAAAAATTGATAGTTGGAAAAGGTGCTACCAGACTCCTGATTTTTTGCCATGTAGTCACCAGATGGAGGAATGTGTTGGAGGAAAATTCTGAGAGTGCCTTGGACTGCAAGAAGATCAAACCAGTCCATACTCCAGGAAATAAATCCAGACTGCTCACTTGAGGGAATGATATTAAAGGCAAAACTGAAGTACTTTGTCCACATAATGAGAAGACAGGACACCCTGGAGAAGATGATGATGCTAGGGAGATTGGAAGGCAAAAGGAAGAGGGGCCAACCAAGGATAAGATGGATGGATGACATTCTTGAGGTGACAGATTCAGCCTTGGGGGAGCTGGGGGCGGCAATGACTGACAGGAAGCTCTGGTGTGGGCTGATCCATGAAGTCACGAAGAGTCGGAAGTGACTGAGTAAATAAACAACAAAACAATGAAGTCACCAGAAGTTGAGCAAATTCCAGAGATTTCCTCTTTTTATGTTTTTGTATATTCATTTGTAGCAATTTTTTTTAAAACATTTAAAAATCTTATTTTACTAGAGATAATAATGTGAGTGAAAAGCAACACAAATTCCTCTCTTTGCTTTATAATTTACTTTACCGAGATGGAGCCAGATCACATGATGCTGTGAAATCCTGGATTTTTCTCATTATTGCTTATGAGTATGTCTCCTTTTCACCCTTTAAACAAGATGGTGTTAAAAGTAAACAGGTAGTTTATATGAGAATGGGCTATCAGTTTAGCTGCTTTTCAGTACTTGTGAAGCATCGCCTCTGTTGCCACCTACCCAGCTGCACCTGTTCATTTACCTTTCTTACTTTCAATGGAATATATTCTGCCACAGTAGCCTTAAAAGGAGTAATTAAAATAATTAGGTTTTCTGGGAAAAACATTGCTTTGCTGCCAATCAGACACATGGTAACTATGGCCAAGAACAAGTGGAATTCTTTGATGTTGGCTTCAGAAAGATTTTCAAGCAAAATGTGTTCTGACATAGGGTAGAGCGAGCCACTGCATCCCTCTCAGGTCTGGAGTGCCCTCCAGTGGATTAACCACCATTAGTTTATAAGTTTATCAGCCTGACAAAGAGTCTTTCAGCACTATCAGTCAACAGGCTTTATTCAGCTATTCCCTTGCTTTCTGACGAAACAGAGGAAGTGATGTGAAAATATAAGAGGGTTACAATTTCAAGATGTTGTTTAGATCTTGCCTAAAATTCAGTGAATGAAGCAGGGGAATTGCACAATAAAAGTCCTTTGTGGAGGTATGGAAAGAAAATTTTAAGAGGTACCTATTCAGGAGATCATTAATCACTGACAGTATAGATATGTAAGCTTTTTTATGACAGTAAAGATGAGAAGAGTTAATGGTATGATTTTATGTGTTGTGTCCAGAATTTTTGAGAAGAGCAACTTATATTTCTAGTATCCTATAATACAAGTGTTCATGTTTATGTTTATCTTTAAATGTTATAATTTGAAACTGTTTCATTATTACAGAATATCTCATATCAAAATAATTAAGCCTCAACGTTTAACGCTATCTCTGACAAAAAACTATGAAAAGTGTAAATAGCCAGACTGGGACATGAACTCCAATGTTAGATATACACTTTGTACAAAACAGCAAGTAGAATATCTAGGTTGGAATTATACATCATGCTAAGCCATAACACAATTTGCTTAGTTTGGGCTTGGAATGATCTGTGAACTCAGTCAAGCGCTGTTTATTCAATAACCATAGTAAAACAAACCATGACTTAGCAGGATAAGCGAAGCTGTCCAATGAAAGAAGTCAAGAATGTGTTGTTTATACTTTTCTTTTTTTATATATATAAGAATTTTACTAAGTTTCGAGCAAAGATAAAAGCTACAGAAAAACAAAAAACTACAAAGAAAAAAAGAAAAAACTAAAAAAGTGTGGAAACACAAGAGAAAATTATTCAAAATTACAAAAAAGAGGTGACTTCCAACTTTTAACAGCAAGGATATACAACAATTTTCCATAATCAATCCCTTACTCTATATTAAACCAAAATCACATTATTTCTATAAATCATTCCATTGGCACATTATAAAAATAACTAAATATAGTTGCTCCCTCCTCTTATATTAAAAGAATATATATACATATACATATACACATACATACATACGCACACACACATACACACCTCCTAATCAACTTCCCCCCCAAAGATAACATTTATTTATTTATTTCCTTCCTACTACTATTTTATACATTCCTGTCTACTATAATAAAGATCAAACTAAAAACATATAAATTGTCTGCCATTATACTTGATAATACAACAATTTTAATAACCTTAATCATATTAAACCCAAAACCAGACATTTATTATTTTTTTTATTATTATACCTTAATAATCTTAATCGAAATCGTTAAAGGTAAAATGAAATCAGCCAAACCCTAAAAGCAATCCAGATAAATATTCTTAAACCCTTATCCCATTTCAGAATAAACCAGAGCATTTACATATCCCCACAATATGCACAGAGCTTTTTTCTTCAAAAAATCAAACAGCCCAACTGCCCTCCTCAAAAACTTCGACTTGTCTTCAGGAGACCTCCCATACATAGTAAACCCTTCTTTTCCATGACGCTCCATCAGAAGATCAATTTCATTTATCGCTTGTAACTTGATCTCTCCCTGTAATTTCTTCAACTCGACTATCCGATCTTCATCCAGCATTTCAATAGAAGTCCCAATCTCACTCTTAGAAGAGATATTTCTGTCACTGTTAAATTCCTCAGTTTCATTCATGACATCCCCAACCAGATGACACATTTTAGACCTCATATTTTCCATGATGTCCTGAATGCCTTGCATAAAAACTTGGTAGGAATCAGAAAGAATCTGTTTAAGATCTCAGTGGAAGTCAGAGAAAGTCTGTTTAAAATCCTCCATCTCTCAAGCAGTAGATTATGGCACCCCCTAGGACCTTAACCAGTGAAAATCAAAGATATGAAAGGATTCCAGAATGTGTTTACACAAGGGAAAGTGAGATATGCAGACAGTTCCCCAGGGAAAGTAGAAGCAGAAAACTGAAAGTTCAAAACAGCCGATTCAACTTGCAGGAAAATGCTACTACCTTCAAATTTAGTACACAGATAATAACAGGGAGACAATTATTTACTTTCAATCCTCCTTAATATTTGTATGGAAAACAAAGTCCAAAACTTAAAAAGAATTTTTTTAAAAAATTGATCCCCAAAATAATTGCTGTAGAAAGCCTCTCTTAGGGTACACATAATAGAAAAATAAATTGGGTGATTTAGAAATGGGGTGGCCGGTCTTAGTGTCTCTTTAAGGCTACAGTGCGGCTTGGAGAATGGTGACGTCCCAGCCTACTGGCTGCTCTTACCAGTTGAGCACGAATGCAGTTTGTGATCTTCTGGCTGCAAGCAGCCATCTGGAGGACAGATGGGGGTGATTCCAGGTGTTTTCCTTTTTCCAGAAAAACACTCCTGAGCTTCAGGAAAAATCTGCCTGAGCCCCAAAAAACTGCAGTGTTGTCAGTTCTGCCCAGTGAGCCCGCAGACATAGCTGTTCAGTCCACCATGTCCCCACCAGAAGTCCAAAGAGCGTGTTATTTATACTTCTCAGTGAAGTCCAATTGAAATAAGCCAAATTTACTTTGGAGTAAGTTGATAGACAGGGACGCGGTGGCACTGCGGGTTAAACTGCTGAGCTGTCGATCGGAAGGTCAGCGGTTCGAAACCGCGCGGCGGGGTGAGCTCCCGTTGTTAATCTCAGCTCCTGCTCACCTAGCAGTTTGAAAACATGCAAATGTGAGTAGATCAATAGGTACCGCTTCGGCGGGAAGGTAACGGCGTTCCGAGTCGTCATGCTGGCCACATGACCCGGAAGTGTCTATGACAACGCCGGCTCCAAGGCTTAGAAACGGAGATGAGCACCGCCCCCTAGAGTCGGATTCAACTGGACTTTACGTCAAGGGAAACCTTTACCTTTAAGTTGATAGATACCCATATAATATGTCAGTTATATTTTAAATGGAAATTTATATATACCTTATTTCCAGTGGTGGTCCATGCCCCAATCAAATCTTTTGATGTTGCACAAAGTACAAAATTGGTATCTAGTATCTAATATCAACACTATGAATAAGGAAGTTATCAGATAGATGGCCACCCCCCAAGGACAACCAATCACACCATCCTAGCGGTTCCAGATGGTAAATTATTATTGTGTATGTACATATGTAAAAAAGAGGTAGGGCTTCAGTCACATGGTCACAACTGCCACCTTGATTTTTTTGACTCCTCCTCAATGGCTCTGCACCATTTGATCTAAACTTTTGCATGTAATTGTGCTAGTAGTGTAATGGAAATATGCTGAGGGGGAGAGCAATTTTCACTATTCTTCTATCTGACACACAGCTGTCTTGGACACTGGGTTTCTTTATGAATAAAAGGGTTGGTTACCTCTTTTTCCATATTGCTTTCAGACAACACTGCATCACTGATGCGAGTGCTTTTAACTATTTAAGCCATTTTGTGCTTACTGAAGATTACCAAGAATAAGCTTCCGATGGGGAACATGGCCAACTGAACAGCTGTGTCTACGACCTCCACGGACAGAACTGACAACACAGTGCTTTTTTGGGCTCAGGCAAGTTTTTACCTGAAGCCCAGAGCTTTTTCATGAATAAAGAAAACGCTCAGAATCATCCCATCTGCTCTCCAAAATGCCATCTTGTCGCCAGAGAATCACAAACAGCATTCGCGATGATCCCGTGAGATGACAGAAGGTGGGGATGTCACCATTTCCAACCCATGCTATAGCCTTAAAGGGACATTAGGTTGAGTTGCCCCATTTCTAAATCACCCAATTTATATATTTTTAAAGTTTTTGTACCCTAAGAGAGGCTTTCTACAGTAAAAAGAAGCGGACTCTCTTGGTGCTTATCATTATTTCTGGATTAAATTTTTAAAATCTTTTAAAGTTTTGGCTTGCTTTCCCATTTAAAGATGAAGGAGAACAAGAATAAATAATTGCTTCCCTGTTGTTATTTTTGTACTGAATTTGGATTTGCTGATTTGAATCTCCAGCCTCCTGTTCACTTTCCCTGAGAGCTGCTGGTTAGCACACTTTCTCTTGTTTCAATTTCATTTGGAAACTTTTCACTAACTCATTAACTCCTATCTGTGCAAGTCAAAGTATCAAGTATCTTGCCATAATCTACTGCCTGAAACTTGGAGGATTTCAAGGAGGCCTTTTCAGAGTCCTGTTGTGAGCTGAAGCAGACCTTCAAAGAGATCTTTTTAGATTGCTGTCAGGCTTTCCTGCAGAATATTTGGGACATTGGGGAAGATATTATTTCTAAAGTGTGTCATCTGGCTGAAGATGTTAGGGAAGATGATTTAAATTTAAGAATGTGTAATTGGATTGACAATGAGGCTATTATGATTTCATTTCTCTTTAATGATTTGGATTAAGATTTACTGGACTTTTTAAAGGTTTGTTTGATTTGTAAGATTTATAAGGTATCTATAAGGTATAATAATAATTGCTTGGTTTTTAGGTTTAATAGGGTTAAGATTGCTGTAGTATTAATTATAAAATTAGACAATTTATATTTTTTATAATTTGATTTTTATTATAGTGGACAGAAATATATAGAATAGTGGTAGGAAGGAAATAATTAAATAAATGTTTTTTGGGAGAGGGAAGTTGATTTAGAGATTTATATATATATTTCTTTTTTACATATAAGGGGAAGGAGCATTGCATTCATGATTTGTATATGTGCTAATGGAAGGGTTTATAGAGATAATGTGATTTTGGTCAGAGTAAGGGATTGATTATGGAAATTGTTTTATATTCTTGTTGAAAGTTGGAAGTCACTTCTTTATGTAATCTTCAAAATACTTTTTTCTTCTGTTTCACACTTTTTTCGTTTTTTTCTTTTTGTAGTTTTTCTTTTTTGTAGTTTTTATCTCATCTTTTATCTTTCAAACTTAATAAAATTATTTTTAAAAAATATTATCAAGAATAGAATCTCCCCTCACCATCTTGTCTCACAACTGGGGATGGGGAAGAGTAAGATTAGAGGAAGGCTGGAAGAAAAAAATGAAGGGTACATAGATTGGACAAAATGGAAGATGTCCCAGTCATGGCAGAATAGACCTAGCAGTCTAAGTTCTGATGGCTCAGATACAACTAGAATTGAGAGAGTAGGCAGCATATAAATCAAATTTATACACACACACACACACACCCCTCTCTATCATATTTTTATCTGACAATTCTGTGGCCAAGGATTCTTGTTTGCAGAGCCTAGACAGCTTCACTGAACTTCATAGGGTCTCTTGGTCATAAGGTTGAATTACATTATGGATTTAAGTCGAGAGAGATGGTTGTGACTGCCTTCTGAAAGATCACAAGGGCATTTGTTAACAGTTCTTGCTGGCTCAGTACGTCTTGATCTAGTGGGATATCAGCTCAACCATCAAAATGTAGTCTTTGCTTCTATAGGATGTATTTCCATTTCTGGGAGGGACTCAACCTGCCTTCTGATTCTCATCAGTGTTCACAGAGGTGGTTTCTCCGTTGCTCCTTAACACTTAGATTTCTTTTCAAGGATGCCTACCTTCCCAAAGATCCCACTGTGGAGGCTGCATGTAGTATTATTAACATTCTTCATGTGGAACATTTTCCTAAAGCAGTTCTATCACATCATGGGCTCCATGACTGAGAGGGAGGCAATCTTTGGGGGCTGGTGAGCATATCTGAAATTCTGAGAACATGTTCTCGATGCTCTTAGAAAATTATTCCCATAATCAAAGTCTTATTGGTTTTGGTTGGGGCTTAATGTCAGGGGAGTCTATCTGAGGCAAAAGTCAGGTAGAAAGTGACAACACAGCTCCAGTATTCCACACCTGACAGTGGTGGCTGAATCTGAACATTAATAAACAAAACACACAAGCGCCTTATATTATCTTCTGCTGCAATAACCTTTAGGCTGCACATAAGTCCAGCTGAATGCACATCCAAATCCAGAGTTGGACAATGCCTTTATTAGGACCAATAAAAAAGGCACAAACATCATGGAAACTTCGAGGTTCTCCACATGAATGAGTCAGGCTAGATGCTGCAAAAAGGAGGGATGGATGGAGGGGCACGGAAGTCCCCCAAATCTGGACAGATGGTCCAGCCATGAGATCTGCTGTTCAAATTCAGTCTGAAACGGAGTTTGATGTTGGTGGACGATATCACGGATGCAACTTTTCCTCTTGCAAACAGGGAAAAGAACAAGGTTGTCCCCAAACTCAGCATTGTTTTCCCTCTGCCATAGGTAAATCTCATGGGTACCTGAAGAACATCTGGCATTTCTACTAGTCGAATTAGAAGATAATTTCGGTTCTCCCCCGCCCCCCCCCCCCGTGACAGCGCGGGACATCCCAACAAAAACACGTTTTGCTAAGACTACGGCCGGGAAGCCCCGCCCCTTCCAGCTATGCACGGGCTTCCCCACAGCGAGGCTATTCCCTGAGCTAGGCTCCCCTCCCCACCTCGTGGCCTCGCGCTCCCCCTGGCGGCAGAGCGACCATCCCTCGTCTTCCCACAATGCCCGTTTAGGTTGCTCTGCCGTGGTTGCCTCAGCTCCAAGATGGCGCAGGCGATATTCGAGGCGCTGGAAGGTATATCTCGGGGAGCCGGGTGGGTTGAGGCCTCGCGTCGGGGAAAGTCCATTAAAAAAAAGGCGCGGCTGTTCCATGCTGTGTGCCTCCCTCCCGCCGCTGCGGATGGGACGGGGGCTGAGAAGGCGGTGGGGCCGCCCTAAGCCAGCTCTGGGGTTGAGGGAGGGTTCCTGGAACAGCCGCTGAGCAGTGGCTGTCTTGGAGGAGTAGCCGCAGCATCCGGCGGTCTGCGGGCGCGGGTTTCTTTCTCCCGATAAGCCGCGGAGGAGCCAAATCTTGGCAGGGGGCGAAAAGCAGGCAGGCGGATGGGGTCCTGATGGAAGATTGTTCCCAAAGAGGGGATGGTGGCTTGGTCATTGCTACCACCGCTTCTGCAAGCTCCCCTCAAAGGGCAATTGTTGCTTTAATTTGTAAGAGTCCCTTTACCTCTAAGGGTGCCATTCTGGGTTCTTGAATAATGCAGCTGGTGTAACATCGCTACCATTTCCTGGAAGAATTAAAATTTCATCGTATGACATTTAATTCTGGGCACGTACATTTGTGAAGCTGCTGCCGCTAAGGTTATTTATTTTTTACAAATGCAAATGCAGTTGTTACTTGCAGTGGCAGTTCAAACTGCGAATGTTCCCTGGTTGCAAATTACGTCCCCTCCTCCTAACTGATGAAGTCTCGTCCATTTGTTGTCTCAGACTCCAAGATCCGCTCTTGTAAAAAATGAATGTTTGAGAAGAAAAATCCCTGATGAGTTAGATAGCAATGTATTTAATGCAGCACCCTGTCTACTTAGGCCAACTAGAATGTTCCCCATACATGTTTAATTTAAAAGATCATCTGTTGATGGTGGCTTACTTTACACATCCCAGTAACCACTAATGTGGTTAGTTTCGCTTCAGTCTCTACTGTTGTGTGAATGCACTCAGTAAAGTTGGTGCTGTAGTGAACTTGGCCATGGTGGCATCTACAGTTTAGCATAAATTATGAAACTTGTTAAATCTTGTGAAAGTGCTCTAAAGCAGCAATTGTCTGATGCTTATCTGGGAGAAACCCAAGGCTTTGTATGTTATGCTAAACCGTAACCACTACACCAAACTGGCTCTCAGACTTTAATTACTGAATAGCTATATTTGAGTCCAGTCCAGTGTGTCTTTAGTAGAATTTTATAGAGTGGTCTCCCTAAATTTGCTATTTATCTTTGTTGATTAATTTATCTTTACTAGTTTTGACAATTTATAATTTGCTATTAAGAATGCAAAACAAGGAATTGATTTAAAATGTTCAAGACATCAAGACTTAAAAGAGCCAGTTTGGTCTAGAGGTTAGGGCTCTGGGCTGGAGTCCAGGAGCCTGTGAGTTCTGGTCCCATGTTGGGCAGGAAAACCGTCTGGGTGACCTTGGGCTAGTCCCTCTCTCTCAGCCCAACTCACCTCACAGTGTTGTTGTGGGGGAAATAGGAAGAGGAAATACTAAGTATGTTCCTGACTTTGAGTTATTTATAAAAATAATAAAGGTGGGATAATAAATAAACAAATAAATAAACAGTGATTTCCTTTAATTATTATTTATTTACTAGGTCAAAATGCCCAGACCATTAGCCAGACAAATAGTTAGCCTGGTGTGACAAGTGAACTCAGCCATTGGCATGTGTTTTTTATAGTTTGATGTGGCATGTGATACCACAGCAGCAAAACAGTTGTTTGTAAGCTGTCATATCACAAGCCTTTCAGAAAAGCATGCCAAACTGAAAGCCCTTCAGCACTGTCTAAAAATTACTGGATCCCATACTCTGGGGTTTAGAACCCCCTTGTCACATTTAGGTTTGAAAGTTGGTTGTTCCATGTTCTGCAGCATGGAACCCAACACAGCCCATTGAGTAAATTAATACCAAAGGATAAATTGATACCTACTTATCCAAACAATGATTAGGACTGTGCAAAGCAGTCTTGTTTTGTTGACCTGCTTGGAGCTTTACTGAAGGAACAATTTGGTTTGAGGCCTGCCTCAACTTGAAAAAGCAAGACATATTACCTCGACACCTCCAATCTAAGAATTGAACTGTGCTGCTTTACTTTATTGGAAATCTTGTGTCTTCAGTAAGTGCCAGATGCATCTTTGAAGATTAGCATAGCCGTACTAATGATATTGGGCACAAGATATCCTCAAGCTGTTTCAAAATCTGCCTTATGATTTCTTTAAATTTTTCTTCCTTTTAAAAGAGGTTTGTAGGATTTTTTTCTGCCTAATTCTCAGGATACTTGAGGGTTTATTTTGATTTTCTTCCTCTGAGTTTAGTTCATTGTTTGAGTTAGCAGAGACTGCTGTTTCCACCAGCTTCCACCAACCACCTCCTATCACTGAAATTTCAGTGATAAATTCCATTTGATCAAATTGAAGGGCAATTGGCAGAAAAAACACAGAACTTTTCTGTATGGCACTAAGATACAATACATATGTATGATGTTTGCACAAAGCACTTTATCTGGTAGAATGGAAAATAACTGAGGTTCCTTGTTTCCAGAGTCTTCACCTTTTGTTTAGGGGTCACAGATAGCTGATAATGGTATGTTTGGTATATTCTGGGATTTAGAAATACTGATTAAATCATATGTACAGCACTTCAAGTGATTTGTAAAGTACTGTGACAAATTTGGTATCAGTTGAAAACTTGCATATTATCACATATGACTTATATAAGAATTTACAGTTCCTTTGCTACTTTAGTTAACCCAAATACAGTTTCATTCTGGGAGAGCATTTAGTTTAATTCAAACACATACATAATATTTGTACTAACACTGTGCTCAAGATGTTTTATTGGAGATGTTGAGAAAGAGCCTACATGCCTAGACAGATAGTTTATTTTGCTTTGTTTATGGAGAGGTGGAGGAGGAAGAAGAAGAGGGAGGAAGGAGTGGAATCTGGGATTGGTACTGCTGTCCTGTATTTATCTTTTTTTTATAATAATTTTTATTAAGTTTTACATTATACAGATAAAACTAATACAAACTACAAAAGATAAAAAATATAAGAAGAAAAAGAAAAATTAAGAAATAGAAAAAAAAAAAGGTGCAGAAAAAGAAAAAAAGAAAGAAAAAGAAGAAACTTCCCCCTTAGTCCCCAGCAAGTATATTTAATTTTAACAACTTAGCACCATCTCTTAAAATACAACCAACCATCTCTTCATCCCATATCCCACCCCATTCTCTATAAACAAATCTTTAAAGCCTCATCACTCCATCTTAATTACTGAAAGTCCATTAAGGGGTACCAGAAATAACAACGTAACTATTACAAACTATATCTAACAAAGCCACTTTAAATCCTTTTACATTTAAATCTCATTTTCTGTTTTAAAAAATCCCCCTGTCTCACTTCTTTAGATAAATAAAACCTTTAAAACATCATCATTGGTCTTAGTCAGCATAAATCCATTAAACATTACCAGAAATAGCAACCCATCTATTTTAACCTTGATCGAATAAACCAACTTTGTATTCTTTCCCCTTTCTCACACAAACTTTAATCCCCTCAGATAATACACAAGCATCTGCTTTCTTTTCATACTCTGTCTCTTCTCACAAAATCGTTGGCAACTTTAACAAGCCCCTTTTTTAGATCCAGTATAAAGAGGTTAATCATGTCACCCTTCATATTCTCACTGTCTCTTCTCACAGAGTTGTTGGCTACTTTAACAAGTCCCTTTTGTAAATCCAATATAAAAAGGCTATCCACAACACTCTTCTGGGTTAGTATTTGTATGTCTTTTTTAATTGTTAAAACTCAGCCAGTTTCATTTGTATATCCAGCAGTTCATCTTTTTTGTGTATCTACTGTTTCATCTTTTTCCATCTCTTTATAGGCTGTAGTTTTTAAATCCGCATTTAAATAAATTTCAGCTTTGTTCAGTGGAACTTTTTCCTCTTCCATGACACCATCTAGTTTATCTACAATAGCAGATATCTTTAAAATTATCTTCTGAGCCCAATAGTCATAAATGTCTCTCAATGAATCTATTGATGTATTCATTTCCTTCTTGTGCCCTCTAGTGACCAACCTTCAAAGTCATCAGTTTTTTTTCCCAAGATGTAAACATAGAAAGTTTCCCACGGGAAGGATTCTTATAATCAATTTCAAAGTCTTAATTCAAGTCCATCTGGACCCTTACTGCATTTAAAACTTTCTAAATCAACACTTTAATAACACTTTTGCTGCATATTACAAAACCTTAAACTCGTAATTAAAACTTTTTTTCTTAAAGGACTGAAGAAAAACACACCCAGTGAACACAATAAAACTTGCAATTCTGAAGATTCTCAATCTTTAAAAAGCAATTTAAAAAAAGTAAAATCCAATGTGATTAAGAAGTGAGGTTCAGCTGAACTCTGAGTCCATAAAGGCTACATTGAGGGCTTTGAGTCTGGTGGAATCCCATGACTCCCAGCTATTTGCAAGCTGACTGCAAAACCCTCAGTTTGTGCCATCTACTCACCAAAAACAGCTATTTTCATTTAATGCAGAATTGCATTCATATTTGTATATTGTATTGATTATCCTTTGAAGAGATATTCTGGTTAAGTTCTACATTAGCTGATATTCCATTATTTTTGGAGCTTGCTGCTGAAGGTAATACTGATCTTTTCACTTAGATAAATCATGACATAGGGTATTTCTAAATGGACTCTTCTTATAGCTGCTTCTCGAGCTATAAACAAAATACAAGCTCCTGCAGCTCGTCTTTGTTTTCCTCCTGAATGGGTTTTCTATTGTAATAATAAATATTATAAAAGTTGTATTGGATAAACTTGTGTTGATTCCATGAACCAGGCAAGGTGATTACAGAGTAAAAGTATTGTTGAGAAGGATCTACAATTTAGTATATTGTGTTGTCAGCTTGGTGTCTCCAAATGTTGGCCTACAATTCCTTCATTTTTCAATGAACATTTATTATAAGAGCTGGAGAATATAGGAATGTATAATATTAATGTACTAGTCACAAACTGAAAGTGTCCGTTCTGACAGATTTCTGGTGCACAGTAAACTGAATATATAAATAACTCACAGAAGCTCTTCCATTACGGAAGCATAGAGAACTGTAGATGTTAAGGTTTAACCAAGATCTGGCCTATGCACCCTTTTAAATGGGTTGTGACTCAGAGAGTAGGATATTAACGAAAATTCTGTCTTTTTATCCTGAAAAAGTAATTGGCAAGCAAGTCAAATAGCAAAAAAAAATTACAAAAATGGTTTGGTAATATTTATAACAGGAAAATTAAGGTTCAGAAGATAATTATTTAGAGAAAGTGAAAGCTGCCTTCCTAAATACTGTTATCAGGAACCTACTGTTTTGAAATTAAATGTGTATAGGGACAGGAAATAAAGATGCTTAAATCTTATTCTTTGAATAATGGCTAAATCCACATAAAGGGGAAGATAATGGGATTCTGATATTTTCTTTTGGTTCTTAAAATTAATGACATTATAGACTGCCATACCTTTCATTTCTTTCAGAAAACAGCTTAATTAACCTGGCTCTCTAACAGCAATCTTCTTGTACCTATTGATGGAATCTTCATGAGAATGCTTTATACTGGTTGATACGTTAAAATCATTGATATGATAGAGGATTGATATTTGAAAACTGAAATGTGAATGTTGCATGAGAGGGTATGATAATAGTATTCATTTATTAAGCACCTTTAACATGACATGGTACAGATCAAAAGAAAAACAAAACAATTATAAAATTACATCTAATAAAATTAATTCATAGCTTAACAACCAACCAGTAAAGATACTTGCAACTACAGCAAATCAAACACAACTACCATATATATCTAAAGGAAAGTCCTGCAGTACTAAAGAACACACATATATCCATAATTACTGTTAAACAAATACAGGATAAAATGACAGTAGGATAAAATAATTGGGCCTTGATCTAACCCACTAGTCAAAAAAGTCTTTAAACCCCTTTTAAAGGTCACCAAACTTTCACGTAGGTATAGGGAAAGAGAGAACACTGATTCCAGAGTTGCAAGGCCAGGTTCCTGAAAGCCCAAAGTGTGGGGATTGCCACCCTGGAACAAGGAAGAGAAAGAAGAGCCTGCCTAATGGAATGTAAAGAATAGGCAGTTTTGAGAGAGAAAAAAGGTGAACAAGTACTGGTGTGTGTGCATGCAGACAGTTGTAAACATAACCAATGGTTTGAACTGTGTTCTGGTTTGAATAAGTACTTGAGTAAGTAAAGAGCCCTACAGTGTAAGAAAACTGGAAATAACATGGAAGTTAATGTGCTGAAATACATTTATTACAGTCAATCTTGTCCACATATTTGTCCCTTGAAGGAATACAGATCTTCTGACTGCCATTTCTATCCCCTTCAGGAATGGATAATCAGACAGTGCTAGCTGTTCAGTCCTTGTTAGATGGCCAAGGAGGTGTTTCAGATCCATCATCACAGACAGTCAACACATCTTCCTCCATCCAGTCCATGGGTGAGTCTTTCATTGGGACTTCTGCTTTGTTGCTTGTTCTTGTGTTGTAATACTTGTGAATGTGTGGGTGTGTGTATCCAAGTATATGCACTACTGCTTTGTTTTTATAACCCATGTATTCAAACAGTTATATGATTCTTGGAACAATATTCAATACCACCATTTTATATTCAGTAGCTAGCAAAAAATGGTAAGGCCCAATAAGGATAACACTCCTTATTTGGTTTCATTCTCCCTATACCTTTATTTTTTTAACAGTTTTCCCAGGGCAGTTTGCAATAAATTAAGATGATATTTTAAAAACAGACACACACTAAAACAAAGAGAGTATATATACAAAAATAATAACGAATAACATTACTAAAAACTTCTATGTAGCACACCCAATTCAAATTTATTTATTTATTTATTTCTGCAATTTATATGTTACTCAATTCCAAAAAAAGCTCTGAGCAGTTTACAGTAATACAGATGCTAACATGGATATACTATAATACCTGCGGCAATAAAAAGATCATTGCCTAGTGTCAAGAAGACAATAAAACAGGCTCCAATGCATTTCAGAGTTAGAGGGTTACCACTGAGAAGGCCCATGCCCGAGAAATTACATGCCACACTCAAGCATCCTGTATGGATAGAATCATACCAGCTGGAGCTCTGTTCAGATACAATGGTCCTATACTGTGCAGGGCCTTAGAGGTTAATATTTGCCTCTTGAACTGGAATCAGAAATAAACCAAGATCAAGTGAAGATGGCATAAAGCTGGCCTAATTTGGTTATAACATCCAGTTCCAGTCAGTACTCTTGCTGCCGAATTTTGTGATGACTGAAGTTTCTGGATGGTTTTCAGGGGTGACCCAATGTATAATGGATTATGGCAATCTAGTTGAGAGATTAATAGAGCAGGGATTATTGATAGGAGACTGTATTTTAGTAGGATCATAGCTATTGTCCCAGCTTTGGCCAATGAAAGGCATTTTGTGCATCTGAGCCTGAGATGGATCTACTGTAGAAACATCTCCAGTCTACAAGTTTGATCATTAAGGGGAGTATAGCCCTTTCTGAAACAGGCTGATACTTACCACACCCACCTGCTGTCTCCAACCTCTTCGTGCTGTGTTCCCCCATCTCTGCCTTCTCTTCCTGCACCAGCTAAAAGGCTGCTGCTTCCTCCTTCTCTTTCTTTGGGAGTCTACTTTTATAACCCCCTCCCAATATTTACTTTTAAAGTAAAAATTAATAAAGCTACATTAAATCTTACTTAATAAAAAATAAAAAGTGGACCGTCCACTTTTGAAGTACAGCTCTCAGGCATAACAAATTCACATACCTATGCTTTAAGGGGACTGTGGCCCTTCCAAAACAGACCAAATATCAGTATCCTGGACTAAAAAACCATCCACTAATAGTAAGCTTCATTTTCTTGGTTCTCATCTAACCCATTATCACAGCTAGCCACTGACTTAGTATTTCCACTACATCATCTGGATTTGATAAAAAGGAAAGAGGGAACTGTCTATCTTCAACTGATCAATGATATTTGATTCTAAATCTTCAGATGATTTCAGTCAGCAGTTTCAGATAGAAGTTAAACATCATGGTGGATAATATAGAACGAAATGCTTTGAGGCTGAGCTAAAATCTCCTAGTACCACTGTCTGGAGATGGCCATCCAAGTATGGGTGAAGCCATCAAGCTGTTATATCAACATCTAACTGGATAGCCTCTCTAGAAGGATAACACGGTCTATGCCAAAGCTGCTGAAAGGTCCACTTGTCCTGGCTAATGAGCAACAGATGGGGTGGGGATGGGGGGTTTGCAGGAGGGCCTCCTCCCACTTCCCCATGCAAGCCCTCTGCCTACATGTCAGGTTGTTTTAAATACAGATTTAGCATTCTTTGGGTGATAAACCATGTTTAAAAATAGTCTAGGTGACAGCTGGGAGGAGTTTTATGGTGCAGTGGAAGTCTCCCTCCTGCTGCACGTGTAGCTCCTCTTCCACTGCCTGACACTTGATACTTGGATTGATCTGTTTTTGGAACCCAAGTCTCAACAGCTCCAAGACCTGGTGTATCCAAGGTGAGAGCAGTATGAGAAATCCAAATTATTTCCCTGCCCAAACTAGAATGGACTTGAAGGGCAGTGTCTGGAGACTGGAGTGGAGGTGTTGTGACTGCATCAGCTTAAAATAGCCATTGTGTCGCCCCCACTGCCCCCCGCCATTGGTCACTGAATGGTTGGTAAGGCACATCAGAGTGTACCCATGGTAAAATTGCTGTGATTTGTCACCTGCTTAAGTGTGAAAGCTCTATTTTAAAAGGAGAATAGCTAAGAATGACTTATGACTGCCTCACATGTGGGTTGGGAATGAGATGAAGGCAATTTCATGGGACTATGAAAGGAGAAAAAGTTGCAGAAGTATGTTTGTGCTGTGGCTAAATGCAAGTCATAAAAGGCCTTCTCTATGTTTCTTTCACAAGTATAGACAGAGAAATGCAGTTATCCTGTGAAGCGTAAACTTTGCTTCAGATGGGACTTGCTGTGAGAAAGATAAGCATTCTCCTAACTACAGCTTGACAATTCTTCAGTTAATAATTTCTTATCGCTTTGTTCTGCTGAAACTCTGCATCTTCTTGAGAGGAAGTCTTTCAGGTTAAATAAATAATTTTTCTCTCCCTGATTTCAGATGATGAAGATGTGTTTCTCTGTGGGAAATGTAAGAAGCAATTCAACTCATTGCCAGCATTCATGACTCATAAGCGGGAACAGTGTCAAGGCAGTGCCCCCTCACTGGCTACAGTCTCCCTGGCTACTAACAGTGTATATACGCCATCCATTACCTCAGTGCAGCAGGCTCAGACCACCAATCGTCAGGTAGAGATGCTGAATGCTTGGAGCTCTCTGTGGCTGGGTTGCCAGTTGCACTTAAGCATAGCTCTGTACTAAACATGCTAGTGTTTTCTCTTATATTGCAAGGTCAGCCTCAGTATGTGTAAAGCCTGTTAGTGGTTGTCATCCATTGCCTTGGAGGGAAGTTAGGTGACTGCAGTGACATGAAACAGAGGCAGTTGACTCAAGATGGGGATTGGCAGTGGAGACGGCTGATTTCATGCTGGTGTAGCTTCTAGAATGGGTGGGGTTAGGGTTAGGTTAAGTTTGGGAAGTCTACTGCAGTGTATCTGAAATAAAACACAGGATTTCCTCCTCTTTAATAACTGTTTGTCAGCTGAACAATGTTTTATCCATCATGCCATGCTACATAATTAATACTGAATTAGTTTGTTCACAAAATTTTGATTTTTATTACATCACTTCTAGCAGGGAGTGGTTGCACTGAATAGTAGTTTATTTTAGTTTGTTTCTATGTGGTCTTCAAGGTTTTTCTGAAAAATTTCTGCCTGATATCCAGTGTAAGATATTGTTTTAATCCATTTTGCCCAACAGATCTCTACATATATTACTGTTCCACCCTCTCCTTTGATCCAAACACTAGTCCAAGGGAATATCTTAGTGAGCGATGAGGTTTTGATGTCAGCCATGTCTGCGTTCACAACCCTGGACCAACCAATGTCCACAGTACAACCCACTGTGCAGGTAAATATTTTTCCCTGCCATTTAAAACACAAGCTCTGACAAATGGTATGTGCTATAAAAACAAAAAAATAATAGGCATATATTGGAAAAGAATGTTTTACTGTCCGATGACCACATACTGTATGCATAATATAATGTAGTAGGGCTGGGCAGCAGTCTAGACTCGAAGGGCAAAATGTAATTTGGAGCACAGGGTTGGTGCACACATAAATGAGTTGGAAATACCTTAGACCAAATATATATATTTTTCCAGGATTGTGTGGCACGATTTCCATAGTGTTGTCAAGAAATCTGCATGGATATTTGTATGGAATCACCAGGGGTTGACCTTGACTCGAGGCAGTTTTTACCTTCTTTGGTCCATAGTTCAATTTCTTTGATGCAATAATATTGTTATGTTGAAAAAGTAAGCTGATACATTTACTCCTTGGAAAAGGTCCCTATATAATTAAAACTGGATGAGGCTAATACTATGATTTGCATATGCCATCATACATAGACTTGATCATGACAGATTTATTTCACTAGTGTGCAGAAAAACATGGGTATTGAAATTGATCTTGGTTTAAGAAGGTTAGAACCTTGTTGGAAATATTGTTCATATTCATGGACCAAAGAGGAAAAGGAGGGAGGGAGGGAGGGAAGAAAGGCAGGCTAATTTCTCATTCTTTGTTTTTAGAGCAGCTTGAATATGCACCCTGGAGCAGGATACCTCTCTCAGCCCCCCCCACCCCCTCCACCCCCTCAGCCTCCCCCACCACCACCTCGAACCCTTGGAGTGCCAGGCCAGGCCAATGCAGGTAGCAGTGGAGTGACGGAAGTCTACAGTGCATCTACCTCCATGCCTGTGAATGGGACAGTAGAAATACAGAATCTGGGGATGCAGCCCTACCCACCTTTGGAGGTAAAAGTGGCTGCCTGTCTTAGTGATTATAGTCTCGCTTGTGAGATTACATGGTTTCACTGGCCTTTGTACAATGGTGCTGTCTCTGATTCTCTTCCACCTCAAACATTTGTTTGTTGGTTTTCAAATAGGGGCACAGCTAAATGCACAAGGTTGTATTATAACGAATGATAATTTTCTTCCTAAGGAAAATGATGATCCCAAAGGTGTCAAATAGTTCCCAGTTTCTGAGAGAAGGACATTTATTTATATCGTATAGAGATTGTCTAAATTGAGAGATTAGTAATATTTAAATATAATCTGCTGGGCCAAATATGATCAGAAGGAGAAACATCATATAGTGGTCTATAGGTGTGGTTGAAATTTGTCCATGGCCAATTTGAGTGCTTGATAAATCGAAAAGTAAGATAAAAGTATTTAACACAAATAAATAATGTGTCCTAAAATGCCAAAGCTAGGTCAGGTGTTAGAAAGTCTGGCTACCAAGAGATAGAGTTTATGGATTTGCTGTACAGTCTCAGTATTGAGACTGAATAAGACATTTCAGAAGGCCCTTACTCAGAAATTGTATTTTAATGACCATAACCATGCCAAGACTGTTTTCAGAGGTCACATTTGTTTTAGGACAAAGCTGTTAGTGGAGAGGAAAATAAGAACATGATGGAAACCATTTGAATGGGCAAAGCACCATTGGATCCTTTCCAGTGAAAAAACAAGTGGCAAAACCTTGCCTGTAGTTTTGGAGGGTGCACCTCCTAAAAGCCTAAGATAATATCCCGTAGGATTAACTTGGCTTGGGCAAACTGCTTTTCAGAAATATTCTCTGATCTTAAACATATATTCCTTTATTTGATTATAGCCTACTGCCAACTCAGAGAGCTGCTTTCAATCTCTCTCTAGGAATATCTCAAATCAGAGAATTGGCATCACTAAATCTTTTTGTTTGGTTTTGGACAGATTCTGGAATGGCTAAAGTTGTTTTAATTTGCTTACCCAATGAAACTGAATCCTGGAAGAAGCAGGACAACACAAAGTAATTAATCTTTTGAATTCAACTACCACGACATGTGGTGCTGGCTGCCAGCTTGGCTGGCTTCAAAAAAGAGTTGAACCAATTCATGGAAATCATGGGGATCAGTAGCTATTAGCACGATGGCAGTGTGATTGTCCCAGAAGGCCATCTGCTGGGAGACCAGTGGGCTTCCTTGTGCAGTTGGTTGGCTGCTGTGAGAACAGATTGCTGGACTAGATGGGCCAGAGTTCAATCCAGCAGGGCACTGCTTATGTTCTAATCTACTAGGGTAAAACTTAATGTTGTTTTTGCATGTCTCTGTGGTCAGTTTAGTTCCATTTTATATGTGGAAATTTAAATAGCAATCACACTGCAATGCTCTATATTGATGAGTTTATTTTTTCACAACTAAATTTCTATTGTAAATCATATAGGCTTGAGTAAAAATGTTTCATATTAAATGTGTAGCATTTTAAAATCTATAATTATAATGCATTATAATTGCATTAACAAACAGTGTACTTTGATTTAGTCTCAGCATGATGTGTGAACACATCTAGGGACAACATTCAGTGGTAACATAATGCTAAACTAAGGCTAAACTTTATGAGAATGAGCCTCACCTCTCTAGACCCATTTGCTTCTCTCTTCTCCTTTGATACAGCTACAAGAAAATTATAAGGTTTCCACTACCTATAGCTTAGCCCAGCCTTTACCTGTCCATATATCCTCCAGATACCTGGTTTTTCAATTCAATTCTCAGCAACAGCCATTCTGGCTGGTGAAGTCTGAAAGTTGATGTCCACATATCTGGAAGGTTTCCACATTTAGGAAGACTGGTTTAGCTTGTTATCTGAAACCTTACTGTAGTTAACCTTAATAATCAACTGGTACTGACTTTTTTTAACTAACTGTATTTAAGACTAACCAGAGTTTGTCACTGTTTATTCAATACAGCAAATTATGTTCAGTTAAAAACAGGAATAGCACCAGATTCTCTTTATGGCCATACCAAAAGATGATGCAAATGTGTAAACAATGCAGGAGTTTATAGTTTTCATCTGTAAGCAGCAGGACTTTGGTTTGCTTCCTACTTCCCAACTTTGAGTTGACAGTAGAAGCCAAGACAACCTATTTCTTTTCTATGTGATGGTATGAAAGTCATGGTTGTCAGAATACTGAATGAGTAATGATGGAGCTTTGAATTATTTATATTGTTCTGTCACTTTCAGATATGTTACCATCATTGATTTCTGTTTTAGGTGCCCAGCCAATGTGTGGAAAGCCCAGTGTACCCCTCCCCTCCAGTATATAGTCCAAGCAAGCAAAGCTTTAAGTCTAAAAGTCCTAATACTGCTGCTTCCTTGAATAATACATGTGGAGGAAATCTGACCAGTTTTGATTCTGCTTCCAAGAACCGTCGTTCCAAATCAGACAATAACCTGCTTGAAGGTAGGTCTTCTTGCTACTGGTTCTTGCTGTAGTCTATCTACATTTGAGTAACAGAGTCTGTTACAGAGCACTAACGTCCATGACATTGGAAGACTTGGGTGGCATATTGTAAGGGGAAGTCCATAATCCTCCAGATATTCCTGGACTGTGACTCTTGTACACCAGAGCCAACATGGCCCATAATAATCAAGGATGATAGATATGTAGTCCAAAACCATCTGGAAGGGCGTATAGCCCAAATAGTGGCTATTAGAATCCTGAGAACTAATTTATTTTGAAAACTATATTAAATTGCTAATGTATTATTATTATTTTATTAATGTATTATTTATTTATTATTATTATTATTTAATGTATTATTTCGGTAGCAAAATTGGAATAATAATAATAATAATAATAATAATAATACAACTCTGAAACATGTGAAACAGAAGGTTCGCATCTTTAGCTTCTAGGTGATGCACAAGCTGTCTTTATTTGGAAGATGTAATAAAACATGTAAAATATTTTTAGATGATATGGGAATATGAAACTTTGGTTTGTTATGTATTTCATAAAGTTCAGAAATATTCTGTGGCTATTGTGTTCTCATTATAAAGAAAGAACTAATAGCCATATGATCAAATGGACTGGTATAAGAAATAGAGAGTCTCATTTTGTTTCTATGTTCAGGTTGTATTCAGAGTGGGGTTTTGTTTTTCTTTGTCATTAACAAATGAGGTTGAATGGATGTTGCTGTACATTTACAAACTAGAAATCTGTGCCCTGTGTTGGTATTTGTTTGTTTGCAAGGAGCAAGCCACTAAGTTACTATGGTAACAAATCACTTTGGCAGGGTGAACAGGTCAAACTTAAGTATCCTCAGGTTGGGGTGTGAAAAGATGACCATATAAGGTAAAGCTGCTCATTGCCTGGACTAGCTACCAGAAAGGTTTTAGTTTTCGTTTTAGCCCAGCAGCAGCAGCAGCAGCTCATTCTCCCAGCTCCGCGTGTGAATGCATGAGCTTGTAAATAGGTTTATGTAAGAAGTTTTTGAGCCTATTCACCTATGGATATGGAAACTGCTTATGTTTTATGCTTTCTTTAAATATGTTTATTTTTATAGAAATGCCTAGTGTGTGTTTTTTCTGATCTCTTGAGCCAAATGCTTTCTAGCACTCTGCCACACTCTGAACCTAGGAAGCAACATTTAAACCTCAAGAAAGTTGTTTGTATGTTTGTCATTGTCAGTTCATATCACACACTATTGGAACATTGGTTCTTCATTAACCTTTTCAGGAAGCCGTATGCGTTCATTGTAATCCACTAAAATGAATTACTACAACATTGTAACCCACCAAAGCTGAGCTGTTATTCTGATGTTGTAGGAGATGTTGCAGTGCCCTTCCTTCTCATGACATCAGAATATGTGAGAAACCCAGTGTAGGTAGGAGAAGCCAATGTTGCAGTTCCTTCCCTTGCCAGGATTAACACAATCTGAATTAACGTGGTGTAAGAATGAGAGGTAAAGCAGGAAGTCCCATGATAACAGGGTAATGCAAATAGTGGGTTTACCATTCCTCCCACTTAAGGTCATTTTGTTGGATTTTTCCACTGTTTTCATTATGTTTTTCCCATAAAGCAATATACTCAAGATCCCTGCTGCAGTTCCATTCCTCAAAGTTTGTTCTAGCTTGATGGAGTCAGGACAAGCAAAAATCCACGGCAGGGTGGTCTTTTTGATGTAAATTCATGCTTGTTTTTTGCTGTTTGCATTTCAGGAAAGCCCAAGTCACCAAAACTGAAATGTACATACTGTGATAAAGCCTTTACCAAGAATTTTGATCTGCAGCAACATATCAGGAGGTAGTGTTGAGCTTCCAAAATTGGACAGAAGCAATGTCTAGTTGGACAGGCCAAGGACTTGATTGGATATTCTGAGCAACAATTGGAGCCATTCTAACTTGCTGGCAAGAGCTATGGAAAATAAAGCCATCTCTCTGCTTGGTCAGTGTGATCCCCCAAATGTTGAACACTGGTCTCTGTATGGTGTTTGTGTGAAACCTAATATTGGTCCTGATTGCTGAAGCACCAGGTCTTCCAGGGCCTCAAGTGATAACAAAGTTTTGCACATAATGTTAAGGCAGGATTTGTTTTATTATTATTGGACAAACCTGATTGACCCATAACTCTAAACTACAATAGGAGAGTGAGTGGGTTGTACCACTTTAGGCTACAGATGAGAGTTCATATGATTTCATGTTTCTCCATGCAAATTCCTGTCATATGGAAAAATACACCTCAAAAAGATGCCTTTTATCTATCCTCCCTGAAGTGGTAGGTTTTTTATGTGTAAGGAAATTTGCTTGTGAAGGAGCATTCCAATCATGCAAGTTCCTATCTATGTGCAGTTTGGAATGCAATTTCATTGGTAAGTAGTTATGAGCCAGCTGGAAAATTGTTCAGTATTAGAGGACAGCATAGAGAGTGTTAAAGTAAATGAAATACATAAATGATGGATTAACTTGCTCATTTGGAAGATGCTGTCTCATTCCTGAATGCTGAGAGAGGAAACATCCTAAAACAGACTGAAGCCACAACAGTGAAGATTGCAACTGAGTGCACTAGTAATATGTTTTCTCCTCTGTTGAGATACTCTGATTCCTATTCTCTGATATAGTGTCTATTTTTCCTTCAGTCATACCGGGGAGAAGCCATTCCAGTGCATTGTGTGTGGTCGAGCTTTTGCGCAAAAATCCAATGTGAAGAAGCACATGCAGACCCATAAGGTGTGGCCACCAGGAATTGGGTGTACCATCTCTCGGAGCTCTGTCACTGTGCAAGTCATGCAACTCAACCCCAACCAGCAGGAGGATGAGGAAAATGCAGGTGCATTATTAACTGCTTGGATGGCCAATCATATGAACCTGCTTCACACCAAACCTCTAAATAATAGTGCTTCTGCCTGTCTTTCTGTTTTATAGATCTTAATACTGGAAGGGTTAGAAAAATAACTTTGGCGTACTGGTGGCTTAAGCGTGTATTAGCATATGAATGTATACATCAGATATACAATTGCCACGATCCTGTTCAGTCATAGCCTTTCATTCAACATTCTTCCATATTCTTGTTACTCTTAATCCTTTTTTAAAATTATTATCCACTCGTGGAACCTACAATACTGAATTTTCCCCCTCTATGGACTAAACTTAAAAATAAATGTATATTGAAACTCTATCATCTATCCTCAGCAAGAGAGTAGGTGAAGGGATATTGTAACTCTGCATTATCTGAATGACCCTTCAAATATAATTGCTTTGCATTAGACAGGCCTTCCCCATCTGAAAGTGATGCTGGCTGGTAATTATGAGAATTGAAGTCTCCATCAGTTTGGAAAGCCTGCATTAGATATATTCCTGAAACAGAACCTGTGTGTCTAGTACTTGGGTGTATGATATCACTAACTTCCTAAATATCTCTGCTATTGGTCCTGGATGATCATAAGGAATTATGGATAATGATCAATACACACCAAGCCTTTTGTATATTCTGTGAATGTGACTGGTTGGGCTAAGATTGTTTCCTGAGTTGTACATATCAACTAGTTGATAGGCAGTGAGAAGATTGGGAAGGGCATGCCCATTTTCGAAAACTGTATAGAAGGCTACAGTTGGGCTCACCAAGGCAAAAGCCTGAACTTACATGACAAAACAAGCCTGAAAGTGCAGAATGACCTTAGCTGGTGGAGAATATTTGGTCCGAGAAGCTGCATTGTCAGGCATATCCCTCCAATACTGGAGATACTATGTAACATTCATGATAGGAGTTTCTCTCATTTTAAAGTGAAAGAGCATTAGTTTTATCCTCAGTCATGATAAAAAAGAAAAATGCAAAGGCACACAAAGAAGGAAATCTAATTTCCACAGCTTTGCATCTTGGAAAAATGGTTCGTAATTTGAGAAGAGCAGTTCTATTTTGCTGATCTTGTTTGTAATCTGTTCAAAATGCTTCTTTCCCTTGGAATGCTTGAAGCTGAAACGAATGTTTCTGTGTTCTGTATCTTTTCTTTTTAGGCTTAAACCAGGCTCCAAGAAGCAGTCCTCCACAGCCTCAAGTCATGCCTCCTGGGGAGGAACATGATGCTGCAAAGTTGGAAGCCAAGCAAGTGGTCTTGATAGACAGTTCTTATCAGTGCCAGTTCTGTCCCAGCAAATTTAATACATATTTCCAGCTGAAATCACACATGACTCAGCATAAACATGAACAGGTAGATGGTTTGTCATGAGGTGGCTTCCTTCTGCCATACTTAGCTCTTTACCACTTTTCCATGATCTGCAGAAAAATGCATGCATACGTCCAAATTTGCACAATCTATATAGGTCACAAAACTCAGGTGCAAAATGTTAGCTATTTTGCCAACTTTTTTTTTGCTTTACCATAGTTTAGAACATAAAATTATGCTCTATTACAGGGTAATCTTCTGTTTAATTTAGTTGGCTACTCACTGATTGACAAAGGCTCTCTGATCCTAGGTATGGAAATAGTGATGCTATATATGCAAAGTGTATGTTTTTAACAACTGATCTTTGGGTCCAGCATAAGAATATGCTCCTGTGGATATTTTCATTCATTAGTAGAAATATGTGCTGACTAGATAACAACACAATGTGTTCTAGGTAACAACACAAGCAATTCAACAGAATCTAAATCACAGATCCCTGATAGTTGAGACATATTTTTCAGTTACACAACCTTGATGTTTTTTTTTCCACTGTGTAAGAACCATAAAATTCCATTTTTGTGTGCATGCATCACTATTCTGGGCATATTCAGTAAGTCAGAGCTCAGAATGTATGCTTTGCTTGCAGAACATTCTAGTTTTCATTCTTGGAATTTCTAAGGAGAGAGAGCGAGAACAAAAATTCTGCTCAAAATTCTAGACAGCCGTTGCTAGTGTAGATTATATTCTGAGATAGATGGTATCAGCCCATATCAGGGATCTTCTTATATTCCTTACTGGAAGGAGACAAATCTAAATTAGCAATTCCATGCAGTGTAACCTCCGCATGGAAGTAGTTTTGTATTTTTTCTGCATAAGGAATGATTAAATGGTCCATTGCTAACCTCCAAGAGAGGCTGATTGGAAGAAGAGAAGAGTAATTCATTTAGACAATGAATTACTCTTCTCCTCTTCCAATCAGCCTTCTCTGTGGACGGGTGCATCGATCTCACAAGAGTCTTTAATTACTTTTATAAATTTAATTCTGAGAGTACAGTACAGTTTGCTTGCTTTTGGTGGCACAGAATAAGGCTGGTCTAAATTCTCTTTTCTTACCATTAATGTGCAGGTTTACAAATGCGTTGTGAAAAGTTGTGCGCAGACATTTCAAAAGCTGGACTCTTTCTTAGAGCATATCAAGAACCACCAGGAAGAGCTGAGCTATCGCTGCCACCTCTGCAGCAAGGACTACCCTTCTCTGTATGAATTGGGTGTCCACCAATATTCCCACAACTTGCTCCCTCAACACAGCCCCAAGAAGGACATGGCAGTTTACAAGTATGGTAGCATTGCAAAGAGTAATTTCTTTAGTCTGTGTTTGGGGAAAAAGAATGAAAAATGGGATTCAAACTTGATGTATCGTCAGGCCAATCATTTAAACTGCAGTTGGAAGAGCGGTCAGTGTTGTGGATTAGCTGTTGAATGATTTGGTACTTGGTTTTCATTGACTTGGTTAAAAAAAAAGTAACAAAATCAGACCCCACTATGACAGCATAGTTTGCTGGGTTAAGAAAATATGTCAGAATTAGAGTTTTGTACAAGGTAGAAGCAGAAATTTATAATCTGTTGACTGGAATTCCATTTATTTGTCTGAGTACCTTCAAATGTTCCATAAGTTTCTGAAGACCTGGCTCTATTCCCAAGCCTGGGCAGGTGGCCTCAAAATCCAATAAATCAGTGAATTAATTAATAAAATTTTAGTGCTGCAGTCTTAGCCCTTTGAGGTAGTCCAGACAAGAAGCACAAACAGGAATACTAGCTCTGTCTTTATTGTAAGGTTACATTAACAAAATCTTGCAAGCCTGAAAGTATTTCTCCCTTCCTTTCCTTTTACTTTCCAGAAGGGAGAAGGAGGGCTTCGTCTGAAACTTTTCCCACGCCCTCCCTCCTTCTATGGGCTGAGATATCTTTTACACACCGGTTGTCCAGTCTGTGGCTCTCCCTCCTGTCTCCCAAGGTCATTCCCACATACCATTACATATAGCTTGGATATTAGGTTTTGAAGTTTCTGGGCTAATGACAAACCACGTTATGCGTATTTATGTAGGGAGTATCTTTTATATTCATGGTATACTTGGGGTATAAGGTGAACAAGTTTTTATCCCTCCTCATAATCCATTCTATAAACTTTCATTCTTTTTAAGAGAAATGCAGGTAAATCAGGCAATTTGGAACTATAGATTCCAGGCAGTTATTTAGTTATTTATTTTTAAGCCTGTATTTCCTTCAAGGATCTGTAAGTGTTTTTCTCTTTGACAATATTTCTGCAAATGCATATGTGTAAGGAAACTGAAGGCTAGCCTGCAGACTTCAGCCATACTAATGCATTCTTTCTTTCTTTAGGTGTGTCAAATGTGTAAATAAATATTCCACACCAGAAGCCCTGGAGCATCACTTACAGACAGCAACACACAACTTCCCCTGTCCTCATTGTCAGAAGGTGGGCAGATAGTCTTAATAGACTTGACTTTCTGGAGAGAGAAGTGATTCTATGATTTTATCACCTAGTACAGCAAAATTTTGTCCATCTATTCATTCATGTTTATTTCATAGTTTGCTCTGAGAGTGTTTAGACTTGCCCAAGACCGCTTATGTAATGACACAATTTGCATAGTGGATGCACACTAATGTCCAATTGACTTGTGCCATCTGTAGTACAGAGGGTGCTATTGGAGTGTTACTACCTGAGTTCTCACAGTTATTCTCTTTCATTCACAGCATAATTTCTGTCCGGTGGCTCATTCCCTGATGCAGGAACTAACCATGCAGTATTTTTTTAAAGCCTACTTGATCTATATTAGTAAAGGCTTTTTCTCTTCTATACGGGAGTTTTACGGTGTAGATTTGTTGTACATACCCATTTCCTTAGGGAAGGGGTGGATAACTTGTGGACCCTGGACCAGATAGAGCCCTTGTGGACCTCAGAGCTTCCGTCTAGCCATTATTGCTGAAAAGCAATGCTAGTATCCTGCTATCTATTGGTATCTATTTCTTGAGCCAAGAAATAGATGAAAACCATAAAACAAGCCCTAAAACAAAGCTTTTTGCATTGAAAAGTGAAGAGAATCCTGAAACTTCCCAAAATTCAGCCCTGCCCACATATGTGATATGACCCCCATTCACTTTTTAGCCTCAGTCTCCCAAAAAATATTAAGTGCAGCGCGTAGCCAGAAAATAGCGGCCCCTCCTGGTCTGACTGATAAGAGTTACTACCCTTCTAAATGACCTTGCTCTTAGCCAACAGTTTAGTGACATTGCTTTCTTTTTGCAGGTGTTTCCCTGTGAGAGGTACTTGCGAAGGCATCTCCCTACACATGGAGGAGGAGGCAAATTTAAGTGCCAGATCTGCAAAAAATTCTTCCGCCGAGAACACTACCTCAAACTACATGCTCACATTCATTCGGGTAAGAAATGGCAGAAACCTGTTTCTAATCTGTTGAACTTATGTATTCATGTTCTAAGGGTTCTCCTGTCATCATCTTCAGTGGTGGTTGATACCTTACATTCCTTGGATTTTGCATCCCTATTTGAATAATTGAGTTCACTTATCAATCTTCTTAATTTCTGTCTGATGGAGCACTCTTTGATTGGAACTAGGCCTTTTGAATACATGTTAAGCATACAAGCATCTACTAGAACCAATACATTACATCAGGGACAGGAAAGATCTTGGGGAACTGATCCCAGTTCTGATGACTCATGTTTCCATAACCCAGGAATAGAAAATGACTTATTAGAATACTTTTTAACCAAACTCAGTGTTTGCCTTTTTTTCTGAATTATGTCTCTCTCCTGTGCAGGTGAAAAGCCTTTTAAGTGTTCAGTATGTGACTCAGCCTTCAACAGGAAAGATAAACTCAAACGGCATATGCTGATACATGAGCCTTTCAAGAAATATAAATGTCCATTCTCGTAAGTATCAGATAGCCCACAGCAGCACTAGCTTCATAGTCAGCAGAGGATTGCCTGGGTTTTGGAAAATAAGATGACACAAATAAGTAGCAGCCTTTTCAGCAAGCACATACAGAAGAGATGGAATTGTCTTCCTATTTTTATTGACTCTGGGAATTGGCTAAGTCAGAAGTTCCCAAGCTTTCTTGGTTCACAGCACCCCTAGTGGTTCCCAACCTGTGTGCTGTGGCATTCTCACTAACAGCTTTGTTTATTAACTAGTAAAATATCCCATGGTTCCCCTGTGCACAGTTTGGGAACAGTGGGGCTAAGTGTTTTGTACCGTGGTTACTTGTTTAAAACAAAGCTATGGTCACACTTTGAGTTATTATTCATTATAAATCAGTTTTGAAATGAAAGGCGGACAAAGAGGAGAAAAATGGTGGTTGATACGGGTGGGCCATGCTGTTGTAAGACGCTTCCAGATGACACTATCTCACGTCATTTGGCACTTAATCATGCACCTGTGGGTTTTTCAGTAATCTCATTTAAACCTACCATCCCAAAGATCTCATTATCTTGAAAATACTACTTCTGCTAAGTTCTGTTTTATCTCACTTCTCTACCTCCCTCCCGCCAGCTTTATTGGGCTACATTGACTTTCTTGCATTCTTCAATAAAGTAGCATGGTAGAAATAATCTTGCTTGGAAGTGGATTGTTCAATCTGATAGTCTTTTAGTCCCTTCCACCTCTTTAATTAAGGAATAGTATGCAGTTCTTTTTTGTTGTAGTACTGTTTTTTCATAGGGTGATTTTCAAAAAGCATTGTGAAGGAGAAACAGAACAAGAATTTCCATCACTGTGTAGGCACTTCTTTCTTGCAGTAGAAGAGAATATAAGTAGCTTAGGGTTGAACTGTAGGGTTCTTGGTGCTCTCTTTCATTACCAGACTAGGTGACATTATCAGCATGAGGGAAAGTAGCAAGCTACTACAGGTAGTCCTCATTTAGTGACTGTCTCATTTAGCAACTGTTCACAGTTACGACGGTGATGAAAAAGTAACTTTACGACCAATCCTCACATTTATGACCTTCACAGGTCTGTAAAGCAAAGGAAAGCTGAAGTAAGATCATAAGCACAGTTGTGGTTTCACTTAGCAACACTTAATGATTGAGTTGCCAGTCCCACTTGTGGTTGCTGAACAAGAACTACCTGTATATATAAAACAGCCAGAAAATCCCACTCGCCCTCATGCTGATGATGTTACATGGCCTGGTAATAATACATGTGCAAGAAAACAACCAAGCTCAGAACTCAACACTTCTTTCTTCCTATAGCAAGGAGTTTGATCATTTAACTTGCAAGTTGCTCCTGTTAAGATGAATAACATTGTGTTAGTGAAATGGAATTATATATGCTGAGATGGGTGGCCATACAAATCTTTTAATAAATAAATATTCTTAGAAGTTCCTTTCTGCATTGCTTATTTTTATTTTGTTGTTGCAGAAATCATACAGGCTGCAGTAAGGAGTTCAACAGGCCAGACAAATTGAAAGCTCATATTTTGTCCCATTCAGGTATATGGAATTATTGCTTTGGTTCTGATCAGTGCTGGAAGTAATCGTAATTAAAGTATTGAATGTTAATAAAGCACTTGGATTTTGTTTCTCAACTTCAGTGAAGAGTGGAAGCAGTACAACTCAGCCTTGAGGATTTATGTTTTCCCTTTTGAGCTTTGAATAAGATGAATCTAATTCTATCTACCATTAGGACTCAATTAACCATTCCACATTGAATTGTTTTGCTGGGATCTATTCACAAAAGCCAAGATAGCAAAACCCTCAATAAATTATACCTATTTAGAGTAGTTGAGTTTTCATGGCTTCCTGTGCAAAATATTGTTTATATCACCAATTGTACCATGTAATTATATACAGTTTTATATAAAATTGATGTAGAGTGGTTAAGAAAGTGTGCCATAAAGTTTTAGGTTCAAATCTCACTTCACCCACACATTTTTTTAAATTGGGTTTAAATGAGGCCTACAGGAACTCTTTATATCTAAGCTGTTTGTTGCATTCTTTCTTTTCTAGGTATGAAGATCCACAAGTGCCAGTATTGTAACAAAGCCTTCAGCCGGCGAGCTCACATGATGGAACATCAGCGTTCTCACACTGGCAACTATAAGTATCGTTGCCCTACATGTAGCAAAGGTTTTACCCGCCAGAAGTACATGAAGGACCACAAATGTAGGCTGAACTCATCAAAGGATAAAGAGTTACCAGTCAGAAAATCCCAGAAGAAGTGGGGGGCACGTGGGCGGAAAGTGGGACTTCCTCTTTCAGCTCAGTTGGCTTTGACGGAACTCAAAGACAGTACAGGTGGAGACAGCCCTCAGAAAAGTGGTCCTAATAAAGAACAGTTTTCTGAACCTGACACTGTTCTATCCATTGTGGTTGGCAGGTCAGCAGCAAATTCAGACAGTGGCAACTCTGGCCAGCGTATTGGCATCTCATCCAACCTTGCTCTGGCAGAATTGCAGCCTGGCTCGGAGAGTCCATGTGCCATGCTGGCAGTCCCTGTTTACATCCAGGCTACTGACTAATTGACTAATACTATGCTGTGTCCATTTAGTAGGAGGGAAGATTGCTGTGTTTACCAATACAAAAGAACTGCGGAGAGTGAGAAATGACTGGTGGTGTATGTGCATAAACGTTTGGTTTCAGTGATGCAGAGAACATTCTTAAAGAAACGTGTTACAAAGTGAAGTTACTCCTCTCCTTCTCTGGATGAATTAATCTGAAGAAGCTGTTAAAAACAAATGGGAATAGCTATATTCTTTTCATTTAAAGATAGTCAGTGCTTAAATATTCACTCAAGTTCTTGAATCTTGATGGAACCAGAATCTAGATCACCGCAACATTTTTCACATTTCTTTATTTGATTTAATGTTATTGTTTCTACTAGACCCCATTCAGGAGCACTTGCAGCAAACAGTGATGACACCAGAGTGACGTGATGTGCAAGATGATGTTATTGTGCAAATGTTGCCATTACATACTTGCATCCTGATTTCTGACGCAAGTATATAACTTGTGGCATTTGCATGATGATGTCATCACTCATAGCTTGTTATTTGCTCCGCTGTGCACACCTGTGACCCTATTAATGGTTCTGTCTAAACTCTACATTGCCCTGTCCACTTTCAAGATGAAAGTTTATTCATAATGTGATCCTTTGGGAACTTCACAGACTTTCTCATAAATATATCTTCTACCTTTTCCCTTTCTCAGGATATATTGGAAAGGGAAATTGTATACAAACACAGTAGACAAGTTAAAGCTCGAGCTTTCCCCCCTGAACTTTCTCAGATTTGTTGATAATGAGCAGCAGCTTTGGAAGGAAATACATCTGAGTATTTGATTTTGAAATGGGGGAGTATCACAGGCATCTGGATTCCAAAGAGATATGGGAAACTTTCAAGAGTGGAGGACAGCTAAATATGCACATGCTAAGAAAGAGCTGGGAATGGGGGGATAAAGAAGGGAGGAAAGGCCAGTATGGACAGTAACCGTGTTCATGCTCTTTTCCATTCCTAATTGTTTAACACCACAGTTATTCATTATATTTAAGAAGGGAGTTTTCTAAGGCAGTGTTTCTCAATCTCATGCTGGCTGGGGAATTCTGGGAGTTGAAATCCACACATCTTAAAGTTGCTGAGGTTGAGAAACACTGCTCTAAGGTATTTCACCAGTGGGCTCGGATTGACAGTTCACTTGTGGAGTGGCGGTAGCTTGATCTGATTGTGCCTCAAGACCACTTATTTGATAGAGGGAAACAACTAGTAGTGAAGGATAGCCTCCTAGATGAGGACCATCTTCCTGGACCTGAACAAGTAGTTGCTCTGGGTTTATTAAAGACCAAATTGATACATTAACAGGTATGGTTGGTATTAATTTATTCAATGAGAGTGTTGTATTGGTAGCAATGGGCTCCTTGTAGTGCTGATGTTACATTTTATGTAATTTTTTTCCAAGATGTGCTGCAGATATGCTATCCAAATCCAACTGTTCTTGAGTGTATGCTATCCATAGGCTTCTGGGAAACATGCATTCTGTGACACTACAGGTTGTTAAATCCTTGAGTCAGAATTTCTGGCATTTTGTGTACTTCTTTTTATCTGAAAATCTATAGTTGCTGTTATGTTACATTTATACTTGATTCTGTATGATACCTACAGGAAATGAGAGAACTTTATTTGCATAGGTCTATTTACAGTACACATCTGCTTGACTTGGTTCATACGTTGTAGGGCTGTGCAAATCCTTCAAAAGAGGTGACTCAAAACATGGGCATGTTTGAAGGACCTCTTGTTTAAGCAGCTGTAGCTTTTTCAATTTGCACAGCTGCATTAGTGTTGCTCCTAGTTATTTCTATATATGTGTACAGATATTCCACATGTGTGGAGACAGTTGGGAGCAGTTTCCAGAGAAGCTGTATGTGCTAGAAAAAGACATATTTCCTTTAATTATTCAAAAATAGGTGCTTCATGCATGCTTGTGTGCATTTTAAAACACATATTTCAAAGGTTTTGCACAGCTTTTATATATAGTGCTAAACTGGTTTAAGTAATGTTTCAAACTACAGGTAGTCCTTGCTTAGCAACTGCCTCTGATAGTGACCGTTTGCAGTTACAACAGTACTGAAGAACTTCGCAACCAATTCCCACATTTACGACCTTCGCAGTGTCTGTCAGTCATGTGTTCACCATTACAGTCAGTCAGTATGTGTTGTCCTGTATAGAATTGTAAACACAGTTGCAGTCACATGATTTTTCATTTAGCGACTGCTTTGCTTAATGACCAAGTTGTGGGTCCCAATTGCAGTTGCTAAATGAGAACTACCTGTACAACTAGCTAGCTTATACAACACACTTAAGCAAAAAAAAAAATAAATAACCCTGATATAATACACAACTTAGTGTGATGTGTGGGCCCTGCTTATATGTCTACTCAGAAGTTAACCTCTCTGAGTTTAGTGAAATAGTTTATACTATACAGTATATATAGTATACAGAATTGCAGCCTTAGTGTGTTCCAATGCATATGCAGACCTAATACCCAATCTTTGTGTCACATTGTCTGCGAGACATGTGTTAAACATTTCAAGAGTGTTCCATATCAGTCTGTTGAAAGTGAATCCTTATTTCCAATTATCATTGTCCATTAGTATACCAACAAGATAAGGAGAAAGCATCTTCACTGGACATCTCCATTGATCTGGTTTTCCTATGCCCATTGATGCTTGCACAATGACTGTGAAGATAATACAGAGAAGTAACATAAGTTGCCTATGTGGTTTCAAAGTTTTCACTGCAGTAGTTTGCCTGTGGATTTGTCCCAAAACCAAGGTTGTACTCCCAGCATAGGTGATAACGTCAATCTGTGTTGCAAGCAATATCCTTATTTTTCAAGAATAAATGCTAATATGATTAGGGAAGGACTGAAAAGTACATTAAACCCAATGTATTTGAAGTGTCTTCCTTCTTAGAAGAGTTCTAAACTGCTGTTTAAATCCAGTTTTCTTCATATTGTTGCACATTAATTCTGAAAAAGCTCAACAGAACCTACATGCTAAGACTGTGTTCCAGATTTCTCCAATGTTGACTTCTCAATTGATTATGTGCCATCAAGTTAGTGTTGACTCTAGTGACCACATACATTTTATCCAGGATGATTTGTCCCTGACGTGGTCCTTTAGGTCTTCCAACAGTGCACCCTTTGCAGCTGTAATTGAGTCCACCCACCTTGCTCCTAGTCATTTTCTCTTTTCTTCCAACTTGCACAGCATTATAGACTTCTCAAGACAGCTAGGTCTTTGCAAAATGCATCCAAAGTATAATTTTCTCTAATGTAGAGAGAAGAAATTCAACACATCTGGAGGTCAACTGGTTGGGAAATGAACAACATTCTCTGCTTTTATAAATTCTGTATTGAAGCTAATCATGCATCTTCCTTTTTTCAACACAGCTGTGTGCACAGATGTTGGATAGGTAACAGGTTGCAGGCTTCAAAAGTTGGTTGGACACCACCCTAGATCTACTCTTTAACAGAAGATACATTACTAATTCTCAAAGGCTTGTCCCTTCTGTTATTTCTTCCTTGTTGCTACTGGTTTAGGAATTACAGTGCCAATAGAGGAAAAGCGGTAGCCCTCACTTACCTTCCACCTCGCAAATTGCATCAACACAGCAAGAGCAAATGACTGGGTAATTATGACTGGCCAGAAGAAAGTAGCTTCAGTTTGCGTGTGTGCGTGTTCTGAGAACATATTGCCCAAGGAGAGGATCTCCAAAAGCTGGTATAGGGCCTGGCCACATGGTAATGGTGATTTAGTCCATGTCATCATTGCAGGTGGAGGCCAGCTTTCAAATCTAACATTTTAACATATGTGAATTGGATGCCTAACTTGTAGATTCCTCTCCCCTCCCCCAAGCACACACAATAGAAATTTGTTTTCTAAGTTAATGGTGTAGGAGCAGCAGCTGTAGGATTGAGTTACACTTTGGGGATGGGGATTGTGTGTTTGTGTACTTCTCTGATAACTCCCCCAAAATGTATAGCTTAAATGCAGTATTATTCATTGTATTATGTTGTGAAGCCAGTGTTTTTAATAGATTTTTAAACTTTGGCAGATATCTGTTTGAAATCGAAAGCTACTCCTGATTTGAAAATACATTCATCAGAAGTTTATATTCTGTCAATAGAGCATTATTTTAATTTTTTATGCAGCTCTCCAATGATTTAATCCAGTCATTGAAAAGGTTTATTAACTCTCAGGTATGATTCAAATCATGTCACATTGCGGAACAAAATTCATTATGTCACAGAATGAAAACTAGCTAATTCACTAAATTATCTTCCTCCCAAGATTACAGATTCTCAGAAATTGCATAATTCCTGTCAGTCATACAGTTCACTGGGGTTTTCTTTAATGAAAATGTTTTTCTAAGGTCCCCCCCCCCCCCTGGTAAGTTTGAGTGACATTTGCTGGGTGCTACTCTATAGTGACGGAAAAAGAAATAGCTTACTAAATATATTTTTTTCTTGATTACCTTGCTAACATTAACAATATAATTTTGTGGTTACCATATCCTGTTGTTTCACTGCAGTTGTCTTCTGACGAATTGATGCGTGGAAAGCAAGGCCAGTCTGACTGGCCACGGACCATTCTTTTTTTACATTAGGTCTTTTTGAAGTGGCATTTTTAGTCCTTTATCATGATAGGGTAGCCGCTCATCAGCCTAAGGGAAATACTAAATGCAAATCTCCCCTGTTATTGGTGCCTACAACATCTGGTCATCCAAGATATACAGAGATACAATCTCTTGGAATTAAAACCATGTAAACCAGCAGTGATCCGTATGTCCTGTGTCAGTGTTTGCTTCGGGGGAAGCATTACTACTGTTTCTCTGAAATTGATTGCAAATCCATTCCTTAAGACTTAAAATCTTTTGAAAGATCTATTAGAATATTTTTCTCTATTTAATATTGTACTTTCCATCATGTGATATATTAATAATCCCCCCGCCTCTCTAAAGTCCCAGCTACATCTTGTTATTGGAAAAAAAACCCTCACAATTTTAACATCCATAGTTGGCAATACTGCTATTAGGACTGATCAAAATGACACACAAGAGTGTGCATGCTTTTGAGTTCTCCAAATGCAATGTTACAAAAATGTGATTGGAGAAGAACAAGAGGTCCAAAATCAAGTTAAATGTTTAAGCCATCAGCATGGGGTCTACAGGTCAAAGTCAGCCCAAAAGTGGAGGTTGAAGGCCAAACACATTCAGCCTGAGCTATTAATTGGTATCATATTATACTCAATCCTCTTCTGTAGAATGGATTTTTAAAATGTATTACATTACAGTTTAAAACGTTTAAAAATACAATTATATACTGTACAATAATATTCTAATACAATGGGTATTTCAGTACTTGATCCTTTATATCATTCCCCTTAATCAATTTGAGAAGAAAAGAACCAATCCCATTTGGGCCATTTTTTCCCCTTTTCCTGACACTGAAAAGAACAGGCCCATGAGCCGTTGCAGCCTTGCTGTGGGTAAGGTGAATCTGGCCCTGTTTTTGGCCTTGTAGGCAGTCCACTGCCTGGTAGAAACAACTTGGGCTGGTGTTTTCCATGTGTTTTGGACTTTAAAACTAACTAGCATGCTGGTGGCAAGTGATTGTGAGAGTTGATTAAAAGATCTGGAAAATAATGGGTTACATATTGCCAACTTAGCCCATGGCACCTCTGCCTATTGGATTTGTAGGGAAGCAGCACTGTCACCTGGGGCACTAGGAAGTCAGCAGAGAGCGTGTGGGGTCATTGTTCTCTTTCACAACTATCTCTGTCCTGCAACTATTGGGAATGAGTAATGTTACAATAACTATTTTTCAGTTATACCATAGTTTTGATACCAAGTTTGAGGTTAGAGGCAACTGAATGTGCAAATTTTGTTTTTGGCTTAGTATCATATGAAAACTTAGTTGTGGTTTGTAAATTATGGTTTATGGCTTTGTGTGTTATCAATAAACCATTGTTAAATTAAGGCTTAGTTCAATGTGTGAATCAGATACCACTGAATATCAATTGCTGCAATGCCTCAGGAAGGGAGAAGTACTGTCTTCATGATTTGCTTATGAACTACTGTAGGAACTACATACTGTAGTATGAACTACAGTAGTAGGAATGTAGTTGACAGTGCCAGATATGGGAAGTAAAATGCTGTGATAGATGGAGTTTTGATCTGTATAGATGTCATTAATGTGAACTAAGACATGATTCTACCTTGGGATGGTACTTGGAATAGGAGTAGAGTCTAACCTGGAAGGTTGTCTACCACAGGTTTCTCTAACCTGGTGCCCTCCACATGTGTTGGAACTGCATCTCTTAACATTTCTAGTCATCGGACTGGGAATCCTGGGAGGAACAGTGCCAAATAACTTGAGGACACCAGGCTGAAGAAGGTTGGTCTTCAGATTTAAGACTTCAAGTATCCCGTTTCTACCCAATCTCTTATTGTCATGTTCTTCGTTTCAATGTTCTGTAACATCGTAACGTTTCGCATGTCACTTTTCTAACCCGTGTTTGCGGGTTGGAAATTTCCAGCCGTGCCAGGCTGTAATCTTCTTACTGCAACTGTGGAATGTATGTTTGGGTTAGTGACTCTGTTCAAGGTTACTTTCTCAGGCCGATGTGGGTAACGGTTGCTAACACCTGGGAGGGGGTGGTTGCTAGGAGGGAGGAAGGGCGGGGCTGGTTTTGAAGCGAGGGTTTTTAGTTTGTATTTGGTGCGCTTTTACTCATTCTCAGCTTTCTTCGTATTTGCATACTATTCTTTCAATAAATCAGTTTTCATTAAGAACCTGCTTGTGAGGCTGAGTATGTCAGAATACGCAATCATTACACTTATTAGCTACAAGAATTTCTTCTAAATCCCCTCTCTCCCCCCCAAAAAGCATACACAGAGACAAAAACCAACTGGAAAGCATTTGAAGTAAGATGAAGGATAAATCTGCTGCATTTGTCTGGTGGTAAGGTCAATAATAGTGATGAATTTCTCATGATCTGATTTGCCTTTCATCTTCTCATGGCTTTAGCACAAAAATGATGTAGAGAATATATACAAAAAAGAGATACAAGCAAAATAACTTAAAATCAGCAAGCTATTCTGCAAACATCAATAAATACAGAACACAAAGTTACTAGCGACTTGCTTGTTTAGTCACTTGTTGATGAGTTGTAGAAGGAATAGCTCAAAAGTTAGCTAATTTTCCACTGGTATATGATTTGACAGAACAAAAAACATACATAAAAATATACATAAAACTCATCAGACTTTCCTGATATATTCACAGAATACATATCATTGGATAAAGTGTGGTTCTCTAGTCATTGGGTTATGCTTTTTTATTTCAACTGAACTACACAGGGATGTAAACCCAAGGAAGGAACATTTTGATCCCTAAGTCTGAAGCAGAGTTGATTGCAAAACATTACCAGAGCCTCGTGTGGTGCAGAGGGGTAGGTGGCAGCATTGTAACCGAAACTTTCCTCACGACCCGAGTTCGATCCCAGCAGAAGCTGGATTCTCTCTGGGTAGCTGGCTCAGGTCAACTCAGCCTTCCACCCTTCAGAGGTCGGTAAAATGAGTACCCAGCTTGCTGGGGAAGGTGACAACTGGGGAAGGCACTGGCAAACCAACTCGCTCTATAGTCCGCCAAGAAAATGCCGCGGAAGCGGCGTCCCCCCAAAGGGCCATGACTCAGTGCTTGCACGGGGGACCTTTCACCTTTTTTTTTCCACAACAGACCAACACAAAGGCCCTTTGTTGGTTCAAGACTAAAATATTAAAAAGCTCCGTGATTCTGATGCGATAGTCCAATGAAATGGGCAAGGTAGCATGTTTGGAAATACTTGCATTAAAGCCAAGAAACAGCCTAGAAAAGATGCACAGTAAGCAAGGGCACCAAGACATAAGCGTTAAGAGCATCAGCTTTATTTTTAAAATGGTGTTCAAGCCTCAGAAAAATGACACGGGTCTTTTAAACAAACACCTTTTAAAAACTCTTTGAAGCACGCTATTTATGCTGTTGTGAAACTGGATGCTGCATGAATTGAGGGTTTCAAAATTTATACCTAAGAACCAGGCTACTAATCAGTGATCTCCACAGATGAAAATACTGCAACGACTCTCCCAGGAACCGACAAGACGAAAGCGTGTCTATACACATTTATGCAAGAGCGTCTCTCCTCCAGCAACACTACAACTCCCGGCACCCTTTGCGCGTTATTTACACCCACTGAACCGAGGGGAAGACGAAGGTGGGCGGGGTTACCGCTGTTGCCATAGCTCCAGGAGTGACGTGCTGGGATCGTGGGCAGTTCTACTCCGGGCCGTGAGTCAGTCAGGGGGCAGCTGGGGCTGACGCTCGTGTAAGGGAGCGGCCAGTGTCGGGGCTCGGGCCTGTGCGGGCAACTAACCCGGCTGACGGTTCGCGGGCGGAAGGGGACCGCAGGGACCACCTTTCGCCGCCGCTTCTACCACAGCAGCTCGGGAGCAGCCAGCGTCTTCCGGAGACCCCCCTCCCGTTCCCCTTTTCCTTACTTCGCCCCGGCTGGGGTTCTCGGTTGGTCGCTCTCCCCGCGCGAGGTCCAGCCATGTCCGGGCTGCTGGGGAAGTTGTTCGGGATGGGTCCGGGGGAGAAAGGCGGGGGGAAGGGGCCTTCTCCCCAGGAGGCCATCCAGCGGCTTAAAGAGACGGAGGACATGCTGAGTAAGAAGCAGGAGTTCCTGGAAAAGAAGGTCGAACAGGAGCTGTTGGCGGCCCGCAAACACGGCACCAAGAATAAGCGCGGTGAGCGGGGCTCGGTCCGGCTGATCGGGGCGGCCCACTGAGAATCCCACCTCGTGGTTGTGGGTGGACTCGGATGAGATGCGCTCGAGGTGGGGAGGATGCTCCTTGGACTTTCAAGCGAGCGGGCAGTAGAGGTGGACCTTAGTAGCGTGCTGTGAATTTACTCGGGAGTAAACCTATGCATCTGTAGGTAGGTCCAGAATTGTGGACATTGTGGAGTTTCTTCAGCTCCCCCTCCCCTTTTGGCCTCAAAATTACGTTAGGGAATGAGTGCCGTCGAGGAAGATTGCAGAAGTAAAATGCACACACATCAGTTAGCACAAATGTTTGAGAGAAGTTTCTACTTCGTGGCTGAAATTCTTGATTGAGGAGCAGCTCTTCAGAAGCTTGGTTGCAAGGTGCAGCTCTCTTAATGAAAAGCAACCTGCTTGGAATAGTTCCTTTTTTCCCATCTCAGTAGTATCATGAAAGTTGGGTGTCCAAATAATTTCGAAGGGACCTCCTTGCCCCCCTCCCTCCAGTAGCATCCAAGGCACCACAGGTATCTGGGGACTATTGTGTGGAGTTGTAGGTTTACTGAAAAAAGCACTTTGGATTTTCCAAATCTTTCAGATATATGCAGCAAACCATTTTATAATGCTTTCAAGTGATTGTCTCTTGTGTTAGCATTGATGGCATTTTTTGACCATATTAATTCTTAAATGCACATGCAAATTTAAGTTACTAATTTGCCTATTCCAATTCTTGCTGATAATAACTTATATCTCTCCCTCCTTGCCCTCCCAAATTAAATTCTGCTATGATACTGAGATCAAGTGTTGGAATAGCCTGAGTGGGATACTAAGGGAATACTTTGGATTCATGTAAAATCATATATTTTCTATGTCTCTGTGCTACTTGGGTTGCCACCTTGTTCTTATTTGAGGCCTACATGGATTCTGTGGTTTTGTAAGTGATCTGCAAGTTACTTTCACATTGATAAGTCAAAGTTGAATCCAATCGTACTGAAGTGAAATTGAAGTCAACGTGATTTAAGTTGGTTATGATCAATTGTCCAATATTATATCTCCATCCATTCTAGACATTGTATTTCCTTACTGAGGCCATGTTTCAGGTTAACCAACTGTTAAATACATATCGTTATGTCTGAGGCATAGAGAAAAGGTATGAAACAAAGATCAGCTATTATGTTGGCTGGGGCTGTTTGCTAAATGACACAGTCCTGTCTTGGTACTAATAATTCGTGTTAACTTCCTTCCTCATGGTACTTAAGAAATAAAATCCCTTTATAGTAATATTAAAACTGAGTATCTTTACATTTCTTTATATATGATTTGTTTACATTCTTTATCATTTATATTTTTACACTGGCCAACTTTTAAATCCTTGACATTAGGAAGATGCTGTTCTCAAAACATAGTATTAGTTGATTAATTAGTGAATAATTTAGAATTATTTGGTTTATTAATCTGGAAAAATTGTTTGGCATCGTAGCTTCAATTTTTTTACATTACATTTTATTCTGTAACTGATTTATTTCTTTTGTTAAGAAATTTGAACTATAAATCAAGAAGTACTCTGAATCTCATTGGTCAGCTTACTTACCCCCTTTTTCCAATATAATACTTACCTACCTTACTGAGTTCTTGAAAAGATCACAGTAAAGTCATTTTTGAAATGCTAAAAATTCCTGTTTTGCTTTTTGTTCTGTAATTCCATCAGTTATTAATGGCTTTCCTTCTTTATCTTGAAAGCTTTTAAGATAATGCATACTATATTTACATTTAAATATATAATAATGTATTAAATAATTATACTATTTTATATTTATATTATATTTAATTATAATGTATTAAATAACGTATACTATATTTACATTTACTTTAAGAGCCTCGTGTGGCGCAGAGTGGTAGGCGACACTATTGCAACCGAAAACTCCCCACGGCCCGAGTTTGATCCCAGTGGTAGCTGGATACTCGGGTAGCTGGCTCAGGTCGACTCAGCCTTCCATCTTTCCCAGGTCGGTAAAATGAGTACCCAGCTTGCTGGGGAAGGTGACGACTGGGGAAGGCAATGGCAAACCACCCCGCTATAGTATCCCAAGAAAATGTTGCGAAAGCAGCGTCCCCCCCAAAGGGTCAGACATGACTTGGTACTTGCACAGGGGACCTTTCACCTTTCACATACTATATTTCACAGTTTGGCTGTTTTTGGTACTACAAACATTTGTGTTACCAGGACAATTTCACTTGCAACTTTTCCCAGAGTTCTTCTACCGTGCACTGCATTTTCCATGATGCTAAAAAATACCTTGGTTTGCAGTGCAGGACAGATAAAACAAGCCATCTTTTGTGTGGAAAAGATGAAGGATTGTATCACATAGCATTATACTTCTGAATATTTATTTGTCATGAGCTGTTGATCATTTTGGACCTTTACCTCTCAGTAATTCATTCACATATTCAGATTTCATAACTAGAATGCTAGGGCTGTGTATTTTACTTTATATATGTATGATCCAGTAGGAAACTAAACACTAAAAGTAGTTAAGATGCCAGACTTGTTGATCGGAAGGTCGCAAGTTTGGCAGTACGAGACCCGAGCGCCGTGTGACGGAGTGAGCTCCTGTACTCTGCCCAGCTCTTGCTAGCCTAGCAATTCAAAAGCATGCAAATGCGAGTAGATAAATAGGTACCACTTTGGTGGGATGGTAACAGCGTTCTGTGCCTGTCATGCCAGTCACATGACTGCAGAAGCGTCTTCAGACAGCGCTGGCTCTTTGGCAAAGAAACGGAGATGAGCACCACCCCCTAGAGTCGGACATGACTGCGCAGGGGAAACCTTTACCTTTTGTTCTAGTCTTCCCAAAAGGGCCTCCCTACTACAGTCTATGGTCAGATAATCAATTAAGCCAAATACTAATAATGCTTAAGGAATTTGTTTGCAGCATATTTAGTATAGCTGCCTTTAAAAGTAAACTCTTGCTTTTAATAGTGCCTTGTCTTTTCCAACCTTTTGGCTGTAAAATAAATCATAGTGCCTTGTCATTATTTTTAATGAAAAAATGTTACTTCTTTCTGATCTGCATATCTTACTTTTGGCAGGGCAAAACAACCTAATGGGTGCCAATTTTAACAGAGATGTGATGCTGCGGATAGCCACAGAGAAGGGAAAAGAGCGATTTGGATAAAAGAACTGTGTAACTGCTGTTAATAGTGACCCACTTCTCTTTAAATTTAAATGTAAAAAAACTGTTCTCCAGTGTATAAAATTACATTAAAAAACAGCTAAAGAATTAAACATCCATTTTTAACAGTTTATTCTTCATAGGTTTTTTTGGGGAAAACTCAAATTATGCCTGGGCTGGTAGAAGTAAAAGTTTCTGATTATTTTTTCTGCTCTTGCAGTCTGTTGTGTCCTCTAAAAAGGTGCCCCAGCGGTTGGTGGATTGTGTGAAACTGTGTGGATTAAGATGTAATGTGGCAGCAGGAAAAGGGGTGGCAGCAGGAAAAGGGGGATTTCAGTTGAAATTGCCACCTCTTTCCACTAGTGGAATTGGGGGGTGGGAAATACACACATACACACACATTTATATTTATTTATATTTATCAGTCATGTTTCTTCACCACCCATCTTGTGTAGCAATGACTCTATTTTTAGATATTTCTGGATCTAAAAAGTTCAATGGACAGAAAGCATCCTGACATAAGCGAATGGGTTGAGTTCCAAAGGAACACACTGTAAACATAAACTGCCATTAATTCATCTTTTATTTACCTGTTTAATCAATTTTTTTAAGATTGCTCACTTGCCTGTGACTTTGGCTAGCTTATAAGTAACAACTCATGAATAGTTCCTGCAGATACATTTTCTATCTCATCTTAAGATTTCTACAGAGCTTGCATGCAGCTTTTAAAAAGCAATTTTTAGTGATTGTTATTATTCAAAATCAGAAGATCATATTTATTGGATACTAAAATTATTTTTTGCTGCAAAAGAGAATAATTGCCATCTCTGATATAAGATATAAAATAACATAAATTAATATAAGATAATTAGGCTTTTGCTTTTGCTGCTTACTGATTTATGCAAGCTGAATGTTATGACTTATATAGTTAGAATTTATTCTTTGCATAGGAAATGCTGTGAGACAATTTATTTTGTTAAATGGATGGCATTGCTAAACTGATGTATTGGGATGAGGCTGGGGAGGGGGGTGAGGAAAATGGGGTGGTTTTGCAATACTGTGTAGGTTATATGTGGGAGAAATCACAAACACCTTATCAATTAATAGTGGTAATTATCAGTTAACAGTGGTAGTGTGTTAAGAACCCATTGTGTTTGTTGTAGTGTGAGATGGCCTGAATCCTTCTGATGTTCAGCAGTCTCAACTGTTCTGGTAAAGTTTCTTTATTTCAAAACAGCTACTATAAGAACCTGCAGTGTAGGTTAACATGCTCTGATATTACTTTGTCCTTGTTTTGAGTTTGAATGTAAAACTTGTGTCCATTGATTCTTTTGCATAAAATCTGGTTTGTCTGTTCTACATTGACTTGAGCGGGGCATTGTTTGCCAATCATACATATATCTTGTTAGAGGAAGAACATGTGAAGGTGCCATGTGTGTGAAATTGTTGGGACTTGTGATAGTGTGTTGGTGTAAGGCAAAATATCACAGGAAGTAATTATTCCCGCTCTACTCTGCCTTGGTCAGGCCTCACTTGGATACTGTATTCAGTTCTGCACACCCCAGTTTAAAAAAAAATAATTATAAACTGAACTACCAAGATGGTGAAAGGACTGGAACTGGAAACCATGTCCTACAAGGAATGGTTAAAAGACCTAGATATGCTTAGCTTGTAGAAGAGAAGCTTGAGAAGGGACATGATATCTATATTCAAATATCTGAAGGGCTGTCACATTGTAGAGAGTTCAGACTTATTCTCACTTGCTCTAGAGGGTAAGACTAGAACTAATAGGATGAAACTTCACGGAAGTAGATACAAATTAGACATTAGGAAGAATTTCTTGACAGTAAGAGCGGTCAGTCAGTGGAAGAGGTTACTGCATGGAGTGGTTTCTTCCCTTCACCAGAGGTTTTCAAACAGAGGCTGGATAGTCATCTACAAGGGATGGTATAGTGAATTCTGCATTGTGCAGGGGGTTGGACATGATAAGGCCCCTTCTACTCTATGACTCTATGAAAGTACAAAGGAACAAAGTAGACATTGGATTTGTTGTAGGGTCTGGTTCCCATGTTTAACATAATTGTTTTGTGGTTTCTTGTGAGAATCTGCTTCAGGTTAGATGGTTGCTTGTATGCAAGTATGTCACCCCGTGCCTGAGAAAGTGCAGCGTCCAGTATGGGTTGTAGTTTATTAATAATGTGTTTGAGTGGCTTTAGCTGTGAGCTGAAGTGACAACCAGTGATGATCTGTTCTGTTTTTGTTTTTTTTTGCTTTGTCTTTTAATAGGTCTTCCCTGGGAATTGATTTGACTTTATTGATTTGCTTATTGATTTCATTGGGTAGTTCAATCTCCTGAAAGCCTGGTTTAATTCCATCAGTTGAGCATCTCTGTCAGGTAGGTCAAAGCAAATGCATTTGTAGCGTAGATTCTAGTTATAGACAATGCTTGGTGGTGTTTTCTGAATGGAAGCTTGAAGCATGTAGCTATGCATGATGATCTGTAGGTTTCCTATATAATGTGTTTGTGTGTCCATTGTGTAGCTTTGCTGCGATGTCAAGAAAGTGGACTTGTTCTGTAAATAGGTCAAGACTAAGGTTGATGGTGGGGTGGAAGTTGTTCAGATTTTAATGGAATTGATGAGGGATTCTTTTCCATGGGTCCAGATGATGAATATGCCATCAGTGAATCTCAAGTAAAGTGGGGGCTTCAGGGAATAAAATTTGAGAATCATTGTTTTAGGTCAGTCATGAAGACGTTAGCATATTGTGGAGCCTTGTGCCACTTATTTGCAGATATATGTTATTGCCGAAGGTGAAGTAGTTATGGATGAGTACAAAGTCATAGAGTCTAATGGCAAGATGTGCTTTATTGACATCACTGATGATATTCCTGATGTTGAAGTCCATATTTGTAGGGGATGTTGTATATAATGTTCAATATCCATGGTAGCTAAAATGGCGTTATGGAGGTTGCCAGTGGATTTCAGCCTTTTTAGTAAGTCTTTGATGCCTCTTATATAGCCAGGAGTGCTGCTGGCATATGGTCTGAGTACAGATTCCATGAAATCTGATATTGTTTGAGACAATGGGATTACCTAGATTGCCTGGTTTATGTATTTTGAGAATTAGGTAGACGTGCCTAGCTGGGGCTTCTGGGCTGTTTCTATATAGATAGAGTCTTGTATGTCCTTAGGAGATCCTTTCATCAGATTGCATAGTTCTTTCTGGTAGGTTGGGATCTGAAGATAGAAGTTAGTAGAATGTGATATTGGAGAGTTGTTTCTTCTGTGCTTCCTTGACATAGGTAAAGGTAAAGGTTTTCCCTTGACGTTAAGTCCAGTCGAGTCCGACTCTAGGGAGCGGTGCTCATCTCCGTTTCTTAGCCTTGGAGCCGGCGTTGTCCGTAAGGACCCATCCATGGTCATGTGGCCGGCATGACTGTACGGAACGCCGTTACCTTCCCGCCGAAGCGGTACCAATTAATCTACTCACATTGGCATGTTTTCGAACTGCTTGGTGTGCAGGAGCTGGGACTAGCAACGGGAGCTCACCCCGCCGCGTGGATTTGAACCGCCGACCTTTCGATCGGCAAGCTCAGCAGCTCAGCGGTTTAACCCGCAGCGCCACCGCGTCCCTTTCCTTGACATAATCCACCTTATAATTTTTGTTAGCTTGCTTGATTATAATGTCATTCTAGTTCTGGAGATCTTGGAGCATCAAGTCTGCTGCTGAGATTGTTGCATAAGGGGAGGGGTCTTTTTACTGATGATTGTGGCTTGAGCTTGTTGTAAGCATTCAGTGTAGAAATCCAATTTAGTGTTACATCCATGTAGTATTTTTAAAATGTATTTGGGATTTGGGGTGATTTGTACTTGTGTGTTGTTCCAGGATGTATTGGGTTCATGATGGTTGTATATCTATGTCTTGTTTCTTCTCTTGAAAGTACTCCTTAAGTCTCAGGTGGTGAAAAAAACAGAGTTGTATATTTTGTGTAGGTTTAGTAGGGCAAAAGGATAAGAGTCATGCAAGAACGGACTCTGTGCTTGACATACTATTGGGGAGGGGTCTGTGGGGCCTTCCCATTATGGTGAGTGGAGGCTTGTAGAAGCTTGGATAGTTTGTTTTCTTTTTTTCCAAGGAGATGAGTTCTGTAATATTGGGGTTTTTTTGTCTTGGTGAAGTTCTGATGTGGTTCCAGGTAGAGATGGTGTTGGTGATTAACATTTGCTTCTTGTTAAGAATGTTGATTAAATAGTTTTGGAGTTTCCTAGCAAGGGTGTAGCATAATCTTTAGTTGTAGTCTCTGCTGTATGTCAGGTATAGAGGATTCTTCAATTTTAATCTTTTAGGAATGGTGCCATGTTGTTTGCATTTGGTTAGAAGGTGATATATAATTGTATCTCTGCTAGTTTCTTGGTACATTACAGGTAGTCCTCACTGACTGACTGCAATTGGGATTGGCAACTCTATTACTAGTGACACGGTCGTAAGGTGAAATGTTATGCGACTGCACCAACTTATGACATCAGTTCCGCTGTGGTTGTTAAGTGAATCACTGTGGATTGTTAAGTGTGACATCACATGACTGTGACTTGTGACTTCCTGCTGGCTTCCCCATTGACTTTGCTTGTCAGAAGCTGGCTGTGAAGGTCACAAATGGTGACCATAGGATGCTGCGACCATCATAAATGCATGCCAGTTTCCAAGCATCTGAATTGCGGTCACATAATCATGGGGATGTTGCGATGGCCACAACTTCAAGGACTGTAGCTGTAAATCTCCTTTTTCAGCACTGTCATAACCAGTATATGGATTTCCAGTCTATCCAGCTGAACTTAGTGCTTCTCTTTATAGACATTGTAGGACTGCTGTGTTAGTCTATGGTAGCCAAAGATCATACCTTAGACTTTCCTCCTTCAGTGTCTTTGTATGTGAATATTTTAGCTGGAGTAGTGGGGCAGTATTAGTGATTACTTATTTCTTCCTGGCAGTTGTCCTCCTTTAATAACTGATGTATAGTTTAAATGTTTTATAGCTGAAAAGAGCTCAAATTTCAGCAGTCACAGAGGTAGCTAGAGATAGAAGATTTCTAAATATTGGCTTTGATTTTACTTCTTGAAATATTTTACAAGAAGTACTTAAAATTATATTGCTATTAAGTTTCATTTTTATTTAGGACTTTGAAATATGTTTGGTGTAATTTCTGTTTCTGTAGGAATTTAATTCTTACAAGCTCTGCCAATAACTAATTTCAAACTACAAGAAGGCAGTGATAAACTATTTCGGTATTGCTGCCAAGAAACCTGCATGAAGCTACCAGGTGTCAAGCTTGACCTAAAGGAGACATTACCTAATCACTCCAAAAGGAAATGCAATACATGATTTTATTTTAGCTTACTTTTATATACTGGGATGGAAGTCTTTCAGTCATCCTTCCATGTCTTTCACTAATTATTCCCACTTGCATGTCATAAAGTTTAAAGATTAATTTTATCATAGCTTCTATATCTGAGATTTCTCAAGAATTGAGGCAATGCAAAGGGCTGTATAATACATACTTTAGAATGTACTAAGTCATGGAGAAAATCTATGTGGTTGCTAGGAGTTGAAAATGACTTGATGGCACATAATCAAAATGCAGCAGGTATGTAATAAATTGCTGGTAAAATAAAAGTGTGATTTAATGGGCAAAGTAAGTTCTTTGTCCTGTTCATATAGCTATTGAAAGTGGACATACCAGTTCAAATTGTGACTGTCATAGCAACTGATCACACAATTTTTCTGGTACAGCAATCCGAAAAATTAAACAGCTTTGTAGAGGGCATAGACTGGTCACATGGCTACTTCTTAACCCATTAGGCTTATAGCATATGCACAGTGATACAGTGTTTCCTGAGTGGGTAATGGTATTGTTCTCCTTTCAGAGTAGCCTCTGAAAAATGCACAGTGATGAAATTTCTACAAATTTCTCTCTTCCTTCCCATGTTCTGGCTCAGTTTTAAGCAGTGAGAGGACTTCATTACCTTGCTTTTTCTTTGTGATTTCCTCTGGAAACAGATTACCTTGCAGCCTGGTCACCCAAAAGTACTTGAGTTGACCTAAGTCTCTTCTCCCATAGCTCTCCATGTTTTCATTAGATTGACATATAATTTATCTTTTTTTTTCATAGAAAGAAACCAAATCATAGCAGTGCACATTAGGACAAGAGTTATTGTCCTTAACATTCTTATATATGTTGAATAAGTTTTCTTCCTTTTCACCAGTTGGTAGTTTACAGATTTTCAGAAAAATGGACTGAAGCCTATTAAGTCAGCAAGCCTGTTTGAGTTCAGTTGAATATCAGTCTGTCAGTGCTATATATTTAATCTGGTGGGTTTTCATCCTGGAATTAGATTTAGAGATAAGGTGCTTTGCTACAATAAAATTTATTTGCTTTGGAAAGAATGCCTTTTGGTAACAAATGTTAATTTTGAAGTTTGGAGCAAAATAAAGAGGAGTAATTGTGAGCACAGATTTAAAGTGGTTTTATGTTCTGGGTAGCAGTCTGGCAGAGACAGTTGTAGATGTACATCATACATCAATCGTGCTTTGTGTTATTTTTATCCAGCTGCACTCCAAGCTCTAAAACGAAAGAAGAGATACGAGAAGCAGCTTGCTCAAATAGATGGCACACTGTCCACAATTGAATTCCAGAGGGAAGCCTTGGAAAATGCTAACACCAACACTGAAGTGCTCAAGAATATGGGCTTTGCTGCAAAAGCAATGAAAGCTGCTCATGATAACATGTAAGATGTCGTTTCTCATTGGTTTTCTGGAAGGATGAGTGCAAAACAAGGATTTGGGTTACAGTGTTTCTGGTTTAATTTATAAAGCAAACTGCTAAGTGTAATTATGTTTTTTATGGTGGAATAATTGTGAGGAGGAGATTTCTTTCACACAGATGATACTACAGCTTTACTTTGAAAAAGCTAGTTTGAACATCTGACTCATTTATTTCAAATTTGAAATCTTGTTAAACATAGCAAGGCAGGGAAAGCATGCATACCATGCCTTCTGAAAGTCATTCCAACCCCTTTACCAAGAGTAGTCATGGGGGAGGGAGAGACACCTTTGTGTGTGTGTGTGTGTGTGTGTGTGTGACATATCATGTCTGTAGTATCAATAATAATAATAATAGATTTTTATCCCTAACCTAAACCCTTTTTTATATATAACTCAAGGTGGCAAACATACCTAATACTCTTGCCTCCTATTTTCCCCACAGTAACAACCCTGTGAGGTAGGTTGGGCTGAGAGAGAGTGAGTGGCCCAAAGTCATCTAGCTGGCTTTGTGTGTATATGTGTGTGCAGTGCAAATATACTGCATGGGCCGGATACAGTCTGCTTTGCTTTGTGTAACTGGGACTTATTCTGAGCTGCTGCCCAATTTTCTTGTAGGGAGGAATTTGGGGAATTTTTCCTGATTTTTTTTTCTCCACAGCCTGATCTGGTTTTGAACTCTCTTCTTCTTTTGCCAGCTTCTCTTTCCCCTGCCATCCTAATTTGGTCCTGTTTGGTTCAGCTTTTGGAAAGTTATCATGCTGATGGTCAGACAAAGGGACGAATTCCTATCCCATTCCTTCCTACCCCAACTTTTGTATAATTTCTTGCCAATATTCCATTTCGCTGGAAAGAATAAACTAACCCATATGAATTGGATTTTAGAAAACAGAAATACTATTAGAATTTGCTAGTTATTTCTTGTGTTATTGTTTATACAGTAATTGAGTTCTTGTTTTAAATGCTGCCTTGTCAGTCATATATTTTAAGTTGATGAGTGTGAGAATTTATGACTGATTTCCAAGTTATGTTATCTGAAAGTAAAGGGACTGCAACTGAAATTCCTGCCTAGGATGGAGTGCCAAATATAATAATCCCAGCTCATCTGGAATGTGATTGGAACAAGATTGATGCACACAAACACATAGACAGTTGTATATTTATATATGCTCTTTTTTTTAGCACACATGTTCCATAACAGAAGTTCTTAGTGCAAGCCATTTTTTAGCGTTACCTAGAAAACAGTGACCACTGAAATTGTCCAAGTTGTTATTTATATGAAATCATACCTTTTATATCAGTTTTTTTTGAATTTCACATTTGATCCAGGGAAAACAGATCACAAGTATTAGAATTCAAATGTTGCCTCCTACTGTCTGAGTACTATAGTGCACTGTGAATTTATTAACATGCAGCGTTACTCATAGGATGAAGAAATGCCAGTTTTGCTTAATAATTGCCAATCCCTTTGTTCTGGAAAATGAACTTATTGTAGCTCATTTCTGTGTATATTTATTGATAAATACATTCTGCTTTGTATACAGAAATCATTTTTCATGTAGCATAAAGAGCATTTCAGTTCCATGATCATAGTGTGAATTCTAACTGGAATAAATCCTTATTTTGTTGCAAACAAATATATTAACTCATTCTCATGAAATGTTAAGTCTAATATTAAGAGAAACCTAATTTAAATCAGTGTTGAATTATTTCAATATATGTTTCCTTAATATTTCCAGAAATTCCTAGTAATTTCTGTTGATGTCCATGGCTGTTACCTGAGTGGATGAAACTTACCAAATTGGTCTCTTACAGGGATATTGACAAAGTAGATGAACTCATGCAAGATATTGCAGAACAGCAAGAGTTAGCTGATGAAATTTCAACCGCTATCTCCAAGCCTGTAGGAATTGGTGAAGAATTTGATGAGGTAAGAATAAACAACTCAAAATAATTACATTCTATGTCAGACATATGGTGGTTAGGAAGCACAGTGACTTAAAGTACTGTGATAGAATACTAACAACTCATGAGTAGTCCATTATGAAGGTTTAGAAAACCTTGGGCCTGATGTGATCAATTGTAAGAGCCACAGTTGTTAAAATATTGTTGTTTTGTATTGGGAGTTGCCCTGAGTTACTCTGGAGTTGGGCGGTGCCTCAGTCAATCAATCAATCAATCAATCAATCAGTGAGATTCTGACAAAATCAATTGCACCTAATGGTTCATAAAGATACATTAAAACTATTTTTTCCCTAATAGTGTGATTACAGATACTAACACAAGCAATCAAATATTTTCTCACTCCTTCCATTACAGGATGAACTGATGGCTGAATTAGAGGAGCTAGAGCAGGAAGAATTGGATAAAAACCTGTTGGAAATCAGTGGTCCAGAGACGGTTCCACTACCCAATGTACCCTCTATAGCTATACCTTCAAAGCCTGGTAAATGCTGGAAAGTGATGTCCTATGGCAAATGCTGCACAAACATATTAATATATACCCTATTTTGTGTAATTTATTTTTTTAAACAAACTTGCACTACATACATTTAGAATTTGCTTATTTCATAGGAATTTCTGATCTCTTCCAATCACAACTTTATAGGACAATAAAAATGCACATTCTTATAAACTATATCATGGAAATTCTAGATTAGGACAAGGATACAAATTATGACTAGTACATAACAAAAAGGTAGGTATATGCCATTAAATGGCTCTTGGAATGTAAACTCTCCATAGACTGCATAGCATTTGTGCCATGCTATGGTTCTTAAAATGGCAGTGGGAGGAGATGTATTCTAAAGGTGTATCAGGTAATCTTCCTGATAGAACTGTGAGAGGGGAAGAATAATATTTAAAATAGGATAACCTTAAACCTAGATGTGATGTCTGGTTTACAAAAGGTTTATTGTAGTATAAGTAGTGAGACCTAGTATTTTCACCTGTCAGGTTTTTTCTCTCCCTTCAATGCATGTAATTTCATATTACATTTTGGCTTAAGTTAACACCAGTTTTTGCATAAATTCGTAGTTTCATTCATTCAGCAAAGCAGTCTGTCTCATGAATTTTCTAACTTATAGGGGATTTTATATCTTGCACTCTGTGGTAATTAAATCAGTACTGAAAGTGAAATGCTTAAGTCTGCACTATTGTGTCCTGTTTCTAGCTAAGAAAAAAGAAGAGGAAGAGGATGATGACATGAAAGAGCTTGAAGCCTGGGCTGAAAATATGTAACTACACCAGCAGTGAGCTGGAGAAACAATTGGGACTGGTCACCTGTTGCTAAAGGTGCATGTATATGTGGGAGACATCATTAAGCGCAAGGTTCTTTATTCCTTTAAGCTAAAACTGGGAATTACATTCTACAGAGCATGGTCTGAACAAAGTAAGCAGAAGTTTCCAAGGAAGGCACCTGTAATTTAGAATGTTGAATCCCTTTAAATAATAAATGTTATTGGCAAAATTCCAACATTCAGCTTCTGGAGTTTGCTAATGCCACTGCTGGATCCTCATCTTTCAGAATTCCGACCATGTTGAGACTTGGGATGTGAAAGTGGTAACTTAAGTTGAATGAAATATTTTTCAAAGTCTTGTAAAGCATTACAAAATGAAAGTCATGAGCCATTATTGGCTTACTATGTTTAGATGTACAAATGCATTAGTCTTTTAGTACTTTAAGGTCTGTATTTATATTGGCAGCATTGAAATGCCTCTCATCGCTACACTAAACCTGGTCACTTTCCCCATTTTAATTGGTGAAGTGGATTTGGAATGATAAATTATTTTATTATGGAAGTAGATTAAATTTACACTTCTGTTCTAGCTGTACATTTTTTCTACATAGCACTTGGATGTTGATTGCTATTTGTGACAACCAATAGCTCATGCAGAAACAAACATACATTTATTTTAAATATGGATGCACTGTATTAAATAATTTGATTGATTTTCATACTGTCTGATGTGTTCATTTGTGTGTATATTACAAAACTTTGGAAAACATGTTAGATTTTCTTCTAGTTTGTTTCTGGTTATTCTCATCATTCTCTCAGAATCTTACCTTTGATACAGAAATATAGGTATTCTGAATATCTCCCCACAAGCTACTTTGGTGTTCTTTGTTTTTTATTCTTCAGAGCGAATAGGCGAAAAACAAATATATTTTAAAATTAAGCAGAATTGCTGGAAAAGTCTTGAGATTTACCTGTTCTGGGTAGTTTACAATGTCCATCTACCTTTTGAGCTTACTTTCCATGTGAGATTTCATAACTAGGTCTAAAGAGAAATTTGGTGCCAGATCAAAAACAATTCCTTGATAATAACACTAATGAGAAAAATATTTTTTCAATTTGTACTGTATATGCATATATTTTACAGTTATGTCTTCTTTTATATGGAAGGATGAGTGACGGGTGAGTGAATGTTCACAGACACATTGTAAAAGCATTAGTCTTTGCCAAAGTGATCCCAAATCCCCAAGCATCACACTTAATCCTAATGCTGGCCAACCATGCCAGTTTCTTTGTTCTCTAGTATGCCAGAACCCCCAGTGGAAACCTTCACTGAGCTATAATTGAACATTATCTTCTAATATCTAGATACAGAAGTACAACATTCCTTTGTTTTTATTGGAGGATACAATTTTTAAAAACCCTAAAATTGATCACCTTCATTTTGGAATTGCTAAGGAGGTATCTGCGTACCATCCTTTTCACAATTTCATTTGAGTATGTCCCTTCTTTCTCCATATTCATCTCCATGTGTTTTTTTCCCCCTTTCTATTCTTCGGTGTTATAGTTCTCAGGATTATGAACCCATTTTCTCAGGAAAGAAGATTATGTACTATTATATTGATGTACTGCTTCCCTCCATATACTTGCACCACATGGTGAAGGCAAAATAAAAGTTACTAAGATACTGGGTTTCAAAGTAACTGCAATTTTGTGTAGTTGTCTTGAACAGAGACGTAATGGCCTTGAGGGTGGCTGTGATACGGTGCTGAGTTACCTATTTTCAGTGGCTGATTCTTTGGTTCTTTTTCTCTGATATATTTACTGTAATTGTCACTTTGTCATTTAAGATTATCACCTTATTGCAGGCCCTGAATGAAAAGTCCTTAAAAAAAGTTAGCTACAGAATCTGTGTGAGATTTTTTATGAACTCCAGATCTATAAGAATTCTAATTGATATAATTGGTTGTTATTCCATGCTTCCATTGAATAAATCCAAGAATGACACATGTATGTAGCTTTTATAGCTCTTCCCACAACCATGTTTTTCCTTCTGATAAGTTACTGGATTCAGCTGGAATTTTAAAAAAATTAATTAGAAAAGTAATTAGAAAATTTACAAAAACTAAGTAATTTAACCGAATGGAAAGGCTGTGTCACAGGTTCTTTTGTGGTTGATAAACAGGGTGGGCAGGATTGGATTTTACCAACACAAGGTATCTTTCTTGCTGAGCAGTTATAAAAGTACTGTAAAACTTGGTTCTCAACAAAAATAAAGCCTTTACTAAGTATTGTACCCCAAAGATGAAAGGTCCCCTGTGCAAGCAACGAGTCATGTCTGACCCTTTGGGGGGACACCACTTTTGCAACCTTCTTTGTACCCCTGTGCCTACGTTATTCCTGCTTCCTAAACCTGGGGCCTCTTCCTATTATTCTGGAAATATTCAGGGTGCTTAAGTACATTGATTAAGTACATTGATTGATAACTGGCAAATAGAGGGAGAAAATGTAGAAGCAGTGAAAGACTTTGTATTCCTAGGTGCGAAGATTACTGCAGATGCTGACTGCAGTCAGGAAATCAGAAGACGCTTAATCCTTGGAAGAAGAGCAATGAAAAATCTCGATAAAATAGTTAAGAGCAGAGACATCACACTGACAACAAAGGTCCGCATAGTTAAAGCAATGGTGTTCCCCGTAGTAACATATGGCTGCGAGAGCTGGACCATAAGGAAGGCTGAGCGAAGGAAGATAGATGCTTTTGAACTGTGGTGTTGGAGGAAAATTCTGAGAGTGCCTTGGACTGCAAGAAGATCAAACCAGTCCATCCTCCAGAAAATAAAGCCAGACTGCTCACTTGAGGGAATGATATTAAAGGCCAAACTGAAATACTTTGGCCACATAATGAGAAGACAGGACACCCTGGAGAAGATGCTGATGCTAGGGAGAGTGGAAGGCAAAAGGAAGAGGGGCCGACCAAGGGCAAGATGGATGGATGATATTCTAGAGGTGACGGAATCGTCCCTGAGGGAGCTGGGGGTGTTGACGACCGACAGGAAGCTCTGGCGTGGGCTGGTCCATGAAGTCACGAAGAGTCGGAAGCGACTAAACGAATAAACAACAACAACAAAGTACATTAGCTTTGTATACTAAGGCTCTTACTTTTTCCCCTTTTACCATTTTTCAGTTTGGCAGCATAAGCTGATTATGAAGCAAGCTGTTGCACAGTCTCTGCAAAATTGGTGACTGTCTCTTTATATGTTGCTAAGTTGCCTTCAGCCACTCTGTTAGCATTTAGACTCTCTCCCTTTTTCCCACAGCCTGTTCTATCAGTCTGTGCCCTGGATCTGATGCTTCCTTGTGGATGTGTGGCTATGTGGATATGGCCATAGCTGCTAAAGGATCCACTTAGTGGCAAGCTTCAATTCAGCTGGGCTGTTGTTTTATTCTTTCTTTTACCGTTGCAATGGGTTGTTTTTCCTTTCACCGAACTGTCTATAGCTGTCTCTTCTTCCTCATGGTTCCCCCCAATATGCCAGCTGCTCCTTGCTGGTCCTGTCTTCTTCATTGTGGCTTGATTCTTTTTCTTTCTTCCCCTCAAACCCAGGCTTCTAGTCTTGAAATATGCACCTAAACACCAGCGCAAGCCATACTTTCCACCCCTCCTGTTTTTGTTGGAGCTCCTTTCAACACAACTGGCCAGCTAGGAGATGGAGAAAGGAGAGAGATTCATGGTGCTTCTAGGAAGGCCATCTAGCTTAATGAAGGAGAAAAGAGGAAAGAACGTGCTCCTTTTAGAAGCTCAGTGCTGGCTCCACCACCACCCCGCTTCCCCCAAAAAACAAGAGAGGGAAAAGCACTGTGCTTTCACAACCATACATAACTCTCCTTCAGAAATAAATGGGAAGGATTCACATTTCCAGACTTTTCTGTGTGACCTGCCTTCCACAATCTAACTAGCCATGCATATATTCACAGATTAAATGCATGTTATGTTTTATTCTAGATGAGGAAGGTAATTAATATTTATCTTTTAATCTGTTATACATTAATAAAATTTGTATAGTTTCATACACATTCAAATCAGTTCTATACAAGTTAGAGCCTCCTTTTAAATACATTCATTAGCTTTTGTATGCTTTTGCCCAACTGTTACAGAGTGTGGGGGCATTCTTCTAGTTTTGAGCTATACATGATTTTTCTCCTATTAACACTCTTCAATGATTTTTACCATACAATCCCACATCTTCCTAATCTCTACAATAAACAAATATTAAAATTCACCACGAACTTGCCTGTTCTTTAACAGACTCCTGATTTGTTAATGGGCTAGATCTGCTTAGTTTCTAAGAAACAAATTGTAGGTAGAAGTGCATAGAGGTTCCACCTTCCCCCATGTCTAGCTACTATCAACCAAAAGTAATTACCAGATACTTTTCATGAGTGTTAACAGAACAATTGGATCATAGAATATGTAGATTCATGACTTAGAATATTATGTGTAGACTTTTACATAAAATAAAAAAATTAAATCGTAAATGCCACTGTCCTCAGGTATACTGTCTATCTGAGAGATTAATATTTATTTATTTTATAAATATAAGTTATATAAGTTATATAATATAAGTTATCTTAAGAGAAAAAAGACCAAGTTGTTGATTCTTAATATCTTTTCTCAAAACTTCCTAACAACATTGCCATTGTACCAATATCCTCCAGCTTGGTATCTTACAATCAGTTCCATTGTCTTTAAAGTCCAGATACCTCTAGATTTTGCTTGCTGCTTAGAAACACTCCTAGAACTGACATTATGTCCTTAGGCACTTTATTCTCTGCCTTTCAATTTGAGCAGTCTATCTGTCTGTCTTTCTTGAGCTTGGTTTATCTCATTTGGCCAAAAAAAAAATTATTTATTACGTATTTTAGAGAATATATGTGGAATTGTATTTCAGGATCCATTGAAAATCAGTCTTAATTACTGCCCAGTTCCAAGAAAGAGACTATGGCTTAAAATGCATTTTAAGATATGACAACATTTTTAAAGGGATTATCTCCATGCCTGCTGCTCTGTGTTCTTTGAGAGGTGGCAAAGAGATTGCTTCAAGAAAATAAACTAACTCCTTAAGTCAGACTGTAGATGTGAAATAATGTTTTTGAACACTGGGTGGCAAACTTGCACCATTTCAAATGAAATTCCACCTTGATGGTGGAAGGTGGGTTGGGGAGAGAGAATGTATTGATTTTTAATTTTGCTGAAATTTTCTATCCTGGCTTTTTGTATGTCCAGGCCCATATTGTTTGATGAACTGTAAAATCACAGTGTGGGCCTTCAGATCATTCCTGAGGCCAAATAGAAAAGGGCCTGATTTGCACTGGACAAATGGTAGATTTGTCAGTGATGGGTGTAGCTGAAAAAATAAGATACAATAATTAACACCCCTCACTTATTGCAATAGTCCTGATCTGTATTTTATCACCATTCCTATCATTGTGGTTTTTGTATGGAGAAAGTAAAATAATCCCTGTCACCTGGGAGGCACTGTTGTTTTTTTCCTTTAGGGATCAAGTCTTGCCCATCCTGCTGCCATCTTTCCTTCTCCTCCCATGTCTTCCATATCATGGCATATTTCCCACTCTTGGACCTGCTATTGCTAAACCTCCCTCCTATTTCATCCTCTTCCACTTCCCCAACTTTCATGCATTTCTTTATTTTCTTTACCTTTCCTGCCTCTTACTCGCCAGCCACTTCTTTCGCCTTATCCGATCCTTGTTTTATTCTGCTGCTTTCATCATTCTCACACCTGCATTAGTCTTCAGCTTCTGTTCAGGATCACTGAATGAGAGGATGAAATAGCTTCATATGCCAGTGATTTCATAGGCAATTTTTTCTGTTGTGGGATGGCTATGATATCTAAGTAGATTGATTTGATGGGGCAGGATAGGGGGAATCTTTATTGTTTCTTCCTGTTCCTCCACAATTCTGTAAAGGAAAACTAGGAAGAACTTTCTTAAAGTGATTTATTAGGTAGCTATTTATTAAGTATTGGGCAAGACATTCAACAGATAGGGTGATGTATCTGCTCCTTGCTGGTCCTGTGATGTCTTTTACCAGTAGAGATGGGAAATTAATTTTTAATATGAAATCAGTACATATACAGTATGTGGAAAAATCAATTTATTTTAATGAGCAATTATTCATTTAATTGATGCTTAATTTTGTTTTTGATCCTGGGCCTTCCTTGTTTTAGAGTGTATCCCCTGCTCTGCCAGGTTACTGCTGAAAAGTCAGTTTGTGCTTTAGTCTGTTCCTGGGCTATAAAAAATATGGATCTAGGATAATCTTCCCCTCATTGTAATACTTGAACATGGGATCATCTAGTGAAACTGAAATAGTAAGGAACTTCGGATATTTAAGGAAAATCCTTTTTCCCCACCATCTCTAAATTAATTATGGAATTTGATATTATGATTGTCATAATCCTATATCATCTTCAAGAGGGTATTAGACAGGCTCATAAGGAGTAAGGCTAGCAAAAATTACTGCATATGATAGATTATCCATTTTAAGCACTGGAGGCAGCATTCCTCCAAATACTAGTTGTTGGGCACAACAAAGGGGAGAAAGGATGATTATTCTCATGTTCTGCTAGTGGGTACCTGCTAGCTGGAAGGATGAGTTTTATGGCAAAGTATCCTGGTTCCAGGTAGGAGCCTCAAGACAAGATGCAAATGCACTACACTGCACATGCAATGCTTTGCAGTTCTGACATCCAAATGCACAAAGAGAGCTTCGGTATGTAGCAGAATCTTACCAACCTTACCAACCCAAGCAGGGTCAGACTTAGAACTTTTATCTATCAGAGAATGCCAAGGCTTTAGGCTATACTAGATAGACGAGAAACATTCTGGCAGAAAGCAGTGACACACTACTTCTGTATGGTTACAAAAAATAAAAATAACCAAGCATAATTATATCCAGGTAGTCAACAAGAGGCCAGCTTGACTTCAGAGCATCTTTACCCTTTTTATGTCAAATACACCTGCACTAACAGTAAATCACCTACAGATGTCACTATTCTCCCAGCCAAATTTCAGAGTCCCTCACTTTAGACCTGGGATTATCTTTCAGCTTACTGCTGTATATTTCCAGCACAACAAGACTGTGTTATTACAGGCATCAGTTAATTATCTGAACATTGATGTGAACGTAAGGCTTCTCTCAGCAGAAAGTTCATCCCCACAATAATGTAGCCTTTAGGGTATGTTTCTATTTATAACAGTAAATAAAGTGCTGTTGAAAGGCAATTAAGATTTTTGACAGTGTAAACTTCTGAGCAACTGCTGTGGAATGTGGTCCTCATAAATCTTTTGACAAGAAGAATGACAGAGGGAACTTTTGCTTAATCCACACAACTCATCTGTATGTAATTTTTCCCCCCAGCTTGGATTACAGAGCATTTAAGATGGTATGCATAGGTTATTAGACCTGTTTCTCATGTGCACAAATAAGGATTTGTGATGCCTCTCTGAGTCTTGTCTGAGAAAGGCTTGCATTCCTTGGACACTATGTTTATAGTGAAAGTTTGGAAATCCCAATTCCTGTCACCTTATATGGCACTGCATAGCAATGCATTACATATGGCAATTCTGAGAGCCTTTATGAGGTTTTGGGGGGCAGGGAGAACATCACACTCTTTGAACATTTTCCCCTTTCTTGCTTCGTTGACAAACTAAATCTCTGATTCTATACTTTGTATTTGGTTTATGATCATGGAAAGTATGAAGAAACTCTGTTGAATGTCCATAAAAGGGAAAACATTTACTGCTACCAGGTATTGCTGCTTTCCTATAGGCTCTACGTGGCATGGCAATCACTCTCCATAACCCAGAAGGGCACGTTGTTGTTGTTGTTATTGATCTTGCTCTGTTCCCAGCTACATTTATGAATGTGAGGGTAAATACTTTTCCTAGTTTAACTCTCTGACTCCCCATATGACATGTACATTTAAGATAAAACATGTCCTTGCTATTGGATGACCAGTCTTGAATATGTGCAGCTCAGCAGATGACAGACTGTCCTGTTCTGGGTTTCACACAGTGGTGCAAGAGTTATAATCACACAATCCTGGTTCAAAAGTCAGTACAGGTGCTTGGGTTACGACGGCAATTGAGTCCGGAATTTCCATTGCTAAGTGATGCCGTTGTAAAGCGTGGCATCATGTGACTGCATCACTTAGCAGTGGAAATCCCAGCAGTCCTGGTTACTGTTGTAAACCCAGGACCACATGGGTCACGAAGCAGGAAGAGGCAGGAGTCCAAGGCAAGCAGGCTGGCAGGTGAGAGCTGCGGGTGGGTGGATGCCACTGGCAGGTGCTACAAACTGTGGATGAGTGTGTGGGTGCTGTAGGTGGGTAGGCAGGTGCCATGGGTAGGCAGGTGCCATGGGCAGGCAGGTGCCATGGGCAGGTGCTACTAAGCACAGGTGAGTGGGTAGGTGTTGCAGGCAGGTGAAAAAGTGGCAGGAGCAGGAGCGACTTGTGACCTCTGGCTGGCTTCTGCATTGAGTTTGCTTGTGGGAAGCCATCAGGGAAGGTTGCAAATGGTAATCATGTGACTGCAGGACACTGCAAGCTGGTTGCCAAGCACCCAAATCATGATCACATGACTGCAGGGACACTGCGATGGCTGCAACTCTGCAGACTGATCATAAGTCCCCCTCGTTCAGTGCCGTTGTAACTTTGAAGGGTTGCTGAACAAGAGGTTGTAACCTGAGGATTACCTGTACAAATATTTACAGAAAAAGGTAGACAGGAGCATCATACAGTTCCAGTTCAGAGTTCAAGGCAAAACCTGGTTCACACATCACAGTTGACCCATGAAATCAGGTTTACAGACTATAATAGCTTGCTTCATGTATCAGACCAAATAAAAAAAAATCAAATGAACCATGAGGCATGAAGCCAGATACTGTGGCTTTCTCACAAGCCAATTAGTTCCAGTGGCTTTTGTGAGGAGCAGATCAAGAGAAGCAAGAGGAAATGGCACTTTCTCTGTAATAAACTCTTCACAAAGGAGTTGGTTCTGCCAAAAAAAAAAGGAAGATGCCTCCATTTTTCTTTCTGCATTTCTCTTAAAGAAATGTTAGCAAGGAACCACAGCAGGTTCCTGCAATCTTGACCTTAATTGCCAGATTCTGAGCTCAGCACCATTATTTAATTTGCTGTATGTGGAAAGATAGCCCTTTCTTTTGCAGGTATTTCTAGGCTTCCTTTGGAACTGGGTGGCATTTACTGCTACCAGGTATTGCTGCTTTCCTATAGGCTCTAGGTGGCATGGCAATCACTCTCCGTAACCCAGAAGGGCATGTTGTTGTTGTTGTTACTGATCTTGCTCTGTTCCCAGCTACATTTATGAATATGAACATAGCTGTGTAACTAGGAAAATGACAAACCAAGCTAACTATTTTAGCAAAATGTTTTAAAATCCATATTTAGTACTGAAATGCTTCATTAGCATGCTATTTACTTATTTAATTTCTCATATGCCTTATCTACCCAAAACCAGAAACTCTTTGGATGGATTAGAAAGTTGGTTAAAACATTAAATATTTGTAAAAACATTTTTTTAAAAAAGGAGTAAAAAAGCAAAAAAACCAATAAAATATAACATATATAATAAATGGAATGGAATCTATCTACCTATCTATCCCACTATTCCAGTGCACAGTAGGCACTTAGTCACACTGAGTTCAAAATTACTGAAATGTCTGGAATGTAGTGGAAATGCTTTTGCAAATGCTGGAACAAGAACATCAAATGGGTGCCAGATGGACTGTGGGTGCCCCTTAATGAGGATGCTCCAAGCCAAGAAGACCTTCTCTTTTGGATCACTTGCCTCACTTCACTTGATAGGAAAACTCATAGGAGAGCCTCTAATGATGACCAAAGTGTGTAAGGATGATCTGTGCTATTTTTCCTGTCAGATGTTTCGTGAGGTCTCAAAAGATACTGAAGAAGCAAAGAGACACACTTCAGAAGAACCATTTGAGGATAGTGCCATGTTGATGTCCTTAAAACAAGTGAACAGTCGTAATTCCAGAGAATACATCAGTGAATTAAGATGTTTGTCTGATGTCATCTAGATGTAATCCTGTCAGTGGTACCTGCTGAGAAAGTGGCTACATCATTTGAGCTTGACCCTGCTCATTGTAGAGTGTTTTTAGCATCTCCTTGCAATATCTGAAACTCTAAAGTATTTTCAATGTTTTTTTAAAGGACATTAATTTTTCATGAATTAGAAGCTAATGTTTTAAACATGTCTCATTACAGGAGAGAAATTCACCAGTCATCTCTGTTAATTAAAATCATTTTTCCCTTCTCTTGATTGAAGAGAGAGAAAGAGAGAGAGAGAGACAAATTTGATTCAACAATGGGAAAGGCAAAAGGGAATTTTAACCTGCCTCACCAGAATGCTGCTTCAGCTAGTAGCAAATATTTCTACAGCTATATAGTTTCTAGCATTCAGCTTTTGCAAACTGTTCATCCATTTGCCCTTTTTACCTGATTCAGGGCAGATGGCATGATCTGTGTGTCTGCTGCTCCAGGTTAAGTTAAGAATTGTTTTGTCCCTGAACTCCTATTTCATTTAAACTCGACTTCAGTGGGAAACCTCTAAAAATGGCAGCAAAGGAAGTTTTCAGTGTCTCTTTGATGTCAGCTAGTAGTCATCTGGATCTCTGTAGTCCAGATAAGGCAGCCCTATGATTTCCACCATTTTGCTACGGGAGAAGCAGCAAGTCTAAATATACATATACTGTATACCCACCATATAATTCATTTAAAATGGCTTTTGTAATTCAATTAAGGAAATACTAAAAGTCATACAGTTACAAGCCAGAATCTACTGAAATAGCAATAAAAGCAATACTATAAAACAATATCAAATCTATACATTTTAAAACTGGGTAAATAAGTTTTGCATATGTCTGACTCTTTGGCCTCTACCTGAAAGTGAAAGTCATTCTTTTCCAAGTACAATTCTCATAGACTTTGCTTAGCAAAATTTATTGAGAAGAAAGGTACGGCATTACAAAAATTCAAGTTAATGGAACTTTTTCTCATCTAAAACCAATATACCCTCAAAGTACATTAGGGGAGCAATTTATTTTATTTTTAGCTGCCTTCCTGTGAACTGGTGAACTGGCAGATCTTTTCACTGATAACAAAGGAGTTTGCAAGTGGCTATTTACACAATGGTTTCCTGAATTTTTATCAGTCTGGGAACCAATCATTACAGCATGGGTTGCAAATGTTTTAGCAGACTGATACTCCTTTTTCCCATGCCATGTGCCTATCCCTTCTTAGATAAGTTTGCTACTACCTGTTTTAGTTCAGGTGTCCCTCCACCCCAGGAAATCTCTTTCCCTTCCCTTTCTGGTTTGTGACTCTGCTGGTAAATCCTGAATGGCTGGTATATGGACTAGCCCTATATAATCATTGCAGTCAGTATACCCAGGAAACATTGTTCTCATCCCAAAAGATAATACAAACCAGTATAGATTTGGAGAACAAGCATAGTGTCTATCACGGAGAATTAGTCATAATCCTTTCCCTCATTGGGAACTGTTAAAAAATTACCTGAGCTGCTCCTGTTCCTGTCTTTCTTCCATCCAACCACTGTAAACTGCTTTCTTGCAACATCACTATCCTCTTCCTTTCTTGATAAGGTGGGGAAAAAAAACACACCCTTTACTGACGATCAGCCATGACATTACTTTAGTACCCTTGGTTGAAAATAGAAAAACTGTACAGAGATATAGAAGAGATATAGACAAGTCTTTATATCCCTCTAGTGGTCATCCAGATGTTAGCAGGACAGATATGATATGTCTAAGAAATAGTGCAGTTGAGAGGCGGTATTACCAGCATACTGATATCAATATACCCTACACCTCTGGTTCCCCTCAGTAGTTTCATGTATGTTGAAAGGATATTGAGAGATATCATAGATTTCTGTGGAACTGTGTTACAAGAGCACAAGGGTGGTTCTCTTCTCACCAATTGTGCTGTTTGCTCAGGCACAGCTCTTACACCTAATCTTGTAAAGAGCATCTCTGGTTGTCCAGTGTTTACTTGGCTATGTGGCAATCTGAACAATGATTGTTTATCATGCTAAGTTGAATCCAAAAACGTCTTCCTGTAAATAGGAGAAAATATTCTGATTGTGGAAGAAGTGGTAGGGGATCCATAGGGGTGAAATACAGTATGTGTATGTGGCTGCTTACCCCTTCCCTAGACTGTGCAGCACAGTTTTGAGGAATGTGAGGAGCTAAAGGAAGAGAGAAGCAAGACCTCAGTGCATGTTTCATATTTATTCCAAGTCACTGCATGATGGCATATATATTCTCCTTAAGCTTTGTTTCCAAGTATATGGAACAGTTTCTGATAGTACTTCTAATAGTATGATAGGTGCATTCTTCAATTTCTCTGTAAGTGTCTCTCTCCCCAAACTTAGACTTTTGAATTTATTTATTCTTTCCTTTAGAGTTTTTCCCCCAGTGTTACATATTAGAAGGACTGTGACATCTCTTGTAGTAGCTGTTAAGGGTTTTGTTGTTGCTGTTGCTATTCACCAGAATTCTACCTAGTTTTTTGTAACCTGTTTTGATCTGTTAGAACACTTATCTCAATATACAGTGTAATAATTTCTCTCAAGAACTGGATCAAAGCTACTTTTGGAATAGGACAGTTCTGAACGGATTGATTAATACGGCTTACCAGTTAATGGTGAATGAATGTGACCTTGTTAGATCTGACAATTTCCAGAGGGGATACATGAGTTAAGGTAAAGGTAAAGGTTTCCCTTGACATGAAGTCCAGTCGTGTCCAACTCTAGGGGGCGGTGCTCATCTCCGTTTCTAAGCCTTAGAGCCGGCGTTGTCATAGACACTTCCGGGTCATGTGGCCAGCATGACTCACGGAACGCCGTTACCTTCCCGCCGAAGCGGTACCAATTAATCTACTCACATTTGCATGTTTTCGAACTGCTTGGTGTGCAGGAGCTGGGACTAGCAACGGGAGCTCACCCCGCCGCGCGGTTTCGAACCGCCAACCTTCCAATCGGCAGCTCAGCGGTTTAACCCGCAGTGCCACCGCGTCCCCTGTACATGAGTTAGTTCATTGCATTAAAACCAGCAGAATGTCTTCTGAAATTTTAAACAGATGAATATCTTTATTTCATAGTTGTACGCTGCCCAGAGTTGCCTTGTGTGAGATGGGTGGCCATATAAATGTGAGCAATAAAATAAATAAATATTTATTATGGCATAAGCGTTCATGGGCTGCAGTACATTGAAGCATTATGTTGAGATACAAGCTGGGTCAAAGAGAGATGAAATGCAGAACACAATGATTTACATTTAATTTCATTTTCCCCTGACTTTACTATTTAAACTTTGCCCTTGATATGTATTCATGTATATGTACATGCATATGCACACACATATAAATTCATAGCTAGTTATATGGTGAAGTAGGCTGTAGCCCATGAAATTTAACCATAATAAATGTATTAGTCTTTAAGATGATGTTACACATCTCTTTGCTCTTACAGACAACAGTATATTCTGTACTGGGGAAGTTGCTTGATTCATTTTCACAATTTTTGCAAGCAATGGTACCCTTTATGTTTGTCATATATTTTAATAGTTTATTAGTTACATTTACATAGCAGGGATGAAATCTTTACTTCCTGATTTGAACTGGCCACATGATACTCCGCTCACTTTTTCTCAGCTGAAACTTCACATGGCTTTGCAATTTTCTGTTTCAAAACCTTAACGTGGTTTGGAAAAAGCAAGTGATCAGATAGAGTTCTGATACCTGATTGTGGAGCATGTCTTTGTGTGCTCTAATCTTCCAGTTTCTTCTGTTCTCACAAGGTATGCAACTGTTCCACTGAAGGACCACGGACAAGCTGAGCTAGTTCCTCTCTGTGCAAACCAAATTTGGAAGGTGTACATAGTGCAAAACATGGTTCTAATTTTTAAACAGATTTGGAGGATTCAAACCTTCCTCTGAATTCTGCCCAATCAGCCTCTCCAAATCTTCCCGCTCTGCTGAATCACTCCTAGTTTCTATTTCCCCAAATCCTTCCTGATAAGTTTTGTTTTCCCTTCCTGACTCAGCATAGGTTTCATTTTCCAAGTCTGATTCAGACTCAACCCTTACACAAACATGACACTGCTGTACAGTGGCTTTTAACTGATTTCATAGAGCCTTTTAGTACCTCATTTCTCCCAAGAACAGCTCTAGTCAATTTTTTTCAACCATGTCAGTGATGTATGAATTTCTGCCAAGATCAAGTTCCTGATTCATCTGCCCATGCTTGTGGGCCTAACCAAGTGAGAACGAAATAGTTGCTGTACCAGCTTCCTGGCAGTTTCTTAATGCCTGTATAAAAGTGCTCTCTTAATACGTTAATTTCAGTAAAGTTTTTTGAGATCCTCAAGGGAAGAGTTATATTGCACAGCCTTTGGTGCCTACCTTGGTATCCCCCCCGACTTGACTTTTGACAGAGGTTCTTTTAATTAAAAAAAAAACCTACAGAAACCTAAACTAAACAAGAAACTGTCATGCTATAAAACAAAATGCCATGTGATGCATACAGTACCTATGTTTACTCTAAGCAATGCCTTTGAGCTCTTTCATGCTCCCACTAGAGGAATCCTATAGGGCCAGTTCACCTGGTAACCCAATATGCCAGCCATTTTCTCAATAGGCAAGTCTCCCATTGTCAAGGGCATCTGTGGGATGTGTGTGTAAAAAAAAAAGTGAAGATAACTACATGAATAAAGCCTCATCCCCTAAGTATGTGCAAAAGAGGTTGGGTTCTGACTGCAGAGTCATGGGTGCCACCTTAACTTTTTGGACCCCCCTGCAGTCCTCCTTACCTATTGTACCCCTTTTGTGGATTTACCCACCCCATGCTCTCAAATTTTCAAATAGAATGCCAGACCTCAAAAGCTGCCTATCACTTGGTATATTTTTGTTTTGTAGATCTTGGGAGTAGGTGCAGGGGAGCAGAAGGGTAAAAGAAGCTGAAATTCACTAACACAACCAGCAAATGTTTATGTGTACAAAGATTTAGAGTGACTTAAGGAAAAAGTTTATTAGAGGTAACTGATGGACTGTGACCAGCCAATGGTTTTGCTATTGTCTAAGGGACAACTCATCTGGGTAATGAGTAGAGCTTGGAGTGTAATAAAATGTCTGTTGCAATGAATTCTCCAAGGAATATAAAAATTAGCTGCTTCTTACGGTCATTTGATTCACTAATTATCCTCAGGTAAAGTTTGGATTGTATGTCGGCTGCCCAAATTATTTTATAATCAGCTAAAGAACACCACTAAGGAGAGAGATGGCTTCTGAAACAAATGGGAGAAGTGATCATGCAGACAAGGACACCACAGCAGCTTTATCAATCTCAGCACGAATGAAGAATTCTCTCCATGGGGGTCATTGCAGGTATTAGAGGCAGAAACTATAGCAAAAGCAGCATGCTGTGAAATAAGATAATAGTACGCCAAACCATACCAGACTATAACTTGTTTGGGACATCTGATCAGGTCACATTTTGCCATGGAAGAAAAGACCTACGTTTTTTCCCCTTGAGGAACAATTTATAACATCTACATGCAGATATGTGGCATGCTTGAATGGACTCCATTTTTTTGAAAAAAAAAAGCCTCATTCTCCTTAGAAAAGTAACGTGTCAAAGAATATAGGTGAAAATACAATTTGCAACTTGAAGTCATACATTTCAGGAAAAGATCTGCTACTTGAGAAGCTGCCTTACACTGCAGCAGAGAATTGGTCCATCTAGCTCAATTTGTTCATACTGAATGGCAGTAGCTTTCTAACACCAACACCCCTCCCCATGCATAGAAACATTTTTATTTATTTATTATATGAATTTATATGGATGCTCACCCTAATCATGTATCTCTGAGTGGCTAACAAGAATACAAAACAGAAACCTATGTATAAAAAAATTGAACTAATTCTTGTCCTGATTAGCATATCTGTTTTCTGCCACTAATGATAGAAGGAAATAGGAATCTTGATTAGGGTTGCTCGAACTATGGCAGAAAGTGGTAATTAAATAATTGTTTCCAAGGTTTTAATAGCAACGGTTCTGGCCTTAGTGATATTAGAGAGGAGCAAGAATGGAATAGGGATGGAAGCAGCGGCAGTGGTGATGGCCATATGAAATGTGATAAATTGGTAGTGGTGGGAGTGCTGGTTACATGTAATTTTTATTTATCAGGCATCCTGAATGCTATATGGGTAGAAAGTTAGGGTATAGGTTCATAAAATTATAGGCTTGGAAGAGATCCTGGAGGTCTTCTAGTCCAAACATAGTCCCAGGGAAGAATTCATATATAATCCCACACAAAACCTCCAGTGATGAAGCAACCATGATTCCAGGAGGCGACCTTTTTCACCACTTAATAGTTCTCATGGTCAGGAACCTTCTCCTTATTTGCCTCAGACTGATTTCCAGTTGATGTTGGTGTAGTCTAAATCCTCCATTACCACAGTGGTGTGTTTCCTGGATACCTTAGCCATTCGATTTGCAAAGATTTCTTCTATATCTTCTGCTTGGTTGGGTGGCCTGTAGACACATGTTCAACAGTGTTATTTTTGTTTTTTCCCTCTTAATTTTCAACCAGACAGTTATGGTAGGATTTTCACGCTTGGTGCCTGTGGTGGTAAAAGTTCCCCCCGCAATACACATGTGAGCTACATTCACTACCAAACCTATGAGATACCCCTCCATACATGTGAACTGCTTAAAGTGCCCTTGAAAGAAAGCATTCACAGTAAGATGAATTGGCCCTGAGTGGGAACAGGGGGAAGTATCAGTCAGGAACCTGTGGCCCAGTAACCAAATTGTTTTTATTCACTGACCATAGTACAGCTATCATGCTGACCTAGTAGGAAAGGTTAAATAATTAGAAGGTCATCTAGATGGGTTTCTCAGAAACAACCCAATGTCATGCTGTAATTTACACTTTATCTACCTTGTCTTATTTATTTATTTATTTTTCAAATTTCTATTACCACCCATCTCCCCCAAGGGATGGAGACTCTGGGCGGTTTACAATAAAATCAGAGTTAAAATAATAAAATATAAATTACAGTATATGAACCAATAATTAAGAATAGAATAGATACCAAACCCAACGGGGAAAGCTCTTATTCGGTGGGGAGAGATCTATGGTGCTAGCCTCCCCCAAGAAGAGCTGTTGCCTCTCCCACCCCAGGGGAGGTGGCAGAACCAAGTTTTCAAGTTCTTCCGGAAGGCTGGGAGCGAAGGAGCCCGCCTTACCTCTGGGGGCAGAATGTTCCAAAGGGCGGGAGCCACTGCAGAGAAGGCCCACCTCCTGGACTCTACCAAGTGGAATTCCCTTACAGGTGGGGTTCGTAGCATGCCCTCTCTGCATGACTGGGTGGGACAGGTCAATGTTAAAAGGATGAGATGGTCCCTCAGGTAACCTGGCCCCATGCCATGTAGGGCTTTAAAGGTCATAACCAACACCTTGAATTGGACCCAGAAGCAAACTGGTACCCAGTGCAGCTTGTGCAGCAAAGGTATTATATGTGCCAATCTAGGAGCACCAAGAATAGCCCACGTGGCTGCATTCTGGACAAGCTGAAGCTTCCGGATACTCTTCAAGGGTAGCCCCATGTAGATCGCATTGCAGTAGTCTATATGGGAGATGACCAGGGCATGAGTGTTTGGAGAGCTTCTCGCTCCAGGAATGGGTATAACTGGTGCACAACCCAAAGTTGAGCAAAGGCCCTCCTGGCCATGACTGCCACCTGCTCTTCGAGCAGGAGTCATGAGTCTAGGAGAACCCCCAAGTTATGCACCAGGTCTGAATGAGGCAGTGCAACCCCATCCAGAACTAAAGATGATAATTTTCAGGAAGCAGAGGAACTGTCAACCCACAGCCACTCCATCTTACCAGGGTTCAGCTGAAGCCTGTTGTTCCCCAGCCAGACCCCCACGGTCCCCAGGCACTGAGAGAGGGCAGCTACTGCATCACTTACCTTCCCTAGGATGGAGATATATAACTGAGTATCATCAGCATATTGATGATACCTCCTCCCATGGTGATGGATGATCTCACCCAGTGGTTTCATGTAGATGTTAAATAGGAGAAGGGAGAGAACTGAACCCTGAGAAACCCCGCAAAGAGGGGTCGAGGGTTGGATCTCTCATCTCCTATCACCACTGATTGGGACTGGCCCTGGAGGAAGGAAGTGAACCAGCATAAGACTATGCCATCCACCCCCAACTCCCTGAGCCAACCCATTGCCTTTGCAATGCAGTAGGCCAAGGATATATGGTTCTGCTTTTGCTAAGGGCTGCCCAACAAGCTGCCAATGCTTTGCTGGGAGCTCAATGTACAGTGTTTCATTATGCATGCTAATAAATTTATGTTGTATCTTCAAAGTGATTTGGTTGCTTTAGATGATCCAGGCTTTGGCCACAACAGTGTTATAAATTTCCATACAGATGTAGTAATTCTTTATGTATAATGTGATTCCTCCCCATTTCTTTTGAGTAAATTATGTCCTTCAAGCTCAATTTTAATCACTTTGTGGACACATCCACATAATTTTCTTGCCAACAATATAAAAATGGTTTGCCACTGATTTCTTCTGGCATTTTTTTTCAACTTCTCAGTCTAGCCTACTGCCATGGTGATCTCTCATCCAAGCACTAACCAGGCCTGCTCCTTTTTATTTTTTTTGACATCTGCCCAAATCTGCTGCCACTTACTCTAGCTGAGAAAGTAAAGTAATAGTAAACCACAATGAAGGTTTTTGAGCACTGCATTAGGTTCACAAGTTGTAGGCTACCAATTTATGCCCAGTGGAAGTAAAGGAAATTCTGCCCTTCTGCCTGTGCTTCACAATTCAGATGAACTAGAACTGAAAAGCAGCTATACATATACACTGTTTACATAATTTGCTTCCTGAAAAAGCCCAAGCAAATTTCTATCCATTTCTGTGAAGACCAGATAGGATGCTGGAATCTGAAGTCATAGTGTCTCTCCAATATCCCTGGAAGATAGTTTATGGAGTTTGTTTCTAAATTGTGCAATTGGTTTCTTGTTGAGACATTACTGGCAACCATGATATCATTACAGGGATTAACTAATATTAGAAAATACTCTGAAAGAAATTGATATAATGAAAAATAACACTATTTATGATGCTAGTGAATGAAGATGGTGATGCTGATATTATTAACATTCTATACCATGCAAGGATCAGATGTTAAATCAAACTCAGCTGTTGACGATCCAAAAGAAATGAGAAAAAAACCTATGTTGAATGTATGAAGTTAATTAGACAAATCATTTTAAGGACATGAAATATATCTTGTTTCTCCTACCTTATGCAGACCCACTAGGGAGGATACATGCTCTGCATGTAGAAGGAGCCAGGTTTCGTTCTGGTCAGCTCATTTAGCAATAACTCAGGTAGCTAGACTGCAAAAGAGCACTTCTTACCACTAGTCAGAAGAGATAATACTGGACTAGATGGGCCCCTGGCTTAGTATAAGGGTCATAGACATCCCCCATTACAAAGACAAAATAAATCTGGCAACATGTTCTCTTTTTCATGGCACCTTGAATTTTGTAGGTAAAAGAAGCCATTTACCAGCCATCTGTCCAAACACAGTTTTGCCATATACAACTGGAAGAAGCCACTTGATCCTTCCAGCTGAACACTATGTGGTATCAGAGATAGCTTAGAGCTGTAAAATATGATGATGCTTTCTTTTTCCAGTCACTTCTTCATGATGATACTGAAAAACTGGGTGCTGTAGGAATGTGGCATTTGCCAGGGGGTGAGCAAAATGCAGCAGGAGCTAAGCTAGATTTGCCAGGGCTGAATGATAATCAGGGAAATTGGTTCACAAGAAACAGAACCCCAACAGAGGAGCAGGTGTTCATTTAGAGCTTGTTCTCCTTCTATCTTATTAGGTTATTTTGTGATAATGAAATACTAGCAGGACATATATCAAAGTAGGATGTCTGGGTGAAGAATTGCTTAAGTGAACCATTAGTCAGGATCTAACCAGAGATCCTGACACTACTTTTACTAACTAACCTGACACTACTTTTACCTGACACTATTTTTACCAAGGTTTAGGTTCATAAAAATAGTTCTTACTACATATCTATTCTAATACTGTCCTGAAATCCCTTCTGCAACTGTCTCCAAGTTTCCTCCCCCGTGAAAGAGACTTCATCCTCTAGATACTTCAGAACTTCTTTAGCCCTGGTTTGAATATAGGGAAGACCAGAAAGATAGCTTCCTTGGGGCCTGTAGGGCTTTCCCTTGCTGTTTACTCCTTTCCCATACCTTCAACAAACCTGAGTGTATGGAGTGTGGCTTCCATGTTTGAGTTGGAAAAATCCAGATGACCACAAGATGGCAGCAAAAAGTTAGATGACAGCTTCTCCAGCATTTTCTCTTTTTGCCCTCCTCCTTCCTGCTTGTGAAGGAATGAGGGGAGAGAAATTGTGTGCCATATCTGGGCTGCAAAACTCTGGGCAACCACTAGAAAAATTCTACCTCTTTGCTGGCATGTAATGATTGTCTGCATTTTTTGCAGGAAAAGATTTTCAGGTGGCTGAGCAGATGGTCTAAGTGGTGTGTGAGAATGCTGTGTGCATGTATGCATATATTCTAATGGGAGGTAGAGAAGAGGTCCATTCTGAGTTCCGTGATGGAGCAGGATGAAGAAAGGTATATTCTGGATTCAGAACATCCTGAAGAAAATCTATGTGTCACTAAGATGACACCTTTTAGGGGGAGATGGGCAGTGATAGAAATGTGAATAATAAATAAAAATAAATAAAAACTGATTTGATGGTGCTCAATCAATCATCATTACACATAATGAAGAGGCTAATTTTCATTGGGATCACAGTACAGAAGGCCAAAGACTATGCTATAAACCTTGTGTCTCCTTTTACTGTTATGTCTTTTTAAAAATCCAGACTTGATTGCTAATCATACACATAATGATTGTTTTTCCAGGGATGGGGTTAGATACTTAGTTGAATCCAGATGGTCTCCTAGGTTGCCGTAGTATGTTTGTCCTTATATTTAGTTAGTATTTGGTTTGTGTGGCTTTAAAAAAAAAAGTTAGGTGTGCAGAGTCACTTTGCAAGTGGCTGGCCATATAAATCAATCAAATAAATATCAAACAAACAAGCACTTAGCTTGATCCCATGTGTCCTTTTGAGAATTGTTTAAATAGGGGAGTACAACCAGAATTAGGGATTTTCAGAGGGCAAGGCTGACACAGAGCAGAGAGAACTGGGCTGTAAAAAGGATGGAAATTAATGGTAAAGTCTACGGCACTGGTTTCTTCTAGAAAAGTAAACAATCCACCATTTAAAATGTGTAAATGTAAATGTAATTCACTCTGAGCCCTTGTATAAGGCAGCCTATAAATCTAAGCTCCCTCTGGTTTTATATATAATATACTTCTATATTCTCTGTCATGCTTAATGGGCTTTAATTTGCTTCTAATCTTAGCATGAAGTTTATTACATGTGCTAACCTGATTGTACTTTACCACTTCCCATATCATTTATTTCCCTGCCTGCTCACAAAAGAAAAAAAAATGCATTTGAACGGAAGTGCTTTAGATTCAAATGTACATACTGACCCTCTGTGTAGCACTGAATTTAATACAGTTTAAACTGGAGGTGACACTTTTACTGAAAAAGCAAACAAGGGAGTTGCTGTATCCCTTTCCAGTGGTTCTAACAATATTGGTTCTTAAATCCTCTCTATAGCCTTAACACCTTTCTTCCTCCTACATGTTGCTCAAGCAAATGAAAACATTGGCTTGTAGAGCGTTTTGTTCCCATTCGTTAATGTCTTCTAAGGTGATGCTATTCTTTTGAGTCAGAATCTGGGGCAATTAGCGTTCTTATGGGCTCAATTAGCATTCTTATGGGCACACACATTTGAACCAAATGTGTGCTTTCTGGTTTATTTGTTTTAAAGAGGAATCTGATTTAGGTTTAGAGTACAAATACCTTTTGCACATAATTCTGCTCCATGATGTTTTGAGAGTTTATTTTGTAAAGCAGCTGTAAGGTTGGTGCAATTCTGGGATGAGTGGGAGGCAAGTGATATACAGGGAAAGAATTATCTAACCATTTTTCCCAATGGGCTTCTACTGAACCCAAGACATTCTCTGCAGTTTTTAAAGATAAACAGAATTCACAGATATTCCTGCTGGCATATTTTCTTCTTTTTTTGCACCTATTGAAATTCCAAGAAATGAATTGAAGGCCCCCTCCAAAACAGGATGGGGGAGTAGTAAGAGGAAGGGTGGGGAAATCTCCCATATATCAGTGGGATTCTTGGTTGGATGGAAAGCACTGCCTTAAACAGAAGGAACTCATATATGGGCAGACGAAATGACTAATATCCCAAACTTTGGGAAGCGATACCTCATGCTCGGAAACAAATTTATTTTGTTCATTGTTCTAACATCATCCCTTGTTTGTTTAGCAGAATGTACATTATTTTCTTCTGCCAAATGTCAGCGCATATTTTAAATCACTTTATGAAGTTATAGTAATAATACTAAACCTCGTTGGCTTTTTAAAAAGCTTTGTAGGCCTGGATGTGTACCCTGGCATGGGGCTTTGGGAGGGTGGAAGCCTGTGAGATGGTGTTGTTTTACTATTGACAGAGTTTGCCCTGAGCTGCCATTATAGGTTTTATTAATGTATTTTGTTGTCTCCTTTTGTACTATTTTTAAAAAATCTGATAGTAGCCACCCAGAGTCACTATGGCCATATAAATAATTTATTTAAAAAATAGGCACATCCTATGGAATCCTTCTTAGTTAGAAAACTGATTAGGGGGGAAATTATCACACGTAGAATTGATCGTGAGGAAGGAAGAGCATGTGAATGCAAGTGAGTGGCATTTACTTTCCAGTCTTATGATATGGGTCATATTTTGAGCAGAGGAGTAAGCTTCCATCAGCCAGGCAAGGGTGGAGGGAGATAATTAATTTTGGCACAAGGAGGACTGAGGTAAGAAACTTAATTAATTAAAAGACCTGGCTGAGTTTTTGTGACACCCTGAAGGCATGATTTTGTCAGTGGGCCTGGGGATCCAGGAGTGTGGTGGAGCCAATACAGTGGCTGTACTGATTGTTTCGATGAATGGGATTACCTCGGCTGCATGTTTTACATGTATTTTATGGCGGTTTTTATATGCCTTTACATATTTTTCTTGTTTTTGAATTGTTTTTGTGTTGCTTTGTGTTGTTTTTATATTTGCTTTAGTTGTTTGTATGCTGTCCATATATGAGATGGGCAGCTATATAAATCTGAATAATAAATAAATAAATCTTCCGCCCATCACCAGGTAAAAGCAACAGTGGTTAGCAAATTCTCTTAACCTCTTGACTTCTGATTATACAATTATTGTTACCTTTCTCTAGCTGTCTGTTGTTTGGCAAGTCCAACATGTGGGAAATGTTCTCTGAAGGGTCATGCAAGATATTTATTTACTGTAAAGAACACATTTAGCACCCCTGCAGCATCATACATTTGACTTGAAGTAGGTGTTATACAATGTTCTTGGAGAGAGAGCTCTCTCTAAAAAAGAAAACAAGGTATTCTCCAGGGAATCAAGAAGTGTGGGATATGGAGTGCAGTGTGTGTGTGTGTATCCTTCACAGGAACAGGAACAACAGTGTCTAATGAAAAGGATTCTCATATCTGGGCTGGTTGATAGGAAAAAAAAAATCAATTCAGAGTTCTCACTTGAGGCACAAATAACCAGGCTCCAACCATCGTATTTTGGACAAGTTATATAAAGACGCAGCTCCCTTGAGAAGTCCATAATGCAGGGAAGAGTGGAAGGAAAGAGAAAAAGAGGATAACCAGTAGCAAGGTGGGTGGACCTGGTTACAACAGCAATCAGTGCACCATTGTGAGGCCTAAAAAGCCAGGTTGAGGATAGGTCTTTCTGGAAAAAGTCGATATACATGTTTACTAAGAATGGACAACAAGAAATCAAGATATTAGCCAGAGCCATGCAATTTAAGACCCACCCCTTTTTTACATGCATTGTGATTTGTGTAAAAAAGGACAAGGCTTCATTCACATGCTTGTGGCTGCCAAGTTGACTTTTTTGCCCCCACTGTGGATATCCCTGTATTAATATGAAGGATTGCCAAAGAAGTGCTAAAGATTTACCTATTATTGGTATTTCTATGGTGCCCTACTCCAGATGGCTCTGAGTGGCATAGGTAGCTGAGAAAGGGAGGGAGGGAGAGGGAGAATTTTCCTGGAAGAGGGTTTATGAATTCTGATACTGAATACTCATTCAGTAGAAGAAAAAACTAAACAGAAAGGAAATTAAACATTTTAAAACACTTTAAATTTGGCAGGTTGGAAGAAAACTGTGTGTAGTGTTATCACTAACATTACATGGGTCGATCTGTAGGTGCCTGTCTAATTTTATTATTTATTTAATGCATTCGATATTGCTTCCTTTTTAAGTATGTACAAACTCCCCAATGAATAATTATGCCAAGTAAGATTATAATAAAATAAAAACAGCTACTCTAAAAACTGCAAACCGGATATTAATTTGCATGTCCTTTGGCTGGGACCTTGGCATTAGCCTGCACTGATACTTCAAGATGAGCTGTTTAATTGGAACATTTCTCCTGATGGAGTGACAATGGTTGCATTCCATGTCCTTGTTTATCTGTGCACCATTCTTTCTTTAACAAGCAGAATTCAACACCTCTTTTGTCTCTATTAATTGAAGAAGAATAGGAATAAATCTGTAGCATACTGACAAAGGGCTTCACATAGAAAGAGGTGATATACATTTCTAATTAAAGTACTGCTCTGGATTCCTCTCTGGCAGGAGGGAAGCACGGTGGTGTGGAGTCTCAGGATTTTCACAGAGGACCTTTGTTCTAGACTGGAAATGGGGAAGTAATAAAACAGTGCAATAGATTGATCTTCAGCAGAGGGTAGAGAAGTGTGTGTGTGTGTGTTCATTCTCTTTTGCTCGATAACTCCTGTTCATTAAAATCTATTTGTCATCTGGACGAATTAATTATTTTTTTAAATACTCCTATCAATTCCGTATAAAATGGAATTCCAATAAAAAACAGTGTTGACCTTTTATTTTATCCCAGGCAAAAACAAACATGATATATCTATCTCATCTTAGCACCTTCTGATGAAAAAAAGTTCTGTTTTCTTTAAATAACCTTGCCCAGCTGATCCTGTAAGTCTTGCTCCAGCCAAAATTTAACAACTTTAAATCCAATTGATTGCTTTGAGAATATTTTCCCATTGGAGATATTGGTATCCTCCATTGGGGTTCATGAGATTTATACTTTTTTTAATTTAAAAAGGGTGTGCGTATTTAAAATACATTGTTTGAAATAGTATATAGCACAATTCAATCAAAACTGGACTTGTTAGTCAGAAATGACTTGTTCCATCAGCTCCTGGAGCATATCCTTTTTGTTTAATCATCAAGAAACATCCAGTAACTAGGTTTTCCTTCTAAAAGAAGAACATTAGACAACTGGTGACCCACTGGGTCATCGTTTCAGAGATATTTCTTTACCTAAGCAGAGAAACAGAATGACCATGGGCAGGCAAAAAAGCAGTGGGAGCGGAAGTAGCTTCTGACTTCCTGACGGCTTCCCCATTGACTTTCCTTGTGGGAAGCTGGCAGGGAGTGTCGGAAATCTCCCTCCCTCCCTCCCCCTCCCTCCCTCCTGTTTTGCCAAGTGTCCAGGCAGTGATCAGGTGCCCAGACAATTGATTTTTTAGATCCAGAAGCAATGAACACACCAGTAAGTAAAGAGACTTAAGCTTGATTGTTTAACTGTGGCAGGCAGATTAAATGGAAACACAAGAAAGCATACCAGGCCATATGATAATCTCCCTTCAGCTGTCAGGAGCCCCAGTAAACAACAGCAGAGAAACCCCAAGCCAATTTGCACAGCACCCAGTGCTAGGTCTGTGCCCAAGCTCAAAACTCAAGAGGCAATCTATCCTATGAAGAACGGCTAAAAGAACTAGGTATGTTTAGCTTAACAAAGAGAAGACTGAGGGGAGACATGATAGCAGTCTTCCAGTACTTGAAGGGCTGCCACAGGGAAGGGCGTTGACATATTCTCCATGGCACATGAAGGTAGGACAAGAAGCAATGGGAGGAAGCTCGTCAGAGGGAGATCCAACCTGGAAACGAGGAATTTCCTGACAGTGAGAACTATTAAACAGTGGAATGGCTTGCCTCCCAGAGTGGTGGGTGCTTCATTGTTGGAGGTCAATAAAAAAACATTGGACAACCATTTGTCTGAAATGGTATGAGGACTCCTGCCTTGGGCAGGGAGTTGTACTAGAAGACCTCCAAGATCCCTCCCAACCATATGATTCTATGATTCTATGATTCTATGATTCTATGATTCTGTGATTCTGTGATTCTGTGATTCTGTGATTCTTAAGGTTTTTATCAAAGTCTGGCACTAAAACCTCATGACCTTGTTTCCAGGGTGCCAAGACTGCAGGACCTGACCTTGACTAGATGGTGCACCTGCTCATCATGAGAACTAATAAAACCCTGGAATGTCTGGGAACTATACAAATAAGTGCTACCCTAAACAATCTTGAGGTCTTCCCACAACTGTGTGAAGATTCCTCCCTGTTTTTAAGCAAGAGTAAATAGCAAGCAGGCTAAACATAGCTCAGAACACATTCTAATCTTCTTGATGTCACTTAAACTCCTCAAAATACAATGGTCTTCTGTATTGACACTACACCTCCCTCCCTCCCTCCCTCCCTGGTAAGTCTCTCCCACCCTCACACCCTCCCGCAGTCCCTCTGCGCTCATGCCACCCTGCCCACTTGTGGAATTTTTACCTTTCTTCCTTTTTTATAAGCTGCTTTGTCCTCAAAATAAGTTTTAAATAACTCTAAATAAATTATTTGTATAGGTTTACATAGTTATTTCAATAAATAAGATTTTTCCTAGGAAGAATCTGGTCTTTAGAGGCACTTCCTATCATACCAACTCAAGACTTCCTTCCATTTTCCTCATCTTCCATAGGAACATAAGAATAGGTGTGATAGATCTGGCCAGATAACGAATCCAACATTATGCATCACAAAGTGGCCAACACCCTTCATAATTTCCAGCAAAGTGAGTGATTTCTATTGAGAATTTTCCATCCTGGTTATCTATCTACAATTTGAATTAATTAAAACAGTAGAAACACTTGCACACTCATCCAAATATATGCATGTACATATACATTCTTACCTACTAGCACTGGACAAAATTCTCATAATTATATAACTTATTTTGAAAGTAAGAATAACCTGATATTAAGGAAGTGGAATAAAATTATGTTTGCTTGAAAACATTCATTGTTTTTTCCCCCCAAGTAATTGTTTAATTTGTTATAAAATGTGAATATTTCATTACAGAACTGATATTGGCTGGGCACAGTGGTATTTATACAAAATAAACTAGAAATTGTTAACACTATGATAGTTTAGATAAGATGAACCTTTAAAGATAAGGGAAAAATTATATTAATGTTGCACATAATTTCTAAAATGGTAATAAGCATAAGATTGCTTGAATTGTGCAATTAAAGCTGAGTATAGCATTGATAGACAATTGCAAAATGCACTGAATTATTCTATAATATAAAAATGGTTTATATCCAAATGTATGCATGCCTTGAGGACAACTTTATTTTTTCTAATCAATATGTTTGCTCACAAATAAAAAAATCAAATTTGCCCTCCTTTTTTTCCTCTCAAGGAGTATGTTAATGTGCCAATTTATTTGGCAGGGGAAAGGGAAAGATTTAGCTTGGGTATTTATTTGTTTTAGTTGTCATTCATATTTTCTTAATTAAAATGAACTTTGATATATTAACCAGATGTGATTTCCATTTAAAATGTGCTAATTATAAGGGGGGGATTATGATTTTCATAATCTTGCACCAAAGAGATATAAACCATCTGCCAGGTGTGAATCTATTGTGTGATAAGGAGCTAATCGGGTCTGTTAGCCTACAGGAAAACTTTGGCAGGGAGGAAATTGTCTACGAGTTAATTATTCTCTTAGGAGTCCTTGGTGCTCTCTGAGCTTGGTTGTTTGCTTGCAGTTCAGAAAATCTTGCTTGCAGCTCAGAGAGCACCAAGGACTCCACAGTTCAACCCTGAGCTACAGATATTCTCTTCTATTCTCCTAGGAATTTTGATGGCTTGTAGCTGATACAGAATATTTTGACATCCCATTCCACAATACAATCCTTTGTAAGACTGACTTCAAGAGTTTCAGTATATCCACTTCCCATTTCATTGCTGACACTTCCCATTTTTCATTTTTTCTTTCAATCTTTTTTATGATGGGAAGCTTAAGGAAAAGAATGGACAAGTTAACCTCCTGCTATCATGATAGACTGTTGTTTAATACCATTATTTACCTTTTTTGTATTGTAATTGCCAAAGCTTACTACTAGGCAAGACTCTAAAACATACTCAGCTCTGCAATCCCCAGTAGATTCCAGGTTAGCTAAGCAGCTTTATTGTAGAAAATTAGGAAACCTTATATTCAAAGAAGCTGGAGTGCAGATAAGAGCAACAAAGATGGTAAGGTGGTTGGAGGCTAAATCCTATGAAGGAAGTTGGTATGCTTAGCTTAAAGAAGAGAAGGATAAGGGGAGACATGATAGCAGTCTTCTGACACACAGGGGGTGTCACAGAGAAGAGAGAGGAGATTTATTCTCCCTAGCACCTGAAGGTAAGACAAGAACCACTGGGTGGAAGCTTTACAGTGAGAGATCCAAACTTGAATTAAGGAGGAATTTCCTGAGTGTGAGAACTATTTAGCAATGGAACAGCCTACCCTGTGAAGTTGTGGGTGCTCGATCACTGGAGGCTTTCAAGAGAAGATTGGAAAGCCATTTGTCCAGAATGGTGTGAGGATCCTTGCACTGGACAGGGGTTGAACTAGAAGACCTCCAATGTCCCTTCCAACCCTATGATGCTATGATTCTAAGTTATGCGTATAGCTTCTTCTCTATCTCTCTCCCTGTCAGAGCCATGATTCAAATTCTTTGCCTCTTCCTTCTGTCTTTGCAAGCCAGCAGATTTTGGCAGCTCTTTTCCTAACGTTGAAGCTCTCTGCCAACTGTCCTTTGTTTAGCAAATGTCTTTCTCTGGCATGAAAATCAGGGGTGCTCACCTCATCAGCTTCAGTCCTTACCATAATCATGCCAACCTAGCATGGAAAAATTTGCAACAAATGTTCTGAAGAAATAATTCACATGCACATATATGGAATGATCAGGGACCTGAGGAAAAAAATGAACTGAGAGGCAGTCTTCATTTTCTGGATGTATACATAACCATCCTACTACAGGTGGCCCCCGTTTAACAACCACTCGTCCAGCAACGATTCAAACTTAAAAGGGTGCAGAATGAGTGATAGTTACAACCAGAACTTGTACTTGTGGCTGTTGCAGCTTCCTGCTGTCATGTGATCGCAGTTTGCGACCTCCCCTGCTGGCTTCCCACAAGCAAAGTCAATGGGGAATCCAGCAGGAAGTTGGAAGTCGCAGTCATGTGAGATCTTCGCTTAGTCATGTGGTTTTCATTTAACAGTGGCAACAGGGACTGCCGGAACTGCCGTAGTTAAGCAGCCCAGTCCCCCCCTTTTTTTTTTACTTATGACTGCATTGTTTAATGACAGTTTCTGGTTCCAGTTAGCACTGTTAGATGAGGACTACCTGTAATCCCTTCTGGAGTCAGAAGCATTATGCAGAGCACAGAAAAGAAGTGAGGAAAATAAGCCAAAGAAATCAAAAGACATGAAATAATTAAAAGTATAAGAAATATAGCTAAAACTAGCTTACACCAACCTCTTTCACTTTGCCTCTTCATTCTTCTTTTTCCTTCCACTCATTCACCTTTCTTCATATATTTGTTCCGCAGTTAGATCATCATTCATTCTCTCTGTATGATAAAATCATCTCAATGTAATTCTTTCTTACAGGTCACTAAATGTTGCAGTCAATCCACATTCATTCAGCAATCAGCACTGATTCATGCTTGATCCTATCTCTTGTCTCCCCAACATACTTCTTGAGTGTCTCATTCCTACCACATTCAACAAATTTTTATGTCTAACCTGACATACACAACTCTCATTTTCACATAACAAAATGGGCAGAAATGTGCTTTTATGGATGGGTTTTTTTTTACAAACATTCATTTGCAATAGACTCTGTTATCCAATATCTTTCTACATGCATTTGCACTCCATGCATTTTCCCTTCTTGAATGAGCTTTCTTTGAAGGTACATTCATTTATCTATTTGCTCTAATTTGCTGTTTATGTATAACTGGCAATCATTCACTTGATTTTTCCCTGTGAAACACAACTTCCCCAATCTAATATATTCATTTTCACATCCATGCTTCTTATATCTTGACATTCTTATATCAAACATTCACTACAAATGATTTGGATTTTCAGCCCACAACACAGCATCATATATGTACATATACGTTTACATCCACAACCAATTCATCTGTAACGTCAGCACTATCATTCCTGAAATATTTATTCATAAATATATTAAACAACTAAGTGGACACTATATATCCTTGTCTTACTCTCTGAACCATTTGCTAAATCAACAAATGTACAATAAACTTTATTTCTCAGATTTATGTTTCCCAATGACATGCTGAAATGCAGCTTTCCAGTCTGAACACCCCTTGCCTGACATAAAGCTGCACTGCACTTTGCAAAGTTTGTTCATTGTCACCTTGATCAAACTCTGATCAGAACCAAATATTTTCCAAGGGTCACCTAACAAACTAATTACTCTGTAATTTTTCTGTTGCTATCTTTCTCCTTCTATGCAGGGAAAATAATAACATTCTTCCAATCAGCAGGCACAAATGCAATCATCATACAAATGTTAAACAAGTTGCACAGCCACTGCATAAGCAAACCATATCCATATTTTAACATTTCATTCATTCATTCATTCATTTTTTATTCTGCATTTTTTCCAATTTCACTCTTCAACTTATCCCATGCAAATCTCCTTCCAGCATTCCCTCACATCAGTTTCATCTTGTGACTCCACATATTTGTTTGGCATTCTGTAATATAATTCTTTTCAAATAGCTTCTGCATTCTTTTTCTTTATATCCACTTACCATTAATTCTGTTGGGAAATTAAACTATTTTTAATTTTTTTTCCTATACAAAATTAACATTTCCTCTTCCTGAAGTCATTTTACACTCACTCTCTTTTCTTTCACTTTGTTACTTTTCTTTCATACCCATTTTTCCCCATATCCACTCTTGACACTACAAAAAAACAGTCCAAGTTCTGTCCCGCATTTTGATCTATTCATCAGTCTTGTATCTTTTATTAATTCTCTTAGTATTTCATCAAAATTTCTGTGCCACGTATAAATATGAATTGACTTATGCTTAAATCACGTGTTCTAAACAAATATATCTTTTTCTAAGCAGGTATTCACCAGTCATCATTCTAATTTATTCTTGGGTCTCCAAATGGTCCAAACACTTTTTCTGTACTCTCCCATCTTGTTTTTACTCATCCATTCATATCACCTAGCAGAATAATATTTTTTACACTGGAATGCATTCATTTAGAACATTTTCCCAGAACCCATCTCTGTTTTTTTCCCATAAATACAGTTCACTGGAGTGTAACATGCAACTATCACCAACCTATAGATTCCTGCTTCCTTATGTATCCACAACCTAGATGACACTGTACATGTTTTTCTGACACACATTTATTTACAGCAGGTCCCCGGTTTAAGAACATCCTGATTTATGGACAACTCCTAGTTAAGAACAGACTGTCATGAGTACTGATGGTGAGCAGGAGGGAGCCCCTATTCAGGAGGGAAAATGCATCTGTAGTTTAGAGACTTTGAGCTGTCATTCAAAGAAACCCAGAACAGACCCACCTTGACTTTTGGGGTTTATCTGTCTGGGTTTTCCCATGTTTCTTCAGTTTTGTAGGATTTTCTGTCTACAATAGCAGTAATAAAACACTAGAGACTTCTTCCTTGTCTTGGCATGGTCCTTGATTAGTCAGGACACGGACTGTCATAAAGCCTATTATATTAAAAATTTGAGTTAAGTACTGTGTTTTGGGTTAAATACACAATACTACTTTGGGTATTATGTTTAAAGTGTTTTAGTGTATTTGGAAGTGTTTCTTAAGTGTTTTATATGCATAGAAAGGTAAAATATATACTATATACTAAGACAAACATTTGACTAACTGAGCTTAATAACTGTTCTGACTTACATACAAATTCGACTTAAGGATAGAATTAGGAATGGAACTTGTTCTTAAACCAGGGACCTGCTGTATTTCATTAAAAGTAAACCTTTATCTTTCCTTCTCAATTCCTCAATTCTACTTCCCAGGATTACACTATTCAAATCTGTTACATCTTTTCTTTTTCTTTTCCTTTTCATTTATTTTACAACATATCTATTTTTATTTCTTTCATTTCATTTGTGAATTCATGCCTTTTACCTTTTACATTCCAAGTCACAATCTTCCATAAGCCATGGGTGTCACCAAATGGGCTGATAGATATGGAGCTCCATTACCCATCATGGTTTTGGTTAATTAAAGCTTTCACATACATTTATTTTAGTAAAATAGAGAAAGTATAAACCATCCTTAATCTTATCTGTGCAGCATGCTAACAATAAAGATAGTAAGTTCTAGAACATTTTGGACAGTATACCAGAAGTGCAACCAAAGTCCAGTTTTACCCCAAGCCTTGCACACTGGTCTGTGCAAGCTAGAATCATATTACTGTCTGTATCTCAACAACTAGGAGGTAAAAACACATTGGATCTTTCTTTGGGTCGAAATTCCATATTGCTAGAGATGAAGCCAATTCTACTTCATTGAAGCATCAGTTCTAATAGCTGAGACTTCCACATTAATAGCTTTTCTGGATGATCTTAATTTGTAATTACTATAGTTACAACTACTTTAAGGCGAAAACCATCAATTTATTTAGTTATTTAAATTTATTTATTTAAATTTATTAGTGTCTAACTCCAATGGACTATAGGAGGCATATATGTAGATTCCCCTGAGAAAAACGTGATAGGCAAGAGTCTCTTTCACAGAGACCAGAGAAGCTGAGACTCATAAAAACATGTAGCGTTCATACAAATGTACAATGAAAGGAATAGCAAGTATGAGCATCTTGGCATTATGGAAGACATTCCCTAACCACAGAGATATGAAAATAATAAACATTGCCTTAAGATACCCACTGAAGCAGCTGTGACAGACACCCCTGAAATGTCACCAATAAACAAGATGTCTGACATTTGCAAGGGATGACATTTGAGTAAAATGCAATAAGTTTTTTTTTCTCAAAAGGGAGAGTCTTAACAGATAACAGCAGAAGCTTCCAAGCATCTGAGTTTTTCAATAGTAACCAGAGATAAGTAGCTCAAGTTGAGGATTCTTTTGGAAAAACAACATTCAGAATATTCAGAGCACAAAATCCAGGTGTGATACTACTTGTGGTTAGCTTTCAGGTGGGATAATAGATGAATGCTCATTGAAGACTGGGCACTTGGAAAGGGTGCTCAAAATCTCAGAGCAGTCACTCAGGGTAAGTTTAGAATTATGCACACATGGAATTAATTTGTTTCTGTGATTGTTAGAATGTTGTCTGGAGCTTGCAGAACAATATCAAGATCAAGGCAAGCCAACTTTGTCATACAAGTAAGGATAAGGAAAAGATAACTTTTTTGAAGTCCAGAGTGAAATGTTGATCTGAAATAAAAATAATGTATATGATAGTCTTACCAATACTTTTTTTTTTTACTCAGTTCAGTTGTGTCCAATTCTCAGAGACTGCCTGGACAAGTCCCTGCAGTTTTCTTGGCAAGGTTTTTTGGAAGTGAATTGCCATTGCCTTCTTCCTAGGGCTGAGAGAAAGGACTGGCCCAAGGTCACCCAGCTGGCTTTGTACCCAAGGCAGGACTAGAACTCATCATCTCCCAGTTTCTAGTCTGATTCCTTAACCACTACACCAAACTGGCTCTCACAGCAATACTTATAGAGATCTCTATATCACCATCATCACCATTCCTTTGCTAGGACCTTTTAAAATTAGATTCACCTCCTACCTTTTCTCCAGGAGCAAAAGGTGGCTTATAAGGGGACTTCCCTTCATTTTGTCATGAGTGAGGATGGCGAGCAGGAAGGGGCTCCCATCCAGGCTGTAAAGCGCATACGTAGCACTGAGGAATTAGGTAGCCATTCCAAGAGACACCGATCGGGCCCGCCTTAGCCTTTGGGGTTTATATGTCTGGGTTTTTCCCACGCTTCTTCAGTTTGCTAGGATTCCGTTATGTAGCAACAATAAAACACTAGAGACCTGTTCCTTGTCTCAGCGTGGTTCCTGGCTGTTAGGACAATTTTATCCCCATAGTAACAACTCTATAAGCTAGTTTTGCTGAGAAAGTGAAAGTATGAGTTTCCTTGGCTGAAGGTGAACTTGAACCTGGGACTCTCTGGTCCTAGTCCCTCTTTTTAATGACCATACCATACTAACTGCTTTTTTGCTTTCATTCATTGCAAAACATAGCACTAAATCTTTTTCTGTGTATCTCATCAGGGTCATTTCTATGTGTTACAATATGATTATTCCATACTCTAGCTCATGTTATCATAGAATTACTGACTTGATGACTTTGTTAGATAAAAGGAAAATTGCTGGGGAACTATAAGACCCAAATCTACCATCACATCTAAGTAAACAATGGATAGCAATTATAGCAAATATGATACAGGTAGTACTCACTTAATGACCATTTGTTTAGTGATGATTCAGACTTATGACAGTGCTGGAAAAACCTACTTACAACTGGTGCTCATGTTTACAATCATTGCAGCGTCCCTGCAGTCACATGATCATGATTTGGGTGCTAGGCAACAGGTTCACATTTATGGCCATTGCAGCATCCCATGGTCATGTGATCACCATTTTTGACCGTTCCGGCTGGCTTCTGGCAAGCAAAATCAATGGGGAGCTGCGTGCTTCACTTAACAACCATGTAGTTTGCTTAATGACCATGGTGATTCACTTAATGACCACTGAAAAAAAGGTTGTAGAATCGGATCAGATTTGCTTAACGACCACTTTGCTTAGCAATCAAAATTCTGGTCTCAACTGTGGTCGTTAAGCTAGGACTACCTGTATATAAAACCTGTTCTTATAATAGCTTTATACATGTGGTTTCCATAGTGGTATTTAGGTTTACTGGTAGGTGTTGGTGCTTTCCAACTACCATAGAAATATTTCCACCCCCCCCAAAAAAAAAGACAAGGCAATTTTTTATCTCTTTCAATACCTTGAAGGTGAAAGTAGCAGTCTCCTTAAGTTGAAGGTTTTAAACTTTTTACATATTTTGGCAAGTATTTTCTCTCAGGCCTTCTGCTCAGTCTAAGGCCACAATGGTATTATGTGTCAAACCCATAAATCTTGAACAGGCTGCATCAATTTTACTGACTTACAGTAGAAGCAAGCCACTTAGAAGCAAATAAAATAACAATGAGTCATCTTGTTCCTTGAGACATTAACAATTATTGTTTCTTCTATTCTTTTAAAACATCACTGTTGGAGTTTACTGCCTATAAGATTCTGAGCTTGATAGTGACTGAGAATATTTTTCCTAGTTTAACAATTGATAGAGAGCTACTGAGAATTGGCAGAGCTCTGACTATTCTGATCTGCTTACGTGTTTGGAGCAAGAGGGTCAGTGTGAGAGAGGAAGCTATGGACAATTTTGTGGTTGTTGAATTCTGTAAATAGAAGGACTGCATTTCTTTCATGCTTTTTAAAGAGCTTTGAAGATGGACTACATTGCTTCCCATTATTACCATATTGTCTCAGGAAAGCTGTGTTCGTAAACAGAACATAGGTTATGAACAGAAGATCCCAAGCTATTATTAGAGAAGAAAGAAACACGGAGAAGAAACCGTTCTATCATCTTCAGTGCTATTGAAAGCATTGTCAAATGTTCATTTTGCCATGTTGGAGGGCATAAGGATACAAAGCCTTCTTGTTGATTCAGTCCAAAAGGCCATTTAAGCACAACATGCTATTTCCTACAAAGTGATAAACCAGTGATAAGCTGTAGGGACCCCCAAGGTGGACAGGAAAAACAAAAAGTCCTCTTCTATGTTGCTTTCCAGCAATTGTCAGTCAAAAGCATATGGTTCTACTTCTGAAGGTTTCCTATCCTTTTTGGTCACTTTTGCAAGTCTTTATACATAGTTCCATTTGATTAGAAGTTATCTCAACATTTTATTTACATATATATGCGTACAAAGGTGTCTGTGTGTGTCTGTGTGTCTGTGTGTGTGATACAGAGCCCAAACCATCTTCCCTGCCTAAGGGAGGACTAGAACCTGAAGTATCAACATATTTAGAAAATTGAGAAATGTGGATTAGAATCTGATCCGCAATTCAGTTCCAAAAGTTAAGACTGCTTGACAAACCATTTATGAAGGTCAAATTTTTCAACCTATTTTCATGGGATTTTCTAGCAACAAATGCTATAAACTGATTATACACTGGATGAAGAAATACTTAGTTTTATTTGTCCTGTATTCAGTTTCCTATTTTTGTTGTTGTTGTTCAGTCATTAAGTCATGTCTGACTATATTTGTACCCAAATAATGGAAATTGCACATCTATTTGATTTTTTAAAAACATAGGTCAAAATCTATTATCTGTTTCTAGAATGTGGCTTTTGTATAGTATATTTTAGATACTATATGATTTTTCTATCATATTAGATATGGCTTTTCAGCTCATGACAAGATAGATAAGGGATAGTAAATCCATGGTCAAGGTACATCTCCCCCATCAAATTTTGTAGCTCCCAGAGTCCCCCAGGATCATTCTGTCAATATTCAGTGGGGAAATTGTGATTTTCAGTAACACATTGTTCCCCCCTGCTTTTTTTTTTTTTCCTGAATTAAGCTATATTATAAGTATGTCAATTAAATATAAAACTTAATAACCTACCCCAATCATATCAAAGGAAAAAAAATGTGCTGAAAATACAGTCTGTTCACTCTGGTTATTACTATGACACCACCACAGTATTTTGAAGGCTAACAGTCTCTGAAGGAAAACAAAGTTGTATAGCCGTGGTGTGGGCTTGTATTTTGTGCAAGTTAAGTTTTTCAATAGATCATTAAATAATCTTTATAATGTTGTTTTTGTTATGCATTTGAAATACTGTATGTGCAGATGAGTTAGGGGGAATCTATTTGCAATGTTATGCTCGTTTACGTGTGACTATGCCCAATTAGAAGGTTTTATCTCCAAGCACAAATACCTAAGATTGGCCTGCAGGCTTGATGGAATAAGAACTCCAATGAATATATATGCTAACATTTTTTGGATGTTGTACTTTGCCTAGAGTCTAGGCAACTGAGGCAATAAATAAATCCCATAAGTAAATAACAATAAATAAATAAATAAATAACTTTCTCTCTGGAGAATGTTGAAGCCTAAATATTCTCAATATGAGTACCATTTATTTGACATCTGCTTTCATACCCTGATAATCAAATAGAATCTAATGCTATTTTGTATTATTTAAAAGTTGACATGAAATGGCATGTAGCCTTTGATCCTATGATAACCATTTTCAAGTGACATAATCAATGTAAGTTTCAAAGTTTTGTTTTCTGTTGGAACACCCTCCATAACAACATAGACAAGAAACTCATTTGAAGGATGCAGATGGGCAAACCTCAATTGCCTCCACTCTCCTTCATGGGGAAATCCAGAATCATACAAATATCCTACCATTGGGTAAAATCTCTGGGACAATAGAAGACAACTCAGTAAAGAACTAATACTAATGCTAATGCTAATAATGCTGCAGTCCTGAACATTAGTGATCACTTGTCCAGTGCCTTTCAATTCCTCCCTGTTTCTTACTGTCCCCAGATAGGTTAGTGCTTCCTGGCCACTAATTCCATTCAGTTAGTGGGCTCCTTCAAAGGTGTGATAAAGCAACATCTCCACTTCCTGACAGTTAAACCTATACGCACAAAAGCACTTCAGCCTCACCTTTCCATGAACTCAAATGTACTTGGAGTGAAGCTACAGTCTGCTGGGTATTGTGTTAATTGCTTTGGGAGGCTGAGGTATAAAGAGGTGTGGAAGTAGCCTTAGTGGCTTTTGAGCAAGCACTGCCTTGCTGGGGACATCCATCCTGCCAATTGCTGTGACCAGTCCTTCCTTCTTAGAACTCCCTGCTGCTCTGATTAATTCAGAGCAGAGCAATAAGTGACTCTGAGGACTGACTTATTCTTAAACGGACTTATTCTAAAAATATTTTTTTCTTATTTTTACCAACCACCACCACCACCACCACCAAACCTTCAAAGTGTCCAGTATAATACAGTCAAACCTGGTATCAAAGCCCTATCTGTGATACATGAAATTATGCCAATCTACTCAGCTTCCAAGCACCCATAAAAATGGTTTCTCTCTCTCTCTCTCTCTTTCTCTTTCTCTCCCCCCCACCCCGCACTTCAGCCACATCTTGAACACAAACAAGGGTGTCTGCAGAGGTGTGGTCAAAAGAGTTAAGATGGTGACCATGACAGTGTGATAGAAGCTCTGCTGGTGTTTTACATGCAACTTCTTAACTGAAATAGGCTACTTTCTAAGCAAATCTTTCAGTAAATTATATTAAGCCTCATTTGAAATAGAGATGTCTAATTGCACAGCAACATGATTTATTTTGCAAGTTATTAAAGCATTCTATTTTTGTAAAACAAAAGTGATGGCTGAGTCAATTAAGTATTACATTTTGAAAACAATTATGTCGTTTTGTTTTACAATCCTCTCTTTCCAAAATAGAAAACAAGCTCTAATAAGATATTCAATAGCAATCAGTTGTGTTATTTTGTATAAAAATCTTGGGCAACCATATCTGAATATTGGAGAAGTATTTATCTCCTTTAATTGAAGGGTGGGTTTTGGAGTTGATTATAAAAGTATGAATTTAGAGAAGTAAAATCACATTTTTCTATCTTTTATTAATTACTTTTCTTGTAAAACAATTTCTAAAAACCAGTAATACATTTTCTTTAAAAATGATCACCATTGTGATGCTTAGCAAACTTTTTATAAGTTGTGAAAACATTATCCAGCTTCTTGGAAAAAAAATCCATTATATGGGTAATGTCTGTCTATTTGTCTATCTGTCTATCTATCTTCAGCAAAGGATCGTTACCTTGTTCTGGTGCTGGAGCTTGAGCACCTCAGTGATGCCATGAGCTAAACCGTGAATGGCCACCCAAGACGGGAAGGTCATGACAGAGAGGTCAGACTAAATGCAATCCCTGGGGAAGGTAATGGCAACCCACCCCAGTATTCTTGCCGTGGAAACTAAATGGATCAGTACAACCAGAGATGTGTCGGTATATCATCGGAAGATGAGACCCCCAGGTCGGAAGATGGTCAAAATGCTACTGGGGAGGAACAGAGGATGAGTCCAACTAGCCCCAGACATGATGACGCAGCTAGCTCAAAGCCGAAAGGAAGGCTAGCAGCTGACGGTGCTGGTGGTGAATGGCGAATCCGATGTTCTAAGGATCAACACACCATTGGAACCTGGAATGTAAGATCTATGAGCCAGGGCACATTGGATGTGGTTATTGGTGAGATGTCAAGATTAAAGATAGACATTTTGGGCCTCAGTGAACTGAAATGGACTGGAATGGGCCACTTCACATCAAGTGACCACCAGATCTACTACTGTGGACAAGAGGACCACAGAAGAAATGGAGTAGCCTTCATAATTAATAGTAAAGTGGCTAAAGCAGTGCTTGGATACAATCCAAAAAATGACAGAATGATCTCAATTCGAATTCAGGACAAGCCATCACAGCGATCCAAATATACGCCCCAATCACAGATGCTGAAGAAGCTGAAGTAGAGCAGTTCTATGAGGATCTGCAGCACCTACTGGACAACACGCCTAAAAGAGATGTTATTTTCATCACAGGAGACTGGAATGCTAAGGTGGGCAGTCAATTGACACCTGGAATTACAGGTAAGCATGGCCTGGGAGAACAAAACGAAGCAGGACATAGGCTGATAGCATTTTGCCAAGACAATTCACTCTGCATAACAAACACTCTCTTCCAGCAACCTAAGAGACGGCTTTATACATGGACTTCACCAGATGGACAACACCGAAATCAGATTGACTACATCCTTTGCAACCAAAGGTGGCGGACATCTATAAAGTCAGTAAAAAGAAGACCTGGAGCTGACTGTAGTTCTGATCACGAACTTCTTCTTGCACAATTTAGGATCAGACTAAAGAGATTAGGGAAGACCCACAGATCAGCTAGATATGAGCTCACTAATATTCCTAAGGAATATGCAGTGAAGGTGAAGAATAGATTTAAGGGACTGGACTTAGTAGATAGGGTCCCGGAAGAACTATGGACAGAAGTTTGCAACATAGTTCAGGAGGCAGCAACAAAATACATCCCAAAGAAAGAGAAAACCAAGAAGGCACAATGGCTGTCTGCTGAGACACTAGAAGTAGCCCAAGAAAGAAGGAAAGCAAACGGCAACAGCGATAGGGGGAGATATGCCCACTTAAATGCAAAATTCCAGAGGTTAGCCAGAAGAGATAAGGAATTATTTTTAAACAAGCAATGTGTGGAAGTGGAAGAAGACAATAGAATAGGAAGGACAAGAGACCTCTTCCAGAAAATTAGAAACATCAGAGGTAAATTCCAGGCCAAAATGGGTATGATCAAAAACAAAGATGGCAAGGACCTAACAGAAGAAGAAGAGATCAAGAAAAGGTGGCAAGAATATACAGAAGACCTGTATAGGAAGGATAACAATATTGGGGATAGCTTTGATGGTGTGGTCAGTGAGCTAGAGCCAGACATCCTGAAGAGTGAGGTTGAATGGGCCTTAAGAAGCATTGCTAATAACAAGGCAGCAGGAGACGACGGCATCCCAGCTGAACTGTTCAAAATCTTGCAAGATGATGCTGTCAAGGTAATGCATGCTATATGCCAGCAAATTTGGAAAACACAAGAATGGCCATCAGATTGGAAAAAATCAACTTATATCCCCATACCAAAAAAGGGAAACACTAAAGAACGTTCAAACTATCGAACAGTGGCACTCATTTCACATGCCAGTAAGGTAATGCTCAAGATCCTGCAAGGTAGACTTCAGCAATTCATGGAGCGAGACTTGCCAGATGTACAAGCTGGGTTTAGAAAAGGCACTCGGGACCAAATTGCCAATATCTGCTGGATAATGGAAAAAGCCAGGGAGTTTCAGAAAAACATCTATTTCTGTTTTATTGACTATTCTAAAGCTTTTGACTGTGTGGACCATAACAAATTGTGGCAAGTTCTTAGTGGTATGGGGATACCAAGTAATCTTGTCTGCCTCCTGAAGAATCTGTATAACGACCAAGTAGCAACAGTAAGAACAGACCACAGAACAACGGACTGGTTTAAGATTGGGAAAGGAGTACGGCAGGGCTATATACTCTCACCCTACCTATTCGACTTTTAGGCAGAACACATCATGCGACATTCTGGGCTTGAGGAATCCAAGGCCGGAGTTAAAGTCGCTGGAGGAAACATTAAGAATCTCAGATATGCAGATGATACCACTCTGATGGCTGCAAGCGAAGAGGAACTGAGGAGCCTTATGATGAAGGTGAAAGAAGAAAGTGCAAAAGCCGGCTTGCAGCTAAACCTTGAAAAAACCAAGATTATGGCAACCAGATTGATTGATAACTGGCAAATAGAGGGAGAAAATGTAGAAGCAGTGAAAGACTTTGTATTTTGAGGTGCGAAGATTATGGCAGATGCTGACTGCAGTCAGGAAATCAGAAGACGCTTAATCCTTGGGAGAAGAGCAATGACAAATCTCGATAAAATAGTTAAGAGCAGAGACATCACACTGACAACAAAGGCCCGCATAGTTAAAGCAATGGTGTTCCCTGTAGTAACATATGGCTGCGAGAGCTGGACCATAAGGAAGGCTGAGCGAAAGAAGATCGATGCTTTTGAACTGTGGTTTTGGAGGAAAATTCTGAGAGTGCCTTGGACTGCAAGAAGATCAAACCAGTCCATCCTCCAGGAAATAAAGCCAGACTGCTCACTTGAGGGAATGATATCAAAGGCAAAACTGAAATACTTTGGCCACATAATGAGAAGACAGGACACCCTGGGGAAGATGCTGATGCTAGGGATGGTGGAGGGCAAAAGGAAGAGGGGCTGACCAAGGGCAACGTGGATGGATGATATTCTAGAGGTGACGGACCCGTCCCTGGGGGAGCTGGGGGTGGTGGTGACCGACAGGAAGCTCTGGCGTGAGCTGGTCCATGAAGTCACGAAGAGTCGGAAGCGACTAAACAAATAAACAACAAAACTATCTATTTTTATTCAATTTATATGGCCACCATTCTATCTAATTAACTCTGGGGACCAAACAAGATAAAAACAAAGAATTCTGTTAAACCAAAAACCAACCAAACAAACAAAACCCCAGATAAAACTGTATTTGTGGTTTCAGTAAAACCACAAGACTGCTATTGTAATCACACGCACCCGTGCCTGAGCGCTATGCTATTGCCCTGAGCCCAGTGCCTGGGGGAAGAGCCAGCTAGACACAAGTTTCAGATTCTTTGCTGTTCATTTTCTTAATCATTTTTTAAAAAGAGGGTTATTTTTTCCTGGGTTTTATTGGGATGAGATTCACCTTCCTTTTCTTTTTTTCAAGCCTCCTCCCAGGCTTGACACTCCCACCCAAGACTCTTAAGGGTACATTGTAAATTGATCCCAGAGCTTAATTTCATTCTCAGCTCCATTATGAATTGTGCTAGGTTTCTTGATCATTTCTCGATGCATGTTTGCATACCCCACCCCCCACCCCGAGTTTAATCTGCTCACCAAAAGGAGCTGTACTGAGATGGGTTACAACATTTATTTCAACAGACTGTGCTTACAGTGAAGCATTATGCATGAGGCAAACACACCACAGCAGAATAAAACCTGTCCCTGGCAATAGAATGGTGCACAGCAGCACATACTAATTAAGACAGATTTAATGTCCAGGCTGTAGCTTCTGCTTTGCACATTAGAAGTAGAAACACTACCAGTATAAAAGAAGGCAATGGAAAAACAGTCTCATAGAAGGCAGAGAAAGGGTTGTTAACCTGAATCATTTTTATTTATACATGCATGTGACCTGCATGTCTATGAGTATACTCACCCTATCCAGAAACACTGAGCATTTTTTTCAAAAGAAGCAAAGGTATTGTATCTATCCCTGTCATCTGTATGCTCCTCACACATGCAATAAATTATGAATTGTATTGTGACAAAGTGGGAAAATTAGCTCACCAAGAAAGATTCGGATTAAAATATATAATTTTTATTGTGCCATAGATACAAGATGACGAGTATATTGTCCTCTTATACTAGATCAGCATACCTATTTCTTCATAATTCCTATCAGTTAGTGGGCATTACAATAGGCTATGATTCAGAAAATTAGAATTAGAGATGACACTATGGAATGCCTGATATAATGTTTGGAAATCTTCTAGCCAACTCCCTGCCCAGTGCGGGAATCCTTTTATAATCCCAGGCGAAAGGTTGTCCAATCTTTTCTTGAAAACCTCCAGTGATGGAGCACCTATGACTTCAGGAGGCAGGCTGTTCATTGCTTAATAACTCTCCAGTTCCTCAGCATCCTTTTTGTATTGTGATGACCAGAACTGGACACAGTATTCCAGGTGTGGTCTGACCAGTGCAGCATACAGTGGTACTATCACTTCCTGTGATCTTGACACTATGCCTCTGTTGATGCAGCCCAAACTGCATTGGCTTTTTTGGCAGCTAAGACTCATGTTTAATCTGTGGTCTGCCAAAACACCCAGATCTTTCTTGCAAGTACTACTGCTAAACCAGGTACTGCTTATCTTGTGTCTGTTCATCTGGCTTTTCCTGTCTGAGTGCAGAACCTTACATTTTTCATCACTGAACAACATTTTGTTGGATAGAACCCAATGTTCAAGTCTATCAAGATTGTTTAAAATTTTGAGCCTGTGTTAGCAATCCCCTTCCAGTTTTGTTTGCCAATTTTGTGAGTATCCCTTCTATTCCCTCATCTAGGTTATTTATGAAGGTGTTGAAGAAAATGGCCCAGGACTGAACCCTGAGGTACCCAACTGCATAACTCCCTCTTTGTGAACCTAGACCCAATAAGGACCATGCATTAATTACCAGAATCTATCTGGTAGTGGGTCCATCCCACTGACATTGTTCCAATTTATGAAGGAGACTGTGGTTGATTTTATCAAATGCTTTATTGAAGTCTAAGTATACTACATCCAGAGCATTCCCTTGGTCCACTAATCTAGTCACATTGTCAAAGAAAGGAATAAAAATTTGTCTGGCACAACCTGTTTTTAACAAATCCATGCTGGCTTTGGTAATCACCCTGTTTATTTCTAAGTATTTGCAACCCTACTGCTTGATTATTTTTTCTAGGATTTCTCTAAGTATTGATGTCAAGCTTATTGGTCTGTAGTTTCCTGGGTCCACTTTCCCCCTTTTAAAAAATATTGAAATAATGTTGATTCTTCTCCAGTCTTCTAGCACTTCCCCTGCACTCCAAGATTTCTCAAAGATTTCAGTCCAGTTCTTTTAACAACCTGAGATGTAATCCATCTGGCCCAGGATACTTGAATTCATTCACACACCAACTAAGTGTCTCTCTCCAGTTCTCTCACCAATACCTTACCTGTTTTGATCTTCTTTTTCCTTTTGTGAAAAACATATCCAAAGTAGGAATTAAGCAGTTAAAACTTCTCTCATCTGTCACTATCTTGCCATCTTCTACATTTTGCTGGACTGTACAGAAGTCAATCTATCCATTGCAAAATTGTTGAGCTTTATGTCATAACTACCTTTCTTCATTTTCTTTATGTGTTAGATAGTGGACATGCTAATCAAACTAGTTTTTTCTTATGTAACGTAAGTACGTGTTTTCCCTCCATTACCTTTTGAAATAATGCTTGTTCAAGTTGTTCAATTCTTCATTGCATTTCCTCCTGTTTATTGAGAATTAAGAAATTGAGCTATAAATCTTTCCATTTATAAGTTAAAATTACCTGTTTCCTAGTAGTTAATAATGTGCTTTGTGCACTCTTTATCTCTGTGAAACATTCTTCATTCTGGTGCTTGACTGTATGCATGTAGAGTTGGCATCAATAGTTTGACTGGAGGGAGCAACAAGCACTGGGATGGTAGATTGAGCTAAACCTGGCTCCTAGATAAAGGAAAAAAGTATTGAAATTTACTCCTACTGAGGATCTGATCCAAACTGAAACTGTTTAAAAGCTTTCACTGAGGAAAGAAAGTGTTCTTTCCAGTGGTAATAGTAAGTTTTGGATCCTATTCTGGATCAAAATACCAATGGAAGGAACAAAGGCTAAAAACATGCCACATGCAAGGTCAAGAATGCAGAAAGATTGGTTCAGTGCTGTAAGTATCCCACCAGATATGGTTCTTTTTTGTCACCCCAGAGACCTCTGCAATGAATGGGGCCAAAATGTTGAGATTATTTTTGCATTTTTTTGAATGGGGCTTAAGGGGCCAAAAGGTGTTTTATTCCTCACAGATATTAACAGCCCCATTTTACCCCTCGAAATAGATTTTGGGCCTGCTATTTTTAGAGTGTGCTCCTCAATATGTTCCACAAACTCCAGTGTAGCCCTTTAATGGATGGAAGATATGGTTCCTTCAAAAGGTATGTACCACTTGTGGGGTTGCATGCATCTCATCAGAATTCAGGTGAGGCTCCCCAAATCCCCAGAGTTTCTGCCAACACATTTCAGCAGCCTTGATTCATCTACCAGCTCTCTTTGTCCTTCATCACTTCCTACTTTGGCCTGCTGCCATTGCCTCTTTGCAGAATCCCATCCACAGTGTTTGATGCTGCCACATCTTCTTATCTTCCTCTCTAGTGACAAGTCATCATGCCACCATGCCTGGTTTTTCCCCCTTGTTCCTTCCTCTTGCCTTCTTCCACCACACATATTAAAAAATGTAAAAGTTCCTGCCCCCAATTTTAAATAATGTTGATCTGTACCGGCCCCTTCATATTACAACCCTGTCTTCTTTGCAATGCACACTTCTCAACATGCTATTCAAAAGTTGGTATGGCCTGATGAAAGTTGTGCCCCCTGCCCTAGACCAAGAACCTCACCAGACTGCCACATGCCTGCGATTTACTTTTAAAAATCCATCCATACCATTCTGAATTGCACAATGGTGTAGTCCTATAGGGGCAATTATTTTCATTCATGCCTTATTTTTTTGACTATTTTTAAGGCCACAGCAAGACAGCCAGTTTGGTGGAGTGGTTAAGGCACCAAGATAGAAACTGGGAGACCATGAGTTCTAGTCCAGGCTTAGGCATAAAACCAACTGGGTGACCTTGAGCCAGGCACTCTCTCTCAGGCAATGGCAAACCACTGCTGAAACCTTGCCAAGAAGAATGTGGGGACTTGTTCAGGCAGTCTCTGAGAATTGGACATGATTGAACAGATAAAACAAAAAACGGTCACAGAAAGTGTGAGAAAACTGGATCTGGAGCATGTGGAAACTGTGTGTGTGTGTGTGTGTGTGTGTGTCTTTGTGTCTCTGGGTGCTGCCTTTTCCCCACTATGGTATGGTTCCATTTGGAATCCCTTCCCTGTCTACTACAGTATTTGCAATATCCAACTTTCTCTCATCAGTCCCTTGGCTAGCTTCTCCTGGGAACTTTATAATGGAAGGAGTAATGGTGGTTTTGGTTGCTGGGGAAAAGGATGTTATTGTCAGAAATCTTCTATTCCAAAGTGGCCCTTCTGAAATTGTTTTGCCTTGACATAGAATTGGGCTCATAGAAACTGCAAGTTCCTTTTTGTAACCTCAGAACTCCTTCAATATTTCCTGCCATTTGAATCTATAAAAATATGAAATTGTAGTATCGGCCTTAAAACAGGTTTCCCAAAGCCCAATTCACTTGCTCTCTATCTCTTTTGTCACCCTTAATCCCTGCCTATTGTTTTAAAATGTTACAGGCAGTCTGTCACTCCTGCCCTAACAAAAGCAATTGCTGAAGTTTTGTTATCTTCGGATTACAGTCAGACCGTAACAGATTAAAAATGTTATTTTCCTCTCACTTTCCAGATTTTACTGTGATATCCCGTGATAATATTTTTTTCAAAAAAGTTGAACTCACCACATTTCTCTTTAATCTGAATTTTCAAGGACATCTATGGTGAATAAAACTATGATCAAACTGTGAAGTGGCATCATGGTTTAATTTTTGCCAAAACTCATAACCAGCAATGATCTGGTTTGAAATGAATGAGTCAAAAAGGAATACTTGGTTCCAAATCAGAACTGGCTCATCCTCTAACTAAATTACTTTTTTTTTAAAACATCCACAAGTGGAAAATGCATATAAATTGTTTGTGGCTTTCAGTTGCCAAAAGATGTTGTGCATGGAAAGGCAGAAAGCCAAATTAATGAACAAGGCATTACAAATTAAAAACAATAAAATCTTCACATTAAGCAGGGTGGTTGTCATATGGAATTCCTGAGGGATATAAATATCTCATCCCCATTAGCCCCCCTGCCCAAATACATTCATTACGATGCTTGTAATTACAGTGGAAATGCTATTATAAATAAATGGGTGATTGCTACTTAAGGAACTGTGGAATTAATAACATTTGGCTATTACTCAACTAATTAGCTACAGTTTTAAAGGAGGCTGTGTTTCAACAAAAACATGTACGATTAAATCCGCTGGCATCATCTCTTCTTCCCTGACCTTCCCATTAGGAAGGATAAAAAGAGAAGAAAATCTTCACCTAAGATGCATTTCAGTCCTCAACATTGGTAGGAAGTATATTAATTCTGGCATTGCTGGTTCTTTCATCCACATGATATGCTAGCAATATTCAGATATTTGTGCTGAAGTGACCATATGAGGGAGGGTACATGTGTGTGTGTTAGCATCCACCTGTCCATCCATCCATCCTCCCATGTCCTTATCTGCTCTGGGTGTCTTTTAAAAATACCATAAAAACAATTACAAAAATATTATTGAAAATAAGAAATATAAAGCACTAAAAACTGAAACAATAAACTCTTAAATTTCAAACCCTAAAATAGTACAGACCTGGGTGAATATATATGTTCTTAGCTCCCTCCCAGATGGTTCTGAGGGTGGGAATTGCTTCAACTCCAGGAGCAATTTGTACTATAGCATGAACCCTGCCTCCAAGAAAGGAGAATTAACAGTGGTATCCTGTTCAGACTAAAGGTGACCAGGCAGATAAAAATCAAAATACTTTTTATTAAATAACTATTTACAATAAATAAGACGTTTGAATTGAGGAAGAACTGGTTCAGTCAAGACCAACTAGGCAGTGGCAAGGCAACCGGCAAGACTGCAGGAGGAGACAGCAACAAGGCAGCGGAACCGGACTCCCCAATGAAGACTGGGAGGCTGGAAGAGACTGGAGTGCAGGATGCTACTGAAGCTGAAGACAGCAGATCTCGAACTGGAACATTACTCGAATTAAGCTGATGTTGGAACACCGGATGAGACTGACCGGAGCCCCCTGGACTCTTCTGTGGACTAAGGACTGGACTGGACTGGACTCAAGGACTTGGGCTGGACTGGATACTGGGAGCTGGAGGCTTGAAGCAAGGCTGAGAACTCAGAACAAGGCTGGACTTGGCTGGAAGCTCTGGACTAGGTTGGATACTCTGGACTAGGAACTCAGAGCAAGGCTGGAGACTTGGAGCAAGGCTGGACTCGGCTGGAAGTCCTGGACTAGGCAACAGTATACAAGATAGGTGTGAAACCCCTGAGCAAGGTCGAGCAATTGAAGCACAGTTAAACTGGACCAAAGATCCATGGTGAGGCTGGAGATCCAAGGCACACCAAAACTGCACAGAAGACCTGGAGCTAACTGGCAATCTAGAAACATTGCAAGGCTGCACCGGAGATTCAGGGTGGAACTGCGGACTGGCGGCATGACAAGGCATGATTGGAGATGCTGGGCTTGGCTGGAATCCTGGAACTGAGTGAGAAACATGCCTGGAATGCACACAAGATGACTGTGGAGGGCCAATACTGGAAGCAAGGCTGAGATTGCTGGGCTCGGCGATAAGAGGATCCTTGATGGCAGCAAAAGTAGGATTTAAGTCCTCTTCAGTGGAGAGCAGTTGCACTGATTCCTCTTCAGCAACAGACGCTGTCTCTGATGCTGGTAGAGACTCTTCTGCAAACGCTGAAGGCTTGTAGGATAGGTTGTCTCTGCAAGCTTGCTCCTCGTGCGTCTGCCTTTTATGCTGATGCTTCACATGCCTGGACCTTTCTGCAGCCAATCGGGCTGCCTTTTCCTTTGCACGCTTTTCTGCCTGTCATTGGTGTGCGCTGATTGGAGGATTCAAATCCTCCACCAAATCTTGGCCAATCAGTGCCTTAGGTTCTTCCCACGCTGCCGACCCATCTTCTAGTTTCGGTTTCCCAGTTTCAGCCCAGTAAGTTTCTATTTCCTTCTCTGACTCAGAAGGAGTTTCGATTTCTGAGTCAGAGGCAGGCTTGATTCTCACAAGTGGGTGTCAAATTCATCTATAAGAGGATCTGCAAGGAGTCCCTTGGTGACCTAAGAACATGGAGTACTGCATGCAAAAATAGTCAGCCCTTAGTTGTGGGTCTAAGTTGTGTAATACTTTATAAGACATAAGCATCATGATTTGGTCTTGGAAGGCAATCTACAACCAGTGAAGCTTTTCAACAGCTGTGTTCACAGGGACTGAGAAACACAAGTCACCAGTTGCAATTTCCAGTCCATCTTCAAGGGGTACCCTTTGAAAAAGCACATTACAATGATCCAAACCTGAGACTAGCACAGCATGAGTCACTGAAGCCAGGCCTTTCCCTTTCAAGCAGGGACATATCTTGCTTATCAACTGAATCTGATATTTTAAAAATCTTCATTGCATCAAATTGCAATACCCACTCAATAAAATAATAGCAGTAATAATGTTAAATAACCAAATGGTCTTCACTAGTGCTAAGGGATAATCTACTATAAGACAGGCCCAGATGAGAAAACAACAGAACACCACTTGTCATCACTTAAGGCTCTCAGCTAAAACTACTCAGATGCATCACTGATGTTCTGCAGTCCATTCTAAACCATGACACTTCCTCTTCACAGTCTTGTAAATTTGAGCATGTTCACAACAGACAGCTACTTAAACAAGAACAGCTGCGAACAGACAAAAACATGCGATGTCATAGCAACACAGATGTAGGATATAAAATCTGGGGGGAGACCCCAGTGACAACTCTGTCTGTGTATCTATTCTGGCAGCATTATTATAGGACCGAATAACATCACCATAAACATTAAGGGAACACATGAGGAATTATCAAGTTTGACTTTAGCATGAAGCAGTGAAGTTAGAATTCATTAGAAAATTTAATGTAATTTCTCATGGATTAAACAAAGACCAAGGTATTTTCCCACATTGTCTTATCTATCAGTAAATCAAAGATTTGATATGTTTATTGTTTATATGCTTGTGAGTCTGGAGCTCACACACTGAACTTTCAGCCAATCATTATTAAGCCAAACTAGCCAAGAATTAATTAGCACCCTCTTTTCTCACTTCAATTTTCCATTCTCTACCTTGAGTGCCATCCAGCTTCCAACACTCAATGAAAAAATAAACACCTCTTCTCTCTCCCTTCTTTCTTCATAAACTAGAAATAATGTTGCTAGCCTCCTGCCCTACTCTCCCCATCCCCACAACAAACCAGACATAGTCCACTTGTATTTTGGGGCCTTTGATTGGTGGCAAAACTGTTCCTTCTTATAGTCTGTCATGGGGCCAGTTTGAAGAGACACTTAAGATTAGAAACTGTCACTAAAATGCAAAAGAGCCTCTAAAGCCATCCTTTCATCGTGGTGCTAGATCAGAAATCCCTCTGAAGCAAATCCTGAAGTATGGCAATGATATTTCAAATGATCAAAATTCCATTGTAGGGTTTTCCCCTCAAGCTAAGCTGAAGGAGTGAAACATTAACTGGTAGATGAGAAGTAGGAAGGTAATCTCCAATGTGGGGGAAAAAAATAGCCTTCAACACAAGATAAAATGCATTGAAATGACATCTGATTTTGGAGCAAGAAGTGAAAAGAGTTAAATTGCTGGTTTTCTGAAGATGGCCAGGAACTTAAGTTTTTCACTGTTACTGCTGGTTTTCTATTGGCATCATTTGATGGGCCTAGATGTGTACAGCAACATAAGTACAATAAGTTTAGAATATAAGAAACACAGCATATGAGTTAGAAGGACCTCACAGGTCTTCTAGTTCAATCCTCTGTGTGGTGTAGCAATCCACTATACCATTCCTGACAAGTGGTTGTCAGCCTGAATCTATCTTGTTGGTCCTTGTCCTGCTCTCAGCTTCTAGTGAGAACAGGCTTCTTCTCTTACATGATTGCTTGTTAGATATTTGTAGATTACTATCACATTTCTCCATCTTCTCTTTTGCAAGCTAAAAATATCCATCTTTATTTCTGAAAGAGTACGATTTCCAGCTCCATTACTATTCTAGTAGTTCTATTTTCTTCATTATAGGTCAAAGATCAAATAATAGAATGGCATTTTGTTCAGTTTTTCATAAGATGTTGACTACACAGCTTCACTGTGCTTGTCTCCATTTGACACTTTGGGGTCTTTTTAATTTGTTTTTAGCTTGCACTCAATATTTCGCTTTTTTTCAGTATTGCCTTTGGCTAGCTGATCAGATTCTTCCATAGCTATTTGTGGAACTAATTCGAGGAGAATTTTGTCCTTGACTTGCCCCCTGTTGGTCTACTACTTATACTACTTAACTGCAGGACTCAGTCACACGATTTGTATTGAAGGCTTTCCACCTTACCTATTTATTTGCAATAACTCAGTGCTCCCCAAGATGTTATAGAGAGGCTTCATGAAATGATGTTTTTACTTTGAGGCTAATGTGACCCCCAAATAATGACTATTAGCCCCCCATAAGGCTAACAAGGTTTAAATTAGGCTATGGTTAAACAAGAGTGCATTGGATGATAGTCCAGAATTTTTAAAAACCATGCAAACGGAGAACGTTAACAATACGGTTCTCTAGAGTTCTAGGTATACCATACAGAAGCAGAGTATTTTGGGGTTATCTTTCTCCAGGATAAATAAGAAAGTGATTGAATAAAAGTAGACAGATAGGTTTCCTCACAATCCAAAGAGTATCTCCTTTTGTCATATGATGCCATGGAAGATTTATTGGGTATAAAGATCCTTCATTGTCCCTAAAAATAAGACATCCATACCTTGTTTGTGGGGGTTGGGAGCTTAGATGGCCCATGGGATGTTATTTTTATTGTTGAATGTTTATGAACAGTTTAAGAAAACTGCAGGGGCTTGTCCAGGCAGTCACCAGGAATCAAAAACTGACTCAAAGGTGTGTGCATGCATGCGCGTGCATGTGTGTGCGTGTGCACATGCACACACACACACACACATGTGTTTAAGGGGTTTGTTCTCAGCAACTCTTGTAGGTTTTTTATGCTTTTGTTGATATTATCTTTTTGTGTTGTTTTAAATTAAACTAGCCCCAGACGTGATGACGCAGCTAGCTCAAAGCCGAAAGGACGGCTAGCGGCCGACGGTGCTGGTGGTGAACGGCGAATCCGATGTTCTAAGGATCAACACACCATTGGAACCTGGAATGTAAGATCTATGAGCCAGGGCAAATTTGATGTGGTTATTGGTGAGATGTCAAGATTAAAGATAGACATTTTGGGTGTCAGTGAACTGAAATGGACTGGAATGGGCCACTTCACATCAAATGACCACCAGATCTACTACTGTGGACAAGAGGACCACAGAAGAAATGGAGTAGCCTTCATAATTAATAGTAAAGTGGCTAAAGAAGTGCTTGGATACAATCCAAAAAACGGTAGAATGATCTCAATTCGAATTCAGGGCAAGCCAACTAACATCACAGTGATCCAAATATACGCCCCAACCACAGATGCTGAAGAAGCTGAAGTAGAGCAGTTCTGTGAGGATCTGCAGCACCTGCTGGACAACACGCCTAAAAGAGATGTTATTTTCATCACGGGAGACTGGAATGCTAAGGTGGGCAGTCAAATGACACCTGGAATTACAGGTAAGCATGGCCTGGGAGAACAAAAGGAAGCAGGACATAGGCTGATAGAATTTTGCCAAGACAACTCACTCTGCATAACAAACACTCTCTTCCAACAACCTAAGAGATGGCTCTATACATGTTCTTCACCAGATGGACAACACCGAAATCAGATTGACTACATCCTTTGCAGCCAAAGGTGAAGGACATCTATACAGTCGGTAAAAACAAGACCTGGAGCTGACTGTAGTTCTGATCATGAACTTCTTCTTGCACAATTTAGGATCAGACTAAAGAGATTAGGGAAGACCCACAGATCAGCTAGATATGAGCTCACTAATATTCCTAAGGAATATGCAGTGGAGGTGAAGAATAGATTTAAGGGACTGGACTTAGTAGATAGGGTCCCGGAAGAACTCTGGACAGAAGTTTGCAACATAGTTCAGGAGGCAGCAACAAAATACATCCCAAAGAAAGAGAAAACCAAGAAGGCACAATGGCTGTCTGCTGAGACACTAGAAGTAGCCCAAGAAAGAAGGAAAGCAAAAGGCAACAGCGATAGGGGGAGATATGCCCACTTAAATGCAAAATTCCAGAGGTTGGCTAGAAGAGATAAGGAATTATTTTTAAACAAGCAATGCGTGGAAGTGGAAGAAGACAATAGAATAGGAAGGACAAGAGACCTCTTCCAGAAAATTAGAAACATCGGAGGTAAATTTCAGGCCAAAATGGGTATGATCAAAAACAAAGATGGCAAGGACCTAACAGAAGAAGAAGAGATCAAGAAAAGGTGGCAAGAATATACAGAAGACCTGTATAGGAAGGATAACAATATTGGGGATAGCTTTGACGGGGTGGTCAGTGAGCTAGAGCCAGACATCCTGAAGAGTGAGGTTGAATGGGCCTTAAGAAGCATTGCTAATAACAAGGCAGCAGGAGACGACGGCATCCCAGCTGAACTGTTCAAAATCTTGCAAGATGATGCTGTCAAGGTAATGCATGCTATATGCCAGCAAATTTGGAAAACATAAGAATGGCCATCAGACTGGAAAAAATCAACTTATATCCCCATACCAAAAAAGAATTGCCAGATGTACAAGCTGAGTTTAGAAAAGGCAGAGGAACTAGGGACCGAATTGCCAATATCTGCTGGATAATGGAAAAAGCCAGGGAGTTTCAGAAAAACATCTATTTCTGTTTTATTGACTATTCTAAAGCCTTTGACTGTGTGGATCATAACAAATTGTGGCAAGTTCTTAGTGGTATGGGGATACCAAATCATCTTGTTTGCCTCCTGAAGAATCTGTATAACGACCAAGTAGCAACAGTAAGAACAGACCACAGAACAACGGACTGGTTTAAGATTGGGAAAGGAGTACGGCAGGGCTATATACTCTCACCCTACCTATTCGACTTTTAGGCAGAACACATCATGCAACATTCTGGGCTTGAGGAATCCAAGGCTGGAGTTAAAATCGCTGAAGGAAACATTAAGAATCTCAGATATGCAGATGATACCACTCTGATGGCTGCAAGCGAAGAGGAACTGAGGAGCCTTATGATGAAGGTGAAAGAAGAAAGTGCAAAAGCCGGCTTGCAGCTAAACCTCGAAAAAACCAAGATTATGGCAACCAGATTGATTGATAACTGGCAAATAGAGGGAGAAAATGTAGAAGCAGTGAAAGACTTTGTATTTCGAGGTGTGAAGATTACTGCAGATGCTGACTGCAGTCAGGAAATCAGAAGACGCTTAATCCTTGGGAGAAGAGCAATGACAAATCTCGATAAAATAGTTAAGAGCAGAGACATCACACTGACAACAAAGGCCCGCATAGTTAAAGCAATGGTGTTCCCTGTAGTAACATATGGCTGCGAGAGCTGGACCATAAGGAAGGCTGAGCGAAAGAAGATCGATGCTTTTGAACTGTGGTTTTGGAGGAAAATTCTGAGAGTGCCTTGGACTGCAAGAAGATCAAACCAGTCCATCCTCCAGGAAATAAAGCCAGACTGCTCACTTGAGGGAATGATATTAAAGGCAAAACTGAAATACTTTGGCCACATAATGAGAAGACAGGACACCCTGGAGAAGATGCTGATGCTAGGGAGAGTGGAAGGCAAAAGGAAGAGGGGCCGACCAAGGGCAAGATGGATGGATGATATTCTAGAGGTGATGGACTCGTCCCTGGGGGAGCTGGGGGTGTTGACGACCGACAGGAAGCTCTGGCGTGGGCTGGTCCATGAAGTCACGAAGAGTCGGAAGCGACTAAATGAATAAACAAATTGTTTTAAATGTGATGTTAGCCACCCACATTTGTGAGTTGGGCAACCATATAAATAAATTTAATAAATAAATAATAAATGAAATTAAAAACCCATTCGGCTCTGCTTAAGACACAGATTCCCATATTTAGCACCAGTCTGTGCTTCCCAAGTCAGGTAATTTCACATGCTTTCCACAGACAAATGCATATTTATGGAGCCAGGAGGCTCCTTTCAGTAAATTCAGATGTATTTAAAATTCAGATTCTAATACGTTTTTAATTTAGTTAATTAAATTTGTTTTTTTCACTAGATCTGGATAATGGGATTTGAATTGTGGAAATAATGAATTGTGATAGGCTTTGCAGGGAGCTTTGCAGGGAGCACAGGAGAGGAGAGGAATAAATATGTAAATATATTTATTACTAAGAAGTCAGAAATTGGATGAATGTATGGGACCTGTGATGTTCTTGAGCTTCCCCAAAGCACTGGTAAATATCAGATTTTCTAGTTTCACTACACCCATATCACTTCCACAAATTCTGGAAAGCAAATTCTCCAGAATATTTCTCCTTGGGAAACCCTGTAGCCAAAATTGAGCATCTAAAATGAAACAATTTAGACCTCTGATAATTGCTGCCTGCAGCTTCAAAAGATATTGGCCAGCTTACTATTTAATAGTATGAGTATTTCAGAAATAACTGATAAATGATTAAATACAATCATTTTTAATTATTCTAAGCTATGTTTCAACATGTTGTAAAGACCTGCATTAACTCATTTGATTTTTTTATTTTTTTATTTTTTTATTTTGATGTATAAGGGCTCTATATTAAGTGCAACTCTACCAGCTAATATGTATTAGAAAAAAATATATACACAAGGGTTAGCACATTCTGTAATAATTAATGACAGCCAGGATATTTCCTTGATTAATGCATTCCCATGTAAGATTCTGACCCCATTTACAATATTGCCCAGTGTTACATGGGACCACAAGGAGTAGGTATTTTCAGATTAATTCAAGGGCTGCCATGGGCTTTTCTTCTCCACTTGCATTTTAAGAGAGGTTTCCTTCATCAGAAGTTTTGATAAAGTTTGTATTGTCTAATAGCAATGAAAGGCAATAGGAAATGTTTCCTACAGAGAAAAGTGGGACCTGGACAAACATGGAATGATAAACTGGAACTATAAAAATAATAATTTAAAAAACTAATCCAAATTATTTTTCTTTACAATTTTTTGTGGTCATTGTGATAACTTCAATAATTATTGTTATCATTGTTCTTTATGCTCAAAAGTGAATTCAAAGAAGGCTTCATGGTCCCAGATCTTGAGCTCCCAAATTCAGAATCCCTGAGCAGTGTTAATTCCAAGAAGGAGGAGGCTCCATCCTCAGCCCATCTCAAACCTAGAAACTCCAGATGTGAAATGTAGCCTAATAGACCTAATAGACTTTTCTGAAAGTCAAGAGAAGTCTGCTGACCTTGCATTGGCCATCACTTTGAAAGAGCCAATGGCTGTACCAAGGAATACAGCTTGCTATCACCAAAGGTCTTACTAGTCTTGTTCTGCCCTCAGTCATCAAATTGCTAGGTTGAGCTCCCTTTTTCCTGTCCAAGGTCCTGACTTCCTAGAAGCATGAAAATACATTAGATGATCTAGTGCTTCTTTCCCCCATCTCTTTAAAGCTATTATGTCTTCTTGGTGAGGGAAATCACTGTGAATCATAACTTGTGAGGATAGGTATAAGAATGTAGGAAGCTGTCTTCTGGCAGTTCAAATTATTATTTTGTCTACTTAGAATTGCTTATTCTGACTACCTATGGCTCTTTATGATCATAGAAAACCCTTTCCCTTTTTTTCACTCATCTGATTCTTTTAACTACATATACTAGGAATTCAAGAAAATAAGTGCTATGCTATAGACTTGTATCCCATTATTATCTCGCATATGCATGTCCGTCTAACAATTGCATTCCACAGTGATAAAAAATCTTACTAACTGCATGTAGAACTATGGACCTAGGGTGGAAGAACCTTCATTGGTTCAGTTAGGCTGTGCAAATCCTTTAGAAGAGCTGGTTCAGAACAAGCGGAAGCATCACCCAAACCTCCTCTGTTTGAATTGTTATAGTAGCCACAACAATTCCCAAGCTCATACAGCAACCTTGGAAGTTAATTTTGTTGCCTTCACATGTGAAACAGCTGCACAACTCTGAAGAAAAGATGCATATAAAACGCTCCCCAGTATTCTGGGATAACTAAAGGATTTCCCAGCCCTATATTCTTTTAGTCCTTCTTGGCAATCATAACGGAAAATTGTATCATGCACAAGCTTTATACAACTGAGGTTTGAAATGCCTTTCCTTCTTAAATGCAGCTTTCCTCTACCAGCTAATATGTATTAGAAAAAAATATATACACAAGGGTTAGCACATTCTGTAATAATTATCTTCTGAAAACAATATTCTCTCTCTCTCTCTCTCTCTCTCTGTGTGTTTGTGTATCTAAAATTTTCTTGCCAGTCAGAGACTATGTTTGCACATCACACTAAAATATTCTTTGATATGGAGGAGCATGTTTGCAGTGACTCTGGTGCTTCTGAACTGATTAATGAGTTGTATTACTTACAATTAATTTTAACCAGTCCCATTTATAACCCAAGATGATTTGGGACTGATTATAGTCAATCTTCAACCATGATCCCTAGTATGGATGAAAAAGGAAACTGAAAAACTGAAAGTAAAACTTTTGAATTGTCTTCCAGGACACATACAGTAGGTAAAGATAAAAACAGTTCAGAGCTTGATGGTTCAGTTTTCTCAGGGGATGTAAGGCAAGTTCCTATAATAAGAGAAAGGAAAACCAAAGTAAAAGCTGTAGGACAGGGAAGATAGAATGTATGGGGATAACCAGAGAAACTGAACAAAAAATTACAGTAAAGAGGTAATAGTATGTCCTTTCCTGAAGAGAAGGTCCTTGGATCCAAATATTTTAAAAACTATTGCATGCTTTCCAACCCTCCCTTTTAGGGAAGGTTGTTGAGTTGGCAGTGGTGCTGGATCAATTATGAAGCCCCTTAAATTAAGTTTAGATCCCTGAAGGGCTTTTGAGACCATCAATCAAGGAATCTTGTTAGATCACCTTATAGAGTTGAGGTTGGAGGTACTGTCTTCAGTGGTACACCTTCCTCAGCAGAGAGATTCAATCAGCTGTAGTGGGAGAGAAGCAGTTGGTGGTGACACCAGCTCTGCAGGCTTGCACAGGGATCAGTTATCTCTTTTCTACTTTTTAAAAAAGAATTTTATTAAGTTTCAAGACAAGGATAAAAGCTACAAAACAAAAAACAAAAAAAAAACTACAAAAGAAAAAAACAACTAAACAGGTTTACTGTGGCTTCTGACTTTTAACAGCAAGGATATACAAAAATTTCCAAAATCAATCTCTTACTCTTTATTAAACCAAAACCACATTATTTCTATAAATCATTCTACTTTAGCACATATAAAGATCACTAAGCACAGTTACTCCCTCCCCTTATATTAAAATAAAGAAAAAAAATTCTTATAGACCTCCTAAATAATTTTTCCCCACAAAAGATAACACTTATTTAATTATTCCCTTCCTAGTACTATTCTATACATTTCTGTCTACTATAATAAGAATCAGACTAAAAAGCACATGAATTCTCTGCCATTATACTAAATAATGCAATAGTTGGAATAATCTTAACTTTAATAAACCCCCAAAACAAAACCAATTCAAAACAGTAGCCTTAAATCAGATCCTTAAAACCATCCAAATAAACATTTTTATACCCTAATAATCTAAATCCAAATCCTTAAAAGCAAATAACATCAGTCAAACCCTTAAAGCAATCCAGATAAACATTTTTAACCCATATCCCACTTCAAAATAAACCAGAGCATTTACATATCCCCACAATGTGCACAGAGCTTTCCTCTTGAAAGAATCAAACAGCCCAGCTGCCCCCCTCAAAGATTCCAGGTTCTCTTCAAAAAAACTTCCCATACATAATGACCCCTTCTTTTTCATGGCATTCCACCGGAAAGTCAATTTCACTTATTGCTTGCAGATCTCTCTCTTCCTTAAATTTCTCCAACTCCACTCTCCGATCTTCATCCAGCATCTCAGTAGAAATCCCAATCTCACTCTTAGAAGAAACATTTCCATCACTGTTGAATTCCTCAATTTCATCCACCACATCCCCAACCTGATGGCACATTTTAGACCTCATATTTTCCACGATGTCCTGAATATCTTGCATAAAAGCTTGGTAGAAGTCAGAAGAAATCTGTTTAAAATTTTGGTGGAAGTCAGAAAAAATCTGTTTAAAATCTTCCATGTCTCATGCAGTAGATTATATTGCCCCCAGGAACTTAACCAGTGAAAGCTGAAGATATGGAAAAGTTCTGGAATGTATTTACACAAGCAAGAGTGAGATAGGCAGACTGTTCTCACGGGAAAATAGAAACAGAGAGCTGAAGGTTCAAATCAGCCGATTCAAAGTGTAGGAAAATGCTAATATCTTCAAATTTAGTACAAAAACAATAATAGGAAGACAGTTGTTTACTCTCAATCCTCCTTTATATTTGGAAGGAAAACTAAGTTCAAAACTTAAAAAAGAATTTTTTAAGTAATCCCAAAAATAACGATAAGCACCAAGAGAACCAGCTTCTCCTCGCTGTAGAAAGCCTCTCTTAGAGTAAGCATATTTTTTTTAAAAAACCCATAAATTTAGTGACTTAGAAATGGGGTGGCTGGTCTTAGTGTCTGTTTAAAGCTACAGCACAACTTGGAAAATGATGACAACCTGCCTTGCAGCTAGCTCTTACCAGTCAAACATGAAATACTGTTTGCGATCTTGCAAGCAGCTGTCCGGAGAACAGATGGGATGATTCAGAGAATGTTTCTGGGCTTCAGGAAAACCTGCCTGAGTCCAAAAAAAGTTGCCACATTGTCAGCTCCGCCTGCTAACCCTGCCGGCACAGCTGCTCAGTCCACCATTTCCCCACTGGAAGCCATCTCTTTTCTACTTTTTAATAGCTATATGAAGCTGATGGATGAGGTCACCCAATAGTTTGGATATACTTTGCCACCCCAGGTCGTAAGGGAGATGCCACTGATGTCTTATCCTGGTGCTTGGAGGCTCTTACAGTCTGGATGGGAGAGTACAGGCTGAAGCTGAATTCAGATAAGATGGAGGTACTATTTGTTCATGAAGGCACTCCATCAATACAAGTGTTGCTTCTGGATGGGTAGGCACTACCTCTGAAGGAGTAGGTTCATAATGTGAAGGTACTTCTAGATTCACAGCTCCCTAGCACGGCAGGTGGAAGCTATAGCTAGAGGGGCCTTTGCCCAGGCTCAGCTGATGTATCAGTTACAGCCTTACCTGGTGCAAAACAACTTTACTACAATAACTCATGCTCTCATTACTGTGTGGTTAGATTATTGCAATGTGTTTTACAAGGTGCTGCCTTTAACCACTCAGAAGTTGCAGTTATTCCAGGATGCCACAGCTCATGAACTAACTGGCAACTACTACTGAGATCGTAGTACACTTATGTTATGGGTTCTGCCCTGGCTGCCAATTTCAGGTATAATTTGAAGTGCTGGGTTTGACTTATAAGACCCTTTATCATTTGGTATCTGGATAGCTAAAGGACCACATGCCCCAACCAGAATCAACTCAACCTATTAGTTCATCGAAGGAGAAACTACTCCTAGTGTCCCACAAGTAGAGGGAGCTGAGATCAAGAAGTGTTGCTTCTCAGTAGCAGCACTGGTTCTCTGGAACAGTCTCCTTGTGGAGATCAGACTGACCCTCTCCCTGATTTCAGTCAGAAATATGCTGAAGGACAAGTTGTTCCTGAGAATGTTCTAACCAGGCTGGTTTACTTTTTGCTTTATTGCGCTATTTTTGAATTGCTTTATTTTGTAGTTGTTATTTTGACTGTAACTGAGACTTGATTTTATGTTTGATTTTATGTTTATATTTATGCTAACCATGGATGTTTGAAGCTGTTTTGTTATTGTTGCAGATGCTGGGAAAGCCTTTAGCCCAGGAGAGGTCAAAAAAGTCACACACCAAGCATTTCTATAAAAATAATTTATTTACAGAAAACAAAAACAAAAGCAAAACATTTAAAGGACCTAGCTCCCTTTTTGGAGCAAGCCTTACTCGCTACATATCGGCAGTGAGAGAAAGAGGAAGTGAGAAGACAAGTCCGGGCAGGTCCTCCCCCCAGGCTATTTTGCATGAAGCACGTGAGAGGAGACAATCAAATGCAACCCCTTCACCTGGCCAAAATGATTTGTTACAATAGCAGTCTTAATCTATTAGTAGGAAAACCTCAACACTCCCCTTTTTACACTACAGATTAAGATGCATAACCAATCTTCTCTGACACCTTTATATGTCTTTCCATTCACATTACCATTATCTCCCCTTTGGTTTAACAGAAAGTTACCATTTTTCTTCCTGTGTTTTTTCAAACCTAGGTAATTGGTCACAACTCCAAGGCTTTTTAATATGAAATGGCTTTTTATGCAGGCTTCAAAATCAAGCCTTTGTTTTTCTGTTGATGTGAATAGCAGCAAATCATCAACATAAATGCACAGATACATACAGCCTTGTTTGTCCTTCTTCATATATACACAGGGATCTGCTTTTCCTTTTTCAAAACCAAAATTCTGCAGTTTTTCATCTACTTTTTGGTTCCAGGATCTAGCAGCTTGTTTTAACCCATAGATTGACTTCTGCAGTTCACAGACTAGATTCTCCCCTTTTTCATAGCCAGGGGGTTGCTGCATGTATAATCTGTGGTCTAAATCACCATAGAGAAATGCAGTTTGAATGTCATAGTGGTTAACTGACATTCCCTTGAGTGCAGCAACTTTTAACAGTAATCTAATTGATTCACCTTTAGTAACTGGTGCAAAAGTCTTGTCAAAGTCTAAATCTTTCCTTTGAGTGAACCCTTTTGCAACCAACCTTGCTTTATATTTTTGGATTTTGCCATCAGCATCCCTTTTCAGTTTGAAAACCCACCTACAACCCAGACAGCGTTCATTGGGAGGTAGATTTACCAGTTTCCATGTTTTATTTTCTTTCAAGGATGCTAATTCCTGTTGCATGGCAGAATGCCAATTTTGTGCAATCTCAGGTGGTAAAGCATTCACTTGTTCTAAAGACTCAGGTTCTGTGAATATGTGAAAAGCCTTTACTGTTTCAGCCTGAAAACGTGATGGAGGAACGCCTTTATTACTCCTCTGAGATCTGCGAGGTAATACAGGGCTTAAATTTTGACTCCTATCACTTTCCTGAGAAGCATCTGTCTCATCAGACAGATCTTCAATTTGCTTTTCTGGTTTAATGTCCTCATCAGGCAAAAGATCACCATCAGCAAGTCCTTGCTGTTCTCTTGTGGTGGTCAGTTCAACTGGAGAGCTAGAATTTAATCTCCCCCAGTTTTGTTCAGCAAAAGAAGCGCTTTTGCTAATTATTAATTTCTCTCCCATTATGAACCTGTAGCTCCTCTGGCTTTGTTCATAGCCAACAAAGATGGCTTTCTTTGTTGTGGGGCCTCCTTTCCTTCTCTGCTGTTTTGGAATGTGAACCCATGCAGTGCTACCAAACACTCTAAGATGGCTTACCTTTGGTTTCACACCATAAAACAAATGGAATGGAGTGTCCTGAATCATAGAGTTATACAACCTGTTCTGAACATAACAAGCAGTCGATAAAGCTTCTCCCCAGAACTTAAAACATAATCGTGAATCTTTTAACATGCATTCCATCGCATTTTGCAAGGTTCTGCCCTTTCTTTCAGCAACACCATTTTGCTGAGGGGTGTACGGGTTAGAAAGAATTTGTTCTATCCCTTTTTCCACTAGGAACCTTCTGAATTTGTGAGAAAGGTATTCTCCTCCTCTATCACATTGGAGTGCAGATACAGGCCTAGGGAATTTTCCATTTGCCCATGTCACAAAACTTTTAAATTTCTCAAATGCCTCATCTTTGTGTTTTAAGATGTAGATAAATGTGTATCTTGAGAAATCATCAATGATGGTCATTGCATACCTTGCTTGTCCAAGACTTGGAGCAAAAGGACCAATAATATCAGAGTGTACGATTTCCAAAGGTCTAGTTGTAACTCTGTCACTGTGCTTACTCACAGGAGCTTTTAGTGTTTTGCATTCTTTGCAAACTACACAATCTAAGTATTTATCACAGGGTTTTATCTTTAGGTCAGCACACAGCTGTGGCATTTGTGCTATATACTTGATATTAGCATGACCAAATCTCCTGTGCATCAGGTGTACACATTGGTCATGATATGGTGTGTTGCCAACTGCAGCCTTGCAGCTTGGCTTCCTTGCATTTTGCACAATGTACAAGGAGTCTTTTAACATACCAGTAGCACACAATTTCCCATTTTTACGTATCTCACAACCATTTTTCTTAAATGTTATGATATACCCTGTTGCAGCCAATTGTGCCACAGATAAAAGGTTTGATTGTAAATTTGGCACATACAACACACCTTTTACAGTTTCTCCTAAGCAGGATAAATACAAGTCACCTTGTCCCATAATTTTGGTGACAGACCCATCAGCCAAAGATACACTTTGTCTTTCAGTTTTAGACAGTGACACAAAAGAGCTTTTACAATTACATAAATGACAACTGGCCCCAGAATCTAACACCCATACATCAGAATTACCCTTCTCAGCAACCTGTGCAATTTGGGTTGTCTGAAGAGCCTTCTTCTGTGTTGCCCTTGTGTTCTTCTGCTCTGTCTTTCTAGTCTTGGGTCTCATGGCACAGTCTCTTTGCAAATGTCCAGCTGAACCACAAGTGAAGCATCGCTGGCTGGCTAGTGCTGTGGCCTCAGGTTCCTTTCCCTTCTTTTCCCTCATTTTCTGGTATTGCAGCTTTCCAGAAGAGATGGGGGGGGATCTTTCCTCTCTCTTCTCCCATTCAGCGAGTAAGCGCTGTGTAACATACGATGGGGTGAGGTCTGCTTCAGGCATAGCCTCCAGGGTACAAATCAGCGTGTCCCATGTTTCATTTAGTGAGGACAGGAGGATATAGGATTTTGTAAGAGGTGTAAATTCCATTCCTCTCTCCTGCAACTCAACAAACAGCTGCTGAATATAATGCAGGTGCTCAGGAAGGCTTTCTCCTTCTGCAAGGTAGGCTCTGTACAGCTTTTTCGTTAGAGTAACTTTACTCCCTGCTGTTGCCTTTACATATAAGTCTCTCAAAGCGTCCCAAAGTTGCTTTGCAGACTGCATGCCTCGCACGTGGACTAGCTGATTGTCCTCAACTCCCAAGATAATGGTGGCTCTAGCCCGCTCATCCTTTCTCAGCCATTCAGCATTGGGATTTTGGGGGGTTTGCTCACCAATTGGCAGCCAAAGATCCTCTCTGCGAAGATACATTTCCATCTTCAGGGCCCAATTCAAATAGTTGGTCTCTGATAGGCGCTCCATAGGCATCGCTGAGGGCTGGGAGGCAGCCATGGCTTCTTCCTTCTTTTGCAAGTCACCTCAGCTAGCTTCTTTGTCCTGTAGACCGGCAGTTGCTGGAAAATCTCCAGGTGGCTCCAAAGAAAATCTTCACAGGTCTTTGCTACCTGCCTTTAAATTGTGCATGAGGTGTGGAGTTGATCTCTCTTTTCTCTCTGGGTTTTACTGCGTTGTTTACTGGGCCCATAACCTGTTGCAGATGCTGGGAAAGCCTTTAGCCCAGGAGAGGTCAAAAAAGTCACACACCAAGCATTTCTATAAAAATAATTTATTTACAGAAAACAAAAACAAAAGCAAAACATTTAAAGGACCTAGCTCCCTTTTTGGAGCAAGCCTTACTCGCTACATATCGGCAGTGAGAGAAAGAGGAAGTGAGAAGACAAGTCCGGGCAGGTCCTCCCCCCAGGCTATTTTGCATGAAGCACGTGAGAGGAGACAATCAAATGCAACCCCTTCACCTGGCCAAAATGATTTGTTACAATAGCAGTCTTAATCTATTAGTAGGAAAACCTCAACAGTTATATCTTATAAACTGCTGACAGTTGTACTGATTGTGGCAGGATATCAATGTGATAGCTAGCTAGAGAGCAAACTCATGGGAGCACAGCTGCTTAGAATCAGTGTTTTGCATTCCCCATTATACTTTTTGAGAAATAAATGAATACATAAATACATAAATAAATTCTTGTCCATTATCTAGGAAACCCACCATTGAAACACACATACACAGTGAAATTTTCAACTGAACAGCTTCCAGTTCTTCCACAATTTTCTTCTTTATCTAACTCATGTGTACTTCCTCTGCTTCTCATTAAATTGAGATCCTTCTCCTAGAATTTTCTCTAAATCCAGTTACTTTGCTCTGGTATTCTGCCAAGAGCTTAACAAACTCTTTGGTGGCCAGCCCATCCTCCTGTTGCAAATTTCATATGCAGAGAAAGTCACTTCTCATGGTAGGCTTAATGGAGCCACTTGAGAAGCAAAACATTCTGACTTATTTCTTTGTTCTGTTAGCTTTTTATTGATATATATTTCTCTTCCCCCAAGCTCAGGGTGGTTCATTGTATATTTGTTAAAGTCCGTAACATTAAACTCATTCTCTGATTCTATGTGTGGAGATAGGTAGGTAGGTAGGCTGGGTAGGAGACTTCATGGATTAAGCCCATGGACTAGAGATTCCTCATCCTTGTTCTAAAAGAACTTTTGAAAGTTATTCGTCAGATGATTTAAAAAAAAATCATCTCTTTTGGAGTTTGATACTTTGGAAATACAATACTGCTTTTGTTACAATAGTAGGGTTTGATGGTAGAAAAAGGAAACAATCCAAATCATAGGATTGGAAAGGGTCACTTAGCTCATTGAGTCCAACTCCCTGCAGAGGTTCCTAATTGTTATGCAAGGGCCATCCAGCAGGTGTTCAAGAGAGAGCTTCTAACAACAAGAATCTTTAAACATTATGCATTCCAGAGTGAATATGGATCTAAAAAATGGCAACCACATGGCTCAGAAAAAGGGGCTGGGTTTTATTGAGGAACAGCATAATAAAACATTGTGTCAATGACAATGAAGGAGAAAGTAGCAATCACTGGGAAGATAGTATTCAAAGGGAAAATAAAGCAATGCACAGTGATGAGGGAATAGCAATGAAAACAGGAAAAATGTTCATGAGGCACTCAGTGGGGGAGTAACAGTCACTGGGGAAATACAATGCAATGGAAAAATAGCGTTCTAGCAGTAATGAGGGAATAGCTGGAGATTTGCACTGGAACAGCATGTTTGCCTTTATTTTATGGGAGAAAGCAAATCCAGCACATTGGGTAAGCAGTAGGGTGGGGGACTTTATTTAATATTTAAGGGCATTATTTAGAAGTAAGTCTCACTGGAAATAATGTGACCTAAGAAGGAAAGTACAGGATCAGAATACCCTTTGAGGACTTGAACTTATGGTCTTGCATTATATTGAAAAGCTATTAATTTACCAAGTGAGACTTACTGATGTGACCATGTGTGGTCCATGTGTCATCAGCTTCACTGCCTGCCTACCTTGTTCAGAATGTGTTAATGACTCCAGACCTCCTAAGGAGGTTCCTCTGAATTTCTGCTTCAAAAGAATTTAGCCAGGTGTCTATAAGAATTGTTGGATGGACCCTGAAAGTATTTATTTCAGTTCTTCCAAGAAAGAAAGAACCATCTTCCATTTCTTTTTGAAAGAAGAAAAATATTTCTAAAGACATTTAGGAAAAAAAACATTGCATCTAAATGGCCGAATTTGGCCCATTCTCTTAATAAGGATATACATCTGCAAATTTCACCTAATTCTGCCGACTGAAGAAAATTTTTTTTAACGCTTTGATTTTAAAGAACAGTGGAAGGCATGATCCAGATTCTTTTATGCCCCTTTGATGTTGTTGTCAAAGGTAATAAGGATAGAATAAGAGATCTTTAGATTTGGCAAGAAGATCAGCTAGGATTCTCTTAAATCTTTGGTGAAGTGCAGGCAGCAAATGGTAGATTGGAAAAGCTCAAGACCTTCTATAAGATTAGCAAAATTTCATGGGGGAGTTTTTCACATCTTTAGGACAAATAAATGATCAAATGATCAAAATGTTAAACATCAGAGGATGACACAGAAGTAGCAATTGCAATGATTATGAGAAGTCCCCTCCCCATTCTTTGGCAGCCTTTTCCTGCTCAGCCATACCAGTGTGTTGCCAATTAAATTTATGTTCCAAGGTTTGCTGAAGGCTCTCTGTCAGTGTGATAAAATCCTTTCTCAGGCGTATCACAGTGTCATGAACAATCCTTTTCTAATCACCATTTAATAAGGTGATATTGTTCTTTCCCCACTGGTTGTGGAAGGAAAAGGCTGGCGCCTCTGGGCTGGTAACAGTGATGCTGGCTGAGTACAAAATTGCTTGGAAAGAAGCTTCAATGAGCAGAAAACTCTTGAGAAAGGCTGTACTATTCTGTACTATTGTCATACAGCAGAGAAAGCTTAAGTACCACTGATGGCATAAATCAAAGGAAAATAGCCCCACATTTACTGGGAATGTTGCTTTCATTCCAGTTTATCAGACCTCAGGCAAATTCAAATTCAGTCTCATCATATTTAGAGCATCCTTCATGATGAGATGAAATTAGTGAATGGTATACAGCAACAACATATAATATGGAATATAAATACATACATACATACATACACACTGTACATACATATGCAATGGTTAAGTACTGAATGAGGAAGGCAGATGAATAGGTCTAGACAAATAAGAGTTGTGAAAATAAGAAATGTTCCCATAGGTCCATTCACTGTCAACTAGTTTTCCTTCCAGAGTCTTCCCACAGAACTCAGTGTCTCCCAAGCAGATTTATATTATAGTCTATCAAAATTGCAGTACAGATATCCAGCTACCTTTGTAGCCTTGCACTAGATCCAACCACAAATTTCTAATTCCCTTCCTCATTTTCTCTTCCCTCCTTCACCTTCAAACCTGCCTTTGTATTTACTCTAATTGCTAGAAGGTATTTTAATGAATCCTAATTTCCAACCACAGCTCAAATGAGCTGAGTGCAGTCTGATTTGATTTAGATGAACTATGCTTTGATGGGAATTCAATTACACATTTTTTTAGTAGAACATAATGTATTTTGATACACAGTGGCTTTGGTGCTAATGAGATGCATTCTAACTGCTGCAAGGACTGTATTTTCCCCTTTGCTTACTGCATAGGATGCACATTAATTATGTTTCAGCAACAACAAGAAGAAAAATACCACATTTACCCACTATGTTTCCCTCCTGTTAATAGCAGTTTCCTTCTACTGCCAACAATATTATAGATTTGCTTTCCAACCACATTTTTATTTTAAACAACTTAATTGTGATCTCTGAAAAAACAATTTAGCTTCTCCTTGACTGCACATTCAGTTTCATAACAGGGCCATTTCTGCAGAGAAATGTATACCTCATATGAAAGTCAAAAGTGTGTTACAATTATGAAATCTGTTGTTTCAAGGCAGAGGGGGAAAAATGAGCAGACTGATAATAAGGTGGAAGGCTTCATCTGAAGTTACAGATTGAATTCTGTTCTTGTCATGAATTCTCAGAGTGTCTTCATTGGCTTCAGAATATTGGCTTCTGTTCCAAGGATGCTGGACTGACAATGTTACTGTGAAAATATCATCTTAGATTTTGTCCAAGGTGCAGTATAGCATATTATTATTATTTTCAGTTCTGTTGCGATGCTAGTATCCTGCTGGAATACGGCATTAAACCAAGCCATTTATTCTACTTCAGTTGCTTCTGCACCTCACCTCTTACATCTGCAGCTGAGCAAAGGTTCCTTGTGTCTTTGTATGCACTTCTACTCCTACTTGGGAGGTTAGCTGGGGCCCATGGAAAGTTCTTAGTTTATTAGGTTTGTTTTTACCTTGGTGGTGATTATAGGTTTTATAGACTGGGTTGTTGTTGTTGTTGTTGTTGTTTGGTACGGTATTTTTATCTGCTGTTAACTGTCCAGAGTGGCTGTGGTGAGATAGACAGCCATATAAATCCAAATACATGCATACAGAGTTCTTCTAGAAACAGCCTGAATGTTGGAGTCTCACAGAGAATGGTCTTGCAGGCCAGGAAGTCCAGAAGACATTGAAATGTGAAGGAAAATCCATTTATTTTATCTAACCCATTAAAATGTAGTTTTTGTTCACAAAACATCCCTTTCTTTATAAATTAAAGAGATCTCACTTCTACTGTAATATTGTGAAGCTGTTGCTGTACTCCAGAACGGCACACTGCTACCTGCCAGAATGCTAGTCTCTCCAAGGAATTTCCAAACATCAATATGACACCACACTGTTCTGATCCAGTCCCAAACCCATCATGCTTGCCTTTAAGCATGATGGTGCTTATATTTCTACTAGAGCATTCGTTACCATCTAATATTAGATTGCAGCCTTCATTGCAAAACTGTAAGAGTGCATTATACTGAGCTTAATAAGACTACACCCAGAAAAGTGTGTGGGGGATTGTTAAGGTAATTCTTCTGACACTTTGTTATCCTTCTGAGGTTGATATCTTCAACACACGAAAGAAGTGATTACTTTGGGGTACCCAATAATTGATATTTTATAGCAACCAGTAGCGTGTGTGTGTGTGTGTATCAAAAAAGATAAGATGGTGTTTGTGGCAGCATAATTGAAGTCCTGCCCTTCAATCCTGCATGCAAGATTGATAGAGGTAGAAAGGGGGCAGGGCATGACCAACATTTTAATTTTTTTGACCATGGATACTGCTGATAGAAAGCTTGTTTCATAGACTCTTCCTCTCACTCTTTTTAACACAGACACAAAAACCACGTTTTGGAGATGTTCTGGAAATATTTTACAACCCATAGTGCTTTTGAAGGAGGAGATGCTTATATATATATTTCAGATATTCAGTTTGACTTATTTCAAGGTAAAACACAAAAACAAGACAAGACTATGGAGACCATCATGCTGAGTCCCTAGAAACGTTAGTTCTGCAATCTAAGAAGAGCTTTCTCACCAGTTCTTAGACTCTACCATAGTACTTGAACTGGTGATTCAATCAGTTTGAAGTAATGTGAACAATGACTTCAGAACAAATCACGTATTACAAAAAACCATGACCATTACATTAATCCCCCTATTGTAAGTACAAAGAGTACAATTTATTGAAAAAGTTTCTTTGGAGAGAGGGAAAAACAGATACAAGAGCTCTTTACAGATTTTCAGTGTAACTTTTTTTTTTTTACTAATGCTTAAAATCTTTACTGAACTAACATTTAGTTTTATTCAATATTTCAATATTTAATTGAATATTTAATTTATTCAATAATAATTAACTTCATTAATGTCTTGTCAACAAATATTTATAGCATAAATTTGCTCTAAATTTGGAGTGGGAACTCATCACTGGCATCACATTTCCATGAGGTTATCTGTTAGGGATCTTATACAAATAACAGGTAGAACTGGGCCAAAATATGAGTAGGGTGAGAGCCAAAATTAGGTAGAGATATATATTTACTCTTTTTCATCTTTCTGATATTCTCCTTTCTGTCTCTTCCCTTTCTTTCTTTTTTCTTTTACCAAAACAGCAGTCTGCCAGGAAAGGGACTGATCACTGTAAACCAGTGTTTCTCAACCTGGGAGATGTGTGGACTTCAACTCCCAGAATTCTCCAGCCAGCCATGGGAAGTTGAAGTCCACACATCTTCAAGTTGCCAAGGTTGAGAAACACTGCTCTAAACAGAGTTCTGGATTACTTCCCAAGTGAGGGTGTTCAGAATTAGGCAAAGGGACACCTAAAATTAGAATGAAGGGGGCCATAGTGCTCTGGATCATGCTGGTATTAATCTTTTTCATTCTTATACTTAATCATAAAATGTCAGCTTGTACATGGAAATACCTTGTGATTCAGAAACAAGCAAGTAAAACATAAAAAAACAATTAAAACAATACATTAGTGAACAAGAATAAAAGATGGCAAAAACTGGGCAATAACAAAAGTGGACCCATGCCGCCCAAAAGAGAGCTTCAATCCCTTAACAGCTTGATGATAAGGAAGCATAGATTTTTTTTTCATAATTGCATCACTATTCAGGAAAAGCAACACATCTTGAATATCTGCCTTCACGTAGTTGTAAGAAGTATAGAGTCTGTTTCAAGAAACAAAACAGAACAGAACGCATTTTATGTATTGCTGGTGGAGTGTCAGGGCATTTATGGGGAAGGGCAAAAAAGTTAAGATGGCAGGCACAATAGTGTCATTGAAGCCCCACCCTATAAAAAGATGCACTGTGACTCATATAAACAAGGGGCGGGGCTTCGGTTATGCAATCACAGCTACCTCTTGACTTTTTTGACATGTCCTGCAGATGGCCCTGCTGAGTATGACTTTGAAATCAAACATCACAGGCATGTCTTCTTTAGATATATCTGGAAGGAAGTCATTGCTCACACTAACTTTCCCTTAGTCAACCTCTGGGGTATCTCTTGTTGCAGTCAGCATAAAAGGTAGGCTGTCTCCAGGGAGCTGTAACTTCAAGCTGTTCTCTTTATGGAGAGGAACACTACAGTATGCCAGGCTTTGCCTGCCAAATCCCTGAAAGTTTCCTTCTATTGGGAAATACTTTTCTTTATTTATTACTGCAATTTATATGCTGTTCAGTCTCCCAAACGTCTCTAAGCCTCTCTGGTTTTTTCAGCCTCAAGACCTTTTGGAATTTCTTTCAAATTTCTTTGGAGAGTTTTTCAACTTAATTTACTGCTGTTTTCTGTTGCATGACTCTTGATCGCTCTGTAGCCTCTCTGGCTGCCTGTGGAAGGCATAGGGCAGGCCTTGAAGGACAGGGGGAAGAGCCACTAACAAGGCAACTGGCAGATAAGCAGGGCTTGGGCCTGTTCCAAGAAACTAATTTGATAAAACCTCTCAGACAAGCCCCTCCCTAGTTCACACAAACATAAAGTGAGGGAGGGGGAAGCACATTCAGACTTGCAAGAATCTATTACAAAAGCTGTTGCAATAAAAGTAGTCCTGATACGGCATTGGTTCCTTAGTCTGGTCTACTTTGTAGAGCTAACTCTGCCTGTCCTCCCTGATCTGAAAAAATCCTACTGAGGAGTTTCTTTGTTAGGCCAGCCCTTAGGATTTAATGGAAACATGTGAGAAGTATGGATATAGTTCACTGTATAAGGAAAGACAGGATACTTGCTCATACATTTGGTCACTAAGTAACTAAGGAAATGCAAATAAGCATTATCCTACCCATGAAATTACACTATCATTTCACCCATGGCATTTGCTTCTCCTTTGGAAAAAAAAAATGAAGGCAATTTCTTTTCCACCAACCTGAAAAAACAAACAAACAAACAAACCTGGTTGAAAAATACAGAAAATACGGGAAAAAAAAAATCCAATACTGCAGTAATAGAATTCTGGTCTCTTAAGACTGCAATGAGTTCGTCCCAGTATAAAATGTTGCCCAATCACTAAATCTAGCTGATAGTTTTGAAGAATTACCTAATTTTTGGTCTAGCTACTTCATAGAGGTCTCCATGATTTTAGCAACCCACTCCTCAAAGGTTTTTTTTCCTTTTAACCTTTATTGTCTCTGTACATTTCTTTTGTACAAATTTGAGTACATTTTTGGTCCTCTCAATTAGGCAAGTTTTGTGTTTTCTGAGGATCACCTTTCCCTCCTGCTAATAGCTTCATTCATATTGCTTGTTGAGGAAGCATGTGGTCTTTTACAAAACTGTGGGCTTTCTCTGGAGTGCATCGTGCAATGATGCATGCTTCATAAAAATAGGGGAATCTGCCTTCAGAAGCATTGCTTTAATTGTACGAAGACTTAAATAGGCATAATCAGTTTGATCAATTAAGCCTCACAAGAATAGTAAGGTTTCATTAAATCATAATAGAAAAGTGGTAAATGAAATTAGTTACATTTGGAAATACACAAATAATCCATGGCTAAAATACTGTATGGTCACCCACTCATATTTTCTTGCCATCCTAAATTAAACTGGGTAAAAAAAGAATGGATGGCATTTTACACTTAAGTATAGGTATGTGTTTAATATCTATACTATGTAGAACAACCATTTTCTTAAGTGGCTATAAATAGCCATTGCATATATTATATTTGTAATAAGTAATCCAATGCATTGTAAAGGAAAATATAAATCACTTTGTATTACTACTTAATGTTTAGATATAATGCATGAAGCAATTTGCTGACCTTTGCAACCTGTGCTTAGTATACCTTTGAATTCAAAAGCCCCAATTATTCATATAATTAATTGTATGTGTCTTTCCAACGTAACAGTGTTTCCATGTCAGCATGGGATGTAAGGGTTGTTATTTTATTACATTTCCATTTTATTACATTGCAGTTCAAGAAATTGTATGATGAATGTTTATTTTTGATGGCTGAGATGTAATATGACCAGGATCACTTGAGAAATATATTTACAGAAAAAAAAAAGCAGAAAAAGTATCATACTATCTTCAAAGAGCATTTTCCCTTATCCACTGCTAATATACCACAATAGCAACAGCAAAAATATTGTCTCTTCCCATTTCTCTTTAAGATCTAATCTGGATGGTGTTTCACTTTGCAATGGAATGTAGCACATCACAGAGAGATTATTTCAATATATGTTTCCAAGCAAACATTGTAAGACTAACATTTGGATGGCACAATAGATGGTCGTGGGGAGGAGGCAGAGATGAAATAGAGGAGGAATACTTCTCTGCCCTTCTGATGTTCAGAATCCACCAATTCAATAAAAGAAAGGAAAGAGTAATGTTTGGAAGGATAGGGAAATGAATTTGTTTGTGAGAAATTTCAGGATTTCAGGATTGATTTTGGTAAATATTTAGCTGCTCAGAATAGATGCTTCACGGCTGGAGGAGTTGCCACTCATTTAAGAAAATCATGATTCATATACATTTCTCAGGAGATTGGAAAGATCTCCTGAGGTATGTACATCAGTTATGATCCTGTAAGATGCCTGCTGAAAACTGCTCTTGAAATTTAGTTTATCAAAACATGGCAGAAGTCCTGAAATATGAAAGACATTTATATAAATTGGACTCTAAATGGGCTGTGTTAAGCATACATTAATTTGAAGCAGAGCAATATCTTTCAGGAAACTTACACAATTGATACTGAACTCATTCTTTGGACCGTATTACATACACATACACATACATGTGCACACATGCACACCCACACATACAGACCACCATTTCTGTCCATCTTTTATTTACAGCCTTCCCTAATAGTTAAAAGGTCATCAGACCAAACTAGTTGTCCAGAAGGGTTTTCCATGCTTCACTGCCCATTCAAATAATGTTGTAACTCCCTTTTCTTTGATCTAGCTACAAATAAGTAACTTCTGGCCAATAAATTCACTCTATCCACTTTCTGAGAGTTGCTGACAGTTTATTCCATGCTCAAGCTGAAATAAAGCCAGTTCTTGAGCCTGGATGGAGGCATGGACAACAGGGAACAGTCCATCTTCATATAATTTTAAATATCCTTTAGCTAACAGCAGATTCAATACAAAAATTCTGGCTCATAGGGACTTCACATAGATTTGCAACCTTTTGCAGAGGATCTAAGCTCCATAAATTAGTGAATGGATTACGATGGGACATAAATATCTTATTTTCATCTGTGAAGTTATAACCTTGCACTAAAAATTTTCACGTTATTTAGAGTGAACCCACTGGATTCATCCTGTCAGTTTGGAAGTTTTAAAGGCAAGAAGTGAGAAGCAGTTTTAGAATATTAAACTGAATAACTTTGTGACTCTCAAAAATCCTCTTTCAGTACTTTTTATAAGAATTTTATTAGATTTAAGACAAAGATAAAAACTATAAAAAAGCAAAAAAACTACAAAAAGAAACAAGAAAACTAAAAAAGTGAAAACACAAGGGAAAAAAATATTTTAGAAGTTACATAAAGAGGTGACTTCTGACTTTTAACAGCAAGGATATACAACTATCTTCCATAATCAATCCCTTACTCTATATTAAACCAAAATCACCTTATTTCTATAAATCATTCCATTGGCATAATATAAAAATCATTAAATACAATTGCTCCTTCCCTTTATTTTAAAAGAATACACACACACACACACACCCCTCCTAATCAACTTCCCCCCAAAGATAACATTTATTTAATTATTTCCTTCCTACTACTATTCTATACATTTCTGTCTACTATAATAAAAATCAAACTAAAAAGCATATAAATTGTCTGCCATTATAATTAATAATACAACAATTATAATAATCTTAATCATATCAAGCCTAAAACCACACATTTATTATTATATCTTATTAATCTTAATCCAAATCATTAAAGATGAATGAAGTCAAACAAGCCCTATAAGCAATCCAGATAAATATTCTTAAGACCTTATCCCACTTCAAAATAAACCAGAGCATTTAGATATCCCCACAATATACATAGAGCATTTTTCATAAAGAAATCAGACAGCCCAACCGCCCTCCTTAAAAACTCTGACTTGTCAACAGAAAGCCTCCCATACATAATAACCCCTTCTTTTCCATGGCATTCCATCAGACAATCAATTTCACTTATGGCTTGCAACTTGATCTGTCCCTTTAATTTCTTCAACTTGACTATCCAATCTTCATCTAGCATTTCAACAGAAGCCTCAAATTCGCTATTAGAAGAAATATTTCTATCATTGTTAAGCTCTTCAATTTCTTCCAGAACATCCCCAACCAGATGACACATTTTAGACCTCATGTTTTCCACAATGTCCTAATGCCTTGCATAAAAACTTGACAGGAATCAAAAAGAATCTGTTTAAAGTCTTGATGAAAATCCAAGGAAGTCTGATTGAAATCCTCCATGTCTTACACAGTAAAGTATGGTGCCCCCTAGGTACTTAACCATCAAAAGTGGGAGATAATAGAAAAATTCTGAAGCATGTTTACACAAGTGAAAGTATGATAACAAGCAGTTCCCCAGGGAAAGTAGTAACAGAAAGCTGAAAGTTCAAAACAGCAGATTCAACATGTAGGAAAATGCTAAAATCTTCAAAATTAGTACAAAAATAATAACAGGGAGATGATTACATACTCTCAACCTTCCTTAATATTTGGATGGAAAGCAAAATTCAAAACTTAAAAAGAATTTTTTAAAAAGAAATTAATCACAAAAATAACGATAAACACCAAGAGAACACATTTCTCCTTGCTGTAGAAAGCCTCTCTTAGGGTACACATACTTAAAAGAAAAATAAATTGGGTGGTTTAGAAATGGGGTGCCAGTCTTAATCTCCTTTTAAGGTACAGCGTGGCTTGGAAATGATGAAGCCCCAGCCCCCTGGCTGCTCTTACCAGTTGATTGTGACAATGATGAAAACATAACTTTATTACCAATCCTCACATTAACAACTTTCACAGGTCTGTAAGGCAAAGGAAAGCCGAAGTAAGATCATAAGCACAGTTGTGGTTTCACTTAGCGACTGCTTTGCTTAATGGACAAGTTGCCAATCCCAATTGTGGTCGCTAAATGAGAAGTACCTGTATGTGATTTAAAATAAATAATTAAGCAGAGGTTGAAACAAATTTGCTTAAAATAACCAAGAACCAGCCAGGGTATTGGCAGCGGTGGTAAGTAAAGTTGGCGGCTGTGACCGTGGGAATGATGCCCTGCTCTTTTTAAATGTGTGTCTTATTGCATCCGCAGAATGCCACCCAGCGGCCCTGTTTAAAATTACCCGTTCCCTTCTGGGGAAAGGAGATCCAGAGACCCATCTACAGGGCCGAGCTGAGGGGTTTTCTGGGCATCTGCAGGATAAAATCTCTCAGATCCGTTCCAAGTTGGACTCTGAGTGTGAGGCAGTGTCTGGGGAGATGCTCGGGGGACTTTCTTACTCTGTTATCTGGGAACGGTTAGAGCCTGTTGAGCCCGAGGAAGTGGACAGGATCCTCCGGACTGTAAACGCTACCACTTATCAACTAGACCCATGCACCTCCTGGCTGGTGAAGGCAGCTCAGGAGGTGACGTGTGGTTGGGTCCAAGCGGTGGTAAACACTTCCTTGAGAGAGGGGGTATTCCCAGCAGCCTTCAAAGAGGCATTGGTGTGCCCCCTCCTCAAGAAACCATCGCTGGACCCTAGCATATTGGACAACTGTCGCCCAGTCTCCCACCTCCCCTTTTTGGGGAAAGTGGTTGAGAAAGTGGTGGCGCTGCAGCTCCAGAGGATCCTGGATGAAATGGATTATCTAGACCCCTTTCAGTCAGGTTTCAGGCCCGGTTATGGGATGGAAATGGCATTGGTCACACTTATGGATGATCGTTGGTGGGAGCAGGATGGAGGCAGTGCATCCATCCTCGCTCTCCTTGACCTCTCAGAGGCTTTCGATACCATTGATCATGGTATCCTTTTGGGTCAGCTCAGGGAGCTGGGGGTGGGTGGTGTAGCTCAGGGTGCTGGTTCACCTCCTTCCTCCAGGCCAGTCCCAGTCGGTGGTAATAGGGGAGGAGAGATTGGCCCCACGGCCCCTTCTTTGTGGGGTGCCGCAGGTATCGGTACTCTCCCCTCTCCTTTTTAACATCTACATGAAACCGCTGGGTGAGATCATCCGTCACCATGGGATGAGGTATCATCAGTATGCTGATGATACTCAATTGTATATCTCTATCCCTGGTGAACGAAGTGATGCTGTGACCACCCTTTCTGAGTGCCTGGGGGCTGTGGGGGCCTGGATGGGGAGCAACAGGCTTCGACTGAACCCTAGTAAGACGGAGTGGCTGTGGATTAATGGCACCTCACGTGCCAGGAATTTGTCATCTTTAGTGCTGGATGGGGTTGCACTGCCCCAGACAGACCTGGTGCATAACTTGGGGGTCTTCTTGGACTCACAACTCCTGCTTGAAGAGCAGGTGGCAGTCGTGGCCAGGAGGGACTTTGCTCAACTTCGTGTTGTGTGCCGGTTATGCCCCTTCCTGGACCGAGAGTCCCTTCAAACAGTCACTCACACCCTGGTCACCTCCCAGATAGACTACTGTAATGCGCTCTACAGGGGGCTACCCTTGAAAAGTATCCAGAAGCTTCAGTTGATTCAGAATGCAGCCGTGCGGACAATTTTGGGTGTTCTAAGATTTGCACATGTAACACCTTTGTTGCGTGAGCTGCACTGGGTCCCAGTGTGCTTCCGGGTCCAATTCAAGGTGTTGGTTATTACCTTTAAAGCCCTACATGGCATGGGACCAAGATATCTGAGGGACCGTCTCATCCCTATTACATCGACCCACCCCACCCCAGGGAGGGCATGCTACGGACCCCATCTATAAAAGAATTCCATCTAGCAGGGTCTCGGAAGTGTGCCTTCTCTGCTGTAGCTCCCGCCCTTTGGAACATCCTCCCCACAGAGGTCCGACAGGCCCCTTCGCTCCTGGACTTCTGAAAACGACTAAAGACCTGGTTTTGTCAGCAGGCTTGGAATGGGAGGGGGAATAGTTATACCTGGGGATGGCTAGTGCCCTAAGTGATTTTGAGGGGCGTTCTACGCTCATGGACTGATTAAAATCTCTTGCCACTTAGATTTTACTATAACAGGCATAACAACAAGTCTTGGAAAAAAACCTCACTTTGTTATTGAGAGTATTTTGGCTGAAGTAGGGAGAGCTGAAGCTTCCCTTCCTGCACTGAATGTAGGGAAAATCTACAGTGTGTGGCTTCTGGCACATGTGACATGTGGCATACATGAGGAGGTTTAGAATGGAGCAGTCGGCTGCATTCCGAGATGGTGCCCAGCTTCCTCTCCCATAGGAGTGCACTGAAGGATTTTTTTTCTGGATTCTGCCCCAGCTGGCAGCATGCTGGCTGGGGAATTCTGGGAGTTGAAGCCCACAGATCTTAAAGTTGCTGAGATTGAGAAACACTGATTTAGACCATAACTTTGCCTCTTTCTCTCTGTCTTTATATTTTCTGCATCAATTCGATTCTGTTAAACTTGACAGCAACTGTCACTCTGGGCCCTCCCAGAACCCCTAGAGTCTGATCCCTGCTAAAGTTGTATAGCTATTCTAGTTTCAGCAGACTGATGCTTTGAAACCCCAGGATTACACTGCCATGGAGTTTAGGGGATTGATATCTGAAGTTTAGATTGTACTGTTCGAGGCTCTTAATCTTTAGAAGCATAAATGAAACATATAATGCATTAGATCAGGGTTCCTCAACCTTGGCAACTCTAAGCTGTGTGGACTTCAACTCCCAGAATTCCCCAGCCAGCAAATTTCTGGGAATTAAAATCCTCACAGCTTAGAGTTGCCGAGGTTGAGGAACCCTGCATTAGATGATTTATCTAGTTAATCCAGTAAAAGCAAGCAGTTCTAATGGATAGAGCCATCTCCTACTGAGACAGAATACTTCACATAAAATGACTAACACTAAAGAAATCTTGCCCACTCCAAGAAAGGTGGGAGACAGACAATCCTTTCTATTTAGAAAATAGGAGGTGGAAGGAGTATTAGGTGTCTTTGCCACCTTGAGTTATTTATAAATAAATAATAATAAAATAAATAAATAAAGTAAATAAATAAAAAAGAAGAATTCAGGCTGATGTATTGTGATCCTTCTGTGATGGGTCACTGAGGATAGAAGTAGATGAGGTAGAGAGGGACCAAAACAAAGGCTAAGGTATATTTTAATAGATCTCTATACCCAGGGCCGCAACTGGGGGGGGCAACCGGGGCATGTGCCCCAGGCGCCATGCTGGGGGCGCACCAAAATGAGCACTGTGGGGGCATGGAATCCATGTTTGCCCCGGGTGACACAGACCCTAGTTGCGGCCCTGTCTATACCTAACTTGATATACGAGGGGAAGTCATCAAGAAAATGTCCAAACCATGTCAATTACCTGCAGCAAAACATTCTAAGTTTGAATAATGAGAATCACAGAACTACAATTCCTTGGCCAATGATATTAATTTCGTTGGGTTGTTGTGAGTGGTGGAAATGTTATTTTAAATTACAAATCCATTGAGTAATTAAACATAAATTAAAATTAAGCACTTAGTAATTCTTTTCCTGTGCTTGGGTATCTGAGACTTTGGATTCTTGATAACAAAATTAATCATAATTATAATGAGCCAGCATCATTAACTCTATATTATAGTCTTTTGGGAACTAAGAATCAAATTCAACAAAGCAGTGCTTATTTATACATTATTCTAGAGGGTGCAAAAAATTTATGAGGCTTAACTTTCCTGTTCTAGTTTTCTGATCAGAAATGAAATAGAGTCAGTAAGTGAATAAGATTTGAACCACGTTTTGGGATTTAATCTCAATTTGATTTTAACAACAGCATTACATCTAAGGATGTCCTATAAGCCTGAAATTATGTTAGTGTTAAAAGGTTTTCATGGATTAAGGGCATAATTTGAAAATAAGGCACACATGCCAAGAATTTAATAGCACCTAGGTCAGGGTTCTACAAAGTGGTCAATATCAACCCCCAAGGTTGATGGGACTATCCATCGTTGTTGTTGCTGCTGCTGCTGGTATTATTATTCATAGCACTATTAGTTAAAGTAGTATTTATTAAATTATTTTCATATAATAAATGTTTGGGAGTCAGTGAACAATCTTTCATGAAGGAGTTGATGAGCTGAAGAGTTTTGGGACCCCTAACATAGGTAATAGAGGGAGAAAATGTAGAAGCAGTGAAAGACTTCGTATTTCTAGGTGTGAAGATTACTGCAGATGCTGACTGCAGTCAGGAAATCAGAAGACGCTTAATCCTTGGGAGAAGAGCAATGACAAATCTCGATAAAATCGTTAAGAGCAGAGATATCACACTGACAACAAAGGTCCACATAGTTAAAGCAATGGTGTTCCCTGTAGTAACATATGGCTGCGAGAGCTGGAGCATAAGGAAGGCTGAGAGAAGGAAGATCGATGCTTTGGAACTGTGGTGTTGGAGGAAAATTCTGAGAGTGCCTTGGACTGCCAGAAGATCCAACCAGTCCATCCTCCAGGAAATAAAGCCAGACTGCTCACTTGAGGGAATGATATTAAAGGCAAAACTGAAATACTTTGGCCACATAATGAGAAGACAGGACACCCTGGAGAAGATGCTGATGCTAGGGAGAGTGGAAGGCAAAAGGAAGAGGGGCCGACCAAGGGCAAGATGGATGGATGATATTCTAGAGGTGATGGACTCGTTCCTGGGGGAGCTGGGGGTGTTGACGACTGACAGGAAGCTCTGGCGTGGGCTGGTCCATGAAGTCACGAAGAGTCGGAAGCGACTGAACGAATAAACAACAATGTAGGTAAATCATCAGTGAAAAAAGCAAGACATACATATGGATACCATTTATTCCGAATGTAATTCAAATAGGCGGCAAAGGGTAAGCATAAGGATCTAGGAATCATATGTGATTTTGGCATGATTTAACAGGTCCTTGTCGATATAACTGATCAATTCAATTTCTCTTATTCTTAGTCAAACAGTGCAAGACTGAAAGTGCCACCAAGCAAGACTGTTTGAAAAAGGTGCACTAGATTCATCTAAATTAATTGGGGAGGGGGGCTCAGCATTGTAGCCTGAATTCAGCTAATTAAAAACTTAACCTGTGATTATACTGTCAGACAAAGATTTTCTCAACTGATGTGCACTGAAAGCATTTATTTATTTGTTGGATTTTCCTCTAGTTGCTAACAGTAGAATATCTAGGTTCTAGATTTCTTACTGATTCATCTTTGTATTTGACATTACTTCAGAACATCAGAAGAACCTAATAGACATATCATGTGGAAGAAAAATGAATTACTCTAAGCTTTTGCCAAAGAAAGACTGGATGAATGGAAGACCTGTGGGAATGCAGTAGCTTAGAAATCCCAGTAAATAAACAAATCCCTCCCACATTTTCAGAGAGCTCTTCACCAGAAGAATCAACTTTCCCAGCTTGGAAACACCTATGGAAAATTTATTAGACGTTAAGCAAAAATCCTTTGTTTCTTATCCTACATAATCCCAGTGAACAGAATTTTGTGTTTCAGCAATGGTACAATTCAAAAGGATGGCTTACATAGGTTCTAGATGGAATATGCTGGAAACAAGCCACAGAAATTACCTATTGTAACTCCACCTTTGAAACATGGATGTGAATAATTATTTTTCTACCAAAGTATGGACCTAAGAATACTAACTGATCAGGGCAACTTGGTGGTCCCCATATTTGGTTTTCTTGTGATACAGCAACCTGGATATCTAAGGATTTGGTTACTAGTGTTCACAAAGTGGAGATACTGCCAAAGGCCTTTTCAGACCAGAACCCAGTGACTTCAGCATTTAAAAAGAAAATCATTTCCTTCAGCTGGAGGTTAAATGAAACATTGTCGCAGAAAGAAACAGTAATGGAAGATTGCAAAAAGAAGTTGAAAGAAAAACAAGCTGCATTGATCTTTCTAGATGCAGAAATGTCCTTTGACAATTTGAATTGGACTTTCTTGTTTAAAATTTTGAAAGAAATGGACTTTGGTGAGAATTTTATTAAATGGGTAAAATCGATTTATACCTCACAAAAGGCACAGAAATTGTAAATGGAGAATTAAGAAAGCATTGTGAGATACAGAAAGGGACAAGACAAGGATGTCCCCTGTCACCATTGTTATTCATATTAGCTTTGGATGTATTGAATAGAGACATAAGATGAGAGAATTGCTAGAGTAAGGATTAAAAGGGAAATATATGATGATTTTTTGATACTTATGAAAGGATTTTGGTGCATCAGCTGGTTTTAATATTAACAACCAAAAGATGAAGATGTTAGCAAACAATATGAAAATAGAAAACCAAATGAAACTGGGAAAAAAACTGTTTTAAGATTGAGAAAAAAGTAAAATACTTGGGTATTAATATGACTAATATGAATTGCATGTTATTTCAGAACAGTTATGTTAAGACATGGAATTAAATTAAGAAGGACATGGTAAAATGGGAGAAACTACAGTGTCAATCTCTGTTATAAAAATGGATGTACTGCCTAGAATTATGTTTTCGTTTCTAACAATACCGTTTTTGACAACCAATGTACCATTTAAGCAATGGCAAAAACATCTATCTAGGTTTGTATGGCAAAGGAAAAAGCCAAGGCTTAAACATAAATTCTCCAAAATGCAAAGGAATGAGCTGGATTGGGATTGCCTGATTTAAAACTGTATTTTGCAGCCAGCTGTTTGATTTGGATGAAAGAGTGGGTGCTGCCAAGAAATAAAATAATTTTAGAATTAGAAGTTAATATAACTCTTAAGAGCCTCCTGTAGAGTCAGTATAAGGAAACAGTATTGTGTGTCCAGCCTAGTCCTGCTGTGCCTTGAGACTATGTCAAAGCAGCCCTTGGAAATGCTTTCATATTTTCCCTGATTTTCCTATGTTCGTACAACTGATTGTTCATTGCCAGCCTGGATAGATCTTTGGTCTCATCCAGCAAGGTTCTTTGTATATACAATCTATTAGCTGAACTGCTGTTGATTCCATTTGGGAATTTTTATTCCCTCTCTGTCAGCATCTTCTTACTTCACAGGAACATGAAGGCAATAGTCTGTGAAGATAATATCTAACAATACTATGACTTTTATTTATTTATTTGTCATATTTTTTACCGCCCATCTCATAACGACGACTCTGGGCGGTTTACAACAGTTAAAATTAGAGAATAACATATTATTAAAATAAAACAATATACATATACATATAAATAGATATAAATCTATACGTGAAAAAATATAAAATAGAAAATTTAAGATGGCGAGTAAGAATGTTAGTATTGGCCCCCTCACGGTCCAACCACCCAGAAGCCTGGCTCTCCCCCGTCCAGCCCCAAGCACTTTTGCCATACTTTTTTTGAAAGGGTTTTTGGATAGCAGTATATGTAATTTCAGTCTCCATGCATCTGCTGGTGACTCAGAGGAAATACTATTTCTGTTGCTGAGAAATACAAAAACTCTTCCATAGATGCCATGGGCTCACTTGGTTAAATATCTATTTGAAATCATCTATACATATATTAACAAGTGACAAATTCAGTTTAATACTATTTATTCTCTAAATTTGAATAATTCATAGAAGTGTATCTATAATGGTAATCATGACATGGAAAAGAGAGCCTCAGTCCACATAAATTATTCTAAGACATTCATTATTTATATGACTCTTTACAGCTATGCCACAATTAGCATGGAAAATCTGTATATGAATTAATATTTACATTAGGATTTCATGAATTCAAATGCATATTTCCAGGTGGTTTAATCTTCTCTCTATTTGATATGATACTTTCTCTTTTGATATTTTAAAAATAACTCTGAGTCATTAGATGAATTCTACTGGAGTAGAAATGGCAAATTTCTCTGACTCTTGTGGAATGATATATTTCTCAGCACACAATTATAATTTGTTTTCTGTGCAGCAACAGCATACAAAGCAATGTTGTAAGTTACAAACCTCTCTGTTCTGCTGACAAGAAGTAGTAGTAGTACAGTATCTCAAATCATTGCTGAAAGCCTTCCTAGCAAGGGTTCAGGTCTGATTTTTCCCCCCTCGTAGAGCAGCATACAAAGATAGAATGATAGTAACAACAAACAGAGTTTTCCATGATCCCAAGCAAATTGTCTGATAATATTTTCCTTTTTCTATATATACTTTTATTAAAAGTTTTTAAAAAAGATTAAAACTAATACATACTAATAAGAAAGAAGAAAGAAAAAAGAAAAAGAAAGAAATCAAAGAGAAAGCTTAAAGTTCCTCTGTTGAGAGAGATGGGCAGTGACGAAATTTGAAATATAAAAATAAATAAATAAAAGTGCAAGAAAGGAAAAAAAGGTGATAGAAAAATAGAAAAGAAAGAAAAAGATACAAAGAAGTGGCTTCTGATCTTCTTTACAGCAGTTATAAGTGAAATTATAAATTTACCTCATTCTCTAAAATTGCATCATGTCTCTCTTCTTTCTATAATCTATCCTGTCTAATCATTAATACCATAAATCCTAAATTCATTTTTTTCTGTTTTCCCCAAAAAGTCCATAAGGGGTTTCCAGTCAGCAGTAAATGTAGATATTGCCTTTTCTCTAACCAAAGAAGTTAATTTGGCCATCTCAGTGAGTTCCATCATCTTCAGCAACCATTCCTCCATGGTGGGTAATGCCGAGTCTTCCCATCTTTGTGCATACAATAATCTCTGTGCAGGTATCATATACCAAAAAAAAAAAAAGTTCCATGACTTTTTTCCAACTGTTTGTCCATCAGTCCCAAAAGAAAGACCTGTGGTCTCAATTGTATTTTAATATTTAAAATCCTCTGAATCAGTGTGTGTATTTGAATTCAACATTTTCTAGCTTTTTTACATGTCCACCAAGCATGATAAAATATCCCTTCTTATTGTTCACATTTCCAATATGTATTTGAAGTGCTTTTATACATTCTAGACAATTTCTCTGGTGACACATACCAACATTACATCATTCCGTAAAAGTTCTCTTTAAGATTATAACATAGTGTAAATTCCAATACTTTCAGCCACATATTTTCCCATTGTTCCATCTGTATGTTATAACCAAAAAATGTTAGCCCACTTTATCGTACATTCTTTCACTTGTTCTGTTTCAAATGTCAATAGAAGTTTATACATTTTAGCAGTTACATATTCAGCTTTTCTACAAAATTCCATTTCAGACTCAGTCTTACAGTGTTCAAAACCATAAACTCTTCTGTTTGTCTGACAATATTTTCCCAAACTGTCCTTCCCAATAAGGCTGTGGCATCCACTAAAAGTGCATAGCTATAAAGGCAATTGTCTGAGAACAGGATATAAATCACAAAACTACAGTTGGTGCACATTTTAATTCTAGAAGTATTTCTATAAATAGTATATCTGAAAAAAAGTACAGATTGACCTCTCTCTCTCTCTCTCTTCATATTCTGTTTTTATCCTACCTTTTCTTGAAGGAGCTCAAAGAGCCATGTGTTCGCCCTATTTCTATGAAACCCTTTATTGAGTCAGTGGGAGGGGGATTAATGTGTTTTGGGAATATAAAAAAACGGTGCAACAGACCCAATCAACTAATCCCAAGGAATCAATGCTAAATTCCAATTGCTTAGTCAATTGCCCTGTTACCTCTGAAAAAAGAGCTGTTTGGAGAAGCTCCTCTTATGCAGCTCACTGGCCATGCCTGGAAGCAGAGAAAACCCTTTTCAAACCATGGTTGATTGCAAGAGCCCAGCAACAGCTACTGTTAACTGCCTGGCAGAGAGGAACAGGGTTAGTCATGTCATGAAGCCTTGCAGCAGTCTTCTGACACACTTTTCTGGCTCAGTGTTATTGTGATTTGCATTGCCAGAACCAGAGGCAAGAAAATTTGACTAGGTTAATAGCTGAGTGGGGTTAGCATGTTGTGTGAATAGAGCCACTGCCAAGTTCATGAGGTGGGTTAGAATGAGTAGTCCAAGATCATCCAGTGTCAGTGTCATACTTACTTCAGAAGAATCCTCAGAGAAGTTGAAAGTGGATCAGGGCAGGACAAACTGGTAAATTCACCACTAGAGATAGGGATGAAGCCAGACCAAACAATGCCCATGAAAAGTAGATGAAGGCTAACAACAAATTCCTTGACTTTTCCTGTCCTCTTCCCCTAGGTTCTAGAGAACACCGATGAATGAAGGGATAAAGGACAAGAAATAGTAAGCATCTGAAACAGAGGGCTTATACTATGGAGAACTTACCTACTGTCTGAAGAGATTAGCAACATCTCGGTCTCTGGAAAGATGTCCCTGTATATTTTTGCATTTAAATCTACATGTCATAGCTTCTCACTGTTGCTAATAACTGCCATCTCTCTTGCTCAGTTGCATATAACTGTGCTGAACTGATTGACTGGACCTGTTTGTTATGATCTTAAACTATTTACTGGATCTTTTGTGTTTAATTCTATGGCATGATGGATTATTTTTCTGGTTTTCTTAACTTTTGATCTGGTTTTGCTTAATGACTATTCTGATCTTCCCCAGTTTTCCAACTTGTAAATGATTCCTTGCTGATTCCAGCCATGAGGCAAGGCACCCAAGGAGATTCCAGCCATGACCCAAGGAGCTTCACAGTTGCTTAGGAGTCTGAACCTAGGTCTTCCCAGTCATTGTTTTGATATCCTAACTCTCTAGATGTGTAGACTTAATTTGCAGATTGTGAAAAATGGCCATGCTGGCTGTAGAATTGAAGTCGCCATAGCTGGAGGGTGCCCAGACTGGGGAAGCCTATCCTAACTATTACTTTATTTATTTATTTATTAAATTTATATAGCTGCCCACCTTACAAGAAGTGACTCTGGGTGGCGTACAACAAAGTACTGATGGTACTTCATGTTCTTTATTAATTTCCTACAACGCTGTCTCGTTTTTTAATTAATGCATCCAGAGACAGCCCACATTCTGTCATGATGGATTCACATTTTTGTGCTCAATCATTAAAATCAATAGCAATTAAAAATGCTTCATCCGGTTGGATGAACAATACAATTGCAGAAACATATAGGTTTCCTTTAATGCATGTATCTGTGCTTGGTTTAGAGATGTGGGACAAATTTGTTTAGCTTGCATTTTAATGGGAACTAATATTTTACATGTCACAAACCACTACACAAACTAGATGCAGTTGAATCTTAGATTTACATGTTTCTGAATGATGTGATGTAGCTCCCAAATAATAATATTTTTTTAAAAAAACATACAAATATATTAAGAAAAAGTGGACCTGAAAGGTCAAACAGTAAGACAAGGTCAAAAATCTTTCCAAGAGGTAGTTGTTACAAAAAACTAAAAATAATGTTAAAAATACCAGAAACTTCACTAGGTTTCAAAATTTCATGCTAGCTTTTAAAATCCTCCTCCTCCTCCTCCTCCTATGCAGGGCTGCAGCTAGGGTCTGTGTCACCTGGGGCAATCATGGATTCCGCACCCATTTTGCCCCCCCCCAGCGCTCACTTTGGCGCCCCCCCAGCGTGGTGCCCGGGGCACATGCCCTGCTTGCCACCCCCTAGCTGTGGCCCTGCTCTTATGAAAAATAGAAGACATGAACTCTGCGTTGAGAAACTGGATAAAGCTGACCTTGATTGATTTGTCCACCCCTATCCTGGAAGGGGAATTACATGAACCAATGGGTGCAACATTCCCAGTTCCCTGGTCTTATCTAACAGAGCCTTTTCCCATCAAAGATACCAAATTCAGTGCCACTAATCTTCAGTTTAAAAGATCAAATAGCACTGAATCTAAAACTGGTAAAAATGGTTTATTGAAAATTTTCACCAAAGTTTGGATGGAAAAATTGAATGGACAATTTCTCCTTCTTCTCCTCCTTCTTTGAGGAGAGGGAGAAATTCTCTAACAATTTCTGAAGTCCAGGATTCTTCCTTCGTAGTAGCAGTAGCACTGCTATTGGAAAAAGCCCAGCAGGAGGAGTCTCGATGGCATCTCTGTGCTTTGGATTTAGCTGAAATATGGGGATCCTAGAGACATAATGGTCAAATTTAGAAAAGGTTTTCACAGTCTCTTCATTAAATAAGTGCAGGAGCACTATAGCCCACCTAGAGAAAAAAACTTACATAATTTCTCTTTCATTAAACTGAATGAGAACTGGTAGAAAAAAATGCAGAATAATTTGGGTGTCTGGAACTAATAAATAATTTACTGAATATCAGGAGAGTTACTGCCATGTAAAGTAGACCAGGCAGCCTTCCTCCAATGGATCAGATCCCAGTCTATCCTTACTTGTCCAACAATGAGCTGTATTTCAACTCCCTTTAAGGGGCTTAGAGCTATCACTACTACAGTCATAGCTTGTGAGACATCTTTAATAAGGCTGTGTGGGTTAAGGAAGACATCAGAAATCAGATAATAATTGTGGGTCCTAGAAGGGTTATTAGACAAATTATAAACCAAACTGTCTAAGAGCATCCATTTAAAAATAAGCTCTATTTACAACAGTGTATATGGATTTTTCAAAGAACAAATCATACTGAAATTATCTTTCTTGTCAGAATAGTAATTAAATTGGCAAGAGTGAAATAAAACATGTTCATTTAATTAGCATATTGCATCAATGTTCTGCCTGTCATTCTTAGAAATGATTTGGCAGTTGATGCAAAAGAAGGGGGACTTGTCAAGATGCCTCTACCCCCTGTAGACTCCATTCCATTCCATTCCATTCCATTCCATTCCACTCTAGTCCATGTATTTGTTTATTGAGACTGCTTTGACCAAAACTGACTGTAGGTAGATCTGCACTTGTAACTTGATCCAGTCTACTGCCTGTCCAGGCTTCCTCTAGTGCAAGAATGGCTGATCTCATCCTCCTCACACTCCCAGCTATTGCAAAGGCCTCCCACACACCCATGTTTTCCTGCTTTGATTTAAAACTTCTGCTTTCCAACTTGAACTGTCTTAAGCACTGCAGAGCAGATCGTCTCCAGCACTTTATTCCATTCTAGTCACAGCCCCAGTAACAATTGGCTGCACTGGTGGTATACCCCCTCCCTTCCAGTAGCTAATCTCTGCCCCCAGCAGTCATTCTGCTGGTGGCTGTAGTCTCTGATGGTTGAGATTTACTGCTGTTCTAGAATCTTGCAACTGATCCAACAATGCCCCATTAAGTAAATGAACAATCCCCAAACCTAGAAGCTCAAGCTTCATTCAACCAGCACATTTCCCAGTGGCAACTGCTTCAATTTCTGCCCAGGCTGCCCAGCATTCCTTTCTTACCCCTGCCCACAATACTGCAAATTTTCCATTTTTGGTTAAAAACATTTTAAATTTGGAACTAGGAATGTTGCTGCTATGAAGCTGAAATATCTGTTCTTCCTTCCTACAAAGCATCCATGGTCTTATAGAGGAACTAGGAATGAAGAAGAACCTATTTCTTGGATTATGGAGCATCAGAACTAGGATGCTAAGGGAGAAAAAGAAAGTGTAAAGAAACAAAGCAGATAATGTGGAAAGGGGGTGGTGGTGAAGGCATCCATGGGTGCACACAACTGGGAAAGCAAAGGAAAGGCACAGGGTCTAGTGAGGAGAAAACACTCCCCAGAGGGAAAAGGCAGGTCCTAGTTTGCCTTCCCTGAATGGATGGGAAGGGCAAGAAGGAGGGGATCGACCAATCAGGTCTTGTGGTGGCCATAGTCCAGATGGAGCACCAGCCTGTCCCAGTTGCCAGTCTGCCGAACTGGAGTTCCTAGAGTTGGCTTAAGAGCAGTGTGGGAGAGAGGCCACTTAAGCTGCAGCACAAAAACCTCTGAGTGGCTCCCAGCTGGACTTGTTAACACAAACATCTCTGTGAGAAATGCTGTCACTGTGTGCACTGAGCTCCGTTTAAATCTGACAAAAGACAGTTGATAATTAGTAAGATTTTGAATAGGCATTTATATTGTTTTGCTCATTAGGCATGGAAAAAAAAACTAAAGATCTGTCTATCTCCATCTATCTATCTATCTATCTATCTATCTATCTATCTATCTATCTATCTATCTATCTATCAATCTATCGGTAGTCTTCACTTAACAACGGTAATTGAACCCGGAATTTCCATCGCTAAGCCATGTGGTTGTAAAGTGAGATGGCATTGCTTAGTGATGGCAATCCTAGCAATTCCCCTTGCCACTGTTAAGTGAATTTTACCCACCATTAGCCTGAGCACCCACCCCAATCCAAGCCATTCCAGGCTTGGTTCCTCCAGCCCCAAACACTGCCTTCAATTCCCCCCTGCCTACCTCCCCCCCGCCTACCTCCCCCCATCTCTGCCCTTTTGGAAGCCATGCAACCTGCCTTGCGGAGCAGGAAGCCCACCCACATGACGAGTCACTGGGAAGATAGCGGAAGTTGAGAAGACAGTGTTCTGAAGGGAGCCATGTGGAAGAAGCAATGTTCACTGGAGAAGCTGGGTCTGAAGAGGACTCACAAAGGCAGCCAGCCACTTCTGCTGGGAGAAAAAGGCAAAGGTAGGTGCGGGACCTGGGAGAGGAGGCAGCTGGGTGAAGGAATGCAGGCTGGGGAGGGTGGAGCTTGCTATTGGCAGCCTTGTGCTCGTGCAGGGGGGGCTTCCCATCCCCCAAGGCAGCTTGCAGGGCTTCCAAAAGGGTGGGGGGGATAGGTAGCTGGGGGGAATTGAAGCACCCCCACAGTTGTAAATGTGGGCAGGCTGCCAAGCACCCAAATGTTGATCATGTGACTATGGGGGTGCTGCAACAGTCATAATTTTGGGCACAGGTCATGAGGCCATTTTTTCAGTGCCGTCGTAATTTCGAATGGTCACTGAACAAATGGTCGTTAAGGGAAGACTACCTCTATCTATCTATCTATCTATCTAATCTCATGTCTCATCTAACTACAGTATCAATCTACATTACTCTACTGGAACTAGATCTGAAAAGGAGGCAGGGAGATAATCTTGCTCCCTGTAGACAATGCTAGAATGATAATATTATGAATCTCAAACTATTACTTTGTATATGAATAAACAAACCTGTTTATTGCAAAAACTGCATTAACTTTCGGCAAACTCTTTCTAAGGAATTTGAATCCTGGGTGACTGCTACAAGCGCTAACCTTTTCACCATTTTACGCAGCTGTGCTAAGTGATGTTCCCATGATTTGTCCTCTCTCTATTTTAGTAGCCTCTGTCTGAAGTTGTGGATTTCAGCCATTAGGTGACTAAGCTATACTGTAATTTCCATGAAAATAACTGATATGGAGACTCAGAAGGAAGGAAGCCAGCTTCCCTAGGAGGAAAATGTAAGAGGTAGTGCTTTATTCTAATCAAGTGCAATATTGTTAACAGTGCATGTTCTGATGTAGTCTTAGTAAACCTGATTGGACTTGCTCATTACTTACAGCTATTGAAATATATATTTATTAGATGTACTTGAACATGTATGAGAACTACCAGAACATCAGACTACTACTAAACAGCAGCAAAGGGTTTGGGGTTTTGTACCTCTTTACTGCCAACCAGTGGTCATCCCGATTTTTGCAGCCCACAACTGTTAACTCTATCATATTCAGAGAGAGAGAGAGAGAGAGACAGAGCATTCTTTCCATCCATCCGTCCATCCATCCATCCATCCATCCATATTTGCAATAGAGATTTGGGCTGAACATTTATTTTTTGCAATGTTGGGGATTGTTGCCAGAATTACATTAGCATGAAATTTAATAATGTGATTTTTTTTTTTTTTAAAGGAAGACTTTTAGATTGTAAATTGTAGGTGAGGACTATTATAAAAAGGGGATTCGATCTATTATGTTTATTTGTCCTGTCCCCATTCGGTGGATGAACTCCAAATATATCACTTTGGGATTACAGCCAGGAGAACTTCTGAACATGAGCACCATGGCAATTGTTGGTGGAATTAATGCAAGAATGATAGTAATTTTTATGTGGCCACAGTTTTGGAAAGTGCATTTGTCCACCAATGTAAGTTTCATAATGTTTTTTTGTGTAATTTTTACTGAAAGTTTTTACATAATTAAAAGATAAACAAGAAAAAATATATAAAAAGAAAGAAGAAGAAGAAAAAAGATGAAAGAAAAGGTGCTAGAAACAATACAGATAAAGAAAGAAAAAGAGAAAAGGAAAAATAAAGTTAAAGAAGCAGCTTTTGATCTTTTTCACAGCAGTTACAAACAACTTTTACATTTTTCCCCCTTTAGAATTACGTTATATAGTCCCCTTCTTCCTATATTCAACACTTTTTAATCAGCAAACCCAGAAATCACCAGTTTATTTTTGTCCATTTTCAGCAAAAACTTCATTAAAGGTTTCCAATATTTTATAAAAGTACTTACTGTTTTGTTCCTAATCAGACAAGTCAGTTTTGCCATTTTGGCAAGTTCTGCCATCTTCACAGTCCACTCCTCCATTGCGGGTACTTCTATATTTTTCCATTTTTGTGCATATAGTAGCCTGGCTGCAGTTACCATATAGAAAACCAGTCATCACCACCAGTCCTTTCTAATTGGGTATCCATAAGTCCTAATAAAAATATTCTGATTTCTTCTGAATATTCATTTCTAAAATTTGTTGCATCATCGTATGTATTTATGTCCAGCACTTTTTCACATGTCCACCATGCATGATAAAATGTCCCTTCATACGTTTCACATTTCCAGCATTAATTAGAATACCTTTATACATCTTAGACAATTTCTGTGGTGACTTATACCAATGGTACAGCATTTTATAAAAATTCTCTTAAATTGTAAGACAATGCAAATTTCAAACCTTTTAACCACATTCTCTCCAATTGATCCACTTGAATGTTGTAACCAAAGTTCGTAGTCCATTTTATCATATTTTTTTTAACCTGTTCTTCATCTGTTTCAAATCTCAACAAAAGTTTATTCGTTTTGGCAATCACATGTTAATGATTTGTACATAATTCATTTTCAAATTCCATTTTATAATGTTCTAGTCCTGGTGCTTTTTTTATCTATAGTAAATATTTCTCTTAATTGTACATATGAAAACCATAAATTTCATAGTGTTAAACCTGACATAGAAGAAGAATTTCTAGCAGCATTGAAGGCAAATACTCTTGCAGAATCCGTCTTAAATTGTTAGGAGAATGGTTGACAATGACAGGGTTAGTCTTCTCTTGTCCTAAGGGAACTTCCTTTCTTTTGCTCATAAGTTTGGGGCCTCTTCAGTTCAGTTCTAGGGAATAGATAATAGATTTGGCAGAAGGGATACGGAATTCAGTTATTTCAAGGAACAGAGCTGGGAGTAAATAAACAAGAACTCATTTGTAGTCAGCCATGGAAAGGAAACATTTTTAAGTCACTGCCGTAAAGTGGCTGCTCATTCACCTTTATTACATCTGAAATGTGCCCAGTGAAGGATGCAGTAGAAAATTTCCACATGAGCAAACTCCACCCAGTCTAAAAGGTTTAGGCCCACCTCTCTAATTTAATGGTTCACCTCACCCAGGAGAGCTTCTGGGGTGATTTTTAATTACTAAGCACAAGTGCATGGAGAAGAACAAGCAATCTGCTCATAGTGCCTCTTCCCAGAGGGATAATTCTCACTGATAGAATATTTAGAGAATTCTAGTCTCTTTATTTAAAATAATGGCACTAAGCAATTATGTTAACATGTGAATAAGAACTTGTGATTGGATTAAAACCTTCCACAAAAGTCTACTGCAGGTTTGGGAAACCTGTCACCTTTCAGGTATTGATGAACTATAATTCCCAGCAGCCACAACTAATGCAGAGGGATTCTGGGAGTTGTAGTTCAGTAACATTTAGAGGGCTACAGATTCTTCACCCTTCATTCACAGCAGCTCATAACAGCATATCTCTGGTCTGTCAGGCCTGGTTAGTACTTGTATGGGAGACCATCAGAGAATCCAGAGCTGTAGACTAGACTAGGAAGTCTAAAAGCATCGTAGAAGGGCAATGGCAAAACACTTCCGTACTGAAGCCAAGCAAACTGCATGGTTATGTTTGTTTACTCATCTGGAATTGAGCTCAGAGTGAGGGTGTCTTTAAAGTACTGTATATTTGATAGTACATCAGATTAGACAACTACCTACAGTGGTAACACCTTTATTCAGTCCACCAACATTTTATAATAGTTGTAAACTTTTGATTTTGTCAAACTTTTCTCAGGTAATAAGGTTAAAATCTAGGGGTAAAGAAGAGGTTGAAAACTATTGCTGTTGTTTTGAGGCAGCCCCAAACTGGTTGCATTTTACAAAGTAAAGAGAAAGGACCTCAGGGAATACATTTTGGATGTTATCTGGAAAAGGTGTAGGCTGTGAAGCTGATCTAAAGCAAACGCCCTTGCTACAGATACTAGGAGGAAGACACACAAGTGTTTTATTTTTAACACACCCTGGTAAGTATTTTAAAAGTAAATTTAAGAAAGACATTACAAACAATTTTGTAACCCTTATATTGGACTACCTACTACATTGTACAGTCTGCGTGTTCCCACCATTCTAGTAGATAAGGCACATTTCCTTATAAGTTAAAATTGGAGGTATAATTTGGTTTATTTTCAAAATATAGGACAGTTAGAAAAGCACAAGTCTTAAAATGTGGGGATTTCCAATGAAGCTCAAAGGTGGGAGATTTGGGACAGATCAAAGGAAGCTCTTCTTCATATGGTTCACAGATAACTGAATGTGCTGCCATAAGCTGTGAGTGTGGCTTCCACCTTAGATGTCATACAAGGAGACATGATAAATTAATAGCAAATAAGAGAATAAGGGTAACAATCATGACCAGACTAAATATCAGTGAGACTTGGTGTTGGCCTTTGGGCATCTTAGAGTTTTCCAACTGGCCACTCTGGGAAACAATGTTGGACTTCGACGTGATCCAGCATGGTTCTTCTTCTGTTCTTACGAATTAACCTGCAGAAGAGCCTATTCATCATGTGTTTGCTTAAGCCATTGTTTTGGCTATGCCTTCTGTTTAGAAAAAAACCCAGGATGGTAACTTAAAGTCCCAATGTGGAGTCACCACTTTTACTCTGCCTTTGCATCCAATCATTTTTTGCCTGCAGAGAGATGCAGCAAAAGAATTTGACCCCATTTCAGTTTGATTTGAAGGCACAGTTAGAGCAATGAGATTGCTCTAACTGTGCCTTCAAATTCCATGCTGATAAACATCTTTCTTTGCAGACACTTTCTTATAGTTAATTCATGGCATACTAATGTCCCTTGCAATTTGGCTGGGAACTGGCCATTTTAGGAGATTTTTTAAAAAAAAGCATCAGTCCATTGGCCTCAGAATGGTTTAAAGCAGAGATTACCTTGGAATTTTGAAAAAGTGTTGCAAATACAATGTCACCAAATAGCGGCATCTTAATTTCATCAAGGGTGAGCTCAATCACCCTTTTAAAACAAGACTTCTGTAATAGATAGAGAACAGTCAAGAAATCCTCACAAGTGCCGGGACTTAGCACCGTGGTCACCAAGGCAGTTCAGGGAAGTCCACCATATGGTCAATGTCAGTGGCTCCTTTAGATTTCAGACACTGTTTTGCAGTTTACCTGGACATGCCAGGAACTGAAACTTAGACCCTTTGATGCAAAGCATGTGCTTTACCTGTGGAGTGGACCAAACCCCTAGTATGGCCTTCTCCTTCTCCCTCTCCTCCTCTTTAGCTAGCTATTTGCGCCTAATATTATTTTGTCACATATTCCGCTTGTGCTTACCTTTTCCCTGTTCTTATGTAGGGCAGGGCTACACAATCTTTGGTCCTTAAAAACCTTGGAACCTTAGAAATTGTCCAAATGCCATCAAAGTCTACTTGTTAAAGTAACTGAGTGAGAAAATTATTAAATAAATGGGAAGCAATTGACTTATGTGCATTTAACTTAATTAAATGTGACTTAAATCTAGTTTTTGTCCTGGTCTCTCGCACTTATTTATCCTGTCCATGTCTACTTTTTGGAGTGCAGTCCCCTAGTGTGCTACTCACAGATGAAGTGCTGCCCTCAGCTATGAAAAAGTTGCATGCTCCTGTGGTGGCACACTTACTTTTGCCACCTTGAAACACTCTGTTCCCCTAAGCCCAGACTAACTATTTATTTCTGACTCCTAAAGTGATATTAGAGATGACAAGTGTAAATATTACAAAATAAATATCCATTCATGACCCTTTAGAGCAATGTTTCTCAACCTTGGCAACTTTAATATGTGTGGACTTCAACTCCCAGAATTCCCCAGCCTTGCTTGAAGTTGAAATTGAAGTTGAGTTGAAGGCCACACATCTTAAAGTTGCCAAGGCTGAGAAACACTGCTTTAGAGGCACCACTTCCATTTGCCATGGTTATTGCCAATTCAAACCAGTTGGAGACTCATTAAGGTTGGTGGTTTGATGCATGTCTTCATCATTTAGCAATGGATTATGTTTTTTTTCTAGGAGAACTAATAATAATTTCTGGAGCTAGGAAGTCATAGATAAGCAAAATAAATATTTCTATTAACTGTGTATTAGCAATGTGTCAGGGGCATCTTCTGAGCAAGCTGTTAGTAAAGAGATTTGCTCACACTTAGTACAGTTTCACTTAAAGACAATATCCAGGTTACTCAAAGATACAACTTTTGAGTGATCTCCATATATTCAGGACCATTTTAAGGCAGCATTAAAACATTCAGTAAGTGCCAGTGTGACTTTACAAGCAAGTCTATTCATATTTTAAATGGAAATCTCTACATCTAAAATATAAACAAAAAAAATCTAAGGTTTTAGTTCATGCCATAAAACATATGGACTAAAATTCTCTAGGTGCTTACAATAACAATAATCCTTTCAACCCCTTTGATAGCTGGCAATTTTTTTTCTATACTCCAGAACACCCTATGGAAATAAAACACAGTGAACTGTCTAAATTTGCTGACTGATAACTTGCTTCTATATTCAGTACAGAATCTCTGCCTTTAGTATAAATATGTAGAGAATGCAGTGGTCCAAAGAGAAATTAATATTAAATTATCAGTGAGTCATAGGGTTAAACTTTATACATGCATTCCACTATATAAGATAAATACTGGAAAAAAAAGTAACCAGTGAGCTAGTTAATAGATCATGTTTTCCAAATGTAACCAACTCAGTGTAAGGTGAGCAATATAAAATAGTGAAACTGTGATAAAAGTGTCAGAAATACAAATATTTACTGTACAAGCATAAGTTTTCTTGCTCACATTTGTTTTGGAGTTAGTGTACAGCTGGCCCCAAATTTTCTCCTTCCATTTTTTTCTATCATTCCCATTCATTCTGATAAAAGGGAAGTTACTCTTGAAATTTCTTTCAAAGGTGGAACTTTTGGCTGAGCAAAGCATTTGAAGGGGGAACTTGGCTGGTATGGACAGGGAGGGATCAGCTGGGAGACAGGCATGTGATGATTAGCTCCTCCCTCTGCAGGGGGAAAGTAGTGCCAGCCTTACAGGAGTGTTGGTAGATCTGCCAAAGAAACAAACTTTAGATTCCTTCCTTTTAAAAGAATTTAGGGCAGTTTCAAATCTTCTATTCCTGGCCAAGTAGTTGAAGGAGTGGTGGCAGATCAACTCCAAACACTATGGAGGAAACTGATTTTGTAGATCTGTTTCAGACTGGTTTTTCATCAGACATAGAACAGAAATGGTTGTCCTGAAGGACCATTTGATAAGAGAGCACATAGGGCTCTCTGCTTTTGCTCCTGGTTATCTCAGTTGCTTTTAATATTATTGACCATGGAATGTTTCTTAACCACCTTTAGGAACTAGGGCTTGGGGCCCAGCATTGTTGAGGTTCCATTCTTATAAGTTTCATGAAGTAGTACTGGAGTGTTTTTGCTCTGCTCAGTAGCTGTCAGGCTGTGGTGTTCCACAGGGTTTGAGCTTGTTTACCTTGCTATTTAACATCTGATGAGGCTGTTGGATACAATTGCCAGAGGTGGTGGGGCTGGATGCCATCTTTGTGCTCCCCCCTCCTTCCTTGTTTGACGTGGCAAGCTTGCTCATTCCTATCAGGACTGGATTGTGGGATGAGATTTTTAACAGATTTAAACTGAAACCAGAGAAATTGGAGGTTTTCATAGCCCAAGCAGCTCTCAATCAATTGGAGGAAGATATTCTCACCCTAAGACATTTTCACATTCTCCCTCAATTTGTCCCAGAGTGGCTAGGAGTCCTTGTTACCATCTGCAGAAGATTTAACTACTGCACCCCTTTTTGACAAGAGCAGACCTGGCCACCATTTTCCATGCATTCGTTACCTTCTGATTAGACCAGTGAAATGGACTCTCCCAGGGGATGTTCTTGAAGGAGGCATGGAAACTGCAGTAGGTTCAAAATACAGCAATTAGATTCATCTTGGCATTCTGGTGGGGACATGTAACACCTGTATTGGCTGAGCTCCATTAGCATTCAGCTGTCTTTCGTGCCACATTCAAGGTGCTTGCTATCCCATATAAATCCCTATATGGCTTAGACCTGTTCTACTACAAGGAACAACTTTCTTCAAGTATGGCTACCTGGGAGCTGTGATTTGCAGCCTGTTCTATCTGTTCTCTTGGCCTCTTCTTTATTCTAAGAAAAATCTAAAAATATACTTTTATTGCTTTGCTTTCCCTTCCTGCCTATTTATTGCCCATTTTTATTGCTGATGTTATACAGTTTGTATATTTTACTTGTATTTTTACTTGAATATTCTACTGCTTTTTTATTTATTGTAATATCTTTTTGTTTATTAAAATTTTGACATGTTTAAAATGGTTGTAGATTACACTGTGTGATTTTTATTTGGCTGTGATGTGTATTATTTGTCTGTGGTTAACTGCTATGAGTTGGCCTGTTGATTGAAAGTATTCAGTATATACATGAACAAAATGCATCAATAAATGTAGGTGGGCTGATCTCATGGAGTGGAGTTGATGAGTACCAGGTGTGCCTGAAAGTAAAGGCATAGATTTAATTATAAATGCAAGGGTTAAAATGTTATGTCAGAAAGCAGGACGTATTCAGGAAAGAAGAAATCCAAGGGCTAGTCCTGCACATTTGCAAAACCCTCAATTAGTATTGTTCTTAAGAAGGTTGGATGTTGTTCACAAAAGCAATAACTTCCCTGGCATATAATGTCATTTCTCATCAAAGAAGTTCTGGTTTTTAAATTGATGTAAAATTTTGCAATCCCCCATTGTCAGAGATGAACATAGGTAACAAGTGACACAAGTACAGACTCTGGAAAGCCACATAGCCCAAAGTTAAACTGTCCCATAAATTGCATTTCCAGGCACAGTTGTGAGTCCAGGAGCTGTAGAAGAACAGCACTGTACTAATGAATTGGGATGTGCATTACTCACAAGATTTGATTTGGAAACTGTTCAGGCAATTCAGAAAGCAGCCCAATTCATCTTGGGTGGCTTCAAAGGCTGCCCAATTCAATTTAGGTCTGAATCAGACCCTTTCAGGACACTCCACAAATAGCTATGAAATGTTCACATTTTGACAGAGCTTGATGATAGCTACTGGCATACTAATATGATTTAAATAGATAAAAGTCTGCCAAAATACTGTTGAAGAGATATGGCTGTTTTTGTGCAAGTAGACTTTAAATCTTCCTTCCTTCCTGGCTTCCCTCCTCTCCCCCTCTCTCTCCCCCTTCTTTCCCTCGGCAGAATTATATGGAATTTTCAGTCTGGGTTGCTTATCCTTCCACATTTCAGACAGAGTATAGAGATTTCTGTGTAACAGAAATGTTTACAGATTGTGAAGGAGATGTAAAAAAAAAATCCTTTGGACCTTAGTCTGATTGTTAAATGGAGATTGCGTTGGTTGCCCAATGCAGTGATCTATGCTGGAAGAGAATGAGCCTGTTGATATGTACCTGTATGGGCTATCTGATTTGGAATGCGGAATGTTGTGTTGAATTCCTTCTGCTACTTATTGGATGTCTGATTCAGAAACGGATATTGGAGAATTTTTTGTTTTGCCCTGTCTCATTTGTGTTATAGAGTTCCATGTCTTTTTCAACTAATCCACATGAAGTAGTGGTTTCCTAAATCAACATTTTGGTGCAGAAATGAACTAGATGATGGCCAATAAACTTAGACTCAGTCCCGGCAAGATGGATATGATGGTGATAGATGATTCTTCTGCCTAGCTGAGTGGTTTTCAGCATCCTATGGAAGTGATTGCACTATTCTTAAAAGATCAAAGTCACAGCTATAGGATTCTTTTAGTTCTATCGTTGTCACAGAAGACAGAGATGCTATGGAATACTCAGATAACTGTTTATCTCCTAGGTATACTGATTTATAGTCTTAGGAACACAAAGAGTTCCCTGAAAAATCAGATTTTCTAGTTCAACCCTGCTAAGAGCAGGATGCTTCCATGAAACCCACGTACAGAGCATCCCAGCACTACTTGCTTTCTTTGTTGTCATTTGCTTTCTAGTATTCTCATATTCAGAGGCATATTGTCTCTGAATTTGAAGCTAATGTGGGCAATAGGTAATGGCAGCCATACCTTCCATTACTTGGGAATGAATCCATGTGAACTCTGTGGTAGTTAAATGTGCTAAGTAACAGTGCTGACTATTTTTCATCCATAGTTAATCTTGTTCAAGTCCAAGTAACAATACACTGATATATACAGCATGGATAACCAACCCCACGCGAAAGGAACACAGTAATAGTAGATTTGTGCTCCAGGTTCTGGTGTCTTAAGCGATTTGATACTCTGGCCCACAAGTTCAAAATAGGAGAAATATAGATTACTCTTTGGGATTACTTTTTATAAATGAAGAAACTGACAGGAGGGAAACAAACTGCTTGTAAAAAGTGAAAATTATTGAGTGGGCTACATTTAATACTATCGGGGAGAAACAAAGTGTTTTTTCAGACTAATGGAAATTGCTTCAAAAGTTTGATTGAAAAGCATCATAAACTTCACTGGATTAATAACTACCTTGTCCAGCCTTTTTCTCCCAGAATTGCTCCAGGGATTTGGCTGAAGAGGATGCAGCAGTAACAAGCATCTTTTCTTGAGTGTGCCCATCTTTTAGCCATGAGAGAAGTGCTCACTATAGAAAAAAGTGTCTGTTTTGAGCCATGGATAGAACTATTCTTCATTTCATTCTTCTAATGCCACAGGGCCTTCAGAACATCCTGGAATGATGGATTCTATAAACAACTTACCCATTGAGTGAAATGGTTCCTTTTGCTTTCTCCACTACATATTATGAAGTAATGAATGGGTATTATAGCTTGGCTTGAAACTGGACCTTTCATCTTTAAGCATTCCCTCTTGATCAGCAAACCGGGAAGACCAAAATTGCTCTTCTCTTTGTTACAAGAAGGCAAAAGACAAAAGGGGGAAAATGCTCAAATCTTCTGTTTTGAGACTTTTTCATAGAAATGAAAAGTGTGCTTTCCTTTTGTAGTCTTTAAGCACCATATGAGTTCTTTACATGGGCAAGTTTCTTTTAAAAACAGGTATTTAGTCTAGAGAACAAAGTTTCTTCCTTTTTCCTTTTTGTGAGAAAGCAATAATCAAGATGGACAAGCAATAATCCAGACATATGCATGTTTCAGACACAGAAAGAAAAAAGGAAGAAACTTTGTTCTCTAGACTAAACATATGTTTTTGAAAGAAAAGTGCCCATGTTAGAAAGATACGTACATATGTCTGCATTATTACTTGTCCAGCTTGGTTATTGCTTTTTTTTTTTCCTACTTGGGCTGAAAGTAAATACGAAGCCATCTGCTAAAGCATAGCTGAAGATGAAGACTGTTTACCTGTTACATCTTGAAGACTCATAATAATAAGTTCTATGATCATCCCTTTTTGAAGCAATTATTCTGCACGCCTACACATTCATCTTCTATATCAGCACTCCTTCTGGATGAAAAAAGAGAAGACCCAGCTTGCACATTTTCTTCCCAATATGCAATGCTTCAGTAGATTTCTTACAGCCAGAGGTTTAGGAAAGGTGAAATGAAAACCAAAACAAAACAGATTTGTACATATATCACTACAAAGTAGTAAAAAATAAGTAAAAATGTACTGTTTATTATTCAAGAAGACATTTTGATGTTAAATAATACTTATTTCTTTTCTTTCCCATCTACTTAAAAAAAAAGGAAACGGAAACCACTGGAGACACAAACTGAATTAATATGAACATTGAGTCTCTCTCTCTCTCTCTGCTTGGCATGCAGTTTGGCATGCAGCCCATTGGAATGGCACTACCTGACCTTATAAAATAATCACTTACGATTTGTTAGGTTTAATTTACATCAGAAATAGAAATGAGCCAGGGAATGCCTTGGAAAGACTATTATTTCTTTTAATCACTTCTATTATAAAAGAATCAGAGTGAAACCCCTCAGGAGGGGCTGTTATTATATCTTTACCTCCCTCTGTCCTTTCTTTTTTTCCTTTCCATTGTTCCCAGCTTTGTTGAGATTGTGACAAACTTAATTGCCAGCAAACAGTGGGAAATCCTGATGCCACATCACTCTTTCTTTTAAAAAAAACTCCATAAAAGCATCCTACTCATTAATTTAGGACAAATGAGATGGTGGCCAGATGGTGCCAGTATCAGATAATTGTCAGCAGCCACTGCTCATTTCTCTCTCCCATTGAGTACTCTTTAGAAGAAAATAAAAGGAAATAATACATTTGGGGTGAGATTCTGTTCCCAAAAGCAAGAGGCCAAAATTAACAAGGAAATATCTAGTGACCCTTTCTGGATCAAAAAAGAAAAAGAAATCAAATTCAAGCCAAATTAATCACTGTACTATGTATGTTACAGGATGAAACCAGATTATTTTTATACATTCTTCCAAACCATCAGCATCAACTGAAATTTAACGTGCAACATTATAGTTTGTGATATTGATAAACAATCCAGGATGCCCTGGCTGAAAACATTCAAGGGGTAGGTTATGTAAATCCCTAGAAGAGGTGCCTATACTCTTTGATGTTTCCTCCAAAATTTCCTTTTAAAATTTCTTCACCAGCCTCTTCACACAGTGTGGGAACTGGTGGATTTATTCCCAGTTCTGAGGAAAGAGAGACTTAGGCTAGAAGTTGCATCTATTGATGTAGTTCAAGAAATCTTCCTCCATCAATGCATATATAATAAGCCTATTATGTTATTTTAACAGGAGAGGAAGAGGGGAAATGTAGGTTTTGGAGAGAGAGAAAAGCATCAAGAAAGTCAGTGTAACATAATGACCAGAGTGGTGGTTTAGGAAGACACAGCTCTGAATCTCCACTCACCATAAACAAAGGAGATCAATATATAATTCTTCTGTATGATGTGGATTATTATGTTCCATTGTTATTTTAATAGATTTTAAAATAATCTGCAACAAAAAAATTATGTCTGTTTATTGTTCAAAACTTTCCCAATATAATTAAATTTAAAATATATATGGGTTTTTCATGGAAATTTCTCCAGTATATTGTAGCTTTTCTAATGTGTGTGTTATGTTATGTGCTTCATGGAATCTTTATGGAAAGATCTCAATCCCCAAATATATGCCTTTTCGTGTATGTATGCCATCAGTCAATGTTATTTTGAGGGTTCTCTTTTTTTTGAGGGGGACTGGGTAAATAAAGAATGTTGCTTTGTGTAATTCACTCCTACAATACTTTATGGTCAACTTCCTTTACACTCAAACCTCACTGGACAATTTTGAATCAATCACTAAGGCTAACATGTTTCATAGGGTTGTTATGAACATAATACGAAAAAAGGATAAATGAAATAAAATGGAATACAGAACTAAATGTATTTCTGTTAAGAATAAAGGGCACAATGGACACAACAAATCACAAGTCAGAGAGAAATAGAAAGAAATCACAAGTCAGAAATAATAGCAGAATTATCTAATAGCCCTGGCAAATAAACCATGGATGATAACAGTACAAAAACCCACCAGTTTAGACTGAAATCTCTGCTCTAATATCAATGCCATAATCTTGGAACAGCTTGCCAGTTTTAGTGGCAGATAAAAGAGGTGTAAGATGCGAAATCTGCAACAAGCTCGTTTGACTCTGAGAGAACTATAAGCAGCATTTCATTGGCACAGACGACTAGTCTTGTAATCATTTAGCACCAACCTGTGAGCACTGATGTGCCATTAAGTGCTGATAAGTGTTAAGTGGGTGTTTAAGATTTGAGCAGACAGCTAAAGCAAGGGAGCAATGAAGTTGTGTTGGAATAGAAAATAAGAATTTGTGGCTCAGCTGCTATAAGATTGCTCGATTTGTATAATGTTATGTTTTTCTCAGCTGTAGACTTCTATTGAGGGAGATTATATAGTAGCTTTATTAAACATTACAATTAAAAGGTAAAAACGAATAAAAACTAAAAAGAGAAGAAAAAAAATAGAAAGTGCAGAAAAGAAAAAAATAGAAAAATAGAAAAGAAAGAAAGAAAAAAATAGGAATAAAGAAAAACTCCCTCATAACACAGTAAGGAACTTATTGCTTATTGTGAAGAAGCCCCCCGCCCCCAACTTTATTCCTCTAATTTTTGGATATTTATACCCTCTGGGACAATAGTCAACAAGTTATAGACACCCTCTATGTAATAGCCCTTTATGTGTTTGGAGATGCAGTCACTTTCACCCACCAGCTCATTCTTCCCTTCCCTTCCCTTCTGCTACATATATTTTGTTCTGTCAGTTTCTCCCTATAGGACTTAAGGCTTATTGATGTGAGCAGATTAATCCCAGTAGAAGCATAGCCACTAACCATTTCTCCATGGCAGGAGCACATAAAGTCATGCTATATTTGTCCCCAGCCCACTAGGAAATCAACTTCTACGTTCTGCTATACATAAAAAGTAGCGCTTTCTGACTTGTGCTGGCTTATGCTGTCTGGTTTGCTTGCCACACAACATTTCATTGCAAGCAAACCCCTCCCCTACAACAGGCTACTTGGCACTGTGGCAGGAATGTCCCATCCCTTTGGTCACTGGATTGCCGCCCTCCATGGCCATTTCACCCTGGGTTGCTGGGCTATGGAAACTAACAAGAGTTTTTGCAGTTTCCTCTTAAAACTCAAGTGATAGCAGCAATGGTAAAATTGTGACTCCCTTCACCTTCTCTGTCTCCTTCTGCTCCAAGCTCCCACCCTAATGGTGTTCTGGAAGGCCTTGAAAACCTGACTATATTCCCAGGCCTTGGAGTACAGTGGATGGCCCCCTCAGTTTCAGACTGTTGTGCTGTCTGGTTTGCCATTTGTAATTTATGAGCTGCCCAGAGTCAATTGGAGTTAGGCACCATCAAACAAAGTTCACTCATGAGATGGCAACAGGTGGCTTGCTTGTGGGCTTGCAGGTGAAATTTACAAATTCACAGATGGACTCTTTTTTTAACCAAGGGAAATTGACAGGAGTTGTACCAGCTTCCACTTCTAGCAGAGGTGACCAGAATAATGGAAAACTGGGGTTGTCTTTTTCTTTTGGTCTACCAGTGGACTCATCAGATTGGAAGGTTTCAAATGCAAGAGGGGTACCAATGGAGGGGGGCTCATATAAAGGTCTATTAATGGAAATGCCAGTAAGATTAGTGCTTCCTTCTCCAGAACCAGAGGGATTGTTAAAGAAGCAGGGGATTCAGGGATCCAACCAGAATACCAAGCCAACACCATGGTTCACTAATGACATTTAGGAAGTTGAAGACCTAGCTATTCTCACAGGCCTTGGGGCAGGTTGATAATGGAGCCCCAGTTGGATAGGTTTTTTGTTTATATGTCTGTCTTCAGACTGCTTATGGGTTTTTTCTTTTTCTTTTAAATAATGTTGTTCCTACTTTTTAAATTGTAAGCTGCCAAGAGTCATTAGGAGTCAGCAGACTCTAATTTGAACAAACATACAAATAAATGGAAGAAAGGGGTGAAATCCAAAAAGGGATTTTTAAAGTTGGCTTCATTTCTAGCCCATTTATGCACAGAAATCAAGCAGCTTAAGGCTGCAGTGTGAAAAACCTTTAATTTCCACCCCCTTCAGAATTCTCAGCAGAATTTATCGAAGAGATTTAGACCAATGTATGATACTATTGGCCCATAGGCATGTATAAAATAATTAAAGATGCTGAATGTTCAATTAGCCAACTTGTCCATCGCAAATCTGCCCAGTCAGATATACCAAACATAAAAAACTCCTGTGGTCTGTACAGATGGCCTCATACTAACAGAGATATACTGTCACTGATAGACATTGCCAATGCATTGGTCCTATCCCCAGTGCCTTTATCAGCCTGTTCAATGGATCTTTTTTATATATATAAAGTTGACAACCAATTGAAATCACATAGACATAGACACAGACACAAACACATAATTATGGATGTATCCTAATGAAAAATTACACTCTCCTGCCAAGATAGAGAAACACCAGGTACGTTATGCTGTATTTCCTTTCTTCTGAAATATTTTCAAAATATGATGTAGTCAGAAGAAAGATGAATAGTGCCGCAGAATAACAGCATTAGAACTCTGCAAGTGTGGAGTCAGGGTATGCTATTGTGTCTACAGACAACCCCTTTGGTGAATACCAGGCTGCATACCTTATCTTATTCACTTTTAAAAAAGATTTTGTTAAATTAATAAGAAATAAACAGTAGGATAGTATGCTGCAAAGCAAAATGCCAGCCTCAGCACAATGAATTTCTAAGAAAGCTTCTGTGTTCCTGAAGTATTCTTGCAGTACCAAAATGACTTGGGTGTGGTGGGGGCTGCAACTCAGGGTTTGTTTGGAAAAAATCCTACCTGCCTTGGGGGTGGGGGCAGGTGAACCAAAATATGCTGAGAAGGGGAAAGAGTATCCTGGGCAGCAGCCTCCTCTGTTTGCCTTACATCTGGTGAGTGTCTGCATTGCTCCTGCTCGCCAAGATAGCAATTTTGTGAGCATTTCCATAACTTGCTCTGAATATTCCAGATGTGTTCACTGATCGAAAAGAGGAACTCCTGAAGTGTTATAAAGTGTTATAAAGGTTATTTATTCTTACTTGGAAATGATAGTAACTGCAGTGAACTAAACTTAAATATTTTGGTTGTGGAAAGCTTCAGAGGGACACTTCATTTTGAGAAAGGTTTGATTGGAAAGCCCTTCAAAATAGCACTGCGGATCAAGTTGGAATTTTCCTTTGAAATGCCGGGTTGGAGAGGCTGTTCAGCTTCAATCTGGACACCAAGGGGAGCTTCTGTGCACACAAAGCAACAGGTTGGATCAAGCTGACTCAATCAACTTGACACTTTGGGATGTCAAATTGAAGCACTTCAGGTTTTTGAGTGAAGGTGCTGAATCCCTGTGGCAGTCTGCATAAAGTGAAGGCTCAACGTAGAATGGAGGCCTCTCTACATAGGATCTGTACAAGGCAGAGTAGGACTGCTCCACACAAACCTGGTACTGGGAATGGGTAACTGGAATCCTATCTTCTGGTTAGCCACTACAGAAGAACTGTAGTGAACTGAAGGCTATGTTTAAGAACTTAAATGTGAAATTGGTGTGTATTTTTTCCCCACAAAAATATACAGCTTCTCTTTACACTGGAAAATAGCCAAGGTGAGCCCATATAAAGGCCAATCGAGAGAGTTAGTTTATAAACTGTTCAGGGGAAAATGGATGAAAAAATTAAAGAAGAAAATGAACAAACATATAGGAAAGCTAGTGTTGCTTAAAAGGAACCAGCATGACTTCCACAAAGGTAAGTCTTGATTCACTTTCTTCTAGAATTTCTTGAGTGTGTCAGCAAGTACCGAGCATGGATAACCCAATTAATATTGCACATTTCTTGAACTTTCAAAAACTCTTTGACAAAGCCCTCTATCTATTCTGAGCAAACTCAGTTGCCATGGGGTAAGAAGAGAGGTACTCTCATGGATTGGCAATGAATTAAGAAAGAGGAAATAGAGAATACAAATAAATATATAGAAATAGAAGATGCAAATAAATGCCAAGCGGGATCCCCCAGGGATAAGTGTTTGGAATGGTGCTTTTAAACTTGCATGCAAGTGATGAGGAATCAGGGCAGGGCAGTGAGGTAGCCATAGTTGCTGATGATACCAAAGGTGGCTAAATTGAAAAAGGGAACGTGAAGAGCACCAAAGAGATCTCTCTTAACTGACTGAATAGGCTTCCAAATGGCTATCATAGTTTTGTGCAAACAAATGTAAGGTGATTCATTATGTTGTCACAGTTCTAAGCTTCACCTGTACATTAATACATTAATAGGATATGAGTTGGCAGTGACTTATCAGGGAAGATATCATGGACAGCTCAATGCAAATGTTGTCCCAGTATTTATCTACTGTAAAAAAAGGAAAATTCCATTACTGGAAATATTAAGAAGGGAATTGAAAAATAAAACTACTGTTATAACTATAATTATACTCATCTATAGTGAAACCATAGATTAAATTATACATCAATGTTGATTGATTTATGGCCTTATGAACCATGGGCAGCATGCCTGAAATACTGGTTGCTGGGAAACAACAGTGGAAAGCGGCTACTACCCGTCCATTCAGACTTGCAAAGCTGGTCACTGTGGGACAGAAAATGCTGGACTTCATGTCTCTATGGCCTCATCCTGCAGGGCAGTTCTTATGTTTTTTTATGTTCTCATCTCAAAACTTCCAAGGGAAAAAACCTTTGCATCAACACTACTTTGTCCACTGTGGCTCTTCCATCTCCCCCAAAATGGAAGGCCCTCCTAGAAGTTTCCAACCTGTAGCCAAAGGATTCAGAAAATGTGCACATAAAACATGTAAATAAAGAATTCAGCATGGGGATGTTATGGCAAGTGGTATTGTAGATCTCATTAATGGGATATGTTTTGCAAACTGATTGAACGAGGTGCATGGATAGATTGAACAATTAATGCTGTAAAAATCTCAGAAAACTTTCTGAACTCTTCAATAAAATAGATTGAAAGTTAACAGACCTGTTTGAAAGAAAATATAATATTATTTCATGTATCTTGCTGTAGGATTTTGCAGAGCTTTGGTCCAGCCTCCCTCAGTGGTTCATACTTAACTACTGCTGGGGCAAACTCATAATGGAAGGCATTATATTGAGGACCATAGACACTAAGGGAGATGGCCTTGAAGGAGATATGCAGGAACCATTACCTGCAGGGGCTAAATCATTTTTTAAGTCCAGGACTACAAGATAATGTTTGGAAGCAGGTCAGGCAGATGCTGTCCTGATTCACTGGAGTATATGAAGGGGAAGAGGTTCAGCACAATCAGATTTGCAAGATTCTGTTACTTTAGCCAATCTCAGTAAAAGTCATTTTACCTTCCTGTGGAGTTGATTTCCTGGTGTGGTCTACCTAGTAGAGTTGACAAGGACTTCCTCAAATATGAAACCAGCCCAGGACAAGCACACTATCTTTGAAAGACCTGCTACCTAACATTGTTTGCACTGATTTTCTCCCCAGCATTAATCTTTATACAATTAATAATAGTATATTAGTTTTTAAATAATGAGCAACTAGTGAATAGCAGTTGAAATATAATTTATAGAAGAGCAAATAGGAACTGACCTTCAAATGCCAAATCAAATATTAGAAGTTGAATATCAGAAGCCCAATATTGTCTACAGATAACATGATCCTGGGTGAACTATTAAAAATCAACAATAACACAGAGTCTTACCAATAAAATACTATCAAGCATTAAACAGAAGTCTCATTTATAACTGGATATCAAACACTGGCCTTTGATATTTGGCAGTATTGGATGTTAAATATTTAAAGCACGATATGGACAAGAAAAATGAATTTCTGCTCTAATTTAACAAGCATTTTCTGACTCCTTAAACTCACAACACAATCATATTCATGCTTACTCAAAAGTAAGTGCTATTCATTTCAATGCAACATTTGTCATATCAGCAGATTCCACAGGAACTTGCTGCCTTTGTCAGAACAATGAAAGCAGATTCATGATAGTGTGCCACATGCTCCACTCATTTTGGACATGAGTGTGACATTGTGATGCATGTAGAAAAGCACAGTTTGCATCCCAGTGCTGAGATGTTCCTGATACCAGTCTGACCTTCCCTTGCCCTCCTGTTGACTCACCGATCCTATGAAGTCCAATGATGTTCTATGAAGAAATAACACTCATTGTGCTTAAGAGTGATTACTTCTTCCATGCAAGTATATTGTAGGACCTGATGAACTTTGAGGTGCTTGGTATCTGCTGAAATCTCAGGTATTGTGATGGAATGTGAGGGTGGCCTTGGAAAATAGAGGGAAGAGATGCTAACTAGGGAATGATCAGATGAAAGGAATGGAAGTCCACGGGAGGGTAATGGCCTAAAGAAGAAACTTAGGAACGACCTGCCCTGGCCACTTGAGTGATAAATAGGGAGGGTGGGAAGATTTGTACTTTCAGACTTGCAAGATTTTGTTAATGTAGCCTTACAATAAAATAGAATTCATCTAGTCGTGTTTCCTGTCTGGTTTACCATGTTGCTAATCTCCAGTATATAGGACTGTGGTTTCAAAAAGAGTGTTGTCTAAGTTCAGTATAAAGCTTGTACAAATTGATAACACACTAGTAATTGCTTCCCTTCTCATATAGCTGTCTTTTCATATTCACTCCTCTGTTGTTGACAATTCTGCGATGGCAAAGCACTTATTCCCAAACAGTTCCCTTGTATGTAAGTCACATCTCAATCACGACATGTGTGTTTGACCTATACTGAGGAAGGTTCCAGCTTCAGTATTTATCGTAGAGCCATTAGGAGACAAGGTAAATTGAACCAAATTTACTAGGGAAAAACCCCAGCCCAATATTGTGGATTGTGCCCTCTGTCTTCCAATGAATCTGCATCTGTTACCATTACGTTTTTTACCAGACATCTGTGATCTGAACCCATAAAATGACAGGGCAGTTGCAAATGCAGTCTTTGGCACATGTTACTGCTGTTGTTATCTCAGACTTCCAGCTCCGCAAAGAAAAACCTGAGCAGATGTTGCAGCAGAGTTGTTCAAATCCAACATGTCCTCTAAAATGTCATCATGTTACCAGGAATTAGTTAAATGAGCCATCAGATAGGTGAAGGAACAACACAGATATTAAAAAATATTATGCAAAGAAGGGGGGTCATTTTCCTTGTTTTTAAAACAAAACCACTTTCAACTGATCTCCACGGATTTTATGTGGCTGCAGCTGCTATGCTTTGCCCTCTTTATATGTTTCTTATCCCTATTTATTATTTTTTTGCTGTTTATTTTAATGCTTGTTGTGCAGTATTATTTATCACTACTTTCATATGCTGTCCTGTACTTAGTAAGCACTTAATGTCTGTATGTGACAGACTCTGCTTTGTGATACAGCACCATAGTTTCCCTAAAGCATCTGGTAAATTGACCCTTTGCTGAAAGGTCTGATTGGACAGGATTCATTTTTGGTTCCCAAAAAGCATCTCCCATATAACTAATTTTAGAATATGGCATAACTGGTAAAAATTGAGATATGTATCATTCAGTGGCATAGAAATTAGGATGATAGTTCTGTTGCTAGGTAATTTCCTGATTTGCTGTCTAAACCCGTAACAGTTGAAATATTTTGTTTGACTGGGCAAAGTATTAGTTTCCCCAAACAGGCTGTGTTCACTTATCCTCCCTGCATTGTTTTTTTTCCCCTACATCACCCATTCCTAAAAAGCTTCTTTTAATATCTAGAGGATTGGTTTCATTGGCTTAAAATTGAATTTCTAATTAAACTTACTCACATGCAAGACTGCACTGTGAGGCAGCTATCTCTTGCTCACAAGGCTTTATTAAGTTCTGAATTTAGGGGCTTTGGACAGGAAGTCCAAAGCATCTTTCTTTCAATATATTCTAGATCTGGGCTGTAGGGAGACATTGTTGATGAAAAGGCTAAGGACTCCCCAGCTGTTAGACTAGGACGTGTCAGGAGTTCAACTTCACTAATGGCAGCCTATCATAATTCACTTTTATTGAGGAATACTTGGAAGAGAGGTCTGATAATGAGGCTTAAATTATCTATTATCTTAGTTCATAACACTTAATTTTTCTGGAAGAGGCTGGAGGTGGTTTAGTAAGATCTTACAAGGCTGTATGTCCTATTTGGGATTGGGTCATAAACTTTGTTAGCTTCTAGCAGATTCTGAGAATGTTAGATCTGGGGGACTATGGCAAACAAAGTTACAATTGAGCAAAAGTGGCCTTTCATAATTATCCTGAGGTTTGTAGGTACATAAATTGAGTGGATAATTAATCTGAATTTCCTAATGAGTAGCAGAAAACTCGCCCTATACTTCAATCAGCACAGTGAGAATCAATGTGGTGTGTGGTTAAGAGATTTGACTAGAACTTGGAGACCCAGGTTCAGGTCCATCCTCAGCTATGGAAGCTCACTCAGAGATTTTTGACCAGTTATTCTCTATAGTCCAATTTACCATGCAAGGTTCTTGTAGAGAAAATTGGAAGGAGGACTGTTATGTATGCCTTAAAATGTATGCCTTAAGCTGAAAATTAAAGGAAGGAATATTACGTATGTCTTAAAACCTTAAGCTCCTAGAGGAAAGCTGGGATATAAATCTAAAAACAACACCACCAATAACAAAATCTTTTAAAAAGGCAGAAGTTCCCATTAGCAATGGTAGTACAACCACTACTGAAAAAAATGGGAGCAGTTTCCTCATGATGTCTTCCCTTGGGACTTCATTGAAACATCAGAAGCCAGAGAGACTACAGAGAGCTGGAGACTGTATTGCACAGTGAAAGTTAGGACATCCACATAACCCTTGGCTACCTAATTAAATAAATAAAAGAGCATCATATTCCTCCAGTGAATTTCACATACACTGAAATTCTCTTCTCTCTGAAAGAAAAGTTTACATCAAAGATGCTGTGCTCATACAACATATGCTTAACCAAGTTAAGAAAAAATCTAGCTGATGTATTTGCACAATATGTCAGGTGTGGTTAGTTTCAACCTTTACTGTTGTAGTTTTCTTTAACGTATTGTATAAACCCAGCCTATTTGGTTAGCTTATGGTTTGCTATTTGGGTGAACCCAGGACATAGGTTAATTCAGTTTTTTTTTCTTCCTACCATTTTCCTGCAGGTGCAGGGTCCACTTTTTGGATCAACTGAATGTTGGTCCATTGGTTGCAAGAGGAATTGACTGGCCGGCTTGTCATCCGAGCCTGACATCATGGGCTGAGAGAGAGTGACTGGCCCAAGGTCACTCAGCTGGCTTTCATGCCTAAGGCAGGACTAGAACTCTCAGTCTCCTGGTTTCTAGCCTGGAGCCTTAACTATTAGACCAAACTTGCTCTCTACATAGGTTAAATCAGTATCCAAATAAAAAGCATGAATGCAGCTAGTGAGAATTTCTAAGAAAAATGTAGAAGAATATCTTTGCCCAGCACTCAAAATATATTGATTTATTTAAAACTGAGCAATATTTTAGTGGTCTTCAGAAAGAGATCTTTGACACTCCTACTTCCTGATTAAGCAAACTTGATACTTTTCTTCCTCCCTATTGTCTATGCACCCCTTCTTCACCAAGACTGGGGGGGAAAAGGAATCTTTGTTTTGCCAACAATTCAGTGGGAATGGGAAGGGAAGGATTTCTTAAAGTGCAGGAATGAGCAAATTGAGAAACCTGTTGAACAGGGCATATACAGTATATGATATGGGAATATTCTAAAAGCTTCTTCTCTATTTATTCATGAATGGAGAGATAACAGAAAGAAGAAATTGTGGTTATTCTCTTGCAGAATAGAGCTTCACAGTTGACAGTGGTCAACTTACCAAGAAACACAATGTTCTTGTAATATCATTAATACTTCTGGGTTGAAAATGATTTCCTACTTTCACAAGCGTATCCACCAACCAGAGAAGTGAGAAGGTATTCTGTGACATTTTGGGAGTGGGAATGCAGGTGTGGGTCTCTGTTTCTCTCTGATACTAAATACAGGAAATTACTGTCCCCTCTCCCTACTTGTATTTCAGCCTTCAGGGGAAGTAGCAATAGGTATGCTGGTCTTTCCCTTTTTAGTCACAAGGATGGAGAATGTTCTCCAGTAAAAAGATTCACCCTCTGCAGAAGGAGGGTGATGCAATGGGTCATCCTCTTCTGTGTTCTCCTTGATCATGTTTGATTAAAGCCTAAAAAAGTTTTGTAATTTAACATCCTATGTGTCTATGGGTCTGTGTTTGTGTGTATAGCATATAAGAATAAAGAATTCATACTGCTGCTGCTTTCTCTGGGCAGGTTCCCCAATACTTCCATTTCCAGTTGTTGTAACAGTTCTGTCTTAAACATCTTCAGCATAGAAAAAAATAAAACAACAAAAATGGGCCACATTGCTCATTAACAACAGCTGAGCAACTCAGAAACACAGTAACAAATCTCTCTTAATCCAGTTTTCTCAGTTCACACTTAACCTGAGAAACAATGTTATCTCAGTCCTTTTTTATATGAGAAGCTATATTTTCAAATCTTATTAAGCAGCTTGTCCTCCTTTCTTCTGTTTATATTTATGAGTCTGAGCATATGAAACTTCGAAGAAGCAGAAAAGTACAGGTGTACAAGTGACTGTTAATACACAGAAAGTATTTAAAGTGGAGAAGGGTCGTCTTTTTATGGCCAGCCATTGATTTTTTAAAAATTCAGATTCTGAGACCTAAAGGGGCAAGTCAAGGCACAATTCTTTGGAGGGGACAAGGCAAACTTTTGCTGCTCCCTTTTGAGGATGGTGGGTTCAAGGAGTATTTAAGAGTGAAATAGGTGCAGTAAGTAGAGGTTGAACCCACCTATTTTGATTCTTTTTTTTAAGTGAAAAACTCCCTAGTGTTGCTTGGGTGTAGTGTCTTGCGGCTGGGAGCCTACAATGTATGAGTTTCTCATTCCGATGCAAATTCAGTGGCTTGAATGGTTAAGCACCAATTTAGATTTGTACCTGCATGGTGATAAACATGTATGTATGAATTTCATCCTAAATTACTTGGGGGCCAAGCCTATGATACATCTAGTAAGGATTTTTCAGATTCTCAGAGATAAAATTATGTGTTAATACCATTGCCTTTGCCTTTGAAAAGACATTAACAGCAAGTATCAACTATTTCATACATTTCTGTATTTTTCTCCCTTTAAAACATGTGCATGTCACATCTAGAAATAGATTCATCAGCAAAACAGTATGAAATGGCTCTAAGATGACGCATTTCAATAATGAGAGCTACTTCAAAGCTGGGAGTTTTGATAGAATATGCAGCCTGCATTTCCTGAAGCTTAGAAAACTTTGCCTTCTGACCATAACTGCCTTGGGTTTGTTGCCCTGAAAATGTATCCCCTTTAAAGGTCCAATGGCTGCTGCATTTTACCTTTGGGCTCCAGAGAGGTTTCATCCATCCTTCTGATTTAAGTGTGATGAATTTTTGGAACTAGACCATTAAACATATAACTGCTAGAGCAGGAGGTCTAATTAGTAGACATATATCCAGCAGTGAATAAGTAGCTTTTTCACTCTGTTCTTCTTACGAAGCACACCTCCAGTTTCTTTCTTTCAAAGTATTGAACCCCTCTTCTTAGAAAGCAAAGCTGTTTTCAACTTTAGTGCTTATTCGCACTAAAACAGTAAAATTACTGTTACTGTTCACTTCCACCTCACCAACATGAGCTGTCAGAACTACGTTGAGGCATTCTGCTATGTCAAGATGTTTAGATTATTGAGTATTTTATTATCATAATAATTATGTTGCTCCTTTTTTCTCCCTTCCCACAGTCAGCTCCATTTGGCCCTTAGACCTACCTAATATTTTTATTATTAATCAATAGTTGTGAAATTTACATTCTATAACATCTCAGCTTTTTGGTTGGATACTGTAATGGTTGCCTATTCTGACAGACTCAGTCTCACAAGCAGGTGCTTAAGGAAAACTGGTTTATTGAGAGAATAGTGTGCAGATACAAAGAAAGCTGAGAATGAACAAAAGCACACCAAATACAAACTAAAAACCCCTCGCTTCAAACCCGATCCCGCCCTTGCTCCCACTTAGCAACCACCCCCTCCCAGGTGTTGGCAACCGTCACACACATCGGCCTGAGAAAGTAACCTTGAACACAGGCAATAACCCAAACATACATTCCACAGTTACAGTAAGGAGATTGCAGCCTGGCACGGCTGGAAATCTCCACTCAGCAAACGTGAAACACGGATCAGGAAAGTGACATGCGAAACGTTACGATGTATTCAGTACATTGGAACGAACATGACATACCGCCCCCCTTAAAAAAACTAAACTAAGGAGCAGGCTTGGTAGGGTAGGCAGCATGAAAACGGGTGACCAAAATAGGGGAGTGAACATTGCGGGCAGCAACCCACTCAGGGTGAGGGAAATGTTTCCACTGGACAAGGTATTGCAGGGTAGAACGAAGGCGTTGAGAATCAAGAATCTCCTGGACTTCGAAGTGTTGCTGGCCATCAATCATAATGGGAGCAGGCGGCGATGGCTGTGGGTGCCAGCGATCGGATTGGTGGAAAGGTTTGAGCAAGCTGCAATGAAAAACGGGATGCAAACGCTTAAGATTATGAGGCAAATCTAACTTAAAAGTAACAGGATTAATTTGGGCCACAATAGGGAAGGGACCCATGAACTTGGGTGCCAATTTCTTAGAGGGTTGTGGAGATTTAATAAACTTTGTGGAGAGATACACTTTATCTCCAACTTTGAAAGGTGGTTGAGGTGCGGGTTTGGTGTCAGCATGGCGTTTGTAAGCAGCCTGGGCATTGGCAAGAGCTTGTTGGATTTTAGGCCAGGAATCGCCCAGATGCGCTGCCCAGTCTGCAGGGGACGAAGGAGGAGAGGTTGGTTGAGGCAGTTCGGGAATGGGTACAAAATCCGGTCCAAAGACAGTATGAAACGGCACCTGCCCAGTGCTCTGATGCACTGCATTGTTGTAGGCGACTTCAGCAAAGGGCAGTAGATCGACCCAATTATCTTGCTGATAGTTAACAAAAGCACGCAAATATTGCTCCAGTGTGGAATTAAGCGCTTCTGTAGATCCGTCAGTCTCAGGATGCGACGCAGTGGACAGCGCTTGCTTAGTGCCCACCAATTTCATAAAAGCCCGCCAAAATTGGGAAGTAAATTGTGTGCCTCTGTCAGTCACCAAACGGGAGGGGCTCCCGTGGAGTCTGTACACGTGTACAAAGAAGAGGCGGGCTAGCTGCTGTGCTGAGGGAATGGAAGTGCATGGAATGAAATGGGCTTGTTTTGAGAAAAAGTCTTTGACAACCCAAATTACAGTCTTTCTCTGGCTTGGAGGTAAATCCACGATAAAATCCATAGAGATCTCCTCCCAGGGGTGAGAGGGACTGGCCACTGGTTGGAGCAACCCTTGGGGCTTACCAGCCTTGCGTTTGGAGCCAGCGCACACAGGGCAGGATGCAACATAGTCTTTAACATCACGCCTCAGTGTTGGCCACCAGAATTGGCGTCGCACCAAATGGAGTGTTTTCACAAACCCAAAATGTCCAGCTAGTTTGTCATCATGGGAATGGAGCAAAATGTCTTTGCGCAAAGCATCAGGCACATAGAGATGATCGTGCTTCCAAGCGAAATTGCGGTCAAAAGTAACATTGTGTAAATTTGCTTGCAACAAAGTGTCAGATTTCAATTGGGAAAGAAACTGTTGTTGCAAGTCTGAGGGAATTGGCAAGCGTCCCGGATGGGGTGAAAGTGAAGCGTTGGTTTGCTGTGCGCGAGTCTGGCTGTGAGTCACTGCTGCCAGACTCAATTGCAGCTCCGTCCACAGTGTGCCTACTACATCAGGCACAGTGCTGGAATCTTGGGGTCTGCGGGAAAGTGCATCAGCCAGAAAGTTTTTCTTTCCTGGAATAAATTTTAACTTGAAATCAAAACGGCTGAAGAATTGAGCCCATCTGATTTGCTTTGGGTTGAGCTTACGAGGTGCACTGAGTGCTTCAAGGTTCTTGTGATCAGTCCAAACCTTGAAAGGGTGGGTAGCCCCCTCCAACAAGTGGCGCCAAGTGTCCAAAGCAGCTTTAACAGCAAAAGCCTCTTTCTCCCAAACATGCCACCGCCTTTCTGTTTCAGAGAATTTGTGGGATAGGTAAGCACAAGGCTTCAAGCATCCCAACTCATCTGCTTGTAGCAGTAGCGCTCCAATGGAGAAATCAGAGGCATCCACTTGCACCACAAATGGTTTGTTAGGATCGGGATGCTGTAGAATAGGTTCAGCCGTGAATAGCTGTTTGAGCTTCTCAAAGGCCACCTGGCATGCGGACGTCCATTTTAGCAACGCCCCCGGATTCTTTGACCTCCGTGTGTCCCCCTGCCCTTTTGTTTTGAGTAATTCAGTGAGGGGTAATGCTATCTCCGCGAACCCCTGGATGAACTGCCGATAGTAGTTTGCGAATCCGAGGAAACTTTGGAGCTGCCTACGCGTGCGTGGCGGCTCCCATGCCAGAATGGCTTCAATCTTAGCTGGATCCATTTCAATACCCTTGTCTGAAATTCTATAGCCTAAATAGTCAATTTGCGATTTATGAAAAGCACATTTGGACAATTTAGCATACAGTTCAGCCTTTCTCAGCTTGCTGAGCACTTGTCTGACCAGTTCTATATGTTCCTCCATGGTTTCAGTATAGAATAACACATCATCCAAATACACCAAGACCCCCTTGAATAAATGGTCATGCAAGACCTCATTGATTAATTGCATAAAGACCCCAGGCGCTCCCGCCAACCCAAAAGGTAATACTTTATACTGGAAAGACCCCAGAGGGCAATTGAACACAGTTTTCCATTCATCCCCCTCCCGAATGTGAATGCGGAAATATGCCTCTCTCAGGTCTAACTTGGAGAATATTTTCCCCCTCGCCAGATGTGCTAACATGTCTTTGATTAACAGTACCGGATATTTATTTAATATTGATACTGCGTTCAGTCCATGGCAATCTGTACAGAGTCTCAAAGTCCCATCCTTCTTTGGTCTAAAGAGCACAGGAGCCCCTACTGGGGAGCTGGCTGGTTCAATGAAACCTCTAGCTAGATTTTTGTCAACAAACTCCCGTAGCGTTGCCAGCTCCTTTTGGGTCATAGCATAGATTTTTGGCTTCGGCAGTTTCACATCAGGAATAAACTCTATGGCACAGTCAGTTTTTCAGTGTGGCGGCAGCCGATCAGCCTCCTTTTCGCCAAACACATCTGCAAAATCCTGGTATTGTACCGGTAGCCCGTCTAGCGGACCATTGAGGAAATGCGGAGTTGCCGCTGCCGCCCTCCCCACTGTGCCGTCATCCGTATCATCCCCCTCAGGGGCTTTGTAGAACCCATCTGCAAATGTCACAGTTCTGTGCACCCAATTTATATGGGGGTTTTGTTGGACAAACCAAGGCATTCCCAAAATGACAAACGGACCCCCCACAGGTGCCACCACAAAAGGCAGTTTCTCCCAGTGGCTGCCCATCTGCAATGCCACCAACCCTGTGGAAAGAGTTGCAGGCGACCCTCCCGCTGTAGATCCATCCAATTGTGTGAAGATCATAGGACGTTTCAAAGGGAACGTGGGTAACTCTAACGCAGCCACCACGTCAGGGTGCATTAAACACCTAGAACACCCCAAATCAATCATTGCACACAATTCCACCGTTCGAGTGCGGGACCCCAATTTCACCTTCACGGTCAGTGTAGGGAAGTTTCCACTCACCGAAGCGTGATCGCGCCCTTCCTCTTCCACCTGCCCAGCGGCGCCCTTTAAAGCAGGTGGCTGGCGTTTCCCGCCGGTTGACTAGGAACAGCCTCCTCCTCATCCCCAAAGAAAGGGACTTCCTCAGGTTCGGCCTCCGCCAGCGCCGCCTTCATCTTTCTTGGTAGAGAAGGAGATTTTCCAGACGACTTTCCCGGCCGGCCCTCGGTCTTTCCTTTTGGGCACGCCGCTGCTCGGTGCCCCTCCTTTCTGCACCGCAGACACTGGCCTCGCGCATAGCGTCGCTCCTTCTCTTCCTCCCAGGTCCGTTGGCTGGATCTCCCTGGAGGAGCCGGGGTGTGGGACCCTTTACTGAATCTCCCATACCTCGCCGACCTTCAGTGGGCAAACGTCTCTAGGGCATGCTCAGCGCTGCCTGCCAGCTGAATCCAGCCATACAGGGTTTTTGGGTCCTCTTGCTCCAGGGACCACTTTAGAACCTCAGTTTCCAGTCCATCCTTGAACATCTCCACCAACGTGGATTGGGACCAATCCTCCACTTTCCCAGCCAGTGCTTTAAATTCCAGCGCATAATCCGCCACGGATCGTGACCCTTGGTACAGTCCCTTTAATGCCCGCTTCGCTCTTTCCTGAGCTAACGGGTCTTCAAAATGTTGCCTCAATGCCCACAGGAACTCCTCGAAGTCTTCTAACTCTGGAGCATCCGATTGGCACAGCTGTACATACCAATCGGCCGCCCTCCCCTTGAGCTTGGTGGCAATGGCGTTTATTTTGCCCCGCTCTGACCGGAACCCCTGTTCCCAATCCTCCATATAACTGTTAGCATTAGTTATGAAGAAGGACAATTTGGTAGGGTCCCCATCGAACTTTACCGTGAAGGGTGGGGGTCTTGCTGCTTCTGGTCGCTCAGCCCTTTGCACGGCCCCTAGCAAGCACCTCTCCATTGGAGGGGACCTCGAAATTGTCCCCATCGGGCCTCTCTCCTCTCCTCGACGCCGGGCCCTGCTTCTCCCTCTGGGGGATGGTAGGAGTGACGGTGGGGTGGAATGCCTGCGGTGGGACCTTTCCCTTCCTCTTTCAGGTGAACCCCAGCCCATTGACATTTTTTTCAGCATGAATTCGACCGAGTCTAATTTTGCCTCCAACACCTTTATACGGTCAGGGGTGGGTGACCCCTCAGGTGTCTCTTTTTTGACCACCTTAGGTGACAGTGGGTACCGCTGCTTCCAGGAGGCTTGAGTCGCCCCAGTGGCCGAGTCCTCGTCCCAAGTGAGGTAGTCACCGGCCGATGTACTGGTCATTTCTGGGGCTTTTTGACGTCCTTCCTTCACCTTCGGGTTGGGGTTGGGTTCTGCCTGACCCTCCAGAGCATCGCTGCAGGGTACCTTCTCCGCTCTCACCACCGTGGAGCCCGGTTCCCCTTCACTCGATGCCTCGCTCTCCATCTCTTGCAAGCTCGGTTTGGTCATCGCTAGCGCTCCCCTTCACAGACGAATCTGGATAGGGCTAGCGGAATAAGTTTTTGAGATTCTCAGCTTTATGTAATGGTTGCCTATTCTGACAGGCTCAGTCTCACAAGCAGGTGCTTAAGGAAAACTGGTTTATTGAGAGAATAGTGTGCAGATACAAAGAAAGCTGAGAATGAGCAAAAGCGCGCCAAATACAAACTAAAAACCCCTCGCTTCAAACCCGATCCCGCCCTTGCTCCCACTTAGCAACCACCCCCTCCCAGGTGTTGGCAACCGTCACACACATCGGCCTGAGAAAGTAACCTTGAACACAGGCAATAACCCAAACATACATTCCACAGTTACAGTAAGGAGATTGCAGCCTGGCACGGCTGGAAATCTCCACTCAGCAAACGTGAAACACGGATCAGGAAAGTGACATGCGAAACATTACGATGTATTCAGTACATTGGAACGATGAACATGACAGATACAGTGAAAGCAATCTCTTAATCCAAAATACTCTTATCCAATACAGACGTGGTAGAAAGTATCTCACCCTACTTCCTTCGGCTGAATGTACCTGATATTTAAGACAAAATTGGCAAAACCATAATGTTTCAAAACCGCATTATCTTCTGGGCCTTATCTGGTATTTCACTGGTGTCTCTTCAGCTTGAATAAGTGATGTTTAAGCAATTTCCCAAAGAATAATTAAGGCTGGTTTTGATGATGCAAGAGTTCAGTAGTACACTGCCAAAACATTATTCTTTCTTTTAATTGTTTTTATTTATTTGTGGATCATTTCCTTCAATTTCATGAAGAAAGAACTGCTTTTTAAAGATTTTTTGAAAGTTACAATGTAGCCAATGTGTGTTTGTGGGAAAGTGCCCTGACTTTCACTGTACAATCATCACTCCAGTGATCTACAGCCTCCTTGGTTTCCAATCCTTCATTTAAATTTTAAGGAAAGTGGGACAGTGCCCTCTCACCATCAAGCCTGTTCCACCCAATCAAGACACCGGGGGTGACCCAGCAGGTACTGCCTTCAGCTGGTATCTGTGGCTACCACCTTCCTGTCTTCCCCTCAACAAGGTTGTAGAAGCAACACCAAAGAAAGAAAGAAAGAAAGAAGGAAGGAAGGAAGGAAGGAAGGAAGGAAGGAAGGAAGGAAGGAAGGAAGGAAGGAAGGGAGGTTTCTCTTTTCTGTTATTTGAGAAATACCAGGGAAGCCTCACCGCACTTGTGATCCATGGGTAGTAGAAGCTGCCCAATAAAGATGGCAGGAGAAGAAGTGGGAAGAGATGGCCCTTTATCCACCAGGCCTTTAATTCCAGAGATGAATGAAGTAGAAGGTGAAATGTTGCTCCGCTGGGGTCTGTCAGCTAGCCCAAAAAGCAGCTGACAGGCCCTGGGAAGGTAGCATGGTGAAGCAGGAGAGTTTAATGAATGAAAGATAACTAATGAACTCATGGTAGACAAAGATGGAATATTACAAGGTTGAATTACTAAAATGAATGGAATAATAAGAAACAGATTCAAATCTTATCTCCCCCCCCCACACACACTTTTACAACTATGTATTTTGGTCAAGTGAAGGCAAGTCAGATTTATTGTGTGTGTGTTGGCCTTACATCAGATTTAGGGCACTTTCACACAACCATGATTTTTGCCTTCCAAGCCCTCATAATTGCAAATGCCTTTGTCTACTCTCTAAGTAGTCCAGTGCTTCCTCCAGCTGTCCAACTGGATAAAGCAAAAAAGGACCCTGTCTCCCATCTTTTCTCTTCCCTCACTGTACCTGCTTCTGTGGTGAACAAAATGAAAATAAACTGGTTACTGTGCAGAGGAACTGCAAAGCCACAATTTATTTTATAATAAATTCTATTAGATTTCAAGAAAAGAATAAAAACTACACCCCCCAAAAAACCCTACAAAGAAAGAACAAAACCAAAAAAATACAGAAATACAAGAGAAAAAAAAATTAAATCTACAAAAAGATGTGGCTTCTGACTTTTAACAGCAAGGATATATAAAATTTCCATAATCAATTTCTTACTCTATATTAAACCAAAACACCACGTTATTCTATAAGTCATTCCACTTTAACACATAATAAAAATCACTAAGTACAGGTACTCTCTTATATTAAAATAAAGAAAAAAATTCATATAAACCTCCTAAACATTTTTCTCCCCTTCAAAAGATAAAACATATTTAATTATTCCCTTCCTACCACTATTCTATACATTTCTGTCTACTATAATAAGAATCAAATTAAAAAGCACATAAGTTGTCTGCTATTATACTTAATAGTACAACAATTTTAATAATCCCAATCTTAATACACCCAAAAAACAAAGACAATTCAAAACAGGAATTCCATATCTTTAAAAGGGAATAACATCAATCAAATCCTTAAAGCAAACCAGATAAACATTCTTTAACCCTAATATAACAGTCTTAATATTTTTCATCTTAATAACTCTCCCCAAAAAAGCCAATTCAAAACAGTAAATCCAAATCTTTAAAAGCAAATAGCATCAGTCAAATACTTAAAGCAAATCAGATGAACATTCTTCAACCCTTATCCCACTTCAAAATAAACCAAAGCAGTTACATATCCCCACAATGTGCATAGAGCTTTCCTCCTGAAAGAATCAAACAGCCCAACTGGCCCCCTCAAAGATTCCAGGTTCTTTTCATGGCATTCCACCAGGAGATCGATATGGCTTGAAGATCACTCTCTCCCTTAGATTTTCTCCAACTCCATTATCCAGTCTTCATCCAACATCTTGATAAAAATCCCAATCTCAGTCTTAAAAAAAACCCTTTCTATCTCTCTTAAATTCCTCAATTTCATCCAGCACATCCCCAACCTGATGGCTCATTTTAGATTTCATATTTTCCACAATGTCCTGGATATCTTGCATAAAAGTTTGATAAAAGTCAGAGGAAATCTATTTAAAATCCTGGTGAAAGTCAGAAAAAATATGTTTGAAATCCTCCATGTCTCACTCAGTAGATTACGGTGCCCCCTAGGAGCTTAACCAGTTGAAAGTTGAAGATATGGAAGAGTTCCAGAGTGTGTTTACATGAAGTGAGAGTGAGAATAGCAGACAGTTCTCAAGGGAAAGTGAAAACAGAAAGCTGAAGATTCAGATCAGTCAATTCAACATGTAGGAAAATGCTAATATCTTCAGATATAATACAAAAAATAGTAACAGAAAGACAATTGTTTACTCTCAATCTTTGGCATTTCCTTTGGAAGGAAAACAAAATCCAAAACTTAAAAGAATTTTTTTAAAAAAAAAGTAATCCCAAAAATAATGTTGAGCACCAAGAGAACCTGCTTCTCCTCATTGTAGAAAGCCTCTCTTGGGGTACATATACATAAAAATAATACAAATTGGTGATTTAGAAATGGGGTGGCCAGTCTTAATGTCCCTTTAAGGCTAAAGCGCGGCTTGGAAATGGTGATGTCCCAGCCTCCCGGCTGCCCTTACCAGTTGAGTGCGAAACGTTGTTTGTGATCTTCTGGCTGCAAGCAGCCATCCGCAGGACAGATGGGGTGATTCCAGGTGTTTTCCTTTGTCCAGAAAAACATTCCTGGGCTTCAGGAAAAACCTGCCTGACCCCGAAAAACGGCTGCATTATCAGTTCTGCCCACTGAACCAGCAGGCACAGCCATTTAGTCTGCCTTTCCCATGGGAAGCCCAGGTAAACCCCAGTATTTTTGTAACCAACATTATCACTGATTCTTTAACTTATACCCAGGCAAGACATGTTTAATCAAAACTTGATTTATTCCTGTTCAGACCTCAGGCCCAATATTGTCTACATTACCTAATAGTTTTAAATGCAGCTAAGCAAAACAGCAAAATAATATTTTCAGCAGTATGAATTGAATTAAAATAAAATTAGAAATATAAGTGATGACATGATGTGAGATGGAACTGATGTGAGGGAATGCTTGCTGGAAGGAATATTTTAGAAATCTGTATAGGAATGACAGTGCTATGTCAAAGAGTGGTACTGAAACAAATGCTATGAATGTTAATGTCCACGAAAAAGTGATAAAAGGAGGTCACAAATACTGTGAGGTTGTTGAAAAAAATTGTAAAGCTGCGAGTGTAGATGGTGCAACTGGAGAAACATTAAAATATGTGGTTGTTTAAGGAGTGGCTGTGCAATTTTTAAAACATGTGCACAAAGATTGTATCTGTGCCTGACAGTTGGCAGAATGTCATTATTGTCTTGTGCAACTCAGAAAATGTACCAATTCAGCAACAAAATTAATCATGTGGAAACATATCCTTTGTGAAAAGTATACTGAGAATTAGTGCAAATGACAGGAAGAAGTACTGTGAACCTCTGTGCATATCAGAATTACTTGCACCTTTACTCTGGCAGTAGGGGAACATGGCTTTAAATTGTCTCATTCTTGCCTGGTATGTCGAAGAGTGGAGCTAGCTACCCCAGACACTTAATCAGCTAGCCCAGCAAGTGGGATAAAATCAAGTATCATGAGTTGTTGCTGCTAATTTGTGCAATCAACGCTTAGTTTGGAATTTACAGGATAGATACCAAAGAATGAGAACATTAAGGGAGAACACTAGGGAGATGCCAAGATGGCAACAAACTTTGAGAAAGTTTATTAAAGAAATGTCCCTGAATATACTCACAGTGCCAGGGGTCCTTCCCCAATCTGCTGTGGTGAGCCCAAGTGGTGTGGGTGGTCTCCAGAATTCAACTCACAAAAGGGTTGCTTTTGTTGAACATGTTTTATAGCCCTTCTCTCCCCCCCCCCCACCCCAGGAGTTGCTTAGTTTAGGCATCAGGAAGGGAACATAACATATTAATGAGGATTAAGCATCTAGCAGATATATGGGGTACCTGCTAAGACAAAAGAGGAAAATAATGTTCTAATTGGGGTTAGAGCTGGAAGTTTGTTATCTCACAACTTGTGAGAGTAAATAGGAATTGCTGGCTTGCCTAAGCAGCCTCTCTTCCAGGAGTTAACTACAAATGCAGGTCAATCACAGGACTCGAGAAGTGGTATCAGCAGCAGCCACTGCAGCTATCCAGTGCAGAAAAATATGATGAGAATCCAAGCAAATATACTGGCTTCTTCACTTAATATGGATGATATACGTTCTTAAGTCCAGATGACTTCCCCACCAACCAGGCCCATACAGGATTTACAATTACCCACTACAGGCAATCCCACTTCTGATCCAAGCCAGCCTGGATTTGGACAAGCACATTAATTTTGAGGCAAATCAGAGAGTTAACTTCCAGGATTCAGTCAAACAAGTGACTGCTAACCAGAAAATTTGCTGCCTTCAACAGGATAAGCTTTTGGTGTGGGAATATGCTACTGAATTTCAGTTGCTAGCTAAGGATGTGGGCTGGAATGAAAGAGGCTTAATTGGAAAAACCATGCATGGTAGACATGGCATGATGAGCAATTAAACTCTCTGAACAAGTAATTGCTCACAAATTAAATGGAAAGTCAGGTTTGTGATATACTGCTGAGTTGTGGTCAGGGGTGCCTGAGATCCATATAGTTTTAAGCATTTCATATTTGTTCTAGTTAATACTTGTCAAATTTAGCCTGCTGTGAATGCATCTGTTTGATCTTTACTTGACCTGGATAAGAATGTTGTACAAGGAAAACAAACACTGTTAAGAGATAGTTTTAAACATTCACCCCCTATGATTGTTAGTCCAAACACTCATTGTTTCCTGGGAAATTAGAAAAACCATGCATGGTAGACATGGTAAGCTCTGAAGGTTTAACAGCTTATAAAGACTTTTTTGACCAAAAGGCACAGCAGTACTGGTAGATTTTTTTTTTCAGTTGGTTTCATTCATTTTCCACTTAGAAAAATAGAAGTCTACTATTTTTTCTAGGCTAGCTTTAAAATCACTTAGATTGCCTGCTCTGAGAATAAATAGCCTTGTTATTTCTTTATGTATTGCCCTTCATTCAGTGGCTCAAGGCAATGTATACAATGCTCGCTCTTCTTGTTTTTTCTCCCAACAACAACCCCCAAGAGGTGGCTTGGGCTGAGAAAGAATGATTGGCCCAAAGTCTTTCAGTGAGCTTCCAGGGCTAAAGGCAGACTAGAACCTGGGTCTTCCTACTTCTAATTCAAGACCTTTATTACTATGCCACATTGGTTCTCTTTTTATCCCTCTGATAGATTATGTAGTGGTTAAAGAGTTTGGCCTTGAAGAACAGAGGGAAGATGTTACCAAGGTACTAATCAGAGAAATGAAACTTGAGCCCAGGCCAAGTTTTCCCTAATTCTCATGAAGATAAAAGAGGAAGGAAGAGAAGCACATTCAGACTTCCAAGATTCTGTGATTATAGCTGTTCTAATAAAAGTAGCTTAGATCAGCACAATATTTATTTCTTAGTCTGGTCTACCTGATAGCACTGACAGATTATTAGGATTACAACCAAATATTGTACCAATATACACAGCATTGTTTATGTTGGCAGCATGGCATCTTAGCAAGCCATCATTGATTAATTTATCCCAGTACTGTTAACAGTGACCATGAAGAGCTCTCCATGATTTCAGATGGGTTATCTCTCACCTGGTCCTAAAGATGTCAGGGATTGTGCCTTGGGCTGTCTATAAGCAAAGTGCTACTATTACAGCTGTCCTTCCAAATACTTATGAACTACTAATCAAGCTAGGAGTTAAATTTGATGTGAGGAAGGGTTTTGTTCAAAAGATGGAACAGTGAATGGATGAGGAGAGCTGAACCTGTTCCACTTACGCATGTCTTCCTTTTCTTCTTCTACTGACCATGGCATGTTCTCTCCAGCCTGGCTACAATACAAGATGCAATCTAGCCTGGGCAAAAGGTAACAGAAAAAATGGAGCGTGGGGAAGATAGGGAACAGTATATTTTCCTCACCTGCTCCTGATTTTAATTTAAACTTTTGCTTAGACATCTGCTTTCATTCCATCCAACTTTGCTGTAATGGCTGGGTGCTTTGAGCTCTGCTGAGTAATGCAGATGATTCCTCAGATATGATAAATATAAGAGTAACACTTAAGATACAATTAAAGGAGATTTCTGAGTGTGTGTCTACCATTTTTGTTTTCAACAGAAGCTATATAGGACATATACAAAAGAAATCTATATATTTGAATATTAGTTTCTATACATATGTTCTGTAGGACTTTGGAAAAAAATATGGGTTTGTTAGCTGATATGATGACTGTGCTCATGCTACAAGCTATTTGAACAGCTAGAAAAAATATTTTAGGGAATTAAGTAAAAATAAAGGCAAGATTTTATCTTTTTAGTGGCTAGAATTCCAAAAATATATTCCAGAATTCTCATGAGTTCATTTTTATGTTCAGCCGATGTATGTTGTTGTTGTTTATTCGTTTAGTCGCTTCCGACTCTTCGTGACTTCATGGACCAGCCCACGCCAGAGCTTCCTGTCGGTCGTCAACACCCCCAGCTCCCCCAGGGACGAGTCCGTCACCTCTAGAATATCATCCATCCACCTTGCCCTTGGTCGGCCCCTCTTCCTTTTGCCTTCCACTCTCCCTAGCATCAGCATCTTCTCCAGGCTGTCCTGTCTTCTCATTATGTGGCCAAAGTATTTCAGTTTTGCCTTTAATATCATTCCCTCAAGTGAGTAGTCTGGCTTTATTTCCTGGAGGATGGACTGGTTGGATCTTCTTGCAGTCCAAGGCACTCTCAGAATTTTCCTCCAACACCACAGTTCAAAAGCATCGATCTTCCTTCGCTCAGCCTTCCTTATGGTCCAGCTCTCGCAGCCATATGTTACTACAGGGAACACCATTGCTTTAACTATGCGGGCCTTTGTTGTCAGTGTGATGTCTCTGCTCTTAACTATTTTATCGAGATTTGTCATTGCTCTTCTTCCAAGGATTAAGCGTCTTCTGATTTCCTGACTGCAGTCAGCATCTGCAGTAATCTTTGCACCTAGGAATACAAAGTCTTTCACTGCTTCTACATTTTCTCCCTCTATTTGCCAGTTATCAATCAAGCTGGTTGCCATAATCTTGGTTTTTTTGAGGTTTAGCTGCAAACCAGCTTTTGCACTTTCTTCTTTCACCTTCATCATAAGGCTCCTCAGTTCCTCTTCATTTTCAGCCATCAAAGTGGTATCATCTGCATATCTGAGATTGTTAATGTTTCTTCCAGAGATTTTAACTCCAGCCTTGGATTCCTCAAGGCCAGCTTGTCGCATGATGTGTTCTGCATACAAGTTGAATAGGTAGGGTGAGAGTATACAGCCCTGCCGTACTCCTTTCCCAATCTTAAACCAGTCTGTTGTTCCGTGGTCTGTTCTTACTGTTGCTACTTGGTCGTTATACAGATTCCTCAGGAGGCATACAAGATGACTTGGTATCCCCATACCACTAAGAACTTGCCACAATTTGTTATGGTCCACACAGTCAAAGGCTTTAGAATAGTCAATAAAACAGAAATAGATGTTTTTCTGAAACTCCCTGGCTTTTTCCATTATCCAGCGGATATTGGCAATTTGGTCTCTAGTTCCTCTGCCTTTTCTAAACCCAGCTTGTACATCTGGCAATTCTCGCTCCATGAATTGCTGAAGTCTACCTTGCAGGATCTTGAGCATTACCTTACTGGCATGTGAAATGAGTGCCACTGTTCGATAGTTTGAACATTCTTTAGTGTTCCCCTTTTTTGGTATGGGGATATAAGTTGATTTTTTCCAGTCTGATGGCCATTCTTGTGTTTTCCAAATTTGCTGGCATATAGCATGCATTACCTTGACAGAATCATCTTGCAAGATTTTGAACAGTTCAGCTGGGATGCCGTCGTCTCCTGTTGCCTTGTTATTAGCAATGCTTCTTAAGGCCCACTCAACTTCACTCTTCAGGATGTCTGGCTCTAGCTCACCGACCACACCGTCAAAGCTATCCCCGATATTGTTATCCTTCCTATACAGGTTTTCTGTATATTCCTGCCACCTTTTCTTGATCTCTTCTTCTTCTGTTAGGTCCTTGCCATCTTTGTTTTTGATCATACCCATTTTTGCCTGGAATTTACCTCCAATGTTTCTAATTTTCTGGAAGAGGTCTCTTGTCCTTCCTATTCTATTGTCTTCTTCCACTTCCGCGCATTGCTTGTTTAAAAATAATTCCTTATCTCTTCTGGCTAACCTCTGGAATTTTGCATTTAATTGGGCATATCTCCCCCTATCACTGTTGCCTTTTGCTTTCCTTCTTTCTTGGGCTACTTCTAGTGTCTCAGCAGACAGCCATTTTGCCTTCTTGGTTTTCTCTTTCTTTGGGATGTATTTTGTTGCCGCCTCCTGAACAATGCTGCCAACTTCTGTCCAGAGTTCTTCCGGGACCCTATCTACTAAGTCCAGTCCCTTAAATCGATTCTTCACCTCCACTGCATATTCCTTAGGAATATTAGTGAGCTCATATCTAGCTGATCTGTGGGTCTTCCCTAATCTCTTTAGTCTGATCCTAAATTGTGCAAGAAGAAGTTCGTGATCTGAACTACAGTCAGCTCCAGGCCTTGTTTTTACCGACTGTACAGATGTCCGCCACCTTTGGCTGCAAAGGATGTTGTCAATCTGATTTCAGTGTTGTCCATCTGGTGAAGTCCATGTATAAAGCCGTCTCTTAGGTTGTTGGAAGAGAGTGTTTGTTATGCAGAGTGAATTGCCTTGGCAAAATTCTATCAGCCTGTGTCCTGCTTCGTTTTGTTCTCCCAGGCCATACTTACCTGTAATTCGAGGTGTCATTTGACTGCCCACCTTAGCATTCCAGTCTCCTTATACATCAGCCGATGTATAAGGGCCACTAAAGAGCAGAGAGACTAAGGAAATCACATGTGAGGGATTCATATGGACTTCATAAATGATTAGCATAGCAACACAAGTTATTGTATACTTGCTTTGAAGATGAATACACATATGTATTACAAATAGTGCAGAAGAATTATATGCTAAATATTTTAAACTGGTAAGTAGGACACTTTAGATGCATCCATGGAATCTTTAAAGTACAAATAATGCTTTGATATAATTTGTCTTTTACATCTGTTCCTACTTACACATCTAGAATATTTATTTCATGCTGGCATCACACAGTTTGGAACACTTATCTTATGTCAATATTCTAGAACAGTGTTCCTCAACTTTGGCAATAAAGATTGGTGGGCCCCAGTGCTGGCTTCTCTTTTTGCTTATATTAATAGCACAGCACGTTTTCCATTTGAGCGGAATAAGGCCATAGTTATCCCTCTCTGTAAGAATACAGAAAATAGACTTAACCCTGCCATCTATAGACCAATTAGCTTGCTTAATACAATAAACGAACTATATGCAAAGTACCTTTATTTAAAACTGTTGGATCAGGTCCAGAGTAAAAATATTCTTGTTGAGGAACAGGCGGGATTTAGAGGGGACCATTCAACCTTAGAACACTGTCTGGTCTTGTACCATTTAGCTGAAAAATACTCTTCACCACCCAAAGGCACCCTTTTTGCAGCCTTTGTGGATTTCAAATAAGCTTTTTGATCTCATTTCAAGAGAGGGGCTATGGCAAAAACTTCAGGAATCCTCAGTGGATAAAAGATTGCTCCTCCTTATTCAGACTCTTTATTCTAGCACCTCACTGAGAATCAGATGTTCCCCTTGGGGGAACCTTTCTGGAGCTGTTTCCACCAAAAGAGGGGTAAGGCAAGGCTCTATTCCAGTCTCCTTACTTTTTAATTTGTACATCAATACAATAATTCAGGCTCTCTCATCTTCTAATCATCACTCTCCAAAGTTAGCAGATTGTGCAATTCCAGCCTTGCTATATGCAGACGATTTAGTAGTAATTTTGTTGGTCTCCCAAATGGGAAGGAGAAAGGTATTGAAGTAATTGGCTTCCTTTTGCCTAAAAGAACAACTTGTAGTAAATTATCAAACAACTAAAATGCTAGTATTTGCATGACACAACAGTAGGCTACATAAATGGCAAGTTAATGGGGCCCCAATAGAGCAGGTACATACTTATAAATATCTTGGGGTACAGTTCCAGGCTTCCTTATCTTGGAGCACACATTTCTCTTATCTGGCAAGTGTGGTCCAATGTAGCTCCACAGCTGTCTTAAGATTCTTCTATTCAAAGGGGGCACATTTTATTCCTGCAGCTTGCAAACTTTTTCTTGCTAAGGTCATCTCTCAGCTTCTTTATGGTGTTCCAACTTGCATTTTTACAAAGTTTAATATCCTGGAAGCTGTCCAGTCCAAATTTATAAGAGTTGCAAGATGCATCAAGAATGTTGTTTTATGGTCAGAGACAGGTTTGGTTTCTGTGAGGGCCAAAGCCTGGTTCTATCTCCTTAATTTCTTGTTGAAATTGATTTTTTCTCCTGTGGGTCTGGCTCCACTGGTTCTCAGTGACTTTTTAAAATCAACCTGGCTAACAAAAGCTAATAGCAAACTCCAGTCCTTAGGACTTTCTTTGGAAAGTCTCTGTCCATTAGGGCTTGAAAATGCCAGGGATCATTTTAGACAACAAATCTGGGATATTGATTTTCAAACCAGTTTAAGCCTAGTATCCAACCCTACAGTTTATGGACTCTTCTCAAATGGGCACGTGCCATCATCTTATCTCTCTTCAATTTTAATTCTGAAATTTCGTTGGGCTTTCACCTTGGCCAGGTTAGATGCTCCACCCTCTGCAGTTCTGTGGGGACGGTATAAAAACATCCCTTTTCAGCAGTGCTTATGTCCATGTGGAGATGGCTCTGTAGAATCCCTAAGCCATATGCTCCTTTGTTGCTTTCTCTATAGGGGATCAAGGAAGATATATATTTATCCCATCTTAAAGAACTACCCTGGTAGAGAGTACAATGTCTATCTGTGACTGCTTCTATCTGACCAGGTTGCCTGATTTTGTGCTATCATTTGTTGTATCTGTACTACCTACAGTTGAACTTTAGCACAAATTTTGGTGATTGCCACTGCTATTTGTACTACAGTTACGATAATAATGTATTTTATGTAATTTTATTGCATTTTTAAAAAAAGTTTTATTAATAATTACAGGTCTATGTATTTTATTCTTGTGGTTTCTGGCCCATAGGCCATAATAAAGGTTTGATTTGATTTTGAACCTTGGCAACTTTAAGATGTGTGGACTCCAACTCCCAGAATTCCCCAGCCAGCATGAGCAAGGAGGCAAGTTTTTTTGGTTATGGCCCCAATTCATTACCACTGGAGGTTCATGCAGCACAGTCCCTTTTAGTGTTCTATAAGGTAGCAAAAACAATTGTGTTGGTTGTTTCATGGTACTCACCATGGGTGTGCATTTATTTACTCATATTATTTTTAGTAGTTTTCTCTTGAATTATTCATTTTTACTGTTTCATGTCACCCAAAGTATATGGATTGGGTTAGGTTAAAAATAGTAACATATGTAATAATACGTAATAAATAAAATTAATTCCATGCAGATCACCAGGTAGAATGGAGCTTTCCAATGACATTATAAGATACATGTAACAACCTTCTCCCAAAATACAGATTAGGATTACTTCAGATGATTTCTTCTAGTGTTTCTTTCCTCTGTTTCCATTGCAATCCCGAGTCTCAGTTCCTGAACTTTGTTTTGATTCTGTATTTACTCTATGTCCAAAACAACATGTGAAAAAAGATAGTTAATTCGCTTACTTTCTGAAACTTTGGGCAGCACAAATCTGACTCAGCATAAAGCCATCCAAGCAAAAAAAAAAAAAAACTACACTAAAGATTTCAGGAAATACAAGGTGCTCAGTGTGCAGCTGGCTTTGCAAAACTCTGAACCAGCCTTGGGATTTGAATCAGAGATATAAAGCAGCTAGGCTGAGATCTTAGGTAAAACCTAGGTGAGCCTGAATATTCTCTGGCATTTAGCAATGAAGTAGAACTCACAAAGCATATTAACATGGTATTTCAGTTATATCATTCCACCTGGAAGTAGGTTGGTGTTATAAATAGCTGGAAACTAGCACTGACTAAAACTATTAAAAGAATGATGGACCTGCAGATTTACAGAACTTATTGAATGGAATCCATATTTCACTAGGCTATTTAAATCTGCCTGGTTGGCCAGCAAGAAAGTTATTGGGGGTATCCAGCTGAAAAGTTACAGATTTTTGTCATTCTCCAGAGCTGGAAGCAAATGTTGGCAAAGAATGTATAATGTACATTCTGATCCTAGCAATACATTAACACCTTTGTTTAATAGAAAGACAACAGGTTCTACAGTATGCATAATATGCAATGACTGCTCCTACCATGACTGTTCTCACAAATCCTTCCAACAGGCATGTATTTAGCTATAGGCATGGTAAAAAATGTACTCAGAAGTGCCATTAATTAAAAATAATAATCCTTATTTTATTAAAATAAATACAGTAGCCATATATTGGACCCCAAATAACTTTTGGTGGCTGATGACTAGATAAAAAAGGAATAACCTCTTCTTTCCAACGTGTGTTGTAATCTCGTTCCTCCAATTAAGTGACAGATTGCAGCAGCATGCTATGCATTAAGGATAATGCAGAGGTAGAAAACTGAAATATCAGGGCTTTATGTAAATCTGCAAAGACTTGAGTCTTTCATGACTTACACACTTCTAAACATTGCTACCAAACTGTGATACTGAATGTTACATAATTACATAATTTGAGGGAAAATAATTATATACATAAATGGAGACAAAATCATATTAACAATATTTAATTGTAATTAAGTATAAATTAAATTTGACCTGGGCCCAGCCACCATTTTGGAGTGTTGCCCCCTGAACAGCAGTGAAAGGTGAAGTGTGGCCCTCAGCCCAGCAAAAATTGGACATCCCATGAAAAATGAAAGAGGTTTGGAAAAGACCCTAAATACCTTATTTTCTCTGCCAATATTGTGTGTGTGTGTGTGTGTGTGTGTGTATGATTACTCAGTTCAAACCTCCTATTCTAAAGAGTGATTTCTATTTATTTATTTATTTATTTATTATCGTATGGCATAGCATACGATACATCAGTGTTCATGCTGCTTTTTCTTGCTGGGAAATCCTTGTGAGGTCCAGCAGCCAGATGTGTAGACTATTTAGCCGTGACAAATCACGTTGCTTGGGGTGCACCACGAGGAGGCTAATCTACATTGCACCGATTTCTATTTATTGGAAGTAGGTACAAAATTTATCCTGCTTACCAAAAAGTCTTCAGTTGGCTGTGAAATCACTGAGGCAGAGTAAAAGCCTATCACAAGTATAATGCAAGACAAATCTAAGTTGTCACTGAGCCTGTTTTACAGTTTGGGCTAAATGCTTTTTGCTGCAGCTGGATTTCACTTTTGCCTGTACGGATTGTGGATGTTTAGCATTTATAAAATTTTCAGTAGCTCATTCTCAAAATGAAGAGTAACTACAGTTAGAAAAGATTCAAGATGTGTTAGTTAGCCCTTGCTGAAAGTACAACCTATTTCACCTCTGTCTTGAAAGCTAAAAAAAAAAAAGATTGTTTTCTCCATATCCCACAACTTTCATATTGCATCAATCCAAAAGTAGCTGAAGAAGTAAAGAAAAAGAAAGAAAAGTTGTTTTGTGGGAAACCAAAGTGCTAGGTATATAAGTTGAAAGAAAAGCAGAACTCTTAGAAGAGAGCTGTTTACAAAAGCTGTGCTACTATTTGATTCTATTGGAGGCAGGAAAATTAGAAAAACTCAGCAACAGTTTTGATGCTTGCTGTCTTTCCATCAATGTAAGAGCTTCAAGGTTTCTCATTAACAGTACTTAGGAGCCACAGGTATCCTCTGACACGCCCGCCTTCTGATAGGAGGACAAACAATGACTTCAGGAAAAAAAAAACCAGAACAATATTTTGACAGCAAGCCTAGGAGGGGATTTGGTTCTGTTTACTTCATGAAAGGGACGCGGTGGCGCTGCGGGTTAAACCGCTGAGCTGCCGATCGGAAGGTCGGCGGTTCGAAACCACACGGCGGGGTGAGCTCCCGTTGCTTGTCCCAGCTCCTGCTCACCTAGCAGTTCGAAAACATGCAAATGTGAGTAGATCAATAGGTACCGCTCTGGCGGGAAGGTAACGGCGTTCCGAGCCGTCATGCTGGCCACATGACCCGGAAGTGTCTATGACAACGCCGGCTCTAAGGCTTAGAAACGGAGATGAGCACCGCGCCCTAGAGTCGGACACGACTGGACTTTACGTCAAGGGAAACCTTTACCTTTACTACTTCATGAAAAATCACTGAATTATCTTATTTTAAATTTTCTACCTTTCTTGTCTATAAACAAACTGTTCAAAAGCTGTGTAGAATAATGGCCCAAACTCTAGAGGAAAAAAATTACTTTTCCCTATTGACTTTTCTCTTTTGAGATCCACCCATACAGGAATCTGGCTTTCCCAAGTCCTGGATATTATTCTATTTAGCCTCTGATCAGTAGCGATTCTCCGGGTCTCTGGTACAGGCCTGTTTCATCATCTTCTGTCTGAAGATTGTATTGAGGAGGGCCTGAATGCATAAACTTTACCGCTGTCAGGCCTAGCCCAAGAACGACCAAGAATCAGTCCAGCCAAACTTCAGTTCTTTATTTGCTAACACCGTATAGACAGAATCTTGCCAGACTAAAGCAACTCTACCTAACCTCAGGGGAAATAACCTGGGAAAGCTCTAGGGCTGGGCTATTCTGAATCTCCTGGTTTTCCCACAACTGCCCCCTGGACTATGTTTCCTCTTATCTCTTTCGGCTTCTTGGAATGTGCTCCCTTCTTCCTGAAAACCAGCGGCACTGCCAAAATCTACCACATCACCTCCCCCTTCAGAGACACATTCCATAACAACTGCTGATCTATGTTCCCTCTTCAATGACTTTAAATTCTACAAGCCCTTGTCATAATAAACCTTTTGTACCATTTTTTTGGAGCAGTATATTCAATATTGCACGATTCCTTTAGCCTGTAATACATTCAAATAGCCTTTTCAAGCCTTCGGATGGCAACAGGTAATAAATCCAACAAACAAGCAAGCAAGCAAATAAATAAATAATAAAACAAGCAGTGCTCATTCCAGAAATATACCAGGCTGAAAATGGGGTCAGAGGAGGAGGACGAAGAGGAAAATGTAGACTGTAACTGGGGGATATCCCTCTACCCCTAATTATCTGATACTGTTTTGCTTTAGGCCTTAAATTTGTCACTGAATTTCTTTCCCAGTCACATGTGCTCCTTATGATTGAAAATCTGTTTGGTGCCCCCAAATAGCTGCAGCTTCTGAGGGGTTTCTTGGCATCAATTAAATGAAACAGCACTGAGGGAGGAAGTTCCAGGCGAGCAAACATTGGATCAAAGCCCATGGAGCTTTAATAGGGATTTGGAGAGACAGTTTTGTTTTCCACTGCTTCTCCTTCCTCGGTGAACGTGCTTTTCCACTAATCTGTTTTAGCTCTGCTTACAAACAAAGCAGGAAACCGTGACAAAGCCAATGCAGTCTTTGTGTGGCTTGTTAAAATTACCAGTCCCTTAAGGGTGGGACGAATGTCTGGCACGATCAATACTTTTGTTGTCCCTCAGTGAGGCAAACCAGGCAAGGTACCTTTGGCACAGCTGTTGTATAATTAATAATGTTCCTTTTGCTAGCCCCTGAGTCACAAGGGCTGCAAAGAGGTAATTAAAATACATTTGCCAAAGCAGCTTGGTTGCAGTATTGACCTGCCACTTTCTGATTGGAGTTGAGTGTGTTTGTCAGATTCAGAAGTTTCAGAGCTGCTATACTGGAGAGCCAAAGAGTGTTTGCAGGACTGGGAAATTCTGGGAGTTGAAGTCCACAGATCTAAAAAGCTGCCAAGTTTGAGAAAAACTGCTTTAAAGTATTAAAATACATATAAAGAAATAAAAATAAATAAAAATATCCAAATTTGCCTGAATTTTCAGCAGGATCACAAGGAGAATGCTGAGCCCTTAGAGTTAATTTGGCAAATTTCTCAAGCGTTTGGCAATCCTGCAAACGTTTGACTTTTGTAAAGGGCAGGCGTGTCAGAAAAAGCTGCTAATTCTTGCGCTAAAGGCTTATTGGATTAAGAGATGCCCAGTGATTTTCAAAATTGCCAGTATTAGATAGATAATATCTATTTCAGTCAGTGCCCTGGAACACTTTCATGTGCCCAGTGTTGCAATCTCCCAAACACTTTGCAAACCCTCAGAGACTTTTTGCAACAACCCATCAGCTTTAAGGGAGCACAAACATTGGCCTTAGTCGCCACCAAGTCAGATCCTGTCCTGGGGAAAAAAAGAAAGGAAAGGACTGCTGCTGGTGGGAGGAGAGAGCTATGGAGCCAGAAATTGGCACTGGCATGAGTTCCCACTGACGACAAAACTGCCAGCACTCAGCCCTGAACATCTCAAGGGTCTCAAAATGCAGGGCAGGAGTTTTGCAATTCGAGATTTTCTGCAAATGGGCTGGAAGATTCGGCTCACTCACCAAGGAGGACAGAAGGGTTGGAGTCAAGAGGTATGGTGCTGCTGTAGGAACAGTGTCCAATCTCTGTTGGGAAAGTGCCAACAGTTAAACCACTGTTCTTTCAGCAAATGAAAACTTGCTCAGCCCTTATCAAAACTGTTTAAAGTTTGGCTGAATGCCATGATCACCCCAACAAATTCCCTTCTCAATCATTACCCATATACTCAGGAACTGCTCACCCATGGGATTACCACCTTGACTTGGTGGGAGGGCTCAGCAGCTTCAATTACCCTGAGAGAGAGGCTGAAGGGAATGTGAGGTCCTGGTAGGGTCACCTTTGTTGGTAAGGTCAAAAGGGGAGGAGTGAAGATAAGAGTAAATCACAAGGGGGTAAATCACATAAAATCAAACCTGGGAGAAGCAATGACTCATTGTTTTAATTTTGAACATATATAACATGCATGCCCATCACACTATTTCCTTCTGGGTAAGTAATGTTATGCAAAGTGCAGAAAAGAATATAAGTGGTAAACAAAAAGAAATTAAGTCAGGAGTTGACATAAAAGAAAAGGAAACCCAGCCAGATCTAATTTAACCTATACTATTCAATATGCTTCTCCTAACCTTGTAATCCTTGTTGATTTCCATTGCATCCATTCTCATTCAATCTTTCTTCCTTTCTTCCTTTCTTTCCTATCCCACCTTTATTATTTTTTTTATAAATAAGGCGGCAAACATACCAAATACTCCTTCCTCTTCCTGTTTTCCCCACAACAACAACCCTGTGAGGCGAGTTGGGCTGAGAGAGAGTGACTGGCCCAAGTTCACCCAGCCAGCTTTCATGCCTAAGGCGGGACTAGAACTCTCAATCTCCTGGTTTCTAGCCCGGCACCTTAACCACTAGACCAAACTGGCTCTAATTTAGTGTCCAAATGGCCCAATCACTTGTCTATTTCCCACCTATCAATTTTTGTCACTTAATAAAATATTTTTCCCCCAGATTGCATTTATTATTTTTTTCCCAAACTCATCCCTGGTTCTTTCATGATCACCATTTGGAGTGCAAATGCAACTAGCATACTCATGAACTTCTCTTTTTGTGTCTAGGGACAAGTGCTGGCTCAAGGGTATATGGCGTCTGTAGGCCACATTGACTGACGGTGCCCCTTCCCACCACTGTGAAGATTTGCATTTTTAGAATGATTCAGAAGGAGGGGCGGTGCAGGTGCCCCTTAAGCTTTGGTGCCCTAGGCCAGTACCTACTTGGCCTTAGCATAAAGCTGGTCCTGAGAAGGGCAGCAACCTAAATTACACCACTTCATATTTTCTGGTATACATTTTAGTCCTTTTCATGCATGTATTTATCAATCTACTCCACAAGTTAATCTTCTACTTATTACATGCTTCCTGTTTCTTTTACATTCACAAATAAAGCAAATTTTATTCCTTTCTTTCCATTCATTAAGTTATGTTCTTTACCATATATACTTCTTATATTCCAAGTCACAACCTTTCAGATACCATGAATATTGAGTTTCACTATTTATTAAGTTTTTGGTCAGCTGAAGCTTTTTCAGTAAGATAAACAAGGGTGGGTTAGATTACCAGCTGTAGTCATATCCCTGCCAGATGTAGCAGTCCCTGCTAATGGTAAGGACACAAATCTGTTAATCACTACCAAAGCTTCCAAAGGGTTTGTATCCAGAGTTGATCTGACTTGGAGGATTCCTGCTTCAGTTTGGATAACTTCTAAAGCTTACTTAGCTCAGTAATACTTAAACAGCTTAGAGGAAATAGGCAATAAATATTATTTTAATGTAAGTATGTTAAATCCTATCTGTTGTCTCTTTTCACTTGTTTGCTTCCTGTCTTCTGACTCCCAAAGGACTATAACAATGGCATTCATGGCCAGGGCCACAACTGGGGGGGCGGGGGGGAACTGGGGCATGTGCCCCAGGCGCCATGCTGGTGGGGTGCCCAAATGAGCGCTGGGGGGGTGCCAAAATGGGCGCAGAATCCATGTTTGCCTTGGGTGACACAGACCCTACTTGCAGCCCTGTTCATGGCATCTAAAATGAATCCATTGTAAGCAGCAGGACTGGTATGCTAGCTACATTACAGGTTGCTGATTCCCTTCCTGGGGAAGGGCAGGACACCCCTTGAACTGTTTAATAAGGAAAAATTCAGGACACGTACAAAATTATCTTTTTGTGAAAATTCAGCAACAAAAGAGATTGAGTTTATGTTGCCTCTGTCAAATGAAAAAAGGTATATAGTACATTGTACAGGACTCTGTTCTGTAACATATTCCATGATCATTAATCTTGTTCCTTAGATATATTACCATATTTTTAAAATTAGTGCAGACTATAGATATATGCCTATAGCAGTTTTATTGTCTCTTTATCAAGGTTATAGGTTTTCTTCTTCACCTCCTGTATAATTCTTCTTCCATACATATTGCAGAGAATGCTGATTTCATTGCAACTTTTGGCTTGTCATCTCCATACTGAACTTTTCAACTTTTCCTTATCATCCCACCTTTTGCCAGCAATGGCTGCTGTAGCTGTGACCTAAACATTCACTTGAGTTGCCCTTCTCATTTTGCTACTCTAGTAGAGAAATTATTGCTGAGCTTCTGAGATTAGTTAAATAAATTTGTTGCATGTAAAGTTTGCTGTATGAACTTAGGGGAAAATCAGTTTGTGGTACTTCATATTTATTTTACCTATTCTTTTAAACAATAAATAAATCACCCCTCATCCACATCCAGTATAGTATACATGAAGTAAAAAAAAAAGGAAAACCACAGGAAGTATAATGAACAAATTAATCACTTGGAAACATTTAATATGCCTAAGTATGATGGAGCCAGCTTTTCCTTCCTGCATGTCTGCACTAAAACCTATCTCTAAAGAAAGAGTATATCCAGGCACATCTAAATTTGACTTCATGAATGACCTGGCGCAATTTTAAACAAGGATTGTAGAAATCACCTAGATGACCAAGCTATTTCAAATATTTATCAGTTTCATTTTCCATGAAAATGGAAGAAATAGAATTCTATTTCTAGAAATAGAATCGTTTTGTGAAAACTTCCTTTGCCTGAGTACCAACAAAGGTCAAACCCTAGAGCTATTGTGTTGCTTCAGGGGTCTCTTTGCATGTCACGTTGGTGAATTATTATTCAGGATGCAAGTTCTAGTACTTATTATATTGCTAAACCTATGTTTCATTTTAGTTTAAAAACAAGTGACTTTTCTGTACTTCCCTCTGCATATTCAGAGAATATATTAAAGAGATCCATCTTTAATAGAGAGATCTTTAAAGAGATATATCTTTAATATATTTATTAAAGATATCTATAGCAGGAATTATTTTACTTCCATTTTTTGGCTAGCCAAAGGCTAGTTTTATTTGTATGCTTGCCTATTGGACCTATGCATGGCCATTGTTTTAGAGTAAGAGAAAGCTCTAGAAAAATGTCTTGTTTTGGACTTCCAGTGAGGAATGGAGAACTAACACCCCACATTGCTCTGCGGATTGCAGAGGGCATTACAACTGAGAAGGCAGCTGGATGCAAGATCCACACTGCCAAAATTCTTTCTGGATTAAAGAGAGACCTTGAGATTACCCATATGTACTCCAGAAAGCTGGTTTTCGTGACTAGATGGCAGAAACCGATGTTTTTGCAATTGCTTGCAATCAGATGGGAGTTACAGGTTCCAGCATGCTCTAAGCTGTTAATGCAGCCTTTCATGGACTCAAGGTCCGACCAAACCTCATCTTTTTAATCACTCTGGAGTTTTATTTATTTTCAAAATTGTTTCTTTAAGATTGAAAAACCTTTGGGACCACAAGCTTAGCATTTGCTGGGTGAGTCTCTCTTCAATCCTTTTAAAAAGGAAGAAAATTATGTGTTCCCAGCTTTGTAAGATCTTTACCTTTTGCAATATACAGCAAAAAGGTGAAGTGGAAAGTTTTTAAATGCTAAGGGTTTGGATGAAATTGGTTTAAAGAAAGGCTTTGAAGTTAATTAGAAAGATCTTCTCATGTGGGAAAATTTATCTTGCTTATATTCCAAGCTGATAACAAGACTTTGAAGGTTGATCACCAGAGGGCACTAGATGTCTACTTTAAATATGTGGGCCCAAGAACTGCTTGAATTATTTAACCCTATACTGGAACCAAAAGAGTTGTTTTTGAAGAGGAACCATAATGGACTTTAAAGTGGACTTCAAAATTATAGCCAATAAGAAAGAGATGGAAATATTGGATTTACAATTGGAAGTGGATGATCATTTAAACATTTAAAAAGACAGAAGAGACAAGGATAGTAGAAGAAAGCAGAAGTTAGAACTTCATTTACAGGACTTAAGGATTGCTGGGAGGAAGAAGAAAAAAATTCAGAATTGGTTTATTTGATTATGGTTAAATAATGAGTTGCTATCTCTGGTGATGCTTAATGGTTATCTTGACTGGATAGTGTTTTTTTGGAAATGTTCAGTTGGGTGTAATGGATAAGTTTGCAATATCTACATTATTATTTTTGATGTGCAAATAAAGGGTTACTATTTCTGGTAATGTTTAATAGTCTTTTACTGTTTAGAATGTTTAATTGTTAACTGAGATTAGATTTTGATTATTAAAGGGAGGGATTTTGATTAAATGGAAAGGGAGACTATATGCTTATGTTGGTAGGTATTTCTGTTAACTTTTACTGGACCTTTGCTGATTAATAAAGAGAGCTGAAGATTTAGAGATGAGTTTATAGAAAATGGGGTGAGCTATGGAATGAAGTTGTATTTGGTTGTATTTTAAGAGACAGTGATAAGTTGTTAATGTTGAATATACTTGCTGGGGATGAAGATGGAAGTTTCCTCCTCTTCCCCCTCCCCCTCCCCTCCCCCTCCCCCTCCCCTCCCCCTCCCCCTCCCCTCCCCCTCCTTCTCTTTCTCCTTCTTCTTCTTTTGGGGGGGGATTTTTTTCCCTGCATTTTAATGTTTTTTTCTTTTTTCAGCGTATTTCTGTATTAATTTTGTCTGTTTAATATAATTCATAATAAAATTATTGAAAAAAAAAGAAAAATGTCTTGTTCTCTGTAAATAAAAACCATACAGCTTGTAAGTATACATGCAACAGCAGCTCTACTTCTGAGATATGTTTCTCTCTGTGTATCTCACCCACATACAGGCATTGCAGGTACACTTACCTATTTGTCAAGTAGGCAAAAAGAAATCTAGTGACTTGGCATTAACCAAAAGAAATATGAGTATCAAATCTGGTTTTGGGAGGCAGGAGAAGAATTGCCAAGTTGGGTTGCTACATTGAAAAAGACCACATTAGGAAATGCACTATGAACTGTACATGTTAATATTCAAACAGAGTGATATGGGCAGAGGTACTGTACTTAAGGCATTTGGGCCCTAAGGCACCTGAAATTTAAGGTGAAATAAATGAATGTGGGGTCAAGATTTGGTGCTATATGAATCCATTTAATATGCCAGCTGGAATTCTGTCTGCCAAATTGTAAACAAGTTGGAATTCTTGACTTCTTTCCAAAGACAGTCCAAGTTATAACCTATTACAATAATTTTCCCTGGATGTTACCAAAGACCAGATCACTCTAGATTGGCTATTCCTATCTAAGAAAAAAAAAAAACTTCAACTAATAATCAGACAAAACTGGTAAAAAATTACCCAAGGCCACAGGCTTTTATTGGGAAAGTAGAATCAAGCTACAGCTCTATTCAGAATAGGGTCTATACTAGCTTCCTGTACTGTATGCAGGAAGCACTTAGCCCAAGTGTCTCCCCTTTTTTCAGTTTTCATCTTCATATTATTGATCCTCATTCAACCCATTACTGGGTTCAGATTAAAGCACCTTGCATCTGATTTAGATGATGTTAGAGCCTATACACTAGGTACTAGTACTCAGATTATTATACCATGTCCCCTGTTGATTCCTTACAGATGACAGCAACAACTCTTTCCCAGTCCTCTAGCCCACTGCTTATCCAGGTAGATAAAGCTGAGATAATTCACTTTGCCATTTGTAGCATCTAGGTCTTGGTGATGCATGCTCAATTTGGCCCACGATTTAATATGAATGATACAGTAGATATCTTCTTATGGACTGACATAGTATCTAAATGACACATTCAGTCCAGAGGAGAAGGTGATTCTAAAGCAATCCTCCTCTTTGGCTAAAATAAGAGGATGTTGTGAGACCAACCTGCATTTGCAGTATTCCAGACTTTCAGGGGCATGCCAGACTGACTGCAGACTTCCCCAATACTCACCAGTGAGGGAGAGATACTTACTTTAGCAAATAGCAAAAGAAGAGATTTTCCCACAATCCCTCCCTCTCCAGCTGGAAGGGCTTCTGTTCTTTTCAAAATGGCTTCTTCCAAAGTAAGAAGCAAGAAGCTAAGTACAAGGATTAAAAAAAAAACACAGGATTCTTAAAACTAAAAAAAAAATGTCCAAGAAGCTGGAAAAAATCTGTGAAAGCAAAAAGCATTTGGAATTTTTAGAAAATTTCATGGGTGCCAGTTTGATATAGTGGTTAAGGCACCAGGTTAGAAACCGGGAGACTATGAGTTCTAGTCCTGCCTTAGGCATGAAGCCAGCTGGGTAACCTTGGGCTAGTCACTTTCTCTCAGCCCTAGGAAGCAGGCAGTGGCAAACCACTTTGAAAAACCTTGCCAAGAAAACTGCAAGGACTAGTCCAGGCAGTTGCCAGGAGTCAAAAACTGACTTGAAGGTACACACACGCACACTTGCAACATACTTTTCAAGGGTGGTGCTTCCTCATTCAAAAAGTGGGACATAATCAGGTACACAGTACTATTGGGCGGTGGCAAAATTCGATAAATAAACAAATAAATAAATAAAAATAATTTATCAGAATTGGTCATCCCTTTTTTATTGTAATGGGGAGAAAAACAACACCATACCACTAATGCCGATTAGCAATTAGGAAAATCAAGGGTATGGTAAAATCCTCTTAATTGTATGGCTCAATGTATCAAATATTTGGCTTCTACATGTTAGACTGAATGTTGGGATAAATAGTCAACTCTTATCTTGGCACCCAAGAGGTTGAATGAGAGGCTCACAAAGACATGTTCCACAGCTCCGAGGCCATTGCCTATGTGTTCTTATGATACAGTCTTGGTGTTTGTAATACTGTACTTGTACTTGAAAGTTTTCTTCCTCCATCACTTGTGAAGATCTTTAAGAGGGCATTTCACTTCAATGAAAGTAAAATACAGCCTCAAAGCTGCCTTGCAATACGACCCAGAACTCTTGCCTCCTAAAGCAACGCAGAGCAGTCCTGTTGCTTTGACTTGGCTGTCTTGAGCAGCACTTCAAATTATAATAAGCTTCTTCCAACTTCCAGCTGAGGCAGGCAAAGCAACATGATTCTCTATGTCAAAAAAAAATCACACCACCTCTTCCATATGGCAGAGAATTGGGTTGCCTCCATGATATGAAGCTCTTCAGTGAGGTGAATCTAAGCTACTTCACACAAGCTTAGAACAGGTTTTTGTTTTAGCATCTTTTTCTCAGAATGTCTTTGAGACTGGCTTTACAATACCTTTTGGTGGTGTTTTGAGTTTGTTGTCATGAAGTCATGTTTTTTGATTATTTCTGATGTTTTACAGCAGCTGAACATACTAGAGAATTTGGCTCATCGGCCTCAACAATTAATTCTCAGTCTGTTATTCAATCAGAATAACCACACAATGACTCTGTCGTTAATTGACTATGTGTTTGCATAACATCATCATGCACTTACAGTTTGTTCAAGCACTCAATTGAGCACATGGAAGATACAAACTACAGTTGTAATAGACTTCTCAGACCCTGTGAAAGGGGATGATGATAATTGGCAAAATATTATCAGGCTGAAACATTTGGAAATTGCTCCCACATTGTGGAAGGGAGTAGCAAGCTTCCCTCGGCTTTAAGAGGTCATTAGCAATAAGATCAAAGACTCACCACCCTAGCAACTTTACTGATAAATGGGGTAAAATTATCCATATATGGTAAAATACCCATATCCATTTTCCAAGATTCTGTAACCTAATCCCCATTCCCTATCCTTTCAGTAAATCTGGTTTATAAGACTGTGAGAATCTAGCCTTTCTGGCGATAAGTAGCTGCAAGAGGCTTCAGCATAGAGAAAGGGGCTGGTCCTGCAGCCTGGTGTCCTACTTTTTTTGACTTCTACATATTCATCTGGAAAATCTGGACTTGTACATGTGCTAGCTTGAGATGCAATTACAGCTTTTCATATAATCTGGAATGTGAGTAAAACAGGATCCTGGATCACAGAGACAGCTATACTTACAGTCATGACAAAGATGAGCGGAGGTCTCCTTCAGATCTCTCGCTGAAAATATGGAGGTCAGAAAACAAGGCCTGTCCTTATTTTCTTTACTGAGTTGGAAAACCTTGATTTGCTCATCTGAAGGCCTAATTGGGATAATGTCACATGCAAAACTGTAATTGCCTGGATATAGGCTGACCCCTAAACTTTCGTTTTTCTTTTCTCCATAGGAGAAATGCATTTAATAGATACAGTTATTTGCAGCATTGGCAAGCTTATATACTCTACTAGCAGGCAGTAGAGTTATGAGAATAAAGAGGTGACAAATTAAACATCACATTCCTGCTTAAATTCACAAGGACTCAGACTAAAAGCTGAAAAAAAAAAAGAATGGATGGAATTGTTTTGAATTCCATGTTCTTTCAATCCTAATTACTGTATGAAAAAATGTGTGAACATTAGTTAGCTCCTATCAGAAAAGGAGCTAAAGGTAACCTACTTCTTACCCATTCCTTGACTAGAATCGTACTGAGTCATCTCTAACACCATAGGTTTATTGGCTCTTCTAGCTACATTATGAAGGAGTTAGTAGAGTGTTGTTGTTGTTGTTTTTAAGTGGAATTGTATTTACCATTTGAACTTATTAGCATGTGGCATCATTTTGAGTATGGAGTTAAAAGCTGAAAGAAGTAAAGTCCATTACCTGGGACTAAAGGAGGAACACAAACAGCTCACTTCTTCACAACTGCCACCTGTAAAGTTTACTGGCTTGGGAGGTAGGAAGTGGGATTAAAAAAACCAAAACCAAAAAAAAGCAGCCGGTAGAAATGAAACCAATGTCATTGATAATGGCTTCTGACCTGAAAGAGAAGAGAGAGAAGAGGAAAAGAAAGAAATTGCACCAATTTCTCAGTAATTTCTGGCAGCTCTTGATAGCCATTATTGGACATATCCAATTTTGCTTCTTCACTCTGATTAGGGATTAAGCATTGGTGGCTCACTGACAGATAATGGCTAGGGTGAGTCTAGCCTGTGTTAACAAGAAAAGGTTGCATGCTTCCTAAACCATCTGAATGCTACTGAGGTAGCACAGGTTGGTTTGTCTTTAGAACTCCCTCTTGGAGCCTGGCAAAAGTTCAACCTCAGATTCAGTGTGAGTCTTCAAAAAGGGAAGAAAAAAATGTGAAAGGGAAAGCAGTCCTATGTTTTCCATATAGAACGAGGACAGTGCAGAGTAAAGCTGCGGGCCAGATCACTTTGGGTGAAATTAAAATTTTGCCTTTTGAGGGAGGTCCTGATGCTCTCTGAAGGTTTGAGGCTTCAGTTCTCATCAACTCACTCTAGTTAACATGAACAATGAGAAGGGACTGTAGGAACTGTAGTATCACTCACTGTTATGGAAGTTGCTGGTGAAGAAGGTGGGGGCCTTTCCCAGGGGGGAAAGCATACACACAGTGTAGAATCCCTTGGGCTCCCAGCCAAGAAAATCAGAAAAGGACCACCTTAGTATGCTGGGATTTTTCCAGTAGAGTTTATTCATTCTGTTCTCAGTTTAGCAGGATTCTGTCAAGTAGAGTAGAACAATAAACATTCTTGCCTCAGTGTGGTTCTTCACTCTATATCCCAACACTGACTCAGCTCATAGTGAAAAAAGGGACAAGTTAGGCAATCCATTAGTTGGTTTTTTATATTAGTACTTCAGACATGGCCATCCTGCAGCCCCTCAAGCTTTCATTTTGCAGTCTTTGGAGCCCCTCTTAGTATGAGGAATGAAAATGAACATCAGAGTGGTTGGATGGGAAATGTAGGAATGCTGCAGTATAGGCCCTACAGTAGATTTATCACACTTAAAAATAAAATGAAAACAAACACAACAACAGAACACACCACCATGAAATCTATACTTCTGTAGCTGTAGCCCTCAGCCCTCCAAATATATTAGGTCCTTTGCTCCTCATCTCTCCCAAAGTTCTGTATGGTAGTCCTAAATACTACCTTCCCTGATTATTCTTGTCCTTGCTCTAAAAGGGTTTTTTTTACCCTTCCCAGGAAAAAATGCTTGCAAACCATAGATGAACACCATGAATGTATAAGGCCCACCATGCGTGTGCATGGGTGTAATGGTTGCCTTGCTCTCAGAAAGACATGGACTCACTTAGATGGGGCTAAGGATATCCTGTTTATTGAGAACAGAGTGCATACACGCAAAAAGACGGAAATGAGCACATGGTGTGCAGGGTACCCCGTAAATACCCCTGGTGCGGACCTGGCCCTTCTCCACCCCCCATTGCCCCATAGTCCGGATCCTGTTTCTTGATGGGCGATTGGGGTGCGATACCGGGGTCTTGATGGGTGATCAGGAAGATTATCGCTGGTCTCCTCTGTCTCCTTCCCATGTCCGGCGCAGGTATGTCCCCCGGGGTAATGCATGGATGTCCGGGCGATATGCTGATGCCTTCTCTGGTCAGGGCAAAGGTATGTCCCCTTTGTCCTTATGATTGCGCTTGTGTTTGAGTGTTTAAGGGATTAGGATGATTCCTTCCTCCTTCCTTCCCCTTTTCCTGAAAGGCATGTTCCCCGTTGTGATGCATGCATGCATCGCAACGGGGGTCATGACAGTGGGTTGAAATTTAACAGTTTATAAGCCCCTTCTGTAACCTCAATTTAATAGACTCCCATTTAGCAGACTTCAGATGCAACAGGCCACTTTGTTGTCTGGACATCCCCTTAAAATTAGAGACAAATCTGTTGCATCTCAAGTACTCAGGATGAGGCAGTTAAATTTATGTTAAAATGTAAATAATTGTATCATTTGCATCAATTTATGTTATTTGCATAATGACATAATTATGCAAATGTAATAAATAGCTGCAAATGATATGATTTATGATTTAATGGACATTTGAGAGTGACAGATACTTCTCTAGCCAGCTAGTTTATTAAATTGAGGTTTTGCTGTAATTAAATTTTTAAGGGTAATAATATAAACATTTAATTAAATTTCATTTTCACCCCACCCATTTAAAAAGTCTTTTACATAGATCTGCTACTTTTTGCAGTGCTTCCCCCTGACATACGGGTCAGAGCTTTCTGTACCCTACTAACAACTATGCACCCCTATAATATACTGTAGCTTAGAGGATTCTCAAAAAATCCCCATCACTGTTATTACCATGTAATTATTCACCTGGTCCTTCAGGTTGAAGAAACCTAACTTGGGTCACCCATGGAGGAGTTTGTTTTTCCCCATAAGGACCTGAACAACCAGTCCCATAATTCTCAGAAAGTTATAGTTTGCTGCTATTTTAAGTGTGAAGTTTCCAAGGGTAAATTTATACCTTGAGCTATCTGATCCCTAAGTTCATTTCCAATGAAGACTTTCCTGATGCCATAAATACTTTGTTCACATTTTGGGGTGCAAAGAAAGTGTTTAGTTTTCAATGCTCCTTTATAGGATTAACATCTCACTCAGCATATCAATGGTATTTAACAGCCTGGGCAATAGCAAATCCAAATCCCAATAGGCATTTCTTTTCACATATTAAAAGCTATGTGAAATATTGGGCACTCAAACCTATATTCCACCAGGGAGGAATGTAAATGACATACATATGAATAAATCATGGTTGCCATTGCTTATGCACTACACACACAAACACAGTGCTAATAGATACATTCAAAGGAAAATAATATGATCAGCAGGAGACTAAGTAGATGTTATGGCAGCGGAAAGATTGTATTGCTTTTTCTATATGACTGATGGAACTTACATTTTACTTTTATGGTAAATTAAGCCAGTTTTTCAGAAGCATTATAGCAACTTATGCACACTTTGATTTGTAAATAAATTGTTCCAGAAAAAAGAGTCGCCATTATAAAAATGAGCTAATAAATGGCTTTTAGTCCCATGCGTGGCTGATATTATATGGACATTGTGTGTTTATAAAATGAAAGAGATTGCTAATTACCCCAAGGAAAGGAAAGAACCTGGAGTGGCTTTTGACTGCAATTCCCTTTTATTTGTTGCTGTAATCTGGAAAGTCCAAAGCTACAGTACCTTGTAAGCATGTTAGTGCTATGACAGATGATTCATCATCTGCCTTGGATTCCTTGACAAGACATCCTACACTTCACTGTTCAAGGTACAAGTAACCAGCAGATATTTCCAATCAAGCAGATCAGCAGAACACAACTTTAATTCAGCTTACAAACTCCAGAAAGGTAGATAAGTCAATCAAAAATATTTGTGGAAGAATCCTACCACCTAAATGCCTGAGCCAATAGTTTTCTGTTTTGCTGAGTATATAAATCAGTTTGTAAATCTAATTAGAAAAAATTTGGGTAAAAGTAGAAGACTCCACACATGTCACAGATGACCAAAGCCTTTGCCATGACAAGAACCATGGATTCTTAATTGATTCTCATTTTAAAAGGTAAAGGTGTTTTAGGTCTTAACAAAGAGGAATTTGACTTTAATCATCTAACACATTTAGCACAGAGATAACTCCAAGAATAAATAACCTCAAGCCATTGCTTGGAGAGGATTCATGGAGCAACGAAGGGATGTATAGGCCTTTAACTGCAGGCAGTGGTCAAGTGTGTTATTTGCCTTTGCCTTATTTCATCCCACTCCCCAGCATAGCTTATGTTCCATCAGTGAAATCAAGGCAACAGTTTAAAATTCATGAGACAAAAAGAGAAAGGAATACAGAAAGAAGAGGAAAATAAAGGAACTCATATCAATTATCAGAGTATTTTCTGCATGCTGACCAGATGCAATAGTTTAGGGAGAGAAGGCTGATAGTGCCCGTCTTTCAGCGGGACTATGGAGGTCAGCTGTATTTCTGATCTTGTATCCCTCTGATGCAGTTTGATTATGTGGTTGTTGCCTGAGGAAACCTGGAAGAGGACCCTAATGGGGCATCATGGGAAGACTTGGATTGTGCCATTGTATAGATAATACAAGTCAGAATGAAATTCTTCTGAACTTGGCCATGAAGATGCATATTTATAACCAGTCAAATTTCCCAAAATAGTTAAATAACATCACTGAAGGATGACTTTGAATTTGTTCCTACTCTGTTTGAATTAGAAATGGAATAAAAAAGCAAAGAATGCAATGACATCTATAAGTTGGCTAGATAGGAGAGTACACTGGATGCCTTTGATTCCCCAGGCCAAGCTGAATATTTCAAAGATTTTTTATGAAGGAACTGCCCTCTCATTAAAGAACCATCCCCAATATTTCACAATAGGACTTGATTTTACTCCTTTGCTACCTAGAGCCGTTGCTCTGAATAATGATCTGTTTTGGAAAAAAACAGTCACTTTTTCTCTGAACTGATAGAAAGGAACATATCCTCTGCTCTCTCATGCCACCATGTTCATTTAGTGAATTTCTACCAGCTTTTTCTTTCCCACTTGCAGGGTTATGAGAAGTGCAAGCTAGAGAGCTAGTTCTGACTTGTAACAGATGACAAATGTGTGAAGCTAGATGATTTCTGAAATGAGAATGGATTTTTCAAATTAAAAAATCATTGTGGAGAGTACATTCCTCATTGTTAGGAACATATTGGGGCACAAGTGGCTTAAACAACCCTTAAGAGACATGCCTTCCATATGGTATTCAGCTGTGCCAGCAACAGTGTCAGTTTCAGGATAAGTGCCTGGACATCTACAGGCCTAGAAGTTTGTATTGAGGTGAACTCATATAACAAAAACATAACCTGAAATGAATTGGGTTTTTGACCAAGAAGGAAGCAATTCATGTTTGCTTTCAGTTTCATACAAGGCTGAATCCATGGGCAAATTTACATCCATGATAATCCTATGAGGACTTCACACTGTAACCAGCGAAAGGAGGCTGCTATAAATGTTATTCCATGGTGGCTATTTCTATGTGGTCTGCACATACAGCAATTCAGCACAAGGACAGGCAGAAATGCAGTTCTTGGCTGAGATTCATTAATATAAGTTTGGGTCTAGCAGTTCTTGGTCTGAGGTTGGGGAGACCTACAAGCTTACAGGAAAAGCCATCTCTCATCTCTCATCTCTCCAAGAATTGTTATGAAACAATAGGAATCAAAGTACATCATATTGTACTCTTCAGACTTGGTAAGATGAAAAGGAGACATAGAGGATAATCTTATAGTGAAGCAAAATTTGCGGTGGAATAGATGACAGCAGAAAACAAAGTACACTGTAGTCTGTGATCCTGTTCTGTAGATGATTTCATGGAAGTAATGTTTATTGGGGGAAATTGCATTTTTGGAATACACACTCACACACACTCACATACACACCCATACCCATACCCATACCCATACCTATTTGAGTATGTGAGCTAGTTGTATTTAAATAAAAAACATTTTAGGAAGTTGTGGAGAAAAATTAATACATGTAAAAAAGCGTAACTTAAGGGTAGTTCTGAAAGATGTGGCACAAAGATGTGGTAAATGGGCACAAAGTGCATATATTGAGGGACTACATGCTCAAAACTATACAAATAGAACCACAGAAAATTAGGTGGCTAAACTAAAGGCGTTGCAACAGAGAAAGATGTGAGTACATGCAAGACTGACACAGAGTAGATTTGCACTGAATGTTGCATCTCTAGGAGAGCCTTCTCTTCTCATCCACAGCAAATCCTTATTTACAACCCATCATCTTGTTAAGTTAGGTCATCATCAAGTGCAACATTTGAGCTTACTGGGTGCTCATCTATTGTTTTCAAGCTTTCTTTCTAGAAAAGAGAAAACAGACTTCTTTTAGCCATTTCTGTCCTCTTCCCCAATGCCATTACAGGTGGTTACCATGGCCACTGGGAGCTTTCCAGCTTTGTAGAACTACAGGAATACATCTGAAAGAATTGCATAATGTGGTGAAAAATAGGACAGTTTAGAGACCTTTTATTCATAGAGTCACAGGATTTGGCTATGACTCACTGGAACATAACAACAAACTGGAGTAGAAGGGTATATAAATGAGGACCTAACGATATTGAACAGATTGCTTACATATTAGGACTTTAATTCAGATTGATTTCAAGTGCAACACATACAACAAATTTGGAGAGATCACTTGAAAATCTTCTCATCTTGCTAAACCTAATTGTGGACTAATTGTTGTCCCTCATTGCAAGAGGATCCCATATACCTTCTGCTTCATTTGCCTGCACAAGCAGAGCTGTAAACTAAAAGTCCATCTCCTATAGCAGAAGGTGCTTTTGCAGTCTCTTTTATTAGATGGATAAATATTCCTAAATGTTTTTTTTAGCTCCAGCTTGAAGTTGCTATTATTATTTCATCCCACCTTCTCTCTCTCTCTCTCTCTCTCTCTCTCTCTCTCTCTCAGTAGAGAACTTGATACTACTCAAGGCAGAGAACTTAATACTCCTGCCTCCTATTTTCCCCACAACAACAACCTGTGAAATGGGTTGGGCTGAGAGAGAGCGACTGGGCTAAAGTCACCCAGCCAGCTTTCATGCCTAAGGAAGGACTAGAATTCACAGTCTCCTGGTTGTTGTGCATATCTGCTCACCACTGAATAGCATTCTTCATATAGTCTTTTCACTCCTAATGATCAAGGACAGTTTCATCAAAATGCAAACCTGATATCAAACTGTTATTTGAGTTGAATGTATGACTTCCACAATGGTAGCTGGTTACTAACAACAAGTAGAAGACATTACTTACATTGACAATTGACAAAAACACATCAGAGGTTTTCCAGTGGGGCTGCTTAATTATTTTAATCACAGACAAATATTTATTGCTTTTCAGACAATTCTAACTGAACAATACCTAAATCTTTAATTTAAAAGGATTACTAATGTAATTATCTATGTTCAGAAGTACCAGTAGTTCTACAGATACTTTTGTTGAAGAAGTATTTTTTCACTTTAACCTCTCATACAATAGAGTTTACTTACCAATAAAAAATTCAACAATCCACATTAGCTTTCTCCCAGCTAGTACTCTCAAGAAGTTTTGAACCTCAGTTCCAGATGGGAGTTGAAGTGTACCAATTCTACCAGATCTTACTGACTGGGCAAAGTAACAGGAAAAAGATAGTCCCATAGGTATCCAGATCCTTTGGTTTTATTTTTTTGAGAGTGAATTATTTGTTTCACACTATGAAAAGAACAGAGTCTTAGGTCTTCAAAGACCATTTTAAAATATTGTCAGCTATCCATCACATAATAACTGCAGTGACATAGTGATGAGCATAATCAAGCTTCTTAATTTTCTACTTACAAAATTCAGTTTCTTTCCACGGACTCTTTCTTTCTTATGGTGACTGATTTCCTCATCATGTGGTATTCTCAGATTTGCCAACTGCTTTCTTTTTCTCCCTGGAATAGTATTCTTCCTCAGTTGCTTTCCATTTACCAAAAGTGCTTTCAGATTTGAACATTTCAGTTCTGCCCTTGTCTTTTCTACCACCTTTCTCAAACTCACCCAGCTAGTCAGAGAATAAGCTCCAGGCCTGCTGCTGCTAAGGTAAAGCCATTGCCCCTGCAGACCACATTGCAAAGAGGATTGGGTGTAGCCATATGCATATTGCATTCCAGTATGAACGTATATGCCTACAATATATCCTGATATGTACTGTATATTTTTGTTTGCACAAATTATCCCTAAAATTTAATCTTTTCTATGCAACCTATCAAGATAAATTCAATTTTCTGGGAATTCTGCATCAAGAAATATTCCTGAGACAAATTCTAGAGGACTTCTTCAATTACATGTCTACCAGTGCCCCAAAACATACCACACCATTCATACCTTTAACCTTCCTGTGTTGAGAAAAAAGATTAGAAGGATTCTACATCTGTTTATTAAATACAAACAGAACTGTTTGCACAGTCTCCTCTCTCTCTTTCTCTCTGTGCGTGTGTGTGTATAAATAAAAGATAATGGTGGCCTGATTCTATTACTGGCTAGAAACTCCTCAAGACTTTTCTGATACCAATACCTAATCTCTTGTGGTGGTGGTATAGTGATTTAGTTTGAAGCGCAGGTCAGAAAACATCTAGAGTCTCTGGAGACTTGACTCTTGACTATTCAGGGTAAGTACAGGAATTGGTTGTATGGAAAGAGGATTTACCAGAACACATGGGAGGAATGTGAAGAGTATGGATGATGGAGGCCTGATAGGGAAAGGCAAGACAGTAAAATTTAAAAGAAGAAAGAGCTGAAGAAATGATGTGGACAGAAGGAGTTGGTGCAAAAACATGGACAGTAGATGGAAGAACAACATGAATTCATTTATTCTTCAAATTTGTCACTGCCCATCTCCTCCCACCAGAATGAATGGAGGAGAAGATAAGGATTTTTTTTTTTTAGCAAGCCTTCAAAGTCAAAAGGTGTCATTACAGTAGATACATCTGCTTAGTGGGGACTAGAAAAGATTAAAAAAATAAAATGATAAGCACCAGATATACTCTGTATTTATTTCTCTCTGCACACATATTTTCTTGCATAAAGTTACTCCCACACTTTAAACACATAGAATTTTCCCTTTGATCTCTATTCTTAACCTCAGGAGGTTGGGTACTTAGAGAGCAAACTTGGTACACATTGCAGACAGAACTAAGACACATGAACCAATATGGTCTAAATAAATGGCTCCTTCTGGACAACATGTATTCTCAATTTTTACTGAAGCTTCTAAAATCACTTTTAAGGGAAATGCAAAACTTACCCCACTTTTTTTTTCTCTTCAAAACAGCAGTTTGTCAGTCTGGAGGTTGCCAGGAGTGGATTAAACCATAGCAGAATTTGAAAAATCTGTTTGCTGGTTAGTTAAAATAACAATGTTAAAATGACAATTATGTGCATCCCAGAGCTTGATTGATTAACACAGCTGCTTATAAAAGAAAATAAAGAATTTCCATGGTTTCAGTGGTGATTAACATGCTGTCTCACTAGGTCAAACAAGTATAAGCTTCTTAATTAGAAGATGACTTGCTTTAGAAACTGGACAAAATTCTTTGAGTAGTTTCTGAGGAAACTGGCTGGGAATCTATGGCTGTCCAGAAGTTTCTGGAAATAGTATTGGTGACAGAAATCAGAAATATGAGTCAAAAGTAGGCAAGTAGCATGCTGTGGGCACTTATATAAAATTACTGTCAGTGGGGAGGAAGTTAACATATAACATGACTGTTATAAAGTTATAATGTTATAATGACTGTTATAATGATTTGGCCAATGATAAAACAGGGCAGTTATCAGATCTCAGCTGCAAAAATGAGGGTGACCACTAGATGGCTGCAATGGAATACAGAGAATTCTCAACTCTTTTCTACCATCTAGTGGTTGTGCTGATTATTGCAGCCCATAACTTCTTACCTTAAAACATCAATTTACCAAAAGGCAACTACTGAGGTTGCTCCTTACTATGTCCTCTAGCCACTACAGATGCTCCTAAGTCAATCACCAACACACTCTCTTTGTTTTTCTGGACAAGTGGAAACATTAACATACAAAGGACTGAGCTGTATCCAGCCACCATTTTTTGTTTTCTAAGAATGCCAATTAGGTCTTAGAGGCTGGCACTTTTTAATGCAACATTTGTTTCTTTGTTTGTTTGCCTTCAAATCAGACTTGATTCCTGACAAGTCCATGCAGTTTTCTCAGCAGCATTTTTGGGAGTTGTTTGGTATTGCCTTCTTCCTAGGGTTGAGAGGGAGATACTGGCTCAAAGTCACTCAGCTGGCTATCGTGTCTAAGGCACACCCAGAACTCAGTCTCTCCACTCCTAGTCCAATCGTAGCTTAACACCTTAACCACAGGACCAAACGGTCTCCCTATGCAATTTACTTATTTTTTTAATTGCAAAGTTGGAGATACCCCATGTTTGCCATATTGTCCAGTAACTCAAACCTATCTAGATATTCCTCTATCCTTTTTCCAGCTGACCACTAAGCTACAACTGACTCCAGTGACTAAATCTGGGGGAGGGTGGCAAGGAGGTGACATGACACAAGACTCCACCCCTTTTCTATATGCATCATGATGGCACATGCACAGCCCAAAGAGTCGGAGCTTGCAGTGTGATGCTGTGTAGTAGGTAACTCTTTCAAGAGCTTCACATTGAACCATCACTTCTAGAGTGTTCAGTAGCTTTGTGCAACAGTATATTTATTTTATTTTATTTTATTTATTCATCAAATTTTGCCATCGCCCATCTCCCCCAAGAGTAGGGACTCTGGGTGGTTTATTTATATTTAATATATTTATATTATATTTATATTTATTTATTTATATATTTATATATTTATTATTTTATTTATTAAATTTTGCCACCACCCTTTTCCCCCCAAAGGGGGGACACTGGGTGGTTTACAATAAAGATAAAAGCCTTAAAATACTATAAACATAAATAGATATTGGATACAAATATAATGTAAAGCACAAATATAGTATAAAATCCAGATGATGATGATAGTTGTGGTACCGCTCACGTATATCTAAAGGGGCCATTTTAGGGTGCTAACCATCTCCAGGAATGATTACTTCCCTTTGCGCCCCAAGCGAGGTGGCACAACCAGGTCCTCAGTCATTTTCAGAAGACCACAAGAGATGGAATCTGTCTTGTCTCTGGGGGAAAGATGTTCCAGAGGGCGGGAGCCGCTGCAGAGAAGGCCTGCTTCCTGGACCCTGCCAGATGGAATTCTCTTACAGATGGGGTCCATAACATGCCCTCTCTGCATGATTGGGTAGGACAGGTTGATGCAATGGGAGTGACATGGTTCCTCAGGTAACCTGGACCCATGCCATTAAGGGCTTTAAAGGTAATAACCAACACCTTGAATTGTAGCCGGAAGTATACTTGTACCCAATGTAGCTCACAAAGCAATGGTGTAACATGTGCTGATCTATGGGCACCAAGAATTGCCCACGCGGCTGCATTCTGGACAAGCTGAAGCTTCCAGATACTCTTCAAGGGTAGACCCATGTAGAACGCATTGCAGTAGTCTATATGGGAGATGACCAGGGCATGAGTGATTGTATGAAGGGCCTCCCAGTCCAGGAAAGGGTGTAACTGGTGCACAACATGAAGTTGCGCAAAGTCCCTCCTGGCCACGACTGCCACCTGCTCTTTGAGCAGGAGTCGTGAATCCAGCAGGACCGCAAGATTCCGCACTGGGTCTGTCTGGGGCAGTGCAACCCCATCCAGCACTAAGGATGTTAAATTCCCAGATACTGAGGAGCCCTCCAGCCACAGCCAGTCCATCTTACCAGGCTTCAGCTGAAGCTTGTTGTTCCCCATCCAGACTCCCACAGCCCCCAGGCACCAAGAGAGGATGGTCACAGCATCACTTACTTCACCCGGGACAGAGATGTATAATTAGGTATCATTGGCATATTGATGATACCTCATCCTGTGATGACGTATGATCTTGTCCAGTGGTTTCATGTAGATGTTAAAAAGGAGCAGAGAGAGTACCAAGCCCTGCGGCACCTAACAAAGGAGGGGCCATGGGACAGATCTCTTGCTCCCTATCAACAATATTATTATATTTAATAGGGTTGTACAAACAATTCAAAAGAGTTGTGTTACAAAGCATAGGTGCATGCTCAGCTGCTTTGCTTTGTCGGTGGTTGTATGCACATATACACGGACATGGGCAGATAGCCTCTGAAGCAGCTGCATGAGAGTTCCTTATGACTAAGTCATAAACCTTGTTTTATTCACCATTTTAAATTAAAACCAAAGAAGTTATATTATAATTTAGCATTATATATGAGCTAGGCCACTACAGGTAGTCCTCATTTAGTGACCACAATTGGGACTGGCAACTCAGTTATTAAGTGAAATGGTCACTAGGTGAAACTGTGACAGCTTTTATGATCTTACTTCAGCTTTCCTTTGCTTGACAGATCTGTGGAGGTCATAAATGTTAGAACCGGTCATAAAGTTACTTTTTCATCACTGTCATAACTGCAAATGGTTGCTAAACGAGGCTGTCACTAAATGAGGATGATCTGTGTAACTTTTTCAGTAAGTTATGGTTGAAAGAAAACTGGGGCTCAGAGTGATTAATGAAATCTGGAGATCGATTGAAATGTATTTATTTATTTATTTACTTGTTTATTTCAGGGAAAAGAAAATGGATGAACTTAAACTGAAAGTCTTACCATTTTAACCAACTCTTCAGTTAGTCCTTTGTGCTATATAAGTAGGATGGATGTGTAAAACTGCTCTAAAAAAAACCCTGACACATTAAGCATATCTGTGTATATTCCAAAAAGCTCCAAAATGTGATTCAGGAATTGGTGTTTATAATTTTGTTTTGTTTTGCAGAAAGTCATGGATCCATACAAGTGGCGATATGCAATCTCTCTGAAATCACAATAATTGTGAGTTACCAGGTCTTAATGAGCTATGAAGAGCCTCTTGGGAACTCACCTGCATCCTCTCAAAATTCTTCAAATTGCTTCTCTCAGCAGAAAATGCAATTAGGGAAAGCAGAGAAGGAGCAGTGCTAAAACGGAACAACATCAGCAAGGCTTTGGCTCCTTGGTGAGAACCAAATCTATAGCAGAAATTAAAATCAACGTTGTTATCTTTATATATCAACATAAATGCTTAGATTTTGTTGCAGCTAGGAAAGCAAAACTTAATGACTCAATAGGGATGTTATTGATTAGTAGACATATGTATCAGTGTCACAGATGCTCATGCATTAAGCCATCTATCTATTTTTATACCTTAAAAAATCTTCCAAAACAAAGCAATTATTTTTATGCAGAACTTTCTCTAATATATGCTTATAAAAACACAATTATCCCCTCTATCCTCTCTTTCTCTCTCAACCTCATCTCTCTATTTCCTTTAGAGGAGAATGACAGACACTAGCAGACTTTGGTTTCAAAGTCTCACTAACAAGAATGAAATGAACATATGGCTACAATCCTTTAAACAAGCTATACGCTAAGATTGGTGTCCTTAAAATAGAGGCATAACAATAAAAATGAAAAAAGAGGGACCAAGTAACTGTAGATATAATTCTATTAGCCTTGTCACATATAAGATATTCTTCATACTTTGTCAACTAATGTGAAAATAAACTTGGTAGAACAATGGCAAACTATTTTCAAGTTACATTGTTTGTTTGTTTATTCATTTATTTATGATAGCTGGGAATTAATTACTTTGGGTCTAAAATAGAAAGTAATTCATCCCTTCTTTTTACAGGCTCTCCTTGAATCTAGTGTTATTTAGCAACTATTGCCTAGTCTCTACCTTCCATTTCTCAGGGAAGATTGTTGAGCTCATGGTAAGGATCCAGCTGTAGAGCACCCTAGAGAAAATGCGTTATCTGGATCCTTTCCAATCAGAACTCAGGCCTACATGAGGCTGCCTTTGAAGGTACTTGCAAAGATGTCCAGGGAGGTCATCCCAGGAAAAGTGGCTAGTGATGTCCCATTTTTTTCTGAAGTGAGGGGTGCTGGGGCTAGAAGACGTTGTTTATCAATCATGGTGTTTATGCTTTGTAACAGTCTTCCTCTAGAAGTTAGAATATCCCTCTTCATAATGACTTTCCAAAAGCTAGTGTTGGTTTTGGTTGTATGGGTTGTTTTGGGGTTTGGTGTTGTTAGCATTGTGGGTTAAATTTCTTTGTCTATTTTTCTTACCACAACTATTTTATTGTATCTTTTAAGCTGCTGGGAGTCTGAGTGATTTGAATGCATACTAATTACTAATAATAATAAAGCCAAAAATAATACAGTGAACATGTAGCCCAATAGAACTTTACCTTAAAAAAAAAACAATTGAGTATGGTATCTCCATTATCAAAAATAATGGGTATTGTCTGATCTGTAAGATGTTGTTGCTTTCTTTTTGTATTATTGTATTGTGTGGATAGTTTTATTTTAAATTGTGTATGTTGTACGCTATCCCAAATTAGAACAGAGTTGGGCAACTTACAAATTTAATAATTGAAGTTAAATTAAATTTAAAATTAAATTATCCTGTGGCAAGTGGGCTTCCTGAATCAGTTTTATTTCTTAACTAGACTCTCATTGGTACTTACTGGGAAAAGGGTTTCGCTGAGCCAAGAGGACCTTCCAGCTGCATGCATATATCCCTAACAACTACAGGAAACTTGAGTGAAACACTCAGGATGGCAAAAGAAGCTCTCCCCAACCCAGGTGGAATATTCATTCAAAAGCATCTGAATACATCACAGGAATATTCTAGAATGGGAACCATATTATGCTTAGATCCTTCTGGTTTAGCCTTTAGTAAACCTGTAGATTATTGAACTTCTGTGGGGTTCTTCTGGCACTAAAAATAGGGCATATGATAGACCTTTAGTCTGGCTATGACAGTTGCTCAAATGCAATATGGCACTTTTCCAGACTGATTTATGAATTATCCCTAAAACATAGGCCTTATTTACACTGCTGAGGTGCTGAAAAAAGCATTTAGTGACCATTTCAAAGACATGCTTATGCTTTGTTTTTTAAGCCTAAAGGACAACTATTATTCTTACCAAATTCTGAAAATGACAGTTCGGATTTCATTTGTGTGGTTCTGATAACAGTGTCTGCTTTTACTTGGTAAATGTTCATTATAAGCTACCATACATGTAATGGAGACATATTGACAACATTAGTAGACAGCAAATAAAAACAGTACCCATCTTTATATGTATTTTCTGAAATGCAAAAATGTATATTGAGATAGATAGTTAGGTACTAGTTATCTATCTGGAGATACATTTTTGCATTTCAGAAAATGCATATAATGACCTTTGATTTATGTGGTAGAACACCAGGCAATAGACTATTATTCCCCAGTGTGAACAGTCATTTACTTGTAATAGCTACCTGATCTGAACTGCAAAAATCCAGACAACCATTTCATGGCAGCAAAGACATACACAGAACTCTCTTTGCTACTATCTAATGGCTATTTGGGATTTTGCAACCTAGAGCTAGTAGCCCCACTGTAATACAGTGTGTAATTTAGTCCTGCTTTATATGAAACTCCCATTCCTCCTTGGCCAACAATTATGAGCACTGCCATTAATAAGAGTATTTCATGATATGCTGTTTAAGATGCTTTTTAGGAGAAAGGTAACTATTATGTGCTAAACAGCAAGTATTACATGATACATTCTACTATTCTATTTGCAGTCAAAGTGCTGCTTATTATAAATGACATATTTAGGGGAAAATAGTATCTATTCAGAAGTCTTTTTTTTGGCAGAAAACTTGTGTTATCAGTGAACTCAACTAGGCACACATGTAGTCAAGGCAAGGGAAGTGGCCACTTTGGAGCCCACAAACCCAGTGGGCCCAGGCTGGGTCTTCATTCTTAAAACAAACCAACCTGGTCATGGTCTCCTGCCAGGTCAGTATGCATCCATAGAAGACCAAGGCATTTGCCTAGGGCAGCATAAGGGCCGGGGGTTGGAATGGCAAGAAGAAGTGGTCAGTGAGTACTAACCACAAGATGGAAGCAACAAGATACAAAACCCCAGAACTTTTTGCAACCATCTACTGGTCATCTGTATTTCTGCAGCCCAGATCAGTTAGGCATAGTACTGGTGCAATCTGCTGGTGCCATCCCATCCCCAAAAGAGTATCCTGAGCCACTGATGTTTCTCTCTGAGAACAGCTTGTGTATGCGAGCCCTAGGTACCAGAACATGTCTGCTCCCTCAAATGTAACCACTAGCTCTTTCATGAAGACTGGGGTGGGGAGGAGCAGGGGGAGAGGTATCTGAGAGACTTGCCATGTAGCCAAAAAGCTCTACCTACACCCCTGACTGGCTATTCTTCTCCACTGTACTCTTTATCTACATGAAAGAATGAGGATGGGAATTCACAGCTCAATTGCTGAAGCAATCAGAATCAATTCAATCCAGTTCACTTGAGTGTAAGGCTGGTTTTAGCCTTGAAACTGCCTTGTTCATCCTGTAAGATGACATTTGCTGGGAAAGACACTGGGGAAGTCCAGGTCTTATTGCAGACAGCTACTTAGGAACAGGTCTTTTCACTAATAGTCATAGGAAATACCCTTATTTATATATAGCCTCCCGGCATCCTTTAGCCCTTTCTATTTTCTTACACTTCTGCTGTTTGGTTAGATTCTAATGTGCTTCTATTCCAATACCATGTCTGACCTCTGCTTTTGACTGTTTCTATTCATGTTAATTTTTATGCTTTTGTATTCATTGTGTTTTGTGTTTTTATTACACCTCACACTGGGTGTCCTGTTCAGACTATGAGACAGCCAGGCAGATTTACTAATAAAATTCTTTATTGAATTAACTATTTACTGTAGCAAAAGTTCTTGCAATAGATTAGACTGTATAAATCAATCAAGTCCACCCAGATGGCAAGGAACACTCAGGCAACACTGCAGGGTCAGACCATGGCAAGACAGAGAGGCAGAACTTGGCCAATCCTCTGATTGAAGCTGCAAGACTGGAAGGAAGTAGAGTGCATGGCTAAGGAGAGGCTGAACACTCAGATTTGCACCCTGGCACACAGGCTGGATCAGGCTGGTACATGGAGGCTAGACAAGGCTGGGCTGAAGTATATAAGCAAGGCTTGGCTCTGGAGACAAGATTAGACTTAGCTGGAACATCTAGGCAAGGCTTAGTTCTGGAGGCAAGACTGGACTTGGCTGGAATGTTTTGGCAAGGCTAAGATCTGGAGACAAGGCTGGACTGGACTGGAGCATCTAAGCAAGGCTTGAATCTGGAGACAAGGCTGGACTGGACTGGAGCATCTAGGCAAGGCTGAGATCTGCAGGCACACCTGGATCATGCTGGAATGAAGCAACAAGGCTTGGAGCTGGTTGTGAGTCTGTGCTCAGCAGGGATGGCAAGGAGAGGCTTGACTGGAGTGACTTGTGCAGGAAGCTGGTCCATGATGGCAGAAGGCACTGGCTCTGGTTCCACGCTGGCTACAGGCAAGGCTTCTGATGCTGGTAAGGACTCTTCTGCAGGTGCTGTGAGCTTGAACGATCAGTTGTCTCCAGCAGCTTGCCCTTGGTGTGCCTGCCTTTTTATTCGCTCCTTTTCGCACCATTTTCCTTTAGCAGCCAATCGGGCTTCTTTCTGTTTTGCACGCTTCTCTGCTCTGCTCTCGTCTCCTCTCTCAAGCACTGATTGGAGGCTTCAAATCTCCCTCTGGAGTTTGTCCAATCAGTGTCTGCAATTTCTCCCGCTCTGCTGAGTCACTTCTTGGTTTTGATTCTTCAAGTCCTTCCTGTAAAGTTTTGTTTTCCCCTTCTGACTCTGAATAAGTTTCATTTTTGGAGTCAGAAGCAGGCTCAAACCTCATACTGGAAGCATTTTCTGTTTGTTGATTAGCAAATACTATATAAGAAATACCCATCTAAATAAATTTGACACACAAAAAGGGATAGTACGAGGCAGCTGGGATGTGCAGAAGGGGACATATAGGCCTTGTGACATGAAACTCTTAATCTATGGCATTTTCTTATAACTGGAAGGTATTAAAAGCTAAACAATACTTGAAAGGACAAGAAATTAATCAGTGATGGAACCTGAAAGTATCTTCCACATAATACTCAATATACAAATGTTTATATAAATGATACATGTAACAGAATGTTCTGTTTTCTTGGTTATTTCACTAGATTTTGTAACTGGAATATCTATAGAATAGTCCTCCCCAAACTGGTGCCCTCCAAACATGTTAGGACTGCAAATCCCAGAATTCTGAGGCAGCATGATCAACAGGAAGAGTTTCTGTCCTAGAATAATACCTCTGCCCCCATTCTGTAAAAATCAGATTGTGACATTCATTAGCATTTCTACTGAGAAAGCAAATTGTACCTCAAGGTATCACTGGCAGCGGTGAGGGAAGAGTTTCTGTCCTAGAATACTACCTCTGCCCCCATTCTGTAAAAATCGGATTGTGATATTCAGTAGCATTTCTACTGAGAAAGCAAATTGTACCTCAAGGTATCATTAGCAGCAGTGAATGATGTGTGTGGAGACAGATGGGAGTGACAGTTATATACAGTAGGTGAGGAGACATTTGGGGAATTGTGCAGAAGTATACTGTGATCACTTTCAGCAGGAGCTTAGAGTTTCTCACAATGCTTTCCTGGGTCATTTGGCTAACTACAGTATTCCTAAATCCATCCTTTCAGAAGATTTTCAGAATTCACCTTAATTAAATAAATTTAATTCCCAGCAGGCTTTCTTCTTCTTATCTTTAAATTCCTTTTCTTGCAAGCATGTGTAACTCTCTGATGTTGATTTCAAATTGTTGACATTGTAAATAGTTTCCCTTTCTCAGATGTTACCATCAGGGAGATCATAAATACTAGTGCTGGTCAGAATTCTTTATGTTTATAGAATCAGGCAACTTAGACCTCTTTTTTGCCATGTAGCAGATGGCAAAAGTAATCTTACAGGAATTGGCTTAAGATTTTAAAGACTGCTGCTGCCATTGCTGTTGTTGTTATCATCATCATCATTATCATCATCATCTCAATTAATAAACATATAAATGAACAGAGATAGATCAGAGTTCAGAATATTCAGAATGAGCTAAGTTTGGTGAAGGATGCTAGGAAAAAAGAAAAGGCATACATTCAAATAAAAAGAAAAAAAATCAGTATGCTAGGTCTTCAATAGAGATGGCAAAATAGTAACAAGAAACAAAGGAAAGGCAGAACTGCTGCTTTCCTATTTTGACACATTCCTCTTCAACAAGAGTATATATTTCACCAGGAAATTCTGAAGAAGATTGAACAGGACAGGATTGAAGTTTGAGATTGACAGAAACATGGTCAGAGAATAGTTATTTCAGTCTGAAATTCAATCTCTTTTTTAATAATATTTTTATTAAAATTTACAGATACAAAGATAAAAAAACTAATACAAACTAAGAAAAAATATAAAAAGGAAAAAGGAAAAAGTGCATAGAAATTTTTTTTTAAAAGAAAAAAGAAAAAATAGTAAAGAAAAAAGAAAAGAGATATACAAAGAAATGACTTCCCCCTTCATCAAGACCAGTACAAACAATTTCAGTAACTTATCACCTTCTCTGAGAGTACAACAAAATATCTCTTATTCCCATATCTCATCTCTTATCTATAATTTTTTTTAAAGCCTTGTCATTCAGTCCTAATCAGCAAAATAAGAGTTACCAGAAATAACAACATATGTTTTATTTATTTATTTATTTTCCATCCTGCCTTTATTATTTTTATAAATAACTCAAGGTGGGGAACATACTATACCTATTACTCCTTCCTCCTCCTATTTTCCCCACAACAACCACCCTGTGAGGTGGGTTGGTCTGAGAGAGAACCCAAGGTCACCCAGCCAGCTTTCATGCCTATGGTGGGACTAGAACTCACAGTCTCCTGGTTTCTAGCCTGTTGCCTTAACCACTAGACCAAACTGGCTCTCTCTATATTTTATATTTTAACTATATTTTAACCCTGATCAAATAAGTCAATTTTATATTCCTTCCCTTTACTTTTAAGAATCTTGATCTTTAATCTCTTTAAATAGTGTCCCAAAAGTTGATTTCTTTTCATTTTCTCTTTGTCTCTTCTCAGAAACTCCTTCATAAGTTTAACACATCTCTTTTGTAAATCCAAGATAAGAAAGTTATCCAAGTCACTCTTCTGGTTTGTTATTTGTATGTCCCTTTTAATTATTAAGACAGCAGCCAGTTTCATTTGTAAATCCAGTGTAACATCTTTTTCCATATTATTCTTGTAACATGTCATTTTTAAATCCACATTTGAAACAGCCTCAGTCTCAATCTTGTCCTCTTCTATCACCTCTTTTGAATTAATTTTTATGAGAGCAGACAATCTTAAAAGTAACTTCTGAGTGCATTCTTCCCAAATATCCTTGAATTCTTCCAAAGTTAGAATATTTTGTTCCATTCTGTATTAGTTGGTCTCCTTTAATTATAATATTTAGTTCTTTCTAGTTCCCTCTACTGTCCAACCTTCAAAGTCCCATTTTATCATGTTTTTTTTTCCTAATCATCATTTTCCCACGGGAAGATTTCTTAAAAATTAATTTCAAAATCTTATTTCAAATCCATCTGGCCTCTTAGTCCATCTATAACTTTCTAAAATCAACGTTCTAATCACCCTTTTGATGTTTATTCCAAAATAATATTTTTTTAAGTCCTTAAACTTGCATAAAACTTATTTTACCAAGGGTTGAAGAAAACTCACCCAGTGCAAAGAAACGTGTGTTTCTGAAGGTTCTTAATATCCCAAAAAACGTTAACAAGCAATTTCCCAAAGTGATTAAGAAAGGAAGTATGTGAATCCAGTGTCCTTTTGAAAGTGCCAACCATGGCTTGGGCAAAGATGGCAATCCCCCAGCTCCCAGAGCTCTAAACCCACTGGAGAGCACTGTTTTATGGTCTCCTTGTGATGAGCTGCTATATGGAGTGTATGTGGGCAATCCTGAGTCCTCTCCTTGTATGGAAAGGAATTCTGTGGAGCCGATCTGTTCACCAGCTCCTCATTCTGCCGTGGTCATCAGCTCCACTCTCAGAGGAGCCATCTTCACTCTGCCATTGCTCCCCTGGAAGTCACTCTGAATTTCATTCTCAAGGGCCAGATAAATTACCTCCAAGAGCACTGAAGAAACTTGATGACAGGCTGAATCTCCATTTATGAACTTTAAGAAATCCTGAAGAATGGATGCAGCAGCAGATGAATGAGGGCAAATGTTGTCAAAAAGGAAGAAAAGGAAGGTCCAAAAAACTAGTCTTATATAGATAACTGGGAAGATTCTAAAGAAGGTCATGAGATTGACCCGTAAACATTTTGAAAACAACATGGTAATTACAAAAGTTCAGCAGGAAGATTAACTTTATTTCATTTTTGATTGGGTAATTTTCGTAATAGAATGTGGAAATATTGTAGGCATAAAGCAAAGCACTTCACAAAGTATCCCATGATGCTCTGATCAGCAAGCTAGTAATGTGTGAACTTCATGGTATAACAATTAGGTGGATACATAGCTGATCCTGCAATCAAACTCAAACAGTGCTCATCAAAGATGCTTCATCAAACTGAAAGGAGCATTATGTAGGTACCATGAGGGGTTCCTGGGCCCTGCACTATTCAACGTTTTTATTAATTAGTTGCTTTGGTGGGAAGCAAGCTTATCAAACTTGCAGATGCTACAAAATTGGATGGGATAGTTGATAACCTACAAGAAAGGAATAAAATTAAAAAATCTGTTGATGTCATAAAAATGGACTGAAAATAACCAGATCCTCCCCCCCCACACACACACACACAAACCCAGACAAATGTAGAATTTTTCATTTAGAAAACAGAAATCACATGCATAGGTATAGGATAGGAGATACATGGGTTGGTTATAATTTTTATGAAAAACTTCTTCAGTGTGAGTCAGAATAATAATTTGTCTGAAAAAAGACAAATGCAATTAACAAAATGCAACCCAGTTGGTTCCGGTAGAGTCAGTTCATGTGTGGGGTAGAAAGGAGAGGAGAAGAAGTTTAGTATGGAGGCATGGCTAAGAAAAAGAGGAAAAGGGAGAAGCTAGCTTGGAAAGAGACAGTATAAGGGATGGAGGAACATGAGTCTTTTCTCCCTGCAGCACTTTGCCTAGCTTGGATTCCACTCTCTGCAACTAATAAGAGGAAAGGTCAGCTTGAGAAAATGCAATTTCTGATAGTACATCAATTGACATACTTGGCCAACATGGGCATGGAAAGAGAGAGAGAGGGGCTGGCAAGTTTCACCAGCCAGGAAATCACCCAATGAATTGATGGTGGGCATGGGGGGAGGAAGGGAGCTTGACCAGTCAGAAAGAGAGTGACTGGGACTTCCTGGGAAAGATGGTGGACTGAAGCCAGCCCACTGACAAGTGGAGCTGGACATTTGGAGCATTTTAAGGGAGCTGAAGCAGTTCAGCTCCCTTTGAGCCCCTATGGATCAAAAAGAGAGATGCAAGATCACCTGAGTTGATTCTCTTTAATGGTTGTTCCTTTTCCTCAGGAAGAAACTACAAGACAGTGATCTTGGGGGGGTGGGGGGTGGAGATCGGGAGACAAGGGAATTTGCCATAATTGCTCTAGCTGCAAATGGAGCCTTTTCAAAGGACACTAAGTTCATACATTTCCCTTGCTAACTACCTTCTAATTGCCTATTAAAAGATTAAAGAAATGTCAAAATTGGGAATGCAGTGTGAGTGAATGCTCTTAATCCTCAATATAAGAATATGAAAATTTATTTTTATAATCTTTAAGAACTTAAACAGCAAAAAGTAAGATGAAATTTTGGCTACAGAAAGTTCTAAGGTTTCAGAAAACATTGGAGTTTTGAACTTTGAATATTAAGATTTTGAAACTATTTTTCAAAAAAGATAAATGTATGCTTGTGGAAAAGAAAACCTGTTTTTGAGTTTGGAGTCATAAGACAAGCAGTCTATAAAGGCATTTAGAGACATCTTTGAAGAACTGCGTAGAGACCTGCATCACGAAATAGAAGCTACGTTACATCTTCTGGAATATATTTTGTTCCCAAATGAAGATGTTACAGAACGAGATATGCAGCAAAATTTATCTGAGAAGAACACGAACGCTTTGAATAAAAACCTGTCACCAGATACACTGGATGAGATTCTAAAAATCAAGAAGGAAATAAAAACGACAATCCCAGAGAATAATTGGAATAATCTCCCTTTGTTGGATTTACAAAGGAGACTGTTTAAAGTGCTAAAGGAACTTGTGACAAGGATCAACAATCACCTGAATGAATTACTGAGAAAGCCTGCCATGTATAAAAGAAAGAAAATACCACAAAGTTGGCTTATTTGACCAGAGATAAAATGGGATATGTTTATTCTGGGTGATTCTTTCTGGATTGATAATTTATTGGATTTACTTAAAAGGAATATGATGTAAATGTTTTTTCTCAATAGCTATTTTATGTAATCCTAACTTTATAGTATCAGGATGTGGTGGTGCTGCGGGTTAAACTGCTGAGCTGCTGAGCTTGCCGATCAGAAGGTCAGCGGTTTGAATCCACATGATGGGGTGAGCTCCCATTGCTAGTCCCAGCTCCTGCCAACCTAGCAGTTCAAAAACATGCAAATGTGAGTAGATTAATAGGCACGGCTTCAGCGGGCAGGTAACGGTGTTCCATTTAGTCATGCTGGCCACATGACCACGGAACTGTCTACGGACAAACGCCGGCTCTTCGGCTTTGAAACTTAATGCCTACTCTATCTTCTATGTTACAGCCGGTGCTGGCTACAAGAAATACAATGTCCCTCATTCCCCATTGGAATGGGCAATTCCGATTCATTCTGAGTTAATCAGACCTGACCTCATGTGTTGGGTTCAGTTCTGGGCTGGACACATTTTAAAGAGGATTCAGGCAAACTGGAATGGGTTCAAAGAAGAGCAGTGAAGATGATCAAGGAACTAGAAACTAATCCTGAGAGCAGAGATTGAAGGAATGCTTAGCCTTGAAAATAGAAGGCTGAGGGAGAATTTGCTAGCTCTCTTCAAGTACCTGAAAGAATGTCACACAGAAGTCCAAAATCTGTTCTTTTTTATTAATTTGTATTGAATAATTTTTTTACAGAGTAAAAAGAATATAAATTTAAAGAAGAAAAAGAAAAGTAGAAAAAAGTTGTAAGCAAATAAGAGAGAAAAGAAAAAAGAAAAAAAGGAAAGGAAAGGAAAGGAAAGGAAAGGAAAGGAAAGGAAAGGAAAGGAAAGGAAAGGAAAAAAAGATGTAAAGAAGCTGCTTCCCATCTTCTTTACAGCAATTATAAATGCATTTACTATATATTTTATCTTGTCTCCCTAAAGTACAGTATATCGTGGCTCCCTTCTTTCGATATTCTTTCCTTTCTAATCATCAAATCCATAAATCACAAGTTCATTTTTTTCCCATTTTCAGCAAAAAGTCCATAAAGGGTTTCCAGTTACTGACAAATGTAGTTACTGTCTTTGCCCTAATCAAACAAGCTGTCTTTGCCCTAATCAATTTTGCCATCTCTGCAGTTCTGTCATTCCTCCATTGTGGGTATTTCAGAGTCTTTCCATCTTTATTCATACAATAATCTCACTGCAGTTATCAATTTGTTAAAGATTGAACAACCTTTTTTCTACTGTCTTCTCCAGAGTCCTCTGGAACTGCTCTGAATCTCAAATGAAATTCTTTTTCTCACAATTCCAATAATGTCAAGTTGACTAAATCTTTTTGCATCTCTCTAGTTGTTATTTCTCTTTTACTTTCTAAAATGTCCACTATGTCTTTAATTTCTTTTACTTCTACAGTTAATTGACCTACAGACTCAGTTTTTTAAACCTCTTCTTTAATTTCCTTTTTCCTCTTTACAGATCTTTCTTCCATTCTCCCTTCAAATGCAGCCAAATTTTTCTTGTGAGATTCAGATAAATTCTTTCATAATTCTTCAAACATTTTTTGTAACATTTCTGGAGTAATCCCCTGTTCTGTTGGTTGCTCTGGTGATCCTCATTTCTCTTCTCCAAGTTTTGCTGCTTTCCTAGTAGTCACCATTCTTTATTTTAATCCAGAAAGTGAAAGTGTCAATTACAAAGGTGAAAGTAAAATGGAGGCTTTTCTCTCTCTCTTTCTCTCCTCTTTTCTCTTTTGCCTTTTCTGTATTCTTAAGGCTTTAGTCCTTTCTGGCACTCCTTAGTTCTGGTCGCATAGTCTGTCTCAAATTTCCTTTATCTCTTTATTCTGTAAAATCCACCAATTGTCTCATTGCAATCAACATTACCAGAAAGGTACTGTATTGTTTATGTATTCAATTATTATTGGCCAAAAGCACTTTCACCAATATGCTAATATTTCAAATTTAGCTGTCCCCTTTGTCTGTTTAAAACTTTCTTAGATAAAAATCTTGTTAAACTTTTTGCTGCTATTTTAAAATTCTTAAAGCTATTATTTCACTCTTTTCTTTAATCCAGAATGAAGGGTGACTCACGAAGTGGTTTTGTTTAGTTTTGTTTTTTTGGCCTGCTGGTCTGAAAATCCCTCTTTAACTTTAAAATTATTAAATCCAAATGTGTTTAAGAAAGTGAGGTTTTGGTCAAACCCCTGTCCTTAAAGGCTCTGCTGTGGCTGTGAGCTAGATGCCTCTTCCTCATTTCCCAGCCACTTGACTCACAAGTCAACCACGAGAACCTTCAAATCCTGTGGTCTCCTCACAAGGAGCAGCCATCTGGAGTTCAGGTGGGTGATCTCTCAGTCTCTCCTTGTCTGGAAAGGCTCTGCGTACCCAGACTTATTGCCTGGCCACTGGTCTGTGCTGCAGCATAATCTCTGCTCCCTCAGAGACATCTTAGTTCACCATAGTCCTCACCTGGAAGCCCCGGAAGGCCAGAATCTGTTCCTTATCATCTTAGAGGTCAGTTTGTGGAATAATCACACTAAGTTACAGATAGTCATATTCCAGTTGAATGTGAAGGGAAAAAAAAATCCTATCAGTAAGAACAGTTTGATACTGGAATCAGTTACTGAGGAAGTAGTGAGTTCCCTCTTACCATATATAAGATCTTATATAAAATCACATGTAGCATCTTGCAATAGCCATTTTTCTTCTATTAACTTTAATGTCATAGGATGAGTATGTGTGAATTTGTTGGTTTGTGGATAACAGATGCCCTGGCACCTATGGATGCTATTTTGCACATAGATGGGACTCCAAATAATATTTTATTTGTGAAAACTGAAGTGGCGTTTGTGGACTCCCATTCTATAGCAAATGGAGTTGCCTGGTTGTTCCTTCCAATACAGAGGAACATAACGAAAGGAAAGGAAAGGAAAGGAAAAAAGAAAAGAAAAGAAAAGAAAAGCTGTGAGTGTCATAAAAATAGTTCTTTAACAAGAAGAATACACTGCCCCATTCAGACCCAGTGCATAATCTGGGGGTCCTCCTGGACTCATGACTCCTGCTCGATGAGCAGGTGGCAGTCGTGGCCAGAAGGGCCTTTGCGCAACTTCGTCTTGTGCGCCAGTTACGCCCTTTCCTGGATCGAGAGGCCCTCCGAACAGTCACTCATGCCCTGGTCATCTCCCACATAGACTATTGCAATGCGCTCTATATGGGGCTACTCTTGAAGAGTATCCGGAAGCTTCAACTGGTCCAGAATGCAGCCATGCGAGCGGTTATTAGTGCCCCAAGATCGGCACATGTGACACCACTGCTGTGCGAGCTGCACTGGGTGCCAGTTTGCTTCCGGGTCCAATTCAAGGTGTTGGTTATCACCTTTAAAGCCCTACATGGCATGGGACCAGGTTACCTGAGGGACCACCTCTTCCCCATTACATTAACCCGTCCCACCCGATCGTGCAGAGAGGGCATGCTATGGACCCCGTCTGTAAGAGAATTTCATCTGGCAGGGTCCAGGAAGCGGGCCTTCTCCACAGTAGCTCCCACCCTGTGGAACATGCTGCCCCCGGAGGTGAGATTGGCTCCATCGCTCCTGGCCTTTCGGCAGAGTCTGAAGACCTGGTTCTGCTGCCTCGTTTGGGGTGGAGAGGGGAATAGAGTTACATGGGGATGGTTGTTATAGACCACTCCTCCCACACCTGGACTGTTTTAGCTGTTTCATCGCTTGGATTTTTATTCTTTATTCTTTATTTCTATTTATAGTATTTTTACTGTATTTTATTTTTTGTATTATTCTGATGGTTTTAATCACTTGTTGTAAACTGCCCAGAGGCCTCTGATGGGAGGAGGTGGGCGGGGATAAATTAGATAAATAAATAAAATAAAACAAATAAATATATTTTTAAATTCTTAATATGAAGAATATTTTTACTGAAATACCAATTCTCTGATTTATATTTATATTTATATTTCCCAACACTGCATTTACGAACCTGACTGCCTCCCCACCTCCATATCCTTTTTCAATAAAGTGGATGTTGATGTTGAAGGCCCACTTCCTGGACCCCGCCAGATGAAATTCTCTTACAGACAGGGTCCGTAGCATGCCCTCTCTGCACGATCGGGTGGGACGGGTTGATGTAATGGGGAAGAGGCGGTCCCTCAGGTAACCTGGTCCCATGCCATGTAGGGCTTTAAAGGTGATAACCAACACCTTGAATTGGACCCAGAAGCAAACTGGTACCCAATGCAGCTCGCGCAGCAGTGGTGTTACATGTGCCCTTCTGGGGGCACCAAAAACAGCTCACGCAGTGGCATTCTGGACCAGCTGAAGCTTCCGGATACTTTTCAAGGGTAGCCCCATATAGAGCGCATTGCAATAGTCTATCTGAGAGATAACAAGGGCATGAGTGACTGTTCAAAGGGCCTCCTGGTCCAGGAAGGGGCGTAACTGGTGCACAGCATGTAGCTGCACAAAGGCTCTCCTGGCCACGGCTGCCACCTGCTCTTTGAGCAGGAGCCGTGAGTCCAGGAGGACCCCCAAGTTACACACTGGGTCTGTCTGGGGCAGTGCAACTCCATCCAGAACCAGAGATGTTAACGTCCTGGATACAGAAGAACCATTAACCCCCAGCCACTTGGTCTTACCAGGGTTCAGTTGAAGCCTGTTGTTCCCCATCCAGGCCCCCACAGCCCCCAGACACTCGGAGAGGGTGGTCATGGCATCACTTACTTCACCCGGGATGGAGATATACAATTGAGTATCATCAGCATACTGATGATACCTCATCCCATGGTGATGGATGATCTCACCCAGCAGTTTCCTGTAGATGTTAAAAAGGAGAGGGGAAAGTACTGATCCCTGTGGCACCCCACAAAGAAGGGGCCACGGGGCTGATCTCTCCTCCCCTATCAACTCTGACTGGGATCGGCCCTGGAGGAAGGAGGTGAACCAGCGTAAGACTATGCCGCCCACCCCCAACTCCCTGAGTCTCCCCAAAAGGATACCATGGTTGATGGTATCGAAAGCCGCTGAGAGATCAAGGAGAGCGAGGATGGATGCACTGCCTCCATCCCGCTCCCGCCAGAGATCATCCATAAGTGCGACCAATGCCATTTCTGTCCCATAACCAGGCCTGAAACCTGACTGAAAGGGGTCTAGATAATCCATTTTCTCCAGGACCCTCTGGAGCTGCAAAGCCACCACTTTCTCAACCACCTTCCCCAGAAAGGGGAGGTGGGAGACTGGACGAAAATTGTCCAGAACAGTAGGGTCCAGCGATGGCTTCTTGAGGAGGGGGTGTACCAACGCCTCTTTAAAGGCTGCCGGAAACACCCCGTCTCCCAAGGATGTATTAACCATCACATGGACCCAACCACATGTGACCTCCCGGCCTGCTTTTACTGGCCAGGAGGGACACGGGTCTAGATGGCATGTGGTGGCATTTACTGTCCATAGGATCCTGTCCACTTCCTCAGGTCCAACAGGATCAAACTGCTCCTAGATAACTGGGTAAGCCTGTTCCCCTGGTATCTCTCCAGGCCACGCCTCATGCCTGGAGTCCAACTTGGAGCGGATCCAAGTGCTTTTGTCCTGCAGATGCTCAGCAAATTCCTCTGCATGGCCCTGTAGGTGGGTCGCTGAACCCACCTTCCCCAAAAGGGATTGAGTGATCTTAAACAGGGCCGTCGGGCGGCATTCTGCAGATGCAATAAGAGCGGAGAAATATTGACGTTTCACTGCTTTTATCGCCACAAGGTAGGCCTTAATGGCGGCTTTTACCTGTGTTCGGCCGAATTCAGTCTTTGTCTTCCTCCAGCGGCGCTCTAGGTGTCTCTTAACCCTCTTCAGCACCCTCAGCTCCTCCATAAACCACGGGGAGTGCTGGGCTTGATGAGACAAGAGAGGCTGCACAGGTGCAATTCTGTGCAATTTGGATGAGGTCTGTCAGCTGTGAAAGTAGAATATATCAAAGACCAAGGGGCATGTTAGTGGCAAGTGTAGGACTTGGAAAGGTTTGTGTTTGTAATAGAAATTGGTGCAAAAATGCCTAGAGGAGCTGTAGTTCCTAAAGTGGCACAGGAGTGAAAATGTAAACAGCTGCAAAGGAAAATGTTTGCATGATTGGGATTAATTTTGCCAATAATGCTTAAATGAAGGTACAGATCCCAAACAGTATTCAGTAGCCCTTCTCCTCTGCACAGTCCTGCTATGAGCTAGAACCCTGAAATGAAAGACAAATCTGCAGGAATCTGTACAAATCTGCATAGGAAGGCTCCCCATTACAGAAAATTGCACCATATTCATGGAAGCAGGATTCTGTTAACATCGCTAGTTTACCTTATGGTAAATGGATGTCTAGCCACATTGTGAATAGGTAAAACTCCATTGGCAGCCATTCTGTGAATGCATTCACCACACATTCTCAAAATTCTAAATGTGCCCCTGGCCAAAAAGACTACCTAACCTGCCATTGCAGTATAACCCAAGTATTTAAGGATGCTTTTGAACTTGAAGAGGGCTTACTTAGCTAAGCCAGAATGAACAAGGCCTTTGGATTCTTTTTATCACTAGGATAACTTCATGTAGACTGGGAGAAATGTTAGTTCAAGATGGGAGTAACCATGGTTACTGTGTGCCTCACAAAGATTTTGAATATACTGGAAAAAAATGCACTTATCCCATCCTGGTTGTAGACCAGCATCTACAGCAGGCCACAATGGTACAAAAATGACCCAAGTGCAGGGACACTTATACAATTTCATCGTGACATCTGATACAAGTATGACAGTTGTGTTATTTGCATAATGTCATAATGCATGTTTAATCACTTATCCCTCTTGCTATTCCTGGGAACACCCTTGGGTCCCCCACTTCTTCTGGCCTAATTCATTTACATATATGTGTCTATCTGTGTTTTTGTGTGTATGTGTATACATATTTTTTCCAAAGTACTTTTTTTGTTTACAAAAATGTTCACAAAAGTTTACAACATATTGAAGCGCCATATAGGATGCACAGCCTACTTCCCAGGTGGAATGTTTCAGCTTCGATCTCTGATTACTCCAGTTAGAGCTAAAAAAATATTTATGTCTAAAACCATAGGAATTAAATTAAATTAGTTCAACTTATGCACCACTTGACTCCAAATGAATCTGGGTGGCTCACAATGTAACAAAAAGATAAAGCACAACAATTCAAAGAAAACTAACAAAATAAATAAGAAGCAGTTATAAAAACAAGATGGTAAATCTGAAGAACACAAAACTCACAAGGGGCTGCGACCACCCTAAGGTCTTCAAGGCCCTCTGGAATTCCATCAGGGTGGAAGTCACCCAAATCTCAGGGGAACCTCATTCCAGAGGGCAGGCACTGCAAAAGAGAAGAGGGGGGAAGGGAAGGGGAGAGAATTTTCCAAATGCACAGAATAATACAGAAAAAAGAAGAGAAAATAAGAAAACTAAAAATAATAATAATTAGGGCCAAATTCCTACTGGACATTTCCTGTTTTAGAATAACACCACCTTCTTCTGACGCTGTGCCTCCAATAATGCAGTAAATACCTGCTATAATTAGCATTTTTAAGAGCACTGGCTTCAAAGATTTCTGCTTTGAAAGAATAAGTTTGACAGCAAAGGCTGTCAACTTATAACGTTAGAGAGTGGGTAGTCATGTCCCAACCAGTAGAATAGAAGAGATGTCAAAAAGTTGGAAGGAGAATTAGAGAGTGGAGGAGAAGAAAGTGACACCATACCCACTCTGCTGCCAATTACATCATTGTTTATTCAAGAGAATAATAGCAGAATTCCTGGTTCAGTCCATGCCATGTTCAGGTAAAGCTGGAAAAACTGCATGCAACCCTGATGAAGAGCTGCTAGTCAACTTAAACAGTTCTGGGCCAGATGGATTAATGGTCTGACAGTATTCCTAACATATTGACCTACCTTAAGACAGTTGTGTCAAATGCTTGGAAAAGCACCATGTTGCTGTGATAGAGCATGCTTTCTCTTCTCTACAAAGTATTAGATTTTTATGTGTAACAGCTTAAAGATAATGTGGTAAAGTTGCATAAATCATTTTGCTGATATTAATATACACATTTATATAGACCAGTGTTTCTCAACCACACATCTGAAAGTGGCCAAGGTTGAGAATCACTGATATAGACAGTTTAATCAAGTGCTGGAGCAGGTCTATAAACCTGCTGATTTCTTTCTCCTGTTGTTTCTCCAGTCGCTGGGCAGTGGGAGGAATGTTGCAATGTACGATGTGTATCTAGAAGCCTCCTCCTGCTGAACTGAACCAGATTATGTAGATGTGTGATGACTATGGTTTCCATGGGTGGACAAGAGGTCCCACTGATTATTTCCCCTTTTTGATCTCTAGTCAAAACTAGCAATTTCAAGCAGGACTAGGGATGCCTGAATCTGTCAGTTTCACTCTCTCTCCACATTTGTATTTTAAACATCTCATTCTTTCCACTTTGGTAATTTTTTAAAGTAAACAAAAGAAACAAAATTCTTACCCATCTGTTCTGGTCAATTACATAGACAGTACCTTTCAGGATGCCTGACATGTAACTGTTAGAGATGAAAGCCCGGACAGAAAAATGATGGCAATCACTACAGTTGTATGGATCAGTTAGTATCTAGCAGGGCTGTGCAGAGATCCAAATTTGAAGGGAAGAAGATGATTTGGAGCTCACAGATGTGCGCCTGTAGCACCTGTCAGCAACTCCTTAAAGAAAATTCATCTTTTCCTGGGCTTGCAAGCTGCAGTGTAAGCCCAAGAAAAGACACATCTCATTTAAGGGACTGCTGACAGATGTGTTATGCTGTATGTGCTCCAAATCACCTTTTCCCCTTTGAATCTGAATATCTAGTTTGCTGCAGCATCAAATGTATTGGAGCATTAAGTGTATCCTTCAGCAAAGGATCGTTACCTTGTCGTGGTGCTGGAGCTTGAGCACCTCAATGATGCCATGAGCTAAACCATGAATGGCCACCCAAGACGGGAAGGTCATGACAGAGAGGTCAGACTAAATGCGATCCTTGGGGAAGGTAATGGCAACCCACCCCAGTATTCTTGCCATGAAAACTAAATGGATCAGTACAACCAGAGATATGTCGGTATACCATCGGAAGATGAGACCCCCAGGTCGGAAGATGGTCAAAATGCTACTGGGGAGGAACAGAGGATGAGTTCAACTAGCCCCAGACGTGATGACGCAGCTAGCTCAAAGCCGAAAGGACGGCTAGCGGCCAACGGTGCTGGTGGTGAACGTCGAATCCGATGTTCTAAGGATCAACACACCATTGGAACCTGGAATGTAAGGTCTATGAGCCAGGGCAAATTGGATGTGGTTATTGGTGAGATGTCAAGATTAAAGATAGACATTTTGGGCAGCAGTGAACTGAAATGGACTGGAATGGGCCACCTCACATCAAATGACCACCAGATCTAGTACTGTGGACAAGAGGACCACAGAAGAAATGGAGTAGCCTTCATAATCAATAGTAAAGTGGCTAAAGCAGTGCTTGGATACAATCCAAAATATGATAGAATGATCTCAATTCGAATTCAGGGCAAGCCATCTAACATCACAGTGATCCAAATATACGCCCCAACCACAGATGCTGAAGAAGCTGAAGTAGAGCAGTTCTATGAGGATCTGCAGCACCTACTGGACAACATGCCTAAAAGAGATGTTATTTTCATCACGGGAGACTGGAATGCTAAGGTGGGCAGTCAAATGACACCTGGAATTACAGGTAAGCATGGCCTGGGAGAACAAAACGAAGCAGGACATAGGCTGATAGAATTTTGCCAAGAAAACTCACTCTGCATAACAAACACTCTCTTCCAACAACCCAAGAGACGGCTTTATACATGGACTTCACCAGATGGACAACACCGAAATCAGATTGACTACATCCTTTGCAGCCAAAGGTGGTGGACATCTGTATAGTCGGTAAAAACAAGACCTGGAGCTGACTGTAGTTCAGATCACGAACTTCTTCTTGCACAATTTAGGATCAGACTAAAGAGATTAGGGAAGACCCACAGATCAGCTAGATATGAGCTCACTAATATTCCTAAGGAATATGCAGTGGAGGTGAAGAACAGATTTAAGGGACTGGACTTAGTAGATAGGGTCCCGGAAGAACTATGGACAGAAGTTTGCAACATTGTTCAGGAGGCGGCAACAAAATACATCCCAGAGAAAGAGAAAATCAAGAAGGCAAAATGGCTGTCTGCTGAGACACTAGAAGTAGCCCAAGAAAGAAGGAAAGCAAAAGGCAACAGTGATAGGGGGAGATATGCCCAATTAAATGCAAAATTCCAGAGGTTAGCCAGAAGAGATAAGGAATTATTTTTAAACAAGCAATGCGCGGAAGTGGAAGAAGACAATAGAATAGGAAGGACAAGAGACCTCTTCCAGAAAATTAGAAACATTGGAGGTAAATTCCAGGCAAAAATGGGTATGATCAAAAACAAAGTTGGCAAGGACCTAACAGAAGCAGAAGAGATCAAGAAAAGGTGGCAAGAATATATGGAAGACCTTTATAGGAAGGATAACAATATTGGGGATAGCTTTGACGGTGTGGTCAGTGAACTAGAGCCAGACATCCTGAAGAGTGAGGTTGAATGGGCCTTAAGAAGCATTGCTAATAACAAGGCAGCAGGAGATGACGGCATCCCAGCTGAACTGTTCAAAATCTTGCAAGATGATGCTGTCAAGGTAATGCATGCTATATGCCAGCAAATTTGGAAAACACAAGAATGGCCATCAGATTGGAAAAAATCAACTTATATCCCCATACCAAAAAAGGGAAACACTAAAGAATGTTCAAACTATCGAACAGTGGCACTCATTTCACATGCCAGTAAGGTAATGCTCAAGATCCTGCAAGGTAGACTTCAGCAATTCATGGAGCGAGAATTGCCAGATGTACAAGCTGAGTTTAGAAAAGGCAGAGGAACTCGGGACCAAATTGCCAATATCCGCTGGATAATGGAAAAAGCCAGGGAGTTTCAGAAAAACATCTATTTCTGTTTTATTGACTATTCTAAAGTCTTTGACTGTGTGGACCATAACAAATTGTGGCAAGTTCTTAGTGGTATGGGGATACCAAGTCATCTTGTATGCCTCCTGAGGAATCTGTGTAACGATCAAGTAGCAACAGTAAGAACAGACCACGGAACAACGGACTGGTTTAAGATTGGGAAAGGAGTGCGGCAGGGTTGTATACTCTCACCCTACCTATTCAACTTGTACACAGAACACATCATGCGACATGCTGGGCTTGAGGAATCCAGGACTGGAGTTAAAATCGCTGGAAGAAACATTAACAATCTCAGATATGCAGATGATACCACTTCGATGGCTGAAAGCGAAGAGGAACTGAGGAGCCTTATGATGAAGGTGAAAGAAGCAAGTGCAAAAGCTGGCTTGCAGCTAAACCTCAAAAAAACCAAGATTATGGCAACCAGATTGATTGATAACTGGCAAATAGAGGGAGAAAATGTAGAAGCAGTGAAAGACTTTGTATTTCGAGGTGCGAAGATTACTGCAGATGCTGACTGCAGTCAGGAAATCAGAAGACGCTTAATCCTTGGGAGAAGAGCAATGACAAATCTCGATCAAATAGTTAAGAGCAGAGACATCACACTGACAACAAAGGCCCGCATAGTTAAAGCAATGGCGTTCCCCCTAGTAACATATGGCTGCGAGAGCTGGACCATAAGGAAGGCTGAGAGAAGGAAGATTGATGCTTTTGAACTGTGGTGTTGGAGGAAAATTCTGAGAGTGCCTTGGACTGCCAGAAGATCAAACCAGTCCATCCGCCAGGAAATAAAGCCAGACTGCTCACTTGAGGGAATGATATTAAAGGCAAAACTGAAATACTTTGGCCACATAATGAGAAGACAGGACACCCTGGAGAAGATGCTGATGCTAGGGAGAGTGGAAGGCAAAAGGAAGAGGGGCCAACCAAGGGCAAGATGGATAGATGATATTCTAGAGGTGACGGACTCGTCCCTGGGGGAGCTGGGGGTGTTGACGACCGACAGGAAGCTCTGGCGTGGGCTGGTCCATGAAGTCACGAAGAGTCGGAAGTGACTGAACAAATAAACAACAACAGCAATTAAGTTTATCCCATTGTATTTCCTCATAATTCTGCAAATTATTTTTAAATATTTGAGAAAATTATAGGAGATCCTGGTAGATCCTATGAATCAAATGTCAGTTTATGCTACAATTGATTCATTTTTCAAGAACCATAATTATTTTCTCCAGGATTGCTCTATAAGCATATTTGAATACACAGCCATTTAATGAGAATTTTGCTTTTGCCCACATCAAGGTTTTCCTTAAAATCCGAAGTACTTTCTATCCTGTTTATGAACACCTGTCCCAATCTTAATAAATAACTGTAAAGTGAACTAAATAAAATTATTCTTTATTCTTTGTTTATTAAAATCCTCTCCCCTCTCTAAAAAGGTTGCATGATACTAATACAATGATGCCATCAGATGAGACCTTTGCTTTTTCTGGCAGCCATCATCCTTGATTTAACCAGAAGTGATTACACTTATTAAATGATAATTAATTAAAGATGCAGTATCATTGTAGTGAATGGACAAGCAGGCCCAAACATGCCAGGATAATTCTCCCCCTGTAACGGTATATGGGAATGACCTTAGGAGACAGGGGGAAGAAGCACAGCCAGGGAAAGATGCAGCTTAGCCCAGAGCAGGAATATGAGTGTGGCAAACATCTCAGAAGTGACCCTCCCTAGTTTATTGGTCTGTAAAGGGGGCAGAATAGAAATGTACATTCAGACTTGCAAGATCTTGTTAATTAAACTTACAATAAAGTAGAGCTAGTTCTTCTGGGCGTGCTACTTGTCTGGACTACTTCCCAAAGCTGACACCCCATTGACTAACTTTGCTTCCAGCCATCACATGATTGAGAGCTGATTCCCAGATGTGGAATCAACATCTCTGTCAAAGCAAGACAGTAAGGTAGCTCACTTGTAAATAATGGCTGAAAACATGTGGGCCAGGCAGGACTCCATTCCTGCCCAGGTAAGATACAAGGGAATCTCCTTGGCTCTGTCCTTGCTGGTTCAAGCATTTGACTTGAGATAAAGAAAAGAGATCACCTGGATGGGTATTAGGCAAAAAGAAAACCTGAGAGAGAAGAAAGGAGGAATTACTTGAAGATGGAGGCAAGGTCAAGAGTGGAAAGAGCCATATAGTTTTGCTGAGCTAGTTTTCAAAGAAAGCAAATTGCTGAGCAATGCTCAAATGTGAGGGTAGCAACTCTAGGTCAAAAGGGTCACATCTGCCTGGGAATCATGGTAAGAGCCAGTGGCATGCACAGAGGGGGATAAAAACATTAAAATGCTGGTCATGACTGATCAAAGCCCTACATTTTTGCACATGTGTATGACCACACCTAAAGGCCATCAGGCGATGTGGATGTGTAGGGGTAGACAGTAAAAAGGATGATCTTGTTGGACAGAGGCAAGATCTGTTATCATAGCAATGAGAGAGGAAGCATTGCTTAAGTCGATTACAGAAACATCTCAGACAGACACCCCCTTAATTCACATGGATATAAAAGGGGAAGGAGAAGAAGCACAATCAGACTTGCAAGATTCTGTTACTGTGGCCAATCTGAATAAAAGTAATTTTAGACCTCTGTGGAGTCTGTGTCTTGGTCTGGTCTACCTTGTGGGGATGACAGCAGTCATGATAGTTTCTATAGCTAAATTATGTAGATAGGTTGTTTTGGTGTTTCTGGCAACATAAACATGTGATGGCTACTGATTAAATGATTTTAGAAGGAGATTAAATTAATTAATGAAGGTTAATGATATATAGATATAGATATAATCTGATTACCTGATCCAGTGCAGTATGTAGTAACATACATTTTCCTATCAACTACCAACTAACTTAATATCAACATAGTAAAGGTAAAGGTAAAGGTTTCCCTTGACATTAAGTCCAGTCGTGTCCGACTCTAGGGGGCGGTGCTCATCTCCGTTTCAAAGCCGAAGAGCTGGCGTTTGTCCGTAGACACTTCCGTGGTCGTGTGGCTGGCATGACTAAATGGAACACCGTTACCTGCCTGCCGAAGCAGTACCTATTAATCTACTCACATTTGCATGTTTTCGAACTGCTAGATATTTTGTCAGTGCTAAATGTCAAGAAGCCCTTGGACAAATACCAATAATGTCTCCTCCCCAGAATAATGCCATTGCTTCTGCCATACAGTAGTTAACAGGACTGTCCCCTCAACTCTTGATAGTTCTTGCCTGGCCTACCAGTGCTATAGACTGATTTCACCTTGGCAACAAGTTACTTCTTCCCCATATGCAACAGTGATGTTTCTGAATGGAAGCCCAGCTACTGCTCAGTTCAGTACAAGCCACCTAATATGTAAAATTACTCCAAACATAGTCCTGATGTCAGGCATTCAGCTTGGGATAATCTAAAATGAAGTAAACCTATTAGGGAGATAGTGGCAGAAGTGGCAGGCAGTGATACTTCTGAATGGGAGCTGATTTGTAGATTGCTACAAATGTAATGCTTAATGCCATCTGTAGGTTGTTTATTGCATTGGGGATAACTTAGGATGGAAAATAACAGAGCCTTGGCTTCTGTTGAGAAGCCCCACTACAAATTTAATCAAAGCTGAGTCCTTTGAAGCTGATATTGATAGTTGCTTACCTATTGCAACCCCAAACAGCAGGCCTTTATACTATGTTTCCATTGTTTGAGTTTTGATTCATGAAGGTAGCTGCATAACTGCGTGTTCTTCACAATCTCTTACTTATGGTTTAAAGCGTGTTTGTGTGTACAGGGTTAATCAATGGGCAACCTTTCTTGGTGGAAAGAGATACTCAAGCAAATAGCTTGTGCATGTTTTCTGTAGTCTGTAATCTAACCTGCTAAGGAACATACTCTCTGTTGATAGTACTAGGATGCTTTATTCCAGAAGCACTGCTTTTACATAATCAACTTTTTGGTAATTGACTGAAAAGGTCTTTATGGGATTCTTTTACTGGTGTCTGCAGAAGTCAGGGAGGGGGGCAGGAGAGATAAGTGACAAAATGTACTTCATGACATTATGACATAAACTCTACCCTTTATGTACTGTAGTTGTATTCAATATTGCAATGCAAGTATAAAAGGGTGGAACTTACGCTGTGATGTCATGACACACATTTCAATGTCACAATAGTTAGATAATGCTGCCTATGGATTCTACATAAGCATTTCTCTGACAAAGAACTTGCTATCACTACAGCCTGTAATAACTAGTTGTTGGTGAGAACTGAGTGCATTAGAGTTCTAGAAGCTAATATCAATTTTGAATAAGGCATGCATGTTAGAACAGTCTCCAAAATTATCTGAAAAATATAGGAATCTTGTGTAGGTTCTATGAGGGTGTGCCCTGTAATGGGACAACATTCATAAACCAAAATTAAAAAAAAATAATTAATTTATCTCTTTAAATCAACCTTTCCCAGACAGGGCACCTTTCAAATACTGTATATGGATTTCAACTCTCAGAATTCCTCAGGTAGCAGGACTATTTCTGAGAATTCTAGGAAGAGAAGTCCACATATCTAGAGAGCATTCAGGTTGCATAAGGCTACTCTAAATGATGCCTACCAGTAAATTATCAATCTGGTACTTAGTAACCAGGATGGTTTTGTGGGGAAACACCCCCCCCCCATAAGAAACACTTTACTTGATAAACTGGATCCTTCTTCCTCTTCTTTTTATAGCAGAGTAGAACATGCTGGGTTTTCAAGAATACTGTAGGTCCTTTCTCCATATTCATCTCTGAAGTTAGCTTTTAAACGAATGCCCTAATCCAGGTAGCAGCAGAAGAGTTTTGCTTTCTCCCATCTGTTACAGATTCTTTCAGTCCCTTTCTTTCTGCTGGTCAATAGGGGTCATGCTAATGCTTATAATGCAGTAAAGCTGAACTAAAAGACTAAAGCCCTTTACATACTGGCATTATCCATTGCATATCTATATAACCACATGCTATTTTTCCTTCTAACATTTCCTTCTCTCATTTGCCCAGTTGAGGATTCTGTGGGAGCTTACTTTTCTGTGACTCCATTTTGCCCGAAGCAGTGGAAGCAAATTGCGTTCTTATGAAAGAGCTTCAGAAACGTGAAAATGTACATTCATCAGACTTTTAGATTTTTTCAGTGCATTTTCCATTCCACGGATAATCCTTGTCCTGACCACAACAACCTCTAATTTCTCTATATTAAACTTCAGTTCATTAGCTGTAATCAGTCCATTACCCATTCAAAATATGTATCAACACCTTCCCTGGTTGCTATCTCCCATCTATTGTGCAGCTGCTTTTTGAATATTTTATCTACTGTTCTGTTTTTTGTAAAACAATTAATGCATATTTTTATATGCTGAATATTGTATTGTTTCTATCCACGTTTTCCCCAATATACATATTTATGTGTTAGTCTCCCTAATGCATTCATTTAAATACACATTTTAAAATCAACAGTCTGCATCGTAAAATTCTGAGAAGCATTAAGTACCAAAGGATAAGTGGATAAATACGTAACAGAAGTGCAGGCCAAAATCCTCCCTGCTCCATATGATGTTACTGATGACCTTATGCAAAGTTCTCTTTTAGCTTAATCCACCTCATAAGAAAGAAGGAAAAGGAAGGGGGAAACATACACACACAAAAACAGTCATTACAAGGAAATACAGTCCTTGGGGTTAATATTCATCCCAAGATCTTTGTGAAAATCTGATTTGTTTTTTACGTCTCTAGGTAACGAGATGTTTCTTTATATCTCTATCATCCCACCTGATACTTCCTCAGCCAAATGCTAGTTGCAAACAGGAATGCAACCATTAACAGAGGAGCAGTTAGTATGTAGCTAACACTTAATAATCCTGAGTGATTTATTTAGAGACTTCTGCTGGTTGTGCTCCATTAATCTAGAAACAGACGGTCTGTTCAGCTTGTGTGATGGAATATTATAACCATCAAGAATACCCAAGGTAGGATTGTAAAATGCAATGTACATTTGTGGTGTCAGCTTTACCTGATTTGTACAATCTCTGGATACTGTAGAACTGAGTACCTTCCAAATGTTTGGTTCTAATAGAAAAGAGCTACTTATTTCTAATGCTTTGAACCAAGTCAGTGTAGCTCAAGATACAATTGCTGACGCTCTTAACCAATTTACTGGGCTTTGAGGAAAGATGCAAATGCTAATCATTCAGAGGATAGTTTCCTTTCACCATGACAAGCATCTCAACATCCACTTTATTGAAAAAGGATATGGAGGTGGGGAGGCAGTCAGGTTGGTAAATGCAGTGTTGGGAAATATAAATCAGACAATTGGTATTTCAGTAAAAATATTCTTCATATTAAGAATTTAAAAATATATTTATTTATATTATTTTATTTATTTATCTAATTTATCCCCGCCCATCTCCTCCCGTCGGAGGCCTCTGGGCAGTTTACAACAAGTGATTAAAACCATCAGAATAATACAAAAAATAAAATACAGTAAAAATACTATAAATAGAAATAAAGAATAAAGAATAAAAATCCAAGTGATGAAACATCTAAAACAGTCCAAGTGTGAGAGGAGTGGTCTATAACAACCATCCCCATGTAACTCTATTCCCCTCTCTGCCCCAAGCGAGGCAGCAGAACCAGGTCTTCAGACTCCGCCCAAAGGCCAGGAGCAATGGGGCCAATCTCACCTCCGGGGGCAGCATGTTCCACAGGGCGGGAGCTACTGTGGAGAAGGCCCGCTTCCTGGACCCCGCCAGATGAAATTCTCTTACAGACGGGGTCCGTAGCATGCCCTCTCTGCACGATCGGGTGGGACGGGTTAATGTAATGGGGAAGAGGTGGTCCCTCAGGTAACCTGGTCCCATGCCATGTAGGGCTTTAAAGGTGATAACCAACACCTTGAATTGGACCCAGAAGCAAACTGGTACCCAATGCAGCTCGCGCAGCACTGGTGTTACATGTGCCCTTCTGGGGGCACCAAAAACAGCTCGCGCAGCTGCATTCTGGACCAGCTGAAGCTTCTGGATACTTTTCAAGGGTAGCCCCATATAGAGCGCATTGCAATAGTCTATCTGAGAGATAACAAGGGCATGAGTGACTGTTCGAAGGGCCTCCTGGTCCAGGAAGGGCCATAACTGGTGCACAGCATGTAGCTGCACAAAGGCTCTCCTGGCCACGGCTGCCACCTGCTATTTGAGCAGGAGCCGTGAGTCCAGGAGGACTCCCAAGTTACACACTGGGTCTGTCTGGGGCAGTGCAACCCCATCCAGAACCAGAGATGTTAACGTCCCGGATACAGAAGAACCATTAACCCCCAGCCACTTGGTCTTACCAGGGTTCAGTTGAAGCCTGTTGTTCCCTATCCAGGCCCCCACAGCCCCCAGACACTTGGAGAGGGTGGTCACGGCATCACTTACTTCACCCGGGATGGAGATATACAATTGAGTATCATCAGCATACTGATGATACCTCATCCCAGCAGTTTCCTGTAGATGTTAAAAAGGAGAGGGGAGAGTACTGATCCCTGTGGCACCCCACAAGGAAGGGGCTGCGGGGTCGATCTCTCCTGCCCTATGAACACCGACTGGGATCGGCCCTGGAGGAAGGAGGTGAACCAGCGTAAGACTACGCCGCCCACCCCCAACTCCCTGAGTCTCCCCAAAAGGATACCATGGTCGATGGTATCGAAAGCTGCTAAGAGATCAAGGAGAGCGAGGATGGATGCACTGCCTCCATCCTGCTCCTGCCAGAGATCATCCATAAGTGCAACCAATGCCATTTCCATCCCATAACCAGGCCTGAAACCTGACTGAAAGGGGTCTAGATAATCCGTTTCATCCAGGATCCTCTGGAACTGCAAAGCCACCACTTTCTCAACCACCTTCCCCAGAAAGGGGAGGTGGGAGACTGGATGAAAATTGTCCAGAACAGCAGGGTCCAGCGATGGCTTCTTGAGGAGGGGGTGTACCAATGCCTCTTTAAAGGCTGCCGGAAACACCCTGTCTCCCAAGGATGTATTAACCATCGCATGGACCCAACCACATGTGACCTCCATATGAATGAAACTGATAAAAAGAATAGGAGAAAAAAAACCTTTGCAAAATAACTCATGGTATATGAAAACAGTGAAAAGAAATTTACAAAAGTTGAGAGGCTGCTGAAACATTCATTTTTTCACACATACATACAAACATACATAGAGTACATACATAGATGTGTTTGTATATATCTACATCTACAATATATGTGAAAAGTTTACATAAAAATTTCAATAGATGGTAGCCATTTCACAATATATTCATCCATAGCTAATCTACACTGAAGTTTCCATTTTTAAGTTGCTAATAACTTTAACTCTGAAAACCATTGAGTAGTTATAGCCATATATTTGACTTTCCAGTGTTGAAGAATAAATCTTTTCAGTATAAGTATGGCACAGAGAATGTACTTTCTTTGTCCAGATGTCAATTTCCCTTTGATAGGGATACAGTTCAAAAGAATATGAACATGTGAGAAAATTAAATCTTGTCTCACAGTTGAGTTAATATATGTAATAACTACCTCCTGAAAAGAAACAATTATAGGACATTGAACAAATTTATGTTTAAATAAAGAACTGATCTCATTAGAACTTCAGCAGCATGACAATTTACTCAAGCTTTTCTATATACAGTAAGTGAAAAGAAGTCCAATAAATATAAAATATTATTTTTTTGTTGTTGAATAAGGTATAATCTAATATCTATTGACATTTTGGGTATTACTGTTAACATTTCATCTCATCACCTAGGCAAAATAAGAACCTCTAATTCTTTATTCCATTCAACCATTAAAATTTGTATATCAAATTGATTATTATTAACAGAATTTTATAAAAACTAAATTGTAGGCTTTTTTTGTGTCATAGAATTTAATAATAGCTTGTAGTAGATTAAGTGTTTCTGAGGACGAAAATTAACAGGTCCAAACTGAGATGTCAATAGATGTTGCAACTGTAAATCCTGCCACTGAGCTATATTTGGCAAATAATATTTATCTTTTATAGCAGAGAATGACAAAAAACATCATTTTTATTTACTAATTGATTCAAAATATACATCTCAGCTTCCATCCAAATTTTCCATATAATAAATTAAAAAAAATAAATAAATTCCAAGATCTGGATTACCACATGGCAATGTTATGATTGATTATGTAGCATCAAGTTGGTGTTGACTCTTAGCAACCACATGGATTTTCTCTAGGATGATCTGTTCCAAATCTGGTCTTTCAGGGCTTCCAATAGTACTTCCATAATTTAGTCCATCCACTTGCTGTCCATCACTTCTGTAATTTAGTCCATCCACTTGCTGTTGGTCTTCCTCTTGTCTTTCCTTCTACCTTTCCCACAATCATAGATGTCTCAAGAGAGCATGGTTCTCACATAATGTGTCCAAAGTACTGTATGATAATGTGAGTCTGGTCATTTGTGCTTCAAGAGAGAACTCTGAATTTATTTGTTCTATGATTCATTTGTTTTCTTGGCTGTTCATGATATTCTCAGGAATGTTCTCCAACACCAAAGTTCAGAAACATCAACACTCTTTCTATCCTACTTCTTCAAAGTCCAACTTTTACTTCCTTAGAGTATCACAAGGAAAACCATTGCCTGCATAATTCTGATCTTTGTTGGTATAGACACATTATGACATCTGAATATATTTTCAATTGCTACTCTACCAAGTGATAGTTTGTGGTGTATTTCTTGACTGCTAGTTCCTTTACTGTTGTTGATTGATTCTAAAAAGCAGAAGCTATCCACCACTTCAATATTTTCACTGTCAGTTCTAAAGCTGGTTGCTGTACCTGTTGTCATTACTTTGGTCTTTACATTTAATCTTAGTTCTATTTTTTCACTCTGATCCTTGACTTTCATTTCCAGATCTTGCAGATCATTTGCATTTTCAGCTATCAGAGTAGTATCATCAGCATAGTGTGATACTATATATGATAATCACAGCAATATTATTGTACGCACAAAGATGGAAAGATTTGGCAATACCTACAACAGAGAAATTGTTGGTGAAGATGATAGAACTCACTGAGATGGCCAAATTAACCTGTTTGATTAGAGAAAACACAATACCTATGTTTACTGATGACTAGAAATCCCGTATGGACTTTTTGCATAAAACAGAAAAAAGTAAACTTATGATCTGTGGTTTTGATGATTAGATAGAATAGATTTTAGAAAGAAGAGAGTCACAATATAACTTTAGAGAAAGAGGTAAATCTATAATTGTTCTTACAGTATAACTGCTGTAAATAAGATTTTTTATTTCTTTTCTATTTTTCTTCTACCCTTTTTTCTTTTTGCACTTTAGCTTTCTCTTTTATTTCTTCCTTTTTCTTTTTTTCCTTCTTACTTTATTTTAGTTTGTATTAATTTTTACTCTTGTTTTTAAAACTTTCAATAAAATTATATTTAAAAAAAAGCATAGTGTGGGTTATTGGTGTTTCTTCCTCCAATTTTTAAACCATGCTAATTTTCTTCCAATTCAGCATATAGATTGATTGAATAAGGGAGAGTATAACTTCCTCCTTTACCAACCTGAAGCCAATCTGTTTCACCATGTTTTATCCAGACCATAGCTTCCTGACTTGTGTATAGGTTTTGCATGAGGTCACTGAGATGTACTGGGATTCCCATTTTCCTAAGGACATTCTACAGCTTGACAGGCCTTTTGATAATCAATGAAGTAGATATTGACTATTTTTTTTACTCTTTGGATTTTTCAATTATCCAGGATGCATCAGCAATAGCATCTCTTGTTCCTCAGTCTTTTCTTAAAGCAGCTGGAACATCTGGCACCTCTCTTTCCAAGTAGGACTGCAATCTGCATTGGATGATTCTAAGCATCGTTTTGCTAGCATGTGAAATTAAGGGTATTATATGATAGTTTGCATGGTTTGCTAAGTATCCTTTTTCGCTATTGATATTTAGATTGATATCTTCCAAACTGTTGACCACTGTGTCATTTTCCAAATTAGCTGATATGGTTTGGTTAGAATCTTCTTCTGTTCCTTGCCATGTTTGTGTAGATAATAGTGATGTTACTGTATTGTAAACCTCCTGGGGAAACTCTAGTTTAAAGGATGGCATGCCAACTATTTAAAATGACTAATGTTCCTTCCTCATCTATAAAAGAAGAAATGCCATTTCATATCTGTCACAATAATATTATCCTGATCTCTATTCAAAACCAGCACCTTCCCTTCCCTTCCCTTCCCTTCCCTTCCCTTCCCTTCCCTTCCCTTCCCTTCCCTTTTTGTTAAACTTTTTAAATATAAGGTCCTTCAGGTCACAATGGGGCTGGGATATTAAGCTTACAAAAGCTTTTGGCTATATTTTTTTCCTTTGTAACTTGGTTCAAGAATTACTTCTTAAGCTAATGTTCTTGTCTGAAAATAATGCTGTCTGGAATCTGTGTGATGGTGGCATCACCTTTCTGCTATCATAACTCTGTATGTCCATAATTAAACAGAGAATTTATGATTCAGTGGTTTAGCTTTTTTTTTTTCCTTAGTGATCTGTGAGGAATTCTCTGGAAGAATCATTTTTGTTGCTGCTGTGATTATAGTTATATATATTCCTCTAGAAATCTCTCCTCTTGTAGTGTCAAGTGCATTCTTTTGAAAAATGGTTAATCTATACAGTGAATTTTTAGAGGTAGCATCCATTTGTAAAAGTATAAGACAAACCCAAGGAACTGAACAAAAGGAAATAGGGAAGGAATGGGATGAAGGAACAGAGAGGCCAAAATGAAGACATTTGTTTCATGGCAGTGAGAAGGGGAAACTGTTGTTTGTTATATTGGGTATTTCTAGAAATGAAAGTAGGCTGTAGTTTAAGTGATGGGCCATCAGAATTAATTTTTCAGTTGTAATAGGGAAGAAAGGCCATGATACATCACACATCACACAAGATAATGCTTTGATGCAATCTGTTCTCTGACTCCTTGAAAGTTTTCTTCCATTGCCAAAGAGATTCTATTTCTTATAACCTCATGTTCCTAATACTTTAGAATGTCTTTCAAATTTTCTTTTGCCGGTACCTTTTGCCTTATCTTTTGTTATCAGTTGATGAAACATGCTGTGATGTTCCCTCCTCCTCTCTTCCTCTTCTATCACAGATCTTTCCATCATCTGCAGCTGCTTCAGCTGCCTCACTTTCTGAGTTTTTTTAAGCTTTAACTGAGATGAAGGAAGCCAGAGAAGTTGCAGACCCTAAAGAAGTGATTGTACACTGAAAGACAGGAAATCACATGCAGTCTTTTGCCAACTCCTTGACTAAGGGAAGTGCAAGCAATCCATAATGATCTCTGGCAGGAGAGGGGTGGAGGTAGTACATCCATCCTGGATCTTCTTGACCTCTCAGTGGCTTTCAATATCATCGACCATGGTACCCTTTTGGGATGGCTCAGAGAGTTGGGGGTGAGTGGTGTGGTTCTGTGCTGGTTCATCTCCTTCCTCCATGGCCGTTCCCAATTGGTGGTGATAGGGAGCGAGAGGTTCGACCCTCAGCCCCTCCATTGTGGGGTGCCGCAGGGTTCAGTCCTCTCTCCTTTATTTAACATCTACATGAAACCACTGGGTGAGATTATCCATCACCATGGGATGAGGTATCATCAGTATGCTGATGATACCCAATTATACATCTCCATCCTGGGTGAGGTAAGTGATGTGGTGACTGCCCTTTCTTGGTGCCTGGGGGCTGTGGGGGTCTGGATGGGGAACAACAGGCTTCAACTGAGCCCTGGTAAGACAGAGTGTCTGTGGGTTGATGGCTCCTCAGTTTCTGGGAAATTGTCATCTTTAGTTCTGGATGGGGTGGCACTGCCCCAGACAGACCCGGTGTGTAATCTGGGGGTTCTTCTGGACTCACAACTCCTGCTTACAGAGCAGGTGGCAGTCATGGCCAGGAGGGCCTTTGCTCACTTTCGGGTTGTGCGCCAGTTACACCAGTTCCTGGAGTGAGAGGCCCTCCGAACAGCCACTCATGCCCTCGTCATTTCCCATATCGACTACTGCAATGCAATCTACATGGGGCTACCCTTGAAGAGTACCCAGAAGCTTCAGCTGGTCCAGAATGCAGCCATGTGGGCTATTTTTGGTGCCCCTAGATCAGTACATATAACACCTTTACTGCATGAGCTGCACTGGGTGCCAGTTTGCTTCCGGGTCCAATTCAAGGTGTTGGTTATCACCTTTAAAGCCCTACATGGCATGGGGCCAGGCTACCTGAGGGACCGCCTCATCCCCACAACATCGACACACCCTACCCAGTCAGGCAGACAGGGCATGTTACGGACCCCGTCTGTAAGAGAACTTCATCTGGCGGGGTCCAGGAAGCAGGCCTTCTCTGCAGTTGCCCCCGCCTTTGGAACATCTTGCCCCCAGAGGTGAGGCAGGTGCCTTCACTTCTGACCTCCAGGAGGGCCCTGAAAACTTGGTTCTGCCGTCTCATGTGGGGCGGGAAGGTGGGCAACCATTCATGGGATTGGCTTGCACCTTAGACCCCTCCCATCTGATTAGAATTTTTTAACCTCTTGGATTTTATACTTATTTATATTGTATTTTATATTTGTAAATTGTTTTTATACGATCTTAATTGTTTATTATTATAGTTTTAATTTTATTGTAAACCACCCAGAGTCCCTCTTTTGGGGGAGATGGGGGGTAGCAAAATTTGAATAATAAATAAATAAGCTACGCAAGAGAATTCCATCAGTGTATTGTTCTTTGGGGAATTGTTTTTACAAGCAACATGGTTCTTATTCTCAGTTACATACATTTGTATGGGATTACACTATTTGGTACTGTCAACTATATTGACAAATATGTCTTCCATGTGATCCTATACATTCACAACAAATCACCCTGGCTTTAGGATTTATTTCAGGTTTCTGGGTCCTGTTTGCGCCTGGTTTTTAACTATGTTGTTTAAAACTTGCAGCTACCATAGTTAGATATAATTCAAGAGTGGAAGTTTGCAGATTGGGATGGGGAATGGGGCTATGGTTTATGCTGGGAACTACTTCATATTATCTGGCAGCCTGCCAGTCAGCTGATTGGCAAGCAGTTAGAGAGCTTGATTGTTGTGAGAGAGCTCTGTTCCCAATTGTGATAGTTATTAATTTGATGATTGGTGAGCTGCTGGGAATACTGTAGCTATGGAGAAGTAGGGTTTCCAGTGCAACAGTATATACTTTGTAAGAGTTTGCCAAGCAGTATTACGATGCTCCCTGTAGGGAAGATACCATTTGTGTGCATGCATATATATTTGTAGCACTTGCAAATTTGGCTGGGTTTGGAAGCTAAGCAGGGCCAGGCCTGATTAGTACTTGGATGGGACACAAATGTAGAATTCCAGGTTTGTAGCCTAAGACTGGGAATGTGAAAAAAAATATCCTGGAAGAAGGCGATAATAAAGTATTCCCAGACCTAAACTGAAAGGGCAGAAAATGTTAAGCCTCCACTGCTTATGACTCTTCATTCCTAGACATGCCACCCAAGTTCTCAAAATTAAGATCCCCTAAATAAATAAAAAGGTTGTATATCCCTGCTTTGATTTTATAAAATATAACCAATGTGCCTATTTTATTTATTTATTTATTTATTTATTTATTTATTTATTTATTTCTCAAATTTTTGCTACTGCCCATCTCGCCTCCAAGAGGGACTCTGAGCCTATTTTTGTTATGAAAGTAGCATCCTCAGTGACCAAGGAGGATATTTAACTTATTTTCTCTGTGCAATACACAGGAAAGAAAATGCTTCTAGCATAAGCAGCAACTTTCCAATAGTTACATTTCCTCCACAGTCCCCAGTGGGATGCTGGAATCTTGGAAGAGCTATGGAGTGGAATTGAGGGAATCTATTCATCTGTAAGGTAAATGCTAGCACAATTAGGAAGTAACAGTGATGTAAATCTACTCCATTGGCATATAAATGTTACTGCCTCCTGGTTCTTATATGGTGAGGCAGCAGGTATAAATCATGAACAGAATTGTATATTACAATCTGCCACAAACTAGAGGAGGGATAATTTAAAATCTCCCTGGCAGTGGTAGACCTCTTCTTCCCCTATAAAACATACTGAAGATTGGCTGAACCACGTGAGACTTGACCACTAGCAGTCAGCCTGAACCTCTTGATGCCCACTAGTTTATCCATCTGGAGAGCTCTTAGCTTTTTTACCTAGAAGTTCTATCCTCAGCCCAGCTCTAGCAAAATAATAGCAGAAGGAGCTTTGGACCTTCTTGTTCTGAGCCCAGACACAGAAATCTGGTGCCAATCCAGAAATGCAAGAATTGATTATAACAGTGGGTGTTGCATATGAGAAGGGTTGTAATAAGAAATCCCTTCTTAAAAACAATGAAACCAAAGTCATTAGATATAAAAAAAGAGTTTCTTGGGGAAAAGGAAGTTCAGAAAAAATGAGGGAAGACAACCATTACAGAGGCAGACTTCCAAATAACATCAGTACAATTGGCCAAGCTGAACTGGTCACATATTGCTTCCTTGAGTAAGATCTTCCTTGTTGCAGAGAGGAATTTCCGACTGCTTGGGTGTTCATAGGCAGGCCTTTCTTGTCTCTTCTCCTCCTCCCTTCTGCTAACTTTTATCCTCAGTTTTATAGAATGTGGAGGATTAAATGAAGGCCAGACTCTTTCAGGAGATTGACTAAACCATTGCCCACTCAAGAATAGTTCTCCATCTATCATTTCCTGGGCCTAGCCACAAAATGAACACTTCACATTTTTATTTCATTCGTACTCATTAATGCCCATGCTGAATATATCTTACAGGAATTCTTGATTTCCCCTTCAGAAACTATTTGATATGTTCAAAAGTCAGTGGTATATTATAAAATTAATGTCATTCTTCACTGAAAGGACTGGATGCTCTTCTGTCTTTATTTCTCGATGACTAGGAATATTTGTATTATTGATGTTTCTAATTACATTACCATTGTGGGGTGATTGTAGGGCCCAGTCATCATAGTTCATTGCTGTTTATCTAAATTGGGGCAACCTGTCAATACACTGTTCTTCGAACCTCTAGGGTACATATGGTGATCCAACTGGTGAAACTCTTAGACAGAATTGTTATTACAATCTGCCAAAATTGCCTGCACTTTTTTTCTTGCATATGAATATTAAGCATCTTTTACAAATCTGGACGAAGGCGAGCCAGAAAGGAAATGTTAAATCAGTACAGAAAGTATTGTGCAAATTTCCCTTAAAAGCCTGCTTGCAAGCATGGCTAATTCATTGCTGATGAACAATGACAAGAAGTGGATTGCAACCTGATGACAAAAACCTGATGGCAGGTTGGACTGGAAAGAAAATAAGTAGGATGACAAGTCCTATTGGAGAAGAAAGAAAATGAAGAATAACAAGGCAGTAAGAATGAATACAAATTCTCTGGGGAAATTTAAGATCTTCCCTAAAGCACCTAAGTGTATGTGAAACAATTAATGCTGATAAAACAAAGAGACATTGCACCTAATTGGATATGGTGCTAACAGGCCATAAAAACAAGCAACAAGGGTTCAAGCAATCCCCAAGTGTGTTTCTTGAATTGTACCAGAGCTAATAGGATTTGGACCAGATTGAAAAAGAAAGGGAACGATAAATGCTCACTATTGGGGATCAACAAAAGGCTCTTAAAAAATAAAATAAAAAATAGAAAATAAATGTCTACATATAGACAAGCCAGCTGTCCAGACCAAGTTAGGTGCTAGTATCATACATTAACTGTTTGAAACACAGCTTTCCACATGAAGAAGACAGGAAGTTAAGAGAACTCTCAGAAACATTTGGTCAGACATAGGTATTTGAGAAATTGTTCATGAAAAAAATACATTTGTCAATATAGCCTTTGTAAAAGACTTGACAGCCTTTATTGTCTCAGACACTACCAAGCACAATACTGTTTGCATTTTACAGGAGATTTGAGTCTGAGACATATGCCTAAAAACTGCAATACCAATCCTGCTTTCATGTTACGAGTCATACTCTAATTTCCAGCATATCTTTGGTATAAGTATCTTAATTATGTAACATTACAAGCAATAATTTCTTCTCATCTGTTATTGCTTCCCTTGTTTTCCCTGTCCTTTAATTTAGTGATTTGTCTTCAGTCAAATTTGAATCAATATAGTGTTTTGATTGGAAGTGTTACATCTGGTCAATTTCATTTTCTGAATCCATTAAAAAAATAGGGATTTTGCACCTGCAGAAAAACCTTTTCAATCATCAAATCATTCTGGATGCATCCAGTTTCATCCAGCAATTCAATATGAATCATCAGTAGAATTCAGAAAGTCAATTTGATGATTCAGGATTTCCTGATATCCTGCCTACCTTTGTTCTCTCTAATGTCCTTGAAGGAAAGATCTATTAATTTCTAAGCAGATACATTCTCTTGTTTATTTCTTACCAATTCTTGTTTAATCAGAGGAAGAGAATTTACTTTCCAAATTTATTTCAAGGGAGAAGAGAATTTTGGAGAAAATCTCATTCATGAAATGTGGTATTTTTGTACTTCTTTAGTTACAGTGCATCAAGGAAATTCATGTGCAATTCATGTGCAAACATGCAATTCATGTGCATGTCCCTTTTTTTATTGTGAGGTCAGCCAGCCAATGGCCTGCAGCTTCTCTGACTTCCCATTAATTCCAATAAACACCAAGGAAAGACACTGCGAGGGGTGCTCCTCCTATGAGGCTTTTTAGTAGTAGCTCTATTGATAGCACTAATGAGAAATCCTGCCCTTGAGAAAATATGGAGAATTTCTTCTTTCCCTGAAGAAGTTAAAAGAATTAGTCTATCAGATTCCTCTGTCCACAGAATTTGTTGGAGAACACTGAAATATCATTTTATGCCCAGATTTAATAATACTTATATTTGATTGAACATGAGTATAGCTCTAAGCAGGACCCAATTCTCTTTGATAATCAGGGAGAGCAAACAGGGGTCACCAGGCTGGAGAAAGCTGAAGGATAATACTTCTTAGATAAGTAGATAACTGATCTGATATAAGGCAGCTCTATATTATACCCTAATGGAGTAGCTATTATATTTAGTACCAGTTATTATATTTTGTATTGGTTAATGACCAAAATAAAGTATTTCACCATATTTAGTGCTGGTTACTAAGGCCTTTAAATAGACTGGCTGTTAATATTGCAAGAAATCAATAACTTGGTCCTTTTTTTGCTCTCCCAACAGTCTCTAGATAAAGTGACTGAAGGTGATAATTAAGCAATCTAGGAAAAATCTGTTTTGGTCTAATATGAAAGAGAGCAACCCTAATATTTTAATATGGTAACAACTGGCAGTTCTGTGCCCAACAAACTTGGTTCAAAAATCAGGTGAAATAAACATTGCACTTAACAGAGAAAAATACCAGATAAAACTGCCATATTTATGATATGTGTGAAGGCCAGTAGTTTAGTAATTTGGGGCAGCGATTTCTATAATGATCTGATCAACGAATTAAAAGCTAAATAAAATACACTGCTTAGTGGTTGTACTAAATACACTATTGTACAACCTGCTTAGTTTGTAGCTCAACTCCTAAATGACTAAGCATGTTGAAATGAATAAATCTCCATGGTATCAATTTATGTTAATGTTGCACATGATACAAGTTATTAGAACAAATGGCCAGTAAAGTATGAAAAAGAAAGAAACTATGATTGTATTATAGGTGCTACGTTTAATAGAATGCAATCATTCTCTTTCTCTCTGCCATCCACAATTAGAACAGTAGTACCAATAATATAAGGGATGCGGTGGCGCTGCAGGTTAAACCGCTGAGCTGCTGAGCTTGCCGATCGGAAGGTCAGCGGTTCGAATCTGCATGATGGGGTGAGCTCCCGTTGCTAGTCCCAGCTCCTGCCAACCTAGCAGTTCAAAAACATGCAAATGTGAGTAGATTAATAGGTACCGCTTCGGTGGGCAGGTAACGGCGTTCCGTGTAGTCATGCCGGCCACATGACCACGGAAGTGTCTACGGACAAACATCGGCTCTTCGGCTTTGAAACGGAGATGAGCACCGCCCCCTAGAGTCAGACACGACTGGACTTAATGTCAAGGGAAACCTTTACCTTTACCTTTACCAATAATATAATACCTATCCCTGTTGTAAATTTGTGGGTGACTTAACTACAGTTTTGAATACAGGTTTCATGGCCCCTTCCTGGGAGACACAGGACATCTTTCCAACTGCAATAGCAATTTAGCTCATGTTTTATGCCTTTAGTGTCCTAACAGCCAGGAACCACGCTGAGACAAGGAATAGGTCTCTAGTGTTTTATTACTGCTACATAACAGAAAATCCTAACAAACTGAAGAAGCATGGGAAAAACCCAGACATATAAACCCCAAAGGCTAAGGCGGGCCTGATCTGTGTCTCTTTGAATGGCTACCTAATTCCTCAGTACTACGCATGCGCTTTACAGCCTGGATGGGAGCCCCCTGCTCGCCATCCTTACTCATGACATCTAGGGTGTAATGGTCAATACTTTATATAGGCCTTTCATTGCCCCCAGTTTTTTAATGGGTCCATCTCTTCACTACTGTCAGCACTGCCTATTTGCATACCTTTGGGTCCCAATCAATAACACCATCCAGAAGATGAGGACAAGGAAATTGGAGTCTCCTTTCTTCTACTAATTTTTGTCAATGATTGCACATTTTAAAGAGATAGAAGTAGGGGTGGAAATGGCTGTTGGCTTGGGAGATCACAAATGGACCCCCTGTTAGTTGAGATCTTTGGAAGTAGGCCAGAAATGCCAACTTTCTAATTCTGGCTTTGCCACAGAAGACCAAAATTCAGAGATTTGCACTTGCTCACATATCAAGGAACTTTGTTCCCTTCTGCTGTTGACATAATATCAACCCAAGCACATCTGGAGATGTAATCAGTATATACAGAAATATTAGAAATTGTGCTGGTATGAGCTCTGTACCTGGTATTTCAAAGAAGCCAAAGTGTCCAATATCCAAAGGAGAACATCAAAAGAAGAATGCCCTCTGAAAATATCAGTGCAGATACAGTATAGCAGAATGATTGATCCCATAGGGAAAAATGGGAGATCTCAAATCTCTCCAAAGGCCATCTGGACCCATACATCCTGGTCCTGCTGTAACTACCTATCAGCTAGGTAGATGCCTTTACCTAGTGTTCTCCCCCTTAGCCCAAGAGTGTGAGGGAAATAGTGGTCAGACAGCAGCTGCAAAGGATCTTGGAGAAAATGGGTTATTTGGACCCATTTCACCTAGGTTTCAGACTGGGGTATAGTATGGAGTCAACATTGGTCACACTTGTTGATGACCTTTGGCAGAATCAGGATGTGGATGGTGCACCCATCCTTGTGCTCCTTGATCACTCAGTGGCTTTTAATATCATCAACTACAGAATCCTTCTGGACAGGCAGCAGGGGCTGGGAGTGGGAGGCACTGTGTTACAAATCAAATCATATTTATTTGGTCAATGACCAGCAAAATTTAAAAGGAGAAAAGCAAAGTAAAACAATAATATACTACAGACTAATAAGATATATCACATAATAATAGAGTGTTCTCTCTGCTATTACTATATTAATACATTTGTTACCTTTGTGGGGTGAGCCTAGAACATTAAGAATTATAAAATAAAAGTAAAAATATATATCCCCTGACAATTTATTAATTAAAATATTTCAATTTAAAAGTACTTTTTAAAGTAGGGAGTTATTTCTTTGTCTGGTTTTGTCTTCTTTTTCATTGCAGCAACACAGAATTTAGCAACTGTACACATAATGTGTGGTTTTAGATCCTGAAGTAGATAGTTGACATAAAAATTATCTGGATACCCAGGGAACTTATCTATTAGGGGCAAAATGTAGATTGACCTGATATCCCTATAAAATTTACAGTGTAGCAGTACATGCGAGATGGTTTCTACTTCCTCTTCACCACATGTGCAGATACGCTCAGCTATAGGGACTTTGTTATACCTGCCTTGCAGATCGAAGAATATTGAATCTAGCTTTGAAGAATGCAATTCTCAACTTAGGGAAGGTTAGGTTTTAACAAATATCTTGCTGGTTCCCATCTGTCCCTGTTTATCCAAATTCTGTTATGTTGTGGGAGCCTATTAAGCTCATTCTGGAACTCCATGTCCCTTCTTCTTTGGAAGACTAGTTGTTTGGCCTAATTATATTAAGAATACTGGAGAGAGTCCGTACAAAGCCAGCTTATATTCTACCACCTGCTTCCAGGGTGAAGAGAAGTTAGCTATTAGAACTAGAGGGGTTAAACCAACCAGAAAAAATTGGATTTTTCACCACTGTGTTACAGTGTCCACCTCCTACCTCAGTGCTCAATCTCAGTTGGTGTTGATGGGTGAGGGGAGATTTCGCCCTCAGTCTTGCACTCCTGTTTAACATCTAAATGAAACCACTGGGTGAGGTCATCCATCAGTCCAGGGTTCGGTATTATTAGTACACTGATGATACCCAGCTGTAGCTCTCAACTCCGGACTGCACAGGTGAAGCATATTTTATTTATTTATTTATCAAATTTTATCACCAACCCTCTCCCCCCAAAGGAGGGACTCTGGGCGGTTTACAATAAAAACAAAGTTAAAATTCAATACAATTATAAATACAATAACTACAAATGTAAATAAACAATAAGAATGTAAAATGTGATAAAATCCAGATGGCTGAAGGTTCTCTATCCATGAGTATAAAGGGCCATTCTAGGGCCATTCTAGGGTGATAGCCATGCCCAGGAGTGGCTATTTCCCTTCCAGCTCCAGGCCTGCTGGCAAAACCAGGTTTTTAGTTTCTTATGGAAGTCCAGGAGCGAGGGGGCCTGTCTCACCTCTGGGGGAATGTGTACTGACCCAGTGCCTGGGGGCTGTGTGCATCTGGATGGGGAAGAATAGACTTTGGCTCACAAGACTGAGTGGCTGTGGCTGTTCGGCCCCCTGGGTTGGGGATGTTTTCATTGTTGGCCTTGGATGGGGTTGCTCTTCCCCATTCAAGACTAGTCTGAAACTTGGGGGTCCTCCTAGACTCGCAGCTCCTGCTCAAACAGCAGGTGGCAGCTGTGGCCAGGAGTGTTTTTGCATAGGTCCTTCTTGTATGCCAGTTTATTTATTATTTATTATCCAGCCTTTATTATTCTTATAAATACGTCAAGGTGGCAAACATATCTAATACCCCTTCCTCTTCCTATTTTTCCCACAACAACCCTGTGAGGTGAGTTGGGCTGAGAGAGAGGGACTGGCCCTTCAGATGGCCACTCAAGCCCTCGTCACCTCACGACTGGACTATTGCAATGTGTTCTTCATGGGAGGAGGAAGGAGTATTAGGTATGTTTGCCACCTTGAGTTATTTGTAAAAATGATAAAGGTGGGATAAAAAATCTAAAAAATATGTGTTTATTGATGTATTTGTAGAACAACTATCATATCTGTACAGTTTATCATTCTGGTTGTTTTAATCCAGGCTACCTGTTTATGTGTATGGTTCTCTGTGTTTAATTGCTTTTAATTATTTTTATTGTTTCTGGATTTTGTGAGCCATCTAGAGTCTAATAGAGTGGTTGGCTATAACACATCAAATCAAATCAAATCAAATCGGGATCACACAGTCCGGTGGGTATTATTGGCAAGTACAGAAGAAAAAAATGAAGATGAAATAAAATGCCACCTGGCTCTGGAGTGCTGCAGTGTGTGACTAGAGAAATCAGCCCCTCCCTCCTTTGGGATTTAGATCACAAGGGAATAATAATAATAATAATAATAATAATAATAATAATAATAATAATATCATCAGCATTGACAAAAATCACCATCAGTCAATTGCAACAGGCAGCTTTGCTTAGAACAGCTTTTATCCTGTGACAATACCTTTAATATATTGAGAGCCAGTTTGGTCTAGTGGTGAAGGTGCTGGACTAGAAACCAGGAGTCTGTGAGTCACCCTCTTTCAGCCCAACTTGGTGCAATGTAGACTAGCCTCCTCGTGGTGCACCCTGGACAACGTGACTTGTTACGGCTAAATAGTCTACACATCTGGCTGCTGGACCTCACAAGGATTCCCCAGCAAGAAAAAGCAGCATGAACACTGAAGTGCTATGCCATACGATTAAAAAAAACCCTTAATATTATTAAATAACATCTGCCTATCCCAGGTCCTTGGGAAGGACTTGATAGATGGACAAAAATGCCAAATCCAGTCTAAACATCTGGCTGACTATGCGATCAACCATATTAAAAGTGAGAGTATAAAAGTCCTTTCCAGCAGCAAAAAAAAAAAAAAAATCAGTGTTGAAGGAAATAGGATTTAGAAGCTGAAATTCAGACTCCATAGTCTAGAACAAATAACTTCTTAGAGAAACTCAGGGCCCAGCTTCGGCATTTGAGCCGCCAGTACACTCTGTAAGCATTCTTAGAGTTGCTCATATTTAGATTTTCAGATGAATATTTTTTTCCTATTGCATGATGGGTTATCTGGTGGGCCCCAGGAAGCATGTTTCCTCTCTCACAGCACCTGTTTTTTAGAACAGGCAACTGCCTGAGATATGGACAGCCCTGGAAGGCTTGGCCTTCTGGAAGGCTGTGAAGACCTGGCTCTTCCCTGGGCACTGGAGTCAGGATGTTGATGGTGCTCTGACATGGTTGTAGTTTGTTTGATGAGCTGATAATGTGATTTTTAGGGACCTTGACTCATTCTTTTAAATACATCTATATAGTTGATTTGTTTTTTATTTTAGTTCACTGCCCAGAGTTCCTTGGGTAGTTTGGTAGCTATATAAATTTGATTGATTGATTGATTTAATTGAAAAATATATTTATAAGCAGTAAATTCCATATATACCCATTGTCATGATGGTGCTGATTTAAAATGTGAATATTCACATTTTTAAAATCAGGATGGGCAAAGAGTTCCTTCCTTCCTAGAGCTGGCCAAAGGTATGTGTTTCATTTTAAAATATATTTTTTTTAGTAGTCCACAGCCTCCCTGGCTTCTCATGCTTCAATTCAGTCCTGTGGGAATACATAAGAGAATTCCTGACATATTTTTTCCAGACTGAAAAGGGTGGCCAGCCAAGGAGGCTGTCAAATGATGAGAAGATGTGTAATTTATGTATTTTATTTATTTCTCATATTTTTACACCACCCATCTTGCAAATGACTCTAATAGAAAACAGTGCCAGTGGAACCATTCTCTAACACCTCTGACCATAAAGATCAAAAACACCAAAAAGAGAAGTTCAAAAGAAATTCTCAAGTGTTCTGCAAATATGGTAGAAAAGTAGAAGTCTGTTCTGCAGAGGTAGGAAACATCTGAGTTATATAACAGGCTGCAGCATAGCATTAGTTTTAGACCACTGATTCAAGGATCTAAAATGGCTAGATTGCACAATACTGGAAGCTACCACAATGTAACATTAAAAGAATTGCCTGAAAGCTGAAGCAATATATTTTTTTTATTGGTCATGCTATGGCAGGGACATTGCCTGATCTTGCAGCAGACCATCAGAAGACTGGCAACATGTCCCTATGTTGCCTTGGCAACTGGATGGCACTTGATGCCTTCCACTACTGTTCTACAGGGACCACAACACTGCAGACTAAAAGTTAAACAAATCCATTTTAATGTAGTCTCAAGTGGGTATTGAACCCTTTGCAGATTAAAAAAAAACCTTATAAGGTCAAATAATTGGTTCTGTTGGGAAAACCATAGTACAAAGGGCACATACATTAGTATGCCAATAACTAGCCCTAAAATCACAGCTTTTTAAAAATTCTTGTGACTGTCAATCCAACATACCTGAACAAGGCTAAGGTATTACCCTCATTCGGATAATAATGGGTTAAGAAGATGGAAACGGGGAAGCAAAAAGAGAAATGTGAAAATGGAGATAATTTGGCATATGTTCCTCTTAATTTTCCATCTAACTAAGGACATAAATATCAGTGTGTGAGGTGGAATGACCTTCAGTCCAATTTCTGTATTAGTAAATTGGGTGTGATGTATAACTTACCCAATATTTATAATACTAACTTTATAAGAAGTTCCACCACTCTTTACTTTTTCTTTTAGAAACATTATAGCAATGTGAAAAGTCACTCAGTACTGTTTTCTGATGCAACACCTCCCATCAGATGTGAGGTGGTGATTCTTGGCCTTTTGCAGCCATCACTCACAACGCACAGCCACCAAATTCGTCACTTGGAGTGTTGGGAACTGTAGTCAACAACACTAGAGGGTAGTGGTTTAGGAAGAGTCTGCCAAAAAGCCACAGACACAAACTGATTTGAACTGATCCTAGTAAAACAGTAAGCAGTATTTTTTCCAGACTATCTTTCCTACATCATACATTCCATAGGAGCAGAACCTTGTCTTCCCTTGCATCTGTAAATTCTGACAGGTGGTCCATGATGTATGTGATGCCTGCTTACCCTAATGACATTTCCATGTCACATTTTTGACTTAAAGCAATGTACAGAAACATATTTTATGTGTAAACTGGTCAATCAAGAAGGCAAATGTTATAAAAATACAAGGATTTACTGGCACAAAATTCGCCATCTATCAATGTTGTATAAGCCGTTTTACATAAAAAGCCATCTGGAAACGGGTTGTTTATCATATTTACTCAGTCAAAACTTGCTGGTTTAAACCCTGTGTGTAGCTCATTAACTGTCAAGATGCTGTGGTGTTACCAGGAGAGTTAGCAGAGCTGATATTCTGCATGCTGCATGAAAATTAACAGAGGCATTTAGACAGTGCTGCCATTTCAAATTAGCAATTCTGACGCTTGGGGCTGAAAGTATTCTGAGAATGGAAAACAAACCTTGGGCCTTAGGGTTATTTTTTGCTGTAACCTCCAGGAAGATTAACAGATGTAGAATGATCTAATGTAAATATGTTAATGTAAAGAAATGTAATGTAAAATAAAATCTAGATCCATCAAGCTTAGCAATGAAGCTTTGGCAAGTTTCTCTGACCTTCTGGCACCTATCTTTTAAGAAGAAATAATGGCATGTCATAGAAGGGTTATGAGAGGGGAATTCAGACTGATTGCAATAAACTTTTTACACTGAAAACAACAACAGTAGTAGTAATTTCTCTTTTCTCTGTGGTGCAAAATCTAACTGCCTCTTCCTCTCCATAGAAATTAAAGAATTGGGCATAGTCTCAGTTTTTATTCATCCTTCAAACCAGGTTTATTTATTTATTTCCCATATTTATAAGCCACTCCAATCAGCTGGCTAACCAGAGGTTAGCCAGAAGAGATAAGGAATTATTTTTAAACAAGCAATGCGCAGAAGTGGAAGAAGACAATAGAATAAGAAGGACAATAGACCTCTTCCAGAAAATTAGAAACATTGGAGGTAAATTCCAGGCCAAAATGGGTATGATCAAAAACAAAGATGGCAAGGACCTAACAGAAGAAAAAGAGATCAAGAAAAGGTGGCAAGAATATACAGAAAACCTGTATAGGAAGGATAACAATATCGGGGATAGCTTTGACGGTGTGGTCGGTGAGCTAGAGCCAGACATCCTGAAGAGTGAGGTTGAGTGGGCCTTAAGAAGCATTGCTAATAACAAGGCAACAGGAGACGACGGCATCCCAGCTGAACTGTTCAAAATCTTGCAAGATGATGCTGTCAAGGTAATGCATGCTATATGCCAGCAAATTTGGAAAACACAAGAATGGCCATCAGATTGGAAAAAATCAACTTATATCCCCATACCAAAAAAGGGGAACACTAAAGAATGTTCAAACTATTGAACAGTGGCACTCATTTCACATGCCAGTAAGGTAATGCTCAAGATCCTGCAAGGTAGACTTCAGCAACTCATGGAGCGAGAATTGCCAGATGTACAAGCTGGGTTTAGAAAAGGCAGAGGAACTAGAGACCAAATTGCCAATATCCGCTGGATAATGGAAAAAGCCAGGGAGTTTCAGAAAAACATCTATTTCTGTTTGATTGACTATTCTAAAGCCTTTGACTGTGTGGACCATAACAAATTGTGGCAAGTTCTTAGTGGTATGGGGATACCAAGTCATCTTGTCTGCCTCCTGAAGAATCTGTATAATGACCAAGTAGCAACAGTAAGAACAGACCACTGAACAACGGACTGGTTTAAGATTGGGAAAGGAGTACGGCAGGGCTGTATACTCTCACCCTACCTATTCAACTTGTACACAGAACACATCATGCGACAAGCTGGGCTTGAGGAATCCAAGGCTGGAGTTAAAATCTCTGGAAGAAACATTAACAATCTCAGATATGCAGATGATACCACTTTGATGGCTGAAAGTGAAGAGGAACTGAGGAGCCTTATGATGAAGGTGAAAGAAGAAAGTGCAAAAGCTGGCTTGCAGCTAAACCTCAAAAAAAACAAGATTATGGCAACCAGCTTGATTGATAACTGGCAAATAGAGGGAGAAAATGTAGAAGCAGTGAAAGACTTTGTATTCCTAGGTGCAAAGATTACTGCAGATGCTGACTGCAGTCAGGAAATCAGAAGACGCTTAATCCTTGGGAGAAGAGCAATGACAAATCTCGATAAAATAGTTAAGAGCAGAGACATCACACTGACAACAAAGGCCCGCATAGTTAAAGCAATGGTGTTCCCTGTAGTAACATATGGCTGCGAGAGCTGGACCATAAGGAAGGCTGAGAGAAGGAAGATCGATGCTTTTGAACTATGGTGTTGGAGGAAAATTCTGAGAGTGCCTTGGACTGCAAGAAGATCAAACCAGTCCATCCTCCAGGAAATAAAGCCAGACTGCTCACTTGAGGGAATGATATTAAAAGCAAAACTGAAATACTTTGGCCACATAATGAGAAGACAGGACACCCTGGAGAAGATGCTGATGCTAGGGAGAGTGGAAGGCAAAAGGAAGAGGGGCCGACCAAGGGCAAGGTGGATGGATGATATTCTAGAGGTGACGGACTCGTCCCTGGGGGAGCTGGGGGTGTTGACGACCGACAGGAAGCTCTGGCGTGGGCTGGTCCATAAAGTCACGAAGAGTCGGAAGTGACTAAACGAATAAACAACAACCAATCAGCTGGAACTCTGGGTGGCCAACAAGACAATTGGTATGCACATTAAAACCATAATATAAAGTCCATGCAAATAAAAATAAAGAGGAAATATACAACAGGCACAAGGACATACTAAGGGACAAATGCCCACTGGAATTATATGGTTTTAATGATTCCTAAATACAAGGATGGAGGGGGCTATCTTCACTTCCAGAGATAAGGTATTCCAAAAGGTAAGGGTTGCTACTAAGAAGGCCTGTCATCTGATTCAATAGCCCACAGACCTGACAGAGTAAACAAGCCCTCAGCAAGCCCTCTCTAGGTGTTTGTACCTGCTAGGCAGATTCTATCTTGGCAAGGCATAGTCTGATATAATCTGGTGCACAGCCATAGGGTTATCATTTTTAACTGCTGGGTTTTAATCTTTGTATGCCCCCCAGGATCACTGTTATGAAATGGACAGTTATATAAACAAATAAAATAAAATAAAATAATCAGGGGTTTAAAAGTGATGAGTTCTATTTTGATTTGAGCTTCGTACCAACACAGCAACTTCAAAATGAGTTCTATTTTGATTGCTGGCAACCAACACAGCAACTTCAGGATAGATGTAATTCTACTATAATGGGGTTCATGAAGGTATGATATTTTACTTTAAATCTCATGTGATTTGTAACAAATTTGAAACTGCTCTTTTGGAGCAGAGAGGTCTCTGTTTGAAGCAGACTAATTGAATTTCTGTTTTTTAACAAGTTACCAACTGTTGTATACAGTGATTTGGACAGTTCTGTAATTTATCTGCTCTAACACTGAATGTGTACTTTTTAACATGTAAAGTTAAACAGGCTTACATTTTGTCTGTTTTTTAAAACAGTTGATTTTTTAAAATCTTCTGTGAGATTGGGTAGCACCTCAAAGATGGAGAAGGAAGGGCTGGTATTCTCTATCAATATGTCTCTATGCTACATGGCCAGGATATGGCACTATTGTAATTTTTTTCAACATTTGTACTTTTGACTTTTTAATTACTATAAAAGCAGCACAGGATATAAGGGATCTCTCTCTCACACACACACACTTGATTTAGGGGGTGAATACCAGATGAGAGGCCCCTGTAAGATAGCGGTTATCAGCAGGAACTACCAAGTTCTTACTTCAAACTACTTCAAACAGCGGGCGAGATCAGGTCACAATGACCTAGAGAGCTTTTGGGAGAGTACATTTGGGACTTTTATCCTTCTATCCTCAGGGCCACAGCCATCTTCTAAAATAAGATAGTTTCTATTCACAAAAAGGAATGACTTCTAGATGGTCTAGATCAGTGTTTCACAACCTCAGCAACTTTAAGATGTGTGGACTTCAACGCCCAGAAGTCCACACACCTTAAAGTTGCTGAAGTTGAGGAAGACTGGTCCAGGTGCTGGCAATTGAATTCAGGAAGTCTGGTTTGATGAGATTTCAGTTCTTAGCAATCAGCTTTAAAATGATGCCTGAATTCTGATCTCTGTCTGTTTCTGGCAGATACATCTTCACCTTTTGATCGTTGGAATGTTTCTGGGGTCAAGAAACTTCCCTTGAACTGAGTCTTCTTAACTTTTTGCCTTTATTGTATTTGATCAGTGATATGACCTTGCTTATAACTGACAGTGAATGTTTGGCTACTCCTCTATTTCTTGTCGTGTCTTGTTTCCAGTTAGGAGTATGCTTGCAAGTGTGATCCTACTATTCTGAAAACTGAATAATTCTGAAGCAGAACATGGAGTTACCAAACCTATATTATAACCTATTGTAGAAAAGATATTGCTTCATTTCCCAACCGGATAAAATTTAGCTGTTCCTTGATAAGCTCTCATATAAGTTATCTTAATGAGCAAGTAGATCTAAATGAGAAAACAGTCTTTTATAGGTATCCCTTTTGCAAACCTTTTAGGTCTTAAAAGATCATATTTTGCACTTTGAGTTAGGCCTCCAAATGATTCATATATAAGAGTACCTCATAACTGGGATTTGCTGCCGTAGTCCTATTGCCCATGTCCACATTCATTTAGTACCTACAATAAATGTGTGATGAGTTTTTAATATAAAGATGAAAAGGGTAAATTTAAGATCTCAACATATTCTCTGCTTAATATATCATCAAAATTTACAAGGAAGGTAGACTATATCCACAAATTCAAGATTTTTTAAATTCATTGTCTAGAGTTTGAACATATTTTGATCTAATACCATTTGATTTTAGGAGGGAAATATCACATTCGAAAGCAGTGAAGTGCTGACTATTTGCTATATGAAGTGTTTCTGAAACTTTTTGCTCTCAAGACCCATTCCCACTTTAAAAAGTTATGGAGGACAAAAGAGCATTTGTTTGTATGGATTATATTTATGATATTTACTGTATTAAAAATTAAAGGTTATACATTTGTAGAACATTTATTTATTGAATCATGTAAAAATAACAATATTAACCCCATTAGATATTAACATAAATAAAATTTTTCACAAAAAAGCCTATTTTTTTAACAAATAAAAATAATAATGAGAAGAGTGACATTGTTTTAAATTTTTGCAATATCTTCAATCTCTGGCAAATAATTTTGATTTTGCGGACCTCTGAAAGGGTCTTGGGGAAAACATGGCTATACTGTAAGCTTTACAGTACATTCCCATAGATGTATCCACTGAAGCCAGCACAAGTGAATTCATTGCTCCAAGTCAGTGTATTGGATTGCATTATTTTGTGATCATCTCAATTTCTTTCAGCTGATCTTTAAAAATTGCCACATGGTTTTGTCATTATGTAGGTGATTTTAATAGATTATATATTTTTTTTTCTTTCCCACTTATCTTTTTAATAAAAGTTTGGAAGAAAGGGTTTTGTTATACTAAGATACATGGGTGACTCCAGAACTGCCATATGAATCTGTTATATTTAATTGTATTATTTGCATGTAAAAGGGCCCTTTATGACATCACTCTTTTTCTCTTTGTCTCACATACATATTCTGATTATTGGGCAGATTATAAACATAATAAATGAATAAATAAGTACAGTAATTTTTGCAAGCTTGTGTGGGGAGATGGGATTTCCATATGATTGATGTACCCGGTGTATATAAAAGGAGAACAGTTTATCCTTTTTCAGTAGGAAAAAAATTAAACCATAGTATCTGACAGCTGCTCATAAATTTGGATAGTTTAAAGTCAGGAAGAGTAATTGGTGTGACTTGTTCCATCTTTTTTGCCTTGTAGAGTGATCAAGAAAAATTATATGATCCCAGCAGTCTTGCTAAGCTTGCTGGGTGCCACTGACAAGTGTGCAAATTCAGTAACAAGGCAAGTGTCATGCTCACTGATTCAATGTAGTTTATACATCGTAACATTTCACATGCCATGGTGCTGACGCACGTTTCTGTTTGGGAGGGAGCTGCTGTGAGACCTTGTACCAAACTCTGTATGTGAAATCAGCACAATGAAATATATTTGGGTTATCTTCTCTGCTTAAGGACTTTTCCCGCAGACCATCAGAAACCGTTAGGAGCACCTGGGATTGTGAACTTGAGAAGATTCTATGGGGGGAGGGATCTCATTTGCACTGAGGGTTTTTAGTTTGAATTTGGTGCGCTTTCATCATTCTCAGCTTTCTCTGTGATCCTGCATACTATTCTTTAATAAATCAGATATCTTTGAATTCACACTCATGAGTCTGATGGTGTTTTAGAATAGGCAGCCATTACAGCAAGGCCAAAGAACTCAGCAAGTCAAATCACTAACCATGTCCAAATCAGACGATGACCCTCCATTCTAATTAATAATACAAACATGTTCAGTTCATTCATACTTCAGGGCAGTAAAGCCTGTGAAGAATGCAAAAAAGGAAATAAATATTGAAAAAGAATCTAAGAAGAATATTTTCAGGAATCCAATTAAATTGACACTGAGAATGTTCTGTGACTGTTCAGATAGTTTGTTAGCCTCAAAAGTGAATAACAAATTTTAGCTGTATCTGCAGTATAGCTAAAACATCAGTTAACCAATTTCCAAAGAATAGGTTACCTGAAGTAAAATATGCAAATAGCTAGAATTAGAGATAATTTTTTCTGTGTTTACATGGAACTGCATCTGTAAACCACCTGCAACCTCATAACCTCCAGAGGTGCTGGGACCCTAGAAGGGGAAGGCGGGGGAGGGGAAGGGGAAGAAGAAGAAGGATATCATCATCATCGCCATCATCAAGATCAGGATCCAAGGGCATCTGCAGATGGTCAAAAAAGTGAAGATGGTGACCATGCTTGCACAATCAAAACCCTGACCCTTTTTTTGTAGATAATAGGGGCAGAGCTTCAATCATACACTTGCAGCCATGGTCTTGAGTTTCTAACCCTGCCCCTCTCCTCCCCACCATGGACACCCTGAACAATATACATGTTAAGTGTATGTGTTTATATGAAGAGATATTGTTTGGCATTTTGCAACAAATGAAGCAGTTATTATAAAAAGATATTATGAGGATAGAAGTGGTTGTTGCTAGTATGTTGATATATAATGCAAATATTCCAGGGCTTTGACTTGCTACAAAATAATTACTGCTATCCATTCTGCTGCATTTCATTTTATCCAGTCTTAAAGTAGCTTGTACTTATTTACTGAAAATCAGTAGCATAAGAACAGGAGGGATGCTGAAAGACTCCTTGGATGAGGAATGTACTTAGCTCCCAGGCTATAGATAGTGTACCTGTGACTTATGTCTCACCATAGTAAGGATGTACAGAATTGTGTATATCCTATCCATAACAGTGTTGCATGAGTATATATTCTCTTGTTCTGTCCATTTCCCTTAAAGTATTAACTTGAACTAATTTTCCCCCAATATATAAGTCCCTAATATGATTTCTCTATGGCTAGCTACCTAGCTAAATATCTCAAATGTATGCATTCTTTGAACGCATAAGTTCATTTTTCAATTCATTTTGGACCCATGGACTACTTCTAGATAGACATAGACTCCATGAATTGTGTGTTCATTTGTACTGTGACAAATTTTGCTTTGGTAGATAGAATCACTTCTGTTGAAAATAAATCAGTGGACAATTTCCCCTATATTCCCAGTGATGATCCTGTTGTCTGCTAAACTTATCAGGCTAGTGATATTATGACATAAGCAATTCTAGCAGGGCTAAAAACTCTTGAACGCATCATTCATATTTGTAAATAGTTTCTGACAGCCCAGGTACACAGTTGTTGATATACTGTATGTGTTAACAACATTTCTCACTAATCAATTGAACATTGCTTTGCATCAAATTTTCTAAATTTAGGTGTAGGTATTATCCTATATATTGAAATTGGTTGCTGGAATCAATAAAGAGATGCTGTGATAAGATACTTAACCAGATATCATCGATCAAATATTACAGTCTGAAAGAAGTCCAGCTACACTGCAAACTCTACGGTTTTTTTTTTTACAACCACAGATTCTTCTTAATCTTGATAACTAGGAAACTGCCATATACATGATGCTATGTGTTGAATGGGCCTTTTAAATAGGACTGATTACAGTAGTTTGCAAAATAAAGGCATTTGTTCTGGTATTTGGCTGAAGGAAACAGCTAATATAATTTGGTCATATTTGTGAAATAACATGGTAATTAATCACAAAAAAGAGGCTTTCCATGATCACAGCAAATGGTGGTTTAGTAATGTTTTATTTAGATTTAGCTGAGAAAGAGTTTTATTTCCTCATTTTGGGGTGTCCATAGGCTAAGCAAGAAGCAGAAGTTTAAAAAGTGAAATATAAAAACATACATTGCAATAGAGGAATGAATTTTATAGTGATGATGGCTGTAAAAATATTACAAGGACCATCTAAACCTGCCTAATACCACAGAAGGAGAGGGAACTATAAAGTAGAGGTAGGCAAGAAAAAGTTCTGGCTGGGTAGATTAAGGTGCTCTGATCCTAAAGAATGGTAGGTTAGGTAAGATACCCCCCCAGCAAAAATTCACAGACATATACAAAATTTGCATATGGAAATGCAGCAGTATGCATATACATTTAGAAAGAATTCCTATAATTTAATTAGAAATAAAATGCATTCACTCCATGGAGCTACTGCCTCCTGGGCTGCTCGCATGTCACCTAAAGCACAAAGGAAAACATCATCAGGAAATGCTTCCCATTTGCTTTTCCAGTGATTGTCCCATGGGGGAGGCTTGTCCTTAAGAACATTTCTCCTTAGCATGGGGGAATTCAGAGACCTTATCCATCTTATCTCTTTCTCTACAGATTTGGTGGAAGAGTCTGAAAGCATTTGTGTCCAAGTTAAAGTTCTGCCTCACTAACAGAATGTGTCACCATTTTTTAAAATCTCTGTAACTGGGAAGTCACTACAATGGAGAAATGATGAGTGTTGCTTAATGAGGGATGGATTAAAGGTGATGTGTCCCAACTGCATCTACTCTATTCTGTTTGAACTTTATCGTTTTGTCTTGTAGCATATGTAAAACTAATATTTACTCTGATTGGCACGTCCTTCAAAGACATAACAATAAGACAGTGAATAGTATTCTTTGCATTATGGGTGATTGCAAAATCAGCTCTCATATACTTGATGAAAAAGTTGGTTTTCTTTGTACTTGCTGTAGGCTCTCCCTCAATCCCAGACCACTATTGCTATAAGATCTAATTTCAGTTTGAATTCTGGTATGCCTCAGATTTCTTGGCATCTAAGAAGACTCTCCTGATGGAACTATCTTTTGTTCACTTTCATTTCTTTAATGTGCTTACGAACCCTCCTTTTCAAGGAAGAAAAGAGATCAAAAAGAGAAGGAACATTTTTCTGATCTTCCCCCTTTTCTTCCTCTCCTTCAGATGGTAGCTCAATGTTGTTTTCAAGGCAATTCCAGCTGGCATACAGGTGCAAGATCAAATAAAGCAGTTTGCCTTTTCAGGCTCTTTTTCTCAACAAAAGCTGAGAAGCCACAACCAGGCATGTGATGTGCATGCTAACATCACAACTCTGTAGTTTTAGGAATAAAATAGTATCCCTCACTGATCATCACCTGATCCAAACACAATGACCTTGGTTTCAGTAAGACCAAAATTTCTGATAAAACCAACTTTAATGTACATGACAAACTGGGACTACAGAGACCAGGTTCAAATCCCCACTAAATGATGGATGCATTTGGGCCAGTAAGGGAGTTTATCACACTTACATTATCTGGGTAAATTTTTGTGTGTGTTTGTATGCCATCAAGTCACTGTTGACTCCTGGTGACTGCCTGGACTAGTTCCTGCAGTTTTCTTGGCAAGGTTATTGAAAGTGATTTCCCATTGCCTTCTTCCCAGAGCTGAGAGCCCAAGGTCACCCAGCTGACTTCATTCCTCAGGCAGGACTTGAACTCACAATCTCCTGGTTTCTAGCCGAATGCTTTAACCACTATACCAAACTGGCTCTCTATTGGGGTGCATTACTGAGATGATATGTCATAGAATCTATGTGATCTTGACAGCTGATAGGAGATTTAGCCTGCAATCTTATTCTCACTTGAGGAATGCACACAGGTCATATCAGACTGTCAAGATCCAGGCCACTAGCAGCCTAAATAACTTAATAAAATCTCTCATTTAATAGAGACTTCTTATTAAAGTAAAACTGCCCAAAGTATTTTTATATAGCAAGGGTTTCTTTTTCGAAATTAAGCATTAAAAAAATGACAGTGCCCATTAGTAATGGTAAAAACAAATGAACAATGTAACTAACTATCCTCTACCTTTTAAAAGGACTTCAAAATCTGAAGACTGCTTCATTCTAGAGATTCATCAAGCTTTATTTTACTTTCCACCTAGGTTTCACTTTTTTATATATTAAATTTCATCCTATTTCTTTCATGCTGATAGTGATGAATTCATTTCATGTATCTAGGTCAGGAAATGGCAATTTTTCTGATGCCAGGTACAAAAGAAACAAAATTAAAAATTAAATGGATAAAATCATGTCTTACTCCTGAGATCTTGTAAGATCTCACATCAGAATACTAAACTCTGCTGCAATTCGATGACCTCATGAGATCTGGGTTATTCTTTTTTAAGTTAATTTAATTTGGGGGCTGCACAGATACCAACTAGGGATATGTAGGCACTTTGGCATGCACAGATGCTGCATTTCCAACCCATTATGCTCTATAGGTTATTTAAGTGTCCTTTAAAATGTTTTTTTTTAAGTGAAGGTTGTTCAGACTCATACAGAGTATAGTACAGAATCTTACAGGGGCAGGATTGGAAAAATGGCATGTGCCCTCTTGGGTGAGCACAAATCCTTTTTACCAATGAATACAATACAGTATCACTTTGTGAAAGGTCCCTGAAACTTCAGATTAGCAACCATGAAAGAATGAATGTTCCAGGTGATCTGGAATGCTTGGAGTAACAGAAAAGCATCAGGAACTGTAACACAGATGGAGATTAAGCCATCTTCACCTCTAAATGTCAAAACTGTCATCTCTCTCTCCCTCTCTCTTCCAGAGTGCCTTAATCAGATTTATGTGGCCAAACATATTCATGGACTGTACAATTCTGCTCAGTCAGTCTTGTCATTCCTGAGCAATGGGCAAGAAAGGAAGAGATTTCTTGACAGCTTCCCTGCGTACATTCAGGGTAAGGTTTCAATCATCATCATCATCACCAAAAATAATGCCTTACTGAGGGTGCAAGGCACGACAATTTGGTGTGCAAGGGAGAGATAGAAAGAAAAAGATAGTACTTGTAATAATGTTATTTGCCAGTCAGTTTAGCCTTGTGAAAGTTGGTTGGCTTTGTTAAACTGTCTCTTCACTGATCCTTTCCTGTCAAAGAAAGAAAGAAATCCTTCAGTCACCATCACTTCAACTAGCATCCTTTTACATGCTTTTCAGGCTTGCCAGTCCATGACCATGGTTGAGGCTAGATGTCACATTTAGCCCAGGCCAACCATCATGGCAGTACCTTTAAAAAGCAGAATATTAAAATCTCACATCAATAAAATGCTATAAGCTAAAGCCAAGAATTATCATCAGCATTTAAAATCAACAACAACCATAATGATTCTGACTTTTAAGAAATTATATCATGAAGAATATTTAGGCAGCAATTTCTGTGCTGTATGAGTTTATGCTTGTAAAAAAAGCTTGATTAATCTCTAGAATGAAGCAAGCTTGTTCATTCCTTCTCTATCCCCAAGGGCATCTCTAAATGTGGCCTGTAAATATGTGAAAGATACTGTGAAAAGGACTAAGGTGTTTACCAGAGTAGGTATACATTTTGTATGTTCATTCGTTCATCCAGGCAGTTTACCCATCTCTCAGATCACTTCCCAAAAAGACAGGAAAGAAAAAAAGTACATGGAGCAGAGATGGGGAACCTGTGGTGCCCCAGACATTATTCAGTTACAGTACAATTCACAACTGAATGGGAGTGTAGCAAATTACAGCTCAGCAGTATAGGGAAGGCTACCCTTTCTCTACCTATCACCCAAAGCAGGAGTGGGCAGCCTTTGATAGATAGAGCCATATTTTGATCTAGAGCCATAGATCCAGCACAGTTTTAAGACTTCCACAGTGATGCTTTGATCTGAAGTCCAAGTGAAGCTTCCCTTTGAAGCTGCTTCATGAAGCATTGTGCCCCTTACTTCACAGACCAGTGACCATGTTGCTTTGCTTTACTCTGCTTCCTAACCCCTCATCACTGTTCTCCAACACTTGCAAAAGCTGGAAGCTGGATGCTAAGAGGAGATCTGAAGATAACCTGGAGGAATCTTATGTACCTGCCTAGCACCTATGCAGAAGCCTCTTCTGGCTTTTGCAAGTGATAGATATTAAGAGACAACAGGAAGGAGTGGAGGCAATTAATATACTTCATTGAGGCAAATCACTTTGCCTTTTTGTATCTTTGCCTCCACATGTGATGCTGTTGGTCAAAGTAGATCTAAGCTTCCTCCCACAGGCCTTGTGTCCAAGGGCCCCACTGTGTGAGTGTGTGAGGTGTAAATATGCAGAGCAGGCAAGACAAGGATTTTTGAGTCCTTTTAATTGAAGTTTGGGGAAAATATTTTTTTTTAAAGCAATTATGCTATCTTGTCTTCAGCAAAGGATCATTACCTTGTCGTGGTGCTGGAGCTTGAGCACCTCAATGATGCCATGAGCTAAACCGTGAAGGGCCACCCAAGACGGGAAGGTCATGACAGAGAGGTCAGACTAAATGCGATCCTTGGGGAAGGTAATGGCAACCCACCTCAGTATTCTTGCCGTGAAAACTAAATGGATCAGTACAACCAGAGATATGTCGGTATACCATCGGAAGATGAGACCCCCAGGTCGGAAGATGGTCAAAATGCTACTGGGGAGGAACAGAGGATGAGCTCAACTAGCCCCAGACGTGATGACGCAGCTAGCTCAAAGCCGAAAGGACGGCTAGCGGCCGACGGTGCTGGTGGTGAACGGCGAATCCGATGTTCTAAGGATCAACACACCATCGGAACCTGGAATGTAAGATCTATGAGCCAGGGCAAATTGGATGTGGTTATTGGTGAGATGTCAAGATTAAAGATAGACATTCTGGGCGTCAGTGAACTGAAATGGACTGGAATGGGCCACTTCACATCAAATGACCACCAGATCTACTACTGCGGACAAGAGGACCACAGAAGAAATGGAGTAGCCTTCATAATTAATAGTAAAGTGGCTAAAGCAGTGCTTGGATACAACCCAAAAAACGACAGAATGATCTCAATTCGAATTCAGGGCAAGCCATCTAACATCACAGTGATCCAAATATACGCCCCAACCACAAATGCTGAAGAAGCTGAAGTAGAGCAGTTCTATGAGGATCTGCAGCACCTACTGGACAACACGCCTAAAAGAGATGTTATTTTCATCACAGGAGACTGGAATGCTAAGGTGGGCAGTCAAATGACACCTCGAATTACAGGTAAGTATGGCCTGGGAGAACAAAACGAAGCAGGACACAGGCTGATAGAATTTTGCCAAGACAACTCACTCTGCATAACAAACAGTCTCTTCCAACAACCTAAGAGACGGCTTTATACATGGACTTCACCAGATGGACAACACCGAAATCAGATTGATTACATCCTTTGCAGCCAAAGGTGGCGGACATCTGTACAGTCGGTAAAAACAAGGCCTGGAGCTGACTGTAGTTCAGATCACGAACTTCTTCTTGCACAATTTAGGATCAGACTAAAGAGATTAGGGAAGACCCACAGATCAGCTAGATATGAGCTCACTAAGATTCCTAAGGAATATGCAGTGGAGGTGAAGAATCGCTTTAAGGGACTGGACTTAGTAGATAGGGTCCCGGAAGAACTCTGGACAGAAGTTGGCAGCATTGTTCAGGAGGCGGCAACAAAATACATCCCAAAGAAAGAGAAAACCAAGAAGGCAAAATGGCTGTCTGCTGAGACACTAGAAGTAGCCCAAGAAAGAAGGAAAGCAAAAGGCAACAGTGATAGGGGGAGATATGCCCAATTAAATGCAAAATTCCAGAGGTTAGCCAGAAGAGATAAGGAATTATTTTTAAACAAGCAATGCATGGAAGTGGAAGAAGACAATAGAATAGGAAGGACAAGAGACCTCTTCCAGAAAATTAGAAACATTGGAGGCAAATTCCAGGCCAAAATGGGTATGATCAAAAACAAAGATGGCAAGGACCTAACAGAAGAAGAAGAGATCAAGAAAAGGTGGCAAGAATATACAGAAGACCTGTATAGGAAGGATAACAATATCGGGGATAGCTTTGACAGTGTGGTCGGTGAGCTAGAGCCAGACATCCTGAAGAGTGAGGTTGAGTGGGCCTTAAGAAGCATTGCTAATAACAAGGCAACAGGAGACGACGGCATCCCAGCTGAACTGTTCAAAATCTTGCAAGATGATGCTGTCAAGGTAATGCATGCTATATGCCAGCAAATTTGGAAAACACAAGAATGGCCATCAGACTGGAAAAAATCAACTTATATCCCCATACCAAAAAAGGGAAACACTAAAGAATGTTCAAACTATCGAACAGTGGCACTCATTTCACATGCCAGTAAGGTAATGCTCAAGATCCTGCAAGGTAGACTTCAGCAGTTCATGGAGCGAGAATTGCCAGATGTACAAGCTGGGTTTAGAAAAGGCAGAGGAACTAGAGACCAAATTGCCAATATCCGCTGGATAATGGAAAAAGCCAGGGAGTTTCAGAAAAACATCTATTTCTGTTTTATTGACTATTCTAAAGCCTTTGACTGTGTGGACCATAACAAATTGTGGCACGTTCTTAGTGGTATGGGGATACCAAGTCATCTTGTATGCCTCCTGAAGAATCTGTATAACGACCAAGTAGCAACAGTAAGAACAGACCACGGAACAACAGACTGGTTTAAGATTGGGAAAGGAGTACGGCAGGGCTGTATACTCTCACCCTACCTATTCAACTTGTATGCAGAACACATCATGCGACAAGCTGGCCTTGAGGAATCCAAGGCTGGAGTTAAAATCTCTGGAAGAAACATTAACAATCTCAGATATGCAGATGATACCACTTTGATGGCTGAAAGTGAAGACGAACTGAGGAGCCTTATGATGAAGGTGAAAGAAGAAAGTGCAAAAGCTGGTTTGCAGCTAAACCTCAAAAAAACCAAGATTATGGCAACCAGCTTGATTGATAACTGGCAAATAGAGGGAGAAAATGTAGAAGCAGTGAAAGACTTTGTATTCCTAGGTGCAAAGATTACTGCAGATGCTGACTGCAGTCAGGAAATCAGAAGACGCTTAATCCTTGGGAGAAGAGCAATGACAAATCTCGATAAAATAGTTAAGAGCAGAGACATCACACTGACAACAAAGGCCCGCATAGTTAAAGCAATGGTGTTCCCTGTAGTAACATATGGCTGCGAGAGCTGGACCATAAGGAAGGCTGAGCGAAGGAAGATCGATGCTTTTGAACTGTGGTGTTGGAGGAAAATTCTGAGAGTGCCTTGGACTGCAAGAAGATCCAACCAGTCCATCCTCCAGGAAATAAAGCCAGACTGCTCACTTGAGGGAATGATATTAAAGGCAAAACTGAAATACTTTGGCCACATAATGAGAAGACAGGACACCCTGGAGAAGATGCTGATGCTAGGGAGAGTGGGAGGCAAAAGGAAGAGGGGCCGACCAAGGGCAAGATGGATGGATGATATTCTAGAGGTGACGGACTCGTCCCTGGGGGAGCTGGGGGTGTTGACGACCGACAGGAAGCTCTGGCGTGGGCTGGTCCATGAAGTCACGAAGAGTCGGAAGCGACTAAACGAATAAACAACAAACATGCTATCTTGTGGCTTATATAATCATTTCTTAATATTTCCAAGTCAAAATGGAAGAAGATTACACCAACCAATTTTTAGCAATTGTGGCCAAGTTGTTGCTCCAGAGGGCCCTCCCCCATCAAATATGTTAGGGAGCCTCCGGACCCAGGCTGCTCCCCCCCGACTTAGAAGTACCAACTGCAGGAAGGTAAAGCCTGAGACCAAAGATGGTTCGTATCTCCTTTCACATGACCTTTGTATCTCCTCCTTCTCACTTTTCATGTAAATCAGTCAGAGCATACTTGATGGCCTAATCATATCCAAAGTAACTCTTTGAGGATGTATATTCTATTCAGATAATTTATGGTGGCAATAAACATTTGTTGTTCTGGACAAAAACAGTGATCAGCCTCCAAGGCTGATTTATCATATTTGCTTCTGTTTATTGGATATACCATATTCAGAAATTTCAACTTCCAATTTCTTCCTTCCTGAGTTATTCAATGTATTTAATTTTCAGGGACAATTATCTCTGATGTTGGGAAAGATTGATAACCTTTAAGTGTCTTTCTGTTGATAAATTAAATCCTATGGCAAGGACTAAAAATTTTCACTTCTTATCCTTGAAATATAACGCCCATTTGTTTCTTTGTAAAAGCATAGCATTTGCAAGACTTATGGTCTTATCTCTCTGTTGTTTCCAAAGGTCTGTGATAATAGTTTCTAACTTCCAGGAAGTAAGTACACTGAATTGGATCAGTTGGAAGGCCATTTCAAACTAGATCAATATGGTTATTTTGCTTATTAAATATTTTATTGTGAATGCATTTCCTTCAGTGACCTGATGTCTACTGAAGGTAGCATAAAAATGACAAAAGGATTGTTTTTATGCATAGCCAGTAGAGATGAAAGGTTTGTTCTCCAACAGAGCTGCTTCACAATAATGACAAGGGCAAAATGTGAAGCAAAATATATAATGCACACATCCATAGATACATGAAAGGCTCAGCAACATTCTGAACTTCTCTCAGTCTGATTACCTGCGCTGACCTGTATCTAGATATATTGACAAAGATATGCTGGGATGGTCAGTAGTCAGTTCATATTCAGTTGTAATAGTTTGAATTAGATGGACCAAATGAGCTGGAATTATTCATTAAATCAGCAAAATCTGATTGTCACTTGCTTTTATGCTTGATTAATGCTGACAAGTGAAGGACTTAAAACAATTCGGTTTTCAGGCATTTTAGAACATGCTATAAAGTATGAACAGATGTTGGAGTCAGATCCCCCAAATTGACAAATCAGTGTTACTGTACTGAAGAGAGTGTATGGAAGGCCTGGTAAAGAAAGCTTCCATTTAGTTTGGCTTTGTTTTCAGAGCTGAAGACCTACAGGGATAGAGTTGGATTTGCTGAAAATTAAAACTTGGAAGGCAAACTGGATTTTCACAACACTGATGAGAATAATGCAGTTTTCAACCATTTTGTCTTTCCAGCTTGAAAATGGCCGCTTTTGCTTTACCTCATGAATTGCTAATTTATTAATACAGTTAGAACAGAATGTACAATTTACTGGTGCTGATGGCCACAGTCAGCTTTCTGTGGTATGCCAGGGATAATGTTCCAAAAATGTTGTAGGTACTATTACAAAATAGCTATCATGAGTTGCATGTCAATTGACAAAATGGCTGTCATCAGAGGCATGGCCAATCTCTCTCTCTCTCTCACACACACAGACAATTGGAAGGCAAATTGGGGAGATTGTTCCATGATACCCCACCTACCCCAAGGATGTTTTGTACTACCCATAGCTTGTTGTCTTTTTGCTGGGTAGTTGAGCTCAGTCTAGTCTGGTGGAGAAGAACTAGGATTTGGACTGAGAAAAGCCAGGTTCTAGTGTCTCCTTGCAGCCCCAAAGCTCACTGGGGGACTTCAAGCCAGTCATTCTCTTACTTCAAGGTATACGGTTTGTGTAATGATTGCCTATCCTAAAACACCATCAGACTCATGAACAGGTTCATAAAGATATCTGATTTATTAAAGAATAGTATGCAGGATCACAAAGAAAGCTGAGAATGGAAAAAGCGCACCAAATGCAAACTAAAAAACCCTCGGCACAAACGAGATCCCTCCCCCCGTACAATCTTCCCAGGCTCACAATCCCAGGTGCTCCTAATGGCCTCTGCTGGTCCATGGGAAACGTCCTTGAACAGAGCCCATAACCCAAACACATTCCATTGACATGAACCTAGATACAGACCTTGGCACAAGGTTCCACAGCAGCCCCCTCCCAACAGAAACGCACGTCAGCACCATGGCATGTGAAACATTATGATGTACAATGCACATTGAAACAGTGAACATGACAGTTTGGGGATAAAATTAGGAGAGACCCACCCACATATGCTCAGATAGAACAGGTGGGATAAAGCTGCAAAGAATCCACAATAAATAAATTAATAAATCAGGAGACTACAGTCATTCATCATTTTTCTTTTCTAATAAGACCCATGGGGCTTCTGCTGAGCCTGGATGCATGCTTGCAATGAAAAATGATGCTACAGGCTTGTACTTTGCTTTGTAGCATGCCTCTCCTCATTATGGTTTTCTATGATTAGAAAAAAAAGATTAATTAAATGTCAGGTTGGGCAGTGAGCCTGGAGGGCGTCAAGAGAGACATCTCCAGGCGCTTCCTAGAGTTAAGTTGTTTTTTGAGATATAGTATCCTAAAGTCCCTTCAGCAAAGGATCGTTACCTTGTCGTGGTGCTGGAGCTTGAGCACCTCAATGATGCCATGAGCTAAACTGTGAAAGGCCACCCAAAACAGGAAGGTCATGACAGAGAGGTCAGACTAAATGTGATCCCTGGGGAAGGTAATGGCAACCCACCCCAGTATTCTTGCCGTGAAAACTAAATGGATCAGTACAACCAGAGATGTGTTGGTATACCATCGGAAGATGAGACCCCCAGGTCGGAAGATGGTCAAAATGCTACTGGGGAGGAACAGAGGATGAGTTCAACTAGCCCCAGACATGATGACGCAGCTAGCTCAAAGCCGAAAGGACGGCTAGTGGCCAACGGTGCTGGTGGTGAAGGGCGAAACCGATGTTCTAAGGATCAACACACCATTGGAACCTGGAATGTAAGATCTATGAGCCAGGGCAAATTAGATGTGGTTATTGGTGAGATGTCAAGATTAAAGATAGACATTCTGGGTGTCAGTGAACTGAAATGGACTGGAATGGGCCACTTCACATCAAATGACCACCAAATCTACTACTGTGGACAAGAGGACCACAGAAGAAATGGAGTAGCCTTCATAATTAATAGTAAAGTGGCTAAAGCAGTGCTTGGATACAATCCAAAAAACAATAGAATGATCTCAATTTGAATTCAGGGCAAGCCATCTAACATCACAGTGATCCAAATATACACCCCAACCACAGATGCTGAAGAAGCTGAAGTAGAGCAGTTCTATGAGGATCTGCAGCACCTACTGGACAACACGCCTAAAAGAGATGTTATTTTCATCACAGGAGACTGGAATGCTAAAGTGGGCAGTCAAATAACACCTGGAATTACAAGTAAGCATGGCCTGGGTGAACAAAACAAAGCAGGACATAGGCTGATAGAATTTTGCCAAGACAACTCACTCTGCATAACAAACACTCTCTTCCAACAACCTAAGAGACAGCTTTATACATGGACTTCCCCAGATGGAGAACACCGAAACTAGATTGACTACATCCTTTGCAGCCAAAGGTGGCGGATATCTATACAGTCGGTAAAAACAAGACCTGGAGCTGACTGTAGTTCCGATCACGAACTTCTTCTTGCACGATTTAGGATCAGACTAAAGAGATTAGGGAAGACCCACAGATCAGCTAGATATGAGCTCACTAATATTCCTAAGGAATATGCAGTGGAGGTGAAGACTGGACTTAGTAGATAGGGTCCCGGAAGAACTATGGACAGAAGTTCGCAACATTGTTCAGGAGGCGGCAACAAAATACATCCCAAAGAAAGAGAAAACCAAGAAGGCAAAATGGCTGTCTGCTGAGACACTAGAAGTAGCCCAAGAAAGAAGGAAAGCAAAAGGCAACAGTGATAGGGGGTGATATGCCCAATTAAAGGAAAATTCCAGAGGTTAGTCAGAAGAGATAAGGAATTATTTTTAAACAAGCAATGCGCGGATGTGGAAGAAGACAATAGAATAGGAAGGACAAGAGACCTCTTCCAGAAAATTAGAAACATCGGAGGTAAATTCCAGGCCAAAATGGGTATGATCAAAAACAAAGATGGCAAGGACCTAACAGAAGAAGAAGAGATCAAGAAAAGGTGGCGAGAATATACAGAAGACCTGTATAGGAAGGATAACAATATTGGGGATAGCTTTGACGGTGTGGTCAGTGAGCTAGAGCCAGACATCCTGAAGAGTGAGGTTGAATGGGCCTTAAGAAGCATTGCTAATAACAAGGCAGTAGGAGACGACGGCATCCCAGCTGAACTGTTCAAAATCTTGCAAGATGATGCTGTCAAGGTAATGCATGCTATATGCCAGCAAATTTGGAAAACACAAGAATGGCCATCAGACTGGAAAAAATCAACTTATATCCCCATACCAAAAAAGGGAAACACTAAAGAATGTTCAAACTATCGAAGAGTGGCACTCATTTCACATGCCAGTAAGATAATGCTCAAGATCCTGCAAGGTAGACTTCAGCAATTCATGGAGCGAGAATTGCCAGATGTACAAGCTGGGTTTAGAAAAGGCAGAGGAACTCGGGACCAAATTGCCAATATCTGATGGATAATGGAAAAAGCCAGGGAGTTTCAGAAAAACATCTATTTCTGTTTTATTGACTATTCTAAAGCCTTTGACTGTGTGGACCATAACAAATTGTGGCAAGTTCTTAGTGGTATGGGGATACCAAGTCATCTTGTCTGCCTCCTGAAGAATCTGTATAACGACCAAGTAGCAACAGTAAGAACAGACCACGGAACGGACTGGTTTAAGATTGGGAAAGGAGTACGGCAGGGCTGTATACTCTCACCCTACCTATTCAACTTGTACGCAGAACACATCATGCGACATTCTGGGCTTGAGGAATCCAAGGCTGGAGTTAAAATTGCTGGAAGAAACATTAACAATCTCAGATATGCAGATGATACCACTTTGATGGCTGAAAGCGAAGAGGAACTGAGGAGCCTTATGATGAAGGTGAAAGAAGAAAGTGCAAAAGCTGGCCTGCAGCTAAACCTCAAAAAACCCCAAAATTATGGCAACCAGCTTGATTGATAACTGGCAAATAGAGGGAGAAAATGTAGAAGCAGTGAAAGACTTTGTATTTCTAGGTGTGAAGATTACTGCAGATGCTGACTGCAGTCAGGAAATCAGAAGACACTTAATCCTTGGGAGAAGAGCAATGACAAATCTCGATAAAATAGTTAAGAGCAGAGACATCACACTGACAGCAAAGGTCCGCATAGTTAAAGCAATGGTGTTCCCCATAGTAACATATGGCTGCGAGAGCTGGACCATAAGGAAGGCTGAGAGAAGGAAGATCGATGCTTTTGAACTGTGGTGTTGAGGAAAATTCTGAGAGTGCCTTGGACTGCAAGAAGATCCAACCAGTCCATCCTCCAGGAAATAAAGCCAGACTGCTCACTTGAGGGAATGATATTAAAGGCAAAACTGAAATACTTTGGCCACATCATGAGAAGACAGGACACCCTGGAGAAGATGCTGATGCTAGGGAGAGTGGAAGGCAAAAGGAAGAGGGGCCAACGAAGGGCAAGGTGGATGGATGATATTCTAGAGGTGACGGACTCGTCCCTGGGGGAGCTGGGGGTGTTGATGACCGACAGGAAGCTCTGGCGTGGGCTGGTCCATGAAGTCGCGAAGAGTCGGAAGCAACTAAACGAATAAACAAAAATCCTAACGTCCAGGCCCAGCTAATAGTATTAAGATTGACTTACCCTCTATTGCATTAGGACCATTGTACATTCACTGCAGCAACTCTTAGTTTTTTTGCTAACTTCATGCATGAGTCTGACACAAAAAAGAAATACACTGAGAAGGTTTAGTGAGAATTTTGTATCTTCCTGGCAAGTGTCCAAATGACTGCCTCATTAGGGCAGTCTGTCTGCTTCACACTTTAGAAACCACAGCAATAAATGAATCCAGTCCACAATTAAAAACAAGTTTAACATCAAGCTCCTGTTTTTTGGTTGCCTTTGAGTCTGCACAGCAAATATGTATAATGACAACTAAATGGTTTTCAGTAATTACTACTAAGCCAAATAGATTGCATTGTTGTTGACTGGAGTAAAAGATTCTTTTTTTAATCTCAGGTATAAAGCATTTGTTCTCTGAATTCATTACATTCCTGGCAAGACCAATGATAGTGATTTATATCTTGAATCGTATTTCTCCTACATGGAAACTTTCTTTTCCCAATAATAAGGAATTTCTAGTCATTATCTGTTTGAAGCCAATTTTGTTCTCTCCTTAAAGTGTTCAGTGCACAACTGGGATTCCATCTCTAATTTTTTGTCTGAAATCCTAGTAAGGAGGGATGAGACTTCATATATTTGGTGGAAGAAGCCTACATAATTATAAATGTAACTTTTTGTTTACATTTTTCCAAACATGCAATTTTACATGTGCCCTTTTCCTAGATTGCACATTTTTTGCAGGTATTTTTCAATAGTAAAATGGTCATGCATGCTTTTTTCTAATACGTGTATTTTTGAGATGCAAGCCAGCTCTTAATATTCCAGAAAGTATGCCTATATGAATGTTTATGTTCTACTGTATATTTGGAAGATCCATAATTAGTTTATTCAGATAAATGCATAAAACAAACATAATTTTCATTTTGTACAATGAAATTTCACCAAAAATCTGGTATTTTTTATTAAAATTTCAAAAGCAAATTATATTCCATCAGATCAAATGACAAAACAATGCAGGAGGATTGCTCTAAGTTATATTCATTTCTTCCTTTGCACTTTTTTTTTTAATTTCAGTACTGCTATAGCTGGGTCTCCTAGTAAATGCATAGATTGATGTTTTCTCATCACAGCTTTTCAACAAGAAGTCTTATAATGTACCGTTACTGCAAAGACCAATTCCTGAATTTGGAACTATCACATTCCAAATTTTATCATGTTATTTTTTCTTTCTCTCTTTTTTTTATTGTGGAGTCCTTGGTGCTCTCTAAGCCTTGTTTTCTTGCAGATGTTTCATTGCCAGACTAGGCAACATCTTCAGTGCAAAGAGGGGGTGGGCCTTGCTCTCAGTTTATATACTGTGGCTTGCCCTGCCCGTGTTGGTAGGGGTGTTGTTCTCTCCTTGGGAGTTCTTTGATTGGGCTGTTGTTTGCTGCTTGGTTGATTGCCTGAGTTAATAGTTCCTTGATTTGGGTGTATTGTGCTGTTTGGTGGTTCATCTGGTGTTAATCCTAGTGTTGATTTTTGCATATCTGGATGTTGATTGCTGGCAAGGGAGTGTACTGGTCTTTTGGCTTTTCTATTGTCTCTTTTGAATGGTATGTAAATGTTGTTTACCTCTACGTGTCTGTTGATGGCTGCTTGGTCTGAGTGCCAGGCTTCCAGGAATTCTCTGGCATTTTTGGATTTGGCTTGGTTTAGGATGCTCACAGTTTCACAGTTGAAACTATGGCTGAGTCTGTCCATGTGTTGTGAGATTAAGGAGTTCTCATCATGTCTTCTGACTGCTAGTTGGTGTTCTTGGATGTGCTCTGCTAGTCTTCTGCCTGTCTGTTCTACATAGTGGCTGTTAGAGTCTTTGCATTGTATGTTGTAAATAACTCCTGTTTTTTCTTCTTGGGCTCTTGGGTCTTTTGGGTTGCTTAATATGTTTTGAAGAGTTGTAGTTGGTTTATGTGCTACAGTGATGCCATGTGGTTGTAACAGTCTGTTGGTGGTTTCTGAGATGTTTCTGATGTATGGCAGTGTTATCCTTTTCATAGTTTCCATTGGTTGGGTTGTAGTGGGTTGGGTGGTGAGGCACTTTTTGATTGAGCAGAAGATGCTGTACTGCTTATCTTTTTCTTTTTTCTGGTGTTCTGGGTTGCTGCAGTGTATAAGTGCTCATCTGAATAATGTTCTTACACAGCTTCTCTTGTGGGAGGTTGGATTGTTACTGTGGTAATGGAGCACTTGGTTGGTGTGGGTAGCTTTCCTGTAGACTTGTGTTTCCAACTTACCATCATTTCCTCTACTGATGAGGATGTCCAGGAATGGTAGTGAGTCTTGCAGAGTGCTGGAAAGCATTTGGCCCAGAGAGATCAGAAACATCACACACCAGGCATTTCTATAAAAATAAATTTATTTACAGAAAGCACAAAAACATATTTACAGGCTTGTGTATTCACACAGACTCAGAGAGCAGGAAGAGAGGAGCTGCTTACTTGGCTGCAAGGCTAAAAAACTTAACATGAGCATTGATGGTGAGCAGGAGGGGGCCCCTATCCAGGGGGAAAACACATGCGTAGTAGCAAGGATTTGAGCAGTCATTCAAAGAGACACAGAACAGACCCGCCTTGACTTTAGGGCTTATCTGTATGGGTTTTCTCACGCTTCTTCAGTTTGTTAGGATTTTCTGTCTAATGTAGCAGTAATAAAACACTAGAGACTTATTCCTCATCTCAGCGTGGTTCCTGCTTGTTAGGACAAAACTAAAACAAAAGTCCTGCAAGCTGCCTTCCCCTCAGGCAGTGCAACTATTAACACCTAAACTGAGGACAATTAAATTCGACCTCTTCACCCAGCCAGAATGATTAAGGAAGTACTTACTTACCATGGTAGCCAAGAGCAGAAAAAAAAATGCCAACAGTGAGTTGTTGTTTTCTTCCTCCCTTGTGAATTTTATTCCATGAAAGATGTTGATGGTTTCATGAGTTTCTTCCAGTTGTTTCTTTTGTATTATGACAAAGGTGTCATCTACATACTGGATCCATACTTTGGGTTGTATGTGTGGGAGTGCTATCCTTTCCAGACACTGCATTACAATCTCTGCTGTATGTCCTGAAATCGTTGATCCCATGGGTGTTTCTTTGATCTGTTGGTATATTTCTCCATCAAACTGAAAGTAGGTTGTAAGGCAGAGGTTGATGAGGTCCATTATCCTGGGTATTTCTATTTTTATTGTTTCTTCTGTCAATCCTTCAGTCTGTGCTACTACTTCCCTATAGATGAAAAAAATGGTGCCATCCTCCAATATAGATTTAACTGGAATTTTGGCCATTCCACACCAGTGATAGTCCTGATCTCATGGTGGCTTATCTTAGAGGGAGAGAAAAAGAATATGGATAAAAACATAAAAATAATGGGAGCTATGAATGACCATTAACATAATAAAGCTCTACTGAGATCTGTGCAAGGTATAAACCAGAGTGCAAGCCAAACCAGGAGGCTTCGGTTTTTGCATATACAGCAAAGAGAAATGTTATAGCAGAGGGATGCATGGATGTCCTTGGCTGCCTCTCAGAAACTCTTCATCTGGGTAGCCCTTCCAGCCTCCCTCTCCTCTGCTAGGAATCCAAAATACATTCCACTTCAAATTCTTTCCCTCCTTCCCACTGAGTCATGGTCAGCATTCGAGGGGCAGCGGGCATTCTAGAGCCAGGAGGGAATGGTAGAAAAAGGAATACATCTTCATTGAGGCTGAAAGCTCTATAGGAGCAGTCCAGATTTTTATTTGGAAACTTGGAATCCAGCTTTTTCATGCTCATATGAAAGGGAAGAATCTAGTAGAAAGCCAAACATGGTCTCCAATAGCAATGGGGAAGAAGCTTCCTGGTAATGTTGATCAGCAGCCCATTTCTAGGATGGCTTAACAAGATCTAATTGTTCCTAGGAGTTGCTAGGCTGCTTGGTCTTCCTAGAGAATGTGAAAGGCCTCAGAAGTGGAGGAAGGTGGAGAGCTGTTAAGAAACAGATGTAGGTTGTAAATTCAGGCTTGTTTGAGGCCTGAAACACTGACATGCAGCAGGAGAAGGAGAAGGAGAAGGAGAAGGAGAAGGGACTGAGTCAGAAGACAAAAGAATGGACTAGGCTGTTATAGGTGAACTCAGCTATAAGCAAAAGCGCAGGCCAATTGTCTTGCTTGTAGTTACATAACAATGATGGTGTTGCCCAGGGTGACATCTATGTCATGATGCTGTTCGATGCAAATTTGCTATGTGAGGGGAGGAATATGCCTTCCAGTGTAGAGAATTTCACATATTGTACCATTGGAAGTGGCAGGGAGAAAGTTTTCAGGTTACAGGAGGTGAGGGGAAATTGTAGGAGGCGAAATGTTAGGAAACATAAGAGTATCAGCTTGCTTATTCTTTGAGTTAGGAATGTAGGCAATGTAAAAGTTAAAATGAAAGAAAAAAAGCACCCAACTGATGTGGCACTGAGTGAGCTTGTGAGAAATCTGTAGGTGTTCCAAATTCTTGTAGTCTGTTCAAATTTTGACAGGTTGCAAAGCTCCTTCAGGAGAGGGTGCTAATATTGAAACATGTCTCTGATCACTAGCATCTTGCTAAAAACAGTTTTTTTCAGCTGGCAGGAGTTTTCTTGGAAAAAAGGCAAGAGCAATAAGCTATTTTCCAAGTGCCTAACTATCTGTAAGACAGTGGTTCCTAATGCAAAATCAAATGTATTCATCTGAATAGCAAAGGGGTGTGAAGGATCTGGTGGGGGGGGGGAGAAGGGGCTGTGAAACAAAAGTCTGTTTGAGTGAGGGAAAAGCCAGCTGAGCATCAGAATCATACTTCAAAAGAACTACTTTCCTGGTAAACTGGTGACAGTCTTTGTGCAAGGAAGAACATAATGACAAAAGCTTGCAAATCCCAGAAAACATTGTATGTCCTTGAGACTCCAAATGGGGGGGTACAGAGAGAGAATGCTGGGGTAGGACAGAAGGGATTCTACTTTAGTAAGATCCTTCTGGATGACCTTGGGAGAAGTGTCTGAACCTGTTTAATATGGGTAGATGGATCCTCAGAATAAATCAGCAAATCATCCATATGAACTATCAGATTTTTACCAACATGTCATTAAAGATATGATTGATTGTTATCATGAAGACTGAGGAACTTGAAGATAAGCCAAAAGGCATTTCTATGTATTCAAATTTTATACAAGAGTTAAAAGCAGTCAGATATTTGTTTTTCTTTTTCATATAGATCACGTTACAGATTCTCTGAGATCTGAATCCAAGGATGTGGTAAGTATGGGTCACTTTTGTTATATGCTTAACACCCTCAGAGAACTCAACCAACAGAGTTTAATTGAGGACATTCCTGAAGAAACAGTGAAATAAACATAAAATGTGTACAAGAACATAGGAATGAAAACATCCTTCATATGACCTTGTCCAAAGCTCATAAGGCTTTAAAACTTTACTCTTTGAATGGGTACTTTGATACTTTTCTTGGGATTGGCATTTCTGTCTAGAAATTAACTAGGCCTACACAAACTGGAGGTGTTCAATATAAAGTTTGTCATTTTCAGAATTCTGCTTCACATCAACATCATTATTGATTTTCTCCAAAGTGAAAAGTGTTCTTAATGTTCTTTGGAGAAATGCCTTAAAACCCTTTCTGTACAAAAGTATAGTTCAGCCATTCATATATACAAGCATACATATAATCAACATGAATTTTCATGTTTGATTTTCTTTTATCATCTATCTAAAGAGAGAAACCAGTGTTACAGCTTGGAAGAATGAATGCAAGTATGACAACCCAAGCTGCATCAATGAAAAGGAATATAAACTAAAAAATGATGCTGCGCAATAGTCGTTGTGAAGAGAGGCTTATCCCAAAAAATCTCAATGCCAATTAACCAGTTTGAAGTCAGGGTTTCAGGAATCTCAGAAGGCTTGACATTTGGCACTGCATGTTTCAAAACACTCATCTCGCTGAGTCTTGTCTTTCTATTTATTACAACTTACTTTTGTATTATTCCCAGCCATGAAAGATTCAAATTATACAATTTCTTCTTTCTGCCTGGGTGACTAAGCTGTCTAACTGCCAATTACTTTTACCAGAATGATCAAGCTGGTGATGTTGTTGGAACATCCAAAAACAGCAGGCAGAGCACAGAAAAGTGGACTGGTACCTGCATAATTGCTTTTACTATCATGGATATATTATGAATGGTCTGCTGTGATGACATTCTAGTGAGTTCAGATTCAATGTTTATTCAGTCGGGTCTATAATTCCCTTTGCAGTAAAAAAAATCCCACACATTCATGTGCCTGCATGCACGCTTGCAAGCGCACACACACTTACACAGTCTATCACTGAACCAGAAGCATGCATTGGATTCAGCTGAACATCAAACTGAATCATACTGCTTCAACTGATTTTGTGGCTCCATGTGGGAGTCTTACAAACTGGTCTGAACCAAACTGTAACTGTCATGCAATCTGAGATACTATAGAAGTACAGAAAACATGTATGTAAAAGACTTTACATGCACCTGTCATGGAGAAGGAAGAAAAGTAGAACAGTGACTGGACAGGAAGATTCTAATCAAAATAATTGAATAATTAATTAACCTCTACATTTGCCTCTTTGAAATTTGGCAGAATCTATCTCCACTGAAGTCAGGAATGTCATATAATTTTATCCCCAAAGTGGCAGGATGTACATATTTTACAAGCTCCCCTATAAGATAAGGAGGGGGAGAAGAGGATGCAGTTTTATGAATGGCAGTTCTAGCTTCTGATCAAAGCCAGTTGTTTTTTCAGGTGTCTTCAATCACTATATTTGTCAAAGAATTGCTAGCGATGTCTAGAGTTCATTGCTATTTTTTTCTTCACAGCAGCAAAAATATTAAAAGAGTTATGATGTTATCTTTGGGGTCTGAAAGGATGTACCATTTGTGCTTACTTGCAAAATGCTGGATGATTAGAAACTTCTTCTACCACTGTGTTTGCTCAAAATTTGCATCAGTTGCTCTTGACTTACCTTGGTTGCAGTTATTTCGTAGTCAAGACAATACATAAAGTTAAATTGTTTTTCATTCATTGTAACTCCTTAGTCTCTCCCCTAGCCATCTGAAAATTTAGGGTTTTAGGGTTTTTTGCTTTATTTTATCATGGACGCAAATTACATACAATTTGCTAAATAAAAAAGCAGACACAATACAGAAGAAAGAGAAACAAATCAACCCTAATATTTTTCTTTGTCAGTTTAGTAACAGTTGTTTGTCCTTGTGTCCATTTACAGTCTCTCTCTTTCTCACACCCACACACACTCATACTCACACATAAGCTTTTAGAAAACCTCCAGCAGGAATTACTTTTCTTGCATAACCTAACTAAAGCTGTGCAGATGAAAGTCATCACTTTTATACTCTTAGAAAACTCAATGTTTCCTAAACATTTCATAGAATTCTGCCAAGAAATGATGAAGGTATTAGTATTTCTCTCAAATATGCAAGCAGAAATCTAAAATATACCTAAGGAAAATGTATTTATATCGATTTCTCTGAAATTTGGTCCAATATACTCACTCATGAGGGATTATTAATGGACAATAGCTGTAGCCATTTGTGGTTTTCTCAGAATAGTTAATGGCAACTACACAGTTTCAGATTCTGTCTTCATAATACATATGAGGCAACAAATGAAGCATTTTCTGAATCTTCAAATCAGGATCAGTCCACAAGTCAGGATGTAAACCATTTATATTAGAATCCTAAGAGCAAGAAATCCTGTAAGGTGTGTCACTGCCAACCATGTCTCCAAATGTCTAATGGACTTCTCTTCCTGCCAGATTGATAAGTAGAACTTGTCAAACTGCACTAGAGAGGCTGGCAGCAAAATTTTCATTGAAAATCAGAAAGATTGCCATAAACAGGAGGACCTAGCACTGGAATGCAGTGATTTAACAACAACACCATCTGTATTTCCCATAATATCTAAATGATCAATAAAAATGGAATGATCCATTCAAGGGGAAACAGCAAATGCAGAAGCAAATCTTATGGAACATTGACACATTCAATACAGAAAGATAGAATGGTAAAGGAATACTTTTTTCTGTTCTCATATTCTGTTTTCACATTCTAGGGAAATTCCTTAGATGTTACAGGACCAGACTGCAATTTGATAAAGTTCAAGCTTTTTCTGTCCATGGAAGCTATCCACATCATTGAGGATTCTCATTTTCCAATGACTTCCAATACATGCAGAGACACCATAGATATTGGAGGTTTCCATTATAGACTGGAGGTCCTGAGCTTCTTTGCTTGGTGAGCACATCTGGAAGCTGAAGAACATATTGTGGACACAGGTCACAGTACAAGAAAGTCAAGTGGGAGATCCTAGAGGGAGCCAACAGACATATCCATTGTGGGTTACAAATGTTTCATCTGGCATTGTATACAAATGCGTGTGTATGTGTACTATTGCATACACATTTCATGTAGGTAAATCAATCATAGATTTACATAATACATCTGTATAGTACCTGTATATACCTGGGATTTTGTAACATCAGATCTGCATGGGAGTAGAATTGCTTTTGTTCAGGCCTATCTTGAAATTCTGTGTTTCTCTTTGAAGATTATAAACTGTGGGAGATGATTCCTCACCCATCTGCTGAAGCAAATACAGGTCCAATTCCAATTCCTCCTCACAGTGGTTAGACAGATGTGGAGAAGAGCAGGGCAAGACCAGGGACAGCCCTATTTTCTGCTGCAGCGGCATCAGATATTTTTAAAGTATTAAATTCTGGAATCTTCAGTAACATGACAAAAATCTCATTGGCTGCTATTATTTAAGAATGACTTTCCAAGACATCAGGACTAGCACTTTGTATAAAGCTTCGGCAAATGTCATGATGTTGATTTTTTCTCCATGGCTACCTATCAACGCAGCAAGGGATGGATAATTTGATTATGTTAGAGCTGAGTGTTTTAGTGTTGATCCTTGATGAATGACACAGCTCTCCAAGAATCAAGGGATTTGTTCCACTTTTATCACCACTACTACTTCTAACACCTTCATTTTACATTTCACCCACCTTCATTTTATTTATATCTTTCTCTGGAGGCAAACCTCTGTTCATGTTGTAGAGTCCCTTTAAGAAGAAAGGCGAAGGTCTGGTGTTAAAGGAAGAAAATCTCTGGGGCAGGAGCGGGTAATCTTTTGGTGCTTGAGGCTATACTTTACAACTTTGGGTGTTGATGCAAGTAGGCCGGCCTGGCTGGGATTACCTTTTTATGGAAAGTTTTATTTTTCCTTTGTGTGTCTTAACTGCATGAAACCTACCTTAAAATGTACTTTGCAATTTTTATCTTTCTTGCCTTAAAATGGTGGGATAGGACATTTTGAACAATGATGCCACCAAGAATTGGGGTAAACTCAAAGCAGAGGGGTGTGGGTTGCTCACTGTGTCCGAGGGAACAATAAAAAGGCTGTTGTTGTTGTGTATGTCTGAAGACAATCTTTTAAAATTGAGCGTTGGAACAAAAGTTTGGTGCGTATAACATAAGCTCTTTGTAGCATCATAAAAATTTGGGAGAGCATTCTTTCCTCTACCAGTTTGGTATTGATTTAGGTGATTCAAACTAGTTCAATAATCCAGTCCAAATCAATTCAAGAATCCAGACTGAATAAATGATTCAAATACAATCAAGACCAGTTCCAGGTAGGGCTGGGGGAAAAACCTTGCTCTTCAGAGAACCCACTGCTCTTGTAAGCAGATCAGGCCTTTTGAAGAAAAAAAACCCTTACCATCTCATATATTTTATAACCTTAACCTCTGCCTTTTTCTGGGGCAGGACAAATGCTAGACTGATGTCATTCCTGTTAGTATTCATCCCAGCTAAATCCACTAGGAGTAAGCAGCTAAATTTGTTCCCAGAGAATCTATAGTAGAATTTAACTCATTGTCATGTTCATCGTTCCAATGGTCTGGGTACATCGTAATGTTTCACATGTCAATTTCCAGATTCATGTCTGTCATTTGCTGGGAGTAGAATTTCAGCCGTGCCGGGCTGTACTGTCCTTCATGTTACTGAGGAATGTGTGTTTGGGTTATGGCAAGTGTTCAAGGTTACTTTCCCAGGCCGATGTGTAACGGTTACCAACACCTGGGAGGGGGTGGTTGCTATGGTGGGGCGAGGGGCAGGATCGGGTTTGAAGCGAGGGTTTTTAGTTTGTATTTGGCGCGCTTTTGGTCATTCTCAGCTTTCTTTGTATTTGCATACTATTCTTTCAATAAATCAGTTTTCATTAAGAACCCGCTTGTGAGGCTGAGTATGTTAGAATAGGCAATCATTACACCCATATTCCTAAGTGGCTTGTTTCAAATCTAGATTTTGGATTTATCTGAAGTTCATGTTGATCTATTTGACTGGGAATTTTGGGAGTTATAATCCCAGCAGAGATAATGTTTGATATGAAATTCTTATATCTCCAATCAAAAATGAGTACACTATTACTCACTCTATGAATAAAAGGTTCAAGATGGCATGACAACTTTACCCAAATTGTAAATAGCACTGAGCAAAATGCCAGACTCTAAACCCTGATTTATTTGATTTCACTTTCAGCTTTCATAGTTTAAACTTTCACTTTCACTATAGTAGTTCACTTTCAGCTTTTGAATTGGCCCTTTATAGACACAATGTAAAGACTGACCCATATGATTCCATGTGGTTAATTTGTTGTTAAAAAAAAGTAAACCATGTTGTAATACTCTATACATATGTTGTGATATCTTTTGCCTTACTTCAGTTGCTCTTTTTTCCTTTAATTTTTTTCCTCATATCGGTAGAAAATAAAATAATTTTTAAAAATTAAAAAGCATTGTCATTGGCAGGCCAATTGACCTCTCAGCTTGGAAGGTCCATTACCAGTTTTGACTAGTATCCCAGCTATGTTCTTTCATGGATAAGAACAATCTATCCACAGTTGTTATTGCAACGGTAACCTCACCTTTAGATTACTGCACTGTATGTTGTAAATTATGAAGCTGTTGAGGTGGGACTCAACGATTCTCAGACTAGGCAGACCTGTTATTGAAACATGGAAGAAATGTCTCCAACTAGTGAGGCTAAGAAAAGTATAGCAAAAAACAGTCAATTGACTCAAAGCACAGGAGGAAAAAGCCTACGATTTAAACTCTGAACTGTCATATATATATAGGGCTTGATTTCTCTGTTCAGCAGATCTGTCTGTATATTACTTCTTTCTTGTCTGTAAGAAAGCAATTTATCTAGCCTTGCTGAGTCTGAAAAGCCTTTGCTATTACTGAATGTATTGCTGAGTTTCTGAAGAGTTGACATCCATTGCCATGTCTGGCAGGGGTGTCTTTATGCTTGGTCCAGAAGTTACAGCCGATGCACAATCCCAACTGAATAGGACACATGGTTGTATAGATGTTACACTTTTATTGAAGCAACTGCACTGGTTGCCAGTTAGCTGCTGAACCAGGTTTAAAGTATTGCTGTAACATATAAGCTCTAACTTGGGACCTGGATACCTGTCATTCATTTCACCTTCATTGTTGCAGATCTGGCTGATCACTGAGATCATAAGGGGATATCCTGTTATGTGTACTGAAAGCCGCTGAATGCCATCTGGTGTCTGCTTGTGGGAAGGTCTTCTGTATGATGGCACCCATAATGTGGAATGCTCTTCCTCTTGAAATTCAGGAGGTGCCTACTATATAATCTTTAGGGACTACTGAAAACATACATCTTCCCCTTCCTGGAATGAATGTTGGAAAATTTTTCTCTCTTTCCCCCCATGTTTTTAAGAAATCTATGTAATGATTGCCTTAACCCAAATAAAATGCTCAGACTCAAAATCAAAGTTTAAGGTCTGGTTTTATTTAGAATAGAGTGCAAACAGAGAGAAAGCTGAGAATGAGAAAAGCGCGCCTAAACTCAAACTAAATAGCTCCATTTCCAACAACGTCCCACCCACCCCTTACATACAGTACAATCCCACATTCCCAGGTGCTCCTAACGAGCTCTGCTGATCAACGGGCAAAAAGACCTTGACATTCAAGAGATAACCCAAACACATTCCTTCCTGGCACAGCCCCACACATCTCCCCGTACAAGGTTTATCAGCAGCACCCTCCCAGCCAGGAACACGTGTCAACACTTTGGCATGCGAACTGTTATGATGTAGCAAACATCACAACGGTGATCATGACATACCGCCTCCCTGACAAAAATTATGCAGAAGGCTTGGAAGGATAAGCAACATGAAAATTGCGAACCAAATCAGGGGCCAGGACATCGCGTGCAGCAACCCATTCAGGATGAGGAAAATGCTTCCAGTGAACTAAATATTGAAGAGACCCCCGAAGCCTGCAAGAGTCAAGAACCTCCTTGACCTCGAAGTGCTGCTGTCCATCAATCATGACAGGCAGAGGGGGAGGAGGCCGGGGATGCCAACGAGAGGAGTCATGGGCAGGCTTGAGCAAGCTGCAGTGAAAAACAGGGTGCAAACGCTTCAAATTATGAGGCAGATCCAAACGGACTGTGACAGGATTCACAATACCAATAACAGTAAAGGGGCCAATAAACTTAGGGGCCAGCTTCTTGGAGGGTTGAGGAGACTTGATAAATCTGGTAGAGAGATAGACCAAGTCCCCAACGCGAAAAGACGGCTGCTGGCGCCGGTGCCTGTCAGCGTGGAGCTTATAGGAAGCCTGAGCTTCATTGAGAGCGGTCTTAATGACGGGCCAGGAATCAGCGAGCCTAGAACCCCAATCACAGGCCGCCACAGCCAGGGCAGGAGGTTGGGGAAACTCAGGGATGGGAACAAAATCCTGACCCGAAACAACCCGAAAGGGGGTCTGACCAGTGCTTTGGTGCACCTCATTGTTGTAAGCGACCTCAGTGAAAGGGAGCAAATCAACCCAGTCATCCTGGTGATAATTGATGTAAGAGCAGAGAAATTGCTCCAGGGTGGCATTAAGGACCTCAGTAGATCCATCAGTCTGGGGATGCCAAGAGGTGGACAATGCTTGTTCAGTGCCAATCAGCTTCAAAAAAGCCCGCCAAAATCGTGAGGTAAATTGTGTGCCCCTATCGGTCACCAAACAGGAGGGGCAGCCATATGGGTGGTACACGTGTACCAAAAAGAGTTTTGCCAGCTGCTGCGCCGTTGGAATGGACGCACAGGGAACAAAATTGGCTTGCTTAGAAAAATAGTCCTTGACCACCCAAATGACAGTTTTCTTTTGACTGGGGGGCAAGTCAACAATAAAATCCATGGAGATTTCATCCCAAGGGCGAGAAGGGTCAGCCACAGGCTGCAAAAGCCCCTGGGGTTTACCTGACGGTCGCTTAGACATAGCGCAGACAGGGCAGGAAGCGACATAAGCCTTGACATCCTTCCTCAATGAGGGCCACCAAAACTGTCGATGGACCAAATGGAGGGACTTGAGAAAACCAAAATGACCAGCTTGCTTGCTGTCATGAGAACGGGCAAGTATTGCAGCTCGCTGAGAGTCAGGCACGTATAAACGCCCCCCCACCCAAGCCAGGTCGTGCTCAAGCGAAACCTTGTCAGGGTTAGCAAGGAGCCAAGGATCCGATTTCAAAGCTGAGACAAAATCCGCACCCAACCCACCAGGCATTTGAGGCTGCCTGTGGGTTCGAGCGTGCTGTGCCGAAACCGTTTGCGAGGGGGGAGGAGGCTGCCCCTGAGTGCGGCTCTGGGTGACAGCAACCAAACCTAATTGTGGCTCTGTTAGCACAATCCCAAACCCGTACTCTAACGTTTGAGGATGGGTTCTACCAGGCTCCTGTCATGGGAAGATCCCTCACTTGATCCCTCGCGGAGCCTCTTGTGGCAACTGGGAAAGTGCATCAGCCAAAAAATTCTTTTTCCTTGGGATAAACTTCAGTTGGAAATCAAAACGGCTAAAAAACTGAGCCCAGCGTATCTGTTTTGGGCTGAGATGCCTGGGTGTGCGGAGCACCTTGAGGTTGCGGTGATCTGTCCAAACCTCAAAAGGCCAAGTCGCCCCCTCCAAAAGGTGACGCCAAGCCTCCAATGCAGCCTTAACTGCAAAAGCCTCCTTTTCCCAAACATGCCAGCGCCTCTCTGGTTCAGAAAACTTATGGGAGAGATAGGCACAAGGCTTTAAGAGCCCGCCAGAATCTCTTTGCAACAAAATAGCTCCAATAGAAAAAACAGAGGCATCAACCTGAACAACAAAAGGCCGTTCAGGATCAGGGTGGGACAAAATGGGCTCCGCCGTGAAAAGAGCTTTCAACTGATCAAAAGCCGCCTGACAGGCAGGAGTCCAACTGAGCACGGCCCCCGGCTTTTCACTTTGCACATCTCCCCGATCCCTTTGGTGCACAACAAATCAGTCAGGGGCAGAGCAATCTCCGCAAACCCCTGGACAAAGGACCTGTAAAAGTTAGCGAACCCCAAAAACTTTGAAGTTGGCGGCAGGTGCGCAGGCGGTCCCAGTTGAGAACCGCCTGAACCTTCACAGGATCCATTTCAACGCCTTTGTCAGAAATCCTGTAGCCCAAGTAATCTAAGCAAGACTTATGGAATTTGCACTTAGAAAGCTTAGCATAAAGCTTAGCCTTCCTGAGCTTGGTGAGAACCTGTTTAACCAGCCTCTCATGCTCCTTCTCAGTCTTAGTATAGATGAGGACATCATCCAAATAAACCAAACCCCCCTTAAACAAATGTTCATGTAAAACCTCATTGATCAGCTGCATGAAAACCCCCAGGGCTCCCGCTAGGCCAAAAGGAAGAACCTTATACTGAAATGAACCCAAGGGGCAATTAAAAGCCGTTTTCCATTCATCCCCCTCCCGAATGCAAATGCGATTATATGCTTCGCAAAGGTCAAGCTTGGAAAAAATCCTACCAGTGGACAAATGGGCTAACATGTCTTTTACGAGAGGCAAAGGGTACTTGTTCGAAAGTGAGGCGGAATTTAACCCACGATAGTCCGTGCACAGTCTAAGGGTACCATCCTTTTTTTCACAGAACAAAACAGGAGCCCCAACCAGGGAGTTTGCCGGTTCAATGAAACCCCTAGCAAGGTTTTTATCAATGAACTCCCGCAACACCCCTAGTTCCTTCTTGGTCATAGCATAAATCTTCGGCTTGGGCAAGGGAACATCTGGAAGAAGCTCGATGGCACAGTCAGTCTTGCGATGGGGGGGTAATTGGTCAGCCTCCTCCTCCCCGAAGACGTCAGCAAAGTCAGAGTACCTTGCCGGCAGCCCCTCCATGGGGAGAGCAGGAGCTGGACGGTCGCCTGGTAGAACCCATCCTCAAACGTTAGAGTACGGGTTTTCCAATTGATGTATGGGTTATGCCCAGTTAGCCAGGGGATCCCCAAAACCACCAGAGGATTTCCCACTGGGGTAACTATGAACTGGATCAGTTCAATGTGCATGCCCATCCGCAATGTAACCTCCCCAGTAAACTGGGTGGCCGGACCCCCTCCCACTGTGGAACCATCAAGCTGCTGAAAAATCAGCGGTTTTGGGAGAGGGAAGCAGGGCAATTCCAATGCATCAACCAGGTCGGGATGGATCAAACATCTGGAACACCCTGAATCGACCAAAGCCCAGACGTCGACGGTCTTGGATTGGTAGCCCAACTGGATCTTTACAGCTAGGATGGGGCAATCAGCACTCACCATGTTGGTATCGTGCCCATTCTCCACCACCTGCCCAGCGGCGCTGTTTAAGGCAGGTGGAAGGCATTTCCCGCCGGCTGCTCTAGGGCAGCCAAAGCGTCTCCTGCAAGGTAGACATCATCCTCTTCGTCCGCAGTTGCCAGCACCCCTGCCAGCCGGCGAGGAGGGGTAGGTGCCTTTTGTGGTGCCTTTTGCGTTGGTCTAGAGGGGCGATCCGCCGTCTTAGCTCCTTGACATTCCGCTGCATGGTGACTCGTTTTGCCACACTTGATGCACTGGCCCCAGGTGAAACAGCGCTGCCTTTCCTCATTCCAGCCTGAGCCAGACTGCATCCTCGGCCCCTTCCCACTGGAGGGGGCCTTGTCTCCCTTCATAGCTTGTATAAAGGTGTGCTGGGCACACTCAGCCTTCCCGGCAAGACAGATCCAATCATGCAGTGAGTCCGGATCGTCTCTGCACAGTGCCCATCGCAACAGCTCCTGATTGAGGCCATCCTTAAATCTATCGATCAAGGTAGCCTCCGACCATTCAGGGACCTTCCCTGCCAAAACTTTGAATTCTAGGGCATAATCAGCAACCAACTTCTGTCCCTGAACCAGTTATTTCAGAGTGTCTTTAGCCCTTTCCTTAGCAAGGGGATCCTCAAAGTACCGTTTCAAAGCAGCTAAAAAGGTATTGAAGGCAGCCAGCGCTGGGGCTCTCAACTCGGATAACTGTACATACCAGTCAGCAGCTCTACCCTTCAGTTTTGTGGCAATAGCCGTGATTTTAGCCCCTTCCAAGGTAAAACAATGTCCATATTGGTGCATATGATTGGTCGCGTTGGTAAGGAAGAATGACAAGTTTGTGGGGTTGCCATCAAACTTCACTGGAAAGTCCTTAGCTACCCCGCCAACCGGAGGCACCCCAACTGGTGGATGAGCCAGGGTAACTACCACCAGAGTGGAATCACGGAGAGCTGGGGAAAAGTCCCGTGCCTGGCCCCTTCCCCTTGGAGCCAGTGATGGAGTAGGTGGGATGCTGGGTTTGCCTGCTGCCCCCGGACCAGTAACAACCTTTACCAGGTCACTCACTGCGGTTGAAAGGGAGCGTAGCATGTACTCCATGGATTCGATTTTGGACTCAAGGACTCTGATCCTATCCGGCATGGTGGAGTCCTCCAGCCCCGGCACCTCAAGGTGCTGACTCCCCAACAGTTTTGTGGACTCCCTCTCGGGAGTCTGGGGGCATCGCAGTTTCCATGTGGTGTGAGACGTCCCCGGCCGGGGGTCTGCCATGGCATCCCACAGGAACTGTTGGTGTTCGGCAAGCCCTTCATCCGTCGGGTCCCTCAACTCTGGACTGGAGCTTGAGTCTCTAGAATGGGGTGCGGGGTGGGTTGGGAGGGGGCTCGGGTCCCTGCTCGGGAATGCCGTCTCCAAGAGCTGTCTGGTCGCCTCCCCAAACCCCGTTGACTCCTTCCCCAATTCTGCCATCGCTAACTTCTTCTTTCGCAAGAAAATTTCTTGGTAGAGATTAGCGAGGTTTGTTCTTGGAATGATTCTCAGCTTTATGTAATGATTGCCTTAACCCAAATAAAATGCTCAGACTCAAAATCAAAGTTTAAGGTCTGGTTTTATTTAGAATAGAGTGCAAACAGAGAGAAAGCTGAGAATGAGAAAAGCGCGCCTAAACTCAAACTAAATAGCTCCATTTCCAACAACGTCCCACCCACCCCTTACATATAGTACAATCCCACATTCCCAGGTGCTCCTAATGAGCTCTGCTGATCAACGGGCAAAAAGACCTTGACATTCAAGAGATAACCCAAACACATTCCTTCCTGGCACAGCCCCACACATCTCCCCATACAAGGTTTATCAGCAGCACCCTCCCAGCCAGGAACACGTGTCAACACTCTGGCATGCGAACCATTACAATGTAGCAAACATTGCAATGGTGATCATGACAATCTATTCTATTGAATATTGTTTTATAATGTTTTAAATAATGTTTTATTGTGTATTTTATTGCTGTAAACTACCTTGAAAAGCTTCAGGATACAAAGCTGTACATGTTAGATCAATACATAAATAACTAACTAGCCTGCCTTTCCTCCAGAAGCTCCAGGCAGCATATCTAGTTTTCTCTCTTCCCATTTTTCTCACAACCCCAGCACTAAGTGGTAGGTTGGGCTGAGAGTAACAGGCCCAAAGTCACCTGGTGAACCTGCACATTGAAGGAATCTCAGTCTACCCAGTGACCCTCCCTCCTGTCCTCCCCAGGACCCTACCTACCATTCCACATTGGCAGATTTGCCAATCCAGAAATTTAATACTGTCTGCCAGTTGCAGATTAATACTGCACATATTGATCATCTGAAAAAGGTTCTGAGACTTTAACACATGCAGTTACACCAAAGTTACTACTTCCTAACCTCTTCAGACCATTATATTTTTGGCTGAAGACTAGCTGACAAATGGTACAAGTTTAAAGAGGTCTCAGTCCCATATAACTTGATCAAATGTTTTCTACCTTAATTGTAGGAATGTGGGAATGGCACGAATGGCACTGCCTACTGAATAGTAAAGAAGGGAAATAACAAACTGAGAAATATGAATTAGTATGTTGTCATCATATATTCTGTTTGCTTGATTTTGTTACAGCAGGGCTCCCTATAAACAGTCAAAATGAAACGTCTCAGACAAATTGTTGAAGAAATACAGTATATTTGTTCCCAGTAGCACTGAATGCAGCAATCTTCAGTTGTTCATTCCTGCCAGGAACTTGGAGTGGATTTGCTGAACTACATGTTAGTTACATTTAGAATTATAAAATCATGTTGAAGATAATCTAGTCCAAGCTCATATTGATTTAAGTTGTCCTCTCCTACAATAACCCTCTCATAGTTGGTTATCTATCTTACTTAGATCCTACTGTAGACCAGATTTAATGAGGAGACAATGCTATCGACAACTAAATATTCTCATAATATTAATTTATTTATAATCTTATTATACCACCTTCCAGAAACACCGTTAAGGTAGAGAACAACCAACACGTTAAATATAATCCTCAGAAACAAGGACCTCTTTTTCTACCCTCTCTCTTAAACTTCACCTTCCCAAACTTTCATTCCTCAAGTGTCAAACTGTTTACAATTAATCTTATTAATTACCATTATCATGGTGTGATGAGATGCCCAACAGACCTTAGGAACATGGAGGAAGTGTCCTAACAGTCAGAAATCATGCTGAGACGAGGAGTAGGTCTCTAGTGTTTATTATTGCTACATAAGACAGATAAACCCCAAAAGTTAAGGCGGGTCTGATCTGTGTCTCTTTGAATGGCTGCTTAATTCCTCAGTGCAACACATGCATTTTCTCACCTGGATAGAGGCCCCTTCGTGCTCGCCATCAGTACTCATGACAGGAAACTTTCAAGATTATTGTCAAGCCCTGCAAGGGTGGGAGACTTAGGAAATAAAAACCCACTTGAAAATATCTTTATTGTTAGTAGGGTAAAATAAAAGAATCTTGAAAGCCAACCAAAATAATGCTCCTCCACAACTTGATTGATTGATTTTGTGCCATCAAGTTGATTCTTAGCGACCACAATGATTTTCTCCATGACAATCCTGCACAATTTATAATGAGTGTAATTAAGGTGGAGTTACTCTTTCATGTTTATTCCCTCCCTGATCTCAAAAATTGTTTCTGTAATGTCCAGTTTCCTCCCTTAGCTGTCTTGCTTCCTCCTCTGTGTTTCCAAGGTCTGTGAGGCATTTCATCTCATGTAGAAAGAAGCTCATCAAAGCAGTAATTTTTTCTCCTATTTTTCCTACTACCCAGAATAGTTCTACAAATAAGTGTTTCTCCTGAACTTAAATAAACCTCTAATAAGACATATTGTTTCCCTATTTTGCTACAGTTCATACAATTTTAACCTCTGAGAGTCCCAGCTTTTACAGAATGATTCCCCAAAGCAACAGTATTTCATAGAAGGGTCAAAGGTTGCGGGAATACATCATGGCAGGCTAGAAAGAAAGGGAGAGATTTTAAAGAACAGGATAAAACTACATCACATATAAATAAATAGTGAGCAGAAAGAATTTAGAAACAGTATCCTCTCTGTTTAAAAGCTAGGGCATTCTTACTTGTTAAATACATTAAAGTGAGTGCTTAGCAGTTATCTGGCCACTACTAACATAGTCATTTTGGCAAGTTGTGTTTCTATTTAATTAACTGTTACTGTTTTCAAGGTCGCGTCTAGTCACATAATTCAGCACAAGCAATTCTTGTGCTAGTACAGTATATGTCCCTTTTTTATCTTTTTCCCTGGTGAATCTTTATTGTTCATCTTAATCAAGAGCCTGCAAAATACTCAAACACCAGCTGCTTCCCTTTTCCCCCTCTGGTTTCAGCAGTTGAAAGATAAAACCAACAAGAGAAAAATCAATATATAATAGTAAGAGATAAAAAGAGAGTGACAGATTCCTGGAAATCAAACATTCCTGAAGAGAATTATGCTTTATAGTCAATTTTGGTAGAAAATTCAGCAAAGTAAAATTAGAAGACAGTTTAATGACATTTGGGATCATAGCATGTATTGATCATCTAACAGGTGACTCTTTGTGGGAGCAGTTGATATCCAAGTTAGGACTGGAGCACTTGACAGCTAGACAAAGTGATGGGAAATGTATGATTGAAAATTAAGAGATTGATAAGACCACTGAATAACTAGGAGAACAGATAGCGAAGGAGACAGGCATTTTGCAGCAGGATAAGAGGCTATAGATAGCAGAAAGCTAGAAGAGCAGGGAAGGAGATTGGAAGATCTCAGTAAATGAGGTGGGAGTCCTTCTGTAATATAGTTACTACTTGAACATGATTTGTCACACCACATCATGCAGATTTGGGATAGGTTGAAACATCATTAGGATCAATTGCTGCTCTTTCTTTTTGGCTTAAGATCATAATGCATTCTAGTTGTTCAAGTAGCTTCTGAGGGGGCTACTAAAACTCCAAGAAATGTCTTATATAATACATAGCTCAGAAATGTTGAGCATCCCTACAGTGAATGCAGGGAAAGCAATTGGGCTTTGCATCAGATTCCACAGCAGTGAGAAACGTTCAAAACCACAGCAATTTTTCCCAATATCCCTACAACATCACAACAGCATCTTTGCCAGATTAGTGTGATTTTTAGGGGACTTTTGGGGGAGGTATGGCAAACTGAAGATGACTCTGTGAAAGCAGAGCTGATGACCATGGCAAAGACCAAGGAACTGGTGAGTAGATCCGTTCCTTGGAACCTCTCCAAATGAGGAGAAGATGGGAGATTGCCCACATGTGCTCCAGTTGGCTGCTTCTTGCAAGGAGACTACAGGACAGTGGTTTTCCACAGGTTTGAGTGCTGGAGACGGGTTTAGCCATCTTGCTCGCAACCACAGCAGAGACTTTTAAAGGACACTTAAGTTCGTAAACCTCACTTTCTAGTCACTTTTGGAAATTGTTAATTAACTACTTCTAAGCTATTAAAGACCTTTGGAATGACAAGTCTGAAAACGCCAGGTGAATCTGCCTTCAATCCTGAATGAAAGAAAATTTTAATCATAAGCTTAAGAATTTAAAGAATTATAAATGGACTAAGGGTTCAGATAAAATTGGAATATTGAAACTTTTACAATAAGATTTTGGAATTAATTATAAAGAACAAACAGCTTCTCATAGGGAATTGATTCTGTTTTGGTTTTTACAAGACATAACAAAGATAAACAATTTTATTATTTCAAAAACCAGACTTTACAGGGGACTAAAGATTTTAGGTAAAGATATACAAGCCTACACGCCTAAAAGAGATGTTATTTTCATCACAGGAGACTGGAATGCTAAGGTGGGCAGTCAAATGACACCTTGAATTACAGGTAAGTATGGCCTGGGAGAACAAAATGAAGCAGGACATAGGCTGATAGAATTTTGCCAAGACAATTCACTCTGCATAACAAACACTCTCTTCCAACAACCTAAGAGACGGCTTTATACATGGACTTCACCAGATGGACAACACCGAAATCAGATTGATTACATCCTTTGCAGCCAAAGGTGGCGGACATCTGTACAGTCGGTAAAAACAAGGCCTGGAGCTGACTGTAGTTCAGATCACGAACTTCTTCTTGCACAATTTAGGATCAGACTAAAGAGATTAGGGAAGACCCACAGATCAGCTAGATATGAGCTCACTAATATTCCTAAGGAATATGCAGTGGAGGTGAAGAATCGATTTAAGGGACTGGACTTAGTAGATAGGGTCCCGGAAGAACTATGGACAGAAGTTGGCAGCATTGTTCAGGAGGCAGCAACAAAATACATCCCAAAGAAAGAGAAAACCAAGAAGGCAAAATGGCTGTCTGCTGAGACACTAGAAGTAGCCCAAGAAAGAAGGAAAGCAGAAGGCAACAGTGATAGGGGGTGATGTGCCCAATTAAATGCAAAATTCCAGAGGTTAGCCAGAAGAGATAAGGAATTATTTTTAAACAAGCAATGCGCGGAAGTGGAAGAAGACAATAGAATAGGAAGGACAAGAGACCTCTTCCAGAAAATTAGAAACATTGGAGGTAAATTCCAGGCCAAAATGGGTATGATCAAAAACAAAGATGGCAAGGACCTAACAGAAGAAGAAGAGATCAAGAAAAGGTGGCGAGAATATACAGAACACCTGTATAGGAAGGATAACAATATCGGGGATAGCTTTGACGGTGTGGTCAGTGAGCTAGAGCCAGACATCCTGAAGAGTGAGGTTGAGTGGGCCTTAAGAAGCATTGCTAATAACAAGGCAGCAGGAGACGACGGCATCCCAGCTGAACTGTTCAAAATCTTGCGAGATGATGCTGTCAAGGTAATGCATTCCATATGCCAGCAAATTTGGAAAACACAGGAATGGCCATCAGATTGGAAAAAATCAACTTACATCCCCATACCAAAAAAGGGAAACACTAAAGAATGTTCAAACTATCGAACAGTGGCACTCATTTCACATGCCAGTAAGGTAATGCTCAAGATCCTGCAAGGTAGACTTCAGCAATTCATGGAGCGAGAATTGCCAGATGTACAAGCTGGGTTTAGAAAAGGCAGAGGAACTAGAGACCAAATTGCCAATATCCGCTGGATAATGGAAAAAGCCAGGGAGTTTCAGAAAAACATCTATTTCTGTTTTATTGACTATTCTAAAGCCTTTGACTGTGTGGACCATAACAAATTGTGGCAAGTTCTTAGTGGTATGGGGATACCAAGTCATCTTGTCTGCCTCCTGAAGAATCTGTATAACGACCAAGTAGCAACAGTAAGAACAGGCCACGGAACAACGGACTGGTTTAAGATTGGGAAAGGAGTACGGCAGGGCTGTATACTCTCACCCTACCTATTCAACTTGTATGCAGAACACATCATGCGACAAGCTGGGCTTGAGGAATCCAAGGCTGGACTTAAAATCGCTGGAAGAAACATTAACAATCTCAGATATGCAGATGATACCACTTTGATGGCTGAAAGTGAAGAGGAACTGAGGAGCCTTATGATGAAGGTGAAAGAAGAAAGTGCAAAAGCTGGCTTGCAGCTAAACCTCAAAACAACCAAGATTATGCCAACCAGCTTGATTGATAACTGGCAAATAGAGGGAGAAAATGTAGAAGCAGTGAAAGACTTTGTATTCCTAGGTGCAAAGATTACTGCAGATGCTGACTGCAGTCAGGAAATCAGAAGACGCTTAATCCTTGGGAGAAGAGCAATGACAAATCTCGATAAAATAGTTAAGAGCAGAGACATCACACTGACAACAAAGGCCCGCATAGTTAAAGCAATGGTGTTCCCTGTAGTAACATATGGCTGCGAGAGCTGGACCATAAGGAAGGCTGAGCGAAGGAAGATCGATGCTTTTGAACTGTGGTGTTGGAGGAAAATTCTGAGAGTGCCTTGGACTGCAAGAAGATCCAACCAGTCCATCCTCCAGGAAATAAAGCCAGACTGCTCACTTGAGGGAATGATATTCAAGGCAAAACTGAAATACTTTGGCCACACAATGAGAAGACAGGACACCCTGGAGAAGATGCTGATGCTAGGAAGAGTGGAGGGCAAAAGGAAGAGGGGCCGACCAAGGGCAAGGTGGATGGATGATATTCTAGAGGTGACGGACTCGTCCCTGGGGGAGCTGGGGGTGTTGACGACCGACAGGAAGCTCTGGCGTGGGCTGGTCCATGAAGTCACGAAGAGTCGGAAGCGACTGAATGAATAAACAACAACAATACAAGCCTACAAAATGATGCAAAATGTTTTAACAGTAACAATACTGAAGAAGACTTTTGAAAAATGGAATCAGAAAATAGCCACAATATCAACAATGTCAGTAATGATGTTTCCTTCTATGGATAGCCTATGCCCAAAATATATTATTGAGGAAATGACAGATGTAGAACAAATTTTGTCTGACAAGATAGAGATGATATTGAAAGTGGATTTACAACTGACAAGCCAAGAGAATGACTTAGAAAAGATCTTTTGCTGGATCTAAAAAAGAAAATGGCTGAGGTTTTAAAATTAAAAAGGGAAATACAAATGACAAACCAAAACAGTGACCTGGGTAAGTTTTTCCTACTGGATTTACAAAAGAGGCTTTTTAAAGCCTTGAAGAATTCTGTGTGATGGGACAAAGAGGAAATGAAGAGAAATCAAATCCTACAACAATATTTGAATGAACTAAATATTAAGACTGTTAGAAGTAAAAGGAAGGGATGGTTTATTTATTTAACCAAATAAAGTTGGTTTATTTAATCAAGGTTAAAACAAGATATGCTGCTATTTCTGGACCCTTTATGGACTTTCTGCTGACACTGGGACTGAAACAATGATGTTGTATGGATTTGTTTGTAGATAAGAGATGAGATATGAGATGAAGAGATAAATGTTTGTAGCCTTAGAGGGGGTGAAGAGTCATGAAATTTGTTTATATTTGTTGTGTGGAAGGTTGGAAGTCACTTCTTTATATATTTCTTTTCTCTTTCTTTATTATATTCTTTCTTTTCTCTTTCTTCTTTCTCTTCTCTTTTTTCTTGCACTTTTACTCTAGAGTCTTTAGTTTAGACTCCTCTTCTTTTCTTTCTTTAAGTTTAGTTTGCATTGGATTGTACTATTATAATTGAAATTTTTAATACAAATTATATACAAAAAGAATAATGTGATTTCTAGGGAAGTACCAAACCTACTTTGACCAAGCCTTTCTCTTCTGCTTCCCTCCCTTTCCCATTGCCATTTTTGCATTATTTGTACACGTATTTACAGAGAAGCAGGAAGGAACAACTGGAAAATTTTGATCCCAATTTCAGGCTTACTGTCCATAAGTTTCAAAGCTATTTTACAGATAACTTTACAGTACAAACTCCAACCTACCATTAGGTATAGAGAATAAGTTCATTTTTGGACTATGCCTTGTAAACAGCATTTTAGAGAACTATCATGTCAACAACTTCAAAACTTTGACTGTAATTTAACATACACTTCATAATTTCAAAATGAATTTGGAAAAGGAACGTTTTTCCTGCTGGAGAGACATGGCATGAATTGCAAATGTTCTTCCCTGCTTCTCCTGCACTCCAGCTTTATAATTGCAGATGGGAACTTCAGAAATATGAATCCAAATAACAGCAAAGTTAAAAGTTTGTTGATGGGGGAGGAAAAAATCAAACTGCATTTGCAATGCATATTTATTAAGGATATTGGTGGTTGAAGTCAGTTTCAATCACTGCAGTTATATTCTGTAGTTTATCTGCTTGGGAACTTTAACTCTAATGAAAAAGGAGAGAATAATAATGAAGGAAAACAGGACAAAACAGGTTGCTGTCAGTGCTCATCTGCTTTTCATTCAGAAAAGGTATTGTGCAGAGTTTTATCACTGTGATAAAGAAAGTTACAATAATATATTCTCCAGTCCACAGGTCTGAACAGAAATCTCTGTGAGGTAAAATTCCATTTAGGTGATCTAGCAAAGACAATCTTGGGATGTTTTATTGATGAGCACTGGGATATTTTTAAGGATTTTTTGTGCTTTTGTGTACCAGTTCCTTTTTTCTTACTTTTCTCACAGATATGAAATATTTGTGTAGCTTTAAGGTTATCCTGAGATTTGCACTTCATTTGAGTCTGCTTCTGTTATTCAGTGTTTTATCCGTAATACACTTTCTTCAACCTTTCAAAAGATGCTACTTTTAGAGTTTACTTTTTAAACTTTTGAATATAACAAGTAATGGAATGAGAAGTCAGTTAGAAGCTGCGTAGCATTCCAGAGTTCATACCAGAATAAATCTGGGATCTTAATTTTCAGAGAAGTTGGAGTAATTGTCTGAATTCCTCCTTTAAAGAGTAGCAGGAGCTTTATCTCAGTTGCCTACTAATGTAATGTCTCTGAAATAATGCTGGACATCTTTAGCAACATTTAATGACTTGCTGCTGAAAGTGCTACCAAGAAAATATTTGAAATCTTTGAAAATTCCTTATGAGTGGTGTTTTGGCCCTTATTTTAACAGAGAGACTATGACTGTGAGGTTCAAGCCAGCCTCTGACTCAGAAAATGAAACTGTTTCTGAGTCAGAGGGGGTAACAGAAACTTACCAGGCAAAAACTGGGAAAGCAAAACCCAGAAATGACTCAGCAGTGTGGGAGAAATCACAGATGTGGGTTGGTCAGTCTTTGGAGGAGGATTTGAATCCTCCAATCAGCATGTGCGAAAGATGTGCCGAAAAGCACGTGAAGGAGAAAGCAGTCTTTGGCTGCAGAAGGGAATAGGCACACAAGGGATCAGCATAAAAGGCAGATGCGTGAAGAGCAAGCTGCCGGAGACAACCAATCCTTCAATCTTACAACCCTTGAGGAAGAGTCTTTACCTGCGTCGGAAGGTCCTCGCCAGAGAGGAATCAGCGCCAGCATCTTCTACCTCCGAGGAACTGCCTTCTGTACAAGCTGCTTCAGAGGATCCTCTGGACGTCACTGCCGCGTTCTAGTGTGATCAGGTTTGCATCCAGCCTTGCTCCTAGCTCCAGTCATGTCTAGGGTTTCCAGTCCAGTTCAGTTGTGTTTCAAGCTCTCAGCCTTGCCCAGAACCTTCAGTCCAGCTTTCTCATGCTCTAAGTCCCCAGCCTTGCCCAGGATCTCCAGTTCCATTTTATTATGCTCCCAGCTTCCAGCCTTGCCCAAGATCTCCAGCCTAGTTTCATAGTGCTTCCAGCTTCCAGCCTTGCCCAGGATCTCCAGTCTAGTCATGTTCCAAGCTTCCAGTCTAGTCAAGAGCCTCCAGTCCAGCATAGTCATGTTCCAAGTTCTCAGTCTAGTCCAGACTCTCCAGTCCATCCTAGTCATACGCCAAGCTTCCAGCCCAGCCCAGGGTCTCCAGTCCAGTCCAGTCTGGCTTTTAGTTCTCAGCCTTGTTTTGAGTCTCCAGCCCAGTGTGGTCTTGCTTTTAGTACCCAGTCTAGCCTGAAATATCCAGTTCCATACAGCTTTACCTCCACAGTCAAACCTTGCCCAGAGGTTCCAGTTTGGTCTCGCCTAGCCTCCACATGTCACTCCAATTTGGGTGGTGTTTCAGATCACAGACGTTCATTTCCATTTCCAGCCTTGCCATGCACCCTAGAGTCATCTAGTTCCACAGTGCCAGTCAGCAAATCATGCCCTTTGACTCTGCCACATTGTGATCCTGCAACCTTGCCTAGTCTTCCATTGTTGCCTGGTTGGTCTTGAGCGTAACCAGCCTACCTCTAGACCATAAGGACTTATTTATTGTAAATTGTTATTTAATAAAGAGTTGTTTTGATATTAAACCTGTCTGTCCACCTCATAGTCTGAACAGGACAATGACCTAATGTTCAATTCTCACACGTAATCAATGTCTTTTATTGTCTAATTACTTGCTTTATGGCATATCACATATACTGAACATATGTGTCATTTGTTTCTGTACCCTATAAAAAGAGCTGACAGCCCCCCCCCCAATAAACGCTTTTGCTTTTGCCTGAATTACTTTGTGATTTGTGTTTTCGGGTAGGCAAAAAGCCACCTTTGCAAAGGTAACATTGTTTTGTCTCCTAAAATCAGAGAATAGGCCTGGTCTTCAGCTCCACGCCACTTGGCATGCCTGAGTTTTTTTAGGCAACAATGGATTCTGGCAACTTTAAGATTTATGGGATAATAGCCTTATTATGGCTTCTGTCTATCTGTGTGTATGATTTGCTTCTTTGTGTATGAGGAATGACTATAGTAAATAAACCAGTGTTAGCATATTTGGGCAGCAGCAGTCTAAAGACCACTAGTTGGGAGCAATTCTGTATCTCTTTGCTGAATCTGGTGACTTTCTCAAGAATTGCTGCTTAGTTCTAATAATGCTAAACTTAAATGTGAACTCATCATTGGGTGCCTTTATTTCAGCCACAGCTCCAATCTGAGCTGTCCTCTCTTTCTCTAAGAACAGAAGAATCTGCTTTTTACATTGATTTGTTTCTAGTCTGATAGCAGACAATCCACAGCAGCAGTGTGAGGAGTTAAAACAAAAAACAAAAAACAGGATGGCAGTCATCACTGTGCAATGAAGCCACACCCATTTTGTACATATGTGTGATGTCAACACATATACAAAACAGTCAGGACTTAATTGTGCAGTCATGACTGCCATTTTGATATTTTATTTTTACCTCCCCTGTGGATGGTCTTGATTTGCAGGCTACTGGACTGCACCCCTCAGTCTTTTTCTTTGATGTCCTACCAAAACTGAATACTGTAATATTTTGTGAACTACAGTTGCATACTATATGCTTACATAAAGAAGTCCAGTGGACTCTATATTAGGATCAAGGCTAGATTATCTATTGGGAACATTGGGCATATTCGTTTGCTGTTTGTAATGTGACAGCTAGTCCAGTTAAGAGATTATTAGATAACATGCCAGGTTAACTTTCAAGTTTATTGCTCAGTTAATTGGCTATTAGAACAATACAAAATAATTACATCATAAACACCCAGTCATGAAGAAAGACATTACACATATTATTGGTGGTTCCAAGTATAATTACAATCAAATAAAATTACACTACAATTAGTCACAAAGTCAGCAATCTTACATTTGTCTAAACCAGTTATATAAGATTAAATTGAAACTGGTGGCTTTTATAATCAATAACAGCAGATAATGTGATTATGTTACAAATATCTGTAGCTGCAACTGCAATTTTTACTGCTAAATGAATTAGGCAGGAAAAATATGTCATGCATATTAACTGCATTTATATCCTAACATTCCTATAAATGTTCTTGCTCCCCTCAATTTTATTTTCACAATGATTCTGTGAGATAAAATAGGCCAGTATTCCTAACCAGGGCCTCCATATGTGGTTAGAACTGCAATTCCCAGAATTCCAAATCATTTGTCCTGATGATGACAATGATTAAAATTTATTACAGCCTCCCAGCCTCTGATGGACTCTAGGCAGAGTACAAAACCCCAAAATCCATAAAAATAGGTAAAACGTAAAATGACACAGAAAGCCCAGACTAAAATGATCTAAAAGTGACACAAATCACACAGGGCTGCCAAAAATGCAACAATACATTAATCCCAGGCCTGGGACCAAAGCCAGGTTTTAAGAGCTTTCCGGGGGCCCTGTCCTTAACTCTGGGGGGATGCTGTTCCAGAGGATGTGGGCTGCAGCAGAGAAGGCACAAGATGACAACATTTAATAGAGGGAACCTGGAGCACACCCACTCTGCCAGAACAGACAGGGCAGGCAGAAACAATTGGAATAAGTGGTCTCTCAGATATCAAGGTCCTATGCCATACAAGGCTTTTTAGGTAATAAGCAGCAGCTTGAATTGCATTTGGAAGCTGACTGGCAACCAATGCAGCTCACCTGCACCATTGCATTTTGAACCAGCTGTAGTTTCTGCGTGGTCTTCAGGGGCAGCCCCATATAGAGTGTGTTGCAATAATCCAGCCATGAGGTGACCAGCCCATGAGTAATCGTCTGAAGAGCCTTCTGATCAAGAAAAGAGCGCAAGTGGTAATTATGAATTCTAGAAGCTATAGTCCCCACAGATCTGGGAAGTTCCAGGTTAGGAAGGCTGCTCTAAAGTACTACTCCACCACTATTTCATACTAACAGAGTGAAACAAGAAATCCTGAGAAAAAAATTTCAAGCGCTAAACCCAAGGAAGAAATAGCTTTTTAGCACTAGATGGGGAAAGACCTCTCCTTAAAACCTTGAAGAGTTGGATTCCACTGGAACAGAAAAGACAATCCTAGAGCATCCAAGATTTTATGACTATAGCACAGTCTGGGATAATGCTGCCAGGAAAAGAAATTGTTTGTAGTTTGGGTTTAGGTTTTTGCCATTCTCCTTCAGCTTGGAGGAAAAGTGCTTTCATGTTTTTCCCCTCCAAAGGAAAATAAAATCTTGATGAAATCTCTTGAAGTGAGGATTCTTGAGCCTATCTTCTTTTTTCATGAAGTGATTAGGAGTTGTGATCTTAGTGTCAGATAGAAAAATTTTCCTGCATTTTTTTTTCACACCAGTTCTCATTCAGTTCGATACAAGATAATTTATTTTCAAATTCTCTTTCAAAGAAGACAAGTTCAGTAAAATTCTCATGGGCAGAGTGTAAGGCAGTCAAGAGATATGTGTGTATATCTTTTCTTTTATTATACAATAATCTAGGCCTGCTACATCTCAGCTGCAAAAATCTGAATGACCACCAGATTATAGCAAACAGATACAAAAATTATTTGGTTACATTTAATGGCCTTTTGGATTTTTCCAGCTCAGATGTTTAACCCCATAATAATAAGTCCAGAGGTTTGCAGCCTTCCGGACTTCCTTTGCTCTAATTCAATCCCGAGAGAAGATACCATAAAGAAACCAATCCATGAGGCTTTTCCAGTAGTTGTCCTACCATCAGCACTAAAGGTGAGTTCTATAACAGAGAAATTATAGGACAACTTTCTCTTCCCTGAAGAAATTCTGAGGTAGGTCATCCAATTTTTATGACCTCCCAAATGAAAGAGAATTTAAAAAGCCTATTGGTGGTCAGGTCTAGCACTGACACCTTAACAATAGTATGGATTAAAACAAAGTCTTCCCAAAATTGTGGTGGAAGCAAATTTGGGTATTTCATATCTAGATGGACTTTAAGCTGAATTATTTTTAGCTATAATTCTTTTCTTTGCCAAAAAAAAAAAAAAAATGAAAAGGACCTTTCATCCATTTCACAAGTTAAACTGTCTGCCTCCATCTCAGCCTGGCCAATTTCTCTGGACTGTGAATTTAAAATTTGGAGAAAAACAGAATTGGATAGATTGGAAATCTCTCCCTAAAAATGAACTGGAAAATGGGGCTGACATATTTTGGTCTGATATTCCTCTTCTGTGATCTGCAGCATTCTTAGTTGCCAATCTGTCAGTTAATATGACAGGAAATATCACACAGGGACTCCTACATGGAGGAGGGGAAAATATCATGAAGGGACTCCTCCTATGCAGCTGTTTCTGATACAGAAATACAGTCTGTCATAAAGGTTGTGGAATAATGTATTCATATTTAGCTACTTCATATATCTGTAAGGTATTGTATAATAAGGAACAGCAGAATAATCTTGTTAAACTTGATATTATCTCAGCATGTATACTAATGTGTCCCAGTTCCCATTTTTGGATTTGTTGATGACAGGTGGCCACATGGTAATCTAGAATAACTTTTAAATGAAAAGCCCAAGGCATTTGATGGTATTACCTAAACACTGAGGAGTGACCTACCGTGTCTTTCCAATGAATAACACAAGCTCTTGCCTAGGAGGCTTCAATACATTCCAGCCCTGCCCCACCTCAACTTTTGGTTGGGAATTGTGAGATAGGGAAAGAAATCCCTATTTATTGTATAGAATTCATAAATCTGTTTCAAGGGAGGAGCTGTATTTCTGGACTTGTAGTCAGATGAGTAGTTTAAATTGAATGGATAAAACTAGCAATTTTCTAATCCTCAACCTGAAGAAGAGATTTATGGGTACATTTGACCATCAGTCAGATGTGTGATATATAATTCAATGCTCCAGGAAGGCACATGGTCCCTTTTATAAAGCACAGAGTAGCTTGCAAATATCCCATACTTTGTATTTTTAAATGAAAAATGCAACAAAAACCAACAATGGCTATGAAATTAATCTCTGACCTGTCTATGAAACTGCCATCTTACTGTCATTGGAGATTCTCACTATTTAATTTTGTTCTGGAAAGAATCAGATTTTTATAATGTGCTGCTGCAGAGGGCAGATGCATTAAAACTTGAATCCCTTATGAATTAATACAGTCCAATGTTTACAGTGCTAAGCACTCTGATCAATTGCTGAGCAGAAGCAAGGTTTGTGGCTGAGGGGACATTTACATTATTTATTTTACAAGAAGCTTGAATTTTACCATCCTGATGCCAAGTGGTGGCTCAAGAATTTTCAACAGCAGATCTGATTGCAGAGTATTTCATACAGAAATCCACTCCAAGATTTCTAAGTTACATTCATTTAAGCAGGCAACTTTATGAAGGTCCTCCCCAGGAACCTTTGGGATACTATGGGCTCCCAGTGGCCTCTTGGAGAGTTTACCAACAATCTGGCAGGCAGTTCAGTGGGTGCCTAGTTAATTTCTTGGAGACAATGAAAATGCTAATCAGGATTACCCTTTGGTTCACTGAGGAGCTCCCTGACATGAAACATCAGAAAAGATGCCTAAACCAGTGCTTGAGGAAGCTCAGTAGCAAATCTAGCTAAACATGTGTTTGATCTTACACTGTGGTGATAACAGTGGTGTAGCATCAGTTCTTCTCCATGGTTATTATATTTGTGGATTATCACCCAGCAGCCTTGTTTTAACTGCTCCCTGTTAGGGAGGCCAGAATAAGCTGGGAGCAGGTCTTCTTGGCAGTAGCCCTCATGCCCTGAAGTAGCTTGATCCCTAAGGCTAGAATATCCCCTTCCTCCGTATCACTCTGGAATGGTATGAAGAATGTATTTTCCAAAGAGCCTTCTGAGCAGGAGTTACCTCTTAATTGGCTGCAACTGTGGGAAGCTGGGATAAAATGGTTTAATGCTGTTTTTCTGATTTTAATGGTTCTTTTATGATTTTTATGCATGTAAGTTTCCTAGAGTCATTGCAAGTAGACAGCATACAAATTATAGCAAATATAAATACTTCAATCACTCTTGCTAATCTGTTGCAAATCATCCCAAAATATGGGATGATTTGCATGGCTGGCTGGGGAATTCTGGGTGTTGAAGTCCACACATCGTAGAATTGCCAAGGTTGAAAAACACTGATTTCAATAAAATAAAATAAATATAATGAAAATGGATAAAGGGGCTAGCAAGTACCAGAGGATGGGGGATTATTGGTCTAAACATCTACTGTGTAATTTGGATATGGAGGAGGGGGAGAGAGAATGTGTGTGCTACCTCTTAACCAGCCCCTCTAGGCACACAGCAGATTTTGTTCACAATGAATTCGGTTGCTGCTGTAGTATTGTTAAACCCTTGTATTTGTGTAATATTGTCTTTATATCTGTTTGGTTACTGGATTTCTTTTAATGCAAGTATTGAAGTAAAACTGTTCTTCTCTTATCGTAACTTATCTCTTATCATACTGAACGAGGGGATGCTGATTGAAGAACTGACATATGCTTATTTAAAGTGAATTAGGTAGAAGTTGAAAGAATGCTGCGCAATAATCCCCAGGAGAAGAAGCTTCTTGAACTCAGGACCAGCTACTATGTTAAAACAGAAACAATACATGAGGTGCATTTTCTAATTCAGAGCAGTTAGGTAGACCATAGACTTTCCTAACTTGCACATAACCTTCTTTCCTTCCTCCCTTTAAGTGTGGAAGCCCCATTTGACAAATTACCAGACAGCCTCATTAACTGCAAAGCTTTGTCAGTTCTCTCCAAGCAATCAAGGTGTTACTTAGACCCAAAGAGCAAATGGATAGCTAAAGAGGAAGCCAAGCACAACCTTATTAATCCTGTGGTATGGATCAACGTTTGTCAACTATATTGAAGTTTGTTGCACTAAATGGAACCCTAGAGACCACTCAATTACCTTATCTCTTAGCAATTAGGAACCTTCTCCATTCAGTCTGTTAGTACAAGGAGAGAGGAAGAGAGGGAGGGGTTATTAGATTAACAGTACAAATCTATGACCTTTTGTGTACAGACCTTTAAGGAAATACTTGCATTGTTTTGTTTAATTTGTACTTTATTTAAGAAAACAGGCATAAATGGCTCATTTTCGTTTAACATAAATGCCTGAAGGGATTCTCTAGAAAATTACTTCATTGTTACACTGTAAAAAAAAAAATTAGGTTGTTGGTGAATCTGGGACAGGTTTTGTTATTTGAATACTGTATATGGCTTTGCTTCCCTTTTCTATTGCTTAGATAAACAAACCCCACCATCTTATTTCTTCTGACAGGGATGGGTCTTCTTATCAGATTCTTTATTAAAAAATGTCCTAAATTAGCTTCTATCATATTCAATTTCTTTTTTCTACTTAATTTTCCTCAGCAGATTGTTGGATCTCAGGATGCACTTTGCAAGAACTGAATTAGCCAGCTGGAAGTGGATGTGGCTTTTCCTGTGTTTGTGTATATACTCTCTCTCTCTGTGTGTGTGTGTATACTTTCATAGGCATCTAGATCTAGCCATGATTACACCCCAGATGACAAAATTTGGATTGTAACATGACTATGCACGTGCCACTCTTTAAACTTGCACTGAGATGTCTCCAGCAAGTACATAAGAGGTGGAATTTGCATGGTTACACTGCCCCCCTTGTCCCCCTATGGATGTCCCTGTTGATGACATTAATAAGAACTGAACTTCATAAATGAATAGACTTGAAATTAAAGGTCAGAACAAAGGGCTTATAGATAATGCTTAGCAACCAGGTATAAGTGGCTACATTCAAAATTTAAATACAATCCCAATCTAGCTAGATCTGTATTTATTAAGAAGATGGATTGGGAGTGGGGAATACCTGGATTCTAATCCTTCCTTAGGCATGGAGGCTCACTGAGGGACTTTGGATCAGTCACTCTCTCTCAGCCCTAGACTGGGAAATAACAAAAACATCATGGAAGAAAGCACTGGTAGTCCCCTTCTGAAAATGTTGCTAAGAAAGCTACAGTATATGGACCTGTCCACAAGGCTCCAGGATTCCAGATATTGACTCAAAGCCCACCCCCACCTCCAGTCAAAATGCATGGAAAGATGTTATCAATCTTAATGCAAGACAGTTTTATTGGATTATAGTTTTTACTTATTTTGAAATATGATCAGAATAAAAGGAAACATTAACATGGAATCTTTGGTCTTCTTGCTTTACTTTCATCAAGTCAAAAGAAAGGAGGGTGCTGAAATCTGTCCTTGAGTTTCACAAAAATTTATTCTCTCTCAGGGAGCTTTCACATTTCTTGGGTTATTTTTTAACTTTACCTTGTTATTAGGAGGATTCAAGAGGTCCACTTCTTCCTTTTTATTACACATCTTCCCACCACTTCTCAGCCTTTCTGGTTGTCAATGTTTTCAGGTATGGAAAAGACCCAGGCCTGGAGTTATATGATGATGTCCTCCTTTGCATTCTAATTCAAGCCAGGGGAGGTTCAGGAGTCTGAAGATTGCCAGAGATATGATTGCATATGAAAAGAAAGGACATACACACATTGCCTAATTAAGATCAGATGAACCAAACATGAAATCTATGAATTTTTATCCTTTTGGTTTGTTTAAAAGCATTTTTTTTCCTGATAAATTGTATGAGAATGATTGAGAACAAAAACAGAATAAATTTTCAGCAGTTTTTCTGTGAACCTGGGAAGAAATAATTCAAGGTATGAGACTGAAGTTTTGATACCTCCTAGCAATATAAAACCTCCATTTCAGAGGTTCCAATGAATTTGGGTATGGAAGGGAAATCTACTGGGTCAATCAAAAACCTCCCAGGAATTGGTTTACTATAATTTGCTAGTATGTTATTCACAGGTAGGGATTGCAAAAGCAATTGCATGCTACTGGCATTGTTTTGTATCCTTGATGAATCAGTCTGGGTTCCATGGGTTTTAAATGCCAATATACATAAAAATCCAACCTTGATACAATGGACAGCAATGCAAGAATGGAATTCAGTATTTAGAAAGGTAAGTGATCCTGATAAGGCTATTTTGGCTTGTTGGAAGAAGTCAATTGTCTTATTATTGATTTGGCCATATTCTCCAAGTCAGCTATTTTCTTCCCTTGCTCTTGGCAGCAATGTGGCTTTCTGTTTCTATAAGCTGGGGGTTGTCATGCACTGCCTACCGCAGAGTAAAACACTGACGCTGATTCATGCGAGAGCAGGTTCAGGTTTATTTCTTTGCGTAGTAACAGTTGCGGAAAAAAGCTGAGAGTGAGGAGCGCGTGCCGGTGCAGGGTTTAAATACCCCGCGCCGGTCAGTGCCCCCTAACCCTGGGTTACGTCATCCCCCCTTTGTCCTGCATGCTGTCTTGCCGGTAGGTGAAGGGTTGTGAGGCCCCAGCGGGTGCCCCGGGATCGCCCATCATCGGTTTCCTCATTCAGCCGGTGATTGCTGTCAGCTGGGCGATCTCCGTTGTGCTTGTGCTAACAGCTTGGGTGCGCCTCGCGATCTGCCTATCCTTTGTCCTTCCTTCTCTCTCTTTTGTGTTTTGATGGCTGCATGCTCCAGCTAGGGTCTGTGGTTTTTGTTGTGCGTGCTAAGCTTATCTTGAGCCCCTTCCTCTGTTTCCTCGTTATTGTCATTTGTGCCGTTGTGCTGATGTCTTCAGCTCAACGGCACTCATGACATACTGCCCCTGTCCAAATTGTGCCCCCCCCCGGCCTTCCGGTTTTTTACCAGGTGAGCTGTCAAAATGGTTTTTTTTTTTTTTTTTAAATTTACCGCCGGAGTGATTTCGCCCCTCCCTTTGTTCCGCCTTCTACCTCGTGTCCATCTAGGGTGTGTTCCCAGTGCACATGCCCCGGCCACACCCTGGGCGTGCGCATGCTCCGGCCACACCCTGCTTGTTTGGCGCAGTTCGGCGAGGAGAGAGGCATGGCTGGTCGGGTGCTTTTCAGCTCCAGGTAGGGCCCTTATCTTTTTTCCAAGTGCGTCGTCTTTGTTATGTGTGCATCCTGGGCGTTCCCCCCAGGCATGCATAGGTGACCAATGTCACTCCCCCGTGGGCCCGGGGCGGGGGAAGGGTGAGTCCCGGGGGGAGGGAGGTCTACCCAAGTCGCGGGCTTGGGGGGCCCTTTCCCTTGGGGGTGCGGTTGGCGGGGGGGCTGTGGGGAAAAGGGTGTTTAGGGGCCGGTTCGGCTTGTCGCCCCTTTGGCTTGTCGGGGTACGTCTGGTGGAATGCCCGGGTCAGGTCTGGCGCCTTGACGTGTTGCGCCGCCACCCATTCTGGGTGGGGGAAGTGTTTCCACCTTACTAGATAGTGTAATATTCCCCGTTGACGGCGAGAGTCGAGTATGTCTCTTACGTTGAAATTTTGTTGGCCGTCGATCATCACTGGGGGGGGGGGCGGTGGCGTGCTCGGGTGCCATCGGGAGGTGGTTGCAGGTTTCAGGAGGCTGGTGTGAAATACCGGGTGGAGTCTCCATAGATTGTGCGGCAGGTCCAGGCGTATTGCCACCGGGTTCACTATCTGGGTTACCCGAAGCGGCCCGATATACTTAGGCCCCAGTTTTTTCGAGGGTTGCAGTGACTTCAGGAATTTGGTGGATAGGTAGACCATATCCCCTGCCTGGAACTTCGGTTGCTGGCGCCGGTGCTTGTCGGCCTGCTCTTTGTAGGCCGCCTGTGCTTCCTTCAGCGCTGCTGTGATTATTGGCCACGATTCCGCAATCTTCCGTCCCCAGTCACTAGCATCCACTTGGGGTCCCGGGGGTTGTGGTAGCTCCGGTATGGGGACAAAGTCGCGCCCCGAGACTACTTCGAACGGGGTTTTCCCCGTGCTCGTGTGGACGGCGTTATTATATGCGACTTCTGCAAATGGGAGCAGTTCGACCCAGTCGTCTTGGTGGTAGTTTGTGTATGAGCGTATGAATTGTTCTAGGGTGGCATTGAGGACCTCTGTGGCTCCGTCCGTCTGGGGGTGCCAGGCAGTGGATAGGGCCTGTTGGGTCCCCGTCAGCTTTAGGAAGGCCCGCCAGAATTTAGAAGTGAATTGTGTGCCCCTGTCGGTCACCACACGTGCGGGACATCCGTGTAACCTGTACACGTGTATCAGGAAGAGTTTGGCTAGTTGTTGGGCGGACGGGACCGATGAGCAGGGGATGAAGTGGGCTTGTTTCGAAAAGTAGTCTTTCACCACCCAAATGGCCGTTTTCTTCTGGCTGGGTGGGAGATCTACTATGAAATCCATGGAGATTTCCTCCCATGGGCGGGAGGGCTCCGCCACCTTTTGTAAAAGTCCCGGGGGCTTACCTGGTGCCCGTTTGGCCCTGGCGCATGTCGGGCAGGAGGCTACATAGGCTTTCACGTCCTGTCTCAGCGCAGGCCACCAGAATTGGCGTCGTGTGAGGTGCAGGGTCTTCAGGAACCCGAAGTGTCCCGCTTGCTTGGCGTCGTGGGATCTGCGCAAGATCGCCTGGCGTTGCGAGTCTGGGACATATATTCTGCCTTCCCCCCATGCCAGGTCCTGTGCCATCGTCACCTTGTCGGGGTTTGCTAGGAGCCAAGGGTCGGTTTTGAGGGCGGCAGTGAGGTCTGCGCGTATCCCCTCTGGCAGTTGTGGTTGGCGCCGTCTGGTTACTGGTTGCCCCACCATCGGTTGTGCCGTGGGGTTGGGCTGCTTCTGAGTGCCGCTCCGGGTGGTCACCACCATCCCCAGCTGGGAAGCGGATAGGACCGTCCCGATCATATCTGGGGCGGGCTCCTCGTCTTGGGGCAGTCGGGAGAGGGCGTCAGCTAGGAAGTTCTTTTTGCCCGGCATAAACTTCAGCTGAAAGTTGAAGCGGCTGAAGAATTGGGCCCATCTGACCTGTTTTGGGCTGAGGCGTCTGGGCGTTCGGAGGGCCTCGAGGTTCCGGTGGTCAGTCCAGACCTCGAATGGTTGGGTGGCTCCCTCCAGTAGGTGCCTCCATGTTTCCAATGCCGATTTCACCGCGAAGGCTTCCTTCTCCCAGACGTGCCAGCGCCTTTCTGTCTCAGAGAATTTCTTCGACAGGTAGGCGCATGGTTTTAGGACTCCTGTGGGGTCTTTTTGGAGTAGGATGGCCCCCAGGGAGAAGTCTGAGGCATTGGCTTGGACCACGAACGGCCATTCTGGGTCCAGGTGCGCGAGGATTGGCTCCGTGGTGAACAGCGCTTTCAGCCTGTTGAATGCGGTTTGGCACGCGGGAGTCCAATTCAGTACTGTGCCCAGGTTCTTGGCACGTCGTGTGTCCCCCACCCCTTTAGTCTTGAGTAGGTCTGTTAGGGGGAGGGCTATCTCCGCGAACCCCCGGGCGAATGACCTGTAAAAATTCGCGAAGCCGAGGAAGCTCTGGAGTTGGCGCCTGTTACGGGGGTGTTCCCAGTTCACCACCGCCTCGACTTTTGCGGGGTCCATCTCTATGCCTTCCCCGGAGATTCGGTACCCCAGGTAGTCTAGGCGTGCTTTATGGAATTCACACTTTGAGGGTTTGGCATAGAGTTTCGCCCGTTTTAGCTTGTCGAGGACTTGTCTGACTAGGGTCACGTGTTCCTCGTGCGTTTTGGAGTAGATAAGGACGTCGTCTATGTAGACCAGGACCCCTTTGAACAGGTGCTCATGCAGAACCTCATTGATGAGCTGCATGAATACCCCCAGGGCCCCTGCTAGTCCGAATGGCAGCACTTTGTACTGAAAGGCGCCTAGGGGGCAGTTGAACGCCGTTTTCCATTCGTCCCCTTCCCTGATTCGGATTTGGTAGTACGCCTCGCGCAGGTCCAGTTTGGAGAATACTCTGCCCGTGGATAGGTGGGCGAGCATGTCTTTTACGAGGGGTAAAGGGTATTTATTGGATAGGGAAGCTGCATTGAGGCCCCGGTAGTCGGTGCAGAGCCGTAGGGTGCCGTCCTTTTTCTCTCGAAATAGGACGGGTGCTCCGACCAGTGAGCATGCCGGCTCTATGAATCCCCTCTCTAGGTTTTTGTCGATGAACTCCCGGAGGGTTGCCATCTCCTTCGGGGTCATCGAGTAAATCTTCGGCCTAGGTAAGGGGACATCGGGCAGCAGGTCAATCCTGCAGTCCGTCTTGCGGTGGGGGGGTAGTTGATCAACTTCCGCCTCTCCGAAGACCTCCGAGAAGTCAGCGTATTGCTCCGGTAGGTCTTCTGGTGTGGTTGTGTTGTCCTGGGTTGCCGCCTCTGCTCGTCCTACCGTGGGGTTGGTCCTGCCCGCTGGGACTGGCGCCCGGTACTCACCGTTGTCGAATCGGAAGGTGCGGGTCGCCCAGTCGATGTGCGGGTTGTTTGTTGCGAGCCATGGTATCCCCAAGACTACGATGGGCCGTCCTATGTGGGTTACCACGAACGATGTTCGTTCGGTGTGGGTACCCATTTGTAGGATAACCGTCTCGGTCTGCATCGTGGCTGGTGTCCCTCCCGCTGTTGAGCCGTCCAGCTGGTGAAATGCCAGCGGCGTGGGGAGGGGGAGGCAGCGTAGGGCGAGTTTTGCGACTATGTCGGGGTGGATCAGGTTTTTCGAGCACCCCGAGTCCACTAGTGCCGCGGCCGTGGTGGCTCCATTGCTCCCAGAGAGCTTGATTGCCGCCATTATTACGGCGTTTTCGCCGCTCTGTCGAAGTGGTCCGCGCCTCTGTCCCACCACCTGCCTCGCGGCGCGCTTTAGGGCAGGTGGGGAGCATTTCCCGCCGGCTGGTCTGGGTCTACGGCGTCCTCTCCCCCCCAGTAAGCATCCCAGCCTTCGTCCGGTGTCGCTGTGGCTCCGGTCATTCGGCGGTGGGGGGGTGCCGGCGGGTTGGTTGGTTTGAGGTTAGGTTTCGGTGCAGGTTTAGGAGCGCTCGCTGGGGTTCGGTTGGAGAAGCAATCTGCCGTTTTGTGCCCCATTTTCCCACACCTCCTGCAGGGCCCGCGAGTGAATTTCTTCCTTGGGTATGTGGGACCGGCCGTCCCCACGTGTGGCGCGGATACCTTTGGGTAGGTGTTGGTTTTGTCTTCTGTCATTGCCATTAGGAAGGTGCGGTGCGCGTGTTCTGCTTTCCCTGCGAGGTGGATCCAGCCGTGCAGAGTCTCCGGATCGTCCCGGTAGAGAGCCCATTGAAGTACTTCACGGTTGAGCTCCCTTTTAAACATTTCTAGCAGGGTGGTCTCGGACCAGTCGTTGATCTTCCCTGCTAAAGCTTTAAATTCGAGGGCGTAGTCTGGGACAGTGCGTGTGCCCTGTTTGAGGCTTTGGAGTGCGCTTTTGGCCCTCTCTTTGGCTAGTGGGTCCTCAAAGTAGCGCCTCATCTCCGTAATGAAAGCATGGAAGTCAGAGAGGGCGGGGGAGTTGGAGTCATACATTTGGACGTACCAGTCTGCCGCCCGGTCTTGTAGTTTGATCGCCACGGCTGCGATCTTGTCCGCTTCGGAGTTAAAGGAGTGTCCGTGCCGCCCCATGAACTCCCTGGCATTCGTAATGAAGAACGACAGTTTCGCGGGGTTCCCATCGAAGAAAATGGGGAAGTCCTTTGGGGCCCGGGCATTCTGGGAGTCCCTTCCTCTCGCTTCCCGACTCCTGGCTTCGTCCGCTTGGGCCGCTTGTTGATTCGCATTCGGCCCCTGGGGGAGTGACGGCCCGCTCGGGGTGTGGGCTTGCATGGGAACGTCGTTGGGTGGCGCCGGGGACATCAGCGATTGCAGCATGGTTCTGAGGTCCTGTAGCTGGGCCTCCATGGCCGCGAGTCTGGCTTGAGTTTCCCCATCCGAAATCCGCGCCGCAGCTGGGGTCGGGTCTGTCAGGGTGTCCGCCGGGTTGAGCCGCTGGTGGGGTTCAGGCAGTCCCGTCCGCTGGTCCGCTTCCTCCGTTTGGGGGTGCGTCGGCTGGGTTGCCTCTCCGTCCTCCACCGTGCTTGCTGCCGTTGGGCTGTCGTTCCACGCCTGTGGCTGGGGTGCGATGTGGGGTGGGGGGGTCTCCGCTGGTCTCGGGAGGTATGTTGCTCCCTCCCGTGGCCGGGTCGCCTCCGCCGCCGTCTCCCTCTGGGGTTGGAGCTGAGGCTCGGGGTGGGCCGGGCGGGTGTCCGTGTCTCCTGGGGTCCGCGGTGCCTCTGGCCTCGATCTGTCCTCCTCCGCTCCTTGCCGTGCGGTTCGCCCGCTTTGGCCGCGATGCGTCGGCCTCATTGCTCGTGGTCTTCTTGCCGTCTATTCCTCCCGCGGCTCGTTGTCCGGTGGGGCTCGGCGAGGCTGAGTTTGTGACTCTCAGCTTTATGTCATGCACTGCCTACCGCAGAGTAAAACACTGACGCTGATTCATGCGAGAGCAGGTTCAGGTTTATTTCTTTGCGTAGTAACAGTTGCGGAAAAAAGCTGAGAGTGAGGAGCGCGCGCCGGTGCGGGGTTTAAATACCCCGCGCCGGTCAGCGCCCCCTCACCCTGGGTTACGTCATCCCCCCTTTGTCCTGCATGCTGTCTTGCCGGTAGGTGAAGGGTTGCGAGGCCCCAGCGGGTGCCCCGGGATCGCCCATCATCGGTTTCCTCATTCAGCCGGTGATTGCTGTCAGCTGGGCGATCTCCATTGCGCTTGTGCTAACAGCTTGGGTGCGCCTCGCAATCTGCCTATCCTTTGTCCTTCCTTCTCTCTCTTTTGTATTTTGATGGCTGCATGCTCCAGCTAGGGTCTGTGGTTTTTGTTGTGCGTGCTAAGCTTATCTTGAGCCCCTTCCTCTGTTTCCTCGTTATTGTCATTTGTGCCGTTGTGCTGATGTCTTCAGCTCAACGGCACTCATGACAGGGGTGAACTTGAAAAAAAGCACTCCCCCCCTATAAATTTCCCCCTTCCACATAAAATACAATAAAAACACAATTCCTTATAACAATGGGAAAATATTCAGTATAGCCTGCTCTTCTCTATTTTCTAGCAAGTCAAGTGACAGATGTCTCTGTTAGAATGTTTATGTAATTATAATAGTATGTAAAACTATCAATTTATAGGTTATTGGTCTTCTTTAAAGCAAGTACAATAACATGGAACATTGTGCTCTCCAAAAGCCCCACCTGCGTCTTCTTGCTAGGACCAATACTTCAAAAAGTATTCCACTGTCCAGTTACCAAACCTCACTTTCATGCATTGCCCCACTCATTGTATTGCCTGAAGCATATCATTCTATCTTATGGCACAGTGGGGTTGGCCTTTCTCCAGCATTCTCTGAAGTCTGAGAGAGCATTACTCTCTGAAAAAGAAACAGATGCAGACCAGTATCTCCAAGATACTGCTGCAGAACACACTGGTTTTCAGGGACCTATGAACACAATTTCATCAGTTGTCTTTGTTGCTCATTATAATGAAGGAGGAGCAAAAGGACACAGGTACAGTAGTGAAATAACAAAATCCCTACAATTACCATAGGAAAAGTGAAATGGCTATTAGAGATGAATCAGATAAACTGATCTTTTTCTTTTGCTTCTTGAACTTACTATGTCTGTGTTTTATAACTTATCTCCTTCCTTCTTACTGGGTATTTCAACTGTATTACATCACCTCTCACTACCAAGGTTACCTTATGCAGTTCAATTAGAGTAGCTTTAATGCTACAGGTTTGGAGGTAAAGGATAAATTTAAATTCTTAAGCTAGTGCTATCTAGCAATGTTGGAGGACCCCTCCCCGGACTCCCAACCACCACTTCTCAAATATTCCTGTGCCAAAAAGATACAACATGCAAAGAAAAAATGCATTTCAAATTGTGTACTTTGAGAGCAAATAATTTAAACATTTTTTAATCCATTCAATCATGTCTGATTCTTGGAGACTGCCTGGACAAGCCCCTGCAGTTTTTTTGGCAAGGTTTTTCAAAAGTGGTTTGTCATTGCCTCCTTCCTAGGACTGAGAGGAAGTGACTGGCCCAAGGTCACCCAGCTGGCTTTGTGCCCAAGGCGGGTCTAGAACTCACAGTCTCCTGGTTTCTAGCCTGATGACCAAATTGTCTCTCAATTTAAACATAAGTACTTCATTTAAGATGGAAGTGGATTATGGGAAAAGGCATGCAAATATAATGTGAACCTGAAAGCATTATCTAAAGAAACTGGCTTCTTCCATTTGAAAAGTTGGTACGATGTGCTAGGCTTCTGGTACCAGCTATCATGTTGCCATGAAATATCACGAAGTCATTTGTGTGGTGATGTTAGGATGTGTGTGCTGTGACTTGGCATCCCTGTCCTCCAGGCAGATGCCATGGCACTGCAGCTCAGCTAAAATCCACCTCTGTGTTACTGTTTTGTGAATCACAGAAAAATGGCCTCTCCTTTCCCTTTGGCTGGTGGACTGAATTGCATCGTGCATGTTTAAATATGTCTCAGACTTTAATTAATGATGAACTGAAATGTTGGGGTTATTTTGTCTGAATGGTTTAAAAAGTGGAATTGAAGGTAACATTGAGAAATCAAGGTTAGCCTCATTAGCCCATTGTTATTTTGAAAGACATATAAAAATCTTCAGCTCCAGGGGAAAAATAGCACAGTTGGCTAGCTATGAACTATCATTTCTAAAACATTTAAAGAAGACATGACAGTTCTCAGGACTCCAGTATGATCTCTCTTTCTACAAGTAGTATCAGACTGATCTGTTACAGAAGGAATAGATTCCAAGCCATTCCTTCACTTTTATGGTATACCTTCAGCATTTTTTTCAATAATTTTTGTCTATAGACAGCTTCACTGAAAATTCAGACTTAGTTTCAGGGCCTGAATACGGTTTGGCAAAACTAAGGTGGCATCCCAAATTTTGATTAGGTTGGTTAAAGCCCCTTCTAAGTAGTGTGTGTAGTTTTTCATTGCTGCCCAGTTTTGCCATGTTTTTTATTTTATTTTATTTTTATCCAGGCTTTATCATTTTTTTTTATAAATAACTCAAGGCAGCAAACATACCTAATAATCCTTCCTCGTCCTGTTTTCCCCACAACAACAACCTTGTGAGGTGAGTTAGGCTGAGAGAGAGTAACTGGCCCAAGGTCACCCAACCGGCTTTCATGCCTAAGGCGGGACTAGAACTCTCAGTCTCCTGGTTTCTAGCCCAGCTCCTTAACCACTAGACCAAACTTTTTGCTCCTTTGCTTTTATTATTATATGGTTTGTTATTTTATCTGTGTTTTTCTTTTACTTTGTGAACCACCCAGAGTCACTTGGAGTCAGGCAGTGTACAAATTTTAATAATACCAATACCAATACCAATATACTGGTTACCACCTTTAAAACCTTACATAGTACAAGGTCAGGTTATTTGTGGGACTGCCTCTCCCTGAGGGTATCTGCTCATTCCACCAGATCAGATAGTGTGGGCATGCTCCAGGTCCCTTCCCTTAAATGTTGCCATCTAGTGAGACCTAGGAAGGGTGCCTTTTCCATAGCAGCCCCTACTCTATGGAACACCCTTCCTCTTGAGAGCTGGCAGGTGCCCACCTCCTTAGACGTCTGGAAAGCTGTATAGAACTATAAGGTTGGAGCCCAGGGATGAATGGATCCAGATGATGGATTAGGTGCCTGGTTTTTCTAGGGTTTTGATTAATTGTTTTTATTGTTTGTGAGTTTATTATTGTTGTTAGCCACCCAGAGTTGTGCTCCACAAGGTGGACAGCCATTTAAATCTTTTTAAATACATAACTATTTTTTAAATTGAAAAGGATTCATTCTTTAAGTTCTGACATCTCTCCATCAACATCTTTGATTTGATAAACATTCCTTCCGTATCTTCATCCATGTCATTAATAAAAATATTGGAAAATAGAAGTCTCGTGACTGTTCCTTGTGGCATTGCACTTGATACTTCTTTCCAATTTGATGAGGATCCATTGATGAGCACTCTAATATGCTTTTCCAGCCCATTATGTATTCACTTAATTTTCATGCCATCCAGTTCACTCTTAACTAGCTTGCTAATGAGCAAGTCATGGGGTACTTTCTCAAATTCTTTGCTGGTCAAAATACATGATGTCTACAGCATTTCCATATTCTATTAAACAACTTCCAGTATCTGAACTAGAATATGAGTCAAGACACATTTGGCATGATTTGCTCTTGACAAATCCATGCTGAGCACTTGTAATGACCACATTGTTGTCAAAGTGCTTACAGGTTCATCTCTTTATGATCTGCTGTACTGAATGGTCCATAGCTTGTCACATCTTTTTATTCCCTTTGGAAGACAACAGACAACATTTGTTCTTCTCAGTCATCAGGAACTTCAACACTTCTCCAGGATTTCTCAAAGAGAATACATGGCTAGTTCAGACTATCAGCTAGTGCCTTTAATACCTATGATGTGATTCCTTTGGTCCTGGAGATTTTAACTCAAAGTAAATAGATACTCCCTGACCATGTTTCTCTCTAACTCAAGCTTCAATCCCACTTCTTCATCCTGCTTTTCACAAGTTCTTGGTGGAATGTATACCTTTTTTTAATTGGAGAAGACTGAAGCAAAAGTTAAGTAGTTCTGCCTTTTCTTTGTTACCTGTAATGATTTTGCCATCTTCATTGAGCACCTCTGGTGCACTGGTTCTTTTTCGTTTGAACATACTTGACAAAGCCTTACTTTATTATTCTTAGCATTCTTCACTAGTCTCACTTCATCTCTCTACAATCACCTTTAATAAACTAGACTTCTTTCCACTTCCTTTATGCGGCCTGTTTGTTGTTGTTCTCAGATGTTCATGTGGGCTTTTTGTGGAGTCACATTGGTTTCTTCTGCGTCTTTCTTTTTTTTTTTCTTCATTGGAATTATTTGTTTGCTTATGGTATTTTTATACCAGCCATATCACCACACTCCAAGTAGTGTAAAAAAAAAAAACCTGGAAAAAACTCATTCAACAAAGCATCATATCCACCGCTGTGCAAAGTAAAACAAATATTTATTCATTTTTCTTCTGCACTGTTTTTACCATTATTATTTAATTTGATGGAAAATGCCATTTATTTGTTTAGTGTTATGGGGAAAATACCCACTTAAATTAGGAACCAAAGCCGTTGGGGAAAGTATATGTTATTGGCACGCACAAACTACAGTGATCACTGGGCTCCACACCAAGGACTGCAGAAGAGCTGCAAACAAAGCAAGGTTACAGATTATACCCATTTGTTTGTTACACTACATTGGAAAGATAAAGAAAATATTGTAAATCACAGGGTGACCCTTATACTGGAATGACTTTGATAAGAGATTGAGGGGTGATCTTACTATGGTGCCTCTGCATTCCTTCACACTGTAAGGATTCTATTCTGCTAAGCACCATCATCCTGTTCTGAAAACTATAGTGACCATTGTATCCACCTACTGCCTCCTTTCACACCATTCTGTTCACAATCGAAGGAAGGATAGTGTCTGGTTTCCATTATCTGTCTCCACTCTACAGCCAAAGCAGTAGCCTTTATTTCAAAGTGCAGCTTTATCACGGTCCTCCTTTAAATCATGACTGGGTTATTTCTAAGCAATAATTAAGTATAAATGAATTAATTAGGAAGTGAATTAAAATTTGATGAAATTATCTTAGGTGTGGGTGCAGGATTCTTTCATTTATTTTAACTTTGGAGTGACCAATTCGAGTACTTAATTGGTTGTTTCCTGTCTTTCATAGTATAATAATCTCTCTTGCACTCTGTGACTTTTCATCTCCTTTTCTAACTGCTCTGTACCCTCATGTAGATTACCATGAAGAACACTCTTTCCATGTCTAAGGTCTAGTCCCACCTGAAGAAAAAGCAAGAAGATTTTTCTCATCCAATTCTTGAAACTGGAAAGTAGATTAAAACAAAAAACAAAACCCTGCCACCTATCTCTCATTCATGAATCCTATAAGCAACCCATCCGAAGAGGCATTATCTTTAAGGCACGGATGCTCATATCCTTTCAGAATTAGTTATTATTGATCTAACGTTCAAGAAAATACATTAGTAGAATAATATATAGTCATATGTTTACTTCTCAATCCTTTGTGAGGTCAGCTTAAAAAATGGTTTCTTTACTTACTTTAAATCCTTTTTCCCCTGGCTATAAAAGTGCTAGTAAAGAAAATGCTTTTTGATTACTGTACAGCATAGTGGCTGATATTTCAAGCTGTAATGAAAGGTAGAGAGACAGCATCATAGACTGGTAGTAAGAATGGCTGATGTGTACATAAACCTTCTCTAAAACCAACATAAGGGGCTGTGGATCCCAACAAATACATTGAGTAGGTGATGTCTCCTAAGTCCTCTACTTTATGCAATTGGTTTTGGGGGGGGGGGTATGTTTGTGTGTTATTAGTTTCTTATTGTATTGATTATATTGCAGTGATATAATATAAATCTGCTATACTCAGCAAAGACAGCTTTACTGCTTCTGTTGTGCTGATTATTACAGAAAGCATAAATTGGATCATAATTCTAAAGAATTGTCAAGAAACCAAAGTTGTTCCTTCAAAATGGCATTTGTCAAATCTTCAAGAGGAGATCAGTATTGTAGCATGTGCAGGTATAGAAATTTTGTGATGTTTATTACTGTTTCTACCAACATTGCCAAGAAAGAGTAGGAATTTATATTATTTGGTCTCTCTCTCTCTCTCTCTCTGTCTCTCCTGTCTTCGAGTTTTTACTAAATGTGCAAGATTAAAAAAAAAAATTCAGAAACTTTCTAAAGGGATGCTAGAATACTCAGAGATAATGCATTGCAGATTACAACATTGTCATAAATAATATTCTAAAGATTATTGTACGCTGATACTAGACCCTAATAATGGATGAATCAACTGAATCATATCAGTTTCATAAGTATCCCTTTATAAATCTAGTCCAATTTTTGCATCAAAATTGTTTGATGCAATTTTTAAAAATTAGGTTGAATATTAGTATGGCTTTAAATACTTTTGTTTCTCAAGAGTATGCTTTCTACATGCATTTAATCCTCAAAATGCATTGGTCAATATTGAAAATATGTATTTTATATTCTTGGTCTACATTTTGAATTAGCCCCAAATTTAGACAAGTGAAGCATAAAGGACAGTGGTGTTCCAGTATCCTGGATACACAAATCAGGCTGGTTCACTTAAAGATGCAAACTGAACACATTCTTCAGGCAGTCCTTCTACCTATATTACTCTGTTCAGGCTTTCTTTCTGACATCTCAAGTGAGAAACTAAGCTGATAAAATACTAAGACTGAGAGAAAAGTGTATTCAGGACTTAAAGGTAGGGGTAGACTATATGGCGCTCTGGTTCTTATTGTGTCCTTTTAGTTTTTTTCTATAATTTAGTCTTAAATGAATAATTTACCCTTCTCAAATATGATATTAGTCCAAGGTACTGGAAGCTGCTCCATACAGTTTATCCCCATATTGCTGTTACTTGGAGGAATAGAACATGGCGGAATCATATAGTTATGACCATGTATATAGGAAGAAATATCTGCATCAGATCATGGGAGACAATGACATTCATTCATTCATTCATTCATTCATTCATTCATTCATTCATTCATTCATTCAGTGTTTATAGACCACTGAAATTAAAAGAGCATAATCAAATGCCCTTTCCTTGTTACCCGACTAAAAGAGCTTCCAAAGCAAGACTGCTAACTGGCTCTTTATTTGAAATCTGGTAGTGGTCTACAGAGTAGACCACTATAAGTACCTTATAATATTCAAGTCTGTCCATAATGTAGACACTAAAATAATTGTAACATATGGTGGACATCTTGCAAAATCATCAGATACCCTGAGATTTGAATGGTTTTACCCCAGATTGTACAAGGTATCAGATAAGAACAACAAAATTGCAAGATTTGGTAATAATCACAAAATGTCAGCCATTTTAAATTTTATATATATTAGAACCCATAGGACAAGAGAGTTACACACACTGATGGTGCCTTCAAGCACCACATTGCTAAACTTTAAGTTACCAGTGGTCTGCAAAAGATTTTAATAACTGTGTAGTGGTCTGCATAAGGAAAAGGCTGAGAACTGCTCATTTCAACTATGTGTACATGTGCACGTGCATGTGTGTGTAAATAAGTAGGTATGTATAAATGAGTCTACAGCAGAATAATGACAGGGAAAAAAATAATGATAATTATTAGTCCCTCTGGTGGGAGGAGATGGGTGGTGACAAATTTGATAAATAAATAAAATAAATAATCTGTTGCTAGCTCAGGTACTGAATATTAGGATCTTGGTCCCAATGAAATGTCTCTTGGTGATGTTCAGGGAAATAACTGCATACATATATGTTTTAGTTTCTTAATAATAGGCATCCTGTTTGACTTCTCTCAGAATAATGGTTTGCTTGCTTAATGTTTTCATGAGCTTGCTTATTTGTTCTTCCATTAATCTACTGTCATGCACTAATCTGAGTCAGTCTGGTTTGAGACATAGCCCTGCTTCATGGACTTTTACTCTATCAGAGCCACATTGAGTTTTGGAGTCCATTAAAGTGTGTATGCAGGAACTCAATCCAAGCAATAAAATAGGTAACATTTTCTTCAGTTCTGTTTGATAAAGTACCGGATCTCTAAGAGAACTGGGGATTCCTGTCCATAATTAAGCTCCTTTCTGTTTTAGCCATAGTAAACAAGGCACATAAAAACAGAATAAGGCCTCAAAAATTAGTGAAATGCAATTTGAATATTTAAAAATAAAAACAAATAACAAGTGTCTAGCTTTGAGGCTTCCTTTGGAACTTGACCTGGGCCAAACTATCATAAGAATGTATGATTAGTAGCCATCATCATGTCTTATAATAATGAATTCTACTGGTTAATTTTGTACTTTCTTTTGTCTGTTCTAAATCTGCTTCCAGTAGGTTTCATTGGATTACTCCTGGTTCTTGTGTTAGAAAGTCGGAAAAAATCTCCATGCTCACTTTCTCTATGCCATGCTTTATTTTATACATATCCCCTTTAGTTGCCTTTTTTTTCTGAGCTAAAGAATCCCAAATATTTTAGTCTCTACTTGAAAGGAATATGGTTGAACCTCATTTTGATTGCCCTCTTCTGCACATTTTCTGGATCTATTATATCCTTTTTCAAATTGTAGCACATCAGAACTGTATATAATATTCAATATGTGGGCATACCATATTTGTATAAGTCCATCACAATGCACTCTTTTTAGTCCCTTTCCTAACCCCCCCCTTTCCACTCACCCTCTAGACCAGTGTTTCTCAACCTTGGCTACTTTAAGATATGTGGACTAGATATGTGGAATAAGAATTCTGGGAGTTGAAGCTCACACATCTTAAAGTAGCCAAGGTTGAGAAACACTGCTTTACACAATTTACATGCCTAGTCTTCCTGGGTTCTAAATCATGCATGGAATTTTATGACTGGAATCTTCTAACCCATTGAAAAGGGTGAAATTATTGATAGAATACAATGGAGGGGACTGAGTGAATCAACTTATTCCTCTTTTCTCCCTGATGTGATAGCAATGGTAAAAAGTATACCCTATAAGGATGCCTTGTTAACAAAGACAACTATTGATGATGGAGGAAAAGGACCATGTTTCTTCTTAGAACTGAGCACCTAACTAGGGAATAGTGTAATCAGGTATTTAGGAAGACACTAGTTTCACTTTCTATTTCTTGTTAATGTTAACTTTCAGAATTACTGCAACTGTAATAACTTTCTTCTTTTTTACTGCATACAGTAACTGAAGTTCTTCCCATCTCAGATCACTGGTATATATAATATTATTGTGATGGTTGCCTTATTCCAAAAAAAACACAGACTCACCAGCCAGGGCTAAGGATATCTGGTTTATTGAGAATAGAATGCAGACACAGAGAAAGACGGGAATGAGCACATGGCATGCAAGGTAGCCGGTAAATACCCGCGGTGCGGATCTGATCCTTCCCCACCCCCCATTGTCCCAAAGTCTTGACCGACGGTGAACCCGGAGTCTCAATGGGCGATCAGGGGGTGATTCCGGAGTCTCAATGGGCGATCAGGGGGATTAGCGCTGATTACCTCTGTCCTCTTCCTGTGTCCGGAGCAGGTGTGTCCCCCGTGGTAATGCAGAGATGTCAGGGAGATAGGATGATGGCTTCCTGGGTCAGGGCAAAGGTATGGCTCCTTTGTCCTTTATCTGTGTTGTCTTTCAGTGCTTATGGGATTAGCACTGATTCTTTCCTTCCCCCTTCCCTTCACCGGAAAGGCATGTTCCCCGTTGTGATGTATGTATACATCGCAACGGGGGACATGGCAATTATCTTATATGCATATATTAAGTTGTGATCTTTCTATACTTCATATATTTTGTGAAAAAAATTGCCATTTGGTATCAACTTCTTGCCATTAAATCATTATGAAATGCCTTTTGTTCTTCAGGATTCAGTTGTCTCAGCTAGCTTAATTGTGTGACTGGAGCTAGGAGAGATGCTGAATTTTACAGAACCACTTGTGCATTGCACACTCTCATAAGAATCAAGATTCTGAATTGAATTATTTTTCTTACAGGCTAGGAAGAAATCAAGAAAGAGGAAGGAGCTTTTGTGCTGCTATTTTTTTCAATAAGGGGGGATGATGGAATCAATCCAGTGGGGATAGGTTTTAGGTGCCCCATAGATTGCAACTTCTGCTACAAGAGATTCCAAAACTGCATTCTATATGGGCAGCCTTATACAAATCACAGGGTGACTGACTCATTCCAGAAGCATGTAAGTGTTGAAGTATAAATAGAAGGCTCATTGCATATTTTTCAGTCTGGTGTCACTACTGAACCAAAATAAAAAGCTTGCCAGGCAAAGTCTCATTCAATCAGTACTTTTTCTCCACTGGCAAGGATGAATGAAATCCCTTGCAGGTGGGAAAGCAACATATCTTCTTCCCATATTCGGAAATCAGTGATGGGATGATTTGTCAGATTTCCCCAGGTAGCAGGGGATGAGGAAGCAATAGAAACAAGAATGAGTGAATAGGCAGGGGAAGGTTAGACTGAAGGGCTCATTTGACAATTTTGTTGTGAGGTTAGGCTCAGAAGGCAGGTGTGAACATGCTGTGAACACCTGGTCTTTTTATTTTATGTCTGTCTTCAGCCTAGGGAAATTCTGCACACCACTAGCAAAGAATAATGTTCTGCAACTTAATCTCCAAAGCATTGACAGTATTACTCCTTTAGAGTAATGGCTTGAATGCCAATTCATAAAGAGTATCTGCAGGCAACCCTCCTGAGAAGCACACTCTATCTGCTGCCACTTTGAATGACTAGCCCAACTTCACAATTACAGAGATATGCCAGGCAAACAGCAGCCACTGGAGTATAGTTGATTGGGCAGAATGGGGAAAATTGGGACATCTGCCACTCTACAGATAAAGCATCCTTCTTTTCCAGGATATATATAGAGAGTAATAATACAGAAACAATAGTTTGGGAGGCCTGGGATGGAACTCTCTAAATCTAGCAGGAGGCAGACAACCATTAAACTTTATCTGTCAAACATACTTCAAACACCCATCTGTCTGAGGAGATTCTGTTGTAGCACTACATTGTTTTCATTTGGGTACATGGGGCAAATGAAGTGATTGTACCAGCCAGCAAAATGAAACCTAACATTTCAAAGTCTACATGAAACTTTCAATGTGACCTTCCCATGCTTTATACCTTAGATATAATGCACACTCTGAATCCATAGTTCATTCCAGTAACCCAAAGTATTTCTGGTGCCTGTACTCTGACAGTTACTGAAATATATTAACTAGGGCTGTGCAAAACGTTGATGAGGTAATCAAATTCAAAAGTGATTTGATGGAATCACCCTAGTAAACCTGATATATGAAGCAACATTTTTATATACATATTAAAACAACTGAACTGCTTCACTTCAGCCACTTCTCGAATATTTCAGTAGGGTTTTTTCTGGCAATGCACAATGTATGTGTGTATGTGGAAGCCACTTGTTTCCAAGTGAAGGTTCTGGTCAAAGCAAACGCTTCGTGTCTCACATGAAACAGAGCCTCGGATGCTTCACATTGAGTGCTGAGGTGCATTGCATTGTTGTTGAGGCTTGAAGCATAGATTATACCCACTCTGTACAGATCTAATATTTATTAAAGCCAATGGATAGATTATCCATAATTACTGTCTATTTCAATTTTCCAGAGTAATAATATATTATTATTTATTACTACATGATGGGATGATGGGAATGTTAAACTGGATCAACTGTCTGGGCTGTCTTCCAATTACAGGTAATCCTCACATAACAATGGCCCTGTTTAGCAACTGTTCAAAGTTACGACAGGGCAGAAAAAGTAACTTTATGACTAGTCTTTGCGCTTACGACCGTTACAGCATTCCCGTAGTCATGTGATCAAAATTTGGGCATTTTGCAACTGGCAGGCATTTACAATCATCATACAGTCCTTCAGTCATGTGATTGCCATTTGCACACTTCCCAGCTGGCTTCTGACAAGCAGACTCAATGGAGAAGCTGGAAGTAAAATCGCAAATCATGGTTATGTGATGTTTCGCTTAATGGTCACGAGCAACTCACTTTTTAAATTTTTTTTTATTGCTTTTTAAAATAATGACAGAAAAAGGAAAAAAAGATACACAAAGATAAAAAATACATAACAGGTGCTTAAAAATAAAGATAAGAAAAAATAGAAAGAAATAAAATAAAAATATGAAATATACAGTAATATGTCATTACAACAATTACAACTCTCCCTATATTTATCTAATGCAAATATGATGAAAGTATATGTATATATTTTTCTAATACAATTATATAGCCATCATGCTTTTCCCTAAACTACTATATTTTATATAAATTAGTCCCATATTTCATTGTACTTATCCATACAAAGTCTACATCTATAGGCAATCCTCTCATAGGTGGCAAGGGTAATCACATCTTCAGTCCATTGAGGAAATAGGGCCATACATCTTTCCGATGTTGCAATATCAGTCTTTTGGCCATAGTAAGGGCACAGAGAATCCATTTACGTTGTCCAGTTTTCTCCTGGAAGAAAATGTTTTTCTTATATAGACAAAAAATAAAAAAGCTCATTTTTTTCTCAGTGAAAAACTGAAGCATACTAACACAATATTCCTTAACATGTCATAGTGGGTAGAATTGCTGGCCTTTGTACTAAGCTCTTCTTCAAGCTTTATTATTGCTGTAAGCCCTGTCACTGAATTATTGCTATTGAACTGACTTATGATAACTTATAATAACTTTATGTTTGAGTAAAATAATATATTGGCATTCAGAGCTCTTTTCTTTACAAAATTAGGTATATATATTATGTGTATAAAACTCAGCATTCAAGCCTTGAGGAAAACTATCTATTCCCAAAGAGCAACGCTGAATGCTGAGTTATAACTAGGCATCAGGCAGTGGTACATAACTAGATTCTTTGGTCAAATAATCCTACAGGAGTACCAAAATAACTTTTGTTTTGTTTTTTGGTAGGGAAACAGCAGCTTTATTTCCAAGGATAGAAGCTTTCTGGAAATGAAAGAAATATTTGGCATGGTATTCCCCATGCTCATTGATTAGAATCACATGAGAGGGAGACCAGAGCAGAATTGTTGATTGTGTCTCTCCATGGTGTTCCTTGGTTCCATTGTCCCTCAGGCACTGTTCCTTATACATTACATAAATGTTGGTCACATGATATAGAAATGAACAAATGACATTCTAAATCAGGGGTCTCAAACTCAAATTGTCATAATGACATGAGGACTAATTTATGTATGGGCCATACATGCACAATAGTTAAGCTAAGTAGCTTAAGGGTGTGCAAGACAGTTGGGAATTTCTATTGACATTGAAGCTGGGTATGTGATGGATGGTTCTTAGGTGGAGGATGGTTAGAACAGCAAAGGTGCCAGGCAAGGAGGAGGGGGTGAGGTGATACATGGTGTCTCAATGCCAGGGTTGGTCCCAAAATGGCAAGTGGAAGAACAGGAGCAGCTTAGACTGGAGGCACCAGAGAGAATGCAGCAAGCACACAACTGTCCACTACCTGAGATGTCCTGGGAATACAAAGGGAGCAAGGCCATCATAGGTCAGGCTAGGGGCTGGGACCTGCTGCCTCCATTGTCACCACTGGTCATCCTTGCTATGGCTTAAGAAGAATAATTCCACAAATTGTCAGAGCAGGCAGAGGTGCATCTACACTCCTAGTCTCTTACTGAGGCACTGACCTGGGACCTATCAGCTCACTTCCTAAATGCAGAGCTATGCTTCTCTGTAGAAATCAGGACCTAGGCCAGCTGTAGAGGGAGCAGATCCCAACCATAGTTTCGTTGGCTGCCTTCAGGCAGGGTTAGGAGGGTGACTGCTCTTTAGCTAGCTCCAAGGGCTTGGAACTGTAGGCTTTACTTTCTTGTCAGCTTGAGGGTCATGAAGTTGCTGCCTATTTTTATCTTATTGTGTGTGAGTGAAGTGCAGGCCACACAAAATGTGCTGGAGCATGAGTTTGAGACTGCTCTAATGAATTATATGGAGGGCTTATACCAAGAATAGACAACGATCTTCCCATGATATGGTTGAGCAGGCTGGCTGGGTCAGCTTATAGGGTGGCCTGCAGATTGCTGTTTCCACATCCACAGACTGGTTGAGCATATTTGTATAGCCCAGTGCAAAACTGACTCCTGCAGTGAATGGAGGTCAGTGGAGCCCAACAGAGAGAATGGGTCCAACAAGTGTTTGTTAGCTTTCTCTCTCTTGTGATTCTAGACACTTGCAACGTGTCTAGACATATTGCAAAAGTTTTGCAACATAGGTTTACATATTTAAACTAAATTAACCATGCTATTGTGTTCTAATTCCTCTTCTTGTCTTTAATCTCACTGTAGTGGTTAACTGTAAGCCACTTTGAGAGCCTTTAGAGAAGTATAAGGCAAGATAGTTTTTAAGAATGAATGAATGAATAAAGGACAGCAAGACAAGGCAAGGTTAAGTAAAATATGCTTTAGCTAGGGCATTTTACCATTGGCAGTACTGAAATAAAATATACTGAAGGAGATAATGTTAAGGAATAAGTTGAAGAATAAATCTGCATTTCCTCTGGATGATGAATTGGCCTTTCCAAGCACCAGACAAGGCTAATGACCTTTCAGATGAAAAGAGATGTTGATATTCCTTGTTTTCCATCTTGTATTTGAATGTCTATTGCAACTGTCCATAGAAATTGTTCATGATACAGAAATACTGATAAGCAACCCAAGGACAGAGGACATTTCTCTTTATAGATGTGGATACTGGTAATAATAAATATTTTATTTGCCTCATTTAGAAAGTAATGGTAGAGTTTGATTTTTAAAAAAATCATTAAATTAACTGAAAGAGGTTCTAAAGGCATAATGTAAGATAAATTCAAAGACAGTTTTTAAAAACGCTGTCCTACATAACATATATCCAACTAACAGCTTGAATGTATTGTGTGGAGCTAGTGTTCAACTGTTTCAATTTGAGAGACTCATGAGGTACACTATAAATGCAAACAGATAAATGGCATAAAAAGCTTGATTCATGCCTCAAAGCATGCAAAGTTAGAAAGACTACATATGCTATAAAGATTGCTTCTGATAAATCAGCAGAAAACCACATGATCCTGAGAAGTCAACCGGTACTGTTGCAGAAGTACAACCATGTGTTCAAAAACTCTTTTAGGTTAAAAAGGTCTATTCATATTAAGATACCAGACTGCTCATTTTCTAAATCCTTTGGAACAGGATATAGGATTTAAATTTGATATCAACAAGAATGAAAATACATATTTAAATGCTAGCTTTTACTGAAATAAGAAGGGTAAGAGAGGCTAGGAGCCAATCAATTAAGAAATTCACAACTTTCAAATTACCAATACAGTTGAACTGCAAACCTAGCAATACAAAAGGAGTCAGCACAACTGCAGATATTCCCTCTTCACTACGGCATCAAATGATATAAAATCCAATCAGCCTCTGCAAAATGTTTCCACCAAAAAGCAGCATCGTGTAGCTCAGCACCTAGTTTTCCCAACACCTGCTGTTAGTTATCTTAATTATCCACAGACTGTCTGGCTCAGCTCCTGCTAGTCAATTTTGTGATGTACAAGCAAATGGCAATATATTCCTTACTTCATACACAATATAACTTGTAATCTTGTTTGGTTGGTTAAAAATTAGTAGCAGAGCTTGACCAACTAGTTTAGCATATCCAACACTTTAACCTCCAGCTTAATTAATAATCAGTATGTTTACAGCTATACAGAGCTGTGAAATGTAAATAAAAATGACTACTTGTTTAGTTGCAACATAGAACAAATTGATAAATCTACAGAGGAAGCAAATCTTTCTTGTGCTAGATGTGATGATGTTCATAGCAAGTATCATTAATGAGTCATTAATTTTCATTCATTGTGGAGCAAGGAAGAATCTCATGACTGCAATCGTCTTATAGAGCCTAGTATGTGGTCTGTGCTACACAATCTGGGAGGATCTTAAGAGTCCAAATTAATCAGACCAGGTACATTTAGTCCAGAAGTCTCTTTCTATAAGGAGACAGCCAGAAGTTTCAGTACTTGCTTCACAACTAGGGCATGAAAATGTTTCCCTGAAGCATACGTCTGTAATTTATGGGGCTCTTACTTGCAACCAGGAGCTTTGGGTCAATTATAGCACATAAAATCACTGAGTCTTTTCTCATTAAAGATGGAAACATATCTGTATTAATAATATTATATATGCCTCTGCTAATCATATCCCAGTTTGCCTTTTTCTCTTTAAAACAGCAACATGTAAGGGAGTTAAGTCTGTGTGCCTTCTCTAGGCATCCCAAGCCCCTGTGTCTTATACCTCCTACAGTGATGGGAGGGAAGACTAACATACTGTGCAGCTTTGAGTAATCATGCTTTTATTAGATGGCAAAGGAGCTTTCAGTCCCTTTGTAATGTGGAGGACATGGGCTGAAAGGAATAAGTTCTAGAGCTAGTCTTCTGTGTTTGGGGTAGCTGTAAGAGAGAGAACAGGTTTAACGAGGAGTGTAGATGCTCACTTAAGTGAAGTATTGTAGATCCATTGCAAAGAAGAGGGGGAAGGGAAAGAAGAGAAGCTGGAACTGGGTTTTGGGACCAGTTGTTACCGAATTCAGATAACATTCTTGCTATGCTTGCTATATAATTCTCCCAGAATATTCAGTGACCAGCCTTTCATTCAAAAGTCATGGCAAAAGGACATCCAGAAGATAAAGTTTATGTTTCCACAATTAACAAAGTGAACTGATGGGAGTGTGCTGTACAGATGGGAATTCAACCACATTACTTCATCTACAGTATACCTTTTTTTAAATTCAAAAACAAACACAGACCAGTAACAGTAAAAAGAAGATGTGATTGCTAGAAAATTGTAAGCACGGGGAAAGAAGAGCTGCATGACTGGGAAAAGAAATAATAGTGGTGACAACAACCCAACTTCGAGCCCAACAACAGGGAAAAAAAATGATAGAGAGGAACATGTCCCATTTTAATACTTCAGTGTTTTATATATGCTTACCAATAGAAGTTTCTGTTTAGTGGTAGTGGACCATTGGTATTATGCAGCAGAATTCTAATGCTTGTCAGCATCTCTCTCATCTCCACAGCAGGTAGCTCAACTGAAATTGCCACTATGAGAAGTCAAGATGTAGCTATATTGCCTCGTGCCAATAGGATTCTTCCAGTGATCCAACCACCACTTGGGAAAATCCAGACCAAACCTTGCTAGTGTGTTAACTTAATATAAAAATTCATTCACTATGAAAAATCTGACCAGCTGTAGTCTCAAACTTCAGGGCAAATTAAGCAATGCTCCATTGCAAACGTTAAATGTCTTGTAAACACTCTATTGGAGCCCATGAGCAAAGCTTGAATTTAAAATCACTTGCAGACTTATCCGTTCTATGTCTATCAATTAACCTCCAGCAAGTACACAGGTTTCTCCCACTCTTATTCTCCTGCTGATATCTGAAGAAAAAGATAAATTGTACAGATTTTTTTTCAAAAGGGAGAATAATTTTAATAACCAAAATGTTTCTGCAGTTTGAATAATGAAAGTGACTTTTCTCTTTCAAATGGTAAATTATTTCAAGCTGAGCTGTTGGAAACCATTAATAATTGAAACAGTTTCTCTTTGGGTAAGAACAACATCTGCTGGGTGGTGCAAAAGCACAGTAATAGCTTGATTTTGAAAGTTTATTCAAGTTTCACCATCCTCACTAAGTGAAAGGAAGCATCATTTACTCTGAGGAAGAAGTTGTTAGCGTTTCCTGAAGAAAAGTACAACAAAATATCTGTGGGTCTTTTCCTAAGGTTTTAACCCTGATATAAGTAAAAGTCCTTTTTCACTGCTGTTTAATTACAAGAGAAGATGATGTTGGCTGATCTCAAGAATCTAAGCAGCATAGATCCTGGTTAGTACTTAGGAGACCACATACAAAGATGGGGTTGGTGGCATACTGAGTTTTTCTTTATACTGAATCTAGATTTAACCCTATAGATCATATTCTGTTGTTTTATCATGTGCTTAACTTCTGGGGAATACCAACTGAGTTATTGTCTTCCTATTCTATCCAGAAACCTATATGGATCTGCTCTGGCAACTGGGGAGACAGGAGTTCTGGGTTAGATGGGTCTTTTTTCCAAGTCTTTTTGGAATGAAATGGTTTGTGTAAAGGACAAAGTCTACATTTCCCAAATTTTTGATCTCATATGCAGTGGGCTGGATCATAGGTCCCAAGTCCAGAACACCACTGGTTGAATGGGGAACAAATCACCAGAGAGTGGTGCTTGATAGGGGAAAGCGGATACACCTGTCAGCCTTGAGTATCCCAAGGACCACCATAGCAACTACTGATCATTGAACCATCCCTTCTACCTATTTTTTATATGGTTATGAAGCATAAATGGTTACAGATGACTGGTTTATATATTTACTAATTATATTTTTATTTCATTTTTCACTGAAATTTTCTCCTCCTTCGAAAACAATTTTTCAAAGCAAATTGTTCTCCACCAAAGTGAAAGACAATGGCTGAACAATATATGTGTGTGTGTGCGCATGTGCGCACAGCTCCCTCCCTCCTTCCCTAAATTATTTTCTCTGGGCCCCACCTAGAAACTGACCTGAAATAGCATTTTCAGGCTGTTTTGCTAAAATTTAATTATTTGCCAAAAATCAGAAATGTATAACATTTAACAACAGAAGAAAGTTGACATGTAAAAAATAACTGCCTATGCAAAATTTGGAATGTACATAAATCCTGTGAGATGTGATTTGAAGGGCTAATTACAATAAATGAATTGAGGAAGAGAAATATGGCTGTCATCTTCTGCTTTTGTGTTAAATCTTTGCCTTTTTGGTTTCCAATCATGATAAATATTCATAATATTGTGAGTGGATCTAATGTATATTTATAATTATTAATTCAAATGGTGTCAGAGCAGCTAATTAGGCCTGAATCCAGGCTCATTAATTCTTTTAGGGTACTTTTTTCCCAAGCCAGTTTGACAGATTTAGGACTAGGTGAATGTGGCTGTTTAACTCTGATAGTTTATAAAGAAATCCACCCCATACATTAGATGCTTGAGACATGAGGTAGAATATTTTAATGGAGGAAAAGACATTCAATGAACATCACTGTATCATTTAAGGCAGTCCAGGGGGAATACAAACTTTAATAAAAGTGTTAGATGTGCCACATATTCTTTGTCAAATTGGTAGGGTTTTTTTAAATACATGATAGTTCCATAGAATCTGGCATGGTTGTCTTTTTTAACATACCATCTTCAGATTCCTGTATAGCTGACTGAAAAATGAGAGAAACGGATAATGGAGGTAATATTTGCTCCATCTCAGTGTTGGATGCTGGCAAATATATTGCTGGACAAACTCATAAGTCTCAAGCATCTAATGTATGGGGTGGATTTCTTTATAAACTGTCAGAGTTAAACAACCACATTCACCTAGTCCTAAATCTGTCAAACTGGCTTGGGAAAAGAGTAGCAAAGTTTGAAATAACATATTGTTTGTTCAGGATTTTTTACAGATTTAGCTGTAGCCATGATAGTTTGAGTACAGTGCTCATTAGGAGAAAGAACAGTTGTTAAAACAGTGACAAAACCCACAGTTTGCAGGTTTTGTTTAAAGCATTTCCAACTAGGATTGGGAATATTCCTGCATGAAACCCCAGGAAGGTGCAGACCAGTCTTGCTTAACCCAATGCTCTCAACATGAGTTGGATTACAATTCCCATAATTCCCTGGGATTATGGAAGCTGAAGTACCAATGTATCTGGAGGAATAGATGTAGATAATAATCTACTGGATTAGTCTGATTCAACAGAAATCACCCACTGACGACTGAGTACCATTTTATAATTCAGAATAACAATAGTAATGGTGGGTCCTACCCACTGAATCAGTCAGGTCACTGATTATGCTTGGTCTTTCCAAGATAATTTTGGTAAAAGAGAAGAATCTTCTAGGGAGCTCAGAGTTAAGTATTAAACATGTAATACTTAAGAGACTGGAAAGAAAGATGGAAGGAAGATACTGAAATTCTGTATAGTAGGGTACTTATAACTACTGTGAAGAATATCAGACACTACTTCATTACACCTTTATATCTTTCTTTATATCTTTTTTCTACTTTTTTCTGTTTTCTTATTGCACTTTTAGCTTTTTCTGTTATCTTTCTCTTTCTTTTTCATTTTCTGTGTTCTAATTTAGTTTGTATTAGTTCTAATTATTGTTCTTAAAACTTTTAACAAAAATATTTTTTAAAAAAGAAAATTTGTATAGTAGGGATATCAACATCCAAGATATTTTAAATGACCTTCCCGATTTACAGAAATCTCTAGTACTAGCAGCTGAAGTTAGATCTGCGCTCTGATCATTCCCAAGTCAGAAGGCTACAGGGATTGATGGGATATTTATAAAAATAAGGTTAGCAATTGAAGAAGAACCAGTTTTAGCCCCGCAAGGTAGACAAATCTGAAAATCAATTCCACAGGAAGACTAGAACTATACTTTATTGGTAGGCTATAATAACAGTATCTGATTGTGCTTTTCCTCTCCTCCCTCTTACACCTCAGTGAGTCAGGGATAGGCCAGCCCAAGTCTCTTCTTAATACTATTTCTGTTCAAGATTTAAGGAATGCTTTGTCCTTGTTGCTTACATAATGATTTCTGAATATTTGCTTCAAGGCTTCCTCTCTGGCTCTCTATACCACTAAAGGTTCTAGCCAATCTATTACAACAAATCTGGAGAGGCACACAATGGCCAAGAGATTGGAAGAGGTCAGTTTACTTAACAGTGCCAAAGAAAAGGACTTAATAGAGTGTGCAAATTAGTGAACAATATCCTTAATATCCTTAATTTCATCTGCTAGCAAAATAATTATTTGAACCATCCAACACATATTAGAGTCCTACATGAAAAGGGAGGTGCCAGATGTTCAAGCTAGATTGGAATAATATGGGTGTATTTTTAAATTGGAGAAGAAATCTCAATAATCTGCACTATGCTGATGAAACTATGCTGGTAACTGAAAATGTAAATGACCTGCTAGCTCCAGTAACAAGCATCAAAGAGCACACTGGAAAAATGCAACTAAGACTAAATATAAAGAAGATCAAACTAATGACAGAAAGTATAGTAACCAGCCTTGGAATTGACAATGACGTTACTGAATTGTTGGACAGCTTCTGCCTTTTAGGATTGACTACCAATAGTAAAGGAAACAGCAATCAAGAAATACAGTATACTGCAGGCTAGCACTTGGTAGGGTAGCAATAAAGACCTCGGAAAAAAATTAAGATGCCATGACATGACTACGAAGATCAGAACTGTACAGGCAACGGTTTTCCCTGTGATGCTTTCTCTACGGAAGTGAAAGTCTGAAGAATACGATAGAAAGAGGATTGACACTTTGGAACTTTGCTGAGAATACCAGGGTAGCCAAGAAAACAGAATAAAGCAGTCAGAGTTCACATCTGAGGCACAAATCACCTGGCACAAATTATCATAATTTGGACACATGTGAAGACCTAGCTGTCTTGAGAAGTCTATAAAGCAGGGAAAGGTGGAAGGAAAGTGAAGGTCTTCACATAATATGTTGAAGTAGTATAATTCAGCAAAGGATCATTACCTTGTCGTGGTGCTGGAGCTTGAGCACCTCAATGATGCCATGAGCTAAACTGTGAAGGGCCACCCAAGACGGGAAGGTCATGACAGAGAGGTCAGACTAAATGCGATCCCTGGGGAAGGTAATGGCAACCCACCCCAGTATTCTTGCCGTGAAAACTAAATGGATCAGTACAACCAGAGATACGTTGGTATACCATCGGAAGATGAGACCCCCAGGTCGGAAGGTGGTCAAAATGCTACTGGGGAGGAACAGAGGATGAGTCCAACTAGCCCCAGACGTGATGACGCAGCTAGCTCAAAGCCGAAAGGACGGCTAGCGGCCGACGGTGCTGGGGGTGAACGGCAAATCCGATGTTCTAAGGATCAACACACCATCGGAACCTGGAATGTAAGGTCTATGAGCCAGGGCAAATTGGATGTGGTTATCGGTGAGATGTCAAGATTAAAGATAGACATTTTGGGCAGCAGTGAACTGAAATGGACTGGAATGGGCCACTTCACATTAAATGACCACCAGATCTACTACTGTGGACAAGAGGACCACAGAAGAAATGGAGTAGCCTTCATAATTAATAGTAAAGTGGCTAAAGCAGTGCTCAGATACAATCCAAAAAATGATAGAATGATCTCAATTTGAATTCAGGGCAAGCCATCTAACATCACAGTGATCCAAATATACGCCCCAACCACAGATGCTGAAGAAGCTGAAGTAGAGCTGTTCTATGAGGATCTGCAGCACCTACTGGACAACATGCTTAAAAGAGATGTTATTTTCATCACGGGAGACTGGAATGCTAAGGTGGGCAGTCAAATGACACCTGGAATTACAGGTAAGCATGGCGTGGGAGAACAAAACGAAGCAGGACATAGGCTGATAGAATTTTGCCAAGACAACTCACTATGCATAACAAACACTCTCTTCCAACAACCTAAGAGACGGCTTTATACGTGGACTTCACCAGAGGGACAACACCAAAATCAGATTGACTACATCCTTTGCAGCCAAAGGTGGCAGACATCTGTACAGTCGGTAAAAACAAGACCTGGAGCTCACTGTAGCTCAGATCACGAACTTCTTCTTGCACAATTTAGGATCAGACTAAAGAGATTAGGGAAGACGCACAGATCAGCTAGATATGAGCTCACTAATATTCCTAAGGAATATGCAGTGGAGGTGAAGAATAGATTTAAGGGACTGGACTTAGTAGATAGGGTCCCAGAAGAACTATGGACAGAAGTCCGCAACATTGTTCAAGAGGCGGCAACAAAATACATCCCAAAGAAAGAGAAAACCAAGAAGGCAAAGTGGCTGTCCGCTGAGACACTAGAAGTAGCCCAAGAAAGAAGGAAAGCAAAAGGCAACAGTGATAGGGGGAGATATGCCCAATTCAATGCAAAATTCCAGAGGTTAGCCAGAAGAGATAAGGAATTATTTTTAAACAAGCAATGCGCGGAAGTGGAAGAAGACAATAGAATAGGAAGGACAAGAGACCTCTTCCAGAAAATTAGAAACATTGGAGGTAAATTCCAGGCCAAAACGGGTATGATCAAAAACAAAGATGGCAAGGACCTAACAGAAGAAGAAGAGATCAAGAAAAGGTGGCAAGAATATACGGAAGACCTGTATAGGAAGGATAACAATATCGGGGATAGCTTTGATGGTGTGGTCAGTGAGCTAGAGCCAGACATCCTGAAGGGTGAGGTTGAATGGGCCTTAAGAAGCATTGCTAATACCAAGCAGCAGGAGATGACAGCATCCCAGCTGAACTGTTCAAAATCTTGCAAGATGATACTGTCAAGGTAATGCATGCTATATGCCAGCAAATTTGGAAAACACAAGAATGGCCATCAGATTCTTATATCCCCATACCAAAAAAGGGAAACACTAAAGAATGTTCAAACTATCGAAGAGTGGCACTCATTTCACATGCCAGTAAGGTAATGCTCAAGATCCTGCAAGGTAGACTTCAGCAATTCATGGAGCGAGAATTGCCAGATGTACAAGCTGGGTTTAGAAAAGGCAGAGGAACTTGGGACCAAATTGCCAATATCCGCTGGATAATGGAAAAAGCCAGGGAGTTTCAGAAAAGCATCTATTTCTGTTTTATTGACTATTCTAAAGCCTTTGACTGTGTGGACCATAACAAATTGTGGCAAGTTCTTAGTGGTATGGGGATACCAAGTCATCTTCTCTGCCTCCTGAAGAATCTGTGTAATGACCAAGTAGCAACAGTAAGAACAGACCACGGAACCACGGACTGGTTTAAGATTGGGAAAGGAGTACGGCAGGGCTGTATACTCTCACCCTACCTATTCAACTTGTACGCAGAACACATCATGCGACATGCTGGGCTTGAGGAATCCAAGGCTGGAGTTAAAATCGCTGGAAGAAACATTAACAATCTCAGATATGCAGATGATACCACTTTGATGGCTGAAAGCGAAGAGGAACTGAGGAGCCTTATGATGAAGGTGAAAGAAGAAAGTGCAAAAGCTGGCCTGCAGCTAAACCTCAAAAAAAACCAAGATTATGGCAACCAGCTTGATTGATAACTGGCAAATAGAGGGAGAAAATGTAGAAGCAGTGAAAGACTTTGTATTTCCAGGTGCGAAGATTACTGCAGATGCTGATTGCAGTCAGGAAATCAGAAGCCGCTTAATTCTTGGGAGAAGAGCAATGACAAATCTCGATAAAATAGTTAAGAGCAGAGACATCACACTGACAACAAAGGTCTGCATAGTTAAAGCAATGGTGTTCCCCGTAGTAACATATGGCTGCGAGAGCTGGACCATAAGGAAGGCTGAGAGAAGGAAGATCGAGGCTTTTGAACTGTGGTGTTGGAGGAAAATTCTGAGAGTGCCTTGGACTGCAAGAAGATCAAACCAGTCCATCCGCCAGGAAATAAAGCCAGACTGCTCACTTGAGGGAATGATATTAAAGGCAAAACTGAAATACTTTGGACACATAATGGGAAGACAGGACACCCTGGAGAAGATGCTGATGCTAGGGAGAGTGGAGGGCAAAAGGAAGAGGGGCCGACCAAGGGCAAAGTGGATGGATGATATTCTAGAGGTGATGGACTCGTCCCTGGGGGAGCTGGGGGTGTTGACGACCGACAGGAAGCTCTGGCGTGGGCTGGTCCATGAAGTCACGAAGAGTCGGAAGCGACTAAACGAATAAACAACAACAAAGTATAATTTGAATCTGGTCATTTGTGCCTTTAGTGAGAACTCTGAGTTCATTTGTTCAATGATCTATTCATTTGTTTTCTTGGCTTTCCATGGTATTCTCAGGAGTTTTCTGCAACACCAAATCTGTGAGGCTTACAGAAGTTAAAAGGAAGAAAACAAACAAGAGCACATAAAAACACTAATAATAAAAGGCAATGGCCCCAGGGAGCAGAAACAAATTATACTACATTGCAGTTCCACACCTTTTCTTTCTCAGGGTGTCTCAGAGAATTTCTTAAATCCATGAGATTCTAATTCTTCTACAATATTTAGTGGCATGCCTTGTCAGATGGCTGTCAATTGTCCCCTAAAGGAATAATCTAGTATCCGTTCCTGAGTTCCACTAGTTTAGAGCACCTTGCTGTTTTTGCTTCTTTGGGTCACTTTCTTCCATATGTTTGACTCTGACAAAGTTTTTTCCCCCCCTGTTCTTTGGTGTTTTCTTCACAAAGGAGGAAATCCTTTGGCAAAATTAAATACATGGAAGAATGTGACCCAAAGAAGCAAGAAGATCAGGAGGGATGATACTCATAATTGGCTCACAGCATCAGAAGGCTACAATTTATTCAAAAGAAACAGAACCAATAGAAACAGTGAAGGTATTGTGATGTATGAAAGAATAATACATGTTTGCCCTGAAATTCAGTAATCAGAACATGGAAATCCTGTTGAAAGTATTTGTGTAAGAATAGAAGGACAAACAAAAGTGATGCCTTTGTGGGATTTTATTATAAACCACCTGAGCAGGCCAAAGAGACAGATGAGATCTTTCTGCATCAGATAACCAGTCTTCCAAAAAGACATGCAGACACGGTAAAAGGAATTTCAGTTAACCTGACATCTACTGGGAATCTAACTCAGCCAAGAGTAGAAGTCGAACAATTTTTTGTCCTTTCTTGCTGACAACTTCATTTATCAGAAGGTAGAGGAAAGAACAAGTGGATCTGCTACCCTGTACCCAATCCTCACCAATGGGGAGGAATTGGTTAAAGAAATGAAGATGACTGACACCCTGGTGGAAAGAGATCCAGTTATCCTATAATTCATAATATCCAAAGGACAGGAACTGGAACATATTGTACATCAGAAAAGCAAATTTTCATGAACTCTAATGGAAGGTAGGTTGGAAGCAATGGCCTGAAATCTTGAATGAGAAAAATGTCAAGGAAAAGTAGGAAATTCAACAAAAGGAGATAGTGAGGTCACAATTGCAAGTAATACTCACAAGAAGGAAAAATGGCAGAAATCTAAACAGACCAGCGCAGATAATGTAGAGCTCTGTAAAATGCTAGAGATTAAAACAGACATGTATAAAGAATAGAAAATGGAATATAACCAAAGAAGAATACAAGGTAGTCTCCAGAAATTGTAAGAACTCTGTCAGAAAACTTGCACTTCAGAATAAGCGACTTGCAAGAAATACCAAAAACAACAACAAAAAAACCATTCTTTAAGTATATTAGAAATAAAATGGAAGCCAAAGAAAGGGTAGGTAGACTGCAAGGAGGAAGTGATAAAGGGTTAATGGGTGATGGTGAGATAGCAGAACTTCTAGTTTTTGTTGGTCTTCTCCTAGAAGGAAAATGGCACTATAGCTGAATGTGGTTATGCCCTTGGGGAAAGGAAGGAACTGCATCTTAATTTAGACAAAGAGAGGGTAAGTGAGAATTTAGCTAATTTTAAAAACAGCAGTCCCCAGGGCCAGATGGATTACATCCCAGGTACTGAAGGAAGTAGTAGTTCCGATCACAGAACCACTCTCAGTAATTTTTGAGAACTCCTGTAAGGTCCCAAAAGATGGAGAGAACAATTGTCATTCTTATCCTCAAAAAGGAGAGGGAGGAGGATTCATGAAACTACAGGCTTGATATCTACACTGGGCAAGGCTTTCGAACAGATTATCAAGCAGCATGTTTGTGAGCACTCGGAAAAGCATGCCATAAATTAACAGGAACCAGCACAGGTTTGTCACAAACAAATCGTGCCAGACTAACCTTAACTCCTTCTTTGACAGAATTGCTAACTTAATACATCAGGAGAATGCTGTAGACATAGTATCTGTAGACCTTAGCAAAGTCTTTGACAGTGTGCCTCATGACATTCTCCTTTATAAAATGGTAAATATGGGCTAGATGATACTTATGGACTCACAGCTGGCTAAATAACCACACCCAAGGAATTGTCATTAATGGCTCCACTTCAGTTTGAAGGGGAAGTATTCAGTAGAGTGCCAAAGAGCCCTGGCCAGGTGAAAGTAGCAAGAATTCTGTCCCTTTTCCTTTCAGGTCCAAGTGACAGGAAAATCTATAAATGATGCAGAAGATGTCAGGTATAAAGGTGAGTTAGTGGAGGGAAGCTCATACAAAACATTTATCAACAGAAAGCATATGTTCTGAAAACCCTCCCATGAAAAGAAAGCTACTGGTGCTTTTTTTCCTGATATGGGTGGGAGAAGTAAAGAAGCAAGAGAGCATCATGGCTGTTACCAAAGCATCAGAGGCTTTGGTAAACATAGTTCAGCAGAACATTAAGCCATCCCTGAGGCCAAAGCAGAATAATAGATTGAAAACCAGAAACGGTTTTCTTAAACTGACTTTATTTCCAGCTGTTTTCATGAGAGTGAAGCAGCTTAAGGCTGTGGTGTGGAAAAGTCATTAGGCAGAACAAGTGGAATTTTGAGCAGTCTACCAAGACAATTCAATTCTTGAGAGGTTTTCTGTCCCCTTCTGTGTATCAGTGCTTCTTGTCAGAATTTAAAAGAACGTAAGAAACCCTTCTAGGATTTCAGTTTTCACCGTGAAGTGAGTTAAGGTTTAAACAACTAATTTCTTTCCTGCTTGGAGAAGTCAGATTCCTAGTAGACTGGCAAAACTGTTAGTATCAATATGAATTGACATTGCAGCTGTGTTTTCAGGGCATTGTTATTCATTACCAAAGAAAACAAGATTTGGTTTCTACTTGCAAGGAAGCGAAAATTAATGTCAGTAAATCATAGCCAATAGATGGTTAAGCCTTGCATATCCAAGTAAGGGTACCTACTGAGTCACTTCACTTTAATAGGGATGATAAAGCAAGAGAGAGAGAGAGAGACTGAAACTTAAATATGGAGAATAAAAACAGCCCCATGGAACAGGAGCATAAATGAGTTGCATTTGGTTTTAACTTGTATGGGAAAAGGGCATGTTAGAAACGTACATTTATTCCTCTGGCTAGTTCTTATAGCTATTCCAACTGTTGAGCAATTTAAAACCTATGCATTTTTATAATGCCCATTTTTTACATTTGATGAAAATATCCTTTGGCTAAATTATAAATGGGGAAAATATGATGCATTGCCAGAATACTAATAACACACATCTGAAGGATCAGCAACTTTAAACTATTTAAAAAAGAGGGATCTATACTATGAGTTTAAATGATGAAGGATTCTGAAGTTATCAGAAGGAGAGATTTCTTGCTAATATTAATAATTAGGATTGGTCTATATCTGGTCCTGTCAGAATTACATATATTTAATAGTTAGTCCATTCAGTTAATGGTCTACATGTTTCTCGGTATGTGTTCCTTTAAAGAGCAGGGAAATTTGCATATACTTTCATTTGCAACTTTTCCTAAAATATGTATTTTTGCAAATAACATTCCCAGTATATTGTTAGTCTCCTCCAGGACAGGCACAAAGTTTCCTAAAGCTTCCCAAGAATTCAACATGAAATGCCAAGAACTAAATCTTTTTCATAATTCAAGAATATTGTCATTATAATCAATACCCAGGCAATGAACAATTTGGGTTGATTCCCAAACTAGTATCTTCATTGGATCCAAATCTAGTGCCCTCTTTCCTCATATCCCTCTGTGCAATGATAATCTAGCCTCTTGTTTCTTATATACACTTGCAGGTGACAGTTGCCTGTTTACATTCTCTACATTCTCACTCTAGGAATCGCTAGCTAATAATGAAAACCTGATATATATGAAATTTTGTACAGTTGGGCAACTTTCCACAAATAAGCAGATTTCACACAACTTCCACCTTATAAAAATGTTTGTATGAGCCTTTGCTAAATATTCATTCATTCATTCATTCATTCATTCATTTTGACAAATACTTTGAGATGGATCCTGGTAGCCCCCCCCCCCCCCCCATGGCCTTATAGTTTCCATTTTGGCAGATCAAATTATTTCATCTGAAAAGAATTTTTTGATGAATTCTTCCAAAATTGTTATAACTAGATTTCCTAATGTGATAGGAAAAGAAGGGGAAAAATCATTTCTTGAAGAGTTAAAAACAATCACAGGATAAAAGTCAACCCCCATTCTAATGGACTCAGCAGAGTGAGACAGAGCGTGTAATTTCACAAAAAACCTAGTGTTCCTGTCCATGTAATAAAACAGTCTGAATTGGTTGCATTTTCTTAGAATTATAGAACCATAGGAAGGGTCATTCAGGCCACAGATCAGTGCAGTAATCCAAATTAAAACAACCTGGACAAGTGACTATCTAATCCCTGCTTGACAACATCCAGGAAAGAGGAACTCACCATCTCCCTTGATAAGTGATTCCACAGTTGAATTGCTTGTACTGTCTCTTGTAATTTGAGGCAGTTATTCCCTGTCCTGCACTATGGGATGATAGAGAAAGGTTTTGACCTTCTTCTGTGCAACATTCTTTCACATGCTTGAAAAGTATTCTCATGTCTTTCTTTAGCTGACTTTCTCAAAACTAAACACAACTAGGTCCCTCACTCTCTCTTCACAGTCTTCAGATATCTAAAGGGTTGTCATATAGAGGAGGGAGTGGACTTGTCCTTTGTCACCGTGGAGGACAAGAGTAGAATCAATAGATTAAAAACTACAGGGAAGTAGATTCACGTTAGATATTAGGAGGGATTTCCCGACTGTGAGAGATGTCAGCCAGTGGGGGAAGCTGCGTCATGAAGTACTAACTGTCTGAAATTCTTTAGCAGATTCTACACTGAGCAGGAATTTGGAGCGGATTACCTCTGTGGTCCCATCCAAATCTATGATTCTATGCCACCCCAATCATACAACTCTGGGTTAAAAAATTACCATAAAGTAATACAATTAATAACCTTGGTCATCAAATATAATAGCAGCCCACCTCACTTCACAGGGTGGTTGTTGTGGGGAAAATAGGAGGAGGAAGGAGTAATAGGTATGTTCCCCTTGAGTTATTTATAAAAACAATAAAGGCAGGATAGAAATAAATAAATAACCCTAAATAAATCAAGATCCAAAAGCAAGGTGGAAGAGAATGGTTTTAAATTTCCTCATAAATGTCATCAGGGAGGGGGCCATCCTTACCCAGGTAGGGAGGCTATTCCACTAGTCTGAAGTAGCATCTGAAAAGGCACTTTTTTTTTTAGTCTCACAGTGAGTGGGAGCACCCAGTATACTGTGCCAATACAGATATTTAGAATAGAGAGATTCTACCTGGAGTGGATGGTCCTTAAAGTAACCAGGACTTGAGCCAAGAAGGGCTTTATGGATGATAACCAGCACTTTGAATTGTAGCCAGATACCTAGGGATAACCAGTACAATGCCTGGAGAAGGGGTGTTGCCCTGCTGAACCAGTTTGTGCCAATCAACACGAGTACCTGTAACAGCTGGAATTTCTAAATAGGTTTAAAAGGCAGCTCCAAGAAGAGTGCTTTGTAATACTACAAGCATGAGGTGAGGATAGCATGAATGACTCAAGCTAATGCATCTGGTTCTGAGAAAGATGACATCTGGTGCATCAGCTAAACCTGGGAAAAGGTCCTCCTGACCACAGCTCCACCTGCAGTTCCAGCAGGAGCCATGAGTTCAAGAGAAACCCAGATCACAAGAGTGTTTCTTCTGGGAAACACAATGCCATCTAGAACTAAAGATGGAACTTCTAAGAAGCCAGATGATTTCTGAACAGACACTCTATCTTATAATATACCCATTGTAATGATCAATAATTAAAATACTGTAGAAAACAATTTGGATATCTATCCAATTCAATAATTTTTATAGATTTTTAAATATTTTGTTTCTAATGATAACTATATTAGTGGCAGGATTAACCATGTAATTATTCTCACTGACTGAAATCTGGACATAAGAGTGCTGAATATGAGTTGGATATACTCTTTCTAGAGATAATTGAAACTTTTGAGTTCAATTTATAATAAATAAGTAAATAAATAATAACACATTTCCTATTTTGATTATTTATGAATTGCTGTCCACTAAACTTTAAACCAGGGTTTCTCAACCAGGATTCCGTGGAACCCTAGAGTTCCATGAGAGGTTATTAGGGGTTCCATGGGAAATTATGATTTATTTAAAAAATTATTTCAAAACTGGGCAACTTCACATTAAAGAGGTTTCATCCTTTATTTTTAGTTTAAGAACACTGTCAATGCATATATACAGGCCTACACATGAAATAAATATAATAATTTTGTGCCTTCTGGCCTATATTTGAGCATGAATGTGCAGGGGTTCCCCAAGGCCTGAAAAATATTTTAAGGGTTCCTCCAGGGTCAAAAGGTTGAGAAAGGCTGGACTAGGCAATTTTAAACACAAAGCATTTGGTGCCTGAAAAGGATTTATGAAAGAAAAATCTATAATTTGCTATTAAAAATAACTCATTATGATATACCACATCACTTTGCTCAGAGTTGGGCAAGTCCTAATGAGCAAAACTAGTGCACAACTTGGGGTACTCCTGGACTCACAGCTACTGCTCAAAGAGCAGGTGGCAGCTGTAGCCAGGAGGACCTTGACACAGGTTCATCTTGTGTGCCAGTTGCACCCTTTTCTTGATCAGGAGGCCCTTCAGACAGTCACTCATGCCCTGGTCACCTGATGATTGCATTGGATTCTTGCAATGTGCTCTACATGGGGCTGCAGCTGGTTCAAAATACAGCAGTGCGAGCAGCAACAGGTACCTTTCATTGTGCCCATGTGTCACCACTGCTACACAAGCTGCATTGGCTGCCAGTCAGCTTCTGAGTGCAATTCAAGGTGCTGGTTATTACCTATAAAGCCCTGTATGGCATAGGACCTGGGTGTCTGAGGACCACTTGTCTCCAATTGTTTCTGCCCACCCAATACATTCCAAAAGAGTGGTATACTGCAGTTCCCTTCCATTAAACACTGCCATTTTGTGGAACCTAAGAAGTGCGCCTACTCTGTTGTGGCCCCCGCCTTCTGGAAGAGCATCCCCCCAGATATAAAGATGGTGCCCTCTCTCCTGAGGTTCTGAAAAACATTGAAAACCTGGCTTTAGTCCCAGGCCTGGAGTTGATGTTTATCATTTGTTCAATGGCCCCTTTTGTTTTGTTGTTTTTGCTGTCCATTAGATTATTTTAGTCTGGGATGTCTGTGTGATTCAATGTTTTTAGCTGTTTTTATGTTTTTCCTAGTTTTGCATGCCACCCAGATTGTTGGGAATTGGTCAGCCAATAAATAATAATAATAATAATAATAATAATAATAATAATAATAATAATAATAGCAGCAGCAGCTTAAGTTTTTTATGCAGCAGTACAGTATAACAGTGAAGCATTTGTGACTATCATAGGTGAAGTTATATGAGAAACACCATATTAAGTGTGAAAGCATTTGATAACATTCAGCATCCCCATTCTTCCAGCTTTTTACTTCTGACATATGCTACTAGTGGGATGCAAATATTACAGCATCATGAAATAATCACTATTTGAAATAGCAGAAATAATTTTAAATAATGGAAAGTTTACTAAAATATTGTGTATGGTGAATTATAATTTTCTCTCCAGCCTTATATTCAACTGGTATCTTACTACTCTGCCTTGGGAGAGGTTGTGTTTCTGTCCTACTATCATCTGAAACATAGTTGGCAGGAAATGAAAACAGGACCCTCTTGATAATTATGAACTTAAGAGCACTACTGAATCAGGACATAGATCTATCTATTTTAGCATTCTCTTTTTCAAAGTGGCCAAACAAGACAGACAGCTATCCAATGTCTCTTTGAAGACTCCCAGTGAAGGGGAACATACCACCTATTCCAGCCTATTCCACTAGTAGACGGCTATTACTGTAAGGAAATTCCTCCTAATGTCTAAACTTGAATCCAATTCCCTATAGGGTTCCTTATGCTGTTTCTGGTCTTGCCTTCTAGGGCAATAGAGAAGATATTGTCCTATATATGACAAACTTTTAGATATCTGAAGACTATCATATATCTCTTCAGTCTTCTCTTCTGCATGCTAAACATCCCTAGTTCCGCTAACTGTTCCTCGTAGGATTTGGTTTCCAGTCCCTTCACTATCTTGATAGCTGTCCTCCAAACTTGCTCCAGCTTATTGAAGTTGTCTGCAGTGTCCAAAACTATACACAGTATTCCACATGGGGCCTGACCAAGGCAGAGTAGAGTGGGACAATTACTTCTTGTGATCTGAATTCTAGTCCATTAATGTGTCCGTAGACATTGTGAGGGAAGGGAGGGACTCCCTTTAAGGGAGCCAGAGCCAACCCACCACATCCCTTTGCATGTGTGTGCAAGTATGTGCTCTATTACAACATTGTACCATTAAATAAATTTGCCAGTTCATTTCAGGAGCCAAGGGTTCACAATTCAACATGTGGTTAAAAGTGAATGAACTTCATAGATTTAATACATTGTATAAGCAATGACAGGTGCTTTCAGCAGAGATAAATGGAAGAATTTAAGGGAATTTTCTTGTTAGACCAAAAGGAGAGGAAAAAGTTGATAGGAACTATTAGGCAGGATGAAAATAGCTGCTTGTGCCTTTACACATAAGTATTTCCTAGACTAAGCTAATGGCTCATTTAGTCCAGCATTCTGTTTTCTCTACAAAGGGCACTCAAATTTATTTATCAAATTTTATCACTGCCCATCTCCCCCCAAAGGGTCATACCAAATGTCTGGTATGACCATAACCAGGGGATCATTGGTCCAATAGTACTGAGAGGCTGATAGCAGTATGGTCCTATTTATGTCTATTCAGAAGCAAGACTCATTGAGCTCAACAATATTAACTTCTAGGAAAGAAGAGATAAGGTTGTAATGCAGTTTTCTTACTATATTTTACCACCACAGATAGGTCATTTAAATCTTCCATCCCAACATCAACATGGCATAGATGTGAATTATAATGTAGCTGGCTTTTCATATATGATAATCCACAAAATGCTTTCCATGAAAGAAAAGCATAACCAAGCCCTCTTAGGTTAGCAATAGTCCTTGAACATGTCCCAAGTCTTTTGGAGAACATGATTATTGAGGAAACTCAATGTTCCTTCATGTGATATAGATAACATGCTGCTTTATTTTATTTATTTATTTACACTTATTCAGCTCAGCCATTAATAAATACTACTCAATTATTTACTTGTGTAGGAGAGATGTTGGTACTCATGGAAAGGGAGGACACATGCTATGTTACTCCAAAAAAGAAAGCCTTTAGAGTAGATAAGGGAGTTAAGAAAACAAGGTGTACATTGAATGCTGAATTTCACATAATGACTTGAACAAACTAGGCAAAAATTTTCATGAAAAAAGAATTTTTTCAAAGCATTCTTTTTTGATGGATCATCAATTATCTCAAGAGGCTATAAGGATTTTTTGAATTCTGATGAGAATTCTGAGAATTCTGACTCAGCATCACTCATAGTTACCCTATTAGTAGTGATTGTTGTTTATTCGTTTAGTCGCTTCCGACTCTTCGTGACTTCATGGACCAGCCCACGCCAGAGCTTCCTGTCGGTCATTAACACCCCCAGCTCCCCCAGGGACGAGTCCGTCACCTCTAGAATATCATCCATCCATCTTGCCCTTGGTCGGCCCCTCTTCCTTTTGCCTTCCACTCTCCCTAGCATCAGCATCTTCTCCAGGGTGTCCTGTCTTCTCATTATGATTAGTAGTGATTAGGTAATTAGTATTAGCAACTGTTAGATCCAGAGCTTTCAACAATTGTCCCATGGGGTAAGCATATTCATAGGCTGTTAGAGCTGAGCACATTATATACACATGTATATGTAGATGTGTGTGTGTTGGTGTATGTATATCTGTATGTCCGTAGGTCTGTATGTGTATAGGCCATACATAGATGTAGGCCAAAGTGAAGGCCAAAGTGGTCCCAGTGGTGGTAGGACCACCTGGGGCTGTGACTCCTAAGCTGGGAGAGTGGCTCCAACAGATCCCAGGAACAACATCAGAGCTCTCTGTCCAGAAGAGTGCAGTGCTAGGAACAGCTGAGATACTGAGCAGGACATTCAAACTCTGGTAGAGGACCCAAGGTTAAAGAAGACACATTCCACCCATACGGATGAGAAGGAAATTTACACACACACACACACACACACACACACAGAATTCTCCACCAAATCTGTGGACAAAGAAATTGGGTGGAGTTTCTCTGATTTTTTTCAGGAGAGGAGGAAATGGCCAAGGGAGATGTCTCAAGAAAGGACTCCTTCTTAGTGGTGATAGTAGTGCTCTTGCTGTCAGGAGATGTCTTCTAGTAGTATCCTTCTTTGGGATTTAATGGATGTGTGGAAAGCCAGAGATGCTACAGACAGATGAAAACACAACATTCCCTTTGGGTACCTCAAAACAAGAATATCGCATTCCACCAATAAACGTTTCTCTGAAACTGTGTTCTCTTTGACAGATTTTCTAAGACGAATTACCTTTCATCAATTTAAATGAGAGTTACTAGAAATAAGGCTGCTGATAGCCTTTCAGTTGTGCAAAGCTGTTTCTTCTGTCTTGGTTCTTCAGTATAGCATCTTGCCACTCAGGTACCAGTTAGGCTTTCTGTAGGCTGCTAATCCTTATTCTACCGCCTGCCCGTCTGACTTACAAGTCATCAGCCCTGATGGAGGTCTTGCCCTCCCCTGTGCAAATCGCTCTTTTCCCCAGCTCAAATCCCTTCAGAGTATGTGGATGACCTTTCCCTTCAGCTAGGGATGATGGGGCGTAGGGCCTAAGGCACCTGAGAAAAGGCTGCTTTGAAAAGAAAGATACATGAAATTTCAGACAGGTTTAAACAGAGGAACTGTGATGATACAAACCTGATAACTTCATGTAGAAGAAAGCAATCTGTATTCTGTAGTTCAGCAATATAGCTTGCCAGCATGAGCTAGTTTATTCTGCACTAAGGTTAACTATACTCTTCATTAAAAAAAAAAAAGTAATTACACCGCCATAATCTGCCACTGACTCTGTCTCTTGCTTTCTCTGATAAACGTACTGTTGCACAGAAGAGTTCCCTGAGAAATATTTAGCTCATGGATCGATTTTTTTAACCATTTAAGTTTGTGTTAATTGTTAATGAGTATTTGCATGCAATACTGATAAACAAACAGCAAAACTATTTTATAGAAAAATCTTCTGGACTGCATGGTCAATTCCATTCCAGATGTTCACAAAAGGTTATTGGTATTCCAGGTATGAATTCCAAAGAATAACACATGCATTAAAAAAATACAGCCATACACGATCTGAACCATCATTATCAACAAATGTAAACACAGATAAAGACAGCTTCCTACAGAAAACCGACAAGTCCCTCAGGGAACAGTAACTTCAAATAAATTTTCTTATGCAAATGGACTATTAACAAGGTTATGGGTTTCAAAGCAGTTCCAGTTATCTCATTAAAGGTATAAAAGAAATATTCAGTACTTATTAGTTTAGTTAATGATATTGCATTAAATAGGATGAATACTGGCATTCCTATGACCAGGTTACGTAATTAGAACTCTAAAGACTGATACGCTTTAGAACACATAGAATGGGGGCTTTGTTCTTGGTAGTAAGATCCATCAATTAATTGTGAGTTTGTCACCTGATATTTACATAGGGCTTTCTTGGGGACAGGCATTATGATTTGGTCTACAAACTGATCCAGGGTACAGGACCCAATGGTTTGGAGTGGATTGAGGGATAGATTGCAGCATCAAACAGTAGAAAAATAAACAGGATAAATGATGGGAGGAAGTGCCTCTTCCCATTACAAGTAATTTCAAAACATCTGCCTATCTCTAGTCTAACATTCTGCTGAATGAAGATCTAATTTCTTGGACAGAAGTGAAATTGGAGGTCATGCTGATTATATCATTCTCTTGCTTACCTTCATTAGCCAGGTAAAACTGTGTACTTTAGTCATGCCAGTCTGAAGAGAAATAGATCACATAAGATGGCCCTGTGGAGAAATAGATCACAGAAGGTTAACTTTGATCTGATTGTGTTTCTGTGGCATGAAAAGCTGACATTTTAAGATGTTGTGTATGTTTCCCATCCTCACAAAGCTTCTTCCATGAATGACATTCTGTACTTTCCTGGACATCAGAGCTGCTTGTGACTTTGATTAGAATATCCCCAGCTGATCATATATAATCACATACCACCCACCCACTGCAAGTGCCTTCTCTAACAAAGTCACTCTTTTTATCTAGAAATAGGAAACAATTTCTTGTTGTCTGCATTTTAAATGAACCAAACGAAATGCATAAATTAAAAGAAAACACGTAGAATAAGTTGATGTACAGATTAACGAAACTTGTGCATCATTCCATTTTAAAAATTATAGACTGATGTGGCAATTGAACATAACAGACATATAGCTCAAGTGACACACTGTACTAGAAAAAGACCCGATTCCTTCATTTCTAGACTTATGTATTAAATTCATTGTTTTAATTTTTGAAACAAGCCCTCTGTTCTGAATGCATAGCACATTCAAGTTACCACCCAACATTACCTTGATTAAACCTGAGTTTAGCTATTCAGCTGTAACAAAAATCTATCATCTTTCCCTCTGCCTTTCCCCTTCTATTCTCAACTTGCTTCTTAGCATAATGGCATGTGTTCACAGTGTGGGGGCAAAAGAAGATCAAAATGATGTATGAAATGCCATAATGCTCCTGGAGGCAACAAAAGGGGATAGGGTATGACCATAGAACAGAAATATAAAGAGATCAGTTACCACCAAACTCTTGTTCTTTGCTCAGTGAAAAGTTGCACTCCAGAACCTTAGCAGCCAGATCAGAATGTCTGAAAACTACCCCTGTAATATATTTGGAAGGGATCTCTCAAGCAGGATACCTGGGTTACGTCAACTTGAGCTTCCATAGAATTTATGGCATTTCAGGTTACATGCTAAGTTAAGAAATGAACAGCAATAGTTCATACAATATATTATTTATAATATTGTATTATTTATAATACAATATATTATTTATTGTAAACTGCCCAGAGTCCCCCTTTTGGGGGAGATGGGCAGTGATAAAAATTTGAAAAATAAATAAATAAATACATACATAGATTATTAATAGATTATCAAGTTTTATCCACTGAAGAACCGGATGATGGAAGAGGTTGCCTTTACTGGAGAGCAGTTACAGCAAGAAATTTCATTTCCTTCAACTTTCTTATCTTATTGACTGAAATGTCTGTTCAAACGGCCATGAATTAATTAATTAAATAAATAGGTAGGTAAATTTCACACAGAAATTTGCCAGCATTTCCATGAATATTGTGTACATCTCTTTCCAAGCATTTTCCCCAATGGAGAAAGTATGTGGAATCCTTGGTGTGCTCTGAGCTTAAAGCTCAGAGAGCACCAAGGACTTCACAGTTCAACTCTGAGCTACAGATACTCTCTTCTATTAGTAAAGTATGTTTGTGCATAAATCTCCCTATGCACACTTTGGGTGCATATTTTCTCTAATATAGACATTTTAAGTTTCAACCTCTGTCTGTGTCTTAGAATTTGAAAAGCAGAGATTTCACCTTTTACAATGCTGAGATGGACTATGAATCTAACATTCTCATTGACCAAATTTGTCACTCCCCTGTAAGCATCACAGTGTGCTAATAGACACACCGGAGCACATCGTTGTTGAGGGACATCTATGCTCAGTGTCTACTGTGTGTGTGTGTGTGTGTGTGTGTGTTTTCATCAGGATTCATACAGCATGCATGTAGCTACAAAGTGCTCAAAAAGCAGCTTTATCAAGGATCCCTTTAGTATTTACATGACTTCTCACATCATCTCCCAGCAGTGCTCAGTGGTGCAGTTTGCCAGCATTACAAGCTGCTACCTGAGTCGGGAAATAAAATCTGAGTGATGGGAGGTAATGCTCTGATCAAATTGTGTCTTCAGGCCTACAGATCTGAGTCTTCCACTGGAAAAACATATACTTTTTGTAATCCAAAGAATTGTAAAAGAAAACAGACTCCAAGACCTTACGGCAATAACCCAAGTAAAAAACTTAATAATACCCCAAAGGGCCAGTTCAGTGGTTCCCAGTCTTTTCTTTTATTCAGACCACTGCATTGCCATCAAAAGCTTCTGTGGATTATCACATAAGCACACCTTTTAAATCTTTTTAACATGGACTATGTGTCAGAAGTTATTAAAAATACAGTTATATTATATTAGGCTCATTCATAAATGTATAGCTCTTCTTAAGTACCTTTATCTGCATTGTCTTCCCTAACCCTCAGGGAACAACTGCAGTAGACTTATGGGCCAGCACAGGTCTGCAGATCATAGGTAGGGAACCATGAATGGAGCTCCTTAACTTACTCTGGTCTCCATTAGAGATGTGGCTGATCTAATTCTTCTGGATTTGGAGTCAGGGGATTTAGTTCTTGTTGCAAATACAGATTGAATATTAGAAGTCTCTAATTTTTCTGCTGCTCAGATTACAGTGCCAAAAAGCCCTTTGACTGTGGCAAATACATTTTGCAGAAAACAAGAGGAGGTCAAGAAATGTTGCTTGTGAACAAGCTGCCAAATGCCCAAAGAGTATTGCACTGTTTTGAGGACCAAGCCCTCCAGCCACAAGGAACTTTCATGTTGATAATTCAGTGCCATGCTACTTCAAGAAAACCTAAACACACACACACACACAAAAACAAGTTCCTTAACACAGTTGTAACAGAAGGTACAATTGTTGTCAGGAAAAATATATCTCAGTAGAAAGGTGCATAATGTACTACCAGGTTCTAAGTTGTTCTTTTTATTGATTGACTCCTTCTGGAACTGGATGAGGAGAATGCCAAGTATATATCAGATCATTGCAGATTCATTGTTATGCACTGTTTAAGTTCAGTATCAGAGGGACAGAATGTCCCATGCCAATTGAAGCAAGTTGAGTCTTTCACATTTTTCAAAATATAAGATGCCCAAATCCCAATTCTGGATTTCTAGTTTATATGACAAAAACACCAAATCATTTATTTAAAAATACATACTCACCGACAGAGGGATATCTTCTTACTAATTTGCTTATACTGTCTCTATAATACAAGGTAATGGCCCTTGGACCTGGGGAGTTGGGAAACATTTTATCTGTTAATATAATAGGGCAAAGATTTCTTGACTGGGTAGAAAGCTAATTTACATGGGAGACATTTCAGCACAAATAAATAAATAAATAAATACAGATCTGGCCTTTTGCTTAGCTGGATTTCATTCTTAAATTAATGCTCACAGCATTAATAGAATTAATGTATTTACTGAGGTACCAAAAATGTCAAATTAGGATTTCAACATCTTCTAAAACATTTCCTTAAAATAAATAATGCATGCATGCATGGAAAGATGGAATCATTTGTTTTTTCTTATGATGGTAGGACATGTGCAATAATACCTTTTGCCGTCAATGTAAGCAAAATAGCATAATGTGAAATGCAGACTAAAAGGCATGTCATGGATTTGGGAAATATTTGAGTTATAGGGTAGCAGCATCTGGTAAAAAATATGCCAAACATTGCCTGCACTCAAGCCATCATATATGCTTTAGAGGTGAGAGAATCCCTGCCACTTTTGTAGAAGTTCAGTCATAAGACCACATTCATCACATTTCTGCATTAAAATGCATAATAATCAGTGCATTTCCCCCCAAAAATATACATTTCTAAATATATTTTGATGATTTTTTTCTGAATTATGGTTGGATATTTTGGGAAGTATGAAAACCAATGGATCACTAAATGATAACTTGCACTTTGAGTGGATCAAAGTAGTTCATATCAGTATGTACTGTATATTGCTAATCTGAATTGAAAATACCAATCTTGTAAAAACATATTAAATAAAAAATGACTGAGTTCCCAAGTCATTTTTATTTGGACAATTAATTGTATCAAAACCCAACATCACTTTAAACATGTGGGATGGAAATCTCAGCATGAAAAATATGCCATTATCTCTATGGAAATTTGTATTCTATCAAAATTTATTAGAATTTAGATCCAGTATCAGATTATATAACTCTTTATATCTTTTATCCCTAGAACCACTGGAACTGTGTAGAAATCAGGACATGTCTCTGTACTGCATCTCCTTCCAATCTTATACTGATCTTTTAAACAGTATTCTTTGTATGTAATTTTCTAAACATGATTTCATCGTTTTGTTAATATTTTTCTATCTACAGGCGTATTATAGGCATCTGTATCAATAACCTTACATAAATCAAAATATAACTCAAGGAACAGGTTTAGTTTGGATTGACCTGATTTGTTCTTAACAAATCCTTGGTAACTGGTGGCACTTGCCATATTTCTTAGAGATGGCACATAAATCTATTTCTTTACGGTTTGTTCTCCTCCTCTCTTCTTGCTTTGGCTATAATCAGAAATACTTTTTTCCCTGTAGGTTCTGTGAACATTTCCCATTAGCTGCATTTTTCCAGACATACTCTTTGTATTTATGACTTCATAATTCTCAAATCTGTCACAATCAGTGCCGAAGGAGCGTGGCAGGGTGTAATGAAATAATTTCAAGAGAAATGTTGCAACCCAGCAGCAATCTGCTTTTCTCCTCTACCAGATGCAGAATGAATAATATTTTGGGACATGTACTTATAAATCAGTGCACCCTTTAATTAAGCAACACATTTGACTACAGAAGAATTAATTAGCAATTTGTGGCATCAGCCCTGGCCCATTATGAAAGTGCCTGTAATGCAATAAAATGCAATTGCTGGGGTGTCTTTAGAGCTAACTGCCACCAACTTGCTTTAGTTTAGATTTTAGAGTTTCTTCTAACACACCCAGACAACAATCTGCATTTAGAATATTTGCTTGCTTTTGATTGTTTGAATCAACTATATATATGAGACCTGGCACTAGGGCTTAGCTCTGATGGCTTATATACTGTTGAGTCAATGGCAACATTCCAAGCAGCTAATCCTAGCCTATGCATTAAGTATGTGACTTGACTAACTTGCTTGAATCATTTAAAGCTACTAGCACTGCAGTAGATACCATTTTGCACACCTCCCCAGTTCTTCTTGTGAACTGGTTGGCATTAGCCAAAATTTGGTAAGCTAGTGGTTAAATGGTCTTACCTTCAAGAAAGGGTTACAATAGATGGCTTTTCAGTCCCATACATAAAATAGGGATTCAAGATTTTCTCCAGCTGAAGATGAAGGTAAAAAAGTGGGGGAAGTATGTGAGGGAAGAGGAGCATACTTAAAAATACCCCTGCACTTGGAAGAGGCACTGCTGAGTAACTAGTGTGGTTTCCCAAAGCCCAGCTCAGATTATTTTCTCTTTTCCAAAGGGACATGAGAGTTACTCCTGTCCCAGGTCTGCCAAGAAACCAAATGAAGGTGTGCTGAAACCCACGCCCACCTGCTGAGAGAGGTAGATTGAGCAGCACAAACCCATCTTACAGGCATCAACACTGGTGTCCCAGCTAAAAAATTGGCTACACACAACTTTTTGACAGGCATAATAGTATCCACAGCTAACTAGTTAACCACACTCTGGCTTTTTCTTTATAAGAATTTTATTAGATTTAAGACAAAGACAAAAACTACAAAAAAGGGGGAAAAAAACTACAAAAGGAAAAAACAAAAAACAAAAAAAGAGTGAAAACACAAGAGAAAAAAAAAATTTTTAGATTACAAAAAGAGGTGACTTCCAGCTTTTAACAGCAAGTATATACAACAAATTTTCCATAATCAATCCCTTACTCTATATTAAACCAAAATCACATTATTTCTATAAATCATTCCATTGGCACATTATAAAAATCCCTAAATACAGTTGCTCCATCCCCCTATATTAAAAGAAAAACAAATATATGCATGTATGTGTGTGTGTGTGTGTGTGTGTGTGTGTGTATCTCCTAATCAACTTCCCCCCAGATAACATTTATTTAATTATTTCCTTCCTACTACTATTCTATACATTTCTGTCTACTATAATAAAAATCAAACTAAAAAGCATATAAATTGCTTGCCATTACAACTGATAATACAATTATAATAATCTTAATCATATTAAACCAAAAACCAAGCATTTATTGTTATATCTTATTAATCTTAATCCAAATCATGAAAGTTGAATGAAGTCAAACCAGCCCTAGAAGCAATCCAGATAAATATTCTTGAGCCCTTGCCCCACTTCAAAATAGACCAGACCATTAACATGTCCTCACAATACACACAGAGCGTTTTTCATAAAGAAATCAGACAGCCCAAGTGCCCCCCTTAAGAACTCTGACTTCTCAACAAAAAGACTTCCATACATAATAAACCCCATTTTTCCATAACATTCCATCAGCAATTTAATTTCACTTATGGCTTGCAACACTATCTCTCGCTTTAATTTCTTCAAGTTGACTATCCAATCTTCATCCAGCATTTCAACAGAAGTCCCAATCTCGCTATCAGAAGAAACATTTCTATTATTGTTAAGCTCTTCAATTTCTTCCACAACATCCCCAACCAGATGACACATTTTAAACCTCATATTTTCCACAGTGTCCTGAATGCCTTGCATAAAAACTTGACAGGAATCAAAAAGAATCTCTTTAAAGTGCCATTGTGATTCTTTGTTGACTCAGGCTGTCTCTTGTAGGGAAGGCAGTACTGCTAAGGGAGGACTCATGAATACTGCTGGATGAGCAAGTGAAGGCTGTGGTCAGGAGGTCCTTTGCCCACTTTGTGTACCTGCTGCAAGTCTACCTGGAGCATTAGGACTTGCAACAGTGACATGACTCCTGATCACTTGCAATATGCTCTACATGGAACTATTTTGGAAAATCAGTTGAAACTGCGGTTCATGCAAAATGCAATGGCCTACTTGCTGGTAGATACTGGGCATCAGGAACATATCATACCAGTGTTGTAGGCCCTACACTGGCTACCAGTAGGTTTCCAAGTGTAAGTAAATGTGTTGGTTTTGACTTATAAAGCACTAAATGGGTTGGCACCTAGGTACTGGCAGGATCATCTTTTCCTACCAGAATCGTACTGTCCTGTATAATAATCCAGGAAAAGCTGCTGATTTTTCATCACTTTTGTGAGAAGTGTGAAGGCTAGGAGATGCTGTTTTTCAGTCAGGTGCCCAGCTTTATGGAACAGTCTCCCTTTACATCTAGAGACATTCCTAATTAGCATCTATCTTTAGCTTATCCATAAAGAACAGCATGATGATGAATATGACCAAAGATTCCCTTCCACCAATAATTTTCCTTCCATTATAAAGAACTATGAATATACACAAAAATGGAAAAAGGCTTGCAATTATCTCTGCTATGCTAGCTTTCTGAGTACAGTGAGATTTTTAAGCAAAACAAAACAAAACCCCGTGAATCATTCAAAAGTACAATCCCTATCTTGTAATGGGAATTGTTGAAATGCTACAGCCACATTCAGTGGTACGAAGGAAACCTGTCTCAGCTGAATGAAGGAGAAATGATGGAGCACTTTCTTTATGGTTTATTGCTTTCCCTGTTATTCTACCATAGGATAACATGTGCAGCTCTTAGATTGAAGATGCAATAAATCCACATATTTGCAAAAGCTAGGAAAAGTACAATCAGCCAATCTAGGCATTATGTATTTTTTTTAAATTCCCAATATATTCAATCCACTGACTTTGTGAGCTAGAGCCAGACATTCTCAAGAGTGAGGTGGAATGGGCCTTAAGAAGCATTGCTAATAACAAGGCAGCAGGAGATGACGGCATCCCAGCTGAACGGTTCAAAATCTTGCAAGATGATGCTGTCAAGGTAATGCATGCTATATGCCAGCAAATTTGGAAAAAAATTATATCCCCATACCAAAAAAGGGAAACACTAAAGAATGTTCAAACTATCGAACAGTGGCACTCATTTCACATGCCAGTAAGGTAATGCTCAAGATCCTGCAAGGTAGACTTCAGCAATTCATGGAGCGAGAATTGCCAGATGTACAAGCTGGGTTTAGAAAAGGCAGAGGAACTAGAGACCAAATTGCCAATATCTGCTGGATAATGGAAAAAACCAGGGAGTTTCAGAAAAACATCTATTTCTGTTTGATTGACTATTCTAAAGCCTTTGACTGTGCGGACCATAACAAATTGTGGCAAGTTCTTAGTGGTATGGGGATACCAAGTCATCTTGTCTGCCTCCTGAAGAATCTGTATAACGACCAAGTAGCAACAGTAAGAACAGACCACGGAACAACGGACTGGTTTAAGATTGGGAAAGGAGTATGGCATGGCTGTATCCTCTCACCCTACCTATTCAACTTGTATGCAGAACACATCATGAGACATGCTGGGCTTGAAGAATCCAAGGCTGGACTTAAAATCGCTGGAAGAAACATTAACAATCTCAGATATGCAGATGATACCACTTTGATGGCTGGAAGTGAAGAGGAACTGAGGAGCCGTCTGATGAAGGTGAAAGAAGAAAGTGCAAAAGCTGGCCTGCAGCTAAACCTTAAAAAAACCAAGATTATGGCAACCAGCTTGATTGATAACTGGCAAATAGAGGGAGAAAATGTAGAAGCAGTGAAAGACTTTGTATTTCTAGGTGCGAAGATTACTGCAGATGCTGACTGCAGTCAGGAAATCAGAAGACGCTTAATCCTTGGGAGAAGAGCAATGACAAATCTTGATAAAATAGTTAAGAGCAGAGACATCACACTGACAACAAAGGTCTGCATAGTTAAAGCAATGGTGTTCCCCGTAGTAACATATGGCTGCGAGAGCTGGACCATAAGGAAGGCTGAGAGAAGGAAGATCGATGCTTTTGAACTGTGGTGTTGGAGGAAAATTCTGAGAGTGCCTCGGACTGCAAGAAGATCAAACCAGTCCATCCTCCAGGAAATAAAGCCAGACTGCTCACTTGAGGGAATGATATTAGAGGCAAAACTGAAATACTCTGGCCACATAATGAGAAGACAGGACACCCTGGAGAAGATGCTGATGCTAGGGAGAGTGGAGGGCAAAAGGAAGAGGGGCCGACCAAGGGCAAGGTGGATGGATGATATTCTAGAGGTGACGGACTCGTCCCTGGGGGAGCTGGGGGTATTGACGACCGACAGGAAGCTCTGGCGTGGGCTTGTCCATGAAGTCACGAAGAGTCGGAAGCGACTAAACGAATAAACAGCAACACTGACTTTGTCATATTACACAAAATAATAAGGTGGGGGAACTCACATGTTGAAATATCATAGCAGCATATTCCTATTTGTCAGATTTTGGGCCATTCATTGCCAAATGAAAGTCTCTGCATTCTCATTTTGAGTTGATCACAGAAAATGCTTTATCAGTAGTGTATCACATGATGGGTTTGCAATGTCACAGTTAAAACATCTGGCTTCCACTGGATTTTCATCACAGATGGATCCTATTCATATTGCACAGCAGGCTTCTTATAAAAGCTTGGTTTGGAAAAGTGGGATTGAATGCAACAGCAAGGGACAAGTTACAAAATGGAAGGGGAGTCTATGCTGTACTTATAATGACCTTTCAAAAAGGTTTAACAGAAAGCTGTGCCAACTATGAGCTAGATATAATGGGATGTGTAGTCTGATGGGAGGCAGATAGGTGATTTTATTGGGAACATTTAGGGTACAAAATAAAAAGCATATCCATGTCCTGTCATTTCAAGCATCCTGCTAATGGAACTGTTGTCATTCATTTAGGAAAAAACCAATTGCTCGTACTGAGCTGTATTCTGTGTTAGAGGGTGTGGGGGCAGAAAAGCAGAGTCCACTGCCAAAAACATATTGTGTTTGCTCTGAATCCAAAGCTTTAGAATTTTGTTTACTTGTTTCTATGGAAAGCAGCAGATAGGAGCCCTAAAGAAGCCAGCACATGGACTGAGGGAGTTGTGGGATGAGACAATGGAGGATTTTGTTACAGCTTTCTTTTGCTCCTGGGATGAAGGAATGTGGTCAAGCCATTGAAGTTTGATCATAATGGTTTACCATATAAATATAAGTAGTATTTAGAATGCGTCAGTGTACTGCATATAACTTCTAGTGGGTGGGATATGGGAAATGGTTCATTGACTTGCAAAGCTGTCTCTGTAGTGTGGGCTACAAACACAACTACCAGGATGTATCTGCTTAACATCAGAACTATTTAGTTAGCAACTAAAAGACTGAAAAAATTGATGAAGAATAAAAGGGTGATGAGGTTCTGAATGTGGGACATACCACTTTTTGGTAATGTCAAGAGTGAACCTTTGGAAAAATGGGCAGAGAAGGAAAAGAAACTAGAGTAAAAGTAGAACAATTGCAGGACAACAATTTTATTTGTGCTGTTTTAACCACTGTTGTTTATTGATTGTCAATAGATTTTTTGTTACTGCTTTACAGTGCTGGGTTTGTTTTTTGTACAAAACTTAAAGCTAGTGTTATTGTATGCTACCCTGAGGGCCCCTGCTACCTCATTTTGTAAACATTTTAGGGGGGAAAAAACCCTAAAATATGCAGCCTGAAAATAACAAAAAAATGGGACAGGGCCCTTCTCTCCCCCTCCGCCCAAGGCCAAGTCATGTTACGAACAGGGACTCCATGTAGCAGCTGCTTAGGAGAGACTTGGCTTTGGACACGGCCCTGCTTCTCAGCCTCAGCACTACATTTATGCCAATAGAAGGAAAATGTTTGCTCAGAGACATTTACTTTTAGTCTGCACTGGGATGTGACAGCCATTACAACAGCTGCTAGACAGAGAGATGGTTATGTTTGAGCAGAGCCTTCTATTCTGCTTTGTTTTATTTTATTCCACCCAATGCAGATCAGCCTGAGAAAATATGGAGATAGGATGGGGAATCTCATTTAAGGCAATTTCAGCAAAATGTAGGTAGATATTTAATTCACTCTTGGCATCAACATCTTTAGCTGATTGCTGGAAAGAAGTCCAAATTCCCTGGAGAAAATAAGTTTTAAAATAAGCTACACTTGCAACACTTTGAAGTGAAGTTCTCCCTCAGAAGTATTTATATGTTTTTTTTTATATTGTTGTTTTTCCTGGCTTCCACAGTTCCTTGTTTGTTCCCTTTATATCTTTCCTCTCTCTCTAGAGGATGGAGTTTCATTATTTAATACCATAGCATCAGGTCTTATGAACTGCAGTAGAGAAATAATGAGAGGAAGTAAATAAAAAAATTAACAATATAATGCAGTTCTGATCATGAAATGGTTGGTCAGTCCTATTAAGCCAGATTTAATTATAAATCTGGCTCAAGTTTCGGTGTATGTATGTATAACAATTCTGGAGAGGGCAAGAAAAGCAGAAGCTCCTATTTTGGAAAAGTTCAGCTGTCTAAAATCTTAACTTTGTTTCTGATTTAAAACAAATTTTTAGATCTCATTTTTGCTTCAAACTGTCCTGGTAATTTCATGAACTCCAGAAGGGTAAGAGTTTTGAAGATCACCAGTGATGGCAAATTATGCAAAATAGTAGCCATTGCAAATTGCCCAGTTTGCAAATGAGTACCAACAACAGAATAAAACTGCTTAGGAGAAATCCTAACAATATCCAGTATCTATGCAATCACACAAGTTACAGAACTCAGCAGAAGCATACCATGTACAAGCTGTAATTATGCATAAAGAGACTTATAAATCAGCTTAGCCTAATATTTGTGACTCCATTGCATTTGTACAGAAAAGCAGGAACAGGAACAACTTTACATCTTTACAGAATACATCAGGTCAGGCAGAGAAGGCATGCTGCGGGTCCCGTCTGCCATGGAGTTACATTTGGTGGGTTCCAGGAGGTGGGCCTTCTCTGCCGCGGTGCCGCCTTGTGGAATCTTCTCCCCCCAGCAATGAGGTTAGCTCCATCCCTTTTAAGATTCCAAAAGTCCCTCAAGACCTGGCTATGCCTTCAGGCCTGGAGGTCCCAGGGGACCAGGGAGATCTTGCAGTGGCTCCGTTACTGTGGTTAATATCATCCCCTCTTGTTTTGTGTGCCTTTTTATAGTTATTTTTGAATTGTGACTGGTTTTTATGTATTTATTGTTTTTTTAATTAAGTGTTGTACACCACCCAGAGTCACTTTTATATGAGATGGGCGGCTATATAAATATGAAAAATAAATCAGTAACTAAAACAAGTAAATCATTGTGTTGCTGGAGATATAACCAGAATAACTATTCATTAAAAATTATGCTTTTGCAATGTCCTAAAATTACTGTCTTCTAGAAAGAAGTAATTACATATATTAACTTCATTTTCAGACAAAGTTTAATATTTTCAGATACACATATTCTTTTGAACTGCATACCTACCATATAGAAAATGATGGAAAATACAAATGGATTCTCTGTGCCCTTATTATTGCCAAGAAATTGGTTCTTCAACATTGGAAATACAAATTTATGATTCCAATTATCCAGTGGATTGAAGGTCTGTTGTTACTTGTGTCCTATGAACAAGTTGGCTACAGGCACAGATCACACATCGAACAATTACAATGAAATACACGTTTTTTTAAAAATTGAAACTGTTATATAAAAAAATTCATATATATGTATGTGTGTGTGTATTAAACTCTAAGTATGCATGAAAAGACCTTACATATACAATTTATCTTGTAATTCCCTTATTTTTTTCTCTTTTTAATTTTCTCTTTTTTCCTCTCTTTGTTCTATTAAATAAAGCAAAACAAACAAACCAACAAACAAAACCAAACAAACACAAAAAACACAAAAAAACCCAACAGCCTTAATCTAAATGATACTGGAAATACTTGACTTTGGTTTTATTGCTTAAGTCAACCAATAAAGTAAAGGATAACTAAAGCAAAGGACTTCGTTTTCTACTTAGTTTATCCTTGGAGACTGGTGGATCATAATGGATTTCTGAAAACTATAAAGGAATTTCTCACCATCTGAAATGGCAATTCAATAACTGATCTGTGGAAAGGGAAGATGACTCAAGCAGTTAATAATAATAACTCCTAAATGGGCTCTGCTGGAACACAACAGATGGGTTTCTTGGTTTTCTAGAAGGTTTGAGCAGTGGGTATCCAAGCAGAAGACAAGAGGAGAGAAAGGGAAGAACAAAATCAAAGCAAACAAGTAGTGAAAATGCAAGTGAACACAGGTTAGAACTCATTTTAAGGTTTACTCCATGGCAGTGAGAGCAGTACAAAATATTTATTTGCATCTCCATTATCTCAACAAAGTGTTTTCCAATAGATTTGTTTTGGTGAGTTATGGAGCTATTACAACTTGATTCCCAGAAGAGTCAAGAAATAATCTAAAACTAGCTATGGTATGCATGCAAGGCACCTTGTGCATAAATTACTTACTTATTTTGACAGACCTAGTTATAGACTGAGGTACTGCTTTTTCCATTTTGATGGATGAATTTTAGTTTATTTTGGCTGAGCTTTGAGACAAGATTGAGGCTTTAGAATTCATCTCTTTCTTCCTAGGATTTTCCCTAACTGGGAAGCTTGGGGCACTTCAAACAAGATGGTAGCACATAGCTGCCTGTCATCCACACCTCTAAAATTGTGTCATACCAGACAACTTGTGACCCATTGGGTCACTCTTTCAGAGATATTTCCTTACTTAAACAGAGAAGCAGAATGACCACAGGCAAGCAAAAAAGCAGTGGGAGCGGAAGTAGCTTCTGACTTCCTGCCGGCTTCCCCATTGACTTTGCCTGTGGGAAGCTGGCAGAGAGTGTCGGAAATCACTCCTTCTCCTTCTTGGCTGACCTGCAAAACTGCCTGCCACTTTGTTGGGGGGAGGGGGAACAAACGGAGCTGCAGACTACAAGGAAAACTGCACCCCTGCTCCCCATCCTGGCATGTCCCCAAGGGTCCCCTCCATCCAGGGAAGAAGAGGGCTCACCCATCAAGCAGTGGTGCCCCCAGCCAGCCCTACTTCACAGCAGGCAGCTGAGTTGCTCCCTCATCCTTCCCTTGCTGCCCACTGCCATTAAAAGATTTCAAATTTCAGCCTTTGTTCCAAAGCAGCCAATCGCCACTCAGCCATCAGGCCTTGCCACCAGTGGCACAGTGGCCAGAGGGAGGCAGGAAAGAGGACAGGGATACAGCTCTACCATCTTCCCTTGTGCCACACAACCTATGGGTTTCTGGGAGATATAGTCAGAAGGCATGGTGGCACTGAAGCAGCTATGACTTTGCCAAATTCCAATCCCATGGGAGTAATGGGTCCTGTATTTTGGGCACATTCTGTAAGTTAGCCCATTTGAGGTACCTTGGTTCAAAAATTGTTGCCCTATGATGCACCATTTCACCCAATTGAAGGTTACAAACAGACAGAGTTTTAGTAGTATATAGCTTTGTTGTATGGACAGAGGCATTTAGAAGGATAAAAGTGGCAAATAGTTGGAAACCACTGCTTTACTTTGAAGCACAGCCACCTGTATCATCATCATCATCATCATCATCATCATCATCATTTTAATTAAATAATAATAATTATCATTATTATTGAAGGTAGCCAAAATTATTCAGCTCCATATCTGCACTCTCTGTCCTTCATTTCCTGTTTCTGATTGTCTCTTTTGCATAACCAAAAACCTATAGGGCTGAATTTTCTGGAAATGTAGCACCCATCATTTTGTGAAGTAGCAGGAAATTAAGAGTTTTCAACTAAAAGAGGAACAGAGCTCATCTAAGTGGCTATCACTGAGACCACCATAGAAAAGAAGGTGCTTCAGAGTCCTGACCCATGTAAGATTACTGTATATTGGAAAATGTCCTCTAATAAATGTCCTCTAATAGTATTGACTCTCGAAACATGCCAGTTTCTGTAACTTCAGGTGAAAAATTGGTATGTATCTGAATTATTGGCAATAAGTACTGTACAATCATTTATACATACTGCATTTAACCCTACAAGAATTAAATTTAGAAATTGAATAAAGTGTAGGTTTAAGGCTTTTCCAAATAAACCTTGCGTATTGTAAATTGGCTGTCTGGAAACATTTCTTCTGTTCCTTCCCAGTCCACGGAAGTACTTATTTTTACTGTTGTATTCCTTGTATGCCAGTTGCATAATCTGTTTGTTCTATGATAGATGTTGTTATCACCAAAGCTTTTTTGTTATTTTCTTGTTGGTATTCTGCCCTGCTTCCGAGACATTAGCAGTGGCATAGATTTTATCCTCTCAAGCACCTCTAAAAAATAGGGGAGTGTATGTAAGGGAAAAATCTCCCCAAAATCTGACTGAACCCAGTCCCTCTAATTAAAGTTCAGCTAATAGGCTGAACTGGCTCAGAAACTAATCTTCTGTAACAACTTCTTTGCAATGAATACCCTGGATATTTACTGTAAAAAAGACAGCCTTATTTTGATTCAGGAGTAATGAATGGTATGTCATGTAGGCTCAGAGATTGTGAGACAAAGGGACAACGAATTTAAGTTTGTTTGGTTTTTTTTTTAATCTTCTCCTTACTTCCACACTATAAAAAAAATTAGGGGTTGCAGCAGAGTGGAAGAAAAAAAAATCCAACATTTTCACAAGGCTGGAGATAGGAAGGCTAGTATGTTAAGCAATCGCCAAAATTTTGCAGAGAAAATACTATTTATTTATCTTTGATTAGATTTTTATCCCACCTTTGGTCAACTCAGGGCAGTGTACATGCCTAATGCTTCTGCCTCCTATTTTCCCCCAAGAACAATCCCGTAAGTCTCCATGGCTGAGGGTGGATTAGAATTCACAGTCCCCTGGTTTTAGCCCAGCACCTTAGCCACTCCACCAAACCGGCTGTTTAGGCATAATGGAAGAGCTGCAGCTGGCAACTTCCTGCCAGCTTCCAACAAGAAAAGTCAATGGGGAGGCAGGCAGGAAGTTGAAAGTCCTGATTACAAGCCTTTCCTTAGGCAGCTTCCAAGCAGGCCAGCGGGCAGGTGAGTGGACGGTGGAGGGTGGATGCTGCGGCCCAGCTTGAGTGTGGCCAGGAGGGGGGTGCTACAGAGTGGGGGTGGGCACACAGGTGGGTGCTGCACCCCAGTATGAGCATGGGTGAACATGTGGGCATATACTATGGAGTGCAGGTGGGCGGGTGCTGGGAGAAAAGATGATGGGAATGGGAGCGACTTGCAACCTTCCCTGTTGTCTTCCCTATTGACTTTGCTTGTGGGAAGCTGCAGGGAAGGTTGCAAACAGTGATCACATGACTGTGGGAGGCTGCAACTGTCATAAGTGTGAGCCAGTTGCCAAGCACCCAAATTGTTATCATGTGACTGTGGGGGTGCTGCGATGGCTGCATTTTCAAGGACTGGTTGTAAGTAACACTTGATCAATGCTGTCATAACTTCAAACAGTTGCTAAACGAGTGGTCATTAACTGAGGACTAACTGTCTTTAGTTATGAGAGGACTAGTTTTCATTGTACAATCATCTCTCCAATGCTCTACAGCTATCCCAGCTTCTCACGTTTCCATTAAATCACAAATAATCACAAAAAAGCATTTATGGAGTAGAAATTCTAGTCTGTCTTTAAGATTGCCTTTAAGCTTCTTGTTATTTATTTTGCTTTTCTCTTAGGTGAACTTTTAAAAAAAAAAAAGTAAATTAATTATGCTAAACTAGTTGACTAAAAAGTAAAAATGTATGCAGCAACATTAAAAGATCACAACTGTAAAATTAGCAAGCTTAGCAATAAAAAAAGTTGGGGGGAGGAAAACAAGCAAAACAAACAAACAAACCTGAAAACTTTGATGGTATTCTTCAAAGTTTTCTTTTTCTCCCTTTGCAAATGTTGATGAGCCACAAACACCAACAATCCATCACTGCAAATCAACTATGGATTTCTTCTGACAGAGTTATATAATAATTGCTTTAGCCAGTTCCCATGCCCCCCAAATCTATAGTTCTTGATAATTTAATAGATTGTAAATACTGGGGATATTGCCAAGAGGAACATAATGCATCCTTATCATACAGTGATTGATCCTGAGTCCTATCAAAAATCTTGTTGGTGTTAGCTCAAAACACAATAATATTCCAACTCCTGATTTACATCTCCAAAAGCAGAGATCATAACCAACTCTTATTGAACATTCTCCAAGGCATCCAATATACACAAAAGCATTTTATGTTGTTGTATTGACTTCATTTTAAGAGAATCTGGAATTAAAATATTTAATGATACTCTTCATTGGTTTAACAGGACAGAATGTTCAAGCTTGATATTTCAAAAGTCATTTATATAACTAATATCAATTTCATCAACTACTTTCAACTTCCTATAAAGAAGGGGTACTAGCTTCTATCCACTAACCTCTAACCACTGTGAAACTTCAAAAGCATCCATTGCAACTGAATAAGCCAAAACACATTTAAATTGCATATACTACCAAGAAGCACTCTACATACATCAAACTTTTTTTTAATTCTGTAAAAGTTTTAAATAAAAGCTTCAGTTTTAGATCCTATTTTTAAACTGGGATGATACCATAATGTGACCTTTTCATGGGTAGATAGGTCAAAGTTATATCTGCAAATCAGTTTATGCCTTGCAGCCTTAAATACAAGTGTCCTCACAGAATCATGGATCTCATATATTTGCATTATTTCAGTGGGGTCATAACTCTCTTTTTTTATTATGAATTTTATTAAGTTTAAAAAGAAAGATAAAAGCTATGAAAAAAACAAAAAACTACAAAAAAGAGAAGAAAAACTAAAAAGCTGTAAAAACACAAAAGAAAAAATGTTTACATTACAAAAAGATGTGACTTGACTTTTAAGAGCAAGGATATACAAAACTTTTCCATAATCAATTTCTTACTCTATATTAAAGCAAAATCACATTATTTCTATAAATCATTCTCCTTTAGCACATTATAAAAATCACTAAGTACAGTTACCCCCCTTACATTAAAATAAAGAAAAAAAATCATATAAACCTCCTAAACAACTCTCCCCCCAAAAATAACACTTATTTAATTATTCATTTCCTACATTTCTGTAGGAAATGAATAATTTCCTATACATTTTTCTATACATTTCTGTCTACTATAATGAAAGTCAAACTGAAAAGCACATAAATTGTCTGCCATTATACTAAATAATGCAACAGTTTTAATAATCTTAATTTTAATAAACCCAAAAAAGAAAAGCAATTCACAATGACCTTAAATCAAATTCTTAAAAGCATCCAAATAAACATTTTTATACGCTAATAATCTTAATCCATATCCTTAAAAAGAAATAACATCAGTCAAACCCTAAAAGTAATCCAGATAAACATTCTTTAGCCCTTACCCCCCTTCAAAATAAACCAAAGCATTTACATATGGGGGATATGTAAATGCTCTGGTTTATTTTGAAGTGATATAATTTATTTGGTTCCCTTAAAGGATTTGATTGCTGTTATCTGCTTTTAAAGATTTGGATTTATTGCTTCAAAATGTCTTTTGGGTGGGTTTATTAAAATAAAGAGTATTAAAACTGTTGTATTAGGGTTAAAGGATGTTTGTCTGGTTTGCTTTAAGTATTTGATTGATATTATTTGCTTTTAAAGATTTGGATTTACTGTTTTGAATTGTCTATATCTTTTAGGTTTATTAAGATTAAGATCAGTAAAACTGTTATATTATCAAGTATAATAGCAGACAACCTATGTGCTTTTTAATTTGATTCTTATTATAGTATACAGAAATGTATAGAATAGTGGTAGGAAGGGAATAATTAAATAGGTGTTAGCTTTTGGAGGGGAGAAAGATGATTAGGAGGTTTATATGAATTTTTTTCTTTATTTTAATATAAGGGGGTGGAGTAACTGTACTGAATGATTTTTACTATGTGCTAAAGTGGAATGATTTATAGAAATAATCTGGTGTTTTAGTTTAATATAGAATAAGAAATTGATTATGGAAATCTTTGTATATCCTTGCTCTTAAAAGTTGGAAGCCACGTCCTTTGTAAATCTGAAAAAAAATTTCTCTTATGTTTTCATACCTTTTTAGTTCTTTTTCTTTCTTTGTAGTTTCTTTGTAGTTTTTATTCTTCTCTTGAAACTTAATAAAATTTATTTTAAAAAGTTCCAAAGTATGTTTACAGAAAGTGAATGTGAGATAAACAGACAGTTCCCAAGGGAAAATAGAAACAGAAAGCTGAAGGTTTAAATCAGCCGATTCAACATGTAGGAAAATGCTCATTATCTTCAAAAACTAATACCAAAATATTAACCAGAAGACAATTATTTACTCTCAATCCTCCTTTATATTTGGAAGGGAAACAAATTCCAAAACTTAAAAAAGAATTTTTTAAAAAAGTAATCCCAAAAATAACAATAAGCACCAAGAGAGCCTGCTTCTCCTTGCTGTAGAAAGCCTCTCTTAGGATACACATACTTTAAAAATATATATAAATTTGGTGATTTAGAAATGAGGTGGCCAGTCTTAGTGTCCATTTAAGGCTACAGTGCGGCTTGAAAAGTGGTGATGTCCCAGCCTCCCAGCTAGTTCTTACCAGTTGAATATGAAATGCTGTTTGCAATCTTCTGGCTACAAGCAGCCATCCAGAGGGCAGGTGGGGTGAATCCTGGTGCTTTCCTTCATCCAGAGAATGTTTCTGGGCTTCAGGAAAACCTGCCTGAGCCCGAAAAAAATTGCTGCTTTGTCAGTTCCACTTGTGGAACCCACGGGCACAGCTGCTCAGTCTGTCATGTCCCCACCAGAAGTCCAGTGGGGTCATAACTCTCAAGTTGAGCCCAAAGGGAAGATGCATGTTGAAGTTTTTTATTCTAGGCTGTTACCAAACCGGGGATAAGTGCCCATTTATAACCTGAAAGAATCTTTCTCAACAGATAATTGTAATTTATGCTGTGATAATCTCACACGATGTCCTTGCCAAAGTGATTTATTCAGCATTAAATTCATTTAAAATAGTGTGATGGAATAAAAATGGGAAGGCCTTTCAAAATATAAACCAACCTTGGATTCATATACAACTTAATCATTTTTTAGGAATTCTAGACCCTCTGTATGGACATCTAGGAGGAAAAGCAAGGGAAAGTGATGAAATAGGCATCACAGTTTCATGATTCAAACCCTACAAGTTACATACCTGCTTCAGAAGTTAGGATGCAAATAAGAAATTTGTGTCATGATTCCACTGTGTGTGGGTCAACATTTTGACATAATTTCAGTTTGCAATGAACACCTTGACTCTGTCTTTCAACTGCTTCAAAACAAGGAAAAAGTTAAAAGTTAAAAAGGCTACTTGAAAATTCTTATGCCACAACAGCCAAAGAAGTCAGAACATTACTGAAAACCTAATACATATATTTTTCTAGATTATTACTATATCCTATCTGCATCAGAGAGCCAGTTTGGGGTAGTGGTTAAGGCACCAGGCTAGAAACCAGGAGACTGTGAGTTCTAGTCCCACCTTAGGCACAAGCCAGCTGGGTGACCTTGGGCCAGTCACTCTCTCTCAGCCCTAGGAAGGAGGCAATGGTGAACCAATTCTGAAAAATCTTGCCAAAAAATGCAGGGACTTCTCCAGGCAATTTCTGAGAATTGGATATGATTGAACATATTAAAAAAAAATCTGCATCAAGCCCAGTTTATGACATTTTATAGAATAATGGGGTAAGATACTACCTCATGCATTAATGTAATAAGTTTAGGAACTGAAATTTTTGGTTCATCTCTAAACCATAAAATATCAGTATACAAAGAACCTTCATTGATATTTTCAGAATTTTCAGAATTTCTAATTATGCAGGCAACAGATTCTAAAACCAAACTAGAAAAGAGAAAGAAAATATGTTTTTAAGTATTTGTGATTTTCTTCTGATGATTTGGTTTAAGAAAACTTCTGTTATCTTGTAAACCATTCTGGGAGGGAGAACAGTATAAAAATAAAACAAACATCAGACAAATGAAATAATATAAACAGAAATCTGAAAACAAGTGGGTTTTTGAGATGGGTGGTGGAAAAATATAATAAATAAATAAATAAAAAACTACAGTAATAAAAAGTCATAATTATCATAATAATCATGATTATAAATAATAGATGATTAGCCACAATCACCTTGTGCTCTTTTTAAGGCCTGTTGAAACAATATGGCTTTAAGGGTTGTGCTAAACAGGAGTACGCTAGCATCCTGTTATAGGTCTGGGGGCATCATCTGTTATAAAGCGGGGGCTATTCTTATGAAAATCTGTCTTCTGGACCAAGCCACATTAATGTCACCTAGAGATAGGAATTTTAGGTGTTCAGACTGTATGGGAAGAATCATGCCTGGCAAATTGGTCCCTGATATAACCTGATGCCTTGCCATACAGTGTTTTATAATTGATAACCAGCACTTTGAATTGGGCCTGGAAGCCTACAGGGAGCCAGCATAGTAACCTCATGATGGACATTATTCTGCTGTACTGGGGATCCCCAACTAGCAATCTAGCCACCACGTTTTGCACCTGTTGCAGTTTCCAAGTGATCTTCAAAGGCAGACCAGGCATTGCAATAACCTGGTCATGCAGTGGAGATGAAGTTGCATAGCTGATGTCCATTTAAACCATCATGATACTTAACATTACTGTACTAGCTAAGAGAGTGAATAACAAAATGTAAATGCAATAGTTGATCTTAAGAGAAAAAAAGAGAGAAAGGATCAAAGTTATATTTGCAGCTGGTCATTCTGGGTAGCAGCAAAACATAATAACTCTGGGAGACAATGTATTAGTTCAGAATATGATATAGCAATATTGCTGCAGATTCCCTTTATGTAACCAGAATAAATCTTCCACAAAGCAATGTGTGAAAAGAAATGAATCCTGTAATATTGGAGTATATGCCACGATTGCAACTGATGCAGCATAAAAGTTGGAGTAATCGATTAATTAATAGCTCCAAAAGCATAGCAGGGCTGCTACTGCCTGTTAATTTGTTCATTTAGATGAGTGCAGTTGGACCTGCTTTTCCTTAGATTGTGAAAACCTAAAATGTGAATTTTGGAGGAAAAACTTGCATTAAATGCAGCATTCATTTAATCATGAACAGTTTTCTTTTTTTTCCCCCTCCTTTTGTTGCAAGGCTAGTGTCACCAAACTTCTTATTTTGGAATACTTCCAATGTTATAAGTAATTTTTTAGAGTAAAATTGTTATGATTGTATTGTGCAGTCCAACATTCCAGACTTGCTTCCTCTTACACAACAATTGGAAATGACAGACAAGGTAATAGAAGGGATCCTCTTCAGTCACAGGATACAGGGATCCTCAATGAGGGAGGACCAGTTTCAGTGATGCACAGAGGAAGTGATCAATAGGAACTTCAGGAGGCAATAGAATCAAATCAGCCAAGTAGTCAGTGTCAGAGGCAGATGGACTGGAGACTCACAGACTTCATTCTGGTTCATCCCAGCTTTTAAATATAAATACTTTTTTGGTATTTATATTTAATAGGGGCCTAATTATCCATCATCTTCATCTCAAGAAAGTATGATGGTTCTCCATAAGTGCCTTCCCTAGCACTCTTCACAGTTCACTGATACTGCCAGTGCAAAGCCTTGTGATGTTTGCCTTAGAGATCTCTTTGCTTACACAGCACAGTACCAGCTTCCAGTTGCCAGAATAGAATCTGCTCATCAAGTTTGGACATCAGGGAAGACCTGCTGAGGGAGCCCCTCATTCTGACTTCCATGGGGTGTGGACAAGGCAGCAGAGCTTCTCAGTAGTAGCCGCCACTTTATTTAATTAATTCCCTTCCCCTGGTGGTATGAGCAGCTTTTACCCTCCTAGCTTTCCAGGTGGATTAAAACAGTCTTATTCTATTGTTCCTTTGGCCCAAACTGAAGGAGGACATCACAGTGGCTTTAAAAGAAACTTATCATGTTTGTGACATTTGTTTTTATTTATTTATTTCTCTTGCTGTTTGCATTCCGCCCCCCTCCCCCAGATCCTTGGGGTTGGGGCTGTTCAGAAATAAAAACCTCAGCTCGTTAGCTGGAAACTGCAGCAAACAACCTCAAAAAGGAAACTCAGTCACGAAATGGCATTTCCTTCCAAAACTTATTCAAGGCTCCCAACCATAATAAGAAAAGCAATCCCATAATGAAAAGTGGAGGATGGTGCTGGCACTGTTTTTATACTGCTGATTTTGATTGCAGAGTGGAAAAGATACTTTGAAGGCATCTGCAGTTACTGTATGTTTCAGGCACAGAGAATTGTTTCTGTACAACCACCCTATAATTTCACAGCAATCTGCTGTTGCCCATCCATAATACCTTATTATTATTCTGTTAGGACCATTTCTGCTAACAAATATTAAAACTACATCTGCCATATGGTGTCCCAGCATGATATACATAAAAAATCAAAATTATACTGATGTCTGTGTGCATATTCTGCCCCCGGAGGTGAGGCAGGCCCCTTCGCCCCTAACCCTAACCCTTCCAGAAGAATTTGAAGACCTGGCTCTGCTGCCTCGCCTGGGATGGGAAGGGCAATAGTTCTTCCGGGGGGTGGCTGGCGCTGTAGAGCCCTCCCCACTGAACTAGATTTCATCACTACTTGGATTTAATACTTATTTTATTTATATTTATATTTGGCTGTTTGTACTGTATTTTATGTTTTATGGTTTTGACTGTTAATTTTATTGTAAACCGCCCAGAGTCCCCCTTTTGGGGGAGATGGGCGGAGATAAAAATTGGAAAAATAAATAAATGAATAAATAAATATGTATGGGTAAGAACATGTGTGAATCTTGGGTGTAATACAAACTGTGTTTCACATGAGCAAAACTTTGCTATTTACTGTATGCAACATGCTAGGAAGTTATAATATATCTGTTCATGGTCTCATGAGATTACTTTTTCTAGTTGCATGCCTTGAAGGCTAAACTTCTTAAACATGTTAAATTTTTTAAACCTTTCTCAGTGATAAACAATGTACCAGTGTAATTGTATTTCTGTGTCAATTTTGGGTTGGAGGGGGGATTGTAGAGGGAAGGATGAAATAGCTCCCATCAGTAGCTTTTTAGTGGTCATTTTCTCCACTTCCTACCAAGCCCAATGAAATTACTTGTAGAAATAGCATCCATTATTAACAGATAAATGTTTTATTAAAGATATCAAGATCATGAAGATTTGTAACTTTAATAAACCATTTTCTTATTTTAAGTCTATAACATCGTATGTTGAACAACTGGGGATATTTCTTAAAGGTTTGTAGTCAGGCATAGCTTCAGAAAATTGATAATTTTGCTTGTCTAGGGAAAAAACTTAGCTGAGTTTAAGAGCACATTGATGAAGTGTTTTTTCAAAGTTCTAAGTTCAGAGAAAGGCTTTGCCTACATAGTTATTCTTATACATTAGCAGATATGATTAAATAATGGAAAGCTTCAAAGGATGGTGTGCATATAATTTCCTTATAGAAATAATTTGCAGCATGCCCAACATCATTGTGAGTTGTGATCTATTTGTGAAACTGGAATTCACAAAAATTATTAAACAAGCTTCCAATATCCAATAGGATATTCCAATATCTTATACCAGCAGTTTGAAATTAGGGGAAGGGAATTAGGTTGCAATAGATCTTTCTATGACTCATTGGGAGCCACAGTCCAAAAAGTAGGTAGTGCAGGAGCGAAAACTTAAATTTGATTTATTAGTATTTAAATTTGAAAATGTACAGTTTCCTTTGAGTCAAGCTCAGAATGTACTTGCTATTATCTTCTTCCAGGAGACAGATGAAAGCTTGCACCTTTAGAATTTTGTGGGGATTTCCCATCAAGAACTAACCAGGTTTATTCTTGGTTAAAGTTATGAGATCAGTCAAGTCAACTAAGCACTGCTACATAGCTGAGCTAATTTAAATATACTTTATTTAAAATGTAATAACATAAAGTTCATTCTTATTGCTGGATACATCATCCCTATCCACAAAAAACATTTCCTTTATGGTGCAGAATAGATGAGGGATCAGTGTCTAATTTTCTATCTCTGTTTTGCTGTGTAAATAAAAGAGCTAAAGCTGGAATAACCAAAGGCTATAGTTTTGGGGAATATCCATGTTAATTACCCACAGTATTGTTTCCAGAGGCTCTGGAAAGTTCTGTGCTTTTTGATATAGATAGCTATAGAGCTATACATAGATATATCAACCACCTACATTCATTCCTCTTCACTTTTATCTCTTGCCTGTGATTCTTGTCCCCCCCCCCTCTCTGTGTCCCTTCCTTTAGCTGCTTTTTTAACCTGTTTTTCCAGTTAACTATTTTTAATGTTTGATGTTTAATACATAAACTTCAGCCTTTTTTTTTTTTGCTAATTGAACTGAATATTGTGTGTGCTTGCTCTGATTTGGATATTGGAATTGACTAGCAGTGTGCTGAGTGCAAACTAATCTGGAAATTACCCACTATAATTTTCTAACACATGATTACTTCCCACAAATTTAATTATTTTTTTATTTTGTCATGTTAAAAATTGCAGTTCACTCCTAACTTTTTGCTATGCTATGGAAACTACACCCATGTGTCTTAAGGTCAATTTACTGGCCACAGATTTTGTATTTCTGTCCTGTAACCAGACTTTTACACAGCTACACTTTTCCAGCATGTAGATGTTTTAGAAAGGGAGGGAGGGAGGTTTAGGCAATTTCTTGGAAGCTATTAGCTATCATTGCTTAGTACAACATCCATGTTTATGGTAGGTATATCCTGTTTCTTTTTACATTATTTATACTCCTCTGAAATAATATTTGGATTAAAACCTCCATCAGAAATTGCAAAGAGACAGTACTTCTCCAAGGTTTCTGAAGGTGCCATTTCCTGAGTTAAGGGACTTGAAGGACATCTTTTCTTCATGATCTTACTGAATGGGTAGAAACAATTGCAAGAAGGTAGTTCCAAACATACAGGGCTTGACATCAACACCTTGAATTGCCCCCAGAAGCAAACTGATAACCATGCAGCTTTTGACTTAGAGATGTTATGTATATGAATCCATAGCTACCTGAGTTCCTGCATTCTGAACTAGCCATATCTTCTTAATGGTCTTCAAGGGCAGCCACAATAGTCCAAACTAGAAGTGAGCAAGGAGTTGCACAGAGGCTTTCATTGCCACAGCTTTTACCTGCTCCTAGAGCAGGAGCTTTGAATCAAGAAGGATCACTTTAACCCTTTTATTTCAGAAAATGATGGAGAAATGATGAAATGCTGAAACCCTGGACTAAAAAATAAACCCCTCTCTCAATTAGCTTGGGAAAGCTAGCTAGCTAGCTAGCTTTCTGAAGGATTTCAATCCAGCAATCTCTTGTATATTAGACAACACCCTGCTATTTTAATACTAATGATAAAGGCAGGTTTTTTTAGAAGCCCTTTGATTAAAGCAACTATTGCCTAACTTGAGAGGGCATTGCTTCCTCTGCAAAGTAGCTAATGAATTGCTGATTTTAGCTTATAAGCAAGGAAAGCTCTCCAGCAGAAATGGGCAGGAGCACTCAAGGCACTATAACAGGAAAACAACAGCAGAAAAGCATACCTGAAATCAAATCTGCATTGGGAGAGAGTTGAGTAAAAGATGACATTGTCTGCTTCTGCTCTGACCCTGTTGCTGTCCTGTTCTAGTGACAGGGCAGCTAGGCTAGATGAATGAGCTCAATGACCAGAAAAATGAAAGCATGCACCTCTGCACTTACTTTAAAAAAAAAAAACAGTTCAGGGAAAAGTAGCTAGCTCAGGAAATTTTTTAAAAAATCTCCCAGACTTCAAAACAATAGCCTTCTACTTATGGTATCACACAAGTGTTATACCTATATGTATACTATTGTACTATTTCAGGGAGGGTAAAACTACTTTAAATCCACAGCACAAAATGCACCCAGAGGCCACGTTTGTAATGGGAGTGAGTGAATACAGAGTTATGTTGTCTACTCCTGCCATCCAAAAATGGCAATAGGGCAACTGGGGAATGCAGCTAAGCCCAGAGTTATTATATGGAATTTCCCTAATTTACACTGCTGGCTTTGAAAATTATCTTGGGCAAATGATATTTAAACCTTGAATTTTGGACTATAACATATTCAGTTCCTCAGTTGTAATTTTAATTATGGAGCTTTGGTCTCTCTGTCTCTTTGGAAGAGCTTATTTACCAAAGTTTTTCGCATAGAACCATTTAGTTGCATAGAAAAGGAAAATGTCTGGCAAAGCCATAATGAAATATATCTTTGCTATCTGGAAATAGCACAGCTTTTCTTCTCTTCTCTGTTAATAAGATCTAAATTTTATTAGTGTGGTCGGCTTCCAGCCAAATTGGTAACTGCATTACTCCTGAATAGAACTCAGCAGATAAAAAAATGCCTCTTAGGAGATGAGGCATTCAAATATCTATAGGCTTTTGAACATTCATTCTATAAATGCTTTAGCAGTTTGGGATCCTTAAGAAGCAGGGAGTCTGTTCCTCTAACTCTATTGGCTGCCCAGCAACCTTTGTTTATTTTAGAAGTGGGTATGCCACCATCCTTCATATGTTTAATAGCGATTAATCATCCTCACCTGAACTATCCAGGACTATAGGGTATATCTAGAAAAGTATCTGTCCTTTTTCAAGAACTTTCCCTTAATCATTTTAAGAATTAGGTAAACTCCAGTTTCCAATTCTTCTTTGCCCCAGCCACTTGAAGACAAACCAAGTTTATAATAATGGGAATTTCATCTAAGAAGAATATCTTCCAAACAGGACATTCAAATTGACTAATTAACCTGACCTGATCAGATATTTTGTAAGTGATTCCTATTGTATCTGTTTAGCATAGGGTTAAGCAATAGGGAGTGATTCTAAGATGTATATTTATGTATCTATATCTGGACATTCTCTTTGTTTTCAGCAATAGTCTAGCAAGGTAGAAGGGGTACTGGTTACAGTTCCTTTCAGTGAAATGGATAATCAACAGGCAATACTAGGCACATGTCCTTCTCCAAAGGAAATAGCTTATTACAACATCCACCAAATCTTCAGTCAGTTACAGCACTCAGTTCTGTGGGATACTTTGCCACATTTTTTTTTCCATCCTAGCATTTTTCCTGCATGTGCAGGGTCTGCTTTTTTCAGGTCAACCAAATATTGATACTTTGCTACATATGCCCTCATAATTATCATGCTATCAAAATTCAAATATTTAGAGAAAATTTGACTTGATCTCTACATAGTGCATATTCTGTCTATTCTGGACTTCTGCTATTGATCTTGTCTCTTTTCTTTTATTTGCTTTACTTAATTGTTGCTCTGGGTAACTTGTATCTATTCACTTTAAAACACTTTAAAGATATTCTAAGTGGACATCTTCCCCTTTTACTTCAGACATTGCCTTTTCCATTCAGTACCTCTCATATAACAATGGGCTGTCCTTTAGATTGATGAGGATTAAAAATAACCTTTTCTTTTTCTGGGACATAGTATTTTTATGTATGCACCTATATCAGCCATTTTGAGAGATAGCTAAGGAGGAGGAGGGAATCTGTTGCCCCTGTGAGAATCTGCATTACTTGAGCTATGCAAAACCAGAGGCAAAAGCAGCAGGGAAAGAGAAAATGATGGATGGGGATAAATGAGTAGGTTGGAGTCAGCATATTCAGAATCCTGAGCAGAAGAACTGCGAAAACTGCTTCAGATAATTTCTCCAATCATTGCATGAGAGCAATAATAAAGATTGTATATTTACCATACCATGGAGCTTCACTTGAAATGTATATGACATGTGCCTCTTGAATAATAAAGTATTCACCATCTTGGCAGCTCATAAAGTACAGCCAAAAAAAAAAAAATCAGTGGGTTGTGAGATTCAAATGGACCGTGATTGGCCAAATCTATCCAACTCTCTGTCTCTGCTGATTTATCAATACATGCATTCAGTGAACAGAAATTGGGGCTCTTAAAAATCATTCTGAAAATTTCAGGGGAAAAGAATAGGCTCAGGAGAGCATCATTAGAATAAGCAGAGAACAGCTGATAAGTAAGAAAACACTAGCTTGACCTATCCTGCATCTATCTCAGGGAAAGACTCTGGAAATCCTCTAAATTGACAGGATTGAAGGAAAATGCAAGGAGAAAGCCAGAGGTATTCAATTCAAAGCCAAACATAAACCAGTTTCTTGAAAGTTGTTAAAAAGTTAATGTGTCACTTACACAGTGCTGGGCATTAGATGACTTTGGGCCAGCCAATCTCTCTTAGCCCAACCTATCTTATTGTGGTGGGGAAAAATGAGAGAAGAAAGCATCATGTGTGCCAACTTAAGTCCTGATAGAAAGGCAGGATATAAAGCTAATAAATATTCCTCTTATTTTAGGAATTATCCTCAGATGTACGTTCATTTTATTGTAAAAGTTGTAAAGCTGAGTTTTTCAAGCTGAGTCGGTAACACCATGGGTTATATCTGCACTGAATCCTTATACTGCTCATATCCTGTGTCCATGCCAGCTTGGCTGTAAACTGGCTTAAGAAAGTCCCATCCAGATGGGAAAATCTCAGCAACAGTTGGTAAAAGATTCCATCTGAACTACAGGCTAGTAAACTTGTGGCATACCTACCCATATCCACATACAAAATAAATATGGAAAGTCAGATTAAATTTGCTTATACAAAGTTAAAGTATTAAAACATGTACATGTGTGTGTGTCAAGAGTCACACCAACTTGATGGCATATAATCAATTTTAAAAGTCTCTCTCTCTCTCTCTCTCTCTCTATATATATATATATATATATAGAGAGAGAGAGAGAGAGTAGTGGGTATAGAGGATGGCCTTGAAAGACTGAGGGAAGATCCACTACCAAGGCAATGATCAGAAAAATAAGGCTTGAGCCCAGGCCAAGAAAGTTGTTTGTGAAAATGCCTCAGACAGCCCTCCCCCACTTAATTCACATGACGATAAAAGAGGGAGAAAGGAAATCACAGTGAGATTTGTAAGATTGATATTAGCCCTGTAAGGTAGACCAGACTAAGAAACAGACACTGTGTAAACCTAAAGCTATTTTTATTAGAACAGTTATAGTAACAGAATCTTGCAAGTCTGAATGGGGAGAGGCCCATCTGAGATGTTTTCACAAACCACTTTCTTGTGACTGGATCTTCTCTCTGTGAATGGAACTTCCCTCTGACCTTCAAAGCCATCCTCTATACTTACTACATATGCGGATACAACCAGCTTCAAAATTTTTTTGAAAAACTTTTTTTGTCACCCTGTTAGTCGCTAGTGTCAATTATATTTAATAGCAGTTCTACAATAGTACTGTAGTTATAACAGTTGCCAGACTTACAGAATGTTGCTAATTTGAAACTTGGCAAAAACGTTTTCATTTTAATTACACTTTTTCTTTCCACTATTTTTTATTAAGCCCAACCATGCAGTTTCATCCAACCTTTTAAATCTATGTGCTTTCTAAGAGTCACACCAACTTGATGGCATATAATCAATTTTAAAAAGTCAATTTACTCAAATGACTGGGGCTGTGTGTGTGAAAACCTGTTACTCTCAAATGACTGATTTAACTAGCTGATAGCCCGTACTCACGACAGAGCAACCTTGCAGTGCAGATTGCCTCATTTTTATCAGTAGTCCATTCTCTTCACCATTGTCTGCACCTATAACCCTGTACAATGGTCCCAAACTGTACTCTTGGAGACTTCCCTGGCTTGTTGATATCATATGTAAGAATCCATTGTTTAGTTTTCTCATTTTGGTTCACAGGCAGCCACCTCCTTCACTCAACTTACCTGACCAGAGAGAAAAGAGGTTGGCCTATAGGTCAATTGTGGGTGCATACAAGTATATATATTGAAGTTAAGATCTCTCTCAAGTCAAGCTCAACTCAAGTTCCACAGGGCAAGGGCTATGGAAAAGGCACACTTCCTAGATCCCACTCAATTGTGCAATTGGTGCACAAGGTGAATCTGTGCAAAGGCCCCGCTAGCCACGGCTGCTCCAGGTCCAAGAGGATCCCCAAATTGCACACCAGCTCTGTCCAGGAAAATGATATGGTTCAATCAAGAGGTTATAAAACATAGATTCATATCATTTCCTTTGAACTTGGGTCCTGAACTGGAGGAGCTGTCCCGATGCATATGAGGTATGTGTTTTCAGTCTTTGACTATCTGTAACAGGGGAATATGGGTATTTTGCTCTGTATAGCATAACACCTTAATATATGTTTTATTGTTCATCAGCATACAGTTAATAAAAGTGTTGTGATTTGTACAGTATATGTGTCTATGTATCTGCTTGGGTATACTAATAACAAGAAGCATGCATAGTCCTCATTCTGAACCTGGTTCTCTAGATAGACTACAGCTGAGGGATAATTAAAGGAGTAGACTGCTTATTTCCTACATAAGGAAAATGTATTTCCTACAGGAACACATAATTGCCAAAATCATATGTTTTCAATTAAAAAAAAAAAGAATAAAAGCCCTTCATTGGGTACATCTTGGGTATTATGATATAGCATTACTATTAAAATCCTAAGGAGCTCACAAGCAAATATTTCAAGATAACCATAGAACATACTTCAGTGCAGGAAAGTCTTCAAACTGTCCACAGCAGCCTTGTGAGAAAGAGGAATGTCTTATTGCTGGGAGTCTCCTTTTAAGCTCCCAATAAATCACCAAAGCTCTCAACACATTGTGAGCATAAAACAACTTAAACATCTTCAAGCAATTAAAATTAAAGGTCTGGTTGATTTATGTGAAACCACAGAAAAAGTGGAAATACTTGCCTTCCAAAACAAAAACAATGCTACAGACAAGGAGGTGCACAAGCAAGCTTTAAAATGGAGCTCAGGTCTCAGGGAGTGAGGATTCTGTTACAACCCTGGGTGTTACACAACAAATTGAATAAGGTCTTAAACAGAGTATTTGCTCTGGAGCATTGATGAGTGTGGTTTTGCTTTTTCACAACCATCTTATCTATAGCATAATTAACTATTAAATATTAAGATATTAATCACATAAACTTTTGCCCCATTGGTAGCTTTGCCTATTGGTTCCTCAGCCAAGCACATACACCAAAGGTCTGAACCTGCAGTGCCTCTTGTACTGAGCAGGAGAACTAGCGCAACAGTGCTTCAACAGTAGGATAAAACTGACCTATCATTATGTTTAAGGGGGATTCATAGGTGTTCGGTCATAATCCCAGAGATTGGATGGAGGCTGGGAGGTATTATTGTTCTGCATTGGATGATCCTAAGCATTATTTTGCTAGCATGTGAAAATAAGGATATTGTATGACAGTTTGCACATTCTCCTTTCTTTGGTATCAGATTGTACATCAAGTCCTGTAGCTTTTCAACTTGATAATGTGGAGTGTTGAGCTAACTTTATCTTCTAGTACTAGAGGTTCTTTTAAAGAAGAACATCTAAGGCAGGGTTTCCCAAACTGAGATGTACCTCTGTTGGGGAGGTGCAAACAGAGTCCAGGGGAGGTGTGAAGAATTTTTAAATTACATTGTTACAATAAATCCACCTTTTCTAAAGTTTCATTGTATTGTTTTCATTGTTCATTTGTGTTCATTTTAGTGTTTGGATTTTTAGGGGAGGTGTGTACACTAAGATGACAGTAAAGGGAGGTGGAATGGCAAAAAATTTAGGAACGCTGTTCTAAGGTATCTTGGATCTTGACATCTCTACTGTACAGAATACTCCTACCCCTTGTTTGACCTTTGAATTGGTTACTGTCGGTCCATTGCTGTCCTTTAGCATACCAGTTTTAGGTTGGAATCTTCTTCTGAATTCAGAGATATTTGGAAGATTTTCCTTGGTTTTCCATGTCTATTTATATCTTTGGTGTATTTATAGATGTTGTTGTAATACTTCTTCTTGTGTTTTCTAACAGCTCTCCAAAATTCTTTGTTAAGTTTCTTCCGGGGTCTTTGTTTTTCTTGGCTTTGGCTTCTCTTTTCTATTTGGCAACTTTGTTCTGACATCGTATTTGGCAACATTTGTTCTGACATCCAATTTGCTTTCTTCTGTTTCTTGATCTTTGGCAATCTCTTTTCACATTCATCCTTAACAACTTATCTGAATTCATTCCACAGTTCCTCTGGTTCTGTATTAATGAGGTTCAAGATTTCAAAGCAGTTGCTGGTGTTATCCTTGAAAATGCTCAAGAGCATCTAATGGAAACTACTTGGCTTTGTTCTTCCACTTAAACTTGACTTAGAACTTGCACATGAGCAGATTGTTGTGTGTTCCACAGTCGTCCCCGACCACAACTCTGCTATCATAACTGCGTTCTCCCACTTCCTTGTGCCAATAATATAGTTTGATTTTTTTGTACTCCATCAGGTGATGTCCATGTATATAGATATCATTTTGGTTGTTTGAAGACTGTTGGCAGTGAAGAAATCATTGGATTGCAGAAACCATATATATATATGCGTGCCAGTTTGGTGTAATGGTTAAGGCATCAGGCTAGAAACCAGGAGACCGTGAGCTCTAGTCCTGCCTTAGGCGCAAAGCCAGCTGGGTGACCTTGGGCCAGTCACTTTCTCTCATCTCTAGGATGAAGACAATGGCAAACCACTTCTGAAAAACCTGCAGGGACTTGTCCAGGCAGTCTCTGAGATTGAATGGATTAGTGTATGTGTATGTGTATATAAGAGGGGTTTACCATTCCCTTCTCCCATGCACTATGAAATGATAGCTTTGCCTTTGTCACAAAAGTGATCATCCACTTCATCATCGCTTCCTCTAAATCAACAAATGCAGAATAAACTTACTTTCTCACATTTATACAATTTTTAATGATCTGCTGAAGAACAAATATCTGTACATCCCTGCACAACAATATGCACAACATAAAACCACACTACACTTCCCAATTTTTGTTCACTGTCCTCTCTTATAGTCTTTCAAACAATTTTTTTATATGGGCAATGAATAATGGTATTCTTCCAATCATCAGACAGTATACAGTCTTCACATACATTAAACAAGTTACACAGACATTTCATAAATAAGTCACATATATATTTTAGAATTTCTCCAGCTGCACCATTCATACTCACATCTTGTCATTTTCCAACAATCTCATGGCATTTATGACTTCCTTTTCATCATTTTCCCTGTACACTAATATTTATAGCATTCATTTCTATTTTACTCTTTAACATGTCACTATCATTCCCCTATTAATCTCAAAAATGTTCCTTCCAGCATTTCCTCATGAGTTTCATTCCAAATTATTTCACCACTTTTAGTTTTAATCCCATACCCTCTGCTGGAGGCATCTTGTTATATTCTCTTCCCCCACTCCTGAAACCATTTTTCATTTCCATCAAAATTGCTCTGCGTTTCTCTGCCACTTTTCATCTTAACTGTTCTTTGCTTCTTTAACTAGATAATGAAGAGTCTGAGTCCACCCAGATATTGCTGAAGTGGTGTTTCCTACACCAAACAATACCGGTAGGGATTGTGATAAAACAAGATCTAGAAGATACAGATCCTCTGCCCTGAGACATACAATTTATTTTGAACTTCATAAGTGATAGCCTACATCATGTATACGGCTGGCTTTAAATCAGAAGAGAACTTAGGCAAATTGCCTCTCTGGGGCCTTTCTCCATCAGTGATCCCTGAAGGATTTACCTGGAAGATGTATTATCTAGAAGGAAATAGAGAGCAGCATCACAATAGCAGCAGCATTGTTTTACTCAATGCAATATATTCTGTATGTGTGTGTTGTAAAGCTTAAATAAAGACATCTAGATTGGAAAAAGATATTGAGGAGACTGGAGCAAGTATCAGTGTGGATCCTGCACCAATATAAGGCTTTTTGGAAGCTGCCCAGATATTGACACCTCCCCTGAAAATTTGCCTGATACTCAGTGGCAACCATTACAACAGATTGTATAGCAGTGAAAGAAAAGAGGGGTAGGGCCATTCCATTCCATTCAGCCGTTTTCTTTCCAGCTAGCTGTCAATCATTCCAGCATGCATTCTGAATTGTTTCTATCCCAGCTGATTTTTAGTAGAACTGTACTGTAACTTTAAAAAACTAGTGTCAGAAATTTTTTGTCTGTCCTTTTCCTTTTACATTATGTATTTTAACATGTAAGCCTGATGGGAAGGATTGTCTCACTATTGATATTTGTAAGTTGTTCTGGAACCTTTGGGGCTAAAGGGGGGGATAAGATTTTTAAAAAGGAAGTCAAGTCTTCATATACACTGATACAGCTGGGTTACCTGATTATAGTCCAAAGATTCTTTCAAATTGTCTTTCTTCCCTAGCTTGCTGTAGTAAATAAGACTCAAGGTAATTTACAAATCAGGAGAGGAAAGAGTAACAAACAAAGGATAAGGCAAGAACAGAAAGGGATGGATAAAGGCATCTCTGACAATTTCATCTCCTTTCACGAATAGTTTTAAAAATAGGCAAGTTGCACTGTAAATATCGGTGAACTTCAATGTTCTTCTAGATCATTAAGGTTTCTCTTTGGTTAATTTTTCCCTCTATGTATTTTGATCTAGTAATACTGTTCATTACATAATCAGCTAATACGCTTTAGGAGTGTTTCAGTTTTGATTCCAAGAAAATTGCTTTGCAACATGTGAGAGCACAAATGACAGGTGGTACATGAATACTTTCAATAAATTTTTAAAACTCTGTTGCAATCCTGAGTTTTAAAAATGATTGAAAGTATTTTTACGCCACTTGTGCCAACAAACTTAGGTATACTTGTCAGAGACGGGTCATGGACAATAGATTCAGTTGATATCTCACAACAAAGCCGGTGTTCCTGCTGTTTAATATATGAAACAGTACCATGTCTGTACTTTTCCAATCTCTTGGAAACTTACATGGGTGCCTCTAAGATGGGTGGTTAGTCCTTCAGCAAATGGTAAAGTTCAGCTGATGCTTTGTAAGCACATTGGGAATTTCAGAGCAGAAGGTGGATGCTGTGATATTTAAACACAGCAGCTTAACTGTGACTCTCTGCTTCATCCCAGTGCCATAATTAGCACAACCTAATCAAGTGTTCTGCAAGTCAGAGCAAACTAGGTACACCCAGCTGGCCTGGCCTCAGGCTTCAGGACAGCGCAAACTGAAAAGCAGCCCACTTGTTTATGCTACCCGAAGTCTTTCTCACCCACTGACACCTGTTCTCAGGTCCCATCTATGGTAACAGAGAAGAAAAAAGAAAAGTTCCCTTTTCCTCCCTAGCCTCTTGCACGTGTATTATTATTATTATTGTTATTATTTACAGGATGGCAGCTCTTCCAAACTGGTATTCTACACAGAAAAACAGACAGACAAACCTTCTCTGAGACATTTTTTTTATTGTTATTATTTGGAGAGTCACAAAGTTCACGCACTTTAATTTAAGGGTCTTTTCCCACTTTAATCATGAAAGCTATGAGAGAATGAAAGTACCAGGGGGGTACTGGAAGTAGGTCCTCAAGGGGCAGAAGGAAGAACCATGAACTTTCATGCCTGCCTAGTCATTCAGTTACTGTCACTCTATTTATATTCTGCCTCTCCACCAAACTGGATTAACGAGATGGCATATGATACACACACTCACAAAATGCACAAATGGAAAAGAATGAATGAAAAATAGCACTTCTATTAACACATAATTAAAAATATAGCTAAAACTGTTTTAAACATTCCTTTAAAAAAAATTTATTTAAGAAATTAAAGAAAGATAAATACTAACAGAAACTAATGTAGATTAAAGAAAAGAGAGAAAAAAAGAAAGGAAGAGTCAAAGGTGCAAAAGTAAGAAAAGAAAAAGAAGTAGCTTCCAGTTTTCTTTACAGCTGTTAGAAGTATAAATTTACCTCTTACTCTATGGTTACAATGTAACTCACTTGTTTCTATAATCTATTCTGTCTAATCATCAAATCCATAAATCATGACTTCATTTTCTTCTGCTTCATGCAAAAAGTCTAAAAGGGGTTTCCAGTCAGCCATAAAGGTAGTTAACACCTTTTCTCAAATCAAAGAAATCAATTTAGCCATCTCAGCAAGTTCCATCATCTTCACCATCTATTCCTGCATTGTGAGTATAGTCTTTTCACCTTTCTGTGCATAATAATCTCGCTGCAGTTATCATGTATAAAAACAAAATTCCATGATTTTTTTCCAACTGTTTATCCATCAGTCTCAGAAGAAAAACCTCCGGTTTCAGCTGTAAATTAATCTGATTCCTATTGCATCTGTTGCACTTTTGGTCTCTTCTGACACCTCCATTTGGATCTCCTCCAGATCTTCACTGAATTTTTCTACAAACTCTCTCACCTTTTGAACAGAGTTCAAATGAAATCTCGACTGCTTAAAAGTAAAAATCATACCTTCCAGTTTGTCTCATTGAAATGGGATCTTTTTCTGCTTTAAACTTTCAGTCAAAAAGACTCTTCTCTCTTACATAAAATTCTAATAGGAATTTCTTTTAGGACAATTATATCTATACTATAAATCTTCAGTCTTGTATTAAAATGCTGCTTCAAAACTTGATCCCTTGTCTTCTCCCTAACAAAATGCACCAGAACATCCCTTGAAACATTTCTACTAAATCTTTCTGCTTCTGTATCCTCCTCTTCCCAATCCCACCCCCCAAAAAAACCTTGCCAAAGCTTTTATAATCTTTTCTCTAATATCTTCATCAGAAACCTCTGGAATAGCTCTAAGTCTCAAACAAAATTCGTTCTTTCTCACTTCTGATAGAGCCAGATTATCTGGTTCTCTTTCCAACTCTCTATCTGTAACTTCTGTCTTACTCTCCAAAAATTCCACTTTGTCATTGATTTGTTTTATATCTTCAGACACTTGTTTACAGTTTTCATCTTCTTAACTTCTTCTTTCATCTCCTCTTCCATCTTTACAAGTCTTTCATCCATTCTTTTTTTCAAAAGCTGTAAATTTAGTATCAAGTGACTTAGCTGGAGTCCGTTTGCTGTTGTCTCCTTCCTAGGGCTGAGAGAATGTGACCAGCCCAAGCTCACCCAACTGGCTTTGTGCCTAAGGCAGGACTAGAACTCACAGTCTCCTGGTTTCTAGTCTTTTGCTTTAACCACTACACAAAACTGGCTGTCGTATTTGCCATAAAGGAATGCAAACATTGGAGTGGTAAATAGATCCTTTAGAGGAGATTAACCCTGAAAAGTTTCAACAAGATATCTTCAAGTGTTTTGAAACATTCCTCTTCACTTTTTAAAAATAGAAATTGCAGGGATGAGGAAAATTCAACACAACAGCCTCCAAATTATCTAGTAAGAAGCTCATGGAAAAGTTGAATGGAACCAATACACCTAGTTTCCTACTCCAAATTAAAACAGAAACTTTGAAAAACTGTTTAAAGTAAACTAAAGATCTAAGAATCTACCACACTGACCATTTTTATTTTCCTGAACTGGCAGGTTTGTTGGCATAGTTTGCTGGCAAGATTAGCCTCTTTTGGAAAATACGTGCTGCATGTGGAAACAAAAATTCTGGGAAATATCCATTATCACTATAGGCTACATAATGCACTATGGTATATACTATTGCATATGTAATAAAAATTTTTTAAAGAAATAGACTCTATGTGTGTGGTGTGTATACACACTTGTAGAAGAATAATATAGACAGCTGTTTTCTCACAAGTAAATTGTCATCAGATTTAGATAAAATGCCAACAATGGAATTTACAACTTAATGCAAATGCTATGCATTTTTAGTGAATGGAACTTGTTCTCAAACAGTGTGCATAGAGTAGCACTTTCAGTGTATAACTCTGAAAAGCAAATACATATAAACTAGCATGTTACTTTCTGTAGGAATATGAGAAAGCACTTGTAATATTTATGCAAACATCTAATATTCGGAATTTTTCCACCAGCATTGCAGCTCCATCTTGGCTAGAAACTCGATAAATCTCTGGGGATGCACATTGCCTCTTAAGTTATGATAACATAAGATGAGTCTGATAGATACAACTCAATGCCTATCTAGTTCAGAATATTATGTAGCTATTCTCAGGCACACAAATTAGTGAACTGAGAAAGCATTAAATAACATTCCTTCCTTGACCACGCAGTAGACCTTCATGCATTCAGGATGTGAAGATCTGCCAAATCAAGAATGCTGTGTGTGCGTTTGGCACAAGCCAGGTGGATAAAACAGAAATGCCCTCTCCAGCTTTTTTTAATGAAATATATTTCATATTCAACATGCAGGGATAAAGCAATGGGAAGATTTGCATTTCCTATGAGACATTTCTTCTATCAAGTTATTTCTTTTTGGAACTAGTTAGTAGGAACCTGAAGGTTCATGATGAACCACTCATCTTCCTTGGCTGCTGCTGCTGCTGCTTCTTTTTTGCCAGAGCCTCTGCAATATTCAAACACTAAACAAATTTTCAGTGAGTGTTGAACAGGATGGCCCAACCAATCTTTTCAAGACTGTGGCTTCCTTCAGCTTCCCCATTCTACTGCAGAGTAAAGGAATACTGAACTATGCAGAGATTGGTTATTATTATAATTATTAAGATAATTATTAAATTTCAATTATTGTTTTAATCTTTTGTATAGTTTGTTTGTTTGTTTATTTATTTAATTTGTGAAGTAAGTTGCCTTGAATAGTCTAGTGGGGTATACATTGAGTAAATAACAGACCATATCTTCACGACAGCAGGATACCTACCTGTCCTGATTACCAGGAAACACACTGAGGCGAGGACTTAGTCTCTAATATTTATTAGTAGTACTTAACAAGAATCCTAACAAACTGAGAAAGTGTGGGAAAACCCAGCCATATAAACCCCAAAGGTTAAGGCGGTCCCGATCTGTGTCTCTTTGAATGGCTGAACAGTTCCTCAGTGCTACGCATGCGCTTGACAGTCTGGGTGAGAGCCCCCTGCTCGCCATCCTTACTCATGACACTACCTGATCTATGGCAACCTTGTTGCCAATGAGAACTTGACTGAGTGACCCATGCAGCTCACTGGATGAGTTACTCTCTTTAAGTCTCGCCTACTTACCTTATGGGGTGATCAAATTAGAGGAGGTCCCATTAACTCCACTTGATTATTCCCCCGCAAAAAAGGCAAGATGTGTTCTATCAATCAGTAATATCATTTTTACTTTCCCAGCTAGTAATGCATTAAAATCTGCCATTTTGAGTTACATTGCTATGGCAGCAATGTAACAGGATCACTTGGACTAGGGACAGGACTCAGAAGAGTAACTAAATACACACCCTTAGAAGATTTCTAGTATGGAACAGCCCCACCCCAACCCACCCCCTACCCCCATGGAGATCTGGATGGCCCTGACTCTGTTGGCTTCTGGAAAGCTGTAATAACCTGGCTTTGCCCTCAGATGTTAGGGCTGGGTTGTTAATGGAGCCCAATACAGGTGTATCTGGGATTGTGAGTTATGTGTTATGAGTTACGTGTGCAATGCTTCAGCTTTTGTATTTTGTATTTAGCCACAACCTGAATCCAAAACAACTCTGGGTGGCTCACAATATCAATGTCAAAAATACAATATTTTAATTTTTTTTGTTTGTTTTATGTTGGTTGGCATTGTTAGCTGCCCAGAGTTATTTGCTTAAGATGGGTGGCCATATAAAGTTTCCAAATAAATAAATCCATTTATGTTACCATCAACATGATTTGGAACTCAGGTCTACAAACAATTTCCCCAAAGTTATAAGAGTTCTTAGCAGAACATCCATTGATCATATCCACTCAAAGCAACAAAAGTGGCAACAGGAATTACTGCTTTGAAAAATTGGTCTTCCGCAATTACTCTAATACACACCACAGTGCCTCTACTTTGAAGGAATCTCATTTGTCATTTGATACATTCACCCAGTTCAGAAAAAAATCTTTTGAAGCTCCTTACAATCTGTTTAGATTTCATCATGGTGAATCATTTGGAACCATCCATAGTTATAATTCTCTCACTGCTTTGTCCTGACTGCAGATCACTAGGAATGTTATAATGGCACTGATTGTAATAGTCTTTCAGGGACTTTGCTGCTTATGTGTGTTCATTATTCCTACCTTCTTGTTCTTGTCAATGTCTTAGAGTATGGAGGACAATATGTACCCTAGGCCATATGCAGTCCCCAATCCCCCTTTTTGTAACCTTCAGGCTGGCCCTGAATAGATTCTACCTATGAGTGGATGTGTTGTTAGGGTCCATATTTTCTTTTGATTAAACATTGCTAATTTATCTTTAGCATTCTTTAATATCTATTAAAGGTATCTCTGGAGGGCAAGTTTGGTGTAGTGGTGTGATGGACTACAGTAGCGCAGCTGGTTCTCAGGAAGGAGGGAGCACATTCCAAGGACAGAGGCAAGACAAGAGACAGCCCAGCCCAGAGTGCGACCATGGGAAGACAAAGAGATTCAGATTAGCCCTGCCCTAGAGCCTCCCAGGTTAATTCCCTTTAGGTTAGAGTAGAGAAGGTTGAGTTGGCAAGATTCTGTTTATATAGTGTGAGCAAATAAAGAACTGAAGTTTGGCTAGATTGCTTCCTTGTCATTCTTGGGCTAGGCCTGACAAGTAGTTAAGGCACCAGGCTAGAAAGAGGAGACTGTGAGTTCTAGTCCTGCCTTAGGCACAAAGCCAGCTGAGTGAGCTTGGGCCAGTCACTCTCTCTCAGCCCTAGGAAGGAGGTAATGGAAAACCACTTCTGAAAAACCTTGCCAAGAAAACTGCAGGGGTCCAGGCAGTCACCAGGAGTCAACACTGACTTGAAGGCACCACCTCCAAATATGTCCTTTAATATCCTCTATTATTGTTATTTATTCTATACTGACCAATCAGGATAAAAATAAAGTTTGTCCTCGCACCACCACAAAAAAAAGTTTGAAGATTGCCTATAATCCTGACATAAAACTGGATTCGAGAACAGATGAAAACTAGCCAGAAAGAAATTCAGTTATTATCTGCTTTCGGTCACTAAAAGTGGTATTTGACTTTAGTATTTGAAGATATATGGGGCATGGCTGTGCAGAGATGCTGATTTCAAGGGTAAGATGTAGTTTCGAAAGGCATGGGTACACACTTAGCACCTCAAAGAAACTGTTTTTTCTTGGGCGGGGCATGCTATTACACGCCCTCCCTCCCTCCCTCCCTCCCTCCCTCCCTCCCTCCCTCCTTGGAAAAAGATGGGCATGCACAAAGTGGATACCTCATGGCCCTGGGACTAACCCAGCTAATTAGATTCATGGATTGAAAATCTTTGTCTAATAACAGTGTTCAGTGATTATGATTGGATTACTGAAGGGAAATGGCTTACATTAGAAAAGTTCAATGCATATAGGGTTCCCCTGCAGAGGCCTACAAAAAAACACAGATGTGCAAGGAAGCAGTGCATTACAGGTAGTCCTCATTTAACTATGCTAATTGGGACTGGCAACTCTGTTGCTAAGCGATGTGGTTGTAAAGTCACTTTGTTGTTGTTTATTCGTTTAGTCGCTTCCGACTCTTCGTGACTTCATGAACCAGCCCATGCCAGAGCTTCCTGTCGGTCGTCAACACCCCCAGCTCCCCCAGGGATGAATCCATCACCTCTAGAATATCATCTATCCATCTTGCCCTTGGTCGGGCCCTCTTGCTTTTGCCTTCCACTCTCCCTTGCATCAGCATCTTCTCCAGGGTGTCCTGTCTTCTCATTATGTGGCCAAAGTATTTCAGTTTTGCCTTTAATATCATTCCCTCAAGTGAGCAGTCTGGCTTTATTTCCTGGCGGATGGACTGGTTTGATCTTCTTGCAGTCCAAGGCACTCTCAGAATTTTCCTCCAACACCACAGTTCAAAAGCATCGATCTTTCTTCTCTCAGCCTTCCTTATGGTCCAGCTCTCGCAGCCATATGTTACTATGGGGAACACCATTGCTTTAACTATGCGGACCTTTGTTGTCAGTGTGATGTCTCTGCTCTTAACTATTTTATCGAGATTTGTCATTGCTCTTCTCCCAAGGATTAAGCATCTTCTGATTTCCTGACTGCAGTCAGCATCTGCAGTAATCTTTGCACCTAGAAATACAAAGTCTTTCACTGCTTCTACATTTTCTCCCTCTATTTGCCAGTTATCAATCAAGCTGGTTGCCATAATCTTGGTTTTTTTGAGGTTTAGCTGCAAGCCAGCTTTTGCACTTTCTTCTTTCACCTTCATCATAAGGCTCCTCAGTTCCTCTTCGCTTTCATCCATCAAAGTGGTATCATCTGCATATCTGAGATTGTTAATGTTTCTTCCAGTGATTTTAACTCCAGCCTTGGATTCCTCAAGCCCAGCATGTTGCATGATGTGTTCTGCATACAAGTTGAATAGGTAGGGTGAGAGTATACAGCCCTGCTGTACTCCTTTCCCAACCTTAAACCAGTCCTTTGTTCTGTGGTCTGTTCTTACTGTTGCTACTTGGTTGTTACACAGATTCTTCAGGAGGCATACAAGATCACTTGGTATCCCCATACCACTAAGAACTTGCCACAATTTGTTATGGTCCACACAGTCAAAGGCTTTAGAATAGTCAATAAAACAGAAATAGATGTTTTTCTGAAACTCCCTGGCTTTTTCCATTATCCAGTGGATATTGGCAATTTGGTCCTGAGTTCCTCTGCCTTTTCTAAACCCAGCTTGTACATCTGGCAATTCTCGCTCCATGAATTGCTGAAGTCTACCTTGCAGGATCTTGAGCATTACCTTACTGGCATGTGAAATGAGTGCCACTGTTCGATAGTTTGAACATTCTTTAGTGTTTCCCTTTTTTGGTATGGGGATATAAGTTGATTTTTTCCAATCTGATGGCCATTCTTGTGTTTTCCAAATTTGCTGGCATATAGCATGCATTACCTTGACAGCATCATCTTGCAAGATTTTGAACAGTTCAGCTGGGATGCGGTCGTCTCCTGCTGCCTTGTTATTAGCAATGCTTCTTAAGGCCCATTCAACCTCACCCTTCAGGATGTCTGGCTCTAGCTCACTGACCACACCATCAAAGCTATCCCCAATATTGTTATCCTTCCTATACAGGTCTTCCGTATATTCTTGCCACCTTTTCTTGATCTCTTCTTCTTCTGTTAGGTCCTTGCCATCTTTGTTTTTGATCATACCCATTTTTGCCTGGAATTTACCTCCAATGTTTCTAATTTTCTGGAAGAGGTCTCTTGTCCTTCCTATTCTATTGTCTTCTTCCACTTCCGTGCATTGCTTGTTTAAAAATAATTCCTTATCTCTTCTGGCTAACCTCTGGAATTTTGCATTTAATTGGGCATATCTCCCCCTATCACTGTTGCCTTTTGCTTTCCTTCTTTCTTGGGCTACTTCTAGTGTCTCAGCAGACAGCCATTTTGCCTTCTTGGTTTTCTCTTTCTTTGGGATGTATTTTGTTGCCGCCTCCTGAACAATGTTGCAAACTTCTGTCCATAGTTCTTCCGGGACCCTATCTACTAAGTCCAGTCCCTTAAATTGATTCTTCACCTCCACTGCATATTCCTTAGGAATATTAGTGAGCTCATATCTAGCTGATCTGTGGGTCTTCCCTAATCTCTTTAGTCTGATCCTAAATTGTTCAAGAAGAAGTTTGTGATCTGAACTACAGTCAGCTCCAGGTCTTGTTTTTACCGACTGTATAGATGTCCACCACCTTTGGCTGCAAAGGATGTAGTCAATCTGATTTCAGTGTTGTCCATCTGGTGAAGTCCACATATAAAGCCGTCTCTTAGGTTGTTGGAAGAGAGTGTTTGTTGTGCAGAGTGAGTTGTCTTAGCAAAATTCTATCAGCCTATGTCCTGCTGTGCTGGATCTTGAGCACCTCAACGATGCCATGAGCTAAACCGTGAAGGGCCACCCAAGACGGGAAGGTCATGACAGAGAGGTCAGACTAAATGCGATCCCTGGGGAAGGTAATGGCATCAAGAGATCATTTAGATTTGTATTTAAATTTTCTGACAGTTTCCTTTGAAGAGGCAGTCTGTTTCTTCAGTCTGAATAGATCTTACATGTCATTTTAAAGTTTCTTTTCAGCCTTCCGTAAAGAAGTTAATTTTCTTAATTTGCATATTATCTATTAAGAAAGGAACTATTTGTTATATTTCACAAGAGGTCTTGGGTAACTCTCTCCTGGCTGCTGGGACTTCATTAGCTCTCACCCTTTGACAATTCTTTTGACACAGCTCTTCAGAGGTTATCTGAACATTCAGATATGGCAATATCAACATGATTTCCACTTTGAGCTGTGCTCATCTGTCACAAACAACTACCCACCATCTGAAAAGAAGTCTGTTCTCTTTATGTCCTACCACTCATATATTTCATTGGAAAACCCTGAGTTCTTGCTTTATGAGAGGGAAAGAAACGAGAAGTTTCTCATAGTCTGTGTCCCAACAGCCAGGAACCACGCTGAGACAAGGAATAGGTCTCTAGTGTTTATTTACTGCTACATAACAGAGAATCCTAACAAACTGAAGAAGCGTGGGAAAACCCAGACATATAAACCCCGAAGACTAAGGCGGGCCCGATCTGTGTCTCTTTGAATGGCCACCTAATTCCTCAGTACTACGTATGCACTTTACAGCCTGGATGGGAGCCCCCTGCTCGCCATCCTCACTCATGACAGTCTGTATGGTGTCATCTGAGAGCACATAAGTGAATGTAAAGAAACACCAGGAGAGAACTCTCTGCCCATAATGGGATTTCCTTTGTCTCTCTTGATGTATATTATTCTGGCTTAGGCAGCTACACTAACGTGATAAAATGCTGAAGTGAGTGACATTTAATAACAGAAAATGTGTTCAGAGAAAACTTGAATTCTTAAGTATCTCTAGCAGATTTCCAGAGGGGGCCCAGCCCTGAGCGTCATAGCATAAAAATAATTTAATCCTCACCTGATAAAAGGAATTGTTAGAAATAACTCACTTCTTGACTTATTGCGTATAGACTAATTCAGGAGTTCATTATTTATTTGGCAGGTATTTAGCATAACAAATCAATTTAAGGTGACACCTGAGACTAAGTAATTTATATTGAAAGTCAAAATCAAGATTAAAAAGGAAGATTAAGCATCTTGTTTTTATAAGCAGGACATTTTGATCCATAACCAAGTCTCCAATGGCTGTCTGACTTTTGCAAAAGCGGGAGTGGGGTTGGCATAACTACTGCAACTATTTGTTGTGTCAGACTGTGCCACTTTTCTAGTACCTTGTAATATGGAATAGAAGATTGGGAATGTTTACTAAGAGCTGGAAGAAACATCCACTTACATTCAGCAAGTGTCAAGCTCTGTAAAATACAGATCCTGAAATGACAACATGCAAAATTTCTCTGTCCAATTTTTCATTTTTGTTGAGAACGGATTTCCTCTGCTAAGGATTTAACTTCAGAGTTCAATTGCTCCTCATGTATAATCAGAAGTAAGTCCCACTGAGTCCATTGGGGTTTACTGCAAGGTAAGAATAGGATTAGAGCCTTAATGTCAATTTCCTATTACTTACATTCAGAAATTGCTATGATGTGATTTTTCTTTAAGAAATTAGACTTGAGCAATAGGCTGCCTACCAATATTTGATGTGATAGCTCATGAGGATTTGAATAGTGATATATGCAAAAGCTAAATCATGCCTGAAAAAAATGCCAATTTACATAGAATGCAGAATTCACAGATTAGTATTGGGCATTTCAGCTTCATTTCTATGTGTGTGAGTGTGTCTGTACATGTCTGTTTGTATGTATGAAGGACAGTGCTTCAATACAAAGGGAAGAAATTACATATGAAGAGATTTTAAAATAGATTTATATTGAACTCTATTTCTCACAATCATTTTACATATATAAAAATCCTATACAATCCACAGAAAGTGCAAAAGCTGGCTAGCAGCTAAACCTCAACAAAACCAAGATTATGGCAACCAGCTTGATTGATAACTGGCAAATAGAGGGAGAAAATGTAGAAGCAGTGAAAGACTTTGTATTTCGAGGTGCGAAGATTACTGCAGATGCTGACTGCAGTCAGGAAATCAGAAGACGCTTAATCCTTGGGAGAAGAGCAATGACAAATCTCAATAAAATCGTTAAGAGCAGAGACATCACACTGACAACAAAGGCCTACATAGTTAAAGCAATGGTGTTCCCCGTAGTAACATATGGCTGTGAGAGCTGGACCATAAGGAAGGCTGAGAGAAGGAAGATCGATGCTTTTGAACTGTGGTGTTGGAGGAAAATTCTGAGAGTGCCTTGGACTGCAAGAAGATCAAACCAGTCCATCCTCCAGGAAATAAAGCCAGACTGCTCACTTGAGGGAATGATATCAAAGGCAAAACTGAAATACTTTGGCCACATAATGAGAAGACAGGACACCCTGGAGAAGATGCTGATGCTAGGGAGAGTGGAGGGCAAAAGAAAGAGGGGCCGACCAAGGGCAAGGTGGATGGATGATAATCTAGAGGTGACAGACTCGTCCCTGGGGGAGCTGGGGGTGTTGACGACCGACAGGAAGCTCTGGCGTGGGCTGGTCCATGAAGTCACGAAGAGTTGGAAGCAACTAAATGAATAAACAACAACATACAATCCACAGGAAAATCAAGCATGTATCAAGGCCCTAAATGAAATGGGCTCAGGGTTCTGGAGCAGTTTGTCAGAAATGAGACAATTATTTTCAGCACTGAAGTATTATCAGCATACACCCTTAGTCACTCCATCAGCATTTCAAAATCTGTGCAGCTAACCATGCACTCAACCATCAGTTAGAATGTTATGTGTTGAAAAAAATGCATTCTTTGTTGATAGTGTCTATTTGTGACATTCAAAGATGTGTGCAGTTCCTTAGGTAGCCAGAATGGTAGCATGGAGCTATGACAAGAGTCTTAGGAGAGTTATTTAGAACAAGAAATAAAATAAAATGATAAATAAAAGGAGGTTCTGAGTGCATTTCTTTTCTAGAGATGAACATTGGGATGAATCATAAAAGCAAAACTTTCCTTGCATAGTCAGAAACCTTTCCTTTTTCTAAACGCACCTCTATAGGTGTGCTCAGAAGCATTACTTTTATGTACTTGAGGCATCTGTTATGCAATTAACTGACTTGGCTATCCCAGGAATTAAGGTGGGTTGATTTTGCTATGTACTTGGATGGGGGATCTCTTGTGGATTGCAAGTCTGTTAGCTAGACTAGGAGGTTGAAACCACAACCCAGAAGAAAGACAGCAGCAAACCACTTCTATAATTCTTCTATGGAAATTGATTGATTATTGTGTGATGAACGCCTACCCAAGTTTCCAACCAGACTCACACACGAACCTTATGGATATCTGATTGATTACTGGATAGTAATTGTCCTTCAAACAATTAAAGCTTAAACAGTTCCAATCCCTCCCCCCAGAGTCAGAAAGAGTCCACTCCCTGCAGCCTGCAGGTGTTCCTAACGGTTCCTGCCGGTCTTCGGGAAAGTGTCCTTGAACAGGCGAGATAACCTAAATAGACATTCCAAAGTCTCTACATCAGTGCCTGGTACAAAGAACAAGAGCAGCCCCCTCCCAAACAGTAACACGTGTCAACACCAGCGTGGCATGGGAACTAGTTACAATGTTCACAGGAACATTGAAACAGGAACCATGTCAGATTGATTGATTGATTGATTATGTGCCATCAAGTCAGTGGAGACTCTTAGCAACAACATAGATAGATTTTCTCCATGACAATCCCTAACCTGATCTTTCAGATCTTCCAGTGGTGCACTCATTGTCACTGTAGCTGAGTCCATTCACCTTGATGCTAGTGATCCTCTACTTCTCTTTCCTTCCACTTTTCCCAGAATTAGAGCTTTTTCCAGAGAGTCAGTCTATGGATATAGTCACCAGGAATTGGGCTTGACTTAATAGCATGTTAGGTTTTTATTGCATTGGTCACCTGTTGTAATCCACCAAAATGGGCACCCACCCTCCAAAGCAGAGGACAGACCTTACTTGCCCACATTTTTGGTCTTTAAACATTCTTGATTCAGAGTGTTTAAGTTAAAATTGGAGAAATGTTAAAGTTTCAGAATTGTTTTTTCTGACATTATCTGTACATACATACCCCTATGCAATTATCCAGAACTCCCTTTATATAGTATATCCAATAATCCTCTCCAGCTAAATGCATGTTATTTTTAAAAATCACATAGTGCAGTATATACCTAAAAGTTAAAAGATTAGAGGTCTTTTGAATTCAACTAATTTCACAATTTGTTTCTAGCAGTTTTAATTAAATTAATAACTGGAGGGATAAAGGTAAATCATGAATTAATTTAACTGGAAAATCCTATAATCAGCTGCGGTAATCAAAAGGTAATTTCTAATTCTTTCTGTTTTCCTTTAAAGATCACTTCCAGAGTAAAAAGGCAGTAAGAGAATAAAAATGGGCACAGGGTAATTTCATGAACAAGGATAAGGAAACTTTACTCAAGGATTCTGTGCAAGTTTGAAAGTAGTTCCAGACATCTAATGCTGAAGAGCTGAGCCAATTTATTTTTGGCTCCATTGCTATGAAGTTGAAACCTTAGCAAAGATAGTTGGCTTTATTTTGAGATGCTGTGGCTCTATTTCCCAATTGGGTTTAACCTATGCCTGCCTATATGCATCAGGCCACAGATTATCTGGGTCAAGCCCATCAGTTCTGTAGAGGACTTGAAAATATGAACCCCTGCAGATCCCAGACCCAAGTACTAAAAGCCTGGGTGACTCCAACAGCAGCCTAGCTATGAGATCCAAAAGGGTTGCAGGAGGGTAGTTGGTACAGCGTAGTACCCCTAGTTTGGCTCTATGGCCCTACTTTATATGCAGGTACTCATACCAGATTACCTGTGGAGCAATGTATCTGGTTACTACCAATGTTTCAAATGCCACTATGCCCCCTATTGAACTGTTATGGCTGCTGAAGTATTTGATACACAGGAGGACACATCTTAGAAAGGGTAATATTTCTGTACTCACCCAATCAGATTTCTGTGATGTATACTTCATACTCAACTACCGTCAAATAGTGGATGGATACAGACTTATTACACAGTCTTATGATGCATAGTTCTGGCAAGAGCAGCCTGAGACCTGGTGCCCAGCAATCATGCCTGATGGTCACAGGACAGACGCTGATGGCTAGAAGTAGGGATCTGTGCCAAATTATTGTCATTCCTTCTCCTGAAACAGCCAGCCCAACACCTCCCGTTATATGCACCAGTCCCTGTAGACGTTATCCCCCTGGCATTCTCACTGTCCTGAGGCTTCTCCCGTCTATCTCTAATGGAACCATCACATATAGAACCACACCTCACAACCCAATGGGATAATAGACTAGAACTGTTGCCCTAATCGCTACAACTACAGTAGGTTAACCTCCACAACCTACCCAAACTACAGAACCTCCACATCTGGGTTTCCCACCCCTGGGACCCTACTCCCACTAGGGTGCTTGTCTGAGAGAGGTGCCCTCTACTGTCACTCTTGAGGGAGGCATCATCCTTCACTCCCCACATTTCACCCAGAGGGCAGCAGTCTTCCTTTATTAGCTCTTCTCAACCAGCAGGCTTGAAACAACAGTAATAGCAGCAGGAGTGTCCACGTGGCTTCCTCTATTTTGCCAGTCTTCAAAATACCAGTTTCAGTCTGATCTGCTCTCAGATATTTACTCTCCGGGCACACCAACTGTACCAAAGCCTTTTCTTTGTCACTGCCACTCCTTCTAGGCTACCTACAGGCACCTGCCTGGTCAAGAAGACCTGTGACAGAGACAACTGGCTGAAAAGAACAACCTCTTTGTAAACAAGGAAGGATAATTAGGGAGAAGGAGGAGGGGGAGATGAATATTCTGTCATAAGGCAAGGTGGATGGATTCAGTTACAGTGGCAATGAGTGCACCATTGTAAGACTTGAAGGACCAGGTTAGGGACAGATTCTCATAGAGAAAATCTATGTGGTTGCTAAAAGTTGACACTGACTTGACGGCAGATAATCAAAATCAGTCATAAGGCATCAGGCCTTAGTTCTAATAGAATTTAGCTCATTCACACTGAACTATATCGCTGTTGTGTATGAATATCAGTTTTTCAATATGTTGGCTTGTTTGTATAGTGGGAGAAAAGATTTCAGTACAATCTGAATGTTTGGACATAACACCATGTCTTCCAGTGTATTCAAACCTATTTAAATAAAATTGCATTGCAGCATACTGTCAATCTTAAGCAAACACAGTGAAAAAAAACTCTACATACTCAGGGACTAGCTAGTTGAAATCTTTTCTTCGTGTGGATAGGAAATAAGGTACATTCAGAGCTAATAAGATAGTGATGAAATAAAATATTTACAATATTTATGTCTTTTGGATGAAGACTTTTCTACTATTTTATACAATCTAAAGTATCTGATGAGATAATTTATATTGTATTAATACATATTGACTGATTTCTTTAGCTTGTAATTTTTCATGAAAGCATGTTTAGGGCCTAAAAACTAGAAGTGATAAGAATATTTTCTTAATCTTTTATCCTACTATTATTGTCTCATAAAATGTCTCCTCTATGACACCACTTTTTTCTCCCATGGAAGAAAACTTATAAAGCAGTTTCAACTATTTGGCAGACAGTGTATTTTCTCAAAATACACGTTCTACCAAACCTTGGTTTGATTTTAGCATGTTTGTATGAATAAAGGAAATATTGAGTTGAAGTCAGCTTTGTGTGTTTTGCATACTCATTAACAGAAAGGTGGGGCAGTCATACTACAATGTCTGGTGATAATTACTTTATCATTCTTCTGATAGCACATTTTTCTGATATTAGCCAAATGCTGAACCTAGATAATGGGAATAGAAGAGCAGGAAACTGATTAATCTGACCTGCACACCCATACCAGATGTGACTAGCCTTAACAAAAGGAAAGGAAATGAGGTTTCACTTAATGAACAATTGGAATATATTTTAAGATGATGAAGTTCATCCTAATGGATAGGATGATCTGCTACCCAGTAGCGTATTCATAGCTGCCATCCTCACCCACCATGTACACAATGTCCCAGATGAGCTACATCCCAATTATTTGTCAATTGCACGTGGCTGCCTTTTCACCGAGAAGAATCATGACCTATTCCAGCTCACCGCTGGATTACAAGAGTTCTTATACACTGCTACAAGAGTTCAGTATTAATTTAATTGCTTTCTCAACAGCATCAAGAGGAAGAAAGAAGTTTGCTATAGTCCAAGAAGTGGATCACTTTCCATTCAACAGGCCCTCTCAAAGATGCTGCCACGGTGCATGCCCGGCCCCCTTTGTCTGTGCACTCTGGCCTCATATTATGTCCCAAGGGGTGGCACCTGCCACACAACAACATGACACCACTTTCATAATTTTGATGAAAACGGACAGAGCTCCAGGTGCCCATGTTCCTTGCTCTCTGTCTTTGGAAAAGAGAAGCTCATCTGTTCAACCCGCCCTTTTCAATGTCTTTAATGATTTTTTTAAAATAGTGTTTTAAATACACTTGGTTTGTTTTGTCTTCTATTAGCCTCTGTCGTCCGGATGATATAAAAGTGGGACAAGAAGAGTAATTCTATTTCTGACCTTAGGAATGTCAGCCATCACTAAAAGCAGTGATGCGGCGTGTAAATTTCTGTGCACCAACTGGGCTCTCAGAGTGCGATGGGAGGAAATGAACCTATAGATTTTAAGAGCATCATAGCAATTCACAAACATTTATTTAAATTGTTGTTTTAAAACACTTCATTGCACACACATTTTAAAGGCATTTTTTTTAAATCTAAGATTCCAATTAGAACACTGGAGAAATATGTAGGTGTTGAATAATTATATTTTGACCTGCATGCGAGCTCACAAGGCCATGGTCAATTCAGTTCATTCACAGTTTGCACGAGCTCATTCATCATGTACCCCTATTCTGTTCTTGCTGCCATTTCCCTTAAAAGTTCTAATTGTCCCTTGGTTAATTTAAGTTAGGTATTAATGTAGTGTATTTATATATTTATCAGATTTATATGGTCACCCATCTATCCAGTGAAAGGTTGGGTGGTAAACAAAATAACAACAATAAAAACATTAAATTGTAAAACATAAAGAAGAACCCAAATCAACCCTCCTCCCCATTTAAAATCTCAAAATACAGACATCACAATTACACATATCACATATATTCATGCCAGACCCAGAGCTCCAGTGACTAACATCCTGGTCCCAACGCACGTTGAGAACTTGGAGGCCTGGAGAACTTACAGAGTCACCCTATAAAATTGGATCCTTCCTGTTACAAATGTGACTTTTCCATTATTTATTTAGTCTTTGTTATTTATTATAATAGGACTATCAGCACATGTGTCATTTTATGAAACAAAGTTAAGGCTCGGCAGCTTAGAACATGCTAAATATGATGTCTATGATATTTGGGTCCCATTAAACATATACTTCAGTACTAGTGAAATATCCCATTCAGTTCTGATTAATTAGGTGAAACGGCAGTTTGCTGGGCTTTTTATTTACCATGAATGTATAACGGTTTGTCTTCTTCATAATATCAGCTGGAAGCCTCATTAGGCTTTGAAGGACAAGAAGTTAGAATTTAGTGACCAAGGTTGAACACTTCACTGGAGGTAGCAAGCAGCATTTTGAAACATGCCAATTCTACAGAATTGTAATATCTTATGGGGAGTTGTATAAAAAACAACCACAAATTAATAAAAAAATTACTTTTAAACTGAATTAAGATTTTTGTGGCTCTTTTAATCTGTCAGCTCACCTTCAAGAGTAAAATGAAATTGCCTCAATTAAAGATGCTTTATTCTAGGTTAGTGTTTTTCAAACTTAGCAATTTTAAGGTCTGTGGACTTCAACTCCCAGAATTCCTCAGCAAACTTGCTGGCTGGGGAATTCTGGGAGTTGAAGTCCACACATCTTAAAGTTGCCAAGTTTGAAAAACACTGGTCTAGACCAACACTGAAGTTATCATTGGAGATGTGAATCCTAAACTAATAGACACTGGGACTGATGCAAAACAGCTACTAATCCACACTGAAAGTAACCAAAATTAACAAATTCTTGCTCGAATATTTGTATTGGGAAAGTTGCTATACATTCATCATCAAGCTTTCATTATGCTTTCTGCAACCAAATTTGTGTGGGAGGATGGTTCATTCCTAAAATTATAAAACAAACAAATGAATCCCACATGTGATGATGAAGTTATGGAGTAGAATCTCAACAGCAGCCTGTGCATGAAAACTAGATGCAGAATCACCACACAGTATCGGTAAAACTTTCCCCATCTTCTGTGCTAGTCACCTAGGATGTTGAATATGCATTGTCCAGAAAAATAAACTGCTTCACCATCATCCCCAATAAAAAAAAAGGCAAAAGAGGGTCAATAAATTAATGCACACATTCAGAAACTACCTACCAGGCAGGAATGATACCTTGATCACAAAAATAAGCTTGAATACAAGACATCGCATCCAATACTAATCAGATGTGTGACTGCTCAATCTGATTTCTAATTATTACCTGTTGTAACAACCTCTCCTCTCCTCCCATCGTAAGTTATCTCTAAACCAGATTTAGATTGAATAGCCCTTCAAATACAGAATGCCTTAACTAGAGGACAGTTTTGTGTAAAAACAATATATAGTCATCTAGTAGAAATAAAGTGATACTACATGTTTAATTCACCATGAAAGAAAATAGCACAGGGATCATGATACCCTGGGATTTAATTTGGGTCAAATTATCCTACTTTTGATACATTTTGCAAAGACCTAGCTCTCTGTAATACTGGGAAAGATGGAAGGAAAGAGAAGAAGTGGATGACCAGCAGCAAGGTGGATGGACTCAGTTATGGTGGCAATGGGTGCATCATTGGGAGACCTGATAGATGAGGTTAGGGACAGATCTTTGTGGAGAAAATCTATCTGTGTGGTCACTAAGAGTCTAAAACAACTTGATGGCACATAAGCAATCAATCAATCAATCAATCAATCAATCAATCACTCAAGTGGTATACTGGAGTAGAACTTGCAGAAGTGGTCCACTTATTGCAAATTGTGAATTGTTTGGAACCATAGAAGTATTTCATGTATTAGAAACTTAAAATTGCATTTGTTTCTTCAGAATAAAGCAAATATACCTGCCTAAGAGTATTGGGAAAAATTCTTGGGAATACAGCATGCAGCCAAAATTTCTTGGCATGACAATCTTTTGCTTAATTCATTTCTCGCTATTAACCAAAATCTATAATTAAAGAATAATGCCTAAAAGTACACTATATTTTATGGATATAACAGAGACATTTTTTTAAAACAAAAATTAAAGCTACTGTGAAGGGTTTGTTAATTTCCTAGCAGCAGGACCAGTTTGGATATCATATCAAACCTTTCAAATGTTTTTAAGGAGCAACTTTAGACATAAGACTGATTACTGTTTCTGTTTTTCATGCCCTGTATTCTCAACATAGTCACAGGCTAGGTTTCTTTTGTCTCTGTTGGCCTGCAGTCACATATCCCAGCAAGGCACCTCTGAGAAAGAAATTTTTAAAAAATGCAAACAGGGATCTAAAAAAAACAGAATAAAATATACTTTGTGCATGCATTATGAAAGATATCTGCCTGCAGAGAGAAATGTAGCTATAATTTTTACTAAGGCTAGATCTTGGAAGAGTAGGTATGGAGAGAAATCAGTGCTTGACGGGACATGGCCTCCAACAGCACATGGCTGCTGTGATGAGCAGAGATGGGGATATCTGTTTGGCTCAAACTGCAAAGAGGAAGAAATGGTTGATGAATTATCGTAATGGTCTGACTAAAAACCCCCAAGGAAAGCAACATGAATGTCCTCTACTGTGCAATGGAAATGGAAATAACAAAAATTGAGACTCAGAGAATAATGTCAAAATCCTTGTTTCTGTTCCAGTTTTGAAATTAAGCAGGTCCTTGCCTGCTGAGTATTTGATGTTTTAATAGTAATAAGAATTGCGTATCTTTTCATAATGTGAAAATATGTTGCAAGGTAACATTTCTTAATATAAGAAACTCTGTGATTTTTTTAAAACTTTATTTTGAATAAAGTAACTAGAATAATGTGGAAGACTTAAATCAGGTCATAATACATAAACTGCATTCACATGACATCTTAAGCCAAAAGTCTGGTTAATATATGCACACACCATCATTTTACCCTCACTTCTAATAATGTAGTGTTTTTTTTAAAAAAACAAATCTTCTGTTATTGTGTTGTCCAACCTGAAATGACCACCATTTTGGATTTACTGATACAAGAATTTGAAACCAAGTCATGCTGTACATTCTGATTTCCATAAACCCCAAATGGCAGCTTCTGTGGGATTGGATAACAAATTAATCCTAATGCTGGTTAATGAGCTACATGTAATAGGAGGTAAGATGGTGATGCCCACTTCCTTGTTAATTCAACTTTTTGGCTTAGTCTACTAAGTGGATACCACAAACTAACATTCTCTTTAAAAACCAAGTTTTCTCTTATTTTTTTTTTAATCTAGTTTTATCACATGAGTTTCCATGACTCCTTGCATGTAATGCACTAATGTGGGGGGAGCTTACAATGCTATGCATATTTTAGTCCTGTGCACACCATCATATAAACTTACCACTTGTGTAGAGATCTCCTGTGCTTAGAAAGCACTCTGCTCTTGATTTGTAGGAAAGACCTTGTTCTCACAAACATCTAACAGTTATCCTTTGAAGGAGGAGCCACATAGTTCATGGACTGCTCTGTGCATTTATATTTTGAGGAGGGATCATACTTACTCCCATTTAGACTGTTTTGTTCTTACTTTTGCAAGCCTTTGATAGAAAGGGTAGTTGTATCAACCGGGGACAGAACAAGGCAGGAGTATGTTGAGTTGTAGATGCACACTACCCATTCAGAATCTACCTCAGCCGTATTACTTTAAATGTTCTTCCAGGTTTTTTAAGCCTCCTTGTGAATAGAAAACTGGCACAGTAAGAAAACCTACCATGATTTGTTTTGCTTTTTTACTGAACAAACACATTAAGACAAAACTAATCATACAGAGTTAATAAACCAAAAATAAAGACAAACACAACCATAATGAAGAAAACAAATATTGAGAGCAAAGCCATATGATTCTTGTTTGTGTGAAGTTTTAAAAAATAGGTGAAAAACTTGGCCTCCCCCATATAAAATGAGTAGCACTTGCAGTCATTTTTACTGTTACATACATCGACCACACCAGATATAAAAAGGAAAGAGGGATTGTCAGCTTAATCCTTCTCATCTAGTGCTACACAGAAAAAAACCCTCCATTCTTTCTGTCCTTTTCTCAATTTGATAGCTTGATGAAACACACATACATACACGTATATGTATATGTATATATGTATATGTACAGTGTGTGTATATATCCCAATATATTCCAAATCAGAGCAAACTATTCATCAATAATAGCCCAAGTTACATTCATACCAACAGAACAATTTGTTTTCCTCTACTACCATTGTATTCCATGAGCACAGTATTTAAAAGGACATGATCAAAACGCTGGCATACATTGGAGCCTCAGTTAATAACCAGTGGGCAATTTGGAAGCAAATTTAAAATGAAGCAGTCCATTAATACAGGCCTCCATTAATGCATTAATGGATTTGAATGTATTTTTGCTGGCTGTTGTGATGGCAAGCTTCCCTGTGCATTTGAAGCAAGGTAGGAAAAAAATAATAAAATTCACTGTTTGGGGGAGCACTGCTTTGAATTCTCCAGGCTAAAATTCTCATATGTGCATTTCAACTATATTCACAATGGTATGGGATGAATAGATCAGCTTTGAATAGTTTTCTTGGTCATGGCATTCAACTGTTGGTGAGGTCAGAATGGGCAGTGGTTATAGCTGCCTAGATGACTCTAATGGAAGCAAAGAGCAAATAGAAGATTAAATCAATTAGGCACCGGAAAGAAGGGGACTGAAAATATTGTTGATAATGGAACATTCAGAGTAATAGAAAATAGTCACATCAGGACCAAGCAAATCAAAATTCCCCCAAGATGCAGCATGGTGATATTTACACACACCTTTTCAGGAACGTACTGTATCTGTCCATTATTCAATATATCTAGCATGTTTCAACTCTGCACAGTGGAGTGGGTGGTTTGGTTTGACTGTAAACAGGTCTTACAGTCATTTGGGAGAGGACAGTTATTTTTGCCTCTTGTTCTCAACCTTTTTGAATTGGCCAAAGTGTAGGCAATTGCAGAATAGCTGTCAAATTACTTATGGCAGGATTAGGTAATGCACACGGAAAGCCTAAAATGGACTTGGTTAAAGTATTCCCAGGAGATCTTGGCATAGAGATTAGGTATGCTGCTTATGCTAGTCAATGGTAAAAGAATGGTCAGTCATTGTGATTTGTTTTTTTGAAGGTAAGTCCAACAACATGCCAGTAGGTACAAAGGTTATATCCTATAAATAGATGAGTGGTGTGATTATTTGCCCTGGAAGCAACTTGAGATAGTGCTTCATCTTATCTACCTTTTTGAGATGATAGGACACAGATCTTTTGGATTAGCCATTTGATGACAATCCTTCTTGAGCAGCTTCAAATTCATTATTTGAACAGCTGGAACAAATCAAAAAATCTTCAAACAATGCCATTAGTTTTCACGTGTTCATGTACTTCATACCTTTAGCTATAGTCACTCAAACAGGCAGGCATTTATTATTTCTGCATTTAACTTTTTCTTATTTTCATTCTTTATGTGTTTCCCCATGCATCTCCTGCCCACTCTGCATGATAAAGATATGGAAAAGCATGCCTGAAATAGATGTGAATGCCATTCAGGTACATCTCCCCATTCTTCTCATTCATTTCATCTAGAATTACATGGAGATGAGTGTAGGGTTCTTCATAAAATAGATAGCTGATTTTTCAGCCCAAACACTGGAGTGTTCTAAGCTTAATAAAACAGAAGTATCTGAAACATAGGCAAGGATGTCTCCATTTGACAATAACTTAGAAGGTGAAGCTAACATGATAGAGGCACCATTACACATAGGACAGTTGTTGTTGTTGTTGTTGTTATTGTTGTTGTTATGTTTCTCATCCAGCATGGAGGACCTAGCCCAAACATATTTGGAGAACATCAGACTAAAGAACTCTGCATTACTAATTTTGAACAGATTGATTTCCCAAATTTCTAAGACAATAGACTATCCCTGCAAAACTTGTTTACCAGAAATAATGGCAGAAGAAATGTAAGTCCCATGATATCAACCCATAAATTATATTTCTTAATCACCCTCAGGAACTGAGTTATACACAAATGACCTCCACTCATTATTGACATAAGATCTGAAAAAGCCTCCTTCATCCACATACATGTATGATTAAGACTGTCGTCTGTTTCGGGTTCCAACATTTCAGATACTTGCCAAACCATTGTCTGCAACTCCACTAGATGATTTCTACCGTGTATGTATGTGGGTGCATATCTGTGCATTAAAATCTCATGAGATTGCTAGGTTTTGCAAGAGCTCTGTATTCTTCCACGAGACTGCATGAGATGTGGGGTATTTTTTTAAATTAAAATTGATTAAAAGATAAAAATGTGTAATTCAAAGATACTTATTCTAAATGATTAAATGTATTTATTTTTGACACCTGAAGCATTGCTAGAATTTGTGAGATAGTGCCTCCAAACCTGAAAGATTTACTGATTTGTTGTGCAATATTTAGCATTAAATTTCTAGCACAACTTTCTACTAAACAAAACCAGTTTTCTCTCTGTATGTGTGTATGTGCACGTGTGTTTGTAAGCATCCTACTTCACATTGCAGAATCATCCCTCTAACAGTCTACAGCTGCCTTGGGTTGCTTGCTTGCTTGATTATGTGTCATCAGGTCGTTGTCAACTCTTAGCGACCACATAGATAGATTTTCTCTGTGACAATCTGTCCCTAACCTGGTCTTTCAAGTCTTCTAATAGTGCAGGCATTGCCACTGTTACTGAGTGCATCCACCTTGATGCTGGTCATCCTCTCTTTCCTTCCACCTTTCCCAGCATTAGAGTCTTCTCCAGAGAGTGAGGTCTTCGCATAATGTGTCTGAAGTAGAATAATTTGAGCCTGGTCATTTGTGCTTCAAGTGAAAACTCTGGGCTACCTGAACGTTAATGCAATCCCAAGGGAAGATGTCAGGAAGAGCTCCTCCAGTGGGGCTTTTCCAGTGAAGAAGCTTGGGCAGAGGGTGTGGAACAACATCAGTGAAGATAGCAGTGGTTTCTGCCATCTTGAAACCATACAGTAAATTCGAAACCACCATTGCAATCGTAATGTCAATCTAATACACAAAACTAAGATAGAAAAATGGAAACCAGTTTTACAGAAGAAAACTTTCAAATGTTAGCACAGTATTCAATTTTATATGATGGGTAGATGTAAATTTCCTGCTAATTTTGCATCATGGGAATAAGGAAACATCTGAATATTTGAGAAATGAATACTAGAAGTGCACATTACAACAAGGAAATTTTAATGCAGGGCTTACAATTCCATATATAAACTAACCTGAAAGGGGAATAGGGAATAATACCAGTTTCTGGCCTTAAATTTGAGATACCTCAGTCCATGGCATTTTTGATCACAGCTGTAGCTACCAATCATGTAAAACAGAACTGCAACTCCCATCACTTTCAAACAGGCTTTAGTTTCTCCCCTATTTTTCCTGATTTTCATGCATATATTCAGTTAACTTCCTTCCATGCAGAGAAACTGTGTGTGTGTCAAGCCTTTGTTGCTTGCAGTGGTTTCTGAGCATGACAGTTCCATTACAAGGAGAACACAGACACTAAATGGGACACTTCCAAGATAACATGCTGGATATCACCAACAGTTGAAACTTTCCATGTCACAAAAGAGTTGTCAATGTTTAACTAAAACAGCATCCTTCACATAGAAACATTTTTCAATAGTACCAAGGAAGAAATGAGACATCCATATTTTTTGCCTGTAATCTGCAGGCTACCTCACCAAAAAAGTGTCTAGGGAAAATATCCTTCTTCAAACAACTTGCTTAGAGCACCTATTCAGGGGCATAAAAAGGCTAAGCAACCTCAGTTTTATTGCAAGAATAAAACAAAAGCCAGTGCATAGTAAAGTACAATGGTATAGTATATAATAGTAACAGATATTATTATTTTTGATCTCACCCTTCTTCCCAGGAGGTACTGCATGCAGGAACAAGCAACCTTCCCTCACCAATTTCCTTACCACAGACCTAGATGTTAACTAAGGTCTTATCTGCACTGCCTGATTGCCCATTGCCAGAATGGGTTGGCAACCATTTCTAGAGAGCAGAAAGAGGTGACATAGCTCTTTAAATCTCACATTCATGTCAAAGCAACCACTAGGTGCATTTTTCTGCTCCATTTCTGAAGTACAGTGATCCATGTTCTGTTGTCTCAAGGCTTCTGTCTGCTTCAGTTTGTTGCAGGCTAACTCCAGCATTTCATTGGCTATTTTACAGAGGCACAACCCTTCAACTAAGTCACTGTTAACCATGTCTGAATACCTTTCAGACCTGCATTTTTACCACGAATAATGGTTATAGCAGTTACTTTGTAAATAGAAAATTGCTGGTTCAAAACATGACAGATTTTTAATTATTATTTTCTTTCCATTAACTTCTTCTTTTTCCCTGTGATTTTTTTTACAAAAGTCCAATGATGTACTACTTCATCATTTTTCCAGGTAGAAAGGTTTCACTTCCAGCTCCCAAATAACCCAATTAAACTATGTTCCTCATATGTTCCATTTTCACACATGACCATTCATACAAATATACGAATGAGTGTCAATACACACAAATATAATATGGCACTATATCATGGCACTCTATAAGGCATTGTACGCTAAAGAGTGGGCACTTAGGAATCATCATTACAATGATCTGTTAATATTTCATAGATCAACAAGGGTCTTGGCAAAACATCAGCACTGGCTTCTGGAAATTTTCTCATAGCATTCAATAATGCACCAGATTCATTTAGGGGTCTTAATGGTCACTTAAGCTCTGGGGAATGAAAGGTGCCATTACAGCAAAGTTCTCCAGATGTTATATGACAATGATAGCATGAAAACCATACCCTCCTCAGAGCTAGGCCATCTCCTTTGGAGGCAAAATCCAAATCAATACCATTCTATGCATTAGCCTGAGAGATCTGAGGACAGACTTTGAAATCCTATGCTGGCAACTTCATCATAAAGGTTTCCCATTATATACATTTTTAAAGCAGAGTTCCATACTTCATTCCAGTTAATATACAACTTTTGAGTTTCACACTGCAGAGCAAAATTATGAAAAGGATGGGTTTCATGGTGAAATACTATTCATTAGTAGGTTTTAGAAGTACACATTCTATTTTCATAAAAACTCACCCCCTTTAGGTTAAATCCTGGTTCCGTTATCTTAGTCATTTATGAAGAAAAATCTGCAAGATGCATATATAAATATTTGTTTAATGCACAAAAATCTCTGCCAGATTGGGAATGTTGATAAAGCAGGGTTCCAATTTTCACAGAGGTTTTTTTTTTTTATTCATGATCAAATGAACAGAAAGCAGCTCCAAAATCAAGAACTGAGATGCAGAGATGATGGAGCTATACTCATGTGTTCATTCATGTCTCTTGTCCATTTTTAATCATCATATTTTGGGGCTGAATGCCTCCCGAAATCTTCTTGTTCAGTGCTAAGTGTGCACAGCACCACTGATTCTTATTCCAGACAAAATAGAATTTTTGAAAATTGTGAAATAGTATGTGAAGGAAAGCAGAGCAGCATAATTCTGGACTTCTCTTTTTCAGAGCTGAAGCAATGAAGCTCTGGATAACTGATGCAGTGTAAAATGAATGAGTTACTAAGAAGAATTCAGGTTCTAGTCCTAGAGTTTAAATTCTGCAACTTGTAGGTGGTAAACATACCATAGTCTATAGTCCTGCTGATGGACTTCCCAAGGCATCTTGTTGGGCACTGTGAGAACCCAGCAAGGTAGGATTCATCTGATGTAGCAAAGCTAGGGATTTTCTATCATGTTGGCTCACAACTTGGCCTCTATATATCACCATGGTCCATTAACCTTTCAGCCCCAATCTTCTTTCTTTGCAATTCAGGGCATATGTTTTGTCTAGTGTAATATGGAAATATTGAGTTACTGGGTGGTTTTTTAAATTAAGTACGTCATTGTTTCCCCCTTCAATATTTTGAGGGGGGGGGTATTATATGTTCAGCAACATAAAGGGTGATACTTAGAGTTGAGTCAACTGAGTCACTGGAAGTCAGGCAACATATAAATGTAATATTATATCATTATCATTATTAACATTTTCTTTAAAAAATGCTGTGGATATTCTTCCCCATTCCTTAAAAAAATGACTAATCGTTTCTTAACATTTCCCCCCATTTCTGTGGTAGCTGCTCACATAAACACCAAATGATGCCTCATCCTGCAAGCTGTAAAGAATATAAAATGGCAACCACACTGTCAATACCCTTAGTGGTGGGTTAAAGTTTGTAGCTGAGTTTTTTGAGATAAATTGTCCCTGATTACTGGAGAGCAGCAGGCACAAAAATTCAGTGTCTGGGGGACAGTGGATTTTAGCACTTGGCAATAAACTTAATGAACTTTCTTGCATGCTTTATTGCTGGGGGAAGGAATATCCCATTAACACAACTGATAAAAATAATTTATGCTGATTTGATTATATTGGAAGTGAACAAAAGAACTGGACCAAAATATTTATTACATTGATTTTTTTAAAAATAAAATGTTTATTAAATTTTGAAATCTTTTAATTGGACTCCCTTCTTTCCATGTTTAGAATCTTCTACCCTTAGGTGACTTGTTAGTATTATTTCATTGGTGAACATTAGCTTCTTCTTATTTTATTAAAACATTTTGATGTATTTGTATGCTGCTCTTGCTGGATTTCCCAATAATACAACCATTTCTTAAGTTAGAAACTTTTTACATCGTACCTAATACATGATCTACTTGTATGTCGTATTTGGTACTTTGAAGCATAATTTCATCAGAATGATCTCTGTCAAGTGATGGGGAAACTGCCCCCTCATTGTTTGCTTGGATGCATCTTTCCTAGCTCCAGGGTGGCAGTGAGATTATTACATGCACAAAAATGGAAGAATATTGAAATTCCCACAATGGAGGAATCAATCGTAAAAAGGTCAGAAATGGCAAAACTGACCTGTTTGTTCAGGGAGAAAACAACAACTACTTTTTTAAAAGACTGGAAACCTTTTATGGACTTTCTGCTAAAAGAAGAAAAAAGTGAAATGATGGTTTATGGATTTAATGATTGAAACAGATGAGAATTAAATAAAGAGTTGAAGGGATTTCTGGAAGAGTTAAGAGAGAGGGGAGACGATAGTTTGCTTGTTTGTTAATAGTTTGCAGGTTTGTTAATATCTGTTAAAGAGAAGTCGGAAGTCAGTATATTTCATAACTTTAGTTTTTTTTCTTTCTCTTTTTTCTTTTCTTGCACTTCTTTCTTTCTTCTTTTTTCTTTCTACTATATCTTCTTCTTAGATTTGCTTTTTACTTTATGTAAAATTCTCAGTAAGTAATAATTAAGCAAACACTGAGACCTAACTCTGGGGTGACCTAAAAGACCAATTCACTCTGTAGATGCAAGGATCCTAATTTCTCAGCCCATTACAGCACATGAGGCTTAGCAAATATGTTGTATCTTCTGATGAGATTTGTAAGAGCTTGCTCTTATTTCCCTATTTCCTCATTTTTTGAAGCATAAATGAAAATTAATATGTTCTTCCTTTCTGAACTTAACCAATGATTTTACTGTCCAAAGAACAGATCTTATTGGAAACTGGTTTCAGTGGATATTAAAAAGTCAAAAGGATATAGATCAAATAATAATATTATTCTGCTATCTTAACAATACAGTACTAATTGAAGCAATAAAGATATGCCAAAATAACTATTTCAACAGGGAAAAATACTAATAATCTACTTCCACCAGAAGTTGATTTGGCTTCTCAGTAGAAAGCCTGGAGTCACATTTCAAAAGACAAAGAATTAGAAGAGGCCAAGGAAAAAGCCTCAAAAACTAAGTTTAATTTAATTTAAACTTTGGCTTATTTACATTTTATTTTAAAAATACTGTTAATGGAATTACTGTTTCATAATTTCTTCTTTTTACCACAATTACATTTAAGTGTGGTATCAAATTTTTGAGGAATTCTGTGGGCCATGTTCCAGAGCTTGAACAAACCTGGGCATGATACATTCTCTTAAATGAAGAAACATTATTAAAGAACAAGAAGGAGGAATACGATCTTATTTTCTTTTTCTTGTACCTAAATTTGTGTTTGGTCCTTATGTAAAAATAATACACAAGTATTTTTAAGTGGGGGAGATATGGACAAGAAATGAATGGGGTATGTCATTTGATCATTATTGTTAACATCTCGGGTGTCCTTCAGCTCGAACCCCTCATCTGTATCTGTTTTTACATTTATCCTGATTGCTGGAATAAAATCAGCTTTCCTTTGGATTCAGCTGTTCTTCCTACTGCACAAAGCACATGATGTCTCTCAAGGTCCGTATTGCAAGAAATACAGTAGGTCTGGCTGCTGTCTCTTGGCTTAAGGGTAGCATACAGTGGAAGCACAAAGGGAGGATTGTCAGGAGATTAGTCTTTTTTGTATACCTGCCACAATGACCATTTGTCTAGATCAGTGTTTCTCAACCTTGGGAACTTTAAGATGTGTGGACTTCAACTCCCAGAATTTCCCAGCCAGCTGGGAAATTCTGGGAGTTGAAGTCCACACATCTTAAAGTTCCCAAGGTTGAGAAACACTGGTCTAGATGCTTATTTATTTCCTAGATGTATATGTTACATCAGGATCACTCTTCATTTTATCCCCACAACAGCAATCCTTTGAGGTGGGCTTGGCTGAGAGAGAACAAGTGGCTAAAAGCCACTCAGTGAGTTTCCATGCTGAGAATGGACTAGAGCCTGGGTCTCCCAGCTACTAGTGCAACACCTTAACCACTGCACCATCTGTAAGCTGCCTACGAAAAAGAGAAAGGAGAGGCATCTCTCCCATATGCACCTGAAATAATTGGTGTGTTCTTTCTGATGCACAGCAGCTGGGATTGTTTGAAAGTTTTTCAGGAAATAAAAGTTAGGCATGTATATATCAAATAGTGAGAGACCTCATCTCACACCAGTTAGAAAAGATTACTTGGGTCATGTTCTCCCATAAGTGATAAATTTTGTCTGGATTACATTGCTTCATACTACAAAAAGCCCCCCCCCCCACCATTCCCCAACAACTGAAAGTTCTTCCATACAATAAATAAATATAGTCTTACTGTCCAGCATTTGTAATGTGGTATATGATGCAAGAATATACCATCTCACTGAGATTTAGGGCCCAGTATGGTAATGATAGGACATATCCATCTTTGTATCCTTTGTCAAAAATAGAAGATAAGGTGTTCTTAAAAAAAAAAAAAACTGCAATAGGAGTGAAAGTATTCTTGTAGCACTTTTATACTTTTGAATATATTTTTATTTATTTATTTATTTATTTATTTTATCTATCATATTTATATAGCCACCCATCTCACAGACTGTGATTCTGGGTGGCTTACAATAAAAACTATAAAATAAGAATATAAAAACAATCAACAATTAAAAGCAATAATATATGATTTAAAAGGTTAGGAGGGAGCATCAGTTCTTACAAACAATGGAGCCATCTCATTAACTCACCATTCCCTTGAGACCCCCAAGCCTGATGACACAACCAAAACTTGAGGTACTTACAGAAAATTGACAGGGATGGGGCCAACCTTACTTCGGGGAGGATGATAAAGCTGGTAGGGTACAGCAATGGCTTCTTGAGGAGGGAGTGAACCAATTCCTCCTTAAGGGGTGAAGGAACAACACCCTCATTCAAGGAAGAGTGCACCACCACTAGAACCCACTCACATAACATCCCCTGGGCACGGGGAGGGTTGGAACCAGGAGGGGCACGGATCTAAAGAGCAGCTTATGGTTATTTGAACCCTGTCCACTTCCTCAGGCCCAACAGGTTCAAACTGTTCCCAGATAATAGGGCAAGACTTTGCCCTGGGCATCTCCCCAGGACCTGCAACAAAGCCGGCATCCAGCTATGAATGAATTTGAGTGACTTTGTCCGACAGATGCTGAGCAAACTCTTCAGCACAACTCTGCAACAGGATGTCTGAGCCCCCTCTACCTAAGATGGCATGTGTCACCCAAAACAGGGCCATGGGATGGCTATCCACAGATGCAATAAGGGTGAAGTATTGTTGCTTTGCCGCCCTTACCACCACAAGGTAGGCCTTGATAGCAGCTCTACCCCATGTTTGGTTGAGTTCATCCCTTGCTGAGCACCAGTGGCGCTCTACATGTCTCTTCTCCTGTTTCATCTCCCTCAACTCTTCTGTGAACCATGGAGAGTTGTGGGATCCACAAGAGGGGAGAGGTCTCATAGGCACGATCCAATCTAAGACCTCAGCCACCCCCTTAGTATATCATCTAAGCTGTGTAGCAATTACCAGATTTTGCCACTTGGGGCTTTAGTAGTAAAATAATTTTCCTGCCTACAGTGGGAAGGCTTTGATTCAAGAGCAAAATGGATATTTTATAGGGGCAATGCTGAAAATCTCTATGCTACTCCTATTACTAAGTTGTTGCTTCAAACTGTGGGTTATATATTGACTTAAATAGCAGATATGTTATGAGGTTCAGACCGTTAATATTCCAGATACTTTAGCAGTGGGATCTAATTTCCTGACCTGATGGTGTGTTTAGTACATGTGCATGCCAAGGTTGTTCTTGTTTACTCCAGTTGAACTGAATGTGATCATCAAGGGATACTGCACCAATGGAGGGTTGCCAGAGTACAAAATTACACTGTTTCGAAGTCCTTTGCAATCTCTAAAATGTTATATATTCTGTATTTGAGGAACTGATAGTATACCAAGAAGCCAACCATGTTTGCTTGGAGCATTGAAGCACAGAACAAATTTTAATAAGGATTAATTAATGTGAGTGATAATAATTCAACCAGAATGGAGAAGTTTCAAGGAAAGGAAGGAGTGAAGAAAGGAAGGAATAGGCTCAGAAGTGAGAGCAGACCTCTAGAACACTGAGCCATAAAAGTATCCATAAACATTGCAGTGATTTACTAGATTCCTATCAGAATTCTAATTTCACATGAAATGCTAGGCAGGTAATAAGACTTTTCTAAAGGGTGACTTTTGTTTTGTTTTGGTGCCTTCAAATGACTCTGGAGGTTTCCCCTTCAAGTGACTCTAGAGGTTCCCCCAAAATTGCTGATTAGAAGGTTGTGTTACCTGTCCCCTTAAATTATTCTGGGACCTAACATGATTTCTTGCTACAAAAAACATGAAAGAGGACACTGAATCATCATGCCCTAGAACTAAGTAACTGTCTAAACAGAAAAGGAGCTGGGCATACATAGAACCAGACTATAATAAGGAATCTATAAAATGAAACTGAAATGGAGACAAACACTTTTACGAGAAGTGGTAAATTGTACTGTACTTGTACATAGTTTCTCCAGATGTTATCTCCAAACCAGTAGGTCTTTAGATTCAATTAATTTACTTATTTAAACTTGAACAGCAAGAAAAATATAGCTGCTTTTGCTATTAAAACGATAACCTCACTTTAAAGTTTTTTCTTCTGCCTCTCCACTGCTCAAGAGCTTAAATTTCTCTGATCTTATTATCATTACCCAAAGGATCTGTTGTCTTCCACCAGCAACCAATGACAACATGATTTTCTTGCTGAGTGAAGCTTTGAGTTCTGCTTCTAAACAATTTATCTGAAATTTTTGCTTATTGATTCCACTCTCAATTGTTCCATATGTGTATATTTGGACTTTTCATACAGTATATGTTGAAGAAAATGCCTGTGGTTTTTACACGCTATATTTAAACATGCTTTTGGTTTGTTTACTAATTCCAGAGGGACCTTTCAACATGCAAGGTATAAGGTTCATAATGACTAATTCAAGGAATAGCAACAAATGTCAGTGACAACAATGAAAACAAAACCAGGAAATCAATGGCATAGGACAAAAGAAAGCTTGTATCTCAACATAGTTTTTGTGTTGCTTCTCACACACATTTCTTTATTGCTTTGAACTTGCTGACATCAACATTTAGAAAAAGACCTTGCAAACATGAGCATTTCAGTTGTCCACACTTTTAAAAAGCAAGCCCATTCTATCTGAATGCCCAGTATCACTGTTCTCTTTGGCATCTTGCAAGGATGGAGGAGCATTATAAAAGAGGAAAGAGGACCAGAGAGTCCCATGTGATTCTGATTCTATTCTTATATTAAAAATTGGAATAGGGCTAAAAATAGACACTCTTTATCACAGTTTATATGGCCCTCTTAAAGTTGCATGATATATCTGTTGCTTCCATAGTCAAGTTGATACATTTCAGTATTCTCTCCAACAGTTTAATTCCAAATTAATGGAACACAGGGTAATTTGGAATGAATAAAAATGATCAGGAAACCAACCCTCCCCCAAAAGCATTCCAATAGTTTATGAAAGCTAACCATAGTGCAGCCTAGCTCGCATCTGACCTCACAAAGACACAGCTGATTCACAGAAGGAATTCAAAAGCATGGAGGAAATTCCAGTTAGTAGGCACAGATTATAGTCACCAGTTCTTGCCTTTTTGTAAGCTAGTAAAAAGAGTGGTATTTTCATTTCCAACTATACATGATTTGATGAATGCCATTTTGGCAGGATTGTCTATCAGTAACTTCTTCTTAGAGTTCTTGTAAATTCACACTTGTGCCATCATTTATAGTATTTAGTCACCTTGTCTTCTGTCAGCTTGTTTTGGTTGCCTTCAGTTTTTCCAGTATTTTCCAATGATTCTTGCTTTCACATTATGTACCCAAACTATTTAAGCTTTAGTTTCACTATTAGTGCTTCTAGTAAAGAGTCTAGTTTTATTTCAAATGGAATTGAATTATTTGTTCCATATTTGGCACTTCAATTCAGAGGCATCATTTTTTTTCTTTGTTCAGCCTTTCTTAAGGTCTAGCCTCCACAGCCACATGGTACACTGGGGAAACCATAGCCTTGACAATATGTACTTTTGTTGTCAGTGAGTTGCTCCTGCATTTTTATATTTTATCTACATTTGTCATAGACATTTTCCCAAGTATTTCATGGCTACATTAACCATCCCTGTGAAGTTGTGAGCCTAGGAAGATAACATCTCTAAGTGTTCCAGTTTCTTCTCTGCCCATAGTTGCCTAACTATGCCAGGTTGTGAAACCCAATTCAGCAGGTGCTGCTCCAATCAACCTTATAACAGGATGCCCATATATTTGCTCCATCTCCCCACAATGGATGTCTTATTCCTAGAGGTATTAATCCTGAGCAAAAGGTCACATTTACAAGGGGAGATAGGGACTAAGAAAAGAAGAATTTCTCATAATATTCTCATTCCATAGTAACTCTTGGTCTCTTTTAATATGAAGACTTTTTCTCCTATATAACTCTAAAATGATTCAGTACAGTATTTGGATTTCAGTGGGGAGATTTGCTCAGGGCAAGCTAAAGGGAAGAGGGGTTCTGATTAAACTAAAAACTTTGTTACATCATATCTCAGATATTACAGGATATCTCATTAAAACTAAGGAAATCCAACATGCTGGTTCATCACTGTGGTTTGACATTAAGCTGTCAGAGATAGTCTTGACAAGTGGCAGTGTATGGGCTTGAAAGCTAAGCATGATCAAGCCTGGTTAGTTCTTTAATGAGAGACCATCAGGGAATTCCAGAGCTATAGGTTAGATCTGGAAGGTAAAAGCATTTGAAAAATCACTTCTGTATTGATGGCATAAAACCCAACATGGATATGCCCTTCAAATCACCAGAAGCTGAGTTCAGCTCAGAGACTTGAACTGATTTGGTTGGAATGGACAAGACACAACCAGTTCTCTCCCCACCCCAACCCCGCCTATGCTTGCTTCTTGGCTACCTGAAGCCATATGTAGTTCCTACTATAAATTTCCTCCATTTGAAGGCCAGCATCATTTTTAGCAGAAACATCCTTACTATACCAGCAGATGGGGGGTGGAGGGGTGTTGTTTGAATAGAAGAGCACATTATTCATATTAAGTGAATTCCGTGAAATTCAGTTTAATGTATAGAGTGAGACCCCAAAGTGTTTACACTGGAAAGCCCTGAATTCTACTGCTGCCTCTTCTGCCACTCACAGGAAAATAGTGAACACACTGAAATGGCATCAGAGTTTTTTCCTATATTTCTCCTAAAACCATTGTGATTGGAAATAAAAAGAAGAGACCAAGGGAAGACACTTCCAGTCAATTGCATCACAGTTGTATCCCTGCTTTCCTCTTTCTTGTATTTCTTTTCTCTTTTTTTTTGGAGGGGGGGGGGCTTGCCCAAAGAAGGTTTGTATTGGTAGAATATTGGGCTTTTACAAAACAGAAAGTTGTCTAAAGGCAATCATATTTGCCTCTGCATTAAAATAGATTTCTATTTCAGATTTTAGGTTGGAAATAGGCATCAGAGTAAGATGGAAGCATCTGAAACTAAAGTTTATGTAAGCTTTTTGGTTAAACAGTATGGTAAAAATGCTGTAAGTGTAAGTTGGTGTCTTTTTTTTTTTTTTACTGTTACTGCGTTGCTATCATGTTTTCCATCTTCAACAGTTCTTGTTTGTTCCTGAATTAGTCATAGTGGATGAGAATATGCAATATGTAGTCCAGCAATGAATCATATAAAATCACAGCAATATGTGGTCAATCAAGTCAACCAACACAATGATGTTATAAGGGTAAATGAATATGATGACTCATAAATCAAAAGTAAATACTCAAATATTCTGAGTAGCTTTATTTCATGTCTAATATAAATACTAAAAAGTACAATTTACATAATGAGTCTGAATATAATATATGCGCTAATGTAAGAAATCAGATTTCATCATTAGCTGATGAGAGAGAGTATTAAATGAAATTGGAACAAACGGTTCTGATGGTCCACCTAATAACATTAACTTGAGGATGAATAACAAAACAGTCACAAAAAAAGTCTATTCAAGGACATCTGACATTGTTTTTCAAATAGATCAGTTAGTATATTATTACTCTGTAGCATTTTGCATGTATCTACTTATAAGTACATATCCTGCTATTTTCACATCCATCTTTCTTTATGAGTAAATCAGCATGAAATGAGATACACACAGAGAGAGACACACACACACAGACACACTGGCATTACATATGTTTTCAAAATACATTCCCTTTGGAATATCATCCCTCCAGAGTTAGATTGGCCCCAACCCTACCTGCCTTCCAGAAAGCACTGAAGACATGGTTTTGCTATTGTGCTGGGGGATCTGGTTGTGATATGGAGCCTGCTAGGTGGTTGTACTGTTTGTGGATTCCTTGGTGCTCTCTGAGCCTTGTTGTTTTCTTGCAGACATTTCATTGCACTGTTCGCACTGAAGATGTTGCCTAGTCTGGCAATGAAATGTCTGCAAGAAAACAACAAGGCTCAGAGAGCACCAAGGACTCCACAGTTCAACCCTGATCTACAAATATTCACTTCGGTTGTACTGTTTGTGATGTATAGATTGTAAATACCACTGATTATGTTTTTATGTTTTTAATCTTGTTTTAATATGGTTTTATGGTTTATTTGTATTCTGTTGATTATATTTTGCTGTGATTTTAATTCAGTGAGTTGTCCAGAGTCACTTATGTGAGATGGGCATCTAGATACACTGAATGGATGGATAAATAAATAAATATTGTTCTCAGTGAGTTGGGTTTCTTTGGTTTGGTTTGAGTCAAGGTTTGAGGCTGCCCCAAGTTTCTAAATCAATGTGCCATATTTCTCTTAGATATTGCTGGGTGGCGGGAGGAGGGTTATAAGTAACACATAAGAAAATAAGATTTGCATGCAGAGATTTTAGCAGCATGAGATGTCAAAACACAAGCATATATAAGGAAAGGAATAGATAACCTTGTAATAGCGCTTTTGTACAGTGTCTTCTTCTGAATACCTCTGCAAGTTACCTTTAACACCTCCGCAAGGTATTTGTATTTAATACTCCCCTTCTCAAATGATAAATCCACTGAAAGTGTGTTATTAGTCAAAGCCAAGTAGACTGTCAAGACTGTGACTGGTGTTAGATTATTTTGTCATTTACTTGAAAGATCAAGATTTCAGAGTATCAGCTACTTACTCTACTGAGCAAACAAACCATATTTTTATTTAAAGCATTTCTCATATTTCACTGTTCAGTGAAATATAACAAACCCTAGGCACAATGTTCTTATCAGAATAAACAAAGATTAGTAAAATAAGACAGAAAAAATAGCAGGAAAATACTATATTAACTAGTGGCTGATCCTTGAATGACTAAAACAAATATTAAGCCAAAAGTGAAATGACCATATAGTATAGCCTTCCTTCATAATATAGAAATCTGCTTATAATATCCAAAGGAGAAGCAGAAGCAACACTATTTTATGCTCATAACACAGTCAGGATTTGAGACTGACAGGATATAATGATGCTGAGGTGGAACCAGATGAATATGCTATCAAAAGCAGGAAAGGTGGACAAATGGCATACTTCTTTTTTCCCCATGTGTTGGAAAAGTCTGTCATCACAATTCATATCTTTATTTAAAAGTACTAACAATAAAGCCCACAAATGTGAAAATGTGATGAGACCAAGAACAAACTAAGTCAGTTCTGATTAGGGCTCTGCTTTAGCTTGGCATGAAGTCTCAACTCAGCAACAAATGGGGCAATTTGGAATGGTGTCTAACTTAAAGTCAGGATAAGGTGTCTCATTCATCCTATCTTCATCAAAACACTCTCTGATCTTTTCATTAATACATTGTTTAAGAATTCAGCGCACAGGGTGATGCTCTTTAGAAAAAAAGGGGGGTTACAAAAACTGTGGATGCTTTAAAAAAATATTGCTATAAAATAATAGTATTGGATTAATGGATAGAAAGGTCCATTCCCAAATCAAAATGATCCCATTATCGAAAAGTGCATCCTTTTCGATAGGAAGTAAGACAAGACAGATCTGTATATTGACTACCATTATAATCACACTTGATTGTCATCCAGATCTTTTATTTTGACAGCTTGATTATATACAGTGCTTTCTCTCTTGCAATAACTGGGTTTTTTTTCCAATTCACCTTGCTCATCACCACTGTTTTGCTTCTTCATCAGTTAATTTGTTTATCTGACATTCCACTTCTTTCTTGGTCTGTCCCTTCCTTCCTTTCACAATAGGTATTATATTCCAATCTTATATTTTGCTTAAATAAACTAGTGAAATTTCTCATTTGTGCTAATTTTAATTTAGCCCTTTGTCACCATTCATTTATTCCTCCTGCAAAGGATGACCCAATTCATTTCCATGTTTACATTATAATACAGGCATATGTTGTCTTCCTCCTGCCTTTTGTTCTGGTAAGCAGTATTTTCCCCATTTCTTTCTGCTTCACTGAGAGGAATGTGTGAATCCTTGTGCCTAAACATGTGCATGGGTGTGAGTGCATGTTAGTGTATTAGGCAATGTCCTCAGAGAGATCAAGAATAAATTGTTTGACATCTGTGAGGACACTCCAGGAGAATACAGCTTCCTGCATCAGTTATGCTTTTGCTAACCAGATATTGTATGACAACAAGGTTCATATCCAGAACTTATTTTGGAAATAAAATACATTAAAGAGTACTTAATTATTTTTAACAACCACTACATCTAAAGTGGGGGTGGGGGAGCTTATTAGACCAACATAGATCTAAGCCTCTGGCAAGGCAACATTTCAAATTCTATTTGATGCTGTCTTGATCTACTTCAAAAATTGAGTGGCTTAACCCTTGGTTTCCCATATATTCATCCATTTCAAATGTGTGTGGTAAGAGAAAAAAAGTCATTGCTCAAAGCACAAATAATGGATTCTAGCTAAGAACTGTGACTATTTATAAGTCAACATTTTAACACATACAAATGCTGGTAGAAGGCTAGTGGGTAAAAGGTGATCTGTTCTGTGGAATGATTGTTTGTTGGAAGAAATAAAAATGGCTATTGTTAAGGGAGTTCCTACCAACTTTATGATAGGAAATTGAGAGTTGGGTATGTGTGGAGAAACATAACAGAAAATTGAATGTGGTGGGAACGGGCTACTCATAAATTGTGTGGTAAAGCAAAAGGATATGGGGTCAAGAATGAATGAGTGCTGAATGAAATTGGAAAAGCCCTGCACTAATTCCTTCAAAGCCTCATTCCCTACCAATGTTCTACCTTCCTGAACATTTTATCTGATCCTGGTTTTATTTACACACACACACACACACACACACAGGTAGTTATTTATATTTTCCCCATTCTTCATAATGAGACAATACAACTCTGCCTTTTTTTATCTCCTGATCAAGAATCAGGACTAAATCAAGGCCAGCTTCCATGTTCCAGGGTGACGCAGGCCATCTTGGACTTCTTCCAGAGTCAAGGATCGGGACACAAAGAGGAGCCTGCATAGGCAGAGGGCAAAAATAAGAAAGGGCAGACTCTCCACCCCTCACCTCACCTCTCCTCTGCTCCCCTCTCATTTTTAAATTTTATTAAATTTTATTTTTTTACAATGACTGCCATGTGATGTACTGAATGAATAGTGATACCTCCAAGCGTGATTATTTGATGTACAAGATATTTGTCTGTAGTTACAGGTCAGCATGTCAGGCTTCATCTGAAGTTATAAACCAGGAAAGAGGAATATGGGCTGGTTGGTTGAAATGTCAAGCTACTTCATCTTTTTCTTATAAAGCATCAAGCACATTTTAAAATGTGGTAGATAGTTTGGTAGGCTTTCACTTTGCCCTGATTTTCACTTGATTTTCATTTGTACGCTAAAAAAGGTCATGTCATCACAGGACAGACTTTCACACTAGTCCTTCTGTAGTCCATTACTGCAGAAGGTAAATTCGGATATGAACTTCCACGATGCCTGCCCCACAATTCACAAGCTGATCAGAAAAGTCAGACTGTCTTTCCTATATGTTCCAAGAGAATTCTCTTGTGGGGGAAAATTTGTAAATGTTGTGTGGTTGGATTTTCTTTTTCTTTTTTAAGAGAAAATACATTTAAAATATAATATTTGAATTTGAAGTTCAATGCAGTTTTTAAAGAGGTCTTTACAAAAATGCTGCTTAATAGAAGAAATAGGATATATCTGAGATATGAAAGAACAGATATGAATGTTACTGATATTAATTGGTCCCTAAATGGAACAAAGGGAGCTGCCTGATACTACTGGCAGCTGAGCATTTTCCATTTTGAATGGCAACAGCAGCTCCACAGAATTTCTGGAAGAGGCCTTCCAAGGGTCCTTTGTGAAGGAAATACAGGGATAAAACCTAAGAACACCCTGCATCCAGGTTCCGTGCTGTCTTTCTGAGCAATACTCCCTCCATTTGTTTCTCAGTCAAGGTTCATTGTCTTCAGAGGCACAAAATCAGAAATTCAAGAAGTGCAGATTTCTCAGGATTAAAATGCAATTATTAAAGGAATCACCTCATTTAGGTTGTCCTTCTCTGCACCTTTTCTTGTATTAATAGAATTCTTCTTCTTGAGAAGCAGTGAACAGAATCATCCCATATATTTGTATAAAGGAGTCCTTACGACTTTTCCATGTTTTTGAGAAGCTGCACGTTGGGTTAAGGTTTTCATTGAGCCACAACTTTAACTCCTTTTCCTATCTATTCTTTGAAATTATTTTTTAATCATTTTTATTTATTTGTTTGTTTGTTTGTTTGTTTGTTTGATTTCTATAGCCTCCCATCAGAACAAGTGACCCTGGGCAGCTTACAATCATAAAAACCATAAAACAGTTAAAATAATTAAAACCAATTAAAAGCACAAGATAAATATATATGGTTGCCAAGTAAGCAATGTATGGATATTAATATAGCCAAGAAATGGGGCCCTTAACACACTTGGGGCCCCAGGTCTGGGCACATAACTTGGTCTTCATGGCCCTTTGTTAGTTTACACCTGCTTATTGTATTGGATTGCATTAGCAAAAGCATAATTGGGTTCTGAAAAAATTGTAGATGCAGTAATTGCAATATAAGACTGTATTAGAGTAATATATGAAGTGAGTAATAGCTTGACTAGTTTCAAGCAAATTACACATCTGCATAATCATAAGCAATAGTTTTTGTTATCTATAAAGATACTGGCTTTACTTTCCAGCATGCCTAATTTACACAAACATATACAAAGACATGAGACTTAAAAATTGGACAAACTCACTGCAAGGAACATTTGTCTTTTGGTACGTTTGACATTTGGAACATTTAGCTGATAATTGCTTTTGGAATAGCATCCATTTTACTAAATATTGATTGCGTTTGTGTTCAATAAGCTTGAACTTTCTTCCAGATCTGAGGACAACCTGGATAAGATCTTTCTGTCCCTTTTACCCCACCCTTCCAGCTGAAGATGCAACCTTACTTGGCTGATGCAGCTCACATTTTCACACTCATTATTTTAAGAACCAATAACCCATTTTAAAATCCAAGTAGCTTACTAGGCCACAGCAGGTGATAGAAAGCAGTGGAAAACTACTTCTTTATTGCTGTCAAGAAAACATGTTTATGCACTTACCTGGAATGAGCTTAACTTTAGCAAATATTTACCTTTTAGATTATCACAATGAATTTGTATCACTACTAATTTATAATTACTGAGGAGGTTGTTGCACTCTACTAAAGCAACAGTTTCTCCTTTTGTACACTAAATGCTATTAATCAGGGCTCCTTTGCCAGGATCCTGATCAGTTCTAACTGATTTCAATATGTCTGGACTTTTACTAACCTTGACTTCATTCTGTCCCACTTTTCCTTTGCTATGGAATGATTATGATTCTACCATATCTACAGTACCACTCAAAGCTGAGGCAGCCAGGCTGGAGAGTGGGTGATATCTCAGAACCAAGACATAATATAAATATACTATGTATATTAAAGGTCTTCAATCACATAGTCATTGGAAAAAGTATAGTTTCCAGGATGAAAATCTGGGGGATCATACTAATAACAAAGTATATGTATGTTCTGAAATGCAGTGTACAAAAAAACAAACAAGCATAAAAACAAAAAACTGAAGGTCTGGACAAAATGTCATCCAATATTCTATGTTTTTCCTCCCTTATTCTGAAACTGAGGTCATTTTATTGACTTCTGAGTTATATTTTGTTAAGATGAATAAATATAAATTGAGTGTGTCATCAGGATGGAGTCTGCCATTTTAATTTTCCCATTAAGTTCCACTCTGACTGTTAATTTGGGAGGAAAATGCTAAATGCCACCAAATATACACTGTGTGTGTGTGTGTGTTTGTGTGTGTTGTTCTCATTATGGGAGATATGTTCTGAATAAGACTGCAGGAATCTGGTCATTTTTTCCCTACAATAATCATACCCTTCCAATTCCCCTTTCCCATCTGAGTTGGACTTTTGACCTTTCAAAAATTTGCCTCAGCTGTGCCCAGTTGCTTTTGTAACTTTCTTTATACCTATACATTGGAATGGCATTTAAAAAATCATAGAAATATTGTGGGCTTTCAGTCGGAGCTATAATCATACTACAATAATGAGGTGAAATATAAGCATCAATTTACCATCACCTTTACCTTTCAAAACTTTGCAACCATGTGATATTAAAAAGTACTTATCAACTTAAAATTTCACATGGCACAGCACTTATCTCAAATTATTTATTTATTGGATACCAGTTTTATGCTACACAGAGTCTAGAGGGTGATAGATGGATAATCTCCTTAAATATAGATCAATATGCATGTATTGACATAAAGCAAATGGATGTGGCATGAGGAAGAATAACTGCTGAAGAGGACAATGTGGACAGCAGGAGATTTGTTATGTATACCCACAAGTCTTCTGAAATCTGCTTAGTTTTATATTTTAAATAATAATCTTTTTCTACATTTTAATCATGTATAATACAATGCACTGTAATTCAATATATACATTGCATTGACATGGATTTATTTATCTGAAATGATATTTAAACCATGAAAGTAAAACATAGAATATCCTACATAAGACTTTTAAGTCCTTACATTGTGAATGTACCTTCAGAAGATTTCTCTATCACACAGAAACATCAGTAAAAAGTCACTTCACATTGAATTCACTTTTGAGATCATAGAATTGCAAAGTAGTATTCAGAGAAGAACTGTATTTTGAAATTAAACTAAGATGCAAAAGGCATATGGAAGAAAGAGGCTGGGGAAGAATATGCAATTCTTTCATTTCTTGAATGTTGCAATACTAAAGATGAAATATAGTTATTATGCTCAGAGACTGAATGTTAAAAACTTATTTTTCATTAAAGTTATCTCTTCTTTCTTGGATGTTAATTCTAAGTGGGAGAATGGGCTTTTTTTCTCCCCAATTGCATACATGCCCTTGATTTATATTCTTCACAACAGTTTTATAAGCTTCTTTAGTCCATCATGTAGTGCAATACAGAACAGTAATTGTGTTAGCTGCATGTTCTGGTGCTTAATTATATTCCTGTCATTGGCATTTACCAAATTGACTAACAAAATAACCTTGTCATGTGGCTTACATCCAACTACCCTCTCCTACAAAAAAATGGAGAAATAACAAAAAGCTACATGTGTATGTGTGTGCATGACCATGAAGCCTATGAGGACACTCCAGGATGATACAGCTATCCTGTATCCTTCAGCCATTTCCCCACTAATGACTTACAGAATCACCCAACCAATATAATGTATACCATACAAAGTCTACAAGGTGATGGATGGATGAGACAATAAAAACCTGTCTTCATTAATATTATTACAGTATATTCAACAGTGGATGGAAAACACTAGAAGACACTATTAAGCCAGTAGTGGGGATCTTGCCTGTGACCTCCTGTTTTTGTTAAACAGGTTGATTGTAAGACATAAAGGCCCACATCCAGAGCAGCTTTTTAGAGTAAAAGCATGTTAAGCAGTGGTCACTTGTTTTTGACAACCATTACAACTGCATGTATTAAACTGACACAAATTCACGCCTTAGGCAAGGCAGCCTTTAAGATAAGGAAAATAGATTTGATCCCTTCTTTATTTACTTTATCTACTTCAGAGACTGAGTGGTCCCCCTTTTGGCTTCCATTCCATGTTGGCTTCCCATTGCGAGATGTCATTTTCCTGCAAGAACTAGACAAGTGACAGCACTTAGGCTACCTGGAGCTGGCATGCAATCTCAGGTCCAGAATCCAATGTGACCCCCTCAGGAAGAAGCAGGAAAGGCTGTCCTTTGAAGAGGTGAAGGTAAGACTAGGCAGGAACACCTCAGTCTTAGCCAGGTCCCCTTTGAACAACACTCAGGAAGGAGTTGGGGCTGTTGCAGAAGCTGCTGTTAGAAGTCCTGACTACAATCCCACTTTGAATCTACAAGCCTGGTTTGTATGTGCAGAGCTGGTTTGCAGTGGGAGGCCTTTTAGAGAGTAGTCTGACCATTTTATGTATGAGAAGGCTCACACATATTATTTTAGTGGGTCATGGCACCACAAAGTTTCAAAACCCCAGCTATAAGTAATAAAGTTCCATTACCATTGCACATTCTTTCAGCATCCTATAAGGCAAGCATAGACAATCTAATGAATTTCAGACGTTTTGGGCTAGAACTCTCTGATTTCTGACCATTAATATACAGACTGGGACTGATGAGATTTGCAGACTCAAATATCTGGACAGGAGCTACAGTGAACCAATTATTCCTTCTATAAAAGAAAGCAGGATCAGAAAGCAGCGTCAGGCTGACCTGCCTGCCAAGGCTTTCATCCTTGTCCTTGCTAACCCAACTGTTTACTTCCCTCTCCAAGTTCACAGGCAGCAACTAGAGTAAAAAATGGAGTAGAATCTTCCTTTCGCCCTGCACACTGTCTTCTGGGACAGAATACCAGTGACAGTGTTAAACCACACACCCTCTGAGGATAATTTTCTCGGGGACTCTGAAACCTAAGATATCCTTTTGGACATGGAAAGTAGTGGGGAGTTAGGTGTGGTGAGACAAAAGGAGATATCATGTCTACTGGTGCTCATATGAGGCTGCAGTGCAGTGAGAAAATTGAAACAATAAGCAATATGTATGAAGATGACTCCATCATGTGTCATGTACAGTATCATTGGCAGGGTGCATGCAAAGCACCACTATCTCCATTATGTGCTGCATTCCGGAGGTACTGTTAGATGCAGCAGGAAAGCAGGTCAGTATTGCAAAAGACATTAGGGTGAGGCTTTCCCCACTTTTTCCAAATATCTCTCTTCTTCTAAAGGGGTTTAGCTCATTTCCAGCCCTAAATTCCTTACCAAAGACAATGATACACTGTTGGAAATAGCTATTGGGAAACTTTGAATACCAATAGCTATTCCCCCCAGCTGGATTGTTTGCAAATGTAGTCCTGGAATTGTACCTGCCCACACTGTTATTATTACTGTAAAAGCAAGCAAGCAAGCAAGCAAGCAAGCAAGCAAGCAAGCAAGCAAGGAAGGAAGGAAGGAAGGAAGGAAGGAAGGAAGGAAGGAAGGAAGGAAGGAAGGAAGGAAGGAAGGAAGGAAATTATTTTAACATTTTTTTCCTGCAGGGCTAAGCACTGATGTATTATTAAGAGGAAATATACTGGAAGTGTGTTACAAACTTATAGAAAAGAGGGAATGCATCTGAGCCAGGAGATACAATTAACTGCATATATTTTAAGGAATTCTCTGTGCCTTTCCACGCTTCTCCCATTACTGGTCATAGCCTCAAAAGGTTAGATTCAAAGAATAAAGTTAAAATGCAGCAATAAAACTGGCAGAGATTCCCAAGATAATACAGTGGAAACCTGAAGATGTCAAGATTCACATCCAGATAGAATGATATATGATTGATCTACTTCAATTGGTACAGTATTGCACACACAAACAAGTATGATCAAATGTTTGTCATGCCTACAATGGTCAGATCCAGGTTAAGTTCAAATCCTTTGGGAACATTATTTTCCACAAGATCATAGAACTGCACACCTTACCCAGATTTTGAAAAACGCCCTTTCTCCCTCAAATAAAACACCTCTTCACTTTTTGCATTTGAAGATGCCTGGGGGAACTCTAGGTTGTGAGGTTCTTTGTGCTCTCTGAGTTTGCAGATGTTTCATTACCCAACTAGGTGACATCATCAGTGCGAGTGAGTGTGGGGTTTGTGACCACCAAAGAAGTCAGCTATTGAAAAGTCACAAATGCAACTTATAGGGTATGATAAGGATAAATAAACTTGGCTTAAGTTATTTGGAAAAAGTTTGGTTTTGACACTTTCCTGGGAAGGAAGAGTGCAGAGCAATTGTTTTCTCTTAACAACCAAACCAAAGGGAATTATGTGGTTTGGCTTTGTTTTGGCTTTTTTGTATTTAATAAATAGTTAGCATGCTGCCTTAGCAAATAATATTGCCTAGCTGACACTGGATGATTTCAGGAGCTAAGCAGGGTTGGCCATAGTTAGTACTTGTATGGGAGACTATCCAGAAAGTCTTGGCTGCAAACTAGGCTATACCTTAAAATATAATCCTAGACAAAGCAATCTTCAGCAAAGGATTGTTACCTTGTTGTGGTGCTGGAGCTTGAGCACCTCAATGATGCCATGAGCTAAACTGTGAAGGGCCACCCAAGACGGGAAGGTCATGACAGAGAGGTCAGACTAAATGCGATCCCTGGGGAAGGTAATGGCAACCCACCCCAGTATTCTTGCCGTGAAAACTAAATGGATCAGTACAACCAGAGATATATCAGTATACCATCGGAAGATGAGACCCCCAGGTCGGAAGATGGTCAAAATGCTACTGGGGAGGAACAGAGGATGAGTTCAACTAGCCCCAGACGTGATGACGCAGCTAGCTCAAAGCCGAAAGGACGGCTAGCGGCCGACGGTGCTGGGGGTGAACGGCGAATCCGATGTTCTAAGGATCAACACACCATTGGAACCTGGAATGTAAGGTCTATGAGCCAGGGCAAATTGGATGTGGTTATTGGTGAGATGTCAAGATTAAAGATAGACATTCTGGGCGTCAGTGAACTGAAATGGACTGGAATGGGCCACTTTACATCAAATGACCACCAGATCTACTACTGTGGACAAGAGGACCACAGAAGAAATGGAGTAGCCTTCATAATTAACAGTAAAGTGGCTAAAGCAGTGCTTGGATACAATCCAAAAAACGATAGAATGATCTCAATTTGAATTCAGGACAAGCCATCTAACATCACAGTGATCCAAATATACGCCCCAACCACAGATGCTGAAGAAGCTGAAGTAGAGCAGTTCTATAAGGATCTGCAGCACCTACTGGACAACACACCTAAAAGAGATGTTATTTTCATCACAGGAGACTGGAATGCTAAGGTGGGCAGTCAAATGACACCTGGAATTACAGGTAAGCATGGCCTGGGTGAACGAAAGGAAGCAGGACATAGGCTGATAGAATTTTGCCAAGACAACTCAATGTGCATAACAAACACTCTCTTCCAGCAACCTAAGAGACGGCTTTATACATGGACTTCCCCAGATGGACAACACCGAAACCAGATTGACTACATCCTTTGCAGCCAAAGGTGGCGGACATCTATAGAGTTGGTAAAAACAAGACCTGGAGCTGACTGTCGTTCCGATCACGAACTTCTTGCACAATTTAGGATCAGACTAAAGAGATTAGGGAAGACCCACAGATCAACTAGATATGAGCTCACTAATATTCCTAAAGAATATGCAGTGGAGGTGAAGAATAGATTTAAGGGACTGGACTTAGTTGATAGGGTCCCAGGAGAACTATGGACAGAAGTCCGCAACATTGTTCAAGAGGCGGCAACAAAATACATCCCAAAGAAAGAGAAAACCAAGAAGGCAAAATGGCTGTCTGCTGAGACACTAGAAGTAGCCCAAGAAAGAAGGAAAGCAAAAGGCAACAGTGATAGGGGGAGATATGCCCAATTAAATGCAAAATTCCAGAGGTTAGCCAGAAGAGATAAGGAATTATTTTTAAACAAGCAATGCATGGAAGTGGAAGAAGACAATAGAATAGGAAGGACAAGAGACCTCTTCCAGAAAATTAGAAACATTGGAGGTAAATTCCAGGCCAAAATGGGTATGATCAAAAACAAAGATGGCAAGGACCTAACAGAAGAAGAAGAGATCAAGAAAAGGTGGCACGAATATACGGAAGACCTGTATAGGAAGGATAACAATATCGGGGATAGCTTTGACGGTGTGGTCAGTGAACTAGAGCCAGACGTCCTGAAGAGTGAGGTTGAATGGGCCTTGAGAAGCATTGCTAATAACAAGGCAGCAGGAGACGATGGCATCCCAGCTGAACTGTTCAAAATCTTGCAAGATGATACTGTCAAGGTAATGCATGCTATATGCCAGAAAATTTGGAAAACACAAGAATGGCCATCAGATTGGAAAAAATCAACTTATATCCCCATACCAAAAAAGGGGAACACTAAAGAATGTTCAAACTATCAAACAGTGGCACTCATTTCACATGCCAGTAAGGTAATGCTCAAGATCCTGCAAGGTAGACTTCAGCAACTCATGGAGCAAGAAGGAAATCAGAAGACACTTAATCCTTGGGAGAAGAGCAATGACAAATCTCGATAAAATAGTTAAGAGCAGAGACATCACACTGACAACAAAGGTCCGCATAGTTAAAGCAATGGTGTTCCCCGTAGTAACATATGGCTGCGAGAGCTGGACCATAAGGAAGGCTGAGAGAAGGAAGATCGATGCTTTGGAACTGTGGTGTTGGAGGAAAATTCTGAGAGTGCCTTGGACTGCAAGAAGATCAAACCAGTCCATCCTCCAGGAAATAAAGCCAGACTGCTCACTTGAGGGAACGATATTAAAGGCAAAACCGAAATACTTTGGCCACATAATGAGAAGACAGGACACCCTGGAGAAGATGCTGATGCTAGGGAGAGTGGGGGGCAAAAGGAAGAGGGGCTGACCAAGGGCAAGGTGAATGGATGATATTCTAGAGGTGACGGATTCGTCCCTGGGGGAGCTGGGGGTGTTGATGACCGACAGGAAGCTCTGGCGTGGGCTGGTCCATGAAGTCACAAAGAGTCAGAAGCGACTGAACGAATAAACAACAACAGACAAAGCAATGGCAAACCATTTCTATAATGCAGTAAGAAAATTGCATGGATGCCTACAGCAGGAGTCAAAATAGACTTGAAAGCATCTTTACTATTCACCATCATGTTGTGTGCACGGCAGAAAAATGAGCAAGCTGGACCAAGTCTGTGGCATAGATGAAAAAGGGTTTTAAATTTTTGCACCTTCTGCAGTCCTTAATTAATTTGTTCCCTCCTTCTGTAATTTGTAGTGAAACTTTGGCTCTACAATTTGCTGCAAGTGATACCATACCTTTCCCATTTGTCCTTGTAGCTCAGATGCCATGCCAGGAGAATGTATCATGTTAGTTTTATTCATGCAACTCACTTCTCTGGGGCCCTGGAGGCATCTACAGGCAGATCATTAAAGTTGACTTAAGAGCTCCTTTTCAATCTGATCTCTTTTTTAAAATTGCTTTCCGTAAGAGGCAGAAGCTTGCTGGCTCTGGCTCACTTGCTTGCTTGACTTGTGAAGGCATAATGTGACTACAAGTTGGAAATGAAGAAGCAGCTTTCATGGTGATTGCTGATATGTGATACTTATCTGGTGAATTATTCAGGGGCGATCTGTTCCACTTGTACACCTTCTAAATATACTATCAGGGGTCCAAAACTCATTGACTAATGACCTAGAATACAGTAGCTTCAAAAACATTATATGGTTCAGATCAGAGTAGGATATGTATGTCTGACAAAGAACTGAATAGTCATTATTCCTGAGTCACCTTAATTTAGGACATGTCAAGAATGAAGTGTGAGCTAGGAAAAGAAGAGTTAAGAATGACTTTTAGGAATTAATTTTGAATATAATTCTGCAGTTTATATACATACGAGCATGGGTATTTAACTTTTAAATTTCAGTAAAGAGGACTCCAGAACTGTTCCATATGCTAGGAAATAGATACATACCTAGATCGCCTTCTCCTGCACTAGTCCTAAGCTATGGTACATCCTTCCTCAACAACTGTGTTTGGCCCATTCTCTTACTAACTAGAAAATTTGTAAAGATGTATCTCTTTCATCAGACTTTTAATGGTTAGGTTATTTTAGTGTTTAGTTTATCATCAATTCGTATTTTTAGATCTTTATGTTAATTTTTAGCCATTTTTAGCCATCTTGACTGCTCACCAGAGCAGAAAGGCAGGTATGTATAAATGAAGAAATATCCAGAGTAACATAAAGATTTTAATGAGTGGAAATTCTATGGCGAAGTCCCTGTTGCGTCCCTGTTTCTCAGCCAAAACTCACTGGGAATGTGAATTCCTGTCATGTTTTTCTGCTCCAAGTTGAAAGTAACGTGCCAGCTCAAGCACTGTTGTCTGATTTGCCTACCATGCTCTACTTTGTTCTAGGTAATCCTTTGTAGTTTGATTCTACTGCACAAAACACCAACTCAGCTATTTTCACAGCTTTTCCTGAAGAAAGTCTGCTGCTGCTTTTATAATAGGTTAGCATGTTTAGTACTTTTTTCCCCCCAAGCTATCTACTTTTCCTGGTTTTTTTCAGTAAGTTCACCAGTGCACTATTTCATTGTTTTTCCAGCCCCTTGAAGTAGAACAATTTGCCCCCCAGTTCCCAAATAGCCCAGGTAGGGGTGGGTATGTAATCCTTCTATTTCAAGTGACTGGAAACATAATTGGGGAACTTAAAAAAAAAAAGCCCAGTGGAAAAGTAGATAGGTAAAGGAAAGAAAAATAGTAATTTTTTAAAAATGAAATATTCCAGGTTTCAAACTGAAGGCTTTCTGCATATCAAGCAAGTATTGTACCCACTATGCCACTGAGAAATACCTAGCAAAAAAGCAGCAGCAAACTTTTTCAGAAAAAAACTGGGAAAAGGCAGGAAAGGATTTTTGGTCCTATCTGTACATTATGATGCTTTAATTTTGCACATATCTATATACATACATTTACACAGACACAGACATAAACATATGTCCAGTAAGAGCTTCCCCAGAAAGGAAACCAACTGGCATTTGCTTTCCTGGAAGAGAAAATTGGGAGTGCATAGCAGCAGGGAAATTGTCCAATTGGGGACCATGGTAGCTGCCAAAATATTCTAGGATTTGCCTAAGCCAGTTTAGAGTCAAGCCAGTTTAGAGTCAAGCCAGCATAAGCACAAGAGAGGAGCAGTTTAAAAGGTCACCGTGGATATGCCTCTAGAGTGGAAAGCCCTATTCAGTTCTCCTATTTTGTTTTTGTTATCACACAACCAATCATTGCAGTATCAACTTTGGAGCTCAATGAATGATCTTCAGCAAGATACGGTGAAACAGAGTTTCTAATCTGTACCATTTGAAAAAAAAAGTCATAAGACTACCTAATCTGTAAAGTGGCAAAATAATCATACCTGAAGAAAAACCTGCCACACGAGAAAATTCCTCCAAGATCAGGCCAAAGGTCCATTGCATCAGGCAACCTGTTTCCACTTGTGGCCAGGCAGATGCCTTTGCAAACACACAAGCAAGCTCTCAAGGCAGTGTTCTTCTCTGGTGCTTTGCCTTCTAGCAAATGGAACTTGGAAGCAGAAGGGGAGAGCTGGAGCAGTGCTCATGAAAATCCGTTCTCTGAAGCCTGCTGATATCTCCTTTTTATGTATGAATGATGCCACATTCACTCCTGGATTCAGAAAGAGACTGAATAAAATGCCACTGAAGGTGGAAATTTATCTTAGTTAACAGATATTGATAAATCTGTGATTCATATATGCTAGATTACAAGGTTTTAGTAATAGCATTTAAGGGTCTATGTTGTTTATGGCATTGATACTTGAAACAGTAGGTTTCCAGTAGGTACCTGTCTGAATATTAAGATCTTCAGAGGAGAGTACCTCAGCACCCCAAGGGTGGGAGAGGTGATTTGTTTCTTTGCTTGTTTATTGGATTGATATCCCACCACATGCTCTTGGCAGGGTAGAAGACATGGGGGAAAAAAATCCCCAATAAGGTTAAAACAGAAACAATATAAAAAGACAATAAACATAAAAAATAAATCAACCACATATATCGTAACAATGGAAATAAAAATTATAAGGAGTGGTGAGAGATTCCCTTTTTTTGTCATGGCATTGTGGCTTTCAAATATCCTTTCAGTCAGTCCAGAGTGGCCCTAATCTTCTCTGCTTCTTGGTGTCAGTGAAGACTCAGTTTTTTACTTTTGTATTCGGGACTTACTGGGCACAGCCTGAACATGGCTTGTGAACCTTTGTAAAAACACATGCCTCTCTATTACTCTATGGTGGTGTTTGCTGTTTATTGATTGTAAGGATCTCTGCTCTGAGATCCTTAGGATAGTGAGTGGACTAAAATTATTTAAATAAACAACTGATACACCTGGATAATTTACTTCAAAGGTATCTATGACAGAGAACATCGAGAAGTCTTTTGGAAGAGAATTCCCCAGGTTAATCGTGTTTTGTACAAAGAACTTTCTTTTGGGTCACTTGAAGTTACCATCATTTATATTATGCATTCTGTGTTTTAATGTTATAGTAAAAGCTGGGGGGAAAGTATCTTTATTCGTTTTTTCTACTTTATGCATAATTGTAGAACTAGCAGTCAAGTGCCCACTCCCTTAATCCTCTTTGAATTAAATGCTGAAAGCCCTAGTGAAGGGATCTCAAATTCTTGAACTTGTAGGTGAATTATGCCCACCCCCCTTTCCCTTTTGCAACATATTTTCTGGGAGAAAGCAAACATCCCTGAAAACATTTTAAAGGCAGCTTCTTTATAAGTGCTGAGTGTTTTTTGTTTTTTTTTTAAAAATGGAGGAGAAGAAGAAAATCTCTGTGGACCCTGCTTTAGCCCTTTAATTTTATTTACTTATTTAATGAATTTATAAGGCTACCCAACTCAAACAATGTGACTCTAGGTGGTGTACAACAGAAAAACAAACAATAAACCAAAATAACCAAATAACATAAAACTAACACATTATATAAATATAAAATACAAAATTAAAATGGTGACCAAACACAATAACTAAACAACCACAAGGGAACTCTGCTCAACTGCATCTTGAGGAGGGATGCACCATTGCCTCTTTCAGAGCTGGCAGAATTCCACCCCCTCAAAGGGGCATTTATCACTGCATGGATCGACCCACATGCTCCGTCCCTGGAAGCCTGTACCAACCCAGAGGGATATGGATCTAATACGCAGGTGGCCACACCTACAGCTCCAAGATTCCTGTCCACTTTTTTGGGACTAACAGGCTCAAACTCATCCGAGATAACATCACAAGTCTATGCCTCAATCACCTCCTTAGGACCTGCCTAGCTGGAGTTCAATTCCAAGTGAATCTGAGCAATTTTACCCACCAAGTGTGGACAACAGTTCTCACAGCAAACCTGCAGATGGTCCACCAATCCCTCCTGACCTAGAAGGGACTTTTCTCCTGGGACAGGCCCACTGGTTGATACTCAGAGGAAGCAGTAAGGGTGGAGAAAGAAGTCTTATCACTATAAGGTAGGCTCTAACAAAGGCTTTTACCTACATTTGTTCAGGTTCACTCCTAGCTTTCTGCCAGTGGTGCTTTAGGCATCTCTTCTGTTGCTTCATCCTCCTAAGGCAGTCTGAAAACCAGAGGTATATTGGGGTCTATATCCAGAGAGATTCTGCATAGGTGTGATCTGGTCTAAAGATACTGCTGCCACCACATTCCAGGCAGCAATCAAGGTCTTGGTCATACTGTGTATCAAAACCTCAGGAAAAAAACCAAACTCCCACTGAAATCCAATAGGTGTCTGGGACAGGCCAGTCAAATAGGCTTTATGTCCCTGTGGAGGCTGTGTGTGTGTGTATGTGTGTGCAATGGTAAACTCCAGGGTCACCAGGTAGTGATCCATTCATGACAGATGACAATGTCCCCCAGCTCCAGATCACGTAGCCACCCCCCCCCCCCAAAAAAAAATCCTGATCCAATGTGTGGCGCCTTCTGTGGGTCAGACCTGCAATAAGCTGGGTCAGGTCCATGGTTGTCACAATGGCCATGAATTTCTGTACTGCCTCTGAGTCCACCTCCAAGAATGGCAGATTGAAGTCCCCCTGGGGAACTCCACTGTCAGCCCAGAGATGGCCTCAAACAGAGCAGGCAGAGAGGCTGGTACAATAACAGAACTCCCAACTGATTTCTCAGGCCAAACATCACCAGAAGGGTCTCATACCTGGCTATCTGCAGGGCAGCAGCCTGCATCTCTGATGACCTTCAGAGTCTCCAGATAGATAGACAATATCAAACCCACACATCCCCCACCCTTGGACTTGGAGTTGTGGTTGATGCCAAACCTGAAACCCCTCTGTGCACATTTCAGAGAGGGACACTCTCCCCCCTTTGCCCAGTAAAGTCCCTTTAATACAATTAAAGTCTTAGTTAAAGACTTCAAAGATCTGAAGTCTTTTTTAACAGGTATATCTTGGATTATATATTTTTATTTAAGAACATTGTTTTTATTGTATTTTAATGGCTATTTACTCTGGTTTTATTGTAAACCGCCCAGAGTCGCTGTTTGAGTGAGATGGGCGGTGACTAAATTTGAAATATAAATAAACAAACAATAATTAGTGAAAGGTGAGTGAGTAAGTGTTCTCTCTCTCTCGGCATTTTTAGCTGGAGTTTATGATGATTTAAGATCTTAGGTTCAATGTAATTCAATGGATTAATTGAAGATATATCCAGAGTTTTCATGTTAATGTTCTCCATGTGCCTTCAATTCATTCTTGGAATATATTCCCTCTCATTTTTTGATTCAGTAAAGATCCCACTATAGATTGGCATTCAACTATTTCTACATGTTGTAAATATTGTACCTAAAACATAAATTCCAATTAAAATAAGATCAAAGAAGGATATCTCTCATGCATAAGTTAGCTTTTTTAAAATACTGCATTATTTATGCTTGTCTTACTTTATTTTTTGCTGTCAAAATTATACTCAGATTTAAAATCTGCATTGTAGAACAGAAGGACCATATAAAACTGGACATATTCATGTAGCTAACAACTAACTGGAGTTTAGGCATGAGTGGGAGTTTCATTTTCAATCATTAGATATTTTCAATAATACTAAATGAGTTGTTAGTTTTTAGCAAAATTTTAATATATTTGAATTTCTAAAAGGCTCAAATGAAATGTTATTATGAACAATGTAGAGCTCAAAACCCTAATGAGCACTGCTTTTAACAGATATATTAATTAACAATACAAGCAGAAAGGAAAGGTAATAAAGGAAATTGCATGAATACAAAAATGAGGTAGAGACTCCATAGACCTACATTTTATTAACAGTGTTGTGAGAAAATGCTAACTGAAATAACAAACCAAAGTGATCAGAGATGGATGCAACAAAGTGTACTTTTGTAGGAATACACTACAGTGATCACTAGGCTCCTTGCCAACAGATTGCAGGAGACAGACCCCCAAATAAAGCAGCTCTACAGATTATATATGTTTGGTTTGTTACAGTATAGAAAGTAAGATAAAAGAAACATTACAATTACAATATGACCCTTACACCAAAATGCTTTTCATAAACTATTGGAATTACTTTCCTGTTACTTTTCACGCTACAAAGTAGTCCTCAGGTTACAATGGCAATTGGGGCCAGGATTGCCATCACTAAGTGATGTGATTGTAAAGCGTGACATCACGTGATTGCATCACTTAGCAACAGCAATCCGTGCAGTTCCAGTTGCCATTGTAACTCCAAGATGTCCGGGTCATTAAGTGGGAAGCGGTAGGAGTCCCAGTAAGAAACATGGGGGTGCCGTGGGGGGGAGGCTGGGGAGGGCTTGGGAGGCCCGGTGCAGGCTGCACGTGAGTTGGGGGAGGCCTGGGAGGGCCAGGAGGCTGCATGCAGGTGGGGGACATCTCTACTGCACATACTTCACTGCTAGGACTGGCTTCCTCTAGAATCAGCTTCCTCTAGCTGCTTCCCACTTGCAGCCTATGGACTACCAAAAGCCACAATGATGTCAGATGAAGATGTTCAGGCTAACACCAGGCAACACTTGCCAAGGCCCACACTTTAAAAGGAGATAATGCCAACCCCTGAAACACCTTTATCTGCCTTGCTGCTATTCCCTTACTCCCCTCCTATGGTCAGGAGTAAACAGAAATAGCAGCAGCTTCCCCGTTGCTATTTCCCTTGGTATGGCTCTAGGAAAAAGGCAACGGAAAATGCAGTTGAAGAGCAGTGAGAAGACCTGTCTTATGCCACAAATCCAGAGCCACTGCTGGTTAGGAGCAGAGATAGCATTGGTGGAAATATTGAAGATGATGGAGTCAGATAGAGATAAACCAATCTATTGGTCCTTAGTGTAATATCTTTCTTCATTAATTTGGGACTTTTGTCAATCTCTCTGTGTATGTATACAAAAGTATGAGAGAGACAAATGTCTTATCTGCTTCTTTCCTTCCTCCATGTTGCTCATGAATAAGCCATAATCAGTCTGGTATTGCCTTGAGCAAAAGAGGACACAGCTAGAATTCAAGCAACTTGAGCAGGAACCTTTAAGGAGTCAGTGGGACAACAGCTCCAGGCTGCACACATGAAGTGGCCACAACCAAAGTGTACTTCAGTGTTAAGAAAGATAAGATAGATCAATAGTGTTCTATTCAAGGCAGCAAAACCGATCAGTTAAAACACAATGCAGAATTTCTTTTCACTGTTTCAAGTTTCCACACACCATGTGGATTATAGGTAGCTGATTTCAGTGGACCAGAAACAAAGAGGGAAACTTCCAGTGATACAGGAAAGATGGTGTATATGTGTGTGCATGCACATGCGCGCACATGCTCAAATTAACTATCTAATCCCAGTCCTCTCAGAGCCTTAAAAAATCCTCTGCTTGATTATACCAAGTTATCAGACACATGTTGACTCTTTCCTGACATGTATTTTCTGTTATTTCTCTCTCTCCCTCTCTGTCTATACAGTTAGTCCTCAGTTAACAACCATTCATTCAGTGACAGTTCAGACTTCCAATGGTGTGGGAAAAACAAAGACTTATGACCAGTTCTCACAGTTATGACCATCACAGCATCCCCACGGTCATGTGATCACAATTTGGGCACTTGGCAATCGGTTCACATTTATGACCATTGCAGTGTCCCATGGTCATGTGATCGCCATTTTCAACCTTCCCAGCCGGCTTCTGACAAGCAAAATCAATGGGCGATCACGTGATTTGTTTAACAACCATGTGGTTCGCTTAACACTCGGAGTGATTCACTTAATGTCCACCACAAAAAAGGTGATAAAATCAGGTCAGATTCGCTTCATGGCCACTTTGCTTAGCAGCTGAAATTCTGGTCCCAATTGTGGTCATTAAGTGAAGACTATCTGTATATGTGTGTGTGTGTGTGTATACACACACATATACATATATACTCACACACATACATATACACACACACACACACATACATATGCCAGCTGTAATACAGAGCAGTTGATCTCAGTTGATCCCCAGCCAGCTTATGAATTCTGGGAGTTGAAGTCCACACATCTTAAAATTGCTAAGGTCAAGAAACGCTGATCTACTCAGTCAGATACAAAACCAATATTCAGTTCCCAATTAGTTTAGGTCAGTCACCCAAAGGACACATTAGCAACACGCCTAAGGTGAAAGATCCCCTCCCATCACCAGCTATAAGCTATGTCTACTTTACAGAAACAAAGAGACTCAAATTACAAACAAATTACTGGTTACAAGGCAGGTGTCAAGCCCTTCCATATACAGATGCAGATGAAGTAATGCTAAGGCAAGCACGCACATTACATTTTGGACAAATATGCCCCAAGCCATTTCTCATCTCCGCTGTGATATGTGCCAGGCTGCACTATGCGCCGCTGCTCTATGTCCATAACAGCACTTAACTCTAACTAAGCAGACACAAACTTCTCTATTTTCCTACAACGTATCAAGAAGAAGCCCTATGCTTCCAACCCTATCTTCTCAATGGAAACAATAATTCCTCTCCTCCCAACAATAAACAGGATTCTGACTATTGCTGGCAACAGTTAATGTCTTTAAGATTTCCTTGAAGCAATCCAGATAATGCAATGAAATCAATGAAGCATTTTCTTTTAGCATTTTAACAACAGCTTTCCAATTTTCAGGTTTTAAATCAAACCTGTAACACCTGATACCATTTTAGAGTCATTGCTGATTTGTCTGCTAGTACTACTGCTAATAATAATAATAATAATTCCCTCAATGTTATGTCTTAGTGGTATCGAATATTATGCCAGAATGTTTGCTTTTTTCTTTTTTGAGGTAAAAATTTCAATGGGTACAGCATTCTAAAAGTGGTGGAAAAGGCCATTCTGATTTGATTCCTGACTGGCATGTAACAGTTAAAAGAAAAACCCTAGTAAGTGTACGTACCACCAGATTACCCAACATCAATCTTTGGCTCACTTTGATTGCTTTTCAAGTGAAGGCCTCAATCTGATCTGGACTTAACTTCCCCCATGGCATTGCTCTTGCCATCAAGTGCTTGTGGTGACAGTTATAGCACTATTGTCTTTTCTTTCAGCTTATTCCATGATTCATATGGCTGGTATTTTATGTTTGCATTTGTAAACGTTTACTATAAGGGATGATAGCAAGGAGGTGCTTTAGCAATGTGACATTTACAGCTGCTTATAACTTATTAGATATCTTTATAAAAATGATAGTAAATGTCAAGTCCTAACATCCTATATTTTGCATATTCTTTATGCTCCCTTTTGTTGCCTGCCAACACAGTTCTTCCCTGCATCTATTTAGAGATGAGTGCATTAGATATAGTTATTTAATTCGGTTATTAAACAATCTTCGGTTTATTTGATGAAAACTCCAGGAGGATCCAGTTTTAACTTTAAAGCACAAACCTAAAAATGTATACTCAGAACCATCAATCCCATTTTGTTCAGTGAAACTTATTGGATGGCAGATTTAGTCACCATCTACTGCCAAAACCATTTATTCAGGTGTAACCTACATGATCTCACTAAGGTTATTTGTGTAAGGGGAAAAACAACAACATGAAGAAGTGAAGAATAGGATGTTCTACCTGAACATTTTTAGGCAATGGCATAAAATATATAAGACAAAGTACAGTTCACGTAGAAAATAGCTTTTTTAAAAATAAAACATTATCTTTGTCCATATCCTTAAAAGCAGTTACCAAAATTACACACCTTTTCTAATCTGCAATTGCAAGTATCTTCTTGCAAGCAGGAAATATGCAGAAATCCACGTCCCCTTCGTACTAGTAGTGACTACAAATTTTGTCATGAAATCAGCAAGAGGTCCCATAGATTGGATGCACAGTGTTCTCATGTTCCTTAGGAAAAATACACCCACACCCACCCCAACACCTCAAATCGTGCTCTGAGGGACTACAAAAATCATGGAAATATGGTCAGGAAATATTATTTTGCACCACTGAAGCTCACACAGGAACAGTATAATACTGTGAGTGTGTGGATATTTTGATGTGATCTTTTGGATATGAGAGTCAAGCCACTATAGCTCCCTTGCAATTTCAGACCCAAATGCTCCAGCATGGAAAGGTGCCTAAACAAATTTTCAGGCATCCCAGTAGCAATGGATGTCTCTAAACAAGCATTGGTTTATATCAAATAGACTGTTGGTTCATCTAGCTGAGGAGTGGTCAACTTTTTTCATCTTCAGGATCACACTATGATTTTCTGTTCTGGCTGAGGACACATAAGATGTAGGTGAAGATGGTTTAATGTTAGGGAGTGAGCAGGGAAGGGCTATGTATACAAATGGGGCAGTGACAATTCTACAGAAAGAAAGAAAGAAAGAAAGAAAGAAAGAAAGAAAGAAAGAAAGAAAGAAAGAAAGAAAGAAAGAAAGAAAGAAAGAAAGGTTTATTTGATGCAATGGGCACCTTTAGCTGTTGCAGGCCATAGGTTCTCCATTCTTGATCTAGCTCAGTATTGTGTATTTTGTGTATTTTGACTGGATACGCAGCAACAGTTCTCTCAAGTTTCAGTTAGAGGTCTTTCTCAGCTATATATAGAAATGCTACAGATTGAACCTGGGACTTTTTATAACCAAAGCATAATCCCTATCATTAAGTTATGACCCCTCTCCTTCTTTGGGGACTACACTGAACTGAAGATATCATCACTCAAAGATCAAATTTCTGCCACCACAACTTTTCATCGTGGGTTCTATATTTGGGATGGGAGTAAATATAGAGGGTAAATAGTTGATAACAGTGGAAGGATGGGAGGGTTCTATTTAGAGTTTGATATTACTGGGTTTTTTGAGAAAGCCCTTTGTGGCTGTTCGACCTGTCAGCTCTCAGTCTATTTTTGGATCTGTGTCTCTAGTGAGCACACCAACCTCAGAAGTCAACAGGATGTGTTCAACAGCTATTACATAGGTGGTGATTCCTAGTTACAATACACCTGCCCCTTTAGTGCACTCTTCAGTTTCAGCACAAATGGCCCAGAGATATCCACAGTCAATCACACTGTTTCCTCAAAGGAGTAAAGAGGAAGGGATGTGTCTTAATTAGTTCTACCAGGGATGTGTCTTGTAGCCCTCCTGTTCTAAGGGGGCTGCATGCTCATATTAGCAGAGGAGAGGGTGAACACAGAAGATAAATTTACACTGACAAATCGAACAATGACATCAATATTCATATATTCACACCCTCCCTCCACAATGTGTATTTATTACAATGGTATGTGGTATATTTATTACAATGGTATGTGGATAAATGTAAATTGTCACTGGAGAAATGGGCTGCCAGAGTTCTCTTGCCTTAGATTATGCCAGAGTGAGCACTGATAACTGAGCAAAATTGCAATAGATCCTCTAACACCAAGCGTGGCCTTGCCTTATCCCCACAGCTCAGTTTGTGAAGTCCAAGCTATGCTGAAATCTGAATCTTTGAAGTTTATGCATATCTCATCTCATAGTCCTTTATGGGGACTATGAATCCTGTCCTCTTCTTCAACTCTCTTGCAGGTATCACTCTCACCAGCAACAATTCCTTATAAAATTGTTTTTATTTACCTAGCCATTGTCCAGTTACTGAATTTTCTGCCTAGCAGTTCCTATTCAAGAATGATTAAATAACAAGGTCTATGAAGTAATGTACTTCAATGTCAGGTGTAAAGAGAGATTCTGGCCGTTAAGCTCCCCATGCATTGAGATGAGAGCTGATGAAAGGTGTAGAAAATTAGGGTATCCTGCTGGAGGGAAGGCTGAAGTCTGAGAGATAAAGCACATGTCAAGATTCCTGATTATGCAAGCAGATTTCCATCACTTTTTATTTCCTTAAAAGAATATATTTTTTTTCAGAGATCTCTCCTTCATAGGCTCTGCTTGGTTCCAGCCCTTCTTTGCTTTCTGTGGATTCTCCTTTGGGATTTGAACTCTCAGGCAGCTGTTGATTTTGGACCATCAAGGTTAGTTCTATCTGACAGTGATGCTTGGCCAGAAAAGGAACAGTTCACACCATCCCTTTTAACTTTGTTAACCTCCTCCATGTTCCTAACGTTATCTCTTCCCTTCGCACAGCATGTGTCAAGGATTTTAACACAGGCAATAAAAGTTTAGAGAGAAAGAATTAACAATAGCTCTGTGCTCCCCTCAACAATTGTTTCAATATTAAGTTTAGCTAAAAATCAATTTTTCCACCCCTGTGGATTCCTTAGCGACAAGTGATACTTTCTAGATTGTACATTCTTATCTGACTATACAAGGGAGAGTAAAGTGTAACTTTTTATAACATGTAACAGAAATATATAGAAACAATACTGTTTAAACATGGGTGCTTCTAATTTAGTCAGGCTTTCAAATACCAAGTTGCAGGGCCCATCTCAACGGAGGCCACAACTAGGAAACAAAATTCCCCACGCTTTGTTATGAAAGTTAAGAAATACTGAACTAATCATGATGCAAGTGGGGATCAACTGGTGGGAATTGCTAGTTTGAATATTCGTGACAAATAAAAATGTTTACATGCAATAAACTAGCATTTCAGAAAGAGAATTATGCCAAATCTTGTGTGCTAGCACGCTGCTTCAGTACATGGTGCTTATGTTTCAGCCATTTAAGAAATGGATTCTCTTTTTTAAAAAATCAGTCCTCAGTCAACTGCCTTGAGTGTACATTGTATATATTGATGAAAATAAACCGATTCCTTCCAAAATTGTATGCAGATGTATGGGTTCTCCCCACCTCCCACAAAGTGCTTAAATTACTGAAAAAAATATTGAGCAGGTACAAGACATCATTAAAGGATGTCAGCATCCTTTGTATGAAAATAGTAGGGTATCTGAGCAAAGGAACAAAGGAAAGTGAAATGGATGTGGATGATGAATGTCACTGTAATACATAAAATTTAGTGACATGCCTTCATGAAATGTACTCCAAAGATATGTTTATATCATGCAAACAGCACCTTGTATTATCAAACATTATAGGAGAAGAAAATGAAAATAGTTTCTGGAAGCTTAGCAGCATATATGAGGCTAGCTTTGGAGGTTACCTGAAGGATGTCCTTCTCCTACATCAGTTAGCATGGCCACTCCAGTTACCAACTGCACTGCACCAACTCTCAAGTCCCAATCTGTAATTTGGTGAGCCAGAATGCAGAGAAGGACATTGTTATTCTATCATTCAGAATTAGTTATGCTTGTAGCACATGGCCCAATTATGTCCAAGCTGACCAGTAGTGACATTATTAGCAGGGAATGGTGTGTGTGGCAGATGTATGTAAGGCTGATAACCCAGTCTATATCTTCTCTATTTTACTAAAAAGGGTTAAGTGAAAGTGTAGATTGACCAAAGCCATGTTGGGCAGCTGAGGTCAGTATCTGGTGGGCCCATCTGGTGTGCTCTATATTTTCTTTTCTTATCTCATGTTTTTAATTTCTTTTGATTACTATTTGTTATTCAGCTTCTGTGCTTTGCACAATGTTGCTTAACCTGAAAAAGAATAGAAGGATGGGTATGCATGTATGTTTACTCTTCCTGTTTCTCTTGAACTTTTTCCTCAGAAGTAACCTTCAAATTCACCTTGAAGTCTTTTAAGATTACATTTGGTGGCAACTTTGCATTTTTGATAACCCTCAGCGATCTTCCTTTGGGGGCAGATGTGAGAATGCCTTTTTTAAAGGTTGGTGAACAAAGAAAACCACAGAGGAGATGTATGAATCTCTTACAAATGCCTAATTCAACACTTCTGAACTCCATGCAAAGCTACTTTGAAAACAAAATTGCATCATTTTGAATAGGGTGTTTAATGAACTTGCTAATAAATTAGGTCTGAGTACTGAAGACTTCAGCCTAATTCCTGAAGTTATTCATTTTTTGGTCTTTGCAGGAGGGGAGTGATGTCACACTACCTCATTCTATCCGGAGTAAGGCATTTCAAGCAAAACACTTTGAGCCATCATTCTCTACCTCCTCCTTTATGGAGCTTGTGAAGCCTCAATAGTAGTGACAGAGGTTCCTCATCCTGGCTGGACTAAGGATAAATGAGAATTCTCTCTCCTTCTACATAAGCCTTTAAAGCAGCTGCAGGTTCCCAAATCCATTTAGGGATGTGGCTGTTAAAAGAGCTTCTTAATTTCTTTAGTGATGCAAAATAGCAGAGGGATCACCTAGTGTCATACTTTCTATTCCTATTCTGCCGCTATAATGTACATAAGAAGTTTAAAGCTGAAAAAATAAAAGTCACTCTTCTTGGGACTCTCCATGCCAGTACTGTTTCCAGTAGCTCTAACAAGTTCTGTGCCTTTTGAGAGAGAGAATGTAAATTCTTCCCTGTTGTCCATGCCTCTCTTTCCCTCTGTTTTTGCCTGTCTTTTGTCTATTTTTGCCAGTTAATTTTTTTTTTAAATTTTTACTGATGTTTAATAAATAAACATCAAGCTATAATTTTGCTCACCAACCTGAGTGGCATTTGTGTTTGCTCTAATGGCAAACTGAGGGGCATCTACATTGCTCTGATGTAGATACAGAGACTGATGGGCATGTGCTGGGTGCAAACTAAACTGGATGTGAGTCCTGGACTCTGTACCAATGACACATCAAACAACTGGATAAATTTCTCATGTGCACCCTCAGCATTCATTGGCAAGACTGTGTCTCTCCAACCTGGAGGTCTTGGATCATGTGGGGTCCACCAGCATCGAGTCCCCAATTATCAGAGCCAGATGTGGCAGGTGGGACACATCATTAGAATGGACGACCATCATATGCCTTACCAGTTGCTCTATGGCGAACTGGAGACTGGAAAGAAACCTCAAGTTTGTCCACACAAGCACTACAAAGATGCTGTGAAGGAAACCTTATGCTACTTTGACATCCAGCAAAGGGAACTAGAAGTTGTGGCTCCTGACAGAACCCACTGGTGAGCCCTTTGCTATGAAGTCTACACCAGCTTTGAAGACAGGCACTGCAAAACCTGATGGAGAACTGTGAGCAGCATCCAAGGACAACACCCAGTGTTATTGTAACAACAGACTTCCAGTGCCCCCATCCTGCTAGACTCTGTGCTTCCGGACTGGGACTGCAGAGCCACCTCCGTGTTCACTGCACAGCAGCATGTCTTCTTCAAATCTGAAGGACTAGATACAGAGAGGCAACTGCTGGGTGCAAACAAAATTGAAAATTACCCATATTAATTTTCCCACACTTGTAATGTTGTTCGTAGTTCATATTAACCTCCTCTGCAAAGTTATTTATTTTTTTATTGTCATATTTCTCCCTGCCCAACTCATGCTATGATGACTCTGGGCAGTTTACAGACAATTAGGAATAAAAGAATAAAATGTCATTAAACAATATAAATATAAATATATGTAAAATATAAAAATATAAAATATGTCATATAGAATAAATTCATAAAATTTATAAATATAAAATTCAAGATGGGAAATAGTGATGTTATCGTTGGTCCCATCAGGGGCCAACCACCCCTCATGATTGGCTATCCCCCCTCCCACCCCAGGCAAGATGGCATAACCAGGCTTTAACTCCCTTCCAGAAGGCCGGGAGAGTGGGGGCCTGCCTTACCTTCGGGGGTAGCTTATTCCAGAGGGCGGAATTATTTATTATAATAAATCATTTAATAATAAATTATTTAATAATAAATTATTATTTATTATTTGCAGTACCACATAAACATATATGTTTTCAATACATACATACATACCTTATTTCCTTGCAGCACTAGCTGAGGATGGAGTTTGCTGATTGGATGACTCCCTCCTGCTTCATTCCATACCTCTCCTCTGTGTATCTCCCCCTAGAAGATACATGGAATTTGGTAGGCAAGTAAACAAGATAAGAGGTTCCTCTCTCTTCAACACATGCCCTTCCACCATATCTGTGATCCTCCCAGTCAGGGTCTCAGGACAGAGGAGGGGTGTGGAATGAAGCAGGAAGGAGCCATCCAATCAGCAAACTCCATCCTCAGCTAGTGCTGCAGGAAAATAATGCTGGTGGTGAGTGGCTATGACTAGCAGCATCACCTCTTTTTTCAGGCTTGTGTGGAAGTACAGGGTGAAGTTTCTTTAAGTGTTTCTCAACCTCAGCAACTGTAAGATGTGTGGACTTCAACTCCCAGAATTCCCCAGCCAGCATGTTGGAGAACAGCAGAGAGATGCTGTGTTTGTTTTACATGAGTTCTGAGGTATTTCTTCTGAATCATTTTTGAAGCATACACAGTCCTAATTTGTAAATCTTTTATAGCATTCTATCAGAAACTATGCACAATTCCACCCAAATAACTAACAGAATAATTCTCTTGTAAGTTTGATAAGCTTTCTAAATAGAATCAGTGGTGAATACATAAGAAGAAAAGATTTATGGCAAACATCTGTAATACATGAAATGTTTTATAATTATATAGGAAAATAACTGATATGGCAAAATTTAATTATGCATTCTTTGCTGCCAAATTACATAATGACTACAACTGTCATCTGCTCTGCTACAGATGCATATCCTGCAGCAATGATTTTTAACAACAGTTTACAGCAGGGTTTCTCAACCTTAGCAACTTTAAGATGTGTGGACTTCAACTCGCAGAATTCTCAGTTTTGCTCCCTAAGCCTTGCTATGAAGGTCTCCTTCCCACCCAAGAAAGCTAGAAATGTGTCATTCTGCCTACCCTGCCCATCCAAAAATGGAGCAAAACTCACTCAACAATTCACACCCCCCCAGGAAGATCAGAACTGGGCCATGTCACCTAAGTTACCTCTTTGAAAGTGGTCACTTTGTATGAGATCATTGTCAAGCCACAGCAAAGAATCAGGCAACAGATACTGTATGAAATGCTGAAAAAAGGGATAAGCCTGAAAAAAGAGATGAGGTAACACCTTCAGGCATTTTTTCAGATAGGTCACATGAATAAACATCACAGAAAAGGAGAGGAGTGCTATAGATCATGGGATTGTGGGAGGAATGAAGCAACTTAAGAAGGTTCAGGAATTGGCAGTATGGAAGGCAGTGAAATACTATAGTGATTAGGACAAAGCTATGAGGATGGGAAATCTGTGAGGACAGGGAGTACTGTCCTATTATACATTTCAGTGGCGTTTGGTATCATGGTATCCTTCTGGACCAGATGCAATGTTTAGGAGGTGGGCTACCAACCTGTAAGCAGTTCCAGTAGGTAGTCATGGAAGGGCAGCAGTTGAACATCTGGGGGCACCAGTGTGGGGCTCTCCAGGGTTTGGTCCTCTCCCTATGGTACTGAACATCTACCTTAAACTGCTGGAGGAGGCTATTCATTGATTTGGGGTGAGGAATCATCAATATGTAGATGACACCTTGTTATACATCACTTGAATCAGTGCTTGGAAAATGTGAAAGTCTGGATGGGGCAAAACAAGCTCAGAATAAATTTATAGCCATCCATCTCATGGGAAGTGAGATAAAATAATAAATAAAAATAATACTTATATTTAAAAAGCATGAAAAAAGTAAATCCTTCAAACAGTTTCTGTTTGACAGTAAACATCTGGGCAATCCAATAACATGAGACTTGGTAGTCACTCTTGATGTATTCTCCTGAAGAGTTGGTTCATGACTTGCGGGTCCTCCTGGGCTCTTTGCTTCTGCTGAAAAAGCAGGTGAAAGCTGGTGGGGGGTGGGGTTCGCCCATTTCAGCTGGTGCTTCATTTATGACCTTACCTTGACCAGGATACCTTGGCAACAATTATTTACTGATCACCACCTAATTACAGTATTACAGTATTGTAACATGTTGTACAAAGGGCTGCCCTTGGAGACAACCAAGATGCTGCAAATGATGCAGAATGCAGCACCAAGATTGCTAATGTGTTTGGCCCATCAGTGCAGAATAACAGCAATTTTGAAGTTGCTGCATTGTCTACCAGTATGCTTCTGGGCCTAGTTCAAAGTGCTAGTCATTAGCTGCTTAGAGTCTTGCTGGATTGGAACATCATATAAGGCCCAGTAAAATAAAATAAAATTACCTAGAAAGTTTTTTAGAGCACAGCTTCAGCTTATATCAGGCCACAACATAATCAGTGCATCGGTACAGACATTTATTCATTCATTCATTCATTCATTCATTCATTCATTCATTCTATCCCGCCTTTATTATTCTTATAAATAACTCAAGGCAGCAAACATACCTAATACTCCTTCTTCTTCCTATTTTCCCCACAACAACAACAACCACCCTGTGAGGTGAGTTGGGCTGAGAGAGAGTGACTGGCCCAAAGTCACCCAGCCGGCTTTCATGCCTAAGGCATGACATTTATGAAATAATTTAGGGAGGACATGTTGAAGAACCCATCTCTTCATGAGGTTCTGGCCTGATTGAGCTACTTTTTAGGAAACTTTTGGGGTGGGGAGAACTACCACAAAAGTGGCTTTACCAGGCGAGGAGGAGCAAGTTGGACAAGCAAGGATTTGCTTGATTTTCTTAGCTTGAGTAAGTTGACAAATCGTGGGTGGATATAATGTATTCAGAGGGAGTCTCTGCATACTATTGGTGGTTTTTGGCAAGTTATCATGGAGCCTCTCCTCATGTGGCAGAAGGTCCATATGTCAAGTGACAGATATAGGATATATCATTCATGTATTGCTAGTTCTATAGACTGATGGATAAGAAGATGTGCACATCAACAATGAGCTGCTTCTGTGAGCTGATATTTTTATGATCAGCCATCTCCAAATCCATCTGCTGTTCCATGTGGCCCATATATCTCTGGATGGAAGAATCTGAGGCCTGAACAATATTATCATCTGTTAAATGTCCCAGACTCTGCAGGTCTTCAAATAATTTCTTAACTTTATAACCACCTGAAGCTCTCCTATCTTTAAAGGGACCACCTTTCAACTTAGACAATGGTCATGTCCCTATTGGCATCTAGCCATGGTATAAACAGGTCCTGGCAACATTTTTCTACCAGTTCCCATAATTTGTCTCATCTCCTTCCTAGCCCATAAGTGTGCTGTCCTTAGCTGTATTGGTGCTAAATTAAAATTGACCCCCTTATTCTAACATTGTCCAAGACCTCAAAGTGTATAAAATCTGTCAGGTTTTATCACCAAAGGTTTCCTTTGGAGGGAAGTCAAGTGACGGGAGTGACCTGAAAAAAAGACAGGTTATGGATTGGCAAATGGGGACTGCAAATTTCATATTGCTATAGTTTTCTGCTGATTTACAGATTTGGATAGAACATTTATTTAATAGTGGGTAGAAGCTCATCATTAGTTCCAGTCTCCACTCTTTGGGACTTCAGAATTTGAAAACTAAGCATGTGAACTATTTTAATTATCAGTGCTCATTGTCAACCCTTGCAAATGTAACTCATACCTCTGTAAATATTTTCTTGCTGTGCTCCAATATACTGGATGTTCTGCAATTTGATAAAATGTTAAGTACATTTTTTTTTACAGCTTAGTTGCTAGTCAAATAGACATTTAAGCTTGCCATTAAAAAAAAGGGGGGGTAGGGTCCCGCCAACTATACTTAGTAATTGATCATTTTCCAGATCAATTTCTAGCTTCATAACTGACATTCTGTACCTTGATGGGTATTCTGGGGAAGAAAGAAAGGGACAAAATAAAGTACATTTGGCTTATCAGCAAACCTTTTGCCAAGCATTTGTGCCACCATCATTGCCTGGCTTTGTTGTTTAGGTAATATGATATCTGGGCTGCAAAAATCCAGATGAGCACTTCATGGCAGCAAAGAGATACAGAAAAGTCAAATTATTTGCTGCCATCTAATGGACATCTCTTAAGCAAAGGATCGTTACCTTGTCGTGGTGCTGGAGCTTGAGCACTTCAATGATGCCATGAGCTAAACCATGAAGGGCCACCCAAGATGGGAAGGTCATGACAGAGAGGTCAGACTAAATGCGATCCCTGGGGAAGGTAATGGCAACCCACCCAGTATTCTTGCCGTGAAAACTAAATGGATCAGTACAACCAGAGATATGTCAGTATACCATTGGAAGATGAGACCCCCAGGTCGGAAGATGGTCAAAATGCTACTGGGGAGGAACAGAGGATGAGTTCAACTAGCCCCAGACGTGATGACACAGCTAGCTCAAAGTCAAAAGGACAGCTAGCGGCCGAAGGTGCTGGTGGTAAACGGCGAATTCGATGTTCTAAGGATCAACACACCATTGGAACCTGGAATGTAAGGTCTATGAGCCAGGGCAAATTGGATGTGGTTATTGGTGAGCTGTCAAGATTAAAGATAGACATTTTGGGCAGCAGTGAACTGAAATGGACTGGAATGGGCCACTTCACATCAAATGACCACCAGATCTACTACTGCGGACAAGAGGACCACAGAAGAAATGGAGTAGCCTTCATAATTAATAGTAAAGTGGCTAAAGCAGTGCTTGGATACAATCCAAAAAATGATAAAATGATCTCAATTCAAATTCAGGGCAAGCCATCTAACATCAAGTGATCCAAATATACGCCCCAACCACAGATGCTGAAGAAGCTGAAGTAGAGCAGTTCTATGAGAATCTGCAGCACCTACTGGACAGCACACCTAAAAGAGATGTTATTTTCATCATGGGAGACTGGAACGCTAAGGTGGGCAGTCAAATGACTCCTGGAATTACAGGTAAGCATGGCCTGGGAGAAGAAAACAAAGCAGGACATAAGCTGATAGAATTCTGCCAAGACAACTCACTCTGCATAACAAACACTCTCTTCCAGCAACCTAAGAGATGGCTTTATACATGGACTTCACCAGATGGACAACACCGAAATCAGATTGACTGCATCCTTTGCAGCCAAAGGTGGCGGACACCTATACAGTCGGTAAAAACAAGACCTGGAGCTGACTGTCATTCCGATCACGAACTTCTTATTGCACAATTTAGGATCTCTTCCAGAAAATTAGAAACATTGGAGGTAAATTCCAGGCCAAAATGGGTATGATCAAAAACAAAGATGGCAAGGACCTAACAGAAGAAGAAGAGATCAAGAAAAGGTGGCAAGAATATACAGAAGACCTGTATAGGAAGGATAACAATATCGGGGATAGCTTTGGCGGTGTGGTCAGTGAGCTAGAGCCAGACATCCTGAAGAGTGAGGTTGAATGGGCCTTGAGAAGCATTGCTAATAACAATGCAGCAGGAGACGATGGTATCCCAGCTGAATTGTTCAAAATCTTGCAAGATGATACTGTCAAGGTAATGCATGCTATATGCCAGCAAATTTGGAAAACACAAGAATGGCCATCAGATTGGAAAAAATCAACTTATATCCCCATATCAAAAAAGGGAAACACTAAAGAACATTCAAACTATTGAACAGTGGCACTCATTTCACATGCCAGTAAGGTAATGCTCAAGATCCTGCAAGGTAGACTTCAGCAATTCATGGAGCAAGAATTGCCAGATGTACAAGCTGGGTTTAGAAAAGGCAGAGGAACTCGGGACCAAATTGCCAATATCCGCTGGATAATGGAAAAAGCCAGGGAGTTTCAGAAAAAACATCTGTTTCTGTTTGATTGACTATTCTAAAGCCTTTGACTGAGTGGACCATAACAAATTGTGGCAAGTTCTTACTGGTATGGGGATAGCAAGTCATCTTGTATGCCTCCTGAAGAATCTGTATAACGACCAAGTAGCAACAGTAAGAACAGACCACGGAACAACGGACTGGTTTAAGATTGGGAAAGGAGTACGGCAGGGCTATATCCTCTCACCCTACCTATTCAACTTGTACGCAGAACACATCATGCGACATGCTGGGCTTGAGGAATCCAAGGCTGAAGTAAAAATCGCTGGAAGAAATATTAACAATCTCAGATATGCAGATGAAATCACTTTGATGGCTGAAAGCGAAGAGGAACTGAGGAGCCTTATGATGAAGGTGAAAGAAGAAAGTGCAAAAGCTGGCTTGCAGCTAAACCTCAAAAAAACCAAGATTATGGCAACCAGCTTGATTGATATCTGGCAAATAGAGGGAGAAAACATAGAAGCATTGAAAGACTTTGTATTTCTAGGTGCAAAGATTACTGCAGATGCTGACTGCAGTCAGGAAATCAGAAGACGCTTAATCCTTGGGAGAAGAGCAATGACAAATCTCGATAAAATAGTTAAGAGCAGAGACATCACACTGACAACAAAGGCCCGCATAGTTAAAGCAATGGTGTTCCCTGTAGTAACATATGGCTGTGAGAGCTGGACCATAAGGAAGGCTGAGCGAAGGAAGATCGATGCTTTTGAACTGTGGTGTTGGAGGAAAATTCTGAGAGTGCCTTGGACTGCAAGAAGATCAAACCAGTCCATCCTCCAGGAAATAAAGCCAGACTGCTCACTTGAGGGAATGATATTAAGGGCAAAACTGAAATACTTTGGCCACATAATGAGAAGACAGGACACCCTGGAGAAGATGCTGATGCTAGGGAGTGTGGAAGGCAAAAGGAAGAGGGGCCGACCAAGGGCAAGATGGATGGATGATATTCTAGAGGTGACGGACTCGTCCCTGGGGGAGCTGGGGGTGTTGACGACTGACAGGAAGCTCTGGCGTAGGCTGTTCCATGAAGTCACGAAGAGTTGGAAGCAACTAAACGAATAAACAAAACAAAAAAATGGCCATCTGGATTTTTGTAGCCCAGCTTTGGTATCCCCTATATTGTTGGTGAATGCTCTCCTTTCCTCACCAAACTTAAAAGCCAGTGTGTTCTTGAGCATATTAAACAAAATGAGCACAAAAATGGGGATGATTAACATAGACGTATGGAGAAATGTACAAAAATGGCATTTTGTTTACTTTTTGAGTTCAGCACTCCGGCATCTCAACAAATTGCTCCACCCATGCAAGCTCATTTGTAATAATTACTCAATTATAAGGGTAGTTGAGCTACAAGGTCAATAAAAGGCACTCCTTGTAGCACAGGCAGACATTAACGGGAAGGCAATAATTCCTTACAGCTATAAAAAAGGGGTAAGGTCAAGTCGCTCTCCTTCCCATTCTGGAAAGAGCTTTTAGATATTGGGGCAACAATGTGCTCTGAAGCTAAACTTACTTTATTATAATGCACTGTTTCCCCCACCCCACCCATTTTCGTTTAGTCGAATGAAAGAGAAATTGACTTTTCCCCCCCAAAGGAGAAGTGTGGTTCTCTCATACTTACTTAGTAATAAAGGAATGCGTGTGAAATTCCTATTTGTCATAACAGGATAATCTCTGTGGCGGTCTGCAGCATCCTGGACTTCCTATGCTTCTGTTAAATCCCAAGGAAGACATTAGGAGGGAATTCCTCTCAGGGAGCTTTTTCCTATTTGACACTGTGGGTAGCTAGGCAGGTTTCAGAGGGATGGAAAGATGTGTTACAGAAAACAGTAATACACCCAGAGTGACTTCTGCTTCTTCCAATAATAATGGGAGTGGGAAAACAGCGAGAAAAATATTACAGAAGTTCCCAAGCGCTTAGTGAACATGATTAAAAGAAGAGGAGGAGGAAGAAGAGGAAGCTTCTTTCATAAGTCAAGTAAACTTTTGCGGAATTGCAAAGCAGATTTCAGCACTGCATCCGTTTACTTTATAGCCAATGTGGAGAAATAATTCACACTGATTTCTGCAATTTTCACAGCAGTTTAGTCCCAACAACAGTGGCTATATTTGCACCAAGAATCTGAAATAACAGAAAGAATAACAAAACAGATCCAGGTTTTATAGCAATTTGAAGGCTACATAATTGATTTCTTCTCATACACTATTCAGTCTTTTCTGTATGTCATTATCTTTGGTCAAAAAAATCGCAGGATTTTGAATTACCTGAAAGATATTCAGAACTGTAAGCAAAGATGAGGAATAATAGATCCTTCCTTCCTTCCTTCCTTCCTTCCTTCCTTCCTTCCTTCCTTCCTTCCTTCCTTCCTTCCACCCATTCTGATTCTTGTAACTCTCTATGCAGTTACTGCAAAACCATTAAAATATAATAATACAACAAGAGGTGAAATACAGTATAAAAATATTGTATTCATTTATCAGTGTACTAGTTTTGTGAAGGAGAATTGGCTTTCAAGTTTTCATTCAAAGGAGAAGAGAACATTAGTGAAATATTCTCATGGGTGGCGTGTGATGTTCTTGCACTTATTTACTCATGAGATGGACAAATGAGACAATCATCTTTCCAGCCGTTTGCAGTCCCTTGGTTCTCTATGCCACAGTTAAATTCCAATGGATAACAGCATGAAGGCATTTTTCCCATTGGGCCATTTATTTACTCAGTTTTTATGCTTCCCCTATCACTTGACTCTGGGTGGTTAACAATAAAACATACAATCACAAAGGAAAGTAAAACTCATTTCTCTCACACCAGCATAACACAGCTAAACATGGCTGTCTTAGGCTGAATGTCTTAAAACTAATGCAAAGAAATTAGTTATAAATTTAAGTATACAATTTTACATAAAAGAATTATATTCAGCAGCAGGTAATTGCGCATCCATTCCCTTCATCCATGAGGGAATCCAATAAAGGAACAGTAACACCAAATCCTTTCTAGAATGGCTAAGATCCAAAATGATGTTTGACATTACTGGCCCTCTTGATGCATTGCTCAGGATCATTTTTAAGGGGAAGAGAATTTCATGTTTGGTGGAAGGAGGATTACAATTCTTTCACACAGCACTTTTAAAAATACTTCCTGTTGGAAGATGCTCACTGAACTGGATTAATGGACCCAGTGCAAAGAAGGCTGTCAAGAGACCTTGAAAAATATAGCATATCACATGTGCCTGTGTAATCTATCACAGTGATGTCACCACACACAGCACAACTCACTGCCAGACTTTCAGGGTAGCATAAGAGAGATGCTATAGAAGCTATCAATCTGATTTTCACTGGATTCACCAGGAAGCTAGAGGAAGCAAAAAAAAAAAAAAAATCTGAAGAGAGTTTAAACAGATGAAACAAGCTCATGATTTCTTTTTAATGCATTGCAATAAAGTCCTGTTTAATTTATATGGCAAAGTGAGCTCATTTCTGCAAACGTTTGAAGGTCATTAGATTGGAGTGATAGGAATGGGCTTCATTAGGAGCTGTAGGGCAACTAGAGCAGATTGGAGTACAGAAATTGTTCTTATTCCAATGGGGGAAAATGTTCTTCATACGCAGCCCACTTCAAAGCAGGGAAGCAGTTTAGGGATTACATCTCTGATCCAGAGTTACTGGAAACTTGTTTTTTTTTATGCCATGAAGTTTATTCACAGTTACTTACAGGTTGAGACAAAGATGAGACCAAGGAAATTTACCCAATTCATTTTGTTGCTATTTTCTTATTATAACAAATGCTGCCTAAACAAACATTAAACATTAATAATAATGATGAGTGAGCTGAAGTGTGTATTCACTGTTTGCAACAATGACTTTGGAGAGAGAAAAAGAGATACACAAACACACACAATTTGTTCAAAATGCCTTAGTTATATCAGTTATTGTTACCAAGAATCCAAGAAACATAAACATTTTGTCACACATTTCATTTAAGCAGCATATCAAAGATCTGCCTTACAGAGCAGAGGAGGTCATTTCCCCTGAACTACTGATTTAATTTAAAAATCAACCATTTTAAACTTTGAATGATTGGTTCTACAACCATCACATCCCAGGGCATACTAATGGAGCTTAGATGAAATTGTTTTCTGTCCCACAGCTATGAAAAATTTAAAAAATGATTTTCTGCTATGAGAAAGATTATGTGCTTCCTTTTTCCATTTTTCCTTCTCTTTTACTAGGATGGTTGGACTAATCTAGGGATAGACACTTCCCTTGGCACCCACTTGCTCCCTGCCCCACCTGATTTTAATTTTTTAAAAGGTTATCTTAATTTTAAAAAATGGGAAGTTCCAAAACCAAGTCACAGCCCAAACAGTTGGGTGACTTCAGCCCAGTCTAAAACCAGAGAAGCAGAAAGTTAAGCTGAGGTACTAGGATGCATCTTGTGATCTCATCAGTTGGTTTTCCATACTTGAATGCTTAGTGATGCCTACCATTTTGTAAGAGTGGTCACATAATACTCTAATGTGCCCACCAACCCCAAAAGGGTGGCCTAATCATGGATTAATCATATATTGCTTCTCTTTAAAGAGAGAAGTAGATACTCCAGAGATAATTAAGATCCAGTGATCACATCAAGTTAGTAAATTTTATTGTTTTATCATATTTACTGTATATCTTAGGTTTTTAATATGATGAAACTCAAGGCAGTTTTCTAGGATTCCAAGGCATGAGAACTGGCATAAATTGAAAGGGGCTTTTGTGCCTTCTAGCCCCCCCTCCTCCATTGGCATCCTATTCCCCCTTCCCCATAATGCTACCTTTGCAGACAGCTTGACAGACATAACCAGTACAAGGACAAACAGCAATGGAAGGGAAAATGCAGAAAGAGAAATGTTAAAAGGAAGTTGTTCTCCCTGACAGAGAGCCAGTTTGGTATAGTGGTTAAGGCATCAGGCTAAAAACCAGGCGACTATGGGTTCTCGTCCTGCCTTAGGCACAAAGCCAGCTGGGTGACCTTGGGTCAGTCCTTTCTTTCAGCCCTAGGAGGAGGCAATGGCAAACCACTTCTGAAAAAACCTTGCCAACAAAACTGCAGGGACTTGTCCAGTCAGTCCATGAGAATAGGACATGACTGAACAGATTTTTTAAAAAATCTCCCTGATGATGCTGTGCTCTTCCTACTTGGCTGCCATTGCAATTCCAGTCCCTTCGAGGGATGTCTACCTCATGGCCTTTTTTAAAGCCCTGGAAAATGATGTTGCAGTTATTACTCTACTTGGGGATCCTGTCCCCCTTCCACAGCCATAAAGTTAAAACCTCCTGCAACCAATTATCTAAGGGGCTGCCTCTCCCCAGTTATATCTGCCAGTTCCATCAGATCTGGTAGAGAAGGCATGCTGTGGGTCCCGTCTACTAGGGAACTACACTTGGCAGATCCCAGGAGGCAGGCCTTCTCTGCCATGGCGCCCACCTTGTGGAACATTCTCCCCTGAATTGAGGTTAGCTTCATCCCTGTTAATGTTCCAGAAGTCCCTCAAGACCTGGCTATGTCATCAGGCCTGGGGGTCCCTCTCTCTTGTACCTTGTGATTTTTTACATTTTAATAATGACTGTTTTTATATATTTATTGTTTTAATTAATTGTTATACACTGCCCAGAGTCGTTTTTTGTGAGATGGACAGCTATATAAATTCGATAAATAACTAATAAATAAACCATTAATCAAACTGAAGGTGATGAAATTGAGTCCCAGAAGCAAGAAAGTTTCTGTGCAAAAGCATCCTTCTGTTAGCTGGGTTTCCATGACACCTTATACTTTACATCTTGGTTAACAGTACACAGCTTTTTAGCTGTAAATGGCCCAGGGTCATTTAGGACTCAGGTGACCTATAAATCAAATCAATAATAATTGCTGTGTGGGCATATGCAATGCCCAAAGGAATACACTAGTCTGACTTACTGTGATGGCCTAGTTCACACAATACGCTAAGGCAGTGGCTGGGTTCCTACTACATGCTGAACACACACATTCATCCATTCTTATTTTAGCTTAATCAAGCATGTTGTGTAAACCTGGCCAACATGTCAAGAGTAAGGCCAGTGAGTATTACCTATGTGTCAATGTACACAATTGAACCATGAAGGCACAGAGCCTGTGTCAGTCTCTCTTTTGTATAAATTAATACTATCATGATACTGTCATGTTCACTGTTCCAATGTTCCTGGTACATCGTAACTTTTCGCATGTCATTTGCCTGATGCGTGTTTGATCTCGGGAGGGAGGAGGATTCCTCTTTGGGGAGTTGTTATCTGTTGGCTGCTGGGTTGGAATGTGTTTGGGTTATCTCATGTGTTCAAGGTTGCTTTCCCAGGATGTGTGGAAAACGGTTACCAGCACCTGGGAGGGGGGTGGTTGCTATGGCCGGGTGAGGGGAGGGATTACGTTTGGAGCCGAGGGTTTTTAGTTTGTATTTGGCGCGCTTTTCGTCATCTCAGCTTTCTCTGTATTTGCATACTATTCTTTCAATAAATCAGATATCATTAAGTACCTGCTTGTGAGTCTGAATATATCAGGATAGGCAATCATTACAGATACAGGAGTGGAAAAGGGAACAGTCAGCAATATTCTGAGCTGCTGCGCTACTGCTTCACCCATTGGTGGGCATTGGGGATATTTTTTCCTCTTCAGCTTCCAGTCAGATCCAGACCATTTTCAAGCCCAAATGTTCTTTTTCTGGCTTTTCCCACCATACCACCATGGTCCTGTCATGTTCATTTTTTAGAGAATTATCTTGCTGATGGACAGACCATATCTTTAGCCCCTTTCCATACCTCTTTTCAATATTCCACTGGATTGGAAAAAATGAAAAAGGAAATTGCTCTCAGGCTCTTTGGCAGTTTCCTCAAACCACAAGTATTTTTTTTCCAAGCAAGATTCATATAGAGTTCTCTCAAGATTCATTGAGATGAAACAATTGGGTTTACCAGAATTTATGCAACTGATTATATTTAGAACTCCTGTTTGCCTGACCATAAGACATGCCTACTGGCACTCTATAGTCTTCTTAACCATTCCTGAGGGTAAATTGGAATAAGTCTAATATCATGCCAATGGGTTAACAAGGTGGTTGTTGAGGTAGGTAAAAAAAAATTGAGGCATATATTTTGTGGGGATTCAATTAAATATCTGGGGATATTAATTCCTAGAAAGTATTTATTTTAGTAGAAATGAATATTTCAAATTATATTATCTAAGTGAAAGGGGATACAGAAAGCTAGTACAAATGAGAGTACTGTTGAGTTTGTAGGTAGAGGAAGTAGATGTGTACCTTGGCAGAATGTTTACTAGAGATGGGAAAATGAATAGAGAAATTTTAAGGTATACAAATGCCAGTAGAATGGAAGTGTGTGGTATGTGACCTGCTTGTGAGGAATGCATGTTGCTGAAAGCAGCAAATACAACTATACATAACAGCATACTTCTGCCCACTTTGTATGGAAGTCAGAGTTGGGTATGTCAGGATAAACATAAAAGTAAATTAAATGGAGAAGGAATGAGGCACTTAAGAAGTGTGAATGGAAAAACAAAGGGCAGTAAGGTCAAGGATGAATGGGCACTGAATGAATGTGGACTGAATACAATAGTGAGTGACCAGTACAAAAGAAAAAATTGAGATGGTTTGGCATAGGGAACAAATGAATGAATCACAACAAAAAGATATGAAGGAAGAGTGAATGGATCAAGAGCAAGGGAAGACTGGGAACGGTCTGGCTGGATGAAGATGATAAGAGCCTAAAAAAGAAATATGTGGAAGACCCAAAGGCAATATTAAACAGTATATGGCTATGACAGAAGCAAAGATGATTTGCAAGCATAGACATATATGGCCAGGTGTAGTGAATGGTGTTAGCTAGGTTCAGCTATGTTTCCTTTTCTTATCTCATGACTTTATTATTTTTTTCCACCTGCTATTTCTTATTTGTTTCCTGTGCTTGGCATAATGTTGCTTACCTAAAACAGAATAGTGTGACAGGTATGTGTGCATGAGAAACTGTATGAGATGGGACTGTGTGTCTCAACTGAAGGGGAAAATTGAAATGAGTAGCTTATTGAACATACAGGATGGCTACAGGCATAGCTACCATATGGAAGAATGGTAAAATTTGCAAGTAGATTCAAAATTATGTTTTCACACACATTGAGGAGATGCTTTTGTATAGTTATATAGTTCAAGGCGGTGTTTGTAAAATTTTCTGCAATCATGGATCACTAAATAAACATTTAGAAAATATGGGGACTACTCTCCCTACATTTTCTTCTTTAAGAACATTTGGTGAATAAGATAATGTTAACAGTTGCATTTGTGTATGCCTTCCTACCCCCTCCATTTTTAAAGGTTTTTTAAAATTAAATTTTGTACCAAAAATTTAAAACAAATTATTAATTTACCACTCAAACTATTTTATGTACCCAACGCTGTATAATAAAACTCTTAGCACAAACTGATCAAGAACATTTTACAGGAGAAACCTCCAAATACAACATCTTTCCTTCCAGTGAGAGGGACGATGTGTTTTTTACTCTTGTGCCAGCAGATTGTTATCTGGCTTGATGTTGGAAAGTTTAAGGCATAGGCCAGGAGTCAGGGGAGATCAAAGGGTTTGGCAGTTGACTAGAGTGAGTGTGGAAAGGTGAGGGCTGAGGTTGTGAGGAGGCTTTGATCAGCTGACTTGCAGGTGAACATGAGGAGGTGCAAGTTGAGGCAGTGAGCAGGTTCTGGCCAGGGGGAATCCCCAAAGCACCTGGTGGGATTCCACAGAGCACCAATGGTCTGCAACCCATAGCCAGAGAATCACTGTTTTAAGAACAACACGGTGGCTGTTTTATCTGTCTCATAACTTTCAGAGGTTTAGCATACCTGAGGAAAAAATGATATGTAGTCTGAAACAAAAACCAAAATGTATCTCAGTTTCCATCACTACTACAGGTCGTTCATGGCATAAATGGCAGTTGCAATATTAAGCAGTATGACAAGACATTATCTTCCAGAAATGAGTTCATTGAGACAGTGAATAGGAAGAGCAAACAAGAATTTGTCCAAGAAATTGGATGGGAGAATTTAAGTGGGTGTCTGTAATGAATGTTCCCACTAAGTCAGCAGCACTTGAGAGCCCAAGAAGGCAACAAGGAGAAATAAAACTCTTCTACTGATGCTATCTCAAGAAATAAAACTAAAGATTAACAGAGAGGATTCTGCAGTGGTGATGTTTGTGGGATATTTGTGTTCTTATCAGACAACAACCTGATATATATTAGGTGTGAGAGCAAACATGTTGTGATGTCTGAAGAAAAAGTCCTCCTCTAAACCAAATGAATAACTTTCTTGCTGCAAAGATGATGGACTGAGAACAGTTGTTCAATTCTGCATCTTCTGCCAGTAATTCTGCTAACTGATCAGAGTAAGAAACTTTACTGTCACAAGGCTGTTGCAAAATAAATTACATTTTATTAGATCAAAAGTATTACAAAAGAAACTAGAATATTGACTGATTGATTGATTGATTGATTGAAAAATAGAATATAATCCAAGAGGAGCATATGTGAGAGAAAGATAGAGTGATTGAGGAATAGCAAGTGGTTGAGGAGAAAGGAAAGAAGGATGACCAAGATTTTAATTTATTAAAGAGGTAGAGAAGAGGTGTGTACGTGTGTGTGTGTAATGTGTATACACACAAACACTATACACACACACATACACACATACACACATACACACATACACCCAGGCATGCAGTCACCCACACATACATTACAGTCATGCATATAGAAAAGTAAGTATATAATTAGTATATCGTGGTATACTGCGTGTTGCTGTTTATTCATTTAGTCACTTCCGACTCTTTGTGACTTCACGGATCAGACCATGCCAGAGCTTCCTGTAGGTAGTCACCACCCCCAGCTCTCCCAAGGATGAGTCCATCACCTCTAGAATATCATCTATCCATCTTTCCCTTGGTCAGCCCCCCTTCTTTTTGCCTTCCGCTTTCCCTAGCATCAGCATCTTCTCCAGGGTGTCCTGTCTTCTCATTATGTGGCCAAAGTATTTCAGTTTTGCCTTTAATATCACTCCCTCAAGTGAGCAGTCTGGCTTTATTTCCTGGAGGATGGACTGGTTTGATCTTCTTGCAGTCCAAGGCACTCTCAGAATTTTCCTCCAGCACCACAATTCAAAAGCATCTATCTTCCTTCGCTCAGCCTTCCTTATGGTCCAGCTCTCACAGTCATATGTTACTACGGGGAACACCATTGCTTCAACTATGTGGACCTTTGTTGTCAGTGTGATGTCTCTGCTCTTAACTATTTTATCGAGATTTGTCATTGCTCTTCTCCCAAGGATTAAGCGTCTTCTGATTTCCTGACTGCAGTCAGCATCTGCAGTAATCTTTGCACCTAGGAATACAAAGTCTTTCACTGCTTCTATGTTTTCTCCCTCTATTTGCCAGTTATCAATCAAGCTGGTTGCCATAATTTTGGGGTTTTTTGAGGTTTAGCTGCTAGCCAGCTTTTGCACTTTCTTCTTTCACCTTCATCATAAGGCTCCTCAGTTCCTTTTCACTTTTAGCCATCAAAGTGGTATCATCTGCATATCTGAGATTGTTAATGTTTCTTCCAGTGATTTTTACTTCAGCCTTGGATTCCTCAAGCCCAGCACATCACATGATGTGTTCTGCATACAAGTTGAATAGGTAGGGTGAGAGTATACAACCCTGCTGTACTCCTTTCCCAATCTTAAACCAGTCTGTTGTTCCGTGGTCTGTTCTTACTGTTGCGACTTGGTCATTATACAGATTCCTCAGGAGGCATACAAAATGACTTGGTATCCCCATACCACTAATAACTTGCCATAATTTGTTATGGTCCACACAGTCAAAGGCTTTAGAATAGTCAGTAAAACAGAAATAGATGTTTTTCTGAAACTCCCTGGCTTTTTCCATTATCCAGCAGATATTGGCAATTTGGCCCCTAGTTCTTCTGCCTTTTCTAAACCCAGCTTGTACATCTAGCAATTCTTGCTCCATGAATTGCTGAAGTCTACCTTGCAGGATCTTGAGCATTACCTCACTGGCATATGAAATGAGTGCCACTGTTCAATAGTTTGAACATTCCTTAGTGTTTCCCTTTTTTGATATGGGGATATAAGTTGATTTTTTCCAATCTGATGGCCATTCCTGTGTTTTCCAAATTTGCTGGCATATAGCATGCATTACCTTGACAGCATCATCTTGCAAGATTTTGAACAATTCAGCTGGGATACCATCGTCTCCTGCTGCATTGTTATTAGCAATGCTTCTCAAGGCCCATTCAACCTCACTCTTCAGGATGTCTGGCTCTAGCTCACTGACCACACTGCCAAAGCTATCCCCGATATTGTTATCCTTCCTATACAGGTCTTCTGTATATTTGTGCCACCTTTTCTTGATCTCTTCTTCTTCTGTTAGGTCCTTGCCATCTTTGTTTTTGATCATACCCATTTTGGCCTGGAATTTACCTCCAATGTTTCTAATTTTCTGGAAGAGGTCTCTTGTCCTTCCTATTCTATTGTCTTCTTCCACTTCCACGCATTGCTTGTTTAAAAATAATTCCTTATCTCTTCTGGCTAACCTCTGGAATTTTGCATTTAATTGGGCATATCTCCCCCTATCACTGTTACCTTTTGCTTTCCTTCTTTCTTGGGCTACTTCTAGTGTCTCAGCAGACAGCCATTTTGCCTTCTTGGTTTTCTCTTTCTTTGGGATGTATTTTGTTGCCGCCTCCTGAACAATGTTGCGGACTTCTGTCCATAGTTCTTTCGGGACCCTACCTACTAAATCCAGTCCCTTAAATCTGTTCTTCACCTCCACTGCATATTCCTTAGGAATATTAGTGAGCTCATATCTAGTTGATCTGTGGGTCTTCCCTAATCTTTTTAGTCTGATCCTAAATTGTGCAATAAGAAGTTCGTGACCTGAACTACAGTCATCTCCAGGTCTTGTTTTTACTGACTGTATAGATGTCCGCCACTTTTGGCTGCAAAGGATGTAGTCAGTCTGATTTTGGTGTTGTCCATCTGGTGATGTCCATGTATAAAGCCGTCTCATAGGTTGTTGGAAGAGAGTGTTTGTTATGCAGAGTGAGTTGTCTTGGCAAAATTCTATAGCCTATGTCTTGCTTTGTTTTGTTCTCCCAGGCCATGCTTACCTGTGATTGCAAGTGTCATTTGACTGCCCGCCTTAGCATTCCAGTCTCCTGTGATGAAAATAACATCTCTTTTAGGTGTATTGTCCAGTAGGTGCTACAGATCCTCATAGAACTGCCCTACTTCAGCTTCTTCAGCATTTGTGGTTGGGGCGTATATTTGGATCACTGTGATGTTAGATGGCTTGCCCTGAATTCAAATTGAGATCATTCTATCGTTTTTTGGATTGTATCCAAGCACTGCTTTAGCCACTTTACTATTAATTATGAAGGCTACTCCATTTCTTCTGTGGTCCTCTTGTTCACAGTAATAGATCTGGTAGTCATTTGATGTGGCCCATTCCAGTCCATTTCAGTTCACTGCTGCCCAAAATGTCTATCTTTAATCTTGACAGCTCACCAATAACCACATCCAATTTGCCCTGGCTCATAGATCTTACATTCCAAGTTCCAATGGTGTGTTGATCCTTAGAACATTGGATTCGCCGTTTACCACCAGCACCTTCGGCCACTAGCCGTCCTTTCGGCTTTGAGCTAGCTGCGTCATCACATCTGGGGCTAGTTGAACTCATCCTCTGTTCCTCCCCAGTAGCATTTTGACCATCTTCCGACCTGGGGGTCTCATCTTCCAATGGTATACCAACATATCTCTGGTTGTACTGATCCATTTAGTTTTCACGGCAAGAATACTGGGGTGGGTTGCCATTACCTTCCCCAGGGATCGCATTTAGTCTGACCTCTCTGTCATGACCTTCCCGTCTTGGGTGGCCCTTCACGGTTTAGCTCATGGCATCATTGAGGTGCTCAAGCTCCAGCACCATGACAAGGTAACGATCCTTTGCTGAAGAGTATACTGTGTACAACATGACATTAGAAAGTGGGGCTGAAGCAATGTGTGGCACTGTGGGAACAGACTTCCCCAAACCCAAATTAAGAAATATATTTAAATAATGAGTTAAAACTACAGTAAAAGTAATACTTATTTGTAGGAATTCAGGGTATTTCTAAATAAACAATGCTCATCTTCCACAATCATTTTAAGTAGGAAACACAGAATAAAAACATTGTTAATAAATGCTTGTCCATTGCTTATGTTATTACAATACTGGATGAAATCCAACTATTATACTGGATAATATTCCAACTAGATGGTATCCAATTAGTTAGAACACTGGGTGATATCCAAATCTGCAATCTGTGAACTAGGAGGGAGATTATAATTACCCATTTCCACTGTAACTTTTGCTCCTCAAAATCTGCTCCAAAGAATACCACAAATTTCTAGATCAAATTTGGACAGGGCATGAGGATTGGGATGGGGGCAGAGAGGAGGAAGAATTGTGAAAATCAATCCCTTCTCCATTCCATTGAAAATTGCCTTGTATTGGCAGAGGAACTAGCCTTGTCTGTCTGTCTGTCTGTCTGTCTATCTATCAAATTTATCACCTCCCATCTCCTCCAACCGGAGGGACTTGATAAATATATCAATTGATAAATATATCAATTTATAATGTTATTTACTCTGGAACGTATGTTGGAGGGGGGAAATATTTTGTGTTTGTAATATAACTATCATGCCTTCAAATAAAAATAAAGCAAAACATATGTGTAACATTAATCAAGAATAAAAAAACAGCCTCATTCACTCTGGACTAGTTTTTACATGGTTGAAGGTATGTAGTGGTATTTTGCATACACAAGTGGCTTTAGTGCAGAATCCTTCCTTCTGTGGGCTGGGGGACGCAGTGATGTTATGTGCGCAAAATTCTTTCATACCAAGGATGGGATTTATTAGGCCTTTCTTTTTCTCTGGTTCTTCACTGTTCAGATTGTTAAAAAACCTTACCATATCTTTTCTTCACATGACATGTTTCCCATGTCAAAGGAAGGGAAACCATGCTGTAGACTGATTTGGCAGGGGGATCAGCTTGATGCTGAAGCATCCAAAGAAGAAGGCCAGGAAGTATAAGCAGGCAGTTCTGGGGCTGCAGGCTGTCCACCTGCTTTCTATCTGTAGATAGACTGGGGAATATTGAATTTTGTACCTGCAGGTTGATGGAAGAATAGAATGTCTTCTTCTTAGCAGTATACTCCAGAAGCGCACAGGGGCAAACTACATTAAGATTGTACAACTTTCAGCTCCCACATTTGTATATGGGAGCAGATAAAAAGGATCAGTTGTTTTGCAGTAATTGTGAAGAATTACTGGGAAGAATCCCTGGGAAGAATCATCATGCTACTAATGGATGATAACCAGGGTTAATGAAAGACTTAATGAGGCTGTTTGTTGAGGCCAGCAAATCTGCCCATGGCAGCTGATGTAAAGGAACAGACTGCCTTGCTTGAGGCTATAAATCTGAAGAGTTTCCAGAAGATAAACAAGCAAACATATAAAGAAGACAAAAGTCCATAGGATCATTGCTCCTCAATGAACTTTGTGTCATTCAGAGGTTTTTATGAAGTATAATTCTGATATGTATTTTTTCCCATTATCAGAACACATTTTCTGGCTAAATGGGACCATAATCCTGTTAGTAATATTACTGTCTGTTGCTATGGAAATGGGTCTGGTGATCCAAATTTAGCACAATAATTACTTCTCTGTCTGATCCACATTTCAGAAGGGATGTGTGGTTTTGAATGGCTGTGATGGTTATATTGTTTTTTCTTTATAGTCAACCAAGGCAGCACGTGAAAAACACTTGGAGGTGCATTGTTATGAACGGAAACAATAAACTCTCCCTTGTGCAATAAGAACATTTATTTGAACTTTGGTCCCTGTTCTGATGCCTAACGCAGGCAATGATAAACACGTGCAGAAACTGCAAACAGAAAGCTTGTACTTCTTGGATTGGGAGAAGCATGCTGTCAAGTACTAGATCAGCTTTTCCCAGTCTGATGCCTTCCAAATATTTGGCCTTCAGTTCCACTGAATCACTCAGCCAACATGCTGAGAGAGTAGGAAACCCAACTCTTCTGGCTGGTACTAGGTTGGAAGAACATATACCCCATGTTGGAATAAACAGCAGAAGACAGTTATTTCAAGTTATGGTAAATGCTCTTACCTAGGCTGAAAATTCACTGGACTCTGATAGTTGAAATATGGGTCAGAAACTAATTTAAGAAAGAGAATTTGCTCACTCTCTCTGAACCTACTGTCATTTTTTTTCATTTGCTTAAAAATGCATTTCCAAGGAGCAGAGCAATAAATTTGGTTACACTGCTTAGTACTAAAACTACAGAAAGGAGGCAGAGAAGGAGGAGAGGGGAGGAGGAGGAGGAGGAGGAGGGAGAGAGAGAGTGCTGTAAGACAGGCAGCTATTCCTTTTCTGTAATGCATTTTGGTTCAGTCTGCATTTTGAACATTGATGTGAAGGAATTAAAAAACTGTCCCTGGAAAGACACAGAAGGGTCTAAAAATATGACATTTTCCTGTCACCTCCACCTCCAATCCCCTTTTGCTAAGCTTTGCTAAGTTTAGCTGCAGTACTCCCAATAGGAAACTCTCAGCCAAATCCCAGGGCTTTACTTTGAACATTGCAAGAGATGTGTTTTCTGCAGTATCAAAGCCTCATCCTTTCTGAATACATCTTTGATCAGAGCGGGAAGGAAGATTTGCAACCAAGTGAAATTTTATTCATTTGGGGTTTCATTACACACTTAAAAACTACCAATTTTCATCAAAGCTGTGGCTAAAATTTGCAAGCCATTTCATGGACACTTTGATGGTTTGTGGCTTGGAAGAAATTAACAGGTTTGCCAGAATTAATGGAACACTAGGGAGAGTGGTTTGGAGTTTTAAACCTTCCTGATCAGGTAAAATCCAGGATATTCTATACAAAAACATCCTAAATAGATTTCAAATTATATACATTGTTCCAGAAGACCTCCTAAAAAGAAAGAAATCAGTGGTCCACTTAGATTGTTAACAGCAATTCTTGGGACTTCCTCAGTGTCAAGAGATTGGAGCATTTTGGTTTTGTTTCCTTAAATGCCCCTTAAAGCAAATTTATTGAGTAAAAATGGCTTTCTATTTCTGTTAAAAATAGTCATTGCTATTGTTCCAAATTATGAATTCTCATTTAGACCTATCCATAGAGTCTTGCAAAATATATTAAGTATGTATTTTTAGGAACTGAGGATACATTTCACCAAATGTAGTCCCCCCTCCGCCCCCAGGGAATTTGCATTCAGATTATTTCTACTAGTTTAGCAGAGGAAGCAGAGGAGAGAATTCTTTCACCAAAGGAGAACTGTCTTCTACTGGTTCAGCCCACACAGGGTGATGATCACTCCCCTTCATCTGTTAAAACCCACATTCCCTGGGGACTATTCTGTTGGGAATCTCTCAGTGGATAAGCTCCAGTAAACAATGCAAAGAGAAAAGGGCTGGAGACATCGTACCTCTCCCTGATTTCTTTTCTTTCCTTTTCTCTCTCTTCTAAGCAGAGAAAGGATAGCTAGCTATATATGAAGTTTGAGTTGATCTCTTCCATAATATTGGGAAATTAGGTCAGATCTAGCTCTATAACCATAGCTCTCATCTAAGAACCATGAGAACTACCTGTATTTCCCACACTACAAATGCATACATATGCACATTATTAAGGTGGAGCTGAATGCGGCAACAATTTATGACAATTATGTGTCTTGTAAGTCAAGAATGTATGACTCTCCTCACAATAGGATAAACACATTTGTTGATTTTTTAGAAGAATTTTATTAAGTTTCAAGCAAATATAAAAGTTACAGAAAAACAAAAAACTACAAAGAAAAAAAAGAAAAAACTAAAAAAGTGTAGAAACACAAGAGAAAAATTTCAAAATTACAAAAAGAAGTGACTTCCAACTTTTAACAGCAAGGATATACAAATTTCCATAATCAATCCCTTACTCTATATTAAACCAAAATCACATTATTTCTATAAATCTTTCCATTGGCAAATTATAAAAATCACTAAATACAGTTGCTCCCTCCCCTTATATTAAAAGCAAAAAAATATACAGTATATATAAACCTCCTAATCAACTTGCCCCTCAAAGATAACATTTATTTAATTATTTCCTTCCTACTACTATAGTAGATACATTCCTATCTACTATAATAAAGATCAAACTAAAAACATATAAATTGTCTGCCATTGTACTTGATAATACAACAATTTTAATAATCTTAATCATATTAAACCCAAAACCATCCAGATAGACATTTATTTTTATTTTTATTATACTTTAATAATCTTAATCCAAATCATTAAAGGTAAATGAAATCAGCCAAACCCTAAAAGCAATCCAGATAAATATTCTTAAACCTTTATCCCACTTCAAAATAGACCAGAGCATTAACATATCCCTACAATGAACACAGAGCTTTTTTCTTTAAAAAATTGAGCAGCCCAACTGCCCCCCTCAAAAACGCCAACTCCTCTTCAGGAGACCTCCCATATATAATAACCCCTTCTGCCCTAATGACATCTTCTTTTCCATGGCGTTCCATCAGAAGATCAATTTCATTTATGGCCTGCAACTCAATCTCTCCGATCTTCATCCAGCATTTCAACAGAAGTCCCAATCTCACTCTTAGAAGAAACATTTCTATTGCTATTAAGTTCCTCACTTTCATTCATGACATCCCCAGCCAGATGACACATTTTAGACTTCTTGTTTCCTATGATGTCCTGAATGCCTTGCATAAAAACTTGGTAGGAATCAGAAAGAATCTGTTTAAAATCTTAGTGGAAGTCAGAGAAAGTCTGTTTAAAATCCTCCATGTCTCCAGCAGTAGATTATGGCATCCCTAGGAGCTTAACCAGTGAAAGCTGAAGATATGAAAGCATTCCAGAATGTGTTTACATAAGCAAAAGTGAGATATGCAGACAGTTCCCCAGGGAAAGTAGAAGCAGAAAACTGAAAGTTTAAAACAGCCAATTCAATGTGTAGGAAAATGCTAATAACTTCAAATTTAGTACAAAAATAATAACAGGGGAACACTTATTTACTCTCAATCCTCCTTAGTATTTGGATGGAAAACAAAGTTCAAATCTTAAAAAGAATTTTTTTAAAAAAAATTGATCCCCAAAGTAACAATAAGCACCAAGGGAACCCACTTCTCCTTGCTGTAGAAAGCCTCTCTTAGGGTACGCATACTTAAAAGAAATATAAATTGGGTGATTTAGAAATGGGGTGGCTGGTCTTAGTGTTCCTTTAAGGCTACAGCGCAGCTTGGAAATGGTGATGTCCCAGCCTCCCGGCTAGCTCTTACCAGTTGAGCGTGAACACTGTGTTCTTCTGGCTGCAAGCAGCCATCCATAGGACAGATGGGGTGATTCCAGGTGTTTTCCTTTTTTCCAGAAAAACACTCCTGGGCTTCAGGAAAAACCTGCCTGAGCCCAAAAAAACTGCCACGTTGTCTGCCCATGGGCCCAGCTGTTCAGTCTGCCATGTCCCCAACGGAAGTTCCCTTGTTCAGTTCTCTTAGAAGTCTCCATTTTGGTATTTCCCACATGTTCATAAGCTAAAATTTTCCAGAACAAACTATTTTGCTTCTATGGACTATTTTGGGAGGGTTTCTTATATGTGCATTAATATACCCAAATATATTGTGCGCACACACACACATACATACATTTCTGGCATACATGTATGTGTGTGAACCAAAAGCTGTACATCAATATGTGTGATATCCCTAGGAATAATATGGAACAATATTGCCTGAAGTTGGTGGTCAGTGTAGCATTATAGCAGTGACCCTTCCTGAATTGGACATTGTCAAGATGTGGGCTGGGACTTAGCTTCCAGGATTCCCAACAGTCTTACCTAAAAGCCATGCTGGAGGAAGCTGGAACAGACAATACTGAACTAGATTATATAAAGTGGATATCATCTATAACTAGATGATACTAAACTAGATAATGCAGTTTATATCAATTGTATACACTATTTGTCAAAGTTAGCTGGCAAGTCTGAGAAACAGAAGGTATCAAAGATGCTTTCTGAAGTGGCATAATCCTGTGAAACTGCACCATGTATCCTTTCTCAACAGCTGGATCCAGTATCTATCTCAAATCTATTGATTTATATCAACAGAAGAACAGAACTGTGTATGTTTGTATGTCTGTATGCCTGCATGTATGTTTCTGAAAGCAAGGATCTAAATTCCTACCTTAGAAAAACTAATGGCTTGTTGGGATTAAATCCTGCAAATAAAATAAATGTTGATAGCCTAATGTACTTATCAGAATTGCTCTGCTACTAGATAATGTATAAACCTACCCCTGCCACACAGAGACACATGTGAGCAAGGGACATCAATACACACTCTTTTTGTTCAGAGTTTACAATAAAACTGACACTGACACTGATGCATAAGCAATTTGTTGCATGGAATAGTGTCCACACAGTATTCAGAAAATTGTACCTCAAACATAGGAACAGCCCTCTAATGACCTCACAATTCTTCCTGCTGTCAGTAGTTGGTGGTTACAGTTCTAGTCCATGAAAACCTCAGAGAACAAGAGTTTCCATTTTGCTGTGAGCCAAGCACTTAGAAGTGTGTTTTGGGGGCTTTATCTGCTGTGCCCCATTCCAGCCATCTTGCAAAGTGGAGAGATGGGTGGAATTGCAGCACAAAGCTACCCTCCCTTTTGTATAGGGTCTCATGAGCTTTCTGGTCATCCAGCATAGGTGAAGCTTCATTGAGGAGAAGCATGTTGCTGTGCTAGTGGTATTTGGAAGTTGCGGCTGGGGAAAAGGAGCGGATGGGTGGCACTAGAATTAGTGAATAGTGAGTTAGACGCAGCATATATCCAGTTCAGTTGCTTCCCCATCAACATCCAAAGTGGAACAAAAGAGGAAAGACTCTTTCAGTTTGCCAGGTTTTAAATGTAAGGTGATTTTTTTAAACAGTGTGTTTTATTTTACTGTTCTATGAATTTCAATTATGGATTTTTTGTTTCTTTTGCTATCACTGTTAATGAGATTCACTGTGGTGCAGTAGTTAAGGTGTTGGACAAGGAGCAGGGAGACCCAAGATTCTAGTCTACCTTTGACATTGATAAATTCAAACAAAATTTCAATTGGAAAACTAGACATTTTAGACCACACCAGATCCAAAAATGCAAGTGAATTCATAGAGGCTGGGCACTCTGGCAAATCAGCTATTAACAGATACACTGAAATAGGCTCCATCTATAAACCATTCAAAAAAGGAAGCCACCAAAGGTTAAAGAAAGGGGACGACAGTCCTAAAGACATTCTTCCTCATCACACCTAGATAAGCAGGATCAATCAAGGAAGAAACAGTGTCCAATCAGACTAGTAGGACTAGTAGCTGCAACCTATAGGCAGCCACTTCCACATGCACTGATGATGTTACCTAGCCTGGCAATGAAAGGTCTGCAAGAAGAACAGCAAGTTCAAAGAACACCAAGAACTCAACAGTTCCCTCACCTCATAGCATTTCCTGTGGGTGAATTAAAAAGAAATGAAATATTTCATCCCTCTTTAACCTGTTTGTGAACGGTCTCTTTGTCTCTTTCTTACAACTGCTTTCAATAGCATGCTATTTTTATCATATATAATAGTATCTCCAAAACATTTCCTTGCAAATATTACTGAGTAAATCTAATTGACCTCTGCTTTTATCTACTGTTTGCATTTTAATGAAAGCTGCAGTTGGAATATATATTCTAACTGAAAAAGGCACACCTTTGCCCTGCATAAAGTAGATCCTTAATTATAGCTTCAGCTGCAATATTTGAAGTATCTCCCTCTTTCTCCAGTTTGACATTTAAAACAAACCTAGAGAAATTTAATGAAGAAATGCTAATACTGGAGAATTTTGATTCATCCAGTTTTTAAAATGAATTGATCTAATTCTACATTCTAATTCTATGTACTATAATTCTCTATATTCTTATTCTTTATTTATTATTCTTTAATAAATATTCACAATTCACAATTATTCTAAATTCTGTACTTCTCTACCTTTTACAGTATAATTCTAAGCTCAAAACATTATTTCAGAAGTGTATTGGGACATATTATATATAAAACATATGTATATTAGAAAATGTGTTCAAAATATTTACCTTAGAGAAAGATGTGTACAGAAGTATGAAAGTGTTCTTGTATGTCTGTGTGTGTGTGTTTGTGTGCGTGTGCATCTATCTATCTTAGAACATATGTGATTGGATATATACAAATATAAAATAGATGGATTTAGAGTGATCATTAAACACCCTAACTGTGATAATATCAATGTCAAATTTCAATAGTTTTCAATTCTTTTTGACTTTAGCAGGGTAACATTAGGATGTGTTTCTTCTATTCATTCATAAGAGGAAGACTTGACCATAGGTACTTTCACTGAATCACTTCATTCTTTGTGAGAGCTAAATTAAGCTATAACTGCCAATTTCCACAAATGCTTTGAGAAATACCATCAAGAAGAAAATTTGTATTAAATCAAACAAGCTATTTTAGGTATGTGTGAGAAAAATGGCAATTAGGAAATCTGCCAAAAATTTATAATACTGTGGAGCCATGCTATCATGTAAGATAGTTATAGTTTTCTTTGCTTTTGGATCTGAGAAGAGTTTGGGATCTCTTGCAGATGCAGAGCACGTCCATGAACACCAACTAGCAGTCAGAAGACACGATAAAAACTCCTTAATCTCACAACACATGGACAGACTCAACCAAACTTTCAACTGGGAAACTGTGAGCATCCTAGAAGACCAAGCTAAATCCAAAAATGCTAGGGAATTTCTGGAAGCTTGGCATTCAGACACTTCAGGCATCAACAGGCAAATAGAGGTAAACAACATTTACCATTCACTGTAAATGTCTCTTCTGAATACCATTCAAAAGAGACAATTAAGAAGCTAAAAAGGAAACAAAAAGACCAGAATACCTCCTTGCCAGCAATCAACCCCCAGATAAGCAAAGATTAACACCAGGATTAACACCAGATGTACAATCAAGCAGTAAACAACAGCCTAATCAAGTAACTACCAAGGAGAGAACACCACCACCACCAACACAGGCAGGGCAAGCTACTCTATACAAACAGAGAGCAAACCCCACTTCCTTCTAGCACTGAAGATGTTGCCTACTCGGGCAATGAAACATCTGCAAGAAAGAACCAAGCTCAGAGAACACCAAGGACTCCACAGTTTGGGATCTGCACCAGAAGCCTGAAGAGGCAGCCGGCAATGACAGGGTTACATGAGACTTCTAGTCCTGCCTTAGGCATGAAAGCTGGCTGGGTGACCTTGGGCACTCTCTCTCAACTCACCTCACAGGGTTGTTGTTGGGGGGAAAATAGAAGGAGGAAAGAGTAACAGATATGTTCCTCGCCTTGAGTTATTTATAAAAATAATAAAGATGGGATGGAAAACAAACAAACAAATATACATTTGGCCACAATTAGCATATATACATGAGTTTGGCTGGAAAGAAAATTGTACTATGCTTGCATGTACGATCTCTGCAGCTACTACCTATCACAGTCATCCTTTCTTTTTGTGAACCAGAGACCCTTAAAATAATTCTAATTTCTGGAGCCCCCTCCCCTTGGTAAGATTTTGTTGTTTGGTTCTGGATTCTATTTGCTGAAATCCCCAGGCATTTCATTTGGTCATTATCATATTTCAAGTTTCATTTGGTATAATTTTCATTTTTATAACGTTTAACCCAGGGTTTCTCAATCTGTGAGATGTCCCTACCTTGGGGAGGTACAGACAGAGTCCAGGGGAGGTGTGAAGAACTTTTTAGTTATATTGTTACAATAAATCTACCTATTCCCAAAGTTTCAATGTACTGTTTTCATTTTTCATTTTGTGTTCATTTTGGTCTTTGGATTTGGGGGGGGGGGGGATGTACATTAAGACACTAAAAGGAGCTGTGATGGCAAAAAAGTTTAAGAGCCCCTGGAACCTTTTTTCATCATTGCCAATAGTAGTAAAAGCAGACCACATATCAACAGCTGATTTTAGGTTAAAATAAAATTTCACTTGAGCTCATCTTGATTCCTGGATTGGAGATTCTCTTTCTCCTTCATATTCTTATTTGTATTAATTTATTCTCCTCTGCATTAGCTTCAGGTATTGATAGAAACTGAGCTTAATGTGTCCAGAATGCATCTGGCTTTGTGGGTTGAGACACAAGTAGAATAGGATAATTATTAGGGTTGTGCACATTTTGAAAATGTTTAGAAATGTTTTAGACCTCATGCAAACCCAAATCCAAGACCTCTTTGCTCAAATGTTTTAAGACTTTATTGTGATCCTGAAAACAAAATGCAGCTCCTTTAAGAAGCACATTAAGGTGGTATCTCATACCCTTAGGTATCTACTATGGGAGGCAAGATTGGAAGAGTGATGGCATGTGGTGATATCAGGACACAAACAATGTGACTTATGCGTCAAGGGGTGGAAAGAAAATATGTAAGATGGGGTTGCATTGTAACATCACTGTACATTTGTCATCATTTTTTCTGTCATTGTGGGTTGCCTGTGTTTTTAAGAGGCAGAAGGTATGGTCAGCAGTCTGAACCTTATGTTGAGAGCAGGACAGCATGTTAAGCTATTATGTGCCACCCATGGATAAGCCGACCCACATTTTTCATTATAGTTTGAGGGTCTGCTTATCCACAGATGGGCTTATACATGAATATATGGGAAATGCAGGTATTTTTTAAAAGTATTACTGTATATACTGATGGATAAGCTCATCCATGGATAAGCCAAACCTGATTTTTAGGTGCATCTTGGCACCTAAAATTATTGGCTTATCCACAAGAATATACACTAGGTCTTAAATCTGATGCCTTCATCATCAGCATCAAATTACCCATCCTGGCTGGCACCTCTCTGTTTATATCTGAATCGTAGTTGTTTCTCAAAATCTGGGCCACAACTGCTAATTTGTAGATGCAGTACAATGAAATATTTAAAAAGTATATTTATATGAACATCTGGCTAAGGGAAACAGTGTTGAGACATACGCTATAATCACAGCCACAGTGGATATAAGCTATCTACAATTGACAGGACATATGAAAGAACAGATGGCTCAAGGGAAGATAGAGAGAAGAGTATGGAATAGTATGTTTTGGTTATCTTCACATTTAATTGAAAGATTTTGACAGAAGTCCATGTTGTTCTTGTTGAGCTCTTGGTTCATCTTCCTTTATTAAATAAGAAAGATACTCATTTTTCATTTTGTTGAATAGTACAAAGAACATGGACTTGTTTTTTTAAAAATAGATGGGATGTGCAAAACTGGAAATAATTGCTAAAACAGGCAATATACAAATGTCATTTCTCTTTTTTTTCACTCAGGAAATGTTTGGAGGAGGTATTTCCTCAAATAAAGTCTTTTGCTACATAATGGTTAATACTGAAAACAATAAAATGGGCAAAATTGCAATCAAAGCTATCAATCCATCTACCCCCAGCACTTTCTCAATTTTTATACTGGAGAATTAATATATGGAACCCATGGAATTATGCCTTGGTCTTGCCTATTTTTTAACTTTTACAAATTATTTATTTTTGGTCTTTTAATATTTTCCTGCAGGTTTTATTTTGTGTTTTTTTCTTCCACTGCTTTTTCTCTATTCTTCTTTATTAAACACCATGTCTGCATTTGGGACATGTACAATAATCTTTTGCACTGTCCATAGCCCTAAACTTTATGAATCTAAAAGCCTCCATTCCAAGGTAAAGAGAAGGCCCTGTAGGATAAGACCCTCTGCACTTTGGCTCCAACTGAATTCAGTTGCTTTATGTCCCATAATTTAGCCTATCTTTCTTAAACCCAGAGCGGGGAGTAGAGTTGGAGAGAGGAATGATGGGCAGGGTTTCTAACCTCTTCAAGCCATTTCAAATGCAAATGTCTTATCCCAAATCTTACAGTTATGTTTCAGAAAGTCCTTGTTTGCACATGTGCAAACTCATTTTTGCAGAGGAACGTTCACAGCCAACCATACACTGCACCAGCAAAATAGTAAATTAGTTCACTGATAAAGTTCCATAATAATAATAATAATAATAAAGTCTTAGAAATCAGAGGTAAGGAATTAGAATACACTATAAGAGGAGTGAACCTACAGCAGCCATCCTCAACCTGATTGCCTTCCTAAAGTGCAGACCTCAATTTCTAGAATTTTCTAGTGAACATGGCCATTGCTGAGAATTCTGGGAGTTGAGGGCACCCAATTTCAGAAAATGTTTCTTGAGTTTAGTGACACATAGTGGGATATATAAGGAGCAAAACAGATTGATTTAGACCCATATGAAATGTTTGACAAGAAAATCTAATTTTTATTGTATTGAGTGCTATTAAAATGCAAATTGTATTCAGTATTGTATTAAGAACATTGCTTGACATAAAAATTAACTACATGCATATTATCCAAATGAGTTAATTACCTTAACTTAATTGGAGGTGCATTTTTAAGCATTGGAGGCTTGTCAGTATCGCTAGCAAATAATACAATGTAATAATATAGCATTTAACAAGATTTTATATGTTACTGAAAGCTTGCATGTCTCTACCATATAATTAGACACAGACTGAGAGAGAGAAATAATAATAATGAATTTATCCATTCTAACAGAAAACAACCTCTGTGTGAATTTTCCAATTACTTTCATTCATTTGCAATGGATATTTATACAGGAAGTTAATAACTTCAAGGCTCCAAGGTTACTTTTTAAATTATTTATTTATTTGAAACTTTTCTAATTCCCTTCCCATTACAAATCTAGAAGTGATTTGCTCAGTACTTGCTTCTAATATGAATAATTTCCTCCATACTTTTATCTGTTTTTTCTTAAAGTTAAGCAGACGTAGCCAGCTTGCCCATGTAATGTGGTCCAGTGAACAACATAACATTATTTTGAAAGCTCCCTATTCAAAAAGTTTGCTATCTGGTACTTCCAGGGGAGGTATGGCAAACAGAAAACAGCTCAGCGAAAGTGGAGCAGACAATTGCGGCAAAGGCCAAGGAACTGGTGAGCAGACCAGCTCCTTGGAACCTCTCTGGATAAGGAGAGGATGGGAGATTATCCACATGTGCTCCAGATGGCTGCTTCTCATGAAGAGACTGCAGGACAGCAGTTTTCCATGGGTTTGAGTACCAGGAAATGATGGGATCAGCCATCTTGCTTGCAACCATGGTGGAGGCTTTTAAAGGACACTAAAGTTCCCAAACTTCACTTTCTAATCACTTTCAGAAATTGCCTTTTAACCATCTTAAAGCTATTAGAGACCTTCAGAATGACAAGTTTGAAAAGTCTTCATTGGTGAGTTTATCTTCAACTCAAAAGAAAAATTAATTACAAGCTTAAGAACTTAAAGAACTTGAAATAAACAGCAAAAAGCTAAATAAGATTTTGATCTAAGAATATTATAAACTGATTAAGGGTCCAGATAAATTTGGAATACTGACTTTTACTATAAGATTTTGGAATTAACTATAACAAATAAACAACTTCTTGTGGGAAACAGACTTATTTTGGCTTACCAAAAGTAATGATTTTAGAAACTGGACACTAGTGGAGACTAAAGATTTTAAGTAGAAGAGGAAAAAAAATGCAAGCCTATTCTTTATGTCAGTTAATACAAAATGACACAAAATGTTGTAGCAGTGGAAATATTAAAGGAGATCTTTGAAGAATGGAGCCAGAAATTAGTAACTACAATATCAACACTGTCAGTAATGATGTCTGCTTCTATGGATAGACTATGTCTAAAAGATGTTAATGAAGGAATAACAGACATGGTAAAAATTTTATCTGACAAGACAGAGAAAGTACAGAATGTGGAATTACAAATGACAGGCCAAGAGAATAATTTGGAAAAGGATGTTTTACCAGATATACAAAAGTAACAGGCTGAAGTTTTAAAAATTAAAAGGGAAGTACAAATAAACCAAGAGAATGACCTGGAAAATGTTTTCTTATTGGATCTACAAAAGAGGCTTATTAAAGCCTTCAAGAAATCTGTGCAAAGGGATAAAGAAGACTTGAAGAGAAATCAAATCCTACAACATTATTTGATTGAAATAAAAGGAAGAAACATAAAACTGGTTTATTTCATCAAGATTAAAATAAGACTTTTTTTTTTTTTTTTTTTGCAATGCTCTGGCAATCCTTTATGAACTTTTTGTTGCCACCAGGATTGAAAAGTTGATGTTTCATGGATTTACTTATAGATATGGGATGGGATTTGGGAAAAAGTTATATCTGTTTAACCTTATAGGTTAAAGATTAGTTTCTTGTGAGGGAAAATAGTTAACGATGGCCGAGTCCAAGCTCATGGCCGGGGGACTTGAGGAGCCGGCTAGCTTGATGCCCAAGTCGACGGTCAAGAGTGGAGAACTGAGCCTCACCCCAGAACCTTCAGATTTCCGGCAGGATTCGAGTTCCAGCCCTGAGGTGGAGGAATCTGATGATGGGGGAGAACCAGAGCAACCAGCACCCAGAGAATCGCCTGCAGAGTTGATCACCTGGGATGAAATGGGAGAACCCCAGCCAGGGACATCCCAGGCGTCCTGGAAGTATCGGTTCCCACTGACCCCAGATGTAGAATCTACCACGGTATCAACAGAGAGACAGCCTAACATGCGAGGGAGGGAGGAATCTCAAACCCCTGAAAGGCTAAGAGTCGTGGAGGCCAAAATAGAAGCAATGGAGTACATGTTAAGAAACCTGTCTCTATCATTGGGGGGGCAGGGGAGGCGTGAAGGAGATCCCAGCTTCATGCAACCATCCCCCATCCTACCACCTGGACCGCTGGCGGAGCAGGGCCGGAGACGGCTCTGGGATGAACCTCCACCCCACAGAGCTCGACCACCAGTGTCCCTACCCTGAAGAGGGAGAACTACTGTAACCTGGGGCCCAACCACTCAAGCAGCCGCCGATTCCGCTCCAACAGGAGTGGGGGTGAGAGACTTTTCTGTAAAGTTTGATGGGGATCCAACCAAGTTATCTTTCTTTCTAACCAATGCTAAAAGTTACATGAGGCAGTTTGGAGCATACTTCCCTTCCGAAGAGGCTAAGATAACTGCCATTGCCACCAAGTTGAAGGGTCAAGCGGCTGACTGGTATGTTCAATTAAGTGAGGCTGACTCCCCTGAACTTGAGGCATTACAGGACTTTATTGACAAAAATCTGTCAAGGGGGTTTATTGAACCTGCAAATTCCCCAGTTGGGGCCCCTGTGCTATTCTGGGAAAGGAAAGATGGCACACTTTGACTCTGTATGGACTATCGGGGGTTAAATTCCATCTCAATTTGCAACAAGTACCCTCTTCCACTCATGAAGGGCATGTTAGCTCACTTGTCTAAGGGCAAGATTTTCTCCAAGCTCAATCTTCATGAAGCCTATTTCCGCATCCGCATACGAGCTGGAGATGAGTGGAAAACTGCTTTTAATTGCCCACTGGGTTCATTTCAGTACAAAGTCCTCCCTTTTGGGTTGGCAGGGGTGCCCGGAGTTTTCATGCAATTGATTAATGAAGTATTACATGATCATTTGTTTAAAGGGGTCCTGGTTTATTTAGATGATGTTCTCATTTACACTGAAACCAAGGAGGAACACGAACGCCTCCTCAAATAGGTGTTAAGCAAGCTTAGAGATGCCAAACTCTATGCCAAACTTTCCAAATGTGAGTTTCACAAAACCCAACTTGACTATCTGGGCTATAGGGTGTCTGACAAGGGCATTGAAATGGACCCTGCAAAAATTCAGGTGATTTTAAGTTGGGAACGTCCCCGCACCTGGAGGCAATTGCAAAGTTTCCTCGGGTTCAGTAATTACTATCGCCAATTTATCCAGGGGTTTGCTGAGATTGCTTTTCCCCTCACTGATTTACTCCATACCAAGGGCTTGGGGGAGACACGCAAAGTAAAAAACCCTGGGGCAGTGCTGAATTGGACGCCTGAATGCCAGGCAGCATTTGAGAAGTTGAAAACCCTCTTCACTGCTGAGCCTATTCTACAGCACCCTGATCCTGAACGCCCCTTTGTGGTCCAAGTTGATGCTTCTGACTCCTCAGTTGGGGCTATATTGTTACAGAGAGATTCTGAAAATCACTTAAAACCCTGCGCTTATCTGTCCAGAAAATTTTCTGAAACCGAACTGAGATTTTAAACTCCACCCTTGAACAATTTCTTAGAGCATACATTTACTACCATCAGGATGATTGGGTGGAGTTACTGCCTTTTGCTGAAGTGGCTTACAACAATGCTGTCCATCAGAGTACTGGGCAAACCCCTTTTCGTGTGGTTTCTGGTCACGATTTTGTTCCCATCCCTGAACTGCCACAACCCCCTTCCCAAACATGTTCTGCCTCTGACTGGGCTGTTAAGCTGGCTGATTCCTGGCCGGTGATTCAACAGGCTTTGGCTGATGCCCAGGCTGCTTACAAGTTTCAAGCCAATAAGCATTGTTCCTTGCAACACAACTTCAAAATTGGGGATCAGGTGTATCTATCTACCAAATTTATCAAGTCACCACAACCCTCTAAAAAGTTTGCTCCCAAGTTCATTGGTCCTTTCCCTATTGTTGGACTTATCAATCCAGTTACTGTTAAATTGGACCTGCCTTACAATTTGAAACGCTTGCACCCTGTTTTCCATTGCAGCTTGCTCAAGCCTGTCCACCACTCCTCCCACTGGCATCCCCAACCTCCTCCTCCTGCTCCGATCATGATTGATGGCCAACAGCACTTTGAGGTCAAGGAGGTCATTGATTCTCGCAAGCTTCGCGGCATCCTCCAGTATCTGGTCCGATGGAAACACTGTCCTCATCCTGAATGGGTGTCTGCTCGCCATGTTAATGCTCCTGATTTAATTTGCCTTTTCCACTTGGCTTACCCTTTGAAGCCTGCTGCTTAGTGTTTTCTTTCTTTTGGGGGGCAGTATGTCATGTTCACTGTTTCAATGTGCACTGTACATTGTAACGTTTCACATGCCATGGCGCTGACACGCGTTTCTGTTTGGGAGGGAGCTGCTGTGAAACCTTGTGCCAAGCTCTGTATCTATGTTCATTACAATGGAATGTGTTTGGGTTATGTGCTCTGTTCAAGGACTTTTCCCGCAGACCATCAGAAGCCGTTAGGAGCACCTGGGATTGTGAATTTGGGAAGATTCTACAGGGGGAGGGATCTCATTTGCACCGAGGGTTTTTAGTTTGCATTTGGTGCGCTTTTATCATTCTCAGCTTTCTTTGTGATCCTGCATACTATTCTTTAATAAATCAGATATCTTTGAATTCCTGCTCATGAGTCTGAGAGTGTTTTAGAATAGGCATTCATTACACTTTACCTTTCAATTAAATTATTTTCCAGGGAGCTGACAAACAACAGGTACTAATGCAAAATCCATAACAAAGCAGGAAAAAAAACCCAACGAGTACACATATCTAGTTAGTAATATTCTGTCTTATTTATTCAATTTATATATCTTAACTTTCTGTTTATATTGGAAGTCTCAAGCTGATTTACAGCATAAACCAAGCAAAAATGCAAAAATACAAGTGATTAAAAAGAAACACTTAGAACAAACAAATACTATAGTTAAATCAATAACATTTAAAGGCCTAGAATTTAAAGCAGGGGGTGGCAAATGCAGTTCCCCAGGGAGATCATCTCATAGCTCGAGAGGGACAGATGAAGAGGATTTATTCTGGGTCTTTGAAAACAGGATCGTCTTCAAAAGAATCTTTCCTGGAGGTCTTAATGTCTGGACAACTCTGTAGTGGGAGAAGCAGTAGCTTCCATCATCATGCCCTAAGCCTTTTAGGGGTACATAACCCAGCAGCCCATAAGCATCTCTGGCTGGTAGATGGTTATATACTTTCCTTCAGCTCTGCTACCCTAAAGAAGCTGGCAGATGAAGCCACATTATTTCTGGGAGGGAAAAAGGAAGCTGTTACTTCTCCTTCTGATGGATATGACCAGGTGGGTTGCCATCTTGCCATGATGTTCTCCCTGGGAAACAAGAGGCACAACAAATGTCTGCCTTGCAATTTCTGAATATGTTTCCTTCCCCAGCAAATGAGAGGATGCTATTCTACTTCACCATGTTTGAAACTTCATTTCAAACTTCTATTGGCACTGTTTCTGAACTCTGTCAGAGGTGGTGAATGTTACTGTTACAGTTACAAATCTTTCCATTATTTTGATGGAAATAGTGGCTGCCCACACTTTATAACATCTTTTATTATGTCTTTTTGGGGGGGATTTAATTGAAGCAAAATTGGTCAAAGAGGAATAGGAAAATGGAGCCAGACTGGTTCAGAAACTAGATGTGTGTTTCCAACTCTAATTCAATAATATCTCCTGAAATGTAGGGTGGAGGGGAGGCTTTTCTGTAACAATCTTTGGGAAATGAGGAAAAGTCATTAGGGACACATGTTGGAGGTGTGCCAATATGTCCCAAGAGGACACTCACTTTCTCTGTAAGACACAGAAATCAGACTTAGCAATTCATAGGTTGTTATTGCCACAGTAATGTAATAACTGTGTGTTGTTTAGGAAGAAATTTCAGCCTAGACACTGGAAATGGAAACCCCACTCCAATTACTTCCAAGTGAGGCACACTTTTGAATTGTTGACACAACACAAAAGACCAGTCTTTTACACCCGAGAGAAACCAACGAATTTTCTATAAAACAAATACTACCTTCAGAAATGGGTTTTCTTTGTTTTTGTTTTTTGCATTGGAGGAGAGAATTAATTTGCTTCTTTGGATTTACTCTGAGCCCATTAATCCACAACAAGATTATTTTTCCTCCTCCTCCTGAAATATTCCAGTGCCCTGAAGAAAAATTGCAGTGAATATTTGTTCAGTTCTGCTTTCTGTCTTCTCTGATACTGGCTCCCATTCACAAATCCTGGATTTCTAGTAAAAAGCCAAGTAAAATTCATAACATTCACAAGCTTGAAGTTTGCTTGTCCCTGGGGCTCCAGGAAAAGTTGACAAAGGCTGCTTTACTGTGATGTAAAAGACAAGATAGAGCAAATATACCCCTTCTCCAGCAAGTTCAGCTCTAAATGATACTGTTCTAACAACCAAGATGCTCAAGCTATATTTTCATCTTACCTGCTTCACAAAATCTAATGTTTCCTTTGGGTTCACAGCCTGTAATAGACCGGGGTGGGATGAGAAAAATTGGCAAGGCTAGTTTTGCAAAGAGGGGGAAATTGCCGTTGATCTAGTCAACAAGAAGAAAAATTGCAGCTAGCAATAAATTGTTCTGAAGTGTCTCCTTGTAAGAGAAGACAACTGAGGAGGGCACTGGAAGCACACAAGACAAAGGAGATCAATGGTTTGAGGTAATTTGATCATAAAGATAAGGGCAACTCTCCATGGACTTAATCAGCTGACAAGTTCACCATCTCCAAAGGACACTGCCTGCCTTTCTCAGCTCTTGGCTTAATGCTTTGAAGGGAAGACTAATATCTTCCTTGTCCTTGGAAAGATATACAACTAGTGTAGAATTTTCAATTGCACTCCTCAGTGACCTGCAAAGCCTCCTTAATGCAAAACAACTTTTTGCCCTGCCTACAAGCCTCAGCATCCCCCAATCCCTCTTCCCTCATCCTTAGCTTCACTTGGCACTTAGAAACAGAACATTAGATTCTTTGCTATCCTGGCCCGATTCCCTAGAACCTCCCCTCCCCCCACTGAAAAAGAAAATAATCAGCAATGCATACAGTACATATGCTTAGCTCTGAAATGCAGTTGAAAATGAAACCTGGCCAAAACATTATAGATTAAAAGGCAGAATAATAACAGCACTAAATTCGAATGTAGTTCCACCACCTGACTCAGATATGTCTTGCCGTAAACAGATTGTCTGGCTGGGAAGCCCATCAACTCCAGTTCAAGTTCTGCTATCGGCTCAGTTCTGGTGCTGCCACAAACTGTGGCAATTTGTCCCTCCCTAAGAAGAAGACTCAAGTTCAACAGGGAGATGGGATACTGTAGAGTTGTTCAGTCTTTCTGGAAAGGAAAGAAAGCTTAGGTGGGGGAAAATTTAAGATAAAAAGCAAAAAAAATACTTTTTCTTGATAGCAATAGGAAATTAGTTTGCCTTTGCCTTTCTCCAGGATATTTTTTTCAGCTTCTCAGCAAAGCTCAGTCTCCCACCCATGTATTAACTAGATCTGATCCTGGTTACTTCTTTCCAAGATCATCTAAGGTCAGGGGGATGGTCTCTTCTGCTGCAATGCCAGCTGACATCTGCTCAAGGGTATAGATAAGAAATGGAAGAGAAATGTTTTCATTAAATAGTTAAAAGATATCTTCCTATTAGGTAATAGCAAAAGGGAAAAAATGAGAACTAGGGCCGTTTTGCTCTTGGTTGCAAGATCAGTTTCATTGGGCCCTTTCCCCGTTTCCATGCTAGCTGGCCATTATAAAAATTACCATGTAAATTTCTGTTCTGGTTCCTGCATTTTCTTACTGTTTTCCTCTTCCCCACTTAATGTTTTTTTTTTCTCTTTTACAACATGTGTTAAACTAGAAATCTATGGACGTTGTTTTAAAAATTTAATACTGCAGGCTCTGGCAGGCTGTCAGATGTAAAATTTTAACAAAAAAATAAGATACTTAAAAAAAAAAAGAAATAAATGATTTTTATGGTCAGATGATCATTTCCTAATAAGGAAGAGAAGAGGGAAGCTCTCTCACCACTTCCACTGTATACAAGTTTAAAAAAAAAAAAGGGAGAAAAAAGAAAAATAAGGCTAATGCCCCCCAGTAAGACAACCTTCCCTTCACAACCATCCTCCATCTACCTGAATTCTTTGGTAAAGACTTTTATTCTCTACAAAAAAGCCAGAAAACCACAGGGGGTAAAGATTCTTGCCAATACCAATTCTTATTATCAAGAACTAACATAGCTGCATTGAAGACAGCAAGACACACAAATGCACAGAGCACAAGTAAATATATATTAACACGTTTGACCAGAAACATCCTATATATGTTTTCTCCAAATGTTATTTCTTTATGTACTACATTGATATGGCTGACCAACTCTCAAACTGCTACCATGAGTGACTCACATAAGATGAAAGCCAATGCAAAGTGAATATACAGAACAAAGACATGACATAATCAAGGCAATCCATAATCATTCCATATCAAATCTTTTCAGATGGGCTCGTCCACTGCTCTGGCCCAGTGGCTGGGCAAGAGGCCAGGGTCTTCAAAGCCTCACAGAAGGCCAGAAGGGTCAGAGTCATCCTAATCTTGCAGGAGGCGGGGGCGACATTGTTCCATAGAGCAGCTGCCCCAACAGAAAAGGGAGAATCTTATTAGCTGCTTCTGATTGCATATCCAATTACTTCTTAAATCAAATAACCCAGAAAGTTATTAGATTGGTTATATCTGTTTTGAAATCACTGAGCTGATTTGATGAATGAAATAAGACTCAGTTCAACAGTTATTGTTTAAAAATGGTCTTACTAGCAGAGCTAGCTCTTGTTTTCACTCTTATAGGTAATGGTTGCAGAGAACCTGGAAAAAAATAAGAATAGGCAGCTACCGCATGAATGGACTTCAACTCCCAGAATTCCCCAGCAAGCATGTGGGAGTTGAAGTCTCGTCATTTGAAGAGACTCAGATTGGGGAAAACTGCTTTAATGGCATTGTTTTTACAAAAAAAACTTCAAGTAACTGAAGGATAATTTTAGGAGGAAAGTGTTTGTAGTGGTTAGTTTCACTGGATCTGTTCAGACATCCAGTATCCCAGGAATGAGCATTTGAAAGAGCTTCTGAAAGCATGTCTAGTTAACCCCCGCTTAACATCCAAACAATTATATCCCTAGTTTTGATTGGGATTGGTCTGAAAGGAATCTATTATTACATAATTGTGGTCTGCCTCCACAGGGACATAGACTTCGGCCAATCACAGTTCAGATCATACAGTATGTATCCATACTGTATAGTCTTTGCTTGAGTTAATGCCTTTCATCAGGTGAGATAGCTTGATTAAGACATTAGTATCTAGAAGATGAGATCATAACTATGGAGTACCTAACATCTGAGTAAGATGATGTATATCCTTTATAATGAAATCTGCTTTGATTTGCTGGCTTTCAATCCAGGACTTCATTGCAGCAGCATGTAAGGTAATAGTTACCTTCCAAATCTGAAGGACAAGGAATATTCTCACACACCCAATTAACAATTTCCCACAAATAATGCAGTCACATTTGCAGATTGCCTATATGTGAGAGTTTTCCTTACTGCTATCTGTGGAGTGTATTGGTGTCTTTAATCCAGCTCCTAATGAATTAACATTTGCATCACAACATCAAATAACTGGTTCCTAAACTAGCAACTTGGCCCATGCATGAGAACTCTGGAGAGTCAGGTAATCAGTTTGTATCAGGGTGGCTTAGCTGATCAGAAAAAAGATGAAGCAGCCATGGTTTATACAAGACCCAGTGCTGTCATCAAAATTATAAAAGCAGAATCACACAGTTGTGACATGAGCTCTGCCCCTTTCTTACATGTGTGTGATGTCATATGCATATGAAAGGGATAGAACTTTTCTCACAACGGCACAATGCTGTTTTTATAATTTGCCACTTTGACACTCCACCTGGACACCTCTGGCAGGAGAGAAAGAAATTTCAGAGAGATGAATTCTACCATTTTTCTACCAGTTCTCATTCAATTTTATGAAAGAGAATTTGTTTTCAAAATATTTTGATTAAATTTCCAAGTGCTGAACATAGTGCTCTTAATTTATTTAGTTATGAAATGGCTGAGAAGTATGAATGTATCGTTGTAGAAGCATGTGTCATTAAAAATTCTTTGTATTATCCTGCCTTCGATGATTTGCAGCGTTCCTGGCTTCCCAAGTGAAGATATCATGAGGGAACTCCTTTAGGGAGACTTTTTCAGTAGCACTGCTACTGTCACTACAAAGCAGGAGTCCTGGAATTGAGAAATGGTCAAGAGAATTTCATCTGTCCTAATGAAATCAGGAGAAATGGTCTAATTTTTCTAACCACAAATTCAGTGGGGAATTTGGAAAAGCTTCTTGTGATGCCCAGAGCAGAGTTCTGGAAAGCCCCTGTGCTCTTGCTGAGACCAGTGGCCCTTTTCCTCTGGAAGCAAGATTAATGCCTATAGGAAAGTTCAGTTTTGCTGGCTCCAGCCTACCAAGAACCAGTGGTTTGACTTGAAAATGGAAATGTCAATGTGACAGCTTAATTGAGCCATACGCCATGTATATGTATGGACATTTAAAAAGAACAGTTATAGTTATCCTGACAGTTCCTCCAGCAGAATTGTCATCTTTGTGTTAAATGCAAAAGGGTGACAGTACTTTGTAAATGGACTCTAATGTATGGGCATATGTGTTTGTGTGTGTATGGGTTAATGTTTTTTGGACATAAAGACATATATTTATCAGTGATAATAATATGAAATATTTCCCAAGTAACTGAACACCAAATAAAAGTGTGTAATTTAATTTCAATTAGGGTAGTGAAGCTTCTTCAAGAATGGGTGATACATATATATTTGATGTTATTCTTAGACTATTAAGCACAGTAGAGGGAAATTATCATGTAAATGGGGATTATTTCATCAGTGTTGGTGTCATTCTCTCTTCCTTCTTCTTCCAAGTAATCAGTGGGGTTGGCATGGGGATCAAAAAAGATGATGGCAGGATTAATAATATGCTATCAGTGGAATATTTTCCTTTAGATTGGCTGAAGTATTTGTACACATTAATTTAATTTAATTTGCCCTTAATTGGCTTCAATGGTACTTTGATGATATCTCACTTTTGCTTCATTTTCATCCTTCCTTAAACCATTATAGGGTCATAATAATAAATTCCTGTTTAGAAGGTTAAAGCTGACTGTATGCATACTTTTTCCCCTCTTTCTTAGTTTCTCCTACATTCCCATTTTGTTGCACACTTACATTCTCTACTGATACTAAATACATGAGAAGAATAATTTTTAGCGCCTCACAATTCAGCAATAAAGGAATAAGAGACATTCCGTGTATAAGGAGATAAGATCAGCTTACCCATGGGCAAAAGGTTCGTGCTTCAGAGGTATGTTTGGTATGAACTTTAAGGCCATTCATTTTAGTTAAGTTCTTCCTAAGGATGAGCAGATAAATTCTCCAACATTTTTTTTTCTACCAGTCTTCAATCAATTCTACCAGTCGTTGATAAATTCTAGTGAAACTGTCATTGAAATATGGTGTTCTTGCACTTACTTTCTTAGCAGGTGGGCAAAAGAAATATGTTAGTGTCCTCTCCTTCACCATACAATCATTGTTGAATTTCTCCTGCATCTGCAGAAATTCAGAAAGTGGTCAACCCCATTTCTTTGCCACAGATTTGGTGGAGAATTTGAAAGCCCATACATGCCCAGATTTAGTTTTTGTAGAAATCAGCACTTTCTCTGTAGACTTAGCCTTACCATTACAGAGGCATCTTTGGAGATATAAATGAAAGAATTAGGCACTGAAATTGTATTAGCTTTCAGTGGGTGACAAATGCTTTAAATTTCCCTACACAGTGCCATTTTGTTGCAATACAGCTCTCTCCTCAACCACCTGTCCTGATGGATCAGTGCTGCAATTCAAAGTAAGGCTGCTTTTCTCACTGACAGGATAATTTGGAGGCGAAAAGATGCCTACCTCAGCAGGTAGCAGCACCAAGCTGATCGTGGCTGATCTCTTAAGCTAAGCCTGGTCAGTCCTGAACATGTCTGGATGGGGGACAAGGACTGTTGGCTACATTGGGAATTTGGAAAACATCCAGAGGAAGGCAATGGCAAACCACTTCTGTACTTCTGCCAAGAAAACTGCATGAAGGCCCCGATGTTGTAATCAAGAACTGAGCTCAACCACAAAGAGACAAACAAGGGGTAGTATTTACACATTGTAGTCATTTGTAAATCCAGAAAGAGTTTGCTTACTTATAACTGGTGGTGCATGGTAGCAATGCAAAGTACAAAATGAAAAAGGTATGTGAAAAAAGTAGAAAGAGTGAAAAGATGGAACATTGTTTTTTTAAATATGAAAAAGGTGTCTAAAATGGCATGCATGCTAATTCTTTACAAATAAGGGGAGTGACATTAACATAAACTGAAACAGCAGACAGCTGCATAGAAAATTCAGGTGTTCTATGCTATGTCCTTAAATATTAATACAGAACTGAGATATGAACAGAAGCAAGCACATATGTGAGTCTAATAAGGCCTTTGTTTATAGACAAGTAGGAATAATTCATAGCCAGATGGAATAAGTGTTTCCAAAACTGTAAGAAATGCCAAATTAAATAATTATTGCTTAGAAGCCAGACATACATGGGAAAGGCTATTGTTTACTGTACTGGTAAACAGGCACATATCTTTTTAAAATCCTGTTTGTGTGTTCATTAATTCAATGGCTGACTCTTTGGAATGCATGTATGTTTACTGTATACTTTGCCCTTATTGCAGGCCTTTCTCCAAATTCCCATGCTGTTACACTTAGCACTCACCTGTTAAACAATCTGGAGCTCTGGGCCCAAACTGGGTGGACAGCACAGCTGGCCAGCATTGCTACATAAATCATACTACCCCATCACCTGTATCCATGCAAGGGGTAGGACCAACACTATTCACATGATGGCTTAATGGATCCATCTGCAGTGACCTTAGGCATCGTTCCCACTGGTCCAGTTTCACTGCATAGCCTAGCACCTTTGGTTGGTTGGTTGATTGATTACATGCCATCAGGTCATTGACTCTTAGCAACCACAGCCTAGCACTTTATAATGATTGAAACAGAGGACTACTATAATAAGAATCTTTCTATTTAGCATAATATACATTGTGGCATTTCCAAATCGGGCCCAATTTTTACACTCGGAATGTTCCACCCAGTTAGGAATCTAAAAAGAGCTAACGTATCTAGGATTGCTTACATACATCCCCATCATACAATTCCATTCTGGTACTGGCAACATTATGCAGAGCACAGAAAGGAAGTTGAAATAGTTGTAAAAAAAAATTAAAGGCAGGCGTGAAGAAGAAAAAGAAAAGGAAACATAGCTAAATCCAGTTTACACTACTAACACTATTTGGTATACCTCTCCATTTTTTTTATCCTTGCTTCTACCTTCTCCATATACCATATATGCATTGCCTTGTTGTTCAAACTTTTCACTTTCTCTTGAGAATTTCAGCAACTACACCCAACTTTCTAGGTCTTCTTGACTCATTCCTTCTGTCATCATATATATTTCTTTCATACTTTTATTTGCCATTTGGACCTCATTCATTCTCCCTTTATGACCAAACCATCTCAACCTATTTCTTTTCATACTGATTACTAAGTTATGTCCACATTCATTCAGCACCCACTAGAAGCAACAATGACATCACATCTGTCAGGATTTAATAGTAGAAATGATGTGAATCGTGTAATTTATATTGATCACATCATGATGTCATGACACAATGCACAGTATGTAATCTACATTTGTGTCATAATGGTATAACATGCATGATATTACTTGTCCTGTTCCCTCCCATGTTCTCCCTACTGATGCCTGTAGCACCCATTTATTTTTTAGATTATCTCTTACTCTGTCTCCAAACATACCCCTTAAGTACCCCATTCCTCTCTATTCAACTTAGCTCACTTCCACTTCTGTGCTGGGGAGGGACTTCAGCAAAAGCAGTGGTTAAAGCAAAGACATAGACCTAAGCTATAGGTGTGAGAAGATTTCTTTTTTAGATAACTTCCATGTGTAGGATTGAAAAAAAGAAACCATAGTAGAACAGTGTTCCTAATTCTATGCTTGATCACTTTCTTTTATTTCAATCAAGGAGATGGGGATATCAAGAGGTAAAGAATTAAGGTCTCAGATAGCTCTCAGTTCTTGAGTATGGAAATCTAAGACTTCAGATCTATGGATAGTTTCAAATCTTTGGGACTGAACTTACTTCTGAGTAAACATGGGTCAAAACAGGCTATTTAAGGCAAAAAAAAAAGGTACATCTGCCATATCACAGCCACAAAAATGCTGACAGACACCAGATGTTGGCAAAGAGTTGGGATTTTCTCCTTTTTGCTGCTATCTAGTGACTGTCTGGATTTTTACAATTAAGCTGTGATAGTCCTAAAACAGTGGAGGACATTTATCCTCTTTTTCCAACTTTCTTTCCCTCTTCACTGGCAATATCTGCTCAGAAAGGACTGATGAATCACACATTTGGCCTCTTCCAAGCAGCTGTGGGGAATGGAGAAAGAGAGAGGAAAGCATTTATTTTCCTGCTGCAGTTTTTATGGTGGCTGGAAGTTTGCCACATCTGGAAGAGTGGAAGCCAGTTACTGGATGTGATATTGTATACAACCTCCTGCTATTATTTGTAGTGGCAGGAAGGATACCTTTTCAATCTGTCTCATTTCTGAGTTTGATTCCTTTCAGTTGGGCTTAGGGAAGACTGCTTCCATAGTGCAAACACTGTTTTTACTCATGTTTACTAATGTCTCTGTTTGTCAGATCTGTCCTATTTATGGCATGAAAACTAGAATGCAAGCTGGATAGAGAAGAGGAACAGCAAAAATTCTAAATGTACCATTTGCTACCCTACATCCTAAAAGCACAGAGTTAAAAAAACTTTAAAAACTTATGAAACTCCCAGGAAGGAAATTAATAGCAACTCAGTTTATTGCTGTAAAAGCCCCTGCTGTGATTTCCTTTTTGATTCTACTTGGTGAAGGTTTGGTATGGGATTATTTTTCAGATTTGCCTTTTAAAAAATTAAATGGGAAGTATGATACTCTTCAGATTTTTCTGTGAAGAACATTTCTAAAATATCAGGTGGCCACCTATTTCCCAAAATGGATCTCACTGCCCTTCAATCTTGTCCAGTTCTCAGAGACTGCCTGGACAAGTCCCTGAAGTTCTTTTGGCAAGGTTTTTCAGAAGTGCTTTGCCATTGCCTTCTTCCTAAAGGTGAAAGTGACTGGCCCAATATCACCCACCTGGCTTTGTGCCTAAGGTAGAACTAGAACTTGCAGTCTCCTGGTTTCTAGCCTGGTGCCTTAACCACTACACCAAACTGCCTCTTGAAAATTCACAGTACAATTTCTTTAATGGCTATTGTCTTCCAAAGCAGCTGTTCATGACAGATGCTCTTTCCAAATGTTTTTAAGAAAGAAGCAAAATAAATGGGTCAGGGAATCATGGGAACTTCTTATTGCACCCATAGGAAATCCTGGGGGAAAGGGGTTTCAAAAAAGTCAAGATGCTGGCTGCCACCAGGCAATCAAAGCCCCACCCCATTTTCAGATGTGCATCACATGTAAAAAAGGGCAATCTTGTGCTGTTGCATGAGTTTTTGAAGTTTTGCAGCCCACATCTGATATTCCCAGGGTAGGTGTTTATTAATGATGCTTTAATTTAGATCACAATCCTCAGTACAAGGTAGATTCAATGGTTTAAATGGCTATTTTCCAACTAGAATACTATCTTTATTTCTGGGTACTATTTAATGAATGCCTTTCTTCTACTCCTGCCATACATTCTCTGGGGAGACCTATCTTGCTATTCCAGAAGGCTTTCCCTCCAGTAGGTCTTCCTCCATGATGACCTCCCAAATTTGGAATGTTCTCCTTCAAACATTGCATTGACCATTAACTTTGTTAACATTTTGGCGCCTGGTTATTTGTTGTATTGGACATTTGTGAAAAATTTTACAAATACTTTTTTTGTTATTTTCCCCAGTATTCTTATATCTGTTGTTATGATGTTTTCTTATTGTTTTTCTTAGGATTAAGTTGTTACTGATGTTATGAAGTTTGGGCTACAAATGACATCAATAATAATGAATACGTACCTTCTGGATTTTTTTTTCTAACCTGTTTTCTTAGCTAGCAACCATTCCTAACAACTCCCTTTGATAATTCTTAGACTACAAACATTTCCCCTAAATATCTATATGATCCTTCTTCTACCTTTTCTTTCAAACCCTCTTCACGTGCACTTAAAAAATCATTTGTTCTAATGGTTAGACTATTTATTCGTATTTATTCCATTCTCTCTTTTTTATAGTAAAATTTATTAGGTTTCAAGAGAAGAATAAAAACTACAAAAAAACAAAAAACTACAAAGAAAGAAAAAAACTAAAAAAGTGCAGAAACACAAAAGAAACTTTTTTCAAATTTACAAAAAGATGTGGCTTCCGACTTTTAACAGCAAGGATATATAAAAATTTCCATAATCAATCTCTTACTCTATATTAAACCAAAACACCACATTATTTCTATAAGTCATTCCACTTTAACATACAATAAAGATCACTAAGTACAGTTACTCCTCCCCCTTATATTAAAATAAAGAAAAAAATCCACATAAACCTCCTAAACATCTTTCTCCCCTCCAAAAGATAAAGTATATTTAATCATTCCTTTCCTACCACTATTCTATACATTTCTGTCTACTATAATAAGAATCAAATTTAAAAGCACATAAGTTGTCTGCTATTATACTTAATAGTACAACAATTTTAATAATCCCAGTCTTAATAAACCCAAAAAACAAAGACAATTCTAAACAGTAAATCCAAATCTTTAAAAGCAACTAGCATCAGTCAAATACTTAAAGCAAATCAGATGAACATTCTTCAACCCTTATCCCACTTCAAAATAAACCAAAGCAGTTACATATCCCCACAATGTGCACAGAGCTTTTCTCTTGAAAGAATCAAACTGCCAACTGCCAGCTGCCCCCCTCAAAGATTCCAGGTTCTTTTCATGGCATTCCACCAGGAGGTCGATATGGCTTGAAGATCACTCTCTCTCTTAGATTTTCTCCAACTCCATTATCCTATCTTCATCCAGCATCTCAATAAAAATCCCAATCTCAGTCTTAAAAAAAAAAAACTTTCTATCGCTTTTAAATTCCTCAGTTTTATCCACCACATCCCCAACCTGATGGCACATGTTAGATCTCATATTTTCCACAATGTCCTGGAAATCTTGCATAAAGTCTTGATAGAAGTCAGAAGAAATCTGTTTAAAATCCTGGTGAAAGTCAGTAAGAATCTGTTTGAAATCCTCCATGTCTCACGCAGTAGGTTATGGTGCCCCCTAGGAGCTTAACCAATGAAAGTCAAAGATATGGAAGAGTTCCAGAGTGTGTTTACATAAAGTAAAAGTGAGATAGCAGACAGTTCTCAAGGGAAAGTGAAAACAGAAAGCCAAAGGTTCAGATCAGCCAATTCAATGTGTAAGAAAATGCTAGTATCTTCAAATTTAATACAAAAATAATAACAGGAAGACAATTGTTTGCTCTCAATCTCTGGAATTTCCTTTGGAAGGAAAACAAAATCCAAAACTTAAAAGAATTTTTTTTAAAAAAAAGTAATTCCAAAAATAACATTAAGCACCAAGAGAACCAGCTTCTCCTAGCTGTATAAAGCCTCTCTTGGGGTACATATACTTAAAAAAAATACAAATTGGTGATTTAGAAATGGAGTGGCTGGTCTTAGTGTCCTTTTAAGGCTACAGCTTGGCTTGGAAAGTGATAAAGTCCCCGCCTCCCAGATGGCTCTTACCAGTGAACGCAAAACTCTGTTTGCGATCTTCTGGCTGGAAGCAGCCATCCAGAGGGCAGATGGGATGATTCCACGTATTCTCCTTGATCCAGAGAACGTTTCTGGGCTTCAGGAAAACCTGCCTGAGACTGAAAAATGTTACCACATTGTCAGCCGTTCAGTCTGCCATTCCCACTGGAAGCCCATATTTATTCCATTCTCTATTCAATACTTGTTTGCTAACCTTGCTTCTCCTGTACTCTCCCTCTCCTCTTTTCTGATTTCTGCTACTGTTGAGAATTTCATCAGAGGCAATCAAGAGAAGAGGATTATATTTAATATAGCTGCCCACTCCACCACTGCCACTATAAAGGTTGAAATTATTTTTGTTGAATTAATCCATTGTTTATTTGAAGCTGGAGAAGAAAAAGAGAGGTACATTTTCCTTCTGATAGTTTTCTACCCCTCCCCTTTAAAACTCCATACATATTTTTCCCTGCAGTGAAATCCAGCAGTGGGTGAGGGCCAGGGTAGTTTTAATAAAAAAACATTTTAGAAAAAAATGGTTAAAAACAAAGAAATATACAACACCGAAACCATCAAATTGCCCTCAACCAAACATCACTAGCGGATGTTTATCAGCAGATCTCTTGTGCCAATTTTGAGAAATCACTTAATTATTAAAACTTTCCTTACACTGACAAACTGATTCCTAATTCTACCTTTAGGCTCAAAGCAAGCCCTCTACAAACACTGAGGTTGGCAAACGTTACCTACTTCTGCATCAGATTCAACTGTGTTGTGTTTGCTTATTTAGACTGCCTTTCTTGCCATACTGACAAGTCAGACAGCCATTGCCAGGCTTTTAATATATGAATTTATTGGAAATTATTATTAAGCTAGGTACCACATTAGAAGAGCATTACAAGATACACTTCATTTCCAGAAACTGAAGTTTCAATTGACCCTGTGATGAGAAATACTCAGTTTTCAGAAATCAAGCACCAAGCATATTTGAAAAATGCTAGTCAGCACCAGAAATATCACAAATAATTATGAAATCGTCAGGATCCTAGATATACCTAGATGTGCTTAGATGCTACTGAGCAGAGAGCACCTGAAGCATTTAATATGCAACATTCTGTTTGCTCGTCAGGCCCACTTTCAAGTGTAACAGGTCTATTTGTTCACTCTTCCAGAGCCAGCTGAATTCACAAACTGGATGTAGAAGAAATGCTCTTTCTCCTTGAGCGGTTTTAAGCACTTTGGGACTATTTGAAAGGACTTAGCTATATGCTTGCTACATGTTATTTTGAATCTGCGGGAAGATCAATGATGCTATGTGAATCCAGCGAGAAAATTAGATTCTGAGTCCTAGCCATCTGCTTTGGAGAAGACTTTGGAGCAGCTCCACATGTTATAAAGTAAAGATATGCAGCCATCAATTTTCTTATTCTTCTTTTAATGCCCAGATGCTGTTGCACAATTAAGTACAGGTAGTCCTTGTTCAGCGACTGCCTCGCTCAGCAACCGTTTGCAGTTACGACAATGATTAAAAGTAATTTTATGACCAATCCTTACATTTACAACCTTCACAGGTCTGTGAAGCAAGGGAAAGCTAAAGTAAGATCAAAAGCACAGTCACAGTTTCACTTACCAACTGCTTTACTTATCAACAGAGTTGCCAGTCCCAATTGTGGTTGCTAAACGAGGACTCTCTGTATTGATAAACGTTGTTAATTTCACTGGGACATGAATGTACTTTATTGTTCTGGACCACGGATTCTTTGTGCTTGATGTACCAAGAGAACAAGGGAGAAACCGGTGTGTTCCACATATTAAGGACCTATAAATTAGAAGTGTGTTTTGGATGGGTGTGATTTTTCATTTGGATGGGTGTGATTTTTCATTAGACAAATTTGGAAACAAAATCTATCCAAATTTAAGAGTTCTTCTGAAGCAGACAAAAAAACTGGATATGATCCTCCCTGCATTGCATGCCAGTTGAGTTTCCAAGTAGGCTTCACCTTTACATTTGAGGAGAGGTCACTTCTTATGTCCCCTTACTCCATTTGGAGGAGCGGGTTAGAGAAAGAAGTTTGTCAACAATGTGTCTAAAGGCAGAAAACAAAGATGGAGATGCTAGATAAAGAATATTCTGTTAAGGGATTCAAAACAAAGAATATATGGCAGCAATGGATACCCAAACTATGACTTGACACTTTGATATTCCTGCCTTGATAGAAAAGTGAGGGTGTAATAACATTCAGGTGACCTGAGTTACCACAAAGCTGGGCACAAATGGCATTTCAAAGTTCTCTGCCAAATCTGTGGGCAGATATGATCTCTTCAAATTTCTCCAAGGGAAGCCGGAGATTCAGGCTGGTGGAGAGATGATCGTTAACCTTTCAAGACAGTTCAGATCAGGAAACAGAATCCAAAAGTTTTGACTGGAACTATATAGGCTGTAGAAACAGAATCTGAATGGGTTTTCCCTTCTTCCCTCTTATACTCTAGTGAACTGTTTTTCAACGTTGGCAACTTTAAGGTATGTGGACTTCAACTCCCAGAATTCTCCAGCCAAGGTTGAAAAACACTGCTCTAGTGGAGTCCTTGATGCTCTCTGAGCTTGGTTGTTTGCTTGCAGACATTTCATTACCCAACTAGGTAACATCATCAGTGCGAATGAGTGTGGAGTTTGCTCCCTGTTTATATAAAGTAGCTTGCCCTGCCAGTTTTGGTGGGGGTGTGGTTTTCTCCTTGGTAGTACCTTGATTAGGGTATTGTTTTTTGCTTGATTGTTTGGGAGTTCTGGGAGTTGAAGTCCACACATCTTAAAGTTGCTAAGGTTGAGAAACACTGATCTAGGAGCTTGCTTCCAATGACAATATCCCAACTTCCATCAATACACATGGTGATTCTTACTTTCTCACCATTCTCTTGTGAGAGAGGTTTCTAGTGGTTTGGGAAAAACTCCAACAGCAATGTCCTTCAATTAAGAAGTTGTGTATTTTTCATCACGTCTCAGCAGGACAAATGTGTTCTTCTGCTTGTGCTTTCCTCCCTCTCCTTCAGAAATGCATGAATCAAGAGGACAGCAGTTTTTGAGGCTTCCTTTGAAGCAACCACACAGGCAATATTTTCTAGCACGTGCTGATGCACATGAAACTTTAAGGAACTGTTTCATTTGGCAGATTGAGATTTTAATTGCTATGTGCATGGTTAAGTTACTTTCATTTACCTGTGAGGAGGGGGGGGCAGCACTGGAGACTGCTGGCTCATTAGAATAAATGTCACAGTTGTAATCCTCCCCCTCCGCATGTTTATTCCTTCTAATGTTTTCCTGCTTGAGCAAGCGAGTTCGTAGTCAGTTTTAATTAAAGCGCATAAATCTGGTTGCAGCTGTGCACCTAATGAGGAGGCTAAAGGGTCACTGACAAATGTTTGTGTAAGCAGCAGCTCTGGTTTCCTCAAGAAATTGGCGCTCATTTCTAATCCATCCCACAGTTAAGGGATGCTGCTTTCTTCCAATTCCAAGCCACCCCGTTTTTGTTCTTGCTGGTGATGCTGTTTTGTTTATTTCTATGAACGCTCATTAGGAAACACAAATTGAAAGTATAGCAAGAATAATTATTCTCAATTTGCCATATCAAGGATAATTTTATTTTTGTTTGTGTGTATGTGTGTGGGGGCTGGGGGTATATGTATGCATGTATGTATGTGTACATACACACACACACACACACATGTATACACATACCCCCACACACACACAATTTATCTTAGAAGAACTTGTAGCAGGATGAAAGTGTAAATTTCCTGATATTTTTCCCCATTTACTATTAAACATTACATCCTCCTTACAAGCACCTACTTTATTATATCTCTATAAATGTGGAACAGCTTTCCCCCAACTCTGGTGTTTTCTAGGCAAGTTGGAGCTACAATTCCTAGAATGTCCAGCCGGCATGGCCAACGCAATCCCAACCCAACCCGAGAGCATCAAGTTGAGAAAAGCTGATGTAAAGTCAAAACAAAGACCTCTTCCAGATGTCCTGAGCTCTGCACAGATTTCACTTACTCCATTTGTAGTTACAAGACATCACTCTTTCAAAGGTTGCATTTGTATCTTCTATGTTCGTTGATCTTTCCAAATGAAGTTTAGTGAACTTTAGTCAAGAAGGACAAAGAAAGATGGTCCTTCCCCACTTCCAAGTTGAAGTGCTTACAACCGATCCTTAAGTCAGCAAAAAAACAGAGAGCCTTTAAATTTGCTTTCCCCATTGCTGATCCCTAACCTCTCTCTGTTGCCTTCCAAAGTAGGTACAACCCAGTTATGTCCACTGATTATAAATGTACAGTACACGATAGGCCCAGCAATTGATTGAATCCTCTGGCTTAGCAGCCCTCCCTCTTTTGCATATCATCCACATCTGCCAATCCCAGCACTACAACAGATATGGGACAGGTTGGACTGCATGACTTTGTTTACTATGTCAAGACTCCTTCTTGTGCCCCTCCTCCTACAGCCAATCTATCATAACCTGAGTTCAACAAAGTTTAAAAAAGAGAGATTAGATTCACAAATACTACTTATGGCTTTTCTCCCCTTCCTTTACGTTCTTTCCTCCTTCCAACAAATGAAAAGTTACAAATTCCTCTGTGCTGTGATGAGAATCAATGGATAGGAGGCTGGTCCCATCATTAAACTGTTACACAATTGCAACATTGCACTACAGCAGAAAAAGCCATAGAGTTAAAGCATATGTAGTATTGTCAGCTGAGCAGTCTAGCACTATTGTGCAATTCTGATACTCCCCTGGCACAGCACTGTTGGCTCCAGCTCTTTAGGGGGACAACAACAGGAAGGCAGCCCAGGAGACTGATCCAGGAAATGGAGCCAAAAGATGTGGCTTCATCAGCCTGCAACACTAAAAACTGCCTTGTTGATTCCATCCATGGTTGGTCACCTAACGTCATCTCTGTTATAGACTGGTGGAGAAACACAACAAACTTGCAACTGTCATTGGATATTGCATTTTAAGGGAAAACACTACTTTAATATCAGTAGAACCAAGGATGACTTGACCCTTTTTATTCATGGTCTGGATATGAGATGAAGACAACATCATGGCGACATGTGGGGAGTGATCAAAGTGGAGTCACAGCCAGTTTTTACAAAGCAGCTTAGCCAAGGAACCCAAGAAGCATGGTTTGTAGTTATATAGATACACAGAGCTATAGTTCCCCATGGAGATAGAATCCCTTTAAACCAAGTAAATGGATTCATAATCTATCCTAGACATTAAGGCAAAGAATACACTATAACTCTTTCCCAAACTTTGTTTCCTTTAAATTCATGATTGTTGCTCCTTCCAATGAAAGTTCAAATAGTGTTCAAAAGAAAAATGAAATCTCATATTCAACTGGCATGGCTTACCCCAAGAAATACAAGGAGGCATCATTTGGAGAAGGTGCTGAGAATTTTCTTTAGAGATCTGTAGCTTCCACCCTCTCACTTAGCAACAGTTTTTCTGAGGAGACTGAATTTCAGTTAAACTAACCCTAATGGCAAACCATAGAAGTTGTGGAATCTTGAGATTATCCCATTATACTGGGATTGGGAGCCATTCACATCGGGTGTTCAAGTAATCAGAATAATTAGAAATTGCTTGCATAGTTGTACTGCTAAACATGTCTAAAGTTTCAAGAGGGTACACAATCATCTGATAAACTTAGTTGCTAATTCTAAATTTGACTCACTTCATAGAAAATAATTTCAGGATATGAATACAGTATGTTTGATATATAATAAACTGTAATCCCTGGTTCCCAACAAACCAATGCAACAAGATGCATTGCCTGGTAATTTCCCTCATTCTCTTACTTTATTCATCATGTATTATATTAGGACAACATTCACACAATAGCAGTTTTTTTCCCTAAGCTGTAGCCTATTTTATTATTGTGCCATATAAATGTTTAATGCACATTTAACAAGAAAATGTAAGGTCGGACAGTGTACTTTTATTAATTTGTTTGCCAATACTTACCTAAACATGGAGCACAAATATATCATTGAAGGCAAACTCATTGGGTAAGCATTAAAATAGTACCCCTAGCTGACAAAACCACTTGTATGCCTTCTGGGAGATTCCAATTCCCTATTCTGGAATGGAAATCAATGCTTTATTATGGTTCTATGAGGCATTCTGTTATGCTGGAAGCCAAGGTCACCCTTATCTTTTTCACTGTACCCCATGACATTTTTATTTCCTGTTTTATTAGAAAAGCCATATGTGCAGAACAATATTTATTTACTCCCCAGAGTGCTTCACTGTTTGTAAGTACAAATAATTGTGATATGTATTAGAAGTAGAAAAATAAAAAAATCTTTTCATTGGAATATGAATCTATATATGGTAGAACTTATTGTTGTGGCAAATCTGCTGCTATGTAACATTTGGGAATGAATTTCTCTTCTTTGACAAGGTTTAGTTTATTGTTATTCTTTCTGCACCTGAAGAAAATAAAAAAATCATTAAAAAGAAAGAAAAAAGGATTTCATCAACATGGTACCATTTTGTTGTGTCACCAAAGATAAAGAAAAGAGGAACTGAAGCCCCAAATATTTTTAGGATTTAAAAAAAAACTTTTAAAATGTTTGTTTTGATTTACTTTTCAGTCTTCAATGTTCTAAAAAACAGGAGCTTAACAAAAATGACAAATCAAAATGCCATCCAAATGTCCTATCTGACACTGAGTTACACCTCTTTAGGTAATCCTATTCTGAAGTAAGACCTCCTGATTTCAATAGTGTTTATTGTCATGTAAATAAATCTAGAATTACAGACAAACCGTGACTTTTACAATGTATAAACCAGCCTTCCTCAAAATATGGTGGATTTTAACTCCCATCATCCATGGTGAATATAGGCGATAGTATGATAAAAAACGATAGTGAAATACATATGGAAGGCACCAGGTTGGGGAAAACCAATGCCAGTCATCCTAAAGTGATCCTTAGCAATGCAATGCTATCTGAAATAAGCCTATTACTTATACATAAGCCTATAACTTAATAAGTTCTATTAAATGAACATTTGTTTGCAGACTTATCATACCACTAAATATGGTACAATTTAACATGCAGAACTTTTACAAATTCTAATTAGGGAAATTTACTTACAAATCTTATTTTCTGCCAGAAAAGTAGACAAACATTTATATTTTTGTCTGTTTTTCTGGCAGAAAATAAGATTTGGAATTTGAAGTCTGTATTCCAAAACACACACACGCACACACACTGTGGCTTTTGCAATTTATAAACCAGCCCCTCCTGTTCTTAAAAAAAAAAGAAGCTTAACAAAAAATGACAAGAAATCAAAATGCCATCCAAATTTCCTACCTGACACTGAGTTACACCACATAACCTAGGAGAACCAGTCTGATCCAGTAGTTAAGAGTACAGAAGCCTGAATTCTACTTCCAAATAGGCACAAATAACTTTTGGAAGTCTTTCTTTGGATGAAGAATCTGTTCATCCAAGATACCCACACTGCTGTAAATGCCAAATACCCAGCCCAGCCAGACAGTGTAAATTTGTCCGTTTCTGATGTTAAGAGACCTCTATCTTCCTCTTGCTCTGAATCCATCGACTGTCTTCAAAGTTAATATGTGCCAAAATCTACCTTGACATTTCTCAACTGTTTTTTTTCTGCTAAGGACATGCTTCCATTTTTTTCTAACTTATTCTCAGAGTGTCTGAGAGTGTCTTTCCCTTGGAGTCTTTCTGAGCTTATTTTTTTTGTTGAAGGCAGCAGAAGGCGCTACTGCTGAAGTTTTCTTTTATATGTCTTCCATCCTCTTGAAAGTCTCTTGGCTGCCTGTACTTCCCAGTACAAAAAAGTGAGTGGGAAGTCTTTCCTCACGTCTTTCCTTGAGAGTTAATGGAAGTGTAGGAAGCCAGGCAGATTGCAGACCACCGGAGGACTGAGTTGTTGTTGTTGTTGTTGCTGCTGTTTAAATTTATTGGCCACCCAACTCCAGTGGACTCTATCATGAAAAACAGAACATGCAATTATGGAGTGGAGTGCTGAAGGGTGCACAAGGTCTGCCCCTCATGTACTGATCTGTGACAGTCATCGCAACCTAGTGTACAAATTGTGTGTTGCACAAGGGTGCCACATGGGGGTGGGGTGCCTGCTGCAAGTCAAGAGAGAAATACAATACCAACAACACAGGCTGGCCAACTTCGCACATGTGGACTCCGCCATCAAGACCAGTGATGGGAAACTATACCCATGACCCAGCAGTCCCTCTAATAATGTTTGTTATGTAATCATATTTAATACATTTGGAATATTTAAAAAGTCTTGGGAGAGGGCACTAAGTGGAATTTCTCGCAAGGGCGCCTTGTATGCCAGCAGCCGCCCTGGTTATGGAAGAACAAACCGTTGGATCTTACGCGGTGGTGCCACAGCGCGTATTCTGTCATTTTGGAATCAGCCTGGGTTTCCTTCTTGCCAACTCGTAACTAAATTCTAAGTGCGAGAATACCACTTCTGAGAATTTCACCCAAATTTTCTTCTTTTTGGAAACCATTTCAAAAGCAATTTTTCTTTCCGAGCACTGAATTAGGACCGGTCGGAAAACATAGGGTAGTTTTTACTGGGGGGGGGGGGGCGTTTCGCACAGCACTACTTAAATCACGTTGCCCTTTACAACGTGGAGGAGTTCAACATCGCCCCCCCTTCTCCGAAAGACCCGGTCCTCGTTTGCAGGACGAGGGCATCGCAGCCTTTCCTTCCCCGCTCGTCAGGCCCCCAGCTCCGCCCGTTTCCCGCTCCGATGCTTCACCAGTCCTCCTGTTACAGAAAAGGCACCGCGGACGAACTGACAGACCCGGGACGCTGGACCTGCGGCTCCACAGCCGCTTAGTCCGAAGAGGAATCGCACCAAGCCGCGCTCAGCGAATAAATCTCCGCCTCCTTTTCCCGCCCGGTTCCCTCCCCACAGCCTAGTATCTCCGGGAGCGGACTTTTTCAAAATTATGCATAGGGGGAAGATGAGATGTTTTGCAGCGACAGGGCTTTTGATGCCCGCCTACGATGCCCTCTCGTTTCTTCCTGCAAATTCCCCCCCATCTCTTTGAAGAGTTCTTCACGGGCTTCCTTCGCGGAGTTTCTCTCCGCGAAGAAGCCAGGAAGCTGCAGAGGTCTGCGTTCCTGCGACCCCCCTCCCGGCCCCGGGAATGGTGCGTTCTGCTGAAAGGCATCTTAGCGCCAGGAGTCTAAGCCCTGCCAGTGCGTTCGCAGCTTGGTCGAGTGGGCTGCGGCTGTTTACGCGGGGAAAGAGCGGCAGCTTGGGCTGCTGCGGGGGTGTTACTGTCTGTCTTGGTGGCTCTCTTCCTCTTCCCTGTCTTTCACTCACTTCTTCTTTGACATTTTTACTTCTGAAAATTTTCTTGCTTGGTGAGTATTTTTTTCCTTCTTTCTCCAGCTGCTTTTCCTCCATTTACTTTTTTTCAGTGGCCCAGAAAATATTAATTAATTTTTGTTGTGTTGGTTTTGGTGTTTTTTTTTTTAAGAGACTAGCTTTTTCCCCCTTTTTGGTTTGTTTGCTCGGCTTGCAGTGTGGAATCAACCAACTGATCTTACTTCTTTTTTGGGCATCCACCTCCCAACTAATTTTTCCTTTGCTTAATCTTATTCTGTTTTTCTCCCTTTAAAATGATGTGCTGTTTTTAAAGCTTGTCGTATCCCTCTGATATATTTTAAATACCCGTATTTTTCCCCTCTTCAAATGTTGACTTATATGTGTGGCTTTCCTTTGTCTTTGAACTTTTACATTTTTTTGTTCCTTGCTTTGTCGTTAAAGTCTTTTTAGTTCTTGTATCTGCCAAATGATCATTGCAGTTTCTTGAATTGATTTTTGTAAAGAAATTGGAGGCATTTCTCAGAAAAGAAATATTTTTCCCTTACCTTTTTTTAAAATTGCTCCTTGCCAATTGGATTTCAAATATGTTTACATTGATGTTGCAAGTCCATACTTTCCACCTGTTTTAAGTCCCACGGAAGGGGCAAAGAGAATAGAAGTGCTACTGGAATTAGGCAGGAGGCTGAAGGGGGGGAAAGTTTTCTACTGACGCTTGGAGACCCCAAAGTAGAGCAATGAACCAGTTTATGTATAAGAGAAGCACCAAAGTGAATAATATTATAATAATAAAAAAGCCCTCACAACCCTTTATGCATTTGTATCAGTACTAAAATGCATTTGATGATGGTGTGACTTATTTGTGTAATGTATTGCTTGCAGACTTATCTCTGGTACCTTGCAGCTTTATGGATGCAGTCGGGAGTATTTTGTACAACTGCTATGAAATAAGCTCCTCCCAATACCTCATTAGAATTTTCAGATGCAACGTATTAAGATTTCTAAGTCTAGATTGTTCTTGTGCCAGTGCTACCAGAATACTCCCCGAAGGATCTGATCTCTGGGTCTCTGAACTGTGTTTAAAGGCATGAATGCTAGGAATGAATATTGCAACTAATACGCACCACATGCTTTACATAGGAACATCAGAAGCTGCCTGCATGCAAAGTTATGCAGGTTAAACTCCTTTTCCATTTTGCCTAGCATTCTCTGCTGTGATGGGCAATGTTTCCTATCTCCTTTCCTAGCACTCATTTAAACATGAGGTGCCAGTGGTTGGTCCTAAAATGTTTTGCATACTATGACTGCATTTAGTTACTGGCCTGTGATCTTTCTCTGTATCCTGTTTTGTTACCCTAATTTATTTTGACAGGAAAGATTTCTTTAACACTTAAATAGTACTAAATAAGTAAAGTTGTATTTATCCACCGCCCTTGCAGAAACCTTCAGTAGGTGCAGAGATGATGCAACTGAGTATTAGCACCTTGCCCCAAGGTTATAGACGAGCTGCATTGATACATGGACATTGTTCTCTTACATCTAATCAAGCACTGTAGTAATTACTTCACTGGTCTTTTGCGTGGAGGTTTCATCTTGTTACTCAGAAATGTGTGGCTTACTAACTGCAACAGGTACGTGCATCATAGATTTACACAGTCAAGTGCAGCTTGCACATTTGAATCTGGAATATATCATGTTTTCCAAAATAAACGTGTCCATTAAACACTACAGAACATGAGCTTTACTGAATTTTTCTTAAAGCAACATTAAATTTGCTCCTTCTAGGATTAGAAGGAATTCAGAATAATCTTAGCCTCACAACAACTTTGTGATATAGATCAAGCTGAGGTAATGACTTGCCCCAAGACACTTCATAGCCTGCTGCATATCTGCACATGGATCTCAAACAAACTAATACTCTAACCTTTACACAATTCTTAAGTTCCACTGTAAAGTTAGACATGCATATAGTATGTATTAGATAGGATTAATGTAAGTATTCAGCCAGTTAGAATACCATAATATTGCTGTCTCTTACAGATGGAAACAATGCAAGGCTGCTCTGGTTGCTGTCTCAACCTGGCAAAAGCTTTCATTTGACAACTACCTTTCCAGAACTGGGCTGTAGTAGAGCATTGCTGTACTTGCACTTGAAAACCTGTGGTTCTCAAGCATGATTTCATAATAAAGGATCAAGCTTTTTAATTAATTTGCCATCTAAAGTTCCATAAATATGCCAAAAGTATCCATGAAAAAGGCAGTATAGAGAAAAATGTAGAATATTTCTGGCATGAACTCTTGAGCCAAACAATGTATGAAAGGCTGATTGGCTCATGCTCTCATTTTTAAATATGCCAGGTTTGTCAAGCATGACTGCTGATGGGGAAATGACAGCCTGGAGGGCCAGATTTAAGTACATTATACCCATTCAACAAAATAGCTCAATGAAACTATGGCCCACACTTCAGCTAGTTTACAAGCTGGGATGTGCAGGAAGTGCTATGAAATTGTGGCTTTCTGTTTAGCTGCATGGATTCTGCTGTGGTGTTTGATTTAGCTTTTTTAGGTGAATTGTTCCTGCTCTTCTGTTTCTTAGAGTAGGAGCTAGAGTTACTTTTTTGTGTAAAAAAATCTGAAATATTTTTACTGCAACAATGAATAAAATGTGTTGGCATAAAACAGTTGATGCTTGGCACTTTTAAGTTCCATTGACTTTAGTGGGAAGGGGTAAGTGCATAGCACATCTTCCCACTGAAATCTGGGGAGCTTATTTTTAATAACTTTGGTCAGATGATCCTTTTTAAGAAGTGTTTATAAGATAAAGAGCTATCTGCTCTCAGTAGTGGCTTGTCACTGATACTCATGTTTATAGATCTGTGTTGTGGCAGAGAAAGAATTGGGCTTGGTTAGAATGGAAGGCATTTCTCCAAGAGCCACATGGCTTAGCCTAATGGTCTTCTGCTTTCTAGCAGAATGCCAACTGATGATCTACACGTCAGGATAAAGTTGTAGATAGATTTTAAGGGACTGACAAAATAAAGAGAGTTAATCTAATAAAGGCAGCCTCTTGAAAAGGGTGATAACACCCAGAGATGTTTAGGATATTTTATCCTGTGTAATGTTGGTGGCTGGAAAGGTTTGCTAACAACAGCAAATGTGTCAGGAAGTATATGTGAAGCATGGGAGGGAGGGAGGGAGGGAAGGAAGAGTGGTAACAGAATTAAAGGTATCTATGTGAGAGATTTTCCCCAACTGATGATGGAAGAGAAGGGGCCTAGGATGGTATGGGCACACATGTGTACATTATGTTTTTCCGCCATAACCTAAGTTGCAGCCCTCTAATTTCTCTCAAAGAAGGTGAAGGGGAAATTAACATTTTTGATAGAGGAGATCACTCTATTTAACAGAAAAAAAGTGTGGTGACTTGGTCCTTTAAAAAAGAAAAATAATGCCAATAAGAGAGCTCTTGAACCACTCAGTTACCAATTCACCCAATAAAAGTTTTTATTTACCACAATGGAAAATTCAAACCTTGAACTAAGTTTAAAGATCAAGTCAATGAGAACAGTACAGTATTTGGATATAAAATCACAGTAATTCCTTGATGATTAGAAATTTCTCAAGATATGCAATGCAGACCATCATTATTCTATTATTACCCCTATTAGACACAGGATGGGATGGGCGGGTGGTATATGTGGCTTATATGGGATGGGGGCAGAAATGAAGAGCTTCTTTTCCTTTGAATGTGGCTAATGATGGCTCCAGATCCTAAGATGGGAGGCAACCCTGTTTAGAATTAAACCTAGTAAAATATCATCCCCAACATAGACTGGGATCCTAAGTTGTACTAAATGTGGTTTGTTTACATAGCCACAATTGATTGAATTCATACAATACACTAAGCTGTGAAACATGGTTTACAAACAGTTGGCTGGGCTTACCGATCATACTAAACCGAAACCAAACCAATCGCTTTATGGTTTAATACAGGGCATATGCACGACCATGTAATTTTTACCTGTGACAATGGGGAAATTTCATAAAAGTCCATGAGACCTGAAGGAAAGACAGATATAATTCTGTGACATTTTTTCTGATTATTTAGTTGGCAGGCTTCATTCCAGTTGCACTGGCAAAAGTGAGATTTGGATTATAGATATCTCACTGGTGTTTCCCCATTTTCACTCTCAAGAAGCAACCTGAAATGGTCAGTTTTCCCATAATTTAGCTTTACCCCCAACAGCTGAATTAAAATACTTTTCACCCATCCCTAAGTAGGCAGAAAAATATATCCAGCATGTAATTTGCTATTCCCATTGCTAATCCCTCCCCTCTGTCTGTGACCTCTCTTTTGAGTCTGCCAGTCACCTGACTTCCTTCTAAGATAAAATACAATAAAGCTTAAGAGATTTTATACATCCTGAGACTGCCCTTCGATGGGGTTAGAATTAAGGAGAAAAAACTATTTTTAACCCTGATATACCTAAGGATGACTTAAGCCTTTCTCACTCAAGGGCTGAGGATTAGATGAGAGTGATGTCAAGGGAACACAGCAGAAAAAAAGATGTTGCCAGACTATGCTTGTGCCATAGGCCCATGTAGGGACACAGGCTAAGAAATTATTTCTTTTTTAAATGGGCTGAAATACAGTCTGCAGGTTCATAGGATTTAGTTTCCTTGGCCAACCATCAAGATCACACGAGTTACTTGGGGGAGTATAGGGCTGGAACAGATGCATTTAACTAACAAAGCAATATATGCTAACAGTGAAAAGGAAGTAGAAAAATAGGGAAGTCTGGAAAAAAAGGAGCTGCAGAGGTGTAGCATTTGCACATATTGTTACCTTAAAGGCCTTCTAAATTCATAAAAAAATGCTAGGCAAAGCATTTTGGGTTAATAACAAACCATTTTCTTCTAACTCATAAAGCTATAATAAGGTAGTTAAAATGTAATGTTAACCCTACACTTTTCACAGCTATGTTTATAGGAGTCAGTTAATCTGATGAATTCCTGCTGATCTACATAATCTGAATCTAGTTAAATGGTAGAGAAGCTTTTTAGAAGAATGTTGAAATGTTAATAGGTATAGGTATGTTTTCAAGCCTGAGATACCTCATTCTCCCTATTTGCTCCCTGCCCACCCAATCCCTTAGGCTATTGCATTTGAAGAAGACAAAGGTTCTGTTTTCAACTGGCCCAGAAGAATGCCCATGATGAATTCAAAGTATTAGGCTTTTTTTTAAGAAGTTGTCCTCTATGATTAAATTGATCTCTCTAAGGAGCACAGAGCTTTTGGTGAAATGGTTCACTGTTGCATTTTCTCTCCACTTATTTAACACTCTTACAGGTTGAACTGACTGATAATTTCAAAGGCCTCAACTTTAATACATAGAGCTAAATGAGAAGATTACATTGCCAGTTGCTAAATTTCTTAAGAAAATGCAATTCTGCCTCATTTTACAAAAGGCTGGATTAGGGTGATTGCACTGCAAGATTTCATAAGCAGTAACTTCTTGGTATGTTCAAGCCTTAGCAAAGTATTAGGAAATTGGTATTTAGCTGGATATGTTGCAGAGATACAAAAATGATATATGCTAATTCACATAAACAAGTAAATACTTTTGTAAAAAGAATATTAATTGACATTTCCCACTTTCATAATCATGAAACTGCTTGTTCTTTTGGTCCATTTGCAGTCTACAGAACCATTCAGGAGTAAATTAATTGAGTGCTGAAAACTGTCCTGAAATCACCTTCTTAGCTTGTCAGTAGCATGCAGTCTCATTCATTTTACCACTGAGTTGAAGAAGCACTGATGCTCAATCATCATGTGACATCTTACGCTGCACCATCTCATCATGCTGTGACTCACACCTCAGTGCATCCACAATCTCCATGGAAAAGTACTGGTTTTGAAATTCAGTGATATGAAAGCTTTGTCTGTGATATTCCCACAAACAACCTGTCACTTGATGCTGCAGCCATCAAGTGACAAACCTGCATGCAAATTAAACTTGTGGGGTTTTAAGTTACTGCTTTAGTATTCAATTAAGGAATCACCTACTCTCCTCTATATGGCAATAAAAATCTTTCCAGGGTTGTTCTTAGGAATGGCATTCAGTACGATATCCATTCCGAATATGGGTAGGTGTTTTGTGGAATGTATCTTATATTTTTAAAATGTTACCTATGTAATCTCTCAGAAAATTAATGAACTGAATAAGTATTCTTTCCTACTTTAGACAGCATGCCATATCTCTATGAAGATGTAGTATCAGGATGGTTAGGTATATAAGGGAGAGATTGGCCACATTCTTTTAGCTACTGAGAATTTTATTTATTTATATTTCAAATTTCTATCACCGCCCATCTCTCCCGAAAATGGAACTCTGGGCGGTTATACCTACCTAAATACATACAGAACATATATATCCATCACACTGTTCTCTTTCAGGGTAAACATTATGCAAAGTGCAGAAAAGAAGCAAGAAATACTAAGCCAAAAAGTTAAAGGCATGAGATAATAAAAGGAAATAGAGTTAAAATTAGTTTACATCAACATTATACACTATGCCTTTCAATAGCTTTCTGTTCTTACAGTGCATCCTTCCTTCTAGTTCATATATTGCCTTTTCTTCCTTAAAAAAAAAAAAAAAAAAGATTTTAACAACATCCAAGCACAACTTCCTTGGATCTTCCCCTTTATCTTGACCCATTCACTCTTCTTTCATCTATTTGTTTCGCAATCAGTCATCATTAATTTTCTCTATATGATCAAACTGCATCAATATACCTTTTTTTGTACTGGTCAGTTATTCAACCTACATTAATTGTGCACCAGCTCAGTCATGACTGTAGGTCTTCTTGTAATTAGTATTATTTATTCAACTTGTATGCCGCCTGACTCTCAATGATTCTGGGCAGCTCACAACAATAAATAAAATCAATTATGCATTAAAGATAAAAGATGGCAAGCACTACAAAGCTAGGGTGCCTAATTACTCAATTCCCACTGAGTTCAACTTATTTCCCTGGCATACACGTTTCTCCCATACATAGAGGGCAGAAGTTTACTCTTGTACATAGCCAATTTCACTTATTTAGACAAACATACTTTACTCACAACAGACCATGTATTACCTATTATATTTCTACCAGCATATGCATGACTTAACATTTCGCCATCCATTTTCCATCTTTAGTGAACGTTCTACCAAAGTGCCCAAATTCATCTACTTGCTCTATGAGTTGTTGCCATTTTATGTATAACTTGTGATTATTCAATATATTTTCCCAGTAAACACAAGTACCTTGATCTTTAACAGATTAATTTTCAGATCCATACTCCTTGTTGCATGATATAATCAATCTAATATTTACTACAAAGCATTGAGGTTCTCAGGCAAACATACAGCATGAACTGCATACAAAAGTACATGTGCATTCATATCCCCTAGCAGCACTCCTCAAATAACACCACAAGCATGCCTTATGCAATTACCCATCAATATATTAAACATCCAAGGCAACATCATACATTCTTGTCTTACTCCTTACTCAATACTGAACCATTCACTATTCTATTTATTCTCATATAGGGTTTACTTTCATCACATTCCATTCTTACCACATTCAGTAACAAATATTCAACTCCGTATTTGCACAAAACATTTCATAATTCAAGCCTATTCACTTTAGCTTACATTCTCTCTAACTCAACAAATGTACAATAACATGTATTTCTCACGTTCATACATATGTCAATAACCTGCTGAACAGCAAAAATCCAGTCTGCAGACCTCCTGCCCAGCATAAACCACCATATATTTCCAAATTTTGCTCAGTCCCCTGTAGTTTTTTCCACTCACTCATTCACTTTTCCTTTATATGTGGTCTTCACACAGATACATTAAGCAAGTTACACAGCCACCCTACAAGTGTAAGCTACATTCCTATTTTAATATTTCTCCAGTTGCACAAAACATGTTTGTCTCGCCCTCAGTTGTTGCAGAATTTTTCTTATATGCATTTCTTCTCATTTACACCCTTTTTATTTCATTATTTCACTATGCATCTTTCACTTTTTACTGCATCCACTATGCATCCTGCTTCATATCTCCCATTAGCCTAATGCCACACACTTTGGTGGCATTCTGTAACATACTGCTTTTTCCTCTGCTGTAAGCAGCTTCCACATCCTTATTTAAACTATCTTCTAATACTTTTTCATAAAGGATTTGTATTTTCTGTTCTTCAATCCTTCCACTTTCACTCTAGTTTCTTTCACTTCTTTCTTTTTCTTTGGGCTCTTCCTCATGGCCACATTAATGTGCTTTCCTCTAGTTCTTGAGTGGACAGAAAGTATGCCAGCCTACACTGTCCTCATGGCTTAGCTATAATCTACATCAATAACAAAACTTGCAAGTGGTTCTTCCTTAAGCTTTATCGCAAGACAGTGCAAAAGCAGTGATCGGTAGACTTCCCTGGCTTTGTTTCCCTTCCCACCCAGCATCAGTAGCCAGTGAAGGGGAAAAAAAATCTTCAATTATCTCCCCAAAGTGTGCTGTGGTAAGAATGGTTGGGTGCCTGAGGCTGGGTGCCTGAGACAGAGGCACCGACCACCTTTCAATGAATGGCAGGTGGCCAGTGCAGAGATGATCCAGAGATCTAGGAATATCCTGCCATTTGGCCTAGTTCTGAACATAGGTAGACCTGGAAGAGTTCTAAACATGGTTAATGGGGTGTCTTTTTCCCAAGATCCATTGCTGATGCTACCAATAATAGTCTGTCCCATATTCAGAATCTTTCATCACCTTTATATCCTTCATTGATTCTCTCAGTCATTCATCATAATCAAATCAATCATGCTTTTTGATCTATGTTTTTTTCCATCTGTACATATGAATAGGCTTAAACCACATATCTGAAAGAAACAGACTGTTATCTAAGCAGATGCTCACTAATCACCATTCTCATTCATTCTTTCCCACATCATCCATTCATGTCACCTAACAGAATTACTTTATGATAGACATTTTAGCATTTCATTCATAATTAAACCTATGTCTTCACTTCCCTGGGTCCATTCAACTTTATGCCATAGGATCAGAGCAGCTTCATTCAGATCTATGGCAGCCTTCTCCTTGCTGTTAGTTTCACAGACCCACAACATATCTATTTTTCCCTTTCCTTTTATTTGTTCATTCATGTTTTTTACCAGCTACTCCTCTTACATTCCAAGTTGCAATCTTCCATAAGCCATGGGTGTCACCACATGGGCCCATAGATAATGATTTCCACCATTTATCATGGCTTTGGTCAACTGAGGCTTTCATGTAATGCTTTTTAGTACAATACAATAAAGAAGGTTTAGATTAGGTTTGGTGTAGTGGTTAAAGCACCAGGCTAGAAACCAGGAGACACTGAGTTCTAGTCCCACCTTAGGCATGAAGCCACACACTTGGGTGACCTTGGGCCAGTCACACTATCTCAGCCCTAGGAAGGAGGCAATGGCAAACCACTTCTGAAATCTTGCCAAGAAAATGCAGGGACTAGTCCAGGGAGTCGCCAGGAGTCAACAATGACTCGAAGGCACACACACACAGATTAGGTTACTAGACTTAGTCATACCTGTGCCACTTGCAACATTTCCTGCAAACTGTAAAGAAATAGCAGTTAGTCTTGGCATACTTCAGCCAGTGTGCCACAAGCCCAATCAAAGTGCAGTTTTACTGCAGTCCTATATGGCTTAATGCTCTGGAACAGCCTCCAAGTAGAAGCTAGATTAAGCCCCCCTGGAGTAGCCTTCTGCAAGTTGGTGAAGACAGAACTCTCCTTGAGGGCATTTGGGACTAAGTTGGGATGATGCCTTTTATAGTTGTTATTATTTATGTTTCTTGTCTGTTGTTCCATTTAAAATCGAGCTAAACTATTTTAATATATGTTAGCATCAGTGTGGGTATTTTAATTTTTGAAATTATTATTTATTTTCATTGCCTCTGAGTATTAGAGTGGTCTATAAAGTTGATAGATAAATAAGTAAATGCTTATGCTATTCTAAACATAGTAGGGTCTGTAATCTAGAAACTATCACGGAAACCAACATGCTGTTGCCTGCATCCCCCAGCTTGTAGGTAGATGCAATGTATTGACACTCAAGATACAAAAAAAAAGTGGGAAAAAAATGATTTGAGCATAGTTTAGCCCCACTGTTTCTTCTATATGGTGGTGTCATTTTTGTCCCTTTTTAAATAACTTTTAAGAAGTTTGTCAGTGATTAGTGTAATCCCCCTTCAGTTCTTTATTCATAGAATTCATGTTTCTTCTTCTCCAAGGTTGGTTTGTTTCTTTGTTTTTTTGCAATCATAAAGTCGAGGATGATCCAGCCTCATGTTGAAGCTAAAAGCACATATTTCAGTTGTCGCTACTGAATTATGGCAGTGTTTTTCAAGCTTGGCAACTTGAAGAAGTGTGGACTTCAACTCCCAGAATTCCCCAGCCAGCATGCTGGCTGGGGAATTCTGGGAGTTGAAGTCCACACTTCTTCAAGTTGCCAAGCTTGAAAAACACTGTTCAAAAGTCTTCCATTTCTACTAACATATTCCCATCCATCTATAGCCAGTGTTTCTCAACCTCAGCAACTGTAAGATGTGTGGACTTCAACATGCTGGCTGGAGAATTCTGGGAGTTGAAATCCACACATCTTAAAGTTGCTGAGGTTGAGAAACACTGGTCTATAGCCATTATAGTACTTTTCCAAATAAGAGTTGTTGCAAGGCACCCATGTTGGCATACTTCCAGGTGGTTTTATTTCAGTGGAAGATCTTTGCAGATTAATTATTTAACTCCTTTCCAGAAAGGTGGGGGAGGGGGAAGGAAGCAAGGATTCAGTGGCATTTCTCGACTGACATCAGCGATTACTCACTGTGGCCCTCATTTTCATGAAGTTATTACATATTGTCTGTGAATTTTGAGAGACCTGGTGCCAGACTGTTTAAGATCAAGAAACGTTCTGCCTGATCACATCAGACACTTGTACCCACTTGAGCACATCTGAGAGGAAACACACTGAATTCTCTAACATCTATGAAGTGCAATACCACCGTATGGATCACTTTTAATTAGTGAGTTCCCTTAAATAGCATTGCATGGTAGAAAGGTGGCACAAGAGATTTTACAAATTAAAAGTACAAAATGCATGTAGCAAACAGAGCAGCACTTGCTAATGCAGATTGTCAAGCATCCTGCTTATTCTATGATTCTACCCAACAGTTGTACTGGAATTACAGCCAGTTTTATAATACTTGACACACAGTGAGCAACACCAACTTGTTTCCTCAGGAAGGGGCAAAAGACTAGTAAGATATGAATATGTGAGGCATTCTTTTCCCTCAGCTAAGTGCATTCAATCCATCCTTGAGTTTGCAGAATGCTATATCAACGTGATATTTGCTGCCCTCAAACCAATCTCTATTCTGCCTTTATTAACTTTGGCAGGGTCCATTTCAAGGGAGTCTCAGTTTAAGCAGTGGAATTGGGCACCAAAAAAGTACACCCCTCCCAAGCAGGGGCTCTCCCCACATCATTCCACCTCTTCTCACACTCAGCCCTCCACTGCAAGCATCTCCTACCTGCTGCTTCTCTGCCAATCTCTTGTGCTGCACTATTCCATTCCTGGTTCGGCTAGCATCTGCATATGCTCTACCTGTGAATGCATGAAACCAAGCAGGCAATGGAAGAGGAGCAGGGCAGGATGTACAAACAATGATGGCAGTGGTGGCTGCTGCAAAGACTGAGAGAGAAAAGTGCTGTGCTCCATGAGTGAATGCAGAGGGCAAGGGGGAGCAAGTGATGACATATATGTAATGACCCAATGCTTACAGACCCCAGTACATATGGACACTATGATTACATCATTGCATGGATATTGTCATTTTGGCATCATCGTGGTTTGCTGCTCTGCTCAGCTGTTGGGTATTGCTGAGGGACATGGAGCAGGCATGTTGCCAGCATGCTAGACTATATGTCCCTTGAAGCCCAGGACATGGAGAATCTCCTCTCCCAATGTCTCCTATGGGGCATGACTTGAAGGCTCCAGGTACCAGTTGTGGGCTGCATTCCAGATTATTAAATGGTAATAAAGACATACAGACATTTCTGAGTTGTTCAGATTTTTGCAGCCCAAATCTGGTAGCATTAGTTTAAAGTAACAACAACAACCCAAAACTCATGTTTATGTGTATAAGTAAGTGTGGGGAGAAAAGAAGCAGAAAATAGTTTGTCAGAGAATAATGTGCTGCTTACTGAGATTGAATGAAAAGAGAGAGGTGCATTGTAGTCTTTTTCCTAGAGACCCCGAGGCAATTTTTGCTAGAAATAGCAAAAAGGTTAACTTATCCAAAATGCCAAAATGAATGACTTCATTAAATTCAGAACATTCAAAAGAACACACATTTATAACAGAGTAAAAAGTGTTCTTCACCCTGTGTCACTGGGATGTAGGCATGAGCAGCAAAGGGAAGAATGCTCTTCAGCATTTTGCTAGATGACAGAAAGCTGTTAGTGCCAGGAAAGGGCATAAACATCAGGAAGCTGTATCGGTTCAGTGAATTCATCTAATGCTATGCTTTATTGCTACAGGTGGTGGTGATAGTATTTGTAGCTGAAGGTGTGTTTAGTTGTAAACACACTTCTCATCATGGTCCTTTGTTTAGTCTACTCTTTCTTTCCTATGGTGTATTAATGGCCATCTTAGCTTTTCATTGCCACTGGCTCTGCCTTGTTTGCAAAGCGTTGCCACTGCCCAGGCAACATCTCTCTCTTCTGCCTTTCAGAACTGAGGAGGGAGAGTGAGGAGGGATGGAGGACTGCTGCTCTGGGCCCCCGCCATTGTCCCTACCTAGTGTTATTTGTGAGACCATCAGCAGCCCAGGCATTCCCCTCTTCATATCCCATTTGCTCTCTGCCCTGACCTGCCTGGGGAGGAAGGGAGGGAGAGAGAGAATGAAGAAAGAGTGAATGTTACCAGAGGACATTGAAAAAGCTTCTGACAAAGTCCTTCAACAAAGCACTTAACAGTAAGCTTAGTTGTATGTTAAGAGGACTGAGCCTCTCACGGATTAGAAACTGCCTAAAAGACAAGAAACAGACAGGAAGAACAAATGTACACTAAGGTATTGCTTCTAGATGTAGGTGGACTCATGTGGTTATGGATTTTATTGTTGTTCTCATTGTTTTCTTTGTGTAGCTGAAACAGGCAATTGTTTTGCAGAAATGTGGAGGGCAGAAAGCAAGGAAAACAGCAGTTCAATAATAAAAGAAGTTTCTTTCAGAAGAAGAAAAGTGTGATTTTTTTAAAGAATAAAAGTAAGGATCTAAATTTTATAGACTGTATGTTTCTTATACACAGGTCTTCCATTTTTAGCTCAGGTTCTCAGGCCCATTCATTCAAATACACCATTTAGAACAAAGTTTCTCAACCTCAGCAACTTTAAGATGTGTGGACTCAATACAAGACTGCTCACCCATCTCTAAATTGCTTGCTGCACTCTGTTTTAGCTTTTTTCTAAAGTCTTCAGTGCCTACTAACATATTCTTATCCATCTATTGCCAGTGTTTCAGCAACTTTAAGATGTGTGGATTTCAAAATGCTGGCTGGGAGAATTCTGGGAGTTGAAGTCCACATATCTTAAAGTTGCTGAGGTTGAGAAACATTGGTTTAGGGTCTCCTTTTGCAGATATCCATCTGCATTGCTAATCTGCAACTGTGTGTATGGGAGGGTTCCACACTACCGTAGTGTTTCTTTGGGCCCCCCCAATTCCTTTACCTGCCCCTCCCCCATCCTGGTTGCTGCCAATCACCTGACTCCCCTCCAGGACAATGGGAGACGATCTAACAGATTTTACACATTGCACCTATCCCTAATAGATGTTGGAAGAAAAGGTCAGTGGGTAGGCAGGGGCAGGATGCTATTTTAATACCAGTAGCTTACAGACTGGGGAGAAGGTGAAGGCAACCTCATGGAAATGAGGCAGAAAATAAGTATTGCCAGGATATGGTTATGCTCTTGTTAAATACAAGTAGGAGCATAGACTGAGTCCTACCCTTGGTTCGCCCACACATTTGCCAAAAGCTTTGCTGTACACAACACAGCAATCAATTGCCATTGTGGCTGTGACTCTGCCTGCTTATGCTAGTGCTAAACAGGGTTGCCCAGGGGTGCAGTTGCACATGTAGGAAAGGAGTAGGTCTTTGATCTCGCCATCTTGACATTTTTGAAGCTCCAGCGCTAAAGCTGGGGAAAATGTCTACATTATGTTTCTATCAGTGCTCATTTTGTTAGACACAAGAGAATTTGCTTTCAAAATGTCTTTTAAAAGAGCCTATTGCCTGGTGGTTTTGTACTTCTTTAGTAATGAAGTGGTCAAGGGAAGTGAGTCTTGGTTTTGATCTTTTCTTTCATTTCTCACACTTCAGTTATTTATTTATTTATTTTTATTTATCAAATTTTGTCACTGCCCATCTCCCCCAAAAGAAGGACTCTGGGCATTTTATAATAAATTACAATTAAACCCCTAGAGAAGAAATTGTTCCCCATAGGGAATTGGTATTGTTATTATTATTATTAATATCGCCTTTTCTAATACATATTTTTGTTCAACTCAAGGCGGTGAACATACTGTATCTAATGCTCCTGCCTCCTATTTTCCCAAGAACAACAACCCTGTGAGGTGAGTTGGGCTGAGAGAGAATGACTGGCCCAAAGTCACCCAGCCAGCTTTCCTTCAGATTGAAAAGTGTAGCTTGTCCAAATGTTGTCACAAGTAGTTAATTTAATCAAGCATTTCTCAGCCCATTCTAGGGAGCCACAGAAAATTGTTGAGGTTTTTCATGCAATGAAGCAGCTGTATGACTGGCTGAACTTCACAGTAGAGTAACCATGTAGTGGAACCATATGTTAAGATCATTTCCAGCATGTCCAACTGGCAGAGGCATTGTCCATTGTAAATCATGATCTTTTATAAAACGGTATAATGAGAGATTGGGATGGAGAAGAAGCTTGCATTTAAGAATGAAAGTTTCTTTGATCCTTGTCACTGCACTATCTTAATGGGGTTGTGCTCCCATCAAAGAGCAGCCCTACAATCTGCAGGTCCTCCTGGACTCTTCCTGCTGGAGGAGTAGGTGGAGACCTTGGCCAGGAGGGCCTCCTCTCAGCTGTGGTTGGTGTGACGATTGCAACCTTTCTTAGAAAAATTTTCCTAGAAAATGCACTAAGATAGCCATTCATTCTCTGATCTCCTCTCACCTGGATTACAGATTCCTGTAATTTGCTCTACATAGGGCTGCACTTGAAGACTACCTGGGAACTTTAGCTGGTGCAAAATACAGCTGTCCATGTGCTTACTAGTCAACCTCAATATTGCCATATAATACAATTGCTACCAGAGTTACATTGGTTACCAGTCTATTTCCAAGTGCAATTCAAAATTCTTGTTGTTCCCTATAAACCATATATTGCTTGGGGGCTGGGTAACTTCTAGACCACTTCTACCAAGTAAATTCTGCCTGGCAAACAAAAGAATGTCTGCTGAAAGGCCCCACCTATAGGAAATGCAATAGGAAGGGGTGCAGAGATAGACATTCTTGGTGGGAGCTCCCGTCTTCTGGACAGCTCACTCCTGAGAATGAGAGCTGCTCCCAAGATCTTAAAGAGACTTGTCAAGTCTTGGCTTTTCTGGAAGCCTTTGGAAATGGGTCAGTTTAAGTGGAGCTGGCACCAGAGCATGAAGACATAGTTAGTAACTGGCAGTTATCATCATATTATTTTACCATTCTTGACTATTATTTCTTGCATTATTATGTACCAGTTAAAGTTTTGTTGGATTAAAGCAGTATAAAAATCTTATAAATAAATAAAACAATTATAATTCTCCCCTCTGCCATTTTCTCTCTTGGGCTGTTCTTTAAACTATGTAAATAAATTGTTTCTAAGGAAATGTTTAATTGATCCATAACAGTTAGGTTTGCATATAATTTCAGATTTATTTTTTCCTATCTGGAATTAATTCATACTCAGTAAAGTAAAATTTATTTGGAGGAAAAATATACAGAATCAGTTCCTCTGCTTAAGGATTCCAACTTAGTCATTTTATATTTTTTTCCCCATCATAAGGAATGACAACTGTAAAGGATGATAATGAATAATGAATGTATCTGTCCAGGAAGATAAAAGGAATTCGGGTTGTTCTTTTCCTTTTAGCACTTGGCTGTAGCCACAAAACTGCAACAAGCAAATACTTTCAATACTGATTTTATTGGCACACTTATCTCCTTCCTTGTTAAAGGAACCCTTCTTGATAGCAATCTAACGATCTTCTGCAACTGCCACTTCCACTGAAAACAGCTTCTTAGTTCCATTGCAAAATGTCTTCTTGACAATTTCTTCCCCAAAAGAAGAACACTAATTATGCACACAAGGGAACTGCAAAGGCAAATGTCTGAAATTCAGAAGTAACATGCTAAACATAATCTCAATGAACTATCAAGGGCTGGAATTTTAGGGATAGTAGGTAGTATAACAGAACAATCTCAGAAAGACAGAATGGTAATCTTTTCTCTCAGAACACTCAACTTGTTCATGTCCTGCAGACAGTGGGAATTCAACCTGAAGTCTCTAGTATGAGCAGACTGAAGCTCTCAGCCTAAAATGAGTGGATATCATTTTCATAACTGAAGACTGTATTTAATGCTTTTTGAAATGCAAAGCACTGCAGTGGGCTGGGCTAAAATCAAATGGAGCAGGAATGTGATACGCTTATGGGTGGTGCTAGGGTTTCTTTGTTTCTGTTTTGGGGACGTTTCTGTGGTATTCTGAAGCCTATTTTCATTTCAACTGGTAGAAAATGCCACTTCAGATTGTCCATCCCTGAGATAAATGAATATGTATATAATATGTAATGGTTTTTAGGTATTTAAATTTAATTTAAATTTAGCTTTGCCCAGACTCGCTTGCTTTGTGAGTTGGGGGCTAAATAAATTAGACAAATAAATAAAAAATAAATAAATATGTCCATAAGTGTAGATTGATGAGCTTCAGGAAGACCTCTACTTGGTAGATTTCAATGGCTAACAACAGGCTATTAAAATCTGCCTTTTTGTACTAAACTTCAGTGCATAAAGGAGATCCAGTTGAAAGAGGACAGGTTTCATACAGCACACAGCAATGAAATTCTAACTGGCATATTCCGATACTTTGCAAGATTCAAAACTAGCTCAATCCTGGCAGTGGCTCAGCATTGATGTAGCTACATGGGGTGGTAAATAATGTTTAGACACTGGAAGGTTCCTGTAGCCAAGGAATTATGTGCTGCTGCTTATTCAGTCCAGAGATATAGAACACAAAGCAATGTGGGATGTGTGCCAAAACACACCCTCATTATCAGCATTTTCCCTTTTCCACATAGTGGGATGTTCAAAGGAATCTTTGTACACCGAGAGTCTTTGGGGGAAGGAGGTGCAACTAAAGACCTGCAACATTTTTGTCAACAGTTTATCACACAGTGAGGGGGGAAAATGTCAGCCAGCAGTCTGAGCAAACAGGATGGCATTCCCTAGCAAACTGAGGCTCCAAAATCCATTAACTTCATTTTCACAGACCAGGCTCAAGATGCCCCTGAATGGCATGCCAGAGACCTCATGCCAAAAAACCATAACTGGATTAGATTTCATTTAAGGATAATTAAATACTGTTAATAGGATTACTACAACATCATATAGTTAATTATTGTCTACTCCTGTCTCATTAAAAGTTATAATTCAATTACCAATTTTTGGAGATCTCTGGGGGACACGCTCAAGGTGTTGGGGAGCCTTGGGTTGCATGTCATGGCCCTCCATCCTTGGCCCTCCATAACATGTAGCACAACTTACATAAAGTTCTCTTCCCAGTGTGCTTAGTGTAGTGACATCAAGATGTGCAGAACACTGAATTGCGTGCATATCTTGGAGGGAGCTATGGAACTTTGTCACCGATCTTTTTTGCTCATACTGTGTACTGTAGCTTCATATACTTGACTTCACTGAAGTAGAACCACCAAGGTTTTACGTCTCTGTACTACTTCCAGAATCATACTACTTGTTTTCTTCCTTTTAGCCTTTTTATTTTATTTGTTCCTTATCCAGCCCCAAAGTTGGAGGTACTCATCATGCTCCAGCAGAATACTAAATTGCAAATATTATTTATTTATATAAAAAGATGATGGGAATTGGAATTGGGAATTTTATATAAGAAAAAAACTGTATGCTTCATTCTATATATATATACACAAATATATTTATTTATTCAATTTGTCCCCACCTGTCTCCTCCCATTGGGAGACTCAAATACGCCACTGTTACAAACAATTCCTAGGAGTATTGGTACAACTTAAAGCAGCATCTCCAGGCTGATGCCTTCCAGACGTGCAGGGATTACAATTCCCAGGATTTTGAGTCAGCATAGCTGACTTTACTCATTTGTAGAACTGATCAATAAAAAAGTACTTATACTATCCATCTACTTCTAGTCAGTTCTGCAGATCTTTTAGTTTTTAAGTAAAAGGACTGAAGTTGTTTAATTCTCCCTAGCTATACATGAGGGTCACCCATCAATATCTTAAATGTTTTCAAAACTACTGTCCTTATTTTCTTCACCATCCCAGTTTAATCAATAAATCTTGCAACTGGACTATTCTTTGAAAAAGAAGTGGACTTAGGTAAAAATCAGTTGGTAAGTTCTATGTACAATATTTGATACTTTTTAATAGCAAAATTATGGCCACTTTCTACATGATAGATTATATATAGTTGGTGCCTCCCTCACCCCTTGAACTAGAGAGTAAAGTGTTTTCTGGCTCTGTACAACATGGTTGGAGGAAGGGATATCCATATTCCTATTATCCTTGAACAATGCCCAACTAGGAAAAAGATGTTTGCTTTGTTAGTGACACTGAAGGAAGATACTTTTGATGGGAGAGGGGGGAAGAATGCATTGACATATTCATTCCTTGTGAATTCTGAAAGAACAGACCACTTAACTGTTCAACTGGGCTAAAATTATATGGCTGAATATATAAGCTCCATATAATAAAATATCACTATGCTATATTCTGTTTGATCACAGGTTTTACTAAAGGGTTTTGAATCCAGCTTTACAGGCTTGATATGTTCTATTCAGAAGACAGAGGGGCGTTTCCCTGCTGTCTTCTGAACTGGATATCAACGTGCCTGAATCTGAAGCCAGGATAACTTAAAATAAGAGTTATCTTAGACTGTGCAAATCATATTTTGTAAGTTTGTGTGGGTACATGCATACTTTCAAGGCTATGATGTGTCAAGCAGGCAAAACTGATGTAGACACAACTCACCTAGTGCTAATTACTGTGATTAAGGCAGAAAACTAGCAATCCAAATGTACAGCATGACAAGCCAGTGTGACTTTATAAAAAGTCCTTGCAAAAGGAGAAAAAAATGGAACTCCCTCAACAGTAGTTTCCATGGTGCACTTAACCTTGACAAACAGAGAGCATAGTCTGCAGATCCTTTCAGACTATCATATTGCCTCCTGATCCTACTAACTTAAATCTATATTTAAGAAATATGTCTTAATAGGATTACTTGACAAATTTTGCATACCATCACCCATGGAATCAATACCTACACTGTAGAGAAACTAAGGATTTAACTTTTCTCTTTTGCAAAATTATCAGGGGCAATTAAATTCAATTTGTTAGCAAGTATCCTACATTTCTGCAGCAGAAGAAAGCAAAGACATGTAATAAAAATCCACTGAAAGGTCTTCTGCATGAATATTCTACTGCAAAACATCAAAAGTACATGAAAAATAATAACTCATTGCAGCAACATCAGAAGTGAGTGTTATTGTTTAATCGTAAATGGGAATTAACATCTTTATATCCAAGAAAAGGTTGTTTGATCTTTTTAATGTACTATAAATAAATATTGCTAGATTATTTAGGAGACCAGTAAACCTGTGAAAGTCATTCTGTAAGGTATTGTAAACTAACAGAGTAATTATAGCTTCTAAATGTAAGTACAGAAAGAAACTTGGTAAGTACAGAAAGAAACTGAAATTGTTTGGGTGGAGGGCAGAAGAAGGTCCCAACATCCCCAACCCTGTGTTTCACACTGAATATAATTTTATATATTCATAAAAGCCACAACATTAAAACAAATTTAATATAGGATCACAGGTCACAGACTACGTCCACAAACTAAGTGGATCCTTAATATAGAAAGAGCTAAGAGTCCATTATGGACTATGTAGCAACAAAATGATTATAGAAAACAGAGATGTCAAACAGGAATTGTCCCAACCATCACTCATATGAAATTAGGAATTGATTTTTAAGGCTTGATCTAATTTGGAGCCCCTTTCATAGGTGGGGTATCTTAATGGCATGTTATAATACAATATCTGCTCTGTTTAGAATATGGGCAAAAAACACATACCTTGTAACTGTGCCACGAACCAGAAATGTGTGATGTTTGCAGTTGCAGGATTATTTATTATCCAAAATTCATAATTATTTTTATAAATTATAATTAGTAATTAATTTTGAATTCATTAATGCTTTTCATTTGACTACAGAAGGAGAACAGCAAAGAGTGGCTTGCCATTGCCTGCTTCTTAGGGCTGAGAGTGTGTGACTGGCCCTGCTGGCTTCATGCCTAAGACAGGCCTAGAGCTCATATTCTCCTGGCTTCTAGCCTGATGTCTTTAACCACTATACTAGACTGGCTCTCTTGAGAGATGGTAGGGAACCATCATGTTAACTACTGTGTTATTTTATATTATGTGTTATTTTTTATTTATCTCTAGTAGTCTTACTCTACTTTGTTGTACATCACCCAGAGTTTCAACCTGTTGAATTCATTTATAAATATGGTAAATAAATAACTATACCAAGTACTGTATTTATATTTCCATAGATGAGTACACTGAAAGGCTATAACCATGCAGTAGGAGGTACATATTGCATGTAATGATGGATGCATCTCTTTGTTTCTGTTTTGGCTTCAGAAGTTTTTGAACCACATACTTGGCCTTCTTTCTCCAAGTATATACATGTCTGTGTTCATTTCTTTCTACTGTATATATTTAAGTGTACTTATACTCCAGTTCATAAATTTGTTGGAGAACCCCAAATTAAGTGCTTACTTTTAAGAGGTGAACCAAAATAATTTCTCCCCCATCCTAATCTGCATGTAGGATCAATTGTTGGTTCCTCTAATTAACAGGTTGTTAGATCTCAGGCAACATTTTTGTCTGATCTCAGAAAACATTTTTGCCTGAGTTTCTGGAGACCAACAGCTGCTGAGGTAAATGGAATAAATGGATTTTCTCTAAAGAACCTTCAGATTTCTTCCTTAGAGATTCATGGACTATGGGATCTTTCCCATTTACAAACATTTTCTGCAAACAATCCAGACATGGCAGCTTTAATGAACAATTTGCCCAGGAATGAAAGAGGTATCAGTATCCAGGTAGTTGTGCTTAAGCAGCAACTACAGGAAGTCTTGCCAAGAAGTAGGTAGTGGCTTCCCATTTATCAGTTGCTGTTCTGACCATGTTATCATTCAACATGGCTTGCAGTAAAAACTTTTGCACCAATAGCAATCATTCCAGGTTTCATGGAATAGCCACCAGAATGCATAGTATATAGAAGCTTATCCCATAATTGTTATAGTTGCTTAGGAGGAGAAAATGCAGTTCTATCTCCTCTTCTTGGTTCTGGTTGCTTGTTTATTTTCCTTGCCTGGCCACATCACTTTGCAACACTGATCATCTCTTATAGTCCTTCGACCTTGTTCTGTCAGCAGGTGTTATAAAATGTACCTCAAATTAGCTTTTCTTTCCCTGAGCATAGGCTCTGTATACTCACAGATAGGGCTGTTTTCATCATTAAATATAAATTACAGTGTTCTTTCACTCCTGCTGTTTACTTCTTCACAAGACTTTAAGGCTTTCTATGTCCAGGGAAGAGATCTTTCCTCCTTGCTCTCACTAGCTGCCTCAAAACTCCTGCAAACTAGTGTGACACAAAATAAAATCAGGAAGCAAAGCTGTCCAGATAAGACAAGCCTCAAAGGATACAGTTGGCAGGTCCCAATGTACAAATGCTTTACTCTTTGCATGAAGCTATATTGTACATACACAAAAGCTCTATCTTCCAAAGCTATATTAACTGCATGACAAATGAGTGAAGACTCAATAGAGTAACATTTCAAAGTAGATGGAAACATTTTTAGCAACTGATGTTCAAGAAAGATGGGCATGGCAAGATTTGAAATGCAATGTGTGGCACCTGCTTGAGGTACACCATCTAAGACCAATCTTGTCATAAATAGATTCACAAAATACTTTTATATCATCTAAGTCAGAATTTGTGATAATGCCGTTCCAATATCTAGCCCACATATGATTCTTGGAAAAATACATAATTACAGCTGATTCCACTTTTGATGACATGCATAGGATTCACCCAGTGGATCCTACAATTACTGCTCCAAATGACTGCATTTTAATGAAATTGTCATTTTATTAACTGATTTTAACTGGCTAAACTGTTTCTGTGGATTAAGATCTGGATGGGATATGAACAGTCATTTTATCTAGAGTGATTAGAATACTAGCAGTGTACATACGTGTCAGGCTCTGCCTGAGACTCAGTAAAAACACAGATGCTAGAGTAGACTTTAGGTTCTGGTTTTATTTGGGAATAGAATGCACGCCCTTAGAAAAGCTGAGAGTGAGTGGAGTGCGCCGGAACGGGATTTAAATAGCCCGCGCCGGTCAGCGCTCCACCCCTTCTTACTTCGGGTGTGCCCCGAGCCCCGTCGGTTCTGTTGCCGGTAGGTGAGGGGTCGTGGAGCCCCTCCTCTGCTCCGGGCGTTTCCTTAATTGCTTCCCTGGCCAGTGATGGTTCATTGCCGGGCGATCAGGTTCGTAATCTCTTTGACAGCTCGGACGCGCCTCGTGGTCTGGTCTTGTCAATTACCTTCTTTGCAACATTGTATCTCTCTCTTCCGTGCCTCTGGCTAGAGTTGATACTTTGTTGCCAGCACCTGTTGCTCTCTTTTGTTAGCTAGTTGCCTTTTCCCTTAATCCGCCCGGTACCCATTTCCCTGCATTGTCATGCAAGCCGTTGCGATGTCACAAGCATCGCAACAGTGATCATGACATACTGCCCCCCTTTGAGAAGGTTAAGCCACGGGTTTGGAGGGGTAGGCGGTATGGAAGGTGCGGATCAGGTCAGGGGCCTGGACGTCACGGGCAGTGACCCACTCAGGGTGTGGAAAGTGTTTCCACCTTACGAGGTATTGGAGGGAGCCCCGCCGCTTGCGGGAGTCAAGTACCTCCTTCACTTCGAAGTGTTGCTGCCCGTCTATCATCACTGGTGGGGGGGGGGCATGTGTGGATGCCACCGGGAGGGATCACTTGCCGGCTTGAGTAAGCTGCAGTGAAATACCAGGTGCAGTCTCTTTAAATTATGGGGCAGGTCCAAGCGCACCGTGACTGGGTTCACGATGTGTGTCACCTGGAATGGTCCAATAAACTTGGGGCCAGCTTCTTCGACGGTTGCAGCAATTTTATGAATCTGGTGGATAGATAGACCATGTCCCCCACCTGAAATGTTGGTTGCTGGCGCCGGTGTTTGTCCACTTGCAATTTATACACCGTTTGTGCCTCTTTAAGCGCGTCCTTGATGACCGGCCAGGAATCTGCGAGTTTCTCACCCCAATCACAGGCGGCCACTGTTGGGGACGGAGGCTGAGGTAGTTCAGGGATGGGGACGAACTCCCGACACAACACTACCCCAAAGGGGTTTTTTCCTGTGCTTTGGTGTATCGCGTTGTTGTATGCGACCTCTGCAAACGGGAGGAGGTCCACCCAGTCGTCTTGGTGATAGTTTATGTAGGAGCGGAGGAATTGCTCCAGTGTGGCATTAAGGATCTCTGTGGATCCGTCCATCTGGGGATGCCAGGAGGTTGACAGGGCTTGCTGGGTACCTATCAGTTTCAAAAAAGCCCGCCAAAACCTCGAGGTAAATTGTGTGCCCCTATCAGTCACCAAGCGGGAGGGGCAGCCATGTAGGTGGTACACGTGGACTAGGAACAGTTTCGCCAGCTGTTGGGCTGACGGGATCGAGGTGCAGGGGATAAAATGCGCTTGTTTTGAAAAGTAGTCTTTTACCACCCAAATGACCGTTTTCTTTTGGCTGGACGGTAAGTCGACTATGAAGTCCATTGAAATTTCATCCCAAGGGTGGGAGGGTTCAGCCACGGGTTGCAGCAGCCCCTGGGGTTTGCCAGCCAGTCGCTTGGCCATAGCGCACACTGGGCAGGATGCCACATACGTCTTGACATCCTTCCTCAGCGAGGGCCACCAAAACTGTCTCCGAGTCAGGTGTAGGGTTTTCAAGAACCCGAAGTGACCAGCCTGTTTGCTGTCATGTGATCTGTTGAGGATCGCCTGCTGTTGTGAGTCAGGTACATATAACCTTCCCTCCGCCCATGCGAGGTCCTGGTCCATAGTGACCTTGTTGGGGTTGGCGAGGAGCCAGGGGTCAGATTTTAATGCTGTTATAAAATCTGCCCATAGCCCACCTGGCATTTGAGGTTGCCTGCATCTAGGGGCGGGTTGCATCGTAGTTGTTTGTGAGGGGGGAGCAGGCTGTCCCCGAGCACGACCCCGGGTGATTGCTGCCATACCCAGTTGGGAATCGGAAAGCACCGTCCCTACGATGTCGGAGATAGGCTCCACATCCTGAAGCAGTCGGGAGAGTGCGTTTGCCAGGAAGTTCTTTTTGCCTGGTATGAACTTCAGCTGGAAGTTGGACCGGCTGAAGAACTGAGCCCAGCGTATTTGCTTGGGACTGAGGCGCCGGGGCGTACGGAGCGCCTCGAGGTTGTGGTGGTCTGTCCAGACCTCAAACGGGCAAGTTGTCCCTTCCAAAAGGTGACGCCAAGCCTCCAGTGCTGCTTTAACTGCAAATGCTTCCTTTTCTCACACGTGCCAGTGCCTCTCTGTCTCCAAGAATTTCCTCAAGAGATATGCGCATGGCTTCAGGATTCCAGTGGAATCCTTTTGCAGCAGGATGGCGCCTATTGAGAAGTCAGAGGCATCCACCTGCACCACAAAAGGCCGTTCGAGGTCCGGGTGAGCTAGAATTGGCTCCGCTGTGAACAGCGCTTTTAGCCTGTCAAACGCGGTTTGACAGGCAGGAGTCCAATTAAGTACGGCCCCCGGGTTTTTTACCTTGCACGTCTCCCCGACGCCTTTGGTCTTGAGCAAATCGGTTAGGGGTAGGGCGATTTCCACGAACCCCCTCGTGAAGGACCTATAGAAATTCGCGAACCCGAGGAAGCTTTGAAGCTGGCGCCTGGTGCATGGGCGTTCCCAGCTCAAAACTGCCTGAACCTTCGCGGGGTCCATCTCTACGCCTTTGTCAGAGATTCTGTACCCTAGGTAGTCCAAGCGCGACTTGTGGAATTTGCACTTGGACAGCTTAGCATAGAGTTTGGCTTTCCGGAGCTTAGTGAGGACTTGCCTCACTAACCTCTGGTGTTCCCTCTGTGTCCTTGTGTAGATGAGGACATCATCCAGGTAAACCAGTATGCCCTTGAATAGGTGTTCATGCAGTACCTCGTTGATGAAGACGCCCAGGGCCCCCGCAAGACCGAATGGCAGTACCTTGTATTGGAAGGAGCCCAAGGGGCAGTTGAATGCCGTTTTCCACTCGTCCCCCTCCCTGATGCGGATTCTGTAATACGCCTCATGGAGGTCGAGTTTGGAAAACACCCTTCCCTTTGACAGGTGTGCTAGCATGTCCTTTACGAGGGGTAGGGGGTATTTGTTGGATAGGGAAGCAGAATTTAATCTGCGGTAATCGGTGCATAGTCTCAGGGTGCCGTCCTTCTTTTCCCGAAATAGGATGGGTGCTCCAACCAGCAAGTTCGCTGGTTCCATGAAGCCCCTGGAGAGGTTTTTGTCCAAGAATTCCCGCAGCGCCGCTAATTCTCTCTGGGTCATGGGGTAGATCTTGGGCTTGGGTAATGGGACGTCTGGGAGCAGTTCAATTGTGCAGTCCATCTTGCGGTGGGGGGGGTAATTGGCCCACCTCCTCTTCTCCGAAGACATCTGCAAAGTCTGCATATTGCTCCGGCAGTCCTTCTGGGGGTGGGGGTCGTGGGTATGGTCGACAACTTCTGCCCTCCCCATCGTTGGAGCAGATGGTTTGTCTGGTGTCGGTGGCTGGTAGACCCTGTCTTTGAACTTGATGGAGCGTGTCTATGTGTGGGTTGTGGCGTGCTAGCCAGGGGATCCCCAGCACTACTATGGGTTTCCCTATCTGGGTTACCACAAAGTTTATGGATTCCTTGTGGGTGCCCATTGTCAGGGTGACCTTTCCGGTCCTCTGGGTGGCCAGTCCCCCCCCCCCCGCTGTAGAGCCATCTAGTTGTTGGAACGCCAGCGGTTTAGGGAGGGGGGAACAGGGAAGTTTTAGTGCGGCGACAATGTCCAGGTGGATCAGATTTCTGGAGCACCCAGAATCCACCAGAGCTTCGACCGCAATGGCTCTGGGGCCATAAGAGAGTTTAATTGTCCCTGCCAGGATGGAGCAATCGTCACTCACCCTGGGGTTGTTGCGCCCCTTCTTCACCACCTGCCCAGCGGTGCTGCTTAGAGCAGGTGGGAAGCATTTCCCGCTGGCTGTTCTTGGGCGTCAATCATGTCCCCTGCGAGGAAGGCGTCCGCGTCCTCGTCCGGGATTGCTAACGCTCCTGTCAGGCATCTGGGGGGGTTGGATGGCTTGTGCGGCGTCTTCGGTGTGGGTCTGGGCGGGCGATCTATTGTCCTGTTTTTGGAACAGTCCGCCACTTGGTGGCCTGTCTTCCCACACCTGGTACACTGCCCGCAGGCAAGCCTCCATTGTTGGTCCGCGTGCCAGGTCAGGTCCGACTGTGGGACTGGTCCTCTAGTGCTGGGAGGGATTTTGTCATCTGCGGTTGCAAGCAGAAATGTGCGCTGAGCGTGCTCCGCTTTTCCGGCTAGGCAAATCCACCCGTGAAGGGAGGCTGGGTCGTCCCTGTAGAGTGCCCATTGTAGCACCTCCCGATTGAGGCCACGCTTGAACATGTCGATCAGGGTGGCCTCAGACCATTCCGTGATTTTGCCTGCTAGGACGTTGAACTCCAGGGAGTAGTCGGCCACCGTTTTTCTTCCCTGGCGAAGCGCTTGAAGTGTGCACTTGGCCCTTTCCTTCGCCAGGGGGTCCTCAAAGTAATGCTTCAGCTCGGCTAGGAAGTCATGGAAATTGGCCAAGGCTGGGGCTCCGGACTCGGACATCTGCACGTACCAGTCCGCAGCCCTGTCTTGGAGCTTGGTGGCCACTGCCGAGATTTTAGTGGCTTCTGTGCTGAAGCAATGGCTGTATTGGGCCATGTAGTCCCTCACATTTGTTAGAAGGACAGTTTCGTACGGTTCCTGTCAAATTGTACGGGGAAGTCTTTGGCGAACCTCCCAATTTGCGGGACCCCTACCTGTGGGTGGTGAGGGATGGCTCCCACTGGCCTGGGGCCATGAAGCCCTGCGACAGAGTCTCGTGCTTGGCCCCTTCTGCTCGAGGTTGTTGGCGGGGTGGGTATGGTGCCTCGATCCCCTCTTGCCCCCTGTGCCGCCTCAGTCTTGGAGCGCTCACCTATGATCGTTGCCAGGGACTGGAGCATATGTTCCAGGTCTCGTACCTTGGCTTCCAGGGCCGTGTCCTTGTCTGGCGTGCCCCAGTCTGCCGATGTCGGGGACAGGAGCAGGTGTTCAAGGTATCGTAGCCTGGCTTCCAGGGCTGTGACCCTGTCTGGCGTGCCCTGGTCGTCCGACGTCGGTGCTGCCAGATGCTGTCCGGTCTGTAGTCTTGCGCCTTCCTGCTCAGGCATTTGGGGGTAGCAGAGCCTCCAGGTGGAGTACGGTGTTCCCATCCAGGGTCCTGCTCCGCCGGCCCAAGTGAGGAGTTGCTGGTCCCCGACTTCATCTTCCGTCAGGGTTCTCCCATCTGGGTTGGAGCTCCAGATCTGGAACTGGGGTGCGGTGTGGGCAGGGAGGGTGTCCGTGTCCCCTTTCAGGTGCGCCGCCTCCAGCAGCTGTCGGGTCACCTCTGCCTCTTGCGGGCCATCCTTCACGCCTCTGGTGCGAAGTGCTGGCTCCATCGCTGTCCCCGGTTCCGTTTTTTCGCCAGTTGGTCTCTCCCGCGGAAAAATTTTCGTCTGGTGGAGCTTGGCGACTTTGGTTTGGTGACTCTCAGCTTTATGTCAGGCTCTGCCTGAGACTCAATAAAAACACAGATGCTAGAGTAGACTTTAGGTTCTGGTTTTATTTGGGAATAGAATGCACGCCCGTTGGTTCCGTTGCCGGTAGGTGAGGGGTCGTGGAGCCCCTCCTCTGCTCCGGGCGTTTCCTTAATTGCTTCCCTGGCCAGTGATGGTTCATTGCCGGGCAATCAGGTTCGTAATCTCTTTGACAGCTCGGGCGCGCCTTGTGGTCTGGTCTTACCTTTGCAAAGAATTACCTTCTTTGCAACATTGTATCTCTCTCTTCCGCGCCTCCGGCTAGAGTTGATACTTCATTGCCAGCACCTGTTGCTCTCTTTTGTTAGCTAGTTGCCTTTTCCCTTAATCCGCCCGGTACCCATTTCCCTGCATTGTCATGCGAGCCATTGCGATGTCACAAGCATCGCAACGGTGATCATGACAATACGTCTCTAAGAGGTGTCCGCCAGATCTTCTTGAATATAGCCCTAGAAAGAAAACTAGATCTGTAGAGATCTTGGAAAGATTTATATAATAACCCATCATTTTTATTACATTAGCTGAAGCACCTAGAACTACTGCCCTCATTATTATGAGCACACATGAATTGAACTGCAAGCATACCATATTCCAGATGGTCGTGGGTATGAGTGAGATAGACAAATGCACATTATAATGGTAGAGAGACACCTGCAAGTTATTCCTGCCAAGCATTAAAGCCAAGTGATCGTGATAAATAACATACATACATACATATAACCTTTTACAACAAACATATAAAATGCAACTTTCAATGAAATGTTAAAAATGAAATCAATGTATGGACATAGTAAAAGCAGTAACATCAAAATGTAAAACTGGGGGAGAAATAAGATTGATAAACAGCTTAGAGAATTTTTAAAAAATCTGCTAGAGCCATAACAGAAGAGATAATCAGAGTTCTTGGGGAAGATATAAAAAAGTGGTAATAATGTCAGTAATAAAATATACTGTATGTTCAGAATCTTGATCCTAGATTATTATTTTATTGTTACATAAAAGCTTCGAAATCTGGGCTGCAAAAATCCAGATGACCACTAGAAGGCAGTAAACTCTCAGATTTCTCACCTAAATAATAAGAAAAAGGAAGAAAAAAGGACTCCAGAAAGATTCTGACTTTTCCCTGTCCAGTGTCTCCCTCTTTTTCCTCCTCCTTTATACCATTTATACCAAGAATTAAATCTTACAAAATTTAGAACATGTAGGACAGAATCCAACACCAGTCTTCTGTTAATTGAATAGCTGCCAAAGAGGGAAACAGGAGGACATGACTGTCCTTTTCCAAAATACCCTGGAGTGTTTGAGGAATATTCTGGAGCATCTCATTGACAGAATGCCTTGCACTGACACACCAAGTGCACCTGGTTGGCTGTGCTTCCTAATATCAATTGGTGAAGAAACAGATATTTCCATTTTTATTGGTCTAGCACAGTATTCTGTTATTATGGTTGGCAGTAGCTTTCCAGAGTTTCAAAATGGGGTTTTATCTAGCCCTGCCGTGAAAAGTCAGGGATCAAATCTATGGTGACACCATTGTTCCTATGAAGAGGCCTACATTTAAGGCCTCCATGGAACAATAGATGGAACTATGCATCCGTGCACTTAGACATAGATCAGTTGTGTATTATTTGCTTTATGAAGACTCATATTGACAGTTTGTCTGCTGTACAAAGAAGAAGCAAAACTCAACAAATTTTCATGCTATCTCCATAAGGAATACTCTAAAGAAAGCAGCCCTAAAGGGAGAGTGCAGACAGGTGAAATCCAGTAGTGTTGCCATGTACTTCAGGCAGTAACAATGAACTTTCTTGGTGAAAGATTAATTGGTGGTGTGTAGCCAGGATTTAAAAGAATGTCTCATCACATTAGCTTTGCCATACAAAAAATAAATGCATCTGTCCCTTGCTACCAGCAGAAACATCATCTAGTTTTCTCACATTCACCCTGCTTTTTTTAAAGATCTTTTAGTTCTCATGGCTTTCTAATATTTCCTGCCTGTAAATGTTAAGCATACACTTCCTGTATATGAGTTACTATTACCTTGTCTCATCTCAGCTTCAAAGAACATAGAGAGTCAGAAAATCCAATGTGTTTGGATTCCACATGTGGCCACCTGTATATCTGTATAGTCAACAACATTTGCATCTATCTTGCCTTTAGATAAATCAAATTTCAACTTTATCAGTAGTTATAGCTTGAACAGCCAACTGTTTCTAAAGGTAGAGAATCAATACTTAGCTGTAGAAGGACAAATAGAAGGTTTTTAATAAGAATTTTATTAAGTTTCAAGCACAGATAAAAGCTACAGAAAAACAAAAACCTACAAAGAAAAAAAAAGAAAAAACTAAAAAAGTGTAGAAACACAAGAGAAAATTTTTAAAATTACAAAAAGAAGTAATGTCCAACTTTTAACAGCAAGACCATACAATTTTCCATAATTAATCCCTTTCTTTATATTAAACCAAAATCTCATTATTTCTAAACCAAAACTGACTCCCCCAAAAGATAGCATTTACTGATTTATTTCCTTCCTACTACTATTCTATATCCTGCCTACTATAATAAAGATCAAACTAAAAAAAAAATATGAATTGTCTGTCATTGTACTTGATAATACAACAGTTTTAATAATCTTAATCATATTAAACCCAAAACCAGACATTTGTTATTTTTTATTATTATACCTTAATAATCTTAATTCTAATCATTAAACATAAACAAAATCAGCCAAACCCTAAAAGCAATCCAGATAAATATTCTTAAACCCTTATCTCACTTCAAAATAAATGAGAGCATTTACATATCTCCACAATGCACACAGAGCTTTTTTCTTTAAAAAATCGAACAGCCCAACTGCCCCCCTCAAAAACTCCTCTTCAGGAGACCTTCCATAAATAGTAACCCCTTCTTTTCCATGGTGTTCCATCAAAAAATCAATTTCACTTATGGCTTGCAACTCAATCTCTCCCTTTAATTTCTTCAACTTGTCTCTCCAATCTTCAACCAGCATTTCAACAGAAGTCCCAATCTCACTCTTAGAAGAAACATTTCTGTTGCTGTTAAATTCCTCAATTACCTCCACATCCCCAACCAGATGACACATTTTAGACCTCAAGTTTTCCTCAATGTCCTGAACACCTTGCATAAAAACTTGACAGAAATCAGAAAGAATCTATTTAAAATCTCAGTGAAAGTCAGAGAAAGTTTGCTTAAAGTCAACCATGTCTCAAGCAGTAGATTATGGCACCATCTAGGAGCTTAACCAGTGAAAATCAAAGATATGGAAGAACTTAGAATGTGTTTACAAAAGTGAAAGTGAGATAAGAGAAAGTTCCCCAGGGAAAGAAGAAGCAGAAAACTGAAAGTTCAAAACAGCCAATTCAATGTGTAGGAAACGTGTAGGGTGATTTAGAAATGGGGTGGCCGGTCTTAGTGTCCTTTTAAGGCTACAGTGCAGCTTGGAAATGGTGATGTCCCAGCCTCCTGGCTGCTCTTACCAGTCGAGCGCAAACACTGTTTGTGATCTTGTGGCTTCAGGCAGCCATCCAGAGGACAGATGGGGTGATTCCAGGTGTTTTCCTTATCCAGAAAAGCACTTCTGGGCTTCTGGAAAACCTGCCTGAGCCCAAAAAACCTGTTGCATTTTCAGTTCTGCCCTCTGAGCCCGCAGTCCCAGCTGTTCAGTCTGCCATGTCCCCACCGGAAATCGAAGGACAAATAGAAGATTGAGCCAGATTGATTGACTGAGATAAATAGATGGGATGAGTGAGATAAAAATGTAAGGCTATGTCTTCCTGGTTGCATTCTAAAATGGGTGAGAACAAAGCCAGTTGAAGACCTTTTCCCTTAATAAGAAAAGCTGAATGTATAAAAACAACTAATAATAATTACTAACAGTGAGCCATGAGCCAATCTACATAAGCAGCTCATTCTTTCATTGTGACATTTGGTTTACTCAAGAGATATACAAAGTACTTCCCAGCCCATTTTCCCCGATGCCAATTTCCATCCATATTCCCTTTTCTTGTTAGATGACTGTTATGACAGTTCTTTTGAGTGACTACAGCTTCCACACATGACTGTGTATAATGGACTTCAGTCTCATACTACATTTCTGGCTGCCAGATATGGTTTCAGTATAGCTTTGGGGGTGGGTAGAGACAAAGTCTACCTAGGAGTGAAGCTGTGGCAGCCATATTTGCTTTTAAGTGCTACAGAAGTACACAGATGAGAAAAGAAGAAAATAGAAGCCAAAGAAAGGGAGAGAGAGAAAAATCTTGATTGTTCTTTCACTCAGTATTATTATTATTTTTTAATCTCGCCTTTATTATTTTTATAAATAACTCAAGGCAGGAACATACCTAATACTCCTTCCTCCTCCTCTTTTCCCCACAACAACAACCCTGTGAAGTAAGTTGGGTTGAGAGAGAGTGACTGGCCCAAAATCACCCAGCTGGCTTTCATGCCTAGATGGTAATAAGATAATTTCTAAAAAGTAAAGTTGGTACTTTGCTATGAAATCTCATGGAGAGAAGGGGTTTGCAGGCAGGAAATTAGTGGGATTTTTTTAAAAAACTCAATTGCATGTCTGAAAATATGGAAATGTGAACATCTGTTCAATTAATTTGAGTTCTTGATCTTTCTGGCTGCATAGATCTGCACATTTTCAAACAATTAATGGCTTTTTAAAACAAATGGCAATTGCAGTACTTTAGGTTTTTAAATAATAATTTTCTGACATTTTTTCCAAAAATTATCCACTGATGCCCCTGTTTAGTAGTTCTTCTGTGTAACCATAGAGAGAATAGTCTACTATAAGATCCCATTCCTTGAGCAAATGTATTGTGTATCATTCCTAGGAATGGGGACCTATTGGTTTTCCAGTTTTAGTTGAGCTACTACTCTCATCATCCTTGATGCTATCTGGGATTGACTGGGATTGTACTCCAACAGCATATTGGATTACAGTCTCAAGTTCTATATCCCATTTCTATCCAGATGCTAAAATGAAAAATGAGATATGGCTGAAAATTCACAGCATGCTTGTTCAGTGTGATACAAGAATTTTAGAATCATTATATAATTTTTCCAACATTAATTGATGTTGCATATGAAATGGAAAATCTAAATAGTACATTGGCACTGAAGAGAGAACATAAAATGCTTACTTCTCAGTGTTTCTGCTAAACTCTGTACTGAGCATTTGATGAGAAGCCAGAATAACTGTCTCATTCAATCAGGACAAGGGAATCTGACCAGTTCGATAACAGTAAGTGCCCCTAGAGATTAACAAGGATGAAGTTAGCACTTCAAGATAATTCATTTCTTTCTGTCCATCTAGGAGTTTATTACTTTTATGTAAATTTGGAGGAAGCTTGAAGATGAAGGATTTAGCCACTACTAACTGCCTTAGAATTTTAGCATTTGCTCTGCTATGTGTGTTTTCAAGAGTTGCTGTTTGTGAAAGACACTGGACCTTTTAATACTTTCTTTTATGATTGGGCAAACATTTGAAGTCTGGGGTCCTTATTATTCTTTTCATGAAAATTGTTGTGAAAAAAAAGCTAAATAAGAATCCAGGGATTATGTTTCCCAAATATATTAAGGCATTAGAAAATACATCAGTGTTAGTATAAAAGAGTTGTAGCAAGACTATGAATATACAGTGTCCGTGCATATTTAATGGTGGTTTAAGCATTCAAGCTTGAAGCCCTAAAGGCATCTTCAAAGAAAGGCTGTGACTGGTTTGGGACCAGCTCCAGACCACTGCAATTTCACAACATCACAATTAGGTAGTTTTGGGAATGGAGTTGGGTTTGTTGTAGCTCCACTGCAATCTGCACAAAAGCAGAAGAAAGCTGGTGTTTTCTTTGCAAGGCTGTTATTCTGCAGAGCATAAGGACAGTCCTTTTTCCTATTGGCGGAAAGATTCGATTCATCCCACTTCTGGGCTCTTGGGTTCTCTCCCTCTCTTGCCAATATGCCATCATTTCAACTTTGGAGGGATTTAAATGTAGCAGAGAAATAGATGACCAGTTTAGATGTTTACAAATGTTTTTCTCCTAATTTCCTTCAAGTGGACTGCTGTTAATTTATTTTATTCCTTGTTTGTGTGGAGTGCTGGTGAGGGGACTTTTGCAACTGACCTGCAGTGCCTCAGAGGATGGGATATTAATTGGATACCAGTCTATTTCTCTCCTGTTGGTCAGCTTGAGTTGGTTCTGTTTGGCTCAGTGTGATCTCTGCATATTCTCAGTGGTTTGAGAATAGTGGAGAGGAGGATTATCAGAGGCTGACTGTGACCTGCTTCAGAAGCAGTGGGACTTAAATGGTGCTGATGTGGAAAGGGCTACAGAGTTTTGACATTTTGGGGACGTTTTCTATATCAGCTTCTTTGCCAGGAGATTTTGGCTGTAGGTCATGTAAACTTTGCTTCCTAGTTTCTAAAGGGATTAATCTGTAGTACCTCTTTTATGATCCCTCTCCATCAACCCATGTATTCAAGAAAATGATGTGTTCAGCACTCTGAAGAATGTGGCCTTGCCCACTCTGGGGAAGTTCCAGGGGTTACAAATGGTCTGTCACATGTGATCCATAGATTACCCAGTCCTGGTTGTCATGTTCACCATTTCGATGTTCTGTTAACATCGTAACGTTTCACATGTCAACCCGTTATTCCGTGTCCTACATGCTTGAATGTTTGCTGGTATTTTCCATTATTGCTGTGCTCTTTATTTTGCTACTTTGGAATGTATGTTTGGGTTTGCAACTCTCTTCAAGGTTACTTTCCCAGGCAGATCTAACGGTTGCTAGCACCTGGGAGGGGGTGGTTGCTAACGAGCGCTCGGGGCGGGACTGGGTTGGAAGCAAGGCTTTTAAGTTTGTATTTGGCGCGCTTTTGCTCATTCTCAGCTTTCTCTGTATTTGCATAGTAAAGGTAAAGGTTTCCCTTGACATAAAGTCCAGTCGAATCTGACTCTAGGGGGCGGTGCTCATCTCCGTTTCTAAGCCTTGGAGCTGGCGTTGTCATAGACACTTCCGGGTCATGTGGCCAGCATGACGACTCGAAACGCCGTTACCTTCCCGCTGAAGCGGTACCTATTGATCTACTCACATTGGCATGTTTTCGAACTGCTAGGTGAGCAGGAGCTGGGACGAGCAACGGGAGCTCACCCTGCCGTGCGGTTTCTTCCTTTAATAAATCAGTTATCTTTAAGCTCGAGCTCGTGAGACTGAGTATTTGGGATTAGGCAACCATTACATTAAGCTGAGAATCATTGAAACCATCTTCCGCTAGCCCCATCCAAAGTTTGGATAACGGGGAGCGCTAGCGATGACAGAACCTCAACTGCGTGAAAGTGATGGGACCGAAGAGGAGCCGGACTCGATAAAGACCCTGGTAGCTCCGACCTCGCGAGCCCAAAGGGCAGCACGTCGAGAGAAGCGGGATGCCCAATTGGATGAACTATTGTTGGCGGTGCAGGGTGCCACAAGGGGTGAACTACAACCCGAGGTGGAAGTAAGAACGGGGAGGGGATCACCACAGCCATCCTGGGAACCTGAAATCCCCTTATCCCCGAGGGTGGTGGTGATAACTAGACCCCTAGAAGAGCCCGTCACCTCTGCCCGCATGAAGGCAATAGAGGACAAAATGGACATGATAGTGACCCTCCTGAAGGATATTCCCAGAGGGTCGGGGTCCCTACAGGAAGATTGGGAAGAAGAGCCCTCTCAGCTGGCTTACCCAAGAGAGAGGTCCCCGTCACTCAGGGGAAGAAGTAGGACTCGGGCTTCCCGACAATCGAGGGGAAGGGAGTCGAGAGCAACGAGGGAGAGGCCACCACTGGGGGCTCGACGCGCGTTGATGTTTGCGGAGCCATTGCAGCCGGCAGAGCCGATGAGGACCTTTCCACCATTTGGGGTAAAGTTTGATGGCGACCCTACCACGCTCTCTTTCTTCATTACCAATGCTAGACATTACATGGAGGATTGGGGGCGATGCTTTCGTTCGGAGCAGGGCAAAATTAATTTTATTGCCAACAAGTTGAAGGGGAGGGCAGTGGATTGGTATATGCAGTTATGCCAAGCAGAAGCCACGGAGTTAGAGGACTTTGATGAGTTCCTGTGGGCACTAAAGCAGCACTTTGAAGACCCCTTGGCCCAGGAGAGAGCAAAAACCGCCTTGAAAAAACTTTATCAAGGAACCCTCTCCGTCGCAGACTACGCTTTGGAATTTAAAGCCCTGGCGGGAAAGGTGGAGGATTGGTCCCAGTCGACTTTAGTGGAAATGTTTAAACAGGGACTGGAGATAGAGGTCCTCCGGTGGGCTTTGTGTCGGGACGACCCCAAAACGTTGTATGGGTGGATTCAGTTGGTGGGCAGCGCGGAAAATGCTCTACAAACGTTTGCCCACAGCAAAGAACTGAGGCAAACCAGAGTTAGTAGGGGGGCTCGTGCCCCTGGATTTCCAAGCCGCCCAAAAACGAAAAGTTGGGAAGAGGAAAGGGAACGACGATTTGCGAAAGGGCAGTGCCTAAGCTACGGGAAAGAAGGGCATCATGCCACTTCGTGCCCGAGGCACAGACCGGAGGAGCAGCCGGCGAAAACGCCGGGAAAATCGCCAGCATTACTGCGTAAGATGAGAGCTGCCTGCGCAGAAGTCGACCCTGCAGAACTCCTATTTGGAGAAGAGGAGGAGGAATTGCATTTCAACCAGCCGGCGGGAAAAGGCTACCACCTGCTCTGAAGGGCGCCGTTGGGCAGGTGGAAGAAACCAGGCGCGACCACGATTCGGTGAGTGGGAATTTTCCTACACTGACTGTCAAAGTGAAATTGGGATCTAGAACCAAAACTGTTGAAGTCTGGGCTATGCTAGATTCGGGCTGTTCACATTCACTAATGCACCCCGATGTTGTAGCTGCCCTAGAACTGCCCACGTTTCCTTTGCCACGACCAATGATCTTCACGCAATTGGATGGAACTATGGCTGGGGGGAAAGCGGTTACCCACTCTACAGGACTTGTAGCTTTGCAAATGGGTACCCATTGGGAGAAATTGCCTTTTGTCATAGCTCCAGTGGGGGGGTCCTTTGGTTATATTGGGAATGCCTTGGTTCGTACAACAAAATCCTTTTATCAACTGGTTGCATAGAACTGTAACATTTGCTGATGGGTTTTATAAAGCACCAGAAAAGGACTTGTTGGAGGACATTGAGGGTGGACGGGTGGCTACCACTACTGTACAGATGCTTCAACCCCTAGAAGGACTGCCTAAGCAATACCAAGATCTGGCAGATGTGTTTGGAGAGAAGGAAGCAGATCGCTTACCACCACACCGAAAAACAGACTGTGCCATTGAATTTCTGCCCAATGTGAAATTACCTCACCCAAAAATCTATCCCATGTCTCCGAAAGAGCTGGCCACGCTGAGGGAATTCATTGATAAAAATCTAGCTAGGGGTTTCATTGAGCCGGCAAATTCCCCAGTGGGGGCACCTGTCCTCTTTAGACCAAAAAAAGATGGGTCTTTGAGGCTATGTACTGATTTCTGCGGGCTCAATGCAGTATCAATATTAAATAAATATCCTTTGCCCCTCATCAAGGATATGTTATCACATCTGGCCAAGGGCAAAATCTTCTCGAAGTTAGATTTAAGGGAAGCTTACTTTCGCATTTGCATAAGGGCGGGGGGTGAGTGGAAAACAGCGTTCAACTGTCCTCTTGGGGCTTTCCAATACAAAGTGTTGCCTTTTGGTCTGTCTGGGGCACCTGGGGGTTTTATGCAACTTATCAATGAGGTCTTGCATGACCACCTATTTAAAGGGGTTTTAGTCTATTTGGATGATGTATTAATTTATACTGAAACCATGACAGAACATATTCACTTGGTGCGTCAAGTGCTTGCTAAACTGAGGAAAGCAGAGTTGTATGCGAAACTGTCCAAATGTGCCTTCCATCAATCACAGATTGATTATTTAGGGTATAGAATTTCAGCAGAGGGCATTGAAATGGACCCTGCCAAGGTGGAAGCCATTGTGGCATGGGAACCTCCCCGTACCAGGCGGCAATTACAAAGTTTCCTTGGATTCGCCAATTTTTACAGGGCATTTGCCCCAAATTTCGCTGAAACCGCCCTTCCCCTTACTGAACTACTAAAAACTAAAGCTCAAGGGGATATGCGGCGCTCCAAGAACCCAGGCGCGCTCCTTAAATGGACCCCAGCCTGCCAACAAGCGTTCGATGCGCTCAAACAAATTTTCACCACTGAACCTATTTTGCAGCATCCTGACCCAACTAAGCCTTTTGTAGTGCAGGTGGATGCCTCTGACTTCTCCATTGGAGCAATTTTGCTGCAAGCAGACCAATCTGGCATTCTAAAACCCTGTGCTTACCTCTCTCGCAAGTTCACAGAAACAGAGAGAAGGTGGCATGTTTGGGAAAAAGAGGCGTTTGCTGTCAAAACAGCCTTGGAAACATGGCGCCACTTACTGGAAGGGGCTTCCCACCCTTTCGAGGTGTGGACTGATCATAAGAACTTAGAGGCGTTAAGCACCAGTCGAAAACTCAGCCCCAAACAACTTCGATGGGCCGAATTTTTCACTCGCTTTGATTTCACACTCAAATTTATACCAGGCAGAAAAAACTTTTTAGCAGATGCCTTATCACGCAGACCCCAAGATGCTGGCCCTGGGCCCACGGTACAGGGTACTGTATGGACTGAAAAGCAATTGAGCTTCGCAGCTGTGACACGCAGTCAGACGCGAGCGCAACAGGCTCAACGCCAGACCGCTCCGCCTCCCTCCCGTCTGGCGCGTCTGCCAATTCCATCAGACTTGAAACAACAGTTGCTTTTCCACCTGAAACCTGACACTTGGTTGCAAGCAAATGTAAACACTGTAACTTTTACTGAGGACTTTGCCTGGCGAAACGATCATCTGTATGTCCCTGAGGCTTTACGAAAGACAATCCTCCAGTGCTGCCATGACGATAAGTTGGCTGGACATTTTGGGTACCTTAAAACCCTTCACCTCATCAGGCGTCAATTCTGGTGGCCAACTCTTCTAAGGGACCTTAAAACTTATGTGGCCGCTTGCCCCGTGTGCGCAACAACCAAGCGCAAACCTGGCAAGCCTCAAGGCTTTCTGCAACCGGTGGCAACCCCTGCCTACCCATGGCAGGACATATCCATGGATTTTATTGTCGACCTCCCACCCAGTCAACGAAAAACAGTCATTTGGGTAGTAAAGGACTTTTTCTCCAAACAAGCGCATTTTATCCCATGCGCTTCCATCCCCACCGCGCAACAGCTGGCACGCCTCTTCCTCGTACATGTGTACCGTCTCCACGGTATCCCCACCCGTTTGGTGAGTGACGGGCTCACAATTTACGTCACAGTTTTGGCGGGCATTTTTAAAACTGCTTGGCACTAAACAAGCCCTCTCCACTGTGTGGCATCCAGAGACAGATGGATCTACTGAAGCTGTTAATTCAACGCTGGAGCAATATTTACGAGCGTTCGTCAATTATCAACAAGACAATTGGGTTGACCTGCTTCCTTTTGCTGAAGTTGCCTACAACAACGCTGTACATCAAAGCACTGGACAAGTTCCTTTTAAAACTGTCTTTGGCCGGGAGTTCGTCCCAATACCCGAACTCCCGCACCCACAATCACTGCCAGTCTCTCTCACTGACTGGGCTGAAACCTTACAAGACTCATGGCACAACATTCAACGAGCCCTTTCTCATGCCCAAACCACCTACAAAAAACATGCAGATGCTAAACGTGCCCCCCCAACCTACGTTTACCATGGGGGACAAGGTCTACCTCTCCACAAAATTTATCTAATCCTCACAACCCTCGAAAAAACTTGGTCCTAAATTTGTTGGTCCTTTTCCTATTATTGCACAAATTAACCCTGTAACTTTCAAACTTGATCTTCCCCACAATCTTAAACATTTGCATCCTGTTTTTCATTGCAGCCTACTCAAACTGTACCTGGCATCGGACCGCTGGCATCCCCAACCGGTCCCACCACCTCCGATTATGATCGATAACCAACAACACTTTGAAGTCAGGGAAATCCTTGACTCACGCCGCCAGCGTTCCTCTTTGCAGTATCTCATCCGTTGGAAACATTTCCCTCATCCTGAGTGGGTTTCTGACCTGGTTGATCATTTTCACTCTGCTTATCCGGACAAGCCGGCTCCTTAGCAATTGTTTTAGGGGGGCGATATGTCATGTTCACCATTTCGATGTTCTGTTAACATTGTAACGTTTCACATGTCAACCCGTTATTCCGTGTCCTACATGCTTGAACGTTTGCTGGTATTTTCCATTATTGCTGTGCTCTTTATTTTGCTACTTTGGAATGTATGTTTGGGTTTGCAACTCTCTTCAAGGTTACTTTCCCAGGCAGATCTAACCTGGGAGGGGGTGGTTGCTAACGAGCGCTCGGGGCGGGACTGGGTTGGAAGCAAGGCTTTTAAGTTTGTATTTGGCGCACTTTTGCTCATTCTCAGCTTTCTCTGTATTTGCATACTATTCCTTTAATAAATCAGTTATCTTTAAGCTCGAGCTTGTGAGACTGAGTATTTGGGATTAGGCAACCATTACACTGGTCTAGATTTCAGATCAACCTTACTCTCAGGCCCAAAGTCCTCAATCCTGCAAATGACTTTCACTTTATCTTTTTGCCTTTTTTCTGCCATTGATATAGAACCTTGGTAACAAACCTCTCCTGTTCCTTATTTTCTGCAGATATATCCTCCTACACATATAACAAAGGCATGAAGACAAGAGGATCATGCCTGCTAGCCATGTGAGACTCCAGAGGCATTAATTAATAAAAACCAACTCCATATGTGCAAAGGGCTTCTCCCGATATGGCATCCTGATAGGCCTCAGGGTCCCAATTATAGACTAAAGCATGCATTGCTTCACAGACTTAGGGCTGGGTCATTAATTTAGTGTGTCCATCCAGACTTATCAATGGATGTTGTCAATTGGGTTGGCAGCATTAATTTTATTCCACATTTACAGCATCAGTAGGCATGTACACAGGTACATCCTTCATGTTTCCTACTCTCAATTATTCCCTCAGGTACTATGGAATTGTAGTATTACAGACCTGTGAGCACTTGTCCTTAACACTATTCTTTTAATACAGAAAGGGAGATCTTCCTACATCACAGGGTTGCTGTTGTGGGGAAAATAGGAGGAGGAAGGAGTATTTGGTATGTTTGCTGCCTTGAATTATTTATAAAAATAATAAAGGCAGGATAGAAAATAAATAAATAAATAAATTGCCCCATTCCAACTAAACTGTTCCAGACAGATAAGCTGGTTAAGCCCCAGAAGTAAACTGCATCTTGTCCATAGTCTTGAGCAGCAAGGAAGCAGGAAACACAGTCACCATGACAATATTTTTTCTGCTCCCTATCTGCTTTTCTCCACACTTACCTATGAACCATAACCATTGACAAATAATCTTTCCCCATTGTTCAGAGCAGAACAGGTAAAAAGTTGCCCCCTTAAACCAATATCTCATTTCTTGAAACTACACAGCGATGCAATGCATGTAAAAAAGGTAGAGGGCCTTTGATCACAGGGCCATGGTCACCATATTGACTTTTTTGACACATACACCCCACCCTGAGATTGTCCCTAGAGTGAAGGGTGGTCTGTAATCTTCTATGGTTTAGGAGATTACACACTCTGTTGAATGTCCCGTGCATGCAATACCAACCAGTGTCTTATTTGCCAAGTCTCTTCCCCACTTGCCCCTTGAAGTGAGCCCTGGCACAATAACATACAGTGGGCTAAAAAAGAAATCATTTCCTTTAAAATCCTATACAATCCTAACTGGGGGGCAGAGGGGAGAAATCTCCCTTTCTATTTTTCCTATAGAGTTGACTCTTTTCTTAAAAGTTTTTAATCCTTGTACACCCAAAGTCACTTTTGTGAGATCGATGGCCATATAAATTGTATAAATCAATCAATCAGTCAATCAGAAAAGACAGGAATTAGAATAAAAGCCTGAGAAATGTTGGTCTGGAAATTGAGTGACATTCTTTCCTTCTCTGAGAAAGTCTTGATTTGGGTCCTTTCCATACTAAGATATAGGTGACAGTTCTTAGGTTTCTATATGCAAAAAGCACAACAGGCTGAGGCTAAAGTATAGGAAGTATACATTATTATAGCTGCCATACTGTTTAATAGCATTTCTCCTGTAGTTTCTGCTCTTTTTTCATGCTCTATCATTCTTTCTCAACTCTGAGAAGCAAATAGCACCTTTGGTCAGTTGCAATCACTTCTGCTGGTGTTAGATCAGAAATGAAATTGTGAGACTTAAAACAATAATTTTTACACATTTTATTGCTTAAAAGTTCCACAGTTTAGTCTCCCATCTTGAGTAGAAATTAATCGATTCTCTGAAAAGTTCAGAACTGGAACTTTAAAGCCTGATGTTGTAAAGCCAGTTCAAAAGACTGTGGTCAAATCAAAGCATACATTTTGCATTGAGTTTAGTGCTGGTTCAATGATTCTAATTTAAATCTCACAACATCTTGTATCTAGCTCTAGTCACATTTACTGGTTACCATCTCTAGACACACCATCTGCAAGGCGCATAATGTATATTGCTTTCCAGCCATCAGTGCACTCATCTAAACCCTTCTCCCATTTTCATCCTCTCCATTCATAGATTTTGATTACCAATGTGCAGTTATATCTGACACCTACTCTACCTCTTACATATGCTATACTATAAAGGTACATGTCTTCTTATTTGAAATTAAGAAATTTCAAGAAAATTGAAAACTTATGCTTTGGAATAAAACTTGTTAGTTGGAGGAGGTGCTACTAGACTCCTGATTTTTTGCCACCACATGCCAACATGGTTCTCACCCTACTGTGTCTGGAATTTCCTATCAAATCAAATCTTTATTATGGCCAAAGACCAGCATAGAACTTTCCTATGCTTATGGTAATTTGATTACCACAGATTGTCAACAAGATACAATTCTCCTGACTAAGGAAATGCAAAATGTTCTACATACAAACGATTCTGTACATGGAACAGCTGTATTTGCATAACCTATTTTCCATATTTGGGATGTTTTGTTCAGGTCAGGAGAGCAAAATGGGGCTATTTTGTTTTAGGGCAGTGTTTTTCAAACTTGGCAACTTTAAGATGTGTGAACTTCAACATGCTGGCTGAGGAATTCTGGGAGTCGAAGTCCACACCTCTTAAAGTTGCCAAATTTGAAAAATACTGTTTTAGGGTATGGACTGAAACATGATTGTTCCTGAAAGAAATGTTTTGAAGGTTGTTCTTTTCTTACTGCTGTGATTGGAAATTGCCTTGTTTCTTGCAATTGCTATATTATATTTTGCACTGGTAACCTGTTTGGGCCAGTATACAAACAGGAACAATTATGTCTCTTCTGTTATTGGCTTAGGCCAAGCAGGTGGGGATCTGGGTAGAATTCTGGAATGGTGCAGCAGGCATTTAAGGGGCTCATGTCACAGAGGGAGTCATTCTAGATCAACTGATCAACCTGTCACCAGAGAAAGACTGACTGGAGAAGAAGCCCCAGTGAAACAAATTCCTGCAGGACCTTTGGGCTCAGAGCTGAACTGATGCTTCTTTCTGCTGAAGTGGTGACTAGTGACAAACATCTGGTTGTCTGCCTGCCTCTAAGGCAATATGACTGCCCTAATCCCATTCTATTTGAATTACATTTTCTTCAAGTTTTCACAGAGTTTTCATTCCTTTGCTTTTCAAATTAGCTTGTTTTAAGATTAGAATATTTCATGCACCCCACAAACACAAAAAAGCCCCCAAAACACCTTTCTGCCAAATAGGGCCTCCTTGCTTATTTGGGGCGATTAAATATTCCAATTAGTTCTTTGTGTGCATATTGACATTGATAGAACTACTGTTTGCTAGATTCACATACCTGTTGAACTTATGGGGGAAGATAAATGTAAAAAGAAATATTATTTTAAGATTAATATATTTACTTAGAGGTATTCCTCTGATAACACCCCTAAGTTATTTTAAGCCGATTGTGAAATATTAATACATTTTTAATGGAAAGGACAAATCCTCAGATTTTCTTTGTATAAATTGTGGGTATCATATGATACTGGAGTTTTTACATTTTTTGCATTTTTCTGACTTTGTCTCTATGATCCCTTTGATGTCATGGCAGAGCCTGGCTCCCTTTTTAGCAGTAGGTCTATTGTATTTCCTGCACTAAAGACTGCAAGGTACATTTGGAAGATGCTGGGATAGGAGAACAATGTCAACTCTTATTTGCAGGATAATTTTATACCCTTGGACAATCTTTGTTTAAAAATTGCAGGGTTTTGTGTTTTGTTTTTTAAGATGTGGGCAAGTTGGCATACTAATACTTTAGTTTGGCATATTGCAAATCAAGTTTTTAACCCAGATGAGTGATTCCAAAAGGAATCTGAATTGTGTAAGATTGCAAATGGCAGTGCAGTAAAACCTTGATTTAAAGGACTAATGGAGAAAGTATTGTCCTGAAAAGCTAATGGTCCATTTAACTGAGGGTTTACTTAACCCCTAGGAACAACAAGCAAAGCAAGACTGGTGCATGCCATCTCCTCTTTCTCCTCCCTTTAGCAGCTCCCAGCACAACGTGTCTCTGGCTGGCAGAGTGTATGTATAACATTTGAAGAACCTTGAAGAGGAACCACTGGGAGAAATGCATGGGCAAAGAATGGGGTGTGTGCCTAGAAAATAGATACCAAACATGACTTTAAATCACTTTCTTGGCCATCCTGACCTAATGAATATCTTAATAAAACTCCTGGGCCAATCTTCTCTGCATCTAAAGGCCAGCTTTGGTGACAAAATCCATTTTCTCCCCGACAGCATCATACAGCAGCCTCTGCTCAGAGTACACTCAGGAAATAATTTCAGTTTCCATACAGAAGGTTTACTTATTTCTTAAATTAAGCATTCTGGCTTCTGATTCTGGTACATTTCTGGAGGATATGGTAATTAGTGGGAACGCTTTTTGTTGTTCTTGTATTAAAGACCGTCCACAATGCAGAATCGTTTTCATGTCATTGCAACTCATGTTGCATGAGTTTTTTAAAGTGGTCATCAAAGATCTCAGCCGGCCACGATTCTTCGTACATATACAGTCAGTGACAGCCTTCTGCTGTTGTGTGATGTTTCCCTGATTTTATTACTTAATTCATTTTCTTTAATGTCTTCACTGCTCTTAAACTGGGCTAATTCAGCCACCCAATACCTTTAGATAATACCCTGAAGCTGATGGGTAGTGCCTCACTGACAGTTATGAACTTTCCCGTAGATTAGATTTCTACATATCTGGGCTGCAAAAATCCAGTTGACCACCAGATGGCAGCAAAGAGTTATTCTGTATCTCTTTGCGGCCATCTATTGGTCCCCTGGATTTTTGCAGTAAGATGTGGTAGGCTTTCATTTATCATTAGGCTTTTGCCAATGCCCACAACTTCAAAAGGGGCCTACTGTTAACAAATGCAAACAACCTTGCTGTTCCTCTTCTGCCTCCTCCTGTCTGTAGCTACTTGTTCACTTTTCCTCTCATTAAGCAAGTAAAGAATAATCACAATCTCTACTCACCTATTTTTCTGCCTCTGATGATGTGGCAACAAAAAAAGGGGAAGGGGAATGACTGAGGCATTATACCCAGATCTAAAGCTGCACCCTCAACCTACAGATACCAGTCAGATGGCACTCAAAAACAATTCCTCTAAAATAAAAGAATCACAGTGTGTACTGGTTGCCTGTTTTTGCTGGCTTTTCATACAGTTCCAGCCTGTATGTCTATTATTTCTCTTCACTGGATGATCCTGGTTCTAGTATTATAAGAGGAGAAAAACTCTTTTATCTATCTCTCACGTATCACATCTATGCACAGAACAACATGAAAGAGAATTCTGGGTAGGCAGTTGGCCTTCTTCAGAATACCTGAAGAAGATTCTTGTGCCAAATGATCTGTGTGCCTACTGAGATTTACATCAGAAGCTTTCCTGCTTGCCCCAACATCTCTAGAAATATGCTTAGTTGGGTCAAGCAGAGACTTGTCTGAACCCTGTCTTGGGGGAAGTTTTTTCACACATTTAGCCAATACATGGAGGTAGGTTTGTGAAGAGGACTAGTATGAGAAAAGAGTTTGTGGAGACTTTTTGTGTTATGATGGCTATTTGGCCCATGTGAATCAGCCCTGATTCAATTCAGACTGGAAATTCAAGAACTGAAGAGGACATGATTCAGTTCAAATTTGTAACTGTGGCAACCCAGTTCTATTCAAGCCACTTTGAGATTCAAGATTCAGTTCGAAAAAAAATATTTGTCCATAGGCTATAATGGAGAAACTTCAAAATGGCATTTGGGATAGAATGGGTAGAAAATAACATTCTTTTGAGAACAGTAATGCTGCTGAATTTCAGTTGGATCTTTTCAAAAGTTTTACTGCGATGCATTTTTAAATATCCCCCCCCCGTACCCCAATTAGGGCAGAGATTGAACAGATGAAGGAAGGACAGTACAGCAGCCTCCAAATTGTCTAGCAATAAGAAGTTGGCTGAATCAATGCAGAAAGTGTCTTACCCTCATTTAAAAATACAAACTTCCAAAAATTATTTTAAAACCAGCTCTCACCTTTCGATTTGCTTTTTTTAGGGTACTATGAGTTTTTCCTTTCCTGTTTCTGATCACTAGTTTTCAGGGGCCAGAAGGGCTGACAGAGCTGATTAACAAGCTTGGCCCATCCTGGGAAGGGTTCCCTTCTCACTAGCCTCCATGGGGTGCCAAACCAGGCAGGGCCAGTTGGCAAAGCTTGATCTCTTCTGAGCAGGACTCAGAAGAATGAAAATGCACTCACTTTTGGCAGGGAGTGGAGCTCTGCTGCCTCTAATCACTGGGTTTTCTGGCAAGGTTTGGAAAGAACCATCTCATTACTGGCAAGAATCAGTTGTGCCAGGGTTGTGGCTTGCTGGCAATACTCTGTGTTAACTGGTTAGGAGAAGTAGCAGCAACAGGTATAATGCCACAGAGGAACAGTTGGAACAGAGAAAGTGGCATCTGTAACCTTGCCACCCCTGTCCCTTTTTAGAGCAGTAAAAGTTTGGGACAGTATCTGCCTGTGTTAGCATGGCACTGACCTATGAAGTTGCAACATCATGTGTTGTTTGTTAGAATCCCAGAAACAGCAGAAAAGCCATTAAATGTCAAATGTGTTTCTGAAGGCTTCATAGTGCCCGATTTAGTTTATTGCTGCAAAGCAGGTTCCCATTTTGATTTGCAAATTTGCTTTGATGGGGTGATTTAATTGAGATGGATTGATTGCATCAAATCACCCATTTGAAGCTTCCCACAGCCCTTATGGTTATATATATATATATTATCCCTAATATCTCAGATACTTAATGCCAGTTGCCAAACATTATTACATTGATGTCTTGCTACTTGGTTTCCCAAAGGAAGTCTCTGATTATACCAATGCACAGCTATTATAAGTGCCATTAAATGCAAAACACCATTTTGCAGCATGCCAGCTATCAAATTTGGAAAAGACTGTCTGATCCTAACAATTAAACACAAATTTAATTAGGTATCAATTAGCAAATATTCTGGAAACATTTCCTGTCCAAGAATTATTTGGAGAATATTCAACATAAACATTCAAGCAGACATTGTTCAAGAAATCAAAGCAAAGGCCCAAAGATAGTTCACAAAATCTTATTTCATCAGAATTTTGAAACTCACTTAGTTGCAGTTTAACTGTAAAATTATTGCATATGCACTGTGGTTGTTTTTAGCATACATTTTGAAATGCAATGTATTGGTTACTTTCATTGTGAACAGCTGCGGTACTCTCATACTTTGGAATTTCCAGAAATTGGCAAGTATTTGTAATTCTTGGTGGTTACCCTTTTGTAGCTATAATTGGTTAGAGGATAAAATGTGGACATTTAACAATTGGGAACTACAATGTGAACATATCTGAATTCAAAGCAGCTGTTGGAAGACCCAAGTTAGCTTCAGCAGCTATCTTGGAGAAACAGATTATTGGTTGAATATCCTCTTTAATTAGGCAATTAAATTCAATGGAGGCCTGAAATTCAGAATGGCAGAAGTGATACTGATAAGAATCCATGCAAAATATTTACTATTAATTATAATTAACACAATAATTTTAAACAACATTCATAATCTAGATTAGCATTAGTACATTTTTCCTCAAGAATAAGCCATAGAACATAGAAACTGCCTTAAAGTGGCATTAGTCATTTCATCCAATACTGTCAGACACTGTCTGGCAGCATTGCTCCAGTAAGAAACTCTTCCAGACCTCTATGGAGATGGTTGAAGATTGAATTTGTGAACTTTGGCATACAAAATTGTGTTTTAATACTGAGCCATTGCTCTCAAAAATCTTGAGACGGGTGAGCAAATTAGATATAAAGCAAGAAGGGGAGAAATGAAAGGTGCTTTTGTGTAGAAAAATAATCCTACCAAAAGCTTCTGGAAATGTTATCAGTAGCAAAAGAAAAAAGAAAAGAAAACCAAATAGCATAGTGGAATTAAACAGCAGGTACTATGCTATTTGCTAAGGCAAATTGTGGTTAACATCTTTTTTACAGAAAATGAATGCCACCACCCCTGGTTCCTCTCTATTCTTCATTAGTGCTACTTTGATTGAACTGAACTCATTAAGAATATGTCAGCAAAAGTAAGGTGATTTGTTTCTCTGAAATTCTCTTTCTCTCTGTAGCTGAGTTTGTATGTATGTATGTAACTATTTTAAAATATTTTGTAGGCTGCCCAAATCCCTTGAGCCTCAGGATGGTGAACAGCAAAAGAAATTTATGTTAGTAATGTGCTGGAAAGAAATTGCTTTTGATTTTTGTTTTTAAATAAGAAGAAATTTTATGTGAAATTCTCATCAGTAAGTTATATTATTTCTGCAGTGATCATGACTATAAAAGGCCCCAAGGATATGTGTGAGTGTCCTGCCTTTCACTGATAATCTGCAGCCTGGTTCTCATGCTTTAAGTCAATCCCAAGTAAGCCTCCAGGAAGGAATTCCTTCCATGGTGATTTTTTCAGACTAGAAGGCTATACAGTGATGGAGTAATATCTTACTTGAAACACCAACAAATGTAATTCAAAGAATTCTAACATAGTCTATGAATGAAGGAAAAAAATAGAAACCTCTTCCCAGGGAAATAAACATTTCACTTAGGTTGGGCAGCCTTTCTCAACTTTTTGACCCTGGAGGAACCCTTGAAATATTCTTCAGGCCTTGGGGACCCCTGCACATTCAGGCTCAAATATAGGCCAGAAGTTACAAAATTATTATATTCATTTCATGTGTAGGCCTGTATATATGCATTAACAGTGTTCTTAAATTAAAACTAAAGAATGAAACTTACCTCTTTAATGTGAAGTTGCCCAAATTTGAAATAATTTTTTAAATAAATCATGATCTACCATGGAACCTCTAGTGATCTCTTGTGGAACCTTAGGGCTCCATGGAAACTGGGTTGAGAAACCCTGAGTTAGGGGAACACATCCCCACCACAAGGAGATAATAGCACTTCCTTTAACCTTGGGGCCAATCCTGAAAAATTTATTGGGCCAGAATAAGCTGGTGATAGTGCTTATCTCTTCACATATCTTGGCTACATCCTTGAGATCTATAAACTGAAAAGATTACAAAATCCCACCACTGAAAATCAGTATTTATCATTATTGCCTATTCTAACACTGCAGTCCAGTCAAGGGAATACTAATCTTATGTTATCATTCTGCATAATAAATAGTCCTGAAATGTTTATTCCCCTGGGAAGAGGCTTCTGCATGGGATCTTGAGCTGTTCTGTTCAGATAGGATTTGTCAGAGAGGAAGACAGGGTGCCTTTTATTATTATTTTTATTAATTACCATATAGTTTTACAAATTGAAAAAGTACCTTATCATAGCTGAATTCTCCATACTTATATTCTGCTGCCAATGTTGAGTTTGAAATAACTGCAGATGTTGTAGAGCATGTTGCATTGTGGTTGTGTTTATATACAGTAAGCATGTCAAAATATCAATTCTGATGAGAGTCAGTGTAGATAAATTATATCTAAATGGCTTAAGACTAAGCAGCTGATAACTCATTTTAGATGAATCATAAAGGCTTATGAATATTTCCTGTTTTATTTCCTTAGTTTATTTTACTCAAAATGGCAACTACTCATGCCAGGTTTAAAATTCAAGACTACCATGGTGTCTTCCTTTGATAAATCATCAAGCTTTTCAGGACTCAGAAGTCTACATTATTGTCATGTTAATCAGCGAAAGCAAAAAAAAAGCAAGAAAACATATTTTGAAAGATAAATAATAGAAAACTAAATTAATGCATAATTATAAGGTGCTAATTCTCCCTCCAGAGAAAGATAGGCCCTGATATGAACTGTATATTCTAGAGGTGACGGACTTGTCCCTGGGGGAGCTGGGGGTGTTGACGACCGACAGGAAGCTCTGGTGTGGGCTGGTCCATGAAGTCACGAAGAGTCGGAAGCGACTAAACGAATAAACAACAAATGAACTGTGGGATTGGTATGTGGGAGGGCGCTTTCTCTCCTTTCCCTTCTTCCATGTTTTCCAGCCTGCAGATCATTAAAGCAATGATAATTTCATAGAGATTTGATCTTCCATTGATTTCTTTGTGATAATTCAATTCAAAGACTTGCTTTCTCCAGGGCACAAAAGGATAGGCAATGAAGTGCATAAATCCATAGTACTGCCCACAAGTGCACTTGAAATATTCTCTCCAGAAAGTATCTTCTGCTGACCTTATGATTGGAGTGCCAGGTGTTCTAGTACTTAATTAGAAATTGATCAATATGGGCCTATCACCAGAATATCTTGGTGGCAAAGCATATGCAGAACTTCAGCTACTTAATATCCGGTATTTTCATCACTGGAGAGAGAGAGGGCGGAGGAGATGCAATTGCAATAGCACATCCTGAATTCCATCAGTATGAAAAAGGCATGGAAATGCCTATCATCCAAACCATCATCTTTTATTTTCTGCTCTAAGTTCAAATGAATCAGAGAAATAACTAAAACCGTGTGTGTGTGTGTGTGTGTACACAGTATAACAGCAGATAGGATCTGTGCCAGCTTAATAATGGGACAAGATTTATGTTGTATTTTTCACATTGTAAATTAAGGCACTAGAGGCAAAACAACACCCCGCTGGTGCAAAGTAGCAGAAAGACATCCTAATCCTTCTCGTATTTTGAGGTGTGTCACAGTTTTCTTGGTATCCCAGCCTAGCCTGAGGTGGCATGTCAAATTTGATTGTGTCAGCATTGGCTGGATCTCTCCTTTTCTCCCTTAGTTCTGGTGTCATAAATCTTTTCCTAACCTGAGCTTCAAAGCTGCAAAAAATCAACTACACTGAAGGTGCTTTTTCTTGTAAACCTCTGACATTCTTGATACTGTGAACAGAAATGGTTTTGCAGCCTATAGTATAGCTCAGTTTGGCAATTTCTTTTCCAAGCCAGGGCTCATATTCCAAAGAATCCTTGGCATGAGTGAATAACGTTTTCTTTGTCTGAATAATGAGAGATTTTTCAAACCTTACCAGAGCTATTAAACCAAATTAGATGGTTATCTCAGAGTGCAAGTAGACAATGTGGAGTGATGCTAAGATACTGGAGCCTTCTATGCAGGCCTTCCTAGCAATGGGAAGAGTTTGCTGGTGCTTAAGTCAGATTCAGTGGCTAATCCTATTGGTTTTGGATGGGGAATGGGTAGAGGATATCTGGTCCTTTGCCTCAAGCAACAATATGACTGGTCCTGTTTGAACTAGCTTCACACTTGTTTCTTTCCCCATTTTGCTGAATAATCTTCAGTGAGGTTTTCTTTTTTCCCCCTGTACAGATTCCTTTTCCTTATAGAGGTAGCCCTCAGACCATTTGTTTAGTGACTGTTTGGAGTTACAACGGTGCTGAAAAAAGCTTCTTATGACTAGTCCTTGCATTTATGACCATTGCAGCATTTCCACAGTCCCATGATCAAAATTTGGGCACTTGGCAACCTGCATGTATTTACAATGGTTGCAGCATCCCAGGGTCACATGATCATCATTTGTGACCTTCCCAGCCAGCTCTTGACAAGCAAAATCAATGGGAAACTGCATGATTCACTTAAGGACCGTGTTAATTTGCTTAACGGCCACCATAAAAAATGTAAAATCAGGTGTGGTCACATGATGCCTCACTTAACAACCATACCATTTAATGACCAATCTGCCTGTCCTTATTGTGGTCATTAACCGAGGACTACCTGTACTTTATTCTTGATAATTTCATATTCTCCCAGCCTGAGACTGTACTTTTTAAACAATATGTTTGTGTCCAATAAAAATCCACAATCCAAAAATTGTTATCTTGCATTTTATAGAGCCCTTTAAGGCCCCTCCCAAGTTTATTCTTGAAAGGAGTTGTTAAAACTGAAACTAGTAGATATGATAGCATGGTAAAATCTATAAATCCATAAATGTTTATCCTACATTCAATAAATTGCTCTGTTGGTTTTTTGAATAATGGGGATGAAGAGAGAGAGAGAGAGAGAGAGAGAATGATTGAATGATTGAATGAATGAATGAATGGTTTTAAGATTGAATGTTAGATGTCCATTTCCTGATCAGTTCTGAATAATACTGATGTCCCTCCAGTGTCTGGTCTGAACTGAAGAGAAAGTCTAGTCTGAGACCTTTTACTATCTGAGGTGAAAACCAAAGTGACACATCTCTGCTTTCACAAGTACACAGGGTTACCACACTAGGGCAGTTGAAGATAGCCTATGTTTCGAAATGAATGGTAGATTCCATGAAATGTACTACTATGCATATCTCAACATCAATTGCCTCCTCCTACTTAATAGTAGGGGTAGCCCTACTGAAATACTGCCAGAAATCTAGCATAGCAGCAAAGGGAACTCTGGTGTTCTGAGTTCCTTCCAGTTAATGTTCAGAGGAGGTCTAGTATCAGTGAAAGTCCCATAAATGTTGGGAATAATGCTTAATTTCAGTGCTTGCAGGCCCCTGTTGTGCCCCAGTGATATGCATTAAAGCTACAGATGTCCAAATTGATGAAAACAATGACTCTCAAAAACTCATAAGATGTTTTGTAAAGTAGCCCAGTATTTTAAAAAGAATTTAGAATCAGACACAAAATAAATACATCTGTCTATAATTTATGACAGATCCAAAAAATAGAAGTGATGTTTTTATACAAACAGGCCCAGAATTACTTGTAGGTTGTACAATCTCTAGTCGGGGAACTAGCAAAAAAATAGATTCCACACTACAGGATCTGATGGGGAAGGTAAAAAGTAGATCTAGGAAGTCTTTTCTTTTCTTGGTGGCAAGCTAATAGTGGGCCTAAATTCTGTCTGTGGATTTAATTGTGAAAGGAACCCTCTTTAAGTCTCATTGGGACTTTGTAGGGCACAGGTATTAAGAGTGGCTCTTGGGGTAGCAGCCTAGATCTTCAAGACAGGTTGATACTACAGCTTAGAAGCTCTGGCTATCAAACTGGCTATACAAATATACTTCCCTTTGCAGATCTCTATCAAAAGGGAGCCTAAAATCCTTTGTTATATGAAACCATGCCAAAGTCAGCCAACGGTGGACATATTCTAACAAGCAGCTCCAGCTGAGCACTTCCATGGCTGAAATGCATTCAGCCTTCAGCAGTCATGAATGTTCTCCCCTGGCAATAATTCAGTTAATGGACAGTGAAATAAAACTCAGCAGATTCCTGCCAGGACAGCAGGGTTAAGTGCCCCAAGCTGCCAGTAATATAAAGCTTGAATCCGTACCCAAGGCAGGACAGTTGGCTCTTTATGGGGCTATAGTAATAAGCTGCTTAAGTCTCTGAAGGCATTTTTGGCACCTAATTCAGTAAGCTGAAATAAAGGACAAGTGACAGAGAAAAAAGGAGGAGGAAAAATAGTGCAAAGGAACCTGATCTTTATGTCTGTCTATGGAGAGAGAGAGAGGTGGTTAAAACAACAGAAATATAGGGACCCGAACTCCAAGAAAACAGAAATACTAAACTAAGCTTTTTGAATTAGGCATGCCACTCTGTTCTCATTAAAGAGAATTCACAGTGAGATACTGTAGTTCACTGAAACTGGCATGGAGTAGCAGAATTTGCCTCATTTTAATTTATCTTTACTCTTTCCATTGTTTTTTTTACCAGTGGTTATGCCAAAGGCCTGTTTTTCTCTGCAGTTCTAACAAGGTCTACGTTTGACCTCTTTCCCTGCATTAGTGAAAAGGAGAACCTACATACACTTCAGCACTCTCTGCCCCTTTCCTTCTCCTAATATAAGCAGCACCCATACAGAAACAGGCAATAAAAATTCAACAGCATGAAACTGGCTGCATGTGTTAAACTCATAACCAAATTAATTTCTTGAAGGTGCATTTAGAATTTGCTTGGACTGCCTTTACACCACTCAGTAGCATTTAACGATAAGACAGAAAAGTGGAGATTTATGCCACTAGGCCCTTCTGAAGTGTTTTATTATCCAGTTGAAAGACTTCTTGTCATTTTCATAGGACTTTTCTTCTGAGATCATCTGCAAAGGGAATTGGCTATTCTGAATACATTTAACTGAATTTGGTTATCCATACATATCAATGGTTCAGCAAAAGTATTGTCCTTTCAAAGCACTATTTTGTCTGTTTAGTATTCAGTTCTTTAACTAGTGTATACTGTGTGTATATATATGTGTGTGCCTGTGTCTGCGTCTCTGTGTTCCTTTCATCTACAAGGAGTTGAATAGGACCTCAGAAAGACTGCCATATAGTGAAATGAGTAAATATCAAGGTAAATGGCTCATACCCATTGTTTTCTTTAAAAACTACGTAACATACTTTTTGAATCTGGATAAGAAATTTCTATCAGGTTGAATGTAATGAACACAAAATCCATAATACAAACTTCATAGTGAAGCTCTGTGTGAGTGCTCTGTAGGAATTGATATAGTTACTTGTTTTTTATCCCACAGTTGAATATTATATGTGGACTTAAATGCACTGTCAATTACTCTGTCACCAGCATAGCCAGCAACCATCTTTAGATGGTAGGAATGGATGAGGTGGTTCCATACTCATCCCTAACCCATTATAAAAGGGACCTCCAGGATTCTTCCTGCTCCACCTTCAAAGTACTGTTTTCCCACCACTGTCTGTTTTGCTTGTGGCACATTACTTTCTCCTCTGTCAATACTTGCACTTTGAATGCCTCCTCAGCTAGGTCAGTGGTTGCAATGGTCTCTAAAATCTTCTAGAGCCAAAGTAATGTATTGGTTGTAATATTTACCTGGCATATAGAGGGTTGCTGGTTCAAAACCTAGCACAAACATTTGTTACTTAATATTTTTTTCTCCAAGCTACCTACTTTTCTTTTAAAAATAAAATAATAAATAAATAAATAAATGATTATAAATAAATAAATAAATAAATAAATAATAAACCCTAAACTCAATAGTGTATTATTTCATAACTTCTCCATTCACTTAACATTTTACTTGAGATAAAAAGGTTTCAGTCTAGTCATTTAAGGTAAAAGGGATAAAACCGTACACCACTGGACTTATTTAAACAAAAATCACCAGTGGAAAAGTAGGTAGCTAAGGAAAAGAAAAATAGTAATTATTTTTTTTAAGCCAGCTTTAATCAAGCCAACATGAAAGCTGGCCAGAAGCAGTTTAATGGTGCAGTGTGGATATGCCCTCTTGGCTTGTGTGTTAAATCTCAAATTCTTCCAATATTGACGATGAAGAAATGTATTTTGGTAATATAGTGTGGTAAGTTTTTTCAGAAAACAAACCAAAACTGTGTAAAATTCTTACTCATCTGCACCAGTTAAATTTAATAAATGCAGTTCTTTTCAACATGGAGAGGACCACTTATGAGTGAACAATTCATTCAGTTTATATCTCAATATATACAAACACTTTTTCAAATTTGCCATCCAGTTTGCAACTCAAAAATGTGAAAATTGTAGGATAATCAAGAAAATGTCATGACCTAAGGATGTGTGAATAATTAGTTCTTTGACTATTCCAGAATGAGCAGACTTGCTCCATACCTCCTAGATTAATGTGCAGATCTGAACACAAATCTCTTTCATACTTTGTATTCTTCTATACTTCTTTACAGTTCTTAGCAAACAGGATAAATGTTTAAATATGCTTGTGTTAAAATTAAATATGGATATGTATTTAAATGCAGATTATGGGAGGGAGGGTTGAATCCCAGATTAAAGTGAAAACATAATCAAATTAATTTATGAATGAACACATATCCACCAGTGACATAGACCAAAAGCAGACTGCTTCATCTTCAATATCCTTATCAAAAGCATCATAGCTTGAATAATGGTTCCAAGTTCTCCACATTAGTCAGCCTTCCTGATGTGTAGAATGATTGTAAATCCTGTAGCTCTGAACAACACTTAATTCCCATTGTGCAGACATAGGGTTCCAGCAACAGTGAAACATGGTTCTAGATTAAGGGTTGACAACCTAGATAATTGGTGAGAATCTGTGGAATTTTATGGATATTTTCATTAAAAAGCTGCTGTTGAGGACATTCATAATGGTTGTCCTGGCCAATCGCGAAGTACCCATTTATCTAAAAGCAGTATGATGATATTGCTATGTCATCTGCCTTAGCCTCCCCAGTCTATGTTCTACCCAGTTTGTCTTTATCTTTCTTCTGGGCCAGTGGACACTTCCTCCTTTTCTAAGTATGTACATGGGTTCGTAAAGCATTTTGCCTTGTATATACATTCATTTAAAAATCTAAAACAAAATTAAAGATAAGTAGCACAAGCCTGACAGGCGCAGAGGAAAATGCCCATGGTCACATTGATGTCCATGGATACCACAATTATTTATTTATTTATTTCTGGACATACTGTATAAGGTTGTCCAACTAACAACGTGCTTCTGAGTGGTGGACAACAACAAAAAAATAAACCGTAAAAGAACTGCATAATGTTAAAACATACACAATATAGCAAAATGAATATGAAATGCAGAATATAAAATGGTAACCAGCACCATAATAAAGAAAACTAAAAGGGGACTTCACTCAACTGACCCCAAATGCCTGGGGGAAAAACCAGGTCTTAACAGGTATGAATGACTGTTCTAAAAGCAGCTGCAACTGGTATGCCAACCACAGTTGGGCAAAGTCACCTTGGCTATAAGTTCAACTGTTGGTCTTGGTGGAGTGGTGAATTCAGGAGCATCCTCCAAGTTGTGGAACTGCTCATTCAGGAGGGATGCCACCCCCTCCAGAGCCAGTGGTAGAGCCACTCAACTACAATGTGCTTTTTGAACAAAATGCCATTCCATCTTGCTAGGATTCAACCTCAATTTGTTTTGTCCCATCCAGACCTACTGTATATAGCCTTCAGACATCAGGTAAGGATCTCTTCTGTCTGGTTCTAGGTGAAAATGCATGATTACATATTATCAGCATACTGATGATACCTCATTCCAAACTGACAATGGCTCCATGCATGTTAATTAGCAGTGGAGAGAGAATCAGGTCCTGCAGTACCCCATTGAAAAAGGGCCAGTAACTCAACCATTCATTCCCCACTACTACTGATTTGTACTGCCCACTCAGGAGGGAGCAGAACCACTGTAATACAACTCAGAACTGTTGTAGAAGGCCCAGAAGGATACAATGATTGATGGTAGCAAAATTATTTAAAAGAACAGGGAGAACTGCACTCCCACTATCCAAGTCCTGGTAGAGGTCACCTGCAAGAATGACCAATGTTTTTTCTGCCATACAGTCAGGTCTGAATTCTGAATGATAGGCGTTGAGATAATTAGCTTCATCTGGGATCCTGTGCAGCTGAAGTCTCATCACTTTATTGAACCTTTCCTAAAAAGGAAAATTAAAGATTAAGCAGAAGTTGTCTAACACTGTGGGGTTGAGAGAGAGCCTGTTTAAAAGTTGGCATATCACTGCCTCCTTGAAGGCAGCAGGTATCACTCCATCTTGCAAAGTGACTTTTGCCACCTCCAATTCTCTCACCTCAACTTCACAAGATGTTACCAATCAACTCCAAGTGAATATAAACAACTTTATCAGAAAATGCTACAACAGCCTGATCTGCTCTGCCTCAGATCAGAGAAAAAATGGCTTGAGAGAAGATGTTTAACCCAGTCTTCCTATGCCAATTTAAATGTATTAGTAACTCCACATGGAAACCAAAATGTACAGAGATAGATCTATCTTGGTCTTGATAGAAGCTATTTCTCCACAGAGACAGGGCACTCCAGTGTAGTGTAAGAAAACTCCCAGCATCTCTCCCCAGTGTCCATTGATTGCTGGGGTTTGTAGTCTACCAACATTTAGGGAACCATGGGGTCCCCACCACTGTGAGATAAATGGGCGATATCGACATATTCTGAAGTGGGACAGTGATGATTATTTTAATGTGACAGTTACAGAAGGGAAATTCAAGCCCTTCATTCTATGCGAAGTCTTGGGCAGATTGCACAACCATCTGTTGGTTGGCTTCTGATGCTGAATCATTTATTGGTCTGTGTGCAAAATAATGGTGGGTGCTGAAATGTGACTTGTAGCCAATTTTGCTTTTGCAATAAAAAGGGGCTGTATCAATGAACTGGATAATTGTTTCTTAATTCCCAGGAATATTTTTAAAGGGAGAACAAGCTTCTTTTCGGGAAGAGGATTAAGTGAGGACACACATAATTAGAGATTGCTAATACGTGATGGTGGGATACTAAAAACAAAAAAGGACTGTGATAAGCTCTCACTGAATATTTCCAGACTGGGAGAGTGGGAATTAAGCTTCAAGTGTGGCTCAGTGTAAGTAACAATAAGGGAAAACACACTGATACAAAAAATTGTAATTTTACATAGACACAGATACCGATAGAGTCTGAGATGGTGTTTTTGATAAGGAATAGGATCTTAGGCTGGTGGCAGATAACTCATTGTAAAAGCTGGTTCCTCTGATGATGACAAAGGCCTACTTGAATATCACTGGAACAGGATGAATGAGAGAACTGCCACTTTTATAATGCAACAAAATAATATTTTCAGTTCTGGCACTGCATATGAAAAAGTATGTTATTTATTTACACACACACTCAAATGAAATCTATACTATGAGGGAAGGTTGCAAAGTTTGGGGGTTGGGGGTTAAAACAAAAGACCGGTAAAAGAGAATGCTCAGCTAGGTAGCATCATCTAGCTAACTTTGTCTGATCTCAGTCATGCAGAGTTGGTTCTGGTTAGAACTTGGCGGGAGAACCATCTGGGAATTCCAGGCTACAGCCTAGATAGGTAAGTTTTAAAAAATCCAGAAAAAGGCAACAGCAAGCCACTATTATTGTTAAGAAAACTACATGGATATGTCCATAATGATGCCTGACCTGAGGGAGACTTTACTTTTTTTAATGGAGAACATGATGGACATTATCTAGTATGGAGAAATACTTTTTTTCCATCTCTCATAATATTGGAATCCCACAACATCCAGTCAAGCTGAATTGGTTTCCAGTTTATTACTGGAAGATATATAAAGTATTGATTACTATTGTTAAAGCCTTACCTGGGCTGGGTCAAAAATACCTGACAGACTACTGTACCTTCTTTTATATGTTTCCACTTCCCCTACTTTTGGGGTCATCTGAGGCAAATAATATATAGTTGCTGCAAGTCTGTCTCATGGTTATGCCTCTTTGCATAGGTTTTTAATCATTTAATTGTTTTAAGTCATTTTTATTGTTTTTGGTTTTAAATTACTCTTTAAAATCATAAGATATAATTTTATCTTCCATTAAAACTACTGGGTGACCTTGGAAGGAGAGGAGGAGGAGGAGATGATTCAGGATAGAACTGAGGAAATGTACATTCACTGTGGAATTCAGAATCGCAAAATGCAAAATGCAGTGACCACTGTCTTGGAGAACTTCGGAAAAGGCATTCTGAAAAATTCATGGAAAATAAAACCTTAAAATTTCCTTGCTCTCCTCCTAATGTGCAACCAGCATTGATGTCTATGTTGGTCCCTCCATAAATTAGATAGGAAGAGACCCTTTTATAGGCTTCAGAAAGAAATTCTATAAAAAGCAGATGATAACATCAGCAATGTTAAGTTGGGGAACTGGTAGTTCTCCACAACTGATTGCATCCCAAATCTTATCCTATTAGCCAGCATAGCCAATGGTCAAGGATAATAGGAGTTGTAGTTCCACAACATTGTAAGACAAGTTCCCTACAGCTCTGCAGCAATGTGAGAGATGCAAGTCCCAGGGCTTGGAATCCCCAAAAGTCTTGGGTGTCAACCCTCAAACCCCCTGAAAGTTGTTGCCAAATTCAGCTAACATGACAGGAAGCATTCATTACCTGAGGTAGGGTCCTCTTACTTGAATATAATTAGTTTAATTTACTTTGATTTAAATGTAATTTAAATCTAACTTTTGGAGTGCAGCCCCTGACATGTCAGTCAAAAGACAAGAATAATCCTCACCCCTAAAGATGTTCTCTATCCTTGCAGCAAGGCAACAACTTGCTTTTCCATGGGAAAGTGGTGCACTGAGCAAATTGGAATTAGCTGTCTATGCCAGTGTTTCTCAACCTTAAGCTGTGTGGACTTCAACTCCCAGAATTCCCCAGCCAGCATAGGGTATCTGATTTGCAATTCTGCTACAAATGTTGCCCGAATGTAAATCAAGCCTATAGAAGACTTGGCTGCTACTACTGTGTCAGAGAAAGAAAGGTTTTAAATTTGTTTGCATGTAGGAGTTGCTTTTTAATTGCTCAGGGGATGTGCACTTGTGCCTGTTTCCTGCTCCTGCTGAAAAATATGCCTCTGAGACTGTACAGTTAACAGAAAAGACCAATGGGAGTAATTTTTTTTGTCCTGCTGCCTCAAACTCAGTCTTATTACATAGACAGGAAGAAGGAAGAGACTGTGAAGTCTGCCTTAGCCCCAGACTATTACTACTCTGTTGTTTCTAAAAAGAATATTTCAGGCAAAAAGAAGAAACATAAGAATACATAAACAACAAATAAATGGGCAAGGAAGTGGGCCTGCAAACCACATATATACAACTTATTTCAAAAAATTAAGACTTCTGTTACTGCAACATGAAATTGCACTATTTTTGATGAGTTATAATTCCAAGGTTCTTTTTGCATGCACTTTTTACAGATCTGGTATTCTCCCATCCTATACCTATACATTTTATTTCTTTCACCTAAGTGATAAACTATGGATTTCTTTTTTCTGTTTCTTATTGCCTGTTGGAGTATTAGCTGTCCTAATCAGTTTTGTTCACCTCCTACTTGACTAGTATCCCTTCCACCTTTTCATCCAAATTATTAATAAAACTATTGAAAAATACTGGGTCCAGGACAGAACCCTGTAATACCCCATTTGATATATGTGGATTGATGATGCCTCGCTTTCTGGGAAATTGTCATCTCTGGTTCTGGATGGGGTTGCACTGCCCCAGACAGACTCAGTGCATAATCTGGGCATTCTCCTGGACTCATGACTCCTGCTCAAAGAGCAGGTGGCAGTTGTGGCCAGGAGGGCCTTTGCGCAACTTCGTGTTGTGCGCCAGTTATGCCCTTTCCTGGATCGAGAAGCCCTCTGAACAGTCACTCACGCCCTGGTCATCTCCCATATAGACTACTGTATGAGCTCTACATTGGGCTACCCTTGAAGAGTATCTGGAAGCTTCAGCTGGTCCAGAATGCAGCCGCGCGGGCCATTTTTGGTGCCCCTAGGTCGGCACATATAACACCATTGCTGTGCGAGCTGCAATGGGTTCCAGTTTGCTTCCAGGTCCAATTCAAGGTGTTGGTTATACATGGCATGGGGCCAGGTTACCTGAGGGACCGTCTCATCCCCATTACATCGGCCCGCCCCACCTGATCATCCAGAGAGGGCATGTTGCGGACCCCATCCGTAAGAGAATTTCATCTGGTGGGGTCCAGGAAACGGGCCTTCTCTGCAGTGACCCCCATCCTTTGGAACATCTTGCCCCGGAGGTGAGGCAGGCCCCTTCACTCCTGACCTTCCAGAAAGCCCTGAAGACTTGGTTCTGTCGTCTCACCTGGGATGGGAAAGTGAGCAACCATTCTTGGGGTGGCTCGCACCCTAGAGCCCCTCCCACCAGCTTGGATTTTATATCCTCTTGGATTTTATATTTATTATTGTATTTTATAATAAGTGTAATGTGTCTGGTTTTGTGAGATTTTAATGTTTATGATGGGAGTCTGATTTTATTGTAAACCGCCCAGAGTCCCTCTCTTGGGAGAGATGGGCGGTAATTAAATTTGAGTAATAAATAATAAATAAATAAATATCTCACTCTAATTTAATGAAGAGCTTTTGATGAACACATTTTGAGTACAATTTTCAAGTCAGCTGTGGATCTACCTAATACTTACACCATCCATTCCATACTTAACTATTTACTAATCAGAATATTCTGAGTATTTTGTCAAATGTTTTGCTAAAATCAAGACATAATGCCCAAAAATATTTTAAGGAAGTTAGCCAGTAAAGTAAAGTAAAGTAAAGTAAAGTAAAGTAGAGTAGAGTAGAGTAGAGTAGAGTAGAGTAGAGTAGAGTAGAGTAGAGTAGAGTAGAGTAAAATAAAGCAAGATTAGTCTGACAGGACTTGTTATTGACAAGGCAGTGCTGACTTCTAGTAATCAGTGTATTGATTTCAAGATGCTTACATATTGATTGATTTATGATTTGCTCTACAGTCCTCCCAGATGTCAGCTTCAGACTAATTGGCCTTAGTTTCCTGGGTCTGTCTTTCTTTTTTTAGCTTCTCCAGGGATCTAGTATTTCATTCATTCTCCAGAATTTCTCAGATGTAATGGATAGAGGTTCAGCCAGAAATTCAGCAGTTCTTTCAGTTCTCTGATACAACCCATTGTCCTGAAGATCTGATCTCATTCAAGGGCAAAAGGTTTCCCCTGATTATGTCTCAAGCTCAAACTGCAAACTTGTGCCTTTAATCAGCTCTTCACAAGTGCTCAATGGATTGCATAGTCTTTTCTCAGAGAAGAGTTATTGATTTAAAAAAAAAAGTTATCACTTGGCCATCTTCACTGAGCTGCTGATATACAGTTTCTGTTTTCTTTTCTTTTGAACATACCCAAAAAAACTATTTTGCTATTCTTAGCATCCTTTCCTAACATCAGTTCATTAAGAGTTTTAGTTTTTCTGACACTCTCTTTACAAATCCAGGCTATTTGTTGTCATTAAATGTTTGTTGTGCTCTTCCATTTTATGGGAACCTTGGCTGAATTTCTGTGGAGTTTCTTTTAGAAAATAAATTGTAGTGAACTCAGTAGGACATAGAAGTCCTAGGCACCATTGGTGTACCACACAGAGTATTTATCACAGTCAATAGTAAGCAAAGATTGTGATTTACCAGTGATGAAAGAGAATTTGCTTTAGATATTATTTTGAGAACAAGAGACTCTCAGAGAAAATGTCAGTGAAATTTGGGGTTCTTGCATTTATGTGGTTGATGGAGTGACCAAAGGATGTATGTCAGTGTCCTGTCTTTCACTGCCCTTCTCATAATCCTATTAAATCTCATGGGAAGGCATCACAAGGGAACTCTTTCCCTTCAGTAATGGTGATTTTCTTATCACTGGGAAAGGGTTCTGTCCTTGAGAAATTTAAGAACAAAATTCTCTTTCCCATGCTGAAACTTAGAGAAGTCATCTCCCCAATTTCTCTGTCCAGAAAACTGATGGACAATTTCAAAAGGCCATTTGTGTCCAATACTATACAGAGCATTAAAGGGGTTTTCCAGTGTGGGAGGGTTTGAAAGCGGAGGTGGGGTGGGCTTTTAAAAATATTTTTTAAACCAGGAATTGTGAAGAGACAGCTTCACACAAGCTGGAACTATTTCACAAGGATAAAACGTAATTTTACCCAAGATATAATGTAGAATTAGCTAAAGATGACAGGAGCCCAAGTCTCTAGCTTGTAACATTTGTCTTGCAAGCCCTTGTATCCCAGCTTTCATCTTGCCTCTTCATGTTTCTTATTTACATAATTAGCGCTGTCCCTTTAGCATTCAAATATGCATTGTATTGTCTTTGAAAGACTTCATGAAATGGAAATACAAGAAGCCCTACACAGCGTTTTGCTTTAAAATAACAGGCGGACAAAAGGAAAGTGGAAAGTAGAATTATAGATTAGACTTGATATTTACACGTGAATGTAAAACACTTCAAGACTCCAGAACAGTGATTAAGGTGTTAGTTGGACTAGAACTAGGAAGACCTCTATTCAGATCTACCCTTAGCCTTGGAAGCTCGCTGAGTGACAGTCAGTTATATTTTGGCCCTAACAAGATGGTGGTTGTGGGCAAAACTGGTGGAGGCAGTGCTATGTTCACCACTCTGAACTCCTAGAATGGAACATAAATCTAATGAAAAAATAAAAATAATTGTTCTGACTAATACAGTTGAAATCTGTCCTCCAGTATTTGGAAAGTTTTCTTCCCCTGAAAAAGTTGATTCTATTGTCTAATTAACTCAAGCAGCTAACAAACCACAGTGTCCGAAGCATGCCTACTCAAAAATGAGCAAGCTCCTTTTGTGGATTTTGTTGTTATTGTTAACTGTGCTTAGATCTGCAGCTTACCAATTCATCTGCAAATCAAATGGTCTTTTGTATATATCTGCAACATGCATGTCCAAGAAGCCCTCCATCAACTGACATGGGGTGTTTATCTGCTATTTTCTCCACCAGTTGCCTGGAGCCAGTGAAAGAACAGTTCCTCTGAACTGGTGGGAAGCTGTTATCATCATGCTCTGAAATTGTTGCCTCCTGCCAGCTGTTTTGCAAGCTACTTCTGAAATGTCTTATTCTGTAGAATAATAGGCCTGCTTCTAACAGAGTTCACAGGCCTGTTGGGGTCAGTTACATAACAGACAGCATTTAGTTAAATGAATGTGCCCACCCTTGCAAGTCCAAGTTTCTACTAGAAGCTGTCAGTTACTATTAAAATGCCTTGGCAGCAGGATTTCTTTGGCTTTTGTGCCATCAACATGTTTCATCATTATTTTATTTTAGTCAAGAGCACCTCATAAAATGTGATTGCTAGTCCAGAGGCTAATGTCTAGTTCATGCAAATGATGGTCTTAAATAAATACATATCTGTATTTTTTTCTCTATGACTACAATTATATAAAATCTCCTTAAATTGAGCTCAATTCCTGCTGACTTCATAGACATATCTGTGTAGTTTTCTTTTCTTTCTTTCTTTCTCTGTCAAGTCTAGCCTACAGCTCTTGAGGTCTCCCATTCAAGTATCAGTTAGACCCAAATCTCTCCTCTTCTGTGCCCAAAGATGGCCAGGTGCAGCTATATGCTCAGATAATAATTCAGCCATTTCCAAAGCACTAGAAAACTTAAAACTTTGCATCACTTATGCCATGTATATAATTAATTGGGGACCAGTTTGCATTCGGTATTCAGGATTTAAGAAGTCTGAACAGCTGTTTTCAGACTAGGCCCTTTTGGTTTAAGCTCCAGTAGGGACACATTCCTTCTTGCTGTAAAAATAGAGTAGTAGCATTACTGTCAAATTCTATATAGCACCTCGAGTGACATTTTTGATAGCTGCTGCTGGGTTAGGATACCGGTGAAAATTTATGCAGATTTTCTTTCTCATGGATTTATGTTCAGTGAGTTGTAATTATCCAGTCTACAGTAGAGATGACAAATACATACAGTGATAGCTAACTAAGGTTTCCATCTTCATGGGGGCTGAAGTCCAAATTGTACTTATAGTTGAGATGGAAACATGACAAAATAACATTGGTTTCATAGCATTTTTCAAAAAACGATAATCTGTTTCATCGGGTTTCATCATAAGTTGGCCCCTTCGCTACAAACATTTTATTACTCAGGTATTTTTAATAAGAATTTTATTAAGTTTCAAGCAAAGATAAAAGCTACAGAGGAACAAAAAACTACAAAGAAAAAAAGAAAAAACTAAAAAAGTGTAGAAACACAAGAGAAAAATTTTTAAAAATTACAAAAAGAGGTGACTTCCGACTTTTAACAGCAAGGATATATAACAAATTTCCATAATCAATCCAATACTTTCTATTAAACCAAAATCACATTATTTGTGTAAATCATTCCATTGCCACAATATAAAAAATCACTAAATACAATTGCTCCCTCCCCTTATAATAAAAGAATATGAATATATGTATGTATGTGTGTGTGTGTGTATGTATGTATGTGTATGTGTATGTATATGTATGTATATATATATATATGTATATATATATATATATATCCTAATCAACTTCCCCCCAAGATAACATTTATTTAATTATTTCCTTCCTACTACTATTCTGTACATTCCTGTCTACTATAATAAAGATCAATCTAAAAAAATATAAAATTTCTGCCATTGTACTTGATTAATACAACAGTTTTAATAATCTTAATCATATTAAACCCCAAACCAGACATTTATTATTTTTTTATTATTATACCTTAATAATCTTAATCCAAATCATTAAAGATAAATGAAATCAGACAAACCCTAAAAGCAATCCAGATAAATATTCTTAAACCCTTATCCCACTTCAAAATAAACCAGAGTATTTACATATCCCCACAATGAGCACAGAGCTTTTTTCTTAAAAAAAAATCAAACAGTCCAACTGCCCCCTCAAAAACTCCAACTTCTCTTCAGGAGACCTCCCATACATAGTAACCCTTTCTTTTCCATGGCATTCCATCAGAAATTCAATTTCACTTATGGCTTGCAACTCGATCTCTTGCTTTAATTTCTTCAACTTGACTCTCTGATCTTCATCCAGCATTTCAACAGAAGTCCCAATCTCACTCTTAGAAGAGGCGTCTATCACTGCTAAATTCCTCAGTTTCATCCATGACATCCCCAACCAGATGACACATTTTAGACCTCATTTTTTCCATAATTTCCTGAATGTCTTGCATAAAAATTTGACAGGAATCAGAAAGAATCTGTTTAAAATCTTGTTGGAAGTCAGAGAAAGTCTGTTTAAAATCCTCCATATCTCAAGCAGTAGATTATGGCACCCCCAGGAGCTTAACCAGCAAAAGTCAAAGATATGAAAGAATTCCAAAATGTGTTTTCATAAGTGAAAGTGAGATATGCAGACAATTCCACAGGGAAAGTAGAAGCAGAAAACTGAAAGCCAATTCAACATGTAGGAAACTGCGAATATCTTCAAATGTAGCACAAAAATAATAACAGGGAGACAATTATTTATCTTAATCCTCCTTAATATTTGGATGGAAAACAAAGTTCAAAACTTAAAAAGAATTTTTAAAAAAATTGATCCCAAAAGTAACAATAAGCACCAAGAGAACCCGCTACTCCCTGGTGTAGAAAGGCTCTCTTAGGGTACGCATACTTAAAAGAAATATAAATTGGGTGATTTAGAAATGGGGTGGCTGGTCTTAGTGTCCCTTTAAGGCTACATCATGGCTTGGAAATGGTGACATCCCGGCCTCCCAGTTAGCTCTTACCAGTCAAGTGCGAACGCTGTTTACGATCTTCTGGCTGCAAGCAGCAATCCGGAGGACAGATGGGGTGATTCCAGGTGTTTTCCTTTTTCCAGAAAAACATTCCTGGGCTTCAGGAAAAACCTGCCTGAGCCCAAAAAAACTGCCACGTTGTCAGTTCTGCCCACTGAACCTGTGGGCACAGCTGTTCAGTCCACCATGTTCCCACTGGAAGTCATTTTATTACTCAAGTTTTATTTATTTATTTATTTATTTATTTATTTATTTATTATTTAATTTATATCACTGCCCATCTCCCCCAGCGGGGGACTCTGGGTGGTTTACAATAAAAGTAATAATAAAAACATATAAACCTAAGTTACAATCTAAAAACAGAGATAAGATAATGAATATAAAATCCAAGAGGAGATGGAATCACAATCAATAGGGGGTGCTATGGCACCAACCACCCCCAGATGGAGCTGATACCCTCCCCATCCCAAGCAAGGTAGCAGAACCAGGTCTTCAATTTCTTCTGGAAGGCTGGGAGCAATGAAACCCATCTCAATTCTGGGGGCAAGATATTCCAAAGGGTGGGCGTCACTGCCAAGAAGGCCTGCTTCCTAGACCCTGCTAGATGAAATTCCTTTGTTGATGGGGTCTGTAGCATGCCCTCTCTGCCTCACCAGGTGGGGCGGGTCAATGTTATGGGGGTGAGATGGTCCCTCAGGTAGCCTGGTCCCATGCCATGTAGGTCTTTAAAGGTCATAACCAACACCTTGAATTGGACCCAGAAGCAAACTGGCACCCAGTGCAGCTCATGTAACAGTGGGGTCATGTGTTTCAATTTTACGGCATCAATAACTGTCCGCACCGCTGCATTCTGGACCAGCTGAAGCTTCCGGATACTCTTCAAGGGTAGCCCCATGTAGAGCACATTGCAATAGTCTATATGGGAGATGACAAGGGCATGAGTTCTGAGGGCATCTCGATCCAGGAATGGGCAGAGCTGGCACACCACCCAAAGATGTGCAAAGGCCCTCCTGGCCGTGACTTCCACCTGCTCTTCAAGCAGGAGTCACGAGTCCAGGAGGACCCCCGGGTTCTGCACTGGTTCTGAATGGCGCAGTGCTACCCCATCCAGAACCAAAGATGACAACTTCCTGGAAACCAAGGGGCCATCAATCCACAGCCACTCCATCTTATCAGGGTTCAGTTTAAGCCTGTTGTTCCCCCCCACAGCCCCCAGGCACTTGGAGAGGGTGGAGACTGCATCACTTACTTCACCCGGCATGGAGATATATAACTGGGTATCATTAGCATATTGATGATACCTCATCCTATGGTGACAGGTGATCTCACCCACCGGTTTCATGTAGATATTGAATAGGAGAGAGAACCGAACCCTGCGACACCCACAATGGAGGGTTCGAGGGTCGGATCTCTCCTCTCCTATCACCACCGATTGGGACTGGCCCTGGAGGAAGGAGGTGAATCAGTGCAAAACTACACCACCCACCCCCAACCCCCTGAGCTGCCCAAAAGGATACCATGGTTGATGGTATCGAAAGCCGCTGAGAAGTCCAAGAGAGCCAGGATGGATGCACTCCCTCCATCCCGCTCCCGCCAGAGATCATCCATAAGTGTGACCAATGCAGTCTTCATCCCATATCCCGGCCTGAAACCTGACTGAAAGGGGTCCAGATAATCCATTTCCTCCAGAATCTTCTGGAGCTGCAACACAACCACTTTCTCAACCACCTTTCCCATAAAAGGAAGGTGGGAAACAGGGCAAAAATTGCCCAGTATAGTATTAAGGAGAAATGTCACCTTCTGGTGTTTCTTTCTCTCTCATATGACCTGAACCTTGGCCTAAGTCTGAGGTAATGGACCTCTGGTTATTCAGTGTAGCCTTTCTGGAAAGCCATGCATTATATATGTGTGCCTCTGTGTTATCATACTGCAGATCACATCCATTAAAATCTATTCAATAATGTTGTTAGTTTTTAATGTGCCACAAAATGCCTCTTTGTTTTGCTGCCACTCTGGAATGTGGGCATCTGGGGGATGTAAGGGGGGCAAGTGACTAAATGTGTGTTGCAGTGCAAGTATAAAAGTGTAGAGTGTGTATTGTGATGTTGCGTCATTTTAGCATCATTGTGGCCTATGTTCCAGAAACATATTTACTATTGTTTATTTAAGGCATTTGAAACAAAAAGCTCCTGGAGAGGTTCATAATTATTAGAAGTGAGGCATAATTATTAGAAGTGAGGCATTACCCTTAGATTTACAACATGACACAGAAAGAAAACGGACTGAGAAAAAGGAATGGGCAAAAAGCAAACTCAGACACCACACCTTAAATTTACCATGTTTATCACAACCAGCTGTATCATCACAGAATGGCTACCAGCTTAGTGACAACTGAGAAAAGAGAGCTCAGGGCAGCCAATGTCTCTGCAGAGAAGATACCACACCTTTGTTTCTCTACTTTTTGTTTGCAGTGCAACTTGTTAGAGAGAAGACTAAATACAGCTGAATTCTGCATGGTATGTAACAATTCCTGAAAATAAATAGCAATAGAAAGAACAACAAAATGGTCAAATCTGAGGTTGCAAGGGAAAATAAATAATCTTTTCTATCAGATCTGGACAAAAATTGCTTTCACCAGCTGAGATTAGCAGCCAGTCAGGTGGTGAATATGAGAAATTCCATTGATTGAATCTTCCCCAAGAAACAGTATTATTTTAAAGCCATCACATAAAATTCAATCTCTAAATCATTCTGCCCCCCTCCTTTGTTGACCCTTTGTAGCAGTTTATATAGCATATGAAAAATCTGTTGGTTTTAGGATAGAAGGACCTCCACCTGCCTAGATGAGCTTATGATCTGACAATAAATAATAACAGCAATAAATTAAAGCTTTATTGTCATTCTGACCCAGGAACATTTCATGCCATATCCAGGAGCAGTCATTTTTGTACAATTATGTTGTTTCTACTCACTTGACTGAGTCTGATGCCACACCAACATGGTTCGGTACCAGCTACTCATTCAATTCCAAGGATCCAGGACACAGTTTTTCAGTAATCTTGTAGTTCTGTTCTTTTAATAGCCTGAATGGTATGTGAAGGGCAAATAAAAGATTCCACAACCATTTGATGGTCTTAGTTAGTATCAGGCCATTGCTTTCCAAAGACGGTCTGGTCCATATCTGATGGTAATTTGCAATGAAGTGTTGCTGCTCTGTAGGGAGGTCACATGCACTTAATCCTGCACTATGCTGCTGTGAACGTCTTATGCAACATTTTTTAGAGCTCCAGGAAAGGCAGGATGGGCTACCGGCATTCTAGTATCTTTTCTCCCACGTTAGAATATATAAACCATGATCTATGGCTTTGCACAATTTCCAATTGGAATTTTAGGAATGTGTGGTGAGGGTTATTGCAAAATCACCGCTGCCAAATTGGGGGGGGGGGCTCCCATTCACAACATGGTGCTGATTTGTCAGAAGACTTTCAATCCCTCCTCCTTAACTTTGCCACTTCTGTCCCTGCTTACTATTGCCTTTTTTTCTTGATGGGTGGATCCACTTCCAAACAAAACACTAAGCTGCAGACCCACATCATTTTTATTTTTTAAGAAAGCATTTGGGGCTCAGAAACATTCTTGGATATAAAAATGTTGCTAGAAGTGTCCTCTTTCTTTCTTTCTTTCTTTCTTTCTTTCTTTCTTTCTTTTTCTTTGCATTTCTTCCTCTTTTTAAATGGGTTTTTGTATTGTAAATAAATCAAGGGAGTCTAGCAGGAACTAAGAGAGATATCTGCAGGGCTAAACCTGGTTGGGTACACCAGGTTGAACACAATATCTGAACCCAGTCAAAGATATACTGTATACACGGAGATGTTTGTATCATAGAGAATACTAGCATGTAGACGCAATGCTGCTTAAGCAGTAATAGAGAAAGCTATCATGTTATGCCAGCTGAAGTGGTCCTAAGCCTGGAAAATGGGGCATAAAATCCCTTCATTTCTATCCTTTACTGCCAGAAATATTGCCCAAAGCAGCTCACAACAAAAAGAACAAAAAAGAATAAATGACTGAAAAAGGTATCCAATTCATCATTTTAAAAATGCCATTAGGAGTTAATCATACAATACAGATCCTTAGGGAACAGTGTTGTTTTAAATGCATTTACACAGAATCAGAGAAGATGCTGAATCTTAAAAACTTTTCTGTGATTCACTTTTACGAAGAAACCCACATATGAAAGAAGCTCAGTGCATTTTGAATGTCAACCACAGACTTGCACAAAGCCAGTAACTAGAATTAATATGTGCATACTGTAAGTTAGCTTAAGAAATACAGTTCAGGCAAAGTACCCTGAATATAAAGATACTGTTACTGAACAAGCAAAGTGAAAAGACATTTTGTGTCATTTACAATAAAAATGATTACTTGATGCATCTGAATTCTCCTTCTCCTCTTTTCTTTTTCCCCTCTCCCTCTCTCCCAACTTGCTCAGCACCCACATTGGTCCAAGAAGATCCACCGCCATTTCTCAGCTTCTCACATCCCATTTGTTGTTCCACTTGCTTCCTGCGCATGCTGACTTCCACATGTACAACACCATCACTCAGCTAGTAGCTGTTGCTCTGACAATGTTCTCTGAAGGATGTATTGAAAGGTGGCTTCAAAGTTAGGCAATAGGCAACGATGGGCAGCCATGCCAGCTGCATTTCACAATGCAGAGCCCTGTAGCCCCCCTCCCCCCACAAGCAACCTTGTAGAAATAAGGAAGAAGCTGCTGCAGGCAATAGTCAAAACAGCATTAGGTTAAGGCAACGGGCTAGAAACCAGGAGACTGAGAGTTCTAGTCCAGCCTTAGGAATGAAAAACAGACTGGATGACCTTGGGCCAGTCACTCTCTCTCAGCCCAACTCACCTCACAGGGTTGTTGTTGTGGGGGAAATAGGAGGAGGAAGGAGTATTAGGTATGTTCACCACCTTGAGTTATTTATAAAGATAATAAAGGCTGGATAGAAAATAAATAAATAAACAAAATAAAATAAAATCTACAGGTAGTCCTCACTTAGTGATGACAACTGGGACCAGAAACTCAATTGCTAGGCACCATGGTTGTGAAGCAGAAAATCACACAACTACAGTGGACTTACAACCTTACTTCCCCTTCAGTCATTAAGTGAAGCACCACGGTCACTAAGTTAAACATCACGTGACCATGACTTATAATTTTACTCCCACCTTCTCTATTAACTCTGCTTGTCACAAGCCAGTTCCAAAGCACACAAATGGTGATCACATGACCGTGGGATGCTGTGACATTCGTAAATGCACGCCAGTTGTGAAGCACCCAAATGGCAATCACGTGACCGATGGTTGCAGATGTGAAGATTGGTTGCAAAGCTATTATTTTTTTAATGTTGTAACTTCAAACAGTCGCTAAATGAGGCAATCAGTGAGCAAGGACTACCTGCATCTCAAGTTGTCAGCCCTTTGAAGCAGAACTAGTCAGGAAACAGACATGGGAAGAACTAATGGAACTCTACCGTTATAGGGTATAACAACTGGATCCTGTAAGCCTGACAGAGATTCTTTCTCTACCCTCTTATACTAAAGAGAATCAAGGTGGGGCAATCCTGAGTTTTTTCCTCACCTCCTACTGTCCATCTGGGTAAGCTGATGCTTACATGATATAACACTGAATTCAACACAATCTTGAATACCTTCTTCAAGGCCATCTCCATACTCCTCTATACTAATTCTCCATCTATTCCAGCCCATAGTTCATTTCATCTAATGACAGAGCCAATCATGATGAACAGGCTGCCAGGATATGACAATTCCTTCATGACAGAAAGCTGAACTAACTGCTTTCAGACATTCTGTAAGCCACATGGAGTCCCTGTGTGTGAGTTGGGTGGCCTTATTAATTTGTTTAATAGATAAATAAATAAATTACAGACAGCTTCTGAAAGAAGGCAGAGTTCTTGATGAATCTCATATCTCCTCCAACCCTCTTGATTAATTGGGCAGTTTTAAAGTTTGGGGTTTATGGAAAGAACAGATTCTACTCCCAACTAAAAGCAATATACTAATTAAAATATATGTAATTCGAAATGGTGATCCTTGTATGTAGTGGTACAAATCCTTTTTGTAACTAAGCAAAGGGACTGTTGGATTTAATTTTTCCCTTGAAAACTTAGAGAAAAATTATATTAAGTTAATTAATTGAAATTAAGTTCAGATGGCTGAATCTTTGCTACATAGATTTCTGTCTGGCTCCTGTAGAGGTAAAGTATGGCTGTATTTGTTCAACACACTAAGTTAGAGTTCATTTAACTTTTACTGGGTCTGCACAACATACAACATGCCAAAACAAATGGTTTGCTAGTTTTAGTGGCTTGGTTCATCCATATAATAAACCCCAAAGAAATAAACCCACATTTTGATGTAGGATGTTGTATGAATTCAGCATATTATATAGGAACTTACTCCAGACCAGTCGCTGCCAGCAAAAAAAATAGAAGTAACGTTTTCGTCTTTGTCTCATTTCTCCCAAGTAATTCAAGGTGGTATGCATAGAGTTATTCCATTTTACTCTTGCAGAACATTCTGAGAGACAGAAGACTAAAAGAAACTGATTTACCTAAAACTCAGGTTCACAAATCTGAATCCAGGCTTCCCATGATCTTGACCAGGATTTTGCAAGGATTCTCTGGGGGTTAAAGTTTCAACTGACAGAAGCCTGACCGATGGTTTTAGATTGCACCCTTGGAGCAATTGAGATCAAAAGGAATCTAATGCTCTGGAAATAACATGTGGAATGTTGTGATACCAACTGGAAGGAAGCAGGCCTCTCTGGATTTAGGCATTAGGCACTTAGACTTTTTCTCTAATCAAGCTATCATTATTAGATCTGTTTTTGGAGATTGCAGATTTTTTTTAAGCAGGAAAAAAATCATAGGAGGTTCTTCTAATAGCATGCTAATCATTAAAGGATGACATTTATTGTGGTAATTTTAAAGTTTTAGAATATCATTTTTCAGGTCTGATTACCAGAACTGTACAAAATATTCCAAGTGAGTTCTCACCATGGATTTATATAGTGGCAGTATTATACTGGCAGTTTTATTTTCAGTTACCTTCCTAAAAATTCCAAATATGAAATCTGAGTTTTTACTGTAAATGCATACTGGATTGACACTTATCTGCCATGATTCCAAAACCTCTTTCATGATCAGTTACTACAGCCAGTTCAAATCCCATTAATGAATATATAATATTTAATTTTTTCAAGCCGCTGTACACTATTCTGAAAGCTTTTACACAGAACCCCAGTTGCTGTTTTGATGTCCATTTATCCAGATTGGAGATTTTGCAATTGCTTTTTGATTTTACTAACCTGAACAGTTTGCTGTCATCAACAATGCTAGCTACCACACTGCTCATCTCTAATTCTATAAACAATAGAGAAATTCCTAATACCAATACTGACACCCAGACCCATTTTGCATATCTTTCCAATTTGAAATGGATCATTTATTCCTACTCTCTGTTTCCTATTCTTTAGCTAGTTTCTAGTCCATGAGAGAACCTGATTTTTATTCTCGTGGCTGTTGAGTTTATCAAAGGCTTTGTGAAAGTTCAAACATAGATCATGTTGGATCATCATGTCTGTGTAGACAATGGCTTTGGGGGAAGCTGCAGCAGAAAATCAATGAGTTAAGAGCAAAATATGTATTCTGGATACAAACGATCCCTGGTTAAATTCATGGCATCTCAAATTTAAAGGTTTAGGTATACCTACAAATGTGGAGATGTGCCAAACAATGTCTGCCTAAAAACTTGGAAAGCTGTTGCCAGTCACTGTTAATGATACTAAATTAGATGAGCCAAATTTTTGACATAGCATAAGGCACCTTTCTATTTCCCTATACAGATTTTAAAACACATACACACAGTAAGACAAAGCTCAGAGTCTTTGAAATCACACAGTAGTTAGCAGCTGGACAAAAGACTGACCAGGCACTCACATCTCCATGTTCCCTCTGTTTGTGAAATCACAGAATTTCTATTTTAATTAAATACTAAATTTACTTTAGACATAATATCTGCAAATCTAAATTTTATACCAGCCTTTGGATATATTTTCTTTTTTCTGGCCCTGAGTTGGTGGCCATTATACTAACCATTCAAAGTTGGACAAAAATAGTATAAATAAATGCAGATTGGACTTTGTTCAACTCCTTGAACAGAACTACCTCTCAGCTCAAACTCCTTAGGGCGTCTTGGAATTCCATCCTGTATTTAGGTTTTGGCTGGATCAGAACTCTACATGGAGGGTTGTTGTTGTTGTTATTTTAAAAAGGGGGGGATACCTCTCCAACTATCACAGAGCTAAGTTTTACGAGTTCACCTGTTTAAATGAAGAGTGAAGGGCAAAGGAGATGGAAAGCACCCAATTTCTGCAGGAGGAACTTTAAAGCAAACAACATTGCCCAAACTGGTGGGGAAGGGGAATATCCCTCCTGTATTAATAGAAAATGTCACTCAGGCATGGTACTGAATCAGTTCCCATCACAGACTATAGAATCTGTTTCATGGTGCATAGTTTGTGTCCTGCTATAACAAACAACTTCCTCCTGGTCAGACTGTGGCTAGAGTGCTTTTAAAAAAGGGTACTGTATCACTGCTGATAGGAAGAATCAATAGACCATTTCTCGGTTAGTAAACGAGTGACAAGCTATCTGGTGTTGGATGCTGCCACTGGTATTAGTTTGCTTTCTGCTGCCTGATGATGCTTAAGTTGGTTATTTCCTGCTTTTGCTTTTACTGATGTTAGACAAACATCCCAAAATTGACCTAAGAAGTTTTACACAGTGCATTTTAATCTTTAGCAAAGATCACTGAACAAAATATGGTTGGAAAGAAGAGCTTTGACTCCAATAAAAATGTAACTGCTTCTGGCTTTGAGAACAAATTTCAAAGTTCAAGCAGAACTGGGATGAAAGTTATATTGTTCACAATTTTCTCATTTGTAATAGTCAGAAAATACATAGCAAGATTCCCAAGTGATTGGCAAGGGGAAAAGGAAGTGAAATATGATAGATCTCAGCCCAGCAAATTAAAATGACCTTCTGACCAAGAGGGATGGGCTCTTCCCATCTATACTATGAAATATGTACTGTATCCATTCTGGCTTGGCCACTAAAAAAAAAAAAACTTTATTCGGAGTCAATTTTCAGTAAGAAGGCAACCAGCCAGCTTGGAGGTACCTAGCTATTGGGATGCACTTGATATTTGGAGCAATCACATCTAAGTTCTTTGAAGATAATTTTTTCAGGGTTTTAAAATTCAAGCTTCAAGCTTTTTTGAACTTACTTCTCCAGGTGAATTTAGTGTTCAACTGGAGATACAAGTTATTGCATCTAAATGCAAAGCATGAAATCCACCATCTAGCTACAGCCAATCCTTTTCAATCAGACATGGAGTGACAGCCCTTTAAATAGAAGGTCTTTCTCTATAATGCTCCAGGTTTATACATCCCAAGAATTATGATTTGGTGGTGTTCAGGATTTACCTTATGTGAGCTGTACAATTCTGGACAATCACTATATGGTAGCAAAGAAGTATAGAAACTTCTAACTCTTGGCTATCATCTAATAGTCATCCAGATGTTTGCTGTCAAGGCCTGTTGGTTTTGAAAACAGTGGTGTTGAAAATACTCAGAGATCCTTCCCCCGATCCCTTCCATCCAGCAAACAGATTTACAGTACTAGAATTACCCAGGAATAGAGAATGATATGGATGTGTCTGAAAATCTGTTATATAAAGCACTGATGCTTTGAATGAGTTCCAGTAGCTGTGCTAGCACATGCCACAAATCATAGTGTTATCTCTGTATTTCTGGGATGTTCTTCAGGCAGACAGTACAGAAGCTAAATTGATGATGATGCCAAACCCTTAATCCCCAATATGGGATGTCCTTTTTTTTTTCAAGGCAATATCATATATTAGAGCATTTCATATAACTTTTGAGAAAAATAACACACAAGTAATTAGCGAGGGAAACTGGGCTGTACCAGGCCTGATACTAACAAAGGTACTTAACCATTTTCTCCTAGGTGCCTGGAATCTCAGTAGTTCTTTTCCCAGCTTCTACAGCTCTAAGGGTTGCTATGGCTGTGCGCTGTCTGGTTTAACTGTAGTGCTTTTTAGATTTTGTATCATCGACTATCCTGAAAGAGGAAACAAGTATGTATCAAATTGAGATTCCAATGCATTCCTCTTAATATAGAGAGAGATTCCACCCTATACCTCAGAAGTACATCACTTTGGAAAGCCATATTTGGCCTTTGAATGGAATGCCAGGGTCTGTACTCCAAGAAACAGGTGGGGCCAGAACAAGGTAGTTGCCAAAGCAAGAACAAAAATGAAATATAATTTACATTTATGAAATTTAATTAATTAATGATAATATTATGAAAGAGAGAAAAACTCCCTTGGTTTGATAGTTGGTGGCTATAGGGTTGGTTCATAAAGTCTCCTTCGAGTTACAACTCCTAGTGATCACATGGATGCATCTATATAGTTACAATACAGAAGTGATTTGCCATTGCTTTTCAGGATGTTTTTTCTAGCCCATAGACCTGATTCTTCCCATGAATTTAATATTTTCCCCTTCTACCACATTAAACATTGCAATTTGGTGGCAACTTTGGGGAAGGAGTTGTTTGAGAGGCCACGTCCAAGCTTTTGGGAGGGATAGGTAGCCATGGAATCTCAGATGTTAACAGATCCTGTTATACCACTACAGTTCTAGGGGTAAAAAACTGTAGAACTGTTTATGTGAAGTGGGAGGCCTGATCTTCCAGAGCATGTGCAGCTTTGCACAAGTAGAATGTATACATGCATAAACCAAATGTATGGAAGAGAGGAACAGGGATAGTAGCTACAGTTCTGATTTCCACTATGATGGTAATAATTTTAAATTCTATATCCTTCCCTACCCAAAGGGGACTATCACCCTCATAATTTGTTCAGTAGAATATTACAACATTTTGAAAGCACTTCTTCATGTGAGCACAGTTTAGATAACTTCAGACAATGAAAAGGTGTGGAAAGTTCCATATCTCATAGTGAGGAAGGCAGCCACTGCAAAGGGGAACCTATCATGTTAGTCCCTGACACCCACTCCTTGCCCCTCACTTTCAACAAACCTGATTGTGTAGGGTAGGGCTATCTTCTGGAAAAATTCTGGACAACCACTAGATGGCAGCAAAAAGTCAATTTTGCTGTATCTTGGCAGCCATATTTAGCAGTTGTCTGGATTTTCACAGTTCACACCTTGGGATGGCAGGGCTATATTACTGTAGCTATATTAGGAGCTATAGTAAAAGAGTGGCCTTGATAAAAGGAGGGTGGAAGGGAGGGAAAAAAAGAATTACCACATCTGCTGTTGATCCTGAGTCAGCTAACAACAGAAACTCTCCATGTTCTTAGAAATTATGGCTGTTAAACTGAAATACTTTGGCCACATAATGAGAAGACAGGGCACCCTGGAGAAGAAGATGATGCTAGGGAGAGTGGAAGGCAAAAGGAAGAGGGGCCGACCAAGGGCAAGATGGATGGATGATATTCTAGAGGTGACGGACTCGTCCCTGGGGGAGCCGGGGGTGTTGACGACCGACAGGAAGCTCTGGCGTGGGCTGGTCCATGAAGTCACGAAGAGTCAAAAGCAATTGAATGAATAAACAACAACAACAACTTTGTTTTAAACATTATGCTTGCCTTATTATATTCATATGTATATTTCAGATATAGATGTATATGTACATAGAGACAGAGAAGTTCCCTTTATTTTGTAAACTATTCAGATCATCTATTGCTGAGTTATATAAAAAGTAAACAAATAATTAAGCCTGCTTGTGGTTGATGGTCCTTGGTTGAGTAGGTAACTGGGAAGAACGAAGGCATAGCCTTCTCAGACAGAATTCAGTATATGCAGCATTAAAAGCTTTAGTGATAATGGACAGGAAGGGACAAATATTTTTTTTATCTTGCAAATTAAACTCTTGCTTTGTAGTCAGTGGTTCTCAAAACAGCTAGGTAACTGGGAAGAGGTGACAATGCTTTTCTTGAAATACAAGCTCCCCTGTTTAGAAACATTGATGTTTTGCATAGTTTTTCTTCATCCCCACAACACTGAGCACAATGCAGTCTGTTCCCTGGCACAGTGGCTGTTTTCCCAACACCTGCTGGCAAGCGGCTCATGATATTCAATCTTATTAAATGCAGCAGAACAGGTGCTCCTTGGAAAAGAGACTTGGACAAATTCCATTACTGATCCCAAGGGCTTTATTTAAAAAGTCTTGTAGTTTTATACTTTTTATTTGAACTTAGTGTGGATACCTGACAAAGGACTAATTAGTATCCAAATTTGAGTATGTCAAATGTCAAATTTGAGGACATGTTTGCTTCTATATATCTGAGAGTGATGGTCCTGTATCTTTATGCAAAGTTTTTTTTCTGCCAGTGGTAATTTGTCTGGGGTAATCAGTCAGAGGACTGTGGGTGGAGTCAAAGCCAAAAGTAGGGGGTGGGGGGCACTAATTCTTTCTCTGACACCCTGTCAGACTTCTCTCAGCAAATCTTAGAACTGAAGTGGTGCAGGGAAAGTTCTTAAGATATGTTTATTGCAAAACATAATGAAGCTGTTTATGAGAGAATTTCAGTGCCTGCTGTGTATTAAATGCAAGCCCTATTTATAATGATATAAAGGTAAAAAAATTGATCCAATTGGTGCAATTCTGTCCAGGGAATTCTGGAGGAAAAGGATTTTCCATCTTTTCTCCTGGTGAAGTAGGTGGAAGGAAACTGTATCACTACCAGAGAGGAGGCAGCAAGGAGCACCAAACATGGTGAATTCCTATATAGGCACTCTCCATAGTCCAGAACCCATCCTGTCCAAGAAGGAAAGGACAGTACAAAAGGGAAAGTGTCCAAAATGTCCTGACAACAAACAGCTGATAGGGGAGGAGCATCTAAGCAGGACTCTTGATACCAGTAGAACTTCCGAAGAGAGAAATGTTCATTTATGTTACAGATTTGCACATTATCCCACCTCCTTGCAGTTTTGTTCAGGGGGTTCTTGCTCTATTGAGAGTGATCTGATCATCATCACCCTGTTCCCCAAATCTGACTCCCATTAGAGTTGAAAGTATCGATTTTATTTATTATTTATTAAATTTATATTGCCACCAAAGTGGAAAGATGATGCTGAGGCCTGAATGCAGAGCTAGTGAAGGTACCTGGATTTGTGTGGGTATTGCAAATGGAACTGTCACAGAAGGTAGGGCACATGGACATTCTCTGCTGCTTCTGAGGTTTTATCTGTGTCTGAATAGACTCTAATGAATCAGCTATTCCAGTCTGGCTTTCCTGCACTGGGAAAGCAGAATACAGTCTACCTCAGAGTCTTCCCTCCTTCCCTCTGAGATCAAAGGACTGCCAGCAGCAAGAGTATGTTCAGGGACCAGGAGTGACTAGGGAAAAAACAGGCACGTTTTTACTATTGCAGAAGTTATGGATGAAATGAATGGTCCAATAAATTTGATAGTGAGCCAAAAGTAATCTGCAACAGCAGTTGGGAGGAGGACTTCCTGGTGATGACAGTCAGCAGTTTGTTTATACAAAGCCTGGGCAAAATCAAGCTACTCCTTGAAGAGCTCTCGCACCATGTGATGTTCCTTAAGAAAGTAGGAGGACTCAGGAGTAAGGAAGGATGGGGAGGTATCAGATAAATGCAGTTGACATCAGATATATGCAAACTCAGCCATTAGCATCAGTTCAGGCCAGTAGTCTTGCTGATAGCTTATGTCATGAGTACTGATGGAGAGCAGGAGGGGGCCCCCATCCAGGGTGGAAAACGCATGCGTTTTCCACCCTGGATGGGGGCCCCCTCCTGCTCGCCATCAGTACTCATGACAGCTTATGTGTCAAAGAAGGTATTGCTCCAGGGTAATATTTGTTCATTCAGTCTTATTATTGGGTTGAGAGTGATGTACAAAGGGAAAATGGAATTTAGCATTCCAAAGTTGAAAAAAAAGTTGAAACAATGGCTTGTTAATGGAACCATTCTGTTTGAAATGAGATGGTTGGCCTTGCTTTGATGCTGAAAACATGGCCTAGAAAGTTGGAAAGGAGAAGAAACCTGGCAGGGGATTGAACCATCTTGGGGAAAAAAGGTTGACAATGGTCAGTTGGCATCCAGGCCCTTGACAGGTGGCATGGCAGGTCAATTATAAAATCCAAGGGAGATCATGTCCTAAGGCCCCTATGGGGATGGAATAGTTCAGCTGGTTTAAAGGTTAATGACTTGGCATGTCAATAGGTGTGACAAGGAGAAACATAAACCTTGGTACCTGCTCAGACACAAAGTCACCAAGAGTTCTAGAGCAGAAAGTGGGTGATAACTCCAAGTCTAACCCTAATCCCCATCTGGACATCTATTGTGGTACAGCCATAAAAAATCTTCTCTCAGCAAAGGAAGAGTATATATTGAGCCATAATTTTGATATGGTCAATTGACTATCAATAAAGTTATATTACTATTACTATTACTATTACTATTGAGCCATAATAGCACAATTCTCTCAATTCCTAAGAAAAAGGGGAGGACATCTCAGGTCACACATACAGTTTGTGCCACGGTCATGGGCAAATTTGCTTGGCAATCTGAGGAGTGTGCCTTCCAGTTGCCAGAGTCTCACAGACTGACCCTGATGTCAAAGACGTGGGGCAAAGTTCTCAGGTTGCAGGACAGAGAGTGGAGAAGGGACAATATATTCATACTTGCATGAAAGAACATAAGCTTGGTTGTTCTACAAGCTAGGAATATAGGCGATATAAAAATTAAAATGAGGGAAGAATTGTGCCCACCTGGTTTGGCATTGTGTGAATTTGTGAGTTTATAGATGTTCCACATTCTTGGTCTTCAGTGGGATGTGAATCTCCTTCTATAAGGTGTTACCAGTATTAATAAGTATCTGTTTGCCAAGAGTCCTGTGGTTTTTTTGTTTGTTTGTTTGTTTGTTCTGCCTGTAGCAGCCATCTGTTTTAAAAAGTACTAGGTAAAAGTTTTTTTCCCAAAAGACTCTGAGTGAAAGGTTTGTTGAGCATTGGAATCCCACTTGAATGGAGCCCCTTTCTTAGTAAACAGAGTTAAAGGTTTTGTGTGAGCTGCAAAGTTGGCAATAAAGCTGAAAAGCCCAAGAAACATTGCACCTCCTTGACATTTTGGTGGGGTGGGTTACTAGAAATAACTTGAAAGGATCCTTCTGATGCCCTTGGAAGGGATGTGGTACTCCAGATAATCCAAAACAGGAAAATCAATGACCTATTTCTTTAGCTTAGCAAACAAGTTAGGCTGGCAGTGTTGCTCAAGTACAGCTTAGACCTGTTCAATGGGTATAACAGGAACTTTGAAATAAACTAATATTCATTCTAATACAGTTATCAGATAAGAATCCAATATGCTGTGAAAAATATGATTCATAACTCTTGTGAACATTGATGGCATATTAACAAAACCATAAAACATTATTGTATATTTAAACTTTCCATTATACCTGTCAAAGGCAGTGAAATAGTCCTTCCCCTACTTCATCCAACTCAGGTTGTGGGCCTGAGATCTAAATCTGTAAAAAATGTGCCTTCTGTAGCCATTCTAAAAGTTCAGAAATGTGATGAGGGGATTCCTAATGATTAAAGCTTAGAAGGACAGCTTTTTGTCCTACTCTCCAAAAGCCATCTTTTTGACAAAAATATTTTAGGACTGGCTGGGGACACCAAGGGGTGAATGAATCCCTTCTGCAAATTGTCATTCAGAAATCATTTTAGGTAGGCGATTTCCTTTGACAGCGCTGGATATGGGTATTTAGCAGGGATCAGAACTCCTAGAATCAAGTTTATGGTGCAGTCACAGGACCTATGAGGGGCCATTAATACTTCCTTCTCTCACAAGTATTTTTATTGTCTGAGTGGGCAAGGCATACCTACAGTACATGCATGGGATTGCAGAGTTTATAAAATTGCTTGTGACTCCAAAGTCTATCAGGGCTAGGGTCACCAGATACCTGTACAGGCAAAGGAGGGCACAGACGATTGGAAAAGAGGACAAATAGGGAAACGGAGGACTCACTGACTGTTTAATATTTGTATTTACATTCATTGGAGAGGAAAGGATTACAGGTAAGTAAACAGGCACACAATGGGAAATACAGATTGAGAGGAATATGCTTACCACCAGCTGTTTGCCTAGTGTGCCTGCAGCTGCAAGCCACAAGCAGGTTTGGAGGCAAAAACCTTCAGCATGTAACTGTTTAAGGTCTTGTCAGTTTCAAGTGGAATTGTTAACTTGTGCTAGCACTGATTAGGGAAGCACTGCACCCTGGAGAAAAGCTGCTCAGTTAGGTACTTGTAAAGGGATTGGAAATGACCTTGAGAGACTGGGCAGAGAGATGCTTCCTAGGGAATGGTCAGATAAGAGAAAGCATAGCCCACAGCTGCAAAGTAGGTGGAGCAAGAAGCTCAGGAGGGACCCTCCCTAAGTTCTTGGGCTGTAAAGGTAACGGTGGGAGAATTGTACTTTCAGACTTGCAAGCTTCTATGAATGTAGCTTTACGATTAAGTAGAATTAGTTGGTTGTGTTGCCTGTCTGGTGTACCTGGTAAGAAAATTGACAATACTCGAAAAGCGAGATAATATTTGATTGTAAGGCTATGCCAGCCAGATGGAGGACATGAGGACAAAAAGGAGAACATCTCCTCCTTTTGACAGACATCTGGTAACCCTAATCAGGGCCTGAATGTCTGAGTATAAAGAATAACAGTGTGGCTTGTGGGTTTTAGTGGCCTGACGTGACTGCTGTTCTGCTGACATGTGCCAGCCATTGGAGTGAGTAAAAGCAGCTCACTTCTGGCCTTGAAGGGCAGCTGTGCTGTTATGAAGCCTGATGAGCTGACCTGGCTCCTAGCCAGGGCTGGTGTGGTGAAATGTCGAGGCAGCCATCCCATTGGTCCAGCCTGGTATATAGATGTTGGGGTCTAGAGCCCTGGGTGGACACCAACCTCCTCAGTTGCTAGGGGATATGCCACTGATCTAACCTAAAAAATGGAGAGAGAGAAAAGAAGAGGAGGGAAGGAGAGGAGAACAAAAGTCTGTCTATGGAGTGAACAGAGTGGCTGGAGAGAAAGGTTGGAGAGAGAAGTTAAGTTTGCAGAGCAGTTGTTGGTTCCTGGTCAGGAAGGAAGAAGAGAAATGTAGGAACCTAGCTTTCCCATCCTTAGTCTGCAGCAGTTCCTTGAATTTCCTTTCTACATATATATAAAAAATTCCCTTCTCACTGCTATGGGTGGTATGTGTCTTCCTCAATTTCAGCTCCTCTACCAGAGGCCTGGGAGTTTGAGGGTTCTGCACAGTATCTTAGCTGTTCCTAGCACTGCACTTTTCTGGACAGAGAGCTCTGATGTTGTTCCTGGAATCTGCTGGAGCCACTCTCCAAGCTTAGGAGTCACAGCCCCAAGTGCTCCCACCACCACTGGGATCACTTTGGCCTTCACTTTCCACATCCCCTCTAGTTCCTCCTTCAGGCGCTGGTACGTCTCCGGCTTCTCATACTCCTTCCTGATGTTGCTGTCACTTGGCACTGCTATATCTATCACCACCGCTGTCTTCTGGTCCTTGTCTATATCATGATGTCTGGTTGACTGACCAGTACCTGCCTCCCTGTCTGGATCTGGAAGTCCCACAGGATCTTAGCCCTGTCCTTCTCCATGACCTTCTGTGGAATCTCTCATCTGGACTTGTGAGGGTTTAGTCCATATACTCCGCAGATGTTCCTGTACACAATGCCAGCTACTTGGTTGTGCTGTTCAGTGTATGCTGTTCCTGCCTGCATCTTACACCCTGCCACTATGTGTTGGACTGTCTCTGAGGCCTCTCTGCACAGTCTGCACCTTGGGTCTTGTCTAGTGTGGTAGTTCATTCAAATATTGTTGTAGGATTTGATTTATCTTCATTTCTTTTTTGTCCCATCACACAGAGTTCTTCAATGCTTTAACAAGCCTCTTTTGTAAATCCAGTAAGAAAAAATTGTCTAGGTCACTCTCTTGGTTTGTCAGTTGTATTTCCCATTTAAATTTTAAAACATCAGACAATTTATTTTGTAGATCCAGTGAAACATCCTTTCCTAAGTCAGTCTCTTGGCCTATCAGTTGTAAATACACTTTCAGTATCATCTCTATCTTGTCAGATAAAATTTGTTCTACATCTGTCATTTCTTCAATAATATATTTTGGGCATAGGCTATCCATAGAAGGAGACATCATTACTGACATTGTTGATATTGTAGCTATTTTCTAACTCCATTCTTCAAAAGTCTCCTTCAGTATTTTCAGTGTTATAATGTTTTGCATCATTTTGTAGGCTTGTATTTTTTTTCTCTACCTAAAATCTTTAGTCCCCTTTAGTGTCCAGTTTTAAAATCATGAAATTACTTACCTTTGTTATGTCTTGCAAAAATCAAAACAGGATCTATTTTCCACAAGAAACTGTTTGTTCTTTATAATTAATTCCAAAATCTTATTGTAACAGTTTTAATATTCCAAATTTATCTAGACCCTTATCTAGACCCTAGTCCATTTATAACTTTAAGATCAAAATCTTATTTAGCTTTTTGCTGTTTATTTCAGATTCCTTAAATTCTTCAGCTTATGATTAAAATTTTCTTTTGTTCAGGATTGAAGGCAAACTCACCTGGCATTTTCAGACTGGTTCCAAAGGTCTCTAATAGCTCAGAAGTTGTTAATGAGCAATTTCCAAAAGTGATTAACAAGTGCTGTTAGCTAATTTAGTGTCCTTTAAAAGGTGCTGACTGGTTGCAAGCAAGATGGCTAGTCCTGTGGTCTCCCAGTGCTCAAACCTTGCATGGGGCAGCCATCCAGAGCACATTTGGGCAATCTCCCATCCTCTCCTTGTCCGGAGAGGTTCCAAAGAGCCAGTCTACTCACCAGCATTTTGTTCTTCACTGTGATCATTGGCTCTGCTTTCACAGAGACATCTTCAGTCCACCATTCCTCTCCCGGAAGCCAGCAGTTCCTTGAATTTTCAATCTATTGCCACACTGCTAGATTAATGCTTCTAAGATGTCTGGAGTCCCTTTTGAATTAGTTTGCCCTATATTTTATCAGATAGGTCATCTTCAAATTGTAGGCTAATTCATTCCAAACCATATCCTGAGCAAAAAGTTGAAAATCAGCCACATACATCTATACTCAATAGTAGCATATACTTTAATACAATACTTTAAGAAGTCCACACATCTTAAAGTTGCCAAGGCCCAGAAACACTGGGCTAAAGAACTCTGTCTCTGGATTAAGAGGGATGGTTTCTATCTGTTCTTTGTTATGGTAACAGACTAGTTGGTTTCAGGGTGTTTGCCTCTGCCCTTGGCAGGAGTAGCTCTTACATACTCTCCTTTTCTCTTTCTGATACTCACTCCCAAACAGCAGGCTGCAGGGGAGGAAGAGGTAGCTCTTGCTAGACCTAAATGTACTGGATCTTTTGCACAGAGGTTTGGAAATTGGACTAGCCTGAGGGCTACCTGTGGTTGCCCATTCCTGATTGAAATTGTCAGTAGGAATGACTGCAGTACCTGAAAAGAGTGACATCAGTGTTTTCTCCTCTACCACAATCACGTCCTTCTACTATGAGTTACATGACTTTGCTTTTAGCAATCACTGTCAGTCAGAAGCAGGAGAAAAAATTAATAGAGAAATACTTGTAGCACTTGTCTTTCCATAGTACAAATATACTGTATCCACCTTGTTTAATCTCATTTTTAATGGTCAGGCTCTGAGAAGAATTGAAAAGTTCAGTTGACATGCACCACGATGACAGAAAAACTAGGACCTTTGCACATTGGCCATATCTTTTTAGTAAAATCAAAAGGAGAAATGTGCTGTCCAGCTATATGTGAGACCAGTATCTGATTCTGAGTCCCAGCTCACTTTTCTTATCTGGAAACTTTTCAGATAATGTATATGAATGCTTAACCCCTTCTGTTATCAAAAAAGTGCTCAACTAACACTTAACAAAATAACTGTTAATTTCATTTAATTGGAGGGGAGCTGTTTTAAATAAAAAAATTTAAATCTTTGCGGACAGACAGTATACATTTAGAATCTGCACTGGGATGCATCTGTGGCCTGGTATCCTTTTTTTAAAAAAGGATCAAGTGAATATTCTTTTCAGCACCATCCATTATCTGGGTTATGGAATATCACACTACTGGCACTGGCTCAGGACAGCCTAAGTATAGAGCTAAAAGAAAACCTGACGGCTTCTGAATTATTTGGAAAGGATCCAGGACAAAGGCAGAAAACTCCTCAGATGGGTTTGCTCTTCGTTGTAGCAAGTTGTATATGGCTTGGAATGTCTGGATGAGTCTATATCACACTCCTAGCAGTCCAAGAAGATAAGGGTACAATTCCATTTTTAAGTGAAATGATCCCCTGATGATCAAATATATAGCTGTGAAGCTTGTGGTTATGATAAACCATAATTTATCTCCTTTTCTCCATGTAATCTACTCCATTTTTTCCCATTTTTAGTTAGTTTCTTCAGGCAAAAACCCAAGCAGACGGGTCCTTTGCACTCTGGTAATCCTAGTTTATTTAAAGTATCTGTGAAGAATCAAATACAGCAAGAAAAACAGTAAGGCAAGAAAATCTACAATATAGACATCAGGAGTGAGGAAGCCAATAGTAGTTAGTATGGCATCTAGACAGAATAACTATTATCCCATATATTGGCTTTGAAGAGCTTACCTGTTAAACATAGTTGGCTTTCATGTTAATCCTATGCAATCCAAAACATGCAGTGTGTATCATTCTGAAAACCTACAAATGGATTTCACTCAGACCCATTAGGCCACTTTCAAATTGCTGTGTTATGGCACTTTCCCATCAGCAACTGACAAAATTTTGCTCTATTAAAACAATAACATGCTGAAATTAGTAGAAATGAGATTAGGCAATCAAATTTGCATCACTAATTTCCCTATCTGTTCAGATTGGATCAGATCTTGTGGTTTGGGTCTGGGATGGTTGGTTGGGCAGCATGTATTTTGGGATGGGGAAAGAAGCAAAAGTGAAAAGACAGCCCATGGAAGAGAAGAAGAGCCAGTTTGGTGTAGTGGTAAAGGCAATGGGCATGAAACCAGGAGACTGTGAGTTCTAGTCCCGCCTTAGGTATGAAAGCCGGCTGGGTGACCTTGGGCCAGTCACTCTCTCTCTCAGCCCAACTCACCTCACAGGGTTGTTGTTGTGGGGAAAATAGGAGGAGGAAGGAGTATTAGGTATGTTCCCCACCTTGATTTATTTATAAAAATAATAAAGGTGGGATAAAAAATAATAAAAAAAGGAGAGCTATATAGGGGGCATGCCTGTAGATACCAGTTCCTCGTAAATAACAGCAGGAGAGGGCTACAGTCTGTGTGCTTCTTACAGGGCATTTGAGTGGCCATCGTAGAAATGGAATGTTGGAACAAATAAATTTGTAGTCCAGCCGGGCTGTTCTTGCAGCCTTATGATCCTTAAAGATAAAGTCATCCTTGAGTTTAGCTCATTTCCTTGACCACTACATAGTCATGCTGATATTGTTTCTTAGCAACAATTTGTAAGTGGTAAGATTTTTTTTTAATTTGACTTTGCAATCTAGTCAGTCCCTAGGATTTTCTCACTGGCTAATTACGCCCAACAATTTGAAAAGCTTGTACAATCTTTTGATTGGCAACTAAAAATCTCAGGAGTTTTTATTATTATTTAAATCTGTACACCACCTGATTCCCAGCAACTCTCCAATTTCTGAAAATAGGTTATAGGCACCTACTATATGCTACCATTTTTCTGGTTTGAGGAGTATGTTTTAATTAAAATGTCCCATGCTGCCTGTATATTCCTTAGTATGCAAACAGTAAGTTAAGATCTCAAGAGTTATAAAAGAAGGTAATATATTACTGGAGGTTTGAGAAGATCTGCTGAATTAACAAATGACCATGTGATTGTGATTTGACACTTTTGAGTTTTAGGAATCTTGGCCGTATGCCTAGTAGTCCAATTCTTGCAGCATCACTGCATCTAGCAGGTCAGTAAGTATCTGCTGCTTCCAGGAGTGATTCTGCTTAATTAATGTGCTTGATTCAAATAAACCATCCTAAGGACATGGTCCTAGGTCCTCACACTCTTGTCACGGTAAAACCAATCATGTTTAAGAAGTATAACAGTCCAATTTAAAATTCACAAACCCTTTTTCACTGCAGTATCTTCTTGTTGTTGTTTTAAAAAAATGGGAGGAATAAAAGATTAATTGGAAGGAGAATTGGAATCTGACCATTTTCAAAAAGAAAATTACGGTAAAAGAGAGGCAAGGGTGCTGCTCTCAAAGCAACAAAGTGGCGGTAGAATGGTAGGGAAGAATTCATTTATTTCAGGGATGGGTTGGAGGTGTGTAAGTCAGGAGTCTAAATGAGCATAAATAGACTGTCCTCATCCCCCCCACCCCTAGGGGAAAAAAAATACATGCTTTGAATATTGGAGCTCAGGCAGGTGAAAGGCTGTTGTTAGGATGGGGGAACCTGGCCAGATAAGGTAGATGAAAAAGAGAACAAGGCAATCAGGACATTGCATGGAGGTATGGACCAGTGTTTCTCCAGCAACTGAACTACTTGATCCACCATCATGTTCTGCTGTAATGTGTGGATTTATATCTTATTCTGGATGAGTTACCTGGGAATCTAAACTCACTTTCAACAAAAAAGAAGATGCCCACCCTCTGGGAGAAATTTGATATCTGGATTGCTGCTGGTGCTTTGTTTTAAATAAATAGTTAATGAGTTTGAATCCCCTGGCCCCCAAATAAATAAATGACTGAAGTGGAAAATTTGCACTAGAAAAAGTCACCAATCTGTCACTTACATATCTTCTAGGAGACTAAGAGAACCATATTCCCATATCTTGAACTTTTTTAAAAAGTTGCCCTAAAAGACTCCATCTTGATCCATAATTTCTTCACCTGGAAAGATAGTGGGGTCTCCTAGTCCCATCTCATCGCAAGTTCACAAGAGTTATTGGTCATTATTTCTTTTGCTCATTGATGAAGCTGGGTGGGTGGAGAAAGGATAGCAGAGAATCCCATTAATCATTGCCCTGAGACTATCCTGTGTTACATTTTGTGAGGGCAGCAACACTACATGGACTTATGGCTGAGGCATGGTAAAGGTAGGCAGTAGTGGCAACTCACTTTATCTCAATATACTTTCCTCCCAATTGAAGGACAAGAGGCAAGCAGATTAAAGTGACTATGTGGGTGAGCTCACAGAGTGATTTAAGAGTACCAGTTTCTTTTCATCTAGAAAATGTCATGCTACATAACTGTAGGTGCCTTCTGGATGTTATGGACTTCCTATCATCAGCCAACATTGCCTACGGTAAAGGATTATGGGAGGTGCGATTTGACATACCTGGAGACTCCAATTGCTGAATCTTCTGTTACATTATTTTAACACTGTACCATTTCAAAAAGGGAACATATCAGTCAGGTCAAAGGAGCCATTGCTAAGTAACCAGACTATTTCAGGATGCTCCAGACCAGTACTCCTGGTAAAGTAAATCATCCAGAATAATTGATTTTTACCCACTGTCACTTCTCATTTTCATGGACATTCTTCCATTTTATCCTGGTGCTAAAAATAATTAAAAGTCATTGGGTTTGGGTGAGTCAAGGCAAGGAGGAAGTCCTCCTGCTTTGAAAGGGGAAATCTGATTCCTGTTGTGTGCAGCTGGTGAGAGTCTGTCAGTCATGAGCACAGCATGTGTGAGAACTTTTTACTCACACTTCCTGGAACATCTTTGGCTAAAGAAATGCATCTTTTTATTCAAGTTGTCCTTCTTCTTGTGTGTCTGGTGCTCATTGCTATATTTATGTCTCCCTGTCCACCTGTCTCAGATTTAGCCAAATGTTAGACTAATATCCTGCTCCTAAGTACAGAAGCATTCCTCTGTGACCCTGGCCCCAGCATCACTTGGCAGACTGGCTGTGGCATTTTTCTGATAAAGGAATCAGTCCAGCTTATATGCACTCCAGCTTCTGTCAAATAACATTGTATGTAATCAAAGCTCCCTGCCCCCAAAATTCTTATGTCCATGTTTGGATGATTCCCACTTTTCTTTGCAGCCCTTGGAATTTGAAGAAGCTTTTTGAGAACAAGTAATTGAATTCAGACAGAAAGAACGTAAGTCTCCTTCTGCTAGCCTCATTTTGTTTTCATTTCTTAAAATCAAAGCCATTGATTCTTTGAGGTGTTCATTTAGCATTTTTAAATGTAGGCCTAATCATCTAAAAATATGAATGTGACAACCAGATTATACATCTTTCATGAAAATCAATTCATTCAGAGAGCTAGGAAGTGCTGGGATCTCCATCAGGTATATACTCAGTGACAATTTTAGGTTTACTGCTAAGCTGTATAGGAAAATGGAATGTAAAGTGTCTTTGACTCGCTCCTGTGAATTTTTGGTGTAAGATTTAGTTACTGTATTTTTTTTATTATTCATTAGGTTTATATCCTCCAAGAGCAAAAACTTAGCATCCATATTCCTCTTTTTTCCAATTTTTCCCTGTAACAATTCTGTGAGGTAAATGAGGATGAGAAATAAAGACTGACCCAAAGTCACCTAGTGAGCTTCCATGACTGAAAATGGACTTGGCTTTGGATTTTCCAAGTCCAGGTTCAACATTATTGGTGAAGAATGCATAATAGCCTTACCATCTACACTCCAATCTCATAGCAGTCTTCAAAATATGAAGACAGACTGTGGAGAAATCTCATTTTCTCTTACTTCACATGACAGAATTAGTACTCCTGGCGGTAGCTCATTGAAGATCTTGATCCAGGGAATCCAAAGCACTAGAACCTCAAACTTCTGCCTGTTGTGTAGTCAATTAGTGCCATGCATTTTTTAAAAAGATCTATCAATATTGGATAAATGTGTCTTTGAAATAAACAACATGTATCTGCTTTCAGATACATAAATATAAATGTGTTACTGAGCTGCTGGAAGCAAAACAATGAGCATGCCTGAGATGTGACCTTTGTGAAGCAATCCCAGGGGAGGATGCAGTCATACAATCTTACACCAACACACATCAGCTTAATACAAGAATATAATGCAGGTCCTTGGTTTTAAAATAGCAAGGTACACTGAACCCTTGAATTCTGGGTCATTTTTCCCCAGCAAATATTTATAGGACACAGCTTAGACACTATAGGGGCATCAATATTACACAATCAAATAAAATAATAAAATAATAATATAAAATAATATTTGTATGCTTAATATACTAAAAACATATTTATTTGCTAAATATTACTATGTAGCCTTGTACCAACTCAAAAAATATGCTTAACTACTAAATGCTTGACTATTCCTTCTGGAAGTAGTGATTCTGTTCTTGTATATACAACTATAGGAAGATTCCAATCTGACCACTGCAGGAAAAAACGGTGTGCCAGGTTTCAATCTAATGAAGGAAGACTAAATGAAAATAAAGGCAGACTTCCTAGCCCAGGTGTATGCAACTTTGATATTGGATCCTGCACTCCAAATGCAGGTGAGGCCATGCAGCATGGCCAGAACCAAATCTAAATGGGAAGTTTGTAGGCTGTCTTGTTTCCCCCCCACAGTATGAAAGAAACAGAACTATCCATATTGGAAAAGATCCATAATTGACTTTCCATGTTGCATGCTGATAAGATGATTCTCTCTCTCTCTGTATAGCACACAAAAGAAGGTGACAAAGATAGGGGCATGGGAAGAGGACATGAATGAGAGAGAAAACGCCTGGCTGAATTGGGACCCTCAAAAGCTGAATTAGATTTGTAAGCTGTGGGGTCCCATGTTTGGCCTATAATGTATCAAAGGATTTTATACTACAGTATTCTCTACTGCTAGGAATTGTTCCCTGGAATTTTGGAATGAGATGCCATGAGGATGCTCAGTTGCTCTTTGCTACTTAATTCCAAGTAATAAAGTTATCAGTATCCATGAACTGGATTATTGCCTGGATTCAATAATGGGCTGGATGAGGGTGCACATAATTAAATTAAATTCAAACAAGATGAAAGTCAGCAGGAAGCTGACAAGGAGATTAGAGTTTAAATAATTATAGAAGTGATTGTTTCTCCTAAAAAACTAAGGTTCATAGCTGAGGAGTTGTTCTTGAGAAGAGTTATTTTTGAGGAGCATCTAGTATCCTCTCACATCACACCACTATTATAAAATCTGCACTGGCAGCTAATGGTTTTCACAAACTTACTGCAATAGGAAAGAAGAAGCTGTATCTCTGGACCCATTAGTTTATTATTATTGCCAAGAAGGCACTGTATATGGTTTGCATTGCTGCTATGCAGTGGCTATGGGACCTTCTTTGCTGTTGTTCTTTAAGAGTATTTCACATTATTATCTGATTTAAAAAAAAACAACAGAAGTTTTATGACAAGTGAAAAAATCAAGCTTAATGTTTCCCCATTACCAGTATGCATGAGAGAAGAAGCTACCCTGTGCAAACTCCCCTGACAGTTCTTAGCCTTCATCCCCACTAACAGCACCAACTTTTTAATTAAGGAAATATATATATTTTTTTTCCATGGGCAGCCACATGGCCCCTTAATGAGGTGTTGTAGCTCAAGTCACACGGGCGATATTAACCATCTTTCCAATGCTGGCTGAGCTAATAATTTCATATCCTAATACCCATCTGAGCAGCTGAGATGTTTTGCATTTTTAAAATCTAGCTGCTGAGCTGAAATTAATGAGGGGGAAAAGAAGGATTCCAAACAAACCATGGAGTGACTGATTAGTTCTACTGCACAGAGACAACAAGACTTGTCATGGACACAGTCGTTGACCTTTGTTGAAACAGAACTGTATGTAACAGATAAGAACATTTAACAACAATTAATGTCACAGTACTATGTGGGCCAAACTGACTCCACTGAAAATTCCACAGCAAATTGCTCAGCCAGAAATGTCAGCCTTCTTCTCATGTCAGCCCACTGCCTGTGATTCTAGAGTTAGTGGGGTGAGGGTGGCAGGGAGCATGGAAACCATAGACTCTGAAGAGATTGAGTGAATAAGTAAAATGTCTACTGCTTATTAGACTGGGCCTGGTTATTTAAAAATGGAACTTCACATGAAGTTAACAATTAAGTACGGAGGTAAATAGAGTGAAGCCGGTTACCTCCAGCGTTAAATCTGGGAACAGGTATGACCCACCCCTCTTCTCTTTGTGGCTCTCTCATAATAAAAATTAGCAGGTAGTTTTTTGCATTTATGGTTGCTCTCTGTAGGATTTGCCCACTGTGTGTGCACTTTAGTGAGTTGAAAAATCCTTGTCTGGGCTGAATTTGTCCCTCTTCTAAGTGGAAGCAGTTTTTTATTCATACATTCTCCACTTGTGGAGTTTGGAGAAAGTAGAACTCTTCTAGTAGGAAAAGAGCAGGAATATCGGGTTTTGGTGTCTTCATTGAAAAAATAATTATTATTATCTACTGAGAAAGGTACAGACTGTGAAAGGGGAAGATGTTTGGAGTGTGATAGCAAGTGCAATCAGTATTCATTCCAAAGCTGCTTTGAGCATCATTTGTTGGCTGAAAGGCAGAGTATGAATCCAGTTAAAGCAAACAAATGTTCCTTCTTAGATGGTCTGCTCTGCAATGCAACTGGCCCTGAAGCCATTTGGCAAACTGGTTCTCAAGCTTCAGATGTGACTATATTTCATCTTGCAAATCTGGTTGTTATCTACCATACAGAATTAAACTGTTTTACCAGCCTTTTCCTTTTCTCCAGGAAATCTGAGATTTGTAGTTCTGAAGGCATGGCCTACAGAGTTAGATATTCAGCTTGACCCTGCAGAGCCAGCAATTTCTTTGTTTCTATGGACTAGAGATATATGAAAAGTGTATTTCCAGCTGAAAACTCCTGATAATTCTATGAATACATCTAGGTAGTTTTCTTGGTAATATCACAGAAATTGGTTGACGTTGTCTTCTTCTGGGAGTGTTTTAATTTTATTTCCCAATCTAATTTATAGCCCTGATATTTTGTTGGGGTCTCACATCCAAATACTAACCTGTTTAGTTTTTCAAGTTCAGCCAAATGACCTAGGCAGTTTGATTAGGAATTCAGTGGGAGATTGTCTTCTAATTCCAAGAGGAATTAGTCCCATAAATCCCAATGCATTAACACATGTATCGAGCTTGGAGCATCTTAGATTCACAGAATGCAGCCTATGTGATTGAGGAATGCAGTTCTACTGCAGTTCTACTGCAGGTTTTACTATCTTACTACTTTGCTTGGGTACATTCAAAAAAATAAAAGAATCTGAGCACACCACTGCAATTTCCTTTCTTTTAGCTGAATTTTTGTCCCCCACCTTTCCCTTCTCTATTAAATTATATAAGGCAAATTGTTGAAAGCTCTCTGTTTGGATTCCATGGGAAAATTGAGTTTGCTCCCCAGAGAACTAATTGGATTGAAAAACACATGCCTGTTTTTATAGTCAGCAGAAATCTCTTTGCAGCTCACCTCAAGTTTCTTGACTGGAACTAATACAAACTGCGGACTAAATGAATTACTTCTTTCAATGCAAGGCACTCGTGCCTTCATTCTGTTGTGCAGCTGCCAGCTATTAATACTCAACCAGAGTTAATAGACCTAATGTCAGTACCAAAGTTTATCCAGTACTTTCAGTGGATAGGCTGCAGATATCTAATCTGTCCCAGTTGGCTGATCATCCTGGTCCTCTTTGCCATGATGTTTTTGAAATATTTGGCAGTATTTAAGAGGCTATGAAGGGAGAATAAGAAAAAGCTATAGAGCAGATGCTTTTGTGTGTGAAGGGAAGCTTAGGAGGAACATATCTAGTCCTTGTCATTTAGGAATTTGTTCATCCATAAGCCTGGGCTACACTATTTCTTTCTCCCACTCTAATCTATTTTTATAACCAATGTGAAAATGCACATTTAAATAATGCTTTTGAAATATTTTAAAAAAAAACATGTACCCCTCAAAATACAATTTGATTGTTGTCTTTTTACCTAAATGTCCTCCAAGAACACATTTTGCAGGCGGTCCAATAGCTGCTGGATACTCTCAGTTTCAATTCATGCATAAATTACTTGTCAGAATTTTCAAAAATCAAATGCTCCAATATCCCTAGTTCTGACTTCAGTTCATGCTGCCTCAAAAGATCAAAAAGCAGATGTTGAAATAAACTCTTTCTAAAAGAACAGTGGAAACTACTGTCAATCAGTAACAAACCAATGGCTTGACTCAACTTAATGCAGTTACTGAAACTATGTATGTAAGAAATGCAGGTGTTACTCAAACACAGCTGAAGGTAAGTTCTTTCTCTCACTAACATTGCAATGACATGCCTAGAATTAGGTAGCTGCAGCTTTCATGCCTAATCATATTCCTCTTGCGTTTTTATTTTTTTTACTCTACTGTTTTATTTGTATAAATAACAGTAAGAAAATTACTGTTATTACAATTTAATTATAGTTTAGGCATTTTTTGTTTTTCAAAATTGTAAGATGAAATCATTGATGGTATGTCATCAATTTCACCATGGGTTGCTGCTCCAGCTGGGATATTCCATTTTGGCCACAACTTGAAAATTCTTAAAATCTAGTTCTAGGCTCCCCAATGTAGTGATAGGGCTACAAATGTACCTTCAAGCATCTCTTGATAGCCACTAAATTTGCTGCTCCATCTGACTTTCTAGATTAAAAGTTTTTTTTATTATTTTTTAAATGAAGCTGGCATGTTACAAGGCAAAATGCCAGCCTCCAGATGGGTGAATACAACCCAAGATACCCACATGCCCAGAAAAAGGGCAAAAACAAACAGAGGTAGTAGGGTGGAGAAAGGATAAGCAGTTGTATTTGTTGGAGGTCCCAGCAAATCAGCATGCTTCATTGGCATGTGGATGAGTTCATTCTAGGATGCAATTCTCTGTGTGCTTCTGGAGGAATCTGTTTGTTGTCCCTCCTATGTTCCTTTAGTCCTACCTCCTCCTACAGTTGCAGAAGGAAGCATGCTGCTCTTTCCATCTGGGAGCCATGCATGGGGCCTAGAATCAGGTGGTTCCCCCTTTCTGCATGCATCCTTTAGCAGCAACGAGGACTAAGGGTTAGTTCAGTTTAGGGAAAGAAAGAAGAACAAGAATCATTTTTCCTGAATGGATGTAACTGGACCAAATAAATGAGTAATACCTTCCTTTTGCTTACTTTTGAACCTAATTTGTCTAAGCTTATAATTCTTTATGCTTGAGTGGGCTAAGTATATAAGATCAATAACCTATATTTCTCTAACATGCTCATTAATGCTATTTTAGATAATTAAATTTTAATTAATTTTAATTATAATTTTATATATATTATATAAATTATATAAAAATATAATTATAATGATTTTAATTTTTATTGTAAACTGCCCAGAGTCCCTTTTGGGAGATGGGCGGTGATAAATTTGATTAATAAATAAATAGATAGATAGATAAATATATATATAATTTAGATAATTAGGTAATAATTTAGATAATTAGATATTCTTTTCTGTGTGTGTCTTTTCACTGTATTAAGCTCTGCTCCATTCAGTGGTCCTAGCTGGCCACTAATGGCTTCAGTATTCTGGTACCTTAGTCTTTGTAATTGGTTATGTCCCTCATGGGGGGTTATTTTATGGATCAGAAAGCCCTCTAGTAGCCATGTTGGACAGCTGTTGACAGCACGTTCTCAAAATTCTAGATGTGTTTATCAGCCCCCAGAATTGGATACCCATGGTCTAACTGAACATAGGTATACCTTGGCACAGAATTCAATTTCCTGAAAGAGAAAAGACTCTGGTGATTTCCTTGGTATCCTGAAAGTCCTTCCTTCTTGGTATATTTTTGCAGATAGTATCTTCTGGCCATCTCCTGGCTCCTACAATCATTGCCCATCTACTGACTTCTCCTTCTATGTTCAATTTTCATTACAATGGGAAAGCAAAGTAGATGGTGTTTCTCTTTGCTCTTGCTGTTCATACAGTTGCTATGGGCAGTAACAACACAAAGGATGAGGAAGAGGTTAGGGGCCTCTGGGGATCTTCAACAGATCATGTGCTGGAATATGTCTTGTACAAGTAGAAAGGGCACATGTATTACTTTACATAAGACAAACCATTATTTGAAAGCATCCTCTAATTCAGTTATGGATAACATAGATTCTATATGTGGTAGTAAACTACAACTCCTGGCATCCCTCACCTTTGGCTGTGCTTGGCTGGAACTGCTGGAAGTAGTAATTCAGTAATATCTACAGGAGCAAGTTGAAGAGCCATATAGTCCAAGTCCAATTGAAAAATAACCAGAGAAGGCAAACCAGACGCTTTGACAATGCCAACATCACACTATATAGGTACATAAGAGAGATATAAACCAAATTTCAATGCATGTGTATAAATAAACATGTGCAAACTTTGTAACAATCTGAGTTCTCTTTTGGCCTCTTTTTGGATAATGCAAATAGAGTCAGCCTACTTTGTATGTGCTGTATAAATCTAATGCCTGTTTACAGCAATTGGGATACTGTGAAGCAAGATTATTCTTTCCATGCTTAGAATATCTGTTTCTTCAGACAGCCTCTAGATGTTTCTGGGTTATGGCAAAATATAAAAGACTCCAAGTTTGGAATCTGGCATCAGTTTGTGAAACAGATTCCATATCTGAATTGGCAGTGGTAATACCTGGCTGAAACCGAGCAAATCCTTCTGTTTATTGTTGTTGATAGGACAGTATCCATTTTGGAACTGGGAACAACCATACTTATCTCCAGAATGAAGATGGAGTTAGGAAAAAAGAATGAGACATTCTGGACTAAATTTCAGTTATGTAATGAAAGTGACAAGTTATCTTTTCCTCCATTTTATCCATGATACAATGTTTCTATGGAAGATTCCATAGTATAATAGGATGTTCATAAAGTGCTAATGTGATTTTAATTGTGATGGATGCAACAATTAATATTACAGCTTTGCACTGATGGAAAAATATCACTGAGTTCTTCCATAATGGATCTGACTGGCGTAAAATTCATGTTATCACACTTACAGAAAGTGCTAGAGGGCACGTATGGCAATTGTTTTCCTACTCACTGCTTCCATTTACTTGGCATGTTTTAGCAATACATCCTTTGAACTTTTGGCAGTGGTGTCATGTTTTCCTTAATTAATTTGGGAAATTATCATTATTGCTGTTGCCGGTGTGTACAACTATTTAAGCATGTTGAAAGGGCAGAAAAAATGTGTGGTTTGTTGTTTTGTGCACCCTGCTGGAATGAAAAGGGAAAACTAAAGAGACGTAACCCAAGAATGGAGAACTTGTCACCTGCCAGTTGTTGTGGACCTTATTTTCAATTCCAAACTGCTCTAGCCAGCATGGTGAATGGAAAGCAGTTCTAGAAGCTGGGGAGGGTCACTGGCTCATTCCCCCACTTGATGACCCTAACAACAACTCAACTAAGCACACGCACACACACACACAAAACTGAACAGCACGCTACCAATAACCTTGCTGGCCATAAAAGTGTCTTTCCATAACGGACAATACTATTGTGGTTCTTTAGAGTAGAAGAGCCATGAATGGCTCTTGCTGTTGTATTTACGGTTGTCTGTGCTTAACCCAAACTGAGAGAATGATGTAAAAAGCCATTCAGGCAGCACCCAGCAAACAGAATAAGAACCTTTTTTCAGTTCTGCAAAGTTCAGAACTCCTTATGTGATCGCAGCCACTGAACAATACACAACAGAAGTTGGAGAAAGTTCTAATTAGATTGGAAATGTTGAATACTGAGTTAGAAATAAAAAAAGGAAAGGAATGCTAAATAAAATCATTGTGAACCAGAATGGGGGTATTAGTGGGGGTATTAGAAAAGCAGCCATTAACTTAGACTGAATTTTTCTCCCTCCAAAATGTAAGTGCTTGAGTTACAACACTGTAACAGGCACAGTTTTAAAAAGAATGACACAATCACAGGTTTCATAAACACACTGTAATCTTCATTAACAAATCCAGAAAGTGTAAAGAAACATATTCAAATGAGAATACATTTGCACATATTAAGGAGAAAGTCTGATGGAAATCAATTGCATTTATTTATGACTCACTTATATAGGATTAGGCTATCAATTAAACTAGAGTTTTTGCTAATATTATTGATTTTATATGAAAAGTTTATCAAGCTGTTGTACCATCTTGATAAATAGGTAAGAAATCTTTTGATGTGAACTCAGTTCTAGAACGCAAAGTTTTATAAAGAAAAAAGAGTGTGCACTGACAGCATAACTTGATTTAAATATTGAGATATCAGCCCAGGTCACCTCAGACTAATCCAGACCAACCAATCTCAACCAACATGGCCAATGGAACAGACTATGGGAAAGGTGGTCCAGGGTATCTGAAAGACCCTAATTTGCCTATCATTTTTAAGGTCTTGTGAGTGTACGTGCCTAGAAAACTCAAATTTTGAATGTCATAAAAAAATGGAACTGTTTGGAGCCAATTATAATCAGTAAATATTTAATGGCAATATTAGAAAAGCAGCTATTAATTTGTATACATTCTTTCAGTTTATGTTTTGTAAAATGAAAAGAAAGATCTATGTGAGGAAGAGGCAAACTGGTGCCTTCCAGATATTTTGGACATACTTCCCACAATTTTTCACTTTGATTATCATAACTAGAGGTGATGGGAATTGAAGTTCAAAATTTCTAGAAGGCACTAGATTGTCTATCATAAGCTTTATGATATGCTTTTGAGCAGGACTTTTAACAGCAGCTTGATTTTCAAAAATCAGATCAGTCTGATTATTTCTTTGTATAAAAAGGTTCATATGCTAAAAGCAGAATGACCAGCCAGTCTTTTCTGTGGCTGATTTATCTGTTTAAATTATGAAATATTTATATTACCTATCAATAAAGTCTCATAGCAGTTACATTTAAAAAAGAAAGCATTGCCATGCTTAGACTCAATGTGAACTTGATATGAAGACTGCACTGCACTGTTACAAGGAAAGGCAGTACATTAAATTTGTTTACTTCTGAGCAGATGAGATGTGATTTGAATATAGAAGACACTGACATCTGTCCTTGTCTATGGTCAGATCCCTTTCTGGTCAAACCGTGGATTATGGGCATCCTGATTTCTGTGACAGTTCAGGATCAGTTAGAACGAACTACTCCATTCTGGGGAGTTTCCAGAGGCATTTGGGAAATTTCCTCACAATTTGGCAGGCAGATCTACTGCACTAATGGTCACTCTCTGGAATTCAGCAGTTGTGAGAGTGTGCTGGACAGGATTGCTCCTTTGAGGCCTCTTCCCAGTCCCTAATCCCAAGCAACTGCCTGATTCTTCAAGGTGATGAAGCAATAGAAACGGTATCTAAAGTGACGATGGAGGGAGAGTGGATTCCTGTTGCGGCTCCACACTCTGGAACAGCATCCTGCCAGAGATACAGATGGCATCAACTCTCCTGAAGAAAGCCCTTCAGAAGGCCTTAAGACCTGGCTCTGGGCCTGGGCCTGGGGTTAGTGTGTTTGTGGAGCCCCTGTTTTGGTTTATTGTTACTTCTATGGCTGTTTTTAGTCTGGGCCTTTTGTGTTGTTTTGTGTTTTAAACTGTTTTTAATAATTTCTTTGGTTTTTGTTAGCCGCTGTCATCCTTACAAGTAGACCAGATTGAGAAACAGATGCCATGCAGGCCTAAAGCTACTTATATTAGAATGGCTATAGTCACAGAATCTTGCAAGTCTGAATGTGTTTCCTCCTCCCTCTTTTATCTTCATGTGAGTTAGTGGGGTACCTGCCTTAGGCATTCTCATAAGTCTCTGTCTTCATATAGTCACATTTATCTGTTCACTGCCTTGGTAATGATCTTCCCTCTCTCTGTCAAGGCCATCCTCTATAGACCACTTTGAGTGAGATGGGCGGTGAATAGATTTGAAATATATTTAAATAAATAAATAAATACATACATACATACATACATACATACATACATACATAGTCTGCACAGCTGACCAGAGAATGTTGCATAAATCTTGGGCAAGCAACATTTTGGTGGCAGTGAACCACATCTAAATGTCTGGGAGGAGCATTGTGGCAGGTCAATTATTTATTTATTCATCCAATTTTGCCACTGCCCATCTCCCCCCAGAGGAGAGACTCTGGGCAGTTTACAATTATGCAAGATATGTGAGGCCAGGAATCTTTTTTCTGGGATTTCTTTTTTTGGTGCAGTGAAGGTACTTTATTTTTTAATGAAATTGAGCCTGGGGTACCCAATTTTTATAGTTTCCATCTCAAAATGAGGGGAATTCATGCCAAAGCTTCAACTGTGGTTGGAAATGATTCTCATGTCTATAAGAAAGTAGGAAAAGCATGCAGAGCTTCTGGAATTCTTTCCAACCTTTACCAGCAGTCACTATAGGAGGCATCTATATACTAATCAGAATGTGTACATACATGATCTCTGTGTTTGTATGAGCATGTTTATGAGGGTCTAATCAGGGCAGATGCATATGTGTTGCCTCTGTGTATATTTCTGCTCTCATCTTACGTTGCATCAGTGTGCTTTTGTCTGTATGTGTACTGGGAAATACAGGGTGGACGGTACAGTATATAGTTGATGCTGGGTCACATGACTGGGAAGAAGAGACAAGGGGGGCTTAGAATGGAGTGGTCAGCAACATTCTGGGCTGCTGCCAACTGAACATTGGAATGGAATGATGTACAAGGGCTCAGAACTCACCCTGTCCGTCTGCAGGATAACCTGAAGGCTCTACATGGCCCTAAGGCCTTAGATAGCCCACCATGTTACTGACACACATGTAGAAACTATTATTATTACTATTATTAAGATATAAATACTATACTTTTTAACCACAGCAGAAAAACTGACCCAACAAATCTATTTTTCATGAATTCTCAGATTATTGTCCCCTTTAAGCATTCTGTTTTCCCTTCTTACAGTTCCTTAGTTTAAACCAGACTGGACAAATAGTAGATGCTTTGCATAGTTTTAGTTTAGTTTTCCTCTCTTGTCTTCTTTTATCTTTTGTATTTTTTGTATTTTTATAATTGTTTTTTTATGACTTTTTTATTTGTAAGCCACCCAGAGTCACTTTTATAGTGAGATGGGTGGTGTATAAATTTAATAAATAAATACTAGATGACCATCATTGAAAAGTAGGTCATATGGCCATTTTAAACCTGCATCACCTTCTCCACCCATTGTCTGTATATTCAGATAGTGGAGGCACATTTTGGTACATGTATAATGGGATTCTAATATTGTATTATTAGAAGGGACGCGGTGGCGCTGCGGGTTAAACCACTGAGCTGCTGAGCTTGCCTATTGGAAGGTCGGCAGTTTGAGTTCGCGTGACGGGGTGAGCTCCTGTTGCTAGTCCCAGCTCCTGCCAACCTAGCAGTTCAAAAACTTGCAAATGTGAGCAGATTAATAGGTACCGCTTTGGCGGGCAGGTAACGGTGTTCTGTTTAGACATGCCGGCCACATGACCATGGAAGTGTCTACAGACAAACACCGGTTCTTTGGCTTTGAAACGGAGTTGAGCACCGCCCCCTAGAGTTGGACACAACTGGACTTAATGTCAAGGGAAACCTTTACCTTTACCTAATATTGTATTGCATTTATAATACATCTCTAACAAGGCTGAATACAGAACAAATGTACATAATCAGTGCATTAGGTACAAGCATCTCATTGTAGGAAAGTTTGCCCTTTGTTCCTCTCATCACTCTTCCATTTGAAATACTTATTTAGGTATAAATATTTAAGAACAGTCTTAAATAATTGGGAGGCAGGGTCCTTGATTGTCAAACTGACATACTGAACTAGCACTTCACCATTTAATCAAAAACAGCATGGGTCAGCCTGCTTTCTCTCTCTTGGACTATTATATTTGGGCTGGGAAAAACTGAACCTTCTCTTTGCTGCCATCTAATGGTCATCCAGATTTTTGTAGCCCAGATTTTTTGCTTTGCTGTGTTTAATCAGACATGTAGAAAACACCTCAGGTTTTAAAGACAGCATTAAAATCTGCCTATCATGAGTAATATTTGTCAACCTTTCCATTATATCAGGAGGGAGGCAGTCTGTAATCAGAGTGCAAACACATATTGTCAGTGTGAGACTGAACGTCTGGGGCGACACTGCCTTTGCCTCATAACAGAACCATCTTCTATGCTACCCCCTGTGGTCAATAAAGCCAGTGCTTCATACACTGATAAATTCCAAATGTTTGGTATACAATTTGACATCACATTTTGTTTTATTTACTTATTTATTTTCTGCTTGCCACCAAAATTATAAAAGCACATGAACATCTTTAAACTCTGTACCTCTTTCCAACACATATTAACAAATTAAGGAATATTAAACCAAAACAGGAAAATAGTAGACATGCCCATATCTGAAGATGGAGCATGATTATGCTGTGGTCAGGTCATTTCTGATCTAGCGGAGGCTTGTCACCATTTCTGACCTTTGCAGGGTGAGTAGACTCATCAGGATAGTACCCACCACCTTTAGAACAGTAGCCAAAGGAGGCATCTATAGACTAAACAGAACGCATGCATACATCATGGCTGGTGTTTTCTTTTGTTTTTTAATGTATTAGGGTCTAACAGATGTGTTGCATCTGCATCTGCATGCATATGTGTGGTTCTATTCTCCCTTTGGTTACCCCTCCAGGTGAGGTTTGTAGGGGCAGGAACATTTTTTTCCCCTTCTCATTACGGCTGTATCCTTTTGAAAAAGCCTTTCCTTGGCAATTCATGTAATGTCCTTGCTCCTCACAATCAGGAAAACTGGTAAGACTGAACTGTTTTGTATCACTCTTCATGCTTAACTCTGCTGCTGGAGGAGAGATACCAGGGAAATGTGACTTTATGACTCTATTAGATGTCAGAACATAGAAGATGGTTCTGTTATGAGGCAAAGGCAGTGTCGCCCCAGACATTCAGTCTCACACTGACAATAGGTTTTTTTTATTCTGATTACAGACTGCCTCCCTACTGATATAATGGAAAGGTTGACAAATATTACTCAGGATAGGTATTTGAGGCATTTGATGCTTCATCTGCATTTGTTTTATGTACTAGGTTTTGATTTTAATTGAAATATTGTAAACTGCCAGAAGTGTGGTTAGAGTATAGCAGTCTATAAGTATAGTAAAACATGAACAAAAACAAAAGCTAACAAAATGTATGTATAAGTGTCCCCTCTTCATTTTTCACTGCATAATGTAGTTGACAGGTAAACAGTATCTGTGATGTCCAATACAATAAACCTGAAAGGCATCCTTTACTGAATTAGTGTCATCATAAGAAACACAATGTCCTTTAAGAATCTTAACCAATGAATTGGTAATATGATGTATTCCAACTCTTTATTCCAAAGTTTATATAAATAACCTATCAACTTTAGTAATACTTTTAAAGCCTCTTTAAAAGTACTATATAATTTTAGACAATCCAAATTCATCTCACAATATTTTATTTGTTTATTTAATAACTCTATATTCTGCCCAATTAAAAGACTCTGGGCAATTCACAATCCTTAAAAATATTGTAATAAAACAGTCCTATAATCTCCATAAAATGTAAAGGTAAAATTCAAAATAAATGCCAATTAAAAATTGGAAGATAACATCCAAACAGCCCAAAGAACAAGCAACTACAGTCCCAAATGCCTGTATCACCAATTCTTTTGTGGATGACACAATGCATACACAGTATGTTTGTACTTACTCTAATCAGTCTATATTTTCCAGAGTTATTACTTTCCTATAGTTATTTCATTATTTCTTATTCTTATCCTATATGTTTACTGCTATCCTTCCTGAACCCTCCAGGCTAGAAACCAGGAGACTGAGAGTTCTAGTCCTGCCTCAGGCATGAAAGCCGGCTGGGTGACTTTGGGGGGGCCAGTCACTTTCTCTCAGCCCAACTCACCTCACAGGGTTGTTGTTGTAGGGAAAATAGGAGGAGGAAGGAGGAGTAGGTATGTTCCCCTCCTTGAGTTATTTATAAAAATGATAATGGCAGGATAAAAGATTTTATATATACTGTGTGTGTGTGTAGTTTCCTGTTCTTATTTTAAGTCTATTGTTCTATCTATATACCTATTTGTTCAATCCTTATACTGTATCTCTGTACTTGCATTATATATTTCATTCTTTTCCTTTTTGTTGGATTGGTACAGCTGACTTTACTGGCTTAGCTGGACTGGCTCTGCTGGCTTGATCAGACTGGCTTCATTGCTGTGGCTGTCACTGATTAAAGGAAGGAGGTGTTGCTGGTATTTTCCTGGGCTTTTTCACCCCTTCTACATCCAGCCACTGTATTTCATTTAGGCTTTCTGTCCCTTCTTGCCTCCACACTGCTCCTGTAGCCTCCTCAAGCCATTGCCAAATCTTCTTTTCCACTAGCTCACATCTTCTCTTCTTCTCCTGTTCTTCACACTGCTATTTTATGCCTGACTGTACCAGCTACCACACTTCATATGGAAAAGTGAGATGGTTTTAAAGGAGAAGGAGAGAACATTGTTTCCCTTTTGTTCCATATTTTCTTCTACATATCTCCTCCTTTAAATGGTCAAGGTGCACACTCAACTGACTAGCGGGTGATGACCCCTCTGTCTCTTTACCATTGTGACAACAAAAGTCAGCCACAAAGTTCTTTTTTCCCACTTGATGAACCACCCTAAATCTAAATAGCTGTAAGGTCAAATACTACCTGGGGATTCTGAAATTAATATCCTTCTGAAGCCAAGTCAATGGCTGGTCTGCTATCAGTCCTTATTAAAAAAAAAATACTAGTCCTGAAAAAAAAACCCTCTATACTCCAGCTATATGAAGTTTGAGAAACCTTAGTCTTGCTCAAAAGGTACAAGTTGCCTTGTTCAGGTAGAGATCAATTATTCTATCCTTGTAAATTCATTCCCACCATGATCAAATGAAAATATTTTAAATTTTATACACAACAAGTGCCTACAGATCACAACATCTTTGATTATACTCTACAATTGGTAATAGATTCTGTTTTTGTTTGTTGTAGGTAAAACTAGGTCTGTTAAGGAATACTGCAGCGGTTTAGCCTCATCTAGTGGGCAAGGAGGACTGAGGGATTCAAATCTAAAACACCAATCTTGGTGAGTAATTTGTCATATTTCAGTGGAACACTGTCAGATATATTTGAATTCCAGATGACCAACTCATGAGATTACATAATCTTCAACCAAATACTCTGGATTTAATTTAAGGAGGTTTGTTTTATGATTTTTTTTCTTCATATTCTAGTGAAGAAAGCAACCTTTAAATTTCTCATGTGGATACTAGAAAAATGGAATTTGAAAGATTAATTCATAGGAAGTAACATATATACAGAAATATCATGAAATTAATTCAGTTCTTTAAGTCAATGAAAACAGTTAACACAAATAAAACAACTAGGCAGAAAAGCCCATTATTAGGTTTTGAAGTCTCATTTAACAATTGTATACTTCTTGCCCTTCTTGTTTTCTACATTTTATACTTATAAAATTTAATTGATCTTTGCATGCTGGATTGGGAATTCTGGGAGTTGAAGTCCACACATCTTAAAGTTGCCAAGTTTGAAAAACACTGCATTACAGGATGAAGGCTTATTCATTGAAGGTTATGGATCATAACCTACCGTGCTGGTCTAGTGCAGGTTAGTAGATAGAAGTTTTTCAACTTCCCAGTCTAGGGCTGAAAGAGAGTGACCAACCCAAAGTCATCCATGCAGCTTCTGAGCCAAAGGACTACAATTCAGTTTCCCAGCTACTAGCCCAGCACCTTTAACCACTACACCAAACTGGCTTAGAGAGACAGAGACAGGGAAATGTAAATCATTTCTAGTTTCTGGGAGAATGGTTGACCTCTAGGCAATACCCTCTATTGTCTATGATGCAGACACAAAGTCTAATTACAAAGTAATTCAGACTCTAATTATTTGTCTCAGACATTTATTATTTATATCACATTATGCACTGTTTAGCTTTCCAAGCCTTGTCCAGTCTATAACCTCCTTAGCACCCGGTGATCATAAATAGAAATGACATTGCAGAAGTGTTTATAGAAAATACCCACATCCAGCTCATATGCATATAATTCAACTGAGATTTTAGGACTGTCTGGGGGCAATACTGATTCACAAGCAGAGTTTACCTTGCAGTCCCATGCTCCTGTGCCTCTCAAGTCCTTTGACTCTACCTAGTACCTCACTGCTCCTGCAGACTTGGATATTACTCTGTCTCAGGGTTTGGGGTCACAATCATAAGGAAATGTCCTTAAATTAAGCAATGGTTTTCAAAATAATGGAGGGTCCATTTAGAGCAGGGTTTCTCAACCAGGGTTCCATGGAACCCTAGGGTTCCATGAGAGGTCACTAGGGATTCCCTAGGAGATCACAGTTTATTTTAAATATTATTTCAAATTCAGGCAACTTCACATAAAAGAGGTAAGTTTCATTCTTTATTTTTAGTTTAAGAACACTGTTAATGCATATATACAGGCCTACACATCAAACAAATAATTTTGTAACTTGTGGCCTATATTTGAGCCTGAATGTGCAGGGGTTCCCCAAGGCCTGAAAAATATTTCAAGGGTTTCTCCAGGGTCAAAAGATTGAGAAAGGCTGATTTAGAGATTTGCATACAGTGAGCTGTGGCAAGCAGTATATTTGATTCTGCCTGGGCCCTAGGAAAATCCCTAAATCCTTCCAAAGAATAAATAACTGCTGAGTCACAACCAATTTTTTTTCCAGGTGGCCCCGGGCCACAGATTAGCTGCAAAGAATTAGCTAACAAAAGACAGCATTATTCTTAGTCGGTAAATAATGCTCTCAGATGGCATCTCACTCATTTAGTTGGACATCGACTTGAAACTGGCAACTGCTTGACAACTTCAAAAAGGATAAAATCCACTTGCAGGATGAGAAAAGGAAGAACAATATAAGCAGTTAGGAACAATCATGTTAAAGTTATCAGTGTTGTTGGGAAGGAAAAGTTTAGTGTTTTCAACCACAAGAAGGACAAAGAAGAAAAGCTGGAGGATTATATGGCCACTCCTTTCCCCTCCATTTTGTGAGTCAAAGTAGATATGCCGAACTCCTAAGCCATCAAAAAAAGCAGAAAAAGCCCTCTTGAGAGAAATAAAGCAGGATATAGAATTTGGTTTATAGGCATCACATCTGCCAAGAAAATTGATGTTTCAAGAGACTTTGTATGTCAATATTTCCTTGAATATGCACTGAAAGACTGATTGATAAGGATTTAGCCTGGATTTTATTATTGTTTTGGTAGAGCTGAATTAGAGTTGCTCTTAAAAGAAAAGTATTTTACTATCCTGGATGGTAGCCTGCTGTTTATTAACTAGATTAAACAAAGGAAATGCTAATCTGTATGTGAGTGTTTGACTGAGGTCCTATCTACCTGTTCACTGTAATTTAAAATGAGTCTTATAGGATAACTCCATTTAGCAAGTTGATTTGTACAAAGGAACTGTCCTATGAGGCATAACTGTTGCACTGGAGTGAAGACCCAGTGTAGATAACTGGCAGAGGGCCACTATTTTATTATAAAGCACCTGAATAGAGGAGGGGCCCTTTAGTATTTAGTCATGAAACTCAGTTGCTAGCTAGTGTCCAGTCTTTCCCTCAGCCTAAACTACTATATGGGGTTGTTGAAAGGTTGGACTAGGAATCATTTATGGTACTTTGAAAAACCATTTATGGCAACTTGGAAAGATGGGATATAACTGTAATGAATAAGCAAGTATTCCCGAGATCAGAATAATGCTCCGTTTCCACTGGCACTGTGAAAATCATCCAATCAAAAAGACAGAGCCATTTAGCTGAAATGGCCAACCATCATATGGAGCTGCATTACCTCAATGGATTTATCTCACCTATAGGATTAGAATGCATAGGAGATTGTAACGTCCATTTGATAAGGCTACTGCTTAAATCAGCATAGGTACAGCATAAATCCCACAGTACCTTGCTACTTAGCATCTGGGCCTGATAAGAATTGAAGTCCAAAACGTCTGAAGAGCAGCAGGCTTTCTTTCATGGCTGTATATGCCTAATAATTTATCATCTTTAATTCACTTGCACAGCCATATAGTCTCCATTTGTGGATATAACTGAATTATAAGCAAACAATAAGCTTAGGAACAGTTGGTTCAGCATCAGCTGGAAATTTAAAAGTAAATAGAAACAAAAATAATAATCCTTTTAAATATGTGGCTTTCACCTGACTTGTCAGAAGACACATGATAAAAAGTGACTGATAGTAACTTTACTGATGTATCAAGCACGACATGTGGCACAAGAAATACAAAGACAGAAATGATGAGAAATGTGCAGACAGATGCTTTTGGCAGCAACATTTTCAGAACAGCATTTCATTCTTGACAGGCCTGCATCTCTTTTTAATGAATGGCACTACTTGTGTCGACAGCTTCCCAATTTGCATCCTTAATTTGGGATTGTTTTTTTTTACGTACCCAGAGTAATACATAAATAGCATATCTGCCTTTATTGTCATTTCCTTAATATGCACAATTATATACGCAGTCTCTTGAATTGTTAAAAGTTTCTTGCTTTTTTAAACATAACCACCCTAATAAGTACTTGAAAAATATATTCATGCTTTATAAAAATCTGTTTATCCTTAAAATGCAACTATTATAGGTATCTTGTTTTGGTGTACCTTTCCCAAATCAATACTTTGTGCTAATTCTGAGATTAATTGATGCTCTGGAACTGTATCTGTTGCTGCCTGTCTGTGCCCCATCTCACTCTGTTTTGGCAGATTGCCTTATTTCATACCCATTAAATTCGATGGCAGCTTTTTTTTACATCCGTACTCCCTGCAAACATTTAAAGTATGAGTTAGTCATGTTAGGGGATTCCAAACATGTGATGATTGTGCCAAAAACGCCAGTTTATATCTCCACCACTGCAACTAAAGTACTATGTGGCTTATGTGCTAAGACAGCAATGTTAACACTGTAAAGCTCATTAAAATTATTACTGGCTTCATACCATGATCTTACTTGGGCAGCATTTCTGCTGTATTTAATGCTAGTATTCTATCACTGCAGATGATATACTAGTTTTAAGGCATTAGTAAAAACGTAGTAGCATTCTTCAAGAATCTTCATTCTAGAGAAAGTATTTATACAGTCCATCCTCCAGGAAATAAAGCCAGACTGCTCACTTGAGGGAATGATATTAAAGGCAAAACTGAAATACTTTGGCCACATAATGAGAAGACAGGACACCCTGGAGAAGATGCTGATGCTAGGGAGAGTGGAAGGCAAAAGGAAGAGGGGCCGACCAAGGGCAAGATGGATGGATGATATTCTAGAGGTGACGGACTCGTCCCTGGGGGAGCTGGGGGTGTTGACGACCGACAGGAAGCTCTGGCGTGGGCTGGTCCATGAAGTCACGAAGAGTCGGAAGCGACTAAACGAATAAACAACAAAATTTATACATTGCATTTTAATTTTTTATCTGAACATAAAATAGCTCATAGCAACAATTCGGAAATACATTTTGGGTTCCATTTAAAATGATAGCATCAGATACAAGTTTTCCTGTTTGAAGAAATGGTATAGTTCAAAGGTCCCTCCTCCTTAAGGCAGGATGAGTAATGCCATTTTACCCCACATACTTAATTTTTTAACACCTTTTCCTTGGTAGCAGCAACATTGCCTCTTAACCCAGCAGGCCAACCCACTAGGCACTCCTCTATCAGTCTGAGGAGGCCCTCAGAGTCATGCTAGCAAATGCTTTGTCCTCAGGATATCAGAGTTACACTTAGAAAGCAACTTATTGGGGCAGTATGGGCCATGAGAGAACTGCATGAAGAATAATGGAAGAGTTACTCTGGACAGCAAAGCAATTCATCAGGGCTGACCTGATAAATGAATAAGCATAAGAACTTCCTGTTTAAGGTGTTACAAACTCCTCTGTTTATAGTTCCTTCCTTCCTTCCACCTCCCTTGCATTCTTTCTAATCCAAAGACCAGATCGGAACATCTAAGGCCTCATGGCAAATAGCTGGGGCAGGGGTGTAATATTAGTGGATACATTCACACACCTTCACCAGAGATAAGGAGCTCAAGTTCTTATTCAATGAGGAAATGCTTCAGGGAACACACACAGAGTCTCCTACAAAAGGTTAGAGAGTTACAGAGAGTTAACCCACAAAAGCTTTATTGGACCAGTTTGCTTAAGCATATGCATACACACATGCACAGGTAGTCTTACTCACATTGCTCCAGTACAAATTGGCCAAGTTTGCATTGGGCTTGGGAGACAACATGCCAAGGTCTGATGGTAGCATGCAAGAATATGAAGTCCCTTACAGCTTTCCTTTTAATCCCTTGCCAACAGCATTTGTCATATTCCTTTCCACATCACCTTAGCCTATTGTCGATAGCTACATGACCTGCTGCATGGCAGTTCATAGGAGCCTTTCTGGACCCGGTCTGGTCTTGATGACTAGTTTGCTTATGACCTGCTGCATGACAATACTTCCCTCTGGTGACTGGAGTGCAGTTGGTTGCTGCCAGGCGTTTTCCCTCCTCTGCAGATCTGCATCTTTCCTCAGGTTCAAATTCCATCATCTATTTCTCCCAATATTTTATTTTTGTTACACAGTACACATATAAATACTGAACTGACTGAATGATTATCGTTATGTAGCTAAAATGCTACTTGGAGGAACCCCAAGAGAACTGCAACATTTAAAACACCTGCAAGAGTTGAGAACCCAGTAAGGCTTAAACATATATAGAATATGAACTGACCATTAAGGGAGGAAATGGGAAACAGGAGGTGGGGAAGAGAAGAAATGGAATGAGGGACTTTGGAAAAGGAATGGTCAACCTGCTGGAAGGCCAAACACACACATTCCACACTTCAGTATGCTGTTTCAAGCCCCTCGTGTAATATTCAAAGAAAATTATGCTTTTAATCTGTTTATTCAACATGTTGTTATGGTATCTCTTAAAAGGCAGTCATAGTTTGCTATTCTCCTTTCTGCGTTCCTTTAAATAGGAAGACCACAGCATCCAAGTCACAAATTAATGTGAAGCGCAAAGTAGGTTGTTTCAAATCAGATTTTACAAAGATCAAATTCTTCCAAATCCCTGTGCTTTCCTTACAGACTTCTGCCACAATCAGATATATGCACCAATCCTTTTTAAGACAGGATATAAAGGCTACAAAGTATGGGATTATACTGTATATGTTTAACTCCTAGGAGTTTGCTACAAACCATATGTACAGAGGCCTTTTCCCATGTAATGAAGAACCTTACACTGTTGTCTCCACCGCTCAGTGAATTTATATATCATCTGAAAAGGGCCGAGGTCCCTTAAATAGAACCATTCACAGCAAGCATTCATTAATTATGGCAGCTCAGGAACTGAGTGTACACTGTGAGATAGAGGATATGCATAGAACAGTGGAATGAATGCTGTACTTTCTGCAAAGGCAATGCGTATTATGGCATTGTATGTGAAACTCTTAAAATTGGCAATATTGTTCTTTTTTCTTTCTTTCCCTATTTTTGTACTGCTTTGTTTAATAATGGCAATTTTTAATGGTAATCTTTGGTTTTGTGTATCTTTATTTCAGTCCCATCACAGTAATCCTGTTAATTAGAGCATTATCACTATTCTTACGTACAAATGAAGAGTGGACTCTAAAAAGCAGCTTGTGACAGACCTGGTGGGATTTGCATGCTGATATCTGAAATTCATTGATACAACCCTCTGTTGTATTGTTCAGGTTATCTCCAATTATGCACAATTAAAGCCTTCGCCAGGCACAACAGGACCTATTTCTAAATAAACAGAAGATACTTAGGACTGAGTGATGTGGTACCCAATGGTACTGGGATAGTATTACAATGATACTGGAATTGTAACTAAATGTTCCCTTTTGCTATTTCTGTTGCTGCACATGACACTCTGGGTCTGTACAAATTCTTCTTGGCTTAAAGAAATTCTGCTTAATTTAATTTTGTCATGTGGGAGAAAGTCTAATTACTTGATCACCTGTTTCTGCTTGGCATAGAATTCTTCTTGCATTTCTGATTTTGCCCTTCGGGATATGTATCTTCTTGCAGGCATCTGTTTCCCATATTCTTTTGTGAACACTGAGACAGATGATTAATTTAAATGGGATTCAGCCATGGTTGATAGGCTTTAAATACGTCCAGCTCTCCCCCACCCCTTGTTAGGTTAGATCTACAAATCCTGCCATTTTTGCAAGGGCAACTTTCCTCTTGATAATGAGTTTTAGTGATTTGCTTAAAAAGGGCCAAATTAAAGCCAGCAGACGGTTTTTTATGTTCAACCTGCTGCTGTGCTAAATGTGCATATTCAAAGGGTGCTTCTACAAAAAAGAAGCTTTGGGAAGAGGCCATTTTTATAAGAAAAGTGACAGAAGTATGCTTATTTTCTCCTCTTGCCTCCCACTTTGCCTGCTACCCCATTGCTTGCACTCACCAAGCCCTTGGCTTTAAGATCACATGATAACAAAATGAACACTTAATATGGGAAGGATCACCAATATGAATGAGGACCACTGGATATATAATAGATTCAGCCCTACTTCCAGTTTCCCAGCAGGCATATAGGTTGGGGGCTTTGTATAATTGAAGCCTAAGATGAATGAAGAAATAGCATTTCTCAACCTGTTAGACTTCAGAAGTTAACCATAATGGCATTGTTCAAGCCTTTGGGTCTGTGTAGATTCATTCTATCAGGAGATAGGCAGCTACAATGCACTGCTTATTTCAACAGTGCCACAATCTCTCCTGCTATCAAAAGTTCTCTCTTTCACATCTGATGTAGCCTCCTGGTTCTTTCAATATTCTTTTACTCTGCATGTACCTGAAGACATGTCTTCATTATTTTTTGAGCCTTTCCATTCTCAGCCTGGGATCTTGTTATCACCCTGACACCCTCTCACTTCACTGCAACCCTATAAGCTTTCTGCCAAATCTCAATTCCTCCTGTATCTTTTATACCCTCGTTCTGCCTTCTGTTCCTTTAATTAGCATTTTTTCCTTGCTAGTCCAGCTTGCCCTGTTTTTTTGTTTTTGTTTTTTTTAATGCATTACCTGCTGGTCATCATCCTAACCCTAACCACCAGGTATCATTTAATTTATTTCTCCATGCTTCCCATTACCCTCCTGGGTGGTTTGTTCTTTACTGATTACCCCTCTTATTCGAGCCCAATCCATGCTTCCGAGTTTTTTCTTTACCAAACCCCCTCCTAAATTTAATTCTCCGCATTTTCTGCCTCCTGATTTCATATTCCAAGTAGACTAGCCTTGTTAATTCTTACCTTCCTGGTTTCATCAGTCTTCCATCAAATACTTCAGACCACTGACATTAATATTTGGGATTGTGCATTTATTTGCCACTGATATAGCTCTACATAGGATACTACACTATTGCTTTTGGGCTTCTCTGTTTTCTTAATCCCAAAATGATAGCAGAAAACAAATATTATTATGTTCCTAAGTGAGATGGTTGTAAGGACAGTTGCTAAATTAAACCAGGATCCTGACACAGATTACAGGTCTGTACTAGTGTCACTCTATAAATTAACTGACGCTATATCTTCTTAGGTTCAGATATAACTGCACATCAAAATTTAAGAAGCTGCTTTATAACTGAATTCAGTTCATGCTGACAATGACCAAAAGAGATTCACCGGAGTTTCCGGCAGGACTTTTTAACTTCAACATAAATATGCTGAACCTGAACCTGATAACAGTTGCTGTTTTTACAACTTGTGCTCAGAGTTATTGCTTATTCACAATCTCATTTAAACATGCATGCTTAAGTATAGATCTCTATAATTTTATTCTGGACATCAGATCACATGCAGAGGTACACTTTATTTGTGCCATTTAGATCTTGCCTTTTCATTAAATATTTCATCCTATTTAACCCCAAAACAACATTGCAAAATAGATTAGCCCCACAATCACCCCACAATGCAATAGCTGAATTTGTACCCAGATCTCCCCTGTCTTAATTTAACATCCTCAAGAAGATAGATGCTAGTCCATACAAGCAGCTCTCTTGAAAATCAATTTGAGGGCATGGATCATTCAAAGAGATTGTGACAATCTATTGCAAAGACAGGGCAATTGTAAAGACCATAGCCAGACTAAAAATTTAATTGAGGCTGGCAGATGTTTCTCTTGTGCTTTCTTCCTAGGCAACAAAACTTCAAGCCTTATAAAAGCAGCTTCAGATAAAATGCATGCAATCAAGTGACAAAATCTAGCTGGATTATATTGGATGTCTTGAAGTCTGAAAAGGCTAGATATCCAAATCTTGAGGATTTTTAAAACCTAATGAAAATTATCAACTCTTTTCCATTGTCTGTGTGTGTAAGAGAGAGTGTGTGTGTTAGATAAAGGAAAATCCTATTGTGTTTGTGATAAGTTTGCTCTCCAGGAAATGACAAGATGAAAAATAGATATTGATGCTCTCCTGGAACAACTAATTCAACACCTTTTGGGCATATTCTGCCCAAAATTACATTACACTGAAATCTGTGAGATTGACTAATATCCAGGTGCACAACTTTGGAGGGGTGGGGAACAATGATCACAGTTATTTGGGGCTGTACTCCAAAAATAGGCAGGGCTAGAACAAAAACAACATTTGATTTAATTTAAAGTGAATTACATTAAATAAAGTAAATGCAGATAATATGATTAACTTCCCTTTCCATGTACCGAATTTTTTTTCTACCACATAAAATATTACAATTTGGTGGCAACTTATGAAGGACTTCTGGAGGCTGCATCTAAGGCTTCAGCTTCCTTGCAGTTCCTTCTCTAAACATATGTAATTCCTGCACCGCCATTTAGGATTTTTTGTTTGTTTCAGCAAATTTTTGGATCATTTATCTGCTATTGCTATGCTTCTTAATGAAATTTTATTTTTATTTTTATTTATTTATTTTAATTTATTTTAATTTGTTTTATATCCCGCCTTTATTATTTTTATAAATAACTCAAGGTGGCAAACATACCTAATACTCCTTCCTCCTCCTATTTTCCCCAAAACAACAACCCTGTGAGGTGAGTTGGGCTGAGAGGGAGCAATTGGCCCAAGGTCACCCAGCCGGCTTTCATGCCGAGGGCGGGACTAGAACTCACAGACTCCTGGTTTTTAGTCCATTGCCTTAACCACTAGACCAAACATTGTGAGTTGTATAATACACTTGTCATTCCCTATAAATTCTCTGTGTATCTCAGTTGCATAGTCTAAAATCACTTCAGAAAGAATGACTTGTTTTGCTTTTAAATCATATTCATAAAAGAAGAAGTGGAGATGAAAAAGAAGTTGAATGAGCTGTCACTCTCTGACATGTAATTTAGAAAACCTAAATGCACTTGCATGTATAGTATGGTTCCTTCCCTTCCCCCATGCTCACACAATAACACCTGAGGATGAAAAACGTATGAATTCTGAAACCATAAAAAATGTATGATAAAACCAGGCACTAAACTAAAAATAAGACCCCAATGTTTCATCATCAGATTTTCTGCTTTGCTTTTACTTTGCTCTGAGGGGAATTGTTCTGAATGAAGGAAAACAGGTGCGGTGGCCTGAGTTTTGCATTAAGTTCTTTTTTTTAGGGAACGATAGTGTCTGGGTTCACAAAACACCCTAGCCTAAAACATTCTTGGCTATTTGCAAACCCTACCACTGTAATTATTTTATGTTCCCTGGGAAGAAACTATAGTCAAGAAAAGCATGGTTTTGCACACTGCATGAACATAACCTATGTGTTAGAAATTAAGCACTGGGAAGGGAAGGCTTCCCCATTGCAGCCTGGAAGGAAAAAAATGATTTTTTTCATTCTACCACTGACAGTTTTTTTTTTAAATTTCAAATGCTTTTCAGCTGTTTTGCCTCCTCTGTTATCAGTCTGCACTTACAAATTAAGCAGTTAGGTAAAAAAAATAGCAGGGGATTTTATTTTAATGTCTATTTCCTCTTCTTCATATCCTCAATATTTTCCCATCAGTATCAGGTCATGGTTATACATGACTGTACTTCAGCCTGTAATGCTGTTTTATTACTGCATACAGTTACTCTGTGTCCAATGGCACCCTCACATACCTTCTGATGCAGTATAAAATAAATGGGCAGTTAGGGGGCTACTATAGCCCTTTGTCAAATCCTGTTGTAAAATTTTAGTTGACCCAACTATGACTGCGTCCCTACTGACTGCAACCTGGTCAAAAAGTTCGACAATTATCAGGAACAACAAGTGTCTTGAGTGAGAGGAAAGTTCTGATTTAAATAGCCAGAGCTGTGCCATCCTTAACATGCAAGAAAGCTTTGTAAATGGAGAGACTTGGAATGATGACTATTGAAATCCAGTAAATCTAGCAGCCATCAGAATTTCCTCCTCCAAAGGTGTATGTGTCCATCACTGATCAATAGTATCAATTAGATCAAGCTGTGGAACATGCTTAGAAAAATGGGAATCCTCATGTGATACACATATACAGGTCAGGAAGCCATAAAACAGTACTTGCGGCACAAATGAGCAGGCTCAAATTATCCTACTTTGTTGTAATGGTTGCCTATCCCAAACACTCAGACTCACAAGAGGTTGCTTAAATGAAATCTGATTTATTAGGGAATTTATGACAGTTACAGAGAAAGCTGAGAATGACTAAAAGCACGCCAAATACAAACTAAAAACCCTCGGCTCCAAACGTAATCCCTCCCCCCTACCAGCCATAGCAACCACCCCCCTCCCAGGTGCTGGTAACCGTTTTCTACACATCCTGGGAAAGCAACCTTGAATACATGAGATAACCCAAATACATTCCAACCCAGCAGCCAACAGATAAGAGCTCCCTGAAAAGGAATCTTCCTCCCTTCTAAGATCAAACACGTATCAGGCTAATGACATGCGAAATGTTACGATGTACCAAGCACATTGAAACGGTGAACATGACATTTGTACACATTATGCAAACACCTAGTTCTCTGGAGAAGGCTCTAATGCTGGGAAAGGTGGAAGGAAAGAGAAGAGGACAACCACATCCAAGGTGGATGGATTGAGTTACAGTGGTAATGAGTTTATCATTGGAAGATCTGAAAGACCAGGTTAGGGACAGATCGTCATAGAGAAAAGCTACCTATCTGGTTGCTGAGAGTCAACACCAACTTGATGGCACATAATCAATAATCAATCAGTCAAGGACCATTGAACTCAACAAGTCTTATTCTCAGTATGCATGCATAGATTTGTACTATATGTATATACTTGAAATAATAGAACCTTTACGCCTGCTCTGTCTTTGAAAACACAGAAGTCTCTAAAATACAGATTTATTGAATAAAGAAAGTAAGTAGCAGTTTATTGCTTCTGCTAACTTCCTAAATTACCTGTCAGCCATTTGAGCTAGGCCAAGTCAGGAAAAAGACACCAGAAGGCATTCGGGAATGCTACTTCATTGTCAGTCAAAATTCAGTCAAACTTTATTGTGGGTCACTGACCCAGACTTTATTAAAAAAAGAAAGAAAAAAGGAAATTCAGTATTTCAATGCATTACAATGCATAATAAATAAATTACAATACATAATAAAAAGGCCAGTAGTCATGCATAGCCACTTTGCTGTCACAGGGTATGAATTCTACAGGCTATACATATAAACTTTGTAACAGCAAAAGTTATCTTGGAATCTTTATCTGCCAAAAGAAGCTGCACATTTGATTATTCTGGATGTCTTGGAAATGGGCTAAGAAGAGGAGTTAGTAACTTATTGCGGGTATCTTGGTCAAAATTGCGGTACAGCAGGATATGATCCCATGATCCAGTGCTCCCATCTTCGCAGGGACAAAGCCTTTCGGCATTGGAGATTTTGAAGTATTTAACCTCCAACACTGCTGATGATAGCATATTAAACCGCAATAGTATAAAGGTTCTCCAAAGTTTCTTATTTGTAAATTTGGCCAGATATAATGCTGGTTTAAAATGAAATCTGCTATGCCCCAATTGCTTTTATATATATTCTGTTTGTAATTCTATATCAAGAATTGAAGTGAATATTTGTAGCTCAGGGTTGAACTGTGGAGTCCTTGGTGCTCTCTGAGCCTTGTTGTTTTCTTGCAGACGTTTCATTGCCAGACTAGGCAACATCTTCAGTGCGAAGAGGGAGAGGGCCTCTGATCATTACCAGAGATTCCCACATATAACATACCTAAGAGCTTACAAAGAAACTCAGACACCTCATAGAGGAGAGTGAACATTCAATCAAGTCCCCACTACAGTGCCTCCAGAAAATCAAAAACATAAAAATAGAAGAAGATGAGATCATGGTATCATTTGACATTACAGCTCTCTTCACATCCTTAGACCTGGCACTAGTGAAAGAATCCATGGCTGCAGTTCTGCACAACACACCGGATCTAGCCAAATATACCAGAATAGAAATACCCAGGATAATGGACCTCATCAACCTTTGCCTTACAGCCTACTTTCAGTTTGACGGAGAAATATACCAACAGATCAAAGGAACACCCATGGGATCACTGATTTCAGGACTTATAACAGAGATCGTAATGCAGCGTCTGGAAAGGATAGCACTCCCACACATACAACCCAAATTATGGATCTGGTATGTAGATGACACATTTGTCATAATACAAAAGAAACAACTGGAAGAAACCCACAAAACCATCAATAACATCTTTAGTGGAATAAAATTCACAAGGGAGGAAGAAAACAACAACTCACTACCATTCCTGGACATCCTCATCAGTAGAGGAAATGATGGTAAGTTGGAAACACAAGTCTACAGGAAAGCTACCCACACCAACCAAGTGCTCCACTACCAAAGTAACAATCCAACCTCCCACAAGAGAAGCTGTGTAAGAACATTATTCAGATGAGCACTTACACACTGCAGCAACCCAGAACACCAGAAAAAAGAAAAAGATCATCTGTGCAGCATCTTCCAACAAAATGGATACCCACTCAACTTTATCAAAAAGTGCCTCACCACCCAACCCACTACAACCCAACCAATAGAAACTATGAAAAGGATAACATTGCCATACATCAGAAACATCTCAGAAACCACCAACAGACTGTTACAACCACATGGCATCACCGTAGCACATAAACCGACTAAAGCTCTTCAAAACATATTAAGCAACCCAAAAGACCCAATAGCCCAAGAAGAAAAAACAGGAGTTTTTTACAACATACAGTGCAAAGACTGTAATAGCAACTATGTAGGACAGACAGGCAGAAGACTAGCAGAGCACATCCACGAACACCAACTAGCGGTCAGAAGACACGATGAGAACTCCTTAATCTCACAACACATGGACAGACTCAACTGGGAAACTGTGAGCATCCTAAACCAAGCCAACTCCAAAAACACCAGAGAATTCCTGGAAGCCTGGCACTCAGACAAAGCAGCCATCAACAGACACATAGAGGTAAACAACATCTACTGTCTCAAAAGAGACAGTAGAAAAGCCAAAAGACCAGTACACTCCCTTGCCAGCAATCAACACCCAGATATGCAAAAATCAACACTAGTATTAACACCAGATGAATCATCAAACAGCACAATACACCCTAATCCCCCTTTTAGGGGGAGATGGGCGGTGATAGAAATGTGAATAATAAATAAATAAATAATCAAGGAACGATTAACTCAGGCAATCAACCAAGCAGCAAACAACAGCCCAATCAAAGAATAACCAAGGAGAGAACAACACCCCTACCAACACAAACAGGGCAAACTACGGTATATAAACTGAGAGCAAGGCCCAGTCCCTCTTTGCACTGAAGATGTTGCCTAGTCTGGCAATGAAGCATCTGCAAGAAAACAACAAGGCTCAGGGAGCACCAAGGACTCCATATATCAAGAATTCTTTGTTTAAGAGCTACCATTGCCTGATCTTTTCCCAGGTCCATCAGCATCTCTCTAGAAAACCCCAATTTATGTAATCTGTCATTTATTTGGAGTTTCCAAGAAGAATAATTATTATCAGGCAATATAAGACATACCACCTTGTATGTCTGTATCTAAGCATACATAGCCTACTTTTGTTTCAGTTGTTATAAACCCTGCCTCCAAATGTAGAGCAGCATTAGGCACACATTTTGCTACCTAAAATAACTTTTTTAGGAAGCCTATTTGAACTCTCTCCAGTTTCCCATAGCTGACACCTGGATTTAACTGTGCTCTATAGAGGAGCTGTGCCAGCATCTTGGCTTTAAAAAGCTTCAGAGCAGATGGTACATATTGGGTACATCTAGAGGGGGGAAAAGGGAGAGAGGATTGCTCCTGAATTCCTCTGAGTGTTCAAAGCAACCTGAGACATATGAATATGTCATTTCTCTAAATAATGTAACACAGATCTCAGGTACTTAAAACAAGGAACTTGTTCAATTATGTGTCCTTTGAGGGTCCAGAAAAACTTTTTGAAGCTCCTTGCAAAATGTATGACCTTTGTTTTCTCATAGTTAATCTGTAATGAGTGTTCCCTACAGAAATGGACTAGTGCTCCTATGCTCTTCTAATACTTACTGGTGTGTGCAATAGTACAACATCATCATTTGCCTAAAGCAGTACAGATATAGGTCTATTAGCCAGTTTTGCAGGGTGAAATTCTTCCTTGCTCAAAAAATCTTACCATCACATTAACACAGTAATTAAACAGTAGTGGGGCCAAAATACATTCATTTAACCTCTGTGCTAGTTGGCACTACATTTGAGAGGTACACAGCTATGGTGCACTCGACTTTCAAACTGGTATTCTTATGAAGTGCAAATAATAGGGCTGTGTTTCTCAACCTTGGCAACTTTAAGATGTGTGGAATTCAACTCCCAGAATTCCCCAGCCAACCTTGAATTCTGGGAGTTGAATTCCACACATCTTAAAGTTGTCAAGGTTGAGAAACACTGTAAGAGGGTGAGTAATTGTCAACTGCAGATGCTTTGATTTTCTTCCAAGGAGTTGCTTAGAGATGGAGTCAAAGGCCTGCTTGAGATCTATGAACAAGGCAGAAAGGTCTGACTTAGGTGGTTGAGTATATTTTTCAGTCAAATCAGAGAGTATCAACCATTGATCACACACAAAGCAGCCTGCCTGTTCCTGCACTAGGAGGTTTTCTTCTTCTAGCCAGTCTAGGAGCTTCCAATAAAGGTCTCTAGCATAGCTCTTACTAATTGTCTAAGCAGACTCATTGTTGTTGTTTATTCGTTTAGTCGTTTCCGACTCTTCGTGACTTCATGGACCAGCCCACACCAGAGCTTCCTGTCGGTCGTCAACACCCCCAGCTCCCCCAGGGACAAGTCTGTCACCTCTAGAATATCATCCATCCACCTTGCCCTTGGTCGGCCCCTCTTCCTTTTGCCTTCCACTCTCCCTAGCATCAGCATCTTCTCCAGGCTGTCCTGTCTTCTCATTATGTGGCCAAAGTATTTCAGTTTTGCCTTTGATATCATTCCCTCAAGTGAGCAGTCTGGCTTTATTTCCTGGAGGATGGACTGGTTTGATCTTCTTGCAGTCCAAGGCACTCTTAGAATTTTCCTCCAACACCACAGTTCAAAAGCATCGATCTTCCTTCGCTCAGCCTTCCTTATGGTTCAGCTCTCGCAGCCATATGTTACTACGGGGAACACCATTGCTTTAACTATGCGGACCTTTGATGTCAGTGTGATGTCTCTGCTCTTCACTATTTTATCAAGATTGGTCATTGCTCTTCTCCCAAGGATTAAGCGTCTTCTGATTTCCTGATTGCAGTCAACATCTGCAGTAATCTTTGCACCTAGGAATACAAAGTCTTTCACTGCTTCTACATTTTCTCCCTCTATTTGCCAGTTACCAATCAAGCTGGTTGCCATAATCTTGGTTTTTTTGAGGTATAGCTGCAAGCCAGCTTTTGCACTTTCTTCTTTCACCTTCATCATAAGGCTCCTCAGTTCCTCTTCGCTTTCAGCCATCAAAGTGGTATCATCTGCATATCTGAGATTGTTAATGTTCCTTCCAGCGATTTTAACTCCAGCCTTGGATTCCTCAAGCCCAGCTTGTCGCATGATGTGTTCTGCATACAAGCTGAATAGGTAGGGTGAGAGTATACAGCCCTGCTGTACTCCTTTCCCAATCTTAAACCAGTCCGTTGTTCCGTGGTCTGTTCTTACTGTTGCTACTTGGTCGTTATACAGATTCTTCAGGAGGCAGACAAGATGACTTGGTATCCCCATACCACTAAGAACTTGCCACAATTTGTTATGGTCCACACAGTCAAAGGCTTTAGAATAGTCAATAAAACAGAAATAGATGTTTTTCTGAAACTCCCTGGCTTTTTCCATTATCCAGCGGATATTGGCAATTTGGTCTCTAGTTCCTCTGCCTTTTCTAAACTCAGCTTGTACATCTGGCAATTCTCGCTCCACGAACTGCTGAAGTCTACCTTGCAGGAACTTGAGCATTACCTTACTGGCATGTGAAATGAGTGCCACTGTTCGATAGTTTGAACATTCTTTAGTGTTCCCCTTTTTTGATATGGGGTATAAGTTGATTTTTTCCAATCTGATGGCCATTCTTGTGTTTTCCAAATTTGCTGGCATATAGCATGCATTACCTTGACAGCATCATCTTGCAAGATTTTGAACAGTTCAGCTGGGATGCCGTCATCTCCTGCTGCCTTGTTATTAGCAATGCTTCTTAAGGCCCACTCAACCTCACTCTTCAGGATGTCTGGCTCTAGCTCACTGACCACACCGTCAAAGCTATCCCTGATATTGTTATCCTTCCTATACAGGTCTTCGGTATATTCTTGCCACCTTTTCTTGATCTCTTCTTCTTCTGTTAGGTCCTTGCCATCTTTGTTTCTGATCATACCCATTTTTGCCTGGAATTTACCTCCAATGTTTCTAATTTTCTGGAAGAGGTCTCTTGTCCTTCCTATTCTATTGTCTTCTTTCACTTCCACGCATTCGCGCATTGCTTGTTTAAAAGCAGACTCATTAGGTGGTAATCGGCTGGGATGTCTGTCTGTCCCTTTTTCCAGGTGGGAATAATTATGCCTGTGCCTAGTCTCTAGAGATGGAGGCTCTATTACCAATGTAAGTGAAAAGAAAAGCCGACACCGGGGTCTACCACTCAGGATAGGTTCGTATCAGATGAGGGGGAATTAAATCCAGACCTGGGGCTTTTCTGGGTTTTAATTGCTTAATTAGTTTATGTACTTCAGCAGCTGAAAGTGGAGGCCACTCTGGCATGGTCTCTTCTCCTAAATCAATTTCAGTATCAGTATCTTGTACATTCTCCCTTTCACATACAGCTTGAAAATGAGCTTCCCAGATTGTTGCTGGGGTATAACACTCCAAGGGAAGGAGGTCATCCAAAGCAACATCTTTACCTCACAAAAGATCTGCTTCTTGTTAAGACAACTTCTTAAAAGAACATGATTGGATTCACAAACATCATACTAAGCCATGTTTTGTTTCACCATGTCTTAACGAATAAACAATTGGCTGTGTTCACCAACACAGTAAGTAAAAATCACATTTCAGCCTAGCACACTGTGTGAAGCAGGTCTGTGTCTCTTTGACCAAAAAAAGAAAGAAATGGGAGCACAAAATAGTGATTTTGAGAAGGACTGCATCCATTTTGGCAACAAATATGTGGTTCTAATTGCTGGCTCTGGCCTGGCTTTTTAAAGCAGGTGCATGCAGTTAATTCAAATTTCTAGCAAGAACAATTTCTGCCTCCTCTGTTCTACATGTGAAGGAAAATGTGGAAGGAGAAAGAGCAAGCAACAGAGAGAAAGAGATGCAGACTTTGTGGCTCTTGTGCTGCATGCTGGCCTGGGACACAAGAGAATGTGGTTTACCACAGAAAATAGTTTCTCTGTCATCCTTGTCCTAAAAAGTAATTTATTCCAGTTTAGAGAATTGGCCAATATGAGATCAGTATGTTAAGGATACAGATTAGGATTATGGGCTTTAGACTGCAAAAATCTGGGCAAAGTACAGAAAACTCCTAATTCTTTGCTCCCATCTACTGGTCCTCTGGATTTTTGCAGCCCAGATCCAGAAATCCTCACATGGATTAATTTTCAACAGAGCTTCCAAACAAAAGCAGCTGATTAAAATTGTTCCTCAGAAATAACCATATAGAAGATATATCCTCCATATATCAGCTGCTTGATCTGCAGGTCTACTTCCAGAGAGGGTCACTATTTTGTATGTGTCTCTCAGCTGCTTAGCAGCGGCCTGCATTTGCCACAAGTTCACCTGAGTTACTTTCCTATACTTCCTTTTTCCTCTCACACTCTTTTTGTGTCAAGGAAGAGAACCCATCTTCAAAAACACTAAGCCCTGTGTTAGCTGTATAAAACAACAGTGTTGAATTGGCAAGCTGGGAATAGATTGGTCCTTGAACTGTTTCTCTTCACTACCCACAGATCAAATATACACTGGCAGGTGTCAAAGATCCATAGATCTCAGCTTGCTAAATGCTTGATACTGTCTTTCTTGAAGACATTCAGGATATTTGCCTTGTTTCCATGGTGAGAGAACAATGCAATTCATCCCAACGTGTGCCCAAGTTTTTTGTGCAGATTGTCTCAAGGTGCTGAGATGAGCTATAGCTCTTGTCCCCCAGAGACTTCAGTTTCATAACCTGAGAAACATCTTCATTTCTCCTCATTCGACAGAGGCAAAATTCATGGAAAATCTATTATTGTCATATAGCTTCTTGTCTTCCTGCCATAGGCTTTGGTCAGGTCCTGTGTTTGAGCTGGAAGGGATTTGGGAAGAGGTTCTTTCTTGGTGAGATTTCAAATTTCCATCCCCATTTCAGAATCTACATTTTGGTATTGAGAATTTAGCATTTGATATTTGAAGCTACTTTAAATTATATACTACCAAGCTGAGCTGAACAAGACTCTGCTTTATTTGTATGTTCAGAGTTAGATTCTGCATTTTCTAGCATGCAGCAGGCATCATAAACCCATTTTTCCACTTCCTCACTCCAGCTCTAGGTCACTGGCTTCCATCAGAAGAGTCAAAGAAATAACAAAGGCTCATACTGCAAAGAAAACACAAGGTATGGTTTTCTAGAGGGGATGGAAGAATTTGATTCAGAGATGCTTCTTTTCTCAGACACTCTCCATCACCCCCATGTAATTTTATAGTGACAATCAACACTGGGCCACATTATCTAAAGCAAAATCATCCAAGCTTGAAGGTAACTCCTTCCTTCAATGCACAACTACCTTATCAAAGAAGTCTTGGCCAGGGATTTGTTCTCTATATGCTGTATAGTTTCAGATGCACTACTGGGATGCTGGAGATGAAGCAGAGTATTGATTCTTTCTAAGATAATGCTGTCTGTGGGTAGCAAGAGTGTCAGCAATATTGTGTGTAAATGTTTACCCTGTCAAATACCATTCAGCAGACAATGCATAAATATTATTAGAGCTATAAATGCCACTAAGTTCATGAATATGTACTATCTTGCCCTTTAGCTGTGCAGATTCTGAGGAGGACCCTTACCTGACAAAACAGACTATGAGAAATGCATCAAGGAAGCTCATGCAAGGCAATAAAAAGAATAGCACACAAAAAATTTTTATTGATGAATTTCTTTTCACCAAGCCTTTGTAACAGGTGCAGGCAAACTTTTAGTGGCCGCAGGGCTTACTATTTCATTTTGAGGGAGCACTCAAGGACCATAGTGGCTAGGATGTCACTGTATGGAATATCTGATATTGGAGAATTTATGGGTTTTGTTTGTTTGTCCTGCAGCTTGGGCACATTTAAAAAATGGTTGTGGGGGGGAGGTTGCAAGAAAAGTAGGATAAAATCACACCATTATTTTGCAGCAATTTGCTAAAATGTCACAATTTCTGGGGGCTCTAGGGAACCCAAAAACTGATGTTTGAGAGCCACATCTTCTCCAAGAGTTGTAACTAGAGAGATGAAGAAAGAGTAGGGGATTAGAAAATATCAATAAATATTTTAATTAAATCATCATTGATCACAACTTCATCCTGAGAACAATTCTGGGCAGCTGTCGAAGGATGCTGTCTCAGTATTATCTTAACACAACTGGGAGGCACTGGTTAGGACAGGTTCCTATAGCCAGTGGAAAATTAGTTTCCACTTGATGATGGTTCCTTGCAAATTTCAACATCAGAGACACTATAGTTCTAAATAACAATTGCTAGGAAGAAAAAATCAAAGCGCTCTGTTCACTTTGCATTATAATTGTAGACTTCCCACAAACATTGAGGGCTCACCTAAACAGGATGCTGGATTTAATATATATGAAGCCTGATCCAGCAAAAGTTTCATTTATTATATTTGGTTTACATGCAAGAAAAGATTTTGTATAGGAAAATGTGTCATATTGTCACTGAGCATGAAGAACAGAAATAGAAACATTTTTTCTCCTTCTCTTAGCTTTAAGTGTTCCCTTTCTCCAGAGAGGAGCTGTGTCATCCAATGATGCTGAATAAGGAATTTGGGATAAACAAAGTAAATTTTGCACAGACTATGGATTTTTTTCCTTCAAGCTATTGTGGAATTCAGAAATTTTGGGGGGGGAATTCTATGGAGGATAAAGCTGTGAACAGCTTACTACACAACTGTCAGGATCAGAGGTAGCATGTTGCAGGAGAACAAAGGCAGGAAACAGATATTGCCTTTGTCCTCTATTTGTAAGAAACAGACCCTGAAATAGGTAGGCTTTGAATCAAAAGAGCTCTTCATATGTTTTAAATAAATACTGACTGTGCCTTGGCCAATATTATTGAGTCAAGCCTCTTTAGCTATCTTTATTGGCTCAAGTTCTAATCCATGTGTGAGCTACTCTTTAGTATGTTATTAATCTGATGGGAACCACATGACACCATTAGACATCCCCCCACAAACTTGCTGCATACATTTTTATTTCAGTTATAATGACAGATTTTGGGACACGGGGGTAGGGAAGCATCCAATATGCATTCAGCAAGGAACTTCCTTCAATAACCTACAGGCTTCCAAATTCTTAGCCACTATTTCCTCCTTCTCTGCTTCTAAACTGGATATAACATCTGGAGATGGCTCTAATGAGGGTGAACTTATTCTCTAGAGAATCATAGGTTAATAACAATAAGGAAAGTGGAAATATGGAATTAATGTTTTGATAAATCTGTGAACGATTTAACATTTAACCCCAAATAACTTGATCTTTACAACTTTACAAAGATCTTACAACTACATTATCCTCCAGTTCCCATAGGTAATGCACTGACATCTCTTTAAAGGTAAAGGTTTCCCTTGACGTAAAGTCCAGTCGAATCCGACTCTAGGGGGCGGTGCTCATCTCCGTTTCTAAGCCTTGGAGCCGGCGTTGTCATAGACACTTCCGGGTCATGTGGCCAGCATGACTCACGGAACGCCGTTACCTTCCCGCCGAAGCGGTACCAATTAATCTACTCACATTTGCATGTTTTCGAACTGCTTGGTGTGCAGAAGCTGGGACGAGCAACGGGAGCTCACCCCGCCGCGCGGTTTCGAACCGCCGACCTTCCGATCGACGGCTCAGCGGTTTAACCCGCAGCGCCACCGCGTAGTTGAGGACAATTATTGCAGCTTTGGTCAGATTACATCTGCTTGACAGGCTATATTCCCATTAAGCATATAACCCTTTAATTCTTGTTGCTTAAATAACAATTTAAGATTGCTTTTAGGACATAAACAATACACACTTTCTGGTTCTGTTGGTCTAGGCCTGCCAACTTCTATCTTAGGCTCCACCTGAATTTCCTTCTATCTGTTAGTATTAATGGTAATTACTTATCTTCCTAAAGAAGGGTTTATACCCTGTAATCTTCTTTTAATGAAAACAGTGCCAATACTTTCTCTTTGCTGACTACTAAAATACATTGATATGGAAATCTAGACTTACTTACCCCTGGAATTCCCTCCTACATGCACAAGCTAGAGAAATCCAAAGGAAAAGCAACTATTAACAATCAGAAATAGGAGTTGCATGAATTGTCCATCTACTGTTTGATACACTTTGCCTTAAAGAGGTTTTCTGCTATAACACTTACAATGTCATAATACAAGCACATAGTTTGCCAAAATTTCTGAAAGTTACTGTATTGCTTCCCATTTTAGTAGTGCTGCTGGTTGTTGTCTATTCGTTTAGTTGCCTCCGACTCTTCGTGACTTCATGGACCAGCCCACGCCAGAGCTTCCTGTCGGTCGTCAACACCCCCAGCTCCCCCGGGAACGAGTCCGTCACCTCTAGAATATCATCCATCCACCTTGCCCTTGGTCGGCCCCTCTTCCTTTTGCCTTCCACTCTCCCTAGCATCAGCATCTTCTCCAGGGTGTCCTGTCTTCTCATGATGTGGCCAAAGTATTTCAGTTTTGCCTTTAATATCATTCCCTCAAGTGAGCAGTCTGGCTTTATTTCCTGGAGGATGGACTGGTTTGATCTTCTTGCAGTCCAAGGCACTCTCAGAATTTTCCTCCAACACCACAGTTCCAAAGCATCGATCTTCCTTCGCTCAGCCTTCCTTATGGTCCAGCTCTCGCAGCCATATGTTACTACGGGGAACACCATTGCTTTAACTATGCGGACCTTTGTTGTCAGTGTGATGTCTCTGCTCTTAACTATTTTATCAAGATTTGTCATTGCTCTTCTCCCAAGGGTTAAGCGTCTTCTGATTTCCTGACTGCAGTCAGCATCTGCAGTAATGTGCTGCTGGTAGCCTGTACCTATTTATTACTGAGAGTTAACACTTATTTAAAGGAACTTTTCAGTGGAAGTATTTTACTCTTTGCCACATACAGATGGCCTTCCTGAATCTATACTAGCTGAAACTCTCTTCAGATCAACTATTAAGGTTCTACTCCAACATGAAAACCAGGAGGGAAGAAGCAAAGGGCTATTTTATGTCCAAATTAAAATGTCAGGAATCTTAAAAAATTCATTCTGCCCACCTACTCATCTCTTATACATTTTGGTAGCAACTGAGGTTACACAGCCCATAACCTACATGCTTCTGCATTTATTTCAGCAAAGGAGTAACACTTTGCAAGTGAATGGATTTTTAACTACATTTTCATAGAGTCAGATTCAGACTACATCAGACATGCTTTACTTTCTTTGAAATCAGTGGAATAACTTAATCATGACTCATTTTAGTTTCACTCATTTCAATGGGATTAAAATGTGAGTGGCGCTGCAGGTTAAACCGCTGAGCTGGCTGATCGGCAGGTTGAATCCATGTGACGGGGTGAGCTCTCGTTGCTAGTCCCAGCTCCTGCCAACCTAGCAGTTCGAAAACATGCAAATGTGAGTAGATTAATAGGTACCGCTTTGTCGGGCAGGTAACGGTGTTCCATTCAGTCATGCCAGCCACATGACCATGGAAGTGTCTACGGACAAACGCTGGCTCTTCGGCTTTGAAACAGAGATGAGCACCGCCCCCTAGAGTCGGACACGACTGGACTTAATGTCAAGGGAAACCTTTACCTTTACCTTTAATAGGCAGAGCAGAAACACAGAAGAGAATCTGTGCTATGGCTCTCATTGGTCCTGTGTCCTGTTGGCTTTTTGTGGCTCAGATATTAAATGAGGGGTAACTTTCTTTCCTATTGCCACAATCCTTTTGTTTGTTTGTTTGTTTGTTTGTTTAATCCTCTCCTATTGATTTTAATGGGAAGATAAACTATGCCTATAGATTCTCAGCTTCCTCCATCACATTACTAATAGCTACCTTCTAAGCCAGTATTTCTCAACCGTCAACTTTAAGGTGTGTGAGCTTCAACATGGCTGGCTGGGGAATTCTGGGAGTTGAAGTCCACACATCTTAAAGTTGCCAAGGTTGAGAAACACTGTTCTAAGCCCTGCTGCTGTATGGCAGAGTGGAAATCTTCTGTCCTTCCAGAAGAGAGGTATAGAGGTAGCAATCAATTATCCAAAGATCACAATACCTTAAGGTCCTGGAATCACTTTCCTAGGAGCTATAGAACTGCATCCTTAGCCTGAATTTAATTTATTATTTCTATAACTACTGTTTTCTGCAGGCTTTTTTAAAAACACTGCCATGTATGTAGGTAGGTAGGTACTGAAATGTATTTTCTTGTTGCTGCAATGTGCTTCTTTTATTTTAACTGATCTGGAAAATTAATTTTAAAAGCAAGATATAAATAATTTAAATGGAAAAAGCAGTCACTTCAATACAATTAATCATTGCTCTGCTTTCAGAAATCTTCCAATTCATAGAGGGCTCAGACTTTGAGTGGATTTTAAGGCCTTTGTTGCTGCTGTCAAAGTTTTCTGGACTGCTGTGTTTATGTTTTAAGAGTCAGTGTTGTTTTTATGGTTTTAATTTTCTTTTGAAATCCTTAGGTAGGGAACATGAAGTATTAGTCAATCCATCATTCAAAAATAAAAGGTAAATTATACATAAATTAAATCAAAAATAAACCTCAAATCTAATTCTGAAAATGTTTGTTTTGGTGCATCAACTCTGCAGTGTGCATTGCGTTATCTACACAAATTTTAGCTTCTTTTCTTAGCAAAGTTAATTTTGTAGTTCATCCAAATCATGCTGCTGCCGGATAGAGAATGGTTTTATGAACCACATTTAATCCCTTGGAATTCTATGTCATAAAAAACACATAGACTGTAATCCTATGCTTATTTTCTGAGAGTAATCCAGCAATTTAACATTGTAGGGTTTACTTAAAAATCAAACATGTATTTTATTACTAAAGTGTATAACAACACATTCTGCATTGTGCTACATCAGTCTTTCCAGAAAAGGCTCACACTTTTACAAGGCAGAATCAATGAGGAAGTATGCCTCACCCTTTGCAAATCTTTTCTTCTCTCAACCAGCTTGGATGCTCATGGATCAAGCTTTTGTTTTGTTTTATGGTATTATACATGTAACCAGGAAGTAAATATACTTCAAGGCTGTAAATGGGTAGCATGAAGAAACACAGGTAGTTGTTTTGCATATCTGTGATATCGTATTAGTCAGGTGGGAGGCAGGAGAGCAAAAATGATTAAAAATGATGAGATGCAGAATTGGTTGCAGATAATCATATATATTCCAGGTTAACACCATTCCTATCCAATGAAGTGTATATCTGAGAGAAAGATATGTGCTGGGTGTTACTCATCACTTTGCTGCCATCTCAAGCCACACATCTTTATTCTCTTAAGTGGCTTCATTTTGTGGGGATGAAGATAGCTAAGGGAATTGCATTAAGCTTTTAATGTCTCCACATTGGTTGCTGGCATGAAAGATCATTGGTGGTGAAAAGAGATGATGCTGTTTGGGAAATGTGTTTAGGATTTGCTCTTTTCAGCTGACAGCACAGGAGCAGAGAGGTTAGGGCAGGTGTGACTACTGTATTCATGGGACACTTATCATTTCTTCAGTGATCACTTCAAAAAATAGAATGGGCTGGAGAGAGTAATAAAATCTTGAGAGTATTTTGCTGGAGCATTCTGCATCTTATCTGAGTAAGCAGAATCACAGCTAACCAAACTGGCACAAAATCAGGGAATAAGTGTGTTACAAGTATTACCTGGGGAGTGTGAAACAAAAAAATCTTCTTTGCACTCCCAATAAATTGGTCCCCCAAGAGTACCTCTTTGAATCTCTAATTAACACAAGGAAGAAAATGCTTTATTAGGCGTTGGGCTCATTAAAATAGTCAGCCATTCATCTGGAGTTTATTCCTGATACGTAATCAAAAGAAATTAAATTATCTTTTCCAACTAACTTAATTTAGCACTACCTGTGATGTATAGACCCAGAGCTCTAAAGTAGTGAGTGTGCATATAGTAGGTATTGGTTCACTAATATTTCTATCTGCCTTATCTAACAAAATGCCTTTCATTAATTTAGAAATTCTACTTACTGCCATAGAGTATTTATGCTAATAGTAATTTTAATTTGTTTTTATAAATTAAAATTTGGCTTTTCTCCTTTCTATAATTTTAAAAAGGATTTTTGCCCAAAAAGGAAAAAAAAATCTTTTTCAGAAGCAAAATATATACTGATAGCTAACAAAACAAACTCCTTTATGTTTGCAAGGATAGCTAATTAAGTAATTCACAGCTAGAATATCAGATTATTTGTAGGATATGCCACTAATGGAAATTGCAGTGTTCTTGATCAACATCTATATTGCACTTATTTTAATGCACAGTTTATTCACATACAGGTAATCGTCTTTAGCAACCACAGTTGGTTCCAGCAACTCAGTCATTAAGCGAAGCTGTCGCTATGTGGAAAACACATGACCATGACCGTGCTTACAATTTTACTTCAGCTTTCCTTTGCTTTACAACATCAGAAGGATACAATCCCAAACAGCTGGGTGAGGTTTCTGGAACTCGACTCATGAGGAAACTGGGTAAAAGGGCAAATCTTACAGCCCTTATTCCCCACTCCCCTTCCCTTTGGAATGTTCACCCTAGTGCTGGGATAATTAACAAGAATTGACACTCTGAGTCACTTGCTGAGAAGTCACTTGCTATAGAAATCAAATAAATAAATAAATTGATGTTTGTATTCACATTCAGTGGACAGGAAGGGATTACAAGAGAGTAAACAGGTGCATAATGGCGGATACACATTGAAATGAATGGGCTAGCACTGTCTGTTTGCTGTGTGCATACAGCTGCAAGCCACCAGCACCTTAGGAGGCAAACCAAAGTCTTTAGTGTGAAACTGATTAGGGTCTTATCAATTTCAGGCAGCAGCTGCCAACCTGCCAGCCCTCTCATCAAGTAATTAAGGTCACAGAGCTGAGCTTCTTAACTTGCAGTTAGCACTTTTTAGGAATGCCCTGAGCTGAGGAGAAAGCAGCTCAGGAAGATATAGCTTGTTTAGGCAGTTGCTCTGTGAGGGCAGGAGGAAGAAAAAAACAGGTCAGGCACAGGACAATGTGTACTAACTGATTGTAATGGCAAATACATGACTGAGATAGAGATACTGCAAAGGTCGTAAATGTGGGCATTGGTTGTAAACTTACTTTTTCATCACGGTCATAACTGCAAATGGTCAGTAGCCAAGGCAGTCGCTAAGCAAGGTCTACCTGTATATATGACTAAGTGGGCAATTTTCATAAGAGACTATTAAGAGAATTCAGTTATAGAACAATCTAACCAAACACTTTCTAGAGGACCCCCTAACTTAAATTCCATTCATTCTCAGTGGGACAAGTGCAGAAGGAACCTGTAATAGAATGTAGAGCTAACTGACACATAAGCATTGGTAGAGTAATATAGATATTTTAATAAATAAAATGAAATGAAATAACTTCAAATTACACTATCCTCATAAGCACTCACAACTTTCAGAGAAGATGCTGTTCCTGATGTTGCCATTTGCCAATGTGGTGGTCTCTCATGAAGGATACACAGGCTGCAAGTTTTCTCAGGATGAGAGCTTGTGGTCTCTCATGAAGAATGTAGGAAGAATGCACAGACACAACTTCCTCGGGATGAGAGCCCCGATTCAAGCCGTAAGCTCTCTTTTATTATTCCCCCAGTTAAGCAAGTGCACTAAAACAGTAATTCACATAGCAGAAGGCTGATTGGTCTAAATAGCAATGCATACCTCATGTAACCCCCCTGATAGCCTCCTGGCACAGCTCAGGTTACAGCTCATGTTGCCTTGTGAGGAAAGTTTTTGCTACAACCTTATCCACTATGGAAGTTCAAGGAAGGTTCAATGTAAATAAGCATCTCGCACAGCTGTCGTGGTTTGCCAACCAACAGCATAGCATACAATGCTCTCTACAGCCAACCTAGAGATGCTGCTTCTTCATGGTGGCATCTGCCTTGTGGAATGACTTCCTTCTACATTACATCAGACCCCAGCAGTGATATATTTTATATTAAAATCCCACCATTTTATGTGAGCTTTCCTTAGTCATTCGTTATCTTTAAGATGTGTCTATTATTTTATTTTTACCCTCTTTTAAAATATTTTTCAAATTACTGTAAACCACTCAGAGATACTTTGTAATGAAAATATAGAAATACTATTAACAAACACAGTTCAAGAGCTGCACCTGATGTAAATAAATAATTGTAGGTTTGTGCAAAAATAGTTCTTCAGCTTTCTCCTCATGCAATCTGATGGAAGAGAAATTCCACCTTTAAAATATGAAAATATTTCAGTGAATTTCTTGTGGGTCTGAGTGCAGGGTGATTGTGCTGTCCTTAGTCATCACTCACTCACACGCCAAGTGTTAGCAAAGAGTCACAATGTAATGCGGTTCCAGTGTCTGCTTGCTCTCTACTAAAATGAATTAGATAAATTTCATGATTTATCCAGGCAGTTGCCAGGAGAACACTGGCTCGAAGGAATAATAATAATAATAATAATAATAATAGGAGCAAATGTCAAAATTAGCCACAGAAAGTCTCAGGAACATGAATTTTCTAGTCAAATAGATAACAATTGCCTTCAAAGAAGTCAACAATTTGGCTTGCTCTTGGCTAAAGTTTTTCAGTCAGCTCCAGCTTTTAATACCTCACTCAGCCATCTTTTGTTCTGTGCTTTTTCACCCTTCATGCACATCAAATGCTTAGTAAATATCAGTAGTATAAAGCAAGTAGTTAAGTAAGAAGTACCAGACTTCCAATTCCATCCTGTAAAATCTCCATAACTTTTTGTGTGGCTTTCCATATGGTGCACTAATGTCCCTTGGTCTTATAAAGACCAAGAAAGTCTATTTCCAGGGTATAATGACAAACTAAGCCCAGCTCACATAATCACAGTGTAATCTCATTTCAGAGGAATCAGTCTTTGAAAAAAAGAAAGAAAAAGCAGATGTTCTGGGTCATTCTTTCAGCTGCTCATCAGAGGAGCTAAGCTGGCTGTTAATATGCTTAACTTCTTAGATTCTGGACCATGTCTAAGTCTTCTGTTCCGATTCTGTTCCCCTTTCTCAGCAATCATTCCAGGTCTCCCAGGTTATCTTCTGCATGTGCACTTCTGCATCAGTTAGTAACATTACTGCTTGTTTTGTTTGCTCTGGCCCCTAATCCCACTATTCTGTTTAAAGATGTATGTTCATCTTGTTAAAGTGCTATTACACGGCAAAACACATCAGCCAATCTAGAGAACATGAAACATTTGTTCTTGATTCTAGTAGGTTAACTAGCGATCCCCAAAATCTTGGAGATGGGTCAGTGGGTCAAGCTGCTACCCCTCCATCTAACAAGATGCCCTGATCATTCACCTTGCAAAGCAAAGAATCTTGTGGTGCCTAGGATTTTCATCCCTTATAGGATTTGCTCCACATCCAGCCCCTGAAGAACTTTCTGGAATGGGGCCTAATTGTTTGCAGTATAAACAAACATTTTGGCAATTTTAATTATTAATTATCCTATTGTTGACTACTCAATTCGAAAATTGTGGCACTGAATTTGGTAGGAATTATATATGTTAATATGTTCGGTTTCAGCTAAACAACCCAGGAAGATTTTTATGTCTTTTTACAGAAACATAGAAGCATATAGGAAGATGAAGCTGATGCATGGAATGTACATTACATATATTCATGAATGCTAGTATGCATGTGATAAAATAGCTTGCATAAGAGGCTAATCCAGGTTTAAGAGAACTTTCACAAGAGAACTTTCACTCTGCAGGTGCACCTTTGCTCCACATCATTTTCCTGGAAGAATGATAGATGCTTAACTCTATGTTATGTCCATAGTATGGTTAATGTAACTTGATTTAATTTTTGAGTACAAAATTGTGATGAATTCTTCCTTAACCACAGTTAAATCTATTATTTGAATTCAGACAACAAAGGAATCACAAGAGGATTAGCATGTTGTAGCTAAGTAAACCATCTCATTGTTTTGCTAATTCCACAGCATTTTTAATGGAGAAGGTGAGATATCTATTTCCCATTTTCCCATCTGGAACCTAGATTCAGTTGACTTTTTTTCTTGTATTCTTTCCCTACTATATGTCTTCACCAGTTCCCTCACTATAGTCAAGAAGTTCAAGTGCAGTTCTAAAATTGCAGCCAATGTGGCATATAAAACTTTAAAATATATAATATTATACTAAAACAAACAGTATTCAGAATCCATCCTTTGAACATAACAGTTCGATACCAATAGATGTATGACTACATATTACACTTGTTAGAGTCAGTGAGACTTAGATGGACAATTAAATCCGACTCATTGTAGCTTTATAACAAAACAAATGATGCAGGGTTTCCCATTCTTTTGCAGGACAAAAATATAGCTAAATATAGATAAATTTATAAAAACCTGCATGATATTCTAGAGAAAACTGTCCATCCAGCTGACATAGTAGCATCCATTGGGGTGGAGTTTTCAAAATAGGTGAGATGGCATTTACAGCATCATGATGAAAACCCTATCCATGTATGTATCACTATCAAGTCTGACATGAAAGCAGAAGAGAAACGTAACTTGCGCTATTTGCAAATATTACCAGTGCTAGATCTGAGGTGAGCAACTTGAGCTCTGATGAACAAACAAAACATATACCACAGTAGGAACAGAGATCCAAGAACAATTAAATGAGTTTATAATGAGGTTAGCAGCAGAAAGCATTTTTGTCATCTGATGATAGTGATGGATAAAAAAGAGATAACTCTGTCCTTATCAAGTGATAGGAAGAAGGCAGGGGTTTTTTTTTGAGGGGGGGCTAAATATGCACCTTAACTTTGTATGATGGTCTCTGAAGAATCATTTATATTTGGGTAGTCCCTTAGCTGGCCTTTTATTAAATTCTTATTTCTTTTGTGCATGCCCTCTTTTCTTCCTACATTTGTCTCTGCAATGAAGGAACAACTCAGAGAACAATTTTGCCAGATCTATCCTTTGAGGATAGCAAAACCAGATAAGCTTCTGATCTGACTTGCACATAGTGGTCTTCAGAAGGTTTGCTATGGAGTTGAATCATATAAGCAACCAATGATATGTTGGGTATTCTAAATAATCAGAGGACGCTCCACAAGCCATCTACAGGTCCAAAACTTTTTCCAGTGCCATCTTAAACTGCTAATATGACTTGTCATGTTGCTACTGGTGCTTACAAGTGGATTGTCACAAGGCAAAGTCACTGCACACATAAACCAAAGTAGATATTCTCTACATGACAGATAATTTACTAAGTTTATTGACACAAGATGCAGTGATTGTCCTGATTTTAAGTAGCTTTAAAAGAAAATAAATTGGTTGTTGTTGTTTATTCATTTAGTCACTTCTGACTCTTCGTGACTTCATGGACCAGCCCACGCCAGAGCTTCCTGTCGGTCGTCAACACCCCCAGCTCCCCCAGGGATGAGTCCGTCACCTCTAGAATATCATCCATCCATCTTGCCCTTGGTCGGCCCCTCTTCCTTTTGCCTTCCACTCTCCCTAGCATCAGCATCTTCTCCAGGGTGTCCTGTCTTCTCATTATGTGGCCAAAGTATTTCAGTTTTGCCTTTAATATCATTCCCTCAAGTGAGCAGTCTGGCTTTATTTCCTGGAGGATGGACTGGTTTGATCTTCTTGCAGTCCAAGGCACTCTCAGAATTTTCCTCCAACACCACAGTTCCAAAGCATCGATCTTCCTTCTCTCAGCCTTCCTTATGGTCCAGCTCTCGCAGCCACAAATTGGAGGATAAATATAATATGCCAAAAATTCTATTTGTCTACAAAGTATGTGCGTGTCTCACTGTGCCCCCAAAATAATTCTCTCTTATTTTAAACCATTTGCATTTATTTTATGGAAAACAAATACCATCCCACAAAATACACACATATGTACATATATAAAAAATATAATTTATAAAATCGTTTATTTTTACTTGGCCTAGGAACTTAAACCAATGTACCCTACTAGGAAAGATTGCAGACCTCTTAAGGTCATCTTTCACCCATCTTGCCTCATTTATTTATTTATACTTACCAGTCCTATTCTCCTTTATGTTCCTTTGGACCATCTCTGTCTTGCTTCCCTCACTTCACCCCATTCATCCCACCTTATATTTATTCCTCCATCAGTTCATAGCCATGCCTCCTACCTCTAACACCTATGCCCATGAAAGCCTGCTGCAAGTTAAGCCCTAGGCATGACATTGTCTCACCTAGCCTGACCATGTCACTACCACATAATAGGACTCAGCCTCAAATTCTTTCTCCCCCATTACATATTATTATTCTATATAATTTTCACTGTCTCCTGTTTTTAGTTACCTGTTTTCTTATAGAATCGTCCTATCTGTTGCCATGGTTTCAGCACTAGATAATCAGAGTGCCAGAAGGACAGGAATTTCTCCAAGGGAAAACAAAAGGAATGAATTTGGAGAGCATTTACTGCAATTAATAATAGGAGATTGGAGAAAGTGACCAAATGTCCTTATTTGTTTTGTAAATACAGTGAAAAAACACTTCCTGAAATAAACACAAATGCCATCATTCCAGTAGAGATCCCACATTTTTGCTGGGAAAAAGAGACTTTCCTATTTTGAGCCGCTTGTGGCTGCAACAATGGGAACATTTTAAAGGCAACCTTCAGAGATTTCTGCACATTAATGGGAGCAAACTCATCTATATGAACACAGAGGAGGCACTGATCACAGAGCCTTCTTATCACAACTGAATTGACACTGTCCTTGGTACTGATGGAGAATAATGTATTTTTAAAATATATCTTGTTCCTTAAAATTTGAATAACATATTGTCCTCTGCCCCCAAAAAATATATGGTGCAAACTATACATAGTGTGAGCAAATTTCAGATGGAAACTGATTCCATTTTGGAACTTTTCTAAGAAGTTGACCATAAGGCAATATCCTACAATAAGTATATAGCATACACCTAGTGTCCTATTTGTTCCCTACATTCCTAATGATGCACATATATTCATTTTCACAGTCTCTGAGCCCAATTTACCAAGCACTGCTTGTCCAAACAAATGTACATGTTTCAGTTAAATTATGAATCAAGTGCCATTTTGCTGCTATCTTTTATAAACCAGAAAAAGAAAAAGAAGCTGATTTATCTCCCTAAAAATATAACTCTGGGGAAAAAGAAGAAAAGAAGTGCTGAAGGGAACATGCACATTTAGGGAAGGTAAGATGGCAGAATGGGTGGTCCCATATCACCACATAAAGAATGAGACCTATAATGGGCAACCTATTGATTTCTCATAAAAGGTTTTTAATCAAACAACTGGGGACCCCAAGGGGGACAGAACTCTGCTACAACACAAAATTGTTCTTCATATACCATCCATTTTTCAAACTGTGTATAAATGAGGTTACCCATTGGATATATGAGCATTCCTGAGCATCATATATCACTAGAAATAAGAAAAACAGTAATATCTCTCTGGAAAAAAGGGTTTACTGGCCACCCAGGAAAATGGGAAGAAAACTGCAGGGTGAAAGAGAGGAGAGCTGCAATCTAACTAAAATCTCATTATGCAGATTTATATTCATTGCCAGTTCCTTTTCTTTTCTGACAGGTGAAAGGGATCTCTGTTTCACAGTCCTGCCCCTAGGAGAGTTTAAAGCACAGAGGGGAGTTAGGAGCACAGAAGGCCAAGAAGACAGACATTCTGCTTCTTTTCTTTGTTTTCACTGCACTATAAAATTGCAAAAGGGCCAGTCTGGTGTAGTGGTTAAGGCACCAGACTAGAAACCAGGGGACTGTGAATTCTAGTCATGCCTTAGGCACGAAGCCAGCTGGGTGACCTTGGGCCAGTCACTCTTTTTCAGCCCTGGGAAGAAGGAGGCAATGGCAAGCCACTTCCCCCAAAAAAAACCTGCCAAGAAAACTGCAGGGACTAGTCCAGACAGTCGCCAGGAGTCCACACTGACTGGCTTGAAGGCGCGTGTGCGTGTGTATAAAATTTTGTTTTGTTTTATTATCTAGTGCCAGAACAACAGGATTTCAGCCAGAAAGCAAATCAGCCAGAGAACTGTATAGGGTTATTAAATATAACAACATTTAGCACTGATACATTTTTAATATTTAATGCATTTTGCACAGATAATCATTATGGCAGTTTTGTGAGATAGACATCATTATCCCCATATTACAGACGGAAGCAAGAACACAAGAAGAGGACAATAATCTACCAAAGTCAGCAAGTGAGTCTGGTAGTGAGACACTACTTGAAGTGCCACATCATGGCTCACATTATAGCTGCTAGCTAGTTCTTCTGTTTTCTTGTAGCCTAAGCTTGCAGAGATTATTTGCTTTGAATAAAACTTAAAATGTCTTGGCTGGCATTATTCATATTCACAAAGACATGAACTGTTTGGAAGTAATATGGATCATCCATTCCAAAAGCCCTGCACAATACTGGAATAAAAGTTAAAGCCCATATTTAATGGAAGACAAGGATTGTCTCACTGGAACAGACATAGGAGCCTTCTCCTGATTTTATAGGACCAAGTATAGTAGATCTCAGGACAAATTATCATTCTAGCTAGGAATCATGGCAGCTGAAGTTCAATAAATCAGAAGATACAAAACTGGGGAAGGCAGCTGTAGAAGAACACTGCTTACCACAATTGAGAGAGTGACTTCCCCTTTGTGGACTCAAGTTAATTTTACAGTATTTCAAGGTTTGCATATATGAAGTTAAAATCAAATTTCACCTTCAGAGTTCTCAACAAATGCATATTATAACAATGCATGTTTACTAGAGTCAGAACAAATAGGCTGTTTTAATTTGCAAATCAATTGTGTTTATTTTGAATAATAAACATCCAAAATCAAATTTGTACCCTTGAGACTGCACAAAAGTTGAATTGGTTTAATTTGTATTCAGATTTGATTAGTTTGAGTAGTGTATTAAAATGGAATAAATCAGAGTAGTTGAAATAAGTCTGATTTGCTCCTTTAAACATCTAATTAATTAAAAGCATGTGGAGTGGTTAGACTGAATCCTATCATTTGTGGATAAAACACAAAATCAGCTGAAATTAATTGGAGTTTTTGTTGGTTCCAAGGCCCTTCAAGATGTTTAGTATGCAGCTGAATGCTTGAAATCCTATACCTGTTCAAGTGAATGAGAATTTGCATTGATTTTGGTGAGACCTCAGCTATGATATATCCATGGGAAAGCCTGAGTTACCTGAAGCAAAGGATAATTTTTTATTTGATTAGAATGTATCTTTGATGTTGCTGAAAATACAGATTTCTGTTTGCTCATCCAGTGTCAGATTCATGGACACAGCCTTTTATTTGTTTGTTTACAAGCATTAGTATACTGCCTATTCTCATGATTCTAATTGTAACCATTTATTTGGCTTGGGAATTACATCTGTTGCTTTTGTACCAGTGGGTATAAGGGTGCTCAGGAAATATTACAGGTTTGGTAAATATAGAGAAAGACTGTGAAAGCAACTATCCAGATAGAGGGTGATTAGTCAATAGCACATAGAAATAGGGCAAGCAGCTGGTCCACTCAGAAATCCATCAGACTTCATTTCTTGTGAAAGAAAGGAATCAGAATATAATTGCAAATAGCAAGGGGGTGGTGGTTTCTGTTTGGTTAAGGACTGTAGCAACTGCAGAACAAATGGTAAGCATTCCTTGTTACCAAAACTAAAACCCATGTTTATGTAAAACTCAGCAAAGCTTGTAGAAGTGGCAAGGCAGACATTTCCCCATCTCTTGAGCATTTGGGTGGATGGAGGGGGAAAGAAGAGGTAATACTTTGCTTTTTAAGGGTTTTTTTTTTCCAAATTAAGGGTGGTGGTTCAAATTAGCCTAGCTTTTCACAGAGCAGGAGCAGGTAACTTATGGCCCTCCAGCAGAATCACTTTACTATTTGCCATGCTGGATGGAGCTGTTGAGAGATATAAGGCAGCCATATCTGTTCTTCTAAGCTTACAGCAGACTTTCATTGCAGCAATTGAAAACTGCTTCTGAAAATGCATGGGCATACCCATGTACCCGGACACACTGTTCAGCCAAACTGGTACAGTTATGGATAAATGTGCCTGTTTCTCTTTCCTCTGTGTATAAAGTGAAGGAGGTTGTTTTCTTGGGGGTAATCTTCCCATCCAAGTTATGAGGAAAACTTTTATCAAAGATTACACTAAAGAAAATTCTCACATCTTTTCCAAAGAATTCCACATTATCAAGGTAGGGCAGGGAATGCACCTGCTTTGCAGACAGAAAGTCCCAAGTTCAATCTGCAGCATCTCCAAAAAGGGCTGAAAAAACTCTAGTGAGCCACTGCCGTTCATACGGGTAATTCTTGGACCGCCGTATAAGGCAACTTTCTATGTATTTTATTCCTAATTGCAGTCTGATTTCAGAGATTACATTTTAAAAATAGCTAAATATCACAGGAAGCATATGTTTTTGTGGGTATTTGTTTCACTAATGAAATTACCTGTTCTAGAAAAAGAATGTAATTGTTCATAGCTTTTGTGTTACAATTGTTAGTCTGAAAATTCCAATAGCAATACAAAGACATGATTGCTTGTAATTGTTACTCGAGAAATGACTCATTGCTCACTTGTTCAATTAAAGGGGGTAAATACACACACACATTTAGGCTCTGTTCCTATTATTCCTAAATGTGGATAAAATTCAATCTCAGCGCAGAAAGCTGTATAAAGAAATTTAGGTATACATATTTTAAAATTTTAGTAGAGACATAATATAAGGAACTATGTCTCTGCTCCTCTCTCCTCTCTGCATGTGAATAAATGTTTTCCTTAATCATTATAAAAAAGTTACCATTAACAGATAAATGATGTGATTTGCATGACACCTGTAATTAGCCAAAGTTTATTCCATTTACCCAGTTTTCTAGGTTAATTCCACATAAACTAACCAAATGGACTGAGTATGTACCATGCACTAGATTAAAATATAGTTGCTTAGTTTGTGGTTCTGTGTAACATGTGAATATAGCCACAGTGTCACAGTGTATTACTAGTGGCTACATTTAATCCAGAAGGTGATCAATCTTGTGTATGGTTATCTCTTATCTTTCTATAATGTAGCTAAGATGTTGACTAGAGAAGCTGATCATCAAACCAGTGATGGGGAAAGTCAGTAATTCACAGCAGGGTCAGAAGCCAGGCTGAGGTTCATGCACAAGGTTCACATCAAAGTCAAAAACCCAAATGCTCCTAGTCTAGGAGCTAGGAATGTAGTAAACAAGTCAGCCAAGATCCTCAAAAACTGGTAGTAAGACATTGTTTCTACCACTGGGCTCAAAACTGATCAATTATAAAGCCAGCTCCTGGGATCTCACCCATGCTTCATCTGCCAGCCATTAAGCCCTTCAAGAAAAGTTCCTAATGAATAGGACGTTACTTACAAAAAGTCTATGTATTTGAGGGCCTGTGTTCCTAAGACTCAATGGAATCTTATCTGTCTCTTTTGATGAGTGAGAGGTCTTGTTTTCCTTCATGGTGGTCCAAACTCCAAACGTGCCCTCTGTTGCTAAGTTGACCAGAGAGACTATGACATGTTTAGCTCATGACGTCTCTTTACAGATCTTAAATACTCCGGTATTAAGATACGTAAACCAAAGGTCAGGAGTGGGCAGTATTTTTACTACCAAAATTGAATTTCCACAGAAGTAATCACTTGAGGCTGTATTGCATAAATATGATGGGCATGAAAGAACCAAAAGAGAATGTAGCCACTATTCTATCCCTTTCTGACCTTTTTCATTTTGCAGCACTCATTGTCCTTACTGTCTTTTCCTTGTCATCTATCAGGCTTCCAAGGAAGGAGCATATCAGTTTTGCCACAAATCTGAATTTATAATTTTGGAAATTAGAGCCATGAGATTAAGCCTATGGCCTGAGGACTGCAGGTTATCTACCCTACCTTTGTTCTTTACAATGAGCACTGGTCTTACTTCAATAATAAGTCAAAGGAAACGTAATCATTCTTAACAAACAGTTGGACCCAAACCCATGAATTGTGTTGATATGGGGAAATGATCAAGTGATATGATCCTTTGGGGATGGGTGGGAGAATGGAACATGTACCCCATATAGGAATGGATAGCCAGTCTAAATGTGGATCATTATACAATACTTTCCTGACTGCTTTATAAATTTCAGCCTACTTTAATCACCTCCTTTGCTTCTATATATCTTATAATACACTGGGTTATATGAGCATACCCCTTTGCAAGCAAGCAAATATGGTATATACTATACTTTTTTCAGTTCAGCATTCCCACAGGAAATCTCCCCAATTCAGTCTAATGCCATTCACAGAATTGTTTCTACCCTTCCTTCCCCATGAATTATTACACATACAACACTGAGTATTTTACATACAGTAAGCATATTGCAATGATGTGGCACATACAATAAACATTCTGAAAAAGCCCCTGGTGAGAACTTTCCTCTTTAAGGTATAATGCAAAGAACTACTGCAGAAGAAATGCTAGGTTTTGTAGTCCCAACACATCTGGAGGACATCAGAGTGGGAAGTGTAGCACAGAGTCTGTAAAGCTGGACGTGAATTAAGATATATTTCAAGTAAAAAATTGTTTGCTTTACTTGGGATTTACAGAGTAATCCTAATGCTCCACTAGAGTGTTCTTGCACTACCATTTTTCCCAGTTAAAAAGTCTCCAATATTATTGTTATAGCATCTTGATCAGTTTAGTTACCCTATTCTACATCATCCAACTCTGTTGAGCTGTGGTGTCTAAGTCATATTTTATAAAGACATTATGAAATTAACAAGATTCTTAAAAATGCTTTCTTAATGGTCTATAACATATCTTTTTCACAGCAGTGCTCCTAGTGGATTGACATTTTCATTGAACTAACCACTACCTCCCAAGATACTTTTCCTGGTCTATCAACACCAACACAGCTGAAAGAGGAACACTCCCCCCATTAAGATATTAGGGAAGAGCAAATAATAATTTTCTAGTTGCATCCATAATGGTTTTAAAAAATAATACATTCCAAAAAGAAACAGATTTCCCAGCAGAGGTCCAAATGTTATCATTAAAAGTCCAAAAAATTAAAACACTGTTCTTCATATGGAAGTTTCAGTTTAGAAAAGACAACTAATAGGGAGACAGCTATCCATTCCATAATTCTTTTCTCAATAGCTTATCAGTTTGCTTTAAATACCTAAGAGAAATTAATATATGCACTTCATGTATGTGTGTATATATACACATTCACACATATACAGTACATATGCATGTACACAATATATGCTTTTTAACATTCTTCCCCATCAGCTCAACTATTTATTGGGATACTAATCTAAGTTAACAGTTTACAAGCTTTGTCAACAAGATAGTTTTCCTAGGAATTCCAAGATATTTAAGTGAAAGCATATGATAGGCAAAAACAAAGCAAAAACAAAATGAAAAGACTGATCAGTATGATTCTGTATGGGCAAGATTTAATTTGTTGTTTAAAAACCAAGTCACCATGAGAGAGAGAGAGACAGACAGACAGACAGACAGATGATTCTTTTTTATGCTTGAACATGCATTTTTTTTTCTTTTTAGTTTCTTTTTGTTGCATTTTTATATATACAGTAGTTTTGTATTTTGTATTTTTGCAACGTTTGTTATGGTAGGTAGGTAAATAGATCTAAGAAACACTCAGATCCCATTACGGTATGTCAGAAGGAGATGACCAATGACTTCCATTTTATTTCCTTTCTAAGGGAAAGGGAAAAGAAGAAAATGAAAATCTTGGAGGGCTTGAACCTTGATCACAAGCGACGGTACCCACAGAAACCTGTCATAAACTAAGTAAACTGATCAGAGCCTCACAAGTCAAATTTCATTGGAACAAAGTAAACAATGAATTGGAGAACCAGGGTGAACGTTTTTCCATTGAATTATTCTGGCATTCAGTCTGGCTGGCATTATTATTCTCCGCCTTTATTTCTCTCCCCCTTATCTTTTTTTCGCCACTCCTTCCATTCTGACATACAAACCTTTTTTTCCTTTCCCCCCCCCCCAACTTCTGGATATATGGTTTTATCTTATTTGCTTTTGGACTTAAATAATGTTTCTGCTCCCTAGCATATGGGCGACAAATCTGTGTAAAATATTAGAACTGGAAAGGCTGCCATCTTGTCCTCTACTTTTACTCCAACTTCGGTTTCTCTTCATTTGATTTTTAAATGAGGCAGCTTTTCTAAATACATCCCAAACTGATACTACCCTTAAAAAAAGTACCAAGTACTGGCTTGCAATTCTGTTCAGGATTTCTCAGTACTGCTGCTGTTTCAATTGCAATGGTTTGTCCTTTGCTGTCACGCATAATTCCTATTAAGCTAGCTCATTTTTCTTACTTATGTGAGGAATTGCAGGAAACAGATAAGTTGTCCTGTCCTTCCCCTCTAATGAATCATTCTGCCTTCCTTCCAGCATTATGCACATTTGTACAATTCACTATAACTTGAACTTCATGCAAAATATTTCTCTCTGTACTTATAATCCATGCACACACATGCACACACACACATATTTGATCACTTGAAAATATTTCTGATATGAAATTTGCAACAATGTACATGCTTTTAGCATGTCAGTCATCCACATCTTCTGAATAAATCATGTTAGAAGGACACATCACACAGCGCATTTTAACTGCACCTTAAAACTGAAGATGAAAAATCACTGCAAACTATGTTGGCTGTAGCTTCTGTGGAACAAGGATGATCAGGACTGGAAGGTAATTCCTACAAGAAGACATTGCAGGATTTGGGTATTTTGCCTTGAGAAGATATGAATCATTCTTCAGGTACCTAAAGATGTGTCATAAAAAGGTGCTGGTCGGGGCCCTTCCCTTCCCTGACTGTCTTCAACCAGGTCTGGGCAGCCATCTGTAAGGAATGCTTTTATTTGGAGCCCCACTTTAAGCAGGAGGGAAGTTTAAATGGTGTCTCCCAGCTCAATGATTCTATGACTGTGCCTCTGCTGGAAAATCTGGGGTTGCTTCTGTGTCCCAATAGTGCTGACAACTGACCACATCGGAACATCCTGACCTCAAACAGGGTTGATTTACAAGCTGTTCACACTTGTACAATAATGACATATTTTTCTGGATTTCTGGACACTGCTTGAAGATAGCATTTCGTTGTTAGAAGATTGCATTTCAGTAGAACTTTCTCCAAATAATTGCGTTCACATTTCAATGTTGTTAGAATGTTAATGCTATCACATATCCCTTTGCAATCCGTATTTTATAGTTGATGAGAGTATTGAGACCCTTACCCCAGCTATACTCAGTGTAACAACAAGCCGATATATCTAGAGCAATTCTGTGTGGCAGACTAAGCTGCTTGTCTCCCGTGCTGCTCTTAGCTGTTTCTTAAGTCAACCCCTCATTATTAGTTTCCATGCCTTTCCTTTGTTCCCCAGATCTTTGCCTTCACTCCCCTGCCCACATTATCTCTGTTGACACTAATGCAGTCCTTTCTTTTTATTTTTCTTCTTTTTCTACCATTATGGTAGCATCATTCTCTGATGTTACAATAATCAAAGCAACAGAAAACAGGTTGTCCTTTCATTCCTACACTCTTCTGTAAGTCCATGGAAACTTATAGCAAGGAGGAATTGATAATTCAGCTTCAAAGGAACAAAGTAAAACATTCCTAATTATAATTTAAAGATGTTTTTTGGTTTTTTAAAAAGGGAAGTGAGGGAAGCTTTGCAGTTCTATAAGCAGAAAGCGAAAAAGGGAAGGAACATGCTTCACCCAGCCTGGGCAGAAATTGAAAAGTGCCCAGTGGAACAGGTAAGGGTTGAACATGAGCTTCTAGAGTTGAGGATAGTTCATTGACTTAATAGGCCAACATTGGATCAACTGCAAGATTCTTTTAAAACACACGCAGGTACACACAACCACCAACTAGTAGAGAATATAGCCACCCAACAATACAAGGTGAATCACTGCTGGAGGGGAGGGAACATGCCAGGCAATCCAGCAAATTTGGAGGTGAGGCATCTACTATAATTGAACAAAGCACTGGGGAATCTCCATTCTGAAGAGTTTAAGCTCAGATTGGGAAATAGCAGTTTCAAAGCTGGAAAACATGGTTGTGGAGTGCATTTACAATGGGCTGGGAGTGGGAGAGAAGACAGTGTCACCCATTCCTGCACCCATGAAGCAGTGAGTGACCTGCTTGCCATTTGTTTCTTAAACTTCTGACCGCTCTCTTCTTTGAGACCTTATCACCTCCATCTAATGACAAATTTCTCTGCCTTTGCCATTCTCTTGACCTGCTCATTCATTGTGTTTTGATCCGTGTTCATTTCCTTGAGATCAGCCATCTCAACATACTTTTTCATATTTCTCACTCACTTTTGTATTCAATCAAAATTCCTTCAACACTCATTCCTTCTTGCCCCTATCTCTTTTTTATCAGGCACACTTCTTAAATAACCAACTCCCACAGCATTTAACTTACTTTCATGTTTCTCCCGATACACTAAACTCTCACCTCCATATAACAAAGTGAGCAGGCACCCACAGCTATTTTTATTTATTTCCACAAACATTCATCTGTTGCATACCATCTACTACCCTTCTACCAATATTTGCATGTCTTAATGCAAATTTCCTCTTCCTTAGTAAACATTCCAGCAATGTACACAAGTTAATCTAGTTTTTCATAATGCATACAATATTTGGAATCATTCACACCATTTCCCCTATCAAACATAGGTACCTTGATTTTTGATACACTAATTTTCAGATCTATGCAGGGAGGATTAAGCTACCAAGACCAGAAGCAAAGAGCCTGAGACCAGATAGGACCATTATCAAAACATGCTGCAGGTGACTTTCACATCAAAGGCTGAAAAACAAGCAGCAAAAAGGTTGTTAATACATAATGACAAGACAAAGAGATGTACAATTTAAATGCTGGCACTCACTGTTATATAGTGAGCTGGATTACTAGATTCTGCAGTGGCTGAACGTTGTTATTAGGGTTTCTGGTGCCTGCAATAAAAGCAAATTGTCCTGTCCTTGGCTGTTCTGCTGCTAGCTCCTGAGTGCTGATTGTGTTTATAGAGGGAAATACATTCCAAGAACACAGCATCTGCACACAAAATTGGTGCATGCTTTACTTCCATCATACAGCACTCTTAAGACATTCAGAAGCCAACCTTGACATCCATATTCACACAAAGCATACTATAATTCGAGCCTATTCACTTTTATGATAGGCTTTCTCCAAATCAACAGGAATGCATAATTTTTTTTCATATTCATACATTTCTCAGTAACTTGCTGAAGAGCAAATATTTGTACATCACTGCCCAGCATAAAGCAATACTACACTTCCTAAATTTTGCTCACGGTCACTTTGCATATTCCTTTGATCAGAATTCTGCCAAATACCTTGCTAGGCAAACTAATCCCCTTGTAGTTTTGCATTCAGTCTTTTTTGCCTACAGGAACAACAACAGCACTCTTGCAGTCATCAGACACAGATGTGGTCTTAGCACAGACATTAAACAAACTGCACAGACTCTCTATAAGGCCCACTGGATCCATATTTTAACATTTCTCCAGTCACACCATCTACACCTGCAGCCTTATCATTTTTCAACATTTTTCTCAATTTTTTTTCTTTGATACAAACATTTATAGCATTTGTTTCAGTTCCACTCTTCAACACAGCATCATCATTGCTCTTCCTGCTACAATTTAAAAAAACAAACAAACATTCTCAATCGGCCTTCCTGTAGTTCAAATGCATTGTTCTGTGTCCTGCATCTGCAATGAGAGAAAGCAGGTCTTGACCTTCTTCTGTGTAACATCCTTTCAGATATTAATAATGCTTTTGGATGCTTTCTAATGGGACCCCAGAGATGATGAATCAAAGGTGGAAAGTGCTACCGTGCTCCCATTCCCCTGGTGTGCCTTAAGTGTACACTTCATGTGATAAAACTGCATGCACTTTTAACCTTTCACTACACATAATCACATATATAGATGGAGATTGTCCATTTTCTGGCACCTCACTTAGTCATGCAATAAAAAAGGGACAAACAGTTTTCTGTTGATGTCATCCTAGGATTGCTAAGTGACTTTTCTCCTGACTTGACTACTCAAAATCTTAAATTGAAAAAAATATATATTATTCTTTTGGCAGTTTGAGGTGCTAAAGCTCCACAGAGCTTAGGTTTAAGAATTTTGACCAATTCCAAGTACTGTGGCTACACTGCTACACTGATCTTCAGTGAACTCTACCCTTTATCTAATCCTTTCTCGTCTAGATCCTGAAATGTTTGGGAAATGGTTACAACCAAACACATATTGCTAGTATGAATGGTGTCTGAAAGGCACCCAGGATCAGAAGTAAATCCATAAAAATAAAAATTCTATAAATGCTGACATATGTACATTGGAGCAGAGAAAATGGATGATACACATACGCACACTAACTAAAACAATTGTAGAACTGGGACTGGGAGAGGGGGAAGGTTCTTTGTCTAACCAAAATCAAATCATATAGGAAATTGGCTTCAGGAAGCAGAAAGGAAAGATCTCCAGGTGAAATAGTGTAGGAGTTCTCTAGTTCAGGGTTTCTCTGTTTTGTATGTATTTCAAAACAATTCTTTCACTCACTCATGCAGATTGGGTAGGGGTGGGGATGGGGCCTTGTTTGACATATATCAGTCTTCTATTTAGGAGACCAAGAGACCTGTCTGAATATAAGCACAGTAATTCTTTTTAATTAAATGGCTAAATAAATAAATAATCTTAAGGCTCAAACTTGCCTGAGAGCAAGCGAGCAGAATCATCCAGACTGGGAGTTAGATGGCTTTAATGGGGCTAAGGAGAATGGTAATTCAGTGGTATCAGGCCCAAAGGAGTGAAGAATCTTTCATGCAAATCTGTGGTTTGCATTGCTATAGAAAGTGTGTAACTAATACTTAGCAAAGATACCCCATCACTCCTTTGTTTTTATTTAAGAAGAAAAGTACCATATGGTAGGTAACTGTGTGTTGGGTGATAAGTAGGTAGGCAGGCAAGCAGACAGACAGAACACCTGTCTGTCTGTTCAGGTTATTCCTTGAGAACCTTTGGCAGATGCCAGTGTGACAGGTGGCCCGTAAAATGTTCAACAACCCTTCCAATAACTCTTACATTTTTATTTGCAGTACCTAATTAATATCTAAGAGCAATCAGTTATTGTAAGGAAAATTTCTCTGAATCAAGTGTGACAATTCCTTACCTAGATTAGAACCATAACATTATTATTAGACCAACCAATGGATTTTTGCAAAATTAGTCAGGATTTCCATGAGCTGCATCATGGGGAGATCCCGTGTTACTTCTAATCTGAGGATAAAATGGGAAGAACAAACTTCTATTGATGTGATGATTTCTGGACCCTGATGACACAGTTATTACAGTACTTAACCCAACCTCCCTAGATATTTTGAATAAGCCTCCATCATTCCACACCAACACCTTGACTAGGAATTGGGCTGTAATGCCATATATCTCAAGGGTGTCAGATTGGGAAAGTAGCAGCTTTCTATACAGAAAACTGAAGGAAAGGATGAGGATGCTGACAACATGATAATATGACAATATGACAGTATTTGTATTTGTATTTGTATTTGTAAGCCATCCAGAGTTGTTGTGTGCAAGATGAGCGGCAGAGAAATTTAATAAACAAATTAAATAAATAAATAAATAAATATCAGGCTGTCTAGTTAGAGTATCTAACTTTGAAAAAGTTTGAAAAAGTCATCTATGACAGTCTTTGTGATGATGATTCATGAAGTCCTACTCTGAGACTTGGAGAGCCAGTGAATAGGATGTTAGACTTGGGACCAGGGAGGTAGACAGCAGGTCCATCCTCAGCCATGGAAGCTCACCAAGTAAACTGAAAAGCTGAAGAAGGGAATGTAGTACTACAGAGACCGACTTGAGCTCCTGGAGACCGAAACCTAACAAATAGGGATTAGCAGAGAGGAAGGGAGTGTGTGATCATTTAAGTCATGGGTAACACATGCAATAATTCTCCCACACTAGATCTTGTTGGAACTGGCCTTAAAATGAAGAAGATGGCTAGGCTTCAAAATAACACCAGACAATGATAAAGTCTTTCCTTGTCAACAAGGCTTCTGGCCTCTTTCTTGCATTAAGTTTCATGTGAACATGAAGGAACAGTCTTGTATTAGCAGCATACAAATAGCAGTAACAACTGTAATAACTTCCTCTAAGCTATCAGGCTTGGAAAATCCAGAGCTTGAAATTCTACTCTCGGGTTCTTGAAGAAACAATCTCTATGAGAAGTCTATCAAGATAGTTACAGCAGAATTTGTGACTCAATATTACATATTACCTTATGAAGCATTCATATAGGACATTGTAATTTGAAATAAAAGAAGAGTCAGTTGGATGGAAATTCAGCTGAACTCATATAAGGCCTCAAAGCTGAAGGGGAGAAATATGCTTCACAATCAGATCTAAGTTAAATCCATTACCATTGACAATTCACAGACTTCTCAATGCTAGGAACAATGGTCCACGTATTCTCATGTGCATTTAACAGGACCTTTGTTATTCTTTCACACAGGTGGCAACAGCTAGCTGACCTTGGCTGATCTCAGAAAGCTAAGTAGTATCAGTCCTGATTGGTACTTAGATGGGAGACCTCCAGGAAATTCCTGGGTTGTAAACTAGGCTGGGAAGCAAACAAAAAAATAAATCCTGGAAGAGTCAGTAGCAAAAACCACTTCCATATTTTTGCAATGAATGCTACGTGGACACATCCAGGTAGTCACTAAGAATTAAGCTAGATTGGAAAGAATCTTTACTTGTCCATTTAGGTTTTTGTATTCTTTGGCCTAGGAGAACAATATCTAGCATGCTAGCACCTCCTCTAAATGATTAAGTTCAACTCTTATTTCAAGTTGGCTGGCACAGTGCTGCAAATCTGGACCATGAGGGCCTCGTCCATGCCCATTCTAGGGTCAAATTATCATCATCATCAACAGCAGCAAAATTTATATGTCCTCTTAAATACCAGCACTTGGCAAACAATAATTAGTCCTCTGAACACTGCTGTGAGCCGAAGTAGCCTTGCAGGAGGCAAAGATATAAACAATGTAGCTGGAGATAATGACATACAGAGGGAGAGTTAATATGGTTGCCCTTGTGCCAAGTCAGAGCAGATGTTCAGAGCTTTGCCAGTTGACTTCTCGGCATGAGTGAAGACAGAAAGCCTTTTCTAAAAGTAATTTGTTTTAATTTACAATATTTAAAAGTGAAATGGTAACAAGAAGCAAATAAAGCAACCCTGTCTTTTTCAGCATCCATGCCAATGTTCTGCCAAACAATGAATGAAAAGTTTCTACATGTTCAAGCCTTTAACTGGAGCTCAAATTAAACCAGAACTAAGCACTGGAATGTGCTTTATGGTTCTCAGCATGGCAAATATACTTCTATCTTCTTTGTAAAATATAGGAACATTTAATGAAACAGATGTGCAACAAAACACTGCATCGGTTTGCCACCTCTCTCTTCCATCCCCCTCTCAAACTACCTTTGAGACAAACAATCTACCAGACTCTCTTTAAAAGCTTTTTCTTCTCATCAAAGAAACAGGGAGAGCAACCCCTCCTGTTACATTCCCATGCCCTTTGGGCAACTTTCATTTCAGGTCCTAGCTACTTTCTTCCTCCTGAATTTACCATTGTCTCTTCAATGCACAATAACACAAACACTCCAGCACAGAGTTCCAGTTTTAAAACCAACACACCTACACATGTATCACTGTGTTGTACCTACTGCTCCCCAGGCCCCACATCTCCCTTGAAATTCATTATTTACCTGCATTTTATAAACCTATAGAGATAATTAGCAGAGGGACTTCACTTTAATCTCCTTTCCTTTTCTAAAAGACCTACTTTGATTGTTTCCATATAAGTTGTTGCCTATTGGGTGGCCTGATGTTCATCACATCCTTCATCTTTCCGCTAAGTTCTTTGTCTCTTTTGACTCTGTCCTATGAAGTTCAGGTACTTGCCATTCTTTCCACTGGATAAAGCTATCTGCTATCCAACAGTCTAGAGAGAACTTGAAGGTCTTATTAGATACTGGGGGAAAGAGAAACAAATGGCGGTTTGTTCCTCTCTGTGTGTGCATGCCAAGTTTTTCTAGTACTTGAAAAACAGTTCAGTGGCTGGGTCCATACCACAAGGAAGCCATGGTTTGTTTGAACCATGGTTTGCTGAATAAGGAATTGTGGCCTGGTTCACACCTCACATTAAACTATAAACTATGGCTTACAAACAGACATGGTTAGCTTTATATAACACTCTAGGCCAAAAGCAAACAAATCAATTTATGGTTTAGTGCCATATTTACATTAAAGAAGAGAGTAAAGGATGTACAAAATTCCAACATTTTTAAAACATCCATATAGGATGAGAAATGGAGAGTTTTGCCCCAGTGAGAACTAAATGTGTACTCATATAAAACCTGGGGTTCTTATAGGTATGTAGATCTCTCTTGCTTGCAGATGCTGCTGCCTTGATATCATAACAATTAGCCTGAATTCTCAAAGATTGCTATTAATAGGAATAATGGTTATTGATAATATAATAATACTCTAGATTTTCTTGAGAAAATTCAGATTCAGTTCTTACATTTACACTTCCTAGGTGTATATCAAGTTTGACTTACCTTATTTTTTTTAAAAGGCTGCAAGTAAGCCTTTGTGTAATAAAAGTTTATACAACAGAATCCCCTTAATAAGGATGGATCAAGGCAATTATTTTGTGCCATCATCTTTTGGGTGTCTGTGTCCTTGGCTATTCTATCTGGGATTTGCAGTACAAGCACCTCTGAAGGATGCAGATTGGCTGTATTTCAGGTATGATTCAACACACACAAAAAGCTATCCCCATGGCAACAAAAACTGTTTTGGCTGTAATGTTTTACTTTTTATATAAAAACACATAAGTTGTTGTAAGAAGTCAGACATCACACCTTTTGATGATGCACAGGCAGGTCAATGAAGTCACAGAAGTCAAGTTTGACTTGAAGAAGGATTTACCTTTTATCACATTAAATGTAAATTTTCTGCACAATATTATATGGTGGGAATATACTCTTTTGAAACATTCCATACTGAAATACTACTTTCTGAAATGATAATTTCATAAATGTGTAAGTAGAAGTGCTGAAATATGCAGTTTCTCCCAGACTTTTCTTGGGGAATCCCTAGAAAATCTTACAGATGTTCTGGAATACAGTTCATCTGTAGACAAAAGTGTCCCTTTACAATAGGCAATTACAAATTTAATACTCTTTACAAACAAAATAGAGAATGCCTTTTGAAATAATTTGATCAGGTTCAAAAAGATTCCATGTTCCACAAACCTGAAATATGCTGGTTTTATCTCCTATACCTAAGGAAGAAGATAGAGAAGCCAAGCAGACATGCTATGGTATTGTTTTGTTATATTCATTAGTTCCTTGCTTCTAGCCTTCTCCAACCTGGTACCCTTCAGATGTGTTATACCTGTCACTAAATATATAAGTACCTAAGATAAGTCCATTAATTTAACATCCTTTGTCACTCAGTATTCAACTAGAAAGCAATGGTCCCTGTCCACAGTCACTTTCCAACAATCTATATTAAAGACATTCTGCCTCTAGTAATTCTTATAACCTGGGAATTCTAGGGCTATAAAACTAGACTAGAGAGTTGAAAAATCTTGGATGTGATCACCAGGAGTTGGGCTTTACTGTAAGGAGTTTTCATCTTAAATACCAGGCAGGAACATCTGAAACCAGTTCAAGTTTCTGAATGTACATCAAAAGACAGTCACACACATACTAATGTACAATTATCCAAAACACCAATAGCAGTGACAAGATCATGGTGGTATGGTAGAGCATGGTACAGTGAGATATTTTTTAATAATAGTCCACTAGGATGTTAGGACATGGGCTGAAATAAAGACATGGGTTGAGTCAGGCTTTATAATATCTCATGGATGCACCCACACACACACACACACACAAAGAGAGAGAGAGAGAGAGAGAGAGTGCCTTCTAGCTCACCTCCAACTTGTTTTTACAAACATTTTTTTTATCAAATATTGGAAATATCTGTTTAGAGAAAACAATAATTGCATTATCCAACACTAAATTATTTCAGGGCACCCAGAGCAATATTAAGATAAAGATGTGGACATCTAGAAAATCTTGTATCTGTTTTGTCTTGTTTTCCTTCAGAAAACTAAGTGGGGGTGCTTAGAAAGGGCATATCTAGCAGGAACAGGATTCAGGGCCCAATTCAAAATCCAAGGTTAAACAGGTAGATTCAAATTGAGACAGACTACCTATTTTTCGCAAGGTAACTTTGTATTTAGCCTCTCTTTTCTTTTTTTCAGACATCCTTATTTTAAATATAATGTAATCTCTGGGTGGGAGGAAAGGCAAAATTAATCTTGAATTTTAGAGAACTTACTCAAGTAGCTACCCATTGAAATATATCTGAATGCAATTAGAGTTCCCAATGAGTGGCTTTGGACCAATCACTGTCTCTTGGCTAAATCTATTTAAAGGGTTGTTCTTGTGGGGAAAAATTAGAAGAGGGAGTACTGCATATAACAACTTGAGTTCCTGAAGGAGAGTTGGAACTGAATAAATGAATAACCATATTTATTCCTTAATATAAAAGGAAGAACAACCATTACGTTCTCCAGGCAGGACTTGGAGAAAGGAAACTGGGTGGTGAGGGAATAAGAAGTATTAAAGATACTTCTTTTGGGAAAGGAACAATAAAACCATGGCATCTGTTCAGTGGATTTAATATTTGCATGTAAAATACATAAGTATGAGATCTCATAAGCTAGGACAAGTATTGCTGTGTTTATCACAAGTGAAGAGAGGGATTTCCCAGTAGAAAAAAGTTTCATGATGAAATCTCTTGGTTCACTCTGGGATGGAACATAAATCTTCTTTAGTGCATTCCTGACTCAACCAAAATTCTGACTACCATACAGTAACAGAGTTATCTTCTTTTGCTAAAACATATTTTGGTCAATTAACTGAAATGGTCTTTGACCACAAAATACACTAAGATACAAGCCATCGTTTATAAACCATAATTGCTATATTTGCACTATAGAGTTAGTCACAGACAAATCATATGATGGTTTTTCATCAGCTGACAGCTCACTTTGCTGAAGTGAAAACCTGGCCACAGGCTCCTGGGCCTTCTCAAACAAAGAAAATTTGGCCGATGTACATACGTACTGGTATTAAGAGAGAAGGGAGTAGAAGCATTTTTCTGCTATTGCCACGAAAGCAAAGTATCCATGGTATCATGTGTCATTTCATGCAGGTGGGAGACTTAGCTTCCCTTTCTAAATTGCCAGGGAGAATTCATTGTTATAATTGAAGAGAATATAACAAAGGGTAAGCAGTATAGACTAAATTCTGCTAAATTCACCCAATACTCCCTGTTTGTGCCCATGGATACACACTGCCTTTTACTAACAATGATGATAAATGCAGACATGCCATTTTTCTTGTAGCTGGCATTGAGCTGATTTTGCTGTGTAACTCTTTCTCAACCAACTTGGTAATCTATCCTGATCTCCTCCTTATGATTCAAGAATACATTGCATCTTCCAAATGCTATGCCAAAAATCCTGCATTTTTCCCAACCATTCATATTCAATTTGAGGGAAACTTTTAGTTTCTTTTTATTTTTTTCTGGAAGAAAATGTAAAATTCGTCAGGTGGGGCAGCAGTTCTTGCACAATTTCAATATAAGATTACCAACAGTAGGACTATGAGATCTGGGTTGTAAAAATCAGCACAACCAAATGGAAACAAAAAAATTGGGAGGTTCTGTATCATTTTGTTACCAGCTAGTATGTCCTAACAGCCAGGAACCACGCTGAGACAAGGAATAGGTCTCTAGTACTTTATTACTGCTACATTAGACAGAAAATCCTAACAAACTGAAGAAGCGTGGGAAAACCCAGACATATAAACCCCAAAAGTTAAGGCAGGTCTGATCTGTGTCTCTTTGAATGGCTGCTTAATTCCTCAGTACTACGCATGCGTTTTCCCCCCTGGATAGAGGCCCCTTCCTGCTCGCCATCAGTACTCATGACATCACCCTCCCCTCCAGATTCACATTCCATTTCAGCCCCCTCCCTTCCAGAGGTCTGATAAGAGGCCATCTCTGCTTCCAAGCTCCCATGGGAACTGGGCAACGATGGAAATTCTTCAAAGGAAAACTCCTCCAAGGATGAATCAGTGCTGCTCTCCAAGTCTGATAACGCTTCTGGCCCAGGTGGCTGCTGCTGGAAAATAGCTAGATAATTAGAAGATTCTTCCCCCCTCCCCCTTGGGAAATGCAAGCCCGAGGTGGAGGGCTGTGGCTCTCCCTCCTCCTCTCTCTCTGGCCTCAGAGCCTCAGGCAGGGGTGGAGGTTGCCAACTTACGAACTCCTCTGCTTGGGATTCCTCTGCTTGCTCAGTCAAGTGAGGAATCTCTGGTAGAGTGCGAGGCTTGGGTTTGTGAGGGAAAAGCTGATGGAATCGATGAATCAGCATTGGTGCATGCACATCTCTGGCATTCTTCCATGTGCGCTCTTCCTCAGGGTACCCTTTCCAGTGTATTAAATATTGGATGCCCCTTCCCCTCCTCCTAGAGTCCAGAATTTCCTCGACTTCATATTCCTCCTCCCCCTCCACAATTACTGGAGGTGGGGGGGGCAGTTGAGATCGTAAGGCACTTGGGGGAGGGTCCTTGGCTAGCAAGGCTCTGTGAAAGACTGGATGGATTTTCATGGATGCTGGCAGCTTTAAGCAATAAGCCACTGGATTTATCTGCTGTACCACAGTGAAAGGGCCCACAAACTTAGAGTCCAACTTCTTGGAGGGTCTGGTAGAAGTAAAAAACTTGGTAGAGAGCCACACTTTGTCTCCTACTGCAATCACTGGCCCCTCTTGTCTGTGAGCATCTGCAGCTCTCTTGTAAGCACTCTTTGCCCTGTTCAGCTGCTCCTTTAACAACTCCTGTGCGGCTTGTTGCTCTTTAAGAAAATCAGCCGCGGCTGGAACAGTTCCCTGCTGAGAGGAGGTGGGCAACACCCAAGGGTTAACCCCGTAGAGTGCTTGGAAAGGAGACATCTTGGTGGAGGATTGCACAGAGTTGTTATAAGTAAATTCTGCCATGGGGAGCAGGGCTGTCCAATTGTCTTGCTGATAAGTGGTGTAACACCTGAGATACTGCTGTAACCATTGGTTAAGTTTCTCAGCTTTGCCCATTACTAGCCGGATGATGCGATGATGATAGGTGGATCTGGACCCTTAATGACTGAAAAGGGCCCTCCAGAACCTGGAAGTGAACTGAGGGCCTCTGTCACTCACCAAGTGATTTATCATGCCTCTATACCTAAAAGCATGGTCCATAAACAACTGCGCTGTGGCTTGCGCAGATGGGAGGCCCTTGCAAGGAATAAAATGCACCATTTTAGTGAAAAGGTCCACCACCACTAGTATGGAAGTCAGCCCCTGGACTGGGGGTAAATCAGTGATGAAATCCATGGAGATTGTATCCCAAGGCCTACTAGGGGTGGGTAGGGTTTGCAAGAGTCCTGTGGGCTTCCCTGGGAGAGGCTTGGCTCGTCTACAGGTATGACAAGAAGCCACGTAGCCCATTATGTCTGCAGTCATCTTAGGCCACCAATAGTCTCTCAGAGCTCTATGGAGAGTTTTGAAAACACCTCTGTGGCCTGCCGTTTGATGGTCATGGCAAAGTCTCAGTACTTCTTCCCTCAATGAGGGAGGAATGTATAATCACCCACTATGCCAGAGGATTCCTGCCTCCACATTAAAGGGGGAGGCATTGTCTTGCGGGGTCCTCTGGAGGTCATCCATCCTGGCCCTGGCATACGGGTCCTGTTGCTGCTGAGCTCTGACTCTTGTAAATAGGTCTCTGCTTGTCTGCCTGCTGCTAAAATCTCCATCTGGTTCCCCCTCATAGACTGCTGAAAGTTGTGAGGTTGTAATATAGTAGCCTGTACCTCCTGGTGAGTGGTGGGGGTTGCCTGAATGGATCAAGACAGGGCATCTGCCAAACAGTTCTGTGCCCTGGGAACATAAGAAATAACAAAATTGAAATGGGAGAAAAACTGGCTCCATCTGATTTGGCGTGGGGTGAGGGATCTGGTGTTTTGTAGAAGCTGTAAATTCTTGTGATCAGTGCAAACTTTCACAGGAAAGGTTGCACCTTCTAGCCAGTGCCTCCACTCTTGAAATGCTGCTTTAATTGCTAGCAACTCCTTGTTAAAAACATCATAGTTTCTCTCTGCTGGTGAGAGCGTGCAGAAGAAAAATGCACAAGGTAGCAGTGTATTCTCAGTTTTGTTTGTATATTGCAATAAAACCGCCCCAATGGCAATATCGGAAGCATCTGAATGCATTATGAATTGCTTCGTGGGATCAGGGTGCTTTAAAAGCGGCTGGGATGCAAAGAGGTGCTTAAATTCTTGGAAGGCTGCTTGCTCTGTCTCCCCCCAAATGAATTTTGATCCTTTCTTCAAAAGCTGTGTGAGGGGTTTAGCCCTGTCACTAAATTTATTTATGAATCTCCTGTAAAAAGTGCAAAACCCTAGAAATCTTTTTACCTCTTTCACATTTCAGGGGGGTTGCCAAGAGAGAATTGCCTGGACCTTAGAAGGATCCATGGATATGCCTTCTGTTGATATTTTATAGCCCAGGAAATGTAATTCAGTTAAATCGAAGGCACACTTCTCTAGCTTGGCGAACAGCTTGTTCTCTCTCAGTCTTTGTAAGACATTACGTACATGGGTTACATGAGTTGTAGCATCCTCAGAGAATATTAATATGTCATCTAGATAAATGACCAGATACTTATCTAGTAAATCAGAGAAAATTTGATTCATAAATCGGGAAAATATGGCTCCTGCATTAGACAAGCCAAAGGGCAAAACAAGATACTCAAATTTACCAAACCTGGTATTGAAGGCAGTCCGATATTCATGCCCCTCTTTCATCCGGATCAGATTGTATGCATTCCTGAGGTCCAACCGAGTAAAAATGTGTGCTTTCTGTAAGCGATCGAGCAGATCAGATATCAGGGGGAGTGGGGAATTTTCTTTGACCATGAGTTTATTGAGGGAACTGAAATCATGCACCACTCTCATGGGTGCCTCCTGGTTTGCTGGTGCCAATGGGTCAGGCTTCTTTGGTACGAAGAAGGTAGGAGCAGACGCTGGGGAAGTAGATGGTTGGATGAAACCCTTTTGGAGATTAGAATCCAAGTAATCCTTTAAGGTGGCTAGTTCCTTGGGGGACTTGGGATATTGTTTCCTTGCTGGAATCTTGGCTCCTGGTATCAACTCAATGGTGCAATCACAGTCCATATGGGGGGGGGGTAGTGCTGTGGCCTCTTGTTCACTGAAAATGTCTGCGAAATCTGCATACTTGGCTGGCAACTGGACCCCCCCCCCCCGCTTCCGTGGCTGCATTGGTTGCTGGAGAGAGGAGAGAGGCTTGAATCTTGTGGTGCTGGCATTCCTTAGCTGGGAAGGAGATTGCTCCCATAGTCCAGTTCAACAATGGGTTGTGGATCTTCAGCCAAGGTGTGCCCAGGACTATAGGCACATTAAGTGATGCAGTAACATAAAGTTGGATTCACTCAGTGTGGTCTCCCGTTGTTAGTTGCAAAGGTTCTGTGAAACTTCTAATCGGCCCTGCCTTGAGGGGCTGACCATCAATGGTCTCAACTTCTATGGGACGTGGCAATTCTATGGTCAGGATGTTGAGGTCTTGTACAGTCTGTACATCAATAAAATTGGTGGAAGCTCCGGAATCCACAAGGGCCTCTAGCTTGACCTGGTGCTCTGGGTTTACGTGCATTATGACTGGTAAGTAGTAAAAGGATTGCCTGGAATCCTCGGAATGAGCCCTTCTTAATTGATTGATGGTCTCCCTGCTGAGCTCTGTGGAGGGAGACCAACAGAGTTTCCCTGGTTGGAAGTCAAGGTGGAGGTGGCTCTTGGTTCTGCTGCTTGCCCTGGGGCTCTTATGGAATTTGCTTGGCTTCTCGCTGGGCAAGCTCTCACCATGTGCCCCTGGACTCCACAGTAGAAACAGAGGGCTCTCTCTCTCCTTCTCTGTCTCTCAGCCTCGGAAATAAGCCTCCTGCTCGCCCCGATCTGCATCGGCTCCTCTGGTCCTGAGTAAGGAGATGCTGCGGAGAGAGCTGGAAATCCTGGAAGCACTCTGAGACCCCTGTTTCTCCCCAGCTGCATCTGTCTGAGCTCTTCTAGCCTGGTGTCTATGACCACAGACAGTTGATATAAACCTTCTAGGGTAGCTGGTGTTCCCTGGCGCACTAATTCATTTTTAATTTCTTCATCCAGCCCCTGTTTGAATTGGTCTTTCAAGGCACTCTCATTCCAGTCCAGATCTCCTGATAACAGCTTGAAATCAGCAATGTAGATTCCCACTCTCTTGTTGCCTTGCTTGAGCTTCCGAATTTCCCGGCTGGCAGTGACCTCTCTGATCGGGTGATCAAAGTGTTCTCGGAACCCTGCCAGAAAATTCTGGTAGTCATTGAGAATTGGGTCATTGTTCTCCACCATGGGAATAGCCCATTTGGCTGCTGGGCCCTTTAGCAGACTTAAAATGAAGGTGACTCTGGTTCTGTCTGTGGGAAACTCTGCCAGTCTGCTGTCGAAAAACATTGTGCACTGTGTGAGAAAGGTTCTCAACTGTCCTGCTTCTCCTCCAAACTTCTCTGGTAGACTGCCCTGGGATCTCAAGACTACTGGCGGAGCTGCTGCTGCTGCTGCTGCTGCTGGCACCAGTTGTGGGTTAATTGGAGCTGGTTGTTGTAACTGCTGTAGCATGGCTGCTTGTAATGTGTTAATCTGGAGATCTACTTGTTGTTGATGTTGTTGCAATGCTGCTGCCAGTTGTTGGATGGTCTGCTGAATTTCCTGGTTTTCCGAAGACATTTTCCCAAAAGTCTCTTCCTTTTTTTTTTGTTCCTCCCTCTTTCAATGGGAGTAGTAAGTTTGTTAGGATTGATGCCCTAACAGCCAGAAACCACGCTGAGACAAGAAATAGGTCTCTAGTACTTTATTACTGCTACATTAGACAGAAAATCCTAACAAACTGAAGAAGCGTGGGAAAAACCCAGACAGATAAACCCCAAAGGTTAAGGCGGGTCTGATCTGTGTCTCTTTGAATGGCTGCTTAACTCCTCAGTACTACGCATGCGTTTTCCCCCCTGGATAGAGGCCCCCTCCTGCTCACCATCAGTACTCATGACATAGTACATGCCAGCATGGCTGGCTGGGAAATTCTGGAAGTTGAAGTCCACACATCTTCAAGTTGCCAAGGTTGAGGGACAATGATCTAGTAGATGACTGGATTTTTGCTGCCTAGGTCTGGTAGCCCTAACTATAGAGGAGTACAAAGATAACCTTGAAGAAGGAATGCAAGGGGCAGAGCCATATGCATCAACTTAGCTCTGAAAGAGAGGACAGGGTAGGAAAGAAGCTCAAGATTGCTCCACCTTGATTCTCTTTGGTATAAGAGGGACCAGGAGAGAAATTTTGTCAGGCTTTCAAAATTCTGTTATTGTATCCTGCAACAGTAGTGTTCCAGTAGTCCCTGTGGGGTCTGTTTCCTGACCTGATCTACCTCAAAAGGCTGACACTAACCAAGAATACACATCAATGTTCTCCCTTTCATTATTCAGTCCCACCTTCAGTCTCCTTGGCTTCCCAAGTTTCAGCTACATCTCAAGGATAGATATCAACAGGAATTCCTTTGATGGGGCTTTTTGAGTTGGGGAAAAAGAGCCAGCCAGGGGATTCTGGAGTGATAGAGAAACACCCTCTTCCACTTTTATTTTGATCATAATGAACTCAAAAACGCCACAGAAAGAAATCCAAAAATTGTTCTAAAGTACTTTGAGAAAGCTGTTTAAAAAAAAAAATAGAAACCTCATTTGCACAAAAGTGTTCAGAAAATTGGAAGACAGATTTGTGTATATTATTTGTCCAAACACTAGAAATGTGCTCTTACTAATAAATGGTTGCAGTCCAGAAAACAACTAAAACCAGAGGTTAGGCAACATCAGGTGTTCAGTTACAATATAAAAAATCAGGAGATTATGTCATTCATTGTTATTCCACCTACAATCCCTTTTTGGAACTACACAGTTGCTTTAGCCATTTACCATGATTCCTGAGTTCTAAATGCTGATGCTGTATACTTCTCAGGACTGCTGTGAATTATCCCAATGGGGGGAAATAGTGAAAAGTACCTTGCCAACTTCCTTTTACCATTGCCAGATACTTATTTTAAAGACTAGTTAGTGGTCCCCACTATATAATAAACCATCTGATACAGTAAAAGACTTAAGTTCAGTCTTTTACATTTTTGCTAGGCTGCACACTAAAAATGTCACACAACCAGCACAGTTCTGTCCATTACTGCACTTCTTCTCCCTAACCCCCTTTCATCGCCATCCTGCAATCTTAGCCATGCAAGATTTAGCATGCAGCATCCTGATACATCAAATAGCTCATACTTGACTTAGGGCCTTCTCTTTGTCAATTGAAATTGAAGGGCTAAAATTATTACTATGTTCCATCTAGCTGAAGGGCTGCAAGGTTGTCATTGCTTCACTGTTGTTTCTGCATTAAGGCAGGGAGAGGGAGAATGCAGCTATTAATGGATGGGTTGCCTCAATATCCCTTTCTGAAATTTGATCCGTTCAATCATGGCAATGAAAGTAACACAAGTGCATTGTTTTCCTGCCCAAAAAGGGCACAGAGAACTCAAGGTTAGAAAACCAAAATCATTCTTCTTTTGCTTTCCCAGCAACAGTTACTGTTAGAGTGAATAATTGCAGAGCAGCAGTGTCGAGACAGTCCTAGTTTCTACTTGTAGTTCCTTGACAGTAATAAAATATGCACTCTGTGGCCATGAAAATAAAACAGGAATCAAATTTCCCAGAAGCTTACAGAGACTTCAGAAGGAAAACTACTCAGGACTGTAATGTTTTCATCTGTAAAACCTTCTTTTGTCTGAGTCCCATTGTATAAGGATGAATTGTTTAATGGGATGAATTCACCCATGGGCAACCTTATAAAGGCTCCACACTCTTCAAAGTTTATTGCATTATATTTGTGTTTATTGTTACATTGTGCTCACCTTTGCAAACTCTGTTCATATACACTACTTCATGTAAAAATGTCCTTCTCTTTTAAATGTATTTAATAATCACATATAATAGAGCGAAATACAGTAGTACTGTATATTACATTTCTGTGAATGTAAGTGAATATTTTCTGAATATTCTCCGGTGCAAATATATGATAGATACTTGATTGGCAGCAAGGTCTGAATTGAATTTGGAGAGATCTCTGTGTTGTGTGTTTGTCTATTTTGAAATGTTGGTGGTATCTTGTAATTCTTGAGTTATCATAAAAGCAGATGTATGTATTCTGCAATGCTAAAATGTTTGGAATTGGAAGTTTGTCCTATATAGATAATTATGGAAAGGGGATGTAGTGTTAGAAAAGTGGGGGGGGGGGGAAGTGAAGGAAACATAGATGAAAGGAAGAGGAATTCAGTGCAATAAAGCACTTCATATTTTACATTGCGGCAATCCTGAATTAAATAAGACTAAGATATAAAATAAGGTATAATTCATAAAAGGATGTTGAATATTTTTGGTATGAAAATAATGAGGAAAAGTATGTTGCAATCACACTTGTACACTCACAATGTCTACCCTGTGGTGCTGATCTTTTTAAAAAGGATTTTTCTTCTTGCTGATTATAGCCAGTCAGGAATTGTGAAGCCAGTCTTAGGACATCATTTTTTTTTAATGAGATAACATCACAAAGCCATATCGGAGGCGGAACAAAAAACATTTTTCCCCATTTCCACAAGGACCCCACATTATCTTCCAAATGGATAGACATATTTTGCAGGGATGGAGCTTTTCATGAAAAATATTCACCCACTTTTATTGATTTAGCTGCAGAATGTTTGGTATCTGCTTTAAAACAATAGCCATTCTTATGTGCTAACTAAAATAACAGATGTGTATTAGCCAAAATTTGACAGTAGCTCAATTCAATAGTTATTTGCATGCTAGACTTCAATTGCTGAGTATTTCACAGTAAACAATTTAAGTGGGTAATTTTGGATACTGAGCTTAATATCCTTCTGATTGATTGATTGATTGATTGATTGATTAACTGATTTAAAAGCTCATCTGCCACTTCTCAGGCTTTCAGATTGGAGTCTTTCCCAGACCTGAGAGGCCAGATACTAAAGCTCAGATGTTCTGCTTGCCAAGCAGAGGCTCTAGTGCTGAGCTCCAGCCCTTCCCTCCTTTGTGGTGTCACATGTCTTTTAAGGGTGGATGGGGAAACTCTCATTTTCTTACCCATAGTTAGGAAGATATAGTGTTGATTAAAAAAAAGTTTCATAAATAAACATAATATAGCTTCCTCGTTATTTGAACTTTATACTACACCAATACTTTTGGAATTATGTTCTGTTCTGAGTATGAATCAACCAGGAGGAGGTAGCTTAATGTTTTATTTACAAGATTTACAACTATTTATATCAGTTAAAACTTAATTCAAGTGGCAACAGTATTTTGCATCCATCAGTTCCACTCCAGCAAGAAGGTAGAACAGAGTCTGGGTTAGTCTGAACCTGGCATGGTCAGCTTGCACTTGGGAAATGTCAGTTTCTCCAGCAATATGAAAAGATTTCTGATCCAAAAGTTGAGTAGTCATCCTGAGACTGAATTGACTCCATGAGCTATACTGTAACTGTTACTCTGTGGCCTGTACTGTGGCATTATGGAGGAACCAACAGCTGTCAGTACTTTTAGTGCACGTACACCACCCGTGGCTCAACTGGGAATGTGAATAAGGAAGGAGTGCTAAGGCTTTGAAAGAAATGATAAAGTGGAAACCAGGAACATGTAGACACTTTGTGACTTGGAAGCAAGCATATGAGTGGCTCCATTGTGATTTAAAACTGGGCAGTTTATTGCAGCATTTGCTGCTCAGCCAGTCAGATGAATGCTCCTTTTCCAAACACAAGAAACAGGATGTGTATGAAGCCTTTGTTCAAACTGGTGTCTCCAGCTGGAAGAAAGTGCTGGAGAAATTTAACAGCCATCAGTATTTAATTGCGCTGTGCAGCTGCCTACATTGTAGCAGCTAATAAAGCTGTGTTAAATGTTTGTTCCAGTATTTCAGAAGGCAAACTGGAGGCAAGTGTAAAAGGCTAAAACAGTACCGCTGGTCATCTTATCATCAGTTTGATAACTGGTCTATGTTGCTCTCTGTGGCCATTTTGAGAAAAACTGGGGGAAAAAATCAAACCTGAGATAGCTCTTGATGATACATTCAGATAACATTCCACAGCTGAAATAATGGCTGAACTATATGAGTTACAAATGGATGATGAATAAGATGCTTGAGACCATGGCTCTACATACATTCCTCCGAGAGATCAAGACAGCAATGTACTATGATATCAACTATGGTTGAGACTGCAGATATCAGTATGATGGAGCAGGTATCATTTTCCTTTTGCATTGCAACAAAGGATATCTCTGTTAAGGATTTTTTGTGGGGAAGGATTATGAAAGTTGTGATACAACTGCAAAATCTCTGTTTGCTAATTTGAAAGATTTTCTCTGCCACTTCAACCTTCCTTTCAGCCAATGCTGCAACCAATACTATCAGGGAGTATCTAAAGTTGCTAGACATTTGAGTCTATTACAGACTCTTGTGAAGGAAGAGGTGCCACAGGGCCAGTGTGTAGTACATGTTATGAACACAATTCATAACAAGATATATCAAGAAACAATAAGATATGTAGAAATGTTCTGAGGGAAATAACTGACTGATCACCTTCATCAGAAATTCACCAAAACTTCTTCCCTGGTTTAAGGACTTTCAGCAAGGACAGGGCAACATATATCTGTGACCATTTTGCCCCACAAGGTAGACTTTAAGAGCAGCTTTCCTACAATCCATGGCTTGTAATTACAGGGAGCTGATTGAATTCCTTGAAGGCCTGTATTCTCAGGAAAGAAGAGATCCTGGGGCAAAGGTAAATGAATATATATGGAACTTGCAGAAACCTACTTCACGCTGCACTTATTGCTGCTTCTCTTTCTTTGATTAGATTCCCTAAACACAACCCTACAAAAAGCTTATATACAATTCCATCAGGCAGAGTGCCCTTTATCTTCTGCCAAGGAGAGTATAAAGAAGCATGGAACAACTTTGAATCATTCTGGGCAAAGGCCACAATATTAGCAGAACTATTGGAAATACAGAGTCAAGTCTTCCTAGGGCAGAAAGGTCCCTCAATGCATTATTGCTCAGTAGGAGCCTCACCAATTCCAATTTCCTAAAGAATATTACAAAAAAATGTTCTGTGACATTTGGCCATGACTAGCAGCAGTTTACTTCAGCAGAGGATCGTTACCTTGTCGTGGTGCTGGAGCTTGAGCACCTCAATGATGCCATGAGCTAAACCGTGAAGGGCCACCCAAGACGGGAAGATCATGACAGAGAGGTCAGACTAAATGCGATCCCTGGGGAAGGTAATGGCAACCCACCTCAGTATTCTTGCCGTGAAAACTAAATGGATCAGTACAACCAGAGATATGTCGGTATACCATCGGAAGATGAGACCCCCAGGTCGGAAGATGGTCAAAATGCTACTGGGGGGGAACAGAGGATGAGTTCAACTAGCCCCAGACGTGATGACGCAGCTAGCTCAAAGCCGAAAGGACGGCTAATGGCTGACAGTGCTGGTGGTGAACGGCGAATCCGATGTTCTAAGGATCAACACACCATTGGAACCTGGAATGTAAGATCTATGAGCCAGGGCAAATTGGATGTGGTTATTGGTGAGATGTCAAGATTAAAGATAGACATTTTGGGTGTCAGTGAACTGAAATGGACTGGAATGGGCCACTTCACATCAAATGACCACCAGATATACTACTGTGGACAAGAGGACCACAGAAGAAATGGAGTAGCCTTCATAATTAATAGTAAAGTGGCTAAAGCAGTGCTTGGATACAATCCAAAAAACGATAGAATGATCTCAATTTGAATTCAGGGCAAGCCATCTAACATCACAGTGATCCAAATATACGCCCCAAACACAGATGCTGAAGAAGCTGAAGTAGAGCAGTTCTATGAGGATCTGCAGCACCTACTGGACAACACACCTAAAAGAGATGTTATTTTCATCACGGGAGCTCACATGCATATTCCTTAGGAATATTGGTGAGCTCATATCTAGCTGATCTGTGGGTCTTCCCTAATCTTTTTAGTCTGATCCTAAATTGTGCAATAAGAAGTTCGTGATCGGAACTACAGTCAGCTCCAGGTCTTGTTTTTACCGACTGTATAGATGTCCGCCACCTTTGGCTGCAAAGGATGCAGTCAATCTGATTTCGGTGTTGTCCATCTGGTGAAGTCCATGTATAAAGCCGTCTCTTAGGTTGTTGGAAGAGAGTGTTTGTTATGCAGAGTGAGTTGTCTTGGCAAAATTCTATTAGCCTATGTCCTGCTTCGTTTTGTTCTCCCAGGCCATGCTTACCTGTAATTTCAGGTGTCATTTGACTGCCCACCTCAGCATTCCAGTCTCCTGTGATGAAAATAACATCTCTTTTAGGCGTGTTGTCCAGAAGGTGCTGCAGAATCGATTTAAGGGACTGGACTTAGTAGATAGGGTCCCGGAAGAACTATGGACAGAAGTTCTCAACATTGTTCAGGAGGTGGCAACAAAATACATCCCAAAGAAAGAGAAAACCAAGAAGGCAAAATGGCTGTCTGCTGAGACACTAGAAGTAGCCCAAGAAAGAAGGAAAGCAAAAGGCAACAGCCATAGGGGGAGATATGCCCAATTAAAAGCAAAATTCCAGAGGTTAGCCAGAAGAGATAAGGAATTATTTTTAAACAAGCAATGCGTGGAAGTGGAAGAAGACAATAGAATAGGAAGGACAAGAGACCTCTTCCAGAAAATTAGAAACATTGGAGGTAAATTCCAGGCAAAAATGGGTATGATCAGAAACAAAGATGGCAAGGACCTAACAGAAGAAGAAGAGATCAGGAAAAGGTGGCAAGAATATACAGAAGACCTGTATAGGAAGGATAACAATATCGGGGATAGCTTTGACAGTGTGGTCAGTGAGCTAGAGCCAGATATCCTGAAGAGTGAGGTTGAGTGGGCCTTAAGAAGCATTGCTAATAACAAGGCAGCAGGAGATGATGGCATCCCAGCTGAACTGTTCAAAATCTTGCAAGATGATGCTGTCAAGGTAATGCATGCTATATGCCAGCAAATTTGGAAAACACAAGAATGGCCATCAGACTGGAAAAAATCAACTTATATCCCCATACCAAAAAAGGGAAACACTAAAGAATGTTCAAACTATTGAACAGTGGCACTCATTTCAAATGCCAGTAAGGTAATGCTCAAGATCCTGCAAGGTAGACTTCAGCAATTCATGGAGCAAGAAAAACATCTACTTCTGTTTTATTGACTATTCTAAAGCCTTTGACTGTGTGGACCATAACAAATTGTGGCAAGTTCTTAGTGGTATGGGGATACCAAGTCATCTTGTCTGCCTCCTGAGGAATCTGTATAACGACCAAGTAGCAACAGTAAGAACAGACCAGGGAACAACGGACTGGTTTAAGATTGGGAAAGGAGTATGGCAGGACTGTATACTCTCACCCTACCTATTCAACTTGTACGCAGAACACATCATGCGATGTGCTGGGCTTGAGGAATCCAAGGCTAGAGTTAAAATCGCTGGAAGGAACATTAACAATCTCAGATATGCAGATGATACCACTTTGATGGCTGAAAGCGAAGAGGAACTGAGGAACCTTATGATGAAGGTGAAAGAAGAAAGTGCAAAAGCTGGCCTGCAGCTATACCTCAAAAAAACCAAGATTATGGCAACCAGCTTGATTGATAACTGGCAAATAGAGGGAGAAAATGTAGAAGCAGTGAAAGACTTTGTATTTCGAGGTGCGAAGATTACAGCAGTTCTGACTGCAGTCAGGAAATCAGAAGATGCTTAATCCTTGGGAGAAGAGCAATGACAAATCTCGATAAAATAGTTAAGAGCAGAGACATCACACTGACAACAAAGGTCCGCATAGCTAAAGCAATGGTGTTCCCTGTAGTAACATATGGCTGCGAGAGCTGGACCATAAGGAAGGCTGAGCGAAGGAAGATCGATGCTTTTGAACTGTGGTGTTGGAGGAAAATTCTGAGAGTGCCTTGGACTGCAAGAAGATCAAATCAGTCCATCCTCCAGGAAATAAAGCCAGACTGCTCACTTGTGGGAATGATATTAAAGGCAAAACTGAAATACTTTGGCCACATAATGAGAAGACAGGACACCCTGGAGAAGATGCTGATGCTAGGGAGAGTAGAAGGCAAAAGGAAGAGGGGCCGACCAAGGGCAAGGTGGATGGATGATATTCTAGAGGTGACGGACTCGTCCCTGGGGGAGCCGGGGGTGTTGACGACCAACAGGAAGCTCTGGCGTGGGCTGGTCCATGAAGTCACAAAGAGTCAGAAGCGACTAGATGAATAAACAACAACAGCAGCAGTTTATACTATTCCTTCCCTTCTGAATGGTGTTAACACATGAGTGAGATTGGAAAGTTTGCCATTGAAGATTAGGATAGCACCTACATTGCATATTTTTACAGAATTGATTTGGATGCTTTTCAACCACAGCTTCCCCATATGATAATGGGTATTGCCAAGAGATACAATTTAAAATATTAAGCTTTTCAGGATGTTGATCTTTTGCATGGGGAAAAGAAAACCACCTACAACAGTTATTGCCAGAAATAATTGACAAAAAATGATAGAAATAGCCCTGAGCATTCTTATCCTAAACATCAGAAAGATAATTCTCAGGATCTTTTTAGGATAAAGTCCTTTCTACACCAAGAATTATGCATGCCACACTCAATCCCATACCTCTTCTGAGTCTCATGGGAGACTGATCTTTATATCATTGTCAATACTTTCATTGAGACAACACCAATTTACAAAACTTACTTTAGATTTTTAAAGATTTTTTTTATCTCGCCTTTATTATTTTTATAAATAACTTATAAATACTTAGTCTGGTTGAGCCAACCCTGGGTTTCATTCAGGTGCTGTGTCCTCCAAATCTCCATACAACCCTAAAAATGATTTGAATTCCATTTCTGCTGTTTTGTATTTTCAGCTGCTATATTAAGGGATTTCAGGACATGAATTACATGTCTACAGCCCATTCTTGTCCTGCCCCCATGCAATAACTATGCCAATGTCTCAGCTGTGGATAAAACAATGTTCAGTTTTATTTACATATATTGGGAAGATAACTTTTTAAAATGTTTAGATGTTCAGTAATGTCACTATATATATTTTAAAATCTGAGTTAGATATAGTTCCAGTTTCTATTCCTACCTTTTCATTTTAGACAGACACATTGTCTAATCGTAACTACATCAAACGATTTCTAAATTTTTTATTATGAAGCAACAGTCACTTCCTACCAGGAAAGATTTAAAGGAAAAACATATTCTCCTTATTATCTGCCAAACATTGCAAGGACTGTTTCTTCATTGGGCTAAAAACAATCAAAAGCAGGAACAGGCTTTCCTTATAAAATGGACAGAAGGGAGACTCTATGTTTTACTTTAAATCTCTACTTCTAGAAAGATCATCTAGCAAGCAATTTTAAAAACTGAAAGCTTGAAGTATAGAAATTATAGACTCCTTCCCTTTCCCACAGACCTTGAGGGTACCTATTCATACTGTTCTTGATTATCTTTTGTTACCCAGTTCATAAGATCCTGTTCTTCAAGTGAAGCCATCTAATGATTACCATAAAGTACAGATTATCAGCATATTTTGTGCATGTGTGCTATATCTAGCTTTTACATACAGAAATATAAAAGTACACTTGAGATAAACCATAGTTGTTACTACACAACCAGCTCCACACAATTAAAACTGATGTATCATATATCATTCAGTAGGGCTGTGAAAAGCTTCAGAGAAGCTCTTCACTTCCTTCAAAGTTTGATTGAAGAATCTCCTCTTTGTCTCAACAAGGAGAAGTGTTTGAGCACTTTTAATCAGAGCACTGAGGCAGAGAACATCACCTGCAGAGTGCCAACCACCTCACTGAAGCAGACGATGTTGCATTGGTGATGAAAAACAGTACACTGGGGGTAACTGTGCCTATTTCACAGAGGCCTCACATTCAGTACATTGTCTGGTCAATTCTGCCCTTACATAATTTCAAAATGATTCTAACAAATCACTGCAGGCCACCAACTTGATGATTTGATAGAATGGACATTCACTGCATCCTGTATTGACACAGATTGATATTCCAATTCTACACATAAACAATGTGTTTGATAAGGGCTGGTGTCAGTATTCCTTTGGGCAACTAATATACTAATTCTGAATTAGGGGATGAAAAGCATGGAGCTCTTCTCTGCCTAACTTGTTCCTGATTCCCCACTCCCCCTCAACCCATTACTTGTTTTTTAGGAAACAGTTCCTGACATTAAGCTCAATGTGGTTTGACCTCAGGGGCTATTTTTAATTCTTTGGTGTTTGCGATGCTGGGTTGATCTTGGCAGAATGAGACATATATCAAAACACCACAAAAAGTCAGAGGTGAAATAACTTGACCATCAAAAATTAAAGATCACAGAAAAGCCAAATTTGGATGCATCCCTTTCCATGGTCCTCTACAGAGCATTCTTCAGGAACTTCACTGTCCAGGTGAATAATGCTCTGTCATCAGTAAAGAAACCTCAGACTGACACTGCATGCCATGAACATCTAGCAGCTTTGACTAATGTTTGGGGCAACCTTGAAGGGTATTTGAGTGCCTTTTAATACATGGACTGGGTAAATCTCCAGTAATTGTAATACTGAAACTTTTTACACATAACAGATTATAAGACAGAGAGGTATTTGTCACAGCTTTAGTTTATTGCCACGAGGAAGCCTCGTAAGTCACCACTGACAAAGCCTTTAATGATATCTAAACTTCATTTACTGAAAAGAAGGATCATAATCTACAAACAGTGATGGGTGCCATACTTTTAAGAAAAGGTTATAGGCAGCATTCAACCCTAAGAATTAACATATAGAACCTTTTAAAAAACCCACTGAGCTGGGAATATACAATCTAATGTACAATAAGGCAAGAAACAAAAGAGGCAACCCTGCTGTTTATTGCAATTGCAACTACTTCTAACCATTGCATTTTAAAATAGTCTTGAAAAGTCCTTTGCAACTCATTTTAATATTTGCTTTTGCCGTGATAGGATGTTGAGGCCAAAAAGCAGGACTGACTGAGGCTGAACAGAATACATTGCACAATGCTATGGCTTAAGTCAGTGGGCAGATATATACTGTATATATCTCCCAGATTTTGGTCATTCAAAATTACCTATGCTAGATGATGTCTATACATGTTACGTGGAATCAGGTCTAGACTAGAACTTCCATGTTTTATTGCTAAAATGCAAGTTCCCTACGATGTCCCTTCAGTTTTGTATCCTGACTGAGTTCTATTAGTAGAAAACATGCAGGTGAAGTCAGTCACATATAAATATAGATTGGTGCTTGAATGCAAATACAAGTAATAGGTACCTGAATATGGCAAGGGAGGCCAACCTGCAGCCCCAGCCAAATATGACTCCCCAAGCTTTTTGTAGAGATAGTCCTTTGATCCCTCTCCAAAATGTTGTGGCACTGAATCAGCAGCACTGAAAATGGATGTTCATGCCCTTGTCAGCTTGAAATTAGATTACTGTATCCGGGATCTGCAGCTGATCCAAAATACAGCAGCCCACTGTTTACTGGGAAATCTTAGTTCTGCCACATCATAGCACTGCTGCAGGAACTGCATTGGTGTGTTTCCAAGCACAATTCAAGGTGATGGTCACTAGCCATAAAACCATCTATGGCTCAAGGACTGGAACCACCTTTCCTTATCTGGGGGCCGGGCAGCAGCTACTGAAGGTGAGAGATGCAGTGGGAGGGGATGCAATGGAAGGCATTCTCGGGGGGGGGGCTCTTTCTTTTGGAACAGTTTGTTCCTCAAGGCAAAGGTCTCCCCACCTCTCAGAGCTTCTGGAAGATTATAAAAACTTGGCTTTAGGGAATGGAGTCACTATATGGTATTATGTATGTAATTGTATTGGGATTTTTTTTTAATTTGAATTTTGTATATCACCTAGAATCCATGGACTGAGGTGGCAAAGACATCCCACAAATAAACAAATAAACAAACAGCTAGCCTTCTTTTCTGAAATGGGAAACGGAAACTAAAGTGTGACCTCTAAAACTGAGTTTACACAGTTTTCCAAAAGAAGAACCTCAATCCCATCCCAATAAATCTCAGAAAAGAAATGTACCATTGCAGATACATGTGATCTTACCAACTAAAAAATTTAAGTGCAGCCTATGTTCATTAAATGTTGTCTATCCCTGTCACATGGGAATGGGGAGATGAATGAGAAGAATTTATTGCTAAAGAATCAGAAATATGAAAACTTCTGTCACTGTGTAGTCTTTTCTTCTGGCATGCATAAACTTTTTTTTTTTGCTTTCAGGAATGGTAGCGATCCCATCTTTGCCCACCATTTACTACCACTTTCCATTACCTGGGTGTCAAGTATTATAAATGAAAATCATTTGATGCCAAGAAGCCAGTTATAGTAGGATTGAATTTAGTGAGATGAACTTTAACCTCACAAAAACATAGTTATACATCTTTGGACAACACAGAGACCGTAGTTTCAAAGATGAATTATGGGTCCGCCTCCATTCTGTTAGGACCCTACAATTCTGTCTGTATCTTCAAATGCTGGATGACCTGCTGGTGGACAGGAAGGCAAACTTTATGATCTGTTTTCTCTGCTTCTGCCTTTCCATTGTCCTTTCCATTTTTTGTTTTAATCCTCATTTTTATACCTCAAGATTTTTGTGTTTGCACATCTTGATTACTTCAGCTTAATGCATCTCCGGATTGGTTTGAAAACATTTAAATAACAAACTTTGCATTTCAGATATTTGCCAAAGCAATATCAGGGGACATTTTAGTGCATTTCCTTTAATTGCTGAATGTTTCTGCATAGTTGATTTAACAAAGCAGAGGAACTTGAAAACCATGCAGTGCTACTGTCTGTAGAGCTGTCCTGAGCAATGCTATATTGGCAGTGATTGGTAGATTCCGCCTGCTGAAATTCAAATATCACCAACCTGGGAAAAGCCATCACTAATTGCCCTACAGAATATGTGGCAAGGTGTGCTTGTAAGATCCGAGTGTTTTGTCAAATCAATTATTTTTTTCCCCTCAAGGGACTGTCAATTTATTGATGACTAGATGGTAGCAAAGAGCAACTCAATTAACTGCAAATCAAATTGCAGCGTAGTTACTGTTCTGATCATACAGAAGGGTAGGAGAGGAAAATAATGTGTCTGAATGTTGAAGCCATATCTGAACCAGCTTACCTTCCATGATGGAGTGAAGTTTTTAAAAGAATATTCTGCAGAGTTGGAAGTGAGGAACCAGAGGCTCCCCAAAAGCAGTGGCTACTGGGAAGGGAATTCCCCACTGCACTGGCTACAGAAGAACAAGAGCACATCCTTTCAATTACACCCATTAAACCAGGAACAGACTAGCCAATTTCAGCATTTCCTTGCACTCTTTAGGTCAACTAGCTGATCGTTGTTGTTTTTTTAAGGAAGTGGCTGCAGAAGCTGGGTTCCTGTTTTCCTTTGCAGCAAACACACCACTGCAGACCAGCCCCTGAGTCCAGGGACCAGGCAGAAGGGGCAGTCCCTCAGCAGACCCACTCAGTCAATTATAGCCAAGCAGATCCCTACCCCTGAATGTGTCCCATCAAGCCTCCTTCTTTATGCTCCATGTTTGTCTGGATGGGAAAACATTACTTTCATACTGGAATAGCTTGGATCAGCTTCCTCAGGAGCTGCCCACAAGATGGAGGCTCCATTGTGAGGCCATGTGCTGAGCAAATAGAAGTGCAGCATCCATGCACTTGGGTAAGCAGGCTATGTGGATCTGCTCAATGATGGATGAGCACCCCTCTTGCCCTTAATAATTACCCTACCCATTACTTTCTTTTGGTCTCACTTTGACTACAAAACATGAGCATACAGGTAGCCCTTGCTTAATGACCACAATTGGGACCAGAATTTTGGTTGCTAAGCAAAGTGGTCATTAAGTGAATCTGACATGATTTTATGACCTTTTTGCAGCAGTTGTTAAGCAAATCACCATGGGCGTTAAGCGAACCATGTGGTCTAAGTGAATCCTACGGTTCCCCATTGATTTTGCTTGCCAGAAGCTGGCCAAGAAAGTCAAAAATGGATATCACATGACCACAGGACCCTGCGACGGTCCTAAATGTGAACTGGTTGCCAAGCGCCCAAATTGTGATCACATGACCGTGGGGATGCTGCAACAGTTGTAAGTGTGAGAACCGGTCATAAGTCGGTTTTTTCAGCACCATCGTAAGTCTGAACCATCACTAAATGAATGGTTGTTAAGTGAGCACTACCTGTACCTTCTCCTAACAAGCAGTTACTTCATTGTTTCCTAACCCACTGGCTCTGAAGATGTGTTGGGACTGCAGCTACCAGAATTCCCTACAATTCTGAAATAGGTCTCAGCTCAGCCTAAACTGACAAGGTTGCTGTTGTTGGGAAGACTAAGAGATGACAGCCTGCTTCTTTGAGCTTCTGAATGAAAGGCAGGATATACATCTAATAAATTCAACAAACAAACAGTCTACATGTTTGCTCCATACATCCTTATTCCAGGTATTTTATGACTTAAGCAATGTATGGAGCAGTGTTTCTCAACCTCAGCAACTTTAAGATGTGTGGACTTCAACTCCCAGAATTCCACAGCCAGCCATGCAGCTAGGGAATTCTGGGAGTTGAAGTCCATACATCTTAAAGGCGCTGAGGTTGAGAAACAATGATATACAGGAAGAATCCAGCTCCAAGTACAAGACACCACCCTTGTGGGTGGGGGAGTGAGAGAAGTGGCTGGAGCCCAGGAGTCAGGAGGAAGGTTGAGGCAAGAGTTTAAAACAGACCATTCACAAGATTTGCTCAATCCAAAGGAAAATTCCAGTTTTGTTGCAATTTCTGATAAACCAAAGCAGTCAGAAATAAACTGCCTTAGCTCCCCAAATCGTGAGAGCAAACTGGTGCAACACCTGTCCCAAAGTGAGCCAAAACACTTTTATAAAAGTGCCTTGAGTGAAATAGGACTGACTCCTAAATTATGGCTGCAACCTGAAACTGGATTATAATTTTACATCAATTTTAAGAATACTTTTTAATTTAAAGTACAGTGAAATCATGATTTAATGGGCCAAATGGGGGAGGGGGTATACATTATTCCTGATTGTCTGCAAATGATGCGAACTACATCATTTGCATAATAAGATCATTAAAGAAATCGCCTAAAGTGGCATAAATACAATGGGAATTTTGTTCATTGCATCCCATATCCATTCCCTGTGCTCCACTAAACTGAATGTAATTGTTATACCAGGATGTTTTTGTTTTTATTTTTTTTTTGTCTCTCTCTCAAAGTGATGGCATAGATCAGATTCCCAGCCCAACTCCCAAACAGGCACTTGTCAAAACTGTATTTTATTGCTGAAGTGCAGGTAAATGCCTTGAAGATTATGCAGTAGACTGGAATTTCCAGTTAGGATTCCAAGAACAGTGAACTGTGTGGCTGAATAGCATCATACTATCAAATCTGGTGTTTCCCACATGGGTTAGACTGCAGCACCCATCATCCTTGACCAACATAACTAAGTGGCTGGAGAAAATGGCATTGTAGTCATATCTGGAAATACCAAATGGTGGAAGATTGATATGCCAGGTGGTTTTATTTTAGGGTTGGTTGTTGGGTGTGTGTTTTTTTTTTGTGAACATGTGAAAACATGACATTGTTTGATACGCAAGTGTGAGCAATCTTTATGGAATTTATAGTGAACTGTGGAACAGACTGAAATTTCAGTGAATGGCTGCAGATGCCAATAGATTTTCTTTAGCCAGCAGTCTGTGTAGACATTCTCCAAGAAAATGTCATTTCTTCTCAGCAGTGCTTTGTGACTCATTGCTAGACAAATTTAATCTCTTCTCTCTGCCATATAGTTCCTGATGAGATGCTGCCAATTGTCATAGTGTAATTGCTGTTATTCATGTTTGCTGTTGTTCCCCCAACAAAAGTGCAGCTTCTAAACGATACTGATCCTTTAATATGCAAATGCCACCTGCTGCTAACTGAGCGATGGGTTTGTCTCATGCTCTTGGGTGGAATCTTATTCATTACCGCGGTGTGTCAGTGCTTTGTGGTCTTTGTGCTTCAGGGTTATCACTAGGGTCATTATGTCTCTTGGTTTCCACTTTGCTGGCCTGTGTCTCAGTGCTTCCAGCCATTCTGGGCGAAAAGTGCGTTTTGTATTCAGCCAATCTTTTACCTGAGGGAAATTCTGGTACAGTGTGTATGGCTTGCATATGTGCCAAAAAGAGTTAATCTGTTACATATTTTAGATTGCCAAAATGGCTGTCAAGAGTTTTTAAGAGAAATTAAAGGCTTTAAGGGCCTTAAGGTTGATGAGAGATGCCTGTTATTTAAAAGATACCATTTATTTTCTCTTACAATATTCTGACTGATCTCTACACCTCCATGTGCCTATATCATTCAGATGCATTCATCAGCACTGCAGAAAAACACCACCACAGTTGCAAACACATAAACCAACAGGCACTATGTATACATGACCATACATCCTTTATTATAAAGACAGTCCTTTATTTCAGAAAGCTGTCCTTTAAACTTACTTGTTTTTCAAAAACTCACTTTTGTCCTTTATTTTGGTCATTCAATTTTTACCATACAAATGGTTCCACTTAAGGCACAGCTTTTCACATTCATGTGAAAAATATGGAAATTGCATCGTCTTTTTAACATAAATTTACTTATACTGTTTGATTTTAGATATTGTTATTAGAATATGCATTTTTGTATTTTTTTTCTTGGTTTTGCTCTTGAATTTTCTTTGTAAAGCAAAGTTACAAACATAAACCATTAAAAAAAATTATCCTTATGAACCTTTTCCAGATTTGCCCCTTTTTCAGATTTATCCTTAATTTTTTTCCAAGAAACTATGGTCATCACAACAATGTACCATGGCACCTTCCATGGTGGTTACATTAAAATCTCTCTATTCCTTTCTCATGTTTTTCTCTATTGTTGCATTTGGGTTCAGTTCCATCTTCCCCTAATTATAAAAAAAAACCTCTTTTATCCCCCCCACCCCCTGCCCAGATGATCCCAGATAAAATTGTGTGAGTCACAGCCAGTTGAACTACTTGATACATATTAGTCTGCATGTTGCGTTCAGCAAAACTAGGGATTGAAATTGATGTGTTGAGCATTTGCAAACCAAACAACTGAGTTCTGCCTTAAATTCTTCACCCAAAGGATCAAAGGTTTTCAAGCCCATATCACTAGACACATACCTTGCAGCCCCTAGATGCACCCACAAAACAAGATTTGTTCTAACCACGGTTTGTTGAAAGAGGCACAACAGTTGGAAAAACACATTGTATTATGCCACAAACCCTGGTTTATGGCTAACTTCATAGAACATCATAAGCCAAAACCAATAAACCACCTTATTGCTCAGATCAATGTGTACATAAGTTCAGAAAATGCAATTCCAAGGCCAAGTTAATATGCTTTTGAATATCTTCCCTAAGCTGTAAATAAGATTGCTGTTTCTTCAGATTTCTGTAGCCTGCTGGGTCAAAATGCACTTTGCAAACTGTCAGTGATATAGGAGAGAGAAAACAGCCTCAAATACATCACTAAGGATGTGCACTATGATGAACAGCAGTCCTTGTCAATGTCATGGTACAAAGCCAGTCCTGTTGGAAATATCCATCTTTCTGAACAGTTATGACCAGACAGGTTTTGTTCTTCAGCAATTTGAAGTTTTTTTTTTTAAGACTCACTTTCATTTTTGGTTTAGTAAGCATTCAAAAGAAATAATCTTTTGTTGCTGTTGCTGAGTTTTTCTATTGTGAAATTTTATCTGGGGGAGAGGAGGAAGCATTAAAAATGTAAAAGTGAGGATCAAAAAGTAATATATATGCAAAAAATATATATGTATACACAACAAGCTGTTTCAGCCTACATATAGTTTGGCTGCAGACAGTAAATCCCCTGAGTTGGAGACATCGGTATCCATGGGGTATTAGAAAGTCAAACTGGCAGCCACAATTGCACAAAACCCTGGACCTTTTTTACTGCATCACATGCACAAAAAAGTCAAAGGAGTGGCACTTAGTTTGCAGGGTCAAAGGTGACCCTGGTTGAAGGGGCAAATTAAACATGCTTTGCAGGACAGATTTACTCTGCAGGCCAAAAATAACAAAACAGTGTAGGGGTTTATCCCACTGTAGTAAGTTAACACCTGAAAATGGCAACCAGTACTTACCTCATCACTTCGTTCATTTCTGAAGAGCATTTTTAATGTCTTGGGTGCTAGAAAGGTTAAAGCAGGCCTTGTATCATGAGTACTGATGGTGAGCAGGAGGGGGCCCCTATCCAGGGGGGAAAACGCATGCATAGTTTAGAGAATTTGAGCTGTCATTCAAAGAGACACCGAACAGACCCGCCTTGACTTTTGGGGTTTATCTGTCTGGGTTTTCCCACACTTCTTCAGTTTGGTAGGATTTTCTGTCTACTGTAGCAGTAATAAAACACTAGCAACTTCTTCCTCATCTCAGCGTGGCCCTTGCTTAGTCAGGACACCTTGCTGTCCATTCCAACAGCATAGCCATATCAGAAGGAGAAGCTTCACTGGCATCATCTGCAGTCATTTTGCTCCTCCACTCCAAGAAATGTTCCATCCACAGCCATTCCATCTAAGCTCCCTGGGGAGTAATGAGGTAGAAAGCTTCCCTCATAGACATACACCAGGCATGTCCTATGACCAGTTTTGCTTGGCTCTTTCATTCCCACAACTCACTCTTGCAGAGGTTATAATCATTAGTGTCAACTGGGTAGGAAAGCTGAGGTAACAGACTGGAGATGCAGTTCAGCAGTATGGAAGAAAGCCACAGACAGGGGAAAGAACTATCAGGAAATGACTCACAAAATAGTGTGACTGAAATTTCTTGTTTCCTCTGCTTCCATTTTCCCTTTTGTATCAGGGATATTAAACTGTAAATCTATCTCAGCAGCAGAGTATATATGTATTTCCCATGCAAAAAGACAAAACAGGTGCAGTGCAGGCTGTCTCATAGTAGGACTGGGGGGAAAAAAAGCTTATTTCTGAAGAACAATGGCCAATCAGTGTAGAACATTGGTTGGCTGTCTTTTGCCCAAAGACTGGTCCACTCTTCACTGGTTACTGACAATTGTGACTAAAGTGCCCCTTACTCACACATGGACACACTGGCCAAGAACATATATTATATTAAGCCATAATATGGTTTTTTAAACTGTGATTAGTATGATATGTGAATCAGGTCATGGTGAACTTCCAGGTTCTCTAAATGACATCCATATCTTCAGATCTGACTATGTCTCATTAAGAAAGCTATCAAGCCATTTTCACAGCTGTTGGCAAGGAAGGTCACTTAAGAAAGATTCTGTGATGTCTTAAATCACTCTCACTTAGCAAGTCATTAGCACTCCTGGCACATTTGTTCATTAACTAAAATCTAGTCAATACATTTCTGAGAGAAGCTATCTCATGAGGTGGGTAGGAGCATATGTTGGAGACAGAAGATAGTATTGTGTTTGCCTATTATGACATTACTGATAAAGAATTACACAGTAATTCAAATTAATCAGGGCCAACTATTAATGATAGTTCTCCTAGGTTTCTAATGAGCTGGATCCAAGCCATCATAGCAAAGAGTTCTTTTTCAAATGAGATGAATGCCTATAGTGTCATCTGCTACCCACTATATAATTGTGCACACCAGTGGGACTTTATATGACATTCTAGTTTATTTGTTCTTTATTTTTTCAACTTTCCTTCTGAGGTTCTCTTTCCTCTAAAGAATCTTCTCCAGCAGCTTTGCTAGCATAAGCTAAATGTTAGCCATAAAATTCTAAGGATGCAAGGACTGCCAAAAGGGGCTTATCTGATTCAACTGACCTTTAAATTTTATTTTGTAGCCATCAAAAAACATGTTAGCCAACATATGAGATTCCCAGTGTGATTAGGAAAGGAAACTATAGAAAAATCTTCTTATTACATTTATCTACAGAACATGAAGTGCATGCTCTCTTTCCCTCACTTTGCGTAACAAAATGGGGGGAATGAAAAGAATTTTAATAAGGATATCAAAAGACAGTATCAAGAAGTTTTAAAGATTCAAATGAATCCCATTGTTAAACGTGAGAATTCATTAAGAGTACTTAATAATGGCATGGGGAATATCAGTTTAGGCTCCTGCCAAATGCAGTGCTAGTCACTCATTCACTCAAGAAAACTGTACTCTTGACATGTTAAAGTTGTTGCATTTCAAGGGTCCTTGCATTTGAGGCTCAGTGCTTGGTCCCCTGAAGCCTCAGATAGAGATGCTAGAATCTGAATTTTGCAAGGTGAGATTCAACAGTTTGGGTAATTCACACACACACAAAGATAGCAGCTCTTCTGCACCATTATGGAGAAGCTTACATGTAGTGGATCTCCATGGTGTTGCTTTGTGGTTTTGTTGACATCACACTAAATTCTATCCTGTTCTGTGAAGGCTGCAAAGGGCTTGAAAGCTGTCAGAAATTAGAGCACCTTAGATGGTTAGCAGAAGATGCTAGTAGTATCTAGTTGGTTCAATGGGTCTTTCACTTGTTAAATTAAAAACATGGCATCCATGAATCTATTGATAGATGTAAATATCTGACTTATTTCCCAGTCCCTAGAGAGCTGTTTCCCAGGCAGGCATCATTAAGTTGATTAATCCAGTGTTTGCAAGGGAACTTAAGCAAGTCCTAAAGCATCCCAACCTAAGATTGATCAGCTAGTTAAAATACCCAGGGCATTCCTTGTAATGCCTGTTGTTTCTTATACCACAAGGAAATTATGTTTCAGATTCATAGCATTTGCAATGCACAACCAGCTGACTATACCACAGTTAAGTAGCAAGGAGTCTTCTTGATGCATCCACCATTACTCAGAGTTGAATATTGATTCCTATATGCTGTTTCTTCCTGAATCAGGTAGTTAATTAATTAGGTGTCATGGTATCATTAAGTCAAGTTTGACTCCTGGTGACTATATGGATAAATGCTTGCCATCTTCACCCACCTTTAGTAGTATCTCGTAGTTCTTCTAAGGATATTGCACTAATTTCTTTATAAACCCTTTCATCCAATCAACCCATTGTCATCGTCGTCGTCTTCTATTCCCTCAAACTTGTCAAGTTCCTGATTTTTTTTTCCTATTCTATCAAATGCTCACATCACATGCCAAAAATATGTAACTTTCCACTTTGATCCAGAGCAGCTGATTGATTTATCTTGCAGCCCATGGAACTCTTAGTAATGGACTCCAAATCCATTATTTGAAGAAATCTGTTTTCTTTATCACATCCTTTCTCAGTATTCAGCTTTCATAGCCATACATTTTCCCCTGGAAACACTGTTGCTTTAAGTATTGTGATCTTTGCTGTCATTTAAATGTCCTTATGTTTCATGATTTTGTCTAGGTTTTTCACTGCCTTCTTCACAAGGATTAATCTCCTTTTTAGTTGTCCAGAACACTGACCATTTTTATTCTTGAGCCCCAAAAAACAAAACTTCCTATTGTCTTTACTTTGTTTGCTGAAAGTTTCCTAAATATGCAGGCTGACATTTCTGTTATCTTCTTAATATTCATATTTGGAATATGGCTTATAAAATCTGTAAATAAATTAAAATTTAATATTAAATTTAATAAGGTGGATTTTTTACGTTCCACTTTTACTTTCATAATAACTCTTTAAAGTCATTTTTACTTTTGGCTAACAGTGATGTCATTTACATAACTCAAAATTGTTTTCTCATCTCCTATTTATATCCCAGGTGTCATCTCTCTGAGTCTTGCCAGTCTTATAATTCAATCACTTTATAAGATTCCTGGAAAAAAAATCAGATATTCTGACACTGCCATTAGTTTTAATATGTCCCATTTTCTAGCCTGATTGACATAAACTCTTGCTGTAGTCTTGCTGAAGCAAAGGTAAACTTCCTTCTCATATTATCTTCTTCTATTATACATCTTGTATTAGTTATTTGATCTCATAACCCTTTGCCTTTTCTGAAGCCTGCCTGTTTATTTGGCATTTCTTTCTCCATACACGGTTCTATTCTTCTTTAAACATTTTTAAGCAAAACTTTGATTGTGTGAGGAATTAATGCAAACGTTCAGTAATATGAACATTGTTTTGCATCTCCTTTCTTCAGTATAAGTATCCACACTCATCTTTCCTAATTTCTATGCTACACAATCTTGTTCAATATTTATTGACCCAACCTGTTACCAATGTAATTACAGGACTTCCTTTTCTGCAATTTTAAACAATTCAATGGGCATTTCATCTGTACCAGATGCTTGTGAATTTGACAGCAAGTCTATTGCCTGTAATACCTGATTTTCTAAAGAAAATTGGCTCCTGAATGTATTCTTTCTCTACAAAGTTTTCTTTCATTCTACAATCCCATTTGTAAAACATTTCAGAAAGTCTTTCCATCTTCCTTTGAACCCAGTCCTAAATCCTTTATCTCCTTTGTAGTTTTTACATGTGTTTGAACTGTATTCCTGAGTTTGGACATTTAATGTTTATTGTTGTCTCTGATTCAAGAACATAACACAAACCAGCTCATTATCATATCTTCTGTTCATGTGTTTTCCTAGCATATTCTTCAATCTACTTTAGCAGTTAGGCCACATCTCCCAAATCAGAATCCTGTCCCTTCAACTTAAACTCTCTACCTTCCAAGTCACTGTGAAGAGAGCAAACAATAATGGACCATTCCAATTTGAGGACAGACCAATCATCACTGATTCCACCACCCTCTCTCCTACACCTTGATTTTCTTAAAAACACACACACTGAGCTGGGAATTTAGAACACTAGCACTAACTTACGAATAAACATGGATAGGATTGCACAGTAAATTGCTTACCCATTTTCCCCATAATAAAGCCTTGGCAGTTCTTCAGTTATGTCAACTCTTGCTTTCTAATCTCCTGCTCTGCTGATGATGGTTACTTAATCAACAGACTGAAATTGTGTACCACCTCAGAGACACCACCATAATCCGAAACAAACAAATGAAGGATTTTATCATCTGCTCAGCAGTAAACTCTGCAAAGACAGTGCAATACAGAGAGTAGAATGACTGCTGCCATGACAGTAACTGGCAATTAAGCTGACTGCTTGTTAAAGAACATTTGAGGAAATGTTTATTTTTCATCTGAGGTGTGAAATGGCACAGGAGGGAGAAATCTCATAAATTGTTAAAAAGTAGCTCCATGGGAATGATTAGGCTGAGGGGTGAATTTGCATCTCATTTGCACAATTTATTGCCTTAGATAAGTGTTTTTCAAACTTGGCAATGTGTGGACTTCAACTCCCAGAATTCCCCAGCCAGCAGGCTGGCTGGAGAATTCTGGGAGTTGAAGTCCACACATCTTAGAGTTGCCATGTTTGAAAAACACTGGCTTAGATTGGCATGCATCCTCCCCCAGAAGCAGGTGAGGAGGACAGTATTTGAGGGAGAAGAATAACCTGAGTCAGATAAAGCATGGCATTCTATGTTTAGTCTTGCCAAATTCCTTGCTTGTTGTTATTACTGTTAGTGACAATGAACCAAGCCAGGCTGGGAGTGTGGCATGCATTTCTTTAATCTTTTGCCCCTGCTGAAGTCCCAGATGGGATTTTCTTTCTGCCTCACTGCACTCTACAAATGAGGACTCCATCTTCGTTCCTAGACCATTTTGTTACACTTAGGTTAAATTCATCACAGTTTAAATATGAACTATGAAATTTTAACTTGTGTGAAGATAGATACTGTGTTCTTATGCTGGCATTAGCTAGGCATGCCTAAAGTGTGCCTTTTTCAGGGCTGGCTTTCAAGAAGTTGCAAAAGCTATTTCATTTTGCTTCATTTTAGTGAAGTCACCAATCCTGCAGAAGGAAATCTGACTCTGAATTTGCCTTCCCACATCCTGGCCAGGGTTTCTGTTACTATGGATTGTTTACTATAGGTAGTCCTGTTTAGTGACTGCCTCATTTAACAACCATTCACAGTTATGACAGTGATGAAAAAGTAACTTTGAGACCAATCCTCGCATTTATGACCTTTGCAGGTCTGTACAGGTAGTCCTTCGGTTACGATGGCAATTGGGACTAGGAACTCCATCGCTAAGTGACACAGTCATAAAGCATGATGTCAGATGACTGTGTCACTTAGCTACAGCAATTCCAGCAGTCCTGGTTGCCATCATTTAAAAAGGACCTCACAGGATCACAACTTCCAACTTCCTGCCAGCTTCCACATTGACTTTGCTTGTGGGAAGCCAGCAAGGAACATTGGAATTCATGATCACATGACCATGGTTCAGCTGCGAGCTGGGCACTGAGCACCCAGATCATGATCACATGACCACAGGAACACAACAACAGCTGGAACTCCAAGGAACCATCATAAGTCCTCCTTGTTCAGCATCATCGTAACTTTGGTCGCTGAACGAATGGTCATAACCTAAGGACTAGCTGTAAAACAAAGGAAAGCACAGTCATGGTTTCATTTAGCGACCACTTTGCTTAATGACTAAGTTGCCAGTCCCAATTGTGGTCACTAACTGAGGACTACCTGTATTGCCCTAAGCCATCTTCAATATTTCCAGTGAGGTATTCACTGGAATAAACCAAATAATTACACAGTCCCTCCATTGTCCTATTCCTTCTGTTTAAGAGAAAGATTTTTAAAGAAAAAACTGTTTAAAAAAAAGTTAGGGAGAAAGATGAAGTGACAGGAAAGTGGATGCGGTGAAGTGACAGGAAAGTAGATGCACTACCTACCCACCCAGCACCTAGAGAAGGCCTTAATTTCCAGAATGCAACAGCCTTATTTTGCAGGCTGTGGGTTGACAAATGAAGTTTTGGTTCTGCAACATCTTGACAAGAAATAGGAAGAAATCAACATGATCCACATTACTACTGCTACTATTAGTACTATTTCTACCACTGCACTGACATCTTACCTTTCCATCCTGTCTCTCAGGGCAGTGTAGATGGTTGTGACTTCCCCATATTTTATCCTTACTGCACATATCCTTCTAATGGGTATATTAGACTGCACTTTAACTGAGCAAGCACCCTCTGTACAAAGTGATTTAGATAAAAGTATCAGTGAACTGAATATAGAAAATCTTCAAGGCAAATCATTTAGTCATCTAAGCCAATAAAACAAAAAGGGTTCTGGAAAAAAAACTCCCAGTAAAAAGCAACCTTATATTCCTTATGGTGATACCCTATCAGAACTGAAAGAATCATAACATGGGCAAAGTTATTCATACATTCTTTGTATGATTCTTTGATAAGAAGTTCTCTGGAAAGTAATAGAAAATTTTTAAAGAAGTTCCTGTATAGATATTCCAGATTTGGAGAGTATGGTTTTATCTGTGTAAGTATACCCAGAAATATGTGCATTGTTAGAGCTGCTTGATATGTGATGTTTTGGAAGGGAAAATGGTGTTATCTCAGGTTTGCCACTCATGAACACAAGGTGTGAATGTTTAAGTAAATAAGAGACTGGAACAGATCCTGAAATAGAAACCCTTCCAGCTATCAGAGATGGACAGTTCAGTTGTATGTATGATTCATTAATAGTTCGACTTTTCCTTACAAGCCTTAAGGTGGAAGTACATTAGCAATTTGATTGCGTGAATGCTGTTTCATGCTAAATAAACTATGTTATCTTTCTGTTTCTGTTTTAAGATATGTGTCTTAGTCAAAAGAAAGCTGCTCTGTGTCTGAAAGAATGATTTAAAGATAAAATACTATGCCTTTAAGACCCCAACAAGCTATAAATTTCTTAAACCTCAAAGAGCATACCTCAGAAACTCTATGTCAGGCAATTACCGAGCTTAAACTAAAACAGAGAGATATAAAGGGATTTTTAAGTATAAAGCAATCTTTCACAGCTGATTAAGGAAAAGCCCAAGGCACGTTAGTTTCATGGCTGAGTAAGACAGCTCTAATCATATATTCTAATAACTACAGTACAGATGAGTCGAAGGCTGGATACATACATGTATACATCTTGCAAGCTCATGAATGAACACTGGTCTCCTTGTCTCCCACCTCCATTATGTTGGAGAAGAGGTTTTTTTTAAATATATGTTTGAGAGGCTGCTGGTAAATAAATACTGTGACACTGGGGGAAAGGAAAAGCAGCAAGTGGGAGATGATGACTCTCGCAGGAAGAGACCAAGTGCTGAATGGCAGTCTTCCAGCAATGCAATTGAAGCAGCAGTTTGAGGGACATCTGTTGTTGCCTATACAGGAGATCACAAGTGAGTCACGATTCAGCCTTTGGCTGAGGTATCCTGACATATTTATGTCCTGCAAAGCTCAGTTCAACACTCAGGCTAACAGAAGTTGGGCCATACTTCAAAAGTGGGCCAGGTCACTTCTTTCCTCTTAATTCTCCCTTTAAAAAAATACAGTGGGTTGTTTTAAATTTTCTTTCACAATGATTGCTTTCTAAAATTTATTTGGGGGTTGGGCAGCAGACAATAGCAAAATCCTCTCCCCCAACCCCCCAAAATTAGCTACAGCTTTCATCAGTAAACTCTGAAACTCATTAGAGAGCAAACAGAAGAGTCAAAGGACTAGAGCTGTGATTTATTTCGGTTTTATTTTGGGGTGGGGGACTTAAGAGGTGAACTGATTTCCTTAAGCCTTACAGAGTCTTAAAGTAGCTGTTTCCTCTGTTAAAATACAAAAATAAAATAAAATAAAATAGGGTGGGGAGGCAAAGATGCAATTTCTTTCTATTCCTAAGAGATTCAGTAGATATCTCACACCTTTGCCCAGCATGTAAGACCCAGTTTGCTCCCTGAACACCCTGTAACAGCCCATGGAAAGGAAACCTTTTCCACCCAGTCAGATGATTCAGAGGTTACAGGCGCACTTCAGTAAGAGGAAAAGGAGATTTTATTACACATAAAACCTACACCTTTTTTCATCTGACAAGGGAGATTAATTTACATGCCAAGGAGCTGCATGGGCTTGTTGCTGGATTCAGGAGTCCAGGGTGAGTTTCACACCCCAGACATTTGAATAGGATTGTATTGGTTACACAACTCAATCCTATGCTTCTCCCATACAATCCCAAGACATACTCGTCCATCTTTCACATGAAGATTTTGCTGCCACCACTCATCATTCATGCCAGCAATGTTTGAACAGCCCACTTCCAATTCAATCCAAATTTAGCAGCCATTCCCCCCTCAATGGTGGGATTTAGTTTGACATGCTACACATACACAGTGCAGAAATACTGGTGATGTTGACAACAACTCTTGGGATCATCAGCAGTCCTGCTCTACGCTGTGGGTTGTCTATGAGGAGATTTGAAAAAAATAAACATTTTAATAATGTTAATCTTAAAAATTAATTCGTTGTTTTAGGATTTGTTCCCTTAAGAGTTTCAGGATTTCTTTTTTAAAAAAATCCTAGTTTTACTAGATTAATTCAATGATCTTTTTTCTCTTTGTTTTAAAATAACTTTCCACTCCCTCAGCAGTTTTCTTCCCAAGTAACTTATATATATGAACCAAATTCCTGACAGGGTAATGGACTTTTTCACCCCGTTCTCTAATTCTAGTTCATTTAGCTACTTTAGACCCACAAAGTTCTCCATCCATCTTCTGAGAAAGAAACAGATAGGGATAGAGTAATTATTAAAAAGTCTGTTTGGGAATTCCTTTGTAAATCGCCCCCAAGTTCTCTTTAGGGAAATAGATAGAGCTAGTAATTTTTAATAAAAGAGTCCCCTTTTCAGGAGAGATGGGTGGTGATAGAAATTTGAAATATAAATAAATAAATAAATAAAATTTTAATATAATATTTTAATACAATATAATAATATGTGTGTGCTGATTTTATCATGCTGTGTCTGTCTCTATAGTATATAAAGGAATTCAGGCTTCCTACATATTTTATATTTTATATTGCTATACCTCCTGTGTTATTCCTGCATGGTGCAGAGAATTTTGAGATAAATTATGGGCTGCATTCTCAGTTTCATCAGAGTATTGGTGAGGTTTGCTGAACCTACAAATGGGCAGGAAAAAGCAGTGGCCTCAGGCAGCTGATTTTTGGTGATATGAAAACACAGCAAATCATTACATTTCTAATTCATGATTGTTTTAGTTTTATTACCAGGAAGGGCCAAGGGAAAAGTTTTTATGGGTTTAACTGCCTTAGATACTGACATAGCTTGATCAGTCTTGGGTACCATTCATTTGGGTTACAGAAAGTGTCATCATTTGCTGCTCTGCCTGAGATAACAAAAGGCACAACAAAGGCTGATAGTGCTTTCTCAATAGCTGAGGAGAGAGAGAGATACAAGGTTTAAAAAAGTTGCATGCATGTCCTCTGATCTGGATGGTGTCTGCACTACTCCCAAATATTTAAGGGTTTAAGGACTTTCCATGATAAGTTTGAGTTGCTCTTTTATCACCTGCATATATTCTTATTTTCATTACCCAGGTTTCAAACAAGAGAGTTTTGATATTTATAACATATGTGGTAGATGCTAGGTGGAATAAAGTTTACATTGCTATTTATATCAGAAGATAGTATAAAGCTCAGCTTCCAAGATTTGGGCAATTTACAAAATTAAAAATAATACACAAATAACTCAACTTTTGACCGTCTACTTGGTGTTCACTGATTTCCTTCAAGTATGTTGTGATTATGATTCCTAGAACTCCAAGACAATTAGAGAGCACCAGACTGAGGAAGACTGTGCTGTGGTGATTACAGTTCTCAAAAATAGTTGATGCTTCTGTAATTTTAGATCTCAGGGGCCAATTCTGATATTATTCTGATATTCTACAGAACTATCATTTCTGTAACGTGGCCTCCAGAGCATGAGATCTGGAAAGAATAGAGAGCTTCAGTGGCCCAGTTCATAAATTTGAAAAATGTAGTTTCCCAACACACAAGATGAAAGCAAATCCATGTTGTCTAGCCCTGCTTCCCTGATATTTATACATGGGACACTTACTTTCTTTGGGGTAGAACCTTCATACAACAGTATGCATGAAGGTTTTTACACAGTCGGACAGAATTTAAGATTGCCCTGAAACCTTGTACATTCAGCAATACACAGGAAAATTCTCTCTGTGCATTTTTGTACTATAAATACAGATGCCAGAATGTTAAGCCAGTAAATATATCTGCTGGAAGAATGTATAAGTAAATTCTTGGGAACAGAACTTCTGTTACAGAACATACCTCTGGAATTTCTTTTGGTCAATTAATTATCTGAGTTTTTAGAAACTTGTTAGTGTTGAAGTAAGGTACCAGAGGGAAACATTTTTCCCATTTGCGAACAACCATGATAAGAAGGAAATAACAGTTGGCCATGTGTGTTGTATTTGCACTGATATAACGAGAGCCTTCCACAAAGAGGGAGAAGCAGAGCCTCTTGTCTTCTTCTCTGACAGTTCATCACTAAGACTGCAGCCTCTGGGGACTCTGAGACACCTGGCCCTCAATTAAAGAGCTAATCTGTGCAGCAAAACACTTAATGCTAGGAAGGAAAAATAGTTTATCAAATAAACCAGCTCTGGCCTTAGGCCATCAGAGCAGAGAACATCAATAATTTTAAAGGATGCCAGCATGGTAGTAAGCTATAGAAATGTCCCTCAAACATTTCTAAACATTATGCAACAGGCTCCCCAAACATGGTACCCTCAATTCCTGTTGGACTGCAATACTGGCTGGGACCTCTGAAACAGCAGCCCCACACATCTGAAAGGTGTCTGGTTGGATATTACTGAAGGCTGCAATGGCAGAACTCTGAATTATATCCCTTTCAGAGAACAGTTGGGATTTTTAAAAGAAAGATATATACTTTCCCTACTTTAAAAATGTCATGATAGTACAATCTCATACATGACTTCTCAGAAGTAAGTTTAATAGTATCCAAGTGGGTCTTTCATGGAGAAAATCTATCTATGTGGATGCTAGGAGTCGAAAATGACTTGATGGCACATAATCAAATGGACCTTACTTACAAGTACATTCATATAGTATTACATTAAGCCCCTCAGAAAATGATAGAAACTTCTTGTGATGTGCCAGTTTGTTTTCTGAAGGAGCTTTTTAAATGGAAGAACATGCAAAAATAAATGAGGCCCTCTCCAATTCTCTGAAGTGGTGATGTTCAGGTTTTTGGTTTTTTTTACTTTATGAAGTACTAAATGCTCTGTCCTTCAGCAAAGGATCGTTACCTTGTCGTGGTGCTGGAGCTTGAGCACCTCAATGATGCCATGAGCTAAACTGTGAAGGGCCACCCAAGACGGGAAGGTCATGACAGAGAGGTCAGACTAAATGTGATCCCTGGGGAAGGTAATGGCAACCCACCCCAGTATTCTTACCATGAAAACTAAATGGATCAGTACAACCAGAGATATGTTGGTATACCATCGGAAGATGAGACCCCCAGGTCGGAAGATGGTCAAAATGCTACTGGGGAGGAACAGAGGATGAGTTCAACTAGCCCCAGACATGATGACGCAGCTAGCTCAAAGCCGAAAGGACGGCCAACGGTGCTGGTGGTGAAGGGCGAATCCAATGTTCTAAGGATCAACACACCATTGGAACCTGGAATGTAAGATCTATGAGCCAGGGCAAATTGGAAGTGGTTATTGGTGAGAGGTCAAGATTAAAGATAGACATTTTGGGCATCAGTGAACTGAAATGGACTGGAATGGGCCACTTCACATCAAATGACCACCAGATCTACTACTGCGGACAAGAGGACCACAGAAGAAATGGAGTAGCCTTCATAATTAATAGTAAAGTGGCTAAAGCAGTGCTTGGATACAATCCAAAAAAACGATAGAATGATCTCAATTTGAATTCAGGGCAAGCCATCTAACATCACAGTGATCCAAATATACGCCCCAACCACAGATGCTGAAGAAGCTGAAGTAGAGCAGTTCTATGAGGATCTGCAGCACCTACTGGACAGCACGCCTAAAAGAGATGTTATTTTCACCATGGGAGACTGGAACGCTAAGGTGGGCAGTCAAATGACACCTGGAATTACAGGTAAGCATGGCCTGGGAGAACAAAATGAAGCAGGACATAGGCTGATAGAATTTTGCCAAGACAACTCACTCTGCATAACAAACACTCTCTTCCAACAACCTAAGAGATGGCTTTATACGTGGACTTCACCAGATGGACAACACCAAAATCAGATTGACTACATCCTTTGCAGCCAAAGATGGTGGACATCTATACAGTCAGTAAAAACAAGACCTGGAGCTGACTGTAGTTCAGATCACGAACTTCTTCTTGCACAATTAAGGATCAGACTAAAGAGATTAGGGAAGACCCACAGATCAGCTAGATATGAGCTCACTAATATCCCTAAGGAATATGCAGTGGAGGTGAAGAATCGATTTAAGGGACTGGAGGTCCTGAAAGAACTGTGGACAGAAGTTCACAACATTGTTCAGGAGGCAGCAACAAAACACATCCCAAAGAAAGAGAAAACCAAGAAGGCAAAATGGCTGTCTGCTGAGACACTAGAAGTAGCCCAAGAAAGAAGGAAAGCAAAAGGCAACAGTGATAGGGGGAGATATGCCCAATTAAATGCAAACTTCCAGAGGTTAGCCGGAAGAGATAAGGAATTATTTTTAAACAAGCAATGCGCAGAAGTGGAAGAAGACAATAGAATAGGAAGGACAACAGACCTCTTCCAGAAAATTAGAAACATTAGAGGTAAATTCCAGGCAAAAATGGGTATGATCAGAAACAAAGATGGCAAGGACCTAACAGAAGAAGAAGAGATCAAGAAAAGGTGGCAAGAATATACAGAAGACCTGTATAGGAAGGATAACAATATCAGGGATAGCTTTGACGGTGTGGTCAGTGAGCTAGAGCCAGACATCCTGAAGAGTGAGGTTGAATGGGCCTTAAGAAGCATTGCTAACAACAAGGCAGCAGGAGATGACAGTATCCCAGCTGAATTGTTCAAAATCTTGCGAGATGATGCTGTCAAGGTAATGCATGCTATATGCCAGCAAATTTGGGAAACACAAGAACGGCCATCAGATTGGAAAAAATCAACTTATATCCCCATACCAAAAAAGGGGAACACTAAAGAATGTTCAAACTATCGAACAGTGGCATTCATTTCAAATACCAGTAAGGTAATGCTCAAGATCCTGCAAGATAGACTTCATCAATTCATGGAGCGAGAATTGCCAGATGTACAAGCTGGGTTTAGAACAGGCAGAGGAACTAGGGACCAAATTGCCAATATCTGCTGGATAATGGAAAAAGCCAGGGAGTTTCAGAAAAACATCTACTTCTGTTTTATTGACTATTCTAAAGCCTTTGACTGTGTGGACCATAACAAATTGTGGCAAGTTCTTAGCGGTATGGGGATACCAAGTCATCTTGTATGCCTCCTGAAGAATCTGTATAACGACCAAGTAGCAACAGTAAGAACAGACCACGGAACAACGGACTGGTTTAAGATTGGGAAAGGAGTACGGCAGGGTTGTATACTCTCACCCTACCTATTCAACTTGTATGCAGAACACATCATGCGACAAGCTGGCCTTGAGGAATCCAAGGCTGGAGTTAAAATTGCTGGAAGAAACATTAACAATCTTAGATATGCAGATGATACCACTTTGATGGCTGAAAGCGAAGAGGAACTGAGGAGCCTTATGATGAAGGTGAAAGAAGAAAATGCAAAAGCTGGCTTGCAGCTAAACCTCAAAAAAACCAAGATTATGGCAACCAGCTTGATTGATAACTGGCAAATAGAGGGAGAAAACGTTGAGGCAGTGAAAAACTTTGTATTTCTAGGTGCAAAGATTACTGCAGATGCTGACTGCAATCAGGAAATCAGAAGACGCTTAATCCTTGGGAGAAGAGCAATGACAAATCTCGATAAAATAGTTAAGAGCAGAGACATCACACTGACAGCAAAGGTCCGCATAGTTAAAGCAATGGTGTTCCCCGTAGTAACATATGGCTGCAAGAGCTGAACCATAAGGAAGGCTGAGAGAAGGAAGATCAATGCTTTTGAACTGTGGTGTTGGAGGAAAATTCTGAGAGTGCCTTGGACTGCAAGAAGATCAAATCAGTCCATCCTCCAGGAAATAAAGCCAGACTGCTCACTTGAGGGAATGATATTAAGGCAAAACTGAAATACTTTGTCCACATAATGAGAAGACAGGACACCCTGGAGAAGATGCTGATGCTAGGGAGAGTGGAAGGCAAAAGGAAGAGGGGCCGACCAAGGGCAAGGTGGATGGATGATATTCTAGAGGTGACGGACTCATCCCTGAGGGAGCTGACGGTGTTGACGACCGACAGGAAGCTCTGGCATGGGCTGGTCCATGAAGTCACGAAGAGTCGGAAGCGACTAAACGAATAAACAACAAAATGCTCTGTGGCCTTGAAACCTTTCCCCCCAACCCCATGCTGCAGTCTTTACAAAGTTAGAGGTTTGCTCTCTCAAATCACCAATGTAGTATCTCCTGCAGAAAGCAAGGGAGTGTGATCCCTAAATGTATGCTTACTAAAATGCTGACCATCCCTGCTGTAGGGGTTCATCCTCTTGCATCTACATAAAATCATCACAGCTTTCAAGCTGGAAACAAAAATAACTGATCAGACTGTATTCCCTCCCTCTCTCCTGCATAATGTGTTTAATAGGAAATGCTCATCACAACCAATGGAGATTACCAATCATTCCGGTGGTTCCCTTTAGTTCTGAAATCAAAAAGCATCAGAATCCTTTGTCCCTTTAAGAGATGCAAATCTAAATTAAATTAATCTTTTCCAAGGGCATGGGGGAGTGTCAAAAAGTCAAGGTAACGGCAGCAACTGTGTGATCAAAGTGACAGCTTTTTTTTTTTTCCAACATAACGAATGGTGTGGCTTTGCATGGTCATAGCCACCATCTTGACTTTTTGACACCCCCTTGCACTTTGGCATATTGCATCACAACAAAGCCTTGAGTTTGGGATTATAGAAGATGGCAAATGTATTTTGAAGGCAGTTTCCATGCGAGTGAGGGAATTCTGGGTACTGCAGTGGCAACAGGTCTGGTTGGGGAAGAATGTTCTAAGATGTAGGTTCCTTTCAATCTTCTTTTGTACTATCACCTTTGTTATACGAAGTTTCTGTTTTTTGAAAAGAATAATGACAGACAAGGACAGTAATTATTGTGTATCCTTGTTCTGTGCTCCCTCATTATTTCTTAACCTAAAGAGGGCTAAACCTCTTCGGGATGCTTGAGAAGTACTGAAGTGGCTATTCTAATAGCAGCTCAGGTATAGTATATACTACCAATTAGGAAAGACACAAACCATTCTAAGAGCAGGCTGGGGTTTTTTTTCTTTAATAAAGTCAAGGTAAAGGCAAGATGACTCCTGTCATAAAGTAGGGTTGCCAAAATTATAACAGAAACAGTAGAAATTCAGATAAAACAGATATGTTAGTATAGTCTTTGTGCTAGGGCATTGCTAAAAGAGAAATACAATTCCCCTTTAAAAATGTCAATAAAGGGGAAGAATGCAGATTTACATTTGAGAAATGAATCGAGTTGAATTTCCAGCAAGATGAAAAGTTGGTTAACATGAACTTACCGTATGGGCTTTATGCAAGATTCTGTTTGCTTTAATTTGAAAAATGAAACCACAGCTCTTCAGTTTTGCCTTGCTAACAGGTGTTGTGGGATGATGATGAAGAAGAAAATGGAGAGATTTTCTTTTTGTAGATCTTCCCTGTAGAGCTTTGAACTAAATATGAGAATGGATTGGAATGCACTGATGTCTAATTACCTTATTCAAGTTAAACATAATTAGCTCAACAGAGAGATTGGGCTGTGATTTCCAAAAATAAAAAGGTACTGAAAAGGATTTTTTGTACCCTTTACCTTTTCTTGAAAACCAGACAAAAATGAAAATCCCAGCTTTCAGCCATTCTGAAATAGCTACTGCAAAATCCCCAGGAAGGTGTAATGGGCCATGTTCCTGCTGTTGGAAGTGTTAGCAAATCAGCATGCCTCAATTAGCATGTAAATGAGTTGATCCCAAGATGCAATTCATCTTGCTTCTCGAGGAAGCTGTTTTGTTGCCACTCCCACTGCCTCTCTCTCTCTTCCTCCTTCTTCCACCTGCATAAGAAGCAGCAAGCATGCTGTTTTCCTCTGTCTCCATCTTCATTTTCCACTGAAGATGGATGTAACAACCAAGAATAAAAATGAGTAAGATATTCTTTTACTTTACTTTGAACTTACTTTGTCTAAGTGTTTAATTCTTTATGCTTCAGATTGCTGAGTGTGTAAGATGAATAACCTGTGTTTCTCTGATGTGCTCATTAAAGCGATTTAAGATAATATTCTTTTTCTGTGTACAGCTCCTCTGCTGTGTTAAGCTCTGCTCCATTATGTGGTTCTAGCAGGCACTAATGGCTTCACCTACAACATTCAGAATCACCAAATAGTAAATCCTATTTTACCCTGTAGATCCAGCCCATGGTTTCTGGTCCACTAAATCATGAAGACACAGACTAATTAACTGAACCACACTTAGGTTAGCGATAGATAATGCCATACTCTTAAGCTCTCTAGGAATAGGGAAGTGCTGAGTTTTGAATCCAGGGCCCAAAAAGTGCATCAGAGATTATATGAGGGCGCATGCCACACCTGTCAGCACCTTCTTAAAGAAGCTATGTGCTTTTCTAGGCTCTTGTGACAGCTGTGCAATCTCAGGAAAATTCTTGATTTAAGATTTACAATAGGACTATCAGATCTAAGTTTCAAAAATTTGGATGATACACATACTTCTGCCAGCTCAGGGTCCTAAACTGTTCAGTTTTCTAGCCCTGCATTCCAAAAAACAACAACAATTGATTCAAAGAAATTTTCAGACACAACCAAACATACTCTTATAAAAACGGCTGCCTCTTTTGGAGGAAAAGAGGGAAGGTAGGGATTAAGACAGCATTAATATAATGTTTTCATATTTAAATATCAGCTTTTGGAAGATGAGCATTATAGTGGATTATATTGGAAGAAAGTTAGTCTGGGCAGAAGAGAGTGAATGGATCAAGGAATACCTAAGTTGTCTTACTAGTTCTGCTTGCCAAATTTTCCCTTTTGTTGGGTAGACTGCCTGATAGGTCTCACTAACTAGCCTTCAGAAGGCTAGAAGTAGGGGATATTTTTGTGTGGCAAACTGAACCACACACTAACTAACCATAGTTCATCTTAGCCTGTTTAGCAAACCCAGATCATGTGGTTACCTGTTAATCATGAGAAAATGTGTTGTATGAATTCAACGTTTTGCTCTTAAGTGAGGAATCTATAATCTATCTGAGCAACAAAATATAGGCAGTGTTTCTGAGTCTGGAACAAAAGAAGACAAAAGTTGAATTTAAGCTCCTTTAGGATCCTAGCTGTCCCTTTGAAGTTATGTTGTGGGAAGACTTAATCTGTTCCTTTACAAAATGCAGCTGGTGTATTTGTAAGGAAATAAAAATTTTGCAAAATACCATCTTCTCAAAGAAAATAATGAATATAGCATTCCTACAACGTCACACCTGCTAGAAAAACAGAACAAGCATAACAGTTTGATCTTATTACTGGAAATTATTTCTTGGCTAAACAAGCATTAAGAACAAGACGAAAGCCCACTTTCCAACCATCTGTGACTAACGCGTCTCATCCTCAGAAATACTTCTTCCCCACAGAAAAAAATGTATGTTCTTTATTATGCTGGTATAAATCCAGAATAAACCCATTAAGTAGTATTGATTTATATTAAATTTGTTCCTGTATTGCAAGTTCAGTTTAGCCCCATCCTGTCTAAGTGGCTTATGTGACAGCATTTACAATATCTGTGCTATTTCACAGCACCTGAATCAATGTTACACAGAACATCAGCCTACATGTTAACAAGCAGGCAATTAAATAAATATTAAAAGTGCTTAATTCTCCAAGAGGAATGTCCTTAAAAATAAATAGAAATATACAAAAATATTCATTCAAATGACTGAATAATGTGCAGGTGTTCACTACAGAAACATCTTCATTCGGCCAGATCAATTTTGCTTCCAGTTTCATTAATTAGTGTTGGAAAGGCTAACATTTCCCTGTCTTCAACATTCTCCTGGCCAAAGTAGTTTCTAAAGAATTATGCTATTATACAGTTGATGAAGAAGGGAGAAAGTATATATAGGGTTCATCTTAATGTTCTCCTAACACATTGCAAACGTATCTCAGGAATTGTACTTGCTGATGAAGATCAAAGATTGTAGTCAGCAATACAGACTACACCTGAATGTGAAGAAGACGAAGATACTCACAAATGGACTAATAAACAATGTCACAATAAATGGAGAAGAAATTGAAGTCGTCAACAATCTCTACTCAGATCAATGATCAATGCCAAGGGAAGTAGTAATCAAGAAATCAAATGACCTATCACACTGGGAAGATCTGCCATCAAAGACCTATCTAAAGTTTTCAGAAGTAAAGACGTCAGTTTAAAAACAAAGGTGCATCTGATTCACGCCATGGTCTTATCAGTTGCCACATATGCCTGTGAAGGTTGGACATTAAAAAAGGAAGATAGAAGAAGAATTGATGCATTCAAATTGTGGTGTTGGTGAAGATTATTAAAAAATACCATGGACTGCCAGAAGAACAAACAAATCAGTTTTAGAAGAAATACAACCAGAATGTTCCCTAGAGGTGAAGATAACTAGGCTTAGACTCTCATACTTTGGGCACATTGTCAGGTAAGATTGATCGCTTGAAAAGGACATCATGTTTGGTAAAGTCAAGGGCCAGCAGAAAAGAGGAAGACCTTCAATGCGATGGATTGATACAATTACTGCAACAATGGATGCAAACATTGGAACAGTCAGGCATATGGCGCAAGACCGAACAGCATTTCGTTCTGTTATACATAGGGTCACCATGAGTCATAAACAACTTGACGGCAACTAACAACAACAACAACAACAACATATCATCCCTATCCCCCTTCTCTGGGGGAGTGAATCACCAATCTGCTTTGCTTCTTGTTCTGTGTGGCTTTAAAGGATTTGTGGCCAATTTATCCACATGCTTCCAAATCAGAGCTTAACATGCTGGCAATGATGATATTATTGTTTACAGACACAGCCAGCTGGTCAGAGATTTAAGCTTTTGTAAATATCATTGTTTGGGGTCCATTCAAATTTGGGAAGCATTTAGACTAATAGCAGAATGTAGTTTCTGGAAGCAGGCATTGGTGATAGGAGTCAAAATAAATTAAATGCCACTAACACTGGGTATGCAGCAGGAGTTAGCTCATTTTATTTGAATCAATGTTGGGATATATATAGGCAGTGCTGTATTTTTTTCTTCCTTCCCCACTTTTCTCAGGATTAATTATAAAGATGGGAATCCTCATGCCTGCATCTCTAAGAATAGCTGGGAGCAGAAAGGATAAAGAAGCGTTATCTGAATAGATGAGGAGTCAGGGCAAAAACCAAGGTAGGTAAAGGGCTACATAATGAGAGCTTAAGCAGCCCTGTGAAGGCCTTTACCTTGAAGTCTTTAGCAAATAAAAAGAATGTTAATCATAGTCATTAAACACATATCTGATTGGGTGCCTATTTCAACAATGTGGTGCAGTGCAATGTAAAGCATGATACCATAGCAAAGGACAGCAAACGGAAAATACAATAGGCATGTGCCACTCAAAGAAAATATTCTGGAATGTATAACCATAAAACCACAACTGTCCCACACAACTGTTTTGTGTGTTGTGCACTTGATGCATGTTAAAAATTGCACTGTCAGAACTACCATCTTGAAGTTTTTACCCCCTCATCACTGATACCCTTGGATGGAATGTAAAGAATACACTCATATGAACAATGTAAAATATATACACCCAACCCCAAACTTATTAGTGTTCAATACATACAACAAATCCTATTTCTGTAATGGATAGCTACACTATCAACTTCTGTTGGTAGTGTAGTAAACATAATTCTTTTCAATAAACAAAATTCATGTCATGCCAGACTTAAACTGAGAAATATCTTGCATCCCACCCTAGTTCTAACAATATTTCAGCTCTACATCTGGAGTATATCTAAGGATTTTCACTGACTGTTGTCCTGTATTGTGGCACCAAATCCATACTCTAAATTTAGAGAAGTGCTCTCTTTTGTATTGGTGGTGCTGTACAATGCAACAGCTATGTGTATGTTATATTTATATTATACACCCATAGCAGATGGCACCTGACAGCTTTGATTCACTCTCAGCAAACCCAGTGGAATGCAATCCAATGTTTATGTTGGTTCAAGGCTTCTCTGATTCACATGTTGGCAAACTGAAGAGTACCATTCAGGAGCAACTCTGAAATATCAGCTGTTGACCAATAAAAAGTCTGAGCTACTAAAGCTATCAACAGAGCTTCTAAATTAATTTAGGAGCTCCAGCACAACTGTAGGGACATTAGCATCCAATCCTAAATGCTCAGTTGATTATAGGTTGGAAATAGAGAACTCAGGGACAGCAGGACTAAGTGATGGGGAAAACAGGGTTGAGTCTTTTGCTGAAAATTACATCATTGATTGATGGATGAATTATATTTATAATCTCACCCTTCCAGAAGCAGATATGATTCTCCTTTGTTTAATCCTTCCCATACCCTGTGGGTTACATCAAGCTGAGAGACAGGTATTGAACCAAAAACAGTTAGTGAACTTCATGAGCAAGTGGAGACTGGAATCTGAGTCTCACTGGTCCTGTTCTAGCAGCTTTTGAAAGCAACCCTCTAGCATAGAACCAGTAAAGTAGATCTCTTCTTTTGATTGGAAGCTGTTTTGAAGAACTACCTCTGGAAAAACTGGAGGTGAGGAGCAAAAGGCCCACATATAATAGAACTTATTTGGAGGTTTCTTGTGGAGCTGGACTTTTAATTTTACCCCCTGATTTTCCCAGGACAGATCTTAGTAACTGATCTCTCTCTCTCTCTCTCTCTCTCTGCTAAGATCTTTGAAGAGCTCAGTCTGGAAAAAAGAAAACTAAGGACAGTAGACTCAGTTATATGGCAAAAACTAACATGGTTCCCTGCAGCTCCCCTCCCCCTGCTGGAACCCAGATGGGGTCAATTTATCAAGGGGTGGTAAGCTGTAATACCTCCAGAATTCAAGCTGGACATAAATTTAGAGATCCTGCTTTGAGGGCAGGAATGACTAAGTTTCAACATTCATTTCTAGAGCCAAACTAAGAAAACATCTCTGGGTCCATAGATGTTTTTCCTGCTTCCTAAAATTGGAAATACAGAAATGTAAATAGGAATATTGCACCTCCACTGTAAAAGAAATGATGAACAAGCTTTCACTGGAACATCTAAGAATTTCCATGTTGGAGATTTCACTCACAAGGAAATTTCAGTGTCATTGTACAACTTCTGCAATAGCAAAGCTGGAGATGATGCCAAACTATCTGACTTGGGAAAAAGCAACAGTCAATTCTGCCTCCCTGATTAAAGTATTTATGTTATGCGCATTATTCAGATTCATGCAACATGCTTAGATGTATGCTTCTTCATCTTGGTCTTGCAGTAGCCTCAAGATGTGTCATGGTTGAACATTCATAACTTCATACACACAGTAATGGTTATTAAACATCACAGGAGAGCATAAAATACTTTCCAAGTTTCAAATGTGTTCCAGTTTTGTGTAATGATATCAACATCACTGTTATGTTTTATAAGTGTTATTCCTGAGTCCACTTCTTTAAGGTAGATAGGTCCTGATGGAGTGCAATATGACTCAAAGTTTCAGGCACATAAAGGTGGTGTTCCACCCACGCCAGACCGTCTTCAAAAGAAACATTGTCTCTATTATCTAGCAACCAAGTGTCAGATTTCAGTGCCTGGAGAAAGTCCTTCCGTAACTGACAAGGAACTTGCATTTTTCGCCTCCCAGACAGGGCTGGGGGCGGGGTTGCCTCCGCACAGGTCTGGCTCCAGGTGACAGCAACCAAGCCCAGTTGTGATTCGGTGAGAATAGTCCCAACTGTATCTGCCACGTGGTCAGAGTCCTGAGGTAAACGTGACAAAGCATTGGCCAGAAAGTTTTTCTTTCCCGGAATAAATTTTAACTGGAAGTTAAAGCGACCAAAAAACTGAGCCCAGCAAATTTGTTTAGGACTGAGATGCTGGGGGGTGCAGAGGGCTTCCAAATTCCTGTGATCAGTCCAAACCTCGAAAAGGCATTTAGCACCTTCCAGGAGGTGATGCCAGGCTTCCAAAGCAGCTTTTACAGCAAAAGCCTCCTTTTCCCAAACATGCCACCGGCGTTCAGTTTCAGAAAATTTTCTGGACAAATAAGCACAGGGTTTTAAGTGATTTTCAGAATCTCTCTGTAACAATATAGCCCCAATTGAGGAGTCAGAAGCATCAACTTGGACCACAAAGGGGCATTCAGGATCGGGGTGCTGTAAAATAGGCTCAGCAGTGAAGAGGGTTTTTAACTTTTCGAATGCTGCCTGGCATTCAGGTGTCCAATTCAGCACTGCCCCAGGATTTTTCACTTTGCGTGTCTCCCCCAAACCCTTGGTACGTAGTAAGTCAGTAAGGGGCAAAGCAATCTCAGCAAATCCCTGGATAAACTGCCGATAATAATTACTGAACCCTAAAAAACTTTGTAATTGCCTCCGGGTGCGGGGGCGTTCCCAATTTAAAATCACCTGAATTTTTTCAGGGTCCATCTCAATGCCTTTGTCAGATACCCTATAGCCCAGATAGTCAAGTTGGGTTTTGTGAAATTCACATTTGGAAAGCTTGGCATTTCCAAGCTTGCTTAACACCTTTTTGAGGAGGCGTTCGTGTTCCTCCTCGGTTTCAGTGTAAATGAGAACATCGTCTAAATAAACCAGGACCCCTTCAAACAAATGATCATGTAACACTTCATTAATCAATTGCATGAAGACTCTGGACACCCCTGCTAACCCCAAAGGGAGGACTTTGTACTGAAATGAACCCAATGGGCAATTAAAAGCAGTTTTCCACTTGTCTCCAGCTCGTACAAATGTTGTGATTCAGTAGTTAGGTCACTTTAAACTCTTCATGACTTGATGGACATCATTTTATCAGGATTATCTGTTAGTATCGCTTCTTCCCTGTGTCATCAGCAATACTGTCTATCCACCTCATATTCTGTGGCCTCATCTTCCATTCCTGTGCTTTTTCCAAGCAACAGAATCTGACTCTTGCCTTTACATTATGTGTCCAAAATGTTTCTGGCCAAGGTGGGGACATTCTGAGCTGCAGTTGTTCCTCTCACCTTCTGTAAGCTGTTGAAAACTATAACTAGACTGCTCATTAAAAATAATTGTAAGCAGAAATGTTAATAAAATTCCTATCTACTAAGTTTTGAATTTTGCAGAGATAATAGTACTTCCAGTGAGCAATCTGGTCTTACTTCATCTAGTACTAAATGATTTGGTTTTTCTTGTGGTCCAAATTATTCTCAACAATTTTCTCCAGCACCACAGTTCAAAGGCATCAATTTCAGCTTTTCTGATGTTCCACTTCCACATTCCTATGTACAACTGGGAAGACCACATACCTGACAATATATAACTTTGTTGTCATCATGATGTCTTTGCAGTTTAATCTCCAACAATAGGAAGACATACTGTATATGGAGGATGACACCTCTCAGTATATCATTCAAGCATTATTCTCTTTGTTATTTCCTCTTCTCCCATACTGTATGTTGTTATACTTTGTCATTTCACATTACTATGCATGAAAGCCTGCAAAGGTCTGGAATCAGTCCTGAAAAAGGGTGACATATAAAATATCTTTAAAACAAAGGAAGAGAGAGAATATAATGCAATAAATCTTAAGTGATTCGATGCCTCCTTCTATGTTTGTGCATCCTGATCGATTTGCTGTGCCTGAAACTTTTATAGAGTATTGTCAGGAAACATTTATCTGCTTCTGGCTTCAAGAGATGTGTCCAAAGATCCATCCCTTTTGCTCTGGTTATGGAAGTCATTCCAATCCAATTTATACTGAAAGAAAATAAACAGATTCAAGCAGCAACTCAAGAGCACATGCGAAAGTTTTTTTCTTCTGTATGTCTTTGTAAATCTGTAAAGTGCTGCTGGGCAGCTCAACTGAAGGTGGTCTTGAATTCTGACAGCAAACTGAGAATTATTAAAATCACTTAAGAGTTTTATTGAAAAATCAATCTTCCCTAACATCCAAGCAGAACAAATATGTAAAAATAAATAAATAAAGGAGCAATGTTTTGTAAAATCAGTCAGGATAGATACACCCTGAAGCATTTTAAACATTCAGCCAACATTCTCATCTTTCCCACCTTTCCTTCTCATGACAAAATTCAAAGTCACTGAGTAGAAACTTTAGTGACTTTAGGTCTATTTATAACCCTTCAGCTATCTGGTATGATAGCTGCACCTGCTGAGATTACTTCAGGACTCAGGCTTGGCCAAAATAACATTTTTGCAATGTAAGGCATAATAAGTTTGTGAGGGACATAATAATAGCAATGTGTCCTTAAAACTAGTTTATACCCAGTTAATGAACTCATTCAGCAAAACTATAATTTGAAGCCTAGCAAAAAAAGCTACACAGAAATATGTTCACTTAATTTAACCCAAGAAATATATCTTCTCAGAGTTTATAGCTCTACCTAAACTGTTCTGATAAAAACATGGTTTTTTTTAATTCTGCCTGCAATGATGCCAGACAATGGTTAAATGAAACCACTCTTTCATTTTTCTTTTAATTTTCTAGCAGGGCAATAGATAGCTTCACTGTTAGCCTTAATGGCATACTTTCTGAACTGGAACTGTCATAATAATGTATCCTGGAAAATGGTGTAAAATTATATTAATCAAAAATTAATAGTCCACTATTTACAGTGGGGTTTTTTTTCTCCCATTAAGTTCTTTCCCCTGGTTTTGTCAAGTCTGTGCTAAGTAGGGATCTATACTCAGAAGGGTAAAACCTATATGGGTTATGGTAACTCTTCACAGAACTTTGCTCCTATTTTCTATGTTCTATTTGCTGATATATCTAGACCCGCCAAGTCACCTCCAGCTTTCTCCTCATGTGGCTGCCCACACTTCCTTAACTTGGCAAACTTGTTAAAGTCTTCCTGGGATCAACTCTGTTGACTTCCAGCACTTTCAATTCTGCTCCCACTCTTCTGACTATAACTTGGAACCTTGGCTTTGTATGGACATCAATATTTATAGATCTTTGATTCCATGTTGCTGGCTTCCTCTGCCTCCTCAGCAGCCACAAAACCAAGTCATAAAACACTAGAAGTTTTATCTTGCTGGGATGTGTATAATTTTATTTATTTATTTATCTAATTTACCCCCCACCCATCTCCTCCCGTCGGGGGACTCTGGGCAGTTTACAACAATCGATTAAAACCATAACCATAAATACAGAGAGTAAAATACAAAAATAATATAAATAGAGGTAAAAATAAAGAATCCAAGTGGTGAAAAATCTAAAACAGTCCAAGTGTGGGAGGAGTGGTCTAGAGCAGCCATCCCTATGTAGATCTATTCCCCTCTCCGCCCCAAGCAAGGCAGCGGAGCGAGGTCTTCAGACTCTGCCGAAAGGCCAGGAGCGATGGGGCCAATCTCACCTCCGGGGGCAGCATGTTCCACAGGGCAGGAGCTACTGCGGAGAAGGCCCGTTTCCTGGACCCCGCCACATGAAATTCTCTTACAGATGGGGTCCATAGCATGCCCTCTTAGTACCAGAAATGGACATTATTCTTATGCCTCTGGGAAGTTTATAAGCAAGAGTTTAATTGACAGCATTTGATATTCAGTCTCTGAATATACTGATCTCTGAATATAGATGTTTAGCATATACCGAGTCCTTTGAAGGCTTTAAGGTGTTGAACTAGACTGGGGAGACCTAGATTGAAGTCCACCCTGAGCTGTAGAAACTCAGCCCAACCTACCTCACAGGGTGGCTGTTGTGGGAGGAAAAATGGAGGAGGGAGTGCTACGTCCACCTTGAGCTAAAAGCAAGGTATAAATCTAACTAAATATCACTCTGCAGTATCAATCAAAGCCATTCACAATGCCTTCATAGATTTTTTTCGGTAGCAGCCAGACTTTGAAATAGATGAGAGAGAACAGGAAACAGCAAGGAATGAAGTGTCTGCCCACTAAACCAGTGAGAGAGACTTGTTCTGATTATTACATGTATGGTTGACAAAAATGTTTATCAGTTAATTGCATTAACTAATATTTTTTCTATTCCTTCTGAAGATTCCTTCTTGCTAGCTATAATCTGTGGAACTCACTACCAGAAGATGTAGTAATGACCACCTACTTGGTTGGCTTTAAAAGGGGATGGAACTGTTCACGGTTAATACATAATTGCTGGGAATCACATATAGGAGCATGCTACTCTACTCTTGTCCTGCTTCTGCTTTTCAAGGCATTGGACAGGCACTGGGAGAACAGAAGGCTGAACTAGATCATCTTTGGCCTCTTCCAACACCATTCTTCATAAATCTCCACTTCAGTGGATTTATGGTCCCCAGTATCATTACTGGGACAAGTCTGGATTTTCTTACCTCTGGATGGTGTGTTTAGGGACTGGGCCAGGGGGGTTAGGCTAATCACAAGACAGGAGCTTGTATTTGAGCTGCTAGTTTGCCACCATCTTGGTTCTTCCTCCGTGCTTGATATGCTCTCATCATCTTACGAATTCTATAAGGAGTAAATGAGTTCTATTTTTATCTGTGTGTGTACATGTGCGTATCCATGTGCTGGTGGTGGTGGTGGTTTGGAAATAGGATCTTTGTTGTTGTTGTCTACAGAGCGTGTTAGGTATAAATAGGTATAATATAAGCACAGCTAATTGGGTAAAATAAATCTGTTTTATTTCCACCCAAATCCACAATTAACCCATCTTCGATATGCTTATCACGTTTGGCATGAAGAAAATTAAAATCAAATTAATGCAATGAGACCAGTCTTAATTTTAAATTACACATTTCCCTCTGATTTCCTCTTTTATGATACTGTAGTTCCGATATTGTGGTTGTGGGCATATTTTTAACATCCATATAGATAACTAGCCAGTCATCTGGTAAAAGAAAGTGAAAGTTTTTATTGCTTTCCCCAGGCATTGGTCATACCTATTGAGATGACTTCTTTGAATAATAACTATTACTTTCTTATAAGTGGAAAAGCAACTACAGCTGCTCATTTCCTCTGGGAACCTGTCACTCACAACCCACCCCTATTTGCTCTGCAGCAGATCTGAAGACTTCCTCACCCACTGAAGGCAAGGAAGTATTGCTATCAGGATCACAAACAGAGAAGGTGAAAGAAACAGGGGCCACACAGAGACATATCTATATATCCAAATCTGTATGTCTCAGATGTGGAGATTTCAAGGACCAGGTGAGCACTGGAGACCAGTGTGTGTATCTGTCAGGTTGCATGTTCCCAATATAATAGTGGCACCTACAGTCCTACAGGAAACCCACAGATGCTTTCACCATGCACTGAACTCTGTACTGCAAACATGCAGGAAGCCAATTTAAATTAGTGGTGCTGCTGAAACACCTAATTAGTTGAAATGAAATTTTAATCTTGTTTGTAATTCCTGTATGTATAATGAACTCTGATCTTGATCTACTGAAGTGGTCATACTTCCATAATTGAAACTAAGATCAATTATAAGTTAATTATACAGTTGGCAAGTTGCAGAGTTGGCAAGACTCACCTGCCCAATTTTGCATTCTTGGTGTATGCATAGATGTTGCTTTCTGTAAGTTCTTGGTAACCCAAGGAATTGCGGGGTTGGAGGCTGATGAACAGGACTGTTTTACTTTACTGCTTTCATTACAGAGCAATGGTGATATGATCTGGAGTTGGGGTATATTGCCATCACCCCCTGTTGGCTGACCCCCACTGCAGGGAGGAGGGTTTGATTGGTCACTGCTTGGAATAAGCTTTGGATCAGATCATGCCTATGCAGCCTCTCTGTGCACATGGATCCTGAAGGATGCCTTAGTTTGGGGGGCAGCTCTGGGAGATGAAGTGATGCAAGAGATGCCTAGAGCGCTACTGGAGGAAGACAAAGAGCAGGTCCGACTGAGCACAGGTGCAAGCCTGTATTAAGGATACCTTGTGGCGATAAGGACAGCAAAATTTATTTATTTCTCTGCCCTTACTGTGTCCTTAGACAGCTGTGCAGCAACCCTGTTTGGGGTGATTCAGTCCTTTCTTGGTAAAAGGAATCAGGGGAACCCTTGCTGGGCCTATATGAGAATAACAGTATGTTGGATAAAGTCACTTGGATATGTTCAGAGTTAGACTCTGACTGTTCTGGGGCTGAGTCTTGTCCAGTTACAGTATCTGTGCTGAGTACAATCTGGTTATTCCCAAGGAAATAGACTGTTGAATTGTCCTTAGGCTGTTGAATTTTGTCACCTGCATGTCCACCTGCCCCTCCTGGTTAGTCAAGGCCTCCTGGGAGGTGACAGGGTCCAGGTGATGATGAATGCTTCCTTGCAGGAGGTGATTATTCCACTTGCCTTGAAGGAGGCAGCAGTCCATCCCCTCCTCAAGAAGTCATCACTGGACCCAGCAGTCTGGACAACTTTCATCCAGTCTCCAGTGTTCCCTTCTTGCGGGAGGTTGTTGAGAAGGCAGTAGGCCTATAGCTTCAAAGCGCTGTGGAGGAAGTGGATTATTTGGACCCATTACAGTCAGGTTTCAGGCTGATATATAGTACCATTGGTCATGCTTGTGAATGACCTCTGAGGGGTGCAGGGTGGGGTTGGTATTTTCATTCTGGCCCTACTTGATCTTTGGCAGCTTTCAATATCATTGATCATGGTATCCTCCTAAGCTGGCCGAGGGGGTTGGGAGTGGGTGGCACTGTTCTTCAAGTTTCCTCCAAGGCTTATTCCAGTCAGTGTTGATAGGGAGAAAAGGTGTAGCCCCAGGCCCCTACTTTATGGAGTGCCACAGGGCTCAGTTCTTTTCCCACTCCTATTTAACAACTACATGAAACTGCTGGGTGAGGTTATCTGTCAGTATGGGGTTAAGTACCATCAGTATACTGATGATACTCAGATGTATGTCTCTCCCCTGGGCTGACTAAATGAGGTGCTTTCCCAGTGCCTGGAAGCTTTATGGGCCTCAATGGGGAAGAATCAATTTCAGCTTAAACCTGGCAAGACTCGGTGGCTGTGGATTTTAGCATCCCCCATGTGTAGTGACTTGCCATCTCTAACTCTGGCTAGGATGACAGTCCCCTGGTCAGAGCTGGTGTCCAATCTGGGGGTTCTCTTGGACTCATGGCTCCTGTTTGAAGGGCAGGTGGCAGCCATAGCCAGGATAGCCTTTGCACAAATATATCTTGGGCACCAGTTGCGCCCTTTCCTAGATTGTGGGGCATTGCTCATTGTCAGTTATGCCTTGGTCATCTCCCAACTGGACAACTGAAATGCACTCTACATGGGGCTGCCCTTGAAGACCATTCAGAAGCTGCAGCTGTTTCAGAATGTAGCAGCACAAGCAATAGTGGGCACCTAGGTACACACATGTAACATCCGTAGTGTATGAGTTGCACTGGCTCCCAAGGGCAATTCAAGGTGGTTTTTGTCACCTTTAAAGCCCTACATGGCATGGAACTAGGTTAATTGCAGGACCACCTAGACCCTATGGTTTTTTTCTGTCCTACTAGTTCTGACAAGGAGGGTGTGCTCCAGGTCCTCTTGGTAAAACAGTGTCATCTGGGGCAGCCTTGAAAGCACACCTCCTCTGTCATAGCACCTGTCTTATGGAACATCTTCCCCCCAGAGATATAGTGGACCCCCATCCTGTTGGCCTTCAGGAAAGAGGTGAAGTCCTGGCTTTTCCCCCAGGCACTAGGGCCAGGGTGTTATGGCATGGGGTGTTCGGTGGATCAGTGCATGTTTGATCAGGGCCTCAACATTATTTATTGTTTTAAATTGTTGTTTTAGTTTATTGTGTTTTTATTTTGTTTGCTGAATAGTTCCTTCTGGTAGATAAGCAGCTATATAAGCTTATCTAATAAATAAATAATTAACAAATTACTCTCTTAACAAAGAAACTAATTTAAGACCTAAACCTGCAAACTTACAACAACTAATAGCATAGGAAGAATCAGAAGTATTAATCTGTATTGCTCAGTCCATCTTCAACTTGTTCAGTTCTTCTTACTCCTATCAACTTGTTCATTAATGTTGGCCTTCTTTTCTCTCCCCACTGCAGTGGCTCATTACCTGGTGATTGACAGTTTGCTGCAAGATCAATAAAAAAATCTAATTTGTAAATAAAATATGACTGAGCTCCTGAGTAGCATTTCTGCTGCATGTTCAATCACACTGCTTCCCCCACCCCCACCCTGCTTCTGGTTCCATATCAGTTGACTGAATCTGTAAACAAAGCATACGTGGTACTGGCCTGCCAGAGAAGAACATGCTGTGATGCATGGCAATACTGGGAATAAGAATACCACGCTAAGTTTAGCACATCCCCAAGATGCGCTTCTTTGTAAGGTATGGGCTAAAATTCAACATGTTCTGAAAGATCAGACTATAGGACAGTTTTCATTTGAACTTATAACATTGGTCTTGTAAATCTTTCATTTGGCTCCAATCTGCAATGGAGTCAATCCACTTCCACGTATGTAAACAATATGTTTCTATCTGGACAATATCTGGAAGCATTTCCAGACACTGTTCTCCAGATGCACTTCTTACATAATGGGGGCTGGCTGCCTGTCAGATTTCTCCTACTATGCTTCTCCATGCTAGTTTTTCCCTCCAGCCTCATTTTTTTTTAAAACCAGTGGGATCCAGCCTGGAATCACCAAAACTAAAAAAGTTAGTGTTTGTAATGCCCTTATATAGCTCCGTGGTGAAAATGCAAGTGGAATACATTGAACAGTTTTGGTCAACACACTTAATAAAGAATATTTTACAGCTGGAAAAGATGCAAAAAGGGGAATCAACATGATTAAGAAGCTAGAGAAGCTCCCCTAGATGTACAGATTAGTGTGAGTGAGATTTTCAATATGGAGCAAAGGTAAGTAAGGAGAGGTGAGACAGAGGTATATAAAAGCATGTATGGTATGAAAAAATCTAATTGGAGACACTCTAAGTTCCCTCACAGACATAGAAACTGAGGTCATCTCTTGAAACTAAATTCAGGGAAATGAATGGCCAATAAAAGGAAGTACTTTACAGTGCATAATTAATCTATGTAATTCACTCCCATCAGATATGATGACCTTCCATTTGGATGTTTTTAAAAGGGAACTAAACAACTCCATTGTTCTATTAATGACTACTAGTCTTTATGGTTGTATGCTATCTCCTGAATTATACATACATACATACATACATACATACATCATAGTTGCTAGGGAGTAACTGTGGAGAAAGGCTATCACTGACTGTCCATGCCTGTGAGTTTCCTGAATGCAGCTGGTTGGGTGCTATGAGATAGAAAAAGTTGGGCTAGATTGAGTTAATTTGGCTGTATTTTCTTATGTTGTCTTATGCTCTCTATCATAGTTAAGAAAGTAATGTTACCCTTTCATCGTTATGTTTATTGACAGCAAATAGTTAAAATCTAGGTTTGTTGGTCTTCTTTCCAATCTCAGTACATTACAAGGATGACTGATGCCTCTTTCTTTTTTTCTGTACCCTTCTGGGTTTATTTTCTTTGCCATCATTGTTCATCTGTCTTGTGCTGTTTTGTGTGTGTGTGTGTGTGTGTGTGTTTGACTGTTCTTTGTTTTTAAATGTTTTAACAATTGTAAGCCTCCCAGAGTGGTTGGGAGCTGGGCGGCATATACATTTAATAAATTATTATTACTATTACTATTATTATAGCAAAATCATTAACCTGCTTCTCTCAAGCTTGGCTGATGATTATGAAATTACTACTTGGTATGGCAATAATGGCAACAGGAAAATATAAACTACTATGAAAAGAAATAATATTCCTTTCAGAACACAGCATTAGCAGGAATATTCTGAGATACGCATTAATGAATGCTTATTTTGGCTGAATCAAACCTTTGTGTGGCTTTACAACAGTGTTTGTAAACAGTGTTTTCTATCCAGCAATGAACAGCGGTGAATTTTATTCTCTAATGATGAAATATTAGTTTTCAGATGTCATTATGTAGTTAAGCATGCTCTTTCTCCATTTGCTGACAGAAACAAGTTAATGTTTTTGCTAAGACTAACTGTATTTCATTGAAGAGTGGAGTGGAAACTAGCACAGTCACTCAGGCTTTTAACAAGTGACCAGAAGGTGTTTGCAATCAATCAGGTCAAACTTCAGTGAAAACTGATGCTCCTGAGTGAGAAATAACTCACTCCATTCCACTCTTTTCTTTCATCTTGTTAAGAGAATAGGGATGACAAGAAAGAAGGAAAACTTATCAGATGCTGAATTTCGTTGATAACTCACTGTTCAGATGGAAACCCTAGCAAGAACATGGCATTGTTTTGTGAAAAGAATTCGATGTAGCATCCAGTCAGAAAAGAAAAGAGCAGTATATCCATGTTTGTCTTTTAATAGGGACAGGTGAGAATCCTGTTTGGTAAGTTCTTATTCAAGTAAAACACAGTCACACTGTTCATCAGAAATAAGATGGAAAGACCTTGAGATTTTGCAAGTGTGTGGAGAAGAGAGCAAAGCTGATCTAGGGATAAGCAACTTGGTGCCCTCCAGATTTTTTTGGATTTCAAATCCCACCAACCCCATCTAGCATAGCCAATGGCAAGAAATTCTGTTTGTTGTGGCCTAACAGGCTATGTACCTCTGAGATGCATGAAGGCAGATGGCATAGGGCACTTCTCTTAAGAATCTGGCTTCCTTTAAATCTCTGTGTATCAAGTCAAGTTTATAGTGCTGAATTTGAATTGCTGTCTTTTTTTCTTTCTATCTTCAGCAGCTGCATTGCAGGCAGGTAACTCAAGGCTTCTCCTGCTGGAAAGAGCTATAGTTACTTAATTTGATGGGTGATAAATTAGAATGTTTGTCTGTTTTACTTTGTGAAAAGGGAAGAACTGCTGTGTTCTCAATTACAGGGGATTCTACAGCTAAATTCACCGCAGGTCATATTGCCTGATCTCAAAAATGCTAAGCAGGGTCAGATCTGGGTAATACCTCAGTGGGAAACCACCAGGAAATTCCTGGGGAAGTTGAAAAGTTCCTGAAAAATGCCCTGGAAGAAGGAAACAGCAAACCCCTTCCATATTGTCACCAAGAAAACAATATAGACTTGTCCATGTAGTTACCAGGAGTCCAGCTGGACTTGAGGAAGACTTTAAAAAGGCTGAAATATGTACAGCTTTAAAGTTGGAGCTAGCAACAACATATTTATGTCTTTCTTATCCTAGAATAAATTTGAACCCTAGCATGGAGATAGAAGAGATCTAATTATTTGCTTCCTGAATGGGGCTAAATCAGATTAGCCATTTACAATGTCATAAAAAGAATAAATTGAAAAAAGCTAAGGGAGAGAGGTGGCTGCAAAATGAGTCTATCACTTTGGTGTGATTCCCAGCTAACAAATCTTAGCAGAAGACACAATCTTTCTACATCTTCATACCCCATTATATATACAAGCAAAACCAAGATTTTCACTGAAGCATATTAAAGTACATGTTCTAGCCTGATTCCATATCACTTCTTTCATAACTGGTCTTCCTTGAAGCCATGTTAATATGGCACTGTTAATATTACGATTCCATCACAAACATCCTCCATACATTCATCAGCACCTGTGCACATACATGCCCAGTCATTCCTACTATGAATAAGGGAGGATTCCATCCGGGATCACTAGTGGGCTCTCTAATGAGCTTTCAGGTTCTTGTTTCATGAGTCTTGATTTTTTAGAATTACTAACACAGGCCTGAGACACTCATACTGATTACGCCAATGCTGCATCATGAGGAGTGAAATATGCAGTCTGGCTCTGTGTTCTTTCAGACTGCATCCTCAGAGTGGAAATCCATTTGGATTGCTCTGGCAGCATGAGTCATTCATCAGGCCTGAGAACAATGAGAAAGGTGAATCTGACGTGTTCAGTGGTATTCCAAGGCTAGTTGTTGTTGTTTATTCATTTAGTCGCTTCCGACTCTTCGTGACTTCATGGACCAGCCCACGCCAGAGCTTCCTGTCGGTCGTCAACACCCCCAGCTCCCCCAGGGACGAGTCCGTCACCTCTAGAATATCATCCATCCATCTTGCCCTTGGTCGGCCCCTCTTCCTTTTGCCCTCCACTCTCCCTAGCATCAGCATCTTCTCCAGGGTGTCCTGTCTTCTCATTATGTGGCCAAAGTATTTCAGTTTTGCCTTTAATATCATTCCCTCAAGTGAGCAGTCTGGCTTTATTTCCTGGAGGATGGACTGGTTTGATCTTCTTGCAGTCCAAGGCACTCTCAGAATTTTCCTCCAACACCACAGTTCAAAAGCATCGATCTTCCTTCGCTCAGCCTTCCTTATGGTCCAGCTCTCGCAGCCATATGTTACTACAGGGAACACCATTGCTTTAACTATGCGGGCCTTTGTTGTCAGTGTGATGTCTCTGCTCTTCACTATTTTATCGAGATTTGTCATTGCTCTTCTTCCAAGGATTAAGCGTCTTCTGATTTCCTGACTGCAGTCAGCATCTGCAGTAATCTTTGCACCTAGGAATACAAAGTCTTTCACTGCTTCTACATTTTCTCCCTCTATTTGCCAGTTATCAATCAAGCTGGTTGCCATAATCTTGGTTTTTTTGAGGTTTAGCTGCAAGCCAGCTTTTGCACTTTCTTCTTTCACCTTCATCATAAGGCTCCTCAGTTCCTCTTCACTTTCAGCCATCAAAGTGGTATCATCTGCATATCCGAGATTGTTAATGTTTCTTCCAGAGATTTTAACTCCAGCCTTGGATTCCTCAAGGCCAGCTTGTCGCATGATGTGTTCTGCATACAAGTTGAATAGGTAGGGTGAGAGTATACAGCCCTGCCGTACTCCTTTCCCAATCTTAAACCAGTCCGTTGTTCCGTGGTCTGTTCTTACTGTTGCTACTTGGTCGTTATACAGATTCTTCAGGAGGCAGACAAGATTACTTGGTATCCCCATACCACTAAGAACTTGCCACAATTTGTTATGGTCCACACAGTCAAAGGCTTTAGAATAGTCAATAAAACAGAAATAGATGTTTTTCTGAAACTCCCTGGCTTTTTCCATTATCCAGCGGATATTGGCAATTTGGTCTCTAGTTCCTCTGCCTTTTCTAAAGCCAGCTTGTACATCTGGCAATTCTCGCTCCATGAACTGCTGAAGTCTACCTTGCAGGATCTTGAGCATTACCTTACTGGCATGTGAAATGAGTGCCACTGTTCGATAGTTTGAACATTCTTTAGTGTTTCCCTTTTTTGGTATGGGGATATAAGTTGATTTTTTTCCAGTCTGATGGCCATTCTTGTATTTTCCAAATTTGCTGGCATATAGCATGCATTACCTTGACAGCATCATCTTGCAAGATTTTGAACAGTTCAGCTGGGATGCCGTCGTCTCCTGTTGCCTTGTTATTAGCAATGCTTCTTAAGGCCCACTCAACCTCACTCTTCAGGATGTCTGGCTCTAGCTCACCGACCACACCGTCAAAGCTATCCCCGATATTGTTATCCTTCCTATACAGGTCTTCTGTATATTCTTGCCACCTTTTCTTGATCTCTTCTTCTTCTGTTAGGTCCTTGCCATCTTTGTTTTTGATCATACCCATTTTGGCCTGGATCCAAGGCTAGTACTGCTCTGCATATTAAAACAATAGTCAGCCCTCCTCTTTACGGCTGTTTGCAATCAAAGCTGTAGGCAGGTGATTCTTGCTAGATAGAGCAGAACTGCTTGAGCAAATATGGCAAATGCTTGGGAAGGACAGGATTTGAACTGGGTGAAGTGAAGAGCAGTAAGAGGATGCTGCCTTCTTAATCTGTCGGGGAACATAGATGGAGGTGGTATAAGAGAATGCTTCAGACCCCTAGGTCCTTGGCCTGCAGAATCAGGAGGACCCACTCCTTGGCATTGGCTATATTTAGGAAAACAGAAACCGAAATAGTTAAACACTTCCTTCCTCATTGAAGCAGGAAGCAAACTTCAATAAAGGAAACTTGTGGAAAGGCTGGAAGAAAAGATAATTTCAAGAAAAAGAAATGTTGCCAACTCTTTCTTATCCCACCTTTCAAGAGTGTACTCCCTGAATCTCCAGTGGTACTTGGCAAAATTTGGTGTAGCAACTTCTTATTGAGCAATAAAGAAAGGAAGTAATTATCTTTATGCATTGGACTTTTTTTCTGAATAATATAAGATCACCATGCCTAAGAATATGTGTCATTGTATTAGATTCAGTTTTCTTCATCATTCTGTTATTGCATGTCTCCATGTTCATATTTCTAATGGTGTACATGTACCTTAGTAATATGTGTTAAATGTCTTTAACCTAATGGTCTCTTGCCTCTCCCCAATAAATCCTTGACAGTCTTATTTGGAAGAAGGCCTTTCCAGTATGATTTTTTTTTTAAAGGGAGGGGCATCAAGGTTGCCATTTGAGATGAGTGTAGAAGCTCTGACTGCATGATGGAGAGAAATCCATCCACAAATTCAATATTTAGGTCCCTAAAACGTAACATGAAGACACTAAAGAGAATATATATATAAACATTTGCAGCTTTATTCTTTAAGGTCCTAAATGATCAATTACCAAAATGCCATAGGGCTTTCCCTCCACTGCTTGAGTCAACAGGAAATTATACTGGCATGCAGTTTTCTGCTTCCACTGCCACCACTCTGGATTCCTGTCTCCTGAGTCATTACGAAATGTGCTGTCCTGGTTAGGCCTATGTAGTGTGATAGGCAAAGTAATTGGTTGAATCCTCCAGCTCTGTTGTCCTGTTCTGAACATAATTAAGCAATGCGGGGGGGGGGGGAGCTACCATTCAAAGGCATGAGTTAGACTGCAGGATACTGTCTATCATCTTTAGCCCCCTTCCTGTTCCTTTCCTCCCACATGTCATGCTATCATAAACCAAGCAGTAAGTTGGGTTGTGGATGAATGAAAGAATGCCGCCCTGGGGCGCCATGAGTTTTTACAGTTTTTCATAGAGCTTTTATTGAGTTTTATTCTATGGTTTGGGGGTTTCATGTTTTTACTGTTTTGAGCACCACTCAGGGGTGTTGCTACAATATGGACAGTTATATAGGTCTTTTGAAATAACTAAATAAACTGAAGTGGAAAAAAATCAGGGTCACAAGAGGAATTGATTCCCAAGTGACACATTTATTTAGAATTTCTCTTCTATATTTATATAGGCAACAAATGCCAACCTTCAGATTCTTCTCTGTTTTGTCCAGAAGTCAATGGGAATTGGTCCTGTCATTCCACTAATTCACTAGTTCAGCCTTGCACTAAACTAACAAGAAACACAAAGTGGAAGGATTTGTAGCACTGCTGACTAAGGAGTTTTGAACTGTTATGAAATTCAGATAGACCATTTTAAATTTACCACTTACAGACTATTTGTATTATTCTATATGGGAAGTTTTATATTGTACTGCTTGTGACAGAGAGCTATTTGCATTCAGTTAGAGCAGGAGTGGCAGAGGAACCCAAGGTGAACTAATGTGCTATACCTCTACCTCTCTTGTACAAATCCAAAGAACACTGGTACAGGGCTGCTGTGTTCAGCTTTTTAGGGAAACATCATCAGAAAGGTGGTAGATGAGGCTGACAAAGGACCATGCAGAGGGGGGATGCCCACATCAGCCTGAAATGGGTAGTAAGGGCCTCTGTAATGCTGCTACTGGTCACCTGAAATTGACTGACTTCTAGTGTAGTCGATTTGTGACTGTCGTTGGATGCTATCTGCATTAACAGGAAAACAAAACTTTAACAATAGTATAGTTAAGGACAACTTAAACCTATACTGCTAATAGGCTTGGGATGAGATGAAAGCAACAGCATGGGGAAACCACAGAAATATGATGCTGCTGGGACATATTTATGCCATAGTTAGGTGTGGGGCATAGCCTTAGAGGGCCATAAATACAGGCAAACCCACTTCTGTTGCACGGTACTGTAAGGTCTGCTATCATGCACTCCATTGCAAGAGTCCCAGTTAGGTTGCTTTAAATTGTTACAAGATTTACACTGTGTAAACTATTCCAGTATATGAAACTCTGCACATTACTGTGTTTCAAATTCACTTAGTGTTCTGCAAGTTTTTGATGGCTCATCTTTGCAATAAGGTCATTTGAACCCCATTGCCTCCATTGATAGACCTTATCATAGGATATTAGTGCCTTCCTGATCCTCACTATCTTGCTTACTCAGGTGTCAAGATGTCACTGAAAGTACAGACAAGTAACATCACAAACAAGAATGATCCCAAGTCCATCAACTCCAGGGTCTTCATTGGGAACCTCAACACAGCAGTGGTCAAGAAGTCAGATGTAGAAACCATCTTCTCTAAATATGGCAGAGTGGTGGGCTGCTCCGTGCACAAAGGCTATGCATTTGTACAATACTCAAATGAGAGGCATGCACGGGCTGCTGTCCTAGGGGAGAATGGGAGAGTACTCGCCGGTCAGACTCTAGGTAAGATTTCCTTGCATCTCTCTCTGTCTTCCCCTGTATTGTTTAAGACAACTGACGATTGCTATAGAATTGTAAAAAGCGCTTTTCTTATCAGACTAAAATAAATATTCCCTAATCATTTTGCAGTGAAATTTGTCTTCTACTCTGGAAGAATTTTCAAATATTTGAAGCAAAGTAGGACCTCATGCAAACATTGCTGTTCTAATGCTATTTCAAGAGGAATAGCTTTTTAACCTTGGAGTAAGTGTGGAGGACCTCAGCAAACACAAAGAGATAAGCTTGAAAACACTCCACAGTCTCTAAACAATATAGAAGTCCAGTATTGGCTCTAGAAGACAAATACTAAGAAAGCACAAGATTCTTCAAAAGTTACTAACAAGCTTTAAGTGGGCACAGCAGATATACTGTAGTTGTTCAGCTGTTTGGAAGCTGCATAGAAAAAATGGGATTGCTTCCCATGGTAGAGTACATGCTGTGTATGCAGAATGTCCCAGGTGCAAGAGACATTCTTGGGGCCACTTAAATCAGAGCAGACCATTCCAATAGACAAATAGTTCTTATAATCACAGGCATCTGCAACTAGCTACAATGATGTCAAAATGGCAAGACTGCATTATAATGTCCCAGTGCAGGTTCTGCTTTTTTTAACACTTGTGAAGTGACATTGCATGCAAGTATACTGTAAGGAACAGAGTTTACATCACAACAGACATTTCATCATCCACCCTCAGCCCATCTTCTCTGTGGATGCCTTTGCATTCAGTTTAATTCAAAGGCAGATGATCCCCAGCCCTGGAGTTTCATGCAACCCCAAGGCCTGTTTTCTAAGACCCCTGCAACCACTCTAACTGGGCTGCTGAATTTTAGAAATGCTGTTGTTTTATGTGGAGAAGAATTAAAAAATAAATGGTCCTCTAACCCCTAGAATAGAGAGCCAGTTTGGTGTAGTGGTTAAGGCACCAGGCTAGAAACTGGAAGACCATGAATTCTAGTCCCTCCTTAGGCATGAGGCCAACTGGGTCACCTTGGGCCAGTCACACTCTCTCAGTCCTAGGAAGGAGGCAATGACAAACCACTTCTGAAATTTTGCCAAGAAAACTGCAGGGACTAGTCCAGGCAGTCGCCAGGAGTCAAAACTGACTCGAAAGAACAAAAATTAAAATTAAATCCCTAGAATAAGCAGAACTATGACCGTCATATCTGGGCTATAAATATCCAGGTGGGTGCCAGAGATAGCAAAAAGAGTGTTTGTATCTCTTCGTTACCAGCTAATTGTCATCCAGGGTTTTGCAGACTTGAACAAGTTGCCCTAGACCTAGCACATTTTACCCCACCCCCCAGAAAAGACTCTAACATACCCCTCAGAGATGGAGAAAATTCCTCACAAGTGATATGATTCAATTTACTTCTCAGCATCATTCTGCTTATTCCCTATCACTGGCCCACCTACTTTATTTATATGCTGTTTTTAGAAGTTCTTCAAAGTGGTCTACTTTGTTAAGAAATACAAAAGTTGAACACTATAATAAAGGAAACGCTTATTCAACCAAATAAGCAATAACATATTTAAAAGAGTATAATCTGGAAAAAAGACTATTTTCACGTTTCCTTTTTATCTGTATTAAATGAATATGTGACACCATTTCAAGCATATTATTTTAGGGTTTGTCTGAAGATTTCCACAACCCCCAGAAAGTTTTCTTTAAATGCTTTATGAAGGTACCCATCCCCACAACTCAAAATGGACAAAAATCACAAATATTATTTATTGTACAATAGTATCTAATTGTTGTCCTGTGGATTTCTGCCTAGCTGAGATTATTGCTACAAGAAACCCCATCTCAAAAACTGCCATTTTCAAGACAAATATAAAGATGAAATATAGTTAGAAAGGCTAATATTGCAACTTTGGTGTTAGACCAGAATATGACTTGCAGCTGAAATTATTATTTTTTCTACTTTATTTAACAAAGAACTCTTAAGAATCAACCTGTTGCTTATTTATTATTCAGATTTTGATTACTGAATTACTTCCCACATACTTTGAAGCAAAAGCTGATGGCTTGTTAGCTCTAATTTCTGTGTCATTTCTGGGTCTCTTTTCTGTAGTGTTATAACGTCCTAATTTTATAACTTTATCCTGCATATGCATGCCAAATAAGATTGCCTATTTATATACTGTTTTTCAACAAATGACACGTTATGCTTTATGTCATACCAAAATACAGCAGCCCTTAATTAATCAACACCATATAGAATCTACAGTAGTCTCACACACATGCCCCCAAAAAAGCAGCAGCAACATGTTTCAAAGACAGACCAATCAAAAATTAGCTCCTTTGGAACTTCTCCAAAATTAAACCAGTTACAAATTCACTGAGGCAAAGAATGGAAACTGGCTTTCTAGAATTCCAGTGACATGATCCAATTAGAGGTTACTTCTGTTACAAACACAAGAACTCCGTCAGTTCCTGCTCAGTTGCCTGTGAGCTGCCAAGAAGTGCACCACAGAGCAGATTGCTTTCACCTCTGAAGATGCCAGTCACAGTTGCTGGCGAAACATCAGGATACCAGATAATTAGACCATGGCCTATTAGCCTGGAAGCTCATCACCATTGGACTGATGCTGGCTGTGAAAGCCTACATCAATATACTCCATAATTGGCTTTCCTGGAGTCCTCATCTAGATCAAGACAATTTGGGAACAGCTTAAGCTGTTTAAAGTGTTAATTATTACAAGCAACAAATTGAAAGGAAATTGGAAAACAAATGGCAATTAGTGAAGATTTTGAAGTTTGCTATATTATGCACAAGTTGATGTCTTAACTACCACATTTTTCATTTATGGAAACTTCTAGATATTCCTCAAGGTTAGCCTATATAAAGTCTTGACATGATCAAGCCAAGGCCTGGATAACTACTATCATATCAGACTGATTTAGGAATAGCAACAGTTGGCATGAGCTCTCTCTTTTCTACATAAGCAACTGTGGGTTCAGGGATAGGATTAGATCAAGAAGTATTCCCAATTATGAGCTCATGGGGAGTTAGACCTCTTGGATGGAATTCCAGTTCCCAAGCCACCTCTCTTTTTTAGATATAAACATGTTCATTTTCAACAAGTTATATAAAATCCACGCAAAGATCAGCAATATTATTTATTATTTTATTCAATTTTGGTGGCACCCAACTCCAGACTGACTCTGGACAGCTCACAATATAAAGAAAACACAGTAAAAAATATAATGAAATAAATAAACAAGATGGAGAATCCAGACAACCAACACCAAAACATATATAATGGGCTGACAACATATGGAAACATATGTCAAGCACACACAACATAGGGTTCCGTCCACCTTACCGCAAAACCTGGGAAAATAGCCAGGTTTTTAAGGCCTTCTACAACACCATCAGGATGGGAACTATCTGGATCTCAGGCCACAACACAGTTCCTGGGTCCTAGTAGATGACTTAATTGAGTGGACCTGGAGTATGCTCACTCTGTCAACTCATATTGGTCAGGCAAAAACCACAGGACGTAGGCAGTTCCTCAAATAACCTGGCCCTATGCCCTGTAGGACTTCATGGGTAATAACCAGCATCTTGAATCACACCTGGAAGCACATTGGCAACTAGTGCAGCTCATGAAGATGAGGTGTCACATGACCATAGCAAGACAAGGCCACCAGTGCCACTGCTTTCTGGACCAGTTGAAGCTTCCAAGTGTTCTTCAAAGAGCCCCATGTACAGTACATTGCAGTAGCTGAGCCATGAGATGATGAGGCCGTCCCAACTGGAGGGCCTCCCAATCCAGAAAGGGGTGCAATCTGCTTTCAAGCAGGAGCTGTGGGTACAAGAGAACAATACCTGCTGGGAGTATGTTTTTGTTTGTTTTTGGAGTTTGGTAACAAAAAGCAGTACTTTTAAGAATTATCAAATATTAATAGCACCTCATTTCAAACTTCCACTGGATGACTTCTCCTGGTGATCTCATTTTATTTTTTGTTTTAATTTATACAGTCAAAGTAAGATAGTACAGGTCAGTGGGCTGGAACAATCACTGGCAGATTGGAACCATTGTCCACTCAAATAACTCACTGATCTCTGGTCTTCTAGATCAGTGTTTCTCAACCTAAGCAACTTTAAGATGTATGGACTTCAACTCCCAGAATTGAGAAACACCATTCTGGATGATTAATCAATTAAGCTTAATGTACAATTATGCTGAGATGGAATGTTTAACCTGTCTTGTATCTATTATTTTTGCTTTGTTTTGCTTTTTACTGATTATTTCCATTTAGTGTTTATTTTGGCTGTATTTAGCTGCATGTTGCCTTGCGAAATATAAAATTGAACTCTACCTTGTCATCCATTCAATACATTTTTTTTCTCATTCCTTCCTGTTTGTGTAGTGACAGTGAACACAGCCAAAGACAGCATCAGAAATAGCCAAGAGCCCAGTCAACAAGTAGCCTTTCCTGCCTAAGGATGTAGATCTCTCATTATCTGAGATCTTAGAATCCTCACTTATTGTTTGTAATATTGTACTAATTGACCAAATATATGGTTGTAATCAGCTAATGTACTAATTAAGCAATGCAAAGCCTTGCTTTAAAGGAAATGCACAGGCATTGCATAAAACACCGAGCTTGGTTCATGGGCCACCTGAGCTCCCTTCCTCAAGTGTCACTTTTTGTAGTTAATTTCTGCCTGATGTGGGCAATTTGCTATAGATCTGTCTGACAGTTTGTTGCAAGAAAAACAGATGTTCTAGAACCAGATGCCCAGGCACTGTTTAGCATATTGCTTTTTCTGCAGTGATGCCACCAGCTGCTGAAGATAATGACTTGGAAATGAAGGTGATATTTGCTATATTGTGTGCTACAGCACCACTGAGAGATCCCAAATCAAATTAGGTACATGATGTGGCAAGCACTGTAAAAAAAAAATAATCCAGAAGACTTATTCTCAGGGCTGTGCTGCCATGAGATGTGACAAAACACCTCCCATCTTCACTCATTACAAAAAGCAGCCTGTCCACTAATCAGCCATGAATAATCATGTAGTGCAAGAAGGATTTTTAATCACAAGCAACTAAAAGTATAATGGGAAAACCCTATTGAGAAACCACAGGATTTCCTTGGGGATAATCCTGATTACCTCCACTGTAGACATAACATGTGAGAGCCAGCTGGCTTGGAAAAGCCTTTGTTGTTCCTGTGAGATATTGTTTTGATCAAATTGTATGAGACTTGCATTCAGCTTAGCTCATTCTTTTTAATGCAGGATGCCCAGCTTTAACATGTTGGGTGTTACATAGTACCTTGCACAAATCCTTGCTGCTGTTTGAGAAGTACATGAACATTTCTGGCCCAGATCCCATCTCCCCCCACTAGAAGTGATGGGGAAAGTCCAGAAGTAAGTCAAAGGGAACCAACGCAGCTTTACTTTGCTCTTTGGAAACAAGAGACCATGTTGCTCTGCATCATCAAAGACTATGTTAAAGTCTTCTTGTCTACTCTCATTTAAAGGATCCCAGGCAAGAGAGGAGATTTGGAGAGTTGCAAAAGGAAGGGAATCATTTTTTTCTCTCATAGGTTTCAGACAAAGCAGCTTCAGTGAGTGACTCTGTGGTTTTGTTCCTGTTCTCTCTGACTTATTGAGCAAGTGATTGGTGTGAATTTGATGTGTTACATGTATTTCTGTTTGTTGTAACAAGACTAGTTTTATATTGTAAGCCATTTGCAAAGCTTCTCTTGGAAGCCAGCATATAAATGATAGATGGCTCGGAATCCATATGAGCCATGCACTTTACCTATTTTGACTTGCTTGGAAGCATATGACTCCAATTAACAATCTGACTTAGAAAATAAATTTGATTTGGAGATGAGATCGAACTGCCTTCAAGCCAAATCTTTACACAGGCCTAGTAAACAAATTTCTGTAAACAGATTAAATAAGCAAACAGCTACATATTAATGTTTCATGGGGAAGTTAAAGGACATGTTGACACAGCAAGTTCACATCCTGTAGTATACAACTGAGAGTGCAGGAAGCAGTGCTGAGCAAGTCTGCTACGTATCTCAAAAAAAGCCTGCCCCTCAAAATAGGGAGCCAGCTGAGTGTACTGAGATGGTTCTGCTATCAGCAATGTAACCCATATGGGCTGGCTGGAGGGAGTATCTTGCCTGTACCATATTCTGCAGCACCTGTATGCATTCAAGCCAAAACATGCAGGCATTGGCTGTATCTATAGCAATTCTCATTGTGATGAATGAGAATCTGTGTTTGACTCTTTTTTTTTTCCCAAAGAAGTGAGGGGGGAATGAAATTCTCCTGGGTGAAATATGACGGCCTGATATCAAGGAGTGTGTGCCAGCATCCTATCTTTCACTGGCCACAGTCATCCCTCCAGCACTCTGCAGCCTTCCAGTGCTTCAGTTCAATCCCCAAAGAAGTCACCAGCAAGCAATTCCTCCCACTGGACTTTTCCAGAAAAAATATTGGATCATGTGGGCATCCAGGGAGGCTTTGATGTGATGCCTTTAGATCTGTAACAGCAAATTACACCAGCAACAGCGCTCTTCCAATGTTAAAACAGACAAACCACCATTAAGAGAAATTTGAAATACTCAAGCCCTTGAGAAGATGGTGGGAAAACAGAAGCCTCTTTCACAGAGGAAGCAAACTTTCCCAAGAAGTTTCAAGGCAGATTTTGGGAGAGTCTTAATGTCAGACAATACTATTTTTTTCAAGATCAGTTACCAACCAATCAATATGAGCATAATAGTATCTCTGCATTTGGGAGGATTGGTGACTACTCAAAGCTGTCTCCTCGCCAACAGAAGTAGCAGACTGAGATTTATGTTAGGAGTTCAGCAAAGAGAGTAATATTTAAACCAGTGTTTTTCAAGCTTGGCAATTTTAACATGTGCGGACTTCAACTCACAGAATTCCCCAGCCAGCATCTCGAAGTTGCCAAGTCTGAAAAACACTGGTTTAAAATCTCTCCTCCTCTTGGCTATGGCCATTATTCTGATTCCTTCCTAAGCACTCACAAAGATAGCCTTGTTCAATATTAAAACAGTATAATAAACACCAACTTTTCAGACTTCTGTTCCCAGTATATGGCACAGCCAAACAGAATAGTCACTTAGTTCCCTACCTGAAACAAACTGCTACTTGGTTAACTTTTTTTTTTCTTTTGGCATAAGGTGTTGAAATCTCACCCACTGTGAAGCTCAGGTCACCTGGAATAAGCTGAGAATTGTTGTTGAATATAGCATTTCAATCAGAAATTGACATTTTTGATCTCCCAGTAGGTGGTGACAATATTGAAGACAGCAGGAGTGCCAGACATACCTCTGCAGAGGCACAAAACCTATTCCCTTCCTTGCAAAGACTGGTGTACAGCTTGAAATAAGAACTCAGACATTTTGCTATCTTTTAAAAAGATAGTAACCTCTTCGGTTTTGTTTTTAAAGGAAAACAATTGTTTAAAATGACACCCTCCACCCTCAGATTGTCACCCCTTTCTTCTGCAAAACTGACACAAAACAAAAATAGTTTTTAGAATGTCCGATGGGGCTACTATATATACATATATAAAATGGTTTGATTTATTTATTTTGCTTTTACTAATTACTGGAAAGTTGAATGCTTTTAAAAATATATTTAATCATATAATGTTGGATGGCAAAGGCATAGAAGGCAAGAAAAATAAAAGAGAAATGACCAAAAAGCAAATAGCAAAATATGCATATAGTTTTGGAGTATATAGAAATACCTTTGTAAACTTAAATAATGCAAAATTTTAAGCATCCATGTTTCTATCCTTTAATACAGACTATATTTTTGAAGAATTCTTATTACTAAAAAATGGAGACAGAATATTTATTTATTTATTATTCAAATTTAATTACCACCCATCTCCCCCAAGAGTATAACAGTCTTTAATTAAATAATCCTTTGAGTCTCTTTGCCCTTGTGCTAATTATTCATGCAATACTATTCCCCCCAACAGTAAATACTCTTACTAAAAAAGATGTACTTTCATTTTCTTGTGTTTTGCAGTTAACAAAAAAGATTGAATTAATTTCTTGTTTTGCACCATTTAAGATGTCCTGGGGGAAATGGACAATAAAGCTATATTAGAACTAATACTTCAGAGCACCTGTATTTTTCAAGTTTCCTCAAAACGTGGGTGCCAATATATAGTAATCTGTTTGCAGATTAGTATATATTGACACCCACAGATTGATATTGATTAATATATTGCGGCTTTAAGGTGATGTACTATTATTTGATTGTCAGTTATTGATGGCTTCCCAAAATAGTTTTAAAAATAGTTTTACAGAGAATTTTGTATCATGAAGCAGAAGTGCAAAGTAACGTCCAAAAACCACCTGTACCCACCCACTTAGCTTTTTCATGGGTACTTTAATTTGTTTGATTAAAATCAGAGACCAAAAATAAATCATTGTGTTTGTAGTTAGTCATGTACCCAGAAGGCTATATTAAAATATATAATCAATAAGTAAACTCATCAAGGTAAGAGTGGTATTAAACATTGAATGGCAATGACTATAGAAAACAATTTAGCAACCTCCCTGGAGGATAAAGAAAAGGAGAGTATTGACTTCATCTGAACTGCCCTAGCGGCTAATTAGGAAAGGTGTTATTAGGTGCCCCCTCTAAGTCAAATAGAAAGAGCAGTGCAGAAGCACATGTGAGATGCCTCTAATTCCCTCCAACGGGCAGGGATACACTTGCACACTTCTAACATAAAAAACTAATCAAGTTCAAATACCAAGTCCACTTGGAGATTTTCAAGTAAGTTTGTTGTATTTGATATAAATAATACTGAAGAATTTCCTTTGATTTTAAACGATGTGGATACTGTATGCACTATTCCTCAACTATTTTTAATGTTTTTGGCTGGTAAAATCCTAGGTTAGGAGAAATGGGTGCAGTTGTCCCATCTGAAATCAGCTTAGAACTTGTGACCAGTTCTTCTGCAGAATACATTCAGCAGAAATAGATTTCCCATTAATTATTAAGTCTCTAATCTTCTCAGTCCTTGAATGGATCACATTTATCTGTTTTGCATGTAAATTCCTCATGTCTGAAGTGACAGGAGTCTTTGATAACATTACTTGACTCACATGGCAGGATCATTCCTTTCCTCTCTATTACCAACACCCAGCATTTTCATGGTCATGCAGAAATGCTGCAGAGCCAGATTTCAGAACATTCAGGAGGCTGCAGGCAAGGGGGAATCCATTGAAAATGTGTGGCATAGTTTCTTGACATTTTGAAGCAGGACACACAGAAATTTATATTGGGAGATGTAGTTTAAACAACAAACATAGGCTCCCCAAAATATAAAACTAAATAACTTCAAGAAGAAGAAAACAGAAAATTGTTGGTGTGCATGATATTGTTCTGTCTTGGTTGCTTCATCTTCCCTTTTTTTTTAATTAATTCATTCATTTGTTCATTCAATTTGTATCCCAACTTAAGGTGGCATACACAATTCTCCCTCCTCCTATTTTTCCCACAACAAGAACCCTGTGAGGGCTGAGAGAGCGCAACTGGCCCAAAGTCATCCAGCTGCCTTTTATGGTTAAGGGAAAATTAGAACTCATAGTCCCCCAGCTGCTAGTTCAGCACCTTCACCTTCATTCATAAAACAAGTCCTTGCTCTTACTAATCCCCCCAAAATCTGTAGCTCATGATGACCAAATGCTTCCCATACCTGCCTTTAACGTATGGTTTACAAACACAAGGATTGCATTCAGATGCACAACATTGCTCCAATTCAACAGAATCTTGAATCCTCGTGGGTGGTGTCTGATGTTCTGACTGGGGCAATGTATACTGTTATCTGGGATTCATTCCAGATGGTGGACTGTTGTGAGTGAACAGAGCACTCTCTGCCTTGAACTTTGTCACCTGTAGTCTCGATCCAAGTCCTTCCTGGCTCCTCCAGATGGCTGAGCAGCTCCATCGGGTGTGAAGAGTTGAATCCAGGAGGTTGTCAATGTCTCTGAGGGGAAGAGAGTTGTTCTGGCTGACTATAATGAAGTGTTGGGTGTGCCTCATCTGGACAGACCTATCCTAGATCCAGCAATATTGGATAATTATCCTTTCTCCAACCTTCCCTTTTTAGGGAAGGTGATATTTCTCTAGCCGCAGAATGCCCTAGAGAAATAGATTTTCTGGATCCTTTTCAGTCAGGGTTCAGGCCCAGTCATGGGACTGAAATGGCATTGTTCATGCTAGTGGATGACTTTTGCCATGATCTGTTTTGGTGGGATGTACCCTTTTTGGTCCCTATTGATCTTGAGCAATCTTTGATACCATCAACCATTGCATTGTCCTGCACTGCCTGAAAGAGATGGGGATAGAAGGTATTGTTTTATAGTTATTCCAGTTCTTCCTAAGTGGACAATTACAGCCAGAGGAGAGGTCCACCCTTTGGATCAGTCCTCTTGCCTCTATCTGACATCTGTATGAGGCTGCTGGGAAGAAGTTGTCCATTGGTTTGGGTGAGGCATCATCACTACACTGTTGATACCAACTATACATTGCCACCTGGGCTGAGCTGGAGATTCCATGGAAGTCTCGACCAGCAGTTCTATGCTGTAATGATCTGGATCGGAGGAAGCAAATTGAGGTTGAACCCTAACAAGATAGAGTTGCTATTTGTTCAGAAACCATCTGGTTCTCCGTCTGTTTCAGTGGTTACTTTGGGCATGGTAGCACTCCCCCTGAAAGAGCAGGTCTGCAACCTGTGTGTCTTACTGGACTCATAGCTACTGCTGATAGGGCAGATAGAGCAGTTATCAGCAGTTGGGGCCCAACCCGAAGTGAGAAGACCTGGCAATGGTAACACATGCCCTCTTTACCACCAGAGTAATGCACTTTATATGAAATTATCTTTGAAGACTACTCACAAACTGCAATTGGTGCAAACAAGACATTTGGTGGGTGAGAGCTAGTACAACCATGTGACATCTCAATTGAGGGTGCTGTATTGGCTTCCAATAAGTTTCTAGATTGAGGGTGCTGTATTGGCTTCCAATAAGTTTCTAGATATAATTAAAACATTGGTTTAAACTTTTAAAGCCCTAAATTGTTTAGCTCCTAGGTACTTGCAGCATCAACTCCAGATAGAACTGACCCCTTTAGTTCCCTCATATTGGTTGGGGCTATCCAGCTTCCCAACCTATGAGAGGTGAGATCTGTGGGGGCTTAGAAGTAATACTTTTCTGTGATGCCTTGCCACTACATAAAATAGCCTCCCACTGGATGTCAAACTGACACCAACTTTGTGGCCCTTCAAAAAGCTGCCAAGATGGAGTTGGAAGCAGGGCTTTAAGAAGTGATATTGCCTAGTATGTGTTGGTGCCACTGTATTGTAATGTTTACTACTGATGAATATGTATTGTGGCTTTTAAACTTTATTGCATTATGCTTTTATGAATGTAAATCACTCAGAGCTGTATGATTTGGCTGGTATATAAAACAAACAAACAAACATACTGAACTGAAATCAATCAAGCCACTATGGATGGCTTTAGTCTAATGTGTCAACAGAATGGTAGGATTCCTAGGCAAGTGTTCTCATCCAAGCATTGATTCATATGCCAACCTGTTTTGCATTAGTAAAGCTGCTGCATTATGTCTTCATATTATGCCATAGGACCACAATGGTCTGGCTCTACATGCAGGTCATCACTGATGTTGCACCTTCTTTAACAGATCATGTTAAAATGAGCCAGCCTTTCCTTATGCTTTGCTTCTATTAAGCAGTACCTTTACACTTCAAATTGCTTTGTTTAGTTTCCACAAAGGCAGTGAGAATTGGTTGTACTTCTCAATCTCCATGTTCCACTCAACCCATTGGAATGGAGGCTAGGGCAATTTTTCTTGGCAGATCAAAGGATCTGATTCATTCTTTCAGTGCTGAAATTGAGAAACATCCCTTCAATTATATCAGGTAACTTCAGACATGTTTTGGCATCCAGCACAGCTTTTAGCATAGGTAGCATGGAAGAGGAGTTTAACATAAACAATATTTTCTATCTATGTAATTAAAGAGCATGAGTATCTTTTCCTGTGTCTGTCATTTATTTTGTAATAAAGGGAAGGCACACTTTTAATTATAATATCTATGACTTAGGTGGGTGTTGAATTCTCCACAACTCAATTTTTCTAAAGGATGCAAGGTCCTGCAAATAGTCAGGGAGCAAGAGGGAGAGCTATCCCTGTTCACACAATGAGCCATGATGATTATTATGTACATAAGACTTAAGCTGACTTATCTTCCTAATATCAAATAGTAGATTTGTATGAGTTTGGTAATATGAAAATTTGTATGAGGCTTTGGTAATATGAAAATATACTTAACTGTATTTGATAAATTAATTGATCAATAACTTATATGGGAAATGATTAATGGGATGACAGGTCTTATTGAAAATCTTTGCAGAATATAAATATAACATGTATATTTTTCACAAAAGGGGAAATATCATTGCTTCTTTGCATATGACAGATATATCTGAAGAAAATGATCATTGCCCAGCATTAAAACAGAAAAATTATGTAGCAACCCCTGACCCCAAAAGAATTGTTAAAGATAGCTTGAATTTGTTTTGAATTTTTGCCTAAGGGACAGATAGGAAAAGATACTGCAGTAATTCTAAACCATTATTCATTGCAGATATAAACATGGCTGGAGAACCGAAGCCCAACAGACCAAAAGGACTAAAGAGAACAGCATCTGCCCTGTACAGGTAGGATTGCTGAGGATTTCACCAGGGCTATTCACCATGCCTGTATTTAATCATGCTGTATGGCAGCCTATCAGAACCTGCTGTCCTAGGCTACAACTCCCAGAATTCTTTGGTAGCCTAGTAAGAAATAGGCTTGATATGACTGTTATGAAGTGATCAATAAGAATGTGCTGATTCACCTAAGGATCTGAACCTTTGCACAGAAAAACTGGAAAGAACAAACTCTTGGCCTCCAGGATTGTAGAATGTAAAACTGGAAAACATGTAGGCCTAGACACTTGCAAATAAATGGGTCTTTGAGCAAGGCTTCTAGTTCTTAGTTCATCCGTGCACTGGTGAAGGCAATGAAGTTCAGACAACAGCAAGAAGTGGCACATGGCAGGAGTTTGGAAGCAAAAAATAGGAGAGGAGACAATGAATGAAAAGGAAGGATTAAGCAAAAAATAGGGCTTTCTGACAACAGGAGGAGCAGTTAGCGTCAGGTTTGAAAACAGTAGGAGAGAAGGGTAATGTTATCTAGGCAACTGAGAAACAGGGACAGCAATGGAGGAGTAATATGTAAGCCCTACATGGCATGGGGCCAGGTTACCTGAGGGACCGTCTCATCCCCATAACATCGACCCGCCCCTCCCGATCATCCAGAGAGGGCATGTTGCAGACCCCATCGATAAGAGAATCCCATCTGGCGGGGTCCAGGAAACGGGCCTTCTCTGCAGTGGCCCCCGCCCTTTGGAACATCTTGACCTCAGAAGTGAGGCAGGCGCCTTCACTTCCGACCTTTAGGAGGGCCCTGAAAACCTGGTTCTGCCATCTCGCATGGGGCAGGCAGATGGGCAACCATCCATGGGGTTGGCTTGCGCCTTAGGGCCCCTCCCACCTGATCAGAATTTTCAACCTCTTGGATTTTGTACTTATTTATTGTATTTTATATTTGTAATTGTTTTTATAGATTTTAATTATTATTATAGTCTTGATTTTATTGATTTTATTGTAAACTGCCCAGAGTCCCCCTTTTGGGGGAGATGGGCGGTAGCAAAATTTGAAAAATAAATAAATAAATAAATAAATAAATAAAAAAGAGGATCACAGAGTACTGAATTCATCAAGAAAAGTAGAAGGAAGTGGAAAGTGTAGAGAGATGCTGGAGAGGATGGCGGCAGAGAAGAGATCGGAATAGATTGTTTAGACTGAACATTATAGAAGATGACACAGTGATGGGCAGCAAGCAAAATGAGAGATACAGATGGTCACCTAGCAGAGACCTTAGGAAATGGGCAACAGAACTTAGCAGAGCATCAGAAGTGACAGGCAGAAGTATGAGGCTTCATAAAGCTGATATGGATCCCAAGACAACAGCAGGAGAGGAGAAGAAATGTGTAAATATATAATAGATAAAGTCAGCCAACTTTTTTTCTTTCCAGGAACATAAGATTATAAGTAAGAAATAATGCATGGAGGCAGTAAGCCATGGATGGGGATAAGTGAATAAAGAGTTAGTGACCAAGAAGAACTGATGGTGGTAACTACAAGAGAGGATAAGTCAGAACATTAGATTAAATGACTGGATAAATGGACTAGATCACCTTGTCTCTCTACCAGAACTTTTCCCAACTGATGTCCTCAAGACACCAGGGCAAATGTCAGGCTGGCTGGAAACTCTGAGAGTTGTAATCCAGCTCATAAAGAAGATACAGTATACAGATGTTTACACACTGTTTTCAGCATGCAGTACAGTACATGGCACGGCAGAGAAATGTTTGTTAATACAATTGTGATGCTAATTGTATAGATTGATATAGGGTAAGAAGCAGTAGATTTTAAGCTGGGTTCTGCCAAATGGTGATTTTTGCATAATTATGGCCAAGTAAAAGATTAAATCAATTATCTTCCCCCAATTCCAGCTACATCATGGTTCAGATAAAAAACATTCACTGCGGTTTTCATCCTTTGCCCATCACTGTTACTGAACAGTACTCTTGTCAATAACCTTTTCCACTCTGCCTCTTTCATCATATTCATTACTTCAGATAAATATTAGTTGCCCCTTCAGGCCGCTCTAGAAAAAGAAAAACTTCTGAAGATTAAAGAGAAGACAGGTTCTGCCTTGTTTTTATCATCCTTGGGCTTTCTTCTCTGCCCAGATGGATGTTTCGGCTTCATCCTTGTTATGTTCCCTTCACCCAGCTAGATAGACACATCAAAAACTTGCATTACTAAAGGGTGAATAAAATGTAATCATCTGTAATAATAAATAATACGGCAAATTGGGGCACTTACACAAGTATAGGTTTTACTCATTTTTTAGCAGATTTCATGGGCATGTCAACACAACACACTTGCTGTAGCTGTAGCAACTGGATGAAATGTTTAATGGTATTGAGTACTATTATTAAGATACTAATTTAGCTGTGGGCACATCAGATATAACTGCTCTGATTCTTGTGTGTACTGTGATTTAATTTACATTGCCCTACTGAAATCTTAAAGGACAATATAGTTGTAATAAGTTACATGTTACTTGGAATATATAATTCTGTATGTCCAGGTGATTTGCATGGATAATTCTGAAGTCCTCAATATTTCAAATTCTGTGATTCTAGAGGAATGGAAGGGGAGGATTTTTTTTAATCAAATCCATCCTTGCTCCTACTGCATTTAAATGATGACTATAGCCATTCTTTTAAGACTCATTGGTCAATTAAAGTCATCTGTGCTGATGGAGCACTGAATTTTGAAGGTCTGCATATGCATAAACTAATAATTTTGAAGAAAACTGCTTACCTTATTTTTTCAAAGAGGATGCTAACATGTTGTTAGAACACCATGTTTATAAGAAGTAGTCCTCTTACAATACCTCTCTGCCTCCTGTAATTATTGAATTCATTTATTATTTATTTATTTTTCACATTTCTATCACCGCCCATCTCCCCTGAAAAGGGGGACTCTGGGCGGTTTAGAATAAAATCAGCAATTAAAAACATAAAAAAATATATAAATTACAATATAAACAACCAATAAATAAGAATAAAATAGATACAAAATCCAAGGAGCAAAGATCTCATGGGGAGGGATCTACAGTGCCAGCCACCCCCAGGAAGAACTATTGCCCCTCCCACCCCAGGTGAGGCAGCAGAACCAGGTCTTCAAATTCTTCCAGAAGGCTGGAAGTGAAGGTGCCTGCCTCACCTCCGGGGGCAGAATGTTCCAGAGGGTGGGTGCCACTGCAGAGAAGGCCTACCTCCTGGACCCCACCAAGTGGAATTCCCTTACCGGCAGGGTCCACAGCATGCCCTCTCTGCATGACTGGGTGGGATGGGTTGATGTTATGGGGATGAGATAGTCCCTCAGGTAATCTGGCCCCATGCCATGTAGGGCTTTAAAGGTGATAACCAACACCTTGAATTGGACCCGGAAGCAAACTGGCACCCAGTGCAGCTCGCGCAGGAGTGGTGTCACGTGTGCTGATCTTGAGGCACCAATAACTACCAACGCAGCTGCATTCTGGACCAGTTGAAGCTTCCGGATATTCTTCAACGGTAGCCCCATGTAGAGCGCATTGCAATAGTCTATATGGGAGATAACCAGGGCATGAGCGACTGTTCGGAGGGCTTCCCAATCCAGGAAACGGCGTAACTGGCATACAACACAAAGTTGCGCAAAGGCCCTTCTAGCCATGACTGCCCCCTGCTCTTTGAGCAGGAGTCGTGAGTCCAGGAGGACACCCAGGTTCCACACTGGGTCTGAATGGGGCAGTTCAACCCCATCCAGAACTAAAGATGATAAGTTCCTGGATGTAGAGGAGCCATCAACCCACAGCCACTCAGCCTTACTGTCAGGGCCAGCCTCTCTTCGCAATAAGACACAGACTCACTTAATGGGTATTAAGGATTTCTGGTTTATTGGAATGATAGCTGACAGATCGAAAAATGGGAACGGGGTAGGTAGTGTGGGGGTGCCCCTTTTATACCCTCCTGTATTGCCCCGGGCTTCCCCACCCCTCAATGCCCCGATCCCTCTTGATGGGATCCTTGATGGCTGCGTGGGCGTTTTCCCCGGTGTCCTCTTTGTCTTCCTGCAACGGTTGAGTTCTCCGGGGCACCATGTGCTCCTTATCTTCACTCCTCTGACGTCCCTCTTTTCAGGTGTTGATGGGATCATGGGTGTGGGTGTCTTTGGGTGCTTGTTTTAATCCCTGATTGGATTATCTTCTTCCCCCTTTTCCTTAATGATCATGATCCACGTTGTGAGGCTCTTTGTGCCTTGCAACGAGGTCATGACATGCTGCCCCCCCAAAGATGTTCTATGGTGCTGGTTTCTCTGGGTATGCCTCATGGAACTGTCTTGTTAGTTGTCTAGCCATGACGTGTCGTGCCTGGACCCACTCTGGGTGTGAGAAATGTTTCCATCTCACGAGGTATTGGAGTGTTCCTCTTTGCTTTCTTGAGTCCAGTATTTCTTTTACTTCAAAATGTTGTTGGTTGTCTATCATTATGGGTGGGGGTGGAGGTTCTTCCGTATGCCATTTGGATGTGCTCGTTGGTTTCAGTAGTGCACAGTGAAACACTGGGTGGACCCGTCTCAAATTGTAAGGCAGTTCCAATTTGAACGTAACTGGGTTGATTACCTGTATGATTTTAAAAGGTCCGATGAATTTCGGTGCCAATTTCTTCGAGGGTTGCGAGGTCTTTATGAACTTAGTGGAGAGGTAGACCCTATCTCCCACTTTGTAGTTCGGTGCCTCCGCCCTGTGGTTGTCCGCATATTTTTTGTACGTTGTTTGTGCGTCTGCTAGGGCCGTTTGGATGATAGGCCAGGTTGTTGCCAGCTGTGCCGCCCAATCGTCTGGTGAGCAGGGCAGGGTTTCAGGTTGCGGCAATTCTGGTATCGGTACAAAGTCCCTTCCATAGACCACCTTAAAAGGGGTGTGGCCAGTGCTCTGGTGTACCGCGTTATTATAGGCCACCTCTGCAAAAGGTAGTAGGTCTACCCAGTTGTCCTGTTGATAATTTATGAATGCCCTCAGGAACTGTTCAAGTGTTGAGTTTAGGATCTCTGTTGATCCGTCCGTGTTTGGATGCCACGCAGTGGACAGTGCTTGCTTGGTTCCGATTAGTTTTAAAAATTCCCGCCAAAACTTTGACGTGAATTGTGTTCCTCTGTCGGTCACCAACCTGTAGGGGGCGCCGTGGATCCTGTATATGTGTGTTAGGAATAAACGTGCCAGCTGTTGTGCGGAGGGGATAGTTGCGCACGGGATGAAGTGTGCTTGTTTCGAGAAATAGTCTTTTACCACCCATATCACAGTTTTTCTTTGGCTGGGTGGGAGGTCCACAATGAAATCCATGGAAATTTCTTCCCATGGCCGGGAGGGGCTGGCTACCGCCTGTAGCAGCCCGTGGGGTTTCCCTCCTTTACGTTTGGTGGTGGCACATATGGGGCAGTTGCCTACGTAGTCTTTTACGTCCTTTCTGAGGTTTGGCCACCAAAATTGCCTCCTCGTTAGGTGGAGGGTTTTTACAAACCCAAAATGCCCGGCAGATTTGTCATCGTGCGCTCTGTGTAAGATTTCCCCCCGCAGTGATTCGGGCACGTACAAGTCTTTCTCTTTCCAGGCGATGTTGTCTTTGAAAGATACATGTTGTTGGTTATTCTGCAACCATGTATCTTGCTGTAGTGCTTGTGTGAGTCTTTGTTGCCAGTTCGGTGAAATTGAGCGTCGGCTCCGATCGCTCCCCGCCGTTCGTGCTGGCGTGCGCTGATTCCTTGTCTGGCTCCGCGTGACAGCTGGGCAGCCGAGCTGTTTCTCGGTCCATACTGTTCCTACGATGTCGGAGGCTTGCGTGTCGTCCTGTGGCCGTCGGGAAAGGGCGTCTGCCAAGAAGTTTTTCTTGCCCGGTATGAATTTCAGCGTGAAATTGAACCGGCTGAAAAACTGAGCCCATCGCACCTGCTTCGGGCTGAGTCGTTTTGGTGTGCTGAGTGCCTCCAGGTTCTTGTGGTCCGTCCAGACCTCGAAGGGGCAGGAGGCCCCCTCCAGCAGGTGTCGCCACGTTTCCAAGGCTGTCTTCACTGCAAACGCCTCCTTTTCCCATACGTGCCATCTCCGCTCCGTTTCGGAGAATTTGCGGGAAAGGTAGGCGCAGGGCTTTAGGTGGTTGTCGGAGTCCTTTTGGAGCAGGATGGCTCCGATGGAAAAGTCGGAGGCATCTGCCTGCACCACAAAAGGCTTGGTGGGGTCGGGGTGTTGTAACACTGGCTCAGCTGTGAAGAGGGTTTTCAGTCTCTCGAAAGCCGTTTGACAGTCAGCTGTCCAATTCAGTAGCGCCCCCGGGTTCCTCGATTTGCGCGTGTCCCCCAAGCCCTTAGTCTTTAGCAGGTTAGTTAGGGGCAATATAGTCTCTGCCAGCCTGGGCGTGAACCCCCTGTAGAAATTAGTGAATCCCAGGAGGCTTTGCAGCTGTCTCCTCGTGCGTGGGCGTTCCCACGCCAGGATGGCTTGGACCTTGCTGGGGTCCATTTCTATCCCTTTAGCAGAAATCCTATACCCTAGGTAGTCAATTTGTTTTTTGTGAAACTCGCACTTGGAGAGCTTTACAAACAGCTCTGCCTTGCGAAGTTTCTTGAGCACGTCTTTTACCAAGCGTTCGTGCTCACGTTCTGTTTCTGTGTAGATCAATACATCATCCAGGTAAACCAAAACCCCCTTAAAAAGGTGGTCACGCAGGACCTCATTAATTAACTGCATGAATACCCCCGGTGCTCCTGCCAATCCGAATGGGAGTACTTTATATTGAAACGCCCCCAATGGGCAATTGAAAGCAGTCTTCCACTCATCCCCCTCCCGTATCCGTATGCGGTAGTAGGCTTCCCTTATGTCCAGTTTGGAGAATACCTTACCCTTTACCAAGTGGGACAAAATGTCCTTTATTAAGGGTAAGGGGTATTTATTTGAAATGCTTGCTGCGTTTAATCCGCGGTAGTCTGTACAGAGCCGCAATGCCCCGTCCTTTTTCTCGCGAAAGAGGACTGGCGCTCCCACTGGAGAGTTTGCTGGCTCGATGAAACCTCTCGCCAGGTTTTTGTCTATGAAGTCCCTTAATGCAGCTAGCTCTCGCTGGGTCATAGCATATATTTTTGGTTTGGGTAGGGGTACCCCCGGGACCAGTTCAATGGTGCAGTCCGTCTTTCTGTGGGGGGGGAGTTTGTCCGCCTCTTTCTCACCGAAAACGTCGGCGAAATCCCCGTATTTGGTCGGCAGTCCCTCTGGCAGTGCTGTCTCTCTGTGTTCCACAGTCGTCGTCGCCCCCCCCATGGCTGCTCGGGGAACCCTGTTCCCTGAAGGTGCTTGGTAACGCCCGTCAGCAAACTTAATCTCTCTGGTTCTCCAGTTGATGACTGGGTTTTGCTGCACGAGCCATGGGATCCCCAGTATGAGTCGGGGTTGCCCCACCGGTGCCACGATGAAAGCCAATTTTTCCTCGTGGCTGCCGAGCCGTAGCGCGGTTTCTCCGGTGTATTGGGTGACCGGGCCCCCTCCCGCTGCAGATCCATCGAGCTGCGAGAACACCAGGTGGTGCTGAAGTGGATAGCAGCGGAGGTCGAGTGCGGCTGCCAGGTCAGGGTGCATGAGGCTTTTGGAGCAACCCGAATCAATGAGTGCCCAGACCTTTTCGGTTTTATTTCTATGGGTGAGGGTGACACGGACGTAGAGGGTGGGGCATTCCTCACTCACCCCTTTGTCGAAGCGCCTGTCAGTGTCCTCCACCTGTCCTTCGGCGCCCCTTAGGCCAGGTGGTTGTCGTTTCCCGCCGCCTCATCGGGGTTGCTTTCCTCCTCCTCTGAACTGTAGGGGCCGTGTCTGCGTCGGTACTCCCCCTTTGCTGCTGGTCGCTTTCTTGGCGCTGGGGTTGGTGCTGTTTGTGCCCTCCTTGGGCTCTCTCTGGGCGTCGTTTTGGGGCATGCGGCTGCTTTGTGATCTTCCCTGCCGCACGTGAAGCATTGCCCTTTTGCGAAGCGTCTGTCCCGTTCCTCCTTCCAAGGTTGGGGTCTCGCCCTCACCTGCCTTGCGTTGGTGCGTGGGGGTCTCACTGTCTCCATCTGTTGCGTTTCCCTCCTTGCGTGGAGGAACGTGTCGTGGGCGTTCTCCGCTTCCGCTGCCAGCTGGATCCACCCCGTGAGGGAGCTGGGGTTGTCGCGGCCAAGTGCCCACCGGAGGACATTTAAGTTGAGTCCATGTTTGAACTTCTCAATCAGTGTCGATTGAGACCAAGTGTCCACTTTTCCGGCTAGGGCTTGGAACTCCATGGCATACTCAGCCACGGAGCGCGGGCTTTGTTTAAGTGTCTCTAGCGCCCTTTTTGCCTTTTCTTGCTCCAGGGGGTCCCTGAAGTGCCTTTCTAGTGCCTGCAGGAATTCAGTGCTGTCCTGCAGCGCCCGGGCGCCTGATTGGCACAATTGGACGTACCAATCGGCGGCCCGTCCTTTTAATTTTATGGCCAGGGCATTGATTTTGCCCCGCTCAGTTCTGAAGCAGGGACCCCATTCTTCGAGGTAGTACCTCGCGTTAGTCAAAAAGAAGGAGAGTTTCGAGGGGTCCCCATCGAACTTTATGCCAAAGTCTTTGGCGGGTGTCCTGGTCTGGCTCCTGGCCCCCTCTGCGTCGTGCCTCGGGCTCTGCAGGAGCTGCTGCGGGTCGGGGTGTCTCCGGTTCTCTTGCGGCATTGGTGCCTCTCTCTGGGGCTCCTCGCAAGGTCGTCGTCCCGTCGCTCGGGGGGGAGGGCGGGGTGTTCTCCCTCGGTCGGGCTCCTGGATCCAGGCTCCGCCGTCGCCGTCGCCGCCCGCCGGGTCGTCCCTCCGCCTCTCAGCCTGGCGCATCTCCCGTCGTGGGGTGGGCTCCTGGGGCCGGACGCCGCCGCCGCCGAGGTTGTCCCGCCGTCTCACGTCCGGGCGCGCCTCCGCTCGTTGGGTGGCCTCCTGGGGTCGGGTCCCGCCGTGGTCGCCGCCGTCCGCTGGGTCTCCACCCCGTCTCGCCTCCCGGTGCGCCTCAGGTCGTCGGTTGGGCTCCTTGGGTCGGGTTCCGCCGTCACCGCCGCCCCGCTCGCCCTGCCTCCTTTCGACCGGGGGTGCCTCTGCGCCGCCTCCGTCGTGGAGTCCCTGTGCCGCCGTCAGCTGTTGGAGCATCTGCCGCACCGCCTGCATCCCTTCCTCCAACGCGTCGAGCCTCTCCGCCGTCCCCGGCTTCCCGCCGAGGTTTTCGCCGCTCCGCTCGCCCTCGCCGTTGGCCGTGGTAGAGGACGGATCGTCCCCCGATCCCGCCGCGGTGCCAGGCGCGCCCTCGCCTTCGAGCGCCCAGGGTGGCGGTTCGTCTCGCGCTTCCTCCGGGGTTGCCTGTAGGCTTGGAGAGGGTCCCCTCGTCTCGCCCCCGGTGCCTCGCGGGCTCCGGGGCGCCGGGGTGGGTCCCTCCCCCGCTGCTTCCCCCCAGCTGGGTCCCATACTTACCGGGGCGTTGCATCGCCCGGACCTCAGCTGCATCCCGCCCTGCGAGAGCGGGGCTTCGTCGCCGGGCGCCGAAGGGTTGCGCCTCCTCGGTTCCTGGTTCTCCATGCCTGGCTGGGTCCCTCACAAACGTGTTGGATAGGTACCAGGTGGAAAAAAAATTTTTGCGGTTCCCGTTTTTATGTCAGGGCCAGCCTCTCTTCGCAATAAGACACAGACTCACTTAATGGGTATTAAGGATTTCTGGTTTATTGGAATGATAGCTGACAGATCGAAAAACGGGAACGGGGTAGGTAGTGTGGGGGTGCCCCTTTTATACCCTCCTGTATTGCCCCGGGCTTCCCCACCCCTCAATGCCCCGATCCCTCTTGATGGGATCCTTGATGGCTGCGTGGGCGTTTTCCCCGGTGTCCTCTTTGTCTTCCTGCAACGGTTGAGTTCTCCGGGGCACCATGTGCTCCTTATCTTCACTCCTCTGACGTCCCTCTTTTCAGGTGTTGATGGGATCATGGGTGTGGGTGTCTTTGGGTGCTTGTTTTAATCCCTGATTGGATTATCTTCTTCCCCCTTTTCCTTAATGATCATGATCCACGTTGTGAGGCTCTTTGTGCCTTGCAACGAGGTCATGACACTTACCAGGGTTCAGCTGAAGCCTGTTGTTCCCCATCCAGACCCACACAGCCCCAGGCACTGAGACAGGGCAGACACTGCATCTCTTGCCTCACCTGGGATGGAGATATATAATTGAGTATCCTCAGCATATTGATGTTTTTCATCCCAGGGTGATGGATGATCTCACTCAGTGGCTTCATGTAGATGTTAAATAGAAGAGAGAGAACTGAACCCTGCGGCACCCCACACAAGAGGGGTCGAGGGTCAGATCTCTTATCCCCTATCACCACTGATTGGGATTGGCCTTGGAGGAAGGAGGTGAACCAGTGTAAAACCACGCTGCCCACCCCGAACTCCCTGAACTGACCCAAAATGATACCATGGTCGATGGTATCGAAAGCCACTAAGAAGTCAAGAAGAGCCAGGATGGATGCATTCCCTCCAACCTGCTCCTACCAGAGATCATCCATAACTGCAACCAATGCAGTCTCTGTCCCATATCCTGGCCTGAAACCTGACTGGAAGGGGTCTAGATAATCCGTTTCATCCAGAATCCTCTGGAGTTGTAACGCCACTACTTTCTCAACCACCTTCCCCAAGAAGGGGTGGTGGGAGACAGGATGAAAATTGTCTAGTAGGGTCCAGAGATGGTTTCTTGAGGAGGAGGTATACCAGCACCTCCTTGAAGGCAGCCAGAAACACCCCCTCTCTCAAGGATGTATTAACCATTGCCTGGACCCAACCAAATGTCACCTCCCAGGCTGCCTTCACTAGCCAGGAAGGGCATGGGTCTAGATGAAAAGTGGTGGCATTTACAGTCTGGAGGATCCTGTCCACTTCCTTAGGTCCAACAGGATCAAACTGTTCCCAGATAACAGGGTAAGTACGTTCCCTCAGCATCTCCTCAAACTGTGCCTCACGCTTAGAGCCCAACTTGGAACAGATCTGAGCAATTTTATCCTGCAGATGCTCAGAAAACTCTGCATGGCCCTGTAGGTGGATCACCAAGTCCACCTTACCCAAAAGGGAACAAGATATCTTAAACAGGGCCATTGGGCGGCATTCTGCAGATGCAATAAGAATGGAGAAATATTGATGTTTCGCCACTCTTACTGCCACAAGGTAGGCCTTAATAGTGGTTCTAGCTTGTGTTTGGTCGGATTCGGTCTTTGTCTTCCTCCAGTGGTGCTCTAGACATCTCTTGATCCTCCTCAGAACCCGCAACTCCTCCGTAAACTATGGGGAGTGCCGGTTTGGATCGGGCAAGAGAGGTAGCACAAGCACAATCCTGTCCAAGGCCCCAGCTGCCTCCCTATTCCAGGCTGCATCCAGGACCTCCGCTGGACCATGCAGTAGATCCTCGGGTATAACCCCCAGCTCCTTCTGAAACCCCATCAGGTCTATCAGTTGCCGGGGGCAGACCAATTGAATAGGTCCTGCCTCCCTGCAGAGTGGGGCAGCACCAGAGAATCTCAAGGCCACCAAGGTGTGGTCTGAGCATGACAATGGGGACAGATCTAACTCTCCCCTCAGATTACATTGCCACTGCTCTGACAAGCAAACCAAGTCCAGAGGGAGGCCACTGTCTCGAGACAGATCCCAAATAATCTGGGACAGGCCCATGGCTGCCATGGTAGCCATGAACTCCTGAGCTTCCTCCAAGGCATGCCCCAGGGATGGCAGGTTGAATTCCCCCAGAACCATAAGCCTGAGGAACACTACCACCAGCCCCGAGACAGCGTCTAGCAGCTCAGGCAGTCAGGTTGCTGCACAGCAGGGAGGCTGGTACAGCAACAACACTCCCAACTGTTCTCAGGAACCCAACTTGAAGAACAGGGTCTCACAACCGGCCACCTGTGGTTTACCGACTTTTCGTTTTGACATGGCACAAACAGGACAGGAAGCAACATAGTCTTTCACGTCACGCCTTAAGGTCGGCCACCAAAATTGACGGCGAACCAAATGCAAGGTTTTGACAAAACCAAAGTATCCAGCAAGTTTGTCATCATGGGAACGCTGCAAGACATCAGCCCTCAAAGTTTCAGGGACATAAAGGTGGTGTTCCACCCATGCCAGACCGTCTTCGAAAGAAACATTGTCTCTATTAGCTAGCAACCAAGTGTCAGATTTCAGTGTCTGGAGAAAGTCCTTTTGTAACTGACAAGGAACCTGCATTTTCTGCTTCCCAGACGGAGCTGGGGGCGGGGTTGCCTGTGTACGGGTTTTGCTCCGGGTGACGGCAACCAAGCCTAGTTGTGGTTCCGTGAGAACAGTTCCCACTATATCTGACACGGGTTCAGAGTCCTGAGGCAGATGTGACAAAGCATCTGCCAGAAAGTTTTTCTTCCCTGGGATAAATTTCAGTTGGAAGTCAAAGCAACTGAAAAATTGAGCCCAGTGAATTTGTTTAGGACTGAAATGCCGGGGGGTGCGGAGGACTTCCAAATTCCTGTGATCAGTCCAAACCTCGAAAGGGCATTTAGCGCCTTCCAGGAGGTGCCGCCAGGCTTCCAAAGCGGCTTTTACAGCAAAAGCCTCCTTCTCCCAAACATGTCACCAGCGCTCAGTTTCAGAACATTTTCTGGACAGATACGGGCAGGGTTTTAGGTGATTTTCAGAATCTCTTTGTAACAATATAGACCCAATTGAAAAGTCAGAAGCATCAACTTGGACTACAAAGGGGCGTTCAGGATCCGGGTGTTGTAAAATAGGCTCAGCAGTGAAGAGGGTTTTTAACCTCTCAAATGCTGTTTGGCATTCCGGTGTCCAATTCAGTGCTGCCCCAGGGTTTTTTACTTTGCGTGTCTCCCCCAAGCCCTTGGTACGGAGTAGATCAGTGGGGGGCAGAGCAATCTCAGCGAACCCCTGGATAAATTGGGGATAATAGTTACTGAACCCCAAAAAGCTTTGTAGTTGCCGCCGGGTGCTGGGACATTCCCAATTTAAAATTGCCTGAATTTTTTCAGGGTCCATCTCAATGCCCTTGTCAGATACCCTATAGCCTAGGTAGTCAGGACATGCTTTGTGAAATTCACATTTAGAAAGCTTTGCATAGAGCTTTGCATTTCTAAGCTTGCTTAGCACCTGTTTGAGGAGGCGTTCGTGCTCCTCCTCAGTTTGAGTGTAAATCAGAACATCGTCTAAGTAAACCAGGACCCCTTTAAACAAATGATCATGTAACACTTCATTAATCAATTGCATGAAGACTCCTGGTGCCCCTGCTAACCCAAAAGGGAGGACTTTGTACTGAAATGACCCTAATGGGCAATTAAAAGCAGTTTTCCACTCGTCCCCAGCTCGTATGCGGATGCAAAAATAAGCTTCGCGAAGGTCAAGCTTGGAGGAAATTTTCCCCGTTGATAGATGGGCTAACATGTCTTTCATTAGAGGTATGGGATATTTGTTGCAGACCGAGATGGAATTTAACCCCCGATAGTCTGTACAAAGTCTAAGTGTGCCATCCTTCTTTTCCCGGAAAAGGACAGGGGCCCCAACCGGGGAATTTGCAGGTTCAATAACCCCCCTTGACAGGTTTTTGTCAATAAAGTCTCGCACTGCCACTAGTTCCTTCTGGGTCATTGGATAGATTTTCAGCTTGGGCAATTGGGCGTTGGGGACCAGCTCTATTGCACAGTCAGTCTTTCGATGGGGGGGCAGCTGGTCTGCTTCTACTTCCCCAAAGACTCCTGCAAAGTCTCGATATAGGTCGGGCAAGCCTTCTAAGTGTGGCAAGTTGGGGTGCGGCGTGGCGATCGCCGCTCTTACCACCCCCACATGTAAGGGTCTCTCTTCTGTAGGAGCTTGGTAAAACCCATCATTAAAAGTGACAGTCCGGTGCTCCCAATTTATATATGGGCTGTGCCAAGTCAACCAGGGAATTCCCAGAATTACCATGGGATTGCCAACCGGTGCCATGATAAATTTTAAAGCCTCCTTGTGGCTGCCCATTTGCATCGCTACATTTCCAGTAAAATGAGTTGCTGGACCCCCACCCGCCGTTGACCCATCTAGCTGGGTAAAGATCAAAGGCTGCTTTAGAGGAAAGCTAGGTAAGTCCAATGCAGCAACCAGATCAGGGTGGATGAGACACCTTGAACACCCAGAGTCAACGAGAGCCCAGACTTCCGTAGTCCTAGTGCAGGAGCCCAACTTCACTTTCACTGCTAGAGTGGGGCAGTCAGCACTCACCATAGCGTCTTCATGCCCATCCTCCTCCACCTGCCCGCAGGTGCTTTTCAGGGCAGGTGGCTTGCGTTTCCCGCTGGCTCTGGAGAGGCAACCTCAGCCTCTCCTGAGAAGTAAATCTCTTCTTCGATGTCCATAGCCCCCTTGGCCGCTGACATCCGTCGTGGTGGGGGGGGCAGTTTGGTCAGTGCTTTAGTTGCTTGATCTCCAACCTTGGGTTTTGGGCAGTCTGCAGCTCGATGTCCGACCTTTCCACATCGGATACACTGGCCTCGCGCATAGCGTCGCTGTCTCTCCTCGTCCCATGTTCGGTGGCCAGATGGGGTAGCTGCTGCCCCGGTTCAGGGCCCCTGCATCGCGGCTGGTGGCTTCTCGTGCCTTCTGGCCTGCAGGTAGGTGCGTTGGGCATGCTCTGCCTTCCCGGCCAGACAGATCCATTCATGCAATGACTCTGGGTCGTCTCTGCATAGTGCCCACTTTAGGACCTCACTGCTGAGTCCGTCTTTGAACCTTTCTACTAAGGTTGACTGACACCAGTTGGGGACCTTGCCTGCCAAGGCTTTAAATTCCAGGGCATAGTCGGCTACCGACTTGGAGCCCTGGATGAGACCCTTTAGCACCTCCTTAGCTCTTGTCTTGGCCAGAGGATCCTCAAAATGCAGTTTTAGTGCCCACAAGAAGTCTTCAAAAGAGTCTAGCTCAGGGGCGTCCGCCTCCGTTAGTTGGACATACCAGTCTGCCGCTCTGTCTTTTAGCTTAGTGGCCACTGCCGTTATCTTAGTCTTCTCTGAAGGGAAGCATGGCCCAAATTGCTCCATGTAGCTCTTCGCATTAGTTAGGAAAAAGGATAACTTGTTAGGATCCCCATCAAATTTGACAGAAAAGTCCTTCACCGCCCCTCTGGCTGGAGCAGAACTGGCAGCAGGTTGAGTGGTGGGACCCCAGGACATGGTAGTGGTTCCTCTTCAGGGCAGAGATCTATCCCAGAGTCATCTGTGGCCCCACTCTGCCGGCAGTTTGGGAGGGAGGATGGATGATGGATGCATGAAACTAGGACTTCCATCGCCTCTCACCTGGCCACCCATCGCCAAGGACAGATTTTTTAGCAGATACTCCACCGATTCCGTTTTCGCCTCAAGTACTCTCAGCCTCTCAGGGGTTTGAGATTCCTCCCTCTGTCGCACACCAGGCTGCCTCCCCGTTGCTACCGTGGTAGATTCCACGTCTGGAGTCAGCAGGAAATGGTGCTTCCACGATGCCTGGGACGTCCCTGGCTGGGGCTCTCCCATTGTCTCCCAGCTGATCAGCTCCGCGAGTGATCCACTCGGTGCCAGTTGCTCCAGCTCTCCCCCATCGCTAGATCCCCCCAGCTCCGGGCTGGAACTCGACTCCTTCTGGTAATATGAAAGTTCAGGGGGGGGGGGGCTCTGCTCTCCACTCTGAATTGTCGACTCTGGCAATGGGTTAGCTGATTCCTCGGCCTCCCCGGACTCTATTCTCGACTCAGCCATCGCTAACTATTCCCCTCACAAGAATTGATCTCGGTAGGAGCTAGCGGTGTACTTTGGAAGATTCTCAGCTTTATGTAATGTTTGCCTGTCCTAAAATACTCTCAGACTCACAAGCAAAAGCTGAATAAAATCTGGTTTATTTAAGAATAGTATGCAAGTACAAAGAAAGCTGAGAATGAGACTGAGTACATAACCCAAACACATTCCATTAACATGAACATAGATACAGAGCTTGGCACAAGGTCAGCAACATGACATGTGAAACGTTACAATGTACAGTGCACATTGGAACAGTGAACATGACACAGTGCCCCTGAATGGATGTCCTTGCATTACAAATAAACATTTTGCTTAAAATTGGCCAACCAGTTCATCAGAGGCACCCTTTTGGCAAACTGAAAGGCTTTTAATCAATTCCTCTGGTTGACTAATAGAATAACAATTGTGATTTCACTAACTGCATTAAGTTTTATGTCACCTTTGGTTAAGAGCCACGTAATAGTGAATGTAAATTGAATGTAACAGTGTATTTTATGGAACAATATAGGAAACTTTGCCTCAGCACTTCAATAAGTCTGAGACCTGGTCAAACAATCTATGCCGAAAGAGCTTATAAAACTATGCTGGATGCTAATCAAATATCTGCAACTGGTTATTTCATGTCTAGCCAGATGGAGCAACCTCAAACTAAGCACAGCATGGTTAGGCTAGAATGAACTTGGGTGAAAGAAAGCTGATGTACTAGATGGTCTTTTATAAATGAATTCCCTGGTCTAAATGTACTGTATCATTAGGGATGCTGGATGAATTCATTCTTTCTTAAGTCCAATGTGAACTGACCTGATCTGCCAGATGAATTACAGATTGGGAAAAGTTATTCACTGCCTTATGCTCTTCTCAGAACAACTTTCAACAACAACAAGAAAAAAGAACTTAATCAAAATACTTTGGAATAATATAAGGAATGTGAGGGATAATGCCTATTTTCAGAAAGAATACATTTTCAATTACGCCTTTAAATGCATGCTGAAATGGAAATGTTCTTGTGGACTTTTTAAAAAATTGCAAACCAATCAGAGATTATAGTTGAGGATATGCAAAAATTATATAGTCTTGAAATACATTGATTTCTCTATCTCTAACTAGAGATAGCACTCCAGTTCTATGTATATTATCTTGGAAGTAAAGTCCATTTATTTGCATGTCTAGGACAGTGATTTGGCCTCAGCTAATAAAGTGTAGGCAGTCTTTTCAAGGTTGAAGACTGCATTCCTTCCAGGAGAGTCTATTGGCAGCCACTATGGGGCATCCAGCTAGGAAGCAGCATCCAAGGAAGCAGCAGGTAGTGGATGAGGACACCAATTCTCTCTGAGACACTTCTTCTCCATCTCCATCTCCTTCTCTTTCTTTCTCTGGCTCTGCTAAGTAGCAAGCTGCCACAGAAGAGACAAGTGGCTCTTATCAGAGATCTGAGCTGATTTCTTACATAGAGGTTTTGCAATTAAGCTGAGGATCACACAACATTAGCCTAAAGGTGGCATGCAGCTACATGTTGACTATCCCTGACTCAATAGATAAAAAAGAGGACTGTATTCCAGTACCAACAGGCAAACCTTTCCTTTCCTTTCCTTTCCTTTCCTTTCCTTTCCTTTCCTTTCTCATCATCATACATCCATTGTCTCTTTCATTCACAATTTCTCTCTCTGTTTTAAATACATGCACACTCAGACTCCATTTTTCCTTCACTCATTTCCCATTCTTTTCCTCTGCCTCTCATACACATTGGCTAGATTTTCAAACTCCCTAGAACATTAATTATGTGCCATCAAGCTGGTGTTGACTTTTAGCATAGATAACTTTATAGATACACCCCTCCTCCCAACAAGTGGAACAGGAAAGTATCCAACCCATTTTAGCCTATCTAATGTGCTGTGTGAAGCCAGCCAGTGAGGTGCAAACCACAGAGCATTATTCTTAGGGACATTCTGACCACACTGATTTGCCCCAGTCTCTTATTTGAAATGTCCAAGGTCTCATGAAGAGGGGGCCTGTAAGCATTATATGGAATTCTTCAAAGTGTTAGTCCATCAGGTGAGGATAACAGATGTAGGTGATAGGCTATTCCCAGTCCTTTGAGTGCAAGCAGATTGACCAAACCCATTTCAAGGAGCTGTACTTGTGCTATTTTATTTGTTATGTAATTCCGTGAGGCTCTGCTCTGGAAGGAAATTGATTTCTCTGATGCCCCTGCTTCACTTTTTGATACAGTCCCAGACTAGGAGTATCCAGAAAGCAATTATAGGAATATAGCTAAGAGGAACTCTGTCAGCACAAAAAGAGAAACAAGCATTATCCCATCTCATCTGTCAAATGGTAGTTAACAAGAGAGGGGATGGTCCCTCCCCTCAAGCATCAGCATCAGAGAGACCAGCAGTTAGCCAGGAATTTTATTCAGAGTTCAGATGAAAAAAATAGTTATTTCTTATCCAATTTGTGTGTTAGAAGAATTATAGAATAAACAGCAGCAATTATTTGTGGTTATCTCATCACTTACACTCCTCTTTCCTTTAGTGATACCCTCCTGCTTATAGACTCCATAGGGTGGCAACTTCTAAAAGAGTACCTTAGCTTTGGAAAGGAATACAAGGCTCTCTAGCCCAGATGGGGATGACCTGGAGCTCTGCAGATGCTGCTGAACCACCTGTCTCTGTCTCAGCATCTCTCAACATTAGCTTAAAAGGCTGGGGCTGCTGGGAATTGTAGTTAAGAAACACCTGCAAGGATGCCCCCCCCCAAACTAATCCAGTAACTAGTCATAACAGATGGAACTAAGTATACTTCAGAAAGATAATTAAAACAGGGTGGTCATGTAAGTGAGCCAAGCCAATTAGTGCAAGAAAAAGAAAAGCCCCCCATTCAATGGCAGGGTTTCTTCTCCTGACACTGAACAGAAGCCCATCCTCCAAGGACAATCCACTGTACAATTAAGGTGTAATCCTCCTAAGTAAAGGTAAAGGTAAAGGTTTCCCTTGACGTAAAGTCCAGTCGTGTCCGACTCTAGGGGGCGGTGCTCATCTCCGTTTCTAAGCCTTAGAGCCGGCGTTGTCCGTAGACATTTTACTCTCAACAACCACATAGATAGACCTTCTCCAGCATGTTCTGCCTCCAACCTGGCCTTTCAGGTCTTCCACTGATTAACCCACTGCAGCTGTAAACAAGTCAGTTCATCTTGTTGCTGGTCATCCTCTTCATTTTCCTTCCATCTTTCCCAGAATTAGGTCTTTGCATAATCTTTCCAAAATATGATAATTTGAACCTGTAATCAAACGCTAATAACCATGTTGACCATAAATAGACAGTCAAAAATCCTCAGTTAAAGTTTTGATTAGGCCACCAGTTTTATAACATGTTCTTAATGCTCTAAAACTCTTCTTTAGATGAGATGTTTAAACAAAACAGGGGCTAAGAGAAAAGTAGTATATTTTTAATGTAATGGTGGAATGATGTCTACTTAGGTGGCATGTAGGACAGCTCCCAGGAAAGCAAGTTAGAAATGAAATGAAATCTATCCTGTACAGACTACTGTCAGATTGTAGCTTGGGCTCACCAAGCTTGCTGGGAAAAAAAAACCAAGAATACTTTTGGAATTATCTATTTTTGGAAGAACTAGTTACAGCTATTAAAGTCTCAGATATGTTCATCCCATTTAAGATACCTCCTTACTTTCATCACTGAAGAAAGAAGTTTACACAGCAGTATTTACATTTACAAAGCTGGAGAAAAGTAAGGCTATTCCCTAGTTATTAAAGTCAATCGCAAACCCATTACTAATTTCAGATAATGGATATTTGCAAACTAGAGGCCACCAGAATAATGGCATTTGTCCTCTTATGTCTTTGCTTACAGTGGTTGTTTATTTAGAAAACACCTGATTTATGACTTAATCAGTGTCTGCCATAGGTATAGAAATCTTAGCATATAGCTTGGCCTTGGGAGCAAGTGGCCCTAAATTCTATGCTCTGTTGTTAAGGCTATGAAGAAGTCACAGGGTTGGGTTTTTTGGGGGGGGGGGGTGTTGTACATTACATATATCAAAGATTAAAGAATTGCTATCAATGATACATTTGTCATTCCTCTACCATTAAACGGGCCAAATGTCTATTTCCTAATTGTTCTTTTTGATTGAAAAACATTACAGGAATTTGACAGAACTAATATAAAAAGTATTATTTTCAAGCTTTATAAAAATAGGAATCATGAATCCAGCACATTTATTTGAAGTGAGTTAAATACACTGTAGATAACTTAGGCCTGGGTAAAATAGCTCTGCTGTGCCTTGAGACATTATCTCAGTCCAGATTGTTAAAATAATTTGATTCAAGGTAATGAACAAAATTGAACTGTTCCTCATTTTGCTGCCTTTAACTTTGCCCTGGCACGTGTGACATTCATGCAGATGCCCTTTTGAGTATCCAGGAAGAAGCTAGATGACCGCCCTGAAACACCACTGGGAAGGGGAGCTTTACTTGGAAGTAAAATTTTGAAGCTATGTTAAATTAAAGTTTGTCTTCAAAGTTCCACAAAGCCCTAACATAAACTAATAGCAAGGAGAAAGAACAGATGAACAAATATGATATAGCAGTCCCTGAAAATGCCATACAGGATATTTTTTGGCATGATTGTCTTTATTATAACAATGATAAAACCTCATCTGACTTGTCTGGAAAGACCTTTTGGTCTCCTTAACCCCATGACTGGTGCTAACACCTTTAGTCTTAAGTACCTGCAGCAATCTGTGAGGGAACTAATCCACCCTGATCTTTCCCAGTGGTTAAAATGAGCAACTAGGAAGGGAGGGAGGAAGGTGGTGTCCTTTTCAAGAATATCCTTTTGAAAATATGGATAAACTTACTATCTGAATAACGTTACATAGACCAACAGGAGGCAGTACATGGCCACTTTCATCCTTATTGGGACTTGTCATGCTTTATTGTTGTTTTTTTAATCCATTCAGTCATGTCCAATTCTCAGAGACTGCCTGGACCAGTTCCTGCAGTTTTCTTGGCATGGCTTTTTGGAAGTGGTTTGCCATTGCCTCCTTCCCAGGGCTGAGAGAGAGTGACTGGCCCAAAGTCACCCAGCTGGCTTTGTGCCTCAGGTGGGACTAGAACTCAGTCTCCTGGTTTCTAGCCTGATGCCTTAACCACAACACCGAACTGGGTCTCCATGCTTTGGTAGCCAGATCTTATTTTTTAGGTTTCAAACCTCTTCCTGGGAATTGAACTGATGGGTCACTGCATGTTATATGACTATTGACAGTGCATTAGCTTTAGGAGGTATCCAGGTCCTTGCACTTAGCACTGCTGAAAGAATGTTATCTGTGAAGACCATGCATTTGGGCTTGGCAAGTGGAGGAGAAGGGAGTTGGCTTGATCATGGCTTTTAGATGTGTCCATATTCTTCCCCTGACTTTTTATAAAACAGAAGCTGTCTTAACACAGTAACACAGTGAAGCTGGGGTTACTGAATTAAATCAATCAAGCCAACATGGCTTGTTCACAAGCCATTATTAAATTTTCTGGTTTAGCTTTATTCATGTACTTGTGTATTAGTGACCAACAAAAAAAGGGGACTGTCTAGGCTGGGTTCACACAGGCTACCAAATCACACACAAACAAAAAATCTTCACAAAGTTAACAGTAAGAGATTAGCATTTTGTGCAAATGTAGTGGCTACCTCTTTAACTGACCTGGCTAAGCATATTGTGTCAACACAACCAATAATTATACAGTATGTGTGCATGTGAGTACACAATAATCAATAAATATAATATGTATATAATAAAAGTTGTGTATTACAGCTAACATGATGCAACTTTCATGTATCAACTGAACAGGTTTTTTTCAGGAATTATTTTCCATTTTTATTAGCTAGATTAGATTAGAATCTAGAATAAAATTAGCAGAATATATGCCAGTTTACAATAGGTAACCAAAAGTGGTTGATTTCAGAACAGCTAAGCAGGGTCAAACCTAGTTAATACTTGGATGGGAGGGTTGTAGGCTAGACAAAAAGTCCAAACAGCTGCCTGGAAGAAGGCAGTGGCAAATCACTTGTGTATAGTTGTCTATGAAGTCATCAGGAACTGAGCTCAATCCAAGGGAGAATTTAACATTTACTACATAAAAAGCACAATTGTGCACTATTCTTTTAAAAAAAAACAGTCTACAAAAGGGAAATTGCTTGTTTGAACAGGTCCCCATTTGGGGCTCTGGGAGATACCTCTTTGCACATTAAAAAATAGCACTGCAAGAACAAGGCTAAATGATTTTTTTCCCTTTATATTTGTTTCTTTATAATTCAGCCACAGCTTGAAGTGAGCTACTTCAGGGGAAAATATGCTATGCAAATTGTATGTTTATATAAACAGGCCACACATGTTTGGCACAAATTAATAAAGAAAGTCAGATCTTCAAGATATATACAATCCCATTTTATGGCATTTTAGGGTGTGAAGTCCATAAAAAACCTAGCAAGGAATAGGAGTGAGAATAAGCAGCCTGTACAGAGACCACAGAGAACATGGAACATAGGGCAGCCTCTAGTTCAATATAGGCTGAAAAAATTGTTTGTCGGAAATCATGGAAAACAACTGCAATTCAGTGCAGTCAATACTGAACTGGATATAACAAAAAGAAAACTTGGCTGCTTCCTAGATACCAGTTCAATAAGTTTATTTTTCCTTGCCCAAGCAAATGTAAGTGTTTATTGTTGAAGCCAAATAGAAATGGCAGGATAGGACCTCCCATATAATCAGAATAAAGTCAGTGTCCTGTCCTCAAGCTCTTGATTGAAAAAATGTACAGGTGGTATAAGAAAGTAGGAATTTCATATGAAGACTCAAGTCATTTGCAGCATCCTGAAGATTTGCTGCTAAGATTGAAATAGAATTTAAGGGTAATTGTGTCTATCTACCCATAACATGTTGTTATTTCTTCCATCTGAGGAGCTCAGGATATAGGTGTGGGACTATCCTATTTTATTGTTACAGCCACCCAGTTACAAGCTAATGATTGGGTTCATGCATCATACTAAGCCCTGGATAGTTTACCTATGGTTCATAGAAGAAATAAGAGTTGGCTGAATTTGCACAACATCCAAAGCCAAAAGCAAACAAACCACACTATAATTTAACAACACGTCAACCCAGTGCACTAAAGTCACCAACTGAGTCCTCCTTTATCCAGCCTTCTGTCTTATACAGAAGACTCTCTGGAAACATCAACTGTAGGGTGTTTGGTTTTGTGAAAATACTGAGCTGTAAGTCTCTCTTGGGTTTTTATTGTCTGGAAAAGTCACATTCATGTCACCATGAAGTCAAAGATGTCAAGCCAAAATTAAAATTTTCACTTTTAAGGCAACCTTTCCAATGAATGTGTTGCTAACTACACTTCTTTTTAATAGGAAATGTCAACGCTTTCAGTTTCTATGATTTGCCAGCTGGATTTCTGCTGGAGGTTTTCTTCTATGAAGGGTTGCAATATTATATTTTCATTACTGTGTATAAAATATCCCTCTTGGAAGAGAAAAAGAAATGGTGGGTTATTAAGTCAACCACTTGCACTGGCACAGCAGTTATAGCATCTGAATCAATCCTTGACAGGTGCTGTTGCTAAAATACACAAACACACAACATGTCCTGATCAACCATTTTTTGGATAGTTCATAGTTCCCAGCTGCTACCCATTTATCTGTTAGTAACATAACACACAGTAATTAAGTTCACACATAAATCCAGGGATTGTGAATAAGCATTATTAGCTTGGTTCACCTATCACACGGCATCAGATATATGCAGATTGTATTAATGTTTTGTATTATTTCTGAGCCAGGTCAACTCTGGCTAGTTGAGATGCTACATATCATTGTAACATCAATAAGAAGCTATGTCATAATGAAAATCCAGAGTTCTGGTTGTTTGGTTTTGATTACATTATTTCCTGCAGATGCTGCCAAATGCCTTGTTGATGTCCTAACAGCCAGGAACCACGCTGAGACAAGGAATAGGTCTCTAGTGTTTATTACTGCTACATTAGACAGAAAATCCTAACAAACTGAAGAAGCATGAGAAAACCCATTCAGATAAACCCCAAAAGTCAAGGCGGGTCTGTTCTGAGTCTCTTTGAATGACTGCTCAATTCCTCGCTACTACGCATGCGTTTTCCCCCCTGGATAGGGGCCCCCTCCTGCTCGCCATCAGTACTCATGACAGTTGTGTACTGAAACATGTACCATGGTAAATTTGAGTTCTCTATGACGACATACAGTACTTTTGCTTCTCTGAATCAGAAACTTATATACCCAGAACGTTTGTTTTCCTTGCAGATCTATGAAACTGAATTCTGCTATTTCACAAAAGTTACTATAAAAAAGTAATTGGTGGAAAGCGTAATACTAATACTGTTCTTTTATTTTTGAAAGCAGTGGCTATGATTTTGACTATGATTACTACAGAGATGACTTCTATGACAGGTGAGCAAATAAGAGAAGAACTGTAATGTCACATTAATTGGCTCTTTACTTTTATTTTAAATAGGGTGAACATAATGAACAGGGGTACACTTTCATAATCCTTGTGCAAAGCAAATTTGGATTGCTTGTATTTTCTACCCTACCATGGTTTTATTTTAATAGCTGTTTCATTTTTCAACAACAACACATTTATTACAGCCCTAAGGCCAGATACAATAAAAATATATAATAGTAACAATCTTACATACATACATACATACATACATACATACATACATACATATCAGAAAAACAATTAGTATGATACAATCTAAAATTAAGAATAAAAATACTAAAATAAATTGAAATAAAATACTGTGTTAAGAAATTCTTAACCTACATAATGGTGAGGCATATTGTGCAGATGGTAGCACAAAACTGGGCAACCTGGGAGGATGTTTTCAGGTCCTTGTCCAAAAGAAGTAGCATTAAATAGAAATCACACTCCCTGTCTGGAAATTTCTTCAATATCAGATATATAAGGATCTGTCTAGAGTCTTTATATAAGGAGCAGTATAACAACATATGGCTTAGGGTTTCTATTGAGCCGTCACCACATGGACATAACCGAAGGTGCGTAGGAGTACCCTTGAAACGTCCAAAAGGGACTGCTGAGGGCAGTGCATCCAGCCTGGCTAAGGTGAAAGCTTTACGAAATTTCAAAGTTGTAATGGATGATAAATAAGAAGCTGGAATGAACCCTTCTGGAAGAAAATGACGGATATTGGGGTGTAGCACCTTCCTTACATTTGTTTGGAGATCTATATCCCAGATTCATTGTTTAAGGGCGGTTCTAGCATTATTAAATCCTAATGAACACAGACTTTCCACTTTTCTAAATATACTGATCTTGGTCTATGGATGTAAAGATTTTTAAAAATGGCAGGAAACTGGATAATTGTTCAGAACTGAAAGTAAAAATGTGAACTTCAAAACCTGCATTTTTTAAAATAAAGCAATCCTGTGCAGACCTTCCAGTGAGTTTAGTACAGTTTACTCACAGTCCCATTACAGGATGGTACCCTTAATCTTGTTGATAAATTTGGGGCTCTGATATAAATGTTAAAATACTAATTGCAAATGCAAGTGTGTACAATTTTGTCAAAATAAATTTAAGTTAAACAATATTAAAAATGTAACCAAGGACAGGTCATTCTTGTGAAATGCAAAAAATCAATGGAAAATAAATGAAGGAGTCAAGGATTTGTGTGTTAAGTTCCACTGATTTAACTTCTTGTTAGAGGAAATGTAACGGTTGCCTAATCCCAAATACTCAGTCTCACAAGCTCGGGCTTAAAGATAACTGATTTATTAAAGGAATAGTATGCAAATACAGAGAAAGCTGAGAATGAGCAAAGCGCGCCAAATACAAACTAAATACCCTCGCTTCAAACCCAATCCCGCCCCTCGCCCCACCATAGCAACCACCCCCTCCCAGGTGTTGGCAACCGTCACACATCGGCCTGGGAAAGTAACCTTGAAGACATGTCATAACCCAAACATACATTCCTGCAGAACAGCAAGGAGATTACAGCCTGGCACGGCTGAAATTCCCCTCCCCGCAAATGACAGACACGGAACAGGAGAGTGACATGTGAAACGTTACGATGTATTCAAACCATTGGAACGATGAACATGACATATCGCCCCCCTTAAAGAAACTAAACTAAGCAGCAAGTTCATGCGGCTAGGCAGAATAAAGACGGGCTAAGTGATTTTACAGTGTGGGACACGCATCAGCACCTATACATAGGAAGACACGCATCAAAGAATCCACATGTGAAACGCTCCCATTCATCTCTACACAAGATCTAAGCATTGGCATGAAAATTTTCACGATGCAGATATTAGCATTGAACATTGCGATCATGACAAAACGCAAGGAACAGGTTACAGTGGTTAAACAGCATATAAATGCAAAAGGCTAAACAGCATGAGAATGCTAAAGCAAACCACAGAGCCCTGCCCCTCCACTCAGTCCGGAGGGACATGCTTCCAGCAAACAAAGCCCTGAAACCCACCCCTATCTCGCCCGAAATCCAGGATTTCTCGCTGATCGCCAGCCTCGCTCGGTGGGTCCACCTCCTCCGCCCTCAGTGCGATGAATGCGTCGCCTTCTTCCTCGGGCCCCAAGGCGGGCTGTCTCACCTCGGCCTCTCCGCTGCATCCCGCCCGACCGCCGCCGCTCTCCACGCAGCCCAGGCCCCTCGAGGCCGCACCCTTCTTGGCGCTGACACAGGCAGGAACGATGGCTCTCTCCTGCCGCGCTTGCATCCTGTGGAGCAGCGCCATCTCCAGCCACAGGAAGTTCCTCATCCAGTCCCGCTGCGCCTCCGAGCGCTCGCACCGCAGCTCGGCTTCGGTCAGCAGGAACACCCACCACTCCAACGAAAATGCCGATGTGCCGCCCTCCTTCGCCGGAACCATGCAGCCACGCCGCGTCCCAGCCTGGGCCATCAAGGATGCCAGCCACTCCGGGGACCACACCGGGGCGCCGCTCTCCACCTCCAAACCCATCCCCGACTCCGGAACATCGCTACCGGCCACCGCGCTGAGGTCGCTCCCCCGCGACTCTGCCCGTTGCGGCCTGACCCGCCGATCAGCGAATTCCACCTCCGGAAACGTGGGGTATTGGGGTCTCCAGGTGGCATGAGCTAGCCCCGACCGAGCTTCCGCCACGCCGTCCCCGCTGGAGCGCTGTTGCGCCCCGATTCGTCCATCCATTGTTAAAGTCATCGCTAGCTCTCCCCTTCACCAAAGGCTTGGATGGGGGCTAGCGGAAAATTTCATTATGATTCTCAGCTTTATGTAACGGTTGCCTAATCCCAAATACTCAGTCTCACAAGCTCGGGCTTAAAGATAACTGATTTATTAAAGGAATAGTATGCAAATACAGAGAAAGCTGAGAATGAGCAAAGCGCGCCAAATACAAACTAAATACCCTCGCTTCAAACCCAATCCCGCCCCTCGCCCCACCATAGCAACCACCCCCTCCCAGGTGTTGGCAACCGTCACACATCGGCCTGGGAAAGTAACCTTGAAGACATGTCATAACCCAAACATACATTCCTGCAGAACAGCAAGGAGATTACAGCCTGGCACGGCTGAAATTCCCCTCCCCGCAAATGACAGACACGGAACAGGAGAGTGACATGTGAAACGTTACGATGTATTCAAACCATTGGAACGATGAACATGACAGGAAATTGAATCAGTGGAACACAACATACATATACTTTTGGAGTGACCATTTCTGTGCCAGAACAGGGTGCCTTCACAATTTTTTCAGCTTGGGTTTTAAAAAAATAACAGCATACTTGTGATAAACTTTACTAACAATTGGTTTAGGATCTGTGACAGAAATAGGATGGCCGCATGTGTGTTTTCATAGTAAGGATTCCATTCCTCTAACAAATTACCAGACAGTTGTTCCACATGTGTGCCTTTCCTAAACATGAAAATGGAATGATAAAGTGACATGGCTTGAATTTCTGAATTATGTACAGTACTAAAGAAATATCATACACTTTTTTCAGTTAAGGAGATTGCTCATCTGCAAAACTGACATTCTGTGGGATGTACGTGGGGAATCCTTGACTTCCTCATTTATTTTCCACTGATTTTTTGCATTTCACAAGAACAAGCTGCCTGTAACAAACGCTGCAGGAGTGCTCCTCCACTGGGTTCCAGCCAACCATGCTATCTGCCAAAGGATTCCATGATTAGTATTATTGGGGCTGCAAAACCCCAGAAGGGTTACAAAAAAATCTACTGTGTGCTATTACCAAGGGGAGGGGGGTGTACATCTTTTTGCAGCCCAGATATGGTAGCCTTGCCATTTTACCATTGCCACTCGACAGTCCCATTCTATGAGCACGGAGCATGCTCAGTGGCCATTGGAGTCTTTTGCATCTCCTTTTGCAGGCAGCAATACGGACCATTATCTTGTTGTCTAAAGAACTGAGTTCAGCTAAGTAAACAGTGTGACTGTCTTGTTTCTTCCTTTCGATTTCTTAGAAAGATAATAAAGATAACTGAGTGTTTATAAGCTACAGTTTTCCTCCAAAAGATTAACATTTTTTAAAAAAAATCAGAAGATAGAAGAGCCTAGTTGGTAGCAGTAAGAAAGCAGTTTATGGGCAAGTTCAGCATCCATGAGCTACATAGGAAGCACTTTATTTTAACTTCTTAAAATCCAACTAAGGATATTTTTTTAAAATGGATGAAAAGCGATCTTCTGAACTAATAGCAGATGGAGCATAAAGGTGGAACTACATGATTCCCCTGAGATTACTGAATCAATCTCTGTTGAATCTGAGAAGAGCACTCAGTACATTTAAAGTTCAGCTTCACTGTCCATATCTATATGTTTTTATTACAGTCCATGTTCAGGTGTTTGTTCTCTACCAAAGTTTGACATTTTTTCCAATAAGTCTTTCACTTCTTGTCACCTCGACCACTTTAGCTCGGTTAAAAGACCATAGTTATTAGTGCTGAGAAGGATCCAGAGCCATAAATTAGGAAGCAGGGTTAAGCAATTGTTTTTCCTTGCCTGCATGTAATTTAGTATAAATATTGATGGCTGCATCTTAAGTTGTGTGGCCTGTTTTAAAGTATGAGTAGGCAGCAAGTGAGAAAAAGAAAAGGTGCTAGGCTAGGACAGCAAAAGAATTGCCTTGGACGATCTATCCTTGGCTTGGCTTGGCTTGGCTTGGCTTGGCTTGGCTTGGCTTGGCTTGGCTTGGCTTGTCCTGTCCTGTCCTGTCCTGTCCTGTCCTGTCCTGTCCTGTCCTGTCCTGTCCTGTCCTGGGATCTGCTTAAGTAATTCTCAATTATGAAACATTAAAGTGTTTTTTGGAAGAAACATTAACAATCTCAGATATGCAGATGATACCACTTTGATGGCTGAAAGTGAAGAGGAACTGAGGAGCCTTATGATGAAGGTGAAAGAAGAAAGTGCAAAAGCTGGCTTGCAGCTAAACCTCAAAAAAACCAAGATTATGGCAACCAGATTGATTGATAACTGGCAAATAGAGGGAGAAAATGTAGAAGCAGTGAAAGACTTTGTATTCCTAGGTGCAAAGATTACTGCAGATGCTGACTGCAGTCAGGAAATCAGAAGACGCTTAATCCTTGGAAGAAGAGCAATGACAAATCTCGATAAAATAGTGAAGAGCAGAGACATCACACTGACAACAAAGGCCCGCATAGTTAAAGCAATGGTGTTCCCTGTAGTAACATATGGCTGCGAGAGCTGGACCATAAGGAAGGCTGAGCGAAGGAAGATCGATGCTTTTGAACTGTGGTGTTGGAGGAAAATTCTGAGAGGCCCGCATAGTTAAAGCAATGGTGTTCCCTGTAGTAACATATGGCTGCGAGAGCTGGACCATAAGGAAGGCTGAGCGAAGGAAGATCGATGCTTTTGAACTGTGGTGTTGGAGGAAAATTCTGAGAGTGCCTTGGACTGCAAGAAGATCAAACCAGTCCATCCTCCAGGAAATAAAGCCAGACTGCTCACTTGAGGGAATGATATTAAAGGCAAAACTGAAATACTTTGGCCACATAATGAGAAGACAGGACACCCTGGAGAAGATGCTGATGCTAGGGAGAGTGGAGGGCAAAAGGAAGAGGGGCCGACCAAGGGCAAGATGGATGGATGATATTCTAGAGGTGACGGACTCGTCCCTGGGGGAGCTGGGGGTGTTGACGACCGACAGGAAGCTCTGGCGTGGGCTGGTCCATGAAGTCACGAAGAGTCGGAAGCGACTAAACGAATAAACAACAACAACAACAAAGTGTTTTTTAATGAATTAAAAGTAACAATCTTGCTGTCACAGCAACCTACTAAATAAGTTCTCAGAGAGTTTGTCAGCATTAACTTGCAGGATAATAGTTGAACAATGTGTCTCCCCAGAACTTTAACTATCAACTATAATCTCTGATGGCAAGAATGGATGGCAGCAATGGATGAAATACTAGCTCCCTCTAGAGGGGATCAGTGGTTTTCATCTCTTGATCAGAGATATTTACTAATGCATCTGGCTGGGATTACTACAGCAAAGCATTTCCTCTGCTTCTATTACAGACTCTTTGAGTATCGTGGAAGAGTCTCCCCCGTACCCCGGATGGTTCCTGTGAAGCGGCCGCGAGTCACCATCCCTTTAGTACGGCGTGTCAAAGCAACTATCCCAGTCAAGCTCTTTGCCAGATCGGCTGCTCTTGTGAACAGTTCAGCCAAATTAAAATGTAAGTGTCATGCTATTGTGCAGAGATAAAGTTTGTAATGGTTTCAGACTTGCCTTTGAAATGAAATGCATACAGCCAGATATACATAGCAAACATAATTACTAATAAGTATTTTATGTATTATAAACATTATGTTTTTACTTTATTATGGAATTTATTACGGTAGCTGCCTCTTATATAAGCACTCAAGGCTGTTTAAAAGAGTAAAACAAAAACACAAACATGAGAGTAAAAGAAATACAATTTAAAAATCAGAATTAAAATCAGTACCTTTAAATCAATTAATACTTCAAAGCTTGATGAAAAGATGCATTGTTGCCATTTCCCTAAATATTAGGAGGGTACAGGCCAGACACTTCTCCCTGGAGAGGGTGTTCCACCATCTGGGAACCACAGAGAAGGCCCTCTCCTGTGAACCAGATAGCTAAGTTTCTGGAGTGTGGGCATGTCATGGGCTGTGAGAATAACCTTGAGGAAGAGGTGGAAGAGCCACAGGCAAGGCAATCATCAGATAAGAGAAATCTGAGTCCAAAGCAGGAGTGGAATTTGAGAAAATGTCTCAGACTGGACCTTCCCTAGTTCTCTTCAGGATAAAGGCGGGGGGGGGGGGGACATTCAGAGTTGCAAGATTCTGTTGCTGTAACCCTATAATAAAAGTAGTTTTAGTATTCATAACTTTGGTGTTCAAGTCTGGTCTACCTCAAAGGGCTGTCATCAATCTTGCCACTCTCAATACTCTCTAGAGAAGCAGAAGATCCTGCTTTGGACTCAGATTTCTCTTATCTGAGCATTGCCTTGGCTGTGGCTGTTCCTCCTGTTCCTCAAGGTTATTATCATTGCCCATTAGAGCATCTTCAAAAGGGCTTCACCTGCTGATACAACTAACTAGGTAGGTTCATAGCAGGAGAAGCAGTTCTTTAAATAGGACTATAGAGGTGAAAGGGTCCATTTATGCCAGTGTTTTTCAAACTTGGCAACTTTGAGATGTGTGGACTTCAACTCCCAGCATTCTGGGAGTTGAAGTCCACACATCTTAAGGTTGCCAAGTTTGAAAAACACTAATTTATGCTATCAAGTCCAACCCTCTGCTCAGTGCATGTATCCAAATTAAAGTATTCCAGACAGGTGGCTGTCTAGCCTCTGTTTGAATGCATCCAAAGAAGAGGAGCCCATCATCTTTCCTGGTAATTGGTTCCATCATTAAAACTGCTCTTAGTGTCCAGAGGTTTTTTCTAATATTCAGTTGAAATCTGCCTTCTGGAATTCCAAAACTTATTATTCTGTGCCTTGTGCTCTGGAATGAAAGAGAACGGGGCTTGAGCTTCTAAATAACATTGTTTTGGATATTCAAAGAGTACTGTCATATTTACCCTTGGCTGTATTTTCTCAAGGCTAAACATATTTCTTCATAGGACTAAGATTCTAGTACCTTGATCATCCAACAGCACCTGTATCTTGTCTGGATTTAATTTCAGTGCTCCTTGATCTAGATCATGCTGACTGGGGAATTCTGGGAGTTGAAGTCCACACTTCTTAAAGTTGCCAAGGTCGAGAAACACTGACCTAAACCATTATTGAAATTAAGCAATGTCCCTGGGAGTCAGATAGTAAGGAGTAGTAGAGTTAGGTTCATTAGCTTTCCGATGGTACCAGTCTCCAAACCTCCAAATGCCCTCCCTTAGCAGTTTCATATAGATGACCTATGTGGCAAATATTGGTCTCTCAGACCACCTTCTGAATACATCCCAGTTAGGAAAGTCCTGAACCACTGCAAAAAAAAAAAAATCCAATGGTGCTAGATAGCCCTGAAGGACAATGGTTTCACAAGCCAGCAGAGATCTAGGAAAATTGGCAAGGTTGCATTCTTCCGGTTGCAGTTTTTAGCATAGCTTGTCCACTGAGGCAGCTAAAACATTCTCAGTACCATCTTCCAGACAAAAACCCAGTTGAAATGGGCCCAGATAATCAGTGTCATCCAGAGGCATCTGGGGCTGTGAGGGCACCACTTTCTTAGTCACCTCACTTAAGAATGGAATATTTGAGACTGGCTCATAATTAAGAGACCTTCCAGGTCAAGGAAAGGCTTTTTTAGTAAAGATATTAAAACTGTTTCTTTAAGCAGATGGGAGCATATTTCATACTCAAGGAGGCATTGATCATCTACCTTAACCATGGGGCCAGTCCCAACCTGGCTGATTTAATCAATCAGGATAGGGAAGGGTACAGCAAGCTGATAATGGTCTCTTCCAATCCTCTGTCCACATTCTTGAGAGCTATGAACTGAAAAGAATCTATATAAACAGGACAACTGGTGGCTTTATTTATTTATTTATTAATATTACACTTTTCTGCCCTCAGGGGAATAGTTGTAAAACTACAATTAAAATATAATGTTATAAACAATGACAACAACAAATAAATGGAGGATTAAAAATAGAAACAAACACATACTGACCACAGAGCAGAGGAAAAAAATACATTAAGCCAAATACCTAGTGAAAGACAAAAATACTTGAAACACACAATAGAAGGAGCCAGCTGGGTCTCTCTAGCAGGAGAGTTCAGCTATGTTCTGTCAATACATTTTACCACAACCACAGTGTACCTGGCAGCCAATGAGATACAGTTGTTTTGGTAATTATAGCCAGAAAGATTTGAATTCAAATTGTCACTGGGTAGCAAAAGACTAAATGGTTGGAGGAAGGAATATATGCCCTTGTTTGAGCTTCTTACAAAAAATGTGATGTTCAAATCATCATCTCTATTCTAATATTGAACTAATTCCTCAACCAATGAATCTTAATAGAACTGTACAGCACCATTCATGCCCAAGATTTTGGGGAAAAAAGAAATAGGAAAATATTACTTTCCTAAGGAGGAAAGTAAAAGAGTCCAGTGAGAACAGAGTATGCCCAGCTTTGCCAGCACGGAAGATTGAGTGAAAATTATAGGAAATTGAAGGCTGGGAAGTGAGGGGTTGCAATGGTGTGTCCTGAAAAAAAGAATGTCTGAGTGGATGGAATCCAAAGGAGTTGTGCATCTTGCACCAAGAGCTGACTTATGAGGGCATCTGCCCCAAATAGCCTACGCAAGAGGGCTCAGAGAATACAGTTTTGCAGAAAAGAAATACATTGGTTAAAGCAAATTGGGGGGGGGGGTGCAGTTTAAGGAAGACTGAAGCTGCTCAACAGTCACAGAAAGCTCAGAATCCACTGACAGGATAGCAGAAAACTAGGGAAATAATCAATGTAATAGAGTATCCTAAAGGAAAGCATTGGCCTGTTCAATGTGATGCATATATTTGTGTTTGTGTGTGCATAAGCATCATTTCATCAGTAGTTGTGCAAATTAAAAATGAAGGGGGAATTCTTTGATAAAGTTCAAGGCATGAGATAGAAGTTTCCCCTTTTCCTTTGCTTTTTTATTGACTCAGAGTTGCAAATCTTGTACATCACTGAAGTTGTGGGAGTGTGGCAGGAGGTCATTCTAAAAATTAATCAATGAACTCTGTAATAACTGAGATATCTTCTACCTACAATATCACCATCTTGCCAGAGTCATTATAGCACAGGGCTTCCACACCCTTAAGTAGCTGTGCACTAGCATTTAGGTTCTGGTAGCTTATCCCCTTTATGGTGCACTCTGATGGGAGAAATGGTACCTGCCAAAATTCTCCTGTCTTCTCCTCAGCTATGAAAGGCAAACGAGACCCTGTCCTATACTGAACCCAATAAGCCCTTATTGTGATGGACGCCAAGCAGGACCTGCAACTGAAAGGTATATATGAAGTACAATTAAATCTCTGCTCAAGAAAATTGCTGATTTGTACCATACAGAAGAATAAGGTTTTCTTCCAACTTTTGTCTTCCAAGTGAAATGCAATGAACTGCAGACAATTAAAACTGAGCTGACACAGATCAAATCCAACATTGATGCTCTCTTGGGCAGATTGGAGCAGATTGCTGAACAACAGAAAGCACCTACAGGTCAGTTGGCTGATTACAAATGTCCCATCAGTAACACCAAGACACAGTGGGAGTTCAGGTGCAGAAAGTCAGTGCCAGCTTCCTAGTACTGGCTGACCTTCCTTTGGTTGGGACATAGGACCTTTTCTTCCTTTTGCAATTACAGTTCAGCTGTGATGCCCTTGTTCTATTCCTAGGAGCTTGTACAGTTATTTCCTTCCCCAACTACAGCATCCATCATCTCCAGCCAGCAAGGGCCAAAGTGGATGATGACTAATGGAGTTGTAATCCAATCTGTCTCTAGGTACCATATTGGGTAAAGCTGCACCAGTGTTATTAAATATAAGCAATTTTTTCTAGACAATCTAAAGTATGGACATATTTCACTGAAATCTATATTATAAAGATTGTAATAGCAGAACAAGACCAAATAGCCCTTGGAAACCTGTGATTTCAAAAAACTGTCAGGCTTCCCATATGAATATAGAAGTATTCGGAAGCTCCCCTGCTGATTTTTTGTCCTTGAGAATATATTTTCATGGGTTAGCTTTACTAGTAGATGGCATAGATGCTGCCACTAGGAATCTCTAGCCCAGCAGATTACATAGTCCAAAACATCTGAAGGATACCATTTCCCTATTCATAGATTAGCAATGTGCAGTCCTCCAGAAGTTGGATTTCAATTTCTATCACTCTTAGTCAGCATGGTCAATTGAGATGGGTTGAAGGGAGCCACAATCTAGTTGTATCTGGAAGCCCAACAGGCTTTCTACCCTTGCTCTACTTCATATATCTAAATGACAGTAAGTCACCTTGATTATTTTTGCTATCAGTGCCTATCCCCTGCTATATCCAATACTAGATTTAACAAAAGGTGAAAAAAACAGATTAGAAACATTCTAATTAGTTTTCATTTCTTCACCCTTTCCTGATGCAGCCCAAAGCCCCAAATAGGTCATTCACAGGGCTTCCAAACCATGCCCAGTTTTAATTTATGGGCTGCATTCACCCAGCTTAACCTTTTTTCTTTTAATTAATGCATTTTCTGGTTTTGCATAATTGAAACATAAATAAATCGAATGGCCTAGATTCACACAACATATTAAGCCACAGTTAAACTAACTAGGTTTGTTACTGACTTGGTTAACCATGTCCCATAAACAAAGCCAAGAAAATCCATTTATGAGACTGTTTTTCTCTAAGCCTGCACTCTGTGATATTAATCTCAGGCTATAGTTTACAATGAGCACCTATTAAATGATCAAAGGGAAAGAAGTGAAGTGGTATTTCTCCTGGCAACCTTGGGAAATTGTCAGGATCACAGGCCCTGTCAGGAGTCATTGCAGACATTTCTCCAGATGTTCCTTTCATTTCTTTTTTCTTTCTGATAAGGTATTCCTAGCATTTGAGTCGAGGTGCCATTTTAACTTTTCATAATGCTCCCAATGTATCAACATACAGGGACACTTGGTGAATTTCAGTTAGTTTCCAGCTTGACTTCTTGATATTTAGGTATGCCCAGGTAAGCCAAATAAAGCTACCAAGAAACAGGGTTTGTTGAGAAGGCCTTCTCAAATAACACAGAGATTTTGTCTTTTGCATTTTTTGCAGAAGTTAGGAAAAAAGCAGATGGAAACAAAAGTGAAATTTCTCAAGAAGACACAGCATCAGAAGCAGACATGAACACGGAAGAGCCATTAAATGGGGAAGAAGAGGAAGATGAAGGTCTTGTGCAGGATGACTGTGATGATGAATTGGTAAGAGGCAGCAGGAAAGCAGTTTTCCCACCTGCATGGTGTACTGAGGATTTACACAGTTATAACAGGACTCAGACTTCAGTAATATTTTCCCCCATACCTTTAACAGATAATTATCTCTTAACGTTATAATGAATTACAGCCAGATTATAGCCTTTCCTGTTCCTTTGGGGAAAGTTGTCAAGAAAGTGCTTGATGTACTGATGCTAAAGAATGAGATTTTGTCTTTCAAATTTGCATCATCAGTGAATTCAGGTTTTGTGACTCTCAGTCTAATGAAAAAAGCTTTGATGCCAGAGAATTTACCTTCAGATACATTATTGTCTGAATATAAAGATGGGAATGAAGTTACAGTTCTCCCAACAAATTTAATGCATAACAATGCAAAAGAAATAAGCTATTTCATGAGGAAGAAAGAGTGAGAAAGGTGAATCGCTAACTTTTTAAAAAAAACTGACCACTGCAATGCCATCTTTTAAAGACAGAGTTGCAGGTATAAATTTGGGTGTTGGATTAGGACTGAGAATCATATCACATACCAGGTGGTGATATACATGTATCTTGAGCTGGTATCAAAAGTTGATATCGCTATCCACTTGCCAAGGCCATGTTGATACTTACTTCTTGTGCCCCCTTGCTATTTAGTCAGCAAAACAGATGAACAAAATGTAAGAGCAAGGTGGAGAAGTATTCATCCTCCTTGCTGTTCATTTTTGTTCAGCTGCCTCATTCTAAATAATTAACAAGAGACACCAGGAGGACAAAAGACACCAGGAGGAGTAGAAATCTTTGCATACATGGTCCCTAGTCATGCTATCTATCTCCAAGGTGTGGTGCTAATAGCAACCAGAAGATAAATGAATGGACAACACTAGATGTTAAGATGTTTAAGCTGAAACTGGAGATTAAGATTAATACCAATATATTATAAAGAAATCCAAGCCATTTAATATTACAAACGTTTGGTCATGTGTCTGGCATAGAGATAGCAAGCTTCACACTCCATATGTTTCATCACATCTCAACATGCGCATCAGTGAAATGGGACAGAACATACATTAGCCAGGAGGACAGTGCCTGTTATGATTCTACTGCGAATAAAAAAAATAAAATAAAATATTCTTTATTCTTATCCCATCTTATTGTTTTATTTAACTTTTTGATAGCGGATAGACTATAAATATTTAAGTAAACAAATGCTTGAAGGGTTACCTAGTTCAAGATAAAGAGAGAGCAGAGTCCTTAAATTGCCAAATAGCAGATAAAGCAGGCACAGAAGTCACCTGGTTAACTTTTTCTATTACAATAAGAAGTATTTTATTTCTATCTAAACTCTGGTAATTCTTTCTACCTAAATTACAACTATTATGGCAAAAATTTTACTTACATAGAATAAATTAGTATGTATAAACCAAATAGTATGCAAATATATGGCCTTTTTTGTCCTTTGGGGGTTGACACTGTTTTCTGTTCTTTGGCCAATGTAAGGGACAAGATACAGGGAGGTTCTTACAAATTCTTTATTTAAGAATAAGTCCCTTTCAATTTAAAAGGACTTAACTTTTGAGAAGACATGTATACATGTATACTTTTACAACTGACTTTCATTATACCTCTCCTTCCTTCCTTCCTTCCTTCCTTCCTTCCTTCCTTCCTTCCTTCCTTCCTTCCTTCCTTCCTTCTTTCTTTCTCTGCTTCTTTAGGAGAATAGCCATTTCACATATGTGGAAGACTCCAGCCTACAGTAACTAGGTATATTCTAAAACATGAAGATTCCATTCATGACAGCAAAATCCCATTGAATTATGTAAAATAATATGTATTTAATGTTTCATATTTTGATTTAATAACACATTTAAGTTTTGCTTTCTTTTCTCCTTTTTTGAGAAGTTCCTTTCTTGGTGAAATATTTCCAATTTTATTAATTTCTTCCATGTTATTTATTTCTTTGCGGTGGTGGATGGCAGAAGGTCTGCAACGTACATCAGATACCACAGGCATAAAGGGGACATCACCTGCATTTTCATACTGACATCCCATTGATACTGTCCTGAAACTATTGCTCAGCTGCCTTGCTGCTGACATGAAAAGAAACAGAAAAGGAAGAAGAGGGGAAGTTATGGAAAAGATGGTGAAAGAAACTTTGGCCTACAAGTGATTAACCAACCAGCAGCAGCAGTGTTCTCTTTCTTGGTCCCTTGATAGCTGTTGGGCTACATAATCATATTTTTATGTCAATCTTCTCTACTCACTGCATCTATTAATATTTGCCCTTGACATTTCATACAAAGGAAGAAGAAATAGTATATAAATTCAAAATAATAAACCAATTATTTTTTTCTCCCCCTCCTTCCTTCACCTAGCATGTCACCACGACAGCACCAAAAACAGAAAGGAGCACAAGAAGTTAAAACCTGTCTTGACATTGAGCTGGACAAATGTTGACATGCAGGGCTGCCATTGAGTCTCTGCCTGGAATTCAAAAGGAGACACATGGACCAATATCTCCAAGCAGTTTTGTAGGACACAGGAAAGTAGTCATCCCAATGGACTATCATTGCTATTCCAACTACACACACACACACACACAAACACACACACACATACAAAAACACCCCTCCCCTCCCCATCATTGTACTACACTGGGAGCCTTGTAGTCAGCATCCACTACTGAAACTATTGTATTGAGAGATGAAGAGTTGAACTTTTTCCTTCTGGCAGCAGGAAAAGAAACAGTCTGAAGAAAGTCTACTTTCTTGAGGCAGGAGGGACTGTGATGTGTAATAAGAGTACTGTTCCACAATATAAAATGTATGGTTTTGCATTTGAAACCCTGATCATGCCCTCTTAACCAGGTTGTCTCCTAGCAGTCCATTGGTTTTTTAGCCTTGGTCCAGTGCAGTTCCCTACACTGTGGCACGAGAAGCATACCCTTTATCCTCTGAGATATCACCTGGAGAGATGAATGTGGTTGTTACCAGGTCTTTTTTCACAGGAGTAAAAATCCTCCATCCAGTTTCCCAAGGATTAGGAAGGCCAATAATTGGTCTATATTGTAGAAGCAGAAAGGAACATTGACTAAAGTTGGGACATACAGCATAATAGCTACACATATTTTGACCCAAGCATTTCATAGGAAAGATTTTGAATGAAATATTCACTTTATGACCCAGCCATGCAGCCAGTAGATTCCAAAACATGATTTACAGTTGTTCATTTCAAAGGTTCATGAAATCTAGTCCTAGGAGATTCAGCAAGGACAACTGAAGAGATAGCACAGTGTGTGATTATTTTTTAATTGCAAAAGAACTAAATGCAGAAGAAAAATGTATTTCTTCCCTGTTGACCTTTTTCTGAAATACAAATATTTTCAACCAGCCCATACTCAGAAACACAAAAGATGCTGTGTGGTTTATTAAATTGAAACTTCCTACAAAATTGTATTATCCTTCATTATCTTTTTTCCCCCTCAAGTTTCCCTTCTTTGTACAATAAGATGGTTTATTCCTAGTTGCCACCCTTCAAAAACAGATGGAATATTGTTTGCTTAGCAGGGTAATCCAGTCTTTCAGACTCCAACTACTATTCAGGAAAGCAGGGTGAGAATCATATTTTCATACGGGCCAAATTCAGAGGATCTGATCCTCCCCTTCTTTCTAAGGATTTCTGCTGGAAGATACACAACCAGATATAAGAATCTTCTCTTCTTTAGGACACGTTAACAGAAGGTTGCATCTCTCAAAGCACAGTAATTTACAATTTCTTTGTTGAAAATACAAGTTACAAAACAGGCAAGCGTCATTTTTCTTTTATTTTCTTCTGTTGGCTCTTCTCTATTAGCTTATCCTGCAAAATTTGGCCACTTTGGTGTCCTGAGCTATTTTCAAAAGGCTTCCTAGACTTTGTTTTGCTATGAACTAACTGCAGGACTGAAGAATGGAAGATATTGGGGTGGGGGTGGGGGTTGTACATAGTATCCTGTATAATAAAAGGAGGAACTTGATTCATCATGTAGCCCAGCATCTTCTGTTGTGGTGGTGGTGGTGTTGTTTAAATAAGATACACTCCAAAATATTCTATTGGTTTCAGGCTACCTCTTCATCACATGGGATATTTTTGGTTCACACTACTAAAGCATATCTTATTTGAATCTTTTGCTGTCTGTGCTGCTCCCTTATTTAATGTACATTAAAAATGCTGTCCAGACCAAACTATAATTGGAAGCTGCTGCAGTAAATGCTTAGAGTTCCAGCTGTATTCTTTTCCCAGGTACTCCATTCCATTTTCTTCCTTCATCCTGCTACCAACCATCACCCAATATTCCACATTCAGAGCTGTTTTGGGGGTCTCCTCCAGTTATGTTCCACCCCCAAATTGCATTTCTGCCAAGCTTCAATTTCATTATATGCTGCTTTTTTCCATATAGTGAAATCAAAGTGGCACACAAAAGAAATTAATCGTAGTAATACTTAAGATTGACAACAAATGTTTACATTTTCTCATTTCCTTTTAAAAAAAGAAAATAAAATTTGATTCTATTTCTGGTGAGATTGGTCTACTGCCCAGAGTGGAAGGGGAAGAAAAGCTGATTTCCCTAGCCGCACACCACAGAGCTACAAGAGAAAATATATAGACTAAAGTGGCAGGGGTGGGAGAGGAAAAAATGAAATAATTTGCCAGGAAAGCAACAAAGGCCCTGAGAGTCCTGTCTCTCTCACACACCAAGGTCAGGGGGAAGACACAAGTGAGATGTTCCTCTGGAGCAGGGTTTCTCAACCTTGGCAACTTTAAGATGTGTGCACTTCAACTCCCAGAATTCCCATGGCTGGCTGGGGAATTCTGGGAGTTGAAGTCCATACATCTTAAAGTTGTCAAGGTTGAGAAACACTGCTCTGGACAATAGGTGGTTGCAGCAGTAACTACCAAGCCTTTATGCCAAAAAGGCAGAGCTCAGAATTGTAGGCCCAGAGTACTTCTGTAGTAGATGGTCTGAGACATCCAACTTTCACCCTACAAGCTTATGCCACTGCAATCTCAAAATGTGAAATTTCTTCTGCTTCAGACATGTTCCAGATTTCCTTGTTATGCCATCCTGTGTAACCCATATTCACTGGAGCTTCAACCTTGATAGTCTTCTCCTGTAGAATTTGCTGGTACAATCCAGAATCCATTGTTCCCACAACGGTTGTGAGCTGTCTGGATCCTGAGGCTGTAAATCAATTCCAAACCATGGTACACTGCCATGCTTCATGGTTGGGATGAGGTTCTTTTCTTGGAATGCACTGTTTCAGTTTTGCCACACATTTCTCATTATTGCCAGAAAGTACCACTACCTCTGTCCACAGAATACTGTTCCATTAGCTTGGTGTATCCTCCAGGTCGTTGCTGGCAGACCTGAGGTGGGTGGCAACGTGCTTTCTGAAGAACACTGTTCTTGGTATGCTTCCACACACACTATTGTTCATTATTATACCCAAAGTGTAAAGTTCTGACACAGTTGACTCAATAAAATTCTGACTCATGCATCCAGATGAAATGCAGATTTCAGATTTATTGATATGTGTACAGATATTAAGCAAAAAGCCACGACTAAAAAAGTTCTCACACAGCTACCTGATAAAAGACACATAGGCACGTCAAAACCTCCTTCACACTCCCACCCTTTTCCCTTAACAGTCCAGCATTCTACTCCTGGCTGGCTGGTACGACCTTGGATTTCTTCTCACTCTCAACAACTCCCCCCCCCCATCCAGAGCTTGAGATTTGTTGCTTCTATGGCAGAGAACACAATCAACAGATCTAACAACTCTTTGATTGTGCGTTCTGACATACTGCGTCTCCTGAAAAAGAAAGATATCTAATATGATTAATACAAAGAAATTATCAAGCAAAACAATTAAGGTTTAGACTTGCTAGGATACTTTGCATGAAACTTATTTACAAGATCTGGAGCCCTCACATGACAGCTATCCACCCACTCATGGTCCCAAAAATGTTTCCACTGGATTAGATATTGAAGTTTGCCCCGATGTTTTCTGGAGTCTAAAATTTCTTTCACTTCGAAATACTGTTCTCCATTGATCATGAGGGGAGCTGGTGCTGGGGTTTCAGGATGCCATTGGGGAGCTTCATGCAGATGTTTCAGAAGGCTGCAATGAAAGACAGGATGGATCCTTTTCAGATTTTTTGGGAGTTTTAGCCTCACAGTTACTGGGTTGATGATTTGTTCAATTTCAAAGGGTCCCACAAACTTCGGGCCTAGTTTTTTAGACTGCTGCAATGATCTTAAATCTTTTGTAGACAAATATACTTTCTCTCCCACCTTAAATTTCCATTCTGGAGACCTTTTGTTGTCAGCATATTTTCTGTAACTTTCCTTGGCCTTTTCAAGCATTGTTTGAATTACTGGCCATTGGGCACATATCTGTTTCATCCACTCGCTAGCAGCATGGGATACAGATGGTTGCTGTGGTAGTTCGGGGATGGGTACAAAGTTTTGGCCATATACTACTTGGAAAGGAGACAGTCCTGTACTTTGGTGAATAGAATTATTGTAAGCAATCTCTGCAAAGGGCAATAAATCCACCCAGTTTTCTTGTTGGTAACTTATGTAACATCTTAAGAATTGCTCTAAAGTAGAGTTCAATTGTTCACAAGCTCCGGCCAATTCCAGATGTTGCGAAGATGCTAAGGCTTGGGTAGACCCCACCTCTCTTATAAATGATCTCCAAAATTGGGAAGTATACTAGGGCCCCCGATCACTCAGAATCCTATTGGGTATGCAATGTAGGCAGTACACATGCTGAATAAAGAGCTTTGCTAGCTGTTTTGCAGTTGGCATACCTGCACAGGGGATAAAATGTGCTTGCTTAGAGAACAGATCAGTTACTACCCAAATCACAGTTTTCTTTCTGCTTTCTGGCAACTCCCCTATAAAGTCCATTGCTATCTCTTTCCAGGGTGCGGTGGGATTAGCCACTGGCTGCAGCAACCCTTGTGGCTTTCCTCCAATTCCCCCGTGTACAGTCCATCTTTAAACTGAATGCTTCCGGCCACCCAATCTACTTGGGGGTTGTGAGCCTTCAGCCAAGGCACTCCCAATATTATTGAATAATTAGCTATGGCTGCGATTATAAATCAGAGAATCTCTCTGGGTGCCCACTCTCATTTCCACTTCCTCAGTACAGAACATTGCAGGGCCCCCAGTAGCCTCAGAGCCATCCAGTTGGTTAAACACTATAGGCTCCTTCAATTTCTGGACTTTCAATCCCAGCCCATTTACTGTTGCAGGGTGAATCAAACATTTAGCACACCCCAAGTCCACCAGCACGTTTCAATCTGCGCTCTTATTTTTTTTTTTTTAGAGTCCTTAACTGTACCCCCACCACCACCATGCCATTATCTCCGCTCACCACCGCTCTGTTGCACCCCTTCTGTCCAGCCTGCCTGCTGGTGCCCATGAAGGCAGGCCTTAGTCGTTTCCCACCAGTGACTGGGTTTCATCTGAGGAATCCACCTCAGAGGCCTCTGAACTGATGACCAGCTGCAGCGCTTCACTGGCCACTGCTGCTTTTCCCTTAGCGACAGGAGTCTTGGTTGGCTTGGCTTTGACTTTGGGGATGGGGTGGGGGTTGGCTGGAACAATCCACAGCTCAATGGCCTCTTTGCCCACATTTAAAACATAATCCTTCCTTCAATTGATGTTCCTTTTCCTCATCCCAAGTTCTTCTCAATGACACCCTTGGGGCTGTGCCCCCCTGCGGGGCTGGTTTCTTGATAGGCGCTTGAATCTGTTGTTGCTTCTTTAAGTAAATTTGCTGAGCCTCCACCATCCTAGCCAGACAAATCCATTCTTTTAAGGTGTCTGGTTCGCCTCTGGCCAGGCATCGGTCTAAGATGTCAGGCTGTAATCCATTCTGGAAAAATTCCACCTTAAGCGACTCTGGCCAGTCAATTAGATTCCCTGCTAGGCTTCTAAATTCCATAGCATACTCTGTCACTGGCCAATTCCCTTGCCTCAGGAACTGTAGACTGGCTTTAGCTTTTATCTGGGTGAAAGGGTCTTCAAACTGGTCTCTTAGAGCCATCATAAAGTCATCAAAATTCCTCAGCTCCGGGGCCCTGGGGTCATGCAAAGCTACCAACCATTTGGAGGCTTCTGCTTCCAGATCCGTGGACACGTATCTAACTTTTGCTCCGCAGAATGAAAAGTGTCCCCAAATTCCTCCTTAAACCCACTCACATGTGCCAGGAAGCACACCAACTCATTCAGGTCCCCTCCGAACTTCACCTTCAGGTCATGGAATGCTTTTGGGCTCCTGGAATGTCACCTTGGTCTTGGCACTGGCTGGATCCAAACTCACCTCCTTGCCTGCCGACCTGTTGGCGGAGCTGGCCCTGCCACTTCCTCTCCCTCCTCTTGGGAAGACTCTGACTCTCCTGATTCATCCACCAACCCAGCTGCTGACGGGCCACTCTCTGGGGTTGGTGTTGATCGGGTTAGATGACTCACTAGGCTGTCCACCAACTCTTTCAAGCTGGCTATTGTAGTCGCCACGGACTGCATTTCATGCTCCAGTCTCGTTAGCCTCTGGTCAGTCATTAGGTCTCAGCTTACTTCCTGTTGAGTAGACCTCCATCTCGCTGGCGTTTGCTCCATTCCGTCTCCCACCCCAAAAGTCCAGCCAGGCTTGGATTTACGCAGGAGCTCCTTTCCCTCATGCTCCTCAGAATCTGGGCAGGGAAGGAGGCCTTTCGAGCCTTCGGCTTGGCCCCCTTCTCCTTGACTTTCCCTCGAGCTCTTGTAGTCATCGAGGTCCCGGCCACTGCTTTCTCCTCTGCCATCAGCCTCTCTGACTTGGCCCGCTCGGTTTCTTCCATTTCAGCCAAATGGAACAGGGAAATGTTGGCTTTCCTCAGAGATGAATTCTCCAGGTAAAGCTGTATGATTTTTAGTCATGGCTTTATGTAAAGTTTTGACACAGTTGACTCAATAAAATTCTGACTCATGCATCCAGATGAAATGCAGATTTCAGATTTATTGATGATGTGTACAGTTGTTAAGCAAAAAGCCATGACTAGAAAAGTTCTCACAGCGCTACCTGATAAAAGACACACAGGCACGTCAAAACCTCCTCCACGCTCCCCCACTTTTCCCTTAACAGTCCAGCATTCCACTCCTGGCTGGCTGGTACGACCTTGGATTTCTGCTCACTCTCAACAACTTCCCCTCCCCGCAATCCAGAGCTTGACATTTGTTGCTTCAATGGCAGAGAACACAATCAACAGATCTAACAACTCTTTGATTGTGGGTTCTGACACAAAGCGCACTTGTGTACACTGACATTAGATAATTAAGAACTACCTACAAATCCTTTCCTATAATCCTGGGATTCTTTATGAACCCCCTATCTTGCTTATGGAGTGATTTCTGGGACCACTCCTGGGAAAAGTAACAAAAGTTAACAATGTACTTTTTTTTTTTAATTTGATCACTATCTGCCTATGGACTGATGGAGGTCAAAATCTTAGATAATGGTTCTGTATTCCTTTCCAGCCTCAGGAGCCCCAACAACCCTTTTTCTGAGGTCTGCAGAGATTTCTTTGTCAGGGCATGAGTCACTTCCTCAAAACTGCATGGTAAAGAGCAGGGTTCAGTGGGGACAACCAATGTCTGGGGCTTTTTAATAGAGGAAGACCTCTCAAATTCATCCCTGATTATCACCTCATAAATTGGAATATCTATCTCAGTCTACCATTGTCAATCCTAGGGCTTCCTATACATTTTTTTGACAACAGTGAATGTTCAATAAAGACATGATACATATTAAGACCTTTACATCTATTAATAGAACTTAGAAGCCCTGATGCCATCACAGATCACAGTTCTGCAAGATTACAAGTATTTCTAAAAGGTTCACAAACTTTTGCCCATTGCTGGACCTCAGAACTGATCCCAAAAGCCACATTTAGATTAAGAACTTGTGGCTGCTCTGAAGTCTTATCCATTCAAATGCATGTTGCCATTGTGGGTACAATCACAAAAAAATCATCAGGGGAAGGAGCCTAGTAGGTACTAATAGGGTTCCCACTAGGTTTTCATCTGATCCACGATGTGGTAAAAACACCAGCCTTATCCCCACCCTGAAAAATAGCTGCAGCACCCATGGGTGGGATATATGGGATGGGGGTAAGACTACTAGGTAAACCAGAAGAGGCTCCCTGCTTCACTGGGAAGCTTTCTACCCAGCCCTTTATGGGGACACAATTGTGACGAGCTGTGTGAGCGTTCTGTTCCACATCACCACTCAACAATGAGGCATCAAAGGCAAAATCATATGGCAAGACTTGTGTCAGAAATGGGAACATGTTATTTGAATGTCAGACCAGCTCAAGACAAACATAAGGTGTTTGCAATGGAATTGAGATGATTTATCCTCATAAATATGTCCTTTAAGAACCATTAGTGAAGCATGTTGGTAACATAGCAGGATCTGAGGACAATGGATGGCAATAAAACTGTGTACTGTGTTCTGTTCCTTTCTGTCTAAGGAACAGAAAGATGAAAGCTCAATTTTGAAGATTTGTGTGTGTGTGTGTGTGTAAAACAAGGAAAAATTAGTACCAGCTTCATAGGAAAAGGCAGAGATTTTATATGCTCAGAATGCAGATTCTTTTATTTTTTAGAAAGCTGCTTTACACTCGAACACTTCACCCCTATACTGTACTTACTTGATGCACCTTTTCAATCTTACAATTATAAATTATCCTCAACTTCAGAACATTACAAGTGCCAGAATCAAACGGCAGTCAAAATGTTTAGCAGGCAGGAACCCTTACAGTAGCTTTCTTGCTCCATGTTTAAGTATAACATTCCATGGCTAGTTTTGCTAATGTGTCCACAGAACCCTGCAAATATACACTTTTTTTTGTTTTTCAAATGAATTTGGCAATTTAAAAAATTGCTTCCCCAATACATAGATACAAGTGCTTGATATATTAAAAGCCATCTACTTTGCTTATGTTAACAAAACTAGAATTTTTTTTAGTGCCATGCACTTTTTGAACTCCCTACTCATCTGGGTTCAGAAATTAAGCACAATAAGCTTACCTTATACAGAAGGTAAGCTTGACTCAAAGCTGTTTTTGCCTTTACCTTATTAATTTACTGAAACCTTCCTACTTAGCAGTCCATAAGGCAGGAACCAGCAATATATAAATATTGAGATGTTGTTGAACTTCAGCTAGGAACAACCGGACACTTCAGCCTAAGATCAGGGATTAAGGATGGTAGTATTTGGAGCACCATACGCTGCTGGGTTTTCCCAACTAATGGAAGAGATGGCAAACACTACAGCAGTGTAAGTTTTATAGGATCTCAACTAAGATTAATAAAGCACAAAAATATTCTAGACAACTTTCCATTCACACACGGACTGGAACCAAATATATTTTGCTTCAACAAGGTTTGTGCATCATGAATTTCCAATCCTAACAAGTCTTCTGCTTTATCCAGAAGACTTTAAACAATGTAATAGTAGTGTTTGATTTTTCTCCTATTTAAATAATTAAACAAATACCAGGTATAACGAATGCTGTGTAAGTCTTCAAAAACATCCTGTTAAAACAACCACAATTTTGAAAATTATACAAGTCACCGATCCTGACTTTATTCATTTTGTAAAGTACATCCAACATTCATTACAGTTCAGATGCTATTTAAGTCATTAAAAAAAAAAGGCCAAGACTTTTCTGTTCTCAAAAACCTTTGGAGAAAATATAAAAACCAGTTTCCTGGCAAACTTAGTTGCATGTCATGCTACAAATTATAATTCTAACCAAGATTCTTTTTAGATTCAACGTAAGGAGTCTGCAAATACACTTAATCCCTAGTTTGTGTATTCAGTATAAAGTAATTTTAGTTAACTGAAGTGTCACGCAGTTAACACCCATTAAGCAAATACCTTTCAATATTCGTAACTTACAAGAATTATGAGAGGAAAAATCATAAAATTTTAATAGTAGTGAAAAGGCACTCTTCCTTAAACCTTGTTAAATGTTTAGTAGTTTTAAATTCAAAAGCATCACGTTTTAAAAATCTCCAAGCAAACCAAGAAATATAAGGATCCTGCTGGATCATACTGAAGTACTGTGTAGTCAAGTCCAATTCCCCTCATTGGACAACTTAGGAATTTTACACACAGGATATGGGGCAAAACCCTTCTCCAGCTGACCCTGGGTGATGTCATATAACTGTCATGAAAACTGCCTGCTGATGGTCTCTCTCCATGAACTTACTTTAAACATGAATTTGGTGGTCTTCATTGTATCTGATAGTGATGAATTCTACATGTGAACTACAGTATGTTCTGTAAATATACTTTCTTCCATCTTGATTTTACCATCTTTCAACTTCATTGGCTGACTCGATTCTAGAATTCTTTAACTAGAAGCATACACAATATTTGCAGTATAGCTGCATTACAGATTTGCAGAAAGAGGGAGTTAGGTATTAACAACTTTATTGCAATCTCTTTTCTAATTATTTCATGTCTTCTTCACAGAAGCAAAGTAATTTTCACACATCTACCCACCACATCAGGATTTATTTTTAGTATTCACCAGTTTAATCCCCATTCAACACATTATTCATTTGTTATTTAAACAGCTTATATGGTTACCTATCTTGCTTCTGCAATTCTCGGCAGCTAACAACAACAATTAAAACGAAATAACAAGTTATGATTTTACTTATTGCCTTGGTTTACATCACTCTATACTCTGTGGGAAAAAATAGTATTTGCCATTTAAATTCCAATTCATCCAATGTAGAGATATACTTGTGTGAGCCCTTTTGTTTAATATCACTCTAAATAACTGGTGTCACCAAATCTGAACCCTTGCTGTTCAGCATCAGGCCCAATGAAGACTATTTTTCACAATACTCAATTGTGAAAGGTGTCCATTTATTTCTATTCCCACTTCCGTGGTCAAAAATCCCAAACCATAAGGCCACAGATCCTCTTAGTCCATGATTACTAATTTTATCCAAAGCCTCTTCTGAAAGCTCCAAATGTTCAATTCCAAATTGTGAATGCAACAACTTTCTTAAATAACTGCTTTAAAGCCTGAATAAACTGATAAAATATATACCAACTGCTGCATAAAGATCACTAAGCTTTCTAACAGTTTGGTTTCTGGGTCAGTCCTGAAATTGGTTAACACTCTAATAGGAAGAACATACCCCAGGTATGCTTTCCCAAAAGTGAAAGTACAGTGCTGTGGGGAAAGATACAAGATTATTTAAGTTTTAATAGCTGTGCTAGCTTCTTCTAACTGGGTCTTTCCATTTAAATGGGTGATATATACATTATTTATTTTTACAATTTAAAGATTTAACCTTCTCAGTACAGTACTGAAAGCTAGCTTTACAAAAACTCTAAACAGATATGGCAATGATAATGTGCATTTACACCGCAATGTTTTCCCAAACTTACATGCATTAATATGGCATCTTGATGATGATGATGAAATGATGTATTTTAATAACTGTTATTAGACCACCCTAATGCACAGATTAAAGCGAGCACCAAAATGCAAAGGAAAGCTGGCTACAGACAGCTAACCTAGACCCAATTAATCCAAATCTCACATTTATCTTACAGAGATTAGTCCATGTAACCAGAACATGATATTCTTATATTCAAATGGGAGATCCTATTTATGACTTAATATTCCATGATATATTCCATTACATTAATTCAACTGTGCCCATTTGCTCTTACAATATACTTAATTAGGACAACAAATGTTTTATAACACAATCAGCCATGATGCTTGCATGTATTCATAGTATTATTGTCATTAAAATCACTTAACAGAGAAACCAAAAAATTCAAATGAGTCACTGTTATAATAACTTTAATTTCTCTTGCATTTTACAGAATTCTATGAACAGATTAAAAAGCACCTCCTTTCTCATCACACTTGACAGTTGTCAACAGCTTGAGGAACTGATCTTGCAAGAATCTCATAGACCAACCCAAAGCAAAGCAGCTTTTATTATCTGGTTTTAATACATTGGAAATCCACTCAGGTTGTAATCCTGTCCAGCCATTTGCACTCAGATCACTTCGCAAAATTTCAGTGTCAACCAGCCAACTAGTTAGCTTTGGCACGAAGCTGCGCTCTCTTGCCTGTGACAGCCTGGAAACCAGTTTTAATGCTGGCAACAGAACAGCGCGAATGGCAAGTCTCACACTGCAAAAAGTATAATCTGGTGTCCTTCTGCAAGATTGTGTCTGGTGACCGACATGTATGACAGGTGACATATTCCTCTGTGGGAACAATTAAACATGTTATATTAGCAATAAGAAATTATATATAAATAGTAAGCAAACTTTCATCTACTCAACTATGCATTTATCATTTAAATGTCCAGGTAGAATAATTTTCAAAGCCAACTGCAAACTGACTAGACTACAAAACATGTAACAGTAAACAAAATATTTATCTCTTTCATAGCAAGGTAATTACCACATAAAATGCCACAAATCCTAGTTTATGCATTTCCCCAGTGTGTAGTTCAGTTTTAAGAGGCATATATAAAAGAGGTAACACCCCACAAAAATGTACATTCTTCTGCCCATTTACTGCAGGGACCTACATAACACATAAAAGAAATGGAATAGTACGTCTTGCAAGCAGCTTACAAGATGGGAGAATGACTTTTGGCTCTGGCAGATACTAAAGTCACAGCTGTATTATCAGCCATCCTTTTTTCAATCTAACACAGAACTGCGAAAGGCAAAAACAGGATGGTTCACCGTTAACGCATTTCTATTCAGAAACTAAAACCTAACCATTCTATTAGCTTTCTTCACGTCTCACTAAGTTCACATCACTGGTCCATACTGTATAATCAAACTACTCCGTACTAAATGATCAGTGACTTTTGTCAGACTTTTTTTCTCAAGACACCACTATTCAGTCCTCTGTATTAGAGATGTCTGAGATCTTTAATAGTGTACTACTATAGTCTAATAAACAGCTGACAGCAGAACATGGAAACAGTTACATATCTTTTATACATTTCAATATGAGAGGTGCCTCATGGAAACAAAAATTATTATTACATCAACTGAAAACCAGAATGAATAATTTTTCGGTGTATAACCAAAGACTTGCATTTTCCCATACAAACATGACTCAGATATATTGTTCTATGTGTCTCCACCTCTTCAAATATATAGCGGGTGAATCCACAAGATGACTGTTCTGGTTGTGCGGTAAAACTTGTGCCTAGCATGGATACTCCTTGCTTTTCGACAACCAGCAAAAACATGGTAGTTTCAGAAGATTTTAATGAAACTGCAAGCTGGTAATTTCAGCACTACTAACACTTAGGTAAGAAGCAAGACTAAAAACTTTAGATGAAGCAGCATATACCTACAATCATAAAATACACTTACTGATATATCTTCTCAAGACATTTTCTATCTGTTTTTGTTGGAATCTTCCCTTGATTACAAGTTGGTTGTTGCCATCTATTGAACCACTAAATAAAATAAATATATTATAAATTAGAACTGCATAAGATATTTTCAACTATACATAGGCTTCAGGGCTTCCAAAATTCTCACCACAGTATATGCAAAATCTTGTTCAAAGGATCTCCATTTACTGCAAACCTTTATCAGACACTCAAGCCAAACTCATTCCTACGGGTTGATGGCTTTATAGCCAAAATAGGGCTACCCAAAAATACAGTTAAACTGCCCGTTTGGTGTAGTGATTAAAAGGCACCAAGTAGAAACTGGAAAACTGAGTTCTAGTCTTGCCTTAAGCATGACGCCACTTGGATGACTCTGGGCCAGTCACTCTCTCAGCCCTACGAAGCAGGCAATGGGAAACCACTTATAAAGATGTTGCCACAAAAACTGCAAACATACCTAATACTCCTTCCTCCTCCTATTTCCCTGCAACAACAGCCCTGTGAGCTGAGTTGGGCTGAGAGAGACTGACTGGCCCAAGGTCACCCAGCTGGCTTTCAGGCCTAAGGCGGGACTAGAACTCATGGTCTCTGGGTTTCTAGCCCATTGCCTTAACCACTAGACCAAACTGGCTCTCTATTTGCAATACACCAATGCTCAATCAAGGGGGGAAAAACTCAAAATGTGCAAACAGATATATGAAGAGAAAGCTCTCCATTTCCTCAGGTTCATATTAAAAAAAAAAGCACAGCATATCAGAAACAGGTACTTCTAATATGAGGGCTTTGCAAATAATCTGAATGCTCTTCAGATGCAGCAATGGTATGAGTGAAGTGCCTTCCCCTAGGCATCCATCCCTGAAAATTTGGTGCAGTCATTCTGAAGGTCTTCCAAGGTTTCCGTATGTAAGTGAGCATGCATAAAAGAAACCTCTTGTCAAGAAGTTCCTCAAAGGAGTTGCACCAAATCTTTAGGCAGGCGCAGCTGCCTTGATGAATGGCACTTGGCTGAGACAACAATGCCACCTGAATTATCTGCACATCTTTACTAAATGTACAAAACCTACAAGTTGTATGTTTAATTCTGTAACTTTATGTAATCATCGAAGCACCAGTGACTTAAGCCAATTTTTAAAATGGCTTATACCAGCACTGTTATTTTTGAAACTGTCAACTTGCTGAAGAGATTTCATGTATGTATGTATGGCTGCTACTACAAAAAATTCAGAAAGAAAAAAATAAGTTTAAAGTACTTACCTTGTACCCAATTCTGCAAGCAAAAAAGCCAGGAGATGCTTTGGTTGACGATGTAATCTAAAAGTAAGGAAGTTTATCTAGTTACATCTCTTTTATTATCCTATCATAGCATCTGAGTGCAATGCCAATACAAATACGTTGAAACCCAGATTTTTTTTTTAAGTTAATCTCTTTTCAGGATATTTGAAGAAGATAAAATGAGTCAGTGAAAAGGAATTAAGGATAGCTTATGCCATCACACAAGATAGTAACCTCAGTGGGAATGTAATATTAAATCTGTTTATAATTACTAAGATAACATGACAAATTTATCTAATATCAGATATGGCAATGCTATATAGGCTACAATAGCATGTTTACTTTTCTAAAGAAAAATGTTTTCAGTGAAGTTTCACATGAATGAAATCAGGACCTTTCAGTAAATGATTTACACAACAATGAGCCACAACTGAATTGTCTGGGGCTTCACACATTTGAAATGCCATCTCAAGAAACCAGCTACAGTTTACAGACTATAAAGAATAGATTTCTGCCTCAGAGTAAGCCAAAACCAAACAAAATACCTTATGCCAGTACCATTATGGGTACACTATATAAATATTCAGCTGTTACATAAAAATTAATGTTTCTCCTGACATTACCATCTGTACATAGACACAGAAGAAATATTATTTCAAAATATAATCCCATGCCTTAATGTACTTTGCTGAATTCACTATTCAAGCATTTAACCAAATACGTAAAAGGTATGCAAGCTAGCCTCAATTCCAATACCTCACTCTGCCTTGCCACTCCCAAGCTTTAGATGTTCATTGTAGAGGTCTGAAGAAAAACTCTAAGCATAGAGGTAATAAGCAGCTAAGAAATCAGTATTTCCTGGTGGCTACTGTTCTACATTAGTTTGATACCAAATTCTGGTTGTCCTAAAACATTTCCAGGCACTACTGGCCCAACCTCACTAGGAATTTCTCTGGAACAAATGAATAGGAATTTCACAAAAGTTGAGAAATCATTCACCATGTTTCACCTGAATTGGCCAAGAAAAGTTCCCAGTTGATCATCTTATGAATCATCTACACTTGAAACATTCATTCCAGAATAGGGTATTTACACTTGCAGATAAATAGCTGCTGTTTTATCTATGTACACTCACAGTTCATAACTGAACAATAGTGATACCACAATTCCCTGACCCAACTTTTATCAATTCCTGTCCCAAATTGCAATGTAGCCAGACTTACAGTTTACAGATATCTGTGAAATTAACAAATGATGTTTTCTTTGTTCCTACTCTTACAACCTGGGGAGGTTTCATGACAAATTTTCTTTTTTCACCAGCTACCATATCTGGATTCTTTTCCCTCATAATGTTAAATACACGATTCAGCAACTGCAAAGATACAAAAAAGAATATCAATAATCAATTGATATTAATAATTAATATACTAATTAATATTCACAAACACTCTTGTGTTATTATTTTATATATTTGGGAATAAAGCATGAAATTTTCTCTGAATTAGAAAAGTCACCACAGTAAGATTAAAAGAAAATGTCTATCTTCTCTACAAAGTGCTTTATTTAAAATATGTACTTTATTTCTAGGGGGACATCATTCTAAGGCGACAGGTACCCAAACAGAAGAGACCGTACAAGTGCTGTCTTATACTCAGAGCCAAACATTGATGGGAATTGAACAGCATCAATGAACCATTTAGGGGAAAGGGTAATTGATAATACCAACATACAAAACTGACATTATTTGCGTGTTTATGTAATGGACATTTGTACATCATTTCAATCTTTATGTAATTATGCAAATAACAAAAATGTCAATTACTTAATTACATGAATGACACAAATTATATCAATTGTCCAGACTGCTTCAGAAAAAACAGACTGCCTGTTGTGTAGGACTGAAGCTGGAAAAATTTAATCGACTGCCAACATGTCCCAAAACATGATTGTGTACTCCTGGAAAGACATTTGAATATGATACTAAAGCCTGGTTTAATGAACATTTTCAATTCTCAATTTTTGAACTGGCTCTTTATAACGATGGATTCCATATGGTCTACTATTTAAACATTGAGTTCTAGTATTCGGCATAAAGACGTAACTAGTATTCTTCCACTGTAGTAAAATAAACAGAAAACTAATAATGGAATTTATTTTTTTCTTTTTTACATTTTCTTTTGATTTCATTTCTTTTTGTATTTTTCTTATTCTTTATATTCCTTTGGATTTTTATATAACTGTTTCAGTGGAGTCTACTAGTTCTGGTTTTCTATTTTACTTTTAAGAAAAAATCACCAAAATTATTAATTAAAAAGTCTGTTTAATAGAGGTTCAGAAAGAGAATGCATTTTCACATTCTGTTCGATGTTCAGAGGTTGAGCCAGCAGGTCAGATCAGGGGCATGGCACATATTCATACTCTCTATTCTCCAAACCATTTTTACAGAGTTAAGATTCCTATTTGAACTTCCCTGAATAGGATAGTCTTCAAAAACAAACAAACAGAAAATTAACTGTCTGTACCAAACAAAGCCTCCTGAGCTGTTAATCAGCAATCAGTGCAAAATGGCATGTACTCTGTTCATTGATGCAAAGCTGAGAGATACCAACAGCTTCATTCTAATATAAATCCAAAGCAATATTTAAACTCAGTTTATTTTATGTTCCCCACATATTACAATTAAAAGCTAATAGGTGAATTAGTTAAAAGGTGTGGAAAGTATTTACCTCATCATATGTATAATCCCTTTCTGAGCCTGCCCATGCAGGTCCCGACTGAGAGCTAAAAGAGATTCCATCATCTTTTTTGCTGTCGTCATCCTCCAATGCTGAAGAATTACAAATATTATTTCAGACCCCCAAGGATTTCCATTCCAGTTTGTGCACAGCATTTTTATGTGACACATACACATGCATTTTTCAGCCAGAACTCCCTATATCAGACCCTTTTGCTAAATGAGAAGATGCTGTTAAAAAGGGAAAGTTAATCCAAACAGCATTAAGAATACTGTGAGGCACAGCATTTGGAAAGGGAAATTTAACTTTCCTCTCTTCTCACAGAAGTGGAACTTCAACAGTGCTAGAAGTTTCCAAAAAAGCTCAAATCAGAAAGTATCCTGACATCTCTTATCAAATGGAATTTAATGTACCATGTTTGAGTTTAGTTGGTGGTGCCCGTGATGTCTGAATGAGTGCACAGGTATGAGATCTGAGCTTTCCAAAGACAAACCTAAGGTGATTACAACTTTGAAGTTGATGGTTAACAACACATATTATACTCAGTTACTATGCTACTTAATAAAGTTGTTTTTGAAAATGGAAAACCATAAATCACAGAATTTATTGGAATTTCCCATATAGACATATGTTGCTCTAAAACTGTCCCTACACCTTTCAAGTATCATCTGGGATTTTGAACAAGCAAGTGGAAGAGAAATGAAAATCTAGGCCAAAAGAGAACAAGGAGGAGGGAAAGTGGCTGCATAACTAGATGTTAGAGAGCTAACACTCCCATGGAAGCATTCAGTTACTGGACTCACAACTTCTCCTTTGCCCTCTGAAATTAATCAAAATAGCTGTGGCTAATGGCATTGTAGAGACTGTGGCACCCTGTACAATAAAATCAGTGAAGATGGTCAACGATGTATTGGGTGGTTTGCTACATAGCTTCATCTACATCACTGTAGCATTTGACAGAATACTGATAGCTACAATAGCTTCTCTTCCACCCTGGTTATAAGATCAAATTGTAGACACACTTTGCATCGACCTTCAAGGTTACCAACTTTGACCAAGAGCAACTGACACCACCAACAAATAAAAGTTACCTTCATCTTTATCTAATACTTCATCCTCATCTGTAAACTTTGCTGCCTTTCTTTTCTTCTTCTTTCCTAACATGATATCAAGGTCATCCTCTGGTTCTACTGTTTCTTGCACATCACCCTCAATTTTTAGGTCCTTTAGAACAATTGGGGGTAGGGGGGAGGAACAGCATAAACAACAGTTAATACTGTACATTAAACAACATTTAATACAGCAAACATAAAATACTGTACAATAATTTAAAATATGCAGCTCTGTGCTGATCATGAAAGTAATTAACTAGTTCAACACGGAGGTCACCTACAAACCCAAAGTCTTGGGGCTGTATTAAATTGTCTTTAAATATTTTTTTTGTCTTTATTACTGATAAAATACAATAGCAATTTTCTTCCTGTTTTAAGCTGAGAGAAAAGCATCAGACAGTTATTTTACCCAATCCTTAAGAAAGTTGGCAAGATGAAGAAACAAACATACCCTTTAACCCTGTGTCAACTTACCTTCAGACCCTCTTCAGCTTCATCAATATCAAATATCTTTTTTGTCTTTTTCTTCTTTTTCTTCTGATTAAAGAAGGTTAAGTCATCTAAATCATTTGATGCATCTGAAATTGAAAGATAGCACATTACTAACAGAGTGCTTTATAATTATGAGTATGGAAGAAACATGCCTGAATATGTTTATCAAGAAATTTAGGCAAACTTGTGACAATGCAGTCAGCCAACTTAAATACCAGAACACATGAAAAATAATTTAGACTATTTCAATAATGTGTAAAATGTTGATTTAGACTGACTTTTACACATTGTGTACAGTAGATCTCTAAAACTCAGGGTGTAACAACTGAAAATTAGGCTACAAGAATTGGTTCCCAGTATAAGCATGACAGTCTATATTTTTTCAAGCATGCTTACCACAAAATCTTTGAGTTCACAACATTTACTTCAATGCTTTAGTAGCCTTAACAGTGTAAGTCACAAAAAGAAACTTAAGTATTTTAAATCCAGACTATAAAATAAAAAGAGTAAGAATACTTCAACTTAATTTCTCATGAAATGCACAAAGGTAGATAAGAGTCCAATTCTAAAATGTTAACAGTTGGCTGATTCATACAAATGGACCAAAGAAAATTCCTGGCAATCCTGTTTAATATCTTATATACATGAAACAAAGCAAGCCATTAAACTGCAGCTGTATGAGTTAGGTGTGCTTCAGCCTGTATATTTCAAGTATAGGGATATACAGTGCAATACCACAAGTTGGTAGTTTTTTAAATGACCTTCCATCCTCTCCATGCAAGTCATGCAAGCAACACAAAGTACTCTTACTGATTTCTCTCTTCCATGAGTACTGGTAAGAGAGCAACATGCCCACAGCCACCCAGTGAGGAAAGTCTGACTGCAGGTCTTCCAAAAATTTTATTAAGCATTCTGCTGCTTAACATATGGACTTCTCTGGAAAGTTCTAAGAGCACAAAGTAAATGTCAGGCCTTTATAAAAAAGTTTTCTTGAGAAAAATCAGAAAGAAACAAAAAAACAGGATTTTCAGTAAAGGTGTAACAGTTTACCTTTTTTCCTACTGTCCTCTTCATCAGCTTCTGTATCTTTGTCTTCTGCTGGTTCTGGCTCTACTTCTTTTGTTTCTAATAGCTGCATCTCTTCTGTTTGTGCATCACCACCTTCTTCATCAAGCATAAAAGGCTTCTTTTTCTTCTTCTTCTTCTTGCTCATAGTAGGGTCAAAGATCATCTGCAAGAAACAACAGTATTTTCTTAACACAATTTTGCAACTTAAAAATACCCTCCAGATTTAAAACTCTACATATACATTAAATATAAATATTTATTAAATATTGAGTCAAACACCACACAATAGTTTATTAAAAATAAGATCTCTACCATGCTGTAAAGAATATATTAGGAGAAAACTGAAAACTTAATATAGGCAAAATGGAAAAGTGTTTTAATAATTTAAGCAGTAAAATATTCTACACAATCTAACACTCCAAGGTGGGTTTCCTAGCAATTAAAAAAACACCTACTACTAATTTCAACAATTGATAATAATTCCTCTAAAACGTCTCTAACTTTTTTTGGAGCACCCATGATTAAGCTTCAGCAGGAACAGCAACACCTGGTATTCAGGTATCAGGTGATAATTTGTGCATCTCTCACAAATCATTAATTTGAAAAATAAACACACCTTCAACTCAATTATCAGACTTTTTATAAAACCATAAAACTATTGTAGTTTTAAACTCTGGAGAACAAGGAGAATCCATTATTATGGACAGAAGCCCACTTGAGCAATGAACATTTTTACCTATTACTTCTCTCACCAAAATCATCCCTATAATCAGACTGGATAGGCCTCCAAAAATCCAGAACAAATGTTGAGTTTACAGATAGAATGTCCTGTGCATTCTATCTGTAAACTGCAATCTCATGTTTATTTTCCAAGTAAATTACACTGAATGCAGTGGGATTTTCTGCTAGAAAAACATGTTTTTCTGCCAAACCTAAAGACAATTTTGATCTATCTATTCACACACACACATACAGAAAACAAAGTTTTGATTACAGATATATTTCTTAGCCTAAACTATTACAAGCTTAATTATAGTGCTATACATCTGAGATTAGTAATATAATGGAATCTCACCATACCAACTGGTTATACAGGACTTTTAAAAATAACCTTTCCGTAAAGGGCATCCCCAAACATACAAACATATATAATTTATATTTAAAGACAAAAAAACCCTAAGTCTTTGGATGCATGTAGTATTAGAAGCTAGTTTAAAATATTCCCTTTTGTAAAGAACAAAACCAAAGATTGTATCTTGAAGGCCACCAACTTTAATAGTAGTTCCATTAAATTAGTTCTTTGAATTGTCCACCCAGTGTAGAGACAAGAAATTGTCCAACATCAGTGGGCATATATGTAATATTGAGAGAATGTTGTTGGCTCTCCCAAAATGTCTGCCATACTGGTGCAACCATCACAAAATACTTTATTTCTCAGAAAGTAAACTGGTGGTAGAATAAACATTACACTACAAGCTAGCACTCTCTTGTATTCCAATCTCCCTTTGGTTTTTAAAATTAAAACAATCTGTTAAAAGTTAGGTAAGTGAGGGGACCTGGTTGGCACCAAGCATACACAGGCATCACAATGCCTATCCCTAATCTAATGTCACCTTAATACCTATGTTAAAGTATTAGTACTGAAAAATCTGCAGGCCTTAAGAGATACGCCTATATTTTTCACCAGACACAGGTTGAATTTGTCCTAATGATATCAACAGTGGCCAAGATAGGAGAACAGATATACAATGAGCCAGTCAATGGTTAGTGCAGGTAGTAGAACAGGAAGGGAGTGATTCTTCTGGAATTCTCCACATGTCCCAGTGCTGTTTCAGTTGGGAGACTTTTTAAAGCAGATTAGGGGGCATGAAGGCTGCAGGAAGGAGGAGAGAAGACAAAATACCCATACATTAATTGCCTTCCGTTGGTGCAACACCACCAGATTTTGTCTAATTTACAGTACTTTGTTATACCAAGTTGAAATTAAATTCCTTTTGTCTGAAGAGAAATTATTAAGCTGTATGAGGCCAATCTTTAATACAATTCTAATGTATTACAGCTATGAAACCTAATTCATATATTTTGGACTTATTAATATGCTATCAAGCATTTGTAAACAATAAAGAGAGAAGACATCAGAAGACTCTATCCCTGAATTCATAATATTTCAAATAAGATCAAGTTCAGCACTATATAGATCACGCATCTACACTGACATGCTGGCACAAACCACATGTATTAAAATACTTTAAAAAAATTAAACTAGTAAATTTATAGCCAACTTATCCACACCACAACTGACTACATCTTTGTTATTATTAAATAATTTATCATATTATTAACAGAAAAGTTCTAAATGTCTGGAAATCTAGCTTGTTTTTCATCCTTCTACAGGTACTGCTGCTTCATAATTATTCCTAAAAAAAACTTATATCTGTTTTCCAAACACTGCACTATAACATCTTTTTGAGTCACAAATTAGTGGTTCCACTACAAAAAGTCTAATATAACAAGGGACCCTAAAAGTGAATCATTTCATCAACCAAACTCAATCAGAAACCAATCATGCATAATTTCAGTAAATCACTGGAATACATCTGGGAGTTGACAATATGAATTGACAGTTCAATCATAGTTTATGCCAGGGGTCTGCAAGCAACTTAGAGGGTGGTCACTTTTACCTAATCAAATTTGCTTGGGCAAAGCAGGAACACTGCTAAACCTCACTCTTGCTTTTTGGGCAAGCCTTCAGTGAGAAGCAGCAGTAGCAAAGTTTGTAATAAGTATATTAAATTTTAATTATCAAAAGTGGTGTATTTATTTCTTGTCAAATCCAAAACCTGAAATGAAATGATTAGTTCAATTCACAGCAATGCCATACAAGTTAATTTATCACTTTATGGAGTTGCAGTACCATAAAATTTGACAAAGTATGGCTTAAGTTTAATTAACACTTTATAAACAATGTAGATGTCTATGGGTGTTATATTCCAACTTATTACAAACTCATATATTCTGTACTGCCCAGAAAGTGTCAAGGGCTGTATGATCCATTAATTTTCCCATTCTAAATCCTGTCTCCCCACTTTCAAGATTAGAAACAGATCCCCAAGAACGGAAGAAGGAAATTGATTCAGATTCTGCTTAACAGGAATACCTCAAAGAAGCATGACAAAGAGACTTCAAATGTAAAATTTCTTTTAGTTTTAAAATGAGGCATTTTCAGTTCAAATAGGAAGACTAGCAAAAGCTTTTCCTTGTTTTTGCTCAACCATCAGTAGATCTTTAGGAATCATCAGAGCACTCGGGCCAAATAATAGGATTATTTTGCTCATTAAAAGTTCTCATGAATATAAAATTATTTATTATTTTTAATTTAAATTTATTGGCCACCCAACTCCAGTGAAACCAGAACTTCTCTCAGATATATTATGTAAGAGGTTTCAGATGCTCATTCTAGAGATTCGAATAATTATCTCTGGAATAAAAAGAGTGATGGAGAAAGCCCAAACTGCCGGAGAGCACAGGCATAAAAGTCTTCTACTGAATCTCCCAATGAAAGCAGAGCTTGTTACTACACATTTGAGATGTTCTGAACAGACACCAAATCGGGCCACTAGAGCAGAAAACTAGTAGGCATCCTTTTAGACTGGAAGCTAGAACTGATGCCCTCCAAGCCACATCGTATGCAATGGTAAACACAGGCCTGCCGTTAAGCAGGCACCGAACTAGGAAAGACGCTCCATCAGACGCGTCTGCAACCAAGTCTGTCGTATTCTCGCTATCGCCTTTCTAAAACAGCGGGGCTTTTTTAGTACGAACCCTCCCCCCAAGTTCTCTAATGAACCGTCGCACACTCAGAAGGGGGCTGGCATTAACTCAGTTTGACATAACGCGGGAAGGGTGATAAAGGCTTCCTTATTTCGCAGGGTGGGAAAAAGGAGAGCGACCAAGGACAAAGGGGAAGTATCTCAAAGCCGCGAAGGGAAAAGCAACTCCGGCTCCTAAATGGATCACACGACGCGGAGAAGGAAGCTGCTTTCGCTCAGGGAAGCCAATCCGGCCGGGCTTTGATCAGGGTGCGGACAGGCCTCAGGCCCTGCTCCTCACATGGCGGCGGTCGCAGCCTCAGCCTCACGCCACCCCAGGCCTGGGCGCGTCTCTGCCCTCACCTCGTCTCCCGACATGGCTACGGCTCTCCCTGACCGTCAAGGAAGGAACTCGGAAGCGCCCGTCCCGGCGGAAAACCCACAACACCGCCCAGGAAGTCAATCGCCCCGGCTCGCCCGCTCAGCCCGTCCTGCTCGCCTCGCCGCCGCGCTCAGCTCTTGCATCAGCAGGAGGAGGAGGAGACAGAAAACAGCGCGGTTGTCCCGGATGGGAGCATGCGCCGCAGCCCTGTCCTCGAGCCTCTCGGGAACTGTAGTCTCACTTCTGCGCAAGCGCAACAGCACTCAGGCGGAGGGGGGTGAAATCCCGACTTCAACACGTGCAGTCTTGAGAATGAGGAAGTCGAGCTAGTGAGGTCACAGGGGGCCGGGCTTGGCTGGGCACGTGCTCCTCCGCACAGCTCGCTCCAGTAATAGGTGGGGTTCCTGATCCTCTGCAGCTACGCTTCTTACGCAAGGGGGTGCATAGTTTCCTCTTTCAGGGAAGACAGACGGAAGAGAGGGATGCTGCGAACTTTGGGGGCAGCCCAGGCTCGCTTTTGTTCGGTCCCTTAAAAAATAAAAATTGGCTGACTTCTAGCTGTGCTTTTAAGAAATCTAGAGATATTCCCATTCAGTGTAAGTTTACTTCCTATTATTAAATCTAGGATTGAGTTCATACGTCGTACTTCTGGAAGTGTTTTAAAAGTTTGAAATCCAAGAGGAACGCTGGGCTACACTTCCTCTTAAAATGGTAAAACTCCCTTGAATCAGGCTCTGCCTCGGGTGATTATACGGTCATTTTATTTATTTTATTTATTTTTCAAATCTCTATCACCGCCCATCTCTCCATGTCCATGTTGTTTTTTGGCCCGTATTGGGCAGCGGTTTTTTCGAATTCGCACTTCAGTCTGTGGCCCTCGGATTATTGGAAGTTCTTAAGTCTGAATAATAGTAATAATAATAGTAATAATAATAATAATAATAAAATGTATTAAATGTATTTGCTGCCTGACTCCCAGAGACTCTGAATGCTGATCAAATCGAATCTCTGGGCTTTTGAAGGTAAAGCAGGGTTGGTTGCTGCTTAAAGTAAAACCTCCTTTGAATCAAGCTCAACTCCTGGTGACTTCCTGGACACATCCATGGTGTTCTCTTAGGCAAAGGAAAACCACGTGCTTGTTATTCTTGAGATAACTGCATGGATGTGCCTGTGCTTGTAACTTTAAAGTAACCAGGCCCGACCCTGTTTAATTTCAAAGCCCAAAGAAGATCAAGCAGGTGCTGCCATTTGCTGAGATGCCACCTGGTTCAGCCTTTCATTAAATACATTTCAGCATCAGTGCATGGCCAGTGTCAAGCTTGTTCAAGTCCTAGTTAAAACTTAGCTTTAAAATGGCTGGCTTGGGTGCCACTCTGCGTGTCCCAATAGGTGGTGGGAAGATCACATGTAATTAATTACACTAAATCCCTTTCATTTCTAAAAGATTTTCCATGCTGGGCAGAGGGGATGTGGACCAAACCACTTGAGAAGCTGTACCGAACAAAGTTGTAGCCAGTACTTCCCCCTCAGTTCAATTACTTGGTCAGGCCTATGCAGCACTGCATTTTTTTCCTCATCCCCTTTCTTCCCCTCTCAACCCTTGATGCTGCCAGGGGAAAAAAAGGACTGAATCAAAAAGCGATTGCCTTTTAATGTAACCAATTATAATTTAGATGGATCAGCGGCCTGACTGCATGAGAACCTCCTCCTTTAAGTTGTAGTTGGCAAAGCCACCCAACTCCCAGTCTTACACGATAACAGCGACCAGCGCAGATCTCACTTCTGGATCTCACACCTGCTCTGAGCCTTGGCTCCTGCTGAGAGCTGTACCGTAGGGGAAACCCTCCACCAAGGCTGCTGCTTTTGTTTATGAAGGCGAAAGAGGTCCAGGCTGTGGTTTGTGTTCCAGCTGAACAGAAAATAACCGAAGTGCACAACAGACGTGCCGGGAAATATCTTTGATACAGAGGAGGGGCTAGTTTGGGCTTTGGGGACTTGTTTACTAGCCTGCCTTAGAGAAAATCGACCCATTCATTCATTCCATCTCTTTGGGCTAGGTTCACACATTGTGCTAAAACAAAAGCAAATAATCCACATTATCCCCTAAATAAAATATGAGCCCGACCTTTAATGTGAATAACCGTGTATTGAAAAATTTCCCTGTGAGCTGGAACTAAAGGAGATCAGATGTTTTCAACTGCAAAATCATTCTTTGCCAGACCAAATCTCATTCAATACAGGCTTTGGAACCAAAAATATAATTATTTGATTCACTATTTAAAAGGTTCATTACTTCCTTTATCTATTGGCATGGGGTATTCTTACAAACCTTTTCTTCCTGAAGTTCCCTGAACATAAAGTTGAATGCAAACCTATCCTCCATGACCAATTATCCATATATGAGTTCTCTTTTATTCTACTTAGATGTTTCTTTAGGGTCTCATATTGAATCTGCTGTCAGAACAGCTGCTATAGAAGAGCAAAGAGGAAAAAATGTCAAGATCCAAGTACTCCAGACTCTGAATAATATTCAGAGAATGCATGCAGCTGCTGTCCCTCTTTGCAATCTGAAGATACAATGCTAAGCATTTCCATAATAACTTCTTGGTTTTCTGTATGTTTCACAGTTATTTAGAGTATGCTAGTATTAATTGCCCAATAGAGCAAATGAAACACTGAGACCTCTCCACAAGAATTTTGTGCCAGTATAAAGCAGCTCCATATCTCTGTGTTTAGAAGGACTGGAGAGCTGAACTGGTTTATTTCAGGCTCAACTCTGCTGTATTTGAAAGTTCTGCCAAGCCAGAGTTGGGAGGCAGGTTGTTGTTGTTTATTCATTCAGTCGCTTCCGACTCTTCGTGACTTCATGGACCAGCCCACGCCAGAGCTTCCTGTCGGTTGTCAACACCCCCAGCTCCCCCAGGGACGAGTCCGTCACCTCTAGAATATCATCCATCCACCTTGCCCTTGGTCGGCCCCTCTTCCTTTTGCCCTCCACTCTCCCTAGCATCAGCATCTTCTCCAGGCTGTCCTGTCTTCTCATTATGTGGCCAAAGTATTTCAGTTTTGCCTTTAGGGAGGCAGGTTACTGAAATGCTAATTCCATTTTCTGGCTAAAGGTAATTCTTGTCCCAACTCTCCTTTTGGCTCCAAAGCTTCAGGTCAAAGAAAGAAAATGCTCTCATTGGGTAGCCACAATTAAACAGCCAGTGTGTTTTGTCCCTTTTCTTCAAAGATAAGGCCCAGGCTGCTGGCTAGGAACTAGGGGATGTTCAGACAAACACAGCTGAAAGATACAAAATTGGAGAACACTGCAGTATATTGTGATTAGCAATACAGCCCGTATTAGCAATATAGTATTGGGTCAAATGCATACAGTACAAAGTTACATCCACTTTATACTCCTAATAACTACAGGTCGTCTAACCCTCTTCTTTATTCCAGGTAAAAGTCCTGGAAATTAAAGTTTTGTTAGAAGTCCTGAGATTTCTCTATTAAAACTACTGAACTTTTTTTCACAAATTCTGATTCCCAGGATTGCTTAACATAGAATAGTTAGCTAATTTAAATTAGTGAAACAGCTGTATCCTTACTGAATTCCTTGGTTCATATGAATTTATCCCACTGGAAAAAACCCAGCTCATCACTACTGAGTCTGTATTCAAGAATCTTTTGATGCTCAGGAGCTTTAACTAACATTTTGGAGATGTACAGGGCTGAAATAGAAATGGTGATGATGCAAAGTGGGTAAGCTTATTCATATGATTGGGGTTAGGATTTTTTGTTTTAGGACAAAGAAATTTTTTTCAAATAAAAAGTTTTTATTTGCTTTGTTGTGTTTTTAAACGAGTCTGTTTTAGGGCAAACAGACCAACATAACTGGGCTGGAAAAATTTAGATAAATTATACGTGGATAACCATGTTTGTCTATTATAGAAAAAAAAGTAAGGCTGCTCACAAAAGCTTATGCTTTTCAATAAAATGTGTTAGAAAAGATGCTCCTTCTGATTTGATTTTTCAGCCAATAAAACACCAATAAATTGTGATGCTGTTTTTCAGTGCTGTAACTGTGCTTGGAGGAGGGTCTTGAGACTGCAAAAGAGGGGTTGGATGTAGTGATGTGATGTGACCAATTAAAAAAAAAATTGCAATGAATATCATATTTCTGAAAACTCCAGAACTGAATATGCAGTTAATATGTCCCCCACATGGCATGAATTTAAGGCTGCAAATTGCAATTTCAAAAGGATCTATTGCCTGAAACAAATGGCCTGCTAGTTTGTAACTTGGCTTCCATAGTTGCTGTTGTAAACTATTTCACTAGAAAGTGTTCTGGTGTTAATTAGGCAGGGAAGTGGGAATTCCTCTGAGTTAAAAAAAAAATGAACTGTTGATTTATGCCCAGTTTTTAATGGTCAGGTTTGCTGGGAACCAAAGTAAAAGTCAAAAACATCTGAAAGGCATTACCTCCCATTCTCTAAGGAGACAATTGGACTAATAACAAGTAGATGTGTATAAAATGTTCCAAATCTGAAATGTCCAGAGGTCGAAGCAGCTGTTTCACATTTGAAACAGGCTATTCTAACGTCACCATAAGAGTTCAGATGCTGTACCGTAAATGTTCTAAGCAAAAAGCATTTCTTATGTACTACTTTGACAGAGATTTTTGTGATATTTTACAATAATATTTTGTATTAATTATGCTATAATGCTATATGGTATTTACTAGTAAACCAGCAACTATTGATAAATTTAATATATAAGATAGTGGGGCTTTTTTTCCTTTTCTTAGTATGCTTGGGGTTTTTTATCTTTTCCTTTTTTTTTGCTTTCCATTATTTTTTCTTTACATTTAAAGATTGTTTCATCTAATTGTGTTCTTTTAGTGTATTTTGGTGTTTTGTCAGTATTTTGTATTTTGAAAAATAGCAAAAGTAATATATTGTTTAGAAAAAATAAAAAGTAACTAGAAAAAAAATAAAATAAAAAGCATATGTAATTCAAACTTCGTTCTAGAATGAAGATAGCTGCAGCAAAGTTAGATGTTGAGAGCCAGTAAAGTGTAGGATTGAGAGTGTTGGATTACAACTGTATAGACCAGGTCAGGTTCAGATCCTCACTCTGCCATGAAATTCAGCAGTTGACCAGAAGCAGTCAAAGAATTAGCTTTGTGAGTGTCAGCCCACTGAGGTAGTCCAGACAAGAAACCAAAACCATGAATACTAACACTACGTTTATTGTAAGATTACAGTAACAGGGTCTTTCAAGTCTGAAAGCCTTTTTCCCCTTCCCCTCCCTTGCCTTTACTTTCCAGAGAAGTAGGGAGGGTCCCTTCTGAGACTCTTTCCATACCCCATTCCTTCTTTGGGGTGAGATATCTTTTGTTCGACCGTTGTCTAGGTTGTGCCTCTTCCTCCTGTCTCCCAAGATTATTCTCACAGCTTTTACTCACTAGACTCACAGTGAGTATAAAATGGGTAGAACAAAGTATGCTGCCTTAAACACCTTCAGAAAAACCAAGGTATATTATATAAACAGGGAATATCAGGAAATTAGTATGATTATTCTAAGCTTCACATGCATGAAAGGCATCCTGAAACTTAAGCTAGATGGTCTCTGTTCTGTGGCTTGTTGAAGCAAACAAATACTGGAGTGAAAGAATGACTTTTTTTAATGGAAGGATGTTTGGGATAGAAGGAAACATGTAGAGGGGACAACCTAGTTAAGATTACCTGCAGTTATTTAATTATTCATGCCTGTTCTTCCCTAAACAAGTTTGTGGGGATAAGTACTTAAAAGTAAAGTATCCTTTGAGGCAGGATTGATTCCTTGTGACTTTATGAATGCCCTGCATACAGTTTTCTTGGCAATGGTACAGACCTGATTAACCATTGGCTTCTTCAGAGGTATTTTTTTAACATCTCATTCTAACCTACAGCTTTGGGATTCCCTGTTGGTCTTCTATCCAATGTACTAACTAAGCTTAATCCTGTTTAACTTCCAAGGACATCCATACGTTTTACTAGAACAAAGGGAAGAGACCCAGCACAATGAGTATTTATGGAAAGTGATTGATATCTTTCCCTCACCTTTCAAGCCAGGTCAGATAAACACATGTGAATATTGTGTTGCTACTACTTCTTACTACTAAAAGAAATGGGTTACACATAACATTTTCGAAATGCCCTTAGGAATGGATCAAAACAATTCTAAATACACCAAAGAATTGTAACACGGGCATACTTGACCAATATCCCTAACTGGGAGTCCATATGCATCCTAAGGATCAGGTTCATCTCTCTTCTATTGAATATGCATAATGGATATGATTCACACTTATAGACTCTTTTGAGTTAAGTTCAACTCCTGCTGATTACATTGACAGATCCATGCAATTTTCTAGATGATAGTACAGAAGTTGCTCATCTTTTTCCAAGATATTTTATGTACTTTCCAGTTTAGCCTACAGCCTGGTGGACTCCCATCTGAGTAATAACCAGTCCTAACCCTGCATAGCTCTTGAGTCCCCCCCAAAAAAATTGGTCAGGTATTGCTACCTGCTGAGATATCCTTAGAGTTGTTGTTGTTTATTCGTTCAGTCGCTTCCGACTCTTCGTGACTTCATGGACCAGCCCACGCCAGAGCTTCCTGTAGGTCGTCAACACCCCCAGCTCCCCCAGGGACGAGTCCGTCACCTCTAGAATATCATCCATCCATCTTGCCCTTGGTTGGCCCCTCTTCCTTTTGCCTTCCACTCTCTCTAGCATCAGCATCTTCTCCAGGGTGTCCTGTCTTCTCATTATGTGGCCAAAGTATTTCAGTTTTGCCTTTAATATCATTCCCTCAAGTGAGCAGTCTGGCTTTATTTCCTGGAGGATGGACTGGTTTGATCTTCTTGCAGTCCGAGGCACTCTCAGAATTTTCCTCCAACACCACAGTTCAAAAGGATCTATATTCCTTCTCTCAGCCTTCCTTATGGTCCAGCTCTTGCAGCCATATGTTACTACGGGGAACACCATTGCTTTCACCGTGAGGACCTTTGTTGTCAGTGTGATGTCTCTGCTCTTAACTATTTTATCGAGATTTGTCATTGCTCTTCTCCCAAGGATTAAGCGTCTTCTGATTTCCTGACTGCAGTCAGCATCTGCAGTAATCTTTGCACCTAGGAATACAAAGTCTTTCACTGCTTCTACATTTTCTCCCTCTATTTGCCAGTTATCAATCAAGCTGGTTGCCATAATCTTGGTTTTTTTGAGGTTTAGCTGCAAACCAGCTTTTGCACTTTCTTCTTTCACCTTCATCATAAGGCTCCTCAGTTCCTCTTCACTTTCAGCCATCAAAGTGGTATCATCTGCATATCTGAGATTGTTAATGTTTCTTCCAGCTATTTTAACTCCAGCCTTGGATTCCTCAAGCCCAGCATGTCGCATGATGTGCTCTGCATACAAGTTGAATAGGTAGGGTGAGAGTATACAGCCCTGCCGTACTCCTTTCCCAATCTTAAACCAGTCTGTTGCTCCGTGTTCTGTTCTTACTGTTGCTACTTGGTCGTTATACAGATTCTTCAGGAGGCATACAAGATGACTTGGTATCCTCATACCACTAAGAACTTGCCACAATTTGTTATGGTCTGCACAGTCAAAGGCTTTAGAATAGTCAATCAAACAGAAATAGATGTTTTTCTGAAACTCCCTGGCTTTTTCCATTATCCAGCGGATATTGGCAATTTGATCCCTAGTTCCTCTGCCTGTTCTAAGCCCAGCTTGTGCATCTGGCAATTCTCGCTCCATGAATTGCTGACGTCTACCTGGCAGGATCTTGAGCATTACCTTACTGGCATGTGAAATGAGTGCCACTGTTCAATAGTTTGAACATTCTTTAGTGTTTCCCATTTTTGGTATGGGGATATAAGTTGATTTTTTCCAATCTGATGGCCATTCCTGTGTTTTCCAAATTTTCTGGCATATGGCATGCATTACCTTGACAGTATCATCTTGCAAGATTTTGAACAGTTCAGCTGGGATGCCATCGTCTCCTGTTGCCTTGTTATTAGCAATGCTTCTTAAGGCCCACTCAACCTCACTCTTCAGGATGTCTGGCTCTAGCTCACTGACCACACCGTCAAAGCTATCCCCGATATTGTTATCCTTCCTATACAGGTCTTCCATATATTCTTGCCACCTTTTCTTGATCTCTTCTTCTTCTGTTAGGTCCTTGCCATCTTTGTTTTTGATCGTACCCATTTTGGCCTGGAATTTACCTCCAGTGTTTCTAATTTTCTGGAAGAGGTCTCTTGTCCTTCTTATTCTATTGTCTTCTTCCACTTCCGCACATTGCTTGTTTAAAAATAATTCCTTATCTCTTCTAGCTAACCTCTGGAATTTTGCATTTAATTGGGCATATCTCCCCCTATCACTGTTGCCTTTTGCTTTCCTTCTTTCTTGGGCTACTTCTAGTGTCTCAGCAGACAGCCACTTTGCCTTCTTGGTTTTCTCTTTCTTTGGGATGTATTTTGTTGCCGCCTCCTGAACAATATTGTGAACTTCTGTCCATAGTTCTTCCGGGACCCTATCTACTAAGTCCAGTCCCTTAAATCGATTCTTCACCTCCACTGTGTAATGGTTGCCTAATCCCAAATACTCAGTCTCACAAGCTTGGGCTTAAAGATAACTGATTTATTAAAGGAATAGTATGCAAATACAAAGAAAGCTGAGAATGAGCAAAAGCGCGCCAAATACAAACTTAAAAGCCTTGCCTTCAATCCAGTCCCGCCCCAAGCCTCGTCAGCACGCACCCCCTCCCAGGTGCTAGGAACCGTTACACGCGCCTGGGAAAGTAACCTTGAATAGGATTGCAAACCCAAACATACATTCCAAAGTTCCAAAACAAAGCAGAGCGCAGGAATGGAAAAACCCAGAAATGAGCCAGGCGGGTATACATGGAAAACGGCTTGACATGTGAAACGTTACAATGTTAACAGAACATTGAAAGGGGGAAACATGACATATGGCCCCCCCCAGAACAATGCTAAGGAGCCGGTTTGTTAGGGTAGGTAGAGTGAAAACGAGCAACCAGGCGGGGTGAGTGTACATCAGGAGCAGAAACCCACTCAGGATGAGGGAAATGTTTCCAGCGAACGAGGTACTGCAAAGTGGAACAGTGGCGGCGGGAGTCCAGGATTTCAATAACTTCGAAGTGTTGTTGGTTATCAATCATGATAGGAGGTGGTGGAGCCAGTTGGGGATGCCAGCGGTCCGATGGCAGGTAGGGCTTCAGCAAACTGCAATGGAAAACAGGGTATAAACACTTGAGGTTATGGGGCAAATCCAGTTTAAAAGTAACAGGGTTAATTTGCGCAACAATGGGAAAAGGACCCACAAATTTAGGGCCCAGTTTCTTCGAGGGTTGCGGTGACTTGATGAATTTGGTGGATAAGTAGACTTTGTCGCCCACAGCAAAAGTAGGTTCGCGGGAGCGTTTAGCATCGGCATGACATTTGTAGGTGGTTTGGGCATGGTGCAGAGCTTGTTGAATGTTTAGCCACGAGTCTTTAAGAGTGTCAGCCCAGTCAGTGAGAGAGGCTGGTAGGGGCTGCGGGTGCGGGAGTTCAGGGATCGGGACGAACTCCCGCCCGAAGACAGCCTTAAAGGGAACTTGACCAGTGCTCTGATGCACGGCGTTGTTATAAGCGACTTCAGCAAAAGGGAGTAAGTCCACCCAGTTGTCCTGTTTGTAATTGACAAAAGCCCGAAGGTATTGCTCAAGAGTAGAATTAACCGCCTCAGTAGATCCATCCGTTTCCAGATGCCAAGCGGTGGATAGGGCTTGTTTAGTCCCAAGGAGTTTTAAAAATGCCCGCCAAAATTGTGACGTAAATTGTGTGCCTCTGTCACTCACCAAACGGGCGGGGATACCGTGAAGGCGGTACACGTGAACGAGGAAGAGGAGTGCCAGCTGTTGCGCGGTGGGGATAGAGGCGCATGGGATGAAATGCGCTTGTTTAGAAAAAAAGTCTTTCACCACCCAAATGACAGTTTTTCGTTGACTGGGGGTAGGTCGACAATAAAGTCCATGGATATGTCCTGCCATGGGAAGGACGGGGTGGCAACCGGTTGGAGGAGACCTTGAGGCTTGCCTGTCTTGCGCTTTGTAGCCGCACAGACAGGGCATGCAGTGACATAGGCTTTAAGGCCTTTTAGCAAAGTTGGCCACCAGAATTGACGCTGAAGTAGGTGAAGGGTTTTTAGATATCCAAAATGTCCAGCCAACTTGTCGTCGTGGCAACGCTGGAGGATGGTTTTCCACAAAGCGTCAGGGACATAGAGACGATCATTGCGCCAGGCAAAACCGTCAGTGAAAGTTACAGTGTGTAGGTTGGCTTGCAACCAAGTATCATTTTTAAGGTGGAGTAGCAACTGTTGTTGCAAGTCTGATGGAATTGGCAAGCGCAGTGACCGGGAGGGAGGCGGAGCGGCTTGAGGTTGAGTTTGCCACGCTCGCGCTTGGCTGCGTGTCACCGCTGCCAGACCCAGTTGTTTCTCCGTCCAGACAGTACCTTGAACGGTCGGCCCTGGGCCAGCATCTTGGGGTCTGCGTGACAGTGCATCAGCTAAAAAGTTTTTCTTGCCTGGTATGAATTTGAGGGTGAAGTCAAAACGGCTGAAAAACTCAGCCCAGCGAAGTTGTTTGGGGCTGAGTTTTCGAGTGGTGCTTAAGGCTTCCAGGTTCTTATGGTCAGTCCAGACTTCAAAAGGGTTTGAAGCCCCTTCTAATAAGTGGCGCCAAGTTTCTAAAGCAGTTTTTACAGCAAAAGCCTCCTTTTCCCAAACATGCCACCTTCTCTCTGTTTCTGTGAACTTACGAGAGAGGTAAGCACAGGGTTTTAAGGTGCCAGACTGGTCTGACTGGAGCAGTAGCGCCCCAACGGAGAAATTGGAGGCATCCACCTGTACTACGAAAGGTTTGGTGGGGTCTGGATGCTGCAGAATAGGTTCAGTAGTGAAGATTTGTTTGAGCGCCTCGAATGCCCGTTGGCAGGTTGGAGTCCATTTAAGGAGTGCTCCTGGGTTTTTAGAGCATCGCGTATCCCCCTGCGCTTTAGTTTTTAACAGTTCAGTAAGGGGGAGGGCGATTTCCACAAAATTTTGGGCAAATGCCCTATAGAAATTGGCGAATCCAAGGAAACTTTGCAATTGTCTCCTGGTACGTGGAGGCTCCCATGCCACAATCGCTTCCACCTTGGCAGGGTCCATTTCAATGCCCTTAGCGGAAATTCTATATCCTAGATAATCGATTTGTGATTGATGGAAGGCACACTTGGACAGTTTAGCATACAACTCCGCTTTTCTCAATTTAGTAAGCACCTGACGCACCAAGTGAATATGTCCTGACATGGTTTCAGTATAAATCAATACATCATCCAAATACACCAGTACTCCCTTAAATAGGTGGTCGTGCAAGACCTCATTGATAAGTTGCATAAAAACCCCAGGTGCCCCCGATAAACCAAAGGGCAAGACTTTGTATTGGAAAGCCCCAAGAGGACAGTTAAACGCTGTTTTCCACTCGTCCCCTTCCCTTATGCGAATGCGAAAATAGGCTTCTCTCAGATCCAATTTTGAGAAGATTTTGCCTCTGGCCAGATGTGATAACATATCTTTGATAAGGGGCAAAGGATATTTATTTAATATTGAGACTGCATTGAGCCCGCGGAAATCGGTACAGAGTCTCAATGAGCCATCCTTTTTTGGTCTAAAGAGGACAGGAGCCCCCACCGGGGAGTTTGCCGGCTCAATGAAACCTCTAGCGAAGTTTTTGTCAATGAATTCCCTCAGTGTAGTCAGCTCTTTGGGGGACATGGGATAAATTTTTGGGTGAGGTAACTTTACATTAGGTAAAAACTCAATGGCACAGTCTGTTTTCCGGTGAGGTGGCAAGCGATCTGCTTCCTTCTCCCCAAACACATCAGCCAGATCTTGGTATTGGCTAGGCAGCCCTTCTAGTGGTGACAGAGTTTGTACTGTAGTGTTAGCTACCCGTCCTCCCTCCATGTCCTCTAACAAGTCCTTTTCAGGTACTTTATAAAATCCATCAGCAAACGTTACAGTTCTATGCAGCCAATTGATAAAAGGGTTTTGTTGCACAAACCAAGGCATTCCCAAAATCACCAAAGGGCCCCCCACCGGAGCTATGACAAAAGGCAGTTTCTCCCAATGGGTGCCCATCTGTAAAGCCACCAGTCCTGTAGAGTGAGTGACTGCCTTCCCTCCCGCCATGGTCCCATCCAATTGCGTGAAGATCATGGGCCGTGGCAGAGGGAACGTGGGCAGTTCTAGGGCAGCTACGACATCAGGATGCATCAGCGAACGAGAACAACCCAAGTCCAGCATGGCCCAGACTTCGACAGTCTTAGTTCTAGAGCCCAATTTTACTTTGACAGTCATTGTAGGGAAGTTCCCACTCACCAAATCGTGGTCGCGCCCGGTTTCTTCCACCTGCCCAACGGCGCCCTTCAGGACAGGTGGAAGGCGTTTCCCGCCGGCTGGTCAAATTGTAATTCCTCTTCCTCATCCCCGAATGGGAGGTCTGGAGGGTCGAGTTCAGCACAGGCAGCCTTCATCTTGCGCGGCAGAGATGGCGATTTTCCCGGCGCTTTCCCGGGCCGTTCCTCTGGTCGGCGTCTTGGGCACGAAGTAGCACGATGCCCCTCTTTCCCGCATCTTAAGCACTGCCCTTTCGCAAATCGTCGTTCCCTTTCTTCCTCCCAGGGTTTTGGTTTAGGGCGATTCGAATATCCAGCAACACGAGCCCCCTTAGCGGCTTGGGTTTGTCTCAGTTCCTTGCTCTGGGCATACATTTGTAGAGCGCTTTCTGCACTGCCTGCCAACTGTATCCAGCCGTATAACGTTTTAGGATCGTCCCTACACAAAGCCCAATGGAAGATTTCCGTGTCCAGCCCTTGCTTGAACATCTCCACCAAAGTTGACTGGGACCAGTCTTCCACCTTCCCCACCAGGGCTTTAAATTCTAAAGCGTAGTCTGCGACAGAGAGGGTTCCTTGGTAAAGTTTTCTTAGGGCGTTCTTCACTCTCTCTTGGGCCAATGGGTCTTCAAAGTGCTGTTTCAGCGCCCACAGAAACTCATCAAAGTCCTCTAACTCTGTGGCCTCAGCTTGGCACAGCTGTACATACCAATCAGCTGCCCTCCCCTTCAGCTTGTTGGCAATGAAATTAATCTTGCCTTGTTCAGAGCGAAAATTTCGACCCCAATCCTCCATATAATGTCTAGCATTTGTAATGAAGAAGGAAAGCGTGGTAGGGTCCCCATCAAACTTCACCCCAAAGGGTGGGAAGGTCCTTACCGGCTCCACCAGCTGTGGTGGCTCCGCAAACAACAACGTGCGTCGAGCCGCCAGTGGTGGCCAATCTCTGGACGCCCTTGACTCCCTTCCCCCCAATTGCCGGGGAGCTCTAGTCTTACTTCTTCCCCTGAATGACAGGGAACTCCGTCAGGGGGGAACCAGCTGAGAGGTGTCCTCTTCCCAGTCTTCCTGCAGGGATCCCGAGCCTCTGGTGGCATCTTTTATGAGGGTCACTATCATATCCATTTTGTCCTCTATTGCTTTCATGCGGGCAGGGGTGACAGGGTCTTCTAAGGGTCTATTGGTTACCACCACCCTCGGTGATAAGGGGATTTCGGGTTCCCAGGATGGCTGTGGAGATCCCCTCCCCGGTGCTGCTTCCACCTCGGGTTGGGGCTCCCCCGTGGCACCCTGCACTGCTAACAATAGCTCATCCAGTTGGGCATCTCGCCTCTCCCGACGTGCTGCCCTTTGCGCTCGCGAAGTTGGAGCTATCAGAGTCTTCGTCGAGTCCGGCTCTTCATCGCTCCCTTCACTCTCGCGAAGCGGAGGTTCAATCATCGCTAGCGCTCCTCTTTACCCAACTTTGGATGGGGCTAGCGGAAATGATATAAATGATTCTCAGCTTTATGTAATGGTTGCCTAATCCCAAATACTCAGTCTCACAAGCTCGGGCTTAAAGATAACTGATTTATTAAAGGAATAGTATGCAAATACAAAGAAAGCTGAGAATGAGCAAAAGCGCGCCAAATACAAACTTAAAAGCCTTGCCTTCAATCCAGTCCCACCCCAAGCCCCGTCAGCACGCACCCCCTCCCAGGTGCTAGGAACCGTTACACACGCCTGGGAAAGTAACCTTGAATAGGATTGCAAACCCAAACATACATTCCAAAGTTCCAAAACAAAGCAGAGCGCAGGAATGGAAAAACCCAGAAATGAGCCAGGCGGGTATACACGGATAACGGCTTGACATGTGAAACGTTACAATGTTAACAGAACATTGAAAGGGGGAAACATGACACACTGCATATTCCTTAGAGATATTAGTGAGCTCATATCTAGCTGATCTGTGGGTCTTCCGTAATCTCTTTAGTCTGATCCTTAATTGTGCAATAAGAAGTTCGTGATCAGAACTACAGTCAGCTCCAGGTCTTGTTTTTACCGACTGTATAGATGTCCGCCACCTTTGGCTGCAAAGGATGTAGTCAATCTGATTTCGGTGTTGTCCATCTGGGGAAGTCCATGTATAAAGCCGTCTCTTAGGTTGTTGGAAGAGAGTGTTTGTTATGCAGAGTGAGTTGTCTTGGCGAAATTCTATCAGCCTATGTCCTGCTTCGTTTTGTTCTCCCAGGCCATGCTTACCTGTAATTCCAGGTGTCATTTGACTGCCCACCTTAGCATTCCAGTCTCCCGTGATGAAAATAACATCTCTTTTAGGCGTGTTGTCCAGTAGGTGCTGCAGATCCTCATAGAACTGCTCTACTTCAGCTTCTTCAGCATCTGTGGTTGGGGCATATATTTGGATCACTGTGATGTTAGATGGCTTGCCCTGAATTTGAATTGAGATCATTCTGTCGTTTTTTGGATTGTATCCGAGCACTGCTTTAGCCACTTTACTATTAATTATGAAGGCTACTCCATTTCTTCTGTGGTCCTCTTGTCCACAGTAGTAGATCTGGTGATCATTTGATGTGAAGTGGCCCATTCCAGTCCATTTCAGTTCACTGACACCCAAAATGTCTATCTTTAATCTTGACATCTCACCAATAACCACATCCAAATTGCCCTGGCTCATAGATCTTACATTCCAGGTTCCAATGGTGTGTTGATCCTTAGAACATCGGATTCGCCGTTCACCACCAGCACCGTCCTTTCGTCTTTGAGCTAGCTGCGTCATCACGTCTGGGGCTAGTTGAACTCATCCTCTGTTCCTCCCCAGTAGCATTTTGACCATCTTCCAACCTGGGGGTCTCATCTTCCGATGGTATACCGATATCTCTGGTTGTACTGATCCATTTAGTTTTCACGGCAAGAATACTGGGGTGGTTTGCCATTACCTTCCCCAGGGATCGCATTTAGTCTGACCTCTCTGTCATGACCTTCCCGTCTTGGGTGGCCCTTCACGGTTTAGCTCATGGCATCACTGAGGTGTTCAAGCTCCAGCACCACGGCAAGGTAACGATCCTTTGCTGAAGATCCTTAGAGTACAGTCGCTGAAATCAGTTTAGACCAGTGTTTCGCAACCTTGACAACTTTAAGATGAGTGGACTTCAATTCCCAGAATTCCCCAGCCAGCCATATGACTCTTCCTCAGGCTCATTTAAAGTACTGTCCATGGGCCTTCATTCCCTTAGCAAACAGAAAACCATCCCTGCATGCAGTCTGCCAGTCCCTATTCCACCTCAGAAAAGAGGCTTTCAGATAGGAATGTCCTTATTTGCCAAGTATAGAGCAAATTAAGGAAAAGGATTAGTTGAATCCCCAGACCTTTTTCCCTCCCTTCTCCCACCAAATATCATTAACTGCCAGGGAAATATCTACAGTCACTTTCTTTAAAGAGGTCTAGAACTTGGAAAGAAGTGAGTGTTGAAGGATGGCTAGACTGGCAGGTTTAGGCATTTGTCTAAATTCACTCCAGGTTTTGCCTGACTTATAGGTGCTATGGGGGGATGGGGGTAGGCAACACAGTGAAGTGGGGAGTAAGAGCTCTTCTGAAAGTAGCCTGATTAACAGGTGACAGGCATGGGATAACACTGTGTGGCAGTGGTTTCCCCATCCCCTGCCTCCCTCTGCACCTCTCACCTGTTAGGCTGATTCCTCTTTCAAAGCAAGGTGAAGCCTTGCTTTCAAGCATCAGCTCAGACACCAGGTGGGTACAGCAGAAAGGCCATGTGGAAGATCTGAATTCTTCACCTGCCCGACCAGAATGGCCTGAAAGGACACAGTCCATGGACCAAAGGAGAGGGGCATCCAGAAAAAAATTAATGTGCAATCCATAACTGCATGCTTGGAGCTCTACCTCTTTTTTCCTTGTGCCAGAGTAGCCATCTTGACTTATTTTACTCCTGCCCTCACCCCTGTGGATGCACATGGGAGGGAGGATGCTCACAAGGAGCTTAAATTGGCCAGCAGGAGCTGGAGTAATCCCAGACGCTAGAGTTTGTAACCACTGCAAAATAAGTGCCAGAATAAGAAAACACTAGCTTGACAGTGGAATACCCAAGGGTGACTTAAGAGTAGTTCAGATGTGAACTGCGGATAAGATGACAACATTATCATCACAACATGGCAGTAAAAAAAAGAGGTTGCCAGGGCATGTTAGGGCTGTAAATAGACACAACTGAGGAAAGGCTCATAAAAACAGTTTCCCACTTATTAGGGAATCCATCCATATGACCTCTTGGCTTCATGTGACAGAAAGTGGGCCAGTAATGTCCACTTTTTGGTATGGGAACTGCAGCTGCATTTTGGCAGAGCCAGTAGACTAGCTCCTAATGGGCCAGGCCTGGGAATGGACCTAGGGTGAGCGTTTGTCTGTTGTACCCTTAAGTATTTTTTGCTATCTTCACATGGTTTGGAATCAATCCAAACAGTTCATTGCTTTTAATAGATCTGCTTCCAGTATGGCTATGTCTGGGTCCAACCCATGCTTATTATATTATTGTGGATGTCTTTTTAGTTCTTCCTTCACTTTACCTTCTCCAGTCTGTTCTTTATAGTAGATTTTATTATTAATTTATAATATTAATAAGTATTGTAATATTTCTTACTATAACAGGCAGCATGGTGGGTGCGGTGTTGCGATGCAAGTCCTGCCCCTTTTGTACGTGCACTGATGTCACAAAGGGATGACGCTTCTATGACAGTGCTGCATCTGCCATCTTGCCTATTTTGAATCTCTCTCTCACACACTCACACACACACACTGTAGACACTGCTGCGGCTTATACTCATGTTTGGTTTCTTCATTGGCAGCTTCATAACACCATACATTTTAGCTCTTGCTGAAGCTGCTACTGATATGCTCCAAGGTGACCCCAGATGAACATTTATAATGAGAATACTAAAAAATATATTAATAAATGAAACCTTATTGAAACTGTTTTGAATAGTTCCAAATTGGGGGTGGGGGGGGAGGGGACAGTTTGTTCCTTCTGGAAAAAATACTTCATATTTTTGGGGGGAGGGAGGTAATCCTTGTTAGTATTGCCAGATGCTTAGCGGATATGACAAAACTGGAATACAACATTCTGGAAACCCACATCAGATCTGGATAAAGAATGCACACGATAATATTTTTCCATCAATGGATTTAATTTCTCTGACATCCAAAATGCTGTTTTTATTCATGGTGGTACTCCAGAGGCATTGTGAAAATGAACTGACTCTATTGCACTGATTTAACAAATGGGAAGCTCTTAAGATGCTTTCCGTGTCTCTAGAAAACAATACAGGACATTTGTTTGAACCCCCCCCCCCAGCAAACTGCAAGAAGTCACATGGAGACCACAACTCCATTTAACATACAGCTATTATTTCAAGTGGATTGGATTTGGTTATACAGTGGTTGTGTTTATACAACACACTGAAGCACAAACCTAGCCAGCCATGTTTTAGCCTAACATATTTTGATTAGTTTATGATGCAGTATATTGTGTGAATCCAGGATATTAAACAGTATAGGGAGAAGGAAAACATGTTGCCAAATATCCCAGTTAGAGATTCTTACAATCTTTGCCCTGCAGCCTGGAACAAATTAACTGAATTTGGTCTCTGGAATGCCCACCAGGTAGAATTAATTACATATGTTAGTAAAGAAACCTTACCACTCAGGATGAAGGCAAGTACTTGAAACAACCAGGAGTTCAAATGGAAGCCATATGATTCTAACTAAAAGTGGCCACTATCAAACAGTTGGTGTTCATAGACACCTTCTTGGCTGTGGCTTTATTTGTTCAAAATTGTCAAAGTAAATCGCAGGGAATTATCCATTTAGCACAATTCTTGATTTACTGGAGCATAAAGGGTTAATGTATGATTTCTTCATACCTGAAATTGCTGGGCTTTTCTAGCATCCATTTGCATATGATCTAAGACAGTGGTTTTCAAATTTGATAACTTTGAGATGTGTGGAATGCCCAGAATTCCCCAGCCAGCATGCTGGAGTAAGCAATCATATCTTTATTCATTGATTCAACAATGGATCCATTGTTGAATCATAGCTGTCAGATCAGTAATATGAATTGTACAAGAATGCACAAAATGATACTTAGTTCTTGGCACTGAAATTGTGCCAAGTTAAAATTCAGAGCAAGAAAATAGTCAGAATGTCCAAGAGTGGAAACCAGATGACCATTGAAAGTTGACATTAGTCAAGACAACCTGTTGGTAATCACTGAAAAACATGTTGGTATCTTTGGTAACTCCTCAACAATTTTTCAATCTGGCAGTCACTGAAAAATACACTGAAAACAGGTTCTGCCTTTAGTGACTGTGATTAGTTGCCATGGATACATATATTTATCCATTTCTCTCATCATTTTTCTAAAGCCATTGAAACTAAATGGCTGTCTTCACATCTTGCAGAAATAAATTCCATAAGTTTATTATAGTGATTATTACTACTTGTATCAGTTATTAGCCACACAAAAAATCAATATATGGGTTAAAATGGTATCCTTTAAATTACAAAATGTGCATTCAACTCCAATATAAGAAATACAGATAGTCCTTGTTTAGCGACCACAACTGGGACTGGTAACTCCATCGCTAAGTAAAGCAGTCGCTAAGTGGGAAATCGCATGACTGCAACTGTGCTTTCCAGCTTGAAAGTGACAAGACTACTCAGTTTCACACCTTCAGCTTTTGTTTGCCTCCTAACCACTCCCCCACCCTTGGAATACTCACCCCAGTGCTGGGATAGTTAACAAGAATGCAATTAATATTTATATTTACATTCATTGAGGAAGAAGGGATTACAGTAAGCAAGCACACAGTGGGGAATATTTCTGAGCCATATTTTTCTCTAAACTTTCTCTTACGAATCCTCTTTTGGAGATCCCTTTTGGGTGTGGTAACAAAGCTAATTTATACCTCCCATTATTTTATATGTGGAGTTCAAAGAATTCCTAATACCATCGAAATCACCTTGCAAAAGTGTTTCATTTGAAACTGATGTATTTTATTGTGAGCTGCCAATTTTAAGAAATGGTAACTTGCTCCAAGACCTATAGTTGGATTTGGCTTTCTTTGGAAGAAGAGATTTGTGAAAATTTGGCAAATGTCAGACTTCCCAGTCTGGTGTTCTTTATTGGTATTGAGATGACAAGTTCCAGATTCCCAACCACTGTGTTTATTGGAGGGCCCCAGATTATGAAGGCTCCCAAATATGAAACAGAAGAAAACATGAAATCAAGGTGTCCTATTTTATAGGGTACACCACAGCTATATATTAATTTGCCTAGGAATAAGTCCAGTTGAATTTACTTCTGAGCAGCTATAAACAGGAGTGTACCACCTTCTGCTTAGCAACTACACCATCTCTGTTCAGTTACTTGCAACATCCTGATATATTGCTGTAGTTCTTCCTGCTGTGACAATGATCAGACAGTCTCCGTAAGACACTGTCATCACCAGATTGGCCTCATCTGATCAGGACAATTAGGGGTGATGGAGCAGTTATTGCCTTTAGCTGGTATTTGTTGCTTCCATCATCATCTCCTGCCTTCTCCTGATCTTATAGGACCAAGGCCAAAGGAAAGAAAATGCCATCTTCTTTCTTTCATTTGAGAAATATAAGGACACCTTAAACCAGATCTATCTGGAGATCTCAGGTATATTATAATCCTTCAATATACAGCTTGATATAAAATAATTGTTTAAAATAGTATTTAGGGTTTATTTAGACACACAACAGCAACTAGAAATACGGAAATATATTAGGTTTAAAGAAAAAGATTAGGCTTCGGAAGAGGAGGTGTAGGCCCATCCAAAATGGAGATTAAGCCACAGAGAAAAGCCAGCTATGAAAGAAATCAGATAATGTTTGAACACATACAAAATAAAATCAAATACTAGTCACTTTATCTCTTTTGCCTGGAGATCTGGGTTAGATTCTATTCCTTCCTGTTTCCTGAAAGATTTCACCCCACTACCCAGAGGGGACTTAGATATGTTTCTTTGCTTCCTTACACTCAGCTGCTGCTGCTGCTCCTAGGGAAAATTCAAAAACTACAAAGGCCTCCAGCGCCCTCACCCCTTATTATTTAACCTCAAGAGGGGTAAGGTCATTCTTGCTCAGAGATTGGCCACAGACTTATTCTCCTGCAAGTAGAAAGGATTAGTCTACAGGGCAATTGGAGGTATGTCATCAGTACAAGGAGAAAATCTCTAGAGCTTGAATTTTAGAGGTTTCAGTTACAGTCTTTGAGTAAACTCCGGGAGACAGTGTAGGACAGAAAGGCCTGGCGTGCTATGGTCCATGGGGTCACGAAGAGTCGGACACGACTTAACGACTGAACAACAGTTACAGTCTGAGAAATCTATGCCATTGACCCATAAATAGCCTTTGAGCATCATGCACTATTTCCTGAGAAAGGAAGATTGAGTTAAGTAACATACCTTAGGATAGTAATACTTTATTATCATAGAATTATTTTTCAGTTACAAGGTGGCTGAGCTCTCAAGCTCTTTTAAAGTAAGTGCTTCCTTTTTTCAGTGGCTGAACTTTTTCAAATAAGGCAATCTAGAGACAAATCGTTAGCAGAATTCTGGGGAATAGAAAAAGATGAATCCAAAGAAAGAATAGTCAGATGTTAAAGTCTACAAGAATTGGAGTTATAACATCAGCAATCCTTGACTACTTACTTACTTACTTACTGATAATTTCAATTTCTAAGGCTGTCTCCTTGCCAACAACTTTGGGCAGCATAAAGAAATATTTGAAACAAATAAGAATATCAATTAAGAATAATAAAAAATGGATATGCTGGGGAAAAATAGTAATTAAATGGTATAATCTGCCTGGAAATGACAATTCAGAATTTTGAGAACATGATCTGTTGAGTAGACTTGCCCATTTATAGTATGGCTGGTATGTAGACATAGTTACAATGCACCAATTTACCAAACTGGCACATGGTCTAGATCATCCTTCCACAGGACTATTTATTAATGTAACAAAGACCAAGCTAGGAATATTTGACAGTGAAAAGGCAGTGAATGATCGCAAATTATAGATAAATGAGGAAAAATAAGTAGTTGAATTTGTTTACTAAAGATGAGATAATATTTAAGACATGGAGACATACAAATACTAGCTGGAATTAGCTAGTATCTAATTAGCTAATTAGCATGTGGTCTGTTGTAAGGAGTAAGTCTGTCAATAGCAGCTGTGAAAAAGAGTGTGTTTTGACCCACTTTATTATATATCAAATGAGTTACATTCCATGTTTCAAGAGAAGCATGAAAGTAAGTTGAATGTGGTAGGAATGGAATACTTAAGAGATCCAGATGATTCTCAGGGCTATTTCTCATCTGTCCTCTAGCACTGTCCTTAGATCTGAGTTTCTGATTGTTTCCATATGGAAATTTCAATGTGCATAACTCATTACAGCAATTCCATGGAGTATTCAGAATACCCCATCATCCTTTGGTAATTAATCCATGTTTTATATTATGTATCTGCTTTTCATCCTTTTTCTTTTTGTTTTTCCACTGATTGATGAAAGAAATCCTAACCAAATGTAAAAAAAATCTTGAAAGTTTGAAAAACATAAATATAGAAGCAGTACATGGAAAAACTAATCCTAATCTTCATTCCCAAAACCATGTACTAATATCACCAGTTTGATCAACAGTAGTTAGCAAAAATGTGCACTTCTGTACCAAATAGACAAAGTTCATTCTTAAACTTTTTTTGTTCTAGTCTGTGTTACTGTACTATCTTTAAAAAAAAAAGTGTGATTTGCTTAAATTTGATTTGAGTATCCTGGTTTTCTTTCTACCACCAGCAGCATATAACCACAATCCAACAATTTCAGACCCATACATACAACCCTTTCCAAGTGAAACAATATCTCTAGTATAAGCACAATGTCATCATTATGGGTCCTTGTACATTTGTGAAAGTATTCAGGCATTTAGGATTAGTGGTATCTACTAGTTCTTAAAGAATTTCACAATTTGTAGGTAACTATTGTACAAACATGCCCTGTGCATCTTTTTTCTGCCATGTCTCCATGAAGTTGCCTTCATCTCATCCACAGCCCATGAACAAAACAGGCTTACATTAACCTTAGCTAGATCAGTGTTGAAGCAGAATTTTCTTCTTGAAAATTCCACTGTCAGCTGCAAAGTCTGTAAAATCCAATTCACTTCACTGCCCATTCTGTTGGCAGGAAAGATAGATGACCTCAAGTAGGTGGGATCAATCTGGTACTTATTGGCCATTTCAGGCTGATGCAAGCATGCCTTGAGCCATGTTCTTCTGCTGTACTATGTCTTAGGCCCAGTTCCAGACCAAGAGAGGAGCTTAGAGCTCAGCAGTTTTATGCTTTCTGTTTTTCTTTTGCTTCCAGTCATTCCTCTTGAGCTGCTTTCTCAGGCTTTATGCAATGCTGTAATTGCACAATGTGGAAAACTCTCTCTTACTCCCAAAGCTAAGAGAAGTCAATATTTGTATGTGTTGAACATGCATGGGATTGTGTATGTACTTGTGTGACTTAGCTCCCTTTATGATTCCTACTTTATTGGACATGAGAAAGAGTGAAAACACTCAGAGATGCCAAACTTCATATGTGAAGCCATTTAGTGGCCTGCTAGAACCACTGAAATGGAGCAGAGCTTAACACAGCTGAGAAGCTGTACACAGAAAAAGAATATTATCTTAGATAGCTTCAATGAGCATGTTAGAGAAGGTTATTGATCTTACACATTCAGCCCTCCCAAGCATAAAGAATCACACACTTAGACATAGTAGGTTTAAAAGTAAAAAGAATCTTACTGACTTTTGGCTCAGCTACATCCATCTTCAGTGGAAAGATGAAGTTTCTTTCTTCATTTGTTCTTTCTAAACTTAATTCACCCTAAACTCTCAGCCCTAACTGCTGCCAAGAGCTGCGTGGAAGAAAGTGGGAACTCCAGGCCCACTGCATGGCGCCCAGAGGTAGAGAGAGAGCAGCACACAGCCATGTGCTTGCTCCTGGTGGAGAAGAAGGAAGAGAGACAGGAAGTGGGAGTGGCAACAGCTTCCTCTAACAATCATGGAGAGTTGCATCTTGGGAACAAACTCAATTTACATGCTAATTGAGGCCTGCTGTTTTGCTAACACTTCCAACAAGCTGCCCCATTCCTGGATCACTATTATGATTACTGGATTTTTCCTGCCAGCTGGTGGCATTCAGAAGTGGGGAGAGGAGCAAAGCCAGAGGGTTCCGCCAATCATTTTACATTATGTGCCCCAAAGATGCATAATCAGGACAGCACCATTCAGTGGCAACTCAAAGCAGGAGCAGTAGGGGCAGGGTAGGGATCAGTAATGGAGACAGCAAATTTTCCCATTCCCAAGTTTTGTGTTCTTTGCACTTATTTAATTATGAGGTAGCCAAGGGATACTGCAAATGCCCTAATATAGCTGCATACATTGATTGATTGATAGTATTGTACACTGCCCAGTCTCTTACTTCATTTTAATTTAATACCTTTCCACCTTCCCATATTTCAACTAAACCCGCATAGGAGACATCATGAGGGAATTCCTCCCATTGGGCTTTTTCAGACTGAGAACCATGGGCAGCTAGAAAAGCTACAGAATGATGGAAGGATGAGTAACAGAAAATAACTACATGGGCATCATTCACCCCTCCAATGATACGTAAGCTTGAGAACGCCACCAGAAGAAATGTATTATTCTCTGGTACCCAGAGGCTAAGGTAGAACAAAAATTCCTTTAATGGGGAAAAGTATTTTGAGAAATTACAAGGCAGGTTTTTGCACAGTATTAGTAAAGGTGCTTTGTCATTAGCAAGCGTGGCAGCAGAGTACGCTCTTCACTAAGAGAAATATTATAGTTCTACAAGAAGATGTCAATTTGAAGTATTTCAAATCCAGCTGTTTATAAATTGTTGCTAAAATATGACACAGTGACAGAACAAACTCAAAACTGTATGATAAAATGGGTGCAAAATTTAAGAGTAGTAATTATGGTGGACCAATGGGAAGAGCTAAGCAAAAAAAAATCAATAAAATTTATGCTCAGCTACAATTTAAGGGAAAAACTAGTATAAAGTGTCCTGTAGATGTTATATAGAAGTACCAGAAATAGAAAGGAAGACAACAATCACACAGGGAATTCCAAATAAATATCTATACGGTCAGCCTCATTAAATGAATTGCTTATTATTCACTTGCTAGAGCATTTGGGTTTTAGATTGTTCAGAGTTCATTGCAGAGAGTGGTTGGAAAGACGTCATCTGTACCTGAAGACCTGGCTTTGCCATCTGGCATGGGGATCTGGTGACGCTGGGGCAGAGCCTGCTAAATGGTTGTGTGTTTGGGAAAATGAATGGTGCTCCCCCGTAGATTATGGTGTTGATTTTTTTATGGTTTTAATAGTTTTATTGATTTTAATGTTTTTAATTATTTTTGTGGTTATTTTTGGATATAACAACAAAACATTTTATTAGTCAAATAAATGTTTGAAATGCCATAATAAAAAAGGAACATTTTACCACATGTGGCAGTTATGCAAAAAAAAAAAAACTAAATACACACACACTATTGGAAATAAATAAATTTAACAACTCCAAACAAAAAAATAAAAATAAAAGTTGAACTGAAAACAAAACATGGCTGGCTGGGGAATTCTGGAAGTTGAAGTCCACACATCTTAAAGTTTCCAAGGTTGAGAAACACTGGCTTAAGCTCTCACTCAGGGATGTTGAAATTAGTCATAGGACCAAGTTTAAAGGCATCATCAAAGTAGCTCTAAATTACAAACATGATTGGGCAGGACATGTCATATGCATGTCTGGCAAAAGGTGGGCCTGAAAGACAACATTCTCTCACCCTATATCTTTGTACATTCACAAGGATGTTGAAGCAAGTGTAGTGGGCTGTGTATCTATCAGGAAAAAGAGATAGGAGATCTGAAATTATATTAAATATATGAAAAGCATTTGGCAGCAGTGAAAAAAAGATCTGGTAGTAATGATTTTGAGTGGGATGTGTACAGGGTATGTAGAGTGGGCAAATTTAGAGATGCATATGTGTAATGGTTGCTTATCCCAAACACACTCAGACTCCCAAGCACAGGCTTGAATCAAATCTGGTTTATTTAGAATAGTGTGCAAGTACAAAGAAAGCTGAGAATGAGCAGAAGTGCGCCAAATACAAAGTAAAAACCCTCGGTGTGAAAGTAAGCCCTCCCCCCGTTCAACCATTTCAAGCTCCCCATCCCAGGTGCCCCTAACGAGTTCAGCTAATCAACAGGCAAAAGACCTTGGACACCAATGATAACCCAAACACATTCCTTCAGTAAGAAAACATACATACAACCTGGTACAAGGTCTCCCAGCAGCTCCCTCCCAGCTGGAACGCGCATCTGCACCATGGCATGCGAGATGTTGGATGGGAGATCATCCCTAAAGGATTTTGTTGTTTATTCGTTTAGTCGCTTCCGACTCTTCGTGACTTCATGGACCAGCCCACGCCAGAGCTTCCTGTCGGTCGTCAACACCCCCAGCTCCCCCAGGGACGAGTCCGTCACCTCTAGAATATCATCCATCCATCTTGCCCTTGGTCGGCCCCTCTTCCTTTTGCCTTCCACTCTCCCTAGCATCAGCATCTTCTCCAGGGTGTCCTGTCTTCTCATTATGTGGCCAAAGTATTTCAGTTTTGCCTTTAATATCATTCCCTCAAGTGAGCAGTCTGGCTTTATTTCCTGGAGGATGGACTGGTTGGATCTTCTTGCAGTCCAAGGCACTCTCAGAATTTTCCTCCAACACCACAGTTCAAAAGCATCGATCTTCCTTCGCTCAGCCTTCCTTATGGTCCAGCTCTCACAGCCATATGTTACTACAGGGAACACCATTGCTTTAACTATGCGGGCCTTTGTTGTCAGTGTGATGTCTCTGCTCTTAACTATTTTATCGAGATTTGTCATTGCTCTTCTTCCAAGGATTAAGCGTCTTCTGATTTCCTGACTGCAGTCAGCATCTGCAGTAATCTTTGCACCTAGGAATACAAAGTCTTTCACTGCTTCTACATTTTCTCCCTCTATTTGCCAGTTATCAATCAAGCTGGTTGCCATAATCTTGGTTTTTTTGAGGTTTAGCTGCAAACCAGCTTTTGCACTTTCTTCTTTCACCTTCATCATAAGGCTCCTCAGTTCCTCTTCACTTTCAGCCATCAAAGTGGTATCATCTGCATATCTGAGATTGTTAATGTTTCTTCCAGAGATTTTAACTCCAGCCTTGGATTCCTCAAGGCCAGCTTGTCGCATGATGTGTTCTGCATACAAGTTGAATAGGTAGGGTGAGAGTATACAGCCCTGCCGTACTCCTTTCCCAATCTTAAACCAGTCTGTTGTTCCGTGGTCTGTTCTTACTGTTGCTACTTGGTCGTTATACAGATTCTTCAGGAGGCATACAAGATGACTTGGTATCCCCATACCACTAAGAACTTGCCACAATTTGTTATGGTCCACACAGTCAAAGGCTTTAGAATAGTCAATAAAACAGAAATAGATGTTTTTCTGAAACTCCCTGGCTTTTTCCATTATCCAGCGGATATTGGCAATTTGATCTCTAGTTCCTCTGCCTTTTCTAAACCCAGCTTGTACATCTGGCAATTCTCGCTCCATGAACTGCTGAAGTCTACCTTGCAGGATCTTGAGCATTACCTTACTGGCATGTGAAATGAGTGCCACTGTTCGATAGTTTGAACATTCTTTAGTGTTTCCCTTTTTTGGTATGGGGATATAAGTTGATTTTTTCCAGTCTGATGGCCATTCTTGTGTTTTCCAAATTTGCTGGCATATAGCATGCATTACCTTGACAGCATCATCTTGCAAGATTTTGAACAGTTCAGCTGGGATGCCGTCGTCTCCTGTTGCCTTGTTATTAGCAATGCTTCTTAAGGCCCACTCAACCTCACTCTTCAGGATGTCTGGCTCTAGCTCACCGACCATACCGTCAAAGCTATCCCCGATATTGTTATCTTTCCTATACAGGTTTTCTGTATATTCTTGCCACCTTTTCTTGATCTCTTCTTCTTCTGTTAGGTCCTTGCCATCTTTGTTTTTGATCATACCCATTTTTGCCTGGAATTTACCTCCAATGTTTCTAATTTTCTGGAAGAGGTCTCTTGTCCTTCCTATTCTATTGTCTTCTTCCACTTCCGCGCATTGCTTGTTTAAAAATAATTCCTTATCTCTTCTGGCTAACCTCTGGAATTTTGCATTGAATTGGGCATATCTCCCCCTATCACTGTTGCCTTTTGCTTTCCTTCTTTCTTGGGCTACTTCTAGTGTCTCAGCAGACAGCCATTTTGCCTTCTTGGTTTTCTCTTTCTTTGGGATGTATTTTGTTGCCGCCTCCTGAACAATGCTGCCAACTTCTGTCCATAGTTCTTCCGGGACCCTATCTACTAAGTCCAGTCCCTTAAATCTATTCTTCACCTCCACTGCATATTCTTTAGGAATATTAGTGAGCTCATATCTAGCTGATCTGTGGGTCTTCCCTAATCTCTTTAGTCTGATCCTAAATTGTGCAAGAAGAAGTTCGTGATCTGAACTACAGTCAGCTCCAGGCCTTGTTTTTACCGACTGTACAGATGTCCGCCACCTTTGGCTGCAAAGGATGTAATCAATCTGATTTCGGTGTTGTCCATCTGGTGAAGTCCATGTATAAAGCTGTCTCTTAGGTTGTTGGAAGAGAGTGTTTGTTATGCAGAGTGAATTGTCTTGGCAAAATTCTATCAGCCTGTGTCCTGCTTCGTTTTGTTCTCCCAGGCCATACTTACCTGTAATTCGAGGTGTCATTTGACTGCCCACCTTAGCATTCCAGTCTCCTGTGATGAAAATAACATCTCTTTTAGGCGTGTTGTCCAGTAGGTGCTGCAGATCCTCATAGAACTGCTCTACTTCAGCTTCTTCAGCATTTGTGGTTGGGGCGTATATTTGGATCACTGTGATGTTAGATGGCTTGCCCTGAATTCGAATTGAGATCATTCTGTCGTTTTTTGGGTTGTATCCAAGCACTGCTTTAGCCACTTTACTATTAATTATGAAGGCTACTCCATTTCTTCTGTGGTCCTCTTGTCCGCAGTAGTAGATCTGGTGGTCATTTGATGTGAAGTGGCCCATTCCAGTCCATTTCAGTTCACTGACGCCCAGAATGTCTATCTTTAATCTTGACATCTCACCAATAACCACATCCAATTTGCCCTGGCTCATAGATCTTACATTCCAGGTTCCGATGGTGTGTTGATCCTTAGAACATCGGATTCGCCGTTCACCACCAGCACCGTCGGCTGCTAGCCGTCCTTTCGGCTTTGAGCTAGCTGCGTCATCACGTCTGGGGCTAGTTGAGCTCATCCTCTGTTCCTCCCCAGTAGCATTTTGACCATCTTCCGACCTGGGGGTCTCATCTTCCGATGGTATACCGACATATCTCTGGTTGTACTGATCCATTTAGTTTTCACGGCAAGAATACTGAGGTGGGTTGCCATTACCTTCCCCAGGGATTGCATTTAGTCTGACCTCTCTGTCATGACCTTCCCGTCTTGGGTGGCCCTTCACGGTTTAGCTCATGGCATCATTGAGGTGCTCAAGCTCCAGCACCACGACAAGGTAACGATCCTTTGCTGAAGCCCTAAAGGATACTTTGTCTCTATTAGCTAGCAACCAAGTGTCAGATTTCACTGCTTGTAAGAAGTCAGATTGCAATTGACAAGGGAGTGGCTGCTGGCACGGCGGTGGTGGGGTGGTGCTCTGCGGAGGCGGGGCATGGCTTCGGCTTCGGGTGACCGCAGCCAGTCCCAATTGTGGCGAAGAGAGCACCGTACCAACCACCTGAGGGGTATGGTCAAAGTCTTGTGGCAAGCGGGACAAAGCGTCTGCCAGAAAGTTTTCTTGCCGGGTATGAACTTCAGTTGGAAATTAAACCGACTGAAGAATTGAGCCCAGCGGATTTGTTTGGGGCTCAGGCGGCGAGGGGTGCGGAGAGCTTCTAGGTTTCTGTGGTCCATCCAAACCTCGAACGGGCAGGCGGCCCCTTCAAGGAGGTGGCGCCAAGTTTCTAAAGCAGCTTTGACAGCAAAAGCCTCTTTTTCCCAAACATGCCAACAGCGCTCAGTCTCAGAAAATTTCCTGGACAGATAAGCGCAGGGTTTCAGGATGTCGGTAGAGTCCTTTTGCAGCAACACAGCCCCAATAGAAAAGTCAGAGGCTACTTGGACTACAAAGGGGCGTTCAGGATCAGGGTGTCATAGAATTGGTTCTGCAATAAAGAAAGTCTTTAGCCTTTCGAATGCAGCCTGGCATTCTGGAGTCCAATTTAACACTGCCCCAGGGTGTTTTACTTTGCGGGTTTCCCCCAACCCTTTTGTGCGAAGTAGGTCGGTAAGGGGCAGGGCAATTTCAGCGAACCCCTGGATGAACTGGTGGTAATAGTTGCTGAACCCCAGAAAACTTTGCAGCTGGAGTCGGGTGCGAGGGCGTTCCCAATTTAAGATGGCCTTAATTTTTTCAGGGTCCATCTCAATTCCCTTGTCAGAGACCCTATAGCCCAAATAGTCTAATTGGGTTTTGTGAAATTCGCATTTGGATAATTTGGCATAGAGTTTAGCTGCTCTCAGTTTTTCTAACACTTGCCTAAGAAGGCGTTCATGCTCTTCTTCGGTTTCAGTGTAGATTAGGACATCGTCTAAATAGACTAGGACCCCTTGAAACAAATGCTCATGTAACACTTCAATAATGAGTTGCATGAAAACTCCAGGCGCTCCGGCTAAGCCAAAGGGGAGGACTTTGTATTGGAAGGAGCCCAAAGGACAATTGAAGGCGGTTTTCCACTCGTCTCCAGCCCGTATGTGTATGCGAAAGTAGGCTTCCCTGAGATCGAGCTTAGAGAAAATTTTTCCTTTTGACAAATGGGCTAGCATGTCTTTCATTAATGGCAAAGGATATTTATTACATAGGGAGACTGAATTTAACCCCCGATAGTCTGTACAAAGTCTGAGGGAGCCATCCTTCTCTCGAAAGCAGACAGGTGCACCCACTGGGGAATTGGCAGTCTCAATGAATTCTCGTGCTAGGTTTTTGTCAATGAACTCACGCAACGCCTCTAATTCCTTTTTGGTCATTGGGTAAATTTTAGGTTTAGGCAGCTGCGCGTTGGGGAGGATCTCAATTGCACAGTCAGTTTTACAATGGGGTGGTAATTGGCCCACCTCCATTTCCCCAAAAACATCTGCAAAGTCTTGTAGCGGCTTGGCAGCCCTCCGAGCTGCGGTGCTAAGAGACGTGGTGCCGCAATTGCGGCCCTGGCTCCCCCCCCCCCACTCAAGGGTCTCCCCATTGGGGGGGCTTGGTAAAACCCATCACTAAAGGTAAGGGTTCAGTGTTGCCAGTTTATATAGGGGTTTCACCACGTTAACCACAGGATCCCTAGGATTACCATAAGATCGCCCACCGGGGCAATGATGAATTTTAAAGCCTCTCTGTGGCTTCCCATTTGCATCGCTACAGTCCCTGTAAAGTGAGTTGCCGGACCCCCCCCCCCCCCGCTTTTGAGCCATCTAACTGGGTAAAGAGTAGAGACTGTTGCAGATGGTAACTAGGCAGGTCTAAGGCAGTCACTAGATCCGGGTGGATGAGGCAGCTCGAACACCAAGAGTCAATTAGGGCCCAAATTTCGGTGGTTCGGGTTCAGGACCCAAGTTTCACTTTTACAGCTAGGGTGGGGCAATCAGCACTCACCATCTCATCCTCATGCTCATCTTCCTCCACCTGCCCCAGGGCGCCGTTCAGGGCAGGTGGCTGGCATTTCCCGCCAGCTCTTTTGCAGCTTCCTCAATCTCTGCGTAAAAATACAGGGCTTCTTCCAGGTCCGTGGCTCCTTTGGCTGCGGTCGACTGGCGCGACGGCTGGGTGACTTGGCCGAGGTTCTCATGGTCTGCTCACCTGCCTTGAGTTTCGGGCATTCAGCAGCTTTATGCCCCCCTTTCCCACAAAGGAGGCACTGTCGTCGGGCATAGTGACGTTCCTTCTCCTCGTCTTTAGCTCAGTGGCTCGGTGGTGCAGCTGTCACTCCGCTCCAGCGTCCCCGCGACCAGGTTGTCACCTTCTTGGTTTGGTGGGTCTGCATGTAGGTGCGCTGAGCATGCTCCGCTTTTCTGGCCAAACAGATCCACTCATACAGGGACTCCAGATCATCTCTGCCCAGCGCCCATCTGAGGACGTCCCAGTTAAGTCCTTTGAATTTCTCAATGAGAGTCGATCGTGACCAGTCGGGGACTTTGCCTGCTAAAGCTTTGAATTCAAGGGCATAGTCAGCTACCGACCTGGGTCCTTGGGTGAGGTCCTTGAGTGCCTCCTTAGCTCTGGCTTTGGCTAGGGGATCCTCAAAGAAGAGCTTCAAGGCAAATATGAAGTCGTCGAACAACCCGAGCTCCGGTGCATCCGCTTTGGTCAATTGGACATACCAGTCGGCTGCTCTGCCCTTCAGCTTAGGGGTGATGGCTGATATCTTAGCCTCTTCTGAGGTGAAGCATGACCCATATTGCTTCATGTAGTTTCTCACATTGGTTAGGAAAAAGGAAAGCTTGGTGGGGTCCCCGTCAAATTTGACTGCAAAGTCCTTCACCACCTTCCCGGTTGGAGGGGGGGGGCCAGCTGCGGGTTGGGCTTGAGGAGCCCCAGGATACCCCAATGGACCCTCTCCGTGGTGAAGCTCCGTCGCGATGTCTTCTCTGACCCCGCATCAGCTGTTGTCCACTAGGAGGAGGGGAGGAGGGCTGTGGAGAGCGGGGGCTCTCGCCGCGGCTTCCCGGATCAACTAGTGCCATTGATAGGGTCTTTAGGAGATCTTCCACTGACTCCATCTTCACCTCCAACCTTCTCACCCTCTTGGGAGTCAGAGATTCGTCCCCTCGTTGGGTGTCCAGTCGCTGCTCAGGGGCCACTTTGGTCGACTCTCCCTTGGGAGTCAGAGGGAACCAATACTTCCAGGAGGTCCCAGCTGTTTTCTCCTTGGAAACCATCGCTGGAACCTCCCAGCTCAGGGCTCGAGCTGGAGCCCCTCCGGTAGAATGATAAGTCGGGGGTAGTGGGAATGGGGCTCCTCGGTGCCGGGCCAGCTTGCGGTTCCAGCTCCTTGGATGTTGGTCTTGGTTCGGTCATCGCTAACTAGTTTCCCCACAAGGGTTAGCCTTGGTAGGAGTTAACGGGATTACAAAGGATTCTCAGCTTTATGTAATGGTTGTCTATCCCAAACACACTCAGACTCCCAAGCACAGGCTTGAATCAAATCTGGTTTATTTAGAATAGTGTGCAAGTACAGAGAAAGCTGAGAATGAGCAGAAGTGCGCCAAATACAAAGTAAAAATCCTCGGTGCGAAAGTAAGCCCTCCCCCTGTTCAACCGTTTCAAGCTCCCCATCCCAGGTGCCCCTAACGAGTTCAGCTAATCAACGGGCAAAAGACCTTGGACACCAGTGATAACCCAAACACATTCCTTCGGTAAGAAAACATACATACAGCCTGGTAGAAAGTCTCCCAGCAGCTCCCTCCCAGCTGGAACGCGCGTCTGCACCATGGCATGCGAGACGTTACAATGTAAATCAAACATTGCAATGGTGAACATGACAATATGTTTGTGTGAGGAGAATACATGCACTGAACTCATCGCTTTTGGTACTCACCTTTAATAAGTAGCCTCCTGGAAAATAACAGCCATCAGTATCAAAAAACAGTCTTTCCACGCTAGCACAGACCACCACAATTGAACATGTTGAATTATGCATCTGGGTGGGCAGTCTTTTGGAATGCAGTGTGGAAGAGAGTAATGCAGAATGAGAGGGGAAAGTGGGAGATTTGTTTTGCTGTGTTCCTGTCTTTTGGAGGATGTAGCATTGTTATGTTTTCTAAACAAATGTTCTCAACCTTTCATATCACTCTGTCAAAGAATATGGATCCTACCAAGATTTGTTTTTTTTTAGCCCACATGCTGCACAAATGACACATATGTTTACAGGCATTCTGTTTATCATAAACGTCTCATAGTTGTATGATGAAGTTTCACTTATTTATTCTGGATCCCATCTAACCCGAGTCCCACTTCTGGTACAAGTATTGTTGGCTGAGCATCGCTATTCAAAACTGTTAAGCTTATTTTAGGACTTACGTTATATTTTTAAAGGTGTTTTTTTTACCTCAGAAAGATGTATAGTTTGAAAGCTATTGCTGTGATTGCATTCCCATGGACTTTTAAATTTTGCATACAGAATTGCAACTAATGTTGAAAGGAAGCTTTAAGCAATCTCTACTATTCTTGGATATCCCCATGTGTATATTTTCACATTGAAGCTATTATTGTGTTTTTAAAATGAAAATAAAATGTGAATTTATCTAGAAAAATATTCTTTTCTAATGTACAGTTGAACTAATAACCAATAAAACCATTTAATTTTTTTTTAAAAATTGACCAGATCTGCATGACCTATGAATATTTATCAAAAACAAAATAAACAAACTATTAAAAGCTCATCAAAGTAGAACATGTTGTCTGCCTAAATGCCACTCGTGTTTTAAAAATTCCAATCTAAGGTTCTTTTATTGTCACTGCAACTAGTAGGCATCATTTATTAATAATATTTAGAACTTAATTTATCTAGCATGTTTGCATATATTAAATGTTTTACATATATTAACCTTTCCCAGATTATCACATTGTGCACACCACTGTATCATCACTGAAAGTGTTTGAAGACTACCATATATGCCAAGGATCATCAATATGGTGCTTTGGGCACCATGATACATATTTCTTCAACCTTCTCAAAAGTAAATAGCATGTAATTATTTTTGGAAATTATAATAGCCTGAAGCCTCATGAAATCTTGTGAGCTTCCAAAATTTTGGTATTAAAAAAATACATTTTAATGTTGAGCCTTGCCCAAGATCTACCTGCAGTATGTTTATAAAACACAAGTGATCCCTGGGAACAACTTAAATTATTATGTTGGATTTTTTTTATAATGAATATATAGAACAGATTTCTATTATGATTTCCTTAATCTCCATTCTGTGGAGGAGGGCCATGCTGGTAAGAAAAAAATGGCTTGTTTGAATCCACCCATTCAGTTGATCAACTAAAATGGGATTTGAACCAGGGCTTCCTGATCCTTACCTTAAGCAACTTTTATTGATCAACTCATGCAACAGTGGGTGGATTACTTTTGAGAACAATAATCGTAAACATACAAAACAGTCATATCTGAAATTATACATTGGAATATACAAGGAAATTGTCCTTAAAGGGGAACCCAAAGCCACACTTCCTGCTTTCTCGCCTCTTCCCCTGAAATCTGTCTGCACAAAATATTCAGGTGTGGCTGGGCCTGCTAGAGGTGCAGATGGCTCCTGCCCCTTCTCTTGGGTTTAGCCATCCTCCTTCGCATCATTGCATTGGCTGGCAAAGGCTGGTTGGAGTCGGCTGAAGCCCTGTACATGCATAAAACCTGGTTGTGGTGGGATTGTCACAAAGAAAACACCAAGGACAGGAGATGGATCTGATCAGCAGTTTATGAAGCAGACATACAGTATGTATTCTTGCTAGAAATGTGCACCATCTTTTCAGTATGGCTTAATTGCTTCAAATTATATGTAGAATTTGCAGCCTTACAATGCAACTTTATGCAAGTCTCCTTGAGAGTCCTATTAGATTTGTGGGCATGCATTCCCAGCTACGTTGTAGTTCTATATATCATTGTGCAGGAATCCTATTAAATTCAATGTGATTTACTTCTGGATACTAGCATACATATATAGATGGTACCGTTTGGCTGCAGTCCCTTATACCAAGTGCGACCAAGTATGCTTGCCTTATGGTTGTCAGACATTGTTGAACTACCATCCTGCACAGCCTCAGCCATTGTGGCAACATCTGGAGAACTACAAATTCCCACCTCTACTTTATACACCACTGTTCCATTACACTTAACAGCACTTATACCTGAGTAGACAAATTGAATTATTAATTCTAAGCGCTATGCTACACCAGTTCTTTTACTCTTGCTGGGGTTCTGGCTTCAATCCAGAAAAGGCTATTGTGTGCTCAGCTTGATTTTGAGCACATGCATCAAGCAGCACACAGAACAAGGTTTACAAAGCAAAATAAATTTGTAAAATATTTTGAAACACATAAGTCAGGACTGGGTCATATTTCATTCACAGCATTAAGCTATAACACATCCAATTGCATTCTTGCTGGATAGATGTGTTATAAAGCTTTATATGAAGGTTTTAGAATTTATGTGATAGTTTGCCTGTAATCATTTATGTAGAAATGGTTAGGGTTAGGGTTAAGGTTAGTGAGAAATAACTTGAATGAAGCAATAGTATCTGTGTAGAATGGAATACTTACACCTCTTTTGTTATGGAAGTAAGATTTGGGTATGTCAGGAAAAATATAAAAGTCAGTTGAATGCAGTGGAAATGAGCTACTTGTGAAAGTGTGGAATAAAATAAGAATATATAGGGTCACAAATGAATGATACTGAATGTAAAAGTGAATACATAATGAAAGAAGTATGTTGAGGTGGATTGGACACATAAAATGAATGAACAAGGACTGAGTCACAAAACAATATATGACTGGGAAGACCAAGAAAATCATGGTTGGACTTGGAGGAGGTCGTCAAAAAGCAACAGTTGAGCTATTTAAAGAACAAAGAGCAATATATGAAATGCTACATGGACATAGAGGAAACAGATGGTTTGTAAGGATAGAAAGGTATGGAGAGAGATGGTGAGTGTATTAGTATAAACTATATTTTGTTAGATTTCTTTTTCCCTTGTTCCCAGCTTTTAGTTTCTTTTGCTTTCTACTTATATATTAATCCATGTCTTTATTAGTGAAATATTTATTAGTGAAATGTGATAGTGAAATAAATAAATAAATAAAGGCAAGATCTTCCAACACACAGTAGTAACACAAACAAAATCCACAGTGCAGCTGCATAGTTAATAATGAGGTAGGAAAAAGCCATCAAGTTTACAGTTTTGATAGTCTGGTCTTCCATGAATTTATCTAGTTCCCCTTTAAAACCATCTAAATTGCAAGAAATCATACATCTGATGGCAGCATATTCTAGACCTAAGCTATGTGTTAAGTATAGAAAACTAAAATCTGATAGACATAATGATTTCCCATTGTCTTCTCCTTTCTAATTAGGATTGATAAATAATTTGAGCAGGTGAAAATGGTTTTCTATGGTATTTCTGTTCAAAGTCTTTCACATTAATGGATGTCAATAAGTCGATTTTATCTATTTCTTGCAGTATGCCATGCAAAATCTTTTACCTTCCAACTTTTAGTCGGAGCAGATCTTTACACACAGACATTCAACAAACATTCTCCCATTTCATGTTATTTTTTCCAAAAACTGAGCAGATCTATTGAGCACTACTTTTCCTGGAATTCAAGTCACAATAAAACTTATAAACTTGTATACACTCCTTTGTTATCTGATAAATGGAAGGAAGATATAAGGAATTTGTCCAAAAACAATCAATATTTTAGATGAAAGATGCTTCCAAATAACATCATGACACTTGTAAATTGCTGACTGGCTATTTTTCCAGATTTATAGGAAATAAGATTTGAGAGCACTTTTGACAATGGGGAGGTAGTATTTTGGTCCCAAAGCAAATGACACTTCCACAAGTCTATGTTTATCTCATATTGTTTTAAAATTCAGTTAGCTTGCATTACGGGATAGAGTAGACAACCTCCTGCTCTTTACCTAATTTCATGTAGTTGTTAGCCTAGCTACCAAAGTCTTCTGCAAGCGATCATTACAGCACTCTGTCATCTTTTCTTGACAAATTCTTTGGAGGGGAAAGAGAAGGAGAAGGAGAGAGAGCTGTTTGGGGTGGGGGAGAGAGGAAAGAGAGAGAAGCAGGTTGAAGAAGAGTTGAGAGAAGGCAAGGCTGTTGCTGAAAGCACCCTCTCACCATTATCCCATATTAGGGCTGTCATGACTTCCCAACAAATGATCCCCATGACACGCCAGTAGTTGTTTACTGCCACTTATAATTTATCTAGTAATCTTGTTCTCTCCACTACCCCAACCCTTTTAAGAATTACTATATTTGGATTCAGGATGTTGTCTACTAAGTAGTCATTCTGCCTTTGCGTCCATGTATGTATGTATGTATGTATGTATGTATTTATTTATTCAATTTATATAGTCGCCCATCTCAGACCAGTGACTCTGTGTGGCTAATAGTAATAAAAATAATCAGAAAATAAAAACAATACAAAACATTATATATATATATATATATATATATATATACATACATACATACATACATACATACACATACACACACACACACACACACACACACACACACACAATACATAACATATTTAGTTATGTTCTGCTTACCCTCTAAAGCAGTGTTTCTCAACCTTGGCAACTTTAAGATGTGTGGACTTCAACTCCCAGAATTCCCCAGCCAGCCTGGGAGTTGAAGTCCACACATCTTAAGCTGACGTGGTTGAGAAACCCTGCTCTAAAGAAATAAACCCCAGAGAGAGTGTTCTCCCTTTAACAGCAGCTTGATCTGCACCGCTGATAACACCTCTTTGAACTTTGAACTTCAACTCTGTCAGTAAGATATGTTTGATGGAGTGACCTGGTGTCTGCTATGTTAGTTTTACAGTGAAATGAGTCAGTGAGGAAATGTTTATGAATAATATCAACAGGAGAAGTATCCAGTGAGGTACTTGCCTTACCTGGGAACAAAATGAAAAATGCAAGTAAGTGTCTTTTCATTCACTGTAGAATTATTAAACCAGCAGCTTTCAGCTTCAATGACACCCAAAATCTTGATTAAATTCCCAAAGGAAAATATCATACAGATCTCATGAAATGTGGGTGATTTCCAGGAATTTTCAGGGCCAGGAAAGTTTCCAATCCAGGTGATATTATGAGACTATCCTAGTTTAAACATAGTTTGTATATTCTTGAACTGTTCATAATAAACAACATTAATTGAATAGATTATAATAGATAGATTGATGTAGCTGAAACTGATATTATTTCATTACCTTTAAAATAAATGAACTCAACATCTTACATGTTAAATTCAATAGCAGGTTGTTTTAAGAACTGTAAGTAAAATCGTAATCTCAAAATACACAGAAGAATGTTTCTTCTATATCATGTTTTGGCCACTTCAAAGAATACTTAAAATGGTTACAGCCTCCTTATTGGTCATGTAATTAGAAAGTTCATGCACTGGCTGATGAAGCTCCCAGGCTGGACAGCTCCAGCACAAGCTGGGTAGAATCCCATCGAGTGTGCCAGAGGTAGCCTGGAATCTCCTCAGTGCTCTTAGAACTTTGGTTAGCAGACCAGGGTGATGGTGACCCTGGCAGAAAACAAGCATAGCTCATGGCCAGTGAGTATCAGAGAGGGATGATGGTCACTCTCCAGGCTTGCACATTTTGGAGGAATTCCTGGCCAGCACATTTTGGCTTACACCCCTAGAAATTCTTGCTAAGAAGTTTAGACAGCAGATGCCTGAAGAAGGTGAGTACGGATAGGACACTTGGCCAGAAGTTTACTTGCTGACCACTACCCAGTCTGGTGCATGACACTGCTCCATCAGTGACTGGCCAAAACTCCTAGCCAGAGGATGCCATGGGAGTGGGAGGCAGGCAAATTACCACTGCCAGTGGGCAAGCTACTAATCTGTTTCAATGCCAGAGGTGGGACCCACTGAGCAAGATCTAGCTTGGTGGCTGCTAGCTTGCCCAACAGACACCCTCGCCAGGATGAACTGACCAAAACTAGGAGGCAAGCCAGTGGCACTAATTTGCCCACTACCTACCCAATCTCTCTGATACCTGCTGGCCAGGGACTTTGCCTGCCAGCTTGCCTTCTGTCAAGACTGCCTCTAAAGAGTGCTCTGCTGATGAGCAAAAGATGATACATCTTCCAGACCAAGAGCCATAGGAGACTGGGGAGTAAACAGCTAGAGACAAGGAATTGTTAAAGCCCACATCTCCTTCCAAAGAGCCAAGGGAATGAAGATTATGTAGGCTGCCAGAGGTGAGACACAATGAGTAGATGAGGCTAAATGCTGGCAGGAGCAGGACTGCCCTGGCTAATTAATCAACCAGCATATGGGCGAGTTGCCTAGCTCAGAGACTTAGCAAATTCACTATTTACTTTCATGGCTGGTTGCATCTCAAATCCTTGCTCTGTGCTTTGTGATACTTCTCTATGACTCCACTCTCTACTTCTTTGCTCTGAGCTTGATGACTGAGTAGAGAGATAGCTCAACCACAGTACAGAATATATAAGTTGCTTTCCTTCTACAAACTCCTTGTTGTTCTCCAGATGGCCATCTCTCTGCCAAAGGAATGTATAGCTATAGCACCTATAAAAGAGGACACCTTCTCCAGGTGATCCAGGTAGTGAGGGATTTTGACCAGCACAACCCACTTGCTTCCCTTGCCCACATGTATTTCAGGTGAACCAGCTGGCCAGGAGTTTGGGACTGTCAGTGCCAAAAGGAGGTGGGTGGGTAGGTGGTACACTCTCAAGCCTCCCACTAGATGATATGGTAAGTCTCATCTATTTCCTCTGCATCTATACATTAAAGATCTTTCAGACTGGTCTCAATGAGTGCCAGAAGCAGGTGTTGACGTTCTAAGCTGGTTGCCTTCAACACTTCACAAAACCAAAAGTACGGAAGGTTTTCAAGCATGCCAAGGGGACTCCAGGCTGGGTGGCATTAACAAGTGCCACAGGATTTTCTGCAGCTTGCATGTATCAAAGCTGTCCACTCAGGTGCTCCCTTGAAGATCTTTTAGGTTGGGCACCTTTAGCAGACATATAACTGTACTACAGTCATTTCTGAATCTGCCTAGCCTAGAAATACTTTGGCCAGGACTGAGGAAGAACATGAGAGGTGCTGGCCAAAGCGCTTCCAGATGGTTTGCTTTGGCAAATTCATTAGGATTGCCTGCAGTGTTACTGAAGAACTGTGTGCATAGGATTGCCTGCAGTGCACATGTATCAGGCTTCACTTCAGGGCTCCAGTCAGTTAGCCTCTTATTCAGCACTTGGCTTGACTTGGCAGAAGACACTCAAACAGAGCTCAGCTAGATTAGAATCTATCGGAATACAGTCCACCTTCTCTTATGAGCAGAGAGTACAGATGTTACAATATGTCATGCCCTCATGTACAGGGTTTACATTACTTCTACCCCCAATTATGGAAAGGAGGAATGTCTCTGTTTTTACACTGTGTATATTCTGTATTGCGTTTTCAATTACACTGACTACCAGGAGGCACCACATGACTAATTTCATCTTATTTGGGACTTGCCAGATGTGGACTATATATAGATTCTATATATCCCTTCCTGCAATCACTGAGTGCCAGGATCTGGATAGCTCCTAAAGCTGATTGATTATGTGCCAACAAGTTGGTGTTGACCCCTAGTGACCACACATATAGACTTTTTCCAAGACAATCTGTCCCTAGCCTAGTCCTTCAGGTCTTCCATCAGTGCATCCATCACTGCTGTAATTGAGTCCTTCCACTTTGCTGCTGGTCATCCTCTTCTTCTCTTTCTTCCATCTTTCCTAGTATTATAGACTTCTCCAGAGAGCTAGGTCTTTGCATAATGTGTTCAAAGTAGAATAATTTGAGCCTGGTCATTTGTGCTTTGAGAGAGAACTCTGGGTTGATTTGTTCAATGATTCATTTGTTTGTTTGTTTTTTAGCTTTCCTCAATATTCTCAGAAGTCTTTTCAAACTCCAGCGTTCAAAAGGGTCAATACTCTTTCTATCCTGTATCCTCAAAGTCCAACTTTTGCTTCCATGAAGTGTCACAGGAAAAACCATTACCTGCACAATTTTGTACATTTAGGGGCCTTGGACAAGATCACGCCTGTGTGGCCTGTCTTATCCCTTCAAACCTGACACTCCCCGTGGTTCACGGAGGAGCTGAGGGTTCTGAAGAGGATTAAGAGATGCCTAGAGTGCCGCTGGAGGAAGACAAAGACCGAATCTGACCGAACACAAGCTAGAGCAGCTATTAAGGCCTACCTTGTGGCGGTAAGAGCGGCGAAAGGCCAGTATTTCTCTGCTCTTATTGCATCTGCAGAATGCCGCCTGGCGGCCTGTTCAAGATTACCCAATCGCTTTTGGGGAAAGGGGACCTAGAGATCCATCTTCAGGGCTGAGCTGAGGAGTTTTCCAGGCATCTGCAGGATAAAATCACTCAGATCCGCTCCAAGTTGGACTCTGAGCATGAGGCAGAATCTGGGGAGATACCCGGGGAACATTCTTACCCTGTTATCTGGGAACAGTTTGATCCTGTTGGGCCCGAGGAAGTGGACAGGAACCTCTGGACTGTAAACACCACCACTTGCCAATTAGATCCATGCCCCTCCTGGTTGGTGAAGGCAGCTCAGGAGGGGACATGTGGTTGGGTCCAGGCGATGATAAATGCATCCTTGAGAGAGGGGGTATTTCTGGTAGCCTTCAAGGAGGTGCTGGTGCACCCCCTCAAGAAACCATCACTGGACCCCAGCATACTGGATAATTTTAGCCCAGTCTCCCACCTCCCCTTTTTGGGGAAAGTGGTTGAGAAAGTGGTGGCGTTGCAGCTCCAGAGGATCCTGGATGAAATGGATTATCTGGACCCCCTTCAGTCAGGTTTCAGACCCGGTTATGGGACGGAAATGGCATTGGTCGCACTTATGGATGGTCTCTGGCGGGAGCGGGATGGAGGGAGTGCATCCATCCTGGCTCTTCTTGACCTCTCAGCGGCTTTCGATACCATCAACCATGGTATCCTTTTGGGTCGGCTCAGGGAGTTGGGGGTGGGCGGCGTAGTCTTGCACTGGTTCGCCTCCTTCCTCCAGGGCTGGTCCCAGTCAGTGTTGATAGGGGAGAAGAGATCAGCCCCACGGCCCCTTCTTTGTGGGGTGCCGCAGGGATCAGTACTCTCCCCTCTCCTTTTTAACATCTACATGAAACCGCTGGGTGAGATCATCCGTCACCATGGGATGAGGTATCATCAGTATGCTGATGATACTCAATTGTACATCTCCATCCCAGGTGAAGTAAGTGATGCTGTGACCACCCTTTCCGAGTGTCTGGGGGCTGTGGGGGCCTGGATGGGGAACAACAGGCTTTGACTGAACCCTAGTAAGATGGAGTGGCTGTGGATTGATGGCACCTCGTGTCCCAGGAACTTGTCATCTTTAGAGCTGGATGGGGTCATGCTGCCCCAGACAGATCCAGTGCATAACTTGGGGGTCTTCTTGGACTCACGACTCCTGCTCAAAGAGCAGGTGGCAGTCGTGGCCAGGAGGGCCTTTGCGCAACTTCGTGTTGTGCACTAGTTACACCCTTTCCTGGACCGAGAGGCCCTCCAAACAGTCACTCTTGCCCTGGTCATCTCCCATATAGATTAATGTAACGCACTCTACATGGGAATACCCTTGAAAAATATCCGGAAGCTACAGCTGGTCCAGAATGTGGCCGCGCAGACAATCTTGGGTGCTCCAAGATTTGCACACATAACACCTTTGTTGCGTGAGCTCCACTGGGTCCCAGTTTGCTTCCAGGTCCAATTCAAGGTGTTGGTTATCACCTTTAAAGCCCTACCTGGCATGGGACCAGGATATCTGAGGGACCGTCTCATCCCTATTACATCAACCTGCCCCATCCGGTCATGCAGAGAGGGCATGTTACGGGCCCCATCTATAAAAGAATTCCATCTAGCGGGGTCTCGGAAGTGTGCCTTCTCTGCTGTAGCTCCTGCCCTTTGGAACATCCTTCCCCCAGAGGTGAGACAAGCCCCCTTGCTCCTGGACTTCCGCAAAAGATTAAAGACCTGGTTTTGTAGGCAGGCTTGGAATGGGAGGGCAAATAATTACACCTGGGGATGGCTAGTGCCATGAAGTGATCCGGAGGGACCTACCACACTGAAGGTCTGATTAAGATTTCTTCGCCATGTAGATTTTATTATATTTATATTTTTATTGTATTTTTTAATTGTAATGGTTTTATATTTTAATCTTGTTTTATTGTAAGCCGCCCAGAGTCCCCCCATTGGGGAGAGATGGGCGGTGAATAAATTTATAAAATAAATTAAATAAATAAATAAATAAATATAGACATTTCACTGAATATCTTTTCCAAAGCCTTCATTGCTCCTCTCCCAAGTGCTAGTATTTTTCTTGACTGCTAGTTCCTTTACTGTTGATAGTTGATCCTAAAAAGCAGAAGATATTCATCACTTCAATATTTTCATTGTCAGTTCTAAGGCTGTTGATGTACCTATTATCATTAGTTTGGTCTTCTTTATAATGAATCTTAGTCCCATTTTTTTTCACTGTGCTCTTTGGTTTTCATTACTAGAAGTTGCAGACCGTTTGCATTTCCAGCAATCAGAATATTGTCATCAGCATAGTGCAGGTTATTGGTGTTTCTTCCTCCTGTTTTAAAACCACACTCATCTTCATCCAATACCAGTTCCCTCAAGATATATTCCACCTAGAGGTTCCATAAATAAGGGGAGAGTATACAGCCCTGTCACACTCCTTTGCCAACCTGGAGTCAGTCTGTTTCACTATGTTCTGTCTATACTGTGACTTCCTGGCTTTGTGTATAGGTTTCATATGAGAACAATGAGATATTCTGGAATTCCCATTTTTCTAAATACATTCCATAGCTTGACATGATCAACACAATCAAAGGCCTTTCTATAATCAATGAAGCACATATTGGCTTCATCTTGGTATTCTTTGGCTTTCCCAGTTATCCAGTGTGCCAGCAATAATATCTTGTGTTCCTTGGCCTCTTCTGAAGCCAGCTTGAATATGTGGCATTTCCTTTCCATGGAGGGCTCTAATCTGTGTTGGATGAACCTAAGCATTATTTTGCTAGCATGTGAAATTAAGGATATTGTAGCTCCTAAAACTAATGCACTGTATATAGTCATCTAAGGTCCAAAGGTCTGTGTGTTCAATTCTTGATAGACTGTTTGGACCCCATAGAAAAAATCTGGCTACCCACATCTGTCGAGTCCCAATAGGGCAAACCAGTCACATGGTATCTCTTGGTGGTCAATGTAACTAGACTAGAATGAAATCTTAACCATAAGAGTTGATTGCTACTGAAGAGCAAAGAATTAAGAGCCTTGATATAATTATGCTCCAGTTTAAACTCTTTTTTTCCCCTGTCTTTACACACACACACACACATACACACAAATAAATAAATAAATTATATGGTCATAATAATAAATATTTGGCAATTCACTCTGTGGCCTTGGACAACTGAGTTAGAGAAAGTGGTTGGGAAGAGTTGCTGTGGTCTTCAGACAGAGAGAGATGAGTTGAAAGAACACAAGGCAACGTATAAAACAGGACATTAATGTGATGTAAGCAAGAAAGCTTGCAAAAATTGATGGGCACGAAGAAGTATAGTGAAAGACGTTGGTGCAAACTAGATTTAGCTATATTTTCTTATCTCCTATCTTTACTTTCTTTTGCTTATTATCTCTTCCTCTTTGTTTACATTTTACATAATGTTGCTGACTCCCAAAAGGAATAGTGTGATGGGTGTGTATATATACATATATGTATGCATCTATTTATATGTCTTATTATGCAGCCCATCCAGAAGATTTTCATAATTGTGGATTTGCATAATTCTAGATTGCACACCTGTTTCAATTTTTATAATTTTCAAGCACAAGCTTATTCTGCTGCATTTCTTCATCAGTTTGTGATTTTTTTTAACACAAATCTATATATAATTTAAAATGTATTTTTCATGCACATACTTACGCAGCACACACACTATAGACAGGGAAGGCAAAAAACATCAATCTACCAACTGGTGCTGTACCAGTTAGATGGATAATGGTCCATAACCATAATTCAAGGTGGCACAACACAGAGACATATACAGATGCAGATCAAAGTGTTTCTGTCTGGGAAGTCCTACCCACAGGAAGGAAAACAACTGCCAGTTGCCTGGAACAGAAAGTTTGGAGGACACAGCAGCAGAGAATGTCCAGTGGGAGGACATAGTAACCAGAGTGAATACGTTGCAAACTATTGTATCTGGGTATCTCAGTCCAGACAGCATTTTCTTAAAATGGCTTAGAGCCAAGCCAGCATGAACAAAGATAGGTACAATTTAAACAACAAGTGGAGTTATGTCCTAAGTCATGTGTGTGTGTGTATGTGTACTCCTGGTGACTGCCTGGAGTAGGTCCTTCAGTTTTCTTGGGAGGATTTTGGAAGTGGCTTGCTATTGCCTCCTTCCTAGGGCTGAGAGAGAGAGTCTGGCCCAAGGTCACCCAGCTGGCTTGTGCCTAAGGTGAGACTAGAACTCACAGTCTCCTGGTTTCCAGCCTGTTGCCTTAACCACTACACCAGACTGGGTCTCCCTAAATCATTAGAACTGGTAAAACTCTTCCTGCTGATTTTAAAAGATCACAGCAAACTTGTTTTATCTTAAAAATACATGCTAAAAAGTTATTAAATTTTCAGAAAAGCTATTGTGGATTTAACTCTTCAGATATATCTCTGTTTTCTTGCTACTGTTTGTAAAATTTACAGTATCAGATTCAACAGGTCTATAAATAGTCTTGCTAGCATGTGGTTCTTTTTTGCAGTCAATAATGGGGAGCATGAACATGTGGAAGCTAGATGGCAGTGTAAGATAAGTAGTAAAAGATACTCTATTTCCCAAATGATTTTAAGATTCATATGTGTGTGAGTTTAATTATGGCTGTGAATTATTGGAGTTGAAGTCCAACAGATGTGGAATTGAGAAAACTTGATTTAGTTCAGTGTACTGATGCTGTTTAAATAATATTGTAAAAACTGAGAAAAATACAATGAAAAGGCAAACACTTATATAAATCCCATCTTAATTAGAAGTTAAATTAATGAAATAAATTCAACAATTTAACAATCTCAACCAATCAATGCAACTGGAATCATGTTATATGGTTTCTCTAGACTGATGATGTTCTAGGGCCATTTTTTTATCTTAAAAATGATTTTGAAAAATACACAAAGATTTCCACAGATTTCTCAGAAATGGGCAGTTATAGACCAGTCTCTACTTTTCACAGTTGGATAAATTGATTGAGAAAATAGTGTCTTCTCAGGGGGACTCATCCTAGAGGTAAGGATTATTTTCATTCATTTCAATGTACTTTACTGGCAGGCTGAGAGTTGAGATTGTCTTAGTTTCCATGATGGATCACCTTTGTCTGGGATCTGCAAAGGAAGTGTGATTCTGGTTTTTTTCTTCTTGATCTCTCAGCAGGTTTCAGTACAACTGACATGGCTTCCTTCTGAAAAACTTGAAACAGTTGGGAATAGGAAGCATTACTAGATATCAGATGGTGCCACATAGAAACACTTGTTTCTCAAAATGAGAGTATGGTATGGTGTCCTTCAGGATTCTATTCTGTCTCTAGAGATTTTTATCATCTACATGAAAGTACTTGGAATGATTATCATTAAGCAAATCAACAGGGAGAATAAGCAAGAGTTTGGGAGGGAAGTTAATCTAAGGAAAGGAAGAGACAGTAGAAAGAGGAGGAAGAAGAGAGAAGAGGAGGCAAGGAAGTAGGGGTTGCTGACTGTTGCTGCTGGCTGTTTCCTGACTGCTGCTGATCACCTGTTGTAATCCTGATTGCCTATTGGATATGCCTGTAACATTGCTTGCCACTGGCCTAGTTGAGGCTGTTTTAGGGGGCATATAAAGAAGCCAGCTCCCCAGAGAGCTAGCGTGCAGGAGTTTGGCAGGGGAACTTGCCAAAACTGACAGCAGAGGCACTTTCTCCTCTGATGTTCATCAGAGGGAGATGGAGAACTCAGAACTTATGAACTCCAGGGGATATGCCATGTTTATTTTCCTTTCTGAAAACAATAAGAACTATACATCCTATAAATGCAAGCCAAATGCTCTCCAAGAAGAGAAGATGAAGGAGCCAAAAGCAAAATTGCCATCCCCCAGTTTAGCATGCAAGGTGGGTTATTCTTCAATGGGAGATAGGAGGCACTTACATCAAGAAACCCCCAACCCAGAAATCAGAAAAAAAGCAAGAAGCAGGGACTAAGAGATGGAAGAACGTGACACAAAGGCTCACTCTTGTCAAGAAACATCTTATTCTCTGGGTACAGATGGTATTCTCTTCTCTCCTTCCTGTTGAAGAATGTGGCCCAGGAAAAGTGTATACTAAAATGGCTAACAGGCTAACAGTTTAATAATGGGACACATTTCCAAATTGAGGGATTCCTGACAAGAGTGGCTGGACTTCACAAGAAGTGGAAGGACTGTGTTTGCAAACCATCATAGATTATAGGGTCTCACTGCTGATGTTGTTACTGGACCTCTAGATAAAAAGCAGCTGCCACAGATCTCAGGGACTGAGGAAGAGGACTCTGCAGGCTCTGCAAAAGGAAGAATCACTGTCTCTGCCCTGAAGAGGAGGAGACAAGAAGTATAGTGAGCAGAGACTCCACACAGAGAGGGACTAAACCAGCAATATTCTGGCCAGAAGTCTACCAAAAGAAGTGTGCTGCCTTCTTAGGTCACACATTCAGGATATGATGAAAGGCTCCCAAGGCTGTTTTACCCACTGACTGTTACTCTTTCTACAAATGAGAACAAATGGGAATAAATGACACAGTCAGATGCAGCCTTGAAGATCCTGCAGAGAACTATGAAGAAGCTAAGGGGACAGATGGTATTCTCTTCTCTCCTTCCTGTTGAAGAATGTGGCCCAGGAAAAGTGTATACTAAAATGGCTAACAGGCTAACAGTTTAATAATGGGACACATTTCCAAATTGAGGGATTCCTGACAAGAGTGGCTGCACTTCACAAGAAGTGGAAGGACTGTGTTTGCAAACCTAATCAGGAAGTCTTTAAACTGAATGTTGGGAGGATGGGAGAAGACTGCTCAGAAAATAATGTGATGCCAAGTTCTTGGAGAGGTGTGCTGGATGTTGTCAGTCTGAACTGAAAGTGAATTTTCTCAAGTACAAACCCCACAGAGTTCTCTTTTGCAAGATTTATTAAGATGAAAGTAGTAAACTATTTTCAATTTAGAACAAATATATTTCTGTGTACATTAGGGCAGGGACTTTCTATGCCTTTTCTTCACAGCATTATGGTGAAATGAAGAAGAGGTGATCTCTTCTATGATTCTGGGGGAGTTTGCAGCTGTGGGTTGTTTATACAATGATTGTTTGAATCCTTATCACTCTGAGAATCAGCCTTTACAGATATGGATGCACCCAATAACGAACATGTAAATACAAGAAGGAATAGATACCAGTGTCTCTATATAGATAAACAGAATATGGGGAATACACAGAAAGAATTAGAAATCTTAATGAAGAAAGGTGAATATGAATTAATAAGCATTACTGAAACTTGGTGAAACAAAACTCATGAGTGGAATGCATGGATTATGCAACTGGTTCCAGAGACATAGGACAGAAGCCCCAAAGGAACTTTGAAAAGCTAAAGAGCAAAAGGAACTTAGGCTTGGAAGATAAGCCAAAAGCAGCAAAGGGGGCTTTTTTGGTTACATCAGTAGAAAAATGAAGGCATGGGCATGATGCTAGGAGAGGATGGTAGGAGAGTAACAGGTGATGTGTAAAAGGCAGAGTTGTTCATCTTCTACTGTGCTTCACTCTTCTCTCCAAAGAGGAACAGTGGTCAAATGGACCTAATCAGAATAATTGACAAAAGGAGGAGTGGCAACCTAAAGTAAGTGCAGGGACAGTTAGGGAGCATGTGGCTGCCGTGAATGAGTTTAACTTTCCAGGACTAAACCAATTACATCTGAGAGACTTGAAGGAACTTGCATTTGGAGCCCCTTTTGTGACCTCTGAGAAATCATGGAGAACAAGTATGGTGTCATAGGGTTGAAGAAGGTTAAATGTTGTTCTTATCTTCAAAAAGGGAAAAATGAGGACCAGGTAGTTACAAAATTGTCAGCTAGGCATCAATATGGTACTAACTCTGGAATAAATTAAGTAGTCAGTTTGTGAGCATTTCAAAAAAAATGCCTTGCTTGGCAGGAAACAGCATTAATATATAAAGAGTACATTATGCCATATCAACCTGATCAACTAACCAACATGTGTAATGTAAAACCCTTGACTGACCAAAGCCATTGCAAAGATTGCAGAATTCAATATTTATAGGCTTATCAAGTGATGACCATGGCATATGGAAAATTGAGACTTGGAATCTAAAAACAGTGAATGGTAGAGTATGGATTAATGAATAGAATAAAATAAAGAAAAATAGATGTTATAAGAATGTAATAGATGAAAATAATCCGATTTTGTGGAGTGGGATTGATGAATATATGCATGAAAGTGAAGGTGTAGATTTAATTATGATTAAACAGCGAAAGTCCATTCAGAATAGTGACTTGTCCAGAACCTTGGAGATAAGGTTCTGATTAAAGTAGATGTTACAAAGAGCTTTAGCAATAAGAATAAGATATGCTTCAACTTAACTCAAAAATAAAACAATCCTCAGCTGTTAGAAGTTTATGAAGTATCTTAGCTTGGAAATACTGCACATATCTTTTTTAGCGGCAACAGCAAATTCCTGCTGTACTTACTTTTAAAAGTTAAGCTTGAATTTATATTAGGAACCATTGTATCAAAGAACTTAAGACCACTATAATATACCTGTAGTTCAGAGATGTGGCTAGCATCAAGCAGAAGTTCAAAAGTAACTATTTTAATCCATTTGACTGAGATAAATTTGCAGTTGAGATTCTGTGCTGAGAAAATGTTAGCTAATTCTTCAATGCCTGCTTCCATCTATCAGTCATGGTACATCTGGAAGAGTTTCCTTTTGCCACTCCCCCACCCCCAAGTTTTCCTTAAAACTTGCAGCCAAGTGGACAGAGTTATTGTGCAAGAATAAAATAATGATATCTTGATAAAACCAAGTTTCTGCAAAGAGAAGCTGAAGCTCTTGAATCAAGCCCCAAAGGCAATTCTTTGAAAAGGTTTCTTTCCCAAAGTTAGTCATAGTCCTTGCATTGAAAAGGCGATTTACAATTATCTCAGAAAGAGAAGGAGAAAATGCATTTCAGTTAAATATACATTATTTAAGTATACGAGGATGTTTATTTTGGTTTCTCATTCTTCCAAAATGTTCAACTATTTTATATCAATTTACCTTTAAAAAGAAGAAGTCAACAGAAAATTTGCCTGCATTTTCATGCACATTTTCCAGATATGTGTGCTCTGTACCCATTTGGTATAATATGCCCATTTTCATGCACCCCTTTCTTAAGATATGTATTTTTGGATGTTTTCCCTAATTGATTGATTATGTGCCATCAAGTCATTTTTGGCTGCTATTGATCACACAGATAGATTTTCTCTGTGACGATCCGTCCCTAACCTGTTCTTTCAAGTCTTCCAATGGCACTCATTGCCACTGTAACTGAGTCCATCCACCTTGCTGCTGGTCATCCTCTTCTTCTCATTTTATTTTCACTACAGATACACTGCCTTGTATTGCATACCTGCATTCAAGTTTCTGGAAATATACAAGAAGTCAGACTTGGGACAAACAGAACAGATTGCTTTCCTGACCAAACTCAGGTGGTTTCCCCACTATTGAGGCCCAGTATTATCTCCCCCTCCCCATTCTTGTGCTGATACAAAACAACTGGCTGTCTGCATTGCCAGTTCTTATCCCATTTCTCTTGCATCTGTTGTGGCTCCTTAACTTAATGTTGTTCAGACTTGTGTGTGTAGCTACAGGCAAGCTGATTAATTTTTTGCCCCACCTGTGCTGCTGATCCTCTTCAGCACATCACGAACTAGCAAGAAAATGTCCATAATTGGACCACTATAGCATGAATGTGGGAGCCTGACATCATTAGGCAATTGGGCAATTTTAGGATTCTCCCTTGATTTCTCTAAACTGGTTTGTGTGCCACTCTTCCCACACACCATTTAGTCACTGCACAAGTTAAAGAAGTGAAATGAAGGCCTATCGGGAAATAGCTTTAAATCATAAATGTGTGTGAATTATTTAATGGAATGAGCAACATTAAAGCTATTGGAATCCAAATAGTATAATTAGTATAATTATAAAGACCACTCAAATTTCTTACAACACCAGAACAAAAAAATCTAATGTCCAACCATTTTAAAATGTTCTTTGAGGGGTCCAATAGATATAAAATAGGTAATTATTTATTTTGATAAATTTATTTCATTTTTAAATCATATGAAATATGTTTTATGTTTCTTAAAGCCCAGAAACCATTGATTCTTCAAGATTGGATATTCCAGTTCTTTGTTCCACAGTTCAGGAATATAACTAACTTTCATTCTGTTTTTTAGTACCTTATAAAATTGATTGTTGGTCTTGATTCAAGTGCTGCTTCTCTTAAGGACCCTAAGACAGCAAGTACCTCCAGAAGTGCTGAAGTAGCCAAACCATACTATTAGTCAGTACAGTATATATTGCAGTTTATATCTTGCTAAGCAGATGTTATAAGTGAAGCATATTCATAGCACCATCTTTTAAAATCTTTAAAACAACCATTATAAATCAACTGATGTACTGTAAAGCTTTGATCCCTTGTTTGGCCCATGTATGACAATAGAACATCTTCTCCAGTTTCTTCAAATCTGGGTTATTCCGTGACTTCTATTTCTCTTGTGATTTGGGATCAAACTTAACTGCTAACTAATTAATAGCCAAATTTGTCTAGCAATTTCAGGACTCGAAAGGAGAAATCATGCCTGCACCTCCTAACACTCTCAAAATACCCCTAAAATGGCAAAGCATTATAGATTTCACATACCTAGAAACAGTGGTGGGACTGTATCAGTTTATTCTGGTACACAAAGTGATGATGTAAGAGAATTAAAATCAAGGCCTGAAAACAACTTAATGCCAGTGTGTTAAAGGTTGGGTTAAAGGAAAGGTTGGGTCATCACAGCATTATTTTTATTTTATTTATTTAGAGGGTTTACCATCTGCTCCAATCACTATGATAAACTGCAAATAGGGACAGGTCCTCAGCATTTTAAAGATTTTTTTACTGAGCTTGCTTGGGTAAATTCACGGAAAATAATTAATAGTCTTGGGATAATTTTTCCCCTCAAAGCACTAAATGTGTGCACAAGAGGGCAGTGTGCACCTGGAATAAACTGAGCAGGCTACTGGTATGGCTACTCTGTTGCTTGCTAAATTATAAATCATAACACTATAAAATATATTAAAAGTTAATAAAAAATAAAAATCATAGCTGAGGTTATATAATATTAGCAACATTAATTACTTTGTGGACAAACTGTTAATCCATGTGTGACTGATTTTAATGTTTTTAACACGGTTGCTGTTACTGTTTGGTCTACTGGTATAGTATTTAGTACATCACATTTAATAACATTTCAAATTTAAGGCATTTTAGCTCAGTAAAACTGTACAGTCTTATATAGTACAGTCAATATTCCTTCCCTTTTATTTTAGATGGTAGAAGTTTATCCTGAGGCAGAGGCTCAAATTAATGCTGTGTGGTGGTTTTGATTAATTATCATGCATATCATAAAGGCCACAATTGACTGCTTCACATAACTTGACTTACAGACTGAGAACATATTGTAGATTCATCTGCAAAATGGCTCCAGGAAGTGGGTTTGCGCATTCACAAAATGGGGAGATACAATGTTCATGGGGGAACATAACAAAATCACTCGAGTTCTATTTGTTACTTCCTCCAGCCCTTCCCTTATTCTATACAACGATGCTTCAAAGTACCCCAGCTGGCATTTGTATTTTTCTCTGGACAGGTGAGCTCACTTCCTAATAAAGCAATCAGCTGCACCTACCCTCTGTTTTATTTTCTAAAAAAACCTTACAGAACTCATTTGGACTTCAGCATCATTCTTGGAATGGTAGTCAATGTTGGATGCTGACATTTTGCTTTGCAACACACCACCATCCCTTAAAATAAAAATAGGGAAGAGACCCCATTCAGGATGTGTCTTGACAGCTACTTAAATGAGGATTTGGCACAGCCATGATTTGAGCTTGGGAATTCCTGGTATCCTTCTGAAGAGCCTATAAGGATTGGAGGTTTCAGCCATGGTGTTATAGCAATTCTCCTCCTACCGGAGTGGGCAAGTCTAAATGGTGGTCCTCCAGTTCAGTCCTCTCCTTTATCCCATTGAGATCTACAAAAAAACAGTGGGAGAAGTCATCCATCAGTTCAGGGTGAGATAGCATCAGTATAAGGTGATACCCAGTTATACATCTTTATCCTGGCTGTTGGGTCTGAGTCCCAATGATTAAGCAGTACTATCTAGCAGGATGTAGGTAGCTGGCCTTCTCTGTCATTGCACCTGCACTCTGGAGGAGCATCCTCCTCACCTTACTGAGCTTTAAAAGAGCACTGAAAACATGGCCCTTCCTTTAGGCCTTGGGTTAGTATGGCTGGGTCAGCCTTTCAGTCTGCTTTTGTCTCTGCTGGTGGGGTAGACAGTTTGATTGCTATTCTCTCCAAATGATGATATCTATTGGGCTTTATTGTTGAGTTTATAGCTCTTGTATAGGTCAATCCATCCAGGTTCATTTGGAATCAGGCGGCCTAGATATTTGATTAATAAAGAAATAAGAAGGGATGGCTTGATTTCTCTTAGAATTGTCATGGGAGAGTGAAGGGGAAGGAATCCTGTAGCACAGGTGATACCCTAACTGAGAAGACCATGGTCCTAATTGTTCTTTCTAGACAACACCCATAACAAACCCAGAGTGGATGGATAGAGCTCCCAGTCAGTGACATACTGGAAAAGTCACTATTTGAGTAGGCAGAACCCTAGCTGTAAAAATATTTATATTTGAAACAAGCATTTGAATTTGACTTGGAAAACCAGGGGAAGCCAGTACAGCTGTGCCAGGACAAGTGTCCTGTGTTCCAGTAAGAAAAACCCAGTCAAAGCCTGGCAGTTGCATTCTGGACCCATTGCCTTCCCAGGTTTCTTTCAAAGGCATCCTCATGGAAAACACAGCAGTCTATTTGAGAGGTTATCAATATGTGGATCAGACCTATCTACAGTAGGAAGGGATGAAGTTGGTAAACCAAATACAGCTTTAAAAATGCACTCCTCTCTATCATGCTTAGCAGAGCACCCAGGGTCAATACAGGTTTGAGAAGCAGCACTTTTTAGCTCCAGTATGAAAGGGCAGGAGACAAAGAGGTTTTCTACTTGCTTCTTATTTCAAGGAATGATTTCTTGTTTTACCAATACTAAATCTGAATACTAAGTAAGGAAGAAATATCGCTTACAAAAAATATAGATGGCATGGGAAACATGCACGATTAAAAGATTCTGGGGTCCATAACAAAGGCAAAGCCAAGTGGAGAACAGCTGGTGAGGCTTGTATGGGGACTGGTAGACTTAGAATAGATACTTAACTACCAAAACTTTGAATTGTATCTGAAAACACAAAAAACAGAAGAGGCAACATGGAACGAGTTCTGGTCAATTTCTTTTCTTTTCTTTTCTTTTTTGCTTTTATTAATCAAAGAAAAGAACAAAAAATAAATACAGAAAGTGATTAAGAAAGAAATAATAATAAAACAAAAGAAAACTTAAAAACAAAAAATATATATTCAGATTCCTCACAGATCATACACACATATTAATATACAATTTTCAGTTAATGGTAATTATACTTAATTATAATCATCCATAGCTAACCTGCATCTGTGATTCATTTGTAAATTCTGCAGACTGTTGAGTAGTTGGGGCCTTGTATTTACTTTCCAGTGTTGAAGCATAAGCCTTTAAGCTATAGACACGGCTTGGGGAATCTACTATCCTTCTTCAGATGTCAGTTTCCATGAAATAGGAATATAATTCAAAAGAATATGAGCATCTGAGAAAATTATATCTTGTTGCAAAATTGAGTTAATACATTTAATAATTTTTCCCAAAATGGAACAATTATAGGATACTGTACAAACATATGTTTAAATAAAACATGATTCAGTAATCTTTATCCCAATTCTTACTAGGACTTCAATTACCCAATATTTTTTTTTGTTCTTGCTCTGAGAGACTGAACTTGCACAACACATTTAACCAACTTCTTATGAGATCTGCTGTGACTTCTGAAGCTGGGCCATAGGTTAAATTGTGGTTAAGGAAAGATATATTAACCACATTTACGGTGTGCTTTATCATATGTTTATTGTCAAACCATGCTGCTACAGGTTACCTTAACTCTGAAAGGGGGAAATATGTAGCAAATTACTGCTTCTGGCCTTCAGACATATTGTAGAAACAGAAGATTGAAAGAACTACAAAATGGAACTGCTGTGCAGAGGCTATTTTATTTATTCATTTATTCAATTTATATACTGCTATAATTCAGTCAAGACTCCCAGGAGTTAACAACGATATTTATAATATTAAAATGTCCATGGTAATAATAAGAGTAAAACATCAAAAGTTAAACAATCTGAGGAAAATGCACCTATGATTAAAAAGCCATTAAGGAGGCAATGATATTGCAGTGACACATGGTCACACAGTTACCACCTCCATAGCACCTCCTGACAGGTATTTTCCTGAGCCCCATAACTACCATGTGAGCAATGGCAAACAGCTATAGCAGTGGTCCCCGTATCTTATCCAAAGTCATTTTCTGCTTTGAATTCAGATATTGCACACCTCTAACTGGAATACATTTAACATCCTCTTTGTTTCTGGGATGGAATGCAAGGAAAATAGGTTGCTTATTGCTCCAAGAGGAGACCGTTTCTTTGTCTCCCTTTTTCATTTCAGTGGTGAGTGTCCAGCTTTAGCTCAACCGAGACCCAGCATTCTCCATGTTGTTGTTGTTGTTTATTCGTTTAGTCGCTTCCGACTCTTCGTGACTTCATGGACCAGCCCACGCCAGAGCTTCCTGTCGGTCGTCAACACCCCCAGCTCCCCCAGGGACGAGTCCGTCACCTCTAGAATATCATCCATCCATCTTGCCCTTGGTCGGCCCCTCTTCCTTTTGCCTTCCACTCTCCCTAGCATCAACATCTTCTCCAGGGTGTCCTGTCTTCTCATTATGTGGCCAAAGTATTTCAGTTTTGCCTTTAATATCATTCCCTCAAGTGAGCAGTCTGGCTTTATTTCCTGGAGGATGGACTGGTTTGATCTTCTTGCAGTCCAAGGAATTCTCAGAATTTTCCTCCAACACCACAGTTCAAAAGCATCGATCTTCCTTCGCTCAGCCTTCCTTATGGTCCAGCTCTCGCAGCCATATGTTACTACGGGGAACACCATTGCTTTAACTATGCGGGCCTTTGTTGTCAGTGTGATGTCTCTGCTCTTAACTATTTTATCGAGATTTGTCATTGCTCTTCTCCCAAGGATTAAGCGTCTTCTGATTTCCTGACTGCAGTCAGCATCTGCAGTAATCTTTGCACCTAGGAATACAAAGTCTTTCACTGCTTCTACATTTTCTCCCTCTATTTGCCAGTTATCAATCAAGCTGGTTGCCATAATCTTGTTTTTTTTGAGGTTTAGCTGCAAGCCAGCTTTTGCACTCTCTTCTTTCACCTTCATCATAAGGCTCCTCAGTTCCTCTTCGCTTTCAGCCATCAAAGTGGTATCATCTGCATATCTGAGATTGTTAATGTTCCTTCCAGCTATTTTAACTCCAGCCTTGGATTCCTCAAGGCCAGCTTGTCGCATGATGTGTTCTGCATACAAGTTGAATAGGTAGCCCTGCCGTACTCCTTTCCCAATCTTAAACCAGTCCGTTGTTCCGTGGTCTGTTCTTACTGTTGCTACTTGGTCGTTATACAGATTCTTCAGGAGGCATACAAGATGACTTGGTATCCCCATACCACTAAAAACTTGCCACAAGTTGTTATGGTCCACAGAGTCAAAGGCTTTAGAATAGTCAATAAAACAGAAATAGATGTTTTTCTGAAACTCCCTGGCTTTTTCCATTATCCAGCGGATATTGGCAATTTGGTCTCTAGTTCCTCTCCCTTTTCTAACCCAGCTTGTACATCTGGCAATTCTCGCTCCATGAACTGCTGAAGTCTACCTTGCAGGATCTTGAGCATTACCTTACTGGCATGTGAAATGAGTGCCACTGTTCGATAGTTTGAACATTCTTTAGTGTTCCCCTTTTTTGGTATGGGGATATAAGTTGATTTTTTCCAATCTGATGGCCATTCTTGTGTTTTCCAAATTTGCTGGCATATAGCATGCATTACCTTGACAGCACCATCTTGCAAGATTTTGAACAGTTCAGCTGGGATGCCGTCATCTCCTGCTGCCTTGTTATTAGCAATGCTCCTTAAGGCCCACTCAACCTCACTCTTCAGGATGTCTGGCTCTAGCTCACTGACCACACCGTCAAAGCTATCCCCGATATTGTTATCCTTCCTATACAGGTCTTCTGTATATTCTTGCCACCTTTTCTTGATCTCTTCTTCTTCTGTTAGGTCCTTGCCATCTTTGTTTTTGATCATACCCATTTTTGCCTGGAATTTACCTCCGATGTTTATAATTTTCTGGAAGAAGTCTCTTGTCCTTCCTATTCTATTGTCTTCTTCCACTTCCGCGCATTGCTTGTTTAAAAATAATTCCTTATCTCTTCTGGCTAACCTCTGGAATTTTGCATTTAATTGGGCATATCTCCCCCTATCACTGTTGCCTTTTGCTTTCCTTCTTTCTTGGGCTACTTCTAGTGTCTCAGCAGACAGCCATTTTGCCTTCTTGGTTTTCTCTTTCTTTGGGATGTGTTTTGTTGCCGCCTCCTGAACAATATTGTGAACTTCTGTCCATAGTTCTTCCGGGACCCTATCTACTAAGTCCAGTCCCTTAAATCGATTCTTCACCTCTACTGCATATTCCTTAGGAATATTAGTGAGCTCATATCTAGCTGATCTGTGGGTCTTCCATAATCTCTTTAGTCTGATCCTAAATCGTGCAAGAAGAAGTTCATGATCTGAACTACAGTCAGCTCCAGGTCTTGTTTTTACCGACTGTACAGATGTCCGCCACCTTTGGCTCTAAAGGATGTAGTCAATCTGATTTCGGTGTTGTCCATCTGGTGAAGTCCACGTATAAAGCCATCTCTTAGGTTGTTGGAAGAGAGTGTTTGTTATGCAGAGTGAATTGTCTTGGCAAAATTCTATCAGCCTATGTCCTGCTTCGTTTTGTTCTCCCAGGCCATACTTACCTGTAATTCCAGGTGTCATTTGACTGCCCACCTTAGCATTCCAGTCTCCCGTGATGAAAGTAACATCTCTTTTAGGCGTGTTGTCCAGTAGGTGCTGCAGATCCTCATAGAACTGCTCTACTTCAGCTTCTTCAGCATTTGTGGTTGGGGCGTATATTTGGATCACTGTGATGTTAGATGGCTTGCCCTGAATTCGAATTGAGATCATTCTGTCGTTTTTTGGATTGTATCCGAGCACTGCTTTAGCCACTTTACTATTAATTATGAAGGCTACTCCATTTCTTCTGTGGTCCTCTTGTCCACAGTAGTAGATCTGGTGGTCATCTGATGTGAAGTGGCCCATTCCAGTCCATTTCAGTTCACTGACACCCAAAATGTCTATCTTTAATCTTGATATCTCACCAATAACCACATCCAATTTGCCCTGGCTCATAGATCTTACATCCCAGGTTCCAATGGTGTGTTGATCCTTAGAACATCGGATTTGCCATTCACCACCAGCACCGTTGGCTGCTAGCCGTCCTTTCGGCTTTGAGCTAGCTGCGTCATCACGTCTGGGGCTAGTTGAACTCATCCTCTGTTCCTCCCCAGTAGCATTTTGACCATCTTCCGACCTGGGGGTCTCATCTTCCGATGGTATACCGACATATCTCTGGTTGTACTGATCCATTTAGTTTTCACGGCAAGAATACTGGGGTGGGTTGCCATTACCTTCCCCAGGGATCGCATTTAGTCTGACCTCTCTGTCACGACTTTCCCGTCTTGGGTGGCCCTTCACAGTTTAGCTCATGGCATCACTGAGGTGCTCAAGCTCCAGCAGCACGACAAGGTAACGATCCTTTGCTGAAGAGCATTCTCCATAGAGGCAGAAAATGACTTCCTGGGTCACATATGGCTGGATTTATTTGGTACGACTGATGCAAACGTTAAGCATAGAATAAATCCACTGAAATCAGTGGACATTGCTTAAGATGATGGCTTACTTAAGTGCCATTAATGACATTGTCCGTAGTTAGCCCTTAAGATGCTCTGAGACTCTTTGCTGTCATCACTATTTTAACTAGAAAAACATTTTCATTGGGAGATTAAGTAATCAACTGTGAGAATGTGTATTAACATAAAGCTGTTATGGGATAGCATTCAGTGGAAGCCAAATGTAACCAAGATTTCATTCTAGAAGTAATTCTAGAAGTAATTATGTGAATTGTTCACAAGTTATAGCAATTATACAGCTTCTCTCTCTCTTACACACCCACACAACTTATTTTGTTACACAGCAGTAAACATTGATGCTTCCTATGGCAATTACTGGTAATGGGGAAGGAAAATATTCCAGAAGCCATTATCTGCATGTTTTCCCTATCTTGTTATTTTCTAAAAATACAAAGAAAGAGTTACTGTTATAGCGCTTCATTTTTGCAGCATACCAGTTTCTTCATTTTAAAACTAAGAACTAAAAAAAAATTTTTTTTTTCAAAAATCTGTTGAGAAGAGGGTGCCCACAGGAATATTATCACCTACCGGCATTGCATGGGCTTTTCTTAAAGTAGACCAGCCTTTCTCAACCTTTTGACCCTGGAGGAACCCTTGAAATATTTTTCAGGCCTCAGGGAACCCCTGCACATTCAGGCTCAAATATAGGGCAGAAGTTACAAAATTATTATATTTGTTTCATGGGTAGGCCTGTATATATGCATTAAGTGTTCTTAAACTAAAAATAAAGAATGAAACTTACCTCTTTAATGTGAAGTTGCCCGAATTTGAAATAAGTTTTTAAATAAATCATGATCTCCCAGGGAACCCCTGGTGACCTCTTGTAGAACCCTAGGTTTCCACGGAACCCTGGTTGAGAAACCCTGGAGTAGACAGTAAGGAATTAGAGGAACCAATATTCAGACTCACTGTAGATCAGCTTCCTTTTTTCAACACTGCTATCAGCCTCCTCATGAGGAGTAACTGTCTAGAGCACTTGTGGGCAATCTCAAGTCCTCTCCTTGTCTGGGATGGAATTATGAAGAGTGGTCCAATCACCAGCTCTTCATTCAGCTGTGGTTGTCAGCTCCACTTTTTGCAGAGCCATCTTCTGTTCACCATTTCTTCCCCAGAAGTCTGATTTGAAAGTAGATTTAAAAATGACAGGCTACAAGAATTATATGGAAAAAAATGCTACACTGGCTATATGAATTAAACTGGCTGATGTCTGAATAATTAAAAGTGATATACAAATAACAAAGAGTGACCTTGATAATTTTCCTACATTAGATTAACCAAACAGACTGTTAAATTTTGAAGCGTTTAGTGAGAAGAGACAAAGAAAAAATGAAAAGAAATCAAGTTCTAGGATATTTTTTGAACAGACTAAAGATCAAGATTGTTAAAAGTAAAAGGAAGGAATATAAAGTTGGTTTATTTGTTCAAGGTTAAAGTAGATATGTTGCTATCTCTGGTAACCCTTAATGGACTTTAGCTGATCAGGACTGAAACAACAAGGCTTTAAGGATTTGTTTATAGATAAGAGATGAGGTATCAGAAGAAGAGACTATTTGTTGTATTTTAAAAGAAGGTGATAAGTTACTAAATTTTTTTATACTTGTGATGAAGGAAGAAGTCATTCATTTCTTTTCTTTTTCTTTACTATATTCTTATTTTTTCTTCCTTTTCTATTTTTCTATTTCTTTTCTGCACTTTCTATTTTTTATTTTTATTCTTTTCTTTTTTCGTTTGTATTAGCTTTTATCTTTTTAATTGTAATATTTAATAAAATTACTATAAAAGGAATATGTGCTGGGTATGCAACATTTTGCTATGGCTGTTTTTCTGCTACTAGCCTAAATAATGAAACCACATCTTTCCCCAAACCCTCTTTTCTGTTTACTTGGACATTTCATAACCTGAGGGCAAATTACAAGCAGAACAACCACTTGGACAACCCTTTAGGAGAAATGTCAGGCCATTACCACGCACCACCAGCTTTTTCTGTCAGAATTTGGCAACAGCAATGGGCTGATTCAAACCAAAGAAACTGAACTGAGGAAGAAAGAGGCACAACTCAAAACAGAAAAGCTCTGCATTGACTAGGGGTATGTATTTCAGAATCCTCCAGTTCGGAAAGATCTGTTTCCATTTAGCAAGATTTATATGGCCACAAGCACACACGCACGCACAACCTCCTGTTAAAAGGGGCTTTGAGAAAAAGAACAGAGCTGTTTATTCAAGTAAGTTAAGTAAAAAATTAAGAGAATAATTATTCCTTCGAAGCATAGTGTGTCTGTTGTTCTTTTCCTTCAAAGTATTAACTTGTATTGAAAGGGATAAAGTATCTTTCAAGACTAGACCTATCATTAGGCAGAAAGAGGCAGCTGATCCAAGCGACAGGCACTGGAACTAGTGGGATCAGCTCTGTCACTTTCCCTGAGTGCTCTCAACCAGCCTGCTACCATCTGCTACAGTGGAAGAAGCTATCTCATCACCAGGGATGAAGTAAAATGCAGAGGCTTGGATTGGATTGGATTCTCTTTGTGGAAGAGATAAGCATATAAAAGGGATGCAATCTTGCCCTTTCTGTCACAGAGCAAATGCCTTGGGCTGACCTGGACTTAGTACAAGCATCCTAAGCAATGCACATATTTTGAACAGAAGTTCAGCAGGTTGCCTTGCATCATCAGACAGAGGAAGTGTTTATTTGAACCATTTCCTTTCCTTCCTTACCTTCTGATTTTCTCCTGCAAAGTGGATAAAACATTCTGAAATCTAGTAGGACAAATCTCTCTCAATCTCATGGAACACAGCCAGAAGCTATATAGTATGTACTGTATTTAAGAGGTGGGTAGAATAACATATGAGGTGTGGCACCCCTGACATCCCCCTCCCTCACTGGCACTATAAACAGGACCACAATCTTCTTTAAGTCACAACTTAATGCTTAGCTGCCAACGTGCAAGAAGAAAAAGAAGAAGCAGAGCATTCAAACCATCTAATATCCAACACAACCCAAAGGTATGTGGCAGCTCTGTTTGAGAATGTATGATAGCTGTGGCCCTTGTGTACATAGAATTTATTTTCACCTTGCAGTAAATAGATGTTTCAATTCCACTGTTATCACTTCTGTACATATGCTCAGGCAACTCTTCGTTTTCTTTTTAAATGGGGTATAAATAAAAGGATACTAAAATTAGAAATGGCACATCTTTTACCTCAAAATGTATTTAGGAAAAAAAACCTTATCATAAAAAAAAAACTTGAATTCACTAATTTTGTGACACTTTGAATAGATTCATATAATTAAAAAGACATAAATATATACTGTTGAAAATCAGCAAAAATTAATCAGGAAGCTTTTATAAACATGTAAAATACTGTTCTTAATCAGGGCAATGTCTAAATTTTGATATAAGAGTTATATTTATTTGGCAAGCCTGAAAATTTGCACTGATTAAATATTTTTATTTTATGTAATGCATTCAGAATCAGGGAGTTAGATGGTTTATGAAAATTAATCTATTCTTAAAATAACTGTATTTTCAAGAAAATTACGCGGCCAAACTATATGATTCCTGTTTAAATTTTTAATATTATGACTTTTTCATTTTTTAAAAAATCCCATAGACTGATTATTTGATTGATTTATCATTTATTATAAGAAAAACGAACAACTGCCGCTAGGGATAACTGATTATAAATGTGTTCAGAATCTAGTTATCTTAATAAGTTGTATATTACTAGAAAACTTTCTGAACATTTCTAAAAATTGGTCTTTGTATTTTGCAATTGAAATGGTTTATAAATATTTGTAATATTCATCATATAGACATAATTTTAATTATGAATAAACTATTTATTATGATATCCTATAGATGTCTTTTCAGAAGTAATTCATGCTGAATTCAATATTGCTTACTTTCAAGGAAAAGGGTGTAGCTTACAGCATGCAACTATAATTTTATACTTACCTGTGTGGAAGTAAATTTCCTTAAATTTAATGGGACTTCTATTCTAGTGAATACATATAGAATTGTGCAGCCATACAGTTAAACAGAAAATAATGCATTTACTTGAAAGAAGTATGATCCTGAATTTAAGATGATTCTACTAAAAAAGGGAAAGTAGGCAGAACAAATCAAAATCCGGAGCAATATCCACTTTCCCTGCCTGAACAATCTACATCGTCAGTTCCAGCTGAAACCAAGCCTGGAGATTTCCCCCACTCACCAATAAATGTCTACATGTGACACAAACTCCAAAATAAATGACAGGACGGGTGTAAGAAATAAATGAATATTAATTTATTAATAGCTAATTGATTAAATTTGCCTTAAAAATATATCCTGGTTTTCATATTACTTTCACTCTTCAAATGAGTCCTATAGTTACTACAGTGATCTCTATTGAGATACATCCTGAAATAGATAAGTGGTTAAGGCAGCAGGCATGAAAGCCGGCTGGGTGACCTTGGGCCAGTCTCTCTCTCTCTCAGCCCAACCAACAGGGTTGCTGTTGTGGGGAAAATAGGAGGAGGAAGGAGTATTGGGTATGTTCACCAGCTTGAGTTATTTATAAAAATAATAAAAGTAGGATAAAAAAATCTAAAATAAAATTAAATAAATAAATAAATAATTTATCATTGATTGAAGGGCTATTCAAGGGCATGAATGAGTGCTGGGTATGCAGTTCTTGAGTTGTTTCCAGCTGCGATCACAAACATAATTGAAAATATATCAAACTTGTATTTTTGTATTAGGTCTTTTGCATTCGTTTTATATTTTTAATATAATTTTTAATAACATTATTGGGAAAAAAAGAAAATGTATCAAACCTGTGTCCATTAGTGGTTCAACAAGTGATTGAAAGACTGGATATAGATACATTTGCAATTTATTTGACAAGCCTAGATGCAAGCACAGTTGGATTAGGACTGCTAGTTTAAAAGCTCATATGGCGCTGGATGTATTTGAATAGTCCATATTGATTTTATTCTTCACCCTATGCTTAAGATATTTTCTGTTTCTTTAGCTAGGACATGGAAAATTAAATGAGTGCAGTATGTTTGTGCAGTTCATAAATCACTTGTATAACTCAACAGCCTGTTTTGAAATGCTTTTTTGGGGGATGGCTTGGTTTGTTGATTTCTGTTTGCAATTTTGCATGATACAAAGTTTTTAAAAACAATTTTCTCTTTATTTTTCATTGTTGATAAACTGCACTGAGAAATACGAAGAGCTTTTCGAAGGCTACAAAATAAGTTTTTATTTGCATATTGGTCAAAAAGTGTACAATTAAATAAATTCATATTCAAATGCAAACCAATTTTTTTTTGCATATCCACTGTGTATGTTGCCAAAATATTTTAATTATTTTATTATCTTTTGGATTTTCCATTCCAATATATTTCAGTGGAATTTATCCAGGTTGTTCTTCCTTCCAATTCTGTTATGTGGACATAACCAACTGCTATAAAATCTTAATCCTAGGCCAACTTCAGGCATTAGATAACTTTGAATGCAAAGCTTCTGTTGAAGACAAAGTATTTCCTTCTTCATGCAGACAGATTTACTTTTCAAGGTGAGGGAAGGAAGAAACAGTTAAGTAGAATATTTATATTTTAAAAACAATAAAATGGCAAGATGTGATATACCTTGATGTGCCCATGAAATCATTTTTTACTTTACAAAATAATAATTAAGGCCAAGTTTTCCCATTCTGAAAAGTAAGGTTAAATTGTTTTTGTTCTTTTTTTTAACTATAAAGTTTTGATCCAATCTGGTGTCCCATTCACTAACATGAAGCAACCATCCTAAATTAGAGAACATTGGGGAAGGGGAAACAAAGGCAGGTTGAAAATATATAAATAGTTCTTTTCTTTCTTTAAAGTGTAAATGACTAGCTTGCGTGCTGAAATTTTAATAAAGGGAGCTGAAATCTAAATTTCCACAGAAATTATGAGTTTAAGGCAAAAGAAGAAATATTTTGGCATATTAAAGGGAATATCTTATTTAATTCCAGTCCCTTGCAGAGTGAAGGATGGCCAAAGTAATAAATTGTGCTGAAATTAAAAATGCAATAATTAACCTGAATCTCATTTGACTCATTGAAAAATGTAATATTAATATGAGGAAAGTTATAACTACAAACTTGTTTCCACATGCTGATTTTATTGTCTTTTTAAATATACATCGTCTCTTTCTAGTTATGAAGAACAAAATTCACAAACTAGTAAAATTTCAGACCTTACAGGAAATCTTTCTAATGTTAAATGTTCTATAAATATACATAATGCAATCATTCTCTTGGCCCTTTTATTATTTTCTTTCTACCTGTAATATTGTTAATAGAATACAATGCAGAAACCAAGCTCAATCCACTTCCTTGATAATCCAGGTTTTATTCACAATTAAAAATCTGCAAGACCAAGAGACTACCCATAGGTAAAGATGGCTGGGAAAAGCCTTCAGAGCAGCCCCCATAAGGATGCCACAGCTGAAATATTTCAAAGAGAGTTGCCATCTGTTCTATAGAAGAGCTTGAAGTCTTCACACACAATGTTAAATACAACTCATTTTCAACCAATCCAATTATAAAATCAGCTTTTTATTTCCTATAATATTGCAAGCTGCTTCCAGATATCCTTTCAAAGGTGAATATAGAATTAAGCTATTGGAAGAAGTGATTCCTTGATGGAGTTTTAAGAGCTGCTAACAAAATGGAATGAACAGAGCATCCCATAATAATTATGTTTGCTCAAACAAAGGGCAGTATCTTGGCTATTCCTGAAGCTGACTTCAGAAATTTCAGCCTGGATTGCAATTATTTGACAATGGAGGTGGAGTCTAGACTACCACTACTACAGGCAGATTGGATGGGAAGGGCAAGAAGTGAGGGCATGACCAATCAGGGAAGGCAAACGTTGTGGCTGGCCCATGGGTTGGTGGGTTATTTACTGCTGGCCTTGTCCTTTGGAGGACTGCTTCCTCTTCTGCATTCTTTTCCCATGCCTTCTCAGAAATTTGCCCAGAGGGAACCTTCCCTCTGTTCCCCCCCCCACCACCACCATTTCTCATACTTAACACTAAAACAATCACCCTCTTAATTTTTTTTTCCTCCTTGTTGTACCACTGTAGCTACAAAGCTACAATGGCTGCAAGAAGAGACTGGTTGCAGGGGCCAGAGGGAGGTGGGAAAGAAAGGGATACACCCTTCCCATCTTTCCTTGTACCACGCAACCTATGGGTTTCTGGGAAGTGTAGTTGGAAGGTGTGATGGCACTGAAGTGGCCACAACTTTGCCAAATTTCAATCCCACGAAGGCAATGGGATCCGGAATTTGGATGCATTCTGTAAGTTAGCCCATTTGAGGTACCTTGGTTCAAAATTTTTTGCCTATGATGCACTGTTTCACCCAATTGAAGGTTACAAACAGACAAACAGATGCGAGAGTTTTAGTAGTATATAGATTGTCTTCTGTTCTTGTTCTCTATAGTAGTTAATGAAGTACATGTCAATATCTTTTCCCAAGTCATTTTTATCATGTTGTTGGAGCAGAACCAAAGGCCTTTTAAAGGCATCAGGCAAGTAGAGCAACACCATTTTCCATGGAGGTGTATTTTATAACTATTGTTGATCATATGAGTGTGTTTATCCCCCATGTACCCATGCAACCATATTTATGTCAAAAAGTTAAAGCTATAAATATCATTTCTCTGCAAGTTCATGATTATAAATATAATTGTACAAATAATAATGTGAAGGAGAAATTCTGCATGAAACCTTTAATTTATCTAAGGCTGCGGCATCCATAGAATTTCAGCCAGGAAAATATTAGTGGACTGGTATTTAAACATAACCATATCCCTATCTATCTATCTATCTATCTATCTATCTATCTATCTATCTATCCATCCATCCATCCATCCATCCATCCATCCATCCATCCATCCACACACACACACACGTTATAGGATAATCCAGTCAGAACTGAAAAGTATTGTTCATGATTGCAATTACTGTAAAGTGTATAGTTATTGAGAACTAAAATAGTACTGATATGGTGGGGTCAAGCAATCTTGATACATTAGCAATAAGCAAAGTGAAATTACTGCTTTTCTCCACTAATTTACACAGGCAAGGGAACTGACATATACAACCAAAGCTGTTATTTGTATCAATGGAATTCTCAATTGACAGAGTTTGCTCTGAGGTACTGTAGCAATTTTTGAAGGAGTATTTAACTAGTAATACCTGATTTCGGTCAGACTACCATCTGTAGTCTTAATGTGTTCACTCGAACACATATAGCTGTTACTGTTTTAGATATCCCAAAAAGTTGCACATTCATTTTACTCGTGCGATTAGCAGATGTGTTTATTGTAAACCGCCCAGAGTCCCCCGTCAGGGGAGGTGGGTGGTGATTTAAATTAAATAAAATAAATAAATAAATGAAATGTGTTCCCTGCAGCTCAACCCACAGTCTAAGGCTAATATTTTCAGTAGTCATACTAACAAAATAATGAAAGAAAAATATATTTCCAATAAGATTTGCCATAAATGAAATAGTAGCTTGGACATAATTTCTGAATGTGTTGAATGTTTAAAGATTTATACATCTCTGAATTAAAGATGTACCAGATTCAAATAAAATGAATGTATCTTCATGAGGAATTTACATTAGTTTGGGAGCAATGCTCATGTCTTCCATTAAAGTGCCCTAAGAACTGTTGTAGGATTAGTTGCTAAAAATAATTTCAGCTGAGCCCTAACCCCAGCACAAGGCTTTCCTTGAGCAAGGGGAACAGTTAAACCAGTTGAAATCTCTTGATGTAGATGTGCCTTTAGAGATAATATATTGAGTGGGTAGATTAAAGGAAAGGCATCTGTTTTCAATGTATGTATTTTAGAAAAGGATATTCAGAAGAGAAAGACCTTAACTGAATGGTAGAACACATGTGGTAGATGCAAAAAAGTCCAAGTTAAACTTGTAGCATCTCCAGTTACAGTTACATGGGTACCTAATAGACTTCTAAAGAAGAACTACTACTGGTAAGTAAAAAGGGCAATAGTCTCACTGAAATTATACCTTTCCAAATGTATTCTCCAAAAGTACAAACAAACAAAAAAACTCTGATGGTACAGTCCAACTGTGAAACTAGGTTGAAGATCTCTAAAGCTTTCAGAATATCCATATACGTCTCTAGTACTAATAGGTTTGGCGGCATCCATTTATCCCTGAGGACTCTCTCTTGGGGACCACAGCATTGTAGGCCAAAATAATGTAACTGAAATCATACTGGAGTACAATCTTATATCGACTTCCTTGAGTTTTAATGACTTCCAGTGATTTTGGAAACAAGATAGAACTGCACTCTGCATTTGATTCTGTTTTGGCTTTTTTGTAAGAGTAATATATCTTGAAAGGCATGATAGAAAGTCTTAAAAGAAATGATGCAAACAAATGAATAAATGAGACTTGTAAATAACAGAGAAAATGTATTCACAGTGATAGAATTCCAAATACACAATGGAACTGCCATACAGTGAATGCAGCCCGGAGAGAAATGAGTGATAGAACCTTTTGAATCCATGGTGATTCCATTGATAAAAATCTGCAATAGACCCAGACGTTCATGGCAAAGTACATCTCTTTTAATATTCTACTGTTTTCCTGCAACAACTAACTGCCCGTTCTGCCCTAAGTTCCCCCGATTATGCTAACAATTTTTCCTTTCCTTCCTCACTACATTCACATTTTCGTCTTCTTTTTATCTCATTGATGATAGCCGCAGTGGCAATATATTGGCAATATGCCATAGAAAAAACATGATGATGAAGGAGACAAGAGGGAATAGAGCAAGTATGTGTTGCTATCCATTTATTTTTGCACAAAAATTATGTTGTTCCCATCATATGATGGCTACACATCTGTGATTAGTCCTGAATGTGCATAGATCTTTGCTCTAAGTGTTAGAAATATACAGATCAGTAACATTCCATTCCATTTGACTGTCCATGTTAGTGGAGCTTATTCTGCTTTGCTCTTTTAATGGATTTTTTTCACCCATATGGATGGAGCTTTGTTATACAGTATTTAACTTCCTCTAATTTATATAACTGTTGGTGTAAATTGACTTGAGAACTCTTTAAAATGTAAATTATCCTGCTTTTGTTCTTTGATGTGTAAATCTCCCTGACACAAACTTTCTAAATGTAAATGTTCATGATATAAGCTTAAACATTACTGTCACTGTTTGTATAGAGCTTTCAGTAGCATATTTTTGTTCAGATGCTTGTAGATTTTTGAATAAGGGAAGATGATTGCTACTATGTTTTATTTAATGCTAGAAGCATCTATACTTAGCAGATGGGGTGGAGAACAGTGAGAAGGTTGATATTGTTGGCATAACCAGAAAAATACTGTATTAGGATACGGCTTTGCATACACCTTACATCACAGTGCACTTGACACATCTGTAAACTGAGCATTGAGTTAAATGTCTATATAATTGAACATGCCAATACCCATTGATCAATCAACAGAGATATGCCATTCTTTATTTGATCACCTTAGAAGTATGTTGTCCTACAGAATTCACAGAATTCTCTTCATTCCAAAGAAATAAACACATTTCATATGTGGGATAAGAAAGTTTATAAGTGGATTTTTTACATGTCCCTCTCTAATTTAGAGAGAGGCATCTATTTTTTTCCTAGTAAGAAGATGTATGAGCCAGTTTGGTGTAGTGGTTAAAGCACCAGGCTAGAAATCAGGAGACCATGAGTTCTAGTACTGCCTTAGGCACGAAGCCAGCTGGGTGACATTGAGCCAGTCCCTCTCTCTCAGCCCTAGGAAAGAGGCAATGAAAAACCACTTCTGAAAAACCTTGCCAAGAAAACTGCAGGGACTAGTCCAGGCAGTTGCCAGGAGTCAACACTGACTCAAAGGCACAAAAAAAAGAGTATTTATTCTTCAATTCTTTTCATATTTCCTGACTGGGTATAGCCTCTTTTTGGGGGAAGATGGGTGGTAGTAAAAATTTGATTGATTGATAGATAAATAAATAAATAAATAAATAAATTGTACTGTAACAGCAAATTATTTGCAAGTAGCTTTTCTATTTGATTAATGAGCACTGCCTTAACCTGAGAATCAGCTTTGATGAATTGGTTGTTTCTCCACTCCTATCATCAGTAAGTGCCACGTATAATTATTTGAATCCCTTTAACATCCAGGTTGAAGTTCTAATAAATTATAAGATTATGATAAACAGCCATTCTTTGGTGCCCTTGGTTAAGGTCAACTCCAGCTCACTGTTTTTGTTTGTTTACTATTTTTTTGTTTTTATTTAAACTAGAAGAATCTGCCTTTTAGCACCAGAAACAGGCAACACACTGCTTTTGAAAATTAATATATAAACTCAAGAGTTAAGAAATGGCATGGAAAGAACTGGATAACTTTGCAGAGTTCATAGTATTCAATACTTAAGATGCATTTTAAAAAATGGAAACAGTAGTTAAAGAATTAGAAGCTCACAAAACAGAAAGCTGTGTTATCTTCTCAATGTTATTATATGTGCTGCTGAAAATGAGCAGAAAAGAAAAGGCAGTAACTGGGCTGCAATTGAGAGAGACAATTTGATTATACTAATCAGCTCATATACAGTAGCAGCACTTTTCAGAAGCCCTTTAAAAAAGAGATGCATTCAATGTCAGTTTTAGGTTTTGGGGATCCTCAAGAAACTTTCACTTAAATGCTCCCTTTTATAACTGCCTGCTCAGTGATACCTGCTATCATTCTTTCTCACTGCCACTGCCATTTGCAGTTTGGCAGAGTTGGTGAACAGGCAGTGATACTACTGAAGGAGATGATCAGCAGCAACGGAGGCCATATACTCTGCTTCAAGGAGGTTAGCCTTTTATTTGAAGGACAATCCAACCTAGTCCATGTCTGATTTTAAAAACATAGTTGCACTATCTTGAGACTTCTTTCATGCATTTCTTTATTTATTTTTTCCTTAATTCAGAGAAAAATAAATTGTGAGAGAAGAAAATTTTGATGACATTTTTAGATGGATCACAGAACTTATTTCAGTTGTGAAGTGGTCTGAGGCTATGTTGTGAGTGCCCTGTCTTTTGCTGTGCTCATCCATCCATGTTGCAGGCTCCCTAATTTCCCACATTTTGGTTCAATCTGAGAAGAATGTATCATGAGGCACCTTCTCTTGTTGGGCTCTTTAGATCTGGTTGGCTACAGAGTTGATGGAGAAATGTGAAACTGGGGTGGGTGGGAGAGTGCAAAGTAGAAAAACAGCACCAAGACCTTCTGCCATCTGACAATAATATTCAAACACCCCCTCCCAAATAAATTTTGAAAGCACACTGAAGAGGTAGAAAAAAAGAATCTGAAGAAAGTTTTTGAATAATTGGAAGACAAATGTCGGTACAATGTTAAAATAAGGAAGCATGAGGAGGAGGAGGAGCAGTGGTCTTGATGCCACCCATCAGCATTTAGCTACTGGGCAGCAGATTAATAATTCACTCAAGATCACAATAAGATTCCCTGTATTTCTCTTCAAATAATTAGGTCTATATTTGCATTGAGCTCTGTTTTGAAAGCTTGCACACATTTTCCTCTCATATATAGGATTACAATTGGAATACTGCAGGGCTGGGAGAGAATGACCATCTCCAGGTAAGTAAAGATGGTCCACAGAGCAAGTGATGAGGAGGTCCCTGGAGTGGGGTTGTGTTTGGCTCTTTCCACTTTGGGACAAGGAAGGACAGGCCTTTTCCATTTCAGGTGGTTCATCACCATTTCAGGTATGTGCTTTTATTTTTTGTTTACTCTGGTAGCTGCCTTGAAAGCCTTTGAGGACAAACACAGGGCATAAGTCAAAATAATAAACAAACAGACTATCCCGTTGAAGATTTATTTATCATATTTTTATCACTGCCCATCTCCCTCACATTTCCAAATTTTCTGGAAAATTAAAGAGTCCATTACACTCATTAATAATCCTTCACTTTGCATCCAAAGATCAGAGGTTTTATGAGATATTTCTTGCTATCCAAAACAGAGGAAAATTCAGGCTGGTTCAAGTGAGTGGCAAATCTAGATGGAGGCAGGGGCAACCTCATATATTCGTTTTCCAGTACTGTCTCTGAAATAAACCACATAGTGTGCTTTGTTTGATTTTAATTTTAAGTGTTGTGTGAATATAGCCAGTGTAATTTCTACTCCACGGTTTACAGTATATCTTAATCCAGCATGTGGATTAAACTCAGCCAACTGTGGCACATTTAATAAGCCATGGTTAGACTACAGGTTAGCACAATGGACAAACCCAATTATTCTGAAGAAAATGATGGAGAATTTAGCTATTGGTAGCAGGTAAATAATTGTATTGTGATGGTAGCATAGCTACGTTTTAATTAGTGCACAGAAGGAGAATGTGACCACCTAGGCTGTTCTGTTAAACCCACTAATCCTGAACATTTCTGTGAAATTTTGAGAAATGTTCAAATGTCTCCTAGTGTCTCCACATGGAAGTACAGCATTATTTTTTACTTCAGTGCTAAACAATTTCTCTTAACTGAAACAAAAATTGTTAAGAGTGTATTTATGGAACTTATTCCTAGACACAGGAAATTGTTAAAACAGAGTGCTGTTAAAACAGTTTTACAGCATATCAGAACACTGAAATTTATCAACTTGCTCATCAGTGTTAGAAGAATGGCTTTTAAAATAAATGCTTCAAATAGGTTTTCTGCTCTTTCTGTTGCAGCCAGTTACCAACTTAAATTTTCTTTTTCAGATTAATGCAAGAGAAGGGCTAGAAAAAGACTGTTGATTTTGTGTAAAGTTTTGGTCTTTATTTTGCCCATCAAACCTCACAGTAATTTTCTTCTTAGGCAGCAGACAAGACTAGTCCTTATTAAAAGAAATGAGGGCTGGAAATACTATTAGTGAACATTTTTTGATTATTTGTAATTATTTGTATCTTGAATGCATCTGGTGACATTTTCCTTCAAATTAGTTGAAGTTTCTCTTGATTAAAATTACATCAAATAAATTCAAATTTGCTCTGCAAAGTACTTTAAAACAATAAAAACTGTGTGTGCGTATGTGCGTGTGTATGCCTACATATAAACTATCATCAGTAAGAACCCCTAACCATATGCAGCAAATTAAATGGTGGGCCATAATAAGAGCAAGCCATCCCAGGTACACTGCAAACAGATGTTTCTGGATTACAGGAGCAAGGGTTGGAGGTGGGGATATAGCAAAAACCTAGGAGCATTGCCCATATTCTGCATCCAGGCGAAGAAGATGACCATAACGAAAAGCTGCTTAAATTTTTACTGGCGAGTAGTAAATATAATAGCCAATTGCCATTTAGGTAGGATAAATTTCCCTATCAGAATTTTCTGTTCTGTCCTTTAACTCATAAAAATTTCCTGGGATCCTTCCTTTTTTAAGTGGCTCTGCTAAACTTAATTAGGAACCACCCAAGCAATATTTAGAATCATCTTCCTATCCATTAGGTTCTTTTCATTCTTTTTTTTTCACATTTAAAGCCAATTAATTCTCTTTGGATATATTGTAGGCAGTGCGTTGTTTTATTGAAAAAAATGTTTATTTTTATTTTTAATGTCCATTCATTTGGGGCTTTCCTTTTTTTGACTTATTATTGTGATGTAAATGTGGATTAAATGAATATATTTAATATCTCTTTAGGAGTTTGGCATTTTTTAAATTCTTTTGTTGCTTTTTGCCAGTTGGTTTTATTTTCTGAGATAGTGGTTGCATATATTTAGTATTTCTGAAATGTCAATTCAAGGTAAGAGTAATTGTTTTTCCTCCCCTATGCTTCGTTTTGTTCTTCTACTTAATCATAAAAGCAAAAGGAAGCTGTATTGTATTGTTGTTGTTTTTAAAAAAAGGTCTGTAATTAGCACATTCCTGGAAAAAAAATAATGAATTTCAAATGTGCCATACATGATTTATATTTTGGTTTCTGTTTCAATGAAATTCAAAATCTTATTCCACTTTTAATGGGTTGGTTTCAGCCTTGCTAATCAACTTTGTTCTATAGATGAAAAGCCCTTTCTCGCTTTTAGTGGTGCTTTTCTGGAAGTTCTGTGCATCTTTACATCTGTGGATGTTAAGTATTTTATTCTAGAACTTCTATTATTTAAGGAATCTAGAATTATTACATTGATGTCTGGACATTTACATAGCCAAAACGAAGTAACTGTTTGCATCAATAGGGATAATATTATTTGGGATGGGTTATTTGGATGCTAAAAGAAGAGGAAACTAGCATTTTAAAGTAGTCTGTAGAATCAAAAGCTGCCTTTAAGTCTATGTAAGCAGCATACAATGATGTTATCTTGTTGGAACAATATTTTTCAATCAAGTGTTGAAGACAAATGGACTTACAGAAGGCCCCTCATTTCCTATCTTCAGAGCATATATTGTCAATACCGCTAACTACCTTTCTCAACTTGAAATTCCTAGCCAGCGGAAAGCTTTCTCCCTAGCTCGAAGCCATGCACTCCCTTCTGCAGTCTTGGAAGGCAGATACAAAAAAATCCCAATAGCGGCAAGGTGGTGCCCTTGTAACAATGGAGAGATAGAAACTACAGACCATGTGCTTCTCCATTGTCCTTTTTATAAAGAGCTCAGGAGTAAACTAATATTACCTTTGATTAGTAAATGCCCTAGATGGAAAGATATAGATTGTATGCAAATGTTACTTATAGATGAATATCCAACTGTCACGGCGCAAGTAGCCAGATTCTGCGCAGCTGCTATGAAGATACGTCAGATTATGATTGGAAAAATGTAGTAATGTATCCCTTGTAATAACTTTGTGATCTATATAACACATTTTATATATGATATTTTACTCTTTTTATCACTCCTTTTAATATTTTATATATATTTTTATAGACACTTATAGGTAAAGGTAAAGGTTTCCCTTGACGTAAAGTCCAGTCGTGTCCGACTCTAGGGGGCGGTGCTCATCTCCGTTTCTAAGCCTTAGAGCCGGCGTTGTCATAGACACTTCCGGGTCATGTGGCCAGCATGACTCGGAACGCCGTTACCTTCCCGCCGAAGCGGTACCTATTGATCTTCTCACATTTGCATGTTTTCGAACTGCTAGGTGAGCAGGAGCTGGGACGAGCAACGGGAGCTCACCCCGCCGCGCGGTTTCGAACCGCCGACCTTCCGATCGGCAGCTCAGCGGTTTAACCCGCAGCGCCACCGCGTCCCCTATATAGACACTTATACCTGATAGAATATTAGTCATGATAATGCAAATTAATAAGATTGTTTTTAAACTTGATTAAGGGGCTCACTTACATTGTGATCCAAATGTATTTTGACACCTAATTGGAACTTGTAAACTCAAATTTAAAATTATTTTAATTTAGATGGCTCATGTTTTATGGCTGATGGCTAGTGTGCATATTTTTGTAGAGTTGTATCTTGTACTGGTCAGTGACCATAATAAAATCAATTGAATTGAATTGAAGTAGTCTGTATTGTCAAATTTGCCTGGTGTCCTAATAGATTTAGATGACATTTTGCTTATTTTTATCATAAATAATTTTAATTCCCTCCTCCCTTTTTTTCTCCTGAAGTTCTCTGCAGGAAAAAGGAAATAAAGATTCAGTTATATAGGAAGTATGCTGTACAACTTCTAGAAGCTCAATATGCTACTTCAGTTGTTGACTAACAACCACATTTTTGCCTATTTTATTTATTTATATGTGAGTGCGTTTGTGTTAAAAGTTTTACCAGATGGTTCGAAGTATTTTGAAGGTGTAAGATAAATAAAGGAAAATAGCAGGAATAAAAGAAAATAGGAAAAATAGGAAATGGATGTCTGAAAGTAAAATTAGCTTACTTTCTAGATAGGTCTTTGGCAGATAAATGAACACTATTAGGTACTGGAATGAGCACTGTAACATTATCTATTAAATAGATTTTTTTTTTCTGATGATGTGTTTCATTCAGCAAATAATTGTGCAATTTGAAATAGTTCTAATAATGCCATGTACAGTAATTACCTATGTAAATAAATTTAACACTCCCCCATACATGAAATGACTCCCAGTTGTGAATTTCTTTAAAATTAAAGTCATATCCAAATGTATGTATTTTAATTAAATAAGATTTGGATAGTGCAAAATCTAGCAAATATTAAAACCTAGGAAGTCCCTTAAGTCTAGGAAGAATTTGGTATATTTCAGATTCTCTCTCACTGAAATCACCTTCAAAAAGTTTATGTTTGGCTAAGTAATACCTATAACCTGGTGGGAAAAAAAATCCTTATCTAAAAGTAATGAACTATTTTCTCCCTGTACTTTTCATGTCAGCAAAAAATACCACTAACCAAATATAATTTTAAAAAGTTTGTCAAGGAAGATAAACATGAACCAAAATGTAGGGATAAAGAATATATATATGGACAAATTTACTGGATGTTATTACTGTTAGGTTGACAAATAAGAATACTCTAACATCGAGAGATCGTTTTAATTTTTAACGATACATAAATTGATATTTTATCCATTTTAATTTGATCCTTAAAAATTGATCTTCTGACCCCATCAATCCAACTGAGAAGTGACAAAAATGTAATATTAACATCATCTTCTCAAAAGATAAACTGATTGAGTTTAATGGGGTTCACTCCCAAATAAATGTATATATGTTTGCCGCCTAAATCTCAATAAAGGCAACAGTACTTAACATAGTTGATTTTAATTTCTTCTACTGATTTCAGTGGAAACTGTAACACAACCCCAGGTTTGTTCTATTTAAAGGTTAACTAGTTCAATGAAACATACTCCCATTTTACTATACAGAAGACTGGCAGTTGTAAGAATCACTGTATCATTTTTTAGTGCTTTTGTGAATATTTCATTATCTGCAATGTCTGAGGTGAGAAACCCATGCAACTGAAATATAAGCCCTAAAACAGATATGCTGCAGTTAGAACAAAAACAAAAAAGCCCCAAATTCTACCTAAAACTCAGCCCTGGCCACTTATATGATGAGGCCACATCCAAAGCCCACATCCTCCCAACCTTTTTAACTTTGACCATTGGTCACTGGGAGACTGTCCACACTCAATTTATTGGCAACAACTGGAATAAGTCCTAGATTCCTCCATTCTCCTTTCTTCCACTTCCCATTTTTAATCTAATGCTATATTTTACTTTAATCACGTAATTAAAAACTATTTTAAAATGACATAAAAATATGGCATTGATATTAAAAGGTCAAGACCGAAGAAAATCTACATTTCTCTATCAAAAAAGAAAATATCCCAATTAAGTAATCACAATAAACTCTCTTTATTTAAAAAGATAAACAGCACAGAACTCCCAGATCTGCTTCTGCCCATTCACCCAAATTGTTCAGAGGTGATTAATCCAAGGTTACACTTTTCCTGTAATCCTAAAGCCCTCAGAATAGTACATACAGTCCACCTTACCTTAAGATCTGAGAGAGAGACAGATTCTACATTATGGTATGGGACCAGGTTACCTGAGGTTACTTGCCTCTTTCCCATTACATCAGCCCGTCCCACCCGATCATGCAGAGAGGGCATGTTACGGACCCGGTCTGTAAGAGAACTTCATTTGGCAGGGTCCAGGAAGCAGGCCTTCTCTGCAGTGGTGCCTGCCCTGTGGAACATGCTGCCCCCGGAGGTGAGATTGGCCCCATCGCTCCTGGCCTTCTGGAGGAGCCTGAAGACCTGGCTCTGCCACCTCGCTTGGGGCAGAGAGGGGAGTAGTTCCACATGGGGACGGCTGGTATCTTAGACCACTCCTCCCATGTAAGGACTGTATTGGATTCTTCTGCCACTTGGATTTTACTCTGATTTTTATTTTTACTCTGATTTTTTATCTATTTATTAAGAGTAATGATATATTTATATATTGTACTTTATATTCTATGCTTGTTGTTTTAACTGATTTTTTATTGTAAACCATCCAGAGTCCACTGATGGGAGGAGATGGGTGGGGACAAAGTTAATAAATAAATAAAATATATCAATGCCATGTACAGGTTTGTACATTACCTCCACCATCACCATCCACCCACCAGCAGAAGGGGGAAATTTATCTGTTTTTACCCTGTGTTTATCCTGCGTGACCACCAAGAAGCTCAGAGTAGAATATACAGTCCACCTTCCCTTAAGCTCTCTTAATACTACCTTTTCCAGAATATATCAACATTCAAGTTGCTAAATTAACTTGTCCTTGGTAAGATTCATTAAGGCTTATAAACACAGATGTTTTGTGGATATATTGACTTAATTCAGCAAGAATCTATTTTTTTCTTTCAAAATCATGTCATGTAAGCCTTTATTTGCAGCATGAATGCTGTTTCTTTGTCTGTACCTTGTTCTTTTTGCAATTCCTGTGCAAGCTTGAATTTTCTTTTAGGATGTTTGATCTTGTTTCTAACTTTGCGTGGGCCTTTGCTTTGTAAAGTCTGTGTTCCCTTTTAATACTATGTCCTTTTATATTGCAATAATGACAGGCTACATTTCTCCCTTTTATCCTTTTTAGAGAATTCTCTTCAGTTGCATCATTCAAATCATGTGCTCTGATTTCTCAATTACATACATTCTCAAGGGAAATTTCATCATGAAGTTTGAATAACTTTACTATATACTTATAATTTTCTGGCAATGATCTTAATAACAGTTCCTTGATTAAGTTAAGGTACAAAATATTTTGTTTTAGTGTCTTCTGAACACAGAGATATTCTGACTCACGTAGTGTTACCAGATGTCCTGCTTTTTGCCCTTATGTCCTCCATCTGGCAGGCATAGCCTTAAAACCAAATATTGTCTGGCTTTTTGAGTCCCTACAAGCTATCTCCTCCTGAGCAGCTTTTCTCCATGGCACAGCCCTTTCCTAGTAAGTGCTAACTGCAAGTTAAGAAGCTCAGCTCTGTGACCTTAATTACTGTAGTTGATTAGTTCCCTGGGCTGCCCTGCTGCCTGAAATTGACAAGTTTTTAATCAGTTACACACTGAAGGTCTTTGCCTCCTACCTGCTCTAATACATTCCTACCATTGAAAAACCAGTCTTTCTGATACAGGAAAAAACAAATTCACATACATGTAGGCCTAAGTACTTTTTTTTTTGCAGGTTTTCACAGTAATTTTTGTCATGAATGTCAAGAAAGCTAAACAGTGTGTCCTCCTTTCCCCCATTTGTCCTCCTTTCCAATTGTCTGTGTCCTCCTTTGCCTGTTCAGATTATCTGGTAACCTTAGACATGTGTTCCATTAAAATTCCATTTTTTGATAATCTCAGATTTATAAATTTTCCTATTGCTCATTCCTGGGTAATTTCCAATTTAGCTTGCCCCCAGCACATTCCCAGTCAATCCCTACTTCCAGATCAGAGCAAGCACATACCCGACTCAGTTGAGTTAGCAAATATCTCATTAACCACCCATCTATCTATTAAACATCAGCAATCATCAGAAACAGTTAACTGGCAAAATAGGACAAAAGGCAGCTAAAAGCAGGGGAAGAGAGACATGAACAACAGGCAAGAGATAAAAGGGCAGAGAGTTTAACCCCCGCAATCTGTATTACCTGTATCTAGGCATCTAAAGACACAGAACTTTCCCAGCGCTACAAGAAATAAAACTCTGGACAGCAAGGACAGTCCCAAATATTTTTCCAGCATTAACCCTTTTATGTACCTAAAGGCAACAGAATAGAGATGAAAAGTAGGCTACAAGGTGACCCTCCTCTATTCTGCACTATGAAAGAAACAGTCTGTTGGATAGGGATGAAATTTCCAACTCCCTGGACTCAGCATTTTTTTCCTGTAATTGCTCTGTTTCTTAACTGCCTTGCTGTCCTTTCTGTATTCCCATGGTCTGTTAGGCATTCCATCAGGCACAGGTGTTAAATTACACTGTGGGAAGCCAGCCTGAAATATTATCATTACTACTCAAGCTTACTACGATCTCTGAATTTGAGATTGTTCATAATATTGCCTGATGCACCTCTACCATGTTTTATCATGGAAACATAAATGGCCAGTATAACCTGCCACAAATTATTTACATCTGCATTACAGTCCGTATCCTAAATATTCTATAAAGATATAGTGGCCATCATCCTCATGTATGGAAATGAAATCAAACTGCTAGGTTAAATACTTAAATAATCCACACATAAACCAATTAGAAGAAAAATATAAAGAAATGGGACAACAGAAGCCATTATTCTTGATAATAGTTTATGTTGGATTTCACTTTCAAATGGTCTGAAAATACATGTTCTCTTGAACATTTGAAATTGATGAATTTATTTGAGTGATGCAAATATGAAACTGATAATTGCTTAATGAATTAATAAAGGGATTATTGATTATCAGTTCCAACTTGGATCAGTTAATTGAACCCTGGTAAGACCGAGTGGCTGTGGGTTAATGGTTCTTTTGTATCCAGGACATTAACATCTCTGGTTCTGGATGGGGTTGCACTGCCTCAGACAGACCCAGTGCGTAACTTGGGAGTCCTCCTGGACTCACGGCTCCTGCTCGAAGAGCAGGTGGCAGCCGTGGCCAGGAGAGCCTTTGTGCAGCTACGTGCTATGCACCAGTTACGCCCCTTCCTGGACCAGGAGGCCCTTCGAACAGTCACTCATGCCCTTGTTATCTCTCAGATAGACTATTGCAATGCGCTCTACATGGGGCTACCCTTGAAAAGTATCCGGAAGCTTCAGCTGGTCCAGAATGCAGCTGCGCGAGCTGTTTTTGGTGCCCCCAGAAGGGCACATATAACACCACTGCTGCACGAGCTGCATTGGGTACCAGTTTGCTTCCGGGTCCAATTCAAGGTGTTGGTTATCACCTTTAAAACCCTACATGGCATGGGACCAGGTTACCTGAGGGACCGCCTCTTCCCCATTACATCAACCCGTCCCACCCGATCGTGCAGAGAGGGCATGCTATGGACCCCGTCTGTAAAAGAATTTCATCTGGTGGGGTCCAGGAAGTGGGCCTTCTCCACAGTAGCTCCCGCCCTGTGGAACATGCTGCCCCTGGAGGTGGGATTGGCCCCATCGCTCCTGGCCTTTCAGAGTCTGAAGACCTGGTTCTGCCGCCTCGCTTGAGGTGGAGAGGGGAATAGAGTTACATGGGGATGGTTGTTATAGACCACTCCTCCCACACTTGGACTGTTTTAGATCTTCCATCGCTTGGATTTTTATTCTTTATTTTTATTTCTATTATAGTATTTTTATTGTATTTTATTATTCTGATGGTTTTAATCATTTGTTGTAAACTGCCCAGAGGCCTCCGATGGGAGGAGATGGGCAGGGATAAATTAGATAGATAGATAGATAGATAGATAGATAGATAGATAGATAGATAGATAGATAGATAGATAGATAGATTGAATTCCTTACTAATTTTCTAAAATATTTATCAAATGTATCAAAGCTGAAATCAAGGCAAGATATGCAGATTTAACTAATAAAATATATCACTATCTATATTACTAATTTATATTCTGAAGAATTGTGATATAAATCATTTATATTATAGTCTTGTCTAATAGAAGTCCCAAAGAAATGTTAAAAATCAAAGAGGAATGTGGATATTTTTACTGGTGCCAGTATAAATTTTGTCAAAGGATTTTTCAGCATTGAGTGATATAACTGCAGCTTGATTCTCTTTTATTCAATCAGAGCAACTGTATCAATTATTTGACCCATATATGTTTTAACAAAACCAACCTGATCATTTTTATCAATGAACATATGACTTTCTGCAGAAATTATCTGTAAGGCATAAGACAGAGATTTCAGCTCTGCTCCTGACCTCAAGTGTACATGCAGAATTATTTAATTGAAAATTTACTGCAGATCATTTCATGATTATAATCTAACATCTCAGAGATGTTACATAATGGCAATCACAATCAAATATGTAAAAGCTGCTTGTGAGTGGTTTTTGAGCTGAAATGTTCTCAAGGGTATTTATTGGATGTTCAATAAGTACTGCTTCTTGCAGGGACATGTACACACTCAGCACATTAGGGCGTTCAAGAAAGGATGAAAAAGGATTTAAAACATTGTTTCCCTATGCAATAATTATTTAACTCAGTTGATCAAATATGTTCAATTCTCTCTCATCTCATTCTAATCAATGATGAATGTGCATTTTTACACTTTTCTGTTTTGTTCTACTCAAAACTGGAGTGAATCCAGGAATTCTTTGTAGTTGTCCATTCTAGCAAAGGAATGATGAGTGGGGTGGGAGGACAAGAAGCATGGATGCTAGGGGGAAAATAAAAAGCATGGCTATGCTTTGACATATGACCTGCCTCTTTTTCCTCAGGTATCTGAGACCTTAGCAAAAACTTCTATTTTCTTTTTTGCCTTCCAGGATGGAATATAAGAACGTTTTTCTGGGTTTCCTTCTTTGCTGCATGTTGTTTACAGCCGGCTATTCTTACATGATATTTGAGGAAAAGCAGAACTTGGACAACTATGCAATAAATAATAACAAAATCAAGATCCCGGATCTCCCACCCATCTCTATAATAGGTTGGTAAAAATGGATCCTGCTTTGAATCTTAAGCCCAGAAATGAACACAAATTCCATCCCTCTCCTCCTATCTCTACCTCCATTTCAGTACTGTATTGTAAGATGAAATCTGTGAAGCATTTTTCTTCTACCAGGTAGAGTTGCTAATGAAACGGTAAGGGAAACTTTACCACGGGAATGATAGCACATCCATGTTTTTATTTCACCTCCTATTTGTAAACAAAGAAGAAAAGGAGGGATAAAGAGCTGCAGCTTTTTGAGAGCTGCCACACCTGCCTGTCTAAGTGACAAAGTTACTAAGGCTTCAAGAAACCCAGATATAAATTCTCAGTAGGTGTTAATGGTTTTATTTAATCATTTAATCTAACTTAATAGTCCTGGAGAAAATCTAGCGTGTGAATACTAAGAGTTAACACCAACTTGATGGCACAAAATCTTCCTAATTATGTTTTAATGGTAAAGTGTGATTTCTATACAGCTATATTCATTTGGTGCCAATAACAACCAGCACTTTAACATGAATATTTCTGTATGTAAATGATTCTAAGAGAAATGTGTGTATTTCCATCTTAAATATAACAGGAGGAAAGTTTACCTTAGCCTAGATAAAGAAAAGAATATGGAACCTCACTCGTGGCCTCCCCAGTAGTCACACAAAAAATGTCATGCAAACAAATACCTCAGCCCATGAATAGTGATATCACATGAATAACAGCAGTACTGAGAATTGTGCTTCTTTTTTACTGCCTCTGGATCAACTTTTGGTGAGAAGGAATCATGAAGGACTCTGAGTGGATAATAATAAAATAAATTTGTACAACCTTGTATCAGTTAAAACAGCCATGGTAAACAAAACACATACAAAAACAGAATTTAAGATAAAAAAATTGAAACAGAAGAACAATTGTTATTAAATTATTGAAGCATTCTTAATATTAAATCATTTAGCATATTGCCAATGATATGGCAATATTTGATACTATTATTATTATTATTATTATATACACAACATGAAATCACAGCTGCCAGTTTTTTAGCTGGTGTTGGCCTTCATTCACACTGAGTTCTTCTCAAGAACCTAGGATGTCATAATGTATTGGTGTGGTATATGTGCAGATCCAAGCAGTTTGACCTTTTGTAATTGACAGATGGAAATTTTGTCAATGCACAGATTTTCTAAGTGCCATCCAAGGTTTTTTGGTATGGCACCCAGTGTGCTGATAACCACTGGGACCACCATATCCGGTTTATGCCCCAATCTTTGAACTTCAATTTTCAGATCTTGATACTTTGTGTTCTTCTCCAATCCTTTGTCTTCTATTCTACTATCCCCGGTATTACCACATCAATTATCCAGGCTTTCTTTTTTTCAACCCTATTATTATTAGTAGTAGTAGTAATAGTATTTCAATACCTTCAAGTCCTTCTTGACTCCTGGGAACTGCCTGGACAAGTCATTGCAGTTTTCTTGGCAAAATTTCAGAAGTGGTTTGCCACTGCCTGTTTCCTAGGGCTGAGAGAGAAACTAGGGACTAGAACTTTCAGTCACCCAGTTTCAAGCCTGGAGCCTTAACCACTACACCAAAGTGACTCTCTTGATAATATTACATCTGTGTTTTTGTTGTTGTTGTTGTTGTTGTTGTTAACTTTGAAACAACTCTGGATGGCTTACACTTAAAAAAAAATAGAAAACAATAAGAACATATGGGTCCGGACAAGCCACATTCTATATACCATAAAACAACACCAACAGGGGCTCCACAAACATGCTATCCCAAAGCCTGGGAGAACAGACATGTTTTCAAAGACTTCTGGAACATCATCAGGTTGGGAGCAGCACAGGTCTCTGGGAGAATATCACTCCAGGCTGGATGCTTTGTGCTTGCTTTTGGATAAAAAAGCAGAGTACAAACATTGCAATGAAATTATATACAATATAAACAGATAACAAATTTAACCAGTTACATATGGGCACTGCTCTGTGTAATGTAATATGACAGATATGATTAAAGTGACATCTAGGGAGCCAGGGGGCTGACTAGGACCCCTAGAGATTTTAATTTAATTTAATTTATTCCATTTTGGCATAGCCTGACTCTGGGCAGCATACAATAAAACCAACAGAATAAAAATAGAATAATTATGAAAAATAAATAAACAAAATAATCTAACCCAATAACATTGCTGAAATATTTCAAGTTCTTGAATTTTTGTGAAAGCTAAATGGTTCAGCAAGAAAGATATGTAAACTTGCTGAGAACAAGGAACAAGATAAGGGATCAGTCATCTTACATAATCATTTAGAACAAATAAGCAAAACAGAAAGTGCTAGTTTAAACTGACAAGTCTAAAAGATGCTTTAACTTGATGTTCGCTCAAGTCCTTCCATTGTTTTTTACTTTGTTTTGGGAGAAATAGAAATAGAAAGTCAAATTCTCAATGTCCCAAATCAAAACCCTATGTTCCAGATTAGATATTGAGCAAATTAGATCTCACCTATATTTGCAGCCCTCATCTTCACATCCCCACTCATGCCTCTTTTCATCTTTAAAAAGGAACAAGTACAGAGTAACATTCCTGGGCTATTCAAATTGAACCCATATGAAATTCACCGCATCACAGAGTTATGAGACGAGCCAGTTGAAACATCAAGGCTAATTTTTACAAAGGCACTTCACAGACGTACTGGGATTAATATGAACATTTTTGCCATTAGCCATCTGCTCATATATTATTAATTGAATCACTATGGCTTCCATGATGGCTTAAATCTTATTTTATGTCAAAATATATTCTAGTGATATTAGGAATCATCAGATCTTCAAAAGCCTTGAGAACAAGTTATATAAAATTGTAAGGTACAATACTAGAATCTAAAACGTATGTAAGGGTAAATAAATACCTGTATTCTATTTCCCACCACAAGGTATAGGCATAGCAGTTTGGTAGTTTCTCTTGCCACACTCCTATCTTCCAGGGGGTGTCTCAACTGGTGTTCACTCTGTACCTCCACTGTATATGTGAGAGAGGGATCTCACAACCTGTGCTGTGTTTCTGGAGATTAAAAGGTAAATATAAGAACAGTGAAATCATTTCAGTAGTACAGACTCCTGCCCATGAGTAGCTAGATGACTCAATTCATCTTCATCTGCAGGAGACTGATATCACCAGAGATAAAACAATATAAAATGTTATTTTGGAAAGAAGATAAATTGCAACCTCCTTTTTTAACTTGAAATATTAACAATGCAAATAGTGTGGTTAAAGATGAATTAGACAGCTGTTCAGATTATGATGATATAGCTATCAACTTAAAAGAAATTTACAAAAAAAACAACAACACAGTGCTCCAAGCAGACCACAGGATGGATATAAATAGAAAGTTCTTTAGCAGAATCTTGAAAAGAAATGCAGCAAGGATTTAAACCCAATACAGGTCACAGAAAGATTATAAATGCAAATAAGATGTTCATGCTCACTCTAAAGAATGGATAAAGGCTGGAATTACACAGAATTCACTAGCTTACATAGAGAAGTATGAACATGAGACCATGAGACTTAACTTAGCGCCACACAGAAACCAAAACCTTTATGCAAATTCCTAGCTTGCCTTTATTTCTACTGAAATAGCACTGTCTGAAAGATCTGTTTCTCTGCTTCAGTTTCCTTGGATTTCCCAGCTTCTTGGAAATTCCAAACTTTAATCAGAAGCTGCTGGGAAATGATAAACCCTACTTCTTGCCAGCTTCAGTACACAGACTTCCGCCTTTCCTGCACTAGTTTTAAAATGATCACGGTTTTAATATACTGGTAGCAGAGGGAGAAGCTGAGATGGTTTGACTCTGTATGTGACCATGTCTGTCTGATTTCTGCCAGCTGGCAAGAGAAACACATTCACAGCAGGATAAATCATTATTTGTAGAGAGTAAGGAAGATGACCCTGACAGATCCATTACCAAAACATGGCTTAAGTCCAAAACAACAAGAAGGTATGTACAAACAATCAGGCAGACACCTCCCAAATTCACATGAGTTGGGGAAGGGGAAGAGGGGAGTAAAGCACAAACTTGCAAGATTCTGTTACTATAGCCAATATTAATGAAAGTAGTTTGATCCTTCTTGTGGAGTTGATTTCTAGGTTTGGTCTACTCAGTGGGGAGTATTCCCATTTTTTAATAAACTGCACTCTCTGTTATATTTGTACTCATGAAACTAAGGTTAAATTAAGGGTTGACAATGTTTTCAGGCATTCGGCATCTGGTTGGATGTCAGGTTCCTCCCATACATGGATATACTACTCTCCCCCAACATCTGCAACACTGTTGAGTTTGTAGGATTCAAAGCTGAGTCAATTATCTATCAGCTCACTTCCTACTCCAGGGGATGCATTATCAACAGACTCAGCAACATTTTTATGATGTCCACAGACTAATCTGATAGAAAATAGGCAACACATGTATCATCTGTCTTTGTTCTGAGTTCTCTGAAAGGAGCTATATAAATGTATCAGAATGGCCTATAAATATTCATGGTAGGGTGCTTTGCCATTGATAAAATCTTCTGCTCATCCTGCTTTCCAGTTCTTGACATTTCCTCCCTCCTATCAGATAGCAAGGCCTGCAGTAGTAGTCACCAATTGCCCATTCTGCAAAAGCAAATGGAGGAATGGCTGCATGGCCTGCTCTATGGTCACCATTTTTATTCATTAGTAGGCTGACCATATGCCCCGTTTTGAACAGGACAGTCCCGTTTTTTTAACATTTCCCAACCATCCATCGTTTTAATATAAATGTCAATTTTGTCCCGTTTTTTAAAAACGTTGGAGCCGTTATTAGGAAAAGCGGGAAAAAATTGAAATTGAAATTGAAAAGGAAGCTGACTTACCCATGGGCAGTAGTTCTCAATCCGGCAGGAAACCTAGAGCGGGAACCGCAGGAACAGCTGATTGGCGGTGAGCAAGAGGAAGAGTTGCTGCCGCCAGTCAGTGCAGTGGAAGACGGTCAGAAAAGTGCGCCCAGCAGAAAAGAAGCCGATTGGCTCTCAGACCAAAATGGCAGGAAGAACATAAATTAAAGGGTGCGCCAGAGAGAAACAGGTTGTCGGGGACAACCATTCACTAGACTCCTCTGTTCCTGTCCTCCCGTCCCAGCTCGCCGCCGCCCTCAGCCCTCTTGCAACCTCTCCACCCAACGCCACCCCTGCACCAGCCTCTCCGGACCCAACCATTGCCGCACCTCCTCCTCCTGAACCTTCCCAGCTTACTGTCAATAACTTTTTTTATCGTCTTTTTCGTGAAAATGGAATATTACATAAGTTTAACCCCATCCCGTGTTGCCATCCCAATGTCCCATTTTTATCTCAAGGAAATATGGTCAGCCTATTCATTAGTTTAAAAGACATGAGAATTTTTGCAAGTACCACGCTGGACATTCAGATGGCCACCCCTATTTCATCATCCACCCAAGCCCCCAAGACCAGCAAAGAGGTGTGAGACCATTTACATAAACTGGAAGTGAGATGGAACTGTGATTTCTTTCAAGTTAAAGCAAAAGTATTTTATCTCTACTGCACTATTCCAAAATCAGCAGAGAGGCATTCAAGTTCAATCCTACAAAACATGCTTATGTAGATGAAATGCATGGGTTGTCATTGCAATTGAAAGAAGCCAGTGGACTTCCTGTCCAATCCTCCTATAGGGTCCTGCCTGTTGCAGTTAAAAAATGCATATTATGCACGTTTCTGATTTCTTTCCCTTTTTTCCCTAAAGATTTAACCAAAACGTCCCTGAAGCTAAGCAGGAAAGAGGCTGAGAAAAAGAAATCTATGAAGGTGGGTGATTGTTCTTAGCATATTTATAAATATAAATAAACTACCAATTTATATTCTTCTTTGGACTGTCAAGACTTCCATAAATAGTTTTGGGAATTGTACTTTGCTGAGGTTGCTACAAATCTGGGGTTGGAAATCCACAAACAATTTCCAAGGTTTTCTGGAGATACAAAGTTAAGATTTTAAGACTGGATAGATAAATTTAAATAATGAACAATATTTTTGTTCTTAGGTGAACTATGAACAAGACAACTGGTTTGACCAGTGGCCAATGGCTAATTCTGCATATAACAACTCAGTTTGCTCTACATACATCACCATTCCAAGCACTTGTCTGTGCTTGAAATCTGCAGCATCATAAAGTACAATGTAAAAAAACCAATGCAATAAAATAGCTTAAAAATACGCTCAAAATGAAAAGCACAGATAAAGCATTTCCGTCAGTTAAAGCAAGAGCTGACTCTTGGGCAGCAAAAGCTATTGGGACACTTTTTAAAAGCTGTGTTTCTTTTGGTTTTGCTTTGTTTTCTCTCCTCAGAGAATGGGGCAACAGAAAAAACCTTCCAGACCCAAACCCTCTCCCCCTCTGAACTGTGTCGCTACTTGGGCAAGCTGCAAGCCACCATCTCATCCCTGCTGTGATTTCTGTGCCTTCTGCCACTGCCGACTATTTCAGACAGTCTGCTACTGCCGTATGGGAAACCCAAACTGCTAGATCAAAGCCAAGAACGCCCTCAGTGTCTCTTGATTCCTCAGTATCTCCCAGCCTGGTTGCCTTGTGTATATTGCAAAAGGGGCCAAGAGCCTTGACTTCTTCCAAGTGTCACATTCATTGTGCAATCTATCTCATAGGGTAATGCTGCCAGAAACAAGCTAGTCCCTGCCACGGTAATTATGGTAGGGAAGGGTTGAACGAGATAGAGGCTGTCAGCCTGAGAGGTAAAGGGAAGGGGAGAGAACGAAAGTTGCAGATCAAAAATAGATTATATTTTCCTTCTGAAGAACTGCATTTACTGAACATTAGGGATGTAAATGAGAAACATGGGCTGCAATAAAAGAAGCTCACCAAGACAGTAATCATGCTGATTTCTAGCAATATGGGGCAGGTGGAGACAAGTTATTGCTCAGTGCTTTATTGTTAGCTCTCTGTAACAGGGTTGGGTAACATTTAGCATTCCAGATATTGCTTAACTACTGGCTCCAACCATTGATGGGGATAATGGGAACTGAGATTAACAAATCTTTGTGGTCTGTAGGTGTCCTATCTCCGTAAAAACAGGGCAGAGAACCAGTTTCAGTCCAAGGGATTCATTCACTTCTCTAATATTTTAAGGACTACCCACTAGTGTTGGTTATAGCCAAAACCAAGATAGGTATGGCAAAAGGATCTGTTATTCTCATTGCTTTTTTTGCTTTCTTTGATTTGTCTTTTGTTTTTGCTTGTCCTTTCTATCACCCCTTCTCCATTCCTCTGTTCTTCCTATTGTTACTATATACAGACCATGCTGCCTTCATTCTCCCCTCCGGAGAGAGAAGCTAAGTCAATGGAATCCAGCACAGAGGCAAAACAATTTGGTAACGGAAAAGGAGAATGATGCTTCTGTGCATTATCATTATACTTAGATTTTGTGCTATTTGGTGAGAAAAGGAGATTTTAACCCTAGACTACCCATATGGGAAACAATTGCAAAATAGGGAAAGTGGAAGCATGGGGAGCAGGATCAAGGAAAGTTGGTGGAACTTGGTAATTAGCTAGCAAACCAAACAGAAAGAATTGGCAAACTACATTGTTCCATGGATCAGAGGTTTCCCACTATATGGATAATTCTAAAGCATATTCTTCCATTTCATAAAACAAATCAAGATAAAAACTTCAGCAAGACTATTCTCCATCTTCAGTTTTAGACTGGGCTGTGTTTCAATTCAGCAGTTTCAATTATATTTGTGTGTATATATGATGCCAAATTATTTGTAGCCAAACTTAGCTGAGGTCTGCAGCCTGTGTTGATTAAACAAGTTTGCCTATATTTTCATGATTTAGAGAGCTATGGATAGCAACAAGGCACTGTATAGGGTTCTAAAGACCACCTATCATTCTGATCATTACTGCCACTGAGTCTGTCCATTTGACTTTGGAGATTTCATATGGCATTGCCTGCTTGAGCTTAACTTCCTGGCCATAAAAACTAGACATTGGCTTAAGTTCAGAATCTTGAAATCTCCTTCCAGTATTTTCTTGTGGCCAGTTCAGCTCATCCCCACCTTAAAATAACTTGTAAATATTGATTTGCCTCATAAAAATTGTTGAAACAACTTACGTGAAACATACTAGACCTATTCAAAAATTGCTGCATTACATGTAGGATAAGAAGGAACTGTATAGTTGTTTCTATATCATAAAGCATTCCTTAGGTATTCCATAATGTTGGAGGTCCTGGTAAATCCAGCATGCCTCATTAGCATGTGCATTAGCATGCAAATTAAATTTGTCCCATGATGCAACTCTGAGGAAGCTTTTGTTGCCACTCCCATTTCCTCTCTCTCTCTTCCTCCTTCTTCACTGGGAGCACACGGCTATGTGCTGCTCCATCTCTGGGAGCCATGTGGTGTGCCTGGAATACCCCCTTTCTTCCACACAGCTCTTAGCAGCTGTAGGGCTATGGGTGAATTATGTTTAGGGACAAAAGAAGAACAAAGATTTCATCTTTTTCACCAAACATGGATGTAACTGAACCAAGAATAAAGTCAGTCAGATTTATTTTTACTTCTTAACCTACTCTGTCTACACGTGTGATTTTATGCTTGGGAGGGCTAAGTGTGTAAGATCAATAACCTGTGTTTCTCTGATGTGCTCATTGAAGCTATCTAAGATAATATTTTTCTGAGTACAGCTTCTCAGCTGTGTTAAGCACTGCTCCATTTCAGTCATTCTAGCAGGCCACTAAATGGCTTCACATAATACATTCATTGCTAATTAAAAGAAAAAAGAAAGACCGCCAGCAACAGTCAGATAATGGTATAATTCATGTTTTTTTTCCAGTCCCAATAGTATTGATGGGATCAACTAAGAAAAAAAGAGAAAAATAATGATGTGATTAAGACGCTACCAATTTCTTGCATGCTGAAACAGGAAAATAGATAATTTATTGTATGCTGAAGTAGAAGACTATCTTTTTCAAAAAAGCTATCCCTGTACATATATATTTTAAATATATAGGGGTGGGGGAATAAAACTGACACATTTTCATTACTGTTCTTAAGCAATCTTTGCAAGTATACAAGTACTGACTTCGTTTAACCTCAACTTTTGGAGCCGCCAAAGCTTTTTCAATCCACCTCGGCTTCTGTAGATTTTATCTCACAACACATCAACTCAGACCAGCATGACCACTTTGACGCTTAGGCTAAATATGGATCTCTATGACTTCTGCATATCGGCGCTGATTGATTCATTTTGCCTACATAGGGCTACAAATATAGACACCCACAAATCTATCTGTTGGACAGACCTATAGTGTTAGCACTTTAGGAGCTTTTTTTCCTTTCTTTTTGTCTCTTGAAACCTTTTTCTGCACTGACTGCATGACTCTTGAACAGTATTACAGTGCTGCTTTGCTGAGTTAGCTGGCTTTCTAGAGAAATGAGTTATGTCAGAAGTTAGGGATATGCTGCAAAATTTTGCTGCAAGCCTCATAATTCTAGAGTATCTATTAGCCAACGTAGTGACCCTGTGGCAATCAGGAGAGAAGTTAAATAAGACCTCCAAACAGAATTATATCATAGAGTCATGGGGCCTTTACTCACTTGCACCTAATCATGATACAAATATGCTCTGGCAGCTTCTTATCTTCTGCCCCATGAATTTGCCTATGAGTGAGACAAGCTTATACCATCCTTAGCTCTGCTGATATTAAAGTAGTATTTTTCCTCTACAATCCAAAGACAGCCTCAAGATGTATAAAATATATTAAGCTTTGTCACCCATTATCTCTAAAGGAAGTCCACTGACTACAGTGACTTGAAGTAGATACAGCAGACAGATCTGAAATGGGAATAGCGAATTTCATGCTAGTACAATTTACTGCCAAATCAGTGATGAGAGCGCTTCAGTTTAGCAGTGAGGAAAGGCCCATCAAGTTGAAAGGAATCATTTAAGCCATTCCCCAATCCTCTGTTCAGTGAAATACAAATAAAAGTATCATCATCTGACAGCTATCCAACATTTACCAGAACATGTCCAATGAAGGGTACCCATCACTTCCTTAGTAACTGATTTCATTACTGAACTTCTCATATGTTTACACAGTTTTTCTTAATCAGAGCTTGCCTTCCTATAATTTAAGTTGACTAGATTTTGTTCTGAAGTCTGGAATGAATAGACAACAGATCAGAGTTTTTGCTGGGGGGAACAGTTGAGGAATGATGAATAATATTACTTTGAAAGGGAAAATTATGGGGAGGGGGAGTGATATATGAGAAAAGCTAGAGTACATACATACATTTTTCTGGGCAAACTGATGTACAAAAATGTTAGTACATTTTTACATGAATAAAATATAGTGATCTGCAAGTTGTCATTCTTTGTTGAGCCTTTTTGAGGTATGGCAGTGATTTCAGCATTTTCTTGTGAGATACAATCCTTCTTCATTTGCTTTTTCACATCTTTAACTTAACTTTTATTTTAGATGCAAACATTAACACTACACAGTTGGGAATTAGTATACTAGAGTGAAAATAATCAGAGACTTCAAAAATTGAATTAAAAAGAATATCCAATAGTAGAGAATGTATGTATCTCAAGGTTGAACTATCGCTTTCTTGGTGTTCTCTAAGCTTGTCTTCCTGCAGACATTTCATTACAATGAGAGAATACTAAGAACCCAACAAGAAAGATACAATAATCATCATATATGGCTGATTCATAACACCCTTCTTTAAATCTTCCCTTCAAAATGATAGTTCATCACCCCACAAAATCTACATCATTATTGTGGACAAATGTCTCTGATGAAGAAGAAGTGAAAGAAGAAAATTCCTTATGTCCTTGTAGAAATCACAGTATAGCAGTACATGGGCAATGATTTAAATCTCTTCTGAAGCAAAAGTGCAAATTTATTTGTATGAGGGGATTTTGAAGTATCTCCCCATTAGGAAGGCTGATGGTAACTTATAATGCCATATCCAAAAGAACTCCTTCCTAACATCCTGGGGACAATTGTCTCTTAACTGATGCTGAATTCTTAGCAAAGTGAATAAAATCTTTCCAAATTAGATTAAAAGAAGTGTTACACCTAATATCCTGCATTTCGTATATTACAAGTTTTTCCATTAAAAGGTTTTGCAGTAATTGGGCGTTCCAGATGTACCAATTTTATATTGATATACTGTACTAATCTCCTTTGATTCCTGGGCAGAGATATTCTTGCAGCCACCAGCATAAAATTGATTATGTTTTTAGTATTACATATTCACCTTCAAACAGTGATAAGAGACATAATTCTGGTGGGCTTAAGACCTTATTTATCTCCATAAAACTACTTTCCCAAGCTTTTTGCTCTCTGGGCAATTCCACCAATATACCAGTATATTTCAATGTTGTCACATCTCTTCCAACAAACTTTGATTTAGTCCTCAAAATGTTTGCTTAAAGATGGGTTATGATACCATTAATGTATTAAATTCAGTGAATGTTCCCTAATACTTTCAGAGGCAATTGTTAATGCTTTATGCCTTCATAAAGTGTTCTATTTTTTATCTCTAATATTTTTTCACAACCTCATATTTCCATAAATATTTTAAAGCCTGCATTTAATAATCCACCATACTAATACATAGTGTATTAAATCACCAACTTATAACCATATTAGATATTGTTCCTCCATCTGTAAAACATTCCTTTCCATATAGATTTGTCTGTTCCCATTTCCTAGTGTGTAATGACTTTAAATTCCCTGAAAAAGATTGCTGTTCTATGGGTGGCATTAATGAGGTAGGTATGGTACTAATTTCTGGCACTACTTTCACTAAATGTCACTCTAAAAAAAACTAAACAAAAAGATTCTCTTCATGCCATTTTAAATCTATGTTCTTGTTAAATAGGATTGTGTCCATATAAATGGGATTCTTCATTCCCTCTTCATTTTAATATATCTATCTATCTATCTATCTATCTATCTATCTATCTATCTTTCAATATAACAGCAATAGTGTTTCAGTTGGAAAGCTATAAAATATAACATTATATTATAAAAACCTCTATTCCCTTTCGGAGCTTTAAAGATATAACTGTTCTATTTATGCTTTTTTTAATACAAATTTTTAAAATGTTTCTTGCCATGAATCTTTTAGTAAAGGAGAGAGGAAATGTTTGAAAAAGTAATTTAAGTAGGGAGTATTAATCATTTTAAGGATACAATTTTTTCTGTGATAGCTTTAATTAGTGCCATGACTATAGCTGATCTTTGATTTTGTGTAATAATTTACGCAATTTAGAAATATTTGGAGGAATTAAAATTTCATTTTATTTCCTTTGTTTACACAAATCTTAGTATTATCCCTTCACACCTTGTGTAATTTGGGGACTATGTTGTTTAACAAAGCCTCAGTCTTTTTAACATTTATTTTTAATCATGCTGCCTTCCCATATGTTAATATTTCCTTTATAACCAAAGGGAAAATTTTATTTAGTTTAGGCAGCATATAAGCATTGTAATCTGCAAAGACATTCACAAGATGTTTACCTATGGAGCTACTACTGCCACAATGTCTGAGTTATTCTGTAATTTTAGTAAAAGGAGCTTCTGTAGTCTATAAAAATGGGGAGAGTGGGCAACCCTGGTTTGTTCCTCTCAATGTAATTTGATTTAAAAGAAATTTCCAGACTATAATTTCCAGACTATGCTTAAAAATGTAACTCCTAATTTATATTTTTCCTGTGTCTTGAACAAAAATAGCCATTCCAATATATCAAAGTCCTTCTACAGTATGCATCGGCAGCAAATAAGCCAAATATTTTCTTTTTCTTATTATTCCAGAGTATAATGTTAAGAAGTCTTATAATTGGAACAGAACTCCAGTCTGCTTGGTCTTGATGAATCCATATTGATCTAAATTACTGCAATACCAGTTGTTTAATTAAATCTATTAGCCAGTATTGATGTGAATATTTTAACATGCTGGTTCAATAATGAAACATGCCTATAATTTGAAACATTCATCTAATCCTTCCCATCTTTGGGGATGGCTGCTATTTTAGATTTGAATCCTCTTGTGAATTACAATTACTTCTAATTCACAAGAATCCTCTTGTGAATTACAATAATAGGATAGATGTGGTACTGTTTAATAATTTTTTATATTTAGATTTAATAATTTTATGTTGTTCTAATTGTACTATTTCTTCCTCCAATTTCATTTGCTTCTTTAAACTGATCTTTTTAAGTGCAGTCATCTCTGCAATTACTGTTCCTTTAATAGCATTACAGCATATGCATTGGCACTGCTACCATATTTTATTTTTAAAAAAATCTTTTCCTTTAATTGTCCTTCTGATTAAGTCATATTAAGTCTCCAGATTCTGATATATAGTTTATTCTCTATTAAATTTATTTTCACTGTGCAATCTGATATGGTCCTAGAGCCAATTCTTGTGAACGGAAAATGCTCAGTTAGAAAGTCCAATAAAATATAATCAATCCTAGTACTGTATATGAACCATGTCCCATTAAATAGTAGATCTGATCACTAACATTAGGGTTCAAATGTGTCCAGACATTTCTTAAGATGTAGTTCTGTAAGATTCTCTCTGATTTTTATTACCTCTATTTCTAGGCTGACCATATGTCCTGTTTTGAACAGGACAGTCCCATTTTTTTAACCTTTCCCGACCATCCCGTCGTTTTAATATAACTGTCAATTTTATCCCATTTTTTTAAAACATTGGAACCCATTGGGAAAAGCGGGAAAAAAATTGAAATTGAAATTGAAAAGGAGGCTGACTTGGCAGTAGTTCTCAATGGGAACTGCAGGTACAGCTGATTGGTGGTGAGCAAGAGGAAGAGTCGCTGCCGCCAATCAGTGCAATGGAAGACGGTCGGGAAAGCGTGCCCAGCAGAAAAGAAGCCGATTGGCTCTCAGGCCAAAATGGCAGGAAGAAAATAAAATAAAAGGGCGCGCCAGAGAGGAACCGTTCACTAGACTCCTTTGTTCTTCTTCTCCCGTCCCAGCCCACTGCCGCCCTCAGCCCTCCTGCACTTCTCCAGCCTCCTGCTGTCTCGTTCTTCTCCTCCCGTCCCAGCCCACTGCCGCCCTCAGCCCTCCTGCACTTCTCCAGCCTCCTGCTGTCTCGTTCTTCTCCTCCCGTCCCAGCCCACTGTGCCCTCAGCCCTCCTGCACTTCTCCAGCCTCCTGCTGCCTCGTTCTTCTCCTCCCATCCCAGCCCACTGTGCCCTCAGCCCTCCTGCACTTCTCCAGCCTCCTGCTGCCTCGTTCTTCTCCTCCCGTCCCAGCCCACTGTGCCCTCAGCCCTCCTGCACTTCTCCAGCCTCCTGCTGCCTCGTTCTTCTCCTCCCATCCCAGCCCACTGTGCCCTCAGCCCTCCTGCACTTCTCCAGCCTCCTGCTGCCTCGTTCTTCTCCTCCCGTCCCAGCCCACTGCCACCCTCAGCCCTCCTGCACTTCTCCAGCCTCCTGCCGCCTTGTTCCTCTCCTCTGTCCCAGCTCACAGCCCTCCTGCAACCTCTCTGCCCAATGCCACCCCTGCACCAGCCTCTCCTGACCCAACCATTGCTGCACCTCCCCCTCCTGCACCTTCCCAGCTTACTGTTGATAACATTTTTTATCGTCTTTTTTATGAATACAGAATATTACATAAGTTTAACCCTGTCCCATTTTGTCATCCCAATGTCCTGTTTTTGTCTCAAGGAAATATGGTCAGCCTACCTCTATTTCCCTTCACTGGTATCCACTTTAGAATCCATTGCCAACTTAAAGCCACCACCTAACATTGTTTTGCCCTTCCTGAATTTAACTGTTAAAGCACTTCATTTAGATTTTTTTTCTTTTTGCCTTTCATTGTGACTATAAACAGAAGCTGATGTGACATCCATGTTTTGCAGTTTACTTTTAACGATCTACCTTCTATATATTTTTCTATTTTCATACAAAGTCAATATTCAATATCAGGAGCCCTCTAGAGCAGTGAAGTTGCCAACTTTGAGAAACACTACTCTAGATTTACCACTCCTGAAGAGTTACAGTATCACTGAAAGGTTTGTTCAGATATTGCTTTTTAGGTTTAGGGGGAAGTATGGGGTCTAGAATATAGTCCCTTGCATCCACTGTAATGGCCCTTGCACCATCAACCAGCCAAATCTCATGCAAATCTCATGCAAATTCATACAATAGCTCTAAGGTCTCCAACATCTTACTATTCCTTTTGTAGTCCTTAGTTGAGACCTGAACTTCCTGACTAACTAGCCAAATTAAATAACAGATTTTCCCCAGTGGGTACTTCCAAAGTACCCGAGACTGAATTTCCTTCTGATCCCTAATATTCAGACTAAGAGATCTGGAGTAATGTCCTTGATGACTGGACTGAACTGAACAATCATCATTTTCTGATGATTGTGGCTTAGTCAAGTTCAACAATATGTTAACTTTATGGGAGCCTTCATCTGTTTTGCTGCTGTTACACCCCAGAATAATTTGTTTAGACTTATTTTTCTACCCAAATCTTGCTGGGCATAAGACAGTAGGTGAGGATTGAGGATTATAGGAGGAGGATTGCCATAAAGAGCCACATTTTCCATGAGATTTAAGGACTATGACCGTTGATTTTGTAATTCAGGATTCTGGGCTTGAATACTGGAGCTATCAAAACTTGTTTTAGATCTTCCCATTTCTGGAGAACATTGGCTTGTTCTTTAAAAGTTGACTGAAACAATGTTTAACTAGAGACTCCTCTGGGAATTATTCAAATGGTGGCAGTATTAAAGGCTCATTAGGAGTAATTACACTTTTCCCTTCCAAGGTCACCATATCAAGCCCTTTGGAATTAACAGAATTGTTTCACTTGTTGCTTAATTCATGTGTTATTATGCCAGTACTTTCTATTGAGCAGCAGTGCTCTAATATCTGGGTCAGAAAGACAGAATAGGTACATTTGAAATCATTCTACTTTTTCTCATTTAAATAACATTAACAGAATAGTTGGATTCTTAAATTTTATTATAACTCTACTGCCATAAAAGGTTCTTGGAAGTGAAACTATCTTTTCCAGATCAAGTTGAACTTTGCAGAAATCAGTTCTAGAACTTGTAAGGCTGTCTCCTTGAGTTTTTCCACATGGACTCTGTGGCCTTTTTCTATCATTTGAAGTTGCTAAGCAACTTGCAACCTTAACATTTTTCTATGTAACCTTTATTTGCATTATAGCTCTTGTTCACAAAGCAAAACAAAGTAAGGTTCTTTTCTGAGAGGCTCAACCCCTCACAATGTCAAACACATAATAAATTTTAATGTACATAGGTTGATGCATATGTGAAAAAGATATATTCAGGCTACAGAGAGAGAGAGAGAGAGAGAGAGCAGGCAACTGACTCAGCAGCTGCCATTGTTTACTTGTTACAGTGCATTTATTGTTCAACATATGAAGGACAATAGAGCTAAATGAAGTGACAATGACATAGGCCAGAGGCAGCTATGTCATGGTCACATCATGCTAATTGCATGGAAAAGCTGTGAATGACAAAACAACTAATATGGCCGTTTTACTCAACCAAACATTTCCAATCTGAGAAGAGTAAGATTTGCACAAACCTTGTCATGAAAGATCCAAGTTCCTTCATTAGAATGCTGTGCTGTCTAGAGTAATTAATTGTCTGAGGCAATAGATTTGAAGGGCAGCAGTGACAGGCTGAGCCTGAGCCTACAATGTGGTTTTTTTCTGTGTGTCACTGCAAAGCCTGATCTTCTATGTGTCTCACATTTTAATGGATTATGCTGTCCCATCACGAGTTTGAAAGTAACATCTACTGGGTATGCCAGACAGCTTCTGACTATAGAATGGGAGAGGAACATCATGTTGACATTTACCTTGGGTGGCAAATGTCTTAGGTGGGCCAGGCTTTCTAGTTGTGCAGTGCCTGCTTTTCTGTAATGAGTTTCTTACATGGCTGATCCACATTATTGGATTTTCTATAGACCTGGGCTTCTTGACAGAATTGTTCTCAAATTTTGAAAACAAAGAAACACAAAATATGGATGCACTCTGCAAAGTCAACTTGGAAACATTTGTTTTTTATACCTTTGCCCTTTATTTTGCATTTTTCCACTCCAAGTGCAGCACTCAAGAGGAAGGCCACATGTTAACAGAATGAACAGGAGATCTGCCAGTCCAGTCTTTGTTGAAGTCAGGGGGAGCATCTGAACAGACAAAATCACAGGGGTTGCCATACATATTATAAGACTAGATTCTGTTGAAATGCTTATAACCAAAATGAAAGAAAGTGATTTCATTCATAGAATGAAGAAGCCAGATTGAGTCAATGAGAATCCAAGCATTTTAGATATTTCCAGCTTTGCACAAATATTCTCCAAAAGTAAAGTTTAGATTTTTTCAAAGTGCAGAACACTCATCTCATTGACTATAATATACAGGTAGCCCTCACTTACCGACCATTCATTCAGCAACCATTCAAACTTACAATGGCACTGAAAATAGAGATTTATGACCAGTCCTCGAAGTTGCGGCCATCACAGCATCCCCACAGTCACATGATCATGATTTGGGCACTTGGCAACCAGCATGCATTTATGACAGTTGGAGCATCCTCTGGTCATGTGATCACCATTTGCAACCTTCACAGCCAGTTTCCAACAAGCAAAGTCAATGGGGAAGCCAGCAGGAAGTTGCAAATCACAGTCACATGACATTGTACTTAACAACCTTTGGTCATTCACTTAACAACTGCAACCAGAACCAACAGAATTGATGTTGTAAGTTGGCCCAGTCACATGATGTCACACTTAATGACCGCACTGCTTAGTGATGGAGTTGCCGGTCCCTATTGTGGTCAGTAAGTGAGGACTACCTGTAAATGTATTGACAGAGCAAAAACTTATTTATTTATTTATTTATTACTCATATTTAGCCACCGCCCATCTCCCCCAGAAGAGGGACTCCGGGCGGTTTACAATAAAATTCCCCATAAAACATAAACATTTAAATCACATAAAACAATTATAACAAAACCCAATAAATAAATAAAATCCAAGAGAAATGTAAAATCCAGGCTGGTGGGAGGGACTCTAGGGTGCGAGCCATCCCCAAGAATGGTTATTCCCTTTCCCACCCCAGGCGAGACGGCAAAACCAGGTCTTCAGGGCCTTCCGGAAGGTCAGGAGAGAAGGGGCCTGCCTCACCTCCGGGGGCAAGATATTCCAGAGAGCGGGGGCCATCACAGAGAAGGCCACAGAGAAGGCCCTTAAAAAATTTGTCAAATTTAACACTTTGACCCCAAACTAAGTGAGCTGCTTATCTTTATATTGCATAAGAGTAGCAGTTTCACACATGTCACAACCTGCTTTTCAAAATGGCATTTGCCACAGCATGGCATCATGAAATGAGTGTGTTAAGTTTAAAACACGCCCATGCTACTTCTTCTGAAATTCTAAGTGATGTAAATCCCTGAATCTTCCAGAACAGCTTTTAGGAGAAATCTTCTATGAAAGAATCAGGGGGAAAACATCTCTCCTGTACCCCCCACCCGTCCTTTCCTTCTGCCCAGTTTGCAAAGTTCTTTAAAGACCTCTGTAATGAAGTGTGAATGTGATCCACCAAACACACCTGCTCTTATTCAAAATGTGAGCAAACATAAACTCCACCTTTGCGTCTCTTAGTTTCTTCAGAACCAGTTTCGTCCATGCATTAAGCTACAGTATTATTTCCTACTGCAATTTATTAAGGTAAATACAGTAAAATACAATTCTCTGCTGTTTATCTCCAGAGCTGCTTATTTCCATACATTTACTCCTGTAATATTTTGGCTTCTACTAGTTTCAAACACTAAACAAAATGACCATGAATCTAAATTAGTGGGCACTCCAGGCATTTCCGATATACAATTAACTAATACCTCTTTAGATTTATCCACCCCATTTCTAGGAGTTGCCTAAAGAACTCCCTCCCAACACAAAATGTATTTGTGTATTATGCATAAATATATTAGAATAAGCTCTGACATTATGGCATAAGCCAGAAAGGCATAAATTTGGTGGGCTAAGAGCTGCATTTGATTTTTGAATTGCATTCCAAATATAGATGTGGCCACAGAAAAGAAACAGGAGAGCTAGTTGTAAAACTAAATTGGACTTAATTTATATTTACACTTGGTATGAAAGTGAAAGGTCCCCTGTACAAGCACCAAGTCATGTCTGACCCTTTGGGGGGATGCCACTTTCACACCGTTTTCTTGGCAGACTATAGTGGGGTGGTTTGCCATTGCCTTCCCCAGTCATCCCCTTCCCCAGCCAGCTGGGTACTCATTTTACCAACCTCAGAAAGATGGAAGGCTGAGTCGACCTGAGCTGGCTACCTGAGAGAGAATCCAGCTTCTGCTAGGATCGAACTCGGTTTGTGGGGAGAGTTTCAGTTGCAATACTGCCACCTACCCCTCTGCACCACACGAGGCTCATATTTACACTTAAATACAATTAAATTAATTCTTCTAATTGGACTATACCTATATCATATTAATGTTATACTTTGACAGCAACTTTTGAAGAAAAAAGTGCTGAATCCCAATTCTAATTGATTTATTTGACACAGAACTCTCTGAAAAGCCCTCCTCCAATTACCAGTATGTTTTCCAGATGAAAAAGAATTATAAAATGATAAAGTACGTTGATGGGATTAAGTCAGATTGAAAATTCCATTCCACTGCCAAGGGACCAAGCTTCAAAACCATCAGAACCAAACTGGTAAAAACCTGTCAAGAAGCTAAATTGGCCAATGCTATCAATCAAGAATCCAGTGCCACCAGTTATTCCATTGTCAGGAACACATATAAATAAAGACAGTTAAACCATAGACCAAATGCTAAGACGTCAGAAGAAAAGCATAATTACTTCTAGTCCAAAAGAACAATATTAATAGGTTTTACTATTCTGGGTCTTAGCATATACTATTTTGACAAGAAAATGCTTGCAATATTTAAATACCTCGTGTAGCTTGTTTGATCCATATTTCATCTCTTGTCTTGCTTCTTACTGGTTCTAAATTCCATATATGTGTTTGTAGCAATTCATATGTAGATATAGCAGGGCCAATGCACAGTACAGCTTCAGATCCATTTTAAAGCACTTACTAACTGAAATGTACTTCCTCAACATTGGTAGCCCCACTAGGCCACAAATTTCCTCCCACACTAAAGAAACTGAAAATGCATTCACAAGCAAGAATCATCTTTTGATCTTGGATTTCCTTTTGAACTTGACAGAAAACTGGCCAATTCTCTCTGCCATCCTGCATATGGAAACAGTTTATAAAACATGGAAGGAGCTCTTTCACAACAACATGACAGTCTAACTGGCTGGCAGAGCTATTTCTCAGGCAGCAACTACAGATCCCACTATAAGATACTTTAAATGGATAGCATGAGGCCAAGTTGCACTTCTTTTTCTTCATAGTCTAGAGTAACATGCATGGTCTCCAAGATGCATTGGAATCGCTACATACATGAGAAAAGCTTATAGTACTGTGTATGCATTCCTCCCAACCTCAGTGTTTGCTCCCTAAAATTTAATCCTCTGCAGCCAGTTGGGCTGTTGGGGCCACCATCATGACTTTTGTCACCCTTCTCCTTCCATGGATGCCCTTGAAAGGAGCATAAGCAAAGACCACCACATTTTCTTACCAAAATGCAATGTTATATGCAACTAAAGGGAAAATTGCATAGTTACATAACTAGAGAGTAGGGTGGTACAAAACGGTTGGCAATGGCTCTTTGCAAAGAACAGCACCACAAGTGAAGCAGACCCGCCTCAGAGTTAAAGCAGCTGTATCTTCTGGAAGATTCGTGCAGCTATTTTGAGGGCTGGACTATGTTGGGGGGGGGGGTGTTGCAGAAAGAACTCCTCCACTGGAACCATCAGCAGAGCAGCGCTACTTGCACAAACAGCCATGAACAATTTTTGAAGCAGCTAACCCACTTGTACACTATCTCTTAATGCAGCAGGCAGGACTGGAACCAATTAGCAAGCTCACTTACCACTTTACTTCTGGTAAGTAATCTTTATCAAAGAAAAGTTAGGAAGCCATAGGTTAAAAAAAAAAATCTAGTGACTGCTGTATCTCAGGACTGACCCTTACACATAAAAACGATATTCAACACCTTTTGTGCTTCTTTGCATTCCTACCCTGATTAATGGGTTGCCTGGTCTCCTCTTTTGTGTGGGAGGACTGGTTTCCATCTGTCCTATGTTTTTGCAGCTGTCAGATTTACTATCACATTATTTTTCACTTACAGGGAACACCAACTCTCACATCACCTAGAGGTTAGATGGCTGGATCAATTAATCCTTTTTTGTACTTTCTACAACACATTACAAAGAGAATACCAACATAAGCATGTGTTTTCAATCAAGTCTTAGTTTCTTTAGGAGTTGCTGGAACCTCTAATAAGAAATAAAAATAGCAAGTAGAGAGGTGTCACAGCTTTTTAATCTATGATTTTTTTATTTATTTATCAAATTTGTACAGCCGCCCGTCTCACAAAAAAGTATAACGCTTAATTTTAAAAAGCCAATAAATATGTAAAAACATTCATTTTTAAAAACAATAAAAAAGCTCAACAACCAGAGAGGATGACGTTAGCCACAGTAAGGGAGCCACTGAAAGATCTCCCTGGTCCCCCCAGACCTGAAGGCATAGCCAGGTTTTGAGGGACCTGTGGAATGTTAAGAGGGATGGAGCTAACCTTACTTCTGGGGGGAGAAGATTCCACAAGGTGGGCACCACAGCAGAGAAGGCCCGCCTCCTGGGACCTGCCAAGTGTAATTCTCTGATGGGTGGGACCCACGGCATGCCTTCTCTGCTAGATCTTCTCTGCTAGATTTTGAACTATTCTTAAGAAATCTTCAAAAGGAAATGCAGGCATAGCTATGGATTAGGGGTAGGCAAGCACTGAGAACACATTTAGGATGTTGACAGTATTTAATAGGTAGCTGTGATAGAAGACTTATGTGAAAAACATGGCTGCCATGGTAGGAAAAGCCAGTCAAATATACTTGGAAGAGGCCAGTAACCCCGCCCCATCATGCTGTCTACCATCCCAGTGGGATCTTTATTAGGGTTACTACATATATCTGGGTGCAAAAATCCAGATGGACACTAAATGGCAGCAAAGAGAGACTCAGATATGATTGTTGTTCAGTCATTCACTTCCATCTCTTCATGACCACGATTGTCTGTCAGTAACTGCTTGTCTTCATGCTTATGCCATCAGTGATAGTATCTAGCCACCTTGCCTTTTCTTGGCTTTTTTCAATTGCATTTAATCTTTCCAAGCATTGGGGTCTTCTCCACTGATCCTGGAATTATATATTATTATGTAATTATAATTAATATAGATTATGTTATATATAGAATTTATATATATATATAATATTTAGCTTCATTATTAGTGCTTTTAATGAACAGTCTGGTTTTACTTCATCTTGTTTTCAGTTATTTCTTCTATTTACAGCCCAAGGTATTTTCAACAAATTTTCTCCAGCACTGCAATTCAAAGGCATCCATTTTTCTTTGTTTAGCCTTTCTGATGATCTGGCTTTCACAGTCATATGTTAAATCTGGAAAAACCATGACCTTAACAATATGTACTTTTATTGGTGATATGATGTCTCTCTACATTAATATTTGTCTAGATTTCTGTCAAGTAGCAGTTGTCTCTTTAGTTCATGGCTGCAGTCACCACACCTGTAAAGACTTCTTTAACTGAATTTGTAGGCTGTTAGGGACTAGAGGGAAGAAACAATTCAGACTAAACCCTAACAAGGTGGAGTTGCTATATGTTTATAAACATCATGCTTGTGTTGTATCATTGGCCCTTGTAGTTGTTCTCGACAAATTTGCACTTGAACCCAAAGTCTGTGACTTAAGAGTCCTCCCAGACCTTGTGGCTCCTCCTTGTAGTGGGAGGACTTTGCCCAGCTTCAGCTTGTGCTAGTTGCAGCCATCCCTAGGCCAGGATGTCCTTGTGACAGTAACTCATAATCATCACACAACAGACAACTGCAACTCATTTTATATGCGTCTGCTTTCGAAGATTGCTCAGAAGCTAGAATAAGAGAGAACCAGTTTGGTGTAGTGGTTAAGGCACCAGGCTAGTAATGGGGAGACCATGAGTTCTAATACTGCCTTAGGCACAAAGCCAGCTGGGTGACCTTGGGCCAGTCACTCTCTCTCAGCCCTAAGAAGGAGACAATGGCAAACCACTTCTGAAAACCTTGCCAGGAAAACTGCAGGGACTTGTCCAGGCAGTTCCCAAGAACCAGACACGATTGAATGGATTAGAAAAAAATGATAGTTACTATAGTTTTCAGATGTTCTACAAAATTAAAAAAAAAGCATGCTCCCAAGGTTGTCAACATGATGTCCATCTTATGACAATGGCAGTGTATTTAGGAACAGGGAGGCTAAAATGCATGCCCATCCTCAAAGATGGATGCTTAGAAGATGAATCTGAACTTCTCACAGCCCATAAGGTGGTTGTTGTGACAAATGTGACATACATACATACAGTATATATGTCATATACAGTGTGTGTGTGTGTGTGTGTCATATTTGTCACAACCACCACCTTATGGGCTGTGAGAAGTTCAGATTCTTCATACATACATACATACATACATACATATATGGAGTGCAGTATGACATCCTAAGCTCCTGAAAATAAGATGGAATATAAATCTAATGAATAAATAAGTAAAGCACATTCCCCAGTCAAAAAATTCTCTTCATCCTTATTATGCACCTGAAGCTCTGTCCTTTACATAGCCAGCTTGGGAATCTCTGAGCAACAAAGTGTTTCTATGTTACCAGAAATTCAGATTTGCTGATTTCATGGGTGCCTGGATGCAAGGGGGGGAAAATTTATAGTGCTTTGGAAATATATCATCCAATAGATTAGGAACATATTACTACACAAGGGAGCCACAGGAGAGCTTTTCCCATGAAGTGGAACGTCTGATGTTACTCTAGCAGTACAAGAATGTGCAGTCTCTCTCAACTACCACACAAACCCAAAACATAGGGAAATGTTTGCAAACTCCCTCCCCGCTCCACCTCCTGTGTGATCAGCACATCAGGGTACAATAAAAATGACCACTTCACCTGCCCACATGGCCTAATGGAAATATGATAGTAGGTAGGCCAAACATGTTTCCTTGTGTAATTGTTTGAAGTTTATACCTGTATCAGATCTTGTCAGCTGCTACATATTTTAATGTTCACAGACAGAATAGCTGCCAGAACCAAAGACCTCTGGCATGCAAGGAAGGGCTGGTTTAAATACATACAGCTGGCTGCATGGAAAGTCATATATGGCAGTAATGTTATCCTATTCCACATCTTATTTTTTAAATGGGGCCCAAAATTTTGCCAAATGACTGACCTCATGTTAAAAATGCACTGCCATACTAGAGGTGAGATAGTACTTCCAGAAAAGAGGAAATTAAATATCCCCTTGCCTGTTTCATTCTGGAAGGAATGAATCATCAGGCAAACCAGTGTTCTTACTCCATCAGCTCTTGATTATAGTTAATACTCAACAATATTTTGATAAGTTGCCAAGAACCTCTTCCATAAGCAAAGAATGAGATTTCTTATTTTTCTGAATAGTGTTTATATCAAGCTTTTCCTTGTTCTAATTATAGTAATTATAGAAGAGAACACTCAGCCACATGGAATCAATTTAACTTAACCAATCCTTAAATTCACTGAGAGCTCCTGCCCCTATTTTCTGAATTGGCACTTTGTCTTTTATAAACAGTCACACTTTTGCATTTTATTATTGCAGTCACAGCAATTTTCCTAACTAACCTCTCAATATTATTAATAGATTAAGATGAGTGGCCCAAGATCACTTGATCTTCATAATTGCCTGGATATTTGATCCATGCTTCTCCAAGTCATGCGACATTTCCATTAAGCATGGCTAGCATTAGGCAGTAAACATGCATCAGATAATATGACCTATGACCAGCCATCATCTTCCAGTCCCTCTTTCTGGCCAAAAAGCACATCCTAATTTGTTTTTTGAAAAACAGAAACAGCCACACAATAAGCCTCTTGGAACTGAGAAGCACTGTGCATAGAATAGTCATAGTCTTTCCCCACCCCTTTGTATGTTAAATTTACCATCTGTGGAATGAGAAAGGAAGTGAGGAACAAAGCCAGAATTATGGAAGTACATATGTAGGAATGACTTTGAACTGCAGTCAGTTCTGTAACAACAGAGCAAAGGGGAGATTTAGCCAGCTAGCCCATCCAAGTATGGGCCACAGATTGAACCATAATTAAAATGAGTTAACTCAAAATAAGCCATAGATATTATAGATTATGATTACAGTGCTCCATTTTAAATTATGACAAATAGAATTGTCCCTCTGTATTCTGTCCAGATTGCCTGCACCCAGTTCTGAAGACCACACTTCAGTAAGGATTTTGACAAACTGGAGCACATCAAGAGGAGAGAAAGCAAGCTGATAAGAGGTCTAGAAAGAAAACTTACCAAGAATAGTTGGAAGCCCTGGGTATCTTTAGCCAAGAAAGAAAAGACTACAGGGAGACATGGTAGCTGTTTTCAGGTATCTGAAGGGCTGTCATGTAGAAAATGGGGCAGGATTGTTCAGAGTCATTCCAGAAGTCAGGGCAAGAAACAATGGCTTTCAATTATAAGGAAGATTATTTTGATTGGACACAAGAAGAGTTTCCTGACCCCAAGAGCTGCTTAACAAAGACTGCCTTGGGAGGTAGTGCTTTTCTTTATTGCAGGTGTTTAAAGATCGGCTGAATAGTCATCTCTTTCAGAGATGTTGTAGCAGTGGATTCCTATACTGGACAGAAGTTGGACTAGATGTTCCTAAGATCCCTTCCAACTCTTCAACTGTATGATTCAATTATTCTAGGGATCCTGACCACATGGAAGGAACCCATTTTTATTAAAGGGCATACATTAAAGCACATTTTTGAAAAAAATGAGATAAAAAGGTACTAATTAAAGGGACAACTGCAGGAAGAAGTGTTTTTTGCTAACTATTATTTATTCTCGACAAGTGGTTACTTATTGCCTTTAGTACAGACACTGCCATATTTTCATGGGGAACAGAACCACCCATTTGGTTGATTTCAGTTAGAAAAAAGATAATGCATTTGCAGAGTGGTCCAAAAGCCAAGCTCAGTATTAATGAGTACTTTCATAACTTGTAGAATTGACTTAGCAGCAGCAGCAGCAGCAGTAACTGACTCAGATTGACATTGCTATCTTTTAAGGCCAACGTGTTTTCTCTCTACCAGAAGGGATTTTCTTTTGATTATTAATAGTTGCCCATAGTCACTGGTTTGAGATGGGCGCCTATATAACTTGAATAAATAAATAACTAAATAAAATTACTGGCACTCAAGATGACTTGAAAAGTACTTTCACCAACCTCAAGTAAATAAATGGTATTTCCCAACAACTCCTCAAATTAAGATTGAATGTAATCAGTTTTATAAAATCACTCCCAGACTTGGATCCTTTTTACTTGGTATTAAGTTTTAGACTGCATCCTACAAAGAATTTAAGCTTGGTCAGTTTAGGAACATGATGAATGCTTTAAAGAACAGAAACTATAATCAATTTCACAAAAGTATTAGAGGAAGAAAAAGAGGGAAGGGCTTGAAGTATTCAGAAAAGAAACTTCAAAAGCATTTTTCTTGATTATTAGGGTCAGATCAACCTTGATGAAATAAATGCACAGCATTATCATTAGTTTCCACGGGCATTTACTAAGCCAGGTTATTTTTCCTCTAAGTTCCTCCATACCTCTCCAACCAGATATTGTATGTACATGACCTCTATCGGTACACAATAATTATTACATCGAAAAGAGGAAGCAGCAGGAAAAGAAGAAACTGCATTATACATTCACACGAGCAGGCATATTGCTCAGACATTATCTGGTCTGATAGAGCAAAATTGGGAAATATTCATTTCTCTATTATATTAAAATCGACATCACTCTGGTAAATATTTCAACCAGCTGTAGCTCTTGCTAAACTCAGTTAATGCAACACTTTACAGTATAAAGTGAGATCACCCTTTTATGAACACTGGAAAATTTTACATTTTTAAGGACATTTTACCCATGCCTGTTCATGATCAAATTAGAGAACCCTGATATAGGGTGTTGCCTATGTATATGGGCTCTATAAGCCAGTACGAATGCATATTAACTAAGATAACTAAGATAAGGGGATATAACGGTTATGTACAAATTTTATCCTGTGGACTAGAATTCTTACACATTTCTTCCAAGCAAGAAATGAATGCATTTAATCTCAAATAGATTAGCTCGTCTTTTCAACCAACTTCAGTACTTAAATACGTTTCCTTATTTTATTCTACTTTTTGAAAATTGTGTGAGTTCAGTGGCTCATATTCTTTCAGTTATCTTAAATGTATATTAAGTTTTTGCATTTAAAAACAAATCAAAAGAACTGCATCCTAACAGAATCGATCCATATTTTTAGATGCCAATCATCAAATATAAAGAATAATAATCAGATACAGAATAGTCAAGGGAGAGACAATAGGACAATGGTGCTTCCTCTAAATCAGTGCCAAAATATATCTAGGTTCCCATTCAAAATATCATTTTTGGAACTCACTGCCACTGGGCAATGAAGTAACTATTTTAAGAAATAAACTGTTACATTCATGGATGACTCCACAATATTGCCAGAGTCATAATATTTGCAAAATGTGCCCTTAAATTGCTGCACATTAGGGATTATTAGATAAAATACCATAACAGCAATCTTCTTCCTAACTCACATAATTAAAATGAAAACAAGGCTACTTTCCAGTTGTTTAATAACATTGTTTTATGACAGAAGGACAGACCAGACAATTCCTGCTGGCCTCTTTGGAGAACTGAATGCTCCCCCATCCCCACAGTCAGGCTTTCAGAACCAGTTTTAGTACATAGGAAATAAATTGCTTTCAGACATTTCCTTCCAAGATACTTCCAAGGCCTGCATGTATGCAAATTGTATTCCGTTACACTGACAGCCAGATCAAGCCAGCGCCTGAGAATGAATGCAAGCAAACATTAAATTAAAACATATCATTTCCATCCCTGACTGACAAAAGTTCAAGCCCTAATGGGATGGTAAGCAGCTTAGAGGTATATTCTTCTCCTCCCCACCAACTGCCCCCCCAAATTTGTTTGCAGTCAGCGTATTCAAAAATTCAAAAGGATAAGGCCGTGAAGAGAAGTGAATTTGCAAAGCACATTTTGATTCTCCAGCACCGTCACTCCTCAGCTGAAGCATGCTTGAAAGACTCTTGGAAGTTCCTTTGGAAGAGCAGATGCGCTGGAGGTGGGAGAAGCCAAGAGGCATATTGGGAAAGTATAAAGAAGACAGGGGGTGGGGCAGTTCACCACATCCTAGTACCGAAGGACTCTGGAAGGTTTCTCCCCTTGAATCTTGAGCCTGTTGGGCCTTGCTAGCTGCTCAGTATCTGTAATGATCTGGTTTGAAGGGACCATCTTTGGATAATCCTAAGTACTTGGCCTGCTTATCACTCAGCTTGGTCAGCTTCACACCGAGTTTATCCAAATGAGCAGCAGCTACCGCTTCATCCAGCTGGAAGAAAAAAGTGGAAAAGAGCAGTTATATTAACAGTGGAAGTTACAAACAGAGGAAGCTACATCTTGATATAGGCTGAAAGTATGTAGCCCTCTGTATGCTGATGAACAGCCCCAACAGCTCCAGGCAGTATGGCCAATGATGAAAGATGTTAGGGAGATGATGTTCAGCAAAAGGTGAATGCTAGAAATGTGTGCAAATCATCATTTCATCTATCTCAGTAATGCTTCCACACAGGTGGACAGGAACATGCTAGAGACTCAGGCTGGGCTCTTTTCCAGCCCTATCTGGAATATATCCAAGAAGCAAATTAGTGATCATAGACCCTAGGAAGGTTCCTGTAACCAGGGCTGTGGATACTGAGCAGCACTACACAAGCCAAGAACTCATCTTCTAGGGCAGCTCTCAGCATTCCTTTCTAACCATTATAGGCATTATAGTCTATCATCTGGAGGAAACCTGCTTGGGCAAGGCTACACTGAGGTCTATGTGAGCCACATTTGAAAGGGTTTTTATCTGGAAGACAAAAGTGCCAGTAACATATGCACAGCAGAGCCACTCTCTGACATGATCTGTTTCAAGGAGGTGCTTCAATTTGCTGGAAATGTTTCTTGCATGTGCCAAGGGGTACCCGTGAGGGGTGTGTCAAAAAGTCAAGCTGGCACTTGTGCAACTGAAGATTCCTTCCCATTCCTGGGGAAGTATCCTGCCCTGATTTCAACGAGACAGCTGCAAGCCTCCTGGTGGTGAGGAACCTAAGAGTCTAAACCACTGAGGGCCTTTCTTTAAAGCCTCTGTGTATAAAGCCACCAAATTTGTAATTTTCATTTAATAAATATCTGTAGGTCTCATCAGTTCCTCATCACAGACATGGCAGAGTAGCTGATTCATGCCCAGATCATCTCATGCCTGGATTACTGCAACTGTCTGTTGGCTGGATTACCCAATACCTCTGTATATACCTTGATCTGGACCCACAACAGTGTAGACTGCACTATTCTGGATCTCCCCAAACTACTCCTACCTTCCCCCTATCACCAGTTCCTATGTTGTCTGGATAATCATGAAAGGTGCCAGTTCAAATTGGTGGTATTAATTCATCAGGCTTTGCACACTGGCTATGATGGCCAGCTCAGACTCAGAAGAGTCTGACATGGAGGAAGATGCTCAAGATGCCCCAGACGAATGCCAACCTCAAGGGAACCCTAGCAATCAGGCACCCAAGTCTGGCATAGCTAAGGAACATTCAAGTCAGGTAGAGGCAGCAGAAACAGGGGCCCAGATCCAGGACCTCTTCCCAGTGCTAGAGCATGTAGAACTGAGTGCACAGCAGAACAGAGGAGATCTGTATAGCTTCTCACAAGGGAAGGGCACCCCATTCCTGATTGCCTGCACTTGGTGCAGGCTCCAATAAAGAACCATCAGTGTCTACTGGAACTCTGTGCCTGAGAAAACTGCTCCTTGGAACCTGGACCAGTTGATGACCCACATTTGGACTCTTGGACCATGACCTGACTATGCTTCGCTCTCTGTTTTGATCTCTGGCCATTTGGAACTTGTTGCAGGCAAGCTGTCCAGGGATTTGGGACTTAATTGCTTTGTGCATGCATTTGCACACAAGCCCTGCCTGCTACTCCTTGAGTTTGCTAAATCCTAAGTAAAGCTTCTTGCAAACCACCCCGGGGGGATATGCACATCTGGCCTGGGAGAAAACACTTCGTTATTTGGAAAATCTGCTGATGCCAGTAGATTGCTCTGCTGATTTTACCACATAGAAAAAACATTATCTCAGTCTATCTCTGTATTCATGTCTGGGCATCCTTTTTAAAATTTCATCCTCTGAACACTGTAGTGTCCATGGCCAGTAATTAAATATTGTCACTGGAGGGAGCAGGAGCTTTTCCCCATTTTTTGCTTTCCTTTTTTTAAGGAGAATTGGAGTGCTATTAAGGGGGGACAGCACAGTCCTGCAGCAATCCTGCAGCCTAATTTTTGTGGCCCCCTTGAAGTCCACATATCTTATAGTTACCAAGGTTGAGAAACACTAGTCTACACCAAGGGCCCAACAGTTACAATCTTTTAGAATTTGTACTCTTTGGGGGGGAGGTTTAATCCATATGACTTTTTAAAAAAGGGTTTATGAAATCTCTTAAATTCCATCTCATTCTAGAAAAAAGAATTCACTCATAATTTTTATAATTAACGAGAAACCTAACAGAAGTAAAATGGCACAACATAGTTCAAGGTTAAAGATTTTGAAGAATTATTCTAAGGACTTGCCAGAAACATATTGCAAATGCCTTTGCTCAGAAGCTCAAGGAGTGGCATAAGCCATCTTTCCATTATGACCAGACAAGTGAACAATTAGATACCTGGAGTATCCCCGAAAGAAACCTCGAGCAATATCATTCATATATGAATTATGCTTCAGGGCATGAAACTTCAGAAAAGTTATAAGAATGCATATACAGTATTTTAAGTTCCATGGCTGCAGAAAGGCACAATATCAAGCACACAAACTAAATATGCAACCAGATTGAAAAAATAACAAGACAGATAAACTTTTAATCTTCCTATTTGATCCAGATGTTGGGAAGCCCATAGAGAACAATTTCTACAATACTACAAATCTATAAATCATAGTTAATAAAGCACAATGGCTGTATTCACATAACGTGGTAATCCAAAATAAACAGACCCCATAATGGCTTAACATATTGATTAGATTCAAACGACATGCTAAGACATAATGTGGTCTATTTGGTTTAGCTTAGCTGCTATAGTCTATGACTATGAGTTACAGCTATTTTGCTAAAACCTATGGTTGCAAATAAAAGTATATACAGTGAAGAGCTACAGGTTATGACTTAGCAAGTTATGCTAACATTGCCACAGATATTTAAAGTATAAATAAAATACACTATTTGGATGATTTCCTGAAGGAGTCTACAGTATAATGCTGGAGAAGAGGGAAGGGAAGGGAAAGGAAGGGAAGGGAAGGGAAGGGGATGACTATCAGCAAGATGGATGGACTCAATTTCAGTGATGGTGCACTCTTGGAAGCCCTGAAGCAACAGACTAGGGACCGATCATCCTGGAGAAGGTCTATTTATGTGGTCACCAACAACTGACACTGACTTGATGGAACATAATCAGTTCTGAAGATAAGGTCAGCTTATCTTCCTCACAATTATTTTGAATACCAAAATGTACATTTCAATCAAAACATGTTGTTCCTTTTCTAATTTGCACACTTACCTTCTTTGGCAGAAAATGGACTCCTACAGTATATTTGCCAGGATTTGTCCAAAGCTCTATTTGTGCCAACACCTGGTTGGTAAAGGAATTGCTCATAACAAAACTAGGATGTCCCATGGCACAACCCAAATTCACCAGCCTGCCCTCTGCCAGAAGTATAATATGACGTCCATTTTTCAGTGTGTAGCGGTCTACCTGAATGAAAACAAAAAACAAACCCTGTCAGATTTTTTTTCTTTTTTTGGAATGGAGAAAGGGGAGGAGGACATTGCTAGACTCCCAGGTGATGCAACACCACAACCATAAGAGAGCCAGTTTGGTCTAGTGGTTTAGGCAATGGGCTAGAAACCAGGAGTCTGTGAGTTCTAGTCCCGCCTTAGGCATGAAAGCCGTCTGGGTGACCTTGGGCCAGTTGCTCTCTCTCAGCCCAACTCACCTCACAGCGTTGTTGTGGTGGGGAAAAGAGGAGGAGGAAGGGGTATTTGGTATGTTCCCCACCTTGAGTTATTTATAAAAATAATAAAGGCAGGATATTAAATAAATAAATAATATTTGTGACAAACTGTAAAATCAATAGACTGAATACTTATAAAGAATTTTGCAGAACAAGGAAAAGGCAATTGATCATTCAGTCACCTGATAATCTTTTTCACTGCATTTCCTGTAGAAATAGTATATTAAAAGCAATGAGATAAAATATACAATCTCTTAAGCACATCAAGGCAGCTAAGTTCTTGGACAAACAATTTCTCAGTTCTACTCACAGAATCCACCAATTTATGTAAATTTATTGCAGAATGCAGCGTCTGAGTAGAAGAAACTAAAGCTTTTTTTATGTACATATATGCTACAGTGGGGATTATTCCCCCAAAGTCCATTTTTCACAAGATTATGCTAAAGCTTTGGGCTTTCCAGAAAAGTCTGAATCAGAAAATGTTCCTATACAAAAATTTTGAATTAGAAAATGTTCCTTTGCAAATGAATAGGATTTGTATTAGTATATTTTTCTTGGCAGCTATAAGCTACATAAATATTTGGGTTAGATGTGGAAAAATTTGAATTTTACCTATTTATGAAATTTGAATATTACATTGAAAGAATCAAAGAATTCACCATGGCTGGAGGGTAAGGGGAACTGTAGCCCAACGCATCTCAAGGCAGCAAGTTGGGAAAATTGTCCTACCACATAACTGGTCTCAGAAGTAGAGGAAATCTGCTTCAAATGATGTTTGCCACTGTTTTAGAACCTTTGGGCAGATTAAAACTATTCTCCTGCTTCTAACGATGGGGAAGGACATAAAGCATAAAGCATGGAAAGGGCAAGAGATTATGGCTAGTTTGAAACATTTCATTTTGGTTTCAATTAGGGAAAAGGAAAACTTTTAGCCAGATGTGCAACCACCAGTAAGCCAAAGGTCTAGAGTACTTTGTATTCTGCTGCCCTGACCAATCCAACAAGTGTCTCCTGTAATATTAGAAATTAGGTCCTCAAGAGTCTCCAGTGACAGTTTCCTTTGAGTTCCAAAACTTCCTGCTTCACCCAACTTTGCTTTCAACTGTTTCTTCTAATTTAAGAAAAAGGAAATAGACATACTTTAAAGCATAGCAGCAGTCTCTCGCCCTATCCTGATACACAAGAATGCTTCTGGGACACATAAGTGCTTTGTTTACAAGTTTCCCCATCTACCAGAAACAAAGGTAAGCTAGGGCTGGTAAGAGCCTGGAGGAAGCATCTTTGCCCCATGTTGTCTGGGAATTTGGAGAGCCATAGCTAACACACCTGGAAAGCACTAGGCTGGGAACAGCATTATCTTCTATTATGTGCCTCAGCTAAAAAATAAGGGAAACTGGATTAACAGGTCTCCAGACAATCACAAGGTAACTCTGAAGGAGCAGAGTTCTGGGAGTAATGCATTTTCCTGCTTCATCTTGGAGAGTGAATTCCACCCAAGCATTAAACTAAATAAAGTAACTGGGCAAGCTGGGCAGTTTATGACACCATAGAACATCCATGATGTTGGACATTGTGTGAACATCTGTAAAGAGCCTCCAATAGTACATTATCAAGGTTCCTGCTAAAGGGAAACCTTCACACCTTTGGCTGCACATGCAAAAGCAGCTTCCCTACAATTGTGCTTTACGTGAAAATTGCAAGAGGATCTGTGTTACTCACTCACATCCAACATCAAAAGATCAATTACACTGCTGCTTCACTTATATGTTCACTTTACTCAGTTTTATATTTTAATAGAGCCTAAATCATTGCAGTAGCTCAGCTTTCCTAGAAAATGCATTACAGTAGTAATTAGTATTTATTTTGACATTTATTTATTCTTTTTAAAAAAAAATCTGTTTCAATCATATCTGGTTCTCAGAGATTGCCTGGACAAGTCTCTAGAGTTTTCTTGGCAAGGTTTTTCAGAAGTGGTTTGCCATTGCCTCCTTCTCAGGGCTGAGAGAGGGACTGGCCCGAGGTCACCAAGCTGGCTTTGTGCCTAAGGCGGTACTAGAACTCATGATCTCCCAGTTTCTAGCCTGGTGCCTTAACCACTACACCAAACTGCCTCTCTCTTATTCTTTTACATATTATCTTATATCCACTACAAGACTTCTCTGGGCAGTACTATGTTTGATATAAAGGGATTAAACTTTTAGAAACTAGTTCCACCAGATCATTGCTTTTAGTTTTCTCTTCTACAAGAACTTCCATTTGTTGGCACAACCCCACACTGAGACGTAGGTCTTTTGGAAAGCAAGTTTAACTCTCTAATAGAATTTGAATACATGTCCCAGACTGATTTAAGATATTCCTTGAAATCCTACTCATTTCTAATTATTGGACCAATATGAAAATAACGGGTGTTTAACATGAAATGTATATTTCACAGTTCTGTGTTTGCTAAAAGATGAAATGCAGGAATGTAGATTTGGGAAGAGGACCAGATGAAAAAAATACTATAGAACCGTGATGTATTCTGAAGGCCAACGCTTCTATTTAAATGCATTTTTAAGAAAAATTTCTTGCAAAATTATGAGCAGATGGCATGACAGACTGAAATGAATTAAATGTACTGTATGTGCAAAAAAATAAATGTTGCATGAGTTGTAAAGTACAGGGAAATTATTTTCACATGATGTAGCATTGTAAATACATACAGGTATTCTGTGGAAAAGTATTTGACCAAATTGAACACATGATAAAATATATTGCTAATTTCTGACTTATAATTTATCCTAACCCTATTAAATAAGACTTAGAAAGAAACTGAGATAGTAACTAAATAAAAAATTACACAATTGTTTTTAAAGTAGCTATATTATGCATTGTACAGAATTAGATGAAACAACGTATGTTCTTACTAAGTGGGCTTAATGTACGTTAAAAATATAGCATAAAAAAATTAGTGTAATCAGACTTTCACAGCCAAGGGCTGAAAAAATCTACATAAATCAACTGTTTGTTCATGTAAAGATGTGACAGATTTTCTATGAGTTTTACAACTTCAGTGCAGTGCAATATTTATTTAATTATTAGTCGACTGACCTTATCAATACGAGATAGAATTAAAAGATAAACAAAACATAATCAGGTGATAGGAATACAATAGTAAAATAAGATACATATACATGTAAATGTAAATGTGATCACAGTACAAAGAGACAATAATCAGATGAGAGAATCATCTTTACAGGATATCCCAATTAGTTCAATATATTGGGAACTTAAAGCCCCAGCCTTCAGTATGAACAAAGCAATTCTTCGTACAATATATGTATATGTATATGTATATGTATATGTATATGTATGTATATTAGTACCCTGGAGAAAATAAGACAATTCGAAATTCGGGTCCCAGTATGCTGTCTTTCCAGTAGTGGTGATAAATATTTAAGCCTGATGGATGCATATAGTTGACAGTTAAACCGGATATGAGAAATATTTTCAATATTGGGCAAATTGCATATACAAGTTCTCTCATAGTATGGGATGTTATGAAAGCGTCCATATTTGGCCATTGAATCCAGCAACTCAAATCTTGTTCTGGAAAAAGCTGTCCTAACAGCCAGGAAACACGCTGAGACAAGGAACTGGTCTCTAATATTTATTGCTAGTACTTAACAGGAATCCTAACAAACTGAAGAAGCGTGGGAAAACCCAGACATATAAACCCCAAAGGTTAAGGCGGTCCCGATCTGTGTCTCTTTGAATGGCTGACCAATTCCTCAGTGCTACGCATGCGCTTGACAGTCTGGATGGGAGCCCCCTGCTCGCCATCCTTACTCATGACAAAAGCCCTTCTCAAGACTGGGGCAGACTTATAGAGAGGTATTTCTGAGGTTGGAAATTTGTTTTGTTAATAGCCAACCACTTTAAATATCTATTTTTGGCTAAAAGCTCCAAGTCAGTTTGGGCACTTATGTCCATAACTCTCTGCATAAATATTTTCCTTGCTTGGGGGACCTTGGATAATAAGTGCTGAATAGAGAGCCCGGAACATGAAATAACATCATAGAGTTGACAAGCCCACATATTAGGCTGCATCATACTTAGCTGTTCAATTAGGCAAATTCTAGAAAGTCTATTGAGGTCCATTGTTTGAATCTTCAGCCAATATGTAAAAACTTTAATCATTAGATAACTGTTTAGAGGATAAAAGCCTAATTCCGCTCTGACTGCTGAGGCAGACGTGTTCCTATCAGTTCCTAAAATGTGCCTCAGGAAGCACATTTGAATTTGTTCAAATGGGGTAGCTTTATTTAAACCCCATAATTCAGCTCCATAAGTCATCATCGGAATTATTTTGGCCCTAAAGACTTTCAAGATAGGTGTTAAAGTGCTTGGTTCGTTATGATAGAATAATTTGTATAGCCTTTTGGTGCTTGCTTCGGCCCTTGCCACACCTCTTCTAAAATGATTCATCCACAAACCAGTATTAGTGAAAGTCACCCCTAAATCAGTACAAGAATTCACTTGTTCAATGGATTCTCCATTTATTTGCCAATAGTATTTCACTTTTTTTTTTTACTGAATACCAGCACTTTAGATTTACTTTTATTAATAATTAGAGAGTTGAGAGTGCAATTGGAATTTAGCTTTTGCAGCAATCTTCTCAGGCCAGTTTGAAAATGGGCTAATAAGACCATGTCATCTGCATATAGTAGAATATTAATAAATCTATTAAAGATTTTGGGCATATGTGTATTTGCCACATGCAAAAAAACTGGTAAATCATTAACATAAAGATTGAAAAGCATAGATGCTAAGACACAACCCTGTCTAACACCAACATTAGTAGGTATACTCTTAGTCAGGGATCCATCTACTCCAGTGCGAATTTTCACCTGCGTATTAGAATAAAGAGCTTTAACCAAAAAAAGGAGTCTGGGATCCATATTTAGATCTGCCAGTTTCTTCTATAAGATATTTCTATTTATCGAGTCAAAAGCTGCACTTAGGTCTATAAATGCAGTAAACAGTTTCTTACCCATTTTTAAATGCTTTGATACAAGATGGTATAAGGTAAAGCAATTATCTATGGTGGAATGCTCTGGCCTGAATCCTGCTTGTTCCCCCACCAAGAGGTTATTCTCCATGACCCAAACTTCAATTTTATTCAACAAATGCTTTGCATACATTTTAGCAACAATTCCAGTAAGGTTTATAGGTCTGTAATTGATTGATCTGTCCCCTTTTATATGTAAGGGGACAATAATGACAACTTCCCAACCTGCAGGTATGCAACCAGCATTATTTATATAAGTAAATAGCCCTGCTAACAAGGGCGCCCAACAATCCATGTAAGTCTTGAATAGTTCCAGGGGCAGAAAATCTTCACCAGGTGCCTTATTAGATTTTAATGAACGAATAATAGATTTAATTTGTGAAACAGAAACAGGAGGCCAGTGGGAAGAATTTCCAAAGTTTTTTTATACATAAAATCTTGATTAGATTTAAAAAAGAGATTAGAATAAAAATCCTCCCACACGGAGGCACGAATGGGAATATCAAAATGAAATTTACGTTCATTCAATTTGACTCTTTTGCCCAAACTTCCAAATTCGACCATAATTTGACTCTATAGGAAGCACCACCTTGGAAAGCCATATTAATACGTTGAAAGCAAAGTGTGATTACAACTTCAGTGAGACAAACCTGCAGTTAATGTGCCTCCTCTCAAATCTTGTTTCAATCTAATGTTGTAGATGTGCAAGAATGCACAGTGAACAGTACTACCATCCATAATAAGGACTAATTTTCTCCAATCATAAGCATTGCTAAGTTTATGTTTAATACTATCCTGTTCTGTGTAAGCAACTAAGCAACACCTTCCCCAATGCGTTGCCTACCATGCAACTCCCACAATTCCTACCCAACATACAGGGCTGCAACTGGGGGGTGGGGCAAGCGGGGCATGTGCCCTGGGCGCCACACTGGGAGGGTGCCAAATGAGCACGGGGGCGCCAAAATGGGCACAGAATCCATGTTTGCCCCAGGTGACATAGACCCTAGTTGCAGGCCTGCCAACATATAGGAGAGGAACTTGGAATTATTCCATCCATCTGGAAGGTGCTACACTGGGGAAGGCTGGGGTACAGTATCATGGATTTCAGAAATGAATGCTGCCATGTCATCGGGACATGATACAGTTATAGCAAAATTCCTCTGACAGGACCAGAGTTTTCAAAGCAGTTAATATTCACCTAACCTGCAATACAATGTAAGAAACACAGATTTTAAAGTTAAGATTTTTAATATTGTTTAGAATTTTACTGTACTGATGCTTTTAAGTTACTCTTAAATTTTAATTGGATTGTACCTCACTTTGGGATTGTTATTAATAATGCAAAGTGTGCTGAAAATTATATAACTAAATATTATCAAAAAAATTATATATTCACTATAAAATTATGTTTGTAGCCTTATAATGAAACACACTATGCTCATTCTTGTGGTTAAGAACTCACCAAGTCACTCATAACTGCTAAGATACAGGAGAGAACTGCCAGACTTTATCTTGGATATCTGCTTAGTATCAAATACCCAGGGAGATGTGTTTGATTCCAAGTAAAAAATCGAAGGGTTAAATGTGTTTGCTTCAAAACACCGAAGTGGAAAAAACATGTTGAAAGGTTATCTCTGAAGAGAAAGCATCCTGGAATAAAGATCAAAGAACCAATCTCAGCAGAATAATGTTTTCCTTAGGAATTCCAATATGCTGGTTCTTATCAGACACGTGCTTTCCTTTAACTGAAGAATTCTTATGGCACATCTTGCTTGCGAAAGATGTTGGGGAATTTTAGGAGAGATGGGAAGAGTTTTAAAAGTAGACTACATGAAGGGATAAGAAATGCTTTTGAAGTGCTCCTATTGAATTATTTATCTTAGCACCTGGAATGTTTCAAAACTGCATTGGAAAATGTCTTCATTTTAAAAAATAGTAATACTGAAGTATGAAGCTTCAGGCTTCCAGTCACCCATGAATAAATGAAAACCAGTAGCTCAATCTAATAAGGAAGGGCAAGTGAAAATATGAATTTGCTATACAATACACGGAGGCATTCACTATGGCAGGAGACAGCAACTCTGGCTGTGAAGCTTCACTAGATGAACAAGAGACAACACAAAGCAGTGACAGCAACAAAGTGAACTTGTGCCAAACTGGTTTAAAACAGATATTAAGCTAGCCAAGGATGCATCTTCAACTGTCTATGATGCAAGTCTAAGTAAAATTATCCTCTTTATCTCAGGTTAGATCACTTTGCTGAAAGAACATGGATGAAGTGATTTGATGAATTGTTCTGTGATGCTTGGGCATTAGAACTGTCTATCACTGTCTATCACCAGCGCACTTCCTCCCACTTTATATTTCAGAGGCAGAGGGAGCTAATGACAGGAATTTGGGAGGTGTGGATGAAACAACACATCAAAGAACTGCTCAAAACCTTAGCCCTAGAAAAACCTCCATCTGTCAGACAAGTTTCTGAATATACATTAAGTACCAGGGAAGGAAAGGATCAACACCCTATAGATACATTATAATATTACAATTTATTTAAAGCTATCTCATAAAACTTAATTTGATGCTGTGTTTAAACAATATCTAAGTGATCTTGCTGTTCTGAATCTCTCCTATATTCTACCTAATCATGGTACTTCAGATATATATCAAATAGAAGAGAAAAACAAAAGAATTTCCAAATCAGGAAAAATATTTGGCAGTGGCAGCAAAACCGGCAGATCCTTTAAAGACCTCTCTAGATTACAGTGATTACACTTTTGAAGGAAAAAAAAAACCAAGACCCTGACAATGGAGAGGGTGTGCAACATGTTCCAAGGCTCCATGTGTTCGCCTAAACTAGTTCAGGCACATTCCAAGCTTTAGCAGAAAGTACAATAAAGGGGCTTTAATGGATTTTAATAGAATAGGAAGGACAAGAGACCTCTTCCAGAAAATTAGAAACATCGGAGGTAAATTCCAGGCAAAAATGGGTATGATCAAAAACAAAGATGGCAAGGACCTAACAGAAGAAGAAGAGATCAAGAAAAGGTGGCAAGAATATACAGAAAACCTGTATAGGAAGGATAACAATATCGGGGATAGCTTTGACAGTGTGGTCAGTGAGCTAGAGCCAGACATCCTGAAGAGTGAGGTTGAGTGGGCCTTAAGGAGCATTGCTAATAACAAGGCAGCAGGAGACGACGGCATCCCAGCTGAACTGTTCAAAATCTTGCAAGATGATGCTGTCAAGGTAATGCATGCTATATGCCAGTAAATTTGGAAAACACAAGAATGGCCATCAGACTGGAAAAAATCAACTTATATCCCCATACCAAAAAAGGGAAACACTAAAGAATGTTCAAACTATCGAACAGTGGCACTCATTTCACATGCCAGTAAGGTAATGCTCAAGATCCTGCAAGGTAGACTTCAGCAGTTCATGGAGCGAGAATTGCCAGACGTACAAGCTGGGTTTAGAAAAGGTAGAGGAACTAGAGACCAAATTGCCAATATCCGCTGGATAATGGAAAAAGCCAGGGAGTTTCAGAAAAACATCTATTTCTGTTTTATTGACTATTCTAAAGCCTTTGACTGTGTGGACCATAACAAATTGTGGCAAGTTCTTAGTGGTATGGGGATACCAAGTCATCTTGTCTGCCTCCTGAAGAATCTGTATAACGACCAAGTAGCAACAGTAAGAACAGACCACGGAACAACAGACTGGTTTAAGATTGGGAAAGGAGTACGGCAGGGCTGTATACTCTCACCCTACCTATTCAACTTGTATGCAGAACACATCATGCGACAAGCTGGCCTTGAGGAATCCAAGGCTGGAGTTAAAATCTCTGGAAGAAACATTAACAATCTCAGATATGCAGATGATACCACTTTGATGGCTGAAAGCGAAGAGGAACTGAGGAGCCTTATGATGAAGGTGAAAGAAGAAAGTGCAAAAGCTGGCTTGCAGCTAAACCTCAAAAAAACCAAGATTATGGCAACCAGCTTGATTGATAACTGGCAAATAGAGGGAGAAAATGTAGAAGCAGTGAAAGACTTTGTATTCCTAGGTGCAAAGATTACTGCAGATGCTGACTGCAGTCAGGAAATCAGAAGACGCTTAATCCTTGGAAGAAGAGCAATGACAAATCTCGATAAAATAGTTAAGAGCAGAGACATCACACTGACAACAAAGGCCCGCATAGTTAAAGCAATGGTGTTCCCTGTAGTAACATATGGCTGCGAGAGCTGGACCATAAGGAAGGCTGAGAGAAGGAAGATCGATGCTTTTGAACTGTGGTGTTGGAGGAAAATTCTGAGAGTACCTTGGACTGCAAGAAGATCCAACCAGTCCATCCTCCAGGAAATAAAGCCAGACTGCTCACTTGAGGGAATGATATTAAAGGCAAAACTGAAATACTTTGGCCACATCATGAGAAGACAGGACACCCTGGAGAAGATGCTGATGCTAGGGAGAGTGGAAGGCAAAAGGAAGAGGGGCCGACCAAGGGCAAGGTGGATGGATGATATTCTAGAGGTGACGGACTCGTCCCTGGGGGAGCTGGGGGTGTTGACGACCGACAGGAAGCTCTGGCGTGGGCTGGTCCATGAAGTCACGAAGAGTCGGAAGCGACTAAACGAATAAACAACAACAATGGATTTTTCCCTTTCAGCCTCATGAATGCAACAATGCAAATAGTAGCAGCATCCCAACGGGCCAACTGAACATCAGACTTGGAATTCTATTTGTAGTTTCTTTGTTGTCCCAAAAAGAAAGAAAAAATACTATCTGCTAAGGAAAGTACAGCGTTAACCTGCAACATTCAATTAAGCAGTGAGAACAGCAAAGATGACTTCGTTACAGTTGCACAGAGCATTCACCACGCTTTTGATTCTGTAGTTCAAGATTATCTGCAACACAGCCAGTTTGGCCTAGTGGTTAAGGTTCTGGGCTAGAAACCAGGAGACTGAGAGTTCGAGTCCCACCTTAGGCATGAAAGCCAGCTCTGTGACCTTGGGCCAGTCACTCTCTCTCAGACCAACTCGATGCAATGCAGACTAGCCTCCTCGTGGTACACCCCGGGCAACCTGATTTGTCACAGCTAAATAGTCTACACATCTGGCTGCTGGACCTCACAAGGATTTCCCAGCAAGAAAAACAGCATGAACACCGAAATGCTATGCCATACGATTAATACATATGTGCAGCATATGCTGCAGCTTCAATGGCTAAGGACTTATTTCCCCACAGATGCAGTTTTGCAACCACAGAAGGAACAGTAATGCTGAATTTCATGGTTAGTGCATAAGCTAACCAGTGATCTATGAATGCAGCATTCTTAAAGAGCTGGTTAATTAACACTGCTTTCTTCCTTAGAAACAAATTAATTACCCTAACTCCCTTCCACATCTATAACTATCACTTGCTTATGTTCCTGTCAATTGCCAATGCCTTCTGATCTGGAGAATCACACAGCTGGAAGGGGTCATTTAAGACATCTGATCCTCTGCTTAATGCAGGAATCCAAATTAAAACATCCCTAACTGATAGCTATTCAATTTCTGCTTAATGGGTACTCCACCACCTCCTAAAGAAGTCTGTACCTTTAAGAGTCTGACTCTACCGAGATATAAAGTTATACCTCACCACATTCTGGGAAAATGCCCAACAAATAAAACCCTCCAGTGGCCCATGTTAGATTCAGACCCATGACAGACGCCATCAAGTAGACAAACTAGATTTGCACCTCATCCCCCAAGCAACACTTTGCCACAGGAGAAGTTGGTGCAGGGCACACTGTTGAAGTTCCCACAAAAGTACACTGTCAAAAAATATATGCCTTTTCATCACTTCCACTAGTGTCAAACCCCATCATAGCTGGGCAAGCTCAGGGAAGCAAGAATAACCCAGATTTCAGTAAGTTAATTTTAATGCTAGCCTTGGGTTAATATAGAATCCTAGAAACTGCAACAGGAATTTCCTAGGTTTATTTACAGTGTGTTAATTAAGATGGAGTCTCTTTGAATGCTTTGAAATGCCTCTTCCCAGATTTCTTTCCACCTGGGTTAAGTTGCCATTTATGACATAAGCTGTCAACTGACTCACCCACTGCTATCTCGATTGCTTATGCCTCTGTTCTCATTCATTCTTTCCCTAGCCTCTCCACAATCTGTCACAGCAATTAACAAGTGTTCTTTTATGTGTACCTTAAAAATGAATTCCTTAAAGACAGGAAGTCGAATCAGATGTACTTACCTGGGGTTTGATATTTACAGTCCCCATAGCATTCTGATTCAGCCATTTAACGTCAATTTCCACATCAAAGTGCCCAATATTGCACACGATGGAATCATCTTTCATTTGCTCAAAATGCCTGAAATGAAACAGGGAGATCTTTTTCATGGACAGTAACTAGGCAGAAACTGGACACTGTTTGAAGACTTCCAGATGTGTGGCAATAAGAGACTTCACCAAAATTAGCATGGTGAATGTCTCCACTATTAGAGTGGAGACTTGCTGCAAACATCTGTGCCAGAGTACTTCAACTTTAAGCCCTGCAGATGTGTCAGGATTACAACTCCCAGATTTTCATTTGAATTCCAACTCTGGGAGTTGTAATCTCAATATATCTAGACAGACCAGGTTTGTGCAGGCTAATCCCATGATTCTATTTTAAAAAATTAAATAGCATGGTATTGCGGGCAATATATGCCCAACAATCTTATCTCAATCACAGAAGCATCCTAGAAGCTTGTTTTTTAAGATTGTGGGCTTTTTTTTTACAACTGTATTTATTGCAAATAAGCTGTTTGGCAGGACTGTTATCCTGAAGAACAGGATATAATTATTAAAAAATCACTAATAAACAAAAGCCACACAGACATATCAAAACAAAGCCTAGACATTCCACATAATCAACCTTCACCAATCTGGGCCTTCCAGATATGCTGAGATGGAAACTTCCAAAATTCCCACCTGTCAGTCACATTTGCTAGGGAGCTGTAATCCAAAGACATCTAGTGGGCAGCAGTGAGAAGAACCTGCTTAAGTCACAGTTAAGCAAGGACATGCTAACATATAGTCCCATTACTTTCTAGAAAATCTACCTGAGTCCAGAATATTAAAATAGAACTGAAATCCTGGATTAATGTCACTATCACACGTAACAGGCTGCTAAGAATGCTTTAATCCATAAGGATGATCCATCTACTATATTACCAGTTTGGCCTTATTATATATTTTGAGCTACTAAAATTCTCAGTTTAATTTTGTTCAGAGTCAATTAATAGAAGTGAATTAAACTGAAAGATTGAGTGATCACATACTGGTAATTAATATTAGATGAAAGAATTATTGCACGACTGCTCAAGGGAATGTAATCTTTAAAGAAATTTGAAATCAAGAGATATAATCTGTAAAAAAAAAAATAAGCAGACCTCATTGGGTTTCACCAACCACAATATTCAATACTGTGTTCTCAGCTGCTAGGTTATTCTATGTTATTTTATGTGATTTCTTTCATTTTTAATTTTGGTTGTTTTTTCTGTTTTTAACTGTTAGCTGCCTAGAGTCATGCAGATGAGATGGTAGTCATATAAATTTATTAAATAAATAAATAGGGAGGAAAAGAAAAGATGATGTGTAAGTTGAACACTACAGATAGAGAAAAGTAAGCTTATAAACAGTTCCATCTTTTTAATACACAGGTAGTCCTTGTTTAGCAACCACAATTGGGAGCAGCAACTTGGTTGTTAAGCAAGGCAGTCATTAAGTAAAACCATGACTGTGCTTATGATCTTACTTTAGCTTTCCTTTCCTTTCCTTTATTTATTTATTTATTGCTCATATTTAGCCATCACCCATCTCCCCCAGAAGAGGGACTCTGGGTGGTTTACAATAAAATCCCACATAAAACATAAACATTAAAATCACATAAAACAATTATAACAAAACACAATAAATAAATAAAATCCAAGAGAAATGTAAAATCCAGGCTGGTGGGAGGGACTCTAGGGTGCGAGCCATCCCCAAGAATGGCTATTCACTTTCCCACCCCAGGCGAGACGGCAAAACCAGGTCTTCAGGGCTGTGAAGGTGGTAAATGCAAGGATTGGCCATTAAGTTATTTTTTCATCACTGTCGTAACTGCAAATGGTCACTAAATTAGGCAGTCACTAAACAAGGACTACCTGTACGCAGAATGATTGAAATCTGTTTTGGAAGTCTGACTCTCAGGATTCATCAACTAAGATCTAAAGTTTTGTACTGGCAGAAAATAGTATGCCAGTAATTCAGCTTCCACAATTTTCCGTATCTCCGCTTAATATCACATGGAGCCATACCAGCCTTAACTAAAGAGATAAATACCTCCCCTGCACAATATCTGAACATCCAGTTGTAGTAACAAAGATGTTGCCTTCTTTGCAGGCTTCTTCCATTGTTGTAACTTCATAACCTGAAAATATGGAAAAAGAAAAATGTGTGTTGCATTATAGCCAAAGGCATCCACTTAAGAAGTTCAGACACACCTCTAAAAATATAAAGCATCAAAAGAACTAATATAGATGTGTGAAATCATGGTTTTAAAATGTACTTTGTTATACCTCACTGCTGGATTATGATGGACAATCACCATACAAGCAAGGCTTGTAACTACAGTTTTAATAGCTCTTTCTATTAATTCATATAGTTCTTCCCATTCCTCCAAAGAGCTTAAGATGAAACATATACAGATATAATATTTTATCCTAACTTGGCAAAGTAGCTGAAACTGGGTGAGAAACAATTCCTTGAAACAGAAACACATTTGCAGGGTATGTCAATGTATGCATTTAGTAGCAAAACTAATTATGCAGCAATTAATCAGAAGCAGATTTTTATAATTAAAAAAAATCAATTAAAGCTGCATATCAAAAGCTAGAATCATAAATTAGGAAGGCAGCTACTACTTGGAGCAAGCTATGCAGTGCAGGATGTAACCACAAGCATCTCTAACAGATGATCTCCCAGCCTTTGTTTAAGGATTTTCAGAACAGAGAGACCCACTGCTACCTCCCAAAGCTACCTGGATGTTTGCAGAACAGCCTGCAGCATTCAAAGCTTCCCTAACATTTAGCCGAAATTTGCTTCCCTGCAATTCCCACCTGTTGATGCAAGTCTGGCTCTCAGAAACAAAGTGAGTATTTGCTCCTGAGAAAAGATACTACTTCTAAGAGACAATGTGTCATGTTCACCGTTTCAATGTTCCTGGTACATCGTAACGCTTCGCATGTCATTTGCCTGATGCGTGTTTGATCTCGGGAGGGAGGAGGATTCCTCTTTGGGGAGTTGTTATCTGTTGGCTGCTGGGTTGGAATGTGTTTGGGTTATCTCATGTGTTCAAGGTTGCTTTCCCAGGATGTGTGGAAAACGGTTACCAGCACCTGGGAGGGGGTGGTTGCTATGGCCGGGTGAGGGGAGGGATTACGTTTGGAGCCGAGGGTTTTTAGTTTGTATTTGGCACGCTTTTATTCATTCTCAGCTTTCTCTGTATTTGCATACTATTCTTTAATAAATCAGATATCATTAAGTTCCTGCTTGTGAGTCTGACTCTGTTAGGATAGGCAATCATTACATAAAGCTGAGAATCTAAAAATTTTTTCTGTTAGCCCCTTTCCAGATTTATTTTGTGAGGGGAAGCGCTAGCGATGAGCAAACCAAATCCACAAGCTGTGGAAAGCGAAGAGTCGAGCGAGGGGGAACCCGATTCTACAGTGGTAAGAACGGAGAGAGTCCCCCCTAGAGAGACTTCGGAAGTTCGGGAGGGGTCGAGCTTCAGCCTAGGGGATGAGGAGGCTGGAGCCAAGAGAGCCCCTGAAACGACCGGCGCATCTCCAGGCGAGTTGATCACCTGGGATGAAACACAGGGACCCCTACCCGGGACGTCAAGGACGTCTTGGAAGCAGCGGTACCTGTTGTCCCCAACCGTGGTGAGGCAAGAGAGGCAGGAGGGATCCCAAACCCCTGATCGTATAAAACTGCTGGAGGCTAAATTGGAGTCCTTAGAATTTATGTTCCAGAAAATGTCTATGGACTGGGGTCTGCAAGAGAGAAGGAGAGAGGAGTCCAGTCATAGGTACTTGACTCCCTCTTCGCCCCCACCTTCCCCAGAGGAAAGGAGTAGGACCCGACACCAAGAGGAAGTAAGAGCGCCGAGGGTGAGAATTTCAAGGTCCCCTCCTCGAGAGCGGAGATCCTTGGGGGCTACAAGGAAGCCCGATCTCCAGCTGTGATGAAGGGGCCGCCCGGAGCGGGGATAAAGGACTTTACCGTTAAGTTTGATGGAGATCCAACCAAGCTGTCGTTCTTCTTTACTAATGCAAGAAGTTATTTGGATGACTGGGAACAGTGCTTCCGTTCAGAAAGGGCCAAAATTAATGCCACTGCCACTAAGCTAAAGGGGCGGGCGGCCGATTGGTACGTACAGTTGTGTCAATTGGAGGCCCCTGAGTTAGAGGAGTTTGAGGAATTCCTGTGGGCATTAAAACTACACTTTGAAGACCCGTTAGCTAAGGAAAGAGCAAAATGGGCATTGAAGGAGCTGTGCCAGGGCCCACGATCGGTGGCAGACTATGCTCTGGAATTTAAGGCTTTGGCTGGGAAAGTTGAGGATTGGTCCCAGTCCACCTTAATAGAACCGTTTAAGGACGGTCTGAATACAGAGGTCCTACAGTGGTCACTGGGGCGAGATGATCTGGACTCCTTATATGAGTGGATACAGCTGGCAGGGAAGGCTGAGCATGCCCAGGAAACTTTTGTTCACTGAAGGGCGATGAAATATGCTAAGCTCAGCAAGGGTTCCTGCACCGCTGCACCCACTGGAAAGTCCAGCCATCGTGCGTGGGGAGGGGAGAGAGAGCGCCGCTACGCAAAGGGACAATGCCTCCGATGTGGGAAGGAATGTCACCAAGCGGCGGCATGCCCGAGAGGAAAGACCGAGGAACATCCAGGAAAGTCGTCAGGGAAATCTCCCTCTTTACCCAGGAAGATGAAGGCGGCTTTGGCTGAGACCGAGGCTGAGGAAGTCCCTTATTTCGGGGACGAGGGAGAGCCCGATCTGCTCCAGCCGGCGGGAAACGCCAGCCACCTGCTTTAAAGGGCGCCGCTGGGCAGGTGGTAGAGGAAGGGTGCGACCACATTTTGCTTGCTCAAGCCTGTCAACCACTCCGATCGCTGGCATCTCCAACCTACACCTCCTGCGCCAATTATGATTGACGGACAACAGCATTTTGAGGTGAAGGAGGTCCTTGATTCTCGCAGGCTTCGTAACACCTTGCAGTACCTCGTGCGGTGGAAGCATTTCCCCCACCCTGAGTGGGTGGCTGCCCACGATGTTAACTCTCCTGTTTTAGTTCGCCGTTTCCATGCTGCTTATGCTATGAAACCTGCTCCTTAGTATTTTTGGGGGGGGCGGTATGTCATGTTCACCGTTTCAATGTTCCTGGTACATCGTAACGCTTCGCATGTCATTTACCTGATACGTGTTTGATCTCGGGAGGGAGGAGGATTCCACCTCGGGGAGTCGTTATCTGTTGGCTGCTGGTTTGGAATGTGTTTGGGTTATCTCATGTGTTCAAGGTTACTTTCCCAGGATCAGTAGAAAATGGTTACCAGCACCTGGGAGGGGGGTGTTTGCTACGGCCGGGTGAGGGGAGGGATTACATTTTGAGCCGAGGGTTTTTAGTTTGTATTTGGCGCGCTTTTATTCATTCTCAGCTTTCTCTGTATTTGCATACTATTCTTACAATAAATCAGATATCATTAAGTTCCTGCTTGTGAGTCTGACTCTGTTAGGATAGGCAATCATTTCACAATGTCTATTGAGAAATGTTTGCATCATGTGCAAAATACAAATGGACGCCTTTTCCTCAGCATTATTTCTTCCTCATATACTGTACACCTTTTATTTTAATCAATTAAAACATATCTGCAATTAAAATAGATGCATTTAATCAGGTGATGAGAATGAATCTGGATTTGGGAAAAAATGCTATTTTTCTGGTGCTATTGTGGCACAAATTCTAGGTAGTCCTCATTTAGCAACCACAATTGGGACTGGTAACTTGGTCGCTAAGCAAAACAGTCACCAAATGGGAAATTATGTGACTACAACTGTGCTTTCTGGCTCAAAACTGACAAGTGTAATTAGGCTTTTGTTTGCCTCCTAACCACTCCTCCACCCTTAGAATGCTTACCCCAATGCTGGGATAATTAACAAGAAAGCAATTAATGTTTGTATTACATTCATTGGAGAAAAAGGGATTAGAAGAGAGTAATCGCATCAAAAGCAATGTGCTGGTGCCAGCAGCCACTTGGCAAACTGCCAGCGTATTCCCCATTGTGTGTCTGCTACTGTACCCTCTTCTAATCTCTTCATCTCCAGTCTCTCTGCTCTGTGAAGGGGGGCAGAGGAAAGATTGCCTACAGAAGTTGCTTGGTGGAACCCTTCTTTTCTGGGGGGGCGAGGGGAGAATAGAGGCTGTGGTTGACACATGGAGAGAAGAGGAGGGCAGGGTAGTGCCAGAGGTTGACTTGGGCATCAGCAGGGCAGGGAAGAGAGAGGCGCATGGGCGTTTTCTCTCTCTTGCTTTGCAGACTTAAGCAGAGGTGGTGCACTTGGACAGGAGGGGATTGGTGAGGGGAGAAGGGGGGCTTCCAGTCTACCTCAGAAAGATGCCCATCAGCTCCTCAGCATCTCCTCCCAGGTCGATCTGAAGAAACCCAAAGGGATGCCTTCCCAGCCCCGTCTGAAGTTCCAAGTTGCACACGTCTGGAGTCTCTGCCCTCACACGCTTGCAAAGAGAAGGTGCCTGCAGGTGGTTGGCCAGCTGGCTTAGGTTGTGCGGGTTTGGGACCCCAGCTGGCTTTTTCCATTTTAATGAGGCAGGAGCTGCAGGGGAAAGTTAGCCAGCCTTGGCAAAAATATGGAGCCCTCGTGGTGGTTGCTGCTTCCCTGTGAGGAAAAGTTTGACTGAAAGAAAGGGACTGTGAAGGGGCCAGACTTGGTGAATGGCCGCAAGCTGCCTCTCACTCTGCCCAGTGCCATCTGGCTTTGGTGGATGGCCATCAGTCACTCCCCCAATGGGGTGCTGCGCCCCAAGGAAGCCCAGGATTAGAAGAGAGTAAGCAGGCACACAATGGGAAATATACTGGCTGCTTGCTGCGCTTGCTGGCGGCTGCTGGCACCAGCTCATTGCTTTCAATGTATATTCCCCATTGTGTGCCTGCTTACTCTCTTCTAATCTCTTCTTCTCCAATCTCTCCACTCTGCAAGGTGGGGAAAAAAGAAAAATAACAGGTCGGACCCAGGACAACACATACTGACTGTAATGGCGATCATGTGACTGAGGGAGGCTGCGAATGTTGTAAACGGTCATAAATTGGTTGTATAGTTATTTTTTCAGCACTATCGTAACTTCGAACAGTTGCTGAACAAATGGTCGGTAAGTGAGGACTACCTGTATATTGTATATTTTGTTTTTCTGACACTATATTGGCCTGGATCAGTTTTCTAGCCAAATATGGGATGCTAGAAAACCACTGCATTATCAGATTACAGACACCAAAGTAATACAGTCCCTCCTTTGCAGGGGAGATGGGCGGTGATAAAAATTTGATAAATAAATCAATCAATAAAATACATAACCAAGTTGGGTAAATGTTCCACTGCTTCTCACCTTCCATAGCAGCTTGCAGTGCATTGATGGGATCAATTTCTGTGATGATGACTCTGGCACCAAAGCTTCTCAGGGCTTGAGCACAGCCTTTGCCAACATCACCATAGCCTGCTACAACAGCCACTTTTCCTGCAATCATGACATCAGTGGCACGCTTAATTCCATCAATGAGGGATTCTCGGCAGCCGTAGAGGTTGTCAAATTTACTCTAGGAAAGAAAACAGCATTGAAGGAAACCAAATGTTCTTTATAATTACATGTAAAAGCAAACAAAAAATAGCTGTGTTATTGTACGGAACTAAATTCTACTGAAAAGAACACAGAGATTATTGAACACCTCATGGGTGAGTTTTGTTGCTCATGGAGACTCTGTTCTATGGATAACAAAACAAGCCCATCACTCCAGTAGAAGACAATACAGTATGTGTAGCTCACGGTTGAACTGCGGTGTCCTTGGTGCTCTCTGAGCTTGGCTGTTTGCTTGCAGACATTTTGTTACCTGACTAGGTAACTTCATCACTGCTCAATATCGACCAAGCTCAGAGATCACCAAGAACTCCACAAGCCTATGACTCTATGGGAATTGTGGGTTAGGTTCTGGAGCCTATGGTCATCCTCTTCCGCCCACAAGCACTTCTTCCCATAGCAATTGTCTACACAATTGCACGACCTGTATTTGCTCCTTCTTTTTCTCACACAGCTGTGAAGGATCTCACTGGGTTAGTATAGCTGTCAGACTCCAAGTTGCTTTCTTGCAGCAGAAGTATCTTCTTTGGAGAGATCTGATAGTGGCTGCTGGTGGAGAAAGTTGCTCCATTTTCTGCTTTGTGGCTCATGCTGGCTTCTCCACTGCACTCAGACCTTTCACCATCTTAGTAAGGGAGGACTTTCAATCATGACGCTGGATGCTATTGAGGCTTGCAGACTGTTTGCAGCAACTGGAATAAGCTGCTGGCAATGGGCAAGCAGCAGTAGTATCCAATGGTGCAATGGAGAGATCACTGTGAGCAGTTTACAAGCATTAGCATCCACTGCTCATGGCAATTTCTCGATTATTTTGCTGGGTGCCAATACTATCTACAGATCACTCGCAGGAGAAGCAGCAAATGCAGGCAATTAGCACAAATGATGTAATCAAGGAAGTACTTTACACATACATAAAAGTCCATCTGCCATTTTACACATGCATAAAGTAACCAAAAATTACTGATGGGTTACCCACACTACCTTTTTCAAAGTATCCACAAGACTATTTTAAATTAATTGAAGTTTAGGATCTTCCAAACTTGATGAAAAAAACTTTATTTATTACATTTATATGCTGCCTGACTCCCAATGACTCTGGGCACTTCACAAGTAAAAACATTAAAAAATACAGTAATAGACAAAAATAAAGAATAGAAGATGGCAAGGATGACCAAAAGAAAAAAAAAATCTAAACAGAAATTAAAAAAAAACCCAAACCCACACAAACCTTTAAGCATTTCCAAATGCAAGAAAGACCCATAACATTTTATTTTTAATTTTGATGCCAAGTAGACATCACCTAATTCCCTGCTTCAATGTAGAATTCTATAGCTTCAGCAGGAAGTAGTCATGTACACATAAAGGGGGATGTAGAAACAAGTCCTTTATGGAAAACATGAAGAGACAGTAAGTTACCAGCTAGGGAAGGAAAAAGAAGACAGAACACAAGAATTCTGATTATGTTACCTTGGTGACAGAATCATTAACATTAATAGCTGGCAACTTCAGGGTTCCATTGGCATGCATTTTGTAGAGATTATGGACACCAGTGGTTGTCTCCTCAGATATTCCTTTGATTCCTGCAAGGAAAAATCCAACAGAATTTACTGGACCACTTCTCATAAGAGGTATCTTAGATTTCATTCTGGCAGAAGTTTCTTAGTAATGAGAAGATATAGCTACCTTTTTCACATACAAGAGGATCTAACTCTAAATCCATCTAACCTCCCAGGGTCCCTCCTTGTGGGGGAGATGGGCGGTGATAAAAATATGATAAATAAATAAATAAAATCTATTTATTTCCTTTCAGTATAAACTTTTTAAACAGTGTTTAAATGTTTCAGAATGTTCATTGCATGGACAGAAGAAAAAGATATGTATGGTCAAGAAGGGCTTCACAGTTAATACAGGAAGAGGGATCTTCCCTCAGTGATGGTTAACAACATAACATCCTCAGAAATTGTGAAGCTGTAAGGAACAATACCTGGATTTCAAATAGCCGATATAAAATATTCCTATGCTTACTTCAAGTTGTTAAGTTAATGATGGGACTTAGTCATGATTCATAGAGGGACTCAGTCATGATTCATGGATGCACTGCTGAAGCAGCATCACTTTTCACATTGAGACTACATTTAAGAGGATATTAAGTCCAAAATCACCTGAAACTTGCATAATTGACTATGACATGGTTTGTATCCTCAAAGAAATAAATACATCTACAAATTTTAATACAGGATACGAGAGTTACATGGGCAGATGTAGAGACAGCAAATTCTGACAATTCCATGGTTATGGGCGGGGGGGGAAAGAATATTTATAAGGCCCATTTAACAAGAATGATTTCCACTAGTTATGGATGGAACTGCTTTGCAAATAGTCACTAGGCATGCAATAAATATGTCTTCCATTGAAACATGGTTTCCATTTTTCTTTCGGTTGTAGAAATATGAATATGTTCTACCATGGTAACTATACATATTTTATTATAACTTCATCTGCAGTGGATATATTACAATACAAGAATTGAGAACACTAATAGGCCTAACTAAATAAGGGGGCATATAGCATTTATTGTTTTATTTTCTTCTGTGTGTGTGTGTGTGTGTGTATACACACACACACACATATACACAAAGTGTCCTCTAAATAATTTATATATTATACAATATATATATATACAGCGTGTGTGTGTGTGTGTATAGTAAAGGTAAAGGTTTCCCTTGACGTAAAGTCCAGTCGAATCCGACTCTAGGGGGCGGTGCTCATCTCCGTTTTTAAGCCTTGGAGCCGGCGTTGTCATAGACACTTCCGGGTCATGTGGCCAGCATGACGACTCGGAATGCCGTTACCTTCCCACCAAAGCGGTACCTATTGATCTACTCACATTTGCATGTTTTCGAACTGCTAGGTGAGCAGGAGCTGGGACTAGCAACGGGAGCTCACCCCGCCGCGTGGTTTCGAACCGCCGACCTTCCGATCGACAGCTCAACGGTTTAACCCGCAGCGCCACCACGTCCCTCATGTGTGTGTATACACACATATATATATTAAAAACATTAAATATATACAGTACATAACATTAAATGTGTCCTCTATATGTTTTATTATTGGAGTAAGATCAGACATCATTCTTTATGCCTGTTCATATTCAGGAATATACAGTACCAGAATAAGTTTGTGACTACAGTATCAACATTGGACTGCTTACAAAACACTGATGTTACATTGGCTTTTCATCTCTTTTACAGTAATATCCTTCATTAGGCCAACTAAAGTTCACAACAGCTGACTAAGCACAACTGTATGTGGTTAGCCTTAGGTGGAATCTGGGAACAGAATGCAGAGGTTCCAACTGGATTCTAGACTCCATCAGACTCTTCCACAGACTGATGGAATAAAGCAACAAGAACGTTCAAGCTGGATTGTACATTTTATAAATTACATTAATGTTCTTGTTTCATCAGCCTAATCACCTTACCTAGCTGACCAAGTACATGTAATTTGATAGGTCCCAGTTTGCATATCTGTGGTTCACTCCCATTTCCACACAATAGCCAATGTAGATTTGACTATCAACTTTGTTAAAAAGTTCTTGAGAACTTGAAACCTTAAATGTCATTCTGTGATCTTGAATTCGCTTAATACATTGTTTTATTATGGATTTTGGAATATCCATAAAGCAACTATCTTTCATTTTAAATGTTTCCCTGTTTCAAGGTAAAAAAAGAAATATTAGGAGAGGAAGTATATTTTTGAGAAGGTGGGAACAGCATTAGCTCGTCCGTGTAGTTTCACACTCCACGGATATTGGGTTTCTTATGGAAGAGTGCATTGTAGTAAGTGAAACTTAAGGCACAATTTTCACTGAACAAAGAAATATTATAAGAATATAAAATTTAGCTCTCAAATCAAACAGAAAAGAGAGCTTCACAGAAGTGAACAACAGACTTGCATAATGACATGCTCTGCAGCAATATATTAACTGATAGCCAATGGCCTTGTTGATGCAGTTTAGCAGACTGCACATTCAAGGAAACACAAATTCTGTATGAAAATAATGTTGATAATTAAAGATCTTGATATCACTCCAAACCATTAAATACATCTGGCAAGATTAATGTAATTGACACAAATGCTTGAATCACTGGAAACAACAGAGAAAAAGATCATAAATACCTCACATTGGATGCAAATTGTAAATCTTTAGAAGAATGAGGTAAGAAATAACCAAATATATCCCCATTTGCACCTCTTAGCATTAGAAAAATGAAAAGAGAAAAAAAGTTGAACACATCCTAATCACTTCTGGATATGCAATGGACAATTCTGTCCTACATATCTCCTGAAATATAACTGACACATACTGTAGCCTTTGCAAAATATTTTTTGTTAATGTCAAGAAAAAATGATGAGGACAATAGTTTCTGATAGAGTAGAAAGTGCAAGGCCTCCCTCTAGTGGTCCTTTTACAAAACCCTGTTTGCATAACTTTATATCCCAATTTCCACACACATCCCTTTCATTTTTAGCACGTGGTTTTATGATCACTTGTTGCATCTGCAATTTTTTTTTTTAGAATTTATAAGCTACCATTTCAAGGGACGCGGTGGCGCTGCGGGTTAAACCGCTGAGCTGTCGATCGGAAGGTCGGCGGTTCGAAACCGCGCAGCGGGGTGAGCTCCCGTTGCTAGTCCCAGCTCCTGCTCACCTAGCAGTTCGAAAACATGCAAATGTGAGTAGATCAATAGGTACCGCTTCGGCGGGAAGGTAACGGCGTTCCGAGTCGTCATGCTGGCCACATGACCCGGAAGTGTCTATGACAACGCCAGCTCCAAGGCTTAGAAACGGAGATGAGCACCGCCCCCTAGAGTCGGATTCGACTGGACTTTACGTCAAGGGAAACCTTTACCTTTACCTTAAGCTACCATTATGGCTTAAGAAATCCTTACAGAAGCTATCTACTAGTAACTCTGCCCATTCCCATGCCCATGAAAGCTTCGATCCTTGTGCAATTTTGGTTTCTACATAACTATATATGCCAGAGGAGCATAATTTAACAGAAGTAGAGATTCATAAAAGCAGCCACATAAATCATGTAACCCTGCAATACCTTATCTATATGTGATCCTCTTTATGTGACCAAATGGTCCTGCTCCTTGATAAAAAAGACAAAAGGTGTGTTCTAGAGCAGTTATGCTCAAGCCAATATAGTTTAAAATAAAGTTGCAGAATATAAGGCATCATGGTTACATGTAGCACCTAATGTTGCCACTGTACTGCAAGTTTTAATGCAACAGACAGAAAAAATGGTAAGATGGAAAGCAACCACACTAACTGCACTTTGTTGATTTATGTTTAATTAACTGTAATTTAAAGTACATTGAGTCTTGACCCTGCCTATAGCGCCTAGCATGTCACTAAAAAGTCAAGTGCAGCCCTGACCTTGAACAATTGCTCTCACTTGAGCTTAAGCAATTACAAAATGTCCAAAAGTACACAAGCCTAGAAACAAATTGTATAATGTAGCACATTCTAAGAGACACAACATTTATTTTACAAGAGCTCAGTTTGAGAGAATGTTCACCTTTTTTATCCCATATGATATTCAGGTGGACATCAAAGTATTAGAACAATGCCTGGGTAACATTGATGGACCTGATAAACAAGCAGCATTATTGCCACTAAAGGGACCAATGTTGGAAGATCTTGGTCTGTCTCCTCATCCTTGTCTGCTGTTAAAAATAACTAAATAGGATATTAGGGGCTTAACTTTCAGGTTTCAATTTCACTATCAGCAAAGAGCTTTCCTCAGATTTGTTGATTAATCTTGGTTCTTAACTTCAATTGAGTTTCTCCAAGTTTCATGTTCTTCCAATATTTGGGTTTTTTAATCTTTAGGAACTTTTCCATTTACCTCATTTACTGAATACATTGATATATGCAGTTTGCTGATTACGCGGACTGCCATTTAAGACAGTTTGGATTTGCACTGTACTGGGACTAGATGTTGATGATAAAGCCTTGAGTTCTGATCCTGAGAGGCAATCCTGCTCTTGTCAGGCATAGTTCCAAAGTTCTAAATGAACACCTATTTATTGAGAGAATAAAAGCATTACAGTACTAAGCTATTTCTACATGTCTTCAAAGTTCAGATAATAGAAATTAGTACATTCTATGTGGCACCAATCAGGGAACAGCATGACACATTGTATCACTATATACTGTGTGTGAGTGTATATATATATATATATATATATATGCATATGTATATGTATATGTATACATATGCATATGTATATGTATATATACAGTATATATGATAGATATACCACTATAGCATTAGACTTTTTACTAAAGCCAAATGCTAAGATATCATGGCCTGATTCTGCCATGCAATACACACAGATGCCATTCTTGATAGTACTTAAACCTACCATGACATCTAGGAATGCTAAAAGGATGCTCCCTCCCTACAAGTCCTTTTTCTTCAAAAAAAAAACCCCAAAACAATCTACCCCTAATAGTTGATCTGAATTTTCTGAATTTAGGTTTTTTTTACATTTAAACTTGGATGTTTTATATTCTGTGGTAAATTATGTAAAAAATGAAAGCACTGACCATTTTATCTTTCTCACTGGAAGGGGAAATTATTTTTATTTAGGTGAGCTTTTGATGCGTGAGCAAGTTTTAGTTAGCGAGATGAGTCTGGGCACTTACTAATCCATTTTACAAGATTTTCAATTGTAGCATTAATTAGTTTGCTGATTTTTATTAACCGTCTTGAATGCCATTTGTTTATTAGAAAAACAGAATGCAAACCCAGCAAATAAATAGAGAAGATATGAACAGCAGACCAGACTTTCTGGTAGTCAGAAGCACTACACTAACTACTAAATCAGTGTTTTTTAAACAGCAAAACATGATGAAGAAGAACAACACTGTGCTATCACGGAAGTGCGTATCCTTCTGAGCAATTCATAAAAAACATTATTTTGGCAGCAGTTCAAAATGCTCCTCCTCTAAAACAAGGGAACAATTAGAATTGGAAGGTCCTATTTGTCACTGGTTTAATTTCACACAACTGTCAGAATGGTTTAATTTGAATAAGAAGGTATATAATTTTGTTAATGAAAAAACACAATTTGAAATGGAACTTTGTACAAACGATGAGCATCTTATTAAGAAAATGTATAAAATGTTGTTGCGACTGAATTTAGAAGATGAGTATGTTGAAGATTGTATGATTAAACGGACTAAAAATATTGGGTATAATATTATGCTTGAACAATGGGAGAATATGTGGAACAAAGTATGAAATTTACTCTGAATTATAATTTGAAAGAGAAATTTTATAAAATGAGGTACCATTGGTATTTAACTCCTGATAAGCTGTCCAAAATGTAAAATGGAGTATCAAATGTTTGTTGGAGATGTTTACAGGGTGAAGGAACTTTCCATCATTTATAGTGGACTTGTGGAAAAGCTAAGAAATTCTAGAATCAGATATGTATTATTATTCAAAAGATCCTCAAAGTGGACTTACAATTGAAACTGGAGCTGTTTCTCTTGGGTTTGATGGGCCAACAATTTGAGAAGCAACATGGAATTTTGTTCTTATATGTGATAACAGCAGCAAGACTCTTATACACTCAAAGATGGAAGGATGCACAAATTCCCTCAATGTAGGATTGGATGATTAAGTTAATGGAACTGGCACAAATGGATAAACTGACAGCATTGATAAGAGAAAATACTGTAACTGGATTTATTTCTATTTGGAAGCTGCTTTTGGACTATTTGCTTGTTAACGGAAAAAAATGAAGTTCTGATTTTGGGTTTTGATGATTAAATGGTTTCATTTTAGAGAAATACTGTTACTAAATGTTTAATTAATAGCAAGAGATTAACTTTTAAGTGCTTTTATATCTGTGTTGAAGAAGGTCGGAAGTCACCTGTCTTTTATGTTTTTCTGTCTATTCTTGCACTGTTTTAGTTTTTCTTGTTTCTTTTTTAGACTTGCATTCTATCTGTTCTATATTCTGTATTTGGTGTTTTAATTATATTCTGAAAAATTAATAAAGTTTTATGATAAAAAAAATGCTCCTCCTCAAGTCCCAAGGTTTTATTGCTGTTTTATATGTTCTATTTAAATTCCTAGCCTAGTACATAAGGTCAAAAGAAATGTCATAGTAACTCAGCAGAGCAGCAACTTGAACATTTTCGTTCTCTTTAAATCTTCCACGTCACCATGTAATTCATAACAATACTACCTAGAACATTCCTGAACAGATTAGGATTTAGAGGATTAAAAAATGGGGAAAAACTTTCAAGGGGATCCTCAAGAGAAAACATTTCCTCAAAATCAGAGTCGTTGTTATACGAGATGGGTGGTGAATAAATATTGTAGATAAATAAATAAATAAAATCAAAAAGATAGTACTGATCTTTTGGTTTGGTTGTGTTCCAAAAAGTTTGTCATGTATTTGCTGCATCTATGAAAGACATTCAGTCTATAAGGAATACATAAATGACATCACTTCTTGATTCATTTGGCATTGTTACAAAAAAAGTTCAATATTGAATTCAGATATATATATATATATATCTAGTGAAGCCTCATTGTTGTTGCAGCTGCAAAAAGTCTGAGCGTAGCACTCTAAATACTCAGAAATTTGCAAAGGGAGGGGAGAAGAAAATGACTCATAGCTATAAAATGAGTTTAACTTCAAACTGTCATGGAATTTCAGATGCACACTGACTATATGCTACCACTTAGGTCAGATTTTTTTAAAAACTTGGAACAATTTTAACAACTTTAAAAGACATCAAAATATAGAATGTACATCTCACTTACAAAAGATAAAGAATACTTAAATAGGTTTATCTAGCTTCTCAAGGCAAGTTCAGATATTTACCAAAGGAGGGATTTTTATTTTATAAAAATATTTATAGTTCTTTGTTAATATAAAGTAAAAATACAGGGACATGCCACACAGAAGCCCATATCCATAATACCCCAAACTGGGCAACATTTCCACCCTATTGAGGGGTAATTGTGGCTGGGTAAGCCAAGGACACCTATATCCATGATAACATTTCTGGGACTTATTATGTAAGGTGTGTGATGAGCAACCTGATGCCCTCCATATGGTTTGTACGCTACATGAGAATAAGGGGGCCACTTGGGAAAGGAGTCCAAATCAATCTTCACATCTAAGGTGGGCATTCTGCATTACTGAAGGTGAAGGTTGCAGTGGGTTTGGCAACACTAGAGAGAGGAACTGAAAGGACTTAGAACATTCTGGAGTTTTTCCTAAACATTGGGGGAAAGTTTAATGCGAATAAATCCTCCTTTACTGTATGCTAAGTCAATCAGGGCTTACAATATACTTTGTGGGTATTTCCTGCCTCACAGGTAGTGTCCCTTGTTTTGGGTGACTAGGAGTTTTACCCATCCTGCCTTTCATTTATTGCCATCCATTTAAAAATGAAACAATTATCTCCCCAATGTTTGAAGGTTCTGAAGGATTCTGAATTCCCAAATGAATTCTCCTTTGCCATTGGAGAATTCTAAGTGTTTTGAAAGACTAGACGGTTACCTTTCAAGAGCTGAGGATATTTGGTATGAACCAAGCTGGTGAGGTCTCCACCATCATCAAGAATCATGTTCAGAGGTTGTCCATCCTTGAAATAAAGGGTCTGTTCGATACACCATATATATTCTTCATCTGTTTCCCCTTTCCAGGCATACACTAGGCCCAAATCAAACATAAAACATACATCTTATAATTTCTCCAGCAGTGCTCAGTTATAACCAATTGAGTGAAGTTTGAGTTCTTAATTACAGGAAATGCTATCCTAATATTCAAATTTTCCCTTGAGGCAACAAAAAATATTCTCTGCATACAAAACTTATTTTCCCTCTGACTCATGCCTATTAAAACTTTGACCAGACCTCATCAGCTTCTCCTTAATCCAAGACACTAATGCAATAAGCCTTTCAGTAGAGAAAGGCAGTAAAAAAAATGCAGTCTAAATGTAAAAACTACAAAAGTATTAGTGGAAAGGCAAGAGCACTTTTGTTAAGTAAATTAGCTTTATTTAACTCAAGGTAAAGATTAATGGCTAGATCAGCCTTCTTCGAACTGGTTACTCTTCAGATGTTGAAACTCCCAAAAATTCTCAGCAATGGCCCTGCTGGCTGGGGAATTCTGGGAGTTGAAGTCTATACCACTTAAAGTCAACTTAGTTGAAGAAGGCTGGAAATATCAACAGATGCTGGAAAAATGAATTTGCCAGCAGATATGAAGAGAGAGAGAGAGGCAGATTAGACACATTTCCTCACTCTCAAGTCAACATACTTAACAACTTTTCTAATGAAAGAAAGCAAGGAATTACTGAGAAATAAAGGGCTACTGAAATCCCTCAATTTTCAACTCCCTTCGTCCAATCAAACTGTTAGTCAATGTATTCATCTTTTAAAATACATGTCAGTGTATCCTCTAGAGGAGTTAGCCATGTTAAGGCTCCTGAAACAAAGGTAATTTCCTTCTAAGTATTTTGAGCAGTGTTTCTCGACCTTGGCAACTTGAAGATGTGTGGACTTCAACTCCCAGAATTCCCCAGCCAGCAGAGTTGAAGTCCACACATCTTCAGGTTGCCACGGCTGAGCATATTATTTTATAGATTACAGTAGAAATAAAAATACATTGTTCACCCATTCATGTTTGGTTCTTTTGTTGCTTCTAACTCTTTTTCCTTTTTTTAACTTTAATTCCAATACATTATTCCCTATGCAGACCATGGGCTACTCTTCCATAGCCTTTGCAATATATCCTTAATAAGCTGGATCCAAACCAGCAAGCAGGGCTTTAGTTCTATTTATTTTCATGGAAATGAAGCATAAACTTTTTAGTCAGGATTAACCCAATAACATTATGAGCATTTTTTGTTTCTCATGACAGATGCAAAAATAGTCACCGATGTTAAATTCAAACAGTTTAATCATCATGTCCATCATACCACGATACTGCAAAACTAAGCCACACCCTAGGACCATGCAGATTACAGATACATCTCTCTGGCTTGAATAATTGAGGCATGGCTATTCTGCCTCCCTGGCACAATTTTGGTATGTGCGCTACAGAGAAGCATTACAAGGAAAGCAGCTATACCACTGATTAGAAGCTATCACACTTCATTTCTTACAAATACTACTCTAAAGCCTACATCAGGCTTCAGAGTTTATTGGCCACAAAGAAATTTTATTGTGACAAATGAGAAATCTAAATCTCCCAAAGCCCAAGATGGTCTTAAATACTGTGAAATCATTCTTCAACATACTGCATCACTAGTATGTAAAAGCAGGCCATATCACCTAAGCACTCCAGAGCAAACAAGAAAAATATAAGCTGTCAGTGGGCTCCTTGTATTGAGATCACTTAGAAGTGAGTACACTCATTATATTGGATCCAACATTTTGAAAAAGGGTACATTTCTGTTGAATGTACCCTTTTTCAAAATGTTGGGTCCAGTATAATATAGGTAATACAGAATCTTCAAGGTCATATATCTGCTAGTTTTAAGATCAATAGCTTTTTGATTCAAGTCTTCTATAGTACCTATATTATTTTTCTCCTGCAGTTCCAGATTTTTTTTCATTTATTTTTGTTTATTAATGATAAAGCAGCAGCCTAGGGTTTTTTTTTCACTAGGATGAGGCCACAACAGGAAGTTGCCCTGATAGCACAACATTCAGACTGAGAAACCATTGTTATTAGGAACCCCAACACTTTTTTTTCTGTTCTCTCCAATTTTATTTGACACTCACAAGACTAAATAAATGAGGTCAGGAATGTAACTGTTAACAATCCAAAACATTACCAGGAATCCCAGTTTTGGCAATAGCTGCAGCAGCATGATCTTGTGTGGAAAAAATATTGCAACTGGACCACTGGACCTTGAAAATAATGATAATTCAAAATGCATACATCAGCACTATATTTTATAGCTATATACAGTTAATGAAGCAATCCCCAAAGCTTACTATTTGACAGAATTTGACTGGGGGGAGGAGGAGTGCTTCAAAGACAAATAGTTTGAAAAATCAGGAGCTCAATTATTTCCCAATGAAAGCTGAGTCAGAGTTCAAAACATTGTACCCGGTTAAACTAAAGCTTTCCAAAACTCAGTAACCGAAAATCAGAATGTAATTGGACTTTGAAGATAACTGCTCACTTAGGTTTCTTTTTCTAGCTTTAGTCAAAATTTTCCAATAGCTTTCTTTTTCATATCCAGTTAATCATGACATTGTAAGGAAATCTTACAGGTGGTTAGTCTGCAGCTGGGTTCAGACACTGCTCTATGCAATGCCATAGTTTCTTCGGTTCTGTTGCACAAACCCATTAACTGCAGTGTTATAGTTTGGCACAAAAACAGCCCATTGCACTTATTCAACGAACTACAGCTTAGGAAAACTGAGCACAATCAACCCAAGATTAAGGAACTCTCTTGGCAAACTAATTTGCAGGGGGTCAATGTTCCAATCACAGGCTTTTCGCCTGCAAACAATAATTTCAGATGAGCAAATAGTACATGCTCTGTGTTCATGCACTATGTTAAGCCATAATTGCTGGGTTCATAGATACAAACAAATCATTACAGCATGTGACCCTATCCTTTTTATCAGTGCCAGAATACAGATGGGAAGCAGAGTTCTCTCTGTGCCAGAACTGTGATGGTAGTTCTCAGTCTCTACAGCCACCACTAGAGCACATCATGCCTACCAGCTAGAAATACTCTGAAGCACTAAGCCGTAATTTTATCAACCATGCTTTATTGAATAAACCAGCTTAACTGAGTTTGCACATGGTGTGCCAAAACCAATGATTTACAAGCCACAATGACTAAGTTCACATATCACACTAAACTGTAACATTCTTACATGATTATGTATGGAAAGATTCAATGTAAACTACAACTACAACTACAAAATGTTTAATGTGGCATGGAGAAATAGCCCCCACAGCTTTGAGAGAAATTTAAGTAAACAATTAAACTTTCCCAATAATACATTATTTATTTGGTTTTCTTTTTAACTGCTTCTATCAACTGTAAACTCTGTAGGGGCCATCCAGTGTCATCCTAATACATCACAACCATTTCCGTCATGAATGCAACTTAACCCAAATGCAGCTTTACCTCTGCCCCCAGAGCTATCAGAGTTTCAATCAGAACTGCAGTCTGCACAGTCATGTGTAGGCAACCAGCAATCCGAGCTCCTTTCAATGGCTTTGTTGGGGAGTACATCTCACGCATCTTCATCAGCCCTGGCATCTCATTCTCAGCAATGTCCAGAGCCTTGCGTCCCCATTCAGCAAGGCTGATGTCAGCTGCAGGTTAAGGAAATAACAGAAATTGAAATACTGCATTCAAAACTATGATCCAGCCTTCTCCAAATTTCCAGAATAAAATTTTAAAAAATGAAGTATAAGTCCCAAATGCTACACTAGAAATATTTGTTAGTTTAATATTTATAACATGTACTATTGACAAGAAGAAATTACAACTTGCATGAATTTAAAGTCTTTGAAGCTAAGTGCTCCTAGAATAATGGTCGATGTGTAAGTGTTTCATGGAATAGCTGAGTTCTGAAGTTAAAAGTTTAAAAAAAAAACACAATGGGCACCTGTCAGCCTTTCAAGAACTAGAGGGAAATCCACCACCACCCGAACCATCATACAAGCTCCATACAATTGTCATTTATCAAATGTTATGACTTGATAGCAATTGGGTCTATGTTACAACAACTAGTTTTGTTAGAAATATAGGAAATTTCTTTCTACAGCAATAACTCCATCTTAAAAAGAGGATAACCAACCAATAGTGCTCTTTGCTGAGACCCAGTAAAGCAATTCTTACAGGGATATGCATCTCAATGTAATTTTTTTTCTTGAAGTACCACTGCTCAAGTTGATGTCATCAAGTTCTAAACTTCTAACGCCTAAACAGATAGCAAAATTATAACAAGAAAAAGGGGAATGTGCAAAGTTGCTTCTGCCATCCTGTTTTATGTGGGGATTGTTAAGAGAGCACAAGCCATTTTTATATCTTGATGAAAAGAAAATTCATGAGGAACCATCAGTTTACTTAGATTTAGCAACCATAAACAAAAAAAAATCATAAAGATTATTGTAAAAAAGAAAACAAAAACAGCAGCAACAATATTCAAACACCAAGGAAATACAATGTTACAGGTCTTGGAAGGAGAATGGGAAAGAACAGCTGCCATACAGTACTGTAATCCCAGAATGAATCCTTTTCTACTCACATTATTTTATCTCACTTACAATTTTCTTTTTAAAAAAGCCTATAACAGCATTTAGTACTGTTAAATTCCTTTGTGATCCACTCTCAAGTTTCACTAATACCATTAACCTAAATAATGGTTATTTATATAATTAATTATATAATTAATTAACCTAAATAATATTGCATGGTCAACAGCATCTGCTGTGTGTCATAGTTACAACAACTAGTTTTGTTAGAAATATAGGAAACTTCTTTCTACAGCAGTAACTCCACATGTCACCTCCCGGGCTGCTTTTACCAGCCAGGAAGGACATGGGTGTAGATGACATGTGGTGGCATTCACATGCCTGGCTGGGCCCGGGGGGGGGGGGGTACCCCTCTCAGAAATGTGCCCGGCCAGGTTTCAGGTGTGGCACCAGCCGAGACACCGGGGCAGGGGAGGTGGGGTGGCGGTTGTCATCCAAAAGTCTCTACTGGCCTTCAGGGGCGCTGCTCCACAAGTGACTGGCTGTGAGACCATTATTAAAGTTGGATTCCCAAGAACAGTTGGGAGTGTTGCTGCTGTACCAGCCTCCCTGCTGTGTGGCAACCTTCCTGCCTGGGCTGCTGGAGGCTGTGGAGTTCCCCAGGCTTATGGTTCTGGGGAAATTCAACCTGCCATCCCTGGGGCATGCCTCAGAGGCGGCTCGGGAGTTCATGGCTACCATGGCAGCCATGGGCCTGTCCCAGATTATTCAGGACCCAACTCAAGACAATGGCCTCACCCCTGACTTGGTTCTCTTGTCAGAGTAGTGGGAATGTGATCTGAGGGGAGAGCTAGATCTGTCCCCGTTGTCATGGTCAGACCACACCCTGGTGGCCTTGAGATTCTCTTGTGCCGCCCCACTCCGCAGGGAGGCAGGACCCATTTGATTGGTCCGCCTCCGGCGACTGATGGATCTGGTAGGGTTTCAGAGGGAGCTGGGGGTTATACCTGAGGATCTACTGCACAGTCCATCAGAGGTCCTAGCCGCAGCCTGGAATAGGGAGGCAGCTGGGGCCTTGGACAGGATCACACCTGTGCGGCCTCTCTTGCCCCATTCAGCCCAAGACTCCCCATGGTTCATGGAGGAGTTGAGGGTCCTGAAGAGGGTTAAGAGATGTCTAGAGCGCCGCTGGAGGAAGACAAAGATTCAATCTGACTGAACACAAGCTAGAGCCATTATTAAGGCCTACCTTGTGGCTATAAGAGTGGCGAAATGTCAATATTTCTCCGGTCTTATTGCGTCCACAGAATGCCTCCTGGCGGCCCTGTTTAAGATCACTCGTTCCCTTTTGGGTAAGGTAGATTCAGTTACCCACCTACAGGGCCGTGCAGAGGAGTTTTCTGAGCATCTGCAGGATAAAATCGCTCAGATCTGCTCCAAGTTGGACTCTAAGCATGAGGCACAGTCTGAGGAGATGCCGAGGGAGTGTACTTACCATGTTATCTGGGATTGGTTTGATCCTGTTAGGCCCGAGGAAGGGGACAGGATCCTCCGGACTCTGAACGCCACCACGTCATCTAGACCCATGCCCTTCCTGGCTGGTAAAAGCAGCCCAGGAGGTGACATGTGGTTGGGTCCAGGTGATGAGTAATACATCCTTGAGAGAGGGGGTATTTCTGGGTGCTTTCAAGGAAGCGCTGGTACACCCCCTCCTCAAGAAACCATCACTGGACCCTACTGTGCTAGACAATTTTCGTCCTGTCTCCCACCTTCCCTTTTTGGGGAAGGTGGATGAGAAAGTGGTGGCATTACACCTCCAGAGGATTCTGGATGGAACTGTCCTAACAGTCAGGAAACCACGCTGAGACAAGGAATAGGTCTCTAGTGTTTATTACTGCTACATAAGACAGAAAATCCTAACAAACTGAAGAAGCGTGGGAAAAACCCAGGCAGATAAACCCCAAAAGTCAAGGCGGGTCTGTTCTGTGTCTCTTTGAATGGCTGCTTAACTCCTCAGTACTACGCATGCGTTTTCCCCCCTGGATAGGGCCCCCCTCCTGCTCACCATCAGTGGTCATGGCAGAAACAGATTATCTAGACCCCTTCCAGTCAGGTTTCAGGCCAGGATACAGGCCAGAGACTGCATTGGTTGCGCTTATGGATGATCTCTGGCGGGAGTGGGATGGGGGGAGTGTATCCATCCTGGCTCTTCTTGACCTCTCAGCGGCTTTCGATACCATCGACCATGGTATCCTTTTGGGATGGCTCAGGGAGTTGGGGGTGGGCGGCGTGGTTTTGTGCTGGTTCACCTCCTTCCTCCAGGGCCAGTCCCAATCAGTGGTGATAGGGGATGAGAGATCCAACCCTCAACCCCTCTTGTGTGGGTTCCGCAGGGTTCAGTTCTCTCTCCTCTTCTATTTAATGTCTACATGAAGCCACTGGGTGAAATCATCCATCACTATGCAATGAGGTATCATCAGTATGCTGATGATACTCAATTATCTCCATCCCGGGTGAGGTAAGCGATGCAGTGTCTGCCTTGTCTCAGTGCTGGGGGCTGTGGGGGCCTGGATGGGGAACAACAGGCTTCAGCTGGACCCTGGTAAGACGGAGTGGCTGTGGGTTGATGACTTCTCTACATCCAGGAAGTTATCATCTTTAGTTCTGGATGGGGTTGCACTGCCCCATTCAGACCCGGTGTGGAACCTGGGTGGGGGTCCTCCTGGACTCGCGACTCCTGCTCAAAGAGCAGGTGGCAGTTGTGGCCAGAAGGGCCTTTGCGCAACTTCGTGTTGTGCGCCAGCTACGCCCTTTCCTGGAGTGAGATGCCCTCCGAACAGTCACTCATGCCCTGGTCATCTCCCATATAGACTATTGCAATGTGCTCTACATGGGGCTACCCTTGAAGAGAATCTGGAAGCTTCAACTGGTCCAGAATGCGGCTGCGTGGGTAGTTATTGGTGCCCCAAGATCAGCACATGTGACACCACTCCTGCGTGAGCTGCACTGGGTGCCGGTTTGCTTCCGGGTCCAATTCAAGGTGTTGGTTATCACCTTTAAAGGCCTACATGGCATGGGGCCAGGGTACCTGAGGGACCATCTCATCCCCATTACATCATCCCGTCCCACCTGGTCATGTAGAGAGGGCATGCTACGGACCCCATTGGCGAGGGAATTCCATCTAGCAGGGTCCAGGAGGCAAGCCTTCTCTGCAGTGGTGCCCGCCCTTTGGAACATTCTGCCCCGGAGGTGAGGCAGGCACCTTTGCTTCCAGCCTTCCAGAAGAATTTGAAAACCTGGTTCTGCCACCTTGCTTGGGATGGGAAGGGCAATAGCTCTTCCTGGAGGTGGCTGGTACCATAGTGTCCACCCCATTGAATGAGAGCTTTTTGCCACAGGGATCTTATATTTATCTATTTATAATGATGGTCTGTATTATAATTTATGTTTTATGGTTTTAATTTATTTTGTTGTAAACTGCCCAGAGTCCCCCTTTGTGGGGGATGGGTGGTGACACAAATTTGAAATATAAATAAATAAACTTCTAATGGTGGCCATTTTGAGGACTCATACACCAAACAGAAAGTGAATACCCTAAGATTGGAGACCTCATTCAGTGGAATCATGGATGCTTAACTGGAAATAAACCCAAGAGAGGCAGCAGGTATTGCACCAGGCAAAGCATATAAAAATGTTGAAATGATAGAGAAGCGAAAAAATGCTGATGCAAAGCACCTAATAATTGACTTTAGTCAACTTTACCCTAGAACAAAACCTAGGTGATTTGTGCATGTACATACATGCCTGACTTCAGAGATGTTACCTGTTGAAAGGAAAATAGCAGGAGAGAAACAAGTTTTACTCAATGAACACTGTTTAGAGTATTTTGTTAAGATATCTAAATTGCCATAGGAAACATCAGGATCTCCTGATACAAAATAACCTTTTCGAATTAGTAACTATTACTTGTATGCTCTCAAACACAGAAGGTCAGAGTAGCCTTATCGAACATGGTGTTCTGTGGATGTTCAAAGGTTGTAAATGGCCAAAGGTTGAGAATTATGGGAGCTACAGTTCAGTGGTAAAGCTGGCCTAAAGATTTCCCCACATTGCCCAGCTTATACATAATTGCACTTTCCAATTCTGACCGCTTAAATGGATGGCATACCTCCAACGTCACACTAGTTCATTGAGGTATTGCTACACTGTCTGTGGAATGTTCAAGGTCCACCAAAGATGGTCCAAATTCAGCAAAATTAAGAATATTGCAATAATCTAAAAAGCTCTAATTCTAAAATTTGTAAATGGAAGCTCTATTTCATGCTTGTCCACAAATGCTTCCATTATGATCACTGCTCTTTTAGAGTGGGGGGGGGGAGGAGCCAAGATGGCCATGAGTGCACACTGTTCTTTTAGAGTGTGAAAAGTTAACAAGTCTTGATTCTGTATAGCATTTGATTTTATGCATTTGGAGAAACAATTTGCCTTTTAAAAAAGGTTATCTCTCGTTCCGGATTGAATGTCAAGTAACAGCCCTTTCCTTTTGTAGAAGTAATTATAAATCATGAATTCGCTTAGCAGCCAGAGGGCAGCGGTTGCTTGACAGCATGTCCTCAGGAGCATGACGGGAAATGTAGTCTTTCAGTTGCAAGACTCGAACATCGTCCTGTTACTGAGCAGTCAGAAGAACTACACTTCCCGAAAGCCACTTTTCCCTCCAGAGCCACATGGCGTTTGCTCAGATATTACATGGGAACGATCTAATAGTCAATCTGAAATCCATGTTGACTACAGAAGAAAAACGTACGCCTTCCCACATTATACAAGCAGCACTAGCGAGAATCACCCCTTTAATTTTCAGATCAATTTTCAATTAATGACAATCGGTTGCGTCTAAATCCTCCTTGGAGAGGAAGAATGATGTATCAATCTTTCAAGATCCTTTTCGATGTATAAAACACCTCCTCTTTTAGTTTCAAAAAGAGCCAAAGGCACAGTAAAACAAAAGCATCGGATGCTTCTTTCCTAAATGTTTCCCAGAACGCGAGACCTTGGCCATTGCTCTTTTTGCAATAAGCCGCAGAAAGGAAACAGAACTGCCTCTGCAGGCCTCGCATGGGGACCGCTTACGGCACGAAGAAGAAAGAATAGGAGAATTAACTACTTACCAACTTTGTACGGCAGCTTGTCGGACATGCTGACACTTTCGCAGTGCAAAAGAGAAGGGGAAAGAAAGCAAACGTCTAGATGGGCAAAGAAAAGCCACCGGCGCCAAAAGCAGGCTTTAAATAGACTCGCCTACTTTTGCAAATCCTCGAGGCACGTCCACCAATCCCCGTTTGCGGCACGATGTGGGCGTGGCCACGGAATGCTAGAAGGGAGGAAGTTGCTGCCCGGGCGGTGGGGAGGAGGGCCGCGGATCGTGGCGTATATGTGTGTGGGGGGGGGTTGGGGAGAAACACCTCCTTTTTGCAAACGTCACGGAGCCATTACGTTCTTTGTGTCTGTTCTTGTGTTGGTGCTATGTTGAGGCCGCTACAATACAGTGCAATAATCCGGACGACCATTAGGTGGCAAAAAGTTACTTTTCCGTATCTATTTGCTGCCAACTAATGATGGCCACCTTGATAATTTCGTGCAGTCTGGAAACCTCCAAGCCGCTGCATCCTAAGTCATTTTCTTTCAGGTGAATGTGGGTATACAAAGAATCACAAAACTCTGCCTTACTTGTTTCGGCCGTGTCATGCGATCTAACTCGCTGGAAAAGACAATTATGCTTGAAATTGTCAGCAGAAAACACGGTGGCCAGACACCATCAAAGCTGACACCTGCCAGAGCATGAAAGAACGAAAAGAAGCTGTAGAAGATCGGAAAACGTGGAGAAAGCTGGTCCATAAAGTCGCCAAGAATCGGACACGATTGAACGGATAGCCTCATCATCATCGTAAATGACGGTCCGGATCTTGGCCTCCCACATCTGGTAGCTCTAAATAAATAAAGCCTTAATTATTAACATTGTTTCATTTTCTAATCCCTATATATCAGTACCGCCTCCCTGCTGGATCAAGGGTTTCCTGCTAAATACAACATTGATAACTTTTTTTTTTTAGCCTTAACAAACCAAGCCTAACGTTATGCTTGAATTACCAAGGTCCAGGTTTTTGCAATTTTGATAGGGTTGTTTTATCTTTCTGGTAAAGGAGAAGAATTTCAAGGATCTGGCTTCACTTGTTCTTTTTATTGCAGTAGTGGCAGAATCTGAGCTGATCAGATTCTTTGCATACCCACATTCCCCTGAATGTAAATGATTTAGGTTGCAGCAGCTTGGAGCTCTCCAGACTGCAAGAAATTATCAAGGTAGCCAGCCATAAAATTATTAAAAGAGTAGAAAACAATGAAGTTGAGAATGATGATGAATGAGTAATAGTTCCCAGTCTTTATTTGTGCTAAAGTTCACAACTGAGATTAATAGTAAATTGCCTACAGACCTGCAATCTGGGTTCATATAACATACTAAACCAACCATGGTTTGCTTGGTTGTGGTTAGGGTTAGTGCTGTGAAGAGAAACCGCTCTGATTCAAAATAATTACTACCTCTCATTGACGTTGTTACTTTTCTACAATGGTATTAATATGTGTTAACCAGAGACCCAGTTCGGTATAGAGGCTAAAGTGCTGGAATAGAAACTAGAAGCCTATGAGTTCTAGTCCTCCTGTAGGTGTGGAAGCAGTCTTGGTGACTTTGGGGCAGTCATGCTCTTATCAGCCCAAATCACCTCACTGGGATAAGGATGGAATATTTTTCATCTACCTATCTATCACCTGAAATCAGTGTTTCTCAACCTCAGCAACTTTAACTTGCTGGCTGGGGAATTCTGGGAGCTGAAGTCCACACATCTTAAAGTTGCTGAGGTTGAGAAACACTGCCTTAAACCATACAAATAAGGAAGGAGGCAGGGTGTGTGTGTCAAAATGGCAGCAGTGACTGTGAAATCAAAGCCCTGTCTCTTAATGCTAGTTGCATATAAAAAGGGGGCAGGGCTTTGATCACATGGTCATGGTCAGCATATTGACTTTCTGACCCAGGCAGACATCTCTAAACTGGAGGTATGAATCCTGCAATAATGAAGTCCTCCTCTGAGATGAGGTCCCAGGTATCCCTCTTTCAGGCTCTCCCAGCATCTTCAGAAGCTACTCCCAGGTGAGCAATTTCCTCAGGTCACTTGGACAGCTATTCCCAGCAGGCATGGCTTTTGAAATGTATTCTCTAACGTTGATTCTATGGTTGTGCTATTACATTGGCTGTTTTCTAGCAGCAGATATGTACAGGCTGTCATCTCAGATGACATCATTTTGTTTGGTCGTGGCTTGATTTTATGCATGTAAATGCAGGACAGTATAAATTAGCATTAATGTTAAATGTTAAATAAATCAATTTAGCTCAAGCTTTTGCACTTTTAGTCTGCCCTTGCCTTCTGCCATATTAAGTATGAGCAATCGAGTGCTATGTTTCCAAAGGACTTTCTTTTAACTCCCATCCAAGGAATCTCTTAAAATTTGGTTCTTTAGGCTTGGTTCAGTCCAAATGGATTTTTAAAGTATCAATTATTGTTGTTTATTCGTTTAGTCGCTTCCGACTCTTCGTGACTTCATGGACCAGCCCACGCCAGAGCTTCCTGTCGGTCGTCAACACCCCCAGCTTCCCCAGGGACGAGTCCGTCACCTCTAGAATATCATCCATCCACCTTGCCCTTGGTCGGCCCCTCTTCCTTTTGCCTTCCACTCTCCCTAGCATCAGCATCTTCTCCAGGGTGTCCTGTCTTCTCATTATGTGGCCAAGTAGTTCAGTTTTGCCTTTAATATCATTCCCTCAAGTGAGCAGTCTGGCTTTATTTCCTGGAGGATGGACTGGTTGGATCTTCTTGCAGTCGAAGGCACTCTCAGAATTTTCCTCCAGCACCACAGTTCCAAAGCAACTATCTTCCTTCTCTCAGCCTTCCTTATGGTCCAGCTCTCGCAGCCATATGTTACTACGGGGAACACCATTGCTTTAACTATGTGGACCTTTGTTGTCAGTGTGATGTCTCTGCTCTTAACTATTTTATCGAGATTTGTCATTGCTCTTCTCCCAAGGATTAAGTGTCTTCTGATTTCCTGACTGCAGTCAGCATCTGCAGTAATCTTCGCACCTCGAAATACAAAGTCTTTCACTGCTTCTACATTTTCTCCCTCTATTTGCCAGTTATCAATCAAGCTGGTTGCCATAATCTTGGTTTTTTTGAGGTTTAGCTGCAAGCCAGCTTTTGCACTTTCTTCTTTCACCTTCATCATAAGGCTCCTCATTTCCTCTTCGCTTTCAGCCCTCAAAGTGGTATCATCTGCATATCTGAGATTGTTAATGTTTCTTCCAGCGATTTTAACTCCAGCCTTGGATTCCTCAAGCCCAGCATGTCGCATGATGTGTTCTGCATACAAGTTGAATAGGTAGGGTGAGAGTATACAGCCCTGCCGTACTCCTTTCCCAATCTTAAACCAGTCTGTTGTTCCGTGGTCTGTTCTTACTGTTGCTACTTGGTCGTTATACAGATTCTTCAGGAGGCAGACAAGATGACTTGGTATCCCCATACCGCTAAGAACTTGCCACAATTTGTTATGGTCCACACAGTCAAAGGCTTTAGAATAGTCAATAAAACAGAAATAGATGTTTTTCTGAAACTCCCTGGCTTTTTCCATTATCCAGCGGATATTGGCAATTTGGTCCCGAGTTCCTCTGCCTTTTCTAAACCCAGCTTGTACATCTGGCAATTCTCGCTCCATGAATTGCTGAAGTCTACCATGCAGGATCTTAAGCATTACCTTACTGGCATGTGAAATGAGTGCCACTGTTCGATAGTTTGAACATTCTTTAGTGTTCCCCTTTTTTGGTATGGGGATATAAGTTGATTTTTTCCAATCTGATGGCCATTCTTGTGTTTTCCAAATTTGCTGGCATATAGCATGCATTACCTTGACAGCACCATCTTGCAAGATTTTGAACAGTTCAGCTGGGATGCCGTCGTCTCCTGCTGCCTTGTTATTAGCAATGCTTCTTAAGGCCCACTCAGCCTCACTCTTCAGGATGTCTGGCTCTAGCTCTCTGACCACACCGTCAAAGCTATCCCCGATATTGTTATCCTTCCTATACAGGTCTTCTGTATATTCTTGCCACCTTTTCTTGATCTCTTCTTCTTCTGTTAGGTCCTTGCCATCTTTGTTTTTGATCATACCCATTTTGGCCTGGAATTTACCTCCGATGTTTCTAATTTTCTGGAAGAGGTCTCTTGTCCTTCCTATTCTATTGTCTTCTTCCACTTCCACACATTGCTTGTTTAAAAATAATTCCTTATCTCTTCTGGCTAACCTCTGGAATTTTGCATCTAATTGGGCATATCTCCCCCTATCACTGTTGCCTTTTGCTTTCCTTCTTTCTTGGGCTACTTCTAGTGTCTCAGCAGACAGCCATTTTGCCTTCTTGGTTTTCTCTTTCTTTGGGATGTATTTTGTTGCCGCCTCCTGGACAATATTGCGAACTTCTGTCCAGAGTTCTTCCGGGACCCTATCTACTAAGTCCAGTCCCTTAAATCGATTCTTCACCTCCACTGCATATTCCTTAGGAATATTAGTGAGCTCATATCTAGCTGATCTGTGGATCTTCCCTAATCTCTTTAGTCTGATCCTAAATTGTGCAAGAAGAAGTTCGTGATCTGAACTACAGTCAGCTCCAGGTCTTGTTTTTACCAACTGTATAGATGTCCACCCCCTTTGGCTGCAAAGGATGTAGTCATCTGATTTCGGTGTTGTCCATCTGGTGAAGTCCATGTATAAAGCCGTCTCTTAGGTTGTTGGAAGAGAGTGTTTGTTATGCAGGGTGAGTTGTCTTGGCAAAATTCTATCAGCTTATGTCCTGCTTCATTTTGTTCTCCCAGGCCATGCTTACCTGTAATTCCAGGTGTCATTTGACTGCCCACCTTAGCATTCCAGTCTCCCGTGATGAAAATAACATCTCTTTTAGGCGTGTTGTCCAGTAGGTGCTGCAGATCCTCATAGAACTGCTCTACTTCAGCTTCTTCAGCATCTGTGGTTGGGGCGTATATTTGGATCACTGTGATGTTAGATGGCTTGCCCTGAATTCGAATTGAGATCATTCTATCGTTTTTTGGATTGTATCCAAGCACTGCTTTAGCCACTTTACTATTAATTATGAAGGCTACTCCATTTCTTCTGTGGTCCTCTTGTCCACAGTAGTAGATCTGGTGGTCATTTGATGTGAAGTGGCCCATTCCAGTCCATTTCAGTTCACTGACGCCCAAAATGTCTATCTTTAATCTTGACATCTCACCAATAACCACATCCAATTTGCCCTGGCTCATAGATCTTACATTCCAGGTTCCAATGGTGTGTTGATCCTTAGAACATCGGATTCGCCGTTCACCACCAGCACCGTCGGCTGCTAGCCGTCCTTTCGGCTTTGAGCTAGCTGCGTCATCACGTCTGGGGCTAGTTGAACTCATCCTCTGTTCCTCCCCAGTAGCATTTTGACTATCTTCTGACCTGGGGGTCTCATCTTCCGATGGTATACCGACATATCTCTGGTTATACTGATCCATTTAGTTTTCACGGCAAGAATACTGGGGTGGGTTGCCATTACCTTCCCCAGGGATCGCATTTAGTCTGACCTCTCTGTCATGACCTTCCCGTCTTGGGTGGCCCTTCATGGTTTAGCTCATGGCATCATTGAGGTGCTCAAGCTCACGACAAAGTAACGATTCTTTGCTGAAGATCAATTATAGCAACTTTAAATAATCTGGGAGGAAGTGCCCATGAAACCTCTCCATTAAAAAAAAAAGCATTTTTGCAGGCAGTGACATTGAGGCTTAGAGTATTGGAGTAATTATTATTGGATATATACTAGGAAAGGGAAAAGTTAAGTTAATTCTGGCTGTACACTCTGGTTATGAGGAAAAAAGGAGAGGAGAGGATACCTCCAATTTAAAAAGCACAGTCTGACATGGTTGATAAAGACAAATAGTCTGTGTTCAATTAATTCTTACAGATTAACTCCCCAGCAGAGGGCAGATATGATTTACTTTTTCTTTAACTTGAGAAAAAGAACTGTCTTCCATTTGAAATTAGAGTAACTGACTTCTGATTAAATGCTGAAAAAAAGGAGATACAGTACTGCTATCATAGATAATCAACTGTGGAGGCTGTATTTTATTTCTCTCTGTATCTTCGATTTAATCAAAAGACAACTGTTATTTCAAGTATAAAGTTGATAGTTGATACATAGCATTTTTTAGTTCATTTTTAATTTGTAAAGATATTTATTTATTTATTTTCTATCCCACCTTTATTATTTTTATAAATAACTCAAGGCGGCAAACATACCTAATACTACTTCCTCCTCCTATTTTCCCCACAACAATAACCATGTGAGGTGAGTTGGGCTGAGAGAGAATGACTGGCCCAAGGTCACCCAGCCGGCTTTCATGAATTAAAGCCAGCTCCTTAACAACGGTACAGAAATGCTTTGCCATTCTGTTCTTCCAGCTTGCATTTTCAACTACCCATTTAGCCTATAGCCCTGAAATTCCCTAATGGTTTTTCATCCAAGGACCACCCATGCATGCCCAATCCTATTTAGTTATAGAAGCTCCAAATTCTAAGATTCCAGATTCCCTTCAAAAATAATTTTGCATATTTGTTCTGGAGAGCTTTACAAGGAAGGTTATGTTTCTTTTTTTATATATGAATACATCAGTTAATAGTAGTGATAGAAGCTTTTATATATATTCTATTTCATATTCACATATATACATAAACACACACACACTATATACAGTGTGTGTACACACACACACACACACACACACAGACATAATTAGTATTGAAATATTTAGAATCCTGCCTTATTCTTTTCTTGCAGGCTTGGAGGTCCCTTTGATGGCTTTAATAGGTAAGTAGTTGCACCCATAGGAATGAGATTAAGATGTATATTCTTCTTAGAAAAAGGTGCTTTAGTTTATAGCCAGGGACCCTAGCAGGGAAGAAGAAGGAAATCCCTTACAGTACATGAAATGACACTAAGGTGGGGCCTGAGTGACTTGGTGAGGGGAAATATTCTATAGGAGGGCTGCATGGACTGTATATATTGTGCTGTTAGAGGCGGGTTCTGCGTGGCCGCCCACCTAACAGCTTGCTGTTGTCATTCTTACTCTTGGGTGAAGAATAAAGAACTTAATTTCATGCAACTGCCTGCTGCCTGTTGTCTCCTTGATCCCGGCTCAGAAACGAACTTGGTAAGAAATAAAATTCTATCAGTAGTATTGCCCTAACCTAGGAAATATAAATTTCAGATTTAGTTGATCACATGGTCACACATGCAGACATGCACACACCATTCCTCTTCCTGGCTCAGAGAACCAAACCTGGCCCTAGACTGCTTATAGAGATCAGGGAATATCACTCTGTCCTATTGGTTGCTGTATTCCAGAGGTGTGCAACTTTTTTTATGTCTAGGACCTGTCTTACTCCAAGAAGTAAACAGGGCATGGACAAATAGTTGGCTTGAATCAAGACAAAAAATTAATTTGATTTAATTTAAAACTATGATGACTAATTATCACATTAAAAAACTACAGATCAGTGGCAGTTTTTGGAAAGGCTTTCAAGAGTACATGAAATTTTGGGACCTCCATTTGTGTGCTTGTTGTATTTGTTGGTGTTTTGTTCTTTAAGTTGTAATTCAGGTCCCTGCTGCTGTGGACTTAATTTTTCATTCTTCTAGATAATTCAGATTTTAGAAATTTCCTCATTTTTTTTAATTATGAGCACTTACCCTCTGCTTAAACACTCAGTATGAATTTGAAGGTAATCTGCACTTTATCCAGTTTGAAATGAGAGAACAATTTTGATCCACCCTAAACTGCTGCATATCCTGAAATGACAACAATTCATTCATCTATACATTCAAAAAGGAAAAGTAAGAATAGATTGCACTCTGCAAGCAGGTTCATGCTCCACTGAAGAAAAGGGGAAAATTCACAAAATGTGTGTCAATTTAATCTCTGCTTGGACTCCTGGAAGGGAACTGCAAACTTCAGAAGTCAAGAGTTGTGTGTCTTGTTTTGCAAGTGAGTGAATGCAAATCAAAACCTACCTGCAGCTGAACAGGAAATAAATTGACTCACCTTTCCAATACTACTGGTAACTTGAGAAAATAGAAAGTTGGAGTTGTTTTCAGATTGACTCAGAATCTGGTTGAAGAAGTGCCAAGGCAGTATATTGATTCTCCCTGCTTCCTGATACGTTTATATGTTTTGCCAATTAATTCATCTTATTATTTTGGGGGGCTTGGTTTGTTTGTTTGTTTTTATTATTGTCATAAATTCACCTACACTTCTCTTACTTTTATGAGAGTATTCTTTCTTTAAATAATATTTATTTATTGTAGTTTTGGAGGGGGATTCTGTGAAACACTGAATTATAATTTTGAGAGGTGAGCCACAATGAACTTTGGGCAATCTTAGGAATGCAAAATACAAAATTATGAGCTGTGAATTCCAAACAATGCCAATAATATCAGATTCTACTGGGTTTGGTGATATTTGCTAGGTTAAGAAGAACTTAGAGATGACCTCTCTAGCTTGTAATGCAAGTAAGAGAAGTAAAGGATGGTACATAATGCAATCGAAAGATCAAAATGGTTGTGCTCACAAAGACAAGCCATGAAGGTCAGAGCTGAATTACTGTCTGGATGCAAACAGTGCAAGAATGGTCTCCGAAAAATTATTCTGCATTTGTTTTACTGTTCTTGTTCAATTTGTTGGAACACAGATTGCCTTCAGTTGTTGTTTTAAAGAGAACGTTCTGTGAAATTACTATGAATGGGCTATGGTTCTTGCATTTATTTGTTTTCGTTAGGAGGTGCTAAGGGACCATGTATGAATGTCTTGATTCATTGTACAATTATCTCTGTAGTCACTTTGGCTTCACATGTTTAAGTTACATCTGAAGGAACACAAGATCAAGGAATTTTCCCATGAGACTTTTCTAGATCAGAAGAATGGGCAACCAAGGACTCCACAGAGTGACAGAGAACAGAAAACAACAGCAGCATCTTCCATCACCTTTCAACAATAAAGTCATCTTAAAAAGATAGTGAAAATATATTCTAAAGTACTATTACAAACTGGGGGAGCCAGGGTTAATTAAAATCTGCCTGTCAAACCTGTGTTTTTGGATTTTTGTTAAAATGGTATTGTTGGTGTCTTATCTGGGCCATTATGTTTTGTTATGTTTTAACTATGTTTTAATTATATGTTTGATATTTTGTAAGCTCTCCAGGATCTTTGTAAAGTTAGACAGTCATAACAAATCTAATATATAAATAAGAAATAAATCCCTTCTTCCAAAGATTCTCTAGTATTAGTGTTATGCTGCCAGAAGTTAGGCTTAACCTCCTAACATATCCCCTAATCTGTCCAGCTGGGGAGTTTGTTTGTTTGTTTATTATCAAATTTGTCACTGCCCATCTCCTCCCACCAAGGGAGCCCTCCTACCAAGGACTTCCCAATTCAGCCCAGCTTTTGAAAAATATAATGGAAGATGCTGGCTGAATAGAACAAAAAACTTTGTGCCAATTCCACAACCCAAAGGCTAGGTGCATAATTGTGCAGTCCTGCAAGTGTCAATGTTTTTAATGAGAAATTCCCTTATTAAACTAATTAAATCAGATCTTTAGATATAAAAATGAATTTATTGGAAAAAGAGAAAGATAAGGGAAAGATCAAGGGAAGGTAACGATTACATACAGAGTCACTTGTTGAGATGGGCAGCTGTCCTGACTCCCAGGAAACACTCTGAGACAGGGAACTGGTCTCTAATGTTTTATTGCTAATACATAACAGTAATCCTAACAAACTGAACAAACGTGGGAAAACCCAGCCATATAAACCCCGCAGGTTAAGGCGGTCCCAATCTGTGCCTCTTGGAATGGCTCACCAATTCCTCAGTGCTACGCATGCGCTTAACAGTCTGGAAGGGAGCCCCCTGCTTGCCATCCTTACTCATGACATCACCCTCCCCTCCAGATTCACATTCCATTTCAGCCCCCTCCCCTCCAGAGTCTTGATAAGATTCGCCGTCTGCTTCTAAAGTCCCATGGGAACTGGGCAACGATGGAAAGTCTTCAAAGGAAAACTCCTCCAAGGACGAAGCAGTACTGCTCTCCAAGTCAGATAACGCCTCTGGGCCAGGTGGCTGCTGCTGGAAAACATCTAGAGAGTTAGAAAGGTCAGCCCCACTCCCCCCTGGGAACTGTAAGCCCGAGGTGGAGGGCTGTGGTTCCCCCACCTCCTCTGTAACTGGAGTCAAGGCTTCAGGCGGGGGGGGGGGGGAAATACACACTCACAAACTCCTCAGCTTGGGCTTCTTCGGCCTGCTCAGGCGAAAAAGGAATCTCGGGTAAAATGCGAGGCTTGGGTTTGTGAGGGAAAAGCTGATGAAAACGATGAACCAGTGCTGGAACATGTACATCCCTGGCATTCTCCCACGTGTGCTCTTCCTCGGGGTACCCTTTCCAGTGTATGAAATATTGGATGCCCCTTCCCCTCCTCCTAGAGTCCAGAATGTCCTCAACCTCGTATTCTTCCTCCCCCTGCACAATTACTGGCGGTGGGGGGGGGGGGCAGTTGCGATCGTAAGGCACTTGGGGGAGGGTCCTTGGCTAGCAATGATCTGTGAAAGACTGGATGGACTTTCATGGATGCTGGCAGCTGTAAACGATAAGCCACTGGATTTATCTGCTGTACTACAGTGAAAGGCCCCACAAACTTAGAGTCCAATTTCTTGGATGGTCTGGTAGATTTCAAAAATTTGGTAGAGAGCCACACCTGAGATACTGCTGTAACCATTGGTTAATTTTCTCTGCTTGCCCATTACTGGCAGGATGATGCGCTGATGACAGGTGGATCTGGACCCCTAATGACTGGAAAAGGGCCCTCCAGAACCTGGAAGAGAACTGTGGGCCTCGGTCGCTCACCACATGATTAACCATGCCTCTATACCTGAAGACATGGTTCATAAACAACTGTGCTGTGGCTGGTGCAGACGGGAGGCCCTTGCAAGGAATAAAATGTGCCATCTTTGTGAAAAGGTCCACTACCACCAGTATGGAAGTCAGCCCTTGGACCGGTGGTAAATCAGTGATGAAATCCATGGAGACAGTATCCCAAGGCTGACTGGGGGTGGGTAGGGGTTGCAAAAGGCCTGTGGGCCTCCCTGGGAGAGGTTTGGCTCGTCTGCAAGTGTGACAAGAGGCAACATAACCCTTTATGTCTGCAACCATCTTGGGCCACCAGTAGTCTCTCAGAGCTCTATGGAGAGTCTTGAAAACGCCTCCATGGCCGGCTGTTTGGTGGTCATGGCAAAGTCTCAGTACTTCTTCCCTTAATGAAGGGGGAATATACAGCCGCCCACTATGCCAGAGTATTCCTGCCTCCACATTAAATGGTGAGGCATTGTCTTGCGGGGCCCTCTGGAGGTCATCCATCCGGGCCCTGGCGTATGGGTCCTGTTGCTGCTGAGCTCTGGCTCTTGTAAATAGGTCCTCTGCTTGTCTGCCTGCTGCTAAAATCTCTGTCTGGCTCCCCCTCATAGACTGATCAAAGTTGTGAGGTTGTAATATAGTAGCCTGTACCTCCTGGTGAGTGGTGGGGCTTGCCTGAAAGGCTCAAGACAGGGCATCTGCCAAGCAGTTTTGCGACCCGGGCACATAAGAAATAACAAAATTGAAACGGGAGAAAAACTGGCTCCATCTGATTTGGCGTGGGGTGAGGGATCTGGTGTTTTGTAGAAACTGTAAATTCTTGTGATCAGTACAAACTTTCACAGGAAAGGTCGCCCCTTCTAGCCAGTGCCTCCACTCTTGGAATGCTGCTTTAATTGCCAGCAACTCCTTGTTGAAAACATCATAGTTTCTCTCTGCTGGTGAGAGCAGGCGTGAAAAAAAGGCACAAGGCAGCAATGTATTCTCGGCTTTGTTTGTATATTGCAATAACACTGCCTCAATGGCAATATCTGAAGCATCTGAATACATTATGAATTGCTTCGTGGGATCAGGGTGCCTTAAGAGCGGCTGGGATGCAAAGAGCTGCTTAAATTCCTGGAAGGCTGCTTGCTGTCTCTCCCCCCAGATGAATTTTGAGCCTTTCTTCAAAAGCTGTGTGAGGGGTCTAGTACGGTCACTGAAATGTTTTATGAAACGGTGATAGAAATTACAGAATCCTAACAGCCTTTGTACCTCTTTAACATTTTGGGGAGGTGGCCAAGAGAGAATTGCCTGGACCTTAGCAGGATCCATGGATATGCCTTCTGTTGATACTATATAGCCCAGGAAATGTACTTCAGTTAAATCAAAGGCACACTTCTCTAGCTTGGCGAACAGCCTGTTCTCTCTCAGTCTTTGCAAAACATTACGTACATGGGTTACGTGAGTTGTGGCATCCTCAGAGAAAATTAATATGTCATCTAGATAAACGACCATGTACTTGTCTAGTAAATCAGCAAAAACGTGATTCATAAATCTGGAAAATATGGCTCCTGCATTAGACAAGCCAAAGGGCATAACAAGGTACTCAAATTTGCCAAACCTGGTGTCGAAGGCAGTCAGGTATTTGTGCCCCTCTTTCACCCGGATGAGATTGTACGCACTCCTGAGATCCAACTTGGTAAAAATGCGTGCCCTCTGTAAGCGATCTAGCAGATCCGAGATTAATGGCAGAGGATAGGATTCTCTTTTTGTTACCTTACTGAGGGGGCTGAAATCGTGGACCACTCTCATGGGTGTCTCCTGGGGTGCAGGTGCCAACGGGTCAGGCTCCTTTGGTACGAAGAAGGTCGGAGCAGACGCTGGGGAAGTAGATGGTCGGATAAATCCCTTTTGGAGATTGGAGTCTAAGTAATCCTTTAAGGTGGCGAGTTCCCTGGGAGACATGGGATATTGTTTCTTTGCTGGAACTTTGGCTCCTGGTAGTAACTCAATGGCACAGTCACAGTCCCTATGGGGGGGTAGTGCTGTGGCCTCCTGTTCGCTGAAAACGTCTGCAAAATCCGCATACTTGGCTGGCAACTGGACCCCCCCCTGCTTCAGTGACTGTGTTGGTTGCTGGAGAGCGTGGGGCGGCTTGAATCTTGTGGTGCTGGCATTCCTCAGCTGGGAAGGAGATTGCTCCTGTAGTCCAGTTCAGCAAGGGGTTATGTATCCTCAGCCAAGGTGTGCCTAGAATTACCGGCGCATTAAGCGATGCAGTAACATAAAGCTGGATCCACTCAGTGTGGTCTCCCGTTGTCAGTTGCACTGGTTCTGTGAGCCTTCTAATCGGCCCTGCCTTGAGGGGCTGGCCGTCAATGGTCTCCACTTCTATGGGGCATGGCAATTCTCTGGTCGGGATGTTGCAGTCTTGTACGGTCTGCGCATCAATAAAATTAGTTGAAGCTCCGGAATCCACGAGGGCCTCTAGCTTGATCTGGTGCTCTGGGTTGACATGGATTATTACTGGTAAGTAGTAAAAGGCTTGTCTGGAATCCTCGGAATGAGCCCTTCTTAATTGATTTATGGTCTCCCTGCTGAGCTCTGTGGAGGGAGACCGACGGAGTTTCCCTGGTTGGAAACAGAGGCGGGGATGGGTCTTGTTTCAGCTGCCTGCCCTGGGGGTCTTACTAAGGCTGCTTGGCCTCTCGCTGGGCAAGCTCTCACCATGTGCCCCTGGGCTCTGCAGTAGAAACAAAGGGCTCTCTCTCTCCTTCTCTGCCTCTCAGCTTCGGAAATCAGTCTCCTGCTTGCCCCAATCTGCATTGGCTCCTCTTGTGCTGAGTGAGCGGCTGCTACAGGGAGAGTTGGAAATCCTGAAAACACTCTGAGGGTTCTGTTTCTCCCCGGTTGCATCTGCCTAAGCTCCTCTAGTCTGGCATCTATGACCACCGATAGCTGATATAGGGCTTCTAGCGTAGCTGGTGTTCCCTGGTGCACTAATTCATTCTTAATCTCTTCATCCAGCCCCTGTTTGAATTGGTCTTTTAATGCACTCTCATTCCAGTCCAGATCTCCTGCTAACAACTTGAAATCCGCAATGTAGATTCCCACCCTCTTGTTACCTTGCTTGAGCTTCCAAATTTCCCGGCTGGCCGTGGCCTCTCTGATGGGGTCGTCAAAGTGTGCTCGGAACCCTGCCAAAAAGTTCTGATAGTCGTTAAGAATCGGGTCGTTGTTCTCCACCATGGGAATAGCCCATTTGGCAGCTGGTCCCTTTAGCAGGCCTAGGATGAAAGTGACTCTGGTTCTGTCTGTGGGAAACTCTGCGGGTCTGCTGTCGAAGAACATAGTACACTGTGTGAGGAAGATTCTCAGCTGTCCTGCTTCTCCTCCAAATTTCTCTGGTAGACTGCCCTGGGATCTCAACATTACTGGTGGAGCTGCTGCTGCTGCTGCTGCTGGTGCCGGTTGTGGGTTAATCGGAGCTGGTTGTTGTAACTGCTGTAGCATGGCAGCTTGTAATGTGTTGATCTGGAGATCTACTTGTTGGTGCTGTTGTAGGGCTGCTGCCAATTGCTGGATGGCGAGCCGCATTTCTTGGTTTTCTGCAGACATTTCTAAAAATCTCTCCTTAATTTCTTGTTCCTCCCTCTTTCGATGGGAGTAGGAGTTTGTTAGGATTGATGTCCTGACTCCCAGGAAACACTCTGAGACAGGGAACTGGTCTCTAATGTTTTATTGCTAATACATAACAGGAATCCTAACAAACTGAACAAACGTGGGAAAACCCAGCCATATAAACCCCGCAGGTTAAGGCGGTCCCAATCTGTGCCTCTTGGAATGGCTCACCAATTCCTCAGTGCTACGCATGCACTTAACAGTCTGGAAGGGAGCCCCCTGCTCGCCATCCTTACTGATGACAGCAGCTATAGAAATCAAATAAATAAATAAATAAATAAATAAATTCCAATGTAAATCAGCAAAATCAGCCTAGCTTAAGTGGTTAGTATTTGCTTCCTTGAATAAGCTCTTAAGTTTCAGCACTTGTTCAACAGTCTTTTCAGAACTTTTAGCTGGAGAGAGATCATCTGGACTACACCGTACAATGTTTGTTGATGTTTCTTCTCTTCCTGCTTTCTGTCTTCCACTTGAACACTTTTCTCCAGTTTTACAGAATGCAAGGGATGAGTAAAAACAGCATCTTTGGGGAGACTGTAGCTTTGTCCAATCAGGATAATACTGCATCACCAGTACCCTGGATCTACCCATTAAATTAGTAGTAACCTTGAGACTGAACCCATCTCCCTAACAACCCTTGATGGACTTATTGTTTTCACTAGTTGTGCCATTATACAATTGTGAGAGGCTTCAGGTAGGGGTGGTGGGAAGCTGAATTCCATCTACTTAGGCTTCTCAGCATGCAGTCAATTTATCAGATAATTTATAGGGCACTGTTGTACCACACCTAAAACATGTGATTTGTTACTTTGTGAGATTTGGAGGACAGATTTTGGCACATTTAATATCTTAGAAGCCTTGCTTCTATTTTTCTACTTACCTAAAATGAAAGTACTTCAAACAGACTATGATTGCTGATCAGAATAGCTATATTTTTTAATTTAAATTAATTTTAATTTTTCAAATATTTTTATACCACTCTCCATCTTTTGAAATCAGGGGAAATTAAAAGATATAAAGAACACAAATCTAATAATATTAACATGCAACAATATAAGGAAATATTATGTGAAATATCTGATTTAATAAAGGAGTTTAAACATATTATATGCCTGAACAACAACAAAAGGTTTGATCATCAAATGAAAGAACTATGTCAACACCAATCACATATTTGTGGTGAGGGTATTTCACAATCAGGTTGCTAGTACACTTAAGGCTTTCTCCTTTGATGTTATATAACATACTAAATACTTGTAGGGAAAAGCTTCCTGATAATCTTAAAACATAGGCAGGCTGATATCAGAGATTATGACTGCAGATATTTTTAGGTCCAAAACTGTTTCTGGCTGAAGGGGTAAGCATCAGCATCTTAAAATAGGTTTCAACTGCTATAGGAGATTGTAGATGGAGAAGTCTATGGTTTCAAGTCAAGTTAAAAACAAACAGACTGTTGAGATGAAAGAGCTTAGTAGAAACTTATCTTTGCAGGATTTTAAAGGAGACAGAAAGTAAATGGATATCACTACATCACATAGATGTATGCCCTGTTTTAGTTTTACTTCCTAAAGTGAAAAATCAAAGCACATTTCCTAGATTGACACATTATGCTAAACCATGATGTGGCCTGTTTAGCTTTTTCTTATTTTGTTATGTGAACCCAGCTATTGTCATTTGTCAATCATAACTTATAGCTTAGTTCTATTAACTCAACCAGTTGTGATTTACTGAACAAATCATGATTACATGCCTTAATGTGAAGTTTGAATACAATCATTGAATTAAAAACCCTTTTCCCAAGTAGAAGGTCCAATAAGAATTTAAACTGGTGAATCATTTATATAAGCTTAGGTAGTAATTCTGAGTGATATGAGTAATTATATTAAGTGGTTGAATTCAGACAGCATACTAGCATAGGCTAGTATGATGTTGAGTAGTTTGTGATTCAATGTGTTAGAAAAACATAGCCATTATTTTAGTATGTTGTATGAACCAGATCAATGTTTGTAGCCATTATATAAATAGTTGGTGGGCATAATATGTTATGTGAACACAAGAATTGCATTTTTAAAAACTAGATTTAAGATTTAACATGTTGTATTACTCCAAGCACTTGACTTAATATCACTACTGTCTCCCGAGATGAACTTATGATTTATTTATTTATTTTTGTCAAATTTTGCCACCACCCATCTCCCCGCAATGATGTTAGAAGAACTACCATTATTCTGCTCCTTAACTTTAAGTATACTGTAGAGTTATTTCTTCCTTATAATCACACCCAAGAGAATGCATTCCTCTTAGTGCTACTGAAGGTTGCAGCAGTGCAAGCCCTGTTTAGGAATCTCATAGTTACTGTGAGATCTTCTGTCAGGGAGATTCCATATACAGATTTTAACCATTAATACAGATCAATAAACAACATTAGACAAGAAAAGGCTGGATGGCAGCCTGATTATTTTCAAGACTCAGTAATGCATCAGGCAGAATATGGATCATTGTTAGTCTAAGCCGAGTCCTTCCTAGGCTGGGGAATAATGATGACTCTTTAATACTGTATGGGAAATTGACAGCATGGTCCACAGAGTTTCATTAAATCAGAGGTCAACCCATTTTCTTTTTCCTATGATATCTCATTCTTGTTGACTATTTCTCTCCTTAAAGTTTTCTACATGGACCAAGAAGATGAAAAATATGTGCTTTCATAGGATGAAAATAAACATATAAGTTCACGTAGAACATTCTCTCACTTTGGAAGGATGTGTTGCTGTTGTTTTCTCTGTTGTCAACAGAGACTTGACTATTGGGACTGGAAGACCACTGCTGAATTTTCATATAATACTTTGTCTAGCTTGAGTACTGGTTCCTGCTTTACCAGCTTCAGCCCTTACACCATGGTAGACTACCCCAGTGTCATGTTCACTGTTTCAATGTGCACTGTACATCGTAACGTTTCACATGCCATGGTGCTGACATGCGTTTCTGTTTGGGAGGGAGCTGCTGTGAAACCTTGTACCAAGCTCTGTATCTATGTTCATTTCAATGGAATGTGTTTGGGTTATGTGCTCTGCTCAAGGACTTTTCCTGCGGACCATCAGAAGCCATTAGGAGCACCTGGGATTGTGAGCCTGGGAAGATTCTACGGGGGGAGGGATCTCATTCGTATCGAGAGTTTTTAGTTTGCATTTGGTGCGCTTTTTTCATTCTCAGCTTTCTTTGTGATCCTGCATACTATTCTTTAATAAATCAGATATCGTTGTGATCCTGCTCATGAGTCTGATGGTGTTTTAGAATAGGCAATCTTTACATAAAGCTGAGAATCCCCAAAGTTGTACCGTTAGCTCCTACCAAGCTTAGTTTCTTGTGAGGGAAAAGAGTTAATGATGGCCGAGTCCAAGCTCATGATTGGGGGACTTGAGGAACTGACTGGTTTGATGCCCGAGTTGACGGTCAAGAGTGGAGAACTGAGCCTCACCCCAGAACCTTCAGGTTTCCAGCAGGATTTGAGCTCCAGCCCTGAGGTGGAAGAATCTAACAATGGGGGAGAACCAGAGCAACCGGCACCCAGCGAATCGCCCGCAGAGTTGAACACCTGGGAGAACCCCAGCCAGGGACGTCCCAGGCATCCTGGAAGTATCGGTTCCCGCTGACCCCAAATGTAGAATCTACCGCGGTATCAACAGGGAGACAGCCTAACATGCGAGGGAGGGAGGAATCTCAAACCCCTGAAAGGCTAAGAGTGGTGGAGGCCAAAATAGAATCGATGGAGTACATGTTAAGAAACCTGTCTCTATCATGGGGGGGGGGGGCGCAGCCGAGGCACGAAGGAGATTCCAGCTCAATGCAATCATCCTCCATCCCCTCACCCGAACCGCCAGCGCAGCGGGGCCAGAGACGGCGCCGGGATCAATCTCCACCCCACAGAGTTCGACCACCAGCGTCCCCACCCCGAGGAGGGAGAACTACTGTAACCTGGGGCCCAACCACTCAAGCAGCCACTGATTCAGCTCCAACAGGAGTGGGGGTGAAAGACTTCCTGTCAAGTTTGATGGGGATCCAACCAAGTTATCTTTCTTTCTCACTAATGCTAAGAGTTACATGAGGCAGTTTGGACCATACTTCCCTTCCAAAGAGGCTAAAATAACTGCCATTGCCACCAAGTTGAAGGGACGAGCGGCTGACTGGTATGTTCAATTAAGTGAGGCTGACTCCCCTGAGCTTGAGTATTTTGAGGACTTCATGTGGGTGTTAAAGCTGCATTTTGAGGATCTTCTAGCCAAGGCAAGAGCTAAAAAGGCACTGAAGGATCTTACCCAGGGCCAACTGTCTGTAGCTGATTACGCCCTGGAGTTTAAGGCTTTAGCTGGGAAAATCCCCGACTGGTCTCAGTCAACCTTAATAGAACAGTTTAAAGAGGGACTCAACCGGGACGTCCTGCGGTGGGTGTTGTGTAGAGATGACCCAGAGACATTGTACGAATGGATCTGTCTGGCCGGCAAGGCTGAGCATGCCCAGCATACCTTCATGCAAACCAAACGACTTGAAAAACAACCAGCCACCATGAGGGGATCCCGAAGTGGCGCAACTGTTCCCCTGCCAGGCTATAGAGCCTGGGAAGAGGAGAGAGATAGGCGCTATGCGAGGGGTCAGTGTCTCTGATGCGGAAAGGAAGGGCATCGAGCAGCTGATTGCCCAAAAGCCAAGGCTGGAGATCGAGCGGGCAAGCTGCCGGCCAAATCGCGCCCCCCTCATGGCGGATGACAGCAGCCAAGTGGACAGCCGACGCTGAGGAAGTGTTCTACTTCTCGGGAGAGGCTGAAGATGACTCTAAGGAGCCGGCGGGAAACGCCAGCCACCTGCCATGAACAGCGCCTGCAGGCAGGTGGGGGAGGTTGGGCGCGAGGATGCTATGGTGAGTGCTGACTGTCCCACTTTAGCAGTAAAAGTGAAATTGGGCTCCCGCACAAAGACTACAGAGGTCTGGGCTTTAGTTGACTCTGGGTGTTCCAGGTGTCTGATTCACCCTGATCTGGTTGCTGCTTTGGACCTGCCTAGCTTCCCCCTCCAGCAGCCTTTGATCTTTACACAGTTGGATGGTTCAATGGCGGGGGGGGGGGCAGCAACCCATTTCACTGAAACTGTCGCAATGCAAATGGGCAGCCACCATGAGACTTTAAAATTTGTAGTGGCACCTGTTGGCAACCCCTTGGTAATTCTGGGGATTCCCTGGTAGACCTATCAAAGCCCACATATAAATTGGGAACACAGAACTCTGACTTTTAAGGATGGGTTTTACCAAGCCCCTACCGCAGAGAGAGCTTCAAGCGCAGGGGTGGGAAGGGCTGCAATTGCCACACCGCGCCCTAGTTTGGCATGTTTAGAAGGCTTGCCTGATCAATACCAAGGCTTTGCAGACGTCTTTGGGGAAATGGAAGCATATCAGCTACCCCGCCATCGGAAAACTGACTGTGCAATAGAGTTGGTTCCCAACGCTCAATTGCCCAAGCCGAAAATTTATCCAATGACTCAGAAGGAGCTTGAGGCATTACGGGACTTCATTGACAAAAATCTGTCAAGGAGGTTTATTGAACCTGCAAATTCCGCAGTTGGGGCCCCTATGCTATTCCGGGAAAAGAAAGATGGCACACTTCAACTCTGTACGGACTATCGGGGGTTAAATTCCATTACAATTTGCATCAACTACCCTCTGCCGCTCATGAAGGACATGTTAGCTCACTTGTCTAAGGGCAAGATTTTCTCCAAGCTCGATCTTCGTGAAGCCTATTTCCACATCTGCATACGAGCTGGAGATGAGTGGAAAACTGCTTTTAATTGCCCACTGGGTTCATTTCAGTACAAAGTCCTCCCTTTTGGGTTGGCAGGGGCGCCCGGAGTCTTCATGCAATTGATTAATGAAGTATTACATGATCATTTGTTTAAAGGAGTCCTGGTTTATTTAGATAATGTTCTCATTTACACTGAAACCGAGGAGGAACATGAACGCCTCCTCAAACAGGTGTTAAGCAAGCTTAGAGATGCCAAGCTTTATGCCAAGCTTTCCAAATGTGAGTTTCACAAGACCCAACTTGACTATCTAGGCTATAGGGTGTCTGACAAGGGCATTGAAATGGACCCTGCAAAAATTCAGGCGATTTTAAGTTGGGAACATCCCCGCACCTGGAGGCAATTGTAAAGTTTCCTTGGGTTCAGTAATTACTATCGCCAATTTATCCAGGGGTTCGCTGAGATTGCTTTGCCCCTCACTGATTTACTCTGTACCAAGGGCTTGGGGTAGACACGCAAAGTAAAAAACCCTGGGGCAGTGCTGAATTGGACGCCTGAATGCCAGGCAGCATCTGAGAAGTTAAAAACCCTCTTCACTGCTGAGCCTATTCTACAGCACCCCGATCCTGAACACCCCTTTGTGGTCCAAGTTGATACTTCTGACTCCTCAGTTGGGGCTATATTGTTACAAAGAGATTCTGAAAATCACTTAAAACCCTGTGCTTATTTGTCCAGAAAATTTTCTGAAACCGAACGCCGGTGGCATGTTTGGGAAAAGGAGGCTTTTGCTGTAAAAGCTGCTTTGGAAGCCTGGCGTCACCTCCTGGAAGGCGCTAAATGCCCTTTTGAGGTTTGGACCGATCACAGGAATTTGGAAGTCCTCCGCACCCCCCGGCGTCTCAGTCCTAAACAAATTCGTTGGGCTCAATTTTTCAGTCACTTTAACTTCCAGTTAAAATTTATTCCGGGAAAGAAAAACTTTCTGGCCAATGCTTTGTCACGTTTACCTCAGGACCTTGACCAAGTAGCAGATGTGGTTGGGACTGTTCTCACTGAAGCACAACTGGGCTTAGTTGCCGTCACCCAGAGGAAAACCCGTGCGCAGGCAACTCCGCCCCCAGTCCCGTCTGGGAAGCAGAAAATGCAGGTTCCTTGTCAGTTACAAAAGGACTTTCTCCAGACACTGAAATCTGACACTTGGTTGCTAGCTAATAGAGACAATGTTTCTTTCGAAGACGGTCTGGCATGGGTGGAACACCACCTTTATGTCCCTGAAACTTTGAGGGCTGATGTCTTGCAGCGTTCCCATGATGACAAACTTGCTGGACACTTTGGTTTTGTCAAAACCTTGCATTTAGTTCGCCGTCAATTTTGGTGGCCGACCTTAAGGCATGACGTGAAAGACTATGTTGCTTCCTGTCCTGTTTGTGCCATGTCGAAGTGAAAAGGAGGAAAACCACAGGGGCTTCTACAGCCAGTGGCCAGCCCATCCCGTCCCTGGGATGAGATTTCTATGGATTTTATTGTGGACCTACCTCCCAGTCAGAAGAAAACTGTCATTTGGGTTGTAAAATATTTTTTTCCAAACAAGCCCATTTCATCCCATGTGCATCCATCCCATTGGCCCCGCAATTGGCCCGCCTATTTCTCATCCACATCTACTGTCTCCATGGTAGCCCCTCCCATTTGGTCAGCGACCGCGAGACACAGTTCACTTCCCAGTTTTGGAAATCATTCTTAAAATTGATTGGCACCAAACAGGCACTGTCCACCTCGTCCCATCCTGAGACTTACAGATCTACTGAGATTTTGAACTCTGCCCTTGAACAATTCCTTAGAGCATACATTAACTACCATCAGGACAATTGGGTGGACTTGCTGCCTTTTGCTGAAGTGGCTTACAACAATGCTATCCATCAGAGTACCGGGCAAACCCCTTTTCGTGTGGTTTCTGGTCACGACTTTGTTCCCATCCCTGAGCTGCCACAACCCCCTCCCCAATCCTGTTCTGCCTCTGACTGGGCTGTTAAGCTGGCTGATTCCTGGCCGGTGATTCAACAGGCTTTGGCTGCTTACAAGTTTCAAGCCAATAAACGTCGTTCTTTCCAACACAATTTCAAAATTGGGGATCAAGTATATTTATCTACCAAATTCATCAAGTCCCCACAACCCTCTAAAAAACTTGCTCCCAAGTTCATTGGTCCTTTCCCTATTGTTGGTCTTATCAATCCAGTTACTGTTAAGTTGGATCTGCCTCACAATTTGAAATGCTTTCACCGTTTTCCATTGCAGCCTGCTCAAGCCTGTCCACCACTCTTCCCGCTGGCATCCCCAACTTCCTCCTCCTGCTCCGATCATGATTGACGGCCAACAACACTTTGAGATCAAGGAGGTCGTTGATTCTCACAAGCTTCGAGGCACCCTCCAGTATCTGATCCGCTGGAAACATTTTCCTCATCCTGAATGCGTGCCTGCTCACCATGTTAATGCTCCTGATTTAGTTAACTGTTTCCACTTAGCTTACCCTTTAAAGCCTGCTGCTTAGTGTTTTCTTTCTTTTGGGGGGCAGTATGTCATGTTCACTGTTTCAATGTGCACTGTACATCGTAACGTTTCACATGCCATGGTGCTGACGCGCGTTTCTGTTTGGTAGGGAGCTGCTGTGAAACCTTGTGCCAAGCTCTGTATCTATGTTCATTTCAATGGAATGTGTTTGGGTTATGTGCTCTGCTCAAGGACTTTTCCCGCGGACCATCAGAAGCCGTTAGGAGCACCTGGGATTGTGAGTTTGGGAAGATTCTACAGGGGGAGGGATCTCATTCGTACCGAGGGTTTTTAGTTTACATTTGGCGCACTTTTTTCATTCTCAGCTTTCTTTGTGATCCTGCATACTATTCTTTAATAAATCAGATATCTTTGTGATCCTGCTCATGAGTCTGATGGTGTTTTAGAATAGGCAATCTTTACACCCAGGAACTGAATTTATAGCAGCCTATATATAATATGTATACTTTCTAGATGGTGTCATTTCCTTTTCAAGGCACCTGGAAATTATCTCACTCACCAGCAGTAGTAGATTTGAGAGTCAGGCATTGCTGACATACTTGCAATTGCCAGATTAAATTAATTAGCTATGCTTTTCTTCATTGTACATGTTCTTCAGGAAGTGATCATTACCTCCATCCTGAACAGAAGACTTAGTTTTTTATTAGAGATAGAAGGTCTATTATTTTTTTCTTTTGACTCACCTGATAGTGAGCAGGAGTAGTTAAAATGGAATTTAAAATATGTTTATTAATTAGCATCTGCCAACTCTTCTGAATGACATCATATTCTCATAGGAATGAACCAAGCATGTTTCAGCTAAGGGGGAAAAAAAACACAGGCAAGTCTCATTGCAACCGTATACTCTGTTAAACAACTATCTTACATTTTGTAGTCATAACTTCATTTATTTCTATAACAGTTCAGTGACTGAGTATACCCAACATACTAAGCCAAACCAAACAATCCACATTTATATAAAACACACGCAATATATTCTGCCTTTCAGCCCAAAGAACAGTCAAAGCAGCCAACAACACATTTTAAACCAATATTAAGATAGGAGAAAAATAGCTAAAATCACTATATACTTATTCAATCTGAAAAAGTCTGGTTGAATAGAAAGAGAGGGGACTGAGCACAGACCAAAAGGAAGACAACTGGGGTGTATCAGTGTTGACTCTTGGATCCTGTACTCTTCAACATTTCTATTACTGAGTTAGATGGAGAGGTGAAGAGAAATTGAGAATGCTTGCCAAATTTGCAGATGACATAAAATTGTGTAGGGGGATAGCTAATGCCCTGGAAAACAGAAATAAAATTCAAAATTATCTCAACAGGCTAGAGAAATGGACTGAAAGTAGCAGAATGAAATTTAACTGAGACAAGTGCAAAGCATTTTACTTAGGAAAAAAAGAGCAAACGAATTGGTATAGATTGGGGGATACCTGGCTCGGTAATGGTACTTGTAAACTAGATCTTAGAATAGTTGACTGCAAACTGAATGTGATTCAGCAATGTGTTTTGGCTGCAAAAAAGGCAAATGTGGTTTTACATTGCATTGACAGAAGTATACTTATCAAATCATGAGAAGTAATAGTTTAATTATGAATTGATCAGATAGGAACCACAGTTTAAGACAAATTCAGATGAATTGGAATAGGTATACAGAAGGTGAATATGGAAATTAGAAACTAATTTCTGTGAAGAACAGTTGGAGGGGCAGGGATTCCCTACCCTTGAGAAGACACGAGTGAGGTAAGGCAGGGCAAAATTGGACTGATTTGGTCAGACATGGCATAATTTTTTCTAAGTTTAATAAACAAAACAGGACTTTGGATATTGTGTTTATGATTTAAATAACTTTTCAGTCAGTTGAAATTCTGAAAAACAAATTGTCCTTTACAATTTGTACAGTACAAATGGCTGAATGAAATGAGTAATCCCAAACTTCATGGACTGGAAGCCAGTGTTCTGACTACTTGGTCATGTTTAAATTCCTGGTTCCTCAATTCCATGATTCCTAAAGTTTCCTAAAAATCCTATTGGATTCTGGGAATTTCAGGTGGAGCTGCAAATTCAATTGGAACTATAGCATTTAATTCCAGAGCAAACCTGAAATACAATTACTGAGTCTATGTAGATGATTTGCAAACTCATCCCATAACTGATAAATAATTGATAGCTGTAGTTTCTTTTGAAATTATTACAGCACCATCCTTCAGAACAGTCACCTTTTATTTTCTGTTTTATTGAAAATATTAACATGTAAAAATAAAGTGTAAAAAATATTTGTGCATGAGAAGAGTGCTTAACCTTTGACTACATTCTGCTCAACCAATTTGGTGTTTGAGCCAGATTAAGAGTTTTTCTTCACTGTTGGGTTAAAGTAGTTTCTACCCTTCCTTGAGTTGGCAAAAAAATTATATTGGCATGAAGTTTGCTGCCTACTGCAAATCTCTATCCTGCCTCTATTGCCTCTGTTCCTTGTCACTGCCAGTGGCCTGGCCTCTAAGTTAATGCTTGACAAACCTTAACAGATTTTATACACCTTGTGGGTGTCCTTGAATGTAACATAATATGGAGAAAATGCTACTTCAGCACTGGTACAGCTAAGGACAACATAAAGATGTCTCACATATGAACTGAGGATGAGATGGGCAATGTTACAGGGACATGGTAGAAAAAAATATTGCCAGGACAGGTTTGTGCTGTGATTAGCATAAATGGGGAAGACCTTAAGAGAAGGTTTGCACATCATGCTACTCCACTCTAGAATTTAAAACCATGACTCGTTTCGCAGTTTTATTTTTGGGTTTACATTCCAACTAGTGCTAACCAAAAATAGTGGTCCCCTGGATTAGTCATACCTAAATAAACAATGCAAAGAAATTAAGGATAAGAGGTTTATTTAATAAAATTATGCAACCTTTATGCAAAGATGTGCATGATAAAAACAAAGATGAGAAAAATCTACTGAAGGAGGAAGATATAAAGAAGAGATATCATGAATGAATATAGAAGAGCTGTACTAAAAAGATTACAAAATCAATGTGATGTACAGCAGTTTAATCAGTGAACTACAGACAGGCATTCTGGAAAGTGAAGTTACACAGGACCTGGAACACAGTGCTACCAACAAAGTTGCAGGGGTTAGTTAAATATCAGCAGAACTGTTTAAAACCTTCCAAGATTATGCGTTCAGAATGCTACATGGGGGTTTTGAGCAGTGGCCAAAAGTCTGAAAAAGATCAATTTACATTCCAGGGCCAAAAAGGGCAATGCCAAAGAATGCTCAAACTACCAAACAACTGCATTTGTTTCATGCGCTAGTAAGCCAGCACTCAAGATGTTGTAATCCAGCTTCAGCAATGGATAGAACAAGAACTGCCAGATTTACAAGGTGCGTTCAGAAAAGGCAAGAGTGCCTGAGTTCACACCGCTAATTTCTGTTTGGTAATGAAAAAGGCTAGGGAGCTCCAAACAAAACAAAACGAAACATTTTTTTATTAATTATATAAAGGTTATTGACCGAAAAGACAACAAATTGTAATAGCTCTTAAAAAACGTAAATGGACCAGGCTGTCTCATTTGCCTATTGAAGAATTTGTATGATGACCAGGAATTTATATAATGATACCACTTTGATATGGTATCATTTCACGAACTTCTTATTGCACAATTTAGGATCAGACTAAAGAGATTAGGGAAGACCCACAGATCAGCTAGATATGAGCTCACTAATATTCCTAAGGAATATGCAGTGGAGGTGAAGAATCGATTTAAGGGACTGGACTTAGTAGATAGGGTCCTGGAAGAACTCTGGACAGAAGTTTGCAATATTGTCCAGGAGGCGGCAACAAAATACATCCCAAAGAAAGAGAAAACCAAGAAGGCAAAATGGCTGTCTGCTGAGACACTAGAAGTAGCCCAAGAAAGAAGGAAAGCAAAAGGCAACAGTGATAGGGGGAGATATGCCCAATTAAATGCAAAATTCCAGAGGCTAGCCAGAAGAGATAAGGAATTATTTTTAAACAAGCAATGCATGGAAGTGGAAGTGGAAGAAGACAATAGAATAGGAAGGACAAGAGACCTCTTCCAGAAAATTAGAAACATCAGAGGTAAATTCCAGGCCAAAATGGGTATGATCAAAAACAAAGATGGCAAGGACCTAACAGAAGAAGAAGAGATCAAGAAAAGGTGGCAAGAATATACGGAAGACCTGTATAGGAAGGATAACAGTATCGGGGATAGCTTTGATGGTGTGGTCAGGGAGCTAGAGCCAGACATCCTGAAGAGTGAGGTTGAATGGGCCTTAAGAAGCATTGCTAATAAGGCAGCAGGAGACAACGGCATCCTAGCTGAACTGTTCAAAATCTTGCAAGATGATGCTGTCAAGGTAATGCATGCTATATGCCAGCAAATTTGGAAAACACAAGAATGGCCATCAGATTGGAAAAAATCAACTTATATCCCCATACCAAAAAAGGGGAACACTAAAGAATGTTCAAACTATCGAACAGTGGCACCCATTTCACATGCCAGTAAGGTAATGCTCAAGATCCTGCATGGTAGACTTCATCAATTCATGGAGCGAGAATTGCCAGATGTACAAGCTGGGTTTAGAAAAGGCAGAGGAACTCGGGACCAAATTGCCAATATCCGCTGGATAATGGAAAAAGCCAGGGAGTTTCAGAAAAACATTTATTTCTGTGTTATTGACTATTCTAAAGCCTTTGACTGTGTGGACCATAACAAATTGTGGCAAGTTCTTAGTGGTATGGGGATACCAAGTCATCTTGTCTGCCTCCTGAAGAATCTGTATAACGACCAAGTAGCAACAGTAAGAACAGACCACAGAACAACAGACTGGTTTAAGATTGAGAAAGGAGTACGGCAGGGCTGTATACTCTCACCCTACCTATTCAACTTGTATGCAGAACACATCATGCAATGTGCTGGGCTTGAGGAATCCAAGGCTGGAGTTAAAATCGCTGGAAGAAACATTAACAATCTCAGATATGCAGATGATACCACTTTGAGGGCTGAAAGCGAAATGGAAATGAGGAGCCTTATGATGAAGGTGAAAGAAGAAAGTGCAAAAGCTGGCTTGCAGCTAAACCTCAAAAAAACCAAGATTATGGCAACCAGCCTGATTGATAACTGGCAAATAGAGGGAGAAAATGTAGAAGCAGTGAAAGACTTTGTATTTCTAGGTGCAAAGATTACTGCAGATGCTGACTGCAGTCAGGAAATCAGAAGACACTTAATCCTTGGGAGAAGAGCAATGACAAATCTCGATAAAATAGTTAAGAGCAGAGACATCACACTGACAACAAAGGTCCGCATAGTTAAAGCAATGGTGTTCCCTGTAATAACATATGGCTGCGAGAGCTGGACCATAAGGAAGGCTGAGAGCAGGAAGATCGATGCTTTTGAACTGTGATGTTGGAGGAAAATTTTGAGAGTGCCTTCGACTGCAAGAAGATCAAACCAGTCCATCCTCCAGGAAATAAAGCCAGACTGCTCACTTGAGGGAATGATATTAAAGGCAAAACTGAAATACTTTGGCCACATAATGAGAAGACAGGACACCCTGGAGAAGATGCTGATGCTAGGGAGAGTGGAGGGCAAAAGGAAGAGGGGCCGACCAAGGGCAAGGTGGATAGATGATATTCTAGAGGTGCTGGGGGTGCTGGGGGTGCTGACGACCGTCCCTGGGGGTGCTGGGGGTGTTGACGACCGACAGGAAGCTCTGGCGTGGGCTGGTCCATGAAGTCAGGAAGAGTCGGAAGCGACTAAACGAATAAACAACAAACACCACTTTGATGGATGGATGGAAGCAAGGATGACTTTCAGAATCTCTGATTGAACATGAAGTAATACAGTACAAAAGCTGATTTGCTGCTGAATATTAAAGAAACTAAGATTATATTGATAGACAGCAATATATGCAAATAAGCATAGAGAAAGTTAAAGTACAGTACTAACAATATCTTCCTAGGCTCAAAAATTTCCGTGACTGTATAGCCATGAAATAGCAAGAAGTCTGCAGATCTAGACAAAACGTTAGTGAGGAATACCACTAAAGGAACATATTGTCAAGGCCATGACTCTCCCCGTTATTTTCCGACAACAAGCGAACACAAATACGAAAACAATAAAAAACTAGGGGAAAAAAATCAGACGTTCGCAAGTGAAGCGAAATCACCTCCTTTCGTCAAAGAGGTTGCTACCCGAGGAGCCAATTACAGCACGTCGGCGTTCTCCAGCAGCTTCTTGGGAATTGTAGTCCTGCTCGGCCTCGTCTGTGTAAGCTTCCCTCCACATACACAGACGCATACAATACCATTCTCTTTCTCTCGGAGCATGCGTCCTTGGTGCCCGGCTTTGGGAGTCGCTCTCTCAGCTTGGAGTTGGACTGGCTGCCATCTTAGTCGAGGAACCGTCGCCCTTAGGGCTGGTAAGGAGTCCGGTGTGCTGCTCGGGTGGGCTGGCGAAGGGCTGGGTTGTGGGGGCTGCTGCTTTTCCGGCGTGGGTGAAGGTTCCCCTGGACTCCTCAGGAGAGAGGTTGGGGGAAGCCTGAAGTAGGCCCTGGCTCGAGGGGGTGGATGCGGAAGACGGAAAGACTGGTAGCAGGTGGTTCTTCCAGGGAAGGCAGCGGACGTGAGGGGGGTCTCTTCTCACCTCAGTGGGATCAGGCTCCTTCCTTATCCCCCAGGGCCTCCGAGCGTGGCTTTTCCCCGTTTTGCCGGCGAGTCCGTGAACTTGTGCCTCTACTCCCGAGTGGGGTGGCGGATTTGCTTTCTCAACCCTCGCCTCTCCTCTGCCACATCCGCGGCATTCGGACTTGGTGCATTTTTTCAGCGCCGGAGGGCCTGGGGCTGTCCGGAGGAATATCTAAAATAACTTCAGAGTCGATTAGTTGACCGCTTGGCGCACTTTTAGGACCCGAGGGTGCCCACCATCAGGCTGACAAGCGCTGCTATTATGTTGCTAGTCCGTGTTAGTGGCTCTGGTTACGTTTACTAGGTAATTGGGATGGTTGCTGGATGCAGGGACAGGAGAGGGGCTGGTAAGGTTCCCGGCCTCTTGAGTTCACTTAGGTATTGTCTGCAGATACCTTGAGCCTTTCTCTTGACCTTGTCATCTATTTCCAGTTGGCTTCTAATTGTTTTTAGTTGAATATTTTCCCTGTGCTCTTTTGACTCTCTGATTAGATTTGTAGTGCACATTAACCCAAAATTTGGCTGGCTAGTTGGTGATGGATTGTATTGTGTGAAACTAGGCAATTGGGTTAACTCAGTATCCATGGGTTACTGTATGGGCAAACCCTCCCACTAACCTCTGTCAGTGTAAGTCTTTGTAATGGATACAAATTTAATTTATAAATAAAGAAACAAACAAATAAATAAATAATTGATGAACACATCAAAATAGAACTACTATTAAGTGCAGTACCAGAAATCCATTTCCTGCCCTCTCCACCCCATTGGAAGGCAGCAGATGGTTTGATTATCAGGTTGGGCAGTGCAGTGAACTTTGATTCAATTTATTTTCTATCATTAAAGTGTTAACGTATTTTAGAAGGTTTAGTGGAGCCATGCTCAATTGTAATTCCCTTGGCACATGTCTCTTATGTTTAATTTGCCTTGACACATCGACTTAAGATGTTAACCATTCCAAATATACCTGCAGCCTAAAGGATGAATCTTCTTGTTGGAAGGCTAAAATGCTTCTCTGAGCTCTTAAGAGAAGAGTTATGGGATAAATACAAAATTCAGTGAATAATTAGCAATGAAGTCATTTTGAAAGTAAAGCTTCTTTGCAACTGTTATGTTTTGAGGATGGTATTATAACTGAAAATGGGAGATTCTTTTAGTTTAGATTCAGTTCAGGTAGTCTAAAACATTGAACTGCACACAAAGAGTTTTGTAAATGTCTTAAAATATTAATAGGATAGATTTGGAAAGCTTTATATTATCAATATTGTCATTGAAACAAACTTCTTTTGTATATGAGGTAATATACATTTTTCCACATACTGTAATATGAGGAATACCAGAAAAAAATCATAAAGCTATATTTTAAGTATGTTTAAGTCCATTGATTCAAGGACTTTGTTGAGACTTTTATCCACACAACTGCGTATCTGCTGTTATTTTCTCCAAAGCACTGAAATCATATAATTAAACCACTTTTGCAAGTAATGAACTTCAAAGGTTGCAATATTGTACATCCTTACTTGGAAGGGACTAAGATCTGAATATATCTCCATAGGAATGGGGTAATGAAAACCTAATTCAGTAAAATTTGTTGAATTTGTTGTGTTATTCCTTTCCTCAGTGAAGGTCTAACTGTGATTTAAGGAGTTTCTTGCTGTATGGATGCCATGGGCTGAATGTTGGACTGAATCTATTGAAGATTAGGATAATTTGTCTTATAACCAGTTGAATAAAATGTGCTAAGTGTTTGAAAGATAAGTAACAGTATTTAGACTCACTAATTTAAGAATATTTTAAAACATTGGAATTGTTAAATTTCAAGCAACTAGGCAGGGTTAAGGTTGTTAACAATAGTGTCACTAGCATTGTGTTTTGATCAAGGAGGGATATCATGTGATCCCAAATCTGCAGCTCCGATTATTCCTTATAATTGTTATACTATCTGGAATAAATGGGAGTTGAACAACATTCCAAGGGCAGAAGCTGATCATACCATTAGTCACATTAAAGCAATTTATGAAAAGGCATTGTCAATTGCAGTTTTCTTTGTATCTGTGTTGAGACTCATTTTGTCAGGTAAGCAGAAATAAGTCATTCTGTCCTATTTTGTAGCACAATAAGCTTGTGGTAACAGATAGTATCAAAGAACTCCAGTTCTTGGGCAGTTTATAATTAATGATAAATATTTTAGTTTTTAAAGGGATGTTTACATTCTAAAAGCAGTCTTTCTCAATCTTTTAACCCTGGAGGAACCCTTGAAATATTTTTCAGGCCTCGGGGAACCCCTGCACATTCAGGCTCAAATATAGGCCAGAAGTTACAAAATTATTATATTTGTTTCATGTGTAAGCCTGTATATATGCATTAACAGTGTTCTTAAACTAAAAATAAAGAATGAAACTTACCTCTTTAATGTGCAGTTGCCTGCATTTGAAATATTTTTATAAATAAATTGTGATCTCCCAGGAAACCCCTAGTGACCTCTTGTGGAACCCTGGGGTTCCATGGAACCCTGGTTGAGACACCTGTTCTAAAGGGATTTTAAGTTTTATTTATATATTTGAAAATGTGAATCGGTTGGAACACAAATGATACAGTGGAAACTGACTGGCCGTACTTGCAGGTGAGAGGTTTGAAAGGGAAATGAGGAGAGTTATAGAGTGTTTTGCCTTTTGAGGTTTTTTATTTTATTTTTACAAATTCCCCCTCACTTAGATAATCATAGAATTAGCATTCACTGTCTCCCAGTTCTGAGAGAGTTTAGGAGGAATGGGAAAATTATAGATCCTGAAGTGGGAATGGGAAAATTATAGATCCTCACAAAATGCCTCCTTTTGCCTCTCATCTCACAACCATAAGGTATACAGCAAGTTTGCAGGTGTTTGGTAGAAGATCACAAGATTGGAATCTCTTCCATTCCCTAAAAGGAGTGAAGGTTATGATTATCAAGATTAAGCAGTGCTCTGCTTGCTAAATTGTTGGACTTCAGTTTATATGCATGGTTCAACATGATAAACTTCTTAAAAGGTATAGCAGATTGTTGCTTAACAAGTTAGTGCTTAATAAATTAAAGCTTTTATTTTGCTACCTATTCTAGGTATATAAATGTCTTCCAAGCTGATTGAGTTTCTTCCATATATAGATTGTGACTTCTCAAAATATGTGCACCTTCGTGTTGAATAGCTATTTTTAAGTGTTTCAGATATGATCTAATAACATTTTAAATGTGCTTCTTTTGGAAGTCTCACTGATACAAGCAAACCTAAAGTGATGTTGCTAGGTGTTATTAATTTAAATACAGTTATCACATTTGGCAAAACCCTGTGATTTTTTTTAATGTTCTTTAAAATGAATTGCAATTATCATAGTTTCCTATTATAGTGTTCAAGTCATAGAATTTATTTTCAGGTTTTAGTGCTTCTGCTTTTTCTTAGTACAGCAGTAATCAGTTGATGTTTGTATCAAATCAGCAAACCTTAATTGACCAAACAACTATGATTTTTTGGGTCTGTGGAAAACTTAATGTTTCATTGTCCAGATTTATTTGGCAGTGAACGGGCAAATATTTTAATGGATCAATGCCAATGACTCACTGAAACTGAAGCCCCAAAACAGATGTTTTATAAAGGAGTTGTTGAAATCGTTAACTAAAAACATATTGCATTGCAAAGAACTGAAATTCAAATAAAGAAAAACACATTTTATGTAATGGAGAAAATTTAGAACAGCGCTTAATAGAGAAAATAGCCAGGTGTCATTGGTAGTGATAAAAAAAAACCTAGCTGTAAATATTGCCTATCCAAGTCTTACACTCACTTTCTATAGCAGCTGAATAAATTCATAGTGCTTAGAAGCCCTGCCAGAGATTGACCCATTATCTTCTCTGAAAATAACCACAGTCACACTTTTTTCTCAGTATTTAAAAGAAAATTCAAGTAAACTTCAGTTTCTTTAAAGATTCTAGATTGGGCAATATGTTTGGCATAGCTTTGGCATAATTTTTTGGTTAAGATTGAAATACTCTATGTATTGTTAGTTAGGAGTTAGTATAGTTTATTACTGATTAGACATTAGGCCATATCAAAATACAGAATATAAAGCATAGAACATTAATAAAATCATATATAAAAATAGAATAAAAACAAATTAGATAAGAAAAGGAATAAAAATGGAAATAATATTTCTGAATCACCCCTACAGTTTACCCTAATCAGGCTCACATATGCAGATCAATTTAGGATGTTCATCATGTACCTTTCTTTCAGCAATTTATCTATCTATCTATCTATCTATCTATCTATCTATCTATCTATCTATCTATTTAACTTCTTGACTGCCCAACTCATATACAATGCCTCTGGGCAGTTTACAACAATAAAAATATCACTAAAAATACAATGCAATAAATATAAATATATTTAAATATTATTTATATACACATATATATATATATATATATATATATATATATATATATAAATACAAATATAAATATAAATATAAAATATAAATACAAGATGGCAAATTGTATTATGTAGAAGTTCCCATGACTTGAGCAGTGTTATATCAAGACCAGGCTAATTGGTATGCTACAAAAAGAACCCTGTAATCCAAAGGTCCACTGTCATTCAGAAGATCCTTGGAAGCCCTCAATATAATGAGAATTGTAGTGTTTTTAGCAACTGGTTTGAGGCTTATTAAAACTGGAGGGTTTTTTTTTTTTTGGATAATACATTTAATAGCTTCTGATAAGTAAATCTTCCATTAATTTATCTAAACTCATTTTAAAATCATCAACATTGGTCATTATTTCACTTTGTGGTAGCAAACTCTGTAAGCCAATTGTGCATCTTACACTAAAGAGGTTTTTTTTAATCTGTCTTAAGACAAGAGGCAACCAGTAATATGGTTAGTGAAACTTCTGTTGTTCCAAAAATATATTAGTTTCATAATATGCTGATTTTACAAGTTGAAATTGTGAACAATGACATTTTATAAGGGAGGTCTCAATTCTTACGGGAGTCATATTCTGTAGTGTTATTCCAATAGTAGATTTTATTCTGCTAACAGAATAGATTCTTACTTAGCCCTTTTTGTACTCCCAGATATGCTCAGGACCTTCCAGAACAGATTTGGCATACATAATGAGTTGGGAGAAGAAAAATGAAGGGTCATTACCTGACACAAGTAGAAGTCTGGTAAAATAGTATTGGATGCAGTTTATTGTTACTAAAATCTCTTGCAACTGTCTAACATTTGCATTAAACTCTTTAAGCATTGGAATTCACTTTACATATGAAGAGGGCTGTAAATTGATAGAATGTATTTGTTGCCATGTATTCAAGTTCTAGTTCAAGAACTCTCAGTTAAAAGAGAATTGTCTGAAACCTGGTTTGCTGATTACATGGGCTATTGTATATGTTGCCTTGACAACATGGGCTATTGTATATGTATTACATGGGCTATTGTATATTGTATTACATGGGCTATTGTATATGTTGTATATTGTATATGCAAGAGTTGAAAAAATAAATGACAACTCAATCCAGGTAAAGTGGAAAAGAAGGGAACTGGCAGGGTAATCAGTGAAGAAAACCACACTGAGTCAAATGCAAACTCTAATTCCTTTATTATTCTCTACCGTATACAGAATCTTGCCAGACTAAAGATTCCTTAACTGAGCTAAAGAGAAAAATACTCTTGGGAAATCTAGGGCAGGGCTAGTCTAACTTTCTTCTTTGACCCCTCCATACTCTCCAAGGAGTGCAAACTGTGAGAATGCTTATCAGCCTGGAATGTGCTCTCCTCTCCCCCTGCTCCGATCTCCATCACATCACCCCCCTCCTCAGGGACACATTCCATCACAGGAAGATAAGAAAGAGACTCAGAGTAACACCATCTTAATTCAGCTTGGTGTAAGAGGGAATGGAGGGAAACTCTGGTGGGCTTTGAAGATTCTATTTTACCCTACAACAATAAAGTAATACTCATGTAATCCTTGTGGTGCTTGTTTCCTGACCTGGTCTGCCTTGAATGGGTGACATTAGGAGACTCTTGTATCTCTTTTAAGGATTAAACTGTAAGTACAGTAAAACTTCAGTTTAACCAACCATTTTGTAGGAAGAAATGCTGTTAATCTGAATGTCCATTACCTAAAAGTAGTTTCTTGACTTTTATGTTATTTGCATAATTATATTGTCACACAAATGATATAAATTAATACAAATAAGCATAAACCATTATGTAATTCTGCAAACAACATGAATGACATAAATTTATGTGTATTGTCTGGAGTAATTTGGATTCTGTCCTAACAACCAGGAAACACACTGAGACAATGAACTGGTCTCTAATATTTATTGCTAGTACTTAACAGGAATCCTAACAAACTGAAGAAGCGTGGGAAAAACCCAGACATATAACCCCCAAGGGTTAAGGCGGTCCCGATCTGTGTCTCTTTGAATGGCTGAACAATTCCTCAGTGCTACGCATGCGCTTGACAGTCTGGATGGGAGCCCCCTGCTCGCCATCCTTACTCATGACAGATTCAGTGCATTTAATCTGTTGCTTTGAAGTAATGTCCTGATGAAAATTTTGTCCCTTGTATTCGAAGTCTGAAGTTGGTATCAGATTCTGTGAAGAAACTGATAAATATCAAATGGAATTCTTCAATGCTTTTTGGTGAACGTTAGGATTCACAGATTGGTTTGGGGATTACTGCCTAACTACTTCCCTGAGTTTTGTGAGCTTTGTGCTTATGCACCTTGTAAGTTGAAGCTAGGTAAAATTCATAATACAGTTTTCACAAATTTAAGTCATGCACATTTGGTAAGTAGAGTCTACTTTTTAATATAATAATTCCTTCCTTTTATTTGTGAGAGCTCATTAAAATATTGGGTATCTGTGCATTATGGTTGAACATGCTGTGCTGTTATCCAGTGTGATAAACATCCAGATAATATGTGAAATGATTAATAGAATTATGATTCAAATCTTTTGAGTCACTTATTTTTCCCAATTTGGTATGTTCAAAAGTTTGAGTTACAATTTTAGAAATACTGATCTATATTGTCACAATATTTTTATATATCTATATACAGTACTACTAAAACTCTCCTGTTTGTTTGTAATCTTCAGTTGGGCAAAATGGTGCATCATAGGGCAACAGTTTTTGAATCAGCATACATCAAATGGGCTAACTTAAAGATTGTGTCCAAACTCTGGGACCCATAACTCCTGTGGGATTGAAATTTGGAAAAGTTGTGGCCACTTCAGTGCTGCTGCAGTCAGCCACGGGCTCGTGATTGTCATTTCCAACACTCTCTCAAATCAGTGAGGAAGCTGGCAGGAAGTGTGAACTCTTCTGAGGTGATGATGTTACTGATACCTCAGGAACTGAAATTCGGCAAAGTAAGCCAGCAGGAAGTCTGAACTCTTTCGAGGTGGTGACAGCACCATACAGCATTGTGGTAAATACAATTAAATTAAATTTAAGAATCATCAGCACAATTATGCCGCATGGAAAGAGAGCAGGGATATTATGGTCAACAGATGACACCAAACATCAGGAAGTGGCAAGGAGGAGGAGAGAACAAGAATTGGTTGAGGGCCACACAACTCTAGGATCAAACAGTCAGGACAAATAACATGAGAGAAGGAGAGACAGAGGAGGAGAGGCATGCATGTCTTCAGACTGACAACAAGTGGCACAGAAGGAGAAGAGAGGAAGAGACAAAGGAGCAGAAAAATGCACATCTCCAGGATCAGAGACTAGAACAAATAGCAAAAGATATGAACAAACAGAGGATGAAAGGGCTGCACTTCTCCAGAATGAGGACACAAGAAGAGATGGACGAAGAAAGGGAAGATCAACTTGAGAATATGTGGCAAACAGTAATTAGTGCGAGAGTTCCTCAAAATGACAACACCCGCCTTCAATGACAAGATCTCAGTGAAGAAAGAACAAGGGAAAATGCATGACTCGCATGGCATAATATTTCTGCTGATGTTGGTCCGAAGGCCTTCACTGTTGTGCCTTCCTATTCCTTGGAGAAACTGCCAATTTCTGCTGTAGGAAAGGAAAGGTCAGGTTAGGCAATTTGCAACCTCTACCTAATGAATTCAATTTATACAGAAATGATGAACCTATTGCAAACGAGTTCAGGAAGAACAACAGACAATACAACTGCCTCTTCCAAATGACATCATTTGGTGCCAAAGAAGTCCTTCCGATGAGGAACGAATGGAATTCTGTGATTATTCAAAGGCAATGCCATCATTACATCATATATTTAATGCCAGGCCCCAACCAGTAAGCCAAATTCCTTCAAATTTATTTCACGGACATGCCAGAAGCATCCACTGTCATTGATCCTGACCGGAGATTGGCATTTGAACATGAGAGAAGATTTAATGCACAAATTGTCAATGAAGCCATTGACATTATACCAAACAACACTGAACCTGAAGCAAGATGATGGCACATTATGTTGAAAGAATGAGGAGGTGGTTTGCAAATAATTTCAGAGCCTCATCGCTCCTATGATAGCTTTCAATACATACTTTTCTTTCCACTTGGAGACAATGGCTAGCATCATCAGTTCCAAATGACGAACAACAAGAAACTAACAGCAATTAGTTTGGGAATTAATAAACTGTTGTTTTCTTCTTTAATTTTCAAATCAAACAAATAGCAATCCACCCGTGGTCATCTGTTTCTCTGTTTAGGTAAAGAACTATTTCTGAAACGATGACCCAATGGGTCACAGGTTGTCTAGTAGAATATTAACAATTAGTAATGGAAGAAAAAAGAGGTGTTTTCTTTGCTTCTCCCCAGTCCTCCCACCCTCAGTCTGAGATACGTGGTCAAGGCAGGAATGAGCAGCCTCACTGAGAAGAATGTTCAGGAGAATAGGAGGCCATTTGCAAAATTCCACAAACATCTGTGCTTTGGTGGATCCAAGTCTTCCTCCTTTTCTCCTTCTAGAGCAAATTGGTTTATTAACAAAGAGATCTGGAGCTCTCTCATCTCTGCCTCTTACCCTTGAGGATGTTTTATTTGGTCATTACTTGACTTGGGCTAAGTGTAGCAAAGGACAAATTTTATCTGAGTCCAGGTTCTATATTCCTAAGCGTGTGGGTGTGAAACATGAACTTGCTATGTCATAGCTGTTGATTAACTAGTTGCTTAATGGTGTAAGTCTGGACTTTCTTCCATATAAAATGTGTAGTTCCAGACAAGAGTTTAGACCTGAAAAAATTTTATGCCTGTTTATGGGAGTTCAAATTCTCACAACCTTTGATCTTTAAATAAATTAAATAAACCTCAAAGTATTAAAATATGAATAATCTGCAGTATAATTGTAAATGTGTATGCCATCTTTGAAAGACTAGGGATAGAATTGCTGAATTAATTGAGTAATTAGCTATGTTATAGTTTGAAGCAGAGGCAGTCAACATCCTGCAGCTTCTGGTACCACTATACATATATGGAGGCATATTGTGGATGTTCTCTCAAAATGTCCACCTGGTAGTCATTTTATGAATAGGCGGCAGGGTTTTGTTGTTGTCTGTTCAAAAATGCCTACCAGTGTAAGCATTGTCAGTCACAAATGCTGATTTACCATGAGGGAGATTGAATCAATTGGATGGAATGGGATATAAAACTTGCGATAAATACTTAAATTATCAACCCCCTAGCTTCCCCAGAATGTTCCCTCTTACATCCAGTCCCCACCCAAAAGTTGGCATGCGTCCAGTCATGACAGTAGTTACAACCATCCAGCATTTTTATGTTTTAAGAATAATTATGGAACTCAGAGGCATTCTTGTGAATAAAAATACATGCCAGCTTCCCTTATAATTATAATTTTTTAAAATGTGATAAAAGTCAAGTGATGCAGGAGCATTGAAAGAAGTCCATGGGCCCATTGAGGCCACAGGTACTATGTTGTCTACTCCTGCCTTGAAGTACTCGTAGTCTTGGAAAGGAGACTAGCAAAATTGTGTTCCTTCCCCTCTCTTAGTGTGTGTGTGCATAAAATAGATAGAAGTTCTACCTACTTAAAAAGATTTCAACTTACATGAAGAATTTTGTAATTTTTATTTCTTTGCTGTGTTCTGTTTATTAAATTTGGAGACCACCTGACTCCTAAAAGGCTCTGGGCCGTTTGTAATGCACACAGAGGAAAACCAGACAATAAAAATTCATGTATATGTGGAAGAGTAAAACAACCAAACATACCCCAAATCAACAAACTAACAAAGGCTCGGCATCCACCTTAACCCCAGGCTTGGGAGCAGAGCTATGTTTTTAACAACTTCCAGAACAGCTGTAAGGTGGGAGCCATATGAATCTCTGTGGCACCATAACAGAGAAGGTGCACTACCTAGATTCTGATAGATGATGTTATTTGATTGACAGGTCCTTGAGCATGCCCACTATGCTTGATCTCCCTGGGCAGGCAGAAACTATCAGAGTCATAACCAGGCACTATGCCATGTAAAGCTTTAGGTGGTAAATCAGCACCTTGAATTTTACCTGGAAGCAAAATAGTAACCAATGCAGTTCACAAAGCAGGAATGACACATGGGTGTAATGTGACCACCCCCTCTTTCAATGAAGCTGACACCATCACATGGACCCAACTATTGGTCACTTATCCAGGCAGCTTTAATAACCCAGGAAGGCCCTGGATCTAATAAACAGGTGGTTGAACTCAAAAATTGAAGGACCTTGTCTACTTCCTTGGGAGTCACAGGCTCAACTCAGTCCTGATGACTTCATGAGACCATCCTCCAGGGACCTCAGTTGGACCTGCCCGTTTGGAATCCAACTCTGAACAAATCTGAGTGTCTTTATCTACCAAATAGCAAGAAAATTCCTCACAGCAACCCTAGAGATGTCCCTGTGGCCCATCCCTCCCCAACAAGGAACAGGTCACCCTAAACAATGCTGCCAGGCAACTATCGGCAGACGTGATAGGGGCAGAGAAATAATAGTGGTTCACCACCCTTATCGCCATAGTGTAATGCCTAATATTAGCTCTTAACTTGTGTTTGATTGGACTTACAGTACACTTCATTTTCCTCCAACAGCACTCCAGGCATCTCTTCTTGAGTTCCATCTTCTAGAGCTCCTCAGAAACCCAGAGGCACCCCTAGACTGTTGCCCAAAGAGAGGCTCCATAGGAGCAATGTGATCCAAGACCTTTGTCACATGCCTGTTCTGGCTTGTGACCAAGGCCTCAGCTGAACTGCCCACTAGATCCTCAGGGAAAACCCCATGGAAGGCAGACAATAAGTCTTGTGTGCATCACTGTGTATAATAGAGAACTAAGCCTGTATTCTGTGGGCAATGTGGGAGCAGTAGAAGCTGCTTGTCTCCTTTTTTCTCTCGGCCTGAAGTTCAGGGAATGGATGAGTATTCTGTGTAGGAGAATCTGTATGGGAGAGAGTTGGTCGTAAAGGGAGCAGTGGTTAACTAGAGAGAATTCTATCCTTTATCCAGAGGTGTGGTAGCTGAAGAGTTACTGCTCCTCACTTTCCTTCCCCCACAGTTCTGTGATCCCATGGAGCATCTTTGTGGAATAGGAGAAGCAGTGAGTGCTCCCCCTCCTCCCCCCCTTTTTCTTACCCTCCCTCCAAATCCTTGCAGCCTAGGGTTCTGGCAGGGTTAGTAAGAAAAGTGGGATTTACCTTTCACTAAAATCCTGTGAAGTATAATTTGGTTTTCTCCTTTACAGATATTAGATTACCTTGTTAAGTAACGTATTTGGCTTAGATTCTGAAAATTGCAGGAGTTACACATTTTGCTCTGAACAAGTACCTAGTGAGAATCAAATCATTGCCAAGTTGACATATGTCATAGTTATTGTGAACCCACAGGACGCAAAATGCTGTAATTAAAAGTCCTCCGAAGTATAACTGTTTGTATTTATATTAAACACAAACATTTCTAGTAAAGGTTTATGTAAAGGTTTATATAAGCTTTATTTAAAAAGTTTTTCTTAGAATGCATAACGTTTTCTGTCTATGGAGAATCCCTACCTATTCTTTAACCAGGTGTTCTCTAATAGCAGTTAATTATTTTTATCTTCTGAGATAATCATAATTATATGGATTAAAATGGATCTGTATGTGCTGATTTTGTATTTGTATGTATTTCTGTTTTGTATTATTTAACTTCGGATTTTTATTTTATTTATTTATTTAATTTAATTATCAAATTTGTCACCACCTATCTCCTCCCACCAGAGGAACTCTGGGCGGTTTACAACAAAGGCAGTCAATTAAAATAGTAAATATAGAATACAAATACAATATATAAAAATATAAATACCATTAATAAATAGATATAAAACTAGGAATAAGAGTAAAATCCAAGTGACAAGATCTAATTCAGTCCATGTGTGTGAGCAGCGCTCTAAGGGACCAGCCATCCCCACGTGGAGCTACTCCCTTCTCCACCCCAAGCAAGATGGCGGAGCCAAGTCTTCAGGTTCCTCTGGAAGGCCAGGAGCGATGGGGCTAACCTCATCTCTGGGGGCAGCGTGTTCCACAGGGCGGGAGCTACTGCAGAGAAGGCCCCCTCCCTGGACCCCGCCAAACAAAATTCTCTTGTAGACGACGTCTGCCACATGCCCTCTCTGCATGATTGGGTGGGACGGGTTGATGTAATGGGGAAGAGGCGGTACCTCAGGTTACCTGGCCCCATGACATATAGGGCTTTAAAGGTGATAACCAACACCTTGAATTGGACCCAGAAGCAGACTGTACCCAGTGCAGCTCGCATAGTAGAGGTGGTATATGTGCCGATCTAGGGGCACCAAAAATAACCCATGCAGCTGCGTTCTGGGCCAGCTGTTGCTTCCAGATACTCTTCAAGGGTAGCCCCATGTAGAGTGCATTGCAATAGTGTATGTGGAAGATAACAAGGGCATGAGTGACCATTCGAAGGGCTTCCCGATCCAGGAAAGGGCGTAACTGGCACACAACACAAAGCTGTGCAAAGGCCCTCCTGGCCACAGCTGCCACCTGCTCTTTGAGCAGGAGCCGTGATTCCAGGAGGACCCCCAGATCACACACCGGGTCTGTCTGGGGCAGTGCAACCCCATCCAGGACCAAAGATGACAAAGTCCTGGGTACAGAAGAGCCCTTAACCCACAGCCACTCCATCTTACCAGGGTTCAGCTGAAGCCTGTTGTTCCCCATCCAGACCCCTACAGCCCCCAGGCACCGAGAGAGGGCAGTCATGGCATCACTTACCTCACCCGGGATGGATATGTATAATTGAGTATCATCAGCATATTGATGATACCTCATCCTGTGGTGACAGATGATCTCACCCAGCAGTTTCATGTAGGTGTTGAAGAGGAGCGGAGAGAGAACCGAACCCTGCGGCACCCCACAAAGGAGGGTCCAAGGGTCGGACTTCTCGCTCCCTATCACCAATTGTTGTTTTCTTTTACTAATTGTTATAGTTAGCTTTAAGTCTAGGTAAGATACTAGATCATTAATAAATGCAAATATTTATATTTTTAATGATGGAAGCTTTGCTATAGAAGAAAAGCATGGAAAGTTGTAACATACCAATTCCTCTGGAATTGCACTCCATTTCTGCATTAGAAGTGACTGAGTGATTTACTCATAGAGTGTTTTATTTCTTTTCTTCAGGGTGGTTACTTAAGGCTCTAAACGTTTATTTCTTTTTCTCAGATTAGCAGGATTAGGCATACTGTTTGAGAATTTCAGAGGCAAAACATTAAGGAATCTAAATAGGAGTGAAAGCAATCACAACTGACAGGAAAACTTGAAAACATCAGAGGAAAACATCTGTCTATTTCTAATTTTTAAAAATGTATTACTAGATTTCTATTCTGCCTTTTGTATAGGAGCTCAAGGTGACATACAAATCTTCAGTGAACAAAAGAACCTTCATTGTTATAATACGTGTAATAATAGTATGTATAAGCTGTTAAAGGAAAGGAAAGTTAAATTGTTTATTATGCCATAATCAATTTTAACTGTTTCTTGGACTCCAAAAAGATCCCTTGCAATGAGAAGACCTGTGTTTCTGTGGGACTGTGTTCAAATTCCTAGTTTGGGGCCAACTAGGAATTTGCTCTGCATTTTTGTATATATGAGTGTTAAGTTTACATGTACTCCAACATTATAAGTTACTATACTGTTTTTTATTTTAGTTTCAAGTTTTAAATAATGGGACCTTATCTCCCAGTATTCTTGAGTAGCAAAAACTGAGACTGTGCCTCAGATATGAAGTAAATTTCTAAAGTAAGATGACATATGTCTAGTTGTGAGATCTGAGAAATACGCAGTTGTACCTGTAAACATGGATTTTCTAGTAATGTACAGCTTACGTAATAAACACATTTACATTATCATAAAGATTCATCTTTTTTTTAAAAAAAAAGATTCTGTTATCCATGCAAAACACTATATTGTTTTTAAGTAACACAAAAAGCAAAGGTAGCTGCCTTTTTCTTTAATGAAGGCAGGAACTCTGAGCAATATGTTGGACAAATGGTAATCAGAATAGAATCAAATACCTCAAATGTCCTTGCAGTCGTACAGGAGGCGGCAATATAGGATAGGAGAGCAGAATCCCCAGACTCTCTGCAACGGGCTTCCAACAAAAAAAGAAAAGAAAAGAACCCTTATTAAATTAAACAATTTCACTTAACTGGTTAGAAAATTAGATGACTGTTAATTTTGGTTTCTTGCAAGTTTACTTATTCCTGTCTTTGTAGTGCTGATTGAACATGTATTGTGCCTTTACAAAAGGCATTGATGTGAATGAAATTATTGTGAAGGGAAATCATGTTAAGATTTTTTTTTCTTTTACAACGTGAAGCTTTCAGAAGGTAGGCAGATTAGAGGTGTGTATTGCTGGTTATGCAAACAGGTTTGTGGTGATAAATCCAGTGTTATGTTGAAACTGAATTATGTTTAAAGTTAGTTGAGGCAAAGAGGAGGAGGATTCCTGAGCAGAATATTAGTTATTAATAATCAGTGTTTGTATAATTTGGAGTTGGGTGGCATGTAAATTTAATACATCATCATCATTATTATTATTATTATTTAAAATATTCAGAGAACCTTAAAGACATTATTTGTCTTTAATCCATATATCAACACCATAAGGATGGTCACTATTACCTCCATTTTGCAGCTGGAGTGCCTGTAATGTTTTTTTTTTCTCCTGTGAAAAGAAAGAACCAAAAGCCCCAGCCTGAGTCAGTTTTGTTTTCTTGGTGAAGGGTATATACTTGTTCTTGTTCCGTTTGTCTTGCCATAGATCTGTTACAAGCAAAAAGCAGACCTGTTCTCTGCAGAATTACTGAATTAAAGAAGGCTTTACGTACTCTTTCACCACCAAAAACGTTTGCCTTGGGGAAGTAGGAATTGAGAATTGGTTGCAGGGAGAATGGATACACAAGGGTTTGGGCTCCTTTCTATCCCCTACAATTGTGTTCACTTTGCATGAATTATTTATGGGTCCTTTTTGCCTAAAACAAAGCAAATGTTAATGGGTCACTTTGCCAGAGTAGTCAGTCTCCCTAGTAGAAAGCCATAGTAGTAAGAAGAATATCTCCTTTCTGTCTTTGTGCATTTCCAGAAAATTGAAGGGGTGGATGACATAAAGATGGGAAACAGCCCTAAAAAACCCCCCTCATTCACGAACATAAGGATTTGGAAGTGGAACTTTAGGGTTGCAGTGGGAGAGTCCTCTCTCAGCTCCTTTGGGTTCTGCTAACTTGTTTTCTGCTAGCCATGCAAGTGTAAAAGGCATAGAGCTTTTCACAAGAAAAAAAGAAGACAATTTTGAGTTTCCTCCACATAGCTGTAGGAACTATGAAGATTAATATTTTGCCTTGTAGAAAACAATGCAAAACAAAAACAACCAGTCAGTCAGTTTCACAGTTTAGGCAAATACTGCCTGGAGTAAGTTGCTGAAGTACATGTTATTAATATATCACATAGAAAGTTCTTTGTTATCAAAAATATTTCTCATAGGTAAAGAATTCCTGCGGGCAGCGAACCACAGCTGACATCCCCCAGGCAAATATTTGAATAATTAATTCTTTGGCTGTTGTGAAAGGGTTGCTCATTATTGATTTCTGTGGGATATCTTTCAAATCCTATGTTTATCCATTGTAAAAAGGTGATAATGCATTTGAAAATGGGAAGAAATGCCACCTACTTTAACTTTGAAGCAACCAAAAAATAATTTATACTGAGCTTCATAATAGTCTTTCATCTAAGCATGGGCCTCACAATCCTAACATCTTTTAAGAGATGTAGTACCTAGGTCAAGTATAAGACTATTGTAAAATACAGCATGTTGAATTAGGTGGAGTGGAAGCAGTGCAAATAGTCTAGTGATTGCTATTCTTGAACTTTCCTTCTTGGCTACATAGTAATTACTATTCTGCTTTATAATGTGCATAGCTTTACTTTGTCCCATGTTAATGCATATTTATTTCTCTTCCTCCTCTCCTTGCTACTAATTGTTTTGCTAATGAGGATCTGTTTGGGACAGGAGAAAAGGAGCCCATTTTTATTATTTACCCTATCAAATACTCAGAGCCTGTTGAAATCAAAATGGTTGTGTTAATAGTCTTAATTACTATCCATTACTATTACTACTTAATTATTTCTTTGGTTTGTCAACACATATTCTTTACTGACTGTCTGTGTCTGTGGTACTCCCTCGATCTAACCATTTTATATATACACCTGGCCTACAGTGTTGTCATGCTTTATTAAGGAGTGGAGCAATTTTATATATACACCTGGCCTACAGTGTTGTCATGCTTTATTAAGGAGTGGAGCAATTGTTCTTAAAATAGTATTTTTATTGAATTCCTTACTTAGGTTCATGTACCTTCCTGTGATATGGCTGGGAATGGATCAAGATCAGAGTGTATCAGTGGACCAACTATGAAATCACAGCTTCAGGTAACTGGTAAGTCTGCATATCAGTCCTGTGGTTTGATTCAAATACTTTTTCTCTGAGAGCATCACTGAATATGTTCTGTTTCTCTCTTTATTGTATTTGAAAATGGTATATGTTTTATTATATAAAACAACCCTAGCCAGCTAATAAAATTGATTATGTGCCATAAAGTCAGTGTCAACTCTTAGCAACCATATAGATATTTTCAATGAAATAAACAAATTTATTTATTTATCAAATTTGTCACTGCCCATCTCCTCCCACCAGAGGGACTCTGGGCGGTTACAACAAAATAATTACAAAGAAAATAAATATATAAAAATGCACTATAAAATTACACATCACTAATAAATATAAATAAAAGTAAAATCCAGATGACTGTGATCTCATTCAGTCTTTACGTGGAAGGGGTCCTTCAAGGCACTAGCCAACCCCAAGCATGACTATTCTCCTCCCCACCCCAGGCCAGGTGGCACAGCCAGGTCTTCAAGTTCCTCCAAAAGGCCAGGAGCAATAGGGCTAACCTCACTTCCAGGGGCAAGATGTTCCAGAGGGCGGGCACTACTGCAGAGAAGGCCCACCTCCTGGACCCTGTCAGATGGAATTCTGTTACCAACAGGGTCCACAGCATGCCCTCTCTGCATGACCAGGTGGGATGGGTTGATGTAATGGGGAGGAGGCAGCCCCTCAGGTAGCCTGGCCCCATGCCATGTAGGGCTTTAAAGCTGATAACCAACACCTTGAATTGGACCCAGAAGCAGACTGGTACCCAATGCAGCTTGTGCAGCAAAGGTGCTATATGCACCCTTCTAGGGGCGCCAAAAATAAACCACACAGCTACATTCTGGATCAACTGAAGATTCTGGATACTCTTCAAGGGTAGTCCCATGTAGAGCGCGTTGCAATAGTCAGTGTGGGAGATTAACAAGGGTATGAGTGACCATTCGAAGGGCCTCCCGATCCAGGAAAGGGCGTAACTGGCGGACAACACAAAGGCTCTTCTGGCCACGGCTGCCACCTGCTCTTCGAGCAGGAGCCGTGAGTCCAGGAGGACCCCCAAGTTCTGCACCGGGTCTGTCTGGGGCAGTGCAACCCCATCCAGAACCAAAAATGACAAAGTCCCGGATATGGAAGAGCCATCAATCCACAGCCACTTGGTCTTACCAGGGTTCAACTGAAGCCTGTTGTTCCCCATCCAGACCCCCACAGCTCCCAGGCACCGAGAGAGGGCAGTCACGGCATCACTTACCTTACCTGGGATGGAGATGTACAACTGAGTATCATCAGCATATTGATGATACCTCACCCCAACATGTAGATGTTGAATAGGAGATGAGAGAGAACCGAACCCTGCAGCACCCCACAATGGAGGTGTCGCGGTTCGGATCTCTCATCCCCTATCACCACCGATTGGGACTGGCCCTGGAGGATGGAGGTGAACCAGCGCAAAACCACGCCGCCCACCCCGAACTCCCTGAGCTGACCCAAAAGGATACCATGGTCGATGGTATCGATAAAAATGCAAGGTTAAAACTCTTAACACATCAGCAGTGCCATGACATTAATTGTACAAGTAATTGTAACAGATACTATACAGCCTTCCAAATTGGTAGAAACATCATGCCCATTCCCGTTAAGCAACTTTTCTTTTGGCTAGAATTGTTAGGAATTTGTACTGTACTAAGGGATTTTTGAAAGCAAAGCTTGGTTCTCTATCAAGAATCGTGGCTTATTTCCCTATAACTGCTGGGATAGGGGAATTTATGCATCAATTAGTTCATTTATGGATTCAGAATTGTTGACAAATTTTGTGTTAGCTGGTATTAAACAATTTTGAGTTTGTCATTCTGTTTGTTTCAGCTAACCTTTTTGCCTTTGAGTCCAATGCTCTGCCTAGCCTTAATATTAGTTTTGTGGACTTTTTTCTATGACTGTATGCCTCTGTTTATATTGTTAATCAGTAACATTTGCACTTGTATTCTGTAAACTGAAACTCAAGATGTTTTGAAAATAGAATTTAAAATGATAGTTATAAAACGTACTGCAGTTCTGCACTCTTTATCCAGGATTGCATCTCTTTGTACATCTTTATTTTTCAGTTTTCTGTTAAATAATTTTATTGTTTGTTGATGATAATATCATTTATGTTTTCCATTTGAATTCAGCATTGGGCCATCATCAGTTTTTGACCTGTATATTGCTAGGAAAGATTTTGAAGGTCACAAAAACAATAACTGACGATGCTAAATAGTTTTACTGGTTTGTTATTTCTCCCTATACTACTTTTCTTCATTAGCAATAAGAAAACCCACTTCATTTGGCATTTGAACAGTCTGTCAAGCATGTCATAAAAGTGGCTTATTTGGATTTGAATACATTTTTGTTGCTTTAATCTTCATATGCAGCTCATGGAATTCAAAATAAAAATCCATCATTTAGTTTTAACATGGTTTAAACAGAGATGTATAATATGAGTATTATTGTGAATATATATTCTCTTTTTAAAGTTGTCTGCTCTAACAGTGCTTTAGAAATGGAAATACACTGCCTGCCTTTTTGGGTACTCATCACACACACACACACACACACACACCCTCTAAATGAAACTTTTCCTTTATTCTATGATACCAAAGGCAAAAATTTAGATTATCAGTTGGAGATAATTTTATTTTACAAACTAGAAGACATGACTATTCTAAAGCCTTTGACTGTGTGGACCATAACAAATTGTGGCAAGTTCTTAGCGGTATGGGGATACCAAGTCATCTTGTCTGCCTCCTGAAGAATCTGTATAACGACCAAGTAGCAACAGTAAGAACAGACCACGGAACAACAGACTGGTTTAAGATTGGGAAAGGAGTACGGCAGGGCTGTATACTCTCACCCTACCTATTCAACTTGTATGCAGAACACATCATGCGACAAGCTGGCCTTGAGGAATCCAAGGCTGGAGTTAAAATCTCTGGAAGAAACATTAACAATCTCAGATATGCAGATGATACCACTTTGATGGCTGAAAGTGAAGAGGAACTGAGGAGCCTTATGATGAAGGTGAAAGAAGAAAGTGCAAAAGCTGGTTTGCAGCTAAACCTCAAAAAAACCAAGATTATGGCAACCAGCTTGATTGATAACTGGCAAATAGAGGGAGAAAATGTAGAAGCAGTGAAAGACTTTGTATTCCTAGGTGCAAAGATTACTGCAGATGCTGACTGCAGTCAGGAAATCAGAAGACGCTTAATCCTTGGAAGAAGAGCAATGACAAATCTCGATAAAATAGTTAAGAGCAGAGACATCACACTGACAACAAAGGCCCGCATAGTTAAAGCAATGGTGTTCCCTATAGTAACATATGGCTGCGAGAGCTGGACCATAAGGAAGGCTGAGCGAAGGAAGATCGATGCTTTTGAACTGTGGTGTTGGAGGAAAATTCTGAGAGTGCCTTGGACTGCAAGAAGATCAAACCAGTCCATCCTCCAGGAAATAAAGCCAGACTGCTCACTTGAGGGAATGATATTAAAGGCAAAACTGAAATACTTTGGCCACATCATGAGAAGACAGGACACCCTGGAGAAGATGCTGATGCTAGGGAGAGTGGAAGGCAAAAGGAAGAGGGGCCGACCAAGGGCAAGATGGATGGATGATATTCTAGAGGTGACGGACTCGTCCCTGGGGGAGCTGGGGGTGTTGACGACCGACAGGAAGCTCTGGCGTGGGCTGGTCCATGAAGTCACGAAGAGTCGGAAGCGACTAAACGAATAAACAACAACAGAAGACATGAAGTCATTGCATTTATTTAGCAGTTTTTCTTTTTCAAATCTATTCCATGGGAACTACTGTCATTTATATTAGCTGTTAGCCTTGGTATGACTTGATCAGGTAAGGATAGATTTTGGCCAGGAGATGAGCACCGCCCCCTAGAGTCGGACACGACTGGACTTAATGTCAAGGGAAACCTTTACCTTTACCTAACTCTGTGAAAGAAGATTTGAGATACCATGTGCTATCAGAAACAGGAATATAAACTGTTCCAGGGACAATGTGCGTACAGGTGATATAGCTTAATATGGATAAATATCAAATTAATTTCAGCTAACAGTTGGCTTATTTTTTTCCACTTAACAGCTGTCCAGGACAAGCAGCATACCATGTAGTTGAATAACACCTTTTATCTCTTAATCTTTTCTATAATTACCCAAACACATAGCTGCAATATTACTGTTAACTAATTTGATAGCATTCTATATCCTGGGGTTTACAATATATTATTTAAAATAAACAGGGAAGCAACTGGGAAAGGGGAATGATGGAGAGGCAGAAATAAATGGAAGGATTATGCACCAATGATAATCTTCAGGAGTCACTGGCATTTGGTAGTTGTTCAAAAACATGGAAAATAAGGGTTCCAGAAAGCAAGGGAAGTGTTCACATGACATTCTGGAAACCATGTCTAGGCATATCAGGGACAGCAAGAGAAAAAAAGTAGAGTTGTTTCAGGAAGCAGGAAACCTTCAATTAGATGAGCGTTTTGTGATTGCATTGGGTATAAATATGGTAAATAAGTAAGTAAATGTTAAATGAAGAGATGTATTATCATCTAAAACTGGAATAAAGGGGCAAAACCAGAGAGACGTTTGAATTAAGTGAAAGAAGCTCATACAAAGGCTTTTTAAAGGAATTTGGAGGGGCAGTGCAACACTCTGTTTGGAGTGCTCCCCTATCTTAGCATAGCAGATGGATTCCTGAGGTGATTAAACTATGTACTGTACTCAGACTAGAATTCCAAAATTTAAAAAAGGTAACAGTATCTAGGAGAAACATACTGGATTCAGAAGTCATCTTGCATTAAAGTCCTGCTTAGGAATATGACTTTGTTGGCCTGATCTATGTGAAGACCTACAGAGCTGCATTAGCTAATGGGTAGTCTAGGCCAGTCAACACTATGAGCCTGTCCATTGGGCAGCATTGAGCTGTGCTAGCCTGTGGGTGAACCAGCCTTCTGGAAAACCTTGTCAGCCTGAGTGAATGCAAGGCATCCTCTTGAGGTTAGAGTGATGGAGGCAGACAGCTATAACCTCCTTGCTTTTGTGCCCTTGTTCACTCATAGCCCCTCTAGGTGCCTACTCTGCACTAGGGCCCAGTGCAGTTCATACATTGTAACCCTCTTAAAGAGGCCTGCTGATAAAGAATATGAATTCATTTGGTAACGTGATGCTGGGTACATATGGGCAGAAAGTAAGAGGTCATTTTACTATGTCCCTACTAGCCTTTCAGAAGGCTCTGAAGACATAGCTTTGCCATCATGCTTGGGGATCTGACTGTGGCGTGGAGCCCACTAGATGGCTGTATAGGTAGTCTTCATTTAGTGACCGCCTCATTTAGTGACTGTTCACAGTGACAGTGGTGATGAAAAAGTAACTTTGTGACCAGTCCTCGCATTTATGACTTTCACAGGTCTGTAAAGCAAAGGAAAGCTAAAGTAAGAGTGTAAAATCATGATGTTTAATTTCATAACCATTTCATTTAACGACCAAGTTGCTGGTCCCAATTGTGGTCACTAAATGAGGACTACCTGTATTGATGCATGAATTGTACTCTCCCCCAAGTATGTTTCTTATGGTTTGTTTATTTATTTTATTTTCTATCCCACCTTTATTATTTTTATAAATAACTCAAGGTGGCAAACGTACCTAATACTTTGGTTTTTAATGTTATGCATATTTTTGCGGTTTTATTTTTATTTTGTTTACTGTTTATTTTGTTTTAATTGTTCGAGTTGCCCAGAGTCACAAATCTGAGATTAGGTGGCTATATAAATTTAAGCAAATAAATAAATAAATAAACGTATCATTTCTAAAAAGAAAGTTATGCTCCACTGAGTCTTAATCTCATGTCATCAGCCCATTTTCCTCCTGCTTGGCCTAAATCACTACTTAGCAGCAGTCTTCTAAATGAGGAAGGGATGACAAAAACTAATGTTCTCTTGCATTTTTGTAATTGAAGTGAGAGACTTGACACTTGTTTTTTCATCAAATTGAGCTCATATAGTGATGCTAATATCAAAATAAAATGGTTACAGGGAATGTTAGCTGTTAGTCTGATTCTGTCACTATCATTTTTGATATGTTATGTACAGTCATGTGAAAAAGTAAGTACACCCTTGGTTCTAATACTGGCATTGCCTCCTTTGGTAGAAACAACCTCAAGTAAGCATTTCTTATAACTATCGATCAGTCTCCTACATCAACTGGGAGGAATTTTTTCAGTGTGCAAAGATTGAGTGTTTTCTTGCATATACAACCTGTGTCAAATCACCCCACAGCATCTCAATGGGATTTAGATCCAGTCTGACTTGGTCATACCAGAACCAACCTGCCTGCCTGCCTGCCTGCCTGCCTGCCTGCCTGCCTGCCTGCCTGCCTGCCTGCCTCCTTCCTTCCTTCCTTCCTTCCTTCCTTCCTTCCTTCCTTCCTTCCTTCCTTCCTTCCTTCCTTCCTTCCTTCCTTCCTTTTCCCAGCCATTCCTTGGTGGATTTACTGGAATGTTTAGGATCATTACCCTGTACTGTAGTAAGGTCCACTTTCAGTTGACAGATGGTCTCACATTATCCTCAAGCACTCTCTGGTACAATGAAGAATTCATAGTGGATTCTCTGGTGAGCTCATAGTAGTGAGCTGCCCAGGCCCTGATGTAGCAAAACAGCCCCAAACGATAACATTTGCACCACCATGCTTTACAGTTGGTATCAAGTTCTTCTAGTGAAATGCTGCCTTTGGTTTCCGTCAAACATATCTTTTGTAGCCGTGGCCAAATAACTCTATCTTTGGCTCATGTGTCCAGATCACATTTGTTCAGCTACTTTCTAATGGTAGACTCATGCACTTTTTTGACATCAGTAGTGGTAAGAGCTACATGTAGGTCACATGATGAAATTATGGGGATTCTTTCAGCATCTTGCGTTCTGCTCTTTGGCTGAACTTGCTTGGACGGCCTGGCCTGGGCAGATTGGCAGTTGTGTGAAATCTCCACGTGCACCTGATCTGTATTTAAGATAGTGATAAATATAGCAATGTACTTACTTTTTCCACATGCAAAATTTGCATTTATGTTTATTTAAATTACACAATGGACTACAAAATGTACATGGTGCATGGTGTCCGTAGTATTATATCCCTTAATCAGCGTTGTTGAAATCAAGATCAAATATCTATATGTTGAAAAAGTCCAAAATGTCAGTGGGGTGTACTTACTTTTTCACATGATTGTATGGTTATTGATATAACTATGAAAAGGATAGATGTGGGTGGTACCTTACAACCAAAGGACACGTGTGCTTCTATACGTATAAAACAGGTTTTTGAATTTGTTTTACCCTTAAATTTAAGTTTCTAAACATCTAAAAATACGCATAGAACAATTTTTAAATGAAAATAGGTATCCTTCAGGAATTCCATAAGAGCTACATACAGAATCAAAATTGTTCTGTTCACGATATGATTTTGGCTACTAAGAATCTATAAATGTGAAAAACTATATATATGTGGTATGTGTTGTGTATTCATATTTATTCTCACATTTAGCTTATTCAAGTAACATGGAGGCTTCAGAAGCTGTAAAATAATCTCCATCCTCCATTCTAAATAAAGTATACTTTTTCAAATCTCTTTCAGATACTTAAATGGTTTAATATACTGCTGCTTTAGTAAATGCTTCATTCTTTGATTTAAATTAACTGAATAATATTTTTTATTTTATTTATTTTTCAAATTTTATCACCACCCATCTCTCCCGCAAAGAGGGACCCTGAGAGGTTTACAATAAAATTAACAGTTAAAACCGTAAATATATAAAAATACAAATACAAATTACAAATACAAATACAAAATATGAAACGTTAATGTGGTGTCTGAATAAAACAACTTTTTCCTTGATACTTTGCACTGTCCACAGGTCATTTTTTGACATGTTGCACTCTCTTATTTTTCAAGTTATTTCTGCAAAGTTGAAAGAAAACAAAAACAAGTGGTTTGGACCCAGCCCATATGTAGAAGTTTCAGTTAATGGACAGTCAAAGAAGACAGAAAAATGCAATAATACCAACAGTCCAAAATGGAAACAGCATCTTACAGTGTAAGTTTGGACATATCATTTCATTCTAATAAAAATAGAAATGCAATCAGCTAATATTATGGGATGAATACTGATAATAGGAAAATCTAGTGCTTACAAGGGAGGAATATGAATGTTCATGGACTTACAGAATTCTGCTTTGTTTCTTAAATTGGCTGGCTCCATTTTTAACACATTTTAGCCAGTTTGCATAACCAATCAAAATATCTTAAAAGTTGCTATTTTCATTAGTCTGAGAGGAAGAATATAAGTCTGTACTTTTTGCTTAGAATCTTTATTAGTCCCCAAATAAATGGAGAAAAAGTCTCCATTTGGGCAGCCTTCTAAACCCAATAAATGCCTGGAGTTCTCAGGCTATGTGATAACATGACTCCCTAAAATAATAAATGAATTTGTTCAAACCCCCTACCCCAAAGAATAAAACAAATGATTTAATTGGGATTACAGTGGGAAAGAAGTAAATATATCAGTATTAATTATTAAATGTTAATGTATTTGTCAAATAAAACAATGACAACCCTTACAACTTCATAAAAGAATACCATTTCATTGGAAATTAAATTAGATATTTTTAATGGGAAGCTTGCTGACTTTTCTATAATTCCTGAAATCCAGGTTTAACTTTCAAGACAGCTACTTTCAATTCTCATTTCACATTTACTTTTGATTAGTATTTATTCTTTATAACCACAACTGTAGAAAAACCTGACTAACTGTTGTAAATGGAATCAGTATATTCATAGCTTTCTTTCTTAATTCTTGGTACTCATTTTGCACACTAATCCAAAATTCAGGGAGAGACACTGCCAGAGAGTTTATTTTCAAGGAAGTGTCAGAAGAAACATCAGTGAATTGCGTCTCAGTAGCAGCAAGTGTATCAGTTATCCGTTTAGCATCCATTAAAATAATGGATAAAAATACTGAATTTCAATAAAACAAACACTTCCAGAGATACTTCTAAGACTCTGGATATTCTACTGCATGTCATGCCAGAAAAAACACCAAAATATTTCCAAGAAAAGCCAGATCCAGGAATCTACAATACTGTAATAGTTTGTTGTATGATTTGTAGGTATCAGAACATATATTATGGTTTACACAAATTTAATCTTTGTCAGTTGGATTAAAGGCCCAAATTGCCAAAGTACAAAGTTTAAGCAAAGCAAATTGCAAAACTTTAGCAGCATTATTGACATAACAATGGACTTTAACAGGACTACAACATTATTGACTACTAAGAAAAAGAAGCAGGTGGAAAACCAAATGGTAGGCTTAGTAATACTCAAAAATCTGAGCTTAACCACCATGGATAAGATAAAATGTTTTTAAAACTTTTTTGCCCCTCTTCCTGGGTTGCTTGTGATCCTCCTGGAGATTGCGACACACAGTTTGAGGACCCTTGATGTAAACTAAAGGATAGCTAAATGTTTTGTTCTAGCTGTAGCTGCTTATACTTTGCCAGACATAAAACCAGTGAGTCCGCTGAAATGGTTTCTGGAGTGGGGTAAACAGTTGTAGGAAGAAAAAGCTCAAAATTACTCATTATGTACTTTTGAAATAACTAAAAAAGACTCAAATTCGTGTGTTATGTAATATCCCACACTGAATGCTCCTATGGTTGTTTGGTATTTTAAGAAGCAGCTTGATCAGCAGCTGGGAATGACAGTATAAATCTGACTAAGATGTGCGTTAGTAAACCTAAGCATTAAAAAAAAGTTAACACAGTAAAGTGACAATTACTGAGATTAGAAATCATATTTCACCTAAAAATTCCAGCCTTCAGAATTTTAAAGTATTAGCAACTTTTTTCAAATAAATCTGCTGTCTGTGGTATTTTGATACATAAAATACATAATTTAAATGTCTGTATGATATTACTTCTGCTTCTTTAGAATTGTCTCCCCTGTTAGCAAACTACATTTTCGTGTGTGGAGTCACCAGACATTGAAGTCAGATATCTTACTTGGAAGTGCCACTCTAGATATTCAGGAGACACTAAAAGCAAATAATATGAAATGTAAGTAAGTTTCTGAAAGTGATATGCTTTTACATATATGGAGTCCTCTTTTAAAAAAATATTGAATCAGCAGCATAACTGTGTCTGATACAGGCATGCAGATAATTTCCAAGTTAAAACAGATGGATTCAAAATAATCTGTTTTGAGTTGAAAACAGTTGTTTCAAGTTCAGGATGGATTATCTGTACATTCTGGAAGTGTTTTTGAACTTGAACCAATTATGTTTTGAGCTCTAAACTAGATTTAAAGCAGGGCCATTTCAAGCTCAAAACATTTCCAAAGTGGTCATAACTGCTTGTTTTGAACTCTGGAATTGATTGTTCTATCTGTGTTGCATTTCATAACAAAAGCTTGATAAAAGTGGTAAGCTCTTTCCCCCTTACTACTCCTCAAAACCTTTTTGATTATAACTTTTCTTTGGGAGAATTAACATTGCTTCTAATGTAAAAGAGCTTCTATGTAGACATAGGACAATAATACATATGACATTAAATACATCATGTGTTTTTAAGTGAATCTTTTTTAAAATATAGAGCCCAATAGGATCTGGGCAGAAGAGTTGATTTTATCCTTTACTAGTATTTGATATTATGATGTTTAACATTATGTATGGATTCAAAAACAGAACAAAATACAAGAGGTAATATCTAGATTATGTGGAAAATTGGGAAATATTCTGGGCTTTCTGCAAACTAGTGCCTCTAGATATTTTGGATTATTTGAATGGCATTCCTCAGCCTCAATAACTTGACTGTTCAGGGATGTTGTGAGTTACAGATATATTTGTTGTTGTTTATTCGTTTAGTCGCTTCCGACTCTTCGTGACTTCATGGACCAGCCCACGCCAGAGCTTCCTGTCGGTCGTCAACACCCCCAGCTCCCCCAGGGACGAGTCCGTCACCTCTAGAATATCATCCATCCACCTTGCCCTTGGTCGGCCCCTCTTCCTTTTGCCCTCCACTCTCCCTAGCATCAGCACCTTCTCCAGGGTGTCCTGTCTTCTCATTATGTGGCCAAAGTATTTCAGTTTTGCCTTTAATATCATTCCCTCAAGTGAGCAGTCTGGCTTTATTTCCTGGAGGATGGACTGGTTTGATCTTCTTGCAGTCCAAGGCACTCTCAGAATTTTCCTCCAACACCACAGTTCAAAAGCATCGATCTTCCTTCGCTCAGCCTTCCTTATGGTCCAGCTCTCGCAGCCATATGTTACTACGGGGAACACCATTGCTTTAACTATGCGGGCCTTTGTTGTCAGTGTGATGTCTCTGCTCTTAACTATTTTATCGAGATTTGTCATTGCTCTTCTCCCAAGGATTAAGCGTCTTCTGATTTCCTGACTGCAGTCAGCATCTGCAGTAATCTTCGCACCTAGAAATACAAAGTCTTTCACTGCTTCTACATTTTCTCCCTCTATTTGCCAGTTATCAATCAAGCTGGTTGCCATAATCTTGGTTTTTTTGAGGTTTAGCTGCAAGCCAGCTTTTGCACTTCCTTCTTTCACCTTCATCATAAGGCTCCTCAGTTTCTCTTCCTAAACAGATATATTTAGGGTATACTAAAATGGAAAGACTTCTGTAGAACTAATGTTACTATAAAAGATTAATCTAGTGACAGTTCCAAATTTTAATACATAATTCTGTTTGGTGCATTATCAAGGACACAGTTTTCCTAAAGAAGAAGAACTAGTACAATCTGCAGCATCACCTGAACAGAGAATATTTATCTCCTTTGTTTTTCTGTTCAAGTTAGGAAACAAAGTTAAATTCTCTTTGTCTTGATATAAGAATTGAATGTGTGCATGTGTCCTGACTTTACCCACTAAATGTTTGATGATTGACCTTCAATCAAGCCACTGAATATAATATTCAGTATAAACTGAGAATGTCAGAGTTGTGTATTTTTAAAAGAAAATCATTATTTGATACTTAGTTTTTCAAATCAGTGTTATTAAAGAGCATTGAAATACAGTTAATAATATAGCAAGCTACCCTTTAAAATGTATACTACTGTATAGAGGTGGGTTTTTTTAATATGTTGTTAACAATTCTAATCCATTTGCTTAGTTTAAAGCAATTAAAACACTTTAACAGACTATTTCTCTGTTTTCAATAGTTGAGGAAGTGATTGTGAACATGGATCTTATTGGTGACAAAGAACCACCTGATGGAATTGGAGAGTTGTCTATCTGTCTAGATGGTATGCAGGTGGATCCTGAGCTTCTGACTAATGGTGATGCCTCAAGTGTAAGAAGTGAGTAATATTTTCCTATAGAGTATCTATACTCTGTGACTACATTATAGAAGTGCTGAGCTCCTCTGTCACTGAGACATATTGAAACTAACCCTAGTTCTGTAAGGAAAATGTTTTAAAACTGAGCTCTTGTATTTCGCCTAATTTGTGTTCCTTAGCCAAAAGCAGGCATATACATAGCCAATGGCAACAAACCTACTATGTATTTCTTTTGAGTGAATAACTACAGTATGTTTTTTAAAATTAGAGGTTATAATCTTCCGTATTAGATAAGGTGCAGCATTTCAGTGTGTGGACTATACTGATTTTTAAGTGGCATGCTAAAGGCCTCATGCTAAGAATGGGTGGAGTTAGGCCAATCCAGTGCTGTGGACAAAACAAATAATTTAAAATTAAATAATTAATATCATTATTCCCTATATATTCAATAATTATCATATTCTTTCATATCAAAAGATTACAACTCAACAATAATTTTTGGTGGGGCTCAACCGTAAGGCTTTGAGGTGCTACATGAAATCTTAGGCCCTCAGATTAAATTATGTCATCCTATATTAATATCCATGAAAAACTGCAAGGGTTAACATTCCATGTTCTAGAACATTAGGTCACTTTGAATAACGTAGCCTAAGAATAATGATCCATTCCCTCCAGTATTTAATTACTAGTATAGACACAACAGTGGAAATGCCTTCAAACGACCATTTCAGTTTCTTCTTCTCGGTTTCAATATGAACAGAGCCCCCAATCTTTGTTCAGCCTGCTGTGAAGTATTTCCTGTGAGAAAAGTCTGTTGAAACCATGAATACTCTGCTCTTATGCTCTCGACCTCTTGCCAGAAGAATACTATTTTAAATGCTCCTATATCTTTTATTGCAACTGACATGGTGATTTAAAATCTTAGCCACTGGGAAATCTTAGGCCTGCTAAGAGCTACTTGGGATACTAGGTGTGTCGGGGGGAGGGGGGATCTAACAGTGAAGCTGGAGACCTGCTGGCAGATTGTGCGAGCAGCAGAGATCTGCTATTCAAGGGACATGCCTTGTTGGCCTCGGCGATGTTAATGCCAAAACTGTTTTAATCACCCTGCAGCCTGGAGGAGCAGGCTTGGGAATTGCAATTGGTATCAGGGCTGAGCAGCTTTCTAAGGGAGAAGTGGGGACTTGAGCATGGGCTGGCCTAGAATGAGAGTATGGGCTGGGGCAGGAGGGGGCTTATGTTATGCTCCTTATAGGAGCATACCTGATATTTAACCCTTGCAGTTTTTCATAGGTATTAATATAGCATGACATAATTTAAATGTGTGTGTTGATGAATGAAGGAGAGAGAGGCAGATTGTTTGCTTCAAGTCCTGTGGTGGCTGGGGATGTTTATGTTTGAAGGGGGATTGGTATACCCATGAGGCTGGGAAGATTGGGCAGATCTTGTGATGATGGGTCAAGAGAGATATATTGGAGGACACTAGGTTTTCCATTCAAGGGAAAGAGGGATTGATCTTCCCTTCTGCCCTGGATACCCATTCCTAACACCTGGTGGCTGATTTGCTAGTGACCTTGGCCTCAAGTTATTAGTAAATGCTAGGTCCATCTATAAAAATACCTTGTTGATCCATAAGATAGTGGGGCATAAGCAGGTAGGCCTGGCATATATGTATTACTGAAACCTGGCTGGGTAACGGCGCTGATGCTTCCCTATTCAAGATCTGCCCTCCCAGCTTGCAGAGCCTACCATAACCTTAGAGTCAGGGCCAGGAAAGTGCTGTTCATCTATCAAGACACTTACTAGAAATCAGAACAATTCTTCAGATTCAGAAGCTGAAGAACCTGACAACAGAGTCTCAGTGCTCCATACGAATTAACAGACAAGGATACACCAGTAGAAGAGGCTTTGAGGAGAGCCAGGTGCAGGCTGGGTCAGCAGGGCCTGAGCCTGAGTTAGGAAAGGTCCTGAATCCTGCACCAATCACAAATTACGAGGAGCAGTGGAAGTCAAGCTTTCTCCTTGACAGAAGGAAGCATGACTCAGCAAATTAGTTGAGCTGATAATTAGGGCTATAAAGAAAGGGATATGGCAAATAGTGTTCCACCTCACTTCATGAAACTCGGTCCGTGCACTGTTTGGATTACCTAGCTGAACTGTGGAATGGAAACTGACTACTCTTAGAACTTTCTGGGAACTGTGATTTTTTTTTCCTGATTGTTTTGGTTTGAGAAAGTAAACTCTTATGTCTATGTTCTTCTGCATGCTTTAAGCAGGATTTATAATCTGCAATTTGTTTTATAATCTGCAACGCCTTGTCTATGACCAGTGGCTTTATTCTAGTGGGAGCCTCCTCCAATCAGAATCAGTCCATCCTTGGAGAAACTGATACTGTTTCCTAGTTCCATGATGGGGGGTGGCGGGGGGTGCTGAGGCCAGGAGGGTAGAGTGTTTTTGTTATGGTCCCAGTCCTTTGGAATAGTCTTCCCTCAAAAATCTCAGACTTGCCTCTTCCTTTAACAGCATTCCAGGAAATAGTAAAGCAAAAGCTGTTCCAGAGGGCATTTGACAGTTGTTTGCCATCAGTTATTTATTATTGCTGTTATTTTGGTTTCTTTTTCCAGATTGGATCATGATGTCAAGATTATAAAAGTTAGGTTTTATCATTTTAAATTACCTAATTTTTACCATGTATGTTTTCATTGTATAATTGCTGTCAATACTGCAGATGTTTTAATGGTTGACTTTTGTAAGTCCCTGACAGATTTGGAGGCATACAAATGTAAAAAATAAGATCCACTGTTGGTGTAGGAGTCACCAGAACCAGCCAGTTTCTGGACAAACAACCACTTTGGCTTCATAGGATTCCATTTCAGATCCTTACAGCCTCCAGACACCAGGTTAGAATGCCCAAGGCTTAACTGGGGAGGAAGTTCATATTGATGAAGCCAGTCAAAATTGATAGATGATGTCTCCCAACAGGTTCATAAAAAATATTACATAGGATGGGGGAGGGTGCTGAGCCTAGTCACACCCCAAACTGGAGTGGCCATGGACTTGATCACTCTTCCCTCATTAATATTAGTTGGAGCTGCTCACTTAGGAAGGAGCAGGACCACCACCATCCTTGGTGTAGAAGTAATACTGAGATAGCCTTGAAAAAGTATGCGGCAGCTGTTAGGAAAACATGACCTTAGCCCAGAAAGATAAGAGGGAGTGAGGAAGAAACTAACGATTGTCCTGCTTTCACTCTTTGGTATAAGAGGGAGCAGGGGGAGAGAAAAACTCTGTCAGGCTTTCATGATTCTGTTGTTGTACCTTATAAGCAATAAAGTAGAGTTCCAGTAGTTCATTCAGTATCTGTTTCCTGATGTGGCCAACCTCAAATGGCTGACATCTAGACTCCAGTCTTAAGCATAGATCTTTGTATTCAACCATCTGTAGGGCAGGGAGCCATGGTGTCACAAAGGATCAGCAACATCCCCCCCCCCCCCGACCTTTGATTTGTGGCCACTGAAGCATGAAAAGAATGGGCCAGATACTTCCTATATATGTTAATACAAGCTTCCATGGTTGCTTTTTTTAATAGCAGATTAGTGACAGTAATTCAATTTGTCAGTTAATACTTCTAGATATTTTTCTCAAACTGCTGCATACTACATATACCCATCATATTTTGTCATTGGTAAAGCTCTGCACGTTCTGCACTGAGTTAATAAGAATCAGTCTTCATTGTTGTCAGCTCTTAGTGGATTTTATCTCATCCAAGTTTTCTTGCCTAAACCAGTTTATTTTCCTTTGAAATTTTATTTTTCTTCCTTATGCCTCTGGTAATGTTTCTAATTAAAAAAACCTGGTCTCCCAGATTCCATGTCCATTTTTACTTTCTCTGTGAGACTGTTTTTCCTCTTGTTGCCTGCTAAAAGTGTTGAGCTGTATCACCTATATTTTTCAATTTGCATGGACTGCAGTCACATGAACTAGGAATTAAAAGATCTTAGTCCATGACATCAGGAAGGCAACCAGTTGGAATAAACTGTATTAGACCTTATGTAGCAGTTTGCCATTCATTGAGTTCTTCTTTCTCAGAAGTTCTTCTTTGGTTCTATCTTAGAAACATCACATTATCATTTCTCAGTATCAATCCATTAATATTTATCTCGCATGTGTTTATTTTTATGTACAGAGCCCAAAATAGCTAAAAAAATCTAGGCAAAGAAGAGTTGTCTTCTGACCCAGAGAGAGAATATAAACAGATGACCTCCCTGGGGAGTTGATTTCAAAAATGTTGCTTCGGTAGAAAAGACACTAACCTGGGTCACCATTGTTCCATTTTTTCCACTTGAGAAATAACTTTCTATAGTCTGTTATCATCTTCCATAGCATTTATTCTTCCTGCAAATGTCAGCTGTTTAATTTCAGGTACCATCAATGTATATTTTAACCAGAGACAGGTAATGGTGCCCACAAACTTCCTGTTTTTACTGATTTTGAATTATAAATAAAATTGCAGAATCCTCTTTCCCTCTTCTCAGCTCCCTGAAAAGCTTAGCTGGATTGTTGGGGACTCTCTAGAACAACATTGACGGGATAATGGGGGCTGAAGTGGAAGGAGGTATTGCTGAAATTTGCCACTCTGCTGTGTTCTCAGCTAGGAACTGTCTCCTGGATCCTGGTTCTGGGCTGTTCTACTTTGGTGGGACAACTATGGTTCTAATTCATCATATATTTAAGTGCATAAAATTGCCCTATTATGTAATGTTTATATCTTTTTAGTATGATAACATTTATACGTTTTTATTGCCTTGTGCTTAAGGTCCTCTGCAGAATGATGGCTCCAAAGCAAGAAATGAAACAAGGTAAGCATGAGTTCTAGGTGATTGTTGGCCTAGCTAAAATTGACTCAGCTTTAAAAATACATACATTTAAAATAGAACATTTCTATTTAAATTTGCACTTAACGTAAGTACAGTAATGTGGAAAGACTAAGCAGAAGGAAGATAAGCATAAATTGATTCAATAACATGCTTTACTATCTGGTGAATTGTATCTGTGTTCTAATGTCATAAAATCCTTTCTGATCTTCCAGCACTCTGCTGTCAGAATTATTTGTGTCACCCTGGCTATATCAAGCCCTGCCATAAAAACCTACACTGACTTCCTGCCTGTTCTAGGATCCTAGGCAAACTGCTCATCCAAACTTTCAAGCTTCTCCATGGTATTGCCCCACCCAAGTGTTTTTGATCCCAGCACATTATTTCTTATAACATTCACTCTAGTATCTCAGGCATCTGAGGTTTTCCAGACACTATTTTGTATCTTTTCCCCTTGATATCTCTTATGCCAAGAATTACTTTGCAGAAGAACACCATGTAATAACCTTCCCTTTTTGAAATGTCACCTTTTTCATGAAGTTTTTAGAATATACCTGCATGTTTTGCTGTTTTGCTCTCCTTCCCCTTTTTCCCTGTTTCTGTTTCAGCTGGGAAGCTGAAAGAATATCCCAGAAAATGGCAGTAGCAAAACACTTCTATAATACTGTTGTGGATGCAGACAACAGGAGCTAAATTTGAATGTATTCTTTATATTTTAGATCAGAAGGGCTATCAACTCTCTTTTTTGATTCCCAGCGTCCCACAAGATAGCATTTCTGAGATTTAGCAGCAAAGTCCCATTTTTGATCGTGTGATTTCCCCCCCCCCCAATAAAATAACTCCCAAACTAGATGTTCTATGCCTCTAAGGCCATCCATTTTGAATACAAACTTCTTCCATTCACCAACCAAAAGGCTGGAATTTTCAACTTGGGCCCTTCAATGTGTTTGTTTCCATGTTCCCTGAAACTCTTTGATGCCATCAAATATTTAAAAGAAGGAAAGTGGCCCAAAGTGGAAAAGGTTATCTACTCCTATTTTAAAATATTGATCCCTTGATATAGATACTTATTTGTAAGGAGTTAGAAATGGTAGTACCTAAACACTAGCATAAAATAATTGATTTTGTTTTCTTTGTGCTCAATAAAGTTCTTTTTCAAGCAAACATACATAAAATTAAAATGAACACACACAGGAAAAAGGAAAAAATCATGACATAATAAATAAAAATATAAAAAACCAAAAAATCTGTAATTGCAAATATATTCCAAGTTCACCTGATTTTGTAAGTCTTTGAAAGGGGAAACTAAGCATTCAATGTTCACCAAGCCTGTCCAATGATTTTTTTTTCCAAATGGAGAGATAATGTGACATTTTCTAATTGACAGAATATGTATTTTTCTTAAAAACTGCTAGATCACACATCTCCAAAATCTAATCCTTTATATCTGGAACCATCTTCACTGAACATTAAGAAGGAGGGATTAGAGGAGTGAACAGACAGAAGGAAAGAGACAATTCGTAGGCTAAAACTGAATCATCACAGGACTCATCATACAGATTAGAGTTCCTACTTCCCTTGAATCCCATTAAAGCCATCATATTGTCCCTGCATTGTACTATATTATCTTGCTTCATTTCTTTCCCATTTTCAGTTGTGATTATTTCATTCCTGTTTTGCAGAAGTTTGCACTTGTGAATCACAATATATTTGTCTGAGTATTGATAGGAATTATACAAGAAGAGAAGGAAGCATATTGGAAAAAGCTGTTCAGAACAACATTATAATACAGTAGCTTCTTGCCACTTTTGCTTTCTGTGGAGCACCAGTGACTGCAGTGCCACATTTTTCCTTTTATTTATATTCCTCATGGACAGTTGGAGTGCACTGGAAAGCAAAATGATGGAGCACTTATCATCTTCTCTGTGGGGATCACAGGCATTCTGAGAAGGGAACAATGGAGGCCAGCACTTAACTCTGCAATAACTTTGATGATCCATGTCTCTGGGCCTTTTTATTTCTATAATTTATATACTATTTCATTTCCAGAATTAATTCATTCATACTGTAAGCTATTCTAACTCTGAATGGCTTACAGTATTAATATGAGAAGATTAAAAACAAAATCAATTAATACAGTTATAATCAGTCAATCTGATGTACCATCATTCATGATCTTTCACACTTCCAAATGCCTTTCTGAGCAGCCATGTTTTTATGACTTTCTGAAAATGTAGTGAGGAGGAGGTGGTCATTATACCCAGGGATAAGCTGTTCCAGGCGAGGGGGAACATCATGATATATTTATGAGGTCAGAAAACCACAGCATCTGCTGGGAAGTGTGTTCGGTGGTAGCACAGTATATATATTCTTAACAGCTCAGTGTTTTGTATGCAAGAGGATAATTTTTTTCAAAAACTTCTAAGTGAATTAGTATGTTTCTCCAGATGGTATAATGCAGTTATTTAAGTAATATGCAAGTAGCACAAAAAAAGTTTGAATAAGCATACCATTATAATATTATTGAGCTGGAAGAGATCATTTATATTATTCAGTACAACCCTTAGTGCAGCAATCAAAATTAACAACATCTTCAGAAGGTGGCTGTACACCTTGTGCTTGATCTACTTCTGTAGGAAATTAATGCTACTATTGACCCAATCATAACAGTAAAAGAGTTTTTTTTCCCCTAACATTCAACCAGAATCTACCTTCCTGTAACTTAAATGTGTTATTTCATGGCCTTCATCCATGTGACATCATTTTTGGTACTTGAAGAGAGTTATTCTGTCTTCCCTGTCTCAGCTTCTTGTCAAAGCTAAACATTCTGTTCTTTCCGTTTGTTTTCATATTATTTAATTTCCAGTCCCCTGATCATCTGTTGCCCTTCTGCAAACCTATTTCAATTTATCTGAATCCTTCTTAATGTGTGATACCCAGAACAGAACTTACTGTAAATTATAGCGCAGAATATTTGATTTGGAAATTTAACTTACTCTTTTTACTTGGTGTGTTTGTGTGTGTGTGTTGCTGAAGTCAGTTTCCAGGATAATTTGTATTTTGCCTTTCTGTTAAGGAGTAACGGTCTTGAAAGTTGTGAGACTGCTGGATCCAGTGAAAACAAGGAGGCTAATATCAGTGACTCTCCATTAATTGCAAATGGTGGTTTCAAGCCTTCTAGACCTCCCAGACCCTCTCGACCACCTCCACCCACCCCACGTAGGCCTTCGGCTCCAGCTGGTATGCGACTATCAATGTGAAAGAAGTTTTCAAAATCTCTTGACTTCAGAGTTTATTTTACTTATGAATATAACCTGCCCACTGCACTATTTTATTGGAAGTGTAACTTTCTGACCTTCAGAAAAACATTCTCAAACTATGGAAAGAGAAGTTTATAATGCATGTATGATTATAGTTTTGGAAATTCCTCCATATTTAAATAATAGATTTTTCATACTGAAATCACTTTATATATTGCCCAATGAAGCTGCAATCTGGGAATGTTCTCTTTAAAGACTTCCAGATTTTTGTGGTCAAGAGAATGAAAATTTTAATCCTGAATTGTTTGTCCCAATTTTCTGAAACTCACGGTATAGTTTCCTTGAAATGGAAGTGGTTAAATTTAACTGGGAGCTACCTTTGAGAAACAAATTCAACAATAGAGCACTAATTTTTAATGTAGTATTAGAAATGAATTTTGATATTTAAGTATTTTATAAAGAGCTTTTTTACTGACCATTCTTAAACAAAAGTCTAATAATGCTATTATTATCATATGCCATGTAGAAAGGCTATAGGCTTTCTCTAATGTATTAGAATAAAAATAAAAATTGCCTTCTTTCCAATTTGTATTCTCTGCAGCATGTGTCAATGGCCCTCCTTCCACAGAATCAGAAGGGGCTAATAAAGAAGCTGTGCCAACCCCAAGCACGTCAGCAACAGAACCGAGCTCTGATGGAGTAATTGCAGGGACAGCTGTTCCTGCAGCAGCACCCTTAGCTACACCACCAATATGCAGACAGGTTCAGCCAGCGACTCCCATTTCACAGCCACATCATACAGTTAGCCAAGGTCCTCTTCCACCTGGGCAAGTGTTCAATACTCTGTATTACATAGTATTTTTGTAGCTCAGCATCTCTTCCTCTGAAAGACAGCACTTTCATTCATCTCCTCTTTCATGTCTGAAATCACTTAAAATATGGTTGCTTTACTCAGGAATAAAATTAACTCTGCCATCTATAAACCAGTTTATAAAAGTTCTTTATGAAATTAGATATGATGACCCAAATGTCAAAATGCCTATAGCAATGAACTTGTTGAATGCAGCACCAAAGCAAGATAGCTGGTTGAATTGTGGAGTCCTTGGTGCTCACTGAGCTTGGTTGTTTGATTGCAGATATTTCATTACCCGACTAGGTAAATCATCAGCATGCAAACAACCAAGCTCAGAGAGCACCAAGGACTCCACAGTTCAATCCTGGGCTACATATATTCTCTTCTATTGATAGCTGGTATAAGTCCAGCTAAGCAAGTACAGTTAGATGGCCACCTCCAATATGGTAGGAAAATATGGTTTATAATTAAATGATACTGTTTCCAAGGTATGATTAGAATGATTAGATTTTTTTTAGATTTTTTTATCCTGCCTTTATTATTTTTGTAAATAACTCAAGGCAGCAAACGTATCTAATACTCCTTCCTCCTCCTATTTTCCCCACAACCCCAACCCTGTGAGTTGAGCTGTGAGAGGGTGACTGGCCCAAAGTCACCCAGCCGGCTTTTAATTATATTATTATCATCATCATCATCATTATTATTAAATATTATTAAATATTTAATATTAAATAAAATAAAATAAAATAATAATTGTATATTATTAAAATATTATTAAAAATAATTTAAATTATAGGTTAATGAGAACTACAGTAGTGTGGTTGTTTCCCAATTGTTGTGGCACCTCCAAGTCACCATAAATTCATGTTCTAAAGTCAGTGTGATATAGTAAAAGAAAAATTGTCTAGATCTCCATGGTCTACTTCTTTTTAGGAGGATTGTAGTCCAATACTGAATTGAATATATACAGCAGAAGTACAAACAGAATGTAGTGGCAGCCCATTGGAATGACAAGCAGGGTTTGTTCTGCTTTCTGCAATACTTAAAATGTAATGGGTAATGGCTACTGTCAGAGCCCTAGATCACAGAGACAGTGGTTCAGATCCTAACTGCCAGAGTAGGATGGGAGTTGGTCCAGAATTCTTAGCCTACAATAGTTTGCAGAATTATTATGAAGTTAAAATGAGAAATTCCATGTTTGCCACCCTGAATATTTTAGAGTTAAAAAATAGACAATGCAAACATGACAGATATTTTTAGTCCAGGAAATTTGTGAAATAGCAAATAGTTGAGGAATTTTTTCTCAAGGATTGCACTGTAGTAACAGCAGAATTACAAATGCGAAATGAAGAGTAAGGTTTTGGTTTGTGTAATGTCTGTGTATGAAGAAAATGCACTTGAAAATATCTTTTTATTATATATTGCAGTTGTGGAGAGAGCAAGGACCCACCTAGAAATAAGCCGCAAGGTGAATATGTTTGAACAGATTTACATGTGAACAGTTTGTATTTTTTTCCAGCTGGGAACAAAGAGTGGATCAGCACGGCCGAGTGTATTACGTAGATCACGTAGAAAAAAGAACGACATGGGATAGGCCAGAGCCTCTTCCTCCAGGGTGAGCAGTTCTCAATATATTAATTTCTGGGTTGTTTTTTGATTCGTTGATATTGCTTTTGGGGGTTATATGATTTATTCAATGCTGCTGCTGCTGCTGCTGCTGCTGCTGCTGTTATGGGTGATTTTATATGTGTATATTGCCCTAAGTCTCATGTCATTTGGGTGGCTATATACATTGATCTAATACATTAAAAAAAAAGTTGCCATCATTTTAAAGATGCCAGTCCCACCCCTCCACCACCATCTTTAGATATCATTTAGCATCAGTTCAGATATCATGCTAAAGTATGGTCTCAAAATGTGGTTGTGTGAGGGGAGGGAGGGAGTATGTGAACATTGGTCAATGAAACATTGACAGTTTATTTATTTATTTGATTTCTATAGCTGCTCATCTCAGCAAGTGACTCTGTGCGGCAATAAAAAGCATAATAAACAATTCTGTAGTATCTGATGCAGGCTCTATTCTGAGGGTGATGAATCTAAAATAATTGTAGGTCTAGTGCAAGTAACAGAAATTTGAGACATTCCCAAGCAGTTGCAGAAGAACCTCTAGGTATGAATTCAGCATTGTTTGGTTTGCTATACTGCCACTACCCTCTTTCCGTTTCAGTGGACAAGTAAGCAATTAAATCCCGTGTTTCGTAATTCTAATACATTTATTAAAAAATATGTTACACTTGAAAATTTTAAAAAGAAAAGCCATATTATTGTTGCTATTACAGATAAAGTAGCCCGACATAAATAAAGTACAGATGCTTTAATCAAAATACTGGACTTGAGAAGTAGAATGGTAAAGTGATATAATTAAAGATAAATTACTCTTTCCTCAATGTACAAGTAAAACTGAGGAATTATTGTGCTTAATCCATTTTATTTATTTATTTGTGTGTAGATTTATATTCAGTGTTTTGTTCAGGACCTCCAGGTGGCATACATAATGCTCCCTATTTCTTTTTTTGTATCGTTTATGCTGCATACACTCTTCTGTTTTTTTCCCTTTTTTATCTGACTGCTATGTACTTTGAGGTCTGCGCATTCATTTAAATATCTCATCTGTGTTCTTTAGGTGGGAGCGCCGAGTAGACAACATGGGACGTATTTATTACGTTGATCATTTCACTAGAACAACCACTTGGCAACGGCCAACTTTGGAATCTGTCCGTAATTATGAGCAATGGCAGCTTCAGCGCAGCCAGCTTCAAGGAGCTATGCAGCAATTTAACCAGAGGTTCATATATGGGGTGAGAACACTGAAGAGTGGGTTGCAAATCAAATCTAACAGATACATTGGCAAAACACCATCTAATGAAAATAAAGAATTGAGAGAACACTATTACATTAAATTCCTAATGAGAATCCATTAAGTCTCCAAAAACAAAGAAGTTACAGTAAAATTCAAATGTGGTAATTTGCTCGATATACATAGAAATTACTATTTTTTCCCCAAACTTTTCAGTTAAAAATATTTTTAGCATACAACTCAAATGTATTATGTTTTTAAAAAATCTGTATGTTCATCATGTAATTTTAAGCTACATCCAGTAACACCCTCTGTTGCTAGAAGTCTGGTCAGTGGATTGGGAATGTCATGAGTAAGGATGGTGAGCAGGGGGCTCCCATCCAGACTGTCAAGCGCATGCGTAGCACTGAGGAATTGTTCAGCCATTCAAAGAGACACAGATCGGGACCGCCTTAACCCTTGGGGGTTATATGTCTGGGTTTTCCCCACGCTGCTTCAGTTTGTTAGGATTCCTGTTAAGTACTAGCAATAAATATTAGAGACCAGTTCCATGTCTCAGTGTGTTTCCTGGTTGTTAGGACAGGGAAGGTAATCAGTTTTGTTTCTGATTACTTCTCCCTACTACAAACCCTACTACCTGGTTCACTTTTAACCTTTTACAGAATAGTACAGGAAAGAGGGGAAAATATCTCCCTCCCAGTCCCACTGATGGAAGCCACCACTGAATCTTTCTTTTATTGGAAGATTACTTCTGCTTACAATATATTTTGAATAATTCTTTATTTCAGAGAAGTATGACCCAAATATCTCAGTCTGTGGTTTATGCCTTTCTTGGAACAATACAAATAATATTTAGCCCAGTACAGAGATTATAAGCATAATTTCTTCAAGAAACAGACTCACATTGGCAATATTTAATTGGATTTTACAGAATTTCACCAGAGCTCAGTGATGTTCAGCTCACTCTTATTTTGTAAACTACTCCTTAAGTCTTGAACCCTAGTACTTCTTGTATTGCATTAATTTTGTTTATAAAGACACCTAAAGATTGCCATGATGAGTTTCTTACCTTCTGCTAGATAACCATAGCCAGTGTTGGCGTCTTTTAACTCTTAATAAACCCATAATCTAAAACTTATTGTCTTGAATGGGAAATCTTGCTTTAAAATGATATAACTATAGCACAGATTTTAGATGAGTGCTGAGACAGTTTAATCAGTGGCTATTAAGATGTGTCTTCTTGTGATTGTAGAATCAAGACTTCACACAGAATAAAGAATTTGATCCTCTTGGTCCCTTGCCACATGGATGGGGTAAGATCTTTTCAAGTTCTAGTTCCCAGTGTCACTTATCTGAAGTTATTCCTGCTGGTTCGATTTAATAATCTTCTGGATTATTATTTCTTATCAGACGCTCAAGACCCAAAAGCCTACACGCAGTAGTACTGAGATGCATGTGCCATATAAATTTTTTTTTTTTCATTTATGGAGTTAATGCATGAGATCAATTTATTTTTATTACTTTACTGGCAGAACTATATAATTTTTTAAAATCTAGAATCAGGATTTGACCTTTGTTTCTTAAGAATTAAACAGTCAGCAGGATAATCTGGTGAAGTGGGTATTCCTCATAGGAAAGTGAGGCATAGAAATATCTGATTTTTTTTTCCTGAGAGTAATTTTACTCTTTCTTGGTCTTCTACTGACACTTTATAAAGAGGAATTAAGCTTATAGATCAATTTGAATGCTACATCTACAGAATTATTACAAAACACCAGATTTCCAGATAGAGCATTCAGCATTAAAGCCAATGCAAAGTGATTTCAGAGCTACCAAAATATAGTTGGATGGTGTCAAAATGCTTTCCCAGTGAGAATTCTCCCCACTTGCAATTCCTTATGTGCTCCAAAAGATTCCATTTAAGCAAATTGATTTGTTTGTTTTCTCCCAATGGTCCTCTCCTATTTCACATCCTAAGCTTTTCCTTACATCCCATTAACACTGGTTGAAAGGTTTTGAGGGGAGGGGCATCCAGATTATTGTAGTGCAGAATTGGGATGGGATATTTTCCTTGAACAAACATGCCTGCATAAATATTACTTAGACTTACTGACATCAAAACTAACATAATGTATTACTGTATTTTCTCTCAGAAAAGAGAACAGACAGCAATGGCAGAGTATATTTTGTCAATCATAATACACGCATCACACAATGGGAAGATCCCAGGAGTCAAGGGTAAGATCAGCATTATTCAACCATGTTCAAAAGGTTATTCTTTTTTTCCCCAAGCAGTGAAGGAGGAAACATAGTATTGTTGAGTACTAAAAGATTCTTAATTCATAAAGGTATGGGGAATCTCCTAACTTGGATTATTTCTTGCTAAAACAAACAGCTATAACAATAAACCAAAACTTGTCCATGTACACTGGGTAGAGCCTTATGGCATTACATTTGCCTCTTTGGACCTCAGTGAAAATCTTACGAAGTCTTAATTTAAATATTAGCATTTTGTTAAGATTCAGAGTAATTACATGTGACATACAGAATACTTGCAGCATCAGTATTTGAAATATAAGCTCATTGTTATTTCTCCTGTCCACATTGTTGGATATTTAAATGGTAGAAATGAAAAACAACTTGAGATTTAAGTTTTAACAAAATTTCTACTATCTCATAAAATGTTCAGATGGCAAGGCATAGTTTGAGTTTAAAAGACCTTTTCAAAAAAGAGGAGAATGACAAAACATACCAGCCTGTGTTATTTGTGCTCTTTGATAATCCAGTAGATAATAAGGAAACATTGACCCTGGATCACTGAGCAGGAACAGCAGCATTTTTTTAATGTTCTCTTACTAATGTGTCTTCCCCCCCCCCTGATTATGCAATTCATTTGGGTGGCGGGTAAATGGTAGTGGACAATTAAAGTTCTGCTCAAATAATTCCAAGTTTGGATTTAAGGTGTTGATTTTTACCAGCTTGCATAGTCCACCAATTATGTAACATGCAGTTCATGTCTTTTGTATCTGTTTTTATAGTCAATTAAATGAAAAACCTTTACCAGAGGGTTGGGAGATGAGATTCACTGTGGATGGAATTCCATATTTTGTGGATCACAACAGAAGGACAACAACATATATTGATCCTCGTACTGGAAAGTCTGCCTTGTATGTTTTTTTTTCCTCCTAAAGTAACAATAATATTTAGGTCTCCTGTATACTGCACAGAATTCCATAATGTTCATCTCATGAAGGTGAACAGACATTTGTTGTGATGATTTTGATACCAGGTTAACATAAAAGTATCTGGGTAATCTGCCATACCAACCAAATTGCATTGTTACTATCTGACAAATTATTACTTGATAGCACTGATTAATATACCAGTCTGAAAGTAGAGCTTTTACTCTTCTATATACCCTTTATTCTCAAGGCAGGTCAATTTTTTTCTGCTTTTGGGGTGATTTCTAAAACAAAACAAGATCATGCTTAAAGGGGATTATTTTTCAGTCTTTTCTGTTTATTTTCTGTAAAGTAAAATATAAATGCTACTACTGCTAAATACATTTTAAAATAAAAGTGGGATAACAGTGAACATTAGAGATATTGGCAAATATATTTTTCTGTACTTCTGTGTGTGTCTCAAGAACATGTCAAGCTTGTTTCAATATGAACTTTTCAATTTCAGAATTGTTCTCCCTGCTTTCAGTAAAATCAGAATGAAAAGAAAACTTCCAATTTATTTTTCTTCATCAACTCCTTCCCTTCCACTTTCTTCCATCTTTCTCTTTAAGTTACACTGACTGGGTTGTATGCTGGGAACACCTGAAATAGCAACAATCAGTTGTAATAAGAGAAAAGGAATAGATGAAGTAAGAATATCCCTCTCCTTCCCTTTTGTTGTGGTTCTGATGCCAGGAGGAAAGCCCATCTGTTCTGAGATAAACTGCAGTTCCCAAGGATCATCAGGGCCTTTTTTCTTTTAATATGCTAGCAGAGTACCAGGGAGGAAACCAGATGCCCCTTTACTTCTTTCACAGCTGCAGCACTGTGGCTGTTGCTCCCTATGCTACCTGGAAAGTCTGATAGAGAGGGAAGGGAGTTAAGAATCAGACCTGGCAGGAAGATTGCTTAGAAGACTAGGGAGGCAGGAAGTAAAATTCTGAAGTCATACTGGCTGAGAAAACAAGCTAAGTTACTTTCAGCTATTTGTGAAATAGCTTTATATATTTCTAAGCCACTCTAGTTTGGATTTTAAAAAATCCTGCCACTTCTAAAAACAAAGTTTATATTTAACACAAGATAGGAAAAAAATGCTTTTTTAAGTACTAATTTTTTTTAATGGAGAAATGCTTTATTGTCAGGAGCTATGCATTCTGATGACATGTTTTCTGTAACAGTTTATTCCGTTATTTAGACAAAATCCTTAATTGAATGTCAATTATACATTTGTGTTCAATCAGTGTAACCTTGCTTTCTGCTTCCAGAGACAACGGACCTCAAATAGCCTATGTTCGTGATTTCAAAGCAAAGGTCCAGTACTTCCGATTTTGGTGTCAGGTGAGAGATGATGTTATGAGTACGGATGGTGAGCAGGAGTGGGGCCCTATCCAGGGCGGGAAACGCATGTGTAGTTTAGAGGCTTTGAACTGTCCTTCAAAGAAACTCAGAGCAGACCCACCTTGAGTTTTGGGGTTTATATGTCTGGGTTTCCCATGCTCCTTCAGTTTGGTAGGATTTTCTGTCTACTATAGCAGTTAATAAACACTAGAGACAATCTCCTCGTCTCAGCATGGTCTTTTGCTTAAGTCAGGACAGATACTTCACTTTGGAAATGTAATTGTGAAGCTCTTACTATCATCTCCAAAACATTTAACCATGGCTGAAATCATACATGTGTTAGGCCATATTGTGATTTTTTTTTAGGTTAGCATTGGCTTATTGTTGTTTATAAGGCATTGTGATTTATTCAACAAATCATGGTTAAGCAAATCAGAGCTTATCATTTTCTCTGTATGTTCAGAATAAGAAATATTTATATAATGCGTTCTGACATTATAGAACTGGCACTGCAACTAGGTTTCTGTGCCTTGGATTTTCTGACTGATGTATACTGGAATAGCTCCAGAAACATTAAGGTTGAAGAGGAAAAAAAGGACAATTATTTCCTTCTCAGCTCTGCAGCAGTTGTTTTTTTTTAATTGCCTTGGTCCATAGTGCTGTGCAGGTGCCAAACAAACCAACCCCTCTCCCCACCACACACATGTATGTATATGTATGTATGAAGGTAGGTATATGTTTTCCAAGCAAGTGCAAACACAGCACCTGTTGGTGACTCATTAAAGCAGCCTTGTCTTTTTCTGGGATTGTACAGCTGCTATGAAGAGGCTTCCATATTTTTGGAATTGCACAGTGCTAATTATTACTGAATTATTGAATTAAATTAATACTATAAACACCAATGTGATTAACATCTATATTTAATTATAAAAGTATTTTTTAATGGGGAAATTATAGAATTGGTATTGATCACCCTCTTCCAAAAGATTACCCAGCAATGTTTTGTATTCAGATTGTATGACCATGAGAATAGCTCAAGTTGCATTGTCCCTATATAGCGAGCACACCATTTGTCCTTTGCATTATGGATTTGCCCATTCCAATCTATAGCCTTGTTGGAGGGTAACCTTTACTTTCACAGATTTCTTCTGTGACTCTGTAGAGCAACTTGTCACACCTTTCCCTGCACATATGAATTATAATTTTGTTTACAATTAAGAATTTCTAGATTGCTAACTTCTTCACTTTTCATATAATACATCAGACATTGCCTGTATCTATGTTTTATCAAATTCACTACAGGAACACAAAATAAATGTGAGAAGCTTTCTTATTTTGTAACACTAATTGCTGGGCATGAACTTAAAGTGCCTCCTATTTAGGATAAGTAATTCATTTGTCCACAGTTCCTGCTGAGAGTGAATGTAATATAGATTATGTAGTATGTTTGTTTTTCAAATGTATTTCTTGCATTTCAGCAACTGGCTATGCCCCAGCATATAAAAATAACAGTGAGCAGGAAAACGTTGTTTGAAGATTCATTTCAGCAGGTAAATGAGCAGAAATTTTAAAACTAAGCAGTACATTTTTTTTCCTAAAACTCATTTGATCAGTATTTTTTCTAGTTTCAACTTGCATCTCTACATCTCTTTAATGTGAATAGCTATGTGAATATCTATTAGGTAATTAACATTCGAAGTAACATTCAATTTTTTTCCTATGAAGATAATGAGCCTCAGTGCTGTGGACCTACGAAGACGCTTGTGGGTCATTTTCCCAGGAGAAGAAGGCTTAGATTATGGAGGCGTTGCACGGTAGGCATGACTTATTTGTTTTAACCCATAAAGCTGTAAAATTATGCTATAGAAAGTTGCTTAAGTAATACGAGGTTTCATTTTTTTCATTATTGCCCCATTATATTCAAAGGCTTTTTAAATGCCTTCTATAAAATTTGTTTTTGAATAACAAATAATTAGAAAGGTAAAAGTGTCAATAATTTTTCACAGTAGATGTAAGGTAAAGGTAAAGGTTTCCCTTGACATTAAGTCCAGTCGTGTCCGACTCTAGGGGGCGGTGCTCATCTCCGTTTCAAAGCCGAAGAGCCGGCGTTTGTCCGCAGACACTTCCGTGGTCATGTGGCCGGCATGACTAAACGGAACGTCATTACCTGCCTGCTGAAGCGGTACCTATTAATCTACTCACATTGGCATGTTTTCGAACTGCTAGGTTGGCAGGAGCTGGGACTAGCAACGGGAGCTCACCCTGTCACGCGGATTCAAACCGCTGACCTTCCGATCGGCAAGCTCAGCAGCTCAGCGGTTTAACCCGCAGCGCCACCACTTCCCTAATCACAGTAGATGATAGCACCTAAATGACTGGGATGCTCTCAAGAAAAGCTAAGTAGATTGGATTTGATTAGTACAGGTAGTCCTCACTTACCAACTGCTCAATCAGCAACCATTCAAAGTTACAACAGCACTGAAAAAGGAGATTTACAACCAGTCTTCAAACTTGCAGCCACCTCAGTGCCCCTGTGGTCACGAGATTGCAATTTGGGTGCTTGGGTTGGGAACCAGCGCACATTTACAAAAGTCACAGTGTCCCATGGTCATGTGATCACCATTTGCGACCTTCACAGCTGGCTTCCAACAAGCAAAGTCAATGTGGAAGCTAGCAGGAAGTTGCAAGTCACAGTGACGTGACATCGCACTTAATGACCATGGGTGCGTCACTTAACAACTGCAGCTGGCACTGACTGTATAAGTCGGGCGCAGTCACATGATGTTTCAGTTTATGACTGCATCGCTTAGCAACAGAGTTGCCATTCGCAGTTGCAGTCAGTACTTGAGGATTACCTGTGCTTAAATGGGAGACCATCAGGAAGTGCTAGGACTGTGGGCTAAATTGGAACATAAAAAAGTCCTGAAAGAAAGCAATAGCAAACCACTTCCTTATAGTTGCCCAGAAAACCACATGGACATGTCCATGAAGTCACCAGGAGCTCAACTCAAGGGAATTGTCCTTATGCTTTATATTCACAGTTTTTTTTTATGTTCTCTTAAATCCATACAACAAATGTGGACTGCAATATCATAATGAATAAATGAAAATGTAAATTATATTTCACATGCCAGTAAGGTAATGCTCAAGATCCTGCAAGGTAGACTTCAGCAGTTCATGGAGCGAGAATTGCCAGATGTACAAGCTGGGTTTAGAAAAGGCAGAGGAACTAGGGACCAAATTGCCAATATCCGCTGGATAATGGAAAAAGCCAGGGAGTTTCAGAAAAACATCTATTTCTGTTTTATTGACTATTCTAAAGCCTTTGACTGTGTGGACCATAACAAATTGTGGCAAGTTCTTAGTGGTATGGGGATACCAAGTCATCTTGTATGCCTCCTGAAGAATCTGTATAACGACCAAGTAGCAACAGTAAGAACAGACCACGGAACAACAGACTGGTTTAAGATTGGGAAAGGAGTACGGCAGGGCTGTATCCTCTCACCCTACCTATTCAACTTGTACGCAGAACACATCATGCGACAAGCTGGCCTTGAGGAATCCAAGGCTGGAGTTAAAATCTCTGGAAGAAACATTAACAATCTCAGATATGCAGATGATACCACTTTGATGGCTGAAAGCGAAGAGGAACTGAGGAGCCTTATGATGAAGGTGAAAGAAGAAAGTGCAAAAGCTGGTTTGCAGCTAAACCTCAAAAAAACCAAGATTATGGCAACCAGCTTGATTGATAACTGGCAAATAGAGGGAGAAAATGTAGAAGCAGTGAAAGACTTTGTATTCCTAGGTGCAAAGATTACTGCAGATGCTGACTGCAGTCAGGAAATCAGAAGACGCTTAATCCTTGGAAGAAGAGCAATGACAAATCTCGATAAAATAGTTAAGAGCAGAGACATCACACTGACAACAAAGGTCCGCATAGTTAAAGCAATGGTGTTCCCCGTAGTAACATATGGTTGCGAGAGCTGGACCATAAGGAAGGCTGAGCGAAGGAAGATCGATGCTTTTGAACTGTGGTGTTGGAGGAAAATTCTGAGAGTGCCTTGGACTGCCAGAAGATCAAACCAGTCTATCCTCCAGGAAATAAAGCCAGACTGCTCACTTGAGGGAATGATATTAAAGGCCAAACTGAAATACTTTGGCCACATAATGAGAAGACAGGACAGCCTGGAGAAGATGCTGATGCTAGGGAGAGTGGAGGGCAAAAGGAAGAGGGGCCGACCAAGGGCAAGGTGGATGGATGATATTCTAGAGGTGACGGACTCATCCCTGAGGAAGCTGGGGGTGTTGACGACCGACAGGAAGCTCTGGCGTGGGCTGGTCCATGAAGTCACGAAGAGTCGGAAGCGACTAAACGAATAAACAACAACAAATTATATTTCATGCCTCATCTATACGAGGATAGGTTAACACTGTGAGGTTCAGATTTAGTTATATTTTCCATAGACTCGCTAAAATCAATCCTATACTGAAAATATGATGAAATTTGGTTCCAAATCAATACTAGATTTTTTAGATATTTGAAAAGTTAGAATTGTTGCTAATTTATAAAAATGATAAAGATGAGATAAAAATAAATTATATAAATATTTATATAAATATAATTTAAGCAATTGCTAGCATGAAGAATAATACTTCTTTCAGTGCAGTATTAATCCTTAGTTCTGGGTATATAGCACATTCAAAATACCCTTGCCTGTTCTTTTGGTCATGAAAGATTTCTTGTAAAGCCAAATGCATATATGATCTGTCTGAATGATCTTCAGCCTTGGAACTAAACAACTGGAAAATCAACATCTGGAATGTTGTAAACTAAAGTATGTTAGGTATTTTATAACTATTTGGATATAATTAATTTTGCTGAATATTAGTATTGCAGTGCTTAAGAGTAATACATAGAGATTTCTAGAATAGTAATTGGCTATTGAAAATAAAACTCTATGTTGTCATAGAAATAAATATAATAAACCTAAAAAAAGAATTTCATCTGAAAGTTGAGCATTGTAAATCACTAGTTATTGATGCCTGAAGTGTGGTAGACATCACTGAATAACTCTAAAATTTCTCAGTTATGAACTTGTACAATGCTGTCTAGCAGATGGGAAATTCATTGCAACTAATTGTACAGATGCTAAAACAAATACATATTCAAATTAATTGTTAGTTTTTTTAGACATTAACACCAAGGAAATCTATACACAATGTCTAAATTTTATGTTTGTTGTGTGTGTGTGGGTTTTTTTTTTGTGGTGTTGACTGTGAGTTCTTTATGTGGTTTCAGGGAATGGTTCTTTCTATTGTCGCATGAAGTGCTGAATCCAATGTATTGCCTGTTTGAATATGCAGGGAAGGATAACTACTGCCTACAGATAAACCCAGCTTCTTACATCAATCCAGACCATCTGAAATACTTCCGCTTTATTGGTAGATTTATTGCCATGGTGAGTTCAATGCATGGAATAATACAAATAAAAGTTTATTATAAAAAATAGCATAGAGAAACTGAAAGCTGTTAATTCTAGGAGATGAGAATCTCAGTCCATTTTCTGACTTTCAAAATAGGAAGCAAACATTCTTTAACTATATCTTTGGAGCCAGGAAAACCAAGTTGGTATCCTTGGCAGCAGTGATCTTTCCTGTGTTCTGTCCAGTGTCTTATATTTGTATGCTAGCAATACTTAAAAGCCTGCCAAGCTTTTAATCTTGTTATTCCTCTTAATACTTGGTAAGAAGAAAAACATTGACTTGAGAAAAAAGTATCATATATCTTGGATAAGCGTGTGATTAGAATAATATTTTTTTTCTGAAATTACTCTGAAATGCTCTAAAATAATGTGAAATTATTATAAGCTGCCACAAGCTTTGGTGAAGTAAGTTACAGATTTTTTGTTGTATGGAATTTATGGAATTTACATGAAATTGCAGAGATGTTTTCAGTACTTTTTAAGTTAAATATATCTAAATTATATTGACTGCATGTTCTAATAAACCACAAATAAAAGTTAAACTATTCAGCATTGTTCACTGGGTTAGATACTTTGCCACTGTATTTTTAATCTTCATCATGAACTATTATAGCCTACTAACATGAATAATCATTGCTAACACAGTCCCCAGACAACTGAATTGATGCCTATATACACAGACGTCTCCCGATGGAGTATATAGAAATCAAATTGGCTGTATTATTGATACAAAGATGTGGCTAGGAGCTGACTTTAGAACAGATCACAAACTGCTCATGTGCAAGTTCCAAGTCAAGTTACAGCAGAAGAAGAAAGTCAGCTAGTTTCCACAATGATGTTGAGCATATACCCACCATTTTCAAGGAGAACATCCAGAATCACTTTGATGTCTTGAGCTCATTGACTGGAAAGCAGAGGAACTGTGGAATGAAATCAAATAAGTTTTTAAGATGAATGTGAAAAAAAAACTGCCAAAGACCAAAAAACAAAAGAAAGCAAACTGGGAGTATAATTATAGCATATATTCTATTGTAAGGTCCCTTTCATGAAATTTTCTTTCATGTGTAGGTGGTAAGGGTGGAGTAAGTTTCAAATCAGATATGCACAGTGCAGCTAATTTAAGATAAGTAATACTTTCTATGCTTTTCAGGCCTTGTTCCATGGAAAATTTATAGACACAGGTTTCTCTCTACCATTCTACAAACGTATCCTCAACAAGCCAGTTGGACTAAAAGACTTGGAATCTGTAGATCCTGAGTTCTATAATTCCCTCATCTGGGTTAAGTGAGTTTCTCATTTTCACTTCTTGATTATTAACATTATCCAAGTAAATGTCTAATTTATTTGCCCATATTAGTAAATATTTATATCTTACTGAAAAAATCAATTTCACTATTTACATTTGAATTTATATTTTAATAGAAATATTTATTAATTTGTTTATTCAATTTATATAGCCACCCATCTCACATGTGTGACTCTGAGCAGCTCACAGAGTTAAAAACAAAAGGCAAAGCAAATATAAATAAATAGCAAAATACAATAGTAACAAAAATCAGTAAAAAAATTAAAACAATTAAAAACCACCACTGACCATAAAATGTAAAATGCGGGAGACTACCAACCAATAGCTTATGAACAATATAGCTATCTCACTGGCTCCATGCCTCCACGGGATCCCCAGGCCTGATGAGAGAACCATGCCTTTGAGATCCTCCGAAAGGCCAATAATATTTCATGAAATTGAAGTATTTAGACAGGTTGATATTTCTAATTTTAATAGACTTTAGATTTTTTAATTATGTGATAAGTTGTAAAACATGATGGGCCCCTCTGTGCCAAATAAAGCCTCAACACTCTTTTGTGGGGGCTCTACCCCAAGATTATTTCATCAAAATTTGATACTATACAATTGATTTTTCATTGGCATGTTGTTTCATATTTTGAATAAATTTGGGGTTAGATGCATTAACACTCCATTGGGCTCATTAAACCTATTTGCTTTTTTTTTTTTAAATTAACCTCACCAAAATGTTGGTTCCATCAGTTGTTGTAATGGAATTGTTCCAGTGCCCTCCACTGATAATCCTCAGAGAATAATATAAAAAGGAAGCATGGCTCACAGCTGCAGAAAAAGATTGCTGATTTTAAAAGCTGTTAACTACAGTCTTCAGCATGATATTAACAAGACTAATTTCCAAATAAATTTAGTGTCAGACTGTCCATAAATATATATATTCTGTAATTAATCATAATGTGGTATTGGTTTTATAGGGAAAACAATATTGAAGAATGTGGCCTAGAAATGTATTTCTCAGTTGATAAAGAAATTCTAGGTGAAATAAAGAGCCATGACTTGAAACCTAATGGCAGCAACATCCTTGTTACCGAAGAAAACAAAGAAGAGTATATTAAGTAAGTTCAGAATTATTTTTTAAGCATAATTTTTATTGGATCCAGAGGTGCTGTTCCCTGATCAGAAGGTCTCTTTGCATTCATGCACACAACTTGGACACAGTAGAACTACAGCTGGGGGGTAGGGAGGAGATTTTTTTCATCAATTTCATCTTTCTCCTGCATGCTATTCAAGACGGTCCTCTAACTCTGCAGAGTAGCTGTAGGAAACTTCTGTCCATCCAACTGAACTACAGCTTCCAGCATCCCTCTCCATTGGCCATGCTATCTGGGATTGTAGAACTGTAGTTTGGCAACTTCTAGAGCACCACAAGTTTCCCGTTCTTCTTTCAGAGGCCTGATGAGCTAATACATGTGAGAAAGTGAGCCAAGCTCCCTGCACTCTTGGACTACAGTTCAGTATGTGTGAGGTGTCCAAAGGCTGCATGTGTGATGCAGCTTGCTCACGTGTGCCTTAATCTTCTCCATAATCCTGGAAAAAGTCCCTTGTCCAAATTGCAGTCCACTAGAACTGTATAATTGAATATAACAGACAGCGTGTCCTGATTGAAGCATCCAAAAGGGGTAAAGGTTTCCCTTGACGTAAAGTCCAGTCGTGTCCGACTCTAGGGGGCGGTGCTCATCTCCGTTTCAAAGCCTTGGAGCCGGCGTTGTCCATAGGACACTTCCGGGTCATGTGGCCAGTATGACTCACGGAACGCCGTTACCTTCCCGCCGAAGCGGTACCAATTAATCTACTCACATTTGCATGTTTTCGAACTGCTTGGTGTGCAGAAGCTGGGACGAGCAACGGGAGCTCACCCCGCCGCGCGGTTTCGAACCGCCGACCTTCCGATCGACAGCTCAGCGGTTTAACCCGCAGCGCCACCGCGTCCCTTGGAGCATCCAAGGCTAGAAGTTAATCATGTCCTTTTGCCATGGTGGTGACATTTCAGCTGACAATTCTGCGAGATTCTATGCTCTTTGGTTCTTATGTGTTACTTTTCAAATAGTGAATGACTACAGTATTTTGAATTCTTACAATTTTCCGTTGCTTTAATTAATATGATAATTCAGCTGAATCAAGGTGAATGGGCTGTTTTTATATGAGTGTATATTTTCTTTTCAAGGCTGGTAGCAGAATGGAGGCTTTCCCGGGGTGTTGAAGAGCAGACACAAGCTTTCTTTGAAGGATTCAATGAGATTCTATCACAGCAGTACTTACAGTACTTCGATGCCAAAGAGCTTGAGGTAGATCTTTAAACCTAAAATTTAGCCGAGAACTGTTCACAGGAACTGATAAATTCAGTGACAGTTTCCTACTTTACTGCTGAAATGCGGAGAGTATAGGACAACCATTGCAATTAGTAACCTATCAACTTATCCAGGCAAGGTGTACATTAATTTTAGGACACTTCCACACTGTCACCACTTTCACTCCCCCATCTCTCAAAAGCAGTTGGAGGCCAACCCAGCATCCTTGAAAAGAACATAGTGATTTCTCCCCAGTTGACCAGCTATAGAATGTAAAAACAGCTTTCAAAAAATTTCTTATTTCCTCTCACATCCATGGTTTTATTTCATATTGTGTGGCTGCCTGGTAATTTCTTAAATAAACAGAGTGGCATTAAGATAGTAGCTCATTTTTGCATTTGAAGTACTGTAATAGCAAGTTGAGTAGACCTTTGGTAGCTGAAAACCTAGAGGGAGAAGGAAAAGGCTGAGTTAACTTGAGGCAGAGCAATGCAAAAATCCTCATCAGTGTGAAATTGCCTGGCTTCCATGCTCTCCAGGGCTTCTGCACCTTAAGGTAGAATTTGCATTAAATGTGATTGGGAATGAACTGCAGCAGAGCTGGAAATAAATTGACTTGGCTGTATGAGATTTGATTCATGAGCAGCACAAGACCCTTTGTTCTGTAGCCTCTTCCTATGTGTGGCAAAGCCTTATGTATTCAGTACTTTGCCATGGCCTTGATAGTTAATCCCATGGAAGTCCCATTGGAATCCAACTTTATGCATCCAAGTTCATTTAGATGCGAGCAAAGACGTACAATTACAGCAAGAATGCTACCTTTTAGAGACTATGTATTTTAATCTCCGGTCTACCAAACTTTAGCAAAACAAACAAAAAATCTCAAATGCTCCCCAAAAATCTTAAGAGAGGGTTTCTTATACTGCAAATCATAGCAAGTAAATACATAAATCAGGCCTTTGCTTGTGTTGTGCTTCTCCCCCCTTTCTCCCCCCACCAGGTGCTTTTATGTGGAATGCAAGAGATTGACTTGACTGATTGGCAAAGACATACAATCTACCGGCATTATACCAGGACAAGCAAGCAGATTGTGTGGTTTTGGCAGGTTGGTATTGCTTGAGTACACGTCATAATTTATAAGTTTTGGTAATGCAAACATTTTACTGATAGCTATTCTGAGAAACTAAAACCCACTCAATTTTTGAAACAAGTGTTTAAATAATATCCCTCTTGAACTAAATTATATTTTCTTCACCATTTCCAGAGGTGAAGCTAAGTTTGTCTCTTGAAGCAAGAATATTTTTTTTATATTCTTGTATTATGCCATAAATTTAAGATTATGTTGTCTGAGCATCAGGTAATATATTCAGGCAACCATTTCAGAGAAATTTATCAGTTTCTTTTCCCACTGCTCCATTACAAACAAGCTAAAATACTGAGAGAAAAATGGACTATGTACATTTTACCTCTTTTTGAATGTAGAACTACTTGCATCAATTGTTAATAGTTGGACAGATGCAGCATTTTCATTTAAGTAAAAATATAGCATTTCCTTTTTCTAATTTTTGGATTTTTATACATTTGTGTGTCAGTCTTGATTCCTGACAACTACACGGACAAGTCCGTGCAGTGTTTTTCGGAAGTGGTTTGCCATTGCCTTCTTAGAGCTAAGAGAGTGACTAGGCCAGAGTCACCCAGATGGCTTCATTCCTAGGGCAGAACTAGAACTCATGGTCTCCTAGTTTTTAGCCCAGTGCCTTTAAGTGCTTCTCCAAACTGGCTCTCAAGTTTTGGATGTAGTCCAATAAATTAGATAAATAAATATTTAGTATTTCAATGTATAGCCTTCGGCTTGTAGAAGGCTGCAAATGTATTAAAATAATTCTTGGTTTAAGAGTTATTTTCATATATTCATCTATGGCTGTGAACACTTGGTGAATTGGCAGTAGATACTGGAAGTGTTAAATTGCTTTAAATGATCTATTTTATTTCAGTTTGTGAAGGAAATAGATAATGAGAAGAGAATGAGATTACTACAGTTTGTTACTGGAACATGCCGATTGCCAGTTGGAGGATTTTCTGACCTCATGGGTAAGCAAAATTATGTGAGCTGGATTAGCATTGTTTGGCAGAATTTGGGGCATGAGCTCAAGTCATTGGGCATTCATATATGAGTTGGAAACATTAACATTTGTTTACCAGTTCTTGCTTTTCACAGATAATGGCTTAATTAATTATCTTTGGCAAGAAATGAGCCCCCAAATGTAAGCATTTTAAAAGTGAGACACATTGCATGTGGTTAATGGATAATAGAGGTGTGCATGAAATGAAAAATAAGTTTTGTTTCAAATTCAATCATTGCATCTTGGAAATTCTGTTTCAAGTTGGCCACGTCCAGGACAAAATAAAATCTAGAATGATTTACCTGTTCTGGATCCAGACAAACCAAACCCTGAAACAGTTGTGGATATTCTGACTATACAAAACAGTGGAATTCAGTCTCAGAACAATCCTCTTTGCAGCTTTCCAGATGACCATTAAATGGGTGGAACAGGTTTTCTGTATTTACTGACCCTGGGAACTGCCCTCCATCGTCATTTTGGCTTGGGCTGCAGAAGAGACTGGACAGCTGCCTGCAAAAGAAACAGCTGCTTGTATTATCAGCCAGGCTATTTATGGACACAAATTTAGCACTGTTTCAGAAGAGTGCTAGACCTCTATTGAGAAATAGCCTGACTGATCACAAGTTGGAGCACTTCTATGTCTGCAATCTGTCAGTTGATCAACTTATTCAATCCCACAACACATTAAGGAGGCCACACACACTAATTCATACACATGAAGTCCAGCTTCCCCAATGAATCTTGACAAACACCACCAAACTGGTCCAGACAGAAGTTGGACACTCCATTTGCAAGAAGCAACATCCAGCTAAAATAGAACACTCAAAGTATTTTTTATATATAGAGAGAGAAGCCACATTCTGGATTCTGTCCAGGGCAAAACATTGAAATGTATGTCATTCTATGCAGGGAATGGCTTGTGCAAAGAATATTTTGCATATCTCTAACAATTTCACAATATTGTTGAACAATGCCATACCTTGCTATAATGGGGAAAGTATTTTTATGTTACTTGAGTTTCTTAAGGATTGATTCTAGGGATGGTTAATTCTAGGCCTCGATAATTCTTTGGACAGAAGGCAACACAGCAGAGATAATTTCTGCCTCTTTTCTTTGGTTACTCCAAAAGAAAGGTTGGGGACTCTCCAGAAAACAGTGCTGAATACTGCAGGGGAAGTAAGAATAGGAAAAAGTAAATATATTATCCTATTTTATTCTGCATTCTTCCATCATTTCACACTCTGTTGGCAGTAGAATAACTCTGAATAAAGTCCCATTGCTTTAACATCTTGAAGGAACATATTTCATTCAAGTACATACCTCTGTACTATTGGAGGTGTATTCATTAGCTGCATTTATGATGCAGAATAACTTTATACATATTAGAATGCTGTACTGATCCATTATGGCTGTGCAGTGCTTCAAAACATCCAGAAACATAAATGCAGCACCTGTCTGTGCTTCATTAAAGTATCTGCATCTGCCACGTGATTGCAGAAAAAGACATAGCTGTGTTAATGAGGTGCTTCATTCCTATTTCCACACCTTCGAAAGAACTGCTTCTGAATTGAATCCAAAGCATTGCAGTTTTATGGTCCATATTTGTTTGTCATTAAACTGGCTTTTGTCATGTTGTTGTTTATTCGCTTAGTCGCTTCCGACTCTTCGTGACTTCATGGACCAGCCCACACCAGAGCTTCTGTCGGTCGTCAGCTCCCCCAGGGACGAGTCCGTCACCCTAGAATATCATCCATCCACCTTGCCCTTGGTCGGCCCCTCTTCCTTTTGCCCTCCACTCTCCCTAGCATCAGCATCTTCTCCAGGGTGTCCTGTCTTCTCATTATGTGGCCAAAGTATTTCAGTTTTGCCTTTAATATCATTCCCTCAAGTGAGCAGTCTGGCTTTATTTCCTGGAGGATGGACTGGTTTGATCTTCTTGCAGTCCAAGGCACTCTCAGAATTTTCCTCCAACACCACAGTTCAAAAGCATCGATCTTCCTTCGCTCAGCCTTCCTTATGGTCCAGCTCTCGCAGCCATATGTTACTACGGGGAACACCATGGCTTTAACTATGCGGACCTTTGTTGTCAGTGTGATGTCTCTGCTCTTAACTATTTTATCGAGATTTGTCATTGCTCTTCTCCCAAGGATTAAGCGTCTTCTGATTTCCTGACTGCAGTCAGCATCTGCAGTAATCTTTGCACCTAGGAATACAAAGTCTTTCATTGCTTCTACATTTTCTCCCTCTATTTGCCAGTTATCAATCAAGCTAGTTGCCATAATCTTGGTTTTTTTGAGGTTTAGCTGCAAGCCAGCTTTTGCACTTTCTTCTTTCACCTTCATCATAAGGCTCCTCAGTTCCTCTTCACTTTCAGCCCTCAAAGTGGTATCATCTCCATATCTGAGATTGTTAATGTTTCTTCCAGCAATTTTAACTCCAGCCTTGGATTCCTCAAGCCCAGCATGTCGCATGATGTGTTCTGCGTACAAGTTGAATAGGTATGGTGAGAGTATACAGCCCTGCCGCACTCCTTTCCCAATCTTAAACCAGTCCGTTGTTCTGTGGTCTGTTCTTACTGTTGCTACTTGGTCATTATACAGATTCTTCAGGAGGCATACAAGATGACTTGGTATCCCCATACCACTAAGAACTTGCCACAATTTGTTATGGTCCACACAGTCAAAGGCTTTAGAATAGTCAATAAAACAGAAATAGATGTTTTTCTGAAACTCCCTGGCTTTTTCTATTATCCAGCAGATATTGGCAATTTGGTCCCTAGTTCCTCTGCCTTTTCTAAACCCAGCTTGTACATCTGGCAATTCTCGCTCCATGAATTGATGAAGTCTACCATGCAGGATCTTGAGCATTACCTTACTGGCATGTGAAATGAGTGCCACTGTTCGATAGTTTGAACATTCTTTAGTGTTTCCCTTTTTTGGTATGGGGATATAAGTTGATTTTTTCCAATCTGATGGCCATTCTTGTGTTTTCCAAATTTGCTGGCACATAGAATGCATTACTTTGACAGCATCATCTCGCAAGATTTTGAACAGTTCAGCTGGGATGCCGTCATCTCCTGCTGCCTTGTTATTAGCAATGCTTCTTAAGGCCCACTCAACCTCACTCTTCAGGATGTCTGGCTCTAGCTCACTGACCACACCATCAAAGCTATCCCCGATATTGTTATCCTTCCTATACAGGTCTTCTGTATATTCTTGCCACCTTTTCTTGATCTCCTCTTCTTCTGTTTGGTCCTTGCCATCTTTGTTTTTGATCATACCCATTTTTGCCTGGAATTTACCTCCAATGTTTCTAATTTTCTGGAAGAAGTCTCTTGTCCTTCCTATTCTATTGTCTTCTTCCACTTCTGCACATTGCTTGTTTAAAAATAATTCCTTATCTCTTCTGGCTAACCTCTGGAATTTTTCATTTAATTAGGCATATCTCCCCCTATCACTGTTGCCTTTTGCTTTCCTTCTTTCTTGGGCTACTTCTAGTGTCTCAGCAGACAGCCATTTTGCCTTCTTGGTTTTCTCTTTCTTTGGGATGTGTTTTGTTGCCGCCTCCTGAACAATGTTGCAAACTTCTGTCCAGAGTTCTTCCGGGACCCTATCTACTAAGTCCAGTCCCTTAAATCGATTCTTCACCTCCACTGCATATTCCTTAGGAATATTAGTGAGCTCATATCTAGCTGATCTGTGGCTCTTCCCTAATCTCTTTAGTCTGATCCTAAATCGTGCAATAAGAAGTTCGTGACCTGAACTACAGTCAGCTCCAGGTCTTGTTTTTACCGACTGTATAGATGTCCACCCCCTTTGGCTGCAAAGGATGTAGTCAATCTGATTTCGGTGTTGTCCATCTGGTGAAGTCCATGTATAAAGCCATCTCTTAGGTTGTTGGAGGCTTTTATCATAACTAGTGGTAAACTCTGTGTTTCGTTATGCAACTTTTGAGATAGTATATGGTTCTAGCCATGATGATGTACCTTTTTACCTCTGTTAAATTTTCAAGCTAGGCATGTCCTGCCTTTGACCTTCACAAGCAAACTGCTGTAAAATCTTTTTATGAAGGATCTTGTACTCTCATGCAGAGGCAACAGTATGCATAACTACGGTAAAGTACAGTCCATATGTAAAGGAGATGACCTTGGTAGGAAAGAACCAAGACGGACTTTAAGAAGCTATTACATAGTCCAAAGACTGAGGCAAGCATGAGAAAGAAAGTTGGAATAACCCACTCTAATTTTGTTAGTTATAAGAGAGGAGAGGGAGGAACTTTAAAAAGCTTTCAAGATTCTCTTATTAAACAGTACAACAATAAAGTAGTACTCCTGGAATCCCTGCAATGTCTCTTTCTTCAAAGGGCTGACACCATGTTCCCCTCACCTTACATGGAGCAGGGATTCTTAATCAGGCCTTCTTGCAATGTTCCGACCAGACAAGCAAATTCTACCTTGGCAAGGCAGTGCCTGATGTAACCCACTGCTGTGCCACATAAGGCTTTGTAGGTCATTATCAGGACTTTGTGTTGGCCCAGAACCCAACAAGTGCAGTAAGTTTAGTAGTTGTGCCTCTCATTGCATTCCTGATATAAAACCTTATGGCCTAATAGAGTTAATATTTATTAATAGTATTTTTAAATTGCCCATATCACTCATGCAGTAAGACCTCATAAAACCCACCCCTGACACCAAGTACAGTATTCCCCAATATTAAAAAAAAACAACAGCAGACCGGTCATTAAGTGTAATGGGCTGTGAGAATAACCTTAAGGAACAGGAAGAACCGCAACCAAGGCAGTGGTCAGATAAGAGAAATCCTGGTCCAAAGCAGGGATGTAATTTCAAAAAGCATCTCAGACTTGACCTTCCCTAGTTCTCTTGAACATAAAGGCAGGGAGGGGAGAGGTGCATTCAGATTTGCAAGATTCTGTCACTGTAACCTTACAATAAAAGTAGTACAGGTTGTTTAGCAACTGCAATTGGGACCAGCAACTTGGTCATTAAGCAAAGCAGTCACTGAGTGAAAAATCACTGACTGCGACTGTGCTTTCGATTTTACTTCAGCTTTCCTTTGCTTTATAGCATCAGAAGGATACAACCCCAAACAGCCAGATGAGCCCAAATGGTGGGGAAGGTTTCCGGAACTCGACTCGTGAGGAAACCGGGTAAAAGGGCAAATCTTACAGCCCTTATTCCCCACTCCTCCACCCTTTGGAATGTTTACCCCAGTGCTGGGATAATTAGGAAGAAGAAAATTGATGTTTGTATTCACATTCATTGGAGAGAAAGGGATTACAAGAGAGCAAGCAGGCACACAGTGGGGGAGACACATTAAAAGGAATGCGCTAGCACCATCTGTTTGCCTAGTGTGCCTACAGCTGCAAGCCACCAGCAGCTTAAGAGGCAAACCAAAGCCTTTAGTGTGAAACTGATTAGGGTCTTGTCAATTTCAGGCAGCAGCTGCTAGCAGCTCAGTCTTCTAATAAAGTAATTAAGGTCACAGAGCTGAGCTTCTTAACTTACAGTTAGCACTTTTTAGGGATGCACTGAGCTGAGGAGAAAAGTAGTTCAGGAAGATATAGCTTGTTTAGGCAATCTCTCCGCTCTGCGAGAGGGGGAACAGAAAAAAAATGGGTCAGTCACGGGACAATATGTACTAACTGACCAATGGTGAACACGTGACGGAGAGAGAGAGACTGCAAAGGTCGTAAATGCAGGCATTGGTCACAAAATTACTTTTTCATCACTGTCATAACTGCAGTCGCTGTCCAGGGCAGTTGCTAAATGAGGATGACCTGTATTAGCATTCATAATTTTGGTTTCCTGGTCTGGACTACTTCAGAGGACTGATGTTAAGCTTCAAACTCCCACCTGAATAAAATTAATTTCACAGCATTGTAAAATGTCACTAACAAGGTGGCCATGTGCACCTTTGGAGCCAGATGTTCCAAAAGATTGGCACTATCACAGAGAAGCCCTGTCTCTGATCCACAGTCTTTTCATCTCCTGAGGGAGCAAGACCTTGAGCAGGCTTTCTCTCAATGATCTGACAAAGATGGGCAGAAACATTTTAGAGAAGGCAGTCCCTAATATAACTTGGAGCTGCACTTTAAGAGGCTTTATAAGTGACAAACAGAACTTTTAATTGTGCCCAGAAGATTACCAGCAATCAGTACAGTGGCCAAAGAATAAGTGTTATACTTCAGTAGCAGGCTTGACTACCAACAGTCTGGCTGGTGCATTCTGTACTAGTTGTACCTTCTGAGTCATCTTTAGAGGTAGCCCTGTATGATGTGTTTTACGGTAGTTGAACTGCATGTTGAGGTGGCTGTGGGTCACCATCACCAGGGCTCCCTGGTTTTGCGGAACTGGAAATGAATGTCAGGTGCTACGTAAGTCAGTACAAATGGAAGAACTATACATGACATTGTTTTAATAGATTGACCATGATGGCATTGCTGTTTATCAGAATTAATGTTATAACTACTACTTAATAGTGACACAAACCCAAAAGATCTTACTACCCACTTCTTAATAAAAATATCTGATCCTCAGCAGCTTTGATTTTCACTGTGTTTACTTAATGCAACTTAATTTTTCTCATATCTTCTCATATCTTAAATTCTTTTTTAAAAAATTGTTTTAGGGAGTAATGGACCCCAAAAATTCTGTATTGAAAAAGTTGGTAAAGAAAACTGGTTGCCTAGAAGCCATACATGGTGAGTAATTAGATTACCATTGTGATTTAGGCTATTACTCTGTCCATTCTGTAACAATTTAGGGCTACTTTTATATTTTTGTAAATAAACACCTAAAATGTTTTAAATCACACATAAAGTTGCATAATAGTTATGGTGTTGGACTACGGTGATGAGGCACCTTTAGGTACGTAAACCTACTAGGTGACTTGGGTTAGTCACTCATCCTCAGCCCAACTTCATAAGGTGGTTGTTGGGATAAAATGAGTTTATATCATATATATTGGTACATTGATCAAGGGCATAGAATGAACTGCAGCTTCCCACTAAGTGTACGCTTGATGGCAAACTCAACTTGATTCTTATAATGTGAACTGGCCATCAGAGTAAACGTTTTCATTTAAAAGTTGTTGGATGATGAGAATAAAACTGTTCCTATTTCCTCCTTGTCTACTTAGAAGCAGATCCTATGTTGGCAGTGTTAATAATATATTAACCTTGCCATATTAAGTTGATTAAAACCGACTGAAAGAAAATAAATTAGTCTTACTCAGCATATCTTGGTTTCATGAAAATCACAAATATGCAGTATTGTTTTATATTACATTGTTGAGCAGGAAGAGTAATTTATTTTACTCTTAAAATAAATATAGGACCTATATTTCCTAAAGAAGACGAAGTTCCTTCATATAATATAGTTCTGAAAATATTGTAGACTTTAAAGTCTATTTATGGAGCACATTTGTATACCACATGCTCCCAGTTTACATGACCAGCCTGTAACAGTTAAAAGCCAATAAATTAGTAATTATTACAGATAAAATGATTATATATGAAATAACATTAGATAGTAATAAAAGCATAGAAAAAGATAACAGAATCATAATAAATAATTTGAAATACATTTCAGCAATAAAAAACTAAAACAAATATGAGGGTGTCAGCAGTGAAAATCTAGCAGCAATTAAAACATGGCTAGTATAGAGGAAAAGATAAAGTATAAAAATATGTTTTAAGGCTTTGCTTAAAAGTTCTTAGTTAAATTATTATTCAGAACATTATGTGCTTTGTAATATTGATATTGCAACCCTTAACAGGACTTTTTTCATTTTAAATTGAAATATTCTTGCTTTCTCCCTCCAGAATGAAATGTTATTTAAATGATATATACCTAGGTTTTGGAGGAGGGAGAGGGAAAATCATGCTGGCTTATGTAAAAGAGTCGATTATATAATATATAGGTAGTTTATATGGTACATAGTTAAGCTCAGGAAATAGACTGAAGTGGCTTAATGCACAAGGTAGACATCTGAATGTACATAGTACTCTTCTGAGCAAGTTGCTGTGATTCAACATCAAGGCATCAAAAAGCCAGAGAAAAATACCTTGTTGAGCTAGATGCTTTTTTTTTTTTTTCTGCATCATTTTTGTTCAAAGATTCAGTGTTAACTAAGTTTGCTGCTTATTTTCAGTTTCAATCGCTTGGATTTGCCACCGTACAAGAGTTATGAACAGCTGAAGGAAAAGTTATTGTTTGCAATTGAAGAAACTGAAGGATTTGGACAAGAGTAACTTTTTATGGGATTTGCACCAGAAGAACATAAATTCATATAGGGTGTGAGTTCTTCACTGCCTCTACTAGTTGCACTTCTTACTATGAACAGGACTTGATCTTGATTTATTTAAACAAATGTTAGTATGTAAGTAAATGGATGTTGCTCTGTCATTTTATTCCTATTTTTTAAATTTCTTCTGAGTCCTTTTCAGGAATCTAAAATGGTAAACTATACATGAAATCTTCCTTGACCAGAGGCTTATTCTGGAGCTGTGTATTGTATCATGTTCATTAACTGGAATGTGTCCTTTCCTTTTTCTTTTTCTTTTTCTAAAACGACTCCTTTCTCTTCCTGTTTTAGTAGCAAAGTCTTGCTGCTGAGGAACTGGGAAGTCCACTGGTAGCTGCAGCATTGCAGCAGTCTTTTTCTAAGAGCACTTGCTTACATTCAGACTCTGGGGGTGCTAAAAGCATTTCCATTGCTTGCATTATGTATTCCTTACCCAATGAGGCGTGACTGTTTCCACTGTCCCAAAGCTTATCCCAAAGTCATCTCTGTTCAGACAGAGTAGAGAGATATTAGAGCTTAATGCGTGCATCCATAGTGTAGCACTTTGATTTATTTTTGCCACTATGACCACATTCCTCAGGTTATTCCTCCATCTGAAGGTGCCTCTTCAAATTTGCAGGATTTTTTACCCATTTTCAACTAGTGCATACTAAGTTTAGTTTTGATGATGGTACTTTAATAGTAAATTTGAAAGATAATTCTTTCAGGTGGAAACAACTGGATTTTCAGTCCTATTTGTAGGTTGAGTTTAAAACTATACAAATGGCCATTAACTGTCAACTCTTCTCCTCCTCTAGATGAGGATATATGGCTTACTATTTCCCAGTAGTGATCTAACCATTGCTACAAAACTGCCTCATGAATATATCTGGACAGGCAGTCCTGTGCATGTGTATTTGTGAGTAAACCTCATTGAACACAGAGAGACTTACTTCTGAATAAACAAACATAGGATTCTGCTGTAAAGAACTGAGGCATAAAAGTTACATTCCTGCGTATTTCCAGATACCATATTAAATAATTCATTAACTCTTTTTAGAGGATGGAAATTGTGCATTGTTATGATTTTGGACTGTTGAGCAGCTCTTATTAACAACTTAGGCAGTACTTGGTTTTAAATCTAATTTGAACTTCAATTATCATTTTTGTAATGTCCATAGAAGCTGATAATAGTAGTTAAACTACACTCCCGGTTTTTTAACAAAAGGACTTGGTTCTTTTGCCCAGCTTTGCTACCTTGCATCTTCTCCTCCAGGTTGCTAAAATTCTGTGATATGCATGCTGCTCTGGAACTCAGTAGAAGAGGTGGTGACATTTTCAAAAATCAGTAATGCATGTTGATAATTATATACTTGTATTGTCCTACTGTGTGAGAAGAGCAGAATCCTTTGAGAACAAGCTAGCAAAGTCAAAGATCAAATGAATTGGCCAGTAAGACAAGTATTACATATCTACCTATCCAGACTCTAAGAAAGAATTAATTCAGGGCTATTGAATGCTTATAGGCTTAACCATTTTTATAACTGACTTGTTTTTTTCAAACTCTCCATTAAAACAATATAAATAGCCACTTTTTCTTCAATTTTTGTTTCTAAGAATTATGAAAACAATTTCGTTTTCCTCCCCTTCAATGTACATTCAAAGGAATATACACCGAATTTTTTCTTACACAAATGACCTACTTCTTCTTGGATGGAGAAAGTCATATGACATGTGAAAGTCATATTCTGGAGTTATATCTATCTATGACACTTACCAGAATACCTGAAGTATATATTAAAAATCTAGATATTGGAGGAGAAAAAGCCTTAGAATTCTTTGTTTGTTTTAATAAGATTTAATTATTGAACATTTACAATACAGAGATGAAATTGTAACAAATAAGTATGGAATATAGTTGATGCTCTACACAATGTTTCATTATTCATCTAGTGATCTAGGAATATTGTTAATGTATAAATATACAAAAGGCTTTCTGCCCTATATTTTTAAAATAAAGGATAGCTCTAATTCAAATAGCTAAAGCCCTAGTTCTATAGGGCATGGCTGTTTAATATTTTTATGGCTCAGATGTTTAGTTCAAGAAAAAGTAAATGCCTGTATATATTTTTGCAGTCTGGGGAAGTCTAGCTTATTCAATATCTTTTAATTTAAATAGCTTTTTTTTTGTCTGTCTTTACTGCTGTATTACAGGGGAAGTGGGGGCTAGATATCCCAAGCACAAGGAAGTATTTTAAGCAGTCAAACTGAAAATATTTAACAAATGGAGTCTTGACCATGAGGTATTTGTTAAAACACTTATTGTAAGCATTGTGCTAGCAATATTTCTAAAATCAGAATGAAAAGTCACTTTTAAGGTCCCTTTGCATTGTAATTTCTAAATTCTGTTCTTATGCCTTATTTTGTTGCAATAATAAAAGTCATTTGAGCAGTTTGCATCTCTCTTCATTGTGGGAACCGGAAGGCTTGTGGAAGCATCATACTGTTGCTGGGTGGAATGGTGGAATTTTTCTGCAAAGCGTAGGATTTGTGTACTATAAACTAATTCAGAAGGATGTGGACAGCAGCAAACAGTTCTTTCACATGAATATCAGAACATAGCAATATGCCCAGAGACATTAGTTGTTAAAATTAATTTAATCTGAATATTTTCTAGGCTTTATATTTCTGGAAAGCTCATGACAAGATACATGAAGTGTATATTTCTGATTTTTACTGGGTGAGATTTAATTATCAATTATTTTCATTGTGATGTTCATCAGATCACATTCACAAATACTCCCAACAGAATTCAAACTGAAGCTGCATTAGATTGAATGCATTTGGTATCTTCAGCTCTTATTGTGAGAAACTTGCACATTTCTTTCCCAGAATCACAGGTGAAATCAGAAGTACTGGATTGCAAAATGCTGTACTGCAAGCCCATTGTTAAATTGTCCTCAAAGTATAAATTCAGATTCTCAGGTAATTGTAACAATAAAAATCTCTCACAGAATCAAACTTGTATAAAAGTATTGAAAAGCTGATAGTCTCATTCCTTGCCTGGTGTGACCTCTCCAAAAAGCTTTAAATAGCAGAATAGGCACCCTCATTAAAACCCAACTGAAAGTATGTACATTTACTAAAGCAGTGTTTTTCAAACTTGGCAACTTTAAGATGTATGGACTTCAACTCCCAGAATTCCCCAGCCAGCACTAATTTTTGTTAAATTTAACAATGCTTTTTCTCTGGCTGAAGCATTGTATAAATCAAGTCAGTGTATTGTATGAACCCAAAAATGGGTTAGTTAAGTAACCAGAAGGCATGTTGCACAAACCCAGCCAATGTGTGAGGCCTGGATAGTCATTCCAAAGCATGGTAATTGTACAGCACAGTTCTCCAGATATAAAATATAACTTAGCAAAGATGGCAAGCAGGAACAGTGGACAAATTTTATATGGGAACGATAGAACAGGCCAAGATGAATCGGTGCTTTTAGCAGTGTCTCTGAGTCACCTTTTGATCAGAAAAGGCTTCCAAACTCACTTTAAAAAGTGAAAATAATAAATAGTAAAATATTTTCTTCTGACTTCAGTTTTAAACACAGATGGACAATGCATTAAATGTAGTTTGGAAGCCAAACAGAAGAACGTATTTCAAAGAGGAGCTAATATTAACCTCTTTGTATAATCAGTTTGCTAGCTTCTCACAAGTTTAAGAGAAATAGAAAGACAGCCTTTAAAGCAAATCTTTATAGGTAGCTTCAGAGAAAAAAAGGTAGTCTTTCTAGCCCAAAACTGTTCAGGTCTTTTTGGTAAGAATTGGCACATTGATTTGTATTTGGAAAGAAACTTCCAACCAGTGTATGTCAGGGTGAAGCAATCCAGAAGCAATGGTTAATGGCATCTGGTTGTCACCCCTAACATGGGTTAAGTAGTATGAGGGAAGTAGATCTTAGACACGTGTATAGATTAACGCTTGTAGCTTTGAGCACTGGGGGAACAAAGGAGGGGGAATGCATTCCACCCTCTGCCGTTAGAAATTGTGTAGAGAAAAGGCTTTATCTCAAGGTTGTGCCTGATACTGTGTAGAATGAAGAGATGCCTGAAAACCAAAGTAAAATATACCAGGCAGTTAATTACCGAACAAAGGAGGGGGGAAGTAGGAGAGTGACTGGAATGTTTTTAAAGAAAGCTTTGGGCGCCAAAAGTTATTCGTGGCAATGAAAGAGCTTGGAATCACATCCTAATAATAAAACTATTCATATATCCTTATGGCATGTATTGAGAGTTGATGCTGTTGGGACTGTAGGACCAAGATCCTCACATATTGCCACGAATACCTTTGGCGCCCAAAGCTTTCTTTAAAAACATTCCAGTCACTCTCCTACTTCCCCCCTCCTTTGTTCTGTAATTAACTGCCTGGTATATTTTACTTTGGTTTTCAGGAATCTCTTCGTGCTACACAGTATCAGGCACAACCTTGAGATAAAGCCTTTTCGCTAAACAATTTCTAACGGCAGAGGGTGGAATGCATTCCCCCTCCTTTGTTCCCCCAGTGCTCAAAGCTACAAGCGTTAATCTATACACGTGTCTAAGATCTACTTCCCTCATACTACTTAACCCATGTTAGGGGTGACATCCAGATGCCATTAACCATTGCTTCTGGATTGCTTCACCCTGACAGTGTACAAGATTGCCCTAACATAGTTGTCAAAGCATGCATCAGAGCACAGTATTTCACACTAGCTGTAATTTCCAAGCACTCTTCAAGGGTGGCCCCTGAACTACACAGCAATAATGTAAATGAATCATAGGTTAGATATGCCTTCTCCAGGAAGGTCTGTTAACTGATTTGCCAACTTAAACTGAAAAAAGTCCCTGACCACAAGAGCACAACTAGATCCAGAAAATGGCTGGATGTTCAGTTAACAAATCAGTTACATCATTCCTGGAGAAGAAAGAGTTTTGCCCTCTCCCATGTTAAATGGTAATCTTATGCATTAACTGCTTTATTGCTTGAGTCTGAAATCAAGGCAGAGAAAACACTTTCCTCCCAAGCCCCCAGAAATAGTCAACCTGAGCTTCTAGTAACTTTAAACATGGTTTCCCTTGATTTACAAACATTTAGAATGATTAAATTTATTTAAAGATAAAGTCTTTAGTACATAATATAACTTTCAGGATTTAAAACAGATATATGATGCTTTAAGCAAAATAGCAGAGCTGAAAACTGGTATTTGATTCATATGGATTGAGAATTACTCAGCTTGAAAATTCCAGGAAAAATATCCATACAGTTAATATGGAGTTATAAAAATCAATACAGTTTTAACCATATACCAAACACTGGAATTTATCACTATATGAAGATTTATTTGTGTGTGTGTGTGTGTTGATTCCTTTGAGTCAGTATTGCCTCCTGGCAACTGCCTGGACTAGTCCCTGCAGTTTTCTTGGCAAGATTTCAGAAGTGGTTTGCCTTTGCCTCCTTCCTAGGGCTGAGAAAGGATGACTGGCCCAAGGTTATTCAGCTGCCTTCCTGCCTATGGCAGGACTAGAACTCACAGTCTCCTGGTTTTCAGCCTAGTGCCTTAGCCACTACACCACACTGGCTTTTGATGAAGAACTATGGATTTACCTAATTTGGGGTGCAGGAAAAAAATTACTCTTTGATTTTTTAAAAATTTATTTTCTATACTGCCTTTATTATTTTTTATAAATAACTCAAGGCAGCAAACTTACCTAATGTTGAAAAGACAGTGTGACCCCAAGTCTGCAAACTTGGATTGAAATGTGTTCATATTTTGTTCCTGAATTGGCTCTTAGCAGTGTAATGGAAAGACTGATCAATGTCACTACATGTGGACAATGGTTTAATGCTATGTTTAAAAACTAGGCTGATGACATACTAATTTTTTAAAATATTTTTTAGCTTTTTTTTCCCTTTTTCCCTTTCTGTATTAATGATAAGAGTAATCACAACTGGAAAAATAAATCTCTTAACTAATGATCTTTTCTAAATGAAGCATCAGTTTTTTAAGCCACATAACTTTCATGGCTTCTTTAGAATATACTGACAGGCAGAAATCATGATACTGTGATGAAATTTACCCTCCAAACTCTGGGTGACTTCTACCTGTCACTTCATGTTGATGATGGAATGCCATAGATACAGTATACCTGGACCTCAGCAAAAGCCTTTTACAGACTGCTTCATGATAGTCCTCTTCATAAAATCATAAAATACAGGCCAGATGACACCATTGTTACATGGAGTCACAGATGCTCACCAACAACCTCACCCCAAAAGTGCTAATTAACTTCAGCTTGGAGGGAAATATCAAATGGAGTGCCACAGGGTTATCTGAGGTCCTGCGCTCCTCAACATTTCTTTTGGTAATTTTGATGACGGAGCTGAGGGGACATTTACAAAATTTGCAGATGACAGAAAGCTGGGAGGAGTGGCTATTTCTTAGGAGAGAGAGTATTCAAAATGACTAAACAAGCTTCAGCAGCGTGCTGAAATGAATAGGATGGAATTTAACTGGGAGAAACATGAAGTTCTGCGTTTGGGTAGGAAAAATGTAAGGCACAAGTATAAAATGGGGAGACAGCTTGGCAATAGTACAGGTGAAAGGGAACTGGTTGTCTGCTTGCCACAAATTAAACATGAGCCAGTGGTGTGATGGAGCTCTAAAAAGGCAAATGCCCTCTTGGGGTGCATTAGCAGGAGCATAGAGTCCAGATCACAGAAAGTAGTTGTTCAACTCCATTTTGCCCTGGTCACTCTATTTGGAATACTGTGTCCAAGTAGTTCTGGGCACCACTGTTCAAAAAGTGACATTCAGAGGAGGGCTACAGATATGGTGATGGATCTGGAAATCAAGCCCTAAGAGAAGTGGTTAAAGGATCTGTGCATGTTTAGTCTACCTAAAAGATGAGTGAAGGGAGATATGAAGTAGAGAGTTTCCTTCACCAGAGATCCTCAAACAGAAGCTGGATGGTCCTGTGTCAGATGCTCTAGTGGATTCTGCATTTAGCAGGGGCTTGGTCTGTTGGAATTATCAGGGGTCAACTCAGCATTGTCTCAGAAGCATAAGGGACTCTTTCTAGTAAACACATCTCTATTGTGCTTGTGGGATGTCACATGGGTCACCTGATTTCCACTTCCTCCTCCTCCTTGGGTTTGGGGATTAACAATCTCCATTTTTACCTCTTGGGCACACCTGCAAGCAGGAGGTGCTGCAGAATACAGCTCTCCTTTTATCTCGCTTGCACACAGACACTTCTATTCCACAATAGAAATGTGTCTACAAAGAACCAGTGATGAATAAGTGCTTTCTACTATGAATCTACTTGTATCCAGATCTACTGAATAAATGTAAGCCACCTTTTTTTTTTCTCTTCATCTAACTACTGTGTGAAGACTGAATTCTTTTCTGAACGTAATTAAGCTTAATGTGCAAGTTTCTCTTTGGTTCATGCTTCTACTTTGCAAGATTGTTGTTAGTGCTTGGAGTTCTTTTATTAACCTTTAAAAACTCCATCATGGTCTAGATCCCTTCTAAGATCTCTTCGAACTCTATAATTCTATAGATGGGAAGTTCTGGACAGATAAAGAGAAGTACTTCACAGAGTCCATAGTTGAACTAAGGGGCTACTGGACATGATGGCTGCTAGTTTCTACATGTTTAAAAGATGATTGAACAAACTTGTGGAAGAAAGATGATTAGCATCTACCAGCCATCATGTCTACATATTACCTCCAGTGTTAACTTGAATCCCAGCTGCTGGGGAGCAGAAGCAGGTGGTGCTTTGATGCTACTTACGTGCTTCTCATAGGCACTAGTTGATCACTGGAGGAACAGAATACTGAAGTTCACAGAACTCTGCTTTGATCCAACATGGCTGTTCTTCTGTTGCTGTCATAGTATGAAGATTTGGACTTTGAAGAGTTTTTGGAAAACTCACTGGGACTCCAATCATTATAAAGCATCTGCCATGAAAATGGGAGCATTTGTCTCTGCTTGGCTCCATAGCGGGCAGAAGGACACTTTCATAGGACAACCATCAGTAATGCATGTCTACTGAACTTTTCACAGTGTTTTTCAATCATGGCAATTTTGCCGGCTAGGGAATTCTGGGAGTTGAAGTCCACACATCTTACAAGTTGCCAAGGTTGAAAAACATTGCTAAAGGGTAGGAGGAAAGAGAAACAAAACATTCAAATCTGACAACATATTTATAGTGCATTGCCAAATGTGTTTCATTAGAAAAGGGATAAGCAATGTTTCCCACCATTTCAAGACTGGGAATACTTAAAAACAGCAGCATAAGCAAAACCTCCAAAACCAGGAAATTGTATTCCTGATCATGTATATAATAAATCTCATTCTCTTTAGATAATCACTGCTGACCATGTTAAGCAGCTTCACCACGTGGGTTTTAAGACTAGTCTCAAATGCTGTTATGTCCCTCTTGAAACCACACCACTTCTGTGAGTGACAGTCTTCTCTGCAATAACACAAGTGTTAAGGAATCTGGGAAAATCTGTGAAGCCTCCATACGTCACCATTTTAAGCATGTTTCAACAGCTTGAAGCAGCGATTTTAAGATGTTCTTTCATTGCTTGTTGAGCTTACTGTTAATTTGTTTTTTATATGGTTTTTTCCCTTTGTTTCTAATTTGTCTTTTATGCAATTTATAGAAATATAAAATCTATACAATACCTTAAGAAAGTATATCTTTCCCTTGACTGACAGAGAGGTGTCCCCATTTTATTTTCTCAACGTTACTAAGAGAAAGCAGCTGCCCCAAAGCCATTCAGCTTCAGCCCGAGACTTTGAACCTGCGTCTTCTTGGCTCTGCTAGCTATACCAAACACCATTGCTACATCTACATATTCTGCGTTTATCGTTCTGCTTTCTCCTCCTTTTATAGCAGCCTTTTCCTATTTAACATCCAGCGTTCCTCGCTAACCCTCAGTTCTGTCTTTGTGCCGACCGTTTCAAACGACGGTCCTAACCCCCCCCCCCGCCTCGTTTGAACCTTTCGATACAAGGCGTGGGCTAGGAAATTATTCTTGATCCCTACCCTTGAGAGCCCGCCTTCTGCCTGCGACGATTGGTTGAATTAGGTCTCGCCCCGAAAAGAGTCTGAGAATGGCGCGCAGGCGCGCAGTGTTGGAGGAACGCGGCTGCGGAATCAGCTGGCGGTACTTGGCTTAAGGAACAGCGTTGAGTTGCTTTCTTTCCTACAACATGGTGAGGAGGAGCGCGCCGCCTTTGCTTTTCCTTTTAAAATTCTGAGAGGGGACGGAGTGACGGGGTGGTTGTCGGTTTGAGACCCGGGAGGAGTCGGGAAGCGGAGCCTTCCGGAGTGCGGTGGGGTGACTAAGGAAGGCTGAAGGAGGGCCCCTCCGGGTAGGGCGCAGCTGACACTTTGTGCCTCGCCGAGCCTTTGGCTTCTAGGGATGCGGCGAGGCGCGTCTTGTCACTGCATCTTTTTTTAAAACAGGGTGTGGTCTCTTCCACGTCTTTTGAAATAGGACGCCTTTTAGCTGGCCTCTTCACTTCTGGCTTGCCTGCACAACACGTTTAACTATGGTTAAGTTAACAATGGTTTTCTCAGCCCAGTTTTCCGGTTTACGCTGTAAATTAAGCACTAGGGCTGGTTTTGCGCAGCGCACGAGGAGATTGAAATGTGGCTGGCTAGTTCGTGATGCACAGTGTCCTGAAGGAGCAGCCGGGATAGGTGCGAGGTAGATGTCTACCTGTCCTGTAGGAACTGGTACCCTGTTTCATGCTCAGTGGTCACCTTTGCTTGATAGCTAAATCACGTGATTGCCCTAATATAAAATGTGGTTGGGGGTGCTTTGTGGTTTTGCAAGTTGGACAAGTCCAGCTGTTGTGTTGTGTGAACCAGGCCATTATGCTGAATCATAATACGGATTGTTTGCTTGGGCCTTACATGCTCTGTTAAGTCAGCAACTGTAATTTGTCACCCCCATTTTAGGTTAAAGATATACTGTGAACTCAGCCATTTGGTATCTTTCCTTTTGGGGGGGGGGTTTCAAACTGGCAGTCTAGTTGTCATAACATTGCAAAGAAATGTGCTTGCTAACAGAGGGTCTAGGCATTAGTGCTAGGCTGTAATGTAGTTTATAAAGCATGGTATTTACTAGCTTAGTAATTTATATAAACCTAATTTGTGTCACCTGCTCATCAAACCGACCCTTTGGTCAGTTGGGTGACCTTTTCTAGCAACTTTTCCGGACTACAGAACCAGTTTACTGAAAAGCAACCTGATCTATATATCGTTTTCCAAGAGTACTCCTACTGTCAGGTGGTCTTAGATCCAGTACAATGTTGACCCTTGTTATCATATATCAATACTTCTAATACTGAACCCAAAACAGAAAAAATAGGGAGTCGCTGGCATGCTTGAGGATACCATAAGGTTTGCAAAACTGGCTCTTTTCAAATATTTATTCGAGAGAATCAAAACTCAAAGAACTTTCAGTGAGAATAAATTGTGCTCAATGTCTATGAAATGGGTGTTTCCAGAGAAACAAGTCCTCACACTACTACTAATCAGAAAGACATCGTGGCACTATTCTGGCTTCCTTTCCTTGATCATTTATTTTTGGAAAGGAAAAAAAAATAGTTGTTGGAAAACACAGGTTCTAATGGAAAACAGTGTCTGCTATAGGCTGTAAAATTCCATGAATTAGGGTAATGACACAATTCAAAAAACAACTTCAGGTAATAAATGTTTTGCTTGTCTGGTTGAACTGAAGCACTCTTTTTAGAAGAAGGATATGTTCCCTGTGTCGTTTTGCCACAAATTTCAGTTGTCCTTTTACATGCTCAAAGTGATCTAAGCCTCTGTGCATGCAGAATCCCAGTCTAGCAAATTTTCTTCCCTTCATCTCTGTGTCCTGGTGCAAGATGAACTGAGTTTTGCCCTCGATTCACCGCTATACTATAGCCTGAAGTAGAGAATAGAAGCAGTAATCTTACAGTGCATTAACAAACAATGTCTTTAGCTGGGTGAATCCTTATTTTAAAAGAGCTTATTTGCTAAATGTATATCCCGCTTTTTCACGTGAATTTATTTCATGTTTTTAGGTGGCATCAATAAAAGCATTGTAAAAATTGTAAGAAAATAAACCAGTTAAAATGTGTTTAATAAAGCTGTTGTGTGCAGGCTTCAAAAATCCTCATGACCACTAGCAGGCGGCAAAGCTGGTGTTTCCCATATGCTGCCATCTTGTGACTATGTGGATATCCCACCAGATGTGGTAGCACTGGCATTTAAAGCACCTCAGAAGAAGGCAGGCAAGCAGGCCAGCCCATATAACAGCCTCAGAAGTCAAACGCTTGCCCAAATACAAACTTCTTCACTTATTGGTGGAAGCACAAGTGAACTAACTTGGTCTCCCTCCACAAGAAGTTCCCAAACATGGGTGTAGTTATGGAAAAGAGTTTGTTTACCATTCTGACTTCTTTAAAGTAGCAGAATAAATAAGCATAATATTTCATTCAGTTGAACCTTGTTTTCCACCGTTGGTTATTAACTAGAGAAATTTGTCTCGCTAATTCTGCATATTATAGTTGCACTGTACTTTTCTTTTTAATGAGAGAACAGAAATTGTAATTTGAAGCTAGAATGAAGTGTGATGTGATTTCTATATTTCTATCAGTAAATACAATTGCTTGAGCTCTTGAACTGTACTGTAGCACATAATTTGCAAAAGAAGTATTCCTCAGAGGGAGCCAGCCATTATCACTTTACAGGGGAAAGGAGGCTTTGGATGTTTCTCTATATGCTCAGATTGTCTACAGAACTCTCTCTTCATTTATAATGGATTTACTTAATTTTCCCAGGATCTGCCTGGTCCTTGCGATTAGTTGTGGTGGCTCCCCCTTATTTGTATATCTAATAAGTGACTAAGAGGCTCCTACAGTTATGCAGACTGCTTAATAGAGGTGTTTTTATCAAAACAAAATTGTCTACTAAATAGAGTAATTTAGGCAATCCCCTGCTCAGTGAAGGAGTCCAAATTAAAGTATCCCCTAGATATGGCTGTTCATCCGCTGACTGAATACATCCAGTAGAGTGGAAAGCATCTCCCTGCTAGGTAGTTGGTTCCCCAATCGAACGTCTCCCTTTGGTTGTTGGGAAGTTTTTCTAATACATTCATTCTGAACTGGCCTTTCTCTAAATTAAATGTATTATTTCCTGTCCTGCACTCTGGAACAACGGCCAACTAGTCTTTTGCCCTTCATGTACTTGAAGAATGCTATAATTCATATTTTTCTTGAGGCTAAACATGCTCTCCTTTGGTAAGTTTCAGTTTCCAGTCCACAGACCAGTAGTGTTGCCCTCTTCTTGTATCTGTTCTGTATCTCAGAATATTTCTAAAAATAAGTTGCCCAAAACCAGATACAGAACTCAAAATGGGTTCTGACCAATTCTGACCAACGCAGAATATAATGGAATTATTACTTTCTGTGATTTTAAAAACTGCTATTGATCTAGCTTAAAAATGCAAGTGCCTTTTTAGCAGTCACATCGTTATACTGACTCTCATCAAGCTTGTGATCAACTACAATTCCACGACTTTCTTCACATGTACTATTACCAAGCCAGGTATCCTGATCCTTTACCTGTACCTGGATGTCTTTTTTTAAATGAAGAACTTTGTCTTAGTTAAATTTTATTCTTTATTTTCAGCTTACTACACTAACGTGAGATAATTTTGAATGTAATTTTTATTTTTCTAAAGTGTTAGCTTTAGAATTTGACAAGCATTTCCTCCATCTCTTCATCAAGGCCATTAACAAAAAAGTTGATGAGTACTAGGCCCAGGACAGGATTTCTCAGGGTTAGAGTTCAGCCAAGCTGTCAATAGTTTCCCTTCGAATCTAGAATATAATCCTTCTGGCCCTGGAAATCTGGACTTCTTCAAAATCAGTAGGTTTCCCTGGCTATGTTTCTACCAAGCCTTGAGCTGCAATCCTGCTTCTTCAACCAGCTCTTTGCAAGTGCCCAGTGGAATATATACCCTCTGAGCCAATATAGGGGTGGAATAGTTTTGCCTTTTCTTTGTTACCTACAGTATTACCCTTTGGTCATTTTTACTAAGCAGCTGGTATGTCATTCTTCATTCTGCAGATGCTTTTTTTTTTTAAATGTTCTTAGCATCCATCCCCAACCTCAGCTCATTCTGAGTTTTCACTTTCCTGTTACTCATTACAGTTTGGGGTTGCCTTTCCTTAGTGACCTGTCCTTCTTTCTGCTTCCTATACTGTATATATCCCTTTTGCTTTTCAAATCTTCCTTAGATTTTTTGTAGTCACATTAGCTTCTTTTGCTGTTCTCCATTTTTTCTTCATTGGAATTATTGGCAGTCATGTTGTTAATATTTCCTTTTTTTCCTTTTTTCTTTTTTAAAGAAATTCTCGTTTACCTTTTCCCATTATCTTATTGTGGAATCATTCTTATCATTGCTCTGAGTTTATTAAGTCTGCTTTCTTGAAGTTCAGTGTATGTGTTTGATTATATTTAGCTTTAACTTCTCTAAATATAAAGAATTAAAAGCATTACATTTTACTTCCCCCAATGCTCTTGCTACTTCTGTTTTGTCTCCTAAGCTGGGTTCTTGGTATTCTCTGAACCTGGTTGTTTTTCTGCAGATGTTTCATTACCAGGCTAGCATCATCAATGCTTGGGAATCTCATGCACTGATGATATTTCCTAGCCTAGTAATGAAACATCTGCAGGAAAACAACCAAGCTCAGAGAACATCAAGAACCTTTGTCTTCTAAGCATAGTTTCATCCCAATAAAGTTTGCTAGACTTCATCTGTGTCAGCATGTCATTGTCACTAAAACCCTGATGCTCCCCACGCTGACTTGCAATTGTGTGTTCAAATCAGCATTTAAATATTTGCACTGCATTTCCAAAGTTGCTTCCTGCAAATACTTTCTCAGATAGAAACTATCCCCATATAGAAGATTGTGTGTGAAAAAACCCTTATAATATGAGAGAAAGGGAAATTGTGGGCAAGCAGAATTTTACCACTATACATACACTATGCAGTGTGAAGCTTTGAAATAAGAAAAGCTACTGGAAACTATATGGGAAACAAATGTCTGACTTCCAAGGGCTTATTTCCAAAGATGGGTGGAAAATTATGGGTTTAAGAAAAGCAGACAGTGATATGGCAGTGCCCAAAATAGCTGTGGTTTTTGCTTAGTGTGTAGAAGTGTCTGTCTGAATCCTTTTAGCCGCCTTCTGGGTCTAAATGCCTTAGTGCAGAATGTTATCCAGAAACAAAATTGCATATTTCAAGATGTGAAATATGTAAAATTGCGTATTTCCGTCCAGAGTCCCTCTTTGGGGGGAGATGGGCGGTAACAATATTTGAACAATAAATAAGTAAATGTGTTGATTTTTTTCCCCCAGGCTGAGGTAGAGGAAACACTGAAGCGAATCCAGAGTCAAAAGGGAGTCCAAGGAATCATCATTGTGAATTCAGAAGGTAGCGTGCCAGTAAAGTTGACGTGAACAAATTTATTTATTTATTCAATTTCTATAGCCAAATGAATGAAATCTGTCCTTTGGTATCACTTAAGCAATGTTGTTTAGGTTAGGAAACACTTGGGCACTCATATGTATTATGACATTGCATGGCTATTAAGGAAGAAGCAAGTCCCATTGAATCGAAAGCCTTGGCAATATTCTGAGATTGTGCTATCTCTGATTATTAATGGAACAGTGTGCATTAAATTAGTATCTTCTTCTAGAACTTGTGATAAACTTTCTGATTTTAATTTATTAAAATTCTTTTATTGTAGCCTTTTGAAACAAAGCCGCCTCAATACAGTGTACAAAGTAGCATTTTAAAACCAGTGAGGTATACAAATCCAAGTTATAAAAGCAGCACAACTTAAAATAACAACTACAGTAAACTGTAAAATAAGGTGGGCATCTGTTAGTTCAAAAGCATATAAGCCAAATAAATTGTTATTTGGTTAAGATAGACAGCCAAATAGATTTGCTTAATAAATAACATTTATTTAGGTTTATTAATTAAGCAATTTATTAATATTTATTAAGCAAGCAATCTGGAACATCTGGTTCTTCAAGATCTGTTTAAAATAGCCAATAAGTAATAAGTACGCCCTTTGTAGAACATTCGCAAGGTCGATTCTTAATTCTTAATTCTATAGCCCTTTCCCTGAAAACTTTCTATTCTATGGCCTATAAGGTTCTACTAGGATTTTGCAATCTTGGATTTACAGGGTGCAATGTGATGACTGGCAGTAAAACCAGTAGATCCCTTAAATAGCTCCCTAAATTACTGTAACTTCAATTCCAAGGAACAAAAAAAATACAAAGATAGGGTGCCTACCACAGGGTATACAACAATGGATTTCCTTCATTGTATGATCTTGTGCTCCATCCCTACCCGCCCCAGCTATAAACTTATATATGGCTGTATGCTGTCCTCATGGAGCTTGCAGAAGCATTTCCAGTTTAGGAAGAGAGTTAAACATCCTTTCTCCCTCTGCAATAAGTCTACAATGGATTGCAATGTACTGTTTGGCCTTCATTGTTAATTTAATGAGGCAGATGTGTCTATCCAACTTTAGTGAAGAGATGCATACTGAATCTGAAATGAAAGATCTGCATATATGCTTGCTATACACCAGTTCTTTTATAACAGTAATAGCCACAGGTGATTTAAGGTATTACTTCTGACTTTTTCAGATACAACTTGTATAACATACTGTATAATTTTTTTTCATTTTTTTAAGGATAGGTTTATTTTATGGCTGGAAGGTTGAAGCTGAGAGAGAAAACATCTCCAGGCACTCATTTAGTCTAAGCTGAGCATGTTAGCCAATGTGTTGCAAAAGGACCATTGTCCGCTAGTTTTAGAATGCTATCATGTTTGTGAAACTGGAGTATATGTTTGTTTATTTCAATTTTTATGGCCATTGATCTCAACCTTGGGACTCTGGATGGTGAACAGCAGTTAAGAACATAAAATAATATCACAATAAATACAAATCAACAGCCAAAGTAAAGACCATCACAACCATCCCATTGATTCTATAACATTTTCTGACACACACACCGCCTCCAGTCTCTGTTACTTATATTCAGCTAATTGTATAGTCAAGTGCTGCAGCTCATTTATTCTGTGTTTATAATACAAGTTTTAGGCCAGATCATGTTGCTGTGATCTTAAACATGGTATAGCCTTACTTGGAAAGTAATAGACATTGATTGTATCTCTGGAACAATTAATGGCGTACAGCTTTTAACCACAAGAATCCTCTATCTCAAGGCTCTGGAGAGGCAAAAAATAAAAATATTAGCTTCTTTTGGACAAAAAATAAAAGCATGATGCTATATGGCATTGTTCAGCATAGAATTCAAATGTTGCATCCCTTCTCCTAGTACACTTTATATATCAGATGATCCATGCACTTAAAAAATCTGTAAGGTCAAGTATGAGCAACATCATCACTGTAACATTTCTTGAGAAATGACTGGCCAAGTCTCCTACTTTGCTTGTGGGCTTTCCTCAGAGGTTGGTGGAATTATTTTTCATGCTATAGGATGAAACTGGGTGGGGCATGGTTTGTAAACTCTCTTGTACACTGAACTATAAAACAGGAATTTCTGTGTTAGATTAAGTAGTCATCAGAAAGTTTTCTGAAACGTATGTGTAGTCAATAGTCAACCCCTCTATATTTTATTGTACACACACCATGCATTTACAGTGTCACTCCAAATATTTGGTTCTGTTTCAAGTTATCTGTTGGCTCATTTGTATTCCCCTAATGATTTAATGAATTAACATAGAAAAGCAAAGCAAATCCTTCTACATTTACTTATTATATGGACTATTTATGCATAGGAAGATGCCGTTAGCAATATTCAAGAAAAACTATTTGCACGTATAGCCCAGTTCAGTGTTTATTTGCATATAGTGAAACTCCATTAAGTCCACTGATATTCTTTTCCCAAGTAAGTATACATACAAAGGGCTCTATACTTATATAAGAAATAGAACACTCTTAAAATTTTATCCCCTTGAATGATATCTGATAAACATTTCTAAATTACATTGTCCTGTTCAGACCATGCACGAAACCAGTTCTCAATAAAACTCTTTATTAAGAACTATTTACAATCAGTAAGTCCTTGGAATAAGGAGACTGGAGTAATCAAGGCTAGACAATGTAGCAAGGCAGCACTAGGTATTCTCTGGGAGTGAGACTAGATCCAATTGGAACACAAGGACTAGAGACAGCAGATCTCAAACCGGAATAAACCTGGAACAACACGACATGGGATGGCTGGCTCAATGGATCTGAATGCAAGGCTACGATCAGCAAACTGAAATACGCGGAATCTCAGGCACAGGACTCAAACTCAGAGCAAGGCTGGACTCGGCTGGAACCACCGGACTGGACTGGATCTCTGAAGATGAGTTGGAGCGAGACTTGGAATTTACCACTGGGCTAAACTTGGCTGGGAGCCCTGGACTGGGCTGGATTCTCTGGGCAAGAGACTCGAAGGAAGGCTTGGAACTCGGGATTTGACTCGACTTGGCTGGAAACCCCGGACTAGGCTGGATTTGCTGGGCAGGAGACTTGGAGCAAGGCTTGGAACTTGGAACTAGGCTGGGTTTGGCTGGAAGCACCGTGTGTGCCACAGACTCAGATCCTGAGCAAGGCGAGCAACAACCCCTGAAATTCGCAGGGGTCTGCGAAGAGCAGTTGTAGTAAACTGCTGACAGGCGGCAGCGCGAAAAACCCTTGGCTCAGTTGAGCTGCTGAGAGCAACGCAAGCTCTCGAAGCTGGAGGCAAGGTGCTGGCTGCTGGGCTCAGGCGATGCTGGTTCCTCAAGTGCAGCAGGCGTGAAGATCCCTTCCTCAGAATTCAAGTCTGACACTGCTGCTTCTTCAGCCGCAGACACCGCTTCTGATGTCGGTAGGGAATCTTCTTCTGGAGCTGCAGGTCCTGAGGAGCGGTTGTCTCCGGCAGCACGCTGTCTGCGCTGCTGTCTTTTATCCCGTTCCTTGGCATGCCTAGAGTCTCCTGCAGCCAATCGGGGGGCCTTTTCCTTCGCGTGCTTTTCAGCGCGTTTCTGGCGTGTGCTGATTGGCATATTCAAATCCCCCTCTGGATCCCAGCCAGTCAGCATCGTGGATTCTTCCCGCTCTGCTGAGTCGTGCTGGAGCTTCGTTTCTCCAACTCCAGCACATAAGTTTCTAATTCCTCCTCTTGCTTGGAAAGTGAAACTAATTCCGAGCCAGAGGCAGGCCTGGTCCTGACATACATAACACATTAGGCTTTATTATACCAGCATCAATCCACGTCCTTTTAAAAAAATTTAACACATTATCCTATTTAAACTGGCCTGTGAGAAGGCCTGATTTTTTTTATGTTTTGGGGAAAACTTTAATTTATAGAGCTAGTAAATATCTCTTTGCTCAAACTTTATGAAAATATTTTAATGTTTATGATAATTCCACTAAAATATTGTAATAAATAGAAATGCATTTTTACAAAGATATGCAAATAATAAATCCCAGCATATACTGTATGCGTGTATGTAGAGAGAGAGCATGTGTACTATGTACATAGTGGTGAGAGAAAGTTTGTGAATCCTTTAGAGTTATCTGTAATTCTGCAGTACTATGACTTACAAAGTGATCAGAGTGATCTAAATCTTACTAATATATGAAGAGATTCTGGTTAAACAAATAGCACTAAAAACAGTGCAGTGTGTCATGTCTTACATCCTTGGATGTAAGCTGCCCAGAGTCATCTGGGAGTCGGGCAGCCTCCAAATCTAATCAAACAAATTAAAAAAACACATCTGGGTGGCCACCTTTGCTGTCTGCTCTTCATGACACAGGATGATGGAAGCGAATCATGCCTCAATTAAAAGAGATCTTTGTGATCCTCAGAGAAAATGTTGAGCTCATTAGGCTGGAAGGAGCTATAAAACTGTTGCCACAGTCAGGCAGATAGTGTGGAAATGGGGAAAATGCAACACCATTGTTTCTTGTTTCAGGAATGCTCATCCAATGAAAATCACCCCACCATGTCTTATCTAATTAATCCAGAGAATCCTTTTGCACTCTGCAGGTATTCCCATCAAAAGCACCATGGACAACTCCTCCACAGTACAGTATGCAGGCTCAATGCACAATTTAATAACGAAGGCAAGGGGCACTGTGCGAGACATTGATCCCCAGAATGATCTCACGTTCCTGCGGATTCGCTCCAAGAAAAATGAGATCATGGTTGCACCAGGTAAAACTAAAAGGGAAATGAAGCTCTTTCTGAGCATCTGATAGAGTTGTCTCTAAATATAACAGCAATAGGCAATCTATCTCTGTACCACAGTTTTTTATTCAAAAGATACAGATAAGAATGGGTTCTAAATTATCTTTCCAGATATAGGCCAAGCCTAACTATGCTTCATTTCAGAAAACAGTGATGCAGTAGATGGCTTTTGGCCTGATCTATTTTGACAATTCTAATGTTTGTAATATTTGAGTGAATGTCCTATGCAATTTATTGACTTTACATGTTTCTTTCTGTTCAGTCTTTTCTTGTGTCTTTATTTCTTTGGCTTACTATATCTTGCTCCCTTTCTGCACTTGGTATATCTGTGCTTCCAAAAAGGAAACAGCATGAGGAATATCTATGTATATACAAACTGTTTTGTCCAATATTTTTTTCCAACTAGTATATTTGCAAAACCTTATGAAGAAGGCCTTTTCTGCATGTGCCACTAACCAAGTTTCATTTTAACTGATAATGCCAGGAAGGCAGCTAATATTTTCTGCCTATAAAGCATGTGATATAATGTTCCATGCCATGACACAGAAGAGATATTTATGAGTTAACGTTAACAACCAAAAATTGAAAAATAACTGCTTTATATTTTTGCAGATAAGGACTATTTCCTGATTGTCATTCAGAATCCAACAGAATGAAAACTTCCCCAACTGGCCTACATTCCTTCTACTTAAGTGTTTATTTTTATTTAATATCTTTCAAAAGCTGATGGTAATTAATTTTTTTCCATGATAATGTCTGAGAGAAATATTCCTTTCTTAAAATATTAAAGATTCAAGGAGTCTATTCAAATGACTCAAGTGTTATTCCATGGAGAAGACAAAACATTAAATCAAAAAGATTAAAGAGTCAAAGATGGATAGGTTTCTGTAGCAGGTATATAACTAAATAACTTTGTCCAAAGTACTTGTAATAACTATAAGTCAGTCTTCCCTTTTGTTTTCATTTTATTTTGCACTTGTTTCTTTTGAAACAAATTAAAATAATCAAGGAAACCTCTGTGTGTTGATTTCAATAAAGATTTCTCATGCTTTTGGAAGTATTTTTCTCCTTGAATTTAATGCTATTGCAGTATTCCTCTGAAAAGCAATCTATTTATAGTACTTGGTGCAGCCTTTCAATCACACCCTTCCATTATTGCTTCCTGTTGTCAGTGGATATGGAAGACAATTTGTTGGTCATTAAGTCGTCTACTATAAAGTGAAGAAATCCTCTCTGTGCAAGATGTACATGCAAACACAAACACAAAATATAAGTGCCATGAAACTATAATAGTGCATTCTAGTAGGAAAGGGAACTCTAATCTGTTAGTCCCCAGATTGGGGGCAGGGAGGGAAACCCCTCTAAGTTATATATTTAGGAAGTTTGGTTTACTACAGTTGGACATTTTGGCTGGGCTATTCATCCAAAGATGAATAGCCCAGCCAAAAATCAAAATATGAGCTACATTCAAGATATGTGAGCAGTCGTCTTGCTTTATTTTCTATTCTACACTCCCCGGTCTGTGCCAGAGGGCAGCCTCAAGCCTCGAGATCATAGGAGGAATCTACTTAATATGTCCCCTATTAAAATTTGCAAACTCTTGACTTTTTAAAACATGGCCATAGCAAGCTTATTCAGTCTAATTACTGTTGTTAAAAATACGAAGTTCAAAGGAAGCTTTTTCCACAAGAGATGCATGATGCATGCATTTGTAATACAAAATAGCTTCAACTATATATTTTATGACTGTCGATTAGGCATGAATATTGTGCCTACAATCCAATCAGACCAAACCAATATTTAATAATAAAAGGGGGCAGGTTTAGACTTAAGGTGGTTTCATTTTCACTCATGTTTGATAAACCCACAGCTGATATTTTAATGCAAACTGAAGGTCCAGAGCTGCCTATGTTCTCTAAAAGTTGTAATTTTTAATGCCACAAGGCAAAACTCTGAAATCCATGATTCAAGACTAGCCATATTAATGATATTTGAACTAAATCGAAATGGAAGTGAAATTACATTTAATTAAGTGCAGCCTTAGCAATCTACCAAAAAGCAGTGTGGCTCTTAGCCTGAAAGCAGGTACTTGTCTTTCCAGATTTATCCTGCAATCAGTGATGATGCTGTGCAATAGCTAGGTGGCTCCCTCCTCAAACAAGAGGCCGGCCAGCTTCCTAATTTCAGACAGACTAGCAAAGCTCATCCTCTAATTTTGCCAGCAGTTGCTAGCAGTAGGGAAAGTCAAGTCTCCTTCAAGTCAAGCTTAACTCCTGGTGACTTCATGGACTTAATTTTCTTGGCAAAAGTTCTTAAATGATTTGTCACTGATGCCTTTTACAATGTTTTTCAAATGTCCAGTCTAGTCTACAGTCTGGGTGTTTCCTAGAGAACTCCCATAGAAATAATCACCAGACCAGCCTTGCTTAGGTTCTGACCTGCTTACTAGGAAAAGACAGCCTTGATAACTTGAGCTGCTCATAACTTTGCCAAATCAACAACTGCTTTTTCCAAGAAGCCTGATTATCTTCCTGGAATATATTTTTTATTAATCATATTTTTATCACCTTTCATCTCCCTCATATGGGGGACTCTGGGCGGTTCACAATATAACAGTTTAAAATTAATAAAATAATATTAATCTACAAATATCTATATCAATACATAAATATAAAATGTAATGAGATCCAAGTAATGGGAGATCTAATACCACCCAGAGGGGAGCAAGATCGACCTCAGCAGGACTAGGGAGCCAACCAACCCCAAGAGTGCCTCTTCCTCTCCCCAATCCAGGCATGGTGACAAAGCCAGGTCTTCAATCGTTTCCTGAAGTCCAAAAGAGAGGAGGCTAGCCTCACTTCCGTGGGAAGAGTGTTCCAAAGGGCGGGAGCTGCTGCAGAGATATATGTGCTGTTGGATTGACTATTGAAAAGGCAGAAGGAATCTTAGCTTTTATAAGCAAGCAGAAAACTAATTATATAAGGCAGTTGAAAGGCCTACACGTTTCAAGTTGTTACAATGGTAGATGGTGTTGGTAGATGTTTATAGGAATCTTCTTTGCTAAAGATTAATGTTTAATTTCTAAGCTATAAAGTGTTCTTGGCATAGTTAGCCTAACCTACCTCAGATTGTTCTGAGTAGCATTCCCAGTAGCTAGGGGCTATAAACACACAAAGTACATGTGAGAAGCTTCTCTGCAATTCCTTCTCATCCAGAAGCCTGAGCCTGGGGTTCCACTTTGTCTTCTAATTGCAAATACAAAGAATTATTCCTCAGTATTCTGTGACTAGAATATTCTGCCCATGCTACATGACATTTCCTGGAAGCCCGGGGGCGGGGGGCGGACTACATGGATAGATATTTACCTATCAGTGCAGAAACAAGATGAAGGCTTTTGGGTTCTTCCAAGCATGACTCGGAAGGTCATTTTGGATTTAACTCAGCAAATCCGCAGCATTTTCAGTTAATCATAACAGTCTAATCATCAAATGCATGTGATCCACCAAAGCTTATAGTGTAGTAAGTATGTTAATTTTTAAGATGATGCTTTTGCTGCCATTGACCAGCTTTTCCAGTTTTGCTGCAATTGAGTAACACCATACTGAAAGCTGTTTTGGGATTTGTTCAAAGAGAATAATTATAATACATTTAATTAATAGTAATTTATTATAATTAATCATTCTCTTTGATTTATTTGATTTAACAAATAATGTCCTTTCTGGGATCACTTCTAGATGAACTCCTGGCAATGCTTTTTATAGGTGTGTGTGCTACCCATTATCTGCGGACATCTGCCCTCCATGCGTGTCCCATACCATCCTCTGGGACGTGCCTTAATTCTTCCTCCGGGGGAAGCGAATCCCCTGCCCCGCAGCGCTAGCAAGACCGCCAAGGGCAGCCTGGGGCTGAGGCCGGTGCGCCCCTGGCAACGAGGCCGCACTGCAGAAGGGGCGGATCGCGCGCCTCCCCTTTAAGGAGGCTGTGGGATGAAGTCACCGCCGCGCTGCCACCTTCGGGGATCGGTGTGGCTCATCTATCTGATCGGGAGCAGACGGCGGTGGCGAGCCGAGGAGGAGAGCGTTGCGGCTTAGCGACAGTTGCTTTCACGACCCCATTTCCCAAGCCCCAGTGGCTCCGGAGAACTCCGCTCCCGTCCCGACGGCGTCGGCGGCAGCGCTTTTTGCCGTCTGGCGAGGACCTTCTTGTCAGTGCTGAGGCGCGGTGGTCTCGCTGTCCCCTGTTCCCGGCCGAGATGCCTTCGGACCGGCCTTTCAAGCAGCGGCGGAGCTTTTGTAAGTCTTTACTGGATTTTGCGCGGGGAAGTGGCGGGGGCGGGGGAGGTTCGGAGCGCCCGGGAGAAGGCGCGGCGGCTGGGAAAGAGGCGAAATTGGGGAGTTGGCGCGCGTCCAGGGTCGTCGTCCCACCCATCCCGGCGCGGCCCCCTTGCAAAGAGCAACCGGCGGGACCGAGTCCTGGGGAGCTGGGGTAGTTTCTGGGCAGGTGCCCGGCGGTGCCGCCGCTGGCTTCCAACCCAGTCGGTGGGCACAGCGAGCTCTTGTCTGCCTCTCCATTTTCTGTGGAGATGCTCCATTCCCCCACCCCACGCCCTGGCGGGCTTGGCGAGCCTGGTTGGAGGGCGACGCGGTGGCGTTTGAAACGGGGGGGCGTGTTGGCCTTCAAGATGCCCCCTCCCCATATAGACCTTCAGCCTTTCATCTAAATGGGAAACCTCGACCAGCGGGCCGTGTCAGGTGGGGATGAGGGGCCTTGTAGTTCTACACATTCAGAGGGCACCTCCTTGGAGAAGACAGGTGGAAGAAGAATCTGCCGCCATTTGTTTGTCCCTTTAGATTTCGCTACTAGCCAAGAAATGCTTCCTTTTTTTGTCAGTTCTAAACAGATTCGGCCGTTCCTTTAATAATAATCGTCTCCTCGGATCGGCCCTTTGTCTTAGTTACAAGAATTCACAGCGCTGCTTATCTCTCGAGCGTACCCGGGGGGAAAGGAAGACACTGCCTCCTCGGGGTGGCGGTGGGAAAACTGAGTACCCTCTGATGCCCGCCCAGCATTGTGCCTGCCAGACCCTAATAGTATCTTGAAACTCTCCGGCTGTGTTCCCACGACTATTCCTGGTTAATTAAACCCTGATTTCCTCAACCCAAGTCTCTGGATTCACACAACACGGTAGAATAAAATGTGCCAGGCTACTTCGGGCTAGGTCGTGCAAACAGAGGCTCTATATCCAAGCTGCTTGCAGGTTCAAGCCCTTTGAGATTGGGAGGGGAGAACCCAAAACGTTGCTTTTGGATGGTGGTTTCCCAGGCCCCAAGATCGATTAACTTGGGAGACTCTCAAGCGGCCGACAGCCCGCTGACTCTTTGTTTAGCCTCAGCCTCAAGTTTCCTACTGGGCCTGGCAAGTCGGAGGCAGGAAAGAAGGCAAAGATACTTAGCAGCGCTAGCGCAGCCGCCGCCGTACCCTGCTGGTGATGTAATGCCTGCAAATGGGATTCCTGCGTCTCGGCCGCTGCGGTGATAGGCTTGGAGAGCAGAGCTGGAAAACGGGCCCCGGCTTGGAAGAAGCCAAGCTGTCGAGGGGGAGGGGGAGGCCTTTAGGAAGAAACTTATGCTGGAGAAGAGACACTTTGCTCCCCTTCTGGTGGAAATCTTCCTTGGGTCCAAGACGGTAGGCGTGGTCTCTCCTGCTTTACTGAAAGGCTAGTTACGTTTATGCTTTCAGCGTTTCTACCACGTCTTGTGAGCCAAGTATAAACTGATGTATGGCCTTGTGTAATGAGGCAATCCTCTCTATTTTGGTGTTCCCACTGTAAACAAAAATTATGGTTTTAAAATAATGCAGAAACCAAAGGGAGGGATAAGTCCTTGACTTCCTTCCCTCCAAGGATTAGAATAAGCAGAGGAAATTACCGTATGGGATGGGTTCAATTTTATATGGGAGAGTTTAAAGGCATTGAAAACACATTTTACACCACTCTTGTTATGCCAGCTGAGTATTGGTCATTTTTAATTAGTAATTTAACTTAGACTTGTATGTATTTCATGTTTATGCTTTGCTAAGTATTCACTAAATTGTTTAGTTTTTGTTTAGTTTTTGTGTGCTGCCACTGACTTTCAAAGCAGAAGTACTTTAAATGTGATGCTGACAATCTCCTCTTGGTCATTTTCTTTCTTTCTTTCTTTCTTTCTTTCTTTCTTTCTTTCTTTCTTTCTTTCTTTCTTTCTTTCTTTCTTTCTTTCTTTCTTTCTTTCTTTCTCATGCCTTTGAGCAGTATTGACTCTTGGCAACTTCCTGGACTAGTCCTTGCAGTTTTCTTGGCAAGATTTCTGAAGTGGTCTGCCACTGCCTACATCCTAGAGTTAAGAGGAAGTGACTGGCCTAAAGTCACCCAGCTGGCACTATACCAAACTGGCTCTCATTCTCTTGGTGATAGTTGTCTATAATTTCTGATTTGTAAAGAAAGACTGTTTCTAGTCCTTATGAACATTGTAAGATAAAGTCAGTTTGAGTAATTAAGGTGATGGGTTCAAGAGTAGGCCTTTTAATTGTCTGGATGTGCATACAACACACATTATCAACACTGTTGTAGTTGGATCCTCCTCTGTCCAGGTTGCATGATTTTGACTGTATTTTCAATTCTCTTGATTTTTGTCAAAACATTCTATTTTGACCACCCAGGTGATAAGAAAGCTGACCAAAAGGAAAACATAAAGTATATGAAACAAGAATGCACACTTGATTTTTTTTCCTGAGCATAGGATTTATGTAGAAGGGAGGGGTTTTTTTAGAAGCTACCCCTTAAGGGCCTTACTGAGATAAACTGGAATAGTGCAAGAGATTGCTGATCGTATGTTTCATCTCTGGGAGATGAATAGTTTTGTGAGAGGTTGCAAGAATAGTTACTGGTCAGGTTTGCATTTCATCAAAAAATGCCAATGAGTAATAATAAAGCGTTTTCTTGTATTTTGAATGCTAGGTTACCATTATGTTTGTGTAGGTCAAAGCAGCCATCTGTGTCCTCTACTTTTATACTGTGTTATTGTTTCTGGTTCTTGCGCTAACTCTCCTTTGTGAGACTTCCAACCCAGCTCAACAAGAGTTTTCAGTTGGTTGATAGGCACAGGTCTATTGTCTAGTTTTCTTCTTTTCCACGCCACCAAACCCTTCTCTTTTGAAAATCTGTTTGATTAAAATCAACTTGTTGTTCATCTAAGTAGGGTTTAGGATTGCAGTGGAAAACTACCTGAAGCTTGAAAAAGAGTTTAAATGATAACATACAGCTTTGTTTTAAGAGTTACCTTATTTCAGATACCAATTTTAGAAGTATTGTATGATATCAAAGGTACACTTTCAAAAACCAAGGAGGTTTAATGTTCTGTAACAATAGAGAATATTGTGCCTTCTAAATGTTCTGAACTGTGGCTCCTAACATTCCTCATGGAATTATATTTAAAATAATAAAGAGTTCCATGGCAAAGTCTTAACCAATTTATAATCCCACTAGTTTTTGTGGATCATTGTTGAAGAGTACTTCATCTCTCTCTCTATTGTTGGAAGAGAGGAAGGAATAATAAAAGAAGAGGTCAAAGGGAAGTGAAACGCATAGACTGAAAATTACCTTTAGATAGTGGCTATTCACAATCCAGTTATTGGACAAGATATGGGCACTTTGTCATCTGCATTATGATAAATACTTTGGTCATACTTTAATTCAATGCAAAATGGTTTAAAATTTTACAGTGAATTCTAGTTCAGCTATTGTGTGTTGAGATTAGTCTTTGTAATTCCTTCCTCCATGTCCTGGGGGTAGAAGTTGAAATGTCTCTAGAGGGTACCAGAATGCTCTCATGGCTGAATTATAATTCTGTGCCACTGAATATCTTCCATGATTGTATTGTTTCATCTTTTGTCATTGAAGGCCCTGTTAATTATTCTTTGTATTTTGGGGTCCTGAATCTCTAGTACTCAAAGTATTCTTAAATGAATTATAATCTGTGGGGAAAGAGTTTCATTTATTTCTACCCTGGCAAGTACTCAAGACAGCCACTAGCCTGTAAGAAAAAACTTTCTTTTTTCCTGATATTCAGAAGCTTTTTTTCCAAGTTGCCCTGGGGTAACTTTTATCAATTGTAAATAGGCAGATAAGACATTAAGCATTTTCAGCCTCAAATCAATCATGTAGAAGACATTATTGTCATTCCCATTTTGTAAATGGAGAATTTGGGGCAGGGAGGGATGAATGGAATGGAACTGATTTCCTAATCACATCATGAAATGCAGCTAGAATCTTCTTAGCGGAAAAGATGTCTCTTGTGTTTTGTTATCTGAGGTCAGGAGCAGATGTGATGCTGCCAATCTGTGACCAGATGCCATGATTGGGTGAGGGTGGTGTTGAACTTGAAAGCAACTTGATGTAGTGCTTCAATTTTGTGCAGAACAGCTACCCCTGGAATTTAGGTTCTGCATAGCTAAAGGTAGGCCACAGCTGGAAAATTCGTAGTGGGAAAGGTGCTTAGGCTGCATTAGGCACGACACTACAAAGTATAGTTACTTTGTACTTACTTTGGCCAGTGGAAAATTTGATCAGTTCTCCCATGTTGCATTATTCCTCATAAGTAATTATATAATCTCATTCTTGATGAAGTTTTAAACACTCTATATAGTAACTGTTTTGGCCTTTGATAATACCATTACTTTGCAGTCTGCTATATGCTGTGTGCTTATTTACTGGATTTATATTCTGCCTTTCATTCAGAAGCTGAAGGCAGCCTACATAGCGCTTTCTCCTCTTCTTTTTCCCCACAATCACAACCTGTGCAGTAGGTTGGGCTCTGAGAGTGGCTTGCCCAAAGCCATCCAGTGAGCTGCTGTAGCTATGGGTGGACTAAGACCTGTGTCTCGCTACTCCCAGTTCCACATTTTAACCATGACACTACATTTTCTCTTACATTCTTACATTAGTTTCTCACCTTGCCTCGTAAGAAACAAAGTGGCACAAACAGGGTCTTTCCCACTCAGCCCATATTTTATTGTCGAAACAATGCTTGTAGGTAGATTGGGTCAAAAGAAGATTACCGGTCCAAGGTCACACAGTGGGGAATGAAATTTGGGGTCCTAGTCCCAATCCCAAACTCTTAAGCAATAGGGCCCAGTCAATGACTGCATTTGTGCATAATACTAATGCAGTTGTTTTTAAACTGTACATGGCGTGGATGAAAATTTTCACAGAAGTGGATTCAAGAGGATTCAAGCCTGCCTCCCCCACTCTAGTACTACCAGATAGATTGGAATTACAATCCCAGAATACCTAACCAGCATGGCCAACATCTGGAGAAGAGGCGGGGTTGTAGTTCCAACCCATCTGGAGGGCATCAGGTTGATAGAAACTGCCTTAAATTATTGGAGTTCTGGAACTTGGATTGGTGATGCCTTTTTTTTTTCACACCCACCCACCCAGGATGTTTCTGTAGTTTCAAACATCTGTGGGAAAGGTGCTGGTATAGCTTTCCACAATGCAATATTACTCTGTTGAGCAAAGCTTCCTCACTTAAATTTCTAGTTCATTTGAATTTATTAAAGATAAAGGAAATGTATCAGAGTTAAAACTGTTCTAAAGATTTTTGTGGGGAAAAACAAGCATTATTATAAAAATGCTTAAAAACCTGTATAGAAAATAGTTATCTTTATTAGTGTTTCAGCAAAATCAGTAAAGAGTCTGTGGCTTTTTAAAGAGTTACACATCTATTATTGCATAAGTTTATACAGCATTAAATGTGTTGGTTTTTAAGAAGCTTCAAAACTGCCTCAGCCTTCTGCTATCTTGACATCCTCCAGAATCCAGATGTGTGGACTTCAACCTGCAGCATTCCCAGCAATGTCAGTGGGAAGTGTTGATTATTGACATTCTCACATCTGGGGGTGCCTGTGTTGGGGAAGACAGCTTTGCTGTACAGAAAAGATACACTCAAGGAAATCTGTTCTGCCCTCATGTTGCAGGCTGTCTTTTTCATAACTCTGACCCTTCCACATGCCACAACTGTGAGTGTAGCTCAAGCAACTTGTTGTTACACCCTGACTCACCCCAACCACTGACAAACACTCTGAATCAAGAGTGAATAACAGACCCAGGGAAAGCACGTGCCATGCCCTGTGCTGACCTTCTCGCCATTTCAGTCTCTACTGCCATCCATGGAAGCAGTGGACCGCCTTCAGAAAAACAACAGGCTGAAGCTGAGGGTGGCTTTCTCCCTGCCGCGTTTGCCAGCAACAACTGTTTCGGATGCCATTGGGTGGAGGAGGCAGGTGGTGCTTGGACTTCCTCCAGTTACCCTCCCCAACTGTCCCAGCTCAAAAGCAAACAGGATGAAAATAGCTCAAGAGCAGCAGGGGGGTGGGATGGTGAACTCAGGCAGCTGCAACTGTTGAGTGCCTTTCAGCTTATTTTCCATATATCCTTTTTTGCTTCCTCAGCTCTCTGGCTTTCTCTATTTTCTGGGAAGAAAGGCAGAGGGGAACAGGGTCAGCCAGCTAGCTGCAAAGGATCACAACTCTGGGAAAGGGAAAAAAGGGGAGGGTCTTTAAGAAGCAGAGTGAGAAGCATTAAAGAAAATGCCTCTGGGTTAAGTACCCTCTGGGCTTCAGCACTTTTCAGGCTGCAAAGTTTATAGCAGTGGGGTAGCCTGAACAGTTACAAACCAGGCAGTTCGAGACAGATGGAATGTTTACAAAACACTTGTAAAGCACTCTTATCTGCCCTTAGATGCACTGCACTTAAAATTTGTTGACGGTGGGTTTCTAGAGAGAATTATGACTTTTTAAAAGTTCCTTTTAATATTTTGTATCATTGCTTTCACAATTTATTTTTTAAACTCTAAATTAAGCTGGGAAATGACCAGATGCATTTTTAAAATCTTTTTTGTGCATTATACCAAGATTTTAAATGTAGTCTGGCTCTGTTTGAGGGTGGGGCATTGGTCAGATTTTCATTGTTCTTGTACTTCAGAAATATTGCTGACATTTGCTTTTGGCTCCTAGAAAGAGGGTCCCCAGAGTGGCATCTTTCCTTCTAGTAATGTCACATGGCAGCCACTGTTGCTGCATTGTGCAAGTCTGTGAAATGCTTTAGCCACAGAAGTAGAAAACACGAAAGCACTTCCTTGATGGAAACTCGACCATGTACACCTGGGCCAACAATAAAAAGGAAAATAATGTGAGAGAAACTGCCAAAAGCACATACATTTTCATAATCAGGGCAAATGGAGGTGCGCTTATCCCACAGTTTCTTTTACCAGTGGTTTCTCTTTTCCATTATTAAATATTTATCAGAATCCCTCTAAGTGTTTGTTCCCTCAAATTAAATCCACATCCTCAACCTCAAGAAAGTTTTAATCTGCAATTTAATGCCTGCAGTGAGTTGCTTCAGATGATTTGCTAAGCCATGATGTTTGCTTGGCTAGGTTTAGTATGATGTGTGAATCTAGCCATTGTCATTTAAGATTTTTCATTTATATTATATATTTTACACTTTTATATTTATATACTGTATATTTATATTGATAGTCTATTGTTTTAATGACACTTTATTCTATTTTTAATTGTTTGTAAACCATCCAGAGTTGTTATGAATTGGGCGGCAAAGAAATATGAAAAATAAATAGATAGATAGATAGATAGATAGATAGATAGATAGATAAATAATGTGTGAAGTAAGCCACAGTAAGCCACAAAAGGGACGCGGTGGCGCTGCGGGTTAAACCGCTGAGCTGCTGAGCTTGCCAATCGGAAGGTCGGCGGTTTGAATCTGCGTGACGGGGTGAGCTCCCGTTGCTAGTCCCAGCTCCTGCCAACCTAGCAGTTCGAAAACATGCAAATGTGAGTAGATTAATAGGTACCGCTTCGGCGGGAAGGTAACGGCATTCCGTGTAGTCATGCTGGCCACATGACCACAGAAGTGTCTACAGACAAACGCCGGCTCTTCGGCTTTGAAACAGAGATGAGCACCGCCCCCTAGAGTCAGACACGACTGGACTTAATGTCAAGGGAAACCTTTACCTTTACTAAGCCACAGTGACTATTTATTAGATTTATATCCCATCTTTCATTTGGGAGCTCCAGGCAGCATATCCAGCTCTCGCTTCTCTTGTTTTTCCCCACAACAACAGCTCTGTGCGGTGGGTTGGGCCAAGAGAGAGTGATTGGCCTCAAATCACTCAATGAGCTTCTGTAACTGTGCATTGACTAGAATGTGGGTCTCCCCACTCTTAGTCCAGGACCTTAACCTCTACCCTACATCTGCTCTCTTACATTCTTATATTCCTGTGTATCTCACCCTTCCTCTAAGGAGCACAAGGTGGCATAAATAAGATGCTTCCTTTTTATTGTCAAAATAACAGTGCATAAGAGAGGTTGGGCCAAGAGAAAGTTACTGTTCTAAAGTCACATAATGAGGCCTTGAACCAGGGCTCCTGGTTTCAACCCCAAACTCTTAAGCAGTTTTACTCTTACTATGGTAATAGAAAATTTAAAAAACAGGCTTGTGTAAAGACGCTTGGCTTCCTTGGAGCCACCTGAACTCTGATGGCCAATCTTCTTGAGGTAGTGCCTAGATGCTGAAAAAGAAATGTTTTGTCTTACATCAGTTTGGAAGTGTGGAGGAAGGCTGTTGTGTGTTTTGGCACATGTTCATAAGCTCATAGAAGGTCTGCAGAATGGCACAGTGCCCATCAGGTGGCATTCAGAAGCTGTTGGCATGTCATTCTGAAGAGCTACATTGAACAGAGCCTTTGTTGAGGCTTCGTACAGGCCTGAAAGTTGATTATATGAGACCGAAAGGTCAAAAAGTGTCTATTGGAAGGCAGTTTTATGTCCCAAGAGGGTGGTTGGGAGAATACGTGATGCAGAACAATAATCTTATGTTCTGTCTGATATACCTCACGTCTATTTCACTCTCATTTTTTCTTGTGTCTGTAAGTCCTTGGGTCAGGGCCTTCAAAGCTGCTTTGGTCTATAAATACATGGTGTTATATAGCCAATTAATAATGAAGTAGGCTACTGTATATACTATTTAAATAATAGTTGTGGAAGGTATAAGTTAATAATTGAAATATAATTGATGCATTTCAGGCCAAAAATGGCTTGTTAAAATGTCCATTTTGTAATAGTTTTCCTTGCTGAGTATTCTGCCAAATCTCATTCTATATGGGGCCATGCATATATTCCTGATGACGATTCATATCTAAATTATGTAATGCGATCATCAAATATAAGTGGAGGTTAAGGAGCGATTCATGTTTTTGTTACTGACATGACAGTCTCCTTTGTGCTCAAAGCACTTCATTTCAGTTATTGCAATAAACTTTATACAGTAATAGCCCTATAGCTTTGTCCAGTAACATCACAATCATTATTACTCTAATACTGGATCATCCACTGAAGCTAAATCAAGGACACTTGGGGGTTAAGAAGAGGAAGCCCTATTGTGAGCTCCCTGGAAGAATCTGGTTGGCTGCAGTTCTGCACAGAATGCTGGGGTAGATAGTTCTTTGGTCTTACTGAGCAGAGTTTTTCTTACCCTCTTCCTTTCAGAAAAGACCAGTAGATAATGGCTTGCCTGAGGCCACCTGGCAAATTCATAATTGGCATGAAATTTAAACCATGAACCAGAAATCCTCATTTCTCTGCATGAGTACTGTGGTAGAGTCACTATTATTCCTTACTCTTCAGTTGAGATTTTTGATGGAGGATGAGAATGGATTTAACAGATCATTTTAAAAGGCCATAATTAAATAATGCCCTCAGTGCCTTCTCAGTATTCTCGTTTTCTTTTTTCTGGCTTCCAAATACAAGGTTGTGGTCAGTCGCATAATGATTTACAGAAGTCTGTATGCAATGGAACCTGTATGTGCATTGCTCTATCCAGGATTATAGATCAAGTAAATATTGTTTATAGGAAAAATGTGGCAAGCCTGAAGTACTTTCAAAACTCAAGGGCTAGCGGTCTTTGTAGCTGGATTAGCACAGCACACTTAACTGAGCTAAAATCAATAATCCAGCATGTTGTGGGGACCCAGATGTTGCCTTGGCTTGTTATATGATCACAGTAATCATATTTTGTTAATTCAGGTTTAGTTTGTGAAGTGAGTACTGTCACTAAATAGTATGTTTCTGGGCATCGTAGTACTATCCATTTATAAAATACTTGGGTAGACATCAGACATTCTGATTTTTTTGTTAAATTATTCCTTCACAAGTGCAGTCAACCTTAACGTATGTTAGCATCCTAATACAATTCAGCCTGATACTTCCAGGAAGTACTAAATTCCCATATCCTTTTCCTCCCTTTGACTTGCTTTTAAAAAGTTTAGCATTTGTAAGCACTCTCCTAGCTAATACACCTGACTTTCAAGAATATGCCAATTTTATTATAATTTATTTACTGGACTGAGCTAGGAAGTAAAGCCCATTCAGCTTCCTTTGTGGCAGCTGGGAGGATCCAAAATGGCTGCTTTCACCTGACTGATAGGTCCTCGTTCATGCGCTGCTGGTGCACAAGGGTAAGCATTTGCCCAAACAAGCAACTGCTTGGTTATATGTACATATGCAATATCGAACATGTAGACAGAACAACGGCTGTATCCTGATCCCCTTTCCAGATGTTCAGTTGTGGGCATAGCTGGATATCTGCACAGGATTTCCTTATGCATTATGTTTAGATCTACACACCAATTCTCTCCCTTTTCCACTCCTCTTGGTTTTATGCAATCAGTTTGCAGAGGCTGAGAGAAAGAGCACAAGTTTCCAAGATGTCCTAGCCCCAATCCAGTGTTATCTTGGGTTATTTACAGGTCACCGTGTTCTTTATGAAGCTGTGAACATCAGATAAAATACTCTACTCTTGCTATTTTCCTGATGTTTGGTTGTGGGCTGAAGAGAAGACTAAGACAGCTCTGAGCTTGCCAGTAGTTGTTGACATTTCAATTTCTGTTCTCCCCTTGAACATGTGAGCAAATTGGAGGCTGAAGTTGCTTGTCTCATGATAAGAGATCATGAAACCCGAGCTTTCCAAATGCCTTTGTTTAGGGTGCTTCTTGGAAAGCACAAATGTTATGACAAAAAGAACATCAGCTAGATCTCATTGTTCTCAACTATATTTTTGTATAACTCTACATGGTAGTGACCAAAAGCTACTTAAAAGCAGCTGAGTAAGCCTGGGAATAAAATAAGCTTTTCTCAGATTTGGATTTAATTCCTTTTGGAAACCTTAACAGAAATAAAGCTCTCCCTGTTAGCCAGCAATAAACTCCAATCTTGAGGCTATGTAATCAGCTTGAAAAAATCTCAACCCTTTGTGAAATGTTGGCTTGATTGCAGGATGATCTGTGTACAGTGTCAGCAAAGGGGAAGAGATGTTAGCGGGAGATTCAAGTGGGCATTTTTAATTTTTTTTATTTTTATCCCGCCTTTATTATTTTTATAAATAACTCATTTTGAAAGCTCCCCATCATACTATATAACAACATAAGTTTGTACAAAGAGACCTCCACAATCAGCTCTTTTCTCCTGATTTCCAATTTTTTTTAATTAAAAAAACCCCCACTTACCTAAGGAAAAGTTTCTGGAACTCAAATCTGCAATTATTTCGTACAGCTTCAGTTCACTAATAAAAGTATTGCCTCTACATGTAGTCCTTGACTTACGACCATTAGTTTAGCAACTGTTCGAAGTTACAATGGCACTGAAAAAAGTGACTTGTGACCGGTCCTCGCACTTACGACTGTTGCAGTGTCCCTGCGGTCACATGATCAAAATTCAGGAGCTTGGCAACCGGCTTGCACTTATGATGGTTGCAGCATTCCAAGGTCACATGATCGCCAATTGCAACCTTCCCAGCCAGCTTCCGACAAGCAAAGCCAATGGGGGAAGCCGGATTTGCTTAACAACCATGTGATTTACTTAACAATTGTGGTGCTTCCCTTAACGACCATAGCAAAAAAGGTTGTAAAATCAAGCATGACTCACTTAACAACCACCTCGCTTAGCAACAGAAGTTTTAGTCCTAATTGTGGTCGTAAGTCGAAGATTACCTGTATATATATTGGTTTTCCCATGGCCAACATAGCTGCCGTTTTTCTTATGTTTTATAATAAAGCATTGGAGAACCTAAATGATGATCACAGCTAAAGATTTCTAGTAGAGATGTTAAAAATTGAGGGATTTGACTCTGGAACTTGACCAACCACTTCCTGTTCTTGATGATATAGGTGAGTAATGGGAGAAGCCATTCCTAGAATGTATAGATAGAATGGGCTGTTCTAGGTGAAAAACACTCCCAGAATCAGATTTGGTGCATCTCTAATTTCTAGACAGCTTCCAAACAATGGCTCAGAACAACTCTCAGAAGTTAGTGTCTAAGGCAATCAGTTTTGTGTTAAGGTGGTAAATGGCTAATTTATTATTAATACTTACAGACAGGATATCAACTTTTAAGTCATACTATGTTAGATACTAGAAATGTGTGTTTCTAGGAATTCCTAGTTCTGTTTTTCTAAGATTTAATTAGCACATATGTGCTAGTTACTCCTTCCCTGTGTTGACATCTTTCTGTAGATCAGCATTCTCTGCCAGTATCAAAATATAAGGCTCACAAGAAACTCAGAAGCCAGTTCTGACTTCGTTCTTCAATAATTTGGATCACTAAAATTGTGAAGAAGGAAGATCCAGGATGTAGTACTTGCACTAACAGAATAATTTGGCTAGCCTTCAGTTAAGTGCTTGACTGCATTTAAGATTTCAAATGTATTTTAATCTTCAGTACTTTAGCCACAAATATTGTGCTGGCTAATGCTAATTTCATCCCACCCAGCCCTTTTTCTTTAAGACAGTTCTTACAAAAATATTCAATTCATGTGATCCTTTGGAAGTAAACAAACCACCTGCAAGTTCCTGTCTTTAACACTGGCTTGTTGATCATGAGTTAAGGTGATGGTATTGTGTCTTGCTTCCTGGAAACTCGCTGTTCTTGCTTGTGAACAACTGGAACAATATCTGACACCGACCAAAGTTAATAAGTTATTTATGCTGCTGTTAATAATGAAATCTCATGTAAACATAGCTTTGAGCTCTCTGTTTCCTATCAGCTCTCCCAGGGAAAGAGGTAACTAGAGACCCGTTATTGCAGGTGATTGTTTTTGTTTTGTTTGCATTGACCTCTCTACCTCCCAGGCCTCTGTCTAGTCTACAGTATTGTCTTTCTAGACCTTGCCAGTCAGGTGTTATGCTAGTAGTAGGATCTACTTTATTACCACTAAATACTAGTTTAACCAGAATCATGTTTTGCGGCAGAATAGAAAATAGAAGTCATTTTTACTATTTATTTCTTTGACAGTGACATTCATCTTCCTGGTTCAGGATGAAATATGTACAAATGTATATGGGATTTAGGGATTCTAGGCTTGAAGAGCTGAAAAAGGCTTTGGTCAAAATCAACCAATTAGCATTTTTATTTTGCAGATGAAGGCTCTGAAATAAGCAAGTTAACATAAAATCAGCCATGCAGAAGATTTTTTTTTACCTTACAGTAGAAATGTTCAAGAGTTAGAAATCCTTGGAGATCTGCTACAAATAATTCAATAGATCTGAGATAGTAGATCTCATCTTACCTTCTGCTTACCTCTGAGGTAGAAGACTGAAAGCTGGGAAAATCAAGGACAAGGGAATCCTTACTGCCTGTGGGCACTGTGGTCCAAAAACCCTCCAGAGGGGACAGGGCTGAAAATGATGGATTTTTATTGTTTGCTTGATTCAGAAAGGTAAAAATATCTGGGCAGAAGGCAGGCACTAATTCATTTTACATTGCACGGTGTCAGATGCTTCAAGAACACGTGGGTATTATTCTAGAATTTTGTCTCCATCTCTCTTGGTAGATTAAAGGGAAGTATGTACATTGTATGTGAGGTGCAAATGGGGAGGGAGTAGTAAAGCTCATATCCTTAGTGAACATCTCAAGAGGGCTTGTACTCAAATGACTTGAACATTTGGGCAATGCTGCTATGGGTATACTAAATATTCTTCTTTATAAATATTACTGTTGACAGCATGCCCCTATATTTTGATTGGTATGATTCAATGGAATTATTTTTAGTGAAAAACCTCAGATCCACCATTATTCCCTCTTCCATAATTTTTCTTAGGCTTGTAGAAGTATAGAATATATAGACAGAGTAGGAAATTATTTCAAATTCCTAAATCATTTATGCTTCACTTTCACAGTGGATCGTTGCAAAGAGGTACAGCAGATCCGAGAACAGCATCCAAACAAAATTCCAGTAAGTACAGAAGATTATCTATGCTTTTAGATCAATTTATATAAATCCCTGGGCCATGATAGGTGTCCTGTAGGTAATATACCAGGATCATAAAGTATTTCCTTTTTTTTCCACACAGAAAGTTTCTTTGTATATGTTGCTAATTTTAGGGACTAGTTCTATAAACTTTATTTCCTTTTTAACTGAGACTTTCTGCAAACCTGTTCAACCAGAGTCATAGCACAATTGAATTCAGGGTTTGGAGACGGGGGAGTGTTACTCCTAGAAATCCCAGAAATTACTTGCAAGAGAGGAGGGACCCTTTCCCTGAAGAGTGGTGATTGGGATGGTGATTGAGAACTGGTCAAGTTATGACATGTCTCCTCTTACTAAGGCATACCTCATGCCAAGTTAAGAACGGAAAGGAAGATGTTGCTTTTGGCCAGTCTCCTAACGGGGGTAAGAAGTTGGGGTCAACTTTACTAACTCCTGCAGTAAATCATCACAAGAGAAAGAGCTGTCTGTCTATTACATGGAGTGTACAGAAATGTTTGGCTCCTATAAGGCTTGTACCCCATGTTCTCTTGCATCATATTTAATTTTTCTTTGAGTTTTTCCTTCCAAACGATTTCTTTGGAACTGGAATTTTCATTGCTATATTATCCATGTGTATCCGTGAATATTCCATTGCCATAGTAATAACTGATTATGTGAGTGGAAGTATAGTGTCTTGTTTATTACATGGTGATGTTAATATATAAACATTCTTTTTTATGTCATTTCTATTGTTCTAGAGCAAAATGGAGTCTGGTAGTTTGTTTTACTACAAAAATCATATTGCATAGCAGAGGCTTGCCACCAATAATTCTCTAAACTTTTTTTTCTTATTTTCTTCCCTTTATTGTTCTTAGGTGATAAAATAATTTAAGTGCTTGTTTCTTTTTTCCTGCCACTAGGGATAAAATTTCATACCAAAACGTTTTTGCCCAAAGGCAGAAAATTTGCATAGGCAGGTTCTGCAAACTTTTATTAATCAACAACTCAGTTACATGAATATTAATCAGCAACTGGGTTATATGAATATTGCACAGAGAAATCGTGTAGAATGTGACAACCAAAATAAGCATCCAAAACCCATTTCCAGGCAAAAAAGGAAACAAGAAACTAATTTAAAGAGATTGCCATTTGGATATTTGGATGCTTTGAATGCTATGTATCAATTAAAATTGATGATGAAATAAATAAATTTTATGATGAAACTCTCTTGGTCAATTACATATTGAATGCAGCAGTTGTGCTCCAGCCAATATATTAGATAGATGGACCTTTGTTAGTAGTATGAGTCCTTCAAAAAAAAATGCTTGGGGATACACAGTAGCACCTCTCTCAAATTGTTGAAACTATCTTTTTTTCCCCCAGCTCTCACACTGCTTCAGAAGCTGTTCTTGGCTGTCTTTGTTTGAAGTGCAGAGCTAAAGGGCTGTACTTGCTCATACATGTAGAGATAGCTGGGAGCAGTTTCTGAAACAGCTGTGCCAGCTTAGGAAAAGATGCACCTGCTTTAACAATTTGCAAAGTGGTGCTGTGCATTCTGAAGGCCCTCTTCCAAAATATTTCTGTATAAGTGACTGGTTCAGAAATTATTACACAAGTATACTGGTTTTCTTTTTGCTCTAATTTTCATTCTATTGTTTATACAGTATGTTTTATAGTTTGTATTTTTATGGTAAGCTGCCTTGAGTGTTGCGTGGACAGAACAGTAGAATACATATTAGGAAAAATAAAATAAGTCAAATCCCCAAACAACATGGTTTATGTTAGGGCTGGGTTGACAGATCACAGTCCACACATTATCCCTTTCAAGTTTACTGATGACATTTGGCATGTAGTTTAACTGTTTCACAATGGTTTTAATGCTTTACCTCTTTAAGTAATGTAAAACACATTAAGGAACCATGAGATTTTAAAATAAGTCTCTCTCACTGTAACCCATAGCATTCCCATTAACCTCTCCAGTACAAGGTGAACAGGAAAAGCTAAATGTGTGCCTTTGTTAAAATTTGAATTGCTCTCTTTTAATGCATCCTTGGAGCATCTACTTCACCAACTTACAGTCAGCTGACAGAGCTAGCTTCATCCAATTCCTTTTGTTCCAATTTAGATAAAGAGTAAGTTATAAGCATAGGCACGGGTGGGGAGAGATAAACAAGACAGCAAGTAGGGGGAAATGACAAACTTGCATGATGACTTTGTGATGCAAACTCCTCCCCTTCCATTCTTGTGTGTGGCACTGCAACACAAATACAAAAGGACAAAGCTTGTGTTGTGAAGTCACAATGAACATTTCGTTATTTTGATGTCTGTGAGTATATGTGCTGCAGAATTTTATCTAAATTGAATACTTCAGCTCTAGCCTTGTTTTCTTTTCTGGTCATCTGATACTAAGAACCTGACTTCCATACAAGGAAGCAGTGAAAGTTGCTGGATAACAAATTATGTTGGGGTCTCTAGTACTGTTCACAGGATTCTAGGGAATGGTTCAAGAGCAGATACACTGACCTTAAAACTTTATGGGAGAATTCAGGATGAGACTCTTTTCAGCAGCTGTTCTATCACAAGTTTGCTGTCTTAAGTTCTGCTCCAAGTGTCAGATGTCATACATCTGATACTGAGTCCAAGAAACCTGCCAATTTACATCTGAATAAGATGTGAATGACTTGTGGAGAAAATAGGAGAAAGTTTTTCCTACTTCTGTTTAAAATATTGTTCAAATTGTGCCATTTTTATTAGTAACAGTAGAAGTAATAGAAATGAAGGAATGAAACCCAGCTTCAACATTTAAGCCAACTTCCATCCTGGAGAAGGGAAAGGAGGTGAATTCTGTTTTGTATAGTTCTAGTCCAGCTTTCTTACTAGCATCTAGCAGATGATAAGGGAACAGATAGACTAAAGACTAGGAATTCATTTTTAAGATTTTTTGGATGCTAAACTTGGTCTCAAATACACAGCCCCAAAGGAGGTGATATCAAAGCTTCTGCTATACTTCAAAATAATCTTATTTAATGCCTGAAATGATTCAGCACTATCATTTTTCTCTCCAAAGCTATCTTCTCCTTCTCTATATTAACTTTCTTTTCCCCACCTGCCAATTCCTGTGTCCCTGCTAGATCTCATGACCATATAACCTTGCCCTAAGTATATTGGTAGCTGGTTGTTTTTAGGTGAATCACGGACAGCTTCTGCTACCTAAAATGAGCCAAGGAGACCATAGGGGAGAAGGAGATTTTTAAAACATCTCAATCTGGCTTCGTGTTTTTGAGACAGCTTTGTCACCACTGCAACATTCTGCAAGGCTTTAGAAGATTAATGTTTCGATTAACAGCCAGGCTGTATATACTTTTAGCTTAAAAATTGTTATCTGTGCAAATAAAGGAAAATTAGATTACATTTGATAATTTTAGATAATTCTCCTTTTGCTAGTCATGTAGAGCTAACATAAAGGTTGGTGCACCCATGGGGTAATTTGGCAACAGGGAATTCTATCTGTATCGGGGTAGTTTATGGACTGCCTTAGGAGTCTCATCCATTCTTCCAGTCCCCAGCAGGCTGGTAAAATGTTTCGCAAACTCTGTGGTCTTATTTATAAGGCTGCATTGACCACATTTGCTAGAAAGGAAAATAAGAAATAGATGGTTGTATTATTATTATTTATATACATTAAAAAACATTTTAAAAAATGCTGCAGCAAATTAGAAGTAACAGTAGAGTACCCTTTTTGTGGAATACTGATTAAAAAAAACCCCTTAATCTCCTGGATCAGTTGGCCAGCTTTCCTGAATATTGGACAGTAGGTAGCCAAAATGTAATATATGAAAATATTTGTAATTTGCCAAGTGAATGTATGGCAAGGAATGGAAATGGCATTTAAACTTCTTTTTATAGCCTCTCTCAGCAGCCCTGTAGCTTTTTAAGTATAAAAGTGTTACATGTTCTTCTTCTATGAAAAAAGGTTTTAATGGTTCAACTTGAGCATTGTATTTTCAGAGGTGCATTTAAAATGCTTTAAATACACACATCAAAAATAGTGTGAAGATGATAAATGACAGGCGAATGAATCTGTCCTACTCACAGGGGCCTTGTAGCTTCGGTATTAAGTTAAATGTGTCTGCTAGTAAGTCTATAAAAACTGACCGATGTTTTCAGCCTGGGATGGAGACTTTGCTGCCAAGCCATTCAGAATCCAGATTCCCCTTGTCATGCAATGTAGCCATTCACCTTGGCCAGCGAAGAAGCATGCTGTTTTGTTTTGGTGAGGCAAAAGTTAGTGTTGCCTATACCTGGATCTCCAATCTTGATGAGCGCATTTGGAGTTTTGAGAAAAAGTTCTTAAACAGCTGCTGGGATAGACTTGCTCATTCACAAAACAGCTGTTGTGGGGACACTAACCAGCTACAAGGCACCAATTTGCCAGAGCAGGAGCTCTTCCCCCACCCCGCACCCCCACCATCCTTACAAGCCACTTATCTTTCCTTTTTGTGGGCTGGTGGAGATATTCCAAACAAAGAAATGGTTTGCCACCATGTACTGTTTCTTTAAAAAAAAAAGATTGCAGAGCCATTTGGAACCTATAGGCATTCATGAAAGCAAAGGTAATACTGCAGCATGCTCACCTCTTGTTTCTTAAAAGGACAGAGTCAGGTGAGGAGGTGCCAGGGGAGGAGTCTGTGGGCATATTGGTATCCCCGAGTGGATGCTGGGAACCCCAGAGTTATACTGTCCAATCAAGTAATTCTCTCTCCAGTGAGGCAGGTGGAGGGTAGGAAAGAAGATTCACATATTACTGTAAGCAAGCACTGATCCCCAGAATGTAAAAATATATATTTATGTATTCATTCATTCATTCATTTAAATTCAGGTGCTACCCAACTCCAAACTGACTCTGGGCAGCTCATAATATAGCCAGAAAAAAACCCCCAAAGATAAAAACACAGTGCAAAATAGATAAACAAGACGGGAGCTGGCCACTCAGTGCAAAACATATGGAAACATCCAGCAAAGGGCTCCATCTACCCTAGCCCAAGGCCCAGGAGGACAGGACAGAAGAGTTGGGAGAATGACCCAACTCTTGTGAGATAACCACATCTGCTTTCTCACATGAGATCTTAAGAAGAATTTAAAATAAGAGGGTAATTTTGCCCCTGTGATGCTGGCATCCACTGTCTGAAAATCCTGCTAATTTCTGCCATAAACGATAATGTGTTTTTTGTGCATAAAACAAAATTGGCTTCATCTCTGAACCCAGCTATAAAGAAATGGTGGTGTTTCCCTCACTGTAGTAATTAACCACCAGCAATTTTAGAAGTAACTAGCTGTATTCAGAAATCAGTTTGTTATTCTTCTAAAGGTGAAGAGACATTCAAGTCAATGCACAGATTCATGTAGTTTGTTTGGAGACAGTAAGGAAATGGTTTGCTATTGCCTCCCTTTGAGTTTTTCAACCTCACAGTCTATCCTATAGCTCTAGGATTTCCTCATGGCCTTCCATCCAAATATGAACTAGGCCTGGCCATGCTTAGTTTTTTGAGGTCAGGGTTGGCCAGATGCTGTGACACATGACCCCTCTTCTAAAGCACCCTGCAAACCTCAGTGAATGATTGACTGAAAGCTCCTAATTACCCCATGTGACTGCTAGCTGTTCCCAGCCTTGAGGAGGGGGCAGACATAGGAGGGGTTTTGTTTTGTTTTTTTGTATCCTTAACTTTCAACTTGTTTAAAGTCATCCACAATTTTTTTTCAGTTTTGTAAATAGTTGCTTGAAGGAAATAAGTTCATTTTAAGCATTAAAAAGAATAAAAATAACTGTTCTTCAGTTTTGCACATTTCTGTGGCAGGCAATTGACAAGCACCAGAATACAAGCATAAAGAACTGAAGTTTAATTATGTTGACATAGATAGAAACTAACAAGTTGGTTTAAAAGCTACAAGCTGCTTCTAGCATAGCCTTCTCTGGCTACAAGCCACTTGTGCATAAAACACAGTGGGTCCTCTTTTGGCCATATGAATTGCTGCTGTATAGTCCCCTCTGGATTTTGACCATGGGGGGCAAAGGATTGTGCCTCACATTCTCAAGCTTCATTTCCAGTTCAGAGTGGGCATCCCATGGTTCCTTTTGAGTAAGGAGCAGCAGCATGCAGCAGCATGCTACTTATTTAGTGTTAGGTTTGATTTGGCTCAAAGTGTAACACAGCTACCCTAGGAAAGGAAGGCAGCATTTTGATAATCTTTTTAGTCCTATCTGAAAATGTGACATTCCTACTTGCCAAAGAAGGCTGATTGCCTGTAGCGTTACACAGAGTAAACAAAAATAAAATGACAAAGATTTGTATTTAAGGGGATGGAGATTGTAGATATTAACCTGCACGTTGCATAAACTGTATGGCTAAGCAACAATTTTGACAACCATGATTTGTTGAATAGACCACAGTTGCCTAACATGGTGTTTAGACATGCTATGCCATTATTCATGGATTTTAAAACACAGTGGTTGGATTCACACATCACTATGCTAAGCCAGTATTAAGCAAGACACTTTGTGTGTGTGTGCGTGCACATGTGCATGCCTTCAGATCAGTGTTGACTCCTGGCAACTGCCTGGACTAGTCCCTGCAGTTTTATTGGCAAGATTTTGGAAGTGGTTTGCCATTGCCTCCTTCCTAGGGCTGAGAAAGAGTGACTGGCCCAAGGTCACTTAAGGCGGAACTACAGTCCCCCTGTCATGAGTAAGGATGGCAAGCAGGGGGCTCCTTTCCAGACTGTTAAGCGCATGCGTAGCACTGAGGAATTGGTGAGCCATTCCAAGAGGCACAGATTGGGACCGCCTTAACCTGCGGGGTTTATATGGCTGGGTTTTTCCCACGCTTGTTCAGTTTGTTAGGATTACTGTTATGTATTAGCAATAAAACATTAGAGAACAGTTCCCTGTCTCAGAGTGTTTCCTGGGAGTCAGGACACCCCCGGTTTCTAGCCTGATGCTTAAACCACTACACCAAATTGGCCAAGGGAGTGGAAAAGATCAATTTATATTCAAATACGAAAAATGGGCAGTGCTAAAGAATGTTCAAACTACAAAACAATTGTTTTTATTTCACATGCTAATGAAATAATGCAAGTTTTGAAATTCAGGCTTCATCAGGGAGTGTGTTAAGGTTGTATATTGTTTCCCTATTCTTTTAACTTACATGCAGAATATATTATGAGAAATATTGTTTTAGAAGAAATAGAAATTTCTTCTAGAACTAAGGTTGCTAGAAGAAACATCAGCAACGTAAAATATGTTGATGACCTCTGCTGAGAACTAGAAATTAGGAAGATTTAAGGAATCTCTTTTTGAAGTTGAAAGAGGAATGTGCAGAAGCCAGTCTGCTTGCCAATATTAAAAAAAAAACCCTAAGATTATGTCAATACGCTGCCAGCTCAGTGCAGACAGATGAAGTTGAAGTAGTAGCAGTCCCCATTTTCCCAGGCTCAAAAATTCACAGGGATGGTTATTGTACGGTAGCCAATGGACCAAAGAGAGGCCTGCTTCTTAGAAGGACAGTGAGACTTCTAGACAAAACATTAAGATGCAGAGATATCACACTAACAACAGCACATGTTGTCAAGGCCATGGTTTTCCCAGTTTTGATATATAGCTGTGCAAACTGGATGATCAGAAAAGAAAGAAAAATGGATGCCTCTGATGTGTGATATTGAGCAAACTGTTGAGAATACTCTGGATCACATAAAGAATAAATAATTCAATATTAGATGAAGTAAAACCATATTGCTCAGTGGAAGCATTAATAATGAAGCTAAAGCCTAGTTATGTTGGATACACAATGTGAAGGCAAGCGTCACTGGAGAAGACACTGATGCTTGGAAAAATGAGGGCCAGCTGAAAAAGGAGCTGACAGAGGGCAGGTGGTTGGATGCTATCACTGACAGCTCAAACAGAAGCTTGCAAAAACTCAGAGAAGCAATTAAGAGTAATCTGTACACCCAAAACACCCTGTGCAGCCCCAATACAGATGAGTGATCAGCTCAACTGTCTCCTCTGCATGATTATGGGGAATGTCAAAACAAATGATAGTCCTTTTTATTATTGCACAGAACTAAGCAACTGTTTGTATATTTCATACTTAGTTTCCTTTTTCTTTTGAAATAAAGGCTGCAGCTGCAAGCATTGTATACCCTTGGTGAGAATGTGACCTGATTAGGAATTGGCACGTAAATACTCTCATTCAACAAGAGCTAATAGCCAGCTCCTTTTATAGGTAGTTACTGTAAGTAAGTTAATGTTTATGGATTGTAACCATATACAGAAAGAGTTGTGAAAAGAACAAGATTAGAAAATAACTTAGTTGTAGCATGGGAATATAAACAGACATAGCAAAACAAAAAGAGGCAATACTTGTGTATGTGATTGTTTTTCCATAGTGAACTGAAATATGAAGAACTAGGGTGTCAGTGGGAAAGTGACCTTTAAGCTTGTCTGATATGCTGGCTTTCCACGCAAAGTTAATTCTCCACCATGAGTGTTACTGAACTTGTTGTGTCTGCCATTCTAAAGTGAGAAAGTCCTTGATATTTCTGTGTCATCTTCCATGTGTTACTGTCATGGAATACAGTTGCTGCCCCCCAATAACACGTAGCAGATTGACATCCACAACTAGAGTGCAGATGTTTGAAGAGGAACCCCTACAGGCAAGCTGTTGACATTTAACTAGGACCTCTGAATAGCCATTATGACCATATAGAACTCCTCTGGGTGAGCATCTGCTTACATGTAGGGATTCTTCAGCCACCTGTGTTCAAAGGTAGAGTTTGTTTGATGATCATATATCACCAGTGTGTATCTAGAACTTGTACTTAACAGATGCAGTTGCTTATTACATATTTAATTTGGTCCTAAATATCTTTTGCTAGATACAGATTTCTGGGGTTTAGTTTTATTTAGGCCATCATGGAAGTTTTTCTTTCTGTGACCACTCAGTAAGGAAGCAGTAGTAATAGTAATAATAATAAAGCAAAAGTATAATGATATGGTTTTGAGTTCATTATTCTTTTTGGATAATCATTTTTCATAGTAGTACCTTCTTTGTCTAGTGTATGATTTAACACCATTTTAATTGTTCATTTTCTGTTGATGTAGAACAGTGGTTCCCTATCTTTCCTTTTTACGGGCCTTACATTATTAAGCCTCATGGTAGGCACAGAGTGGTAGGCGGCAGCATTGCAACCAAAACTCTCACCTTGCCCAGAGTTTGATCCCAGCGGAAGCTGCATCCTCGGGTAGCCGGCTCAGGTCGACTCAGCCTTCCATCCTTCCGAGGTTGGTTAAATGAGTACCCAGCTTGCTGGGGAAGGTGACAAATGGGGAAGGCAATGGCAAACCACCCCGCTATAATCTGCCAAGAAAACGTCACGAAAGTGGCGTCCCCCCAAAGGGTCAGACGTGACTCAGTGCTTGCACAGGGGACCTTTCACTTTTCACACCACATTATTAAAGAAAGCTTTTACAGACTTTCTACATAAATCAGCTCAGCAATACAGTACCTGCACCTCCTTCTCCAAGGGCTTTCTTGGGGCCCTTAAATTAGATAAAAAATATTTTTTTAAAAAATGTAAAGTATTAAAATGGTTCAAATCTCATGAGACCACAGGATCTTGCATATTTTTGTGTTCTTGCTTGAAATTTAATGAGATTTTGAGTGGGAATTCCAAAATCCCACAAGATTTGGTGATCTTGCAAAATTCGAACCATTTTAAAAACATCTTTTTCCTTTGTTTCCTGCATTTCAGACCACAGGTTACAAACTTAAAATTAGAAAATAATCTGGAACAAATCAGTAAAAAAGGACCCAATCCTCTTAGTTCTCTGGATCCCAAAAAGTGTTACATGCTCGCAAATAATGTTCACCACCTTAATAAGGATTGTTTTCTTGATTTTGCTGGGCAAGAAAGGACCTGACAGTGCCCAATTTCTTCCTCATTAGGTCATTATTGAGAGATACAAAGGGGAGAAGCAGCTACCTGTTCTGGATAAGACCAAATTTCTAGTTCCTGATCATGTCAATATGAGTGAATTGGTAAAAATAATCCGGTAAGTGAAATATTTCAAAGCAGCTGTGATTTGCTGCGGGTATCAAAGGAGCATGGAGCATCCTTCCTGTTGAGTAGAATAGTGCTCAGAATTTGGTTGCCTATGGCATGAAAGCAACTTCTCTTTCCTTGTAGAGCGCCTTGCCTTTTAACCATCTCCTCATGGACCTGGAAGAAAGGAAGCTGGCTTAAATCAGGGAAAGATTTGGGGTAGAAGTTTAGAGTGCCAAGCATTAGAATGAGTGTGTTCCCAAATGCAACAGGATGGCTTACCACCTTACTTACCGATGGGACGCCTCCATAATCCATTGCCTCCTACTGAACAGGTATATAGGCAGTTGTTTGGAAGGTATCACCCTCTCAAGCCAGCTCCAATTGGTTCCCAAAGCTGAAGTAATACAAGGACAGTAATGACAATTCTGCCTTTCCAGGAAGATGGGTAGACTTGGGGATTAGATAACTCTGCACTGAGGTTGCAGATTTGCACCAGCTCTTACCTGCATTTTGGACTAATTCACCACCTGCAGTTATCAAGATGCAGTTATCAGGGTCATCAGAAGTATAATAAATTTCTGCCTCTTCTCTGAAACTGCACATTCTTGAGAATTAAACAGCTTCATAGCCCATACTCCTTATTTGGATTAGCTCTTGCCGCCAACTGCAAATCACGCAGAAGGACACTTTGAAGGCCTTCCAAAATGATTAATGCATGCAGAAGAGAGACAAGTATGGGTAAAGCAAGGCAGCAGATATTTTGCAATGTGTATAATTGAATATGGTAGAAATATGAGTGCTTAAAATTGTCAGTATCCAAACTAGGAGTAAACCCCTGGATGAAAAGTGTAAAGCAGTCTTGCCCAACCTGACCCTCACCAACGCAGTTTTTTTTCCACCCTCTCTGGAAAAAAAAAAGCCCTGACACATTCTGAAGGCAGCATGATTGGGAGGTCTGTTGCAAATGAACATACTGTCTTCAGGATGTGTTGGGACTAAAATTCCCATTGAAATATCTTGTTAAGATGCTTTCATTACTACTGCTGTCCTGCTGCATAGCCTGCATTATGGGGATTAAAAAAAAAACAGAAAAGGAAGGTAAGAAAACTGGTGTGGCTGTGCAGTGCACATTTATTAAACTGAGGATAGAACAGGTAATAACATAGCGCCGAAATCTGTATTAGTTTTTAGTCATTTGTGATATTGGTGCCCAATCTCTTGCTGTGCATGCTCTATTATGCTCCTATTTTAACTCAGGCTCAATAATTGCCTTCTGCACTTCCTCAGGCGCCGGCTACAGCTGAATCCAACCCAGGCTTTCTTCCTATTGGTGAACCAGCACAGCATGGTGAGCGTGTCCACCCCAATCTCTGAGATCTATGAGCAAGAGAAGGATGAAGATGGCTTCCTCTACATGGTCTATGCTTCACAGGAAACCTTTGGGTACTGAGTGTCTGTCACCACCAGAGGACTAATTCCAAACTGTTGCGGCAGCATCTCTGCCTCCCCAGTGCTCCCTACCTTGGCAAACCCTGTGCAGAGAAGCTTTTGGTCCAGGAACAGCCCAGAAGCAACTATGTTCCTCCAATTTCGTAGCGCATCAGACCAAGATAATTCAGTGTGTAGGTGTGTGAGAGACCCATAAATCTCTAGGTTTGCATTGCCTCTGTCCTTTATGATTGCTACTCATTGTCTCCCATCTTGTTCACGCGTGTGTGTTTGCAGATGTATGCATTCTCTTTAATATTATGTCTTCTTTCTTACTCCAATGCCAAATTGATGGAGCCTATGGCAGTCAGCTGAATAAAATACACAGTTTCCTCACTTACCAAGGCAAGGGATGAGCTTGTCTGCTGTTATAGGGCAGAAAATCTTAAGACAAAAACAAACAAGCAAAAATAAATATGACTTTTATTAGGGTTTTATTGGGGTTTTTGGTTGTGCATATCAATTCTTGGTGCTACACAATAGATGTAGGCATCTTTTCCAGTACTGTCCATAAAATATATCGTCTAGGCTTATTATTTTTTAAGCACGAGGGGGAATATAATTTGCTTGTATGATGTAGCCTTTAAAAAATCTTACGCTTCTTTGCACTTTAAAATGTAAAAGTAAGGATGAAATTAGCTTAATTTTCACAAATTTGTCGTATTCTGTGCTGTTTCTGTCAATGTTTCTATTTGCCTTTTACAAGTTTTTTTTAAAAGCCAGTCTCTTCCTTTTTTGCTCTTACGCACGCATGGATATTTTTTTCTATTTTTAATCCCATTGTTGCAAACAGGCCATTTGGCTCAAGGAATGTACTGATTTATATTGCTACTTCACCTGGTTATTTTATATAAAAAAAGAAACCTGATACCAAAAAGTGTGTATGACAGAAGAAAAAGTTCTGCCCAGTCAAATCTATATAATTATCTATATAAATAAAGATAAATTAAAATTCTCTTCTGATGTAAACTAGTTTCCCTGCCTTGAACTCATCACCTTAGCGTATCTCTAAAGTTAAGGCACTGGCCTTGAAAAAAAATGTGGTCCCTATATCCATTTTCTTATCTCTTTGATTTTACTGCTATGATAAAGATAGACTCTCCATAGTCTACTGATGTGTTTTCATGCACTTGAGTACACGGCTTGGTTCAACCTGCTGTACTTCCAGGAACAACAACAACAACAACAAACAACTGCTTCAGAAAGTTGGGTGGCGATGACTTGGTTACTGAGATGAAGGTCACCCAATTGGTGACTAAACAGTAGACTGTTCATTGTTTGGCCAGCCTTTGAGTCAGTGCTGTGCACTCTACAGTCAAGAAAGAATGCTGCTCAATAATTCCTTTCCTTACTTGTGAGTGAAGTGGTGCCCTTCTATTTTCAATTTCCCAGTCTTGCCTGGCCAGTGATCATCTTGCATGCAAGGCAGTCTGCAAATGGAACCTTTGGATGTTTTTCAGTTGCGTGAAAAATCAAATCGATGCCATAACAACTACACAGTGTCAGAATACTGAAGTTACAGGGATTCTGCATGGCAGCCCAGATAAGGATTTACAATGGTGGGGGTGGGGAAATATTACAGTTAGAATGCATTTAGATAAAAAATTATTACATTTAGCTGAACAGATTTTATAAATCTTCAGTAAAAATGATCTAGGAATATGCAACTAACCACTACATATGCACACAACATACTGTGTGTCCTTTGTTCAATAAATGTACCAAAATATGCAGCCCTCTGTGCATATTTTCCCCCTTCTCACTCAATTCATCTCTTTCATAATCTAATTCATCTAAGGCAATGACTAACTCAAGATGGAATTGGTTTGGTGTTGCTCACAGCATATAAAATCAGCATTTCTTTTCCAGTTCACAAAGAGAACACACAGCAGAGAAAATGCTGTTTAATGGAAAAGCCATCCCACCAAGGGGCAAATGAGTTGTGTTTTGTAGCCCAAGTGAATCCTGCCAGCATATTACTTTCTATGCCACCAAAAGCTTGGTGTAATGAATGCCTATTCTAAAACACTCTCAGACTCATGAACAGGAATGCAAAGATATCTGATTTATTAAAGAATAGTATGCAGGATCACAAAGAAAGCTGAGAATGATAAAAGTGCACCAAATGCAAACTAAAAACCCTCGGTACAAATGAGATCCCTCCACCTGTAGAATCTTCCCAAGCTCACAATCCCAGGTGCTCCTAACGGCTTCTGATGGTCTGCGGGAAACGTCCTTGAACAGAGCACATAACCCAAACACATTCCATTGAAATGAACACAGATACAGAGCTTGGCACAAGGTTTCACAGCAGCTCCCTCCCAAACAGAAACGCACGTCAGTGCCATGGCATGTGAAACGTTACGATGTACAGTGCACATTCAAACAGTGAACATGACATACTGCCCTCCCAAAAGAAAGAAAACACTAAGCAGCAGGCTTTAAAGGGTATGCCAAGTGGAAACGGCGAATTAAATCAGGGGCATTAATGTGGCGAGCAGACACCCATTCAGGATGAGGAAAGTGTTTCCATCAGACCAGATACTGGAGGGTGCCGCGAAGCTTGCGAAAATTAATGACCTCCTTGACCTCAAAGTGCTGTTGGTCATCAATCATGATCGGAGCAGGAGGAGGAGGTTGGGGATGCCAGCGGGAAGAGTGGTGGACAGGCTTGAGCAAGCTGCAATGGAAAACAGGGTGCAAGCGTTTCAAATTGTGAGGCAGATCCAACTTAACAGTAACTGGATTGATAAGACCAACAATAGGGAAAGGACCAATGAACTTGGGAGCAAGTTTTTTAGAGGGTTGTGGGGACTTGATGAATTTCGTAGATAGATACACTTGATCCCCAATCTTGAAATCGTGTTGCAAAGAATGATGCTTATTGGCTTGAAACTTGTAAGCAGCCTGGGCATCAGCCAAAGCCTGTTGAATCACCGGCCAGGAATCAGCAAGCTTAACAGCCCAGTCAGAGGCAGAACATGTTTGGGGAGGGGGTTGTGGCAGTTCAGGGATGGGAACAAAGTCGTGACCAGAAACCACACGAAAAGGGGTTTGCCTGGTACTCTGATGGACAGTATTGTTGTAAGCCACTTCAACAAAAGGCAGCAAGTCCACCCAATTGTCCTGATGGTAGTTAATGTATGCTCTAAGAAATTGTTCAAGGTGGAGTTCAAAATCTCAGTAGATCCGTCAGTCTCAGGATGGGACGAGGTGGACAGTGCCTGTTTGGTGCCAATCAATTTTAAGAATGATTTCCAAAACTGGGAAGTAAACTGTGTCCCGCGGTCGCTGACCAAAGGGGAGGGGCTATCGTGGAGACGGTAGATGTGGATGAGAAATAGGCCCGCCAATTGCGGGGCCGACGGGATGGACGCATATGGAATGAAATGGGCTTGTTTGGAAAAAAATATTTTACAACCCAAATGACAGTTTTCTTCTGACTGGAAGATTCACAATAAAATCCATAAAAATCTCATCCCAGGGATGGGACAGGCTGGCTACAGGCTGCAGAAGCCCCTGTGGTTTCCCCCCTTTTCGCTTTGATATTGCACAAACAGGACAGGAAGCCACGTAGTCTTTTACATCGCATCTCAAGGTGGGCCACCAGTATTGACGACGAATCAAATGCAATGTTTTAACAAAACCAAAATGCCCAGCAAGTTTATCATCATGGGAACGCTGTAAAATGTCAGGTCGTAAAGTTTCGGGTACATGAAGGCGGTGTTGCACCCATGCCAGACCATTTTCAAAAGGAACAGTGTCTTTATTAGCTAGCAACCAAGTGTCAGATTTCAGCGCCTGGAGAAAGTCTTTCTGTAATTGGCAAGGAACTTGCACTTTCCGCTTCCCAGACCTGGCTGGGGGCGGGGATGCCTGCGCACAGGTCTGGCTCCGGGTGACAGCAACTAAGCCCAGTTGTGGTTCAGTGAGAACAGTCCCAACCACATCTGCCACGTGGTCAAGGTCCTGAGGTAAATGTGACAAAGCATCGGCCAGAAAGTTTTTCTATCCCGGAATAAATTTTAACTGGAAGTTAAAGCAACTGAAAAATTGAGCCCAGCGAATTTGTTTAGGACTGAGACGCCGGGGGGTGCGGAGGACTTCCAAATTCCTGTGATCGGTCCAAACCTCAAAAGGGCAATTAGCGCCTTCCAGGAGGTGACGCCAGGCTTCCAAAGCGGCTTTTACAGCAAAAGCCTCCTTTTCCCAAACATGCCACCGGCGTTTGGTTTCAGAAAATTTTCTGGACAAATAAGCGCAGGGTTTTAAGTGATTTTCAGAATCTCTCTGTAACAATATAGCCCCAACTGAGGAGTCAGAAGCATCAACTTGGACCACAAAGGGGCGTTCAGGATCGGGGTGCTGTAGAATAGGCTCAGCAGTGAAGAGGGTTTTTAACTTCTCAAATGCTGCCTGGCATTCAGGCGTCCAATTCAGCACTGCCCCAGGGTTTTTTACTTTGCGTGTCTCCCCCAAGCCCTTGGTATGGAGTAAATCAGTGAGGGGCAAAGCAATCTCAGCGAACCCCTGGATAAATTGGCAATAGTAATTACTGAACCCGAGGAAACTTTGCAATTGCCTCCGGGTGCGGGGACGTTCCCAACTTAAAATCGCCTGAATTTTTGCAGGGTCCATTTCAATGCCCTTGTCAGACACCCTATAGTCCAGATAGTCAAGTTCAGTCTTGTGAAACTCACATTTGGAAATCTTGGCATAAAATTTGGCATCTCTAAGCTTGCTTAACACCTGTTTGAGGAGGCGTTCGTGTTCCTCCTTGGTTTCAGTGTAAATGAGAACATCGTCTAAATAAACCAGGACCCCTTTAAACAAATGATCATGTAATACTTCATTAATCAAATGCATGAAGACTCCGGGCACCCCTGCCAACCCAAAAGGGAGGACTTTGTACTGAAATGAACCCAGTGGACAATTAAAAGTGGTTTTCTGCTCATCTCCAGCTCGTATGCGGATGCGGAAATAGGCTTCACGAAGATCAAGCTTGGAGAAAATCTTGCCCTTAGACAAGTGAGCTAACATGTCCTTCATGAGCAACAGAGGGTACTTGTTGCAAATTGAGATAGAATTTAACCCCCGATAGTCCGTACAGAGTCAAAGCATGCCATCTTTCTTTTCCGGGAATAGCACAGGGGCCCCAACTGGGGAATTTGCAGGTTCAATAAACCCCCTTGACAGATTTTTGTCAATAAAGTCCCGTAATGCCTCAAGCTCCTTCTGAGTCATTGAATAAATTTTTGGCTTGGGCAATTGAGTGTTGGGAACCAACTCTATTGCACAGTCAGTTTTCCGATGGGGGGGGGGTAGCTGATCTGCTTCCATTTCCCCAAAGACGTCTGCAAAGTGTTGGTATCGATCGGGCAAGCCTTCTAAATGTGCCAAACTAGGGCACGGTGTGGCAATTGCAGCCCTTCCAACCCCCGCACATGAAGCTTTCTCTGCTGTAGGAGCTTGGTAAAACCCACCCTTAAAAGTCAGAGTTCTGTGTTCCCAGTTTATATATGGGCTTCGATAGGTCAACCAGGGGATCCCCAGAATTACCAAAGGACTACAAATTTTAAAGTCTCACGGTGGCTGCCCATTTGCATTGCGACAGTTCCAGTGAAATGGGTTGCTGCCTCCCCCCCGCCGTTGAACCATCCAACTGTGTAAAGATCAAAGGCTGCTGGAGGGGGAAGCTAGGCAGGTCCAAAGCAGCAACCAGATCAGGGTGAATTAGACACCTGGAACACCCAGAGTCAACTAAAGCCGAGACCTCTGTAGTCTTTGTGCGGGAGCCCAATTTCACTTTTACTGCTAAAGTGGGACAGTCAGCACTCACCATAGCATCCTCGCGCCCATCCTCCCCCACCTGCCCGCAGGCGCTCTTCATGGCAGGTGGCTGGCGTTTCCCGCCGGCTCCTTAGAGTCATCTTCAGCCTCTCCCGAGAAGTAGAATACTTCCTCAGCGTCGGCTGCCCCCTTGGCTGCTGTCATCCGCCGTGGGGGGGGGGGGCAATTTGGCCGGCAGCTTGCCCGCTCGATCTCCAGCCTTGGCTTTTGGGCAATCAGCTGCTCAATGCCCTTCCTTTCTGCATCGGAGACACTGACCCCACGCATAGCGCCAATCTCTCTCCTCTTCCCAGGCTCTATAGCCTGGCTGGGCAGCAGTTGCGCCACTTCGGGGCCCCCTCATGGTGGCTGGTGGTTTTTCAGGTCTGGTTTGCATGAAGGTATGCTGGGCGTGCTCAGCCTTGCCAGCCAGACAGATCCATTCGTACAATGACTCTGGGTCGTCTCTACACAATGCCCATCGTAGGACATCCCTGTTGAGTCCCTCTTTAAACCATTCTATTAAGGTTGACTGAGACCAGTTGGGGATTTTCCCAGCTAAAGCCTTAAACTCCAGGGCATAATCAGCTACAGACAGCTGGCCCTGGGTAAGATCCTTCAACGCCTTCTTAGCTCTTGCCTTGGCCAGAGGATCCTCAAAATGCAGCTTTAACGCCCCCATAAAGTCCTCAAAATACTCAAGTTCAGGGGAGTCAGCCTCACTTAATTGAACATACCAGTCAGCCGCTCGACCCTTCAACTTGGTGGCAATGGCAGTTATCTTAGCCTCTTCGGAAGGGAAGTATCCTCCAAACTGCCTCATGTAACTTTTAGCATTGGTTTGAAAGAAAGATAACTTGATTGGATCCCCATCAAACTTGACAGAAAAGTCTTTCACCCCAACTCCTGTTGGAGCGGAACTGGCGGCTGCTTGAGTGTTTGGGTGCCAGGTTATGGTAGTTGTCACTCTGCAGGGTAGAGATTCATCCCGGAGCTGTCTCCAGCCCCGCTCCGCCGGCGGTCCGGGTGGGAGGATGGGGGATGGTTGCGTGAAGCTGGGACCTCCATCATGCCTCCCCTGCCCCCCCAACGATAGAGACAGGTTTCTTAACATGTACTCCATCGATTCTATTTTGGCCTCCACCACTCTTAGCCTTTCAGGGGTTTGAGATTCCTCCATCCCTCGCGTGTTAGGCTGTCTCTCCGTTGATACCATGGTAGATTCTACGTCTGGGTCAACGGGAACCGATGCTTCCAGGACGCCTGGGATGTCCCTGGCTGGGGTTCTCCCATTGCATCCCAGGTGATCAACTCTGCAGGCGATTCGCTGGGTGCTGGTTGCTCTGGTTCTCCCCCATCGTTCGATTCCTCCACCTCAGGGCTGGAGCTCGAATCCTGCCGGAAATCTGAAGGTTCTGGGGTGAGGCTCAGTTCTCCGCTCTTGACCGTTGACTCGGGCATCAGGCTAGCCAGCTCAAGTCCCCTGGTTGTGAGCTTGGACTCGGCCATCGTTAACTATTTTCCCTCACAAGAAACTGATCTTGGTAGGAGCTAATGGTACAACTTTGGTGATTCTCAGCTTTATGTAATGAATGCCTATTCTAAAACACTCTCTGACTCATGAACAGGAATGCAAAGATATCTGATTTATTAAAGAATAGTATGCAGGATCACAAAGAAAGTTGAGAATGATAAAAGCGCGCCAAATGCAAACTAAAAACCCTTGGTACAAATGAGATCCCTCCCCCCGTAGAATCTTCCCAAGCTCACAATCCCAGGTGCTCCTAACGGCTTCTGATGGTCTGCGGGAAACGTCCTTGAACAGAGCACATAACCCAAACACATTCCACTGAAATGAACATAGAGAGCTTGGCACAAGATTTCAAAGCAGCTCGCTCCTAAACAGAAACGCGTGTCAGCGCCATGGCATGTGAAACGTTACGATGTACAGTGCGCATTGAAACAGTGAACATGACACTTAGACTTCAGCCAAGGCATCTATTTTATCAAGCAAAATGCATTTGATGGTACTAAAGCTTTCTTTTATATTTAGTTCATACCTACTGTGGAAGATAATTATTTCCATAAAAAACAGATGCCTTAGAGCTATGGAAGACATCCATTATGTTTGGCTGGACTGCAATGTCCTGGATATTCCCTTTATGAAAAGGGATAGCTCAAATTTACATCTGGGCAGAACCAGATACAATGGCTCTGTCTCTTCTCCTGATCACCTCTCACAACCTGCTCCAGAACACACCATTATCTTTTCATGTTGACTGTGTTCACATAGCTAGAGCTCATGATACAGATAGTTGGGGTTATATAACACACAGCCATGGTAGGGAGGGAGCTCATAATTAAAACCAAAATTAACTTGGCTGTAGGCATGTTGTAGGTATGCAGTTTCTATGTTTTTAATTATTAACTCTATAGTCTGTACCCAGCCACAGTGTACTCTTATAAATGCCATTGGTATACATTGTGGCAACAAGAGGTTGGACTTGTCTCTGCTCTTAAACTGCAAAAAAAAAAAATCCCTAGATTTGTTGGTTCATTACAAATATTCATTAAGTCTAACTTCCCATTTCTTACAAGGGTCGAGAAGTTGCCTCCAGAAATTTCATAAAAGAAGACACATTCTCTGGATACAACTTCCTGCAGTCGAACAATAATATACTAACCCATTGCAGCTGTTACAAAATGTATAGACCCTATGGAGCCATGGAGACTGAGAATGGGCACATTAAGCTCTGCACAGCCCAGCCCAGAGGGTCTCTGCACCAGGAAGAAACCAGGAAAAGAAGGATTCTACATCTACAGAAAACGTTCATGCATAGAAAAAACCTCAGACCTCAATCCTACTGTTCAAGAAAGTAATGAAAATAATGATTTTCAATCAAGAAAATCTGGTCTCAGCGGAAGGGTCACAATGCACTGATTAACTTCTGTAACACATTAGGAAGGCTACTGCCCATGGTTATACAGATTCTCTGAAACTGTCATGGTAAATTGTTACTGACTCATATTCCCATGAATCTGTGTAATCCCCCCCCCCCTTTTAAAAAAATCTGTTCAATTGTGTCCGATTCTTGGAGACTGCCTGGACAAGTCCCTGCAGTTTTCTTTGCAAAGTTCTTCAGAAGTGGTTTGTCATTGCCTCCTTCCTAGGGCTGAGAGAAAGTGACTGGCACACGGTTACTCAGCTGGCTTTGTGCCTAAGGCAGGACTAGAACTCTGTCTCCTGGTTTGTCACCTGGTGCCTTAACCACTATACCAAACTGGCTCTCAATTTCCCTTTAACTTCATCTAATTTAATGGCCACTGTGTAGTTCCAGGATGAAAAACATGTGGCCCTCCAGATGTTACTAAATCACATTTTCCCATCTTCATTATTAACTATGCTGACTGGTACTGCTGAATTGTAGACCAAAAATATATGGGGGTCCAAATGATCCCCTCCCCTGGTGTCAGAGTCATGAAAAATGTGATCATGGCACCAGGAAACCATAGGGTTACTTTATCACCATACTCTTTAGACCCTACTTCCACTGGTTGCCAATTCATCCCAGTCTTGTCACAGTGTTCTCCTATCCTACTTCTACTAATCTTTCTTTAGCTCAGTGAAAGTATGTAAAGAAAACAGAAAATTGTGATGTTCTTTGAAGGAGGCACACCCCAAGTGTCTGAGCACTTTTGTTCCCAGCATGTGGAGAAACATTTTCAAATTTGATCCTACTGATACCTGGGCATCTCAGATACTTCTATCTAATGCATACCCATGTGGCGCAAAAGAATTATCTCCTTCCTCCCCTATCCCTCAATACAAAAGAAGGAAATGTCCTCCTGTATGCCACTTTAAAAATCATTTTCCATGCCGAAGTGAAACCTTGGTTTTGTTTTAGTTGAATATTCACAAGTTCTAGAAATGTGGAAGGTTCTTTCATCCAAGAAAAGATCATGTTCACCACTCAACCAAAGGCTGACATTTCTTTGCTTTAGCATCTATTTCTTCTGTTTAACCCACAGGCCAATTTAGTTTGTTTTTCATTTCCACAACTATAAACCTGTCTTGATTGCTTCCTTTATCCCTAGTCATTTTCCTATGATCCTTGCTTAACCTAAAAAGGAAAAGTCCTTCAGATCAAGCACAACTCCTGGTGGCTTCAGATGCATTCATGCAGTTTTCTCGGCAACCACAGGGAAGTAGTTTGTATTGCCTTCTTTCAGAATATTTTTCCTATTTTCCAGTCTAATGTAAGATCCGGTATTCCTAGACATCTCCCACCAAAGCATAATGAGGCCTGACCCTGCTTGGCTTCTCAGGCCAGACACTTCCTTTTTTCCAATTCTGTTCTCAGGTTACTCTTTATCTTCCACTCCACATTCCATGCATCAAAGCTTGGGCAATCCTTGCTTTGAAAATCTTAGGTTTCTTTCCATCTATAATCCTTTCACAATGTTCTCTCAGTCCCAAGCCTTTTGTTTTTTTCCTCCTTCAAGTCATCATCAGCCTGAAATCTCCCCCAATACCACACCTTTTGCTAGGAAAAGCCCCACAGTGTTTGGTTGGCGTCTATCTGTCCCCTTTGCTTTGTGAGATTTAACTTTCAGGTATTTCACATTCATGAGGTGCATGAATAAATTTAAATAAGCAGACACTGTAACTATGTAATAGTTAGCATATGCCTGGCACTTTTAAATTTTTGAAAGCAACACATGTACAGGGCTGGTTCTAGGCTGAGGCTGAGTAGGCACAGGCCTGGGGGTGCCGAATTTTAGGGGGCGCCCAAATTGAAAGGTTTCCAAAAAATACAATAAAAAAGTGCAAAGCAGTAATGGCGTACTCCATGACCCAGTGCACCCACTCAAAGGTTAAATATAGTTTTGCAGTGTAAAGGTAAAGGTAAAGGTTTCCCTTGACGTAAAGTCCAGTCATGTCCGACTCTAGGGGGTGGTGCTCATCTCCGTTTCTAAGCCTTAGAGCCGGCGCTGTCCGTAGACACTTCCGGGTCATGTGGCCAGCATGACACGGAACGCCGTTACCTTCCCGCCGAAGCGGTACCCATTGATCTACGCTGGGACTAGCAACGGGAGCTCACCCCACCGCGCGGTTTCGAACCGCCGATCTTCCGATCGGCAGCTCAGCGGTTTAACCCGCAGCGCCACCGCGTCCCTTTGCAGTGTAAGAGGGTGAAAATGTCCCAGAAAAGTAAAAAAAATTGTCTGGGGCTGAAAATCCTAAATGTAAAGGTCAAAAACTCAAAGAAAAAAAGAAACAAGAAGGCACCTTTTTGAAATTCCTAATAAAATCGAAAGATGAGTCAAACCATAGGGGCTGCCAGAATACGACTTTGCTTAGGGTGCCAAAATGTCTAGGTCAGATGCTGCATATATACCAGTAATATCTTATTGTTAATGGCCACTGATTTAAAAAGTGGACTGGGTACCTACTAACATGAAAAGCAGTTGCGCTGGTCATGAGAAAAACCAACCAACCAACCAACAAAAATCCATATTCAGGCAATTGTTTATTAGGCCAGCACAGATTTAAAACATAAGTGTGCAATGCTAATTTGCCCCCTGGCCATTTTAATTATCTTGCTTAATAAAAATTCAAAAGCTTCCATACTATTTTGGCCTAACAAAGATACCAATATGAATTTTATGTATATAATATAGTCCACTGATACTATTTCCGTATTGGCTCCGAAGTAGGAAACCCAACTGTTCTTGGTTCTTAAAGACTGGAGAAAGTATTAAAAGGGCAGAGTTCTAGAGTAAGTTAGCCAAGATAGAGACTGTATCAGTTGGAAACACAGCAGCTCCTGCCTTTCTCGTACCTACGTAAGGTCACATGCTAAAAAGCTTTCCCCCTTAACAACACAAGTCACCCCTTGCAATAACCTTGAATTTGATATAAGTTGCTGAAAGAAGACACCTTAATGGGAGACAAAGCAACAGCAAGCTCTCCAGCAATGTATCCATTTCATTTCTTATTACTAAGTTGTTATCATATCAGGATTTGTTGGCACTTTCATCAGACTCTCTCTCTCATCAAGGTATCAGTTTGGATGAAATGAGAAACAATTCTGATTTGATGATGATGAACTGAACTTCAGGCTTTATAATGCTCAGATAGAAGCTGTTCCAGCATATGAATTTATATGAACATACAATGAATTTATTATTATTACTGGGTTTTAATCATATTAATTGATTGTATCAATTAATTGAGGCAGCTGGGGTGTGTCTTTGTTCTATATACATTTACAATGCTCACGATCTTGGGATTGGGCAATACAGAATTTTTTTGGTAATACAGTAATATATAAAATAAAATGAAATGAAACTGGACATAACTGATAATACAACAAATGCTTGCAAGCTGGGTATTCGACTTCCAGCTGTGATCCTGCTCTGCCTTTTATGCATGTCATACATCAGAATAGTGCTAGAAATACACTCTGCAATACCTTCTGATGAAAGCAACTCTACCTCTTACAAGTCTCCAGATTCAGTTTCAATAACGAATGTCTTCATACAATTTATTATGCTGCTAGAGGCCCTGCGATGTAAAGGCAGCCTAACCTTCTAGATACGGTGCAGCCTTCTACATATAATACACTCTGTAGTTCAATAAGGCAAGATTTTTCTTTATTTTTAATTCCTTTTGAAAGAGCACTTGGTAAGAAATACATTGTAAAAAAAAAGATGGCCTGCTGAGTGGTTTTGCAAAAAAATAAAAGATGGCCTATATAATGCTAAATTCAGTGCCTCCCAATCTTATCTTTTCTGCTCACAGGTAAAAAAGTGGAGTGTGTAGGCCTTTTCTGGGAACTGAGAGCTTGGTTACATCCTGCTCAGCTTTCCTATGAGAAAAACATATTGTTGGTAAAATAACAGAGGAAGCAATCAGGTACAGCTACGTTAAGTTAGAAAAGTTTAAAATAGCAGCAAGTACCATATATACGTGTGTGTGTGTGTGTGTGTGTGTGTGTGTGTGTGTCTTGAGAGAAGAAATCTGCCCAGACAACACTGAAGATAGATGGAAGGGACCAGACTTTTTGCACAACCTCTTTTCTAACACCATCACATTCAATTGCTTCTCCTTTCAAAGAGTAACACTTTGGGTGGAGTTTATAATGGTATGAGTACTGCAAAGACTTAGCATCATATGGAAATACACTGCTCTGATTTGGAGAGAAGTTAAAATGTTTGTGCTTTCTGATTTTTGCCACAAACTCAGAAAAGTGAAAATACATATTATGCTCCCAAAATTGAATGATGGTAGGAAAAACAGAGGAATTATTTCATGCACCTCTTAAAAAATGGACTACCTAGCCCACCCATGACTATGTAGGCCCATGTGCATTCCAGGGGGGGGCAGGGGGGAAGGTTTCCTATATCACTATATCACATTATGTTAATCTCTCTTCCTTAAAACCATATTCAAACAACACAGTGGTATCTCCACAGGGGGAGGCACTATTTTCCCTTAAAGAAAGGGGAGCAAATTCTATCCACCTCATGACCCTAACCCTAATCCTGACCCTCATGACCACCGTCTTTTAAAATTCAGAATTTAACTCTCTGTGTCTGACAGACTGATTGAAATCAACCATTTGTCCACAGCACCATGTTGTATCAGGCCTCCTAGCTTCTAGTATTAGCACAAGAAGATCCGTGTAGCTGCCCATTCTCCAAAGAGCTCTGTAAATTTAGGCAGGTACACAAACACTTAAAGGAAACAAAGCAGCAAGAACCAAATAAGAGCATATTATTTGTTTCCTGAAAAAAGTAAATTCCCAACACTGTTCCCAGAAATTATAAGCATCAACATCACCTACCGCCTTGCTTGTAGGCACAAAAGCTCACCTTGGTTGTTAGTCCCAATGCATTTTACCTGATGAATCCCCGGGACTGTTGACTGGGGTTCACAGCAACACTATGGCTGTTGGAAACAGCTTTAAGTAGGGATACAGGATACAAATACAGTCTCTTCCACCTTGTTCACAAGCTCTTAGTACCAACTCTGTATCAGGATTAGAGTATTCCCAAACTGCAGCCCGTTCTCCATATGCAAAATAGTATCTTCCCAAAAATCAGGTCTCCACCCACCTAAGTATCATCTGTTTCTCATAAATGTCTATTCCTCAAGTCATGTCAAATGCCAGGATTATTTGAGAACCAACATAGAGTCTGTCCTATCTTTTTTAATTAAGTGGATTCCATGAGTGAGGTAGTATTCCCTTTGCAGGAAGGCATAAAAATAATCTGAGATGAGAAAAATCTGCAAGAGAGAGAGAGAGAGAGAGAAATAAAAAGGTGACACCACTTCCTTCAAAACAAAATGGTTACACTCAAGAGACATTGTAGACAATAAAGCTTACCCCTAGGTGCACAGATAGCAGTATAAACAGTATCAGACCAATTTATGGAGATGTGGATTTACTTCCCCAAGTAACTGCCTACTTTGTCGAAAGCCAGCTGACTGGATTATGGATCATAATATTACCAGTCAGGAAATCCCAAGTTCCCAGGTGGAAATCATACCTGTATCACACCTCTGCCATTAACTCACAAAGTCTCCTCCTGCCCTCTCCCCAAACCTGTAGCACAATCTGTATCAGCATTTCTCAACCTTGGTAACTTTAAGATGAGTGGGCCTCAACTCCTAGAATTCCCCAGCCAGCTGGGGAATTCTGGGAGTTGACTTCCACATGTCTTAAAGCTGCCAAGGTTGAGAAATGATGATCTATATTATTGGCAGGACTGGCACCAAATTTGTTCTCATTAAAACTCTCCCTGTTGGAATCCTTCTGATATCAGCAGTTTTCTCCTTCCAGAGACAAGTAGTGATTACAGGAAAATGCAGCCAATTCACAGTTACCTGCCACTGCCAAAGGATATAACGGAAAACAGATACCAGTTTCTTGGATCCCATATGTCCTATATTACACAGTGTAGAGCAACACTGTATTTCTCAAAAAGAGCAGCAACTGTTTTAGTTGTCCCAATACAATCACGCCATAGGGCTCTGTGCTTTATCTAATTCTTCCTCTTACAATTAACAGTCCAAAATCTGGCACACACAGATCACTCTACATGAAGGCCACCAAAAGTAATATCAATTTACAGCAGTGCTTTAAAGTTTGTGAAGCCTTTTGAATTTGCAGTATTTCTGCATAAATATGACCTAAAATGTAATCTATTCTCCACACAAGTCCTAAAACTAGATAAAGAGATCCCAATTAAACAAATGTCAAAAACTTTATACTTCTTCTGTTATTTACTGAGGAAAATGATCCAAACCTACATATTTGTGTATGGCATATACGTGAACCTCCAGGATTATCAGTTCATTTGAAGGGAAAATTAGATACTATTTCTGTAAGATATCAGGGTTTTTTCCCCTTTGCAAAACCAAGAAAGTTCATTGCCAATGACAACCTGAGCCCCAGCACAATACTCCCTTTATGCTACATGTTGAAATGTGCCAACTGGTTTTAGGGGACAGAAAAACCAGAGTCAATATTGTAAAAAAAAAAAATTAAAACTAGTAGGATATTAACAAAAAATACAGGTTCAACTGCTGAGTTTATAAGATCAAAATAAGGCATGAAGGGAAATTTAGAGTAACAAAATAGATCCTTAAAGTGAACAGATGAAGTAGTTATGAACAGATGATCTAATCTACAAGCCAACATTTCCACTAAAACTGTAGATTAATGCCTCAAAATATTCAGCATAAGAGGCACAAAACAGGATGGATAACTCTCTCAGAGTCAACAGTGTTATGTGCTGCAAAATCGCACAACTTAGGTCAGATCCACTACAGCCACATCTGTAATTTTCAGTTCCATATCTATCACTGCAAATGATCCTTGGCAAAACTGTTGTAGTGGAAAATGTGAATTTTATGTAGCAACACACTTCATCACAATAAGCTTTAGTGTTAACCACAAAACCTGCAGCAGTGCCACCTCCCTCTTCTGATGATCAAATCAGAAGAGGACTAGCTACACACTGATGATTACTAAGCAACATAAGAGCAGATGGGTCTACGGAATTGGCAAGGCAGTCAGGAAATTCCAGCTACAACAGAGAAAGCAGCTGTCATTCCAACCTGCCAAACTGAAAACCAATATTCATATAAGAAAATGCTGTGTTTTGCTTTTCCATTTTTTCTACAATTCTAATAAAATGTATTTGTTATAGGGATTTGAGGCAGCAAGATTTGCAGCAAACTGTATGTTGCCAAAATTACACCATGTATATGATGACATAATCATGCAAATGCTGTGATTATGTATTTAAGTCAGGACAACTGATAAGACTATGTTAAGTCATGGCCTTTGTGTGATCATATTATCATATACTTCATCACTTGGATGCACACTCCTTGGTCATCTCTGATGATGCCCATAATTTGGAAACAAAGCAGAAACAAAAAGTCCAATCCAACAACACTGACAAATATTGTGATATCACAGTTGAAAGCTGGATATTAACTAAACAGATTGTATTAAAAACCTTGCCCTAGAAAAACTGTAATATATACACACATACAAACTTATTAAATTTGGTCTAATCATCGGGAAATGCAAGGATCTACATGGAACCCTTACCAACTGAAACCCTATTTATCTCCTCTTCTAACTCTGCAAAGATTTACAGAATTTCTTCTTGTGGATAGAAAAGAACGCAAGATTCCAAGGATGTACGTAATATAAAATATGTAATATATTTTACATATAAAATATAAATATAAAACAATGGTTAAGACTTAAGGAGTTTGTGAGGACTATTTAACCCAAACCCAACATTTCAAATTGATACATTTGACAAACAAACAAATAAATAAATAAATTTTGTTTCACTAACCTGTCCTACATTGAATGTCAATGTGATTGCATAATAAAAATTGGAGTTTGCACTTCCTGCGTAAATCCAGAGATGCCATAAAACTGGGAACAGCAGGGAGCAGACAATGAGTACACAGGAAAGGATGAAGACATTCCTTAAAACTGCAACAAAAAACAGAGACATCATTAAAGCTGGTTAATTGATACACTAAGGCATTGTTGGCTTGTCCCATCTTAGTTACAATGGGTGGCAGATACTAATTTAGAGGGTGGATCCAGAGACAGCTGCTACAGACATCCCTTTCTTAGAATCAGTAATTAACCACAATTCCTGTGGGGGAGGAAAACTTTTGACAGGTTTATTTGTGCTGATTTCCCAACTACACAGACCCTGCTTCCACTTCCTGGACTGAAGCAGGTGCAAACTACAAAATATAAGGATATCAGAGTACAGTAAGGGTGGGTGCTGGGTGGAAAGCTAATTTTGGACTGAATTCCTTCTGTTCTAAAATACAATCTAATATTTTATAGAATACTGTTTCCCACCACCCTTTTAAGGCACACTACCTGATAATTAAATATATATAAAGTATAAACTGTATATTTGATAAAGTACTTCAATTTACTGATTTATTTTCAGTTTTATATTTTATAGCAACAACAAAAAGACTCCCAAGGTGATTCATCAATATACTGAACCCATAAAACCACACACACTATTCCCTGAGAAATCTTATGTGATGGAGGAATTTCAGATAAATACATCAGAAGAAAAAATGAGTAGAGAACATTGTTCAGTTTTCATGAACAAACTATTCACATTTTTAATTTGCCCAATTAGTTGAAAATGAGATTCACTGTTTCACGAAATTAACCGCTGGCTGCTATATTTGCTTTATTCAGAAATATATCAAGAAATTGGAGAAACCAGCTACTGAAAGCAGATTTTATAGCTCTCTAGTATGGAGAAAATGGCTGAGGTCCAAATGCTTTTAGACCATAGGTCCCAGTTATGAAAAATCATAATATCATACTAGATATTCCATATTTTTTCCTGGCTCATTGTCAAGATAAGAGCCAGTGTGCACAACTCCCACATTAATAATAATAAAGAACTTACACTGATATAGGTGGCTCCAGAGAGGAAGGAAGGCCATGTAAAGAGCAATATCACCTACTGTTGGGTATGACTTAAAGATGGAAATGATGGCCAGTTGAACAAACATGAAAAAGATGGGATGTTCCCTAAAAAAGAAACAAAAGATTTTAAGTAACTGGGTGACAGAGTGGCTGCTGTTCTTTCAGTCTGTATATTTTATCAGCACAAGAAATACTTAACTTCTTTGTTAATACCATCAATTAGCTTTAATGCACAACATTCAGAAAAAGGAAATAAAAGGTACTCTAGACCTGAAACTCTCTACTAAACAACTCTAATATATCTAACCTCTGTTTATCTCTATTGCAAATTTGAGCTATAAAATCTTAATCCCAGGTGGTCTTTGTTGTTGTTTATTCGTTTAGTCGCTTCCGACTCTTCGTGACTTCATGGACCAGCCCACGCCAGAGCTTCCTGTCGGTCGTCAACACCCCCAGCTCCCCCAGGGATGAGTCCATCACCTCTAGAATATCATCCATCCATCTTGCCCTTGGTCGGCCCCTCTTCCTTTTGCCTTCCACTCTCCCTAGCATCAGCATCTTCTCCAGGGTGTCCTGTCTTCTCATTATGTGGCCAAAGTATTTCAGTTTTGCCTTTAATATCATTCCCTCAAGTGAGCAGTCTGGCTTTATTTCCTGGAGGATGGACTGGTTGGATCTTCTTGCAGTCCAAGGCACTCTCAGAATTTTCCTCCAACACCACAGTTCAAAAGCATCGATCTTCCTTCTCTCAGCCTTCCTTATGGTCCAGCTCTCGCAGCCATATGTTACTACGGGGAACACCATTGCTTTAACTATGCGAGCCTTTGTTGTCAGTGTGATGTCTCTGCTCTTAACTATTTCATCGAGATTTGTCATTGCTCTTCTCCCAAGGATTAAGCGTCTTCTGATTTCCTGACTGCAGTCAGCATCTGCAGTAATCTTTGCACCTAGGAATACAAAGTCTTTCACTGCTTCTACATTTTCTCCCTCTATTTGCCAGTTATCAATCAAGCTGGTTGCCATAATCTTGGTTTTTTTGAGGTTTAGCTGCAAGCCAGCTTTTGCACTTTCTTCTTTCACCTTCATCATAAGGCTCCTCAGTTCCTCTTCGCTTTCAGCCATCAAAGTAGTATCATCTGCATATCTGAGATTGTTAATGTTTCTTCCAGAGATTTTAACTCCAGCCTTGGATTCCTCAAGGCCAGCTTGTTGCATGATGTGTTCTGCATACAAGTTGAATAGGTAGGGTGAGAGTATACAGCCCTGCCGTACTCCTTTCCCAATCTTAAACCAGTCCGTTGTTCCGTGGTCTGTTCTTACTGTTGCTACTTGGTCGTTATACAGATTCTTCAGGAGGCATACAAGATGACTTGGTATCCCCATACCACTAAGAACTTGCCACAATTTGTTATGGTCCACACAGTCAAAGGCTTTAGAATAGTCAATAAAACAGAAATAGATATTTTTCTGAAACTCCCTGGCTTTTTCCATTATCCAGCGGATATTGGCAATTTGGTCTCTAGTTCCTCTGCCTTTTCTAAACCCAGCTTGTACATCTGGCAATTCTCGCTCCATGAACTGCTGAAGTCTACCTTGCAGGATCTTGAGCATTACCTTATTGGCATGTGAAATGAGTGCCACTGTTCGATAGTTTGAACATTCTTTAGTGTTCCCCTTTTTTGGTATGGGGATATAAGTTGATTTTTTCCAATCTGATGGCCATTCTTGTGTTTTCCAAATTTGCTGGCATATAGCATGCATTACCTTGACAGCATCATCTTGCAAGATTTTGAACAGTTCAGCTGGGATGCTGTCATCTCCTGCTGCCTTGTTATTAGCAATGCTTCTTAAGGCCCACTCAACCTCACTCTTCAGGATGTCTGGCTCTAGCTCACTGACCACACCGTCAAAGCTATCCCCGATATTGTTATCCTTCCTATACAGGTCTTCTGTATATTCTTGCCACCTTTTCTTGATCTCTTCTTCTTCTGTTAGGTCCTTGCCATCTTTGTTTTTGATCATACCCATTTTTGCCTGGAATTTACCTCCAATGTTTCTAATTTTCTGGAAGAGGTCTCTTGTCCTTCCTATTCTATTGTCTTCTTCCACTTCCGCGCATTGCTTGTTTACAAATACTTCCTTATCTCTTCTGGCTAACCTCTGGAATTTTGCATTTAATTGGGCATATCTCCCCCTATCACTGTTGCCTTTTGCTTTCCTTCTTTCTTGAGCTACTTCTAGTGTCTCAGCAGACAGCCATTTTGCCTTCTTGGTTTTCTCTTTCTTTGGGATGTATTTTGTTGCCGCTTCCTGAACAATGCTGCCAACTTCTGTCCAGAGTTCTTCCGGGACCCTATCTACTAAGTCCAGTCCCTTAAATCGATTCTTCACCTCCACTGCATATTCCTTAGGAATATTAGTGAGCTCATATCTAGCTGATCTGTGGGTCTTCCCTAATCTCTTTAGTCTGATCCTAAATTGTGCAAGAAGAAGTTCGTGATCTGAACTACAGTCAGCTCCAGGCCTTGTTTTTACCGACTGTACAGATGTCCGCCACCTTTGGCTGCAAAGGATGTAATCAATCTGATTTCGGTGTTGTCCATCTGGTGAAGTCCATGTATAAAGCCGTCTCTTAGGTTGTTGGAAGAGAGTGTTTGTTATGCAGAGTGAATTGTCTTGGCAAAATTCTATCAGCCTATGTCCTGCTTCATTTTGTTCTCCCAGGTCATGCTTACCTGTAATTCCAGGTGTCATTTGACTGCCCACCTTAGCATTCCAGTCTCCCGTGATAAAAATAACATCTCTTTTAGGCGTGTTGTCCAGTAGGTGCTGCAGATCCTCATAGAACTGCTCTACTTCAGCTTCTTCAGCATTTGTGGTTGGGGCGTATATTTGGATCACTGTGATGTTAGATGGCTTGCCCTGAATTCGAATTGAGATCATTCTGTCGTTTTTTGGGTTGTATCCAAGCACTGCTTTAGCCACTTTACTATTAATTATAAAGGCTACTCCATTTCTTCTGTGGTCCTCTTGTCCACAGTAGTAGATCTGGTGGTCATTTGATGTGAAGTTGCCCATTCCAGTCCATTTCAGTTCACTGACGCCCAGAATGTCTATCTTTAATCTTGACAGCTCACCAATAACCACATCCAATTTGCCCTGGCTCATAGATCTTACATTCCAGGTTCCAATGGTGCGTTGATCCTTAGAACATCGGATTCGCCATTCACCACCAGCACCGTCGGCCGCTAGCCGTCCTTTCGGCTTTGAGCTAGCTGCGTCATCACGTCTGGGGCTAGTTGAGCTCATCCCCTGTTCCTCCCCAGTAGCATTTTGACCATCTTCCGACCTGGGGGTCTCATCTTCCAATGGTACACCGAGATATCTCTGGTTGTACTGATCCATTTAGTTTTCACAGCAAGAATACTGGGGTGGGTTGCCATTACCTTCCCCAGGGATCGCATTTAATTCTGGAAGTTGCATACACAACATATCTGGACCATGCTAGGTGGGGGAAGGCAGGGCTAGAAAAAGCAAAAAGCAAAATAAAATAGTAAGGCCAGTTCTTTCACCCAGACGGTCTGCAGTTTAAAGTCAAAGATCTATTTCATGTATGGGTGATGTATGCAGGCATTTTAGTCTGAGAGGGAACGGAAATCTAGGAGCAGTACAAAGCTGGAAAGTAGTTTTGGATTATTTCAGTGAAAGTCAATTAAAACAAACTGTTTGGTATTAGCTCATACTTGGAGCAGGTCAAACCCTCAATCTGTATGCCTTTTCTTCTAACAATGCATTATTTGCCTAAGAACTCAAAGTGCCATATCCGCTTTCAACACAGATTCAGAAGAGACTGGGCCAATTATTACTGTGATGGACATAACTGATTAGGTGAGAGGTGAACACAAATTCATGGATTAGTTTGGCAAAAATTAATCATAGCTGCTGAGACGCTATGGTCTGAAAAATATGGCCTGAAAATGACCTCGACTGATGCTACAACAATACAGTGTTACTAATATTTCTGGCATCTTCAAAACAGAGTTTCAGGACTGCAGTCATTACTCAGGCAGCTATTAACCCTGGCTCTTTACAGCTCTTCTTAAAGAAATTGGGGAAAGAATGAAGACAAAGATAGTAGAAAAGATAGCTATCCCTATATAAGTCCATTAGCCTATAAAAGTGCAAATTCTTAGTAAGAAAAACTAGACTGCTTAAAATTTTGAATCAATTCTTGAAAGTTTAATTTTTAGTTAAAGTAAGACTAATCATTATATATAATTTAAACTGGAAACTGGAATAATAGAGTACTTTATTCAGGACTGATACTGATAATAATTTAAATAATTATAATGGTTTGATTGCCTGGATTTAAATGATTCTAATTATATAGTACTTGTTATGTGATGTCTATTTCCTCTATATTGTATGGTGACTATCAAATATTACCAACAATTAATCTGAACTAAACTAACATGTTACAATTATGCAAATAAATAAATGTCAAGAAGCTGCTTACTTTAATTTTATTGCCAAGGGAATAGTGTAGAAGAAGACGTTGATTTGAAAAACACACACAAAAAAGAGACTGAAGTGTTCAAACATTTCTGCAAAGAAGTACCAGAAAAGGCCAACATTGGGTGTCAGGTCTGGAACCGAAAGGCTGAAATTGACAAAATAATATCATCATTACTGAAATATCTATGGCTGTATCTATGAAATTACAGCCAGGTTCACAGTTAACTTCCAAAAGATGACTGTGTCAGTATGTTGCAGAAAACACACTGTGAACAGGAAAAATGTTTCTGTTCACTACAAAGACTTACATATGAAAACAAACACAGGGATTTTAAAGGAACCTTTAAGATACTTTTGTTTGTTAGATTTATATTCAGTCTTTTCTTCAGGAGCGAAAGGTAGTGGGCATAGGGTTCCCTCCTGCCATCTTCCCCCAGATCATCTTTATGAGGTAAGTTAGCTTGAGGAAGAGTGATTTACTGAAGAAACATCCCTAAAGCTGGAAGGATCATGCACTTTTCTTTTTAACTCTGATACAGAATGTAAATTGTTCAGAAACATACTCAGTCTAAGCATGACAGCTCACAGTGACTCCAAGGATCTGAAAAGAGGACTGACTGAATTCTGAACTAGTTCACTGCAGGAGAGACGAAGTAAATGAGGCCTGACTGCACCAGCACAGGCAGCCCAGTCAGCTATTGCTCCTCTCAACTGCAAAATATATTTTGTCAATCCTATCATATCCAGCAGAAGGCAGGCACTAGCATTCATCTGAGAATGTCTTTGATGTTTATACAAGAAACATTTCCTCTAACAATTTTATTTTGGCTTTTGTGTGGGGGGGTATTTATTAGTAAAAAAAAAAAAAATTAAAACCCTCAATAATAAAAGAGCAGAAAATAAACATCCACATCCAGTATTTCCACCTCAGAAGACAATTATATACATAAGATATTAGAACTTCCTTTTTGTCATTTAATATGCTTGTCATGTGTAGCTCATATATAATCTAAGAGCATGCTGATCTTTTCCCCATGGACTAAACAGGTTGCAAGACAAATGTCAGCAACTATTATCCAAAGCTAGTGACAGCAATTTGAAAATCATAATACTTTTTTTTTTACTACCCATTTTTACACAGTCATTTTAGGGGAAGTCAGTGCTTAGAAACATCCTGAAAATTCAAAGACGCTAAATGGACGATGTAGTCGAAAGCACAGAACTACACAGACTTTCCTATAAAATATTCCTGACAAGTGCTAATCTAACCTGCTTTTCAAAAGCCACTAAAGATGATTCATCTTTCATATACAGTTTATTACCTGCACTGCTATATTAGTGAACATAGCTTTTCTCATTCCACAGAATTCAAGCCTTGAATTTTTAAATCATGCAACTCACACTTAAATGCCAGTATACTGTAGCTTAATCACACTTCTGCTTATCTAACTGCATTAAACACTTCCCAAACCATTCAGACAAACAAAGTTGTACTATTTTTCCAGAATGCTGAAGCAAGAAATCTTCTAATAAATAAGGCATTGAACAAAATCAAATATTTTAAAAATAGAAGGTTTGGTCCAATCATTTCTTTTTTGGCTTTATACTACAAACTCCCAATTTGAGAAAGAGACCTTTGTCCTATATGTAGGTAGTTACAATGCAGACAAACAATATCTACTTACATGAAACCATAAACAGATGGAATGAAATCCCATGAGTTGAGGAGGAAGAATGAGAGGCAAATTATCACTATCAGACTTCCCAAATATAGTCCCGCATATTGTATGGTGTGTACCCAGAATTCTTTGCTTTTCATTTTCATTGGTATGAACTGACGCTAGGAAGGGAAAAAATTACCACAAAGTACATTTTTGAAATGGCTATATGTAATTTCTTGCAAGCAAAAAAGCATGAGAAAGCTTTAAATTATTTAACACTTCTACTACTGGTACTAAGTGAAGAAATTAGAAGAAAAAATGCTACGGGAGGATTCACTTTCAAGCACATATAAAAATCAGGAAACTATTGTGCATATGATTCCATATCCTTTCCTTCACTGCCAGTTCAACCTAGGTGAGGAAACTGTCTGGATAGGTCTAGAAAATGAAAATCCATCTTTGCAGGAAGGGCTGGTGCAGGATACCTTGAAGGAGTTGATAGTGGATCCACTCTAGATTCTTTGGTTTTTAACTATTTTCTACCCACAGTAGTGTCCTCATTCTAGGAAAAATGCTCAAGAAATCGTTGCCTGTACATCTAGAGATGCAAATTATGTGCCCCATTCCAATCTGGGTTCAGGCCTGATGAAGGACCCAATCAGCCTTGGTCACCTTAATGACTGAGCTTCATGGGAATAGAAAAGGATAGATCAACCCTCTGGATTTCCTTGATCTCTCAAGGACTTTTGAAACTATCAACCTTCTGGATCAGGGTTTCTCAACCAGGGTTCCATGAAACCCTAGGGTTCTGCAAGAGGTCACTAGGGGTTCCTTGGGAGATCATAATTTATTTAAAAAATTATTTCAAATTCAGGCAACTTCAGATTAACGAGGTAAGATTCATTCTTTATTTTTAGTTTAAGAACACTGTTAATGCATATACACAGGCCTACACATGAAACAAATATAGTAATTTTATAACTTCTGGCCTATATCTGAGCCTGAATATATATCCCCCAGGCCTGAAAAATATTTCAAGGGTTCCTCCAGGGTCAAAAGGTTGAGAAAGGCTGTTCTGGACTGGATTGGGAGTTGAGAGAACAGTGTTAACAGCAGATCCTCTGCAAGGCCTATTCAGAGGAATGGGAAAGAGGTAAGTGAAACAGAATAGTGAAATAGAATCACTGCCAATTGCAGTGAGAACTGAGTGTTCTTTTGGAATTAATTGATTCCAGAGAAATAGCTGTCAACAGAAGTTCCTTTGCATCAGCAGGATCAGCACAGATAATGCCTTACATATTTCACCATTTCCACAATAATTTTAGTCACAAGATGTAAGATCTCTGATCCAATGAAGATGACCTGCAAGCAATTTGCAGTTTGCCTTCTCATTCTAGCCACTAGCCTACTAGCAATCTTGCAAATCGTAACAGCTGTGTCTCTGCAATATTAGCAATTCATGGTGGCTAATCCTTTTATTTACTGAAAATATTAAAAAGAAGCATTTGATCCTATAGAATAGATACCTGTAATAAATAGAGAAGGGCTGGTGCAAACAAGGTAAGAGGGTACAGAGATTGATATGTTGCTAATGCCAGAAATATAGCACTCAGAAAGGTACTACCTGCAAAATACATGGAAAAAAGTGTAAATAACTAATAACAACAAGCTTCAGGGCCAATGTGAAAACATATCCTCTTAGCATTTACAGTGCTTAAAATTTATGCCAGGTCCATATAACATGTGGGCTGGCACAGCAATTCTGAGTAGAGACATTGAGCATTCTGAACTGAACTGTAAAGTCCACACATGTTGGTGCCTCAAACATAAGGCTGTAATGTTGTAATATCACAAAAAGCAACCTGGTTTTTAAAGGCACCTGCTGCACTGGTTCCCCTCACCAATGCAGCACAGTAATTCTAAAGTGAGAGCAAGTGGTCCTGGTGCCTGGATGTGACCTAAGCACTAACGGCATTAGGCTTCGCCATTAGGAACAAGTGAAGATATGACAGAAACCAGGATTTTTGTAACGATGATTTCTGTATTAATAATCATTCTTTCCTCTTCCCATTCAGGCAAACAACAAAAGCAGCATCATTAATATTCTGTCATGGACCTTACAAACATTAATACAGTTGTGTCCCTTCTAAGGAAATCTAAGAAGTTTGTATGTCCCACATGCAAACATAGGGCTATAGCAAGTATATTAACGTGTATCACATATTCTCACTAAGAAATTATTTTAGAAGTCTATGCAGCCCTGGTGATTCTATGGAGTTTGCATTATTTTTCTATTTGCTTGTTTACCCAGATCTACATTTCATTACGCTGTAGCAGAACTGCCATGCAATTGTAATGAAAATGGCTCTCAGTATTCCATTATTTGTGAAAGAATATCCTGAAAGCAGATGCAGATCCCTGTTTTAGAATAAAAAGCCCATATAATCCATTTGACCAAAAATGTTAGGGCAGACACTCAAAACAATTAAATATGTTTATAAAAAGCATTGGTGGTCATTTCAGTGGCTGCCCCCAATCTGGCCCATGTAACTATTAACATTGGAAAAAGCTCCAATTTTACAAAAGTATTGTTTTGCCAACTGCAACATGCCAGTGTAACATGGAAAATGACATGGCAAGTGGCACAAGGACTAAATGTGTTCCACCAGTGCTGCCTATGAAAGATCCTTGGCATTACCTATCATGATTATGTTACCAATACTCAAATCCTATAAAGAAGTAACTCATGTTGGACACTGGACATTGTGATAGAACGGAGGATGTGCTTCACAGGACACGTTTTACATCTTCCAGATCAGCACCATGCCAAGACTGCCATCAGTTGGACACCACCCAGAAGAAAACGGAAGAGATGCAGACCCCATAAAGCTTGGCGCAGAACACTGCACGAAAACTTTTAAGTTGCTGATGTCCCATTGGAACAAGCAGAAACAACTGCAGCTAATCAAAAATGTTGGAAAGATTTTGCTGCCCAATGTGCGCAGTAGCACAAGGGGATCTATTACTACATGAAAAGCAAAGTGCATTACCTTTTATTGTTGCCAAAATGAAGAATGCAATTATAGCATTGTTGATGGCACAGGTAGATTTTGCCACACAAGACAACACAGTGTATGGATTCAACAGGTAACTGAAAAAGGAAAGACATCCAAAGTTCACACCTATATTTTATTTATTTATTTTTCAAATTTTGCCACCGCCCATCTCCCCCAGAAGAGGGACTCTGGGCGGATATATACTGTATCAATTCCCTCTTTTTCCTTTACATGAAAAAAACAAGAATAACCTTGCTAGATCAAGCCAAGGTCCATCTTAATCCATCATCTTCTTTCTCAAAATGGCCAAGCAGATGCCTCGTGAGGTGTTTACAATAAGGAGGTAGAGACATATTCCTTTTTCATTTTTATTACTCTGCAATTGGTATGTGGAGGCATGCTGTCTCAATCCACAGTCATTGGGAGAAATGAATATGAAATGAAGACTCTGCCTTTGAAGGACTGGGTTGGTATCTTTTTCGTATTAATGTGTTACAAGCTTTTAGGCTGACATAATACAAGCGTTCTTCTCTTTTTCTGACATCTTGTCTAATCACCTCTTACCTGACTAAGGCTGTACTACTATACACTGAGACTGTCTTTCGGAATGACACAGGACTTACTTCCAGCACGGTAGAACAGACAAAAACTGTTATGTTGTGAACTTTTCAGAGCTAGGGAGACCACCAACCTGTCACCTCCTCTAACTTAAACAGTGAGGCCTAACAGGGTTGTAGCCAAAATGAACCACTGAAAATGAAGGAGACATTAATTTTGAATGGCAAAAACTCTGAGGCTTTCAGAAAAAATGAAAAAAAAAAAAAGCTAAAAAAAGTCAATCCCATCCATTAAGGGAAAAATATGAGTATTGAGCATCTTTAGTAGACAGCATTACCTCTAATGGGAAATGAGGATAGTGCAAAACCTTATTGCAGGAACCATTTGATAATATGCATTCTAGGAAGAAGGGTGCAGGGTACGGTATAAATTGAAATAAAGCTTTTCTATTTAGAACGCACTAAAAAGAGTAAATTGGTACAAAAGAAGTATATTGGCCATACAGAGATGCATCCAATCACAAACTCCACATATGAAAGGAGAGTGAATGGCTTGAAATGAAAGGGAAGACCAAGCAAGTTGTGGTTGGATGGAGGTGAAGACCCTCAACAAGAGAAAGGTGAAGCATTGAGAACAAATGCAATGCATGAAGAAGAGTGCAGACATAGTAGAAGCAAGGATAGTTTTCAAGGACAGAAAGGGAAAGTAAAGGGATAGTAAATTGTGTTGGTGTAAACTAGATTTCTTTTGCTCTTATCTCCTGCCTTTAATTTCATCTTCTAGATACTTCTTACTCTTTTTTGCTGCTCTGCATTCCGATAAGGCAATAGCATGTGGGAAGATATGTACATAATAACAAAAGGTGGATGGATTCAGTTACAGTGATGATGGGTGCCACACTAGAAGACCTGAAAGACCAGGTTCAGGATAGCTCATCTATGTTGTTGCTAGGACTCGAAAATGACTTGATGATACTTCATTATAAAAATGTTTTTAGAAGAGTCTGGTATCCTTTTCCATTTTCCTTCTCTCTCATATCTTTTTAGATTATAATGTGGCATGGATGTTTCGTTTATAATTGTAAAGCATCTAGAATATGACAGGAAGCAATGAGCAGGAGCCAAACAATTTCTTGCAAAGGCATTTCAATTTGCACAGTAAGGCCTTCAAGCCATAACTTCATGATGTTCTACTTCTCAAACTGTTTTCTAGGGAAGGAGGACACAGTCAAGCACTACAGTGTTGACTTCTACATGTCTGGGTCCAGGTAAAAGCAATAATTAACATTCTATGTATTAGAAACTTTGCATCTTCTGAAAAGCAATACTCACAACAGCGCTACTTTGAGAGGAATGTAGTACATTTCCATAGGAGTCCGGATAAGCTCGGTTGCATCAGGTGCATATTTATCCAGTTCTATTAGCAGTTTTTGCTTTTTAAACTGAATAGAGAGAAAAAATATGTAAGTAAAAAAAATAATGTATTTGTTTAGCAACTCTGCCCATATTCATGGTGGTGCCTGCAAGAAATACTTATCTCCCTGGATTGTTATCCAGGTTTAGAAATTCAACATTTACACCAAACTTTTTCAGCTTGACCTATCACCATTACGTATACCCTGGTTTCCCTGCAGATATGAGTTTATAGATGAAGACAAGTTGTGATTTATACTAAGGTGCACCATATTCAACCCACAACTGGACAACTTAATCATGCTGCCTGTCTTCAACATGTTGCCTAACATGTATTTCCAGTAGCTGCTGGCTTGTATTATTGTGTTCTCTGCTTGTGACCATGCATAATGTGCTTCTACCCTCTGTCTGCAGCTAAACACAAAAAATTATCCTAAAACAAGCTGTGGGCTATTTTAGCTGGTTTTCCAGTTGGTAAGAATGGAAGTGATAGACAAACAATACAGCAAAGGAAAGGGGAGGAGCCAGCTGTTATTAAGAAGCATATTCATGACCATCCAGGGTTATGTTCATCATTCATTCATTCGTTATTATTTATGTTATTTAATTTGTAACACCATCTAATTGGCAATGACTCAGGGCAGTGTACAATAACATTTAAAAATATCATAAAAATAATATAGGATCAATGACATAGCAACAACAGAAAAATTGAAGCTTGATATTCAGATGGATTCACAAATTGCCCAGGCACAGGATCTGCCAAAAAAGTCAAATTTTAACATTTTCCTGAAGATGAAAGGAGGGAATGCTCTTCCAGAGGGCAGGAATAGTGACATAAGAGACAGGGTCCCACAAGATGGCACTGATGGGACCCAGAGCATGCCAACCCTGCCAGATCTTATGGGATAGGCAGAATATATACAATTATATTTTAAGGGCTTTGGTAGGAATTCCTTAGTCTTGAAGACACATTAAATTAGCTTTCCTCTGCAAAAAACCCACAAAAAACCCTAGTCTATCCCTTGTACTTGAATTAAGCACACACCCTGAAAAGTCACTGTTCAATCTAAAACTGGAAGTGCTTAGATGTTCATTATGGATTGAAAGTAGTTCTGCCAACAACTGACACATGAAATTATTCAAAGTAGTATTTTGAATGGAATCTTGTTCACTGCAAAGCACCTCCAAGTCAAGTTAAGCTGTCTGACTAGACCAGCCTTCCCCAACCGGATACTCTCCAAATGTATTCTGACAATTCTCAGAATTCTCAGCCCAAATAGCCAATATGTAAAATATCAGAAAAAGAAAACATTATTTAGAAATAGGAGCTGGGAAGGAGATAACAGTATGCAAAAAAATGCACTGAAAGTAATATAAATAAAAATTGGCACTTATCTACTCACCAAAATTTTGTTGTAATCCTGAACAGCTAAATAAAGGGCTATAGCCGTCAAAATATCTATCAGCTGAAGGGAAAAAAAATCAGAGTAATACCAAAACACAGGTGATTTTTTTTAGTGATAATGCAAACTTGTACTTTTGTTGATAAAAATGTGATGTTCTAAATTAACATTGGGGCCATCTGAACAGTTCAGCGTACAAAGACTGTGGTTAAACAATCCCCTGGCTATGTGGGTTAGAGCAGGGCAGCCAATCTCTCCATAGTAAGGGGTTCCACAAGAAGGCAGCCAGGAATTGTCTCATTTTTATTAGGCATCAAAACACCTTTGCCACAGAATATATTGCTGGTGGTGGATTTATTTTCAGCTGACCAGTTTATATCCCTATGGCTAAGTGGTTGCTGTTTTAGTTAGTTATGAATGAGCAAGTATGTATATAAACTGTGAGATGTCCTGGCTCCAATATAAACACCTGTGGAACTTTATTTACATACTTGAATCAACAAAGAAATTTCTTTAGCTAATGTGCTCTAGGATATTCAGTATTATTACAAAATACTTTTGGAAGAAGGACCGCATAAATGCCAAAAAATTATACCACAGTTTCTTAGACAATTTCCAATCCCTTGGATAATTATTCAGCAGTAGACTGTTTGCCCTGGGTGAAACTAGGGCTAACAGATCTGGGCTGCAAACATCTGGTCAACCAGTAGATGAGAGCAAAGTTATAAAGCTACAGATCTGGACAACCACTAGAGAGCAGCAAAGAGACACAGAAAAATTCTGTCCATTTCTTTGTTGCCAACTAGCTGTCACCCAGATTGTTGCAACCCAGATATGGGTACCCTATCAAAAACTTCCATCAGTATGGAAAGGTACTCACAGAGAGCATGAAGATGAACAATGCTGCTGTACATGTAATGCCAACCAATTTTTCCATATTTTTTTTAAAATTACACATAAAGTATCAATTTTATCCTAAACATGTTTAGCCAAGAATCCTACTGAATTTAATGAGATCCTAATAGTTTAGTGAATTATTTTTACTTATTAAGTGTGCTTAGATTTGCAGCCAGATTCAGGTCTTTAAAAAAACCGTATATTTTAAATCACAGGAGAATAATTTCCATATTAAATGAACACAGTATGTTGCTGAAACAACTCATGTGCAATATTTGCTGATTAAACAGCAGCTGTTTTGTTTAAAAGAGACGACCATTATAATCACTATAACCCTTCACAGCCACTGCTATAAGCCTGAAAAAAAAATATTGCGCAATCACCCCTGCGGCGACATTGTTTAGAAAAATGTGTTCTATATACTCAAGAAATCAAGGAACAAACTTTGAAAAGAGAGCCAATTATTCAATAGTTGAAAATTAAAGCATCACATACCATAAATACCAGTTCAGCATAATCAATCAGGAAATGAAAGAGGTATATTATAAGAGGTGTCTAAGAAGAAAAAGAAACAAAATTATCTTAAGCAACCTGTCTTTTTAGATGAAAGCTTATTTATTAATTAATTTGTAGAAATAATAGCTAGATAGTATCTTCTGGATATGCTTTTTTTCAGAGAATACCTAGAATCATTAATTCAGAGGGAATTCACTGTGCAGGTCTAAGACTGATGTAGTAGAAAAAGTACTGGAGCAGGAAAAGGCAATAGTCACAACCCAGAATTTGATATTTAGGGGAGTGAGTTTAGTTTGTACCATGTGACACAAAAACTGTGCCTGCAAAAAAAGATTGCTTACATTTTTAGTTTTGATAATTTCAGTCACATGAGGAGGAAATCTCATTTTGAACAATATTCTTATTTTAATAGCTATGCTATTACAGCTATTAAAGTTTAAATTACAGCATTAAAGTTGCAGTTACAATGACTCATAGTAAGAAACTCTACTAGTAGGTTTTTGTGATAAATGGAGCTGAACTAGAGGGCAACTATTCCTTCCCAAGCATAACATTCCACTTTAGATGTCATGTGAATTTCAGTTTTCCTTTATGCATAACCAATAATCCACCATTTAGGTTTTCTGCAATATTCTGACAAATATCTATGAACCTTTTGGTTACTGAGTTGACACTGCATAGACAGGATTTTGTATTTTTAAAAACTATATTAATTATACAACAGGGAAGCCAGTCCCTGGGAAAAAGACCTATTCCTTTTTTCCTTATGCCAAGAACATGTACAAGAATATTTGTACTTTCTGTATCACTTCCTGTATCAGTTGACTCACTATCTGTACTGTGGAATTCTATTTATTCAATTTAATCAATATTTTATATCTTTTCATTTTGTAAAAACATTACTAAAGTAGGAAAGAATAGACTTTAACAAGTAACTTGAGATCCCAAGTTTGAGTTTTTTCCATTGTGGAAAGTGCACTTATGTACATGCAGCAGCTCAAGTGAGAAGGCACTATAATTCTGTTGAGCCCTATAGATTCCTTCACATGCCACCTTGTGTTCTTGCATGGCAAAGAATTATACTCTAGTCTTTAATATGAAAGGCATTTTATAGAGGAGTAAAGATATCAAAACAGTTCACAACAAAAACTGTATACTTACTTCATGAAAGACATCTCCAGAATATGGAGATACACCCAAATCAAGTAAGGCTAGTCCCTCAACCACTGAAAAATAGAAAACTGTCAAGCTCAGTATTTCAAACAGAAAAATCACTTAAATCGATCTTATATTTTCTTCCACTTACTGCACCAAAATCAAAAATTTCTAAAGACACTAGTTGTCATAAAATACCTTTTTAAAATTTCCCTTTGTACCTATCCCAGTAGAAAGCATTAAAAATCATAGACAAGTACTGTATAAATGACTTCCGGGGAAGAAATAGCGAACTGCCAACAACTGTGGCAGAATGAAGTGGCCAGCTTCTCCACCCTCCTTCGAACACATTTTTTTTATCTACATCCTTCTTAAACCTTCTTAAACTGCATCACTCTGAACTGCACAAAGTTCTGGGCATTATCATCAGGAACAAAGTAGTATGACCAAGGGTGAACAGCACATAAGCTTCTTCACTGGCCATTTTCTAGCATTCTGTATATTCTGCTCATTAAGTGTCTTGCAAAAAAATGCTAGATAACTAGATCTCAGTTTTACCACAAAAAACACCACTTATATATTCTTTTTGCATCACACAGACCTGGGATGTCTCAACTGTGAAAGAGTGTGTATGCACTTTGATCTGTAGAAGTTACAAAAAAAGCATCCAGAAGACAACAAATTCACAATATTGTCTAGGTGCCCACAATACAGTGTGATTTACTTGCAGATTAGCACCCAGCCCTTGTGGTTTGTAATGTATGGTTTGATGTTATGTGAACCTAACTGTAATTCATCCAATAAACCTTTGTTAAGCAAACCATGGCTTAGTACACTCTAAGGAGAGAGTCTGACTGCCGTACCTTTCATTATTTACACTTGGAAAATGTATGCTTCCATTTTATTTGCATATGTCATTTTTTTTCCCTTCAATCTCGAGTACCAAATATTATACTAAAAATTAAGAGAAATGGTTTCAAGAATCTATCTATTCTGCTACAGCATAAAACTACTGCAACAAAGTCATTTTAGGAATAATAGCAAAAGTACAAATATAGCTTAACAGTTTAAATGGAATTTGGTATTAGGATGGAAGGACAAAAATAAAGTATAAAGCAGTTTAAACCGCCTTAATTGTTAACGGTACAGTAAAAACTGAAGCCGGACAGATTCTGCTGCCAATGAGTCCTCTTCCTGCAAGTTCTTTTCCTGCATGGGCCTTTTTCTGCAGATAGCAAGCGATTCACCTAGGAATTAAGGTTTACATTTATCTGGCAAAACTCTGGAGCCTTTTTACATCTCAAACGAAAAATTCCAAAGGCAAGATTATTTTTTGGGCAAGCTGCAAAGCCGTTAAAAAAACAGAGCTCCCTCCAAAGAACACCTCGCAGTCCTAAAATTTGTACTTCTTTCCTGCCTGCGATCGCAGGACGGGCTTCCGCGTAGTCCTGAGAAAACCTGATATTCTCACCCCACAAAACGATGAACTCAATAGCCAGGCGGAGCTCACCCAACCCTCTAGGTTAGAATACATCGTGCCAACGCAGCCAAAGCGCCCTTGACACCAAATATAATTCCTAAGCTAAAAGCCCACTCGGTCACGATCACCCCAGGGCTCGCGGGGGAAAAGCGCGACGCCCCACGAAGGACGACGAGGCTCAGCTTTCCCAGGCGTCCGGCTCCTGGACATGCCCTTAGTGGACCTCCTACCCCAGTCCCCATCCGTAGGCCTCACCTCGTTTCCAGGCATTTAAAGGAGACGCCACTTCCACCCTCTCAGAGATGAGTCCAGCCAGGCTGGAGCGGAATAAAGCGGCCCGGACTGTCACGGCCACCAAAACCACCAACACTAAGGGAGCCGCCATCTTAGCGGCAAAACACAGGCCTACGGTTAACAGTAGTTCCCACACTAGTCTGTTGCACTGGGTATCTACAGGGCAGGTTACAGGAAGAACACTACAACTCCCAGCATCTATTGCGGCAGTTTTTACTTCCTGATGACGATGGCGAAGGGGTTGGGACAAAATAAGGATGAATATGCTTAGCGAGATACGCTCCTCTTCTGGCTGTTTTGGGAAGTTGTTCTTACCGTGTTTCTGAAATGTTACCAAACAACTCTTTATTATAGGAATGATTATTGATTAGACGGTTTCCGAACGGACCATCTCCCTAGAACCAGAAAACATTTTATAATTGTTGCATAGCAAGACATACCACGTGCTATTTTGAATTCACTTTTTAAAAATGTGCACCAATTTGGGACAGTTGTGTTCAAGAATCCTAATAAGCAGGATTGCAATTCTGTCTACATTTTTTTTTCTTCTTCCTAGCGTTTGTCCAGCATGTGCAGGATCCACCTTTTTCAGATCAACTGAATGTTGATCTGTTGGTTGCATGACTGACTGGCTTGTCACCTGAACCTGACCTGGGCTGAGAGACAGCAATTGGCCCAAAGCCACCCAGCCGGCTTTCAAGCCTAAGGTGGGACTAGAGTCTCCTGGTTTCTAGCCTGGAGTCTTAACCACTAGACCAGCTGGCTCTCCTGCAATTCTCTCTACACTTGGGAGTAAATTCCATTGAATTCATAGAATCAAAGAGGATTGTAAGGAGCCATTTAGGTCATTAAATCCAATCCCTTCTTCACACTGCATTGTAAATAACAGCCATCTAGCCTTTGAGTAACTATGGGGAAGGGGAATTCACCACACCTCTAGGTAATTGGTATCATTGTTGAGCTGCCCTGATTGTTATGGATTAACACTTTGACTTGATGAGAGTTCAAGAGCCTCAGTGACACTGAGAAAAATACTGGGAAGCTCCTTGGTAGTGTAAGGTATAGAAAAATACAATTTGTAAATAAGCAAGATCCATATAAACATATAAGGCAGTATCATATAGATCTTGGTTGGAGGAGATTTTAAGGTGTAAATACTAATAATAGTTAATAGCAAAGTTTAAGCTAGTAACACAATGTTAAATAATTAAACTAACACGAAGACAGAAAGAGACAGTTAACACAGGTAAAGATTTAAATGTGTAAAAGCCTTGGGATAATGAGGTGAAAACTGGCAGGCTTTCAAGAGAGAACAAAGGGAAAAGATGGGCCTCTTTGTGAGTAGCTTAACAGAAAGAGAGAGACGTGAGACCCTATGCCATTAGCACTATGCAATCAACATCAGGATGACCTCTCCATGAATTAGGGTAGGATGTGCCAAAAGAATGCAAGGGAGGAAATAGCAGGCAGGGGCCTCCACTGGGAACAAGGAGATAAGGTTTGGTGAAAATAAGGGTAAGAGGGATGAGGCGGTTGGAAGATTGTGCGTCTGAGTGCCCAGCCAATGGGTAAACAGGCCAGAAAGGGGAGGGGGAGGCTGGACAGGGAAAGGTATAAGAAAGTGTGTATTTGTAATTTTGGGTGTGGCATCTCTTCCTTCGATCAGACTCTGCGTAGCCTGGTCGAGGTGCCCACCGCGCTTTGCAAACCGCTCAATAAAGTAAGTTCCTTTTCAGAACTCTCTGGTCCAGTTCTTGTGATTTTCATATCCAACAGTAGTGTCATCCTTGCCAGTAAGGGGAAAAGAGAGAGGTGAAGCCAAAGGTAGTAATCCATTGCTGGAGTGAGGGTAAAAGGGCTCTGCAGACTGGAAGGAATTCAACTTGCTTAAGGGAAAAAAATTCCAAAATTCAATCTGGAAAAAGGCAACAGTAGTTTATAATCACCTATTAGATTAAGAGCTTTTTCAGATATTCCCCATTTTGTACCTGTACATTTGATTTCAGTTTCCAAAGTGAAGAACTTGACTTTTTCCTGTTAATTTCATTCTGTTATTTCCAGCTCATTTCTCTAACCCAGTGTTTCTTAAAGTGTGGTCCTAGTACTCCTGAGGGTCCCCCAAGACCCTCTCAGGGGTCCTTGAAGTCAAAATTATTTGTCACCCTATGTTGAAAAATAATACAATATTAAAATCCCATCAAACAATCATGAGAAGCAGTAGCAGCAGCAAATGCATTTTAATTTTAATATGATAAATATCAATAAATACAACCCATACAAACAAAAGCTCTTTTGAGATCCTCCATAATTTTTAAAACTGGGAAAGGGGCCTGAGAGAAAACAAGTTTAAGAAATACTGCTCTAACCTATCAAGACTATTTTGAAGTTTATTCTATATTCTAGCATATTAGCTATCCCACCCAAATTTGTATCATCTGCATATTTCTTAGACATTCCCTCTACCTCTCCATGGAAGTCATTAATAAAAACATTGAAGAATACAAAGTCCTGGAATAACCTTTTGGCATTCTACTCAATACTTCACCCCAGCTAGCTAAGGATCCATTGATACACATTGTCTGAGAACACTTTTAGACCCAGTTATGTATCTACTCCATTGTCATGCCATCCAACCCATGCTTCAATGGAACTTAATGCTGAGTAAATATGTGTAAGTTACTTACTGTGAAAAACTAAACACAGCAATACTGTTATTATGGCAACTCAAGATCATAAAATGTGACTTTGACTCAGTGATACTGCCCCGATACAGATTTTAGACTGTTACACAGACATACTGACTCTCTCTCTTTGTATAAGAGTTTTATTAGATTTAAAGCAAAGATAAAAACTACAAAAAGCAAACAAAAAACTACAAAAAGAAAAAACTAAAAAGGTGTGAAAACACAAGAAAAAAAAAAGAATTTAAAGATTACATAAAGAGGTGACTTCTGACTTTTAACAAGAATATACAGCAATTTCCATAATCAATCCCTTACTCTATATCAGACCAAAGTCACATTATTTCTATAAATCATTCCATTAGCACATTATAAAAATCACTAAATACAATTGCTCCTTCCCCCTATATTAAAAGAAAAAGAAACATATAAACCTCCAAATCAACTTTCCCCCAAAAAACATTTATTTAATTGTTTCCTTCCTACCACTATTCTATACATTTCTGTCCACTATAATAAAAATCAAACTAAAAAAACATAGAAATTGTCTACTCTTATAATTAATAAACTGCAATTATAACAATCTTAATTCAATTAAACCTAAAACCAGCATTTATTGTTTATACCTTATTAATCTTAATCCAAATCATTGAAAAAGAGTATGAAGTCAAACAAACCTTAAAAGCAATTCAGATAAACATTCTCAAATCCTTACCCCACTGCAAAATAGACCAAAGCATTCACATATCTCCACAATAACCACAAGGCATTTTTCACAGAGAGATCAGAGCCCAACTGCCCCTCCTTAAAAAATCCAATTTCTCAGCAAAAAGCCTCCCATAGAAAAAAAAACCTCTTTTTCCCCATAATTTTCCATCAGAAAAACAATTCCATTTATGATTTGCAATTCAATCTGTCCATTTAATTCCTTCAGTTCCACAATCTGGTCATCATCAGCAAAAGCCTCAATCTCACTGTCAGTAGAAACATTTCTATCATTGTTGTTGAGTTCCTCAACTTCTTCCACAACTTCCCCAGCAAGATGACACATTTTAAAGCTGATTTTTTTCTACAATGTCCTGAATATCTTGCAAAATAGCTTGACAGGAATCAAAAAAGATCTGTTTGAAGGACTGTTTAAACTCAAAACAGAACTCTGAGAAAGTCTCCTTGAAATCCTTCATGTTTCAGGCAGTAGATTATGGCACCCCCTAGATACTTGACTGGAGAAAGTAGGAGTTAATGAGTTAATGGAAAATTTCCAAATATGTTGACACATGTGAAAGTATGCTAAGTGGCAGCAGAAAGCTGAATATTCAAAACAGCAGATGCAATGTGTAGGAAAAAGTTTAACATTCTTCAAATTCAATACAAAATAATAGCAGGGAGGTAATTATTTATTCTCAATCCTCCTTAGTATTTAAATGGGAAACAAGCCAAAACTTTAAAAGATTTTTAAAAAATTAATCCCAAAAATAACGATAAGCACCAAGAGAGAACGCTTCTCCTTGCTGTAAAAAGCCTCCCTTAGGATACATAAACTTAAATATATATATATAAATTGGGTGATTTAGAAATGGGGTGGCTCAACTTATTGTCTCTTTAAGGCTACAGCACAGCTTGGAAATGGTGACATCCCGGCCTCCCGGCAGCTCTTACCAAATTGGCGCAGATGCTCTTTGTGATTCTCTGGCTGCAAGTTGCCATTCTGGAGGACAGATAGGATGATTCCGAGTGTTTTCTTTATTCATGAAGATGCTTCTGGGCTTCAGGAAAAAGCCTGACTGATGTTTTTAGTTCTGTCTGAGGAGCCTGTGGACACAGCTGTTCAGGTCGGCCATGTCCCCACCGGAAGTCCAACATACTGACACACACACACACACTCCCTTAAGAAATTTACTTAAATTGGGACTTGTTAAAGGACAAATCACAAAAGACGTGAATCCTTTAACAAGGAAAATTTGCAAATTCTGTTTGTGCGTTACAGATAAAAGAAAATGAAACCTTAGCACTGATGTACTATAATATTTCTCAAGTTTACCTATTCAGTGGCTCTGAAGTTGGTACTTGGAAACAGTGCTTACCTGCAGTCCAGATCCTGCAGGTCAAAGAATCTGTCCTAAGAGCCGGCTAGATTCACAGTCTATAAGGCAGAGCATGGACATTCTAGAAGAAACATTGCATGCATTATTTTAAGACTGATGAAGATACATCTATGTACTGTATACACACACACACTATATATATTTTTATTTAAATAGCAGCCATATCGCTGAAGCTAATCAGCTCTGGTCAATGCCAGGATGGAAGATGACTTAAAAATAAATGCCTGCTCATATATAATTATAAAGAGTGTCCCTCGCACTTAATGCAATAGTGTTGGAGGCAATTTAAAGAATAATACATGTCTTATGGTATAAACCTTTTAGACTGCAGTCCACTTCAGTCACTTGAAAACCTCTGGGAGGGGAAGTTTATCAACAGTGATCAGAGAGACTTGAAAAACAAAATGCAGGCAGTGATTTAAAAAACGGTAATGGGACAATCCGTCTGAGTATATATGTGTTATATATACAAACATACACTGCAATAAGCACCCCAAAGTAAGCTCATAGGTTAGAGAATTGATCATTAAAGAAAAGGAGCCTGAGAAGCTTCATATTGCATCTTTGTTCTAGGTTGGACACTTCAAACGCAATTTTAGAGTCTACTGAGAGGCTGAATTTGGCCACCCTTACTTCCCACCCTGCCCACAGTAGCCCAAGGGAAGGAAGTATGGGCTGAAACTGACACTGAGTTTCATGTAGCAAGGATGGGATGTATACCTAAACAAACCAAAATGTATTCAATTACTGTGAAAATCATAAACTGAACTCTCATGTAGTGTTCTTCTTTCACTGAAGGTGGCATCATATATCCTCTTTCTGCAGATCTAATTACAGAAGTGGAGTCCATCTGGAAAATATAAAACATATTTTTGTAGCTTTTTAAAAAATGCAATTCAATTTGCAGAAATTTCCTAAAATTCAATATATATTTATTGAATACATAAATCACAATCTCTCTGATATTAAATTAAAATGCCAGTAGTTTACTTATCTGCTTTCTTTGCTAGATGAAGATTTAGTGATCTAGCAAAGTGATTCTATAAAGAAATATTTTCCAGCATCTCCAGATCGTATTAGAAAAATTATTCCCTGAAAATTCTGGCAAGCTGCTGCCAATTAGCACTGAAATACCAGTTTCAATGGTTCAGTAATGTGAAGCTCCTTCCTGATCAACATTGATTTCTACAGTTTATCTTCTGGATGTGGATATAACTTCAGTGAGTTGCTTTAGAATCTTATGTACTCAAAACATCACTATTTCCAAATAGTTATGCATAGGAATGCATACCTGGCAGTTCCTTACCATTTCTGATTGGCCTGGAGAAGTAGAGATGCTTATATCTCTCCATACTTTCCTGCATTTCTGTCAACTGTATACATGTTGCACAATTCCATTTTGCATGTAGCAATGTTTATGCAAAGTAAAGAGGTAAGAAATGGTAAATCACAGAAAGTAAGGCAGTGTTTCTCAACCTTGGCAACTTTAAGACATGTGGACTTCAACTCCCAGAATTCCCCAGAATTCCCCAGCCTGTATGTCTTAAAGTTGCCAAGGTTGAGAAACACTGAATTAAGGCATGAGATAATAAAAAGAAAAGGAAATATCGCTAAAACTAGTTTACACCAACACCATTCAGTGTACTTCTCCATAATTTTCTATTCCTAAAAACCATTCTTGCCAATATAAGATATATATAGGTGTTTAGGCCTGCACACATGATTTCTTTTCATTTTTATCATCAGAGGAAGTATTCTGGATACGTAGACTAGAACATTAGATGTTATTGCTGAGCTATTGTCAGGTCCTCCGACTTTAAGTACTCTGCATGTTGAATTATATTCACTCTTACACTCTGAGCTTTAGAGAATGGAGCTCTCCAGAGAAGCTAGTATATATCCATGTTTTGGGTTAGCACAAAATATGCTAGAATTGAAAAGAAATCTGCAATAAGATTTCTTTTGTATCCTGCTTTTTTATGTGCTAAAGATATCTAGAGTGAAGCATGCTGTTTTTGACAGCCTTTGCTGTGTCATCTTTGTAAACGTTAATCACAAATGGCATTCACAATAAGATGGACTGACTTCCCCAGATGTTCTTTTAATGAGGCAAGTGCCAAGCAGACATAATTTCAATGAAGTCTTTATTAAGACTTTGTTTTTCTTTGAGCATAATACAATCAGTGCCAACATGACATACTGGTTAAGACCACAATTAGCAAAATCCAGGTTCAAGTTCCTACTTGATCAGAGAATTGATAGTGTGGCTCTGCACCCATCATTGTCTCTTAACTCACACTTTACAGAGCTGTTTTTGCAAGGATAAATTACAGGAGGCTTCTCTGTACAAAGACGCTGAGCCCTTAAAACAAGGATGTACAACCTCCTTTGGCCCAAGAGCCTCACTTAGGCAATGGGAGGGGGAATTCAAGAGTTTTAAAGGGTGCAATGGATACTGTAAGCATTTGCAAGGCTGAAAGCATCTATTTTACACCTGAACCCCCAGTACAAAAAGGGTTTGAGGGTTTAAGCCCATCCCTCAAGAGCTGCAGAAGGAATGCTGGTGGGATGCATCTTGTCCCAAACTGCACATTCTCTGCATTTTATTCTAAAGGGAAGGCAGAATATTTATGTAAGAATAAAAAATACAGTGCATCATATTGGTATATGTCTTTGGTTTGGTATAAGATTTGGTATAAGATTTGGTGTAAGAAATCAAGGTCAACCAGCAAGTGTCAATTGCAAGCTAAATTTTATTTAATTCTGAAACATCTGCAGCAAAACAGAGGAGGCAGGACTCCAAGCCCAGTGCACCTCTGGAGTGTAATTCTAAAACAAATATTTATGTAGTGCATTACATCCAACCAAAGTTTCCAAAGCCTTTGAAAGATTTGGAACAGCAGCTGGACAACTTTTTAAAAAAAAAGATTTTCTATTTATAACACTCAACTTATTTTATTTTGATTACATTACATTCCTGTTATGGCTATTATAGAAACTTCAGCAACTTTGGGCAATGTAGAAATAGTAAAGCAAATACATTAAACTGTGATTACCATCTGTAAAAATCCATGAGGGATTCTTATGTAAAAATGGTGCAAATTAGGTTGCTGAGCAGAACTTATTCAGTAACGGATTGTTTAATCAGTGGAGTCCAGTGAGGCATTAGCATTCTGCAGGTGAATATAATCAGAAGTGAATTAAATTTGCATTACCTAAAGTATGTGTCAATAGTAGAAACAGTTCTTTAGCTGCCATTGACTTAGGTCTAACCCCTAGTGACTTCATGGACAAATGCCCATCAACTCAACCTGTTCTCATGGTGTCCATAGCTCTTCCAAGAATGTTTCAGTGATCTCTCTGATCTGATCAATCCAGTATGGTACTGGCCACTTTAGGCTTAAAGGAGAGGTCAAAATCCTAGAAAGCTCATCACTTAAACCCAACGTTTACATCTGTATAGCTAATTTAAAGTAAGAAATAAACTGAAGCAGATCCACTTTTGATAATTTATCTAGAGTTGGCCACAAATAAAATTAGTGATTGTGCTTTTCAGTCATGATGGGGATTTCTGAACTTTCGGAAGGGATTACAAGAAAAAGTGATAATGTCTTAATTGGCTAAACATATACTGTATGCATACATAGATCTAGTATTTCTCAGTTACAGATTCATGCCAATATGCTCTTCTTTCTCCCTTTCTCTTTTTTACATGTAAGACATTTAACACATGAGGCCAATGGTAACCACTGTTCTTCTTATTTAAGAAGAATTGAAATGAAAAAAAAAACCCTGATGCTAAAAGAGAGAAATATATATCCAAGGCAAAGGTAGCAATTACCTTTGAGCTGCAGCTTAAAATCCTGTATCTGAAATAAAACTAATTTACCTTCTTATATTACTGTAAGGGATTAAGATAATACACAAAAACACAATGTTTCTTATTTAAGCCTTCTTTTTTTTTTTTTGGTGCCTTCAAGTCAGTGTGGACTTCTGGCAACTGCTTGGCCAGGGACACAGTACTAATACACTCAGCCAATTATGTGTCTTTTTCTCCTCTCACATACAGTACAGCATTCGTTTTTCACATGGACTCCCCCTTCTGCTTCCACCATTATGGTTCTGGTTTCAGAAAATGCATAATGACAGATATGTAACAACAACATCCTGCCAAATCAAACAAATAAACCAAGAACTACTAACAGAAAATGCAGGGCACATGTTTTTCACCTTGTTACAATTTCCTTGGTCTTACCCTGACAAGATTTTAAAAGGATTTGAATAATACAATTATAACTTTAGATTAAAACATTCTTTCAATTTCCCAGTTCCTTCAGATCTCACAGTTTTTCCCCACTGTCATTTTTTATAATCTTTTAAACAAAGAAAAGCAGAATTGTAATTTTCCCCGTGCAGTTTTTGACACATATACTGCAGATCTCTCAGCAAGGTGAACAATTTGAATGAGAAATGAGATGTCATTATTTGTATTGTATAATATATAAACATAGGATCAGAGCTTTTAAATATCATGAAACTGATTGGGGATTAGTTATTATAGCTGCCTCCTACATAATGAAAAATACTATTTTTGATCAGGTAAAATCTAATAAATTGTATTAGGCTTGATATCAAGATAAAGAGGGATTACCAACCAAAGTGAACGTATAATTGTTGTCCATATTCTGATTTATTTCTATAAAATAAAAAGTAAAGTGCATCCTTGACAATGCTATTACCTTACTTTCACTTGGAAGGCAAGGGAGGAGGAAGAGGAGGGAATGATCTCTTGCAGGTAGCATTGTTGCGTGATCGTTTATAAGACTAGACAGATTTATTAGGGATGAACCCCCTTTAAACCCAATGGACCCCTACATAAATGTGCTTCAAGGCACTTTAAGAAGGAGATCTTTTAAAAGCACTTTCTCATATCTGCAGCCTTGCTCTTATGACAAAACAGTGAAGTCTCAGTGGGCATCTCTATGTAGGTTTTTTGGCACCAGTAGTGATGTATGGTTGGCCAGGAATTGTCACCTGAGGAGAATCCCTTATGACAACAGGGCTGTGTACCGTTTCATGGCTGAAGGCAAAAAGATGCTTTAGAGCAGCCTTCTCAGTCATGACTGAAAAAAAATAGACATCGTTCTTTGAACTTTATGCACCATGCAATGCTAGCACTCACGGTGGTGGAAATTCTTATGCACCACAACTCAACTGCCAGCCTGCTGCTTTGCTGTTTTTGTAAGATGCTTTATGGAGGAGGAGGAACCAAACAAAAAGAGTAGGCTAATAAGCTGGCCAAAATAAAAGGATCCACAGAAAAGTATCATTATCTCTTCAAAAGAGCATTGACGATTATCATTCGATTATTATATCTACAACTTACTGATCATTCTAACATACCATGAGCTGTAGATATAATAATGTTTATGGAGAGGGTGAAAAAGTTGGGAAAGGCTGCTTTAGAGTAAATAAGAGGGTGTGTGAATGTTGTGCTTGTCTGCAATTCTGAACTATACGTATGCAATATCAGGAAATGGTGAGGCTGTTTTAAGAAGTTGCTGGCTGGTGCTCTTCTGGTGCCTAATGCTTTCCAAAGGTCCTTTCTACTCCCTAATTTCAAGCACCACATAATCTTATTGTATAATAAAATAAAGTATATTTGAATTTGTATACCATATGTCTCCTTCACCACCAAACAGCTTTACTGGTCTCTATACAAGTCAAATTAAGAAACAAGGAGTGGTTTCTTCTTTTAAGTAACATGGATGTGGCACATTACAGCTTAGGAGTGGCTTCATTTCAGAAAAAAAATCATAATTTATAAGCTATCCACTTCCACTCCGTAATTAGACAGCAAAAGTAACACAGATTAGTATAACAGGAACACTGTGTGTTTTTAAACAAGCTCTTCATGCTTGCTATTGTTGGAACGGACCCAGTAAGATTTCCTTCCAGCAATTTGGGGACCGCAAAAGGACTCCAAGACTAACCAGGTTGATGGACAGGGCCTGGGCAACTTCACCCAGCCGGTACCAGTCCATTTGTCTGAAGGGTGCTGCCCCAGACTCTGCCTGCATCAACATTGGTAGTAAAGGGAGTTTTTTGGTTTTGGGCCAGAATGATTGCTTGAACTTGAGGCTTCATGGTCGGTAAGTACCCTGCAAATTTTGTGTCTTGTGCCCAGTGAGTGTTTGAGTGTGAGATTTCCTTTGTGTTTTACGCCGACTGCTGACCAGGGCTGTGAGTCAAAATCGGTCTAAGATGTCCCTAGGTTCCTGTGAGCCCTTGTTGGATAAAAACCAGGAAGCTTGGATAGCCAGTGAGATCAATTAGACACACGTGCCCTAGCAGGTAGCAAAAAGCTGAATGTGTGAATTTATCTGGGTGAATACCAGTCTGCCTTCTGCTCCTAAGTTAGTCTGGGACCAGGGTTTAGGATAGAGGAGGGCCATTACTTTGCTAGGAAGTCTCCGGGGTGTAGGAACACCTTAAAACCTATGGGCAGAATGGGGAACAACAAGTGGAAAGTCTCCCTGGCTTCCCGTTGGAAAGATTACTCATTGCCTGGAAGAAGGGGTTACTGCCCGTCCGGGCAAGGATGAGGGGAAAGACGTGCATGGTGGTTGTCTGGCATAGACTAAGCTCACAGATGCAGCTGGTAGCTTGATTTGGTCTGAAATGGGTACTTACAACTGTGCTATATTAGGATCTTAAGGGAAAAAAACCTAAAGCCTTCTCACCTGCTTTATTGGTATTGTTGGGCAGAAATTAATGGTGCCTTTACTGAAATGAAAAAAAAAAAAGCCCTCCCAGGCAGGGCATGGGGCAGCTCTCTTTCTCTCCCCCAGGAAGTGGGACTATGGAGAAACAGGCAGTCCAAGTGTTCATCAGCCCCCTGAGGAAGGAACGTTTCAGCTAAGACTATTGGTGGGGAAGAGAAGGTCATTTAAAAAGGCCCCATGGCACTCTGTGCATGCTTCTTGGAGCCTCTGCAGTTTGTGTCATCTCTTCCTCCAGCTGGAACATTTTGCACCCCAGGCTTGTGAAAACCAAGAATTACCAGTAGTTTTGCTCTGTTTTGTTTTCTAAGTGTGTCTGTGCATGCACATGTGTTTTCTTCTGCTTGTGTGTCTGAACCCTTGGTTGGGTTCTCTCAGGAAGTTCTCTCTGGGCTACCCCTTGGCCCCTAAGGCCCTGCTTCCACAGTTTGCTCCTCTGTTGGAGAAACAGCCAAGGACAGCAGCTTGAGAAGCATTAAGAAATATTAAGGTTACTGTTAGAACCCTTTATTTGTAGGAAAGAAAAAAACTATTGCAGGAGGTGAGTGGAGCACATGTAAGGACAGATGCCATGCTTGCAACTATGCCTGATTGCTATACCTGTGTATGCCTTGTTTGTAAGAAAGTTGATGATTGGTAACTGTATGTAGATGGGAGGTTTGAGAAAGTGCCAAGCTCTAGAAGGGATCAGAAAGATGGTCTGGTTAGGAAGGAAACAAGAGGGAAGTTTGTGCTTTATATGGTCAGTAATTCTTCTTTTTGTGTCAGAAGCACCTACCAAGGAGCTTCTGTATTGAAAGGATTTGCCAGTGATGTCACCGTTGCTGGGGGGATGCCCGAGGGGACACCCGAGGGGGCTCATTTCATGTCCCTGTTATTTTCCCACCAAAGTGGTACCTATTTATCTATTTGCATTTGCATGCTTTCGAACTGCCAGGTTAGCAGGAGCTGGGACAAGTTGACGGGAGCTCACTCCACCACACGGCTCATGCTCTCGGGTTTCGAACTGCCGAGCTGTCGACCTTAATGGTCCTCTGACCATTTAAGAAATGTGAAAGCGAGCTTGAAATCAGCATGTGTTGTGTGTGTCTGGATCTGATTGTTGCACTTGGGTCTGAATTTATCTTTGGTAATGCATGTGAAGGCATTCGAGCAAAGAAAAAAAAAAGAAGGAAAAGAAAAAGGTATGAAGTTTAACATGCTTTTGTTTAATGAAGTTTAAAATCTAATGAATCATGTGCCTTTGGAACTCCTTGCCACTGCAAAGGAGGTGACAAGTCATTGCTAAATGTGTGTACCAATTTTTCTTCCTTTTTCTTGAAGCTGAGGAAGGGAAGGCAATCAATTTTTTGAAGAGAGCCAGTTTGCTGTAGGCACCAGGGTAGAAACTGGGAAAATTGAGTCCTAGTCCTACCTTTGTTGCAAAGCAGCCCGCTGGGTGATCTTGGGCCAGTCATTTTCTCTCAGCCCTAGGAAGGAGGCACTGGCAAGCCACTTCTGAAATCATTGCCTACAGGGACTCATCCAGGCATTTGGAGTCAAAAGCATAAGAAAGGTCAGGGGAGAAACCCTCAGCCCAATGTTTTTCAGAGAAAAAGGTGTCATCAAAAGTTTCCTATTCTTCTTATTGTTTTGAGGCTTTAGTCCCCTGAAAACAAAAGCCCTCAAGCAATACCCATTTTTCACTCTTCCTGCCCCAAGAGTGCTTTGCTTTACCAGCTACTAACAACTTCAATCTCACAGTGCTTAAATGTGACACACAGTTGAGCTGTTCTGAATGACTTAGTAAAGGTAAAGGTTTCCCTTGACGTAAAGTCCAGTCGAATCCGACTCTAGGGGGCGGTGCTCATCTCCGTTTCTAAGCCTTGGAGCCGGCGTTGTCATAGGCACTTCCGGGTCATGTGGCCAGCATGACGACTCGGAACACCGTTACCTTCCCGCCGAAGCGGTACCTATTGATCTACTCACATTTGCATGTTTTCGAACTGCTAGGTGAGCAGGAGCTGGGATTAACAACGGGAGCTCACCCCGCCGCACGGTTTCGAACCGCTGACCTTCCGATCGACAGCTCAGCGGTTTAACCCGCAGCGCCACCGCGTCCCTTCTGAATGACTTAGACTTTGTTTTTTCTCCTTCCATGTAAAACTTATAAAAGGATGCCAGCCAAAGCAGTAGGTACGCATGCTGGAACAATAAATTGAACTAAGCTAGCGAAAAGGAAAAGGCACCACCAAGTATAGCAACAGACAACAAATCTGAATGATCTTTAACCAATGTTTCCCAAAACAACTATCTTGTACTGCAGCTGCTGGATCATGGTTATTATATTTAAACTTACAAATGAGGATGTGTTTAAACACAATAATGTTGCTGAAAATAACAGCATCTCAGCTTTTATATCACCTTTCCACCTCTGAACCCTTTGTTAAGTGAACTGTCCTTTCTTTCCTAAATACCAATGTCTGCTAGCACTTTAAGCTACTCAAAAGGTTTCTTTATCTTCTCATTTCTGAGTCACTCATTGCTTTTTATGGGACATCCATGCTTTTCCCTTAATTTTCTCTTCTCTTGCAAGTTTATGGACTTCGACTTTTCTCATCTCTTCCGGGTCATCTGCTAAGAATACCTCTTTAGCAGAGGCCTCCTAGATAGCAGCTTTATTTCTTTCCCTCTTTCCCCATCTTTGTGTTCTACAGTTTGCCCCTTTCTTCACAAACCTGGCTATAAGGAGCAAACAGGGGGGATGGAAGCTTATATTTCATCCCAGGATGAGCAGACCAAGATTCCACCACAAACTCCTGATGGGCAGATTAAAATTCCTGCATTCCCACCCCATGGCATCTCCATGAACTGGCTACTTGACCCCAGACCAGCCTTGCAGCTATCTCAAGTCTAAGACCAGATCTACATCAAGTCTTCAAATAGAAGAACATCCTTCAGTCAAAGTGGGAAAGAGCTCTGCAAATATTACCCAAAGGCTTTGGGTGCATGGGGAAAGCTGATGTCCCCTTCTGCACACTCCCACCCAAACATTGGTAAGACTCAAAGAAGGAAGCATTAGAGGCTGAATTATAAGTGAGATTAGGCTTTTTTGTCTCTGTCTGTCTCTCTCTCTGCCACATTTGGTTTCCTTTTTCCTTTCCCATTGAAGGCAAGAGCTCCCCCCCCCCCACTTTTTTGTTGTAATCAGTGTCTCAAGTGTTCAAGTTGCCTTAGTCAAACAATTGCAACACCAAGAAAGGAGTCTTTAAACGTTATGGAGACATTCCCTTTTTCCCAGCCAGGGTGTTAGACTGGGCAAATGCTTGCTGCTCATTCACTGGGTTGGCACACAAGCCTAAGAGGGAACGCACTGGAAGCTGGGAGGAAAGGAAGGGTGTGGGTTCTCCTTTTGCCCCAACTGGCGCTTTAGTGCAGGCTTGTGGTAACATCCTCCTGCAGACTACATAAATGCATCTAACTGCTGGGCCATGGCTCTAAGTCAAATTGCCTCCCATAAAATGGCATGGAATTTTATATGAGGAGCTCAGCCTGCAATATTACCATCATAACTTTGTGTCCAGTGTTTTAGAATAGGTTAGTTCTAGACCAGATATTGTAGCCTAAGGTGGTGTTTGTGCAGTAACCAGGACAGAACGCTGTACCTTTACACCTGAGCGACAAAGAAAAGATCCGTTCTGCACCTACAAGACCCCAAAGCTTCAAGAAGCCATGGAGTGAACCCTTTGACATCTATGGGAGATCATGCTGGTTGCTGGAATCATCTGAAGCATCACTTCAGTGGGACTTTGAGGCATGGACTTAATCTTTTAATCGCCCTTTTTAGCCAAAGTGTGGACTGGAAAATGCAAGTTAAGGACCAACTCTTCTAAGCCTCTCCCCCAAAAGAGAGACCTTTTAGCTCCAGACCTGCTTCAACAAACTGCTCATCATGCTTGACCACTTCAGTATCTGGACTTGTGCTTCTAGTGCAACGTGACCTTGTGCCAAGAGGAAAAACCAGACCTGCACTCACCGAACTCAGAAGAGGGGGGACACCGTTTTGTTTTCCTTTCCCTCTTCCCTACACAGGCGCCGCCTCCTCCAACAGAATACCCTGACCCAGATTTTTCCCCTGGAGGAAGCCCAGCATCCCTTTGAACCAGATGAAGTCTGCAGTGGTGGACCACAGTGTCAAGTTGCTGCCCCCGCCCCCTGGCTACCACAGATCAAACTCGTGAAGGGTCCAGAGGCTGACCAGTGAAGCTTGAAAGGCTTCCTAGGACTCTGAACTGAGACTTTGAAATTAGCAAATTGGGCTTTCTAATTGATGGCTTTAAAAAATATTTGGTAATATTTGGCCAGGGAACTTTTCTTTTTCTTTTATAAGAATTTTATTAGATTTAAAGGAAAGATAAAAAGTACAAAAAAGAAAAAAGTACAAAAAGAAAAAAAACTAAAAAGTGTGAAAACACAAGAAGAAATTTTTTTAAGACTTACATAAAGAGATGACTTCTGACTTTTAACAGCAAGAATATACAGCAATTTCCATAATCAATCCCTTACTCTATGTCAAACCAAAATCACATTATTTCTATAAATCATTCCATTAGCACATTAGAAAAATCATTAAATACAATTGCTCCCTCCCCTTTTATTAAAAGAAAAGGAAATATATAAACCTCCTAATCAACGCCCCCCTGCAAAGACAGCATTTATTTAATTATTCCCTTCCTACTACTATTCTGTACATTTCTGTGCACTATAATAAAGATCAAACTAAAACACATATAAATTGTCTGTTCTTATAATTAATAATACTACAATTATAACAAACTTCATCATATTAAACCTAAAACCAAGCATTTATTATTATACCTTATTAATCTTAATCCAAATAATTAAAAAGAGTGAAGTCAAACAAGCCCTAAAAGCAATCCAGATGAATCTTCTTAAACCCTTATCCTACTTCAAAATAGACCAAAGCATTCACATATCTCCACAATACACACAAAACATTTTTCATAAAGAAATCAAGCAGCCCAACTGCCCCCTTAAAAACTCTGACTTCTCAGCAGAAAACCTCCCATAGATAATGACCCCTTCCTTCCTATAATATTCCATCAGAAAAATGATTTCACTTATGGTTTGCGATTTGATCTGTCCCTTTAATTTCTTCAGCTTGACAATATGGTCATTATCTGGCATTTCAACAAAAGCAATTGCCTAAGAACTTTCATTCCCAGCTCGGAATGGACCTGGTAAGATTTCCTTCCAACACAATAAAAATCAGTTTTCCTTCTAAACCATTTTTAAAATTGAGAGTCAATAAATTTTAAAAAATCAGGTTCTCTTCTCTGATCTGATTCTCGGATCAATCTCTGTTTTACAGGCTGAAGCAAATCTGTGTGAAGATTGTTTTCACCCCTGACTATTGCTAGTCAACACTTTCCTTCCACAGACATTAGCATCCCTTTCTGCATAGCCTGTTTATTCAGTCTGGCACAATCTCCATCAGCATTGTCAGAAAGCCAGCATAGACTGCCTGCCTTTTGGGAAAAATTTGTTTCATAACCAGAATGAGTTTTACATGTTTATAGGAAGATGATTAAATGAAGATCGTCTACTGATTGTAGCAAATTTTGTCAGTTAACTTAATAGGAAGCTTTTTCTTTTGGGGCAGAGAGAAACATAATACTAGCCAGAGAGATTTCATTTCTTTTGGAAATAAAAGAGACCACAATAGTGAAAACAGACAGGTCATATTTCTTTTTAATGGCATTATATTCCATGTGTTAACAGTATGCCCCTTTATCTGAATAAAGTTAACACATAGTATTCTGAACAGTAAGAAGTATAATGGTATATGATAGATGACAATAGTGATTAAAGAGAATGTTGTGCTCCTTCTGGAAATTGCAATTGACTTGTTAGCTAAAACAACTAAATAATAATTTTCCTCTCATTGATTAATAGGGGTGTTATTAAATCTTCACACCAGGTCATATAAAAGGGACAATGAAGAAGTACAGTATGTGTTCAATGAATCCTTTTTTTTTTTTTTTACAATGCTGTCTAGGTCAGCACAGATTTTCTCTGCCTAACCATAATTGAGACTTTGCTGTTTTAACTGTATTTTAATTCTTATATTATGAAGGCACATGAGTTTTAGAAGACATGAAGGGTCTTGTTTTTTGTCTTAATAATAGTAATTCAGCAAACTGCATTGCTGTTATTGCCAAGGAATAAGCCTTGAGGAAATCTTTCCTTAAGGGCCACAGAATAAAGACAGGAAAGAAATTCCAGCAGAAATGTAATAGAAATATTTCAAAAAATATCTAGTTTCTCAGAAGTGTACAAAAGATTCAGCAGGTTCAAAAACTGGCAACTGAAACTCTTTCCTTGGCACTGAAAATATGACAAAGACGATGCAGGTAAGGTTCTCTGGGGGAGGGCATTTAAACACTTGACTGGCTGTTTCTCTCAGCAGGTATTCATTTGGTGGGGTGCAAGGGAAAGAACAAAATGATCTGAGTCACCCTCCAGGATGTTACAGTATGATTAAACCATTTATTATTTTTTGCTTTACTGTTTTGCTGGTGTTGAAAATCAGTCCAATAAAACTCCTGAAGTAGCAATTTGGAATACTTTGATTCTGCCTATGGATGGAAGGCAACATATAAATTGGAAAAATAAATAAGTGAACAGGAAGAATGCAAAATAAAAATCTACAAGACAAAAAAAAAAGAGAGAGAAATGAAATAGTGAAAAATTACAGGACAAAAAATGGCTTACACTGTAAAACCCAATGGAATAAATCAGCGTTTCTCAACCTTGACAACCAGGGAATGCTGGCTGGGGAGTTCTGGGAGTTGAAGGCCATCTTAAAGTTGCGAAGTGTCATGTTCACTGTTTCAATGTGCACTGTACATCATAACGTTTCACATGCCATGGCGCTGACGTGCGTTTCTCTTTGGGAGGTTGCTGCTGTGAAACCTTGTACCAAGCTCTGTATCTATGTTCATTTCAATGGAATGTGTTTGGGTTATGTGCTCTATTCAAGGACTTTTCCCGCAGACCATCAGAAGCCATTAGGAGCACCTGGGATTGTGAGCTTGGGAAGATTCTACGGGGGGAGGGATTTCATTTGCACCAAGGGTTTTTAGTTTGCATTCGGCGTGCTTTTATCATTCTCAGCTTTCTTTGTGATCCTGCATACTATTCTTTAATAAATCAGATATCTTTGAATTCCTGCTCATGAGTCTGAGAGTGTTTTAGAATAGGCATTCATTACATAAAGCTGAGAATCACCAAAGTTGTACCATTAGCTCCTACTAAGATCAGTTTCTTGTGAGGGAAGATAGTTAACGATGGCCGAGTCCAAGCTCACGACCGGGGGACTTGAGGAGCTGGCTAGCTTGATGCCTGAGTCAACGGTCAAGAGCGGAGAACTGAGCCTCACCCCAGAACCTTCAGATTTCCAGCAGGATTCGAGCTCCAGCCCTGAGGTGGAGGAATCTAATGATGGGGGAGAACCAGAGCAACCGGCACCCAGCGAATCGCCCGCAGAGTTGAGCACCTGGGATGCAATGGGAGAACCCCAGCCAGGGACATCCCAGGCATCCTGGAAGCATCGGTTCCCACTGACCCCAGACGTAGAATCTACCATGGTATCAACGGAGAGACAGCCTAACACGTGAAGGAGGGAGGAATCTCAAACCCCTGAAAGGCTAAGAGTGGTGGAGGCCAAAATAGAATCGATGGAGTACATGTTAAGAAACCTATCTCTATCATTGGGGTGGATAGGGGAGGCACAACGGAGGTCCCAGCTTCACGCAACCATCCCCCATCCTCCCACCCGGACCGCCGGTGGAGCGGGGCCGGAGACAGCTCCGGGATGAATCTCCACCCCGCAGAGCAACAACTACCGTAACCTGGGGCCCAAACACTCAAGCAGCCGCCAGTTCCGCTCCAACAGGAGTAAGGGTGAGCCTGGGAAGAGGAGAGAGATCGGCACTATGTGAGATGTCAGTGTCTCCGATGCGGAAAGGAAGGGCATCGAGCAGTTGATTGCCCAAAAGCCAAGGCTGGAGATCGAGCGGGCAAGCTGCTGGCCAAATCGCACCCCCGTCGTGGTGGATGACAGCAGCCAAGGGGGCAGCCGATGCTGAGGAAGTATTCTACTTCTCAGGAGAGGCTGAAGATGACTCTAAGGAGCCGGCGGGAAACGCCAGCCACCTGCCATGAAGAGCACCTGCGGGCAGGTGGAGGAGGATGGGCGCAAGGATGCTATGGTGAGTGCTGACTGTCCCACTTTAGCAGTAAAAGTGAAATTGGGCTCCCACACAAAGACTACAGAGGTCTGGGCTTTAGTTGACTCTGGGTGTTCCAGGTGTCTAATTCACCCTGATCTGGTTGCTGCTTTGGACCTGCCTAGCTTCCCCCTCCAGCAGTCTTTGATCTTTACACAGTTGGATGGTTCAAAGGTGGGGGGGGGGCGGTAACCCATTTCACTGGAACTGTCGCAATGCAAATGGGCAGCCACCGTGAGACTTTAAAATTTGTAGTGGCACCTGTTGGCAATCCCTTGGTAATTCTGGGGATCCCCTGGTTGACCTATCGAAGCCCATATATAAACTGGGAACACAGAACTCTGACTTTTAAGGGTGGGTTTTACCAAGCTCCTACAGCAGAGAGAGCTTCATGTGCGGGGGTTGGAAGGGCTGCAATTGCCACGCCGCGCCCTAGTTTGGCACATTTAGAAGGCTTGCCTGATCGATACCAACACTTTGCAGACATCTTTGGGGAAATGGAAGCAGATCAGCTACCCGCCCATCGGAAAACTGACTGTGCAATAGAGTTGGTTCCCAATGCTCAATTGCCCAAGCCAAAAATTTATCCAAGACTCAGAAGGAGCTTGAGGCATTACAGGACTTTATTGACAAAAATCTGTCAAGGGGGTTTATTGAACCTGCAAATTCCCCAGTTGGGGCCCCTGTGCTATTCCAGGAAAAGAAAGATGGCACGCTTCGACTCTGTACGGACTATCGGGGGTTAAATTCCATTTCAATTTGCATCAACTACCCTCTGCCGCTCATGAAGGACATGTTAGCTCACTTGTCTAAGGGCAAGATTTTCTCCAAGCTTGATCTTCGTGAAGCCTATTTCCGCATCCGCATACGAGCTGGAGATGAGCAGAAAACCGCTTTTAATTGTCCACTGCGTTCATTTCAGTACAAAGTCCTCCCTTTTGGGTTGGCAGGGGTGCCTGGAGTCTTCATGCATTTGATTAATGAAGTATTACATGATCATTTGTTTAAAGGGGTCCTGGTTTATTTAGACGATGTTCTCATTTACACTGAAACCAAGGAGGAACACGAACGCCTCCTCAAACAGGTGTTAAGCAAGCTTAGAGATGCCAAGCTTTATGCCAAGTTCCAAATGTGAGTTTCACAAGACCGAACTTGACTATCTGGACTATAGGGTGTCTGACAAGGGCATTGAAATGGCCCCTGCAAGAATTCAGGCGATTTTAAGTTGGGAACGTCCCCGCACCCGGAGGCAATTGCAAAGTTTCGTCGGGTTCAGTAATTACTATTGCCAATTTATCCAGAGGTTCGCTGAGATTGCTTTGCCCCTCACTGATTTACTCCATACCAAGGGCTTGGGGGAGACACGCAAAGTAAAAAACCCTGGGGCAGTGCTGAATTGGACGCCTGAATGCCAGGCAGCATTTGAGAAGTTAAAAACCCTCTTCACTGCTGAGCCTATTCTACAGCACCCCAATCCTGAACGCCCCTTTGTGGTCCAAGTTGATGCTTCTGACTCCTCAGTTGGGGCTATATTGTTACAGAGAGATTCTGAAAATCACTTAAAACCCTGCGCTTATTTGTCCAGAAAATTTTCTGAAACCAAACGCCGGTGGCATGTTTGGGAAAAGGAGGCTTTTGCTGTAAAAGCCACTTTGGAAGCCTGGCGTCACCTCCTGGAAGGCGCTAAATGCCCTTTTGAAGTTTGGACCGATCACAGGAATTTGGAAGTCCTCCTCACTCCCCGGCGTCTCAGTCCTAAACAAATTCGCTGGGCTCAATTTTTCAGTCGCTTTAACTTCCAGTTAAAATTTATTCCAGGAAAGAAAAACTTCCTGGCCGATGCTTTGTCACGTTTACCTCAGGACCTTGACCACGTGGCAGATGTGGTTGGGACTGTTCTCACTGAACTACAACTGGTCTTAGTTGCTGTCACCCAGAGCCAGACCCGTGCACAGGCATCCCCGCCCCAAGCCCAGTCTGGGAAGCAGAAAGTGCAAGTTCCTTGCCAATTACAGAAAGACTTTCTCCAGGTGCTGAAATCTGACACTTGGTTGCTAGCTAATAAAGACACTGTTTCTTTTGAAAATGGTCTGGTATGGGTGCAACACCACCTTTATGTACCTGAAACTTTATGACCTGATGTTTTACAGCGTTCCCATGATGATAAACTTGCTGGGCATTTTGGTTTTGTTAAAACATTGCATTCGTTCATCGTCAATTCTGGTGGCCCACCTGGAGACGTGATGTAAAAGACTATGTAGCTTCCTGTCCTGTTTGTGCAATGTCAAAGCGAAAAGGGGGGAAACCGCAGGGGCTTCTGCAGCCTGTGGCCAGCCTGTCCTGTCCCTGGGATGAGATTTCTATGGATTTTATTGTGGATCTTCCTCCCAGTCAGAAGAAAACTGTCATTTGGATTGTAAAATATTTTTTTTCCAAACAAGCCCATTTTATTCCATGTGCGTCCATCCCGTTGGCCCGGCAATTGGCGTGCCTATTTCTCATCCACATCTACCGTCTCCATGGTAGCCCCTCCCGTTTGGTCAGCGACCGCGGGACACCGTTTACTTCCCAGTTTTGGAAATCATTCTTAAAATTGATTGGCACCAAACAGGCACTGTCCACCTCGTCCCATCCTGAGACTGACGGATCTACTGAGATTTTGAACTCCACCTTGAACAATTTCTTAGAGCATACATTAACTACCATCAGGACAATTGGGTGGACTTGCTGCCTTTTGCTGAAGTGGCTTACAATGCTGTCCATCAGAGTACCAAGCAAACCCCTTTTCATGTGGTTCCTGGTCACAACTTTGTTCCCATCCCTGAACTGCCACAACCCCCTCCCCAAACATGTTCTGCCTCTGACTGGGCTGTTAAGCTTGCTGATTCCTGGCCAGTGATTCAACAGGCTTTGGCTGTTGCCCAGGCTGCTTACAAGTTTCAAGCCGACAAGTATCGTTCTTTGCAACACGATTTCAAGATTGGGGATCAAGTGTATCTATCTACCAAATTCATCAAGTCCCCACAACCCTCTAAAAAACTTGCTCCCAAGTTCATTGGTCCTTTCCCTATTGTTGGTCTTATCAATCCAGTTACTGTTAAGTTGGATCTGCCTCACAATTTGAAACGCTTGCACCCTGTTTTCCATTGCAGCTTGCTCAAGCCTGTCCACCACTCTTCCCGCTGGCATCCCCAACCTCATCCTCCTGCTCCGATCATGATTGACGGCCAACAGCACTTTGAGGTCAAGGAGGTCGTTGATTCTCACAAGCTTCACGGCACCCTCCAGTATCTGATCTGCTGGAAACTCTTTCCTCATCCTGAACGGGTATCTGCTCGCCACGTTAATGCCCCTGATTTAATTCGCCATTTCCACTTGGCGTACCCTTTAAAGCCTGCTGCTTAGTGTTTTCTTTCTTTTGGGGAGGCAGTATGTCATGTTCACTGTTTGAATGTGCACTGTACATCGTAACGTTTCACATGCCATGGCGCTGACGTGCGTTTGTTTGAGAGGGAGCTGCTGTGAAACCTTGTGCCAAGCTCTGTATCTATGTTCATTTCAATGGAATGTGTTTGGGTTATGTGCTCTGCTCAAGGACTTTTCCACCGCACCATCAGAAGCCCTTGGGAGCACCTGGGATTGTGAGCTTGGGAAGATTCTACGGGGGGAGGGATCTCATTTGTACCGAGGGTTTTTAGTTTGCATTTGACACGCTTTTATCATTCTCAGCTTTCTTTGTGATCCTGCATACTATTCTTTAATAAATCTGATATCTTTGCATTCCTGCTCATGAGTCTGACAGTGTTTTAGAATAGGCATTCATTACACCAAGGTTGAGAAACATTGAAATAAATCAATCCTCAGTTGTTTAAGAACATTATGAAAGTCTGTTTGGAATTGACTTCCTATAGAATAGGGAGACGTTTCCAAGCCAGCTTTTCTTCCAGAGTGAATAGTATTCTCTACAGTTGGAATTTTCCCTTGGAAAGAAGAGCTAAATTCCTCTTTTTGTGAAGGCTGATTGCAAGTCAGATCACCCACCTCTCCGCACTCCTGCTACACATATTCTTTCTTCCCTCAGGTTTAGCCCAGCCAACAATGGGCATGCTGATGATTTGGGCTTTAGAACTGGGAAATTGCAGAAGTGTTGGTTTCTTTTGCTGTCTGGCTAAGTAAAGGAATCTGGTTTGCTTCCCATGCCAGTGTTACGTTTAGATTCTGTTACACAATGGAGAAAAGGCCCAGCCTTCACAGAGCAAAGATCAAATGCCATCTTTGACCCCATGTTCTATGGATTTGTATTAAAAGTCTGGTTCTGAGGGACACGGCTGTTTAAACATTGCGATTGAGGAGGAAGTAGAAACCACCTTGACTTGTATAAACAGAAAGGCAGAATATAAATCTAATAAGTAGATAACATAAATAAAAAGGAATCATTCATTCACTGGAATTTTTTAAATAGAGGCTAGATAGCCATCTGTCTAAAATGCTTTAGCAGATCCTGCACTGAACAGGAACTTCAGCTAGATGACCTCTGAAGTTGCTCCCAACTCTGTGGTTCCGTGATAATGAAATACGCAAGCATTATTGGTGTTGTAGAATAACCAGATGTCAGCATTAGCCCTCTAGTTATACAAACCCAGGGAGTTCAGTCACACTAAAGCATGACTCCAAATAGTATGGATCTTTTTACTCAGTTCTACTTCATGAGATAAGAGAAATACAGCTGGACTCACTGGTTAATCAAGTTTTAAAGCCCAATTAAATCAATAAAACAAAACTCACTGTTTTAATATGTCTACCCCAAGTGTAATTTAGACCTAGTAGATAGTGTGTTAAAATATGATTGATTTAAAATGGTTTATTGAATAAACTCATTTGGTTGGCTTTGTATGACAATCTAAACTATAAACCAGAGTTTGCAAGCTGCTATGGCCAAGTTTACAACATGGTAAATTAACACCAAACAAAACACTTTATAGCTTAGCACGATATGTGAACTGAACTTTAATCTAGAACAAATATTGTGCTCGCTTGTGACCAAACCAAGTGTAATGACTGGAATACTCAACTTCCCATTAATTCCGACTCATAAGTATTTATTTAGAATTCTCTTTAATGGTGTGTAGCATTCAGTAAAAAGAAAAAGTTGCGAATGAAAAAGCCCGCGCTTTTCCCCCATTAAACATCTTCAGTGAATTCAAATTCCCACCCACTACCCATCTCAGGTACGCACCCCTCCCTCTCATGCCAGTTAGTGTAAGAATCTGCAGCTGTCTTCAACGGCTCCTCGCAAACGACCTTGGCATTGTAAGATAGTCCAAACAAGATGATTTCACACTCCAATGATGTTCCCCCTCCCGTGCCTTCGACTTCCAAGAGTAATACACGTGTTAACTAAACCATGCATGCAAGTCCAATCAAATGTTCTGGGAACATTTGATCTGGGAGCATGACACCAAGATAAAAATCTGGAAGTGTTGTGCTTCATGGAACACAGTACTTGCATGCCTTTGAGTAGCCTTGGGACATATTATTGTCACTGCAAAGGTGCTTCCAAGGGGGCAATGTTGCTGTCCACACAACAGCAGAAAAGCTGTTGTTTAACAATAAAAACATGAAAAGCTTTTTTCCCTTTACCGCTTCTTCCAATTATACAAAAGTCTCACAGCCTCATACAAATCCAGTTAATTTGTCACAACAAATAGCAGTTTATAATATTTCCAGATCAGCAAACACATTTAAGTTATTCACATATGTTTTACTCAAGGTGTTTATTTAAAATAATAGTAAGAATGAAAACCATGTCCCAGAAACAGCTAAAAACAGCTGAAAAATAGGCTTGCTGTTAATCTCAAGAGAATGGGCATGTGTTGTAAATCAACAGATTTTTATTTTTGCATCTATGGAATGTGCTGATTGGTTTCAATAGTTTTCAGCTTTCAACACTTGCAGTGTGCTTAGGTAGCATCAGAATAGTCAAGTGTAAGCACCACCAGCACAAGACTGCAGGGGTATCCACAGAATATGGTTAAAAAAAAGTCAAGAGGATGGCCACAATGGTATGATCAAACCTCTGCCTGTTGGAACTTCAATCTCACCATCATGGCTACCATCTTGACTTTTTTGACCATATCCTCTGGACCCCCCTGCAAGGTTGTGCTCAGAGAAGAAAGCTCATGGCTTAGTATAGAGCCCATTCTTTACATACAAAAAATCCCCACCTAAATTCCTGAAGAGTCCTCACATGGCAGATGAGATGTTACTACTGTCCTACAATATAGGCAACCAGTGATTAGTGAAGCTGGATCAACGTAGTGGGTTAAGTAAGACATTCCAGAGGGTCTGCTCACCTCCCTGCTGCTGCATTCTGAGCCAGCAGCAATTTCTAGAACATCTTCAAAGGCTGCCCACAAAGTGAAAGGTGAAAGGTCCCCTGTGCAAGCACCGAGTCTTGTGTGACCCTCTGGAGGGATGCCGCTTTCGCAATGTTTTCTTGTCAGAGTATAGTGGGGTGGTTTGCCATTGCCTTTCTGAGTCGTCACCTTCCCTAACAAGCTGGGTACTCATTTTACTGACCTTGGAAGGGTGGAAGGCTGAGTTGACCTGAGCCGGCTATCCACAAAAGCCCACAAAGAGCACATTACAATTATCTGCATATGAATCCCCACAGGCCAGTCCTCTTTCAGCAGTTGGTTTACCAGTCAAAACTGATAAAAGGCTTTCCTTGCCACTAATGTTACAAGGCTGTCCAGCATTTACACTGAATCCAGCAGGTCATCCGGACTGCAACTGTGATTCTTAAGAGTGCAGCCCCATCCTGAAGACCACCCCCATAACCACAGTCTCATTCTATAGAGTTTATATAACATACTTTAAAATCAATTAATGGACAGTCATAATGAATAATGCCAAGGCATAATATGTCTATGTGGCACAGAGTGAAGTTCACATCAAAATTGGAGAGGGAGTCTCAGGCTCAAATCTCTTTGCAACTGTGTCACTGGCCCAGTTCATTTAATACATGAAATCATGTGTTTGATTTAATGTGCTGTATGAACTGAATATTATGATTTGTAAAGCATGGATTATGTCTTAGCATGTTTTTTTTATTATTATTATTATTTAAAATAGTCTTTAATAAATTATTTACACAAATAATACAAACATAAAATGACAAATCAACAATAAACATAAAATGCAAAAACAAGAGAAAGAAAAAAAAGAAAGGAGAAAGAAGAAAGAGAAGAAGAGGTTTAAAAGAAAGGAAATGGATTTCCAACTCCCTAAGTAATACAATTTTAAACCTTAACTAAATAATTTCTTTTCACAATTCACTAATTTGGTTACAATAATTCTACAGTTCTATTGAGATTATATAAGTCAAATACATAATATTTACATCTTGTATTATATTCATATGTTTTAACACATTTACATTAATTTTGGGGTTGATTCTACATAGTTAAAGAAGGGGGTCCAGCCATTTTGAAAATCTTCCACATTTTTATCATTTAGCTGGTCCATAAGTTTTGCCATCTGCGCCAGATCCAGGGATTTAAATGTCTATTCTTCCATTGAGGGGGTCAGTTCTTCCTTCCACTTTGATGCATACGTAATTCTAGCTGCAGTGATCAAATATCGTAAAAGTTTTCCATGTTCATGTTCCAAATCCTTGTCTATGATGCCCAATAAATAGAGTTCCGGTGTTCTATTAATTTCTTGAGTCAACATTTTACAAATTATATTGTGTATAGATGTCCAAAATTTTTTCGCCTTCTTACAAGTCCACCACATATGATAAAATGTTCCTGTTTCTTTTTTACACTTCCAGCAGACATTTGAAGTATTCTGAAACATTTTGGATATTTTGTCCGGAGTAATGTACCACATGTACATCATTTTGTAAACATTTTCTTTTAAATTATAATTTAAAGTAAATTTCAGCCCTTTGGTCCACATTCTTTCCCAAACATCATAGTCAATGTGATGTCCAAGATTTCTCTCCCATTTAATCATACATTGTTTAATTTGTACATTTGCCATTCTTATTTGTAATAACATTTTATATATTTTGGAAATCATGTGGTCATTGTTGGCATAAACTAAATTATCCCACCAGGTTAAATCTTTTGTGAATTTGTAACTTTGGGCATCAATTTTAAATTGTTCCTTTAATTGAAAATACAAAAACCATTGGCATGGATGTCCTTCATTTTCCAATTCATCTCTTCTTTTCATTTTATATATAGCCCCTTCAAATTTTATTAGGTCCAAATATCTTAGCCATTTGCAAATTCCTGTTTTTTCTCTCCTACTATACGCTTCTTGCGGGGAAATCCATAATGGTAGAGTCGGTGTTAGAGTAGATTTATATTTTTCCCAAATTCTAGGAAGGGACTTTCTAATACAATGATTATTAAATACTTTATTTACTTTCAATCTGTTATACCATAGGAATCCATGCCAACCAAATTTCAGGTCGTGGCCTTCTAGATTTAATAACCTATAATTTTGTAAAGTATTCCACTCTTTTACCCATAATAATCCACATGATTCATAATATAATTTAAAATCTGGAAGACCCCAGCCTCCTCGTTCTTTAGCATCCTGCATTAATTTAAGTCTAATCCTTGGTCTTTTCCTTTGCCAAATGAACTTTGATAGGTCTTTTTGCCATAATTTAAAAGTTTTGTCAGTTAATAATATTGGAATATTTTGAAATAAAAATAATTTCCTTGGCAAGATATTCATTTTGATTACAGAGATTCGCCCCATAAGTGATAAATTTAGTTTTTCCCACTTCCCTAAGTCTTGTTGAATTTCCTTCCATATTTTTGCATAGTTGTTTTGGTATAGATCGTTAGTTTTAGCTGTAATCTCTATCCCTAAATATCTGACTTTTTTAACACTAGAGAATCCTGATTTATTTTCTAATATATTCTGAATATTTTGTGACGTATTTAAGTTTATCATTTTCGTTTTTTGTTTATTTATTTTGAAACCAGCTAATTCTCCTTATTCTTGTAGCGTTTTTAATAAGTAGTCAAGAGATGTTAGTGGATTTTGTAGGGTAATAACTAAATCATCTGTGAACGCTCTTAATTTATATATTTCTTGTTATACCTTTATTCTCTCAGTCTGATTTTCCTTTCTAATATTCTCTGTTAAGACTTCCAAACCCAATATGAATAGTAAGGGGGAGAGTGGACAACCCTGCCTGGTACCTTTTTCTATTACTCATTCTTGTGTTGTATCTTCGTTTATCGCAATTTTGGCTTTTTGGAATGTATAGATTGCTTTGACTGCCTTTATAAATGTGTCACCAAAATCCATAAATTCCAAGGTTTTAAGCATAAAATTCCAGTTTAAATTGTCAAAGGCTTTTTCTGCATCTAAAAAGAGTAGCATAATCTGTTTTTCATTATGAATTTGGGCATACTCTATTATATTTATGATAGTCCTTACGTTATCTTTTATGTGTCTTTGGGGTAGGAATCCACTTTGGTCATGATCAATTATTTCTTGTAATATAATTTTTAATCTTTCAGTTAGAATTAATGTAAATATTTTGTAGTCATTATTCAGTAGCAAAATAGGCCTATAATTTCTACATAGTGTTGGATCCTGTTTCTCTTTTGGAATTAATATAATATTCGCCTCAGACCAAGATTGAGGTATTGGATTTCCTGATACAATCATATTCAATAAATCCTTAAATGGTAGTAGTATTTGATCTTGGAAATATTTATAGTATCCTGCAGAAAAACCATCTGGTCCTGGGGCTTTGCCTGTTTTCAGTTTTCTAATAGCATCTATAATTTCCTGTGTTGTAATGGGGTTGTTAATTGTTGCTTTTTGATCTTTAGTTAGTTTCTTTAAATTGTGTTTTAGCAAATAGTTTTCAATTTTGTCAATTGATATTTCTTGTTTCTTATATAAATTTGTAAAAAAGTTATAAAATGCCTTCTTAATTTTTTCATTGTCAACTAATTCTTCCACATTTTCTCGAATTTTGGTAATGGTTTTTTTCCCCTTATCTTTTCTTAATTTATATGCCAACCATTTACCCGCTTTATTAGCATGTTAGAAGTTTCTTTGTTTGATATATCTCAGTTTCCTTTCAATTTCATCTGTTGTAAGTATTTTTAATTGTTGTTGCAAAATTTTTATTTGGCGATTTATTTCCTCATCAGATGGCTTTAATTGGAGCTCTTTTTCTTTTAACTTAATTTGATCTAAAATTATTTGAGTTTTTTGTTGTGCTTTCCTTTTCAAACACCTATTTTGATACATAAAGAACCCTCTCATATAGGCCTTACTAGTATCCCACACAGTACCAATACTTACTTCTTTATTTAGATTCCATTCAAAGAATTCCTTTAGTTTCTTTTTGCAATCTTCTACAATTCTTTATTTCTCAGCAAAGTTTCATTTAATCTCCACCTATAATTCTTTGGGTGGAGTTTTATGCTCAATTGAATTGGGTTATGGTCTGAGAAGGATCTGGGGAGGGTTGTTACATCAGAGGTTTTATTTGCCAGATTTTTAGATAGCCATATCATATCAATCCTGGAGAACGATTTGAATCTATCTGAGTAGAAGGTATAATCTCTGGCCAAGCCATTTTTATGTCTCCAGGCATCTACAATAGCCAAATTTTCGGTCATATCAAAAAAAGACTGAGGTAATTTTCCTTGATTTTTTTTAATTTGTTGTTCAGACTTTCTATCAATGATAGGTAAAGTAACCCCATTCCAATCTCCCATCATAATCCAATTATTATAGGGTAGTTCAGAAAGTACATTAAGTAAATTTTGATTAAAAAATTTCTGATTATCATTCGGGGCATATACTCCAACCACTAATACTTTAAGGCTTGGCAGTTCCACTTCTATTATTATATATCTTCCATTTTTGTCAGCACTTATCAATTTAGAGTTTAAATGAGACTTTGCATATATTACAATTCCATTTGTTTTTTTTTCACTTGCTGCTATAAATTCATTTCCTAATTTCTTGTTTATCAAATATTTATCATCTTTTTTAGCAATGTGCGTTTCCTGAAGACATATAATATCTTGTTTCAATTTATATAAATAATGAAAAACTTTTTTCCTTTTAACTGGGGAGTTGACTCCATTTATATTCCAGGAGAGGCATTTTAGTTCATTCATTTGAGAGAAGTATTGTAAACTCTTTAGAGCTAGAAGCTAATTCTTCTACACTGGAGTCTTCAGAATCTAGACACTTTCCTTTACTTTCTTTACTTTTAAATCTGTCACTCCCCTCTGCATCTGTTTCCAGATCTTTCTTATGTTTTTTAAGAAATTCCTGCACTTTTGAGATAGTATTCAATTTGTATCTTCGTTGTTTAAACATAACATTAACTCCCTCCAGAATTTCCCATCTGAAGGGAATTTTATTTCTTTTTAAGACATCAGTAAGAAAAAAGTATTCTCTTCTCTTTTTAAGTATTTTCAGTGGTATGTCCTTCAGTATCATGATTTCCTCTCCTTCAGTGTTAATTTTTTAACCATAAGAGGCCTGTATTATCAATTCTTTTGTCCTCTTTCTTGCAAATTCAATTATTATGTCTCTTGGTTTCCTATGAACCTTTGCATATTTCGAGTTAACTCTATATATTTTTTCTATATTTTCTTCTAATTTTTCTTCATCCCAGTCAATTAAATTGGCAAGCATTTGAATCACTGTTTCTCTAATTTCTGGCTCTTTTTTTTCTGGTACTCCTCTAAGCCTAATGCAGTATTCTTTTTCTTTTAACTCTAACACAGTTAAACGTCTAATTCAGTGTCCTTTTCCCATTCTAATTTCTCCACTCTTTCTCTTACTTCTTGGATATCTGCTTTTATTATTTTGTCCATTGTCTCTAACTTATGGTCTAATCTTTTCTCAAAGCCATCAATTTTCTCTTCCAATAAATGAGTTAAATTTTGAGTGATGTTTTGAATTGTTTTCTGTGTAAAGTCTTCAAACATGGCTTTCAACCGTTCACCTTCCCCCGCTTCTGAGCCTCTCCTAATCTGTCTTCTTGTATTCATTATGTTTTGTAAATATCCTTCTTAATTTTTTAGCTTATCTTAACTATTAATCCTAATACACTATTTGTTTATATGTTACAATATACAATATACAATATCTATTTCTACTTATACAGTACAAAATATGCTTAAGTATTTATATAAAGCTATAGTATATTACAATATGGCGTGATGAATTAATTAAATAAATCAGTTTTCCCCTTATCGCAGCAAGGACTTATAATAAAGATTTTTCCCCCCAATCGTAAAGTTTTTTTCCCCCCCTACTTCTTTTTTCTTTATTTAGTCAGTAATTATTGTTCCTTTCATCGAAGTGAAGGGGGCAGCAGAATTGCCTAGAAAGCTAGGCTGCTCACGCAGGCTCTACAGTTCTTGCTTCCTGGCTTCCCGGCTGCTCTTTTACGGCGAAAGTGAAAGTGACAAGAAGAAAGTCAAAGCTTTCGCCTGCCGCTCCAAAGCCGCTGAAGCTCTTCGTCGGCAGAGCTCTTCTTCCAGTGCTGCCTCCGTGGTTTGCCCGTCTCTCCGACTCCGCAAAGCCACCTTCGTCCTGCATTGTAGATGAGAATATTCTCAAGCTCTCACATCGCTCGTCCTGGCGCCATACTCCTGATTATGTCTTAGCATGTTGAGTGAAACTGCTCAACCCTGACATACTCAGAAAGCCATATATAAACAAACCATGGCTTGGCACAATAGGTGAACCCAGTTAGTATCTCTTAGCCTAATCTTTCTCAGAGAATGGTTGTAATGGAGTGGGCATACTAAGCCCATCCCCTTGAGCACCTAGAGGAATCATAATACATTAAAATTCTTCCTAACATACTTACTCCATTTTTTGCTTTTGTTTAGATCCTTTTTCCTTCCTTATAATAATGTTGTTGTATGAAAGGTTCAAAAAGGTCAAGAAAGTTTAACCAAAGCTCACAAATACTTCCTTTAGTGATGACATTTCTGTCCTTTTGCTTCCTAACAGGAAGCCAACAGCCATTTGGTATTATTAGCAAACTCAAGAAATGTGTAAAAGTCCCTTTATGCTACAATGGCTTCATTCTCACAACATGTTTAACTTGGATACTAAATTAAGCACTTTCTGGATTTAGACAATACAGTATATTGAATTGTAAATTAACTAAATGGGTGGGTTCATATCACATGCTGAGCCATAAAAAACCTAATCAAAGTTATTAATTAGCACATTGTGTTCAAGCAGGCTCTAAATCCTTAAATATTTGGTTCCTCAATAATAGCACTGTTAGTTCTGTTTCCTGTATTTGATATTCTCTACTGTACCAGATACTGTTGACAAAGCTTCAGGCTCAGAGTATCACCAGCAATGCTTTATCTTGGTCTTATTCATGTCTCTCTGGCCATTCTTTTTCAGTTATTCTACACCCACTATATTCCATGGTATTCCCTCTTTCAGTGGGTGTTCCCAGGGTTCTGTTCTTGGTCCAATTCTTTTTTCCTTGTATATTCTTTCCCTTGATCGCCTAACTTTAAAGTTAGGCTTTCAATACCATATCTGTGCCAATGAAAGCCAGGTTTATTGCTTGTTCCTGAGATAAATGAGGATGTACAGTCCTGCTTGTCTAGATGCCTTTTGGACATCTTGTCAGAGATGTCTGCGCTCCAGTTGAACTGAATATGGGCAAGACCAAGATCCTGGAATTTTAGTCAGATTTGTTGGCAGATGCTGGGAAAACCTTTAGCCCAGGAGAGGTCAAAAAAGTCACACACCAAGCATTTCTATAAAAATAATTTATTTACAGAAAGCAAAAACAAAAGCAAAACATATTTAAAGGACTTAGCTTCCTTGGAGCAAGCCTTGCTTGGCTACATTGCCGGCAGAGGAAAAAAAAAAGGAAGTAAGAACAAGTCTGGGCAGGTTTCCTCCCCCAGGTGATTTGCATGAAGCACGTGAGAGGAGACAATCAATTGCAACCTTTTCACCCGGCCAAAATGACTAGGTACAACAGCAGCTTAATCTGTTAGTGGGAAAACCTCAACAAGATTGTCCCTCCTGTCTCTTAAGCTCTTCTCCACACTCTTGGTCAGTGTCAAGTGGCCAGGAACCTCAGGATTCTGCTAGGTGATGCACTCTCCCTTCAGCCATTTTTAGTGGCAATTGTGAGAGTGGATAATTTTCACTTATTGAGCATCTGTCAAATTTGATGGTTTCTGTCTACTGACGCTGTGCATTTACTAGTTCAGACCCTGGTGATCTCTCACCTGGACTACTGCAACAGTCTATAGCAAGTATTCCTTTGTCCTTGGAAGTCTTTCTAAGCCCTGCAGTTACATGTTCTCCACTACCTGTCCCCACTCCTGTCTTGGTAGGATCCTGCTTATACAACACAATTCAAAAGACAGGGTTTCTTCCCATTCCTGTTTTGCATGTTGCTCCATCTTGTTTGAATGCATTTCAGATCTGGCTCCTCAGTTACGGAATTATCTTCCACCCTTGCTCCACACATCCTTGGATGCATTTAAGAAGGATTTGAAAACCAATTTATTCACTAAAGCAGTTTGTTTGGTGGAAGTGGTGGTAAGCAGATGCTAAGAATGGCAGAAGGGCTGTGTTATTGTAAATCATGTTAGTGAAGTTAGATGGTAAGGAGGTTTAGGCTATTACAATTGCATAGAATTATTTTTATTGTGATTGTAAATATATTATGGCATATATTGATTTTATGTAATTTCTTTTTGTGTAATCTTAATGGCTATTTAGTTCCTATTCATCAATTTTTTGTATGGTTGGACTGTGTCACAGCAGGGTGCAAATTATAAACAAAATTTTTGTTTGTTGTATAGGTCAACTCCACAAAAAATCTTGCTGTTTTTTCCCCTAAGGACAGCCTACATGCCAGCCAATAGCTGAGTTTATATTCTGCCTTTTCACTTCACCTTCTCCTACAACTGTATGTACTTACAAAGTCTTTCATCCAGAACTTCATCCAGGTGATAAAAGTGGACGTGATCCAAAAACATTATGAAAATAAATATGCTTGTTTCTACAGTGCCACAAAACCACTTGACTCTTTTATTTATTGCCATGCAGCAGTCACCTCTTTTGAAAACATGAACCATGGTTTACTCAATTAACCCAATTTGCTGGCTTCACCCATTAAAATACTAAACATACAGGCTGAGTTTGCACTGACAAGTGTATGGTTCAGTATATTCTCTCAATCAATGGAGAAGACTCAATGCTTAAAAATCAAAACCCAATAAAAATTGGCCAACAAAAGACAATGTGGCAAGATACTTTGCTGATGAAACAAACATGAGTTTACAAAAGCAGTTACTGATAGACAATCCCAGTAAAATGATGTCCATCAGGTCATGAAGAATCAGAAGTGATGGTAACATCAAAGCCAAAACCAAACAATATGTAATTTGACTTACTATGATATATGATAATTTTTATTCCTTAACTAACCTTAAATTTTGCATTCTTCCCAGACATAGAAAAATTTGCAGTCTGCCTCATGCTTGCCATAGCTTTGCACTTGTCCACCCCCACCCCCGGCTGCTTTTAGATATATTGGATCTGCAGCCCCATAGTCTCTTACAGCACTTCTCACAGAATCAACTCCATATTGGATTTATTTCATGGTATTGCCTGTTTTGGGAAGCTGAGCTAACTGTTCCTGGTTCTGATCCAATTCACTGGAAACTGCAGCAATCTGACTGTTTTGTATTTTTTTTTAATACTGTGGCTCTGAGGATTTTGTAGGAGTGCTATTTTCCTAATAGCGGGAATTCTTGCCTCAGCCCCCTTCTAAAGTCCTGGACTTAAGCTAACCATTATTCTATCCACCCACTCCCAACACCACCATGGAAGTTCAAGGTCCTATTCCTGGAGAATCCCTCATATAGGCTTTGCTTAGAATTTATTTCCCCTTCTCTATAGCCCAACTGCCATAGTGATATGCAACCATCATGAGAGCTATAGAGAAAAGCATATGGTTGCAAAACTGAACATTTCATTTCATCTTCACAACTCTCAGGAGTGTTTAAATACAACAAAGGAATCATAGCAAGATGGTCAGAAAACCTTTGGAGGATTAAGTGCTTTTATTTACTTTTTTTTTCAGTAAACCTTCCCTTGCAAAATTTCCCATCATAGTAACTATCAGACAATTCACACAAATGAATATACTTAAAAATTGGGGGAGGGGGGAAGAGAGAGATAATTTATTTCCTTTTTTCATGGAATGAGAATGATAGGATTTTTGTTGATCTATGACTGCCAGAAACTCAGGGACTGGAATACTAAATGAATTACATTCTCCAACCTCTTCTTTTTGTAAGCTAGAGAGAAGGATGGTGACCACAGCTTGTCTCCACTTCCCATGAACCAATCATGAGTTGATTTCACATTGCTTTGCAAAGGACTGGAGGGTGGAAATACCATCAGTTATGTACACCCTCCTCCAAAGGGTTAGACGTGACTTGGTGCTTGCCCAGGGGACCTTTCACGCCTTCACATGTACACCCAAGTGCATTGCCTGCATTAGAAGCACATGAAATCTTTCTATGTAGAGGGGCTCCAGTCCCAACTGGTAGCCAATGGTGGAAGTTTGGAGTCATTGTCCAATGTACCCAAGCACACTGGGGAAAAAAATACAGACACACCAGTAGCCATATTGGCCATATGAAAAAATGCCAAAATCCCCATTAGGACAATCCATTTGGGGGCCAATAGAATAGAACAAACATAAGCAGTACTTTGCTGGATTGGACCCTTGGCCATCTAGTCCATCAGTCTGTTGTCACAGTGGCCAATCAAGTGCACAACTAGTGTCCCAGCAGATGGCCTTCAGTATATATTGTGACTTTTAAATTGCCCTATGAAATTAATATGGATTTCACATTGACAGAGATACTTCAGGAAATCAGATTGCCAGTGTATTTTACCCTAAACTGTTCTCTTGGTGATCCATGGACCTGGCAGGGCAACTATGAACACGTATGGAAGTACTCAGTAGAAACTGGGTGAACAAAAAGTGTGCATATGGTTAATTTTTAAATTTGGTCCATCAGACACATATTTTCCTGATTAATATAAGATCACCATTAAAAAAAAAAAGATTGTCAAAATATTTAACAAACATTTTTGCAGAAACAAGCTAAACTGATATAGAAGAACCTAGAGCTCAAAAGAACCACTGTTAGATCATTCAAATAGTATAAAATTGAAATTATGAATGCAGGGAACACAAAATAGAGTACCAATCAAAGTGAGTATTTGTAGCTCAGGGTTGAACTGTGGAGTCCTGGGTGCTCTCTGAGCCTTGTTGTTTTCTTGCAGACGTTTCATTGCCAGACTAGGCAACATCTTCAGTGCTCAGTTGGCACTGAAGAAGTTGCCTAGTCTGGCAATGAAACGTCCGCAAGAAAACAACAAGGCTCAGAGAGCACCCAGGACTCCACAAAATAGAGTTTAAATTTCACATGTAAAAACGCTTTGATAAATTATGCTGTAATGAATTGTCATCCTAGTTAAGCAGATTTGGGGGTTTTATTGAAAAGCATCTATCTCTGGTATGATGTGAAATACAGTATAAGAAAAGCTTTTTTAAGTGATTATCTTTAAAAGAGACTCAGTTGACAGTGTTAACAGATGGTTCCATGTCTAACAATTTTCTAAGAATCAGTTACTGAGGTCATAAAGGAAAAAGAATGGAATGCAAATTCTGTCTCCAAAGACTGCTTACATTTAAAAAAACTTAAAGAAAGCAGGATGCAAATGACTAATCACGAAGGACAGACCAATTTATATGCAATATCCTGATCTGTGCCTGACTATTCATGCTTTAGTGGCCCTCATCTTCTGCAGAAATTGGATCATAGAAGCAAAGCCAAAACAATAACTTCGAAGACTTGAGACCACTTAGTATTTTTCAAGTACAGTTTTGGTTGTAGAGGCATTGCTGTCCTTGACAATATAAAATAGTATAAAGAGGAACAGGTACATACAGTTTGGAAGACACATCCCAGGAAACACTGTCACGGCATTGATATTTGATCTAGTGCACTGAGCAGGACTGATCAACATTCCCTATGTCCTTACGGCATTGTAATTTTCTCTTTTCAGCCTAAACCTACAGTAAAGTTATTCTTCCACCTCATTTTGCTTGGTTCGTAGTTATTTTCTCAATGATATAAATGGCAAATTCACTGCAGCATGCATTTGTTTTTTAAGGGGTTGCACGTGTGATGGCTTGCATATGTGAAGTGACCAACACAGACTGAACTTTCAAAACATCGCACATCTCAGTCACATAGAGTTTCAGGATTGTCCAGGAGTGGCTGACTGAGCAATGGGCAAATGGGTGAAAATTAGATGTAGCTATAGGTGTATAACTAAATGTTATTTAAAATGTAATTAAAATTAGATGTGCTATATATAAACCACCCCGCTCTAGTCTGCCAAGAAAATGTCGCAAAAGTGGTGTCCCCCCAAAGGGTCAGACATGACTCGGTGCTTGCACAGGGGACCTTTCACTTTCGCCATAGGGGGAATGAACAAGGATTTGCAGAGTCATCCAACATCCTGAACTATCTCTCTTAGATAACCTAATGTAGCAACCTGGCAATAAAACAGGTTGGTAATTTAGTAAGGTACTAAAAAAATGGTGACACTTGTCCCACTTGTTTTCTAGGTAGTATTGCAATTGGTTGGTTCTTGCATTGCTAAATAAGATCTTATTAGCTTATAGAACAAGCTAAAAATTGAATGCATGTATAATTATGCACTTATGAAATGGATATGTGGGAAGCTGTAATAAGCAACATGATTAAGTTTGATAGAGCAGGTGGCAGTCATGGTTAGGAGGGCCTTTGCATAGCTTCATGTTGTGCACCAGTTGCGCCCATTCCTAGATCGGGAGGCTCTGCTCATGGTCATTCATGCCCCAGTCACCTCCTGATTGGACTACTGTAATGCACTCTACATGGAGCTGCCCTTGAAGAGTATCTGGAAGCTTCAGAGAGCCAGTTTGGTCTAATGGTTAAGGCAATGGGCTAGAAACCAGGAGTCTGTGAGTTCTAGTCCCGCCTTAGGCATGAAAGCTGGCTGGGCGACCTTGGGCCAGTCACTCTCCCTCAGCCCAACTCACCTCACAGGGTTGCTGTTGTGGGGAAAAGAGGAGGAAGGAGGAATATTGGGTATGTTTGCTGCCTTGAGTTATTTATTAAAATAATAAAGGCAGAATAGAAAATAAAAAAAATAAAAAATAAAAAATCTGGAAGCTTCAGATAATCTCCAGGATTATCTGCCCCCAACCTGGGTCTTCAGGTTTTCCAATGGTGCTCTCATCACCACTGTAACTGAGTCCATCCACCTTGTTGCTGGTCATCCTGTTTTTGATCATTTAGTTGAACTGGGTTTAAAAACCAAACTTGCAATTCATTTCTGAACCTTAGATGGTTCTCTGTTTCCCTGTATGAATTGTCTTCCTCATTCTAAATTAATTTTAGTTCACTGGAAATCATCCAGTATACTAAAAGTAAATTCTCTGAACCTAATTTAGATCTCAGAGGAGGCTACCTTTCAGGAAAGCCTTCTACTGAGATTAAACACCATCCTAAACTCTGTGCATCCTTAAAATAGCTGCTGAATTATTTTAAGCAATTGTCCACGTAAATGGTCCATATATCCTACTCCCAATAAAGCTTTAACTAAATTCTTGTTGCCTCTCAGATATAGAACATTCTTTCACTGGGTATATGTAAATTTCTCATCATAGCATTATGATGAGAAAGCCAGTTAGCATGAACAACAAAAAGGATGTGTGCAGATGAAATAATGTGGTTTTTCTTAACATTTATCAAACATCTGATCAAATCAGAGGCAACCTTTACCTGTAGCAGTTTTTTCTACCCTTGTAGGAATTCTGAAAATTATAATCTGATAAATCTCAGGGCACTGGGTTTAGGAAGGCTAAACTACAGTAAGTCTTGATGACATCAGAAATCCAGAAACAATGATTTGGGAAAGATTTGTTCTGCAAATCAAAGATAACAATGAAATTACATGTACTGTATCTGCTATATCTGCTCACTTATGTACTTCCTTCAAAAGTACAGCTGGCCCCTAACTTGATTATGCTTAAAGTCAATGGGATGTACATTAAATCTCTGTTCTGCTGATTTCAGTAAACATGATTAAGTTTGGATCTACCCATAAAACCTTCCTTTGCCATTCCTCTCCCTTAAATGTCATTCCACATCCCTTAAATGTAAGAATCTGAACCATGTGTAATAGGAAAGCAAGAAATGATAATCAAATATCTGTCTGTTCAGTTTAATCTATATTATTCCACTTCATTCTTATCATTAAATGGGTTTGATGGTAATCCAACATAATAAATGTGGTTGTATTTAAAATAAGCATGACTCATATAAAATTGGATCTTATTCAAAGCAGTAATCACATTTGTGATTAAATGTAGCTATCTGAGAAATAATCTACTACAATATCACTGGGAATGGAATAGGAACAGTACAATTGCCATGCATCTGACATCAGATAACAGGCTCTCAAAAACAGAGTCTTTTATGTGGTGGCTTCACTGTTGTGCAGTACTCTCCCAGAAATATTCATTTAGCACCTGCTTTATTATCCTTCTGTTTTCAAAGGTAAGCAAAAAACTTTTTTCTTAACTTTTCAAATGTACTTCTGCCAGCTGCTTTATGTTATTTGTATAATTTTGTGCCCGTTGTTTTATTTTGTGCATTTGTACTTTAATTATTATTTTGTAGACCCTCTTGGAATATTATTGAAGGCCCTTGTACTAGGAGACAAGACCACAGTGGAGAGAAAGAACACACACACACTGAAATAATGCAAAACGTTGTAGCTTAATGCTATTTCACAGTGAGGCTCATGCTGTTTCTCATCAAATAGATGGCTTATATAGTAGCTAAATTCCTACTTAGGAAGTCTTTGGAGATAATAAACAAATGCTTGATAGATGATCATTCAACAAAATCAAATGAAGATTCTACTTCTTTTAAGAGACATGGCCAAGAGCATCTTTTACTGAAGTAGCTTCTGAGAGTGCGAAATTATTCTTATCAAGGTTGTTTATGGGAGAAAATTTATGAAGGATTTGGAGATCATTAACACATTTTAACCACACTAGAAAATGAGTTTGTTCTGCAAGAACATAATGAAGCAAGGCTTAGTCTTTTTCTGATGTGGCTTCTGGTGGGTTGAGAGATGAGATAAACAATCAGAGGTTTTGGCTTTCATACCCTGGACCTGTTATCATTCTGGAGGAGGTCTGGCTTCTTTCAACAGTGTGTCTTGTACTCTACTAAAGAAATAATTTAACTGCCCAGAATACTGAATATTTGCCATCATGGAAGAGATTTGAGCTATGCAATCTTAGTACATACTGCTGTACTAAATTAGACCTTCTCTGTTTAGTGTCCAATTCTGAGTCAAAATGCATTGTCTTCCAATATTCTCTTCAGTAAATGTGGACAATTAAGGAAAAATAGCCTCAAGAGCCAAAAGATTCTATGTTCTGTCTGAACCTTATTTATGCTCCCAGTCCAGGAAAATAATTAGACAAGCCGTTTCTTGCACTGTGGGAAGGGAGGAGATATCTCTTTGGACAGAGGTACAAACATCTCCATCCTCATTTTTGCCTTGCTGGCAGCAGCCAACAAAAGGTAGAGTGTTGGAACTTTCAGGCCTTACTGTTGGGTTGCTTCATGCAGTCACTTCATCTGATGAAGTAAGCTGTACCTCACGAAAGCTTAAGCCTTTTAATAAAATTTGTTAGTTGGAATAAGTTGCTATCAGACTCTTCCTGATTTTTACATAACACCAATTATAACCGTCAAGTGTGTGCCCAACTGCAGCCGTACATACTTCTTTCTGTATTTACAGTGCCACATGTTCATGAGCAGGTGTTTGTTGAATTCATCCCTTACGTTCTTCAGTATTCTCATTGAACAAAATTCCTAGGTGAACATTGGTACCTCACATGCATCCCCAGAAATGTGTGGAAGACCTCTTGGAAATAACATGGCACACGTAGTCAGTTCTTAATATTGAAATTTTGCAAAATTTCGTACTGGACACGGGTTGTGTGAAAACTGAAAGGGGTTTACTTTGGGGGGGTGTAGGAGATTTTTCTTTTCCTTTTCTTTATTATTGCATTTAGCTTTCTGCTTATAAAAACACTCAAGGATGATTATTATTAAAATTCTTGATCACTCAATCTGATTTAAGTTTTCCTGGGTTTTATGGGAATTGCAGATAACATATCAAACCTGCATATCCTGAAGAAATCAAAGCATTTGGCTCCCCTGCATGGCTTATTTAAAATCATTAGTAGGCCAGAATCCCCCTTCTGCTTGAAAGGAAACAATATACAGTATGGCTGCCTTTTTTCCTGGCAGACATTGGAAGGTGTCTCCAGGAGGCATCTGTACCCAAAAATTGGCAAAATTAATGATTGAGTGATTGTATACCATCAAGTCATTGTTGACTCTTAGGTAACACATAGATAGATTTTCCCCATGACAATCTTTCCTTACCTTGGTCCTTCTGATCTTCCAGCAGTGTACCCATCACTGCTATAACTGAGTCCATCCACTTTGCTGCTGGTCATCCTCTCCTTCTTCTCTTCCAATAGGTTGGCCACTGTGTCATTCTCCAGATTTGCTGGCATAGCTTGGTTAAAACCTTTATTGACTCTTCTGTGCTTGCTCTATTTCTGTGGGTATTCCATCAGTTCCTGTAGCCTTCCAAATTGCTAATAACTAGAGTGCTGATTTAACTTTATCTTCTAGTACTAGACGTTCTTATACATAGAGAATATCGTCTAAGGCATCTTGGATGTAGACATCTCTACTGTACTGTATTTCAGTATACTCCTTCCATCTTTGTTTGATCTTCTACGAATCAGTTACTATCAGTCCATTGGTGACCTTTGGCATACCAATTCAAGGTTGAAACCTCCTTCTGAGTTCACAGGTCTTTTGGAAGACTTCCCTTGTTTTTCATGTCTGCTTCCATCTTCAGTGTCTTTACATTTCTTCCCTAATATTTCCAGCTTTGACATTCCAGTCTTCAGTCGCAAGCAGCATATCTTGCTTGCGTGTTCATTCTAATTCAGACTGAACTTGATCATAAAACTCATCAACCCCCTTTTCTTCTGCATCAGTGGTTGGAAAATATACCTGGATGATTGTCATATTGAACAGTTGTCCAAAAAGTCTAATTGATATTATTCAGTCACTGTTGCATTGTAGCCAAGTACTATCCTTGTTATAGCCTTCCTAACCATAAAAGCAACATCACTATTTTTTAGTTTTCCATGCACAGAGTAATAAACAGTGAAATCTTCTGACCAAAAGTGTCCAATTCCAATCCTTCTAAATTAGTTTATGCCTAAGAAGTCAGTCTGTAGTTGTTTCATCTTTCACAGGGTTATACATTCCCATGTTCATATTTCTTACATTCAATGTTCTCACTAAAATTCTCTCTTTGTTGTTTTGGATTTTTTCTTGTATGGCAAAATCAACACTAGATGGCCCAAAGGCCTTAATCTAGCCATGTCACAGACACCATTAGTACTCCAAAAGATCCTCAGTTCTTCCCCAGTAGCATGTTGAGTGCCATATGACCTTTAGGGGCCCATTATCTGGCACTATATCATCATTTTATGTTTTCCATCCAAGTGGTTTTCCTAGTAAAAGAACAAGAGTGGTTTATCATTGCTGTGTCCTGAGCAGCATGAAATGATGCCTTTGCTATTGTCACTAGCATGATCATCCACCTTCAGCATCTTCCTATATCGCTGCTGCTCAGGGTAAGTGCCTGCTTGCTTTAGCTGAGCAGCTGGGATGACCTTCATGCCTTTGATGACCCTGTGGGGAATATAGACTCTTGGCATACACCTCATCTCACCCAGGAAAATCCACAGTGAGGCAGCACAGTAAGACTTGGGGGGGGGGGAATAATGCTCTTTATTTATTTATTTGTAGGTATGATTACCTTTTGTTGCAAGAAGTCTTAACTTATCAACATAAAGCATCGTCATATAATAAAAATATATCCAGAGACAAAAGCAGTGGACCAGCAAACTAAGTAGAAACTTGAAACTTAAATTTTATGCATGTGTAGAATAATTATATTCACCAAATCCAATGGGAATTACTTCCATTCCCAATTATGCAAATACACTGAAAACATACAAACAAAGGTATGCCTCACTGAACATTATGAGGCGTCCAAATTGGAAAAATCATAGGCTTATTGTATAATTAAAGGAAGAGGGAACAACATGGACTTCAGAGTGCCTAAACTTGGGGTAGAGGATTATTTATTAATGAAAATGCTACTAATTTAGGTACTACCAAAGATAAGATCCTTTCCCTGGTCACCCTTTGCCTAATCTCAGCAGCTGTGGGGCCTGGGGAGGGAAGAGTCCTTTACAAATAGCTCCCCTCACAGTTGCCCCCACTATGAATGCAGAAAACTCACCCCAGTCCAGAAATGTACTTTGGCTTGTGTATTTCTCACTAGTGGTAGGATACGGGTTAGGAAAACATTCCCCACTAGAGTTCGTAAGGAAGACCAGCTACACCCATCCTTTTGAAACACAAATTGCATTTATTTCACTACTAGAGGCTGCAATGGTAAACGTTTAAAAGGGTGGGGATGCAACCCCCTTATATAGGTTTATGTAAATCATGGTAATCTGTGAAGTCAGGAATAGTGAGGAAATGAAGGTGGAACTAGAAAGACAGTGGTTTGTTGCAGGAACAAAGGCTGTGTGTTTTAGAGTAACCTTTAACTAAACAATAACCTTTAGTGTGTTTTTTCTCCTTAAGTATTATCTCCCTTGGCCTGGCTTCCAATAGCTTTTCCCATTTTCAAGTAACCTTCTGCAGTAGTATTGACATTCTTTTGATTTCTAGTGTTTCATGGCTGAACTGGCATTTTTACTGCTTCTCTAAGGGGGCCCAGGAAAGATTGGGGGGAGGGTGCTCTGCCTATCCATTTTTCTCCTTCAGCTGAAACCTGAAGGTTTTGATTTGCAGACAATTTAAGAAAACACATGATCTCTGTTTACAAATTGTACCATTTTGAGAACAACAGATGATAGTAACTAAGGAGGACTGTAGTTCAGGAGTGCCTTTTTGTTCAGAAAATTTGGATTCTACAGCAGAATTCTCCATATAGGTCTGTCAGAGCCATCTGTTTGAAATCCTGGTGTAGTGCCAGAGTGAGAGAGCTTTGTGCATATTTTTCTAACAGTTCTTGTTCGGTTTGATGGGGAAAAAGTGCTTTAGAAACTTTTAACAGAGAAGAGAATTTCAGATAAATTCTCAAGAGAGAGTGGCATTTTTGCATTTACTTGATTATGAGGTGACCATACTGTATATGGGACTCAATAGCCCCTCCTTCCTCTTGCTATCTTCTCTCCAGCTGTCTACACCCTCCCTGCCTTCCCACGCTTCGGTTCAGTTTTTGCCTCAATTCCCATTCCTCCCAGGGGGCTTTTCCAGCCTTGTGTCACAGCTAAGAGGAAATACTGCCCTTCAGAAACTGCCAGCTACTGCCATCAGAATGTCATCCGGAAGGCACCAAGATCGAGAAGGCTGGGCTATTTACACCAGCTTTCTCAGCCTCAGCAACTTTAAAATGTGTGGGCTTCAACTCCCAGAATTCCCCAGCCAGCATGGGGAATTCTGGGAGTTGAAGCCCACACATCTTAAAGTTGCTGAGGCTGAGAAACACTGATTTAGACTAACGGTCGGCTTTACCCTAGAAGTCTCCTGTGCTTGTAAGCAGAGTTAGCAACACCTCTCGTTCGGTGCTTAACGGGCTGGGTAAGGCTTCCCAAGGCGTCGCGGGACCACGCCCGGCGCGCTGGGTCTCAAGGGGCTCTTTGTCCCACGAACCCGAGAGGGCAAAGAAATGCGCCGCGATGATTGATTGCTTTCCCGCCTCCGCCTCGGCGCCTCCAGGCTCTCCTTTGGGCGTTCGGCACAATGCGAAGGTGCCGCCTCTGGGCAGACGCGAAGCCGCGTGGGGCGGGCAGCCCCGAACACCCCCGGCCGGGCTGGTATTCCTCACAGAGCGAAAATCCAGGCGTGGTTCCCCTTCGGTTTGGCGGAGGTCTTTTGCCCGACCCGGAACACAGGAGCGCCTGAGCGGACCCCACCTTCCAGCCTTCTGGGCGGGCCAGCCGGGCGAAGCTACCTGTCTGGGTAAGCGGCGCCTGTTGGGAGCGGGGCTGTCAGTAAATCGCAGGAAGGCAGAGCAGAGAGCGGCGGCGGCGGCGAGGCTGGAGAGGAATTAACGGCGGCGGACGGAGCTCCGCCGAAGAATGGGGTCTAACTTCACGCGAAAGGCGGGAGGCGCCGCGCAGGAACTGCTGGCTGGCTGGAGTTTGCATTTAAGCTGCGACTAGGAGCTGGAAGCTCTTGGCGCTGCGGGAAGGGTCTCGGCGGCGGCGGAGCTCCCTTCAGGGCTGGCCGAGTAGCTCAGCGAAGGACCGTTGCGGAGACCAGCAATGCCGGGAAGCGCAGAAGATGCCCAGCGCCCGCAATTGTGTCGTGCAGCCGTGCTAAACTCCAAAGACGGAGCACCCAGGCTGCTGGTTCGTCCAGTTGATGTTGGACTTCATCCCTGTGTGAGGGTTACTTTGCGCTGCTTGAAGAAGCAGAGCAGTTTCTATCTTAACAAATTGTCCCAGTTTGAAGTGCTCTAGGGTGGGTTTCTAAAAACCACCTTATGTCTTGGGGTGGGGGCCTGATGGACTGCATAAATAGGCTTCAGCCTGGGTGGGAGCATTGGAAGATCCTCCTCCAGCTGTGGAGAAGGGTTAAGGTGCACTCTTTGGTTGGCCCCATTTTAGGAAGGCCTTCCGCCATTGGTACAGGGAGGCAGCTCTAACCACTGCTAGTTAGAAGCAGTGCTGGAGTTGGGTAATTTTAGACTCCGAACTGGTCTTATGAGGGCAGGGTAGCAGTGGTAAGCTGTCCTGCTCTCTGCCAGGTGGAACCCAGGATCTCAGCCCTGAAGTCCTACTCTGAAAGGTCTGCTGGCCGGGTTGTCTGGTTCACCTTGGCAGAAGGAGAGGAGGAGTCTGGATATTCCATTGTATCCAGGTGTAAATATCAAAATGTTTCAAGAATATAGGAGTATATATATTCACTGCCTCTATTAGAAAGAAGGAGAGAAACTGCAGGACTGATAGGATGTTCTGGTGACAGATCCCCACTCGGTGTTTCAAATCCAGTAATTGAAAATGTTGATATGCATTGTTTGTATATTAGCACAAACCACGGATCAGTGTAACTGAATTCCTCCCTGGCGCTCATGTTCCTTCTGACTCTCTTTGATACATGCAGAAGATGAGTTATTTCAGAGCCCTTCCTGTCTAAATTTTGCTCAGGTGCTTCACGTGCGTACAGGCTATGTGACTGCACCAGCTGATCTGAGCTTTCATTGCTGAACGGTTTACTGACATGGACTTCCCTAGGAATTGTTCATTTCTGGGCCACGCATTGGCAAACTGCTAGCCTGTAGAGCCTCTTCCGTGGCACTTTGAAGGTGGAGCTCCTTGGCCGGCATCTTTCTGTTTCTCCCTGGGAAGGAAAGAGAACCCGGTCGATGTTGGGAAACAGCAGCAGCAACAGGAGCCCCAACAGTACAGACTGCAGACTGGCCTTTGCTGGAGAGGTCTGCCAGCTGCTCTTCATGGTCCTCCTGATCGTTGCTATCACCCTTGGAAACCTGGTGAGTCTCCTGGTTTTCTTCTGTGTAAGGCAATTCCAAACCCCCCAAAGCTACCTAAAGGCCTCTTTGGCTCTTGCTGATTTGGCTGTGGGGCTCATTGTAGTACCTTACTCAGTTTATCAGGAGGCGAACATGTTGGCCTATGGGACACGGCAAGAGAGGAGTCCAGCTGGCTGGCCAGCCTGTTTGATCACTGGCCCTATCTTTGCAGGGTGCACCTTCGTCTCAATCAGCACCATATTTCTGCTTTCCGTGGAGAGGACTATCGCTGTGCTGAAGCCCCTGCACAGGAAAGCTGTGATTACCAAGCGCAGAATCACTTGGTTCATTCTGGGATCCTGGATGCTGAGTTTTTCCTTGGCAGTGACACCTCTGCTCTCAATTCCGAATATCACCTTCGAGTACAATTCCTGCAGTAAGATGTGCAACTATGGCTTTCCTCCAGACAAGTTGTTGAAGTCCAATTGGAACGTCATGCTCCTGTACCCAGTATTTGACTTCACCCTCTTGGGTGGCACTTTTGTTGTCAACACCATCACATTTGCCACCCTCCGGCAGTACCACAAGATGCGGAAGCAACTGAGAGAAGAGCCCCAGGCAGGCAACAGGCTCACTTATTCAGATGCCACTGCTGCCAAGACCATTGGCATCCTGACCTTTGCGTTCTCTGTTTCTTTTGTTCCCATTGCTGTATTTGTTGTGGGCACAGTGATGGGCTATGAGTGGTGCCAGTTCTCCTTCTATGCTTTCTGGATCCTTGCTTCCAACAGCTGTTGGAATGTGGCTATCTACAGTGTTTGGGACCCCAAGTTCCGGCAAGGGGTTCGGGAGATGTTCTGCAAACAAATGCTGATAGCCACCTCCCAGCAGCATCCCAGTCACTCGCTGGAAGGGCACAGTTCTGCCCCTGCTTGTGTGGTGGTCCTCAAGGAGATGCTCCGCCCAGAGACTAGCTAGTGGCAGAGTTGGTATCTGCCGTTTTGAAATAGGTGACTGCTTTGTCCGTGCCTCTGAGCAGTCTGGGTTTTTAGCTGGAGATTCTGGGTTTTTCAATAACCATTTTCCTATTCAGCTGTTGCAGCTTGATGGAATGGCTTTTCCCCCAAAGTATGTGCCTTCTTAATGCCAGATTTTTCTTTCTGTTCATTGGATTGGAGCCCGTTGACCTTTGTACAGCAAATGTAGAATGAATTTATGAGGATGCCTTGCAGTGTTGGAAACACATTGCACTTTTAAAAATTGCTGCTAGATGAATACCTTAATGCAGAGCAGCTATTTATCCGTAATTCATAGTCCATATAAAGATATCAGCAATCCGGGTTCCGATTTAGAGGAAAAAATGTGAAGAGAAAGAAAAGAAAAGAAGCTTTAAAATAGACCACATAATGAATCTCTAGGCATGATGAGGAATGAAATAGTATGTCCTATGTTCAATTTTGCAAAAATAATCCTATGTAATGTATTACAATGTACAGTTGAAAAATAATGGCCTTTTAGTTATTGTTAATCACAAATATGGTTATAATACTTCAGTATATAGTCTACAGTATTTATTCAGAACATAAATGTATTTTCACAAAAAATGCCTTTTTAAAAATGGGAAAATACAACTTTATTGAACATAATACATTTTCTGAAATCGGAACTACTTCTGGTTCAATACTCACAAACCACAAATTTTTGCAAGAAATATACTAGGCTACAGCAATAGAGAAAAACTACTCAATTTTTCCCAACTGTAAGTTCAGAAGTTCATTCAAAAGGATTAGGAAAGCAGCATGTCTGTAATCAATGTTTGGTTGTATGAAAGATGGCTGGTAGTGAAAGGATGGAAAATATAAAATCACAATAAGTAATGGGATAGATAACTGTGTTGTTGACAAGCCTTTCATTTGGAAATCTGAAAAGGTTCTCATGCTCTTATTACTATTTTCCTGTTTTGATTGGCTTAAAATAACTTCAGCATTTGCTGTATGCAGCTGCCTTGATAACAAATATTGTGAATGTGTTCTGTGAGAGTAAATATCCTTGATCAAATATTGCCATAGAAATAATAATCGATTAAAAGGTATACAGTTTATCTGTAACAGTTGTCAGTACTAAAATGCTTTCACAGGAAACACCTTTTAAGAAAAAGCTTTGTACTTATTGTGTGAGAAGTAGTGGGCAAACACAGCCTGTTATGCTCTGAGGTTCAATGTTTCTGCAGAACTGAAAATAGCCGTGGCTTGTCTTGAGTTGTTCAACCACCCTTTGATCCTTTTCAATGTGTACATTTGTAAACTCTGTGTGTGTGTGTGTGTGTGTGTGTATTTCTGCCAAATATTTTGTAGCTCCTCAAACTTTCTAGTTTGGAAAGATAAAAACAATTCTGGAGGCCTAGAAAATAAAGCTTCATTCATTTAGACTGCAGTCTTACCCAAGTTCTGACTGCCATGATGCATTTCCATTGATGGGGTGGAAAATAATTTTCTCATGCTTAGAAAACAAATGGCTAATGTTCTTTGATACAGGCAAATCATAATTGTGTTTCTCCTTTGCCAAGTTTCAGGCATGGTGTTCAACTTTATATTTCTAAAACAGATCATGTCCAAGGAGGGAGAAAATGATTTTACGAATTCATTCATTCCACTCAATCAGAACTGCACACAAATGGGTTTTATTGCAAACGTGAGGAACCAGTTTCCCCTGAACTCAGTCTAAGATGAACGTAGTATCTGACCAATATGAAGAGAATGCACTCAAAAACTGTCGTTGACAGTGCAAAGTACAATGGAGTCTTCTTGCAGTTTAACAACTAACATAAATTTAATGGTGTCAAAATCTATTTAAGTGGATGCAGGGAATATAATCCTGAGAGAAGAAATTATATGCGCCATGGGTTCTGAGTGGGGAAGCAAAGCCAGCCTAAAAGTCAGGGCAACAGCAATCAGTATACTTTCACTGCACACTGCCAACACAGCAGAAAGAGTCACTACCAGTTCAGCTGGCTTTTGTACAAGCAGTGAAGGAAGCACCAGTTGTTGTTTCTTATTCTGACTTGGGCCCATGAAATTAGAGAGGAATAAAATATAGAAATTGGAGACAGTGATAGTGACTTCAAGGAGCTAGTATTATAAAAAAAATAAGTCAGCTTCATAGTGCCCAAAGATTTTTTCGCAACTGACTAATATCTTATTCCCACTGGAAAATGAAATTCTTCCTCGCTGGAGCTGGCTTGGTTAGCAAAAGGCCTCTCCCTGTTCTGAACATAATGTTCATTAACTACAGGAGACGTGATTGATGCCTGTGTAAACTTTTCTTGAAATCTTCTAAAAACGTGAACTGCATAATTCCCCAGGGCTACTTTTTTCCATTGTTCGGTTTGATTGTCAGAGAATTCCCTAGCCCCAACTTCCAGAATGGACCGATATATGAAGCTATATCTGAATTCTTGATCATAAATGTTTCATTTATTTCTGTTCCCTTTTCATAACAATTCAAAATGTGTTTTGTAGCTAGGCAAGGAAAATGTGTTAAAACATGCTTGATCAAAAACTCCACTCAAATAGTAAATATTGATTTATGTAATATCACATTTATATCCCACTGTTTCTCTAAGAGCTCAGTGGGTTGCATGGAAGTCTCCTCATTTTTATTCCTGAGAGGTAGGTTGACCTAAGAGTTAGTGTCATTGTCATCCAGTTAGCACTATGTCTGTGTAAGCTTCAACCTGAACTTCCTTTGTTGCCTTCCAACCCCACTGGCTGTTATGTGTTGAAAATTCTTGAGCTTCTTCAGTAAGCCTTGCAATGTGTCCAGCTTACCCTAGAAAATATTGGGATTAACTTAATCTAATATACAGTACTTCATCACATGTGAGCTGTTAGCATAAGGCCATTTTATTTGCACATCACCTGGAACAGCCCACCCATCCTGGTGCCAACTGATTGCAGTTAGACTAACCTGATAGACTGAAAACTACCAGGTTAGGGAAGACCAGTCAGGAAATAATAGGCATTTTCTGCAGTATTTCTGCCCTCTGATTTTAGGACATTGTGATTTGAGGGCTGGACCAATGAGGAAAAGGCATTAGCAGATGGCATAACCTGCCAGCCTTCGCTGATTCTGGAAGCTAAGGAAAGTCAACTTTGGTTAGTATTGGACGGGTGACTATTTGGGAATACCCAGGCTATTGACTAGACTTTTTTTTTTGGTCCCTTTGAGTCAGTTTTTGATTCCTGGCAATGCCTGGACTAGTCCCTGCAGTTCTCTTGGCAAGGTTTTTCAGAAGCGGTTTGCCATTGCCTGCTTCCTAGGGCTGAGAGTGATTGGCCCAAGGTCACCCAGCTGGCTTCATGCCTAAGACAGGACTAGAACTCATGGTCTCCCAGTCTCTAGCCTGATGTTTTAACCACTACACCCAACTGGCTCTCTATTGACTAGATTGGGAAGTTGAAAAACATCCTGAAAAAAGACAATAGCAAACCTCTGCTGTATTGTTCTTGAGAACACTACATGGAGGCAGTTAACCCAAGCTCAACCTAAGGGAGATCTTAATCCACCGGAAGAACAAAAGAAAGGAGAACTTGGAGGGAGCTTTTTTATTAAAGGTGATCTGACAATATGTTTACGCTTCTGCCTGCCTACTCAGACTATATTTATATGGACAAGTTTTCTTGTACAAGCTTCGAGTGACAAATTGCGGTGGAATGGATAAAGCCAAAGCTTTCCATATAAGAAATACATGCAGAACAAGAGTCTTTCTCTTGGCAGTTTCAGTCTAGTTGGGTAGTAGCTGCATGTGAACGATGGATTTAAAAGTAGTAGCTATGCGTGAGTGGGGGGCTCAGAATTCTGGAAACTAGGCTGAATTCCCCCAGCTATAGATTTGGCTCTTTGTTATGGATAATAATAGAACAAGGGCTTAGTCATGTCCAAACAAGGGAAGTATGGAATTATTGGTATTTTTTTAAAGGAGCCATAGAAAATAATAATTACAAAACAAACATGAAAAGTGGGCTGAAGATCAGGCATATCTTGAAGTCTGTCTTGAAAAATGAGAGGACTGTTCAATGTCACATAATTGCCCAAGAGGTCCCCAACAATTATGCTATGTACTTAAAATTCTGTCTGTAGCTGTTGACTGCTGTAAAAGGCAGCTAATGCCATTAGAAGCCCATGAAAAGAAAAACTGCAGTGAGGAAGTAGCAAACTGCAAAGTTGTAGGCTTAATTAAACATTTTGTGAAAAAATACAAAGCATAGAGTTGTTTTTGTTAAGAAACACACTGAGTAAATTATTCAAAAATGGCTATTTGAAAGGATGTTTTTGTGTTGTTATTATTATAGGTCACATTATTGTCAACATCATATCCTGGATAAGAAGTTTGACTGAAACATACTAGAAACACAACTGTGGGTGATATATTTTCCAGATGTGGGATTCTTTCACAGAAGGAGGATCATATTCTGATAGCAGATGGTCCGGGAGGCTGGCTAGATTTTTGCTAGGGGGCCCTTGCAGTAAAAAAGGAAGCACAGGATGTACCACTTATTGATCTCCAGATGTATTTTGGGTACCTCCATAACATCAAAGACTTGGAAGTGATCAAAATTTGTTTTGGATGTATAGATCTGGGCATACATAGTGAAGTGAAGTAGCCCCATCCCAATGTTTTGTGTAAAAGCAACTCCATGCCCTGTTACAAGTTACTCAGCGATTCTATAGCCAGAAAGGCTTCCTGAGTAGGTCCCAAGTCATGGTCAGGATTATACAGCAACAAGACACCCTTAAGTAATTTGACATAACTTCTTAAAATGAAAGCTCCTAAGGTACTGTATTTAAGGATTTGTACATGAAAAATAAATACACCTTCAGCTGGGACCAGCGTAAGAACAAGGCAGCCAGTGCAGTTTTTTAAGGATTGGCTTGTTGTGGTCTTCCACTGCATTTGCATTTTGTACAAACTGCAGGCTCAAATATAATCTAACTGGGAGGTTTGAAGTTCATGAATTTATTTATTTATCATACTTTTATGTCTGCACATCTCACAGAAAGTGACTGCATGGCATGCAACAATGAGATAAAAAAGCAAATGGTTAAAAACCAATCATTATAAAAAGATAAAAAGTAATTATTAAAATTAAATATCAAACATATTAAAATACACCAACCCCATGGAGAGAGCAAGAATATCAATCATAGTGGAGCCATCTAAGAATGTCTCCCATTCCCTAAGACCCTCAGGTCTGATGACATAACCAGGTCTTGAGGGACTTCCTAAACAATAGCAGGAAAGGAGTGAGCCTAACTTCAGAGGGGAGAATGTTCCACAAGGAGGGAGCTGTGGCAGAGAAGGCCCGCCTCCTGGGACCCACCAATTGCAAGTCCCTGCCTGATGGAACCTGTAGCATACCTTCCCTGCCAGATCTAATGGGATGGGCTGATGTAATTGGGGAGAGGCAGTCCCTCAAGTAACCCGGCCCCATACCATGAATTACTTCTATGGATAGGCTCTCCTTGTTCAAGAATGATTGTAGCCACTGAACCACATAAAGCTGGGAATAGACATTATGTGCCCAGTGACAGTCAAAGAGCAATCGATCCATGAAAATACAACTGCTCCTTCAGAGGGGCTGTGATCCCATTCAGATCAAGCTTCCTTCTAAACCTATGGTTGAATCAATCAGTGCTGTTTTTGATAACCGGGAGGTCAATTCAATTTCAAGCTTTAGAGTAGTGTTTTTTAAACTTGGCAACCTTAAGATGTGTGGACTTCAACTCCCAGAATTCCCTAGCCAGCAGGACTTCAACACTACTTTAGAGGAAGTGGCCTTTCTGCCTTTGGAGCTTTACTTGTGTAACTTTTCCCCAGGGAAATTTGCCTGAGGAAATCTCTAATCTGGTGTATTTTTAACACTGGGAAATTACTGTTTTACATTGTTATCAAATTTTTAACCTCACCTTTTCCTTTACCTGCAACCTATACACTCAACAGCAAAATACGGACTGTATCAAGTCAGGCCCATAGGCCAATAGATGATCTAAAGGAGCCCATCAAATCAGAATTTGTGAACATCATAGAAAATGTTACTGTACTTAGGAATGTTCAAAAGTCATGCGTCAAACGAATAGGAAAGTGTTTAGAAGAAAATTGTGACCATTTTGAATATTTAATGTCCTTTATATAATGAATTGTCTATGGGGCCTGAGTTTTGGTATACCCTGTAAATAGAGAGCATTTATACATTTCTGGGGAGAAAGTGTGAAAGATTTAAGCATTAATTTCAAAACAACTGGTCTTTAAGTTTATTAGAGATCAGACCTAAAAGCTGAAGAGTACCTGTGAGAGGTAAAGATTTTAATGTGTAAATAAGTTCAAGCTAGTGAGCAAAAGCAACGCCATGTTAAATACTTAAACCAACACTAAGTCAGGAGGAGATAGTGGGGAAAACTCATCAAATGATAAGGGCTAAACTCATCACTTATCATGGCAATGGCTAAACTCATCATCTGGTAATAGCTAAACTTATCAGGGCAACGGCTAAACACATCACCTAATATGATAATGGTTTAAAACAAAGGCGGCCGGAAGATTGTAAGTCTGAGAGTACCCAGCCAATGGGGAAACGGATAAAGAGGAGCGACGGGACAGGAAAATGTATAAAAATAAACTTGAAATATTGTCCAAAATATTTTGGATACATTGCATCGTGCTCCTGGAAAGTCCACCACGCTTTGCAAACCGTAGAAGCTCAGAGAGAGAGCAAAATAAAGTCTTTTTCTATTTCTAAACTCAAAGACTGTTGAAGTCTAATTTGTTTTGAGTTTTGTCGCTAACATACCTATATGAGCTTCACTGAGATCTAATATTTCAGAAGAATGAAGGTCTGATTTCACTCCTTCAATTAAGGTTCTGTCCTTATGCCAAGAGCCTCTTCAAGAGCCCTCCCCAAATAATGAGGCTGACCACACACATTCTGTACACAAAAACAATCCAGTTGACTTTGACTGATCTATAAGAGTTAAGTAGTGTTGGACCTCACCATAAAATCCTAGGATTGTTGGCTAGAGTAGGAAGTATATATATATACCATTTCTGACAAAAACAAATCATGAATATGTTGATATAGTTTTCAGAAATCAAGATGTACTGAATTAAGAGTCTTTTTTTTATTTTACACATTTGGTTAAGAACTCAAAATGGGTAATGGTATGTGAGAAATTACCTTGGGACACAGGAGGAAGAGCCACAGCCTAGACAATGATCTGATAAATGAAATTTGAGGAGGAGGGGTGGCGAAAGCATCTCAGAAGGGACCCTCCCTAGTTTTGGGGAGAGTAAAAACAAAGGATCGGAGAGATACTTTCAGACTTGCAAGATGCTGTTAATGCAACCTTTCAATAAAGATAGAGCTAGTAATCATAGTTGTGCTTCTTGTCTGGACTACCTTGGAGAGCTAAAAAATGGGATGAAAACCTCATGCCACTCAGATATTGTCTGAATTTTATATTTTGAGTGACTCAGTAAGATACTGTATATGCAAAGTTAATTGGACTGTTGAGCCATAGGCATTTGCAGCAAGGAGTGAGACATCAAATGGATGCTAAGTTATTGTTAGGGTCTATGGAGACAAATAATTTGGTAGAAAAATTGGATTTAAAGTGGAGTGCCTTAAGATGGAAAAACATCCACACTCAGGCTAGAAAATAACCAATGTTGAGAGAGACAAAAAGACTTTAGTTATGAAGGCAAGATCGGAGACTAGCTAAAAGATTATCCAAAACGTTCAATGACTAAATAATTATGCTTGACCTGAGACTTTTTCCTCTCCTACTGCAAAGATCCTTTAACTTCTTTGATTCACCATCCCCTCAAAATCAATTATATATGTAGATCTTCAAAAGGCATCATGAATGCTTTGTCCATGGGGTAGTTTTGGGGGGATTGGGGGAGGGGGAATTGGCCCTAAAAATGTAGGCAAAGCATCAGAGTAAACCAAAGGTACTGTTGATGGAGATGAAGGGTCTTAAAAATCTAGGCAATCTTAGATTTGAGATAAAACTCATGCAGTTACTCAATATCAAACCAAAAGAAATACTAGTATCCTAAGTATTTGAAGACTGAAGAAAGTCTTATGTTTCTGAACATACACAGGAGCTGTGTATGCATTTCTTTAAGAACTGAGTAACTTCAGAATCTAATTGTTTTACTATTGTGGCCAAAGCTTTCTGACTATTTTCCTAAAGCTGCTTCCTCTGCAGCTGAAGTTTTGGTTTTTCAACCTCATTCACAAAGGGCACTATTGAATGTCTTTTTGTGGTATATTTATTATGAAGTGGTCAAGGGTACTGGGGGCAATTATTATTATTTTGGATACATACTTTATTTCTCTGCCCCTCCTCATTCTGAAAAAAAGTCCCATGGGAGGAGTTTTCTCATCAGATCTTCTATTTTAATTTAATTAAAGCCTAGGAAACCAGGGAGACTGCAGACTAATTACTGCTAGAGGGATGACAACAGAATCTAGGGGGAATCTTAATTTCCTCCACCCTCTCATTCTCATTGAAAAGGACAACCACTGTGATTTGAAAATATTTAAAGGTTACCCAGCTAGCCAGCAACAGTTACAACTAGCCACCAGGCCACACCAAATTAAAAGCTCCCTTAATATACTACACAGGCAAACAAGGTCTCTAGAGCTGTGGTAAGGTAAAGGTAAAGGTTTCCCTTGACATTAAGTCCAGTCGTGTCCGACTCTAGGGGGCGGTGCTCATCTCCGTTTCAAAGCCGAAGAGCCGGCGTTTGTCCGTAGACAGTTCCGTGGTCATGTGGCCGGCATGACTACACGGAACGCCGTTACCTGCCCACCAAAGCGGTACCTATTAATCTACTCACATTTGCATGTTTTCAAACTGCTAGGTTGGCAGGAGCTGGGACTAGCAACGAGAGCTCACCCCGTCACGTGGATTTGAACCGCCGACCTTCCGATCGGCAAGCTTAGCAGCTCAGTGGTTTAACCCGCAGTGCCACTGCGTCCCTTAGAGCTGTGGTAAACTGCAGGAAAACACCAGCTCTGCTGTGGTTTTCAGCAAGCTAATGAAAAGTCAGATATAAATTGAATCAACTCACCAAAACAAATAACATAATGTGATCTATCAGATCCAAAACCAATCAGTGGCCCCAAATAGTGGTGGGATCTGCCGTAAGATGTACCCCTTACCTACTTTATAATTAGTATAAATAGAGTAATATGATGGAACCCCACACCCATCTTGTGAAGATTGCACGGAAGATTTTGTTTCCACTGAAAACAACCTGAAACCAGTTTCTCTTTCATCCAATTGATTGTCAGTGATTGAAAAAAACATGGCAGGAATTGAAAGATAGCACAAGGCTCTGGATCAGTTTCGCAACCTTGGCAACTTGAAATCCACACATCTTCAAGTTGCCAAGGTTGAGAAACACTACTCTAGATCTTGAAGTCCCAAAGCAATATAGAGGGATCACAGCTGCCTCTCTCATTCTACTCCTGAACCAATGGCTTTTGTCAGAATATTTTATTACATTTGGCAGAATATGTTTTTTTTCTCTGCATAATTTAACGTAAAATAATTCTTGTGAAATATAAGTCGCTGCTTTAGGTGGGAGATGCTTTATGCTTTACTTTTGCGTCTGATCCCCCACCCTCCCACCCTGGCCTCCGCGCACCCACCTTGGATGGACTGGGGGGTGTAGAACCCCCCGAGCGGAGTGGATGGGAGCGGCAGCAGTGGACCGGGCGGCGAGATGCGGTGAACTCAGTTGGGCCCTGATGGAACGCGGGCCCCAGAAGACTGCGCCGGTAGCGTGGCAGCGGGCCGGGCCAGTGGCATGGCAGGAGACCAAGTTGGCACCGTGGTGGGCAGTGTGGCAGCGCAGCAGCAGACCGGGCTGGTGGCACGACAGCGGACTGGGCCAGCAGCATGGTAGGAGACCAGGCTGGCACTGCGGCGGGCAGTGCGGCAGCAGACCGGGCCGGCAGCACAGCAGAGGACCGGGCTGGTGGCGCAGCAGCAGACCGGGCCGGCGACACGGCAGTGGACCGGGCCAGCGGCAAACTGGGCCAACAGTGTGGCAGTGGACTGGGCTGGCATTGTGGCAGACTCTGGAGGGACTCACCCACTCGGGGAGCCTTGGTGGAGCAACCTGGGGTGGCGTCGCTTTGTGGGCCTGGGGCTTTCTGGGACTATCTTTTGACCCCTTTTTGGCCAACAACAGGAACCCTGGTGGCGCGGGCCTTGGCGAGCCAAGGAGAGACGGGGGGGCTTCGGGCTGCACCAGAGAAGAAAGTGGACTGGTTGTTGGCCGTGGTGCGGCAGACCATGCTGGCGAGGAGTGGGGAGTTTAGCAATAAAAACTTACCTATCCCCCCCCCAACCACCCCTGAGGCGGATGGAAGCTGTGAGAGCCCTCCAGAGTGAATGAGAGACTCTTCCCCAGGGTGAGAGACGAGAGTGGGAGTGGGAGTAAAAGGGCACTCAGCCCCTGAGTGAGAGACGGGGTGGGTGAAGAATGAATGAGTGCCCCCTGTTGAGCAGTGAGAGAGTTCGAGGGGGGGCATAGCAAATGGGGGGGTGATGGTTGGGCTCTGACGGCACCGAGAACAGAAGCTGGTGTGCCGGAGGAACTACCATCGCCCCATGGGAGATTTGACTGTAAGGATGTATGAATGGAAGGAGGGAACCCTACTTAGAGCCAGAGACTCCCGAGGTCCAGGAGAGGGGGCTAATGGATCAGGAGTTACTGGGGGCTGTAGGGCGGGGCACATTATTGAGGTGGTGACGGGTAGGCAACGTTATGGTGGGAGCCGGAGGGCGGGCCATCTTCGGGGAAGACGCCCCCGGTGTTTGCTACCGGTGGCATGTACTGGCCCTCTGCGCTCAGACCCAGGCCCTGGTCAGCAGATCCATAGGGGCCCTGGTTTCCAGCTGCTGCTTTTTAATTCCAGGTCAGTTAATAACAAGGCCCCCCTCATATGTGACTTGATCACCGAGGAGGGGGCAGACCTGGCATGTATTACCAAGACCTGGCTGGGCACGGAAGGGGGGGTGCCCCTTTCGGAAATGTGCCCAGCTGGGTTTATGGTATGGCACCAGCTGATATTCCAGGGCAGGGGAGGAGGGGTGGCTGTTGTCATCCGAGAGTCTCTTGTGGCCTTCAGGGGCCCTGCTCCACAAGTGGCGGGCTGTGAGACCCTGTTCTTCAAGTTGGGCTCCCGAGAACAGCTGGGAGTGTTGCTGCTGTACCAGCCTCCCTGCTGCGTGGCAACCTCCCTGCCTCAGCTGCTCAAGGCTGTCTCAGGGCTGGCGGTGGAGTTCCCCAGGCTCATGGTTCTGGGGGACTTCAACCTGCCATCCCTGGGGTGTGCCTCGGAGGCGGCTCGGGAGTTCATGGCTACCATGGCAGCCATGGGCCTGTCCCAGATAATTCGGGACCCAACTTGGAACAGTGGCCTCACCCTGGACTTGGTTTTCTTGTCGGAGCAGTGGCAATGTGATCTGAGGGGAGAGTTACAACTGTCCTCTTTGTCATGGTTAGAACACGCCCAGGTGGCCCTGAGATTCTCTTATGCCACCCCCCTCCGCAGGGAGGCAGGACCCATTCAATTGGTCTGCCCCCGGCGATTGATGGACCTGGTAGGGTTTCAGAGGGAGCTGGGGGTTATACTGGTGATCTGCTGCACGGTCCAGTGGAGGCCCTAGCTGCAGCCTGGAATAGGGAGGCGGCCAGGGCCTTGGACAGGATCGTGCCTGTGCGGCGTCTCTTGTCCTATAGAATCCGGCACTCCCCGTGGTTTACGGAGGAGTTGAGGGTTCTGAAGAGGGTTAAGAGACACCTAGAGCGCCACTGGAGGAAGACAGAATTTGACTGAACACAGGTAAGAGCCGCTATTAAGGCCTACCTTGTGACGATAAAAGCGGTGAAACATCAATACTTCTCCACTCTTATTGCATCTGCAGAATGCCGCCCAACAGCCCTGTTTAAGATCACTCAATCCCTTTTGGGGAAGGTGGGCTCAGTGACCCAACTACAGGGCTGTGCAGAGGAATTTCCTGAGCATCTGCAGGACAAAGTTGCTTGGATCTGCTCCAAGTTGGACTCCAGGCATGAGGCTTGGTCTGGAGAGATACCAGGGGAATGGGCTTACCCAGTTATCTGGGAGCAGTTTGATCCTGTTGGACCTGAGGAAGTGGACAGGATCCTACGAACAGTAAATGACACCATATGCCATCTAGACCCGTGCCCCCCGGGCTAGTAAAAGCAGCACGGGAGGTGACATGTGGTTGGGTCCATGCGATGGTTAATACATCCTTGAGAGAGGGGGTGTTTCCAGCTACCTTTAAAGAAGCATTGGTGCACCCCCTCCTCAAGAAGCCATCGCTGGACCCTACTGTTCTGGACAATTTTCGTCCAGTCTCCCACCTCCCCTTTTTGGGGAAGGTGGTTGAGAAAGTGGTGGCTTTGCAGCTCCAGAGGGTCCTGGAGGAAACGGATTATCTAGACCCCTTTCAGGCCCGGTTATGGGACGGAAACGACATTGGTCGCACTTATGGATGATATCTGGCGGGAGCAGGATGGAGGAAGTGCATCCATCCTCGCTCTCCTTGATCTCTCAGTGGCTTTTGATACCATCCACCATGGTATCCTTTTGGGGTGGCTCAGGGAGTTGGGGGTGGGTGGCATAGTTTTACGCTGGTTCACCTCCTTCCTCCAGGGCTGATCCCACTCAGTGTTGATAGGGGAGGAGAGATCGGCCCCATGGCCCCTTCTTTGTGGGGTGACACAGGGATCAGTACTCTCCCCTCTCCTTTTTAACCTCTACATGAAACCACTGGGTGAGATCATCTGTCACCATGGGATGAGGTATCATCAGTATGCTGATGATACTCGATTGTATATCTCCATCCTGGGTGAAATAAGTGATGCCATGACCACCCTCTCCAAGTGTCTGGGGCCTGTGGGGGCCTGGATGGGGAACAACAGGCTTCAACTGAACCCTGGTAAGACCAGGTGGCTGTGGGTTAATGGTTCTTCTGTATCCGGGACATTAACATCTCTGGTTCTGGATGGGGTTGCACTGCCCCAGACAGACCCGGTGCGTAACTTGGGGGTCCTCCTGGACTCACAGCTCCTGCTCGAAGAGCAGGTGGCAGCCGTGGCCAGGAGAGCCTTTGTGCAGCTACGTGCTGTGCACCAGTTACGCCCCTTCCTGGACCAGGACGCCCTTCAAACAGTCACTCATGCCCTTGTTATCTCTCAGATAGGCTATTGCAATGTGCTCTACATGAGGCTACCCTTGAAAAGTATCCGGAAGCTTCAGCTGGTCCAGAATGCAGCTGCGCGAGCTGTTTTTGGTGCCCCCAGAAGGGCACACGTAACACCACTGCTGCACGAGCTGCATTGGGTACCAGTTTGCTTCCGGTCCAATTCAAGGTGTTGGTTATTACCTTTAAAGCCCTACATGGCATGGGGCCAGGTTACCTGAGGGACCGCCTCTTCCCCATTATATCAACCCGTCCCACCTGATCGTGCAGAGAAGGCATGCTATGGACCCTGTCTGTAAAAGAATTTCATCTGGCGAGGTCCAGGAAGTGGGCCTTGTCCGCAGTAGCTCCCGCCCTGTGGAACATACTGCCCCCGGAGGTGAGATTGGCCCCATCACTCCTGGCCTTTTGGCGGAGTCGGAAGACCTGGTTCTGCCGCCTCGCTTGGGGTGGAGAGGGGAATAGATCTACATGGGGATGGCTGCTTTAGACCACTCCTCCCACACTTGGACTGTTTTAGATTCCTTCACCACCTGGATTCTTTATTTTTACCTTTATTTATATTATTTATTATTGTATTTTTATACTGTATATTTTATGGTGGTGGTTTTTAATCGATTGTTGTAAACCGCCCAGAGTCCCCCGATGGAAGGAGATGGGCAGGGACAAATTAGATAGATAGATAGATAGATAGATAGATAGATAGATAGATAGATAGATAGATAGATAGATAGATAGATATAAGCTACGGGTGAGCTTAGCCTTTAAAGCCTAAGGATTATTCATATCCCATGAGTCTGGTGATGCATTATGAATGTAGGTTCTTATGGTCTTCAACCGCTATATATCCTCAATTGATATTTAGCGTGCAAAACATGGAGTTTAATCTTGAAATTCATTGTACAAGAGCCATTTTCCTGCCAAAGAGAATTGTGGGTGACTGGTGGTAGTCGACAATCTCAAAAGTGTTCCACTTAGAAGAAAAAAGCATGTTCTTCAAGCAAAGGAGTTCTCTGTTTGTCAGCAAACTCGGTATTTGTAAACATTCCTATTTATAGTGCATAGTACCTGGCGTTTTGAAAACCATAGCAGTTTTCGTGCACACTATTACTCAGTTTTGCAAAGTAACCACCCCCAACACTTTTTTCCTTCAAGGAAATTTCTGGAAACTGATGCTGATGATGAAGGGTCTGTTCTTTGTATTGGCCTGATCTGTTTGAGTGTCTGACTGTCCATGTTGAGAAATATCTGCTGCCTGAGCCAAAACGCAGCATGGTTCTCTTTGTGTGTATGGGTGTGCGCCCGCACATGTGCACACATGTTGGGGAGGCTTTTTCACCGAATCCACAGCTCAGAGATTGTTGAAAGGAAAAACACAACTTTTCCATGCATGTCATTATCCTGATCCTGTTTGGCCCCTTTTCCTTGAGGATGATTGTATATAAAAGAAAAACCCTACAAGCTGTGTGTAGCATTCTTTAGTCCAGTAATTTATTAACTCATATCCTGTCTTTCTGTAAGAAACCCTTTAAAGAGAGCTCACCAAAAAAGAATTAAGCCACATACAGTATTAAACTCATAACTAAAGATGACAAATCCAGTAGTAACAAAACAGTAATTTCATAGATGTACTCTATAATGGATATTAAATGGATAAGAAGAAAAGTGAGAAAGACACTTCTCATGAAGGCGGCTTAAATTAAATATGAGTTTTTTAAAGATAGTTCATCTGGGTCTCAAGAGATTTCCAATTGCCTTTTCTTATTTAATAGCATCTCCAAATGTTTCCATGTATCTTCTTGAGATGGTTTTATTTTTTTCACATATCTTACATAGACATGGAGATTTGCCCTAGTCCAAACATACAAATTTACTTCCATCATTCTCCTTGAAGTCCTTGTTATTTGTAGACAAACAGCATCATGTTAATGATCAGATCATAATTTCTTTTTCTTTATACTGAATCTTGCAACTCTTCCTAAAGGAGATGTAGTCTCATAGCATTTGTTTGACAGCAATTGTCTAACTAATATTTTTATCCTTTATTCCTCTGCCATTTGTCTGGTACTGTACTGTTTCTCATCTAGGCAACTTGGGCAACTTCACATTTTTCAGATGTGCAGTTGCTTTGTATTTATTTCATTACTTGCTCTGCCCAATCCACCCACTGTTCTTTGCTGCTTATTTTCATCCTTATGTACCCTTAATATTGCTTCTTTTTTTCTTCACTCAAGTTGCACCCACATTTTGTTCCTAGTCAGAAAAAAAATCCCTAATGAATTAGGATTTTTGCTAAATTCCCAAGAGCTTGTGACATGTCAGCCCCATTAGGGAAATCTTCAGGTAGGCTTATTCAATGGCACCATCTAGTGCTCACTAGACAAATTGTAGTTTTATTGCTTTTTATTGCATTATAGTAATATTATATTCAGCATTACATTTTTAGAGACTCCTGAAAGCACTTGGATTTGTTCCCAGAAAGCTGTAAAGCTTTACAGGGGCTCATATACATTTATTCTCAATGCAAGGTAAATATGTATCTTATGCAAGAAGCATTTAATTCATATAATTACTATTATTATTTGGTATTTTTCTATGCAATCTTTACTTAACTGTATAATGAATAATAATAATAATAATAATAATTTATTCCACACTTGAGTCATCCTTGTAAGATATTTAAGATGGGATCTAACTCTAGGAATTTCAAATATTAACATAATGAAAGCTATGGTAGGGCTACCCCATCTGGGCTGCAAAAATCCAGATGACCATTGGAGGTAGAAATCAAGGAGACACCTCAAACAAGACACTTGCTCCTTTAGAAGGACTTCTGCCTTACCTAGTATAGTCATCTTCCTATTTCCCAGGCCTGAGAACCACTATCCATAATACCATCATCTTATTCGGATTCACCTTTAGCTTATTGGCACTCCCACAGTCCACGACTATCGCCAGGCAATAGCTTCAGGTGAAAGGCAGAGATAAAGTTGAGCCCTATAAGCATACTGATGATACCATAGTCCAAATCTCTTGATGACTTGTCCATACAGATTTTGAATAGCAAGGGAGCTTTTTTTTTTTTTAAACTGCATTAAGGCAGTTGGAGTTTGGATGATGCCTGAGGTTCTTCCCTTCTAATTCCTGATTTCTCCTCCTATATTTCAATGGAGAGTGAAAATAGAGCTGGGAATAGTGGAGACACTGCTGGAGTAACCCCTTTGTGGCAGCTCCTTCTTCCTGTCTCTATATCTGAAGGCTGGAAGGAGAAATTTGCAATTCATTAGCCCTCCAGCTTTGAAATTCAGATGACACATGGAGCCACTGTTGAGCTAAGTAAGCCTACTACAAAACACAGTAATAAATTACAGTAAAGGCATTCCTCCTTATCCACAATTTAATATTTGGTCCAAGTGTCTGTGTCACCTTGCCATGGTTTAATGTATTGTATGTATTAGATGATGGAATACATATTTTCAAGACCAAAAAAAATGCATACCCATGTCTCCCTAAAGCCATCCTGATGCCCTTGAGATGAATCAAGATGTCATATCTTTGACTTCCAGGAATTGGAGTCCTAACACAGGAGAACATACTGTTACAAAAATCCTAGGCTAGTTTCTAAAAGCATCTTTACACCAGAAGACAGAGATAAGCATATTACTTGTAACCAGTTCTGGCAGGTTTCTTTCTCTCCCACTATTATTCACATTATTTACATACTGTTTACATCCTACATACAAATACTGAGGGCTAAGAAAAACACAATTTAGAGTAATCCTTCTTCCTTGACTTTGAATAATGCTATGGTATTTTGTCACCAAGAAAAATAGTGTTTGTTTATGGACTTCCTTGCTAAAACTGAAAATGCACATAACAAAACATAGTAGGCTACATTTCATTTTTGAGGCAGGGGGCCTTGTATAACCAGGACACATGAGTCTCATTTGAAATAAAAAGCATCTTTCTAGTTCTTTAGATTAGGGTGACAAGGTTGATAATATATACTGTAGACAAGCTCAGTCTCAGAAACTGTACTTAAGAAACTACATTTTTTTCTAGTGATTAGACAGAATTCCCTGTGGCAGAGGTAAAGAGGAAATATAAAGTAACAAAAAAAGTACAAATTATGGCAGGGAAGAACCAGTAATTCAAACAAAATTTGATAAATGTGTGTGGGTCCAGATTTCCTGTATTTAATCTCAGGCTAAACTTCTGTTTGTAAAATTATGTTGAACTGACACTTTTTTTGGTACAGTAGAGGAAATTGTTAACTGATTGTTGGTGATCATGGTAGAAGGGTGCTTGAGGACTGCCAGAAAAGGGACCGACTGTGGTAAGTTGCTCAATTTTCAGGCAATCAAGAAGCAGTTTTGTGAAATGAAAATACTTTTCAATTTTATTTTTTTAGTCTTTTGGTTGGATTTTAAAAATACATTTACTTGAGGACAGCCAGGATGGATTGCATTGGTTTTTTGCAAGGCACTCACAGAAAAAGAAAAAAGAACTTCAAATGTAAAATAGTAGGATTAGGTGAAATGATCCTCTGGAATACTGTGAATGAAATGAAATATTGGAGGAATGACCTGCCACGGTTGCAAGAGAGTTTCTTTTTTCCTGAACAATTAACTGATTTCTAGGGCTGTGCAATATTTTGGATTCACTTTAAAGAGATGCTTCATTGTGTATGGATGGGCAAACCTAGCACCTCCCTGCCACTCTTTAAATTAGCCTAGTCTTTTCCCAGGATCACATGGCAATTGCAGAAGACCACTGTGGAATTGGGGAAAAAGACAGGGCCTCAGGGATGTTCACAGGGTGTGATAAAAAAAAGTTAAGATGGTGACCACGATGGTACGGTTGAAGCCCCACCCTTTTTATGTGTATCATGTGTAAAAAAAACTGGCAGAGCTGTGATCACATTGTTGTGGCCGCCATCTTGACTTTATTTGACCATGCCCTGCAGACACCCCTACATTGTTGCTTTAACCATTTGCAGAGGCACCCTGTGTGTTTTCCTGTATGCTACAAAACACCTTTACTGAATTGTGTCCAAAGTGTTGCATAACTCTATCACCTTTTATAATGATAGCCTTCTCTGGATGTTGGAAGAGGAGGCAGACATTTTGAATATAATGTAATCGCTTCAGTACTGCAGAATGCATCCCTCTGAATGTCAGGTTTACTCCCAGGGCAGTGGCCTTCCACGTAGCATTAAAACTGAATTGTTCCTGAGGTCTTTTGGTGGCTGATGCCATCTTGTTATTGTTGCCCAATTTCTAATTGTGTGTAGATTTGTTTTATGCTGTTATGTATGATGGGTGTAGTGAAGCTCATTATAACTTAATTGGATTTTTATGGGTTGGTGTTTATTCTTATCATGGGCATTTTAATTCTGATGTGTTGATGCTGTTGTTTTTGACTTATCATCCATGTCTTTATTACCTGGATATTTATGTTATACTGTTTTTATTGTAAGCTGCCATGAGTCTGCAGGGAGTTGGCACCATAGGTATCCAATAAATAAATAAATAAATAAATGGTCCCTTCTCATTTCCTGTCAGCAGTGTTTACAGTAGATGTCAAAACAGGAAAGATGGTTTGCTTTGCCCCTTTGCATGTATGTGCAACTTTGACACAGGTATAAAATGGGCAGGGCTTTGATCACTATGCCACAAACACCATCTTGCCTATTTTGACCCATGCTACAGATACCACTGCTATCTGTGTTAATTTTTCTTTTTAGATTCTCACAAAGCTCTTTGTGTCACCATTTTGGCTTCTTATGCTATCCTCCATTTTTTTTCCTCATTGACCTTCTTCACACTTGCATGCTTTTAAAGTCTCCTTTAGGAATTCCCATCCATCTTAAGCTGCTTTTCCCATTGGTTTCTCCCGCCATGAGATTCAACTCACCGTTACTCTGAGTTTTTTCTGAAGTCCATGATATATGTTTGACTCTGTCCAGCTTTTCTTTCCTTGAAAATCAAGTTCTAGCCTTGCCTGGTCACTTTCTTCCAATACCCTTCCTTCTACCTCTTCCCTATTGATTACTGTCAAGTCAAGAGTACCAATCCTCTTGTGTTTTCCTCCACTTTGTAAAGGAGAAAGTTGTTAGCTAGTTGATATAGTCAACTGAAATTAATTTAAACCACACACAAAATACATTTATTGTTGAACTAAGGTTCTAGTTCTGATCATATTAACCAGAGAAAAATTAACCATTGATTTTTGTGACTTATTTTTAAGTAAATATGCTATAAATTTTGCAACAACAAAAGCAACAAGAAAAACAAAACCAGATGGTTTCTGATCCTATATATGACATTCTGTCAAATTTGGCCATAAGCAAATGCCATGACCAGAGAGAACTGCCACAACTTATTATTATTGGAACATGCATAGATGTATACAAAGTGCTTCAAGCATAGTGCGGTGTAAATTCTACTAGTGAAAAAGGCACTCTTGGAATTGTGCCCATTAGTCGAGAAAAAAAAAAGAGCGCTGAACATATGGGGCTTTGAACTGGCAGATGGGTGAGAAGAAAGATGATGAACTTTCAGTGACCCAGTTCTGCTCCCCAAAAAAGTACAATTGCAAAGCAAAGAATTCAGCCTTGGGAACAGCACTGAGCCTTACAAATAAAAGAAAAGGAGACAATTACAAGATTTTTAAAACTTCAGCTAACTAAATCAGCCTTTCCTAATCCATGCCCCCCAAAGATGTATAATTCCTATCATCCTCAACCAATCTTGCGTGCACCAAGTGGAAACAGGACCTGTTGGATTCAATGGAATTTATTCTTGTGATCATAGACTTGTATGAAAGTAGGAGCACAAAATGGTCATTGTGATTAACAAAAGCCCACTGAATTAGATGGTACATGAAGTAACAGACATAATTAGGTACAAGTTCAGTATATATTCTTAACAGATTAACGGTGTGGAAAAGAGATGAGTATCTGTGATAGTAGCTTTTTGCCCGAGTATGATCATTTGAAAACAGTTCTAAGTATTGGTGAAGTTAACGTTCTATCACCTAATTTCTTTTTTGGTTTCTTTCTTCTGTAAAAGCTCACAACCTCAACGTAAAGTTATATGGTTCTGGATGATGGGTCAGGATGAAAACTCAAATTTATTCACTTCAGAGTTGTTGTTTTTTGCCACCCATTTTCTTTTTCAGGATGACAGTCCAACTGAGTTACTGCACCAGTTTATCTATTGGACTTAAAGCAAAGGTCATTTGTCTGAAGAGACAGAAATGAAACATGGATTCTGACTGCTATATTAAGTTCTTCCTTGTTCCTTTTTTATTGTTTCTTTCTTTTAAAGGAAATGTGTCACATTTATCACACTGTATCATATACAGCTCTATTATTACTATATGAAAACAATATAGACAATAGGCTACATTAAAGTCCAAGAGTCTCAGCATGATTCAGCTAGTTTCAAATACTTAAAACCCTGTCAGTTTCAGTGGAGGTGGTCTAAGCATGTGCTTCAGCTTTCAGTGACTGAATAGTTAACTTTGCCTGGATTATTTCTGTTTGCAATCTTTAGGGGTAGGGCTGACAAAGTTTTTAATCAGCTCAAGGTATATGATTATATGGGAGCGGTATGTTGCTGTTGCAATGTTACATAAATATGCACTTGTGGTCAGCTTTTTGGGAAATGTCACAACTAAACAATATTATTCTCATTCATCTCTGTTCCTCGGTAAAATGAACCATCCTTGGATTCTTAAGGGATAGTCCACAACCCACTTTTTTAGAAAAAACAAAAAACACTGCATTAAAAACACTTTAGTTATATACAGTGGCCTACACTTAAATACTAAGAACCAATTTTTAAGATGATAATAAGTAACAATTAAAACCAAATGGAAAAATTATTTAACTATCCATCACATCTTGTAGAGTCCAAACAATCAGATGGCTCTTTCTTCCACCATCATAGGTGGCCTGGTAAAGATGATGGGAGTTGTAATCCGATTCCTCTGGAAGTTGCCAGGTTGGGATAGCTGTATAGCAGTTAACTGAGACTGTGCCTGCTGGAACAGTTGAATGTGCATTCATACAACTATTTCCATTCTATTAAATGCATATTTTTACAGTCATTTTCAATGTTCATCAACTCTCAAGGCTTACTGTACCATAGGACAAATGAAGAAGCTACTTTTATTGCTTCTGCTGCCATGCGAGTCTGCTGCCTGGAACACACGTCCACTGCAGCCAAAGTATGTGACTTGCCAGGGCAGCTGATCACTGTGCTGTCTACCTGAGATACATTGTTTTGTGTGTAGGGAGGTGGACTGCTAGTGAGCAAGCAATGGAGGTGGTGCAGTTGCAAGAGAAAACTGCACACAACTGTCTCCGTCCTAATATGAGGGAGACAGGTTTTCTTCCTCCTGAGCAGACTTGTCTGCTAAGATTGCTCAGGTATGCTTCTGAATACCAGTTGCTAGATACAATTTATTTAGAAAATAAAGCACAAAAACCTGGGCAGTAAACAATACATACAAGAAAAAATATAAGAAACCCCAACTTACTAAAAAAAAATACAGTACAAGGCAGGGGGAGTAAGTAACTGTGGCACCACATAACAAATCTGTAAAACACAAACATACATTGGGCTCCCCTAACATCCTGGCCCTAATGCTTGGGGGAGGGGAAGCCAAGTTTTAACAGCCTTCTGGAAGACCAAGAGAGTCAGGAGATGCTAATTCATGTCCTTTTGTGGGTAAGAGGCAACTAATAGGCTGCTTTGAGATGGGAATGGTCATCTAGACAGCATTTTGGCCTGATTCAGTTGGCACAACTCTTTACCTTCTTAAGTCATGTTGGCATGGCAATAATAAAAGTTTTTATGTCAGTTGGGTAGTTTCCTCCAAGACAGAATATGTGGGAATTAAAATAAAGATACAACAAATCATTTTCTCCCCCTCTCTTTCTCTCATTGCCCTGTATTCACATAATACAGAGTCTGTAAATTATTACTACAATAGAAGAATCCATATCAATAGCATCCATAACCAACTGTGATGACATCAAAATGAAAGATGTGCCATGACATCCTTTGGCAAAGGATTCAACTTATTACTAGTGCCATAAGGTCTGAGGCAAGTACATAGGTGGTGTCATTTGCATGCGCTATTTCCCCCTACACAGATACTCATGTTTCATTAATTATACACATTTGCAGAAATCTCTGCTGGAGATTTTGTACATTTTTTGGGGTACGCTTTTCAACAGCAAATAATCAGAGAATTGGAAGGGGTTATTTGTCATTAGGTTTAACTTCTGTTCAGTCTTGGTCCAAACTGAAGTGTCCTAGCCTCTGCTGAAGCACATGAAAGCAAGCCCACAACTTTTCTGAGCAATTGATTCCACTGTCTAGCTGCTATTACTAAAAGGAAGGTTTTCTAAACATTCAATCACATCTTCCTTGCTGTAATTTAAACCCCTTATTCCATATCCTGTATTCTGGAACAAGAGAGAACAGGTCCTGACCTTTTAACATGAATTTCTTTCTGGTATTTGAGGAGTGCTATCTTATTTCCTCCCCTCCCCACCATCTTTTCTAAAGGCTAAAAATACCCAGCCCCTTCCATCTTTCTTCATAGATCTTAATTTCTAGTGCCCTGATCATCTTTATTGCCTTTCTCTGAACTTGTTCTATTTTCTCTGAATCCATCTTAAAGTGTGGTGCCCAGAACTGAACATAGTGCTTGACGTGGTGTCTGACCAATCAGAATGGTATGAAAGAATTATTTCCAGTGATTTGCAAATTATACTTGTTTATGTAGCTTAAAATTATATTTGCCATATCCCACTGCTAGCTCAAATTCAGGTTGCAATCAGCCATTCCAAAGCCACAGAATTCTGCTTTTGGAAATAATCCTTCTGCTTCATATTTATTTGTTTTTAAAAACATTTATATAGCTTCCCATCTTATATCGAACACTCATCATTTCCTCTGATGAAATTTCTCCCATCATTTCCTCTGATGAAATTTGACCTGATGTGGGAATGATTCAGAAATAAATAGCAAGATGAAAGGTGCAGTCATTTGAGTTATATTTTGGTTGTTTATCACCTGAATCAGCCTTATGAATCTAAATATTTTCATGTAAAACTGGAATGAAATCTATTATAGATTATCAGTTGATCTCTCAAAATAATATTTCCATCATAGAGATAATATACTTTTCCAGCCTTCCAAGCATACAATTTTATTACAAGGGAAACTGGAGATTTCCCCAGGCACTGTGTTTATTGCTTTATGGAATTATGGAATTAAACGGTGTGAATGTTATGAGCATTTTTTAGATAATGCCTCTAGTATTGTGACTGCTGAATTAGTAACATCACTTGTGAAAACTGATGTCTTTATAATGGTTTGTTCTTCTTATGTACAATATAGAACCCATCTAGCCCCTTTTAAAAAAGTGAAATGATGCTATAGTTTCTCCCACCACCATTTTGTTTCTAAATTTTAGGAATTTTTAATCACAATAGTCTTCCTATATTCAACCTTTTCACACTGGTGCCATTCAGATATTTTGGGACTACAATCATACAACTCCCAGCAAGATGACTAACACATCTGGATGGCACCAAGTTGGGGGGGCACATTTCATGGAGACAGGTATTTTGCCTTAATGTTGAATTTAGCGACAGTGTAAACCTAAAGAAGGAATATAAAGTTTTATTTATTAGATCTGCTGGAGGCTTCCATGACTTTTAATATACATTGCATCTATTCTAATCCTTAAATCAAACATTCTTTTAAAACATACCCACAACTAAATAAGTTCAAATATAAACTCAAAATCAAGCTTGCAAAAAGAGGCAGGCATTATGCAAATTACGGCTTGGTTTCAGTTTCTTTCTTAGTCATCTTGTAATATTGGACAAGTTGCTTAACACCCATAGTTTCTACAATTAGCATGTGAAGGAAGATATGTAGACAACTTGTTTATTACAAAACTTCTGCTCAACATTTTGTTGTGCAAAATTACTTTCCCCTACCTGGAACTCTATATTGGGACTATAAACTCCAGAATGTCATGCCTTCAAATGTTTACTGTGATGATTAATAAAATATTAATTGTGCTAATGTGCAGATGTTTTTCATCCTAGGAGTTATATGAATTGTGAGAGTCTACATGGGTATGCACATATTCATATGTACACCATTCATCATCTCAACCTCCTGAGTAGGGGAAGCATTATGTTTTGCGGTGCAGCTGTGTGGAAATCATCCTTTGTTATTATTACTGTAGATATGAAGGAATTTTAAATAGGATTTCTGGGAGGAGGAGAATGACCACTGCTCCTCCCTCCCAGGGATTTGAACAGGGTTTTTGGAACAGGGGGGAAACTTAATCTCCCTCACCCTCAGCGATCCTACTCAAGATCAGATCACTGGTTTCCCAGTACAACTGGCAGCAAGAAAAATTGCTGTTTTGTTCCAGAGCTATCATAATTCTTTAGGTTCTTCTTTTTTTATTTTTATTCTTCTTATTATTCGTAGATAGAACTTTTAAACCATGTCATGCTAACTAATATCAGTTTTAATTACTCATCAATGTATTTTTGTCTATATTTAAAGTATGTAAGTTTTGGTCTTCAACTGCATTATATGGGCATCTGTCTGTCTGTCTAGCTAGAGAAGCAGGAAATTAATTGTTCCCCCAGAAGGCTGACCAGATAATTGCCCAGCAAAGTGGGCAGAGCTCTTCTCCTTTCAGCAAACGGATCTGTTCCTTGTGGAGAACAGATAATGGATTTCCTATTGCGAATGGCCCACTAAATGTCAGCTCCACTAGATAGACCAGACCAGGAAATCAACTACAGAAATGCTAAAACTACTTTTATTAAGATTGGCTATAACAGAATCTTGCAACATTGTGCTGTACCTTCTCCCATATGTCTTGTGAATACAGCCAGTGAACCTGCTATTCAGCAATATCAGAACAACTGAAGGAGATCATCTAGGACAGAGAAGAAGAGTAGATACAAGACTTTATGGGATTCAAGGGAAGATGTGTGGAGTCATCAACATACTTAGAATCATAGAATCAACAGGTGGGAGTTTAAGTGCAACATATTTTACATCTTCTAATTCAGAGACAGCAAGTAAGATGATTGAGGAGATACCAAAAGGCCCAGGAACTGTGTGAGATGCAACAGTCTTCACATTATAGCAAGTGAATTCTTATAATGATCTAGCACTGTGGAACCAGCTGTTGGCATGGGGAGGAACCTTAGTAGAAGTCCTCTTACATGGACTGAGTTTATGGAAAACAGTCATGGTAGCTCCCATATCACCATGATAATAGGAGAAGGATCTACTTACAGAATTTAAGGACAAACATTATACCTTTTCAGAGATACTTGATTTTTCAGGTTGTTAAGAACGTGTTTATTCATCATTCATAAATTTGCTAGTTACCTGTCTCACCTTTGCTCATTTGGACAGTAATTCAACAGTACACAATGAAGCTCTATGAACTTCTATAGTAACAGTGGAAACCTGCTTGACAACCCTGCCATATTCTTCAGCTATGGCTCTTATTTTAATTACAAGGTGCTCCAACTGAAGAATGAGGTGTGCCTCTGTCATGGTTGTGTAAGCTATACTATACCTTTAATGAAGTTTTAATAGAAACAAACAACATTGCATAAGATAGAGTTAGAAGATCTTGTAGAAATATAGAGTCTCAAAAATTGTCATCTTTGCAGGTCCAAGTCTTGTTGGGTACAGCTTGCACCCTTTTGTAGCTTGTTTGCTGGTTTTCACTGGTAATACTAATGCAATGTTAATAGTCTGTTTTACATTACACAAGATTATGAGCTCTCAAAAACAAACTAAGTGATAAACATCTTTAACAACTGCAGGAATATGTAATAAAATATCATTCACATGTTTTAAAAAAAAATTCAGAGGAAACCTTTCCTGTATATTTTGCAACTCTGATTTTTTTTTCTTAACAATTTATGGCCATTTTCTTCAAGAACAATAGCATAACTATTGTAAAAGGTGGTAATATATTGTTAATTTAAGGTCGCAATCCAATTACACGTATGTAGCAGTACATCACACTGAATCCAGCAGGACCTGTTTCTAAATAAATATGCACAAGATCACAGAAAGTCATATTGTTATCTTCAGTTCTTTGTCAAGAAATTGAGACTATTTTGAGAATCCCTCCCTCCAAGTCAGTGTTGACTCCTGGCAACTGCCTGGACAAGTCCCTGCAGTTTTCTTGGCAAGATTCGGAAGTGATTTGCCATTGCCTGCTTCCTATGACCCAAGGTTACCCAGCTGGCTTCATGCCTAAGGCAGGATTAGAACTCACAAGTCTCCTGGTTTTTAGCCTGATGTCTTAGGCACTACACCAAACTGGCTTTCTTTATTTCATTTAGTTTTTGTGATTAAGACTGAACTAAGAGAATCCCAAAACAAACATATTAAGAAATAAATGAAAAACTTGTCAGTTGTTAAGATAGAAAGTTAATATGTTGATTTCCAGTAATTTAAACAACATTAATCTCTCCCATGGACTCAATTAAAGGTAAACCTTTGGGTGAGTATTTCAACCAAGCAAGACAGACCTAAAGGGTTCTACACCATTATGTAGATTATGATGCTTTACTGTTAGCTTCCTTGATACACTATTAGCTAATTTAAGCATCTTACACACAACAAAAAACAGCTGTAAGGAATTTATCTAAATTCATTGGTGGGTCAAGGGAAAACTGGGTCGAAAATTGGTCTGAACATGTGTTAGAGGTCCATCCAAGAAAAGTCATCACCATCATTTTCCTGTGAGCTCCACTTAAGAAGTCCAATCTTGGGAACGTAGGAGCTCAGCTTTCATTGTGACAGTGTGAAAAATTCTCAGTCAGAGTCTTAGACTGTACTCTCTGCTCCTCTCCAACCCATCCTCTCTCTCCAACCCACACCCAGAGCATGGCCTTTACCAGAGGAGGTATGGCCCTCTTAGCCTGGCCCTCTTAGCCAAAGACCCCAAGAGGATCGCTGGCATCAGCAATATGGGTTATGAACAAAATGTTATGGGGAGAAGTCCCTAAATGAATAGACTGCAAAATACTGAGCTGAGATAGATTTTTACTTTTAAAAAAATCAAGATTTGAGTTATGAGGGTTTTTTAAAAGCATAGTGTAATTTTTATTTAGAATGACAAAAGGCAAAATTAGTAATAACAAGCAAGAAAAGGGACCTGACCTTCCCTACCCCTACCCCTACCCCACCCCCACCCCTATGTAGTCTTAGGTTGCTCTGAATGAAGTAATTTGGTTTGATAGTTTACTGCCTTGCAAGTTCTAAGGAATGGAATGGATCTTTTCTAAATTTGCCAAGGGATTTTTTTTCCTGGCAAACTTCCCTTTCTTTTTTTGGTAGTTGTATGACAAGCAGAAATGAAGATGAAGCAGATGAAGTTTAATCAAATATTTCAATATTACTGTATGCTGGGAAAACTGATTATAACTCCTCTCATTGCTAACATGGCAACCAGCTGACCTGGCTGTGAATGAGGGATTTTATAAACCATTACACCAGTTTGGTTAAAGGTTATTGTTCAAACACTAAAGACTGAAACTGAATCCCAGAAATATGGAGTTACTGTTTGTAAGTAAATACCCTGGAGTGATTCCAGCTCTTACGATGGCTCTTCCTTCAACCTCAAGGAAGTCTGCAGCTTAGAGGCCTTGCCCAGGTACAGCTGGTGCACCAGTGGATCAGGAAGCAGTTGGACAGTGACTTGTGTCCTGATCATCTAAGTTAAATCACTGTAGCACACTGCTGGGCTTTCCACCTGGAAACTATACTTGGCGTAGAATTTAAGTGCTGGCCTATGGGCAGGTAAGAGCTGGGACCACAGAATAACACCAGCCCTGCAGGTACTGCATGAATAGACTTTATGCTTGTTGCAACCCCATTGTAATGGAACAAGCCGAAGATCAGCCCCTCCTGAAGAATGGCCCCTTCTCTGCTGAGCTTTAGACAGTGAAGATGTCATTCTGCTGGGTGTTTGGGAATTAGAGATTGGGCGCCTGCTTTGAGGATCAAAAGGGCTCCTACTGTGTTAAACGTATGTTTGTTGCTAATTAGTTTATACATTACCAATTTATAATATTTTTATTTGGTGTTGCTTAAACTACCCAGGGTCTGGGAATGGGTCAGCATAGAAGTTAGCAAAATGAATAACTGCATTTTAAAAACACTTATAATGAAAAGCTATGTCAGTTCCCTCAATTTGTCAGATGAAATAAAGAAAATTAAGCAGGAAGCCAGGAGTAGATTATTATACGAAAGGGCAAGCAGCTTACTTTTTAATAATAAAACAGTTCTTTGGGCTGAGCATGTGTTTAGAGGAACTCAGGTCCTTCATTTTAATTGTATGTACTTTACTTCTCATGCATCACCCATCATATTTTTACCTGGCAGATCTCAGCATTACAAGAAAAAATAAAGTTGGGGAATCTCTGGCCTTTCAGATGTTGCTATATTGCAATTCTCAGCAACTTAAGCCACTGACCAATAGCTAGATTTCGCAAACCTAAAGTTTTTCCTACGTTTGATGCATTTGTGTGTGGTCAAATAAGTCAAGATGGCAGCTGTGCAATCAAAACCCTGTGCCTTATTTTATGTATGTTGTAACACATATAAAAATGGGTGGGGCTTCAATCATGTGGTTGTGACTGCCATCTTGACTTTTTAAAATCCTTTTGCAGATGCCTCTGCCTGTGTTGACTATGAGCCACTTACAGAAACCTTGATTTCATTAATATTTCATTGATTCCTTAATACTGAGCTTAATTATTCAAAAGGTATGAAGTTCCACAGTATTTGACAGAATGACATGCTTTATATAACCCAAGCCTTTGCTATTAAGAATTAAAAAAAAAAAAAAGGAAATAATGGGGTCAGCTAGTTGTGGAGTCTGTTTAGAATTTTTGAATATAGCAAGCATTCTGTTGGGCTTAGTTTTGACCCCTGTGGAATCCTAATGAACATGGACAATGGGAATTATTCTACCTTTTACCAATTAAGTTCAGTCTGAGCAACAGTCCTTCGTAATAAAAGAGCTCTCCTCTCATTTGCATTCACAGCTTATCATTTACAACATCTCATGGGCCCTTTGATGATAAAAATATGCACTAGTCTTTTCCTGAACTGATGAGCCAACATTTTTATAACTGTGTGTGCATAAAGAATGCAAGATAGCTGCAGTTTGCTGCAAGTGACATTTAGTTATGTGAGTGTGGAAAGAAAAGAAAGCTCAGAAGAGCTGTAGCAGAGTCCAGATCTGACGACTATATATAGGGCATTCTCCAGATAGACAAGCCATTCTATAGTTACACTGGCTTAAATAACCTTGTGATACTGCAATACAAACAAATATTTGCTATCTGTCCATCGTTATACTTTTTAAAATCTTTTTTTTTATTTAGCTGTGCTAGTTTACAAATTGGGTATGGGCTTTGTATAATACCAGGGGGAGATGGTAGGAATGGGAAAAATCTTATAATTTTTGCATGTTTTAAGTTTATCTGAACTTAATCTATCCACCCTTGTCTGCTCATTTTTTTGTGGGCACATTTTCATCCTATATAAATGTTGATAGTCAATTTCTTGCATGCATGTTTTTGTAAGCAATTTCCCCTAATATACTTATGTCTTTACTCATACGTTTCCCTTCAGCTTGCCTTTTTTATAACTTTCCCTTAACGCTTTCTGAGGGTATTGCCCCATTTTGGAACCAACTCTAGACCCATGTAAATGCATCAGGTCATCTATTTTTGAGAGCAGAGACATTTTTTTTTCTGGCTCTAATGTGATTATTTGAAACAGAGGCAAAGGTGATTTCTTTAAAATGCTGTAATTTTGGAAGTGGCGGTTGATCAGTTTTCCATTTGATAGGAACTCTTGCTCCAACTGCCTTCTGGACTGTCTGTTCCAAAAACCTGCTGGCATTGTTTAGGGCTTATCTCCCATGTTTGGTTGCAAAACTGCTCATATCGCCCCATCTGTCTTGTATAACAAAGGAATTGTGGTCAGATAGCTTGGAAGTTTCCATTACCTTCCCTCAACCAACCTTTCCTTCACGCCTTCTTTCATACAAACATGGAGGTGGGAGTGGGAGGGATCCAGTCACATGTTTCTGTTTTCCATGGCATGGGGAAGGACATTTTTGTTATTCTGGACTGGTAGCAAATCAGAGGATGTGGCACCGATTAAATTCCATGCTTTGCTGTCTGCCCCTGAGCAGCTGGTGGGCACACCAAGTGGCTTGTGAGGTTCTCTAAGTGTTCTCAGTGTTCTGAGATCTTCAGAAGTGAAGCCAAAAACAAACTGGCTTCATTCAAATTGCTTTATGAAGGATCAGCGAGTGGAAAATAGTATGTTGTAGAAGTAACCTGAGTAGTGAATTCCATCATAACCTTCTCACATACAATTGTGTTTATTTATATTTATGTGTTATACACACACATTTGGGCAGTATATGTTGGGTAAGTTCATATAAAATAGACCAAATGAGTTTTACCTCCATCCTTAAGTGTGAAGAGTGAAATATGTTATTTTTCAGTCTGTCCCTGCCCTCCGCCTTTCAAGCAGCCAAATGAACAGGCAGTGAACGAAAAACAGTGTTAGGAGACTCCAAGAACCGGCAGAAGAATTGCTGGAACATGAACTTTAGCAATTGCTTACCAACCATCGGTGCCAGCCCTGTTTATTATAACATAAAATTGCTTTACACTTAATGGCAAAATCAGCACTGAGTGGAACTCAGATGTGGTGGCCACATCTTTGGCGAGTCTCTATTCTAAATGAAAAACAAAAACCAAAGGAAAGAAAACTGCTGAAAACTTAGGTGCTGCCTTCAATTATGTCATCATGCCACCTGAGGTTTTCAAAGGTGGTTGACAATGAATTCTTGGACTCTGTAACATCTTTTGCCCTGAAGAGAAAATGAGAAAGAAATGAATAAAAGATTTTTATGCAGCACACTCATTCCTTCTCAAGGACTGTTTTCCAGAAAGAGAAGTCAAATGTTAAACCAGTTGATGTGAAATCATTATTTACTCAACTAAAAAGTTGTAAAGAAACTAGTAATAAGTAATATAGCCCCTTCATACACATTTTAAGCATTTTTAGTATTTCATATTGTTCCTCTCTTGATCCCTTCATGACCCTAAATCACTTTATGACAACATAGTTGTTGGGCAACACTTGAAAACATTACTTTAGAGAAAACCCCCAAATTCATGTGGTCCTTCAACTTGCTAGGCTAACACTTTCATTATGTATCTCTACAGAGATTTTATTTCTCCATTGTGTCCTCAACTGTCAGAAGGTTCTTAAGAAGATTGTGACTTCCTGATAAGAAAACACATTTACCACACATCTCCACTATTAAGCAGCAGTGCAAATAGTGTGTTAAAGAATGGGGGAGGGGGGTCTAGAAAAAATACTCTGGGAGACCCCTTCAACTCTATGGTAGCCGCTGTGAACACAATTAGCAACCATATTAAGCAGCTAAGGGGCAATGCCATGGCAGGTGATAGCACTTCTTTAACACTACCTTAAGTTAAGCTTGACTTCTAGTGATTTCATGAACATCTCCATGTAGCTTTCTTGACAAGAGTAAGAGAGGGGTTTGCTATTGCCCCTTCTGGGATATTTTCCCAACTTCCCAGTCTAGCCCAGAGCCTGGGATGTTTTGATAGCCTCCTACCCAATATTGTTCAGC